>NC_060141.1:597066938-602066938 GCF_021461385.2 Schistocerca piceifrons | reverse complement strand
AAAGACGAAAGTAAGAGAAGTAGCAGAAATGAGAACAACGAGAAACTTAACATCTGATTTGATGGTCACAGAGTAGATGAAGTTAGGGAATTCTGCTACCTAGGCAGCAAAATAACCAATGACGGATGGAGCAACGACATTAAAAGCTGGATAGCACTGGCAATAAGGGCATTCCTGGCCAAGGGAAGTCTACTAATATCAAACATAGGCCTTAATTTGAGGAATAAAATTTCTGAGAATGTACGTTTGGAGCACAGCATTGCATGGTGGTGAAACACAGACTGTGGAAAAACCGGACTGTTTCTGACGACAACCATCTAGAGTCTGAATTTCAGCATTTGAAGCGCGTGTGCAAATAAAATGGGTACAGTAAGGTGGAAATTGCTAAAGCTTTCAAATGCCACCGACATAAGACGCCTCGTCAATCGGTGGAAGACGCCAAGCCAGCTGCATTCCTTCCACACTTCGGTGCAACTACTAGCCAGGTAGGACACATGCCGAAGAGACATAGACTGAGAACAGTGTTCCGGCCCGCCTTCAACGTAAGAGATATGTTACACCCTGACAACGACAACATAGGCCTTCGAGTTCGTGGTGTATATGGTGCCCGCGTGAGTGTGGCAGCATTTACGTAGGTCAAATTATTCGCAATACGACCGAGCGTTCTAAGAGCATTCACGACATATCAAAGAAAGCAAATCTGAGAAGTCAGCTGTGGCTGAACATTGCCTAAAAACGGCCATAAATAACTATTAAAAAAACTGACTGTTTTGGCTCAAACACCATCATACAGGAATTCTATTATCAAATAAATTACAATAAGGAGCAACAATTTTAACAGAGACCAGGATTACACACTCAGTAGGGCATGGGGGGGGGGGGGGGGGCTTTGGACATTGAGCGAAAGCAAAGACGTAGGCCTGACTCTTGTCGGATCGCGGGATCGGAAGTTTCAAACGTGGCGCCGACTGTTCGCGCCGTGTGACGTCACTCGGGCCCTCGGCGGGACGGATCCGCTACGTGCTGCCAAAGTTGCATTTTGCCTATGCGCCACTCCGGCCCTATGTGGAAGTTCCAGACGCTGTCATTACGTCTATATAACCAGATCACCATGCCTGCCCCGGCTGTCAGTAATCTAAACTTCTGATGACGATTATGGAGTCAGCTGTAGGAAGTTCGAGTGTTTTATTCGAAATGGCGCTGCTTGTAAGCCGAGAAGATTTTATTGAAGCATGCCACCACGAAAGACTCGGAGAACACATTTGTTAGTCGAGCTCTTCCCCGAAATTATTTTGTGAAAACCGCTATATCGACACAAAAAGCAAATGAAGAAATAGAATCTACGAGGGACTGAGTATGTCTCTGAACACAGAATGGTTAATGTGATAGTGAAACTAAAAACTAGTTGCGAAGCTATGTATAAAGTGCAATAACAATTTTAACAGAGACCAGGAGTATATACTTAGCAGGGTATCGAGGTGGGTTTGGACATTGAGCGAAAGCAAAGTAATAGGCTTGACATTTGCAGGAGTGCGGGAACAAAAAACTAGAGCTTAATGCAAATGATGAACATTCTTCTGTAAGCGAAAAATCTTTGTTCAGCAACTTCCAACAAAATTTGTCTAAAAGAAATGCATTGAAACCTTTTGTTTGTATGTATTAGTTATTCAATGTATCTAAAGAAATTGCCAAACAATCGGTGTGACGGAAGTAAGTATACCATAAGTCAAAGGCCTCTTTCGTAGTTTTGCCCTGTTTTCCACGGAAATAGACTGAATGGTGTGGCGTAGTGAAAACTGATACGGGACGTATGAGAAACTAGACATAAATCAGCAATGCTGTACGATATAAACAATAATGTGAAATTAAAAAAATCTCTGAAAGTTACCTAACAATGTAACAGATAAAAACAATGTAATCAAAACTGTATCCACAAAAGAAAACACACAACCGTGGCACTCTGTCAACCAGAAATAATCATAGACTAGAATCAAATAGAAGAAAAAATAATTTTGACCATATCTAAAGAAATGAAATGAACAGTAACCATTTAATAAACCAATAAGTAATAGTGGGCAGCCTTGTTTATTCCACAAATAAAGTCTTCCGCAATTAGGGGCTGTATAATACGTGGCAGCGAAACGTCAATGATTCGAGTTACACTGAATCTTTGCAAGGGATAACGTAGCCTTGCGTAGGAACTAGAAATGCTAAATGTGAATCGCAATCTTCTACTTCCTGTCTGCTGAAAGGTATTATGAAACTCGCAACCGCCATTTTAGATTTCCACTTCTGTTCTACGTGCCTATGAAACCTATCTATTTCCACGGTGCATGTATTTATATTGAAATAATCTGTGATGGTGCTAATGCTACATGCTTGTATTGCTTTTTCATTACGCTTCTTTATTTGAATTATGTAGCAAGGCAAAGAAAGATTTTAAATGCCGAGTAACGGTAATCTTTCTCAGGCTATTAATAATGTCCTATGTACTTGCATTCTTATTTGGAAAGGCAATTTCTGGAGACAATATATGCTCAGATTAATCATGGTAGACAAACGAAACTGCAGCCTGCTATTTCATTTCATATATTACCTTTTACAACAGCTAAGAATAACTTGTTTTCCCTGTTTGCCGCGTGCACTTGACAGGGCAAGCATTATTTTGCCTGCTAAATACAAATATACGTAATGATAACGGAATTTCTGGAACGATGTCGCTTTTACTCTGTAATATTCCTACTTCACGTATCATGGCTCTCCCTCTTCTCACTGTAGAATAAATGCTTCTGAATAGGTCTGTTCTCTGCGAAAGTGGTTTTACGACTTGTTGGCAGATATTCGCTCTAGCGTTCACAGCGTAAACAGTTATCGCTGTAAGTTTTGGATAACCACATACATACCAAGTGAAATGGTCCTGATGGCTTATTAGAAACTTAATGGAGATATACGAGTTACATGTGGTAATGGATTCTGCTTCTCTGTCAACAAAGATGATTACTACCTCTTTGTATAAAGCACACTGTTCCAACAGGTAATACAAAGACGGCAGTATTGTGTAGAGTAAAGAAAGATATACCACAAGTCATCAGTAGACATGAGGCAGTAATGACGCGTGGCTGTAATCAGTGCAACATCAATTATATAACAAGGATTTAATTCGTTTCTCAGACAAGAAACACTTGTACAAAAATTTTATTCTACACTACTGGCCGTTAAAACGGCTACACCACGAAGTTGATGTGTTGCAGACGCGAAATTTAACCGACAGGAAGAAGATGCTGTGATATGCAAATGATTAGCTTTTCAGAGCATTCACACAAGGTTGGCGCCGATGGCGACACCTACGACGTGCTGACACGAGGAAAGTTTCCAACCGATTTCTCATACACAAGCAGCAGTTGACCGGCGTTGCCTGATGAAACGTTGTTGTGATGCCTCGTCTAAGGAGGAGAAATGCGTACCATCACGTTTCCGACTTTGATAAAGGTCGGACTGTAGCCTATCGTGAATGCAGTTTATCGTATGATGGTCGCATCCGTGTTTGGCGACATCGCGGTGAACGCACATTGGAAGCGTCTATTCGTCATCGCCATACTGGCGTATCACTCGGCGTGATGGTATGGGGTTCCATTGGTTACACCTCTCGGTCACCGCTTGTTCGCATTGACGGCACTTTGAACAGTGGACGTTACATTTCAGATGTGTTACGACCCGTGGCTCTACCCTTCATTCGATCCCTGTGAAACCCTACATTTCAGCAGGATAATGCACGACCGCATGTTGCAGGTCCTGTACGGGCCTTTCTGGATACAGAAAATGTTCGACTGCTGCTCTGGCCAGCACATTCTCCAGATCTCTCACCAACTGAAAACGTCTGGTCAATGGTGACCGAGCAATTGGCTCGTCACAATACGCCGGTCACTACTCTTGATGAACTGTGGTATCGTGTTGAAGCTGTATGGGCAGCTGTACCTATACACGCCATCCAAACTCTGTTTGACTCAGTGCCCAGGCGTATCAAGGCCGTTATTAAGGCCAGAGGTGGTTGTTCTGGGCACTGATTTCTCAGCATGTGTGCACCAAAATTGCATGAAAATGTTATCACATGTGAGTTCTAGTATAATATATGTGTCCAATGAATATCCGTTTATCATCTGCATTTCTTCTTGGTGTAGCAATTTTAATGGCCAGCAGTGTATTATTGTTACCTGTTTTTAGGTGTTAACATATGATGCATTAGTAACTTGCGTGAATGGTGCACGGCGCATGAGGAGAACTGATGAAGCCAATTATTTTACGTGAACTGAAATTTTCAGTACTTTAAAGTAACTCACTGCCGTCAACTATGCGAACTTCGGTTTCAGTTGAGGCGTCTGGTGCGTTATTTTCTACGATGGTGATAAATGTCAGCGATCGGGTTCACGTATCGTCAGCCAATCTAATAGGTGTCATAATACGCGACAATTGAGTGTCGTTCGCTGAAATTACCTCTGTGAGCAAAGTTCAGGTCCCAATAGAAATTTACGATATTCCTCGTAAAATGGAAGCAGTAGAGTCGTAAAAGGAGTCGTGATATTTCTTCACCCGTAGCTAAGGACGGTCTGGAGCAGACCTCTTACGCTTTAATATGAGAAGACGTCGGAGATTCATGCTGTACGAAGCCTTTGTCAGAAACGGATATTACACAGCCACCTCTGGTAGAGTAGAAAAGTCTCTGGAGTGAACGCTGGCTTCTGCGCATGTTGCCAGCATTAAGCAGGGTTTGTCACCTGATCTTGTTTGGACAACGCTCTTTATTTACGCTCTTCCCTTAGTTCGAATTTTATAATATTACACGTATTTGTTGCGTTCTTGTCATTTGTTTATTCGGTACAGCAATGCTGAGTTACTGTTGTTGCTATGGGTTCAACAAGAAACATGCAAAAAGAGGAAAGGTATTTTTCATAAGTACTTATCACAAACCTCTAATTATAGTTACCGTACTAGTTAGAGGCGGCTTATGTGTTGAAAAATTTCGAGACACATGTAACATCCAAGAGATAAATTTTAGCTACAGTGCGACGAGAGGAAACTCTAACAGTTATAAACATTATCTATCCGACATATGAAAAAACAGTGAAATAAATGATGATAAATATTAATTATTCATACAATATTTTATGATGTAATTGGACATATAGATGTGTATCATACAAAGACAATGATAATTGTAAATTCATTTTATGATCTGCGTTTGTCTTCCTCTGTTTTTACCTTTTGTTGGTTGGCTTTTGTAGGTTGCGGACGCAGGACGCATGTCAAACTGACGTCTGTTAAGAAATTGTAATTATTACTTGAGAATAGAGTTCATTATTATTATAACTATGTGTGAATAATTATTTTTAACTTTAATTCCTCTCTCAATAAGCATTATCTGTGTTAATTATTTCTTTCCGCTGCAAGGAGCGCAGCCATTGATGATAGCGATTTGTATCGCGTTTTCATCTGTGTTCCTTAAAAAAAAATCAAAGGTTTGCATGATGAAAATTAGTCTAAATAGTGCACAATATGAAAGTAAAGTTTAATAAGCATTTCAAATACCAGTCCTGTTGAAAAGAAAGTTTCCTCTAATAATAGAAAGTCTCTATCAATTGTCTGCCGCCATCTTAACAATTATCTCAGCGGCAAATTCAAATTACGCAACTCTGCAGATAAAAATACCGAAGGTAATAGAAATGTGTAAAAATAAATGTCCACCGGTGGTCCCGAACTCATTTTAATGAAAATAATTCGAATCAGATTGGTTCTTTAAAAACAGTGCTCATAGCACGATCGATATAACAAACTTTTTCTTGCTCATGTATGGAGCCGAAATTAATTACGCACGAGATGCGAAGAATATTGTTTCAGCTAACATACGTCAGTGTTGTGCGCGACTGATATTCAGTGGTTTTAATGATCATTTTGCTGAAGATAACTGTTTCCATCATAATCAATAGTTGTATAGAATCTGTTTTATGAACTGTGATTTAGTGACATTTACACAACTTACAGACAACACTCTAATATAACGTTAACTTGGATTTCTTTAGCAACTTGACCAAATATTTAGCCGGGAGAAAAAATTATTTAGTAATTACTCAATGGAATGAAAAAACATTATCGTTTTCATTTACAACTTAGTTAAATACCAAACCACTGAATAGCACAGCGAACGCCACACACAGGAAAATGAGGGCAAAATTTTGGAGGCATAAGATCTGTGTTGGTATGACCATATAACAGAGATTACGGCTCATGCAGAAGCGTAATGTTGGGGATATAATTATGAACAATATATTTCGATGTGTGTGTGTGTGTGTGTGTGTGTATGTGTGTGTGTGTGTGTGTGTGTGTTTATGCGTGTGTGTGTGTGCGACAATGTGTACTTCACGGAGTGTAGTAGACCTATGTGACTGTATCTTGTACATTCTGTGATGTTAAAAAAATAGTTCAAATGGCTCTGAGCACTATGGGACTTAATTTCTGAGGTCATCAGTCCCATAGAACTTAGAACTACTTAAACCTAACTATGCCCGAGGCAGGATTCGAGCCTGCGGCCGTAGCAGTCGCGCGGTTCCAGACTGTAGCGCCCAGAACTGCTCGGCCACTCTGGCCGGCTCTGTGACGTTACCTTAACGATGTGCTGTAATACGCTGTTCTATATACCCTGCGATGACAAAAGTAATAGGATACCTCCTAATATCGTGTCGGACCTCCTTTTTTCCGACAGAATGCAACAACTCGACGTGGCATGGACTCAACAAGCCGTTGGAAGCAGCGTGCAGAGATATTGAGCCATGCTGCCTCCATAGACGTCCATGTGTGCGGAAGTATTGCCGGTACAGGACGTTGTGTACGAACTGACCTCTCGATTATGTTCCATAAATGTTAAGTGGGATTCATGTTGAGCGATCTGGGTGGTCATATCATTCGCTCGAGTCGTCCAGAATGTTTTCCAAACCAATTGCGAACAACTGTGGCTCAGTAACATGACATCGTTGTTTGGGAACACGATGTCCATGAATGGCTACAAATGATTCCCGAGCAGCCGAAATAACCATTTCCAGTCAATGATCGTTTTCACTTGTACCAGAGAATGCAGTCCATTCGATGGAAACACAGCCCACACCATTATAAAGCCACCACCCGCTTGCACAGTGCTTTGTTGACAACTTGGGACCATCACATTGAGCGGTCTGCGTCTCACTCGAACCCTACAATCATCTCTTACCATCTGACCAGGACACGGTTTTCCAGTGGCCTAGGTTCCAACCGATACGGTGATGAGCTCGCGAGAGGCACTGCGAGCGATGGCGTGCTGTTAGCAAAAGCACTCGCGTCCGTAGTCTGCTGCCATAGTCCATTAAGGCCAGATTCCGTTGCACTGTCCTAACGGATATGTTCGTCGTCCGTCTCACACTGATTTTTGAAGTTATTGAATGCAGTTTTGTTTGTCTGTCAGTGCTGACAACGCTGTACAAATACCTCTGCTGTCAGTTGTTAAGTGAAGGCCATAGGCCACTGTGTTGCTCTTGGTGAGAGGTAATGCCTGAAATATGGTTGGTATTCTAGGCCCATTCTTGACACTGTGGTTGAATTCTCTAACGATGTCCGAAATGAAATGTCCCATACGTCTAGCCCCATGTTTCATAAAGCGTTCAAAGTCTGTTAATTCCCGTCATACGAGCATAATAGAGTCGGAAAGATTTTCACATGGATCACCTGGGTACGAATTACAGCTCTGCCAATGAATTGCGCTTCATTATCTTGTGTTCGCGATACTACCGCCATCTGTGTATGTGTAACTCGCTTCTCATGATTTGTCACCTCAGTGTAATTATTGGTGTTAAAATACAGTGTGAGGGTTCCATTTGTACGTGGAGCCCGATTTTCTAACATATTTCATGATAGATGACATGAAATGGTTATCACATGTAGAAGAGATTGTATCTTTGACACCACCGAACCAAAGATGTTGCCTGAGTGGCAGAATCGATTGTAAGAAGGGGCGCGCGGAGCGCAGTAGCAGTTGCCGTTGCATTCTGTTAAAGGTAGGATGTAAGACTTTAAGCTAGTGGCTAGCTAGCTGTTGGCCTATGAACGCACCATAATACAGTTTTGATAGGTAATGAAATTTTGTACATTTAATTTTGAATATGCAGTAACGCAATGTGGATTTTGCTGATTCTAACAGTACCGACCCTTGAATGTAGAAACCAAGTATCTTCCATCAGATTTAATGTGTTGGTTGATTACGTATTCACGACTTGTAATATTTTGTGAATTTTGTAAACCTGATACTAGGAAGTTAAATTTGGAATCTATTTTGTCATGTAACTATCTAAGTATTAACTACGTCAGTAAGTGAGAATTGTAGAACAGTTGAGAAGTCCACTGATTTTGAAGTTAACGTGAAATGTTTCATATCAGATTTTGTGAGGGAGAAAATTTATTTTCAATAGAATTTCCTAACTAAAGAATTCGGTCTCAGCATATCCCCTTATCAGTACCTCATCCTCTTCCACAACGTATTTATTTAAATACAATGATTTTTTTACAAGAAATTATTTTTCAGTAAGAGTAAAAAAAAATTCATGTGCCAGAATCAGAAAAGTATTGATGTTTGTAACAGCTTTAAGTGGGCGGCATTGTACGGCGCTGAGCCAATATCCAAAGTTATCCATGAACATTTGCAAGGTTATTAATTTATCATCTAATTTATTGACATTATTTGTATGATGCTATTTTGCGACCGGCATTGCATTTCGCTGAGCCAAATGCCAAGATAACATCCGTT
Organism: Schistocerca piceifrons; assembly: GCF_021461385.2. Classification (NCBI taxonomy): domain Eukaryota; kingdom Metazoa; phylum Arthropoda; class Insecta; order Orthoptera; family Acrididae; genus Schistocerca; species Schistocerca piceifrons. The sequence continues at coordinate 602,058,117 of NC_060141.1, read as the reverse complement.
GTGACTCGAAAGCTAACGAAAATGTATTTCATCGTTTGTTTGCATAGGCAATTTTATCAGTTAATTTCACAGGGCCATAGAACTCGGTGCTCACGAAACTGAGTAAACTTCAGAGGGATTCATTTCGTTACAGGCATTACATACTGGTTTTCCAGATTAAGGTGTTTAATTTTTTTTTTTGGTTACAGTGAAACTGATTAACGACACCATTTGCTCAACAACACGTCACTCAGTAAGTGATATATTTTTAAAGAACGTTAAAATAGCTTGCCTCATTCCTGCAGTTTCGATTTCACAATTATTTATTTCTCTGCGCTAATTCCAAGAGGTTATGTACCCAGAAAGAAGGGAATGCGTCCGCAATAAGTATTTAGATGTACAGGGTTGTCAGAAACAGTCTAAAAAGCTTGTAAGGGGAGTTTCTAAGGTTGTTGCAGGGTGGGTTGTGTTGAAAAATAGTTGTTAAGACGACATAAAAGTTTTTCTGGGTATGGTGACGCGTCATATTGTATAACAATACTGCTGTAGAAAACCGATTCGGCCACGGTTGCAGCGGCCTTCTTCTGGGGCTACTGGTGCGTTATAACTATGCAGTGGCGGTTATGTTTTATTACTGTTCACTGCATATGCCATTACGTCATAATTTTAAAAAGATAGTTCATTTCAACGGTCACTGAAGGAAGAAGGAGAAAAAAACTTTATTTTAATGGGTTACTGCGGTGGATGGAGAGCGTAAACTCCGTTGTCTATTGGCTCTTGTGTTACGCGCCATGATTGGTCACCGACGAATGAGAAGCTGGTCCTGTTTACCAAGTGCTGGACGTCGGCCGCGTGGCGGCAGTTACTCGCCGGTAGTGCTCGCGTCTCGTGTTGACAGTGCGGTCTGTTGGGCTTTTGAGTTTCGTTATAACAGGCTGGTTGGCCATCACACAGGCTTCCCTGAATTTTATTTCTTTTCCGCAATTTGCTGATGCCCTGCCACTGCAGACTTATGTTGCCCTAGACAAATATAGCTGTCGTGTTCCAGAACGCGCGTTCCTATTAGCCTGCCAATTAAGCCGATGTATGCCTCTCCACATTCGAATTCGACCTTGTACACTTCTGCAGTGTGTAATGCATCCACCTTGTCCTTAGTGGAGCCTAGAACGTTCTGCAACCTGCGACCACTGTGGAAGACAGGCTGCACCCCAATTCGGCGAAGGTGTTTGCCTATTCGATCAGTAACATTTTTCGCATAAGGTAAGAGCACTGATGGCTGCAGTTTGTCTATTCCTCGTTTACCTTGCTTACTTGTGTTCGTCGATAAGGCTGTGTTGATAGAGTTAAAGCAGTAGCCATTGGCTAGAAGCGTTGTGCGTGGTATTTTAAGCTCAGGTGTTATGTTTTGAGCATCACTTAGGCGATGCTAGTTATGTCATGTAATCTGCACGACTGATTCTTGCCCCTTCGTGACTGCAGGATTGTGCTTATGGCAGATGTGACTGAGCCATGCTCTTATCACCATTATTATTGTTATTTAATTTTGAAACTTCATATGTAAGGTCAAGTGAGTCCAATAAAGACACGAAATGCTCAAAATTGGTTCCTGGCACATGGTCTAATTTATCCCTACGATCTAGTGGCAGTTCTGCTTTTAGTATTCACACAATATCGCTGTGTGATGTAGGTTCATCCCAGTACCATGTTTTACTCAGATGCATCTCAAAATACTTGGTTCAGGATTAAAGATCTTCTGATAGATCTTTCTTGGACACAACCGGGCTAGTATCTTGATATGAATTTCTTTGTTGTCCAAATGATGACTTCTTCAAATAAACCTGTGTTGAAGTGGATCTGTTCTGACCTGTCCACGATCTTGGCAACACACCTTTAAATGACTCGATGAAAAACATGAATACCCTTTTTTTCTGGGGTAAAAACTTGAAACTGTGCTTAAACAAATTTCATTCTAACAGAATGAATTCAATGAATGTGCTCATCCTATCATGGTTGGCTCACAAACCTGTGAGTTTTTTCAATACTTTACCTTCCCTCACATCACGTAACAGCAATATTTTCATCGAAACTTCCTGGCAGATTAAAACTGTGTGCCCGACCGAGACTCGAACTCGGGACCTTTGCCTTTCGCGGGCAAGTGCTCTACCAACTGAGCTACCGAAGCACGACTCACGCCCGGTACTCACAGCTTTACTTCTGCCAGTACCTCGTCTCCCACCTTCCAAACTTTACAGAAGCTCTCCTGCGAACCTTTCATATCAGCGCACACTCCGCTGCCGAGTGAAAATCTCATTCTGAATATTTTCATCGTCTGTACTCTTTATGTAACTACTGACATCTCCCGTTTTACGCAAGTGATTTGTGACATGACACTATCTCGCCACTCTGGTGAATCTTTGCTTATGGCAGATATAATTCGTTTCAGTTTTGTGTTAATTATTTTTCCGAAAGCAGCTCCTTGTGAAAATACCTCAGTAGCTGTTTTCTGAACAACATGCCGTAACTCTGAATCTCATCGTAAATTTATATATTTTTCCTTACTTGAAATTCACTCAGAAAAATCTTTAGAGCAATTTTCTCGTTGTGCATAAAACCGAATGCTTGTCTTCATATCTCGCTCAGCAGTAGAGTTCTCTACTTTAAAATCTAGCTTACGAACGTATTATTTTGTTTACGCTTGTTCATAAGATAACCGTTTTATCGCATCAGGAATGCTGTGGGATGCAGTTTCCAACGCAGTTAATTCAATAGTTAGTGCACTTTGCTGTAATGATAAATTTGTCATGCTGTTGACGTAGCATTTTGTGGTAATATTTGAATGAGGATATCTCATCTGGTTTGGATGACATCTCATTGTGTTTAGTGGATGCTTCACTTAGCGTAGCTGATATTTCCGAAGCCAGTTCAATTTTGTCATAAACATGTTCCTTATAATACCCGCAAAACTCCAATACAGTGTGGTATTGGGATCTCGTATGAGGCTGGTAGTTGGATTGATTTCATTGTTCTGAGCGACTCATTCAGTTTCAACATTCTCAACAGCCACAGCAGCGAATTTTCATCATTCGATTCTATTTTGTCTCAATTTCAGTTTCCATTTTTGTAGGATCCCTGTTTTTACCATAACATACACGACGACCGAAACCACGATATAAAGTAACATAGCTTAATTTAATGTCAGCACACAAATATCAATATTATTGAACAAGAACATTGCCGAAAGACAATATTCCAGGGTCGAAACAATAAAGAAGCACGGTGCTCTTACACGCACTCGTCACACTAAGTCGGCTATCTTGCACAGGTTAGATTTTTTCTCCTTTTAAAACTAACTCCTATTGAAATTTTGAAGTAATTAGAAAAAGACTGTGTATCATAAATTACACTCATTAAGCGGAGTGTACTTTACTCATAAGCCAATAATACGAACAATGTTGCACTTACCTGTTTTGTTGTCATAACACAGATCTCTGACTCAATATCCTATAGGATTTCTCTTTTAGAAATTCTCTATGTATTCACTTACAAATGTAGTGTCCTGATCGTTACTTTTATGTTACATGAAACACAAACAAAGAAACTTTCAGCAATATAATGGCAATAAAATTAACAATCTACATAAAAATATTTAGTCTTGTCACAGCAGAAGTAGTAATGTATCCTACAGAATAAAGTGTAACGAGAAATTAGGTGACTGTGAAAACTTAATTGTTTTAATGGTGACACACACACACACACACACACACACACACACACACACACACACACACACTGACGGCGATTAGAGTAGCGAATTAACAATAACAAGAAAATCCTCTTGTGTCGTCTAATCTTCAAATATGTACAACATTTAGAGTTGAAATGGTCAGCCACAGTAGTAGTTGTCGGTGACTGATACTCTTAAGTTTCAAAGTGGCAAAGGGTTTGGTTGATAATAAGTGATAGTCCGAATTAATTAAAGTGTAGACTGCAGATTCAAACTGGGTAAATATAACTCTACAAAAGATAACGTGTTGATGGATCGCGATCCTTCCCTTACCAAACCGTCCACATCCAGCTGTTTTAATAAGCAGAAACCATATAAAAAGTTTGCAATCAGCAGAGCAGGATATTACTTATTTTTCTATTGCATAAAACAGAATAGTTTTCAATGACTTACGATTATTACACTGTCATATATATTGACGAAACAGTACACGACCTTCTCGTCTGGAGACTCAAAAGAGATAACAAGCATTCAAGACAAGAGCTGAAACAAGCGTAAGACGTACATCAATTTTTAAAACAGCTGAGTCATGAAATTCACGCAGGTAATATTACATGTACCAGATATGTACTTGCCACAGAATAATTACGTCTCTGACGTTATCATTATAACGGTTTCTCAGAAAAATTCAGATTGTTATGAAGTCCATGAACGTCCTTATCAAATCCATGGAGTCCATGAACAGAATCTGCCTGTACTAGTGATGTCATTCTAAATGTGCAGGGCAGCCTTACGACCAACAAAACATTCAGAGACCACTTGACTAGGCTGACAATCTATAATGACGTCAGAAAATCTGTTCTGCATATTTGAGTGCTCACTGTAGAGATATTTCTACTTTGCAATAACAATTCTACTCAGTTAGTTGTTTACTCATCCACAGACCATTTACAAAAGGATATCAGAATTTTATCATAACTGAAAAGCCCACAGTTTTTCAGAAAGGTTGCTACTTCATGCATACAGTACGACTATTGCGTGACAGTTTTCATTAACATATTCTTTACAGTGTTTTACAATGTATGTGCTTGCGAACAAGTTTATAATTAATCTAAAAACACTTTTACTCAAACCATTTGTATCACATTATTGACTACTGCTTACACCAACAAACACTACTGTACAGTGTACTGTAATGCATTGAAGGCGTGTGTACGTACGTGCGCACACGCACCCCCCCAGGGGGTCCACAATTCTTTTGTGGATACGTGCGTAGCGAGCACGGGACCCCGAGCTAATGTGGCCCTCCTTCCTTTCCGGGCTGCATACCTTCCTTTTCCGCATCCTTCCCTCTCTCCCATCTTCGCCCCTCCTCCCCTCACCTCTGGCTCATTCCTTCCCTTTCTCCCCCTCTGGGAGTATGGTTTGTGCCTACGTCCGGAGACGGACGCTCGTAAATGTACCGCATTCTTCGCCTTCTCTGCTTGTATGTCTTCATCCTTCCTTTGTCCTTCTCTTTTCCTTACCTCTTCTCTTTACCCTTTTCTCCGCTGCGGCGTTTGAGACCTCTCCTCTTTCCTTTCCCTTTCTTTGTTTTTCCCTTTCTCTTTCTTCCTCCCTGTGCGTGTCTGAAGGCCGACTCACGCATTTTCGTGCGTAGCCGGTGACGGGGTAACGCGTAATTCCCCGCCCCGGGTGGACAGGTAGGACACGTACGTACCCCCTGGTAACGGCCAGGCCCAGGGAGGGGTGATTACCCGAGCTGATACCTTCCGAAAGTGCCGATTGGTCCCTCCATCCGTTTGTTGGGAGGTGTGACCTGAGGTGTGAACAATCACCTAAGGCGGGAGTGCCCTCAGAGAGGGCCCCCACAAGGGAGGAGCGCGCCATCGGAGACGCCGGTAATCATGGGAGATTCTTCCGCAATGGTTTCCTCACCTTCCACTATGTATGCTCACAAGCGTAAGTTCACTGAGTCTCAGCCACAGACAGTTCTTCCATCGTTGCCACAGTTCCTTGTTGTTTCTCAGTCTGACGAAGGTCATGACTTCTCCACGGTCAACCCTTTCATTATTTAGAAAGGTGTCGACGCAATTGCAGGTCCTGTAAAGTCTTGTTCCAGATTACAGAATGACACCCTGTTGTTAGAAACAGTCAGTGCCCTCCAGGCACAAAAATTGCTGCGTACTTCTCTGCTCCACACCTTCCCTGTCCGGGTTGAAGCGCACCGCACTTTAAATTCCTCGCGTGGAGTCGTTTATACACGCTCCCTCGATGGATTGTCTGACGAAGAAATTCAGCACTACCTGTCTGACCAGGGCATAACGGCTGTTCATGGAGTTATGAAAAGGGTTGACACGAACATCATTCCAACCCACACTGTCTTCTTGATATTTGACAAAGTTCAACTCCCATCGAAAATCAAAGCGGGCTATGAGATAATTTCCGTTCGCCCTTACGTCCCAAACCCTACGCGTTGCTATCGGTGTCAGCAGTTCAATCACACCAACCAGTCCTGTTCCAATCCGGCCAAATGTATTAAGTGTGGCAAGGATGCCCATGAGGGTGCTTGTCCACCTCAATCCCCTCGCTGCATCAACTGTATGGAGGACCACGCTGCTTCCTCTCAAGATTGCCCCGTTTTTAAGGATGAAAAGCTCATCCATTAAATCAGAGTGCAGGAAAAGGTGTCGACCTTTGCTGCTCGAAAATTATTCGCCAGTCGACAGCCCACCGTGCCTCAGACAGGAAAATACAGCACTGTCCTTGCTTCTCCTCGGCCAACAAAGGAGGCGGCCACGCAGACTTGTGACCTCACCTTTAGTGCCACGGTCGTCAGATCGGCCAGCGGAAAGATCGCCCATTCAACCTCACCACTTTCGCCTGCCCACTCTCTGGCTCACCCTTCGTCGGGTTCTGCTAAATCTCGAGCCCAAAAGTCAGACACCAAGACTTCGAAAAAAGAGCATACTCGTGAAGAGTTTTTACGTACCGCAACTTCCCAACCATCAGTTCCTCCTTCATCTAAACATCATACTTCCAAGAAGGCTACAAAGAAACCCAGTTCCTCTACTTCTCCGCCAAGGCGTGTCCCATCTACAGCACCACCTGGCGGAAATCGCCCTCGGCCGTCTTCTGTGTCGCCGAGGCGCACTGCTGGCGGCCGATCAACCGGCCAATCGCTGGTGGCAGGAGCTGCTCCTGAACAACCTATGGATCAGGATCTTCTGCCTTCGGCTGAATGCCATTCCATTCTGTCGGTCGCAAGCTCTGAGCAGTCGTTGACAGCAACCTTGGTCACATTCCTCCATTTTCTGTTCACCCTATGTCCATTATCCACTGGAATATCCACGGTATTCGAGCCAATCGGGATGAATTGTCGATCCTCTTACGATCCTACTCGCCGGTCCTCTTCTGTCTTCAGGAAACAAAGCTGCGTCCCCATGACCGCTTTGTTCTCCCTCATTTTCAGTCCGTCCGATATGATCTCCCCTCTGTTGAAGGCACTCCAGCACATGGAGTACTCATGATTCTTCTCCATGATACTCTCCATTATCACCCAATCCACTTACACACTTCCTTCCAAGCTGTCGCTGTCCGTCTTTCCCTTTCTGGATATACCTTTTTTCTTTGTACTGTATACATTCCATCGTCCACACCAATGGCACGAGCTGATCTCCTTCATCTTCTTGGTCAGCTTCCACCCCCCTATTTGCTGGTTGGGGACTTCAATGCCCACCACCCGCTTTGGGGATCTCCACATCCTTGTCCTCGTGGCTCACTATTGCTAGACGTCTTCCACCAAGCGGATCTAGTTTGCCTCAACACTGGGGTCCCTACATTTTTGTCTGCCTCCACGACAAATTTATCTCATTTGGACCTTGCGGTCGGTACTGTTCCGCTAGCTCGGCGCTTCGAATGGTTCGCCCTTGATGATACACACTCGAGTGACCACTTTCCATGTGTCCCTAGACTGCAGCCTCAACTGCCATATATGCGCCCACGAAGCTGGAAGTTTACCCAAGCTGATTGGACACTTTTTTCGTCTCTAGCGACATTCGATGACCGTCACTTTCCCAGCGTCGACGATGAGGTCACACATATTACCGACGTTATTCTTACAGCTGCGGAACGCTCAGTACCACGTACCTCCGAATTGCCTCGGCGCGCCCCAGTTCCTTGGTGGAACGAGGCATGCCGTGATGCAATACGTGAGCGGCGATGTGCTCTCCGCGTTTTCCGCCACCATCCTACTTTGGCCAACTGTATCCGCTATAAGCAGTTCCGTGCGCGATGCCGTCGTGTCATTCGCGATAGCAAGAAGTCAAGCTGGAAATTCTTTATTAGCTCATTTAACACCTTCACTCCCTCCTCGGAAGTTTGGAGTCGGCTTCGACGGTTCTCAGGCGCGCCTAGTTTCTCCCCGGTCTCTGGGCTCACTGTCGCGCGTGATACATTAGTGGACCCCGTCGCAATTTCTAACTCGTTGGGTCAGCACTTTGCTGAGATTTCGATCTCTTCAAATTACCCGCCAGCGTTTCTCCCGAAGAAACGTGCAGCGGAAGTGCGACCTCTTGCTTTCTCCTCTCAATCTCGCGAAAGCTAAATACTGTTTTCTCCATGCGTGAACTCCAACATGCACTCTCTTCTTCTCGCTCCTCCGCCCCAGGACCGGATGGTATCCACGTCCAAATGTTGCTGCATTTATCGACCCGCAGTCTGCGTTACCTCCTTCGCCTTTATAATCGAATTTGGACCGACAGTACTTTCCCCAGACGATGGCGGGAAGCTATCGTCGTTCCTGTTCCGAAACCTGGAAAGGACAAACGTCTCCTCTCTAGCTATCGCCCCATTTCTCTCACGAGTAGTGTGTGTAAGGTTTTGGAGCGTATAGTGAATTGCCATTTAGCTTGGTGGCTGGAATCAAGAAGTCTTTTAACACCTGCCCAATGCGGATTCCGAAAGCATCGTTCTGCAGTTGATCATCTTGTTGCTCTCTCCACTTATATCATGAACAATTTGCTCCGGAAACGCCAAACAGTCGCAATATTTTTTGATCTGGAGAGAGCATACGATTCCTGTTGGAGGACAGGCATCCTCCGCACACTGTTCTCTTGGGGCTTTCGAGGTCGGCTGCCCCTTTTTCTTCGCGAATTTATGGCAGAGCCCACATTTAGGGTGCGGGTGAACTCTACTCTCTCCCGTACTTTCTCCCAAGAAAACGGGGTACCCCAGGGCTCCGTGCTGAGTATTGTACTGTTTGCCATTGCCATAAATCCAATTATGGATTGTCTCCTTCCTGATGTCTCGGGCTCCCTCTTTTTGGACGATTTTGCGATCTTCTACAGCTCTCAACGGACCACCCTTCTTGAAGGACGTCTTCAAGGATGTCTCGATCGCCTCCACTCTTGGAGCATCGAAACCGGCTTCCGTTTTTCTCCCAGTAAGACCGTTTGTGTTAATTTTTGGCGACGTAAGGAGTTTCTTCCGCCCTCCTTACATCTAGGTCCTGTCAACCTTCCGTTTTCAGACGTCGCTAAATTCTTGGGTCTTCTGTTTGACAGAAAACTGTGCTGGTCCTCCCATGTTTCCTATCTTGCGGCTCGCTGTCTGCGATCCCTCAACACCCTCCGTGTCCTGCATGGTACCTCCTGGGGAGCGGACCGAGTGGTCCTTCTCCGCCTCTATTGCGCCTTAGTGCGCTCGAAATTGGACTATGGAAGCATAGCCTACTCCTCTGCTCGCCGTCTATTCTTCGGCGTCTCGACTCTATCCACCACCGTGGATTAGGTTTAGTGTCTGGAGCTTTTTACACCAGCCCTGTGGAAAGCCTTTATGCTGAGACTGCTGAACCTCCGCTGTCGAATCGGCGAGCAGTCCTTCTGTTATGCTAGCCATCTGTCTTCCATGCCTGCTAAACCAGCCCATGACATTTTTTTCGACGCCTCCTTTGATGTAGGGTATGCAGGCCGCCCCTCATCCCTATTACCACCGGGAGTCCGCTTCCGTCAACTGCTCCATTCTCTTTCCTTCCGCTTTCCTAAAACCTTCTTGACAACTTGGGGTTCAGCACCGCCTTGGCTCCGTCCCCGGATCTGCCTGCTCCGTGACCTTTGTCGATTTCCCAAGGATGGTACCCCTTCACTTGTTTATCGTCGGGCATTTGCTGCTCTATGTGCACAAATGACGGACGCCACATTTATTTACACCGACGGCTCGAAAACATCGTTAGGTGTAAGGAGTGCCTATATTGTTGGCGACACCCCAAATCACTTTCGGCTTCCCGACCAGTGTTCGGTTCATACTGCGGAGCTTTACGCTGTTCTCCAGGCTGTCCACTACATCCGCCGCCATCAGCGGATACAGTACGTTATCTGCTCAGATTCTTTCAGCTCTCTCCTCAGTCTCCAAGCTCTTTATCCTGTGCACCTTCTGGTCCACCGGATTCAGGACTGTCTGCGCTTGCTCCACCTGGGGGGAGTCTCGGTGGCGTTCCTCTGGCTCCCGGGACACGTTGGTATCTGTGGAAGTGAGGCGGCCGATATTGCAGCCAAGGCTGCAGTCTCTCTTCTTCGGCCAGCTATTCAATCGATTATTCCCTTCGTCGATCTACGGAGCGTTTTATGTCGTCGTGTTGTTCTTTTATGGCACGCACATTGGTCGACACTTCCCCACAATAAATTGCGGGACGTGAAAGCTCTTCCTTGTGCTTGGACCTCTTCCTACCGAACGCGTCGTCGGGAGGAGGTAATTTTAACTAGACTCCGTCTAGGGCACTGTCTTTTTAGCCATCGACATCTTTTAAGCGGCGATCCTCCCCCACTCTGTCCCCACTGCTCTCAGCTGTGGACGGTAAGACAACTTTTAATTGAGTGCCCCTATTTTAATCCGTTACGCTCCCGTCTACAGTTATCGCCTGATATATCGTCGATTTTAGTACATGACACGCGCTCAGCCGACCGCTTTCTCAAGTTTATTAGTGCCAGTGAAATGACGTCAGTCATTTGAAGCTTTTTTTGGGGACAACCAACCCCTTTCTGTAGTGGATTTTTAAGCCTTCCTTCTGCTTTTAGTTTCTCCAATTTTATGACTTTCGTTCCCATTGCTGCTGGTTTTCCTAAGTCACGGACCGGGCGCTAATGACCATAGCAGTTTTGCGCCCTAAAACCAAACCAAAACAAAACAAAACAAAAACGCACACACACACACACACACACACACACACACACACACAGAGAGAGAGTGACAGAGACAGAGAGGCAGCCACACTTTCGGCTGGCACCAGGGCAACTCTTAAATTTATCAAACGAACTGCGTCGTTTTGCAACGTCTTTCATTTCTTCAGCAGGGTCACACTCCATGAGAGCACAGATTGATTCCAGCTTCGCATTCAGTGGCCACGAAGAGGGAAGGGACTTGCTAAATTATCCCAGTCAGATCTTGGGATGTAAAACACTTTGTACAAATATGAAATTCTGAAATTTCAGGATCGACAGAAAGTGTTTGTGATCGAATGCGGTGTTTCTTCCATTCCTGAACATTTCATTGACTCCGTTATCCGAACAGGTTCGAAATATTGTGTAAAATCATATCTCCAGCCACTATCATATGGTCCTGGTTAACGCTCGGGTGCCCGGTGTTGCTGCTCCCGCTTGTCCTGCATGGATCTCCGCGTGTACATTGATCGTGTCTCTGTTCGAATTGTGCAGGCCGCCTCTTAAACTGGGACCAGTCGGTAAAGACTGAACTGACGGCGACCCACATAACCATACATGCTCCCGTACATCTTCCTTTGCAGTGCCTGTTCTGAACACCTGCTCAAGTTGATCCACTCAATCATATATTTTTGTGACCTTATTCAAGATGAGTTTGACTACGGCCTCAATCTCTCTTAGTCGACTGATGGTCTTTGTGTTCTCATTTTCTATTTGACTCACGTGCTTATCTCTCCAAGCTGCAGCAATCGTAATCTTCTTGGTTCTTGCCGCTTCTAATTTAACTAAATTTGTGTCTCTTTTTGTGCCAGTTGCAGTTTGTTTTGTTTCTGCACATGATTTTGCTAATTTCAACATCTTTTCCCTGAGTTCACTAATTTCATTGGAAATTCGCTTCGTAAGTTCTTTGAAATTTGTATTTCCTGCGTTTTTCAGCCTCCTCCTATCATTTATCTGTTTCCCCTCTTTTTCTTTGTATATGTTTAAGAAGAGCTAAAATATGTCTTGCATAGGTCATATACCTTATTGATAACAGGGGATGGAGCTCTGGATTTTCGAATGCTATTATGCTGGCATCGACTGACTGACCTATTGGCTGTTTGTAACGGCTTCTGGATTGTCACAATGGCTTCAAATGGTTCCCCACGGTGTCTCCTCCAAAAACAACACATACGGAAAGAAGATATTTTATACAAGCTGGCGAGGCTGTTCACAACACTGATTTTGGGCTCATGAATGTGGTGCAGGAACCACAAAACCTTGAGTCCTCATGCAAGGTAACTCACTAAATAAAAGATAAGGGGAACGCAAAGACTAGCACATGGGAGCCGCCAACTCAATTCCACAGATCTAAAAAAAAAAAAAAGTTAAGGTATTTCATGAGGGAAAGAAAAGGAAACTAAAGTGTATCAGTGTGATCTGTAGGATACGAAACCTAAGGCACAGGTCACCACTATGGAAACTAGCCGTGTGTTTGCTGTCATGGTACCCTTAACTGATATGCAAGTTAGGGGGCAGAATCACGATGTTATGAAAATCGCGTCGAAGCTGCTTTTTATTTAATTTGCACAGAGTGCGTAACGCGATCTTATAATGGCCCTGACATAAACCCTATGTAGGGTGGCTACATAATTTAATCATTAAATTAATAGATAAAAGTTCCCCTTCAAAAATAATGATGGGGAATATTTCGGTGAATGTGACTGCTTAACAGATAAATGCTGTCCTGCAAATTTACAATTATATTTTTTCTTTAAATGAAACGCACATTGAGCAAGAATTTGTACAAGGAACAACCTTGCATGTTAATATTAACCAAACACATCAACAGTCCTCATCTAGTAGAAATGTTGGCAAGAACTTAGTACAAACGGCAATGCTTGAAATCTAGTGTGTTTTAGAACGAGAAGAGGGAGCAAATAAAACCGGTGAAATGTATCGCATCGAAAAAGGAGTAGGTAATTAGATGCAGTACCACGATATTATCTAAGGGGGCAACGTGGTTCTACAGATGGCACCGCTGAGAAACCTCAATTCGAATTTTAGGCGTCTGAAAAATCAATTAAAACTATACAGACAGGAGCTGGGCATATTAACGACAGTACAGCGCAAGTCAGCGTGCTAATGACGACTACTATTTGTCGTCAGCATAGTTGCATGGAGATGGGCTCCGCCTTGGAGACTAATCGAAGCACGAGCGCGAAAAAAAAGAAAAGAAAAGCAACGAAGTGTTTGTCTGGAGGGCCGGACAAGTGAAAACTTGGAATGAAATTATGCTGCAGCAAGGGCGGCAACATACGCGACCGACTTCTACGGCGGAAAGGAACCAACTCTCCTCCTCTTCTGCACTGCGACCGCTCCACTTGTACAAGACCTAGGCCAATCGTTCCCGACAAACAAAGCTTTCACCAATTATGGCCTTACACCAAATCCGTAGTCCGCCCCTGGTAGGTCAGTGGTCAGCGCGACGGAATATCATACCTAACGGCCCGGGTTCGATTCCCGACTGAGTCGGAGATTTTCTCCGCTCAGGGACTGGATGTTCTGTTGTCCTTATCATTTCATCCCCATCGACACGCAAGTCGCCGAAGTGGCGTCAGATCGAAAGACTTGCACCAGGCGAATGGTCTACCCGACGGGAGGCCCTAGCCACACGGCATTTTCATTTTACCAAATTCGTCTACAGTCCCACAACTGTGCTCCGTCAACCTAGGCGACAATACCGTTATTTCTCACCAATTCCCGCCGGCGACTGCGAACATGTGCTGATGTAACATTCTAGCAACCTATCATAGTCTCAGCGAGGACTTTGTATGTGAAGTCATTGTAAAAATAGTGAGCTACCCTTGCTCCGGCTCCTGACACCCAACATCAAAAGAAAAAGAAACCAGCCCAGGGGTCGGGGCTCTGTTCGCAATTCCCAGTGACCAGATGTCCCCCAAACCTCCAACTATTGCGAGCGGTTGGCCTCCCCACACCCCAAAAGATTCTGCTCGTCTTCTAAGCGAAATGAACGGAATTACGAAATGCATGCATCGTACTCCCGATCACTTAGATGCCGGTAAACAGTGCCCGATTACCTACTTTGCATGAGAGTGTACTCAGTTGCGAAATGACGTTAATTTGCTCGCAAGCAAATTCAGATCTCAGAAATGCAACATAGACTGGTTTCTGGCCCTGAATAATTGTATGAAGAGACTAAAGTGCCTTGTACCTCACAATCGCTGTCTTCAAGGCACTTTGCTGATATGGTTTAAAAGGCGATGGAAATCAATAACAACTTTTGAAAACTAAGTAAGATGCAGTAAGAAAAAAATTCCACCGTCCTGCTCAAAAAGGCAGGAAAAGGCTACATCGGATTCGGTGGGTAGTCAACTAGAAGACAGCAACGAATCGGAGCGTTTGCAACCATCCAAATGCACACTAAAACACAAAAAGAAGATTAAACATGAGCAAATAAATTATATAGCAACACACAACATAAACTCACTACTTCAGACCGGAAAACTCGAGGAGCTCACAGATGAACTAAATAAACAACAAATATTAATAACAGGGATCTAAGAAATGAGAAACACCACAGAGGACCCATTCGAATCACAAGGATACAGAATTTATAATGGTAAACCAGGACCGAGGGCAATGAAACAATGTCCCCAGTTTGGAACCGGGTTTTTAGTAAACATAAAAATAATAGATTCAGTAACGGATTTCCAAGCAGTATCACCAAGAATTGCGACTCTAAGCTTTAAAACAATGAATAAAACCCATACAATAATAAATGCTCATGCCCCAACAAATGAAAAAAATTGTCTAACAAAAACAAAGGAAGAGGTAGATAAATTTTGGGACCTTCTAGAACAAACTGTGAACAGAGTAAATAAAAAGAATGTAAAACTCTTATTGGGAGATTTCAATGCTCAGTTGGGAAAAGAAAGGAAATATAAAAATATAACTGGAAAATGGAGTCCACATAAATTTACAAACAAAAACGGTCAAAGACTTGTAGAACTCTGCAGAGAACACAACCTTATATCTAAATCAACATACCTTAAGAGGAAGCCAAGTAAACTTAAAACATGGAAACATCCAGACTGGAGGAAGGGCGAGTGGCAGCTAGACCATGTCTGTATGGACAAAAATTTTCATAAGGAGATCCACAATGTTAAAGTACTGAGAGGAGTAGACACAGGCTCAGACCATTATATGGTTAAAATTAAAATCAAATTCACACCGTTAAAGAAGAGGACCGGAAAAACTAATAAAATAAAAAGGAGGTTTGACCCACATCAGCTAATTAAAAATAAGTACCAACAAATAACACAAACCATCAAATTAACAGATGATCTACAGGGTTATTACAAATGATTGAAGCGATTTCACAGGTCTACAATAACTTTATTATTTGAGATATTTTCGCAATGCTTTGCACACACATACAAAAACTCAAAAAGTTTTTTTAGACATTCCCAAATGTTCGATATGAGCCCCTTTAGTGATTCGGCAGACATCAAACCGATAATCAAGTTCCTCTCACACTCGGCGCAGCATGTCCCCATCAATGAGTTCGAAAGCATCGTTGATGCGAGCTCGCAGTTCTGGCACGTTTCTTGGTAGAGGAGGTTTAAACACTGAATCTTTCACATAACCCCACAGAAAGAAATCGCATGGGGTTAAGTCGGGAGAGCGTGGAGGCCATGACATGAATTGCTGATCATGATCTCCACCACGACCGATCCATCGGTTTTCCAATTTCCTGTTTAAGAAATGCCGAACATCATGATGGAAGTGCGGTGGAGCACCATCCTGTTGAAAGATGAAGTCGGCGCTGTCGGTCTCCAGTTGTGGCATGAGCCAATTTTCCAGCATGTCCAGATACACGTGTCCTGTAACGTTTTTTTCGCAGAAGGAAAAGGGGCTGTAAACTTTAAACCGTGAGATTGCACAAAACACGTTAACTTTTGGTGAATTGCGAATTTGCTGCACGAATGCGTGAGGATTCTCTACCGCCCAGATTCGCACATTGTGTCCGTTCACTTCACCATTAAGAAAAAATGTTGCTTCATCACTGAAAACAAGTTTCGCACTGAACACATCCTCTTCCATGAGCTGTTGCAACCGCGCCGAAAATTCAAAGCGTTTGACTTTGTCATCGGGTGTCAGGGCTTGTAGCAATTGTAAACGGTAGGGCTTCTGCTTTAGCCTTTTCCGTAAGATTTTCCAAACCGTCGGCTGTGGTACGTTTAGTTCCCTGCTTGCTTTATTCGTCGACTTCCGCGGGCTGCGCGTGAAACTTGCCCGCACGCGTTCAACCGTTTGTTCGCTCACTGCAGGCCGACCCGTTGATTTCCCCTTACAGAGGCATTCAGAAGCTTTAAACTGCGCATACCATCGCCGAATGGAGTTAGCAGTTGGTGGATCTTTGTTGAACTTCGTCCTGAAGTGCCGTTGCACTGATATGACTGACTGATGTGAGTGCATTTCAAGCACGACATACGCTTTCTCGGCTCCTGTCGCCATTTGTCTCACTGCGCTCTCGAGCGCTCTGGCGGCAGAAACCTGAAGTGCGGCTTCAGCCGAACAAAACTTTATGAGTTTTTCTACGTATCTGTAGTGTGTCGTGACCATATGTCAATGAATGGAGCTACAGTGAATTTATGAAATCGCTTCAATCATTTGTAATAGCCCTGTAGAACAACTAGTGCCTAATCTTAAAAAAGAAGCAGAGAATCTAGCTCCCTTGAATCCATGAAGGAAGCATGCATGGTGGACATCAGAATGTGACAAATTCCATGAAGATAGACACCAAGCATGGTTAAAGTTTCAAACACATAAAACTGAAGAAAATG
This sequence comes from Schistocerca piceifrons, assembly GCF_021461385.2. Taxonomy (NCBI): domain Eukaryota; kingdom Metazoa; phylum Arthropoda; class Insecta; order Orthoptera; family Acrididae; genus Schistocerca; species Schistocerca piceifrons. Next base: position 602,041,351 of record NC_060141.1, on the reverse strand, counting down.
CCATCAACCTAAAAAATGAAAGAAAAAAATTCACTCAAAATATTAGAAGAATCAAGAGAGGATTTCATAAAGATATTATAAAGTCTATAGAAGGCAATTATCATAAAACCAACTCCAAGAACTACTACAAAATCTTTGGGAAACAACTACAACAATATGAGGCCCCTACACTAATACTGAAAGATGAAGATGGAAGAATGACACACAGTAACAAGGAAAATGCAGAAATCATGGCAAAAGCATTTTACAAACTTCTGAATTGCGAGGAACCCAAAGAACCCCTACAAATCAACATCAATACCCCAATAAAAACCAAACCTAACAAACTAGACCCTCCAACTTTCCAAGAAGTAGAAGAAATTCTTAAAGAACAAAAAAATTATAAGGCATGTGGAGAAGATCAGGTTTTTGTTGAAATGTGAAAATATGCAACTGACACAGTCAAGACCTCCTTACACATGGCTCTAACAAAAATTTGGGTAACAGAACAATTTCCCGAACATTGGACCACAGCTATCATCCACCCACTACACAAAAAGGGAGATAAGAGCAACCCAGACAACTACAGAGGCATCTCTCTTCCAGATTGCACATATAAAATTCTATCCAAGATCCTATATGAAAGAATCAAGGAGCAATTAGAACAGGAGTTAGGGGAATATCAGGGAGGTTTCAGACCATGGAGAAGCTGTGCAGAGAAGATAATTAGTTTAAAATTGATTATGGCATAATACAAGTAACGGAACAAACCTCTGGCAATAACATTTGTAGATTTTAAGAAGGCATATGACTGTCTCCTCAGACCTTCAGTATTAAAAATTTTAAGAAATCTAGGACTCCATCCAAAACTAATTAAAATAATACAACTCACTCTAACCAACACCAAATCAAAAGTGAAGTTTACAGGAGAAATTTCGGAACCATTCCTCATAAAAACAGGCTTAAGACAAGGTGACTGCCTATCACCATTACTTTTCAACTATGCACTGGAATACATAATGAGAGAATGGTACAAGGACAATCCAAAGAGGATAAGAATTGGAAGTGCAAAAGATGATATTAGCTTAAACTGCTTGGGATTCGCTGATGATCTTGCTCTCCTAGCCAACACCGTTCAAGAAGCCAGGCAACAAGTGAAATCACTACAAGAAATAGCCGAGAAAGTAGGCCTTAGAATATCATTTGAAAAAACGGAGATTATGCTAACTGATCCACCACTTGCAAACAAAATTACAATAGGAGAACAGGAAATCAAAATTGTTGATAAATTTAAATATTTAGGCGAAATAATAACCTACAATCTAACTGAGAAGCCATCATGGCAAAATAGAATAAAAAAACTGAACTATGCAAATTACATTACCAAAACTACATACAACAAAAAAAACCTATCTATAGATGCAAAATTAAAACACTATAAAACAGTTACACAACCAGAAATAACATACGCAGCTGAAACTATCTTCAAAACAACTAATACACAGAAATTGACAGAATACTAAAAATAGAAAGAAGAATAATTAGGACATGTATAAATAAACAGTATAAAATAAATGGACATTGGAGAATAGCATCAAATGAAACAGTATATAAGAAAATAGAACCAGTCATGAGCACAATCAGGAAGAAACGCATCTCATTCTTTGGACATCTGATCATCCAGAAAATAGAATTAGTAAAAAAAAATATACAAAAATTGTGGAATAGCAAGAGCGACATTAAATGGATCACAGAAATTAAGGAAGATATAAAAGAACTTCAAATTACAGTAGATGACCTAAAAAACAAGACAGAGAAAACCAGAATACTGCAAGACCCGCAAACCAGACTACAAATGAAAATCAATAAAAGGAGTACAGGACGAGTTGTCTCAGATGAAGAAAGAAAGAAAATATCTGAAAGAATGAAGAAATATTGGGCAGACAGAAGAGCAAAACACCTTTCATATAAGAATAGCCTCTAATAATTATATTACCTAAATATATTAAGTTATTGTCGAACCAAATTGTATCCATGTGTAACAACTTGTTTAGAACTTTGTATTTTTGACTACAGTGGTCCAATGAAGGCCATAAAATAAATAATAAAAAAATAATAAAAAAAACAGTAAGAATATTTAATAGAAAACTTATTTGTAAAATAAGGAAAAATATTATTGAACGAGTTTAAAAATGTTCAAATGTGTGTGAAATCTTACGGGACCTAACTGCTAAGGTCATCAGTCTCTAAGCTTACACACTACTTAATCTAAATTATCCTAAGAACAAACACACACATCCATGCCTGAGGGAGGATTCGAACCTCCACCGGGATCAGCCGCACAGTCCATGACTGCAGCGCCTTAGACCGCTCGACTAATCCCGCATGGCGAGCGAGTTCCAACTGCAGTTAATGGTGCGGTGACTTTGACCCAGCTGAGTTGCTTTAGTCCCACTACAGACATTCTGGTACTCTTTAACCTTTTGATCTTTAAATGATCTGAAGATATGATGGTGGTCTGCATGCTATTACTGATGACCCTGAACTCACGACTCATTTGTTGTATCATCATCTTTATCAGTGGGAAGCGACATCCACTCCCTCCTCCCCCCCCCCCCTCCCTCACTCCTGCTTATCTCTAGCCAGTCATAGTACAGTATTAAAAATCTAAGACGGTGGAAGTAGCCAAATATTGATAGTAGGAAATAAAAAACCATGTCCTCTTCCTGTCCCCTATCCCCAACAATACACAGCACAGTAGGCTACTCCTTATCTCGAACCAATCATAGCGTAGTATAAAAAGTGGAAGATCCAATCAAATACAAAATTCAAGACGGTGTAACTAACACATTTGAATATTACCCCCTAACTCCTTCAACCGCAGCAGAGTATTAAAAAGTTGAGGTGTCGGGAATTGTCCATTTCTGTTACTGAAAAATTAAAAATATGCTTCCCATCTTCCCTTTACCTCCAGCCAGTCATAGTTCAGTATTAAAAATCCAAGATGATGGAAATAGTCCAACTGTGCTAGCCCCAAATTTAATACTCCCAACTAGCTATTTTATTAAATGATTTGCAAAATATGTAGTAAAAATTATGTTCCTCTACTTGGAAGTCATTGTATTCAAAATTTACATGGAAATAAGAGATACACATTATTTCTGGCATACAAAATTACATTATTTATATACACACACATTCCTCTGACATAATATTAAAGTGATGTCATTGTCAAAGGAACGAATTATTTGCGTTATTTACCTATACATATTAATATTAAAAGACTTCAAAGTCAAAGATATGCATTATACTCCTTGAACAACTCTCTCATTCGAAGTAATCATTCTGTCTATAAAACATACACGCACACGCACAATCCATCACCATTCCTCCTTTAAGTGGCTACTAATTCCCCTTTGGGTCGCCGCCACTCCCCGCTTGCGCGACTACCATTTCGCTTTGGGTGCCTATCATTCCTCCTGGGTGACTACCGTTCTCTCTTTGCGTTGTCACCATCTCTCTACTATGTGCCCACTATTCCCCAACTAGGTGGGCAAAATTCCCCCTACGTTTTCACTGAGTAGCACCTACGGCCGACTGCACCAGCGTTGATCAAAAAGTACGATAACCGAGGGGCTTGCGATCACCCTTAGAGCTTAATCATGATTAAGTTGTCTGCACGCACCAACATTAAACGCCATTTAGTTCTATGTGTTCACCGAATTGGGAATTTGTGTGTGGTTAACTCTGTGTGTTACAAAGGAAAGCGCCCAACATATATCCGAAGAAAATGATAATCACTGCGCGCAGTACCTTCGTCTACCTTTGTTTGTTATCGTAACTTGGTTATTATTAATGTACTATGTGCAGAAAGAAAAGGACGACAAATTTCTTAAATTTATTGAAACTGTTATTCTTTTAGAGCTGGGTGGCTGTGAAAATTGTAGAATGCAAGAAAACGGGAGGATATAATCTTATGGAGAAAGTGGAAGCATGGTCAAAAATAGCAACACACTTTAATTGCACTTTAGGTAAGATTATATTTTATTTCGTTCATAAATTTAAAAAAATTCTATTGCTAATGTACATGAAAAAACTGTTTTTCAAGATGGTTAAATTTATATTCTAATAACAAATCAAGATATACAGAACAAAAATGATACTAACAACCACAAAATAAATTAATATTAGAGGCAACGAAATCGACTCCAGAAAGGCTGAGGAAATGTCACATATAGGTAAAGAGAAGAATGCGGAAGGACTTGGCAGAGGAGAAGATAGATGTGTACATGGTATGAGGGAGGGGGAGTGGGAGGCAGTATACTAAACAATCCACAGAAAACAATGCTGCTAGAAATACTTCTGTTCTCACAGAAGCCCCAGACAATTCATTTATTCAAACACACAGTACACCGTTATTATGAATTTCAATGCAAATGTTGTTGAAGATTCAGCACTAGCCGGTGCAGTAGCCACAGTCTAGGTACAGTAATCAACTCAGAAGTAGCATATAACGTCCTTCCACTAATACTGTCATGAACACCCTCCATCCTCAGGCTTCAGCAAGTACAGCAACACCGTCCAGATGGAACTGGCGAAGAATACCGCCCTGCCCCCCCCCCCCCCCCCCCCCCCAAACTTCATCATCTATTCCACCGGACAATATCATGCGAAAGAGGATTGAAGTACTTCAGCAGCAGCTAGGAATAATGAAATCAGAACATCAAATGTGGAGTTCAGAGCATCAGAAGAACGTTCGAATAAAAAACTTGAAAATATTGGCACTGATAGAAAAATCAAATCCTGCATGCGACAAAATACACCAAAAATGTAAATGTCGTGTGACTAGAGCCTCCAGTCGGGCAGACCGTTCGCCGGGTGTAAGTCTTTCGATTTGACGCCACTTTGGTGACTTGCGCGTCGACCAAAAGACACTAAATATCCACTCAAGCGCAAAAGAAATTGGTATAGGTATGCGTATTCAAATACAGAGATTTTTAAACAGGCAGGATACGGCGCTGCAGTCGGAACGCCTATATAAGGTAACAAGTGTCTGGCCCAGTTGTTAGATCGGTTACCGCTGCTACAATGGCAGGTTATCAAAATTTAAGTGAGTTTGAACGTGGTGTAATAGTCAACGCACGAGCGATGGGACACAGCATCTCCGAGGTAGCGATGAAGTGCGGATTTTCCCATACGACCATTTCACGAGTGTACCGCGAATATCAGGTGTCCAGCAAAACAACAAATCTCCGACATCGCACGACAGGAAAAAAATCCTGCAAGAATGGGACCAACGACGACTGAAGAAAATCGTTCAACGTGACAGAAGTGCAACCCTTCCGCAGATTGCTCCAGATTTCAATGTTGGACCCCCAACAAGAGTCAGCGTGCGAACCATTCAACGAAACATCGATACGGGCTTTCGGAACCGTAGGCAACACTCATGTGCTCTTGATGACTGCTTGATGACTAAGCTTTACTCCTCGCCTGGGTCCGTCAACATCGACATTGGACTGTTGATCATTGGAAAGGTGTTGCCTGGTCGCACGAGTCTGGTTTCATATTTTACCAAGCGGATGGACGTGTACGGATATAGACAGCCTCATAAATCGATGGAGCCTGGACGTCAACTGGGGACTGTTCCAGCTGGCTAGGCTCTGTAATGGTGTGGGGCATGAGCAGTTGGAGTAACATGGAACTTCTGATACGTCTAGATACGACTCTGACAGATAACACGTACGTAAAAATCCTGTATGATCACCTGCATCCATTCATGTCCAATGTGCATTCCGACGGACTTGGGCAATGCGACGCTCCACACGTCCAGAATTGCTACAGAGTGGATATAGGAACACTCTTCTAAGTTTAAACACCTCCTCTAGTCACCAAACTCCCCAGACATGAATATTATTGAGTATATATGGGACGCCTTGCAGCGTGCTGTTCAGAAGAGATCTCCATCCCCTCTGACTCTAACGGATTTATGGACAGCCCTGCAGGATTCATGGTGCCAACTCCCTCCAGCACTACTTCAGACATTAGTCGAGTCCATGCCATGTCGCGTTGCGGCACTCTACGTGGTCGCGGGGGCCTTACACGATATTAGGCAGGTGTACCAGTTTCTTTGGCTCTTCACTATATAATTTTCCTTTTAACTGTGTGGCATTACTATGCCTCCTTCATTTTTAATTTCGTTACTTAGTTGTATTTTCTAGGTTATTATAAATTAATTAATTGATTCTGGAAAGTATACATTTGCATTCAGCATCTACTTCCATATTTTATTATTCGTGTGCAATAATTACTTAATGTAAGAATAATTACATATGTTTCATGTACTAAATAATAGTTACCTCAATGAAAATGCGAACTGCTCATTCTGTCAAGGTGCCATCATGATACATTTGTTGATTGGAGAGTATTGGCTCTGTATCGTCGGTTCTCCTTGCAGTATTATGCAAAACAGCCGTACTCACTATAATTACCACTGTTTTTTTTTAATGGATTACACCTCATTTACCACGGATAAAACAGGAATCCCCTCTTGCACAGAGCATATTGGTTCTAACATGAGACCTGTTGTATTCTGCCGCATTTTGTGAATTTGAATGTTGTGTCAATAGCTATGGTCTGCAAGCGTAGCCACTATCTCGTAGTGACCTATTGATATTTCGCTATTTTCAAACTGGGCTCTGCGAGTGCGGTTGCGAAACTTTGTACAGGCGTTCAGAGCCAGGCCATCTAACAACAATATAACGTATTATTAAATCATTGTCACCAATGGTTCGGCAGTTAAGTGAAAAAATATACATTTTTTTCTGTTGCGGGAAAGTTGCGCATTATATCCCCGAGAAGATGAATCATTATGTGAGTGCACACTACAGTACCAATTACTCCAGGAAATCCAGACAGTGCGCTATAATCAACCATCACAAAGTGTAATTCTTTTTCGAGAAGGATCTTTATGTGTTGAGAAAACATTACATCTATGATTCCTAATACTTTACTTTGCTGTACTATCTACATTAGCACTGTCACTAATAACTGTATTGAATGCACCAGTTATCTATGATTTCAGTGTCATTTAGAAGTCTGTTAATGAGTAAGACAAGGTTATTGGGATAAGTAAGAAATTAATATCTCTCATTGATTTGACCCAATAACCACTACACTGTTACTAAGGCGAAATCGTTCTTCAAATTTCTTGGCCCTGTACTCCTCAAAAGGATTTCCCCTTTCGACAGGAACACCAATACAGTTACGGTAGTCAAAATATAATATTTCTTCGCCGGTCGGGGTGGCCGAGCGGTTCTAGGTGCTACAGTCTGGAACCGAGCGACCGCTACGATCGCAGGTTCGAATCCTGCCTCGGGCATGGATGTGTGTGATGTCCTTGGTTAAGTTAGGTTTAAGTAGTTCTAAGTTCTAGGGGACTGATGACCTCAGAAGTTAAGCCCCAAAGTGCTCAGAGCCATTTGAACCTTTTTTTTATATTTCTTCGCCTTCTATGCAACCAAAAAGATCAAAAGGCGCCGACGTGGTACGTGTTTCCGACCGCTGTCAACGTTAAATGAGTTCAACTCCCTCGTTTAAATGTAACTGAGGTTGCTGCAGTCCAATTCTGCTTTGACCATGATTAAATGCCGAGTTGACTGCCGTCGACTTCAGTCAACGTTGGTGCATCTGGCCCGTAATGGCTAATGCCTAATGCATAGTACGTAACGCCTGAACCATAACTTATGACTCCTAACGCCAACGTATAAAGTCTAACATTTACCTCTGGCATAATATTAAAATTACTCGAAGGTCAAAATGTACATTATTCACACAATAGCTGCATACAAATACAAACATATCTCTGTATTTCATCAGCGTAATATTAAAATGATGTCAAAGTTAAAGATATGCACTGTTCATGTTCATAAACATACCTCTGGCGCAACATTAAAAAATGATTCCGTACATAGTGGTTAAAAATGAATATATGGGTTTTAAGGCTTTGTAGCATTATATAAATAATGCATCAAATGAAAGGATAGCTGAAACGGTTTTTTTGTGGACCTGTGCGCAAAGGGAAGAATACGAACGACGAAGAGCTACAGAAGAACCTATTGACGAATGAGTCTTTCATGCGTATCCCCAAGAAATAAGATCGGTAGGCTAGTCGCGAATCAGCAGTTCCAGTGACACTTGTGAGGCGACTTTTAATGAGACACAACTACATCCTTTTCATTTAAAACTGTTACAAGCTCTAAAGCCAAGACTGAGGTTTATACGAAACTCTGCAAAAGAAATTTCGCTGCATGAAGACTAAGATTTTCGGGATCGTGTCGTCTTCTGTGACGAATCGACATTTCACGTAAGAGGAAATGTGAAGACCTTCTGGAGGTAAAGTTGCAGTAAGAGTGCCCAGAATTGATTGTTTTTTGTGCCATGTCCAGGAGGAAAATTTAGGGGCCACGTTTTCTCGATGAAGCAGCTATGACTGGTGTTTCTTATTCTGATTCACTAAAACTGTGGCTCTTTCCTCAATTAAAAGAAGCTGAATCACAGAGCTTAATCCAGAAAGATGGTTCGCCGCCTCACTCTCAGTACGCGATTGGTTAAACAACGTTGTGCGCGCCTGCTGGGTCGGCTGCAAGGGGCTGGATGAGAGAGCTTGTTTTGCTTGACGTCCACATTCACACACGATCTGACGTCATGCGATTTTTACATTTGGGGCCTCATAAAAAATCGTCTGTGTCTCCGCTACCAGCTGATTCACTTAACTTTAGAAACAGCATTGTTGCAACAATTATTGCCGACACACTGATCAGGATTTGGGAAGAGCTCGCCTATCGACTCGATATGTGACGAATGGTGTTCTCATTGAACACTTGTAAGAAAAACTTTTCGCGTTGCTCTTTGGTCTAATTTACTACTTAGAAATGAAATTTAATGTAATAACACCCTCATAAACTATCATGCACCTACAAATGTTGACAACAGAAGAAATCTGGAGAAAGTAAATCAGTTCTGGGATCTTTTAGAATCTGAAATTTCTATCATACTTAAAAAGAACGTTAAAATACTTCTTGGTGACTTCAGTGCGCAAATTGGGAGGGACTACTGTAGGTGAATATCCAGCACACTCAAGAACAAACAGAAATGGTGAAAGACTGATCAGTATGTACAAATGTTCCAGTTAAAACTCATGTCCACACATTTCCGCAAACTACCAAGAAAAGCCAAACCTAGGAGACATACAAATCCAATCAAACGAGAATTTTATCTGGATCATGTAGCCATATCTAAAAGGTGTATCACAGAAATTATGAATGTTAAAATAGTCAGAAACGTGGAATTATATTCAGATCATTATCTCTCTAAGATTAAAATAACATTTTTCTCGCCTAAAACAAAAAAGGTGACCAGGAAAGTGATCAGATACAACACCACTACAGCTAATATTACAAAAGAAAATATGGAAAAATTTAGAGAAGAAATTGGATTGAACTCCAGATGCAAATAATTCAAGGAGCAGAGAAAACTTTAGGATTGGCCAAGAATAAAAAGACATGGAGTAGTGAGAAGTGTGAAGAAACACTAATACAAAGAGCTCAAAAATGGAGAAAATGGAGATGTTGGAAAAAAGAGGAAGGCCTTGAACAATTCAGACAACAAAGAAAAAAACTTCAAAAGTAATCCGGAAAATCAAAAGAAAGTTTGAAAATTCTCAGCTTATTGAAATAGAAGAAAATTTCACCAAAAATAATAATAGAAATTTTTACTAAACTTTCAAACACATCCTTAAGGGATATCAGGCATCAAGTATTTGTTTCAAAGATGAAAATGGCAAAATGGGATTAAATAACAAAGAAAATTGTGAAATTTTAGCAAACTTTTTGAAAAGCTGTGAAACAATCCAGTTCCAGCAGATAAATTAGAATTTCCAGTGACACCTCAAAATCTAGAGGAAGATTTCCCACCAACAGAGTTAGAAATTCATGAAGCCATCAAAACACTCAAAAACAATAAAGCAAGTGTTGAAGATTGCATTACAGCATAATTACTGAAGTGGTCAGAACCAAAAATCATAAAGGATCTACAGCTGCTTTTTGAGAACATCTGGAAAACTGAAAAGATCCCAGTTGAATGGATAACATCATTAATCGACCTGATAAATAAAAATAAAAACACAGGTATGCTTCTTCTTACTTCATTCGCACAAATGGATATATATGACAGCAGTACTTTTCATTACGGACTATTTATTGTTTTTAACCTGTAAACAATCTTCGAATGTATTTGTTTTTCCCATATTTTTTGCTGCAGACCTGAAGACGTATGCTATTGCAGTCTTTCTCGGCGTAGTCCACTAATGAAATCTGGCGAAGATGTTGGGTACGAAATCATTGAAACGTTGCGACAAGACGACGCCAGCACTCGGCTAATAACCCGAGAAGAATTCATCACCGATCTGAAGATAGTCATTATAGACCGAAACCGGTAAACTGTGAACAACAGTTGGTGGCCATAGACGTAAATAAAGGAAATTTGTTCTATATACGGGTCACTGTTTTATTCGCTACAGTGTTGCAGCTTGTGGAGCTATATATGTAATTACATCCTTTGTCCAACAAGGGAGGTAATACGTAACTTTGAATGTAGGTCAATTTTGTCTTACATAATATCACGGACAACAATGATACAACATTTTGTAAACACTTTAGTTGGTAAAAGGATCTTCTCTTACCACAAGTGTGTTTAATATATTTTTCTTTTAATTATTATTGATGGACAATGTGACATTGCAGCTTGTTTTCATTAAGACGCAGTTAATCCTCTATGATATATTACCTAAAAAAGTATTTAAAAGAAGTATTCGTTTTCCCCTTTCCCTTCCTCTTGTTGCTGCTAAGAGTTGAAAATTTCTTAGCCTCTTTATTACTTGTGATCTGGTCGATTACAACTGACTCATAGTCGTTATTATTCGCTGTCGTTCTCAACAGTTCAATTTATGTCGATAGACATTCAGAGGGTAGTAGCGTAATCAACGCGCCATCTATTGCTGAGTGAAAGAAAGCTACTTTACAGGCCTGTGGATGAACAGACACCGCTAGAATGATTCAGTCGATGAGGCTCGCATGTTGCGGTCCATTCTTATTTTGATATCTTTGGTGTTTTCTACCTTCAAGGTCTTGCCTCCTAGGCCGGTTTTGGTTCAGAAATCGGCGAGGGAAGGACTGAGCAGCGAGCGCTTGGTCGGCGGGTTGGGAATGTGTAAAGAGTGTACACATATGGCGGCCGTTAAGTGCCACATGTGTAAAGTGTGCGGGGTCGGATAGTTGCACTGTACTGCCCGGCCCTCGTCTGCGAGGGTTGGCCCTTGAATAGACGATTGTGCACGCACCGCTATGCGCAGTATTATTGGTTGGTTGGTTGGTTGGTTTTGGGGAAAGAGACCAGACAGCGTGGTCATCGGTCTCATCGGATTGGGGAAGGATGGGGAAGGAAGTCGGCCGTGCCCTTTCAGAGGAACCATCCCGGCATTTGCCTGGAGTGATTTAGGGAAATCACGGAAAACCTAAATCAGGATGGCCGGACGCGGGATTGAACCGTCGTCCTCCCGAATGCGAGTCCAGTGTCTTACCACTGCGCCACCTCGCTCGGTGCAGTATTATTAAGCTACACTATGTGATCATAAGTATCCGGTCACCTGGCTGAAAATGACTGACAAGTTCGCGGCGCCACCCATTGGTAATGCTGGAATTCAATTTGGTGTTGTCTTACCCTTAGCCCTCATGACAGCGTCCACTCTCGCAGGCATACGTTCAATCAGGTGCTGTAATATTTCTTGGGGAATGGCAGCCCATTCTTCACGAAGTGCTGCACTTAGGAAAGGTACCGATGTCTGTCGGTGAGGCCTGGCACAAAGTCGGCGTTCCAAAACATCCCAAAGGTGTTCTGTAGGATTCAGGTCAGACCTCTGTTCAGACGAGTCCATTACAATGATGTTACTGTTGTGTAACCACTTCGCACAGTCCGTGCATTATGAACAAGTGCTCGATCGTGTTGAAAGATGCAGTCGGCATCCACGAATTGCTCTTCAACAGTGGGAAACAAGAAGGGGCTTAATACATCAATGTAGGCCAGTGCTGTGATACTGCCACTGAAAACAAGTGGTGAAAGCCCTCTCCATGAAAAACACGACCACACCATGACACCACCGCCTCCGTATTTTACTGTTGGCACTACACACTCTGGCAGATGACGTTCACCGGCAATTCGCCATATCCACACCCTGCCATCGGATCGCCACATTGTGTACCGAGATTCATCAGTCCACACGTTTTTCCACTGTTCAGTCCAATGTTTACGCTCCTTACACCAAGCGACGCGTCATTTGGCATTTACCGGCGTGATATGTGGCTTATGAGCAGCCGCTCGACCGTGAAATCATAATTTTCTCACATCCCGGCTAACTTTCATAGTACTTGCAATGGATACTGATGCAGTTTGGAATTCCTGTGTGATATTCTGGATACATGTCTGCCTATTACACATTACGACCCTCCTCAACTGTCGGCAGTCTGTCAGTCAACAGACGAGGTCGGCCTGTACGCTTTTGTGCTGTATGTGTCCCTTCACGTTTCCACTTCTCTATAACATGGGAAACAGTGGACTCGGGATATTTGGGAGTGTGGAAATCTCGCGTACAGATTTACGACACAAGTGACACCCAATCACCTGACCACGTCCGAAGTCCGCGAGTTCCGCAGAGCGCCCCATTCGGCTGTCTCACGATGACTGACTACTGAAGTCGGTGATATGGAGTACCTGGCAGTAGGTGGCAGTGCAATGCATCTATGTTTTTGGGTGTGTCAGGATACTTTTGATCTCATAGTGTGTGTTATTCACATGTATTGCTTTCTTTTGTCATTGTAGACGTGACCGCGGGGTATATTCGGCGGCCGCTGGTTATGGGGAGTTTGAGTTGCAGCATCTGTCGGAGGTGGAGGCACAACTGTGGAGGTTATTAAAACAATTTCCTCACGTGCTGACTAGTAAACTTGTAATGACTAATAGAGAGGAATACCGTATTCAATTTAGCTATGATATACCTGTTAGACAGTCAGCGTATCTTGCTCCCCCCACGCCCACCCACCGCCCCGTCCCTGGAAAATAAAGACTTTGTAATCCGAGATTGAGATGTTGAAGGAAGGTGTTATCCGGTCGTCCACCTAGCCGTATTTGTCTCTAACATTTTTAGTTAAGAAACATAATCTATGAGGGTATAGACCTGTGATGTATTACTGTTTGTTAAAAAAGGTTGTGTTAGAATCTGTTCCTACGCCAGATCCCCACACTTAGTTCACCGGTCCGAGGTACTTCACTGTCCTGGACCTCAACTAAGCCTATTATCGGGCTTCTAAGGCTGTTACGGTTTTAGCTGCTGACTGTAATTTGTACGAATTCAACCGGGTTCATTTCGGTTTATCCACGGGAGCTTCAGCTCTTTCGCGTCTGTTGGATTCCGTTTTGGGTGACGTATAGTTCCACTTCGTATATAATTATTTAAATGATGTCATCATATACGGCAAAACCTTCTCCGAACACGTGGAGCATCTCCGTTAGGCTTTGGAAAGGTTGAGGGAGGCAATTTTAACCGTCAAACCATCCAAAGACGATTTTGTCCGTCCAGAAATCTCATTTTTAGAGCATTTAATATCAGTACATGGGGGTACGAATAGATCATTCCTGCGCGCAGGCGATTTTGAATATCCGTCCTCCAAGCAGCAAGAAGGGAATAGCCCGGTTTGCGAGAATGGTTAATTTTTTGAGGAAATACATTCCCAAATTTGCTGAATTGGCAGCCCGTCTGATCGCGCTGGGTAGGAAAAATCAGGAATTTACGTGGAGTGATACCCAACAGGCGACCTTTGACGCCCTTAAGCACATGATGAGCAACGCTCCGGTTGTAGCGGTCCCTAATTTTGACTTGCCCTTTTGTCCTTCAAACTAACGCTGTAAGAGCAGGACGATCCCGTCGCTTATACATCGCGTGCCCTGAGGCCAAATATTCCACATAAGAGTTGGAGGCCCTCGCGGTCCTGTTTGGTACCGAAAAATTTCGATTCTATCTTAGCATTGTAACTTCGTTTTTGAGACGGGCAACCAAGAGCTGCTGTGGGTGCTGGCGCGTCCCCACAAGATCTGTCGGATTTCGAGGTGGGCCGTCAGGATATCAGCGTTTAAGTTGAGGTCAGACACACCAGGGGTTTCGACAATGTAGTCGCTCAAAGCCTAGAGAACAGATGGTCCAGCAAGAGGCCTTGGTGTCTGTGGTTCTGGATCAAGTGCCTGACTCTCTGGGAACCTGGGACCACGTCAGGATTCAGGCCCTAATTTAGGAAACATCAAGCAGCGAATCCATCCGGAGAAGATTCCAGGTTAGGAAAGGCGTTCTGTGCGCTGAAACACAAGGAAATGTGGTTTGGAAAATCTGTCTTCGTACAGAGCTAATTTTTGCCGACTTTAAATATTACCATCATTCGATGTTTCGGGGGGGGGGGGGGGGGGGCGGCGGCTCGGGGAGACCTTGGCCTTAACAAGATGCTTCAGAGAGCATGTCTCTTGGCCTTGCCTGTATAAAGATGTTAAGCAATAAGGTAGACAGTGTCAGGAATGGAGAAGTTCAAAAGCCAGTTCGGGACGTTAGTAACGCCACACGGACGGAATTTCCAGTGCAGTGACTTTTCGTCGCCTAAATGAGCCTCCTTTCGCGCACAAAGTCTGGTTATAGGTATGTTTTCGCCGTTGTTAGTGCGTTTATTAGGTTAACGTGGTTGATGCCCAGTGCTGGTATAACGGCGGGAGATAGACCGAACCTCCAAAGTAAAATTATTTCATGGTTTGTTCCTCCTGTTAGCTTGGTGAGCGGTAATGCCCCAGCTATTGTTTCCTGGGAATATTACTGGTTTTAAAAATGACATTGAGCACGTGACTAAGACACCTTATTACCCAAGGTGTCCTTAGCGGAGAGGATGAATAGGAATTAGAAGGCCGCGCTTATTGCCTTTCACGCTGAAAAGTCAAAATGGGGCCAGTCTATGACATGTTTGAACACTACTAGATACGCGTCGCTCCAAGCTACGTTTGCACATGCGGTTAATTCCCCACTCCCTAACACGTGGGGTGTATTCGAATCATTGCCCGTGGTGGTTAGTTCGGATAATATCCAGGAGAACGAGCAACGGGCTAAAGTTAATATTTCTAATGCTCACCGTAAGGAGGCGCTCCGTTGTAACCAGGGACGCCGAGTGGCTGGTATTAAGGTTGGTCACCTTGTTTATGTGCATTATGCAGGGGGCGTGACGGAAGGGAAAGAACCCCAACAAGTTTTCGCCGCACTTTGGGGACCATGGCGTGTTATCGAGTGATCGAGGTTTTCCCTCTCCCCCCCCCACCCCCCCACCCACCATCACACTGCAGGTGCTAGGTCTAGGTGAGGCCTCTGGCCTCTGATGCCGTGCACAGGATGTACGTCAGCCAGGTCAAGGATGGCAATATGGCGTAAGGACTGTTCAACCTACTATCTCCCCTCCGCGGGGTCCAGTTTTTGGCGGGAATGTCGTGCCGTTACGGCTCGCGTGATGCGGCTGATTCTTATTTTTATATCTTTGGTATTGTCCTATCTTCACGGTCTTGTCTCCTTGGCCGGTTTTGGTTTTGAAATCGGCGAGGGAAGGGGTGAGCAGTGAGCGCTTGGACGATGGGCAGTGAGCGTGTTTGTGGCTGTGAGCGTGTAAAGAGTGTACAGAGTTGGTGGCTGTTGGGTGCCGCACGTGGGAGCTTGCCGGAGTTCGGGACGGAGTTATGGCTGTGGCGTATGTTGGCCGCCTTATGTTGGAGGACGGGCAGTTCTGCACAACTCGGCGGGGACTGCTAACTCAACCCGAAGTGGTCTTCTAGTGTTAGCAGCGGCGGATGTAAAGCTGTATCTCGGGACACTGAGCGTTTCGGAACTCCCGGAACCGGTCTGATGCAAAACTTTTTTTACTGTGTGTATGTATATATTTGCAGGCTGCTTTATTGCTAATAAATTCTTGTAGACAGGTGACGGTGTGTCACTTGGTTATGCGTTTGTCTGTGGGGTGAATCATCCTTAATATCATCAGCCTAGAAACTAACTGGTGATTGTGTGTGTGTGTGTGTGTGTGTGTGTGTGTGTGTGTGTGTGTGTGTCCTAGTTGGGATGCCCGTTGTCCGACGCCTGCAGGCTTACTGCGACCCTCGTCTACGCCGATTCGCCGTTGAACGTTGTATTGCTTCTTTCTTAATTTTTTTGTTTTTATCGAGGGCCCGATTTTATGTTTTCACTTTGTTCTGTGGCTTTCTCCTGAAGGTGGATCCGATCAACAGGAAACGGTTATCCAGTTCCTGATTTCTTTTTTTTTTTAAAAAGGCTCTAAGCACTATGGAACTTAACATCTGAGGTCGTCAGTCCCCTAGACCTAGAAATACTTAAACCTAACTAACCTAATGACATCATACACATCCATGCCTGAGGCAGGATTCGAACCTGCGACCGGAGCAGCAGCGTGGTTCCGGACTGAAGCGCGTAGAACCGCTTGGCCAGCAGTTCCTGATTCTTATGTGGATTTATTTTACTGTTTTAATTTAAACTATTGCATGATTTTTTTCTCTTTAATACTTGCCATTGTACTACACTTCAATGTTCAGTAAAGTTATATCAATTTACAATAATTGTGTTCATAAAATGTCATTGTGAATTATGTTCAGTTTAATCATCTTGGCCAGTCCTTCCACGATTCCTGCTTTTCAGGCACAACCATTGCTGGTTCCTGTTGAGGTGTTAATTGATATTCAAGGTTGCATGTTTTGGTTTGGATGCCTCTCCAGGAAAGCGGTGCCATAACGGTACCAATAACGTTGTCTGAATAAGTCAGGTTACGATAAATGTCAAAGTATATTTTATTATTCTGTATGGATAATACGAAATTTAGAAATTTTAACAAACCTCGTTTGGCAGTTTCTTTGCAAAATTAATTTTATTATGAAAATAATTGAATGAATCAAACAAATGGTCTAAATCATGGTCAGTGAAATGTACCTACCGTTTGTGTGCAACCGGTTGGCTGTTTAATCCTTTGTTGGAACCAGTATACGGTTGCTGAATAACAGCCATGTTCAAAACGGTTATTACATCATTATTCGCATGAGTTGCAGAGTAATAATTACAGACATTACAAGTCATGTATTTTCTGCATGGTTAGTACCTCCAGATAAATGTGGCAAGAGCAAGCTGTTTATGTTAATTTTCCCCTGGGCATCAGATCAAATGTTGAAGTATGAATAGTTGGATGAAAAGCGATTAGTCTATAAAGACACGCATAGACCACTTAGTCGTGCGTTACTGCTGTACAAAAGGTAGTAAAATTTGTGACGCGTTTATGGAAAAAGAAACCCTACCAACACATTGATTTGTGTATGTATTAAGGTACCACTTACAAAAGTACCTGCATTTATGCCCTTTTCGCCCAGTACAGTCACCTTTCACGTGCAATATTATAGACATGTATTTGACTGTATTTGTTGTTCGTGTAAACAGCGAGAAAATGAGCCGCAGACAAAAGTAAACCGGAAAACAATGCGTACAACAGCTTAATATAGGATAGTAGGCATGCGACGAGGTAGTGTGTCTGACTTCTGACGGGCGACCACAGCGTAGGCAGTGGAGGCGGTAAGTTTGGCCGCAAGAGTCGCCGCTGGTCCGGAGGGGTTAGTGGGGGCAGAGGGGGGAGGGGCTGGAGGGTTGGGGGTGGCAGCGGCAGAGCAGCTCAGCGAGACCCACGGGCCCGCTCATGCATCAACACGGCCTGAATAATATATGACTCCCGGCACTCATTAGTTGTCATCAAATATGCAGGCGGGGTCAGGGAGATTGCAACTTTTACCGGAAAGAGAGCAGCGGCGCTCTCGCCGGTGAGGCTCCTCAGACTCTCCCCCCCCCCCCCTCCTCCGCCCCCTTGCCGGTGCCTGCTCTATCTGTACCCCCCCCCCCCCCCACACACACAGCGTTTTCCATCAAGACGACCGCGCCTGGTGGACGGGTGGGGAAGGGATGGGGAGGGGAGGAGGGGAACACTACTTGGGGTGGCAGTCCGTGGGGGGATTATGTGGCGTCCCCGCGGGCTCCCAGATAGCACCTCTCCCGCTGCAGATGGCGCAGTTCGAATTGCTTCTCTGTGCGCCGCGAACATGGTTTTCAACGCGCGTAGTCTTCTTCTAGCCGTGCCAGAAACATCTTTGGTGGCAATGAGTACATTAGACGAGTGCCAAACGACCTTTAATTACTTACTTACTAAAAACTGTAACGTTGTTGGTCGCAGCCTTTGTATTCGTGACTTGTTGCTCACAAGAAGCAACAGATCTTGAGATGTTTCTCTCGTATCGTCCTAGGTGCTTTTGTTGTGTCTCGCGAAGTCGTACTCGCGACCACGGTCACAGTCCACTCACGCTCTGAGTGACGTGTCGCGCGAGACACATTACATTAGTTATTACTACGCAGCTTTACTCTAACAGCCGTATTAATCTTGTTAACTGCTGCACTATTAAATACACGCTACGAAAAAAAGAAAAAAAAACAAAAGAAAGACACTCCATGAAGAAATTATCCGAATGGGACGGAAATCCGTAGATCTCATGTTTCAGGTACAGGTAAAGCAGAGATCACAGTTTCAGAAATACTAAATGATTTATTCAAGAGAAAGAGCATCAAAAATTGAGCAAGTCGGTCACGCATTGGTCCACTTCTGGTTCCCTGTGCAAGCACTTATTCGACTTGCGATTGTTTGACAGAGTTGTTGGATCTCCTCGTGCGGAGTATCGTGCCAGATTCTGTACAAGTCGAGCGTTAGACCGTCTAGATCCAGAGCAGGTTGGTGGGCCGTGACCTTAACCTCAAAGTGACCTTGCTGGCCAAGGAAGGGTTTGGAAAGAACGAAGACAAACAGTAGGAACTCTTTCCGTGTGTGGGTGGACAATATTCTGCTGTAATGTAAACCCAGAATAGATTGCTATGAACGGCAACAAAATGGAACATGAATATCGTCGACGTACTACGGTGCTGTGAAGGTACTGCGGATGACAACCAAAGTGGTCCTGTTACGAAATGAAATGGCGCCGCAGACCATCACTCCAGGTTGTCGGGCCAAATGGTGGCCGACAGTCACGTCTTCGGTCTGGAACCTCACTGACTGCAGTCCCACCTCTGAGTCACGATGAGCAGCAAAGGCATGTCTGGAGACACTTCGGACACCAGTGGCCTACCAACCTGAGTTGTGCGGTGCCTAACCGCACATGGCCAGAGTTTCTACAGCTTGTCTTCGTGCTTGCCGAACCCTACCTTGGCCAGCAAAGTCGGTGGATATCTCCCCAACTGAGAAAGTTGGGAGCATTATAGCCAGGGACCCCTAATCAGCTCTGGATTTTGACGAACTAAAGCGCCAATTGGACATAATTTGCCACGATTTCACTCATGAGTACTTCCAACAACTCTATCGACCAGTGCCAAGCCCTATAATTGCTTGCATAACGACCAGAGATGGACCAATGCGTTATTGACTTAGTTAATTTTTGAAGGTCTTTCTCGTAGAGTATAGGTCTAGAAAAGTGCCACCAGTCTCGTTCTGACCTGCGAGACCTTCAAGGACGTCGGTTACCCGCACCAACTCCTTTCACAAGCGCGCAACCGTGCCAGGCGTCGCTCTTCGTCTTGCTTGCCGAAGTACTGTACTTCTGCCTGGCTAAATGTGGCAGACCTTTCAGTGTGGCCGCGGATGTAACGTCTCGTGGGATTCAAGGACTTCGTACTGCCACAACCAATCAAGCGCTTCCAGTGAAAATTTCATCTTGAGACATCGTGATCGGACAGAAAACCACTCTTGGCCCTGCTCTCGTGTGGTGTTGTAGATCTGGTCCCTGTTTTCACATGGATGACGCAGGTTTTCAGTTCCAATATGCTGTTTCGTAAACGTGGGTAGGGTTGCTGCATGAATTTGGAGTAATATGCGCATTTCACGCGTATCACTTTCGTTTATTGTAGATCGTACCATAATTGAGTACTGTCTGTAGTTGCGTCATGTATACGCTAAAACTGTAACAAAAGGGAGCCTTCCTCAAGATAATTTCAGATCCGCGTGGCCAAGCAGGTGCCGATACCCATTTCTGATTATCACATTCGTGAACACCAGCAAATTCTCTGTCTCTCCGAGCTAAATGTTGGAAAGGCGATTTTATTCTATTATTTTTTGTCATGTTTTTTCACAGACATTATTCGTAATTATTGTATGATATTTTAGCCAAATATGTCATTAACCGCATGAGGTAATCTATCTTGTAAAGAACATTTTAGAGCATAAGAATCTTTCTAGCACAATTTGCATGGGTCTTCTCATTGTATTAAAATCTTACCTGCGTCTTAGCTGGCATCAAAATACTTGCGCTAGTGTTTGATTCTTCATGGTCCATTTTTGTTGCTTCACTTCACTAAGAAATGCGTTTACTTTACTTGACAACGCACTCTTCTGCTGCCTTTTCTAATATTTACAGTTAACAGGCAAGTCGATAAGTTGCAATTCACTGATGTACGCAGTTCGGATCAAATGGTTAAAATGGCTCTGAGCACTATGAGACTTAACTTCTGAGGTCATCAGTCCCCTAGAACTTAGAACTACTTAAACCTAACTAACCTAAGGACATGACACACATCCATGCCCGAGGCAGGATTCGAACCTGCGACCGTAGTGGTCACGAGGGTCCGCAGTTCGGATCAACGACATCGTTCGATCAGTCTCTTCAAGATACATTTCGACACTATATGTTAGGATTTTAAAGTTCATATTCTGAGCGCTTAATTTCTGAGTATACACTGAAAAACTTAGCCATGAATTAGTCATCACTGCGACACTAACTTGTTTCTGGCTTCTCTCTCGTATTATCAGCCCCAGCAGTATCTAGCATCGAAATTAGTCACGGAAAGCACAAAATAATAGTTAAAGCAGAAATAACTTTAATTGGGTCAATTTTATTCCCTCCATACGTTGCCAAACACCAGTTCTTGCTAACTGATGGCGCCACCTACTGACATCCCTTGCACGGAAATGTTCTTTAGAAATCTTATAGGCTTCCTTACCAGCAGAGCAACTTCATCCACCATTGCAGATCATTCACTCCGATCTTCGTACATTTAACACATCAACTCTGCCTTACAGAGCAAGCAGTTTCTGGAGTATGGATTTACATCCTGGCCTTTCAGTTAAGCATATTAAAGAACAGGCACCAGGTCGTTTCATTGTCCGTTTCCTGCTCCCCCTAATATCATTCCCCAGCGAAGAGCAGCCCCCAACAGGTGACAGAATACACCAGGGGTAAAATGAAAATGTCCGCCTTAAGCCAGCATAGTAAGCGCCGAGCACAGTCATTTTAAATGAATTATGGGGAGACCAATTCATCACTCCCCTTTCCGCAAAGCCACTTTCCTCTCGATACCAGAACTCTGCACTGGCGTCCTCAATTGCGAAGAGAGTGAGCCGCTGAGCGTGGCCAGGGCATATGTTACAGTATTACAATAAATTACAGATATGTTAAACACAGCAGTTGCTTACCTACAGTTCAGCGCCTCTTCTGTTGAATAAGGCTGTTCTTCGTGCTGACAGTATGAAAGTGCTTTGTCTAGGACGCAAAAGTCTCACAAACCACCAGGACCATTGAAACTGGGCCATAGATTCTTATATTATTACGTATCATATCCGAGACGGGTTGTCACTGCAGTAAATTATCCGACCTCGATTTTACATCAGAGTGTGGTTTTAGATGTGGTTCACAACACCAACGAAACATGCTCGTAGTTTTCTTGTAACTGAGACCAACGGCAAGTTTAAATGGGTTTCCATGCGAAAGGGGTCCAGTACTCCCCGTGTGCTGAAATTGCCATGTAGAAATGGTCTCATTTCTGTGACTATAATTTGGCCCTTGGAAGAAGTTTATCTGTGTTGGCATTAATTGTTAAGATTCTCGACTGTGCTAGGAAGAACCTTTCAAGCGCAACTGATAAGATCAGCATGGAGTACCCAGCGGAAAAAGAAATAAAGAACATTCTTCCTTCGCCGACAATGGAACATTTCCTTCGCGAAGTATGGGGTATAGGAACTGTGGATTAAGTGTGTGTTTCAACTGTGATTGTCTATCAGCTCCTGTATATTGTCTAAGGGTACAGACATATACGCTGCACGTTGCATATTGAATATACCCTTACCTGTCTTGCCCGATCCGGAGCAGCACTGATGGCAAAGGGATGCCGCATCATAGGAGATGTGTTCGATTTTGGCGCCTGCCTATTTTGGTGCATGGAAGTGAGTTTGTCTACTCTAGGCGAGCCTGCGGAGAAAGTCGTGAGTGCACCCTACGTGCCTGATCGCGCATCGAAGTAAGGAAAGTTTCGTGACAACAGTGATAGTTACATATTATTGTCAGCTCTGTACTAATCGAGGCAAGATAGAATATTAAGCAGTGATAGCAGTGATTCCTGTTCTACTTACAGGTAGTGTTTTACAGCTGCTGGATCTTCATGGTGTCTGTTCTTTCGAAGGAACAGACACTGTGCATTCAAATAATATTTAGTTAGCTGGTAGCACCCAACTACTCAATCGAGTGTGGGTGAGCTTAGTTATCAGGTCGATGGTGAGAGCTGTAACAGACCAAGATTATGGGATTCCTATAGTAATTATATTTTGCAGTGCTAACTACAGTTTAATGAAAAGTGCGATCTTATATCTTTTTTTATCAGTGTTCATTCTAATTGCTGGACTAACACGTTATACTGAAGTTTTTAAGAAATTTCTATTCTTTTGCAGATTACTTAGCAATGTATTGAGACATTGTTTCTTTCAATGCAAAAATCTTGGTCATGCAAATTAATTATCCTATAGGTTTCACTTTACATGAGATATTACAAATGCCACATGGATCTAACATTTTTCCAAATATAATTGACATAATATTCATGGAAATTTATTGTTTACTAAATAGAAAGCTATTATTGTGTTCACAGGCCTTCACTTTATCGTAAATAATTCAGAATTTTGTACAAGCTAAATATATAGTGTCCCTCATACATGCTATATTTAGGAATCCCAAAATTTCTATTTTGCAACTTTATAAGAAAACTTTTACTATTATTTTGTTTCTTTGACTTTTGCAAGATTTAAAATGTGTGTACATAAAATTATTAATAACACAAAACCGGATATTTAAATTTCTAATTTCATGCACAGAAGCTTCTAGAAGGTGCCGAAATCAGTATTGTTTTATATACAAACTGAAATTGGAGCCAAAGCACTCATTTCACTTAAGATACTTCCAGTTAACTCTCCATTTGTGAGTCGGTCAGATTACATATTACTGCGCATATAGAATGTTTCTTGTTACTATGAGAAACTGGGCACGTAAGTGTTCATTTTTTGTGCTAAATGTATGTGTGTGCGTGTGTGTGTGTGTGTGTGTCTGTGTGTCTGTGTCTTCTTACGTGAACCACGCTGCTTGTTAACAATCTTCTGATGATAAAAAAAGAAATAATGGCTGTTAAGTCAACTAAGTGCTTTAGTCTAATATAACCAAAAGCTCTAATGAAATGTATTTTAATCAAGATAAACACTCATTGTGCATTTTGTCTTCGAACATTAAAAAGACGATGCAGTATCAGTGATTTTCACTCTAAATAAATGTCTAATGTATTATTAGGCTACTCATAAGGGGTGTTACAGAGCGATGTGCGCAGTTTGTCACCAGCGTGTAATCTTGTGAATTAACGGCAGTTTCGTAGTTTTTGAAAGAACGTTAAACATCTTTACGGCGGTTACAACAAATATAGAAGTCATGGCTAACTCGTGTTACAGTGAAAGCGCGTAAGTGGTGCTGTGGTGTAAACGAAATTAAGACATCATAAGAATATTACCTCTGAATTCAAAGTACTCATTTTGAAACTTTACTCATTTCTAAGGACTGTTTCTTAATTTTGTGTGTCTTGAAAGGTATTTATGTTAAAAGTTTAACAGGAAAGGATTCACTTAGGCACACGATTAGAAACGTTAACAACGTGATACATGTACATTGAGAGGAAATCTGTTCAACAGCGCTGCTCAAAAATTTCTAGTGCACTACCCCTAACTACGACGGCAAAATATTCGGAAGTAACATTGAATAACAAAAAAAAAAAAAAAAAAAAAAAAAAAAAAAAAAAAAAAAAGAAAAGGTTCATATATGAAGGCAGTATCTGTTCCCGAAAGAACAGTTACCGTTGATGACCATGCAGCTTCGCTAGAATGAAATGGTAATTAAATGGACACCCTAGCTGCAAACAGGCGTTGATATACTTCATTGGGGACATGTTGAAAATCTGTGCCCCGACCTGGACTCGAATTCGGGATCTCCCGCTTACATGGCAGGCGCTCTATCAATCTGAGCCACCGAGGGCACAGAGGATAGTGCGCCTTCAGGGACTTATCCCGTGCACGCTCCCCGTGAGACCCACATTCCCAACATGTCCACACCACTACAGTCGTAGTGTGTCTAATAGATGTTTGCCCACATTTTCAACATGTCCCCAATAAAGTATATCAACGCCTGTTTGCAGCTAGGGTGTCCATTTAATTGTCATTTCATTCTAACGAAGCTGCATGGTCATCAATGGTAACTGTTCTTTCGGGAACAGATACTACCTTCATATATAGTTAGAATATGGCTTCCTGGCCATTGACCTTCTTGTGCGAACGCCCACGCTATGCCCTAATTCATACGGGACTTGGTAGATTAATCTGCCACGACTAATGAGTATGATGGGCAAACATCTATTAAACGCACTACGAGTTTAGTGGTGTGGACACGTTGGGAATATGGGTCTCACGGGGAGCGTGAAAGGTATACGTCCCTGCGGGCGCACTATCTTCTGCGCCCTCGGTGGCTCAGATGGACGCCGGCACGGTAGCCTAGCGTGTTCGGTCAGAGGGTTTAGCTCCCCTCTGTAATAAAAAACTGAGTGAGCGGATCAACGAACTGCCGGAGCGGATGTCATTTGACGTCCACCACGAACAAATTCAACGAACAATATAGAACAAAATGAGACCAACAAGAAAAAAAATGGATAGAGCTTCTGCCATGTAAGCAGGAGATCTCGGGTTCGAGTCCCGGTCGGGGCACACATTTTTAACAAGTCCCCATGCCTGTTTGCACCTAGGGTGTCCATTTAATTATCATTTCAAAAATGGTTCAAATGGCTCTGAGCACTATGGGACTGAGGTCATCAGTCCCATAGAACTTAGAACTACTTAAACCTGACTAACCTAAGGACATCACACACATCCATGCCTGAGGCAGGATTCGAACCTGCGACCGTAGTAGTCACGTGGTTCCGGACTGAAGCGCCTAGAACCGCTAGGCCACCGCGGCCAGCTCTTCGAATAACTAATAGCACGTAAAAAGCTTACAATTTCAGTATTGCGTTTGTATTGCTTAAGATGCGAGAACGGAGAGAGTAAAAACCAGTGCTAGCACAATAGTCTAGTAGCACCAAGAGGGCCGCAGAGCTTAACATTCCCACTCGACTGACTGATGACCGTCAATAGAGCCACGTGCCCCCACTTTGAGACATGATATAGAGGTTTAAAGGTAAGAGAGGGGGCAGTGTCAGGTTTAACGTCCAGTCGACACTGAGTCCATTAGAGACAGAGCACAGGCTGAGGTTGGAGCAGAAATGAGTTCGGTCTCCTTCAAAGAAAACATCACAGCATCCGCCCACAGATTACCTAAATATAGGTCACCCTATGGGGTGAAACCTGCCATCCTGCAGAATACAAGTCAAAGTGTAAACCTGGGACTTGTCCCCGATGTTTCACAAAGAGGCGGGTAGGTGTCAGTGATCGAGCAGGTGACCTGGTTTAAAAAATAGTTGTGTCCCACAGGGACAGTGCGTGGTTTCTGAGGTAGAATAAAGGGAATGAGAGAATACGAGCACTGAGAAATGATCATATTACACTATAACTCCAATACAGTGACTCCTTGATGAATTCCGGGTATAAGTCCTTGACAAGTCTGATAAAGCCAGGCAATTCAACTGTTTACAATTAACACATAAACTTAAGTGGTGAGGGCAGTCCTGAAGTATTACTTTCGTAAAAAAAAAAAAAAAAAAAAAAAGCCATGACTACGCTATGTCGACAATAGATTGATCTAGACTGGAGCTACACAACAATTCAGCAAGAACTCGTCTACCACTCCGTAAGAACTGGATGCAACTGCTGTCGGGCGGTCACTTTATCCTCGTGACCCACGGCGCTGATGTTCCTCAGCTCAGGGGGCGTGGTAGTCGGGCGGCTGGCTAGTGGTTGGGCGGCGCGGTTCACTGCCGCTGCCGCTATCGGACGATGGTGCAACTTTCATTGCCAAACTCTGAACCTGAACGATTGGCTCCTACGTGGTATCGACTGGCTACTATTCCACAATCAGTAATTCTTTCGTCCTACCCTGACAAAGGAAGATTATCTAATTATTCAGTTAATAGTAATTCTAGTCACGAATTCATGCAAGAGGGAAAATCAAAATCTGATGACGGCAATAATGGGTCTATTGCATGAATATTTACAACATCAGAAAACTTAAGAAGCAAAATTAAAGCATAATGTAAATTTTTCTTCCGGTATGTTGCTCAGATGCAGGACCGTTGGTTGGTCCTCGCTCACGAGCTGCAAGCAGAGCTATCGTTTTTTAGCATCGTTCGCACGAACGATCGCTGTCCTCTCGTTTGTATCTGAGTGGAAATCTTAATCTAGAGGCCCAGACGATTCTGTGACGCCGGCTGGAGTGGCCGAGCGGTTCTAGGCGCTACAGTCTGGAACCGCGCGACCGCTATGGTCGCAGGTTCGAATCCTGCCTCGGGCATGGATGTGTGAGATGTCCTTAGGTTTGTTAGGTTTAAGTAGTTCTAAGTTCTAGGGGACTGATGACCTCAGAAGTTAAGTCCCATAGTGCTCAGAGCCATTTGAACCATTTAATTCTGTGACGATTTCTCGACCACCGCTATCGGGTGAAGAAATGTAGCACCCCCCCACCCCCCTCCTCTAAAGGTCACATGAGCACTATACGTAGCTAGCAGTTTAGTCCAGTCAATGGTCGCTCAAAAGAGGTGTACAGAGTGCATGGATTGTGCAAAATTTTTTTTACATCAGGACTTTTTTAGGAAAAGTTAGGAGGTAAACACGCAAAAAATCTCTAAGGGTGGGAAGGGGACGTGAAAGGTCCTATTATTTGTCGTTTCTCTTATATCTTGGAAAGGAACTGTTGAAAAAACATGTGCCAGATAAAATGAAAGATTATTAAATATCCTATAAGATTGTTCTGATACATATTTGTCTAATTCCCAATGGTTCTCGACATATACGTTATTGAAAATCGATGATTTTCGAAAAAATCGTTTTTACCTCAGTTTTCTTTCTCAAAAATTTGCTTCAAGTGCCTCCCACGATTGTTTCTCAGAAACGTTTTCGGCGACGAAGTTGTATAGCATTAAATTTCCTTGTTTTTGATATGCACTTTAGCCACTTTATTTTTAAACACTCAGAAGATATAGAACTTCTGATATGTACCCTCAATTTCAATGAGTGTATTGAAGCCTGTTGCATTTGACTGCTGTAACTTGCTATCTTATGGAATAACAACACTCTGACAATGGAAATCAGGGAATTGCAATTAAGGCACAACTTGTTTTTTAGTGATTATGGCTTTATTATATTACTATGAATCACTTCATGAAAATATTTACATGGAATGATGGTAATTCAAAAATGAAAAAAAAAACCTGTGCGTTCAAGGCAACATCTTGGGTTTTTCGAGGCATAAGGGTCGATGCTCATCCGTCTTGGTCAGCTGTGGAGACGTCATAAGGGTCTTCGTTACCTCACGCCTGGGAAAGGGTTAACAATGGTGAGGCCCCTCTAAGCACAGCAAAGATCGGCATCCTGGCTTCTTCCAAAAGACCGGGTGGGGGGGAGGGGCTGCTTACTGACTTCCTTTCATTATCTTCAGTTCACGTAAAACGCCCGTCTAGCTTTGTAGAGACAATGTGAGACCTTAACTTTTCCCGGCGAATTCAATGTTCAAATAACTTACGGGTTTGCAGCCGGGTGACGTCGTTGACCACAGCCGATGTTTCGACAGGAGCACACGCTGCCATTCTCAAGGCTTGAGAATGGCAGGGTGTGCTCCTGTCGAAATATCGGAGGTGGTCGACGACGTCACGCGGCAGCAAACCCGTAAGTTATTTGAACTTTGTAGAGACAGTTTTTGTGTCGAAGTTATGCGTCGGTGTTTCGTAATTTTTTTTAATTTATGCAGTAATTCACAGTGCAGAACGCACAATAATTATTCCGACTTTTGGGTGTGACGAAACAATCACTGCACCGGGTGACGGTGTTTCCACAGTGACAAAAAAAGGAACAACATGACTCGTCAAAGCAAGCAGGGAAGAAGAGTTGGCAATAGTTCCTCTTTAGAGGGTTTGGACACCCTTCATATTCATACAGAATCTAGAAAAAATAACACCAGACCGCAATCCGTCAAGACTCATTCAAAGAGAGAGGTAACTTCACGTCTTGTGAACCACCTGAGGCTGCAACTTTGAGATCCATCAACTCAAATTCATTTGCAAAATAAAGTGTTTCTTTTGTGCCGAAAGTATTTAGGATGAGCACAAGAAGCCCAAGGAGTGGCTTAGGAAGCTATTTTCAGTTACAATCACAAAGGATAGGACAGAACTGACATACAAATACCGAGTTTGCATGATATTGGAGGTAGAAATGATCACTGGGGAGATGAAGTGATGGGTTGTCTTTCCTCCTTAAATGATTTAGTAGCAGAGGAGGCTATGCAACACGGTAAATTTCAGTTGGACTTTATGAGGCCATTATACCAGAAACCTTCAAAATCCACGTATGCTGAATGCATTTCATACGCAATGGAACAGGTTAATGATGGAGGGAAATAGTTCAAATGGTTCAAATGGCTCTGAGCACTATGGGACTTAACTTCTGTGGTCATCAGTCCCCTAGAACTTAGAACTACTTAAACCTAACTAACCTAAGGACATCACACACATCCATGCCCAAGGCAGGATTCGAACCTGCGACCGTAGCAGCCCCGCGGTTCCGGACTGCGCGCCTAGAACCACTAGACCACCGCGGCCGGCGAGGGAAATAGTATTATCAGTTTACTGTAAACGAAATTACGGACGCTATTATTGGATGTAAAACTGAGTGGAAAACTTTCTAAACCGAGTAGTTGAGGACGTAACACTTGGTATGGTAACAAGGAAAATAATGAGAAAGGACGAGTCAGCATTGACCAAAAAGCTGCTGAGATAATAAGGCAAGATATTTAGTGAAGTGTACAAATATGACACCCGGCAAGAGATATCTCCTTGAAGGATGCAGAATCCCCCCCCCCCCCGCAAAAAAAATCACTGTCTTTTTTGAGGAGGTACACAGAAAAAAACATAAAAACACTGAGAACTCAAGAAAGAAGTGTATTGCTATTGCAGATACCATCAAATCAGTTGTCAGGCCTTTTACCTCCTTGTCACCAATACTGACTGACATCTCACTTCTTTTCCACAGGAAATACGCCTCAACGAACTTGACTAATCAATTAGCAAGTCTTTTTTTACTACATTCATTTTAATGCTTGCGCCATTTTTTGTCTTCAATCTTCTGACTGGTGGGGCCCGCCATGAATTCCTCTCCTGTGCCAACCTCTTCATATTAGAGTGGCACTTGCAACCAAAGTCCTCTCTGTCTTCCTCTACAGTTTGTATCCTCTGCAGCTCCCTATGGTATCATGGAAATTATTCCTTGGCAGATGCCCTACTATTCTGTCTCTTCCTCTTGTCACTGATTTCATACATTCCTTTCCTCGCCGATTCTGCAAAGAACTTCCTCATTCGTTACATTATCGGTCTACCTGATTCTCAACATTCTTCTGTAGCACAACATCTCCAATGCATAGATTTTCTTCTGTTCCGATTCTCCCACAGTTCATGTTTCACTACCACACAATGCTGCGCTCCAAAGGTACACCAAAATCTACATGATTACTCTTCAATTCACATTTAAGTGCTTGGCAGAGGGTTCATCGAACCACAATCATGCTATCTCTCTACCATTCCACTTCCTAACAGCGCGCGGGAAAAACGAACACCTAAACCTTTCTGTTCGAGCTCTGATTTCTCTTATTTTATTTTGATGATCATTCCTACCTATGTAGGTTGGGCTCAACAAAATATTTTCCCATTCGGAAGAGAAAGTTGGTGACTGAAATTTCGTAAATAGATTTCGCCGCTACGAAAAGCGTCTTTGCTTTAATGACTTCCATC
Source organism: Schistocerca piceifrons (assembly GCF_021461385.2). Classification (NCBI taxonomy): domain Eukaryota; kingdom Metazoa; phylum Arthropoda; class Insecta; order Orthoptera; family Acrididae; genus Schistocerca; species Schistocerca piceifrons. Next base: position 602,010,888 of record NC_060141.1, on the reverse strand, counting down.
CCAACTCGCGTAGCATATCTGCCACACACTCTCCCCTATTACGTGATAATACAAAACGAGCTGCCCTTTTTTGTACCCTTTCGATGTCCTCCGTCAATCCCACCTGGTAAGGATCCCACACCACGCAGCAATATTCTAACAGAGGACGAACGAGTGTAGTGTAAGCTGTCTCTTAAGTGGACTTGTTGCATCTTCTAAGTGTCCTGCCAATGAAACGCAACCTTTGGCTCGCCTTCCCCACAATATTCTCTATGTGGTCTTTCCAACTGAAGTTGTTCGTAATTTTAACACCCAGATACTTAGTACAATTCTCAAGGTTGTCAATTCAACTATCTATCGAGTAATCGAATTCCAACGGGTTTCTTTTGGAACTCATGTGGATCACCTCACACTTTTCGTTATTTAGCGTCAACTGCCACCTGCCACACCATACAGAAATCTTTTCTAAATCGCTTTGCAACTGATACTGGTCTTCGGATGACCTTGCTAGACGGTAAATTACAGCATCATCTGCGAACAACCTAAGAGAACTGCTCAGATTGTCACCCAGGTCATTTACATAGATCAGGAAAAGAAGAGGTCCCAGGACGCTTCCCTGGGGAATACCTGATATCACTTCAATTTTACTCGATGATTTGCCGTCTATTACTACGAACTGCGACCTTCCTGACAGGAAATCACGAATCCAGTCGTACAACTGAGACGATACCCCATAGGCCCGCAGCTTGATTAGAAGTCGCTTGTGAGGAACGGTGTCAAAAGCTTTCCGGAAATCTAGAAATACGGAATCAACTTGAGATCCCCTGTCGATAGCGGCCATTACTTCGTGGGAATAAAGAGCTAGTTGCGTTGCACAAGAACGATGTTTTCTGAAACCATGCTGATTACGTATCAATAGATCGTTCCCTTCGAGGTGATTCATAATGTTTGAATACGATACATGCTCCAAAACCCTACTGCAAACCGTCGTCAATGATATAGTTCTGCAGTTCGATGTATTACTCCTACTACCCTTCTTAAACACTAGTGCGACCTGCGCGATTTTCCAATCTGTAGGTACAGATCTATCGGTGAGCGAGCGGCTGTATATGATAGCTAAGTAGGGAGCTGTTGTATCAACGTAATCTGAAAGGAACCTAATCGGTATACAATCTGGACCTGAAGACTTGCCCGTATCAAGCGACTTGAATTGCTTCGCAACCCCTAAGGTATCTACTTCTAAGAAACTCATGCTAGCAGCTGTTCGTGTTTCAAATTCTGGAATATTCCATTCGTCATCCCTGGTGAAGGAATTTCGGAAAACTGCGTTCAATAACTCCGCTTTAGCGGCACAGTCGTCGGCAACAGTACCATCGGCACTGCACAGCGAAGGTATCGACTGCGTCAAGCTATTGGCTTTACATTCTCAGAAACTTTTGCCTCAAATCAAGACCTACGTGTGATACTAGTAGACATATCATGTCCTCCTTGCTCCATCCGTCATTGGTTATTTCGCTGCCTACATAGAAGAATTACATAAATTCATCTGCGTAGTGACAGTCAATCCTGGTGTTAAATGGCTCGCTGTTCTTATTTCTGCTACTTCTCATCCATATTCTGTAGTCATCAGACTCTTCAGACCATTCAGCAGTCCTGTAAATCTTCCTCACTTTCACTGAGGATAGCAATATCATCCGCGAATCGTATCAGTGATATCTTTTCACCTATAATTTCAGTTCCACTCTTAAATCTTTCTTTTATTTCTATCACAGCTTCTTCTATATATAGACAGAGCAATAAGGGCGAAACACTACATCCCTGTCTTATACCCTTTTCAATCCGACCACTTTGTTCTTGCTCTTCCACTCTTGTCATGCCTTCTTGGCTCTTGTACATGTTGTACATTACCTGCCTGTCCCCATAGATTACTCCCCATTTTCCGCAGAATTTCAAACGTCTTGCACAATTGACGTTGTCGAGCGCTGTTTCCAGATAGCATATCCTACGAACATGTCTTGATTTTTCTTCATTCTTGCTGCCATTATCAATCGCATCGTCAGAATTGCCGCTCTGGGGCCTTTACCTTTCCTAAAGTCAAACTGATCTTCATCTAATACGTCTTCGATTTCCTTTGCCATTCTTCTGTATATTATTCTTGTCAGCAAATTGGATGCATGAGCTGTTAAGCTGAGTGTGCTACAATTTTAGCACTTGTCAGCCTTTGCAGACTTCAGAATTGTGTGATGATATTTTTCCGAAAGTCCGATGGTATGTCGCCAGACTCATACATTCTACACACCAATGCGAATTTTCGTTTTGTTGCCACTTTCCCCAACGATTATAGAAATTGTGATGGAATGTTGTCTATCCCAACTGTCTTCTTTGATCTTAAGACCCTTGATTTTAATTTCACTGAAGTGTGTGTTGACTTTTCTACTTGCTGACTCAGTCCTTCCCCCAATCATTTCTTTTTATTCACATTTTTCACGCTGCTATTTCGTCTTAATTTCCCTGCACTTTCTATTTATTTCATTCCTCAGTGACTTGTAGTTCTGTACTCCTGAATTTCTCTGAATATTTTTGTACTTTCTTTTTTCATCGATCAAGTGATGTATTCCCTCTGTCACCCGTGGTTTCCTCGCCTTTATAGTCTTTGTACGTACATTTTTCTTTCCAGCTTCCGTGATAGCTCCTTTAAGAGATGTCCATTCCTCTTCAACTCTACTGCATACTGAGCTATTCCTTATTGCAGTACCCATAGCCTTAGGCAACTACAAGCGTATGTCGTCATTCCTTAGTACATTTGCATCACACTTCTTTGCGTACTGATTTTTACTGACTAATTTCTTAAACTTCAGCCTACTCTTCATCATTACTACCTTGTGATCTGAGTCTGTATCTCCTCCTGGGTACGCCTTTAGTTAAGTATCTGGTTTCGGAATCTCTCTCTGGCCATGTAATCTAACTGAAATCTTCCCGTATCACCCGGCCTTTTCCAAGTATACCTCCTGAATCTTGACGTTCTTGGACAGACTATTGGCTATTACTATCTTAAATGTGTTACAGAACTGAATTAGTCTTTCTCTTCTCTCATTCCTTGCACTAAGCCCATATTCTCCCGTAGTCCTGTCTTCTACTACTTCCTTAGATTTTCATCTCCCCTTACGTACTGAATTAGCCATTCGGTATCCTCATATACCTTCTTTATCTCTTCATCCCAGGCTTGCGGCGTTGGAATCTGTACCTCAACTATCGTCGTCGGCGTAGTTTTGCTGTCGATCCTAACGAGGCCAACCATATTACTGAAGAGTTCACAGTAACACACTCTATGCCATACCTTCCTATTCATAACGAATCTCACTCCCGTCAGACCATCTTCTGCTACTGTTGACATTACCCTGTACTCATCCGACCAGAAATCCTTGCCTTCCTTCCATTTCACTTCAAAAACCCCCGCTATATCTAGACTAAGCCTTTTCAGATTTTCTAGCTTCACTACCATGTTCAAGCTTCTGACGTTCCACACCTCGACTCGTAAATCGGTATCCTTGCGTTGGTTATTAAATCTTTTCGTCATGGTGACCTCCTCCTTGGCAGTCCCTTCCCGGAGATCCAAATGGGGGACTATTCCGGAATATTTTGCCAATGGAAAGATCATCACTTTTTTATCTACAGGCCACATGACCTGTGAATACACGTTACTTGTTTTTAACGCAGTGACTCCCATTGCCTCTGAATCCTCATGCTATTGATCAGTGCTAATTATTCCGCCCTTAGGGGCAGTTTCCCACCGGAAGGACAATAGAGTGCACCATAGACAGGCTTAATGCGTTCCACGCTATGGATGGGATAAAATGTGTCATCCCATTTAAACAGTTTGAAAGAGTGCGACGCGTACATCTGCTGAAGCTGGAAAACTCGGAACTATTCCGCTAGAAAGATACAATGCGATGAAAAGAGGTGTACCAAATGTCTGTGGAACCCAATGATAGAGCAGAGGAGAGGTGTACATGCATAGTAGAACAAGAGGAAAAGAAAAGTATCCTTCCTTCTATACATGCGGCCTTGCGCCCTCTCCCCACACCCACACCCGTATCAGACTATTACACAGTTTATACGGCGCTGCACTTAGCAGGTAAGCTGAGTGACGAACTAGATCAAAATTATTTATTCGTAAATTTTGATCAAACCCTATACTGGAAATCTAGGGATTTTGTTGCAGCTGGCACGAATACATCACACTTTAGGCTGTCCAGTCGTGTTGTACATCTCGGCGGATTTCATGTGCTACCGTCATTTTTGTAAATGTGAAGTACCTAATGATGGGAACTTGTTTCAAGGAAGCTTTAATCTGTTGTGTCTAGACAAGACAGCCTAGACACAATGAGAGGAAGCCGAAAGGCACGCGCTAAGCTAAAGCAGGATGCGTGAGGTCTGAAACAGGATACGTAATGAATGCTATAAAGAAAAGTACGTAGCTTCTGGAATACTTAACTTTAATTCATCCTTTTGGTACATCTGGAGATTGTGGCGATACAAGTGAGACTCTTTAGATACATGCAATGTTACTAATGGCGCCTTGCTAGGTCGTAGCCATTGACTTAGCTGAAGGCTATTCTAACTATCGGCTCGGCAAAGGAGCGAGGCTTCGTCAGTATAGTCGCTAGCTACGTCGTCCGTACAATTGGGGCGAGTGCTAGTCCGTATCTCGAGACCTGCCTTGTGGTGGCGCTCGGTCTGCGATCACACAGTGGCGACATGCGGGTCCGACATGTACTAATGGACCGCGGCCGATTTAAAGCTACCACCTAGCAAGTGTGGTGTCTGGCGGTGACACCACATAATCTACTATTATTTTCCATAACCAGTGGACAAAATGCTGAATCGGCACGCCTTTGCAAGAGCAGTGCGGTTATTTGCCTGTTGAAAATACACTATTGGCCATTAAAATTGCTACACCACGAAGATGACGTGCTACAGACACGAAATTTAACCGACAGGAAGAACATGCTGTGATAGGCAAATGATTAGCCTTTCAGAGCATTCACACAAGGTTGTTGCCTGTGGCGACACCTACAACGCGCTGACATGAGGAAAACTTCCAACCGATTTCTCATACACAAACAGCAGTTGACCGGCGTTGCCTGGTGAAACGTTGTTGTGATGTCTCGTTTAAGGAGGAGAAATGCGTACCATCACGTTTACGACTTTAATAAAGGTCGAATTGTAGCCTATCGCGATTGCGGTTTATGGTACCGCGACATTGCTGCTCGCGTTGGTCGAGATCCAATGACTGTTAGCAGAATACGGAATCGGTGGGTTCAGGAGGGTAATACGGAACGCCGTGCTGGATCCCAACGGCCTCGTATCACTAGCAGTCGAGATGACAGGCATCTTATCCGCATGGCTGTAACGGATCGTGCAGCCACGTCTCGATCTCTGAGACAACAGATGGGGACGTTTACAAGACAACAACCATCTGTACGAACAGTTCAACGACGTATGCAGCAGCATGGACTATCAGCTCGGAGACCACGGCTGCGGTTACCCTTGACGCTGCATCACAGTCAGGAGCGCCTGCGTTGGTGTACTCTACGACGAACCTGGGTGCACGAATGGCAAAACGTCATTTTTTCGGATGAATCCAGGTTCTGTTTACTGCATCATGATGGTCGCATCCGTGTTGGGCGACATCGGAAGCATGTATTCGTCATCGCCATACTGGCGTATCACCCGGTGTGATGGTATGGGGTGCCATTGGTTACACGTCTCGATCACCTCGTGTTCGCATTGACGGCACTTTAAACAGTGGACGTTACGTTTCAGATGTGTTACGACCCGTGGCTCTACCCTTCATTCGATCCCATCGAAACCCCACATTTCAGTAGGATAATGCACCACCGCATGTTGCAGGTCCTGTACGAGCCTTTCTGGATACAGAAAATGTTCGACTGCTGTCCTGGCCAGCACATTCTCCAGATCTCTCACCAACTGAAAACATCTGGTCAATGGTGGCCGAGCAACTGGCTCGTCACAATACGCCAGTGACTACTCTTGATGAACTGTGGTATCGTGTTGAAGCTGCATGGGCAGCTGTACCTGTACACTCCATCCAAGCTCTGTTTGAATCAATGCCCAGGCGTATGATGGCCGTTGTTACGGCCAAAGGTGGTCGTTCTGGGTTCTGATTTCTCAGGATCTAAGTACCCAAATTGCGTGAAAATGTAATCACATGTCAGTTCTAGTATAATATATCTGTCCAATGAATACCCGTTTATGATCTGCATTTCTTCTTGGTGTAGCAAATTTAATGGCCAGTAGTGTAGCTTGTCAATGTAGCTTGTCAAACATAATATTAGACGAAGTCGAACTGTCGGAAGAAGAGCAGACATACATCATCAACCTTTTGTCAGATTTCCTCTGCGGCACTCTCTCCTTGAATTCTTTGAACCAAAACAAAAGACTCGAATCAGTGGCTATAAAATTTCGGGAGGCAATGGAGGGGATCAGAAACAATAAAAGCACTGCAATGCTATGGATCCAGTACTTCAAAATGGTGAATTCGATAAAGGAGTACATCCATGCAGCGTGGCCTGGTGATTTCCATTCTCATCTGAACTGCTGTAAGGGAATGATACCCTATTTGCACGGTGCTGGGCACTTCCCGTATACCAAGTCTTGCCATTTACATGTACAGGATGCGGAATGCCCTCTATTCTGTTAACACCAGAAGTACGAGAAGTTTGTTAACAGATGTTACTTTACTATGAGAAGAAATGAGCGGTTCTGTTCTGGCATGTGGTCAGACATGACCTGCCGGGGGCGGGGGGTAGCCTTGCGGTCTCAGGCAACTCCTCCCGTCGGAGGTTCGAGTCATCCCTTGGGTATGGGTGTGTGTGTTGTCCTTAGTGTAAGTTATTTTAAGTTAGATTAACTAGTGTGCAAGCTTATGGGTCGATGACCTCAGCGGTTTGGTCCCACAGAACTTACCACAAATTTTTCAGACATTACCATCAAGACAGCCTTGATGCAGTCATTCTGAACTCGAGGTGGCATGATCCATGGTAGAGGTATGACAGATAGTGCTCCCAATAAATTGGTAACTGGCTTGACTGCAACTCAGGACACATCTGCTTTACTTGAAGAATATTTTTGTGTTCCGTTTCGATCAAGCTAAGAGCACAATTCTTTTGGAGAAGCTCACCAAAGTGACACTGGCAAGCTTACACGATGGTTTGATAATCACCCTTCTTTCAGGATATCGAGAAAATCACTCAATAGCGACAGTAGATTTGGGAGATGATACAACCTTCTGTCAAGATGCAGATACAACTGGCAAATGAACAATGGCAAAGATGGGAAACTTGGAGTTCACAAATACCAAACTGTCACGGAAAGATCGCGCACTTCCTTTCTCCTCAATGAATTTGATAATCAAGACGGACAATGAAAAAAATGTCGTGGATCCATTCTTGCTTTATCAGTGAATCTAAACTATCAAGAAATCGGACGAGGATTTGAAGAATTATATGCACTAGCTTACTGCCCACTGATATTCTTCAATGAAAGTGGATTGAAGAAGTGCAGAAAGTCAGCACTGTACTCACTGTTTAACCTGAGTGATGAGGACACTGATTTAACTATCTTTGAATTTGTAGTTGATGGGGAACTCCTAGTAACAAAATTGGAACGGCTCACCAGGCCTTGTATAAATTCAAGGAAAACCCCAAGGTGAAACGATTAGCCGCCAAATCTAGCTTTATTCACAATATTTTTCATTGTTTTCAATTTCTCAAAATAAACATAATCTTAAGATTTTACGACGTCAAAACATACCGTAAATTCATATAAAACCTAGGAATCCGTGAACGGGAGTTGGGGCTAAACTCTCAACAAGACGAAGTTATTTACATACACGGTGACAATTATTGTACGATATAAAAAATCATAAATTAGTTACAAACTACGGCGTGCACACACTTAATTCAACTTTTAAACGTCACTAGAGATAATGAGATTTAGGTTACGACACGTTCGAATGCCTGCCGTCATTGGCGATGGTGTGACACAGACCAGTAGCGAAATTCTGCATGACCCGCTGAAGTGTCGGAACATCTAAGCTGTCGATGACCTGCTGAATGACTGTTTTCAGCTCAGCAAGGTGCGGTACACCTTGTTTAAAAACAAAACACACACACACACACACACACACACAAACACACACACACACACACACACACACACACAAAAATGAGTCACATGTGTTCATATCCGGAGTTCATGGCCGCTAATCGGGGGCCATGCCAGTGGGCTCTCAGTACCTCAGAGCCAGAATGCGATCCCTAAAATGCTCCTCCAGGACGTAAAACACTTTCCTACTTAGATGGGGTCGATCTTCGTCTTGCATGAACCACATGTTGTGGAAATAAGGGTTACTTTCGATAATGGGGATGACATCATCAGCATTCGGTGGTCACCGGGCCATCATGGAATATCGCTCCGATTTTTCCGTGACTGGACATTGCACATCACACAGTCAACCGTTGAGGGTGAAGAGACTTCTCGATTGCGGAATGCGGATTCTAAGTCACCTAAATGCGTCTGTTTTGCTTATTGACGAACCCCGCTAAACCAAATGACGCATGCGCGTACTAATTCCCATCGTGCCCCGCGGCCAACCATGCATTTTGCACGTCCTTACGCAAACTACACAGAAGTGATGGCGATTTTTTTTCATATATTTCAATAATGGTCACCTGTAATTCAAAATTTGTTAAATTCAGTTTTACACATTCTAAAAATGAATAATCAGCCCAAACAATAATCGAGCTTTGAGAACCTGTTGAATATGACTAGCTTCCTTACACGATTTCAGGTTTGTTAAGTTCAATTTTACAAACTTTACAAGATAGTGAATAATCAGCCTGATAAATATTAAATAGTAAGAATTCACAGCATGGGTAATTAATTTCAATTTTTAGAAAAAACAACTCCTGATGCCAAGTAAAATGCTGTGACATCACAGGCACAACATTTTCAGCACTGAATAATCAGGTGCAGAGGCCTTCAACATTGGACTTAGCGAATCCTCTATATAAAGTGGAGCCTCACCAGGGTGTTTCAAAACACTAAAATTAATCCTGAAGCGGGACAACGCTAAAACATAAACAACGTTTAATTACGGCATTGAAGTACCAATCATGAACTGACCACAGAAAGACTAAGTAGGCTGTAAGGGGAATGGCAATATAAGATACAGTAGTGGATACTGGTTACTGACACAAGAACTTAAATATAAATGCGGCGAGCAGGAAACAGGGGTGTGACGGGCACAAGCTATCACGCCAGGCACGGCGCCCACACGGCCGGACCGCCAAGAGGAAACTGCACCGCTGAAACTACGGCGCTAGGAGCGGTCCCGGCGTCCGGCCAACTCCGAACGTACACTCCTGGAAATGGAAAAAAGAACACATTGACACCGGTGTGTCAGACCCACCATACTTGCTCCGGACACTGCGAGAGGGCTGTACAAGCAATGATCACACGCACGGCACAGCGGACACACCAGGAACCGCGGTGTTGGCCGTCGAATGGCGCTAGCTGCGCAGCATTTGTGCACCGCCGCCGTCAGTGTCAGCCAGTTTGCCGTGGCATACGGAGCTCCATCGCAGTCTTTAACACTGGTAGCATGCCGCGACAGCGTGGACGTGAACCGTATGCGCAGTTGACGGACTTTGAGCGAGGGCGTATAGTGGGCATGCGGGAGACCGGGTGGACGTACCGCCGAATTGCTCAACACGTGGGGCGTGAGGTCTCCACAGTACATCGATGTTGTCGCCAGTGGTCGGCGGAAGGTGCACGTGCCCGTCGACCTGGGACCGGACCGCAGCGACGCGCGGATGCACGCCAAGACCGTAGGATCCTACGCAGTGCCGTAGGGGACCGCATCGCCACTTCCCAGCAAATTAGGGACACTGTTGCTCCTGGGGTATCGGCGAGGACCATTCGCAACCGTCTCCATGAAGCTGGGCTACGGTCCCGCACACCGTTAGGCCGTCTTCCGCTCACGCCCCAACATCGTGCAGCCCGCCTCCAGTTGTGTCGCGACAGGCGTGAATGGAGGGACGAATGGAGACGTGTCGTCTTCAGCGATGAGAATCGCTTCTGCCTTGGTGCCAATGATGGTCGTATGCGTGTTTGGCGCCGTGCAGGTGAGCGCCACAATCAGGACTGCATACGACCGAGGCACACAGGGCCAACACCCGGCATCATGGTGTGGGGAGCGATCTCCTACATTGGCCGTACACCACTGGTGATCGTCGAGGGGACACTGAATAGTGCACGGTACATCCAAACCGTCATCGAACCCATCGTTCTACCATTCCTAGACCGGCAAGGGAACTTGCTGTTCCAACAGGACAATGCACGTCCGCATGTATTCCGTGCCACCCAACGTGCTCTAGAAGGTGTAAGTCAACTACCCTGGCCAGCAAGATCTCCGGATCTGTCCCCCATTGAGCATGTTTGGGGCTGGATGAAGCGTCGTCTCACGCGGTCTGCACGTCCAGCACGAACGCTGGTCCAACTGAGGCGGCAGGTGGAAATGGCATGGCAAGCCGTTCCACAGGACTACATCCAGCATCTCTACGATCGTCTCCATGGGAGAATAGCAGCCTGCATTGCTGCGAAAGGTGGATATACACTGTACTAGTGCCGACATTGCGCATGCTCTGTTGCCTGTGTCTATGTGCCTGTGGTTCTGTCAGTGTGATCATGTGATGTATCTGACCCCAGGAATGTGTCAATAAAGTTTCCCCTTCCTGGGACAATGAATTCACGGTGTTCTTATTTCAATTTCCAGGAGTGTATTTACCACAGCGTAAACACAGATAAGCGGAGGCGGCGGTGTGCTCGCGGCGCCGACTGCTAAAGCAACTCTTAAGTATAGTTTATCGCTGGAGTGTGAGACATCCAAAATTCTAGTAATTACAACAATATTATGAACTCTGTCAATACAATGGAAAGCCCGCAATTAATAACAACAAAGGTAACTAAAATAATTTAGAAAATAAAGTTCAAGTACCACAGAATGAGAATGAAATAAGATTAGTATCTATAATTTTTGAAAACATTATCAGTGATCTTATATAATATTATTAAATATATATAATTATAAGCAGTCTTGATCGCAAATTTCGTTTATCGGAGGGACCGGGTTCAATCCTTAAGGATGATCTTCAGACTTTGAAATAACGTACGTACAGATAGAGGGATCCTTACAGTATCGTATATACACTGAAATACAATTACAAACTACATATACCCAGAATGGCAGGTGGACTTCCATGGAGCGGGCTGCGCCGATCCACGACGCTGAACTGACTGCTGAATGGATAGGCAGGGAGTGGTCTTGAATAGCACCAGTCCCGCTCACCGTTCTGTGTATGACATCAGTGTTGACCAATCAGAAGTACAGTGTGTACTATTAGCATAAAATGTATTACAATAGTCTATATTACTAAGATTTGAAGAAGTTACAGTTAAATACATCGCACAGTTGCTATGACATAGCTATTCGTCAAAAATATAAACTGTAGAAAATAATTAGCTTAAAATTAACTAAAGAGCCTGTATAGGCAGAGAGTGGCCAACCGGACGATACGGCGGCCATTTTTCTGCCAAACTGCGGACGGGACTTTTGAATGGCCAGTAGTGGAGTGCACACTCACCGAATCGAAAGCAAAAGACAATATGGCGAAATCATTCGCTAAATGCCTTTCTTTACAGCTATAATATACTCACAGTAGCCTACTACGTACAGCACAGGAAAATTTGATACAGTGGCTGTAAAAATTATTCGTTACTTGCATTTATCTCCTTTAACGTTCGCTTACTAGACATATTGCAATGAAAGTAACGTAAATAAAAAAAATATAGAGTATCGCATTTGTTTTGTATCGGACGTGCTGAAGATTTAACGTACCTCTATTACGTCAGATGAATGAAAGTCGTAAGCAGTTGTTTACTTGTGACACGCAAAAAGTGTGAGACGTATTAGTACTTCTTGTGACGTCATCAAACTCTTTGCATATCACAAGTAAACAACTGCTTACGACTTTCTTTCATATATATATATATATACGAGGGCGGTTCAGAAAGTAACCTCCGATTGGTCACAGTGCGGGTTGTGGGGGGAGTAGCGACGCCATCTGTGCGTTCACGCACTCAACAGGTCAGTCGGCATCAAGCCGTGGTCGAGTGAACGTCGTACCTGCGCTAGTTTAGTTTTTGTGGCAGTTTGAAATGTGTGCTGCAATAGAAAACCCCGCCAAATATGAAGTGCGTGCTGTCATAAGGTTTTTTACAGCCAAAGGATATTCTGCAGCAGCTATTCATCGTGAGCTTTGTGCCGTGTACAGACCAAGAGTTATGAGTGAAGGAGTTGTCCGTGAATGGGTACGTTTTTAAAAGTGGACGAGAAAACGATCATGATGAAGAGAGGAGTGGTAGACCATCATTGGTGACTGACGAACTCGTTCAGACAGTTGATGCAAAAGTTCGTGAAAATCGACGTTTCTCAATGTCGGAGTTGTCTACTGGTTTTCCACAGATTTCTAAGACTCTCTTGTACGAGATAGTGACAGCAAGATTGGGTTACCGTAAGTTCTGTGCACGATGGGTGCCCAAAATTCTTACCAACCACCACAAAACTCAAAGAATGGCCTCTGCGTTAGACTTTCTGTCACGTTATGAGGACGAAGGAGAACCATTGTTAAACAGAACCGATGACGAAACCTGGATTAAGTACGTGAACCCTGAGACAAAAGAACAATCAAAGATGTGGGCACATTCAAATTCGCCTACCAAACCAAGAAAAGCCTCGCAAGATTTTTCTGCCAGAAAACTGATGGCAACGGTGTTTTGGGATGCCAAAGGGTTGTTGTTGGTTGAATTCATGGAACGTGGTACGACCATTAATCAAGACGTGTACTGTGAAACAATAAAAAAGTTACGACGGGTTCAAAATGGCTCTGAGCACTATGGGACTCAACTGCTGAGGTCATTAGTCCCCTAGAACTTAGAACTAGTTAAACCTAACTAACCTAAGGACATCACAAACATCCATGCCCGAGGCAGGATTCGAACCTGCGACCGTAGCGGTCTTGCAGTTCCAGGCTGCAGCGCCTTTAACCGCACGGCCACTTCGGCCGGCAAAGTTACGACGGGCTATACAGAACAAACGCCGTGGTATGCTGACTTCCGGTATCGTTTTTTTGCACGATAACGCCCGTCCTCACTCTGCTCGCAGAACAACGGCCCTTCTTGAGTCCTTCAAGTGGGACGTTATCAACCATCCACCTTACAGCCCAGACCTGGCGCCAAGTGATTATCACCTCTTCATGCATTTGAAGAAATGGCTCGGGTCACAGCGGTTGGATGACGACGAAGAGCTCAAAGATGCGGTCACAGGCTGGCTCCAGGCACAAGCGGGTGATTTATATGCAGAAGGAATTTCAAAGCTTGTGAAGAGATACGATAAGTGCCTCAATCGCTATGGAGACTATGTAGAAAAATAGTGCAAAGATGTAGTTGTAAGATGTATGTATTAAAATATTTTTATTTAACTTGGTGTATTTTTTTAAATCAACCGGAGGTTACTTTCTGAACGGCCCTCGTGTATATATATATAATCCTAGATAACAAACGAAAAAGATTGCAAAAATCAGGTAATGTTAAATGTAGGCTGCTGTAATAACGACCAAATATAACAAGAAAACTACCGTATGCCATCGACCCCACAATAAGTAGGCCTATTAAAAACCGTCTTCAAGTGTATCTACAATTATGCACTACGAATAATATTTCAGCAACCACGACAAAATGACAGAAATCTGGGAAACTTCCTGCCCTAACAGCATTAATGAAACAGTTACAAAACTACAATCAGATTACCTGGAATTACTAACAGTGGCCTAGAAATCAAATGACATTCGTGGAAATCTTCAATACACTACTGTTAAAAAAACCTTATGACACTGAAGGACGTAATTATGACGTCTGCAGCTTAGCAAAATTCTTACACATTAGATACACAATCCCATTTTAATTCTATGTTTATAAGAATAATGTGTTATAATAATTTTACCACAGCCAATTTAGAGTTCTGTTTTCAAATTTAACTATGTATATTGCAAGATGTTTTATATGTAGCAAAAACCAAAAACGACTTCCTTCGCATAGATAAGAGTACTTGATTGGTTTCCGCAAGGCTCCTGTTTGATTTATGTCAGCCATGTTAACTGCGACTGCCCACTGCTTTCCTTTTTCTTCATTGCGTGGAAATGTTAACATGCGAAATCTACCTTCGCCTCTATTGGAACAACCAAATGCAGTAAATGCAGCACGAACGTCTGCGGAACGAATTACAGATGTCAAAAACAATATTTTTAGGAAGCGCGAGAGACGTTTGGCACCATTTTTCTGCCAAAGCTAATCAACCGATCACGGGCAACTTCACCTATGGCCACTCTCTCTGTATACAGGCACTCTAAAATAAACTAGTCTAGGCTGCTCTCTGTTATCACTTCCGTAAAATACGTGCTATTGGCAAAGATATATGGAATATCCTTAACGTCTATACAGGTTATCTTTGCTAGTAGCTTTTCTCTATCGCTATAGCAACCCTTGGCAGCTATTCCATATATCTTTGCCAATAGCAAGTATTTTACGGAACGGATAACAGTTTATTTTACGCTAATTATTTGCTACAGTTTATATTTTTGACGAATAGCTATGTCATAGCAACTGTACGATGTATTTAACTATAACTCTTCTTCAAATCTTAGTAATATAGACTATTGTGATACATTTTATGCTAATAGTAAACACTGTACTTCTGATTGGTCAACAATGATGTCATACACAGAACGGTGACGCGAGACTAGTGCTATTTAAGACCACTCCCTGCCTATCCATTTAGCAGTCAGTTCAGCATCGTGGGTCGACGCATGGAAGTCCGCCTGCCGTTCTGGGTATATGTAGTTTGTAATTATATTTCAGTGTATATACGACACTGTAAGGACCCCTCTATCTGTACGTGTACTCGTATTATTTCAGTCTGAAGATGATCCTTAAGGATTGAATCCGGTCACTCCGATAAAAGAAATTTTCCATCAATACTGTTTTTTTAATTATATATATAATTAGACAAGTATCTGCTGAGGCCTGGGACAGACCCAAAATCTGAATCGCTGATTACAATTTGTCACAAGCACCTAGATAGCCACATCCAACCAAGGTGTACTACGCCCATTATACAGGCCCACTACAACCCGCATATAAAGTGACAATATACCTTCATGGGGGTCAAAGTGTAACAATAGATAAAAAAAATTAAATCAATGCAGTACATGGGGTACGACACCATACCTGCAAATTTTTTCTTCAATTAAATTCAGGGTTCCTTAATACCAAAGACAGGGTTTAAAATCTCATTTGTCTGTCCAGGTTTTAAATGTCCAGTCACATTGGCGTGAACAGACCATACAGTAAATCAAATGTTAATTCTGTTATCTCTTATACCTATGGACTATTCAGAAGAAGCTCATTGGACCGTAGCAGACGGCAAAATCGTCATAGCTACTAAAGAATGGTAAACGAAAACTCTAGCTTTAAGCCTCATTCGCACCGGAAAAGCAGCAAGAAGATGAACCTTCCAGCGCCAGGACCCACACAACTGGTTCTTCTCCTCGGCCATGTTGCAGGGAAACAACAACAACAACAACAAGAGCAACAATAACAACAGCAGAAGCTACAACGCCTCCCAAGCAACCAATCACACGACGAGCAAATCCACACACGAAAGCTCGCCGTCGACAAAGCCCAACGCGGCTCTGCGCATGCCCAGCAGGACTCATTCGCCACAAACGCCATCTGTCCGCCCATTGGACTTCTTGCGGGCGAAGATCAACCTGATCGAGCCGCCATGGCTCCAAACTTGTTTGACACAAAGAGACATCTGTATCAACCATTTGTGATGGTTATGTTAGATTTCTGAATGCTCGTTATCGTGGGAAATATTGTACAATCGTTTTTGACAGGTACACTGACAAATCTGGGAACACAAAAGTAGCTGGATAACGATCGACTCAGTAGATGTGTGGATATCAATGTCAGTTGAGATAGTGAAATTAGTCAGACAAGAGGATTTCTTTTCCAACTGTCATAATAAGCATTAAATGATAATCCTGCTGATGATGCAGAGCAGTGAAATGGGATAAATACTTCCAAGCTCCAGGTGATGTTGAAGCCGATAGTGTGAGGACAGTTATCAACAAATCGGAAAAGTCCTCGCTTGCTGTTATTGAAGAGGACATCGACTTTGCTGTCCTCTTTGTAGCCAAACCCAACTGATCGCGACGTTCTGCTGGTAAAACCTCGAAGAGTAAAGGTCAGGACGAGCATTTATTCGCCACTACAGCTGCAGCAGAAGTTGAAAATGATGGAAAATGCCCATTTGTTACTTTTACATGCATTCACGGGCTGTGATACAACATCCGCAGTGCATCACAAGAGTAGAGCGGATTTTGTCAATGTACCAGATGTCCAAAACCGTACAACATGCAGCCTTCGGTTCTTTTTTCCCTGATTCCATTGAGACAGCTGTGATCGTGAGTACTCTCTCATGGTACGGCGCACCACGCACAGAAAAATCCCTGAACGAGTTCCGCAACGAATCGTTAATGAAAGCAGCTGGGAACAGGAAGCCTTTTCTCTCAACTCTTCCTCCAATTGAAGCAGCATGCATCCCTTACGTACCACCAAGCACAACTGTGGTTAGTGAAACAACTTAATGGTGGGGCGCCGGACTGCAGCTGGGAGAAGCTGAATGACCAACTAGTTCCGAAATTCTCAGAGTTGGATGCTGTTCCTGATGAAATCTTGAAGATGATTTTTTTCGATGCAATAAATGATGTGACAGTAGCGGATGTGGTTGTAGAAAAGCATCGTTAAACTGCTCTGTCAGATGTCCGAATTGCAAGAGCAATTGCAGCAACACAGTCGCAATATTAATTAGGAAGAAGTCGACGGCGACGACACCGATACTCTACAAATTTCGTCTCCACTGCTGACGAAACTAAGTGAGCCTCAACCCTTCCGCCTCGAAAAAATCAAATTGGTGCCTTGAATGCACATTTTTTTCATTTTTTAATGTCCATAATTCGATGTAAATACTTTCATTACATGATTTAGAATAATATAATAAAAGTTATAATTATTAAAAATGTTGTGTTTCAATTGCAGTTACCTTATTTCCATTGTTAGTGTGTTGTTATTCATTATGGTAGCAAGCTACAGCAGTTAAACGCAACAGGCTTCAGCACAGTCATTTCTATTGGAACATCGAAAATGAGGGTACATTTTAGAAATTCTATAACTTCTGACTGTTTGAAGATAAAGTGGCAAAAGTACATACCAAATTGAAGGAAATTTAATGCTCTACAATTCGTTTCTGACAAATTTTCTGAGAAATGATCGCTGAAGCACTCAAGCAAATAACTGACAAAAAGAGTGAGTAAAAATGATTTATTCGAAAATCATTGATTTTCAATAATGGAAATCTCGAAAACCGTTGGGAATTCGATAAATATGTAATGTATAAATTTTACTGGAAATTTAACTAGCTCTCATTTTATCCTGCACTTTTTTTTCTGCAGTGCATTGTTTCCAAGATACAAGAGAAAAATCAAATAATGGACATTTCCAACCCTACCCTGCCTTTAGCTCACCTCCCAGGGGTTAACTTCTCTTAACCAAGTACTGAAGTCAAAACTTCTCGCATATTCCGCGCACTCTACGATGCATTCATTGACTGGAGTACTACCAGTGTAGCAGAGCACATGTGGCGAACCCATGTGGATTTTTTAGGATGGAGAAATTCCTTCACATGAGAGAAAAGACGCGTTCTGAGTCCAGACAAGGCAACATTCGTCTTAGTAGATCGGAGAAAGAAAATGTTAATATAATACACCGAAGTGATAAACGTCGTGGGTAGCGCTATGCACACATACGAGGGGCGTTCAGAAAGTAAGTTCCGATCGGTTGCGAAATGGAAACGACTATGAAAATCCGATAAAGCTTTGCACAGATGTGTTGGGTAGTGTCTCTAGTATAACCCCAGTTAGCATCACGTCGCTCTTCTCATTTCTGAGCTCGCAGTGAGTGCGTAAAGATGTCTAGAAAATAGTGTCTGCCGCCAAGTACGAGGGCCTGGTGAGAAATTTCGCCTGAAGCTCTGCAGCTAACATTACATAACTGTCGTGCTGTTTCGTCTTCACGACAATTCTCAACCGCATTCTGCAGGGGCAATGAAGATGCTCCTGCATCGGTTTCAAGTGGAAATGTTAGATTACCCACAATACAGTCCGCAATTGTCTCCCCCTGAGTTTCATCTCTGGTCACATGAACCGCTGTCTTTGAAGACAACATTTTGACACAGACAACGAGGTGTAGGCCAGCGTGGAGAATTGGCGGAAAGCACTGGCGGCTGCCTTCTATGATGAGGCTATTGAAAAGTTGGTACAACGCTATGACAAAAGTCTAAGTCAGAACGGCGACTACGTAGAGAAGTAGCTGAAAGGTGTAGCTAATTGTTACAAGTAAAACATTTCTGATGTTCACTGTGGTTTCAATTTGGCAATCAATCGGAGCTTACTTTCTGAACAGGCCTCGTACAAAGAGGGCAGTAGTATCACGTACGTAAGATACACAAGGGTAATGTATTTGCGGAGCTGTCATTTGTACTCAGGTGCTGCATGTGAAAAGGTTTCAGACGTGACTTCGGCCGCAGACTCTGAACGCGAAATGGTACTTGGAGCTGGACGCAAGCGACATTCGATTTCGGAAATCGTTAGGGAATCAATATTCCGAGATCAGAGAGTGCCGAGAATACCAAACGTCAGGCATTACTTCTCAGTATGGACAACGCAGTGGCCGACGGCCTTCACTTAACGACTGAAACCAGCACCGTTTGCGTAGAGTTGTCAGTGTTAACAGACAAACAACACTGCGTGAAATAACCACAGAAATCAATGTAGGACGTACGACGAACGTATCCGTTAAGAAAATTCAGCGTGAATTTTAATTCCACTCCTGAACCTTTCTTTTATTTCCATCACTGCCTCCTCGATCTACAGATAGAATAGTAGGGGCGAAAGGCTACGTCCTTGCTTTACACCCTTTTTAATACGAGCACTTCGTTCTTGGTCGTATACTCTCATTATTCCCCCCACGTTCTTTTACATATTGTGTATTTCTCGTCTCTCCCTATAGCTTATCCTAATATTTCTTATAATTTCGAATATCTTGCACCATTTTACATTGTCGAACGCTTTTTCCCCCAGGAAGACAAATTCTATGAACGTATCTTGATTTTTCTTCAGTCATACTTCCACTATCACCGCAACGCCAGAACTGCCTCTCCGGTGCCTTTTCCTTTCTTACAGCCAAATTGGTCAAAATGTAACACATCCTCAGTTGTCTTTTCCGTTCTTTTGCATATTATTCTTGTCAGCAACTTGGATGCATGAGCTGTTAAGCTGATTGTGCAATACTTCTCGCACTTGTTAGCTCTTGCAGTCTTCGGAATTATGTGGATGATATTTTTCCGAAAGTCAGACGGTATGTCGCCAGAATCATATATACGTCATCAAAAGTATCCGGACACACACACAAAAACATACGTTTTTCTTATTACGTGCATTGTGCTGCCATCTATTGCGAGGTACTCGATATCAGCGACCTCAGTAGCCATTAGACATCGTGAGAGAGCAGAATGGGGCGCTCCGGGGGAACTCACGGATTTCCAACGTGGTCAGGTGACTGAGTGTCACTTGTGTCATACGTCTGTACTCGAGATTTTCCACACTCCTAAACATCCCTGGGTCCACTGTTTCCGACGTGATAGTGAAGTGGAAAAGTGAAGAGGCAGACATCCATCCAGAGAATGACACAGGAATTCCAAACTGTATCAAACTGTATCTGTTATTACTTTTATGTTGTAATTTCATGTACTGACACGTTCCATGACCTTGGAGATTTGCTCCTCAATTTGATACTACGGAACTTGACGTGTAAATATTTGTGAATAAATAAATAAACATACGTTTTTGATATTAGGTGCATTGTGCTGCCACCTGCTGCCAGGTACTCCACACCAGAGACCTCGGAAGTCATTAGACATCGTGAGAGAGCAGAATGGTGCGCTCCGCGGAACTCACTGACCTCGAACGTAGTCAGGTGATTAGGTGCCACTTGTGTCATACGTCTATACGCGAGATTTCCACACTCCTAAACATCCCTAGCTCCACTGCTTTCGATGTGATAGTGAAGTGGAAACGTGAACAGACAGGTACAGCATAAAAGCGTACAGTGCTATGACAGTTAGGCGGGAGGTGAGAAAACTTGGATTTCACGGTCGAGCGGCCGCTCATAAGCCACACATCGCGCCGGTAAATGCCAAACGACGCCTCACTTGGTGTAAGGAGCGTAAACATTGGACGACTGAACAGTGGAAAAACGTTGTGTGGAGTGACGAATCACAGTACACAAGGTGGCAATCCGATGGCAGGGTGTGAGTATGCCGAATACTCGGCGAAAGTCATCTGCCAGCGTGTGTAGTGCCAACGGTAAAACTCGGAGGCGGTAGTGTTATGGTGTGGTCGTGTTTTCACGGAGGGGGCTCACACTCCTTGTCGTTTAGCGTGCCACTATCACAGCACAGGCCTAAAGTGATGTTTTAAGCACTTTCTTGCTTCCCACTGTTGTAGAGCAATTCGTGGATGGCGATTGTATCTTTCAACACGATCGAGCACATGTTCATATTTCAAGTCCTCAGGCGGAGTGGTTACACGACAATAACATCCCTGTAATGGACTCGCCTGCACAGAGTCCTGATCTGAATCCTACAGAACATCTTTGGGATGTTTTGGAACGCCGACTTCGTGCCAGGCCCCCCTGACAGACGTCGATATTTCTCCTCAGTGCAGCACTCCGTGAAGAATGGGCTGCCATTCCCAAAGTAACTTTCCACCACCTGATTGAGCGAGAGCGGAAGCTGTCATCAAGGCTAAGGGTGGGCCAACACCGTATTGAATCCCAGCATTACGGATGGAGGACGCCACCAACTTGTAAGTCATTTTCAGCCAGGTGTCCGAATACTTTTTATCGCATAGTGTATTCTACACACCAACGTGAATAGTCACTTTGTTACCACTTCCCCAATGATTTCAGAAATTCTGCTGGAATGTTATCTATCCTTTGTGCCTTATTTGATCTTAAGTTCTCTAAAGCTCTTTTCAATACTAATTCTAATAGTGGACCCATATTTCTTCGAAATCGACTCCTGCTTCTTCTTCTATCACCTCAGGCAAATCTCTCCCTCATAGAGGCCTTCGATGTACCCTTTCCACCTTTGGGATGTTTTGGAACGCCCACTTCGTGCCAGGCCCCACCGACAGACATCGATATTTCTCCTCAGTGCAGCACTCCGTGAAGAATGGGCTCTACTCTGCATTTAGCAGTTGAATCCCGGTAGTAATCTTAATGTTACCACCCGTACTTCTAATTTACCTGATTTAGAATCTCTGTCTCACAATGATGTAATCTCACTGAAATCTTGCCGTATCACCCGGCTGTTTCCGATTATACCTCCTCCTCTTGTGACTCTTGAACAGAGTATTCACTATTATCAGCTGTATTTTATTACAGAATTCAATTGGTGTTTCTCCTCTCTCATTCCTTGCCGGCCGCGGTGGTCTCGCGGTTCTCGGCGCTCAGTCCGGAACCGTGCGACTGCTACTGTCGCAGGTTCGAATCCTGCCTCGGGCATGGATGTGTGTGATGTCCTTAGGTTAGGTAGGTTTAAGTAGTTCTAAGTTCTAGGGGACTGATGACCACAGATGTTAAGTCCCATTGTGCTCAGAGCCATTCTCTCATTCCTTGTCCCAAGCCTATATTCTCCTGAAACTCTTTTACTCCTTCCCCCACGACTGCGTTCCATTCCCCCATCATTAGATTTTCATCTCTCTTTAACGTACTGTACTACCATTTTAGTATCGTCATATACTTTCTCTATCTCTTCATTTTCAGCCTGCGACGTCGCATGTATATCCGAACTGTCGCAAGTCGGTGTTGTTTTGCTGTCGATTCATATAAGAACACCATAGCACTGAAGTTTTCACAGTAACACAGCCTCTGCCCTACCTTCCTGTTCATAACGAGTCCTACTCATATTATACCACTTTCTGCGGTTGATGACTATACTCATCTGACCATAAATCCTTGTCTTCTTTCCATTTCACTTCACTGAGCCCTACTGTATCTAGATTAAGCCGTTGCTTTACACTTTTCAGATGTTCTAGCTTCCCTACTACTTTCAAGCTTCTGATGTTCCTCGCCCCGACTCGTAGAACGTTATCCTTTCGTTGTTTGTTCAATCTTTTTCTCGTGATCACCTCCTCCTTGGCAGTCTCCTCCCGGAGATCCGAATGAGGGACAATTCCGGAATCTTTTGCCAATGGAGAGATCATCATGACACTTTTTCAGTTACAGGTCACATCTTCTGTGGATAGGCTTTAAGTGTCTTTAATGCAGTGTTTTCCATTGGCTTCTACATCCTCATCCCACTGATCACTGCTGATTCTTCCGTCTTTAGGAGCAGTTTCCCATACCAAAGACTGTTGGTAGAATGAGGGTGACCTGTTATGTCGGAAGTCTTTGGGATTTAGGACGTTTTGATTGATAACCAAAGACGCTTCCCCTAGACCGTGGTGCAAGATTTATTGGACGTCATTGAGAGGTCAGTTCGTGCGCAAAATCCTGCACGAGCATCTCGTTCGCAATTATGGACGGTTATAGAGACAGAGTGGTTCATATGTCTGCAGAGGACTTCCTGCGACACTTTAAGTCATGGCACGTCGAACTGCTGCAGTACGCTATGAAAAAGGAAGTCTGACACGATATTAGGAGGTATCTCATGATGTCTGGCATGTCATTATGTTAGGTAACTGTAGGAGCGTCTATGGAAAGTTCTGAAACTAGTCTCGCTTATAAATAGTAATAATGGCCACATAGTAATAGGGGCAGCATGCTAGCTGAAACAGAATGTCAATAGCCTAATTTCCGACTGGGATGTAATTGCAAAGACAGGTTGAACGCCCGTGCTAGATGCATTTTTATGGCAACAAAAAATACCATAATTTGTAATGAGTTTGTAACAGATTCCAAACGCCAAATATTTTGGGTGAAAACATGTATTAAAGGAAGAGCATACTTGGCCATCGGATGCTTTCATGGATCCCCTGCCTCAGCAGCAGAATTGGTGGATCATCTGAGGGAAAACTTGAAGAATACTTCGCTTAAATATCCTGGACATGTTGTAATTCAGTTGGAGATTTTAGCTTACTGTTAAAGCGGCTGAATACAGCTGTAAATGGGAAAACAAATAAAGCAGTAAGTTCTTTCTGTTTAGCAAGAGCGGCAAGAGACACATTTCAGATTATCTTAAAGGGCAAAATGAAAATTTCATTCCCAACACTGACAAGGCTAGGAATCAATAGGAAAAGTTCAAGGCCATCGTGTAATACGCCTTACGCAGGTGTGTGTGATTAAAACTGTGATGGAACAGACCCACCTTAGTTCGACAACCGTATCAGAAACCTGCTACGAATTCATAGACATCTTCACTGTAAGTTTAAACGTGGACAAAGTCTCACAGACAAACAAAAACCAAACGAAGCGAGAATTTGCGTAAGGACTGCCGCGTGTGAAGTGTTCAGTGGAATCAGATTAAAATTCTGTCTACCAACTTGGCAAAATCATAAGAACTTCTGGTTGTAAGTTAAATCAGTAGCCATCTACTCAGACACATTACTACCGAAATCGTATTGAAATGGAGGACGACACAAAAAAGGCCAAAATACTAAGCGTCTTTTCCAAAATAGTTTCACAGAGGAAGATCACACTGTAGTCGCACGAGTAGCAAAATGAGTGATACCGAAACAAGTGACCATGGGGTAGAAAGCAACTGAAACCGCTGAGTAGAGGGAACTCCAATGGATTTGACGAGATACCAGTACGATTCTGCATAGAGAATGCGTAAGAACTTGCCCATCTTTTAACAGTAGTGTACTGAAGGTCTTTGGAAGAGATAAGTGTTCCTTCGGATTGGTAAAAAGCACAGGTCATTCATTTTTTCAAGTGTGATCGCCGGCCTTTGTGGCCGATCGGTTTTAGGCGCTTCAGTCCGGAACCGAGCTGCTGCTACGGTCGCAGGTTCGAATCCTGCCTCGGGCAAGGATGTGTGTGATGTCCTTAAGTTAGTTAGGTTTAAGTAGTTCTAAGTCTAGGGGACTGATGACCTGAGGTGTTAAGTACCATAGTGCTTAGAGCCATTTGAACCATTTGAAGCGTGGTCTTCAAGCAGATGCTCAAAACTATGAGCGTCTACCTCTGACGTCGATATGTTGTAGAATTTTGGACCATGTTTTATAATCGCCTATTATGACGTTTCTGGAGACTGAAAATCTCCACTGCAAGAACGAACGTGGGTTCCGAAGACAAGACCGTCTGCAACCCAGCTTGCTCTGTCCCTTCACGAACTCAGATAGTAATAGATACAGGCGCCCAGCCCGATACCGTGTGCCTTAACTTCAGGAAGGCGATGGATATTGTTCCGCACTGCTGTCTTATGAACAAAATAGAAGCGTACAGAATACCATGTACCGACTTTGTGACTGGATTGAAGAGTCTCTAGTAAACAGAACACAGCACGTCATTCTGAACGGAGTGGGCGTGCCCCAGGGGTGAGTTATAGGACCATTACTTTTCACAATATATATAAATGACTATCAGTAACATGATGTTTTTCGCGGGTGAGACTGTTATATACAGAGAAGACGCAACGCTAGAAAATTGTAGGGAAATGCAGAAAGACTTGCAAGGTATCGACGCTTGCTGCAGGGCGTCGTAGTTGGCCCTCAACATAAAAGAATTTAGAGGAATGCGAATGCATAAAGATCCTCTATCGTATGATTACACGACTGCAGAACTATCACTGGAAGCAGTTACTTCCAGAAAAAAGTACGTAACATCAATTAAATCGTGGAAGGGGGGGGGGGGGGGGCAGATGCCGGACCGAGACTTATTGGAGGAATCCTCAGGAAATGTAGAGCATCAACAACGGAAATCCGTACAAATTACGGAAATGGATTTATTTCACACATCTCCTTCTAAACGTCAAGACCGATCTGAACCAACCTTGGTACACATATCACTATCTGTAATGAATCCTGGTGAGGGTAAGAAACACCCACGTATCAAAGAGGTGGCGGTGGGAGTCAAAAAGCAGTGTAGCCCATTGTTTAGTCAGCCACCCAGTGTTTGTGAAGGAGAGCACTTAGAATCTTGCAACGAACTTTAGGCGTAATTTCAAACCTTAGAAACTTTTTCTGGCTGACAACCCCTAGGAAACGATGAAAGGTGCGGGCTTTCAAATAAAACAAGGCACCCACAGACTCAGGGTTGCAATATTAAAAGTTTTGTCTGGTTTCGTTGACTAGGGGTTGGGATACGTAGTTGCCGCATTACAGGCCAAATACTGCTGAGTCTACAGTATACGATAAGAATACACACATAAATCGAATGGTCGAAGGTTTCTATCACTCGGCAATTGCGAATTATGAAAGTAACATATAAATTTATAAATGAAAGATTGCAATTGAATAAAATCTGCAGGTACTATCTTAACGAATTTAAATGATGAGTGCGATAGTAGAAGTACTTTTGAGAATGCGGTATATTTCTACAAAACACATATGGTGTCGATGGTCCAGCAATTAAATAAAATATGAGTCGAATAACAGGGAAACAATAGATTCCTACTGCACGATAATTAGTTATAAACAACAACAAAGTTCGCGAGATATTCACTTATAAACGCTCACCGCGTCGTCACTGTAGAAGCCACGGAAATCTCACAAGTGCGCAAGTCAGCACTACGAAATATTTCTGTCTGCCGCGACTACGCGCAAACCGCTTCACATTCTCCAGTCCCTCTCGCGACTGTCCTGTCCGCGTCCAGCACTCACCCCCGTGTCCTGTCCCGTACCCCACGCACTCTTCACCCGAACTCGCTTCCATCCAGTCTCCCCATTCACGAGGTCTGTGTTTGGCTAGAGCGCTCGCGCCATGTCTCCATGCCATCGCACCCACACAGACAGAATTAAACACATTCGAAGTACAGGATTTACATTTAAATAACTTGAAATTATATAAATATTCCTAAGGCTTGGCCATAAACACGCTCTAACACACATTATTAGATATATAAACAAATTAAATAAACATACACCAAATCAATAGAACTTTTAGGCCAGTAGCCTAATGTCTCTGTGCTTTCTATAACACAGTGACCTGCCGGTGTGGCCGAGAGGTTCTAGGCGCTTCAGTCTGGAACCGCGTGACCTCTACTGTCGCAGGTGCGAATCCTGCCTCGGGCATGGGTGCGTGTGTGTGTCCTTAGGTTAGTTAGGTTTAAGTAGTTCTAAGTTCTAGGGGATGATGACCTCAGATGTTAAGTTCCATAGTGCTCAGAACCATTTGAACAATATAACACAGTAAATATTTAACCAATTTCTTCATGAATAGTATATATCGGATGTACACAAATAAATGAATAAATATATTTATAAGCATGCTGTTGCCGTTTATTCGTGTAACTATGGATTACTTAAGGCCTGACCCCATCGATAGTAATGGGGCACTTTGACCTCCAATAACTCATGTACTATTCAAGTTACATGCCAGTAATTTATACCAATTTAGGTTTACCCTAATAACTTTCTAAAGACACGGCGATTGATAAAATCGGATGAAGCGTTTATATTTTGTAAATTCGTTGCTGAGTGTTATTTGTATAATTTACTGTCAGGTACTAAACTTTAAACTAATAAAGATATTGAAAATCTGATAACACCATCAGAATCGTAGTGCAAATAATAGTAATGTACATGTTTCTTTTCGAGGTATCATGATTTATCTGGCTACTATTAGGTACTACATGAACTGTGAAATGTCTGCCATTAATGTTTCACAAAGTCCGCCATCTTTGGCACTCCCGGCATAGACATCTCCATCGCTGACACAAAAGCACCGTCCTCGTCACAACGGAATTCCCAGTCACGCGGCTGGACCATGCGCTGAGGCTACCCCTGTCGTCCGGCTAACGTTTGGAACCACGTGTTTGCTAACGAGCTCGGCCTTGTCGCGCGGCCGGAGCGGTGGCCGCCGATTCTGAACTTAGAATATTTCCAGGGCGCCGCAACTCGTCCATTACCTCATAAAGGAAATAATCGCTTACTAGACTACTGGCCATTAAATTTGCTACACCAAGAAGAAATGCATATGACAAACGGGTAATCATTGGACAAATTATACTAGAATTGACATGTGATTACATTTTCACGCAATTTGAGTGCATAGATCCTGAGAAATCAGTACCCAGAACAACCACCTCTGGCCGTAAAAACGGCCTTGATACGCCTGGGCATTGAGTCAAACAGAGTCTGGATGGCGTGTACAGCTACAGCTGCCCATGCAGTTTCAACACGATACCACAGTTCATCAAGAGTAGTAACTGGCGTATTGTGACGAGCCAGTTACTGGGCCACCATTGACCAGACGTTTTCAGTTGGTGAGAGATCTGGAGAATGTGCTCGCCAGGGCAGCAGTCCAACATTTTCTGTATCCAGAAGGACCCGTACAGGACCTGCAACATGCGGTGGTGCATTATCCTGCTTATATGTAAGGTTTCGCAGGGTTCGAATGAAGGGTAAAGCCACGGGTCGTAACACATCTGAAATGTAACTGTTCAAAGTGCCGTCAATGCGAAAAAGACGTGACTGAGACGTGTAACCAATGGCACCCTATACCATCACGCCGGGTGATACGCCAGTACGGCGATCACGAATACACGCTTCAAATGTGCGTTCACCGCGACGTTGCCGAACACGGATGCGACCGTCAAGATGCTATAAACAGAAACTGGATTCATGCGAAAAAATGACGTTTTGCCATTCGTGCACCCAGGTTCGTCGTTGAGTACGACATCGCAGGCGCTCCTGTCTGTGATGGAGCGTCAAGGGTAACCGCAGCCATGGTCTTCGAGTTGATAGTCCATGCTGCCGCAAACGTCGTCGAACTGTTCGTGCAGATGATTGTTGCCTTGCAAACGTCCCCCATCTGTTGACTCAGGGATCGGGACGTGGCTGCACGATCCGTTACAGCCATGCGGATAAGATGCCTGTGATTTCGACTGCTAGTAATACGAGGCCGTTGGGATCCAGCACGGCGTTCCGTATTACCCTTCTGAACCCACCGATTCCATATTCTGCTAACAGTCATTGGATCTCGACTACCGCGAGCAGCAATGACGCGATACGTTAAACCGCAATCGTGATAGGCTACTATCCGACCTTTACCTAATTCGGAAACGTGATGGTACGCATTTATCCTCCTTGCACGAGGCATCACAACAACGTTTCACCAGGCAACGCGGGTCAACTGCTGTTTGTGTATGAGAAATCGGCTGGAAACTTTCTTCATGTCAGCACGTTGTAGGTGTCACCACCGGCGCCAACCTTGTGTGAATGCTCTGAAAAGGTAATCATTTGCATATCACAGCATATTCTTCCTGTCGGTTAAATTTCGCGTCTGTAGGACGTCATCTTCGTGGTGTAGCCATTTTAATGGCCAGTAGTGTACATTTTCGTTGTTAGTGGAGTAAAACTGGCGTATGAAGAACGGCGTTTTAGTTTGTTACTTCTTTACTACTAACTGTATTCGTGACTTATCAAGCACAGTACAGCAGCGATTCTGCTTGGCATGGATTCTACAAGTCCTGATAGGTTTCCAGAAGTTGTGGCACGAGATGTCACCAAATTCCCGCAAATTACGGGACGGGTGGGTACGCAACTGGCGTCCGATATGTGTTCGAGTGGGTACAGATCAGTGGCATTTGGTAAGTAAGACGTCAATGAGAGTTCATTGTCATCCTCCTCAAACCACTGCAGCATTATTCTGGCCTTGTGCCGCGTAGAGTTATCCTCTTGGATGATGTCATCGCTATCAAAGAAAACTTCAGACATGAAGGTATGTAGGTGGTCTGCAATAATATCCTCGTAGTATACTACTGTTATGGTGTCTTCGAGTGCTACCATAGGTTTACAAAAGCCCAATTCAGTGTACTCGTGGCCTAATGGTGCTCTCACTGGCCTGCTTCTGTGGCGCCATGCAAGCAGCCATTCCCCTGGATGACGGCGTGTAAGGACTCAACCATCGACACGGTAGAACAAGAAATGCGATTCATTCGACAGGCGACACGTTTCCATTGATCCACAGTGAAAACTCAGTGATGCTGTACCGACAGCAATCGTAACTGACGATGTCATTGGGTCAACAGAAGAATATGTGTGATGTGGAGCTCCATGTTCAAAAGTGGTCTCTGGACAATGTGCACCGAAACTCTTGTGCCTGCGCCAGAATTGTACGCTGTTGTTAGATCTGCCACAGATTGGTTCTTATCCTAGATTACACAGTGGGAGATCCTCCGTGCCAGCCGGAGTGGCCGAGCGGTTCTAGACGCTACAGTTTGGAACCGCGCGACCGCTCCGTTCGCAGGTGCCATTGGTTACACGTCTCGGCCACCTCTTGTTCGCATTGACGGCACTTTGAACAGTGAACGTTACATTTCAGATGTGTTAGGACCCGTGGCTCTAGCCTTCATTCGATTCCTGCACAACCCTACATTTCAGCGGGATAATGCACGACCGCATGTTGCAGGTCCTGTACGGACCTTTCTGGATACAGAAAATGTTTGATTGCTGGCCTGGCCAGCACATTCTCAATATCTCTCACCAATTGAAAACGTCTGGTCAATGGTGGCCGAGCAACTGGCTCGTCACAATACGTCAGTCACTACTCTTGATGAACTGTGGTACCGTGTAGAAGCTGTATGGGCAGCTGTACCTGTACACGCCATCAGCTCGGAGACCATGGCTGCGGTTACCCTTGACGCCCCATTACAGACAGGAGCGCCTGCGATGGTGTACTCAACGACGAACCCGTGTGCACGGCCCAGGCGTATCAAGGCCGTTATTACGGTCAGAGGTGGGTACTGATTTGTCAGGATCGATGCACCCAACTTGCGTGAAAATGTAATCACATATCAGTTCTAGCATAATATATTTGTCCAATGATTACCCGTTTATCACCTGCAATTCTCCTTGGTGTAGCAATTTTAATGGCCAGTAGTGTAGTTTCTTAATTCTGATACTGTATTTCGACTTTTTATAGTGCAGATTGCATCTCCCATACTTATTTTCTCCCAGCTAAGGGAAATGACGTTGTGCTGTCGTTCCTTTCTTGTGTGAACGCACGACCATGTGATACGGACGTCAGCACCTGTTTCGTTCCGTTCTGTAGATGTCCAGTGTGAATTGAACTTAAGCAGTGTCAATGTAAACATAAGCGAAAGAAAAAATTAACTGTTTTCCCACACAATTCAGTGACTATGGAGG
Organism: Schistocerca piceifrons; assembly: GCF_021461385.2. Classification (NCBI taxonomy): domain Eukaryota; kingdom Metazoa; phylum Arthropoda; class Insecta; order Orthoptera; family Acrididae; genus Schistocerca; species Schistocerca piceifrons. The sequence goes on along the minus strand of NC_060141.1, from coordinate 601,980,274 downwards.
CCCAGCCCCTGCAGTTTCTGCAAACACAAAGGACGACAGCTCTCTCTGCTGACTCGTTTCAGAAGTGCCAATTCCTTTCCGCTGATTGACTCTATTCAGCAACGGAAGGGGATCACGGCGCCCTTTCCGCGCCTCTCCTTGTACAAAAACACCGCACTTCGCGCTGCGACAATGCTCGTCCGAGCGACAGACTGGAGAGAAAATTTAATTAAGAGTGTCGCCGGCGCGCGCTTCATATTCTATTGGCGCCACCCTATCGCCAGTAAAGTAACTCGGCGTCGGAGTCGGCGGCCTCGTCACGTCCGGCTGACGGCGGGCGTTTCGTCAGACGAGCGACTCCTCCTCCTCGGCAGCATGCAGATAAGGAGCTGCGCGCGGTGTAGGGTCGACGCCGGCAGAGCGGGCGAGTAATTCTCCGGCCGGTGATAAGAGGCCGGGACGCCTTACGGTCTCGATGGGCGTGGCTACGGCGTCGGCGATGGAGCACTGGGACGTCGAGGCCTCTGCCACCCATTGTTCCTAGGCGTCGGCGCTCTCAGATAGCGAACGCGTCGCCAACTCGCACAGCAAGTGTCAATAGCGCGCCGTATCGCGATGGTGTGCCTGGGCGTCAGACGTTCCGAGCTGGTGTGATGCTGACAACTTCCCTCGCCTCCTCGCACAGTCAGACCGCAGCGCCAGCCACCTCCTTCACTTAATTTACTTGCACTACAGGAAACTTCAGGCAGCTTTCTTGAAAGAGACGCTGACGCTACTTCTTGCTCTTTGAGGTATTTCGTACTGTCCTACCTATCGTAATACACTTGAAAGTCTACTGTGAAATTTTTCTCGCTATTACTTCTCGATAAGCTGATCAAGACTGACGTACATCTTTACCTGAGTTCAGGTTCAGTGTACGTGCACGAAATGAGGATAAGATACAAAAGGAAAACTCACTTTACAGATGGATGGAAACATTGGAAGTGGAGTAAATGGGAATTAAGCAATTTAGCTATTGCTAAGTCCCGTTATTTATATTGTCCTGAGACCTAGTGGGAGATGTCATGGACTTCATCGAAACAGATGTTATGTAGATATTAGACAGAAGATAGTGAAAGGGAATTTACAATTTTTAAAAAAATTGTGGTTTTCAGGAGTGTCCATTACAATGTACAGTGAGTCTTGGTGTGGAATAAGTAAGGATTAGAAAGAAAGTGCAAAATGTAAAAAAAGTACTTTCTTGATACTTTATTTGACAAAATACAGTCTTATTAGGCACATATCACTTGTGTCACACACTGATTATAAGCTTTTAAAAAAATACCTAAATTGTGACAATTTTATTTCTCATAATATTAAGAGAACCAGTTGTTCTGAGATGTTAGGCAGAGGAAAGCCGAACAGCCTCGGCACTTTGATTTAGTTTTCTTCATGCAGCCAGAGTTCTTACACACCATGCTATTTTTCCATTCAGTCGGTTCTGGTGAATGAACTACAGTAGATGAGCGTGATTGTGAAGGCAATATTATTCGCATTTTGGGATTTTCGTCGTCGTTCTGTTCTTCAGAATGGTGTTCCTCCTAGCCGGCCGCGGTGGCAGAGTGGTTCTAGGCGCTTCAGTCCGGAACCGCTCGACTGCTACGGTCGCAGGTTCGAATCCTGCCTCGGGCATGGATGTGCGTGATGTCCTTAGATTAGTAGGTTTAAGTAGTTTTAAGTCTAGGGGACTGATGACCTGACATGTTAAGTCCCATAGTACTCAGAGCCATTTGAATCATTTGTTCCTCCTGGCCACTTAACAAATGCTCTGCAGTTCTTAGTCTGAAATCAAGATACTGCAGGATACTCTTCTATGCCTCCTCATTCTTAACTAAGTCAATGCTGTACTGAATTCAGCTATTTGCTGTTCCCAGTTCTATAAAGTGATAAACAGCTTCTACTGTCCGCTTTCTGGTTCTTGTTCAGAGCCAGTAAAAACTCAATATCCTAGCAATATGGTGTATTACACCCAAGTTTGTGTTGTATTTACATAGTTCCTATTTTACTTTACATATAACAAATAATAATAATTATAATGTGTCAGATGATATTATTTAGCAACAGAGACAAAAACGAATGTATTGACAGCGAAGATAGTCACCACTGACGCTTAGGAACCAGTGCTCGAAAATTTGGCACACTGTCCCATCGTCCACTACAGTCGACATTGCTATTTTGTAAACAAAATTAAAAAAACATGTCATACTACCAAACCTTATTACACAGAAAGGCATATAAACGACCCTTGACGGGTATTGTCTACAATAGCTACATAGTTTCATGTAATATGTTTCGCAAAACACACAGTAGTGAAGGAGTACTGACCTGCTATGGTAGCACGTCGTAAACAAAGCTACTACTTGGCCCCAGGTGATCGCAGTGGGCGTTTCTTCCGCCAGATGGCTACATCATACTCTCCATTCAAATGGATCACAGGTATTGCAACATAAAATGTAGAATATTTCACAACAGGACAAGATATCCTGTGTCCTTTATAACTGCGATGAGGTTTCAGGAGGATACGAAGACTATAAGGAAAAATCCGCTGGCAGTTGTCGTGTAACTTTAACTTTTGAAGGAAAACTAACTCTCGCGAGGTCTCAATGTTCTCCAGTGGAGAACTCTAACTTTTCCGCTCTCATTACAGAATTGAGAATAGACAGAATATGAGTTTCTACTCGTTCCCTTTCGTGTGCTGTTGTGTAAATTGTCAGACTGAATTCTGAACTATTTTGAGCTGGCGAATGTTTCTTGCATTCTGATCACGAAATGGACTTACTTTTTGGCGCATCTTGGATGACTATTTAGCTCGGGGATTCTGCTACCATTCTCGTAACGCTCTCACCGTTACTTTACTGCAGTTTCTGTTCGTATTATAACTGGTTATCGTAGGACCACTTTGCATGTATTTGAGATTTATTTTCTTAGCTGAGCACTACTCAACAGAATTTTCTGTCGTTTGCATCAATTACAGACGTCCGAATAGTACCGTTTTTATAAATTTCTTATTTGTCTTTTATTCCGTTTTTGTGTTACTTAATAATTCGCAAGTCTAGACGTTCCATAGACGGTTTTACTGCGGGATGAAGTAAAGGTTATCATTTACAGCGTGTTAGGCACTGGGCGTTAAAGCATATGTGAGTGGCTCTTTTTTAAACAGAGCCGTACATAGCCCAGTTTCCTAAAGTGAGAGCAACATCAGTTAGGGTTGAAACTTGCTTGCTCTTTTTAGACGCTGATTAGGGAAGCTACTGAGCACACAATCCGTCACGTAACGTCGCAGTCGGAGACTAGCAGCAGCCGGACTAGTGATTAACATCGCTTATGTAGGCTGCTGTAACATCGTAACGCAAACACATGAGTTTGGTGTAGGGCCGTGTCGGGAAGCATGGACTGCTGATGGATGGCGTCACACTATATCCTGCGATGAATCGCGGTTCTGCCTTATAACGGATGAACATCGTTGGCGAGTATGATGTCTATATGGAGAGAGATCCGCTGCGTGCAATATTCCGGAGAGGCACAGTGCGATTACTCCAGACGCCGCTAAGAGGGAAGCCATTTAGAGAACTTTGATCACATATATACATCATGTGTTACCTCTCATGTGACAGTATCGTGATGCCATTTTTCAATAGGACAACGCTCGTCCAACCATAATACATGTCTCTATGAACTGTGTGCGTGACATTCAATAACTCCCACGGCCAGTAAGGTCTCCAGATCAGTCGCCGGTGAGAGGTTCTAGTTGACTCTGAGTACTATGGGACTTAACATCTGAGGTCATCAGTCCCCTAGACCTAGAACTACTTAAACCTAACTAACCTAAGGACATCACACACTTCCACGCCCGAGGCAGGATTCGAACCTGCGACCGCAGCAGCATCGCGGTTCCGGACTGAAGCGCCTAGAAGCTCTCGGCCACAACGGCCGGCCGGTGAGACGTGCTTATGGGGCCTGAAGATTGCTTACTGAATTGCCGAAACTGTAAGCAAAAATAAAATAAAATAACGTCTTAATTTGCACGATTGTTTGACGAATTTCTTTTTTAAATAAGTCACAACATACGTAGGCGAGCTTGCGTCAAGAGAGGATACCTTCACAAACCGAATCACTGTGTGCATCCAGGCTAAAGAGAGCGCAATATCATACTGCTTAAAAAGATGGTTATATTCTATCTACCAACAAAAAAGCCATTTCAGTCGTTTAAAACTGATTTAACGGTTACATTTAACGTCCATTCGTTTGCTAAAGTGGTAAAAATAAAGTTCTATACGCAGAGTAGCCAACTTACACCCGAAAGTGTGTGCGATATCACTGTGTTACATATGAAAGCCAAAATTAAAACAACCGAATGCTTTCGGCTAGCAGAATATCAAGAAGGTTCAAATGGCTCTGAGCACTATGGGACTTAACTGCTACGGTCATCAGTCCCCTAGAACTTAAAACTACTTAAACCTAGCTAACCTAGGGACAGCACACAACACCCAGCCATCACGAGGCAGAGAAAATCCCTGACCCCGCCGGGAATCGAACCCGGGAACCCGGGCGTGGGAAGCGAGAACGCTACCGCACGACCACGAGATGCGGGCCAATAGCAAGAAGGAATGGAGCTATTTATTACGGCCATACGAAAGATCATTTATAGGAAACAGGTTAGATATGTATTACGACTGCTCACCAACTTATACAGCGTAAGTTCTTTGGATACGCGGAACGAAATACGAGAACAAAGATGATGAAGCAGGTGACGGAGATCGAAACAGCTGCTCTGAGGTATATACTGATAGGCTGTTTCATTTGTTATGGCATTAAAATGCAGGATTGTGGCTGGAAGAACAAAATGTGTGCTTTGTGACGAAGCTGTGCGGGTTGCGTGAAAAGGAACGAAGCTGTGTGGGTTCTGCCAATGTTGACGAAGATGCGCGGGTTCTGCTAATGTAGCTGAAGCCGTGTGGCTTCTGCGAATGCTGACAGCATCCCAACGCCGCTCTCCTATCCTTGAAAGTGGGCAACACGACGGTAAAAGATGTTTCTACCCAAAGTCACCACCGCGTTCCTCCTCACGGTCGCTATACTGAAATGTGTTGACCGGTGCCTTTGATGTGCTGTGCTCTGCTGTGGCACACTCAGCCACATGCTCCTGTTGCACCAACAGCATGCGTACCTATGATTAATTGGTATCTACAGGGCTGCGGAAAAGAGACATATCGAAATCACTCTTGCAGGGTTCTTCAAAAAATGTTCGTCTGTTGAGACGAAAAGCACTATGGGTAAACGTGGGCTACTCTGTTCATAGTTTATGATCATTCGTAAGATAAGTTTATAAGATAATTTTAATTGATTCCGCGTTCCAAGGAGAATTCGTATCCATTACTTAAGTATTATAATAGCTGCAATTTTACAACTTCCCAGTATGTTTCGTCCTGATATGTACAGCTCACAATCCCTGCGTGAGACTCAGTTTCTCTTCACGAGGGCGCGTGCGTAACGAAGCAGAGAAATGTAGTCCCCACTGCGCGACAAAGAAGCGAATGTTCACCTACTCGTGGAATATACCCTTTCTCTTTGTTTGACATTTCACAAGAAAGGATCAGTTCCGCACGCGCTCACATTTTCCGAAATAAGCCCTTGCGCAATTAGTATTAACCTCCATCACGCGACACACGAACTCTGAAGTCAGTTTATAACCCTTCATTCACGTATTGCAAACAGAGGACAGGTATTCGATATCTCGATGTAATGTCCTTCAGCATAGCTGCAAACCGTTTTCAAGTGACTTTACAGGTCTTGGAACACAAGCTATTAACAATCCGTTAACGGGCATGTCTCAGCACTCAGTATCTTTTTACCCATAACTCATACCTGTAAAATCTAGCTTCACGCTCCCAGAGGTAGCACAACATATATGCATATAAGCAGCAGACAGTGATATAGCTGTACCCTCACAGTCAACGTCTTTATTGAATAATGACTCTGACTTTGAATTTCATCTTATGTTGTGCTCTTACATCAACGAGCTCTTACAATAGGGTGTGGAAAGCACTCCATGTGGGTTGTGGCGTAACTCTCTCATCATTTACCTACCACCCATTCACGATGTGAATGAAAAATGTAGTGGAAGAGAAGAAAACACTCGGTTAACAAATCTCGAAACAACCGAAGGTGTCAACAACCCTTCCTGGTACCTAAAGGCCACTAATCCTCCAAGAAGTACACAAAAATTATCTTCCAAATGCGATATTAGGTAATTTTTTTTTCATGTGGTGGTCCTCCAGCATGTTATGGTACTAAAATCGTCCCAACTCCACAGTGATTTGGCTCTCAATCGTGAATTAGTTTATCCCTAGACAAGAATCCTTAGAAAGTAAATTTTTAGGCCTATTCAAGAGTAAATTGTTCTGTTGTTCATTCGAAAACAGATTTTCTAGTTGCACTGCAGCAAACACCTAAGCTTCTGCAGTCATTTCACAGGGATTCAAGTTCGTTGTTGTCTGAGACTAGATTTCTGTAACACTTTTCGTCTGGGCATACCAGCTGAAGCAGACGCTACTTAGGCGTATTCGATTCTCAGTACAGTTATACATTCGTATTCTGAAAAATGCATGTCCGCAGCTCGTGGTCGTGCGGTAGCGTTCTCGCTTCCCGCGCCCGGGTTCCCGGGTTCGATTCCCGGCGGGGTCAGGGATTTTCTCTGCCTCGTGATGACTGGGTGTTGTGTGATGTCCTTAGGTTCGTTAGGTTTAAGTAGTTCTAAGCCCTAGGGGACTGATGACCATAGATGTTAAGTCCCATAGTGCTCAGAGCCATTTTTTGAAAAATGCACTTTTGCTAACTACGCTTCTTTTCATTTTTGTTGCCCAAGTAGGTATGATATTTTTCAAGCTCTAGAAACCACAGCCCCAAGCGATGAATCACTAAACGTTTCACATTTATCTTTCTGGTCGTATCAGCTTGAAACCTTCAAGTTTAAAGTCTTCTGATTGGTTCCAAAGCAATTAAGCCTCCATTTGTTACCTTCGGCCTTAATGTTATGTAGATATATTTACAGTTTTCATAGAACAGGAACAGGGACTCTAAGAAATATCTTCTAGAAGTAGTGCTACAAAGGCAGTCTGATGGCCACAACAGTACTACTATTATTAAGATTATTCGTATGTTTGTTCTATTTTTAATTTACACGTTTAGTTCCATAGGACCAAATTGAGGAGAAAATCTCCAAGGTCATGGAAAGCATCAGTAAATGAAATTACAACATTAAAGGAATAACCGGTAAAATAAAATGTTTATCAACCAAAAAAAGACAAGCCGTAAGTTTAAGTAAATGCAGTCAACAATATAACACAGGAATCAGCTTAATTTTGCAAGAAACTCTTCGACAGAATAGAAGGAGTGATCCATAAGGAAAGTCTCCAGTTTCTATTTGAAAGCCCACGGATTACTGCCAAGATTTTTGAATTCTTGTGGTAGCTTACTGAAAATGGATACAGCAGTATACTGCACACCTTCCAGCACAAGAGTCAAGGAAGTGCGATCCAAACGCAGATTGTATTTCTGCCTATTAGTAACTGAGTGAAAGCTGCTAATTCTTGGTAATAAGCTGATATTGCCTAGAAGAAACGACAGTAAAGAACATATGTATCGAAAGGCTGATGTCAGAATACCCAGACTAATGAACATGGGGCGACAAGAGGTTCGCTAACCTACACACCTTATTGCCCGAACTGCCCGTTTCTGAGCCAAAAATTTTCCTCTGAGAATGGGAAGTGTTATTCCAAAATATAATACCATACGACACAAGCGAATGAAAATAAGCTTAGTAGACTAATTTTAGTGTCGAACGATAACGTACTTGGCCTTGCCGCAATGGTAACACCGGATCCTGTCAGATCGCCGAAGTTAAGCGCTGTCGGGCTGGGCTAGCACTTGGCTGGGTGCCTATCCAGTCTGCTTACCGCTGTTGACAAGCGAGGTGTACTCAGCCCTTGAGAGGCAAACTGAGACGCTACTTGATTGAGAAGTAGCGGCTCCGGTCTCGGAAACTGACATACGGCCGTGAGAGCGGTGTGCTAACCACACGCCCCTCCATATCCGCATCAAGTGACGCCTGTGGGATGAGAATGACACGGCGGCCTGTCGGTACTACTGGGCCTTCTAGAGCCTGTGCATGGAGTTTACGATCGCTTCCTTCAGATACCGTTCGAATACTAAAAATGACAGTATTAAGCCCTTCGAACCAGATCCTGAACATGGGCTTTCCAAAACACTTTACTATCTACAGGGTGTTTCAAAAATGACCGGTATATTTGAAACGGCAATAAAAACTAAACGAGCAGCGATAGAATTACACCGTTTGTTGCAATATGCTTGGGACAACAGTACATTTTCAGGCGGACAAACTTCCGAAATTACAGTAGTTACAATTTTCAACAACAGTGATGTGATGTGAAAGATATAGAAGACAACGCAGTCTGTGGGTGCGCCATTCTGTACGTCGTCTTTCTGCTGTAAGCGTGTGCTGTTCACAAAGTGCAAGTGTGCTGTAGACAACATGGTTTATTCCTTAGAACAGAGGATTTTTCTGGTGTTGGAATTCCACCGCCTAGAACACAGTGTTGTTGCAACAAGACGAAGTTTTAAACGGAGGTTTAATGTAACCAAAGGACCGAAAAGCGATACAATAAAGGATCAGTTTGAAAAATTTCAACGGACTGGGAACGTGACGGATGAACATGCTGGAAAGGTAGGGCGACCGCGTACGGCAACCACAGAGGGCAACGCGCAGCTAGTGCAGCAGGTGATCCAACAGCGGCCTCGGGTTTCCATTTGCCGTGTTGCAGCTGCGGTCCAAATGACGCCAACGTCCACGTATCGTCTCATGCGCCAGAGTTTACACCTCTATCCATACAAAATTCAAACGCAGCAACCCCTCAGCGCCGCTCCCATTGCTGCACGAGAGACATTCGCTAACGATATAGTGCACAGGATTGATGACAGCGATATGCATGTGGGCAGCATTTGGTTTACTGACGAAGCTTATTTTTACCTGGACGGCTTCGTCAATAAACAGAACTGGCGCATATGCGGAACCGAAAAGCCCCATGTTGCAGTCCCATCGTCCCTGCATCCTCAAAAAGTACTGGTCTGGGCCGCCATTTCTTCCAAAGGAATCATTGGCCCATTTTTCAGATCCGAAACGATTACTGCATCACGCTATCTGGACATTCTTCGTGAATTTGTGGCGGTACAAACTGCCTTAAACGACACTGCGAACACCTCGTGGTTTATGCAAGATGGTGCCCGGCCACATCGCACGGCCGACGTCTTTAATTTCCTGAATGAATATTTCGATGATCGTGTGATTGCTTTGGGCTATCCGAAACATACAGGAGGCGGCGTGGATTGGCCTCCCTATTCGCCAGACATGAACCCCTGTGACTTCTTTCTGTGGGGACACTTGAAAGACCAGGTGTACCGCCAGAATCCAGAAACAATTGAACAGTTGAAGCAGTACATCTCATCTGCATGTGAAGCCATTCCGCCAGACACGTTGTCAAAGGTTTCGGGTTATTTCATTCAGAGACTACGCCATATTATTGCTACGCATAGTGGATATGTGGAAAATATCGTACTATAGAGTTTCCCAGACCGCAGCGCCATCTGTTGTTGAAAATTGTAACTACTGTAATTTCGAAAGTTTGTCTGCCTGAAAATGTACTGTTGTCCCAAGCATATTGCAACAAACGGTGTATTTCTATCGCTGCTCGTTTAGTTTTTATTGCCGTTTCAAATATACCGGTCATTTTTGAAAGACCCTGTATCTGAACACCTAGAAATTTGAACTGTTCAGTTTCACTAATCATATGCTCATTCTGTGAAATTAAAACGTCAAGTTGTATTGAATTGTGTGTTAGAAACTGTAAACACTGAGTCTTACTGTGATTTAGCGTTAGTTTATTTTCTACAAGGCGAGAACTTATATCATGCACTGTACTATTTGAAACAGAGCCAATATTGCACACAACATCCTTTACTACCCTGCTAGTTTCATCAGTAAACAGAAATATTTTAGAATTACCTGTAATACTAGAGGGCATATCATTTATATAAATAAGGAACAGAAGTGGCCCCAACACTGATCCCTGGGGGACTGTGAATAATGACATTCTGCTGCCTTATTAAAGCAAGAAGTGTGAGTTAACGAGAATTTCGCTCTCGTTTAAGTGTATAGCCGAAAGAGACAGCCTTCCAGGAATTGTGAAACGAATCCTGTCGTCCAGGAACGTGTACCACAAAGAGCGCAGATTCCCCACGAGATGGGGAAATTCACAGGCATCTATTGTGCTGAATGAGATCAGGCTGGTCAGGCCTAAGCGCTGTAGTGTGCGAGTGAGACAGACGAGAACCTACGTCATAGGAAAACGTAGGAGCTGTTTGTGACCAGGGAGACGTAGCAGTGTTAAAAATGCGAACCTAAGATCGGCCGTAAAGAGAAGCATTTATGGAAACTATTTAATTATGTAGTCATTCAGGGAATGAAGTTACAAAAATTTTAAACTACCATCTTTATTAAATTTCATGGTGATCCCAATAAAACTAGAATATTGATCATATCTATAATAGTTTACGATTTACTGTTAAAGTGAAATTAACAAGTCTTGTAACAAAGATCTCCTTACTAAAATCTGAACGCTTTGGGCGATCTTAACAATCGACATTTCATATAAAATCGCATCATTTAAATGAAAGATGTTGTAGATATAAATTCTGTAACCTCACTTGTTTAAAAGATACAGTAAATTTAAATTATTAGTATTTTCGGTTGAGCATCAAATCATCATTTCCTCCACACAAAAGACATTGAACGATGACAGCAGGATACCTTATTGAATCATTAGGTAATAGAACATTTGTTGTAAAGTTTAGTGCATAATAGTTACTTTTGTTCTTTATTTATCTATCAGAAAACACATTGGTGCAGGGCTACTGGTCGTAAGGTTCAAAGTTAAGAAGGAAATTGTATTGGTTTTATGTACAAGAATTTATCGTTTATTATGTAATGGACATTATTGTTAGTTTATTTAGAGCGCGGAAGTGGACAAGCTTTGAAAATTTAAATATGATAAAATGTAAAACAACGTAGAATAAGCTGTAGCCAATTAGATGGACGGCTTCAGGGAAGGGAACTGCATTAGTCAGTTGAACGACGATGTTCGGTATGCGGGAGACACGGCCGGAGCGGGGCAGAGGGACAGTGCTGGTGGAGACGGTCGGTCTTTAGGTAGCTAGGAAGTGAAACGACTTAGAAAATTTCACGTTTTGTGGTATCGCGGGACTTAGTCTCTGAGCGGTAAGCACCCGAGCGCTTGGTGTGAACTCTAACTTTCCGCGTAGTAAACGAGGTGGAGTATGGGGCTTGTAATTCACGATGAGATTGTGAATGATAGATCTGTGTCAAATGAATAAGCGCTCGAGTGTAACAGTAGTCTACATTCGAACACTTTCACCATTAGTTTGCTTTATGAATAAACATTATTCTAACCAAATCACAACTATGTGGTCTACATCATTTATGGGTCGTTAATTTAGCTACCAATATTATTATTACTGTTATTATACGTTATATTAACTATGTATGTTTCATACAACTTTGGAAACTTGCCATCAGCCAGACAATGTAACCAAAGGGTCACAAGTGTCTAGACGAGTATGAGCCAAGACATTTCGACGAAGAGGAACCGCATGTGAGCCTGAACATCTTTGGAATGTTAGCTTGCAGAGGTGAACCAATTGTGAGCTACTCCCCGTATTCCATTATTATTCAACTTTTGGAGCAGTATTTCGTGATCCACACAACATCGCCTTAGTTAAATCACAAAATATGCCTGCCTATCTTTCGAGGCCGTTTGTTGAATCAATCGAGTACCTCACAGAGAAAAGAGAATATAGAATTTTCAGTTGTTAAACCACCTCTAAAGCCGAAGTGTACATTTGACAGCAAATTATGTGATGTAAGGTGATCAATTATCCTTACATACACAGACTTTTCAATAACGTTAGCAAACACTGATGGCATAGGAATACGTCTAAAATTGTCTACATGATTGCATTATCTCTTTCTCCTTTTTTATAAAGCGGCTTTACTGCTGAGCACTTTAATTGTTCAGAAAACTGACCATTCTTAAAGGAAAAATTTCAAATATGGCTAAGTGCAGTAATTTAGTATTCTGCTAGGCATTCCATCATATCCATGAGAGTCCTCAGTCTTCAGATATTTAGTTATTGACTCAATCTCCCCTTGTCAATTTCACTAAGAAGTATTTCAGACATCACTCTCGGAAAGGCATGTCCCAAGAGAGTTATTTAATTCCCCATAGAAACTAAGTTTTTATTTAACTCACCAGCGGTGCTTCGAAAATGATTGTTAAATTCTGTACATATATCTGACTTATCAGTAACAGAAATATTTTTGCTACGAACTGACTTTATATGGTCGACCTTGTGCTGTTGAGCTGACACTTCCTTCACAACTGGCCATATGCCGGCCGTTGTGGTCAAGCGGTTCTAGGCACTTCATTCCGGAATCGCGCTGCTGCTACGGTCGCAGGTTCGAAACCTACCTCGGGCATGGATGTGTGTGATGTCCTTAAGTTAGTTAGGTTTAAGTAGTTCTAAGTCTAGGGGAGTGATGACCTCAGATGTTAAGTCCCATACTGCTTAGAGCCATTTGAATCATATGGTTCTAATTTTATCCTGTGAATTAGCTATTCTATTTGCGTACCACATACTCTTTGCCTTCCTAATAACATTTTGAAGCACCTTACGATACCGTTTGTAATGGGCTACTGTAGCTTGATTATGACTATTTCGAACATTTTGATATAGTTCCCACTTTGTCCTACATCTTATCCTACTAGTCAGCCACCCAGGGTGTCTTTTACTGCTAGTAGCCTGGTTCGAACTCTTAATGGAAAGCAACTCTCGTAGAAAAAGAAAAATGTGTTATAGAAAGCATCATATTTGTCATCTATATTATCGGCACTATAAACATCCTGCAGCTCTTGTTCCTTAACGAGGTTTAAAAATCTCTTTTGTCGTTGGATTAGCTTTCCTACAAAGTTTGTAATTATGTTTAACAGTTGTATCAGTACAAAAGCCTTTTAGTGTTAAAATTTGAGCATTGTGGTCTGATAGTCCATTCACCCTTTTACTAAAATAATGCCCAACTAGTAATGAAGAATGAATAAAAATATTTTGTGAGGGTGTGCTACTGTTCCTGTGCACCGAGGTTTGAAAAAACACAGTCTGAATCGGACCATGTGAGCTTTAACAACATCGTTTTTCTTGCACAGTCATGTAAAAAATTTATATTGAAGCCACTAAATGTAACTAATTTTTGATACTTCCTATAAAGTGAACCAAGAACCCTCTCTCGCTTGAGCAGCAATGCTCTGAAGTAAGAGTTAGGTGACATACAAACAGCAACAATTAGAAGTTTAGTTTCACCAAACTTCAACTGCCCCTGCACAACATTCACATACCTCTCCAGTGCAGTGCCGTGATACACCTACGGATTAAAATGGAATACTGTTTTTTACGTATATGAGAAAGAACATGAGAAATGTGTTATGCAAAGCATCATATTTGTCATCTATATTATCGGAACTGTAAACATTCTGCAACTTTTGTTCCTTAACGAGGTTTAAAAAACTCTTTATTCGTTGGATTAGCTTTTCTACATAGTTTGTAATTATGTGTAACTCCTTTACTCTATAAAGAACTCCTTGAAAAACACGCAGCTAATCTCTATCCTGGTAAAGGAAGCCTCTGAATTGCCAAACTATTTAAGTGGTGCCGCGATAAACCAATAATGCCAGGGCCAACATCTATAAGCACTTCATTAACTTTATCTCTAATACCTCTGATATTTTGATGAAATACGCTAATTTCTTCTCTACTGGGGTACCTGACCTCCACTGAAGGTGACTCCTTTGTTAGAGAGACTTCCTTTAAGCAGGCATACCTATCAGATGATTTCCATGTAAAAAAGGTGGAGGTCCAACACCAACTACTACAAGAATTTTCCCATGAGTGATCCCACCACCACCCACTACACAGTCACCTATAAGATTTGCCAGCCTCCCGTTCCAGTACCTATTGAGGTGCAGGCCATGCCTAGTGAAACGCAAAATTTGTACCCTCTGTTATAGTCGCCAGGACGCAATTGCTGCAGTAGCTGCAACTTGTAAGCTTCGTATGCAGGCGTCGTTTCAGAGCAAGCCACACAGTGTTTTCAGGAAGTTGAAGCTCCTGGCCTGCGCGTCTTGTGGTCGTCGAGGGCTGCATGTGAACGCATCTCGGATACGCCCGACATTTTCATCAGACGCGCTCTTCCCTTTGCAAATGCAACTAATTCCAAGAAATTTGTATGCCGGTCATAAATAAATTTGCTTGTGGTTCTTGCTGAAACGGAATGCACGTTGCACTTGAACAATGGACTGACCTCGCGCAAATTCCAACACACGAAATGTTACTCTTGTGAGCTAGTCGCAGTGGCTCTATAAAGAAACAGCAGAGCAGCTATGTCAAAACTTTAAACCTTCCTCTATGCAGTGACATGCGAAATGTGTTTCTTTCCTTTACATTTGTCTGTAATAAACAGCTGAAATCTGTTGTTTGTCTTTGAACCACCCAGTAGTGAAAGTGGAGCTGGCCTCGTGTCGAAGTTTGGTCTTAAAAACACAGAACTCTTATAGCCATTATCATATTCGAGATGGCACGCCGTTGCCTTACCTCCACCTTTGAATTGACCTACAAAGCCAGCTTAGACTTGGAATTTTTCACATAAACAAGCGTTTATTCAAGCACATACGTTGAATATGATCCCTTTCCATTGAAAAATTTCCTATGGAAAGTGTAAGTGACCTTCGCAATTGATATGTGTAGCACTATGTGTAACTAAATACGTCATTCTCTTCGAACGCTGGATGAAATACGGGTTTGAAAAAGCCTCAGGCAGGCCGTAGACAGGAATACACAGTGCCAATTAGTTGCTTAGGACAACAATGCAGTACAGGTCTCGGTAACTAGACGCGGACCAACAGTTTATTAAGTGATGTATCTGTGAAGCTGTTTCCAGGCTGGGGAGCTAATTTGTGTAATGATCTGTCATTTGTTTTACTTAATTAAAACAGTGCGGAAAATTATAATGTAACAGACTTATTAAACTGATAAATGACGTTTGCAGTTTTCAAGGAATGAGGCGCATCATGTACAGGAAACGAATGAAGCTTAATTATAATTGCTCTCATTTGCATGAAAATAATCCAGCTTTGGACCAGAGCTATGTTAATAATAATGAAGTTTTGTGATATAAACATTAATATATTACTTTAATTCAATTACAGTTTCAAAGTAACTTTTCCGGGTATTTAACGGTTATGACTTTGAGATAAATGGCGCTGGTATATACTTTTTTATTGCATTTGAAAACTGTTTTATAGTAAAATATTTGACTGTTGACTTCGCTGTTCCTATAGGCAGGTGAATCAAGTAGGCCACGTCACATCTGCAGTTATGGATCACGCGGCTTGGGAAAAGATGTTATTGACGAGTCCAGGCCAGCAAAAAGTATTCCATCTCACAGATAAGTCATATCTCTCGATTCACGGCTAACCTTTATTGATACCACCATGCTCGCTGGCGCTGCTTTTCACCTTTCGACCTCATCCCTTCCCTTCTTTCACAACAGTTCGAATATTATGTTGCGTGGCACAGGCACACCTGTCAGACTCCCAGGCGAACTTCCGGTAACAAGTCGGAGAAACGAAATAGTAAACAACCTCCACTAGGAACTACATAGCCCCGGAAGGCAAGTCTGCTCCCGTCATCAGCACTCATTTGATTAGTAAATGGCAGAAATTGGTTGTGTCTCAATCGTCACTGCAGACAATGCTGGATTCCTGCACTTGCCACGAGCGTTCGTTTACTGAGTAACGCCTGTCTGCTACACTTGGCTTTCGAACGATAACTTTACTCCATAGGCCCGACGGCTATGTGTATAAGTTTAGAGCGTTGCACTCGTTCACCAATGGAGTACGGCAATCGCTGGTAAGCAGATTCAGTGACAAATAGCTTATCCTGAGCAATGAGGTTTAACGACCTTCATTGCTTTCATTGTAACAGCATAATGTGGTAACCTCTATCAATACATGTCTTTTTTACCAAAACTTCTGCAGTAATAGGGAATTCACTGATGACAGTACAAAAATACCTAAACGTGTCTGGGTGAAACAGAAAATAGACTAAAACAAAACAAAAAAGAAATCGTTTGCGACTTGTATTAAAAATAGGATTTTTTTTTAAAAAAAGCAAAAAATGTATACTCATCTAACAAGATGTTTTTTTGTTTTTTTTCTTTTTAATTTAATTTTAGTTATTTCTGTTTTGTGCTGACATATTCTTATTTCTACGTTCATATACATATACAGATACATGTATACATGGTGGTTCATTGATCGTGACGGGCCAAATATCTCACGAAATAAGAATGGAACGAAAAAGCTACAAAAAACGAAACTTGTCTAGCTTGAAAGGGAAACCAGGTGGCGCTATGGTTGGCCCGCTAGATGGCTCTGCCATAGGTCAAACGGATAACAACTGCGTTTTTTAAAATAGGAACCCCGATTTTTTATTACATATTCGTGTAGTACGTAAAGAAATACGAATGTTTTAGTTGGACCACTTTTTTCGCTTTGTGATAGATGATGCTGTAATAGTCACAAACATATGGCTCACAATTTTGACGAACAGTTGGTAGCAGGTAGGTTTTTTAAATTAAAATACAGAACGTAGGTACGTTTGAACATTTTATTTCGGTTGTTCCAATGTGATACATGTACCATTGTGAACATACCATTTCTGAGAACGCATGCTGTTACAGCGTGATTACCTGTAAATACCACATTAACGCAATAAATGCTCAAAATGATGTCCGTCAACGTCAATGATTTGGCAATACGTGTAACGACATTTCTCTCAACTGCGAGTAGTTCGCCTTCCGTAATGTTCGCACATGCATTGACAATGCGCTGACGCATGTTGTCAGGCGATGTCGGTGGATCACGATAGCAAATATCCTTCAACTTCCCCCACGGAAAGAAATCCGGGGACGTCAGATGCGGTGAACGTGCGGGCCATGGAATGGTGCTTCAACGATCAATCCTCCTGTGAGGAAATTTGCTATTCAATACCGCTTCAACCGCACGCGAGCTATGTGCCGGACATCCATCATGTTGGAAGTACATCGCCATTCTGCCATGCAGTGAAACATCTTGTAGTAACATCGGTAGAACATTACATAGGAAATCAGCACACATTGCACCATTTATATTGTCATCGATAAAATGGGGGCCAATTATCCTTCCTCGCATAATGCCTCACCATACATTATCCCGCCAAGATCGCTGATGTTCCAGTTTTCGCAGCCATCGTGGATTTGCCGTTGCCCAATAGTGCATATTGTGCCGGTTTACGTTACCGCTGTTTGTGAATGAGGCTTCGTCGCTAAATAGAAAGCGTGCAAAAAATCTGTCATCGTCCCGTAATTTCTCTTGTGCCCAGTTGCAAAACTCTACACGACGTTCAAAGTCGTCGCCATGCAATTCCTGGTTCATAGAAATATGGTACGGGTGCAATCGATGTTGATGTAGCATTCTCAACATCGACGTTTATGAGATTCCCGATTCCCGCGCAATTTGTCTGCTCCTGATGTGCGGATTAGCCGCGACAGCAGCTAAAACACCTACTTGGGCATCATCATTTGATGCAGGTCGTGGTTGACGTTTCACATGTGGCTGAACACTTCCTGTTTCCTTAAGTGACGTAACTAACCGGCGAACGGTCCGGATACCGAGCAGCATACATACATAGCATACATAGCACACGCCCTACGGGCATTTTGATCACAATAGCCATACATCAACACGATATCGATCTTTTCCACAATTGGTAAACGGCCCATATTAACACGGGGAATGTATCACGAAGCAAACGCCGCCCGAACTGGCGGAATGTTACGTGATACCACGTACTCAAACGTTTGTGACTATTATAACGCCATCTTTCACAAAGCGAAATAACTAGTCCAACTAAAACATTCACATTTCTTTACGTACTACACGAATATGTAATAAAAAATGGGAGTTCCTAATTTTAAAAAAAAACGCAGTTGATATCCGTTTGACCTATGGCAGTGCCATCTAGCGGGCCAACCATAGCGCCATCTGGTTTGCCCCTTCAAGCTAGGCAAGTTTCGTTCTTTGCAGTTTTTTCGTTTGATGCTTATTTCGTGAGATATCTGAGACGGTCACTATCAGTGGACCATCCTGTATATGTATATGTCAGCTGAAACGTAAATAACTAACATTAAAGAGAAAAAACAAGAAATCGTTGATGAGCTGTACCACAGATACTATCAACGATTTGTGTCGAGAAAACGCCCGGATGAGAGTAGAAATGTGGAAGGAACTAAAAAATAATCTATCAGACTGGACGAAAACGTAGAGTGAGTGCATTATAACACTTAATTCGTATTCGTTTTCTGTGAATATGCGGCAGAAATTGTCTGTCTCCCGTTGTCATAGTACACCGTGATTTTCTAGCTATACCCAACATCTGAAATGATCGGAAGCACTCGCTGGTTAATGGAACAAATTGCTATCATGAAGGACCCAGCTGCCCTAGTGGCTCGTGATGGATCCTTTATTTTCACTTTCCGTTTGGTTGTGAGTGGGCTGTTGAGTAACCGTATATCAAACTATAATCATCGTCCAGCGCATTCAGCTCTCTTCTCCCCTAAAACAACGTATATTTCAGCTTACTCATTTGTTTCTGATCGCTAATTTGTTTGATTTTTTACACTGTTATACATGCTCGAGGTGTTAACTCATTCTTCTTCCGTGGCTTGCTCTCGTACTTGAATTTCATTAATCAATTTGAATTTTGTTCTTTTCTACAGTTTATGACTTTTGTCCCTGAAGGATTCTGTGTAGTGAGTATTGGTATTCCACTGCTATCAGCCACCTTGTATTGCGTTATACACTGATCAGCCAGAACGTTATGACGACCTTCCTAATAGCCGGTATGCTCAGCTTCGGCACGGATAACAGCGGCGACGCGTCGTAGCGAGGAAGCAGTGATGCCTTGGTAGGTCGCAGGAGGGATTTGGCACCTCATTCGCACATGCAAGTCACCTACTTCCCGTACATTCCGGAGAGGAAGGCAATGAGTTCTGGCGTGTGTCTGTCTGGCGGTCATTTCTCGCCAGGTAATGCTGCTATCGCCTGGACGGGTTTATACCGAAAGTAGATCGGTGGCAATAATAATCTGGCTGATCAGTGTGTATTAAATCGTTGGTATGTGTGTGGAGTATGTTGCACGCTTTGTGCTATGTCGAATGGCGGAGCTGTTTTCGCCAGCACCAGAGATCATGTTCAGTGGTGTCTGTAATACTGACGCCGCTAGGGACGACTACGATGAACACTGATGGACACTACTGCTGCCGCGGCTGAGTTGGTGCTCTGAGCACTATGGGACTTAACATCCGAGGTCATCAGCCCACTAGACTTAGAACTACTTAAACCTAACTAACCTAAGGACATCACACACATCCATGCCCGAGGCAGGATTCGAATCTGCAACCGTAACAGCAGCGCGGTTCCGGACTGATGCGCCTAGAACCCCTCGGCCACAACGGCCGGCTGGGCTGGGGAAAGGCGAGGCAATGGCCAGTCTGCTGTATCATTGGGAAAAGCAGCATCTCCCGGAAGATGTGCGTCGTCAGTGCCGGCGACACGTCGACAACGGTCCGCGGGGGCCACGAAAGTCTGTGGCGGCAGTTGAGACATGTTGAAGAGCGTCAAGGAGCCGCTGCGCAGGATGGTACCAGATGTGGAAACGGTCAGGCGGGCGGGGCTGCAGTTTGGACAACAACTAGCTGCGGCGGTTGCTGTCTTTTCCGGTCGGACACACAGCCTTGCATTGGAGACGAGGGAACGGTTTCACTAGATCGTAAGAAGAACAGCTTGAGTGCTTCTACATTCAGTGGTGGCACTGTGGTGGCCTAGTGTTTGAGGCGGTGCACAGTGTTATGTGTGAACGTGCTTCTGAGTGTTGCG
Source organism: Schistocerca piceifrons (assembly GCF_021461385.2). NCBI lineage: Eukaryota > Metazoa > Arthropoda > Insecta > Orthoptera > Acrididae > Schistocerca > Schistocerca piceifrons. Next base: position 601,960,079 of record NC_060141.1, on the reverse strand, counting down.
AATTCCTGAACAGAAGCATGTGCTGAGTACTGGTTTGTCTGTGTTTATAGCACAAAGAGCGTGTAACAGTGTGTGTTGTGTAACCGAACAGGTCTCATTGGTCAGTACACAGTTGTGCAACAGAGCGGGTCTCATTGATTAGTCCACACCACGGGCTTGATTAAGCAAATTATATAAAGATGTTTTTGTGTTCTGTGACGTCTGTCAATCTATTGTTGTCAGTGATATTAAGAATTCATTCTGTACTGGTTTATGAAAGGTGTATTGTTCAAATGGCTCTGAGCACTATGGGACTTACCTGCTGAGGTCATCAGTCCCCTAGAACTTAGAACTACTTAAACAAAACTAACCTAAGGACAGCACACACATCCATGCCCGAGGCAGGATTCGAATCTGCGACCGTAGCGGTTGGGTTGGGTTGTTTGTGGGAAGAGACCAAACTGCGAGGTCATCGGTCTCGTCGGATCAGGGAAGGACGGGGAAGGAAGTCGGCCGTGCCCTTTAAGAGGAACCATCCCGGCATTTGCCTGGAGTGATTTAGGGAAATACGGAAAACCTAAATCAGGATGGCCGGACGCGGGATTGAACCGTCGTCCTCCCGAATGCGAGTACAGTGTCCGTAGCGGTCTTTGCGGTTCCAGACTGTAGTGCCTAGAACCCCGGCGGGAAAAGGTGTATTGTTTTTACTACGACAGTGCATCAGGTATTGTCAATGGTTTTCAGAATTGATTCTGTACTAAGTCATAAACCACACGTACCAATTGTAGTACTGGGGAACACCAAGGTCATGACGTAAAATACGAACGTTAATCTGACTGACAATGTTGTTAAAGTGAGAGAGTATTAGAGGGAACTGTAGAGGGTAAAAAGTGTAATGGAAGGCAGAGATCGAATATCTCCAACAAAAATACATAAAGACGCTGGATGTAATTGGTACTCTAAGATGGACAGGTTGGTTCAGGAGAGGAAATCGTGGCTGGCAGCGTCAATCCAGTCAGAGGAATGATGACGTAAAACAAAAGTGAGACATACGCTACTGTAACGTGTGCACTTACTCAGTAGGTGTCGAATACGCCTTCGTCATTAAATGTACCCCCACTGAAAAGATTAAGGTCTGGCGGATGTGGAGAGTACACTACTGGATCTCCTCGACGTAAACGTGGCTCTTTAAAGATTTCTGTTACGTACTGTTGCACGTGACTTAGAAGCTCGTGTCATAAAGTGTCATTTATAAACCACATTCGTTGCCTTTCTGCGAAGGTAACGTTCTCCTTACCGTGAACCATGGAGCTTGCAGAGGTGGGGTGACTTGCCTGCATCCGATACAAATAGCCTTACCGTAGGTGCAGCCACAATGGTGGGGTATGTGTGGAGAGGCCAGAGGACCTGTGATTCCTGAAAAACACAGTAAACTTTTCAGTAGTGGCAGGAGCAAAAGTCGGCTGGTTGATTGACTAATCTGGGCTTGTAACATTAGTCAACATGTTTTGAAGGACATCATGTTTCCGCCAGTGACTGTTATAAGTTTTTATTACATTATTGCAATTTCGGCCTGAGGCCACTATCAAATGCTGATATTATGGCCGAAATAGCAACAGTGTAATAAAAACTTATGGCAGTCACTGACGGAAAGATAATGTCCTTCGAAAATTTTTTTTATGACTGTGAATGCCAGCTACAACAAGTTTATTAGTCTACAGGGCCTTGCTACGCTGGTACTGCAAACAGCTCAGAACAAGGGGAAACTACAGCAAAAAAATGTTCAAATGTGTGTGAAACCTTATGGGACTTAACTGCTAAGGTCATCAGTCCCTAAGCTTACACACTACTTAACCTAAATTTTGCTAAGGACAAACACACACACCCATGCCCGATAGAGGACTCGAACCTCCGCCAGGACCAGCCGTACAGTCTATGACTGCAGTTCCTTAGACCGCTCGGCTAATCCCGCGCGGCGAAACTACAGCAGTTATTTTCCTGGGGACATGCAGTTCAGCTGTATTGTCATATGACTGTGGCATCCTCTTGAGTAAAATATTCCGGAGACAAAATAGGGTCCCACTCAGATCTGAGGGTGTGGATAACTTAGGACGTCATGAGGACAAACAAAACAGTAATTCTATGGCTCAGCGCGTGTAATGTTAGATCAGTTAATAGGGTGGATAGGGTAGAAAATTTAAAAATGAAAATGTGATGGTTGAAGTTAGATATAGTGGAAACTGCTTAAGAGCGATGGCAAAAAGAACAGGACTTCTGGTCTGTTGGCAAGGAGATGTAATTACATAATCAAATAGGAATAATGCGCGAGTAGCCCTAATATTCAACATGCAAACAAAACTGATGAGCATCGTAAACGTATTATCGAAGTCATGATAGACACAAAGCCAACATACACCACAGTAGTACAGGTTTATGCCCACTATCACTGAAAATTATGAAGAGATTGGTAGAATGTTTAATAAGATAAAGGAAATTATTCCGATAGTTAAGGGAGAGGAAAATTTAATTTCTCTTACGCACTGGAGGTCGACAATAGGGATAGGAAGAGAGGGAGAAATAGGAAAATATGGTAATATGAAAGGACTGACAGAGAAATTTTGTGCTGAACATAATTTAGTCGTCGCAAAAAGTTCGCTTAAGAAAGATGTGCGTACGTTCTATACGTGAAAGAGAGATGGAAACACTAAGATTTCAGACTGATTGTACACACATCAAAAATGGTTCAAATGGCTCTGAGCACTATGGGACTTAACTGCTGTGGTCATCAGTCCCCTAGAACTTAGAACTACTTAAACCTAACCAGCATAAGGATATCACAAACATCCATGCCCGAGGCAGGATTCGAACCTGCGACCGTAGCGGTCGCACGGTTCCAGACTGTAGCGCCTAGAACCGCTCGACCACCCCGGCCGGCTGTATACACATCAAAAAAAGTTTTGCATCAGCCTGGTTCCCAGAACTCGGGAAGACAGACGTTGACCGTGGATACTGTATGACGAACACAGTCCCTTTGACTGTTCAGAGATGTTACTAAATCCGCCAAAAGATGTAAACAGCCATGCATGAGCACCGTCTATTAGACGGAGGGGGTCCGATAGCTGATCAGTTCCAGTCATTCCACCAGCTCGTGTTGTCTGTAGTTCAACATGCCTAGACAGTCAATACTGCGGTCCGATCGCGTCCACATTGTTACTTTGTGCCAGGAACGGCTCTGAACAAGGGAAGCATCCAGGCGTCTCGGAGTGAAGCAAAGCGATGTTGTTCGGAATGGAGGAGAGACAGAGAGACATGTCGATGACATGCCTCACGCAGGCTGCCCAAGGGCTACTAGTGCAGTGGATTACCGCAACCTACGAATTATGGCTCGCAGGAACCCTGAAAGCAACGGCACCATGTTGAATAATGCTTTTCGTGCAGCTACAGGAAGTCTTGTTATGACTCAAACTGCGCGCAATAGGCTGCATGATGCGCATCTTCATTCCCGACATCCGTGGCGAGGTCCATCTTTGCAACCACAACACCATGCAGAGCGGTACAAATGGGCCCAACAACATGCCAAATGGACCGCTCAGGATTGGCATCACATTCTCTTCACCGAAGAGTGTCGCATATGCCTTCAACCAGACAATCATTGGAGACGTGTCTGGAGGCAACGCGGTCACGCTGAACGCCTTACACACACTGTTTAGCGAGTGCAGAAAGGTGAAGGTTCCCTGCTGTTTTGGGATCGCATTATGTGGGGTCGACGTACGCCGCTGTTGGTCATGGAAGGCGCTGTACCGGATGTACGATACATGAATGCCATCCTCCGATCGATAGTGCAACCATATGGGCAGCATTTAGGCAAGGTATTCTTCTTCATGGACGACAATTCGTGCTCCCATCGCGCACATTTTGTGAATGACTTCATTCACGATAACGACAACGCTCGGCTGGATTGGCCAGTATGTTCTCCACACATGAACCCTATCGAACATGTCTGGGATAGATTGAAAAGGGCTGTTTATGGACGACGTGACCCAGCAACCGCTCAGAGGAATCTACGCCGTATCGCCGTTGAGGAGTGGGACAATCTGGACCAACAGTGCCTTGATGAACTTGTGGATAGTATGCCAGGATGAATACAGGCATGCATCAATGCAAGAGGACGTGCTACTGGGTTTTAGAGGCACCGGTGTATACAGAAATCTGGACCACCAACTCAGGAGGTCTCACTTTATGGTGGTACAACATGCAATGTGTGGTTTTCATGAGCAATACAAAGGGCGGAAATGGTGTTTGTGTTGATCTCTATTCCAATTTTCTATACAGGTCCTGGAACTCTCAGACCGCAGGTGATGCAAAACTTTTTTTATGTATGTATAATGCTAAGGCAGATCATTCGGAAACAGATTTTAAACTGTTTCTAGGGGCAGATGTGAAATATGAACATATTTTATTGGTGAAATGTAAATGTCGTGTGACTATGGCCTCCTGTCGGGTAGGATGTTCGCCGGCTGCAAGTCTTTCGATTTGACGCCACTTCGGCGAGCTGCGCGTCGATGGGGATGAAATGATGATAATTAGGACAACACCCAGTCGCTGAGCGGAGAAAATCTCCGACCCAGCCGGGAATCGTACCCGGGCCCTTAGGATTGACATTCTGTCGCGCTGACCACTCACCTACCTGGGGCGGACGGTTATTGGTTATGAATTGTAAATTAAGACTTGAGAAATTGCAAGAAGACAGTAAATCAAGCAACTGAGACATGTTAAAAATACAAAGGCAAGAATTACTGAGAATTTGGGGGGTAGCATGCTGTAACGTTCGAGTGAATGAGGGAAAAAGAATGTAATTTTGAGACACGAAATTGTGACGGCAGCAGAGAATCAATTAGCTACAAAGATAAGGCCTACTATAAATCCGTCTACATCAGGGGCACTGTTGAATTTAATTGATAAAACGAGAAAATATAAATTACAGTAAATGAAGGAGGTCAGATGGAATAAAACGATGATAAATGAGATTGACAAAAGTAACGGCTAAGCAATAATTGCTAGAGGACAAATGCAAGACTGTAATAGTGTGTGTAGCTAGGGAAGGATAGGCACCACCTATATGGAGATCGAAGGGTGCTTTGGGGAAGAAAGAAGCAACAGTACGAGCATTAAGAGTTCAGATGGAAAACCAGTACCAAGCAAAGAAGATGAAGATGAAGTGGAAGATTTGATACTGGAAAAGAATTTGGCAGTGTACTGAGACATCTAAGTCGAAACAAGGCCCCTGGAATGAACGGTATTCCCGCATAATTCTTGATGTCCGTGGGATTGCCATCTATGAGAAAAATATGCCACTTGGTAGATGTACAAGACCGGTGAAATGGATTCTGATTTCAAGAATAATGTAAAAATTCCATTTCCGAAGAAAGCAGGTGGTGACATGTGTGAATACACTGCATGACAGAAAAAAATAAGTCGCCCCTATGGAGAGGCGGGCGGGAACAGTTGGAGACGCGAGGCAACTAAATGAAGCTTCACAGCTAGGTAGAAGTTGTATCTGATGTTATTTTGGTGATTACAGAATAGAGTAAAATTTACGAAGAACTTGTCAGTATGAGACCACTTACCAGTATAACGATGCACTCCCTTTCACCTGGATGTATGCACGGATTCAGTTGGGAAGGATCCATGAAAATGTTGTATCCTCCCCTGATGCAAGCTGGTCCACAGCCGTGATAACAGGTACCTGATAGCCTGGTTCTACACATTTTCTATCGGGGACAGAAATGGAGATTTTGCTGGCCAATAGGGTATCTCAACATCGCGCAGAGTGTTCGAAGAGGCTATGCGCCATGTACGGACTTGCATTATCCAGTTCAGAGATGGCACAACGGTACTGTCACATGAGAGGTAACACAAGAGGACTCGAGATACCCGAGACGCACCGCTGTGTCGTCAAAGCCCCCTCTAGCCCTATCATACCCAATGGTTGGGCTCACTATGACGCCAGAAGTAACATCGATTTGCATTTCGAAAACGCTGGAAGAGCGGGATGACTCGCCAGATCGCTGCCGTACTCGCCTATGATGGTCGTCCTGGGTAGTGGAGAATTGCGATTCATCGCTGAACATAATGCGACGACATTCGACGGCTGTCCATGATTCCCAGTGTCGACAACACTCGAAACGCAGTCGACCTTGTTGTGGTGTTAACGGCAGCCTGCACTTAGATATAACTGCTTAGTACAGCTGCAGCTAGCGTCCGACAAATGTTGCGGCACGGCACAGAACTTTGTAGAGAGTCTATTACTGGTATGGCAAGCGCAGCTGTGAAGGTGTTACGATGTGCTTGGTGCACAATACGGCGATCATTCGTTGTGGTGGTGGTTAGTCGTGGTAGACTTGAATTTTGACAGTGAGTATGCATACCCACACTCCCATTTCAATGTACTACACATTTGGATATATAGGCAAAATGGGCAATGAGGCTCCTTTCAAACTCTGCCATGTGCCGATAGCCCTGTCTCATATACCTAGCATCTCTGCGTCCTCCACAGTGGTAACTGTTACCTGACGCTGTACATGCGCCTTATGTACCTCAGCAGGCGAATAACACGCTTAACACACTAATGCTCTCTAGTGGCCAATCTATACATCACAGTGAATTGCAACTCTATTCATCTACATACGCGCCGATAGTGTGTACACGTGTGTAAAGTTACGTTGACACGCGACCATGTCTTCTCAGTGTTCTTCTTCTTTCGTCAAGCAACGTATAAACACTTTTAGTAAATCTTTATTTAGGAGGGGGCGGGCAGTCATGACCATCTGAAACATTTCACTCTTGAGTTTATAGTACAGAAGAAAGGCTTGGGACATTACTATTGCGAAAACTTTTCGCAGTGTGTCACAGCAAATAAAAATACTGATTATTATGCAATTCCATGACAGGCAAGAGAAACGCCTAAAAACGGCAAACCTAAGCAAAAAATGTAGATAAATGAAATTAATGATTACAGACAAAAGATGTAAATTATGTATTCACGAAATTATCAGGTTATCACCTTAAATATTAAGCTACTGAAGCGGCTGCCGATGTCATTGTTAGACAGAAATTGACCGACCAACAAAACTTCTTTACTAAATAAAACATACATAGGAAATGAAAAGAAATGATCGCTGACTCGATCTCAGGGTGGTTCTCCTCGGCGACAGTGATTAGGTAACGAAAGAACACGTATTGTTATGCGTAGATATGTCGTTATGTCGGCTAGGTCGCATAAAATGTCACACAGAAGGTGAAGAATGATTTTATTGATGATACTGTGAGGTAACGGGCGAGTTGTGGCGTCCTAAAAATATCCAAAGTTCGGAGTTGGCATGGCTGCACAGGCAGCTCTGCAAGACGAGGGCTCTTCAGCAACCGCGTGGTGCCGAACATTGGCCGGAGCAAGAGGTGTAGACGCAGCGCGTGGCCCAGGCCGACCGTGTGGCTGGAAAGTCCATGTTGACGCTGTGTCGAGGAAGGTGCTTTGTGTTGATGAATGTGATTTGTATGCCGGGAGTGCCAAAGATGGCGGACTTTGTGAAACCATAATGGCAGACATTTCACAGTTCATGTAGAAATTAATAATAGCCAGAGGAATCATGATACCTTAAAAAGAAACATGTAGATTACCATTATTTGCATGACAATTCTGATGGTGTAATCAGATTTTCAATATCTTTATTTGTTTAAAGTTTAGTATCTGACTGTAAATTATACAAGTAACACCCAGCAACGAATTTCCAAAATCTAAAGGGTTCATCATTTATAGCTGTAGAAAGCTATTAGTGTAAACCTAAATTGGTATGAATTACAGGGATGTAACTTGAATACAAGTTACATGCCTGTAATTTACATCAATTTAGGTTTATACTAATAGCTTTCTACAGACACATAGATAAACAAAATAGGACATGAGTTATTGTTGGTCAAAGTGGCTGATTACTATGGATCGCGTCAGCCCATAAGTACTCCACAGTTACAGGAAAAAACGGTAGCAGCATGCTTATAAATATATTTATTCATCTATGTCTTTGTTTATATCCGATATATATGCTATTGATGAAGAAATTGGTCAAATATTTACCGTGTTTTAGAAAGCACAGAGACATTAAGCTACTGGCCTACTTTGGTTTCTGTTCCTTTGATATATGTTTATTTGATTTGTTTATGTATTTAATAATGTGTGTTAGAGCGTCTTTATGGACCAGCCGTGGGAATATTTACTTAATTTCCAGTTATTTAGGTGTAAATCCAGTATTTCGTATGTGTTTTAATATGTTTGTGAGTGTGCGTTGCATTGGAGACATGGCGGGAGCGGTCTAGCCAATCACAGCGCTCGTTACTGTGGTAGGCGACTAACGAAGTCAATGGAGAGACTGGATGGAAGTAGGCGAGGGGCATCAGGTTGCACGGGACAGGGTGTGCTGGACGGGAAGGCGCGACGGATGGTCGCAGGAAATACTTGGAGAGTGTTGAGCAGTTTGCGCGTGGTCACGCTTTTGAGATTTCCGTAGCATCTACAGTGAAGACGTAGTTTGCGTTTATAAGTGAATATCTCGTGAGCTATGTTGTTGTTCATAACTAATTACGTGAAGTAGGGATCTATAGTTTCCATGTTATTTTATTTAATTACTGGACCATCGACACCAATAAGTGTTTTGCAGAAATATACCAAATTTTCAAAAGTACTTCTACTATCGTACTCATCATTTAAAATTTTTAAAAGTAGTACCTGCAGATTTTAGTTAATTGCAATCTTTCATTTATAAATTTCTATGTTACATTCAAAATTCGCAATTTCCGAGTGTTAGGAACCTTCGACCATTCGATTCATGTATATATTTATATTGTATACTATCAGCAGTATTTGGCTTGTAATGCGTCAACTACGTATCCCAGCCCCTAGACAACGAACCAACCAAAACTTTTAATATTTCATCTCTGGGTCTGGGGGTACGTAGTTGAGGACCACCATTAAATTTCTTTGGAAGTCCGCAATACACTGACTCGTTTCGGAATTATTTCCGTCTTCAGAATCCCATGTGCAAAGACTGTTACCAGATGTTTTCGTAACATGGAATGAGAGATTCCATGTTACGAACACTTCTGGTAACGGTCTCATCTTTGTGTAACCTTTGCACTTGAAATTTTGAAGGCGAAAATAATTCCGAAGCGTGTCACTGTATGATCAATAAAGTCGTTCTTCGCCAACTGTATGACCTTTTGTACGACCTAGCCGGCTTAACGACAGATCTTCGCATAATCGCTAGCCTCTTACGTGACTTTATGTCACATCTTTATTATCTAGTAATGTGCTCCTTCGTTCTACCCTCGAACAGTTCGTCACCAACCCTTTTTTTCCTGTCTCTGAAAAGAATGAAGCAAATATATGCACAAAGTTGTCCTTATGATGGGATATGATCAGGTCTGAAGCTATAATTGAGTTCCATTAGCACATTTAAAAAAAAATGGCTGAGGACCTTGCAACTTAACTTCTGATCTCATCAGTCCCCTAGAACTTAGAGCTAATTAAACCTAACTAACCTAAGGACATCACACACATCCATGCCCGAGGCAGGATTCGAACCTGCGACCGTAGCGGTCGCGCGGTTCCAGACTGTAGCGCCTAGAAGCGCTCGGCCACCCCGTCCGGCACACGTTTCCAAAAAGGTCTTATATTTTATCTAAAGGTATGGTACACAGAAACATTTATAAACGACACAGACTGGCGAGAAGAAATAAAATGCCATCTCATTTGTTTTACGGCAAAAGACATACAGAATGTGTTTCCGTCTGACCTCTATCTCCAAAAAAAAAAAAAAAAAAAAAAAAAAAAAAAAAAAAAAAAAAAAAAAAAAAAAAAAAAAAAAAAAAACCGTTTTTCTTATGTTTTTAATTACGAAAACTTATTTTACACAGAAAAACAAAAACAGAAATTCACCGCCAATCACAGTATTAGTATGCTGCTTCTGATTTGTTCATATTTCACACATAAACAATTTCATGGTCCTGAGCTCGAAACACTTATACGAAGGAGCGACGGAAGACTCGTTTATGTTTGTGCGAATTTCTGCAGGCACGCCGGTCTCAGAGGATTTACATCGTGTGGCTCTTGGACAATGTCGCGGATCTGCCTCAGAGGCTAGGGGCAAGGACGCGGCGTGTAAGCAGCCTAGGCCCGGCGTTATCTGGCGCGGATTTCACTGCCAGCCCCGGCCACGTGCCGAAGCCGCCGCGCAGCCGGCGGACTAACCCGACGCCTGGCCGCCTCCCGCGTTTATCTGCCAGCCCGCGACACTCCCCCCCCCCCCTCCCTCCCCCCCCTCCCCCCCCTCACCACCCTCACAGACGAGCCTTATCTGTCTGACGGCGTGTTTGTCCAAGTTGTCGCGCGCCCGACCCGCTTGTAGCAACAGCCGAGAGGCCTTTCTCGCGAGGTTTTGTTATTCCAGCGCTTACGAAGATGTGATTCCGCAGGAGATAAATGCACTCTCCTCCAGACACTCCCTCTCGGCGACCCTCTCCGCAGCAGTATCGAGTTAATTAACGGGGTCGGATGCCTCGCAGGAGACAGCCTGGGGAACACGGGCTCCCCTTCCACTGCCTCTTGTCCCTCTTTAAGATGACGTTTAATTAAATCTCACAATTGACAGGGAGCCGCTCGCCTCCTTGGCACGCATATCACGTGTCTCTCCGGGACGCAGGTTCGCAGGACGCCCATAAAACTTGGGCAGCTGCAGTTGGCAGGGAGGGGTGTCGTAAAATCCGTGGTGCCTGCGCCATAAACAACTTTCCCTCCACTATGAGCGATGGACGCTATCCGGTCCTTGACACCTTGTACACTGCCGAAAGGACACCTACCTCGGGTTCACAGTTTTGGAATCACAAGTCTGTTTACAAACAGTACAGTATTGATCCGTATTTAGCTTGCTTGTAATGCTTATCTCTCGGCTGGCGCAAAGTCCCAAGCGATTGGAAGAACGCGCAGTTGACTCCTGTAAATAAAAACGGTAAAAGAACGGACGCAACAAAATTACTGACCAATATATTTAACATCGGTTTGCTGCAGAATCCTTGAACACATTCTCTGTTCGAATGTAATACATTTCCAAGAGAGGAATAAGCTTCTATCCACAAATCAGCAAGGGTTTTATCACATGACATACTGCGAACCATGGACGAAAGGGCAACAGGTGAAATATATATTCTTAGATTTCGTAAAGCATTTGACTCGCTGTCACATGCACAAAAATATACGGAATAGGTTCCCAGGCATGCGAGTGGCTCAAAGATTTCTTAAGTAACAGAACCCAGTACGCTGTCGTCGACGGAGTGTGCCCATCAGAGACAAGGGCGGCATCAGGAGTGCCCCATCGAAGTGTTATAGAACCGCTGTTATTTTCTACAAATGCTGTGGCATACAGGGTAAGTGGCAATTTGTAGCTGTTTGCTGATGATGCTTCGGTATACGGCAAAGTGTCGTCGTTGAGTGACTGCAGGAGGATACAAGATGACTGAGACTAAATTTCTAGTCGGTGTGATGAATGGCAGCTAGGTCTGAATGAGGAAAAATGTAAATTGATGCACATAATTAGGGAAAAAAACCGTAATATTCGAGAGCAGCTTTAGGAATACGAGGTGCGACAATAAAGTGATGAGACTGAGTTTCTTTGCAAGATGCGGCAACCCTGAAGGACTTGCACACGCATTCTGATAACTGGTTAATATGTTCAGGATAGGGTGTAACCACCTCTGGCACCAATACAGGCCTGGCAACGACAGTACATGCTGTGAATGATGTCATCAATCTCATATTGAGGCAATAACACTCATTCTTCCTGCAGAGCTGCTCACAAATCTTGGAGAGTGGTTGGTGGATGCTGACGTCATGCAGTCCGTTTAACTCGTGCATCCCAAACATCCTCTATGGGTTCAAATCGGAGGAGCGATCAGGCCATGGCATGTGTGCAATATCTTCCGTTTCGAAAAAAAACATGGGCAAGCGGTTCTAGGCGCTTCAGTTTGGAACCGCGCGACTGCCACGGTCGCACGTTCGAATCCTGTCTCGGGCACGGACGTGTGTGATGTGATTAACTTTGTTAGGATTAAGTAGTTCTAAGTTCTAGGGGACTGATGACCTCAGATGTTAAGTCCCATTGTGCTCAGAGCCATTTGAACCATTTTTGAACCCAAAAACATCAGCCTCCCGTGCTCTATGAGGTCAAGCGTTATCGTCCACCAGCACGAAGTCGGGGTCCACAGCACCTCGCAACACGAGATCCTAAAAACCCCTTACGGTACCTGACAGCAGTTAAATCTTGCTCATTCACCCATGCAATTTCATGAAGAGGTGTACGAGTGCTCAAAATAATCCCTGCCCGCACTATTAGGGACCGTCCTCAATATCATTCTCTTTCCAGAACGTTTCGGCTCAGAAATCGTATTCCACTTTCCCTCCAAATGCGAATCCGTTGCGGATCACTCTCCAAATCGAGACTCATATGTGAAAATAACATTTACCCACCGTTCGACCGTCCAGGTGGCATGCTGACGGCCCCACTCTAGACATTCCCTTCTATGAAAACACGTTAGCGGTAAACAGAAAGCAGGACTCCAACAATAAAGACCTCTCTGCTGAAGCCTTCTGTACACCTTTGCCTCGATGCAACACGTCCAAGGGATGCCGCGAGGTCAGATGCCAGTTGCAGAGCGGTACTAAGACGCTACGATCGTGCCCTTTCAGACAAATAATGGTCCACTCTTTCTGATGACACATGCGGTCGGCCCTTTCCTGGTTTGCGGGATACAGTTTCGGTCTCTATCAACTGTCGCCTCATCAGAGATTCACATTAAGCCATCCGAGATTCACATTAACCCATTGGCCACATCATTTTGCAACTCTCCTGCTTCCATTCTTACTATGGCCCTCCACATCAGTCTGTAGGCGTCTTCTCTGTGCTATACTGCACCGTCTGTCACTGTGTACACAGCGATTGTGGATGTGAGGCTACCCTGCAAACACTACCCCACTTGATAGGTGCCCTGACGTCATTGTTGGCGTGGTTATCCGTTGATCAGAATGCCATCTTCTGTGCAGATTACCATCGTATCGACATCTGCTGACAGTTTATATGAATATATCGTGAATTAGACACAGGACGGGAAAATAGTAGTTCGTTGCGTTAGTTTTGGACACCAGAGTACTTTTATGTTAATAGTCAAACTAGTTTAAGGGAGAAGCCGTACCTTACTACTTCGGCAGACCATCATTGTCTAAATTCCTTCTTATCCCCTCGTGAAAAGAACTTGTCATTTGTACTTATACTTCCTACACCTCCCTAAGTAGCCTTATGAAGGTACATTGAGGTAATCATAGACTAACAGGGTCGTTAACGTCCTGACTACGCCATGCAGGCCACACCAACACAATATTGGTAACCTGGACCCGTGCAGGGACGCGGCAGCTTTTGAAACCCTAAGGTATGGTGTGAGCTCTGGGACACTTTACATTGTCCTGCTGGTAGGTACCATCGTGCCGAAGAGAAACAAAGAGCATGTACTATTTATCTATCTATCTGTCGCTTGAGCCTTGTCCTGCAGTTACGCAGGGTCAGCCATCGTTAATCGGATTTGGCGTGTTAATGTTTAAGTGGTGGCCGGATACCCTTCCTGCCGCCACCCTGTACCCCCCGGGATGGAATTAGTGTACCCCAACTGTCTGCGTCGAGTGAAAGCCAAGGAATAAAAAAAATGGTTCAGATGGCTCTGAACACTATGGGACTTAACATCTGAGGTCATCAGTCCCATGGAACTTAGAACTACTTAAACCTAATTAACCTAAGCACATCACACACATCCATGCCCGAGGCAGGATTCGAACCTGCGACCGTAGCGGTCTTGCGGTTCCAGACTGCTGTTAAAGGCGCTGCAGTCTGGAACCGCAAGACCGCTACGGTCGCAGGTTCGAATCCTGCCTCGGGCATGGATGTGTGTGATGTCCTTAGGTTAGTTAGGTTTAACTAGTACTAAGTTCTAGGGGACTAATGACCTCAGCAGTTGAGTCCCATAGTGCTCAGAGCCATTTTTTGAAGCGCCTAGAACCGCACGGCCACCGCGGCCTGCTCCATGGAATAGTGCGAAAGTGTTCAGATGTCTGCGAGCCGCGTGACTGAGGCGGAACATGGGGACCAGTCCGGTATTCACCTAGCAGGATGTGGAAAACCGCCTAAAAACCACATCCAGGCTGGCCAGCACATCTGCGCTCGTCGTTAATCCGCCGGGCAGATTCGATCCAGGGCCGGCGCGCCTACCCGAGTCCAGGAAGCAGTGCGTTAGCGCTCGCGGTTACCCTGGCGGGGCAAACAAAGAGCAGCTTACAAGGGGACATAATCCCTAACGATGGATGCATACTTGTGTTGATCCATTGCGCCTTTCAGAATGACGGAATAACCCAGGGAATCCTACGAAAACATACATCAGACCATAACACTCTGTCCTCTGGTCCAGGTACTTCCGGAAAGATTGTTGCTGGATGGTTGGAAACATCAAGTCGTTGTTACAGCTAGACTGGAAGAAGTATTTTATAGATGTTGGCCACTGATCAATGGTGTGTACGATTGGAGTTAAACTCCTCAGGGTCAGTCAAGCCCTGAAGCTGGAGCACAGAAGCATCGAAAGTGGTAGCCATATAATAAATAACATCGTAAGGACGGCTGTAGGTGTTCCATTTTATTGCCGGCCGAAGTGGCCGTGCGGTTAAAGGCGCTGCAGTCTGGAACCGCAAGACCGCTACGGTCGCAGGTTCGAATCCTGCCTCGGGCATGGATGTTTGTAAGGTCCTTAGGTTAGTTAGGTTTAACTAGTTCTAAGTTCTAGGGGACTAATGACCTCAGCAGTTGAGTCCCATACTGCTCAGAGCCATTTAGTTCCATTTTATTACATTCTTGCAGGATGTTTGCCTTCAGACGTTTCACGCCGTGCACACCAACGGCCATCAGTCCGATAAAGCATAAAGGGTGAGCTATCTGATAAGGCCACCTGTACAATTGTGGTATTGACGTAGAAATTACAGCCTTCGTCGTCAGTGAAAGCAGTCAGCATATGGACATAAACCAGAGCCCTGCTGTTGCTGAACATTCGGTGAACTGTTGGTAGCCGTTGGTTCCTCTGGGAGATCAGCTGCTCAACAGTTGCACATCTGCTCGCCTGTACACGTCCCTGCAGCCATAGTTCACCCCTATCATCTACATCTCGTGGTGTATAACACCACAGTTGCCTCGGAGCCGGTTTTCGATAACCGTATTTTGCCAATGGTTCAAATGGCTCCGAGCACTATGGGACTTAACATCGGTGGTCATCAGTCCCCTAGAACTTAGAACTACTTAAACCTAACTAACCGAAGGACATCACACACATCCATGCCCGAGGCAGGATTCGAACATGCGACCGTAGCGGTCACGCGGTTCCAGACTGAAGCGCCTAGAACGGCACGGCCACAGCGGCCGGCTTTTGCCAATGATCATGCCCTTTTGGACATCAGGTGAATCGCTCCGGCTGCCCATAGAGAAAACATCTGCACTGTTTTCCGTGTCTCTCAAACAAACTTTATATTCCCCCCGCTGCTAGCACTGCCATCTGCTGTCTGCGAGTGGTTATTGCACATCGACGTCGAACTTAAACGGTGGTCACTGAACAGTGTAGTTTTCGTTTTTAGATACTACTTCAGGGCTTTTCTGCAGCTTTAGATTTCTCCTATTGCCTATACTCTATGTGGTCAACACTTTACTTCCATATCAGAAACCGTATGAACAGTTTTATAAAACATTCCCGAAGACTTAGGTTTACATTCGATGTTAAGAAATGTTTCCTTTCCAGAAACGCTTTTCTTCCTGTCGCCAATTTTAATTTTACCTCCTCTTGAGCCGTCGTTACTTAGTTTAGTTGCCAAATAACAAATCTACAGCCTTAGTGTCTAATTTCCTAACTCCTGCAAGATCGACGGTGAAAAGCAAGACACTTAGATCACGTACTCCTCAACCCCTAGCAATAACAAATAATGTGTGGAAGGAAGTCAACTAACAGCTGCGCCACCAGTGCATGAGGATGGCAGCCCAAGAACTATGTCACAGAATATCACCCAGGGGATATCAAAATCGCACTGACAGTTGTCAGTGCACCACATGGCGGAGGAGCACGTAATACGTATCACATCACTGAGTGTAAAGCAAGACTATTGTAACTGTCTCGTCATGGACATGATGACTTTAGTTAACCAATTAATACTTTGTGCACATTGCCTTTAATAAAGGTCTGAAAAAATTTCTAATCTAATCCTCTCAGCATTTGATCCGACTAAATTTTTTGTTTTTGTGAAGTTCATATTATAACTTCTCAGCAAGAGCCTATCTACTCATTTGGCCTGATCTACCTAGAGATAGGCTGTATGTGACAGGATTACAATCAAGAAACTTAACGTTTTTATATATTGTCCATAAATTTTGATTACTTTTACAAATTTCTCTTTGGTGCACTACTCGAGAATTGTAGACACTGTGCTGTGAATTGGCATATCCTTGCTTGTGTCGGTGGGACTTACTGTACCATCGGAAGACAGTGGTGGGAGGAGAGAAGTACGGGCACGAAGTCTGTTGGAGCGAGCTGTCGGAAACAGTAGCAGCGATTGGTACCACGTGATGGACTGTTATTAAAAAATGGTTCAAATGGCTCTGAGCACTATGGGACTTAACACCTATGGTCATCAGTCCCCTAGAACTTAAAACTACTTTAACCTAACTAACCTAAGGACAGCACACACCCAGTCATCACGAGGCAGAGAAAATCCCTGACCCCGCCGGGAATCGAACCCGGGAACCCGGGCGTGGGAAACGAGAACGCTACCGCACGACCACGAGCTGCGGACGACTGTTATTAAAAGGGCACCGTAGGCAGTTGGTTTACTGACGGTAAGCCCTGTCTGTTGGGAGCATGTTATACAACCGAAATCCGACGACGGTTTGGCTGATGGTTGTACCGCACAGTTCATGTGTGCTCCTGAACACGCCGTGGAAACGGGACATGTGAGGTTGTTAGTGAACATTACTGCTGTTTATCGTACCTTGCCTGGCCTTGTTAGACCATTCGTCGTGTTGAGCGCCAGGTTGTCATTAACAAGTGCGTCATTGTTTGTTGCAAGTGGTTTCAGACAGCAGACTTTATGACTGTACGTTATCTTGTTGCGTTAGTCTGCTGGCGATAGCGCGACATATTGCTGTGGCGCTTTGTTTCTGCGTTGCCGGCCTGCTATGTGTGCGCAAGAAAGCACTTGGGTGTAGATAAGCTCGCATCAAGCCTGTACAATTATCTGTAGTAAAGCTGAATGGCATCAAGTGATCTTTTATCGGTTCTTTCGTCAAATGTTCTGCAAGTGGCTATTTAGAACGGTGTGCAGTAGATGAAATCTAGAGCTTCCACTACTCCTTAAGATTTTACTGTTTGGTGAATGATGCAACTGTTAGTATAGCTTAGGTGTTAAATTATTGGCTAATTCACTGGTTTAGCTTAGATTTCAGATTGTTGGTTAGTTCATTGGGATCTGGCTTGGTGACCGTAATTCACATTTACACTGTTATACACCAATTCTTAACTGGTGACTCTATAATTTCATAGTTTTAAGATACGGATGTTAAAGAAAAAATTGCCGGCACTGCGAGTAAATAGGGTTGTTGTTAAATGTTTCTGTGGTCATGTTTTAATATAGTTTCCGTTTCAAATGAGCCTATTGTGATATCATTTCAATTACTTGTGTCGGCCTGATTTCGGTGGCGCCCGTGAACTGTTACATTGTACACAACTAAGACTTCCACTTGCGTTGACTGTACTGTGGCGGTGGATCCCGCTGATTTGAGAAGACTGTAAAGTTCATTCCAGTTAGGTATTGCATACATAAACACTAATTGTGGTGGAACGATTAGACTGATTTTCAAAGGAATACTTAAAATTTACTTTTTAAAATTTTCTATTTAATTGCTTACGCAGTCAATAAAATTTTAGAAGGCGACACTGCACTCATTAGACCCGGATCCTTCTCGAAGCCTGTATATGCAACACTATTCCTGTATTACTACTGAATCCCTTTTATGCTTGAGCGAGGTGGCGCAGTGGTTAGACACTGGACTCGCATTCGGGAGGACGACGGTTCAATCTCGCGTCCGGCCATCCTGATTTAGGTTTTCCGTGATTTCCCTAAATCACTCCAGGCAAATGCCGGGATGGTTCCTCTGAAAGGGCACGGCCGACTTCCTTCCCTAATCCGATGAGACCGATGACCACGCTGTCTGGTCTCCTTCCCCAAACCAACCAACCAACCAACCTTTTATGCCCCTGGGCTCTTGTAACTGAAATCTCGTTCCTGTTCTAGTGGCAGATAATATTTCGCTCCAATTTGATCACTCACAACGTCAGAATACGGGAACGGTGTATTCCAGTCATTGGAAAAACCTTTCTCTAAAACAACAAATACTATTAGCGGATATTTACTTGTCTTCAATAAAGGTCAGTATTGCTTCTTATAATCCTACACTCCGTATGTTTATAATATTATTATTGATGTAGCCTCATAGATGTGTGTACCCTAAAAATATGTCACGTTGCATTCGCTTCCGAAGTGAGCTATTCCAGGATTCACAGCCTATCTGTATCAATAGTAACTCCCGCTCAGTGCTGTAATAGGTAACGCGTGATTATCTGCTTCATGATCAGATGATCTTATTTGTGACTGAAGAATACTCTTGCAAGAACCTGTTGATTATTCGTGCGCCTCTGCGATGAAAGTGTATCGTTGAATCAACTAACTGCACCATCCTGAATACTGCTATCGAGCGACGTAGCGATCAGTTGAGGCACTGATCCCGTATCCGAGAGGATCGGGTTTCAGATCCCTTTGTTGTCTAAAAGATGTAAGTTTTATGGTGAGAGGAGGTATTGTTTCACTGAAGAGGGCATGGTCGATTTCCTTTCCATTCTTATCCGTCCTCGTGCTCCATCCATAATGATGTCGATGTTGACAGGATGCCCTAAGTGGGTATAGGTTTCGAATAGTAACGCTACATGGAGCTTTCTAAGTTCTAAGTCTTTGATATCTAATGATAGCAGCGGCCTAAATCGTATATTAAAAAACATTTACTATGCGATCGCGGTATTCTATAGGAAATTAATTTTCTTATTAGTTCTCGAACGTGGTATTCATGTGAAAGGTTTGTGGGAATGCATTCTCCTTCTGTGTTGCTCTTCGGCAGTTCTAAGAAGTCACTTTTCACTCTCGCTTTGATAGACGCATTTAATGTGTCATATAACATTGGCACAGTGATCATTCCGCTAAGCAGTAGACTAAATCTTTTCCATCATGTATTTGTGGATAAAATGGGTAGGTATGTGGACATGAGGCCATAGAGGTATATGACGCTGGTGTGTCGGTCATGCGGTACACGGGGTATGTTTGAGGTGACATTATGGTAAAACATGCAGTCAGAAATGGGAGAAATAACACATACAACACGAAAACTTTTGGAGAGAGAGGTTATGAAGAAGGTATCTGTTTTCGTTATTTTTCCTTTGTTTTCTTTTTTACTGGTGTTATTGGTCGGCGCGAATTACGTGAAGCGAGAAACGGGTTAACTGGATATACTGATATGACAATTTCGTTTTCAAGGAGATTTCTTTTGTATTTGTGGCAGTACTTAGGAAGTATTTATTGCAGGCGTTGCACGTAGAAGAATATCAAAAGTTAGCAAACAGTTGGTTGTAGTGGATTTTTGGCAATAAATGCGTCAGTTTTCGGGTAAAAAAGTGTTTTCCACTAAGAAATATGCACAATACATATACTACATTTAATTATTTCGCACATTTCATTTCTGCCTGGACGTAGAAATAACAGGGAAGGTCGCTGTGAAACTTTTGGTTCTTCTGTGCTAGTACTGGTGGCGGTGGGGCGGTGCTTAGGTCTCAATTTAAAAGAAATCTGAAGGGTAATTTTATTTTCGACATTAATCTTACATGTAATTTCTTACCTTCTCGGAAGGTTTGATAGGAGTACCACGTATTACACACGAACTCTTAGACCGGCAACGGCGACCATTATATAGGGTGTTTAAGAAGTGATGGTCAATATTCCGGGATATGACAGAAATGATCATTCGAAACAAAAAAGTCAAGTTAACATGGGCTCTAAAACGCATATCTAAAGAGCTATGAGCAATTGTTAATCTTCTATTCTGTGAAACAAATTTCTTCTACTGCAGCTCTTTGCTTTCTATATTTTGGGAAGTAGTAGTATGGATCAAACCAAGAAAAAACGTCCTGTAAACTAGTGCTCTAAAATGCATATCTTAAAAGTTATGACCAATTGTTCATTAGAAGAGTTGTGTTTCAAAGCAACGAAGATGAACAAGTGCTCACAGCTCTAATGGCATGCATTTTAGAGCACATGTTTACTGGACCCATTTTGCTTGTTTTGGTCCATACTACCACTTGACAAAATATGGAAATCAAACAGCTTGCGGTAGAAGACATTTATTTCACAGTATCAAAGATCGAGAATTGCTCATAGATCTTAAAGTACTCGTTTTGGATCCCATGTTTGCTCGATATTTTTGTTTCGAATGATCATTCCTGTCATATCCCTGACTATTGACCATGACTTCTGAAACACCCAGTATTTTTAAGTTTATCATTATGGAGTCTTTTTTCTATCACAGGAATAGCACTACCGCAAGGGAGGGGGAGACAACAAGCAATTTAGAGTGGGAAATTCGGGTTCGAGTACTAGGAGCAAAGATTTTCAATCATCACTTCATATGTTGGCTTAATTAATGTTCATGTAGTACATCAGTCAACCTATATCAAATAGGGCAGGGTGGATGGTTGCAGAACTCATATCTTTCTAAGCTTTGAATTGAGAATCTTTTTTCCCAATTGGGACTGTTTGGCAAAAGGCATCCGATTTCATCTTTTACTGGGTACCCACGGGCTTCTACCAAATATTCTTGTGTCAACCTCTTCAAGTCACAGCAGTACTTGCACGAAAGCCTTCAATTAGGTGTTGGATGTATTCGAATCCTTATCTTCTCTACAGTTTTATTCTCTACAGCTCATGTGTAGTACCATGGAGGTTTTTCCCTGGTATCTTGACACGCCCTGTCATCCTGTCCCTTCTTCAGCGTTTTTCGTATGTTTCTCACCTCCCCTATTCTGCGGTGAACATCCTCATTCTTTATATCATCAGTCCACCTAATTTTCAACCTATTTCTATACCTCAGCATCTCAGATGTTTCGATTCACTTCGTTTCCAGTTTCCTCACATATCATGCTGCACTTCCTTACAACACTGTGCTCCAAAAGTGCATTCTCAGAAATTTCATCGTCAGTTTATGCGTATGTTAGATACTAGTAGACTTTTCTTCGTCAGGAATATCCTCTTTGACTGTGGTAAACTGCTTTTATGTCCTCCTTTCTTTACCGATCATGCGTTATTTTGTTTTGGAAGTTTCGGAATTCCTTAACTTTAACTACTTTGTGGCCAACAATTTTGATATTAACTTTACTGCTAATCATCACTTTTACTTTCGTCTTTCTTCAATTTCACTCAGTATTCTGAACTCATCATACTGTTCATTCCATTCAACATGTCCTGGAAGTCTTAAGTGTAATTGACATGAGCGGTGTCAGTATTTTTATGCTTTCACACTGAATTCCTATCCAGCTCTTGAGTTTTCTTTTATTTCCTTCACTGATTGTTAGCTGTATATATTGAATAGTAGCGGCGAAGTTTCCTTCACTGATTGTTAGCTGTATATATTGAATAGTAGGGGTGGAGTACTGTATTCCTGGTTTATACCTTTTTAAATCGGAGCACTTATCTCCGGGTTTTCCATTTTTAAAGTTAGCATTTGGATCTTGTGCATGCCGTATATTACCAGTCTTTCCGTACAGCTTACTGTTGTTTTTACCTGTTACCTCGACAAATCCAATGAAGGTATCTTGATTTTCCTTTAGTGTTTCTTCAGTTACTAATCGCAACGTCAGCACTGCCTCTCCGTTACCTTTACCTTTCCCAAAGCCAAACTTCTAGTCATCTAACAGATATGCAAATTTCTTTTCCATTCATCTTTTCCCAGCGGAGAAATTTGGAGAGCATATCTAATTCCGGAATTCGTCCAATGATCCTTGATTGCAAACTGGAGGACTGGAGAAATTTATAATTTATTTGTGGAACAATGTTGTTCATTGTTGTAGACAGAAACAAAAAATTTAGGTGTCTGGGAGAGACCAGGTTGGGGGGAGGGTCAAAGGGGGAAGGGGCATTGCGAAGGCTACGGCAGAATGAGAGTAAGATTTTTTCCACTTTCAGATAGCAAGTATGAGACTGTCAAGAGCCCTGTTGAGCAAACGTGCCCTTTAGCGGAGGTTCTAAAGTCGAGACTGTATGAAAAGTGCCCCGACAGGACACAGCGCTGTTGCAAGCTTTCAACTGCGAAGCATTACCGGGTGCAGGCGAAAACAGTAGCCGTCTACAGAGGTTTGACAACACAGAGGCGTTGTCATAGAGACGATTACCAAATCGCGTTACGTTATTGGTTGACGCAGGCCCGCGAAGCTGCCGCACCAAACCCGTTGCAACTATCAGGGATCAACTTAACGCGAGCTCAGCTTTAGCCAACCGTGCGCTGCCCCTGGCGGCAGCTACCCGCCAGACAGCGGCAGCAGCAGGACAGCGATCCGCGACCCGACCTGCCATCCATCAACATGGGGCGCGCGCAGGCAGCCCTGCGGCGAACACGGCGCCATGTCCGCCAGGAGCCCAATTTACATAGGCCGGCTGCCGGGCCTGCGCTAATGAAAGCGTTGGCGCGCTTTTTGCTAATGCGTGCCGCCAGAAATAACGGTTTCATTAACACTGCGTGTCCGCGCTCGCTCTAGTCGCCGGGCACGTGTCTAAACTGCCATTTGCATAATGTCCTCGCGGTAATGGACCCTTTTTAAAATTACTTTCCTTTCTAGCTGAATGATTATGTTCATTCCACCACAACGCTCGTGTCTCATTAAATGTTCAGTTCGTAGAGTTATGTGTAACAACGTAGGGCCGTGTTGCTTCAGAAACCTCCTGCATATGAAATTGCACTTTGTAAATTTAAACCTGGATGACCATGAAAATTTCTTAACACTGTTTACTCTGAAATTAACCAAAAGCTTACAACATTTAACATCGGGGGCCGTCGGTGCTTGGATTAATCGCGCAATTTGACTATATATCTGATATCGGGTGCCGCGGAGGTTGAAGACCTACCAGAGGAGATGGACTTAGATGTCTGTTAGTGGGCAGCGTAATCGCACAGCACTGTGCTTACACGGCAAGGGCGCTACCGTCTCGCTATAAGGCAGCCAATAGCGTTCCTCGCGGCCGGTATTTAGGCGGTCGCTCAGCGCACAGCTGGTCAGTTGAGTGTTTACCCGTGATATTGTCGGACCTATCTTCGCTGTTCTAGGACTGCTTGATAACTACCTTACTTATCATGTGATTTCTCTCTTGGTCACATCTTCGATTTTTTTCAATTTATTGGTTTTCGGGCAGTGCCCATTCAGCCATATCAATGTTAGCGTCAGTTATGACGATACGCAATGATGAACAACGCAGTGCCAAGTCACGGAGTGATGGTCTTGGATCTGTCTGTTTTCCACGTGGCCATCGTTGTGGTGAAGGCTCCGCTTAGGGCCTCGTTCTCGTCTAGATTGTTTGTCATTGTCCTGGTGTGTTGTCTGCAGTTTGCCACGTTTCGTCCACCTACCGTTAGTTTGGGTTACACAGGCAGCTCTCCCGACTGGCGGCTTCGTCCGTTTCTCCAATTCTTCCCGAGCTCCGACGTGTGCACCGGTGACTGACTACCTGAGGATATAGCGACATATATTCCAACTAAAGTACGCCAACAATGTGGATTTAATGAACTGTTGTAAAACCCGAATTAACTGATGTAAGACGGCGTGCGGATAAGTAATGACGCTGAAATTTTGTGCGAAAACTCTTAAAGCTTTTGAAATAAAACAAACCATATTAACATGATACACTTTTATTATTCATATATACGTATTTATTTCTCAATATTGTCGCCCTGGCGACGAACACCTTTCTACCGACTAGAGATAAGTTTATTGATACCGACACTGTAGAATGATTCCCTTACGGAGCCAGAGCCTCAGCTGTCCTTGCACAGCTTCATCACTATGGAAATGAAGTCCTTGAAGGCGTTCCGTAAGTTTTGAGAACAGATGAAAGTCGGATGAAGTCAAGGTGGGACACAGTGCAGGGTGATCACTGACAGTGAACCTAAGGCGTGGGATTGTTGCATGTGTCGCAGCACACGTGTGTGGTCCGCAATTGCTATACTGAATGAAAGGGTGCTCCATGTAGGTAAGACGTTTTCGAATTCGAAAATCGATTACAGTACCATGTTTCCCACACAGCGATATACTTAGGTTACGCGCTCCAATGTCATACGCTGTAACTGGCAGCCCTATAGCGGCAGAGAGCTGCAAATATGTAACGTAGAATGAATATGTAGAATGATAATGTCATCTGATTTATTTTAAAAGTTCTAAAAGTTTTCACATAAAAAATTACGAGGAGTTATTTTTCAGCTCGCCCTCACTTTATCGTCAAGCAACTTCATCATCATTTCAATAGATGTAATTAGGTGCTAGTTTACTGATCAGAGCGCAATTTTTACCTAAAGAGACACTCCTGGATTATCCTGTTCGTAGGAAAATAGGATGTCAATTAAGGGCTAAGCAAAACTTCTAGTCCTTCATTTAACTTGAGACATTTATTCTCTCCAATTATTTTACGAACACGCTCATTACGCTATTTCGTTAAAAATATCATCACTCATTCTAGGATCCTCTCCATAAACACACACACCTTGAACCAAGTTACCAATGCTAAAGATTAATGATAGTAACTATCGAATACTCAGCGAAACAAAACTAAATCTTGAACACACGGAATTTCAAATGACATGTTCAAGCTGTCACAAAATTAATTTGAAACGCCAGCTATATACAATAACGTACTGTGAATTAGGTGGTGTATATGTATCACTGACATAGCTCACTGCAAAGTGAGAATTGGTTTCCTTTGACATAGGACATAAATTATCTCACATATCCAAATTCAGCACATGACCCGAAATTAAATACTACAAATTAACTCTCGTGGCCGCGACATATCACATATCACAGCAATTGAACTGCAAGCTGCGTGCAAACGAAAGGAGTAGTCAGCAGAGCCATGGGGAAATATTACCTAATTAACCCATGATATCCGGAAGGTAGTGCTGGTCAGCTCGACTTCAGCTACAAGAGTGCCTGTCCACACTACCTTTGGGACAAAGTACCTTTTCTCCCACTCTTACTTACGGTACCCCGTATTGATCGCGAAGGTGCAATAGCAACCCACCAAGATTTCACGCAATGGCTAGCTTGATGAGCGTGCTAACTAATCAGATAGCTATATCGTTAGCCTTAAGACACCAGGTGTGAGATGATTGATTACATTGCTGATCCCAGTTCGCCAGCGCCAACTTGGAGAAATATCGCAATCTTGCGTGCGTAATTATAGTATTGAATGTACGTGTCTAAAGCTATTAAACCCAGACCTATGGACTGGACCAATAGTACTCAGGATGTAGCAGAGCTTTCAAAATTGCATCTAGGGGCTGTTCTAAAGGGGTTCAGGATTTAGATTTGAAATCTAGCTACAAATTATCTACAGCAAACTTTCATTATGTATTAGGCCGTGACTTGTAGACTGAAGCTGTGTAGGTGAAATGTGCTTGCATGGAAGGACGTACTCATATATCAACTGGCGTGGCGGAAAAGTGAAGTCCAGCGGCTCTGTTTATGCAACTGCCTGGGTCGTAGAACTGGATGACGTAGCATTATCTGTACTACTACGAATGTATTAAGAAAGCCAGTAGCAAAATCATTGAATAATTAAGTACCTTAGCCAGTGAAGAAATGCAATAGGGGACGTTTCCACAACACATCTATAAATATATGCTTCAAGTGACGGACACGTAGTCGGAATCATAGAAAAAAGCAAATATATAAAGTAATAAAATCACGAGTGCCAAGAATACTGAAAAAGCAATATAATGATAGAAGTGAAACTACAGAATGAATTACTCTTAAGGGCAATTGTAATACATCACATCTGCCATGTTCAACATCACAAATTTACATCATCACCCAATGAAATTCCAAAATAGTACTACATGGTTGAAAATATTGATTTTTGGAGCAAGAGAGAGAAATTAACCGTCACTTTCAACCACACATGCATCAATTAAAACCACATATTGAGTTTCTTGTGCTCTGGTGAAATCGAATCGATCACATTACGTGTCACCAGGATTTGGAATGAAAATGAGACGCGAGAATTCAGTTCGATATTACATAGCTTAAAAGCATATTTAAGTTTTAAAAACGTAAATTAAAAGCGAAGGCACGAAGCAAGCTGCAATCTCACCAAATCCTGTGATATAGCAAATTGACTGGCCCCTACTCGAAACACACAAAGAAACTAAAACAAATGGGACAACAATGTACGGAGATTGCGATAGCACCTTGGATCTGGAACAGAATTCTACATTCATAATTCAGTGAATGGTTCAGTGAAGGAATTCAAGCATCTTGATAAACATATATCATAACCCTAAGTTCCGACTCAGTTGTTAAACATTTCCAAATTCACTTGCACTTACAGAATGCAAGAATGAGGACAGGACACAAAAACTGTGCAGTCAACGGTATCAGACGTAAAACTCACTAAGTACGCGTAATATAAAAGGGGTATTACATGACTTTAGCGCCAAAACAGGAAAAGAAGTTATTTACAAACCAAGTACAAGCAGTTTCGGCTTACACGAGAAACGTTTAGGTAATGAGAGTCGACTTATAAATTTTGAAATAACAATTGATTTCACATTAAGTAGCACAAAATTTCAACACAAACGAATTCATTTAAGGACATAGATATCACCTGACGAAGATGTAATGAATGGAGTTGAACATGTAGCTATCCAAAAAATATTCTAAAACAGTATTAAAGATAAATAACTTCTCATGGCTGGGGTTCGCAGCCCTGTAGAACTTTTTAAAAGACATCTCGTTCGCCGTTGCCTGTAGAAAGAATTTATTTTCACAACCGCAGTTTCGGCCTTAAGGACATAATCAAGCAGTGTATTGCAAGCGACTGTGTGTTACTAATATTAGAATCTTTAGGGGAGCGGATTGCAGCAGAGACTGTATGGGTAGTCATGACATAAATGAAAACGAAGCTGAAAAGGAAACTATACAGAAATTGAGTTTAAATTGGTAGTTACAAACTAGGAAACACGGCAAAATAAAACAGAAAACCTTACGAAAAATGGGAAGTAACCTAACAAAAACGTGACTGGCGTACAAGGAACATTAGCATGTGGAAAAAAATGGAGACACCTAAAGAGAAATATACAAAATATGACTTCCAGAGTTCTAGGAAACAGGAGACCTACTAACAAAATTTAGTATAAAGTGCCAAATAAAACGCTGAAGAGCAGAAATGCGAGTAATTCTTGGATCCAACAAACCAAAAGCGCTAATCTGAAGGAAATGTCCGTGAAAACACTGTGAATTTGAGAAAAGGGGGCCAGAGGATAATTTGACGCATCGTGGGACAAGTCAAGTCTTCCAAGATATATAAAAAAGTCTTGAGGTAAATTCACGAAAGTGAAACAATTTATGACGGATCAACATGGTGAACTTCTAATCTGCAAGCGTAACATACAAAAACCATGGGAGGCATATTTTAATCAAATATTCAACTTACTTTAAAGTTGAAGAACCAGCTACAGATGATATCCAAGTCAGTGCCTCCAGAAGTGCAGAAAGCAATAAAGATATTGAAGAATAACTATACCTGAGACGATATACACTGAACTACTAAAACAATAGAGGTCACAACCGGAATTATATCTACAGTCCTTCACAAAAACAATTTGGAAGGCAGAAACCATAGCTGCACATTAGAAAATCGGAATTATGTGCCGAAAAATTAAGAAAAATAATCACCTGGTGAGCGAAGGTTAAAGAGGAATTGCTTTACCTGATGTTACTTACAAAATAAGAACTAAGTGGAGACTACAACACGGTTTGCGCAGAAAGATTGACATTGGATCATTTATTCACTCTATGACAAATTACTGAGAACGTGTGGGATTTCAGTGTAGATGTTCACATGCAGACTTATAAAAGGCTTTTGATAACTTAATCCATCAGTGATTCTCACGCATAAATTGAGGACTGAATATGCCTTCAAAACTAGACTAGTGTGAAATGTGTACAGACAAAACGTCATGCCACATAAAGAAACTGGTAGGAGAAAATGAAAATTTTGATGTGTACACTTGAACGAATATACGGCATGCCATTTCGCCTACATTACTTTACCTTTTAATATGGAAGATCGATAGAAAATTTGTTGAAGTTAACCACAAGTAAGTTAACTGTAGGAACTGAATATTATTAGATTTGCCAATGTGGGTGATAGAGCATTATAGTTAATCTAAAACAGAATTAGGCAATACTATCGCAAAATGGCTGCGTAAACAGGATTATGTGTTAATAAAGAGAATACAGAATGCTGGTCATTATTAAGAAAAGACAAAGTGATGCACCTTTGACTGTAGATGGATTCAGTTTCACGAAAGCTGACGGTTTCAAGTAGCTAGGCAGTGAGTTTGGCAATGACAACAGAACAGATATCGAAGTAGATGTTCTTCTAGTATCGGAATACTTTTACTGAATCAATATCTTAAGGAAAACATCACTTAGCAAATATTTCAAAATACGCATTCATCAGTTCTCATTCTAAAAAACTAAACTCTCCCGAACAGGTCATGAAGGCCCAACGGATCTGACCGGCTGCCGTGTCATCTTCAGCCCACAGGGTTCATTGGATGAGGATATGGAGGGGCATGCGGTCAGGACACTGCTCTACTGGCCATATGTTAGTTTATGAGACCGGAGGCGCTACTTCTCAATCAAGTAGCTCCTCGGTTTTCCTCACAAGGGCTGAGTGCACCCTGCTTGCCAACAGCGCTCGGCAGACTGGATGGTCACCCATCTAAGTGTTAGCCCAGCCCTACAGCGCTTAACTTCGGACCAGTCCACAATCTGACCAGCAATATTATACAGATGGGAATTATTAATTACAAGAAAGAAGTATGAAAAGACTCAGAGATTTGCAGACCAATAATCGAAGGGAATAACATCGAATGGAAAATTAGACAAGTGAAAAGCTATTGGAGTTGTACAAGCACTGTAATATTATGAAAGTGCTAAAGAAGGGAAGGCTGAGATGGGCTGGTCACATCGTAAAAATGTGGGAGAATATACTACCTACAAGAAAATTCTCTAGGAAAACATTTGAACAAGACGAAGAAGAAGAGCCAGAATTAACTGGTGAGACAATATATGAGATGACACAGTAGCAGGTAGACAAGGAGAGCTGTGGGACAAAGAATGTTGCCCCAATTCTCCCCATCCCCCTATTGTTCTAGAACAATGGGCTAATGTCATTGTTTTACAACCTCCCTATTGCTCTCTACCAAAAGACTATTGATCTCTAAGTCCTCTATTCTGTTAGTGATTACTCGCATTACTTCCCCTCCCCTTGTATTGTGTTTGAACAAAGCGTGTTACCTGCCAATGTTACCTCCACTTGATGGGCTTTCCAGTCCTGGAATAAAAGTTATTGTCCCTCCTTCCTTCGTCTCTCTGACATATGCAAATTGCTCTATGTGTAAATTCATGGAAAATTAAAAAATAGCCTGATGTTTTCCTGACGTCACTGTAGAAGTAGGGCTTTTTTCCTAAGTATACAATAGCAGGAAATCCAAGATTGTGCATTGTCCTGCTGGAATTCAAGATGGCTGACCTGGAATACAGGTGCAATTTGCATTGTTGCCAGATTTCCTGGGTTTTCCCCTGACATCACTCATCTGAAGAAAAAGGATATAAATTTCCCTGCAGGTCTAACCTGGACTGTTAGACAAAGCTGCATTCCTCCTACCAGTCTGAACTTGTGTATGTGGGACAAAGGACAATCTCACCAATGTCACCTCCCTCCCACCCAACACCAGTTATAGGACAAAGGAGAGCTGTATCGCCCAGCGTGAATGGATATTTTCTCCTGTGCAGTTCCAATCCCATCTGCTACTCACATACACGACAAAAGGGGTTTATTTCCCCTTCAGATCCAAGCGTGTGTGTTAGACAAAGCATTAGTAAGCAGTCTGAACTTGTCCGCTGACCTTCTTTCAATTAAATTCAGTTTCAATTCAATTCAGTTTCAACTTAAATTCAATTCATTTCAGCTTAAATACAATTTGAACTCTGTACAATTCAGCTCATATTCAGTTCAGATTGAATTAAAGTCAGTTCAAAATATGCTAGCTAAGACAGCAATATATTTAAACTTATGGAGAGTGAAGTCCTTCAATTTACATAAGTTTAAAGATGTTACTAGCCTAGCTTCCCAAAGTTGAAACAATTTACCTTATGAAGGTAAAGTGTAAAACAGTGTCCCTCAGATGTTAGAGTTAAAGAAACTTCCCTTCATCACTCCGATTTCATAGTTTAAACAATTGTCATCCTAAGTTAAGATCTAACCTGTTTTAAGTTTAAGTCCACTTGCACTTTAAACAACTTCCACCACAGCTGGAAATGCATCCTAAATCTAAAATGGAGAGAAATTCACTTACCCTTAGTTTAAAATGATCAGGAACCCTCCGGTTGTAGATTTGAACCATTTATCCTAAATTTAAAAGTGTGTAGTTCACTGCTGCAGTTTCTATGGTTGGCAAACACTCGTCACTGCGAGATGTGTTAGGAAAGCAATAGGAGAAGGCTCCACTTGTGACTTTATTTACACAAATACCATGCATGGGGTTCTTTTCTGCATCAAACAATGTCGGACTGGACTTTGTGCTCCCCATGTATCGATGGTGGTCCAGTGCCACTGTCATAATGTCCACCACCACCGCTGTGACAGCCACCTCATCCACGCAGGACGAGTCTACGCCATGGTGTGTCACACGCCCTGACTACCATCAAACTGCGGACAGATCCCAGCGGGTGACTGCCGCACAGAGATGCAATGCACAGTTGCACAGAGGTTGCTTCTACCTGCGGGTCTGGTCCGATCAGGAGCGCGTAGTCACTTAGGTACGTGGAGTGTTGTTTGTCACATGTTGGCTTCTGGTAGTTTACCTCTGTCACACCACATTATTTTGCACTTAAGAACTGTAGGGCATCGTGTTGTGCTGCATGCTGGACCTCTTCTGCGATTGCTGCAGTCACCACGACCGTAGGTTGTTTACTGCGCTGCCGTCTCTGCTCGCAGGCACCTTGTGCGGTATCATCATGATGTCTTCCTTTGGTGTTTTGAAGCATACAAGACCTTACAGATGCACACTGCACCCCTTACCCCATTTACGAGTGGAGTATGTATGTTGCTTTTGTGAAACATTAATGCAAGAGTATAAAGACGCACAATGCATTAATACATTCCCACAACACTTAGATCCATATTTTAAAGCGAAATCAGCCTGACATTACTACAGTGATCTGATGGAGACGCACATATATTAGCACTATATAAGTAGCTGGCATTTCCCTCTCAACATAAAGTTACATGACAGAGAAAACAAAATTTATGGAGGCATACACTCAGTCTTCTCTCACTAAAGTATCCTTACTCCATGGTTAAGACCATCAGTCATACCACAGATATCGAAAGAAATCAGAGTTGCATTTGCTAGGATTATAACAATTGGTGGGTAGGAGAAATGGATCGAAGACAGATTTTTTTTGGAATAGTTCTCGGAAACTGCTGTTTACTGTAAAGGAAAATGGCACAGAACACGCTAGTATTATCAGTTATAGAGGACTGATTGGTTTTCATGAGACTGTACATAGATAGCAATCAGAGACACTTTGCTAAGATCGGAACAGTTATGTATAGTATTACACGGTAGTTTATGCCATAACTGTCATGCAGTCTTCTTTATAATGTAATATGCACATCTGAATAGTCACCATTGTCGATTCTACAGACGATATTCACTGTTTTCAATGACTGCACAACTAATTGCTTATTCTTCCTATTTGTCTTATTATCGTGAGGAGGATCTCTTATTTTCTGCAGTCTTGGGAGCTTTCCTTAGCTGGGCCACAGCAGAACCAGAATGGCATAGACTTGTGTGGTGCTGAAAGCAGCTCATGAGCTGATGTAGTATAGGGAAGTCGGTGTGCCCCATCACCGAACAGCAGACAGGTAGGAGGACAGCCAATGTGCCGTAAAAACTGCGTTGTGCAAGATGCTAGAACGAATCATTTTGGTGAATTAAAGCCAGGTGTAACACTCGGTACATGGGAGTAATGTTTGTTTAAATCTAACAGGTACGGTGATTGTCTCATACAAATTGGTGCAAGGCGCGTTTTTCCGCATGTGTGTACATGGAAAACTTTTGGTTGGTTGAGGTTAGAAACCTGTCATGTAGTGGAGAAGATTTTCTGCCTTCCTCTTCATGCTACTCCATTATTAGTTAACCATGACAAAATCTGTGATTGTAGTAATTTGTTTAACTTGTTTATAAAAGTATTATTGGCTGGAATTCTCAAGGTGTGCTACAGTTGACTGGCAGGATTCCTGAACTGGGAGACCCAGATAAGTATCAGAGTTGAGTCAGAGAACATTTGCTGCTGGGAGGTCACAATCGAGAATACACTTCACTTTAGACAGCGAGATATAAAGGTCTCTGACTTAGAGCAGAGTACAGTGGTCAAACTGGACTCAGAATTTCCATTTATAGCTCTCACTGCCGTCACCACATCAGGGGGATGCAAGACTAGTTAATTTACATCAGGCTTTTACATAGCTAAATGCTACCAACATGCCCTCTGATAAATGTATTAGTAGTATTCATTTTTCCTTTTTTGGGAACCTTTCATTAAATCACTAACCATTTTTCAAAGCCATTGCCTGCATCCGCAATATAATTTCAAATTGTGCATTCATGTGTCCACCCACCTTTGCCAATACAACAGCTAATCATTACAGCACTACGCCCAATTGTAAATTGTTAATATTTTTGATTCAGTTGATAAATCATTTGTTTGACATTTTAAGGTAACAAACCTAATCGTCATAGTGACCACTAGTTTCCTTTAGTAGTTAGATAAGCCCCTCCATTAATATATCCATGTGCAAGTGGTGCACATAATTCTATGCTTAATTGGACCACCCCTAATAATTTACATTCAATTAAACGTTATCTGTTACATGATATTATTCCTCTTTAATTTATATGACCTGATGGGGAGCTTCTAGGTCACTGAGGACTGCACTTATTGCATCTTAGGGATATGCAAAACAGCTCAGCCGACACCTCATATTCTCAGTACCCTCAAGCTGTAATGGGCTTTTCCAGTCCGTTTAGCCGCAAAAATCATTCTCGAGACCTCCAGAGAATAGAAATGTGTATCATTAACTAGCTGCGTAAACACAATGTATTTGACAGTGAAGTATCCCTAAACATGTGAAACTGCATCAGAAATATGAAATGGTTACGATTAAGATAGTGAAAACATCTCACAGTTAGACAAGAAAAGTTCTTCGACTTCGTAAAGTGTAATTAATATTGGAAAATTACAAGCGTTACACGGTGGATTCTACGTTCTGTGTCTGATTCAAGACGTAGTGATGTCGTCAGAAGCCTTCACGTACTTTGTAACACAGAATCGGCACTATAATGAATACAGACATTATATTAAGCAGTCATTCCTGTTTTCAAGAACTGTCATTAAAACTACCATATTTTCGGATTTCAGTACAAACGATGACGCACAATCACTGACGGTCTTAGCCACCAAATAACCTTACCTTAGCGAGGGTGGGAAAGAGTGTACGCTTCCTTTCATTCAATGTTCTTGGTCAATATGTTGAGAGCAAACGTCTGGTCCTATACACCACCAAAATATATGCACCTCCAACAGATCAGTGTAGTACTGCCTGGCTGTTTTTAATATAAAATGGGGATCTAAGAAGTGTAGGATTGTGTTAAATAATCGTCGCAAGTGTATGTGCAGTTAACTCTCGCATTAATGTTTTGCGAAAACAACGCCGATATTCCATTCATAAATGGAGTAAGGGGTGAGAGTGTTCTTCTGTATGGCCTTGTACGCTCCATAACACCAAAGAAAGTCATCGTGACGGTACTGTGCTGGGTAAATGTGGGCAGAGAAAGGAGAGCGGTGGGTGGGGTGCAATCGTGGCTGTATTATAGTGGTCTGAATGCAGCACAGTAAGATACTTTACGGTTCTTAAGTACAAAATAACGCAGTCGGTTGTGGTAGGGGTGCATTACCTGTAGCAATAAGAAGCTGTCCACAATCTCACCTGACGACATGAACTGACCAATTCAGACCTGCAGGTAGATGCAGCCTCTCTGGAGTGGTGGATTGTGTGCTCTGTGTGGCGGTTAGGTGTAGGGTCTCTCGGTAGTTTGATGGTTGCCATGGAGGGCAACACAGCTCGCCGCTGCTTCGCCGTACATAGATGAGATGGCTAGCAGAGCGGTGTTTGTGGGACGTTATGGCAGCGCAAAAAATCACCTTTTACACTTATGGACTGTGGAAGTTCAGCCTAACGTCATCAGGAACAGAAAAGACCATCCCCTTGGCATGTTATTTGTGTAAATAGAGACACAATTGCATCCTACTAGATATGACAGTGACGAGAGTTTAGCAACCATACAAACTGAGTTTTAAATTTACGTTAAGTGGTTTAGGTATGACAGCCGAAGGGGTTCTCATCATTTTCAACCTAGAGTATGTGAATTTATCTCCATTTTAAATTTAAGATGAGCGACTTTTTCGAATATCGTCTCCCAGGAGAGTTGGCAGTTATTTAATTAGATCGCAAGAGGACTTACATTTAGCACAATTAAGATCCCAACTTTGTGTGACAATTGTTTAAATTGTGTTGATGGATGGATTTGGGGAGGGGGGGGGGGGAATTTGGGGAAAATTTTTAGACTTTAACATCACAGGGGGAATTGTTTAATCTTAAAGTCAAGTGGGAAATTATTTAAACTTTCGAAAGTTGGGCTAGTAACAACTTTAAAAATAGGTGGAGCTGGTTCCAATTTGAAATTGAATTAAACGAATTTGAATTTAACTGAGCTGAACTGGAAATGAATTTGAATTAAACTGGATTTGAATTCAAACTGAGTTGAACTAAATTCAAGCTAAAATGAAACTGAACTGAATTCAAATTGAAATCGAATTGAATTGAAATGAAAGTGGGTCAGCATGCAAGTTCAGACAGTTACAATCTGTAGTGTAAAAAATGAGTTTATGGAGCTTGTCTAACAGATAGGCTTGGATATGAAAGGGAAACAACAACCATTTGTCCTAGTTGTGAACAGCATCCAGTCTTGGAACTGCATGAGCGAAAAACATCCTTCGCATTAGATGAAACAATGCTCTTTGTCCTATAAATGATACAGGTGGAAGGGTTCGCCTTGGAAGGCAATGCTGTTTGTCCCAGAACCAGAGGATCCGACTGGCAGGAGAACAAATATCTTTTGTCTAAAAGTGGGGTTGCATTTGCAGAGGAAACAGACTATCCTTTACCTCAGGTGAATCATGTCAAGGAAAAACCCAGGAAACCTAGCAGCAATGCAGACTGCAACGAATATATCAGGTCATCCACCCTGCATTTCAGCAAGACAAATCACCCTATTCGATTTACTTAAGGGAATATTCCTACTTCCACAGTGAAATCGGGGAAAAAACCCAGGCTTTTTTAATTTACCAGAAACGTCTTTGAATATCCATTCATTTTATAGATAGAAATATTGACCAATATCAGAGGAATGGGCGAGGGAGTGACACTTTGTTCCAGAAATGGGAATCCCAAGGGAAGGTTGAGCTTGAGAAGCAACAATTGATAGGAGGGGGGAGGATATGAAAAATCACTTAATAGGACAGCAGGGGAATTAGAAATAAACAGCTCTTTATTTCAGAACAATGAGGGAATTAGAGTTATTCAGTGTAAAGTCAAGTGCCAGCGCTCCTGTCAGGAACGTTTGAGGAGAGACGGCTGTGAGACGACGTCAGCCAGTTGCACACTCACTGACCCCTCTCCAGCACGACAATGCGACAGCAGCGGCCTCTATGTGATGAGAAAATAAACGCTTCGCCGGCTAGTCGTGGCCCACTTCTACAGCAGCATCAAGATTAGGCTCTTCAAGACTAGCGACTTAGGAATTATAGATATTGAAGAACATTGTTTATTTGCATGTCGCCCTTTTGCTTGTGACACTTCTGTGTTATTGTCAAAGTTAAACACTGTCATTTGTCATTTCATAATAAAACTTATTAACACGATTTGTTTGAATGTTGTCTAGCGATCCGAGAAGCCAGGCTTCCTAGACAGCACGTATTTGACGCCAAGGCGGGATTGAACATAGAGAACGATAGCCCTTTATTCCATAATGATGGTGGGGTTAAGGAACAATGGAGAATTAGAGAAAAATGGAGAATTAGAGATGCATAATCCTTTCTCTAGAACAATGGATGTGGGAGGGGGATTGGATGGTGGTATCCTTTGACAGAGAATCCTCGTTGCCTATCTACTCAAAGCTAGGATCAAACTGAGAATGGAAAACCAACGCAATTGCGGAGAGTAATGTAAGAGGGTTCTCGAGTTGGTATATGGTCGATAATGCCGTTGCTGCATCTAAAGTTAAGTGACGCCACTCCTAGTCCACCACCACGCCATTTATTTCAACATGAGGACAATGTATTTGCTCATGTGACCGCTTATTGTTTAAAATAAACAACCAACTTTTTGGTTACTATTGTAGTAACGTTGCCCTTATAACGGCATTTCGAATGCCTACTGTCTGAAAGATGTACAAATATTAGTTTGAAATTTACTAGTGTTACTCCTAGTGCAGTGCTATTCTGCTTAACCTTCTTAGTAATGTCGTATGGCAAGCTAGGCTGGGAGAGCCAAAAGGGTACGTTCAGCTGCCTGAGTTGGAAAGGTGTTTCCTATCCTTTGAAGTGCTAGACACCTTTTCCTTTGTGAAGTATGATCATTGTGTGTGGTCAAGTGAAACTGTCAGTGTAGTTAAGTGTAATAGGTGTGGGTATAGGGTAATGTCATGTATATGTTTGGTGTTGATGAGACAAGGGAGAGGTTGAAACCC
This sequence comes from Schistocerca piceifrons, assembly GCF_021461385.2. Lineage (NCBI taxonomy): Eukaryota > Metazoa > Arthropoda > Insecta > Orthoptera > Acrididae > Schistocerca > Schistocerca piceifrons. The sequence continues at coordinate 601,922,685 of NC_060141.1, read as the reverse complement.
AGTGCTGGCACAAAGCCTACTCTTCCCGAAGAGCACCAAGAGGATCCCTGAGCTTAACGTCTGAATCCGATAAGGTGGATCACCAACAGTAGTGTTTCATGCCCTGGATTCATGAGATACTGAGTTGGTGGGGGGGAGCTTGGAATTTAGTCCGGAACATTGACGTCAAGACTTGAGTAAATAGGGAAGTGACGTCACCACCTCTCCTGGCACCTCTGCTTTGATGGCAAAGGGAAAATTGTCAACAGCGCGTGTCATACACGGGCGACATTCCCTTGCAAACATTGATCATGCCAACCAGCGATTACCTGATTGGAACTGGTGTATCCGCTGCGGCACGGCCATTGACGCTGTTTTTAGTAAGACGTGCTGTGGTCCAACCGAGTACAAAGGCCACCTGAAACAGTTGCAAGCAAATTTTTGCCATCTTTGTAACATTTTGTTCTCCTCTGGATAGCTAAATAAAAGTGAAAAAAGGGTACCTATTGTACGGAATCGTAAACTTAAAATACGTTGTTTTGAAAAAACCAGTAAAACAGATGAGGAACTGTATAAACTTTATTTCAGACAAATGTGTTTTACCATCAGTAGGATAATGTTATTAAATGAGTCGCCGATTGCTGCACCGGGATATGGATACATAAATAACAAAAAAGTTTCACAGTTTTGCCTAAATAATAAATAAATATTTTGGTAGTTTAAGTATCATTTTCTCCCCTTTTTCAATATTTCGACGCGCTAGTATTTGCTCCTGGATGCTATTTCATTCTTCCTGAAACAGATTTTACTCTCCGTTTGGCTGATATGGCATTACATGTCGTTCATTACTCCCATTCACTACATGACACAATCAGCTTTTTATAGCATGCCTGTTTAGTGATACGTCCTAAAGTGTAGACATACTTAGTCATTTTTGGCAACCTCTGTTTGGTCTGGATAACATATAAAGTGTCCTCTGCCCTTGTCCAAGTTCTAATAAAAATGATAACTGGCATCTATCATGCCTGTGGTACTTCTCTGTACTAGATTTGCTTTCCTGTTGGCTGTGTCAAGTGAAATTACGAATTGTCACATTTGACCTCATTAGATGCATGTGTAGAAAGAGAGCACAAGACATATGCTGTACTAACGCTAGACTAAGGGCAGTTGTACAGACAGAGCTCACCGACTCAATAATAATAGCGTTGGAAAGATGGCAAAGGTTGCACAAATCACACGTAAACACTAGAAAAATTCCTGCAGACATTGCCTCAATCAATTAATATTACAGATACACTCGTATAAAGAAAAATTGGATAATGGGGTGAGTGAGGGAGAGACATATTAGCGGTTCATGACACAGGTCAGTAGATCATTCTGACACGTCCAGAGAGGCATGTTGGTGAATTTGGAGGCTTAGGATGTAGGCGATTCTTGTTGCCATCGTTAAATTGTCATGTGTGGTATCGCGAATTTCAAGTAATAAAATATACGAAATAGTGCTCGTCTAATTAGTTGATTTTCTTAATCATTTGATGCTACAGAGGTCCTTAAATACTTAAACTAACATCTTGTCTAAACTATAGGTCCGTGTCACCCGGCTGTAAACGATATCTTCCCCCGTAAATCTCGCTGAAAAGTATGTGCCTATGGGTCCCGTTTAAGGACTCCCCCCAGAGAAAAAACAGTGGAGTAGCAAACAGCGATGCCATGGCGTAGGTGCAAGTTCTAGCCGGCGCTGTCCAGATCTACGAGCTCCGCTCCAGATTCACCCCATTTGATGAAGAGCAGACAGACGGCCGGGACACTTCGCTTCAGCTTCGCTTGATATAGAGACTTTGCACTACTTACGACAGGCCTAAGGCTTCGCACCTACGCGCTGCTCATCATTGCAAAGTTATGTAACCATTTATTTGCTTGTTTTTGCCTATAGTAAACATCTATAAATTTACACGCAGTACCGACGTGTTTTACCTCTCCTGCTCCTACTCACTTCCTGCATTCGGCCAACCTTTCAAATAATCAACATAATTTGGTGTTCTTGAAGCAAGTTCTGAAAGAACGATTCTCCTTGCAAGTCTTCATTCCACGTGAAAGCAGGTTCCTTCTCAGAAAGAATATCGTTTTAACGGGAATCGTCAACTAGGTGGTAACTGATATTTTATTAATTCTACTACATATTTCTTCACAATTATCAGGGGAAAAACTATATTTGAACAACATCGTTACGTTAACGCTCTTTTTCTGTCAGCTAGGGAACATAGCTAAAATTGATATTCTAATTATTCGCCTCAGAACAACAGTTTCATAATACTATTTTGACCAGTTACCAACTTACATTTATCTCTGTGTTATTCCTAAATATGAACTGAGGCCTTGTGGTTACAGCATCACAGCTTCACCCGATTAAGAAGTAATGTACAGGCAGCCCTGGAGGCGTGCAGATGAGGGTGGTAATTGGCATGAACAAACATATGTGTTTGAAGAATAAGTATTCACCATCATCATCATCATAAATGTTCTGCCAAAAGGCAGGTTTTCACATGGTAGCTCTCCTGGCTGTCCGGTATTCTGCCATCGTCTTCAGGTCTGCATAATTTCCTCTTCCCTTTATGTCGTCTGTCATATTGTATCTCCTTCTTCCTTTCAGTCTTTTCCCACAAACCAATCCTTCCAAAGCATCTGCTAGCAAGCATTCCCTTCTCAATGAATGTCCCAACCAGTATATTTCCTTTCTCTTACAGCCTTCAGCAGACATCTTCTCTCACCAACCCTTTCCAAGACTCTTTCATTACTCACTCTTTTCGTCCAGCTTATTCTCTCCATTCTCCTCCACATCCACATCTCAAATGCTTCTAACCTTTTTTCATCTTCTCATCTCAGCGTCCATGTTTCTGCCCCATGTAGTGCCACACTCCAGACAAAACATTTGCTTAGCCTTTTCCTGAGTCCTTTATCTAATTGGCCACATACGAGTCTCCTCTTTCTGTTGAATGCTTCCTTCGCTATGGCAATTCGAATTTTCTCCTGCTGGTGACATCTCAAGTCTTCAGTTATTGTGCTTCGAAGATATTTAAATGCGCTTACTTGGCTAATGGTAGATTGTCCCTTTTTAATGTTGGACAGTCTGCGTCTTGTACTGATCACCATACTCTTTGTTTTTGCTGTGTTCATTTGCATCCCATATTCCACACAAGCTTCATTCAGATCTTTCAGCATATTATTCACTGTACGCTCACTTTCTGCCACTAATACCATGTCATCAGCAAATCTTACACATTCTATTCTCTTTCCGCCAATGCATATTCCTCTTTTCCCATCTAAGACTTTCATAATAATCTCTTCAAGGTATACGTTAAACAACAGTGGGGAAAGGCAATAACGTTGTCTAACACCTCGTCCAATGCCGCTTCCTTCTGACATTTCATTTCCTATCCTTATTCTTACTTTCTGGTGTAAATACAAATTCTGTATCAGTCGTCTCTCTTTCCAGTCTACTGCTTTCGTCTTCAAAATATCCATCAGCTCGTTCCACTGAACTCTGTCAAAAGCCTTTTCTAAATCTATAAAAACAGCAAAGATTTCTCTACCTTCTTCCACATATCTTTCCCCTATAGTTCTTAACAGGCCAATAGCATCTCTTGTTCCTTATCCTCTTCTAAATCCAAACTGCTCCTCTGCAATCCCTTTATCCAGCTTGCTATACAGCCTTCTATTCAACACTCTCAGCAAGACTTTAGCTGCATGAGAAATTGGACTGATGGTCCAGTACTCTTCACATTTTTTGGTGTTTCTCTTTTTCTCTATTGGTATCATAACTGTTGCAAGGAAGTCCTCAGGCCATTCCCCTTTGTAATATATCTCGTTACAGAGGTAGACTGTTTCTTTTCTTGCCTTGTTTCCCAGACTCTTCAACAGTTCTGCTGGCAAATCATCAATTCCACATGCCTTCCTAGTCTTCATCTCCTTCAGCGCCTTTTCTACTTCTGCTTCCAAGATGGTGAATCCCTTTCCATCTTCCGGCACATATTGCTTCTCTTCAACCTTAATTTCGCTTTGCATTTCATCCCCCTTATACAGACATTCAATATATTCTTTCCATCTGTTCAAAACTTGCTGTGGTTCCTCTACTAGAGTACCCTCTGTTCTTTCTATTTCCAGGTTATTCCTCTTTCTTTTACGTTCAAAAACTATTTCACTAGCCAGTCTATACATCATTTCATACTTTCCCTCTTTCTCCATTTTCTCTGTTTCGTATCATTTCTGTTTCATCCATTTATTTTTCCCTTGCTTCTTCAGTTTCTCTTCTTAATTCATTATTCAGTTCCCTGTACCTCTTTTTGCCTTCTTCAGTTATAATTTATGAAATGACTGTAATCAGATTGAATAGTTTCACTGTTCGGCGGCATGTGCAGTGATTCGAAACTTCTTGGTGGATTACAACTGAGTGCTGGACTGTGTTGCAAACTTGCGTTGACTACCGGTCTGCCACACAGTTTTAGAAGGAACAGTGGTTCAACTTAATTTTTGGTCTTTAGGTAGGGGCAGTTTTCATACGGAGCCTACTGATCGTGGTCCATTGTGATAAATACAAGTACATTAAGTAAAATTCGAGGGTCGTTCAATAAGTAATTCGCCACATTTTATCTCATAACACATTTATTCTTAAGAGTCAGAATTTGGTAGCAATATACGTCAATATGTCTTGTCTACGTCCTATTTTTCTACATAGTCTCCATCATGGTCTATTTTCGTACGCCAACGTTGTGGAGGAGCATGTATTCCCTGCTGGCAAAAGCTCTTGTCCTATAGGCGTAGCCATGTTTTCACTGCATGACCGATACTCTCCTCATCTTCAAAGTGTGTTCCCTGTAGAGAATGTTTAAGCGGCCCAAAGAGATGGAAGTCCGCGAGTGTCAGGTCTGGACTGTAGGTTGGATGAGGCAATGATGTCCAACCCAATTTGGCGATGTCTTCCCAGGTTCTTAGACGTGTGTGGGCGTGCATTATCCTGTTCGAGCAAGATTTATGCTTGATTCTTGTCCGATCGAGCACGTCGGAAGCGGTTCTTGAGTTAATTCGGAGTCCTCCCGTATGCGTCTTAATTATTGTCAACCCTGTTGGCATCAAATCCACGAGAATGACCCAATCACAATGTCGGAAGACTGTCACTATGGCATTTCCGGCAGTGGGGGTTGTCTTGAATTTCTTATTTTGTAGTGAATGAGGATGATGCGACTCCATTTATTGCCATTTTGTTTCTGGCGCAAAGTGGTGCGCCCATATTTCGTCCCCCGTAACGATCTGTAACAGAATGGCCTCTCCGTCGTCTCCAAACGCGCTAACAACTCAAATGGAATGGCCTTTCTTTGAACCTTGTGCTCCGCTGTGAGCATTCGTGGAACCCATAGCACCTCTTTGAATATCCGAAAGTCTCGATCATTGCAGACAAACTTCCAATACTGACCGACAACTGGAGAGCCAATTGATGAGTTGTGATGCGCCGGTCGACACGAATAATGGCAACCACACGATTCAGCATGTCTGGAGCAGTGGGTGTGTCAGGACGTCCCGAGCGTGGCTGATCCTGAGGCTGTAACTTTCTTTACCCATCGCCCAACTGTATTCATGTCAGTTGCAACACCGCCATACACTACACAAAAAAGTTTATGGATGTTCAACACGGTTTCTTTTTCTGCACACAAGAATTCAACAACAGTATGCTGCTTGTAACATGAGTTGTATGTGGACGCCATTCTAACGCTGTACTACGGCTCGGCCATCTGCCAGAACGATTCGAAACTTCACCGGCGCACAGAACGAACATCAAATGAGCAGAACCAACAAGGACGTTTGTCTATGTATACTGATGGCTTAAAAAAATGTGGGGCATTATTACTGATCGACCCTCGTATGTACTAAATGCGATCTATTAACTTTCTTTTATGAAGCACTTTATGTAATTCGACGTTATGTATATAAAACATAAGAAATGAAAGTTTTTAGGAAACAACGGTTTATTAACCCATTCTGACGCTTCTTCTAGATTCTTTTATGAGCTCCCCTTGCAGCGCATGGAAGATGTTAGTTGTGCAGGAAGTCGGCTGCTACACCGCCACGAAGTTGGGATGCGGAGTGGCGCCCAATTGGTGCGCTGGTTGCGGTCTACCAGGGGCGTCCCAGCACTGCCTGGCCCTCGCGCCGAAAATTGCGCTCCCTGGGGTAGACGCCTCTTAGCAAACTCTGTAGCCGCGTTTGCTTCTTTCTCGATCGACTGTAAGCAGTAGGGTGTCGCAGATGGGCGCAGGAAGGCCAGCCGCAGAGCCATCTGCTGCCTTAGGCTGCTCCAAGTTCCTAACCGCTTCAGTGCTCACCACTTGCTCTCCGCAAGCCCTGTACGCTAAAGGCAGATGCTGCTACAACAAAGAGATCGAGAGTAGTGTACACGCCTTTGCCTGCTGGTGAAGCCACAGAAAGGAACCATCAGTTGTATGTAACACAACAAAGCGCTCCGATGTCTTCCCACTGATCTCAATGACTGGTACAAAAGCGGTTTCACATGTATCTGTCTAAAAATTGGTGTATCTGTACATACGGCTATTTTTCAAAAAACGTGGGAGAACATAAACACTCACCAAGAGCTATCACGAGAGTTTCATATCACCGGCTGGAGAGGAGGTTGGCTATGACTGATGCTGATTGAACCATCTAAAAGGCATTTCTGTCAGACTGTATCCACTGAAACAAGAATATACGTAAGACAGTAATAGGAATAAATCGGGGATAAACGTATAAAAGTAAAAGAAAGGTCTCTGCAAAACCACTGAAGCAAAGGAGAATTACCTTGGAAGTCGTGAACAGCACCGAGCGAAGCACAGGATAGAGGCACACGTACAGCATATAAACCTGAAAATCAGGTAAGTTGCGGTATATATGATGTACGTGTGGAGCTATGCTGCGCTTCGCTCAGTGGTGTTCGCGATTTCGAAGATAATTCTCTGTTGCTTCAATCGCTTTGGAAAGACCATTCTTTTACGTTTATACGTTTATCACCCTTTTATTGCCGTGTTACGTATGGTCTCGTTTCAGTGGATCTGTTCCTAGAGAAATGTCTTTTAAATGGTTTATTCACAATCAGTTCTGAGTAAGCGCCTTTCCAGCCGGTGATATGAAATGGTCTTGATAGCTTTTTGTTAGTGTTTATTTCATCCTTCTTTCCTGAAAAATGGTGTAAATAACTTTTTTCTGAAAAATTTTGTAAACAAATTTTTAGCGCAGGCTAGAACTATGCTCTAGGATAACACTATTGTATGAACTTGCCTTCGTTTTCTTTTGTTTTTACATAAAATTTGATGATTTGTAATAAACGTTCTAAGCTAAGTCCAAGTGCTCCAGTGGCCAGGTCGGGATAGTGGGCATGTGAGTTCGTTTCAAAGATGTTATTGTTCAAAAAACACTGTCTCACAGGCGTCTGTTTAATGCTTATACAAACAATCATCGTCTCCAATCTGTTCCTCTACTATAAGCTGTTGACAGCTCTGCAAATTTTGTTCATATCCTACCGCACTTTGCGTTTTCATAAGTGCAATTTAGCGGACTACCACCCTAACCACTAGAAACAGGCCGATATATGTACTTTATTGTGAACACCGCACATGATGGCACGTAAGCTCCTCCAGTCATGCCTGCAGCTCGTGGTCTGGTAGCTAGAGTTGCTGCCTCTCCATCATGGGGTACCGGGTTCGATTCCAGGCCGGGTTGGGGATTTTCTCGGCCCAGGGACTGGGTGTTTGTGTTGTCCTCGTCATTTCATCAGCATCGTCATTCGTAGCAGTGACTAGATTGGACTGTGAAAAGAAGTGGACTGTGAAAACAATTGAACTGTGTAAATTTGGGGCTTCTTCCCGGCGCTGATGACCGCGCAGTTGAGCGCCTCACAAACCAAACATCATCATCATCATCGTCCTCCAGTCATTCATAAAACCCAAAGCCGTCCATCGCTTTGCCGTAGTGTGTAGCGCGATTCTTCACCCCAATCACTCGTTTCCAGTCCTCCGCTGTCTACAGCGACTCAAGCGTCACTTAGCGTGGACTACAAAAATGTTTTGCTTATGCGGAGCTGCTCAACCATTGTATCTTACTCTTTTCAACTTCTTACTCACATCTATTGTACTAACTGGACTGCTGGTAGCACTTTGGATCTCACGAGTGATTCCTACATCTACGTCTGCATCTACGTGATTACTCTGCTATTCACAATAAAGTGCCTGGCAGAGGGTTCATTCGACCACCTTCAAGCTGCCTCTCTACCGTTCCACTCTCGAACGGCACGCGGGAAAAACGAGCACTTCAATTTTTCTGTGCGTGCCCTGATTTCTCTTATTTTACCGTGATGATCATTTCTCGCTATGTAGGTGGGTGGCAACAGAATGTTTTCGCAATCGGAGGCGAAACCTGGTGATTGAAACTTCATGAGAAGATCATGTCGCAACGAAAAACGCCTTTTTTAAAAAAAATGACTGCCACTCCAATTCAACTATTATGTCTGTGACACTACATCCCCTATTTCGCGATAATACAAAACGAGCTTCCCTTCTTTGTACTTTTCCGATGTCATCTATCAGTCCCTCCTGATGCGGACCCCACACCGCACAGCAATACTCCAGAATACCGCTGACAAGCGTGGAGTAAGCAGTCTCTTCAGTAGACCTGTAGCACCTTCTATGTGTTCTGCCAATGAATCGCAGTCTTTCGTTTGCTCTACCCACAATATTATCTATGTGATCGTTCCAATTTAGGTTATTTGTAATTGTAATCCCTAAGCATTTAGCTGAATAACCGCGGGACTGCTACGGTCGCAGGTTCGAATCCTGCCTCGGGCATGGATGTGTGTGATGTCCTTAGGTTAGTTAGGTTTAAGTAGTTCTAAGTTCTAGGGGACTCATGACCTAAGATGTTAAGTCCCATAGTGCTCAGAGCCATTTGAACCATTTAGCTGAATTTACAGCCTTCAGATTTGTGTGACTTATCGCCTAATAGAAATTTAGCTGATTTCTTTTAGTACTCATGTGAATAACTTCACACTTTTCTTTATTCGGGATCAATTGGCACTTTTCGCACCATACAGGTATCTTATCTAAATCATTTTGCAAATCGTTTTGATCATCTGATGACTTTACAAGACGGTAAATGACAGCATCATCTGCAAACAATCTAGGGCGGCACTGAGGTTGTCTCCTATGTCGTTAATATAGATCAGGAACAATAGAGGGCCTATAACACTTCCTTGGGGAACACCGGATACTACTTCTGTTTTTCTCGATGACTTTCCGTCTGTTACTACGAACTGTGACCTTTCTGACAGTAAATCACGAATCCAGCAGCACAACTGAGGAACGGTGTCAAAAGCCTTCTGGAAATCTGAAAATATGGAATCAATTTGACATCCCCTGTCGATAGCACTTATTACTTCATGAGTATAAAGAGCTAGTTGTGGAACAATATTTTCTGAAACCGCGCTGACTATGAGTCAATAAATCGTTTCCTTCGAGATACTTCATAATGTTCCAACAAAGCATATGTTCTAAAATGCTACTGCAAATCGACGTTAGTGATATAGGCCTGTAATTCAGCGATTTCCTCCTACTTCCCTTTTTGGGTATTGGTGTGACTTGAGCAAGTTTCCAGTCTTCAGGTACGGATCTTTCTGTGAGCGAGTGGTTGTATGTAATTGCTAAACATGGAGCTATTTTATCAGCATACTCTGAGAGGAACCTGACCGGTATACAATCTGGACCGCAGGCCTTGCCTTTAAGTGATTTAAGCTGCTTTGTTACACCGAGGATATCTACTTCTATGTTTCTCATCTTGGCAGTTGTTCTTGATCGGAATTCCAGAATATTTACTTCGTCTTCTTTGGTGAAGGAGTTTCGGAAAACCGTGTTTAATAACTCTGCTTTAGTGGCACTGCCATCAGTGACTTGGCGTTGTTATCGCGCAGTGAAGGTATCGATTGCGTCTTGCCGCTGGTGTGCTTTATGTATGGCCAGAATCTCTTTGGGTTTTCTGCCAGATTTCGAGACAGAATTTCGTTATGCAAATTATTAAAAGCATCTCGCATTTAAGTACGCGCTATATTTCGAACTTGTGTAAAACTTTGCCGATCTTGGGGATTTCCTCCCGCTGACTTCATTACAAACACCTTTCGCAGTGCTCGACGATCCCTGTCAGTCAGTGAATAAAGTCCTTTGTCTTGGTTTAGCTGTGGTTGTTCCTTCATGTTTGTACTTCAAAAAAATATCACCAACAGTTGGGCAGCTTTGGAGGAGCTGGAATGTCTCTGATCCATTTCTTATTTAGGTGATATGCAATGACACGTTCACTTTCTATGTCACTGACGTCTCCAGTCTGTAGTTACTGCTTCTCAACTGACAATACAGTACTTCATGTTTCCCGTTATACTGGCGGGTACGCGTCTCATAACATATACAGGGTTATTACAAATGATTGAAGCGATTTCAAAGCTCTACAATAACTTTATTATTTGAGATACTTTCACAATGCTTTGCACACACATACAAAAACTCAAAAAGTTTTTTTAGGCATTCACAAATGTTCGATATGTACCCCTTTAGTGATTAGGCAGACATCAAGCCGATAATCAAGTTCCTCCCACACTCGGCGCAGCATGTCCCCATCAATGAGTTCGAAAGCATCGTTGATGCGAGCTCGCAGTTCTGGCACGTTTCTTGGTAGAGGAGGTTTAAACACTGAATCTTTTACATAACCCCACAGAAAGAAATCGCATGAGGTTAAGTCGGGAGAGCGTGGAGGCCATGACATGAATTGCTGATCATGATCTCCACCACGACCGATCCATCCGTTTTCCAATCTCCTGTTTAAGAAATGCCGAACATCATGATGGAAGTGCGGTGGAGCACCATCCTGTTGAAAGATGAAGTCAGCGCTGTCGGACTCCAGTTGTGGCATGAGCCAATTTTCCAGCATGTCCAGATACACGTGTCCTGTAACGTTTTTTTCGCAGAAGAAGAAGGGGCTGTAAACTTTAAACCGTGAGATTGCACAAAACACGTTAACTTTTGGTGAATTGCGAATTTGCTGCACGAATGCGTGAGGATTCTCTACCGCCCAGATTCGCACATTGTGTCTGTTCACTTCACCATTAAGAAAAAATGTTGCTTCATCACTGAAAACAAGTTTCGCACTGAACGCATCCTCTTCCATGAGCTGTTGCAACCGCGCCGAAAATTCAAAGCGTTTGACTTTGTCATCGGGTGTCAGGGCTTATAGCAATTGTAAGCGGTAAGGCTTCTGCTTTAGCCTTTTCCGTAAGATTTTCCAAACCGTCGGCTGTGGTACGTTTAGCTCCATGCTTGCTTTATTCGTCGACTTTCGCGGGCTACGCGTGAAACTTGCCCGCACGCGTTCAACCGTTTCTTCGCTCACTGCAGGCCGACCCGTTGATTTCCCCTTATAGAGGCATCCAGAAGCTTTAAACTGAGCATACCATCGCCCAATGGAGTTAGCAGTTGGTGGATCTTTGTTGAACTTCGTCCTGAAGTGCCGTTGCACTGTTATGAGTGACTGATGTGAGTGCATTTCAAGCACGACATACGCTTTCTCGGCTCCTGTCGCCATTTTGTCTCACTGCGCTCTCGAGCGCTCTGGCGGCAGAAACCTGAAGTGCGGCTTCAGCTGAACAAAACTTTATGAGTTTTTCTACGTATCTGTAGTGTGTCGTGACCATATGTCAATGAATGGAGCTACAGTGAATTTATGAAATCGCTTCAATCATTTGTAATAGCCCTGTACTGGTCCATTTCGCCTTATATAAAGGTCTAATTTTTATTAGATACTGTGTAACTACATGAAGCTCTTCTGGTAAAATAAACATTCGCTGATGAGAGCCCCAGGTGCTCCCATTCTTATTGCGATGATTATCACTTGACGCCGGCCGTTGTGGCCATGCGGTTCTAGGCGCTTCAATCTGGAACCGCTCGACCGCTACGGTCGCAGGTTCGAATCCTTCCTGGGGCTCGGATGTGTGTGATGTCCTTAGGTTAGTTAGGTTTAAGTAGTTCTAAGTTCTAGGGGACTGATGACCTCAGATGTTAAGTCCCATAGTGCTCAGAGCCATTTGAACCATTTGAATCACTTGACGATAATATTATAGAAAGGGAAGAGCAAGGAAATGAAGATGAGATGATATGATACTACGAGAAGAATCTCACCGAGCCCTAAATGAATTAGACACAGTGCCCTGGAGTAGATACCTCTTTAGAACTGTTAAGATCGTTAGGGGACCCATCCGTAGCAAAACTATTCCACCTGGCACGTAAGAGAAGGAGTCGAAATTCTCTCAGGACGTCAAGAAGAACGGGATAATTTCAGTTTCTCAGAAAGCAAGTAGCTGACTGGTGGGAATTCAACCAAATCATGAGGGTCAAAAGTTATGCATGAAAAATACTTACACGAATTATTTACAGGAGAATGGGAAAACTTCTACTGAAGAAGACGTCTTCCGGGAATTCAGTTTAGGTTCTGGAGAAATGTAGGAAAGCACGAGGCATGACTGACCTTAGCAGATAGGTAAAAGAAAGCTATCCTAAGTTTATACCATTTTTAGATTCTCCTTTCGCCCATGCTGTATGTTATGTTCCCTTTGAAATTCTGCAAATAGCAGGGATGAAATCCTGGGAGCAACACGTTATCTACAACTCCTAAAGAAACTGGGTTGCATTTACGAAAGGCAAAGGATATGAATGGGAAGCAGTAGTTGAGAAAGTACGGCAGGATATCAGAATGTAGACGAATTAAATCTGGAAATGCTGAGGCACAAAAATCTTTAAATTGGTATTGTTATTTGGGCAGCAAAATAAGAGACAATGGCCAAAGCACTTTCTTTCTTGTGCCATCCTTTTAATCTCAGAGTAACAATTGCAACCTACGTCCTCAGTTATTTCCTTATTCCAATCTCTGTCTTCATCTACAGTTTTTATCCTCCACAGATCCCTCGAGTACCATGGAAGTTATTTCCTGATGTCTTAACAGATGTCCTGTCATCCTGTCCCTTCTCCTTATCAGTGTTTTCCACATATTCCTTTCCCCTTTGATTCCGCGGAGAACCTCCTCATTTCTTACCTTAACATTGCACCTAATTTTCAACATTTTTCTGTAGTACCAGATCTCAAACATTCGATTCTTTTACGTTCCATTTTTCCCACAACCCTGTTTCACTGACACGCGATACTATATTCCAGAATTACATTCTCAGAAATTTCTTCCTCAAATTAAGAACCATGTTTGATTTTAGTAGACTTCCCCAGGTCCGCACTGCCCTTTCTTGCCAGTGCTAATCTGCTTTTTATGTCCTCTGAGCTCTGTCCGTCATGGGTTATTTTACTGTCTAGGTAGCAGACTTCCTTGACTTCGTGATCCTCAATTGTAAGTGAGGTTTCTCGGTGTTCTCATTTCTGCTACTTCTCATTACTTTGGCGTTCCTTCAATTTACTCTCAATCCATATTCTGTACTATTTAGACTCTTCATTCCACTCAACAGATGCTGTTATTCTTTTTCAGTTTCACTGAGGGTACCAATGTCATCAGCTTTTCTTACCACTAATATCCTTTCAGCTTGAATTTTTATCCCACTTTTGAACCTCTTATTCCCGTCGTCGTTAGTCGAAGTATCGTTTGTAGAATAGGGCCGAATAACTTATCCCTGTCTTACACCCTTTTTAATCCGGGCACTTTGTTCTTGGCGTTCAAGTGTTATTGCTCCGTCTTGCTTCTTGTACATATTGTATATTAGTCGTCTTCCCTTATGGCTTACATATGTTTCTCTCAGAATTTCGAACATCTTGCACCATATGAGAATGTCAAACGCTTTTTCCAGCTCGACAAATGCTATGAACGTGTCTTGATTTTTCTTTAGCCCAGCTTCCATTATCAACCGCAACGACAGAACTGCCTGCCCTTTTGTAAAGCCAAGCTGATCGTCGCCTAACAGATTCTCAATTTTCTTTCCCATTCTTCTGTATTCGGAACCGTGCGACCGCTACGGTCGCAGGTTCGGTTCCTGGCCCGGGCATGGATGTGTGTGATGTCCTTAGGTTAGTTATGTTTAAGTAGTTCTAAGTTCAAGGGGACTGATGACCTCAGAGCCATTAGAACCATCTTCTGTATATTATTCTTGTCAGCAACTTGGATGCATGAGCTGTTAAGCTCATTGTGCGATATTGTGTCAGCTCTTGCAGTCTTGGGAATTGTGTGGATGGTGCGTCGCCAGATTCATACATTCTACACACCAATGAGTAGTTATTGTTGCCACTTCTCCCAATGATTTTAGAAATTCTGATGAAATGTTAACTATCCATTTAGCTTCATTTTATTGTAAGCCTTCCGAAGCACTTCAAAATTCTGAATCTAATACTAGATCCCCTATATCTTGCATATAGACTACTGCTTCTACTCTCATGTTATCAGATGAGTCCTCCCCTTACAGAGCCCTCAATGTGCTCTTTCCACCTATCCCCATTCTCCTCTGCATTTAACATTAGAATTCCCACTGCACTCTTAACGATATCGCCCGTGCTTTTAATTTCACCGAGCATTGTTTTAACTTTTCTATGTGCTAGATCAGATCTACCGACAACCATTCGCTTTGCAATTTCTTCACATTCTTTATGTAGCCACTTCGTCTTAGTTTCCTCGCACTTCCTGTTTGTTTCATTCCTAAGTGACTAGTATTACTGCATTACTGAATTTCAATGAACATTTTTGCATTTACTTTTTTGTTACCTATAGTTTCATTACAGTTACTTTTCTTATAACTATGTTTTCCTCTCCAACTTCTGTGACTGCCCTTTTTATAGCTCTTACAGTTTTAAACATGGCTGTTTCTCAGCAACCGTATGCAGTTTCCAAACATAGGAGTTATAAAGCCAAACGGTTGCAAATAACTGTTTGGTACAATTGACCTAGGTTGCGACATCCACTGAACGTGTTTTCATCGGAATCAAATTTTGAGAAATCGTAAAGTTACGGTGGGAGAAAGCAATGGTCGGAACTGAGAGCAGCTATGTTCATGTCAAAACCAAAATAAAATACGTTTCAGCCGTGTCACTTATGCTTACTAGGAATAACATCTTTTTATAGATGTTCATACCTCTTCAGCTGAACAATGTACTCAGCTACTCCTTATTGCAATATCCATAGACTCAGAGGACTTCTAGTGTATCTCTTCTAGCATAGCAGTATCCGACTTCTTTGCGCATTGGTTCTTCCTGACTAGTCTGCTAAACTTCAGTCTGCTCATCATTACTACTAAATTGTGATCTGACACGTAGCCTCTTGAGTAAGTCGCAAAAGGCCAATGATATTTACGGCATTCGACAATATTGGCTGCTAATGGTAACTGGACGTATCCAGTGTTGAGCACAGCATGATGCTACGGAGTGTATGCTGTAAACACAGGAAATGTATTGGCAGTCTTGCGAATATGGACTATATTTGGCTGTATATTAGAACGACGACAATGAAAATTTATTCCGGACTGTGACTCGAAACCGAATTTCCAGCTTTACGTGAGCGGTCGCCTTACTCGCTTCGGCTCTCCGAGCACGAATCACGGCCATACCAAAACTTCCACATGGCGTTGTCATGGTGTCAAAACGTGCGTTCGTACTTACGTATATTCCCGTCCAGCGAGGATATACTTATTGAAAGTCGAGGGGCTGGTATTGGTGAATAAATACGAAGTAACAACGTCTGTGTTATTAATAAGTACGACTCAATGTTCTTTCGGACATGCATGTACGTATTCTTGACAGTGTTTCCCATCCTTCCGTCACCAATTCTTCAGGAAACCTCATTTATTAACAGCTCTAAACATGGCGTCTTTGACTTGCGGTAAAAACGCAATGAGCTCATATTTTATTCGTGTTACTGTTTTAATTTTCAATAACATTCCTCAGCAATGACAGCCAAAGATATTCAGTATAAGGAGTCACATCCGTCCCAACAATGGCTTTGTTAGGGAGGGCGGATAAGGGGGCGGACTTTCAGGGAAACCGCTTAGACATGGAGTGGGAAACTTGCATGCATTCATGCATGTCCGGAGGAACATTGCGTCATACTTTTTAATAGCACAGGCACCGCTATTTCGTACTCTTAGATTTGATCTGCCTAAAACACCGCTTTTATCCCTGTGCTGGTCTGCTTGTTATGCACTTTTACTCGTCCGTAATGTGTTAGTTTGCTTCCAAGGTACGTTTCCTGTATTTCCGTCAATGTCACTTCGATGTATAAACTGACCGGTAGATGCGAAAGACTGCATCTCTATCCTAAACTCTTTAATTCCAATGCTAGTTATTTCACACAACCGGCAGTTCTTGTGGAAGGGTACTGATTTTTCTAAAGTTTTGCTTCAGTTACGTGTCTTTTTCTAAATAGAAATGGATCTTCAGCTACCTTGACCACGATTCTCTATTCTATTCTGTACGTTGTTCTTGTTAGCAACTTTGGACACAAGAACTGTTAGGGTGATTATCATTTCACACTTATCCGACCTATCTAACTTTCGAGGTTTTCTGGGTGAGAAAGTCTGATGGATGTCTCCAATCTAATAGGTTCTGCACATTAGCGTGAATGGTACAGGGTGGCGCACGAAATATGTTACCATTTTGTTTTTGAATATAAACTTTATTGTTAATACAATCTGAAAGGAACACATATGACAATGAAGAACTGTCCATGGAGATTTGTTCTAAATCAGCACATGCTCAATATGTCCAGCAATTCGTTTCCTAACTTCCTTCAAACGAACACTGAAGTTAGTGATTACCCTACGGCACATGTCTTCCGTAATTTCACTGCAAGTTTGAAGAATAAGTCATCTGAGCTCCACTAAATCACGTGGTAGTTTCGGGAAAATTTTTTCCTTTAGGTACCCCCAAAGAAAGAAGTCACATGGATTGAGGTCTGGACTATTGGGGGGGGGGGGGGGGCAGTTTTGTCCGTCATTGAAGCGACCTGGAAACCTGAGTGAAATGATCCGCATGTCGAAATGCTCGTGTAAAAACTCTAACACAGTGTCTGCAGTATGTGCCCTGCTCCATCGTGCATGAACCACTGCGCGTTGAAGGGCAAGGCAGTAGCAAGAAGCTGTGGAATGAAGCTATTGCGAAGCATGCTCAAATAACGCTCGCGGTTCACAGTTTCTTCAAAGAAAAAGGGTCCAATAAGTCCGTGACTGGAAATTGATGCCCACGCTGTAATCCTCGGAGCATAATGTTGTCGTTCATGAAGCACTTGTGGGTTTTCAGTGGCCCAAAAGCGTACATTTTGTTTGTTAACCACACCGTCTAAATGAAAATGCGCCTCGTCTGAAAACCAAACGTTGTTGAGATTTTCTTCCCCATCCTCCGCTCACTGAGCAAACAGTAGTCTCTGCTGCTTGTGTTCTTCAGTGAGCTTCTGTGCACAGGTCATCTTGTATGGAGCTCACTTTTAAGAATGCGTTGAACGGAGCGCCTGGATATTCCCAGTTGCACTGATGCCTTTCTACACGATTTCCTGGGACTTCTCTGTACAGCAACTCGTACCGCTTCAATATTCTCCGGCGAACAAACAGGCTTAGGCGGAGGTCGCTTCGCTTCCAATACTGTTCCTTCCTGTAGAAATTTATCGTACAACCTGTGGATGGTCTTCTTGCAAAGGACCCATCGTGTGTTAAACTGTTGTCGAAAACGTCTCTGAGTCACAAGGCTTTTCGGTTCATGAAAAAGTAACACAATTGCCGATCGTTGCTGTGTCGTCAGTCTTCCATTGTCAGCCATTGCTGCTTACAAGTCTCCTACCGGCAGTATCGTGAATTACACGTCATTTCGTAACTCATTTGTTTTTCAAGCTCTGCTGGTACTGCTGTAGAGATCTCAGCGGGATATCTAATGTGCGTCGTAAATTGTGAAAGAAACAATTGGTAACACATTTCGTGCGCCACCCTGTAGTTTGATTAGCAATTCCCTCAATGGTTTTAGAATTTCGTCAAGAATGCTCTCTGTGCTTTATTTCATAGCAAGTCCTCCAACGCTCTGTTAAAGTTTTATCTCTTATGTTTTGCAAATCGAGTCATACACCAGTTAAAAAACTCATCAGGTTCGGAGGAAAACCAAT
Organism: Schistocerca piceifrons; assembly: GCF_021461385.2. Lineage (NCBI taxonomy): Eukaryota > Metazoa > Arthropoda > Insecta > Orthoptera > Acrididae > Schistocerca > Schistocerca piceifrons. The sequence goes on along the minus strand of NC_060141.1, from coordinate 601,904,511 downwards.
CTGCCATCCAGTTAGACAGGCGCTGTCATGGCAGAGATCGAGTGAATAATTCCCCAGCAAGCCATCTCCGTTTCCCCGAGAAGCTGGCGGCAGTATTTATTAAACAGCGCCGATATTAAACAGCGTAAGCACCCATAAATCAGTGCGCGTCCGATGGCCGCGCGACGCCAGAGCCACCTGTGTGTGTCGCTCGTCGTTTGTCAATGTCGCTGCACGCTGTCGCCACACTGGACTCCGGGCCTTCTTCGCCGGAGTCGGGATCTCGAGGAACGACTCGACGTGAGGTAACGAACTGCCGTATTTTCTGGGTGTATGATAGGACGGTTACTGTATACGTGCACCCGGAAAGTAGAGCGGCTCGTACTAGCGCAGACGGCAGTGGAGTGCGCAAGGGAGGTAGTGGGATTCCAGCCGCGAACGGTCACCGCCCGCTAGGGAAGGAGCAATAATTCAACGCATGGTGTCTGTTCACCAACGTGTATCTCGCAGAACTTATAAGCTACAGCTTACGAGTTTGAAAACGACCTTACAAATATTTTACACGGCTGTGAACAGTAATTCGACAAAAAAATGGTTCAAATGGCTCTGAGCACTATGGGACTTAACATCTGTGGCCATCAGTCCCCTAGAACTTAGAACTACTTAAACCTAACTAACCTAAGGACATCACACACATCCATGCCCGAGGCAGGATTCGAACCTGCGACCGTAGCGGTGGCGCGGTTCCAGACTGAAGCGCCTAGAACCGCTCGGTCACCCCGGCCGGCAGTAATTCGACAAGTACAGACATTCTATAATATTCTATTACTGCAGAACCCGAAAAACGCTGTCAAATCAACACCAGTTCAGCTCATAAAAGCGATAAGAAATGTTGCATACAATAATGCATTTTGCAATACTGACAAAATAATAAATATTTTGTAGAATATTATTTAATGCCCTTCTGTTTATGCACTGTCGTCAGAATAGTAAGAGTCGAAATCTCACTGTCAGTTTCACTGTCTTCACAACCGCTAGCATGAAAATGAGGAACTAGTTCGTCTTTCTTTTTTTGCCTCTTAATTTTTCGAGCTCGTCGTAATTCCTGTCAACGTGATATTATAGAAGTCGAAGAACACAGTGTTCATAATAGAAAGAAGTTTAGTTGCAGTAAATACGTTTGAAAGTTTGTCGCTTTCCGTCAAGGTTCTTTGTTCAGTTTTCGTGTTTTCCTTGTAAAATCGAACATTATGAAAATTTAGCCAGTTTTCCATCTTAGCATGCATTCATAATGATTTTTCTAACTTGATACCAGACCAGTGATACAGAGACAGAATGGCAATGATGATACTTATACTCTATAAAACTCTTTCTTTAACATCAGCGAGTCCAGGGGTCACACGTCACATGGTCTACATCTACGTTCTACATTTATACTCCGCAAACCACCCAACGGTGTGTGGCGGAGGGCACTTTACGTGCCACTGTCATTACCTCCCTTTCCTGTTCCAGTCGCGTATCGTTCGCGGGAAGAACGACTGTCTGAAAGCCTCCGTGCGCGCTCTAATCTCTCTAATTTTACATTCGTGATCTCCTCGGGAGGTATAAGTAGGGGGAAGCAATATATTCGATACCTCATCCAGAAACGCACCCTCTCGAAAACTGGCGAGCAATCTACACCGCGATGCAGAGCGCCTCTCTTGCAGAGTCTGCCACTTGAGTTTATTAAACATGTCCGTATCGCTATCACGGTTACCAAATAACCCTGTGACGAAACGCGCCGCTCTTCTTTGGATCTTCTCTATCTCCTCCGTCAAACCGATCTGGTACGGATCCCACACTGATGAGCAATACTCAAGTATAGGTCGAACGAGTGTTTTGTAAGCCACCTCCTTTGTTGATGGACTACATTTTCTAAGCACTCTCCCAATGAATCTCAACCTGGTACTCGCCTTACCAACAATTAATTTTATATGATCATTCCACTTCAAATCGTTCCGCACATGCTGATGACCTTTGGTCCCCTACAGGCAATAGGCATCCCATAGAGGAGTGGATCAGTAGTTTGTATCTCGCCATTGAAGTCTTCGTTTGGCCAATTCTCCAATACAGCTATTACTTCGCTTTTCTGGACCTCTGGTTTGTAACTGTTACATCTAAATCAATACCCCGCAAGCCGCCTGGTGGTGGAGGGTACTTCTACTACCACTAACTGATTGATCCTTCCCTGGTCCATTCACAAATGGTGCATGGGAAGAATGATTGTCAATATCCTCTGCATTAGCATTAATTTCTCAAATTTCCTGTTGTGACCATTCCGCTACATGTATGTGGGAGAAAGTGACATGTTGTCCGACTCTTCGCTGAAAGGACTCTCTATGCTCAACGCCTTTCCTGCTCTCTCGCAACGTCTGGCGGGCTGAAGTGGCCGAGAGGTTCTAGGCGCTGCAGTCTGGAACCGTGCGACCGCTACGGTCGCAGGTTCGAATCCTGCCTCGGGCATGGATGTGTGTGATGTATTTGGTTAGTTAGGTTTGAGTAGTTCTAAGTTCTATTGGACTGAAGACCTCAGAAGTTAAGTCCCATAGTGCTCAGAGCCATTTTTTTTTTTTTTTTTTTTTTTTGCAACGTCTGCCACTGGAATTTCTTGAGCACCTCTGCTGCACTCTCCCGCCGACTAACCGCTCTTGTGACGAAACGCGCGGCTATTCGTTGAATCTTCATCTCTTCTATCAGTCCTACCTGATTAGGGTCTCAGACTGATGAACAGTTCTCGAGTATTGATCGGAGGATGAATTACATTTCCTTGAGATTCCTCTTATTGACCTCATTCTGGCCTCTGCCTTACCAACTACTTGTCTTATGTGGTCATTCCACTCAAGTTCCTTCTGGAGAGATACTTCTAGATATTTTACTTGGTTACTGATTTCAAAAATTTTTCTTCAGTAGTGTTGTTGTAGAGTAGTGCATTTCATAGCCTAAGTATGCGCAATGTGTTACATTAATGTACGTTCAGGGTCAACTGCCGTTCCGAACATCATTCGTAACTACTCTGTAGGTCCGTCTACAAATCATTGCTGTCTCCTGGCGTTGCTACCTTTTTAAGACAATTTGCGTCATCTGTAAACAGCCTTACAGCCTTAAAGAGCTTCCAACGCATTCTACTAATCATTTATCTACAGTGAAAACAGAAACTGTCCCATCAGACTTCCATGGGGTATTTTACATGTTGTTATGCCAGGCGATGCAGGCTTTTTCGGTTCTGATTCGAGCTCATGTTACTTGCTGTCGCTACGTTTGCTCTCTATGGCATTTTCACTCCGGTACTTAGTAGCAGTTTACATTTCCAGACGCCACGTCGGTGTGGCATTGGCGTGCCTGCTTACTGTTACGCTATGTCACGTATGTATTGAAAACTCACATCGGCGAGGACAGTACTGGCGTTACGCGGAAAGTTGAGTGAATTTCTGTCCCAGGTACCTAACACTAAACGCCAGTAACTCAATCGACCTGCTATACAGGGTGTCGCTTTTACTTTGAACATCCTAGATAGCATTTTATCCAAAATCGAAATGGCTGGTTCAAATGGCTCTGAGCACTATGGGACTTACTTAACATCTGTGGTCATCAGTCCCCTAGAACTTAGAACTACTTAAACCTAACTAACCTAAGGACATCACACACATCCATGCCCGAGGCAGGATTCAAACCTGCGACCGTAGCAGTCGCGCGGTTCCGGACTGCGCGCCTAGAACCGCTAGACCACCGCGGCCGGCCAAAATCGAAATAAAAAATGTATCAAGCAAGTGTAGTTTAGCTAATGGCGAACGTTAACTAACGTAATTACTTTTCTTGTAACTTTGTTCCCTATGAAGCTGTGGAAAGCAGTTAATGTTTTTTAAATGGCACGCTACATTTTTAATTTGGTAATCCAGATACTCCCCTCAAGACCTGTGCAAGAACGTATCACACTGTGCCATTAAAGTAAGCATGAGGTAAGAAGAGTTCACGACCCTGAGGTAACGGAACCTGTCGATGTGCCGGAGTGGACAGAAATCGAAGCACAAGGCATAAGCACACTGGTCATTCACTCAACCAAATGCAGTTGAAGGTTTCTATGAGTAAAATGTACACCAACGAAAAGAAGGTGAGAAATGCTACTCGTCTATGGATAATGTAAGCTAGCAGAACTGTAATTGTAATAATGTTTTGTTATTTACAATATGGGTACCTGTAGTACAGCACTTTATACTTTTAAATGGTACATTGTGTACAGTAAAGCCGGTCCTTGATTAAAAACTGCATCGACTTTTATTGTTGTTCAAGATAGGTGTAATTCGTCTCGAAGAGGGAGAGAGAGAAAGGGAGAGAGAAACTCTACAGAAAACAATGTCCTGACAGAAACCCACCATTCAGACGGATGTTTTCTCGTATTGATCTCCAAATTTCAAATAAAATGTCAGTATGTCACCTAAATTTCATACACAGCAGTGTATGATGTCAAGGCGTTCAGTACTTGAGACCATTAACGAAAATATTGGCAGTTCAATATGAAGCTGACGAACATGGCTATGAGATGTCACAGAATCTTATTTTTCGGAAAGTTTGTTTGTATCTTTTGAGGAAGACTACAGAACAGCTGGAGTTCGCACGACATTCTGCTCGTACACGTACTCATACTGATGCACGTTGACTTGCGGTCTAACAAGCCTTCTCGTGTGCGCTTGCAGGTGTAGACACGGGATGTCTCCCCTAAGAGTCGTCAGGCGCATTTTCTATGATGTTTTGGCTAGTATTTACAATTTCGTTTTTGAAACGTTTAGCTGGAGTCAGCCCAAACAAATAAATCTCATTATGTCTTTCATGTTTCGCCAAGCGTTGGTGGAAAACGTCGTTTGCTTCCCGTCAGGACCAAAATGATTTTTGGAATAAGACTTTGCTTAATGTAGTGCCCCATTCGTCTTATCGTTATGTAACAGTAAATCACGAGGAACAGAGAGTACTCCAGCAGCTCGCTTCGGCATAGAAGTCCTGTTATTGCTAGAGTACTCGTTATTCATCTAAATCTACATCTACATGGATACTCTGCAAATCACATTTAAGTGCCTGGCAGAGGGTTCATCGAACCATCTTCACAATATTCTATTATTCCAATCTCGTACAGCACGCGCAAAGAACGAACACCTATGTTTTTCCATATGAACTCTGATTTCCCTTATTTTATCGTGGTGATCGTTTCTCCCTATGTAGGTCACATTCGGAGGAGAAAGTTGGTGATTGGAATTTCGTGAGAAGATTCCGTCTCAACGAAAAACGCCTTTCTTTTAATGATGTCCAGCCCAAATCCTGTACCATTTCAGTGACACTCTCTCCCTTATTTCGCTATAACACAAAACGTGCTGCCCTTCTTCGAACTTTTTCGATGAACTCCGTCATTCCTATCTGGTAAGAATCCCACACTGCGCAGCAGTATTCTAAAAGAGGACGGGCAAACGTAGTGTTGGCAGTCACCGTAGTAGATCTGTTACGTTTTCTAAGTGTCCTGCCAATAAAACGCAGTCTCTGGTTAGCCTTCCCCACAACAGTTTCTGTGGTGTCACCGCCAGACACCACACTTGCTAGGTGGTAGCCTTTAAATCGGCCGCGGGCCGTTCACGTCGGACCCGCGTGTCGCCACTATCAGTGATTGCAGACCGAGCGCCGCCACACGGCGGGTCTAGAGAGACTTCATAGTACTCGCCCCACTTGTGCAACCGACTTTGCTAGCGATGGTTCACTGACAAAATACGCTCTCATTTGTCGAGACGATAGCCTTCAGCCACGTCATTTGCTACGACCTAGCAAGGCGCCATTATCAGTTACTATTGATATTGATTCATGTACCGTCAAGACCGACGTTCTTCATTAATGGATTAAAGTTAAGTATTCCACCAGCTACGTCCTTTTTTCTAAATTCTAATTTCCTTGTCCTGTTCCAGACCTCACGCCAGCCTGCGTGAGCTAAAACGCGCGCCTTTCGGCCTCCTAGTAACACGGTGTTGGCTCTCCTGCCAACCAAAACAGTTTCTATGTGTTCTTTCCAATTAAAGTTGTTCGTTATTGTAATTCCTAGGTATTTAGTTGAATTTACGGCTTTAGATTTGACTGATTTACAGTGTAACCGAAGTTTAACGAATTCCAGCGCTCATGCGGATGACTTCACACTTTTCGTTATTTAGGGTCAACTGCCAATTTTCGCACCATTCAGATACCTTTTCTAAAGTGTTTTGCAATTTGTTTTGATTTTCTGATGACTATATTAGTCGATAAACGACAGCGTCATCTGCAAACAACCTAAGACGGCTGCTCAGATTGGCTCCTAAATCGTTTATATAGATAATAAACAGCAAAGGGACTATAACACTACCTTGGGGAACGCCAGAAATCACTTCTGTTTTACTCGATGACTTTCCGTCAACAGCTGCGAACTGTGACCTCTCCGACAGGGAGTCACAAATCCAGTCATATAACTGAGACGATATTCCATAAACACGCAATTTCACTACAAGCCCCTTGTGTGGTACAGTGTCAAAAGCCTTCCGGAAATCCAGAAATACGGAATCGATCTGAAATCCCTTGTCAATAGCACTCAACACTTCATTCGAATAAAGAGCTAACTGTGTTTCACAAGAACGATGTTTTCTAAACCCATGTTGACTGTGTGTCAATAGACCGTTTTCCTCGAAGTAATTCATAATGTTCGAACACAATATACATTCCAAAATTCTGCTGCATATCGACTTTAATGATATGGGCTTGTAATTTAGTACATTACTCCTAATATCTTTCTTGAATATTGGTGTGACCTGTGCAACTTTCCAGTCTTTGATTGTGGATCTTTCGTCAAGCGAACGGTTGTATATGATTGCTAAGTATGGAGCTAATGCATCAGCATACTCTGAAAGGAACCTAATTCGTATACAGTCTGGACTAGAAACCTTGCTTTTATTAAGCGATTTAAGTTACTTCACTACTCTGAGGGTATTTACTTCTAAGTTACACATGTTGGCAGCTGTTCTTCATTCGAATTCTGGAATATTTACTTCGTCTTCGTTTGTGAAGCTATTTCGGAAGGCTATTCCTCGAGTTTTATTTTTACGTGTCCAAAAACGAGTGGTTTGCACCGTTATGTCGGATGGAAAGTAACATTCCACTGTAAAAGTTATTTTGTTTGTTAACAGGGAACAAAGCGGCGCTCTCCATCGACCCTGAGCGTCCTATGAAACACGAGATGATCATTTGTCTGGCATGGCTCCAGCTACATGTTGCAAAAATGAAATTGCAGATGCCTGCCGAAACACCAGAGAAAGTACGCCTGGCGAGAGAGAGACTGTATATGCGTTCAGTCACATTGGGAGTCAGGAAGCATAATGTAGGCTTTCTCTGTGCTCTCGCACTTAGGGTTAAGGGTCAACTGAGATGGAAGGAAAGACATTCAGTCACCACGTTAAAATAAATTGTCCCAATCATGAGCACAGCAGGCACCTGGGATACGATAATCAGCAGGAAGGGGACAGAGAGGGAGTATAGTGAAAAGAAAGGTTGCAGTAGGCCTTTATCCTACAGAAGATGTGAAATGGTTGATCTAATGGTCTAACGAAATAATGATAGCAGAAATTACTAAAACTACAGTAGTTAAGTCTAGAGTGAATCTTTTTGTTGTGGTCTTTACACCGAAAACTCGTTCAGTGCGGCTCTCCACCACGGTATATCATTTGAGAGCTTCTTAATCTCTGAACAGCTGGCAGTAGAATGCCAAATAGATGATCCAGGGACTATCAGAGTCTAACGAAATATTGATAATATACATTTTTTTTTTAAATGATGATTTAGCTGGCGAAAATCTTGCTGTTGCGGTCTATAGTTCGAAGACTCATTCAGTGGTGCTCTCCACCACGGTGCATCTTTTGAAGGCACCATCATCTCTGTGTAGCAACTGCAGCCCAAATTCGTGTGAACATGCTTACCGTAGGCAAGCCTTTGTTTCACTCGGTTTTGAGACTTCACATTTACCTCTATCACCAAACTGACGAATATTTGATGTTTCAGAATGTGCCCTTCCGAAGCCCCTTCTTAAAGTCAAATTATGCCATAATTTCCACCCCTATTCGATACTGTGCCTTTTTTCATTAACTATCCGATGTACCCATATAATTCTCAGCAGTCTTCAGTAGCACGACATCCCGAAAGCTTCTATTCTCTTCTTGTCCGAAGCGTTTATCAACTATGTTTCCCACTCAAAGCTACGCTTCAAAAATATTCAAAACTGACTTCCTATCTCTTAAAATTACATTCAGTGTTAACAAATACTTCCTTTTCCAAACTGTTTATCATGCTGTTGTCGGTCTGCGTATTGTATCTCGCCCCCTAAATCTTTAAATCTCTATTAAATCGAAATACAATCCTTTTTGTTTTTATCTTTCAGAACATTTCATTTTACTCTATTCTCCCTTCCAGGGTGTAGATTCGCGGGAGTTCACTGCACTACAGGGATGATAGAACTGTGCTAAAATGTGTTACGATGTTAATTTGGTAGACCTAGGTTCCATTAAGGACATATCTGTTTACTTATAGATAGTTCACTACATACTCATCCTGCAACGGAAAGCGCTTAGAATTACAGAAAATATTATGTCCTGAATATACAACGAAAATAATATTTAGCGCGCTACTTGTTTTCCGAGCGCGAATAAAGTTTTAATTGGATTCGGATTGTTTCCGGATTACTCACTGGTGAAATGTTTAAACAAAGCGGATGCGCAGTCAGAGTCAAGTATTTACCGTAAGCGCCGGGCGAAACGATTACAGTAAACACGTTTAATCAGTTCCAAGGCAAAACCCCTCAGAGCGTGTCGCCCGCAGGGCTCCCGCCGCCCAAATTATTCGTTAATGAATATTCATTAATCGACTAACTGCGTTACATAGACTGCAAATCGTAAACTAAACTACGAGTGAAATGGTCATGCCTCATTTCGCTGCTAAATTACACTGTCAGACAATAAAAAAAAGAAGATATTTCATTAGCTCCGCGAATGAAAGCAGGGAGAGTGTCATGAACTTGCACGGCTCCCGAAGTACTTCGGGAATTACAATTTGTTCCAGTTTAAATATTAGCTTAGTGGGAGATGTTTTCTTGCTTCCTCAAGACTGACAGCGAATTGTTTTTCCTCTGTCTCTCCTTAACTGTTCTACAGTAAAGCTTCAAAAGTTATCTCTGTTCGATTGCTGTCGAACAACGCATGAGCATATTGCATACTGTGGGTGAATTTATAGGCATCCGCAACGGAGAGTACAAGGAGCAGTTATTCATTACAAAATTCTCCTGCAGCTCTTTGATGCCGGTAAAACTCATATTTACACTGCTGGCCATTAAAATTGCTACACCAAGAAGAAATGCAGATGATAAACGGGTGTTCATTGGACAAATATACTAGAACTGACATATGATTACATTTTCACGTAATTTCGGTGCATAGATCCTGAGAAATCAGTAACCAGAACAACCACCTCTGGCCGTAATAACGGCCTTCATACGCCTGGGCATTGAGTCAAACAGAGCCTAGATGGCGTGTAGAGGTACAGCTGCCCATGCAACCTCAACACGATACCACAGATCATCAAGAGTAGTGACTGGCGTATTGTGACTAGCCAGTTGCTCGGCCACCATAAACCAGACGTTTTCGGTTGGTGAGAGATTTGGAGAATGTGCTGGCCACGGCAGCAGTCGAACATTTTCTGTATCTAGAAAGGCCCGTACAGGACCTGAAACATGCGGTCGTGCATTATCCTGCTGAAATGTAGGGTTTAGCAGGGATCGAATGAAGGGTAGAGCCACGGGTCGTAACACATCTGAAATGTAACGTCCACTGTTCAAAGCGCCGTCAATGCGAAGAAGAGGTGACCGACACGTGTAACCAATGGCACCCCATACCATCACGCCGGGTGATACGCCAGTATAGCGATGACGAATACACGCTTCCAATGTGCGTTCACCGCGATGTCGCCAGACAGGGATGCGACCATCATGATGCTGTAAACAGAACCTGGATTCATCCGAAAAAATGACGGTTTGCCATTCATGCGCCCAGGTTCGTTGCTGAGTACACCATCGCAGGCGCTCCTGTCTGTGATGCAGCGTCAAGGGTAACCGCAGCCATGGTCTCCGAGCTGATAGTCCATGCTGCTGCAAACGTCGTCGAACTGTTCGTGCAGATGGTTGTTGTCTTGCAAACGTCCCCATCTGTTGACTCAGGAATCGAGACGTGGCTGCAAGATCCGTTACAGCCATGCGGATGTGATGCCTGTCATCTCGACTGCTAGTGATACGAGGCCGTTGGGATCCAGCACTGCGTTTCGTATTACCCTCCTGAACCCACCGATTCCATATTCTGCTAACAGTCATTGGATCTCGACCAACGCGAGCAGCAATGTCGCGATACGGTAAACCCCAATCGCCATAGGCTACAATACGAGCTTTATCAAAGTCGGAAACGTGATGGTACACATTTCTCCTCCTTACACGAGGCATCACAACAACGTTTCACCAGGCAACGCCGGTCAACTGCTGTTTGTGTATGAAAAATCACCACCGGCGCCAACCTTGTGTGAATGCTCTGAAAAGCTCATCATTTGCATATCACAGCTGCTTCTTCCTGTCGGTTAAATTTCGCGTCTGTTGTACGTCATTTTCGTGGTGTAGCAATTTTAATGGCCAGTAGTGTAGCATTGTGGTGTGCACCTGAAAATATGTTGGCTCTTCGAATTCTAAATAACTAGCGCTAGTTCGGTTCACAGGCTACTCACAGTAACTTACTCCATTTCTTTGGCGCGGTGGTGGCTTCTCTGCTGGACTCCACTGCTGGTGAACATGCCCAAATAAGAGCCTAAAATCTTTGCTCTCTCACTTCATCGTGCGGCTCTTTGTCGAACTGCAGTAAGGAAACGTTCCTGCATTGAGCGCAAAATAAACGTGACTGCAGTATAATAGTCCAACATTCGTTCCTATTAGCAAAACTGTAGCCTTACCCTCGTATCACAACTTAATCACAGTGGTTGTCTGTAAACAAACAAAACTCATCAAGTCTCGCTACTAAATCGCAGCAGCATGCTCTGAAGGAAACGTCCATGCCTGATGGGGTGTGTTCATCTACAGGATGATCCTTGTCAACGTTTAAAAAACCTCTAAGCGACATAGATGACGCGGACACAGATAATTTAATGTGACACACATGGGATCGCAAATGTCGCGAAATACCCCGAAAGTGGATGACAAAAACTGAACATGTGATCTCAGCAGATGGCGTACCGGTACTTCGTTGCACGTTGGGTTTGTCAGTCCTACTCTCACTGGTAAGGGAGCATTGATACACATCGCTCCTCTGTGCTACCGTTTTCGTAAACGTAATGCGATTCTTTGCAGCACTGGATTGCCACTACCTCGTGCACTATCTTATCATATCGTAAAGTACAAGAACGAATACAGATTACCCTAGCACAGCCATGTATAACACAGTCCTCCTATCGGCCAGGGTAGTGCAGAATCATCGTCACCACTGTAGAGTCTTGTACAGTAAGGAAGCAAGGGAGAGGATGTTGTTATGAGTGGCCAGTATCCTCTTTCTGCAACACAAAAGCACTCGTGGACTCACACAGTTCTTTATTTACAAGAACTGGCACTTTTATTTATCTTGAATAGAGTCCATGTTCTCGGTACAAGCTCATCAGTAACAGTCCTCTTGCAGACAATGTCGTTAATCTTGCTATAGTCACAATTCTGGGATCACTGCTGGTGCGGCTATGTCCTATCGTAGCCTACGAGTAAACTGATGAACGCCAACTGGAGTGCGAGTGAGTCACTGAGGCCGTCCGGTCAGAGACGGTGGCCTAAATACATCTTGTTGAGAGGGCGTTGGCGGCGTGTTGCTTGTGGTGTGTCTCTCTGGCCTCTCGTGATAGGCACGTTTGATCCAGCGCCTACTATCGATCTTCGCGCTACATCTTTGCCGACCGGCAGCTTACGCCAGCACAGGTAGGATCGACGTATTCAGCCGCTGTAAGTGCGGTGAGGTATGTTACCTGGTGAAGTCACATGTTCAGCATTTGTCATACACTTTTTGAGTATGTCCCGACGTTTGTGATCACATGTGTCGTAGATAACATTGCCCATTTAGGCGTCCGCCCCGATAGCTGAATGGTCAACTTGACGGACTGCCGTCCTACGGACGCGGGTTCGATTCCCGGCTGAGTCGGGGATTTTCTCCGCTCAGGAACTGGGTGTTGTTTGTCTTCATCATAATTTCGTCACCATCCGGCGTGCAGGTCGCCCAATGTGGCGTCGAAGGTAATAAGACCTGCACACTGGTGGCTGGATCTACACCGTAAGGGGCCTCCCAGCCAATGACGCCAAACGCTCATTTCCATTTCCATTGCCCATGTAGGCGTCATTTCCGTCGCTTTGGGATTTTAAACGTTAGTAAGAATCACCCTGTGCACTTCACCTTGGAAGATAAATTCTTATTTCCTGCGACAGGAAAGAGCGAAAAAATGGTGAAATTTCAAGGCTGAAAGGTATGCTCTCCTGAAGTTGCAGACTAGTTGGCTTATCTGTGTAATATCGCGTCTAACTGAGAAGACGACGTCAATCTTGGTTAGGTCCAACGGTATTAATGAGCTTAGTAAGAGCAGGCATTGCCTACAGTGAAAGTGACTGTTAAAACTAAGCTTTTGAAAATAGCGACAAGTGGCACTTAGCATTTTTATTTAACAATCTCGTGTTTTTTTGCAATTTATGCTTGATTTCAGGTACTTTACCTTAAACGGAAAAACTTATCACATAGGGGTCGATCTAGCGATGGGTCATAGTTTATCCAGCATCTCATCTGAAATTTTTCTTAGTGACGTGGAAATTATATTTTCGGTATTTTCTGCTTTATATGTGGAATTTATTAAAGAATCTAATTTCCACATATAAACACATATAACAATGTGTCCCAAGAAGAGCTACTGACTGGACCAATTACTTTTGTTGGAGCCAAAATTAATTTTTCTTGTACTACCACTGAAGTTGTTACTTTATTAAAAAATCTAATTTCCACATATAAAGCAGAAAATACCGTACTATGACGACACTATAGTTCTATGTAAAGGAACCAAGCAAGATTTAATCGAAGTAACAGGCATGCTCAACCAATTGCATGAAAAAATTAAGTTCAGAGTTCAACATGGAACCGATGGTAACATCAATTTTCTCGATTTTTCCATTGGTTGATCGAATGGGAAATATTATTAAAATTGACAGGAAGCCTACATATTCAAGTATATTTATTGGGAATCATTCAAACCATCCAACCTGGTACAAAAAAGCGTATTTCTATTCAACCATAGACAGACTGTTGCAGTTACCAATCAGAGATGCAGACAGAGCTACAGAATAAAAGACAATTAACAAGACAAAATTAACAACAATTACCGAGAATGTGGTATGATGGTACTGTACCACAGAAAAATATATCAAACGAAGTAATAACAATTGCAGTTGCAAGTCAGTGGAAAATAAAAGGTATAATGCACTCACATCCAAAGATCTTGTAACAGACCGTATTGCGAGAAGTTTCCTAAGACAAAGTTCAAGTTACATTTCGAACTAATAACTCCCTTAGATACGCACTAATACACAAAGACAATGTACGTAATTCAAGATGTATAAAATAAACTGCAAAAATTCTCAGAGCACGTACATTGGCTAAACTGGACGAGCGTTTAAAATACGTTACAAGAAAGATTGCAGTTTAAATTCATACCGTACAGCAATGGGTGGGCATTTGAGAAAAACTAAATATATGTGAGGTGGTATTCAAGATAGTATGAAAATTATCCGCACAGCAGAAAAAGATTCTCTGTTAAATGTTTGGAAGACTTGGAAATATTCGTAGAAAATAAGAAAAACCAGCAAAATTTATTAAAAGAACAAATCGAATTTAATTTACGTGGTTTCTTCAAGTTATCTGATGAAGTGAAGTAGTCAAGAAACCCAAATATAATAAGTTATTTATTATTGTAACAGAAATATTTTTAAAAAACGGTAATTTTGAATGTATATTTGTAATGACATTTTTAAATATGTATTTCGTATAAGATATCTTGGAAACCTATTGTAATTTTTACAGTTGTATTTTGAAAGATAAGCAGATATGTATAGACATGAGGTACTTATACACACGCCTATTAAAGAGGCGATTAAAATGTAAATTTAGATTTCTGTTGTTGCTAATTATCTTTGGATACACTATACCATGGGCTTCTGTAAAGTCAGTTTAAATAGTACGGTACAACTGGTTTAATCTCTATTACTGTCAGACAACATTAAACGCAGTCCTATAGTGCTATCAGCCAACTTCAGACGTTAGTATAAATTTTCGTATTATCGCAATTCGTATCTTTTACATTGTATACTCTAATGATGCCCTTGTTTAACTGAAGAGGTGTTTTCAAAAGCTTATGATTAATAAGTTGTTAAGGAATGTTTCCCACGTACATCTTGTCTAATTCTGACCTTCAGATGTACTTTACACTCAAAAAATGTAGCTGTCAAACGGACATTTTTTCCATTTTTATTATTAGAAACATCATCAGAATAGCAAGGCACTGAAATAATGCAACAAATTCAGTAAGGAAATCAAATGTGTGATTTTGTAAGAAGCCTAAATTTATACAATTATGAACAAAAAATATTCTGATCACATACTCAACAGGGTTTGGACCACCTTTGGAACGTAGTGTACCAGCGATTATATGTGCATGGATTCGGCAAGTTCTTGTTGTGTTTCTGGCATCAGACGTCTCACATGAGTCCTGTGTCACGCTTCTCAATCCTCTGCAGCCTGTTCTTGTGTTGTGACAAATATGTTTACCCTACTGGAAGATACCATTGTTTCGGATAAGATATCAAGCAGGAACGAATGCAGGAGTTCTGCAGTGAGGTTCACGTTGTCCACAGCTGTCATTAAATCTTCGATTATTATCTCAAGTCCCATGGAAACTCATGTGAATGTGCTCCACAGCGTAAAACTGACCCCTTCAGTTTGCGACTGTAGTGCGCTGCCGTTCATCTGTATGACAGCATACCCGTAAACGGACATTGACCTGGTATAGCAAGAAACGTGATTAATCCGACTAGCTGACACCTCTCCTTCGATCCACGGCTCGTTTTCGGTTATCCTGTGCCCAGTGGAATCATAATTCGTGACGTGGTTGGATCAGTACGGGCCGAAGTCGGGGACGTTTGCTGCGGAACTTCACATTCAGCAACGTGCACTGATGATGGTTTACCATGCTCTGGCAACAGAGCACAATGCTGGTGCAGCAACATCATAAGTGCACGTGGCTGCACCAGCATTGTGCTCTGCTGCTAGATATGCTACAGATCGCGGCTATCACGTTTTACTGAGCAGGTGACCCTTCATGATGAGCCCAGGACGTCTAACACCTTGTGGTTTCTTCGCCCCCAACCAGTTCATATCCGCGTTACTACAGTGGCACGTAAACAGCCAGTCAGCTCTAGTTGTTTCTTGAGCGCAGTCAGCAATCTTTTTATTATGATTCTCCACTAAAATTTCTTCTTGTGGTTTACCATGCATTTTTCGTTGTTTTTATAACTCAGTGTCCTTTTAATCTCAATTTCCTCCAACATTATATCGCATTATTCATTCGTGGTTGAAAAAAAGGCGGGACATACTGCAAAGGCTACAGCGAGAGTAAAAATGCACACGTTTAAATTACATTTAATGGTAAATTCAAGCAAATCTTCCACTTCGCCGTAGTATACGCTCTGTTACCTTAGATTGTTTTGTTCTAATGAAACCAGGCGCATAAATCCCTGTAAGACAGCGATATGATGAGCGATGGCTAACGGTGATAAAACGCAGCACAACGCGGAGAAATTTGTCGCACTGCCCAACAAAATTGATCGGACTTCGCGTTACAAGCGATATCATACTCTATATACCGAAAGAGACGATGCAAACACGCATGTGATAACACGCAGATAGTGTGTAATCGTCACATCACCAAATTTTCGCTTCCAGCGGAAATTAACAGCGAAACATAACATTTGCTAATACACATAATAAACGATAATTAAGATCTGCGCTGAATCGAACTGTAACTCATTTAAGTCTAAAGTAACGGTATTATTCAGAAGTAAACTAAATGTACAAACGTGGAGTCCTTACACGTATCGTAACAGAAGAAATCTAGCTACTGAAGTGCAAGAAGGTTTATTCTTTAGCCTCCCCTCTTTTTGAGAAAAGAATATGGAAAATGCTCTACCGACTTCAGCGTATTGAGTTCAATGATAACCATATTTTTGTTACGCTATTTAAGTAAGCAATATAATTTATTAAAGCGGCCAGTTCTCTACAGTCAGACAGTTAAAGATTTATTCTCATCTTCCCCAAGGGATGCTACTTTTGCCTTTGGCTTCTTACTCGGTTACCCCATTTACCTCCTTTCTGCATTTCTTGTATTCTATCACGTTCATCTCTCTTCCCTCTTCCGTGCCTTCCCTCACAATTCCACCAGTACTCACAGATTAAACTACATGTCTGTAATTTGTCTTCGTTGTCCTCTCTTTGTGATACCTGCAGTCGTAACGAATGGTTCAGTGGTTACTTAGATTTGTATACTGTAATGTGTTTGCAGGCTACATGTTATTCATGTGGTCTTGTGTCTCGCAAGTAGGACACTTATGGAAAAGTTCGTGCAATGATAACGAGATCTGTACAGATTTTTATCCCTTTTCCGTCCTACATAGAACTTGCTATATATACGTGGAAGTTAACATGCCGTTACTATCCGTAACGTCTGTTAAAGGGCTAGCAACCATAGGTTCTACGTAACATACATGGGGCAACTACCAGTATGCTTCATATTTAATGAAACAGACAGTACTGAACTGTGGAGTCTCACACGAAAGTATCGTCTTGAACTAACTAAGCGCAAATCTTTATTTTCTACATTGCACGTAGCAGGAATAAGTAGAGAAACGGTAGCAAACTGTGTCACATCAGCTAAAAGTAATTTAGTACTGTTCATAATTCAGAGGCTGTAAATAGTAAGTTTCAAGACAGTAGTGAGTTTCGAAATTTTAAACAAACGTGCGTTTCCGCCTTTAGATATATGTGGAAAGTCATGGTGATTTCGGAGCAGGGAATACTTTACCTAATAGTCAAGCCCAACCTTGTAGTGTAGCTGAAGATGGTAATACATCTGATACTAGCAATGTCGAGGGTACAAATTGTGAACGACTAGATCGTCAAAGTGACACAGCAGTCACGTTGGACAGCTTGCAACATACAACTCGGGAACGTCCGCAACGGAGGTCGTTCAGGCTAACGTGAATGGTAGTGCTCTAGAGATTTGTCCTGATACGTCATCGATGGTACAAGCGGCGAAAGCATTTGCGGAGTCGCCATCCAAAAACAAATGGAGCCAACTGTATCTGCTGCTACAGATAAGCCGAGTCAAGTTTCGACGGAAAAGTAGAAGAGAAAAATTTCTGCGAGTAGTAAGAAAGAGAGGGAAAACGATGTACACGAACAGCCCCCAAGAAGGTGCAATAGTGATGGAAGGATAGCTCTATTGGAGAAATAGCGAAGCCTGAATCGAAAACGATCTCCCATGCCGAGCGCCAACTGACTACGGATAATCGTAAGCGAGGAAAGTACTCAATATTTTGCCATTTCATTTGGAAGTGGGCTGTTTAGGTTTTTATGTTGGTAACGCCACGTAGCGCTCTGTATGAAAATCACTTACTGTGCTGTGTGCAGTCTGCGGCTGGTTTGCATTGTTGGAATATTTGCTATTGTAGTGTTGGGCAGTTGGATGTGAACAGCGCGTAGCGTTGCGCAGTTGGAGGTGAGCCGCCAGCAGTGGTGGATACGGGGAGAGAGATGGTAGAATTTTGAGTGCGGACGATCTGGACGTGTGTCCATCAGAAATAGTAAATTTGTAATACTGTATATCATGAACTGATATATATATATATATATATATGACTTTTGAATATTATTAAAGTAAATATATTGTTTGTTCTCTATCAAAATCTTTGATAGCTATGCCTATCAGTAGTTAGTGCCTTCAGTTGTTAGAATCATTTATTTAGCTGGCAGTATTGGCGCTCGCTGTATTGCAGTAGTTCCAGTAACGAAGATTTTTGTGAGGTAAGTGATTCATGAAAGGTATCGGATATTGTTAGTCAGGGCCATTCTTTTGTAGGGGTTATTGAAAGTCAGATTGCGTTGCGCTAAAAATATAGCGTGTCAGTTTAGTGTTGATCAGAATAAGTAAAGAGAGAAATGTCTGAGTACCTTCAGTTCTGCTCAGCTGTTTGAAAATCAAATAACATAAGAGGTTTATCAGCACAGTAATTCATTAATTTTTTAAGGGGATGTTTCACATTGTGGCAGGGTGCTACAGCAACCAGTTTCGAATTATTTCAAAATACAAACAGTCTAGGTTGCGAAACTATTTAATATTAATGACGAGTTTCATCCTTTTGGGACATCAACAGATTGTGTAAAAGTAGTTGGAAGTGAAACCCATCCGCCATAAAGGCATACAAAATGGAAAATCGACGTAACAGTAACTGGATATGTAATCCATCCATCCACTTACTGTTGCATCCAGTTTCCATTTTATATGGCTTTATGACGAATGGATATCACGTGCAGCTACTTTTAACCCCCCCCCCCCCCCCCACCCCTTCTCCCCAAAAGTGTCAAACACGTCGCGGATCACTGATATTAAATGGTTCCGCGACCAGGACTGTTTATATTTTGAAATAATTCGAAACTGGTTGGTGAAACAGTGCGCCACAATGGAATTGTGTAATTTTCGGTACAGAGAGACAGGGGCATGAGGGACTTTATTAGAAGAAATTAGTTTAAAGTTCTAGAGTGAAGCAACATGTATTGATGAAAAGAGACTATATCTCATGGCGGAGCATAGCACCCTCATAGTTTAGTTTCTTAACTGAAGTCAAAAGCTCTCACCTACCGAAGTCCGCGCGGGATTACCCGAGCGGTCTAGGGCGCTGCAGTCATGGACTGTGCGGCTGGTCCCGACGAAGGTTCGAGTCCTCCCTCAGGCGTGGGTGTGTGTGTTTGTCCTTACGGTAATTTAGGTTAAATAGTGTGTAAGCTTAGGGACTGATGACCTTAGAAGTTAAGTCCCATAAGATTTCACACACATTTGAACATTTTTGAACCTACCAAAGAATTTACTGTCTCGTTGTACGGACACAAGCTAGCATAATCGTGACTTGATGCCGAAATCGGTGATGATTTGACAAAATAAAAAATAAAATTGCATGTATGGTCCAACAAGTAAGAAAATGAATAAATACATAAGGAAGCCTGTCAAAGCAGAAACCCACTTAGTCATTTAGTATTTTTCACTTTTCGAAACTACGTTTTAAATGTTACTTACGTCGGTTCAGTCGCGTTTCAGAAGAGTGCAAGCATTGGCATGTACGAACGTGACAAATGCAACGCAGCGTTTATCAATCAATGGCGCGAACTCGTCAGCCATTTGGAGCACGCGTGTAGCGGCGCGCGGCAGTCGCATCAGCTATGTTTGAAGTTTGTTCCGCGCCGATTTAAATGGCTATCACGCCTCGTTTTGCATATGCGATTGCGCTTGTTTCCAGGCGAGTCAAGAGCGCCCTCCCACCCCCGAGCGCGGGCCTCGCACTCGCTATTTAGTGCCACAGGGGGCGGCTGATGCGTACCGGGGCGGGGTCACTGTGCCGGGAGTGATGACTGCACGGGGCGGGGGGCGGAGGTTTATGGAAATCGGATACATTGTTTACCTATCATTAGCATGTTTAATGTCACGTGATATATTCTGATTTCCCCTTGCGACAAATGAGTTTCTGTTCGCGCGTTGTTGTAGCGGTGCTCGCGCGCCCAGGAGTCCTGGCGCCCACCCCGCGCTTTCGTCCGCCCCGGATTTAAATATTCATCACGAATCGGCCAGAGTGCCGCACGCGCACGAGCCGGGTATTTTTGGCACAGACCGAAGCACGCTCAACTAACGAGGCCAAGGTGGGCGTGCGGACAGGGGAGAAGGGGAGGGAAGAACAATAATCCTCTTCATCGGCTTCTCCTTAGACTGGTAGCCGACATTGCAATAATCCCATGAACTGCAATTGGCCAGCTGACAAGTTGAGGGTATGGGACGTGGGTCACCAGTATGGCACAAACTGTGAGAAGAATCAGATAGATGCTTCTTTCAAGATCCTAAAATATGTAATCTGAATGGGCCGTAGGGAAAGAGCAAAGACTCTCTAAAGATTTTCGGGGTCCTTGTGAGGAATTATAGAGCAACGTGAACCGAACAAGTTCTCAGAATGAGATTTTTACTCTGCAGCGGTGTGTGCGCTGGTATGAAACTTCCCGGCAGATTAAAACTGTGTGCCGGACCGAGACTCGAACTCGGGAATTTTGCCTCGGTAGAGTACTTGCCCGCGAAAGGCAAAGGTCCCGAGTTCGAGTCTCGGTCCGGCACACAGTTTTAATCTGCCAGGAAGTTTCATACCAGCGCACACTCCGCTGCAGAGTGAAAATCTCATTCTGGAAACATCCCCCAGGCTGTTGCTAAGCCATGTCTCCGCAATATCCTTTCTTTCAGGAGTGATAGTTCTGCAAGGTTCGCAGGAGAGCTTCTGTAAAGTTTGGAAGGTAGGAGACGAGGTACTGGCAGAAGTAAAGCTGTGAGGACGGGGCGTGAGTCGTGCTTGGGTAGCTCAGTTGGCAGAGCACTTGCCCGCGATAGGCAAAGGTCCCGAGTTCGAGTCTCGGTCCGGCACACAGTTTTAATCTGCCAGGAAGTTTCGAATAAGTTCTGTTGCGCGCCGACAATCAGATCACTTGCTCGGGTGCGATATACGTTTTTACAGTTTTCTTTATCTTTCCTCGCAGTGTTATTGCCCGTCGTTGTAATGTTCCCGTCACCTCTTGCTCGTAATATGCTCGTGCATCCCTCCGCATCTTGCGGAGATGACGAACGCAATTTCATTTATAGCGCCAACTAGTTCTATTCCTTTCCTTTAAATTTGAAGATAATTATTTTTCCCGAGATTAGAAATCGTGATTTTTTAATGACGAGAACATACATTTTGGACGAGCACCAGCAGAATCGATGACTTTCTTCTTTTCGGCCAAGGACACCAACATACGAAAGGAATATTCGTTAAGATCGTAATCATCGTCGTTCACGTCTGGACTCCAGGAAGGAACCTGTTACAAATATAACAGGACTGCATATATAGGAAGTGTGTGTGTGTGTGTGTGTGTGTGTGTGTGTGTGTGTGTGTGTGTGGAGAGAGAGAGAGAGAGAGAGAGAGAGAGAGAGAGGGAGAGAGAGAGAGAGGAGGGGGGGAAGAGAGAGGGAGACGGAGAGGGGGGAGGAAGAGGAAGGTGGAGAAGAGGGGAGGGAGAGACAGAGATAGAGAGAGAGGAAAAGAGAAAATCCACCGCTTCATAAAGATTTTGCTCTTCAGTTTCGGTGTATAGCATCAAATCTTCAACATGTACTATGAAATTATCGTTCATAATTTCAATAACGTGCTGAGCAATTGCTTGACCGACGACTATTGCTACAGCAGCCATAGACGCAAGAGGATTGTAAGTGATCATGCATTTTTCTTTATAAATAAATGAAGAGCAGTTGTGAACTAGTTTTTTAGCGTTTATCAAATGTTAAAAGTTTTGGTCTGTTTACCATTCACTTCACCGGTATAAAATTCTTGATAGGTTTCCATTTTCCAACAGAGAAGAGAGACACTCTCCACACTGTAGAGACCGTTGGAAATTGTCGGAAAAAAGGTAGAGTAAGAGCCGACTGGATTTAAAACAGCTGCTGGAGAAGTTCTTTGAATAAACGAAAGAGAACAAAGGAAAAGGACAGAGTGGGGATACGACGACACGAGAATGTTGCCATTGAAAGACAGTTGAACTCATAAACCGTCAGAAATGTATCATTTCTTCGATACTGGTGTTACTTGTACAACTTTACAGTATTAACATACAAATCTTTCGACGAGCGAACGGTTTTGTATAATTGCTAGGTATGGAGTCACTGTATCAGCATACTCCGAAAGCAACCTGACTGGTACACAATCCTGACCGGACGCCTTGCCTCTATTAAGTGCTTTAAGTTGCTTTGTTACACCGGGGCTATCTACTTCTAAGTTAGTCCTGCTGACATTTGAAATACTTACTTCGTCATTTTTGGAGAAGGAGTTCCAGTGTTTAATAACTGTGCTTTAGTGGCAAAATCATCAATGACATCACGATTGTTACAGTGCAGTGAAGATATTGATAGAATTTTACCCCTGGTGTACTGTACACTTGACTGGAATCTCTTTGGATTTCCTGCCAGGCATCGAGTTTCGTTGTGGGACGATTAAAAGCAAATTCCGTTGAAGTTCCCGCCAAATTTGGAACATCTGTAAACCTCGACAACCTTGGGGATTCTGCATTCTTTCAAATTTGCCATGTTTTCTTCATTTTGTATACCATGATGTATCAAGATCATCTTTTATTAATTTATTTGATACATATCTCCTAACTGGCGTCGATACTACTTCTCTGAATTCAGACCACAGCTGGTCTACGCTCATACAGTGAGATTGGCAGGAGTAGAGAGACTCTTAGAAACACATCAAGTGAATTTTTACTTCTTTTTTAAATAGTTGTACTTTTCGTTTATTTTCGGTGGATTGGATGTTACTGTACTCAGTCTCGCTATAACAATCTTGTGGTCCTTAACCGCTGTATCTGTCATGATGCTCCCTGTTTACTCAGGGTTATCTGTTTCTTAAGGGTCAAGTATGTTTTCGCAACCATTTACACTTCGAGAGGGTTCCTGAACTACCGCCAGCTTAAAATAGGTAATTTTGCCAACGTCTCGCAGTTAGATTGAAGCAACCACCAACTATAATTGTGTGAGTGTGGTATCCATTTGAACTAAGACTCAAGTTTTCTTTGAACTGTGCAGCCCCTGGACCATCTGAGCCAGTGGGTCGGTAAAGGAAACCCGTAATTAATTTAACCCAGTAAACTAAGTTACTATTTCCAGATACTTATCCCCATAGTCGCGGATCCGAATTAGACGATTGTCGTAACGTTGTACGAACTTTCCATTATCCTCATTATACAAGGCATCCGCCAGTGCTTTCTGCCAATTCTGTACGCGGAGCTACAGCTAGTTGTCTGTGCCAAAATGTTGTCTTGTTAGCCAGCAGTTCATGTGAGTAGAGATGAAATTTTGAGGTAGATAATTACAGGCTGTATTGTGGGCAAACAAGCATTTACAATTCAAAACGATGCAGGAGGATCTTCATTGTCCCTGCAGAATGCGGCTGAGAATTGTCTTGAAGAAGAAAACGCACGACAGTTATGTAGTGTTGGCTGCCTAGCTTCAGGCGAAATTACTCACCAGGTCCTCGTACTTGGGAGGAGACACTATTGTTCTAGGTATCTTGATGTGCTCCCTGTGTGCTCAGAACTAAAAAGACGACGTAACGCGATCGGTGTGGTTTCCATTTCGCGACCGATCGTTCCTTACTTTCCGAATAACCCTCGGATTTCTGGCTTTAGCCAGCTTTCCTTACCTATAACGATTTGAGCGTCTGTGCTTTCTATTAACACTTGGAGCTCTGATTCTTTCCCAACTAAACGACAAATTATAAGTACAATATCGATTGTTGCCAGGTCTACCATCCTGTGTTTGCCCTGCACCCTTTAAGACGGACGCCCTTTCTGTGGTTTCCAAGACTCTGTAACCCAAAAAACAGCCCAGTGCCCTCCAAACAGCCGTCGCTACCCATGTGGCCGCTTCCTGCATCTAGTGGACTCCTGACCTGTTAAGCAGAACGCAGAAACCCACCACTCGATGGTGCAAGTCAAGGAATTCGCAGACTACATGGTCGTAGAACCGTCGGAGCGTCTGATTGAGACCCTCAAAAGAAAAAGAAGGGTTCAAATGGCTCTGAGCACTATGGGACTTATCATCTGAGGTCATCAATCCCCTAGAACTTAGAACTACTTAAACCTAACTAACCTAAGGACATCACACATCCATGCCCGAAGCAGGATTCGAACCTGCGAACGTAGCGGTCGCGCGTTTCCAGACTGAAGCGCCTAGAACCGCTCGACCACAACGGCCGGCTTCAAACCCTCCACTCGGCTCCGTACCAAAGAATTACAGTAGGTTCTGTCGTCGATGCTGCAGATGGTGTGCCCTGGCTTCATCTAGCAAGCAAGATTGGCAGTGTTTACGACTTTAGCCAGCCACCTGTAGCCAGAGAGAATCCCTGTTGGTACAGTGTGATACACATCGCTGGTACCGACATCAGCCACCCCCTGCAGTTGGCTGCGTTCCTTGCTCTTGATGGCATCGGAAAACACCCGTTCCACACCTAGAATGACTTCTCCCGATACGCATTCAAAGTGCACTCTGGGTTCCTTTCCCTCCTTGGCAGGCTCGACCATAAGGGCCTCCACTGCTCTCCTAACGATGGAGCTCTCAACCATCTTCTGCTAATGACCGAAACTTGCGGGCCGAGAGACTTCCTCTGGAACAGGGCGAGCTCTTGCATCTGGCTCAGGGACTTCGCCAACCACAGAGAGCAACCAAAACCTGTTCGTGAGACGAACCCGGGAGGCCATCCAATCGACCTCTTGGAAAGTCTTTCGCTGCCTGATAAACCTTGGTACGACCTCATATTCGACCACAGTTTAAGAGTCAACTTCAGTGCAGGCTGTACCCCGAGTAGCGACATTTCTAAATTGATCGAAGGACGCATGGGATGTGCTAGACATCCTTCGGATCCCAATGCCCCCCACCCCCAGTAATGCCCATTGGCAACAGCTTTAAGATGTGTGACCGAAACCACCACCTGGAACTCTGAGCGAAGCGTCACCAGTTCGGCTTGCATCTGAACACAGCATACACATACTACAGAAGGCGAAAATGTACTCTAATAACTTTGCTAGATAAATAAACACACACTAACGGAAGTAACGAGTTTAAGCTAACTAAAGAGCACAGAGGAATTTTAAAATAAGTCGCTTCTTACAAGAAGGTTTGTCAACTAACAGACGAAAACTGTGTCCTCTTATGAGCATCCTCAGTAACGAAAACTAGCATTCGACTGAGGGCTGTAACCGTTGCAGAGGCTATTCCAATAAAAAACAAAAGTCTAGCGCGATACGAACAGCGGTACACAGTAAATTAAATGTGGAACTGTGTCTGATAAGTAAACAAACACACACGAAATTGACGAGTTTGCTAAACATGCTAATATTTAGGTTGTTACGTAAAATCTGTAATAGTAGGAATAAGTTTCCATCATTGGGCTTGCATAAAATTAATCGCAGTGAATCTAGTAACCACTACTTAGAATAACAGGGAGGAGCTACGCCACTCGATTCTGGTACAACACATAATAGAAAAATAAACGCGCATCTGGGGCGCTCGTGGCGAGATAAAATCACTCTATCACCGACATTGTTCAGAACTTTGACATCTTACACAAGGCTCAAAAGGAGCGATTCTATTACGCCATAGAAGAACTCTTAATTTTGAGGTCACCAAAATGAAATCTGCATGTGATTTTGAATGACCAGATAGAATTGAGTCACAATGAAAACTTAGGAAATTAAGGGTTGTTGCCTATGGCGTAAAAGGCGATAACAGAGATACAGTCACACCATGGCCCTCTGCCCATGGTGGCGCATAGCGGGCGACACCGGAAGAGAAAAAAGCTTCCACGAGAAGGAACGCGCCGCCGCGAAGGAATTCCTGCCGCATCAAAATAAAAAAAATAAAAAAATGGTTGAAATGGCTCTGAGCACTATGGGACTTAACATCTATGGTCATCAGTCCCCTAGAACTTAGAACTACTTAAACCTAACTAACCTAAGGACATCACACAACACCCAGTCATCACGAGGCAGAGAAAATCCCTGACCCCACCGGGAATCGAACCCGGGAACCTGGGCGCGGGAGCATCAAAATCAGTATGGACTCTGTCTTCCGTTCTAATTATGTGGTTTAGTGACTGTTTTGTGATGTTTCAACCGCTGACGAGCCATAAATTTTAATCATGGACTTCCAAGTACAGCATTTTCGAGAAATGTGTAGTAATTTAGTCAGAAAGTATATTTTTAACGTGTATGTGACAAATGTAACAGACGTAATTCACAAGTCTTTTTTTTTATTTTCTTTTAAGCACTCGCACTACCTAGTGGCAATTGCCTAGTGGGCTTACATTCACAGTGCGAATACGACCACACTACTATAATGTCCTATGACGCAATGTCGAAATTTATTGATGAATTTTGCGGGCTACTCGTGTAATAGACATGTTTAGGTACATTCTGAACATAAGAGTTTTAGATGTGGAAGAACAGCAATACTATATATATGGACTAGCGGTTCTAGGCGCGCAGTCCGGAACCGCGCGACTGCTACGGTCGGAGGTTCGAATCCTGCCTCGGGCATGGATGTGTGTGATGTCCTTAGGTTAGTTAGGTTTAACTAGTTCTAAGTTCTAGGGGACTAATGACCTCAGCAGTTGAGTCCCACAGTGCTCAGAGCCATTTGAACCATTTGTATATATGGAGTGTGCTAAAAAGGACTTTACAACTTTGATATTCGTACACATTTATTCATATGATTTACAGACTTAGTCCTGGTTTGATTTTGAAGGAAAATAGACTATGTTTTGACCGTTTGTGAGACGTCTGGTATTTTGCAAATCTGCTTTTCTTCGTACCGTCATATCTGACACGAAAATCACCTGCATGGCGTCAGGTGACACGTCTATGGTACGGTTTGCCTTTAATGAATGTTCTGAACAGTCGAAACACACTGTCGTACCTTCCAATGTTGAGAAGACTGAAGGGGCATGTGCAAGAAGCCAATTTAAAAAAATATATATATATAAAATGCGCTTAGGGGCACCTATTGCATACCCCCATGTTCCCTTGACCTGACACCTCTTGACGTTTCATTTTGGGAAATCATCAAGGACACCTTGTTTGTTCCACCATTACCAGCTTCTCTATCAGAACTCAGGTCTAGAATCTTCCTCGCTACTAAAAAAGTGACGCCCGTAAAGTTCCTCAAATCATCAACGCTGATATCACTCCACAAAGTCAATCTTTATGATGTGAATAATGTCTTTGCTGCTATTCCACTAACAATTTTTCGTTCGGCTGAACTATTTGCGTTACTGACTGTGAAAGTGTATATTTTTTCATCAAGAAAAGAAACTTTAAATGCCAATGGGACGAATATTTGGAGGTAGACTGTCCAAAAGTGCATCGCCTACTCCACAGTTACCAGAAAAAACAAAACTGTTTACATTTCCCTGCATATCAGGCCACTTTATTTATTATGTTGGGAGCCCATCAGGTGACAGCTCTCTTACACTTCCTTCGTCAGTCGAAGACGAAACTTTGTTTGCCCCATTTCTGGACGCAACATTCGTGACTTGTAAGTGTACCTTTTGTTTCTTCAATGGAATCTTCATCTTCACTACTACTCTCGCTCCACGAAGATAAACGACAGTCTGGGTCTATTTACTTTACTGTCGAACATGTTACATCCGATAAACTCGATTATTCCAACTATTTCCGGATTCGCTCCTCTTGTGAATCCGCTGGTCGTCAAACACAAAGTTTTATTTAAAGCAGTCACCACGCAATGCCATGTATGTATACAAAACATCAGTACCAGACAGGAACGCGTACCGACGCTACACCATAATCAGGTAAGAACTGCCTGTCATCCAGTGCTGCCCCTACAAAACCATCACAGGCTTTTTCCACTGGCCAGTAGATCGTGGCGTCCACTTGTTTTCAAGGCAGCTGGTATCGTGTATAACTACAGGCAAATACTCACGACCCCTCGCGTGATCAAATATGCTGCACACGGCGAGAACGGAAAAATCAGTGTGCATCGTATGCAATGCAAATGGCGGTATAAGTGTTTAGCCTATTCACAGTTGGAATGCCTTTGACAATGAACATTGCAGGTAATTTTAGACCAACAGAAATCACTACAGAAAACATAATTCTCAGTAATGACTGCTGCTAATGTCCAATGAAAAATATTTGAAGAACATGGATGAAACGTGGATTTTAGGGAAAGTAGGAAACGGTGTGGACGGGGCCTATTTAGTTACCGTTGGTTGTGAGTGAACACTTTATTAAAGGAAATAATTTTAAAAAAACAATCATTTAAAAAAAACTGACTTTAACACAAGCTAAACTGACGGCTGAAGCTCTTACTACGAAAGAATTCGAAATTATTTGTCGGCTGAAGGCCACAAGCAATAGGAATAATTTAAACAACGTTTTATTTTGAAACAATTGATACCATCAGACCAAATAAGAAGGGAGTGAACCACAGACTGTGCTCCAAGGATCGACCTGAGAAATGTCCCTACAGCTGCGTAAGCGGTGAGACAGGCAGCTTCAGTGTAATATTCACTTAACAGGATGGCAACTCAAACCAGTCACAGTTAAACGCAAGAGCCACTCTCACGCAAAATCTACCTAACATCCGATGCCCAATGCAACGATAGAATAACCCATGCCAGGCAGACGGGCGGACTACACTCTTGGCATTGTAAAATGACAAACATTGTACAAGAGAACATGTTCAAACGGAAGAGTAATCCGAGGTAATCACAACAAGTTGCCTCCACGAATCCATTACGCAGACAGTGTTAAAATGACTGCTCATTCAAAACCACACTAGATACACACGGATCGGCGAAAACAATTCCACAAACAACTCAAACAATACTAAAACCAGTCAATATGGAGCAACAAGGACGAATTACAAGTAGACACAAACAGAGAACCCAGAAGACTACCGACCGAACGACCAACCAACGGTCGCTCTCGATCAAGTCAAATGGCTCTGAGCACTATGGGACACCATCTGAGGTGATCAGTCCCCTAGAACTTAGAACTATTTAAACCTAACTAACCTCAGGACATCACACATATCCATGCCCGAGGCAGGATTCGAACCTGCGACCGTAGCAGTCGCGCGGTTCCGGACTGAAGCGCCTAGAACCACTCGGCAACCGCGGCCGGCTCGATCAAGTCAGGCAGGGCAAACGTCCCAGTATGAATCGTCGACTGCCAGCTTATTCCATGAGGTCACTTCGATGAACAGACACACACACACCAGTGAAGGTTGCACTACTCGAATATAACGATCCACTCAAACTCGCTGAATCCGGACCTCGACGTGGTCGAGCACTCTCGCGACCACATCCTTCCATCGGGCAATGATTGTATCACCAGCTGTCCCGGCGAGTACTGGCGCTGTGCGGAACCCACTGCTGCTCCGTCCCAACTCAACTGCCCGACACGCGATGACCCGGAAATAGTAGAGGTCGCTCCAAAGATAGTACCACAGTACTCGCTATCGATAAACGCCGCTGCTGCCACTCACGGACAGACAAAGCGAGCAAACGTAGTGGCGCCAGTGAACGCACTAAGAAAACGAGGGGTCGCAATCCGAATACACGAAGCCAACCTGCCAAAGGCACAAACGCGAGCCGTAGCACGGCTCAATGGAATTGGAGGGTTTTAGTTTTCGTTTCAAAATTGGGACGACTTGTCTATAGTTGTTGTATTGAACATCAATGAGTCGATATGTCACTGACTGAACTACATAAAAAGCAAAGTGGACATCGTGTTAAACAACACTTTAATTTGTGGACAGGAGATTAAGAACTTCTTCCACTGGGCTTCTAGTAAAAGTAGAATCGTGTGAGGCGCTGGGAAGTGTCATTACTCAATTGCAACTGAAATTTATGATATAATTTGTTTAACAGTTCTCCCAAAAGGGTTACAGAAGTAATACCTGTACCAATCACAAGATTGTATGCAATGTGATGTCTGACTGTGTAAGTTGGTTGTTTAGTTAGTACTACACCAAAGCTACAAGCTGTTTGTCAGGAATTTGTTCTTTAAATAGTAATTTTCCGCCATTACTAATACCTCTATTTTGTTTATGGGCTCCCAGCAAATCACTTGCTATCATGTAATGAAGCCCAGCTAGACTTATCATTATTGAGGTAAATGAAAGTTAATGGCGTACTGCTTAATGTCCTATAGACGCACTCGTTGTTCGTTAAGTATACGCTACATCAATACAGGGCATTCGGAAATTCCAGTTACAAACTTGTAGGACTTGTAGAGCGGAGTGAATAAAAGATATTTTGAATAGGAAACGATGTACGGGAAAGTACCATTTCCGTACTACTAACATGTTTTCTAGGTAGGTATGCAACAGAGTAGTCACGGTGTGAGGTGGTTATGCCAGACCGGTTGATGTCAGTCCTACCTCTCTGACCTGGTTCGGGCCTCATTCATGTGTCTGTGAGAGAGCAACACGCCGGAATACACGTTCGCAGAATACCCCGACACGATCCTTCTGAAAGGCGAAGCTCACGGAACTGGAAGAGCTGCTCGTCGCCTTTATCAGGATCGTTCTCCACAACATCCGAGTCCATCGGTACCCGTTTCACCACAATTACTCTACGTCTTCGAAAAAGCGCATCTTTACACCAGCAGGAGTGACCGTGGTGCTCCAAGGATACGCCGTACACCCGATCTCGAAGAGGCCATTCTGCATCACGTTGAAGAGAGCCGATGAAAGAGTACACGAGATATTTCTTTGGTTATTAGTGACTGGAATTATAAAACAAAGGATGTATGGTGTCACGCTTAATCAGTTGCTTGTAAAAGTGGTCGCGATGCCAACACGATTTCAAACAGTTGCAGCACAGAAATGGAACGTTTTCAGACACGAGTTCCAGTTCGAAACACTATCTACTCACTCCACTCTACAACACCTAGAAGTTTGTAAAGCGAATTTCCACCCTCTGTGTAACGAATGTCATACTCATCGGCCGAATTCCTTACTTTATATTAGATGGTAAGTTGTCTCTGGGCTTGACAACTAGTCATTTTGCTGCACAAACACAAATAAAAATATTCTCTTACTAATAACTGTGGGTGTTGAGCAGTAGAGTCTCAATCCATTTTCTCCCTCCATGCTGACACACCTGCTTCGTTTGACGACCCTTCACGTCTCTGATTGCTTTCTGTTAACAAAGCTCTCTCTCGCTGATATCATTGAAGAAGACACCGGCTCCCTCCCACTAATCTGCCTTGTCTGTTTTTTATAGTAAGGCTCTCTTTTGGTATGTGACGCACTAATATATCTTTCCAACAAGGTATTTCAACCGTGATTTATTATCAAAGAATATTCTTAAGAATTTATTTTATTTACTAGCGATTGATCAAGAACATTAACACATTTAATCACACTATGTAAGCATGGAAGTAGCTGCCAGGGAGTAACTGATGAAATCATAAACAAATTCCTTTTAACAAATGGGAATTTTATTCACTTTAATAGTGCCCAAAAACATTTTTTAAAAGAAGCAGATTTAAAATTATAATCAGAAAGCACCCTCTAAATATCAAGTTACAACTTATTCAGAGGCAGAAAGAAACAAGTTTTGACTGTATGAGCTTTCGGGCAGAGAAACTTGCCGCTCCCTTTTGACACGGCCGTAGTTACGACCGCTCACAACAGCCTCTGAAAGACTACACTGGTGCAAATCTGCAACACACCAGATTACTTTAAACTAAAAGTTTTAACAATTTACACAAGCACAGTAACTATACAACCCTGTAGGAGGGAAATATTAAAATATTAACTTTGCCACCGAAGGTGCAACTTGATTTTAACTTCTAAGAAAAGTTTTACGGTGAAAGGGTGGCAACTTTGTATACTAAAATGATCATTTAAATGAAAGCACATAAAATGCAATCTTATATAAAATTCTGCCAGGTTGCCCAAACAAGTTAAGAGGCTCTACAGTACACAGATACCGCCTCTCAACATGATAGGCAAGATCAAAACATATTTCAGGAATTAGGCCGTTACATTCGAAGCAATAAATTCGTTAACACACCAAATCCGGCAAACATGACACAGGCAGCTACGAACGAGAGACAGACACGACAGACACTAACTGCCTAACAAATGCGGACGAGAGACGGACGAGCAAGCTGGGGACGAGAGACTGACCAAGAAAACAAGTAGAATTTAACAAGAGTAACTCAAACAAGATATCACCAGTCACTTAACTTCTAATAAACTGCGATGTCTCGAGAAGACGTGGCGCAGCACCCCCAAATCGCTCCCCGAACCGTCCGCTGCCAGCCGCTTCAACGGACGCAGGAAGGCTTGCCGCTCTCCCGTCTCACGGCGCCGCAACTCGCACCGGCCAGACTGATGTCGTGGGTTGACTCCTGTTGCTCTCGTGTCGACCGCGAAGTCACTACCCCTCACTACATGCCGCGGCCCACTGGACTCGCGTGGCGACCTCACATGCGCCGACGCTCAAGACGGACAAGTCATCTTGTGTCTCAGTGCGCGACCGACCAACCGATCGATCCAACCGCCAATGACCATTGCCTGAGCAAACTCGAGCAGACTGGCGGCCTAACGCTCAGACTCAGATGCAGGAACTAAGCGCCGACCGGGCGACCTCTCGCTGAGTTCTCTTACTGGCGGAGTGGAAAGGCTCTCATTTTTCCGGCTTTAAAGCTGATCCAAACTACAGACATACTAGCACTCCGAACGACAGACAGACACTAACTGCCTAACAAATGCGGACCAGAGACAGACTAGCAAGCTGGCCCCAGACTCACTGACTGGCGAGCTCATAGCGCCCCTTAATTGCACGTGAAAAGGCTACCTTTCCCCTTTCCCACCAGAGGGAGACACCAAAGCTGCGATTGCCACAGCGGCGCCACCACCAGAAACGGAGGGCGACTGCTTCACAATACGCGCTGCGGCGCGCTCTTCAAAACAACAATTTTTTCCACGGCTCAGTATTGTTTATTTTTCTAACTAGTTGTAAGTCCCTTAAAGATGATTCTGTGACCACATTTAAATTTCGAACAATATTCATCAGGGGACACTCCAGCCAATCAACGTCGTCCGCATCTTCTAAGTGTTTCCATAACTATTTAGCGGTTGTAGGAAGTCGCCGACATTTCGGGCGACTGGTGACACAGGATTACAGCACGTTGTCCCAGTCTTCGATTAACATTCATCGGCCCCAGAAACGGTACCGATCGGACGCTACGGTAGACACGAATACAAGGGAACGTTTATGGAACGACCTGCGCAGATGCGTCAGCAAAAAGAGTGGTTTTGGAGATGCCATTGACACATGCCAGCTCAGTATCGGGCCAGAAATTATCTGTCCATTTTCCGTGTTGATGGCGCGTCCAGCTGTTGCGCTTCGTAGAGTTTGGGAGAGTTTCATCGGTTTCGTGCACATTCACCGTCACACTGTTTGTTCTGTGGAAACAAATAAATCACGTACCGAGTGGAAATAAGTAAGAGAAACTGGCGATAAGACTTTATAGGCTCCACAAGGAATGCTTTAACCGTGCAATCATGCCTCGCAGGAGAACACTCAATCCACCTGGCCAGTAATCCGGAAGGTATTGGGATAGAGAGAGGGGGTGGAGGGGAGGAGGAGACGACAGGAACGGCTTCCGCGGCAGTAAACGGCAGAGCAGCGGCGAAGTAATGAAAACAAGAGCCGCGCCCAAGTTTCCGATCTGATAGCTGGAAACATAAACCTGTGGCACCAACGTGTTATTGGAAAACATTTGTCATTTCCCGAACGGCGCAGTCCCGCGATGCGATTCGCGGCGTAAAGTTCCTATGGGCCGGCCAGCCCCCGAATTTTTCCAATATTTCCATTATTGGGCGGACGATTTATCAGAAAAATATACATGGGGCACGGTATCTAGGGGGAAATCCGGCTGCCGGCCTCCGATGCCCGCGTTTTTTTCTCCGACTTTATTCTGTTTATCTGATAGCGGCCTCCGGCCGAGCCGCCGACCTTGTCCCAGTGTTCGCAGTTTCCGGCCAGCCAACGGCCGCGCAACGGCTCATAGGCGGTGAGCCGGCCACTCTTCTGCTTTGCGTACTTCGCTTTCTGCCGATGTCGTCTTCGCTGAACTTCCTCTAGAGATTTTCGGTCTTACGTGTTCTCTCAGTACTGGTACAGGGTAGAAGAGGAAGCGACTCCTAATAACATGGCCCTCAGCGGTTAAAAAATAAATAAAAAAGAATAGTTCCAACTTTAAAATAGTGAAGCATATTATATGTAGGTAACGCATTCTCGTTTCACGACCTGCACAGTTCAAAGCAGCTGCATTTCACGTGGCAGAGCACGTAACAGAAAAATTCAAGAATATCAGAATGCTAACCCACATGCACCAAGACAAATAATACACTACTGCCCATTAAAATTGCTACACCACGAAGATGACGTGCTACAGACGCGAAATTTAGCCGACAGGAACAAGATGCTGTGATACGCAAATGATTAGCAGTTGACCGGCGTTGCCTGATGAAACGTTGTTGTGATGCCTCGTGTAAGAAGGAGAAATGCGTACCATCACGTTTCCGACTTTGATAAAGGTCGGATTGTAGCCTATCGCGATTGCAGTTTATCGTATCGCGACATTGCTGCTCGCGTTGGTCGAGATCCAATGACTGTTAGCAAAATATGGAATCGGTGGGTTCAGGAGGGTAATACGGAACGCCGTGCTGGAACCCAACGGCCTCGTATCACTAGCAGTCGAGATGACAGCCATCTTATGCGCATGGATGTAACGGATCGTGCAGCCACCTCTCGATCCCTGAGTCAACAGATGGGGACGTTTGCAAGACAACAACCATCTGCATGAACAGTTCAACAACGTTTGCAGCAGCATGGACTATCAGCTCGGAGACCATGGCTGCGGTTACCCTTGACGCTGCATCACAGAGAGGAGCGCCTGCGATGGTGTGCTCAACGACGAACCTGGGCGCATGAATGGCAAAATGTCATTTTTTCGGATGAATCCAGGTTCTGTTTACAGCATCATGATGGTCGCATCACTGTCTGGCGACATCGCGGTGAAAGCACTTTGGAAGCGTGTATTCGTCGTCGCCATACTGGCGTATCACCCGGCGTGACGGTATGGGGTGCCATTGGTTACACGTCTCGGTCACCTCTTGTTCGCATTGACGGCACTTTGAACAGTGTACGTTACATTTCAGATATGTTACGACCCGTGGCTCTACCCTTCATTCGATCCCTGCTAAACCCTACATTTCAGCAGGATAATGCACGACCGCATGTTGCAGTTCCTGTACGGGCCTTTCTGGATACAGAAAATGTTGGACTGCTGCCCTGGCCAGCACATTCTCCAGATCTCTCACCAACTGAAAACGTCTGGTCAATGGTGGCCGAGCAACTGGTTCGTCACAATACGCCAGTCACTACTCTTGATGAACTGTGGTATCGTGTTGAAGCTGCATGGGCAGCTGTACCTGTACATGCCATCCAAGCTCTGTTTGACTCAATGTCCAGGCATATCAAGGCCGTTATTACGGCCAGAGGTGGTTGTTCTGGGTACTGATTTCTCAGGATCTGTGCAGCCAAATTGCGTGAAAATGTAATGACATGTCAGTTCTAGTACAATATATTTGTCCAATGAATACCCGTTTATCATCTGCATTTCTTCTTGGAGTAGCAATTTTAATGGCCAGTAGTGTAGATACAAGGTGATTAAGCTCACCATACCGCTGGGTTTTTTCAGCCTACAACGCGTAAGATTACCATACTTTCTCACTCACTGCGCATAGACAGGAAAAGGACTTTTTTTGTAGGAGATTTACTGTAAGTAAATTCTGTACTGGGATACCTTTTCGCTGGAGCCCACGGTTTCCGAGTTATTCAAGAAAAATGCATGTGAAGGTCACTTTTGTCCATTTTCTTCAATAATTCTAAAAGTACTGTCTCTAACGAAATAAAATCCCAGTACAAAATTTATCTACATTAAATTTCCTACAAACGGTCCAGTTCATTTCTTCTGTCGGTCGAACAGTTCGTGGGCAGCGAGCGAGAAAAAGTGAAAATCATGTATGTGGTATTTGAAGGAGTTGCGGGTTGCATAAAATCCAGTGGTAGAAACTGCTGAATTATCCTGTATACGTGCTACACCTCCACAATTGACAGAAAAGATGCTGAGATATCATTCCAGGTGACTTCATGTTCATGTATTAAGTGCGTAGTACTACATAATTTGCATGGAATAGCCTCTTGCAGCTCTTCTCCACCCACATCTACATCTTCATTTGTACTCCGTATGACACCTTGTAGTAGTGTCTTGCGTAGCATTCAACGTGCATGGCAGTCAGTGCCTCTCTTCCCTTCTTCCAGGAAAAATCCCCTGTGTGAGATTGAATCTGTGGAATTTCACTCTCAAGATCTTTTCACGAGATATACAGAATGGTTATAAGTTATGTTTCGCTACTTGAGAGGGCCACCATAAAAAACGAGTGATGGTAGGATTATGAAACTTTGTAGAAACATTTGTAACGACATATGAGAGAGAAATAACTAACACTCCATTGAAGGGAACACTAATTTCCACATAAGAGGACAACACTTGTTAACTGCATACCATGTTTACGTTCTAGGTTATGGTTCAAATGACTCTCAGCACTAGGGGTCTTAACTTCTGAGGTCATCAGTCCCCTAGAACTTAGAACTAGTTAAACCTAACTACCTAAGGACATCACACAAATCCATGCCCGAGGCAGGATTCGAACCTGCGAGCGTAGCGGTCACGCGGTTGCAGACTGTAGCGCCTAGAACCGCTCGGCCACCCAACCCGGCGTTCTAGGCTACAAACGTTGCTCAGTGCGACGACCATGTGCATCCACGACAGCCAGGAACCGCGCTAGAGATTGTTCTTCTGCTGCCTGAAAAAGCACAGGCATCTTAGGTGGGATGCTGGCTACTTTTCTCGCTCTGCTCATCTTTAATCTCCAAGGTGTATTAGTGTCCCGTTGATAAACTCTATCCTTCAGGTAATCCCAAGTCAGAAATCACACGGGTACAAATCTAATGATCTTCAAGGCCAAGCAATTTGGAACGATCAGCCAATGACTCGGTTCTCTCCAGATGTGTTGGAGTAACCGAATGACCTCTCCAGCAATGTGACGAAGCATATTACAGTAACGTTTGACGCTGAGTCTGCATGTCCTTGGTCCTTGGGGTTCGAGTACCTGAAAGACAAATGGATTAATTATGAAATGTGCCATGAACCTTTAATACAGGTGTCTGCTTCTAGTGATTGTTCGGCTACTGTATATTCAAAGGCTACAAGTGATACGGAATTTTTCTTTACATGTTTGTCTCTTTTTTTCTTCTCTTTATCTAATGTTATTTATCTAAAATGTCTTACATAAATGTAATAGCTATCTTAATAATGTACTTTCGTATATGATTCATTTTCAAGAATTTAAAATCGATGTCGGTGGAGAGAGGAGTAACTGTGTCGGCGAATTTCCTGACGCTCGCATGTAACTATTATCGTTCATAGTCGCCGAACTGCGACTCTGAAGGTGGTCTTTCCCCATTGAACACATATATTTTTCTGTGCCACTTGAAAGAAGATTCTAGGAGAACTTTAACGACGTAACTTGTATGCGACGTGGACAATTGTATCAAGTTAACAGCGCCGCATACCACTGAAGTACGTAACTCAGGTACTGTTCGTGTATTTAGAGTCACGGCAGTTATATCAAGCAGATTGACGGTGACCAACTTTAAACAGAACTTGATTAATTTTCATACACATTTATTAAAATAATAACAAGCATAGAAATTACTTAACTTGATTCTGGATGCTGTTTACAATTGACAATCGGAAGTTCCCTTGGTCTTGGTACATTAATCTTGTTCTCACATATCTCTGATACTTGACAAAGGGTTTATTCGTTTATCTTCATGGGTATGTACAGGAATATGGTAATCTTATTTGACGCAGACTGAAACTTGACTATAGACTGGTACAGACAAATGCAGACTAATGCAGACTGGTGCAGACAAATGCAGACTAACTAGTCGGAGGTCTGTACACTCTTTATAATACCTCGCGCGTTCAAGTATCACTGCGCGAGTGTGATCCGCGAGGAGAAAAGGTTCTACTTAGCAGCAATCTCATTGGCTGCGTTACATATTAATACGCGGTTCGGCGGAAGCAGAATTTGGGCCGTCTCTAAGACAGCGCCATCTCGTAGTGCGGAGACGGACGAGCGCTGCGCCTTCGCTGTTGTGCTTAGCGGGGCGCGCTCTATTGGGAAAGTTGTGCACGCGCTGACTACGCGGAACTATGTACACAACAGATGGAATGTACTGTTCGCAAACACTGTTTTCGTTGCTCCATTTCGTACTTCGGAAATGCCTCTGAGTGACATCTGCATTGTGTGTTACTGCAGAAAAAAATGTTAGCTTCATTTCTTTCATCAGCTGCTCTTCTTTTTCGTTGGCGTATTTTATTCTCCACACTTGCAGCTTCTAGAACTTTTTTTATAATGTTTACAAAGACAGATAGTGAGTTTTTGGATAGATCTGATTACTCTTCAGCACAGAATTGCATCGCTGCTCTAAAAGTTCGGTGACATTTGCCATTTCGGCTGTTGTGTACATTGTCAAAGTCCCAATAGGTTTACGAGAAAGTTAGATGATTGCTAAAATAACAGATTATAGGCAGATGGGCTACAAGCGCGCAAGTAAACACAAGAACCATACCGGAGTTACGTGTTTGCTTACATTTAGTGTAACAAAAAATGGCTCTGAGCACTATGGGACTTAACATCTACGGTCATCAGTCACCTAGAACTTAGAACTACTTAAACCTAACTAACCTAAGGACATCACACAACACCCAGTCATCACGAGGCAGAGAAAATCCCTGACCCCGCCGGGAATCGAACCCGGTAACCCGGGCGCGGGAAGCGACAACGCTACCGCACGACCACGAGCTGCGGACTTTAGCGTAACAGGGCAGACGTTTGTGGAACCTCAGTTACTGACTGTAGGACAGTGGTTTAAGGCTCTGTTATCTTAATAATATTTAATGAAGTCCCATAAATGTTACTGTATATTAGACTCTTAGAAGTTTGTTTCAAATGCCACCGAAAAGGTATATAGTTTCATTCGAGGAAAAAAAAAGAAAAAAGAAAAACGCGATGTCGTAATTCGACGACTTTAAACCATAAAAGTTGCTTGCAAACGTCAGGATGTTCGCTGTATTGTTCACTATAAATTGGCGAAAGCCGCAACTCGATATATTTATTCATTAAGGAGATATCTGAGATGATATGTCTTAGCTGGTTCACCGTGTATATGTAGAACACTTTATGGCAGGGTGATCCGTCGAGTTGTATTTTAAAATCAGACAGTTTATGTTGGAGCAAAAAGAAGATTCGTTTATTGACTATAGATCATTGGGTATTAGACGTATTATAATCTCATAATTTCACTACTTTTTCACGTTTTTCTTTCCACAGCGCTGCAATAAAGAAGATAAGTAAAAGGTGGGAGAAGGGTGGGGGTTGTGTGTGTGTGTGTGTGTGTGTGTGTGTGTGTGTGTGTGAATGATTAACTAGTTTAGGTACATCTATTACAACAAAATACTTGGAAAATGTCCCTGAAAATTCAACGAAATTTCATTCTGTGGATTTCAGTTTCACACTGTGCAGCTTCTGTAGGATCGTGCGGGGATGTCTGGACGAGTGCTGCAGTCTGTATCCTACGTGTGTGTGCATGCATAGACGCAAGTAGAGGATATTTCGAAGAAATGTTGTGTGTCTGGTTTGAGATCGTTGTAAAATTTGTTTTTATAAGCAACTCTGAAGGATTTTCGAACACTTTTAAAGAATTTGTGTTATATGTACATCTGTACCTCGCAAGCCACTTTGTCGCATTAGGCGGAGGCTTCTTTGGTAAGAAAGTTACTGTCCCCATTTCCAGATCAAGTCGCGAACGGTCCACGGGAAGAAAAGTGATTGGTAAGCCTCCGTGTTTGCTCTGAACACTGTCACGTGGGTCAAGCAGCTCTGAGCGCTATGTGACTTAACATGTGAGGTCATCATTCCCCTATAACTGAGAACTACTTAAACCTAACTAGCCTAAGGACATCACACACATCCCTGCCCGAGGCAGGATTCGAACCTGCGACCGTAGCGGTCGCTCGGCTCCAGACTATAGCGCCTAGAACCGCACGGCCACTCCGGCCGGCGCAGTCACTGGCTCTCTTCCCTTCTTCCAGGAAGAAGCCTCTGTGTGAGATTGAATCTGTGTAATGTCACTCTCAAGATCTTTTCATGAGATATTCAGGATGGTTATAAATAAACTTTCGCTACTCGAGAGGGCCACCATGAGAAACGAGTGATCGTAGGACTATGAAACTTTGTGGGAACATTTGTAACGACATACGGGAGAGAAATAACTAATACTCCGTTGAAAGGAACACTAATTTCCACATAAGAGGACAACATTTGTTAACTGCATACCATGTTTATGTTCTAGGTTACACATGTGACGACCATGTGCATCCACGACAGCCAGGAACGTCACTAGATTGTTCGGCTATTGTATATTCATAGGCTACAACTGATAGGGAACTTTTTCTTTGAATGTTCGTCTCTGTTTTTCTTCTCTTTATCTAATGTTATTTATCTAAAATGTCTTACATAAATGTAATATCTGTCTTAACATTGTACTTTTCAAGAATTTAAAATCGATGACAGTGGAGAGAGCAGTAATTGTGTCCGCGAATTTCCTGACGCTCGCAAGTAATTATTATCGTTTATAGTCGCCGAACTGCGACACCGAAGGTGTTCAAAAATGTTAAAATGTGTGTGAAATCGTATGGGACTTAACTGCTGAGGTCATCAGTCCCTAAGCTTACACACTAGTTAACCTAAATTATCCTACGGAGAAACACACACACCCATGTCTGAGGAGGGACTCGAACCTCCGCCAGGAGTAGCCGCACAGTCAATGACTGCAGCGCCTAAGACCGCTCGGCTAAACCCGCGCGGCTCTGAAGGTAATTTTTTCCATGGAACTACATATATTTTTCTATGGCATTAGAAAGTAGCTTCTAGGAAAACTTAAACGACGTAATATGTATGGTATGGGGACAATTTTATCAAGATAACAGCGCCACAAACCACTGTCCCGCCGTCAGGAGAGAAGATTCCACAGACGTCAGCCCTACTGTAATAGATGTAAGGAAGCACGTAACTCAGGTACGGTTTGTGTATTTAGAGTCACGGCTGTTATACCAAGCGCTCAAAATATTGACCTTGAGCATTGCTACATACTATAAAATGATTCTGGACAGAAAATATTGCATTTAGAATTTCATCTGGAGTTAAGGGCTGCACAGACCCGTGTTATAAGAAATTTCGTGTCTTTGGACGTCGTCGGTGTTTCCTGATAGGTTTCCTGTTTTAATTTTCCTCGCAAACGAAAAAGTATAAGTGTTAAGTTTGGTGAATCTGCAGATCATTTTGTGTTTCCTGAACTACCATTCTAATGCTCTTTAAAAGTTATCTCGAGAAGGTCTGTCGTTACTTGTGTGACGTAAGAGGAACATCCGACATGTCATTACCACTCTGATTGTCTTATATCCTGTTGGGT
Organism: Schistocerca piceifrons; assembly: GCF_021461385.2. NCBI lineage: Eukaryota > Metazoa > Arthropoda > Insecta > Orthoptera > Acrididae > Schistocerca > Schistocerca piceifrons. Next base: position 601,862,807 of record NC_060141.1, on the reverse strand, counting down.
GTGTGCGGCAGCAACTCGAGATACTTGAGTGTAATTAGACTTCCATTGATAAAACAGGGTCCAGTGAAGCACGTTGAAAAACACGAACCAAACGTTGATCGACGGAGAGCGCTGTTTTTATTAACCTCCGAGTCAGCGTGGGTTTTCGGTTGAGGATTAGTGCAGGTTGCGAAGATTGACTTGCCCACGTTTCGTAAACGAAGCCTCATTTCTAAACAGAATTTTGGATAGATATATCAGTTTTTACTTTTCGTAAATAACATAGAAGAACTATCATAATTTCGGAAGTCACTGCCGCGAAACTGCAGATGTAGCGAAATGTAGAGAGAATGAAATGTGATGGAATGTACTGTTCACAGACACTGTTTACGTTGCTCCATTTCGTACTTCGGAAATGTCTCTCAATGACATCTGCATTGGTGTCACTGCTGTAAAAATGTTAGCTTCATTTCTTTCATCAGCTGTTCTTCTTTTTCGTTGGTGTGTTTTATTCTTCACACTTGCAGCTTCTATACCCTTTTTTATAATGTTTACAAAACAAGACAGTGAGGTTTTGGATAGATCTGAATACTCTTCAGCACATAACTGTATCGCTGCTCTAACAGTTTGGTGACATTTGCTATAAACGATATTCACTTTTTCGGCTGTTGTATACATTGTCAAAGTCTCAATAGCTGTACGAGAAGGTTAGCTGATTGATAAACAGCAGAATACAGGCTGCTGGGCTGCAAGTGCACAGTTTAACCCAAGAACCATACCTGAGTTACGCGTTTGCTTACATTTGCTATAACAGGGCAGTCGTTTGTGGAACCTCAGTTACTGAAGCTGGGACAGTGGTTTAAGGCGATGTTGTCTTGATAATATTTAATGAAGTCGCATAAATGTTATACTAGATTCTTAGAAGTTTGTTTCAAATGCCACAGAAAAGGTATATAGTTTCATTAGAAGAAAAAATAAAAAATAAAAAAAAGCTCGTTGCCGTAATTCGACGAATTTAAACAATGAAAGTTGCTTGCAAACGTCAGGGAGTTCGCTGTATTGTCCGCTATAACTTGGCGAGAGCAGCACCTCGATGTATTTATTCATTATGGAGATATTTGCATCGCTGTTTTAGCTGGTTCACTGTATATATGTGGAACAGTTTATGGCAGGGTAATCAGTCGGGTTGTATTTTAAAATCAGAGACTTAGTTTATGTTGGAGCAAAAGGAGGATTCATTCATTGGCTATAGATCATTTGGTATTAGACGTACTATAATTTCACTACTCGTTCACTTTTGTCTTTCCACAGTACTACAATAAAGAAGAAAAGTAAAAGGTGGGAGTAAACTGGGGGGGGGGGGGGGGGTTGTGTGTGTGTAAATGCTTAACTAGTTTTAGGTGCATCCATTACAACAAAATACTCGGAAAATATCCCTGAAATGTTTTTCGGTGGAGTTCAGTTTCACACTGTGCAACTTCTATAGTATTGTTCCGGGATGTCTGGACGAGTGCTGCAGTCTATATCCTATGTGTCAGTGCATGCATAGACGCAGGTAGAGGTTGTTTCGAAGAACTGTTGTATGGCTGGTTTGAGATCGGTGTAAAATTTGTTGTTACAAGGATTTTAGGACATTTTTGTAGGATTTGTTGTTATATGTACATCTATACCTCGCAAGCTACCTTGCGCGTTAGGCGGAGGCTTCTTTGGTAAGAAAGTTACTGCCCCAATTTCCAGATCAAGTCACGAATGGTCCGCGGGAAGAAAAGTATTTGGTAAGTCTCCGTATTACCTCGGAACTCTCTCATTTTACGTTCATGATCTCTTCATGAAATATACAAAGGAGGAGTCAACATGTTTGCAGACTCTTGTAGGGACATACGCAATCGGAATTCATGACTCACAACGCCTCTCTCATAACGTCAACTACTGGATTTGGATCAACAGTTCATTGAAGCTTTCACGACGTTTTCTAAACGATCCGGTGGCGAATCGAACAACTCTTCCTTAGATCTTCGCTATTTTTCAATCCTATTCCATATGGCTCCCACACTGATGAACAGTATTCAAGTAAAAGTCGCTCGGAATTCATGACTCACAACGCCTCTCTCATAACGTCAACTACTGGATTTGGATGAACAGTTCATTGAAGCTTTCACGATGTTTTCTAAACGATCCGGTGGCGAAACGAACAACTCTTCCTTAGATCTTCGCTATTTTTCAATCCTATTCCATATGGCTCCCACACTGATGAACAGTATTCATGTAAAAGTCGAAAGACAGAGTTCTAAAATATTTCTTTCGTGGGTAGAGTGCAAATTCATCCAATTAATCTCAGTCCGAAATCTGCCTTTCTTGCGATTATTTTGATGTGATCATTCTGCAACACTATCACAGCAAACAGGGGAATGAAAGTTCGAAATATCGTCTGCCACAATATGTACACTGGGATGCACAGTTACGCTATGTTTGATTTACAGAAGACAATCTAGTGCTTCCGCCCCGTACTTTGAAAGGTGGCTACACTGAGTCACAGCGGCAGAGATCGCGCCAAAGAGTTTTATTCCGCCGCCTCCTCTGGCAGTGCTTGTTCACATGTTGTGGTGGTTAGTGCTTGCTGAGAGGATGTTGATAGCTGTACTATTTGAGGCCATGTCGTGTGAAGTTGTTTTGATGGGCTAGACAGCAGATGTTGTTCGAATGGAGATGTTGTAATGATCAGAGTGTATTTTTAGTCAATATATATGAAGGTAAAAAACATTTTTTTTCTTTTTTTTTTTAAATTTCCTAACTAACAATGTCTCTTGGTCACAGGTTCAGTCAACAAAGCATCTGGCTTGTGTTCATGTATTAGACTGTAATTCGGGTTTCTATGTGCAATTATAGTATTTCAGTTTTATTTAATTAATTCAGTGTAAATAGTATTTAAAATATCTAGTCTTATTGAGGAAGAACCGTGCCAGATGTGTACGTTGAATCACACTTACAGAAACAGAACATTTACACTTGTGCTTTGTTGTTCGTAGTTGTTGTTTCGTAGCTTTTATAGTTGCTGGGGACTTAATTCATTAATTGTGTTAATGGAAGTTTCCTTTCATTCTTTGTTGTTATTCTATGCAGTCAGATTGCGTACTAATACTAGTCAGGGCCAGCCGGTTACGAGACAGCGTAACCTAACAGACAGCGACTAAAATTAAAAATATTTGCATTATATTTAATTAAGCCCCCATGCAACTTCTACTAAAGGAGTTGTAGCCAATTTGCTAACCTCGCGTCTCGTAGACGTTTCCCAAACTGGTTTCTTCTCCGTCGCTCGTGAGCTCAAACTCTTTTGCGGTAATAGTTTATAATAATGTGGCAAGTGGGTAGGTTTACATGTTTAATCATGACGAGAATCGTAAAATGTTAGCATGACACCTAATTTTGTTTTATTTATCCAGTTGAAAAAATTGTAAAGCGATTTCTAGAGCCAGTCTATAGCTAATATTTGTAACATGATTCCCGATCATTAATCGTTGACTCCCGAGCACCGCATAATTCTCAAATATGCTTCACACAATCTTAGAATCCACATGATATCGCAGAAATATATTTTCCGAGGCAACTTTAACAGTTAATTGGAGTTGCACTTTACACACTACTTCGCGTGTTGCCACCTCGACAACCGATCGTAGTCTGCCTTGGATTAACATAGCATTGCAGAAGTACTTCATACGAGGCAATTTTTCAACAAATGTTCCATCTTTACATGAGATCGGATTTTTTACATAGATTCATGTAGTACCTCCACGGAAACTGATCATAGACTAGTAGTGAGCTATCTTAGCAGTCTGGCGCCTGTCCTATCAAGGTTCACTTGCGATTAGTCCATACTTTCTATCAACAACCACTGACAGTAATTAAAATTTGTAATTAGCATTTCGTGATGAATTGAGTGATACTGAAATTATTATTAACAAATCCACGGTACAGTTAACGTCATCAGCACAGCTGGAGCTGTATATTAATACTTAAACAGTAAATGTAAGTAATAAAGGATTCGCTACTTGGTGCCCAGCATGGAAGGTGAATCCCCACTGCCTCTCTGCGTTTACGATACGGCACTTGCTCGCCAGCCGTTCATACGCTATATGACCATCTGGCGGGTCATTATATGAGTCTACCTTGTGATCCTACCTATTTGCTAGCCGCCCGTAAAAATATCTTCCTATACCATTCACTAAAGCACAGCGACAAAAGTATAATAAACGTGGCAGTGATGTAGCATAAAAGCTTCAATTCCACTGTACACTGCTCAATAGGCTTACTACCACACACTTAATGGATGTGACTGCTTGCACCGATTGTTCAGCAATCGTGTAATCGTACAATAACGCGACGTACCACCTATTTATATGCAGTACAATCAACTGTCAAATCTTGGGCGAACTGTTCATCCTCTGCGTGTCTTCCTGCAGTCCACTACAGTTTGCTATAGTTACTGAAGAGGTCGGAAAAAAATGGAAAAACCACGAGAAATACATGCTTGAACGTAAATGCAAAGGCTAGACAAGCCTGCAGGTCGCATTGTTGTTTTTGACCACTGACGACACCTGTGCAATATCCTCATTAGGTTGCAAGTATCCGTCGTGGTCAGAGCAATTTCCTGTGTAGTTGTCATTGCCTTATATCGGAGCTAAGTGAATGCGAACATGGACAAATTGTTGGTAATCGTATGGTGGGTGCTCCCATAAAAATGGATGCCAAAATGGTGTTCCTAGAGGGACCGAATCGAGGATTTATACCGCATACAGGGAAAGAGGAAAAACATCACTCGCTGAATAACTAGAGCTCAATGTCGCACTCGCAAACACCGTTAGCACCAAAACAAGAAAATCCAAAACCATTCATTGCTGATGCAAATAACCGTAACAAGAAAATTTAGTGCCGAAGCCGTAATCATAGAGCCAGGGAAGAAAGTCATTTGCTCGGATGAGTCTTGTTTCACACTGTTGCCAAATTGCAACCGAGTTTCGTCACAACAGTGAAACGTCGCTGGGATTGGGTAATGAGGTGGGTAGTCGTCGTGTTCCATCATGCTTATGGTTGGTTACTCTGCAAGGTCGTGTTTCTCCCAAAGCTTATGTGACCATTTTGTCTAATCATGTCCATCCGGTGCTATAATATTTGTTCATCAGTGGTGATATGTTGCTAGCAGCCAGGGCCCCTGTTCACACAACTCGCGTGGTCCAGCATCGGTTTTGTGAGCTCGAAGATGAATTGTCGCATCTCATCTGGCCATCGCAGTCACTATATCTCAATATTATTTAACCTTAGTGCCGCTGCTTTGGAGAGAAGAGTGCGTGATCGCTTCAACCTCCGTCATCATTAGCTAAACTTGCTACTATTTTGCAAGAAGAATGGCGTAACATTCCCTTGAGAACCATCCAATCTGAGACGACTGGAAGCTGTTTTGAAAGGCAAGGGGTTTCTCACACAGCACTAGATACGATAATATGTTGTGTTTTTGTTGTGTCCATATTTATGCAACCTCAGTACAATTCCGTACACCACAGCATCATCCGCGTCTCATGGAACTTTTGACATTATCTTTTACGCCATTTGTTTATAGGGTGTATTACAAGTAACGGCATATACGCATGCAATTGAAAGCAAACGATCCTACAAGCAATAACGCCACAGTAAACAAGGGCGCCAAAATGCAAATCTTAAGAACTATAAGTACTTCTTCATCAAATCTCTTCTATTGCGAGATCTTTGCTTTTTATATTTTGGGAGGATGTAGTATGGACCGAAACAAGAAAAAAATGTCCAGCAAACATAGGCACTAAAGTGCATAGCCTAAGAGCTATGAGCACTCTTTCAGTAGAAGAGATGCGTTTCACAGTAGCGAAGATGAAGTTCTCATAGATCTTAAGGTATGCGTTTGAGAACCCACGTTTACTGGGACTTTTTGATTCTAGTATCGTGTACTTTGAACTGTATGTGTTAAACTGATTAATTATGATACCGACTATGTATTGTTTACAGTAATGGTCCTAAAACACTTCTTTGGCATGTGTCCAAAGCTACTTTTTCGTTTGAAGCTCGCCGTTATTCTGGGTTCAGTTCGGTACGAACTGTTCGCTTCAATCACACCATATATGTATTATAATTCCTACTGTTCAGACGTTTTTGTTACGTAGCAGTGTGAAATCAGATGCAGTAGTTGTTAACCTTAGGCTCTTCTGCGATGTATCACACATACGTTGAGAGGCTCCACTGACTATGTAGTACAGTCTCTTACGAAGGAAGAGTTCTTAATTACTTGATAATCAATGTCTTTATAATCAAAGATCCATACGTAAGATTAAATTACAAATCCAGTGTTTGTAATCACAGACCTTTTGCTTCTTCTCCTTCCTCTTCTTCATCGTGTTCTTCCATTTTAACGAGAGGGAGTTGACCCGTTCCGAAACTGAAGGAATTTAACAAAACTGTTGTCCCTCTCTCTGCATCGATCGTCCTATGTTCCGTTTTTTAGTTTGGTGGAAATGTGGTGCTTGCCACGGCAGTCGTACGGGCGGCATTCTTTTGATGTGGACGTATGTGTCTAATATCTTCTGCCATTTATGTAATTAAAAATTTTGGTGGTAAAAGGGCTAGCAACTCAAATTTCCATTCTCTAGTGTCTTCTGTGTACCACTTCCGTATTATGGTCGTATCACATTTATCATGTAGATCCGTCTTAAAAAGATGTAAGTGTATCAGTGGAATTATGCTCTAACAAACACTTGAAATGCAGACGTTTGTTTGAGAATGAATGTTAACGTTCAAAGCTTGTGATCACCAAGAAATTGTACGCACCTATGACAATAACCTGGATAAACAGCAATGATGTGTCATTGTTGTTTTTTGCCACAAATTGTTTGTTAAATCTTCGCTTCGCATTATTGTCTTATATCTTCACTTCACACTCTTTCTGTTAGCCTTAGTTCAAGAAGTGACCTTCAGTTCTTCGTTCAAACCCTCTTCTGAGAAACCAGTTTTCTCTGTGCTACATAAGAGAAGGCTTGACCACCATATAAATGTAGGTTAGCTCTTGTCTCTTTTTCCCACAGTTCTACCAAGACACATCTTAATTCAAAAATTTACAGCATTATATATTCTGTACATTTTTAACCATATCTGTTCTTGTTAAGCAAAACTGCGGCAGCTTTTGAATAATCCTTCATTAGTACTTTATTGTGCTAATAAAGCATTATTCAACAGCTGCTCCGGTTTTATTTAACAAGAATGTACTCTTACAGGTGCGATTTAGCACAAAATAAAGTGTGTTGACATCTAAATTAGCTATTAAAACGAATTTACTTGTTCTATTATTTTGTTGGTTGTCACTATTTTTTCTCTGCTTATAATCCTTCGCCTTGCCATTACTTTTGTTTTATCTCCGTATATAGTCATCTGATAAGTCTGTGCAAATTTAGGTTTGTGCAAATTTAATTTATATTATCAATTTTCGTAGGCGTTCTTAAGAAACCTTCTGCTGCCTAGGTACAGGACCACTGGTTGGTGGTGGTGGATTTATTCTAATATCAGTCAGTCAAATTGATTTCAGAAAGCCACAAAATGGTGCACATCGATAAAAAACTGAACCACTGCGTTCAGATCTCATACCCCAAACAAGTCAGTGCGGAACGAGACATTTTCTCTCGGCGTGAGTCGCTTTTCTGACGTCACCAAGTAGTGCCCAACCTGAGCGCCAGGGTGTCTTCCCACCACTCCGCCCGGAATGTCGCAGGACCGATCGAAGTTGCTCAATAAGGTGCCCCATAGGAACTACTGTTTCCAAGAATAGGCACCGCGCTGGGATTTCTTGTCCAGGAAATAATGGAGAGACGCTCTGTGGCCGCCATTAGGTTGGATATGAGTAGTACGCAGGTTAACAAAGATGTCGGATAAAAATTAGAACGGTAACTAGTGCTGTCTTATTTAACATGAAGTGGCCTCCATTATTTGGGAACCAGTCTTGTGTAAAGTCACATAGGTAGAGTTTTGGTCGTGCCTGCTTCGGTCGCCGTAACTGAGTAGACAGGTTGCACTGCGATCTGCCTGCACAACGTGATACGGTAAGAGTTGCAGCACTGTTTGCGCCCGCAGTTCGTATTACTCACGGCCAACCACGATCTCTCCTTACGTTAGTTCTGATGTTTCATCATGCTTCACTACATATATCTCCTTATGGAATGCTTATTCTTTTATTTCTTGTTCAACTGTTTTCTTGCGTCAACTGTCTTTCCTATAGGAGAACGGCTTACTGATGTGTAATCCAGAATTGTGGATAGATGTGGTCCCTTGCATTAGCAAGGCTACTGTTCATTTAACCTTGGTCCTTAATGGCCATTAACTTGCTGCTTGTTTGTAGCTTTCCCCCGCCTCGTATTATATCACTTATTCTAGGCACAGAAACGCCTATAGTATTGCAGAACTACGATGCCCACACGGCCAAGAGGTACACACATCAAAAAAAGTTTTGCATCAGCCCAGATCCCATAACTCCTGAAGATAGACGTTGACTGTGGATATTGTATCACAGACACAGTCCCTCTGACTGTTCAGAGATGTCACTAAACCGACCCAAAGATGAGCAGCGCCTATTAGACGGAAGGGGTCCGACAGCCGATCAGTTGCAGTCATTCCACCAGGAAGGAGGCACACGGCTCGAGTTGTCTGTAGTTCAACCATGTCCAGACGGTCAATATCACGGTTCTATCGCCTCCACATTGTTACTTTGTTCCAGGAAGGGCTCTCAACAAGCGAAGTGTCCAGGCGTCTCGGACTGAACCAAAGCGATGTTGTTCGGACTTGGAGGAGATACGGTGTGACAGGAACTGTGGTTGACATGCCTCGCTCAGGCCGCCCAAGGGCTGCTACTCCAGAGGATGACATCTACATACGGATTATGGCTCAGAGGAACCCTGACAGGAATACCACAGTGATGAATAATGCTTTCCGTGCAGCCACAGGACGTTTTGTTACGACTCAAACTGTGCACAGTAGGCAGGATGATGCACAACTTCACTCTGGACGTCCATGGCAAGGTCCATCTTTGCAACCACGACAACATGCAGTGCGGTACAGATCGGCCCAACACATGCCGAATGGACCGCTCGGGATTGGCATCATTTCACCAATGAGTGTCGCATATGTCTTCAACCAGACAATCGTGAGAGACGTGTTTGGAGGCAAATCTGGTCAAGCTGAACGACTTAAACACACTGTCCAGTGCTGTTTTTGGGATGGCATTATGTGTAGCCGACGTACGCCGCTGGTGGTCATGAAAGGCGCCGTAATGGCTGTACGATACCTGGATGCCGTCATCCGAACGATAGTGCAGCCATATTGGCAGCATATTGGCGAAGCTTTCGTCTTCATGGACGACAATTCGCACTCTCATCGTGCACATCTTATGAATTACTTCCTTCAGGATAAAGACATCGCTCGACCAGAGTGGCCAGCATGTTCTCCAGTCATGTATCCTGTCGAACATGCCTGGGATAGATTGGAAAGAGCTGTTTACGGACGACGTGACGTGCCAACCGCTCTGAGGGATCCACGCCGAATCGCCGTTGAGGAGTGGGACAATCTGGAGCAATAGTGCCTTGATGGGCTTGTGGATAGTATGCCACGGCGAATACAGGCATGGAGGAGGACGTGCTACTGGGTATTAGAGGTACCGGTGTGTACAGCAATCTGGCCACCAGAAGATCTCGCTGTATGGTGGTACAATATGCAATGTGTGGTTTTCATGAGCAATAAAAAGGGCGGAAATGATGTTGATGTTCATCTTGGACTGACAAGGCGGAGGTTACCATGAGAAAAAGATTGAATAACATTCTACGAGATGGGGCGGGGAGTGTCAGAAGCTTGAACGTGGTAGGGAAACTAGAAAATCTGAAAAGGGAAATGCAAAGGCTCAATCTAGATATTGAGCCGTGCAAGGCTTGTGTTCATCCCATTAATTGTTTGTCATCTTCTATTAAGGTAGTGCCGCCTCGTTTTCTTATTCCATTTACTGGCGTCACTAACTTCCTGCCTTACCTGCCCGTGAGTGGCAGCAGCAGCGCGTATAAAAAAGATGGTTCAAATGACTCTGAGTACTATGGAACTTAACATCTGAGGTCATCAGTCCCCTAGAACTTAGAACTACTTAAACCTAACTAACCTAACTAACCTAATCACACACATACATGCCCGAGGCAGGATTCGAATCTGCTACCATTGCTGTCGCGCGGTTCCAAACTGAAGTGGCTAGAACCGCTCGGCCACAACGGCCGGCACAGCGCGTATCGATAAGCGCACTGTCGTGCCATCTCTGGAGTAACCGGGTCGTCGTGTGTCGGGTGGTGAGTGAGTGGGAGACGCACCAACAGTGCAGTCGCGACGGAGCAGCAGTCGCGGATGGACCAGCAGTCTAGTCGGTCGGTTGGCGTGGAGCAACAAGCAAGCCCCCGTAGCGAGGAGTTGGGCTGGAGCCGCTGGCGGCGTGCACGCGCGGTTGGAGTGTGAGGTGCTGCCTGCGAGTGCTACGAAGTTCGTTGCCCACCGATCTTGGACATGAAAGTTGAGCCCTCACTTAACTTACTATCGAGCCTCAACTGTTTACATTTCTTCGTTTGATCCTGGTTGTCGCTTTTCGGACATTCTCGCGAGCGACAACGTGTGTGTATTTAAGTCGGCTAAGATTCCAGCCGTCTTCTTGTGAAATTTAACTTAATTTATTCCCTGTTATGGAAGTTCACCAGTGGTATCTTCTGCCTTGTGGCCGTTGACGTTCCGTTTACCTGGCCTGGTAGTCGTCGTAATTTTAGGCAGTGTATTTTCCTCGTCGTGTTGTTTCTGTCCTGCGCGGCGTGTAGTACGACAGCTGAGGTGTTGTTGGTCGTTGTGGGCGCCAATATTCTGTGTGTCGTGTATTGAAATCCTGTGGTCGTTTTGCTGGTTGCTTGGAGCGGAATTGATTTGGTTGATTGATCGGTCGGCTGTCTGTCGGTTGGGTTGCCTCCAGATTAAGAGGTTGTTGGACAGGCTGCCTGTTTCACCTAAACTGGCGTTAGTGTTACAATCCCAGGCCGACCCTTGGAAACTTCTGAGCGCCATTCCTTGTGTTAGGTAGTAATTTCCCTGTTTCGATTTTAGTTATTTGGTTGATGTGTGGCTTTCAGCCGAGTATCAATATCTCTTAAATTAATGTTCTTCAGCCGAATTTTATTGGAGCGGTTATAGGATAAGGCCTTCTGCGTTTTGGATTGAAACTCTTTCTAGGTCTTGAGCCGTTAAACATATCTTGTTGATATGTGGTCTTCAGCCGAGTATTAATACATCTTATGTTAAGGTCCTTGTCTTGCCCTTAAAGCGTAAGATTGTCATTCTTTATTTTATATGAAATGTTTTAAGATACTGCCTTGTGCCCTTTAAAATATAAACTCTTCTTCCTAGGGCTTAAGCCGTTAAATTATTCGTTGGTGAGTGGCCTTCAGCTGAGTTGTAATATCTCTTAAATTAATCTTCTTCTCTTGCCTTCAAGGAGTAAGATTGTTAAGCTTTTGAATGGAGCTTTCTGCCCAATTTGAATGAAATGTTTTAAGATAAGGCCTTCTACCTTTTCATTGAAACTCCTCTTATCCAGCCTAGTTCCATTAAAATTAAACTGCTAAGGCCTTCAGCCGATTAGATTGAAGATTTAGAAAATATTCTTGGGTGAAACCTCCAGAAGAACCTTGTATTTCAAGTTTGCTTAAGCCATGTGTCTTGGATTTTGCATGTGGCCTTCAGCCGATCTAAAGCTAATCAACGGAGGTAGATTAAAGTTTTGAGTTTTTTGCATCCTTCTTGTAATATTGTGTTTTGATAAAAAAAGTTATGTTGCGTGCTACTAGCAGGAACTCATTTTGGCCCCTTTCCACAACCTAATCCGCTCTGTTCTGCTAGGATAAGGAGGACGTCAAAAGCAGACTAGCAATGGCAACAAGGGCATTCCTGGCCAAGAGGTCTATTAATATCAAATATCGGCCTTAATGTGGGGATGAAAATTCTGAGAATACGTCTGGAGTACAGCATTGTATGGTAGTGAAACCTGGACTGTGGAAAAACCGGAACAGAAGAGAATCGAAACATTTGAGATGTGGTGCTACAGACGAATGTTGAAAAGGTGGTGGACTGTTAAGGTAGGGAATAAGGAGGTTCCTTGCAGAATCAGAGAGGAAAGGAATATTTGGAAAACACTGATGAGGAACAGGGACAGAATGATAAGACATCTGTTAAGACATAAGGGAATGACTTCCATGGTACTAGAGGGAGCTGTAGAAGGCAAAAACTGTAGAGGAAGATAGAAGTTGGAATACATACAGCAAATAATAGAGGCCGTAAGTTGCAAGTGCTACTCTGAGATGAAGAGGTTACCACACGAGATTAATTCGGGGTAGGCCGCATCAAAGCAGTCAGAAGACCGATGACCCTCCCCCTAGTCCCCCCCCCCCAAAATAAAAAAAACAAAAAGTATTCCAATTTTCTGTACAGGTTCAGGAACCGAGTTGGTGCAAAACTTTTTCCCCTAATACGGAAGTGGCATCAGACATGACAATTGAATTAATTCTCCGTATATCATCTTATAAGCCCAACAGAAATGTACGAAGCCTATTTTTTAGCATTACACAACATTTACACTCCTGGAAATTGAAATAAGATCACCGTGAATTCATTGTCCCAGGAAGGGGAAACTTTATCGACACATTCCTGGGGTCAGATACATCACATGATCACACTGACAGAACCACAGGCACATAGACACAGGAAACAGAGCATGCACAATGTTGGCACTAGTACAGTGTATATCCACCTTTCGCAGCAATGCAGGCTGCTATTCTCCCATGGAGACGATCGGAGAGATGCTGGATGTAGTCCTGTGGAACGGCTTGCCATGCCATTTCCACCTGGCGCCTCAATTGGACCAGCGTTCGTGCTGGACGTGCAGACCGCGTGAGACGACGCTTCATCCAGTCCCAAACATGCTCAATGGGGGACAGATCCGGAGATCTTGCTGGCCAGGGTAGTTGACTTACACCTTCTAGAGCACGTTGGGTGGCACGGGATACATGCGGACGTGCATTGTCCTGTTGGAACAGCAAGTTCCCTTGCCGGTCTAGGAATGGTAGAACGATGGGTTCGATGACGGTTTGGATGTACCGTGCACTATTCAGTGTCCCCTCGACGATCACCAGTGGTGTACGGCCAGTGTAGGAGATCGCTCCCCACACCATGATACCGGGTGTTGACCCTGTGTGCCTCGGTCGTATGCAGTCCTGATTGTGGCGCTCACCTGCACGGCGCTAAACACGCATACGACCATCATTGGCACCAAGGCAGAAGCGACTCTCATCGCTGAAGACGACACGTCTCCATTCGTCTCTCCACTCACGCCTGTCGCGACACCACTGGAGGCGGGCTGCACGATGTTGGGGCGTGAGCGGAAGACGGCCTAACGGTGTGCGGGACCGTAGCCCAGCTTCATGGAGACGGTTGCGAATGGTCCTCGCCGATACCCCAGGAGCAACAGTGTCCCTAATTTGCTGGGAAGTGGCGGTGCGGTCCCCTACGGCACTGCGTAGGATCCTACGGTCTTGGCGTGCATCCGTGCGTCGCTGCGGTCCGGTCCCAGGTCGACGGGCACGTGCACCTTCCGCCGACCACTGGCGACAACATCGATGTACTGTGGAGACCTCACGCCCCACGTGTTGAGCAATTCGGCGGTACGTCCACCCGGCCTCCCGCATGCCCACTATACGCCCTCGCTCAAAGTCCGTCAACTGCACATACGGTTCACGTCCACGCTGTCGCGGCATGCTACCAGTGTTAAAGACTGCGATGGAGCTCCGTATGCCACGGCAAACTGGCTGACACTGACGGCGGCGGTGCACAAATGCTGCGCAGCTAGCGCCATTCGACGGCCAACACCGCGGTTCCTGGTGTGTCCGCTGTGCCGTACGTGTGATCATTGCTTGTACAGCCCTCTCGCAGGGTCTGACACACCGGTGTCAATGTGTTCTTTTTTCCATTTCCAGGAGTGTAGTTACGTTGCAGACCATCATAAGCACTTTGTGGTTTTACAGCTTCCGTATACAAAAGGGCGTTGTCGCCGCAAAGATTATCTACCAGTGACCGACAACTGTCCCGCTGCACCAACGCGTCGTGCAGTGTAGCCGTGCGGTCTAGGGTGCCTTGCCACGATTCGCGCGGCTGTCCCCGTCGGAGGTTCGAGTCCTTCCTCGCGCATGGGTGTGTGTGTTGTCGTAAGTTCAAGTTAGTTTAAGTTATATTAAGTAGTGTGTAAGCCTGGGGACCGCTGACAATACTGCCAGATCCTCCTCTCGTGACACGTTGTGGTCAGTTCTGCGTTACATAATGGTCTCCGGATACTTTTGATGAGATACTGTACTTCTTGGCAGGTGGCTGCCTCCGACCAAGCTAGGAATTAATACTTCCATGAGGCTCCGATCAGCCATTTACGAAGAGTCTGACGAAGCTGACGACTAAGTAGCATGTATGAGCCGTTGATCACGACTAGTCAGTTGATTCCGATGTAGCCACTAATGAAGTCATGCCAGCACTTGACTGAAACGAACTTTACTGTTAATGTTATGTACCAAGCGAGAGGTGCACAAATATACCGCGAGAGACCGCGACCACACAGGCACAACAAATCACCTCGCTTCTCTCTTCTCCATGTAGCAGCCTCCAGATGGTGCTCATAAAAATGGACCTCTTGCTGCTTTCGCTTCACTTCGTTAGATCAGAAAATCCACTTCTGTGCATGCAATTAAATCCGACAGCACTCTCAGGACTACCTTACGATGTATCAGTCGCTATTCATGTACAGCTACGCCGAGTTTCAGAGGGTCGGCCAACATTAATAACAGCGCTACTTACAAAATCAAAGACTCCCAAGAGACTGCAAAGTTATTTACGAGGATCCATCAATTAGTAATGCAAAACATTTTTTTCTGAAAGCGGCTTGGTATTACTCAGGATTCCAGTACACCATATTATTCCCCAGTCGTTTGGTTACAAAACGCTATTTTTTCAACGTACTCTCCATTCAGGGCGACGGCCTTACGCCACCTTACTGGGAGGGCCGTCGTAGCAAACGTCTTGGTGCATGAATAACTTTCCCACTATCCACGTACTACTTACTACCCGTGGAGTTCATCCTTGATTGTACCAAAAAGATGGAAGTCGGAAGGTGAGAGATTCTGGCTGTACGCTCATGAGGAAGAACAGTCCAATGAAGTGTTGTGAGTCCCAATCGTGTTCGGAGACTTGGAGGCCTTGCATTGTCATGGAGAAGTTCATTTTCATTTTTGCGGCGGGTAGCACAAAACACTCGAGAGTTGATCGTTGCGCAATGAGCTGTGGCATCAAACAGAATAAGACTTTCATCGTCCCTGAAGACCGTCGGCATGACTTTACCAGCTGAGGGTTGGAACTTTTTCTTCAGAGGAAAGGTGGTGTGGCGCCACATAATTGACTGCCGTTTTATGTCCGGTTCGAAGTAATGAACCCATGTTTCATCGTCTGTGATGATGTTCGGCAAAAAACTGTCACTGTCAGGATCGTAGCGAGCAAGGATTCACGCTCAGATGTCCTTCGTTGCTCCTTATGGTCTTGTGTTTGGCGACGACGAAACCCAGCGGGCATAGATCTTTGAGTTCCTCCCTAGTAGACGAGTTTGTAAGGGCTTTCAACAGAGACGTCTAGTTGAGCAGCGAGGTGTTTGACTGTGGTCCGTCGATCACTTCGAATGAGTGTCCGCAAGTTGCAACACTGCAGAAGTCACAGCTGTGTGCGGTCGGCCGGCACGTGGGCGTAGCAGGTTGGTTCAAATGGCTCTGAGCACTATGGGACTTAACATCTCAGGCCATCAGTCCCCTAGAACTTAGAACTACTTAAACCTAACTAACCTAAGGACATCACACACATCTATGCCCGAGGCAGGATTCGAACCTGCGATGGTAGCGGTCGCGCGGTTCCAGACTGAAGCGCCTAGAACCGCTCGGCCATCAGAGGCTGGCGTAGCAGGTTGACGCGACCTTGTTGGCAGATATCTCGCCCAACAACACACCATGCTTTTGTTCATTGCCAGGTCTCCGTACTCATTCTACAAGCGACTGTGAATATCTGCGAAGGTATGGTTTTCCGCCAAAAGAAGTTCAATGACTGCGTCGCTTTGAAGACGCCGTTTTGAAGGCTACGTATAGCACCGCCATCTATCGGAACTTCATGAAGCTACAGCTGCGGGAATATTACACGATATTCCACAGAAAACCGAAACTGGTCGAGAAAAAGTGTGTTCCTCTACTTTTTGAACGCTCCTCGTAGACATCGTCGCCATATGATTGCGAAATCATGTGGCATGAATACATTTGTGCCAAAGGTTTGTATTATTTTGTAACGGACTCCTAAGATATGCTATTTTTATTTCTTATTATGTAGCCGACCTTGACCCGTGGTCTAGGGGTAGCGTCTTTGATTCTTAATCAAAACGTCTTCGGTCCTGGGTTCGATCCACGCCACTGCCTAAACTTTGATAAATAATCAGCATTGGCGGGCGCAGACTTCCGGCATAAGAAGTCAGCCTCATTCTGCCAACGGCCTTGTCAAAGAGGGTGGAGGAGCGGATAGAGGTTCAGGGCACCCTCTTGTCCTAGGGGTGGGAAATTGCCCCTAAAGGCGGAAGAATCAGCAATGATCAACGACATGAGGATGCAGAAGGCAATGGAAACCACTGCATTAAAGACACGTAACGTGTATCGACAGGACATGTGGCCTGTAATTGAAGAAGTGTCATGATGATCTCTCCATTGGGAAAAGATTCCGGAATAGTCCCCCATTCGGATCTCCGGGAGGGGACTGCCAAGGGGGAGGTTACCATGAGAAAAAGATTGAATAATCAACGAAAGGATAACGTTCTACGAGTCGGGGCGTGGAATGTCAGAAGCTTGAACGTGGTAGGGGAAACAGAAAATCTGAAAAGGAAATGAAAAGGCTCAATCTAGATATAGTAGGGGTCATTGAAGTGAAGTGGAAGGAAGACAAGGATTTGTGGTCAGATGAGTATCGGATAATATCAACAGCAGCAGAAAATGGTATAACAGGTGTAGGATTCGTTATGAATAGGAAGGTAGGGCAGAGGGTGTGTTACTGCGAACAGTTCAGTGACCGGGTTGTTCTAATCAGAATCGACAGCAGACCAACACCGACAACGATAGTTCAGGTATACATGCCGACGTCGCAAGCTGAAGATGAACAGATAGAGAAAGTGTATGAGGATATTGAAAGGGTAATGCAGTATGTAAAGGGGGACGAAAATCTAATAGTCATGGGCGACTGGAATGCAGTTGTAGGGGAAGGAGTAGAAGAAAAGGTTACAGGAGAATATGGGCTTGGGGCAAGGAATGAAAGAGGAGAAAGACTAATTGAGTTCTGTAACAAATTTCAGCTAGTAATAGCGAATACCCTGTTCAAGAATCACAAGAGGAGGAGGTATTCTTGGAAAAGGCCGTGAGATACGGGAAGATTTCAATTACATTACATCATGGTCAGACAGAGATTGCGAAATCAGATACTGGACTGTAAGGCTTACCCAGGAGCAGATATAGACTCAGATCACAATATAGTAGCGATGAAGAGTAGGCTGAAGTTCAAGACATTAGTCAGGAAGAATCAATACGCAAAGAAGTAGGATACGGAAGTACTAAGGAATGACGAGATATGTTTGAAGTTCTCTAACGCTATGGATACAGAAATAAGGAATAGCGCAGTAGGCAGTACAGTTGAAGAGGAATGGACATCTCTAAAAAGGGCCATCACAGAAGTTGGGAAGGAAAACATAGGTACAATGAAGGTAGCTGCGAAGAAACCATGGGTAACAGAAGAAATACTTCAGTTGATTGATGAAAGGAGGAAGTACAAACACGTTCCGGGAAAATCAGGAACACAGAAATAAAAGTCGCTGAGGAATGAAATAAATAGGAATTGCAGGGAAGCTAAGACGAAATGGTTGCAGGAAAAATGTGAAGACATCGAAAAAGATATGATTGTCGGAAGGACAGACTCAGCATACAGGAAAGTCAAAACAACCTTTGGTGACATTAAAGCAACGGTGGTAACATTAAGAGTGCAACGGAAATTCCACTGCTAAATGCAGAGAAGAGAGCAGATAGGTGGAAAGAATACATTGAAAGCCTCTATGAGGGTGAAGATTTGTCTGATGTGCTAGAAGAAGAAAAAGGAGTCGATTTAGAAGAGATAGGGGATCCAGTATTAGAATCGGAATTTAAAAGAGCTTTGGAGGACTTACGGTCAAATAAGGCAGAAGGGATAGATAACATTCCATCAGAATTTCTAAAATCATTGGGGGAAGTGGCAACAAAACGACTATTCACGTTGGTGTGTAGAATATATGAGTCTGGCGACATACCATTTGACTTTCGGAAAAGCATCATCCACACAATTCCGAAGAAGGCAAGAGCTGACAAGTGCGAGAATTATCGCACAATCAGCTTAACAGCTCATGCATCGAAGCTGCTTACAAGAATAATATACAGAAGAATGGAAAAGAAAATTGAGAATGCGCTAGGTGACGATCAGTTTGGCTTTAGGATAAGTAAAGGGACGAGAGAGGCAATTCTGATGTTACGGCTAATAATGGAAACAAGGCTAAATAAAAATCGAGACACTTTCATAGGATTTGTCGACCTGGAAAAAGCGTTCGACGATATAAAATGGTGCAAGCTGTTCGAGATTCTGAGAAAAGTAGGGGTGAGCTATAGGGAGAGACGGGTCATATACAATATGTTCAACAACTAAGAGGGAATAATAAGAGTGGACGATCAAGAGCGAAGTGCTCGTATTCAGAAGGGTGTAAGACAAGGCTGTAGCCTTTCGCCCCTACTCTTCAATCTGTACATCGAGGTAGCAATGATGGAAATAAAAGAAAGGTTCAGGAGTAGAATTAAAATACAAGGTGAAAGGATATCAATGATACGATTCGCTGATGACATTGCTATCCTGAGTGAAAGTGAAGAAGAATTAAATGATCTGCTGAACGGAATGAACAGTCTAATGAGTACACAGTATGGTTTGAGAGTAAATCGGAGAAAGACGAAGGTAATGAGAAGTAGTAGAAATGAGAACAGCGAGAAACTTAACATCAGGATTCATGATCAGGAACTCAATGAAGTTAAGGAATTCTGCTACCTAGGCGGTAAAATAACCAAGGACGGAGCAAGGAAGACATCAAAAGCAGACTCGCTATGGCAAAAAAGGCATTTCTGGCCAAGAGAAGTCTACTAATATCAAATACCGGCCTTAATTTGAGGAAGAACTTTCTGAGGATGTACGTCTGGAGTACAGCATTGTATGGTAGTGCAACATGGACCGTGGTAAAACCGGAACAGAAGAGAATCGAAGCATTTGAGATGTAGTGCTATAGACGAATGTTGAAAATTAGGTGGACTGATAAGGTAGGGAATGAGGGGGTCCTACGCAGAATCGGAGAGGAAAGAAATATGTGGAAAACACTGATAAGGAGAAGGGATATAATGATAGGACATCTGCTAAGACATGAGGGAATGACTTCCATGGTACTAGAGGGAGCTTTAGAGGGCAAAAACTGTAGAGGAAGACAGACACTGGAATACGTCAAGCAAATAATTGAGGACATAGGTTGCAAGTGCTACTCTGAGATGAAGAGGTTGGCACAGGAAAGGAATTCGTGGCGGGCCGCATCAAATCAGTCAGTAGACTGATGACCAAAAAAAAAAATGTAGCCACACCTTCGTTATAGTGCTGCTGAGCCGTGTTGCGGCTTGCGTTGGTGCCGTTGGTAGGATGGCATCGTGTAATAGGTATAGTGGCGTTTCGTTTTCTTCTCGTGTTTACTGGCACCACTACATTTGCTAGTGTTGTCTGTCCGTGAGTGGCAGCAGCAGCGGTTATCGATATCTAGTACCCTAGTACTATCTTTGTAAGGGCGTCAAGTGTTTCCTGGGTTGGATTGTGTCCGGTATTTCGGTTGGGACGGAGCGGCAGTGAGGTGCGGCAGCGCGCGTACATGCTGGGACCGCTGGTGGGACGCAGGCACTGCCGGATCGAGGGGCTGTAGTTGTGAGAGCGACAACCTCATTCTCCACCGGACCCAGGACGTTTGAGTTGAGTGAACATTAACCCAGTAGTGAAACCTCCGCTATTTTCAGACAGCAAGGAGAAAATTAGAAAAAAATAGAGCTAATATAGAAGATTACCAACAGTCATTCTTCGCACACACCATTCGCAACTGGAATAAGAAAGGGGGCATCAGTTTGCGGTACCAGAAGTACTCTCCGCCACACACCAGCAGCTGGCTTGCGGAGTACTGATGTAAATGTAGATCTCGCAGGGTCGCTGAGACGAAGGGCAACGACTGGAGTGTTTGGAGTTCGCGAAATTAATTAGCCATTCTCCACATTTTTTATTAATCATTGAATTTCTTGTGTTTATTGATGAAGTTCAACCAGCGGTTTTTTTCTGCCTAGTGGCCGCTAACGCCCCTGTTACCTGCTCTGGAGGTTTGCGTATTTTCGAGGCAGTGTACCTTTCCTCGTCTTGCCGCTGCTGTCCGGTATGGCGTGTAGTTCCACAGCCACCTTGATTGTGGTTTGGATATTTGTTTCTTTTGGACTGCTTTGCTCGTAGTGGAACCTTCTGCTTCTGGACGTTCTAAACACTGGATTCTGAAGACGCAGTGCTGTCCACTGGTTCAGCGTTGCCTGGCTTATTCCATCGTTTTGTTGGTTATCAGACGTTAGGTAGATGTTGTAAGAGTGTTGGCCTGTGCTTAAACTGTCACTAGTTTGAATTGTCATCCGGTTAAGTGAATACAACTCTTGGCTGCCTGTCTCATCGTTTATGAAGTTGAGCGGCTTTTCCCAGGAGCACTGTCTGAGACCCAATTCTCTCTTGATTTGGTCAGATTGCTACGATTTTTAATAAGGCCTTCAACTGTGAATGCAATTTGTCTTAAGAATTTTTAATTATATGTTGTCTCCTAACAGTGAAAATTTGATGTTGTCTCTTTTTCATAATATTTTAGTCTCTCTTGTAGAAGTCTAATTCGTTCTTAAGAATTTGATATCCAGGCCTTTAGCCGTCAAATTGTTTTTTGAGTTATTACTATTGGGGCCTTCGGCCGACAATTAAGTCGAATTTTTGGTCAATAAGGCCTTCAGCCGTGAGTGCCACTTACTTAAGAAATTTTTTTTAGACATTGTGTGTTAACAGTCAAATTCGATAATTGTTCCATATTGTCAAAGTTAATTTGCAATTGTTTTCAAATAAAGACTGTGTGATTAAAAAAAAAAAAGAGCAATCAACGTTAACTGAGTACGGCCCCGTCCACACTGAATTCCGCTTTTCTACATCTTCATCTACATCTACATCCATACTCCGCAAGCCACCCGACGGTGTGTGGCGGAGCGTACCTTGAGTACTTCTATCGGTTCTCCCTTCTATTCCAGTCACGTATTGTTCGTGAAAGAAGGATTGTCGGTATGCCTCTGTGTGGGCTCTAATCTCTCTGATTTTATCCTCATGGTCTCTTCGCAAGATATACGTAGGGGGGAGCAATATACTACTTGACTCATCGGTGAAGGTATGTTCTCGAAACTTCAACAAAAGCCCGTACCAAGCTACTGAGCGTCTCTCCTGCAGAGTCTTCCACTGCTCTTTATCTATCATCTCCGTAACGCTTTCGCGATTACTAAATGATCCTGCAACGAAGCGAGCTGCCCTCCGTTGGATCTTCTCTATCTCTTCTATCAACCCTATCTGGTACGGATCCCACACTACTGAGCAGTATTCAAGCAGTGGGCGAACAAGCGTACTGTAACCTACTTCCTTTGTTTTCGGATTGCATTTCCTTAGGATTCTTCCAATGAATCTCAGTCTGGCATCTGCTTTACCAACGATCAATTTTATATGGCTCAAATGGTTCAAATGGTTCAAATGGGTCTGAGCACTATGGGACTTAACTGCTGTCGTCATCAGTCCCCTAGAACTTAGAACTTCTTAAACCTAACTAACCTAAGGACGCCACACACAGCCATGCCCGAGGCAGGATTCGAACCTGCGACTGTAGCGGTCGCGCGGTTCCAGACTGTAGCGCCTAGAACCACTCGGCCACTCCGGCCGGCAACTTTATATGATCATTCCATTTTAAATCCCTCCTAATGCGTACTCCCAGATAATTTATGGAATTAAATGCTTCCAGTTGCTGACCTGTTATATTGTAGCTAAATGATAATGGATCTTTCTTTCTAAGTACGACGTTTCAGGTGCTCTACCAGGCAAGTGATTAAGGGTTAAGGGGGGTAGGACGTCAAACGGGCCGACTTGGAGCAGGAGAGGCACCACAGGACATTTTAATTTCCATTGTCTATACTTTTACAAATAAATTCATAAAACTTTAACAGCATGACCAGGAAGGATTCAGGTTTCATACTCATAGCAGTGGAAGCTCAAAAACGTAACAAAACACATGTTTTTTCTTGTGAATTTCATCATTTTTTCACTTACTACTGGCTGCATTTGTTGCTATAGGTACACCTTTCTTCCTAAGTAAGAGAGATTCCTCGATGACTTTTGCACAGCATACAAACCATAGTTACAGGTCAATGAAACTTTAGAAGTTATTCAATTTATGAAAAAATGAATTAATTGTTACATTTTAAACTTCATGTTTAGAAAAAATTCAAGTTTTATAGTTAAGTATCTCAATTTTTTCCACAGTTTTTTAATAGATTTGGAAAATTCTAGAGTTTCATAACCTGTAACTACTGTTTGTATGCTATGAGAAATTCATCGAAGAATCTCTCTTACTTAGGAAGAAAAGTGTACCTACAGAAACAAATCCAGCCACTAATACGTGAAAAAATGATGAAATTTAACATGTAAAAAAAAGGTATTTTGCTACGTTTTTGAAGTTCCACTGCGATGATTGTGACTCCTCAATCCTTCCTGGCCAGGACGACAAAGTTCTATGAATTTATTTGTAAAAGTATAGGCAGTAGAAATTAAAATGTCATGTGGTGACTCTCCTGCTCAAATTCGGCCCGTTTGACGTCCTACCCCCCTTAACAATCATAGCGTGCAACCACCGTCAAAGAACTGTAGCAGTGAAGCATTTTTCTGCTAGCGTTGACTCCTGGACTTGAATTAAGAATAGCATTCAGTTACTACAGTTAGAATAGTTAACCAGGAGTCAGACAGACGACGTGTGCGATATGCAGCGCGTCCGCCCTTTCTCTGCCGCCTCGCTCCGATCCGTATGCGGAAGCGAGGTGCGGCCGCCAACGTGATGCACTTCCGGACCCCGGCACAGGCGCTCCCTCTTCCTCTTCCTTAACCATGTTTATTTATTTCTTTTACACGCGCGACACCCGCGCGGAATGCGAAATTTTTCGCCTCTTCACGCGCTCCCGGCGCTGACTCGTGCGTGCGGAGAAGCGCGTCCTGATGGGATTGGGTAGTAAATCATGCCGGCACGGAGCGGCGCGGCTGCGGCAGCGCGGCAGCTCGCCCCGTAGGCACGCCGGGCAAACCCCGGCCACCCCCACTCCCCTCACTTCTACCCTTGTCATTGGTTATTTATGTCATTTACTTACTTAACGTCCTCTCTCACATTCTAACAATACATGTGTGAAGGTTAACGTAAAAGTTTTTGTAGAATTTTGTATTAACGAAACCCAGAGGCCTTGGGTGATACTTCTGCGCTTACAGTGTGTGGCGTTAACTGTGTTATTCAGTGGTTTGGTATTTAACTAATTTGTAAATGAAAATGATATCTTATTTTACTACAGTGAGTAATAACTAAATAATTTTTCTCCCGGCTAAAGATTTGGTCAAGTTGCTAAAGAACCCTAAGTTAACGTCGTGTTAAAGTGTTGTCTGTAAGTTGTGTAAGTGTCACTAAATCACAGCTCATACTACAGATTCTATACAACTATTGATTATGATGGAAACAGTTATCTTCTACATCTACATCCACATCTACATCTACATGATTACTCTGCAATTCACATTTAAGTCTTTGGCGGAGGGCTCATCGAACTACAATCATACTATCTCTCTACCATTCCACTCCCGAACAGCGCGCTGGAAAAACGTACACCTAAACCTTTCTGTTCGAGGTCTGATTTCTCTTATTTTATTTTGATGATCATTCCTACGTATGTAGGTTGGGCTCAACAAAATATTTTTGCATTCGGAAGAGATAGTTGATGACTGAAATTTCGTAAATAGATCTCGCCGCTTCGAAAAACGTCTTTGCTTTAATGACTTCCATCCCAACTCGCGTATCATATCTGCCTCACTCTCCCCCCTATTACGTGATAATACAAAACGAGCTGCCCTTTTTTGCACCCTTTCGATGTCCTCCGTCAATCCCACCTGGTAAGGATCCCACACCGCGCAGCAATATTCCAACAGAGGACGAACGAGTGTAGTGTAAGCTGTCTCTTTAGTGGACTTGTTGCATCTTCTAAGTGTCCTGCCAATGAAACGCAACCTTTGGCTCGCCTTCCCCACAATATCTATCTATGTGGTCTTTCCAACTGAAGTTGTTCGTAATTTAAACACCCAGGTACTTAGTTGAATTGACAGTCTTGAGAATTGTACTATTTATCGAGTAATCGAATTCCAACGGATTTCTTTTGGAACTCATGTGGATCACCTCACACTTTTCGTTATTTAGCGTCAACTGCCACCTGCTACACCATACAGCAATTTTTTCTAAATCGCTTTGCAACTGATACTGGTCTTCGGCAGACCTTACTAGACGGTAAATTACAGCATCATCTGCGAACAACCAAAGAGAACTGCTCAGATTGTCACCCAGGTCATTTATATAGATCAGGAACAGCAGAGGTCCCAGGACTCTTCCCTGGGGAACACCTGATATCACTTCAGTTTTACTCGATGATTTTGCTATTACTACGAACTGCGACCTTCCTGACAGGAAATCACAAATCCAGTCGCAGAACTGAGACGATACCCCATAGGCCCGCAGCTTGATTAGAAGTCGCTTGTGAGTAACGGTGACAAAAGCTTTCCGGAAATCCAGAAATACGGAATCAGCTTGAGATCCCCTGTCGATAGCGGTCATTACTTCGTGCGTATAAAGAGCTAGCTGCGTTGCACAAGAAAGATATTTTCTGAAACCATGCTGCTTACGTATCAATAGATCGTTCCCTTCGAGGTGATTCATAATGTTTGAATACAGTATATGCTCCAAAACCCTACTGCAAACCGACGTCAATGACGTCAACGTCTGTAGTTCGATGGATTACTCCTACTACTCTTCTCAAACACTGGTGCGACCTGCGCAATTTTCCAATCTGTAGGTACAGATCTATCGGTGAGCGATGCGACCGCTACGGCCGCAGGTTCGAATCCTGCCTTGGACATGGATGTGTGTGATGTCCTTAGGTTAGTTAGGTTTAATTAGTTCTAAGTTCTAGCGGACTGATGACCTTAGAAGTTTAGTACCATAGTGCTCAGAGCCAGCAAAATGATCATTAAAACCACCAAATATCAGCCGCGCACAACACTGACGTATGTTACTTGAAACAATAATCTTCGCAACTCGTGCGTAATTAATTTCGGCTCCATACATCAGCTAGAAAAGTTTGTTATGTGGATCGTGCTATGTGCACTGTTTTTAAAGAACCATCGGATTCGAATTACTTTCATTAAAATGAGTTCGGGACCACCGGTGCACATTTATTTTTACACATTTTTATTACCTTCGGCATTTATGTCTGCAGAGTTGCGTAATTTGAATTTGCCGTTGAGATAATTGTCAAGATGGCGGCAGACAATTGGTGGAGACTTTCTATTGTTAGAGGAAATTTCCTTTTAACAGGATAAGTATTTGAAATGCTTATTAAACTTTACTTTCATATTGTGCACTATTTACACTAATTTCCATCAAGCAAACCTTTGACATTTTTGTAAGAAAAACAGATAAAAACGGGATACAAATCGCTATCATCAGTGGCTGCGCTCCTTGCAGCGGAAAGAAATAATTAACACAGATAATGTTTATTGAGAGACGAATTAAAGTTACAAACAATTATTCACTCATATTTATAATAATAATGAACTCTATTCTCAAGTAATAATTAACAAATAATTACAATTTCTTAACAGACCTCAGTTTGATATGCGTCTTGCGTCCGCAACTTACAAAAGCCAACCAACAAAACGTAAAAGCAAAGGAAGACAATCGCAGATCATAAAAGGAATTTACAATTATCATTGTCTTTGTATGATACACATCGATATGTCCAATTACATCATAAAATATTATATGAATAATTAATATTTATCATAATTTATTTCACTGTTTTTTCATATATCGGATAGATAATGATTATAACTGTTAGAGTTTCGCCGGCCGGAGTTGCCGAGCGGTTCTAGGCGCTACAGTCTGGAACCGCGCGACCGCTACGGCCGCAGGTTCGAATCCTGTCTTGGGCATGGATGTGTGTGTTGTCCTTTGGTTAGTTAGGTTTAAGTAGTTCTAAGTTCTAGGGGACTGATGACCTTAGAAGTTAAGTCCCATAGTGCTCAGAGCCATTTTGTTAGAGTTTCCTCTCGTCGCACTGTAGCTAAAATTTATCTCGTGGATGTTTCAAGTGTGTGGATTCAGTGTAGTCGTTGGAATAAGGGTAGTTGTGGGAAAGAAGAGAAAACATCTTTAAAACTGAACCGAACGACGAGATATAATAATGATGAATTTATGGTACGCCCATGTATATACGTTACTATGTAAATAATTTTGAATAAAATTCCTTACTGAGCAATGCAGTACCTTCGTGCAAACAATATTCGGCCTAAGAATGTAAGCCGCGCGGGATTAGCCGAGCGGTCTAGGGCGCTACATTCATGGACTGTGCGGCTGGTCCCGGCGGAGGTTCGAGTCCTCCCTCGGGCATGGGTGTGTGTGTTTGTCCTTAGGATAATTTAGGTTAATTAGTGTGTAGGCTTAGGGACTGATGACCTTAATAGTTAAGTCGCATAAGATTTCACATACATTTGAGCATTTTTTTAAGAATGTAATCTTCGTGTACTTTTTGTATTCATTTTCTGAAACGCCCTGCTAAACCTGCAGGATAGGACAAGTAGTAGGAATAGAGGAAGGGGTTCCAGAATTTAGTTGTCCAAACATTACAGCGCAACTTCTAAGCTCGACTATCGACTGAAAACGTCTTTAATTCTAAAACGGCTGAAGACTCATGAATAAAATACAACTGCTATAACTATTTCTTTTTGAGACAGAAGGCTCTAGGCTTTAACCTTAAATAGTATTTAAGGCCAAGCGATGTAAAACTTGACTAGTCAGATAGATTAAGTTTCTAAAAGCGGCTGAAGGCCCATAAATTTAAAACAACATAACTACAATAACCTTTCAATAGGCAAAAGACCCAAGCTTTATGACACATAAGAAACATTACTTCGAACAGCTGAAAGTCTTTGTTTGAAAAAAAAAAAAAAAAACTGCAACCAATTTTCCAAGGCAGTAGGCCCAAGGCTTTTAACCTTAAATAGTATTTAAGCCCAAGTGATGTAAGACTTGATAAGAAAGAATCCAACATCTTAAAGCGGCTGAAGGCCCATCATTTTAAGAACAACACAACTACAATAAATTTTCAACGGGCAGAAAGCCCACAGCTTTATACTCAGATGTGTAATACTTGATAAGTAGGATCCTTGAAACTTAAAGCGGCTAAAGGCCGATGCCTTTAAAAACAATACACTTCAATAAATTTTCAACAGGCACAAAGCACACAGCTTTATCTTGCAAAAGGTAATACTTGATAAGTAAGATCTTTGAAACTTAAAGCGGCTGAACCTTCCTTCGGCGGCAGAGTAGTCAACAGTTAAGCCCCAAGCGGCATGATGACGTCAGTGACACTCCACGTTTCAGGGCGCCTCCGTCCAGCTATGTTCGGTCCAACAGAGGGCGCACCTGTCCCCGGTACACAAGGAATTCAGACTGTCCACCGCTGCCAGCAAGTCATTTCCTCACCGATGGCAAGGCAAGGCCGTTTATCTGCGTCCCTCGCTGCTTACGTGCAACATCTTGGTGTGAGGCAGGCGTCTTCTCGTCTCCCAGCTAGGGCCAGAGAGATACACAGGGCACAGACAATCGATACTAGAACACGAAAGACGTCGTGCAAGCGCCGAGCAAGCTTCAGTTAATCGACTGAGCACAGCAGGAATTTCTTTGCATGGACACTGAAGCAATTTAACATCTTTGGAGAGTCATTTTGTTTTCGTCCATATGCGAATCGTTCACAGCATGAGGTCCTTCTTGCTTGAAAGATTATTCCATTCTACACTATGCTCTATTCCTGGTTCTGTTGTATGCAAGCGAGGAGGTGTATTTGGAGAAGGTACTGCGTTTGTCTGGTGGAGGTCCGTCCTGTTGTGTTCTAAAACGAATAAGCGTTGTATGAGACCATTTCAATTTACATGCCATGGTGAAGCTTGATTACACTGATGGGGTGATACTGACATTGCTTGGTCGCTTTTATTGCACAAGCACGAATGGGGTTACGAGCTTGCGTGTAGAAGCTCATAGGGTGTTCACACTTAACTGAATGGAAGCTGATTATAGCGCCCTCCTTCGTGCTGTAATTCAAAGTTCTTGATCTGTCTGAAGTGAAAAACAGTTTTGTTTTGTCCAAAACTGCGAGGTGTGGACATGAAGTTCCGAGTGCTTGTCGTGGATCTGAATCTGGTATTGCTAGGTTTATAACACAATAAGGCAGTGCCCACTTACAAATTTTTTCCTGCTTTATTATGTACATTTAAATGAAATCTGTAAATATGTTCTGAATATTATTGTGATGTATATATCTTTTAATAATTTCCTGTGTTGCAAGATAACCACTGAAAGAGTATGTAAAGAATTCTAATAGACGCACTGGCCGAATCAGAGGATATCGTTATGTAAACCAAAGAGGTTACTGTTACAGTCGCACTGTCGCTGGGTGCAGGAGCGAGGCGCAATCGCGTAGTGTCTGTGAGGTTGTAACGTGAGTCTGTTAGTAGCGAGTGAGCGGGTAGGACGCAAAGTAGGAATTCTGCTGCAAGAGGACGCTAGACTTGTTTCACTGGAAGATCCCACGTACGGTATGGCCAGGCGTAATATGGAGTAGTAATTGGGCACAGCGCAAATCAGCAAGGTTAACCAGTGTTTAAGAAGAGCGCTGGGGGCCCAAAGTTAGTTGTCGTGAAGAGCCTGTGGCCGTACATTTTTCGTGGTATAAAGGACCCCGCCGCACCGTCCGCACCGCTCTGAAAAGTAAGACCCGCCGTTTATCATTTAGAATTGTAAAAGGCTTGTCAGTTTTAGTTGGGAATGGTCCAGTAACAAATACTTTAGCAACTTAAGTGTGTTAAGATGTGTAACATTCAGTAACAACTACCTGGCAGGATCCTCTCCGCATCCATAAGTAACCAAGTGTGTCATTAATGAACTGAAATTAAATGACAGCAAGAGTGAAGTTTACCGAGCTGATTAATAATTTAAACGAGACTAAAAAAAGTTAGTTTTTTTGGACTTGCTAATTAAGTGCTGATTATTGACAAGTAACCTGACGAAGCAGTAGTTAAACATTACTTCATGTTCAGACAATTTTGTATGAGAAGTAATATACGTAATAATAAGTCAAAGTAGCGACCTCCGTTTCATTTCAAAAGCCAAAAACAGTCAATTTAAATACTAAAATTATTCTTTTCGAAAAGTTTACCTTTTGCAAAACAGTTTAACAGCAGGTAGTATTACAGTGAGAAACGCAGTTCAGTTGTTACGTAACTGGTTATGTAAAGAACTAGTAATGGTATAAAATGAAAAGTATAAAATGTAAAGCAATAGCATGTCCCATTTTGCAACGGAAGTGAGTTGGCGTGCACCAAAAAGTGGCTGGCGCGGGCTGAAAGGTGGATTTGGCGCTCAGTCTGGGTGCCAAATGAGAGAGCACAGGCAGTCCCCAGCTGGTTACTGGATAGTTTGGTCTGGTCTGAGCAGCAAGTGAGTGAACAGTGCCAAGTGCCGAGTAATGCAGCAAGTACCTGGATTAATATGAAAAGGTCTCGCATGTGTGTACGACTCTAAAATGGTGCTTTATTATTGGAAAAGGCTCTAAAGTTGGTAATTTCGTCGCTAAGAAGAAAGTAATAGAGCAGAGAAAAGACCAGGTAGCCACCATGTATTCGCCACGAATATTGCACCATCACTTCAACAAAATCTAAGAGGTCAGATTTTTATCATAGTATGAACCAGTACATTTAAGTATTGTCTAATTTGCAATAATAAGGCAAATTCTGCGTAACTTGTGTCCCATCCTTGAATTGGTTCCTCTCATCATACCTCTTAGGATCCATTCCACGTAATTACTAACATCTGAGTATCCTGTATATGAAAAACGATTGAAAATAAGTGATTGTTGGTGTTGCTTAATTCTGAATGGCACAAGACATATAGAAATACTGTGGGTTTCATTGAAATCAAGGGAGTTAGTTAGTGTTGCATTTACGAAAACCTCCAAAATGATTGATTTGTTTTAATTCAAAGTATTTGTGCTTCAAAGATTAACTGTATTTAATTCTGTCATGAAAATTACTATTTTTGCTGATGACAAAAGGAAGCACGTTATTTTGAGGTTAGTTAGAGTAAAATCCATTTAAATTCATACTTAAGACCCTGTATAAAAGATCGCCGGCATTAACTGTTTTAAACGCCCTCCAAGGTGAGTGAAATTTGTGAAAGAGTAATACCTAAATTTGCTTCTTACAAATCGTGTCAGAAAGGTGTGATGAGTCTGCTTTAGTGTAATGGTCAGTTGAGAATCTCCACTTTAGTGTTGCTTAATATGAAGAAACATTCTTGAACAATGAATTTACTAATTGCATTATGAAGTAATTCTAGAGTTTTGTGTGCTTTGTGTGATAAAAATTGGAAAGATAGTTTTAGGGCCCCCACCTAAGTCTTTGCCTATGAAAGATAAAGTCACTGTAATTGCTTTCATTCATAAAAATAGAAATAAGATTGCTTCATAGAGAGTGTAAAAATCCTATTGCAAGTGACATAATTATCTTCGTATCATATGAAAAGTAACTATTGAAACAGGACTATGTACATGTACAGTTTTGGTTTAGTAGTGTCTTTCACAACATTTGATGATGAGATAACTTATATATGACAAAGTACTACTGTTGAAAAGAGATAAAGCGTCAGTTGTTCCTGTGAGAGCTTGCACATACTATTTACAACTGCTGGTATTCACTGTATCATTTACCTAATTGTAGTAGAGTTTCATTGCACTTCTCTGGGAAAGAAGTAATGGTAGCTTTACTTTACCAAAATTCAATACCTATTCTTTAAAATTAATGTTCATATTACTATGCCCAGTTAGGCTGCCGACCGTATTTTATTTCACTTAAGTAAACTTGGTTACCTAAGGTATTTTCCAAATTTCAATCTTCAGCTTTCTGGTTTCTACTGATATATTAAATTCAGGTTCGATAATCCAAACCCATTAGGCAACTCACGCTCAATTTACTCAAATCCTCCCAGAGGGTAACATTTGCTGCATCGTCATACCATATTTGGTAATACGCATTATGCCGGTATAACAAACAGCGCAGTATAGTATTGTATTTGGCTTTTCCCGCTACAGTACTCTCTGTTGGGCAGTAAGTGTTATAAGGTATCATTAGGAAGGTTTCTTAACCAGTTCCTAACACTGCATACCGTGTTTGCGCTACAACGTACTGTTTCTGGATCTTCGTAAAATAAGAGACTGTTAACTATCAAAGGCAAAACGGCATCAGGGATGCCCCGCTTCATACCTATGTTTTACCCCCTTTTCATGTTATCTCATTAGAAATACCATTTCATTCGGTTTAAAGTAGACCTACTTATTTACTGGATAATTAGTGTACAGAACTGTCATAGATAATAATCGTCAGCACTGCGGTAGTGCATTACCTCTGCCCTTCATACAAGTTGACTTTTCTAAACGTATAGACACCTTCTGAAATAACAAACATGTTTGTCACTGTCATCTTGTGATTTACCTATTGCTGCTAAGGCGTACCGTGCTTGCTGCAACTGAGAATGTTTGTCAAGCAGTAGTTACAGGTTATGTGGCCCTACCGACAGTCCCTGATCTCTGCCCTCGTACAAGCCTAGACAAACATTCCGGATGCTAAACACACTTTCGGACACGTGGAAATATATGTACAACGTTGTATTATAAATTCATAATCATTATTTTACGTCGTTTGGTCCATTTCTAAAGATGTTTTCTCTTCATTCCTAGAGCTACCATTAACCCAACGACTACACTATTCCTAATACTGTCATTATTTAAAACTATAAAAATTCAAAAGTTTCCCACGGGTCCCCTGGTGTATATTGCTGTGTGACGATAGTGACGAATTCAAGGATTATGTTGTAAATTATTTTCTGAACCTGATGGTGGTCCGTGAACCGGAATTGGTTGTCCAATTAAGAAATTTTATCAGCAGCTCTTGGCAGTACATCGTGACGTTCCTGAGGAATTTACCTTAAAAGAGAATGTAACTATCATCAAAATAATTAAGAAATACTCATTAAAATGCTGTAAAGTTGATCAGTTATGTGAATTTCCTTATTGTTCGTGGTCATGATGTGTTTCGTGATTATCCCATCATATGGTGACGTTATAAATAAACAAAATTTCTTTTACATATGGTGGACGTTACAAAAGTCTTATAACGGTCATTACAATAAAACGACATTCAAGAGTAACAAAAGGTGAACCTCCGACACATACTATAGAGTACGTATGTACAACACAACTTTTACATACCACTCGTGTGTCATTAACTGAAGCTTAAGCTACAGCAGTTAAAATAGAACGCCAACAAGAAACCTAACAGGTATAAGTCTGGAACTGTAGTGTCAAACCGAACTGCTTTCGTTGGAGAAGAAGACAATGCGCGCGCTAAGAGGAGTTGGAGCACAGATATGTGCACTGAGCGCCACGACTTACGTGGAAAGAGTTGGTCAAGCACACAACGTAGCACACCAATATACAAAAACCAGGAATTACGCAACGGCACACAATCCTGACCATTGGCAATTTTTACAAAGTATCTACTGAGTAACATTACAGAATAAAATTGTCTGTATTAATTACAAATAATTGTAAAAATAAATGTTGCGGAAATCCTTTATGAAAACGCCTACACATCGGACGAAAACTTGTTTATCAAAAGTCACAAAAAGCCGGTGAATAGTTTTGAGCAACCTTACAGCAATTTCATAATTACCTCCAATAACTGTAAAGCAGCCACAGACGCTATGCTTGCACAGATTGACAACACATTCACTGCGTGTTTCTATTAACGGAGGGATTATGTGCGTGTGTATGTGTGTGTGTGTGTGCGTGCGAATGTGTGTCAGTGTGCGAGGGAAAGAGAAAGAGAGGGAGACAGAGAGAGAGAGAGAGAGAGAGAGAGAGAGAGAGAGAGAGAGAGATGGAAAGAGGAACTGAGGGTAAAGGGGTAAAGGGGAGAGAGACAGTGAAACAAAAAAAAGGAAGGTAGCAATAGTAAAGAGAGATGGACGACCAGCCAGAAGGATTCGCCGTCCGCCGGAATGAAGATGCAGGTCTTAATGCTGCACCTGTGAATCAAGGGGTCGCAGGTCACTGATGAGGTGGAGCGGTAGGTTTCATCCCGCCTGTTGCCTACGGAAAACTCTCGTTTATAAATCCCATCTCGGCCGCGCGAGTGTTAACGGCGCGCCTCGTCTGCCGGCTTAAAAACTTCTCGCAGGGAGCCCTGCCTTGGGTAATCGCCGCTCTCTTCCGTGAGGGGAAAGTTTTATCCGACCTTAGCCGGGATTTACATCAGTCTAAATTACTGACTCGGCGACTTTTCTCGACGAAACTTCATAAACTTTCCCCGCGTCCTACATTCCTGCAGTTTTCAAGGCGCCCGTAACGAAATATTTGGACCTGCAGGCTGCCATTTCCAACATTTCTCATCAGTGCACTGGATTATCTAAAATGGCAGTCAGCAGCGATCGTAACCGAATTAGTGTGAAGCAAGGAAATTAGTAGGGCTCTCTTCCGCCGTCGATGCAGCTGCTGCGTTTGCTTTAGATTCCTACCACGTGGTGCAGACCTTAATTTTTTTCTCCTTACAGATTGAGTGCTCCCATGGGATATATTTTTTCATATTAATTGTCCTAGCTTGTCACTGTAAATGATCTCGTCTCACTTCTAAGAAAAATATACAGGGTGTTCCATTTACCTTGACCCCCGCTAAATAACTGTTTGTCCAGGTGCAAATTACAAAATGTTTTAAGCAAATGTTCTTTAGCCGTCAGGGGGACATCAATAAGCATGATTGCCTTCGTTGTGGATTTGTTTTTTACAAAGATATGAACAGCGGGATGACTTTTTTAAATGTCACCCTGTATTTTTTATTCGGTAATTTATTTCTTCTCCTAAAGACCTATTCAAAACTATATCACAGTGTACCATTCACTGAAACACAATGTTATTAATTACGCAACACAACATTGACTTTGAGCCCGGGATTACAAACTCGTCCACTTGCTGGAGTTGTCAGAAAACAAATGAGAACCAAGTAAAAACATAGCAAAAAATTGCCTTTGACTCTCCTGTACCATTGCCCAAGAGTAGAACATTCAAAGGAGCTCTGAGTGGTGACGCTGGACACCGACACACTGGTGCACTGCTACTGCCTCATACTCAACGTAGAGGAAATCCGCGCACAGTTGAGCACGTGACTTAATCGCTGCACCATCTGTAAAGACTTAACGATTCATCTGTACATACGCACTGAAGTGACTAATTTTTCATTTGATGACCTTATCTAAAAGTAAACCTCACAACAAGCAGTAACATGATAACATCCTGTAATACTTTATTCGGTGTTCGGTGGTTTGAAAAGTTTGGCAACAAAGCAAGAAAAAATATTTCTTTCGTAAGCAACTCTCCTTACTTCTCGACATAGTCTCCTTTGAGGGATATACACTTGGTCCAATAATCCTCCAACTTCTTCATCGAATCGGAAAAATAGGTTCTGTCAAACTCTCTAAAATGTCTGCCACTATCACTTCCTCATTTGATGAAAATTTTTTCCGAGCAGCCCAAAGCTTCGAGTTAGGGAACAGTAAGAAGTCACTTGAGGCTAAGTCTGGTGAACAGGGTGACTGATAAACCAGTTCAGAACCTTGTTCATCCACTTTCGCCATTGTTATCGCTGATGGATAGGATAGTGCATTAGCCTTGTGAAAGAGCACTTTTTTTCAGTGAACGCAAGTTTCAAACGATCGAACAGTGAAGCATAAATAGGGCCTGCCTTTTTCCAAGGGGATCTCAAAAACACAGTGGCCATCGCCTTGCCAAACGAAAAAATGATCTTTGTCGTCTCCAGTGCACTATCACCAGCCTTTGTCCATTGTTTTGACTGCTGTTTTGACTCGGGTGTGCAATGATGTATCCAAATTTCATTAACAGTTACAAATCAGCGCAAAAGGTTTTGTTAATAGCCAGACATTATGTTGCAGTGTTGTTGGATGCGATTTATGTAGACTGTGAGAAATCTCGGTACCCATCTCGCACACAGCTTCTTCATAGCCAGCTCTCCGTGCAAGATATTATGTACTAGTTCAGATGAGATACCTACAGTATCAGCAATCTCGCGAATTTGTATTCGGTGGTCTTACATTACCGTATCAGGGATTTTGTCAATGGTTTCCTTTCTGGTGACCTGAATTAGACGTCAGAGGCACGCTCCGTCTTCAGTGATTGTCCGACAGCGTTTAAATTCATTACTCCAAAAGTTAACGGTCTTGAATGATGGTGTAGATTTCACGTGAACATCATCCAGTTCTGTTTTGATATGGCCGGCCGAAGTGGCCGTGCGGTTAAAGGCGCTGCAGTCTGGAACCGCAAGACCGCTACGGTCGCAGGTTCGAATCCTGCCTCGGGCATGGATGTTTGTGATCTCCTTAGGTTAGTTAGGTTTAACTAGTTCTAAGTTCTAGGGGACTAATGACCTCAGCAGTTGAGTCCCATAGTGCTCAGAGCCATTTGAACCATTTTTTTGTTTTGATATGTGCGGCAGTCCAACATTTTGTACGAAAATGTTCAGTAACAGCACCAAACTCTGTTTTCAATCGCAGTCGACATACTGACCAGTTCAGACTGCTGTCAAAAACAAACTGTACGCTATACATTGTTGAAATTCTATACAAAATCCTGGGAAGAATCTAGTTCACCAAGCATGAAAGTGTAACGAAAATGTCCCATTCTCATGGAAATTTACCAGACTTATCAAACATTTCCATGATCTTTTTTAGTAATACAGTTAAAAATGTGTTACATAGTACGTACTTCGTGTTCCATGCGCAAAATATTTGATGAATAAACACGAACAATGAGCGAACGTAGTCAAGGTGAAACAACATCAACAGGGAATTTTTAAACAATCTCAGTATTAAGTGTAAGAATGTTTCCGTATACATTGTCTTAACCGTGACCCAAAAGCGAAAGCACAAAAATGTATTAAAAGCTTCTGTTCACTACTCTGATGAGACTCGCCATGATTCCTCTCTGTACCAACCTCTTCATGTTAGTGGAGCACCTGCACCCAGTGTCCTTATTTATTCTTTGATGTACTACAGGTTTCGTTTTCTACAGCTGCTGCTAGTACCGTGAAAACTGTTCCCTGACATCATATGTCTTTTCTTCACGAGTGCGCTCAGTTTTTAGCCTCATTTCGCGACACTACAACCAAATACTTCGATTCTCGACTTTTCTTGTGATTTCTTTCACGAATTAAAGTTTATTACAGTACTTGACTTATTTAGCGTAGAAAACTTAGTTTTTTCCCTGCCGCTGTTGATATTACCATATGTTCGTGTGACCAGAAAACATCTTTTCATTTCACTTCGCTGACTCTCCTCCATCTAGAATGAGACTCTGAATTACCGTTTCAGATTTTCTAGCTTGCTTACCATGTTCAGACCTACCATTGTGCGCTCCGACTAGTAAAATGTTACTCTGTCATTCATTTTTCAATAATTTTCTTATGACCAAGTCCACATTTGCAATCTCTTCACGCAGACTAATGAGGAATCTTTTCCCAATTGAATGGGTATTTTCATGAGACTAACCTTACCCTCGTCCTTCTACAAGCAATTTCAACGAGGGAATTTGTCTCGAAGATTTTATTTGTGTCCACTGGGGCTGTTTCCTTTACTTAGATTCCAGAGGTTGATCATCTCATAAATTTTTTAAGCCTCACACCACACCACTCTAATTTTGGACGGTCAGTCTCTTGACTTTTGTACCTTATTCTAAATAGAATTTCTGGCCAAAGTTAAATCATGCTGAAGTTCCCGCAAGAAGAATGGTTAAGTGAATCAATAAATAAAATAGTACTGCCTTGAGAGACAAATAAGTTCCAGCCGGAAGAGTGAGTAAAATAGTAAGATGATAATACAGGCATAGAGATTCATAGGACTGATTCGGTAATAATGTGTTTGTCTTTTGCTCACAAGAATACCTTTCCTCGGCGGAATGAGACGATTGTGTCTCCAAACGCATGTGCTAGATGTAGTCTACAGACAGAAGTGTGAGCACTTTTTTTGTACTTTATGTCAACCAGTTCTCATCGCCATCTCTGTTCCAAAAAGCCTATTGCGAAAATGCGATTTTTCAGGGTGTTATATCTCGGGTCTAGGAGTAGCGTCTTTGATTCATAATCAAAACGACTTCGGTCCCGTATTCGATCCATGCCACTGCCTAAATTTTGATAAATAATCAGCATTGGCGGCCGAAGACTTCCGGCATAAGAAGTCAGCCTCATTCTGCCAACGGCCTTGTCAAAGAGGGCGGAGGAGCGGATAGAGGTTCAGGGCACTCTCTTGTCCTAGGGGTGGGAAATTGCCCCTAAAGGCGGAAGAATCAGCAATGATCAACGACATGAGGTTGCAGAAGGCAATGGAAACCACTGCATTAAAGACACGTAACGTGTATCCACAGGACATGTGGCCTGTAATTGAAGAAGTGTCATGATGATCTCTCCATTGGGAAAAGATTCCGGAATAGTCCCCCATTCGGTTCTCCGGGAGGGGACTGCCAAGGGGGAGGTTACCATGAGAAAAAGATTGAATAACCAACGAAAGGATAACGTTCTACGAGTCGGGGCGTGGAATGTCAGAAGCTTGAACGTGGTAGGGGTCAGTGAAGTGAAGTGAAGTGGAAGGAAGAAGGCGATTTCTGGTCAGATGAGTATCGGGTAATATCAACAGCAGCAGAAAATGGTATAACAGGTGTAGGATTCGTTATGAATAGGAAGGTAGGGCAGAGGGTGTGTTACTGTGAACAGTTTAGTGACCGGGTTGTTCTAATCACAATCGACAGCAGACCAACACCGACAACGATAGTTCAGGTATTCATGCCGACGTCGCAAGCTGAAGATGAACAGATAGAGAAAGTGTATGAGGATATTGGAAGGGTAATGCAGTATGTAAAGGGGGACGAAAATCTAATAGTCATGGGCGACAAGAATGCAGTTGTAGGGGAAGGAGTAGAAGAAAAGGTTACAGGAGAATATGGGCTCGGGACAAGGAACGAAAGAGGAGAAAGACTAATTGAGTTCTGTAACAGGTTTCAGCTAGTAATATCGAATACCCTGTTCAAGAATCACAAGAGGAGGAGATACACTTGGAAAAGGCCGGGAGATACGGGAAGATTTCAATTATATTACATCACGGTCAGACAGAGATTCCGAAATCAGATACTGGACTGTAAGGCGTACCCAGGAGCAGATATAGACTCATATCACAATATAGTAGTGATGAAGAGTAGGCTGAAGTTCAAGACATTAGTCAGGAAAAATCAATACGCAAAGAAGTGGGATACGGAAGTACTAAGGAATGACGAGATACGTTTGAAGTTCTCTAACGCTATAGATACAGCAATAAGGAATAGCGCAGTAGGCAGTACAGTTGAAGAGGAATGTACATCTCTAAAAAGGGCCATCACAGAAGTTGGGAAGGAAAACATAGGTACAAAGAAGGTAGCTGCGAAGAAACCATGGGTAACAGAAGAAATACTTCAGTTGATTGATGAAAGGAAGAAGTACAAACATGTTACGGGGAAATCAGGAATACAGAAATACAAGTCGCAGGGAAGCTAAGACGAAATGGCTGCAGGAAAAATGTGAAGACATCGAAAAAGATATGATTGTCGGAAGGACAGACTCAGCATACAGGGAAGTCAAAACAACCTTTGGTGACATTAAAAGCAATGGTGGTAATATTAAGAGTGCAACGGAAATTCCACTGTTAATTGCAGAGGAGAAAGCAGATAGGTGGAAAGAATACATTGAAAGCCTCTATGAGGGTGAAGATTTGTCTGATGTGATAGAAGAAGAAACAGGAGTAGATTTAGAAGAGATAGGGGATCCAGTATTACAATCGGAATTTAAAAGAGCTTTGGAGGACTTACGGTCAAATAAAGCAGAAGGGATAGATAACATTCCATCAGAATTTCTAAAATCATTGGGGGAAGTGGCAACAAAACGACTATTCACGTTGGTGTGTAGAATATGAGTCTGGCGACATACCATCTGACTTTCGGAAAAGCATCATCCACACAATTCCGAAGACGGCAAGAGCTGACAAGTGCGAGAATTATCGCACAATCAGCTTAACAGCTCATGCATCGAAGCTGCTTACAAGAATAATATACAGAAGAATGGAAAACAAAATTGAGAATGCGCTAGGTGACGATCAGTTTGGCTTTAGGAAAAGTAAAGGGACGAGAGAGGCAATTCTGACGTTACGGCTAATAATGGAAGCAAGGCTAAAGAAAAATCAAGACACTTTCATAGGATTTGTCGACCTGGAAAAAGCGTTCAATATAAAATGGTGCAAGCTATTCGAGATTATGAAAAAAGTAAGGGTAAGCTATAGGGAGAGACGGGTCATATACAAAATGTACAACAACCAAGAGGGAATAATAAGAGTGGACGATCAAGAACGAAGTGCTCGTATTAAGAAGGGTGTACGACAAGGCTGTAGCGTTTCGCCCCTACTCTTCAATCTGTACATCGAGGAAGCAATGATGGAAATAAAAGAAAGGTTCAGGAGTGGAATTAAAATACAAGGTGAAAGGATATCAATGATACGATTCGCTGATGACATTGCTATCCTGAGTGAAAGTGAAGAAGAATTAAATGATCTGCTGAACGTAATGAACAGTCTAATGAGTACACAGTATGGTTTGACAGTAAATCGGAGAAAGACGAAGGTAATGAGAAGTAGTAGATATGAGAACAGCGAGAAACTTAACATCAGGATTCATGGTCACGGAGACAATGAAGTTAAGGAATTCTGCTACCTAGGCAGTAAAATAACCAATGACGGACGGAGCAAGGAAGACATCAAAAGCAGACTCGCTATGGCAAAAAAGGCATTCTGGCCAAGAGAAGTCCACTAATATCAGATACCGGCCTTAATTTGAGGAAGAAATTTCTGAGGATGTACGTCTGGAGTACAGCATTGTATGGTAGTGAAACATGGACTGTGGGAAAACCGGAATAGAAGAGAATCGAAGCATTTGAGATGTGGTGCTATAGACGAATGTTGAAAATTAGGTGGACTGATAAGGTAAGTAATGAGGAGGTGCTATGCAGAATCGGAGAGGAAAGGAATATGTGGAAAACACTGATAAGGAGAAGGGATATAATGATAGGACATCTGCTAAGACATGAGGGAATGACTTCCATGGTACTAGAGGGAGCTGTAGAGGGCAAAAACTGTAGAGGAAGACAGAGATTGGAATACGTCAAGCAAATAATTGAGGACGTAGGTTGCAAGTGCTACTCTGAGATGAAGAGGTTAGCACAGGAAAGGAATTCGTGGCGGGCCGCATCAAACCAGTCAGTAGACTGATGAAAAAAAAAAAAAAAAAAAAAAAAACAAATATCTGGGGATCTATTGATCACACACATAAGGGGCCAAGTGTTTCAGATAGCCCTTTGTCTAGGAATCATTTATGTAACTATCGAAAGAACGGGTATGCTGTAGCTATCCTTCAGTCCAGGTTGATATTTAAACGTAACAAATTTTTTCCCGTCCAGGAAAATTGAGCAAATCGGTTGATTCTTTTGCATTAAGTGTGGTTTAGGGTGGGCCTTCAACGGCTTGTAAAAGCATGATTTCTGTGTGGGCTGTTCTTGAGAAAACCCCGAAGAACTCCGATTCTTGGGTGCCAAAAGTACTAACTGCGGGGATAGCCACTTCTATAATTTCTCCTTATGATAAGTCGTCGAAATTTTTAGCATATGTTCTTAAGTTGACATTGTCGGGAACCTTAAAACGCTCCCGCTCCCGAGGTCTGTAGATTCAAACTTACAGTAAGTATGCACTAAAATATGCACGCAATACCCGATTTGAGTCGGGAATGTAGTCGTTATTGACGCAGAGTGGGTCGTACAGCTTAAAAATCTGGACACAACGGAAAAAAAAGGTGCGCGTTCCGACCGAGGTCCCGCGAAATCTTGTGTAGGTTGCACTGCTGCATACTTGCCTATTGTTGCGGTTTCATACAAGTCTCAAGTCGATAAGATGTTTTCCATAACAGTTGACGATAAACAATGAATTGGACGATACATTTTTCAGATATTGTTTGTGTAGCCTGCTTAATATATGACGGCCAGTCAGCCTAGTTGTCGAGATGAAATAAGATCTATAGCACTCCAGAAGATATGTTTGTGACTTTTTAACCTGTGTAATCGACTTAAAACTAAACTTCTACCGATATTATTTTAAATTCTTAGCTACAAAATTTCCGCTGTATGTTTTCAGATTTGTAAATGGCTATCCTACTACCTCAGTAGTAGTTAAAGGGTTCAAATGAATTTGCAGTCCCACACGGTAAATAATTGGCCCCACAATATTTCAATTACCTCTTAGACCATTATCCGCACCAAAAACATGATTAGGGGGTTTTGAAGAATTCTTGGCGTGCTATTCGCAATTGTGATCATAAGTTTTTTCACAAATTGCCAAATAATTTTTACAAGATAACAATTTCTCCGAGTAATATGTAATTTTTTTGTGAAATGCTGCATAAATATTCAAATTTTGTACAGAAAACTCTAGAAGCAAAAAACATATCTATCAAGAACTATGAAAAAAATGTACATTCTATGAAGTATGGTGCCAGCCTCGCCGGACTCAGTATTCTGTAATAAATGGCCGATGCCGATATCACTACAAAGAAAGTGAAGTAGGCATGCGTATTCAGATTTAGAGATACGTAAACAGGCAGAATATGCCTCTGCGGTCGGGAACGCCTATACAAGACAAGGGTCTGTCGCAGTCGTTAGATCGGTTGCTGATGCGTCAGTGGCAGGTTATCAAGATTTAAATGAGTTTTTAACGTGGTGTTATAGTCGGTGAACGAGCGATGGGATACAGCGTCTCCGAAATACCGATGAAGTGGGGGTGAATATCAGGAATCCGGTAAAACATCAAATCTCCGACATCGCTGCGGGCGGAAAAAGATCCTGCTAGAACGGGACCAATGACGACTGAAGAGAATCGTTCAACGTGACAGAAGTGCAACCCTCCCCCAAATTGCTGCAAATTTCAGTACTGCACCACCAACAAGTTCCAGCGTGCGAACCATTCAACGAAACATCATCGATATGGGCTTTCAGCAGCCGAAGGCCCACTCGTGTATTCTTGATAACTGCACGACACAAAGCTCTACGCCCCGCTTGGGGCCGTCAACGCCGACAATGAACTGTTTATGACTGGAAGCATGTTGCCTGGTCGGACGAGTCTCGTTTCAAATTGTATCGAGCGGATAGACGTGTACGGGTATGGAGACAACCTCATGAACACATGGACCCTGCATGTCAGCAGCGGACTGTTCAAGCTGGTGGAGGCTCTGTAATGGCGTGAGACGTGTGCAGTCGGACTGTTATGGGACCCCTGATACGTCTTGATACGACTCTTACAAGTGACACGTACGTAAGCATCCTGTCTGATCACTTGGATCCATTCATGGCCATTGTGCATTCCGACGGGCGTGGGCGATTTCAGCAGGACAATGCGATACCCCAGGAGTCTCCCCAGGAACACTCCTCTGAGTTTAGACACTTCCGTTGGCCACCAAACTCTCCATGCACGAACATTATTGAGCATATCTTGGATGCCTTGCTAGGTGCTGTTCAGAAGAGATCTCCACCCCCTCGTACTCTTACGGATTTATGGACAGCCCTGTAGGATTCATGTTGTCAGCTGTTGTCAGTTCCCTCCAGCACTACATCAGACTTTAGTCGAATCCATGCTACGTCGTACTGCGGCACTTCTGGGTGCTCGCGGGGACCCTGCACGATATTAGACAGGTGTACCAGTTTCTCTGGCTCTTCAGTGTAGCTTGAATGCACGGATATATCATATTTGAAGCTGCTCCGTTGCTGACTGGCCAGCTGTCTGCGCCTCCGCAGGAAGCTCGGAGTAAGAATACCTGGCATTACCGAGAAGATTTTACACGCACATAGTTAGGTGACAAAACGATACATGCTGTATTGCAACTGCTTCTGGAATGTCTGGATCTCGAGATTCCAGCAAATGACATTCGAAGAATGTAACCAGGTGTCACCTGATGTAAAGGATCTGCTTCTAGAACTTTCTGCAGTGGACAACCCGACAGCGACGCTTCTGAAAGCAACAATGACTCAACCGACGAATGTGATGATGATTTCAGTTGAAAAATATAAAATATCGAATAAAACGTGTCAACACTGCACGACTTATAATTCGTTATTAGCGACGCCACAGTACATTACCCCCGAAGCTTTGCTCGAATCAGACAAATTTATAAATTCTGGTCCGCCAAATTGCATTACCCATCTTGAATTTTATAATTGTGACTTCAGATTCCTAATCAGCGCCCC
Organism: Schistocerca piceifrons; assembly: GCF_021461385.2. Taxonomy (NCBI): domain Eukaryota; kingdom Metazoa; phylum Arthropoda; class Insecta; order Orthoptera; family Acrididae; genus Schistocerca; species Schistocerca piceifrons. The sequence continues at coordinate 601,818,680 of NC_060141.1, read as the reverse complement.
AAGGAATTTAATGCGAAAACTGTTTTGTAAAATTTCATATCAATTTTTACTATTATGTCCAGATTTTGAAGCGAGTTGGCCGGGAGTGTGACGAAGTGAACATATGGCAGCGGCTCTGGGATGATCGCATGGGTTCTGTGTCACTAAGTCATGTTTAAGTCGGCATTTTTCCATCCAGAAAACTTTGTCACCCACTGAGTCCGTATTATAATCCTTCACTCCTTCACAGTGTGTCTTGACCCAGAAATTATTCGATGATGTCACCTGGAGGTATAAAGATTTCATTATTTTGTCATAGTAAATTTTTTGTACCTGTAAAACAAACACCACATTCCTTTGAATACTGTAGGAGTAGCCTGAAAGTGTTGTGCATTTTTATGCAAAGCGCTGCGCAAAACCCTGTGGTGACGACTTTTCCAGAACTCCGCAAAACTAATTGTGTGCACGTCACCTCTTTAAGAACTAACCTGTGGGTGTGTGTAAAATCGAATGGATAACGCGATATCGGTGACCTATGCACATTTCTTGGAGTGGGGAACGTACAAAATCAGTATCTCACTATGACTACTGCTATCTGGCAGTAGTAATATGTTGGTGTTGATTCTGAACTGATTGTTAATAACCTTCAGAGTATAAATTGGAAGCCTACAACTTAATGTACGTGAAGAGGTCCTACAGAAACAATGATTAAAACCAAAATTCACATTTATTCGTAAACAAATTTATCAGAAGGACATACTAATGAATAATCAGAAACTGTGACGATTAGTCTATCCAAATTTACGGAAATATTGAAATGGTAAGCAGTGTCAGTACCCTGTCAGTTATTACTTCTTGCGCTCCTAAGAATGAACTGTCTCCCAACGTTCAATGATAACTGACAACGATTAAATCCCATGTATCTTGATCGGAAGAGCGACTTAAAGTTGCTAATTAAAAACCCAGAAAACACATTTATTGCCAGAACAAAGCAGATGAGACAGTCGATCATCCTGGATTGCACATGTGTGAAGTCAATGTAATTAGTCTGCTGATGCTACCAAATGTGCTAAGGTTATGCAGGACTGTGGTGTGCAAAGCTGCACGGTGTAGACGTGGCGTTCCCTTCGCGAAGTCGGAATGGTCAGCACCTGGGGAGAACTCCGTATGTGGCGCCCTATACCGCACTGCAACGCCAAGTTGATCTAGACACTTGCAATGCGGGCACCTTGGCCTCCTTCTGGTCAGTCCTTCTCACGTGGCGCCCACTTACACCCTGCGCATTCCTTGCCACAAAAAAAGGGTACAGTCACTAATCACGAAATTACAAACCACTGCAGTTCAGCAATGAGGATTCCCTCCAACAGAAAATTCCGCCATGAATAGTGTGCCTTTTCGAGTCTACAGTGACAACATGAAACTCTCCCATTCTACCAAAAAGTGTTCATTCCAACGCTGAGATCTGATGTCACACTTTTTTACATCAACCGCCCTCTCAATAAAACATTCTCGGGTTTCAAGCTCAACCACTTGACGCTGCTTGAAACCCGAGAATGTTTTATTCACGGATATCGCCGCAAAAGCATGAATTCGTACAAACCGCCCTGTCCCCTGCCAATGTCCATAGCCACGCAACTAGGACCAAGAAGTGACTGTTGCGTGGCTGGAGTTTGTTTCTGGTGCTCTTAGGTTTCTACAAGCGGCAGACACTGACCATTAAAAGAAGTGAGAAAATATGCGAAAGTCGCCCCCCAAGTCCTGCTCGTGGTGCTGTACTGCCTGATGGTGCACCTTAGCAGCAAGTAGTTGCTGTGGGAGGACATTGCTTGGTACCCCATGTGGTTTTGTGCTGACCTCGCTTCATAGAATCTTACGGCATCTAAGCTGTAGTCCAGTACACCAGCCACCACCATGTTCACCTGAAGTTCTTTTTAGTCTCACTATGTCTTGAGGTCTCTGCACATTTTCACACACCCCAGACATTCATAATCCACTAAAAACCGTCACCAAGTTAATAAGGAGCGACAAGCAAATTACACAGGGTACCCTTCTGCCAACCACTGTGTTTTTTGATATCAATAACATTTCCTTTTCTGAGTTTCAATGTTATCGGCCTCAGAATGCTGAATATGTTCGAATTATTAATTAAACTGGGACACTAAGTGCTTGTCATGTTTCGAAAATCCCTCGCCCCATTCTTTTTAACATTTTGCGTAGAGAGTTGACACTCTTAAGCAAGACAATAGGAGATCAGCAAGCAAAATTTTGTTCCCAACACCTCAAATGGATAGTTCAACCTCTGAAGCTGAGCCAGATTAACTACTCGGTTTGTTCAGAAACTGATTTTTCTTTATCATGAATTCTAAGAATTTTACTGGGTCCTTGTACCCCGATCCTGTATAATCTTTTGCTACAATCATTTTGTGTTTCATAGGTTCTTGTGCGTCACTCGACCAGGTGCTCTGTAGAAATGCATCCCGAAAGTTTTGTGCCCCTTTTTCGTTGCTAGCCGGCCGGGGTGACCGAGCGGTTCTTGGCGCTACAGTCTGGAACCGCGCGACCGCCACGGTCGCAGGTTCGAATCCTGTCTCGGGCATGGGTGTGTGTGATGTCCATAGGTTAGTTAGGTTTAAGTAGTTCTAACTTCTAGAGGACTGATGACCTTATAAATTAAGTCCCATAGTGCTCAGAGCCATTGGAACCATCTGAACCATTTCGTTGCTATTCCCTCTAAAAGACCGCAATATAATCAAGTTTGTACCATAATGATTAGGATGGCGATGAGACATCAAATTGTGAAATTCAAGTTTTTGGGTGTGGTTAATTCGCCTCGTTCTTCTACACTTGAATTTTTCGATCTTTCAGACTACAGTGGTATACAGTTATGTGATTCATTTGACACTCCTTCCTCACAGTCTGTCCTCTCATCTTGGTGCTGGAAATGTTTCTTGAACTACTCTTCTGTTTTCTTCTCCAGCTTCGAAATAAATAATTTAGATAATTAACTTAAATGTTAATATGTTCGTATCTCTTCTATTTCTGCTACTGGTGTCGGTTCCGTGATGTCCGACTCTGCACTGAGTTCTTCAAAATGTTCAAATGTGTGTAAATTCCTAAGGGACCAAATTGCTGAGGTCATCGGTCCCTAGACATGCACACTACTTAAACTAACTTACACTAACTTATCCTAAGTACAACACACACACCCATGCCCGAGGGAGGACTCTAACCTCCGGCGGGAGTGGCCGCGCAATCCGTGACATGGCGCCTCTAACCGCGCGGCCACTCCGCGCAGCACTGAGTTCTTCAGCCACACTTCTGATTTTGTCTCTGGTTTTGTTTGCAAGAATAGAGTCTTCTAACCTTCGATCGGTACGCTGCTCTGTGCTCTCAACTCTGTGGCTCTTTGAGATTGTTTCATGACTATTCTTGTTGGTTTGTTTGCTACCTGTTAATGTTTCATTCAATACACTTTTTCGTTCCTCTGCTTTGTTTATCTCCTGATTCCCCCTTTCCCGCGATTCCTCTGCCAATTGCTAAATCTTTTAGTTTCTTCCATTATGTCTCGAATTTCGTTTCTTACATTCTCTCTCAGAACTTTATTTTCTTGTCTGATCCTTCCCCCAATGTCTTTAATTTCCTGTCTGCACTCCCCTGGTAGCTCTTTATTTTCGTTCTTCATTTCTTTATTTTCTTGTCTTCTCTTTGCAACCACGACGCCATGCAGTACAGTACAGATGGGCCGCACAACATGCTCAGTGGACTGCTCAGGATTGGCGTCACGTTCTCTTCACCGTTTAGTGTCGCATATGCTTTCAACCAGACAATCGTCGGAGACGTTTGTGGAGGCAATCCGGTCAGGCTGAACGCCTTAAACACACAGTCCGGCTAGTTCAGCAAAGTGGAGGTTTCCTGATGTTTTGGGGTGGCAATACGTGGGGCCGAGGTACGCCGCTATTGGTCATGGAAGGCCCCGTAACGACTGTACGATACGCAAATGCCATCCTCCGACCAATAATGCAACCATATCGGCAGCATATTGGCGAGGCATTCGTCTTCATGGACGACAATTCGCGCCCCCATCGTGAACATCTTGTAGATGACTTCCTTCAGGATAACATCGCTCGACTAGAGTAGCTCACGTGTTCTCCAGAAATCAACGCTATCGAACATGCCTGGAATAGACTGAAAAGGGCTGTTTATGGACGACGTGACCCACCAACCACTCTGAGGGATCTACGCCGAATCGCCGTTGAGGAGTGGGGCAATCTGAACCAACAGTGCCTTGATGAACTTGTGGATGGTATGCCTCGACGGACAGAGGCATGATCAATGTAAGAGGACGTGCTACTGGGTATTAGAGGTACCGGTGTGTACAGCAGTCTGGACCACCACCTCTGAAGGTCTCGTTGTATGATGGTACAACATGCAATGTGTGGTTTTCATGAGCAATAAAAAGGATGGAAATGATGTTTATGTTGATCTCTGTGCAGGTTCCTGAACATTCGGAACCGAGGTGATGCAAAACTTCTTTTGATGTATATATATCACGTCGAGAAAAATCTCATAGAAATTATTCGTTTAATGAAGGGGTACCCATGCAACTCAGTAGCGGAGCAAACGCATCAGGGTAAATCGTGTCAGCAGCGTGGATGTCATAAATGTCAGCAAGGTAATAATAGATCGCCCTGGAAATGTCTTATTGGGAAGTCAGTACATTACCATCGGAGTGAGCGAAGGACGCGATGCATGCTCTTTTCGACGTGCCTGCAACCGCCTAAGAAGGTATCATGAGGTCACTTCATTCTCTTAGGAATGAGCAGGGTTTTAATCGCACGCTGAGTCCTTACATTTGCTGTCTCTTTAACTGAAGGAGCTTCGCCTTAACGCATCGAACGTCCATAAAACATTAGGAAGCTTGTCTGTTACCTTCATAAAGTTATCGTAAGAAGAGTAATAAAATTCCTGGGTCTGCTGGAGCTCCCTCGCCCTCTCATCACTAACTCTTTCCGGACCAGCAATACTGATTTCCTGCCGACCATTCTATAAGAGGAGAATGACTGTCCTTTAATAGCAGGGTGTTGTTCGAAACCTCTCGAATGATAATCTCGAGGGAAGGGTCGTTTAAAAGAGACGTGTTCAACTCCTAGGGGAGGCGATACAGCTATACTGGTTGCGGCAGATACCTTCACAGATAAGGCACAGTAATCAGTGAAACAAATGGGTATCACGTCTACGGATAACAGTTGCAAGCAGAAAGAATCAGAAAGATAAAAACGACCGAGTTTGCTGCTGGAACTAGCTGCAAAATGCGTATATGTGACGAAAGCTGGACAGTGACAGATAAATGCAGTGAGTATTTGGAAAGAGCGCACCAAATCTTCTAGTTCTTGCTGAAACAAACTCTGGGGATCTGATCTACAGCATGCAAAACACAGATAATATCTCAGCCTAAAAGAAGTTCTTGTGAAGTCTTACAAAACCAGTAAACTGTATCCTCTTTGTAAAAGCGTGCCCGACTGTCGAATGACCAGATCCTGAAGGGGCATAAGGAAACAAGTAATGTAAGATCACAAAACGTGCAGCCTATCCCCCACAGTATCAGTATGTAGTTGAGGAGCCACATTAAAGAAGGTACAAAAGCCGGTAATAGAAAAATGACCAAATAACACTCTTATTATATTAAATTTCAGCCTCCAGTTGCATCAGCAAAGAAACTTTACCTAGGTTTCGATTATAATAATGTAGTCTTTTTCAGAAATGTCACAATTTAAAATTAAATTAAAACATTCCAGCTCTAGGCCTTGTTAAACCTAAAATGTTAGTGCTACAGTGCTACACTTAGTGCTACATAAGATTGCGTCACTTCGACTAATGTTTTGCCGATAGGTCACAACAACGAGCCAGACAGGTGGCCCGCAGGCGCTGAGTCGTAACTGGGCGCCGCAGGCAGCGACGCAGCGAACTCAGCTGGTGGTCGCGCGCATGCGCGTGCGGAGTAATACTGGCTTGAAATCAGTAAATATTAACTGAGATTATTGTGGAAAATAGTTTATTTCAATAGTTCGGAATATTAATGGCATTAAAACCATAAGTCACTGAAGTTACAGTTCCATACAAGGCAAAAGACGTATAAAAGTGTACTGTACATAAGTATAAATAAACATTAATTAATAACATTATTTGTTACAACAGCTAGAAATGTTACTAGCAAATAAACCATAATAACTGAAGTTACAGTTCTATGAGAGACAAATGACATTATATAGCGTAAAGGAACCCTTTAATAAGAAAAGGCCGTAAGTTAAGGTTAAAAGTGCCTGAAAACACGTAGCAGTCGCAATAATTATTTTCCGTGGAACATACTTGGAAGTTCTCGCATACTGCATCACGAACATTCATTACATCAAGGATCCAAACTTGTCAGAACATAACGACTGTACTATACAAAGTTGCGAGAAAAATAATTTTACAACAGTTAAGACTTCCTTTAAGACAAGAGAAATGAACTGTCTGACAAAAAAAGTTAAGACCCAAGAGTCGTGGTTGGACGTCATGTACTGCGTACACGTATGTGCTATCAGCGAATGTATAAATAGTTAGAGTTGCAATTCTCTGTGATAGTTATGGCGACCACCGAATGCATTAATGTCGTCCGTGTTTATGTTGTTACGAGTACTGGTGGGGTATATAATGGATGAGCGTCATATATTCACTGAATGCAGTGAAGGACATGAAGATGACATGGACTCGTTTGAGACAGCGTTACCAGAATCTGCAAGTTCATATGGCACCTCGGTGTGGGTCTCCATTTACTCGGCTAGTCCAGTTTGACAGTGGCTCCATGCTGGGCTACTTGGGAGCGTCGCCAAGATTTCCATCGACCATGTCTGACCACCACCAGGGACGACCGTTGTACTGTGCATCGAGCGCTTCGTACCCCCTTCAGATCAGAAGCTGCATCCGCGTACAGGTGATCCACTGTCGGTAAAGACCTAAGTCATCTCACACCGTTCATCAGAGAGTAGCAGCAGATGGACTGGGGAATTAATGTGACATGCGTAGGCAACTGTTCGCGCCACAAATGGCTGCGTTTGGAGTGGTCCCGTGACAGGGAATCTTGTAGTGCTGATGAATGGAATCGCATTGAGTTGAGCAATGAATCGCGGTTCTGCACTACCCCTGATGACAATCGGCAGCAAATAGGCAGGGAGCTGGGAAGGGGTGCTATTCTTCCGATGTTTTGGCGGGGCACACTGCTGTTGCTGCACAGAGAGGGTGCAGCGTCATGATAATAATTGGGCGCATACAGCCAATTTGTTCGTGAATTTTACTCAATTTTGTGATCACCGAAATAACGAACTTGTGAAGTTTCATTTCGTTTCCTTCTCCGTTTCTGGGTGCTTTACTTTTTTGTCGGACAGTGTGTGTGATGGCTTGACGAATGGCAGAATATCGGCCTGTTATATGTAAAAATCTGTTATAAGTAGCAAGCAGAGTAGCAAATAAATCAATGTAGTTATTAGCTGGTCGCTAAATGGACACAAAACAATGCTGAGTCTCATACTACAGTTTTCTCCACTCTTGTGCATTTAGTCTCTTTTCTTTACGTTGTTTTCATCATCGATACAGGCATAAAAAGTTAGCAAGGAAGTGACGAAATTGCATTTGTATACCAATTTAGACATTAGAAGGAAATTCTGAGCAACGGGAAAGTTGGGAAGAAAGTACTCGGAAATGTAGAAAATTAGCTGATACCAAGTTGCGTGGTAAATCTAGAAAATCGAAAATGAAAGCCCCAAAACGAGCTGCAATAAGATATTTTTAATATTTTATACAACCGGCCTGTTTCTGCTTATTGCAGTTATCAAGTGACCTGCGAAAATAGTATAGGTAGATTATCTCTACGTAGATCTTGGCTGTTTTATGTTTACATTTGCATTGGTACTTACGTATAGTTGGACATTATAACCCTATTACATGTACATAAAATGTTTTTGCCAAGTCTTGGAATGTATAATGTTGTTTTGTAGCTACTAAATGTAAAAAAAAAATACGTTTTTGACAAATATTTTGACAATTCTTTACTACGATGTTACATGCTTACGATTACCAGAGATGATGTTACACTTCGTTGTTCTTATTTTCCTTTAATTCTATGGACTGTGTATATTTTGTTTTGTGTATGATCATCCGTTTTCGTATTCTACTGCATCAATAAAGTTTTCGAGATAGCGTTTATGTTTAAAATCTGTGTGTTCATTTACAATTTCGTGTGGATATTTTCCTGTATGTGAACCGGACAATCGGGATTGAAGGAAAACGGGAAGGACCGGGCCCCACAAATCAACCGGTTATTATTTCATGCAACTAACAATTAATTGATGAGTTAAAATTTAACTTAAAATCAAAGAAATAAATACTGCAATTTAAATCTTAAGGCCACATTTTAAAAGAAACATAACATGCCTATAATAATAATAATAATAATAATAATAATAAAAGGGCCAAATACACAAAAGTTCAGATGACATTTGCAGTTTAAATCTTAAGGACACAGTTTAGAACAATATAACATGCTTTTAATTATTAATAAGAAAAGAGCCAGTTATGTCAAAGTTTAGGTGAAGCTTGGAATATAAATCTTGAGGCCACAGTTTGGAGAAATATAATATGCTTTTAATAGTAATAATAAGTTAGTGGCCAGCTATGTAAAAGTTCAGGTGAAATTTGCAGTGTAAATCTTAATGCCATAGTTTGGAGAAATACGACTACAAGTTTACTCTTTTCAGACTACTGTAGTCAAACGAAGCCACACCTAATACTCATCTTGTGCAAGATGTCGGCGTTGCATGGATGCAAGAGGTGCCTTGAGATGGTAACTTTTAAAGAAACAGTCGGGTGGCGTATCCGGCAGATCGGTCTAGGTTGAAGGAGACGAACCAGCTTACGAGCAACGTGAAGCGGCCATCCATACAACTCGATGTATTGCGGTGTCAACAACCAACGATCGGACAGCCGCAAAGTCGCCCCTCTCCACATCCGGAGGCCCGCATTAGCTGGAGGACGTGACGAAGGCAGACCCGACCAACCGACCGACACGCCCTTACACACCGCTCGTCCAACAGGCAATTTTCTGTGTCTGACGGATGCGGCTTTCGCAGACCGACTTGGCTCAAACAGCCCAACTCAGCTCTCACATAGGAACCCGATGTCTCAAAACATCTCGGCTCCAACCGTGCAACTCCGCTGTCTTAGACCAACAGCACTTCCTCCTAGACCGACTTGGACCAAATATGCGTATTGAACAAATAATAAATCGATAGCAAACTCGGACCGATGACGCCAGACAAGATCCAAGCGAAGTAAAATATGGCACCACGACTCAGTGTGTCTGTGTCTGAAATCTTATGGAACTTAACTGCTAAGGTCATCAGTACCTAAGCTTACACGCTACTTAACCTAAATTATCCTAAGGACAAAGACACACACCCATGCCGAAGGGAGGACTCGAACCTCCGCCGGGACCAGCCTCACAGTCCTTGACTGCAGCGCCCCAGACCGCGCGGCTAATCCCGCGTGGCGACTCAGTGTGAATATTAAAAATATTTCATTTATTGCAGCTGGTATTGGAGCATTCATTTCCATTATGTCCTATGCCGCGAGCCCAGTGGGACGTAAAACTATGGAAAATTACTACAAAAGAAAAGTAAATTCGTTCTGTACAAGCGAGAATAGACAAAACTAATGATTTCGTACTTTCGTAAATTAGGGTAGAAATAGCTCCATTCTGGGAACTGAATGGTACAAAAGGAACACAATGCGCTATTCACATCGAAAGTACTGCTGCTGACAAAATTCATTGGATATACATAGAAAGAGCCGCAAGGATTTCCGGCAGTGAGAGCGTTGTGCTTTAACTAGATGAACTGGACAATCGTCGCAACAAATTGCAGTATTTTCGCGACAAATGCACCTGGGCGCAGCGCCGAGGGCTCGGAGAGCTTTGAGAACGGCGCCCACATTTAAATTGGCAGTTCAAACGAAAGCTTAAAATCGCATTTAGCGCGCCTCGGCTTACACAGGGTGTTTAGCTGTTTCAGATTACGGCCGGCGCCCGCACAGCACGGCACAGCACGCGCTCCCGTTTCACATTTCGCGCTTTCAGCCGTGCTGAGCGGCTTAGGGCGCGATCGCATTACAGACACGGCCGCCACACCGGCCCACTGTGCTGCGCCTCGCTGGAGCGCCGCCGCAGCGGCCAGCACGGCTGCCGCAGGCCGAGGTGCGGTCGCCGCGCCCTCCCCGTATACGGACTCCACTCTGCTGGACAGTCACGCTGCAGGATCCTCATTCCCATTTTGACTTACCAGGCACCGCGAAGACACCGTACAAAAAAGGACAAGTTTTTTTTATGGTTTTAGGGCAGAGTCATGGAGGGAACGAAACACTTTGGTATGGAAACAGGTTTTATTTCAGCGAAACCACACAAAGAATGCAAGGTGGCAACCTATGTGGGCCATACACTGGGAGTGCGGCGCCCACATCAATCGCCACTTTGCATTTTTGAATGATTTATTAGGGCACTTATGAGAAGTAGCACCACGGATGAGAACAAATTTGCGGTTCATCGCGCTATGCTAGCAGACGTGGCTAAGAGGTGAACAATGAGAATGTACTGCATTGCATTGAGGGTTAGTAATTTTTGTGGACAAGGTTTCGTGTGGGATTGTACTCAACGGAGTCGGTGGCGTGAAGACAGCAGCATGTTAGTCAAAAGGCCTGATAGGCAGGCCGCATTTGCGGCAGAACACTGTGAGGCAAGCAGAATGTCTCCCCAAAGTGAATAACGTATGGAGATGCTGTTTTCCCCTCGATCATGTCTCCCTGGACTCACAAAAGCGTCACGGGTGACATTTCCAGCGGGGAGTATATCTCCGCGAATCCCCCACTCCATATTTTTTGAGTGTGGGACAGAGGAGCGGAATGTGTCCGTTTAGATGCTGGCTCCAAAGAAGCGTCTGGAAAGTTCTTCGGACGAGCGGCGAGTCCAACAGGCAACCGCGATTGGCCATATCGACGTGACGTAAGCCGTGTTTCCAGCGTACTAAGAGTCGAGATGGAGTAGCACTAAGTGGTAAAAAATCTGTTAAAATGTTGCGATTGGACAGCCGCAGCAGCGGAGCGGCACGCCGCAACTAGATTTAGGTAGAAATCGACACTCGTCCGTCAGATAAGGATGCAGTACCCTTTAGCGGACGATACAGAGTAGTTGCCGAGCAGCTGTGTACCTTATCCGGAAGTCCGGATAATTTCGCGAAATTGTATTGTATACGTGCACCGCTGTGGTTGCAGCGACATCACACCTGAGCGGCCTAATTGCACGACGACAACCCACTACAGGACTCTGTCCTGGAGCAGAAGAGCAGAATGGGTAATACATGCATCTCCGGCTGTAGCACGATCAGCCATGTAGTTCATGGAAGCAAGTTCCTATGAGACCAAACTACTGGGGTCATCAGTACCTAGGCTTAAAAGGCTACCCCACGTGGCTAGAAGTTAAACTGTGGCCATTAACCCATTGAGTATTACGGCACATTCTCACGTTATTTCTGATATTAGATACTGATGAACAGAACGTGGCTTAGAATCTTATGCTCTCTTTCAGTTAACGGAAAATGTCAGTTCGCAGTGCTAGTTTTTATTGTTACAGATTCATGTTATACACCTTTCTCTTTATTAAGATATTAATATGTCCACACTCAAGAGGCATCACCTCATTAATTCAGTTTGTTAGTATATGTAAATATCAAATAGAATACATCTGATTATACACTACGGCCATTAAAATTGCTACACCACGAAGATGCCGTGATACAGACGCGAAATTTAACCGACAGGAAGAAGATGATCTGATAAGCAAATGATCAGATTTTCAGAGCATTCACACAAGGTTGGCGCCGGTGGCGACACCTACAGCGTGCTCACATGAGGAAAGTTTCCAACTGATTTCTCATACACGAACAGCAGTTGACCGGCGTTGCCTGTTGAAACGTTGTTGTGATGCGTCGTGTAAGGAGGAGAAATGCGTACAAACACGTTTCCGACTTTGATAAAGGTCTCGGATTGTAGTCTATCGCCATTGCGGTTTATCGTATCGCGATATTGCTGCTCGCGTTGGTCGAGATCCAATGACTGTTAGCAGAATATGGAATCGATGGGTTCAGGAGGGTAATACGGAACGCCGTGCTGGATCCCAACGGCCTCGTATCACTAGCAGTCGAGATGAAAGGCATCTTAGCCGCATTGGTGTAACGGATCGTGCAGCCACGTCTCGATCCCTTAGTCAACAGATGGGGACGTTTGCAAGACGACAACCATCTGCACGATTAGTTCGACGACGTTTGCAGCAGCATGGACTATAAGCTCGGAGACCATGGCTGCGGTTACCCTTGACGCTGCATCACAGACAGGAGCGCCTGCGATGGTGTGCTCAACGACGAACCTGGGTGCACGAATGGCAAAATGTCATTTTCTCGGATGAATCCAGGTTCTGTTTACAGCATCATGATGATCGCATCAGCGTTCGGCGACATCGCGGTGAACGCACATTGGAAGCGTGTATTCCTCTTCGCCGTACTGGCGTATCACCCGGTGTGATGGTATGGGGTGCCATAGGTTACACGTCTCAGTCACCTCTTGTTCGCACTGACGGCACTTTGAACAGAGGACGTTATATTTCTGATGTGTTACGACCCGTGGCTCTACCCTTCATTAGATCCCTGCGAAACCCTACATTTCAGCAGGATAATGCTCGACCGAATGTTGCACATACTGTACGGGCCTTTTTGGACACAGAAAATGTGCGTCTGCTGTCCGGTCAGCACATTCTCCAGATCTCTCACCAATTGAAAACGTCTGGTCAATGGCGGACGAGCAACTGGCTCGTCACAATACGCCAGTCACTACTCTTGATGAACTGTGGTATCGTGTTGAAGCCGCATGGGCAGCTGTACCTGTACACGCCATCCAAGCTCTGTTCGACTCAATGCCGAGGTGTATCAAGACTGTTGTTACGGCCAGAGGTGGTTGGTTGTTCTGGGTACTGATTTCTCAGGATCTATGCACCCAAATTGCGTGAAAATGTAGTCAGTTCTGGTATAATATATTTGTCCAATGAATACCCGTTTGTCATCTGCATTTCTTCTTGGTGTAGGAATTTTAATGGCCAGTAGTGTATTTCAGCGAAGCCACACAAAACATACAAGGTGGCAACCTATGTGTCCCATACACTGGGAGTGCGACGCCAACATCAATCGCCACTTTGCATTTTTGAGTAATTAATTAGGGCACTAGTGACAAGTAGCTGCACTGATGTGAACAAGTTTGCGGTTCATCGCGCTATGTTAGCAGAGGTGACTGAGAGATGAGCAATGAGAGTGTACTGCATTGCATTAAGCGGTAATAATTTTTCTGGACAGGGTTTCGTGTGGGATTGTATTCACGGAGACGGTGTCTTGTAGACAGCATCATGTTAGCCATAAAGTCTAATTTTACAACCTGCAGCATCCCAGGAGGTGCCCCGACAGGCGGGCCGAATTTCCGGCAGAACACTGTGAGGCACGCAGAATGTCTGCTCAAAGTGAATAACGTAGAGAGACGCTGTTTTCCCCTCGGTCATGTCGCCCTGGGCTCACAAAGGCGTCGCAGGCAACATTGCCAGTAAGGAATTGTAACACACCACCCTTTGCTTGGCTGGATTTTGCGTGTGTTTGTCCCTAACAAACAACTTACAGAGAAGTCGGGAGTGGAAATGCACGCAAAAATGGATAACACTAGATTAAAAATGTCACCCTGTCACTCCTAATTAACCTTAGGTGATAGTGTTGACACCTATTTGAACTCTAAACATGAACCATAATGAACACTAGGGTGTTCAATGACATCAGACAATTACATAGAAATAAAAATGAAACAAAAGGGTGAATTCAGGATCAACTCTGAAAGTAAAAGCTCTTCTGAATAACAATAAGTTTTATTATAACCTTCAGATCAATGTTGAAAAAACACAATGAACAATTTACAAATTACCTTCCTAAATGATATTGGCAGTGAACTATGACAAAATCGGTGTAAGACGCGATCTCTTATAAATTGGCTGACCAACTGACATCGATACCAACGTAAAATACGAAGAACTACTACACCACAAAGTGTCGTGAAACCTCCGTGGAAACAGCAACTGGACATGACCTAACTATTTAACATTACTCCTAACTGGCCAAAGCGGGAACGATCTCACTGCTGAGGTGACTGCGATCTCAGGCGGGCGAAGGCGCGGCCGTAGAATACGGGTGCGGCGTCTCGGAAATTACACTCCTACAATACTCGGACAACAGACTGCTGTCCGTAAACTTAGCAAATTTCGACAATCTTCGCGTCAGCAAAGAGCTGGCATGGCTAACGCCCTCTCAGAGCGAAAGCCCAATACGGAAGACCATGACAGAGTGTCGAGCAAGATCGCTCTTTGCCTGTGTCCCCCTCCCCCCCCCCCCCTCCTCTCCCCCACCCACAAAACTTTACCAAGCAAATCACATCCCTAGGAACGCTCTAAATACCCAGTTTCCCAATGCCAACCAGTGTACGGCCTGGGAATCGAACTATTTTCCACAGTCCTTCCCTTTCTGCCAAATTTCACGAGTAAACTCAGCCCAAGCCACCTGGGAAGATCCACAGCTGCGGGCAACAACAATTTTTCCGGATTATTTAATTCCTAAGAGACTCCTGGGTAGGCGAGAGCGCGCCCAGCAAGCCACTGGCCTGCCCCACATCAATTACTCGAAGGCGTAAAATTAGCGGAATGTAGGCGCCCGCATGTCCTGCAAGCTACTGCTATGTTTAGTAGACACTTGAGTTCCCGCACCTGGAGACGCACACGCCTGAAGGGCTGACTGCCACCGTTGTCTGGTTGATAAACGGATTGCAGGGTCTTCCCGGCCCTGGTTCATTCATAACATCGAGCTCCCATCTCCAACTGCTAGCCGAACTGTCCCGCCCCCTTCATCTGAGGTGTGTTACTTTTTCTTGCTGCCTCTGCCCCACTATTGAAGCCTGTGCCCAGGTGACTCAATCTCGTCTCATGCCTTCCATGGTGGTGTGCATGGGATGTGACATATTGCCCCCTGGAAAGGAGGCTGGTGACGGTAAGCGAAGATGGCTGCTTTGCTGAGCTGAGGCACCAAGTCGCACATGATGGACATAATGCAGAAGGCGGCTTCTCAACATGGTCTTGAACGCTTGTCTGCAGATGATAGTGCCCTGAAATCTTGATAGAACTGCAGCACTCAAAATGAATCTGTCTCAAAGTTCACAGTTATGTATAACGCTCTGTGGCGAATTTGTTGCACTGGAAGTGGAACCCGGCCATGTAGCTCATAACATGGTTCTTGACCTGATGTGGTGCCACTATCCTGCCCACTCCGGCTGTTACTGTTGTGTGTTGAAGATTCGCAGAGCACGGCTGGCCCGTCTCATAATCCTTTTCCATAAATGTTGCTATAATGTGCATGTCGTGACACTACGCTTACTGGCCAACAGCAGCTAAAGCAATGATCCAAGGCAGCTTTCTTACACATTCCTACCAGTTAAAACTAGGTAACGATGCTACATTAGTATCCTCTATGCGGAATTCCTGGCCCTTAGGGTCTTGCTCAGGAATGGATTCTCATCATGAACACTTCTACCGTCCATTTACAAAGTAAGTGACACCTTCCCAATGTTATACCAGACTAACCATGCATATCTTACATTACATTAAACTTTATGGCTGCTTCCTTGCAATTCCTCAGTGCATTTGTCTACTGTATCTGCGTCCACTGCACATTTTGCCCCTACATGGCTTTCTCCATGCTTCCAATCTTCATTAGATCCAAGAAATTAATTTATTTATGGATATAAGGTCCATTTATTGCTTGGAGAATCCAGTTCACTGGAACCTGGATTACCCATGGACTGTACTGCTGCACGGTTTCCTGTCTCAAATAAATAAAAGCTATGCAAAACAGAATCAGAGTCACAAGAACTGTGACACCCAACATCACGGTTACCTGTCACTTACCTCACTGATACTGCCCAATGTGCTGCATTTATTGCTCTACTCCTGTGTGGTTATCATACCACCTAGTGAATGAACTAGACTTGGTTCTCAGGCATTATTTAGGAAGGTGAGGTTTTGTTTAGGAAACATTTCAAAGGGTTGTGCTGGTCAATACAACTGCAGTTGTGTTATATTTGAAAGGGTAACTCCCGTCATTGAAGCTGGCAAATGAAACATTGTTCGTATTGTAGCACAAACGGTTCCATTAATTAACAGCCCACTGCCTCTTAGCTCCAAGTGTCTCGCTCCCATGAGCTTACCCTGTAAGAGGTCCTTGACTAAGGAATTTATTGCTAGCGCACTCGAGCAGATGTAACTTCGATGGAATGCTAACGCGCTTCCTGCGATTTGTAAGCTGCAATAGAATCGCAGACCAGAGAGCAGTGTTGACTGCAGTAGTGGTAGCAGCTCGCGGTCGGGCGGTTGGGGCCGGTCGTGGAGAGCGATGGCGGTGCCTGAGCGATGTAGTATAAGGTAAAACTAAGAATTACTATTCATTGCCGCGGGCATATGTAATTTGTAACAATTGATTTTGTACTATTGTTATATCAAGTCCCATATAAAGGTTTTTTAAGAAAATCTTTTAATAATAATCTTTCTTATAAAATAACTTTTGACAATCATTCATCTGAATTTAAAGATTTTACCAATTTCTCCTGTCCATGGTCGTCCCAATTATCGTAAAGAAAAATGAGTTGTTTCTTTTTATGCATGACAAATCTAGCAGCCAGCATTGCACTGGGCTGTGCCAGAAAAATTTCTTAATGCGTGTTATCCGGCGACTTCATTGAGGTAAGAATTTTCAACTTATTCAGCATTTATTCAGCATTGCTGACTTCCAGATTTACCAGTTTACGTTCACAGTCAGTTAATTATTGAAAGGTTATATATGAGTCTCATTTTTATCGGGAGGTTAGTCAAATTTTATTGCGAGGTTACGGACATAAACTGTTGGGCGGCTATACTTGTCGACAGCAGGCCGGAATCGTATATATATATTTTTTTTTTGGTGCATTTATGAGAAGTAGTAAGTTACATATCTGCTCTTATTTACCTAATGTTAAATGTAGTTTGCATCTGGCGCAACGCATTTCTAATTTGTCACTCCTTCTTTCACATATCATCGGCAGTTTATTGTTATTATTGTATTTGTTCCATTCGCACTTTGTTTTTGTTTGAATTTGTGGCTACCTTTGGCCTGTGAAAATGCCGCGAAAAACTGCTAACAGTACATCGCGATGCGTGATGAGTGAAAAAGCTGACTTGAATAGTTTGACTGATAATACTAGCAACACTCAGTGTCATAATGATAATCCTCCAATTACAGATAATCAGTGCGTGCCGACCACCAATAATGATTCTAATCTAAATGATGAGCAAACAAATTCAATTATGTCCACAGTAAATTTAACGACAATTGATGACGCGGCACGTTCCGCTACAATGAACGTTGCCCAGTTTGACACACCTGATTTGCAAAATTTACGTAGTGAACAGCTAAATGTTTCTAGCGAAAATGAACAATGTACTCAAAATATGTCAGATTTATTTGACTCCGATGTAGTGACCAACATTGCACATCCTATTGGCAAACCTTTTCATGAATCAATGACCAAATGGTTACAAAAAACGTGACAAATGCAGATTCACCATCACACAATATAGAGAACAGAGTCACTAATTTTGGCATGGATCAAGTTATGGTAGTATTGCTACAACTTAATGCAAATCTCAAACAGTCGAATGAAAAACAAGACAAAAATTACAAATACTTAATGAATCGAACAAACAACTTAATGAAAATCTCAAACAGTCGAATGAAAAACACGACAGGTCGATCAAACAAATTAATGAGAACTTTAAACAGATTAATGAACAGATTACAGCCGTTGCCGTGCAATGTCATGATACTAAAGAACAATTACATGAGGAAATTAAGGCTTCTGCTAGGAATAGTAGTGAAGAAATTAGATCCGTTGCACAAGAATTACGTAATACAATTGCAGCCTCAACAAAATTACTTAGAGATGAAATTAGTGCAGTTGCTAAGCAATGTTCAGAAAACGCAGCACAGTTATGCAACGAGTTTAAATTAATGTCAGCAGAAATTTCACGCTTACTGGATGCGAAAGTAGACAAGAAATTTGAACAACAGGACAGCCAAATTGACGAGCGTTTTAATCATCACCTACAAAACAGTGAAACGCGTTACCGTAAATTCATAGAGGAACAGAAAACTGACAATCCACGTGAAACACCAGCTACAGTTGCCGTATTCCCATCTGCTACCTGTCTCGTGGCTTCCGCAGTTCTGTTTAGTTCACTCACGTCGTTTGCATCTTTGTCCCAAATGGTGTCTTCAGTACCTTTCCTCCCACATCTATCAATCCCCTTTTCTCCATCTGAAATTCATGTGATATTACTCCTGCTACTTCCGACATTTGCTCCTTCACTCACGCGTACACTATGAGCAACATCTTGCGTTCCTCTTATACCTACCTGGATACTCCACTATCGCTCGCTAGCTGTCGCAAACCCGATAATACCTCTTTGAATCTCTTTACCTTGTTGCATACCAAACTCACTGTTCACCTGTTAGTAGACAGTACCTACTGCCTGGAAAAATTTCTCCATCCAGGTGATGATCTTGCAGCATCCCTACGCTGCCTCAGATGATAAGGTACAGAACAGCTAAAACTAGCATCCTTCCTTCCTCGTCCTCACCAAACGACGACCTGAGGACACACATCTTTATCATCTCCCCTCTTCTCCATAATCCTGCTGTCTCTGACCAGCTTTTCTCGCAAAATTAAGATAATGATGACCGTAATGTATACATATAATTTACTACCAGTTTAACGACCTAAAAAGTTGCGATAATAGTAAAACATAAAATACATTGACTACCTACTTGGCCTTAAAGAACACGCCTTTCAAGGTACATGGTCTTCCTTCTCCTGCTTCACACTCTTCTGCTCTTTTATTTTGCTCTCTTCCTTGGTATTAGGATCGGTGTTCCCCCTGGGATCAATTCTGGTGCACCCTTGAGTGGTGGTAATTGTCCAACTCGTAAGATCGTTGACCTTGTTGACTGGCCCACATTGTACTGAGGTAAAGTTCCTTTGCACTTCATGACTTTCTTGCCTCTCCTACTCCTTGGTGTTTGATTTTTGCACACTCTTCCTATCATCTCTTGCACTTCTTTCAAACTGTCGGGCTGACATTCCATTCCTGCACCCTTCTGCATAATCATATCGAATAGCGAAAATCCTGTATTAGTGTTTGCTTTCGAATTATGTGCACTCACCACAAGAGGTAAATATACATCCCTTTGTACATCGTGGGAATTGTAATATAACCATCCTCCCAATCGTTCAGTGAACCTGCTCTGTCCTTCCTTTTCACTGAATATGAAGGTGACTAGTTCTTAATTTCTTTGCTATCAATACTCGACATAACTCCTTCATCAGATCTGACATGAAGGTTGTCCTTCGATCCATTATTATTTCTTAGCACCCAAAAATTGAGTACCCATCTACCCAGCAAAGTTTATGTAGCTATGGCTGCATGCTGGTTTGACATTGGCTCCATCTCGATGTTGCAGGAGAGTGTAAGCGTATTGTCATATCGCTGGGTTAGTTGTGGAGTATCTTTGCGGGCAGCCGCGTCTGTAGTAAGTCGAGCACGGGACACGGAACTGTTATGTTGTGTAGTGTGTAGCTCTGCATGTAGAAGCATTGTTAGTATTCAGGTTGAAGTGTTGCTACAATTGCTATTATAGTAAAGTGATGACATATGGAAATGGTTCAGAGGAAAGTGCGTCAAGAAGTAATTGAAAATCAGCAGTGGCGTTAATAACGTATTTATGTATCCTCTCGTTGCGTGTCGCATAGTATCGATCATCCGCACCGTGCTCGGTCTCCAAGAATGAACAAAGGTCAATCAATAACACTATTTACCACAAAAGAGTGCAATCAAGTGCCAGTGATTTGTAGGGAGCGTGAGAACGTGCGTTCAATCATCGCGTTCCACATCATCAACAATCAGCCGCGCCGCGATTGTTACGCGCACGTTCGTACAAGTGAGAACAGGGAACTGAAAAGTTAACTTTACGAACAGTGTTATATCATTACTAGTGACAAGGAGGACTATTACCAGATATCCGTGTGTGTGACGAGCGGAAGAACTTTCGTTCGATCATTCGGCTTCCGCATCATCAACAATCACCCGCGTCTTGTCGGTTACGCGTACGCTCGTCTGAATTATATTTTGGACTGCTAATCATCAAGATTGTTAATTGGGATAAACATTTACGATTTAGAGTGTAAACAGTGCAACCTGTGGTTTCCATATCGTCTCAGAATATAGATGTTCATACCAGACATAGGACAGTGTGTTTAAACGTTGAGTGGCTCCCCTAAGCCCGCCTGCATTTTTTTCGAGGGATTATTTTAGGCAAGCCAACAGCCAGCTGTGGAGCAGAAGAATACGACTGCCGCGGGATTACCAGGTACGTGGTATGGACAGGTCGCACGGTCAAGGAAAGCAACGGTCACGAAACGACAACCGAGAAGTCGGTTTAAAGTGTCCCCCCCCCCCACCCTCCACCCACTCTTGGCTGTCGTGTTACAAGAGGTGGTCTGTTACAGTAAGCACAAATCGATTCCCTTCTGGAGTTCGGTTAAGGAGTTCTATTATATCCACTCCAATGAACTGAAATGGTTCCATACCTTCTAGGAACCGCTGTTAATAGTGCTTGATTTCGACTTACATCTGTACATTGCACAACCTGTACACAATTTCTGACATATACTGATCGACATCATTTTTTTCCTTCCTTTCCATCAGAGCTTCTCTGCAACCTTTAGATTTAAATAAATATCACACGCACGCACACAAACACACACACAGAGAGATATATCAGATTTCATCTGATCAGTTATCTCTCAGCACAACCTCTTTCAGTTTCTGACCATCCTGTATCTTGATAATTTCGTGGCCAATTTACTTCATATCTTTATATTTTTGCACGACACTCTAATCAACACACACACACACACACACACACACACACACACACACATATATATATATATATATATATATATATATATATATATATATATATATATAAACTCATGCCCTGCTATCAAAATGTGCTATTTTATTTTCCTCAGTCAGTTTAATTACGATAGCAAGTTATTTATTTCCTCCCCTTATATCCTTTATAATTACGCGTATTTTTAAAGAAAAACTTTGTACTCAGCAAAAAACTGTTTTGTTTTCTTCCTCGCAGTCAGTTTCCACATAAAACCGGAAAGTTCTTTTTATGATTTAGCAGCATACGGTTAGAATACTACTATGAAACCTGAATTTGGAATAACTATAAACAACGGTCGAGATCAGAGGGAGATGGACACAGGGTGGAGGGGAATAAAATGGACACAGGAAGGGGAAGGAGGAGAGGAACAAATAGAGGTGGAAGAGAAGATGGAGAGAGAGAGAGAGAGAGAGAGAGAGAGACTGTAGGGGCATGGGCAGAAAGAGGATGAGGAGGTGATTAGCAGAGGGAGGAGAGAGGAGGAAGAGATGCGATGAGAGAGAGGGACGAAAAAATGGACAGAGAGAAGGTGGAGAAGGTGATTAGGACGTAGTCCAATTCTCATATTTATTTAGCAATTGCAAAGTGGAAAGGCTATTGTCCACAACACAGGCTATGCGGACCATAGGACATTGTGTTGTGTACCTTACAATACCTCATACCCTCACTCTAGCTGTTAGGCTTACGTGACTGACGGACGTTTGGAGAATCCACACACGGATACTTCCATCGTGCTTTTGCACACAGAACTGGTGGTAATCTGAGTAAAGGTCGTGGCTCCACTACTGCATAGAACGTTGACGTTCGGAGCACTAATATCGGCCTGCCTCTCTCTACATCTACATCTGTATTCTGCGAACCACTGTGAAGTGCATGGCAGAGAGTTCTTCCTACTGCACCAGTTATGAGGACTTTTTCGCATTCCATCCACGTATGGAGCGGGGGAAAAATGATTGTTCAAATGCCACTGTGAGTGTGCTGTAATTAATCTAAACTTATCCTTGCGATAACTATGAGAGCGATATGTAGGGGTTACAGTATATTCCCGGAGTCATCATTTAAAGGCGGTTCTTGAAACATTGTTAGCAGACTTTCGCTGGATAGTTTCCCTCTGTCTTCAAGAGTCTGCCAGTTCAGTTCGTTCAACATCCCAGTGAGACTCTCCCGCTGGTCGAACAAACCAGTTATCAGCTTCTTTCAAACTGTACCATATTGTAGATAACTATGTCATCTGCGAAAAGTCTGAGATTACTATTAATAATGTTCTCACGACCATTAATATGTGTATCCGGACACCTGGCTGAAAATGACTGACAAACTCGTGGCACCCTCCATCGGTAAGGCAGCAATTCAGTTGGTGTTGACCCAGCCTGAGCCTTGATGACAGCTTACACTCTCGCAGTCATATGTTCAGTCAGGTGCTGGAAGTTTTCTTGGGGAATGACAGCCCATTCTTCAGGGAATGCAGCACCGATGAGAGGTATCGATGTCGGTCGGTGAGGCCCGGCACGAAGTCGCCTTCTATAAGGTTCAGGTCAGGACTCTGTGCAGGCTAGTCTATTACAGGGATGTTATTGTCGTGGTTACCAGACGTCCGTACGATTGTGTTCTGCGTGGAATACGGCATTCCGGTCAACGGACAACCATGCCAACGATGACGTCAGGGCGCCTATGAAACGACATAGTGTTTGGTGGGTGCCCCATATCCACAACCACCGTGTACACAATCTCAGGCCGTGCAGTATGGCAAAGAGAAGATGCCTACCAGACTCTCTGCGGCGGCGGCCAGAGACAGAAAGAAAGCGGTGAAGCCGTGCACGAAGTCGGCGTTCCAAAACATCCCAGAGGTGTTCTATAGGGTTCAGGTAAAGACTCTGTGCAGGCTAGCATGTAACCACTCCTCCACAGGCCAGGCATATGAACAGGTGCTCGATCGTGTTGTAAGATGCAATCACCATCCCCGAATTGCTGTTCAACAGTGGGAAGCAAGAAGGCGCTTAAGACATCAGTGTAAGCCTGTGCTGTGATAGTGCCACGCAAAATAACAAGGGGTTCAAGCCCCCTCCCAGAAAAACACGACCATACAATAACATTACCGCCTCCGAATGTTATTGTTGGCAGTCCACACGCTGGTAGATAACGTTCACAGGGCATTCGCCATACCCACACCCTGCCATCAGATCGCCACATTCTGTACCGTGATTCGTCACTTCACACAACGTTTTTCCACTGTACAATCGTCCAATGTTTATGCTCCTTACACCAAGCGAAGCGTCGGTTGGTATGTACCGGCGTGATGTGTGGCTTATGAGCAGCCGCTCGACCATGAAATACAAGTTTTCTCACTTCCGCCTAACTGTCATAGTACTTGCAGTGGATCCTGATGCAGTTTGGAATTCCTGTGTGATGGTCTGCATAGATGTCTGCTTATTACACATTACGACTCTCTTCAACTGTCGGAGTTCTCTGTTAGTCAACAGACGAGGTCGGCCTGTACGCTTTTATGGTGCATGTGTCCCTTCACGTTTCCACTTCACTATCATATCGGAAACAGTGGACATAGGGATGTTTAGGAGTGTGGAAATCTCGCGTACAGATGTATGACACAAGTTACGCGTAATCACCTGTCCACGTTCGAAGTCTGTGAGTTTCGCGTAGTGCCCCATTCTGCTCTCTCACGACGTCTAATGACTACTGACGTCGCTGATATGGAGTACCTGGCAGAAGGTGGCCTAATATGAGAAACGTATGTTTTGATCACATAGTGTACAACTTGAACAGCATGGGACTCAACACACTTTCCTGGGTACACCCGAAGTTGCTTCTACATCTGTCGATGACTGTCAATCCAACATAACATACTGCATCCTCCCTACCAATAAATCCACACTCCGGTCATGTCTTTCATCTGACACCCCATATGATCATACTTTTGATAACAAGAGTAGGTGCAATGCTGAGTTGAATGCTTTTCGGAAAAACGAGAGATGTTGTATCTTCCTAGCTTCCTAGCTTCTTGGCTTGACACAAAAATGGTTCAAATGGCTCTGAGCACTATGGGACTCAACTGCTGAGGTCATTAGTCCCCTAGAACTTAGAACTAGTTAAACCTAACTAACCTAAGGACATCACAAACATCCATGCCCGAGGCAGGATTCGAACCTGCGACCGTAGCGATCTTGCGGTTCCAGACTGCAGCGCCTTTAACCGCACGACCACTTCGGCCGGCGGCTTGACACAACATCTGCAGCCGTGTAAAAGGAAATTACAACAATACTCAACGTACTGACAGTTCGTGATGCCCCACACGACATCACTTGATGATATCTTGTTGCAAAAGAAATACGACTCCCGATAGCTGACACGTCCGTATACTCTTTCACGGCTGCTCCGAAGTGCGCTAAACTCGCGGGCCGCTCAGACCCTCATGGCAGTGTGTATGGTGCTCTTGTATTCATCGATATTTGTTGTTGGCACGATAGCCGTAAGGTCAGATCATTGTGAAAAGCAAAATAGTAAATGCATAAACATCAGTCTCGATAGGACGCGATCTTGTCATTTAGAATTGCGACAAGTGCTGGTAGTCGTGTCTCCATCTCACACTAGGCGTATACACTGTGTCAAAAATTAAAGCAACAAACGGAAATTTTGTAAGATTGCTTTTATTTTGCCTCAAAACAGTGTAAACAGGTGATAGTAAAGTAGAAATAATGTAAAGTATACCGAATGTAAACAACTGCAACATGCATAGCGGTAGTCAAAAACGTTCTTCGTTTTTTCCAACTTTAGGGATTTGCGCACACATTCTGACAACTGGTTAAAGTATTCAGTATGAGGTTGGACGACCTCTGGCAGCAATACAGGCCTTACAACTACGGGGCATGTTGCGAATGATGTCGTCAGTTCCATGTTGAGGCAATAACGCCCATTCTTCTTGCAGAACTGCTCACAGTCTTGGAGAGTTGCTGATGGATGCTGACGTGATGCAACCCGTCTCTCTAGTGTACGCAGACATGATGTATGGAATCCCAATAGGGAGAGCGTGCAGGCCACGCCATGCGTGCAATAGCTTCCGTTTCCTAGAAAACGTCAGCCACTCATGCCGTATGAGTCGAGCATTATCGTCCATCATTACGCAGTCTGGGCCCACAACACCTCGCAACAGCCGCAAATGATGTTCCAAGATCTCGTCACTATACCAGACAGCAGTTGATCCTTGCCAGTTCACCTGTACAATTTCATGAAGAGAGGTTCGAGCGGTCAACGTAATTGCTAGCCACGCCATTAGAGATCCTCCTCGATCTCGGTCTCTTTCCGCAATGTTTGGGCGCCGAAATCGTGTTCCACGTTCCCTCTAGATTTGAACCCATCGCGAATCACTCTCCAGACTAAATTGGGACTGATCTGAGAAACCAACGTTGGTCCACCGTTCGACCGTCCAGGTGGCTTGTTGATGACTCGATTCTAGACGTTCCTTTTGTGAAGACGCGTCAGACATACAGCATGTCTCCGACAATAAAGGCCACTTTACCGGAGCCCTCGGCATATCGTTTGCCTCGACAAAAGACGTCCAGTGGATGCTGTGATTTCACATGCCAGTTGGCGTGCCCTTACAGCCAAGCCCTCTCTTCTGAACTCACACGTTGTCGGCTCTGCCCTGTTGTTCGGAATATAGTTTCGGTCTGTATACACTATCGCCACATCCAAGAAACAGCAGAACGGTTGGAACTAAACCATCGACTCACATCAGTTTGCAACTGTCCTGCTTCCTTTCTGTCTCTGGCCACCGCCACACAGAGTCTGGTAGGCATCTTCTCTTTCCCATACTGCACGGCCTGAGATAATGTACACAGCAATTGTGGAAGTGGAGCACCTGCCAAACACTACATCGTTTCGTAGGCGCCCTGACGTCACCGTTGGCTTGGTTGTCCGTTGACCGGAATGCCATCTTCCATGCAGAACACAATCGTACGGACGTCTGGTACACAGTTTATATATTTATGTCGTTAACTAAACACATGAGGGGGAAATAGCTGTTTGTTGCTTTAATTTTGGACACCAGTGTAGTCGGCCCGCAGACTCAAGAGCGGGCAGCGCTTCTAGTAGCGTATGTGACTTTTCCAGTAGAAGCGCCGAACGTGCCTCACGGGTTGATAAAGAGTCAGTTATCCGTTCTAACACACTTTCTTTTACCAATTACTAGCTAAAAAAGTTCCATTAATGTACTCGTATGTTACGAGTCTGCTTGAACTTCAGTGAAATGTTTGGAGTGTGTACTTAACTTGTTGGTTTCGACAACTTTTCTCCTCCTATTCACTGTTAATTGTGGTGAATTATATTAATTGCTTTACTCCAGAAGTCCGAGGTGTCGATGTGGAAACCTGCTGATATTAAATAATTTACTGCAACACATAGATTGCATTTTGTGTTAGTGTTTATATTGTGCCAGAACATTCGTACAATGCTTAGCTCAATGAACTGACTTCAGAGATCATGTACTCGACGTAACTGAAAACAACTGCCGCTCTGCTGCCAACCCCAAGGTCTTAGGCTCACTGCTCGTATACTTTCTTAACAGTGCAAGTTCTTTGAAAGCATTGCTCAACTAAGACACATTAATTGGGTTACAACATAAAATCGGTTATTTCATGACAAATTACATTTACAGCTTGAAGATAATAAATGAATGATTATAGCAAATACGATTTCTACAATTGCTTTCAAATTTAATATCGAAATGCTGCTTGAGAAATGTGACTAACAATACTGAGACACTCGCTAAACCCGCTGGCAGAACAGGTAATAGGGTTGTGGAAATGGCCAAGGGTTGAGGTTAGTTTCTGCTTCTAATTGTCATTTATTGTAATTTAACAACCTTCACAACCAAAGCGGCACATGGCCGAATCCTTACCGAATGCAACTCTTTCACGGCTGAAGGCCTCCAACAAGAAATCTTAACAAGATAAAAATCCAATTAAGATAGCAAAAAATTATTCAAAAACAATGTACGCAAAGTGCAATACAAATGGCTGAAGGCTGCAATTATATTCCAAAATTTTAGAATATATTACCATAGACCTTTAAAGGCGGAAGGCCAACAACAAATCTAAGAAAATCAAAAATTCAATTCAGATAGCAATAAAATAATTTAAAACCCAAAAAGGCAACGTATGCAAGGTGCAACACAAATGGCTGAGGGCCGCAATTAAATTTAAAAACTTCAGAATATGTTACCATAGACCTTTAAAGGCAGAAGGCCAGCGTGTTTAACAAAAATAAATCTTATAAATTAACAAGATAAAATCCAATTAAGATAGCAATGAAATAATTTAAAGAAGCAACGTATGCAAAGAGCAATATCAATGGCTGAGGGCCACAATTAAAATTCAAAATTGTCAAATATATTACCATAATATTTAAAGGCATAAGGCCGCAGTGTTTAAGCTTGAAAGATAAATTTAAAAATTAATTTTACAAAATTTTAAGAACCAAAACAAATAACCATAAGCCTAAAATTTAAAATAGCTGACAACAGATTCTTAAACATCGGTGGCACTAAGAGGGCCTCCAGGGAGGTCAGTCTGCCCTGGTTCACTTAGGTGAGACAGGTGGTGAGCCCAACTATACTTGATCCGTCGGAACCCAACCAGGGGACAGCCACGGAATGACTGACAAAATGACTTGCTTCCCGTCAATCAGTACATGAGAACTCAAACTGGCAATGTTACAAACGTGATAATCCACAATGGATTATTTATTAGCTTTCAAACTTACACACAATGCTGGACAGCAACAACAGGTGAGGAAATGACGCTGCCTGAAATTACGTAAGTGGCCAGGGCAGGTAACCGGAACACTAACCGCCACTAGGCAGAAAATTTCGCTGGTGCACCTGAATTGAAACACGGTAATAGTTAATTCGCTCAAAGAACTCTGCCTCAATTTATGTCGGTGCCTGGGCAGGTAACCAGAACACTAATGGCCACAAGACAGAAGATTCCACTGGTGCACTCAAATCGTAGGCGGCTAAATCCCAGCACTAGACCCACTCAGTGTTGCTCACTGGAGAATCTCCCCAACAGCAAACCACTGAAGCGAACCATCCCAACATGAATAGACGTGGCTTGGTTAGTTGAAACCACTACTCAACTTTGACGTCCTGGGTCGGTGAACCACGAAGCTCGTAGCGATCGGACAGCTCCACACACTGCGCAGGAGTTGCCAGCGGCCCCAGCCAACTGCACCGAACGGAGATAACTTCCCTCGGCCGCAACAACCAACCGACTGACTCCAGACCCCCATGCCGGAAACTATATGCACCAAACCAAAGATGGTACACGGCGCATATGTCGATACACAACACTGCTGCCACACGTGGAGGGAAGAACCACGACGTGACCGCGACAAGGGCGGAAAACCAAACACAGTTAGACAGCAAAGTTCACGAAAACGCATAGTTGGGAGAGAGCATGGTTCAAATACATGATGCAAAATAATTAACATCTCTCATGTTACAATAGGAATTTTGATGCTAGCGTATTTTGGGGTACTTTCATAATGCGGTAACAGCTTCTGAATTCAAAATTTCACATAATAATCTTCTTTAAGCAAATTATCGAAATAATACTTTGATTATGACAGAAAGTTCTAGAACTCGTAGTTTCAGACTTAGTTACAATGATTCTGAACTGAGATTTGACAGAAACGTAATCTCCTTTCAGTGTGTCAGTTGCCAGGAATCTACCAAAAACACTGATATCCACGTTTTATGAAATAGTCGAATTTTGTTAATTAATTTACCATTTAATAACTGAACTGATTTTAACATAAACATACATACATTAATCCTTCTTCCATAGATCATGAATACGATATTTCATAATGCTGTGGAACATATCACTTTAACATAAGTTTTCTTCACACAAAAGAATTAATTAATTAATTTTTTTACAGTCACTACTTCATATCTACGAATTAATCTCTTGAGCACAAGGAGTTGTCATTCAGGATTTTTTTAAATTTGTTATTAAATGACGGTTGACTGTCAGACTTTTAATACTATTTGGCAACTGACCAAATATTTTTGTGGCAGCATAATTCACCCCTTTCTGTGCCAAAGTGAGATTTAATCCAGAATAATGGAGATCATCTTTCCTTCTAGTGTTGTGGCTAAGCAATTCGCTGTTATTTTTGAATTATGATGGGTTATTAATGACAAATTTCATAAGTGAATATATGTATTGCGAAGGTACTGTGAATATCCCGAGTACCTTAAATAAATGTCAGCAAGGTGATCTTGGGCGCGCTCCAGCTATTATTCGAATTACACGCTTTTGTGCAATGATTACTTCCTCTCTTAATGACGAATTGCCCCAAAATATGATGCCATATGAAAGCACTGAATGAAAATCGGCATAGTAGGCTAATTTACTGATATGTTTATCACTGAAATTTGCAATAACCCTAATGGTATTAGTAGCTGAACCTAACTGCTTCAGTAGATCATCGATATGTTTCTTCCATTTCAATTTCTCATCAATGTACATACCCAGAAATTTTGAGTATTCTGCCTTAGCAGCAGGCTTCCGTTCATGGACTATATTTATCAATGGTGTTATGCCATTTACTGTACAGAATTGTATAAATTTAATGAGAGTCCATTTGCAGGGAACCTCTTCATAATTTTCTGAAAGACATTATTTGCAATTTCCTCAGCTGATTCTTGCTTCTTGGGTGTGATTACTATGCTTTTATCACCAGAAAAAAGAACTAGCTTTGCATCTTCATGAATGTAGAGTGGCAAGTAGTTTATATATATTAAGAACGATAAGGGACACAAGAATGAACCCTGTGAGACACCATTCTTGATACCACCCCAGTTAGAGGACTCTGCTGGTTTTTGCAGACTATCAGTACTGCTAATTTCAATCTTCTGCATTCTTCCAGTTAAGTATGAATTAAACCATTTGTGTACCGTCCCACTCATACCACAATACTTCAGCTTATCTAGAAGAATTTCTTCATTGACACAATCAAAAGCTTTTGAGAGATCACAAAATATCCCAACGGGTGATGTTCAGTTATTCAATGTATATAATATTTGATCAGTGGAGGCATATATAGCATATTCTGTTAAAAAGTATTTCTGAAAATCAAATTGACATTTTGTTAGTACTTCATTTTTACAAATATGTGATGGTACCGTTGAATACATTACTTTTTCAAGAATTTTAGATAAAGCTCTCAGAAGTGAGATTGGGCGGTAGTTGATAGCATCAGATCTAACCCTTTTTTTATGAAATGGTTTAACAATAGTGTATTTCACTCTATCTGGAAAAATGCTCTGTTTCAGTGAGCTACTACATATGTGGCTGAGACTCCTACTCATCTGTTGGGAACAAGCTTTTAGTACTCTGTTGGAAATGCCATCAATTCCATGTGAGCTTTTTATTTTTCTAATTTCAGTAGGAGAAGTGGGTTGAATTTCAATTTTATCAAATTGCATAGGTACTGCCTCTTCCATGCACTGCCTTGCATTTTCTAACGAATAGCTGGATTCCATTTTCTCTACAACACTTAAAAATGATCATTAAAATGTTTTCTACTTCTGATTTCTTGTTAACAAACTTTTCATTGTGTTTGATAGAAATACAGTCTTCCTGTGCTCTCGGTTGCCCTGTTTCCCTTTTCACAATATTCCAAATTGTTTTCTTTTTATTGTCAGATGTGCTAATCTCAGACATAATGCACATACTTCTGGACTTTTTAATAACTTTTCTTAATACAGTGCTGCAGTTTTTATGATGTTTCATTGTTTCGGGATCATTACTCCTCCTAGCTATTACATGCATTTCCCTTTTCTGTTTACAAAATATTTTTATCCGTTTAGTGAGCCATGGCTTCTTACAAGGTTTCTTACAATTATGTTTCACTGTTTTCGGAGGGAAACGGTTTTCAAATATACGCACAAAGGTATCATGAAATAGGTTAAACACTGACATTTCTACATGATTATTGTCTAATATTTACACAAATGAAATTTTTACTTTTTCTGTGACTTTCTTAAAATTTATGGTTACAATGAGATACATTTCCAGTAAGTAAAGATTCCTGTTAACTGTATTTAAATGAGCTATAGTTGACTGAATGGGTGTGCTACATTTTATATATTTCGTGCACAATGATACTTGATATAGAACAGAGGACCAAAAGCTATATTTTAACATTTGTTATATTGTGAAATGTGTATCGGATGATACGTAAAAGCGTGGTACCGGAAACTTCACATAAAATTCGCCAAAGTACGTCCTATCACACGGCCTGTTACTGCAGTGCAATGCGCGATGATTTGTGTAGATTCCGTCGATGTGTTTTTCTTATGCCACTTATATTAGTTATTAAATACTGTATTGCGTATATTGTCAATACTACAGTAATCCGCCCAATACCTACACTTTAAAGAACTGACCTCCAGTGTATTAGTGTCATTCGAAAAGATACGAGCGGGAGCCTGTAGAATGAAAACCGCTCGAGGGGTCATAATGCTATAGTTTACGGAACAAAGTGCCCGTGCGCTAGCGTCGACCGACCATTGCTCTCAATCGTGCTGAAAACGATTTTTTTTAAAAAAGGGCGTGTAGTGTGTTTCCTCAAAGCGGGGAAGGGTAATTAATCGAAGAATGGCACTAGGATACGGAGAACACAGGGTATCTGTTGCAATTCCGATACTCAATCCGACTTCTGGGGCGTTGGGTACCACTCTAACTTGCCGATGTCTTTTAATGACGTCCACCTCCTGGATAATGATATGGGTAACGTGGGAGTGACTTTCCTAGTTGTGTTTCAGCTGCCAACGTCTGTCCTTCTTTGAACCTGGCAGCTCACCTTCAATTCTTTTCCTGCACTTGTACCATTTTTTATGAATTTCCTTTTGCTGCACTTCTTCCACTGCAAGAGGCACAGTACACCCTGTAGTGTGACACCCTCCTCTAACATTACCTTCTTTTATAGAAATAACCGATACCATGTATAGTATCGATTCTTGTATAGGTCAACATCATATCAGCTGTTTAACTAAAAAAACTTCATTTGATTTTGTTTACGATGGATTTATTTCAGTCTAAAATGTATAAAAAGAAATTAATTTGTTACACTCTGTATGTAGAGTTAAAATTATTTTTCTTTTAGAAATATTTGAAATTACGAAATTTCTGGTATACTTAAGATTCATATTATTAATTGCACAATCTAACGCTAATTAATAAATTTATTTCTGGACTCATTTACAAAATTATGATATATTAGCGAAGATTCTTCTTTTGTCACGAAAGTTCGTAAACTTTGTTGCTTTGTTTACTCTTTGGAATATTGTGAGTATGGCAGAATGTAATAGTAGTGGGCATGCCTCTGATGGAGACAGACGTATTTATGTGATCGACATTAACAATGTAATTTGGAGTATTAAGTGGAAATTGAAAAAAACGGTGTGATATTTAATAATGTTACGAAGAATAAAATTAAAGAAATATACAGGCAAATCTTCGTCAGTTATTTAGGCATCAAGAACCCACAACGTTATAAATCAAAATTTCAGCCGCAAGAATGTATCCCTAGGCGCAAGACTTGGAGCCAACAACAAGAAGATGAAAAGGAATAAAAGTTTTTCTTATGTATATGTTACGCCTCTCGAAGCTTTTTAAAATAATGAAGAGACTAAAAGAAATTTAATAGTCATGTGTGGGAGGTTAAGATTACAACCCCACTGCGCTCTCTTGAAATCTCGAGTCCTCTGTTTACAACACGACTCATTGCAATGGGAAGTCTATTCACGCACGTGCTCACCCTGTGACACATGTGTGTGCCATACCCCTCCAGCGGCGAAACTGGGGAGTCAAATGTTCAAACGTGTGTGAATTCCTAAGGGACCAAACTGCTGAGGTCATCGGTCCCTAGACTTACACACTACTCAAACTAAGTTATGCTAAGAACAAAACACACACCCATGGCCGAGGGAGAAACTCGAGCCTCCGGCGGGAGAGGCCGCGCAGTCAGTGACATGGCGCCTCTAACCGCGCGGCCAATCCGCGAGGTGATTCTGGGGACTCAGCGATCTTATAGGGAACACACTTTCTTTCATAGGTAATGCCACTACGATCTCCTCAGTCGTTTTGATTTTACAGCCTCCAGCTCATTTCTTTCTGAACGGACCTAATAATTTGCGTGCCGTGATTATTTGGCATCAAGACATACAGAGTGAATATTATATAAACCGACAAACTGTAGGAGGTTGCACTGGACACCAAAACAAACATTTTTTTTCTAATATCATAATTTACTGAGAGCGTTTTTTAATCCAGCAGAGGGCGTAATCGCTCTCAGCACTCGTGGAATTGCGCATAACATGGGAACGAATCAGGAAAATGTAAGAAACATCCTTTACGAGCAAAATGTTATTCGGTTTCACTTACAGTACGTGGTCAACCAGATGATTAAACACTCAGAACAAAGTTTTCGCAGTGGTACCAGGAATAGTCTCAAATGCGTCCTACATTTCCGTCCTCTGTACTGTTTGTGAATGCAGCAACGTTCGGGCGCGTTGGGGTCTTCAACATCCACAATTCGCACTTTTGATTCAGAGTAATCCACATTCCGCATCTACTCGCGCTCATCAATTGTGGCTCTACGTGTATGGGGGGTCGGATGTTGTTGATGACTCTTTAATTGGATCATCTACCCTACGTAGCCCATTAAGTGACAAGCATTATTACAATTTACTCCTCAAAGCATTGCCGGAGTTGCTGGATTGCTGGATGACGTGCCACTCGCTACGAGACAGCGTATGTGGTTCCAGCATGACGGGGCGCCGGCATGTTTCAATCGTCATGTGCGTCGCTTCTTGAAACGGCTGTTAGCAGAAAAATTGATTGGCAGTGATGGTATTGTACCATGGCCTACTCGATTTCCTGATTTGGCACTCTGGACTGCCTTGTGTGACAAGAGACGAGCAGCACTGTTAACAAAACCCCTGCTGAATTAAAAGACGATCTGGCTATCAGGACAGTAGTAGCAGCGCTAGGAATTAAGGTTCAAAATGGCTCAAATGGCTCTGAGCACTATGCGACTTAACTTCTGTGGTCATCAGTCGCCTAGAACTTAGAACTAATTAAATCTAACTAACCTAAGGACATCACACACATCCATGCCCGAGGCAGGATTCGAACCTGCGACCGTAGCGTAGGAATTAAGGACACTGCTGCAATCTTTGACTGTGTCAGACAGAACATAACCCACTGGTGTGGCCTCTGTTCACAGGTCAGTGGAAGCGTTTTTTAATCTCTGCTGTAGCTGAAAGAATTGTGTTAATGCTGATGTTTCTTGATAATAAAGAATTAAAAATTGTCTATGTTACTTTTTGCCCTCACAAGAAAACACATTATAAAAAGTGTTTTCATTGTCTCAAGCATCCTCCCAGAGTTTGTTGAATTATTTTTCATACAGAGGAAACTTCCTCTATCGGTTTAAAAAAAAGTCCTCAGAGGAAAATATGACATTTGAGAAATATTTGTTTAGGTGTCCTGTGCGACCTTCCAGTGTCGCTTTTGTAGCGGGTCGGAGTTTAGTGGCACTAGATATTGAGCGTCAGTGACAGAGGGGAGTAATGGTCATTATTTTGTCAGAGATGGCGGTAGGGAAAACGACTCTTTGTGGGCAGTGGAATGGGTTCATTCCTTGGCTCAGTAGGTGAGGTGTGAGTGAAACATTGGCAGTTCCACTAACAGTCATTTATAGAGACATAAAACACTTTAAACAAACAGAGTAATACAATGTGTCTTAACCCGCTCAGTTCCTTGCGGCTGCGGAGCGGCGGGGTCGTAGCGTGCAGATTCCAGTGATCGCTGGTGTTGCAGCGGCGGCGGTGCATTCTTCCATTCAGTATCGTACCCGTGACTCACTTCGGCGGCGGTGTGGCCTTCTTCTTGTGAATTCGCTCTTTGCGTTATTAACAAGCGGCTATGGCCTGGGGCGGCTGCCCCTCAGGTTCAGCGTCTTCTGGCGGAGTTCAGCAGCCTCTAGGATCACAGGTGACCCATTTGGTGAGGCCGCAGTCGCTTCGTCCTAACCAGCCACCTGGATAAATACCACCCGAAATTGTTTTTGTTAACATCTGGGATGACATCTCCTGCGTTGACCTATTGGTGCGGTATCGACATCTTCTTCTGACGAGCAGCGTAGCGGCTAAATCGTTGTGGTGAAGTATGACATCCGCTGAGTAAACATCGGTCCGTCCGTCCAGGCGACGTTTCTTCGTGTCATCTTTCTCTCCTCGAAGAACCTCCTCAAAGGACCACCTCAAACCCGTTTGCCGGAAGTATGTATTCGGTGTTTTTGCCATTGTCGCGAAGTTTCTAGGGCGGCGACTGATTCTTCGGTCGTTGTTCTATGTTTCTCACTTTGGGCAGAAACGTGACCATTGTCTACACACGTGCCACCTTTCCTTTTTCGACTGCTGCCACTTTCGAATATTGTGGCTTAATGTGTCAAAGTCTCTAAAATGTTCACTTGACTTACAATAAGTCTTTACGTATTCTTCTGCTTTGACCATAATCAACGCATAACTGTTATACATAATTACTGTACACCCTACACTTAAAATGATTTTCACCCTGAATACACAGTTTATAATGCTTGAGTTACTTTTTTAACCATTGACGTAGGTTTGACTTCTAAATGAGTAGATTAAGACAACATTTTGAATTATCAAATTCTGTCTATAGTCATAATACTGTAAATCACATTTTTGTTGCCCTTAGCAACTGTCAGATAGGCAACTGGCCAGAAGGATTGTTTGACTGTTGCCCTATAATAGTATCAGATATAGTAGAAAAAAAACAGCCCATTGCTGAGCGCTGCATTGTCACTCATTTAAAAGGAGCGCCGCAGAAGGACCAACATAACACTGAGTACAGCCTGTAGGTGCATTTTGTGACGTAGTTAAGTTGAGTGGGGACTCATCTGTTCGCTCTTGTGTTTATCGACCAACCATACCTCAAACTTCTCTCAGACGACATTGAAACATGATTTTTGCATGAAAGACTCGCTCCGTTCTTTCCTTATGCAGGGAATGTAGATGATGCTACTGCTCCAGGGTGCGGTTGCGCTGAAATGCTAATAATTGGCATACGAAAACTTGTAATACACTTCCTGCCAACTTTAAATTTGTTGCATGCCACTTCCGTGGCATTTCAATTTTAATGGCCGTCGATATTGCTTAGTGCACTGGATTTACTTTACAATCACGGCTCCATAGAGATTGTAGGCATTAGATCAGAAACGAGCTCCATATACTCGCATTAAACTCGCCAGCGAGTCCTATGACGTCACGTTCGACCTCGTCATTTCCATGTGCTCGTAGACTCGGCTTTCGAGTCCTCGCGGCTGTACACTCGACACTTCAGTCTTTAGTAGGGTACAAGCTGTAACACTACTATCAATGGTGCCTATAATGGTCTTGCATTACTTTTTTGGCTATTTTTACTTAATGCGACTTCTAAATAATTGTGCTCTTTGATGTAAGATCCATGTGAATGTTTTATTCATTATTATACACTCCTGGAAATTGAAATAAGAACACCGTGAATTCATTGTCCCAGGAAGGGGAAACTTTATTGACACATTCCTGGGGTCAGATACATCACATGATCACACTGACAGAACCACAGGCACATAGACACAGGCAACAGAGCATGCACAATGTCGGCACTAGTACAGTGTATATCCACCTTTCGCAGCAATGCAGGCTGCTATTCTCCCATGGAAACGATCGTAGAGATGCTGGATGTAGTCCTGTGGAACGGCTTGCCATGCCATTTCCACCTGGCGCCTCAGTTGGACCAGCGTTCGTGCTGGACGTGCAGACCGCGTGAGACGACGCTTCATCCAGTCCCAAACATGCTCAATGGGGGACAGATCCGGAGATCTTGCTGGCCAGGGTAGTTGACTTACACCTTCTAGAGCACGTTGGGTGGCACGGGATACATGCGGAAGTGCATTGTCCTGTTGGAACAGCAAGTTCCCTTGCCGGTCTACGAATGGTAGAACGATGGGTTCGATGACGGTTTGGATGTACCGTGCACTATTCAGTGTCCCCTCGACGATCACCAGCGGTGTACGGCCAGTGTAGGAGATCGCTCCCCACACCATGATGCCGGGTGTTGGCCCTGTGTGCCTCGGTCGTATGCAGTCCTGATTGTGGCGCTCACCTGCACGGCGCCAAACACGCATACGACCATCATTGGCACCAAGGCAGAAGCGACTCTCATCGCTGAAGACGACACGTCTCCGTTCGTCCCTCCATTCGCGCCTGTCGCGACACCACTGGAGGCGGGCTGCACGATGTTGGGGCGTGAGCGGAAGACGGCCTAACGGTGTGCGGGACCGTAGCCCAGCTTCATGGAGACGGTTGCGAATAGTCCTCGCCGATACCCCAGGAGCAACAGTGTCCCTAATTTGCTGGGAAGTGGTGGGTGCGGTCCCCTACGGCACTGCGTAGGATCCTACGGTCTTGGCGTGCATCCGTGCGTCGCTGCGGTCCGGTCCCAGGTCGACGGGCACGTGCACCTTCCGCCGACCACTGGCGACAACATCGATGTACTGTGGAGACCTCACGCCCCACGTGTTGAGCAATTCGGCAGTACGTCCACCCGGCCTCCCGCATGCCCACTATACGCCCTCGCTCAAAGTCCGTCAACTGCACATACGGTTCACGTCCACACTGTCGCGGCATGCTACCAGTGTTAAAGACTGCGATGGAGCTCCGTATGCCACGGCAAACTGGCTGATACTGACGGCGGCGGTGCACAAATGCTGCGCAGCTAGCGCCATTCGACGGCCAACACCGCCGTTCCTGGTGTGTCCGCTGTGCCGTGCGTGTGATCATTGCTTGTACAGCCCTCTCGCAGTGTCCGGAGCAAGTATGGTGGGTCTGACACACCGGTGTCAATGTGTTCTTTTTTCCATTTCCAGGAGTGTATAATTGTAATGAATCAAAGCTGTAAAACAACGGAAAAGTTAAAACTTCACTTGTAATACTGGTCCATGCGTATGGCATGTAAATCTGTAGTCATGTAAAACATGTACGGAAGCCCCTCTGCATCGAAACTGGCTAGGCGAGAATAAAAAAGGAGGATGTGACGATCGCACTGCAAGCTTCCTGTGTGGCATGCGTTAGTATGTGGCTAGCAGGGAAAGGGTGCCCGTCTTGTGAACTGAACGAGGCGAGAAGAACGGTAAGATTATATGATAC
The DNA here is from genome assembly GCF_021461385.2 of Schistocerca piceifrons. Taxonomy (NCBI): domain Eukaryota; kingdom Metazoa; phylum Arthropoda; class Insecta; order Orthoptera; family Acrididae; genus Schistocerca; species Schistocerca piceifrons. The sequence continues at coordinate 601,780,142 of NC_060141.1, read as the reverse complement.
AACCTCGAGTGAGGAAGTGATTAGTCTTATTATTCATGAAATAATTCAGTTATTTGGTTAGCTCTGTATCTGACGCTGAGAAGAGAATTTTCAGAACTTGTTACACAGTAACAGCAATAGATACTTCTGCCGCCTTTTTTTAATAGCTCGGGAGATCGACACTGCCACCACCTTCATTTCAAATTATCAGTTGCGTACTGTGTAACTGGTTGGACTAGTTATGTAGTTTCTTTTTTTTTGAAACACTCCACATTGTTTTCTTGAAAGTATAGTTAAACTTTCATTCAGTTTAAAGACTCTTCCTATTGAAATTATTATTTCATGTGTTATATAGCTAATAGTGTTTCTCATATTGTGTTGTGACTAAAAAGTTCAGCCCAGAACCGAGTGCAATAATATACTAGTCTATGGGTACCCATGCTAATAGTTGAGCCATATTTAAATTTCCAATTACGATAAAAGTACTGAAGAAGTACAACTTTAAATTTCGCAACTTTAAAGATATAGTAAAAGAGAAAGACAAAAAGATGATTTTTGCAGATGATATGGTAATATGGGGTGATAAAGAGGTAGATGTACAGTTACAACTTGATGCATGGAAGGAAATAATGAAAAGGTATGGATTAAAAATAAATAAAGATAAGAGTGAAGTAATGGTATTTGGAAGAGAGAAAGGGATCAACGGAAATATTACCTTGAATGGAGAACCCCTCAAAGTGGTAGAAAGTTTCACTTATTTAGGGAGTGAAATGTCTAGGGATGGAAGAATAACTAACGAAATTAATAGGAGGTTACAGAAGGGAGGCAATTTCTACCAAACAATGAAACACCTGAGTTGGAATAACGAAGTTTCAGAAAGAGCAAAACTCCTTATGTATAAGAATTATTACATCCCTATTGTCACCTACGGTGGAGAAACATGGACAATGACAGAAAGGGACTAGAGCAGACTGCAAGCAGGGGAAATGAAATTTCTCAGAACAGTTAAGGGAAAAACAAGAATGGACAGGGTAAGGAAAATAGAGATTCGAAAGGACCTTAAACAAGAAAGTATGAGAGAAGAAATTGAAAGAAAGAGATGAAGATGGTATGGGCATGTTAAGAGGATGCATGGGCAGAGACTCCCCAAAATTATGGAAGAACTAAAGATGGATGGGAAAAGACCTAGAGGGCGCCCAATAACACTGTGGAAAATGGGAGTGAGAATATCTGTAGAAAGGAGAGGTGTGACCTGGCAGCAAGTGGAGGAAGAAAAGTGATGGGAGGACCGTGTCAAATGGAGAGGACTCATCAGCACCCAGACCCAGCAGTAGCTGCAGCGGGATTCGGATATAGATAGATAGATATGTGCTACAGTGACCAAATAGCTACAACCATTCAAATTACACTAGATTCAGGTATCACATGTCCCATCCGAGCTAAACATTACTTATTAACTATTTCAATGGTAGTAATTTCCAATAATTAAAGTGACGAAAGAACTCCTTATCCAAGTTAGTACTGTTCTATTGGTACTGCTCCACCATTATTAATAATTTACCAATAATGATCATTAGCTTCCTACAATGAAAATGGGCGTTTGGCGTCACTGGCCGGGAGACCCCTTAAGGGGCAGGTCCTGCCGCCTTGGTGCAGGTCTTATTACAGTCGACGTCACACTGGGCAACCTGCGCGCCGGATGGGGATGAAATGATGATGAAGACAACACAACACCCAGTCCCTGAGCTGAGACAATCCGCGACCCAGCAGGGAATCGAACCCGGGCCCGTAGGACGGCAATCCGTCACGATTGTAACGCTTTCATGCCGATGTGCTCTTTGACCATTTATTATTGTGTATATACTTGCTTTTATCTTTATATAAATTTATATGTACACGATGTATGAATTAATTTGTTTATTTTGCTGTATAATCAATTATGTATATTATGTAAATATCGCTGAGTAATCGCTGAGGGAATCTTAGGGAAACGTTAGGTTTTTGTCAACGAATAAGATCATTGAAGTAGCGGTGTCTCTGGACGCGGGAGGATGTTACGTCACAGCGCGCGCTACACAGAGAGAGAACTCTGGTGTGAGACTTGGTGAAGTGCGGACGCATGGATGGCATGCTCTGTACTGGAGGAGTGATTGTTTAGCGGCACGTGGCAAGTGACCAGCGTGGGCGGTGGAAATATTAGCTGCAGCAACATCAAGAACCCGCCACGCTAGTATCATTGCCAATAACTCCCGTGCTCGCTAATTATCATGGAAAGGAGCCAGCAGCAGTATCGTCGTCAGCAACTTCGTTACAACGAGAATGGACTGAAGTAAGGTTGCTGCATCACAGCTTATTGTCAACTAGTTTTGTAACGGCGTTACTCAGCTTTGTGGTGTTTTGCGAGTGTACAATTACCATAGTTTAATCAGAACTGTTTACCTGTGAATCTCCTAAAATCATTCACCAAGTAGGTCCCTGTCCTGTCCTATTGTTACAATAATCCGAGTACCATTCATTAAAAATGGAAATTGCAGTGCCAGTTAATTTTGCTTGTGAACTAAATGATTCAGTTAGATTAAAGATTTGAACTTAAAGCCTTCCACCGCAAAGAGTCTGGTACGCGCCTTCTGTGTGCCGTACTGCAGGCACCATCTGTAACTGTGAACACAGCGACTGCGGATGTGACACTAACCGGCAAAGACTATAACATTTCGTTGGTGCCCTGATATCATCATTGGTATGGTTGTCTGTTGACCGAAAAGTCCTCTTCCGTGCAGAACACGATCGTACTGACGTCCATTGACAGTTTGTATGATTATACCACGAATTAGACACAGAATGGGGAACTAGCGGTTTGTTGCTTTAATTTTGGACACCAGTGTACATTCGTAAAACTTGTCTAGTTATTCCGATAACTGAGGATGTAATATTCACGCCTATATTCTATTCAGAATAATATTCGCGACAGCATTGTGTGTGGAATTTGAATGAACATTAGTAGTATTCTCGTTATAATAAAAAGGAATTCATCGATATTAAAATAATAAATAATTATTGTCAACGACATAATTTAATATTTTCTAACAAAAATTATCTCAGACAATACCAATGAACAAGATAATGAAAATATAAATCCTTTGTTATCTACGCTTCTCCTAGAAAAATCCATCGTTTTGTTCGAACTGTTGTACTAATAAAAATAATGGCGTGTGACGAGGGCCTCCCGTCGGGTAGACCGCTCGCCTGGTGCAGGTCTTCCGATTTGACGCCACTTCGGCGACTTGTGCGTCGATGGGGATGAAATGATGATGATTAGCACAACACAACACCCAGTCCCTGAGCGGAGAAAATCTCCGACCCAGCCGGGAATCGAACCCGGGCCCTTAGGATTGACAGCTTGTCGCGCTGACCACTTTTTTCTTTCTTTTTTTATAAATCTCATTTTGCTCTATGTATTTGTTCATGGCGGACGACCGATGACAGCCGTTCAGGTTCTCTGTCGATCCGTACACTTAGTTTTTTAATTACAGAGAGTAGCTAACCCCCTGACCGAGCACGCTGAGCTACCGTGCTACAAAAGAGTGCAGCCATTAGCGCTATTGATCTACAGCGCGGTTCATTGGTAAACGCTGAATAATAAGCGGTTAACATTGCGAAATATTTTCAAATGTTAATGCCTATAGTGAAGGTACAAAAAGATTTAATATATATTATTTGTTAGCAGTAAAACAGGGCCTGAGGCAGAATCGATAAGTGATTGTCTTACGTTAGCCGCCATATTAGTGAAATATTGCAGCGGCAGTTTTAAATTGATTTTCTATACAGACATAAATGTTGTTGGTCATAATTGCGTCTATAATAGTGTATTGGTGGCCCACAAACCACACTGAGGTAATAAATTCCAGTTATTCTGTGAATACAGTTAACTTCTATGAATGTAAACAGCATCTTACGCGATATAAATTCTTATTTGCTGAGGTATGAAACCTGGTTATTTCGTAACAACTGGTCCAAATGGTTCAAATGGCCCTGACCACTATGGGACTTAACATCTGAGGTCATCAGTCCCCTAGAACTTAGAACTACTTAAACCTAACTAACCTAAGGACATCACACACATCCATGATCGAGGCAGGATTCGAACCTGCGACCGTAGCAGTCGCGCGGTTCCGGACTGCAGCGGCTAGAACAGCGTGGCCACCGCGGGACGGCTCGTAACAACTATTATGAAATATTTTGACAGGAAAAAATACATTAGTGTTGTGTGAGTGTGGTACTGCGTGACAAAACTATTCATTTTGCTTAAAGAAAAGTGTTGCCACCTCGAATAACGAGTAAAGAGTCTATTATACTACAGCACCGAAAATTACTAAAAATCATTACTCTTGTTTAGTTCAGATCACTTATCATACATGTAGCTTGTCTGCTTTTTATATATTATTACTTTTGTGCATGGACTTAAGTGTCATTTACACTGCTTGACAGACAACATTGCTACACGTTCGCAGGTTGAGATTTATTTAACAAAATAACGATAATCAGCCGGGAAAAGAAGTGATTAAGTGAAGCCTCATGTTACGTTAATAATAAGTAAGTAGTTTTATTGTAATCTTTCTGAAATTGTACAACGCGCAGTCAAACCATACACGCCACATGGACAAAGTGTGCAGTACTCACCATATTCTTTTCGAGACAGAATAGCTCTTTCACATACATTTGGCCTCATTTTAATAGCAAAACATGCTGTCCAGCAGTTGACTTCAAGTAGAGAGGCGTCGTGGTATCTATCTCACCCTAAGAGGTTAAAATGTAACCTACTTCATACAGAGAGTAGATTTTAAACTACGTAACCTCTGCCGGCCAGTGTGGCCGTGCGGTTCTAGGCGCCTCAGTCTGGAACCGCGTGACCGCTACGGTCGCAGGTTCGAGTCCTGCCTCGGGCATGGATGTGTGTGATGTCCTTAGGTTAGTTAGGTTTAAATAGTTCTAAGTTCTAGGGGACTGATGACCTCAGCAGTTAAGTCCCATAGTTCTGACAGCCATTTGAACCATTTTTGAACCATTTTTGAACCTAACCTCTTTGAACCCGCGAAAAACTGACGGAGATCGGACGCACTATGCCCACGCTGTCGGCCGATGTTATCGGGCGACCTCTGTCGACTGTATCTGACGACCGTTATAGGTGCCACTGTGAGCTTTGATGAAACAGCGGCGCCTTAATTTGTGAAATATGTAACCCACAGCATGTACTAGCTTCGTTGCTGATCTCTGGTGGGTATTGCTCCTACGACTACAATTTCGGCTTTCTTCGGGAAAACAGCAGTATACTGAGCGGAGGGGACCGAAGGGAAGGGCATAGCGGGGGAGGCAGTGTGTGAGGCAACCTGTTAGGCGCGCAGACGAATGGCAGCGGCCTAGGCCGGCCATTACTCGCGCCGGACGCTCCCTCGCCTGGCCAGCTGTTCCCCGGAGACCCGAGAGCGGGCTGCTGGCTGCGAAGATTGTTTTCTTGTCGCTGCAGCCGGCAGCGGCGCGTTCGCTGCACGTGGCGCCTACGTCTGCCGCGGCTCTTGCTGGCAGTTGCTGACGCAGCCGCTAGATGGCACCGCCACCGTCGCAGGCGTCTTGCACTCATCGTGAAGGCGAGTTCGCGTGTTCTACATACAAGCGCGCCAAATTCGTGGATGCTCCGGGACTGTAACACGTACCCGCAAGATACTTAGTCTCATAAAAACAAAAGAATGAAAATGTTTTTATCTTGCCATCATCAAAATGTAGTAAGCAATTAAAACAATGAGGTGGAGGTCAATATTTCTAACCATTAAAACATTATTGATTGTTTAAAATACTTTTATGCAAAGGCAACAATGCAGCACTTTCCCCCTTTTCTTCCTTGTCTCCGGCTAGGTCAAATGCAGTCCCCACAATAACAATGGAAGTATATTGTGAATAGAATCCCGCCTTTTCGACTTGCTGTGAAGGGTTTCCTTACAAGTTACGCGCTAGAAAACCCCCACTCCTTTCATCAACAATATCTTTCACCCTTAACATTCCCGTGCGGTGTCACAGACCGCTAGCGTTTGTTGTAACTCTATTGCTAACGCATAGGGATGGGGTAGGAGATTACAGTGTTTTCTGGTTGCTCTTTTCGAAGCTGTCGTAGTTTCCTTTGTCAGTACTCACTTGGGACTTTGCGTAATGGATTAAATAGCCAGGTCTTTGTCCACTGTTCGTATTAGAACCTTGGCTTTGAGAATACTGTTTTAAAATGGTCCGAGGACAGTTCAGGAAGTGGCATTGTATCAGATAGTGACAACGAAATTGAAAGTGAACATAATTCAGAATATGAACAGTGTGGAATTCAAGACGATTTTGGTTTGCTACCAGTGAATTCCTTGAATGAAGAAAGTGGTCAAAGTGATTATGAAATAAGTGTAGAGACTGAATCTTCAGCTAAAGATTCTGCTAGAAATATATTAGGTCGAAACAAATATCGCTGCTCGTCGAAGCGTCGTTCAACAATGGCCAATGCCATTTTTTTCAGCGTGTTGGAGTAAGTGGGGAGAACGTCTTTGTCCTTCTCAATTTCCATAAAGAAAATACTCAGGTGAGTCGCTATAATTTTTTGGAAGACACTTGCCGCCTCTTACACATAAAAAGTAAATCAACAACTATAACATATCCCCTGGACTTCATGCATCCATTCACCGTGTTTTGGGTGTAGCAGAACCAAGACGAAGTCGTTGTAGACGACTGGAAAAACGCAAACCACGCTTCACCTGCGACAAAAAAAAAAAAAAGGAGGAAGACGCCTTATATTTGCCATTGTTGCATAGAGCCAATCTAGCTTGAATTCTCTACAAAAATTTACTGCGAGTGCAAAGAAAACCTCTGAGAAGGAAACTAGAAACAAAAATGTAATAGCAGTGGAATTTTCATTTTTTGAATATTTAAACGCTTTATTCGTAAAAATAAAACTTCTGGGTGGTATTAAGGTAACATTTTACATAAAAAATGAACTGTTACACTGAAATTTCTGGATGCAGTTTTTATGGATATTTAAATATAGCAGTCCGCTAGACAGCACTTCGGACGGAGTGTGACAAAAAATAACCTGGAAAGCTAAGGGTTAAAATAACTATTTGCCGATTACGAGCACTAATAATGAACAAATTGAAATACAAGGTATCCTATTGTCACCGACTGCTTTAATTCTTGAATTTTTCTTCTTTTGTTTATTATAATCAGATATTGGCGGCGTGAGTCATAGTTTCAGTATAGTTGCTTTCAAGTAATATGGATTATTATCTTTTTCTTTGCTCTCCAAGAGACAACGGCTTGGACGCGGGAGCTTAGATTGTAGACCTGAAACTTGTCATTTTGAGAAAAAAAGGGGTGTTACCATATCAAAAGTTACTGCAAAGAAACGATCTACTTACCGGATTCTTTGAGAAAAAGCTCTTCCGCAAGCAGAGATTTTCGCTATTTCAAAACGTGGCATCATTATTGGGTGCGTGTGGAAAGCTGAAACACAATGGTGAGCATCTTTCGAAAAGTAGGTTTGCTAGGCGCCATGGATAAATTCGTAGTATATGTGTCGTCGTCATCACAGGTGGATATTACTGACACTGGACGTAGGGAAAAGCATGTTAAGTTAAAAAAGGTAAGACTCGCCAGGACGTGCCTTCTGCCAATTCCCGTAGTACTTTAGCAACAAGTGCAAAAAATCATCAGGCAGATCTTTCCATGAAGGATGGAAAACGACATTCCAGCATAGTGCTCCGGTCGGCTAGCGATGCTTCTGCAGACAGGGATTCGTGTGAAGTATTTGTTCGAAACGGATCTTGAGGAAATTGAATAATTTTTTGTTTCGTACATATAAGTCGCACTGATATAAAATTCAGCTTTAGCGGTTAACGGTTTCGGGCTGACACATACATTCTCAAACCACACAGTTTGCTTTTAACCGTACCTATTCTCACAATACGGTGCTAAAAGTTACGGTTAATAGCAAGTTGTGTGGTGTGAGAATGAGTGTGTAAGCCCAAAACCGCTAACGACTAAAGCTGAACAACTGAGACGGACAAAAGAAAAAATTATCCAAATTCCTCAATACTGAGCAGTTTTGGACCTACCGTCCCGTGACAGCACGAAGCAAGAAACGGATTTTCACAGTGGTAAAAGGCAATTCAACGTTTCATGGTTCGGGAAAAATGTACACTTGAGCGTTCGTCCGTGACTACTCCGGCAACTACGGAACCTGAAACCAATGTGTCATGTCTTATCTCAACATATAAATTAGACATAAGAAAAATGTACGCCGGGTGATTTTGAAGCAAGGAATAGTAACTGGGGGTCACGCCGACGAAGCATCAAAATATTCATCATTTGCTGCTCTTAGAGCGGAAGATGCAAGTGTGTTGAATTCTCGGCTGCAGCGATATCTCACGATATATTGAATGAAATTGTCCTCCCATCATCCAGCGACCTACAGTAAAAATCACAAGGCGCATAATATTCTCTCATTACAGGTGAGAATTCCAGCGTATCAGTGAAGGAACAAATATCCATATGCTTCAGACTTGTCGATAAAAATCTGCAAGCTGAAGAAGTGTTGATGGGCTTCTATGAAGTAGCTTCAGTAAGTTCTAGGACATCGTTGGAAGTCATCTAAGATGTCACTAGACGTTTATCTTGCGAAATACGTGGTGTGTCTTAAAAGCTCGGATAATGCTGTCTGTCAATACACAAAACAAAAGATACAAACGAATGTTCTTTATTGCTCTTAAAAAAATAGTCGCCACCAATTACTTCACACTTTTGACAACGTTCGCACGGCTTCCAGAAACTATCAGCAAAGGCCTGCTGTGGAATCGATCGCAGAAGGGCTGTCACGATCTTTGATGGCATTCACGTCAGCACAGCTTTCACCTATCATGGCCTCCTTCAGGCGGGGAAACAGGAAGAAGTCTTCAGGAGCCAGATCAGGGGATTACGGAGGGTGTTCAAGAACAGTTACCATCTTCTGCGCCAGAAACTGGCACACACAAATCGCGCAGCCTGCAGGGGCATTGTCATGGACCAGCATCCATTTTCCAGTCCTGTGCAACTCTGGCCGAACCCTCCGGATACGCTGTAGCATTGACGGTGTGACCTGCAAGACAAATCGCTTTTGGATGATGCCGTTGTTGTGAAAGAAGGCGATCGGCAGTGTTGTCACCTTGGATTTTTGCAGTTTTTTTTTGTCATGGAAAGAAGGTGAACACCATGACATAGATTGCCTTTTTAATCCCGGAACGAACTGGTAACACCATGTCTCATCCCCCGTGACGATGGTGTTCAGGAGCAATGGATCCTGGTCACACATTAAAAGGAAATCACCAGCAGTTTCCATCCGTTTTGCTTTCTGCTCGTCTGTGAGCTTGTGCGGTACAAATCGGGAGCTGATCTTCCGCTAACCCAAATCATCGCAGATGACGGTGTGCACTGTGCCGTTGCTAATGCCCAATTCCTCCGCAGTCAATCTGAGAGTCCGTCGCCGATCTTTCTCCAGCATTTGTCCCACTTTCTCAACCTTTTCTGGGGGATCTCCTTGTCGATAGCCGACCTTAACGTGGCTCATCCTCAGTTGTTTCCCTCCCTTCACGGAAAAGTTTAAACCATTCGTAATCACAAAAAAAAAAAAAAAAAAAAAAAAATGGTTCAAATGGCTCTGAGCACGATGGGACTATTAAGGTCATCAGTCCCCTAGAACTTAGAACTACTTAAACCTAACTAAACTAAGGACATCACACACATCCATGCCCGAGGCAGGATTCGAACCTGCGACCGTACCCGTCGCGCGATTCCAGACTGTAGCGCCTAGAACCGCTCGGCCACCGCGGCCGGCTCGTAATCACATTTTCTGCTCACAGCTTCCCTCCCGTACATCTGTACCAACATTCCATGTGTCTCTCTTGCATTCATCCCCAATTTGGAGCAGAACGTGATGTTAACACGTTGCTCCATTGCGCTGTGACACTTCCTCTCGCACTGACTACGTTCAACTGGTCGCAGTCTGTTTACACAACCAGTCATATGCAGTGCATGCCGTGTATCGATTCTCCCCAAGTCTCTGAAGACCCATGCGCATGCAAACACATGTGCGCCAAGTTGCCGTTGAGATATGACACCATTAGCCGAACTTTCAGACACACTACGTAAAATACTATCGTTCAGTGTTACGATGTCAGTGGATATTTAACAGGTTTACAAAGTAGAATTACTCAGTTGGATCCGAGAGCTATATTCGTTCGTTTTTCAGCACATAGTTTGAATTTGGTAGCGCAAGTTGCGATGCAATGCATTAGTTACGTGCGAGACTTTTTGGTAATTCATCGTGAATTAATATCATTTGTAAGACATTCGTCAAAGACGGTAGCTGAGTTGCAACCGCACCAAGAAGAAAACGAAGATGCTATTATAAAAGACATTCTGTCCCACAAGGTCCTGTGTAAGGGTACAACAGCTAAATTCGTTGGGTATAAATTATGAAATTCTCTTGAAATTTTTGGAAGATGCTTAAAGTGAACTCGATGGGAAGGGTAGTGGGCACTTTCAAACATGTTATCAAGTCAGATTCCTTATTTCCCTGAAAATTTGAATTTCTGTTTTCGGGAGGATTGAACAACTTCATTTCCTTTTCAGAAGAAATCTTTGTCACACCGAGAATCTAAACTTTGATGAAAACTTCCTCTGCAAATTTAGTTTAGGAATGGGACATATTTTTTGAATTGGCCTATGGAATGAAACTATGTGGAAAACGGAGGGACCAGATTTACCTCGAAAATGAAAGATGCCAAAACTCTTCGACGGAGGTAGTGATCCTCATACGTATGAAACACCGGAGGAAATGTGCACACAAATTTTTTTTTTAAATGATTGGTGGACTGTGGATTCTCTAATTCGTAGATTTCAAACAAAATTTTAGGAACTTGTTCCGCAACTTAAAGGTTTTTCTATCAGTCAAATTGGTACTGATCACATTCAGCAGTTCTATCGGACAGTCTTTGATAAAGAGTAGCTAACACTGCATAGGGACATGTTTCTAGATGTTCACAGAATGAAGAAAGAAGTGGCCAACTTGTCGGACAATAGAGGTATTTTAAACAAAGAAAGCAGTAGTCTCTTGCGTGAAATGCTCGCAGAATTTGTAAAGGTTGTACGGCTGATGTCAATTACATTCGTTGCTTCCTTTACCTATGAGCGGTTACTTACACGACTGAAAACTTCTTTGCAGTCAATGATACACCCCCCCCCCCCAAAAAAAAAAAGAAATCGCAATTTTGCAATTTTATAAAGAAATAACTAAAAATATTGACATTACCATAATTCATAAGTGCAAATGACATTAGAAAGAATGTGTTTTATATTGAAAGTTAACATGTAATGATTATTATTAGTTTTTACATGAAATTAGTCATCTCGTAGTTTTTGTTCACAACAAAATTATTGCACGTTTCTTTCTGCATTAATTAAGATACTTTCATCTCAAATTGTATGAATGTGGTATGTTGTTTTAGTAACGTGTTGATAATATCATTGCCTCTTGGAATCATTGTGCATGTAAGTTCTTGATAATTACATATCTAAGTGTTATTTTATTAGTGAAGTTGAAAAGAATAGTTTAATACAGAAATAATCAATTTACTCGTACAGTAACTTATCCTTATAACCCAAAGCCACTCTTGCGGGCCAGTGCCTGTCACAGAGGCTTTTGTGTGGGGTGAACAGTTGTCAGTGCGTCGCTTTGGTCCCAAGGTTGCACCCCGTACTCACTTCAACTGAGCCGACCTCGGAAACATATGGCCTGTGAGTCCTTTCAAGCAACATTTGGGACCAGGAGTCAATCCGTTTCTCTTGGGTTTCACTCAGCCGTGTTTACCGACTAAGCTAGGACAGCCCCTGTATCATCCTGTCTAATAGAAGTATACTTTACTTCATTACAGTACAGCCCTTTATGGCAGAGGAAATGGTCATAAAAGATTATAACTAAAGGTAACCATTAAAAAGATATAGAGACTGCCCTGAAAACATGTACCACATCCCGCTGAAAACTTGCTGAAGACGGAGCCACATATTGTACAGCACATATCGAGCAAGTCGCGATTGTACTCTGTATACTCAGGGTCTACAGATCCTTTGGCTGAACCCGTGGTACGAGCTCCATCAGAGGAATCTTTAGTGGTAACTGTGACACCTGAATTTTAAAGAAATGTCCGAATTATAGGCCTATGACGCAGCATTTATAAGGTTTGTTATGTAATTGTATAAAATTATGTTATACAGTTTAATGAATTGGTCAGGTTACAAAATTAAAGATATTCAGTTTTCAACACGATTTATTAATTCGCTGCGAACAATTGTACACTGTCCAATCACATGAATGTGACCATTCGTCAAAAGCCTGACTATGGTCCCCAAGGATAGACGCATACTTGTGTTGATCCATTGTGCATTCCAGAATGAAGAGATCACCCAGAGTATGTCACGGAAACAGACCCTTCCAAAAGTTGCAGGGTGTTCGATTTCAGACGCTTCTCGCTGTAGACGTCAATGGCCATCTGTCCGGTTGAACGATTGAACTCAGTTGACGTCCACTTGCGGTACTGGCGTGCAATCTCCAGCATGCGTCGCCGATGAACAGAAGTCAGTATGGGTTCATGAACCAGACGCCTGCTGCAGATTTCCCCTACGCAGCAACGTTTGCTGAGCGGTCGTTTAGGACACACTGCTGGTAGCCTCTTGGTTCATCTCGGCGGTCAGTTGCTCAGTAGTTGCACGTTTATTCGCCCGTACACATCTCCGCAGCCTCGTTCATTCCTGTCCTCTATGGCCCATGGTGCACTACAGTTGCCTCGGCACCGGTTTTGGACAGTGTTATTTTTACATGCACGGCATACTTTAACCACCGCGGCATGCAAACAGTATACACACTTAGCCGTTTCGGAAACTAATGATAGTGGCTTTTGAACGTCAGATAGATCGCATTACAACAACACCCCGACCCCCACCCCACCCCACCCCGCAATTCACTGAGCTGCCATCAGTGGGTGGTTACTACACGTTGACGCCCATTAAAATGACTGCACGTGTATTGTTTCACCTAAGAACAGGAAGTACAGTTTTATGTCCACGAAAAATTCAATACCACAATTAAAATTTTTATTGTAAGTGTTCAGTGTCCTTTTGTGAACTTGGGAAAAGTACATGATAGTACGAACAGGCAAAAAATATGGTAAGGATTTGCACGGAAGCAAGTTTCCAGAAAACTAGTAAAACTGTCACACGAATGTATTCTCGTAAAACAGACAAAATCCACGGTGAAACTAAACAGGAAGAGGTCTGAGAAGCTCTAGATGAGGAAGGAACATTAGGGTTTAACATTATGACAATACTGAGGTCCTTAAACACGGAACATAAGCTCGGAATATTTCAAAGATCGAACTCAACCATGTCATTTCAAACGAATCATCCCAGCGTTTGTCCAAAGCGTTTGAGGTATATTGCGGAAGACATAACCCTGAAAGGTCCGACGGGAATTAAACCGTCGTCCTCTGGAATGCGGGTTCCGTGCGCAAACCGCTGCGCCACCTCGCTCGGTCCCCGGTGAGGAATGGAGTGCGGTAAGGAGGTGCCTCTTCCCTCGATCGAGGACAGTAACAAGCCTAGAGAGAGAGGAGATCAGCTGGGTAGAACAATCAAGGCTCTAACCCATGCGAATTATTTAGTTCTAATTGTACAGAATGAGCAAACACTGGTTCAGATGATATGAGTGTTAATGGAATAGGCAATTAGAGCAGGCATGAACACTGAGAAGGCCAAATAGCTTGTGGATAGCAGGGAGAATAGTGGAGACCTTTAGTTGTGGATGATAAAATCTTTGAAAGGGTAAAAGGAATTCAGATAATTTGCAGCAGTACCCACTGAAAGATACGAGACAGACAAGGAAATAATGGCAAATCGAAATCAACCATGTCATTTCAAACGAATCATCCCAGCGTTTGTCCAAAGCGTTTGAGGTATATTGCGGAAGACATAACCCTGAAAGGTCAAGATATGCATTCGGCATGCAGCGCAAGTCACAGTTTCTATCCAGATCTACGAAGATAAGGAACTACAGCACTTTTATAATACCCATGGTGTTATAAAGAGCAGCGATCTTTACCTTGGCCCGTAAGGTAGAAAGAAAACTCCCAGCTTCTGCGAATGCTGTTCCGAGACATATTTTCGGAAAAATGAAGGATGAAGGCCACTGAACAGCAGAAACCGCGAATTCAGGTGTTGTACCAATAGATCGACACTGTGGCAGTGATTGAAGACGGCAGAATGAAGTGGTATGGGTACGTAATGCTACGAGAGGGCCGGATCACCAGGCAGGTAGTAGAAGAAGGCGTCAGAGATAAACAGACCAAAGGGAAGACCACGGCCTAGACGGACTGACTCGATCAGAGGCGAACAGGTGTGCATAACGTAAGGAGGAATGTTACTTTTGCATGATGTGCCACTGGATAATAACATACCTCGCTGAAATTTGGAAAATATATCATCTACTAGATGATCGTCGGTGCATGGAACGTGCTGCAATACGTCTTCCCAAAGCATCCCACAAGTGATGTATGGGATTTAAGTCGGAAGACCGGGCACCTTTACTGTCCGATACATCCACCGATTGCCATCCATAAAAATAAAGATAAGGCCGAAAGCACCCCCTCATGGGGAAGACCACAGTGTCACAATAACGCAGACTAGTGAGTGTGTCGTTGATACGGGGCTGCTGATGTTAGTGGGCGTTGCCCTAGTATTTGAATGTCATGAACGCGTGAGCACCTTTGTACTGTTTGAAATCAGAAGCGCGCAGTTTCATCAGAGATGCTGCGTCGACAGGAGGACTTGCTTGGACCATCTCTGCAATGTAGGATGAGCGGAAAATGACAGGCACTGTCAATCGTGAGATGAGTAGACACGGTAGTCGGCAGTGGTGTGTCACGAGTGGTGGTACGGCATAGACCAAGTGGTACGGTTGCAGTTATACTCTGAAGAAGTGAACATGTTGATTTTCTGATTAATTATTTGAGATGACAAAAGATACTGAATCATTTTGAGAAGAATGTTTTGTTACAATTATTTTGATGAGTAATAAAAAAGGATTTAATTTAAGGTAACTGATTTCAGGTTTTGTACTTTATTGCGCCAGATATCCAGATATCCAGAGACTTGATATAGGGAAAGAAAAGTTAATGTCATATTTACTAGTTGCATTTTTCGAAAAATCTCATCCGGTGTTAGGCACTGCTGACGTTTGTCCACTCAAGAACTGTAATTTTTTATGTATTATTGTTTATGAAGCAAACACAGATCTATTCTAATCAGAAAACTAATTACATTTCATGTTATGCAATTTCGACGCTCTTTCAAGACAAGAGCAATGTCACGCTGTTTCCAATTACGGAATAGGTAAGCTAAAATTAGATAGTAGTAAAAAAAAGGAACAATGAGTTTTTGCAGGGCCAATTTCTCAGTTTAGAAGTTCAAGAGTGGTAGGACGTCAAACGGGCCGACTTGGAACAGGAGACGCACCACAGGACATTTTAATTTCCACTGTCTATAGTTTTACAAATAAATTCATAAAACGTTAACAGCATGACCAGAAAGGATTCAGGATTCATACTCATAGCAGTGGAAGCTCAAAAACGTAACAAAACACATTTTTTTACATGTGAAATTTCATCATTTTTTTCACTTACTACTGGCTGCATTTGTTGCTATAGGTACACTTTTCTTCCTAAGTAGGAGAGACTCTTTGATGACTTTTCCACAGCATACAAACCATACTTGCAGGTGTATGAAACTGTAGAAGTTATCTAATTTATGAAAAAATGAATAAACTGTTACATTTTAAACTTCATGTTGAGAAAAAAATTCAAGTTTTATAGTTAATTATCTCAAATTTTTCAGCAGTTTTTTAATAAATTTGGAAAATTCTAGAGTTTCATACACCTGTAATGCTATGAAAAATTCATCGAAGAATCTCTCTTACTTAGGAAGAAAAGTGTACCTATAGCAACAAATGCAGCCAGTAATAAGTGAAAAAAATCATGAAAGTTCACATGTAAAAAAAAGATATTTTGCTGCGTTTTTGAACTCCCACTGCGATGAGTGTGAGTCCTCGATCCGTCCTGGTCATGGTGACAAAGTTTTATGAACTTATTTGTAAAAGTATAGACAGTAGAAATTAAAATGTCCTGTGGTGACTCTCCTGCTCCAAGTCGGCCCGTTTGACGTCCTACCCCCCTTAATGCTTCACGGTGTTGAACTCAAGAGAGTATTCTTGCCATTACGAATGTTTAAACGGACGGGGAACGAGGTAGGCATTTTCGAGTTACTTTCTCGCAGTCATATTTCGCTACACATTCTCGCAGAATTCTTATGTTCAAAGTATACGAATTCCTATGTTGAAAGGTTACGTAAGATTACAGACAGCTATCACTGCCAGCAGACAAAACTTTCAACGAAAAACAACAATGATATTATTTTTATTAAGGTAACTTTCACCGTGTTCGCATATTTGGCGATCAGTACACCGTGCAACTTTACGTCTCCCACACCACAACACCTGAATCACCAAAACGGCCATGTTCGACAATGTTCAAGGGCGCATCACCTCTCGCCATATGAGGAACGTCCATCATTGTCGAACATGATCGTTTTGCTGGTCCAGTGTTATGGTGTGGTATGTTGCATGGGCGTAGTGACGTCCATACCTCTGAACACGGTATACTCACTGGTCAGTGTTATTGTGATAGTGTACCCCTTCCTCATGTGCGTCTTTCAGGTGTGCACTAGGACACGATTTAATTTTTATTGCTGGTAACACGCATCGAGCTGTGCAGGTGGAGCAGCTCCCGTAGCGAGAGGATATTCGACGAATGGCCTGGCCTGCTCGTTCCCGCGACTTAATTCCCATCTCACCTACGGAGTGTGTTGGAGAGAAGTTTTTCAGCATATCCGCATGCACCAACGACCATCCAGCTGGTGTTAACCATGCTGGTGAGTGAATGGAACGCCGTATCACAAGAACTGCTTACCAACATAGGGGACAGTATTGGAACACGTTGTATATCACGCTTCGCCATCCACATTGATCATACCCTCTACTAAGAACTATGTCCCGTTTTTTCCAGTGCCCAGGGGACTCATAAATCTCGGTGACTTCACCGTAAATATTCTCTTTCCATAACAGTGTGGTATTACTATTACACACAGGTCGTCAGCCTATTTCTCGTTTCATGGCAGAGTATTTTATGACTATACAAGCCTGCGCAGATAGACCTATTGTAGTCAGTTCCCGACAAGCACATTGGCATGTATTACAGCCCTATTGTGTGTTTCATGGTACCAGTATATTCCGTAGTTATCCCGGCTCCTGTGCTAATTATCGAGGAAAACTAGTCACAGTTTGACAGAATCATGATTCGGAGTTTGTTGGTCATCGCGGATATTACAATTGCGACGTAACAATTTTAATGTACAACTGTCAATTCAATGTGTGTACAGGCTTCTATGGGAATCTTCTATGGGAATCTTGGTTTTCCGTCCTCTTTCTTCGTATAGTCTTATAGATTTTTCGTATGTCCAGTATTTTCTCCCTGCAATTGTGCCATGATTTATGTATGAGTTGGTGTGGATTGTAAGATGTGGTCACAAAATCTGAGCCTTCATCAATTGCCCACGTATACTTACATGCCTACAACTGAATTACCTTTACCATTTCTAAATTTTTGAGCCCGTGGCGGCTTATCGGACAATATCGGCTCTCGACTTCATCGCAAGGCTTTGAAACGAGTGTGGTTCCCTCTGGGCGGTCCCTGTCTCTGGTCTTGGCACTATGGGCTGTGAAGCGGAATCAAAAACAAGTTTCTAGCGGCGTTTTGTCTGTCGATTCCATCCAGAAAAAGAAATTCTCAACATCGTGGTCTGAAGGAACATTGTATTCATCGTTTGGCATCTTCGAGGAGCGTGAAGTTGGTTTCGAAGAAGGTACCGGGTTGTCAGAAGCGCCCTCACCATGACGGATGGGTGTTTTTCTGCTGTATTCGATTCGTGGCTATTCTCTTTCCTTGAGACTTTAAAGCTGTGTGCTGGAACTTTTGCTCTGATATTACGTATGTAAGAATTTTATTTATGTTGAATGTTTTATTTATCTTATTGGATTATTTTACTGATCTGTGATTGATGTCGTTCTTGAAAGGAGGAGGCCACTGTAACTCCGCTTGATGTTTGAAGGAACTCCAAATTGTAATTTTCGTGCATATCTGAGACACGAGTCACGAATTAATAGCGTAAGTTCTAGCCTAAGCCCAGTTATTTAAGTGGGATAAATTTTCATGTTTGGGTTGGCTTTGGTCTGCCATGTCTGCACTAAATTATGAACCTGACTAATGTGGCCTTATTCGTTAATGCATGTTTATTGGGTAATTAATCACGGAATACTATTTCTCTCAGATATCAGCCTTAAATTAACAGAAGTTCGTGCTTTTGCTTCAGTGGCTGACTGATATGTGCCTATTGTAATACAGTGGCTCAGGTAGTAACGGGTCTGTTTCACCATAAATGATAATTAAACTGAAACCCTCGGCTACCGACAGGTGTTGTTGATATACCTCGATGGGGACAGATGGAAATGTGTGCCTCGACCGGGACTCCTCGAACCCGGCATCTCCTGCTTACATTGCAGACGCTCTATACTTTTTTTTTTCATTTTGTTCGTTGTTGATCGTTGTGTTTGGTCGTTGCGGACGTCACATGACTTCCGTTCAAGTTCGTTGTTGATCCTTTCAGTTAGTTTTTTTTTTTTATTACAGAGGTCATCCAGCTCTCTGACCGAACACGTTGAGCGACCGTGCCGGCGTCTGAGCCACCGAGGATACAAATGAATAGCGCGACTGCAGGGACTTTGCACGCTTCCCGTGAGACCCACATTTCCAACTGTCCACAATCTACATACGTAATGCTCCTAAAAGATATTTGCCCATTCACTTATTACTTTAGTGGGCGCGAGTAATGAGTAGTGGGCGGGCAAGGGATGAGTCCCTGCAGTCGCGGTATTTATCTGTGTCCTCGGTGGCTCAGATGGAAAGAGCGTCTGCCATGTAACCAGGAGATCCCAGATTCGAGTCCCGGCCGGGGCACACATTTTCAGCTGTCCCCAGCGTGGTATATCGACAACCTGTCGGCAGCTGAGGGTTTCAATTAAATTATCATTTATTCTAGAGAAGCTGCACCGTCATCAATGGTGTCTGTTCTTTCGGGATTTACTATCTTCATATTTGTTTCAGCACACCAGTGTTTGAAGGTTTCTTCGCAGCGTTGATCTCATTATTAGGTGCTGATCCGATTCTAGACGCGTTTCTACGCCTCCGCCATATACACTGTGAGATAAAAATTCGCTATTTAAGGCTTCAAGTAAAAAAAAAGAAAGATTCCTTGATGTTTGCGGGCCTTGATGAGTCCATTCGATTGTTGTTTTCTATTTAAAGGAGACCATTCTCTATCTCTTGGAGAACCTGGCGTTAGAATATATTTTTTGGAGGGTGTCACTTGGTAGTGTCTTTTTAATAGTTCTGATGTTAAGGTAACTATTCTGTACTGCAGGAGCGTGTCATTGAGATTTATGTAAGGGGATCATCGGTGACCGGTTCGTATGGAAGCGGTCCACTCAACCTGAGGCTGTCGGCCAACATTCCGCTAGCGTGCCGTTCTGTTGCTTACTGGCATGGCCGCGGTGTCTACTCTTTTGTTGCCACACATCCGCAGTATTCTGCGTTGGGTGAGGGGGGGAGGGGTGCCAGCTATGTTTTGGACAAGTTAAGACATCGTGTTTTGGACTTACCGGTTTTCTAGGCACTCCATGTTTTGTGGACTGGCAAGGCAGCCAATCCAGTAGGACGGGAGGCCGAAGGGCACGCGTTTAAGCTCACGCAGGATGGCGTGAGGTCTGGAACAGGACAAGGTCTTTATAGTAGCAAAAATAGTACGTAGCTTCTGGAATACTTAACTTTAATCCATAATTGGTGAACATCGGTCTGACGGTACATGCATCACAAGATAAATAGCAATTGATAACGGCGCCTTGCTAGGTCGTAGCAAATGACGTAGCTGAAGGCTATGCTAACTATCGTCTCGGCAAATGAGAGCGTAATTTGTCAGTGAACCATCGCTAGCAAAGTCGGCTGTACAACTGGGGCGAGTGCCAGGAAGTGTCTCTAGACCTTCCGTGTGGCGGCGCTCGGTCTGCAATCACTGATAGTGGCGACACGCGGGTCCGACGTATACTAACGGACCGCGGCCGATTTAAAGGCTACCACCTAGCAAGTGTGGTGTCTGGCGGTGACACCACACTATGAGTGTAAGCCTTCAGCGCTTCCTGAGGTCCCTGACAATCAACCTTTAAGTGAGTCCTCAGCTTTTCCTATTGCCGTTCTATCACGGTTAGGTTCATTTTTAGTAAATTTCTTTGAATGTACGAGGGCGGATCAAATATAAACGAGATTTTATTTTTTATTTAAATTCATTTATTTAAAACTCAAGGCAATTATCATTTATTTTTCCACATAGATTCCTGCTTTGTAAATGCATTTGTCCCAGCGTATTGGCAGTTTTTTGATGCTCTCGTCATAAAAAGAACTGGGTCGTGTCACCAGCCAGTTTGCTCACGAAGTCTTCCACACTCTCGTCATCTTCAAATCATCGCCCTCCCAGAGCTTCTTTAAGCGGGCCGAATAAATGGAAATGGCAGGGCCATAAGTCCGGGCGGTAAGGAGTGTGATCAAGTGTAGTCCAGTGCATTTCCTGCATCTTGGAGACAGATAGAGCTGCAGTATGGGGTCGCGCATTGTCGTGGTGGAGGATGACCTGTCGAATCGATTTGTATCGTTTTTTGCGGCTATATGCAACTCTCACCTTGTTCAACAGTTCGCAGTAGTAAGCGGCACTGATTGTGCGTCACTCACGCAAAAAATAAGCCACCAAAATGTCTCGCTTATCGAAAAAAACGGTTGAAAGAACCTTGCCAGCTAACAGCCGAGTCTTGGCATTGACTGGTGCTGCCTTCCCTTTCCTCCACCACTCTTTACTGGCTTGTTTGGATTCCGCAGTGTAATGGTGAACCCATGTTTCGTCGCGTGACGATCCGACTCAAAAATGCATCACCTTCTTCCGCAAATCTTGCAGTAAGCCTCTGACAAACCTCCAAAAGTCTCAACTTCAGATTTTCGGTCAAAAGTTTAGGGACCTATCTGGAACACACTTTACGGAACTGTAGGTCTTTTAAGATGATTTCTTGTCAGCTCCCATAACTGATTCCGACTTTTTACGCAATTTCTGATACTCTCGCCCATTGATCGTCGTTTTTGTCTGTAATGCTGGTCCGAGGACGGGCAATCGTGTTGCTGATTTTTCACACGTTCTTGTCCTCCCTTGAACATTTTATTCCGGGTAAACACACGCGTCCTTGATAATGTTTTATCACCGAACTGTGCAGTCAATCTTTGGCAAATTTTCGCCGCTGTAGCTCCTTCACGAGCAAGAAATTTGATAATTATGCGTTGAGCAATGGAGGGGTGCACCTGTTGCTCAGACATCGTGAACGTTGCAGACTAAACGGCGGGAAATAGCTAACAAGCATGCTCTCCTCACTTCTAGTGGTCCCGTCTAAGCTTAGCAGAAGCGCGGGGCCAGTCCTACCAACTGCTGATGTTCAGGAACAAAAATACCGTTTATATTTGATCCCCCCTCGTATATCTGGGTATTTTCTCTAAGGTAGGAGAATTTCACTTAATTATTTTTTATTTAAAATTGCAACACAAGTTATTATTTATTCAAATCAAAGCATTATTGCGTATTATGTGTTCATGTCATCCAGGGGCATCTACATGTTGGTAATTAATCTGTTCTAGGTTACTGCACCTGTTACAATTGTTAATCATTTGTATCATGTATGAGTGGCCAAGTAAGTGGTCCTGACAGTCCGGATACCAGTTACTTTGGAATAAGGCTGGGCATCTCGGACATATTCCGAGTCGTGGCCACCTTTGTGCTCAGACGGCAAAGACTACCAAATCCACCGGTTAGTCCCTCAACCGTTAGGGGTAAAACTCAATGGGACCCGGGGCAAGTAAGGCTAGCAACCTGCTTCCCTGGTACTATAAATATGATGCTGGCAACAATCAGAGCAAAATGCCTCGGACCTTTGGAGGTGACGGAGTCCCACCTCCAATAGACAAACCAGGGACTCCTAAGATACGACTCGGCAAACGAATGGTAACGAGATGGGGAGCTATTAACATCAATGGGGGCTACTCTGGAAAGAAGGTAGAGCTGGCAGAGGCTGCAAGTAAGATGGGGTTGGACGTTTTAGCTGTTAGTGACATTCGGGTAAGGGGTGAGAAAGAAGAGGAAGTGGGAGAATACAAGGTCTACCTGTCAGGAGTCAAAGCAGGAATAGCACAATGGGGTGTAGGGCTTTTCATCAGGAAAGAAATGGAACCCAGCGTAGTTGCAATAAGGTATGTAAACGAACGACTGATGTGGATAGATTTTACAGTGTCTAGCGAGAAAATTAGGATTGTGTCAGTATATTCGCATTGTGAAGGGACAGATCAAGATAAGATGGATAGTTTTTATGACGCGCTCAGTGATGTAGTTGTTAGAGTAAAGGACAAGGACGGTGTTGTTCTCATGGGTGATTTTAATGCCAGGATTGGAAATCGAACAGAAGGGTATGAAAAGGTTATGGATAAATTTGGAGAGGACATGGAGGCCAACAGGAACGGGAAACAACTATTGGATTTCTGTGCCAGTATGGGCTTAGTAATCACAAACTCCTTTTTTAAACATAAGAACATTCATTGTTATACTTGGGAAGGCAGGGGAACCAGATCTGTCATTGATTATATAATAACAGATCAGGAATTCAGGAAGGCTGTGAGGGACACACGTGTATTCAGGGGATTCTTTGATGACACTGATCACTATTTAATCTGCAGTGAAATTGGGATTGTTAGGCCGAAAGTGCAGGAGGTCAGGTCCATGTGTAGGAGGATAAGAGTGGAGAAACTTCAGGATAAGGAAATCAGACACAAGTACATAACAGTGCTCTCAGAAAGGTACCAGTTAGCTGAATGTAGTCAATTGCAGTCACTGGAAAAGGAACGGACAAGGTACAGGGACACAGTACTAGAAGTGGCCAAAGAATGTCTTGGAACAGTAGTGTGTAAAGGTAGAATGAAGCAAACAGCTTGGAGGAATGACACAGTCAAGGCAGCCTGTAAAAGGAAAAAGAAGGCATATCAAAAATGGCTGCATACTATAACTCAGGTAGACAAAGAAAGTTATGTTGAAGAAAGAAACAAAGCCAAACAGATAATTACAGCATCCAAGAAGAAATCTTGGGAAGACTTTGGAAACAGGTTGGAGACCTTGGATCAAGCTTCTGGAAAACCATTCTGGAGAGTAATTAGCAGTCTTCGAAAGGGAGGTAAGAAGGAAATGACAAGTATTTTGGACAGGTCAGGAAAACTGCTGGTGAATCCCGTTGATGCCTTGGGCAGATGGAGGGAATATTTTGTAGAGTTGCTCAATGTAGGTGAAAATACGATCAGTAATGTTTCAGATTTATATGTACAATGGGACAGGAATGATGATGGAAATAGGATCACATTTGAGGAAGTGGAGAAAATTGTCAATAGATTGCAGTGCAATAAACCGGCTGGGGTGGATGAAATTAAGTCGGAACTCATCAAATACAGTGGAATGTCAGGTCTTAAATGGCTACACAGGATAATTGAAATGGTGTGGGAGTCGGAACAGGTTCCATCAGACTGGACGAAAGCAGTAATCACACCAATCTTTAAACATGGAAACAGAAAAGATTGTAACAACTACAGAGGTATCTCTTTGATCAGTGTTGTGGGTAAAATCTTCTCAGGTATTGTTGAAAGGAAAGTGCGAGTATGGGTTCAGCAGTAGAGGGTAGGAGGAGTCGGGGTAGACCAAGGAGAAGGTACCTGGATTCGGTTCTGAATGATTTTGAAGTAATAGGCTTAACATCAAAAGAGGCACCAATGTTAGCACTGAATAGGGGATCATGGAGGAATTTTATAAGGGGGACTATGCTCCAGACTGAACGCTGAAAGGCATAATCAGTCTTAAATGATGATGATGATGATGTATCATAAATGCTTATTTTTTAAAAAAGTAGCTTGTTATGCAGGATAAGTGCTCTGTTTGTTACAGTGTATCTTGTATTAAATTTTATGACTCCTAGACAAAAGCACTGAGGCAATAAACCCACCGAAGTACCAGGTTGAAGATAACCGCTTGGTAACACACCGTGTTGTGCTGTGTAAAGAAGTCCGTAACTGGCTGCTGCACATTCAAGCCATTTATCACCGAGGAAATGGTAATCGCATACGGAGAGATCAGGGCTCTAGAGTGGGTACTCGAGTGGCTCCCATTCGGCTTAACTTCTGCATTTCGACATTTGCGATACGTAGACGCGTGTTATCATGAACCTCACGCACTATTCCACAAAAGTGGTTAGGGACAGACATGTTACCCTGTACAAATTCTTCATTGTCCGATGGACGTTTGCCAGTTTGTCCTTTGGCAGACAAGAAAAAATCTAATAGCACGTTGATCCTGTATGGACCCACTTGGTAATAATTTCGCGGTATTTCACGTTTCTACAGTTACTGCACGCATGCACGCGGACACGCTGTTGGAAAGACACTAATGGCACACTGGTCTCCTGCCCACATGTTCCTGGTTGTACACCCACACTGGTGTCGTTCTACGTTGCAAATAAGCTGCAGCTGCGCCCTCAAATGGAAACTTTTTGATTGCACTACTCGTTCCAGTCCATAACGAAGAGACAGTCAGTATATAGAAGATGTGTAGCTAGTGTTGCTTATGCTGTTTGCAAAGGTCCTAAGTGAGATGATGTATTATAAGTAATGTAGCTAAGTTTGAACAACGAGGTTCTTGTGAAAATTTTTGAAACTTACGAAAACTGCAAACTTTTCGAAAAATTGGCCGCCACTGGGAAACAAGCCCATGCTCTGGAGTATAGTCACAACACGTGAAAGTAATATAGCACAGGAAAAAATGTAAGTTATGAAAACACAGAAATCGGTTAAAAATTGACTACCATTGTGGCTCTATCTCAGTAGGTGAAAGTATTGAATATCTGCCGAGAATAGCGGAAGACACGTGAATTACGAAATTCCGTCGTAGTACTAGCCAGAGTTCATTCCACTTTACGCTGCAGGAAGCTTTCGCAAAGCACCCTCCCACCCCCCTGCCACCTGCACCGCCGTGCGTGGCTCACCCGCCACTGACGGATGGGCAGTTGCTGAGCCGGCGCCCACGGTTCACGCAGATAACGCGTCGCGACCTTATTGATCACCAGGGGCACGCCCCTTAGATAACGCCTCCCCAAACCTGTTTACGGCCGTACTCATAGCACAACGAGCCAATCTCAATACGGTTCCTCTCCCTCACCAAATCTTTACTACCTGAAACACCAAATTCACAAAAGTAATTTCAGTTGATAGAAAGTATTAAATATAAGGTAGTAGCTTAGGGCCCGCCGCTTCGCTCGTGTAGACTTGGAAGGGTACAGTACCGCCCGACATTGAAAATAGGTACAACATACTTCATTATTTTTGTCAGAAGAACACATTTTTTTTGTAAAATAACTCAATTTCAATTAATACAGCGAAGCCGGATACCAGTGTGGGAAAGAATGACAATTTATTTATTTAATTGATCACATGTGCACTCCCACAAAGTAAATCCCTACATCCAGTTTGGTGAGATCTGTGAAATGAATGAATGTATGGTCGTCTGCTAACCGCAGATAGTGAATGTGAATATATGATCATCTTTGAGTCGATCCTTTGGCCACCTTTGGTGGGACCAAAGAGATGAAATTTACCAGAGCTTTGAGCGCCTGGAATGTGGCTGACCAATACGATAGCAAGGTGCTTCCCCCACCTCGACAGAGATGGGAGAGGACCTCGAGAACGGCCATGTTTCAGCACTCTGCCGCTGGATCTTGTGCTGTTAAGACCTGTTTTAGTTGTGCTCCGTAATGACGAAAGAGTGGAGACATGGTATGCATGTGGAATATTTAAGAGTAGTTTGAAATATTAATTTCTCTATTTCAGGAACTTTTGTGGGGAGAATTAAATGTCAGGCAGGTAATATTAATGTGACTGTAGGAATCTTCGGAAGTGACCAATGGTCACAATGAAACCACGTGTAGCATTAAGTTGAAATACTTCCGTGTGCTTAAGTTAAGCTGAACTACTAGCGTGTGTACAATAAGTTGAAATATTTAAGAAATAGCGTGTGTACCATAAGTTGAAATATTTAAGAAATGGCGTGTGCAGGACTTGAAATTAGAGACGAGTACTTCCACGTGGTGAGTACTGTGTGAGTCTCAATCTGTGTATGAGACAAAGGATAAAGAGAAGTACTCGTCCATGGTATCAGTTGAGGACTCGCGTGTGTGATGTTCTTAATATTACTTTGCGTGATATGATTCCGTGTGACGCTTGATTCAAACTCTGAGAGAGAAGCAAGGTGAGTTGGCCGTCTATCCAGCAACGCCACTTGGCTTGCATTGCACAGGAAGACGTGCAAATATCTCCAGAGGTCATAGTAGGAAAGTAGAATTACGAAGTGGGGCTGTGTCGTGTGAAACTGGGATAAATATTAATTGAAGTGGGAAAGCTGAAGGTGATAATGTTGTGACCATTCTCTGTGTAGTATTTCATGTTGTAGTGTGGTGTATGTCATGTAATTTGCGTATGTGTGGTTTACATGGGAGAGTAGCGAGGTAGTTTCAAAAGATTAGTGGGTTATGCTTGTTCCTTCAGTACCGCTCGGTCTGGAGGAAAGTTTAGTGATGATGATTGTGAGAGTCGAAGTGTGAGGTATAATAAAAGATCCACCATCCTATCCAGAAAGTGCACTGTAGCGTTAAAAATAATTACGAGACCATAATATAGAGATTCACCATTGTAAAGCCATGCCCACTGGGCGGAATTTCTCATGTGTTATTGTTGTGAGTTGTAGAATTTGTGTGTTTAGGTTAGAGAATTTATCGGAATAAATAAGATAGTGAAAAGAAAACGATTGATGGACTCTTCCTTCGAATTGTATGTTGTCAGAATGTCCCGAATTTATAATGTGTGCGCCATTCATATTCAGTGCGGTGGCCACGTGTTGACAAAAGCCGTTAAATAAAAAGGGAAGGAAAATGTGGTATTGCCAGTGCGTAGTGTACAGTCAGAGTTCTGTAAATTACTGTTAGTCAGATGCGTGTTTCCGTTGCGTATTAATCATATTGGAGGATAACTTGTAACTTAAGTGTGAGTACTAGAGTTCGTGTTACTCGACAAATTAAGAATGAATCCACTCGCTTGGCAGACCACTCATCTTGCAGGCCTGACTGCTTGATGCCACAGTATGAGCAAGGTATGTGGGTGCCTCTCAGACTGTATGCCTTACAGAGATTTCTTTTGTTTTTATGTAATAGAATTTTTATATTGTTCACAAACTGCAACAACTTCTAAGCTATCCACGATAATTAAGGCCATATAATCACGGTGTTCTCCGAATTTACTTCTGATCAAAACGCGATTCTGGTAGCTGGATTCTAAATTTTTTGTTAATAGTGCCTTTTACGCTCTTGTGGAGATATTTCCATAGCAACTTTCATCCCCTAACAAATGTTTCTTTGTATTTAGCCGGGAAGTGAGGTACTAATTTTCATAAATTTAGCTTTAAAGTTTTTTAGTGAAATGAGCTATTTTATCTAAAAATTTTCATCCCCTACTGCCCTCCCTTACCGGCTGAATTTCCAGAAACACATTTTTTTTCTTTTTTAAATTTCTAAGCGAGAAGTCAAATACCAATACCATAACGTAGCATTAAAAATACTTTAGTAGTTCTAATAATGATACATATTCAAACAAAAGCCTCCACCCACTATCCAAAATGCTACTCCAGGCAGGTGTAAAATGAATGTGCGCAACGGAGGATAATAAACGCTAAAATGAAGATTTGGCCCTGTCTGACTTCCCCCCCCCCCCCCCACTCCCCCCCCCCCCCCCGAAGCAGATCTTAGGATCTCTTAATTCTATAAATTAGAATCTGAACATTAATGAATGATGAAGGCAACTAACCCTACTAAATGATAAACGTTGTTCCTGCTTATATATTTATTGTAAATTTTTAAAAAAACTTTATATTACAAAGTTTACATTTCCTAAGTAAATTTACCTATCAATTGCCCAACTCTGCCCCTTTTTATGACTGCGTGGTCTAATATGAATAACGCGAAATGACTGACATCATATACGTACCAAACACTGGAAGACACTACTTTCAAAGATGATCTACGGTGGTGTGGAACCTCAATGGAAACAAACTAACATGATTACAGCTGTTTAGCTTTTATAGACCTAATAAGCCGAAGCAGTTTGCGATATCTCCGTATGTACTCCGTCGGGTGCGTCGAAGTGATGGTTCTCGTACTCGTCTGTGGCGATGGAAGAACGCCAGCTACAAATAACCTCTTTCAAATACTAGGACGGCAGAAGGCGGTCCTCTGACTAACATACTCTAATACTGTCTTCTCCTCTCTGTGTTCTACAGACAAGAAACGCGAACTCCCAGACGCAAGGACGGAGTTCAGATAACGTCTCAACGTAAGTATAGGCAGACGAAATGCTCTCAATTACTGAACGCTGCGTACTCAACGACGACTACCAACCCGGAGGTGAAGTCCAGAACCGTATAGGTTCGCAACAGTAGAGTGCCTAACTCTTCTAACTATAAACTCTCCTGAGAGCGAAGACAGCAAGTCCTTCTGTACCAACAAAGCTGATTTCGAGAGACCGTCACACACGAGCGCTCACAACGAAAGACCGTAGACAAATGCTCCCCAAACTAAAAATAAATGTAAATGTCGTGTGACTAGGGCCTCCCGTCTGGTAGATTGTTCGCCGGGTGAAAGTCTTTCGATATGACGCCACTTTGGCGACTTGCGCGTCGATGGAGATAAAATTATGGTGATTAGGAAAACACAATACCTTGTCCCCGAGCGGAGAAAATCTCCAACGTAGCCGGGAATCGAACCCGGGCCCTTAGACTGACATTCTGACGCTGTGGCCACGCAGCTACCGGTGACGGACCTCCTCAAACTGAAATGGTAGCAATACAAGGACACACAAGGCGACTCCATTAAACATGCCGGAGCACGTACAGACAGGAACAACAAGATCATGGCAAACTAACAAGGAACCAGACAAATACAGTACTTTGTCAGAAGCACCTTAAGAAACATATCCACACATCACGCCACCAAGTGGATATCTAAAGAACAGTGTTACCTTCAGCCTCCATTTACTGACTGGTATTGAGCACAACACGCATACGCGATACTTTCCGGTCATGCAATTGGAAGCCTGCAAAACAGTTCCTTGTCAGTAAACGCTAGTCATGTCGTTTCACTAAGACACTGAATCAGCCACATTTCAAAAAGGTGGCTACACGGTCATAACACAAGCTAACGCAGCAAAACAGACACCTAAGTAATACGCCACTATATTTCACTTGGTTGCACTAGCAAACACACACGACACATGTGTGCTTCATTACCGATCACATGTCACAGTGGAACCACTCCCAGTGGAGCTATCACCGATTTCCTAACACGCGATCCCAGACAAACGACGAACGCATATGCCATTCACACGACAAACTGGCTCTGACAACAACTTGTTGTACCTAATCTCTGCACGCACGCCGCTACAGAACCATTCCTCATGGAGCTGTACTTCATTACCAAACGCACGATGCAAAATCGACGAGGAACACACAAGACTTCTACTCTCACTAGAAAAGCACACAAATGAGTTACAGACACCGGCAACATCCCTGTTCTGGTAGAACCTAACTGAGGCTAAACAGTAATTCAAAACTTCGGATCAAGTTAACAAAATATGTGACTGCAAGCAGAGCAGTTCAAACTCACCTCCAGTATCACCAACGCATGTCTTTGTCGACTAAAACAGGACAGCCGGCATAAACAGGGGATAAAAGTCCAAGCAAACACTTCATAAACGGAAATGTGAGATGCACGACCTTAGCTAGTCAGCAGAATACTAAACTATACACCACTACATTGCCCATAACGTCGTGATATCGTTCCTGCCGCATGAGCACCTAAATATATCACTTCTGCTTCGGCGACAGAGGGAGGAAAACATGACCGGGACCGCGAGAGGCGGCCAACACTGCCAGCTAACTCCGTACTGAAGCATGTACCGAGAAAGATGACCTTACTCCCAGGCCGCTGCACCCGTGACGTGCAAAAAGTCTGCAGGGAGCATCAGGCTAACAGATGGAGCCACGCATAGAAACGTGGCGGGATTTTTCAAATGCGCGCTAGGCGGGGCCACACGGCGCAGGAAGCGCAAAAGTGTTAAAGGAAAGACGTAGCGAATAAAGAGGAACAACTTCAACAATACTTGAAGCAGCAGTGAAGCGTAAAATTTTTGTGGACGGCAGAGACTGTAATATACCCATCCAATTATGAAGACGTTGTGTGCAAGTGTTACTCTGAGCTGGTGAGCTTGGCCGAGGAGAGGACTCCGTGGCTTGCCGCATCAAACCAGTCATAAGACAGATGGAAAAAATGGGGGAGGGGAGTTATGCAAAAAAGGTGGGGGGGGGGGGGGTATTGTAATGGATATGTGTATAGTGCGACTTTATGATAACAGTCACATGCGCTCACTTCAAGAGACAAAAAGGAGAGTTCTGGAATCTGTATTTAAGACAAGTCGGGTGATAAAACTTTTGTAATTTATTCCAACCCGAAGACTCGAGCCGGTTATCTCTGAGTCAAACGCCGTCGCACGATAGTCAGATAGTGAGTTCAGTGACGGAGAAAAATTGGTTGTTTGAAAATGTTCTATCACCGTCGTCTTTATTAACACAGATACCACATTAACTATTCATTTTAATGCTCTTTGTACACCTTGACTTCAACTACACGGTTCTATCCCGGACAGACCTCTAACCGGCATTCTTTCCTGTATTTTGCAGTCACTCTACTTCTCGCAAGTGGATAAAGCTGGTCTGTTGCTTTACCCATTGCTGTTATTATAATCGTTCGCTGGTTATCTTCTTGCACTCATAGACTTATGCTTGGTGCCTCATCTGTGACAAACTCTCCATGTCTTTTAACGCGCTCAACGTTCTGCGGTGGCTCTTACGATGCCTTTCAGGCCTCACAACGAATTTCTTGAAATTTGGTGCGTGTACACACTTCTGACTGTCTTCATTGCCTACACTACCACTTTGGACTAGCCTGCGATTTATACAGACCTGAGTCCCCAAGTTATGGAGTTCTACCATGGTTTTTAGAACAGAAACTCGGAGCTGGCCGGAGTGGCCGAGCGGTTCTAGACGTTACATTCTGGAACTGCGTGACCGCTACGGTCGCAGGTTCAAATCCTGCCTCGGGCATGGATGTGTGTGATGTCCTTAGGTTAGTTAGGTTTAAGTAGTTCTAAGTTCTAGGGGACTGATGACCTCAGAAGTTAAGTCCCATAGTGCTCAGAGCCATTTGAACCGAAACTGGGAAATTATTTGAAATGCATGATTCTCATGTGACATGATACGTCAAATGAAATTTCATTACTCTGAATGAAGTTATTGTCACACCTTGCTTTGGTACAACAGTAGTTACCTACATCCCGCCAAAAACATGACAGCTACCTTGCTGTGAGGAGACCTTTTAGTAATTACTGGGGCCCACGAGAAATACGGGTCCTGCGACGTCACAATAGTCGGCTCCGTGCAGGGCCCATGGGAAATCGATATGTAATTGGAAAGGTACTCACTAAAGGTCTTAAACGTTGTCGTGCTTTTAACCTCGCAGTCAAGATTAATAAACTCGTCTGAAGTAGTTACTCGCTCCCCACCGGAAACGGCTCTTGGCAGTGCAGCAGTGTCACGTGCCGTGACGTACGCACCACGGCCTGTCCTTCTCGTGGACCTCGGTGTCCACTATGTGCCACAGAGAGTGATTTAAAGTATACACGTATGTTAGCACTACATTACCTACAGATTACATTTACAAGAAGTACATCCCTCTTACTGCCACACTGCTATCATTTAGTGCCCGTATTCGTTCATCTTATCGAGCGAGGTGTTGCGGTGTTTGGCACACGGGTCGCTCATTCGGGAGTACGACAGTTCAAATCTGCTTCGTGCAATCCAGATTTAAGATTTCTATGATTTCCCTAAATCGCTCCAGGCAAATGGTGTGATAGTTCCGATGAAGGTGTAAGGTGTCGGCAAATCCAACACCTTCCATGAAAACCCTGACATGATAAGTAAATCCAGTAGTATGTCACATAGCTCCGAATAAATCGTGACATTAAATTAACCAAAGTAATACGAGTAACGAGTGAGCAAATGGAATACCACGGACTAACACAAGAATGCCTAAATGCATGTCATACCTTCCCACCGTGAGACAGACGCAGTTCCGAGGGGAGAAACGAGAACAGAAGCCGAGAGCAGAACCGTGTTAAGCTGGAAGGCCTTACGATAAGGGACGGACACCCACGTCGCCAGCTAACCGCTAGGACCACCCCCCAGCCTATGTCAAAAGATAGAGCCCTCCAGAAGAACAGTATAGATCTTATGATAACACTAAAAGAACCACACCAGCTGCAAGTTTTACCGTGAGACTTTTTCTGTTACGTTGCAAACTTTAAAAACATTGCCCCACCACGAAAAGTATAACGTTTCTGATTGGATGGACGGAATTTTTGTAGGCAGAGCTTAAGGTTAACATTGAGACCCTGATTGGTCAGATGAAAACACAGCCAGATAGTTTTTTTTAAACCAACTTCGGTAAATTGTAGTAAGGAGAAGTTAGGGGAGAGTTGCTGCCGAGACGGTGAGATGAGCAGAGCTGTGCTGTCCGCCGCCCCCTGACAAACACCGACAAGGTAATGCACACACGTGATGCTGCATAACAGCGCATAAAGCTTCACTCAGAACTGCAGAAGTCTCATCTGTTACACCCCCTTTTTGCATAATACTAGTGTCGATCGTCAATTAAAGCTCATAGTGTTCACATTTGCCACTTGAAGTAAAAATCTGAAACTCGATGATTTTTCTGTTATATAGTTATTGAGAAGCCACATCAGCCACTGTAATTTACGACAAGTTAGATAAGTAATTAAAGATAACTGAGGATCACTGTAGACCATTTTGATAGTTTTCTCTTTTGTGAAACTTAATTTAAACCTAGATTATAGATGTGATATGGCATAGGTCATCCTTCGGTCCATTGTAGAACTTGGAAACCCATTCAGGGAATATTCGTTCACATTTTTGTTGAACGCAGTTGGTTTTTACCATCCTGTATTAAAACATTTCCTTTTATCAATAGTGCAATTAATCAACAATGTTTTGTGAGTAGAATAAAATTTCCAATGGTAAACTTAACTGCTTTTTCGACGTCATTTTACCAGCTACCTAAAAATAGGAAAGCCTTGAACCCCTTCCACTAAATGTAGTTAGTATTAAGATTCTTTTAGAGGGAGTGCAGTGGAGCTGACGCTGAAATCATTAAGTATTTGGTTATATCATCGCTAGTCTCACTGAACTCTTCTGAACTCTACATGTCATGTGTGGTCTGGCGTCTCCTTACCAGCAACAGGTCCCAGGTTCAAACTAGTCAATTCCCTAAAAAACACGCTCAGAGCGTCGTTGCGCGAAAGTGGTAGGGAGACATGATATAGAACAAACAGACACCACGCAGAATGTTAGAAAATGGCGACCCTGCCAGGATGGTAAAATACCATGATTGAAGGTCGACCACATGCGTAACTAGGTCAGATAAATATCCTGTTAAAAAATTTTCGTAATAAAACAATTATTTTTGTAAGGCATACATAGTCGAAAACAGTACTGCAGCGATAGATACTAAGAAAGTATTCAATAAAAAGTAAGACATTCTAGCAGAGACAATAGCATAATAAAGTTATAAATTTTAAAAATTGTTAGAATGAAGTTTTCTCCTCAATGCAAGCGCACAGGTGGCGGATACATCGTTGACAAGTTGGTTCTGACCCAACAAGTAAGTGAATGGATTGTCAGTCTTGGGTATAATAAGTGTCAAGTCGTGTGAACAAAAAGTTTATGAAATGCGTGAGATCGTATGAGCGCATGTTGACTCGAAGTAGGGCGCGTGAATTGCTATTAAAACACAAAATAAGGGATTCGGAAAGATTAGCAATGGCAGATCGAGACGTTGACCGATTTGAGGTAGAGACCCAGCATGAAAATGGGCAGAGAATAGAGGACAGTACAACAGACGATGCAGTACCGTGAGAAATAGGACATATAACGCACCATAACGAGGATAATGTACGTCAAGGCATAGAAAACGTAAGTCAGCGTACGACAGAGGAGCACGAAAGTAGAGAGACAGTCGATGAGGATTCTAACTTGCGTCTTGAATACGTAGAACCCATAGTACAAGTAATCAGAGCTCCCTCACCACAGAGTATAAGGAATGCGAGCAGAAACGTGTCACAGCACAGTTCAATGCAATCGGTTGCGAACCAACACTTGGGCGAAAACACAGAGAGTAGGACGTCGGAAGAAAACGCAATAGGACCCACCAATCTGGCAGAATTATTACAACAAATTACGGAAACCATGACAAGGCAAAATAAAGACATAGCGAACCAAATTCACATTCAGAAAGCAGAAACCACGAGACAAATGCGTGCGATTAAAGAACAAAACAAAAAAATTCAGTTACACCCAAGTCATATTGAAGATGAGGCAAAAGCATCTCGAGAAGTGATAGGAAACTTAATAACGGGTCACAATCAATTGAGAACAGACATTGACAAGGTACAAGCGGACGTACAAACATTGCGTAGTGACATTCAGGACGAGATCAAAACATTACGTAATAACACCCAGGGAGAAGTCAAGAAACTAGAGAAACAGATAAACGTAATTACTAGACAAGTAGCAGGTACAGCGCGTGAAATTGTTGAAAACAGTGTGCTACACAAACGTACCACAAAAGCAGCGTTGAAAAGATATGATAACCGCATAGTCAAAATAGAAGCGCAAACGAAGCGACAATTTCAGAAATTGTGAACAGAGCTGTTGCAAACCATTGAAGAGCGTAGTGAACAGGATCGAACAAGCACAGAGTCTGCAACCACATCCGTATCTGTAACAGCACCGGAAAAACAAGCAATTAACGAAGATATTACGCATTTACGATTCCAATCACAGACGGAAAGTAATATACGTGAAATCAGACAGCGCCCGCATCTCGTGGTCGTGCGGTAGCGTTCTCGCTTCCCACGCCCGGGTTCCCGGGTTCGATTCCCGGCGAGGTCAGGGATTTTCTCTGCCTCGTGATGGCTGGGTGTTGTGTGATGTCCTTAGGTTAGTTAGGTTTAAGTAGTTCTAAGTTCTAGGGGACTGATGGCCTAAGATGTTAAGTCCCATAGTGCTCAGAGCCATTTGAACCATTTTTGAAATCAGACAGCCTGAACAGCAACAAACACGTTTCGAAATTCTTGATGAACAAACGTCATCACAAAAACATGCGGAACCACAAATGTATGTTTCAAGACAGTTTGGGTCATGCAATGAAGCAGCAAGATTAGCCAGACAAGATACCGAACCAATACCTGACAATGGAAAGTCAGGTCGCGAAGAGTACAGTGCAATGCATTCAGCTACACGTTCACAACCGATGGAAGAAAATTATTGCGTACCACTCAAACGATACTACGCAAGGGTAGGCGAAAGTTACAATGGATCTACCACAACCGGAAAGAACGACGGGAGAAATGATCAGAAACAAAAGTGGCGAAGAATCACGAATTTCATATGGAACTGTGACGAAATACGACAACGATCATTTCCTCACAGTCAGGATTACCAGAACACTGGACGCTAGCACACAAATTAGACTTTATATGTGCACACATGTCAGGAACAGTCGCAGAAACCATGCAGAATGTTGCAGCGACATGCCGATCGTACGAAGATTTCAGAGAGAAGTTTCTCTCACGATATTGGTCCAGCGAAGCACAGAACAGAGTGAAGTACGAATTATTACACAACCCATATTTTGAAAATTCAGGAGAGAAGAGTCCCGTGAAATTTTCGAATTAATGCCAAAGAAAAATCAATGCTTAGATGTACCATACAGTGACGGAGAGTTGATTAAATTATGCGCGATGAAGCTACCATTGAAATACCAGCAATCATTAGTAGGTCGCGGAGGCAATGACGTCGAAGCATTTAAAGGTATTCTAAGGGAACTAGAGCTCATATTTTCGGAAGATGACGCAAGAAAAAGACGAAGCGCACATGAAAACGAAAGTAAAAAGCGGTGGAATCCACAAGACACAGTTCGAAGAAACAATAATTACGAAGCACGTGTTATCTTCGCACCAAGAAACGACAATAGATTTCAACAAAGAACCGGTTATGGATTTAAAAGAGAATATGGCAATAACTATAATTCACCCAGGAACGGCAACAACTATTACGGAGGGAATAACGACAACTGGAACGGGTACTGGAGAACCAATAGACCGACAAATTATCAACAAAGAAACCAGTATCATCAAGCTGAACAAGAAAAGAGAATACAGATAGAAGAGGTTAAGGTAAGACCACCAAACCCCGATAAACGTTCGAATTGACAGCTAAGCGCCCATGCCAAATAGAATGACGCACCGACCCAGGACAATTGCAGCACCTTGAACAGAGAAGTAAAAATCTTATCACGAGAAGAGAAGAAGGAAGAAACAAAACTGCAGGGACCAGATGAAAACGAAGGCAAGAAAATAACAATATCGTGTTGGGACGAAATTAATTGGGAGAATACTGACGAGGAAGATGAATTACCAGAGGCATGCACAACGAATGTAGGAGGAAAGGACGAAGTATTGAGTATTGCAGAGCTATTTGAGATGGAAACTAGGGAAAGCGAATTCAATGAGGATAATGCGCAGTCGGCAGAAGTTGCAAATAAGTTACGAGTGGGCACACAACTCAACGTATATAATGAAGGAAGTTATGAACCGATAATTAGAACATTTAGATGCGATTATGTGGAAGTTGCGATGAAGAGGGAGAAGATAGACGAGGATGAGGAAAAAGTAGAGGATGTTGAAGAAAGCGTAAATGAAGGAAGAAATAGAGAAGAGGAAATAAAAGAGAGAGAAGTAGCAGTCGAAGCTTATCCTACAGAAAGTTCGAATTCACAAGGGAAATTCCTAAAAAGACTCATGTATGATTCAGTGGAGGATTCGTTGATGCAAGAAGAAGAAGAACAGAACCAACTCTTTCAAATTCAACCAATTGTGAAGGCCATGGTAAAGCATATCCCAGTCAATAATGTAATTGATAGCGGAAGTAAACTGACTGTGATCTCAGAAAATGCAGTGTACTGCCAATGAGGAATTGCCAGTT
Organism: Schistocerca piceifrons; assembly: GCF_021461385.2. NCBI lineage: Eukaryota > Metazoa > Arthropoda > Insecta > Orthoptera > Acrididae > Schistocerca > Schistocerca piceifrons. The sequence continues at coordinate 601,742,507 of NC_060141.1, read as the reverse complement.
CTGAAAACATGTAAGATTAAAGAAAGAGGTCCTATTAGAAACAATGCTGCGGAAGTTACGAGACAAACAAGGTTAACTCTTTCGTGTCAAGGTCGAAAGGTCGAAGGCAACTTCGTGATTATACCTAAACTAATTGTAGATTTGATTATAGGTGCAGATTTTTTAAAATGAGAGACGAGCAATAATAGATATGGGGAAAGGTAGCGTAACATTCTGGAATGTCACACTTCTCTTTGAGCAAAAGCTAAAATTAGAAGACATACCAGTTATACACAAGCAATTAAGAATGACGAGAGATAAAGAGGATGAAGAATTAGAATGGTATGCACAAAAGGGGGAATCGCCTCAACTCATGTTAGAAGTCCATAAAGAAATCGACGAAAAATTGCAAGAAGTTCAGGTATTTCGGAACACAGTAAAAGAGAATTAGAGGGTATTTTATGAGATAAAGCAGAGGTATTTTTACTTAAGACTGGCAGTATTAAACACTTTCAGTACAAGTTTGGAGATTAATTTTATTACTGGTAAATAATCAGCACAACATTTCAAGATTATGTTGCAGATAAGATCGTCAGGAGAAAGAAGAATGAAGAGAGAGGAAGGTGGGGAAAAAGAAAGTAGTTTCAATAAAAACAAAAACAAAAATAACACCAATAGTACCATACATTAAGGTGAAGGGATAAAACGTAGATAGTCTAACAGCATGAAATACTAAAATGCTATACACCACGACACTACACAAAAATAAAAAACGAATTTGAGGATTTTGTAGAAGTTAAGACTCAAAATATCTTAGATTTGTAACATGGAGAGGGCGCTGAAATTTGTAAAGCTTTTTAAGAAGGCGCAAAACAATGTAGGTACTAGACATATGTTAGATGATTATAAGTAAAACTTTTTGTAAGAGCCATTGTAAAAACTCCAGCAAGGACGAGATGCAACGACCCACAAGTTGCAACACGAGAAGTATCAAGAAAGGAAAGGACGTAATTAGCAAGACATGATTCCTACAAGGCAGAAGTGTCAAGAGAAGGGAAAGGACAGTGAGACCAACAGAAGGCCCTTGTAGCCAAAGTGGGCAGTAAATAAATCTGCTGCCAAGCTGAACCACAGGGTGGCAGAACCCTGCTGGGACAGAACGCGGAACCACACAGTGGTGGAACCCTGCAGAGACATGACAGGAGACCGAACGCCAGAAGGGTCTCTGAATGCCCCGACTCAGCAGAGTGAGAAAAAAACGGCCCGACGAGAAGACCGCTTGGGCAAGCCACCACTGGCAAAAAAATATGTGTAAAAGTCACACTACTGCTGTTAAACAGCACGCTGATGCATGAAACTGAACAAAACTTCCACAAAGTAAAAATGACACGCCCAAACAATTTATCAAACTGTTAATAAGAGGAGAAATTCAAAGCGACTAGTCATCAATTAATATTTCCATATCCTGCCCAGAGAAGAACGAAGAAGCAAGTAAGAATCAGAGAAAAAGCAGGAAGAACAGAAGTTGAAGATTCACAAGATTGAGACCAAGAAAGAAGATGGGTGAAGAATAGACGACATACCTTCCCAAATCCCTATCCTATTGTAAACTAGTCGTCTGCGAAGTATTACAACGAAAAACGACCGCTTTCAGCGACACATAACGATGACTTTCATGCATACAAAGCCAGTAAACCATGAGATTCTGCACTCACAGCTCCATTCCATTATGGGACCTCCACAACAGCAACACACACTTGCAAAGCCAACATGGAACGACGAACGAAGCTGTATATCAAATACCTGCCCACATCCATCTCGCTTAAGTCCATCACCTTCATGTAAAAAACATTCACCAACCTCATGCTTAAACATTCATAGGATTGTGTGAATGTGTGAAATCATATTATGTGATGTAGGAATTGTGCAAAAGAAACGTGTGAAAAACTAAATAAGTTAAGCATCTAATAAACTACAAAATAACAGTCATTGACTATGGACTTAAGTAAAAAATAGACTATCGATAAAAATAAGTCATTAGCTCTGAATTGGACAGTATATAAAGAACAAAAGTAAGGCATAATAAATACTAAAACTATATGCCACTTATTTTCTCCTCATAAAAATAAAAGAATAACTATATTTTACTTATTTTCCCCTTATAAAAAACCAGAATAAAAAATTATCTTGTAGGATGTTTTCCCTTTTTTTTACCATTTGTGCCATTTGTTAGGTTAAGATCTCAATACTTGTGTATGTACATTTCTTTGAAAAAGCAATTTTTGGAAATAATTCTTATTTGTTAGTGTAACAATGTTGAAATGAGTGTCTAGAAACAAAAACATTTTACTTGTACATGATATTTAGAAAATGTGTTAGGAATAGATTTTACTTAATTACTACATTTATAAAAACAGTATTTCTAAGAAAATCGATGTGAAAGACTCCTCAGTTTCGATGACAAACTTCTTAACAAACAAACTTCACAATTAAATAAAGAAAGAAAATAATTAGAAAATAGTAATTATAACAGAATAAAAATATTCTTCCCTTGTCAATATAAACATATTTTTGTTAATAATGCGGAAGAATATAAAAATATAAATTAGTAATACAAACTAGCATAGAACAGAATAATGTGGCTGAACAGTAGGCAACAAAATTTAGATAACGAAATAATTTTTGACTGGCTTAGACAACGATTCAATCATTGCCTAACTTCAGTACAAAAATTAAGTTCGAAGGGTGGTGATATGTAAGGTGTCAGGCAAATCAAACACCTTCCGTGAAAACCCTGACATGATAAGCAAATCCAGTAGTATGTCACATAGCTCCAAATAAATCGTGACATTAAATTAACCAAAGTAATATGAGTAACGAGTGAGCAAATGGAATACCACAGACTAACACAAGAACGCCTAAATGCATGTCATATGTTCCCACCGTGAGACAGACGCAGTTCCGAGGGGAGAAACGAGAACAGAAGCCCAGAGCAGAACCATGTTAAGCTGGAAGGCCTTACGATAAGGGATGGACAACCACGTCGCCAGCTAACCGCTAGGACCACCCCCCAGCCCATGTCAAAAGATAGAGCCCTCCAGAAGAACAGTATAGATCTTACGATAACACTAAAAGGACTACACCAGCTGCAAGTTTTACCGTGAGACTTTTTCGCGTCTCTGTTACGTTGCAAACTTTAAAAACATTGCCCCACCACGAAAAGTATAACGTTTCTGATTGGATGGACAGAATTTTTGTAGGCGGAGCTTAAGGTTGACATTGAGATCCTGACTGGTCAAATGAAAACGCAGCCAGATAGTTTTTTTAAACCAACTTCGGTAAATTGTAGTAAGGAGAAGTTAGGGGAGAGTTGCTTCCGAGACGGCGAGGTGAGCAGAGCTGTGCTGTCCGCCGCCCCCCTGACAAACACCGACAAGGTAATGAACACATGCGATGCTGCATAACAGTGCATAAAGCTTCACTCAGAACTGCAGAAGTCTCATCTGTTACACCCCCTTTTTGCATAATACTAGTGTCGATTGTCAATTAAAGCTCATAGTGTTCACATTTGCCTCTTGAAGTAAAAATCTGAAACTCGATGATTTTTCTGTTATATAGTTATTGAGAAGCCATATCAGCCACTGTAATTTACGACAAGTTAGATAAGTTATTAAAGATAATTGATGGTCACTGTAGACCATTTTGATAGTTTTCTCTTTTGTGAAACTTAATTTAAACCTAGATTATAGACGAGATATGGCATAGGTCATCCTTCGATCCATTGTAGAACTTGGAAACCCATTGAGGGAATATTCGTTCACATTTTTGTTGAACGCAGTTGGTTTTTACCATCCTGTATTAAAACATTTCCTTTTATCAATAGTGCAATTTATCAACAATGTTTGGTGAGTAGAATAAAATTTCCAATGGTAAACTTAACAGCTTTTTCGACGTTATTTTACCAGCTAACTAAAAATAGGAAAGCCTTGAACCCCTTCCACTAAATTTAGTTAGTATTAAGATTCTTTTAGAGGGAGTGCAGTGGAGCTGACGCTGAAATCATTAAGTATTTGGTTATATCATCGCTAGTCTCACTGAACTCTTCTGAACTCTACATGTCATGTGTGGTCTGGCGTCTCCTTACCAGCAACAGGTCCCAGGTTCAAACTAGTCAATTCCCTAAAAAACACGCTCAGAGCGTCGTTGCGCGAAAGTGGTAGGGAGACACGATATAGAACAAACAGACACCACACAGAATGTTAGAAAGGGCAAGGCTGATTTCTCTCCCCATTCTGGAAACAATCGGAGCTTTTTTTCCGTCTGTAATGACCTTGACGTTGTCGGGACGTTAAACCTTAATAATCCTTCTTTCTTTCTTCCGTGCGTCTTACGCTCCAATTCTTAGGCAGAAATGAGACAGCGGAACTATCTGTCATTGCTTCTGAGGATACAAAGTTGCTTAAATGCTTCTTCCTTATAAGTCACATTTTCATTTAATGTATGAAGTCCACATCAATACTTCTCGTTCGTACTCGTAATTGTATATTTTGAATTTACTGATATGTGGAACCAGTTTAGGAATATTAAAGTGGAGTATTGTGCAGTGCACATTCATGTTATTGGAGAGGCTATGAATGTCTAGGGCAGAAGATATCGGTGTTATTTAACGTTAACATTAAGACAAATGACCAGAGGGGTGTATGTCGAAACAAAACTCCTATTAGTGCGCAAAGAGTGGAAACAGTCTTTGGAGTAGACACAGGGACTTAATTACATAAAATGTCTATTTTTCTGCACGCAAGACACGCCTCGCCTTGCAGCATAAACCGACTCCACAGTGATTAAGGATCTTTTGCTACAACTGTCAGTAGCATTCTATTGCATTACACTTTAGTATGAAAATACTGATGAAAGTTCATCACCTCCACTTAATGAGTATCACTTATGCCTCTCTACAGAAATGTCTACAATCCATACCATGCCATACACCAACTGCTGGTCAAGCTTCTAAAATTCTACGAGGGCTTAGTACAGAAACTACGCGAGTGGCAGACAGTACATGCGCTGCAGGCTAGAGCGCAACTCTTGCACTACACACTCCGCCATTGCCAACCTCCGGGCATCAGTCTGAGTTGCACTACAGCCATGTAGACATGGCTGTCGTCATTATTGCTCCCGCCAAGTGTGAATAACGAAGTGTAATTCGGTTTCTACAAGCAGAATGGAATAGTGCAGCTGAAATTCATCAGAGAATGAGCCGAGTGTACAGTGATAACTTCATGACTGATGGTGTTGTGTGTGAATGGTGTCGGAAGTTGAAAGATGGCCAAAATGACGTGCATGATAAAGGGGGGCCAAGGACGCAAGTCTGTCGTTACAGGCGAACTTGCTGAACGAGTTGACAGAATGGTTAGAGAAAATCGTAGGTTCACCATAACTGCTTTGTCTATGGAAATTCCGGAAGTTTTAAGATCTGTTGTACACTCTATCGTTACTGAACATTTAGGCTACAAAAAACTTTGTGGTCGTTGGGTTCCAAAAATGTTGAAGGACGCCCACACAAGTTACCTAATGGCGTCAGCTTTGAATTTCCTTGACCGTTATCACGATGAAGGAGAGAACTTTTTGAAAGCAGTTGTTACTGGAGATGAAACTTCGATCCAGTATAACACATTGGAAACAAAACGACAATCACAACAGTGGATGCATCCAAATTCACTAAACAAACTAAAAAAATTCAAACAAACTTCCAACAACAGAAAGGTTGGGACCAAAGAGGTCTGTTGCTTGCAGAGTTTATGCAGCCTGGAACCACTATCAATGCAGCTGCTTACTGCGAAACTTTACGACGTTTGCACACAGCCATTCAAAACAAACGAAGAGGACTGCTGAATTCAGGAATTGTGTTCATCCATAACAACGCTTGTCCAAACACTGCTGGCACAGCCCAATGGCTCCTTGAACAACTTCAATGGGACATTTTCGATCATCGGCCATACAGTCCTGACCTGGCACCCAGCGACTTTCACCTTTTCCCTGAACTGAAGACGTGGCTTGGAGGGCAGCACTTTCGAACCAATGAAGATCTTCGTTGGTCAGCGCTCATTTGTTATAAGGGAAATGCTCATTTGAAATCATTGGTGGCAACGTTTTTTGAAGAGGGTATTGTAAAGCTTGTCCACAGGTACGATAAATGTCTCAATCTTTTCGGTGATTATGTTGATAAGTAACCATAAGTGTACAAATTTTTGTTAGTAAAATAATCGTTTTCTATGAACTTGTCTTTTATTTATAGCCTTTCGGAGGTTGGAAAAAAAGGCACTCATACACTGGTGCAATGCTTAATGATGTTGTCAAGGCTCGATAACGTGGTGTTGTGTAGATGTAGTGAAATATTTGTCTAGTAGCACAACTGAACACTAAATCGCTATCTACAGCTGTATGTGATGAGACAGGACATGACAACAATGTGATATGTAAGAATGGAAAAGAAAATTGTGGATCTGTTAGATGATGACAATTTTACTTTAGGAGATGTAAAGGCACCAGAGAGGCAGTTCTGACGTCATGGTTGAAAATGGAAGCAAGACTGAGGAAAAATTGCATTTGTAGACGTGGAAAAAGGGTTCGACTACCTCAAATGGTGTAACATGTTCCAGATTCTGAGAAAAGTAGGAGTAAGCTATAGGGAAAGGCAGCTAATATGCAATATGTACAAGAGGCAACTGGGAGTCCAAGAACAAAGTGGTCAGATTGAAAAGGGTGTGAGACAGGGCAGTAGTCTTTCGCCCTTACTGTTCAACCTATAGATCAAAGAACAGTGAGGGAAATAAAGGTTCAAGAGAAGAAGAAAATTTCAGGATTAAAGGAGATCAATGATAAGATTCGCTTATGATGTTACTATCCTCAGTGAAAGTGAAGAAGAACAGCAGGATGTGTTGAATGGCGTGAGAGTAAATCGAAGAAAGACAAGGTAATGAGAAATAGCAGAAATGAGGACAGCAATGAGCTTAAAGTTATGTTCGAGGGTCACGAAGTAGACAAAGTTAAAAAATTGTTCTAGCTAGGCAGCAAAATAACGTATAACTGACGGAGCAAGGATGACATAAAAAGCAGATTACACCGTCGAAAAAGACACTACTGGCCAAGAGAAGTCTGTTAGTATCAAAAATAGGTCTTAACACGAGGAAGAAATTTCTGAGAATGTACCTTTGGAGTACAGCACTTCGTGGTAGTGAAACATGGACTGTGAGAAAACCAGAAGAGAATCGAAGCCTTTGAGATGTGGTACCACAGAGAGATGTTGAAAATTAGGTGGACTGAAAAGGTAAGGAATGGGGAGATTCTCGGCAGAATCGGTGAGGAAAAAAACATATGGAAAACACCAACAAGAAGAAGCAACTGGATGACAGGACAACTGTTAAGACACAGAGGGATAACTACCATGATACAAGAGGGAGCTGTAGAGCAAGACAGAGACTGGAATACATCCAGCAAATAATTGAGGATGTAGAGTGCAACTGCTATTATGAGATGAAAAGGTTGGCACAGGAGAGGAATTCGCAGAGGTCCACATCAAAACGTGCTGGATTACAAATCATATCAATCTCCAGGGGCTAGGGGCGGATTCGTCCACTCAGATCCCAGTAGGAGGAAGCCGGAGGTTGCAAACTGCTGCCTTCTTGTTACCATACAACAGCCTCACAACTGCATCAACATACGTAACTCCGCAAGCCACCATACAATCCATAGTAGAGGGACGTTATACCCCTACTATTCATTTGCTTTCCTGCTCCACAGGTAAATGGAGTAGGGGGCAAATGACTGAGTACGTGCCTCTGTATGAGCCCTAATTTTTCTTGTCTGGTCTTCACAGGCCTTACACTAAATGTATATTGGTGTCAGCAGAATTCTTCTGCAGTCTGTCGCAAACGCCAGTTCTCTAAATTTTCTTAGTAGTCGTTTGCGAAAGGAATGTAGTCTTCCCTTCAGGCTTTCCCATTTCATGGGGAATATCCGTAATACTCGCTCACTGATGGAACCTACCTGTGACAAATCTAGCAGCACCTCTCAGAATTGCTTCAATGTATTCGTTTAATCCGATAATCCGACCCAGTGGGGATTCCATTCGCTTAAGCAGTGCCGTACTCAGGAATGTGTAACACTAGTTTTCTAAATTTTGTCTCCTTTAAATGTGAACTACTTTCCTAGAATTCTCCCTATAAACTGAAGTCGACCATCCGCCTTCCCTAATGCCTTTCTTCTATGTCCGTTGCGTTTCACATCGCTTTGCAGCCTTACTAGATAACCCACTTGACTGCCTTTAGCACCACAGCACTAATACTGCATTCGAAAATTCCAAGAAACTGTTTCCTACTCACTTTTTTGCAAGGTACTCCTTATTTTCAGGTAAGAGCGCATTTTACTTTATTTTTTTAGTTCTGCTATATCACATATGTGAAGTGAATGTGTCAGCACTGCGGTATGTATGGAGAGAGGAGCGAGTGCTAGGTTCCCACGCTGGATGGCAGAGCCGGTTGACCATCTGGCGCATTCAGAGTCAGTGGGATGAAGTGTCTATGCAGAAACCGATCGTGACGTCAGAGATACACAGGGAAAATATATTTATTCTGGTGCGAATCATGTAATTGTTATTAATAAATATTTGCTAACAACAGTTGCCTTTGCCATTCAGACATTAGGAGGATCCTAGGGTTCATAAATACTAGCTTTCAGTAATTTTACAATCCCAGGAAACGTTGATATCAATAAATAAACGAATAACTTTGGCGTAACCGAGGATGTACGACCTTATACGAACTATATCGATTGTACACTCAAGTTACAGACTGGGCATAAAGTCGGCATTGTCGATAGGATGTCTTTAGTCATGCGGTGTCCATGCTCTCGTACTGTTAATAGTTAGCTTATAATCATTGTGAACAATTTCATTTTACGATGTTTCTTAAGCAAACCCACCATAATGGCATCCAGTGTAAAAATTATTTGCACAAATAATTTCTTCCCGCGTCATTACGTAAAACATAGTCAGTAGCATTGCACTTTCAGACTCCCATTGCTCTGCCGCGTCTTTGCAAGGGAACATAAGACTACGAAGAATTCCTATGCGGCGGCTCACTAAGTCAGTTCAAGGACGAACTGACTTAATTATCGCACAACTCGGGTGAAAAAGCGTAGCTAGATATACTGTACGCCCCTTATACCGCCATGTACGGACTCACCGGCTAAACGGAGACATTTATCGAGATTTAGCACGAATGGCGGGTGGTGGGTTCTTACATGCTTTATCTTTTATTTTTCTTCAATTAGAAGAACTGTCATTCATCACACAAAAAGAAATATTCTGTTTGTCAACTTGCATCCCCCTACAGCCATAAACGTCAGCGTCTACAGAGAAGTGTCGCAGATTGCTGCTCATCCTGTCCATCAGATGGCTTATACATACATCCAAAAAAGTATTCCATCACCTCGGTTCCGAGAGTTCCGGAACCTGTACAGAAAGTTGGAATAGAGATCAACATAAACATCATTCCTGTCCTTTTTATTACTCATGAAAACCTCACATTTCATGTTGTCCAAATATACAGTGAGACCTTGGTGGTGGTGGTCCAGATTGCTGTACACACCAGTACATCTAATACCTAGTAGCATGTCCTCTTGCACTGATGCATGCCTGTATTCGTCGTTGCATACTGTCCACAAGTTCATCAAGCACTGTTGGTATAGGCTGTCCCACTCCTCAACGGGCGATTTCGCGTAGATCCCTCAGAGTGGTTGGAGGGTCACATCGTCCACAAACAGTTCATCCCAGGCACGTTCGATACGGTCCATGTCTGGAGAACATGCTGGCCACTCTAGTCGAGCGATGTCGTTATCCTGAAGGAAGTCATCCCAAGATGTGAACGTGGGGGCCCATATTGCCCTTGAAGACGAAGGCCTCGCCAATATGCTGCTCATATGGATGCACTATCGGTCGGAGGACGGCATTCTCGTATCGTACAGCCGTTACGGCGCCTTCCATGATCACCAGCAGCGTACCTCGGCCCCACATAATGCCGCACCAAAAGAGCAGGGAAAGTCCACATTGCTGCATTCGCTGGACCGTGTGTCTAAGGCGTTCAGCCCGACCGGGTTGCCTCCAAACACGTCTCCGACGATTGCCTGGTTGAAAGCCTATGCGACACTCATTGGTGAAAAGAACGTGATGCCAATGCTGAGCGGTCCATTCGGCTGTCATTTGGCCTATCTGTATTGCGCTGCATGGTGTCGTGGTTGCAAAGATGGACCTCGCCATGGACGTCGGGAGTGAAGTTGCGCATCATGCAGCCTATTCTGCACAGTTTGAGTCGAAACACGACGCCCTGTAGCTACACGAAAAGCATTATTCAACATCGTGGCGTTGCTGTCAGGGTTCCTCCGAGCCATAATCCATACGTAGCGGTCATCCGCTGCAGTAGCAGTCCTTGGGCAGCCTGAGCGAGGCACGTCATCGACAGTGCCTGTCTCTCTATATCTCCTCTATGTCCGAAAAACATCGCTTTGTTTCAATCCGAGATGCCTGGACACTTCCCTTGTTGAGAGCGCTTCCTGGTACAAAGTAACAATACGAGCGCAATCGAACCACGGTATTGACCGTCTAGGCATGGTTGAACTGCAGACAACACGAGCTGTGTACCTCCTTCCTGGTGGAATGACTGGAACTGATCGGCTGTCGGTTTCCCTCCGTCTAATAGGCGCTGCACATGCATGGTTTTTTACAACTTTGGGTGGGTTTAGTGACATCTCTGAACAGTCAAAGGGACTGTGTCTGTGACACAATATCCACAGTAAATATCTATCTTCAGGAGTTATGGGAACCGGGGTAATGCAAAACTTTTTTGGTGTGTGTGTATATGGAGAACCAGAGCTGTCCTATTACGCTTCCCTGGGGCACTCCTCGCAATGTCCTTGCCTCTGAGGAGCACTCACCGGTCACGAGAGCGCACTGGGTTCTATTACTTACGACGTCTTTGGCCACTCATATAACTGAGAAACTATTTCATATACTTCGACATTCGTTTAACAGTTTGCAATGGGATACTGTGTCAAACGCTCTCTGGAAATATGGAATCATCCATAGTTCTCAGAATATCGTGCGTGAAAAGGGCCAGCTGAGTTTCTCACGAGCGATACACACTTCGTTTGAGACTCCTGTTTACAAAGTGTTTCATAGCAATTAACTGTCGACATCTCGAAAATAGTGGAGATACATTCAAAACCAATTAACTGTCGTCTGTGGTTTGTTCGCGGTGGGTATTACAGTTGACTAGTTGCAGCAGGAAGGAATGATTGGAAATGCGAACGAACGTACAGAGAAAAGCTTCACAACTGACGTCATCCTGACTGGATGAAATCTGCTCCACGATTATAAACGTAGCAGAAACAAAGTAACTTGGTCTCCGTCGACGACAAGAAATGTTCACTCAGTGGAATATTGTGGAATTCCAATTTAATCATGTTATAGGGGATTCAATAACAACAATCTATAACTTAGAAGTACGCAGTGTGGAGAGTGCTGGTGGACCAGCAGTTGCAGGCCTGTCATAGGCAACTTGCGGAAGCATTGAGTGTAACAGGTTTTTGCCCTCGACTAAGTCTTTCTGGCAGTCGTCACTTTCAGTAACTGCTATGAAGTTAGGTTCCTGCTGTGGGCACTCAAAGACGTGCTATATTTATAGTAAATAATTGAAATATCCCGTGAATCCTGACGCATGTGTTCTTGTGGGTATGAATCACAGCATACTTGGGTTACGGTGATGTGCGACAGAAATATAGTCTTTCATCCTTACTGTTCGGCTTATATCGAAGAAACAGTGACAGAAATGGTGAAATTCACTGACGACGTTGCTATCGTCAGTGTGAGGAAGAGTTTCATGACGTGATGAAAGCAATGAACTGTCCAGTGAGCACTCACTATAGATGAAGAGTAAACAGAAAAGATGAAAGTAAAGAAGAGTAACAGATAAGCGACTAGAGGTAAACTCAACATCAAAATCAGGCATCACAACGTCAAGGAATCCTGCTACATAGAAAGCAAAATAACACATCACGGACGAAGCACGAAGGACGTGAAAAGCTGACTAGCATAGACAAAGAGGAAATTTCTAATCAAAGGAAACCTACTAGCAACAAAACATGGTCTTAATTTGAACCATAAATGTCTGAAAATGTACGCTTAGAACACAGTATTGTATGTAAGTGAGACATTCATAGCGGAAAACCCGAAAAAAGGAGAATCATAGCTCTTAAGATGTTATGCTATAGGTGGATGTTGAAAATTGGGTGAACTGATAAGAAATATGCATGTTCTCCATACAATCTGTGAGGAGAGGAACACTTAGAAAACGCTGACAAGAGGAAGGGTCCTCGTTGTTAAAACATCAAGGAACAAAGTCCACGGTGCTTGAGGGAGCTGTTGGGGTTAAAAACTGTTAGGGGACTTGCAATGTCTCCAACAAATAACTAAAGGGGTAGGGTGCAAGTGCTTCTCTGAGACGAAAAGATTAGTGTGGGATTGGAATTAGTGGCGGGATGCATCAAATATGTCAGAAAAATGGCGGTACCAAACTAAAATGAACTTGTTAAATACTGAAATCACGATTTATTGGGAACAAACAAGTTCGAAGACTACGTTCTGCAACAGTTTTTCTGAACAGTTACGCAACATATAGAAAATCATAAAGATTCCTATTAGAGACCTACCCTCAATCTAAATAATTTGTTACAATTGGAAAAATGAACTCATATTAAATGTACACATGATTGAAAGTTTCCATAGAAATCTAAAATAGATGTGCGTGGTGCTTGGAAAAAAGGGAATGTTTTGGGAGCATGTTGGGCGAAGTAGGTGCAGAGCTGAGTCTTTCCAAGAAGTCCAGTGAGGGGAGGCTGTCGTTGCCACGGCCATGTCCAGCACGCAACTTTGTGAAACCACACAGCACCGCCATGCTGATGGACAAGTTAGGCCATTCTGTGGCGACAATTCGTGTAAGGTGCAGTAACGACTAATTTTTCACAAAAGGCACTCTTCTCAGCCAAATATAGGAAGCTGCCTTTTGTGACGCATGTTGTAGATTGTTATCTTGCAGGTGGGAAGATAGCCCGTAGATAGGTCATTGAAAACCATAAGACACCGCTGAATATATACCTCTTACAAAAAACTTTGTTTAAGGACGCAAGATTTAAGGATGCAACACGTAAAGACAGTGGTTCTTCTAAATTTTTTCCAGAGTCACAGAGGCGCACGAAAGCGCTGGAAGGAAGCTGTCTCATGGAACAACGAGAGAGACATGAATAGTGAGGATTTTTTCTTTCAGACGAGAATGGTAGAAAAGAATTCACTCGTTGACCAAGTAGCACATAGCCCAGTGAAGAGGACTTGTGCTTTCTGAGGACCGTTTGGATCGGCTGGAAAATTCAGAACTCAGCCAATCAAGTGTAGCATGCACTAGCTGCGGCAAAGTGAGGTTTCCTTGTCGGACGTCTTTGCACAGGTATCACTTCTTCAACTTCTTCCTCTTGTTTATTTATCAGCATCAGATCTTGTTCTCTTCTCTAGTGAGCAATAATGCCAGTCCACGATTTTCGTCAGCCTCAGCCACCAACTGATCTGATAGTGTGGGAGACTCAGAAAATTTTCGAGCCATCCAATACGCAGCTGCAGGAGAGGGCCACTGGCACTGCCATTGATTGAGGTCGCATTACTTCAGTCACTGACAGTTACACCGTGGTGAGACAGAGCCGCTGTTGCATGAGTTGTTGGAAATTTCAAGTCACGTTATAATCTTAGAATATCACACCCTCGCTATATAATTTTACAATCTCAGAGCCTCACTACAAAGGTTTGTCTTGCGATTTCGTGAACAGTTTGTTTCCAGAATCCACAATAGGTGTGATGCATTACCTTCAGTAGTTCTAAGTATTACCTTCAGTAGTTCCATTCTATGCTAACCATTTTCGCAACAATCACTTAGTACTCGCTCGATTTATTCTCAATTTTTTACCGACTTTCATGTTAGATCAATCAGACTTGCATTTACACAGGTTGCCATTACTAAATGTTTATAGAAATTGCCACAGGTTCTCGTTATTTGTATATGAAGAACTAATCATCAATGAGAATATCTTAATATCATTTTGCCTTAATAGATAATTGTCAGTCTTTTGATATGCAGATAAATCAATTAACATATTATCGATCCCATCAACAAGGTACGTTACAGCTAGGAGCTTCGAATTGTTAAGAGCAGTAAATACAAAAAGAAAAGGAGAAAATGTCTTGCCCATGGATCATGGAAATCAATCTCACGGTCTCACTAATCAGAAATATAGCACTTCTCAAATTCATAAACGTTACGAAAATAGTAAACTTGGCAGAAAAATTGGTAACCATAAAGATTACGGGTGGGATATAATCAAAGGTGATAGAAAGGACAAGTTGTACATGAAAATGATAAAAATCCAAACAGTAACAAAATTTTAGGAAAGATTATTGTCTACGACTCAGTCCCAAGAGTGTGAGGTAATGAGACACCTACCTGCTGGCTGTTAGGGGTGTAGGTACAGATGTTGTAATCATTCGTAGTTTAATATGTACCCAGTCGAGTTTGTTACTTGTTTTGTTCTGTACATTTTACATTCTTCATGTAAACACATAACGTAATTCACTAACTGATGTTTTATGCACGGTCGTTTAACAATGGCAGGAAATGGAGTACGTCTGTCACTACAGACTGCCCGTTCTGCGCCCACGTGTCCACACTTCAATACCTGACATGCTGCCAAGGGGAAAATAAACGTAATGACTGGCTTGTGGCACTAATACTTGGTGGCGCTAACCAACATAAAAACAAGCTACTTGTAGTAACTATAATTACTAGCCTGCATATGATGTAAATACTGAGCTAATGTTGTTCACTACACTGTCCTCACTCGCCAGTGGAAGTATCTGCACTTATATCCCTAGCAAACGACGCACTAAGAAGGAATTACCCGAACGGGACTGAAATCGGTACATATGATGTACATATCATTCAAGAGAAAAAGCTTCGCAAATTGAGCAAGTCAACAACATGTTGGTCTATCTCTGGCCCTTATACAGGCAGTTATCCGGCTTGCCATTGATTGATGGAGTTGTTAGATGTCCTCCTGAGGGGGATGGTTGTAAATTCTGTTCAATTGTCGTATTAGAATATCAAAATCCGGAGTTGGTTGTACGGCTCTGCCCATAATGATGCAAACGTTCTCAGTTGGGGAGAGATCTGGTGGACAGGGTGGGAATTGACAATCACGAAGACAAGCATTAGAATCACTCACTGTGTGTAGGTGGGCATTGTCTTCTTGGAATGTAAGCCCACGGTGGCTTGCCATGAAGTACAACAAAATGGGGCATGGAACATCGTCGACCTACCCCTGTACTGTAAGGGTGCCTCGTATGACTACCAAAGGGGTTCTGCTACGAAATGAAGTGGCACCCGAAACCATCACTCATTTTGAGTGAGATCTTCATTCTCTTATACGGATGAATTGCGCCTACCTTTAAGCACTGTATGTGTACAAGCATTCACCCGCTGAGCGTGCCTTAGGTCCTTCTAAACATGCATTGAGATTTCAAAGAAAAATAGTCCACACCTTAAACAATCTCAAAAGAGCTACCAATGCACTCTGTAGGCAACATGCTACGGAGAGGATGAACATACTCCAGTTGAAGGAGTAGATTGTCGCGCTACTTCCGTGAACCGCTGGAAATGTACGTACCGTCAGTTTAGACGTACGATAAACAGAAAATTGAGGGTAGAAGTAAAGTACGGGACAAAGTTGCTTAACAAGCATGATTGCTCAACGTAGTTTCAAGAGGTTTACTAATACAAACCATACCGTGGAATATAATAGTCTTTAGGTTCTGGTTATAAAATTGTTAGGCAGGTAGGGCATTATTTGATGAAAAACACGACTGGTTCTTGAAAATATGTTCATTACGCGTAAATTTTTTAGTGTTCTACAATCAATTCACTATCAAAGTTTTGCTGTGCAAAGGTGTGGTTAAGCGACAATTTGTCTCTGAATTTTTACTGACCAGTCTATGATTTATTACCATCGCCAAACGCTGCCTTAGAAGAAAGAAGAGTGGTTTGCTATTATCATACATGATTATTCTCGAGGTACAGTAGGGATCATACATTTCCGATATCATATCCTATGCTCGGAGGTAGCCCACCAAATGGTTCCGAAATTTTCAGAGCCCAAATTTCAGCCTCGGAGTCATTCCTACTGTGGTCAACGTACTTCGCCAATCGACGAAGAGAATTTAGCTGCTGCACAGAAACCAGTGGATGAAGACCGATCCACGTAAGTCACTGGGTCATGAAAATCTTTGAAGGTGTTTGCGCCACCAGTTTACGCTCGTTTGCGACACAATGAAAGAGTTGCTGTGCGTAGTATATTACACTCCTTTATGAAACATTTTTTGGAAATTTGTGGTTTGTTACTATGGGACCAAACTGCAGAGCTCATTGGTCTCTAGGCTTACACGCTACTTAATCTAACTTAAACTAACTGACGCTAAGGACAACACAGACACCCATGCCCGAGGGAGGACTCGAACCTCTGACGGGGGGAGCCGCGCGAGCCGTGGCAAGGCGCCTAAGACCTCACGGCTGCTCCGCGTGGCAAATGAAACGTCATGCCTCATGGAGCAAAGAATTGTTTAATTCGCTAACTTAAAAGATTGTTACAGCCAGTAAAACTAGTCTTAACTAAAGTGTTACCACGGATTTGCTAACCACTGTGCATTGGATGATGATACGGCACCTGCTGCAATCGCAGCATCTACCTGCCCAGAAAAAAGATTCCGTAGTAATAGTAACTCCTGGTGTTTCAAAATAGGGCCAGACCCAATGTGGAATTCAATGCGAAAAAATTTCTAAAAATTGGTATTGAAAAAATAAAAACCTATCTGGACGAGGTCAATATTCAGTAGTTAATTCCTTTATCAGTGCAGCACATCAGAACATCGCCCATAGCCTTGTGGCAAATACTTGGCTGCGATAGGTTTCAGAACAGCATGATACTTCAATTGTGACGGGTTATTCATGGGTAATAGTTTATTTGCTTTGTGCTGGTGATGAAGAGTATGTCAACGTCAACGCCGGCCGCGGTGGTCTAGCGGTTCTGGCGCTGCAGTCTGGAACCGCGGTGCTGCTACGGTCGCAGGTTCGAATCCTGCCTCGGGCATGGCTGTGTGTGATGTCCTTAGGTTAGTTAGGTTTAAGTAGTTATAAGTTCTAGGGGACTTATGACCTAAGATGTTGAGTCCCATAGAGCTCAGAGCCATTTGAACCATTTTTTTTCAACGTCAACGTTTGGTTGGGAATTCCCCATCCGTGCCTCAGTTGTCAGCATTGCTGGCTCTCATGTCATGCACCCGAGTGGAGGACCGGAGTTCGATTACGGATGCTGCCAGGAAAGTCTCCTTGCTCCTTGGTAGGAGAAGTACAGTAGGGTGCACTCTGTCTTATGATATCAACTGAGAACCTGCTCGAATGACAAGTAGACGTAACAGGTCTGCTAAAATGACAATGGTCCGGCATCCAAATGCCGGTACTGACTGATAGATGGCACGGCGGTCAGTCGGCGTCTGTTGGACCTTCTGTGGCCAGAACGGTGATTCTTTGCTTCGGTGTGGTTGAGAAGAAATGGTCTGATAATGGTATAAACTAAGGTGATAGCTAAGTGTCCTCAATTTTTTGTAAATGAAATCTCAGCTTGTATCTCATAATTTTTTGTTACACATGTTATCACGTAAGTTGTGGTCTAATAGTTTTCAACGGATTTCGTTAATGTTATGTTATCCATGTTGGATCTTCGGCTGATCATAGAAATTGGACCTCTGACAGTCACAATTCTGCACAAGAAAAAATGAAAAAAAGGAAAAAAAGACACCTGTGTAAGATATCGGAGCAAATTTATATAAATAGAAGCTATCACTATGACCAAATGTGTTGCTCTTATTGCACCTTCCAACTTTTTAATTTTGTGGTTTCTAGTAACTAATTTATAAATGTAATAACAATCAAAAGTCAGTATTTGTAAATGAGTGTAAATACATGTCTAATATATAGTCTGCAATCAGTTGAATTTAAATTATTTCATCAAAATTTCCACTGGAAATTACATACAAAAATGGCATTGTAAAAATAATTTCTCCTATTTTCTTTTGACAGTATGTTTGCCTTTAGAATGCAAACGTTTTCCGTTATTAACATGTGTTTTGCACATGCCACACATCATCATTGCTATAGTTACATCCTTGGTCAATAGGAAAGGAATGATATCTTTGTATCTTTGCTTAATGAGAATCTTTGCTTTACAAACAAAAACATCAGTTGTGTAGTACATGTTTGACACTCAAGTCTGACATTGAGAAAACTATGAAGTACCGATATGCCACAATAATTTATTTACAATGTCTGTGCTGTTTCCAATTCAACAACATAAACATCGAACTGAAAAACCAAATAGACCACAACAAAACAAATGAGGAACGTATGAAAGTGAATACAACTATTTCACATTATGTGTAAAAAAGTGCAAGCACTTAGCGTGTTTTTTATTAACGAAACACCTAATAAAGGGGCACTAAATAGTCAAATATTGTTGTGCAATGTAGGAGCAGACGACATGCTGTGGATCAAAAGATCTATATAATTGAAAATATTAGACATATGAAGATGGGAATTGTACCCCAAAAGCGGTTATGGCACTAAAATAAAACATTTAAAATGTATTTGTAGCTGGTTGCATCATTCACCAATATTTTATAAAGCCACAGAAAAGAGCTGTCACTGACTATCGAAAAATTCTGTCTCTCACTTTCAAAGCTGACCGGTGACCGTAGTCCCACAAACAGGGACAGAGCATGTTCAAAGGCTTCTGCATCTCTACGAAACGAGAGACGTTTCCACGCACGGGGGAACAAAATTTGCGCGAATATATATGAGTGCTATAACTCCTAACTACCGGCGCTGCTACAGAATACAAATAACGCACGCCAACAGTTTAGTGAAAAATGCGTTTGCAGTGGCGCCCGCCATTTGAGCGGCGGGGGCGCTGGCGGCGGCGTGTCTGGCCCAGGCGGCGCGCCGGCTGACAAATGCCGAGCGCGGTGCGCGACAGGTGGCGCCTCGTTGAGTAATGGCGGTCAGTAGCGGAGCCACGGCGGGAATTCCCCGCAGGTCGCCAGGTGCCGACGGTGCGGGACTCACCACTGCTGAGCCGTCCGCTCCCTCTCTCAGGTAAATACTCAGTTGCGACGATGGATTCGCAGAATTCGCGAATTCCTTGATAGAGAACTGTACGTGGTTCGTTTCAACATCTGAATTTTATTTATTAATTACTTATTTAGCCTTATAGTTTGAAGGTCGTCCCTTACCTCAGGCTAGGAATGACGTTATCGAAAATACTGCAAAACATTCTCGATTTGTATGTGTTTTACTGTTTCAGTTCTGTAGTAACTCTACTAATAACAGTGAATAACAGAGGAAAGAGCCCAAAACTGAACCTTCATTTTTTTACTTTCATAAAATAGAAAACAGTAAAAAATAATACTTTATGGGCCTGTAATATTTACTTTATAATTTTATACGTCATTTTACAGTACATGTTTAAAATATAATGGACAGTTATTACAAAGAAAAGAAAAAAAATTAAAACTTAACGTTTTAGGAGATTGAAAAACAGCTGCGAAAATCGGATCCACTGTAAAAATAGCAAAAATAACTTTAAACAAAAACGGGGATTAGATCAGAGAAATGATAATCTACTTTTAAAGTGGGTATAACGTAACGTCTTCCAGAAGGTTATAGAATTTCTCTGCCTGCTGTAATACGAGCCTGTATGCTTTATTTCTAACAATTCGTTTTTTTTTGGCGTTATTTCTCATCCATTTCGCCTTTGAGAGGGTGTTATTTCTCTCTGCCAATTTTATGGCAAATATTCACAATTTATTACGAGGAAGGCCATAGAAAGAACCTTCAATAGCAAAATAATAATAAAACAGTTCTACTTCAAGATCTTAATCAAGAATTGTAGGTACGCCTCTTTTTGCACTGTACCTCATTTTGGATAAATTTGTGAGTGTTGTTCTTGGGAAACTAAACTCTGCACTGGTTTTCCTCCACCTCATCTTCTTCTTCTCAACTGCATCAATAACTTTAGTCATTTTAGATGGACTTCACTAAATTTGATCAACCTTCCCTGTTATCCTCTTGGAATAATCTGCAAGAGAATGCTAAAAGCATGAAAAAGTAAGGTGTCTGGTGTAAGGAACTGCAAGGGGTTTAGCTTACTTGACTAGTTTACATGACTAGTATCTACATAGATCTAGGGTCTATAGTGTCGAAATTTATTACGTCATAGTTAAGAAGAATTGCCAAGGTGTAAATCATGTAAAAACCACTGGATGACAATATAATGAACAAAAATTAACTTAGATGTAAAATCACAAATTGGCGACGAGAAATTTCAGAGTAAAGAAGCTCATGTCAATCAGTATGATATATGTGACCATCAGTAAAACCAAGTAAAATCTATTAAAAAACCTTCCCATTGGAGCTAGGATAAGCGTAAAAGTCTTCACATTAAAATTTTCATGGGATTAAAAGACAGTGTCTGGTGCCATGCGGAGACTGAGAAAGCTGTCGCAGTGCACGACATAGGAAACATCGGTCGGTGGCATACCTGCGAGAAAACATATGTGCATAGCAAACAGATAAAGTGTAAACTATCAACCGCTACGTTGTATCGAAAAAGGCCTGAGAAAAGTTTTTAGGTAGAAAAATGGGTGAGGATGGGAGGCAAGGAGGGGGAGGGGAGACTTTAAACATGAACTGTAACAGTAAAAAGGAGGATAAACGAAAAGAGAGAAAGTATTTAATGGGAAAAGTAGATATTTGACGAGAATGCATGACAAGCGGCGGCTACCAATGCACTGTGACTACATTGAAGGATCTGAAGTACCAGCTTAAAACCTTCAAGAAACTGTCGACTCGCATATTGCAGCTGTCCATTTAACGTGTTACCATCACTATTGAGTGTGTGTTTAAAAATTTCCAGTTCTTCACGTAAGTCTAATCTCCGTCCTTCAGCCACCTTACACAAAACTACGGTTTCTCTCGGATTTTTAGTGGATGATTTGTAATGAGTATATGTTCAGTAAATATGGAATGAGGCACTTTACCACTCTTCTCTCCTGGTAAAGGTTCTTTATACCTTACTCCTATCACCCTTCCAGTTTACTTATTTAGTAACAGGGGAAAGTACTTTTATTTATTTATCTCGTGTCAGAAGCAAAATAAACCGTTATTGCATACATTACATCTACATCTATACTCCGCAAGCCAACTGACGGTGTGTGGCGGAGGGTACCTTGAGTACATCTGTCGGTTCTCCCTTCTATTCCAGTCTCGTATTGTTCGTGGAAAGGAAGATTGTCGGTATGCCCCTGTGTGGGCTCTAATCTCTCTGATTTTATCCTCATGGTCTCTTCGCGAGACATACATAGGAGGGAGCAATATACTGCTTGACTCCTCGGTGAAGGTACGTTCTCGAAACTTCAACAAAGCCCGTACCGAGCTACTGAGCGTCTCTCCTGTAGAGTCTTCCACTGGAGTTTATCTATCATCTACGTAACGCTTTCGCGATTACTAAATGATCCTGTAACGAAACGCGCTGCTCTCCGTCGGATCTTCTCTATCTCTTCTATCAACCCTGTCTGGTACGGATCCCATACCGGTAAGCAGCATTCAAGCAGTGGGCGAACAAGTGTACTGTAACCTACTTCCTTTGTTTTCGGACTGCATTTCCTTGGGATTCTTCCAATGAATCTCAGTCTGGCATCTCCTTCACCGACGATTAATTTTATATGGTCATTCCATTTTAAATCACTCGTAATGCCTACTCCCAGATAATTTATGGAATTAACTGCATCCAGTTGCTGACCTGCTATATTGTTACTAAATGATAAAGGATCTTTCTTTCTATGTATTCGCAGCACATTACACTTGTCTACATTGAAATTCAATTGCCATTCCCTGTACCATGCGTCAATTCGTTGCAGATCTTCCTGCATTTCAGTACAATTTTCCATTGTTACAACCTCTCGATATACTGCAGCAGCATCCGCAAAAAGCCTCAGTGAACTTCCGATGTTATCCATAAGGTCATTTATACATATTTTGAATAGCAACGGTCCTATGACACTCCCCTGCATCACACCTGAAATCACTCTTACTTCGGAAAACCTTTCTCCATTGAGAATTACATGCTGCATTATATTACTGCATACATTACAGTTTATAAATTAAACAAGTCAAAGAATAAAATGGCATATATACACATAGATTACATTAACAAAAATTGGTTAATTTACAAGATCTTCCATAGTGCACACAGTTGGAGGTAATGTGCATTGTAGCAGACGTGATGATGTCTGCACGCAGCCCCTCAGTCACTCTTGAGATAGCCCCACCTCTGCAGATTGCTCTTCGATCTTGTGACACAGGAACGCCGGCGATTAAGTGGTTTCCATGTGTACCATTTCTCTGTGTGGCCTGGGGGAAGAGCTTCTTGTGGGCTCAGCCACTCCTCCAGATGCTGGAATCTGGCCTGCCATCTCTTCTCCCGGTGTTGCTGTGGAGTGTCAACGAGTGCTTCTGTGCTCCTAAGAAATCTCTTTCTAAAGTCTTTGCTGTGCCGGTTGATGACCGTGTAGTGGATGGCCTTTAGATGTCAATGACTTTTTCATTTCATTTTGTGCTGCTGCATCCCGTCAGATGTCCGGAGAGGCTGTGCCGGATAAGCAGCGCAGTTTTTCCACGGGTGACATGTCTCGTTCAGTACAACACCAACTTTCTTGGTGTGTGTGGATCTGCACCATAACGGGCAAGCGTACTAAGCTGTAGAGTAGCATAGGGTTGATGCGAATGTCCGCACTGCATTTGTCTGTGCTCCCCATGTTGGGGGAAAGTACAGGGTGTTCATAAATGAATATCGGGGTTTTAACGCTTTATGATATTTATTATATTAAACTTACAGTTATAAATTATATGGAGAATTAAAGAGCAACTCAGTTTTACCGTGAACCTTATAAACGTTCAATGCGAGCACCATTTGTCATACGGCACACATCAAGTCTATATCCGAGTTCTTCCCAAACACTTCTTCTGAACACAATCTAGAGGTTAGTTCATACACAAAATCCTACACCGTTAACACTTTCGCAATTATGGTCATCTATATAGGCATCACGGCTCAATATTTCTGGAGGGGACTTCCAACGACTTGTTGAGTCCATGTCACGTCGAGCTGCTGCACTACGCGAGATAAAAGTGTGTCAAACACGATATTAGTAGGTATCCATGACTTTTGTCACCACAGCGTATTTTCCTTGTTAATATTTATACGTGATTAAACACAGCACATTCCTATAGGAACAGCGCCAGCGTGTAAAATTATTGCATCGTTTCCTTCACTTGAAATGGCCCACAAAACGCCCGGGACTCCGTTTGCCGCGCACCATACGATACAGGATGCTGTATGAAACAAGAGAATAACCACAATAATCGCGAAGTCTTACAGGCAATCGTGTGAATTAATGTTAGTTATAATGTGGTTCACGTATATTACTATAGCGCAGTGTCTGAGATAATGCGTTGACAACTAACAGCAGCATTCAAATAAGAATGAACTCGCAAACCGCGATTATCGTTTCACTTGGCCGTAGAATATTTCAGAAGTAATGGAAATTTCTGCTGGGCAGGGACTCAAATCCGGATTTCCCGCTTGTCGCAAGCGAACGCGTTAACCACTTCGCCAATCCGACCACATTTCCTAGAGCGGGCCAAATCTCCATTTGTACTGGAATATACTCTGTCTTGTGCTCGCACTATACTACCGTGACCGACGGACGGCGTGAGACATTATTTTCTCTTGTCACTATCTTGCTCTAGCGTGAAATAGAGCAGTGCAGCGTCTGAGACAAGGCGTTGACGATCAACAGCCCATTCACCTGGACAAACTGAAATTTGGGCCGCATTTGGTTGAGAGCTGTATGCAGACACTTCCTTGTTTCTGTTATGACTATTAGGAGTGATATCTTGTTTAAAACCACTAATGGGCGATGCAACTATTATTGCTGTCGATCGTTTGAACACACGTGTGGCAATATGGGCACTATAACAATGTTTGATTGGTGACTAACGTTGTCACTCTATATAACCAACTACGATTTTTTTTATTTTAGTTCTGAAGATGGCTCGTCTGTGAGCCGAAACCGGTAGTCAATTAAAAAAATTGCGATCTTGACGGAGGACTTTTATCCACACATGATTTAAATCAACAGATCGCTCATGTCCACATAGACAATGACAAAGTATAAAAAAATTTTGTTTATCTGGAGGAATGAACTTGATAAAAGTTTGAAACGAAGCATTTTTCTGTTTAAAGTCACCTGTGACAACAGATAACGAATTTCGGGACAGTCTAGACAAGTCCGCGCCTTTAGTGACAGGCAACTGTCTGTCCTCTTGCTGATAATTCCAACTACGACAAAAACCTGAAACAGTTGTTGCCTTACTCTTTTCACTGCGTGGAAACAAGAGTAAGAGCACTCTGATCATTTGGCAAATTTCAGTGTAACCTCGACCTAAACGTGGAGAAGTGGGCTCGTCTGTCATGTGTATCGAGTGCGCTGTTGCAGTTTGTGAAACTCGTGTAATGTGGCCACTATACGCAAAGAATAACAACGACACAGCGAAGTACAGTTTGGTAATATGCCAGGCTATATTTATACTTTTATGAGTCGTCTAAACAGGAGTGTTGTTTTACACTTTAAGGATCTAGTAATGGACGCCAAGTCTACCTATAAACAGGCTTTTATTTACTCTGAAGTTCGACAGTGGTTAAACAAAAGTTATCAAAGAAACAAGATTAACTGAACTGCGAATCACGTGATAGAAAAGTGAGACTAATACTGTGGGAGGAAGCATGTGGAAGGAAGACTGCATTGAGGCTGAAGCACAGCCTGCTGACACAAGATTAAAGAGATCAAACACAGACTGCAACTGAGTCAGCAATTCAGATTTCACTTATGAGAAGCCAGCTTCTAAGATTACAGGTCGCAGTACCGCACATTGCGAAAAGTCTCCTCTTCTCAAAATCAGGCGAGTGCTCCAAACAGCCATAGATATCTGTCAGCTCCCGTATCGCGATACTCCATCACAGAATGCCCAAAACATTTCGTCCTCGTGCCCGACTTCCATCTTTCCAAAAATTCAAGGTGGAAGGCACTACTCCAGGCTATTGCCAACATGATGGGTGACGAGATATGTGACATTTTTACGACAAATCGCGGAAACGACAGTAAACTTGCTTCTCTTTTCGTACACGACACACGTTTTGCCGTCACGGGATTTCCACTGGAATGAAGCAGTGTTACCTCGATCGGCCCGTACACACCCTGCGCTACGGGTACGACACAGTCTCATTGGGAAAACTCAATTTTTGGAGTGAAAAAGGAGACGACCGTCGTACGCCATCCGAGTGGCGCTGTGGTGTCCTGTCCTTAGAAGTCAGTCCAGAAAAACAAACTTACCACACTCGATTTATATCCAGGGGGTGGCAGCGGGGGCACGGCGTCCACTTTCCAGCACGCAGACCGCCGCCCGCCCGCCGCATAGTCTGTCGGTAAACTGAAGAGCCGGCCGCGGTGGTCTAGCGGTTCTAGGCGCTCAGTCCGGAACCGCGCGACTGCTACGGTCACAGGTTCGAATCCTGCCTCGGGCATGGATGTGTGTAATGTCCTTAGGTTAGTTAGGTTTAAGTAGTTCTAAGTTCTAGGGGACTGATGACCACAGATGTTAAATCCCATAGTGCTCAGAGCCATTTTTTTTAACTGAAGAGCGAGCGAGCGAGTCCCCACTCTGCCAACCCAGCTCCGTCACAGGGCGCTTCTACAGGCTGTTTCACAACGTTAGTACCGGTCCTGCCGCGGCGCGCGCTTTAAATATGTGGCGACGCCGTGTACAGACAGATACATCGCGGCTGCGTTTATTTTTATACAAATGCATAAAGACTATAAGGAATACAAAAAAACGATAGCTTCTTCCGAAACACAACATTGTAGAATAAATAATATTAACATAAGAACGAAAGTCAGGATCCTACTACAAACATAGAACCAAATGCCTGTTCATCTGAATGTATGTTCCTCTGCTGCTATTCGTAAAACGAACCCCATATAATGTAATCAGCCTGCAGAATTTAAGGCTTGTTCTTACTCTGTGTTCCTACTAAAAGGTAAAAGTTTTCTTGGAAGGACTGCATTGAAACATAACAATTCTTGCAACATGAAGAGTGTTCAAAAAGTAAGCAGAAATTTATAATTTTATGTGTTGTATTAGTCAGATTTCCACTACTTCTTTGTCACTATCTTCATAAACATGCCTCAAAAGTATGTTACAATGTTATCCATATTGAGTATTTACCCTGTTGTCAGCTGTCAGAAGGTTACATGTGTTTTGGTAGCATCAACAAAATTTGTTTTGTATAAAAATAAATTAAAGAATCTGTATTAAATTTTTTTATAAGAATGGAATAAAGTGTATGAAATTTTTAGAAATGTTAAATATTGCTTTTGGTGTGCCTGTTATGGGTAAACCAAGGAAAGACAAGTGGTACAAACATTTCAAAGCAGGCCTTTAAGGACAGCAGTTTTACAAGCATGCATGAGATTAAATGGACAGTTAAGAGACCTATAAACTATCCCGAAGAAACAGTTCCTGAAGTGTTTCGGGAATTGGAAAAAGCACTGGCATAAGTGTACAGTACGTAATGAGGAATATTTTGAGGAGGATAATGTTGCTGTAGATTAACAAATAAAGTTCTTGCCAAAAAATAAAAATTAATAAGCGAACGTACCTAGTATGTCAAGCTTTTTGATTAGAAGTCCAGAACCAGTGTACATGTTTAGAAGGAAATTTGGCCAGTGTTTAGAATAGCTGTTGCGCACATGTTCTAAGCACTATGTCTTAGAATCAGGTGAATAGTGACCGAGATAGTGATTTAGTGTTCTATAAGCATCAAAGGTTTAACGTGATTTTGAAACTGTATATAATGATGGCTTTCCTCTCAAAATTATTAGTTTTCCTTCGTGGCGATTCCAGTAAAGCATGCAGCTTATTTTTGCGTTCCTTCGTTATGCGTCCTATTGGGCGAGGTTGACGTTTGCATAAATTGCAGCTCTTTGATTGGGACTGGTAATATTAGCCAACAGTTCTTTTTGGATCGCCTCTTTAATACACGTTATAATAATATTAGAGACGATCGAACGCTCATTACTACGCAAATACGTCCTCTTCTTAGTATTCTGCACATTCTCTTGCAATGCTAGACTATTATTCACCACTTACGGATATCGAAGTATATCAGTTAGTACACAAAGATTACTTACTGACACTGGCAACTAAGATCCCACGAACAGAAACCACGTATATCACTGCACGCCGATCTATACCGCTAGACAGATAACAGGCAACACATTTTGGGTGCCCCTGTAGGCCGGTGGCAGCGCTCTTCCGGGAAAGGCCGCTTCCCCCACCAAAAGCGCTGCTCACTCTTGAGTTTACAGGCAGACTATACGCACAGTAGTGGCTGAGCACACCACAGCATGACTCACGCCGAGGTTCCCCAAACCCCAGGGGGACGTTGTCGACGTTACGAGATTTACAGACTGCTCCTCTTGCCGACAAAGGACTTCAGACACCTATCTGAACCACCTGAATGAAGTGAAACTTTATCTCCCAACACACATATCCACTGTCCACAAACATAACTGCAAATCAGCGGCCGTAAAAGGAACCGATGTCGCATGGCAATATCCGACAGTAATGTCCTCGAAAAATTTTATTTCCTTCTGGCGACAGAGAAATATTATTCGTAAATAACGATTTTTTCCTACCAATGAGTATGAAATTAATAAGATTCGTCTCTGATAGCTTTATCTAAGGTACTGTTGATTGTTTTGCTCCTATAATTGATCAAAAATCAAGGTGCAATAGCATCAGGGAGCGCTAAAATCAGTGACATAAAATTTTACTAAACGTTACCTTCTCATCTTATGTACAACTAAAATATTACTTCACCAGCGCTACGTGCCCCAAGTGATCTTAAACCAGTCTTGTCTGGGAGAGGACATACCACGATATATCGCTTCTGTCGTTAGCATGAATCCTTCACCTACATCTAAGTATACACTTACAAGCCATCGTGTTATGCATGGCAGAGGAGACCATTGCTAGTCTTCCATATTCAGCTCCACTTGCAAAAGCAATATGCGAAAAACGATTGTCTATGAGTCCTAATTTCTCTTATGTGACCTGAATTTCGTTGGCAGCAGGATCGTTCTGCAGTCCATCACACATGCTGGATTTCTTAACTTTCTCAGTTGTGCTTCACCAAAGGAACGT
Source organism: Schistocerca piceifrons (assembly GCF_021461385.2). NCBI lineage: Eukaryota > Metazoa > Arthropoda > Insecta > Orthoptera > Acrididae > Schistocerca > Schistocerca piceifrons. The sequence goes on along the minus strand of NC_060141.1, from coordinate 601,713,948 downwards.
CTTTCCTCCAGGAATTCCCATTTAAGTTTATGAAGAATTTCCACATGATTAAACCTGCCGGTAAAACATGTAGTTGTACGCCACTAAAGTGTTTCGTTGTCTGCCTTTACACTGATTGGATCGGTATCCCGAACACTCAAAAGCGTATTACGCATGTGTTCTGTAGGCGGTCTACTTTATAGATCAGCTACACTTTCATAGAATTACTCGAATAAAAGAGTCTCCCATGCCTGTTGCTATGCAACGCTACCCCTACACAGAATGAGTCTTACTAACGTTTAAAAACCTCTGAAGCGACGCAGGTAACGTTGAGACAAGTAATTTGATATAAGACTCGTGGAGCAAAAAATGTCGGGAAATACTCCAAAAGTGGATGACAAATGTTGAACATGTGACCTTATCATACGACTACGTCGACGCATGAGAAGCGTTTGAACCTATAGGTTTGTCGCATTTTATTATTCCAGACGAAGTCAACATCTCACGTCAGTGTGGCTTGAGGCCTAGGTGCGTTAGCTTGCTGCGCAGAGTTCAGGGTTCGAGTCTTACGCTTGGCAGGCACAATATTTTCCGTTGTGTTAGACAGCTATACTTTTACATTGAGGTAAGATTTATTATTTTATTTACCGGTCTCGCGGCCTCCGCTGGTTTATTGCAAAGTACAGTGAGCCAGGGTGACTTTTCGTACTGTATCGACATCTATATGTCTTATCTTTGGCTCTTAGATGTTGCCCAGCAAGTGCAGCTGCCTCTGGCGTGGCCTGGAGGGCCGGCTTGCTGGGCCCACCCTTTCCCCTGGGATTTTCCTTTTGTTCTCCCTACTTATTTCGCCCTCACATACCTGCGACCGCACGCAAGCGTCGCTTAGAACTCGCGCCATTCCATAGTTCGGCACTGCTAGCCACTGCGCATGATTTCTTACAAATTCTGATTGTAATTTTGTTTCACAAACACAAATATTACTTAACATGAGGACTTAACAACCAGTATAATAATCACCGTATTCGCTTTGACCTCTACTAACGCCCTTTATTCTGGTAGAATCACCCGCTGCCTTGAAATTTAGCGACTGGCGAACCGAGACTGTAACCAAAACGCCAGCCTTTCGATTCCAGTGCAGTTAGACTGAAAAATGTGGGTACTACTTTCGAAATTCCGAGAACAATAAAAGCAAGGTGTAGGAATACTGGTAGTACAATACGTACAAGAACGAAGAGGGAACAATGAGAATGGAAAACCAAGAACGAAGTGCTCATGAATTATGTAAAACTGGGATACAATCTTTCGCGCCTACTTTCACTCTCTACATTAAAGAAACAATGACAAAAAGAAAGGAGAGTTCCAAGAGTGAGGGTTAAGATTTAGGGTGAAAGGTTCTCAGTGATAAGATTCGCTGATAACATTGAGATCTGCAGTGAAAATGGAAAAAAAAATTACAGGCCCGTTGAATGGGATGAAGTGTTTGAGGAGTGCTGAATATGGACAGAGAGTAAAATGAAAAAAAAGGACGAGGAGTAGCAGAAACGAAAGTAGCGAAAGTAGCGAGGACCTTAACATCATAATTACTGACCACTAAGTGGACGAAATTAAGGGTTTCTGTATGTTAGAAGCGAGATTACACATCAGATGAGGCAAGAAGGACAACAAAAGCAAAATAACACAAGCAAAAGACGGAATTGTGGTCGAAATAGATATCTTTGCAACAAACTACGGCCATCTGAGGAAGAAATACTGAGAAAGTACGTTTGTAGCAAAGCATTGAACAGTACCAACTCTAGGAAAACCGAAAAAGAAGAGAATCGATGAATTCCAGATGTGTGTTACACAGGAAAATTGGAAATTAACTGAACTCAATACAAGGAAAGAGGAGGAAATGTGGAGGATCTCTGCAGAAACGGAGAGGACAGGAACACGTGGAAAACACTGACGAGAAGAAGGGACAGGATAATCGGATGTTTGTTGCAACATCAGGTAATACGTTCCATCCTACTATTGGAATCTGCAGAGCGTGAAAATTATAATAGGAGATAAAGATTGCCGGCCGAAGTGGCCGTGCGGTTAAAGGCGCTGCAGTCTGGAACCGCAAGACCGCTACGGTCGCAGGTTCGAATCCTGCCTCGGGCATGGATGTTTGTGATGTCCTTAGGTTAGTTAGGTTTAACTAGTTCTAAGTTCTAGGGGACTAATGACCTCAGCAGTTGAGTCCCATAGTGCTCAGAGCCATTTGAACCATCAAGATAAAGATTGGAATGCATCCAACAAACAATTCGGGACCTTAGCCATCGGCACACGGACCGTGCATTCGGACTTTGAACGTTGAGAGTGCTGAGTTTCAGACGTCATATCGTGGAAAATGCGCGCTAGGTAGTATATCTGAACGTGCAGAGCAATATCTACGTCAGATATTCTGAACGTGAAGTAGATCAGTGAGATGGAAGAACGCTACTTACACCACACTCACACCATCTCTCTCCGGTACAGAGCTGCGAGATGCCATATTGCCTTTCAGTTGAAGCCCATATACACTTTTTTGCTATATGTGCCGCTTCGAAGCACCAGTAAATTGAGGATCTCATTCATATTGGTGGCTGAAGAATTATATAACATGTGTATTATGAAAATTTACCGTTCCAAGGCAAATACACATTGAAGATCCAAACTTGCTGTTCTTGTAGTAGTTTGTTATAGCTCAAAATCAGTTAATAATGTGTCGTTGTTGTTGTTGTGGTGACCCTCCCTTAATGTCTCAGAAAGTTTTCTATCAATCGATGCCTTCTTTCAGTCAAATTGTTCCATAAATTTCCTGTCTCCCCAACTCTGTTCAGTACCACCTCATAAGTTACTTAATCTGTCCTACTCTTCATCATTCTTCTGTAGGACTACATTTCAGAAACTTCAGTTTCCTTTTTGGCTAAATTGTTTATCGTCCATGTTTCACTTCCATACATGACTACGCTCCATACAAAAATCTTCACAAAAGACTTCCTAATAACTCTATATTCGATTTTAACAAACTTATCTTCTTCAGAAACGCTTTTTCAGTTTTCTTTTTGGCTAAACTGTTTATCGTCCATGTTTCACTTCCGTACATGGCTACGCTCCATACAAAAATCTTCACAAAAGGCTTCCTAATAAGTCTATTCAATTTTAACAAACTTATCTTCTTCAGAAACGCTTTTCCTGACGTCGTCGATCTACATTTCATATCCTTTCTACTTCGGCCATCGTCAGTTATTATGCTGCCCTAATATCAAAACTCGTGTACTACTGTTAAGTCTCTCGTTTCCTGATTCAATACTCTCAGAATCACCTGTATTAGTTCGACTACATTCGATTATTCTTTTTGGATTTGTTGATTTTTATCTTATATCCTCCTTTCAAGACACTGTCCAGTCCTTTCAACTGCTATTCCAAGTCCTTTTCAGTCTCCGACTTAAATACAATGTTATCGGCAAGCCTCAAAGTAGTTATTTCTTCTCTCTGAACTTTAATTCTTTTTTCAAATTATTCTTAGGCTTTCTTTACCGTTTGTCCAGTGTACAGATTGAATAATTTCTGGATAGGCTACAACATTGTCTCACTTCCTTTCCAACCTCTGCCTTCATGACTCTCGACTCTCATACTGCCGTCTGGTTTCTGTACAAGTTGCAAATAACCTTACGCTTCCAGTATTTTACTCCTGCTACCTTCAGTACTTCAAAAAGAATATTCCTATCAACGTTGTCAAAAGCTTTCCCTAAGTCTAAAAAGGCTGTAAACACACGTACGCCTTTCCTCAACTCGTCTTCTAATGCAAATCACAGCCTCATGTGTTCCGACATTTCTCCTGAATCCAAAATGATCTCCCCTGAGGTCGGATCCACCAGTATATCCGTTCTTTTGTCAAGAATTCGTGTTAGTTTTTTGCAGCCAAGACTTACGACACTGATGGCTTACCAAGGTGACGCTATGGGAAAAACTCAATTGTACGAATGGTTTGCTCGCTTTAAAAATGACGACATGTCGATTGATGACAAAACCTCGTTCTGGGCGCCCATCAACTGCCCAAAGGGACGAAAATATTGAAAAACTTCGAGAGTTTGTACTCACAGACCTTCGACAGACAATTGGTTAACGGGTAGTGATTAGTAGGTTATCTTGGAGCTCGGTTCAGCGAATTTTAACGGAAGACCTGGGAATGAAAACTGATGCTGCTAAGTTTGTTCCTCGGGTTCTATCTGACATTCAAAAGGAACGTCGAGCTGGAACATGACGCGCTTTGTAGCAACATCTTGTAACATCCTGATTTTCTGTCGAAGGCCATTACTGCTGATAAGACATGGTGCTGTGGTTAAGACCCAGAAACAAAGCAACAGTCAAGATAACGGAAGACGTCATCGTCACCCTGTCCAAAAAAATGTCGTCAAGTCAAATCAAATATCAAAACAAGTTGCTGAGTTGCTTTTTTGATGCCAGGGGCGTAGTTCATTTTTGTTCCTCTAGGTCAGATCGCCAATCAAACCAAGTTTTAAGAAGATTACGTAACGTTGTTCGTAAAAAAAGACCCGATTTGTGACAGACAGGAGGCTGGTTTGTCCACCGCGACAACACACCAACACACACAGCCATCTCTGTGAGACAGTTTTTGGCTAAAAGTGGCGTGGTTCCGCTGCCGCACACACCTTACTCACTTGCCCTGGCTTCGTGCGACTTTTTCTTGTTCCCGCGCATGAAAAGAGGCATGAAAAGACACCGATTTGACAACATTGAAGGATTCAACAAAAAACGAGGGGGGAGCTGTCAGCCATTTCTAGAGACAGTGGCTTCGCCGGGGGACAAACTTATTGGTTGTAATGGAGAGTATTGTGAAAAGGACAAGGTTGTTTTGTAAACAGTTTTAAAATATATAGCCTTTGAAAATAATTCTGGTTTTTCTCGTTACTCTGCATAACTCAATCTATCCATTACGATTTTTAAATTTTCTAACCTACCTGACCGATGAAGCGAGCTAACATTACACGCTCCGATCCGTAAAACGCCGATCTCGTTTCTGCTGATGACGAGATCCTCCCGAGTAGTTCCCGCTCGGACACCCAAATGGGGAACTATTACGTCTGGGACATTTTACCCAATAGGACGCCATCATCTTTTGGCCATAGAGAAGAGCTTCATACCTTCGGGAAAATTACGGCTGTGGTTTCGCCTTGCTTCCAACCGTCTGCAGTACAGCAGAGCAAGACCGTTTTGGTTGTTATTGTAAGATTAGATCAGTCAGTCATTGAGACTGCCGTCCCTTCATCTACTGAAAACGCTGCTGCTCCTCTTCTTGAACCGCACATTTGCCTAACTTCTCAAGAGATACCCCTCCGTTGTGGTTGCACTCACGGTATGGCAATCTGTATTGCTATCGCTGAGGCACACAAGCCACCTCACTGACAGATAAGTCCATGGTTCATGGGGGTGGAAGGTGGAGGAGAGGGGCAGCAGGGGGGTTCATAACATACCTACGATTGAACATGATGAGATACAAAGTAGTCGTACAGCTCTCCTGGACTCTGTAGCTTAATGAGCAGCTATGTAGAATAATAAGATATCAGGTGATATGTTGCTGGTTCGCCTCTCACTGTATCCAAAAACTTTTTTATTAACCTCCGCGTTTTTAATAGGACCGATACCATCTTATAAATTTAATAAAATTGTAATCTGTAATGTCGTATATTACGTAAATGTAAAAGCGCTCTTTTTGAGGAGTTAGTTCTACTGGCTTAATCTACAAGACAATTGCATTACCTGCAGTAAGATATTTTTCACTTTCTTGTTTTAAGTTTTGTATTTCACATCTATAGATTCTGCTACTGAATAGGAACAGTGATGAAGTAAGAATGACCTAGGGGTGTCACTAAAAAATAACAATGATGAAATAATTATTAATCTTATTTGGAGAACTATAATAAATTTGCATAGAACGTTTTGTAATGGTACTTCTATAAGCCGACTGGACATGTTAATTTTGTTTTTGCCTCGTAAAATTGTCGTCGATATTGAAGTTTTTATTTATGTATAGTATAGAAAGAAAAACGTAACTAGCATGTGGACATGGAGGAAATATTCATTTTAATAGAGCTAATGTAGGAATTTTACGCTCGAACATACCGTAAGTAGCGTGATTTGCAAGCCAGATAAGAACAGCCGAGAACTACCGCTGGACCGCGCTGCAATCGCGTATACCAAGTTGAGGCACACGTAGCGCATTCACAAGTCGCTTCGTTTCTGAGCGTTCAGCAGCATGTTGAACTCGGCATGCTCAACGTTAAAGTTGGAGAGGACAGGGCGTGTACTGACGCCTTTAGGGTGCTAGGGCCACTCTGAGATGAGGAGGTTGGCACAAGAGTGGAATCCTTGGGTGGCCACATCAATCCAGTCAGAAGATCAAAGAAGTAAACAAGAACAGCAGTAACAATAATAATAATAAAATTACCAAATATGCAGAAACCACTCGCAAAATCATGTTTTATTTATTCACATTTCCAAATCGATTTCAACCGATTAACAGCCATCATCGGTGCTACAAATACAAGAATAAAAATAATTTTTCATATAGAGGGCGGGTTTGCTTTGCAGCGCCCCCTTATGGTTTCTCGTTGTCATAGTCAATTCTCGATGTATCACTTTATGTTTGACCTCTGCTTGAGACAGTATTACTACTCAGGACACGTATTGGTTGAAAGGTAAATTTGTATTGTCATTTTAAATGGTTTAATGCGTCTATATACAATTCACTGGTTTACGTTGGTTTCTGTACATTTATTTATTTGGTCTATGTTATTAATTATTTTCATTCTTGTATTTGTAGCACCGATGATGGCTGTTAATCACTTGAAATCGATTTGCAAAAGTGAATAAATAAAACATAATTTTGCGACTGGTTGCCGCATATTTGGTAATTTTATGGTTTACGGTCGCTTCACAACTTGGGAACCACATGGAGCCCACCATTAATAATAATAATAATAACAAGAACAATAAAATTTCGGCCGGCCTGTGTGGCCGAGCGGTTCTAGGCGCTACAGTTCGGATCCGCGCGACCGCTACGGTCGCAGGTTCGAATCCTGCCTCGGGCATGGATGTGTGTGATGTCCTTAGGTTAGTTAGGTTTAAGTAGTTCTAAGTTCTAGGGGACAGATGACCTCAGAAGTTAAGTCCCATAGTGCTCAGAGCCATTTGAACCAATAAAATTTCGAGTGTAGTTGTGGCGGAAGATTGAACCTGTGGGTCGTGTCGGGAAGTATCCTCAAATATGATCGTTGGAAGAGAATTTCTCATGGAATGGCGTTAGTCAGGTTTTCACTTACACTTCTGTCCACCTGTTTCGCTGGGTGGTAACGTGCTTGCCTCCCATGCACAGGGCCCGGGTTCGATTCCCGATCAGGTTGGAGATCTTCTCCGCTCGGGGACTGGGTGTTGTCCTCATCATCATTTCATCCTCATCATCGGCCGAAAGTCGCCCAATGTGGCGCCGACTGAAATAAGACTCGCCCTGGGCGGCCGAACCCAACAGGGACATCGCGGCCAACAATGCCACACGGTCATTTCATTCCATACTTACACTTCCGCTGCGGCTTGCCAATATACTAAACGTAACGTCTACATCCATTCATCAATGAGGTGTTGTGCTTATATTGTACACGCTGCAGTGAGTGATGATAAATCCTCAGAGACTATTGATCCGTGGATACCTGAAAGTAAGGAAATTTGTTACTGTTGTTAGCATTTCTAAGTAATTCACTTACATTTAAATGTAGTTATTCCAAATATCCGTTTTCCATTTAAAAGTGTTGACAGTGCAGCACAATAAATTCATCCTTTTCTGTTTAAACATTCAGTTCGTTGCTTTGTAATACTACACAATAATGAAAAAGGACATAATATGTTAGGAGATACCAAAAAGAAACGCAAATAATAATTTTTGTTCAGACAGTTGCAAACTGAAAAAAACCTGAGATTATTATAGGTTCCAAAATGCAACAAAACATGGAAGCCTGCCAGAAGACGGGACTGTCCGACAAACGTTGATGTGATTACGCGGAATAACAGATTTAAATCTGTTTCCAGTACTTTTGAAGTCAAATCGCTACTTGATAATGACTTACACGTGCATTTCTTAACAGAAAAATACATTCTGATAGAGTACAACATAAATAAAATAATGATATTACCAGGTGCAAAACTGAAATTCTTATTTCACATTTTCCGTTTTCTTTTACGAATTTTACATTCATTGTCGTCATGGACATGGTTCAGGCGAAGTGCAATAAGCACATTTTGCCTTGTAGTATGAATATTACACGACTGTTAAATGGAACGTTTTATCATTTAAGCAACTTGTGAAATTGTTCTCATTACGGTCGACAGCTTCGCTTTGACCTGCGGAACAAAATTAATTATCTAATTTTACCCATAATGGATGTTACGAGGAACTCCGAGACCGTGGAAAATAAAATATCTAGAGCTTAACAAGAGCAAGCAGTCAGTTTAAACTACGTTTAATATATCACTCTACTGGTGTCGAGCAGAAATCGCTTCTTCGATGGCGTGCGTTCTTCACCATGCAACTGAATTTAGGTTGTGGAGGGTTTTAGCATTGCGTCTATCACCTACATAGGAAGATGCGAGAATCGTGATAAAATTAGACGACTCAGGGCTGGCACGGAATTGTTCGTTTGCTTTGCGTGCTATTCGAGAAGCAGTCTTAATGAGGTTCGATGAAACCTCTGACGAGTACTTACATGTGAACTACGAGCTAGTAGTTATGTAGAATTAACACCTTTCGTTGGAGGAATGTGGACTAAATCCATTATGACAGTGTTTCTGGAAGCCCAATTACTGCGTTCATCTGTTTATGAGGGGCACATAGAGTATTGCTTTTATGTTGGCAATGAAGTTTACAGAATGAAGAACATGACATCCAGCGCTAATAAATAGCCTACACTTCTCGTCTAGTACATGTAAATCACTGACCCTGGAGTACCCTTCACAAACGCTGATTCAGGTATCACTGTACAAGACAGTGCTGTCAGATGTGGAATATAACCCATGACATTGTTACACAGTCTCATGGTCTGCAATGCTCTGTGTCACCTCTCGCACCCTCGCTGGCCAAATTATATGATAGCAAAATTTTTCCACTATCGATATTTTTATTAAAAGTAGTCAGACACAACAGGAGCAAACAACATAAGTACATGGTCGAATACATTTACTATTATTCTGCAAAGGCATTTCATATGTGGCATCTATCCATTCTCCAGAGTCTGCGACTCCTGCTTTGGCTGAAAAGTTCCACTCGAGAGTAGCAGTCCCCACTGCAGTTGGGCCACATGAAACGTTCTCCCTGTCCGTATTGTCCTGTTCCTGATTCGTTCGTGTGTGCGATCGTCTTCTGCAAGCTTGACTCCATTTCGTTCAGTCTGTCGCCACTTGACACAATCAACAGCAGTACTTTCCCAGTGAATTTCATTTATACCAGCCTTGGTCAGGCCTCTCTTGCAGATATCCTTGAAGCGAGTGTGCGATCTTCCCATTGGTCTCACACCCACCTGGAGTACTCCGCACAGCAGCTTTTTTCGGTAATCGTTCAGTATCCATGCACCTGACGCGTCCTAGTCACCGTACATGTCGGTGGCTCAGGAGCGCATGCATGCTGGTTGTGCATGAGAGCTGTAAAATCTCAGTGTTTGGTACTGCATCTCTCCAAGAGATCTGAAGGGTCCTACGGATACAGCGGAGATGAAAGCTGTTCAGTTAATATTCGTACTTAGCAAGAGTTGTCTATGCCTCACAGTTATAGAGAAGGGTGCTGGTAACGCAAGCGTCGTACATTTGTAAGTCTTTTTTATTGCGAGCAGTCCACTGATCCATACTCTGTTTTCGAATACAGCCGTAATACACGATGCTTTTTGGATTATGTTAGTAACCTGTGTCCACAGACAATCTACTATGTATTGTAGATCCCAAGTAGGTAAAGTCATCAAGTTCCTTGAGAGAATTGCAGTCAATGCTTATGTGTGCAAGGCTGGTGGTGTCCTGTTCCAGGATCTTAGTCTTTCGGAGACTGAGGGTAAGACGAAATTTTTCACAACCGCGTATAATTTGTTAATTACCTACTGCAGCCCTTCTGTGTTTGCTACTAGAGATCTGCATATAACAACTCACGAATAACTATTTTATTACTTTGGTCTTGGGCTTGAGGAGGGCAATGTTGAAAAGATTTCCATCATACCTTCTCACAATCTTGAAAAGCAAGTGTCAACAGAAGGGAAAAGAATATCTCAAACAGACTAGGAGTTAATACATACCCCTGCTTTACACCGCTATTAACAGGGAACGCTTCTGATGTTTTACCGTTGAAGCATATTGTTGCATGCGTTTTCTCATAAGAGACAGTAGTTTAGGCGGGCATCGAATGTTCTGCAGCAACCTGAAGAGCTCATTTCTAAACATATAATCAAATCCTTCAACAAGGTCAATAAAAGAAATATAAAGTGTCAGGTGGCAGTTGAAGGTGGCAGGGATAAAATACAGGGAGCGAAAGGCTATTTACGACTTGCACAGAAACCTAGTGGCCGTTATAAGAGTCGATGAGCACGAAAGGGAAGCAGTGATTGAGAAGGGAGTGAAACAGGGTTGTAGCCTATCCCCGATGTTATTCAATCTGTATAAACAGCTAGCAGTAAAGGAAGCAAAGGAAAAATTTCGAGTAGGAAAAAAATCCATGGAAAAGAAATAAAAACTTTGAGGTTTGCCGATGACATTGTAAGTCTGTCAGAGACAGCAAAGGACCTGGAAGAGCAGTTGAACCGAATGCACAGCGTCTTGAAAGGAGGATATAAGTTGAACATCAACAAAAGCAAAACGAAGATAATGGAATGTGGTCGAATTAAATCAGATCATGATGAGGGAATTAGATTAGGAAATGAGACACTTAAAGCAGTAAATGAGTTTTGTTATCTGGAAATAAAATAATTGATGGTGGTCGAAGTTGAGAGAATTTAAAATGTAGACTGGCTACGAAAAGGAAAGCATCCCTGAAGAAGAGAAGTTTGTTAACATCGAGTACAGATTTAAGTGTCAGGAAGTCCTTTCTGAAAGTATTTGTGTGGAGTGTAGCCATGTATGGAAATGAAACATGGACGATGAACAGTTTGACGAGAAGAGAACAGAAACTTTCGAAACGTGGTGCTACAGAAGAATGCTGAAGATTAGATGGGTAGATCATGTAACTAATGAGAAGGTACTGAACAGAATTGGGGAGAACAGGAATCTATGACGCATCTTGACTAGAAGAAGGGATCAGTTGGTAGGACACATTCTGAGGTATCAAGGGATCACCAATTAAGTATTGGGGGGAAGCGTGGAGGGTAAAAATTGTAGAGAGAGACCAAGAGATGGATGCAGTACGCAGAAACCACACTCTGGGCTGGACTGAAGACCACCCAACAGCAAAGTCGTCCTTGCTGCTCAGGTAACTTCTCTTTCAGATATTATAGAGAGAAGATTCTGGAAGCTAGGATTTGGAATTGCATTAGGATGACTCTTGCACATGCCCTCCCGGCTACTATCACAGTGAAACTCCTCGGTAATTGCTCAAGTCTCCTCTGCCCCAGTTCTGTGTACACAATCTTCGAATACCGCATATTAAATGGGACGGAACCTTCTTCCCAGCTGATTGTAAGAAGTTAGTGCAAGTATTTGAGGAGGGCGTATTTTGTACTTAACAACAACCTCTGCAGAGATGCTCTCTTCACCTGGAACCTTACCATTAACAAGGAAATCTTTCGCTTTACTGAATTCTTCCATCGTAGGCAGTACATCTAGTCCTGCCATAATTGGCGTTTGTTTGATGGCGTCAAGTGCATCCCTGCTAACGTCATTCTCAGCTGCATACAAGTCAGAGTTCCATTTGCTTGCTTTCATCAGTAATGACTTTATCTGTCTTTGACTTCAGAGGAGCCAATTTTCTGGCAGTTGGACCAATTGCATTCTTAATAGTGTCATACATTGCCTTAGAGTCCCCAGAATCGATCGATTTCTGTATACCTACACATAAATTCAACCAGTAGTTGTTTGCACATCTACTGGCTGTTTGCTGTGCTCTGTTCTTTGCTTCTCGCAAGTCGTCCCGAGATCTTCCATTCGGGTTTGTTTCTGTTTTGCCTCAATGACTGGGTACACTCCTTAAAAATTTTGCTCATACCAGTCCTTGTTTGTGTTTTCTTTCATTCCGTAAGCCAATACTGCCGAGTTGTAAATGACGCCAGAAAGTTGTGTCCATTTGTTCTCAATATTCCTTTTTGCATGTACGTTTCCTGGTAAGGCACTTTCAAAATTGCTGGTAAACTTCTGTTTTCGTTACGAGTCATGCGTTTGATATGTGTTGATATGAGTGTGACTTCTCAGTTAGGCGCGGTGATTTCTCTTAGGGGTGAGCCTCATTCTGAACGCCACCAGAGCGTGGTCAGTGTTGCAATCGACACTATGATAGCTTCGTGTTAGCAGGACATTTTTGAGATCTGTATGCCATGCTGTGACAATCAAGTTGATGCCAGTGAAGAGAGCGAGAGAGTCTCCAGGATACGTTGTGTCGATCCTTAAGTTGAAAATATGTGTTTGAAATGCAGAGTCCATAAAAGCAGCAGACTTCCAGCGATCTCTGACCATTTTCATTCACTTTTCCCACTCCATGTTGACCCAGACAAGTTGGCCGCATATCATTATCTGATCCAGATCAAGCATTAATGTCGGAGCCAGTTACTTTGGCTGTTCTGTCGCTGAGTAAATCATAAAACAGATCATTCTCTTCCATGCTGGATGATAAAGTGGGAGCGTCCACTTTCAAGATGTTGACAGCACGAAAACAGCACATTAGTAAAGTAAGAATCCACTCTGTTCCACCACATAGTGGCACAATACAGTTCAGGCCGGTATTTAACTACGAATCTACGCCATGAAGTCGCACTTCACTAGCAAGTTGATACTCAATCAAGAATGTTTAAGAGCTAACAGCTTTGAGAGAGTGTAGGTTAGGAACTTAACACATAATTTGTACAGATGCCAGGTCAGTTATAAGAGTCGAGGGGCGTGAAAGGGAAGCAGTGGTTGTGAAGCGAGCGAGACAACGTTGTAGCTTATCGCCGATGATATTCGATCTGTACATTGACCAAGCAGTAAAGGAAACCTAAGAAAAATTGGGCTTCGGAATTAAAGTTCAAGGAGAAGAAATAAATACTTCAAGGTTTGCCGATGACATAGTAATTCTGTGAGAACCTTTGAACGAAATGGACAGTGTCTTGAAAGGAGGACACAAAACGAATATCGGCAAAAGGAAAGCAAGGGTAATAGAATGTAGTCGAATTGAATCCGATGATGCTGAGGGAAGTAGATTAGGAAACAAGGCACTAAGTAGTAGATAAGTTTTTCTATCTGGGGAGCAAACAACTGATGGTGGCCAAAGTAGAGGATAGAGAATGTAGCCTAGCAACGGCGACTAATGCGTTTCTGAAAAAGAGAAATTTGTTAACATCGAATGTAAAATTAAATGTCAGGAAGTCTTTTCTAAACGTATTTTTGTGGTGTCTAGCCGTGTATGGAAGTGAAACATGGATGATAAACAGATTGGACAAGAAGAGAACAGAAGCTTGTAAATAGAGTTGCTGCAGAAGAATGATGAAGATTAGACGGGGAGACCATCTAATTAACAAGGAGGAACTGAATGTAATTGGGGGAGACAAGCTTTTTGTGGCACAACTTAACCGAGAGAATGGATGCTCACTTGGTACAAGTAGATACTGGATGTGATTCTGTATTATTGGTTCTCTTCAATGTTTCGAACGCCATTTCCATTCTACAATTATGTACAGGTTGTAATACGGTACCTATTGAAGGACTTTTGCATGTTCTCTGTCGATTCTATTTATCTAAATTACCTCACAGTTACCCTGTCGGTCGTATCTATGACGATACTTTTAGAATATCGCAGCGATTTTAGAGGCAAAATTTTTATTTAAAGTGATTTACTGAGTGTCACTAATAATATGAATCACAAAATCATTAAGGACAGTCAAGAGGAATGCCTGGTTGCTCCGCTGTTGGGTTCAAAAACCGAAGTGAAAATGGATGTATGATGTTCGTTGTAATCCGAAGGTCGTGAGTTGGAATCCTGCTCAATCCAGGTTTTCTTTAACGTTATTTTCTAGACTTTTAATGGTTCTTGAGTGACACGATGTGTTTTAACACGTTTACGGAACCCGAAGTCTAAGTACTTACGACTGGCCACTCGCACTTGGATCTGTAGTCTTGGCTATTCACATTCCTGTAAATTATAATTATCGTGTGGATATTCAGTTACCTATTTTAAATTACTTTCTGCTGTTTCAGTAGAGTACCTAAGTATTGATATTTTTCCGATTTTCTGTGGTAGGTCTACAGAGTTCCTAAGAATGTTTTGCCAGCATAAGAAAATGTTATAAGATCGACACACACTTAAAATGCATTATGTTGGCACGGAAAGAGACAAGAGTTTACCAATTTCAGCGATGAATATCAGTATGGAAAAATCTGAAATAGCACCAGGTACTCTGAGATACATTAAAAGAACCTTTTTTCTTGTTAATCAGTTGTCAGTGTTTATTCAGCATCATAAAATACAGCTGTTGAAATTCGGCAGACATACACACTGCTTTAGAATACTTCCATTTGCTCACAAATTTATTAGGCCTATATAAACATAGACGAATGACATTTGTTTTAATCATGTAGCGAGTATTAAGCTAGAAGATCTGCTTTGGTCTCATGCGTCAAACACATGCCTTAATTTACTCGTGAACTGGCTAGCTTTCCGCATACGTTGCTACCTAATTGCACTTCCCGCTCGCAAACTGGTAAAAACACGGCGGCCACGGGCCGATTGGCCACTCTCTCTCTATATAGGCTCTCTAAAAATAACCAGTCTAGGGTGTCCTCTGTTATCCGTTCCGTAAAATGCGAGCTGTTGGCAAAGCTATATGGAATAGCTGTCAAACGTTGCTATAGCGACAGAGAGAAGCTACAAGCAAAGATAATCTATATAGACGTTGCGGGTTGCCGTAGAAACGGCGTCCTCTATCAATGCGACATTCTGAAAAGCTGGCACAAAGTGCTGTAACGACAGCAAAGACGATCTATGTAGGCGTTAAGGGTTATAGAGATGGCGTCCTCTATCGATGTGACACGTCAATAATAGAAAATATTGTACTGAATATAGTAGTCGTTAAAGATTATACATAGTAATATGAATGGCAGAATAGCGAAACATGGGGCGTTATTTAACAAGCAATCATGCCTAGTACGTAGGAAGGAAACATAGCTACAAGGAGCAACATAATCTTTTAGATATACAGAGATGCATTACATTTTGTTTAAACACGATTTGGTTATAAATTCATATAATAGATAATATTACGTAAAGTAATGATGATGAGAAAATAACCCATGTATTATTAAAGGACAAAAAATCCGTTAAAATGAGACTGTTAGTGAATAAACAGTTTGTAAAGAAAAAGGAGGGGGTTTGGGGACAGAACATTAAGAATAGTAGATAACAGCAGTGATAAATATAAAGAAACTATAGCTTCATTAATCACAGAAAAATGCTAATCATAAAAATACGAGTCAGCATTATTTGTATAAAAAGAAGGTCAACTAAAACATAGACTGGAGGGAAAAAAAGGGAAATGAAAGAGCAGTCAAACTTATAACAAGTCTTCAAAAAGATCAATGAAATATTTTTCCCTAAAATCAAGTTGCTCGTTCAATAACGCTAGAGGCTCGTGTTTTTGATGTGCGTAAATTTCTATTTCTTCTAGTGAATTTAATAAAGGTCCTTTAGGGGCAATGTGGGGAATTTTTTAATTATTTTGGATTGTCCCTTCAGAGTAATCACGGTCTTCTAGATGCTGGCCCAATAAAGATTTACCTCGACTAGTACCTCAGGTTTGTTCTTTAAAACGCACGGCAAAATTGCGACCTGTTTGTCCAATATATTGTTTTTCACAATCATTACGTAAGATTTTATAAACGCCAGAATTCTGATATTTGATGTCATTTAGACATGTCTGTTTTGAAGCAAGTTGTTGGTGGTAAAAGCTATTGTCAACTAGGTGTTTTTAGATAATTTATTTATTTTGTCAAAAATTTTATAACATTTCCAGTCTATGATCGCTTCTGTTGGACCAGAGGACCCAGTCCATTCCATGTAAGTATCGTCCACCCAATTATGGGGCCACCAGCAGCAAGCACAGTGCTTTGTTAAGTGCTTTGTTGAGAACTTGGGTCCAAGGCTTCGTCGGGTCTGCACCGCACTCGAATCCTACCATGAGGTCTTACCAACTGAAATCGGGACTCATCGTACGAGGCCAAGGTTCTCGTGTTGTCTGGGGTCCAACTGATATAGCTACGAGCACAGGGGAGGCGCTGCAGGCGACGTCGTGCTGTCAGCAAAGGCACACGCGTCAGTCGTCTGCTGCCATACCCCACTAACGCCAAATTTAGCCGCACTATTCTAATGGATAAGTTCGTCGCACGTCCGACGTTGAGTTCTGCTTTTATTTTATGCAGTGTTGCTTGTCTTTTAGCTGTGACAACTCTAGGCAAACGCCGCTGCTCTCGGTCGTTAAGTGAAGGCCGTCGGCCATTGTGTCGTCCGTTATGAGAGGTAATAACTGAAATTTAGTATTCTCAACACACTCTTGACACTGTGGGCCTCGGAATGTTGAATTACTTAAAGATTTCCGAAATGGAATGTCCCACGCACTTAGCTCCAAAGTCTGTTAATTCTAGTCGTGTGGCTGCAATCAGATCGGAATCCTTTTCACTCGGAACACCTGAATGCAAATGACACCTCTACCAATGCACAGCCATTTTATACCTTGTGTGCACGATACTACCACCATGCGTATGCGTTCATGTCGCTATCCTATGACATTTCTCCTCAGTGTAACAGAATCCGGACCCCTAAAATGCAGTTTTTCGACAGAGTATTTCTGTTAAGAACAGAGACGAATTACATAACGCAGATAAAAGCAACTGAAGATAGGCATAATCGGCAAACTGATGTAGAGGGTATCAGTGATGTACATTTGCCTCGATCATTGTGCAGTTTTCAGTCTGGGACTGACCAAAAATGAATGTGTGGTGTCACCGCCAGACACCACACTTGCTAGGTGGTAGCCTTTAAATCGGCCGCGGTCCGTTAGTATACGTCGGACCCGCGTGTCGCCACTGTCAGTGATTGCAGACCGAGCGTCGCCACACGGCAGGTCTAGAGAGACTTCCTAGCACTCGCCCCAGTTGTACAGCCGACTTTGCTAGCGATGGTTCACTGACAAATTACGCTCTCATTTGCCGAGACGATAGTTAGCATAGCCTTCAGCTACGTCATTTGCTACGACCTAGCAAGGCGCCATTATCGTTTGCTATTAATCTTGTGATGCATGTACCATCAGACCGATGTTCACCAATTATGGATTAAAGTTAAGTATTCCCGAAGCTACGTACTTATTTTACTAGACTCAACTCCTTTAACTGTTCCAGACCTCACGCCAGCCTGCGTGAGCTTAAACGCGTGCCTTTCGGCTACCCGTCACTGTGGATTGGCTGTCTTGCCAGTCTACAACAGAATGAACGGAAGGCTTAATTGTTGTTGTTAATTAATTTTAGACAGGAATTAATATATTAAATATTGAATCCTTTTATGTAGCTGACGAGGAATTGTGCTTCATTATTCTTACGCAGTAGGCTGAAGATTCTAACCGTTATGAGCACCTGATTAATGGTGTGCTGGCCCAACTTCGGAACACAATACGGCAACTATTCTGAGTTACGGGGATTCGACAAGTTATTGGTACGTTTTTGGATGTATGTGGCACCCATAGTGTCCCATATTGCTCCAGATCCCGCGAGTGTGATGGTAAAGACACAAACGTGCGATCACTATCGTGCTCTCAAATCACTGTAGTATATTTCTCGTCGTGTGACCTGCATATTTACCTGCTGGAAGATGCCATTGTCTTCGTGGAAGACTGCAAGTTTGAATGGATGAAGGTGGTCCATAATGTTCACGTAGTCAACAGCTGTCATATTACCTGCCAGTAGTACTGTAGGGCTCATGGAACCTAGGCCATTGTCCTCAGTAGCATAATACGGCACCACAGTCATGCTATCATGGCGTGGTGCATATTTGCAGGAACCGTTCGCCTGAATGTCATTGTATCCACGACAATCGACCTGGTGTAACAAGAAAATTGAGTCATGCGACGAGATGGCACGTTTTCACTAATCCACGGAACAACGTCGATGATCCCGTGCCCATTGAATCCGTAATGGGTCGTTGGGTTAACACAGTAATGTTAAGAAGATGCGGAGTCCTATGTCCAAAAAAATGCACTGAAAGGTGTGGTCCGAAACACTCGTGGCTGCCCTAGCATTGTATTCTGTCGTCAGCTCTGTCACAGATCGCCGCTTGTCCTGCTTCACAGAGCGCGCAGCCCTCTGTCCTTTACATTCTCTGATGAGCCGTGGCCGTTCAACATGTCACGTTACCTACTTTCCACAGATGCTCACTACAGTAGCGTGGGAAAGGCCGATCAACTTCGCCGTTTCCTATATGCTCGTTCTCAGGCGCTCTGCCACAACGATCTCCCCTATGTGAAAGTCGCGTATTTCACTCTCGGCTTGTGTCGTCGTAAGAATATTTTTCTTCTCTGCTACGCATATACACTTTCGTTATCGCCCCTCGTTCCCGCAACACCATGTAGTAGTATTCCATGTCGTGGTGGACAGTGGTCATAATGTAAGTCTGCAGGCTATCGTGGCCGTTGTCACGGAAATTAAAATCTTCTGGGTTATTAGGCCGCGTCATGTTTCTTCTAAATTGATCGACGTTTCGACCCCTCTGCTGGGATCTTCGTCAGGATCTTCTGGTGTCCACTACTTCTAGAACACTGTGTTTTAGCAGTAGTGGACACCAGAAGATCCTGAGGAAGGTCCCAGCAGAGGAGTTGAAACGTCGATCACTTTAGAAGAAACATGACGCGGCCTAATAACCCAGAAGATTTTAACTTCAGTGGCCATAATGTTTTGGCCCATCAGTGTACACTAATTGTTACGTCCTTTCACACATTCTGTCAGGTGTGTACGTACATGTACTGTGATCGGTATGTCAAAATGTACCCACTTCAGTGCGTTAACTGGTTTGTCTCTGCGCCTAACATTATTCCGCAAACGCGTTGCATATTTTACTTCCTGGTGTTTTCTGCATGAGTCCACGCATCCACACTTCAGCACCTGATATGCTGCCCAAGTCTGCTTGCCTCACGTATTTTGAGGTAAATTTTTAAAATTTTTTGATTTTATTTATTTATTTATTTATTGAGTCATCAGACTTCTGACCGGTTTGATGCAGCCTTCCACTAATTCTTCACCTGTGCTAACCTTTCCATCTCAGAGCAAATCTACGACCTCAATTATCTGCTGAAGGTATACCAATCTCTGACACCTTCTACAGCTTCCTCTAGTACGATGGAACCTATTCCCTGATGTTTCTACAGATATTCTATCATCCTGTCTCTTCTTCTTACCCTCTCCGATTCTGCTATGAACCTTCTCATTCCCTTTCTTATTAGTTCACCTAAATTTTAACATTCGTCTTAGCATCACGTCTCAAATGCTTCGATTCTCTTCTGTTCCGATTTTTACAAGCCCATGTTCCATTACCACACAATGCTTCGCTCCAAATGTACATTCTCACAAATTTCTTCCACAAATTAAGGCCTATGTTTGATACTAGTAGACTTCTCTTGGCCAAGAATGCCCCTTTTGCCTGTGCTAGTCTGCTTTTGATGTCCTCCTTGCTCTGTCCGTCATTAGTTATTATATTTCTAAGGTAGGAGAATTCCTTAACTTCATCTACTTCCCGACCATTAATTGAGATGTTACGTTTCTGATTGTTCTCAATTCTGCCACTTCTCCTTACTTTCCTCGATTTGCTCTCAATCTATATTCTGTACCCAGTAGACTGTTCATTCCATTCAGCAGATTCAAATGGTTCAAATGGCTCTGAGCACTATGGGACTCAACATCTTAGGTCATAAGTCCCCTAGAACTTAGAACTACTTAAACCTAACTAACCTAAGGACATCACACACACCCATGCCCGAGACAGGATTCGAACCTGCGACCGTAGCAGTCCCGCGGTTCCGGACTGCAGCGCCAGAACCGCACGGCCACCGCGGCCGGCCATTCAGCAGATCCTGTAATCATTCTTTACTTTCACTGAGCATAGCAATTTGAACACGAAACTTATCATTGATATTCTCTCACATTGAACTGTAATCCAACACTTACATTTCTTTCATTCACGACATTTCTGCTCCAATGTATAGATTGAACAGCAGAGGTGACAGACTACACTCCTGTCTTACATCCTTTTGAATCCGAGTTCTTCCTTCTTTGTCCTCTTATTATTTCCTCTTGGCTCCCTCTCCCTAAAGCTTATTAGTATTTTCCGCAGAATTTCGAACATCTTACAGAAAATGACATCTCCGATTGCTTTTCCCAGGTTTACGAATCCTATGAACCTGTCTTCATTTTGCTTCACTCTTGCTTCCATCAAGAATCGCGAGGCTAGAACTACCTCTCTGGTGCATTTACCTTTCGTAAGTCCGAACAGATCTTCATCTAACACGTCTTCAATTTTCTTTTCCATTCTTCTGTATATTATTCTTGTCAGCAATCTGGATGCATGACTGTTAAGCTGATTGTGCGATAAATCTTCTCTTCGAAATTGTGTGCATGATATTTTTCTGAAAGTCAGATGGTACATTGCCAGACTGATACATTCTACGAAGCAACGTTAACAATCGTTTTATTGCCACTTTCCCCAACGACTTCAGAAATTCTGAATGAATGTTATCTATCTCTTCTGCCTTATTTGAGCTTAAGTCTTCCAAAGCTCTTCTAAATTCTGATTTTAATACTAGATCCCCTGTCGCATCCGTATCGACTCTTGTTTCTTCTTCTATCATATCAGATTTCATAGACGTCTTCAGTGTACTTTTTCCACCTATTCGCTCTCTCCTCTGCATTTAACAGAGCACACTTAATGCTACCACCGATTCTTTTAATTTCACAAACTTTTCTATATGCTGAGTCAGTCCTTCAGACAGTCATTCCTTTTTCGGTTCATTTACATTTCTCATGCAGCCGTTGCACCTTAGCTACCTAGGACTTCCTCTTTATTTCGTTCCTAAATGACCTGTATTTGTGTGTTCCTAAATTTCCCTGAACAATTTTGTATTTCCCTCTTTCATCGATCGCCTGAAGTGTTTCTTCTGTTACCTATGGTTTCTTCGCAGTTACCGTGTTTGCACCTACGTTTTCCTTTCCAACATCTGTGACTGTCCTATTTCTAGATGTCCATTCGACTGAGCTGCCGACTGAGCTACTTCCTATCACAGTATCTATAGCCACAGAGAAATTCAAGTGTTTCTCTTCATACCTTAGTACTTTCATGTTTTACTTCTTTGCGTCCTGATTCTTCCTAACTAGTCTTTTAAACTTCAGCCTAGTTTTCATTACTACTAAGTTGTGATATGAGTTGGTTCAAATGGCTCTGAGCACTATGGGAATTAACATCTGAGGTCATCAGTCCCCTAGAACTTAGAACTATTTAAACCTAACTAACCTACGGACATCACACAGATCCATACCCGAGGCAGGATTCGAACCTGCGACCGTAGCGATCGCGCGGTTCCAGATTGAAGCGCCTAGAACCGGTCGGTCACTACGGCCGGCTGCGATCTGAGTGTATATCTACTCCTGCGTATCCCTTACATCCTGTATCTGATTTCTGGGTATCTGCCTGACCATGATTTGATCTAACTGAAATCTTCCTGCATCTCCCAGACTTTTTCAAGTATACCTCCTCCTCTCGTGATTCTTGAACGGAGTACTCGCTATTACTAGCTGATATTTATTGCAGAACTCAATTAGTGTTTCTCCTTTCTCATCCCTAATACAAAACCAACTTTCTCCCGTAAACTTTTCTTCCACTCTTTCCGGATTCCAATCCCCCATGACTAACGGAGTTTTGTCTCCCTTTAGGTACTGCGTTTCTGTTCAATATACTTCCTCTATCTCTTCATCGTCTGCTTGCGTCGTATTTATACCTGAACTATTGTTTTCAGTATTGGTTTGCTGTTCATTCTGATGAGAACAAGTTCACGGTAACTCATTCTATGTTCTGCCTTCCTGTTCATAACGATTTCTACTCCCATTACACCATTTTCTGCTGCTGTTGGTAATACCCTGTACTCATTTGATCAGAAATCCTCGTTTTCTTTCCATTTCACTTCACTGACCCCTGCTATATCTAGAATGAGCCTATGCATTTCCCTTTTCAGATATTCTAGCTTCATTACCATTTAAAATGTCTGACATTGCACTACCCGATTCGTAGAACAATATGGTTTCGTTCGCTACTCACTCTTTTCCTTATGGTCAGCTTTCCGTTGGCAGTCCCTTCCAGGAGATCCTAGTGGGGGACTATTCTGGAATCTTTTGCCAATGGAGAGATTATCATGACACTTTACCGATTACAGGCCACTTACCCAGTTAACAGACACAAGTAAATATCTTATACGCTGTATAAACAATTTTTGTGCAATAAATTGATGAGACTTTTCAGCGCAAACTGGCGACCAAAGTACATTTGTGCTGATTGTACAACTAAACGCTTCGCCTAATTGAGGGTGAAGTAAAGATTTATAATCGAAATTAAACATAAGTGCATTATCAGAGTTAAATTCTCTACGGCGTGTCTTTGTTATTCTGCGTGTGGACTTCAAAACGTCTCTACATCTAACTGTTGTCAACCAGACATCAGCAATAGCTTCAATAACTTCACTCCTCAGTGGTGGCTTATGCTCAGAAGCATCCAGTGTCCCGTTCTTTTCAGCTTGCTTCCGTTTACACCCGCTTTCAGAACAGTAATTGTGCTGCGGACTGTTATTCGTTGAACCAATGTAATAAATTGTTACCATAATCTATTTTTAATCTCACTTTTGTGGAAAGCGTGTACTTGAGATATCTGTTGGGCAAGGAAAATGTATCACTGTTTTGTTTGGCCTAGAATGTTATAACAGCTTTAAAGAAATGTCGCAAACGGCCTAAGCGTCGTGAGCGCTGTAGTCGGCGTATCCGCTCTTCCACTGAAATTTATGTTTCAGTTGTACCACGTTCGAGGGTTATTCGGAAATTAAGGAACGCTCGGTCGCGAAATGGAAACCGCAGTGAAAATCCGATGAAGTTTTGCACATGTGTGTTGGGCAGTGTCTCTAGTATGCTCGTCGATCGCGTTACGTCATTCTTTTTAGTTCTGAGCACACAGGGAGCACATAAAGATACCTAGAACAACAGTGTCTCCCGCCAAGTACGAGGGACTGGTGAGAAATTTCGCCTGAAGCTATGCAGCCAACATGACATAACCGTCGTGCGTTTTCTTCTTCGAGACAACTCTCAGCCGCATTCTGCAGGAGAAATGAACATGCTCCTGTATGGTTTTCATTTAGAAATGTTTGATTACCCACAATACAGCCCATAATTGTCTCCCTCTGAGTTTCAGCTCTGCTCACATGAACCGCTGGCTATAAAGACAACATTTTGGCACAGACAGCGAGCTGTAGGCCAACGTAGAGAATTGGCGGGAGGTACTGGCGGCTGCCTTCTATAACGAGGGTATTGGAAACTTGGTACAACGCTACGACAAACGTCTAAGTCGGATCGGCGACAATGGAGATAAGTAGCTGGAAGCTGTAGCTAACTGTTGCAAGTAGAACAGTTTTGATTTTCACTGTGGTTTCCATTTCGAGACCTATCGTTCCTTACTTTCCGAATAGCCTTCGTATATTATAAATACGAAAGTTTATGTGTATGTTTGTTACTCCTTGACACTGAAATGGCTTTATGGATTTGGAAGAAAATTGGAATGTGTAGCGGACTGGCCAGACAGCCAATCCACTATGACCGGTAGCCGAAAGGCACGCGTTTAAGCTCACGCAGGCTGGCGTGAGGTCTGGAACAGGTCAGAGAAATAAGACTAGCAAAACAGGAGGTAACTGGTAGAATACTTAACTTTAATCCATAATTGGAGAACATCGGTCTGATGGTACAGGCATCACAAGTTAAATATCTATTGATAATGGCGCCTTGCTAGGTCGTAGCAAATGACGTAGCTAAAGGCTATGCTAACTATCGTCTCGGCAAATGAGAGCGTATTTGTCAGTGAACCATTGCTAGTCACGTCGGCTGTACAACTGGGGCGAGTGCTAGGACGTCTCTCTAGACCTACCGTGTGGTGGCGCTCGGTCTGCAATCACTGACAGTGGCGACACGCGGGTCCGACGTATACTAATGGACCGCGGCCGATTTAAAGGCTACCACCTAGCAAGAGTGGTGTCTGGCGGTAACACCACAGAATGGATTTAGCATATACCTGAATTAACACATAGGTTGCGTTTAAACGTGTGCAGTACAGGATATTTGTTGATTTGAAGAACATAACGCCAAATGTGGATCAATAATTACTCTCAGAAAAAGGTATTTACTCTTCGAATTTTGAACTGTATCTTGTTTGTGAAAATTCTCTCATTGCTTAAAGCGTTCTACATAAAACGATACTACGTAATGAATACAAAGCTTATACAATCCTCAAAGTGTTTAATCCATACATCCATAGAAGCCCGTCGCATCTTAGTCACTGGGCATCAGGCGTACCTTACAGCTTCTGCGACGCTTGAAGACTCACAACGACGGTATCATTTAAATGCTGTGCGAAAGAGAGACGTCGTGCCTTTACACTGTAGTACATGGTAGTCTTTTAGTGAGGTTGGTTTTGATTATGTTATGCGAAATTATGATATGCGAACACATGCGGTGCTAACAGGCACACATGTGAGTGTATAACCTTGCTGTACGTACAAATATTATAAAATTTGCTTTGCACCGAACTATAAATTGCATATTTTCTTTCTTCATCGAGTTAGTATGTTTGTTACTCCATCACGCACGGAAAGCGGCTGAACGGATATGAATGAATTTTGGACTGGAGATAACGTATACCCTGAATAACATGGCTACCTTTCTACTAAAAAAAGTGGCTAAAGAGTCATCCATGAAAGTTAACTATCAAATGAATGTAGCATAAAATTTAGCGCAGAGATATTAGCAACCAAGAAACGCCAACAAAAAGGTTGTTAATTACTTTGTGACAGTGATGACAAGAGACGGTGCTACTACGTATCCTATAGTGTGTCTAAACTCGTCAGCGCTGACTGGAGTGCCGTCCTACAAGTTAAAGCCGAAGGTATGTCATACTGGCATACATCTTGTAATTCACTACTCGGTCGCGTAATTTTTTTTCCCTTAAGTAAACGAGTGAGATGTGAGCGACAGGTATTCTGTCGCCTCGTCCCAAATTTTCAATTTTTTCCGATGTTACACAGTTTGCTCGCTGCAAGTGGCTTGTTCCTCAATACCTCCAAGAGATAATGTTTGTGGTGACGCAATGGCGTGGTTAGTGAATTTCGGCATTAATATTTCTTTCTAAATGACTGTTTAACCGTGGGTAACACCGCGGAGCGCAACTAGTAAAGAATACTTTCGCGAATAAGTGTTTTGATCATACAGGGTGTTCGGAAATTACCGTTACAAACTTTCAGGACTTGTAGAGGGGAGTGAGCCCATAATATTTTGTACAGGAATCCATTCCAGGAAACGCACCATTCTTCGACGATTTCAGTCCAGATTCGTAATACGTTCACGTCTACTGTGGGAAAAAAATGGTTAAAATGGCTCTGAGCACTATGGGACTTAACATCTGAGGTCATCAGTCCATAGACTTAGAACTACTTAAACCTAACTAACCTAAGGACAGCACACACATCCATGCCCGAGACAGGATTCGAACCTGCGACTGTAGCGGTCGCGCGGTTCCAGACTGATGCGCCTAGAACCGCTCGGCCACTTCGGCCGGCCCTTGTTTAAGACAGTATCAAAATATACAATCACAACAACTGACTTAAAAGAAGGAAAAAATGGTTCAAATGGCTCTGAGCACTAAGGGACTTAACTACTGTGGTCATCAGTCCCCTAGAACTTAGAACTACTTAAACCTAACTAACCTAAGGACATCACACACATCCATGCCCGAGGCATGATTCGAACCTGCGACTGTAGCAGTCGCGCGCTTCCGGACTGCGCGCCTAGAACCGCTAGATCACCGCGGCCGGCACTTAAAAGAAGAGCTATGGACATTTCAATACTCAAATGACAATCTGAAGGTGATTTTAAAAGATGGGACACATAGTTTTTTTTTAGTCAATAATCTGCAATATGAAAGTGATTAACAAAGCACATCAGTTCGTTACGAACCCAAATAACACAAGGAACACAACAAGTTAATTAATGCAATTGATTCACAAGCAATTAAAAATCCCCTTTTTTACATGTACATAAAACAGGTTAAATGTCTGCCAAAATGGCAATGACGCCAGGTTGCCCTGCGCAAAAGGTGACTTGACTTAAAATGCGCCGGCCGGAGTGGCCGAGCGGTTCTAGGCGCTCCAGTCTGGAACCGCGAGACCGCTACGGTCGCAGGATCGAATCCTGCCTCGGGCATGGATGTGTGCGATGTCCTTAGGTTAGTTAGGTTTAAGTAGTTCTAAGTTCTAGGGGACTGATGACCTGAGAAGTTAAGTCCCGTAGTGCTCAGAGCCATTTGAACCATTTGAACTTAAAATGCCGGAAGCAGCAGACCAGCCGTCCAAAACAACACCTGAGCCCCGGGGTCCAACCGTGAGTCACTTCCCATTAGACGACACGTCACAGGTTCTGTGCACCGAAGCGTAACGTGGCGCCGCTCCCACACAGCCCAACTCGCAGACAACTGGAACACAAACAGACCGCGGAAAACACGGCAAACACCAAGCAAACATCAATTGATATAAGTTAAGAGATCAATAAACAACAATATAAATGAAGAACTAATAAATGCTTTCAATAGAGGATATTCAAGTTTTACAGTAATATTAATGCTGTAAAACATTTAAACTAAAAACTGTACACAAATCCAATGCTACAATATAGTGTCAGACTTTTACACTCTCATACTTTGCCAAACAATATTTCCAGATATGGTAATGGGCGACAATGTGTACAAAGATGAAATGGAAAAAAATTTCGAGATAATATCACGTTATTCAAATGTACAACTGCTGGTTGGTTTTGTGCACTCTAATTTCGTTGCATAGGCCTGCAATGTAGCTGCCAATTGTGTAAGCTTTGTATGCAGAAAATTACTACTAGACAATGACCTAAAATCTTCAATACCTTAACGTTAGTACATCATTTGGGAACACTAGTTTTTTAAAGGAAGTAGTGACTGCTGGTCTCCATGCGGCCACACACCTTGCCGGCTGCTCTTACTTCAGCAACACGTTGTTGTTGTTGTTGTAGTCTTCAGTCCTGAGACTGGTTTGATGCAGCTCTCCATGCTACTCTATCCTGTGCAAGCTTCTTCATCTCCCAGTACCTACTGCAACCTACATCCTTCTGAATCTGCTTAGTGTATTCATCTCTTGGTATCCCTCTACGATTTTTACTCTCCACGCTGCCCTCCAATGCTAAATTTGTGATCCCTTGATGCCTCAAAACATGTCCTACCAACCGATCCCTTCTTCTAGTCAAGTTGTGCCACGAACTTCTCTTCTCCCCAATCCTATTCAATACCTCCTCATTAGTTATGTGATCTACCCATCTAATCTTCAGCATTCTTCTGTAGCACCACATTTCGAAAGCACCTATTCTCTTCTTGTCCATACTAGTATTTGTCCATGTTTCACTACCATACAAATACTTTCAGAAACGACTTCCTGACACTTAAATCTATACTCGATGTTAACAAATTTCTCTTCTTCAGAAACGATTTCCTTGCCATTGCCAGTCTACATTTTATATCCGCTCTACTTCAACCATCATCAGTTATTTTACTCCCTAAATAGCAAAACTCCTTTACTACTTCAAGTGTCTCATTCCCTAAACTAATTCCTTCAGTATCAACCGATTTAATTTGACTACATTCCATTATCCTCGTTTTGCTTTTGTTGATGTTCATCTTATATCCTCCTTCCAAGACACTATCCATTCCGTTCAACTGCTCTTCCAAGTCCTTTGCTGTCTCTGACAGAATTACAATGTCATCGGCGAACCTCAAAAAATGGTTCAAATGGCTCTGAGCACTATTGGACTTAACATCTATGGTCATCAGTCCCCTAGAACCTAGAACTACTTAAACCTAACTAACCTAAGGACATCACACAACACCCAGTCATCACGAGGCAGAGAAAATCCCTGACCCCGCCGGGAATCGAACCCGGGAACCCGGGCGTGGGAGGCGAGAACGCTACCGCTCGACCACGAGCTGCGGACGGCGAACCTCAAAGTTTTTACTTCTTCTCCATGAATTTTAATACCTACTCCGAATTTTACTTTTGTTTCCTTTACTGCTTGCTCAATATACAGATTGAATAACATCGGGGAGAGGCTACAACCCTGTCTCACCCCTTTCCCAACCACTGCTTCCCTTTCATGCCCCTCGACTCTTATAACTGCCATCTGGTTTCTGTACAAATGGTAAATAGCCTTCGCTCCCTGTATTTTATCCCTGCCACCTTTAGAATGTGAAAGAGAGTATTCCAGTCAACATTGTCAAAAGCTTTCTCTAAGTCTACAAATGCTAGAAACGTAGGTTTACCTTTTCTTAATCTTTCTTCTAAGATAAGCAGTAAGGTTAGTATTGCCTCACGTGTTCCAACATTTCTACGGAATCCAAACTGATCTTCCCCGAGGTCCGCTTCTACCAGTTTTTCCATTCGTCTGTAAAGAATTCGCGTTAGTATTTTGCAGCTGTGACTTATTAAACTGATAGTTCGGTAATTTTCACATCTGTCAACACCTGCTTTCTTTGGGATTGGAATTATTATATTCTTCTTGAAGTCTGAGGGTATTTCACCTGTCTCATACATCTTGCTCACCAGATGGTAGAGTTTTGTCAGGACTGGCTCTCCCAAGGCCGTCAGTAGTTCTAATGGAATGTTGTCTACTCCCAGGGCCTTGTTTCGACTCAGGTCTTTCAGTGCTCTGTCAAACTCTTCACGCAGTATCGTATCTCCCATTTCATCTTCATCTACATCCTCTTCCATTTCCATAATATTGTCCTCAAGTACATCGCCCTTGTATAAACCCTCTATATACTCCTTCCACCTTTCTGCCTTCCCTTCTTTGCTTAGAACTGGGTTGCCATCTGAGCTCTTGATATTCATACAAGTCGTTCTCTTCTCTCCAAAGGTCTCTTTAATTTTCCTGTAGGCAGTATCTATCTCTAGTGAGACAAGCCTCTACATCCTTACAGTTGTCCTCTAGGCATCCCTGCTTAGCCATTTTGCACTTCCTGTCGATCTCATTTTTGAGACGTTTGTATTCCTTTTTGCCTGCTTCATTTACTGCATTTTTATATTTTCTCCTTTCATCAATTAAATTCAATATTTCTTCTGTTACCCAAGGATTTCTATTAGCCCTCGTCTTTTTACCTACTTGATCGTCTGCTGCTTTCACTACTTCATCCCTCAGAGCTACCCATTCTTCTTCTACTGTATTTATTTCCCCCATTCTTGTCAATTGTTCCCTTATGCTCTCCCTGAAACTCTCTACAACCTTTCGTTCTTTCAGTTTATCCAGGTCCCATCTCCTTAAATTCCCACCTTTTTGCAGTTCCTTCAGTTTCAATCTGCAGTTCATAACCAAGAGATTGTGGTCAGAATCCATATCTGCCCCTGGAAATGTCTTACAATTTAAAACCTGGTTCCTAAATCTCTGTCTTACCATTATATAATCTATCTGATACCTTTTAGTATCTCCAGGATTCTTCCAGGTATACAACCTTCTTTTATGATTCTTGAACCAAGTGTTAGCTATGATTAAGTTATGCTCTGTGCAAAATTCTACAAGGCGGCTTCCTCTTTCATTTCTTCCCCCCAATCCATATTCACCTACTATGTTTCCTTCTCTCCCTTTTCCTACTGACGAATTCCAGTCACCCATGACTATTAAATTTTCGTCTCCCTTCACTACCTGAATAATTTCTTTTATCTCGTCATACATTTCATCAATTTCTTCATCATCTGCAGAGCTAGTTGGCATGTAAACTTGTACTACTGTAGTAGGCGAAGGCTTCGTGTCTATCTTGGCCACAATAATGCGTTCACTATGCTGTTTGTAGTAGCTAACCCGCACTCCTATTTTTTTATTCATTATTAAACCTACTCCTGCATTACCGCTATTTGATATTGTATTTATAACCCTGTAATCACCTGACCAAAAGTCTTGTTCCTCCTGCCACCGAACTTCACTAATTCCCACTATATCTAATTTTAACCTATCCATTTCCCTTTTTAAATTTTCTAGCCTACCTGCCCGATTAAGGGATCTGACATTCCACGCTCCGATCCGTAGAACACCAGTTTTCTTTCTCCTGATAACGACGTCCTCTTGAGTAGTCCCCGCCCGGAGATCCGTACATTAGGGCAAACAACCAACAAGTACACTCGCTGCACCAAAATCACTTGCACCTTCAATGGAGAGCGTTGTACGAGATGGTCTCGAGGGATCGGTCTTCCAAGAAGACAGGCACCAAAGCAATGCCACGAACAGCGCCCGGAGGTGACATTAGGCAGGTTCACCACAAACTCACGACCGTCTTGCAAGGTAGACCGACCACGCCGCTTCTAGCCGAGCCCGAGTGTGTTCCTCGTTCGTCCCCGCGAGCACGTCCTTCCGCCTCGTAGGGAGTCCGACCCCAACTGCTGCGACCGCCAGAACAGCTCCCTGATCACAACAGGGACAAAGATCGTAGTGCAGCCGGGTAATCGAAAGTGACGTGCGAATGAGCTGGTGTGCCAGAAAAGGCGCACCACGGCTGAGCCTCAGATTTTCTTGTCCTGGTATGCTGTAGGGAAGATAGAATGACCTGTACTACGTCAGTCACCTGACATCACTTAATGTCTGCCAAGACTTTTGTAGAGGCAGGGGAAGCCCCGATAACACGAGTTCTGACCTCTACAGTAAAAACTGAGGACACACCAGGTGGGCTCGAGAGTGTGCACTGGAACATGCTTCGTTGCCACAGTGTCTGTAACTACATTGGTGGTCACAACACCGAGCCGCTGTTGCAATGATTCAGTACTGTTCTGTACGTACAATATGCAGGTTTCATTTTTGTTTTGGGGTAATATACAAACCTAATGCGGAAGTGTCTATACAAAGAAATATGCTTAAGTGATACATAGATGTTTCGTCATGTTTCCTTTCGAATTGTCACCTAGCAACTGTACTGTGTCACACCTAATTCAATTTCTAAAGCATAAATGGACGAGTTAAATATCTGAATTGAAACCGTCGTAGAATGGAAACGGTACGTTTCCGAACATGAGTTTCTATTCAAAACATTATGTACCTCACTCCCCTCTACATCTGCTAGAAGTCTGTAACGGGAATTCCCGAACATCCTGCATATTCTTAAGACTATAAGAAGTCAAAACATGCAAAAACAACAATTCTTTGAACGTCAAGACCGGAAACCCCATAAAGACGTACAGATAAATCGTTGAATAACTTACGTAAATAAAGGAACTTGGTAGTGGTAAAGACTGCCACTGAAAAATCACTCAGAAAAAGTCGTCTTAATCACAGTATATTTTCTAATTTATGCATATACTGGTAATGCCAAAGATACATCACTGAAGTATGTATCATGCAGCGCTGAAATCACGAGACCGATCGCTTCGGTGTCCCGCTGCAAGCCAGTACCCCGACCACCTCCCTCCGCCTGTTGCCAACTCCGCAGCAGTCCTGTCCCTGGGAGGAACTAAATCCGAGTCGCTGACGTCTCGATCAGAGAGGTCGACCGTCCACAAAGCGCCGCCAAAGCAAACAAGTGAGCAGCAACCGACGAACCCAGCGGCGGGCGACGTGAAATGAGCTGCTGTCTGCTCTGCTCCGGCGGGCAGGGCAGGAGCGCCACGGGACGTCTTAAAACACCGGAGGAGCGGCGAGCACAGTGGCGGAAATTGAACTGCGAGCTACCTGCCGGCGTCCGGACTGCCGAAGAGGGTGGCAGTTGCTCGACAAACCCAGTATTATTAGCTCCACCATTAATCATATTTAATATTTACATCGCAAAAACGTAAATGCCAAGGAATCGAATCCTTAAGTCTTTCTTCTATTTATGATACTGTAAAACACGTTTGCTTTAGATACTATATTCTTTCGTACAGATGCGTATAACTAGGAATGGAGAATTTAAGCGGCTTGGATTATACCATTTATTCACATTTTTCCATAATCAGGCTTCTGACTAGTTCGTTGAGTACCGCCGATATTTCCTCTCCTGTGCAAGTCTCTTCGTCTCAGAATCTTTCCTCCACTCAATTTTGTGAACTGCCATACCTTCTAAAAGCAACACACCTGTGTTCAGGGAAAGTTATGAACACAGCTTGTGCCCTGACGGAGAACGCGTCGTACCCCACTCCCCACGACTGTGAATGTGACCCAATGGAATCGCGACCTGACTCTCTGAGTCTTCACTAGTAAAAGAAGAACGAATTCTTAAGCAAAGCACAATGAGAAGGGGGGACAGTTATTTGGAAGTAATACAACATAATACACACGCCAAAAAATTTTTGCATCACCTCGGTTCCGAGAGTTCCGGAACCTGTACAGAAAATTGGAATAGAAATCTACATAAACATCATTTCCGCCCTTTTTATTGCTCATGAAAACCACACATTGCCTGTTGTGCCACCGTACAGCGAGATCTTCAGAGGTGGTGGTCCAGATTACTGTACACACCGGTACCTTTAATACCCAGTAGCACTTACTCTTGCGTTGATGCATGCCTGTATTCGTCGTGGCATACTATCCACGACTTCATAAAGATACGTTTGGTCCAGATTGTCCCATTCCTCAACGGCGATCCGGTGTAGAGTCATAAGAGAGGTTGGTGAGTCACGTCTTCCATATCGGGCCCTTTCCAATATATCCCAGGCGTGTTCTGTAGGGTTCATGTCTGGAGAACATGCTGGCTGGCTAATCTAGTCGTGAGATGTCGTTACCTGAAGGAAGTCATTCACAAGATGTGCACGACGGGGCTCGAACTGTCGCCCATGAAGACGAATGCCTCGCCAGTACGCTATCGATATAGTTGCCACGTTACGGCGCCTTTCATGACCACCAGCGGCGTACGCCGGCCCCAAAGCAGCAGGGAAACTTCACCTTGCTGCACTCGCCTGACCGGGTTGCCTCCAAACACGTCTCCGCCTATTGTCTGGTTGAGAGAACGTGATGCCAATCCTGAGTAGTGGATTCAGCATGTTATTGTGCCCATGTGTACGGCGCTGCACGGTGTCGTGGTTGCAAAGATGACCTCCCCATGGACGTCGGGAGTGAAGTTACGCATCATGCAGCCTATTGCGCACAGTTTGAGTGGTAACACGACGTTCTGTGGTTGCACGAAAAGCATTATTCAACATGGAGGCGTTGCTGTCAGAATTCCTCCGAGTCATAATCCGCAGGTAGCGGTCATCCACTGCAGTAGTAGCCCATGGGCGGCCAGTGTGAGGCATGTCATCGACAGTTCCTGTCTCTCTGTATCTCCTCCATGTGCGAACAACATCGCTTTGGTTCATTCCGAGACGTCTGGACACTTCCCTTGTTAAGAGCCCTCCCTGGCATAAAGTAGCAATGCAGACGCGATCGAACCGCGGTATTCACCGTCCAGGCACGGTTGAACTACAGACAACACGAGCCGTGTATCTCCTTCCTGGTGGAATGACTGGAACTGATCGGCTGTCGGACCCCCTCCGTCTAATAGGCTCTGTTCCTGCATGGTTGTTTACATCTTTGGGCGGGTTTAGTGACATCCCTGAACAGTCAAAGGGACTGTGTCTGTGATACAATATCCACAGTCAACGTCTGTCTGTAGGAGTTCTGGGAAAACTTTTTTTGCTTTATGTCTTTAACACATACACAATCCAGTGATATCAGTGTGACCGAGTCTATGTTCGACGTCAGTTTGCAGTAACCACTCAGAGACTGCAGATAGCGCCACTAGCAGTGAGCATGTCGGCCTTCGCAGATGAGTGGGTGGGGGGGGGGGAGTGGAAAACAGTGCAATTGCTGTCATTATGAGGAAACGGGGCCATTCATGACGTCCAAACGAGTATTATCATTAGCCGTCGGGCCAAGGGTAAGCATTTCCGTAAAGGCCAGGCCCCGTGTTTAATGTACATCGTCGTGGTAAAATGGCACCATCGAAATCTGGCGCAACTGTGGTGCACCACAGGCCATAGAAGACGAATGTGAACGACGGCTGCGGAGATGTGTACGGACAAATAGACGTGCAGCTGTGGAGAGCAACTCTCTGCCCAGATGAACCAAGGTGCTACAACTAGAACCTCCTCAACCACCGTTCAGCGAAGATTGCTACGTATGGGCCTCCGCAGCAGGCTCTCGCACCGATGCCGACTCTGTTCATCAGAGACGGAGGCTGGAATCTGCACGCCAGCACTGAAACTGGACGTCCAAGAGTGGTGATAGGTGGTATTTTCAGATGAATCGCGGTTTATGCTCCATCGGACAGATGGTCGTTGGCGTTTATGGCGTGAAAAGTCTAAAAGCAAGACCGTCGGAAGGGTCCAGGAAATGTTTTCGTCTCATTCTCTGTGGAATTTCGTAATCTGGAAGGCACAATGGATCAACACAAGTACGCATCTGTCCGTGGGACCATGTCTACCCCTTCGTGAAGTTTGCTTTCCCGCGACACGATGGCATCTACCAGTAATACAGGGTGTCACACAGCTTTCAGTGCAGGGTTTGAAACCAATTGAGAATTATCGACTGCGATGTTCGCGCCTTGGATTCTCAGTCGAGAAAACTAGTGTAGTTGGCCAATGTACTGGAGTCAGCATGGCTCTACATCCCTGTCGCCACCTTCCAGAGCCTTACTGGGTCACTTGCTGCACGGCTCGCATCGGTCCGCGCTGCAAAAGATGGTTATTCAGGCTTTCGACAGTTGGTCACATTAATGTGACTGGACAGTGTACATGAACTGCTAACCACATACTTCACAACTTCAAAGTGAATGAAATCGTACCTTAAAGGTCCGATTTATGCAAAGATAAATATTTTTGTCGCTGTTACGTTCGGCGCCTCATAACCTGTGAACATTTAGCGTATGTGGTGAATACAATGATTTGCAGTTACACCTCAGCCGCAGGTAATTTCGAGAAGCTACATCAGAGCCAACGTACCTGGTATGCCGAAAATTTTCTACGAAATAAGAAATGCTAATTGGGCACTCATGCGTCTCATAACTCTTGGTGAAATCCAACAAAACTGATGGAAACTGAGTACCCTATGAAAATACGTAAGAACTGCAACAAAGAGGCAAATCCATCAGACGAAAGGTGGTATTTCCAAAAAAATCCATGAGCTAATGTATTCGCGAAATGAAACTGTGACACAAATTCAGTATAATTTACAAGCTGATTATGCATACAATTTCGCCATTGTAGCGATAAATCAACATCCATTAGTAGTATCCAAAGTTTTTTCCCAACAACGAATTACAAAAGAAAGAAACCTTCAAATCGCCTGCAAATATGGTCGCGAGATGGGCAAAGCTGATTTAACGTTATTTCAATTTACAGGTGCCTAGCACAGAGATGGATTCAGATCACCACGTGTTCAGAATCAACTGACAATGTGAACCAAGACCAAATATTCATCACGCGACATCGACAACATAAACAAGACAATGTTTTACCCAGCTAATACATTATCACAGTTCCTAAGCATATGAAAGCCGTTGCAACACTCGCGGCTTGCTGCGGTCTCGCCATTGCACTGAAGGTTGCTGATGAAATAAATCTATATTAACTC
This sequence comes from Schistocerca piceifrons, assembly GCF_021461385.2. Taxonomy (NCBI): domain Eukaryota; kingdom Metazoa; phylum Arthropoda; class Insecta; order Orthoptera; family Acrididae; genus Schistocerca; species Schistocerca piceifrons. The sequence continues at coordinate 601,677,828 of NC_060141.1, read as the reverse complement.
AAGACAAATATCTGAAATACTGCTTCATTCAACTTGCTGCCACCATGCGAGGCATCAGACGAGACGGCCTTCGACTTGAAAGCGTGCTGGAGCCCAAACGAATTCTGCCACCTGATGTTTCTATTGGCTGGCTCCGGTCAAAAGTTTTGGCCTTGCGGGAAGATATACTAGCACTTCTTCTAGCAAAGGTGGGCCCTCTCACGTCAGAGGAAGCTCGTGTCTGTGCATGTGACCAATAAGTTACTTATGCCGAGTTTGGCGCAGCTCTTCGATGTACGAAAGACGCTCGTTCCAAAACAGGGCCTTTCAGCTTTATTTGTTATATATATTCTAACCTCTCCCTTCCCCTGCAGTTCCTGCAGTCTACGGCATCCTTCAGATCAATGAAAGTTATTACCTAACTTCGTGATACATGCACTGCCTACTTATCATATGTATTAGTTACTGTTTACCACAAGTTCTTAATTTCGCAGGTTCTGAGAAGAACCTCTCAAGTCCTTGTCTTACCTTTGTTGCACTTAATTTTGAGCATCTCTCTGTAATACTAAGTGCTACAATTTGCTTCTTTTCTAATTAGGAGATCATCCATAATTCATTTCCATACAATGTTGTGTTCCAAAAGTACTTTCAAAGAAAAATTTCATGCTATTTTTGATAACATTAACCTTTTCCTCACGGCTTCGCTTGCGCACGCATGTTACATATACATTGCACGCTACTCCTCCTTTCTCCTCTCTGTGTCCGTCTCTTGCTCCCCCTTTCTCTATGTCTGTCTCATCTTCCCACCTCTTTCTATATCCCCTCCCCCCCCCTCTCACTGTCATCCTCCTCGTCCCCCTTATCTTTGTCCGTCTACTCTGCCCTGTATCTCCTACCATATCTTCGTCTCTCTGCCCGCCCCTCATTAGCTTTCCCTCTGCCAGTCTCCTGTGGTCCTCTCTCTCAGTCTCATCCTCCTCCCCACTCTCTCTGTCCATCTTATCCCCCCCCTCTCTATCTATTTCTACCATTTGTCTGTCCACCCTCTGGCTCTCTCACTGTCCATCACCTTCCACACTTATCTTTGTTGCGCCATGTCCATCTGCAGGTGTAGCCAATATTATCTGCACAACATGTCTGTCATTCAGGCTGGAATACATGTCAGGTTTAGAAAAACAGTTTCTGTTCTATCTGTGCTACTATGCAGAGTAACTCCCACAACGCTGATACAGGCAGTATGTGTACCAAATTCGTTTGACATCCATCCAGTGGATTAGAAGGAAATACGAGACACACACACACACACACACACACACACACACAACACACGCATACATACACAAACACACACTAACATTCTGGCAGCACACTTAAGAGACCACTTGACCACTTTTGAAAAACCTCTTAATTGTCTCAAATTTGGCTTAACGGTGCTTACAGTCTTCGTGTGTGCATCCTATCAGTTCTCCTGTCGCCAGTCGCGTCTAGTAACGCGCTGGCATACACTCCTGGAAATTGAAATAACAACACCGTGAAATCATTGTCCCAGGAAGGGGAAACTTTATTGACACATTCCTGGGGTCAGATACATCACATGATCACACTGACAGAACCACAGGCACATAGACACAGGCAACAGAGCATGCACAATGTCGGCACTAGTACAGTGTATATCCACCTTTTGCAGCAATGCAGGCTGCTATTCTCCCATGGAGACGATCGTAGAGATGCTGGATGTAGTCCTGTGGAACGGCTTGCCATGCCATTTCCACCTGGCGCCTCAGTTGGACCAGCGTTCGTGCTGGACGTGCAGACCGCGTGAGACGACGCTTCATCCAGTCCCAAACATGCTCAATGGGGAACAGATCCGGAGATCTTGCTGGTCAGGGTAGTTGACTTACACCTTCTAGAGCACGTTGGGTGGCACGGGATACATGCGGACGTGCATTGTCCTGTTGGAACAGCAAGTTCCCTTGCCGGTCTAGGAATGGTAGAACGATGGGTTCGATGACGGTTTGGATGTACCGTGCACTATTCAGTGTCCCCTCGACGATCACCAGTGGTGTACGGCCAGTGTAGGAGATCGCTCCCCACACCATGATGCAGGGTGTTGGCCCTGTGTGCCTCGGTCGTATGCAGTCCTGATTGTGGCGCTCACCTGCACGGCGCCAAACACGCATACGACCATCATTGGCACCAACGCAGAAGCGACTCTCATCGCTGAAGACGACACGTCTCCATTCGTCCCTCCATTCACGCCTGTCGCGACACCACTGGAGGCGGGCTGCACGATGTTGGGGCGTGAGCGGAAGACGGCCTAACGGTGTATGGGACCGTAGCCCAGCTTCATGGAGACGGTTGCGAATGGTCCTCGCCGATACCCCAGGAGCAACAGTGTCCCTAATTTGCTGGGAAGTGGCGGTGCGGTCCCCTACGGCACTGCGTAGGATCCTACGGTCTTGGCGTGCATCCGTGCGTCGCTGCGGTCCGGTCCCAGGTCGACGGGCACGTGCACCTTCCGCCGACCACTGGCGACAACATCGATGTACTGTGGAGACCTCGCGCCCCACGTGTTGAGCAATTCGGCGGTACGTCCAACCGGCCTCCCGCATGCCCACTATACGCCCTCGCTCAAAGTCCGTCAACTGCACATACGGTTCACGTCCACGCTGTCGCGGCATGCTACCAGTGTTAAAGACTGCGATGGAGCTCCGTATGCCACGGCAAACTGGCTGACACTGACGGCGGCGGTGCACAAATGCTGCGCAGCTAGCGCCATTCGACGGCCAACACCGCGGTTCCTGGTGTGTCCGCTGTGCCGTGCGTGTGATCATTGCTTGTACAGCCCTCTCGCAGTGTCCGGAGCAAGTATGGTGGGTCTGACACACCGGTGTCAATGTGTTCTTTTTTCCATTTCCAGGAGTGTAGATCTTGTTTGTGCAAGGATCCATTACGCTCGTCGACAGTTGGATTTTGTTTCCAAGGATCTGTTTTGGCTCCATTTAATGATGGCTTGAAAAATTTCCACTTTTTCTTGGGATTGGCTGGACGGTGCTTCATGGTCGCAAACTGATTGGGAATTTCATTATCTAACTGGCAGGCATTTGGTGAAGTTTGAACTTTTCCGTCGCTCAGAGTCTAAGCTATACTCGACTATCTGTGATAAATCTCATGGAGAAATATTCTGGCGACGCAGTTTTAACCGCGCTATGGGAAGTTTAAAATTTTGCGCCGACTCCCAAGCGCTTACCAATATTTGATGTTACTGCTTCTGTTGAACAGGCTGTTTTTAAACAACTTCCTAATATAGCACGGGAGGATAGGAGAGAGGCAAATCGTGTGTTGACTGGAACACGTCCATCCAAATGTAATATTACAGCGGCTAAGAGGGCTGCTTTATATTCACTTAGAGTTGATCCGGATATTGTTGTTTTACCTGCGGACAAGGGCAATGCTATCGTTTTGGACAAGCAGGATTGCATTCAAAAGACTCAGTGTTTACCGTCTGAATCAGCTTTTCGCAGAATCGAGGTTGACACCACAAAAAGGGTTAAGAGAAAGATTAACAACACCCTCATGAAGAAAAGTCCTTTATCGCAGGAGACCATCAAGAGGCTCAATTTTTATTTTGCTGTCCCCCCCCCCCTCCCCAAGTTATACGCCCTCCCTAAAGCCCACAAAGGAAGGGGTGCCCCCTTCGTCCGATTGTAACACTGATGCTCCGCCTTATCGTCTATCACAACACCTTGCTACACTGTTGGGCCCTATAGCAAGTAGGCGTGAGCACCATATTAAGAACCCGCGGATTTCTTACGTTGATTCGAGGGAATGCGTTTGAATGACTCTGATGCTGTAGTGAGTTTTGATGTGGTCTCTCTCTTCACTCATGTTCTTCTGTGTGATTCGTTACGCTTGATCGATGTTAGGTTTAGTGTTGAATTCCATTTACTTTTTATTCAATGACCAGTACTACGAGCAGACAGATGGAGTTGCGATGGGAAGCCCGTTGTCACCTATTACTGCCAGTTTGTTTATGGAAGAGGCCGAGGAACGTGCATCGGAGTCGGCGACTTTGAAACCTCCCTTTTTCATATATGTAGATTATACATTGTTTGGCCTCACGGCAGTCAGAATTTGAACGGTTTTTTAGAAAAACTGAATACAGTCCGCCCGAACATTATGTCACGATGGAGGTGGGAGAGATGGCTGTTTTCCCTTCCTTGATGTGTTCGTCAGGAGGAAGGGGGTTGGTAAGTTGAGACATGCTATTTGTAGAAAGCCTATTCACACTGACTTGTATCTGCAGGCGGGCAGTTGTCACAACCCGGCTGAGCGTGAAGTGATGCCTTGGTTCACCGCGCCTATGTCATCTCGGACCGTGAGAGTTTGTCAGCTGAGTTAGCCCACTCGAATTCAACTTTCGTCAGAATGGTTATAGTAAAAGACAGATTACATGCGCGTTGCACTATGGACCAACAGTGCACCGGATGAATGATGATAACATCGAGTTGGTACCGAAGTGCATGACCTTTTTGCCTTACACAGGGAGCGTTTCGAACAGGGTTGGTCGTATTTTACGGAAATATGATGTGAAGTGTGTTTTTCGACCACCATTTAAGTTCTGGGATGTGAAGCGTATTTTTCGAACACTATTTCTGTTCCGTTAAAGATGCTAAGGGGGGTTTCTACCGTATTCCTTATAGTTGTAGCATGTCAGATACTAATCAGGCTACGAGGACTGTGGAGGACTGATATACTGAGCATTAACCGAGCCGAGCAAATCCTCCACTGCAGAATAATCTCTTGCCGCCGGTCATCCTATGGAGTAAAAATCACGGATATTCTCACATATACTTTCAGCTATTGGGGTAGTGTTATTAAGAAAACTGCTGAAATGAAATTAGGAAATTATCTTATAAATAGAGATGGTGGTTTTTGTTTAAATTCTGCGTAGAATTCTGCTCCCTCACTCGTAAAAAAACAGAGGGATAGAGTTTATGCTACGTCACCCGTTGATTATTAATTTCACTATCGATAACTTCTGACGACGGTGTGTGCGTGTGTGTGTGTGTGTGAGTGCGTGTTACCTTTACGGAGTTTCTGTGTGAACCGAGATGTTAAATTCGCTTGTGCTGCACCCACCGACATCTTCACCCGGCTCCTTTACAGCAAGTTATTTCAACTGATGTATATTGGTCATGTATATGAAGAAATAGAGAAGGTATATGATGATATGAAACGTATTAGTATGTAAATGGATGTGAGTATCTAGTAATATGGGCGACTGTAACTCTGTTGCGGTGAAAGGAAAACGACACTGATTTACAGGAAAATAATATTCGGCTGGTAATGGCACATAAACTGTTCAAAAATCAGTGAATTTGTAAGAGGACTGGAGGGACGGAGAGATTCTACCTGTCGTCGTCAAAGAGATTATGAAATCAGGTATTGAGTTGGAAGGCATACCCAAGAGCAAATATACACTTGCATCACAATTTAATAATGATGAAGAATGGAATGAAGTTTAAGGAAATCGCCCGCAAGAATCAATTTGAAAAGAAATTATGAGGGGCGATTGAAATTTTCTAGGGCTGTAGACAGTACGATTGTGAACACCACAATAGTAATTTCCGTTGAAGATGGATAGACCTCTCGCAGAAGCTGAATGGACAAATATGGGTTCAAGGAAGATAAATGCGAAGGAATCTTAGGTGACAGACGAAATAACGAAATAGTTCAGTTGATCTATGAAATAAGAAAGTACAAAAATGGTCAGGAAAAGAAAGGAGTACAGCAATATAAGGCAAATAGGAATGAAATTAATGCGTGTAAGCCAAGATGGAATGGGTGCAGGAAAAATTCACAGGAATCGAAAAACAAATGAATGACGGGAGGAATCATTCAGCATCCAGGACTGTCAAACAGCCTTCTGTGTAATTAAAAGGATAGGCGGCAACATCAAGAGTGCAAAAGTAACCCGCTATTTAGCGCAGAGAACAGAGCGAATGGGTGTAAATAATATACTGAACGTCTATTCGATGGGAAGAAACTAACGTGACAGACGAAGAAATGGAAGTCGTTACGGAAGACACAGAGGACGCAATAATAGTCAGTGATTCACATAGCTTAGGAAGACGCAAAAAAGAATGACAGAATGCGTAGATAATGCTTCTACGGAATTACTAAATTCATTGGGGATTTATTTAGCGTATGTTGCTTCACAAAAAATAATTTTACAACTATCATAAACGAAAGACTAATATCCGGGCCATGGATGTTGTATACTAATTCCTCAATAACCAGGAACTCTGTCGGATCACCAGAGAAAGCTCTCAGAGCACTTTCTTCAATTACATAGCGGAAAATCTTCTTTTCAGCGCCACGGTCACTCCTTGGAAACGTTATTTTCATTCACTTCTGGAGTGAGTCGGTACATCTACCAATGTTGCTTCTTATTGGGTTAAGAACAGACCAGATCTTACGTGAAAATTCAATGCCAGTTGGCTTGTTCGCTATGCATCGCTTCTTAAATTGTTCCGTCGTAGCCGGCCGGTGTGGCCGTGTGGTTCTAGGCGCGTCAGTCTGGAACCGCGTGACCGCTACGGTCGCAGGTTCGAATCCTGCCTCGGGCATGGATGTGTGTGATGTCCTTAGGTTAGTTAAGTTTAAGTAGTTCTAAGTTCTAGGGGACTGATGTCCTCAGAAGTTAAGTCCCATAGTGCTCAGAGCCATTTGAACCATATTTTTTGTTCCGTCGTAGCATTAATCTGCCGTAAGTGACTCCATCAGTCATAAGTATTACAGCCGTTTCCAACTGACATTCTTGCGGTTTCTAGCCTACATTTGCTGATGATTGGGAAATGGCAACCAAACATGTATTCAAGATGATTAGTAGAGCTTTGGGTATGCAGACGTACTATCTGACTTTTGGGAAAATATCATCCACACCATCCCGAAGATAATAAGGGCAAATAAGTCGAGAGCTGTCGCAAAATCAGCTTAACAGCTCATTCTTCCAATCGGCTGACAAGAATAATGATCAAAGGAATGAAAAAGAAAGTTTATGGTCTGTTAAATGACAATTAACTTGGCTTTAGGAAAAATAAAGACACTGCGGAGGTAAGTTTGACGTTGTACGTTATTGTGAAAGGAAGACATAAGGTAATCAGCCGGCCGGAGTGGCCGTGCGGTACTAGGCGCTACAGTCTGGAGCCGAGCGACCGCTACGGTCGCAGGTTCGAATCCTGCCTCGGGCATGGATGTGTGATGTCCTTAGGTTAGTTAGGTTTAATTAACTCTAAGTTCTAGGCGACTGATGACCTCAGAAGTTAAGTCGCATAGTGCTCAGAGCCCATAAGGTAATCAAGACAACTACAAAGGATTGGTTAACCCCTTGATGACGTAAAATGTTGCAAAATGATGGAAAATCTTAGAAAACTGACGTAAGCTATAGGCAAGCACGGGTAATATACAAGACAGAAAAGGAATAATGAGAATGGCTAACGGAGAGAGAAGTGCTCGTATTAAAATGGGTGTAAGATATGAATGAAGTTTTTCTCCCATACAGTTCAGTCTATGCGTCGAAGAAGCAGTGACGGAATTAAAAGAAATGTTCAGAAGCAGGGTTAAAAATTGGCGTTAATGAAATTCTTTGGTGATATTTCTGTCCTTAGTGAAAGCGAGAGAGGTTTGTTGAATGGCGTCAGCAATGTACTGAGCACAGAATGTGAACTGATGGTAAACCGAGGAAAGGCGAAAATAATGCGGAGTGGAAGAAATGAGATTAGTCCGGAAATTACCATCAAAACTGGCGACCACGTGTAGGAATCGGTTATTGGAGGACCCGGATTAATTCTGTTCACTGCTACGCGTACAGTTTCAGTCTAGATAAGTGTCCCCAGCCTCTTTTTGCCCCGCAGGGCAGTGTTAAAATTCCCACTACTCGTGTACCAGCTACGTTCAAAACGCTCTGAAATCCCTCCTCTGGATTGGAGAACGTGCACTGTAAACAGTCACAATACTGTCTCAACCTGGTATTTTGCCTGTCCAGTTGCTAATTACTTTCATAAATAAAGCAGGTAACCATCTAAAGTGGAAAATGAGAAGAAGACGAGGAATTCCACTTTTGAATTTCCTCATCGAACAGAGTGGAATCCACAAATAAACCTCGCCAAGATTGTTCTTAGAACAACATTTCCAGTCAACTAAGGTTTCAGCCCTTTGTTTTGAGACATGCTTTTACAGAGTATGTATACAACCAGTAAAGAGCAACTCTCGTCTTGAAAACAGGCAAATGACTATGCCGGTTCCCTCCCCCACGCTCGGGAACCCACATCCCAACTCTTTCAATACTTACCACACTGGGAGAACAACATCGTCTTTGCCCCAGAGGCCATAAAACTGTCTCCTGCTCGCGAAGACAATTGCTGGCCGAGTACCGAATGAGTGAGCTACAAAACCGTTCCACGAAATTATTGTAGCATTCCGGCTTCTGGGCCAATCAGTGTCACGAACATAAGCATTTCCGTTGACCATTTTTAGCTCTCATTAAAAGAGTTCAGCGAAGTGCTGCTTCCTGCTAGGGCTCGTGAAGTTTAATTTCCACAGATGCTGCAAAAACACCACCTAGGAAAGTCGCTTGACCTCTGAAACAGCACAGTTGACCCAGAGCGCCACACATTTAGCTGGATTAAGGGAGACTGACTCATTTACCTCCAAGCAGCACAAACGTTTGCTTACCTATTTACCGTAAATCGGCCACGAGCTTACAAAATTTTTACTGGTGGAACAGAGGGGTGCGGTCAGAAAATAATATGTTACTTTTCCTCAATTATCCCAGTCAGCGAAGACCAAAAAAGGTCGAATAGGGGAAAAATCGTGTAATCGTAAAGTTTTGTACGGTGATAGCAGTGAGTGTCATGAACAACAAACCCTGCCAATTGGATTGGAGCGTAGGTATGAAGGGACATTTAAAAGTCCCTGTTTCATGTTTTTCTTGAATAACTCTAAAACCTCAACGTCTACCAAAAATATTTGCCAGTACAAAATTAATCTACATTAAATTTCCTACGTAAAAGATCCTATTCATTTCTTCTCCAGGACTAGTAGTTCCCATGCTGCAAAGGTGAAGAATATTATACTGTTAAAAATAGTGTCCTGATGGTACAGAATAAAGTTTACTTTTGAATGACGTTTCTTAAGAGCAAATATTGAATTCAGTTAAACGTGGTGCCCACAACGTTTTACTGTAGCAGCGCCGTGTTAAGGGATAAATTGTGTTCTGGGAGTGTAACAGGGTGGATGCTGCGGAGTCCAGGGGGTGGAGGGTGTTCGAGGTTGGATTTGCAAGGAAAGGTATTTCGCCGAACTGTGTTCACGCACTTCTCTCCTTCATAGATCTTCACACTGAAGAGCAAGAAGGCAGTATCCCACTCTGTCTGCCCACTACGTAAGAAAAAGTAAGCGCAAGGCGTTCCACCAATGGTACACCAGACTTCCGCAGAGCACCTTATGAATCACTGGCGACGCAGTGCGCAGACACGTCTGGGTGGTGTTCATTTTACTCAAAAGTCATTAACATTACATGCAAAACAAATATGAGTTTCTGATAACACTAACGCAAGAAACGCCAATAGACTGAATCCACGTAAATGTCAGCACAATGTTCAACACTACTACAGGGGAAATTCATCCTTAGTTATCTTCCGGAAAAGACAATTACGCCCCCCTCCCACAACAAGGCGAGTACTGATTTTCTTTTCATTTTACAGACAGTCTCAACGTACTCAGCATTGCCCGTCAGGTTCTTTCACGTAAATAGACAAAATAACTTCACTGAACCCGTATTTGTATAGTGTAATTATTGTAAGTTTATTAAATGAGTACTTATTTGCAGTTGTTACGTGAGCTGTTATGTAAAGGAAGCTGTCACTTGTCTGCCACACTGCAGAGCTATGCTATTAATATAAATTGTCGATTCCATTGTCTCTACAATCAGTAGCCGGCCTACTTTCCGCTGCATGAGGGTTCTCGCTTTGCAACAGAAGTAGGTCGCCTAGGTGTTATAGCACTTCAGACATTTCACCTTAAGCAATGTATTTCATCATATTGCTGTTCTGGATTAGAACATGATCAGTGCCATTCCGTAAGGCGCGTTCGCACACCCCTTGGAAGATATGCTGCAGATGTGCGGTAAGAGGCTCTACCCAACGCAACCCACTGTGCACGTGTCAGCAATTCCTGAATGGAATAGATTTATGCTGTCTACCAGTAACTCAGTTAATGGCGAGAGAAGTGGTGCAACTTTCTGGTCATTCATTAATTAATAAAAAGTGACTGGAACGGAACTACGCAACTTTACAATACGCCGTCAACAACAAACAGTTTACCAATCCAATCCCTTTCCCAACAACAGTACAAAGGTCACTGACAACTTCACACTTACAAAGTATACACCTCCAGCCGTTGTTTACGGGTCCGTATTTTAAACAAAAACTTTCGCAACAACTGCAAATTAATAATCATTTAATAAACATATGTTAACTAATTGAATTTCCTTATTATAAGAGTACTGAAGGGCGATCTGTTATAATTGTTAAAAATCATTCAGAAAACCAGATCACATAAAATATTTTTTTATTCAAGACAACCGATTTCAACACTCTTAACTGTCATCTCCAGGTCCCAAGCATTTTTCTTGTAGTAAAACATGTTCATATTACGTTGAACTCATCCACAAGATATCAAGTGAATAAAACTCAGCACATTATAAACGTTCGTCATCGCTAAAATATTTAAAAACACAAAGCACAGCGCTACTGTACTACTTTTAATAACCTGCAACACGGAAGCTAGTGCTCTTAGAGAAAAAAATGGAAATGACCTTTTTTGTAGGAAATTTAATTTAGTTTAGATTTGACCTGAGAAACATTTTCACTGTAAGCCGTGGTTTTACAGAGAAAATTGAGAAAGAGACATTTAAACACTTCCATGCCCCTCGCTCCCTCTCCTCCTACCTACCTCGCTCACAGACCTCACTGCCGCATGTTGGGGAATTTTTAGTGTGTTGTTTCTGACACTCCCTCGTACCACAGTGCAAAAGTTAGCGACTGCACAATTATTTTCCACTAATTTTACTTCGTTGACTGAACTAAATAACCAAACTAACGATTCCTGGGTGTCTCAGGATGTGTCCTATCAAACAATCCCTTGTTTTCTCACGATTAATACCTCTTCATTAGTTATGCTATCTACCTACCGAATTTTCGGCGTACTTCTGTAGCACCAAGTTTCAAAAGCTTTTCTCTCTTATTGGCTGTAATGCTTATTGTCTCTGTTTAATCTCTGCAGACGGCTACACTCCCAATACTTTCAGAAACGACTTCCAAACACTTAAATGTATATTGCAGGTAAATGTATTTTTCTGTATGCGAAACGCCTTACCTACAGTTGCCAGTCTGCATTTGTGATTTTTTTCCATCAACAATTATTAATACGTGTCTCCTACATGCAGTGACTGGTTTCTTAATCCTCCCACTTATCTGATTTAATTCTTCGAGTACCTACTGCTATTGTTTTACACCAGGTGTGTTTTTACGATTCCGATCTTTCAGAGCTTTGTCAGATTCTTCCTACAGTACCACACCTCTCATTTCATATAAGATCCACGTGCTCTTACCATTCTTAAATATTGCCGCTATGTTTATATCCTTTGTATGGCTTTTCTACATATTCCTTCCACCGTTCAGTCTTCCATTCTTTCTTTAGTTGGCTTGCTATCCACTCTTTTCATGTTCTTAAAACTAGTATCCTTTTCTCCAAAGTTTTATGTAATTTTACTCTACGCACCTTCTACCTTTCCTACAGTCATACGTGTTTTGGCAGACTGAAACTTCTCCTCTACTCACTCCTGCTTTTCCACTTTGTTCTTCTTTCCAGTTTCATTTCTTAGATGGTACTATTGCTTTTAGTCTGCTTCATTTGCTGCATTTTTATACTGTCCCCCTTCGTCAGTTACATTCATTACCGCGTTTATTATATGAGAATTTCCACTGGGTCTTGTCTTTTTTGCCTAGCTATGTCTCTCCTGCTTTCACTATTTCATCCATAAAGCTACCATTTAGTCCTCTATCGCATTCCTTCTCCCGTTTTAGTCAATACGCAACGATCCCTTTGAAATTCTCAACAATACCTGGTTCTCTCAACTTACCCTGGCCTCATCTCCCCACCTTCCTGCTGTTTCTCCAGTTTTAATCTGATGTTCACAACCAATAACTAATGGTCAGTATCCAAATATGGTACTGTAAATATTACGCCGCTCTAAATCTTGTTTAGAAAGCTAGTTTTTTCGGTGTCTCCAGGTCTCATCCAAGTATACAACCTTCTTTAATTATAGTTAAACCAAGTCTTTACAATTATTAAATTATGCTCCCCTCCCCCCCCCCTCATGAGCCATGGACCTTGCAGTTGGTGGGGAAGCTTAAGTGCCTCAGCGATACAGATAGCCGTACCGTAGGTGCAACCACAACGGAGGGGTATCTGTTGAGAGACCAGACAAACGTGTGGTTCCTGAGGAGGGGCAGCAGCCTTTTCAGTAGTTGCAGGGGCAACAGTCTGGATGATTGACTGATCTGGCCTTGTAACACTAACCAAAACGGCCTTGCTGTGCTGGTACTGCGAACGGCTGAAAGCAAGGGAAAACTACAGCCGTAATTTTTCCCGAGGGCATGCAGCTTTACTGTATGGTTAAATGATGATGGCGTCCTCTTAGGTAAAATATTCCGGAGGTAAAGTAGTCCCCCATTCGGATCTCCGGGCGGGGACTGCTCAGGAGGACGTCGTTATCAGGAGAAAGAAAACTGGCGTTCTACGGATCGGAGCGTGGAACGTCAGATCCCTTAATCGGGCAGGTATGTTAGAAAATTTAAAAAGGGAAATGGATAGGTTAAAGTTAGACATAGTGGGAATTAGTGAAGTTCAGTGGCAGGAGGAACAAGACTTTTGGTCAGGCGAATACAGTGTTATAAATACAAAATCAAAACGAGGGAATGCAGGAGTAGGTTTAATAATGAATAAAAAAATAGGAGTGCGGGTAAGCTACTACAAACAGCATAGTGAACGCATTATTGTGGCCAAGATAGACACGAAGCCCACGCCTACCACAGTAGTACAAGTTTATATGCCAACTAGCTCTGCAGATGACGAAGAAATTGAAGAAATGTATGATGAAATAAAAGAAATTATTCAGATAGTGAAGGGAGACGAAAATTTAATAGTCATGGGTGACTGGAATTCGGTACTAGGAAAAGGAAGAGAATGAAACGTAGTAGGTGAATATGGATTGGGGGGAAGAAATGAAAGAGGAAGCCATCTGGTAGAATTTTGCACAGAGCACAACTTAATGATAGCTAACACTTGGTTCAAGAATCATAAAAGAAGGTTGTATACATGGAAGAAGCCTGGAGATACTGACAGGTTTCAGATAGATTATATAATGGTAAGACAGAGATTTAGGAACCAGGTTTTAAATTGTAAGACGTTTCCAGGGGTAGATGTGGACTCTGACCACAATCTGTTGGTTGTGGACTGTAGATTAAAACTGAAGAAACTGCAAAAAGGTGGGAATTTAAGGAGATGGGACCTGGATAAACTGAAAGAACCAGTGGTTGTACAGAGTTTCAAGGAAAGCATAAGGCAAGAATTGCCAGGCATGGGGGAAAGAAATACAGTAGAAGAAGATTGGGTATCTTTGAGGGATGAAGTAGTGAAGGCAGCAGAGGATAAAGTAGGTAAAAAGACGAGGGCTAGTAGAAATCCTTGGGTAAGAGAAGAAATATTGAACTTAATTGATCAAAGGAGAAAATATAAAAATGCAGTAAATGAAGCAGGCAAAAGGAATACAAACGTCTCAAAAATGAGATCGACAGGAAGTGCAAAATGGCTAAGCAGGTATGGCTAGAGGACAAATATAAGGATGTAGAGGCTTGTCTCACCAGGGGTAAGATAGATACTGCCTACAGGAAAATTAAAGAGACCTTTGGAGAAAAGAGAACCACTTGTATGAATATCAAGAGCTCAGATGGAAACCAAGTTCTAAGCAAAGAAGGGAAAGCAGACAGGTGGAAGGATTATATAGAAGGTCTATACAAGGGCGATGTACTTAAGGACAATATTATGGAAATGAAAGAGGATGTAAATAAAGATGAAATGGGAGATATGATACTGCGTGAAGAGTTTGACAGAGCACTGAGAGACCTGAGTCGAAACAAGGCCCCGGGAGTAGACAATATTCCATTAGAACTACTGACAGCCTTGAGAGAGCCAGTCCTGACAAAACTCTACCATCTGGTGAGCAAGATATATGAGACAGGCGAAATACCCTCAGACTTCAAGAAGAATATAATAATACCAACGCCAAAGAAAGCAGGTGTTGACAGATTTGAAAATTACCGAACTATCAGTTTAATAAGCCACAGCTGCAAAATACTAACACGAATTCTTTACAGAAGAATGGAAAAACTAGTAGAAGCCGACCTCGGGGAAGATCAGTTTGGATTCCGTAAAAATATAGGAATAATTGAGGCAATATTGACCCTACGACTTATCTTAGAAGCTAGATTAAGGAAAGGCAAACCTACGTTTCTAGCATTTGTAGACTTAGAGAAAGCTTTTGACAATGTTGACTGGAATACTCTCTTTCAAATTCTGAAGGTTGCAGGGGTAAAATACAGGGAGCGAAAGGCTATTTACAACTTGTACAGCAACCAGATGGCAGTTATAAGAGTCGAGAGACATCAAAGGGAATCAGTGATTGGGAAGGGAGTGAGACAGGGTTGTAGCCTCTCCCCGATGTTATTCAATCTGTATGTTGAGCAAGCAGTGAAGGAAACAAAAGAAAAATTCGGAGTAGGTATTAAAATCCATGGAGAAGAAATAAAAACTTTGAGGTTTGCCGATGACATTGTAATTCTGTCAGAGACAGCAAAGGACTTGGAAGAGCAGTTGAACGGAATGGATAGTGTCTTGAAAGGAGGATATAAGATGAACATCAACAAAAGTAAAACGAGGATAATGGAATGTCGTCGAATTAAGTCGGGTGATGCTGAGGGAATTAGATTAGGAAATGAGACACTTAAAGTAGTAAAGGAGTTTTGCTATTTGGGGAGCAAAATAACTGATGATGGTCGAAGTAGAGAGGATATAAAATGTAACTGGCAATGGGAAGGAAAGCGTTTCTGAAGAAGAGAAATTTGTTAACATCGAGTATAGATTTAAATGTCAGGAAGTCGTTTCTGAAAGTATTTGTATGGAGTGTAGCCATGTATGGAGGTGAAACATGGACGATAAATAGTTTGGACAAGAAGAGAATAGAAGCTTTTGAAATGCGGTGCTACAGAAGAATGCTGAAGATTAGATGGGTAGATCACATAACTAATGAGGAGGTATTGAATAGGATTGGGGAGAAGAGAAATTTGTGGCACAACTTGACTAGTAGAAGGGATCGGTTGGTAGGACATGTTCTGAGGCATTAAGGGATCACCAATTTAGTATTGGAGGGCAGCGTGGAGGGTAAAAATTGTAGAGGGAGACCAAGAGAAGAATACACTAAGCAGATTCAGAAGGATTTAGGTTGCAGTAGTTACTGGGAGATGAAGGAGGTTGCACGGGATAGAGTAGCATGGAGAGCTGCATCAAACCAGTCTCAGGGCTGAAGACCACAACAACAAATTATGCTCTGTTAAAATTCTACCATTCGACTTATCATTTGACTTCTTTACCTCAGTCCAACGTTGCAAACCACTTTTCCTTTCTTTCTTATTTTACTGTCGAATTCCAGCCTCTCACAACAACTCTCTTTTCACTTCCCTTAATTATTACTTTTATCTATTCATTATCTGTGGAATTAGTAAGCATATAAATAAATACTACTCTGGCTTTTATTTTGTGTCTACCTTGGCTACAATAATACGTTCATTACGCTGTCATAGTAGTTCACCCTCATTCATATTTTCTGTGTTGATAATCTGTACTCATCTGACCAGAAGTCCTCTTCTTCCTGCCACAGCATTTTACCAACTCCCACTGTATGCAACCTCAACCTATCCATTTCTCTGTTCAGGTCCGTGAGCTTCCTATGTGATTAAGGAATTTAACACTTCACACTCAGACCCATAGAATGGTAGATTTGCTTTATATTATGAGAACTTTCTCCAGACTACTCCCTGCACGGAGGTACTTAGAGGATCCCTTCATCATTAGATCATGTGACAGAACTGTATTTCTTATGGAAATATAACGGCTGCAGGTTCCGCTTGTTACAGCCGGTCGCAGTATTGTTCTTCATTAATGTTACAAAGCGAGTTCAGTGTTTCTACAGCTAATGAAAAGCCTACTGCTGCCCTTCAGGAACCATACGTTAGTCTGATCTCCTCACAGATATCCATCAGATGTGGCTGAGCCAGCGGTATGGCTTTCTGTATCGTTGGGACACTCAAGCCACCTAATCGTGGTAAGATCCATGTTTCGAGGGGGTATCAACAGCCGTGAGATAATGGTATCGAAATAATTGACGGGAAACTCGACAGCGCTGAGCGGGGGGTATTGTGTTTCGGTACACTTTTCAAACTTTCGCCTCTAGCCAGCCGTTATAGAAGATTAATATATTTTCATATTACGTTTTGAAAAGATGGCATTTACTTTTTAAGTGCTGCCTCTTTTTCTGAAATTATAAATTTACGCAGGAATTTGAGGTTCTTCCAAATTTTTCAATGTGCAGCATTCTCATGCACCAAGGATCATTTATTCTATTGAAATTAAAAAGCATTTCATCTGAGAATATTTTGGTGAATACTATATTTAGTCATCTGTCACCTTGTTACCCTACTACACACCAATAAATAGTAAGTGAAATCACATTAAGCAGACATATTATCAAAAATCACTTAGAAAAAAAAAATCATTTTCAAGCAGAAACTACTGGAGACTAACACAAATTTTCATTTTCAAGACAGGTAAAATTATCGAACCGCTAAAGAAACTCAGCTCATTTCCAAGTTTCACATGTTTCATTGTAAACGACCTTCATTTGTTGTAATGTAGAAGGCAGTGCGTGACAGACGAAGTATCGCCTAACTGACCAGATGTTACATAAATATTTCTATAGCAGCAGAATTGACAATGCGTTTCAAATTGATTTAATATGCTATACAAAACTTAAATGTTTAGAACTGCACATAGTTATGCTGTATAAATAACAACCTCACGTGTAACACCAAAGGCTGTAGAAAATGGCAGAAAGAGCTTATGGAGGTCTCTAGTGCGGAGTTCTGCATGAGATTCTGAAATCATTCACGAGACTGAAGTACTGACCAAAAAAGCATCATGTGTTCCTAGGTACATTACCTTCTATGTGTAAAACTTTCTACTACTATCTTTAATATAACTAAGCAATCAATCAATTTCTTAATTGTAAATTTTTGGGCCCATTTGTAAGAAATATGTTTTATATTCACTGCTGGTGTTCTGAAGTTCTCTATTTGTGGGACCACTCTGTTTCTTTTCTATTAGCAGACGAACAGAAATATTTGTGTCGGACTCCGAGAGGTTTTTCGTCAAAATTGTTCTATGTTAGGTTTATTCCATCTTCGAAGTTTTAATGAATTTTCGTGCCTCCTTTTGAGTGTGATTTCCAATAGATAAATTCCCGTATACGCTATTACATGTTATTCTTGTATTTTGTGCAGTTAACTTCCTGTTTTCTTCCAGTGAAATAAACACACAACCAGGAAAAGTTGTTTCTATATACTCCAGGGTGTGAGAACCCGTCGGTTTTCACCTCTACATTGGGTCACGGTTTCTATCAGAATCCGTTGGTGGACAACTACAGTTGTTATTTACACATTCTTTCTCGTGCAGGTTCCAGTAATCTTATCTGAAACGATCAGAGCTACGTAATTTGTGCACTGTCTGATTGTCCTGGGCATTGTTTCTGACCATGCTCGGCTACACGTCAGAGCCCTGCCTGCAAAGCAGATTACAGGAGATGTACAGCATCCAGGTTCCTCCCCTTCTGGCTTCCTACGCAGTTCGCCCCAGCGACTTCTGCATAACAAGAAGTCTGTGATGTGCCCCGGACAGCGGGCACAAGAAGCCACATCGGCAGTAAATCAAGGCAGGGCCAACCGGACCAGGGTGAAAGTGAAGGGGAAAGTGGGAGCCTCTGTTGGTAAGGGGTACCGAGGGCGGTCAGGGGAAGGGGTGGGAGAAAGCTTTGTTGCTGCCAGATATTTGTGGGTCGTATGTATAAAATGAAGGCCGATTTCTGAAATAAGTTAACTTCACTATATCTTACATACTCTCAAAACCACTGTGAACTACATGACACACATTAATTCCCACTGTACCACATGTTTCTGTTCCATCCGATTCTATTCGCTTCTGGAGAGTGCGAAAAATTATTTTGTGCACAGTGTAGTTAGCCTAATATTGTCTTTGTGATTCCTCCAGGAACGATACGCAGAAGGCTGTTGTGAGTTCCTAGATTCCTCACTTCATTCTCGTTTATAAAACTCTATAAGTGGGTTTCATGGGGTAATAAGTACATATCTTCAACATTTTCTAGTTAAGACTTAAATAGAATTTGTTAATTCTTTTGAGACGTATGTTAATATAGTTGCTCTTTATCGTTTATGTAGCTCTTTGAGCTCTATATCTTACAGTTACCATTAATCACTCCAGCATCCTTTTTCTAGTAAGACTATATACAAACAATTTGTATTGTACATCTGGAAAATGACTTAACATTATTCTAATATCTTGGTAGGATTTCAGTGCTGTAGAATCAATATATAAATCATAAAATACAAATTTCTAATCGTTTCTTAAACTAACATCTTTCATTGACATTTTAACCTGACTTCTCAAATTTATGTCTCGAACTGATACCTTAAACTAACATGTTCGAATGAGCTGTTCAACTGACATTCTAAACTAACATGTTAAACTGACGTCTTAAAATTATGTCTTACATCGGCACCTGAAATTGTCGAATTGGTTGATCAGTGTGATCAGGAGCGTGACTAATCACTCACACAAGCATGTGTTTTTCGTCTGAAATCAGCTTGAAGGAAAAATGACTTACACAATCCGTTATTCACTCTTGGCGTGGCACTGAAAGGAGTGAGGTATTCACCCACAAAAATCTTTGGCCACCTACCCAGTAAAGCAGCAAATTTAATAGACAACAGAAATAAATCAGACCTCTACTTGACATGTCCTTACATTCCATAGAAGATTTTCTGATTGCATTTCGAGAGAGAGAGAGAGAGAGACACAGAGAGAGACTGACTCTTGTTTAAATCACCTTATTCAAAAACAAAATGTTGATTAAGGAAGTCATGTGAACGATCACATGATGCTCTATTTTTCATTGAGAAAGTGTAAATATCGTAGTTGTAAAACTTATTAGTTGCATATCAAGACATTGAATCTTAATTATGATCCATGGAAAGCGCAAATAAATGAGCTAAACACCGCTTGAGGATGTGGATCATTCAATTTGTCTAGTCCCGTTGGAAAACTTCAACTTGTCATTACTATCTACGGAACTTTATCATATATACATCGCGTTAATCACATACCAGTTGCATAAAATAAAACTAATTTCTTAACCGTCTTCAGAAGATTATATCTATCACATTACTTAGGAGCGTCAACAGTAAGGTGCATACAGCATATTACCGTGGTATGACGCCGTCGTTGAGCACGCTGAATTACGTCCTCTCAAGAAATTAACAGAGTTTCTAATTGTAATACTTGCTGCATTGTGCCAGACATGTCATATAATTTATACCCGTTAACGACTTAAGACCGCATTTTACGTTTTTAAGTTCTATCAATAATTATATGAAATACTGAAAAATTAATTTTTTTTTGCCTCTGTAAACCGTTAGATAGGCAATCCGTACCCGGTACTCTGCCCCTGGTTAGTCGCGTAGCACTATTCATACCTACCTGCCTTCGTAGCTGAGGTCATTGACGCACGCCTATGCGACGGCGCTCGATTCAATGGTATACCAATTCTAAGCCTGGTGTTGATGAAATTTTCACTGGCCATATTTGGCCGACAAGGGAAGGAGATGTGGCGGCGTAAAGTGACTGATCACCAGACTTTGCACAAATGTCCTAGATTAAATACTAAACCTCTCCACAGAGAGAAGGGGGACTTTAAGCTCGAAGGACCCTTGCTGATTTTCGAGAGCAGTTGGCTGTGTACCGGCAGCAGGTTTCATCCTCTCCACTCCCTTCATCCAAGGCAACAGAAACTCAACACTACGGCCACAAAACAATTTTCCCACATTCCTTTATTCATTGACAGTATAACACACATTGGTACATCAGAAATGAGTCACATTTCGACCTCTCTCTACCACAGCTCACAACCAACTCCTCTCTACTATTACTGATCATGGAAAAAACATAAGCCAAAGATACGTGAGATTTATATCGACACATCACATTGTATCATTCATGTGGATTTTTGATCACAGATGACATTTAAGTACATCACTTTACATCAAATACTAGTTGCATTTTGATACGTTTGGAATAATCAGTTAGTGCTGGGTAGTCTTTCATAATAAAAGAAGATAAATAAACATGACATAAAATATAGCCTCCCAAACATCGAAATAAACCAGTACACTAACCTTGAGTAAATGTGCGTAACCAATGTCAGAAAATATTATAAGAACCAAAGGTGTATCTTATTGTATCCTGCGTGTCCTACTACCTGTACCGTCACTGGCAAATGCTGTGGAAGTCTTTCACGCACCAGCGTCATTCCTGCCCTTCATCAGCGTGGATGTATGTGTTTATATGTAAGATGGTTCTCCTCCGCATGTCTTACAGGCAGTAAAGCAGGTGCTGCAGAGGCATTTTGAAAATGCTAGAATATCAAATGGCTCTAAGCACTATGGGACTTAATATCTGAGGTCATCAGTCGCCTAGACTTAGAACTACTTAAACCTAACTAACCTAAGCACATCACACACAGCCATGCCCCAGGCAGGTTTCGAACCTGCGACCGTAGCAGCATCGCGGTTCCGGACTGAAGCGCATAGAACCGCTCGGTCATAGCGGCTGGCAGGTAGAATATCAAACGTCATTTTCCTACAACGTGACCGTCCAGATCACCTGATGTTAATCCGTGTAACTTCTGGCCGTGGGTTTGTTTGAAATGTGTTGTGTTCGCCGGCCGCGGTGGCCGTGCGGTTCTAGGCGCTGCAGTCTGGAACCGCGGGACTGCTACGGTCGCAGGTTCGAATCCTGCCTCGGGCATGGATGTGTGTGATGTCCTTAGGTTAGTTAGGTTTAAGTAGTTATAAGTTCTAGGGGACTGATGACCTAAGATGTTAAGTCCCATAGTGCTCAGAGCCATTTGAACCATTTTCGTGTGTTGTGTCCAGAGCTCATATTACAAACGTATTTGAAATGAAGGCATGAGCTGCACAATGCATTCCGAATGTGACTTTTGAGAGTAACTCATTTCTTGTAGAACATTCTGTTTCTCGATTTTATCTTGTGACAGAAAACGCTGGACCGCAAACTGAACATGACTTGCGTTATCTCAGGGCAGTTACAAACGTACTTATTTGTTGCTTTTCATGCGATTTTTGGACCGAGGACTGCTAAAAATCGGCCAGGTGCGAGCAGAAAGCGAGCCCTGAGGGATCTCAATACTTGCAAGATATCGGTCGCAGCGACTTCAAGACCGTATCAAAATCTCCACAGTAGTTCCTGTGACTAGCTCGGACACACAAAAGTAAGTTAGCATGAGACTGAAGTTTATAAAGGTAGAGAGAGGAGATCTAATAAAATATTTTATTTACTTAGTAAAACATTATTACAACTTGATTTTATGTTTGCAATCAATACTACTTTCTATTATGATTTTATCGTATCACGAATGCACTCTAATATTTAAAGGTAAAAAGAGATCTTTTGTGTCACATAATTACAAATTAACAATTTTAGATTTTTTCCTTTACGCGTACTGTGAATCCTTGGAGCTTTCAAAAGCTCATGACTCTAGGTCAAAAGGATGTACAGGTTTTAATGAGTTAGTATGAGAGTGTCAAAATATTTGACATAAAAAGCTATATAATTTGACTGCACACACTAACAAGCTTAAATGTTTTAACCCACCAAGGGACTGTAGGCTTTAGTTTGTGACATAATTCTGAATTTGATACGCCTACCCATTTCTGAGAAAAATAATCCTAACAGGTGGACAGGTAAACAGACTGATAAAAAGTTTCGTGTGATACAATGATAAATTAACAAATATCAGGTTTGTCCCTCTATTTGTACTGTGAACCCTTGCTTAGTGGCAAAATTCAAGATTTTACGCCATCGTGAAATTGATGAATGAGTTTGCGAGTGTCCAAATATTGCATAAATAGCCGTGTCTTTTGTCTCCATTGACTTAGAAGCTTAAATTTTTTACACCGTTAAGGAACTGTAGACCTTAGTATGTGAGAAATATCAACTTGATACATCCACTCGTTTCTAAGAAAAGGGTCAGGTAAGGTACGGAACATTTTTGTTCTACTTGGTTATCTATCTGTCGAACAGACAGAGAGACCGACGGGCAACGAAGCGATTTTGTGAGGAACCCGTTGTTACCGAATAAGGTACAATTGAGGCTTTGACTCAGTACATTTAAAAACTGATTTTTCAATCCGATGTGGCATAATCTTGCCGTGTTGGTTGGGATTACGAAAATAACAATGCCACAGCTGTTGAAAGCTGAAATTGTGCCCTCATGCGCACATCAAAATACGATGGTTTAATGTACAACTGACTTCACATCCATCGTAATGCAATGCACCTGTGATTTGTAGCCAAACCCATTTACGTTATGGCGCTTATGTGGTGAAAGTTTCCTTAATTTTTGTTTATTCCACCTCCTTGATAATATTCCACTGAAATTTGGCGTCTTTCTGAGTAGCGTTTTCTTTCTGTGTTTTGAAACTGTAATTTTAATTATAATCACCCTGTACAACACATACCTATGGTTAGAGTTGCGCCCTACCAAAACTAACATATCGTAGTTTTGGTAGAGTACTTAAATGACGTAGTAAATAGTAGGGTGACCGCAGACATTGGTAGGATTGATAGGGAAAGAAAGATAAATAGAAGTGTAAGAGAGGGCCGGCCGCGGTTGTCTAGCGGTTCTAGGCGCTCAGTCCGGAACCGCGCGACTGCTACGTCGCAGGTTCGAATCCTGCCTCGGGCATGGATGTGTGTGATGTCCTTAGGTTAGTTAGGCTTAAGTAGTTGTAAGTTGTAGGGGACTGATGACCACAGATGTTAAGTCCCATAGTGCTCAGAGCCATTTGAACCATTTGTAAGAGAGGGACTGGGAACCGACGACTTCTCTTTGTTAATTGGATTTTTTATTTTTTTGTTTTGTTTTGGTAGTTTGTTTTGTGCATATTTTATATGCTTACGGATTACAATCTACATCTTGAAAGTAATAAAAATTAGTTGATCGTGTAACTTGCGGTTTTATGTAACCAAAGCAATTACTTGTCATGCAAGTACAGTTTACGTACATAAACATTAAAAAATCTATGTATTTATTCTTGTTACTTCGTACTCAACAGAACGTTCCTCGGCGGCGCGGGATTAGCCGAGCGGTCTCAGGCGCTGCAGTCATGGACTGTTCGGCTGATCCCGGCGGAGGTTCGAGTCCTCCCTCGGGCATGGGTGTGTGTGTTTGTCCTTAGGATAATTTAGGTTAAGTAGTGTGTAAGCTTAGGGACTGATGACCTTAGCAGTTAAGTCCCATAAGATTTCACACACATTTGAACATTTTTGAGAACGTTTCTCATCGTGATCAAAAGAAAGAGTTTCCTGATACTATTGATAAATGCGATAGTTTTGTATGAGTGACAGATACATGTTTTATATAAGCTGTACCAAGTATTGAAGTGTTGATTGATACATTTTAGTTTTAGCTTTCTAAATTTCTTTGAGGAAACTGCGTTTTTTATTGCTATTTGACAAATATGCATTCTCTTTTCTTATTTTTACTACAACAACTCTCTGTTTCAAGTTATAAATGAGCGGTTTTCGAATAAAATCTGAATTAATCATTGTCATTTTCAATTTTGCTGTAAATGCTTTTTATTTTTTAGTAACAGGCAGAGAGATAAACAAGTAGAACAAAAATGTTCCGTACCTTACTTGGCCCTTTATGTATCCTCACTCAGTTTCTAGCAGATCTGTATAAATTCTCCTTTCAGTCTGGCTGCCCCTATCTACGCTGCAGCTCAACCTGTCGCTCGGAGACAAAAAGAGTGCATGTGTACTGAAGCACAGTGGTTTAAGTAGGCAAACTTGGGTTTCCGTTACCGTGGAACCCTTACGGGACCCGTCAATCCAATGTGACTAACCAGGTATACGTTTGAGTCGGCCGTTTCGGTTCAGTTCATTATCATAATGGTGGGAGAAGTAAAATGAACAAACAAACCTTAAAGGAGACTGAGGAGAAATTATGAATTGGGGAATATACAGGGTGTTACAAAAAGGTACGGCCAAACTTTCAGGAAACATTCTAGACACACAAATAAAGAAAAGATGTTATGTGGACATGTGTCCGGAAACGCTTAATTTCCATATTAAAGCTCATTTTAGTTTCGACAGTATGTACTGTACTTCCTCGATTCACAATCAACATGTGTGGGCTGAAACTTCCTGGCAGATTAAAACTGTGTGCCCGACCGAGACTCGAACTCGGGACCTTTGCCTTTCGCGGGCAAGTGCTCTACCAACTTTTTTTTTTTTTTTTTTTTTTTTATAAAACCTTTATTAAAAAAAAACAATGTTACACATTGCAAATACATACTAAGTTATACATACATGAAGTTATTTAAACAAAGCGGTTTGATCATTTCAATTGCGCTGACATTAAGGAAAGACAACAGAAGATTGTGTTACTGACTAAATCACCAGAAAGAATTAAATTAAACATAAATACTTGGGAATGGCGGAAAGGAGATATATAATAAAGTTGACTAGCCTTCCAACTACACTTTCTGGACATTAATTGAATCTAAGTATTTCAAGTGATCAGATCTATATAATCAGTCTTTCACTGCAAAAATGAACAGGGCAATGTGCCAGCCATTGAATATTACATTTATCGGATAGAATCTTATGGTTTTAACCAATCGATAAGGAAATTTCTATAAAAAACTGTCTGTTTCCAAATTTCTAGTATAAGCCAATAATGCACCTTTCATGTTTTGTGTTTGGCACTATTAGACACACAATCTCAATGTCACATAAGTTCTGTACATTAGCTTATAAATTTCAAAAAACTACTCTCTGAAGTAGAGAAAGCACACATAATAAATATACTGTAAAATCTTAAATAGTATCCTTAAGGTAACTATAATACATCACTGTCAACACAGTCTTCTTTTTTATATTAACCAATGCCCATTCTTTCAAATACAATTTTTAGCATATTACCGAACTTTTTCTTGTGATTCGAATAGCATCTAATTTTGTGGAACTCACACAGCATGTGTACCTTGAACTCTATGATGCTATCGGATCCTAATTTGTTAAGGACGTAGTTAACAAAATTTCCCAGCAACCAGTACACAGCGTTATTTTTTGCTTCTGGGAAATAGCGTGCTTCAGGCCTGTTTATCAATGACAGCGATATATACTCAGGGGATGTTCTTGTAATCAGAGCTATTTGCTCCCGGATCCACTTCCAACTATTCATGTGACCACTGCAAGTATATCTATGAATTACTGTGTCAACTAGATGGCATTGTTGACATAAATTTGTTTCACAGAGTCCGATTGCGTGCAGTCTTTCATTGGTGCTAACTATGTTGTTAACTGTCTTGTACCATGACGTTTTTATGTTAGACGTGAGCACATTAGAACTAATGTTCTTCCAAATCTCAGTCCACTCAATGTTTGGAAACTGTCGTTCTATTTTGTTTCTTCCTTCGCTTTTCTTTCGTTCCCGCATTATGGCTCTCGATGTTAAGTGTCGGGACTGCCTGAGTTCGACACTGACATAACTAAACTCAACATAGAAAATCCTCACGTGCTGTAAGCGACTGTTGATATTCTGCACGTCAATCGGGGGAAGCAGGCTTGGAGGTTTAATGATCTCGAAAAGTTGGCTGGTTATGCTTTCTCGCGAGTCTCTTATTAAATTAACTTGCCTTTTGATAAAAAGAGCAGAGGCTTTATCCGTTATGTCAGTTAATCCTAGTCCACCATTTTTAGGATCTAAAGTGGCTACTTTAGCAGGTACTCTGAACACTTCACCTCTCCACAAAAATTTTGTGATTTTGGACATTATTCTTCTCGCTATCATTCTCGGTATTGGAAACAGCTGGGCAGTATAATAAGCCTTAGCAAGGATGCATGAGTTGATATACTGTGTTCGTTGAACTTGGTTCATATATCGAGTTAAATTCTCTACAATGGCTCCTTGCACTTTATCTGCTGCAACTTTCCAATTTAAAGCCGTCATTTTCATAGGGCATGCTGTCAGGGTGATCCCAAGTGTTTTATGTTGTCCGACTAATTTTGCCCACTCGACGTTGATATTAGCAAAACCTCTGAGATTTAACATCTTACTTTTTTTTCCGTTTGCATTGGCTCCAGATGCTCTACAGTACGAATCAATCACTGTTGCTAGCGTGGTTACCTCGTCATTATTCCTTATAATGACCCCTATATCGTCAGCATAGGCTCTTATAACTGTTTTGTTTCCTGATAATGTTAAGCCTTTTAATGTAGCATGGACGTGTCGGAGGAAAGGTTCCAGCGAAATTGCGAAGAGCGACATGGACAGAGGACTTCCTTGAGGAACACCTCGTTGTATTTGCATCGGCCTGGATTGTTGACAATTCACCGCTATTTTAGCATTTATTCCAGTTGCTATGTTCTTAATCAACTGGATAACCCTATCGTTGAAACCTATTTTCTTCAATGTCTGTAGAAGATATTCATGGTTAACTACATCGAACGCCTTATAAAAATCTAAAAACAATAAAGCACACTTTATGTTTGTTACAGAAGTTATTGCAATAATATCCCTGAATTCCGCTAGATTTTGAAAAATGGTTCTGCCTTGCGCACAGTTCTGATGTTGACTAATAATTTTATCTGTAAGGCATGAAATTCTCTTGTTTATTATTCTAGCTATTAATTTATAATCAGAATTCAGCAGTGAAATTGGACGAAAATTATTTAAATCTTTGTTTCCATTATTTTTTGGCACCAGAACAATTTTACTCTCCTTAAACTCAGCCGGAATCATTTTACCCTGAATAACCTCATTTACAATGTCCGTAATTTTCGCACCTACTATTGGCCAGTAACGGATGTAAAACTCTGCTGGCAGACCATCCGGTCCTGGGGATTTTTTTGGTGGCGAGGCGCACAGAGTCTCATACACGTCTTCTTCACTGACAACCTCGAGAAAATTTTCGTTGTCATCTTCTGTCAGCTGTGGGGCTATGATGTCAAGGAATTCTTCCAAGGAAGTATCACTACTTTGATGTACAGAATATAGCTCGCAATAATAGCGATAAATCTCGTCCATGATATCCTGCTGGGTTCTGAGAATCGTGCCGTGTTTTGTTCGAATTTCTTCAATAAAAGTCCTTCTCCCGTTTTTCGTATGCTTCACTAAATGATATAGGGAAGTAGTTTCATCTGCTGACACCGAATTTGCCTTCGATTTTATCTTCAACCCTTCCATTTGACTTCTCTTGATATTAAGTAACTTGGCTTTGACTTTTTTTATGTCTGCTATCCGAAGTGAGGAACCTGCTGAGACTTGATCATATAGATCTCTCAAAACAGAATAGTAATACTCTATAGTGCATTTCATTTCCCTTGCGCTCTGGGCACTGTATTGAATAAGAACTTTCCTCAACTTTGGCTTTGCCATTTTAACCCACCAGTCAATAGCAGTGGCATATCTACTACGGGCTCGCAGGCATATTGCCCATGTTTCTTTAATCAGATCTTCTAAATCATGATTAACTAACAAGGAAGTGTTCAAATTCCACTGATTCTTGAATCGGCGAACCGGCTGTCTTGTTAGATTTATGCAAGCTAAGACACTTGAATGGTCTGAAAAGTACGTAGGAACGGTTTCTACTTTTGTCACGGAAGTTACAAGATTTTTAGAAATATATAGTCTATCAATCCTGCTACGTGATGTTGCCGTGACATAAGTGAACTCAACAGTGGAGGGGTATTTGATTTCCCATATATCCTTTAATTCTAAACCAGTAACTAATTGTTTTAGTTCACTTGAGAAATTAAAATTAGGTAACTGATCTTTTCGATTTAAAACACAATTAAAATCACCTCCAAGTAATAACTGTCTTGGTGATTTCCTTAACAAGTATATCAGGTCATCTTTGAAGAAACGTGCCCTGTCAGCTCGATGAGAACTTCCTGAAGGGGCGTACAAGTTGATGATAGTCACATCATAGATGTTTAGTCCTATTCCCCTTCCGGATTCCAGTCGTTCCAACTCGCTTACTGTAATCCCTTCCCTCACCAAAATAGCTGTTCCAACACTTGTTTCGGGAGACACATTTATGTAACTGACAAAACCGGGAATTACCAAATCCGAAATTAGAACTTCTTGTAACAGGGCAATATCAGTCGCGGATTCGTACAAAAATTCCTTAAGGGCCGATAATTTCAAACCGGTCGTGATTTTATTTATGTTTATAGTGGTGACAGAATAAGATTGCGTCATTGCGCTGTCACTATGTAGTTGTTTTGTTGAACTAATTTAGTTTACTGTGGTTCAGGGTTCAGTTAAGCTGTAACAGTTTTCTCGGAAGGCTGAACATGGAATATCACTTCAATCAGTTTATTAGTTACTGTCCCGTTTTTTTCTACTTCTGATGTTTTCTCTTGTGCCGCAAGCAGACTGATTTCCTGGTAAACTTTCTGATTTTTCCTCCAGTGATTCGTGTACGACCGTTTCGGACTGAACATTCTTTGGGCTTGGGTCGCCCCTACTGGATTTTCCCTTCCCTTGGTTACGAGCTACATTCTCATTTGGTTGCGTCGGTATTTTACTTCGCGGCTTATCTGGAGCAGCAGCAGACGCTTTCGCAATTTCGGTTGCCGGCGCCTGCCCTGAGGTGTTGACCGTGATTTCAGTTTGGCCACCACTTCCTCGTTCTTTATTAATTTCACTCACTTTCTGATCGAGGGAAACAAATGGAGACTGCAGTTTTGCATCCTCTCCCTGAAGTTGTTTATTAACAGATAGATTCTGATCTTTGCAATCGGCTACTGCACCTGTTGTTTCTTGCAAATTAATGCTACTTACACCCCTTTCATTTTCTGGTACCGTATGTGTATTATCTTTCTGTTCATTAGTTTCCATTCGCATTTTGCCTTCAGGTTCCTCTGCCTTCTCATCGCACTGTTTTTGCTTGCGAAGTGAGGGAGTGGGACAAGACAGCTCGTCCTCTGAGCAACTATCAGTTAGCTCCAGAGGTCGTTTTTTCGGTTGCATTTCAGTTTCACGAGTAGTGGCAACGGGGTTTCCTTTTGTTGTTAACGGGGGAAATTGACTGTTATCGTGAAGGGAGACATCAGCTTGTCCCGCTGCGTAAACATCCTCAACCAGTTGTTCCGGGCTATTCTTTGGTAACAGATCATTTAAGGTAAGCTTCTGACGCTGTATCAAATTACTTTTAAGCACAACAGTTCGCCGCGGACATTCCTGTCTGAAGTGGCCGGTTTCGTTACATATATGACATGTAGCTTCCTGACCTGTATAAACAATTTGTGCCTTATACCCACAAACAGTTATGTGAGACGGAATATTCGTCTTAACGTCCATCTCTACACAGCGGACCCCGTTAAAACACTGCAGTTTAAAGCGAGGCGACCATCTTTCATTTGCAATTGATTTAACGTCTCCGTAGTTTGAAAGAGCTTCCTTAATCTTATCATTTTCAATTTCAATGGGGAGATTCAAGACACGAACGGTTTTGTAATGAATGTCCGCTCTATAGATGGAAACCTTACTTTTATAACCATTTCTATGCACAAAATCTACTTCATAGCCCCACTTTCGTAACACTTTATCAACAGTCGAAGCACTGATTAACTTGACAAAAACACAGTATTTTTCCTGATCCAGTTGCCAGGTATGAACGGTTTCAGAATTTAGACCAATTACCTGTGTAATCCAGTCATCAATTTCCAGGGATGTCGGCTGAACAGGACGGGATTCTTTGTCAAAAGCAAATACCAGAGTATTCTTCCTGAGGTTTGTAGCCATGGTTAATCCAGCGAAGCAATTTCGGTTAAACAACCGAAATTCCAAGTAGCAGCAGCAAGACCAGAAAGAGCGATCAGATCACAAGGAACAGGAACGAACACGGAGATTAACGGACAGACGGCACTCGGCGAAGCACAAGTACAGCGATGTAAACACTGAAGCGCAGCGCAACAGTTACCAACTGAGCTACCGAAGCACGACTCACGCCCGGTACTCACAGCTTTACTTCTGCCAGTATCTCGTCTCCTACATTCCAAACTTTACAGAAGCTCTCCTGTCGCAGGACAGCTTCTGTAAAGTTTAGAATGTAGGAGACGAGATACTGGCAGAAGTAAAGCTGTGAGTACCGGGCATGAGTCGTGCTTCGCTAGCTCAGTTGGTAGAGCACTTGCCCGCGAAAGGCAAAGGTCCCGAGTTCGAGTCTCGGTCGGGCACACAGTTTTAATCTGCCAGGAAGTTTCATATCAGCGCACACTCCGCTGCAGAGTGAAAATCTCATTCTGGAAACATGTGTGGGCTGACGAGAATCCGCACGCAATTGTGCAATCACGTCATCAACACAGATTTTCTGTGAAAGTTTGGGCAGGCATTGTTGGTGATGTCCTGATTGGGCCCCATGTTCTTCCACCTACGCTCAATGGAGCACGTTATCATGATTTCATACGGGATACTCTACCTGTGCTGCTAGAACATGTGCCTTTACAAGTACGACACAACATGTGGTTCATGCACGATGGAGCTCCTGCACATTTCAGTCGAAGTGTTCGTTCGCTTCTCAACAACAGATTCGGTGACCGATGGATTGGTAGAGGCGGACCAATTCCATGGCCTCCACGCTCTCCTGACCTCAACCCTCTTGACTTTCATTTATGGGGGCATGTGAAAGCTCTTGTCTACGCAACCCCGGTACCAAATGTAGAGACTCTTCGTGCTCGTATTGTGGACGGCTGTGATACAATACGCCGTTCTCCAGGGCTGCATCAGCGCATCAGGGGTTCCATGTGACGGAGGGTGGATTCATGTATCCTCGCTAACGGAGGACATTTTGAACATTTCCTGTAACAAAGTGTTTGAAGTCACGCTGGTACGTACTGTTGCTGTGTGTTTCTATTACATGATTAATGTGATTTGAAGAGAAGTAATAAAATGAGCTCTAACATGGAAAGTAAGCGTTTCCGGACAAATGTCCACATAACATATTTTCTTTCTTTGTGTGTGAGGAATGTTTCCTGAAAGTTTAGCCGTACCTTTTTGTAACACCCTGTATAGAACAGCCACGAGACAGAGCGCAAGTCCAACAGGGCAAATGTTGTCATACGTTAATGAGGCAGCTACACATTAATCGACACTTGTCTCGCGAAGTAAATTGTGTAAAAAGTTTCTAGGCATTCAGTCGGGAACCTCGAGTATGTTACGAAATGTCTGTAAATCCGACTATCAGTTTCCTCAATCCATCAATACTCTGAAAAAGAACAGAGGCTGAGTGGCTGGTAAGTGTGTGGAAATGACTAGAGGCCAATTAGCAGAATACAGGATTTTTAAATTTAGGGCAAACATTGTGGCTCAGTGGATATTAAAAACCACATTCTGGTGGTATGTACCGTAGTGCAGGGGAAGCCTAGTATGAAAAAAAGGTCTTTCCATCCAGACTTGTGCTTTGCAGGTTATATGAAAATCGAACTGCGTGTTTGATTAAATACATTTGGGAATTTAGAATGAATAATATGGTCAGTCGCAATGAATTCAGCGAACTCGCAATACACATCCCGGAAAAAATAAGTAAAATTATGATAGCTTAGGTAATATGAAGGGCTTATTTCAATAGTGGTACAAGTCCATTTTTGTTCATTCTGCGACACAGAGTTTTATAGTTTAATGAACGCTGAAAAATCTGCAGTTGAGATACCAGAAATATTGAACTATATATATTTCTGGTATCTCAATTGTAGATTTTTCAGCGCTCATTTAACTTTAGGACTCTGTATTTCAGAACGAACAAAAAGGGACTTGTACCACTATTGAAATAAGCCCTTCATATCTCGTTGAAGCACGCTAACGTCACAGCAACGAGACTTCCAAAACGTTACTTTAGTTAGCGTTTCAGTGTAATAGACATATATTCAGTTCTCAGGTGCAAAGGGTCTCGACTCCCTGACATGGTTCTCAATAAAACTGAAACCATGTATCAGAAGTGACCTGATGATGGTTGGAATTAAGAGTAGAGGCTGAAGTTGCAAGGAAAGCCATTCATATCGAAATAAATAAATAAGCCAGAAATACGCCTGAAAGGAAACAAAAGGCGAATAAAATACGCTATTTTCTGGCATACAATGATCCAAACTGATAATTTTTAACATTTTTATGCAGCGACAGCAACTGAAATTGTTTATATAAGAATATATAGCCTACAGTTGCAGGTTAACTTTATCGTTTACCTAGGTTTCAACGTTAGTAATAAGGTCTTCTTCAGAACCTGCAAAAAGTTAATATTATAATGTGCTAGTAAATTATATTAGATATGGTCATCCTACAGCATGTAACGTGTAGTACTTAAATAAAATATTATTTAAATGTTTGCCTAAAACAAGCCATGTCCTAACTTTATAAAACTTGATGCATAACCATAAGGTTTTGTCACTTCTATTAAGCTGTAGCAAATTCACTTTAGGCTCGTTGTATGGGCCTCGTCCTGTGACTAGAGACTGCGGACCGCGAGGGCTTCGCGGTCTGCCTCACAGAGGGCGGCGCGCATGCGCGAGACGTATAGAATCATACTCGTATTACGCACGCGTCAGATAACATTTTTGCTATGCATTAATTTTATACTTTACTATTGTAAGTTAATTACACTATCCAGCATGACTGCGTTATACATTCTACTACAGAGCATTATAAACTGACCAACAAATCTCGTATGAACATCTGTAGGAAAAGTTCTATTATTACAAAAACTGTAATGGTCACATGCATTATGAGTTATTGTAAACCTAATATAGGCTGGAAGCCTTCGAAGTATGCCCTATTTTTTAGATACAGTTGATCGTTCAGTAAATTGCCTCTATCTGTAATTAGGTGTGCATAAATTTGTAGTTCCTTAAGCGTGCCGTGTCTATCGCCCTTAACTTCATGATGCAGTAGCTCTATGTCACGTAAAGGTTTAGGTGTATGAGCCATTTGCACCAGATGTTCTGCAAAGGCTGACTCCCGTGTTCCTACGCCCTTTATTGGAAGATGTTCTTTAAACCTTACTGCTATAGCTCTGCTTGTTTGACCTATGTAATAACATGGACAATCATCACACATAATCTTATATACGCCTGATTTCGCTGACTTATCACAGTCTTTCTCAAGGGTATGAACCAAATTTCGCTTTAAATTATTACTCGTCGAGAAGGAAATTTTAAAACCTGAATTTTGCAACAGCCGCCCTATCTTGTAGGATACATTACATATATAAGGAACCGACAACCATTTCTTGGTCTGATCTTATGATATAATTGCCTCACTATCTTTGGATCATAGCCATTATTCTGCGCAATACTCTGGAGAATTTGTAATTCTTTTTCGAAGTTGACATCTGACAACGGGATAGAAATCGCCCGATGGATACAAGAATAGAAAAACCCCATTTTATGCGTTTGGGGGTGGGTTGATTCGGCCGGGATGATGTTGTCTGAATAAGTTGCCTTCCGGAATATGTTGAACTCTGTTTCAGCATCTTTAATAGTCAACGTTAAAACAAGATAATTTAGTGATCTATCAGCTGATTCCAATTCTTGTGTGAATTTTATTTTTTCATGTATATATATAGATCCAAACTGAGTATATATTACATTGATTCTCATCTTGTGATACTCGGGATTTTTCATCAGCTTCTGAACTCAACTCATAACACTACAGTAAAAGCGTACACAGTAAACTGCGCAGGAAGGAAGAGCAGGCAAGCAAGAGTCCCGTAGCCTACTTGGATGGGGTAAAACAGCCCACCCGTTCTGCCGATAATGTGCGGATGCTTGACTATCTGGCAAACAGGCAAACATGGGCAAGTTGAAAGCGAAGTGTGTACACCTCAGGTTTCTAAATAGTTCGCCATTTCTGACTCCTAGGGGAAGTTAGTAAAGCACGATCCCATATGTGAACATAGCGATCGATATGAGGTAAAGCTCGACAGGTATGCAATGCACCTAAAGTACGTTTAATGTGGGTACGACCTTCATTGGCCAAGGCAACTAGGACAAATACCGTAATCTTACGCTTACTTGTGACGGTCTACGGTAGCCAAAGGTAGTTTTAGAACTCCACCTATGGACCAGCCACAGTTGCTGTATGTTGTAAGTGGACTGTGCTTACACCCCATTAGGGTATCGGCGCGTATCCCAGACAAGCCGTACCAAAGTGCTGTACTACACTGAAGAGCCAAGAAACAGGTACACCTGCCTAATATCGTGTAAGGCCTCCGCGAGCACGCAGAAGTGTCACAACACGACCTGGCATGGATTCGACTAATTTCTGAAAGTAGTGCTGAAGGGAAGTGATGGTATGAAACCTGCACGGCTGTCCATAAATCGGTAGGAGGTGGAGACTTCCTCTGAACAGAACGTTGCAAGGCATCCCAGAAGTGCTCAATAATGTTCATATCTGAGAATTTTGGTGACCAGCGGAAATTGGTAAACTCAAGAAGAGTTTTCTGGAGTCACTCTGCACCAATTATGGACGTGTGGGGTGTTGCGTTATTCTGTTGGAATTGCCCAAGTCCGTCGGAATGCACAATGGATGTCAATGGGTGCGGGTGATCAGACAGGATGCTTACGTACATGTCACCTGTCAGAGTCGTATCTAGGCGTATCAGGGGTCCCATATCAGTCCAGAGCCTCCACCATCTTGAACAGCTCCTACTGACATGCAGGTTCCATGGATTCATGAGGTTGTCTCCATACCTGTACACGTCCATCCGCTCGATAAAATTTGAAACGAGACTCGTCCGACGAGGCAACATGTTTCCCGTCCGGTGCTGGTGTTGACGGGCCCAGGCAAGGCGTAAAGTTTTGTGTCGTGCAGTCATGAAGGGCACACGAGTGGGCCTTTGGCTCCAAAAGCTCACATCGATGATGTTTCGTTGAATGGTTCGCACGCTGACACTTGTTGATGGACCAGCATTAAAATCTGCTGCAATTTGCGGAAGTGTTGCAATTCTGTCACGATGAACAGTTCTCTTCAGTCGTCATTGGTCCCGTTCTTCAGGATATTTTTTTCCGTCCCCAGCGATGTCGGAGATTTGATGTTTTACACTATTCCTGGTGTTCACAGTACACTCATGAAATGGCCGTAGGAGAAAATTACCACCTCATCACTATCTAGGAGGTGCTGTGTCCCATCGCTCGTCACCGAGTGTAACACTATGTTGAAACTCACTTATATCGTGATAACCTACCATTGTATCAGCAGTAACCGATATAACAACTGCACCAGACACTTATATAGGTTCAAATGGTTCAAATGGCTCTGAGCACTATGGGACTTAAAATCTCAGGTCATCAGACCCTTAGAACTTAGAACTACTTAAACCTAACTAAGGACATCACTCAAATCAATGTCCGAGGCAGGATTCGAACCTGCGACCGTAGCAGTCCCGCGGTTCCGGACTGAAGCGCCTAGAACCGCACGTCCACCACGGCCGGCCTTAAATAGGTGTTGCCGACCACAGCGCCGTATTCTGCCTGTTTACATAACTCCGTATGTGAATACACATATCTATACTAGTTTCTTTGGCGCTTGAGTGTAGTTTCTCTCCGGACGGCGAGTGCAATTGTACGGGAACCGCGGCTCGGCCTGTTGTCCGCTGTCGACCAGACGCTTTTCTGCAGCCGCAGCCTTACTGCAGACTCACCCGCAGCACAGCGCTCCACGCCACGTGACGGCCGGCCGGGCGCCGCGGGTTACTTCCGGCCAATTAGCGGCGCGCCCAGGCGCGCGGCCCGCGCGGCTTCCGCTCCGCTCCGCGCCGCCAATTTCCAATCACCCATATTCGACATCCAATTTCGGTGACGTAATTAACCAGCGTTTATTTGCCGGCACCGAGGCATCATTAACGCCGCGCCCCTGCGCACCCCCGGAACGAGCGTGCGCGATCCTCTGTGGGCTGGCCGCGTCCCTCTTCGCCGCCCTCTGTGTTTCCTGTGGCGCACCTGTAATCCTGCAACAAACGTACGTGTTTCCCACAGATTGCTCTCGCCTTTTGCATTCGGCGGTTGTTGTGAAATAGTTGTGACCAGAGTGGTTTTACAGAGCACGAGCACCACTACGCACAGCCGTATTTGACTGCGTTGATGTGTCTCAGCTGCGATATCCTTTACGCAATGCGGAAGCGCAAGTTAATAACTGAGACGGTAGTTTCTATTTCACATAGTTAACAAACTGCTGGACACTAGAACTGAAACGTCGGCAGCACAGTAAATAATGACGTTTTATTTACTGTGCTTATTGATCAAGTTAGGAACAATGTGTGATTAAATCTGTGACATGATGAAACAGAACGAATAAATGCTCGTATTATAGCACAAAAACCCGAATATAACAGAGAGAAACTACTTGTTAGACGTATCTGGCATCTTTAAATACTTACATATATTCACGTGTTCTACTTGTTAGTATTAGTACCCAAGTCGTGCAGTATTATGCATCGTGTCAGATAAAGTAACGTGATATGTGATGTCATCCACTCGCAGAAACGTGATCCCTTTTAGCCATATGAAAAAAAAAAGAAAACTAGCCGTTTGGCCCCTTGGGGCAGGTCCGGCCGCCTTGGTGCAGGTCTAATTACACTCGACGCCACATTCGGCGACCTGCCGGCCGTATGGGGATGAAACGATGATAAAGACAACACAACGCCCAGTCCCTGAGAGGAGAAAATCCCCGATCCAGCTGGGAAACGAACCCGGGCCCGTAGGACGGCAATCCGTCACGCTGACCACTCAGCTATCGGGGTATACATAACCATATCGTAAAAGATATATTTACTACGTCTGGCGAATCGCCTGGATTTTGGACACAGGATTGCCTATAAACTGCAAGAGGCAAGTGTGCCAATACCGTGCTGATAAGAGAGCTCGCTGCACTAGGGAAGTAGCGGTAATTCGTATGAAACCTCGAAAACGTCGAGATATTTTGAGTGAAATGCCTTCGAAGTTGCCAGATAAATCTAAAATCTAGTTTCCTTCCATTTGCATACCTAACTCTGCCCCGGCTATATTTGCCCTTATTTGTGCTATGATAGGAACATTTTTCATTCTCGTTCTCAACATTTACTCTACCATAATTTTGACATTTCACCGACCTATCTTGGCAACAGATGGAGATATAACTTTCACAAAACAACACGACCATTAATTAGAAGTATTTGTCTACTTTCTTACAGAATTTGAGCCGATTAGCACAAATGTGAAACATAGAAGTTACGTGCGTAAATAGCTCACAAAAACGTTTTCTCCAAGTGAAATCTAAATGAAGGTAGATTTTTGAAATAAAATTTTCAATTTTATCGTTAGAGTTTGTTATTTATTCGAAACACTTTAGACCGTTTTCGTGTATTCAATTCATGTAAGAATAAATTTTAAGTGCTACATTTAGCTCCACTTCAAATCATCCTTTATCGACAACGGATAAATGATATAGGATAAAAAATCATCTTGAGTTCATCTATTTCTCTACCTTAGCGAAAACTTTCAACCGATTCGTTTTAATTTAAAACACAGAAGTGGCGTGCTTAAAAAATCTCTGAGAAGACGGTGTTTTTTGCACGTATGTGCACGCAAAATCCGAACGGTGGACGTATAAATAATGGCATTAGCTGAGCATTTGTTCAGACCAGTTAACATCTTTCAAAAGAGAAATTAATCGATTCAAACAATTTGACTGGGTGCCAGCTCTAGTCTGCCGTTCAAACCTTGTTTAATATACTATAACATTGCTACACTAAGCCAGATGTTCGATTGGCTACGCAAATGACCTCTCTCTCGGTCTCAACAAAAAACCTTTAATTCCATTTTCCTAGTTCGAATACGCCTCGAGCACCAAAGACCGAATCCAATCCGCGATTCTGCATGCGGGTTTCTCATATACACTCCTGGAAATTGAAATAAGAACACCGTGAATTCATTGTCCCAGGAAGGGGAAACTTTATTGACACATTCCTGGGGTCAGATACATCACATGATCACACT
This sequence comes from Schistocerca piceifrons, assembly GCF_021461385.2. Classification (NCBI taxonomy): domain Eukaryota; kingdom Metazoa; phylum Arthropoda; class Insecta; order Orthoptera; family Acrididae; genus Schistocerca; species Schistocerca piceifrons. Next base: position 601,639,260 of record NC_060141.1, on the reverse strand, counting down.
GACAGAACCACAGGCACATAGACACAGGCAACAGAGCATGCACAATGTCGGCACTAGTACAGTGTATATCCACCTTTCGCAGCAATGCAGGCTGCTATTCTCCCATGGAGACGATCGTAGAGATGCTGGATGTAGTCCTGTGGAACGGCTTGCCATGCCATTTCCACCTGGCGCCTCAGTTGGACCAGCGTTCGTGCTGGACGTGCAGACCGCGTGAGACGACGCTTCATCCAGTCCCAAACATGCTCAATGGGGGACAGATCCGGAGATCTTGCTGGCCAGGGTAGTTGACTTACGCCTTCTAGAGCACGTTGGGTGGCACGGGATAAATGCAGACGTGCATTGTCCTGTTGGAACAGCAAGTTCCCTTGCCGGTCTAGGAATGGTAGAACGATGACGGTTTGGATGTACCGTGCACTATTCAGTGTCCCCTCGACGATCACCAGTGGTGTACGGCCAGTGTAGGAGATCTCTCCCCACACCATGATGCCAGGTGTTGGCCCTGTGTGCCTCGGTCGTATGCAGTCCTGATTGTGACGCTCACCTGCACGGCGCCAAACACGCATACGACCATCATTGGCACCAAGGCAGAAGCGACTCTCATCGCTGAAGACGACACGTCTCCATTCGTCCCTCCATTCACGCCTGTCGCGACACCACTGGAGGCGGGCTGCACGATGTTGGGGCGTGAGCGGAAGACGGCCTAACGGTGTGCGGGACCGTAGCCCAGCTTCATGGAGACGGTTGCGAATGGTCCTCGCCGATACCCCAGGAGCAACAGTGTCCCTAATTTGCTGGGAAGTGGCGGTGCGGTCCCCTACGGCACTGCGTAGGATCCTACGGTCTTGGCGTGCATCCGTGCGTCGCTGCGGTCCGGTCCCAGGTCGACGGGCACGTGCACCTTCCGCCGACCACTGGCGACAACATCGATGTACTGTGGAGACCTCACGCCCCACGTGTTGAGCAATTCGGCGGTACGTCCACCCGGCCTCCCGCATGCCCACTATACGCCCTCGCTCAAAGTCCGTCAACTGCACATACGGTTCACGTCCACGCTGTCGCGGCATGCTACCAGTGTTAAAGACTGCGATGGAGCTCCGTATGCCACGGCAAACTGGCTGACACTGACGGCGGCGGTGCACACATGCTGCGCAGCTAGCGCCATTCGACGGCCAACACCGCGGTTCCTGGTGTGTCCGCTGTGCCGTGCGTGTGATCATTGCTTGTACAGCCCTCTCGCAGTGTCCGGAGCAAGTATGGTGGGTCTGACACACCGGTGTCAATGTGTTCTTTTTTCCATTTCCAGGAGTGTATGTTACAGCGCGCCCTCACTGTAACGGTACAGTAACCGAAACAATAATAAACAGCTATGACTCATGCAATGTTGAAACGTGCGGACGCCGTCGTTCGAGGTGATCGACGTATCACAATCATACATCTCGCTGCTCAACTGGGAGTCTTTCTATTGGTAGTGCTGACACGCTCGTTCACTAGTTCGGGTGAGCCGTGGTGCTCGTTACTGGCGCGCCAGTCTTTTGGACGTCCATTATCGATCCTTCGATGTTTCTTATCTTTGCTTCTTTTCCGCATTCGCGGGGCGAGTGGCAGTTGACATTTGCTGGGGCTACCTGCTGAGACGCCGCGAGGTACGAGGTAGGAAGCAACCACGTATATATGGAGTTGGTTGTACGCGGTCTGACAGTTCAGGATGGAGGATATGTGTTGGCTGCCTGCCTGTCTGCTCTCCTGATTTTGCTCACCGCGCCTTGCCACCGCCTAGCTTGGGTTGCTGCCTGGTGTATCCTACACGAACCATACCGGACGTGCAGCTGAAGTTAAGCAGCCTTGTGTTTCTTTTAAAGAAAAGGAGCAAATGTATAAGAGTTTTTGTAACCAATTATGGAGGCCTCTTAAGTGTGGCATTAGCGTTTACACTGCCTTGGGGAGAGCTAATTCTTTTAAATTTAAATAGTGGGATTCCCTGTTCTTTATAATCTTTTGGGGGTTTTATTTGAATTTTCTCTTTGGGGTTCCTTCCTTGTGCTTGGTTAAATGTTTACTTGTATAGCGGGAAGTGATTCCTGGTTAAAACTCGGAGAAGGTGTTTGATGTTACTGCCGCCTCCGGCATTCGTCTTTTCAATTAAGTGTTGTCATCCCTTCGATCGAACTGGTGTCACTCCTCGTTAATTAATCCCGGTTTATGTGTACTTAATTTTGAATTGGCCATTTGAATTAATATTTTGGAGCGCAGTATAGCACTAAAGCAACTTCATCGTATACCACCTTGTGCCCCGGTCTAGTACCTTAATCTTCAGTGGCACGAGTTAGCTCCACTACCAGTTTTACTGATGTGCTCCCTTCAAAATCTTGTCTTGTATAAGTTTGCCCCATGTGTGTCTGGGAACACAGAGATGAGCTTTAGTGTGACTTCAGTGCTAGTCAGTTAATGGAATCTTCATTTTGGCTTGGCTTCCATTGAAGAGTATGAGTGGAGCATAGTATGTTTGATTTGTTATTCATTTAATTACTGTAAGTTTGTTTATTTAATGGGGAGCAAGACATTTAAAGACTGTTGGTATTAACTCCCCTAGTGGCTGGGTGTTGCTAATTCGTTCCAAATGGCCTACTACTTATTCAGTGGCAAGGCTGTTGATTAGTTGGTTACTGTGAGTACAAATTCACGCTATTTATTGGTTGCCGAAATTGTTAAAGTAAATGTGTCGTGATTCAATCACCAGGTACATGTTTGAGCTGAATTAATATAAACCTTACATTGCCTCCTTAAAATTTGTTGCCAGCAGAAACCCTTAAGAGAACTAAGTTTTGTCACTGCTTATGTTAACCTTTACTGGGAGCAATATTTCATGTACTTAAATTTTGTCTTAAAATGTGTATTTCTCTGAGGTAATAAACGAGTGATAAAAGAAAAAAAGCAAAGGGGCCTGGTCCTTCATACTGTGTCCGGTTTGTAACACGCATCATGGGCTACTCAAAGGTGTGTGCGCGCTGGGTTCCTAGCCATCTAACAGAAGACAATAAAAAGCAAGGAAAGAAAATCTGTGCGGAGCAACGCAACTGCGTGACAACACTATGCCTCACACAAATTTGCGCCTCCGAGAGGAGCTCACAAGACGTCACTGGTATGTTATTACCCATCCACCCTGCAGGCCGGATCCCGAACATTCCGACTTCCCTCTGTCTGGCCCAATGAAGGATAAATTCCATGGGGAGCAGTACGTGGATGATGGGAAGTTATTGAGGCAGCTAGACGCTGGCTCCGACGTCACTAGTAAACTGGTACAGTACGAGAATACAGGCTCTGCCACTAAGGTGGCGAAAGACCGTGGCACCGAAAGGAGATTATGTTGAAGAATAAGGTATTGTAGCCAAAAGGGGTTCGAGTCCTCCCTCGGGCATGGGTGTGTGTGTTTGTCCTTTGGATAATTTAGGTTAAGTAGTGTGTAAGCTTAGGGACTGATGACCTTAGCAGTTAAGTCCCATAAGATTTCACACACATTTGAACATTTTTTTCTCTTTCGCGTTGTCTTTTACGTGTGAATTTCGCCTGGAGAATGCATGGTCACTGTTCAAGTTTTCAATTGCGTGGTGATCCGAATCCATCTCTGTGCGAGGCATCTGTGGATTCGAGTTACTTACATGCAGCTTTTACCACACGCGAGTATATTTTCAGACGAACTGCAATGTTATTGCTTTTGTGATTGTGATATGTATCGGAAGGAATGTTAGTTATTCCGATTCCATTTTGAATCAAATAGTTTTGGGTATTAGGTCGCGGCATTATAAAACAGTAAAGAAACTAAATCGCTGACGTTTCGACTGACTTGGTGGCGATACTCCGCAGGGCGAATAACCGGCCTGAAATGGACTGCTGAAAAAGTTGATCGAAACGTCGGCAATTTAGTTGCTTCAGTGTTTTATAATGACGTGACCTAGTACTCTAAATCAGTTTACTCTAAATAACACAGGCGGTGGAGGCCTATGAATTTTCGCTCCAATTCGGCGTCTGATCATAGCCGCAATGGCAAAATTGCAATTACAATCTGCTTGTAAATTTTATAAGTTATCTGAGGCATTTCGACTTCGCAAATACCGTAACTGACACCTTTTTTGTGAAACTATCAGTTGCAACGCGTGTACGTGTTTGAATCATTAAACTTGTTTTCGTGGGGAAGTGTGTTCGTATACTTTGTTGCATTTCAAATTCAAATAGCTCTTAGCACTATGGGACTTAACATCTGAGGTCATCAGTCCCCTAGACTTAGAACTATTTAAACCTAACTAACCTAAGGACATCACACACACCATGCCCGAGGCAGGATTCAAACCTGCGACCATAGCAGCAGCGCGGTTCCAGACTGAAGCGCCTAGAATCGCTCGGCCACAGCGGCCGGCTTGTTGCATTTGATCAAGCGCTACATTGCATATGCGTGTCCCACTATTACTTATTGTTTTGTGAGAAGACTTCAGTAATCTAGGTGACACTCTACGTTATTGCAATTCGTCGCATTCACCACACAAGTTCAGTGTTAACAGGTTTTAGGCATGAAGGGTAACAGACGACAACAATATTTAACCTTTTACAAATCGTGTTGATAAGATACGATTTACGGTACTTAACGGCCGTGTGGTATGGTTTCTGCAGTTCATGTACGTTTCTCCCTTTTTCCGTTGTGCTAGGTGAAAGCTTGTCATCTGTAATTGCCAGTTAAACGACAGACCACACTATCAGTGGGTCATATGGGTCTTGAGGTGTATTTCAGGACATACACTGTGTTTCAGAATCTTGTATCACCACCCGTGCGTAGTTTCAAAAAGAGTAGCAGCTCACCCCTTCCGAACCTTCACTTCTCACGGTATGCCGTTACTGTCAAAACTGTCGTATTAACACAGTCATTCTGTTCATTATCTCTTAGAGTGATTAACACTCAGTAATTATTTGTTCTCTGGCGTATTTACCCTCAAACTCGTAATACCAACCAATATTTTCCACGCCTTCTCATCACATTCGTCATAGAATATTCGATGGAAGTTTAACGCTGCACACTGCATCTGTCTCTACTTCTCATTCGAATGTTTTTTTTTTCCTACTTTTTCCTCATATTGCTGCTTCCTGTTCAGCCAAAGGCGGTTATTCTATAGATTCTTGTATAAAAATTCTGGCATGACTTCTTTACAACGTTTCTTGCTACAGTGAATAATTATATTTCCCCATAAACAAAACTAGAGCAGCAGAAACACTATATTAAGCAAAAAGTCTGTATTTTTAAACTGCGGTAAATGTGCTGCTCAGATTATGGATACAAATGTCTGGCTTTCAGAACCCCGTCAATCATAGGATTTTCATCTGTCTCACATGACTTCTTTCGCCTCTGGCAATATTGGTTCATGTCGAGGAATACCATGGTTTGGAGTGTTTGTTGACGTGTAGGCCACCCTAGAACTATCTCGGCAAGTCTGTTCACAGTTTGAAGTGTGACGGAGATTTTCTCCATTACTTATTAACACTGAGATTTTTAGTGATAGACGATGAATGTAACGTTGAGTTAATGTAGCCCATTCCTCACAGACTTGTACATGCCGATAGAAATATAAAGAAAATGCAACTGTAACCTTCATTCCATAATTTCTTTGTAATACAGTGAATGACTGCCTGAACTGGGAATGCATACAGAACAGGAGTTGTCGTGTAGCTTGTTGTAACTGAAAGTAGTGTGCTTATTCTGATTTATTGTTGGCAAAAACTTCATACGAACTGATTGGGCAATGCTACTCCCAATAACAATGAAGAAATAAAGTCACTGCAAAATACATTCAGCCTCTTAGGTACTGTATCCTCTGGCCCTGTTCAAAACTGATAACTTTGGCTCAAAATGGTCCAAATGGCTGTGAATACTATCGAACTCAACATGTGAGGTCATCAGTCTCCTAGAACATAGAACTACTTAAACCTAACTAATCTAAGGACATCACACACATCCATGCCCGAGGCAGGATGCGAACCTGCGACCGTAGCAGTCGCACGGTTCCGGAGTGAAGCGCCTAGAACCGCGGTCGGCTGATAACTTTGGTCGCGGTGCACATAACAGATAAATAAAATTGTCTTACCTCGAAAGCAGCAGCTGTGGATCCCGATATATTCAGGTCTCTCATGAAGAAGTTTAAAATATACTGGGTAAAGGCTCATCGGTGTGCATTGCTGGCCGTAACACTTTGAAATGTGCATAATGTACATAATGAAAATATTTTCGAAAAACTCAGTGTTGAAAAACATATGGCCTGGACAGGGAGGCGGTAGTGGTTTGGGTGAATTACTAAAACTGGCTTTCTCAATAGTTAAATTGTATTCGATGTCAAGTTTAGCATTTCAAAACATCTGAGAATTGAAATTACATTACTCAGAAAAATTATATCTCAGCCGTGGCGAGCTGGAGCCAGTGTTATTTTGTTCATGTATCGTTGAGATCGATTGTGGTTGAGCTAAGCTATCTTTGCTTTCCGCGTGTCTTATCTTCCGGGTTGGCGGGTGAAGCAATTTGGTTGTTAGCCATCGCAGGGTAACCCTCGAGATCTCGTGACATTCACTGGGAGACGTGTGTCAACGGCTGCCAAACGAGCGTGATGACCGTTGTATGTTGTGGTGTGAAGTTGGTCGGGCGTTTTGGCGACAGGGGCAGCTTAGAGATACAAGTTCTGTGGCTTCGCTGGGAAAAAAATTTGAAGTGAAGCGGGTTGAAACATGGGACTTAGGGAAAGGCAGGATTCGCTGTGGACGGGGCCGTGCTCAGTTACCGTTCGTTGCTCAGTTCTTTTTTTCAAAAATCACATATACTTTATTTGGAAACAATTGAAAATAAGGTTAACAATAAGGAACAATTATCAAATTAAACAGTTAAGACACAATGTCTAATAATAAAATTCTTAAGCAAGTTGCACTAACTGAAGGCCTTATTGAACAGAAATTCAAATTATTTGTCGGCTGAAGACCCCAATAATAATAACCCAAAAAACAATTTGATGGATAAAGGCCTGGATAGCAAATTCTTAAGAACGAATTAAACTTTTCCAAGAGATACTAAAATATTATGAAAAAAGGACAATCATCAAATTTTCATTACTAAGAGACAATATCTAATTAACTATTCTTAAGACAAATTGCATTCATTGCTGAAGGCCTTGTCGACAAGAAATTCAAATTAATTGTCAGCTGAAGGCCCCAATAGTAATAACTCAAGAAACAATTTGACTGTTGAAGGCCTGGATAGCAATTCCAAATTATTTTCCCCGCTGAAGGCCCCAAAAGTATTAATTCAAAATTAAAACATTGACAAAAAAAAAAATCTTCACAATCTGACCAAATCAAGAGAGAAGTGTGCTTCAGACAATGCTCTACGCATCGAGCTGGGAAAGTCGCTAAACTTCGTAAACGATGAGACAGGCAGCCAAGATTGGTATTCACTTAATTGGATGGCAAATCAAACTAGCGACAGTTTAAACACAAGCCAACACTCTTGCAAAATCTACCTAACGTCTAGTAACCAATACAACGATGGAATAACCCAGGCAAGGCGGAACTGGAGGTCAGTACTGTGTCTTCAGAATCCGGTGTTTAGAACATCCAGAGGCAGAAGGAACCACTACAAGCACAGTAGTCCAAACACTCCACTCGTTGCTCTTCGTCTCAGCGTCCCTGTGAGCAGCAACGCGCGAACAAATGACGTGATCTCAAAGTAGTGGAGGTTTCACTACTGGTTTCACTAAACTCAAACGTCCTGGGTCCGGTGAGGAACGAGTCTGTGGCCCTCACAACTACAGACCCTCACTCCGCAATGGCCTGCATGCCGCCAGTGGTCCCGGCATGTTCTCACGCTGCTGGATCTCACTGCTGCACCGTCCCAGCCAAACTCCCGACACACTCCGACCCGAAAAACACTTTATGTCCTTCCAAAGATAGTACCACGGAAGTAGATATCGACAACCGCTGCTGCTGCCACTGGTGGACAGACAGTGCTAGCAAATGTAGTGGCGCCAGTAAACACAAGAAGAAAACGAGACGCCACTCTCCATATTACATGATGCCAACCTACCAAAGCATCCAACGCGAGCCACAACACGGCTCAGCCTCCCCCCCTCAAACACCAACCCGGGGATAACCCAACGAGTCGCCTAACCAAACTTAATTTGATTAGGATGGACCCGGTATTGCTGACTGGTGTGGTTGTCTTTAACCAGAAGATTAACTCAAGGTTTCCAACACTCACCTCCCTCCCGGGAAAATTACGGACATACACCTGGTCTCCTGGTTTACCCCTGAAGACTCGTCGATTACGGTTGTAACGGTCAGCTTGTTTGTTGTGGGCCCTGAGAATATTGCGCCTGGTACGATTCCAGTTTTCTTTGACGATCTGAAGGGTAATATCGGCAGGGATTAGATCTTGAATTCCCCATAAGTTCGAAAAGAGGGGAATTAACAGGATAAGCAAAGATCAAGGATACCGGAATAGCCTCCAAAGCCTCATGGCTGGCGGTATTGAAGGCAAAAGTAAGCCAAGGGAGGCTAGTATCCCACTTACTGGTTGTCTTCTATTGGAAGGTAATCAGTGCGGATTTGAGATTACGGTTGCCCTCCCCGCGAAAGAGCCCTGCGGGAAATAGTTACGTGCTCCATACCGCTTTGAAAACAGAAAGCCTGGAAGGCAGACGAAAGAAAGGCCGGTGCATTATCACTAACGATTTGCTTAGGGGGTCCAAAAACACTAAATACGTTAGTTAAATGCGCAATAGTAGTAGCAGCAGTCACGTTACGACTAGGAAGAAGCCAGGTAAACCCCTAGAACCCCTTTTGGTGCGAGGTAAGGGCCCCACATAATCGATATAGAGTTTGTCAATGGGGCAGGATTCACGCTTAGAACTCAAGAAGCCCTGCTGAAGAGCGTTCTTAGGCTTGGCCACACGACAGAACCGACACCGAGGAACCACCGAGAAACGTTTTGGTCCATAGACGGCCAAGTCAAATGATACTTAATTTCCTGCAAGGTCTTATAGGTTCCTAAATGCCCGATAATCAACGAGTTGTGAAAGTAATGAAAAACTGGGCGTACCAGTGTGGCTGATAGGCAGATCGTCAACTCCGTGGCACCTCCCACCCTTTTACACAAAAGCCTTTCCTGATGACGTATCCATCCAAACGTTCCCCCGTCGACAGCCGTTCCTTAACCGGTCCACAAATGGGGTCCTGATGGTCGGCAACGACACTAAACAAATGAGGAATACCGCCTAAAGCAACACAACTAAAATTGCCTTCCTCCGTTTCTTGAGCGCGCTCACTGGATGGATGTTCAGTGAACATACGGCTGAGGATGTCCGCAAGCACATTCTCAGTGCCCTTAATATGTTTAACCTCGAACTGGAACCCTGAAATGCGTACTGTCCACCTTGCGATACGGCCAGTTTTACGCGGCCTGACTAGCACCCAGATTAAAGCTTCATTGTCGGTTTCTAGCTGAAATACTCTGTGCTCAAAATAAAAGCGATACTTCTCCAGCGCGAACAAGACGTCCAATTCCTCACATTCGTAAACGGAATATTTAAGTTCAGCACTGGTTAACCGACGAGACTCGTACGCTAATGATGCCTTTGACTCTCGTACTGCTGTAGGCCGGCCGAAATCCCCGCATTAGATGCGTCGTTTTGTACAATAAATTTTTTACTAAAATCAGGCACTCCGTGAACCGGAGGGGTAGCTATGGCTGCCTTAATGTGATCTTGGGCAGGTCTGCATTCAAAACGCACCCCTCTTCGACGTAATTTATTTAAGGGAGCCGCCAACTGAGAAAAATTATGGACAAAACGCCTAAAATAATTCGCAATGCCAATGAACCTGGCAATCCCGCGTTTATCAGTAGGCGTCGGGAGAGCTCTCAATGCCTTAGTCCGCTCCTGGTCAATGCTAATACTCTCGCCTGATACTAAGTGACCTAAGAAGGATACCTGCTACCTGGCCAATGCAACCTTATTCGGTTTAACAGTCAAACCGGGCCCCTGGAATCTAGCAAAAACTTGTTGGATATGTTCGAAATGCTCCTGAAACGAATGGCTATAAATCAGTAAGTCGTCCAAGTAATTATAAACACAGACTAATTCCAAGTCTCCAAGAATATTATCCAGCAAAAGAGTAAGAACGGCTGCGCCAGCAGCCAAACCAAAGGGAACCCTGTTAAACGCAAACAGATTCCAATCAGTACAAAACGCTGTAACGTGTTTACATTCTTCGGCTAAGGGAATCTGATAACAGGCTTGATTCAGATCGATCACGGTGAACCAATTAGCGATGCCAATCCAAATAAAAGAGTTATGAAGATCAGGTAAAGGAACTGATTCGAGGACAACCTTGTTGTTCAGGCGCCGGTAGTCAACAACAGGCCGAAAATATCGCCCCTGATCCTTAGGAACTAGGAATATGGGGGAAGCATAGGCTGATGTAGGAGGCCTAATAACTCCTTGATCGAGCATTCTAGAGATCTATCCTGTTAGTATCTTCATCTTTGGCGGTGAGAGACGATGTGGGGACTGCCTGAGGGGAATATGGTCAGGTAGACGAATTTGGTAGTCAAGAACATTAGTTCCCACTCTATCACAGAGAAGTTCGGGGAACCTCCGCAACAAATCCGATAGTTCAGAGGCTGCTGTGAAGACAGATGGGTGAGATCATAAACCTTAGCATCAACAGCCAGCGTGCCGGCATATCGATGCACCTTACGCTTAGCACATTCACAGAACCCAAACATCTGAGTCGAAGCGAACATCAAGAAGAAGGTGTTCCCGGAATAATCCAAGACAAGACCAGTTTTACTGATAAAATCACATCCCAAAATCAAATCAACCGGCAGCTTCTTAACCAAGGCCAAAGACAAGGGCCACGAGAAATTCGTAAGCGAGATAATCCCTTGGATCCAACCCTGGAGAGGCAACCCCAGCCCATTGGCAACCTGACATCTCTGCACCGAAGAAGGAACCGACCTAAGTCTCGTAAGATGACAAAAGTCAAGAAACCATCTCAAGCTCAACAACGAAAAGGAGCTACCAAAATCCATAAGGGCACAAATAGGTTCGCCACCTACTCGAGAACAAATATAAAACAGGGGAGGTGACGATCGAGCAGCGACACGGGCACAACAAGGTTTAAGGGCTTGATCCCGAGGTCACTGCCCAGCCCAGCGTCATTTATTGGCTCTGGGTGCGCGCGGTTGAATGCAAGAACGAACTAAATGACCTGTCCGACCGCACCTGAAGCAACGCTCCGGTTCCCTTTTAGCAGACTCAGCCGGTGTAGATAATCCGAGTTCTCCTTGATAACACACGTGGGCTGAACCCTAACTTCACGGCCTGGATCGTCCGCGAGCGGTAACTCAGATATCGCTACAACGGCGGCACGAAATTCTTCCCAAGTGGAAGGACGACCACGAAAAACAAAATGTGACCTATCCGCCGATCGCATTCCCCTCAGGACATAGAAAATAACTCCCGTTCTGGCAAGTCGACTAGCAAGACCAAGCAGGCCGTCTTCACTCTGTCCACATATTGACGTAACTCCTTTTTATCTTGCTGCATCTGTCAAATTCAGCGACACTCGAGCTGTTTGCGATCTCCCATGGTCAATCTTTCTCTAATTACAAGCTTCCTCAACAGCTGCAAGGAAAACCCCTCTGCCATGGCTCTGTATGCGAGGGTCCTCTATTCGCCTCTAACTCACGGATACAATAGCGACAAAACTACTTGATGCGAAACGCCAAACGCATCAGCGTGTTGCTCAGGGCGAACCAACAACCATAATAACCTTTCAGTTTGGTCGAGTCGGTCTATAACTAATTCTATGATGTCCCGGAAGAGTTTCACCAGAGGATTAGGCAATTTAGCAAACGCTGCGTCTAACCTCTCGGGAAACATAAGTACATCATTCCCAGGCTGGCTCGCGCGCTCCCCTGAAGACAGAAAGTCCTACTCCCCAGTTCTCTTCCCATCAAGCTCTAAAAGTGTAATCTTAAACTGAAATTCATTAATCGAGCACCCCAGTTCAGGGGTTGATTCCTTAAAACTATCCTCTAACTTTAATGTCCTTAAATCCGCTATCCGGTAAGTTAAATGGATTAACAGTACCCGCACCCTGTCTAACTGACTGCCATTAGGTTGAGTGCCCTCCAAAAAGCCGATGGTGTCCTCAAGACCCCTAACAGCCTTACACAAAATCTCAATGGATGCTTCTGTCTCACCCACATCATCCAGCGTGACGTCAACCGGCTGGAGAACGATAGCACGCAAATGGGCGGCTAAGTCCGGGACACTACCCTCATTAGACTGGCGCCTTATCGCCAGCTCATAAATGAGGTGGTCCTTCCTCAACAAGCCGATCACGGGGCACTTCATGACCGTCATTAGAGCTGGTCACCTAAAACAGAACACAAGCCATCATGCAGGAAAGCCATCATGCAGGCAAGCTATCAATAAATTAAATCGAAGGTACTGTAACTGACTTATCGCGCAATGGTCGTTAAAATCAGTACTTGATAAAGAAAATCTACAGGAAAGGACTGATAGGCCCCTATTTCTTCAATAATATTAAGAAGGAGTAGAGGTGTGTTGAAATGTTAATGGACTGATCTTCACACAACAGATTAGAGTTTGTAACAGTGGGTATGAAGACGTGGTAAAATGGGTTGGCGTCCAGGACCACCGACCTCATATCGTGTGATTTTTCAGTGTTGGGGATGCTGAAAGACAATGTATTCGCTACAGTACCATTACACCTACAGCATTTAGTGGACTTCATTGAACACAAGATTGAAAAAATTTTTTGGTAGTAATGGGAAATTATGGAAGAAGACTGAATCAGTGTTAAAATGATCAACTAAATGTGTAAACAACATAACACATTGAACAATTTCGAGTTTGAAAATATTTTTTGATAATAATGGGAAATTGTGGGACAAGAACGTAAATCAGTGTTAAAATAAGCTAAACCTGTAAACAAATTGGAGGACACACTGAACAATTGCAAAAATTTGGACAAATTATTTAGCATAAATCATTAAAGTACAAAACACTGTACTGTATTGTCGATTAGCTGACTTTTGACACACCCTGTACACAAATTAACAATTTACATTTAAGATTGCGTACGCAACAGTGGCAATCTTGCGACAGCAATTTCATATTACACTTTCTGTACGGTTATCACTGTTTACACACAGATCGTTCGGTAGATTCAGTAAATTCATAGTGGACTACGCATTCTTTTTTTTTGCGTAAAAATATAAACACCAGCAATAGTACTACACAATGACTCTATTATTATTGTAACTTTATGTTTGTGGCTGTTTGTGTGTCTCGTGTATGTGTGTGGACTTATTAGACCCGTTAGTTATTTGGTAAGGTCTGAAGTAAGACCTAGCCAAATGCAAGTACAACGAAGACATTTAATCAGTTACGACTCATGTTGACGAAAGAGTAGCGCATGAGACCTTAGTATTGTGAGTGGTGACCATTGAAAGAGGCTGGTAGCAATCCATTAGTCAATTTTTCATATTTGCGCCAGTGAAAGAACAATATTGAAGAGCATCTCAGAGGTATTCCCGTGTTATTTTTCAGACAGACAAATTAGTTCGGTAATCGTATTGGGAGGAAGGCAGGAGCGTACCGACTCCGTTAGAACCATGTATTGTAAAGCGTGGCATTGATGATAGCTTAACTTTGTTCAAGTGTTGAACACTATGAAACTGCACAAAAAAACAGCAGGATATAAACTGGGGTATTAGGAACTCAAATGACAGAGAGAGGGAAGCAGATTCTCGAATACTGTAATTTGGTCAGCCTAATCCTTATCACCGGAAGGTTGTAACGTTTATAGTTAACATCCAGCATTCGTATAACTGATAAGTTGTTTTAAGTACCCCTTAACACTGTACTGAGCTATATTAGTCCAAATAACTTTCAATGTCTACCACTGCTACAGCAGTAGTTGTAGTAAGCAGTTAAGAGGAAAAGTTTATAACGAAAATACATCCTTCACTTTTCTTACAGTTGATGTCAGTGTTCAGCGTACTTGTTTCGAGGATAACCTTAATGAAAATTTGTAATAGTACAGGTTTGTTTTTCCTATGACACTGAAGTGTAACGATGTAATTTTGACGTATTAATTTTTTATCCACATACCTCCAAATCCAGTAAACACATCACTCAACATTTTTTAATATGAACAAAGTCACATTTTTCTTAATAGAAACTTAGTGTGTTGGAACTCTTTGTTATACCACACCCAAATCAAAGAGTCTTGAGTATGTAGCACATGCGCAGTGTCGAAAGGCTAGTAATCAACCTGTGGTGGCTTTGGCGCCAATTTACACTACACAAGGTGTTTCAGAATGATGTTTCAAAAAGTTGGGGACAGGTTTCTTATACGAAAACAAGAAAAAATGTCCAATTTACATGGGCTCTGAAACGAGTACCAGAAGACGTATAAGTACTGGTTCAGGAGAAGAGATGTATTTCACTGTAACGAAGATGAACATGAGAGGATGAACAAGTGCTCGAACTCTTAAGCTATGCATTTTAGAACCCACGTTTACTTTACTGTTATCCTTGCTTTATGCCACGCTACCTCCTCCGAAAATATGGAAAGAAAAGAGTTTAAAGAAGAAGAACTGTGGTTCACAGTATCGAGGATGAACGAGTGCTCATATCTCTTAAGCTATGCATTTTAGAGCCCGTATTTGCTGGAAATTTTGTTCTTCTTTTAGTGTAAGAAAGCTGTCCCAAATTGTTAAAAAGTCGCTCTCAAACACCCTGTACATGAAACAGATAATGATCTAGAATATTTTCTTGGGTTTGTGAGCGCATTGTCAATATGAAAAACTACCGACGTTTCGGTCACTGTTGCAAGAAACCTTCTTCAGGGTGCTTTTGTACGTACTGACAATTTGGTCACAAACCTGGAAAAATTTTGTTCAATGTTCTCGAAGCTTACAGAAATTTCTACTTTTCAAAATAAAAACTAAAAACATTTACGCTTTCGATAACAAGTGTAAATCCGTGTTAGTTAATGTGTTTCACACATAAAAATATTTTAAAATTTTTATGAAGGTAGAAGATATTTTCGAAACACAAGGTAAATCAGCTTTTCCTCAAAAATACAGATGTTGAGCTATGTCATAAAATCAGCTCAATAAAACTTTGATAAATTAATTAAAAAGTAAATAACATTTTTCAGAAATGCCAGTAGTTTGACTTTATGAAACAGAACTGGAAACAAATTTGTATTTTAGATTATGCTGTGGTCTTTATAGGAAAACTAATTTCCGCAATGAAACATTGTGACGTTTTGAAATATCAGAGTATAAACACAATTGACTTCATATACGGAACTACTTCGCTAAACTATAAAACAGTGTTTAAATATCCAAGAATAAGAATAAGAGTCTGTATATTTGAAAAAAAAAAAAAAAATAACCACGGTTGAAAATAAAGGTGTATCGTAAGTGCTTCATAGGTTTATGTGCGTCGTCTCGGATGATGTTTCACACCATTACCCGACGCGACACAAGCGAGCTAATGAAGCGGTCATTACGTTGGGAAAGCCACGAACGGCACAGGTAATTTAAACTTCCGTAATCTAAAAAAACTGGGTAAGTGTGAGTAGGAATCGTGCAGTGAGCGTTCCGTTCAAACAAAATTGTATAGTTCATACTTCCTGAGACTCGAGAATCCCAACGATTTTTGACAGTTATACGGGGTGGTCCATTGATCGTGACCGGGCGAAATATCTCACGAAATAAGCGTCAAACGAAAAAACTACAAAGAGCGAAACTCGTCTAGCTTGAAGGGTAAACCAGATGGCGCTATGATTGGACCGCTAGATGGCGCTGCCATAGGTCAAACGGATATCAAGCGCGTTTTTTTTTTAAATAGGAACCCCTACTTTTATTACATATTCGTGTAGTACGTAAAGAAATATGAGTGTTTTAGTTGGACCACTTTTTTCGCTTTGTGATAGATGGCGCTGTAATAGTCACAAACTTATAAGTAAGTGGTACCACGTAACATTCCGCTAGTGCGGACGGTATTTGCTTCGTGACACATCACCCTTTTTAAAATGGACAGTTTACCAATTGCTGAAAAGGTCGATATTGTGTTGATGTATGGCTATTGTGACCAAATTGCCCAACGGGCGTGTATTATGTATGCTGCTCGGTATCCTGGACGACATCATCCAAGTGTCCGGCCCGTTCGCCGGGTAGTTACGTTATTTAAGGAAACAGGAAGTCTTCAGCCACATGTGAAACGTCAACCACGACATGCAACAAATGTTGATGCCCAAGTAGGTGTTTTAGGTGCTTCGCGTTTAATCCGCTCATCAGGAGCAGACAAATTGCGCGAGAATCGGGAATCTCAAAATCGTCGGTGTTGAGAATGCTACGTCAACATCGATATTTCTATGCACCATGAATTGCATGGCGACGACTATGAACGTCGTGTACATTTCTGCCACTGGGCACAAGATTGATTTCGGGACGATGACAGATTTTTTGCACGCGTTCTATTAAGCGACGTAGCGTCATCCATTTGCCCCAGTCACTATCAATGGACCACCCTGTAGATGAAGATACTGGCAAGATATCGGTGCCGAAAATCCCAAGAGAAAAAGATGTCTTAATGGACAGACAGAGATACACACAGAAGGATAAAAATATTTAAAAAAAATGTTTTTTCGTATTATATAATTACAAATTAACAATGTTCGAATTTTTCCTTTACTCGCACTATGAAACCTTGCTTTTTGCCAAATTTCATGATTCTAGTTCAGTGGGAACTGCGCTATGGGTTTCGATGATTGAGTTTTCGAGTATCAAAATATGACATAAATGGCGTATCTTGAAATTTTTACACCACCAAGGAACCATAGATGTTAATACTTGATACAAATTTTATCTTTATAGTCTACGGACAGACAGACAGACAACAAAACGACTCTACAAAAGTTCAGTTATTACCCGCTGTGGCACGGAACCCTAAAAAGTTACGTAAGATCTTGAACTATTATACGTGTTAAGGTCTATGGTTGACTGTCTGCTTCTGGAGATAATATTCTGTTAAATTGGAGCGTCTCGTCGTTCCTTACAGTCTGAAGGGCACGTGAGAGGTGGAGACAGGTAAACGGCACTCCCCCTTACGGCACCTGAGCCAGCCCCGGCGCCAGGCTGCGTGATAGTCGGGACGGAGGCGGCTGAATGGCCTGCAGAGTGGCCCAGATGGCGCCCTCCACCCCCGCTTCCGCCCCCACCAGCTCCCGGCACAAAGAATGCCGCCCCTCCGGCCGGCGACTTCTTCCGCGCTCTGAATGAGTAACGGAGGAGCCACATGGGGCGGCCGCCTTTCAGCCAAACGGTGTCCCCGTCCGCTGGCCTGACACTCTCTCTCCTCCGTCCGTATTTCCTGCTCTGCCGACCGCTCTCAGCAGCCGACTTGGAGGCTGAGAGGTCTCGGGTATGTATGCGGAAGTCTCCCAACTGAGACATTTGAAAGTTCTTAATTGAAAATTACGTAAGCTCTAAGAACAAAATATTAGTCACTTCTTTTACGACAGCACAATCGGCTTTCTGAGGTGCTTGGAATTAGATCACGTGACACTTCTCCGCTGGCATAAGTGGTGCGTAGGGGAACTCGGGACGGGATGGGATATTTAACCTTTAGCAATATTTGTAAAAGGAAGGAGCACATGAAAACCGTTCTTCAAGGTATAAAAAAGTCACTTGATATAACCTAACGTACCTTACTTGATAAGAATTTAAAACTGTATCTTACGCATTTTTTACGTTGTTCCAAAGAAATGTTTGCAAATTAAAAGAAAAGCACTTCCGAATGGTCTGCCAATTTATATTGGCTTATTCACGAGCGGGCTTTCGGCTTCTCACGCCATCTTCAGATGACAGCTGAATGTTATAAACACAGATATAAATGATGTGCGACATACACAGGGATATTACAGAAGACAAGAAAATAACAAAGTGTTTACACTCAACTTCAGAAAAAATAAAAGACTTCGAACGACCAGAGCTAGGATGTTCATTTTCACAAGATATGTACGTAAGTATGTTCTACAGAAACGATTGGCATTTCAGGCGCCTCCGTTCAGAATGTGTCCCGTTGCTTAGTAGGCACACGGTCCGCCGTGATCCCTGATAATTTGTTCCATGCGTGATGGCATCGACGCGTATAAGGCGCGAAAGGCTTCCTGTGGAATAGGCATCCATGCTGCATTCACTTGGTTGCAAAGTCCATCCGTGGTGGATAGCTTTGCGACACAGCGCTGGACCCGTCATTTCATCATGCTCCATATATTTTCGACTGGCAACAAGTCCGGTGATCCGGTGGGTCAGGGCAAAAGGCTGAAATCCTGTGACACCAAGAAAGTACGTGTTCTTGCAGCAACGTGTAATCGCGCATTGTCTTGCTGAAAAATGGGGTTAGGGGTGTTTTGCAGAAAGGGTATGCTACGGGTCGTAGGATGTCATTCACGTATGTCACACTGGTCACAGTGCCCTGAAGGGACACCAATGTGACTTGTGGTTGTGCCAGTACAACTTTGCACCATAAGACCTTGACGTAGCGCTGTGTGCCTTGCGCGAATGCAGTCACCGTGATGACACCCCCTTGTCTACGGCGAACCAAACTGCAGGTATCATTCTGAAACAAACAGAACCTGAATTCGTCAAAAACACTATCTGTTGCCATTCCTGGCCCCAGTAACGTCGTTCCATACACCACAGCCGTCTAGCACGTTTCTGCACATTCGTTAAAAGTAGGCGGAGCAGTGGACGACGTACACGTAGCCCATACCGCAATAAACGGCAACGGACAGTCGCCCCTGACAGTGTACGATGTTGATTGGCGACTCCATGGAGTGCTGCTTGCACAAAGACCATATATAGTAAATTAAAAGGAAGGTCAGCGTTGGCCGTAATATTGATGGTTTATTGATAAGAAAATCGATTTTCAATCACATAGTGATCATCTTCAGTGCTGTGGTGCACAAATTAAACTCATAGGCACTGGTATCAAGTTATTATCAGTACCTAAAACTTTGTTAAATTAAGTTCTCGTTACAATTACTACGAGTAGATTCAAAGTGCAAATCCATCTTATTTCTCACCATTTGTTAAGTATACCTCCACATAAAAGCTTCGTTCACTATTGCAATGTTTTCAAATGAAATAACTTTGTCATTTTTGTATCTTCTGTACAAATAATATCTCTGTAAGTCGCACGTAATGTTTAACCGTGTTTGCGACATTCATTTATTACCTGGAGATGGCCTGAGAAACCGAAAGCCGGTTCATGGCCAAATAAATATAATCTACAGAACATTAGCAAGTGTTCCCTTTGCAATATTATCATCACGTTCTGCCGAGCACCAATGGAAAATACTTGCATATGTCACATTCTGCCGCAGCCAGGGGGCGCAATGGGATAAGGTAATCTCTTGTGCAATTATTGTGTAAACGATGAACTTATTAGGAATATCATCTTATAATTAAGACATAAAGTGGTTCAATGAACAATTTAGACAAATGATTATGGAATCTTCAAAAAAACCTTAAGAATAATAAAATATATCATTTTGAAAGACGAACATTGATTATTGATGCTTAATACCTAGTTACATTAACTGTTACTTGTTGAATTTTATCGCTCGTGCGTAAGATGGGCATTCTGGCTTGCTAATAGATAACACAGAATACTATGTAGTGTTGTAGTCCTATCAAGCTAGACTGCTGGATGATAAGCTAATAATTTGACAATGAGTTGTTTCACTGTTGAACTAAGTAGTCTCCTCTCCGTTGACTTCAGGTGCGCTACCAGTAACAATTTTTTAGTTTCACATCTGATTCGTCAACTTTGTAATTGGTATTATTTTAAGGATTAGGAAACTGTCTTTCCAACATAGATTTGGGCACGTTAAATTCCTTACATGCTTATAAACTCCCATTTAAAAGACAAAACGGTTGAAACTGTCATTTCCATTTATTTAATATCCAATTCCTGCCTATCAGTCTTTTTAAAGTAAGTGCACACAGTCTGGAAAATCCAGATAGAAAGAAAAAAATACATAGTTGGAAATCTACTTGCACCAAGAAATGTAGGGGAAAATCGAAACACTGATCCATTCTGAACCTTCGCGTTCCGCCACAGGATCACATTTTAGGTTAACAACATCTACTGACCGTTTTAAACGTATTATATAACAAACGTACAGCGAATAGCGTGAAATTTAAGGTTACATGTCATTTAAATGCGGCCAATTAACGGCTTATCTTACTTTTAAATCCACCAAAACGTAAAAAAAAAAAGATTGGAAACGTGAAGGGCAACCGTTCACTTACAAGTCGCACTCATACCAAGTAATATGGCTGTCAAAACTTTCCTTCAATTCAGAGACAATGTTACACGTAACTACAAGAGCTTGCAGCGTTCTCCTGTCTAGAAAACACCACAGCCGCTTTGTGCCCCGCAGTGCCGTTCTGAGCCAAGTTCCTCTGTGTACACGTCCATTGTATGGGATCAGTTCAGTAACATCGGTTGACGCGCAGACTTAAGAGAATGGCATGAAGAGCAATTGTGTTTGGACGTGTCCATGACCACACCGTGAATGGAATTGCCATCTCAATGATTTTTCGAGAAGTGGTTGCGAAGTTAAGCGTTCGCAAAAGACATTTGGGACCTGGTAGTTCGCAAAAGACTATTTCTCAGCACCGACATATAAAAATGATTAACTTCAATGTGTCTAAAAACACAGGGTTAGAAACTGACTGGGAAGGTGTGGTGTGGTCCGACGAGTGTCAGTTTTGCATCTTTTCAGGCGATGCAAAGAGTCGAGTGCACAGAAGACAAACTGGTGCGTTTAGCCCGCTGTGTACGGTGGGTGTTGTCCAATACGAAGGTGGTTCTGTCATGTTTATCGTATTATGGTTCAGCAAAGTAATTCTCTTTTATTTCCATATTCACAGTGCCCAAACATTGCCACTTCCTTTACATTTTCGAGATTATGCTGTGGATATTCCCGTCTTCTAATATGGCAAGAGCTGTATTCAGAGGGCTGTACATTTATGTTCCTGTTTTGACGAGCACCCAGGCACCGTACCACACCTCGAATGGCCCACTACAGCACACTAATTCTACACAAAATGTCCGCGCCTATATGGAACAGCTGGTGGAGTCAGAACCCCCGCAATTTGGGAGCTGTGCGGGTCCTAATCGTCAATGAGTGGCTTCAACTGCATATGCCATACTCCAATAAGCTTGTGTACTCTTTCCTTCACCGGAATGTTTTTCATAAAAGCCGGAGGTGGTATTACACAGTATCGAATGATGTGTTGCTGTGGTTCTACATCTACATCTACATTTATACTCCGCAAGCCACCCAACTGTGTGTGGCGGAGGGCACCTCTGTACATATCTAATTCTTTTTGTTTAAACTGCAATGGAAAAATATAATATTAGACCACCGGCAGACGTTCAGAGTACGTAAGACAACGATGCAATGTTAAGGTCACGTGAACATTTAGGAAAGACTTACCTATCCACTTACTCTTCCTCTCCACAGTAGCGTACTGCTGACCTGTTCCGTTCATTTCATTTATAAGCTGTACTTGACATGACATGAAGTATTTTAAGAGATCTATCAATATGATAATATAATGGGGTGTTAATTGTACATACATTTAAGTACAAAAATGGTCGAAATTCCTTTACATGAAAGAAATATTAAACAAAACATCTGAAGGAGGCAGAAATCATAATATATAAAAGTAGAGTGACAGTTACACCCAGTCAAGAGACTATTACGCCCTGTGTATTTCACTGTCAAAATCACAGGTATTTACAAGTAAACAGTTTTCGTCCTTTCTGCACCGATACTCTTTGTGAAACCATGTAGCACACTGCTGGAACTTTATCCAAAGTAGCTGCCTGTAACGCTTGTTACGGCTTGCTTCGTATCTTCCTCGGACCATGAAGTACATGGATTTTTCCTTTTGATCTCTAGAATTTGCAGCAAAACATCAACTAATTTAATAATTTGTTTGCGCGGAAATAGCCCTACATCTACGGGGCGAAATAGCCCCATGTGCTGGCATTTCCAAAGACGTGGCAAATCAGACCTTTGTGGAAAAAGCCAGCAAAATATTTGTTGATACACACAATGCATAACCTGTGTTCTTATAAAAGTTTAAAATTTTCCGTTATTGTGCATAGTATAGCTTAATTCGTTATGTTGTGTTCTTTTACTACGCCAATAATCGATCATAATTCGCTTGCCTTTAGAGTTCGTTCTTCTGTGCTGTCAATAACGTAACAGAAAACATCCTTACTAGAGCGACCTTGACTCCGTGAGGATCTAGCGAACTACTCCAACATTTCTTATTTTAGATGTATTAGCCCCGTGAGCGGAATAGCACCTGAGAGAGGTAGCACGCAACAGGTCAATAAACACCGATTCAGCTGACCTTTCGTAGGTACTTGGAATAAAAACTGCTGTACTACTTTGCGCTTCACAAGTCTTTTAGAGAACTCGCAGGTGAACATTTTATGAGACTGCTGAATACCATACGAGAGCACCAGCGGCCTAACAGTGGCGTCATAGCATACGGCATAGCGGCCAACTAGAATTCCTACCGTGCTACATAGAAGTCTAGTAAAGTTTTTCCTAATCCTCAACCAAACACTAATACAACGAATGAAGCTTCTTTGGAAAAGAAGAACAATAATAGTGATAATCATAGTAATACATTCGTGACGCTGAATAATATAGATGTAATAAGGAATCAAGATTAATACTCCTTTATAGATTCATATGTGTTTTGAAAAGTTCAACACAACTATGTCATTGCACTTATAATTTTTCGTCGTCATTTGTAGTGTTAGAATCGCGTAGCAGCAACATGGGCTGTGGATTCAGTGACGCCGGAGTTGTGGGGACGCAAGTACATTTTAGCAGTGAAACTATTTAAAAAAACCTCTTCAAAAAATGTGAAATGAAATGAGCACAGCAATAACAAAAAACTTACATAATTCCCAGTTAATAAATTCCAACATCAGTAAAACTAAAATCTTCTGTGGGATTAATGACAATGGCACAGTTAAGATAAAAGCAATAACAGTGAAGTTAAATGATACTTCAAACGCACGTTACAAAATTTCATGATTTACAATTGAGTACTGGCTTGAAATTCTAGAAATATTTAGTTAGAGAACAAATGAAATATGATAACTCCAAAATCATGACGTAAGATGCGTAGCAGTACCTTCACAATTAAGATTTCAACTACACCAAGTAAATTAAGTCTAGGGTACAAGGGCACAGACATGGTACACATAAAAATCTGGATGGAAGCAAGAACGCTTACAAGAACTGAAATCCTTTATCACTGCATACACACGTGTTAATTAGTGTTACGGAATAGTATCATCTAGAAGCACATAACAATAAACTGAAACAGCTAAACACTAAATCACAACAGGAAACAGGTTGTCAAGTACTTAATCCTAAGAATTTCTCAGTTTTAGAAAAGCAATGTTTTAGCAGCATAAAAATTAACCTGCCACAGACTTAACGGAAACACAATCTGCAACAAAACTGGTCAACGTAAACAATATACACAGGGTGTACAAATATATGGTAAAACAAAAAGAAGCAAAAAACAACATATGAGAATGCCTTATACGGTGTAGGAAACTACTGGCGTTTAAAACAGCTCCCAGTCGTCTCGTAATGGATAAATACAGGCCTTCCATGGTTTAAAAGGAAGTCTTATAGCACTCTTCACGCAAAATGGAGACAGATTCAGGTAACGATGACGGAGGTGGAGGGCGATCGCTCACTCTTCTCTCGAAATTAGACTACAAAGGCCCAATAATATTGAGATCTGGTGACTGTTGTGCTCATGAGAGATTTGAGAATATTGATCTTCCTTCTCACAAAACGAGTCCTGGACAATGCTGGCTCTGTAAGCAGGGATACTGTCGTCTTGGTACAAAGCAGTATCAAGATTGGGGAACACACTGCACAATTGGATCGACCTGAGTAGCCAAAATGGCCACATGTTTCTTGACAGTAACACGTCCCTGCAGAGTCCCCATGGGCTCATGGAATTCCTCGATATGGATGCGCAAATCGTCACCGAAACCCCGCCACCTTCCGATCTTGAAAACTCGACTGGAAGTTGGAAACATTGTCCAACAAGGCTCATTCGAGCAAATGACTGTCCTCCATTTTTCACAGTCAATATGTTATGGATTTGGCACCAGCTTTTCATGTGCATTTGCATCACTGATGTGCAGTTTTAGAATTCCAGTTCACCCTGCAGTTCCCTGATTATGGAGCTCAGTTCGTGTTGAATCGTTGCTGACAAGGTTCGTGAGTGCGACATTGAGTTCTGCAGTGACTTTTGCAGCTGTTGTGTCTTATTTCCTAGTCAATGACTGTCTGCCACGATCACTAAACACGGTCTGTTTTCAGTATTGTCACTTAGCGGATGATGTTTTCTTCTTTCCCCAGACGCAGTATAATTTTCGTTACGGTGTCTGTTAAAAGAACAAACACTCCGTCCACCCTTGTTTACGGAGTAACCACTACACAAAAATCAACAATTTGGCCACATTAAAATTCACTTAACTCCAATATTATGTACTCACAACCACATGAGACACTGTGCTGATAACACGCCTGACACTTGCAACGTACTGAGAGCATTCCGCAGAGGAGGTACATAGCTGTAGGGTCAGAAACGTCCGTATTCTGCCTGCACAGGCTTTCCAGGTGTCAGGCCATTGAGTCACGCTAAATTGATACTATAGAAGTCTTATTTCAGTGAAGAGTAGCGAACAGGTTGTATATTGGCGTCGAAGACATCCGAGAAGTCACCATTAATGAACCTTATTACCAAATATAAGGAAGAAATGTACCTAGAATTTGAGGCAGTTGTGTCTGATAGTTAAATACTCAAAAGTTTGTAGCGGGTTCTTTGTGCAGTCGAGTACTAGAGTCAAAATGCGATGACAGCTTCGGCTTTAGATGCTCAAGAAGTATGATTCTTTTATGATGACGTTGAGTCTGTTGTACATCCTTCAGTGAAAATTCCTTTATGAAGCACGAATATGAAGCGAGATGACCGTTTTCGTCACTGATAGGCTTAAGCTATTTCAACTTTTTTTTTCTCTTACTGCACAAACCACAACACAGTATATCCTTTTTAGGTATCCACATATTAGATTCGTGTGAGGATTCAACAATGAATAAAACGTTCTCGGTTTTCCAGCCGCGTCAATTCAAATAGAATGCTCGAGCCTTCGATGGCCATCTCCGCCATCGTCGTCAGGAGTTCACTGAGTGAGAACGTTTTATTCATGTATGCCGTCGCGAAAGACTCCGAGGACAGGATTCAACAATATTCTCGGCCTAAAAATAACAATCTGTATATGTCATGAAGTGTCATGCCATACATTTACTATTTTATTTGGCTTTTTGTTTGTAACAGTTTCTGTTTTGGGGGTAAAAATGTGTGTCTGTGCATAACAATTATTCTAAGAACATTAAGGAACCAAGAAATTTCCCACGTATTATTGTCATATTCTTAACATCAGCAGTCATATCATTGAAGAATCGATGATGTGGAATGTATGTTGTGTTACGCTAGCAAGCAAATGAAAGGGGTCAAAACTGAAACGTTTAACATGTTCGCTACAGGAAGGTTAGCTGAAAGATAAACGTAAAACTCTTCAGGGCTCTGATACAATTTCTATCCGCAACAGTACCACTCTGGCACACTGTTACAGGGACCAGATAGCTCGTCTTATGAAGCACACAGCTCAAAGGTGGACCATAAAAGACTAGCCAAATAGCTTTTCATTTACTGAGAAAAATAAAACACAGAACTCCATGATAAATACATTTAAAGTTATTCTGTAGTTTAACATAACAGAATATAACGTCAAACAACGAACGTATTCTTATCCAGGACAATGGTGTCAGGAAAAACAGTACCATAAGAAGGACAGCATCCTGTGATCGCAGAACAAAATGTAAGTGGAGAAAATACCTATGTACTACACAAATGATGATCCTATTCAAAGGTGTGTAGTCGGAGGGCATCGGGCGTTCGGAATACAGTTTGACACTGAACGCAACCATTCATGTCCATACCATTTCCTCACCCCTCTCTCTCTCACATCCGCCTTCACCCAGTCACAGCTGAGATTAAAATTAACCAATTACATCCAAGCGTTTTACTAGTCTTTTAAACGAAACAGCCCGCCAATATCTTCCCCAAAGTCGGCCACCTCGTTCTCAATACTTCTCATATGGTAATGAGCCAAATTCGATATTCCAACCTCACTTGGTACAAGGCACAATGGCCCCTCAAATTGAGTGACACAGTGTTACTTCAACATCTCCACTGCCTGTAATATTTAGCAAAATACATTGAGTTATTGAAATTACTAGTTTACCTTGCAGATGAAGAGGCATTTCTACATGACAATGAATTCTGAAATTAGATGCCACAAATCTATCTCACATCTAAGTTGTCTATATTATTTTTCTGTCACAGCAAAAAATACATATCAATAAAAACAACATTCTAAGCAGGCAAGGCAGTAATATGTAAAAGAAAACATTGGATGTTATAGGTTGTACATTTATAATGCTTATTTACTGTGCTATTGGCCGCTTTTGTCTAACACATTATTATTGATTACCTACAAAACGAACATATCAACATACAAAGCTATTACATATTTTGTTTACATTGTAGAGAAATCAAAAGCATGACAGCAATCTTAAATTTGGCACAATTTATCGCCCATTACTTATATACACAGTAACATTATTCACCATGTTGAGTGACATGTGGCTTGGAAATCAAGTTATCGATCCTCATGGGAAGCCAGGCATGAATAATAGCATGGTCTGTATTGAATTCGATTGAAATAAGAGTAAACTATATAAAAAGACACACGTACAGTAAAACTCGAGCATGAAGATACCATCCAGTCACTAAAGAATTACATATCATGTGTAAACCACAACTAATACACTATTAATATAAACATAGAGACTAAAGTCTTAACCAGCTGTTTTAACTTCAACAAAGATACTCTCAAAGACAATATATATGTTTACCAATATTGTGTGCCTAAGCATGTTTTGTAGGTTTCTGGCATACTGAATAGTTACAATTCATTATTATATTCTGAAATTCATTATATATAACATGAAGTACAGTGTCATAATGATAGAAACCTGAACAGAGGAATGTCAATGACAATAAATAAAACGAAAATCTATATTCCAAGAGCAACAGATGTAGCCTACACATATTACTTCCAACATCAATAGTCTCATAGTGCATACATCTGGAAGCATTGTTTCATAAATATTGCTGACATAAAATATGAGAGTGCATCAAATGAATGAGGAAAAATTCTTGAACAGAAAAAGAATGACCACTATAATAAGTACAAAGCCTACATACATTCACTTGATCTGATGTTATAGAAAAAATATAATTAATAAAAGACATCTACAAAAATAACCATGATTGCATTATGAATAAAACATAGAAATACACACAAGTAAACCATTACAGGTTAGCAAGACCAAAAATAAGGTGCGAATACTACATACAAAGACACTTCTGTTAGGAATATAAAATAAAATATACCAATCAGAAAGAAACAGAAGTAAGACAATGGCTCTAATTCATCACAAACAAGCCAACAGTTCTATACATGTTCCATCATACCTGCTACAAAAGTAACGCTTCTGAATAAGATGTAACCCTGATGTAATAATGTAAATGTTAATTTTATCATTCTCAATGATAATTTCGGTGGGGAAGAGGATCAGCAAAACATGATAAGTACTGTAAGTAGTACAAATCTGCCACAGCAAACACATAACTTGTCAGTGTTAAGTACGTTTCAGTCTTCAACATAATGTATGCTTGAAATTTTCTATGATATTTTTATTGAGTCGGTTTGTGCATTAAGAACACTTTAAGAGTGTTTATTAAAGGCAGTATAAATTTCAGTCTCTTTGAAGGTACTCATTAACCTGCCTTTATAAAGTATATGCAGAACTTCCAATACATTACTGTTAGTAACAATGTACTTCCATTTCATTAATGCACACTAAATGATTTATTATTTTCACTAGTTTTCAGGTGTTCACTTAATCTTGTGTCAAAGCTCTTATGCATCTACCCAACACAGAACTTGTTACGATTACCACACCCAATCCTGTGAAAGCTGGGTATATAGAGGGGTTGCATCTTCTATACACCATGATGAAGCGTTGCAATAAGTTCAGTGCAAGTGCCAAACTGTATCTGTACCATATTATTACGATACGCTTGTCCTATCTTATCTGATATATATTCTAAATATCAGCATCATTAGCACCTCTGCTCATCCGGTCTTTAGTTAATGTGATCAGATCATCGGATCTCTTACCCCTGCTCTTCCGTTAACTAGTGTGTATTATGTCAACCACTTCTTTTTCATATTTATTCCTAATGGGTATTTCATAGATATCTTAAAGTTCTTTCTAATGTCATTGTTATCTAGAAGAACATTCATTACCCTGTTAATCACAGAATGAAGAAAAGCTGTCTTATGCTTATGGGTGATACAAATTACTGTGGATTTCAGCATAAGTCATTGTTAGTTTTCATTAAACACCAAAACTTTGGGAATCGTTGTTATTATTAATACTGAGTGCTAAGAAGTTTATTTTTCATTCCTTTTCTTGTTCCATCATGAAGTTAATATTGAGATGCATGGAAATGAGGTAAATTTGCATGGATTCTATTAATTCATAGTACCATTAAATAGAACTAATGTGTTGTCAATGTATCTTTGTAATATTTTATCTTGTCAGCAGTGTTTCTACATTTCTTAAATATATTATTATATTAATGTTCACAAATATGTCCACTAATGTACCCAAAACACCTCATAGCCCAATTCTCTGGCTGGGAATAGAGTGAGCCATGGAAACTGAGTTAATTACATGGAAGAAACGTGTTAAGGAGATCCATAATCTGTTAAGATATTTCAACATAGTTTTTTATTTCTCTCTTAATTGAATAGTCTCAGTTCATTATAGCCAGTGTATTACCTTTTTCTGTCTTAACTAGTATGGCTTTACACCCTTCAGCTTATCACCGATTTAATACAGTTCTAGATTTAGCATTACAATGGTGCATACATTGTTGTTACATATAACCTGTTCTCAACTTCACAACTTTGCTCGTAATAGTACTGTATTCACATGTTCAGACTCATCTTAAAGCCCTTCTCTAAGATTTCCATCTCTTCCTTGGAAAGCGTAATCTTAGTTAAATTTGCTACTCTTTGAGAAAATTAAAATTAGATTTTAAATGCCCTTGTTCTCTCATGCCCTCGACCTTTGCCCTATTCATCTTTATTAGATTATGTTTTTTCTAATCATACTTAGACCTAAACTTAACACTCACATGCTGTGCTTAATTATCTATTTTCCCATACCTAATATAAAACTGTAATGGATACTGATACTTACCTGCCTCTATATGTGTTAAATACAAATTACGATTAAGCCTTATTTAAGTTCTAATATTTCTTGAATTTTCAAATTTAAGCCATTATCACTTATTACATACTTTCACTCGCTTGGTTATTGATGACCTACACTTTATTTTAACGTACACATAAGTTGGTGAAACTTATCTCTCAAACTTCTCTTGTTAAACTGTAGGTCTTCATTTGCTTTCAACAGTTTCATCCCTGTCTCTTGGTATGTTAGCACCTTATTCAATGTCTCACCAGGAAATGCATTGGCAATCTTGTTCATATGCATATGCAAGAGACACAATTGATGTTCTGTTACTAGGGCTATTCTGATGCTTCTCTATACCAATGTCAAATGTATTGTAGCTAGGACATGCAGTTTTGATAATATCCAATACCTCCAGTTTCCTATCTTATTGTGCTGCATATTCTATGACAGTGATGTACTCTTACTACATGTGTTGTTCTTGAAATTATCCAAAATGAATATTGCTTAAGAGAAATGTACATACCTTATCACTTTATTGCTATAATATGTATATATTGCTCACAACCATTTATTTAGATATCCACTATTTTGGTGATGTAATTAATGCTGCATAAAGTGTATGTCACAATTTAAATTTCACTATTTGATACACCAGCAAACCATAAAACAAGCATGGACATCCAATATCGATAGATTTGTATGTTGTCTGTGAAAGTATTTTTGGCAGAAGTTAAAATAGCTGATTATGAGTTCAGTCTGTATGTTGATGTTACTAGTGTTTCAATTATTGTTTGCCCATGATGTGATTCTGCAGTGAATGGGCAGTA
This sequence comes from Schistocerca piceifrons, assembly GCF_021461385.2. NCBI lineage: Eukaryota > Metazoa > Arthropoda > Insecta > Orthoptera > Acrididae > Schistocerca > Schistocerca piceifrons. The sequence continues at coordinate 601,608,769 of NC_060141.1, read as the reverse complement.
TTTTATTTCTCAAATTATGCTGTATATGAATCATATGCCTATTTTACCGATCTTTCTATCGTATTCTATACAGAGCATGCTATTATTTAGGTGTGGTTACACATGTGGATTGATAATTTAATTTGCAGTCTATATCGCGTGCGACATGGTGCATAAAGTTACTGTATATGTAAGTAAGGGATGATAATATTTGTCGATTTAAAGACTCCATTTTTATGGCTTTTTTGGCTTTCTCGACCATAAAAAGCTACATACTATTCTCCTGTGTACGTATGTTCTCGTTATGGGTGCTTCATAATGGTGTGTCAGTCGAAATTGGCCAAAGCACAGCAATTAAACGATTTATGTGTATAGCCTACAAGGGCGTCTTTTCTTTTATGAAGTAATTAGGGACTATGGGATCATCAAGGCAGTAATAGTGGCATTTCGATCTTAGACATGCTTTGGATAATGTTACTGTTAGTACAAAAACGAACTTTTATCACCTGACCAATCACCAATTTAACGCGGGCGAAGATAATACATCATGTTCTACGCTACGAAATCGTAATTACTGCTATTGACTGGCTAATATATATTCTGTGTGGCAGGATTTGGGGAGGAATGAGTTTTGCTGGAGGTTGTGCAAGTTTGGGCATTAATCAAATACATATTTATTTAGTACCAATTTACAGTATTCATAAATAAACTCAAAAGAACCTTTCATTCAACATATGAAGACATAAACATCAGACACACAATAGTATCAAAAACTAAAATAATTAGTCGCCTCCATAATAAAATAATTAGATCTCCAGAGAGGAGGATCTCTACAAATATACGATATAAGAGTTTATAGTAAACAGATGTGTATATCATATATTTATATCTATGTGGCTACTGCCCACAAATTTGGTTTACAATTAAGCACATAAATAGTTAAGCAACAAGCCCAGTAACTCAGCAACATTATTTATAGCCATCAGTCATCAACACCTCAAGTAGTCCCAGATGGACAGCAGACATAAAAGACTCAGTCTACATGTATTCACAAGCAACTACACAATCCTCAAAGCATGTGCATAAATTAGCAATCGAATTAAAAGATATATCTCTAATGCACGATGACGTCACAACGACCCCACCATGTTTTCGAACTGAGGAACAATTATAATAAAATCAGCTCTCACCATCCTCTTGTCATGCATTTGTAATTGAAATACAATAATCATGACAAAATCAAGGTACACCACCACCCACTTGCGCTTTTTGAATTCGTACAAACATATACAATTCTCAACTTCCTTTATACAGGTGCGCCACTGCCCTGTAGTGTTTTGAGTCTCTGGATCCCCGATAAATACTGCCTACCAATTTTACTCATGCCCTGCACTGAATCGCCATACAAGAAACTCACTTCCTACCTTCGTTCCTGTCTCTCAGTAGCCATCTACAATACAGGCTGCCACAGACATGTTCGCTGTACAACTGGGCAGACCGTTGCAGTCCAAGTGCCTGCTGCTTAAACGCTGTTGAATGCTCCACGACACACACTGCTTATTCAGAGTGTCTCTTCTGCTACTGGCGTCAGCGTACTCCATCCCATTCTGCCTCCTCTCCTGTTACGACTGCAGCCAATACTTTGATCCTCCGCGCGGGTAGCGAAAACGAACACGGATGAAGGGCCATCGAGGCCTGACACCGAACCTAAAGCTGTCCCCAGCAGCCCTCGGTGCTGGCTCATGTCGATGTTGCTAGTTCTATTCTGTATTATCTACCTCTTGTTGCGTCAGACCACCGGATTCTTGCCTCAGCAAGGCACAGAGCGCGCCAACATACAGCGCCTTTTGGAGTGCCGACACCCAGTAGCAGCGCTGGTGCAAAATGCTGTTTGGACAGGAATTAGAATGTACCGTGAAATGGCAATTTAATGGTGCACTTTTTGGTTACTTTTTATCTTAGGTTATGTCCCATTGGTGCTACAAAAACGAACATTCGAGGGAAACGGCAATATTTCTTGATCGAAACTATGGTGCCAAGGCTCTCTACAAATTTTACACATTGCATCTCCTTTTCTTTACATAAACAACAACTAACTAATATAAAAATCGATAGCATATTTATATATTTACTTGACGTTCCCTGACATTTTAGACAAAAACCGTACAAAAATAACGTGTTTAAGGGAGGTCTTTAATGCGATGTATCATTTAAACTACGAAAGGCATCAAGTGTTAGCTTCATGACTACTAACATCAACATCGTTGCTGCTCGGTTTAATTACCTCAAAGACAGTGATAGCCATTCAAAATGGGGTACATTATTCATCAAAAAACGTATAGGTTTCATCTGTAACGGTACAAAAACACACGTAAGGCTCTTTTTGGCACAATTCATCTAACTAAAACGTTATGGTGCATTTTCCAATGATGACAATAGTTTCATGTTTGTATTATACTTTAAAAAAAACCAAATAATGTCTGTTGTATTTATCAAAATCCATACAGACTTCTTCTGCAGCACAAAACATACATGCTTACATTTTGATAAATAACAGAGAAAAATTTAACCACTGTTATATTTTGGTCCCAAGTAAGAACTACAGACATATTTTTGCGCGAAGTGCGGTGCTCTGTTTGTATACTGACTGGCAGTTTCGCTTTAAGAGTTGACAGAGTGATTGGTACACGTATAGTCTAAGGACGGCGTCTTTGGATAGTAAGCAGCACATATAAGACTCCGGGTTTGAACCTCACCACGGTTTGAATGTTGAATAAAAATCATGAAGGCCGAAGACTTCCGGCATAAGTAGCCACCTTCGTTCTACAAACGGCTTTGTCAAAGAGGGCAATCAGATATTAGGGCACTCTATTGCCCTTGGGGTGTCAAACTGCCTCTTAAAGGCGGAAGGATAGGCAACGATCAACGGCATGAGGATGCAGATGGCAATGGAAATCAGTGCAGTGAGGACACATAACATGATCCATAGGACATACAGCTTATAACTGGAAAAAGTGGTATGATGATCTCTCCATTGTCTGGAACCGCGCGACCGCTACGGTCGTAAGTTCGAATCCTGCCTCGGGCTTGGATGTGTGTGATGTCCTTAGGTTAGTTAGGTTTAAGTAGTTCTAAGTTCTAGGGGATTGATGACCTCAGGTGTTAAGTCCCATAGCGCTCAGAGCCATTTGAACCATTTTTTAAAACCGAAACCCGAACCCGGATACCTTGCTTACTACGAGCTGTCATCTTAACCACGCCTCTAGGGCTTAGCCAAACTTACATGTGTCATATAGTCTACAAACCTCATACGTTCGCACATTTCGTGATTTCCACACACGGAGAGACAAATAATTTATCGTGATTGTAACCCATCGAGGTTTGGACACATCATTGATGGCTATAATGTATGTGTTTATACAATGTCTGTATCTCCATACTACAATGACATCTAGAAATGCACTTTTACCTGAAGGAACAGAAACTGTTCTTACGATTACAGCTGTGGTATTAATTTCGAAATAGATTCGCATTTTGCGCAGGATTAACCGAGCGGTCTTAGGCGCTGCAGTCATGGACTGTGCGGCTGGTCCCAGCGGAGGTTCGAGTCCTCCCTCGGGCATGGGTGTGTGTGTTTTTCCTTAGGATAATTTAGGTTAAGTAGTGTGTAAACTTAGGGACTGATGACCTTAGCAGTTAAGTCCCATAAGATTTCATACACATTTGAACATTTGATTCGCATTTTGCGACGTCAGCTGTTTCCGATATACGAAAATTTTTGCGAGACTGGGACTCTAACCCAGATATCCAGCTCATTGCGACCTGTCACCTTAACCGCTTCGGCGAAACAAACACGCGTCGAGGAGCAACCAAAGTTACATTTATCACGGAGTCTACAACTACTATGCGCGCACATTTCGTGATCCCTGCGCAGGGAAATACAAATATTTTATCGTCATGCGTGTGTGAAGGAAACTATAATGTGAAGACACAGAGACAATGTAAAGACAAACAGTGTAACCATCGAAGATGTATCGACGCCTCGACGGCCTAAAAATGGTTCAAATGGCTCTGAGCACTATGGGACTTAACATCTGAGGTCATCAGTCCCCTAGAACGTTGAACTACTTAAACCTAACTAACCTAACGACCCCACTCACATCCATGTCCGAGGCAGGATTCGAACCTGCGACCGTAGCGGTCTCGCGGTTCCAGACTTAGCGCCTAGAACCGCGCGGCCACTCCGGCCGGCCAACGGCCTAAAAGGAGTAAAAAAGATGTGTCTTTCTGGAAACCACGAAATGTAAGTGCGTAAGACGACCGCTCTCGATAAGCAGGAAAACCGGTTTACTGTCCCAATCCTACGAAAATTTTCGTTTGTAAAAAATAAAAAATAAAAATAATCGTGTTGGGTCTCACCAGTGGTGTAGGCGTAGCGTCTTTGATCAGCAACCAAACAGCCTCGGTCCCGGGTTCAGGATAAAAATGATCAGCATTGGCGGTCGAAGACTCTCCATCTTAAGAAATCACTCCACTTCAGCCGACGGCCTTGTCAAGGATAGAGGAGGAGCAGAGAGAGGTTCAGGGCGCTCTCCCGCTCTTGGTATGGGATACTGCCCCTAAAAGGCGGAAGAACCAGCAACGATCAACGGTATGAGACTGCTGAAAGTTTTGGAAACCACTTCTTTAAAGACCTGTAATGTGTATCCGTAGGAAATCTGGTCTGTAAATGAAGACATGTCATCATGATCTCTTCATTAGTGAAAGATTTCGGACTAGTCCCATTCAGATCCCCGGGAGGGACTGCCAAGTGGGAGGAGACCATGAGAAAAAGATTGAATGGCCAACAAAAGGATAACGTTCACAACGAGTCGGTGTGTGGAATGTTAGAAGTTTGAACGTGGTAGGGAACTAAAAAATCTGAAAAGGGAAATGCTAAGACTCAATCTTGATGTAGTGGAATTAGTGAAGTGAAATGGAAAGAAGACAGGAATTTCTGATCAGATGGGTATATGGTAATACTAATAGCAGCATAAAATGATGTAACGGGAGTAGGATTCGTTACAAATAGGAACGTAGGGCAGAGAGTATGTTACTGTGAACAGTTCAGAGATAGGGTTGTTCTCACCAGAATCGACAGCAAACCATCATCACAAAGATAGTTCGGGTATACACGCTGACGTTGCAAGTAGAAGATGAAGGGGCGGAGAAGGAATTTGAGAATATTGAACGAGAAATTCAATACGTAAACGGAGATGAAAATCTGGTAGTCGTGGGAGACGGGAATGCGGTTGTTGCGGAAGAAGCGGAAGAGAGGGTTACGAGAGAATATGGGCTTAGTGCTAGGAATGAGAAGGGGAAAATTGAATTGTGCATTAAATTTCAGCAAGTAACAGGGAATACTCTATTCAAGAATCACAGGTGGAGGAGGTCTACTTGCAAAAGGCTGGGAGGTACGGGAAGATTTTAGGTACACTACATCTTGGTCAGGCAGAGATTAAGAAATCAGATATTTTATTGTAAGGCATACCCTGGAACGGATAGTTCGTCTGAAGAGGAATGGACATCTCTAAACAGGACTATCACAGAAGCTGGAAAGAAAAACATTGATACAGAGAAGGTAAATGTGAAGAAACCATGAGTAACAGAAGAAATACTTCAGTTGATGGATGAAAGAAGGAGTACAAATGTTCAGGGATATTCAGGAATACAGAAATATAACTCACTTATGAAAGAAATAAACAGGATGTGCTAGAAGCTCAGGCGAAGTAGCTGCATGAAAAACACGAAGAAATTTAAAAAGAAATGATAGTCGGAGGATTGACTTAGCATACAGAAAAGTCAAAACAACCTTCGGTGAAACTAAAACCAAGGATGCTAACTTTAAGAATGCAATGACAATTCCAGTGTTAAATCCAAAGGAGTAAGAAGATAGGTGCAAAGAGCACATTATATTCCTGTGTGAGGGGGAAGACTTGCGGTATAAAAGAAGAAACTGCAGTCCATATAGAAGAGATAATGGTTCCAGCATTAGAATCATAATTTTAAACACTTAAGATCGAATATGGCAGAAGGGATAGCTAACATCAGAATTTGTAAAATAATTGGGGGAAGTGGCGTTGTTGTGTGGAACATATGAGTCTGACGATATACCATCATACTTTCAGAAAAACGTCATCCACAAAATCCGATGGTTGCAAGAGTCGACAAAATGAAAAGTCAAGACTTGTTCAGGGGAAATGTCAAGCAGAAAAAGCATTCGACAACGTAAAATGGTGCAAGATATTCGAAATTCTGAAAAAGTAGTGGTAAGCTAAAGGCAAAGACGGGTAATATACAATATGTACAACAGCTGCGATGGAACAATAAAAGTGGAAGACTAAGAACAATCCAGAGTGCAATTAAGATTCAAGATGAAAGGAGAATGATAAGAGACGCTGATGACCTTCCTATCCTCATCGAAAGTGAAGAATGAGCAGTCAAATATTATGGAAAATGCATTTACAATAAATCGAAGAAATGTGAAAGGAATGAAAGTAGCGGAAATGAGAAAAGCAAGAACGTGAAGACTGGTGATCGCGAAGTAGTTGAAGTTAAGGAATTCTGATACTTTGACAGCAAAATAACTCTTGACGGATGGAGCAAGGAGGACTTAAGAAGCAGACTAGCACTGCAAAAAGTGTATTCCTGGCCAAGTGAAGTATACTAGTATCAGAGAAAGGCCTTAATTTGGGAAAGAAATTTCTGAGAATGTAGTCTGAAGCACGACATTGTATATGAGTGAAACATAGACTGTTGGAAAACATGGAAAGAAGAGACTAGAAGCATTTGAGATGTGGTCCTACAGAAGAATGTTGAAAATTAGGTGGACTGATAAGGTAAGGAATGAGGAGATTTTCCGGAGAATTGGCGAGGAAAGTTAAGACATCAGGGAATAACTTCCACGGTACGAGGGAGCTGTAGAGGGTAAAAACTGTAGTGAAAGACAGAGATTGGTATAACTGAGGACGTAGGTTGCAGTGGTACCAAGGGACTAATTCGTGGCAGGTGCCTCACGGAAGCAGTCAGAAGACAGATGAGAACAAAAATAAATAAATAATAAATTAAAGTAAAATAAAAAGACTGACGGCTCATCTCAGATTTAGTGGTGTGGGGACCATCAGATAGAGCTCGTGGTAACACATGCTTTTTCAGCAGGACAGTGCACATCAGGATACACTGGCTGCGACGCAACGTGCTCTTCGTGATGTGTAACAGCTGCGGTTGACAGCAAGATCATCAAGTCTCTCGCTCGTTGAGCACGTATGGGACTTGATAATGCAGGATCTTACTCGTTCTCCAGGCGGTACAAGAACCACTGCCGAGTTGCAACAAAAAGCGCAAGATGACGGGGGCAGCCTATTGCAAGATGTTATTCGGCTCGTTTGTGATCGTTAGCATATGAGAATACATGCCTACCTTGCAGACAGGGGTAGTCTGGGGTGGGGGGAAGGGGGAGGGAGGTGGGAGCAGGGTTATACACTGTGTATTGTTACGACTGTTTGGGTACCCCTTACAGTGACATGTGTGTTTCCTTTGGTCTTATATGAGGACTAGGAGAGAAATTCCGTCAAAGCGTTGAAGGATTCCTTAGAGTGTAGCGGGTAAAAAGCCGCAGTGGATACACCGGTTCCCGTGAGATCACCGAAGTTGAGCGCTGTCGGGCGTGGTCGGTACTTGGATGGGTGACCATCCGAGCCGCCCTGCACTGTTGCCATTTTTCGGGGTGCACTTAGCCTCGTGATGCCAACTGAGGAGCTACTAGACCGAATAATAGCGGCTTCGGTCAAGAATACCATCATAACGACCGGGAGAGCGGTGTGCTGACCACACGCCCCTCCTATCTGCATCCTCCACTGAGGATGACACGGCGGTCGAATGGTCCCGATGGGCCACTTGTGGCCTGTAGACGGAGTGGATTGGTAGTAGGTAAAAACTTTAACAGTATGACATGAACTGCAAGTTTAAGCTTGTGAATCAGTAAAAATAGATACAAGCTCATGGTAAGACCACATACGGGTTGGAAGGATACAGCATTCAGAATTTTTCGAAGCATACACTACGTGAAAGAAGTGACTTTGGATGCCGAGAGGAGTTGATGAGAGGCTGTGAAATAGAAGCAATCTTTAACTCTAACCAACGACTTAATAAACAGAGGAATAAGAGGATTAAGTCGTTTCCGGTTTTAAGTGCTGTTCCCTCTTTTGAGAGTCCAAATCTTCTACTACTTTCTCCTGCCCACCGTTACTCTCTCTGCAACATATATCGCGTCCGTGCGTTACCTGCAAGGAAAGACGAGGATTTTTTTTTTAAGTACCACCGGTTATTCGGCGTTTATAATGTTCAGCGCATAGCAGCAATGTGTATAAATAGAGTTGCACAGTTTCGCCGTGCCGAACGCGTCTCTCGCCAAAACGTGTGAAGGCGACTTGAAGCCAAAACGTCCGGAGGCCGCTCTGTAGGTCTCATTAAAATTAATTAATTAAGCGAGATACGGGTGCCTGTCTAATTAAAAGCCGGCGCTGGGCGGCAGAAAAGCTTGTGGAGCCGGAGCGCCGGAGACGAGGGCGCGGAACGCACCTGGCCCGCCTCTCCTGCTGGTGGGCTGGAGGACCGCCTGGCGCCGTACTTTAAGTCGCCGCGCCGGCCGGCCACGCACTGCAGGTCGCACACGGCAACACCGCCGAACGGGACTGGCAGCGGCGGCCGCATGCACTGCACTAATTACAGCGCTCGCAGTTAATTACACACGAGACGACCTGTGATATGGCAGCGCAGTGTAACCACTCCCTGATACTCTAATGTAATGAAGTATTTCATCCGAAACATCTCGCAGTTTAAGCTGTTTCATTAGTTCATCACCTGCTAAAACTCAACGTTCGCCTCCTGGCTCTTCCTAGGAGCTACACAGCTTTCTCTCAATTGGAAGGAGAGGAGCTCAGATCCAAAAGACACCCTCGAATTGTCTCAAGAGATTCTGTGGTGACGCGCGAGGTGTGACTTGTGACACGAGAAAAATTACACTGTTTACGCGTCCACGTATTACACACGAAAAGTCCATCGGCGGACCTCGTCCAGTCTCCACCGGTGCAACACTTACAAACAACACTTACAAAACTCAATATCAATACCATTCTCCAACAGCCGTGTAACTAAGATCTTGCCGCGCGGGATTAGCCGAGCAGTATGAGGCGCTGCAGTCATGGACTGTGCGGCTGGTCCCGGAAGAGGTTCGATTCCTCCCTTGGGCATGGATGTGAGTGTGTTTGTCCTTACGATAATTTAGGTTAAGTAGTGTGTAAGCTTAGGGACCGATGACCTTAGCAGTTAAGTCCATAAGATTTCACACACATTTGAACTAAGATGTTATTTTATTTTATTTTATTTTGACGACAACCAGTTTCGGCATTCCACTATGTCATCTTCAGACCCCATATGCATCCCTCAATATAAACGATAATGCCATACAGTGCCATACATCCATACAGTGCCATACATCCCTGGATTTCTTGAATCCAAACAGTTTCACAAGTGCTTCATTCGGAGACTTGGTAGCAACTGAGCTCACCTGTAGTTCAAGAACGTGGTCAAAGACAGAACTATGTTGCTCACCAGAGCAGCTTTGATTGATGAGTCATTGTTATATTCGCCAGTGCTCCTACACCAACGATTAATGTCCATATGGTTCAAATGGCTCTGAGCACTATGGGACTTAACATCTGAGGTCATAAGTCACCTCGAACTTAGAACTACTTAAACCTAACTAACCTATCGACAGCACACACATCCATGCCCGAGGCAGGATTCGAACCTGTGACCGTAGCGGTCGCACGGTTCCAGACAGAAGCGCCTAGAACCGCTCGGCCACTGCAGCCGGCGATGAATGTCCTGCAGTTATCTAACTGCATTCATCATAATTCCGATATCCGACTAATGGACTGGGAAACGTACACTGACAACCGTCAATAAGTCAAAGCCAACAGGTTCCTTACCATCCTCCATCACCCCGTCCATGTCCACAAACACGAAACAGTCTAATGCACTGTACAACACATTTAAGGGATCACTTTTTCGAAACCCCATAATTGTCTCCCATTACGACGCAGAAGATCCGTATTCGGCTCAGTGGTGCCTACAATCTTGCTCTGTAATGGTGTAAAATCGTGGCACCTCGCGACGTCACCCTCGAGCTCACCGACGCTGGAAACATCAGGAAAAATGCCTCAGACGTTACTACGTCGTGAACGGGGGTCAATGGTGTCACACTGGCACCAAATGCCCCCAAAATTCTACCCAATGCCGCCGTTGACAAATCACTTGATGGGAAAGTCGTCACAACCGCTTTTCCCCATATTTCACCCACTATGCTGACGCCTCTGACGAAGAGATCAAAACTGCGACACCAAGCACTGAGATCACGCAGCTTTTCTTATGGTTATCCAACAAAACATTTCACGCAGCCGCTCAGGCGGTGGCATAGAGAGCATCAATTGAAACAACCTTTGCTTGGGATGTTGATTCCTAAACATATCGCGGCGGAAAACGACAGTTCGCTTTGCGATGAGCAACAGACCAACTTTCTTGATAATCTTTGGCACTGCTGAGCCTCCGGAAGTTTCAGTCCCTCTCTAAGGACACAGTGGCCAAGCGGTTCTAGGCGCTTCGGTCCGGAACCGCGCGACTGCTAAGGTCGCAGGTTCGAATCCTGCCTCGGGCATGGATGTGTGTGATGGCCTTAGGTTAGTTAGTTTTAACTAGTTCTAAGTTCTCGGGGACTGATGACCTCAGATGAGAAGTCCCATAGCGCTCAGAGCAATTTGAACCATTTTGATCTAAGGACACAGTGGGTATACACACACTCTGAATGTTACTGTACACCTTTGGAGCTCCGAGCGACCGTAGTTTTGGCTCTCACATACACTAGCCTGTTGGAAACCGTTAGATCCAATTTGAACGTGATCAGAAGCAGCAAAGATAGCTTAATCATTTTAAGCTCTCTGTTTCTCGCACTCATGTGATGTGGCCATGGGGCAGTGGGCGAGGCGGGGAGGGCACATTGACTCTTGCATAAGTAAAACAAGAAAGGATCCCTCTACGACCGCCCAGTTCGACTACACATCAGCGGCTCCTACGAGCCTTCGTTGAGAAATTTACGTATACACCTATACGGAGACAAACATTGAGGTAGTCCGAGGCGCCTGCTAGTAGGCATCTTGGATCGAAGGGTGTCAAGAGTTTGCCAGCCTGCGAGTACCTGCAATTAATCCATGGGTTGTCCTTAGTAATGGTGCTTTTCGAGCCAAGTTTCAGACTTACACTTATCAATGGATTTGGCAAAGGGTGAGCAGTGTAGTTCAGCTTTCCCGACGGATATGTTGCAAATACATTTCTCGGTTTTGCCGCAGGTTCGTATTGTTTAACTCGCAGAATATTTCATCGATGCGACTGTCTTGCAGCAGTGACAGCAGCAGCTACCACCACCTGATGACGTCGAGGATTTTCGTCGATGAAATATTGTGAGGCCAACCCGAGAAGTGTATTTGCGAGGAAAATGAAGTTAGTTATCTTCAAGTAGATCTTGGCAGGCCCATATCTTCTGTTTCTCTTACTCGCTAATCGCATTCCTCTTTTAAGCCATGTTTCCTGTTAGGACACCTGTCAGTTTTATTTCATACAGGTTCTCAAAATCACCATCTGTAATGAGAAGGCCACTAGTCTCTCAAACATTGCATTTGTCTCCCGCCACAAGCCAGGAAAAGACAGAGATACGCTAGCTTCAGGTGGATCTAAAGCCACTGCCATCAAACGCCGGAAGCCAGGTCTAGCGACCTAATGAGTCAAGAGAATGCCACGTCCTGGTCATATACATCTCCCATCGATTGCTGACATTTAGACTCTTCTTGAACAACTATCCACCACTTCAGATCAATAATTTTAGTTTATTTGCGCAGTTTCCGCCCAACATCACAAATGTCAGTGGCGCCGAAATTACTTTTTCATATACGTGTCATTATCCAACCAATTTTCTTAAACGAACAGGCAGAACTGAAGCACGAGTACCTACTGCTTTTAGCTTGTGGCGTATGTCACTGCCAGGATCCGATGCAGCAGTATACTTGACGAGATCACATGACGGCTTCAAGTACTGTTATCGACCCTACCAGCATGTTAATGACTCAGTGCCTTGTATGGGACGGTGTGTAGCACAAGGACCCAGGAATTCATTCCCTGACAAAAAATAAAGTGATACACCAAGTAAAGCACCTCAGGTAATCTTTGACACTCCCGACGGACGATCCAAATCTGTGTTGGTTATCACTGTTAGCATACAACCGCGATTCTTATACATATATTTTAACAACGCGTTTCAAGAGACAATGCTCTCATCATCAGGTTGTAAAGTCTATGTCATGAAATTAAACGGACTAAAAAGACAAAATACCATCACAAATAGTTGGGAAGTCCATAGAGTAAAACAGAATTAAAAGTATATTGGACTGTGGGTCCTCGTCTTACATTGAAGTTGTTGACACAAGTCAATGACCGTCCCACAGCTACCAAGTATGCTGTCGCTTTGTGTCGGCTCGGGAGCTGTTGTGAACTGACGTGCCTAGGTGTTGTGGAGTGGTTACAGCCGTGTGCTTGACGGTAACGCTATGCTATTGGGCGCCTTATTTCCTTATTGCATTGGTCTGCCATCGTTAGCCTCTCGCAACTCCGTCAGTGACATGCTACACGTTTAAAGTCGCATACCTAGCCTAAAATAATTCTAAAAACCCGCTAAAAAATCTCATTTCTTTAAAATTATCTTGTGCATTTAGAATATTGCTTTGTTTCTTTTCATGGATTTTTTTTTGGTCATCAGTCTACTGACTGGTTTGATGCGGCCCGCCACGAATTCCTTTCCTGTGCTAACCTCTTCATCTTAGAGTAGCCTAGCAAGGCATCCAGGATATGCTGAATAATGTTCGTGCATGGAGAGTTTGGTGGCCAACGGAAGTGTCTAAACTCAGAGGAGTGTTCCTGGGGAGACTCCTGGGGTATCGAATTGTCCTGCTGAAATTGCCCACGCCCGTCGGAATGTACAATGGTCATGAATGGATCCAAGTGATCAGACAGGATGCTTACGTATGTGTCACTTGTAAGAGTCGTATCAAGACGTACCAGGGGTCCCATAACAGTACGACTGCACACGTCTCACGCCATTACAGAGCCTCCACCAGCTTGAACAGTCCGCTGCTGACATGCAGGGTCCATGGGTTCATGAGGTTGTCTCCATACCCGTATACGTCTATCCGCTCGATACAATTTGAAACGAGACTCATCCAACCAGGCAACATGCTTCCAGTCATAAACAGTTCATTGTCGGCGTTGACCGCCCCAAGCGGGACGTAGAGCTCTGTGTCGTGCAGTTATCAAGAATACACGAGTGAGCCTTCGGCTCCGAAAGCCCATATCGATGATGTTTCGTTGAATGGTTCGCACGCTGGAACTTGTTGGTGGCGCAGTACTGAAATTTGCAGCAATTTGGGGGAGGATTGCACTTCTGTCACGTTGAACGATTCTCTTCAGTCGTCATTGGTCCCGTTCTAGCAGGATCTTTTTCCGCCCGCAGCGATGTCGGAGATTTGATGTTTTACCGGATTCCTGATATTCACCCCCACTGCATCGGTATTTCGGAGACGCTGTATCCCATCGCTCGTTCACCGACTATAACATCACATTAAAAACTCATTTAAATTTTGATAACTTGCCACTGAAGCATCAGCAACCGATCTCACGACTGCGACAGACCCTTGTCTTGTATAGGCGTTCCCGACCGCAGAGCCACATTCTGCCTGTTTACGTATCTCTAAATCTGAATACGCATGCCTAATTCACTTTCTTTGGCGCTTTAGTGTGTATGTAGTGATATCGGCATCGGCCATTTATTACAGAATACTGAGTCCGGCGAGGCTGGCACCATACTTCATAGAAATGTACATTTTTTTCATAGTTCTTGATAGATATGTTTTTTGCTTCTAGAGTTTTCTGCAGAAAAATTGAATATTTCTGCAGCATTTTACGAAAAAATTACATATTACTCGGAGATATTGTTATCTTGTAAAACTTATTTGGCAATTTGTGAAAAAACTTATGATCGCAATTGCGAATAGCACGCCAAGAATTCTTCAAAACCCCCTAATCATATTTTTGGTGCGGATAATGGTCTAAGAGGTAATTGAAATATTGTGGGGCCAATTTTTTTACCGTGTGGGACTGAAAATTCATTTGAACCATTTAACTCTACTACTGAGGTAGTAGGATAGCCATTTACAAATCTGGAGATATACAGAGGAAATTTTGTAGCTAAGAATTTAAAATAATATCGGCAGAAGACTAGTTTTAAGTCGATTACACAGGTTAAAAAGTCACAAACATATCTTCTGGAGTGCTATCCATCTTATTTCATCTCGACAACTAGGCTGACTGGCCGTCATATATTAAGCAGGCTACACAAACAATATCTGAAAAATGTATCGTCCAATTCATTGTTTATCGTCAACTCTCATGGAAAACATCTTATCGACTTGAGACTTGTATGAAACCGCAACAACAGGCAAATATGCAGCAGTGCAACCTACACAAGATTTCGCGGGACCTCGGTCGGAACGCGCACCTTTTTTTTCTGTTGTGTCCAGATTTTTAAGCTGTACGACCCACTCTGCGTCAATAACGACTACATTTCCGACTCAAATCGGGTATTGCGTGCATGTTTTAGTGCATACTTACTGTAAGTTTGAATCTACAGACCTCGGGAGCAGGTAGTAATATCTAAAAACGTTTTAAGGTTCCCGACAATGTCAACCTAAGAACATATGCTAAAAATTTCGACGACTTATCATGAAGAGAAATTATAGAAGTGACTATCCCCGCAGTTAGTACTTTTGGCACCCAAGAATCGGAGTTCTTCGGGGTTTTCTCAAGAACAGCCCACACAGAAATCATGCTTTTATAAGCCGTTTAAGGCCCACCCTAAACCACACCTAATGCAAAAGAATCAACCGATTTGCTCAATTTGCCTGGACTGCAAAAAGTGTGTTACGTTTAAATGTCGACCTGGACTGAAGGATAGCTACAGCATACCCGTTCTTTCGATAGTTACATAAATGATTCCTAAACTATCTGAAACACTTGGCCCTTATGTGTGTGATTAATAGAGCCCAAGATTTTTGTTTTTTTTCGGTCATCAGTCTACTGTCTGGTTTGATGCGGCCCGCCACGAATTCCTTTCCTGTGCTAACCTCTTCATCTCAGAGTAGCACTTGCAATCTACGTCCTCAATTATTTGCTTGACGTATTCCAATCTCTGTCTTCCTCTACAGTTTTTGCCCTCTACAGCTCCCTCTAGTACCATGGAAGTCATTCCCTCATGTCTTAGCAGATGTCCTGTCATCCTCTCCCTTCTCCTTATCAGTGTTTTCCACATATTCCTTTCCTCTCCGATTCTGCGTAGAACCTCCTCATTCCTTACCTTATCAATCCACCTAATTTTCAACATTCGTCTATAGCACCACATCTCAAATGCTTCGATCATCTTCTGTTCCGGTTTTCCCACAGTCCATGTTTCACTGCCATACAGTGCTGTACTCCAGACGTACATCCTCAGAAATTTCTTCCACAAATTAAGGCCGGCATTTGATATTAGTAGACTTCTCTTGGGCAGATATGCCATTTTTGCCATAGCGAGTCTGCTTTTGATGTCCTCCTTGCTCCTTCCGTCATTGGTGATTTTACTGCCTAGGTAGCAGAATTCCTTAACTTCATTGAATTCGTGACCATCAATCCTGATATTAAGTTTCTCGCTGTTCTCATTCCTACTACTTCTCATTACCTTCGTCTTTCTCCGATACTGTGTACTCATTAAACTGTTCATTCCGTTCAGCAGATCATTTAATTCTTCTTCACTTTCACTCAGGATAGCAATGTCATCAGCGAATCGTATCATTGATATCCTTTCACCTTGTATTTTAATTCCACTCCAGGACCTTTCTTTTATTTCCATCATCGCTTCCTCGATGTACAGATTGAAGAGTAGGGGCGAGAGGCTACAGCCTTGTCTTACATCATTCTTAATACGAGCATTTCGTTCTTGATCGTCCACTCTTATTATTCCCTCTTGGTCGTTGTACATATGGTATATGAGCCGTCTCTCCCTATAGCTTCCCCTACTTTTTTCAGAATCTCCAACAGCTTGCACCATTTTATATTGTCGAACGCTTTTTCCAGGTCGACAAATCCTATGAAAGTGTCTTGATTTTTCTTTAGCCTTGCTTCCATTATTAGCCGTAACATCAGAATTGCCTCCCTCGTCCCTTTACTTTTCCTAAAGCCAAACTGATCGTCACCTAGCGCATTCTCAATTTTCTTTTCCATTCTTCTGTATATTATTCTTGTAAGCAGCTTCGATGCATGAGCTGTTAAGCTGATTGTGCGATAAATCTCGCACTTGTCAGCTCTTGCCGTCTTCGGAATCGTGTGGATGATGCTTTTCCGAAAGTCAGATGGTATATCGCCAGACTCATATATTCTACACACCAACGTGAATAGTCGGTTTGTTGCCACTTCCCCCAATGATTTTAGAAATTCTGATGGAATGTTATCGATCCCTTCTGCCTTATTTGACCGTAAGTCCTCCAAAGCTCTTTTAAATTCCGATTCTAATACGGTATCCCCTGTCTCTTCTAAATCGACTCCTGTTTCTTCTTCTATCACATCAGACAAATCTTCAACCACACAGAGGCTTTCAATGTATTCTTACCACCTATCTGCTCTCTCCTCTGCATTTAACAGTGGAATTCCCGTTCCACTCCTAATGTTACCACCGTTGCTTTTAATGTCACCAAAGGTTGTTTCGACTTTCCTGTATGCTGAGTCTGTCCTTCCGACAATCATATCTTTTTCGATGTCTTCACATTTTTCCTGCAGCCGTTTCGTCTTAGCTTCCCTGCACTTCTTATTTATGTCATTCCTCAGCGACTTGTATTTCTGTATTCCTGATTTACCCGAAACATGTTTGTACTTCCTCCTTTCATCAATCAACTGAAGTATTTCTTCCCATGGTTTCTTCGCAGCTACCTTCTTTGTACCTATGTTTTCCTTCCCAACTTCTGTGATGGCCCTTTTTAGAGATGTCCATTCCTCTTCAACTGTACTGCCGACTGCGCTATTTCTTATTGCTGTATCTATAGCGTTAGAGAAATTCAAACGTATTTCGTCATTCCTTAGTACTTCGGTATCCCACTTCTTTGCGTATTGATTCTTCCTGACTAATGTCTTGAACTTCAGCCTACTCTTCATCACTACTATATTGTGATCTGAGTCTATATCTGCTCCTGGGTACGCCTTACAATCCAGTATCTAATTTCGGAATTTCTGTCTGACCATGATGTAATCTAATTGAAATCTTCCCGTATCTCCCGGTCTTTTCTAAGTATACCACCTCCTCTTGTGATTCTTGAACAGGGTATTCGCTATTACTAGCTGAAACTTGTTACAGAACTCAATTAGTCTTTCTCCTCTTTCATTCCTTGTCCCAAGCCCATATTCTCCTGTAACCTTTTCTTCTACTCCTTCCCCTACAATTGCATTCCAGTCGCCCATGACTTAGATTTTCGTCCCCCTTTACATACTGCATTGCCCTTTCAATATCCTTATACACTTTCTCCATCTGTTCATCTTCAGCTTGCGACGTCGGCATGTATACCTGAACTATCGTTGTCGGTGTTGGTCTGCTGTCGATTCTGATTAGAACAACCCGGTCACTGAACTGTTCACAGTAACACACCCTCTGCCCTACCTTCCTATTCATAACGAATCCTACACCTGTTATACCATTTTCTGCTGCTGTTGATATTACCCGATACTCATCTGACCAGAAATCCTTGTCTTCCTTCCACTTCAATTCACTGGCCCCTACTATATCTGGATTGAGCCTTTGCATTTCCCTTTTCAGATTTTCTAGTTTCCCTACCACGTGAAGCTTCTGACATTCCATGCCCCGACTCGTAGAACGTTATCCTTTCGTTGATTATTCAATCTTTTTCTCATGGTAACCTCCCCCTTGGCAGTCCCCTCCCGGAGATCCGAATGGGGGACTATTCCGGAATCTTTTGCCAATGGAGAGATCATCATGACACTTCTTCAATTACAGGCCACATGTCGTGTGGATACACGTTACGTGTCTTTAATTCAGTGGTTTCCATTGCCTTCTGCATCCCCATGTCGTTGATCATTGCTGATTCTTTCGCCTTTAGGGGCAATTTCCCACCCCTAGGACAAGCGAGTGCCCTGAACCTCTATCCACTCCTCCGCCCTCTTTGACAAGGCCGTTGGCAGAATGAGGCTGTCTTCTTATGCCGGAAGTCTTCGGCCGCCAATGCTGCTTATTTAGCAAAATTCAGGCAGTGGCGGGGATCGAACCCGGGACCGAAGACGTTTTGATTATGAATCAAAGATGCTACGACTTTTTTTTTTTTTTTACTTGATTACATTTAGGGAACGTGTACAAATGAGAATTCTAGTAACTAAGTGTTACAAGTAAGTGTTACAACAACAAAGGTGGCATAAAAGAGTAATCAAAAAATAAAAATATAAATCACTGATGTAATTCGAACTGAAAGGTTCTTCAATAATGTAACTGGTTCCACTTGGAGCCTCGCCATCGTTATCTGATATCTCCAATAGCACCTTTGAAGGGCATCTGCAACGGAGACATTTTGCATCGCTAGTGCCTCAAGGAAAACAGTATCCTTGCAGCAGCTTGTCTCTTCCTTTGCTCAAGGCTGACAAGGCAGAACGTTGAGCCGTTAGTGTGATGCGGCACAGCACATTAACCGCAGCTTGGCACTCCCCAGCTGAGTGGGGGGTTAACGAAAACGCTGCGTAAATAATTTGCGAAGAGCGTACGGTATTTCGGTGTGCGTTTGAGGGCATTGTGAGCATTTTGTAGGAACCACCAGTAATCAAGCTGCTCTTTCTCTCCGCCGCTAAAGATGTAGGCGACGGTAAGTCCTTTGAACCATGTAAGCGCATGATATTTTGCAGCCGGAAAGTAAGTTTCATCGGGACAGAGTAGGGTCTGAGGGTCAACCATATCAGGTGTGACCCGGAGGTAACAAGCCAATATCTTCTTTGTTAGTCGCCAAACTCCGGACGATGATGCGCAAGTAAAACGATGTTCATCGGTATCCAAAAGGTGACAATCTGGACAATAAGGGGAGTCTGCCAGTCCAATAGTGCGAAGTCGCTGTCGAGTGGCATATTTTTTGTTGACGATCTGATACCACTTCGAACGCACCGTGGATGACAGAAAGTTGTGGTGTTGTCCACACTCTTGGCCAGTGAACCGTAGGGTACTTGCTTTCCACCACGTTATGGGGAACAGCCCGCAGAAGGTTGGTATAAAAATCTTTCGCCTTTGGTGGACGTGTTGCGGAGAGGTTCGAGCTGACATAGCTGTAATCAAGAATGAAGGTCGACACATGGGAGAGCTGTGGTGCGACGTGCGCAACCGACACCGGCGGGACGTGAGAGACTGGCGTCAGAACCTGTAGTAAACGACCCGTGAGAGAGGTATATTGACTTTTCCATCGTTTCCTCATGTTGCTCATGTAAAGGGCAGCTGCTCTCGTCCTGACGTTGACCAATCCCAGCCCTCCTTTGTGCACTGGGAGGGTAAGGGTGTCGTATTGTACTTTAAAGATATGACCTGCGGAAACGTGGTAACTGAAGGCCGCCTGAAGCCGGCGACCAGTCTGCAGCGGTAGTGGGAGGACCTGTGCCACGTGGTTGAGTTTTGATGCTACGTAGAGGTTCAGGTATTCAACACGTTGTAGCTGATTCAAGTCCCGGAGCGGGTTCTGTCGCACCACTGTGCGTATGATCTGTAATAACCGTCGGTAGTTTGCTGCAGCTGTTTGACGTACATCTTTCTTGAACGTGATTCCCAAATATCGCAGATCAGAAACTGGTGGGAGGGGAGCGAGGGCTTCCGGTCCGAGACCACGCCCAATATCCAACGCCGCTGACTTGTTGATGTTCAGAAGACTGCCTGCGGCCTGTCCGTATCGCTCAATCCAGGTTAGTACGCTTTGAACTTCGTCATTGGAACGAACCGGCAGTAGCAGGTCGCCAGCGTATGTCGTATAGCGAAAGGTGACGTCCCGCAGCGTGATGCCAGATAGGCGGTGGTTAAGGCCCCCTAGGAGTGGCTCGAGTGCGATTGCATAAAGGTCGGTAGAAAGGGGACAACCCTGTCGTAGAGACCTCTTAATGGGAACTGGTCCTACCGTCCTTCCATTGACCTGGACGTGTGAGCTGGCTGCGATCCAAAGACGCCGTAGGGTGTCGATGAGGCCCGGGGGGAATCCCATACAGTCCATCACTCGTAGGAGGAAGTTGTGGTGCACTCTATCAAAGGCGCGGTTGAAATCGACGGAGACGATCGCCGCTCTCAGACGGCACGCAGAAGCGATCGCTATTAAGTCCCTGCAGTCACCGGTGGCCATGTGTATGTTGGCTTCTCCCCCCTGCGACGTCTGTTCTGGAGCGAGGATCATCGGCAAAGTCGTCCTAATACGGCTCGCCATAATCCTGGTGAAAATCTTGTAATTGGCGTTCAGCATTGTAAGCGGCCGATAGTCGTTAATCGATAGCCCTCCACCTGGCTTGTGTACCGGTATGAGAAGACCTTCTACAAACGCTGGCGGCACAACACAGTCTGGAGACATAAGTTCGCGGAACATTATAACCCAGCGAGGCATCATGATGTCTCGGAAAGTCTGGTAGAGTTCGATGGGCAATCTATCAGGTCCAGGAGACTTATTGGCCGCACCTTTGTCCACGGCAGCTTCGACTTCCTCGAGTGAGATTTCCTCTGTTAGTGAATTCACGGTAGCATCGTCAATAGTACATGTTACCTGCTGTAACACTTCAGCAGTGGCCTCGTCATCGACGGTTCTTTCCTTGTAAACATGACGAAAATGTCCTCCACCGCCTTTACTATGGTTGCTTGGGTCGTAGATAAGCGACCGTCGTGTGTCCTGAGTTGTGTGATTTAATGTTGGCGTTGTCGGCGCTTATCCGCCACAACGTGGTGCATAGTGGGTTCCTCTGCAACCGTTCGGTCTTGCCGTCGCGAGCGGACTACTGCACCTTCTAGTCGGCGCTTCGTCAATGATAGTATGTGAGCCTTGATTCTGCTTTGGTCATGTTGTCTCTCCGGGGAAGGGGGTAAGGCGTCGAGGTCCCTGAGTGCCGCGTAGTAAAAATCGAGGGTCTGTCGATGCCACGCAATCACGTCCTTGCCATATTGCATAAGTGTCCTACGGATGCTGGTTTGGCACAGAGGAGCCACCACTCCAGGGTCGAGGTGTATCGTGGGTGGCGGCGTGCACAGTTAGTCCACGTTGCTGCAACTTGCCGACGGCAATCCAGGTCCTGGAGATGAGTTATGTTGAGCTTCCAAAAGCCATTGCTGCGCCAGACTTGTTGGGGGCTTAGGTGCATAGTGCAGATATAGTCACTGTGATCGGAATAGGATTGAGGCCATAATTCGGCGTCCACCACACCTTGTGTGAGATCTTGTGACACATATGGCTGAATGACTGGTAAGATGAGTGTGGCCAGAGCGGTTACCGTGGACTTTTTCCCACGTGTCGCACAAGTGAAGTTCTTGGATCATCGCACCCAGTTCCGGACAAGGCATGTAATGTGGGATTTGGTCCTTGGGGCGAAGTACGCAATTAAAATCGCCGGCGAAGACGCTGTGGTCGTATCGTCCAAGCAAAAGGGGAGCGACATCTGTGGAGTAGAATCTGGCGCGGTCGTGACGTCTTGTGGTACCCGACGGCACGTAAACATTAATGAATCGGGTGTTGAGATCCGTAAATGCTATTCCTCGCGCGGAGGGAAGAAACGTGACGTCGGTAATTTCAGTACCTTCAGGCACTAATATTGCCACTCCGCTGTCTGCAGGGCTACCGGGCGTCACATGTGTGGCGTAACCGTAAAAGTGCGGGAGTGCAGTCGTTTTTACTTCTTGTAGGAAAGCAAAGTCAGCTCCCATGGCTCGTATGGTTTCTTTCAGAAGTTGGAGCTTGACAGGAGAACTGATCATGTTGATATTCATTGTCGCCAGGCGGTAAGCCTGGCAACGCGTTGTTTCGGCGAGGTTATCCATGTTGAAGTTGGAGAGAAGCGAACATCGGAAGTGATGTCACCCCCGCCGAACGCGGTCCTCCTTGTGCTGCTTATGCTGCATGATCCGGCGGCGCCTCAGCTGGCCACGGATCGGGATCTTGTGTCTCGACGTCCTCGGCCCACGAAGCGGGCGCGGATGTCTGTTCATGTTCCATAGCCTCGGAATATTTGATAGTAAGGGACCGGGCGACTTCGCTGCCCGCACTGGTACCTTCCCGCTGCTCAGTTTCTGTCAATGGGCTGATGGTCGAAAGCTGCATGTTTTTCTGTCTGTTCTGCAAGGTTGGAGTCAGCCTGAGCTTCGCGGCTGGCTTCTTGAGTGGGCAGTTGTTCTTCCCCGGCCGAATGCGAACCGCTGTGTTCCGACACGGTCCGACGACGGCTCTTTCGACGTTTCGGTGATCGCTGTCTCCGTACATGGCCTTCATTGTCAGAAGACGGCACTGACTCACGCTCCGCCGGAACAAATGCTTCGGTCGGTAAAATAAGAGAATCAATTGCCATCTTGCGGCGTCAATGTTTGTCGCGTTCGGTAGCTCCAGAGTCGTAGTACTATTTTCCACCACTGGCCAGGTCGGCGGATCATCGAGGTTTTTGTCCGTGGAAAGCGATTCTTGTACCGCTGAAGCGGTCGGCCGTGTCTGTTATGTGGAGAACGTCGTGAGCGCCGCCGCGTAAGTCACAGGGAAAATAGTATTCGCCGCTGGTGGTGCAACGTCCTTCGGTGGGAGTTGTGTGATCCGACGCTGGAGGTGACCTTCCTTGCCGGAACACGTCTTCGGCTGACCGTCATAAATAACTATGGCCCGGCATCCTCCTATCTGTAGATAGGATGGCACGTGTCGCTGGAGATCTATGCGCTCTTGGCGTACTCCATTGAGTACTGGATACGTCTTAAACTGGGTCCATTTTTCAGCCATGTGTTCGTGTACCGTGCCGTAGGGGCGGAGCACCGCTACAACTTCTGCCGCCGGAAGTTCAAATGGAAGTTCGAACATGCGTATAGTCCGCAGTCCCATTGCGGCATGGCCGACCTCGACGTTGCCAACATTGCCATCTGCGTGGCAGAAGCGGAGTTCTTGTTTCATCTCACGAAGCACTTTGTCGCATGTAGTTTCGTTTATGAGCTTTACATAGACCGTGCTACTGACGATCGAAAAGTGAATGCCGACGATGTCGGCAGCCGGGATCTTGGCTTCCTCTTTTAAAATGCGTTCGACTTCGAGCGCCTTTGGTCGGGTAAAGTCGTTCCGAAATGTGAATTTCAAGGTTGATCTTCTGTATTGGTTTGCCATGGTCTTGTAGCACTACGGCGTCACGTTAGTGTCGGCCGAAGAAAGTAAACAAGGCGCGCGGGCTCTCTCTGACAGCGGAGAGCACACACCGCACGTCTGCTTCGCTCGGCTGCGAGAGCTGCACTGTCTATATATTTTGCATCACAAGTTCTGCACTGAATCTTATAAACTCCCGATCTTTCAAACTTATTTCTGTTCTCGCCAATATCGAGCTTAAGGCTATACCTCACTAGGTTATTAGTCAGAAAAGCTATTTTAACATCGTATGGCTTAAAAATATTTGCTATCTTTTGTGAGACTGTTCCGTAGTATGGCCTCGTGATAATTTTCACTTTCTCTCCATCAGGATTTTTCTTTTTGCGCTTATTACTTTTCCGTAACAGTTTTTTAACCATATCCATTCTGTAACCGTAAGTGACCGATCACACACCACAGGAAGGTCAGACAATCATTGTTAATCCCACGTCTCCTATTAAGCTGGATGGCACGTTTCAGCTTCCTCCGACAGATGAAATCTACACAAAATGAGAGGCAGATGACGCAATTCTAAGTAATTCATCTCATGTAAGTGACACCATCTCGCACAGCTACTAATGACATGATGGAGTGCTCTCACTATTCGCATTAGGCTATCTGGTCGAACGAAACCGAGTCTTGGGTGGACAGACTCCCACTAATTCTGCTCGGACTGCGCAGTGCGCTTTCTGCGACAGAGTTGACCACGCACCTCGGTACCGTCAAACAACAATCGTTATTTTCGTGTATGGCGAGCATTTTGCCATGCCCACCAGCGCAACGTCTGGATGCATAGTCAGTCCCCTTGAGTTGATGGAAGAGATGTATCACCATCCTCGCATCAGAGCGTAAGAGTGTGTCTGCGAACTAGGCGACGTCAAAAACATCTTATGTACCAATGGATATTCCGTAAAGTCTTAGACCCGCCCTATCAAGGCCATTAGTCAGTCGCAAAACTTAATCTCCCAATGAAGGATTAAATAAAGTCGCGTCATATGTAAACCGACACACATTAACTGGCAAATCCTCAAGACCGCCTGCTAAACAGTGCATTGGTCCACACTTGGAGCGCAGCACAGAACGAATTTGCGCAGTACAGCATGGATTCTGCGTGACATTGATTCGACAAGCGTTTGGTGGATTTTGTGCAGTATGTGACACCAGAGTCTATATCCAGTGTGATGTAACCGAGCGAAATTCACGTTATGAATTCTCTGATAGCAACGTGTGTCGTTATTTTCATTTGGAAGTTGGGGGGGGGGGGGGGGGGGGGGAGAGAGTCGCGAGTCGCGGCCAGTGGTTTTGGGCTGCCAGTGTCTCAAGTGCAGCATATCGATACGAAGTGTTCGAGGACCATTATCAGTTAAATTGAAAAGGAACTGGGAGAGGCAACAACATCCGTGCTGCCAAAAGTATTAAATTTTGCACCTGTTCCAACCACATTACCTAAACGGGAGATTATCTGGCGGCTTCCCTCCGACAGTGCCGAAGAGGCCATCATGGAGACCTGCATGGTCGTGGAAAAAGCAAAAACGCTGGAAACCAACATCCCAACAGCTGATCACAGGGTGGGTGATACGCGACCTATAAGAAGACGAAAATACAGTTGTCATGGTGGCAGTCAAAGGCAATGCGACTGTATTGCTACAATCAGTTGAATATTGGCAGAAGATTGAGATACTTTTACAAGATCCTGAAAAATAAGCCTACATCAGTTGTGACAAGAAAGAACAACTCACTGCTAAACAACTTGTGAATGGACAAGAATATGGTTAGAGGGCTGTACTCCATGGCGCGGATACCATTAAGCCTTTACGGACTTGCAGAGACACAGGAGAAATGAGTTCCACTACATCCAATAGTGGACACAATAAATTCACCAACTTATGGAGAAACCAAACACCTGGCGAAGCTATTGAAACCTCTCGTGGGTCAGTGTCCTCATCATGTCAAAAACTCGACAGGGTTTGCCAATGTACTTTGAGGGACACGTCTGGGTGAAAGTGACATCCTCATCAACCTTGATGTCACACGGGAACCTCCTGAGGACTCCTTGACAATACTAAGGGGCCACGTCGCCGAAGACACATTGGAACGCTCTCACTGCCACATACTTCCAATAAATTCTACCAATAGACAGACGGACTTGCCAAGGCGCCATGTATCGCAAACATATATATGGAACACTTCGAAGAAAAGCTTCTCGAAACGCCACGCGTGAAACCGAAGGTGTTTTACCGGTACGCATGGCGAAGAGAATCTACAATAATTTCTTAACCACCTCAACAATATACATGACTGTATTTAATTCACCATGGAGGTGGAAGAAAACAGATGTCTGCCTTTTCTCGACATTCGCTGACGGGACATTAGGCCATTCTCTTTACAGGAAGAACACACACACCGACCTGTACATTAACGCAGATAGCAGCCACCGTCCAACACAATGCAAATTCATCTTCGAGTGGAGACCACGAGACATATGCGACAAGGAGAGGCTACCTTCCGAACTGCAGCAGTTGAGGAAAACTTTTCGCGTAAACGGCTATTCTGAGAGATAGGGCAGTGGTTAGCAAACTGGACTCGCATTCGGGAGGACGATGGTTCAAACTCACTTCCGGCCATCCTAATTTAGGTTTTCCGTGATTTCTCTAAGTCGCTTCAGGCAAAAGGTGGTTCCTTTGAAAGGGCACTGCCGATTTCCTTCCCCATCCTTCCCTCATCCGATGGGATCGATAACCTCGCTGTTTTGTACCCTCGCCCAAATCAACCAACCAACCAAACCAAACAGTCTGAGGGTATTACGGCTTTCTTCAGATAAGAAGATATCAAGGCAATCATACCTCCGAGGAAAAGACAAGGAGGCCAGCTAAAGTATCAGGTGACTAACGAAACTAAAATTTGCAAGGCGGACATGTATTTCAATTTCATTAAAAATGATGAACACTTGCGGAGTGGATACATTATAAAACAGATATTCATTACTGAAACTGCATGTCACATTTGGAGGTGTCACCTGCGGATTGCTAATATATGAAGAAATATTCTTCAGGTACTGCTAGCCTAAAAGAGAGTTATAATGGTCGTAAAATATTACAAAGTGGAGACGCGACTGAAGACCAAATACAATTTGTGGACAATAATACTGGACGATATAATGGATATAACTTGTCCTACAGTGGAAGTTCAGTACCAGATTTCAGTTTTCCTGTTTACATATTCCATTAGGGTAGAAAACAATAACACAAATTTGTGTTTTATTGCACTTGCATTTTTGTTAAAACTGAAACGTCCCCTTTTTAACAATTACAAATGACTGTGCTTAAACTGATACACAATATTTTGTTAGCGCAACGCAATCTGACTTTCAAAATTCCCTACAAAAGAATGGCCCTGACTAACATTAAACTATACCTTTCACAAATCACTTACCTCACAAAAATCTTCGCTGCTCAAGCTACTGCAATACAGCGAGCGCCACTACTGCCAGCTAAATAAAAGATTCAAACTATGGAAGGCACTAACTACTGATAGGGATAGTTAGCAAATGAAAGATATTAATAGAGAACAAACAATGTATTTACCTTGATATCATCATATATAAATATAGCAGTTCATGACAAATTTCAAAACTCCGCCATCTCTCTCCCCACATCCACCACTGCTGGCGGCTCACCTCCAACTGCGCAACGCTACGCGCTGTTCACATCCAGCTGCCGCTGCCCAACACTACAATGGCAGACAACAATGCAAACTAGACACAGACTGCACACAGCACAGCCAGTGATTTTTATACAGACCGCTATGTAACGTTGCCAATAAGAAAACATAAACAGCCTACTTACATAGCCCCCATGCTCCCCACAAAAAATTTTACAAATTGGATTGGGCAGTGGCCAATACAGATTTGAAAATTTTTTTTCATAATTACAATAACAAAGAAATCAAATGCACACACGTATTGATACAATGTTGGTCAAAAGCTAAAAATTTCTCACAGTCCATAAAGACAGTCCAGATTGTTCATCACAGCCGGCCGAAGTGGCCGTGTGGTTAAAGGCGCTGCAGTCTGGAACCGCAAGACCGCTACGGTCGCAGGTTCGAATCCTGCCTCGGGCATGGATGTTTGTGATGTCCTTAGGTTAGTTAGGTTTAACTAGTTCTAAGTTCTAGGGGACTAATGACCTCAGCAGTTGAGTCCCATAGTGCTCAGAGCCATTTGAACCATTGTTCATCACAGTAAAAATGCAGAGTTTTTCTCAAAGTCTGAGCAGTAAAAGAAAATGCACACAGAAGTAGTGGATTTCCATGCAGTCTTGAAGAAGTAGTGTTGTCCTTCCAACGGAAAGACAGTGCTGACTCTTGACATGCATACAGGTAATGGGCCACAACAGAGCAAACCCACAGCAGAGTCAGTCGAAATTTTGAAGAGTATTGGTAGGTAGGTCATCACAGAGCAGACCCACTGTAGTCCTGGTAGAGATTACGGTATTGGTGGGCCACCAGAGGTGCAGACCCACTGCAGTCCTTGTAGAAATAATGGTATTGATGGATCATCAAAGATGTAGACCCACTGTAGTCCTTGTAGAGATAGCCAGCAGCCATCTGTTGTGACTGTGCAGGTGCACAATCACCATTGAAGAGTCTTGCGGATAATATAGCAAGTCCATAAACCACCACTTGTGCACTCACAAAGTTTTCGGAACTGTCCTTAGAACCAACAACGCTGTTATCCAGTCCCTTGCAGAATTATTAACACACGTGCAAACACTAACAGTCCCTACTTCTCACATATTGTCCATATACTATGACCAACGGAAACGTGTGCAGTGAAATGTAACTTACAAGTTAATAATAAGATGAACTGGTGTCAATTACAATTTTATAACACGAGAATACAATTACAAAGGTACAAAATACATCATTAAAAACATAACAATACAGATAACATTTGTAGTAAAACAGGCGTTACAAAAGAATAGAAATAGACATATACGTCAGTGTTACAGGAATTATGACATGAGTACATACATAAAAGATCAGAATAACTTTCGAAACATCAACTTCACACATGAGCATTAACACAAAACAAAATAAATAATGTCTAAACATCTTTACAAAGTAAATAACACATTATTAATGCCAATTGTATTTGAGGATAACAGTATTCCTCATCATAGTGAATGTAACTTAATATTAGAAGAGAAAAAAGTTCTATGAAACAGTACACAGAGACAGGAAGAAAACAAATACACAAGGGTACACAAACATATAGTGGGATAACACAAAAGGGAAAGGACAGGGTTTGTTTTACTGCAGTATTTTGCATGGAGATCTCCCTTTGTTCATCATTATTCCCAAAAAGTCCTATCTAAGCCTGCTTTCTGTATTCTGTGATTTTTATACAGACCGCTATGTAACGTTGCCAATAAGAAAACATAAACAGCCTACTTACAAAACTCTGAAAAATGATGTTTGGAGGACAAAAGAAGTAGTTCAGTTCAGAACTTATTTGAAGGGGCAAATTATGAACTAACGCTGTATCTGAGTATGAAAACTTCAACAGACGCTGTAAATGAACCATTATTAGAACACCCGACGAATTTCCAAAACTAACAATTCCCTTAAAGTGAGATAGGGAAACAAACCTCTGAAAGAAACAGACAAATTTCCCAAACAGTCAGATGGCTAGAAACAAGAACAATTTAAATGGTGAATTGGAAAATGAAATATAAAACAAATTTAAGAAAAATACAAACAAATTTCTGCAGGAAACAATTAAATTGCTAAAAACAGTGATGCCTTAAAAAGTGACTTTAAAATAATTTAGCTCAAAATAGCGATGTTATAAGAAGAAGACTTTAGAAATCGAATTTCTGAAAACTGTCACCCTATTAAAACTGAGTTAGGGAATTTAATTCTGATGATCAGGGAAGAACTACATAATCAGATCCTCAGTGTCAAAAATGAACTAAGTGCTAAGGTTGCAATCGCAGATTCAGGAACTATAAAATTAGGTACAGAGTCACGAACACACAAAACATAGTACAAGAGATTGATCAGTGAGTAACTGACTTTGAAGCTGACTTGTGAGGTGAACTTTCAAATGTGGAACATAATATACGTGATAAAGTTGAATCTGTTAACAATAGTTGCTAGACAAAATCCAATAGCTTAGTTAAAAAGATTGTTGGGGTTGAAAAGAGCATTACCGAAAAAGATAGCTAATGCAATAGTAGTGAATCATAACAGAGAATAATCAGCTTAATAATCAAAGACAGTTAAGTGGTTTACGTGAAGGGGTGGTTACAAATACATTTTAAGTACAGATTGCAATCTTTTGTCTAACATACCACTGAAAATTTTTCATGAAGATAGTAGACTACGTCCTTCCAATTTCTTAAAATACAGTAACGACAATTTAATTCTTTACATAACTTACAATCTTAAAATTAAATTTGTGGAAAGATATTTGGATGAGGAGGTACTATCTTCGGCAAATCAGAGTTGTATACAAAATTAAAAACATAAGAATTTTAAAAAGATTGTCCTTAATAATTTTTTATAAGTGTTAGGACAGAGTGGAATTGAAAGTGACTTCCTAAATGGGTCAAGTTAGAGGAGACACAGAGACTCCATGGATGAACGGTTTTTTAAAAACCAATTAAAAATGCCCATTTGAAACCACTGATTGATGAATTGAAACAAACTGATGCACTGAAGGGAAGGTTACCTGAAACTGTTCATTGGTGGTTATTGCATGTGACTGAAAAATCAATAGAACAGTTTCTGAAGTACGTGGACAAGTTAAATAGGACGCTGGAAAGAAATAACAAGCAGGGTTGCAGACCAAATCTTTTTGCAAAAGGGGGTTAGAATGGGAAACTGGAATAATAATAATTATGTGAGAGAAATGAATGGTATAGTTACAGAAATTTTTCCCTACGGCAGAGCCATTTTTCAACAAGATAATGCGCCTTGGCACAGGATCAGGAGTGTGATGGAGTGGTTCGAGGAGCACAGTGGCGGGTTCCAATTGACGTGCTGGCCCCCCTAGTCCCCAGATCCGAACACGATCGAGCACATCTGGCATTAGAGCTCATCGCCCTCCCTCCTCGGAATTAGGAGAATTGTGTGTGCAGATGTGGTGCCAATTACCTCAAACGACCTAAAAAGTCCTCATTGCTTCACCGCTGTTATTCGTGCCAAAGGTGAATGTACCGGCCTTTCGGTAGATGGTCATAATGTTCTGGTGGACCAGTATATAACCGAACATGTACTTGCCACATTTAGCAAGTAATGAAACATTAAACCAATGGAATTAATGGTTTATCTTGAATTATTGTCGAAAGATAATGTCAGTAATAATTTACTTTTGTGTCAATGGTTGCCCTCTCATGAAAATATGATTCTATTACAACAACACGATGCAGGAAATGTTAGTGGCGCCTTTTAACTAGACGGAATCTTTAAACAGTTTTTCAATATAACACAAATTTCTGGCGTTCTTTCTTGAGAAAATAAGGAAAATTCTTCTTTAGGATTATGACACTATGGTAGCTTTTTCTAGTAGGGCCACGAGTTCATCACAGGCATTACGAGTTAGGTTTGTACGCACACATAAATTAAATTATATTTATAAAAGAACATACAACAAATACTACCCCACGTGATTTTCATTACTAGAGAAAACTTTAGAGTGCCTGAAGGCGTCGATGCTATGTACTACGTGGTCGTCAAATACAGTGTAGTTTCAACTTTGCATTAACAAGTATCACACATGCCTCTGCTTCTAATTAACAATTGCCCCGGAGCACTGTTTAAGGATTCGACGTCTTTGTCGTCGGAGACAGTGACTGTTCGAGGCAATATTTCCAAGGATTTGAATAGATTTCAGCCATGCATACGATTCGAGATGTGATATCTACAAAGGCTGACTACTTACTACTGTCTGTCTACAGTTGGTGTGCAGGCACCTTCTATCTTCCCCTTTGGCGCTCCTGCCTCCTTAACAAAGAAGGAGTTCCCCTCTTCTTTTCTTAAACTAACGTTACAGTGCTGGAGCCCCTATACTTGGAAAATTACATTCAAAATGAGAAACAGAGATAAATAGAAGCTAGGTATTCACGAAAAGAGGTAAAACATTAGGTTTCTCTATAAGGAATTGAAAATTACGGAACTCATGAAGAGTCGACGCTACCCAGTCGCCTACTCGTGGTTTCATCGTAATTCAAGCACTTTCCATAGCTGCTCATGATGGTAACATGCAAACAGTCGAAAAAAAAGAACGCGATGGAAGGTTGGGGCTTAACGTTGCGTCGACGTCGAGGTCACCAGCGACGGATCACCAGCTGACCAGCTTCGCCGTTTCCAAGAGGCTCGTTGGCAGGTGCTGGATCATAACAATCTGCCGTTTGTCAAAGTCGCTCTTGTCAGTGTATTTCCTCATCGTTCTGTATCGTCGCTTTAATTTCTCATGCATGCATGAGATGGATGTTCGCACAGCTGTACATAATTCTCCAGTTGTTTTTCGAGTTGCACAACATGTACTTGTTTCTCCTATTCTTTGTTGATTTTTCTTTTGTGCTTCAGCTTCTGTTGTCTTTTCTGTACCCAGTTTTTTAGAGTCAGTAACAGCTGTTGTTGCTCTCCTGTAACTACCCCACGTGATTTTTATTACTAGAGAAAACTTTAGAGTGCCTGAAGGTGTCGATGCGAAGTACTCGTGTTGTGCGACTTCTGCGTGCTCTCGTAGAAAATGTGGGTAGTCTCTTTAAAACGGTCGTTTAGGTGTTGGTTGATATCCATTTCATGCAATTGTACGGTTAGACAAATCCTTGGAAGATGAAGTGCAAACAGCAGTTCATGGTTTCATAGTTCTGCACTCACTGTAGCGTCTGTATTTGCGTTTAAACGGTTTGATCCCAGACGACGTCAGAGTATTCCAGTACAGGATACTACTGCAACCTGCGCTTTGTGTGTAGTCCACAGCTCGCGGTCTAGTGGCTAGCGTTGATGCCTCTGGATCATGGGGACCCGGGTTCGATTCCCCACCGGGTTGGAGATTTTCTCTGCCTGGGACTGGGTGTTTGTGATGTCTTCATCATTTCATCATCATCATCATTCGTAACAGTAGCTAAATTGCACCCGTGGTCTAGGGGACAGTCGGCTCGCAGCCGTGCTAGCGTGCGGCGCTGCTCCGCGCGCCGTGTGACGCTCCGCTCTTGGCGGTGTTTACTTCCGCGTCGCGGTGTTTGTGTCTATCGAGTCCAGTACTAACGTACACCATGGCGCACTCGTACCGCCGTGCAACGATCAAAGTAACGTTTCAGGCCGAACATCCACGACCCAGAGCTTTCGAAGTCGAACAGTTCATACGTGAGGATCTACGTTTGAACCCCCAGGACGTAATCGGCATACATTTTTCCATCACTGGAAGTGTTATCTACATCAAGATGTCGACGGAGGAAATTTGCAATGACATAATTCACCGTCATGCCACCGGACTGAAATTTAAACACTCTGATGGACATATGGGTGCTGTGACAGTCGCCCATGCTGGATTCGGTCTCCGGACATTGCGGGTGTTTGAACTCCCGTTCGAGGTACCTCAGGATGTGGTCATTGCCGCTTTCCAACCATATGGCACTGTCTTGGGTCACGTCGCGGAGAAGTGGCAAACATTTACGACCTACCCCGTATTAAATGGCGTCCGGCAAATAAAAATTGAGCTGACGAAACATGTCCCATCGTACCTGCTGATTGGTGGTGTGAGGGCCATCGTCATGTATGATGGACAGCCACGAACGTGCGCAGGATGTGGCCAGGAGGGACATGTACGTTCCGAATGCTTACACCACCGATTAATACAGACGCCGTTACGTGAAGAGACCCAGGCTTCGACGGTCACGACCTTACCCATCACCTACGCCAGGGTTGCACAGGACCCCGTCGTACCAACCTCGATTGCGCCAGCAGCATCGTCAACGCCACCCGCCGCAGCACAACGCGCCGAGGACACAAGCACGGCGTCACCTCCAGTACTCGCTTCAGGACCGTCCGGTTTGCAGACCGAAACCGATGTTCCTGTTGGAACCATGGACGTCGACCTCGGTGTGGTGCCGACGTCTGCCTTTGTCCAGACGGGTTCGGCGTCAGACGACGGGCAACCACATTCTGATTCAGAAGGCCACATCAGAAAACAGCGGTCGCCTCGCAAACACAGGAAAGGACGACGAACGCCTTCCGATGACGCCCTTTCTCAGACGGCCCCACGAGATGTCGACCTGATGTCTGACGGTGATCTCCCACATTGCGTCCAGTCACGCGATGTGGCAGCAACAGGAGCCCCACCTGTGACGCCTACTCTCCCAGCCAGGGACGTGTCCTCGCCGTTGTCAACGAATGATGACGGCGGTCCCCCTGCCACTCATGTTGCGGAATCCACAACACCCGTTCCGGAAGTACGTGATCGTCACATGTCCACGTCGTCAGCTTCTTGGGCCGATGACGTTGAAGAAGAAGCGGAACAGACTGCCAGCGTGTCTGCACAGGAGTCCACCTCGGCGACACTGGGGCTGGCGCCCCGCCAGTAATTATCACCACTGCGGGACCACCGGCGGGTCTCCACCTGCCGGCTACTTCTACCGCACGTTCTGCAAATACTGAGGATGGGCGCACACAGCAATATCGTATCGCCACGATGAATCTTGCCACCATTCGTGCCCCCCATAAACTGGCCATGTTCAGAGACACTATTTACTCTGCGGATGTGGATATAGTACTCTTACAAGAGGTGTTTGTGGCTGACTTCCTAGTTCCCACCGGATACAACGCCCATGTTTCCCCCGCATCCGATACCGGTAGCGGCGTCGCCATCCTGCTACGCGACGGACTCCCTGCAGAGGACGTCATCTACCTCCCCACTGCGTGAGGTATGGCCCTCACGCTGTTCGGTGTGCGTATTATTAATATCTACGCTCTGTCCGGCACTAGCCGCCGTCATAACCGACAAACATTTTTTGCCGAAAGCGTCACACCCCTCTTCACCGGTCCGCAGGACGATTTGGTACTCGGTGGGGATTTTAACTCGACACAAGAGCCCGCGGACCAACTCCCGCGACATTCCCCTTGTGCATCTCTCTCAGTGGTCATCGACCGTCTCCGACTTGTTGACACATGGAAGAAGCTCCACGTAATTCAACCGGGCTTTACATTCTACACCTCTCACTCGTCAAGCCGCATAGATCGCATCTACGTTACCCGCTCCCTTGCTGATGACACACGTCATGCGGAAGTCTGGCCCTTGGCCTTTTCAGACCATGATGCATACCTCTGTGACGTCACTCTCGCCCGACAGCAAGTGTGGCATAGTCGTGGTCTGTGGAAACTCAATGTCGCTCACCTGACCTCCTCAGACTGTCGCCGTATGGTCGAAGAAGCGTGGGCACGCTGCCACCATCGTCGAGAAGCCTATGACTCCACCTTATCATGGTGGCTCTCCTGTGCAAAGCCGACCCTCAGGAAGACTCTGATGAGTTTTGGGAAGGAATTAAAGGCGTGGCAAACTAATACCCTGCACTTCTACTACACCATTCTACGTGACTGTGCGACGATGCCTTTCTCGCCAGCCCGCCAGTCGATGGTCCATCGCACGAAGGCGCAGATGTCCTTGATCATGCGGCGTAACATGGAAGGCACTGTAGTCCGTTCTCGAGTTTCTAATCGAATCCCTCAAGAACGTCCGTCGATATACCGCCTCCTTCAGGAAAGACAACGACGACGACGAGCTCTGATCCAAGTCCTTACTGATGTGGAAGGGCGCCGGCACGACACCCAACAAAGCATCGGTCGTGCTCTCCATGCTCATTTTGCCGGGCTATACGCAGCCGTACCGCATTCTGCAGCACTGATCACAGAAGTCGCTCAGCTCACTACGAACACTCTTCCGGAGGATGCAGTGCATGACCTCCAAGACGACGTAACCACAGATGAAGTGGTAGATGCTATCAAGGCGGGTTCCGATAACAGGTCTCCTGGACTTGACGGTATACCCATCGAATTTTATAAAAGTTTTCAGTATTTGTTGGCTTCCACGTGGACGGCAATCGCACAAGAGCTGATGTCACCGAGGACAGTGGTCCCGAGCGCCTTTCTAGAAGGAATTATTATCCCCGTACATAAACCGCACGGTTTATCGAGGGTCCAGGACTATCGACCAATTACTTTGCTCAACAGCGACATGAAAATATTCACACGGCTACTGGCATCGCGACTCAAGAAGGTCGCACGTTACGTCACATCCTGCGACCAGACTTCCCTAGGAGGCGACAACAACATCCGTACGGCCCTTTGCCGTTACAGAGACATGATAGCATTAGCGCATCATCAGCGTCTCCCTGGCGCCTTGGCTTCACTGGACTTTAGCCAGGCTTTCGACCGTGTTGACCACTTCTATTTACGGACAGTTCTTCAGCATAAGGGGTTTCCTGGCGGTATTGTAACAGTGGTTATGCGCCTGTTGAGTAGTGCAACCTCTAAAATCATGTACAATGGTCGTCTTACACCGTCCCTGGTCATCGCACGATCTGTACGGCAAGGATGCCCTCTTTCCACGATTTTGTATGCTTTCGCCTTGGAACCCCTGCTCCAGGGCATGCGCCAACGTTTGGAAGGCATGGCTGTGCAAGGCCACCGTTTTTGTTGTACAGCCTACGCAGACGACATAGTACTATATCTGCGCAGTGAAGATGAAGTACGAGCAGCACTGACATGGGTGGCGACTTACGGTGAAGCGTCGGGGAGCTGCCTCAACGTGTCAAAATCCAAGGTCCTGCTCATTGGTGAGGGCTTGCCGGAGAGATGCGCTGTCCCCCTTAGTGTCGCCGCCACCATACGGTGTCTTGGACTTGATTTCACAGAAGACCTGCGCCGCTCAGCGGTTATCAATGGTAGACGCTTGCTACAGACAATCAGAGCAAATCTCGCAGATCACCGGCTACGAGCTCTCGACGTTATCCAACGCGCGCAATACGTGAACATGTATCATGCTTCCCGTGTACCACACGTGGCTCAAGTACTACCAGTCCCAAATCTCCTGGCGCGACGACTGTTGATGGCTTTCGGCTCCTTCGTCAGCTCGGGGATGTTATTCAAGGTGCAGTATGAATCCCTTGCACTGCCACGAGATCGTGGCGGGGTGGGACTCATCCACGTGCCGACTCGTGTCAAGGCACTATACGTCAGCTCCCAACTCAAACTTTGGTATCGTTGCCCGCAGAGCCTTACTAGCCTCCTGCTTCACAACTTTGCACCGGCCTCCTTGTCCGCCCCAGTACTGATATCGACCATTCCAACCCCCTTTAATTACATCCAACGATTTTTCCTGGAGTTCAGTTTTATCTACCGGTCCTTACCACTTACACGTTTGTACCTCACGAAAACAGTCTCCGAATTGTTACAACAGTGCCGCCCGTCCAACCCCATCGAACGTAAGTATCCACAGTACGTGTGGCGACACATACGGAAGGCGATCTATGCGCGTTTTCTCGAATCAGACGTTCAATCAGCGTGGTACATCACCGTGAATGGCAAACAAGTTAACCGAGATCGTCTGCACCGCATCCATCTTGCCGATTCATCCCTCTGCACCCACTGTGGCGTGGATGACACGGATGTCCACCGGTTCCACTGTGGCACAGCGCTAGACGTCTGGACACTTGCGCGGCGAATTTTGGCGTTTCTTACTCGCCAGACACCGGCTCAGATCGACGTCCACATGCTTTTGTACCCCGATAAGACTTTCTATCCCTCCGCCAAAACTAACTCTGTGAATTGGATCTGTGGCCACACGATCCGCTATCTTTTTACTTCAGGCGACAAGTCTACGCTAGGATATTGGACTTAACGAACGACACTGCGTCCTGATACGCAACCCATGCTATAAACAATATTTTTCTAATTTCTTACGGAGCACTTTCGAAGACCCACCTAGTAGCTGGAACATCCAAGCCCTGAGAAGCTGAAAACTGTATAAAACGAGCCGAACTGAATAGATCTGCTACCCAGAACTCACGCCTACGCCATGAGAAGACACGTTTGGACGAGCTGGCATGCTGTAGGCGGATACACTTCAGGAGCTCCTGTAAGAACTGGACTTTAACTACAAGTCGCATGACGACTTAAAAAGCTTTTCCTTATTTCTTCCTCATAGTTTGTTCTTAAAGGAAAAAGAAATTTGATTTTGGCTTTGAGAAACTTTTTTTGTTCCAAAGGATTGCTTCTCCGCCAACAAGACGAAGGAGACTCATTTTTGTTTACAGGAAGGAGAAACCGGTATAATCGGAGACTTTGTTTTCTTTCGGAAAAAAAACCTTTTCCTTATTTATTCCTCACAATTTGTTCTTAAAGGAAAAAGAAATTTGATTTTGGCTTTGAGAAACTTTTTTTTGTTCCAAAAGATTGCTTCTTCGCCAACAAGACGAAGGAGACTCATTTTTGTTCACTGGAAGGAGAAACCAGTATATTTATTCCTCACAAAAAAAAAGCGGTTCTAGGAAAAAAAGGGGTAACGTCTTTGATTCACAATCAAAACGTCTTCGGTCCCGGGTTCGATCCCCGCCACTCATTAAATTTTGATAAATAATCAGCATTGTCGGCCGAAGACTTCCAGCATAAGAAGTCAGCCTCATTCTGCCACGGCCTTGTCAAAGATGGCGGAGGAGTGGATAAAGGTTCAGGGCACTCTCTTGTCCTAGGGGTGGGAAATTGCCCCTAAAGGCGAAAGAATCAGCAATGATCAACGACATGGGGATGCAGAAGGCAATGGAAACCACTGAATTAAAGACACGTAACGTGTATCCACACGACATGTGGCCTGTAATTGAAGAAGTGTCATGATGATCTCTCCATTGGCAAAAGATTCCGGAATAGTCCCCCATTCGGATCTCCGGGAGGGGACTGCCAAGGGGGAGGTTACCATGAGAAAAAGATTGAATAATCAACGAAAGGATAACGTTCTACGAGTCGGGGCATGGAATGTCAGAAGCTTCACGTGGTAGGGAAACTAGAAAATCTGAAAAGGGAAATGCAAAGGCTCAATCCAGATATAGTAGGGGCCAGTGAATTGAAGTGGAAGGAAGACAAGGATTTCTGGTCAGATGAGTATCGGGTAATATCAACAGCAGCAGAAAATGGTATAACAGGTGTAGGATTCGTTATGAATAGGAAGGTAGGGCAGAGGGTGTGTTACTGTGAACAGTTCAGTGACCGGGTTGTTCTAATCAGAATCGACAGCAGACCAACACCGACAACAATAGTTCAGGTATACATGCCGACGTCGCAAGCTGAAGATAAACAGATAGAGAAAGTGTATGAGGATATTGAAAAGGTAATGCAGTATACAAAGGGGGACGAAAATCTAATAGTCATGGGCGACTGGAATGCAATTGTAGGGGAAGGAGTAGAAGAAAAGGTTACAGGAGAATATGGGTTTGGGACGAGGAATGAAAGAGGAGAAAGACTAATTATGTAACAAGTTTCAGCTAGTAATAGCGAATACCCTGTTCAAGAATCACAAGAGGAGGAGGTATACTTGGAAAAAGCCGGGAGATACGGGAAGATATCAATTAGATTACATCATAGTCAGACAGAGATTCCGAAATTAGATACTGGATTGTAAGGCGTACCCAGGAGCAGATATAGACTCAGATCACAATATAGTAGTGATGAAGAGTAGGCTGAAGTTCAAGACATTAGTCAGGAAGAATCAATACGCAAAGAAGTGGGATACGGAGGTACTAAGGAATGACGAAATACGTTTGAATTTCTCTAACGCTATAGATACAGCAATAAGAAATAGCGCAGTAGGCATTACAGTTGAAGAGGAATGGACATCTCTAAAAAGGGCCATCACAGAAGTTGGGAAGGAAAACATAGGTACAAAGAAGGTAGCTGCGAAGAAACCATGGGTAACAGAAGAAATACTTCAGTTGATTGATGAAAGGAGGAAGTACAAACATGTTTCGGGTAAATCAGGAATACAGAAATACAAGTCGCTGAGGAATGAAATAAATAAGAAGTGCAGGGAAGTTAAGACGAAATGGCTGCAGGAAAAATGTGAAGACATCGAAAAAGATATGATTGTCGGAAGGACAGACTCAGCATACAGGAAAGTCAAAACAACCTTTGGTGACATTAAAAGCAACGGTGGTAACATTAGGAGTGCAACGGGAATTCCACTGTTAAATGCGAGGAGAGAGCAGATAGGTGGTAAGAATACATTGAAAGCCTCTATGAGGGTGAAGATTTGTCTGATGTGATAGAAGAAGAAACAGGAGTCGATTTAGAAGAGATAGGGGATACCGTATTAGAATCGGAATTTAAAAGAGCTTTGGAGGACTTACGGTCAAATAAGGCAGAAGGGGTAGATAACATTCCATCAGAATTTCTAAAATCATTGGGGGAGTGGCAACAAAACAACTATTCACGTTGGTGTGTAGAATATATGAGTCTGGCGATATACCATCTGACTTTCGGAAAAGCATGATCCACACAATTCCGAAGACGGCAAGATCTGACAAATGCGAGAATTATCGCACAATCAGCCTAACAGCTCATGCATCGAAGCTGCTTACAAGAATAATATACAGAAGAATGGAAAAGAAAATTGAGAATGCGCTAGGTGACGATCAGTTTGGCTTTAGGAAAAGTAAAGGGACGAGAGAGGCAATTCTGATGTTACGGTTAATAATGGAAGCAAGGCTAAAGAAAAATCAAGACACTTTCATAGGATTTGTCGACCTGGAAAAAGCGTTCGACAATATAAAATGGTGCAAGCTGTTGGAGATTCTGAAAAAAGTTGGGGTAAGCTATAGGGAGAGACGGCTCATATACAATATGTACAACAACCAAGAGGGAATAATAAGAGTGGACGATCAAGAACGAAGTGCTCGTATTAAGAATGGTGTAAGACAAGGCTGTAGCCTTTCGCCCCTACTCTTCAATCTGTACATCGAGGAAGCGATGATGGAAATAAAAGAAAGGTTCAGGAGTGGAATTAAAATACAAGGTGAAAGGATATCAATGATACGATTCACTGATGACATTGCTATCCTGAGTGAAAGTGAAGAAGAATTAAATGATCTGCTGAACGGAATGAACAGTCTAATGAGTACAGAGTATGGGTAGAGAGTAAATCGGAGAAAGACGAAGGTAATGAGAAGAAGTAGAAATGAGAACAGCGGGAAACTTAACATCAGGATTGATGGTCACGAAGTCAATGAAGTTAAGGAATTCTGCTACCTAGGCAGTAAAATAACCAATGACGGAGGGAGCAAGGAGGACATCAAAAGCAGACTCGCTATGGCAAAAAAGGCATTTCTGGGTAAGAGAAGTCTACTAATATCAAATACCGGCCTTAATTTGAGGAAGAAATTTCTGAGGATGTACGTCTGGAGTACAGCATTGTATGGTAGTGAAACATGGACTGTGGGAAAACCGGAACAGAAGAGAATCGAAGCATTTGAGATGTGGTGCTATAGACGAATATTGAAAATTAGGTGGACTGATAAGGTAAGGAATGAGGAGGTTCTACGCAGAATCGGAGAGGAAAGG
Source organism: Schistocerca piceifrons (assembly GCF_021461385.2). Classification (NCBI taxonomy): domain Eukaryota; kingdom Metazoa; phylum Arthropoda; class Insecta; order Orthoptera; family Acrididae; genus Schistocerca; species Schistocerca piceifrons. Next base: position 601,567,586 of record NC_060141.1, on the reverse strand, counting down.
AATATGTGGAAAACACTGATAAGGAGAAGGGACAGGATGATAGGACATCTGCTAAGACATGAGAGAATGACTTCCATGGTACTAGAGGGAGCTGTAGAGGGCAAAAACTGTAGAGGAAGACAGAGATTGGAATACGTCAAGCAAATAATTGAGGACGTAGATTGCAAGTGCAACTCTGAGATGAAGAGGTTAGCACAGGAAAGGAATTCGTGGCGTGCCGCATCAAACCAGTCAGTAGACTGATAACCAAAAAAAAAAAAAAAAAAGCTAAATTGGAGTAAAGAAATTGGACTGTGTGAAACATTCGGAATTTGGATGGGCGCTGATGACCACGCAGTTGAGCGCCCAACAAAATCAAACATCATCATCACTCCTGCGCTTTGTGACACCAAGCAACTGTAAAACCAACTGCTGTCTTGGCTCCTGACGTCTCGGGTGTGCTGGCGCCACGCCAGACAACTATCTAACGTCAAGCAAGAGATCACACAGTATTACTTAATGAATCAGGATTACCTCTGATGCGGGTGGATGGTAGCGCCGTAGGGATAACGGTGCGAGAAACTACAAGGGGCAACGGTCTTGTGGATAGCATTCAATAGTACATCGTCCCCTAGCTGCGCAGATACGTGATAGAGAGGTAGTGATGGAGGCTCACTTTCGAACACGACAGCACGGTTGAAGAGGTGTAGTTCTGCTGCAAAAACGCGTACCTCGCAGAACTTGTAAGTTACAGCTAGTGATTCTGCGAACGTTCGTACCACATAAAAAATAATTATTTGTCGTATGATACGATGTTTAATTCGACAAGTCAACCGTTTATTATCAAAAGCACAATTGGTACAAGATTATACTGAAACTGAAACGGAGAGAGCGTTTTCATTTTTGTGTCTTCTACACTTTCTTTTATTTCTCCTGTTGCCATGTTAAAATTAGCTTCTTTTCCAACAACACAGCGTAGTTTACAGAATTTCACCTTACTGACCTGCCAGTGCAATTGCAGTTGTTACATAATCCTGGAAACAGTTTGCTATTAATCAAACAACTGAGGACAAATGAAAGCAATGGCTAACGGTAAGCTCATGTTCGGTTTAAAAATAAAAGTTTGTGAGCTGTGCGTGGCTCATGTTCCAGCCATCATGTGTTTTACACCCTGTTTTTAACGTACTTCCACCTCACTACGCTAAATCAAATAACTGGTGTCACTGAGTTGCTGCTTTGCCTGGCCGTGAGCGGCGCTAGCAGCACGTGTCTATATATCTCCTCTCGTAGTATCTTCGCTCGACTGCCATTACTTCCCAGTCGTTGTCTGTCGTAAGCGAGTTCGGGTTGCTAGTCAGTTGGAACGCGTCTGGAGCGCAGTCCGGGCCTGCCAGTCGGAGAGATGCAATGCGGCACTAGTGCAGTCGGGTTGGAGCAGCAGTGAGGTCTGCGTCGACATGGCTCGCCCGACCATTGCCTCTACGCATCACTTGAGCCGGGCCACGGTGGATCGTCGGTCGGTCGTCCCACCGGACGACGCGTTTTGGCTCACCGATCGTTCATGAGTCGGCTGTGTGTGTGTGTGTGTGTGTGTGTGTGTGTGTGTGTGTGTGTGTGTGTGTGTGTGTGCGCGCGCGTGTGCGTGTGTGCGTGTGTGCGCGCGCGCATCGACTCCCGATTTGTCTTCGTGCGTGCTTAGTTACTGATGGGGTCTTGGCGGAAGTGTTTGTCAGGTTGTGTGTGTAGTTGGCGTTATTTCCACTGACGACAATTTTGGATGTTGTCGGCAGCAGTCGGTCGGTTGGTGCGGACCAGGGAGGACATCTCCGTGCGGTGCAGACGGCTAGGTCCGCTAGCAGTCCCTGCGCACTGTCGGAGTGTGTGTGTGCAGCTGTCCGATCGCTACGAGCTTTGTGGCTCACGGACCCAGGACGTCAAAGTTGAGTGGTATGTTAAGTACCCAAGCCACGTCCGTTCATGTTGTGTCGTTCGTTTCGGTGTTTTGCTGTTGGGGAACTTTTCCTGTGAGGAACACCGAGTGTTTGTAGTGGTGAAATCGAGCTGCCGTGCGGTGGAATTAACTATATTGGTTCACTACAATTCAAGTGCACCAGAGGAATTTTTTGCCTTGTGGCCGTTTGTGTTACCTGCCCTGCCCACTAACGTAATCTCAGGTAGCGTCGTTTCCTCACCTCTTGTCGTTGTCCAACATGGTGTGTAGTTTTGACAGCTAAATACATATTCATTGTGGATAATCACGTCGGTAACAGTTTGGTCTTTGAGTTTTTATGTACGTACTGGTGCCTAGCAAGTCGTTTGGTCGATTGGTCCGTGACTGTCTCTTGGTTGGATTACCGACGGATAAAGTGTAGCTGAGCCCACCACCTGTCTCACCTAAGTGAACGTTAATGTTTCTAGGGCAGCCCCCCCCCCCCCCCTCCTTCTGCAGACGTCTGAGTGCCGTTGTCTATATTGTCCTTCTTTTGGGTGTTTAATGGCCTATTGGTAATCTATTATAGCCAATGATAAAAAAAATATTGTGTGTTATGTAAATCAGTTTGTGTAAAGCAACATAACATTGTCGTTGCGTTGCTTTTTCATGTAGTGGGCGTTCGACCATTGAAAACCTAAAGGTTAAGGTATGTTTGAATTTTTGGAAAATCAACCGTGGGCGTTCAGCCTCTTAAAGCCTTATTCTCAAAATTTTCCCTTAAGCGAAAACATTGCGGCCTTCTGCCTTAAAAGATTATGGTGATATATTTTAAAATTTTGAAATTTAATTGCATTTTTGAAATTTATCTTGTTGCTTTTTAAGATTTCTTGTTTGGAGGCCTTCAGCCGTAAAAGAACTGGATTTTGAAACTCGTAAAGGTTCAGCTATGTGCCGTTATGGTTTAAAGGTGTTATTTGTTATTAAATTACAATAAATTACAATTTTGAAAGTGAAACTGACCGACACCTAATGTGGCCCTTTCCACACTCCTAATTACCCGTTCTACCCAGCGGGTTTAGCTGGCGTATCAGTTTGTTTCCTTCATCTATTTTGCTACAAGCCCGTAATAATTCTCATTTCACCAGCTACCGACGGCTCCTCAAAGAAATATTATTTCTTGCAAAAATCTTTAGTCACTCATATATTGCAGCAAATTAGAAAGTATCACATCTTTGCTATGGGTAAAATGCTGTCTGCTTTGCATGCTATTATTTGCTGAAAATTTGATTCGGTATCTCGAGCCTTTTGTAGAATATGTGAGATTTATAAGTATTTAAATTCGTCTCCATTGTTTGCGCACACGATCGAAAGTGAGAACACTACAAGCAATCCATTTTATCGAAACTGACGGTAGATACAGTTCTGGTTTTAGAGTTTAAAGAAAAATTCAATGTGCTAGCCCCTACTCTGTATGCAGCAATAAGTGATCTAATATGCACCCAACGCAAACTCAATTCGCACGTATATTACTAAATATAGAAATATGACATAATTTTTTTAATAAATAGTTTCTTTAAAATTTTTTGAAAAACATGCAGTGCTGTCACCATGTGCACGCCTGTACTCCCGCAGTGCAGCCGAGGCGGGCTGAGAATGCTTCGCTCGTAACGGATGATGCTGGCTGCTCAGCAGGCAACAGGCAATTGAGGCAACTGACCCACTGGAACAGAGGGGAGAACTCGCCCAGCGCTGAGACCGAGAATGTGTCGCTGCGCATAGGCCAAGTGATCCACTCAATCTCTATCACTGAATTTAAGACGCCACTGGACAGCTCAAGCGTGCGGGTGGTCAGAAGCGAGTTCTAATAAACGTTGGAGAGTGTAGGCATTCTTGGTGTTGCTGAAGATCGCTGTACCATCAGCGTAAAGAGCGATCTGTATGCAGTAACAACAGCTTCAGATGTTCTCCACTCATGAGCAGTACCTGCATTAGGGCTTAAAACCGATGCCACACTTGCATGACTAAACCAAGGAAAATTTACGCACTTCAGCGGTTTAGTGTCTGTAAAGGTTCAGTCCAAGGACCAACCTCTTCGACACGCCAGCAAGGGTACTACGAAATGATAATTACTGCAGCTTGACCGCGCATAAGGAAGTTCTTGTCTTAGAAACTGTAGTGGATCAGGTGGAGATGTGATACCGAATTCCCTGCTGAAGTAACCACACCGAAGTACTCACGGTGCACTGTAGCATCAAAAGCCCTCTCCAGTGTTGCTGTGGCTAATACTCGGTTGATTTACCATATCGAAACTCAAAGCACTCCTTTCGTAATATCGCCTCTGAAGCGACGTGAAGCTGTAACCTCTTGAGATACACCCTCTTGAAGACTTCGGATGGGGCTGGTAATAGGTTTATACACTTAACCACCAAAGAAACTGGTATAGGCATGCGCAGTCAAATTGAGAGATATGTAAACAGGTAGAATACGGAACTGCGGTAAGCAACGTTATAAGACTAGTGTCTGGTCCAGTTGTTGGACCGGTTACTGTTGCTACAATAGCAGGATATGAAAATTTAATTGACTGTGAACAGGGTGTTATTGTCGGCGCACGAGGGATGGGACACAGCATCTCCGAGATAACGGTGAAGTGTAGAGTTTCGCGTACGACCATTTCATGAGTGTACTAGGAATATCAGGAATCCGGTAAAACATCAAATCTTCGACATCGCTGATCCCAGAAAAAGATACGGCAAGGATGGGACCAATGACGACTGAAGAGAATCGTTCAGCGTGACAGCAGCGCAACCCTTCCGCACATTTGCTGAAGATTTCAATTTTGGGCCATAAACTAGTGCCAGCGTGAGAACCATTCAAAGAAACGTAATTGATATGGACTTCGGAGCCGAAGGTTCATTGGTGTACCTTTCACGACTGCACGAGACAAAGCTTTTCGCCTCGCCTGTGTCCGTCAACAACGACACTGGACTGTGGATAAGTGGAAACAAGTTGCCTGGTCGGACGAGTGTCGTTTTAAATTGTATTGAGCGGATGGACGCGTACGGGTATGGAGACAACCTCATGAATCCATGGACCTTGAATATCTGCAGAGGACTGTTCAAGGTGGTCGAGGCTCTGTAATGATGTGAGGCGTGTGCAGTTGTGGTGATGTGGCACCCCTGATACGTTTTGATCCGACTCTGACAGGTGACAAGTACGTAAGCATCCTGGCTGATCACCTTCATCCATTCATTTCCATTGTGCTTTCAGACAGACCTTGGCAATTCCTGCAGGACAATGCGAGAACCCACACGTCCAGAATTGCTACAGAGTGGCTCCAGGAGCACTCTTTTGAGTTTAAACACTTCCGATAGCCACCAAACTCCCCAGACATGAACATTATTTAGAATATCTGGGATGCCTTGCAGCGCGCTGATAGGGAGATATCTCTACCACGTCGTACTCTCATCGATTTATGGACAGCCTTGCAGGGTTCATGATGACAGTTCCCTCCAGCACTATTTCATACATTAGTCTAGTCCATTCCATGTAGTGTTGCGGCGCTTCTGCGCGCCCGCATTGGCCTACACATATTAGGCAGGTGTTCAAAATGGTTCAAATGGCTCTGAGCACTATGGGAGGTCATCAGTCCCCTAGAACTTAGAACTACTTAAACCTAACTAACCTAAGGACATCACACACATCCATGCCCGAGGCAGGATTCGAACCTGCGACCGTAGCGGTAGCGCGGTTCCAGACTGAAACGTCTAGAACCGCTCGGCCACTCCGGCCGGCTAGGCAGGTGTGCCAGTTTCTTTGGCTCTTCAGTGTAGGTGTACAATTCTGCACAAGTCGCAGATCCTTACAAATATACGTGATGACCACTATTTCTGCTTGTTTTCGCGCTAAGGGAAAGGAAAATCACTAGTCTGGAAAATATCGTTAAATATGCTAAGCAGATGAGCGACCGTAACTAGTGACATAGATGCAGTAGAGTATTTTTGATGTCGTCGGGACCCCCAGTCTTTCTGGCGTTGAGGTTGTAGAGACCAACATAACCTTCTACGTCATCTCGACTCTCACCACAAGGTTGCGTGGTAATTGGTTATCTACTGATGGAGGATGCTCTGCAGTCACTGCGTCATCGATAGCTGTAAAATTTTCATAAACGGCATCAGCTAGACTGTTTGGTTTATCATTTGGGTCATTGACAGTCGTGTTACCGCACTGGAACTTAGATATTAGCTGAGTGCGTCGGAGGAAGTGCTTGGTTATCCTCCAGGCAGAGCAATCACGATGGTGTCATGTAACGACGGTATTTCCCCAAATTCGCTTGCAACAGGCTTCGGTCGCCACTTTGATGTCCTGGCACAGGTTTCTGTGCAACTGTTTAGTGACAGTATTGCATGTGATCCTACTTTTGGTATTAGTAGCTGTTCTGTCCCTCGAAATACTTGGGCTAGGTGCAGTTGCTCCCGTGAACTGTAGTAAGACCCACAGATTTTGGTTTCTGCAGAGACGGTGGAAGGCTTTTCAGTGTGTTTTTTTTTTAGGGGGGGAGGGGGGTTGTAGTTACCTCTAGAAACGGTGGTCTTCGGGCAGGATTTTTGATCATTAATCAAAACGTGCTTCATCCCGGGTTCGAAACACTCTACCGCTAACATACCGAGCAAAAATCATTAGCAATGGCGGCCGAAGACTTCTGGCGTAAGAAATTACCCTCATTCAGCCAACGGCCTCGTAAAAGAGGGCGGAAGAGCGGGCAGAGGTTCAGGGCATGTGGCCTGTGACTTGACGTGTCATGATGATCTCTCCTTTGGCAAAAGATTCCGGACTAGTTCCCCATTGGAATCTCACGGAGTGGACTGCCAAGAGGGAGCTGATCATCAGAAAAATATTGAATAACCAGCGAAAGGATACCGTTTTACGAGTGAGGACGTGGTATATTAAAACTTTGAACGTGGTGGGGAAGCTAGAATATATGAAGAAGGAAATGCTAAATCTCAATCTAGATATAGTGGGAGCCAGTGAAATGAAATGGAAAGAAGGCACGAATTGGTGGTCAGATGAGTATAGCATAATATCAACAGCAGCAGAAAATTGTATAACTGGACTACGATTCATTATGTATAGGAAGGTAGGACAGAGAGCGGATTACAGTGAACATTTCAGTGACAGGATTGTTCTCATCAGAATCGGCTGCAAACCAACGCTGACAACAATAGTTTTGGTATTCGTGCCGACGTCGCAAATTGAAGATGAAGAGGGTGGCAAAGTATATGAAGATCTTGAACGGGTGATTCAGTACGTAAAGCGAGATGAAAATCTAATACTCATGGGGATTGGATTGTGGTTGTACGGAAAGGAGTAAATGAAAGGGTGACAGAATATGGGCTTGGTTCTAGATGTGAAAGAGGGGAAAGGCTAATTGAGTTTTCCAATAAATATCATCCAGTAATAGTGAATACTTTATTCAAGAAGATACACTAACAAAAGGCCGGAAGACACGGGAAGATTTCATTTACATTACATCATGGTCAAACAGAGATTCCGAAATCGGATACTGGATAGCAACGCATATACAGGAGCACATACAGACTCATATCACAATTTAGTAAACCTGAAGAAGAGACCGAAGTTTAAGAGGATAGTCAGCAAAAATCAATGCCCAAAGAAGTGATATACTGAAGTACTAAGGATTGAACAGATGTTCTTAAAGTTGTCTGAATTTGTAGAAACTGCGATAAGGATTAGCTCTGTAGGCATTTCAGTTGAAGAGGAATGGACAATGCTGAAAAGAACAATCACAGCAGTAGGAAGGAAAAATATTGCTACAAAGAAGGTAACTGCAAAGTAACCATAGGTAAGAGAATAAATAGTAGAGCTGGTCGATGAAAGAAGTACAAAAATACTTAGGGAAATTCAGGAATACATAAATATAAGTCACTTAGGAATTAAATATGTCGGAAGTGTAAGAAAGACAACGCCAAATGTCTGCACGAAAAGGTGGTCATCGAAAAAGAAATGATTGTCGAAAGGACTTACCTATCGTATACAAAAGTCAAAACAACCATAGGCGAAATTAAAAGCAAGGGCGCTAACATTAAGAGTGCAATGGGAATTCCGTTGTTAAATGCTAACGAGAGAGCTGATATGTGGGAAGAGTACATCGAAGGCCTCTGTGAGGGGAAGGCTTCTGTGATGACGTGACGGAAGAACAAACAGGAGCCGATATAGTAGAAATAACGTATCGCGTATTAGAATCAGCTTCAAATAGTTCAATTGGCTCTGAGTAGTATGGGACTTCACATCTGAAGTCATCAGTCCCCTAGAACTTAGAACTAATTAAACCAAACTAACCTAAGGACATCACACTCATCCATGCCCGAGGCAGGATTCGAACCTGCGACCGTAGCCGCCGCGTGGTTCCAAACTGAAGCGGCTAAAACCGCTCAAGAATTTAAAAGAGCTTTGTAAGACTTAAGCTCGAATAATGCAGAAAGGATAGATAAAATACCACTAGAATTTCTAAAATCATTAGGGGAATTGGCAACGAAACCGCTGTTCACGTTGGTATGTGGAAAGTATGAGTCTGGCAATAATGTATGAGTCTGGCAATATACCATCTGACTTTCGGAAAAACGGAATCCACGCGATTCTAAAAATATCAAGAGCTAATAAGTACGAGAGTTATCGCAGAATTAGGTCAGATTTCATGCATCCAAATTGCTGACAAGAATAAGATACAGAAGAATGGTAAAGCAAAGTGAGGGTGAGTTAAATGACGATCATTTGGCTTTAGGAACGAGAAAGGCACCAGAGAGGTAATTCTGACGTTGCGCTTGATAATGAAAGCAACACTAAAGAAAAATAAAGACACATTCATAGGATTTGTCGACCTGAAAAAAAGTGTTCGAAAATGTAAAATGGCGTAAGATGTTCGGAATTCAGAGAATGATAAGGGTAGCTATAGGGAAAGACGGATAATATACAATAGGTACAAGAGAAAAGAGGGAATAATGAGAATGGAAGACCAAGAACGAAGTGCTCGGATTAAAAATTACGTAAGACAAGGATATAGTCTTTCGCCCCCACAGTTCAATCTATACATCGAAGAATCAATGACAAAAATAAAAGAAAGGTTCAGGAGAGGAATTAAAATTCAAGGTGAAAGGATATCAATGATAAGTATCGCTGATGATATTGTTATCCACAGTACAAATAAAGAATAATTACAGGATGTGTACAATCAGTACGAAACAGTAAAGCGAAGAAAGACGAAAGTAATGATTAGTACCAGAAATGAGAACTGTGAGAAACTTAACGTTAGGACTCGTGATTAAGAAGTAGATGAAGTCAAGGAATTTTTTATCTCGTTAACAAAATAACCTATGATGGACGGAGCAACGAGGAGATAAAAACGGACGTGCATTGGAAAAATGAGCATTCCTGGCTGAGAAAATTCTATTGCTATGAAACATATGCCTTAATTTGAGGAAGAAATTTCTGAGAATGTTTGTTTGGAGCGCATTATTGCATGGTAGTGAAACATGACCTGTGGGGAAAAAAGAGAATGGAAGCATTTAAGATGCTGTGGTATAGAAGAATGTTGAAAATTAGGTGGACTTATAAGGTAAGGAATGAGTTTCTCAAGAGAATCGGCGAGGAAAGGAATATATGAAAAACACTGACAAGATGAAGGACAGGACATCTGTTAAGACATCAGGAAATGATATCCATGGTACAGTTGATGCCAAGATATTCGCATTCAGCAAATTTATTTCGAATTAATTTCGGACGGTCGCTCATTAAAGTCTTCTTCCAGACATGCAAGTAAATATTCCTCTCTGTTGGGGAATTTGGTGGCTTTAGATATATGAAACACACAAGTTTGAGTGTTGACATCCACATTGTTTCACGCCCTTTTTGTCAGTCCATCAATTCTGTCCATGGATATGTAGATAATGCCCCTTTGTGGTTCCTATCCGGTATCCTCTTGCGTAGCTGACATCAAGGCAGCTTAAGTTCGCTGCGGAAGTAGATCCATGACCATTGTTACGCCGTTCACCGTAGCACTGTCTTGCAAAGTTAAGCAGCTGAGATGGGTGTTTGCAGCAGCTATAATCACACTAGCGCTGGTTCCAGGTTTCCTCGGCTGCTTCAATGACTGTGCCAGAGGGTGGGTGAACTTTAGCTTCGCGTTGCTTCTGGAATTCATTCTTATTTCAGTACCTTTTACCACGGGACACAGCTCTCGACTGCATCGGTGAGATGTCGAACGTAAATTACCGCATTGTTTCACGTCGCTCCTGCGAAGAGGTGGTAGCATCTTCAGGCGTCTGCTGCGTAGTCTTCTGTGTGGTTTTGATGATGTTTTATTCTGTGAGATATTTCACCACTGCTTGGCGGATGTTACTGCATTTTTCTGATTGGCATCTTCGGCGTCGGATAAAGCAGAGCCTATATTGGTCGTCTTCATTCATTGCAACTCAGTAGTTTGTGCAAGTTAGCGAACTGGAGCGGGCTTCCGTACGATGCAAATACAGCAGATCATACTCTTCTCCGCCGCACATTCCACATGTAGACGCCGAACCACGTGGAAAAGGGCATTTCGACTTGTTTTTAGCACACTTGGCTCACTTCACTGGCATGGAACAATGCCTTGCAACGTGACTGATGCCGTAGCACCGGCAGCATTGCGCTGAACCGCTTTTAGCTCTTAGGATTTCTGCTAGCACCGTCAGATTTCGAGAGACGAGTCAACTGGAAAAGCTTCAGGTTTTCTAGATCGTCAGTGGCCTGAGATAGTAGCATATGCTGTTCTGTCTTTGGCGCTATAAGCTTTACGACCATCGTTATAGAGGAGTACAGAGCTTCAAGTTCTTCCACTACCTGATCGAGGTTGGTGTCAAACTACGGATTGGGGAATACCATCCGCGATGCTTTCAGTTGCGGACTCGTGAGTAGTGTAAGGTAGCTTTCCTTGCAACGCTTTCTGTGTCACTCGAGTCGATCGATTGGCTTTTTTTTAATTTGTATATCATGTAGACATTTGAGTTTACATATTGTACTTTCGTCTCTTGGAGATAGTGACAGGAGCCGGAGTGCCAAGTGAAGAAATAGGAACATTTTCGACGTATTCTTGTGTTTGAGCTCAGTGGAGGGGTGACAGCAGCGGAGGCAGCCCGAAGCATTTGCACCGCATATGGGGACAACGTCAATGGAAAGAGCACGGCAAGAAAATTGTTTTCTCATTTTGAGGTGGATCATTTTGACATTAGTGTCTCTCCCCGTTCAGGCACATCTTCGGGTTTGATGAAGATCGTTTCAGTATATTAATCCGCAATGAGCCACGTCAGTGCACTCGAGAACTGGCAGATGTGATGATCCGTGATAATTCCACCATGTGACATTTGCATGCACTGGGGAAGGTTCAAAAATCGAGTGTATGGGCAACGTATGCTGTAAGCCAAAATAACAAGACCCAACAGCTGGCCATATGTGCATCTCCACTTGCTCGTCAACAACACCGACCATTCCTATCCTGTATCGTCGCTGTTGACGATAAATGTTGTCTTTATGATAACACAACGGAAAGACAGGAATGGTTGAGCCCAAATAAATCAGCAACTCCCCGTATACCAAAGGCGTGCGCGCATCCATAAAAGATAATTATATTTCACCTGGAACAGCGACGGGTCGGTGTACTACAAGTTGCTTCCCGCTGTGGTCGATCACTGCTGACATCTAGTCAACAACTGAGATTTCTTGTAGACGCAGTCCAAGAACAACGACCAGGGAGGCTGCGTGAAGTGATACTACTCCACGTGATCGCCCACCAAAATTCTGCTGCACTGACAAAAAACACTATACAGAGGTTGGGATGGGAAGTTATTGCGCACGCACCTCATTCACATTATGTGGCGCTTTCAGATTTTCAACTTCTCCGCTCTCTATCGAGCAACCTTCAAGGAAGTTCCTCTCCCGATGAAAATGAGCTCCGAACTTGGCTCGAGGAGTTTTTCGCTTCAAAACCACATGATTTCTACAATCGCGGAATCGAAAAGCTACCCCACCGTTGGCAGACTCATGTAAATCGTGAAGGAGAATATATCACTGATGGCTAAAGTCTATTTGCAGTGTTATTAAACTTGTGAGAAAACGCTACGAACCTCCCACTGAACAAAGCGCTTCTCGAGCTTCGGAGGAGTTGTTGAATTACCTCTTGACATTGATGTACTAACTGTGGTGGTGATAGATCACTCTTTGACACTGTAGAAGCGCTTCCCGCATATTTTTAGAGATTTGAGAACAGTACAAATGCATTGGCAGTTTCTGCAGCGGGAGTGGTTGATATTTTAACTCGTCAATCATTTCTTCTGACAAGTACAAAACCGTCGGCAGTGTATACTGCTGTCTTCCTCACTTCCTTACCCCTTCGTGTACTGGCAGCGATAGCCAGAATTATTCTTTTGTTTCTCACGATAGTTTCAGTTCGTGGAGGTAAGCTCCAGCCGAAGGCGATTGTTAGATTCTTCGCTCGTGCCAGCCTCTGCAGGCTTCCGCATCGCTAACTCGAATAATTACCCTTTTCATTTTGCCTGTATACACTAATCGAAAAAAATCGCAACCACAAGAAAGAGTAGCACCACTACGAGGACGTAAGTCAGGTTTGCTTTAAATATATGCTGTAGCGGTTGTGAGCGTCAGCTACCTTTGGGACTGGACTTGGTGAGTCAAAAATTCCTTTAAGCGACAAAGAAGCCATTATGAACACTTTCCTTAGTTTGAACAGGGTTATGTAATAGGGCTACGAGAAGCTAGATGTATCTTCTGCAATATTAAATACTTGCACGAGACCTGCCGCTGTGGCCGAGCAGTTCTAGGCGCTTCAGTCCGGAACAGCGCTGTCGCTACGGTCACAGGTTCGAATCCTGCCTCAGGTATTGATGTGTGTGATGTCATTAGGTTAGTTAGGTTTAAGTAGTTCTAAATCTAGGGGACTGATGACGTCAGATATTAAGTCCCATAGTGCTTAGAGCCATTTGAGCCATTTGAACTTGCAGGAATGTAGCCACTGTGCATGATTGCTGGCAGTGCTCTGAACGGCCAGGTGGCACTATCGAGAGGACTCTGGCTCTGACTCTCGCGCATCGTACAGCAGCTGTAGCAGCAATATGAGCAGCAGTTGGCACTACAGTTACCCAAATAACAGTTACATATCGCTTACTTCAAGGAGGCCAGTCGAGGGCTGCAACCAATCAGTTTGTGTGCTAGACACACTGGACCTTCACTTGCAATTACAATTTTGGGGGCGACATCGTATGACAGCGGGAGCATTCTGGTGGTTATGTCAAGCACAATGACTGCAAATGTGTACGTCGATATAGTGATTCGACCTGTTGTGCTGCCTTCCGTGAACAGCTTTTCAGAGAATGCTTTCCAACAGGATAACGCTCGCCCACATATCGCTGTTGCAAACCAACATGCTCTGCAGAGTGTCGACATTAACCGTCCATGTATCGACCAACCAAGTGCAAAAGGCATTGAACGCCCTCCCACAAGCTATTTGGGACCTCAAACTTCCTGGCAGATTAAAACTGTGTGCCGGACGGAGATTCGAACTCGGGACCTTTGCCCAAGGTCCCGAGTTCGAGTCTCGGACCGGCACACAGTTTTAATCTGCCAGGAAGTTTCATATCAGCGCAGAGTGAAAATCTCATTATCTGGGACCTGTAAAACACAATGTACGCACGTCTGCGTAGTTGCGTTGAACATCCTGGCGCTTAATGTACAGCATTTCACATTTCCAATGGCTTATCTCTCGCTTATATTAACATATGATCTTGCAACGTTAATCATTTAAATATGTTACCAAGGCAAATGTATTCCCAAAATTTCATTAGTCTACGTTAATTATTTTTTGATGTTGCGGTTTTTTCCATGAGTGTATTTTCCTTATCTCATCACGTCCCCATAAGGCCACAAGTAGCAGTTAATATCACAGTGGCCAGTACTAATAATGCTTTGCCTCCCCTATATTCCTCGTCCCTAAGGATCAGGGGCGGGACTTTCGGCCTGTTGCTGACTACTGTCGCCTAAATAAGGGGGTTGTCTTCGAATCAGTTCCTTTACCTGTTCTTCATAACTCTTTTACTTAGTTTAATGGGGCTAATTGGTTTACTGTGATCAAACTGAATCAAGCCTATTATCAGATTCCCTTAGCCGAAGAATGTAAACACGTTACAGCATTTTGTACTGACTGGAATATCTTTGAGTTTAATATTGTTCCCTTTGGTTTGGCTACTGGCCCAGCCGTCCTTACTCGTCTACTAGATAACATCCTTGGAGACTTGAAATTAGTCTGTGTTTACAATTACCTGGACGATTTGGTAATTTATAGTCGTTCGTTTCAAGAGCATTTGGAACAAATCCAACAAGTTTTTGCTAGGTTGCAGGATGCCGGTTTGACTGGTAAACCCAATAAGGTGACATTAGCCAGGCAGCAGGTATCCTTTTTAGGTCATCTAGTATCAGGCGAGAGTATTCGCATTGATCAGGAGTGGACTAAGGCCTTGAGAGCCCTTCTGCTGCCCACTGATAAGCGAGGGATTGCCAAGTTCATAGGAAAGACGTTGACGTAGCGTTGGTTACTCCGGTCGTTGGTGGTGGAAGAAATTAATCGCCAGGTCGACAAGCAGGAGGAGGAGGAGGAGGAAGAGGAAGAGGAGGTTAGTGCTTAACGACCCATCGACGTCGTGGTCATTAGAGACGGACCATGTGCTCGGATTAGGTAAGGATGGAGAAGGAAAGCGGCCGTACTCTTTCGAAGCAACCTTCCCGGCTTTTGCCTCAAGCGGTTTAGGGAAATCGTCTAAATGAGGATGGCGGGACGTGGGTTTGAACCGTCGTCCTCCCGAATGTGAGTCCATTGTTGTAACCATTGCGGTACCTCTCTCGGTTTCGGTCGACAATGGGAGAGTAGGTGGTACTGTACATTTCGTGGACAGCAGACTCTATGATAAGGAGTCAAGTGGGTCTCAAGTAGTGCGCCGCAGTTGCACTACTGACTGGCGATCTGTGCATTGAAAAGGTATGCTCGGTTGCACACTAGCTGATATTCTGGAGCAGTAGTCTGTACTATATCACTGGGTCTCGATTCTCTCTTGCAGGTCATCAATATCATAAATACCTCTTGGCGCTCTACATGCTGTGGTTATCTGGTCTATACGGTTACATTCAAGATGTTTCAATTACACTCAAAGGCGTTGAAAGAATTATGCGAATATATGCCATGTACTGCTGCTTCCTCAGCTAGTGGTGTGAGACTACCCCTTGGGGAAGCCCAATCAATCATCCTAAACATGACTTTTTTATGTCTGCAAAGTTAACAATTTCACAGGTGTTTGCCTCATTAAATGCTCGTTTTAGTATGATACACGAAATTTGCAGGCTCTAATCTCGATGAGTGAGCATACCAGTATAAAAGTAGTCATCAGCGAGGCAGCTGTGCAGAACAGCAGTTTAGTCAAGCGCGGGTAAGTAGCACAGGAATATACGATCAGAACGCCGCGTTACAGTTAATTTTCAGTAGTGGTGCTCTCGATTGCAGGTGACCTGTCACACGGAATTGGTATCCGGTTGTTTGTAATACCGTATTTTCACGCAACTCTTGTGTCAAAGCCAGGAGAAAGAAACGCCATTTCGACAGCAAAGAACGCTTCCTCACGCCCACTGCACACGACACGCTGCGCTCGGCTGCCGGCCTCGCCGGCTGACAGCAGAGGTCGCGGGTTTGACGTCGACTGACGCGCCCTGCGGCCGGGGAATTATGCACAGCTGCCGTTCGATTACAGAGGGCGTCACCTAATATGAAATCAATTAGCCGCTTCCACATTAAACAGTGGCCGTCCGCTTTGTGAGCGGCGCGGTAAACCGCAGAGGGCGCGCGCAACGCGAGCAGCCGCCGCCAGAGGTCGTCGCGGTAGCGGCGGTGAACACGGCACGTCTGTAGGCGGGAATGTCGTTAAACATATCGCAAACTAACAGTTCTTGTTGGTATGTGGGGATGTAGTGTATTTCAGTTTGCAGTCTTCCCGTCTTCCCGTACCTTCAGCACTGTGGATTTTCCTCAACTAACTTTCATAAACCGACGTATCTCTGGTGTTCTCGAGCTTTTTTTACATAAATACTAAGCTATTGTCCATTTCTAATAAAATCGGTCATCTTCCTCCGTGTAGAGTTTCTATTCCAAAGACATTTTATCACATACGGAATACTGCTGAGCAAGACAAATAATATTTAAAGCATGCTCTAGTTCAAGAAAACAGTGCTGACATAAGAGACGTGTTCATAAAATACCATGAATTTTACTTTTTGGAAAGAGTTTTATTTATTTGTATACGTTAACGTTATCCCATCGAAACAGTCCCTATTAGTTACTATGCACAAAATCCGCCTGTACACCTCAGTGGTCTCTTTCACATATGCTACTCAACTTCTGGTATCCAGTTGCTATCGAGTACGGTTTGCTCAACCAGATTCCCCATAATCGACGAACCTTCACAGAATATCTCCACAGCGTCTTTCTTGCCCCCATCCCGCGCCCCTCACAGCTGGGGTGTGCCCCGCCTCCTCGCTTCATCAGACATCAGTGATAGTCACAAGTGGCAGTGGTGCCCCATAGCATTAGTCCTGTTTTTCGTTGCTTTTGCTAATTACCTTAACGTGCTAAACTTTGTATGAAAAAGGGGTGCCAGCGTCTTTAAAAAAAAAGTGGTCATCGTGGTTGACTACATGGTAAGTCATCTGGATCCGATTACTGGCTGGGTCAGGGATTTTATCCGAACTGGGAAAGTGTGTTCCGTTCTCCTCAAAGGGGCGTCAGATAGAAATGTTTCCCATAGGTGTCCAAACAACCACATATGGGTTGCCTCAATAATAATAATAATAATAATACTACACCCGGTCGGAGTGGCCGAGCGGTTCTAGACGCTACAGTCTGGAACCACGTGACCGCTACGTTCGCAGGTTCGAATCCTGCCTCGGGCATGGATGTGTGTGATGTCCTTAGGTTGGTTAGGTTTAAATAGTTCTAATTTCTAGGGGACTGATGACCTAGAAGTTAAGTTCCATAGTGCTCAGAGCCATTTGAACCAGTTGAATAATAATATATGATCGATTCAGTACAGTCACACATGTATGTCACCTCTTTCTTCAGTCCCTGAAATATGTCTACCGTTCTCACCGACGCATTTTTAATACCATACATGCATGTAATAGAATGACACTGTAACATTACTGTCCAATGGCTTATGAACAGCTCAAGTTCACCTCCGCTTCGTTGTTCGAAATTTAACAAACTTGGAAATACTTTTGCTATCACACGGGTCGTTTCATACCCAACACATTTAAAAAATTGGGCACATTCCAGCTAATATGTCTTCATCATCAGTGAACTGAAATACTTATTGCACTTGTGAAATCTTGGCTCACTCATTGCAGATTCACCAAAAACAATATTTAACGTTCCCAAAACTTTTCTGCATTTTATTTCATTCTTGTTATCAAAAATCAAAATTTAATAGAAAGTTTCTGATTTGTTACTGTACAAAATAATTAGTTAATGTACTATCAATATACATGATTACTGGGGTAAGGGAATTCTCACACATTTTGTTTGTGAGTGTTGCATACATTCAGGGGCAAGCATACTTTCAGGGACAATTTATTTGTCTCCTCCTCTCTGTAACCTATTGTTATGTTAATTTCTTTACAGCCCCATCCACAGGGATAATTTATCCTTCTGAAAATCATTCCCCACCCCTCCACCTTCCCCTCCTTCTGCCACATCCCTTTGGGAAAGAGACACTAATTGTGAGAGTTCAGTTCTGAGCCACTTTTCTCCATTTGGGAAACCCCAGCCCTCTCCCCTCCTCCTGGGAAAACCCCAGCTCTTCCCACCCGTCCAGCTTCCCCAACCCCCATTTTCTTCCTCCCCTCCACAAACTTCCCCTCCCCAACTGGTGAATTGGTGGGAGCAAAAACTCAGTCTCTGCCGAGATGCTTTAGCAGAAGCATGTAAGGTATTTCTTTCTTTATTTTGGGTGGGAAATGTGTTCAGCTGATGATAAATTGGCGTTGGACAGAGAGCAGTTTACCATGTCTATTACCTGTAAGCATACAGCTGAGGAATATGTCCATAGCCTCCTACGTGAGGAATGGAGGGAGATGATAATGAATGAGTGGAGAACACTTTTTAGCAAACAATGGTGATGGAGCAGCATCGACTGAGGATGCATTTCATATCTCATAGAGACTACTGTCTGTGGTGGAGCTGTTTGTGGTTTTTGAAATGACCAGTCAATCCACAACATAATATTCCATTGTCCCCGACAATGAACCAGAGGCGCTTGCCTTGGTGTGTGGCATTCGACTAAGGACACTTGAAGCAGGTTTTTTCCTTCTTTCCGATCGCGTATATCTATTTTTCGCCTTGCAGTGTGCCCTAGTCCAGAATACCACCGAAATTAATTGGGAACTGGCCCACAGCCACTGCTGGAAGAATCGCCTCCTACCGAACTACAAGTGTATAACTGCTAAGAAACATGTATAAACACACACACACACACACACACACACACACACACACACACACACACACACACACACACACATGGTACGAACGCCGCGATTTGGAAACAGTGTGCAGCAAGACCCATTCGACCACATGACTTTCTTCCATTGCTCTATAGTCCAGGTTTTATGGGCATTTGCATCAGTGACATTAGGTCTTGGAATTTCAGCTCGCCTTGCAGTTCCCTGCTTATGGAGCTCCCTTCGTGTTGTTTTGCTGCTGAAAATGTTCACGAATGGTGCAGTCAATTCTGCAGAGACTTTTGCTGCTGTCATCATCTTATTTATCGTAGTAAGCCTCTTCAATGACTGTCTGTCGCGATTACTCAACACAGTATTTGGTTCAAATGGCTCTGAGCAATGAGGGACTTCTGAAGTCATCAGTCCCCTAGAACTTAGAACTACTTAAACCTAACTAACCTAACGACATCACACACATGCATGCCCGAGGCAGGATTCGAACCTGCGACCGTAGCGGTCGCGTGCTTCCAGACTGTAGCACCTAGAACCGCTCGGCCTTTCTTGCCGGCCAACACAGTATTTCGTCTGCGTTGTGGCTTGGCATATGATATTCCCTGTATATGCTATAAATCTTCACTACGGTGCCTCTTGACACACCAAACACTTCGGCTGCCTTGGTCACGGTAACACCCATTATATGGGCATCAAGAACTTGGCCAGGTTCAAAGCTACTTATCTCCGATATAATGCACTCCCACCTACACATAACACTGTTCTGATTGGGTATGACACTTGCTGCGTATTGCGAACATTCAAAGATGACACTCCTGTGCAATCTGTAGGCTTGGTTAGCATTTGCATTTAGATTCGAGCAAGCATTTCTATCGGTTTTTCTACATCTTCATCTACATCTACATATATACTTTTCTAGCCACCAAGCGGTGGTTGGCGGAGGGCACAATTCGCGCCAAAGTCATATTTCCCCCCTCTGTTCCACTCGTGGATCGCGCGAGGGAAAAACGACTGTCTGAACGCCGCAGTACGAGCTCTTATTTCCCTTATCTTTGAATTATGATCATTACGCGATTTGAAAGTTGGTGGTAATATTTGCTCTACATCCTCGGCGAATATTGGATTTCGGAATTTAGTGAGTAGCCCGTTCTGTTTAGCGCGTCGTCTAACTGCAAGTGTGTCCCACTTCAAACTTTCTTTGAGGTTTTTAACGCTCTCGAGATGGCTAAATGTACCAGTCACGAATCTTGCCACGCTTCTTTGGACCTTCTCAATCTCTTGAATCAGACCCAACTGGTAAGGGTTTTGCCCACTCCCCGCATGACACATGTGTCTGTATGTGTGTGTGTGTGTGTGTGTGTGTGTGTGTGTGTGTGTGGGAGAGAGAGAGAGAGAGAGAGAGAGAGAGAGAGAGAGAGAGAGAGAGAGAGTTAATTTAAATGCCTGGGTAACTGATTTTGGGGGGTGGGAGAGGGGCATGAATGATACATATTCCACCTGATACACGTCAACGTTAAGTAGTATTCTCTAGTGTAGAAAAGTATCGACAACTCAGAGAAACACCCAGTTGTTGATTTCGTATACCAAGCCACCATTACTGGAATTGGAAAGGAGCGTTTGGCGTCATTGGCCGGGAGGCCCCTTACGGGGCAGGTCCGGCAGCCTTAATGCAGGTCTTACTACGTTCGACGCCATATTGGGTGACCTGCGCGCCGGATGGGGATGAAATGATGATGATGACAACCCAGTCCCTGAGCGGAGAAAATCCCCGATCCAGCCGGGAATCGAGCCCGGGCCCCTTAGGATGGCAATCCGTTACGCTGACCATTCAGCTATCGGGGCGGACGCCAGCAACACTAATACATAAGGAAATGTTACGCAAGGTATGGCTAGAGGGAGCATGTTATCAGGTGCGTTAATACGTTGCATAACTAGTTCAAAATTACAGTTTCGCTTGTTTTCTTATCAACAAACAGCCCAGTAATGGCATAATGGCTGATAATGAAAATCGACTAAATGTGTTGCACGTTGCGAAAGCTACTCATCCGGAGAATTATTGATGTGTGTACGCCTGTAGTCCATTAAACGTGGTTAATTATATAACTCCAACTGAAAAACAGACTGCATCAGCGCCAAAGCGTCAGCGATTGCCTGCTTCCTACAATGACAGAAATGAAATGAATTATAGATACAACCGGTCAAGGATACGTCACAAAAAACCTTGTTTCATATTATATATTGAATATGATAGCACTTAAACTACAAAACACATGAAACTGCGTAAATGAAAACTGAACCCAACTCGAAGGTGTACAACTTTGCATCCGCCGTTTGCCGATCGTTAGCGACAACGGTAAGTAGTGGTTAGGCAGTTAGCTTGGACCTCGGTCAACACAACCTCATTCAAACATTAGGCGATTTTTTTTCTGCATCATAAAGTTGCTGTTGATTGAAAATGTCAGTTCACGAGCCTAATCCTCGCCTAAACGCAAAAAGTCATGGGGATATCCCGGCCATGCTTCCACGTCGACGGCCAAACCGAATATTCACGTCTCCAAGATCATGCTGTACATTTGGTGGGACCAGCTCGGCGTCGTGTACTATGAGGTGTTAAAACGAAGTGAAACAATCACAGGTGCTCGTTAACGAACGCAATTAATAGTTTGAGCAGTGCATTAAAAGACAAACGGCCGCAATACAGCGAGAGGCACGATAAAGTGATTACGCATCACGACAACACTCGACCCCACGGTCCAAAAGAGGTCAAAACGTTAAAATGGGATGTCCTACCCGAAAGTAGTATTTTCCAGACATGGCTCCCTCTGACTATCACCTGTTTAGATCAATGGCGCATGGCCTGGCTGACCAACAATTCGGATCTCATGAAGAAGTCACAAATTGGATCGATTCGTGGATCGCTTCAAAAGATGAACAATTTTTTCGACGCGGGATTCGTACATTGCCAGAAAGATGGGAGAAACTAGAGGCCAGTGATGGAAAATACTTTGAATGAAACATGTGTAACCAATTTATTTCATTAAAGTGTCAAATGCTGGCGAATAAAGACTTTAATGAAACAAATTGGTTACACATGTTTCATTCAAAGAATTTTCCATCCCTGGCCCCTACTTTCTCCCATCTTTCGGGAAGTGTACGAATATATATAACAGTCCCTTTTTTTAACTTCTCACGTATTGTGCATATACTATGACCAACAGAAACGTGTGCATTGAAATGAAACTTAAATCGAAGAACTGGTGTTTATACAATTACAAATTTACGACACGATAATACAAGTACAAAGATACAGAATACATTATTAAAGAACACAATAGTACAGACAACATTTGTAGTAATACGGGCTTTACAAAAGAATGGAAATAAACATATATATCAGTGTTACAGGAATTATACATTAGTAAAAAAATAAAAAGAACGAGAGGAGCATTCAAAACATTAACGCCACACATGAGCATTATCACAGAACAGAATAAATAATGTCTAAACATCTTTACAAAGTAAATAACATATTATTAATGCAAATTATATTTGAGGATAACAGTATTCCTCACCATAGTGAATGTAGCTTAGTATTACAAAAATTTTACAACATAACTCTTATCAGTTAAACACATAAAGACAGGAAGAACACAAATACACAAGGGTACACAAACACATAGAGGAATGACACAGAAGGAAAGGACTAGGTTTGTTTTCAGTATAACATTTGGTACTGCAGTATTTATAGTATTTGATTTGCAAACAAAATTTTCGTTACTTCTCAGAGATCTCCCTTAGTTCGTCATTTGTTTCCAGGAAAATCCTACCTAAACCTGTTGTCCCTATGTTCATATCCTCGTTCAAAATAATTATTCTTCATTGTACACTGCATATTTGGCCAAACCTTCCTCTTATAGCTTCTCAATGCATTTCTTCCAATTCATCACAACTCATTCTCGTACATAGTCTACCCCATCTTAAGCTAACTTAAATCTATTGAGCTCAGATACATAAACTAAGGGACAAGGCAATGCAGCAGCACAAAACAATTAACACAAAAGCAATGACAAAAAAATGCAAATTGGCAAAGCAAGCACCAGTATATCTAAATTAGAGGCACAAATACAACATTACGACTAATATGAGCCAATGTGCAGCAACAAGAAACATAAATCAGTAGTAAAACTGGCTTAATACAACGTAAAATTCAGTAGGACAATTCCTGACAAACATCATCAGCAAATGCAATAACTTATATCTAAACATGACAAAGCTCAAGCAGAAAAAATACTACAGTGAAGATAGGAAATGTCTAATACATGTGTCAGATTTTAACACTAGAGTGATGCATCAAAATAACTTACTCTACCAAACAAGTTACCAAACCGTTGAAAAAATTATGCGTGCAATTCCTGTGAAGGGAAATGTCTATTTGTGCTCCCTTTTTAAGAAAGTAGTTCATAAAATTATTATTTACTGCATCTGTAGACAGAAAATAGCGATATTAGTACATCTATTTATTTTATTTTAACAAATGCTGCAATGCAACTTAAACTAGATATTACGCAAAATGAGCAAGTATATATATAAACTAAAGCATGAAACTTCATTCATATGGCTTCTCCTAAGACAAAAAAAATCTCTCAACTAGAAAGACAATAGACTTAAACTGTTTCTCATCATTTCATTAGGCTTTTCAGTAAATATCAGAAACTACGAACTCCAAAGTGTAAACAAATATTTTCAAGTTTGAGCATGTCGATAGCGAGGTTAACAGCCTCTTTTTCCTCCACCTATGGCTTTCTTCCAGGCGACTGTCACACAGCCGGGTGCCCACAATGCATTACATTAAGGTCACTTACCTTCCTTACCGAAATATTTACGACAGCAGTTTCCGATACAGTGACGGTTTGACACCAATAAAATTTCACACTTCGAAAAATAACAGCAGAAATGTGTAGAAACGAAATCTCGTGAATAGCAGTCTTGTGATACATTCATGCATATACACACATTTCATAACTCTTAAAGTACAATTCTTGGTATCCAACATCCTTTTCACAAATCAGTGTCCCTAACCACTACTCATTATTCATATACATATAATCATATTCCTCGTATAGCATCATCTTACTGATCATAAACATATCTCAATAGCATAATACACATCGTCATCGCAATAATAACATCATAACATCTCAGTCAAATCTCAAAATCGTCGTAGCATCCGCCAATGATCTAAAAACCCTTAAAAATGCTCTCTGCTCGTTTCAGTAAATTCATCTACCTCAAACGTACGTCAAAAACCATGATCCCATAACAAATACATCAGTCAAAGCTCATATAATATCACAATGGTTCCGAAAAAATATGAGAAGTTCACAAAGTATAGACAAAACACTATTTCATGAGCGAGAATTAATTTAACTTTGTAATTACGTAAAAATGTGCCACTGACGTAGTAAAATAAAAATGTTTGTCTCTCTTAAATTATCAGATAGCTGTGTAATTCTGTGTTAGAGAAATATGGTACCAAATTGTAAAGTTGTATAAGCAAATACCATATTAGCTAGGGCTCCTAGCGCTTGCCACACTCTCAGTACACAAAGTAAACGTATACCCCCGGAGGATAAACGTAACTATACCCTCAGATGTTACAGCTTACAGCAATCGAATGAAATGTTTCACCGAAAACCTTCTTTGTGTCTTTGTAATTAAAAAATCTTTCAAAAAATGTCCCAAGTACTAAAATTAATCACTCAAATACGTGTACTGTAGCGCTAAACTGTGCATCTTGTTGTAAGATAATCTCTGCCATTACTTAACGGTGAAAATGTGTCATGAAGTGTCGTAATTATCGTCGTCCGCAAGCAAGATTCTGTAGAAATCAATGTACTTACCCCATAATAAACAAAAGCAAAATGCTATGCATATGGATATTGTAGTTATGACGTACATTACCGTGACCAAGAAAGTACTGTACTGTACTGTTGTGCTATGGAAAAGGCTGTCTCATTGTACCTGTACCACAAAAGTTACTACTAAAACATGTTTTGCCGCGTGGGATTAGCCGAGCGGTCAAAGGCACTGCAGTCATGGGCTCTGCGGCTGGTCCTGGTGGAGGTTCGATTCCTCCCTCGGGCATGGGTGTGTGTGTTTGTCCTTAGGATAATTTAGGTTAAGTAGTGTGTAAGCTTAGGGACTGATGACCTTAGCAGTTAAGTCCTATAAGATTTCACACTGATTAAAACATGTTTTACTTTCCAGAACAATTCAGTAAAACTGTGCAGATATAAAACGGATCCAGCGCAAAAGCAATAATATAAATTGTGTCACTCATTAGTAGCGTCGTGATATAATCATGTAGCTGTCCAATAAACTAACCACTGTGTCATCTGGTATCTCTCAGAAAGCACTTTAAATCCAGCATGTCTTTTCAAGTAAACCAAAATGTTGCATTGAAATCTCATTAGCAGTGTATGTTCTAAGTATGTAAGCCTTATAGTCGTTAAGTAATCTTGTAACTAACAAACAAGAACGTACATACAATAACAATGTGTCGTCTGTTCACTACAACAACGCATTCATATGTAACGTCCCCTTAGAAAAATTATGTATTACTGTGCTGCTAAACTTCTACGTTATTTGATACAAAGACAGTAAAACTGAACGTACTCATACATTTCTCTCTTTACTTATTCTGATCATCACTAAACTGACACACAATATGTGTTAGCGCAACGCAATTTGACTTTCAATAATCCCTACAAAAGAAAGGCCCTGACTAACAATAACCCGTACCTTTCATGAATCACTTACTTCACAAAAATTTTCGTTACTCGTACTACTGCAATACAGTGAGCGCCAATACTGCCAGCTAAATAAAAGATTCTAACTACTGAAGGCAGTAACTACTGATAGGCATAGTTAGCAAATGAAAGGTTATGATAAAGAACAAACAATGTATTTACCTTAATAGCGTTCAAAAGTCATTATATATATATATATATATATATATATATATATATATATATATATAATTTTGTTACATCCAATTAAAAAATTTTCCTTTTCCTGATGGACACACATCCAGATCGTCTGCTCAGAACTAACTCTGGCATGTCTCTCCACACATCCACCACAACTGGCGGCTCACCTCCAACTGTGCAACGCTATGCGCTGTTCACATCCAGTTGCCCAACACTACACAAGCGAATATTCCAACAATGCCAACTAACCACAGACAGCACACAGCACAATCAGTGATTTTCATACAGAGCGCTACATGGTGTTACCAACATAAAATCCTAAACAGGCTACTTACAAGGTTACTGATGTCTTTTCATTGGCCTTCACCAAATCCATCTTCAAAATCCTAAGTGTTCATCAACAAAAGACGTGGTACCATTACAAAAACGTAAAAGAATCTGCATGTGTAAAAATTAAATAATCTAGTCAGCACTTAATACAGCCACTGAGAAGTTTATTGATACCTAATAGGTACGTGTCGCATAATTCTAGTGGTAACCTGCAGCAGAGAAGGGCATTTAACTCCTGAAAGACAGACCCACTGTATGTGACACAACGGTGGTGTCGTAAAGAGAGAGCAAATCCACTTTCATTTTGGAAGGTAAAAGTGGTGTAAAATATTTCGAAAAATACATCTGGGAGATCAAACCTGTGTGCTGGACCAAGATGTGGACCTGGGACATTTGCCTTTGTAATTCGGAATATAGAAGAAGGGGTTCTGGGTCCATTTTAATTAATTTAATTGGTCAATTAATTGCCATCCCCCTCTCTCCACGTCTGAAAAAATGGCAGGAAATCCAAAACTGGCGGAAAATTAAAATTTTCGCTGTAAATTCAGATTTTTCTCGATAAATTCAAATGATAATTTTATTTCATTGCAGAGGACATAACAATAACACTAATAATAATAATAATAATAAATATGTTAATTTGTAAAAAAAATTCAACTTTCATATTGCTGGTGTGGAAGGATGTAGGGTATTCCCTTTATTTCTTTATCTTTGAAATACTGGCACAGTCTAATTATGATGTCTGAATTCAACACGGCTGACACAGAATGCTGGCGCAATCCAACTCCTCTCCTAGTACTGGCGAGAAATTAAAAATTTCGTGGGAAATTAAAAAATCAGTGGTGTAATGCAAAAATTTTCCTCTGGCTGTGAAACATAGGTGTTGGTGAGGGAAAGCTTCCATTGTATCATGCACTAGAGAGTAGCTCTAGCCAGTTTTGTCAATCAATATTGGATGTAAAGAGGATATTTTGGCTGTTAGTGTAGCACTAGAAAGTTGCTCCAGCCAGTCTAGCCAGTAGCCCTAAGTGGGAGGAGGGGTGAAAATAATAGGTCAGAGAAGTATCACAGAATTGCAGGGGAGCAGTCTTCTGTTGATCTATAAGTGAATAGTGGCTGGGAGGGACATAGGTATATGTAATAATATTACATCGGCGACTCACTATCCCAGTGCTGCTATTTTATTTCTTTACTGTGATTTCATCCCCCCTTGCCTGTGCAAGTACACTGAGCCAGGGGACTAAACACATAAGAGTTAACATATAAATATGAGGAGATAATGACAATAATTATTAAAATAGTTGTGAAACTTGAGGATTATGAATAATACAATAAGGCTAACTGGATTTTTTAAAAGCAGTGAAAAAATATGGTCAGACAGAACAGTTCAAAAAGCACATGAAGAACACTAAAACCACTCGAAAAAACATTGGAGCAACACCAAACAACACAGACGAGACACTGATAATTAGAAACGGAGCACTGCACAATTTCACAAAAACTTGAAAGTACCTGCTCTGGGATGGTAGATGAAAGGAAAAAGAGTTACAAAGTGAGAGAGGAGCGTGATGGGAATTCAGGGCTAGTGTCAATGACAATGAGATAGGTATGACTAAGGGGGACAAGGAAGGAAAAGGAGAGAGAAGAGTAACTGGCATTGGGGTCTGTGAATTTGAAAGGAAAAGGGGAGCGACTGGGAGTGGACAAAGGAGGGGGTATTAAAGGGGAGAGAGGTGGGGGAGGGAACCCCTGGGGAGGGGGTATGGAAAGGGTGGGATGGATTCAGAGTTGGTAGGACAGGTATATTTCAGGGCAGGATTCTTGATCTGGATGAGAGAGATGGTGAGATGTAGTCCCCATGTTCAGCCAGTTAGTAGTTTTAGTCTACTATGGGCTCCCTGCTGGAAGGTTAGTAGGTGAGTTTTCCATGTTAGTTGCCAATCGTAAGGTTAGTCCAAGGTAATTTAGTGGGTTGGATAGGACAGTCGTAAATGGTGAGGTAGAAGTCATGGAGAGGAAGCTGTGTGTGGTTCATCCTGGGTTTTGGAGGGATTAATCTTGAGGAGCCATTGGTTACACAGGAGGTACACTGATTGAGGTGAGGTTGGACTTCTGGATCATAGGACAGAGAGCGAGGAATGCAGCGTAATCAGCACACTGAGAGAGATGGACGGGAAGAGGTGGTTTTGAATGTCAGTATTGTATAAGAGGTAAAGGAGGGAGGGGGGGGGGATGGGAACAGTACCTTGGAGCACTTCTACAGTGGGGTGGAAGGTACGGTAAATGGTGTTAACAACGACAGAGGACGATCGAGTGGAGAGAAAGGATACAATAAGGCAGATATAATTGATTTGAAGTGCATATTTCTGGAGCTTGAAAAGGAGACCAGAGTGCCTTTATACGTTTTTTCTAGGTGAAGGCAAACAAAGATCGTCTATTTACAGTTGTTGAGATGCTGGGATAGGAGATGTTCAGGTGTAAGTCATGAGCAGAGAAGGTGAGATGGAAGCCACACTGGGTAATAGGAAGAACATGGTGTTGGTGCAAATGGTGGTGGATGCATGTGCAGAGAATGGTTTCAAAGACATTGTTAAACACTGAGGTGAGGCATATGTGGCTGTATGAGGAGGCATGAATTGATGATTTGTTTTGTTTGAGGAAGCATAGGATTTTGGGGCTTTCCCGAAGATCAGGATAGTAGTCAGTGCAGAGGATAGTGGTATACAAGGTGGAAAGGCCCACAAGAAAGGAGAGAGGGCATTCTTCGAAGTATCTGTAGGTAATGAAGCTGTAACCAAGGGATGTCGTGCACTTTCTGTGAAGTACTTTTTTGTGTCCTGTGCTGTGATTAGTGTTTTTAATGCTGTTCAAGGTGGGGGCCAGGGTTGGGATGTTGATATCTGTACATTCACAAACAGTAGGTAAAGTGAGGATCATCATGAATGAAGAACATGTCAGAAAAATAGGATGCAATGTAAGTGGCTTTAGTAATTTCATAAAGTAAGGGAAGCTTGTTGTAAAGGTTCAGGTAGTGAGAGATAGGATGGGTACCGATAAGTCAGCAAAATGCTTTCCAGTACTTGGAAGAGTTAATGGGAAGTGTGGCAATGAGGCTGGTGCATGTCTGTTGCTTGTACCAGCGTTTCTTGGCATTGAGTAGACTCGTAATGTGTCACAGTATCCGACAGATGCAGGTGAGTGTGCCCTAGTCTCGAACCTGTAGGAAGGAGTGATAAATGCGATGGGATTCATGCAGAAGCAGTATATCCTGTGGTGGGAGAGGGGAGAGAGGGGCAATGAAGATATGTGTCTTTAGTGGGGGTATGGGTGGAGAAATCATCTAACAAGGTCTGCTGCAAAAAGGCTGTGGCATAGGTTAGATCACTGGGTTGCTGGAAGGTTAGAGTGTGGCTTCCTGTCTACGGATTCCTGGTAGGCTTTCCAGCTGGCACAGGAATAGTCATGGACAAGTTTTGGAGGGATTGGGATGGGGTGTATGGGGGAGGGTAGGGTGTAGGATATGATGAAGCAGATGGGTACATCTACATCTACATCTATACTTCGCGAGCCACCTTACGGTGTGTGGCGGAGGGTACTTATTGTACCACTATCTGATCCCCCCTTCCCTGTTCCATTCACGAATTGTGCGTGGGAAGAACGACTGCTTGTAAGTCTCCGTATTTGCTCTAATTTCTCGGATCTTTTCGTTGTGATCATTACGCGAGATATATGTGGGCGGTAGTAATATGTTGCCCATCTCTTCCCGGAATGTGCTCTCTCGTAATTTCGATAATAAACCTCTCCGTATTGCGTAACGCCTTTCTTGAAGTGTCCGCCACTGGAGCTTGTTCAGCATCTCCGTAACGCTCTCGCGCTGACTAAATGTCCCCATGACGAATCGCGCTGCTTTTCGCTGGATCATGTCTATCTCTTCTATTAATCCAACCTGGTAAGGGTCCCATACTGATGAGCAATACTCATAATCGGACGAACAAGCGTTTTGTAAGCTACTTCTTTCGTCGATGAGTCACATTTTCTTAGAATTCTTCCTATGAATCTCAACCTGGCGCCTGCTTTTCCCACTATTTGTTTTATGTGATCATTCCACTTCAGATCGCTCCGGATAGTAACTCCTAAGTATTTTACGGTCGTTACCGCTTCCAATGATTTACCACCTATGGCATAATCGTACTGGAATGGATTTCTGCCCCTATGTATGCGCATTATATTACATTTATCTACGTTTAGGGAAAGCTGCCAGCTGTCGCACCATGCATTAATCCTCTGCAGGTCCTCCTGGAGTACGTACGAGTCTTCTGATGTTGCTACTTTCTTGTAGACAACCGTGTCATCTGCAAATAGCCTCACGGAGCTACCGATGTTGTCAACTAAGTCATTTATGTATATTGTAAACAATAAAGGTCCTATCACGCTTCCCTGCGGTACTCCCGAAATTACCTCTACATCTGCAGATTTTGAACCGTTAAGAATGACATGTTGTGTTCTTTCTTCTAGGAAATCCTGAATCCAATCACAAACCTGGTCCGATATTCTGTAAGCTCGTATTTTTTTTCACTAAACGTAAGTGCGGAACCGTATCAAATGCCTTCCTGAAGTCCAGGAATACGGCATCAATCTGCTCGCCAGTGTCTACGGCACTGTGAATTTCTTGGGCAAATAGGGCGAGCTGAGTTTCACATGATCTCTGTTTGCGGAATCCATGTTGGTTATGATGAAGGAGATTTGTATTATCTAAGAACGTCATAATACGAGAACACAAAACATGTTCCATTATTCTACAACAGATTGACGTAAGCGAAATAGGCCTATAATTATTCGCATCTGATTTATGACCCTTCTTGAAAATGGGAACGACCTGCGCTTTCTTCCAGTCGCTAGGTACTTTACGTTCTTCCAGCGATCTACGATAAATTGCTTATAGAAAGGGGGCAAGTTCTTTAGCATAATCACTGTAGAATCTTAAGGGTATCTCGTCTGGTCCGGATGCTTTTCCGCTACTAAGTGATAGCAGTTGTTTTTCAATTCCGATATCGTTTATTTCAATATTTTCCATTTTGGCGTCCGTGCGACGGCTGAAGTCAGGGACCGTGTTACGATTTTCCGCAGTGAAACAGGTGTTAACTTCAAGCTGGGTCAAGGACTTCTGTAATGAAGGTTTTGAAAAGTTTGGGGGATGGCAGGACGACATCTGGTGTGATGTTGCTTTCAGGACGATTACACTGTTGGATGGGGACATCATCATCTTGGAGGGGCTTCGTTAACTGATGCCCCCACTAGAGTTCCACAGGATATCTACTAAAGAAGATGAGGGTGGGGGCAATAATATGGGTGGAACAGAACAGTTAATGTCGGTGAGGAGATCATAGGGGATGGGATTATAAGATCAGGATAGGATTTTGAAAAATACTTTTGGTGTTATTATTTCATCACCAAAAGGGGATATTCTTGAGGTGGCCAATTGCTACTCTGCCTTAGCCCAGGGATAGGGGATTATCAGTGCAGTGGAGGATGTTGGGAGATGTACAGATGGCATGGCGCAGTTGAAGGAACATTTCCTTGAGGAAATGGAAATGAGCATTTGGCGTCATTGGCCTGGAGGCCTCTTACGGGGCAGGTCCGGCCGCCTTGTTGCAGGTCTTATTACATTCGACGCCACATTGAGCGACCTGCGCGTCGGATGTGGATGAAATGATGGTGAAAACTGCACAACACCCAGTCTCTGAACGGAGAAAAGGGCCGACCCAGCTGGGAATCGAACCTGGGCCCGTTGGATAGCAATCTGTCACACTGACCACTCAGCTATTGTGGCGGACATTTCATTGAGGATGAAAGTAACAGTGTTGTGTTGGGAAGGGGTATGCATAAAAAGGGGCTTGTTGGTAGGGAGGGAGCAATTTTACTATATAGGATGTTGTAGCGCTGTTGCGCCATAATGAGAGGATCAATAACTGGTGGGATGAGTAAGGGGTGGAGAAGTATATGTGCTTGGTTGCTGAGATGGAATACTGCTTGAACAGAAAGTGGGATTTGCTGAAGGGAGTGTGGGCGTTGGGAGGCGTAGTTGGAGTAGAATAGTAAGGAAATGAATGGCGTCCTCAGCAGTGGGGCAGTGGGGATGGCCAGAGGGAGCTGTTAGGAGGGATGGGAAGGTCATTAGGATGGATGGGCACAGTAAATTCAGGTCTGATGGTGGGGGTTTGCATTACACTTGGTGGAGACTGTAGGGTGTGCAGGTGGGCAGGAAATCTAGGCTGGGATATTGCTTACAGTGGAGGCAGGTGGGATAATTCCCACAATCTGGAGTAAGGTGGTCATTACTGGGAGGCAGTTTTCACACCTGTACGATTGTGGAGGATTTTGAGTGTTCGTCTTTGATTTGGCCTCTGTGAGGAAGCAGATGACAGTGGGAGCATGCTCTGTAAATATGTGCATACAGAAGGTGGATTCAGAGTCAATGAGGTTACAGCAGGCGTTGTGGCTTTCTAGGGAAGGGTTGGTGTTGAGTTTGGTGACCACCTCCTCTGCTCTGATCTGAGTGCCAAGCTTCATAATCACAGGGTAGAGGGACTGTGAGCGGGGCTGGGATTGTTTGGGTGAGGGGTTGATTTGGAAGGGGGTGAGAGAAGCATGAGGACAAAACGTGATGTGGAGAGTTTGAAGAGAAGGTCTGTGGGGAAGGAGAGTTTGGTTCATTTGATGAGGACAGAGTCTGTATGGGTGATGATTTGAGGGATAGGGAGATGGGGGATATACTTTATAATTTTAATTGTGAGGGCTTTGGCGTTGAGGAATTGAGGGTCAGGGCAGGATAGGAGGAATGTGTGGACAGCCAGGAGGGAAGGAGCAGTGTTCATTTGACGTTTCTTGGTGAATTTGGTGGCTTTGGTGTCTGTGTTGTAACGGTTCTGGGTCTTTTTGCCGACTATGGAGTGGGGTGGAAATGGGCAGGTCGTTGGATCACACTGGACCCAGTGTGGGTGCTGGTGGATGGTATTCCTCGTGTGGTGCAGCGATTGTGGCACAACATGAGGTATTCCATGCAGGTGTTTGCAGAGGCAGTGGTCAGTGTGGGAGTGGAAGTTGCAGAGGGTGCAGATCAGGGGGGGGGGGGGGGGCACGGTAGAGGGTAGATGTGACTGCTGATAAGGAGGAGGCTGTGGGGGGATGGGGTGGACATATGGTGGTGGATCAGAGGAAGTGCTGCAAATGGTGATGGTGGCAGTGGGAGATCTGGTCGTGTAAATGATGGTGGTGGCTGGTATGTCCATTATAGGTTGAAAAGTGAGTTATGAGGATCGTGGTATTGTAGATCCATGCTCCCTATATACATGAGTTATACAGCAACAGCCTTAGGGAACGAAACACATTGATACCTACTTACGAGTCGCACGTCACACCTTAGCCAAGAGAAATGTAGGAAATACATCATACAATACTTTTTCCGGGTGACGTTCTCGTAATATTACTTGACAAAGCACCCCAAGACGAAAAACTGGACAGTCACCTTCAGTCTAGTCCAGTTCCATCTGCCAAATGAATAGTGTACCAGATGAGCCGACCGGCTGGAGCCGTTTTTTGTATCTGGACCTGGCTTCTTTTTTATATTTTTAGTCATCAGTCTTCTGACTGTTTTGATGCAGCACACCACGAATTCCTCTCCTGTGCCAACTTACATCATCAATTATTTGGTGGGTGTATTCCAATCTCTGTCTCTCTCTGCAGATTTTACCCTTTACAGCTCCCTATTTCCTGATGTCTTAACAGATATCCTACCATCCCATCCCATCATAATGTCAGCGTTTTTCATAAATTGATTTCCTCACTTATTCTGCGGAGAACCTTCTCGTTTCTTACCTTATCAGTGCACCTAACATTCTTCTGTAGCACTTCTGTAGCATCACATCGCAAAAGCTTCTATTCTCTTCCGTTCCAGTTTCCCTGGAGCGCATGTTTCACTACCATACAATGCTGTGCTCCAAATATACATTCTCAGAAGTTCTATATTGTGTACTAGTAGACTCCTCCTGTCCGAGAAAGCCATTTTTGCAAGTGCTAGTCTGCTTTTTGTGTCCTCCTTGCCTTGTCCGTCTTGGGTTATTTTGCTGGTTAGATATTAGAATACCTTTACTTCATCTACTTCCTGAACTTCAATCCTACTGCTAAGTTTCTCGCTCTTCTCATTACTTTCGTCTTTCTTCGATTTACTCTCAATCCATATTCTGTACTCGTTAGAGTGTTCATTCCATTCGACACATTCTTCCTCACTTTCGCTGAGGACAGCAATGTCATCAGCGAATCTTGTCATTGATATCTTTTTACCTTGAATTTTAATTCCACTCTTGAGGATTTATTTTATTTCCGTCATTGCTTCTTCCATGTATAGATTGAACAGTAACGGCGAAAGACTATACTCCTGTCTTTCATCATTCTTAATCAGAGCCCTTCGTTCTTGGTCTTCCACTCTTATTGTTCCCTATTGGCTCTTGCACATACTGTATATCACCCGTTTATCCCTATAGTTTACCCCTATTTTCCTTAGAATTGCGAACATATTGCACCATTCTACACTATCGAAAGTTTTTTCCAGATCGACAAATCCTACGTCTTCAGTCTTGCTTCCATTATCAGCCGCAACGCCAGAATATGCTCTCTAGTGATTTACCTTTCCTAAAGCCAAACTGATCGCCATCTAACACATCCCCAGTTTTCTTTTCCATGCTTCTGCGTATTATTCTTGTGAGCTGTTAAATGAGTGTGCTATAATTATTGCAGTTGTCAGCTCTTGTAATCTCCGGAGTTGTGTGGATGATGTTATTCCGAAAGTCGGATGGTATTTCGGGAAATCATACATTCTACACACGAACGTGAATAGTTGTTTTCTTACCTCTTTCCCAAATCATTTAAGAAATTCTGATAGAATTGTATCTGTCCCTCTAGTGCCTTATTTGCCTTATTTGATTTTAAGTATTCCAAAACTCTTTCAAATCTCAGACTAGTCCACCCCTCCTAGAGGCCTAGACTGTACTCTTTCAAACTATCCGATCTCACATCAGCATTTAACAGTGGAATTACCATTGCAGTCTTAACGTTACCACACTTGCTTTTAATTTCACTGCAAGTTGATATGAGTTTTCTGTATGCTGAATGAGACTTACCGACAATCATTTCTTTGTCGATTTCTTTACATTTTCCCTTCACTCATTTAGCCTTAGCTTCCCTGCACTTCCTATTTATTTCCTTGTTCCTACATGACTTTTATTTCTGTTTTCAAGAATTCCTCTGAACATTTTTGTACTTCCTTCTTTCTTCCTTGAACTGAAGTATTTCTCCAGTTACCCATGGTTGCTTCGTAGTTGCGCTCTTTGTACCTATGTTTTTCTTTCCTATATCTCTGATCATCCATCATTCCTCTTAAACTGAACTTTCTACAGATTACTCATTATCACGTTATCAATAGACTTAGACACCTTCAAGCCCTCCGATTTATTCCTTAGAACTTCCGTATCCAACTTCTTTCCGCATTGATTCTTCCTAACTAGTGTCTTAAACTTTAACCTGCTCTTCATCACTACTACAGTTTACAATCCAGTAACTGATTTCGGAATCTCTGCCTGACCATGATGTAATCTAATGGATATCTTCCCGTATCTCCCGACCTTTTCAAAGTACACCTCCTCGTCTTGTGAATCGGTACTACTAGGGGAAATTTACTGGAGAACTCAGTTTTTCTCCTCTCTCATACGTAGTACTAAGCCCGTATCTGCTGTACCCATTTTCTTCTACTCCTTCCCTTACAACCGCATTCCAATCCGCATGACTTTCAGATTTTCATCCACTTTTACCTATTGAATTACCTGTTCGGTATTCTCATTTACTTTCTCTATCTCTTCGTCTTCGGCTTGCGATGCCGGCATGTACACCTGAGAGCTGTCGTTGTCGGTGTTGGTTTGCTATCGATTCTGATGTGAACAACTCAATCACTGAACTATTTGCAGTACGACTCTCTCTGCCCTGCCTTCCTATTCATGACGAATTCTACTCCCATTATACCATTTTCACTGGCTATTGATATTACCCTATACTCATCTGACCAGAAATCCTTGTCTTCCTTGCATTTCACTTCAGTGACTTCCACTACATTTAGATTGAGGCTTAGTATTTCCCTTTCCAGATTTTCTAGCTTTCCTACCACCTTCAAACTTCTGATATTTCACGCCCGACTCGTAAACCATTATAATTTCGTTGGTTATTTAGTCTTTCTCTCATGGTCACTTTCCCCTTGGCAGTCCTTTCCTGGAGATCCAAATGAGGGACTAGTCAGCAAATCCTTTTCCAATGGACAGTTCATCATGATACGTATTAATTACAAGCCACATGCCCTGTGAGTACATAGTTTGTGTCTTTTAATGCAGTGGTTTCCATTGCCGTCTGCATCCTCATGTCGTGATCATTCCTGATTCTTCCTTCTTTAGGGACAGTTTTCTACCCCAAGAGGAAGAGAGTGCAGTGAACCTCTGTCTTCTCCTCCACCTTTTTGACAAGGCCGTTGGTTGAATGATAGTGACTTTTTATGCTGGAAGTCTTCGGCTGCCATTGCCGATGACTTATTCAAAATGGTGGCATGGTTCCAACCCAGGAGAGAGGACGTTTTGATTACTCGTCGAAGACGCCACCCATTCCTTTTCTTTTTTTTCTTTGTTGATCTCACTTTGATCGCTATTGTTGGTCGCATTTGTTTGTGGCGGACGTCCCACGACATCTGATCGAGTTGGCCGTTGATCCACTCATTCAATTTCTTATTGCTGCTAGACCATGTATGAAACTCCTAGAACATTGAAAACTGAAAGAAACTGTGTAGCTGAAAGCGTAGCGACTCCTTTTTCATACGTGTATGGGGCCATTATCAGCTACTATCCCGACACTTAAAGTGCTTAGACTCGTTTGTGGTTAAATGATATGTATCGGTGTATAGTAACATCAATTCGACAGCTCAGAACTACATAGTCGCTGTCTGTCATTCGTGTGATCCCTCACGTACTGCTGTACGTGGCTAATCCGCGAAGCAAAACCATCACGTTGATGCTCCTAGGATCGTATAGGCTGGCACACTCCATTTGAATATGTAACGAGAGAAAAAAAAGGAATTCTCTGTGAGAGACGACTTATTTCTCTTGTAAACAGAAGACTGGATTAGGGTATATACGGAAGCATACAGAGAATAACATTTTTATTCGATCAGAGCGTGGAATTGGGATAGAAGGGTAGCAGATAATACCGGTGTGATGTACCCACCATCAAGCGCTGTACAGTGGCTTCCGGCGTATTTGTTTTATACAGCAAAAATAGCTGAAAAGACAGTGAGCTAAAGCAGAAGAACATGTCATGCTGAAATTCATTTGCATCGATTTTTAAGGGGGTGTAATCCACCCGCTAAGAAATGATAGTGCAGGAGGTGAGTGATCACAAATTCCGTTGGTGTGTCACCTAGAGACTTTGGCACTCAATTCGGATCGAAGTGTAAGAGGTACTAAGGTGACTACTGTTACTGGAGGAAACACTGACAGTGATGTGGTGTGCCTTGTACTTGTTGGTTAATTGGCTCTCGATGTACCACAATTGGCATAGTCTCTGACATAAGGTACGCAAATATTTTATCTTGTGACTCCTATCGCATCGTATGATGTAATAAGTGAGTACATTTACTTCACAAATATTTTTAGGTTAATATTTTATTATGTTTATAAAAATCAGTTTTGTAACTGGTATATACATTTTTTAGGGCTAATACTTCTGAAGAAGATATTTTTACAAATATCGAAGCCAGGGTCAAGAGATAGTAAACCTTTATTTGCGAACAGGTTGACTGATTTTTCAATCTATTCTGAATCATACAGTTCCGGTTCCGCAACCATGATTAAGATTTTTAGGGTTTTAACTGTTTTGTGCTTCGCGCATAGATCTTTTGACAGACGTACGAATCTCTAATAATCTTTGCCTGTCGTCATTTTCGGGTCCTCTTTTAAAACGAGAGTGCAACAGCCTGTGCTTCCTCAACAGTTCCCGAATTTCGTTATTAATCCACGATGGGTCTTTTCCGTCGTTAACCCATTTACTAGTTGATGCTAAATGATTCCTGTACACAGGGAACATGGATTTGTAGCGGGATTGGGATGGTGGCTCGTTGTCCTAATATTATTATCCATCCTTATGTACCCCCCCAGCATCTATTGACTTCTAGATCAGCAGGAGGCTACTCTCCTGCACTTCAGAGGTAGTCCTGTTAGCATTACCCCTCCTTCCCACATAGGGCTGTTGGCTAGCCTGATACCGAAAATATCCTTTCTACATCAGACAGCCATTGATGAGACTGGTTGCGGCTATTTTCTAGCTCTTGATCAATGGCTGATACCCCTTCTCAACTCCTATGTTTCACAGCCAGAGGAAAAAGCTTGAAATTTCCCACTGATTTTTGAATTTCCCCCCAATTTTTGAATATCCAACCAGTAGGAGGAGGGGCGTTAGATCTCGTCAGTATTCTGGATCGACCATCTTGGATTGTGACGTCACAGGTAGACTGCGCCGTCATTCCAAAGATCATGAAACAAATTGAGTGCCCCACATCAGCAATTCCAAAGCTGATGAAATAAAGAGTATCCTACAGCAGAGACACGAAAATTGAATTATTGTAAATAATGAATATATTATTATTGTTATTATTTCATGTACAATGAAACATAACTAGCATTTGAATTAAATGCGAAAAATTAGAATTCACCGATTTTGACTTTCTCAGCGATTTTGAATTTCCTGCCATTTTTCCATGTGAAGACAGGCGGCTTCAATTGATTACTTTAAGTAATTATTCAAATTTGTTGATATCAAAATTCTGTTAGAAGGTCTTCTTTTAGCTTCCAAATTTCGAAGGCGAAGATTTCAGTTTAGAGTCCTGGTCTGGTACACAGGTTTAATCCCCCAGAGTGATTTTTCAAAGTATATTGCAACTTTTGTACCTTCCGAAATGAAATAAACAGCAGAGAATGATGGAACTTTCCCACAAATTCCCTGCAGGATAACACCAAAGTTAAGAAAAAATCGCCATATAACACTACCAGCTCAGCACAGACTGAGTAGAGATCAATTTACTTTCATTTATTCCGCTCCTAACAGGAAATAAAAATATAATAATAAATGAGTCATCAATTAAATATTGTCCAAACAATAGCATCGACAATACTATTATTTTCAATTTTGCTGATTCTTTCCTGCCAGTTTTTCCATGTAGTGGCAGGGGGGGAGTAGTAGTGTAGGGTAGGGGGACTGGTGGAGTTGCTAATTAATTGACAAGTTTAATTAATTAATTAGGTAATTGGATACAAAAATAGGTGTGATGTCAACACATATACACCATTGGGCGGACGGTCTGCCAATTTGAGTAATTTAAAAGTTGGGTCGTTCTCTCTTTACCCCACTACGAATAAACAGTTGGGTGGAGTCCGCTATGCAGAGTACGTGATGTAACACACCAAAGCTGTCATAAGGCATTAAATAAAATGTAAAAGCCTGGCAGATAATATGATATCAATATTAGCTCAATAGGTAAAAAATGGCGTTCAACAGTGATATGCAGACAGTTGGAGATGTTGTCGTTGAATATGTATATCATGGTTGTAAAGATGCATTATTCACCGATGATTTAAGATACTTCTGGTAGCTATGTCGATAGCGAGTCGCAATAGATTACCTTAAAACCATCTCCGTTGGGCCTACATCTGATCAACCATCCTGCTGAACACGTAATTCTTATATGTTTTATCTTCCTAACTGTTGCCTGAGGCATTACATACCCCAGTGAATCCATCCCCTTTCTGCTGACCTACCAGCCTTTCCTTAGTCTTCAGCAGTGTCCTTGAAACCTTCAAACAATGGTTCAAATGGCTCTGAGCACTATGGGACTTAACATCTGTGGTCATCAGTCCCCTCGAACTTAGAACTACTTAAACCTACCTAACCTAAGGACATCACTCACATCCATGCCCGAGGCAGGATTCGAACCTGCGATCGTAGCGGTCACGCGGTTCCAAACTGTAGCGCCTAGAACCGCACGGCCACACCGGCCGGCTTGAAAACTTCCTCTCCAAATTCATCCATTAATATCTTCAACACCACCTACCCCTCCTGTTGCCTGAAGCGGCTTCCGTTCTAAATTTTTCACCTCCTTTACCCACACGAACCAAATGCAGACCCTCCCTCTTCTTGACAGTAAACATGAAAAACGCCTGCGAAAGTGTGCGGCATTCTATGTTCCTTTAAAAACTCCACTAGTTTACTCTTCCAGACAATTACATACGCGTAATCCATCCTTTCTATGTAACTATCGCAAGATGGTAGGAAATTTCTTAAAAGGTCAGGGAGTAACGTTCATGGTTACGGAGCAGAAGAGGGTAAGAACTGTAGAGGAATACAGAGATTGGAATTCATATGTTAGTCCGTCACACTTGCCTTCACTTAGTGAATGGTTTCCGTTTCCATGCTTTCCCCTGTTTTTGTGATGTGCCTAACATACGTATTACTCAGTAGGTAAGCTTCCTTACAAAAAGTCATAAGACCCAACCATATGTCATCTTATAGTAAAAAAAAACCATCTTATTGTACATAAATTGTGTAATACATGAGTTTCAGTGTACAAAATCATTTACTATAACTGTAATACATTCTGTTTTATCATTGTCTTCATTTCTTTAATTTTCTACAGTATTATTTTAATACACTCTGTAATAGGCCATTTAACTAGTGATGCTACTCCGACACCGATCACGCGCCATAGCAGACGCAGAAAGCAGATCTCGCATGTACAGTTTCACACAGGAGGCCGTGCATCCTGCTGCAGATACTAAAGCGAATCGCTTTACGTTTAATTTTATGCGTCATTTCACACGAGGAGTCGCGAAGCACACTGTGGCGGCTTCGTAGATTGACAAGTGAATCCACACTATTCATTTTACACTCAGAATTATATGGGAGCCTTCAGATTGCAACCAAGATGTGCGTCGCTTCTAGTCAGCTTTCACACGCAGATAACACACGTTATTTTGTCAGCGACTCTGTTCTTTCTGCCCGCTGTTGATCATTAATATATAGTGTACTGAAGATCTTCTGCGCGTGTCTTAAGATGGAGAAAACGTTGAGCGAATTTAACATAGAGACTTGATTGCGGAAGAGCAAATTGGGAATGTGGGATTGTTCCGCACCTGATAATTAAAGCAGCAAAAAATATGTGCAGGGTGTTTCATGTGCAAGGTGTTTCAATGTTTCTGCTACAGGCTTTTATGGTTTGTAGAGCGGACTTCGTAGATAAATTTTTCATAAGGGACTCATGTCCGGAGATTTATCAGTACGCGCCGTCTAGAGCAGTGGTTTCCAATCTGGATGTAACTACCCTCTGAGGGGAAAATGAAATTTTTGAGGGGTAAACTCGAAACGAGTCGATTCTGTTTCAGTCAAGAAACGAAATTATTTTCAAAAGATCATCACTATTATCATAATTTTGTAAGAGTCTAATATTGATTATATCAGTTATCAATAATTACTTTTTCTCAGTTCGTTTTATTAATGGGGTCGAGGTACAGGTTCCACCCACTAAACATACATGTTTTGCTTTTTCCTGTACTTCGCTGATGATAAAAGTGAGACATATACGTAACAATTACTAAATATCTCAGGATAATAC
Source organism: Schistocerca piceifrons (assembly GCF_021461385.2). Lineage (NCBI taxonomy): Eukaryota > Metazoa > Arthropoda > Insecta > Orthoptera > Acrididae > Schistocerca > Schistocerca piceifrons. The sequence continues at coordinate 601,526,002 of NC_060141.1, read as the reverse complement.
CTTCAAAAGTTTGTAGATAGTACCTGCAATAGCCCAGAAATTGTTTCATTACTCGCTTCGAAACTTATAGATGAATTAATTGACAGAACGACACAGCAGTAACTACATAAGGTCTACTACAGTGGTGGACACGGTTTTATTATTATTATTATTATTATTATTACTATAAACGTTAGTGGCTGTAGTCAGACACAAAACGTAAACAGTCTGACGTCTTCCACCTTCTGCCAGTTCAGAAGTAAGGAGTGCAGCAATCAAGCCTTGAATATAGTGCCCACAAGCAAGTGACACAATGGAGAGGCGTAACGCAGGAGATGTATGTGTGTTCCACAGAAAGTCTTTCATTCCACAGCTTAGTTAGGTGTTTTAAAGTTGGTGACAATGAGTGGGAAGAGGGGGTGGGGGAGCGAGGAGGGCGTGGGGGGGGGGGGGGCGAGAGGGCGGGCGGGCGTATTAGCGACTGTCTGATTGATCTGAGGGGTACTTTAGTCTAAGAAGGTTGGGAACCACTGGTCTATAGGGAGCCGCCGCTGGACCCTGTGGTAATTGTGACATCACAAACCGTTTTCATCTGACTACAACAACGACTGCGGAAACCTGGTAGTAGGAGGGTTGACTCTGGTGCTCCAGGGATGTGTTGCACCGTTGATTTTGAAGCGTCACGTAGAAGAGAACCTGAGGACAAGTACTCAAAACGTTGTACACTTCATGGAGTCCTGTAGAGGGTACAGGTCGGAGCTCATTGCCTCCTTTGTGCGGGTACTGCTAGGCGGGAGATTTGTAAGTGATCCTCCTTATGAAAGTGATCCTCCTTGCAACCCTACATTGAGGTGACAGAGACATTGGACAGAAATATGCACGTATACAGACTGCCGTAGTATCACGTCCACAAGATATGAAAGGCCAGTGCATTGGGGAAGCCGTCATTTGTACTCAGGTGAGTGACGTGATAAGGTTTCCGAGGTGATCGTGGCAGCACGACGGGAATTAACAGACTTTGAACGCGGAATGGTAATTGGAACTAGACGCAAGGGGAATTTCGTTTTGGAAATTGTTAGGGAAACAAATATTCCGAGATCCACAATGTCAAGAGTGTGCTGAAACTAACAATTTTCAGGCGTTATCTCTCACCACATGCACCTTCACTTAACGACCGCGAGCAGCGACGTCTGCGCAGAGTTGGCATACTAAGAGACAAGCAACACTGCGTGAAAATACCTCACAAATAAGTCTGGGATTTACGGCGAACGTATCCATTAGGACAATGCGGGAACACTCGGCGTTAAGGGGCTATGGCGGCAGACGATCGATGCGAGTGCCTTTGCTGACAGGACGCCATCGCGTGTAGATCCTCTCCTGGGCTCGTGACCACATCAGTTGGGCATCGGATAACTACAGAACGGTGGTCTGGTCAGATGACTGCCGATTTCAGTAGTTAAGAGATGGCAGGCTTGAATGTCGTGCAGACTCCACGAAGCCATTGCCCCAAGTTGTTAACAAGGCATTGTACGCTCTGATGGTGGCTCCATAATAATATAGGCTGTGTTTACTTGGTATTGACTGAGTCCTCTGGTCCAACTGAAGCGATCATTGGTGGGAGAAGCTTGTGTTCAGCAACTTGAAGACCATTGGCATCCATTCATGGACATCGTGTTCCCAGACAATGATTCGTCACGTCACTGGAACATAACTCTTTGTGATTGGATTGAAGAACACTCTGGGTAGTTTGAGCCAGTGTATTGGTCACCCAGATCACCCGACACGATTCCCATCTAGCATTTGTGGGGCACAATTAAGAGTTCAGTTCGTGCACAAAATCCTGTACGGGCATTACTTTCACAGTTATGGACGACTACAAAGGCAGCATGGGCCAGTCCATGCCACGTCGAGTCGCTGTATTACGCTGGGCCAAAGGAGGACCAGTACAATATTAAAAGGTATCCCACAACGTCTGTCACCTCAGCGTAATTTGTTAGCACCACACCACGTCAGTCCCAGACAACAGCGCCGCCTTGCCCGACGAGATTCGGTGTCCTCCTTTTTCGGCGATAGCGAATCCATTGCATTGACTTTGCTCCTTGGTCTTGGGTTCGTAGTGACATAGCCAGCACCCGTTCATGGTGAGATCAGGCGGCTTATCACGTTCTCTAGATGGTCGTGACAGAACTGCAACATTTCCACAGCTGCTTGGGTTCGGACGGCTTTATGCGTGTGTGTGTGAGCAGTCGCCGAACTCATCTAGCGGTGGCCTACATCGCGTTCAATATTTTGTGCAAGCTGTTGAAAATAGGCCCATGAATCATTTTTACTTTTTCCACTGTCGCACTGATTCCAACCTTCGAGCTCCAGGGCGATTTCCGACATTCGCTTCTTCGTAACTTGACTTGTTCTACCAAATTCGGACCGTTTGCGATACGTAACGACTGTTCGTATGACGGTGCACTGTGGCCGTAAGCTTTCGCCAACTCAGCATAGTTTGTTGGAGCGTCATGGCCCTTCAAGTGCAGAAAACGATATTTCAGGATGCTCAAAGCCATTGTGATGGACAGTGCAATGGAAAGTACTGCATCAAAGGCATATAACGTGAATCCACAGATCATGAGCCGTTCACTTAACAAACGTCACCATGTTCTCTCCGCCGGCGAAACACTCCGGTTTCGTTCATAATTTCTTTCTCCGGTAAGGGACTACTAACAGAAGTGTAATCAAGAGAAGAATGAATAAGCAACAAAAGGGTAAGATTCTGCGAGTCAGTGCGTGAAACGTCGTGAGTTTGAACATTGTAGATAAGCTAGAAAATCTGGAAGCTGGGAAGCAAAAACTCAACTTACATTTTTTTTGGAACAGAGAAGTTAAATGGAAAGAAAATAAGGATTTCTTGTAAGATAAATTTAGAATAATATCGTTGGCAGCAGAAAGTACAAAAGGGCAGACACGGTAGAAAATGAATTACTGTGGTTCACAGTTCAGTAATAGGTTTCTCCTCATTAGAATCGACAGTAAACCAACACCAACAACATGTTGTCAAATACATATCCCGACGTAGCAAGCAGGGCATGGAGAGGAAGAGCAAATACATGAGTGTTATGAGCGTGTAATTCAATATGGAAAGGGATACAAAAATCTAATAAGTGCGAGTGACTACTTGGAAAAGGCCTAGAGACACGCGAAGATAACAGCGGGATTACACCATCGGCAAACGCAGCAGTCGAAATCAGATATTGGACTGTAAGACGTGCTCAGATACAGATATAGACCTGGATCACAGATTAATAACGAAATAGAGTGGATTGAAGCTTAAGACAATCGTCAGGGAGACTCAGCATGGAAGGAACAAGGATTCTGAAATACTGAGTAATGATGGCGTGCGTTTAAAATTCTCTGATGTTGTAGACAATGTGATCTTCTTTATTCGTATCAGAGGTACACGAAATGAACACATATACAATAAATTCAAAGAAAACTATACAGTATTCACCCAGAACTGGGCAACTTTGATAGCATTGGGTGTTGCAGGCGTTAAGTCCTTCATGCTTCGGTTGGTTTGGTATGAGTTACATTTGAAGAGATGCCGGGTTGTCTGCAATTCACCCCATTCGCACAGTGTTGTGATGACAGCTGGCAGTTGGAAGTTCAATTTAAGGAGATTGTTCCTCGATCCTGCGGTCCGTAGTCTGTTCCAGGACTTCCAGATGACCCACTTCTCCATGTGTCCAGGCGGCAGGGATTCTTGTGGTGTCATCCAGTTTGATAGGTGTTGGCATCTTTCTTTCCGCTTGGTGAGTCGGGTAGCCGCAGCTGATCCTTCTAAGGGCTGTGAGGTTGTTAGGAAACTCTTCCTGGACTTCGGTTTTAGCTTGGCAGGTTGATGCCCAAAGAGCGGATGTGAGGTCACTGTATTTGATTTATGCCTCTCGATGTTAGCGGCGTCCTCTCTTCTGATGTCACACTGAGCAATCCCAGCGAGACATTGAACTTTATCCATGGGGGTTCACCTTAGACAGCCTGTAACAATCCTTGTTTAAATGATTCAAATGGCTCTAAGCACTATAGGAGTTAACATCTGAGGTCATGAGTCCCCTGGACTTAGAACTACTTAAACCTGACTAATCTAAGGACATAACACACATCCATGCCCGATGCAGGATTCGAACCTCCGACCGTAGCAGTAGCGCGGTTCCGGACTGAAACACCTAGAACCACTCGGCCACAACGGGCGGGATGACAATCCTACAGCTGTCATTTAAGGCTACATCAACTTGCTTTGCACGTGCTGAATTGTACCACACTGGGCTGGCATACTCTCCTGTAGAATAGCATAAGGCAAGAGCTGTTGTACCTAATGTTTGTGGATGTTTACTCCAGTTCGATCGCACCCGTTTCCGAAGAAGGCAGTTTCTGGAGGATACTTTCTGCTTCAGTTTCAGACAATATTCCTTGCAGGTCAGTGTACGGTCGAGAGTGACACCGAAATACCTGGGGTGGTAACAATACCCTAGTGCAACTCTATTCCAGAATATTTTAAGTTTCCTGTCAGCTTGTTTGTGTTTCAGATGGAATGAACAGACTTGCGTTTTCTTAGGATTGTGATAATGAATACAGACAGTTCAGTTGAGAGGGAAAGGACATCTCTGAAAAGATTCACAGGAAAACGCAGGTACAAGGGAGGTAGCTGTGAAGAAACCATGTGTGATAGAAAGAATATCTCAGCTGACTGAGGAAGGAAGCAAGTTTAAAAAAATTTAATGGAAGCTAAGAATACGGAGCTATGAATCGCTTAGGAATGAAATAAAAAGGAAATGCAAGGTAGCCAAGGCGAAAAAGCTGCACAAAAATGTGGGTAAAGACAAAAAAGAATTATCAATTGGAAGACAGATTCAGCATACAGCAAAGTTATAATAGCCGTCGCGGAAATTAAAAGCAAGAGCGACAACATAAGAGTTGAACGGGGATTTCATTGTTCTATGAGAGTGAATCGGCGGAAAGAGTAGGTGAGGCTATTCTACTTGGAGGATAGTTCACCTAGAATACATGATGTTTCTTAGTCGGTATTTCAGTCTAGTTAGCGATATTAGAAACACTTGGAGTTTTCGCCTACAAAGCCTTCACAAGCAGTTTCCGGCATTTTATACTGTTTTCGACCTTGAAAGACGTGAGGTTGTGTTTGTGCAGCGTTCGTAAATTGTAAAGCAATGTTAATTATTCATTAACAGAGTTTTATGGTGAGTTAAATTGTGTATATTTTTAAAACTAATTACATGACGTGCGGACAGTTACGTCCGTCACACACCATCCTGTACTTTCAAACGGAAGAAGATGTTCTACAATGGAACATGTGTATTTGCAAAAGAAGTGAGTTTCTTCAACATATCATCAATTTCCTTTGTCTTTAAAATGGAGATCTGTGTTAACTGCCAATAACTTCTATTTTAGAATGTTTTTGTATAGTAACTAGTTTTTTTACTTCTTTATTTCATTTTACTGATTGATAGCAGAGTTTTACTTTAACACATATATTATTCACTACAATACTGACAAGATTTTCACGATTTCCACAGTTTTAAATTTGAATACAATACACATAATTCGTGTCATTGCGTATACAATCTATGCAGAATTCGTGTCGCTGCCTATACCATCTATATATGCAGTGACACGAATTATATAATGTACTGGATTCACTCTGGTCTTAATATGCTCATAGCAGACCGAAATTAATTACCTGGTCAATAAAACTTTTGTGATCCATGAATGGGTTTATAGCTACAATACAAAGAGATATAACTCCTAATATGATGTCGGACCTCCTTCTGTTCGGCGTATTGCAGAATCTCGACGTGGCGTGGACAAGTCGGTGGGGTACCCCTGCAGAAATATTACGCCACGCTGCCTCTACAACCGCCCATAACTGCGAAAGTGTTGCCTGTGCAGGATTTCGTGCACGAACAGAGCTCTCGATTATGTCCCATAAATGTTCGGTGCGACTCATGTCGAGCAATCTGGGTGACCAAATTATTCACTCGAATGGTCAAGAATGTTCGTCAGACCAATCGCTAACAATTATTGCCTCGTGACATGGCGCACTCTCAGCAATAAAAATGTTATCGTTGTTTGGGAACGTGTAATACTAGAAGGCTGGTGCCACACATCTAAAGCCGAAAGTAATAGATTTTCTAAAATTTTCAGAAAGGACTATCCCTTTAAACAGTGCCGTTAGAAAATCATTTACCTTTTTTTCTTAGTAATGAAATACTGAAACAGCATTCGCTTAGTAACATTAAATAGGTTGTGTATTGCGTCTAAATTTACCAATATTCTTAAATTAGGTCCGCAGCGATGGGGGACTCCAGATCACAGGGGCCCGGGTTTGATTACCGGCTAGATCAGAGATTTTCTTTGCTCGGGATGTATGCGTTGTTCTAATCATTTCACCTGATTCTCTTCGTAAAGACGCGTAAGTCATCGAAAAGGTGACTTGCAACAGGCGCCCGAACAACAGCAGTAAGTACTCCTTACCCGATAATGTCACAGGATCATTCATTCACTCATGAATAATCGGTGCATATCAGAAACTAATCATTTGACGTCTTTCACTGGGAAAAAAAGAAACTTAAGCTAAGCGACACTGAGAATTGTTTGTAAGTTTCCTAGATATATAGTCCAATAGTTTATTCACTTTCTGAGTCGCCGATTAATAAAATTTACACATATACAGGGTAGTCCATTGATCGTGACCGGGCCAAATATCTCGCGAAATAAGCGTCAAACGAAAAAACTACAAAGAACGAAACTTGTCTAGCTTGAAGGGGGAAACCAGATGGCGCTATGGTTGGCCGGCTAGATGGCGCTGACATAGATCAAACGGATATCAACTGCGTTTCTTTAAATAGGAACCTCCATTTTTATTACAAATTCGTGTAGTACGTAAAGAAATATGAATGTTTTAGCTGGGCCACTTTTTTCGCTTTGTGATAGAAGGCGCTGCAATAGTCACAAAAATACGGCTCACAATGGCTCGGTTGTTCCAATGTGATACATGTACCTTTATGAACTTATCATTTCTGAGAACGCATGCTGTTGCACCGTGATTACCTGTAAATACCACATTAATGCAATAAATGCACAAAACGATGTCCGACAGCCTCAATGCATTTGGCAATACGTGTAACGACGTTCCTCTCAACAGCGAGTAGTTTGCCTTCCGTAATGTTCGCACAGGCATAATGTCAGGCGTTGTCGGTGGATCACGTTAGCAAATATCCTTCAACTTTCGCCACAGAAAGAAATCCGGGGACGTCAGATCCGGTGAACTTATCATTTCTGAGAACGCATGCTGTTGCACCGTGATTACCTGTAAATACCACATTAATGCAATAAATGCACAAAACGATGTCCGACAGCCTCAATGCATTTGGCAATACGTGTAACGACGTTCCTCTCAACAGCGAGTAGTTTGCCTTCCGTAATGTTCGCACAGGCATAATGTCAGGCGTTGTCGGTGGATCACGTTAGCAAATATCCTTCAACTTTCGCCACAGAAAGAAATCCGGGGACGTCAGATCCGGTGAACGCACGGGCCATGGTATGGTGCTTCGACGACCAATCCACCAGTCATGAAATACGCTATTCAATACCGCTTCAACCGCACGCGAGCTATGTGCCTGAAGTGCCCATCATGTTGGAAGTACATCGCCATTCTGTCATGCAGTGAAACATCTTGTAGTAACATCTGTAGAACATTACGTAGGAAATCAGCATACATTGCATCATTTAGATTGCCATCGATAAAATGGGGGCCAATTATCCTTCTTCCCTTAATGCCGCACCATACATTAACCCACCAAGGTCGCTGATGTTCCACTTGCCGCAGCCATCGTGGATTTTCCGTTGCCCAATAGTGCATATTATGCCGATTTACGTTACCGCTATTGGTGCATGACGCTTCGTCGCTAAACAGAACGCGTGCAAAAATTTGTCATCGTCCCGTAATTTCTCTTGTGCCCAGTGGCAGGACTGCACACGACGTTCAAAGTCGTCGCCATGCAATTCCTAGTGCATAGAAATGTGGTACGGGTGCAATCGATGTTGTTGTAGCATTCTCAGCACCGACGTTTTTGAGATTCCCGATTCTCACGCAATTTGTTTGCTACTGATGTGCGGATTAGCCGCGACAGCAGCTAAAACACCTACTTGGGCATCATCATTTGCTGCAGGTCGTGTGGCTGAACTCTTCCTGTTTCCCTAAATAACGTAATTATCCGGCGAACGTTCCGGACACTTGGATGATGTCGTCCAGGATACCGAGCAGCATACATAGCACACGCCCGTTGAGCATTTTGATCACAATAGCCATACATCAACACGACATCGACCTTTTCCGCAATTGGTAAACGGTTCATTTTAACACGGGTAACGTATCACGAAGCAAATACCGTCCGCACTGGCGGAATGTTACGTGATACCACGTATTTATACATTTGTGACTATTACAGCGCCATCTATCACAAAGCGAAAAAAGTGGTCCAACTAAAACATTCATATTTCTTTACGCTCTACACGGACATGTAATAAAAATGGGGGTTCCTATTTTAGAAAAATGCAGTTGATATCCTTTTGACCTATGGCAGCGCCATCTAGCGGGACAGCCATAGCATCATCTGGTTTCCCCCTTCAAGCTAGACGAGTTTCGTTGTTTGTAGTTTTTTGATTTGATGCTTATTTCGTGAGATATTTGGCCCGGTCACTATCAATGGACCATCCTGTATATGTCTTTTACCTGGAATCGGCTGTGCTGACTACAAAAACAAGTATGCAAAGAACTCTATGGTGATAGCTACATATTATGTGCCTGACCCTTTCATGGAAACTAAAAGCGTTTCATCTCTTTCTAATGCTCGAGATTTCACACAAAAAGCTTGAGGGTGCAAGTATTTACTTTGGCAGTTCATATCAATTTCAAAGTGACACGATTAAAAAAACATTAAAAATTATAAAGTAATTGTTTGCTATAAAACCAATCATGGATCACAAAAATTTTATTAACCAGGTAATTAATTTCGGTATTTCTTTAGACAACGTAGTTGTGTGGAGATAACAGTGATTAGTTTACTTATAATCAATTATTCAAAGGACAGTCACAGTCGCATTATTTATTTTGCCGCCAACCGGTTTCAACCCGCGATGGGGTCATCTTCAGGGCAATTTACACCATTTGGTCGCTCGCTGGAGTCGTCATCGGGCCCTGAAGATGACCGCATCGCGGGTTGAAACAGGTTGGCAGCAAAATAAATAATGCGATTGTAACTGTCAGTCCGCAGCTCGTGGTCGTTCGGTAGCGTTCTCGCTTCCCACGCCCGGGTTCCCGGATTCGATTCCCGGCAGGGTCAGGGATTTTCTCTGCCTCGTGATGATTGGGTGTTGTGTGATGTTCTTAGGTTAGTTAGGATTAAGTAGTTCTAAGTTCTAGGGGACTGATGACCATAGATGTTAAGTCCCATAGTGCTCAGAGCCATTTGAACCTTTTTTGTGACTGTCACTTTGAATAATTAATTTCGGACTACTATGAGCATATTCAGACCCGAGTGAATCCAGTACATTATAAAATTCGTATCACTGCGTATATAGATGGTATAGGTAAGGACACGAATTATGTATAGATAGTATACGCAATGACACGAATTATGTAATGTAATGTATTCACTCAGGTCTGAAGAATCTCGTAGCTGATTGAAATTATTTACCTGCTTAATAAAATTTTTGTGATCCATGGCCGGACATATAACAAAACAAAAATATCCTGGATCGCTGTGAAACCTTATTGCGAATATGTCACAGCTCCTGGGTCAGAAATACGAGTAAGTGCCTCTGCCAGCCGCAACTCGCAGCACACGAATATTGGTGTTTCGCAAAAGTCGCTAGCGTCATGAGTATAGTGTTGGTATGCTAACGTAAACATGTCGCACATCACAGGCGAGGGATCCTGGTACCTGCTGTCAGTCCTCGTACATCAGCCCTATCGTCTATCGCTCTGGATACCCGCAAAAGAGAGCCTCATTCCCTCGCTTGCGAGAGAGTCATGCTGGCGAGAACGCACGCCGGCATTTGCTAAAGAGCGACTGCGAAACGAGTGGTCGTGGAGGGCGCTGGAAGCTGCGTAAAAAGCTCTCATGTACTCGAAGCCTATCCTGCAAATAAAGGCGGAGAGCCACTGCAGTGACGGCTATCGGATAGCAGGTGCTCCAGGGAGGAGGGTGCATGCATTTGGCGCCGAGTGTCGCCCTCCGAGTAACGACACGGCAGACGAATAAGCTGGCGCTGCCCCCGCGGCGCCGGCACCAGCGCCGGCCTGAGTGCTCGCTCATTTCCGAAGCCGCCGATTTACAATTCTAATGCCGATAGCGCTGCCCGCGCTCCCCCAACAGGTGAGGGCCGCAGACGTAAAGTCACCCCTGTGCAGCCAGCATACGGCGACGCGGCAGAGGGTACCGCTGACGGCACAAGTCATCGCAACGCAAAAATAACGCCACGATACTGAACGTATAAGGCCACGGCGGCTCTTGAGTATACATTTTTGGTGTTCACAAACTTTTAGGTTCAGATACGTTTCAGAGTGTGAAATTAATATCATCTTCTGCGTATCAGTTATGCTTATCAACAAGTTTATACATCTGCAGCCACTGCCAATAACAATAATAATAATAATAATAAGATGCATAGCTACGCATGTTAGCAGCGCTGTCTGAAGCATCTCGGTTCAAATGGCTCTGAGCACTATGGAACTTAAGTCCCCTAGAACTTAGAACTACTTAAACCTAAGGACATCACACACATCCATGCCCGAGGCAGGATTTGAACCTCCGATCATAGCGGTCGCGCGGTCCCAGACTGAAGCACCTGGAACCGCTCGTCCACAACTACCGGCTTGAGGCGTCTTGTCATGGTGTGGGCGGCTCCCCCCTTCGGAGGTTCGAGTCCTCCCTCGGGCATGGGTGTGTGCTTGTAGCCCTTAGCGTAAGTTAGTTTAAGTTAGATTAAGTAGTGCGTAAGGCTAGCAGTTTGGTCCCATAAGATCTTACCATAAATTTCCAATTTCCAAATAATATGCATAACTTGTGTAACAAAGGAAACAATTGTTTATGTAGAATTTTGTTGTTCTGTTGATGATTAAGTACAGTTTAGGGCAGGAACGAAATAATGTGTGAGCTTTCGATATTCTCCATTAAAATTTTTTGGGTAAATGGGAGTTTTTTGGACGTCCGCCCCCGGTAGCTGAGTGGTTGCCGGCACGGTAGCTCAGCATGTTCGGTCAGAGAGCTGGCTGGCCTCTGTAATAAAAAAAAATAAATAAAAAAATGAAAAAAACTGAGTGAAAAGATCAACAACGAACTTCAACCTATGTCATGTGACATCCGCTACCTCGAAATACAACAAACCCTAACGAACAAAAAAGAAAAAATGTGGTCAGCGCCACAGAATGTCATTCCTAATGGCCCGGGTTCGATTCCAGTCTGGGTCGGAGATTTTCTCCACTCCGGTGTTGTCCTAATCATCATCATTTCATACCCATCGACGCACAAATCGCCGAAGTGGCGTCAAATATAAAGACTTGCACCAGGTAAACGGTCTGCCCGACGGGAGGCCCTAGTCACACGACATTTACATTTACATTTTTACGGACAAATCTATCTTCTCTGTAACACATGTACACTACTGGCCATTAAAATTGCTACACCACGAAGATGACGTGCTACAGACGCGAAATTTAACCGACAGGAAGAAGATGCTGTGACATGTAAATGATTAGCATTTCAGTGCATTCATACAAGGTTGGCGCCGGTGGCGACACCTACAACGTGCTGACATGAGGAAAGTTTCCAACCGATTTCTCATACACAAACAGCAGTTGCCCAGCATTGCCTGGTGAAACGTTCTTGTAATGCCTCGTGTAAGGAGGAGAAATGCTTACCGTCACGTTTCCAACTTTGATAAAGGTCGGATTGTAGCCTATCGCGATTGCGGTTTATCGTATCGCGACACTGCTGCTCGTGTAGGTCGAGATCCAATGACTGTTAGCAGAATATGGAATCGGTGGCTTCAGGAGGGTAATACGGAACGCCGTGGTGGATCCCAACGGCCTCGTATCACTAGCTGTCGAGATGACAGGCATCTTATCCGAGGAGCTGTAACGGATCGTGCAGCCTCGTCTCGATCCCTGAGTCCACAGATGGGGACGTTTGCAAGACAACAACCATCTGCACGAACAGTTCGACGACGTTTGCAGCAGCATGGACTATCAGCTCGGAGACCATGGCTGTGGTTACTCTTGACGCTGCATCACAGACAGGAGCGCCTGTGTTTGGCGACATCGCGGTGAACGCACACTGGAAGCGTGTATTTGTCGTCGTCATAATGGCGTATCACCCGGCGTGATGGTATGGGGTGCCATTGGTTACACGTCTCGGTCACCTCTTGTTCGCACTGGCGGCACTTTGAACAGTGGACGTTACATTTCAGATGTGTTATGACCCGTGCCTCTACCCTTCATTCGATCCCTGCGAAACCCTACATTTCAGCAGGATACTGCACGACCGCGTGTTGCAGGTCCTTTATGGGCCTTTCTGGACACAGAAAATGTTCAACTGCTACCCTGGCCAGCACATTCTCCAGATCTCTCACCAATTGGAAACGTCTGGTCAATGGTGGCCGAGCAACTGGCTCGTCACAATACGCCAATCACTACTCTTGATGAACTGTGCTATCGTGTTGAAGCTGCATGTGCAGCTGTACCTGTACACGCCATCCAAGCTCCGTTGGACTCAATGCCCAGGCGTATCAAGGCCTGGGCATTGAGTCCAACGGTCAGAGGTGGATGTTCTGGGTATTGATCTCTCAGTATATATGCACCCACACTGCGTGAAAATCTAATCACATGTCAGTTCTAGTATAATATATTTATCCAATGAATATCTGTTTATCATCTGCATTTCTTCTTGGTGTAGCAATTTTAATGTCCAGTGGTGTATTAGTCCACGAATTAAGGCTGAAAATCAGACATTCTTACGTTCCACCAACACAGCTTAAGCTACTGTAGAATTCCCTGTTAAATGTCCGCTTATACTGACGCCTATTTGATTTAGACACGTTTTAAATCAATGGATCTCGTCTGGGAAGCCGTAATTCACACGTGGCTAATTTTTTCTTGGTAATTTTTTTCTGTTAGGACATAAAAACATACTCAACAGAGTTAATGTTGAGATAAGACACAAAAGCCGATTCCTGCCCAGTAAGCATGATTAAATTCAAGTGCTAATGCCTATCATCATGGTCACTTGACTAGAATACAAACGAGTCGCTGAGAACCATTAAAGGTCAAAAGCACGTCGTCGTCAATCCCACATTTCAGTGAATATAAGAGAAACGATTGATACAGATTTTCGTGAATGTTCATACAAATAGTGTGGGCCTACAGCACAAATAAAAGTGAATCACCACAAGGTCAGTAGATGTCAGAAACATGAATAAATGCTGCAGTCTCACAATTGTCGGTGATGTGTATTAGGCATTTGTGGTTTCTCACTGCCTCAAATGCATTACCTTATGTTAAAATACAAAACTTAATATACTGCAACTCATTCACAAACCCACAACTAGGTTTTTCTGTCAGTATAACTATAACATATACTGACGTCCGATCTAATTTCATTACGTAGAGAGTGAATTGGCATATCTGAAGAGTGTGCTACTGTTTATCGCGATTTGCGCCAAGCGAACTGGGATAAAAGTCTGCTGCAAGGTGCCACTGCCTGGTGACACTGACGTAAATTTGTAGTTGCGTGGTAGGAGATAGCTGGCACGCAGTAAACCGTGCACGTTGTTTGTCAGATCGTATGGATTTGACCCATTAGGCGATTACGTCACGCTGGTCGCGCAAACGCGAAAGCTCTTTAAACGTGTACCACTGAAGATGTAATTGTGAACCTGATGCCAAATTTCACAGAATCTAGACGAGTAGAGATACATGGCACGATAGATTTAGTGCCGTGTATTTCAGATTACCGCATCCATGTAACCTATAACAGCATTCGAAGGAAAATAAGTAACAAACCCGCAAGGTGTCAAAAGTTTGGGTGTTCACGTGCTCTTACACAGAAGCCGCCAGTGTTTAAAGCTACTGTGATGTCACATCTAAAGGCTCCAATTGAAGACGAGCGTACGATGCTATTTTCGTGAGCTGCTCGTAACGAAATGATGCCATGAAAGTGCTTTGTTTCTTCCTGGCGGATTAAAACTGTGTGCTGGACCGAGACTCAAACTCGAGACCTTTGCCTTTTGACGGCAAGTGCTCTACTGTCTGTGCTACCCAAGCACGACTCGCACCTCTTCCTCACAGCTTTACTTCCGCCAATTCCCGAGTTCGAGTTTCGGTCCGGCACACGGTTTTAATCTGCCAGGAAGTTTCATATCAGCGCACACTCCGCTACAGAGTGAAAATCTCATTCTGGAAGGTGCTGTGTTCCTTCCTTAAAGGTATTACTAAGTTAAGTGTTAACAATCACCTGGAAACTAAATATTATTGTAGTCAATGGTCTACTGCCTGGTTTGATGTGGCCCGCCACGAATTCTCCTCTTGTGCCAGGCAGCCTCTTCATCTCAGAGTAGCACATGTCCTCAAGTCCTTATCATTTTCAATAAAATCCGCTTCAGTTGTAAAAATCATTTATTTATAAAAAGAGTCCTCTACCAGGTATTAGGATATATGTCCCATTTCCAGGTGTATATTAAAATATGAATCCACAAAGGTTGCATAACTAAGATTAAAATGAATCCCTTGGACTCACATTTTAATATCCACCTGAAGATGGGACACATGCCCTGAAACCGGTTAGTGCTTTCCTTTTTCAAAGTAAACAATTTTTATAACTGAAGCAGATTTTATCATTGATTATGAATAACAGTTGTGGATGTCCGTCAAGAGAAACGGGCCTGAAAATAATCACTGAGAGCATAAAAGAGTGAAATTTGGAACTTTGGGTGGTTTTTCGTTGTACTAAAGTAATTGAAGTTCGAGCTATTATTGGTTCTAAAATTATTGCTTCATGAAAGTACAGGGCTACCTTAACAGATACATTCGTTTTCAAAGCTCTGTATCTTCTAAAGCACTACATGTACAAATACGACTGATACATGTGTAGAATCATAAACTCACCGATTTTGCAATTTTCACTCTGTAAATGTTCTATTACTGCCCCTCTGGTCATACGACACACGCCAAGCGGTAGTTAAATTAGTTTCATACCTTACGTAGCAGACACGGCCTATGGACATCACAGCATTATTGGTGCATCTTTCTGTTCCATCTTTCTTGGCGATAGAGGAATGTAAACACATTGTCCTTGGTTCAAATGGCTCTGAGCACTATGGGACTTAACATCTGTGGTCATCAGTCCCCTAGACTTAGAACTACGTAAACCTAACTAACCTAAGGATATCACACAGCCGGCCGGGGTGGCCGAGCGGTTCTAGGCGCTACAGTCTGGAGCCGCGCGATCACTACGGTCGCAGGTTCGAATCCTGCCTCGGGCATGAATGTATGTGATGTCCTTAGGTTAGTTAGGTTTAAGTAGTTCTAAGTTCTGGGGGACTGATGACCTCAGTAGTTAAGTCCCATAGTGCTCAGAGCCATTTGAACCATTTTGATATCACACACATCCATGCCCGAGAGAGGATTCGAATCTGCGAGCGTAGCAGCAGCGCTGTTCCGGCACACATTGTCCTTACTGTATCGCCAAAGGAAAGTCACAAGACGTTAGGTCAGGTGACCTGTAGGATCAAGGGAGCAAAGCCTCATTATCGTCACCACTATGCCGATCCAGCGATGTGGAAGTTCACCATTTAGGTATCAACGAATATCGATGCTCCAGTGCGGGGGTGCCATGTCTCTTTGGAAGATGCAATTCAGATTTGAAACAACCACTACTGCAATATTTCAGTGTAAGAGATATCCGTCACAGTCTTCTCACATTTCATGTGGGTTTTCAGTACGCCAGACTCTCATGATGTGGTGACTACCCTTTCCAGATGAGCTGAATGTTGCTTTGGCTCTAAATACCTGCTTGGAGGTGAAATCTTCAAGTGAATTTTGCGTTGTGAGAGAAAACTGAGGGTGTCGACCATAATCTTCCTGTTTTAATTGTTGGATGAGCTGCAGACGGTATTGTTTGAAATGTAACTGCCATTGTGAATTCTTCCTCACAGTTTGCCGCGGTCTTCCAAGTTCATGGATTGAGTGGTTGATGTTTTTTGGACTGAGTACGAAACTTCCCATAGCGCTCTCCACAGTTGTATCGGGACACATGATCGACCGGTATACAATCATAGTCTCTAAATTGTCGATACCAATGCACAATACTCTGTCGGAATGGTGGTTATATTCCATAACTGCTTCTGAATATAAGCTACAACACATAACACCTCAGATATTCCAAGACGCTTTGTTGCCATTTTGCCGTGGCACTGCACGTAACACCAACTGGTGGGCACAACGCAAACGGTGAGTTACAGTTCTACTCTTGCTTCGGTCGTACTTGTACATGTAGTACTTTTGAAAATATAGTATTTTAAAACGAGTGGATGATTTCCTCTCTTGATCCTTTACACTTAGTTGAGAAGATGATTCACAGAGCGTATCAGCGAAACTTTCCTCCTGTTAGAGCAGTATTATTTGCTAATTGCTAAGAGCACAAACGCACGATCAAAACTAAATTGCATTAATTAAAAATACCGAGGAGAGAAATAAACAGTTTTCACTTAGATACAGAAATAAAAAGTCTTACTTAGCAGGAGACTCATTCTGTTATGTCTTCCTTGCACAGTGCGTGGTTCTTTAGTGGAGCGAGGAACAGAATCTGGTAATGAACAGAAAATTTAAATATTAATTTGTTCTACGTCTAATATCAAACAATAAAAATAATACATAACTTTGTTGTAGCAGTGACATCGTCAGTTGCTAACAGTACCGCTGAAAGTGGAAAAATATACTGATATCAAAGATTTTTAAATCCGTCAGTCTTCAATACAATGTCTGTTCAGAAGGTGTCGAGCCCTTGCCACTATGAAAGTCTGTAAATGTTATACAAGTGGCCAATACTCAAAATGGCATCACTACCTAAATGTTTGAACTTAAATAGAACCGCCGCTGGAGCTCTGAAAAGGGAATGCTGGCAGTGGCGCAATCGTTCATGTCAGCGCCCTTGTGCCGCGGTGGCGGCTCTGGGAAACGTGGCGGCTTAAATGGCGACGCGCGTTTTTGAAAGGACGGCTGGCTGAAATAGCAGCCTATACCGTACATTCTAAACCACCTTTGTTTATGCATCTCAGAAAAAAAACAAATCACCTCGACCCTCGTGACTTTACAATTGGCTACCAATTAACATAACTTTAATCAGTCCATAAAAACCTTACAAACGGACACACAGTATCACACTGAAAAACTAAGACAAACAACCGCGACTGTAAAAGATCGACAATCCATTGATTAGATTATATTAGATTCAGTTTTCGTGCCAGACCCAAAGTAATATGATTCTCGTGGGAGTGGAACATGTATTTCTTCATATTTTATCTCCAGAAGTAAGAGGCTAACTTGAATTCTGTAGCAGTTAACATATTTGTACCAGTGGTCGATTGATTTTCTGAGAGGCAGAATATATCAATTGGCTTGCTCAACTCTAATTCTTCAACACGAAAATAAGCAACTCATGAAGCTTACCTCTTAGTCCTCGGATATTCTGAGCTGGCTGAATTACAGCTGGATGGACTTTATTTTTCTATCTATTTTTGAATAACTCTAGTTTCAGTCAGAGACTCTCTGTATGAATTGTGTACATTAAAATTTTCTTTCTGGTTGATCAATGTAAATGTTATTTTCAGCGTGTCTCTGGACATCGTTTATTTCTGTCCTACCTACCCTAAAAAAACTGCTGTTCTGTCACTTGTAACAACTGGTACTTTACCACTTGTGACAGGGCGCCTCCATACGTTATTTGCTATTAACCCAGACAGTTTTCCCTTCCCTTTCCTCTTGAGGTGAAGCCAATTCCTAGTATACTCCCACCTGATGATAGAATCAATAGAACTTCACCGATGTTAGACCCCATACCTGATATAAGAGCTGTTCCACTTCTGAATTGACTCTCCTATCAGAAGAGTTTGAATGAGGCCTGTTATGGCGTCTCAGAACAGATACAAGCCCAACACTTGTTCGTCTCGATGCTGAAGCTATCCTTACTAGGCCACCCTCAACTGGATAATCAGGTTTCCTCTTTACGCTGTTGCCCACCATACCCACTATTACCACGGTGTCTTCTTTTGTGAAGTCTCTACAAAGTGACCCCACATCCTCTATCGCCTGACCCAGTTCTTCACTAGGTTAAAAAAAAAAAAAAAACTTGTGACCTGGTAACCTGCCCGTAGTTCATCCTGCAACAGTTGGCCAACACCTCTATCATGTGATCTACCTAACAACAAGTCTTTCTTCTGCTTCACAACTTTTTCTGACGTCTTACTTTTTGAAAGCTTGTTGTGTCCTCTCTATTGCTACATCTACTTTTGGCTCATCAGTTTCCAGCTGTGACAACAGATCAAAACTGTTTTCCACGTTGATAATAGCACTATGTTAGAAAGTCCTATTCCTATGTCTTCTATAACCTGTTGTCACTTCCCACCTCTCTTTTCCCTTCTCCCCCCTTAACCCTTCCAGATTTTGTTTGGCTTTATCTCGTTCCGCCTGAAGGGCACCAGTCTTCTCCTCCCGTTCCACTATCTTCCTATCTGTACAGCAAATACTACGCAACCAACGAGCCTTGTTTATTTCCCTAATTCCCAAACCGATACGGTCACCCACATTACTATCAACCTTCAGGCTCTACTAAACTAATTTCAAATGACAACACAACTACGCAGAGCTAACTACTGCGTAAACAATGAAAATGCAGCACAATATATAACAGCTGATTATTAAATGGGAATGAAAGCTTTCTCGGCGAATTTAGATGATTAAGCCTTATCACCCGAATCAAGGCGCCGTTCTGCGGAAACGTTAGGAGTAGTTTCTTACTCGTCACCTTCAGGCGAAGTGACAAGCAGGAATGAAACATTCACTTTGCAACGGAGTGTGCAGTCTGTGGCTAAGCCACTTCTCCGAACCATCCCTTCCTGCAAGAATGCTAGTCTGACGAGTTTCTCAGGAGAGCGTCTGTGAAGGAGACGAGATGTCGACGGAAGTGAAGCTGTGACAACATATTGTATGTCGTGCTCAGATAGCTCATTCGGTAGAGAATTTGCTCGCGAAAGGCCAAGTTCATGAGTTTGAGTATCGGTCCGGCACACAGTTACCGGGAAGTTTCGTATTGACGAGTAGGAAACTTGTCGAAACGTTGCCGCAGAACGATGGCTTGACTTAGTTGATAATCCGAGAAGATTTCATCACAGCTTATTGCAAGTATACTGTGGTTTCTAGGTAGCCTCCTTATTAGGTTCGCTAGACAAACATTCAAACAAATCGTATTAATGAGTTTTATTACAAAAACGAAAGAGACAACACTTTCGCAATTACACAGATGTGTCGCAAGCAAGGGGCGATATATAAAAAAAGCAGTTTTCTTCTGAATAAACAGTTCCAAGTCTGTGCTACACATAAAGTACAAGTGAAGTAACTAGTATTGACGCTTATACCAAGTCGCTAGTCTTGAAGCTGCTGTTGAACCGGCCGTCACCAGTCGGTCACGGCGCTTATGTCCTCTTCACATAGGGGGCGCCGCTGTCGCGTTGTCGTCCTGGAGGGAGGTCTTGACAGCGTTCGATTGGCTGACCTCTTCTCACAGCCATCTCATCTCTATCGTTCCCGACTGTCGTGCCGGGGCTTCACTCTATGGCGTAACATTCCTCCATCCCCCCACCCCCCCAACCCCCCAAGCCGACGGAACGTCGTCGTATGGGGAAGACGACAACGGCGGGGGTGGCATGAGTGTGGACGCTCTGAGAAAACGATAGCTGTGGCTGCAAGGGACGTCAGACTTGCGGTCGTACCCAGCAATGTGGCCTTCGCTCTGGTGGAAACGTCCCCGGAAAACGCCCAGAAGGGTACGCGTCCGACTCCTGAGACCTATACGAAGATGTAGAACGCGTCACATGCTGCGGCGTGGGCGGGTCCAGCTCCGTCGGTGCTACGAGAGGAAGCGGAAGAGGCGAAGGCTCCGTCTCCATGGGGTAGTCCTGCGGTGTCGTGATGACACCCTCTGGCTGATGCTGTGGCCGCGCTCTCCTCGGGATCCGTGAATCTGGGGAAGAGATACAGAAGGATCACCGTGCACATGACAGTGGAGAATCTGATTGTGATGTCGGCGCTGCAGTCCGTCTGGGCCTGAAATGAGATACATGCACGCACCGAGCTGACGAAGGATCTCGCCTCTCGCCCACCGTCTGCTGCCTCTAAAATCCCTGAAAAACAACACAATGTCATGCGGCGCGATGCGATACTTGTGGCCTTCCTTCGGCGCCGGATGCTGAAGAAAGTGGAGCAGGTCGTGCAGTGGCCGATGAGGGCGGCCGTGAAGCAGTTTCGCCGGTGATGGTCCATCTCGTGGATGCGAAAGGTAGCAGGCGAGAAACAGTTGCAGTGCCTGATTCCTGGTGTGTGCAGTGCGAAGTTAGGCCATCTGCTGCTTGTAGGTTCTGACAAAACGTTCCGCTTCGCCGTCGGATTGTGGATGGAACGGTGCACTAATTAGGTGCTGTATGCCATTGCGTTCACAGAATGTTTCAAATTAATTTGACGTGAATTGTGGGCCGTTGTCCGACTCTATGACTTTAAGCAACCCTTGGAAGCAAAAAATAGAGGACAACGCCTGAACTGCGCCACGCGACGTTGTATAGCGCATTGGCACAGCAAAAGGAAACTTGCAATAAGAGCCTACCGCAATCAACCAACGAGTGTTCCAAAAATATCCCGCAAAATCTATGTGCGCATGTTGCCATGGCGACTGCGTCTTACGCCATGCAGAGAATTTTTGTGGCGGAGCGGACTGATTATCCGCACATGCGTGACACTGTGACGTCATCTGTTCTATTTGGGTGTCCATACCCTGCCAAGTATAGTGTCGACGCACTTACTGTCTCGTACGAGCAACCCCAGTGTCCTTGGTGAAGTAACTTTTTACAAAGCTTTGGCGATCAACGCATGTGACTGTCCCTTGTCATTTTGAACAAGAATCACACCTTTCTGTGAGGCGAGGCTATGCTGACGGAAAAAGTATCGGCGCGCTACAGAATTCTTTATGCTATTCAATGAGTCAGGTCAAGATGTGCGAATGTATGTTAGCAAAATATTCAAATCTGAATCAGCGTCCGTGGCCTGTGCAATTTTCCTGTAGCTCAGAGGAAAAGATTGAAACAATTCAGAATCCTGAGCAAGATGGAGCAGAAGCGCCAAAGTCTGTATCAGGGCCAATGGGAAGAAGGGAAAGTGCGTCCACATTACTATGTTGAGCTGTCGGACGATACACAATCCGACACTCGTTGCCAAACATGTGGTGCCTAGGAAGCCTCCTCACTAAGTTTGTTAGACAAACATTCAAATAAATCCTATTAATAAGTTTAATTACTAAATAGAAAAGAGACAATACTTACCTTTTGTAATCACAGAGATTTTTCGCAAGCAAAGGGCGACATATAGACAATTTTCTTCTGTATAAACAATTCCAAGTCTGTGCTACATATAGAGTACTAGAGAAATAACTAGTGTTGATGCTTCTTACCAAGTCGCTAGCCTTTAAGCTGCAACTGAACTGGCTGTCACCCGTCGGTCGCTGTTCTTATGTCTTTTTCACAAAGGAGCCGCTGCTGTCGCGCTGTTCTTCTGGAGGGAGGTCCAGTCAGCGTGCGATTGGCTGACCCCTTCTCACAGCAATCTCTATCGTTCCCGAATGGAGTGCCAGCACTTGACTATACGCCGTAATATATACAGTGATGGAATCACGTCACACCAAGTACAACATTATCACAAAAAAATATAACGCTCGTGTACACAATGGCCTCGCCGTGAAATTCAGGAATTCACTTGAGAAATCTCCTCACGGCCACGCAGTGCTTCAGTACCACCACAAAAGCACAAGCCGGCTTCATATACCTCGGTGCACTTCACAACACTGTAATTTATTAGGAAAAATAGTGATGCGGCTTGCGAAACCATACTTCATTTTGTGCTCTTAACTGTTTTTCAGTAACTGATTTCCTCATCAATCATCCTCTCCGGCTGTGGGCTGGTGCATTCGTCTGGTTACCAGCAGAAGACACTGTCCCCTACCCAGCTCTGCAATGTCCGTGTACAGGTGACCATGGCCCACATTTGCCGTAGACACTGCTCCAATAGCACGCTCCTCGGTTCCATGGCGCTCTCTATTCTCCAGTTTCTCTTTCTGGCTAGGCATGTAAGGTATCAGGCAAATCCAACACCTTCCATGAAAACCCTGACATGATAAGCAAATCCAGTAGTATGTCACATAGCTCCGAATAAATCGTGACATTAAATTAACCAAAGTAATACGAGTAACGAGTGAGCAAATGACTAACACAAGAATGCCTAAATGCATGTCATACCTTCCCACCGTGAGACAGACGCAGTTCCGAGGGGAGAAACGAGAACAGAAGCCGAGAGCAGAACCATGTTAAGCTGGAAGGCCCTACGATAAGGGATGGACACCCACGTCGCCAGCTAAACACTAGGACCACCCCCAGCAAATCCAGTAGTATGTCACATAGCTCCGAATAAATCGTGACATTAAATTAACCAAAGTAATACGAGTAACTAGTGAGCAAATGACTAACACAAGAATGCCTAAATGCATGTTATACCTTCCCACCGTGAGACAGACGCAGTTCCGAGGGGAGAAACGAGAACAGAAGCTGAGAGCAGAACCATGTTAAGCTGGAAGGCCCTACGATAAGGGACGGACACCCACGTCGCCAGCCTATGTTAAAAGCTAGCGCCCTCCAGAAGAACAGTATAGGTCTTACGATAACACAAAAAGGGCCACACCACCCGCAGGTTTTAGCGTGAGACTTTTTCGCGTCTCTGTTACGTCAGGACCACCCCCCCAGCCCATGTTAAAAGATAGAGCCCTCCAGAAGAACAGTATAGATCTTACGATAACGCTAAAAGGACCACACCAGCTGCAAGTTTTACCGTGAGACTTTTTCGCGTCTCTGTTACGTTGCAAACTTTAAAAACATTTCCCCTCCACGAAAAATATAACGTTTCTCATTGGATAGACACAATTTTTGTAGGCAGAGCTTAAGGTTAACATTGAGACCCTGATTGGTCAGATGAAAACACAGCCAGATAGTTTTTTTAAACCAACTTAGGTAAATTGTAGTAAGGAGAAGTTAGGGGAGTTGCTTCCGAGACGGCGAGGTGAGTGGAGCTGTGCTGTCCGCCGCCCCCTGACGAACACCGACAAGGTAATGAATGCACGCGATGCCGCATAACAGCGCATAAAACTTCACTCAGAACTGCAGAAGTCTCATCTGTTACACCCCCTATTTGCGTAATACTAGTGTCGCTCGTCAATTAAAGCTCATGGTGTTCACATTTGCCCCTTGAAGTAAAAATCTGAAACCCGATCATTTTTCTGTTATATAGTTATTGAGAAACCACATCAGCCACTGTAATTTACGACAAGTTAGATAAGTAATTGAAGATAATTGAGGGTCACTGTAGACCATTTTGATAGTTTTCTCTTTTGTGAAACTTAATTTAAACCTAGATTATAGATGTGATATGGCATAGGTCATCCTTCGATCCATTGTAGAACTTGGAAACCCATTCAGGGAATATTGGTTCACATTTTTGTTGAACGCGGTTGGTTTTTACCATCCTGTATTAAAACATTTCCTTTTGTCAATAGTGCAATTCATAAACGATGTTTTGCGAGTAGAATAAAATTTCCAATGGTAAAGTTAGCTGCTTTTTCGACGTTATTTTACCAGCTAACTAAAAATAGGAAAGCCTTGAACCCCTTCCACTAAATTTAGTTAGTATTAAGATTCTTTTACAGGGAGTGCAGCGGAGCTGACGCTGAAATCATTAAGTATTTGGTTATATCATTGCTAGTCTCACTGAACTCTTCTGAATTCTACATGTCATGTGTGGTCTGGAGTCTCCTTACCAGCAACAGGTCCCAGGTTCAACTAGTCAATTCCCTAAAAAACACGCTCAGAGCGTCGTTGAGCGAAAGTGGTAGGGAGACACGATATAGAACAAACAGAAACCACGCAGAATGTTAGAGCCATCAATGGACTCTCTGCTACTGCACCCACTCTCTGACCGGAATAGAGTTGCTGGACCCGCAAAGGCGCGGTTGACTATGCAAGCAGGAAGATAATTTCAGGGCACGCCTACAGCCGCTTTTGAACTGCCTACAAGAAAAACGCTAAGCATATTGATAATCTCTTGCTACCAGCCAACTTTAAGTGGGTATAAACCGGGAAGTTGTACCTGGCACAGCCCAGGGATGGTGGAGAGTAAATAAACTTTCATATCATTTCAAAACTCAACATATATAATATTAAAATGCAGACTACAGTATTGCTATCGTACTCCATATATATGACCGTACAAAGGAGTCCCATCTGTAAATATCTGGGGATGAACAAATTGAGAACTTACCTTTCACTGGTAGTTCTCTTATCGAATGAGCTAGCAACCTATGACACACTACCTGTATCTCATTCTTGACTTCCGCTGGTACCTTTCTCGCGCCTTATGAATTTTACAGCAGTTCTCTTGCAGGTCAAGCTACTGGTTGAGAGTCGCGCCTGGATATCTCATCCAGTAAAAGCACTGCCTAAAAAAGGTAAGATTCCGCATTCCTCTCCCTGTCGGCATACAGTTTTTGTATTCCAGTAAGTAATAAAAATAGTTCACACTCTGGTGTAGAGTGAAAGATTTACTCTGGAGCTGTGTTCACCTGGAATGAGCAATCAATTTTTGATACACACCTCAATGCAGCATGGATAAAACGTTTTCTTGTTATGAACAAAACTGTTAACATTACATTACAAAGATTCGGTGCACCTCTAAAAGAATTTTCACGTCTATTGTGTGGTAACGCTAGCAGCCGTAGTGGGCTATGGTGGAGACGTGTGGACTCATAAAGCGAAGCTGGTAATATACACTCCTGGAAATGGAAAAAAGAACACATTGACACCGGTGTGTCAGACCCACCATACTTGCTCCGGACACTGCGAGAGGGCTGTACAAGCAATGATCACACGCACGGCACAGCGGACACACCAGGAACCGCGGTGTTGGCCGTCGAATGGCGCTAGCTGCGCAGCATTTGTACACCCCCGCCGTCAGTGTCAGCCAGTTTGCCGTGGCATACGGAGCTCCATCGCAGTCTTTAACACTGGTAGCATGCCGCGACAGCGTGGACGTGAACCGTATGTGCAGTTGACGGACTTTGAGCGAGGGCGTAAAGTGGGCATGCGGGAGGCCGGGTGGACGTACCGCCGAATTGCTCAACACGTGGGGCGTGAGGTCTCCACAGTACATCGATGTTGTCGCCAGTGGTCGGCGGAAGGTGCACGTGCCCGTCGACCTGGGACCGGACCGCAGCGACGCACGGATGCACGCCAAGACCGTAGGATCCTACGCAGTGCCGTAGGGGTCCGCACCGCCACTTCCCAGCAAATTTGGGACACTGTTGCTCCTGGGGTATCGGCGAGGACCATTCGCAACCGTCTCCATGAAGCTGGGCTACGGTCCCACACACCGTTAGGCCGTCTTCCGCTCACGCCCCAACATCGTGCAGCCCGCCTCCAGTGGTGTCGCGACAGGCGTGAATGGAGGGACGAATGGAGACGTGTCGTCTTCAGCGATGAGAGTCGCTTCTGCCTTGGTGCCAATGATGGTCGTATGCGTGTTTGGCGCCGTGCAGGTGAGCGCCACAATCAGGACTGCATACGACCGAGGCACACAGGGCCAACACCCGGCATCATGGTGTGGGGAGCGATCTCCTACACTGGCCGTACACCACTGGTGATCGTCGAGGGGACACTGAATAGTGCACGGTACATCCAAACTGTCATCGAACCCATCGTTCTACCATTCCTAGACCGGCAAGGGAACTTGCTGTTCCAACAGGACAATGCACGTCCGCATGTATCCCGTGCCACCCAACGTGCTCTAGAAGGTGTAAGTCAACTACCCTGGCCAGCAAGATCACCGGATCTGTCCCCCATTGAGCATGTTTGGGACTGGATGAAGCGTCGTCTCACGCGGTCTGCACGTCCAGCACGAACGCTGGTCCAACTGAGGCGCCAGGTGGAAATGGCATGGCAAGCCGTTCCACAGGACTACATCCAGCATCTCTACGATCGTCTCCATGGGAGAATAGCAGCCTGCATTGCTGCGAAAGGTGGATATACACTGTACTAGTGCCGACATTGTGCATGCTCTGTTGCCTGTGTCTATGTGCCTGTGGTTCTGTCAGTGTGATCATGTGATGTATCTGACCCCAGGAATGTGTCAATAAAGTTTCCCCTTCCTGGGAATTCACGGTGTTCTTATTTCAATTTCCAGGAGTGTAGAAACTGAGGTTCATGTGCAGCAACTAGTTCAACTGCGTTCC
Organism: Schistocerca piceifrons; assembly: GCF_021461385.2. Lineage (NCBI taxonomy): Eukaryota > Metazoa > Arthropoda > Insecta > Orthoptera > Acrididae > Schistocerca > Schistocerca piceifrons. The sequence continues at coordinate 601,499,315 of NC_060141.1, read as the reverse complement.
AGGAATGTATTTGGCACATCAGTAACTGACGCTATGTTAAGGATCCTGCCTTTTGCTGTGCGTGTGAGGTACGGAGGAGCCATCTACTGAACGAAGATAAATAGACTGCATGAATGAAATACCTGAAACTCATGAAGATAATTGCATCTCCATCATAGAGTATATTATAGACTTGGGGTGACAAAAATCTCGCTCTTGTACCACAGGAGAGCGTACATATTGTTTCTTTGTAAACGTCAGAAAAAGGCTTCAAGTGGTTGACGCTGAATCAGCCGCAGCTTTTGTGCGATATCTGTGAAGATATGGTCATTACCTGGATTAGATAGAGAAAAAAAGGAATCCAACTGTCAAACACTGGCACGTCTGACCGCGTCCTACTGGAATATTAAGTTTATTTCATTATTAGTAGACAGGAGACAACTGCGTCAAGACTCCTGTCTACGAAATGGTGAGAGGAGAAATTTGACTTATTGCACGAAATAGCTTCTGTCTCTTCAAAGACAACCAAAATTGTGGGTGTTGTGTCATGGAAGACACCACTATGTAAACGAATGGAAATAGGTCCTGTAAACTATTAGCTTGTCTTCGTAACTGAATGGTTTTCGTACCCAAGGTTTAGTTTGAAAAGAAGACTGGATCTATAGTACCTAACCTACCACGCAGGCGGTGAAAAAGGAGGTACCTCAGTGGACCGTTGATCCACTTTCGGATCCGCGAGAGTACAAGTCTCTATGAGGGGCAGTAAATGAAAACTGAATTCCCGCCACAACGGGACCGAGGGTTTATTGGGTGTTTGTTTGGTATCGTTTATAACAGCTGTTTTCCATTTTTGCTACTGATCTCGAAAAAAAAAGGCCTGCAGTCGAAGATGAAAGTCATCATGACCTTACCGAAAGTTGCGTGAACAGCTTTGGATTTCTTTGACGAGTAAGTTATGGGAAGTTTACACTGTTGGCTTTGCAGGTTGCCCTCGGGCTCTCGGAATGCTTTCGGTCGGAGTCTTCCTGTTGCACGAAAACATCTGACACCGTTCTAAAAAATAACACAAAACCTAAGATACAGCGATTTCGTTAGAAAACACTGCAACATCTTCAGAACAGCCTGGATATTTCAGCGTGTGATTTTCAAGTCTTTGGCGAACTGAAGAAAGGCATGCGTGGAAGCCGATTTCAGTCGGACGACGAGGGGAAAGAGTGGGCGCGGCTGTAGATCCGTCACCGGCCGACCTCGTTCTACGAAACAGGAATTAATCGTCCAGTCGTTCTGCGGAATAAAATGTCTTATAGTGTATGGTAATTTCTTCTGAATGGAACCATTTCACGGTAAAGTTTTGAACATGGCTGAGTGGTCAGCTATCGTTTACGAAGTAAAATTAACAGCAATAGCAGCCCTCGGTAGCAAAAAAGAGTCTTTTCACCCAGGTTTTGGCACTGCTATGAGTGCCTTCATCAGAAACAAAACTCTCAAATTAGACTATAACAGAATTACAAAATTACAGGAAAGGAAAAATTTTTGAAGTGTATTTACTGACTAGTAGTACAAAAAAGAAACAGTACTAACATGTCATGTATTAAACTAAAAATCAAGCAATAAAGATTTAGGCATAAATTTGTAAAACAGAATACGTAAAAGGATAGCCACCATGGGCTGCTCACGCACTTAGAGCTATGGTAGCTTCAGACTGAGGCGCCCGCGTTAGCAATTGCGGGCAGGTGAACATTACACCAAGAGTGCCAGCTACTAGCCGCAAACACGAACAGACTACTTAACATTCAAAATGTAGACAGACGAATGTTACGATGAACTTTATTTTGTATCTGAAGTAAAAGGCAATGATTTTATCTGGCAGTAGCAGACACGGTGATAAATTGTCTACATAAGAGCTTATAAATACAGTTTAAAGTCTGAAAACGCCATTTTAGAAATACAAGGAGAGATGAATAACTTAGCAAGCACAAAAGAATTGTATAACATGAAATGCAGTTAATATAAGCTTTTAAAAACAAAAGAATTATGATTTGACTTAGATATAAAAAATATTTCGGTAACTACACGATGGAACACAAAATCAAGTATCGAGTAGCAGCTTTAGACCATTGAAGAAGTTTTTATTACGTAATTATAGCTGCTCATTGAAAATGAGGCCATAAGTACGAGAAAAACGTTTAAAAATTTCTGATTCTTTGAGGCTGCCTCTAAATATCAGGATTTAAAGAAAACACTGCTAAATACATGTATCGCAATACATTTTAATAAGCTATGTGAAAAAATTGAGCTAGTCCCTAATTATGTGAAAGCCAATGTTAACTTCGCAAATTTTAAGAAAGATCGTAAGTTTTTTAGGCCTGTATTTACAAATCTGGTTTTTAATCATGTTAAAAGACCAAAGATAAAAAAGATGTTCTCAATGAAGAGGCATATTATCTATATTTTGAGCTCACAAAGATCTTCCGTAGTAATTATACTTTTAACGTACGATTTCTGGATACAGATTCACTTACATTTAAAAATTTAAACAGGACATATTGCGTGGGCACGAAAAGAAGCCTACTAAACCTTTTTGTCTGTTTCATGCTGAAAAACGTCCAGAAAGAACTTTTAAGAAAAGCAGTCATGTATTTTATGAAAGAATTTTAAGAAGGACTAACATTAATTTTACGCAGAATTAAGCTGCCTTACTTGAAAAGGCCTGAAATACAATTTCGTGCCCAACCTGTCAGACAAAAGTGTAATAGAAAAGATGCTTGTCGACCTAAATTTGCTCTTGACTGTAAAAAAAATGGATAATTCATGTCAGACCAGAATTGCGTTTCACGCACGTAACATTTTCAGTAAGAACACGCAAACGATAGGGCAAACGATAGGAACGTGGTTCAGTCTATTCATAATAAACTTAAAGAATCTGATCCTTTAATAACTAAGTCTGACAAAGATTGCTCTTTGGTTATTGCCTACAATTCTAAATACATTTCTAAAACCTTGGATTTTTTAATGAAAATAATATTTCGGGGCTGTATGAGTATCCGACTCCGGGATTACAGAAATAAGTTAGTTTAGCTACCAGTGAGGCAAAATTTTTACTCAAACCTTTTCATAAGAAAATGTTTAACAACATGAACCCTCAGCCCCCTAAACTTCTTTCTCATCTCAAAATTCACAAGCCTAACCACCCGATACGTCCGATTTCAAGTAATATGAATAGTGCGTACCATGATTTAGCCAAATTTCTGCATGAACCTCTGAAAAAATCTTTCGTCTTCCAGAGCAATTATTCCATCCCCAATAGTCACGTCTTATTTCATAAAATAAAAGAATTAGAATGCAGCCCAGATACCAAGTCGTTTTCACTAGACATTTCGAAAAAGAACTTTCAGGTGAACAAATCACTGACTTTATGAATTAAATCAAAGTCGTATTCAAATACGACTACTTTGAATTTAATGAACAGTTATACCAGCAATCTGATGGTCTCGTTATGGGAAATCCGTTGGCTGGTATTCTTGCTGACATTTTCATTAACTTTCTGGAAGAAAATTTTTTCAAATGTTTCTCAGCTACAGCGCATGGGCATTCTCTCCTATTTCAGATACGTCGATGGTATCTTAGTCATCTGTAAGGTACCTGTTGATGATATTAGCCGTATTTTCAATCTCTTTAATGAACTTCAAGAGAAAATATCCTTCACCGGTGGACTCAAAAGCGAGGTCCACCAACTGAACGTTCCTGGTCCTACGCTAACGGTAAAAGAAAATAAAATGTCTTTTAATGTTTTTCGTAAAGAAACATATACCGATCAGATCGTACCTGCTTCTTCCATGCACTCTCAGTCTCACAAAACACTTTCTTTCACTCTGCTGTTCACAGAGCTACTTCTATTCCACTCTCGAAAGAAAAAATTCGAGGAAGAAATTAATTTGATCAGAACTATAGCAATTAATAACGAATACGAACCTGCCATAGTTGACGACATCCTTAAAAAGAAAACTGTTAAAGGAGTTACTACACCTTAATCATGGAGTCCAACCATACAAGAAGTTCTTTTCTATTCCTTTCTGGGGGCCTGTCTCCTATCAGATTCAACACCTTCTTCGTAATAAATACTACTGTAGTGTCGCCTTTTCAACCAATAATAGTTTGTAAAAAAAAGTTTTATTCACAATTTAAAATCGACCTGTTCCCCGTCGAAAAACTGTGGTGTCTATAAGATTTTTTGGGACACTTGCTCTTCTTACTACATAGGATAAACATGACGTTCCTTTACAGTCAGATACGAAGAACATCTTTTAAGAAAAAATTGAACTAGCACCCAGAATTAGTCTTTGGCCGACAACCTTCTGATTACAGGTCCCACACCAAAAGCTTTTCACGATGTCAACATTTTACACACGGAGAAGAAAGGCTGTGGATTAGATGTTCTCGAAGAATTAGGAATTTCTCAACATCTTTCTCGTAATGATGATCTTATTCTTAATGAGCAGCAACAATTACGTAATAGAAGCTTCTTCAGCGGTATAAAGCCGTTACTTGATATTTGATTTCGTGTTCCGTCGTGTAGTTGCCAAAATAATTTTTCTATCTAAGTCGACTCATAATATTTTTTTAATAGCTTATACAGGGTGAGTCAGGAGGAAAGGTACATGCTTTGAGATGCGATAGTATTAGTGATTCTGAACAAAAAACTTGATATGGACATATGCCCAATTGCGATTGGTTTCCGAGATAGAACACGTTTAATATCACTTTTGTACGCTTTTCTTTAATAACTCGAAAGCCGCACACTCCAACGAAAACGTATCTCAGTACACAATTAAACAAAATTGAATTTCCTACAAAAAATGGTCCTGTATATTTTTTGTCTAAGACTAACAGTTTGCGCAGAGAGATCGCGAGAACTTTGAAAATCTCGTGCGACGAGCGTGCGCTGTAATTTAGGTGCTTTTTTATAGGCCAGTTTAAGGTAGTTTACTGACTTGATAGAGAACAAGCGTCCTGTATAAAAATGTTCGTCTCAACTTCCGCTATATTACTGTAGTACGTTGTAAAGAATGACAATGAATAATACAGAAAATAAATAGAGATGTACATTAATAGGGTTCTATCTCGGAAAACATACGGAATAGGGCATATATCCACATCAATGTTAAAAAATATATCGGCTCAACCACTTGTTAATAGTGTAAAACACTAAGATTGTCTCGTTTCGGAAGTCGAGCTTCCATCATCAGAATAAAAAAAAGTAAAAGAATCTGTTAAAACTTCCTAAAATGGAACATGCACCAGGCACAATAAAATTGATAATAAAATTAAAACATCGTTGCTACTTCCCCTGTTGCACCCGTGTCTTCCAAAGTGCATCTCCACATAGTCGTCAAAATATAATAAACTCTATAATGGTGTCGCCTGTGGTGTTCAACATCTAACCACATGCTGGCCGGGTGGCCGAGCGGTTCTAGGCGCTACAGTCTGGAACCGCGCGACCGCTGCGGTCACAGGTTCGAATCCTGCCTCGGGCATGGATGTGTGTGACGTCCTTAGGTTAGTTAGGTTTAAGTAGTTCTAAGTTCTAGGCGACTGATGCCCTTAGAAGTTAAGTCCCATAGTTCTCAGAGCCATTTGAACCATCTAACCACATGGGTCTCTCCTCTATCGTCGTAAACCGCCCGTGCGTCTTCGTTGATACCACACACCACGTAGCCAAACACGACACTGAAACGCGAGTGAGCTCACGTGCAAGTAAATAATTAAGTCACAGAGCTGTCTATACATTCAGATAACGTATACATGTTCCAAGGTCCTCATGAAATGATGGTATCCAGCCAATTGCTAAAAATGTAGTTACTAAAAGAAACCAGCGAAATGTTTGAAAATTTGTATCACCAGTTAGCTGTTCATTCAGTGTGTTCTGATTATCCACGCTACGTATCGGAATTTCCAACTGTTCTAGTAGATCCAGCTTTTTGCCTTTGTCCTGTCTATGTAAAACAACGAGATCCTGACCTATTCCCAAGATGGGGTGGTCCGTTTCCCAAATATGCGTGGCTACAGCTGACTTTTAAAAATAATTAAGCCGGAAAGCATCGCTATGTTCTTTGTAACGTACTTTAAAGGACCTACCAGTTTGGCCTACATGGCTTGCCTTGCACGTGCTACACTGAATTTTATAGACCCCAGCTCTCTCATTTTTATCGCTTTCTTGCTGTAAATTATTTCTTAGTTTAAAACGCGGCGCATTATTGGTCTGAAAAGCGGTATCAGCATTAATAGGTTTGAAAATGTTAGCCACATTTTGCGAAATATCACCGAAGTATGGTATTGTGACTCTCGTAATATTATTTGCGGTATTCTTCCTTGCCCCCTCCCCCCCCCCCCCCCCCAATAAACCATGGACCTTGCCGTTGGTGGGGAGGCATGTGAGCCTCAGCGATACAGATAGCCGTACCGTAGGTGCAACCACAACGGAGGGGTATCTGTTGAGAGGCCAGACAAACGTGTGGTTCCTGAAGAGTGGCAGCAGCCTTTTCAGTAGTTACAAGGGCAACAGTCTGGATGATTGACTGATCTGGCCTTGTAACACTAACCAAAACGGCCTTGCTGTGCTGGTACTGCGAACGGCTGAAAGCAAGGGGAAACTACGGCCGTAATTTTTCCCGACGGCATGCGGGTTTACTGTATGGTTAAATGATGATGGCGTCCTCTTGGGTAAAATATTCCGGAGGTAAGATAGTCCCCCATTCGGATCTCCGGGCGGGGACTACTCAAGAGGCTGTCGTTATCAGGAGAAAGAAAACTGGCGTTCTACGGTACCGAGCGTGGAATGTCAGATCCCTTAATCGGGCAGGTAGGTTAGAAAATTTTAAAAAGGAAATGGATAGGTTAAAGTTAGCTGTAGTGGGAATTAGTGAAGTTCAGTGGCAGGAGGAACAAGACTTCTGGTTAGGTGACTACAGGGCCATAAACACATAATCAAATAGGGATAATGCAGGAGTAGGTTTAATAATGAATACTAAGATAGGAATGCGGGTAAGCGACTACAAACAGCATAGTGAACGCATTATTGTGGCAAAGATAGATACGAAGCCCATGCCTACTACAGTAGTACAAGTTTATATGCCAACTAGCTCTGCAGATGACGAAGAAATTGAAGAAATGTATGATGAAATAAAAGAAATTATTCATATAGTGAAGGGTGACGAAAATTTAATAGTCGTGGGTGACTGGATTTCGGTAGTAGGAAAAGGGAGAGTTGGAAATGTAGTAGGTGAATATGGATTGGGGCTAAGAAATGAAAGACGAAGCCGCCTGGTAGAATTTTGCACGGAGCATAAGTTAATCAAAGGTAATTCTGGGTTCAAGAACCATAAAAGAAGGTTGTATACAGGGAAGAATCCTGGAGATACTAAAAGGTATCAGATAGATTATATAATGGTAAGACAGAGATTTAGGAACCAGGTTTTAAATTGTAAGACATTTCCAGGGGCAGATGTGGACTCTGACCGCAATGTATTGGTTATGATCTGTAGATTAATACTGAAGAAACTGCAAAAAGGTTGGAATTTAAGGAGATGGGACCTGGATAAACTGACTAAACCAGAGGTTGTACAGTGTTTCAGGGAGAGCTTAAGGGAACAATTGACAGGAATGGGGGAAAGAAATACAGTAGAAGAAGAATGGGTAGCTCTGAGGGATGAACTAGTAAAGGCAGCAGAGGATGAAGTAGGTAAAAAGACGAGGGCTAGTATAAATCCTTGGGTAGCAGAAGAAATATTGAATTTAATTGATGAAAGGAGAAAATATAAAAATGCAGTAAATGAAGCAGGCAAAAGAGAATACATACGTCTCAAAAATGAGATCGACAGGAAGTGCAAAATTGCTAAGCAAGGATGGCTAGAGGACAAATGTAAGGATGTAGAAGCGAGTATCACTAGGGGTAAGATAGATGCTGCCCACAGGAAAATTAAAGAGACCTTTGGAGATAAGAGAACCACTTGCATGAACATCAAGAGCTCAGATGGAAACCCAGTTCTAAGCAAAGAGGGGAAAGCATAAAAGTGGAAGGAGTATATAGAGGGTCTATACAAGGGCGATGTACTTGAGGACAATATTATGGAAATGGAAGAAGATGTAGATGAAGATGAAATGGGAGATACGATACTGCGTGAAGAGTTTTACAGAGCACTTAAAGACCTGAGTCGAAACAAGGCCCCCGGAGTAGACAACATTCCATTAGAACTACTGACAGCCGTGGGAGAGCCAGTCCTGACAAAACTCTACCATCTGGTGAGCAAGATGTATGAAACAGGCGAAATACCCTCAGACTTCAAGAAGAATGCAATAATTCCAATCCCAAAGAAAGCAGGTGTTGACAGATGTGAAAATTACCGAACTATCAGTTTAATAAGTCACAGCTGCAAAATACTACCGCGAATTCTTTACAGACGAATGGAAAAACTAGTAGAAGCCGACCTCGGGGAAGATCAGTTTGGATTCCGTAGAAATGTTGGATCGCGTGAGGCAATACTGACCCTACGACTTATCTTAGAAGCTATATCAAGGAAGGGCAAACCTACGTTTCTAGCATTTGTAGACTTAGAGAAAGCTTTTGACAATGTTGACTGGAATACTCTTGTTCAAATTCTGAAGGTGGCAGGGGTAAAATACAGGGAGCGAAAGGCTATTTACAATTTGTACAGGAACCAGATGGCAGTTATAAGAGTCGAGGGGCATGAAAGGGAAGCAGTGGTTGGGAAAGGGGTGAGACAGGGTTGTAGCCTCTCCCCGATGTTATTCAAAATGTATATTGAGCAAGCAGTGAAGGAAACAAAACAAAAATTCGAAGTAGGTATTAAAATCCATGGAGAAGAAATAAAAACTTTGAGGTTCGCCGATGACGTTGTAATTCTGTCAGAGACAGCAAAGGACTTGGAAGAGCAGTTGAACGGAATGGATAGTGTCTTGAAAGGAGGATATAAGATGAACATCAACAAAAGCAAAACGAGGATAATGGAATGTAGTAGAATTAAGTCGGGTGATGCTAAGGGAATTAGATTAGGCAATGAGACACTTAAAGTAGTAAAGGAGTTTTGCTATTTGTGGAGCAAAACAACTGATGATGGTCGAATTAGAGAGGATATAAAATGTAGACTGTCAATGGCAAGGAAAGCGTTTCTGAAGATGAGAAATTTGTTAACATCGAGTATAGATTTAAGTGTCAGGAAGTCGTTTGTGAAAGTTTCTGTATTGAGTGTAGCCATGTATGGAAGTGAAACATGGACGATAAATAGTTTGGACAAGAAGAGAATAGAAGCTTTTGAAATGTGGTGCTACAGAAGAATGCTGAAGATTAGATGGGTAGATCACATAACTAATGAAGAAGTATTGAATAGGATTGGGGAGAAATTTGTGGAACAACTTGACTAGGAGAAGGGATTGGTTGGTAGGACATGTTCTGAAGCATCAAGGGATCACAAATTGAGCATTGGAGGGCTGCGTGGAGGGTAAAAATCGTAGAGGGAGACCAAGAGATGACTACACTAAGCAGATTCCGAAGGATGTAGGTTGCGGTGGGTACTGGGAGACGAAGAAGCTTGCACGGGATAGAGTAGCATGGAGAGCTGCATCAAACCAGTCTCAGGACTGAAGACCACAGCAACAACAACATTCTTCCTTGCATTCGCGCTCTGTTTCTGTCGTATTAATTTATTGTCCATATCAGACATCTTTATAAATCATTTTGAAAAAAGACTCCTCATTAACCCGCAACATCCCGTGGATAAAGGTGTATATTAAAAACGCTATGTAGATGATACGCTGCTTCTTATTGATTGACAAGAAAAAGAAGTTGCGGAAATACTAAATAAATTTAAAGAGTTACACAGTAAAATTGAATACACTGTGGAAGAAGAGAAAAATTTCTCGACTTAAGTATTAGGAAACAAAATGGTAGACATGTTTTTAAAATATTTAGGAAACCAACCACAACTGATGTGTTGATACAAAATAATTCCTGCCATCCAAATAGCCAGAAACTTTCAGCTTTTAGATATTTGATAGACAGAGCCTTTAGAGTCCCTATGAATGAAGAAGACAGAATGACTGAGCTGAACATCGTGAAACAACGAGCCACAGCTAACGGATATCACCAAAGCGTTGTCAACAAATTAATACGACAGAAACAGCGCGCGAATACAAGAAAGTATACCGCAAATAATATTACGAGAGTCACAATACCATACTTCGGTGATATTTCGCAAAAAGTGGCCTTTTAAAGTTGATACCGCTTTTCAGACCAATAATACGCCGCGTTTTAAACTAAGAAATAATTTACAGCAGGAAAGCGATAAAAATGAGAGAGCTGGGGTCTATAAAATTCAGTGTAGCACGTGCAAGGCAAGCAATGTAGGCCAAACTGGTAGGTCCTTTAAAGTACGTTAGAAAGAACATAGCGATGCTTTCCGGCCTAATAATTTTTAAAAGTCAGCTGTAGCCACGCATACACTCCTGGAAATTGAAATAAGAACACCGTGAATTCATTGTCCCAGGAAGGGGAAACTTCATTGACACATTCCTGGGGCCAGATACATCACATGATCACACTGACAGAACCACAGGCACATAGACACAGGCAACAGAGCATGCACAATGTCGGCACTAGTACAGTGTATATCCACCTTTCGCAGCAATGCAGGCTGCTATTCTCCCATGGAGACGATCGTAGAGATTCTGGATGTAGTCCTGTGGAACGGCTTGCCATGCCATTTCCACCTGGCGCCTCAGTTGGACCAGCGTTCGTGCTGGACGTGCAGACCGCGTGAGACGACGCTTCATCCAGTCCCAAACATGCTCAATGGGGGACAGATCCGGAGATCTTGCTGGCCAGGGTAGTTGACTTACAGCTTCTAGAGCACGTTGGGTGGCACGGGATACATGCGGACGTGCATTGTCCTGTTGGAACAGCAAGTTCCCTTGCCGGTCTAGGAATGGTAGAACGGTGGGTTCGATGACGGTTTGGATGTACCGTGCACTATTCAGTGTCCCCTCGACGATCACCAGTGGTGTACGGCCAGTGTAGGAGATCGCTCCCCACACCATGATGCCGGGTGTTGGCCCTGTGTGCCTCGGTCGTATGCAGTCCTGATTGTGGCGCTCACCTGCACGGCGCCAAACACGCATACGACCATCATTGGCACCAAGGCAGAAGCGACTCTCATCGCTGAAGACGACACGTCTCCATTCGTCCCTCCATTCACGCCTGTCGCGACACCACTGGAGGCGGGCTGCACGATGTTGGGGCGTGAGCGGAAGACGGCCTAACGGTGTGTGGGACCGTAGCCCAGCTTCATGGAGACGGTTGCGAATGGTCCTCGCCGATACCCCAGGAGCAACAGTGTCCCAAATTTGCTGGGAAGTGGCGGTGCGGTCCCCTACGGCACTGCGTAGGATCCTACGGTCTTGGCGTGCATCCGTGCGTCGCTGCGGTCCGGTCCCAGGTCGACGGGCACGTGCACCTTCCACCGACCACTGGCGACAACATCGATGTACTGTGGAGACCTCACGCCCCACGTGTTGAGCAATTCGGTGGTACGTCCACCCGGCCTCCCGCATGCCCACTATACGGCCTCGCTCAAAGTCCGTCAACTGCACATACGGTTCACGTCCACGCTGTCGCGGCATGCTACCAGTGTTAAAGACTGCGATGGAGCTCCGTATGCCACGGCAAACTGGCTGATACTGACGGCGGCGGTGCACAAATGCTGCGCAGCTAGCGCCATTCGACGGCCAACACCGCGGTTCCTGGTGTGTCCGCTGTGCCGTGCGTGTGATCATTGCTTGTACAGCCCTCTCGCAGTGTCCGGAGCAAGTATGGTGGGTCTGACACACCGGTGTCAATGTGTTCTTTTTTCCATTTTCAGGAGTGTATTTGGGAAACGGGACACCCCATCTTGGGAGTAGGTCAGGATCTCATTGTTTTACATAGAGAGGACAAAGGCAAAAAGCTGGATCTACTAGAACAGCTGGAAATTACGATACATAGCGTGGATAATCAGAACACACTGAATGAACAGCTAACTGATGATACAAATAACTTTTTCAAACATTTCGCTGGTTTCTTTTAGTAACTACATTTTTAGCAATTGGCAGGATACCATCATTTCATGAGGTCCTTGGAACATGTATACGTTATCTGTTTGTATGGACATCTCTGTGAATTCATTGTTTACTTGCGCGTGAGCTCACTCGCGTTTCAGTGTCGTGTTTGGCTACGTGGTGTGTGGTATTAACGATGACGCACAGGCGGTTTACGACGATAGAGGAGAGACCCATTTGGTTAGATGGTTCAAATGGCTCTGAGCACTATGGGACTTAACTTCTAAGGGCATCAGTCCCCTGGAACTTACAACTACTTAAACCTATCTAACCTAAGGACATCACACACATCCATGCCGGAGGCAGGATTCGAACCTGTGACCGTAGCGGTTGCGCGGTTCCAGACTGTAGCGCCTAGAACCGCTCGGCTACAAGGCCGGCTTTCATTTTACATCTTTCTTTTTTGCTCGCTGAGTTATTCAGCTCCCTTTGTATTTATAAAATGAGGTCTTATGTAGACAGTTTGTTACCGTGTTTGATGCCATCAGATAAAACCGTTTTCGTTTACTTCACGTACAATATAATGTTCATCGTAACTTTTATCTGTCTACGTTTTGAATGTCAGGTAGACTATTTGCATTTGCGGCTAGTAGATGGTACTCTTGCCGTCATGTTCACCAGCCAGCAAGTGCTAAGGCGGGCGTCTAAGTCTGAAGCTACCGTAGCTCGAAGCGTGTGAGCAGCCAACAGTGGCTACCGTATTATGTATTGTTTTACAAGTATTTGACTAAAGCTTTATTGTTTGATTTTTAGTTTAATACGTGACATGTAAATACTGTTTCTTTTTTGTACTACTAGCCAGTACTTACACTTAAAAGTGTTTTCTACCCTGTAATGTTATAATTCTGTTATAGGCCAATCTGAGAGTTTTATTTCTTATGAAGGCATTCATAGCAGTGCCGAAACCTTGGTCAAAAGACTACTTTTTTGCGACCGAGGGCTGCTATTGCTGTTAATTTTACCGTATACGGTCCCGTTGTGGCGGTTTTCATCTCATTGCTCCTTATATACAATGCAGCTCTACTAAAATGGGAGAAAACGCTGTTTATACCAATGTGTTTGGTCTTATGTTGCTTGGTACTATGGAAATCTTGTCTTTCCTACAGTTCGCTCTATGATACAGGGCCTTACCTCATGAAACAAATACCGGTTTTTGCTTTTTCAATTCGTCATCACATAATAATAAAACGATATTTCACTTGCCACCTTCGTCGTTACAAGAGCTATATCGATATTCTTTTAAACGGATATAATTTTAAAAAATTAAGAAAGAAGACAGATTCGACGGCGACCTTGCTGGCTGCTCGTTTCGGTGAGCTGCCTTTATCCGTTTCTTTTTTTTTTAAAGGTGTGTTACATTTAATAGTACACACAACATTAATAACAAATACTGCAATTACATAACGATTTAAATGGGATGCTAAATTTCGTTTTAGTACATGTAAATAATATTTACGATAATTTTTACCTTTTTTGATTGGTTCATTTCATCCGTTCCTGTTATTGCCCTGATGTTACAGATGTGTTACAGGGTCCTTCTTAATGTTGGTTACTTCGGGTAACAATGGCCATTCATTCTGATTGTTCTTGATTCTCTATTTGGATGTCGTAAAATCATAATGTCATAAATCAGATCCCCTCCTGAGCCGCTAACGGCCAATTTTCTCTAAACTCGAGTAGGACGATTAGTTAGCTATGTAGTATGCTGCTGATATGTACCAACTGCATTTTACTTTAGGGAAATTTCCTTTACGGATTTTTTTCGTGTTATTTTTATGTATCCAACTTTTTTCTACATCCCTTTTTTCGATATTGTGGTAATTACACTTTCTTAGAAAATTCTAACGTTTTGGTGCTGTAACAATTAATTCGGTGTCCCAATCATCGGCCTTTGCACAATCTGCCTCTCCTTCCCTTAGTTTCATATAAGCACCGCACAGATTAATGTAGGAAGTAGTACATCCTTGAAATTAACAATGCTGCTCAATAAGGTGCTTCGAGGAAAATACCTGGTTTGTACCAACCACTCCGTGTGTATCATTGTCATTAAAGGTAAGCCTGTTACCCATTGATACTGGTTAGTATCCCTGGATGTTAGGGAATTGAATGCTAATGTTCCGGTAGGCGAGACGACTGGGCTTACAAAAATCTGTTGAAGCATAAGAAACTTTAGAAGAAGGAGACGACTGAGCCTGTATAGTAGGTCACAGATTTTTAATTATTTCTCCTTTAACAATACATTTTACATTCAGAGCAATGGATTGGCATTGAGATCAAGTACCTCAGCCACAACTGCGGATACTTCTATTCACAATTTAGAAGAGAAGCTTTTTAAGCTACGATTGATTCTTAATTAATACAGTTGTGTGTAATGCAAAACAGTGGGTATTATTGTATGTAGATGAATTTGTAGATGGTACTGATAAACTCAACAGAATATCTGATGTACTTAATGAGAAAACGGACTTCACTGTATAACGCGAAGTCAATATCGGAATTCAAATTTTAGACCAAGATATAATAAGGAACAATAATTTTGAAGCCTTTAAAGTCTTCAGTCTAAAGTCACTACAATGGATGCTATGATTCCAAACATTTCATACCACCAAGGTAACCTAGAAAGAAGCTGCATTCAAGAGGTTTGTGCATAGGGCATTGGATGTGACGATGGGTGTAGCAGACAGATAGCTGTGAATGGCAGTTGTATGATACAAGTGCGGTTTTAGCACAAGGAAAGAAGGCAAGAAAAATCCGACTAGTTAAGGTTAGCAGAAGGAAAGTGGAAATAACTTCAAGAAATTTTTTTCTGGTGTTGATTCACTTTTTAAAAGAGTAAACAGCCATTTGTCTGTGTATTACTATATATATCTTCTGTGATACCTAGATTTAGGTTTTTATGTCATTATCAAGTACAGTGCTAAAAGTTGTTAGGCCGTTATTAA
Source organism: Schistocerca piceifrons (assembly GCF_021461385.2). NCBI lineage: Eukaryota > Metazoa > Arthropoda > Insecta > Orthoptera > Acrididae > Schistocerca > Schistocerca piceifrons. The sequence continues at coordinate 601,484,229 of NC_060141.1, read as the reverse complement.
ATTATATCGTGTATTCCAAAGCAAGAAAACAAGACTTATACATAACTTTAAAATGTAATGTCAAAGAACTACTTTCTTTGACAGTTACATGTTGAAGTCATGTGTTAGTTTTGTTTACTTGCTTTGGACTGCCTTAACAGATGTGACTTAATAATGGTGTAACAACTTTTAACACTATACTTGATAATGCCACAAAAACCGAAGTTTGGATAGTACTGATATAAATATATTAATACACAGTCAAATGGTGGTTTACTCTTTTAAAAAATATATGTACAACAAGTTAGGAAATGTTCTGGAACCACACATTATGAAGTTAAGATTCCAAGAGAAATAATACTCTGCTTAAAAAAATTCACATACAAATGTCCGGTAAGTGAAATCTGTTTTCGACACACATGGTGCCTGTGGTCTTGTTGCATGACTTCAGAACTTCGCTTTCAAAGTATGCAAACAACAAAAGTCATTCGCCATCTATCGACTGTGTTATCCACTACAGTATCACGTGACCCCTCAAAAATAAGTGAGTGCCAGCGTCCCAGTGTTCTCTGCTGAGGTGCAGAGACGTCAGTTGTCAGTTGCGAACGTTGTATTCAACAAAGCATATGCAGTGTGACATATTAATGCGCTATAAGTTTCAAGAGCTGTCTGTTTGATCCAAGAAGGCTGGACTTCATGTCGCGTTGTTGCAAATGCCAGTGTCTCTCCATCTATCATCCACAGGTGTGGACACGCTACAGGCAGATAGATCAGCACACAAGGCGAGCTGGCAAAGGTCGCTGACACATTGTGACCCCACGACATGACTGATATCTGGCCATCTATGTGATGCGGCGCTGTACGGCTACCGCAAAACGGTCTCGGAAGGATCACTGGAGCCGCTGTGTCCTATCAGACTCTAAGAAGCAGATTACCAGAAAGGACCGTCCCCATGTAGATCGCCTGCTTGGTCACTGGCGATACATGTTATTCACAGACGATTCCTGATTTCCCCTGACGCATTGCGGTGGCCGTATTCCTGTGCGGTGACGCCGCCATGAGTAGTACCTGCCAAATGTTGCCAAGGAAATCGACAGTTTGGCCAATGTTCTGCGATAGTTTGGGGAGGCATGAATGATGACAGCTATACTGATCTTATCGTTGTTCATACACACTAACGTCAAGGCTCCGACAGTTCGTATCACGAGGGATGTCTTTCAACGCCTGGACATTGAAATAATGGAATGGTCAGCGGTGAGTCCCGATCCAAACCCCATCGGGCATCATGTGTGGCATATGGTTAACACATGTTCTTTCTCGTCATGTTTCACTACTGACTCTCCAAAACTCACAGACGCTCTCATTGGGGAACGGGTACTATAGGGCGACCTCTGTAGACTTATACTGAGAGTGTCACCTAAGCGTCAGGCGTTAATAAACACGTGCAGAGGGAATGCACATTGCTGAAGCTCTCTAGGTCCAAAGGAAAGTACTAGGGTGACGGGGTGAATGATGGTTTGCGCTTTGTTATCCCCATCTGTCGGACATTTCGGTTCTTGTTATGTAAATGAAGGAGGATGCGGTTGTGTACTTAATTTGTGAACGATAGAGGTATAGCTTCGTAACATACATAGTTCTCAACTACTGCTCCATGAAGTACGACAGAAGCCAAAAGACATGTTCCCCTAATTCTTTTGGAGAGTGTAGTTTAAAGCATGAGACCGAAAGTACGAGGAGTAAGTTGAACCAAGTGGGAGTTTATAGAAATATCATCTGACGTGAGGTATACCGACAGACAGGGGTAAGACAAGCACCAGAAGCAAAGAACAAAAGCTCCTTGGACGAAATATGAGTGCCTCCCATTTACTAGAGCACGCTGGTCACTTTGCAGCGCAGTAAACAGTGCAGAACTGGTACCAGCGGTCATCTGAGCCTCCACCGCTGGCGCTGAGTGATGACAGTGATTGGTTGTGTATTGCAGTGTGTTGAGTGGAATCAGCGCAGTGATATGGGTCGACGTGTACAGCTGACAGAATGGCAGAAACGAGTTGTTGTGTTTGGTCCTACCCACCACCATATTTGTTTTCCACATCGCAACTTGGGCCGACTTACCGTGACCACGAACCAGAAAGTTTATCTCAAGATTCTTCTACATTATCATGATAACAATACTGTGGTCATTCCTGTCTTCCAAGATCACGCTATCGCCTCTAGATGATCTGATCTTAATTCCATAAATAATGCGGATGAAGCATAGTAATGAACGTATAAGCGATTTGATAGTGTTGTTGGATCTAATCATTATTGAGCTGTTCTGGGAGCATGTGGCATCCTGTGGAATCTTTGAAATCCGTTATTCACCGAACCGAGATCGTTACGATGTCTGGAGGTCGTGTTGTTACAAGAAAAAACGTGACGTCTTTGCAGATGACTATATTTTGGTTCGGGGTGGCCACTTGCGGTACCACGCATCGACGCCACCCCACAGGCGTCGAAAAGTCGGCAATGGAACCGCAAGTTTCCACCAGACACCGATAGAGGGCTCTTAGGATCTGGTAGACCCAGTGCTCCGCGTCCTATCAGCTGCGTCTCCAGTGGCTCCCTATCATGAGCGCCCACGTCCGCACCCATACAGGACGGCCGGCAGCAGCCAGACAGCTCACTCGCACTTGGAGCCCCTTCCCCACATGGCCCTACGATGAAGCCGCCAAGTTGCAGCTCCGACGCCAAATGGTTCAAATGGCTCTGAGCACTATGCGACTCAACTGCTGCGGTCATCAGTCGCCTAGAACTTAGAACTAATTAAACCTAACTAACCTAAGGACAGCACACAACACCCAGCCATCACGAGGCAGAGAAAATCCCTGACCCCGCCGGGAATCGAACCCGGGAACCCGGGCGTGGGAAGCGAGAACGCTACCGCACGACCACGAGATGCGGGCTCTCCGACGCCACCGGTCGTGCTTTAGTACAGAGAGCTCCATCATTGTAGCTGTTGTTTGAGCTGGATTCTGTTTCTTGCTGCATTGTTTGTAATGAGTCTTTGTAGGCTTGGAGAAATACTGTTGTTGTTGTTGTTGTGGTCTTCAGTCCTGAGACTGGTTTGATGCAGCTCTCCATGCTACTCTATCCTGTGCACGCTTCTTCATTTCCCCGTACCTACTGCAACCTACATGCTTCTGAATCTGCTTAGTGTATTCATCTCTTGGTCTCCCTCTACGATTTTTACCCTGCACGCTCCCCTCCAATACTAAATTGGTGATCCTTGATGCCTCACAACATGTCCTACAAATCGGTACCTTCTTCTTGTCAAGTTGTGCCACAAACTCCTCTTCTCCCCAATTCTATTCAATACCTCCTCATTAGTTATCTGATCTACCCATACAATCTTCAGCATTCTTCTGTAGCACCACATTTCAAAAGCTTCTATTCTCTTCTTATCCAAACTATTTATCGTCCATGTTTCACTTCCATACATGGCTAGACTCCACACAAATACTTTCAGAAACGACTTCCTGACACTTAAATCTATACTCGATGTTAACAAATTTGTCTTCTTCAGAAACACTTTCCTAACCATTGCCAGTCTAAATTTTATATCCTGTCTACTTCGACCATCATCAGTTATTTTGCTCCCCAAATAGCAAAACTCCTTTACTACTTTAAGTGTCTCATTTCGTAATCTAATTCCCTCAGCATGACCCGACTTAATTCGACTACATTTCATTATCCTCGTTTTGCTTTTGTTGATGTTCATCTTATATCCTCCTTTCAAGACACTGTCCATTCCGTTCAACTCCTCTTCCCGGTCCTTTGCTGTCTCTGACAGAATTACAATGTCATCGGCGAACCTCAAAGTTTTTATTTCTTCTCCGTGGATTTTAATACCTACTCCGAATTTTTGTTTTGTTTCCTTTACTGCTTGCTCAATATACCGATTGAATAACATCGGGGAGAGGCTACAACCCTGTCTCACTCCCTTCCCATCCACTGCTTCCCTTCCTCATGTCCCTCGACTCTGCCATCTGGTTTGTGTACAAATTGTAAATAGCCTTTCGCTCCCTGTATTTTACCCCTACCACCTTCAAATTTTAAAGAGAGTATTCTAGTCAACATTGTCAAAAGCTTTCTCTAAGTCTACAATTGCTAGAAACGTAGGTATACCTTACACGTTAAGTAAATATTCGGTTTACTGTGTTACCTTTTTCGCTTATCATTTCTGTTCCCGTCGAACTTCCCCACGACAAAATTTGCCATACCTCTATTTACCGTTGTGTACAGAGCCACACACAGCACCGCCCACTAAGAGGAACTGAAATGGATTTACAGACGTCGCACGTAGACAAGAAGGAAGATAAGTATTCGGAACAGCAATTCGCCAGAAGGAGAGGTTTTATAACGTGGCCAACCTTGAAAGAGATGACTTATCAATTCCATAGACCTATTCTGACTCTAGTATGAACATTAATCGCAAAAAAAGACATTCGCAGGTAACTAACGTAAATGTATTCTTCAGCATTAAGACATGTTGTTATCTTTAGAAGAGGAGGGAACCACCGGTACCTCGGTGTGTTCATGCAGTACTTTTAGTGTTCAATGGAACGAGTGACTGTACGAAATTTCTAGTGCTATGTGAATAAGCAGACACAGACGGAGGAACGTCTGAATATGAAGAAGCAGTCTGTTGAGCATGTAGTATTATAATGGGTCGGAAAAGAAGTTCGCCATCAGTCTAGGTTGAAACTGGACAAAGGATTTTTATCTGAGGGACTTTATTTTGTGATTTATAGATTGCACTTGCAAGTACGTGCGATTGGTGATTTAAACGTGTGCGCCCAGATGATGAGAGGTGGAATGTAGAAGTGTGTAGTGTGTCAACGTTCCTCTACCGTGTGTTGCATCACTGAACACATATGATGATTAGGAAATGTTGTCAGTTTTTAGACTACTGGTTTGTCTGGCTGTGAATGTGCAACAAGCGGTTTCACGCAGATAGCTGGTAACTGTGCTCCAAGCAGAGAGGGAACCCCCTTAAGCAAAATACAGCGACTGTATCCCGCCGAAATCTCTGCAGAGGGGTCGGATTATTGATCCGCTTTTGCTACGTTGCACGCTAAGAGAAGGGACGAACTTGGGTCTTAAATACCGCCTTGGCGTTAAGGCTAGCCATTCGGAGTCTGTGGCGTGGAATGGAGCGTCTGTTAATGAGCTTCGCGAGGGGCAAGGGTGGCGGCAGCGGCAGCGGCGGTGGTAAGCTACCGGAAACCCCGTCTCACGTTGCAGCGGGAGTCCGCCCTGCTGGAGGCTGGACGGCGCGTTCCAAGCCCAGTTGCTCAGCACGGTGCGGTACGAGGCCTGCAGCTGCCTGCCCTTTTTATTTTGCTACCACCTTCGGTTAAGTACATCACCGTTAAGCGCAGAATCGACACCGCGGTGTAGAAGACTTTACATTACACTGAAGTGACGAAAGTCATGGTATAGCATTACGCACATATACAAATGGCCATAGTATCGCTAACACAAGATGCACTGTACATTGGCGGAGCTGTCATTTGTGTTCCGGCGAGTCATATGAAAAGACCTTAAACGCCTATTGGTAGTTGGAATTAGACGCACGGGGAATCCATTTCGGAAATCGTTAGGGAATTCACAGTGTCAAGAGTGTGCTGAGAATACCAAATTTCAGGCACTACCTCTCACTACGAGCACCGCAGTGGTCGACGGACTTCACTTAACGACGGAGATCGGCGGCATTTTCGTACGGTTGTCAGTGCTAACAGACAAACAACACACTGTGAAATAACCGCGGACATCAATATAGGATGTACGCCGAACGTATCCGTTTGGAAAATGTGGCGAAATTTGGCGTTAAGGGGCTATGGCAGCAGAAGACCGAAGCGAGTGCCTTTGCTATCAGCATATCAACTGCAGCGTCTCTCCTGGACTCGTGACTGTATCGGTTCGACCCCAGACGACTGGAAAACCGTGGTCTGGTTAGATGATTACCCATTCAATATCCTCACATACTTTCACTATCTCTTCACCTTCTGTTTGCGACGTTGGCGTGTATCCTATAGTGGCACCACTTCGTTTGCTGGCGAATCTAATGAGAACCAGCCTAATACTGAACAGTGTACAGTATCTCACTCTATACACCACTTCCTTATTGATAACGAATTCTCCTCCCGTTATACCATTTTCAACTGAAATTGATATTATCCTTTGTTCATCTGATCAGAAACGCTTATCTCATTTCCATTTCATATCATATCACTGACAGTTAATATATGATCTAGATTGAGCCTTTGCATTGATCTTTTCAAAACTCCTAGGTTTTCTACTATGCCCACATTCCAGACATTCCACGCACCAACTCTTAGAATGTTATTCCATCTACGTTTATACGATTTTTCTTCATGCTCATCTCCCCCATTGTAACCCCACTGGAAGATCCGAATGGTGACCAAACAACATGGTCATCAGTCCCTTTTTCCACAATTAAACAGGTCGCGCAGTAAAATCAATCCCCAAAAAGTCTGGGAAATAAAAAAGCGGGGAAATTAACTGAGCCAGACACAGACAGTGAAAACGAAAGAGGCAAGACAAAAAGAGACGACGTGCACGAAAGGAAAAGCGGTAGAAGGGATTAAAAGAATATAGCGTATTGCTGGGGCTGGCTGAACGTAAGAAGAAAAAACACAATAAAACCTCCAGCCTAAAAGATAAGGCTAGAGGTACACAGACAGGGATAAGACGAGCACCAAGGCAAACAAACAGCAGGGTAAGATTGAGGAAGAGTTAAAATGGGTGGAGAATCGAGTTTTGGGGGCGAAGGCCAGACGCCCACCCCCTTAGATTGTGTGATAAAAGTCTCACTACCCCCCCCCCCCCTCGCCCCTCCGCACATAAAACGTAAGACTATATCAGCTGTTGAGGCATTCTCTCCCAACATCAATGGCAGCGTGGCTGGAACCTTAAAAGTCCGCTGTAGAGCGGCTAAAACTGGGAAATCCAACACGTTGCGGATGAAAGTCATGGAGGAACCACAGCGACACCTAGGATGGTTCTCGCGATGGAAGAGGTGACCATCAGTCAACCAAGTATGCCCAATACGGTATTAAAGAAGGACAACGGAGTCCATATGAGAGGATCTCATAGACGACCACCCCACATTCGTTGTCTCCTGGATAAAACGCAGTTAATTTTTTGTACTAAGGGTACTCTATTCAGTATCCCAGATCCCGAAAACTTGACGGTGTAAGACTGATGAGAGATCAGTCTCCAGTCGTCCAATCTCCAGAGCTGGTTTACTGGTAGCTTATTTGGCCAGCCTGTCAGCAAGTTCATTTCCTGGGATTCTGACATTTTCTGAGGTCAACAATGTATACAGAACGGCTACAGTTTCCAAGGGTATAAAGAGATTCCTGGGTTACTAAAGGATGATGAGGAAAGCACCGATCGAGAGCTACTTAAGGAGTCACTACAGATGACGAAGGACTCATCTGCGCAGGAGCAGATATGCACAAGAGCGCGAGAGATGGCTACAAAATCTACAGTGAAAACACTGCAGCCATCTGCGAAGGAGCGCTGCTCACTACGTCCAAAATAAGCGTAAGCAAAGTGAACATAAGCGAAGTAATTGGTGTAGACTATTTCTGAGCTGTGGAATTCACTGAGAATAGAGAAAAATTGCTGGTGGAAGGTCTCAGGTGGAAATGAGCCTTTTGGGCCTTGTGATAGGTCCATACAAAGCTTTGGCTTAGGTTCGGACCATGGATGTGTACATGAGTGCACCTACAGGAAAGGTGGTAGAGGGAAAGTGTGAAGTGCAATGCGACCGAACACGGACTGCAAATTCGAATCCCCGATCTGGGCTCCATTGTGGAAAATGGATCGCCATGTTAGACAAAAGGAGACGCTAATTGCGATGATGAGTCAAACTATGAAGTGGGCAATATAATGCGCAAGTAGTTTTCGCCTGATCCGCAATGGAGGATGAGCTGTGCTGCGGCTCGCGTTGGTGCCGTGTGTAGATTTCTGCCAGACAGTATCTTCTAGTTGACATGGTTGCGTTGTTTGTTTTCTTCTTGCGCTCACTGGCGCCACTCGGTTTCGTAAGTGTTGTCTGTCCACTAGTGGCAGCAGCGGCACTAATCGATATGTAGTTCTGTTGCTCTACCTTTGGAGCGACCTCGTGCCATTTCTGTGTGGTGTGAGGAGAGAGTTTGGTTGGGGGACGCAGGAGCAGCGAGGTCCGCGCAGAGGGACAACACATTGGGACCGCCGGCGGCGCGTATGGGCTGCTACATCGAAGGGCAGTGGTCATGAGGGTGCACAACCTCGTCTAAACCGGATCCTGCATGTTTAAGTTGAGTTTATTGCAATTTGCGTAGAGAAATCTCCACCATTGTGAAATCTCGCGATTCTCCAGTGACTTGGGATCGTGTTGTTGCTCGTAGTGTCGCCGAGGCGAAAAGCAGCGAATGGAGTACCTGGGGAAGGCTGATCTGATTAGCCTTCTTGAGCTTCTAATTACTGTTTACTATTTTCAGCTTCTTACATTGTTAAGTTCAACCGGCGGTATTTTTCTATCTTGTGCCTGGGGGTTAGTGTATGTAACGGCATTGTACTTTTCCTCGCCTTGCCGCCGCTGTCCGGTGAGGCGTGTAAGTTTCACAGCTTCTTGATTGTACGTTGGGTGGCGTTCTTCTACTTTAGAGGTAGTGATTCCTTCTCGTTCCGGGCGCTCTAAGCACAGTATTCTGCGGGCAGAGCCCAGACCGCCGGTTCCGGCGTTGGTGTAATTTTACATCTTGCATTTGTTTTGTTGGATGTCAGGTAGCCTCACCAAAATTATCATTAGTCGCTCGTTAGACTGTCACTAGTCCGAGTCACCATATTGTGATCTGAATGAAACTCTTGGTTGCCTTTCTTTTTGCTCACACAAGTGTTTTTGGTGTCACCTACTCAGAGGTCGATTCCTGGATCACCGTCTGTCACTGAACCTTGTGTTTTATTTTATTGTTGTATTATTAAGTTACCATAGTTTATCTCACCGGTTTGGTAATCTGTTGTTTGTTTTTTTTAATTAACTTTTGCTATGCCATTCGCCGTTTGACAGTATACTTGTAAAAAATTTTATAATTGGCATTTTGGGCGTTAAAGGCCTTCAGCAGTGATAGTGGTTACTTGGCTTAAAATTCTGATTGTGACGACATTGAATTATTTTCAAAAATTATTTGCTGTCAGTATTTTGTGTATGTTTGCTAATTTTTTTTAATAATTGCCATTTTGGGCGTTAAAGGCCTTCAGCAGTGATTGCGGTTACGTGCCTTAAAAATCTGATTGCGACATCATTGACTTGTTTTCAAAAATTAATTGACTAAAATAAATGAGTGAAATTGCAAAGCAAACCAATAGTAATTGATTTGGGCCCCGCGCAAAATCGTAACCCAATCCTGCCATCCTTAATTCACAGATTTCACTGGTAGCAGAGCGTGGTTACGATTGTAATATCGCCATTTCATTACTATTGGTTTGATTGGTTAAGCCATGTTACTGTTGTACGGTTTCTGTCTTTGTTGTTTGGTTCTTTTTTAGGAGATCAACTCTGCAATATCCGTCAGGCAGTGCCCCAGGATCGGCCTATTGAGGAAGGACCACCTCATATAAGACGCCAGCCTATTGAGGGCAGTGTTCTGGACTTAGCAGCCCACTTGCATGCTACCGCTCTTCAGCCGGTTGACGTCACGCAGCCCTTGAGTTTTTGTTTAAAGCTGTTGGGAGTCTTGTTGACAACATCGGCTTTTTAGAGGGCACTCAACCTAGTGGCAGTCAGTTACACAGGATGTGGGCATATAAGGGCATTAAAGTTAGAGGATCGTGATGAGGAATCAACCGCTGAATTGGTGTCCTTGGTTAATGGACTGCAGTTTGAAGTCACATGTTTAGAACTTGATGGGAAGAAAACCAGGTAGCGGGATTTGTTACCTTCCGGGCGGTGAATAAGCTAGCCCGGGAATAACGCCCTTATAAACTTCAAGGGAAGTAACCCACTTCAGATTTGCATGAGAATTACATAAAATGAGACATAAGTAAAATTCTTATCTTTCATTTTATGTAATTCTCATGAAAATCTGAAGTGGTTTACTTCAGTTCACATAGATGGCGCCATGTAACCAACAGGTGTGTTCTCCATACAGCCCTCCTTCGGCAAACAGTAGTATTCAATGAACTGTGGATGAAGCCCGACCGATAGGCATTACATGCATTGAATAAAAACAATATACAAACCATATGCGTTAAGCCACTAACTGTAACTTTTTATGACATCATCTAACGATGTACTTCTTGTATTCTTAGCACTGAGAATGGCTAGCTTCTAGCTGAAATCTAGATCTGCCAATAAAGATTTAAGAAGGACGACTTATCTCTGAAATCGATAATTTACAAGTCAGTATAAGAGCCGCTGAGTACAACAGCTTTCTGAATGGAGGGTAACCAGATAACTGAAACTGTTGCTATTGAGGGCCTGCCTATTTCCCATTTGGTAATTTTGTTAAAATGAAGCTGTTATTAAAGAATGCCTGCCTGTTTCCTGTTGGCTGTTTTTTACTGGCTGTTATTAAAGAAGGCCTACTTATTTTCTATCTAATTTCACATATCCATCCATCCACATCCATACTCCGCAAACCACCTGACGGTGTGTGGCGGAGGGTACCTTGAGTACCTCTATCGGTTTTCCCTTCTAGGCCAGTGAAACTGTTACTATTGAAGGGCTGCCTGTTTCCTATTTGTTAATTTTGTTTAACTGAAGCTGTTACCTGTTTTTATTGCCCTATTGTTGATATATACCTTCAATCTGTGTTGTAATTAACTGAAATTGTGATTGCCTAAGGCCTGCCTGTTTCACAGGTATTTATGTCAATGAGGAAGTAACAGGAAATGACACATGGTGGTCCATGGTCTCTAATTCTTCGCCTTAAATCCCTTTACTCATAATTGTAGGTTTCACTGTTCATATTTTCGTTTAGCCTCTTGGTAAGTCAATCGGTCCAGGATATTGTACTCCGTAATTTTCCTATCCTTTTGGAGTACTGTGCAGTCCAGAGAGCTAGGGGAGTGGTGCTCTCTACAGAACACATAGTTGGGAGGAGGTGCACATGGAGTATTTGGAAGCAATTGACGTCCGAAAGCTCTGCATGTGGCGCTGGAATTGCAGTGGGAAGATATGTGCCCAAACTTCTAGCATGTGAATCACCACATAGAGACAGGGACGTATGGTTTAACGTCACATCGGTATACCTTTACCACGACCTTTTTAGGTAAAGTTTCGCCTCAGAGGCCAAGATGAAGGCTCCGGTAGCCACCCTATTTTCTTTTGGTCCCCTGTAGACGCGCCGGACGAAGTGAACGCCCCATCGGTCTTAATTGTTCCGTGGCTCATAGTCGGACTGCAACAGGAGGTCGCGATGAAAAATAATTCCCTGGACCCTGTTGACTCTTTTACGGGGAGTGATCGAAACTGGAATATCATTCAGCTTGTCACAGGCGAGTGTCACTCGGAATTGGACTAGAGATTCTGTCTGAAGCAGGATTGATCCACTGTGCATTTCGGACAGCGCTGTCACTTTCCCAAACTTATCCTCCAGGCGTTCACTAAAAATAGAGTCTTTGTACCTAGAACGAAGAACCCATCTGGTCTGCTGCAGAGTAAATATCTGGTGAATAAGGTCTCTCTTTTCCGTAGCCCTACGTTCCTCCCATGGTGTAACTAGGAATGGGAAAGAATTAGGGTCATACTTCTCTGCGTCATAGTATACCTACCCTTCTTAGAGACCGCTGGCGCCATGCGATCACCAGCAAGAGATGATTTGGTTTTCTTCATTGTGGATCATCCGCTCTGATGCCACCCACTCCGATCAGGGGCTCTCCTAATGGGCGCCAGCCAGCCACAGGAAAGCCCACCTGGCGCAATGGGCGTTGCTGGAAGTCATGATGTCCCAAGAATATGGGCATCTGCTCCTTGGTATACGTAGGGATTTTGCAGCTCAGGCATCAGCAGTGCAACCCCTGTGTTGTCATGGGGCTACCACCAGATGGGTACATGACGGTCCCATCACGACAGTCTGGCTACCATGCTGGATATTGTCCGGGATGCGAGAGAACAGTGGGCAACGGCAGAAGGTGACTTATCTTGGAAGCTGTCAACGCTCAAATAGCTAAATTGTCTGTCGTGTTGCATAGCCATGACAATAAGAGGTGCAGAAGATCTAATCGGACAATGGATATCTGGTGCACCACGTAAGGTGTCGTTCCCCAAATGGCCTGCACTTCTGTAGAATTCTAAAATTTTGAATTCAAACCCTAAAAGGGGACCAAAACTCAGTCAACCAAAAGTTTGGATACTCCCTTTAGTGGCCTCTTACGACAGACTGGAATATCTCAGGCCTATTCTAACCCCCCGAATCCGCAGTTGGGTGGAGAATCATCACGACAGTTCTTCGACTACAGTCCACGTGTTCTGTGAAAACACATTAAGTATCTTTAATGCAGTGGTTTCCGTTGCCTTCTGCTTCCTCATTCCGGTAGTCATTGCTGATTCTTCCGCCGTTTTGGAGCAGTTTCGATCCCAAGGGCACGGGAGTGCCCTAAAATTCTGTCCACTTCTCCACCCTCTTGAAGGGGCCGTTAGCAGAGCGAAGGTGACCTCTTATGCCGGAAGTCTTCAGCCCCCATTGCTGATGATTTTTACTCAGAATCTAAACAGTGGTAGTTTCGAATCCAGGACCCAGGATGTTTCGATTACTGGTGAAAGACGATACACCTAGTCGACGGGAATGCTCTAAGCGGGCAAAATACCTGTTCCTAATGGTACAGTGCCATTATCCACTAGAGGCTGGTTGACTGTTGATGTATATGAAATAATGTAAGCGGTTCTTGTATATTATTATTAACTGGGTTATTGTCTTTTCCACTATAGAAATGAATGAATAAATGAATGTTTTTGTGGGAACCGATAATGTGGGGACTGATCTTACGAACGCCTTATATTCGTAGTGGGTAGCCTGTAGCTCTCAGCTTAGCTGTTAGATTAATGTGCAGGGGAAATGTAAACGTTTCAGGCAACAGGGTACCTGTAGACTTCTTCCCATTTCATTAGCTTTGTGAGGCATCTGTCTGTAAAGGAGGTCCAACGGAAAGTGCGGCTGAAGATATTAAAATGACTGCTAACATCTGCTAACTCGACCAAACTATTGCCATTATTATCTGCTCAGAACACTTGCCTTTCTTTAAATTCTCCAAAGTCGATGTAGCTTGACTTTCTTCCCGTTTTCCACTTTCTTCACGACTCTCAAAGTTTTAACATTCTACGAATCATATCGTAAAACATTATTCAAATGCAACTGCCTTCTCGTGATCATTCCTCGAGCATTCGCCCAGAGATACGAATGGCAGAATGATTCACTTCAGTTGCTTTCTACAAAATAAATAGCCATTATGACTATATTTTTGATGCTTTGGAGCGTCGTTAATGTAATTGCTTCCTGTACTCCGAACTACAAAAACAGGATGATTCTTCTAACCTTAGGAATGATACAGTACTCACAATACAAGAGGGGAATCCAAAACTAGTCTGTTTGTGTGATTACGCAGTTGTTGGAAAAGTCAGGAAGTATTGTCTACAAAGTCTCAACACCCATATAACCATGGAAGACTGTCATAAAATATTACAAATTTTCTATCAATACAACATATGATATTCATGGCATCAATGCATTTCACCTTATTGCTTAAATTTGACATAATATACCAACATAAGTGAAAATTTCCCATTATATTAGATGAAAATTTAAAGACCGGTATTACGCAGCTTCTGGTGTTACATTATTGAACGTTCGCTGGCAGCAAGCATAGTTTCGTGACCTTTAGTACGTGACACAGAGTTCCAAGCGCGATGGGACACAGAGAAGATATCATTCTTATGAACAGTGCCCCCAGGGTGACGAAGCCCAACAAGAGCTTTCGAAAAACGTTGTTCTCTTCGTTATTGATAAGAGGACGACTAGAAAGTTTCCTGCCGCTCTACGCCCAAAGTTCAGCCTTTGTTGCTGACTCACGAACTGCCCAGAAGCTGCCAGACGTCGACAAGCCAGGACGACTTCGCAGACTCTTATCTGACCTTGTGCGGCGGTTCTCGGCTGCCTTCATACTCGTATCTGCAGAGCGTCCAGCGGCGTAGCTTATCTTACAGACATTTCGTGATTTCTGCCCTGCTCTTGATGGGCTCGCAAGAAAGTTCTAGTTGGTGAGTCGAGTCGACGTCAAGAGGAGCATCTATAGCTTTTGAGTTAATGTTACCTATACCTATGACTAACGTAAGATCTCCATCAATCAATCCGTTTCAAATCGTTAAAGTTCTCGATTCAAAAGCTAGAAGATCGCAGCTGTGTGTGGAAACGTACACTCTCTCCAAAAATTATGCTGAAAGTTGCATGTTAAATTTCACTTTCATTGTTGCCCACTGTTTTTTTTTTTTCTTTTACTTTGTAAAATCACGAAATAATCTTTTCAGTATTCAGCATTTGATTAGTCGTGTATACTCTTTGAGTTACCTCTTTCTAGTACTGCTGAAGTGCGTTTGCATCTCTGGTACGCAACTCGGTCATTCAGCCGACGAGAAATGATGCCGGTTGTCTGAGCCGCGAGACCGTGTAGATGCAAATGGGTTGGCTCAAATGGCTCTGAGCACTATGGGACTTAACTGCTGAGGTCATCAGTCCCCTGGAACTTAGGACTACTTAAACCTAACTAACCTAAGGACATCACACACATCCATGCCGGAGGCAGGATTCGAACCTGCGACCGTAACGGTCTCGCGGTTCCAGACTGTAGCGCCTAGAACCTCTCGGCCACTCCGGCCGGCGATGCAAATGGGGATTGCATTACTAGGGGTTCTGAAGTTGACGTGAGGTGTTTCAGAGGTCTGCAATGCTGGATGAGATCTTACCTGTTTGACGTGGTAATTACTAGCAACGTAATGTTCATTTCAGTCCTGTCATTCAAATATTCGCACGTTTACTTTATAGTGATTCCACGTGCAGAACTCGGCAGTGAGTTGTAATGTAAGATGGTATTCATGCACGTAGCATCAGAAAGGCTTACTGGTCATTTGTTTTTGTAAGATGGGACCTGATTTACGGGCTCCAGTGACATCTATTCCATACTTTGTGTTATGCATTCAACCTTATCATCCTCTCCTGAACAGTTGATTATATTTCGGAAAGATGTACGTGCAGAATGTATAATTTAATTGCTTTTGCCAGAATTTCTATTCATGTTATATGCACTGAGAAGCCACGTGGTTTTTGTTACCAGTCCGCACAATTTGAGTGAAATATCAGGGCTATACTCAGCATTCCTTTCAATTATTTTGCTCTTCCTGAGACATTCTTTTAGTCTGAAACACAAGGTAGCAACATGGTGGCGCTCCACCATCTAGCCGACGCTTATTAGTAAAATCTTTGTCTCATCAGTGCTAAGTCAGTCTACGAATAATCAAATATTTCAATGGAATACAGCTATTTCGGTTCATTAATAGTGAATATCGCGTTCTGTGTAAGTAATTTACAGGTGCAGAAGGTACGTTTTTTGACGCTATTCCAAAATGGAGACTGCTGTGGGATACTATGCAGTGTGTTTCTTCGCATAATAGCGAAGTAGGTTGTGGAAAAGATGGTACTGAGGCATCTCCCATTTAGGATGTGTAGATTTTGCTTTTGAACTGCGATATGATCCTAAGGGACTGCCGAATGAGTTCAGTGATAAATCTTTAAGGGTTAAAATTCAGTAATTTCTATGTTGAGGAGACCTGTGTCCTAAGGAATGTCGCTGAAAAATAGGCAAAACGTCTCTTAATTAGGTACAAATTTTACGTATTAACTATAGCTCAAAGAAAGAAGTTTCCAAAACGCATAAACTTACAGAGTTTATGAAACAACTGTACAAGCTAAAACTTGAGAAAACTTAGCTGCGCATTCCCGAATTTCGACTTCATTTAATCACAGAAGAATGAACTTGCATTTACCACATAAATTATTAAAACTTGTAGAAAGATTTTGTAGCAAAGTTCAGTGCAGTAAGCAGATTTTAGAAGGAGTAAAAGTAATTACGTAACTTTAGTTAGTGAACCCTTTAAAATTTAAGATTATATACACAAATACTAGAAAAGGTAAATCTTAGTCATACAGCCTTTCCAAACAGCATCTGTCTACGGGAGCTGACACATCTCATTAGAAATAGTGGTAGTTCTAAGAAAAACATTGACTAAGTTACAACACGACAAATTAAAATCCAGATTACTTAAGCGTAGCTCCAAATGATAACACACAGGTACAAGCCCAACTGTGAAATAGCTTCTTCCTCGTGTTTTGACAAAACATCTGTCAAGGTGGCCTTTGAAATGCATTAACAAAGGAGAACATTTGAGCAGAAATACCTGATTTGTTACCACAAGCTACCAACGTAACTAAAACATAAGGGAATTCACTTACAAACTTGTTACGTGCAATAGCTGTTGATTTGGATGTTAACAAACCACGACCAACTTGAGGTCACAGCACTGTTCACATGTTGTCGTGACAATAAACGTAACTCAGCTTTCAGATATAACCAAGATGCGGGAACAGTATAAGCAGTACAAAAAGTATCACCGTGTTCTGGAGGACCCGTCAGAAGAAAACCACCGACATCTTGCTTAGCTCTCTAGACCAGTTAGAGTTAACGCGGTGGCGACAGGATACTAGAATAAGAATACCGGGCATGACTCCCAAAGTAGTCTGCCACAATGTCACCGATTCACTGCAGACTCCACAGGAGCTCGCCCTACAGAAACCTGATCTGCTCTTCAAGATGCTAATAGAGCCCTTTGAGAACACTGTAGCAATGGAAAGCCGGACCACGCTACTATACAAGTAACAGTCCACCTTAGACGCACTACAGTCGACTGCCCCGGCACCTGTCGTCACAGTCCGCGTCACTCACGGACCCTCGCTAAGGGCTACCACACACCCCATGGCGCTACTCCCGAAGCCAGAATTGATGCAACGTGCACGAGCCCAAATAGTCTCCCATTCGCTGCATAAGAAACCCTCTGAGAGAAAAATTTCGAGAGAACAATCGATTTATCCAAGACGTTACATGGCACAGCAATACCATTGCAAAGGAATTTGGGAAAAGCGAGCCGGACGGCTCAGTTTTACAAGATAAGGCATTAATACACCCAGAAGGGTGTTATATAATAACAAACAAACAAACTCTGCGTCAGACCGACTTATTAGCACTTTTCAAAAAGTTAGTATTTTTTGAGGATACTATGACCCAACATTTTTAAACCCATTACCCAACTACAAACATGGCCTTTGTTGTCATTACGAAGTCCATTGATACGCAACATGTTGGGCGAATATAGCTTCTTCTGTGCCATCTGGATACGTTTTGTAAATGATCCATGGAGAAACGTATGAAACTAAAACTAAAGGCCTCCCGAACAGGCCATGAAGGTCCAATGGCACCGACCAGCCGCCGTGTCATCCTTAGCCCACAGTGGACACTGGATGGGGTTATGGAAGGCATGTGGTCAGCACACTGCCCTGCCAGCCGTATGTCAGTTTACAAGACCGGGGCCGCTACTTCTCAGTCAAGTAGCTCCTCAGTTTGGCTCACAAGGGCTGAGTGCACCACGCTTGCCAACAGCGCTCGGCAGACCGGATTGTTACCCTGACAGCACTTAACTTCAGTGATCTGACTGGAACCGGTGTTACCACTGCGGCAAGGCCGTTGGCATAGAGAAATGTATGGATTTTGAAATCAAGAATGACGTAAACCATATGTCCCTCCATTGGTTAATGAAATGTGAGCGTTTGAAAATACTTGCGGGTGCGAGTATATTGCGATTCTTCACTCCTGAAACTCATTTAATGCATCTGCACAGATTTGTTTCATGGCCAGAAAACCGTGTTTTTTAACACGCCAATTGATGCTAAAATACTAGTGCCGTAAAGCATGGCTAGTGTCGTGGACTTGACTCCAGAGCATGTTTTGAAGTTCTGAAAGAGGATATACTTCCAATTAAAAATGCAGTAATAGTGTCATGCAACTAGATGGTCACCACATCTGCGGTGGGGCTGAAATTAAAATGTACCTGCAGGGCACTGCAAGCCATAAGAGTCAGATTGTCAATATTTTATGGTCTTACAAAGGAAAAGAGGTACTGAAAGCGGTAACTATACTGCTTTTTAAGGAATCAAAAAAACTGAGAAAGATAAATCTTTAACGGTAATCAGGAGCAATATTTAGAATTCTGAACTGCCATCTGGGACTGATCATGTTCTTAAAATATTGTGTGTTTCCTAGTACTCCTATAAAATAATCTGATCGGTTTAGCAATACTACTTAGCCATAACTTAAGGGAACATTTCAGACATTGACAAAAGATCTACGAGTCTCGAAGGAGAGTTTCTGGAGATCTCTCGTGGTTGTAGTTTTTAATTACTTTCAACAGTAGCCGCTAAATAGGCCAAACATGCTTCAGATTAAATTATGTAACCATATATTGGACATGTTCGAAAAACTGTCCCCATCTCTTCTTTACTTTTACCTGAAGACAAGTTGATTGCATGAGGAATCTTCTTTTACTAACATACCTTCAATAGTTCGATATCTCTCTTTGTACAAAGAACACTTGTGAAAACGGAAAAAGAAAAGAAAATAGTACGAAAATTACGATCTCACATAGATGAGGTTGCATCCACACATTGTATACTACCATGAAACGGAACTGTGCACCTAAGGACGGACTGTCTTGGACACCAATGTGTATATTTTTATAGCTTATTGTAATAATAATAAAGTCATAGAACTGTTCGTAGGTATGGACTTAGCTGCATCACATACGATTTAGGCATAGTATTTTGACTTACTGTCGCGATCGAACAAGGAACGTTGTCAGTGAAAAAACGGCACTATGCCCGCTCCTTAAGTATGCCACCCATGGCCAATACAGATCCGGCGTAGTGCTTATGCTGCCCAGGGAACTTGACCAATGCCTTGGGGATCACGTTAGATTAGGCATGGGATTCCCAAACTTTCCCTCTGACGAAACGCTTCGAAAATCTTATTACTTTGATACAACACTTTGTTTATTTTAAAGTTTAATGAAATTAATAAAATTATTAAAAATTCGAAAATTTCGTTTTCCGATTACCTCAGCTTTAAATCAAATCTAATAACACACATCATAACAAAATGTTTCAAAAATTAGAATAAATTATTTAATTCAATATTATTTAGTAGTTATTTATTTTTTTCTGTTAATACATAACAGAACAGTGGAATAATGTTGTTGAATGCTTCGCTGATTTTGGGTCCTTAAATCTCAAATCTTGTTTATATAGTACAAAGTTGAATTCTAATTCTGGTGCAGCATCAGGCCTGTACCTGAACGGCGGTTTCGTTGTAGGATAATAATGAAACCCGGCTTCACGTGCATAGGTAGAAGTAAAGCAATCGTTTAGAAAAACAATAATGGCTTGTTCTTCCGAAAAATTCGTTCAGATAGTATATAACGGCTGATCTGTATGGTCTTGTTTTAAATCATAGTCACTTATAACGTCAATTAGTATCTCATAGTCCCTTGCATTTGTCTGCTGGCTCAACTGTTACGGAATATAGGTTTCCAATCCAGGAATTACACGTACTAATCTTATTACTATAAATATTGCAAAAGAGTTCTCTCCAAGTCATGTAAGTGCTCTATAAATAGTTTAGAAACTCCTTCATCTATTTAAAAATTGTTTTCAGTCAAATATTCTTGTAAAGTGGCACTGCAATTAAAACTGTTTACTTGAAATGAAGGAACCCAAAATTTCAATGATCTCTCAGTGATGCAATTTTATGTCTTGAATTAAAAATTGTAACAGTCTTTCCTTGCAATGAAAATTAAATTTATTTGCACTTTGTAAAAATTTGTGCCGGATATGCGAATCTTACCAGCGATAAAGAATTCCTCAAAAATTAAAAAAGTACTGAATTACTTTTCGCGTAAAGAAGACCAATAAACCATTACGAAATTAATAAAGCCTCAATAGCGCCTTGGCTGTGGATAGCTGTATCACATCTGCATGTAGTGGAAGTACTTTAAATAGTTGGATACCAGTGGTCGAGATTTTACGTGATTTCTCAGTCTGACCGCTTCATGCATTAGATATTATTTTAAACCAATAGGCATTTTTTTTGTTTCTAGAGCTTTCCTATGCAAAATACAATGACTGCAGCTGACTCTTGTAGTTACCTGCAACTTATGTGACACAGTTACCTTGGTTTTGGCTATCATGGCTGTAGCACCATTTGTGCAAATGGGCCTATACATGTAATTCTCGCAACGGATCTCATTTTTTATATATATATATATATATATATACAAGGCAATGTCCTGACAGACTGAATCATCTACCAGCCACAACCACAGAGGAAAAAAACTTGGAAAGGGCGTTGATCTAATACCGTAGTCTTCATTTTTCGAAATTCCGTTCCTAAGGGGATGAAATAGGAAACGAAAAGTTATTTTTGAAAATATGTCGCTATAAAGGCAAATTTGAAGCTAGACCTACGGATGTTTGTGTTTGGGTTTTGGTCAGTAATAAAGAAATACATGTTTCAGTTCAAATGGTTCATATGGTTCTGAGATGGGACTTCGCTTCTGAGATCATCAGTCCCCTAGAACTTAGAAATACTTAAACCTTACTAACCTCAGGACATCACACACATCCATGCCCGCCACAGGATTCGAACCTGCGACTGTACCGGTCTCGCGGTTCCAGACTGTAGTGCCTAGAACCGCTCGGCCACTCTGGCCGGCGTGTTTCAGTATTTTTTCAAAATTTAACCCTTATCGGTGAGAAATAGTGGGAGAAAAATTTTTTAAATTTCTTTTTTTAAAATAATTATTAAAGATCTACCAAAGTACTTTTAAAGCCTCATTTATAAAAATTGGTATTTATGTTTTATGAAAATATTTCATTATGAAAGTATCTTTAAACCTAAATCGAAGAAAACATCAAATTCGCTTCTCTACTAAGAATAAAAAATACGTATTTCATTGTTTTTTGAAATTCAGGACCTAAACGGGTCAAATAGAAGGTAAAGCGTTTTATCACAATTTTTCATTGTGAAGGCAAATCTATATCTTTGAAAATCGGTATGGTACTTCTTGGTCAGAAATGAAAAAAAAATTGTTTCACTGTTTGTGGATATTCAACACCTATGGGAGTGAAATAGGACCAGACTGATTCATTGACCCATCACACGTAGTCCAAAGCGCTAAGGATAGAAACTTGAAATTTTCAGATGGAATGGATCTTATACTGTATACATCAATCAAGAAGAGATGATTCTAAATTCCACCTCTAAGGGGCTAAAATATGGCATAAAAGGATTTTTGAAAGAATTTCACTATTAAGGCAAGCTAAAACTACGAAAATTGTATTTGGTTTCTCTATCAGAAATAAATAACACGTGTTCCAGTATTTTCTGAAGTTCAGCAACTAAAGGGGGTAAAAAGTGGGCGAAGGTGTTTTTGAAAGTAGATAATTTTTAAATAACTATAAAGCATTTTTAAAGCTAAGTATACGAAAATTAGTATTTGAATGTTCCGTCAGAAATAAAAAAATACGTGTTTCGCTGTTTTTCGTAGTTGAAATCCTAAGGGACTGAAGTAACGGATGCAAATTTATAAGAAAATGTTTCTTTATATAAGAAAATTTAAAGCTATATCTATGAAAACTGGTATTTCACGTCTCGTTTAGACACAAAGAAATCTGTGCATTACGTTGAAAGTTTCTATGGAAATAGAGCCACAAGGAAGCAAAAAGTATGACTGGCAAAAACATTGGACTCTAGCTACCAAAACCACTTTTTGGTCAGAAGTGCACGCTTCTCTACTCTCAATTAACGTTCAAACTTTGGAAAGTGTTGCAGTTTGAGAACAACATAAAAATTCGATAACAAAACAAGAAAAAGAAATCTGTGCACCCCATACAATCTACGAGAGTGAATCAAGTATATATATAAATTATACGTATGAATTTTGTAAAAAGAAAAGCAATGTTGTTAAGATCCATTCTTTGCTCTTTAAATAATGCATTTCCAAAAGTCTACAGCCAGTACTCAGTTGTAATTCGTTCTCAATGAAGCGCCGGAAGCGTAGGAAGAAAATGACTTTCGCTTCATGTACGGATGTGAGAGGGAAACTTCGATATGTTTTTCCCTGATGAATGCAGGTAACAGGAATACATTACCTGTTAAATACGCCACTCTGTATGTTAACGGTTTCTCATTGTGCACAATGTCAGCCATATTATGTACTTTGAATATGTATTCATATTCTGTAATACAAAACTGGTTTACAGAACCAGATAGATGTTTTTTCGACGATGACATGTCATGACAGGTCAGACATATTTAAACATTTCAACATGCATTGAGAATGGCTACAAAGCCGAAATCATGACTGTGTAAAATAAATGAAGAATTAACAGTCAACTGGCAGAAATTTTTTTCAAGAAATTCTGTATGAATATCTATATGAAAGATCAAAGTGTATATTAGAGGCTGTAGAAGAGATACGTTTTCTACCCTTCTAAAGTATATCACAATTTGTACATTTAATAATAGGTGTTAAATTTATGTAAAAGCGGTAGATGTACCCATTCATGCTTGCTAAAAATAGGTCGTTCATTATATAAGATACAGGCTAAAAAGAACAAACAACCGCGTTTAATTTAAATGAGTGCATGAGTAAGACTAAAAGAAATAATATATTCATTAATATCAAAACTAATGGCGTGTACAAATTGTGTAAGCTGACACCATACAAGACCAGTTCTCAATAGAAGGTTTCCCCTGATGTCCCAAAGTGACATTCTTCTTCTTATATCGTACCGAATTTATGATGTGGATGCTTGCCAGTACCAGTGGCTGCTCATGTTGTGCAGCTGTCCGACTATGACCGCATGCAGCTATCAGTCGACCATAATGTTATTGCAGCTGGGAGACAGGGCGCTTCTGCCGGCTTCTCACGAGTTTTTATCATGATATTTCATGAGTGAAGCTGAATCACTTCACAAATCATTCACAGTGTGATCCGTGTTCCTTACCACCTTACTTGTTTACTGGATCGTCTCTTTGTGTTTCCGCATGGAGGGCCAAGTGCAGTAATATCACGGTCGAGTTGGGCCGCCTGGAAACAGGGCGAAGAGAATGCGCGAATTCCTTGAGCTGCCATCATCTACGAGGATACCTACCTGTCTTCTCATGTCCAGCGTGGTGGACGTTACTTCGAAAGGACCGTATAGTTACCTGCAGACTCAAATGAAGAAAGAAAGGTTGAAAATTTTGTGTTTAACGTTCCGTCTGCGATGGTGTCACGAAAGACAAAACACAAGCTGGGATGGGAAAATAATACTGAACTTATTTGAAAAAAGACAAAAAAATAAAAAATTAAAAATTAATAGGAAAATAAAAATAAATTGAATGTAACTCCATCTTCTGTCTGGAGTATCGGACTACGGCTGGTGAGTATACAATAGAGCAAAACCAATTGCCGTTATTTAGGTTTTATTTTTAGGCCTAAAAACCCAAATAACGGCGATTGGTATCGTTTTATGGGAAAAATAAATAGCGCTCTCATGACCCTAATCAATATCTCCAGCACAAACCTTAAGAAAAATAGCCACAATATGAACTACACTTTTGATCATAAGGTGAATTGAAACAAACGCGAAATTGGTATGATGTGTACTACTAACCTGGAAATGCAAATGATTGACATTTTAAACAGAATCGCACAAAGCGTGTTACTGTGGAATCTGCTACAATCTATATACAGAGTGCAACAGCCATAAGTGCAGAAATTTCCACTGGTGACTGTGTACTGAACAATATTACGTCAGTAGTATGTCATTTTCTGACTAGTAATTATAGCTGTTAAAAGTCGTATGTTTTGGGTTGGGTAACATCTCCAAATTCAAGTGGCAAAAGCAAACCGTTAATGCTTACTTTCCCCTGGACAACAGGTCAGGCGTCGAAGTGTTGACTTGTGGGCGCATAAGGTTCTTCTATATTGACAGGCGTAATCCACTTGGTGGTGCAGTTACAACCATGCTGAAAACATTGGGTGGTAAATTATGTGACGTATTTGCAGAAAGACTGTTCGACACAGAGAAGAACAACCAACACATCGATATATATACAGATTAAGGTACCACATATAAAAATATCTGCACTTATACCCATGACAGCTGTTTAATTAAAGACTAAACAGCAGCCATCTCACTCAGAAATCGTACTTGAATATTTGATTTCTTGTGAGATCATTGTATTATTCGTGTAAGAACGAAAAACATTTATCACCGTGAGACAACATTCGTAGGTGGCTGGATGACGGCATATCGAGACCACAGTTTATTGGTTTGGGTTCCTCGAATGTCGTGCATGTATGGAATCGATGGGTTCAGTAGAATCATACTGGCCTTGTGCGACTAGCGCCCGAGAGGGCCGAGATATTTGTTCGGACATACAATACCTTACGTTCATTTCACATGCCTCGACTCACGAAGTAATTTTGTTTACATATTCACATGATCAGTGCCCACAGTACGGAGCGCTGAGGAGTGTCAGCAAAGCTACTATTGTTGTCGCTTCCATTGACGCAACAATAGGGGTGCGCCAATAGTAGTGCTAATATTGACAGCACTTGAGGGGCGCCTTGTCGCGATTCAGCGCAGGATATCACGGCTTTCCTATGTGTGAAGTCTCAAAGACGAATTTACGTTGCCAGATTGCATTCGGCATCGTCATATGGCAATAGCATCTGGCGTGGTTGTATGGAGTGGCGCTTAGAACAAAACACAGTCAGAGATGTTTCACATAGCTGCAAATTTAGACAGCAGCTACTACATTTCATAGGTGTAAACGTCGGCGCTGTCCCCTACCTTTGACGTCTTCGTTAAGCTAACTTTCAACAAGATAACGCAGGAATGCATAATTCCAATGGTGTCCTGACGTAACTCGATAAGAGTGTCTTAGACTGTTGTCCTGACCAGCACATTCTCCACCGCTTCACCCACTGGAAGCTTCTGGAGACAATTTGCAGGGATACAGGCACGACACCACTCATCAGCTACGACGACTGACGAATTATGGCACAGAGTTAAAACAGTGTGATGTAGCGTATACGCGTCTGCCATCTGAGTACGACTTGATAACCGGCCGTTGTTGTTGCCCATACTGCCCTCACATACCTCGATACAAAAGGTATTTTTGCCTTTTAGCACGGCCGTCACTTTCAGAAGATCTCTCTCCCGTTGAAAACTTGTTGTGGAGAGACTGCTACACCACCACTCCCCAACCGCACTTGAGGAGACATACAAAGACAATCGAAAATAATACAATCGAAAATAATATGTTGCAATACAAACGCCTTCACTTTTGTGCCAAAAGGCGGTTCATTCTGCAAATAAAATCTACAATGAAAATATTTCTTTAAAAAGTACACTTAGATGTGAACATGTGCTAATTTGCACGAACCGCTTGGACATACTCAGTTTTGAATGATTTTCAAAAGCAGATATCTTTTTTTTTCAAAATAACTTACATCTTATTGTATAATGCTCGCAATACTGTATCATATTACATATTTGTAACAACTTAGCATTTGTTATCCTAGAAAAAAGTGTAAATTGGCAGCTGTAAGCCTGTTATTTCTTTTCACCGTTTTACCGAAAGTTCCGATTGTTTTTTATTGCTTCACAATCATTTAAAATATTCAGAATCATGACAGACCACACCGATGTAACAGCGCAGTTACCTACTCCTTGAGGTAACTGTTACACTTGAAGATATAACTAGAATCTTCTTCTAAACAATCACAAGCAATTTACTCTACCCCTGTGTTGAACAATATAGGTACATCGTCAATGATGGATGTATACGATGTCCTCAAGATGTCACCAGTTTTCTCCGAAAATAGTTTACAGTAAACCATCAACATCCTTCTGCTTATCGTCTGAGATTGGTTGCCTGGGAAGTACTTCAGATCATGGTTAAGGAATGAGTTTCTTAATGGTCCATCTGCGTTTTAGAAAAGACTTCTGCTCTTGTATATCTTTCTGGGGCCTGTAGAATAGAGTGTTTCCCATAGTTTCGTAGTTCTATATGAGAATTCCTTTCATTTCACTTACATCAGCTGCGGGGGCACCGTCACTGAATGCCAACTGAAGGGGTTTGAGTTCCATTCCCAGCCGGATCGGAGACTTTGTCTGCTCGGGCACTGGCTGTTATGTTGTCCTTCTCATAATTTCATAATCATCGACGAGTAAGTCGACTAAATAGCGTCCCATAAATTTCTTGCACCTGGTGGCCAGCTGCAACGCGCGCGCGAGAGAGAGAGAGAGAGAGAGAGAGAGAGAGAGAGACTTATGTGGCATTTAAGTAGAGCTTTCACGTCTATTATTCTCCAGTCTTCACCAAGTTTTCTTACTTCATGCACTGACAGGCGTAACTCATGACATTCCTGTTTTGTTACAACAGCTGGCCTGCTTCGTAGAAGTTTATCTACTCTACCCAAAATGTGGTCAGCAGGTTAGTAACTATACCCTCGCAATAATAATTACTAACTTTAGTACTATGCTATAGTATTACGAGCTACCACAGAAGGATCATGAACTACTTTTCGGTTTTTCCGCCCACAGTTGTCAAAGACGAACGACCATCTAGCTCTGAATGTCAGAAAAGCAGGTGACACCCCTGTACCCGGTACTCACTCGTAGACTCCTTGAAAGAAAATATAAAAAGGGAATTTTTCAAAACAAAATCTTACATGATCTAGAGTAATATTACTTTGTCTATAATCTTTACATAAAAGAAAACGCAGAAAAAAGAGAAACTGACTTAATAGTTGCATGATTCGTTGCATTTTATTTTAGTGTCACGGACACTCTCAGTGAACTGTAAACGAGATTCTAAACATAAGTGTTACAGGCATTCTGAAAATCCAGCATTCGAGAAGCGTCAGCCATTACCACGTGCACTGTTTTATGGGATTCAGATTCAAGTGAATCTGGTCATAGTGCATGCTTCAATTATGACGACAGGAATGCACTGTCAATCTTTGTATCAAACAGTTGAATGGTACTGTTTTTCGTTTTTCATGTCGATATATTCTTAAAACCACCAGTCAACATATAGTATTTCGAATTCCTCCTGTTTTTTTCTCGTACGCTTACAGTTTGTTCCCAAAAGTCATGTCAATTGATATGCCGCCACTTCAGTCGCATACGTTCATTAGGCTGCTTATTATAAAGCTAATGCAATATGCGGCTTTAAGTTTTCATCTAATGACCGTTAACGTCTTATAAGCTCTCATAAATTAAGAATTTCTGTGCAACAACGGAGAGTGACAGGTGCTAGAAATGCGAGGACAGACAAGAAACTGTTCTGAGAGCACAAACTCCACCGTGGTCACAATACCCGCCGACTGTTATCATGTAAGCGACATTATTCGTATTTTTTGTTTCGCCGATTTTGAAAGTTCCTCGCATTTCGCTCGGTCAGTTTCTGTAAGTGTGAGGTGATTCTAGATAAATTGTTATAGTTCATGATAGTTTGTGAGATGATTCTAGATAAATTGTTATAGTTCATGATAGTTCTTTTTTTGCACATTATTGTAATTTTGTTCGAATACAGTCCTGGTTTCCGTAGTACTTCGTTATTAACGCTTTTCTGAGCCTATACACACCGTATAAATAAGATAGAAGAAATTTCATTGTTATCGCACTCACGAAACACGTTGATTTGTTCGCATTTTCCCTGTTAACTACACACATATGTAAGTTACCTAGAAATGGGAAAGGCATTCTGCGTCCAAACAATAAGATGAAGAATGAACTTTAAATACAGGCACCCATTGTTTCATATGGAAGTTTATTTTTATTCATGCTTTCTTCAGAGTGCGGCAGGTGCTTCCAATTTTTGGATTGACCTGCCGTCGCCAATGTCACCGAATCAGTCGTATCGGACGATAAGCTATCAGTAATATTTTTTTCATACCGACTGCCCTCTCTCAAAAGCACTCCAGATGGCTGATATCATACGGTGCGATTGCGAATCCCTTTTCCACATTTTCGTGTTTATTTTGAGGTGGTGGACTGCCATAGTCACCCTAGAAATCAGGATTTTCTCTTTTAACCAAACACTTGTTAAGGCTTCATCAACGGCCATAGCTAGGAACTTCTCGACTTGTCTGTTAATGTGTGTAATATTGCAGTGTGGCAAGAGATTAGCGACATAAACTGCCCAAGTGTTTAAAGTGTTCAGCAGCCTTGTCAGAACCAAATTCCGACGATGTTTGCATGAGAACCTCAACCAAGTATTAAAGGTATTCCGACATTCAATGAAACATGAATACAAAGAACGTGCTACACACCATTGACAGTAAGAGGCTCTCAGCAACCTTGCATGATGAATTATCTCATTAGTCCACGTGTTACGGGAAACGGCTGAGAAAACTTTTAAAATATTGCCAGGAATTCTCTGTACCACAGAAGATGCGTTTGTATCCCTGTTCAGCAGTTACTTACTTTGTTGACTTCATCTGAAAAGGGGAAATCGAATTTCAGAGGGGCTAAGTTTGATGAGAGAAAGAGTTGACAGAACTGTTAAATTTGCAGCAAGTAAACAAAGTGTAAAATGATTGTGAAACATGTGGTATTATTTACTCTGATGTTCATAGTTTGTGTTCAGTATAATATACTGATATGATTCCTCGTAATAAGAAAAGACCGAAATGATAGGCTGATGGAAGGTTATAAAGTATACGAGAGAAGCATCAATGCTTGTCGCTGAAGAGTTCAGTGCAAATAAAAGCAGAGAGGACATCTTTACGTGGGAGGTTTAATCCTACAAAAGTTACAGAAGGAATCTTCTAACTGAAAGTGATCATTCGAAATCACTTAAACAATCGCCTTAGTTGTTGAAAACTTTTCATAAAAATTATAACAGAACACATTTCTGTTGCAGTATTCCTTGTCAGTAGAAAACAAAGAAACTTAATTCTGACTTAACACGAATTACTGTTCTCCAGTCAAGTTAACTGTAATCTACACTGAGGCGATGAAACTAATGGTATTGCGATATGCGTATATACAGATTCCAGTAGTACCGCGTCCACAGTGTATAAAAGGGCAATGCATTGGCGGAGCTGTCATTTGTACTGAGGAGATCCCTGTGAAAACATTTCCGAAGTGATTAAGGCCGCACGACGGTACCTTTCGGACTTTGAACGCGGAGTGGTATTTGGAGTTAGACGCATGGGACATCCCATTTTGGAAATCATTAGGTAAATCCACAGTGTCAAGAGCGTGCTGATAACACCAAATTTCAGGCATTACTTCTCACCACGGACAACACAGCGGCCGATGGCCTTCACTTAAAGACCGTGAGAAGAGTTGTTTGAGTAGTAGTCACCGCTAACAGACAACCAAGACTGTGTGGAATAACCGCAGACATCAATGTGGGAATTGCAACGAACTTATCTGCTGTGACAGTGCGGTCAAATTTGTCGTTAATAGGTTACGGCAGAAGATGACCGACGCGAATGTCTTTGCTAACAGCACGACATCGCCTGCAGCACTTCTCCTGGGCTCGTGACCACATCGGTTGGACCCCAGACGACAAGAAAACCTTGGCGTGGTCAGATGAGTCCCGATTTCTGGTGGTAATAATTGATGGCAGGATTCGAATGTGATGCAGACACCACGAAACCATGGACCCAAGTTGCCAACAAGCCATAGTGCAAGCTCGTGGTACCTCCATTTTGGTGAGGGCTGAGTTTACATTTAAAGGACTGAGTCCTCCGGTCCTACTGAACCATTCATTGACTGGAAATGGTTAGGTTCCACTACCAGGAGACCATCTGGAGCATTTGATTGCCTTCATGTTCTCAAACGACGATGGAATTTTTTATGGACGATAATGCGCCATGTCACCGGGCTTCAGTTATTCCTGACTAGTTTGAAAAAAATTCTGGACAGTTCGAGCGAATGATTGGGCTGCACAGATTGCACGACATTAACTCCATCGAATGACACATAATCGAGATGTCACTTCATCCACAGAATTCTGCACCGGCAACAGTTCGCTGTTACGGACCGCTGTATGGGCAGTATGGCTTAATATCTCTGATGGCGACTGGTGACCTCCAACTACTTGTTGAATCCATGTCAAGTCGAGTTTCTGCACTATGCGACACAAAAGGAAGTCCGACACGGCATTTGGGGGTATTCTATGACTTTTGTCACCCCAGTGTGTGCCTAAAGTTAACGTGAGTCTCACTAATAGCCGAGCAGCAAAGCATTCCACAACGCGAGCCAGTCGAATCGAATGCTACTTAAGTGTATTGTGCTCATCAACGGCCGAGCCTGTTTCACTTTAACATTGTTTCCGTCGGAGGAAACTGTTAAATCGTAAGACAAACGCGTGGAACGCTCTGTAATAACGCACATACATGCGAAATAATGAAGGACTGGAGGCACATGCTACAGTAGCGGTAATAGTAGCTATAAATGAATGAACAACATTCTTATTTTTATTAAATAATATACTCTACAGCATCCTACATGCATAGGACGCACATAATATGAGCGCATGCATCACTACTCTGCAATTCACGTGTAACTATAGAACCACTTTCAGGCTAGACTTTTACTTGATCGTCCATTCTTCGAATACCACGTGAGAAAAATCAGCACTAAATACTTACGTGAAATCTCTGATATCCCTTATTTTAACTCCCCCCGTCGGAATTCGAGTCCTCCACCGGACATGTGTGTGTGTGTGTGTGTGTGTGTGTGTGTGTGTGTGTGTGTGTGTGTTGTCCTTAGCTTAAGTTAGTTTAAGATAGATTAAGCAGTGTTTAAGCCTGGGGTTCGGTTTCATAGGAACTTACCACCACTCTTATTTTAACACGAGTGTCATTTATCTCTATGCATATTTGATAGATTTGACTGAACAAAATATTAGAGCATTCGGAGGTGAAAGTTGTTCAATTAAAGTCCGTGAAAAGATCTCGCCAGGATGAAAAATGTTTAATGACTGCTACCCTCAGACACTCTCTCCCCTTTTTTGTTGTTACTACAAAACCAGATGACTTTCTTCGAATTTTTTCGACATGCTCCATCAATATTATTCTGTAAGAATCTCATATTACACAGCAATATTCCAGAAGAGGAAGAACAAGCTTAGTACATGCAGTTTAGTAGAGTTGTTGTACCTTCTAAGTTTTCTGTCCACATGTTGTCAACGTTATATTCGTTACAATACATAATTTTCGCTACGAAGCCTTTACACATTCTCTATTCAATTCCAATCTCTCCCCATGTAATTTCCGTCTTTTTGGAGCCCTGAACAAAGCCGTTCGTAGCCGTCGATTTGCTACGAACGAAGATTAGCGCATCTGGGTACATTCGTGGTTCAGCAGGCAATCGCAAACATTTTTCCATGAAGGCATTGAGCGTCTTGTCTCACAGTGGGGTAAATGTATTAACACTTTTTGCGATTGCTTTTGAAATAATAACCAGTTTACTTATTTTTTACCACGTGTCTCGTTCTCGTTTGACTGCACCTTATAGTTATAACTTTCTTTTACCTCCATACATGTCTGGCACAACGCCTTTTTCTAATCTTGTGCAGTTCATGGTACTCCGCAAGTCAATAGAAAGCTGTGCGTCGTAGAGAGACAGCGTTAAGAATATTAAACGGAATTTCATTGCACAGGTACATGTCGGCTGGGCTCTGATATTCGGCTGGGAATTGACTATCTGTAATTCTATGAACGAAAGAGTTTATGCTCCAAATTTACATCGTAAATGAGAAAAGAGGCGGAGGAATGTAACTACAGTGTAATATGTAATGCCGTGAGACACATTACTAATCGATCCACGATCACTTTTCAGTAAGGGCATGTGTACTGATGACCATCGCACCTTCCGGGACAGTGAGCTATCTGGCTACCGCAGTGACAAGATTAGGGTACACGGCGACAAAAGGTTACAAAATACAGGGTGATTCAAAAAGAATACCACAACTTTAGGAATTTAAAACTCTGCAACGACAAAAGGCAGAGCTAAGCACTATCTGTCGGCGAATTAAGGGAGCTATAAAGTTTCATTTAGTTGTACATTTGTTCGCTTGAGGCGCTGTTAACTAGGCGTCAGCGTCAGTTGATGCTAAGATGGCGACCGCTCAACAGAAAGCTTTTTGTGTTATTGAGTACGGCAGAGGTGAATCGACGACAGTTGTTCAGCGTGCATTTCGAACGAAGTATGGTGTTAAACCTCCTGATAGGTGCTGTATTAAATCTTGGTATAAACAGTTTACAGAGAATGGGTGTTTGTGCAAAGGGAAAAGTTCTGGACGGCTGAGAACGAGTGATGAAAATGTAGCACGCATCCAGCAAGCATTTGTTCGCAGCCCAGGAAAATCGACTCGCAGAGCTAGCAGAGAGCTGCAAATTCACAATTTCAGCAGGATGGAGCGCCACCACATTGGCACTTATCTGTCCGTAACTACCTGAACGTCAACTACCCGCGGCGATGGATCGGCTGCCAGGCAGCCCGTGACAGAGCACTTCATCACTGGCCTCCAAGAAGCCCTGATCTTACCCCCTGCGATTTTTTCTTATGCGGGTATGTTAAGGATATGGTGTTTCGGCCACCTCTCCCAGCCACCATTGATGATTTGAAACGAGAAATAACAGCAGCTATCCAAACTGTTACGCCTGATATGCTACAGAGAGTGTGGAACGAGTTGGAGTATCGGGTTGATATTGCTCGTGTGTCTGGAGGGGGCCATATTGAACGTCTCTGAACTTGTTTTTGAGTGAAAAAGAACCTTTTTAAATACTCTTTGTAATGATATATAACAGAAGGTTATATTATGTTTCTTTCATTAAATACACATTTTTAAAGTTGTGGTATTCTTTTTGAATCACCCTGTATTTCTCGACAGACTGCTGTTATGCCGTACGGAATTCTTTTACTTTTCACAATAAGTAAATTGAAAAGATATGAGAAAAGCAAACGACGAAACACTATGTGACGTAGTTACTTAGCTGTCATCTGTCAGAATGATGGAGTATACAGCCAGGGACGTTTGGGCAGCTAAGACAGACAGAATCATGACGAGTTATCTCATTTCGTATTTTCCAGCACTAAGACTATAGTGGTACGTACCATCGAGTCGGTGCTGTTGCTAATATCTTGAATTATCAGGACAGAAGTGAAAGAAATCCCCTGAAAATGTTTTTGTACAGCTCACATTTATTTAATCATATTAAGAGATAGTTTCTCAGTACTCGAAGTGATCTCGTATATCTATTGTTCAAAGTACTAACACACCTACTGTTAATTTACGTGTATTTGGAAAATAAACTTTTGGAGGTATTTTTATGTGTTTTTATTAACAATTTAAAGTCATGTTCTAGAATGGATATGTTATGTGGTGCAATATTTCTCCCAGGAGGACGTTGAATACACCATCATTCCAGTTTTCAATGTCATTCCACAGGTACGTTGAGCTCGTCAGCCTCGACTGAAACAAATAATAAATAACTATAAAAATAAGAGAAGTATAAATGCGAGAATTTTTAACGAAATATAGCGCCAAATATCCCAAACAAAAGTAAAATAGTGTGAAGAATGTTTGCCTCCTCTGAAGCTAATTGTACAGACCGTAAAAGCGCTTCATTATATGTCTCGGTTAGCCTCAATCATTTCTATTCAGATTTTGGCACTTTGAATCATACACGTACAAAAGAAACTGCCGAAATATTCATAGACGTGGTTGTTATATGAAAGCGTGAACGCGAAAAGAAAGTCTAGATAGCGTTTGATAAGGTTAAGACACAATTCGTGAAGGCTCTTGAAATCTTCGCAGTTGTCTAGATGATTTTTTCCAAACCTCAGATGGTATATCGCCAAACTCATACATCTACACAGCAACGTGATTAGTCATTTCTTTGGTACTTGCCCCAATTATTTTAGAAATTCTGATACAATGTTATCTATCCCTCCTACCTTATTTGATCTTAAGTCTTTCAAAGGTCTTTGTAATCCTGATTCTAATACTAGAACCACTATCTCTTCTACATCGACACCTGTTTCTTCTTCTGTCACATCAAACATGCCTTCCCCATCATAGGAGACTTCAATGTACTCTTTACACCTACCCGCTCTCTCCTTTGCATTTGACAGTGGAATTTCCATTGCACCCCCTGCTTTTAATTTCATTGGAAGTTGTTTTGTCGTTTCTATAGACTCAGTTAGTCCCTCGGACAATCTTTTCTTTTTCGGTTTCTTCACATTCCATACAGCTATTTTGCCATATCTTTCTTGCACTTCCTATTTATTTCATCCCTCAGTGACTTGTATTTCTGTATTCCTGAATTTCTCTTAACGTTTTTCTACTTTCTTCTTTCATCGATCAACTGAAGTATTTCTTCTGTTATACATGGCTTCTTAACAATTACCTTCTTTGTACCTATGTTTTTCTTTCCAAATTCTTTGATTGCCGTATTTAGAGATGTCCATTACTCCTCTACTGAACTGAGTGCTAAGCTATTCATTATTGCAGTATCTATAGCTTCAGAAAACTACAAGCGTATCTCTTCATTCTTTAGTACTTCCTTATCCCACTTCCTTGGGTACTGATTGTTTCCGTCTAGTTTCTTAAATTTCAGCCCCCTCTTTGTCACTACTAAATTGTGTTGTGAGTCTATATCTGCTCCTTGGTACACCTTACAGTCCAGTATCTAATTTCGGAATCTCTGCCTGACCAAGATGTACTCTAACTAAAATCTTCCCTTATCTCCCGGCTTTTTTCATGTATACTTCCTCCTCTTGTGATTCGTGAACAGACCATACGCTATTACTTGCTGAATGTATTAAAGAGCTCAATTAGTCCTTCTCGTCCCTCATTTCTACTGCCCGTTTTTCTCCTCCTTCCCCTACAACCGCATTCCGATCCCCCACGATTATTAGATTTTCATTTCTCTTTATGTAGTCAAGTGCCTATTCAGTATTCTCACATAGGCCTTACTTTCTCTGTCTCTTCATCATCAGCTTGAAACGTCGGCATGTATACCTGAACTATCGTTATCGGTGTTGTTTTGCTGTCGATTCTTATGAGAACAATCGTATCGCTGTACTGTTCACTGTAACTCACTCTCTGCTCTACATCATTATTCGTAACGAATCCTACGTTGTACGATTTTCTGCTGCTGTTGATATTACCCTACACTCGTCTGGCCAGAAATCCTTTTCTTCGTTCCATTGCACCTCAGTGACCATTAGCATTTCCCTTTTCAGATTTTCTAGCATTCTTACCACGTTCAAACTTCTGACATTCCACTCCCGACTGGAGAAAGTTACCCTTTCGTTGGTTATTGGATCTTTTTCTCACGGTCACTCTCTCCTCCCGGAGATCCGAATGGGGGACTATTGCAGAATATATTGCCAATCTCCGGAATATGAGTATGAAGCACTATTTACAAGTTTACTGTAGTATCAACAGTTTATTTTCCCAATTTGTGCAGTGAAGGCAACTTATAGACGCTATTCATAGAGATTACGTTTCAATCACAGGCTTTGCACGTTCTATGCTTCATATTGAATTAACATATACTATTATATAAATCTAATTTTTGTGCAATATCGTGGTCACTTAAACACAAGCAGATAATTGAGTCGGTGGGTTACCCTCAAGACCAGGTCCATCAGACATTGGCGTCTGCAGTCGATTTATATGATCAATGCAGACTACTTGAAACAATTTCATAATGCCTTCTGTGTCAGATTGTGATGCAACTAGTCAGTCGTTGGCGACTGAGATAATGGCGGGAATTTCTGGTGCAGACAGGCCACAGACTTGAACAATTTAATTCTTTTTCTTATAACTTACATTTCCAGCAATTCTCTCATACGTGACCGTTGTGGGTGATCGATGTGAGTAAGGATCTTTCTCCAGAACTAGGTTACCCTCTGATTATCTGTGATTTTTCAGTATCCTGTTTCATCGTGGAGACATTGTGCACAAAAAAGAATGTGCATACTTCATTTATACTTCTCCTTAATATTTCCTTTAGAATATGTTGCTTTTATTGATTAAAGCTTTAACCGTTAAAAACCTGAATTATTTCTGTTGGTGGTGGAGGGGGGGGGGGGGAAGGAAAATGTTTCTTTGTGCTGATTTCAAGTCATCTAAAATGATTTTAGATGCAAGAGTTATACAAAACTGTTTACCAGTTTTCAAAATGTACTGTATGCACTTGGCTTCTTTTATGGACTAAAATAACTAATCTTGAAGTACTGTTGTAATAAATAAACTGATCATTCAATAATTACCAAGCAGTATAACAATAATGATAATGTTTTTTTATTCAGTGGAATACAATAAATCATTTCCGTGTATATTGATCATTTCGACTTGCAGCTCCTTGTCTTTACCGTGTTTGCAGTTAAAATTGTAGGATGTTAGGTCCGCCAGTTATGCAAAACACGGTTTCTTCCAAGTATCCACACATGTTTCAGCACCACTGTGGCATCATCAGTAGGATTCCGTTTTATTTGATCTGTAATGTTAACATTTTTACTAAATGACTACAAAATTACGTGGATATTCAGTTCAAACAATAATTCGTTTCTTTTTTTAATACCTTTTTTGACTGGTTTTAGATGACAAGCTACCTGCAATAAATAATACACAAGTGGTCCTGAAAAGTCATGCGCACCAAGTGTAAAGATATTAACAAGAATAAACGAATTATTGTTTAACTAAATATCCACATAATTTTGTAATCATTTAGTAAAACTGTTCACATTACCGATTAAATAAAACGTAAACCCACTGACGATGGCAAATTGATGCTGAAACATGTTTGGGTGCTTGGAGGAAACGTTGTTTTGCATAACTGGAGGACTTTACATCCTACAAGTTCCGTGTATTCTGCGGTCACAAGCTGCTGTGCACTGCTATGTTGACTTGTCGGTATTTTTGCACTGAACCCAAAAGTTGGGAGAACTTGTACTTTATAAAAAGGTTGAGCATATAAAAATGTGTACATGAAGTTTCCACTGGGGAAAAATATTTCTGTTCCAGCTAAGAGACAGTAAAGTGTAATGTGCATAATTGTAGCCAGTGGATCTGAAAGCATTAGGAACAATGCAGAAATGATAAGTAGACAGACTATGGGCTGAGAGTAAGCTTAAGAGTGATGAATGTAACGAGAAATATGAAAAATAAGTTAAGCTAGACACTAGACCTCAAATTAGTAGTAGACAAAGAATTGGAAATCTGATGCCTTGGAAGCAAAATAATTCATAATGGACGAAGAAAGGAGAATATAAGAATCAGACTAGCACAGACAAATATGGAAATACTTGCTAAAAGAAGTTTACTAATATCATACATGGACCAAAGATTGAGGAAGAAATTTCTGACAATGTACGTCTGGAGCACAGCTTCGTATGAAAGTGAATTGCAGACTGTGGGAAGACCAGAGAAGAAGAGAATCTAAGCTATTGATATATAGTGCTAAGAAGCACGTTAAAAACTAGTTACACTGATAAGACAAGAACTGAAGAGGTTCTCTGCAAAGGAATATTTGGAAACTGCTGATTAGAAGCAGCACAAAAAGAAGGATATTTAGCATCAGGGAACAGCCTCCTTGGAACGAGATGGAGCCTTGGAGGGCATGTAGGGGAAGACAGATATTGGGATATTTCTAACAAATGACCGGGAACGTTGAGTATAAAGGCTGCTCTCATATGGAGAGATTGGTACGGAATAGAAGTTCATAGAAAGAAACATCAAACCGTTGTGATTACAAAAAAATTCAAGCACACAACTCATTCGCTGAGTAACTGAAACTGATTTTAAATGAATATTCTAATACGCAGTTTGATGTAATTTTAGAAGCAGCACAAAAAGAAGGATATTTAGCATCAGGGAACAGCCTCCTTGGAACGAGATGGAGCCTTGGAGGGCATGTAGGGGAAGACAGATATTGGGATATTTCTAACAAATGACCGGGAACGTTGAGTATAAAGGCTGCTCTCATATGGAGAGATTGGTACGGAATAGAAGTTCATAGAAAGAAACATCAAACCGTTGTGATTACAAAAAAATTCAAGCACACAACTCATTCGCTGAGTAACTGAAACTGATTTTAAATGAATATTCTAATACGCAGTTTGATGTAATTTAATACTACGTGACAGACTGAAACAATCCCTGTGTCAAACTTGGTCTCAAACTCGGCAACTTTTTTTTGAGAATAATACTCTACAGTGGCACAAAATTCGAAAACTGGTTAAGAAGGATTCGAAAAATTGAAGCTGCGGAGGCGAGTATTCTCCCTGGAGAGTTCGTAAGGTAAGAGAATTACCTACGGAAGTCAGACATTTGATTCGAATCCCGGTATAGTAAAGAGCTTTAATTTGTCAGTGAGTTTCGAGAGAGATTTAGTAGTCTCATCGGCCACAGTGACAGTGATAACCGATAGAAACTGGAACATTAACATTTTGTGACTGTGTCAATCATAATAGCCTTTTAGGGAAGTTAAGTGTGTATGGAAATAATAGTTCAGCACATCCGTGGTTTCATACTAATTTATAAAACAAAGGGAATCGAGCTACTCTAGGCTTTTCGAGAAATAGAAAGAAGTAAGCAACATCATCTGCACGGGGAGAAACTGCAACTGAAATCCCACAGAGGTGAACATATTCCTACTACTATTATTGCCTTGTGTTGATATACCATTTTATCCTTTGAAGCAAATTTTATGAACATCCATCTAAGTTTTGCTGTAGCAGAAATATTTACAACTAGAACATTAGAAGAAAAAAATGTTATGCATTATGCTTAAACGAATCTGGCCCAGAAATGGGTGAAATATTCACCTCCAAAAATCTTTGGCTGTCAATGGGAATAAAATGTCCTACAGATACTACAAGAGTTTTCAAATGTCCTTTATCATTAAAACCTCCTTCTGTGATGTAGAGGAATTCATGAACACAAATAATTAGAATGATAGAGAAAAGGACGTAAATATACGGCATAGAGCCACCAAATATTTTTCACCCTTTAATAGGTGATCTGTGTTTGTTCAGCTGGCACGTTCCGCATCATAACCTTAATAGTGAATGTGATGTATGGAACACACATCTAACTGAGAATCTTGTGATGTAGTCCCGACACCGCGTAAAAAGGAAGTAAGGCAGGAAATGAGAAACTAGATAGGTGCTTACACAGTTTTACGATCAGTATAATTATGAGGGTTGCCCAGAAAGTAATGCATTGCACATTTTTCTTCAACAATTCTTTATTGATCATGAGAATTACACACTCGAAAGAATGGTGTTTTATGAACACATCCTATTTTTCCACGTAGTCTCCATCCCGTTCTATAGCCTTCCTCCAGCGCGATACAATGGCGTGTATGCCCTGTCGATATCAGTCGTTGTCCTTGTGGCGGAGCAAGTACTTCACTGTGTGAATCACCTCCTCGTCATCCTCAAAATGTCTTCCACGAGTGACATTTTTTAATGGCCAAAACAAGTGGAAGCTCGCTGCAACACGTCAGGTGTGACATCTGTGGACGGTCTCCCTGAGCGCTGCAAATCGTAGACCTCCGCCGAACCGCCTTCTGATGACTTCATCCTCCGTGCCCAGCGACTAGCTGTACTTCTGTCAGCAGCAAATGATCCACAGACTTTGCACAAGTGTTTGTGAGTGTTCTCCTTTGTTCCTTTCCCTGCAGTGAGGAATTCCACGACAGCACGTTGCTTGTAACGTACATCACCTACAGACGCCATTTTGAAACTGTCCTGCAGCTACGCTCTCAGTCGAAAGTGACGGAAACTTGGCGTGCTCAGACAGGAGATTTCAAATAACATAAACGTAATATTTTGCATTCGTAGAATTATTTTCGGCTGAGAAAAAAAAAAAACGGTGCAATACTTTCTGGACAATCCTCGTAGTTTCGGATATTTGATATGAATTCATTACTCACCACTCTGGCCATTGCCCTGGTGACAGGTGTGTCTGGTAAGTACTCCGTGTACCTCGCAGACTGGACATGCTTCACGTTGAGAGCGTAGTGTGGTCGCTCCGACGGTGGTTTCCACACCTGCGACAAGGACACAGTACCAAGACAGGGGGCCAGAACGCTCGACACCGAAGACTGCACATACAAAATGTACACAGGAATGGCAGATATCAGGTAAATACGGATCATGTTCATGACCTGCTGCTAATACATTTAACTATCATCATCAGACTGATTCAGAATTTCCTGTAAGTGGACCTACTGGTTTCTTTTAGTGGGTTGTTGCAGTTTACGTGCAGGAAAAGGCTGTGGATACTAATACTACTGGCATTATATTCTAAACTCCTCCTAGGACAGGTACGGATGAAGTAATGCGTTTGAGATTCCACCGGAGGCATGGCACTTGCAAAGAAACTGTCCAATCTAAAATTTCAAAAAACTGACCTGTAATTTTTTGCGCAGGAATAATACACAGAGAAAAACACAATGTCAAAATTTTAGCTGCTAAGACACAATTCAAGTACTTTAAAAAGACCTTAAAATCTGTCAAATTAGTAGCTCGCCAAATGGCGGCAAAATATACACCCATGCCGTAACTGTTGCAGACAGCGCATTTGCAACGCCTCGGGCACATCTCCTTGGTTCACAGCACATTGATAAACAGATAACATGGCACAGTCCGATAGTAATTTGTAAAGCGAATTTCAGTTTCCAATGACAGTTTCTCTGAGACAGTTGTTTGTAGTTAGTATTTGCTCGAATCTATATGTCATTTAATATTCGTAATAATTAGCAGTTACCTTTGCCGTACCGGTACATGTTAACAATGGAGATAAAACAGAATTAATATCTTGGTATAAGCTTAGTAATAGCATATGTCAGGTTCCAGAGTTAGCCTCTAATTGTAATTCAGTTAATGTTTTCAGATATGCAAAGACGAAATATGAAGAATGTTATATGCACTCTAAATCACTTACGTCTCCTGAAGACCTACATATGTTTTATTTATCAATCAATTTTTTGGACATAAATTCCAATGTTGTCGACATTTCGTCAGAAATTGCATATACATTAGAATAAACAGGAAATAACTCGGATGATTCCGTGAACAGTTGTTCCAAGTGTGATTGGTGTGATAATTAAAGTCCACAACAAAAACAGAGATCCTTCCAAGCCCAAAGTAATCATGTACAGTTGTAGCTTTCAGTGACATAGGAAAGGCTGTAAATTTTTGGCTTAACGAAGGAGAGAGAAAAGGCCTGAACTTGAGCAGTATGCAAGGCCGGTTTTGTTTAGTAAATTTTAAAGAAGAATTGTACACATGGAAGAAAGGTTTTCACGAAGTACGAAATATGCACTAGATGAGACTCGCAAAAATGTGGAAAGAAAACTATTCGAAAGATTGAGAGCTGCTCGCGAGAGTCAGTGCATCATTACCGAGGGAGACCCACAAGACTGGGCGCTGTGAAATAAAAGGGAGATGAATATCATTGATTTCCAGGCTTCTATGCCCTGGTTACACTGATTCTGAAAATTATACGGAAAATGTAGTCGCAAAATTACGAAGTTTACCTCAAGTAAACATGTAGAGAAAATGTGATTATTAGGTAATAATATAGAGAAATTCGCTGCTGACGCGAAGGCAAAGCTATTTGTCATTCCACAAAAAGTGTGTAGAAAACGAATTAGTCAGGTTTCATGCAAACAATACTTTATCATTTCGAGTGAAAAAGAGAGTCGCTTGTGCAGTCAATGAATGCACATTCGTGTACAACAATGCCGGAGATATTTGTCAGCGGATTACTGTTTCCGCAGCTTTACCTCTGCCTTCAGGAACATAAAAGTTAATAGAACTCTCTGCAGGCCAGTCCATTACAGGGACGTGATTGTAGTCTAACCACTCCGCCACAGGCCGTGCAATATGAACAAGTGGTCGATCGTGCTGAAAGATGCAATCGCCATCCCCGAATTGCTCTTCAGCAGTGGGAAGCAAGAAGATTCTTAAAACATCAATGTAGGCCTGTGCTGCGATAGTGAGACGGAAAACAACAACGGGTGCAAGCCCCCTTCATGAAAAACACGACCACACCATAACACCACCGCCTCCGAATTTTACTGTTGGCACTACACATGCTGGCAGATCACGTTCACTGGGAATTCGCCATACCCACACTCTACCGTCGGTTCGCCACATTGTGTACCGTGATTCATCACTTCACAACGTTCTCCGACTGTTCAAGTGTCCAATGTTTACGCTTCTTACGCCAAGCGAGGCGTCGTTTGGCTTTTAACGGCGCGATGTGTGGCATATGAGCAGCCTCTCGATCATGAAATCCTACTTTTCTCACCTCCCACCTAGCTGTCATAGTACTTGCAGTAGATCCTGAGGCAGTTTGGAATTTCTGTGTGATGGTCTGGATAGACGTCTGCATATTACACGTTACGAATCTCTTCAACTGTCGGCGATCTCTGTCAGTCAACAGACGAGGTCGGCCTGTACGTTTTTGTGGTATACGTGTCTCTTCATGTTTCCACTTCACTATCACGTCGGAAACATCGGATCTAGGGATGTTCAGGAGTGTGGAAATCTCGCGTACAGATGTATGACATAAGTGACACCGAAACACATGACCACGTTTGAAGTCGGTGAGTTCCGCGGAGCTCTCCATTCTGCTGCCTCACGATGTCTAATGACTACTGAGGTCGCTGATATGGAGTACGTGGCAATAGGTGGCAGCACACTGCACATAATATTTAAAAC
The DNA here is from genome assembly GCF_021461385.2 of Schistocerca piceifrons. Taxonomy (NCBI): domain Eukaryota; kingdom Metazoa; phylum Arthropoda; class Insecta; order Orthoptera; family Acrididae; genus Schistocerca; species Schistocerca piceifrons. Next base: position 601,441,273 of record NC_060141.1, on the reverse strand, counting down.
GTATGTTTTTGAGGTGTCCGGATACTTTTGATCACATAGTGTATATCTCAGAGATTCTGAGTATAAGCCTCCGAAATTCGGTCACGAAAAAGTATGGTGCTGATTATCTGTGCGACCCTACAAATACAGGCATGTCTCTGCGTCAAACACTGTTCATTTGTAGTACTCCAAACTGAGCAGCAAAATTGGTGGTATTTTGAACTTCGTCGCTGTATTTGGGATAACTATATAATCGTCTTCGATTGCTGTTGTTGATGTGGGTAACGGCTACTATCGTCGTTACAGATCCGTTATTTTACATAATAGGACAAGTACAGTTTTTCCCTTGTTGCCTCGGCAGTGAGGGGTAACATCGAAAGAAATTTATTCAGCACAGTATTTATGCAAATTTCAAGCTCGCAGTTATTTGTTATCCTCATGAGTCCTCATGTAGCATATGTGCAACTCCCAACTTTTACTTTTTTGTAGATCAAGCAAATGACTAAACTTTCTGTGCCTGACTATAGATTGTACTTAAAATCACGTACTTTCTGTGCACCACTTGTTTTCGATCTATAAGCTCCCGGCAGATTTCAGCACTTGTATGATATAAGCTGTTTATCGCAGTGTCAACATGGATTCAAGAAATAAAGGTGTGTTCTCATAGTGTTTTGTAAATTTGAACTAGTTTATGTTTACAGTATGGTCTATACTAATATAGCCTATGCTACCGAATAAGACCTTTACTTCTTCTGAACAGTATGGCGATACATTTTTTCGATGTAGCACTAGATCAGGTTTCGGCAATCAGCTATATTTTCACATCCACAAAAAAGAATGCAAGCGGAAGACGTGAGTGAAGAAATGTGAATATGATGACAGTACCTAGGCATTTCCAATAAGGGAACGCCGCAGAATACACAGCCTGTGCCATCGACAAGTGCAAGGATATTCCAGTGCATGCACATACCTGAGATGACGAAAAAAGCCGAGAAAAGTCATTGCAGATGTGATTTGCGTTGACGTAGGGATCTCACAAAAAGGTACTGTTTTCTGCAAACACAAAAATTGGCAGAATGGACCATACACGTAGGGAATTTAAAAAGGACTATTTACTTGCCATGGTTTTGTAAACGACGTGGCACAGTGTGTAAAAGTGGGTGGGAATAATTTTCAATCTTACATCCTAAACCCTTCTTACCATTCGCAGAAAATAATTCATTGCTTCTGGATCACTCTTGGCCCAGAAATAACGACTGTTAATATAATTCGGAGTGAACCCGAAACTAGTAGTGCGATTCAGCCTCTCTTTAAAAAAATTTCAAAACTGTAAAGCATTTTTCAGAAAATTTTTGGTCAGTAAAATTTCCTACAGCTCTTTGACATTTGAGATTTATCAGCAGGACAATATTGTTAAACTCCAGTCATTTCTGCACTGTCAGTTCGCATGACCACATTTTATGAATTTGACCAAGTATGCTTGGTGTGCAGCACAATATGCAGATCAGTCCCCACGACCGTTTCTTACTCCTTTCCAGTTCTGTATAAATAAAACTAGTAACTTCTGTGAATCACCTGAATGCATTAATTTTTTTTTTAAATCGGCTGTGCCTAGCGTAAGGAGTATGCTTGTTTTCTTCTTCCAATAGACATTTCGCGTTTTCGTGACGAATACAGGGAAAAAGGAACTATTTAACTGTCAGCAAATTATACGTTATTCAGAAATTATCATAAAAATTGTTCTACAGTAAATGTTATAAAATATTTAACGTCAAGAAATTAAAATCCACACTGTTGAAAGTCGTCTTTAATGTAACATTATGCACTGCCTTTATTTTGTTTCCTCTGCTAGTCATTTGCATGAGAATTGCATCTGCAACAGTTTAGCTGTCGATATGGACTGCAAGTTATTCAAAAAAAATAATGATCTGAGATATTTTCGGTATGGTTTAAGTATTTAAAATTCACTCGTATGCACTTTGGACTTGGCGATAATCGGCACTGCCGGTACGACCTCTTGTCTCGGCTGCGTCTTCTTATTCACTGATTCGCGCGCTAGTGCTGTACAAACCGCTGTTATAAGCTGTTCGTTGTGTGGCAAAAGAGAGTAGCTCTAAGATTAAAAGAAAAATACTTACAGTGACCCTTAGCACCTAAAATTTTTACAGTGCATTTCTTTCGGTGTATTCTTCTCGCGTGAAAAACTTCAATTTGAGTTTCGACTTGTTGGACTGGACAATTCCCTTGTCAGTCATACAGTCACGCGACACCTGTTGTCCCAGCAAGCACCTGCCGTTGCCAAACCTTCAAAGCCACCGCTATAATACTACCCTCTTGCGCTGGGGCTCAATTTAACGTAGCTTGGTATTAGTATATTTATTTGAAAGCTGTGATACTGTATGTTTTCGTTCCTTACCTTTGCAGAAGCTATTCTGTTTCTTGTTACTGTTGTTTGTTGTATGTTGTGTGACATTCAATATTGTCACAATTAAATTCGTGAAATGTTGTGAGGGGAAACACCCGACAGCGCTCTCTAGGCTAGGGGATGGCTATCCGAGAGTGGTCGTTAGGAATGGTTTGCACATTACGTGCCTACTTCGAGAAAGTTAAAAACGTGACGGAGGCCTCCTTCTCTTGGCTAGGAAGGTGAGCAAAGGAACAACAGTACCTCTGAGTGTAGACGAAAACCTGTTGTGAACGTTAACAAGGGAATAAGAAGCTGGACTTTCTGGTGGAACGAAGTATGGATAACCGGATTACGAACTCATGTTTATGGCTATTATCATAGAAATAAATACCTTACACTCAGCAAATGAATGCTCACTGTCAAAACAGAGCAGTTCCTTTTTCAGAGCTGTCACACATAGTTGTTTACAATTTTGTACGACCTGAATTACCACTATGGACATTTTTTTGGGCTTGAGAGCAAAAAATGTAGATGTGTTGCTGATCAGAGAATAACAGGTTAATTACAAACATTCCGATCTGTCCTTGTAATCAAAGCAAACGGACAACCGCTTATTTTTTGACAGAAGAGGTGGAAAATTAAGCATCATATTTAACGAAATTGTATCGTCTTGGAAATGACAGAGTCCCTGTGTGATGCAAGTGAAACTATGATTTATGTGTTCACTGATCTTCAATAATAAAATCGTTTCCCGCTTATCAAAAATTCGGTAAAGCTGTCAGGAATTATATTTTCGTAAACATTTCGTATACTGTCTTCATAATTTGTTGACGCAAATAATACTTAAATCATGAAGCAGAGCAGCTCTTCGAGGACACAGATTTGTGAACACTGCCTTTGTGCAATGAATAGTTGGCGAGTTTGAGCGAGCTGAATGAAACGTATGATTACGAGTGCGTTCCGCGCTTCCATGTGTTCCTGCCGAGGTGTCAGTCCTAAAGTAATTATGAAGAGAGTAGAGAACTGTTTTATTCCAATTACAAATTTATTTCCGTTTAATATTTCAAATGTTTTAATTACTACCAGCTATTAAAAAAGAAAAGGGTCTCTACGTGACAATTTTCATTTTCGTGAGATTTTATTCAAAGTAACCTCATCAATTTACAATGAAGTTAGTAAATTTCTTCCGGTATAAAAAGAATGAGCAGCTGAATGCGTTCATATCAGCCACAGTTTGCATATTCTTCATGTGTTATACTAAACTTGTCAGGTCTAATTCAGATGCACTTCTGCATAGTCTATTAAGTTCTACAACTTCGAGTTCCGCACTAATGTTTACAATGCCTCAGTCACATATTCCACTGCATCCATCCTTTCTTCTTACTCCTGGAACTATAAACGAAAGGATGTGTGTGTGTGCAGCTACAAGCTATGTGTGCATAACTGAGAGAGTTTTTTTTGGCCGACTTTAATAGATAGTTGGTGAGTAAATAAGACTTTCTGTTTCCCTTGGTCGGACCATTTGTGTGGTCACTTCCGTTGTAGGGATAAACCCCGGTATCTTTAGGGCTACTCTTCACAGTTTGCTGGGAGTTTGGTAAGTTTAGTTGTTTGTAAGAGCTGATCCTCTATAGGTTAGTAAATATTTGAATTTGTGTAAGTTTCAAGTGTAGCTGAAACCGTAACTCTTTCCTCTTACAGCTTTATAGTCTATTCGTTTATGACGAGTTTTATTTTTACATCGCGAGTGACGAATACTTAAAAGTTGAAGTGATTTCATAATCTGTTCTTTGATTCATCTAATGGAAGTGTGATGAATGGGTAACGACTGTGTTTAGTCAATTTCTAATTTTGTTAACTGCCGAGTGCTTGTGCATTATACGATACCGCTGTGATTTTTCCACTGATTTTTCAATCCGTTTTATTACATTCTTTTTATTTTTCGGCACTTGTTAGTTCAATACCACTATGTTAGCGCCCATGCTTAGGAGCCTTCAGCTTTCACATCTTGTTGACCTTTTTCGATAAATTCAATGCAGATTTAATCCGTTCGTCCTGAAATTCCTATCTGTTAGGTACTTACTTTCGTTTCGTTACCACCACGTGCTTGTGCTCTTGATTAAGAGCCTTTTATCCTGCAGCTTCCATAATCTACTTCTTACAGTGTTCATTTAAATTAAATGTGATTAGTAGCTCATGGTTTGATCTTCGTTCGTGTATTTCAACGGTAAATTTACATATTCATTCCGTGTGTTAAAATCGATGGACTGGCGTCTCTTTACTATCCACGTTTGGCCATAGTTGAAGGCCTTTGTGCAAACCTCATCAACTGCATGTGGGTATTTTGTGCCTGTATGGTTAGCCATGATTTGATGTTTCAGCTCCATAAACTACGAATTTAGTAGCGGAGTGAGATACGTCCACATCTGACGCAGGGCGCAACTTACAGCACTTCCATGCACAATAATTGAATACAGGTCATTGTTTCTCATGAATTCTGAAATATTTACATTAGCTCAAGACTCGACAGGTTGGATCTTACGCTATTAAAGGCGTGGCATTAACTCCCAAACCAGCACCAAGACTACTCAAGCTGCTGCCACAGCCTTATTTAATACTGCAACTTTTTACACATATCATAGCGAATTTTTTATATGGTGACCCTGCAGGATTATGCTCTTCCCAGAGAATTTTCTGAAAAGGAGTTAGGTTTTCATAGGCTGCATGAGTGTATTAATTACTTAATATTTGTCCTCAGTACTTGGATAACTTCTACGTGGCTTTAAGCAATGACCGGTGTGGAAACACGGTTGTTGTGGTTTCTGCATTGTTTCTCTCGTTTTTTATTTTGTATGTGAGTGTATTTTTGTGTTATTTAGGATCCAGTAGTACAATCTTATGACTTTGTGGCAATTTGCATGTAGATAATTTCATGTATGTGTATCATAATTAATTTTCATTACAATTTGTGTGTTGAGAAATTAATGTATACGTGCTTGATCGCTTAAGTTTGTTGTAATCTGTGTGTAAGGTACTGCAATATTTGTGTTAGTTTGATGTCGGACCTTGCTTATGTCAAGCAGTGTTCTTGTGGTGCATGCAAAATTATTCCTTTGTAGACAAATTCTTTAGTAAAAAATGGATACGCACAGCCTTTACAAAGGTAATTATAGATGCAACAAAACCGAGAATAGTGCGCCATCAGAGAAAGTTGTGAATAGAGAATCGGAAAATATGTGGATTGTAAGATGTTTCTGTTTCTTAGACAGATATCGAATCGAACGAATTGTTCAATGTTCTGGATTTTTAGTGGTGCTACGTTTGGACGTTTCCACTGCTATGTTTTGAGGAACGAGGATACGCAGAGTGGCTGCAAAATTCTTGCAGAAACTGATAACAGCATTGTAACGAACCAGGAACAGTGTTTACCGGATCGGGCACAGTTTATGTTAAGATTTGAGGAACTAATGGTTAAGAACAAATCACGAGTTGAGAGTTTAGCGGCACAGATGAATGAGAACAACGAGCATTTGGGGGCGCAGATGAGGGCACCTAACGAGCACATGTCCGTGGCCAACGCATGGATTATTGAGGTACAGGGCGAGTTGCGAAATCTGTCAGTAAGCCTTATCGTCGCTGAACTTGGGCCAAGGTTTGAGCGTATAGAGCAGCGGCTTTACATAACAGAGGCCACTCAGGTACACGTGAACAAGGAGCGACCATCTTGAACAGGATTTCCAGCCACTTAGATACACGTGTGAGCATGTGCCCAAGGGGATGTTAACCTTGGTGGAGAGCTCGAGGGCAGATGGCAATACGTTCGCGAGTGCAAAGATCAGAGGCAATAGTGCGGCAATTCACTCACTTGAAGAGCGTCTTTAACAGCCAAAACTAGATTGTGAGGAGGAAAATTTGAAAGTTAAGCTGGATGTCGCTAAGCTTGCGGAGAACGTGAATAATCTTAATGCATGTGCGAGTAGTGAACGAACCTCGCCGGCAGCAGAAAGTGAAAGGAAGTGCGGTCCTTTTTGAAATCTCAACAAGGGCAGTATGAGATTAATAATCAGCAAAAGAGATTACGGTAGATTTACAAGAGCTCTTGTATCAGTTTGAGCATCGGTTCAGTAGTAATGAAGCAATGATTATTTATTATAAAAATACTAAGCGAAGTAATGATGACAGTGACTCGGGGCTTGAGGACGAATTTGACTTTAGGCGCGAGATTGGTAATGCGTGCGAGTGAGGAAAATGTGGGAATTCTTGTGGGCGTTCTCCGAGAGGGTAGGCGCGCAACTTTATAAGCATTTCCTCTCAGTGAGACGATTCAGAGCTAATATGTACGGGATTCAACCCCGGTCGTTGGTGGTCTAATTTCACTTTTCTTTGCCTCCCATATGGACCATTTCACAAAAAATTGAATTTGTCTCTGGATATCTAAAGGGACAACTTCTGCTACAAATGGAATCAATTGCTCGCTTATTGGTGTGAATACCGGGCATTGCAATGTTGTCAAACCAAAATCAGTCCAGTTTTTGGAGTCCAGCGTGCGTGTTTGAACGCATGGTTCTGTGCAATCAGTGTACACCAGCATAATTTATCCGCATATGTATTGCGAAGCTGCAGCTGCAAATTCGGCACTTACTTCTAGCCAGTAGGTGCAAGAACGACGTACAAACATTTGTAACCCTACTGCATGCTCTGGAGTATATCGCAGATGAATGCACATCGAACGGTGGGCAGGTCACACAAACTCATTACAGCGCACATCCGCGTGCTAACAGTCGCGGACGGTGGACAAATAGAATGAAAGACTGCTATAATCAGCATAGACGATCGACGTCAGCCGTACCGAAACAACTGGCGCCATCATGGTGGCGATGATCGGAATAGGAAAGCAGGAAAGTACAGGCGTGATGACGGGAATGCACCGAATGAAGCTCGGAATACTTACGGCAATGATGACCGTTTCCATAATGAGAGTGGTGACAATCATAACAAGAATATTATTCCGGGACCTGCCATTGAGATTCGATCAGTTAACTCTGCCATAATTAGCCAAACGCCAGATTGCGTACACCACAACGATGGCTTTCTGATTCGTAGGGCTTTGTGGCAAAACGAGATATGATAAGAATCTGCAATTTACTGTTTCTTGCAAGGTTAAATTGAAAAACGACTTTCCTAAAATCCATTTCCTAATACAACGCATTTTTCAGTCGTGTTGAGAACGCTACATCAGCTGTGTAGTGTTTGCCTTTTCTTAGTAGATTTTGTCTTTCAGCACTTCCCACAGGTAGAAGTAAGCAATAAAAATTGCACGCATATAATAAGGAATGTTCTATTCGAATTAGTCTATAATATAAACTCCTAAAATATTTGATAGTCTTTCTGAAACACACTGTATAGAGAAAATTAAGAACGTTGATGTAAATAGATCATATAATTACTTTCAGTACTCACTTCACGCTAACTCTGGCCAAATAAGCTTTAAACCCTCTTTTCTGGAGAAATAACAATTTTTGCCGCTAATAATAGTATAATACAAAGCGTGAGTACACACAGCTACCATCTTCCATCTCACATTTATATTAGCGCCTGAAAACCATAAGACAGTCAGTGTTGTTTCTTGGCACGCGAATGAAATGTGTGTGTTTTAATAATGCCATCAGAAAGAAGCGTAATCACTATGTCTTTACTGACTTACCCTGACCTCGATGCCACAAGTTTCGAATACGTGTTTGGCTGTACCGATGATGGGTCCTTGGTCTTTCATGCGAGCCGACAGATCGTAGAAGATGGTTAAATTTTGGAGCTTGAATGACCCCCTGATGTAGGTGATGCCATGCATTTCGTTGAGTTGATATTCTCTTGGCTCAAATGCAATCCTATCAAGACTCATTATGAAGCCATAGCGGAACATCATTTTGCCTTCGAGCTTAATACCGTAGACAGTTCGACTGAAAAGATAAAATATGAGTCAGGAAATATCGAAATGTTTTTCGAAACCTTAGAGTTTAGCAAAAACTATGTGCAAACGAAATATTTACTACTCTTAAAATACAACGTAGCCAAATAAAATGTATTTCCTGTAGATTAAAGGCTTCATTACAGCTTACACTGCTCTTTTTGTGAACATCAAAATTCTATTCTAACGGTATGGGTTGTTAGTCGATCGTATAATATCTAAGTACCTGCCTTAAAATTTTTTTGTATTACGCTTCTTCTTACTGTTCTGCTGCAAATTTTTCCCTTAAGATCAAGGATGTTGCACGTTTATTTCGCGTGTGGATACTCTGGTAAATTGATCAATATAAAGTACATGACATTGGTTGTGACTTTAGAAAAAATAAACTAAAAAGTTAGAGCTCATAGACTGCCGTTCTTTCAGCGTAAGACTCATGAATTTGTGGTGGCGAGCTGAAAAGTGATGTCTCAGAATTTTCTATACGTTGCTCAAAATTGATGAGAGGGATTACATGTCACGCATACTTCTGCTATATAAATGTAAGATGGTGCGCTTATTTCTACATCTGAAGGAGAATGTCTATGCAAATTTCGCGCCAGTCGCATTAGAGTGTTGCTAACAGCTTCACTGTGCTTAATATTCGTTGTAATGGTCGTGAACGTTAATTAGCTTTATCGAACATGGTGAGCTGATGTCAGTCAAGAATGCCTAGAATGCCTTTAAGGCGATAGGGATGTCACTATTAACACTTCATTGAGTTTGGACAAGGTCGTGCAACTGAGCTACGAGAAGCTGAATGATGCAACTGCCATATTGCAAAAAAAGCTTGGCAGGAACATAGCCATCGTACATTACTGCATGCAGTGGTTGTCACGAGAATGTTCGGTCGGAAGAAGACAGGGCTCCGGCACTACCGAGAGAGAAGACCATCGTGTTTGGCATATGTCTCTGGTACGTCGTACTGCACCTGCAGCAGCGATTGGAGCGGCAGGCGGCAGCAGCAGTCAGCACCACAGTGACACAACGAACAGTTACAAATCGGTTACTTCAAGGGCAGCTCCGAGCCAGTAGCCCCGTAGCGTGCAGTCCACTGACCCAAAACCACCGACGTTTGGGACTTCTTCAGTGCTGTCATCGGAGGACAGGGTGGAGGTCTCTTGTGTATTGTGATCAAACCTGGTTCTGTCTGGGTGCCAGTGATGGCCATGTGTTGGTTAGAAGGAGGTCATTTGAAAGCCTGCAGTCACCCTGTCTGCGTGCCGGACATGCTAGCCCTTTATCAGCTGCGGGCCGGGGTGGCCGAGCGGTTCTAGGCGCTACAGTCTGGAACCGTGCGGCCGCTACGGTCGCAGGATCCAATCCTGACTCGGGCATGGATGTGTGTGATGTCCTTAGGTTAGTTACGTTTAAGTAGTTCTAAGTTCTATCGGACTGATGACCTCAGAAGTTAAGTCCCATAGTGCTCAGAACCATTTGAACCTTTACCAGCTGTTACGGTCTGGGGTGCGATTTGGTATGACAGCAGGAGCACAAGAATGGCTATCCCCTACAGCCTGACTGTAAATCTGTACATGTCTTGTGATTCTATCTCTTGACCTGCTATTTATGAAGAGCATTCCAGGGGGTGTTTTCCAACAGAATAACGCTCGTCGACATACCACTGTTGTAACCCGACATGCCCTGCAGAGTGTCGACATGTTGGCTTGACCTGCTCGATCACCAGTTCTGTCAACAATCGAGAACATATTTGCATATCAGGCGACAACTCCAACATCGCCCACTAACTGCATTAACTGTCCCTACATTGGTCGACCATGTTCAGTAACCATGGAACTCCAATCCAAAAACTGACATCCGGCACCTGTACAACACGAAGCATGAAAGTTTTTGCATGCTTGCATTCGACATTTTGGTGATTACACTAGCTATTAATGTACCAGCATTTCACATTTGCAATAGCTTATCTCGCGCTTACATTAACCTATGGTCTTGCAATGTTTATCAATTTTCAACGTGTATTCCGGAAATCTTATTACTCGACATTAATTATTTTTTGTTGCTGCGATTTTATTTCCGTCATTGTATGTCAGTGCGTTAGAAACAGCGTGCTATAATCTACTTTCTATCCGCATGAAACCTGTCTTAAACTGAAATCGATAGAAGAATGAAAGTTTTGTACAGTCAGCGCTCCGCTGCACTGAGACATGTGTAACAATACGACACTGTCATCGATCAGCCTCCATACAGTCCCGATTTGGTCCCACCCAAATCTTAAAGAACACCTTCGAGGACTTCACTTTGATAATGATGAAGTGGCGCAAGCAGAGATCGGGATATGAATCCATCCACAAAGTCATTCCACTGTGTCCATATCAGCGAACCGGTTTCTCGATGGAAAGAAATGTGTTCGTCCGCAGGGTAAATAGTTCAAATGGCTCTAAGCACTATGGAACTTAACACCTGAGGCCATCAGTCCCCTAGACTTAGAACTACTTAAACCTAACTAACCTAAGGACATCACACACATCCATGCCCGAGGCAGGATTCGAACCTGCGACTGTAGCAGCAGCGCGGTTCCGGACAGAAGCGCCTAGAACCGCGCGGCCACAACGGCCGGCTTCCACAGGGTGACTATCTTCGGAAATATACAGGTAGACACAAAGAATAAAGTTAATGTAGTTGGTTTGGTTTAAAAAGCTTTAAGGTTTTCCAGATAAGTAATTCGAAGGCATTACTTTTCAGCAGATGAGAAAAGGTTACTATGTTAATGGCTCATGAAAAACGCTCCACCGTTACATGGATTTTGGAGGAAGAATGCTTACATAGATAATATTATTGTGCTTTTGTTATAGAGACTGGAATTGTTATCTTGTAACTCTGAGAAAGACTTCTCTTTACGGATGTAAAGATTAAAGTACTATTCCCCTAATCAAAGCATAAGTCTTCGCGTATTATAATCCTACATTATTGGTACAATATCTTAACTCTTTCTTTAAATTTCTGTCCCGTTTAAACAACGACGTTATCCTCAGCGCCTCGCATTGAAAAGCATCAAATTTAGAAAAAAATAATGATCTTACACACAGAAGTGACAAGAGTTAGGGAATACCTCCTGATATCGTGTAGAAAGTTCTTTTGCGGCGGCGTAATACAGCACACGACGTGGCATGGTCTCAAAATGTCGTTGGAAGTCCACTGCAGAAATATTGAGCCATTCTGCTACACAACCGTCTATAATTGCGAAAGCGTTGGCGCAGTAGTATTTTGTGCACCAGATGACTTCTCGATTGCGTCGCATAAATCTTCGATGAGATCCGTGTCGGGCGGTCTGGGTGGCCTAATCATTTACTCTAACTGTCAACATGTTTTTCAAACCAGTCGTGAACAACTGTGACACGGTGGCATGTAAAACTCCATGGTTATTTCGGAACATGAAGTCAATGAATGACTGAAAATAATCTCCAAGTAGCCGAATAGAACAATTTCCAGTCAACGAACGGTTCAGATGGATCAAAGCACCCGGTGCATTTCACGTACACACTTAGCTCACACCGTTATGAAGCCACAACCAACTTACACAATGATCTGTTGACGACGTCGGCACATGGCTTCATGGGATCTACCAACACTCATGCACTATGATCAGTTCTTACCAACTGAAATCGAGCTTCATCTGACAAGGCCACGATTTTCTAGTCGTCTAGGGTCCAAACGATGTGGTTACGAGCTGAGGAAAGGTTTTTCAGGTGAGTCATGCTATTAGCAATGGTACTCGTGTCCTTCTGCTGTCACAATCCATTAACGCCATATTTCTGGGCGGTGTCCTAATGAATACGTTCGTCGTACGTCCCACATTGATTTCTGCGGTTATGTCACGCGGTCTTATGTCTGTTAGCACTGACAGCTCTATGCATACGTCACTGCTCCAGGTCGTTAATAGAAGGTCGTCGGCCATTGCATTGGCTGTGGTGAGAGGTAATGCCTGAAATTAGATATTCTCGTCACATTCTTGACACTGTGGTTCTCGGAATACTGATGAGCCGTAGTGTGAAGCAGTCATCCTCCGTTTCTGGCGGTGGCGCCGCTGTGGCAATCGCAGCTTTGGTGTCTCCGTCTGGTGGAAAAGGGAAAAGGTAGCCTGCTCACGTGCAATTAAGGGGCCCTATGAGCTCGCTAGGCGGTGAGTCTGGTGAATTGGTGAGCCGGGTCAGTGTGGGCCAATCAGTTTCTGTTTGTCGTCTGGAGTGCTAGTATGTGTTAGGCCGCCAGTCTGCTCGAGTTTGTTCAGGCAATGGTCATTGGCGGTTAGATCGATCGTTTGGTCGGTCGCGCACTAAGACACAAGATGACTTGTCCGTCTTGAGCGTCGGCGCATTTGAGGTCGCCACGTGAGTCCAGTGGGCCGCGCCGTATAGCGAGGGGTAGTGGTTTCGCGGCGCCGTGAGACGGGAGATGGGCGCGCCTTCCTGCGTCCGTTGAAGGGCTGGCAGCGGACGGTTCGGGAGAGCGTTTTGGGGGTGCTGCGCCAGGTCTTCGCCAGACATCACAGTTTATTAGAAGTTAAGTGATTCATGATGTTGTTTCATTTACCTGTTAATTTCTACTTCTTTTCTTGGTCAGTCTCTCGTCCCCAGCTTGTTCGTCTGTCTCTCGTTCGCATTTGTTAGGCAGTGAGTGTCTGTGTGTCTGTCTGTCGGTGTGCCATTCGTTAATAGCTGCCTCTGTCATGTTTGTCGGATTCGGTGTTAAAGAATTTATTGCTTGAAGTGTAACGGCCGAATTCCTGAAATATGTTTTTATCTTGCCTATCATATTGAGAGGGCGGTATATGTGCAATGTTGAACATGTTTGTATATTTTATGTAAGACTGCATTTGATGGGTTGTTATTTAAATCGTCATTTTAGTATATAAAGTTGCCACCCTTCCACCGTAACAGTTTTTTTTAATTCAAATTGCATCTTCAGTGGCAAGTTAATTTTTTAATGTTAGTGTTTTGTACCATTTCCATCCCTCCTACGGGGTGCACAGTTTATGTGCTTGTATGAGTTATTAAAATTTTTAGTTTAAAGTAATCTGGTTTGTTGCAGAGTAGTCTTTTAGAGGTTGTGAGCGGTCGCGACTACGGCCGTGTCAAAAGGGAGCGGCAAGGTTCTCAACCCTAAAGCTCATAGTGTCAAAATTTGTTCTTTCTGCCTCTGAATAAATTGTAACTTGATGTTTAGAGGGTGTTTTCTGATCATAATTTTAAATCTGTTTAAAAAATAAGGGCTTTTAGGAATAAAATTTCCATTTTTTTAAATAAATTTAATTTGTTTTCATCAGTTACCCACTGTCAGCTACTTCCACGCTCACATAGTGTGATTAAATGTGTTAATGTTCTTGATGAATCGCTAGTAAATAGAGTACATTTTTATGAAAAGGTTTTGAAAGTAAATTCACGGTTCAACTGAATTCCCTTATGGTTTCCAAAGTGCAACATCCCATGCATCTAGGTCCAACTACCATTTCGCGTTCAAAGCTTTTTAACTTCCGTCGTGCTTATATAATTGCGTTGGAAAATTTTTCGCATAAATCACCTGAGTCCAAATGATTGCTCCACCAATTTTCTGCCCTTTCCAACTTGTGTATGTGATACTACTACCATCTGTACACGGGCATATCGCTATCCCATGACTTTTGTCGCCTCAGCTTACCTGAACTCATATTTAAAAATATTTATGAAGGTGCGAAAATACCGTATACATTATGTACACATGAAGTAAGTTTACAACTTAACAAGTGCAGTCATCGCCAGCAGTCTAGTTAATACATACACTATGTGGTCAAAAGTATCCGGACGCCTGGCTGAAAATGACTTACAAGTTCGTGGCGCCCTCCGTCAGTAATGCTGGAATTCAATATGGTGTTGGCCCAACCTTAGCCTTGATAACAGCTTCCACTCTCGCAGGCACACGTTCAATCAGGTGTTGGAAGGTTTCTTGGCAAATGGCAGCCCATTGTTTACTTAGTGCTGCACTGTGGAAAGGTATCGATGTTGGTCGGTGAGGCCTGTCACGAAATCGGCGTTCCAAAACATTCCAAAGGTGTTCTTTAGGATTCAGGTCAGACTCTGTGCAGACTAGTACATTACAGTTACTGTCGTGTAACTACTCCGCCACAGGCCGTGCCACGCAAAACAACAAGGGGCGCAAGCCCCCTCTGTGAAAAACACAGCCACACCGTAACACCACCGACCAAGTTTTCTGTTGCCACTACACTCGCTGGCAGAGGACGTTCACCGGGTATTCGCGATACTCACACCTTTCCTTTGTATCGCCACATAGCGTACCGTGATTCATCACTCCACACAACGTTTTTCCACTGCTCAATCGTCCGATGTTTACGCTCATTTCACTAAGCGAGGCGTCGTTTGGCATTTACCGGTGTGATGTGTGGCATATGAGCAGGCGCTCGGCCATGAAATCCAAGTTTTCTCACCTCCAGCCTAACTGTCATAGTACTTGAAGTGGATCCTAATGCATTTTGGAATTCCTGTGCCATGGTCTGGATAGACGTCTGCCCTATTACACATCACGACCCTCTTCAAATGTCGGCGGTCTCTGTCAGTCAACAGACGAGGTCGGCCTGTACGCTTTTCTGCTGAACGTGTCGCTTCACGTTTCTACTTCAATATCACATCGGAAACAGCGTACATAGGGATTTTTAGGAGTGTGGAAATGTCGCGTACGGTCGTATGACACAAGTGACTCCCAATCACCTGACCAGGCTTAAAGTCCGTGAGTTCCGCAGAGCGCTCCCATTCTGCTTTCTCACGATGTCTGAGTATTGAGGTCGCTTATATGGTGCACCTGTCAGTAGGTGGCAGTACAATGCACGTAATATGGAAAACTTACGTTTTTGCGGGCGTCCGGGTACTTTTGATCACATAGTGTACATAGAGCCGTGTTGTAGGTAACGTCCTCGACCAGTAATGCCTATGCCGAAGGTTCCGCGTCCCATCCCAGTACTTGCTTTAGTTTTGAATAAATTTCATCAACTTGGTTGTCGAATGCTGCCGATAGAAGAAGCCACTTACAATCTACGAAAATCCATTTTTTAAATGGTAGAAGAGCCTACAATAGAGGGCACCATTTTTCCCTTGATGTGAGAAACGGCCCAAAAAGGCGGATGAACCAGCGATGATAGTAGTCAGGAGGAATCAGAAGACAGTGGAAACCCATAGATTAGCAACAAACAATGAGAATCCACAGGGCATGTTGTCTGTAATTGAGAATGAGTCATGATGATCTTCCACAGGCAAGAGATTCCATATTAGTCTTCCATTCCGTCTCCAAGAGGAAACTGCCAAAGTGGAGATAATTGCAAGAAAAATATTAAATAACAACGAAGTAATTAACATTCAATGAGTCTCAACGTGGAAAATCAGAAGTCTGAATGTGGTAGTGAAGTTAGAAAATCTGAATCGGTCTAGATATAGCGCGTATCAGTTAATTTAAACGAAAAGAAAACAAAATTCTCTGGTTGGACTAATAAAGGGTAATATCAACAATAGGAAATAGTGTTGTACTAGTATTGAAACAGGAAATCAGCGCAGAAGGCGAGTTACTGTGAGCATAACAGCGATAGTAATACTCTATTCAGAATTATCAGCTATAGAGGCCGATGTCACAAGAGGAGAAAATGATAGAGGAACTACATTAGCATAACGAATGTGTTTGCAGCAGGATGGAAGACCTAAACCAGAGGCTCATAACGATTCTGCGACTGTATCGCATGCAGATTTCTCGACCTCCACTTTTGGATACAGGAGTGTAGAGCTCTCCTTAATAGGTCAGGTGTGCACTACACGCAGGAAGTGACTACTAGGGTAGCGGAGTACGTGTGGCGTGGACATGGTGCTTTTTTAGGTTGCAGAAACCCTCCCAATTAAAGACGACTTGCCTTATAAATTAGCCACAACGTCCTCAGAGAACACTTGTCGTTGCAGATCAGAGATAGAAAGGGTTAACTGTTTTTAGGAAAGTGGAGGAGCATTAGTATCGCTTACTGAAGGTTCTAACGGAAGGATAGTATTAGGAACAGAAGTTGGTTGAAACTAGACGTTAATGACAACGAAATTCTAAGTTCAGATTGGAATATTTATCGTAAGGATAGATTACTCGGCAATAGTAGCGGCGTGTTTACTGCAGTAAAGAACGCGATAAAATCTTGCTAGTTTATTACGAATTTCGAGTGTGAATTGGTGTGGATGAAGTTAAGTATCAAATATCAGTCAAAAACGATAATCGGATGCTTTTATAGACCGCCTGGTAAGAAGCTCTAATGGTAGAGTGCTTCAGACATAACTTGCAGAATATCGTTAGTAATATTCCTCATGATCTACGTCTACATCTACATTTATACTCCGCAAGCCACCCAACGGTGTGTGACGGAGGACACTTTACGTGCCACTGTCATTACCTCCCTTTCCTGTTCCAGTCGCGTATGGTTCGCGGGAAGAGCGACTGTCTGAAAGCCTTCGTGCGCGCTCTAATCTCTCTAATTTTACATTCGTGATCTCCTCGGGAGGTATAAGTAGGGGGAAGCAATATATTCGATACCTCATCCAGAAACGCACCCTCTCGAAACCTGGCGAGCAAGCTACACCGCGATTCAGAGCGCTTCTCTTGCAGAGTCTGCCACTTGAGTTTGTTAAACATCTCCGTAACGCTATCACGGTTACCAAATAACCCTGTGACGAAACGCGCCGCTCTTCTTTGGATCTTCTCTATCTCCTCCGTGAACCCGATATAGTACGAATCCCACACTGATGAGCAATATTCAGGTATAGGTCGAACGAGTGTTTTGTAAGCCACCTCCTTTGTTGATGGACTACATTTTCTAAGGACTCTCCCAATGAATCTCAACCTGGTACCCGCCTTACCAACAATTAATTTTATATGATCATTCCACTTCAAATCGTTCCGCATGCATACTCCCAGATATTTTACAGAAGTAACTGCTACCAGTGTTTGTTCCGCTATCATATAATCATACAATAAAGAATCCTTCCTTCTATGTATTCGCAATACATTACATTTGTCTATGTTAAGGGTCAGTTGCCACTCCCTGCACCAAGTGCCTATCCTCTGCAGATCTTCCTGCATTTCGCTACAATTTTCTAATGCTGCAACTTCTCTGTATACTACAGCATCATCCGCGAAAAGCCGCATGGAACTACCGACACTATCTACTAGGTCATTTATATATATTGTGAAAAGCAACGGTCCCGTAACACTCCCCTGTGGCACGCCAGAGGTTACTTTAACGTCTGTAGACGTCTCTCCATTGATAACAACATACTGTGTTCTGTTTGCTAAAACTCTTCAATCCAGCCACACAGCTGGTCTGATATTCCGTAGGCTCGCTCTTTGTTTATCAGGCGACAGTGCGGAACTGTATCGAACGCCTTCCGGAAGTCAAGAAAAATAGCATCTACCTGGGAGCCTGTATCTAAAATTTTCTGGGTCTCATGAACAAATAAAGCGAGCTGGGTCTCACACGATCGCTGTTTCCGGAATCCATGTTGATTCCTACATAGTAGATTCTGGGTTTCCAAAAACGTCATGATACTCGAGCAAAAAACATGGTCTAAAATTCTACAACAGATCGACGTCAGAGATATAGGTCTATAGTTTTGCGCATCTGCTCGACGATCCTTCTTGAAGACTGGGACTACCTGTGCTCTTTTCCAATCATTTGGAACCTTCCGTTCCTCTAGAGACTTGCGGTACACGGCTGTTAGAAGGGGGGGCAAGTTCTTTCGCGTACTCTGTGTAGAATCGAATTGGTATCCCGTCAGGTCCAGTGGACTTTCCTCTGTTGAGTGATTCCAGTTGCTTTTCTATTCCTTGGACACTTATTTCGATGTCAGCCATTTTTTCGTTTTTGCGAGGATTTAGAGAAGGAACTGCAGTGCGGTCTTCCTCTGTGAAACAGCTTTGGAAAAAGATGTTTAGTATTTCAGCTTTAAGCGTGTCTGTTTCAATGCCATCATCATCCCGGAGTGTCTGGATATGCTGTTTCGAGCCACTTACTGATTTAACGTAAGACCAGAACTTCCTAGGATTTTCTGTCAAGTCGGTACATAGAATTTTACTTTCGAATTCACTGAACGCTTCACGCATAGCTTTCACATCGTTTAGCTTCTGTTTGTCTGAGAGGTTTTGGCTGCGTTTAAACTTGGAGTAAAGCTGTCTTTGCTTTCGCAGTAGTTTCCTAACTTTGTTGTTGTACCACGGTGGGTTTTTCCCGTCCCTCACAGTTTTACTCGGCACGTACCTGTCTAAAACGCATTTTACGATTGCCTTGAACTTTTTCCATAAACACTCAACATTGTCAGTGTCGGAACAGAAATTTTCGTTTTGAGCTGTTAGGTAGTCTGAAATCTGCCTTCTATTACTCTTGCTAAACAGATAAACCTTCCTCCCTTTTTTTATATTCCTATTAACTTCCATATTCGGGGATGCTGCAACGGCCTTATGATCACTGATTCCCTGTTCTGCACATACAGAGTCGAAAAGTTCGGGTCTGTTTGTTATCAGTAGGTCCAAGATGTTATCTCCACGAGTCGGTTCTCTGTTTAATTGCTCGAGGTAATTTTCGGATAGTGCACTCAGTATAATGTCACTCGATGCTCTGTCCTTACCACCCGTTCTAAACATCTGAGTGTCCCAGTCTATATCTGGTAAATTGAAATCTCCACCTAAGACTATAACATGCTGAGAAAATTTATGTGAAATGTATTCCAAATTTTCTCTCAGTTGTTCTGCCACTAATGCTGCTGAGTCCGGAGGTCGGTAAAAGGAGCCAATTATTAACCTACCTCGGTTGTTGAGTGTAACTTCCACCCATAATAATTCACAGGAACTATCCACTTCTACTTCACTACAGGATAAACTACCACTAACAGCGACGAACACTCCACCACCGGTTGCATGCAATCTATCCTTCCTAAACACCGTCTGTACCTTTGTAAAAATTTCGGCAGAATTTATCTCTGGCTTCAGCCAGCTTTCTGTACCTATAACGATTTCAGCTTCGGTGCTTTCTATCAGCGCTTGAAGTTCCGGTACTTTACCAACGCAGCTTCGACAGTTTACAATTACAATACCGATTGCTGCTTGGTCCCCGCATGTGCTGACTTTGCCCCGCACCAGTTGAGGCTGTTGCCCTTTCTGTACTTGCCCAAGGCCATCTAACCTAAAAAAACCGCCCAGCCCACGCCACACAACCCCTGCTACCCGTGTAGCCGCTTGTTGCGTGTAGTGGACTCCTGACCTATCCAGCGGAACCCGAAACCCCACCACCCTATGGCGTTGTAATAGTGAGTGACTTCAACTTGCCAGGTATAGATTTGGAGTGTCACGCTATCAATACTGGTGCCAGCGACAAGAATTCGTGTGACATGGTTCTGGATGTCTTGTCCGGAAATTGAGCAGATAGTTAGAGAACCAACTCTTTTAACGTTCACAACATCTGGTGACACTGTATCCTTCTTTCTACCGCGTAGGCGCATATGATGATAAGGCTTGAAGCCACGAAACTGGTCGTGTTTTAGCTCACAAAAATTTTACCAGCTGCAGGCGGAGTTCTTTCTAACATCACAACTCGTGAGGGTGACGTCTTACACCTCCTGGCAATAAACAGATCAGAACTTATTGAATCAGTTAATGTAGAGGAACGTATAAGTGATCATCAGGCAGTGATAGCTTGTATGACAACGGGTCTGACAAAGGATGTTTAGAAAAGTAGGAAGATATTTTTCCCTAGCAGTAGTGACAGCACACAAATTTCAGAGTATCTGAGCAGTCACTATCAAATGTTCGGTGATGACGAAGATGTTGAAAACAAATGGAAAAAATTTAAAGGAGACATCAGTACGACCCAGACAAATAAGTTCGGAGTAACATGTTAAGGGATGGAAAAGACCCACCATGGTTTAATAAGACTACTTCGTAAACAAAGAGAACTCAATCTCAGATTCAAGAGAAGTAAAAACGTAGCTGACAAACAAAATCTGAACGAAAAGAAATTGGGCATAAGGAGAGCAATGAGAGAAGCGTTCAATGACTTTGGCCGATCTGAGTAAAAAACCTAAGAAGTTTTGATCGTATGTAAAATCAGTAAATCAGTAAGTGGGTCAAAATCATCTCTTCATTCACTCAGTGACCATACTGACACCGAAACGGAAGATGAGAGGGAGAAGGCCAAAACTTAAATTCGGTCTTCCGAAATTGTTTCACCACCGATGATTGTAACACTGTCCCTTCTTTCAGTAGTCGTACGAACGTCGGAATGGCAGATATTGAGATAAGCGATCGCGAAATAGAAAAAAGAAATTGCACTTCCTTAGTAGTGGAAAGGCGTCAGGAGCAGATGATATACCTATAAGATTCTACAAAGATTATCAGAAAGATCTTTCCCACTTTCTAGCAGTAATTTATCGTAGATCGCTTGAGCAACGAAGAGTACCTAGCGACTGGAAGAAAGCGTAGGTCATTCCCGTTTTTAAGGATGGCTGTAGGACAGATGCACACGATCATAGACGTACATCATTGACGTCAATCTGTTGTAGAATTGTGTAACATGTTTTATGCTCAGGAATTGTGACGTTCTTGGAGAAGGAAAATCTCATCTATAAAAATCAACATGCATTCCGCAAACAGATTCCTGCGAAACTCAGTTCGCTCTCTTCCCCCATCAGATACACAGCGCCGTAGACAATGGCGCTCAGGTTGATGCCCTGTCTATTGACCTCAGAAAGGCATTTGATACCGTCCGGCACAGTCGTTTAGTGAAAGAAATTCGAGCTTAAAGTATCGGAGCAGCTTTGTGACTGTATTCAAGACTTCTCTGCAGACAGAACTCAACACGTCGCTCTTAACGAAACAAAATCGGCAGGTAATTTCCGGTGCACCCTAAGGAAGTGTGATAGGACAGTTACTGTTTAAAATATATATAAATGATGTAGCAGAAAGCGTTGGGTGCTCTCTAAGGCAATTCGCAGATGATGCGGTTGTTTATAACAAAGTAACAACGCCAAGCGATAGTAAATTTGCAGAATGACGTTCAGAGGATTGTTGAATGATGCGGGCTCTGGCAGTATAAATGCAACATATTGCGCATACATAGGTAAAGAAATCCAGTGCTCTATAGCTACACTGTTGATGACAAACCCCTGGAAACAGTATCTGCAGTAAAATATCTAAGAGTAACTATCCACAGCGACCTTAAGTGGAATGACCACATAAAACCAAGATTGGGCAAAGCAGATGCCAGACTCAATTCATAGGAAAAATCCTAAGGAAATGTGTCTCATCCACGAAGAAAAAGACTTTTGAGGCCCTTGTTTGACCAATTCTTGAGTATTGTTCATTTATCTGGGATTGCGACCAGACAGGACCGATAGAAGAGATACAGAAGATCCAACGAAGAGGGAGGAGGAGGAGGATGTTAGTGTTTAACGTCCCGTCGACAACGAGGTCATTAGAGACGGAGCGCAAGCTCGGATGAGGGAGGGATGGGGAAGGAAATCGGCCGTGCCTTTCGAAGGAACCATCCCGGCATTTGCGTGAAGCGATTTAGGGAAATCACGGAAAACCTAAATCAGGATGGCCGGAGACGGGATTGAACCGTCGTCCTCCCGAATGCGAGTCCAGTGTGCTAACCAACGAAGAGGGGGCCGCTGGATCGTTTAGCTGGGATGAGAGCATTGCGGAGATGCTCAACAAGCTTCATTGGCTGACGTCACAAGACAGGCTTTGTGCATCACAGAGGTTTTCTATTGAAGTTTTGAGAGAGTTCAAATGGCTCTGAGGACTATGGGACTTAACTTCTGAGGTCATCAGTCTCCTAGAACTTAGAACAACTTAAACCTAACCAACCTAAGGACAACACACACATCCATGCCCGAGGCTGGATTCGAACCTGCGACCGTAGCGGTCGCGCGGCTCCAGACTGTAGTGCCTAGAGCCGCTCGGCCACTACGGCTGGCTTTTGAAAGAATACTTTCCGGAAAAGGGTCGATCAACATATTGTTTCCCCCCACATAAGTCTCGCTTAAAGACCATAAGGAGAAAATTCGAGAGATGAGAGCCAACACAGAGGCTTGCCGACAATCATTCTTCCCACGCGCTATTCGTCGGTGGAACAGGATTGGAGAGCTAAGTTAGTGGTACAAAAAGTACCCTCCACCACACACCATTAGTTGGCTTGCGCAGTATGATGTGGATGTAGATGTAGATTCAGCGCGCAAAGGGATCTGGAAATCTAATTATGGAAGTTTGGAATTTGTCGTAGAAGGTGTATAAAACAGAGTTACGAGAGAATACGGTCTCGTTACTAGGAATGAGAGACGAGAAAGACTAGTATAGCTCTGCAACAAATTTCAGCTGGTGATAGCGAACACAGTAATAAAAAATCTCAAGAAAATTGTGGAGACTAGAGACCATCCCAACTACATTATGTCATCGTCAGACAGAGATCTCGAAACCAGGGACTGGATTGTAAAACTTACCTAGCAGCAAATATTGACTCAGATCACTGTTTATTAATAATAATTACGCTAAAGTTTAAGAGAATGATCCGGCACAGTTAATGTGGAAAGAAGTAGGACACTGAAGTACTGAGAATGATGATGAACGTTTGAATTTCTCTAAGGTTGTAGATATATAACAATATGAAAATCAGTGGTTCAATTGAAAAGGAATGGACATCTCTAAAAAGGGAAATCACTGAGCTTTCGATGCAAGGAAGTAACTGGTACAAGGAGCTAACTGGCAAGAATGCATGGGTTCCAGAAGAATTCAATTTATCGATAAAACATTTTGAGGGAAAGACAGAAATTCAGCAATATAATGGATTGGTGAATAAGTTCGTAGCATTTATCCACAAGTTCACAAAAAACAGCGAACACATAACAGAGAATTTGGCCATTAATAACATGTCTGCCAACTTTGTGGTAAATTTTCGATACCGCGACTGTAGGAGCTACGTGCTGTTCAGGTGAAGAACTCGTCTATCTTTGTTCGCAGGGCATTTTCATCCGAAATCCCCTTGAAGGCTGTTCGATAGAGAGTGGAAAAGGTGAAAATCTGAGTGCGCTAGATCAGATGAATAAGATGTGAGCGAAATGATCTCCCAACTCCTGTAGTGGTTTTTATCAGTCTAGCAGAGTGCGGGCGGGCGTTATCAGGGAGTAGCATCACTTTACGTACTCTTCCTGGTCGTTTTTCTTGAACTGCGTCTGCAGGACGACTCAGTTGTTGACAGTAAATGTCAGCATTGATGGTTACCTCTCAGGGAAGCAGTTTGTAGTACACCCCACCGTCGCAGTTCCATCAGATGCGTAACATTATATTTTTGAGATGCGCGCAAGTCTATGTACCGGGAATTGCTGCTTTGTTTGGTCCCAAACATTACTTTCACTCCTTATGTTAGCATAATGACACCATTTCTCGTAATCACTAATGAGAAACGTTAAGAATGGTCGGTGTTGTACATGAACCAACTAAAGGTAAGCAAGCAGAGGTCTACATCTGTCCACTCGCTGGTTTTTTGATTTTGGATTATAACATGCGGTATCAATAAACGTGATTTTTTGACACTCCCCGTTGCATGCAAATGTCGCACGATGGTGTAATGATCACAGTTCATCACATGTGCCAGTTCTCGAACACAGTGACGTCGATCATTGTGGTTTAATGCGTTTAAACGATCTTCATGAAACTCCCAAGGTCTTCCTGAACGTGGAGATTCACTATTGTCAAAACCATCTTCCTTAAAAGGAGAAAACCATTTCTTGCGGTGCTCTGCCCAGTAGCATTATCCCCATACACGATGAAAATGTTTCTGGCTACCTTTGCTGCTTTCACGCCTCTATAAAACTCATACAGAAGAATATGTCGCCGGCCGAGCGGTTCTAGGCGCTTCCGTCCGGAGCCGAGCGACTGCTGCGGCCACAGGTTCTAAACCTGCCTTGGGCATGGATGTGAGTGATGTCCTTAAGTTAGTTAAGTTTAAGTAGTTCTAAGTTCTAGGGGACTGATGACCTCTGATGTTAAGTTCCATAAAGTCATTTGAAACATTTTTTGGAGAATATGTCGGAAATGTTTCGATTTCTGCACTTGGCACTCCGTTTCCTAGCCCCCCTCCACTATCCCCAAATGAAAAAAAGACAATATATTAACTCAAGTAGTAACAGTGAACTACAAATAAAAATCGAAGAAAAACCAAACTAAACTATATACCAACATGCAAAATGAAAACGCCACGAACCTATGCACGAATACAGTACACTGAAAAGCCAAAACATCACGCCCACCTGCTTACGGTGCTGAAAATCGGAACGGAGTTTAATGGCGACTCTATGTGGCATGGGCAAAACATCTGTCCATTATAGGATAGGTTGTAAGAATGGCTCAGAGTACAGTAAATCGATCAACCATGTGAGTTTAGATTCGTGCAGGGACGCCAAACGACGTTGGTCACAGTTTCAAAACTTTACTGGTGCTGTGGATATAGGAAAAAGCGTCTGTAATCGTGCGCCTGGCGGACATGAAACTCGAGTCAGTGAAAAAGACGTTAAAAAGACCAAGAATGTCCAAGCAATATTGTCATGCAATCTCAGATTTTTAGCTGTGGAGATAAAGTATGAAATGTCGGGTGAGGAGGGAAGTAGATCCAAATGACACGGACAGCTTTCTAGAGCAGAAGAAATATTGGTTGAGTTGGAGGATTAGGACTCAACCTCCCGTAGATGACGGGCCACTGGGCAGGTGACCCGAGCTCTGTCTGAAAAGAACTGGGCACGGAACATGGGTCGCACTTGGGGAAAAAAAAAATTACAAAAACAAAGAAAATCACTGCAATATTTGCTTCACACGATTTGGGGAAACTCTGGAAAACTTAAATTTTGATAACCAATTAATGATTCAAATTAGGCCCCTCCTGAATGAGAGTCGGAAAATTTTTGGATTTCTTCATACTATAGAGCGTTTCAAAACTTTGTCTGGTGCATATACTTAATTTTGTGAGGCAATATGAAAATATGGACGTATGGATATGAACATTGATGAGCAACAAGAACGTGTTTCCACATACCACTGAACTCGATGTTCATGACGAAAAGAAAACGTAACACAAAAATTGTGACATACCAATACAACAAATGAATTGCAGAATTTTTGTGGGGTGTATTGATATGCAGTACTTTAGATACAGCATTTATAAAACCTCAGTGACTGATAACCAGAAACATAACTTTAAACAGAAAGTTGCTATTTTGTTTATTACACTTGACTGGTTTCGGTTAAATTACGTAAGACATTGCATGTCGATGATGAGGTGGTAGCATCAGCAATATTCATGAAATATCACATTATATTCAACAAATCAGGTGTGAAAATGTAAACAATTACACTACCAGAAAAATAATTAGTACACCTGGAAAGGGACGTCGTTTTTGATCCGATGGCGGCATGTGCTATCTGGGGGATAGTACATGAACTGATAATGTTTTCAAGGTCGCCCGCCACTAGAGACGTAGTGGCATAGCTACCACAGAGTCAGTTGCGCCTACCCTTTAATAAGGAATGATCACATCTAGCAGACTCATTGTTGTGCAAACGTGTGAAGCAAGCAGGCAATAATGCCACGGAGACGCAATCGTGCTTTCTACAGGCAACTGAGAGAATTTGAAAGGGGTCACTTGTGGCCTTGGTTGGTTGGTTGGTTGGTTGTTTTGGGGAAGGAGACCAGACAGCGAGGTCATCGGTCTCATAGGATTGGGGAAGGACGGGGAGGGAAGTCGGCCGTGCCCTTTGAAAGGAAACATCCCGTCGTTTACCTGGAGCGATTTAGGGAAATCAGGAAAACCTAAATGAGGATGGCCGGACGCGGGATTGAACAGTCGTCCTCCAGAATGCGAGTCCAGTGTCTAAGCACTGCTCCACCTCGTTCGGTCACTTGTGGCCTTCCGAGTGGCAGAATGGTTTTTTCGGAGAAGTTCCACATAAGTCGGCCATCGCGCGTCAGCTGCGCAGCGATGCTGGTATCAGTGGTCACGTGAACATTCTCACACCCGTAGACGAGATTCAGTATATTCAGGCAACACTTCCGCCAGGATCGTTGTTTTCTAAAGGCAGCAATGGCAGATCGTACAGCTACCACAGTACAGATAAGACATGTCAACAAAGCAATTGTCAACCGGGTATCAGCAGTGGGACTATGGATACGAACACCTCTAGCTCGTCTTACACTCACGGCAGGGCATCAAAGTGCACATCTCGACTGGTGCCGCCAGAGGATCACTATGAATGTGAAATGTAGCACCGTGGTCTTTAGCGATAAAGTAGATTATGCCTGCATGCAGGTGATGATCGTTTGCGCGTACGACGTAGATATGATGAGTCCTGTCGTTAGAGTGAATTCGTCCAAGACACACAGGCCCCATATCAGGCAATATGCTCTGGGGTGCAATAAGATATAAATCTCGCTTTCTTATTTCTGGAGGGGACGCTAACCAGAGCTCCGTGCGTGCGGAATGTTGATAGACTGGTTCTTTTGCCGTTCTTGCCTCGGTAAGTTCCTATGGGACCAAACTGCTGAGGTCATCGGTCCCTAGGCTTACACACTATTGAATCTAAATAACATACGCTGAGGACAACAAGCACACTCCTATGCACGAGGGAGGACTCTAACCTCAGACGGCGTGAGCCGCGCGACCTTTGGCATGGCGTCTCAGACCGTGTGGCTACCGCGTGTGGCTTTGCAACAGGAAGGTGATGTTTGTTCCATGAGGATAATGCACGCCCACACACTGCCCGTGAAACTCAATGTGGTCTGCAAGACGTGCAGCAACTTTCCTGGCCAGTGCCATCTCTGGACATATCTCCGATGATTTGACGGACCGAGAAGTGACTTGTGCGACTCATCAACCAACAATTCCTAACAGAACTACGTGAACAGGTCGAGCAGGCGTGGCGTAGTGTGTCATAGTTCAGCATTCGCCATCTATATGAATGACTGGGTATTAGGGTTAGCAGCTGCATTGCAGCCCGTGGATGTTACAACACATCCTAATACAGGAAAATCGGTATGGATCAATCCCTGTTACCCCAGAACAGCATGTGTTGTTAATCTGTAAATGTAATCATTTTATGTACTCTATACGCACGGTTGCAGCAATAAACCTTGAGTGAACTGGGAACTTGTGAAAGGGCGTAACGATTCTTTCGTTCAAATGGCTCTGAGCACTATGGGACTTCTGAGGTCATCAGTCCCCTAGAACTTAGAACTACTTAAACCTAACTAACCTAAGGACATCGCACACATCCATGCCCGAGTCAGGATTCGAACCTGCTACCGTGGTGGTTCCAGACTGTAGCGCCTAGAACCGATCGGCCACTCCGGCCGGCGTACCGATTCTTTTTGCGGTAGTGTATGTCGTTGACTAATAATGGAAAGGGTGATCGGCATTGTTCTGTTCGCAAGGAGTGGCGAAGAGCACGAGTAGTATATCCGTAAATTATGTCCGTCATTTTAGATTTTGGAACTATATCATATATTTACAACACGTGAAAAGGTAACACACACTTTCTGTTCCTTTCTCCCACGTTATGCAGATTCGACGAAAAATAGGCACGACGTATAAGAAATCTTAGTTTGTAACCTGTTAGTAGAGCCAAAGCTCGATATCCTACTACAATGATACTTTTTTGACAGTGTGGAAGGGCACCACCCTCCAGAGCAAGTATTCGGGTTTAGAATACGTTATTTATAGAAACAGGCAGTCTTCTCCATAAACAGACATCGGTTTCAGACGCAGGAACAACGAACGACGGACTCTGCAAGGAGTGTCACAAAATATTAGTGTGTACAGCGGCCAGAGATCAACAGTGCACAAAATCTTGCATAAGAGGTTACGTCTTTATGTCTACAAGGTGCAACTGCTTCAGGTACTTAAATCGAACGGCAAAAGTCAGCGCGAACAGTATGCAGTGCTAACCATGGTTTACGCTAACAATTACCTCTCGGAAAATATTTCTTTCGCTGATGAGTCAATTTTTCAAGTACCCCGGAAACTCTGCTGTAATAATGTTCCTATATGGCTATTACACTGCGAAATGTAAAGACGGCATCTTAAGGTCAACGTGTGATCAGAGTTACGTCAGAAATTGCATCGTTGGTCCACTCTTTTCCAGCGATCCAACCGTCAACAGTGATATTTACCTGGACAAGATATGAGAGTTGGAACACTTGCGACTTGACTTCAAGTTTCCAGATAGGTGGACTGGACGAGAAGGACGGACTCCGTAGCCACCACGGGTCATCTGACTACTTACTACGGGCTTTTTTCACAGGTATGTCGAGCTAAAGTAAAGGACTGAAACACAAGACGCGCATTTTCAATCCATTTGAGCATGTCGCCCTCATCACACCTTTTATGATGATAGTTTGGCCTGCGCAGAGACATTCAAGAGAATCTTACACTTAAATTATCAACAGATCTTGAGTATCCTAACGATCGCTTGTTAATAGGTCAGGAAATGATAGGTGAATAGTTGTACGATCAATAGATCGCGCCATGTTTTCTAGTAGAACATCACATCTTTGACTTAGGAAAGCGTGGTTAGCGCGAATATCAGAGGTGAAGGCAGTGACTGTAAGACCGGGAAGCTGAAATGTTTCACCCGAGGCGAGGTGGCCAAGTTCGAGCCTGGCGGCGGGCCGAGTAGTGTGCCGGCAGTTGGTGGCTGGTGAAAGTTCGGCAGTTAACAGTCAAAGGCTCTGATTGTAACAGCGATACATGGAAGACAAACTCAGGTGGTTTCTGGGTTGCGAACCAGTATTACCTCGGTTACGGTCGGCTGCAAACCTATGGACGTGTGGAGCGCGTGCCATGGGAAGGAGCGTGTTATGTGCTTCAGCGACCGATCGGTCCTAGAGATGGACCGCCGCTGTGTTGGCTCCTCGTTTTTCTTCCTGGATTGTAGTACGGATGTGTCTGGTGAGCTTCCGATTTGGTTTGTCGGATGCGGGTGAGCAGAGCATCGGTAGTAACCATAGTATAATTGCCATTTCCTATAACAACCGTTGATTGTTTAGTTCGGTAGTTTTCCGATTGTTTGTTTATTTAATGCTTCAGTCTGTTATTTGCTGTAAGGCATCGCATTTATGTTTTAAGTGGATTCATTTGAAGAACGACCTCCTGCAGGTACTATTACTGGAGCGCCATTTTCATTTTCCTCTTTGTGGATGTTTTTACTACCAAGTTTGTGTCTTTTTTAATTGTTTGCAAGGGGGGCGTTCTCTTAATCTTAATTATTAGGCCCTCTAAGCCTCTATCAACGAGGAATTTCCTCTTTGTTTGTTACTAGTTTTTTGTAGTGCCTATAATGTTGCTCGGAAAGTTACGTTCAATCTGTTGTTAGTCAGGGTTGGTTAGCCAACCGAACGCGTTTAGTGCTCCGCTCCAAGTGGCGGTTACCTGTTTAGTCCCTCGCCCACGTGGCGTGAGTTTTCTACAATTTGTGGTTGGCAATCGAACTTCGTGCTCTGTAACTGTAATTAGTTTTTGACCGCTTTACAAGTTTCGTTGATTTGGCTCTGTTAACTCATTGAAAAATTATTTTCTTGGTTTTCTTGTTGCTGTAATTTTGACTGTCTTGTGGCAGCGCTCGGTCTATAGTAGACGCCTGGCCCAATTCCTGTACTAAATTCTGTATTTTTCTGTCAATTAAGCTACCATTTCTGTTTCTTTTGGAGGGACTTGGTTGAAAGGTTAGGTGCAGCGTCCCAAAGAGGAGCCAAGTCCCCGCTCGACAAAACGGCCAGCCGGGTGCAGGTGGTCCGAACCCACAACGCCTTGCCAAGACCGGACTGGAGAGCACGTCGATGTATTTATTTGTGTCTTAATCATTGCGCGCTTCCTGCATCTGTACTTTTAATTTTTTTCTAGCTCTTTTAAATTGTTGAAGTATGAATCGGTTAATTTTCCGATTGAGTAAATACTAGATTTGTTCAATTAAATGTGTTTATACAAGTGTGGCTCGGCCAACTGAATTAATCATACTCCTTGTATGCACTGATGGTATTTGAAAAGCCAAATTCTAAGAGATTTATGATCTGCTAAATTCATGAAGGTTCTCACTAGTTGTTCAGAACGGAATATTTACCATAAATTTTCTCTGGTTATTTCTCTTGCTTGTCTTGCGCTCCTTTGCTATCTGTATGGTAATTTTCTTTTATGGTGTTTATTTTCAGAGTCTATTTCTATTTTGGATTGTGTATGTTATACTTCCTCCGACAAAGAATGTTTAGCTCTTTTCTTGTACTGCTACAGGCGTTATTATTGTATTTAATTTGTCTGCTATTAATGAATCTGGTACAGATTTTTGATTGTGAATTATTCTGTTTCCCAAGAGTCAATACCATTGGAAGTGTTATTCCAATAAATAAATAACTCGAACTTAGTTTGTTCTGTTAAAATAAAGAGAAAGTTCACAATACGAAAGATGTTGAATCTCGCTATGGCTCTGTCCTTCCTACCGCAGACACTCTGACGCGGGTATTGCGTACCAACAGGTAACTCATAAACCCATATTTCACGCTTGCAAAGGAATCATGGTGTGGCAGATAATAGATGTCGTGTGAATGATTGACCATTACGAAATTAGACGAATGATTGAAATGCTCTGAAATAAGAATGGATCGATGATTATTCGTCAATCGAAGATGCGATGACATGAAACGATATCAGCGCATGCCACTCAGAGATGTTGAATTGTAGCTCGCACCTTTGCACTGTGTAACGTAACTATGTCGGTGCGTCAGAAACAATGTGCCTTAATCGAGTTTCGAATGCGTAGTGTTCTTCAACACATGGGGCACCGTCTCCTTCAGTAAGACAGTGCCAGATCACACACGAGCGCTGCGACATTTCAATAATCCGATGTATTGGGTTCACTGTCATCGACCACCCTCCATACAGTCCCGACTTGACCTGTTTGCAAAACTTGAAAGAACACCATCGAAGACTCCACTTTGATAATGATGAACCGTGCAAGCGGAGGTGAGGTTGTGGTTTCGTCAGCAGCGTCAAACATTCTACAATGGCGGTATCAACAAAATTGGTCTGTCGCTAGGAGAAATGTGTTGGTCTCCAGAACGACTATATTGAGAAATAAATATGTAGAGATGAAAAATAAAGACGTAGATTGACAATAATGTTTGTTTTCTTTAAAAAGCTTGAAGATTTTTCACATGAAAAGGCTTTAATTTTCAGCAGGACCTCGTAATTTATGGACACCCTTTGTTGCCGGCCAGTGTGGCCGAGCGGTTCTAGGCACTTTAGTCTGGAACCGCGTGGCCGCTATGGTCGCAGGTTCGATTCCTGCCTCAGGCATGGATGTGTGTGATGTCCCTAGGTTAGTTAGGTTTAAGTAGTTCTAAGTTCTAGGGGACTGATGGCCTCAGATGTTAAGTCCCATAGTGATCAGAGCCACACCCTTTTTTAAGCGATTATTTAAATCGATATTTAGAAGTTCATGACAACCTTACAAGGAATATTCATAAGCACTGACGCTGGTAAAGATAAAGTTAAAGGAACTATAAACTGACAACGCCTAGATTGTCAAAAGGGCTTGTTTATATCGTAATCATAACAGTTCTCATTGTGTTAGTAATGTGGCGACTGAAGACTGCACGGACTCGGAGCAAGAAACGATAATTTGTTTATGGATATAATTCTGACCAAAGAGCAATTTACGTTCGTGGTGAAACGAGTATAGCTCGAGACTGTTTCTACGTATTGTGTTTATCTGTCGCACGTCAAGTACAGGTAAATATATTTTAATTTAACTTAACTCTAGCACCACTAAGGGTGCGGGGGGGGGGGGGGGGGGCTAAAATTGCCGGCAGTATTTGTTTTGTTTGTGTAATATATCCATTGATTGAGTGAAGAAGCAAGAACTTAGGTAGTTGTAGAGAAATATCTAGAGTATGTGCTCTCATGGTTTTATGATTTTTGTCAGTTATTATCATATTTAATTTAAGTGTGGTCAGTTTTTGCCCCCCCCCCCCCCCCCCCCCCCCTTTAGACATCGGTGAGACCACTTTTCTCGTTAAAATATTTCTCAATATGGCAGAAAGAAATGCAATTTATGACTGTTGGTACCGCTGTATTGTGTTGCCACTGTTGTTTTGAAATAAATCTCCTTTGTTGTTCGATCAGTTGTACATTACTCGCAGTTCTAATAAAAAGTTTCTCACAGATGAAGAGGTGTCAGCTACAATATGTGAAGCAAGTGAAGGTGATGAAAGTGATCCACAAGAAGATGATATAGTTGTGACATACGTTAGTGACAGAGCAATTGAAAATGATTAAAATTCATGGAGTTCATCCCCTGATGAGCAGCATGCAGCCGCTTCCTTCATCACTGTTTCGGAAAAAAGCGGTAGTGAATGTATTACTGCGCCTCCAAGGCAAATACGCAGGTCGGTACAAAATATAGTGAATTTTCGTGAAGGTTTGACTCATGAAGGCCTGTCCTCTAGTATGTCAGCACCTTTCAAAAATTTTATGACTCCTGAAATAATGAAGATTATCGTGGACTATACAAACCCAGAAGCTCGTAATAGGAACTTGAAACTTACAACCATAGAAGAACTGTACGCCTTCATTGGTATTTTGATACTCATGGGCACAAATAATGACACCAGACTGCCTCTTTAGGACTTATGGGGGAAAGTACTGGGAAAGAATATCTACAGAGCTACAATGAGTCGTATTCGATGTGGAGAATTTCTGTCCCTGATTAGATCTGATGATAAAGAAACAAGAACCGAAAGACGTAAACAGGATAAGTTTTGCCCCCTTCGTGAAGTTTTCGACAAAATTGACGAAATGTTTGTGAAATACTACATACCAAGTGCATATCTAACAATCGATGAAATGCTCACCCTATTTCGAAGATAACGTCCC
Organism: Schistocerca piceifrons; assembly: GCF_021461385.2. Taxonomy (NCBI): domain Eukaryota; kingdom Metazoa; phylum Arthropoda; class Insecta; order Orthoptera; family Acrididae; genus Schistocerca; species Schistocerca piceifrons. The sequence continues at coordinate 601,407,897 of NC_060141.1, read as the reverse complement.
TTTAAGGTCTTTACGAAAGACAAGACTGGGACGTATGGCATATTGATTAGGATGTTATCAGATGCACACACCCGTTATGCCCGCATCTCGTGGTCGTGCGGTAGCGTTCTCGCTTCCCACGCCCGGGTTCCCGGGTTCGATTCCCGGCGGGGTCAGGGATTTTCTCTACCTCGTGATGGCTGGGTGTTGTGTGCTGTCCTTAGGTTAGTTAGGTTTAAGTAGTTCTAAGTTCTAGGGGACTTATGACCACAGCAGTTGAGTCCCATAGTGCTCAGAGCCAGCCACACCCGTTATGTTCTAAAAATGGAGGTCTATGCAGGGATGGATGAACGACCTGCCGAGGAACGGAGTGCAAAGGCAGCTGTTAGACGCCTAGTGAATCCGCTGGCAGGAAGTCTAAGAAATATAACAACAGAGCGTTTTATACATCCGTAGACCTAGCCGAGGAGCTTCACAATGATACGTTAACTTTGGTTGAAACATTAAAGAGTAACAGAAAACACGTACCAGAACAGCTAAAGAAGCCGCATGATCGAGAGCTATATTCCTCTAAGGTCTTATTCACAGATCCGAAAACAAGGAACGCACCAGTTACCTTGGTTTCATACATCTACATACTGAAGCCTACTAACATTCTCCTACTTCTTTCCATACAACACAATGATAACAAGGTGGATGAATCGACAAAGAATAAAAGGACAAACACCAGTCTCTAATACAGTGAAACCAAAGGGGGCAAAGACAGCATTGATCAAATGACGCGACATCATTCAGTAAAACGAGGGACCAGATGGTGGACATTATCTTTCTTTTTCACCTTGTTAGATACTGCCTATCTCAATGCTGGAACAATTGTCAAGAAAAACATCCCAAACTGGAATAAGAAGAAGCATAATGTAAGAAGGCTGCCGCTGCTAGAGTTAGGTCAACAGCTCGTTAGGCCAGCTGTGGAAGAGAGAGCATAGAAAATTATGGGTTTACAAAAGCCTATCATCTCTGCAATGGAAAGTGTTCTAGGAAAACGCATCCTAGCATTACTGCAAGTCTTCAGTCTGTTGAATTTTAATCAAGAAGAAGATGTCACATCTGTTTGAAGAGTAAAAACTCTACAAAGGAAAAAGACAAGATGACGAAAGTGTCTAAAGTTTGTTGCAGGTGTTCCAAGTGTGTGTGTTTCACTCATTCTGCAAAAACAATCATATGCAAAGGATGTGAAATTGGAAGTGAAAATGAGTAGGAAGGAAAAACTCAATTGTAATTTATGACTTTTATCTTCTCTTATTTGTGGTTTGCTATTGTACGTTCTTTCATGATTTCTTAATATAAGTGTAATGTATATTAAAGAGTTTCCTGATAAAAATGTAATAATACTTCTCATATTCATTACTTTATTTATTGTGTTGGTATTTGTTATCATGTTCCTGATAACTATGGAAAGTGTGTTGCAACTTAGTAAAGAAATTCCTAGTTCATTTAATAATAATAAAAAAAACTTAAAAAAGGGAAAGAATGTGAGGGCAATTTTTGATCGCCCTCCCCCCCCCCCCCCCCTAGACATCCTTGTGACAGAGACTAGTGGTGCTAGGGTTAACAATGTAATACGTTCCTACATTCAATGCTATGAAGAATATACACAATTTTCCATGTAGTAACGATAAACTCTTGCTTCACATAAACAGATATAATTATTTTAATTATTTATTATTTTAATTAATTTTAAATAATTTTAATTGTAATTAATTTTAATTATTATATAATTATTTTAATTTCAATCTGATGACATGCACTACAGATCTTTGAACAGAGATCTCTTCCTTAAGCAGTGGGCATCGAGTATTTTGTTGGCTGACGTTGTGAAACTGTGTGCTATCTGGAAAACGTTCATTTACAGTGAGGGACCTTTGACTTACTTGTTGCGTATTAAGACTGCCGCGGATTTGTGCAGCTGCAATGACAGTTTGTGATGCATGGGGAAGCACACATTACCTTTCCATCATTTGGCGCACATGTAGACCTTTGTTCATATCGGCTAACGAGTGATAATATTTTAAACAGCGCCTGAAAATTTCCGCCACGCTCTCTGATTCCATTTGTCCTTCTTTTCTTACGTGGCAGTGTTAACATAAAGCCCAGTATCGTATTTGTAAAATAACTGCTTGGATAACTTCTTGCAATAAACAGAACTTGCGTCTGATATATTGAAACCACTAAGGTGTGCTGTACAGTCAGCAGACACAGGCCCTTTTGATGAGTTATTATAAAGAGCACACATTTTTGTCGCTTTGGTATTTTTATGCCTACTAGATGACAATATTTTCGTTCAATACCTGATTACCAGATTACAAAATAAGTTCATGACAATATCACAATTAACTTATACCTACACGAAAATGACAATGACTTGTAGAATATAGCAAAGCTGATAAATGAGGTCTCACTTCAGCTCTTGGGTGTAGTCGTGAAGAGGCATCCGGAAGATTCCATAGTCTTTCACTCTGGCGTCTAGCAGCTGTGCTAGCTGATTCATGAATGTCTTTCCTCTGTTCCATGGCCGCTCCGTAGTTCCTGAAACAAAAAAGGCGAGTAATGATTTACGTACATTCACATCTCTGATTTTCTAGTCGTGGTGTTATTGCGAAACATAAATAGGATGCAGTAATTTGCTGCCCAACTATTCTTCAATTGCACGCTCTCGGAATTTCAACCGTCGCACTCTACGTGAAACGCAGCGGCACTGATGTAACGACTACCATTGAAGTTTGTTGAGCTTCTCCACAAAGCTCTCGCACTGACTAAACGAGAAGTAGCGGCTCCGATCTCGAAAACTGACATATGACCGGGAGAGTAGTGTGCTGACCATATGCCCCTCCATATCCGCATCCAATGACGCCTGTGGGCTGAGGATAACATTGGTGGTCTGTCGGTATCGTTGAGCCTTCAGGACTGTTCGGGAGGAGTTTAGTTTTATGAATTGTGTTTCCTTCAGATTCAGCCAGCCAATATCAGCCTGGCGTCTGCTTTTCCTACAATTAATTGTGGCTCCCTCCATACAGTTGCTCCTAGGTGTTTTACGTTTGTTACTGTCTTCAGTGAGTTTTCACTAGTAGCGTAATTTCTTAGTCTATTAACTCGCAGTATGTTAAATTTACTTATGTTGAAGGTTCCTGCGCTAATCACCGATTCTGCACAGATCTATCTCCATTTCGCTGCTGTCTTCGCGTGTTAGACATAAGCATCGTCTGCAAAACAGCCTCATCGAGCTTCCGACCTTGTCTGCTAGATCATTCATATATACTGTAAACGGATAACGACTAAGCTGGCAGTTTTATCGCAACCAGAGAATAGCATACACCTAGTGTTTTGTTATTTAGAAGTTCTCTCAGATTGACTATGACAATGATAGACCTCTCTTAATTATGTGTGAAGTAATGTGACGCGAAAACTATTTCTTCCACTTGTCCAAAGTACTAGCTCATCGCATTATGAGGTAGCACATGGTCTCTTTCATGAGCTTTACCTCGAAGAAAACGAATTATTGACAAACAGTCAACACGGATCCGAAAATTTCATTCTTGTAAAACACAACTAGCACTTTATTCTCGCAAAGCAATGAGTTGTATTGACAGCGGATATCTAACTGATTTCTTATAATTTCCAGAAGGAGGCAGTCTGAACAACTCTTTTAAAAAGTTTGTTGATGATGCTCTTTTAAAGTCATGAAATGTTCGAAACCAATTGCAAAATCATTTGTACAAGATATCTGTATGATGCGAAAAGTGGCAACTGACTCTAAATAGTGAAAAGTGTAAAGTCATCCACATGAGTATTAAAGTTCGCTAAATTTCAGTTACACTAGGAACCACACAGATCTAAAAGGCTGTAAATTTTACAAACTTACGGATTACAATATCGAACAACTTCAGTTGGAATGATCACACAGATAATAGTGTAGGGAAAGCAAACAAACAATTGCGATTTAATGACAGAACACGCAGAAAATGCAATAGGTCTGTGCAATACACTGCTTACACCACTCTTGTCCACCCTCTTCTGGAATATTGCTGTGCGGTGTGGGATCCTCATCAGATGGGTCCACGGAGAACATCGAAAAAGTTCAAAGAGGGCAGCTCGTCTTTTATTATCACGAAACAGGGAAGAGAGTGCTATGGACACGATGTGTGAATTGGACTGGCAGTTATAAATCAAAAGAGTTTTTTGTTGGGGCAGGATCGTTCAGTGAAATTTCAATCACCAACTTCCTGCTCCGATTGCGAAAACATTCTGTTGGCGTTGGCGCTTACCTATGTGGGGAGAAATGATCATCACGAAAAAATAATAAAAATCGGAGGTCCCGCCGAAAAATCTTTGAGAGTGGAAGAGAAGGGAAATAACTTAGAGGTAGTTCGACAGACCCTCTGCCAGGCACTTAATTGTGAATTTCAGAGTAATTATGTAGATGTAGATGAACTCATCTCACCTTCTACCTTAGTCTGACATGTGTAGAGACATTCAAGAGACTCTTACATGTAAACTATCGATAAATACAAAGCGTAACGATCGCCTGTCGATAGGTCAGAAAATGATAGGGATATCTTCAGTTTGTTTTATCTTTGCCAAGGGGTTATGGTGCAACAGACTGTAGATGTGCTACGTGTTCATGCTCACCAATTGCAGTAATAGATGAATGGTTAAAATGCACTGCAATGAAATGAATATATCGATGAGTAAGAGGCAAATGCACTGAACACTTGGAGAGAAGTAAGTATTTGTGGCAGAACTGAACTCTAAGATTTTCCGCTTATAGCGAGCAGTGTCTTAACAATTAAATACCTAGCAACAACTCTAGAAATCATTTCTACCAGAGGTTCACCCATAGTATATCCGGGAATACTGTCAAGAGGGAGACACTACTAGAAGATTTTTCAAAGTGTTCTGCAAATTTTACCAAATTTTAATTAACAATTTACCCTCAAAATAACAAATACCTCGGGCATGGGTATGTGTGTTGTTCTTAGCATAAGTTAGTTTAAGAAGTGGGTAAGTGTGGGGACCGATGACCTCAGTGGTTTGGTCCCTTAGGAATTCACACGCATTTGAACATTTGAAAATTAAAATTGTACACAAGCAATTACACAGGTATTAATTGGCCACCATGGTTACAAAAACATATGGTCAAATTGTAAATGTGCAAGCGTGACATCTAAGGTAAGCATTCACTTATAGAGAAACTTGTAATAAAAGTGTAATGCAGATGAAACTATGCTTTTAGCTAGCCAAGGCTAGTTCTTGACAAAATGTATATTTATACTACAGTTAATACAACCCAAAATACGGTGTAATATAGCAGCACGCAGAAAAAAGAAGACTACCTTCTTACAGTATGTTTTAGAAAGCATAAACAGTGCCGCCTGCATTCATCATAATATTCGCAGTTATATAACGACACCGAAGATGGAACAACGAGCGGACGATTATGAAGCATAATACAATATCAGGGCTTCTGTATCAATGGATCAAGATCTCCAACGCACCATTAGAGAAGTTGGGAAGGAAAATGTAGGCACAGAGAACTGCGAAGAAACCTTGGGTAACAGAAGAAAATATTTCAATTGATCGATGAAAGGAGGAAGTACTAAAATGTTCCGGGAGACTCAGGCATACAGAAATACAAGTCGCTGAGGAATGAAATAAATAGGAAGTGCAGGGAAGTCACGACGAAATGGCTGCAGGAGAAATATGAAGACATCGAAAAAGAAATGATTGTCGGAAGGACACTCAGCACGCAGGAAAGTCAAAACAACCTTCAGTGACATCAAAAGTAAAGGTTATAACATTAAGAGTGGAACTGGAATTCCACTGTTAAATGCGGGGGAGAGAGCGGATAGGCGGAAAGAATACATTGAAAGCCTCTATGAGGGGGGAGATTTGTCTGATGTGATAGAAGAAGAAACAGGAGTCGATTTAGAAGAGATAGGGGATCCAGTATTAGAATCCGAATTTAAAAGAGCTTTGGAGGACATCAAAAAAAGGAGAAGGGATAGATAACATTCCATGAGCATTTCTAAAATCGTTGGGGGAAGTGGCACAAAACGACCATTCACGTTAGTGTGTAGAATGTATGAGTCTGGCGACATAACATCTGACTTTCGGAAAAGCGTCATCCACGTAATTCCGAAGACGGCAAGAGCTGAAAAGTGCGAGAATTATCGCACCATCAACTTAACATCTCAAGCATTCAAGTTGCTTACAACAATAATACACATTTGAATGGAAAAGAAAATTGAGGATGCGCTAGATGACGATCAGGGCTTTAGGAAAGGTAAAGGCACGAGAGTGGCAATTATGAAGTTGTGGTTAAACCAAGACACGTTCATAGGATTTGTCGACCTGGAAAAAGCGTTCGACAATGTAAAATGGTGCAAGATGTTCGAAATCTGAAGAAAGTAGGGGTAAGTTAGAGGGAGAGACAGGTCACATACAATATGTGCAAGAGCTAAGAGGGAATAATAAGAGTGGACGACCAAAAACGAAGTGCTCGGATTAAAAAGGATGTGAGACAGGGATGTAGCCTTTCTCCCATACTGTTCAACCTGGGCATCGAAGAAGCTATGATGGAAATAAAGGAAAGGTTCAGGAGTGGAAGTAAAATTCAAGATGAAAGGATAAGAATGATACGATTCGCTGCTGACATTGCTATCCTGAGTGAAAGTGAAGAAGAATTACATTATCTACTGAACGGAATGACCAGTCTAATGATTACAGAGTACGAGCTGAGAGTAAATCGAAGAAACACGAAGGTAATGAGAAGTAGTAGAAATGATAACAGGGAGAAACTTAACGTCTGGATTGATGATCACGAAGTATGTTAAGGGATTCTGCTACCAAGGCTGTAAAACAACCAATGACGGACGGAGCAAGGAGGACATCAAAAGTAGACTAGCAATGGCAAAAAGGGCATTCCTGGCGAAGAGAAGTCTACTAATATCAATTATCGGTCTCAATGTGAGGAAGAAATTTATGAGAATGTACGTCTGGAGTACAGCATTGTATGGTTGTGAAACATGGGCTATGGGAAAACCGGAAGAGAAGGCAATCGAAGCATTTGAGATGTGGCGCTACAAACTAATGTTGAAAATTAGGTGGACTGATAAAGTAAGGAATGAGGAGGTTCTGCGCAGAATCGGAGAGGAAAGGAATATGTGGAAAACTGATAAAAGAAGGGATAGGATGATAGGACATCTATTAAGACATCAGGGAATGACTTCCATGGTATTAGAGGGAGCTGTAGAGGGCAGAAACTGTAGAGGAAGACGGAGATTGGAATACGTCCAGCAAATAATTGAGGACATAGGTTGTAAGTGCTACTGTGAGGTGAAGAGGTTAGCACAGGAGATGAATTCGTGGCGGGCCGCATCAAACCAGTCAGATGACTGATGACAAAAAGAACTTCTATACCTAGAAAGCTTAAAAAAATATAATATTGCCAGAAAGAGTAAAATAACGTGTAACTTGTTTTGGTTATTGTGAAAAGTAGTCACAAAAATCAAAGTCGATGTCAGACAATAACAATAATGATATCTGCGATGTCAGGTACACTATATGACAAAAACTGAATGTGTTGGAGTTCCTGTAATTTTTGACGTACATGAGAGTGTTAACTGTAATGTCCAGACGAAACTATAATCGTCCAGTCATAACTATGGATTCTCTTATTGCTCTGAGAGATATTTTAGTGGAACTACAACATATATAATACTACCTAGGCTACCCAGCTTAGCTCAGGGAGTTGGTAGAAGACCGCGTGATAGCTGAAACGAAAGGATAAACTTTAAATTATAAGATGTAAAAAAATTCATTCAAAGCATATTCTAACTACTTACGATACTTGTTAAAGTTTAAGAAGTAAAATCAAATTATTGGAAATGTATTATAACTATTAACAGTACTTGTTTATAAATAACATTTTTCATTTTGTTATCTGGAGTATACAGGTTCAAATTTTTCGAATTTCCTACTCGAGAGCAAACCACATATAGTTACCGTGAGAGAAGCAGGAGTCTCTGAGGTCGATGCCGCAATATTTTAAAGTTTATCCTTGCCCTTCGTTAATTGAAAAACTGTAGGTAAATTTGATTATAAATTGCAGTCTTTGAAACTGGAATGGCAGTTCGGTAGTGATCAGTGGTATTCTGGGAATATATAGTGTGTGTCCTTTGTGCTTTCCAGTCATAAGTTAAGCTTTGATTATGTTATTTGACAGCTATTTGATGATCATCCTTGTGCATTAAATAGTTTAGATGAGTTGAGTTTTCTTATACGATCAGATATCCAGTTTTACAGTTTTATGTTGAAAGCAGTGTAATGGCATTCCTGGTACTTTCAGAGTGCTTAGAAATTCTATAGAGGTGTTCACACTTTCTCCAACGGTTACCAACGTGTTGATCGATTTGAATATTCTCTCTTTGCCGGGAAATTTTCTTTTGAATACTAAGTTGATATTTTCGACAATATTATTTTTAGTGGCCAAAATTGCCATTTCAAGTGGCCATTCCGGATCGGTATGGTTGTAAACAATGTTTGGTTGAATTTACGTTATCAGCAGTGGCTGTGTTGCAGAAAACCTTGTTGTGTTTAATGAGGCCAATCACCTGGTCAGTAAGATATGCTCAAATCAAATGGCTCTGAGCACTTAGAACTACTTAAAACTAACTAACCTAAGGACATCACACACATCCATGCCCGAGACAGGATTCGAACTTGCGACCGTAGCGGTCGCACGGATCCAGACTGTAGCGCCTAGAACCGCTCGGCCACCAAGGCCGGCAGTAAGATATGTGTCTTCACCTATTTGCAGAAGTTGTTGAGCAAAATGTTTCTTCGTCTTTCGACAGTTCAGCTCTCTTATGTTTTGGTACATCTTCATCTACATCTTTACTCCGCAAGCCACCTGACGGTGTGTGGCGGAGGGTACCTTGAGTACCTCTATCGGTTTTCCCTTCTATTCCAGTCTCGTATCGTGGAAAGAAAGATTGTCGGTATGCCTTCGAGTGGGCTCTAATCTCTCTGATTTTATCCTCATGGTCTCTTCGCGAGACATACGTAGGAGGGAGCAATATACTGCTTGACTCCTCGGTGAAGGTATGTTCTCGAAACTTCAACAAAAGCCCCACCGAGCTACTGAGCGTCTCTCCTGCCGAGTCTTCCACTGGAGTTTATCCATTATCTCCGTAACGCTTTCGCGATTACTATATGATCCTGTAACGAGGCGTGTTGCTCTCCGTTGGATCTTCCCTATCTCTTCTATCAACGCTATCTAGTACGCATCCCACACCAATGACCCGTATCCAAGCAGTGGTTCAACAAGTGTACCGTAACCTACTTCCTTTGTTATCGGACTGCATTTCCTTAGGATTCTTCCAATGAATCTCAGTCTAGCATCTGCTTTACCGACCATTAATTTTATATGGTTGTAACCTCCCCACAGTAAAAATAATATAAATAATATTCACATTTAGTGTAACCTCCCCACAGTATAAGTTCCGTAACCTCCCAACAGTAAAAGCAATATAATTATTTATTTATTTCAGTGTAACCTCGCAAACAGAAAACTTCCGTAACCTACCATAATACAACGTGACTAACTTCTCAATTAAATTGCGATTCACTTATAACCTTTCAATAATTAACTGTGAATTTAAACTGGTAAATTTTGGACTTCAGCAGTGCTGCGTCATGGCCCTGAAAATTCATTATGAATAAATTGAAAAATATTACCTCAATTAGGTCGCCAGATAACGCGTATATATCTGTTCCTATAAGAAATTTTTCTGGCGCAGCTCAGTGCAATGCTGGCCGATAGATTTGTCATGTATAAAAAGAAACAACTGATTTTTCTTTTCAAAAATCGGGATGACAAAGGATTGGAGAAATTAGTAAATTCTTTAAATTGAAATGAATGATTGTCAAAAGTTATTTTCTTATGAGAAAGATTATTATTAAGAGATTTTTTTTAAACGTTTACATGGGACTTGATATAACAATACTACATATGCGCGATGCTGCTTTTACCTTATACTACAACGCTCTGGCTCCGCCACCGCTCCACCATGACCGGCCCAGCCAACACGATACACCAGACTGCTAGCTACTGCTTACTCCTACTGGTACACAGTTCCTACTGCATACAACACTGCTCTTTGGTCTCAGATTCTCTTATAGCTTACATATCGCAGGCAGGGCGTGAGGAATCCACCGAAATTACATCTGCTCGAGTGTGCTAGCAACAAATTCTTTAATCATGGACCTCTTACATAACCCTCCACTGGGGGGGGGGGGGGCAAAAATTTGGCAGCGATGGTGCGTCAATTGGACTTGCCATGAGCAACAAATTTTTCTATAATCTATTTAGTTACTACGTCTACAGTCACAGAGTATATACGTCATTGATAAGTGCAGAACATATTAAGAAATTAAATAGAGTGCACATACGAGTACAGAACATATTAAGAAATGACAAAATGTATACGCAAAAAGTACAGAACATATTAAGAAATGAAATAGTGTATACGCAATGAGTACCAAATATATTAACAAATGACATAAAGTGCACACGCACTGTAGAGGTCTTTAGCATGTTTACAAGATCTGAATACATTAACAAATGAAATAAAGTGACCACACACTGTGTAAGTCTTTAGCATATTTAGGACAACTGATCATATTAACAAGTGAAATGAAGTGCACACGCAATGTATTAGTCTTTAGCATTTTTTTACAAGAATTTAAACATATTGAGAAATGAAGTAAAGTCCACACACACTGTATAAGTCTTTACCATTTTACAAGAATTTAAACATATTGAGAAACGAAATAAAGTGCACTCACACTGCATGAGTCTTTAGCATATTTAGGAGAACTAATCATATTAACAAATGAAATGAAGTGCACACGCACTGTATAAGTCTTCAGCATTTTTTTACAAGAACTGAATACTTTAAGAAATGAAATAAAATGTACACGCACTGTAAAAGTCTTTAGCATATTTGGGAGAACTGATCATATTGAAACTTCCACTTTGAACTATTTATACACGAGACTTCCCCTTAGAACAATTATACACGACTGTGCTTAAACTGACACACAATATTTTGTTAGCGCAACGCAATCTGACTTTTAAAATTCCCTACTAAAGAATGGCCCTGACAAACATTAAACTATACCTTTCACAAATCACTTACCTCACAAAAATCTTCGCTGCTCAAGCTACTGCAATACAGCGAGCGCCACTACTGCCAGCTAAATAAAAGATTCAAACTACTGAAGGCACTAACTACTGATAGGGGTAGTTAGCAAATGAAAGATATTAATAGAGAGCAAACAATGTATTTACCTTAATATCATCACAAGTCTTAATATATATATCAGTTCATGACAAATTACAAATCTCCGCCATCTCTCTCCCCACATTCACCACTGCTGGCGGCTCACCTCCAACTGCGCAACGCTACGCGCTGTTCACAGCCAGCTGCCGCTGCCCAACACTACAATGGCAGACAACAATGCAAACTAGCCACAGACTGCACACAGCACAGCCAGTGATTTTCATATTGAGCGCTACGTAACATTGCCAATAAGAAAACATAAACAGCCTACTTACATAGAGAAAACATAAACAGCCTACTTACATAGAGAAAACATAAACAGCCTACTTACATAGAGAAAACATAAACAGCCTACTTACATAGCCCCCATGCTCCCCACAAAAATTTTTACAAATGGTGTTGGGCACTGGCCAATACAGATTTGACAAAAATTTTTCACAATTACAGTAACAAAGATATAAAATGCACACACTTATTAATATTATGTTGGTCAAAAGATCAAAATTTCTCACAGTCCATAAAGACAGTCCACATTGTTCATCACAGTAAAAATGCAGAGTTTTTCTCAAAGTCCAAGCAGTAAAAGAAAATGCACATAGAAGTAGTGGATTTCCATGCAGTCTTGAAGAAGTAGTGTTGACCTTCCAACGGAAAGACAGTGCTGACTCTCGACATGTAGACAGGTAATGGGCCACAACAGAGCAAACCCACAGCAGAGTCATTCGAAGTTTGGAAGAATATTGGTAGGTAGGTCATCACAGAGCAGACCCACTGGAGTCCTGGTAGAGATTGTGGTATTGGTGGGCCACCAGAGGTGCAGACCCACTGCAGTCCTTGTAGAAATAATGGCGTTGGTAGGTCATCATAGATGCAGACCCACTGTAGTCCTTGTAGAGATAATGGTATTGGTGGGCCACCAGAGGTGCAGACCCACTGTAGTCCTGGTAGAGACGGCCAGCAGCCGTCCGTTGCGACTGTGCAGGTGCACAATCACCATCGAAGATTCTTGCAGAGAATATAGCAAGTCCATAAACCACCGCTTGTGCACTCAGAAAGTTTTTCTTTTAATTGTCCTTAGAACCAGCAATGCTGTTATCCAGTCCCTTGCTGAATTACCAACACACGTGCAAACACTATCAGTCCCTACTTCTCACATATTGTCCATATACTATGACTAACAGAAACGTGTGCAGTGAAATGTAACTTACAAGTTAATAATAAGATGAACTGGTGTCAATTACAATTTTATAACATGAGAATACAATTACAAAGGTACAAAATACATCATTAAAGAACATAACAATACAGATAACATTTGTAGTAAAACAGGCGTTACAAAAGAATAGAAATAGACATATACATCAGTGTTACAGGAATTATGACATGAGTACATACATAAAAGATCAGAATAACTTTCGAAACATCAACTTCACACATGAGCATTAACACAAAACAGAATAAATAATGTCTAAACATCTTTACAAAGTAAATAACACATTATTAATGCCAATTGTATTTGAGGATAACAGTATTCCTCATCATAGTGAACGTAACTTAGTATTAGAAGAGAAAAAATGTTCTATGAAACAGTACACAGAGACAGGAAGAAAACAAATACACATGGATACACAAACATATAGTGGGATAACACAAAAGGGAAAGGACAGGGTTTGTTTTACTGCAGTATTTTGCATTTGCATGGAGATCTCCCTTTGTTCATCATTATTCCCAAAAAGTCCTATCTAAGCCTGCTTTCTGTATTCTGTTCATATTTCTTTCAAAATAATTATTTCTGATTGTACAATACTCATTTGGGCCAAATCGTTTTCATATAACTTCGCAATGCATTCTTTACCTATTCTCCATAGTCAGTTTCTTATGCAGTCCACCCCCTCTTAAGCTAACTTAAATCTACTGAGCTCAGATGCTAAACTAAGGAACGAGGCAGTGCAGCAGCACAAAATAAGTAACACAAACAACAATGGCCAAAAAAATGGAAAATTGCAAAGCAAGCTACAGTAAATCTAAATTACCAAGCAATGCAACATTCCAACTAATATGAGCCAATGTGCAGCAACAATAAAAATAAATGAGTAGTAAAATTGGCTTAGCAGAGTAACACAAAGTCAAATTCAGTAACACTACGCCTGGCAAACAGCAGTAACTTATACCTAAACATGACATAGCTCAAGCAGAAAAAATATTACAGTAAAAACAACAACGCAGATAAGGGAAATGTATATTCACATCTTAATATCTATGTAATTAAAGTGGTGCACCGCAACAACTGATTGTAAAAAGAAATATTACCATGTACTTGAAAAGAAAATTATGTGTTACTGTTACTAGTTCCTTCTTATTGTTCTTTCCTTTCCAAGTGCTCCTTTTTTAAAGAATGTGGATCATAAAATAATTATTTAATAGATCTGTTGACAGAAAGTGTTCACATTAGCAAATGCATTTCATTTTATAAAAGCAATGCTGCAACACAGCTGGAAACCAGATATCAAATGAAATAAGCAACTATGAAAAGCAAAGCATAAAAATATCATTCAATAGTCATGTGACATTTCATAAGTTAGTAGAAACTCTCTCAACTCTCGTAGAAAGAAGCTTGTCATAATCAGGTGTGCAGATGTAAAAATATTTCTCGTCATTTCATTAGGCATTTCAGTAAATATCGTAAATTAAGAGCTAGTGTAATCATATGTTTTCAAGTTCGACCGTGTCGTTTTTGCGATGCTTTCTACAAAGGAATGTCAGAAGCTAGGTTAATGGCGTCCCCTTTTTTTTTTTTTTTACCTGTGCCACTGAAAGGCTAATGGCTTTTTTTTCGGGCGGCTGTCGCCCAGGTGGGTGCCCGCGACGCATTACGTGCAGGTGGTCACTTAACTTTCTTACGGAAATATTTACGACAGCAGTTTCCGCTACAGTGACAGTCTCACATAAAAATATTTCACAGGTCAAGAATTAGCGTTGCAAATCTGTAGAAAGAAAATCCTATAAATATAAGTGTCCAAAAAAATTTTCGCCGGCATTGTGATACAGTCACGCATTTACACACACATTTCATAACTCTTAAAGTACGATTCTCGGTTTCCAACATCCTTTTTCACAAGTCAGCGTCCCTAACCACTATTCATTACTCCTTACCTTATTCGTCGACACTTCTTCGATATTGCATCATAACAGATATCATAATCAAATAACTCATATAGCATCAGCCTATTAATCATAAACATACCTCAGCAGCATAATACACATCGTCGTCGTAAAAATAACATCATAACACCTCAGTCAAATCTCAAAAACGTCGTAGCTTTCTGCAATAATTTCAAAACCTAAAAAAATTCTCTGCTCATGTCAAAAGTGTCATCTGCCTCAAACGTACTTTAAAAATCATGATCTCATACCAAATATATCATTCAAAGCTCTCATAGTATCACAATGGTTCCAAAAAAAAAAAAAAAAAATGAACAGTTTACAAAGTACAGACAAAATACAATTTCATAAGTGTGAAGTTATCCAACTCTGTAATTGCGTAAACATCTGTCACTGATGTAGTAAAAAAAAAATGTTTGTTTATCTGTTAAATAATCAGATAGCTGTTAATTGTGTGTTAGAGAAATATGGTACCGAAGTGTAAAGTTGTATAAGCAAATACCATATTAGCTAGGGTTCCTTGTGGTTGCCACACACATGGTACACAAAGTAAGCGTGTACCCCCCTGAGGATTTATGTAATTATACCCTCAGGTGTTACAGATTACAGCAATGAAATGAAATATATCACGGAAAACTTTCTTTGTAATTCAAAAATCTTTAAAATTAAATGTTTTAAGTATAAAATTGATCACTGAAATGCGTGTCCTGTAGCGCTAAATGTGCATCTTGTTGTAAGATAATCTCTGTGGAAGTGTCGTAGTTATTTTCCTCCGAAAGCTAAGTTCTGCAGAAGCCAATGTACTTACCTCATGATAAAAAAAAGTGAAATGCTTTGCGTATAGATATCGTAGTTATTATGCTTATTGGCGTGATGAAGAAAGTACTGTACAGTGACATATTGTTGTGCTACAGAAAACCCTGTCTCATTGTAGCTATACTACAAAAGTTACTACTAAAACCTGTTTTACTTTCCAGAAGAATTCAGAAAAACTGTGCAAATATAAAACAGATACACCGCAAAAGCAACATTGTAAATTGTCACTCATTAGTAGCGTCGTGATAAAATCGTGTAGCTGTCACATAAACTAACCTCTGTGTCATCTGGTATCTCTCAGAAAGTAATTTAAATCCGGAATGTATTTTCAAGTAAACCAAAATGTTGCATTAAAATCTCATTAGCAGTACTGGTAAATGTTCTAAGTATGTGAGCCTTATAGTCGTTACGTAATCGTGCAACAAACAAGCAAGAATGCACACACACAATAACACTGTGTCGTCTGTCCACAATAACAATGCATTCGTAATTTCTGTTTAAATAATTTCTCTTGGTTCTTGGCTGGATATTGAACTTCAAACATTGTTGCATGGTAACAGTTTCTAAAGCATACTAGTAACGTGAAGTGAAACGTTTTATGGCAAAGACAAAGTTAAAAAGCAGATTATCTTTCAATAAACGGTTTTACATGTGAAATATGGTGTAAACCTTTACTCTTCCTAGTACGCAAAGCTCGAGCTTCAACGGAATTATCATGTCGTATACGTCGGTAAAGAATACTGGAATTTTGCTCAAGGTTAGCGTCAATGTTATTTTTCTCTGAGCCACCTGGCGCACGCGGCTGCCTGCTGTGCGAGTCATTGTCTGTCTCTTTGTTGGCGCGCGTCGTTATTGGGATTAGGAGACCTAACTTCTACAAATTCGCCTTGCCGAGAGGGCCCTGCTCTGTTTGAATCCCGCCAGTTCTGATGCAATTGACGTCTGTCGTTATGATCATATCGTCTGTCGTCATTTCGGTAGAATCCGTAGTTTCTTCCTTGTCGGTCACGTGGTGGAGAATTTCTCCCTGAATCGTAACTCCGCGCTGAACTGTTGCGTCTGAAGTTATTCTGTCTCCCCTGGTAATAATTGTTTTGGTTCCCATATTGTCTGTTTCTGTGGTTATCTCTGTCATATTCATTACTATGGAAATGCGATCTTTCTCTGTAACTATTATTACTCTGCCAGTGGTTGTCATATGGGTGGTGTCTGTTTTGGTCACGATTTGCGTTGTAAGAATAGCCTTGTCGTGTAAAGTTATTACTTCTTTCATCGCGGAATTGCGACGGATGTGACCTGTAATTGCTGTGTTCCTGGTTTCGCGTTCCGCGATTGTCAGTGTCAATTTCTAATTCTTGTAACAGACCCTGAAATGCTTCAATGTCATCTTTGCAACGTCCTGCTAAAATAATATGTCGTAAATGTTCAGGCAATTTGAGTAAGCAAATGCGGATGAGTTCTGCGGGGCTGTATGGGTTTGAAAGATATTGATTCTTATGCAACATGTCTTCAAAATATTTGACAAGACTGGAAAATTCAGATTGTTCAAAGTGTTTCATCATCATGATGCTATGTTTTACACGGTCTTGTGTAGCTTGAGACCAATATGCTGAGAGGAAGGCATGGTAAAACTCTCCTTCACTGTGGCAATCGTGAATTACCGATCGCATTCTTACAGCTGGTTCATTCTCTAAGTAGCCACACATAAATTCTAATCTGTGTTCCAACGACCAGTTGGGAGGAAAACAATGCAAGAATTGATGGAGCCATGCTTGCGGATGAATGTCGTTGCCAGAATTCTTAAATGTTTTGAATTTACGTGTAGTAATGAACAGCTTATAGTCAAAATCATCATGTCGGCGAGTCGCATATCGGTCATTGTTAGGTCGTGTCGGCCGTTCCATCTCAAAATTCGGTGCACATTCCCAATTTCTTTCATTACTTCCGAAATGCCCTGTGTTATTATTTTGCAGCTTTTCCGTGTTTCTAAGTCCCTCTTCCCGTGTTGGAGCGCGAGTGTTCTCTGAAATACGTAATTCTTGTATTACCTGTGTCAGCTGATCTTGTACTTCCCGGATTTCTCTTTGGTGTTGTGTATTAATTCGATTCTGATTTTGTTTGAATTTCCTAATTTGTTCATACTCTTCTGTGTCAGTGAAGGCTACAGGTGTTGTGTCATTCAGATCATCATCTACCTTTGTAGATAAGTTAGTGAACTGATCTGAAAGTTCGGCTACTTTATCCGATAGTGTACTTATTTCCTCAGTGTGTTTTTCTGAACCAAGTTTCAGAGTGTCCATTTGTGTTGAAATCGTATCTACTGTGTCTTTTAAGTTTTCTTGACTTTTTGCAAGTTGCGTAACCGAATCGGTAGATGCAACTGCGTCAATTTTAGCTTGCAAGGTGTTGTGATTTTCATGAACAATAGTTTGCAGTTCTTTTATGGCTGCTTCGTGATTCTGTAATGCATTTTCATGACGCGAAAAAATAGGTTGAAAATGCTCACAAATTTGAGTTTTTACGTCATTACAGACTTTTTGACATTTCGATTCAATGTTATGTAACTCAGCAGTTAAATCCTCACGTGTTTGTTCGAGAGTTTGTTCCAATGAGTCTAACTTTTTGAGATTTTGTTCCACTGTGTCTAACTTTTGAAGCTTTTGCTGTGTCTGTCCCATTTGTTGTATTAATTGTAATAACAATGCATTAGTGTCTGGAATCTGTTCCTCTACTCTTTTCGGCAGTGCATTTGCACCGGCAACATTCACATTTTGACAAGCTGAAAATGTGTCTTGACTTATTTGAGAAAACGGTGAGGATCCAAAACCTGAATCTACAGTATTTGCGAGATCGTGTCGTGTCATTTCGGCTTCCTGAGGCGAGCTATTGCCGACCGGTCGATCGATAATGCTTCCCTCTTCACTAATTGTTTCACTGTCCACGCCATTGTTTGACGCCCGCTCCATTTCCCTGTGCACAGTTACCAAATTACTACTTTGAACATTAGTAAATTCATTACTCGGCGGCGCTGATAAGCTACGCTCGTCATCACTATTATTTCTCAGTTTAGTTTGGAGCCTAGTGTTACGTTTTTCACACGCCATTATTGTCACAGTATTTCACACGACAACACAGAAAAACACAATTTGAAGATCAAAAATAAGAGAACACATTAACATACCACTGAAAATAATATCTAGTTAATTGCAAGCGCAGCTGCGAAATACTTGGTGCAAATCTACATGCATGCCACAACTGTTTTACTATACAACAATGAAAGACTGCAACTACAAAGGAAATTCTCTCTACAATTACGCGCTAGCAATAAACAAAAGCTACACTAAATACACAAACTACAAGAAAAAATCAGAAGATTCCAGTGAGGTATCCTAGGCTAAGGGTCGACATATGAAACTTCCACTTTGAACTATTTATACACGAGACTTCCCCTTAGAACAATTATACACGACTGTGCTTAAACTGACACACAATATTTTGTTAGCGCAACGCAATCTGACTTTTAAAATTCCCTACTAAAGAATGGCCCTGACAAACATTAAACTATACCTTTCACAAATCACTTACCTCACAAAAATCTTCGCTGCTCAAGCTACTGCAATACAGCGAGCGCCACTACTGCCAGCTAAATAAAAGATTCAAACTACTGAAGGCACTAACTACTGATAGGGGTAGTTAGCAAATGAAAGATATTAATAGAGAGCAAACAATGTATTTACCTTAATATCATCACAAGTCTTAATATATATATCAGTTCATGACAAATTACAAATCTCCGCCATCTCTCTCCCCACATTCACCACTGCTGGCGGCTCACCTCCAACTGCGCAACGCTACGCGCTGTTCACAGCCAGCTGCCGCTGCCCAACACTACAATGGCAGACAACAATGCAAACTAGCCACAGACTGCACACAGCACAGCCAGTGATTTTCATATTGAGCGCTACGTAACGTTGCCAATAAGAAAACATAAACAGCCTACTTACATAGAGAAAACATAAACAGCCTACTTACATAGAGAAAACATAAACAGCCTACTTACATAGAGAAAACATAAACAGCCTACTTACAATATTACAAATGAAATAAAGTGCACAAGCACTGTAAAAGTCCTTAGCATATTACAAGAACTGAATACGATAAGAAATGAAATAAAGTGCACACGCACGGTAAAAGTCTTTAGCATATTTAGGTGAACTGGTCATATTAACAAATGAAATGAAGTGCACACGCACTGTATAAGTCTTTAGCATTTTTTTACAAGAACTAGGAAAGGAATGGGAAGGATAGCATCATGTTTGTAGCACAGTAGGTTGCACGTAGCTGCACTGAAAGTCCATATCTTTCTACAGAAGCACAACACCAAGTGAGACAATCTGAAGTTCTCTTCCCTGAAGTATTTATCAGTGTAGCCAGGACACTGAAATGTTGTATTAATATTGTATGCTATCATTTTGGTAGTACATTAGGTACACCAAACAGTAGGACCGTAATAACATCTTCATCGTTCAAGGTGGTGGACAGCTTGGTATGCCAACACCACATTCTTGTAGAATCCATACTCTTACATCAACATAGAATTAGTGCAAAAACCAAATATAGTGCTCCATGAACATGAGGATGGACAGGACATACGGATATTGCAGTAATTGCTGGTAATCAGGTCAGAAGGTGAAGGATACATTAAGTCTTATGCTAGTCATCATTCAGAATTACACTAGTGTATCATCCAGTCTGAATAATTATTGGCATTCATTGGATATTTACACAGCATTTAAGTAGTATATATATATGGAGTACTACAGAACATTATTCATAAGTCATCTCATTACAGTAATCATTGGCATTCATTGGCTAGTTAGTACTTGTAGTAAGTATTGAGTATTGCTAAACACTATACATAACTCATCTCATTGCAGTTATTATTGGCATTCAATTATGGAGTATAACAAAAATTATTAAGAAGCCATGTTCATTGCAGTAATTATTGGCATAGAATTTATGAATAACTCATCTCATTAGAGTAATCAGTGGCATTCATTGTCCACTTACAAAGCATTTTATGCATTATTCAGAAGTCATCATTCAAAACAAGAGTTAATTATTGGCATAGCATTTATGCACAAGTCATCATATTACAGTAATCATTGGCATCATAAGTCATCTCGTTACAGTAATTATTCGCATCATGTCATCTCATTACAGTAATCATTCACATTGCATTTATGCATAAGTCATCTTATAACAGTAATAATTGGTATAGCATTTATGCAGCGTTACAAAACATCATTCATAATACATCTCATTGCAGTAATCATTGGCATACCATTTATGCATTATTACAAAACATCATTCAGTATTACTCAGAACTCATCATTCAAGTGACATAGGACATATTTAAAATGTAACACACTGTAACTACTACTCAAGGTTTGTAGTCCAATAATACATAGGTATAATGGATTCAATACATCAGAGAAATTTGCTTTATATTTAGGACTAGAAATATATCTTAAACCGGTAGCATTATTTAGTTGTATACCGGTAATAGTTGGAACTGGTAATAAATTTTTTTTGCTAGCAATGCATTGCATTGGGATCGATAATTAGTTGCTGGGGCATAAAAGTATTTGCTTTTGACTTATTGCTGGAAATAAGGACTAATAACGTCATAAGTCATGAGTCAGCTGTAGCAAGGTTATAAAACAAAGACAGTATATGTGATCATATTCATAAATAATAGACACAATTGGGTAAAAAAATGCAAGTACTAGAACAGATTTAAAGTTAAGTGCTTACAGATTATTAGTATCATGAAAAGCTTCTTCTGGAAAAAATACAAAGTGGATTATTGAGCTGTAAGAAAAAATGTATATTATGTTGAAAAGTAGTAAGCCTCGAATTAACAGGTAATGAAACGTATACTTCATATGTATGTACTCTAGCTGTCTTTCCCAAAATATTCAGTCATTGTACTATGCGACATAAGACATACTATCAAAAAGAACTGCAACAAATACTTAAATAACTACATAAATTTTGCAAATCAGGTGTGTTAAACTGGGCAGCGTTCATTGTAACGGAAAGTGCCACGTTATCAATTGTCGTTAAATTTACAGAGGACACAAGTGAATTTGTTTGCTCATCATTTAGATTAGAATCATTACTGTTGGTCGGTACGCACTGATTGTCTGTAACTGTAGGATTATCATTAAGACACTGAGTGTCGCTAGCATAATCAGTCAGATTATTCAAGTCTGCTTTTTCACTCATTACGGATCGCGATGTACTGTTAGCAGCTTTTCGCGGCATTTTCGCAAGTCAACGATAAGCACAAAATCAAACTAAGACAAAACAAAAATGGACTAAATACAGTGACAACAAAGAGCAATAAATTGCCGATGATCTGTGAAAGAAAGGGTGACAAATCAGTAAATGCGTTGCGCCAGATGCAAACTACATTTAGCATTAGGTAAATAAGAGCAGATATATGACTACTTCTCAGAAATTCACAAAAATACGATCCTGGCCAGTTGTCGACAAGTGTAACCTCCCCACAGTAAAAATAATATAAATAATATTCACATTTAGTGTAACCTCCCCACAGTATAAATTCCGTAACCTCCCAACAGTAAAAACAATTTAATTATTTATTTATTTCAGTGTAACCTCCCAATAGAAAACTTCCTTAACCTACCAATAATACAATGTGACTAACCTCTCAATTAAATTGCGATTCACGTATAACCTTTCAATAATTGACTGTGAATTTAAACTGGTAAATTTTGGACGTCAGCAGTGCTGCGTCATGGCCCTGAAAATTCATTATGAATAAATTGAAAAATCTTACCTCAATTAGGTCGCCGGATAACGCGTACATATCTGCTCCTATAAGAAATTTTTCTGGCGCAGCTCAGTGCAATGCTGGCCGATAGATTTGTCATGTATAAAAAGAAACAACTGATTTTTCTATTCAAAAATCGGGATGACCAAGGATTGGAGAAATTAGTAAATTCTTTAAATTGAAATGAATGACCGGCCCAGCCAACACGATACACCAGACTGCTAGCTACTGCTTACTCCTACTGGTACACAGTTCCTACTGCATACAACACTGCTCTTTGGTCTCAGATTCTCTTATAGCTTACATATCGCAGGCAGGGCGTGAGGAATCCATCGAAATTACATCTGCTCGAGTGCGCTACATGGTCATTCCATTTTAAATCACTCCTAATGCCTACTTCCAGATAAGTTATGAAATTAACTGCTTCCAGTTGCTGACCTGCTATATTGTAGCTAGATGGTAAACGATCTTCCTTTCTATGTATTCGCAGAACATTACACTTGTCTACATTTAGATTCAATTGCCATTCCCTGCACCATGAGCAGAATTTGTATGTATGGCTAGAGATGTGATTTTTCTAAGTTGGTCTTGATGTCATCTGCTGGTGTTGACTTGGGGATAAATGGAAGTGTTTGCCGAAAACCTACTGAGAAAGTGTGTAGAGCTCCTCCCATTATTTCAGAGCTTCCTCGAAAGTCTTGTAATGTTCTGTCCATGGCTTCGAATGGTTTTTTATGTGCCATTGTGCATTCGTCCGAGGAGATAATTTTAGTTTGCTTTAGAAGTTCACTACGTCCAGATGCTCTTAAGATTATGCCGTGAACTTTTCTCCGGCTATATTCAGCGGCCGTTCTAGGGCACAATGGACAGTTCGTCTTCCTTCCATAAATGTGTCTGCAATTACGGATGATATCAATGCAAGTACGGTGTGTTGTGTAGCACGTATATCCGCCAGCAACAGATTTTGTTAGAAACGTTTTACCGGTGTCACCTAGAGAGTCCAAGTAAACAATTCCATCAGTGTTGTTATCGACAAGGTCCATGTAAATTTCCTTTTGATTATAATTGAGGAGTGGTTTGTTGTGAGTAATGGATTGAAGTAGTTCATTGATGTTATACCTCTTTTTCTCCGTAATTTCGAAGTTTAGCACAGTGGTGCTTATGTCCCAAGTTGCACTAAGGTCTGAGTGTTTATTGCTAAACATTTATCTTCTAGGCGAAAGAGTGTTTCATTGAAGATGTCGTCGTTGAATTCGATGGTCAGTTCAGGATAAGCTTGTCCGAATTTGTGCAGTATTTCATAATCCATACTCTCTCTGAAGGAGTCCCATAGCTGTTTTGGATTCGATGATTTACATGTTGTTGGAATTATGGCGAATAAACCATTTGTTCAGTTGACGCTGTAATGAGGCTTCGTGTAGTGATAATTACCAATGGTTGATGTTTTCCATCATTCCTAAGCTTTGGCCTGCTTCTCCGTACGTCTAGCATAGGTAACCGTCAACAGTTTTGACATCTGTGATACTTGTTGGCAATTTCCCCTACCCCACTAACCCACCCCAGCTTGGAAAAAGACTCAGACTGTAATATGTTACTGGAGGTGAAGGTACTGACTTGGGAATTGTGTTCATTTATTTATATGTGTATTATCCTGCTACAAGAATTTCCTAAATTTTGACATGGAAACCGAACTGACAGTTACCCTTCAGCACAGCTGCTTAAAATTCAAATCAACACAACTACTTAAAATTGGTGGGACAACAGCAAAACGCTCTCTTGAAGAAACAGTTTTCATGACATGAAATGGACGTAAATTTGAGCAATGTATTGCTTATTTATTTATGCATTAATTTAATTAACTGAATTGCTGGGAAATGTGTTCATTTGACAAGGTGTGGGTGTTGGATAAAGAGGGGTTTAAAAAGTGTATTACCTTTAAGCATATAGCTGAGGACTTGTCCATAACTTCAAACATGATGGTTGGAAAGATGAGATAATTGATTAGCACAGGGAGAATTAAGCAAATAACGGTGATGCAGTAGGATGGACTAAGGGTGCATTTCCCAACTCATAGAGCTGTTTCTTTATTTTGAAATAGCCGGCCCGTCCACAGTGTAGGAGCTTTGATGAGTCTAACAAAGTAGCTTAAGCAATATAACACGGTTCAGAGAAATTGTTCTGGAAAGTCTTAACATGACATAACAGCCGTTTAACGCGTAATACTAAACTGGATGAACGAGAATACGCACAGGAGACCATATTCCAGTGCTTAAAAGTTCCCGGAGGCTACAGGTATAAGGGTCGAATATAGGCATCAGCAGTGAGAGGCATCAAAGAGTAACTTTGACCAGTCTAATGTTTTTCCTCTTCCACTACCCCACACTTCATGAACCAGGGGTGTAGCCAAGGTGTGTGGGGCTCGACTGAGGACGCTTGGAACGAGTTTTGTTCCCCTTTCCGATCGTGTGTGTGTATGTTTTTACATTGGTATGTGCCCTAGTCCACAATACCACTCGAAACTGGTAGGGAACAGTCCTGCAGTCGCTGTTGAAAGCAATACCTCCTACCGATCTACACGTGTATACCTGCTGAGTAACTTGTGGACAGTTACATGGTAACAAGGGATATGACAGCAAACTATTATTGAAGTGTGATAAGAGTTGCCTCCTACCGACCTACAAGTAAAACAGCTGCTAAGCAACCTGTACACAGATACATGGTAAGAAGGGATTGGAGAGTAAACTATCACTGAATGTAGGAAGAGATGTCTCCTACCGATTCACAAGTGTATAGCTGCTGAGAAACTTACGTACACATGCACATACATACATGGTAAGAAAGGATAGGGCAGAAAACTATCATTGAAGTGTAGGAAGGCCAATACATGCTACCACGACTGATGGAAAATGCTTCACTGCTCTAATTACACATCTTCTCATAAAAAAATCACTCGTACTCAACCGATAATAATGCAGTACACTCACTAGAAATTGAGAAAATTCATTGTAATAACACATCCACCACAAAAGCCGATCCCAAAACATCTAGACAGGAGAGAGTGGCGGTAATTGTATATGTGTTCAACTGATACAGACTAAGCATCTTAGAACCATTATAACCTCTCTTTATACCTCTCCTCCTCTCTTGCTGTCCATCATATTCCTCCAACATATTTCCCAGAAAGATTGGCGCTCTGGACAATAGCGAAATAACTAACTACTCGTCATGAATGAAGAACTGAATGGTCAAGAGTGGTGTCCTTTCAAACGTTCTTGATGTGTCAGCACTGTCCGAAAGTGGTTCTTGGCTAAGTAAAATCACTCTCATGTAGTAAAAACATTAGACTGGCCAAAGCTAACTTTGATGCTCCTCACTGCTGATGCCTATATACGTCCCTAATACCTGCAGCCTCCAGAAACTTTTAAGCGCTGAAATATGGCCTTCTTTGCGTATTCTCGTTCGTCCGATTTAGTATTACGAGTTAAAGGACTGTTATTTCATGTTCTTTCCAGAACAATTTCTCTGAACCGTGTTATATCGCTTAAGCTATTTTGTTAGACCAGTCAGAGCTACTGTTTGGTTCCTCTCACCGATGATACCATCATGTCTACATCTGCCTGAAACTTTTATGGCCTCCCGTTCATTGGTCTCAGTATAATATGAAGATGTCCACAACCCCGCTATCGAAATATTGACGGGAAAGCTGAGTTGCTGTATTCCCTAGTCCACATTAATTTGACAACGGAGTTCACTCAAATATTCTCCCTAATTGCGCTTGCAGACCGTGCGCAAAAATACAGCAAACGCTAGTGAAGCGTCAGACCCGAGTCCGCGGCGACGGCTGGTGAGCGAGGGCCCAACTGCTAGGTGAGTGACGCCTGCAGCTGCCTATCCATACAGGCACTTATGGTGCGCGAGTTCGGCGTTAGGCCTTCCCCAATACCTGCTATCAAAAACCTCGTCCTCTTACCGCAAATCTCGTGATAGAAAACTTCGCAAACACTGCCCAACTATTCCACCAGGCACGTACAGCCCTCGTTCTCTGGACAATCCTTTGAGGTGACATAGTCGTATTCCACTGTCCCAGGGGACTCGTGAAGAAGTAACTCACGATACAGTCTCATCCACTAGGAAAAGCTCTAAAATTACAGATCTTATAACCGAACTGGCAAGCAACTGGCAGAAAACGGATCAAGAAGATCTCCTAAAACACCTACTACTCTAACTAATTTCGAGAAACCATCACCAGTCCTCCTCATTATCATGAAACACCAGCCCCCCCCCACCCCCCGCGACTTTCAGATCATTACACTCAGTGCTAATACCTGAAATCTAAAATTCGCTCTGATAAAAATCTTCAGCGGGAACAGTGGAGGCAGCTGCAAGTGTTCACCTGTGTGTCAGAGGAACACCCAAGTAAATTCACAATTCGACAGGTAGAGGATGTTGGAGGCAGCTGCAAGTGTTCACCTAGGTGTCAGAAGACCAACCAAGTAAGTTCACAATTCCACCGGTAGAGGGCGTTGTGAGAAGCAACCTCCCATCCTCCTCCCTTTCTCCCTAACCTTCGCGTTGCTTTCTTCAGTCTGCTTGCTTTCTCCAGTCTGCCTGCCTGTTGTAACTTGTTGCTGGCGGTAACTAAGAGGTGGTAGTTTTGCTTTGATGTAGAGGGTTGTCTGAAGTGGTATATTATTTTCCGGTCCACAGAAACCGCTCATGAAAGCAGCAAAGATACCAGCAGGATTCGGCACGCGCAGACTAGTCAGAACAAGATTTCTCTAGAGCTGGTGACAACAGCTTTGTTCCAGGGCATCCGGTTTGTGGAACTCCAGCACGTCCATGGATGGTCGAAAGAATACTCCAGAGTTTCTCAAACACTGTAATTTCGAGAAACAATAACATACTTGAAGATTCTATACTGATTTCAGAATACTCCCCTCTCCTCATATTTAATTAATATGATTCGCACAAAAAGATGAGGAGACATGGCTGTGCTGGGTGGACAAGTGGCTCCTCTCTGGGGTTGTCCTCTCTCACACGGACATCGGTGGGCGATAACCCTTGCGCTGGGGTGACTGCTAGAATACAATGAGCGCCAGGCTGCTGCGACCACCACCAATGTCCCAAGAGGAGTGCACGGTGACGTCACAACCATGTGTACATGGCGCCAAACTTTTAGTGTTAGGCTGCCACGGTCGCAGGCTCGAATCCTGCCTCGGGCATGGATGTGTGTGATGCCCTTAGGTTAGTTAGGCTTAAGTAGTTCTAAGTTTAGAGGACTGAGCCGGCCGCGGTGGTCTAGCGGTTCTAGGCGCTCAGTCCGCAACCGCGCGACTGTTACGGTCGCAGGTTCGAATCCTGCCTCGGGCATGGATGTATGTGATGTCCTTAGGTTAGTTAGGTTTAAGTAGTTCTAAGTTCTAGGGGACTGATGACCTTAGCAGTTACGTCCCATAGTGCTCAGAGCCATTTGAACCATTTTTTTTTTAGGGGTCTGATGACTTTATCTGTTAAGTCCCATAGTGCTTAGAGCCAATTGAACATTTTTTTAACGTTACTGGAACACCCCTCATCAATTCTTACATCCCTCCAAGCACCCTGAAACATACATCAGTAGTTAGAACAAATATCAACACATTGCCAAAATACAGTCTTTTGCCAATCTTACGCCGCGTACCTCAAACGCTTATGACAGAGAACTATAGTAAACGAAAAGGTGATAGGAAAACATGTATTGTTTCGTAATAAGGTTGGAAGTGCCGACAAAACTTTATAATTCTCGGTAGAAACAGGGATTTAATTACGAACCCGCGTCAAGCAGCTTAATATTCAGGTATATGACATTTATGTCGGTATGTAGCGTAAATATAGGCAAATACACACACAATAAAATGCGATCTTTTCCGGAAATTACAGCCTGTATAAAGGCGCACTATAGTAAACGAAATCGTGTGTGTGGAAACGTTGCGCCACTCTGTCCCTTTTATTTCATAACATCCGACTATGTGAAAGGTCGGATTGCCATAAGACTTTACGCCCGATAACTATTGTGTTTACTAACAATCGCATAGGCCTCCAAGTGCATTGTAAGGTGGTGGTTTGAATATGCCGTTAAAATAAGAAGGGGAATAGTGCTGTGCTCCGTGATGCGAAACGCTTCACACTGCTGGAAACTAATCAGGGTTCTGCTTTTTTTGTTATTAGCGAATTGTGTCTTTTCCACGACCCCTCATTGTTGATCTGATACACCATGCGACATCGAGCGTTCTGCGCACAACTTCGGGAAGGGTGTCCTGTTGTCAGAGACACTTCCTTCCGGCATCCTATGAACATGCAGACCGTTCCTTACGCTAAAAAATTATTTACCAGAGTGTGAGCAACACCTCAGAAAACAGAAATCCATCTCCTAAACGCATAACATAATCCAGAATATCTTGATGCAATAATTTATCAGCAGCCGTATGTATTGTAGAAATTTATTTTATTTTATGAACCTCTATGTGCTACCAGTTTCGGCATCACACTGATGCCATCTTCAGGCCCCTGTACAATGAGGTGAAGAAATGTACTATTATAAAAAATTATAAAAAAATATAGAACATACGTTAACAATTGACAGGTATCACGTAAACTATGTAAGTGTCTCAAAGAGATATATTTTATATCATTAAAACTATATGTAACATTAGGGCACATATGCTTCTGCCTATGTCATGCTGTTGTTAATAGTTTTTCCTGTTTCACTCAAATAACGTATGATATATGAACATATGTGTACGCTATTATTCACAAAACCGTAACACATAGTTCTAATAGGCCATGCAACACATCAGATGTACTGCAAACATTCGTATGTCCAGTGGAACAGTGGAAGAATTTTTTTAATAAAAATTAACTAATATAAATGATTTAAAATACATCAAAACGTGACAACCATATCAGAATACATACTTACGTATTTGTGGTCTATGTCGTATTATGTGTGGTACGACAAACAGCTGCAGCAATATTAACGATAAAAAGCATAAAAGAGTTCGTCTTAAAACCCAATTGCATTACTGAAGTAAACCAATGTAATCGTACTATAAAATCATCAAACACCTGGTCATCGTAGACACTTCATTAGGCCCCATATGTAGGACAACCGCACGTTGTGCTGAGTGGATTAATGCAACGCCAGTAGCTGCCTCACGTAGTCATAGTTACAAAGAAGTTTCTCAATCTCTATGTGTCAAGAAATGTCTACCTCCCTACATATAAGTCCTATACAATTATGCAGGATTATACCAAGTGGAATCGATTGAATAAAAAGGAAAGAAAGAAAAAGAGAAATATAGGAGGCCGCCTGTATGTATGAGGATAAATCTCAAAATGAAATGTATACAATCCCTAAGACTAAGGGTATGACGTATAACCATGTCAAATCATTCTGAGGTTGCATTAAGGGCAGGTGTACTAGCGTATGAGATGACTATCCGGATCTTAAGTACATCATTCAGTGTCATCATATTCTGTCTAATGACCTTAATGAGTCAGAAATTACCTGAATGGGTCAAAATGTCAAGGTACCTAAAAACTGGTCAAAATATTTGACTAGTTAAAGTCAGACAATAACGGACTTATACCCATCCAGAATAATCTCACCGCGCAAAGATATGTAGCTGTAACTGTGCATAACACCGTGGACTTCCTGCGGTGTGTTCCCTTCTTTCCCGGGGCTAACTGATGCTGGTCCTAACTCACTCACCACAGCGAAGCGGAGAACGTCGCTTTCCTCGTCACAGCGAACCGATTCTGGTGGGAAACTAGCGATCAGTCTGTTCCAGGATCCTCTTGTGTGGGCAGCATTAGTGTTTCTGGAGACATCTGAACTATGACGTCGGAGGCTGCATCTAGTCACCAAACTATTATAAGCAGGCCAATGACGTATTCTCCAAACCGGAAAGTGTTATTAAATACGAAGCTCATTTCCTTCTGGAACGATCCAAACTCATCGAGTTTCCATCTTCCACATCTTGTCAGTGAGAAAAATCGCATCTGTTTCGTGATGTGAGAGCAGTTGATCTTGTGACTTGTAGCTATCGTTAATGTCGGTTTATACATTAACACGTAAATAGTGAATGCACAGTGGTCTAAAGCAGTGCATCTAAACGCTTATAGAACCACAACACACAAGAATCCTCTATTGGTCTTCTTCTACTACAGTTATATGGAAACGACTTGCTCCCGTGTACCAATACGTGCATATTTAGTGGAAGCTAGCTGTCGAATGAAAAACACACAGTGCTTTCTTGCTTATATAGCTACATGCACCAGAATTTATTTAGACACTAACTCTGAACGTTCTCAAACTGAAAATCCGTTGGAACCATTACTGCTTTTTTAGTATCGTCGTGGTTGTGTGTTTCTAACAGTTGTAACTTTATAGAATGATAAATAAACACACACACACACACACACACAATTGGTTGTTGAAAGTGACTAGACTTGTAGATGATGCTTGTATGTGTGTGTGTGTGAGAGAGAGAGAGAGAGAGTGACACGAAAACAACTTTTTTCTATAAATGAATGAAAACATATTTATTCGACTGTTTTCGTTATTTCACATATAAATTCAACATCGTCAACAAACGGGAGAATTTGCTTTGAATGTGAATTTGGAGCACGGCATTGTTGTTGTTGTTGTTGTTGTTGTTGTGGTCTTCAGTCCTGAGACTGGTTTGATGCAGCTCTCCATGCTACTCTATCCTGTGCAAGCTTTTTCATCTCCCAGTACCTACTGCAACCTACATCCTTCTGAATCTGCTTAGTGTATTCAGCTCTTGGTCTCCCTCTACGATTTTTACCCTCCACGCTGCCCTCCAATACTAAATTGGTGATCCCTTGATGCCTCAGAACATGTCCTACCAACCGATCGCTTCTTCTGGTCAAGTTGTGCCACAAGCTCCTCTTCTCCCCAATCCTATTCAATACTTCCTCATTAGTCATGTGATCTACCCATCTAATCTTCAGCATTCTTCTGTAGCACCACATTTCGAAAGCGTCTATTCTCTTCTTGTCATTACTATTTATCGTCCATGTTTCACTTCCATACATGGCTACACTTCATACGAATACTTTCAGAAATGACTTCCTGACACTTAAATCAATACTGGATGTTAACAAATTTCTCTTCTTCAGAAACGCTTTCCTTGCCATTGCCAACCTACATTTTATATCCTCTCTACTTCGACCATCATCAGTTATTTTGCTCCCCAAATAGCAAAACTCCTTTACTACTTTAAGTGCTTCATTTCCTAATCTAATTCCCTCAGCATCACCCGACTTAATTAGACTACATTCCATTATCCTTGTTTTGCTTTTGTTGATGTTCATCTTATATCCTCCTTTCAAGACACTGTCCATTCCATTCAACTGCTCTCCCAAGTCCTTTGCTGTCTCTGACAGAATTACAACTGTCCATTCCATTCAACTGCTCTTCCAAGTCCTTTGCTGTCTCTGACAGAATTACAATGTCATCGGCGAACCTCAAAGTTTTTATTTCTTCCCCATGAATTTTAATACCTACTCCGAATTTTTCTTTTGTTTCCTTTACTGCTTGCTCAATATACAGATTGAACAACATCGGGGAGAGGCTACAACCCTGTCTTACTCCCTTCCCAACCACTGCTTCCCTTTCATGTCCCTCGACTCTTATAACTGCCATCTGGTTTCTGTACAAATTGTAAATAGCCTTTCGCTCCCTGTATTTTGCCCCTGGCACCTTTAGAATTTGAAAGAGAGTATTCCAGTCAACATTGTCAAAAGCTTTCTCTAAGTCTACAAATGCTATAAACGTAGGTTTGCCTTTCCTTAATCTTTCTTCTAAGATAAGTCGTAAGGTCAGTATTGCCTCACGTGTTCCAGTGACTAGACTTGTACGGTAGAGAAACATGCACTATGGGAAAACCAGAACAGAAGAGAATCGAAGCCTTTGAGACGTGGCGTCTCAGCAGAACGGTGAAAACTAGATGGGCTGATCAGGTAAGAAGTGAGGACTTGTTAGCAGAATGGGCTGTGTAAGCAACACATGAAAAACACTGGCAAGAAGAAGAAAAAGAATGACAGTTAAAGCATCAGGAGATAACTTCCTTGGTACTAGAGAGAGCTGTAGAGGGTGAAAACTGTAAAGGAAGACAAGTATTGGAATAAAATAACAAATTAAAAACGATTTCAGAAGCGAGATACTTTGACCACCTGCTTCGATAGAACTACATCAGTTGCTGCAAACGGCTTTTCTACGGATATCTCAAAATTAAAGTCAGCACTCTTCTCGTATCACGCTTTACAGGGTCAGTTATTGGAAGCCATACACCAGAAAACCTATTATGTCCCTGTGAATAAGAAGTGGTTTTGATTACCAGTAAACGTTAGCAAAGCTGGAAATAATTTTCAAAATGATAATAAAAAACGAAGTAGATATAAAGTAGATATAAGTAAATGATCAATATGAATAGTTTTGTGTAGTTTAAGAAAGTATCTGTAATACCACATCAGAACCAATATTCGTTGTTATGTACAGCTTAGATTTTCACGAACAATGTAATTTCCTTCTAAGGCAATCGATTTGAAATAACTCGATGGATTGATCTCGATTTCGGAATTATGAACAGTGAGGAGAAGTGTACATCGATATCGCAATGAAACTGTAAATTTGAGTGAACTACAAACAAACAAACGAATACTCTTCTTTATACACGAGTATGTAGACAGAAGTGGCAGTCCCCATATTTGATACCTTTCGTACACAAATGTCATAGTTTCTCGCGATTTTCTCAGGAACCGTCGACGAACAAATGTTACCTTTATAAATTGCCTGAGGTGCACTGTAGACCACAACTAATACAAAAAAGGCTGACTTGTTCTGATCTATAAGAAATGTGTAATGTTTAAATTTTTACTGGAGGGTCGCTTCAGTATGACCGTTCCTCCAATAAGTGCACATATTGCTGCTAGGCCAAGGGCTATCCCAGACCCTTGATCAGTAGGAGCCGAGATATGACGCTCTTAAAAGTCCCATCTTCGCTCGCGAATTTCTGGAACATTTTCTTTTCTTGAGTCATCATTCTACTGACTGGTTTGATGCTCCCCTCGACTAATTCCTCTCCAGTTCCAACCTCTTCATGTCATAGTAGCACTTGCAACCTGTGTCCACAACTATTTGCTGGATGTATTCCGATCTCTGCCTTCCTCTACAGTTTTTACCCTCTAGAGTCAATCCCTGATGCCTTAACAGGTCCTATCACCCTGACACTTCTTTTCAGTTTTTTCCACATGTTCGTTTCCTCTCCGTTTCTGCGCAGAACATCCTCATTCCTTATCAGTCCACCTAATTTTCAACATTCGTCTGTAGCACCACATCTCAATTGCTTCCCCAATTAACACCTATGTTTGGTAGTAGTAGAATTCCCTTGGCCAGGAATGTCCTTTTTGCCAGTGCTATTCTGCTTTAAATGTCCTCCTTCCTCCGTCCGCCATTTGTTACTTTGCTGCCTAGATAGCAGCATTCCATAATTTCACCTACTTCTTGACCATTAATCCTGTTGTTAACTTTCTCAATGTTCTCATTTCTGCTTTCTCAATACTTTCGTATTTCTTGGATTTACTCTCAATCCATATTCTGTACTCATTAGACTGTTCCTTCCATTCAGCAGATCATGTAAGTCTACTTCACTTGCACTGAGGATAGCAATGTCTTCAGCGAATCGTGTCATTGATTATCCTTGAAATTTAATCCCATTCCTGAATCTTCCTTTTATTTCCATCATTGCTTCCTCGTTGTACAGATTGAACAGTAGGGGTGAAAGACCTCATCGCTGTCTTATACCTTTTTTAATCCGAGAGCTTCGTTCTTGGTCGTCCTCTCCTATTACTCCCTCTGGGCTCTTGTAGTAGCTTACCCCTGTTTTTCGAGGATTTCGAATATCTTGCACTATTTTACATTGTCAAACGCTCTTTCCGGGTCAACGAATCCTATGACAGTGTCTCGATTTATCTTTTGTCTTGCTTCCATTATCAACCCCAACGTCAGAACTGCCACTCTGGTGCCTTCACCTTTCGTAAAACCAAATTGATCGCCATGTAACATACCCTTAGTTTTCTTTTCCATTCTTCTGTATATTATTCTTGTCAGAAACATGCATGCATGAGTTGTTAAGCTGATTGTGCGATGATTCTCACACTTGTCAGCTCTCGCGGTTTTCGGAATTGTGTAGATGATATTTTTCCGAAAGTCAGATTGTATGTCGCCGTAGTCTTACGTTCTATACAGCAACATGAACGGCTGTTTTGTTGTCGCTTCACCCTATCATTTTAGAACAGACAAATCTTCCGCCTAATAGAGGCAATCAATGTACTCTTTTCACCTACCAACTCTCTCCTCTGCATTTAGCAGTGGAATTCTCGTTGCAATCTTAATGCTACCACCTTTAATGTTAATTTTACCGAAGGTTGTTTTGACTTTCCTACAAGCTGAGTCAGTCCTTTCGACAATCATTTATTTTTCGATTTCTTTACATTTTTTATACATCCATTTCGTATCAGCTTCCCTGAACTTACTATTTATTTCATTCCACAGTGACGTGTATTACCGTATTCCTGAATTTCCCTGAACATTATTGTACTTCCTTCTTTCATCGATCAACTGAAGTATTTTTTCTGTTGCCAACGATTTATTCGCAGTTACCTTCTGTATAACTACGTTTTTCTTTCTCTCTTCTGCGATTACCCTTTTTAGAGATGCCTATTCCTCATCAACTGTACTGCCTGCTGATCTATTCCTTATTGCTTTATCTCTAGCTTTAGAGAACTTCAAACATATATCGTGATTATTTATTGCTTCTGTGTCCCACTTCTCTGCATACTGATCCTTCTTGACTAATCTCATGAACTTCAGCCTACTCTTCATTACTACTACATTATGATCCCAGTCTATATCTGCTCCTGGGTACGCCTTATAATCAAATACCTGATTTCGAAATCTCTGTCGGACCATGATGTAATCTAACTGAAATCTTCCCGTATCACCCAGCATTTCCAAGTATACTTAATCCTCTTGTAATTCTTGAACAGCCGGCCGGGGTGGCCGAGCGGTTCTAGGCGCTACAGTCTGGAACCGCGCTACCGCTACTGTCGCTGGTTCGAATCCTGCCTCGGACATGGATGTGTGTGATTTCCTTAGGTTAGTTAGGTTTAAGTAGTTCTAAGTTGTAGGGGACTGATGACCTTAGAAGTTAAGTCCCCTAGTGCTCAGAGTCATTTGAACCAATTCTTGAACAGAGGAGAAATTAGTCTTTCTCCTCTCTCGTTCCTTGTCCCAGGCCCATTTTCTCCTGTAACCATTTCTTCTACTCCTTCCCCTAGTCTCCCATGACTAATAGATTTACATCTCCCTTTACGTACTATATTACCCTTTCAATATCCTCACATACTTTCTCTGTCTCTGTCTCTTCATCTTCAGCTTCCGACGTCGGCATGTATTCCCGAACTGTCACTGTCGATATTGGTTTGCCGTCGATTGTGTTGAGAACAACCCTATCAAAGAACTGTTCACAGTAAAACGCTCTCTATTCGTATAGAATCCACTCCCGTTACACCATTTTCTGTTGCTGCAGATGTTACCCCATACTTATGTAACCAGATCCTTGTCTTCTTTGCAATTTATTTCACTAACCCCTACTATATCTAGATTAAGCCTCTACATTTCCCTTTTCAGTTTGTCTAGCTTCCGTATCGCGTTTAAGCTTCTGACATTCCATGTTCCGAATCGTACAACGTTGTTCTTTCGTTGGTTATTCAGTTATTAGATGAACTAGCACCATACCTTCTCTGGTGCCGATAACGATGCTTCACATCTCACCGCCACTTGCTCCTACACTTTTATTTCGTGATATACATTTACGTACATACGGATATCTCAACTACCAGAACGGCTCCGGCACGCGATATACACTCCTGGAAATGGAAAAAAGAAGACATTGACACCGGTGTGTCAGACCCACCATACTTGCTCCGGACACTGCGAGAGGGCTGTACAAGCAATGATCACACGCACGGCACAGCGGACACACCAGGAACCGCGGTGTTGGCCGTCGAATGGCGCTAGCTGCGCAGCATTTGTGCACCGCCGCCGTCAGTGTCAGCCAGTTTGCCGTGGCATACGGAGCTCCATCGCAGTCTTTAACACTGGTAGCATGCCGCGACAGCGTGGACGTGAACCGTATGTGCAGTTGACGGACTTTGAGCGAGGGCGTATAGTGGGCATGCGGGAGGCCGGGTGGACGTACCGCCGAATTGCTCAACACGTGGGGCGTGAGGTCTCCACAGTACATCGATGTTGTCGCCAGTGGTCGGCGGAAGGTGCACGTGCCCGTCGACCTGGGACCGGACCGCAGCGACCTACGGATGCACGCCAAGACCGTAGGATCCTACGCAGTGCCGTAGGGGACCGCACCGCCACTTCCCAGCAAATTAGGGACACTGTTGTTCCTGGGGTATTGGCGAGGACCATTCGCAACCGTCTCCATGAAGCTGGGCTACGGTCCCGCACACCGTTAGGCCGTCTTCCGCTCACGCCCCAACATCGTGCAGCCCGCCTCCAGTGGTGTCGCGACAGGCGTGAATGGAGGGACGAATGGAGGCGTGTCGTCTTCAGCGATGAGAGTCGCTTCTGCCTTGGTGCCAATGATGGTCGTATGCGTGTTTGGCGCCGTGCAGGTGAGCGCCACAATCAGGACTGCATACGACCGAGGCACACAGGGCCAACACCCGGCATCATGGTGTGGGGAGCGATCTCCTACACTGGCCGTACACCACTGGTGATCGTCGAGGGGACACTGAATAGTGCACGGTACATCCAAACCGTCATCGAACCCATCGTTCTACCATTCCTAGACCGGCAAGGGAACTTGCTGTTCCAACAGGACAATGCACGTCCGCATGTATCCCGTGCCACCCAACGTGCTCTAGAAGGTGTAAGTCAACTACCCTGGCCAGCAAGATCTCCGGATCTGTCCCCCATTTAGCATGTTTGGGACTGGATGAAGCGTCGTCTCACGCGGTCTGCACGTCCAGCACGAACGCTGGTCCAGCTGAGGCGCCAGGTGGAAATGGCATGGCAAGCCGTTCCACAGGACTACATCCAGCATCTCTACGATCGTCTCCATGGGAGAATAGCAGCCTGCATTGCTGCGAAAGGTGGATATATACTGTACTAGTGCCGACATTGTGCATGCTCTGTTGCCTGTGCCTATGTGCCTGTGGTTCTGTCAGTGTGATCATGTGATGTATCTGACCCCAGGAATGTGTCAATAAAGTTTCCCCTTCCTGGGACAATGAATTCACGGTGTTCTTATTTCAATTTCCAGGAGTGTATATCGCGTATCGTCTCGATGATGGCCGAGTAATGCTGTACAGCGGCGGCAGACACCACGTACACCTTGATACTGAGACGCAAGCAATGTGATATAAGGTCGTAAATTGGACTCGTTCCAGGTTACTAAGAATTCACATGATGGATACGCCACTGTGCCGCTAGTGCAATGTTATGGCCGCAGATGAACATCGTCTTCCATGCGGGCATTATGCGGCAGTGTGGTGTCTGATCGGAAAAAGAGTCGCCTTCCTCTTTCGAGTAGGGACGCAAGCAACTAACCCACGGATACTGCTTGTGTCGGATACGACATATTTTCCCCGAAGGAAGACCAGCGCACTGACTTGGATTCGGGGTTTGACTCTACTTTACCTTTTCTTGGGGGCGGGGGGGGGGGGGGGGGGGGGGCGGTAACAATACGCTGACTTTCGATTATTAATACAAGAACGTCGCTGACTGGTTTTGCAAAGTCCGAGATATCTAACATATTGTGCAAATTTTTAGTCAGTGCATTGCTTGATCCTTTTTACGGTAGGCGTGCACCTGGTGAGAAAATGTACTGTATTTGTTTCATACGACGCTTCCGAACAGCCGGCCTCTGTGGCCGAGCGGTTCTAGGCGCTTCAGTCCGGAATCGCGCTGCTGCTACGGCCGCACGTTCGAATCCTGGATGTTTGTGATGTTCTTAGGTTGGTTAGGTTTAAGTAGTTCTAAGTCTAGGGGACTGATGACTCAGATGTTAAGTCCCATAGTGCTTAAGGCCATTGGAAGCTTCCGAACAAGGAAGTAGCAGGACAGTATAGAGGATCCGCCATCACACGCAAAGACGTGCCCGGCTCCAACACAAGGTACAAGGCGGTCGGCGAGGAATGTGCCCACGGAGAGCGATGCAGTCCGTTCTTGTTTGTAGAAATTGTTTATGTCCATTGTTTGATACACCATTTATAGAGTGGGTTGGTGCATGAGTTCGTAGCGTTTTTCTACAAGTTTAATACACACAACAGATACATGTAACAGTCTTTAGTTATCAATAATATATTCTGCTTCTTACAAATCTGCCAACGCTGGGATAATTTTTCGGTTCCACGACTACAAAAATCACATGGTTTTGAGGCGAAGAACTCGTCTGGCTATGTTTGGAGCGCGTTTTCATCCGGAAAGGAAGTTCCTTTTACGTTCGGCGATAGAGAGCGGAAAAGGTGAAAATCCAAGAGCAGAGGATCATATGAATAGGGAGGGTGCAGAATGACTTCCCAACCCTACTCGTGCATAGCGTTGTATATACATTTTTTTTTCAGTCTAGCAGAATGTGAGCAGGCGTTATCGTGGATTACCATCACTTCACGCAATCTTCCTGGTCGTTGTTCTTGGACTGCGTCTAAAAGACGTCTCAGTTGCTGACAATAAATGTCAGCAGTGAGGATTACACCTCGGGGTGCATTTAATGGTACATCAATGCTCCACCAGACGCATAAGATAATCTTTTGTGGATGTGCGCAGGTTTTTAATCGGGGAGTTGTCGCATTGTTCCCTTATGTCAGCATAAAGGACACCATTTGTCGTCACCAGCTACGATACGGGAAAGGAATAATCGGTGTTGTTCACAAGCCAACTGATTACATGTAAATAGGAACGCACATGTGGACACCCACAGATCTTTGTGATCTTGGATCAAAGAATGCGTTTCCCATTCACCAGATTTTTGAACCTTCCCCATTGCATTCACACGTCGCACAATGATGGCACGATTACAGTTCATTACATTTGCCACTCGTCGAGTGTACTGGCGTGGATCACTGTGGATTAATGCGTTGAAACGATCTTCATCAAACGCTGAAGGTCTTCCTGAACGGGGAGAGTCACCCTCCTTAAAACTACAAAATACTATTTTTACAGTGCTCTGTCCAGTAGCGATGTCCGAATACAGGGCGCAAATGTTTCTGCCTGCCTCTGCTGCTGTCACCTTTCCACTGAACACAAACAGAAGAATTTGTTGGAAAAGTTCCAGTTTCTCCGTACTCCATTTTCTAGCGTCACTCTGCTATCCAAAATGTCGTAAAGACAATATGTAAACTTAAATAGCAATAGTGATCTACAAATAAGTCGATAAATAAATCCATAGGCAAAGGAATAAAAAAAATGCTGGGAACTTACACGCCAGCGTAATAATACCACTTGTTATGACCTCCAATTCCTTAATGAAACAAACTAAATAAATATAAATGAAAAAGTGCCCTACAAAAGAGTGTAAGAGTGCAGTTGTAATTTGCATGTAATTTTTGTCGTGTCAGATTGGTCATGACATTTATCCCGCTAAAAAAAAAAAAAATAAGCCGATAAGCTTTCGATTGTCATACCACTATTGGGTAGTAAATCTGTACCTTATATGGCTTCAGGGAGAGCATAAGGGAACAATTGACAGGAATACAGTAGAAGAAGAATGGGTAGCTTTCAGGGATGAAATAGTGAAGGCAGCAGAGGATCAAGTAGGTAAAAAATCGAGGGCTAGTAGAAATCCTTGGGTAACAGTAGAAATACTGAATTTAATTGATGAAAGGAGAAAATATAAAAACGCAGTAAATGAAGCAGGCCAAAAGGAATACAAACGTCTCAAAAATCAGAGCGACAGGAAGTGCAAAATGGCTAAGCAGGGATGGCTAGAGGACAAATGTTAGGATGTAGAGGCTTATCACACCAGGGATAAGATAGATACTGCCTACAGGAAAATTAAAGAGACCTTTGGAGATAAGAGAACCACTTGCATGAATATCAAGAGCTCAGATGGAAACCCAGTTCTAAGCAAAGAAGGGAAAGCAGAAAGGTGGAAGGAGTATATAGAGGGTCTATACAAGGGCGATGTACTTGAGGACAATATTATGGAAATGGAAGAGGATGTAGATGAAGGTGAAATGGGAGATACGTTACTGCCTGAAGAGTTTGACATAGCACTGAAAGATCGGAGTCGAAACAAGGCTCCGGGAGTAGACAACATTCCATTAGAACAACTGACAGCCCTGGGATAGCCAGTCCTGACAAAACTCTACCACCTGGTGAGCAAGATGTATGAGACAGGCGAAATCCCCTCATACTTCAAGAAGAATATAATAATTCCAATCCCAAAGAAAACAGGTGTTGACAGATGTGAAAATTACCAAACTAAAAGTTTAATAAGCCACGGCTGCAAAATACTAACAATTCTTTACAAACGAATGGAAAAACTGGTAGAAGCCGACCTCGGGGAAGATCAGTTTGGATTGCGTAGAAATATTGGAAGACCTGAGGCAATGCTGACCTTACGACTTATCTTAGGATTAAGGAAAGGCAAACCCACGTTCCTAGAATTTGTAGACTTAGAGAAAGCATTTGACAATGCTGACTGGAATACTCCCTTTCAAGATCTGAAGATGGCAGGCGTAAAATACAGGGAACGAAAGGCTATATACAATTTGTACAGAAACCGGATGGCAGTTATAAGAGTCGAAGGACATGAAAGGGAAGCAGTGGGTGGGAAGGGAGTGAGACAGGGTTTTATCCTCTCCCCGATGTTATTCAATCTGTATATTGAGCAAGCAGTAAAGGAAACAAAAGAAAAATTCAGAGTAGGTATTAAAATCCATGGAGAAGAAATAAAAACATTGAGGTTCGCCGATAACATTGTAATTATGTCAGAGACGGGAAAGGACTTGGAAGAGCAGTTGAACGGAATGGACAGTGTCTTGAAAGGAGGATAGAAGATTAACATCAACAATCGCAAAACGAGGATAATGGAGTGTGGTCAACTAGGCTGATGCTGAAGGAAATAGATTAGGAAATGAGACACTTAAAGCAGTAAAGGTGTTTTGCTATTTGGGGAGCAAAATAACTGATGATGGTCGAAGCAGAGAGGATATAAAATGTAGACTGGCAATGACAATGAAAGCGTTTCTGAAGAACAGAAATTTGTTAACATCGAGTATAGATTTAAGTGTCAGGAAGTCGTTTCTGAAAGTATTTGTATGGAGTGTAGCCATGTATGGAAGTGAAACATGGACGATAAATAGATTGGACAAGAAGAGAATAGAAGCTTTCGAAATGTGATGCTACAGAAGAATGCTGAAGACTAGATGGGTAAATCACATAAATAATGAGGAGGTATTGAATAGAATTGCGGAAAGGGGGAGTTTGTGGCACAACTTGAGAAGAAGAAGGGCCGGTTGGTAGGACATGTTCTGAGGCATCAAGGGATCATCAATTTAGTATTGGAGGGCAGCGTGGAGGGTAAAAATCGTAGAGGAAGACCAAGAGATGTATACACTAAGCAGATTCAGAAGGATGTAGGGTGCAGAGGTTACTTAGAGATGAAGAAGCTTGCACAGGATAGAGTAGCATGGAGAGCTGCATCAAACCAGTCTCAGGACTGAAGACCGCAACAAACAAACAACATATAGCTGCTGTGAACGAATTTGCAATTAGCGATTCAGTTTCGGAAACTATTTCGGATTGCATTGTAGGCGTTTGATCTGGGATACTCTATACACAATTAATGAGCTGTCTTGGTGATCTCACCTGCAGTGGTGCGAGGTGTAGAAGACGGTGGTGCAGCCAATGCGAGTACCAGAGTGACCAGAGCGGCGAACACGGGCGCCGTGGACGGGCCCATGTCTGCCTGCCGCGAAACTGGCCGGCGGATGCGGTCCGGCGGGCGTCGCGCCTCCAGATAGCGGCGACGCCCATCCAGCGCATCCCTCGCTATCGCCGCAGCTGGCCTGTGGCCTCTTCTCTCCAGCCTCTGCTGAGGGGCACAGCTGACGCAGGAAAAAGTAATGTGTCCACTCCATAAAGCGACTATCTGACGTCGATCTCTTCGTCTTTTCTGTGACTTACAAAGCGAAGCCTATAAAACCAAAACTGCTCATTACTTTTTCACACATTCTTCCTCGTGTCCATGAAGCTGAGTTTGCTGAATATCGACGTTAATCGACGTTAATCAGAGTCACGTTTTTTGTTTTATATCAGACGTCCAGTACCGGACATACGAGATAAAAGCCACCTGCTTCTCCTTCACTTCAGTTAGTTACAAATACAGGGTCTTTTACAATGATTTCAAACTTGAATAACACAGAAATTAATCGCGAAACAAAGTTGAACATTTTACACAGGGTACAACATTTATTACGTATGTGTCTATGTCTGTGTCTATGTCGATGTCCCTAAGTGCAGTGGTGAGCTGAGTTTCGCAGTTCTGAAATACGCCACCATCTGATTGTCTGTATTCCAATGATTTGGGGACGATTTCGGTTGTGGATATTCAACTTGATCTGCATGACAGGAGTCCTACACTGGGAGCAATTGATTCTGAGGGGATGACTTGTACCTCAACTAACAGATACAGGTTGCGTCTTCTTGTAAGCAGATAGTCAATTTGTGCCCACCACTTGTAATTATTATCAGATGTGTATGCCTCTTCTTGAATGTCTGTCACCACAAGCTCATGTGATTGGACAAAATCCAAAATCCGTATGCCATTCTCACTCGAAGTGCCATATCCATTTGTACCAGGTAATTGGTCATACCCATTTCTCTCCGATCCTAAAAAATGTTTCAAATGGCTCTAAGCACTATGGGACTTAACATCTGAGGTCATCAGTCCCTTAGACTTAGAACTACTTAAACCTAACAAACCTAAGGACACCACGCACATCCATACCCGAGGCAGGATTCGAATCTGCGACCGTAGCAGGAGCGTGGTTCCAGACAGAAGCACCTAGAACCGCTCGGCCACAGCTTCCGGCCGCCTGTCCTACATGACCATTTAGGTCGCCTTCTATTGTCAGATATTCCTCGGGGTCAGTAGTGCGTAGATGCGCATCTAATTCTGTCCAAATTCATCCTTCTGTTCATCAGTGCATACGACTCGGGGCGCATGGCAGGACAAAATTCGAGGTGTAGATGTGCCAATCTCGATTTTTACACTCATGAGTCGATCAGAATTCTTATACATTTGTGACACTGTCGGGATACTTATCGCGAGTCACATAGTTTACTCCGTTATGATTGCTGTTTGTGCCGGTATAGCATAGTTTGTATCCATCGCCGATCTCCCCGACCTTCGCACCTTTGCATTTCGTTTCTTGGACTCATGCAATGTCTATGTGTTGGTTTTTCAAGATTTCATCTAATTCCCGGATTCTTCCAAACTTGATCCTCATGTTGACATTAGCCATTCGAAGGTGGACCGTTAGCCACCTCGTGCAGTGACGG
This sequence comes from Schistocerca piceifrons, assembly GCF_021461385.2. NCBI lineage: Eukaryota > Metazoa > Arthropoda > Insecta > Orthoptera > Acrididae > Schistocerca > Schistocerca piceifrons. Next base: position 601,364,027 of record NC_060141.1, on the reverse strand, counting down.
GTAGCCCTTGTCCATTTCTCACGTTTCCCGGGCAATGGGAAAGCGCGCCGCTTGTGGGGTTCGCCCTAGTATTCGTACCCCATTTTCGAACAGACATATTTATACAATATACTGGGTTATATCATTTAAGAAGTCTTTGAGCCACTCTCATATCTGTGAACATACTCCATATGCTCACACCTTCCTGAACAGCCTGCGATGGGGTACCTTGACAAATGCTTTCCGGAAGCCATATGAATATGCCTGTTACCCTCCATACTTAGTTCGCAGTACGAATATCTCAAGTGAGAAAAGGCAAGATGAGTTTTGCACCAGCGCTGCTGTCTAAAACCAAGCTGACACGTGGACATACACTTCTAGGTCTCAAGAAAATTTGTTACATTCGAACTGAAAATATATTAAAGGATTATGCAGCGAAGTTAGGGATATTCGTCTGTAATTATGTGGGTCCGTTATTTTACCTTTCTTATGTACAGGATTCACCCACGTTCTTTTGCAGTCGCTTGGAATTTTGTGCTGGACGAGAAATTCACGATAAATGAAAGCTAGGTAAAGACCAATGCCGTAGATTGCTCTTTGTAAAACCGAATTGTGGTTCCATTCGCTCCTGATGAATTATTTAGTTACAAATCTTTCAGCTGTTTCACTACGCCAGGGATGCTTACTACACTCATGCTCATAAATTAAGGATAATGCAGATATATGGTGAAACAACGCTCTGGTGGGCGGTTGCGGGTTTAAATGACCTCGGTTTCTGACCATGCGGTGCATTTGACCTGCAGTCGCCGCATGGCGGCGCTGGAAGCAGTCCACATACAAAGAGGTGTGTTGGTGCATGTCAGAGTACAGCGCAGCGAGTTAAGTGTGCACACGTTTTCAGATGTGTGTTGAAAATGTCTGAAAGAACAGATACTGATGACGTTATGAGTGGTAGAATACTAGGGTGACCGGAGGCTGGCCAAACATAGCAGGTCGTAGCATGGGCCCTCCGTGTGCCACAATGTGTGATCTCAAGATTATGGTAACGATTCCAACAGACAGGAAACGCGTCCATTCACTACAGTACGGGACGTCCACAGTGTTCAACACCACAAGAAGAGCGATATCTACCATCAGTGTCCGCAGACGACCGTGGAGTACTGCAGGTAGCCTTGCTCGGGATCTTACCGCAGCCACTGGAACAGTTGTCTCCAGACACACAGTCTGCAGACAACTGAACACCTGAGACCTGCAAGGTGCATTCCACTGACCCCTGGTCACAGGAGAGCCCGTAAAGCCTGGTGTCAAGAAGACAGTACATGGTCATTGAAACAGTGGTCCCAGGTTATGTTCACGGACGAGTCCAGGTATAGTCTGAACAGTGATTCTCGCCGGGTTTTCATCTGGCCTGAACCAGGAAGCAGATGCCAAACCCTTAATGTCCTTGAAAGGGACCTGTATGGAGGTCGTGGTTTGATGGTGTGGTGTGGGATTATGATTGGTGCAGAATACCCCGGCATGTCTTTAACAGAGGAACTGTAAGAGGCCAGGTGTATCAGGATGTCATTTTGCACCAGTATGTCCGCCTTTTCAGGAGTACAGTGGGTCGCACCTTCCTTCTGATGGATGATAACGCACGGCCCCACCGAGCTGCCATCGTGGAGGAGTACCTTGAAACAGAAGGTATCAGGCGAATTGAGTGGCCTGCCTGTTCTCCAGACCTAAACCCCGTCGAGTACGTCTGGGATGCTCTCGGTCGATGTATCGCTGAACGTCTTCAAACCCATAGGACACCAGGAACTCCGACAGGTACTGGTGCAAGAATCGGAGGCTATACCCCAGCAGTCCACATCGCGGTGAACGTACATTGGAATCGTGTATTCGTCATCGCCATACAGGCGTATCACCCGGCGTGACGCGACCATCATGATGCTGTAAACATAACCTGGATTCTTCCGAAAAAATGACGTTTTGCCATTCTTGCACCCAGGTTCGTCGTTGAGTACACCATCGCAGGCACTCCTGTCTGTGATGCAGGAAACCGCAGCCATGGTCTCCGAGCTGATAGTCTCTGCTGCTGCAAACGTCGTCGAACTGTTCGTGCAGATGGTTGTTGTCTTGCAAACGTCTGCATCTGTTGACTCAGGGATCGAGACGTGGCTGCACGATCCGTTACAGCCATGCGGATAAAATCCTTGTCATCTCGACTGCTAGTGATGCGAGGCCGTTGGGATCCAGCACGGCGTTCCGTATTACCCTCCTGAACCCACCGATTCCATATTCTGCTAATAGTCATTGGATCTCGACCAACGCGAGCAGCAATGTCGCGATACGATAAACCGCAATCGCAATAGGCTACAATACGACCTTTATCGAAGTCGGAAACGTGATGGTACGCATTTCTCCTCCTTTCCTCCTTACACGAGGCATCACAACAATGTTTCACCAGGAAACGCAGGTCAACTGCTGTTTGTGTATGAGAAATCGGTTGGAAACTTTCCTCATGTCAGCACGTTGTAGGTGTCGCCACGGGCGCCAACCTTGTGCGAATGCTCTGAAAAGCTAATCATTTGCATAACACAGCATCTTCTTCCTGTCGGTTAAATTTCGCGTCTGCAGCACGTCATCTTCGTTGTGAAGCAATTTTAATGGGCAGTAGTGTAGTTTCCGGCTGGGCTGGGTGCGGTCGTTTGGCGTGGAGCAGTGAGGAAATCTCCGAGACGCTGGTGGCCTCTATGCGGTGTCGGAGTGTGTGGCTCTGTTCCCATTGCTACGAGGTTCGTGGCTCACCGATTCTGGACATGAAAGTTGAGTTTTGACTTAATCTACCAGCAAGTCACGACTGTTCACATCGTGTCGTTTGGAGTTCGTTGTCGGCTGTTGGGATATTCGTGCGAGCAACAACATGTGTTTTCAAGTTGGGAAATTGTAGCCACCCTCCGGTGGAGTTTAACTGTACTTGATTATTTGAACTGAAGTGCACCAGCGGAATCTTCTGTATTGTGGCCGTTAACGTTGAGGTTACCTGTCCTGGCCGTTGACATAAATTCAGGCAGTGTATTTCCCTCATTGTGTTGTCGCTGTCCAGCACGGTGTGTAGTTGGACAGCTCAATGTATAATTGGTTGTGGACGCCAGTACCTTCTACGTTGTTCCATTGAACTTCCTGTTGTATGCTGGTATGGTGAAGGAGAGTTTATCTTTTTGGTGGGTCCGTTGACTGTCTGCCAGTTGGGTTGTCGTCAGATCGACAATGGTTGGGCCGACTGCCTGTCTTACCTAAACGAGCGTTAGTGTTCGAATTCCAGGCCGACCCTCGGCACTTCTGAGCGTCCTTGAGTGTACTGCCTTTCCTTGTTTGCTCTTGTTGTTTGCACTAGCCGATTTTTAGATTAAGGTTGTTTTTCCCTTATGGCGCCAGATGGTTTGGGCCTTCAGCTTAATTTAAGAACTGTTTTACGTAAAGCCTTTGGCATTTTTAAAATTAATGTTATTGAGTCTGACGTGTTGGGCCTTCAGCCGATTTTGAATTTTAGTTTTTTTGCTCTTAGAGCGTCAGATTTTGAATTAAAGTTTTTCTGCTCTTAAGGTGGTAGATGGTTTGGGCCTTGAGCCATAATTAAGAACTGTTTTACGTAAAGCCTTTGGCATTTTTAAAATTAATGTTATTGAGTCTTAAGTGTTGGGTCTTCAGCCGATTTTGAATTTAAATTGTTTTGATCTTAAAGTGTCAGATTCTTTGGGCCTTCAGCTATAAGATAAAGCTTTGCCTTTTAAATTTCTGATTTTGCTTTAGCTTTAAGTTACTGGCTTTCGGCCGTTTTAAAATTAAGGCATGTAATTGTACGGTGCATTCAGCCGCTAATTAAGTTCCAAAACTAAAATTGTGCTTAAAAAAAAACAAATTCTTGCCCCTAGTAATGTTTGATCAAATAAAAGGTTGTATGTTCGAGTGTACCTGACAGCCGCTTATTTTGGTCCCTTTCCACAACTTAAACCACGTGTCCTGTCCTGCGGGTGTAGCAGGGCGTCCCACTTGTGTCGGTCGTGGATGTTTGCGATGTCCTTAGGTTACTTAGGTTTAAGTAGTTCTAAATCTAGGAGACTGATGACCTCAGATGTTAATTCCCATAGTGCTTAGAGCCATTTGAACCATCAGCGTCCATTGTTGTCACATCAGGAGGGCAGCAAGTTGCATATCTAGGATTCTGTCTGCTTTTATAGTTTACTTCTTCAGTTTTACTAGGATGCTTAGCATGTGTGCATGCTGTGTGCAGACGCAGGAGGAGGTGGCCGCAGTTCGCGAATAGCTGAATGTGATTTTGGCTATGGTCAATCACCTTCAGGGTGCTGCCTCGGGGTCTGGCAGTTGCGGAGAATCTGGCACGTCGCTTGGGACACGTCAGATGTCGCTTGTTTTGCCCACTGGCACTACTTCCCAGTGTATGCGACCCGGTGGATCGGACTTCACAGCAAGCCGAGTGGCAGGAAGTAACGCGTTCGCGTCGCTCGAGGCGAAGGGCCAGTGTGGAGACTGGCCACCTGGCCTCGCCTATGCACCCTTCTGTTTCGGTGTAAAGCATATGAGAGGTTCGGACAACAAAGTGGCTGATGCCCTCAGTGCGACTGGGAAGTAGTTGAGACCACACAAGTTAACCAGGAGTTCATACGTGTTTCTGCTCTTCTTGCAGAGATTCCAGTGCTGCTAGATAATACGACGATGATTTTAGATTAAAGGACCTCAAAGGGCACCTTAGAGATGCATATCCAGGCGCAGATATTGGATCAGATCACAATCCTGTTACTGGTACCATAATGAATAAATTTCAACGTTCAAAGCCGAAAAACAGCATACTTTGATACTGAAAAACTGAAGAACCTAAAATTGAGAGTGGAGGTTGGGAAAGAATTGGAAAACAACATGCCACCCATAGACGAGATCAAAGAAAGAAGTACTAATGAATCCTGTGGAAAGGTACGCAATGCAGCCATTAAAGTTGCTACAGCCAAACTTGGTACATATAAAAAACATAATTCTAAGTCCTGCATGACGGGAGATAATCTACTGAAAATGGAAGAACGTAGAATACAGAAGGTGCGTCATAAAAATGTGGAATACCAAGAGACACATAAAGAAATGAAGAAGATGGTTCAAGAAGCAAAAGCGAAGAGGATTGAGGAACAATGCACCGAAGAAATGCTGAAGTTACATGACTAGTATAGTTTCCATAAGAAGATCAAAGCTGTAACTGTAACCTTTAAGAAGCATAATCAAACTCCTTTAAGAGATGGGGATTATCGTATTATTCTCGTATCGGAAAAAATGGGAAAACACCAGGAGAATTGCATATCACCTCTGTTTCCGACAAAAGAGACACGACAGTAAATCAAAATGAAGAAGAATCTGGTCCACGTATCTTACAATCAGAGGTAGAATAAGCGCTGAAAATAACAAAGAACAGAAATGCGCCTGGAGAAAACAACTTATCCACTGAAATTTTTAAATGCATGAACCCAAAAACGTTGACAGCTCAGGCCAGAGCCCGGATGAATGGCTGAAGTCAACCTTTCTCCCATTATCGAAGAAAGCAAATGCAAAAACGTGCCCAGAATTTCGATTGATCTCGTTGATGAGTCATGCTCTGAAAGCTTTTCTAAGAATTATACATAACCGAATTTATCATAAATGTGAGGAGCATTGTACAGAAACCCAATTTGGATTTATGAAGTGAATGGGAACTCGAGAAGCGTTATTTGGTATGAAGATACTTATGCAAAGATGCTATGACCATCAGCAGGTTATCCATATATGCATTATCGTCTATGAGAAAGCATTTGCCACCGTTAACCATGCCCCGCTTATCACAATCTTACGAGAAATAGGATTGGATGGTAAGGACGTAAGAATCATTCAGAAATTATACTGCAATCAGAGAGCAGAGGTCAAAATTAAGAAAAAATTAAATACAGAATCTGCGCAAAAACAAAGGAGTCCGCCAGGGCTGTATACTATCCCCATTACCGTTCATTTTGTATCTGGACAAGATTTTTCGACCCAGTCATGACTCAGAATTATTTGGTATAAAAGTAAATGGAGTGAAGATCTGGATGTTACGGTATGCCGATGACACAGCTTTGTTTGCGCCATCCGCAGCCGAACGTCAGAAAACACTTATAGAAATAGATAAAGCTGGTCAGCATTTTGTGTCAGAATAAATGCCAAGAAAACTAAATGGATGTAAATTGAAAGAACCCCTGGTCAAAACGAGTCCCTAGTCATTAATTGTAGTAAAATAGAGAAAGTAACCAAATTTAAATATCTAGGATCTGTGATAAACTCTAAACTTGATTGTGATGAGGAAATTAAGATTCCCTGTGTGACTGCCAAAGAAACGTTCCGAAAACTACGAAATGTACTGATATACACAGACATGCCGCTTCATCTGAGAATAAGGTTGGTACAATGCTATGTTGTCCCCGTCCTACTCTATTGAGCGGAAATTTGGTCAATTAAAGCAGGTCCTGTAAAGAGATTAGAAGCAACAGAAAAAATGTGGTTCTTGCGCCGATTACTAAAAATACCATGGATTGAGAAAGTGAGCAATGCTGAAGTGCTGCGTACAGCCGGGGTGGATAGAAAACTAATGGGGACAATTAAAAGAAGAAAGACATCGTAACTGAGGCACATTATGAGAGGAAAGGAATATGAACTTTTGCAATTAATTCTTGAGGGCAGAATAGAAGGAAAGCGCCCACCAGGCAGAAGGAAACAATCGTCAGAGAATATCAAGACATTGACTGGCGTCAACAAACTGGTTCAACAAGCAAGGGAACGCCACCATTGAGCAGCCGAAGCACTAGAAGTGTATGGCACCAAGAAGAAGAAGAGAGACAGAAATAAGTTTCGTGGTATTCAATCAATTCCGCTAAGACGGTAAAACTAAGATTTATCTTCCGAAGAAATTGATGCCACCTTTTTTAAATGCTGTGTTCAGTGTCAATGCGGGGGCCATCTCAGCGTTACAAAGACGTTGTGCGTAGTAGAGAACATTTAACTTGACCAACTTTGAATGGTGACGTAAGGAAACTGGTGAACCGATGCTAAGAATGAAAAATGGTTAAACCTAATTCTAACAAACGCAGGACAGTCTGCATTCCAGTCTAGCAGAGAATCGTATGGATAATGTTTTTATTGGTTATCCGGAATCCCTACCACTTCAAAAAGTGGTAACCGGTACATACTAGTAGTGGCTGACGCATATAGGTGGTTTGTTTGGTAACTACCTAGAAAGTCCATGACAACAGGGGTTACCATTCAGCACTTGCCCAAAATATTTTCGGTGTTTGGGACACCTACGGTTTAGGAACGGGGAAATACGCGTGACGTTCTTCAAGGCTATAGATACTGTAATAATTAATAACTGAGTAAGCAATTCAGTTGAAGAAGAATGGACCTTTATGAAAAAGACAATCATAGAAGCTGGAAAGAAAAACATAGGTACAAGAAAGGAAGCTCCCAAGAAATGATGGGTAACAGAAAGAAGGAAGCCAAAAGATGTTCTGAGAGAGTCAGGAATAAAGAAATACAAGTCATTTAGGAAATAAATAAATAGGGAAAGCAGGAAAATGTCCAGAAATCTGAAAGGAAATGATTGTCGGAAGGAGTGACTCAGCAAAGTCAAAACAACCTTTTCTGAAATTAAAAGCTAGGGGTAGAATCATGAAGAGCGCAATGGGAATTCCACTGATAAATCCAGAGGAATGAACGGGTAAACAAACAGTAAATTGAAGGCCTCTATGATGGCGAGGATTTATCTGATGACGTACGAAGAAGCAGGAGGCGACAGCGAAGAGAGAGGGGATCCAGCATTAGAATCAGAATTTAAAAGAGATTCGGAAGATTCAAATACAAAGGACGCAGAAAGGATAGGTAACGTAACATTGCATTCTCTAAAACATTCGGGAAGTTTCTACAAAACGACTATTCACGTTGGTGTTTGTAGAACGAATGAAACTGGCAATATGCCATCATATTTTCGGAAAAACATCTTCCACACAATTCCGAGGACAGCAAGAGTCGCCAAGAGTGAGCATTATCACACAATTAGCTTAGCAGCCCAAGCATACAGTTTGCTTACAAGGGTAATATGCAGAAGAACTGGGAAGAAAACTGTTAGATGACGACCAGTTCGACGACCAGAGAGGCGGTTATGATATTGCGGTTGATACCGGAAGGAAGGCTGAAGAAAAACCAAGAGACGTTGATAGGATTTGACAACCTGAGAAAAGCATTCGACAATGTGAACTGGAGCAAGATGTTCGAAATGCTGAGAAAAATAGGGGAAAGCTGTGGGAAAAGCGGGTATTACACAACATGAATAAGAACCAACGGGGAACTATAAGTTTGGAATACCGAAATCGAGGTGCTCGGATTAATCCACACATCGGCGAAGAAATGACGTAAATAAAATAAACATACAAGAGTGGTATTACAATTCAAGGTGATCGGATTGCGGTACTGGTTAGATGCTCTCTTACTCTGCACAGGCCACTGTGGCCGAGCGGTTCTAGGCGCTTCAGTCCGGAACCGCGCTGCTGCTACGGTCGCAGGTTCGAATCCTGCCTCGGGCATGGATGTGTGTGATGTCCTTAGGTTAGTTAGGCTTACGTAGTTCTAAGTCTGTGGGACTTATGACCTCAGATGTTAAGTCCCATAGTGCCCAGAGCCATTTGAACCATTTTCTTACTCTGCAGGGCCGTACGACATCGCCAGAGAGTTCTCCACAGTCAGTGTCCTCGATCACGACAAGCCACTGAAAGACAGTCAGCTCAAAATTAGCTCTAACAACCAGGACGTAGAATGAAAGATATTCTCTTGAATCCCGCCTGCCCATCTCATCCATCCAGGTGTTTTGCTTTAAGGCTGGCAGAACTGAGCCATACACTTGGAGAGACTCTTCGCCTAGCTCTGCTTAGCTACCGTTTCCGCGATGTATCGAATGACGATGCCTTGGCGGCTTTGCAAGGCATTTAAGCATGTGTGCAGCTGACACGCGATCTGCTGGGATTTGGCTGTTTCCGTGGAGCCACAAATGGTATTGCAGCTTGTACTTGACAGCCACGGAGGCAGCTCATCATAGGTTGATGTTTACATCATGGGCTGCGCGTCCGTCTATCGGGGAGTTGGAACTTCGTTCCGTGTGTGTGTGTTGATGAGCCATGTTCAAGAGTTAGGTCGTGTTCCTGTCGCCTTGGCTGGTAGATACAGGGTGTTTCAAAAATGACCGGTATATTTGAAACGGCAATAAAAACTAAACGAGCAGCAATAGAAATACACCGTTTGTTGCAATATGCTTGGGACAACAGTACATTTTCAGGCAGACAAACTTTCGAAATTACAGTAGTTACAATTTTCAACAACAGATGGCGCTGCGGTCTGGGAAACTCTGTAGTACGATATTTTCCACATATCCACCATGCGTAGCAATAATATGGCGTAGTCTCTTAATGAAATTACCCGAAACCTTTGACAACGTGTCTGGCGGAATGGCTTCACATGTAGATGAGATATACTGCTTCAGCTGTTCAATTGTTTCTGGATTCTGACGGTACACCTGGTCTTTCAAGTGTCCCCACAGAAAGAAGTCACAGGGGTTCATGTCTGGCGAATAGGGAGGCCAATCCACGCCGCCTCCTGTATGTTTCGGATAGCCCAAAGCAATCACACGATCATCGAAATATTCATTCAGGAAATTAAAGATGTCGGCCGTGCGATGTGGCCGGGCACCATCTTGCATAAACCACGAGGTGTTCGCAGTGTCGTCTAAGGCAGTTTGTACCGCCACAAATTCACGAAGAATGTCCAGATAGCATGATGCAGTAATCGTTTCGGATCTGAAAAATGGGCCAATGATTCCTTTGGAAGAAATGGCGGCCCAGACCAGTACTTTTTGAGGATGCAGGGACGATGGGACTGCAACATGGGGCTTTTAGTTTCCCCATATGCGCCAGTTCTGTTTATTGACGAAGCCGTCCAGGTAAAAATAAGCTTCGTCAGTAAACCAAATGCTGCCCACATGCATATCGCCGTCATCAATCCTGTGCACTATATCGTTAGCGAATGTCTCTCGTGCAGCAATGGTAGCGGCGCTGAGGGGTTGCCGCGTTTGAATTTTGTATCGATAGAGGTGTAAACTCTGGCGCATGAGACGATACGTGGACGTTGGCGTCGTTTGGACCGCAGCTGCAACACGGCGAACGGAAACCCGAGGCCGCTGTTGGATCACCTGCTGCACTAGCTGCGCATTGCCCTCTGTGGTTGCCGTACGCGGTCGCCCTACCTTTCCAGCACGTTCATCCGTCACGTTCCCAGTCCGTTGAAATTTTTCAAACAGATCCTTTATTGTATCGCTTTTCGGTCCTTTGGTTACATTAAACCTCCGTTGAAAACTTCGTCTTGTTGCAACAACACTGTGTTCTAGGCGGTGGAATTCCAACACCAGAAAAATCCTCTGTTCTAAGGAATAAACCATGTTGTCTACAGCACACTTGGACGTTGTGAACAGCACACGCTTACAGCAGAAAGACGACGTACAGAATGGCGCACCCACAGACTGCGTTGTCTTCTATATCTTTCACATCACTTGCAGCACCATCTGTTGTTGAAAATTGTAACTACTGTAATTTCGAAAGTTTGTCCGCCTGAAAATGTACTGTTGTCCCAAGCATATTGCAACAAACGGTGTATTTCTATCGCTGCTCGTTTAGTTTTTATTGCCGTTTCAAATATACCGGTCATTTTTGAAACACCCTGTATGACCACACAGCCCGTGATTCGCTTTGACTTGATACAGGAGCGACAGTGAGCACCATTTGTTTTGGTCTTAAAAGTGTTGGCCATGAACTGCAATGCAACAAACCCCTTGTGCAGTCATTTCTGAGTGTCGTGTTATTTGACATTAAATTGATTCAGGATGTTCTACTATCTATGTTTCGCCGGGGCCTTTATGTGGATCAGCGTCCTGGCGATAAGAAACTATCTAAATAAATAAAAAATTTAGTTCTGTGAGGGCATCGGTTTTAGAAGGCGTATGCCTTTTTTAAATTGAAGTATCGGTATCTGCCGTATTCTTTAATCAAATGGCTTGTATATATATTCTCTTATGTTCGGTATTACAGGGCCATATGGACTTTATCATTGAAATTTGCCGCTGTGTTGTCGTGGTTGCTGAGAGACGTTAAGTCGAAGTCCTGCTGGGGCTCTGCCTACAACACGTACGACTTCCACATCAAAATACTATATGAGCTAGTGCTGTGCTATACTTCTTAATTAAGGATCGCCTAGTCAGGATGATTTGTAGGACAACCGGAGCTATAATTGCAAAGCAAATGTGCGCTGGACATTATCGATTTAATTTGATCACCATTCTTCATGGATCAATGAAAGTGTCTGTTAGGCAGTTACTACCGTGTGAACATCACCTCTCTGAATATTAACAGCAAACAGTGTCTCACTAGTATCTTAATTGCATCAGAATGTACCGCTTACACATTGGAGGCGCATCTCAAATCTAATTGGAAGGCTACTTGGAAAACGCTACAAGCTTTCGTAAGCTGCGCTGCTCGAAAATGCAAAGAAATCGAGAGCACGAATCACGAGATTACACAATTAACCAAGTAACCCGAGTTGCACAGTAAATTCTGCAACTTCTGAGCTGCTTAGTTAACGAATAGCGCTGATTGCAGAGTGGGGAGTACACTTATTACTCAGCGAACATGCACCGTAATGCACAAGTCTGCATATAGGCTACATCAAATGACGGAGATTGTGGCAGAGAAACAACGCCGCCGACGTCAAGAGAAGCTCAGGCGACTTTCCCATACCAAGTCCCGAAGTAGAATCTGTTATCTGCCTAATTCTGTTCTTCAAACGGGAGTGGAGAAACTCCAGCACTGCAGTGTGATAATGGTATTGTACAGGCACCTTATACACTCCGCTAAGATAGTAGTGACTCAAAGCTGTATCAAGGTGTATGGAATGGGAGAATATAGTTCTCCCGCCTATACCTAGAGAAAAGTGTTATACAGTGGAAGTAATCAGATTTTGCTGCATAAGCCGCAGTACTTTGATGAAGCCACGAGATGCACGCGAAAATTGACACCCGATATGAGCACTTTAATGAAGGAAACATTATAGAGGCATGGTGTCATGAGGCTATTGTTTCTCCTGTACAGGAGAAATATTGTGAGAGCAAGAAGCATTTGTGAGAAACCTAACAAGGGAACATTGGAGAAGATTTCAGAGACATATACTTTTATGCTAAGATTTATAACTATGCAGTGGATTGTTTGTATATGTATTGCACGATCCAGCCAAATTAATGTGAGCATCTGTCAGAAGCCTGAATAAGTGCTTTTTTTCAGCGCCTACTCTAGGAAGAGAGTCATTGAGATTTCGGAAGGTGGAGCAATGTAAATTCCAGGGCCGTGGATAGCTGCACCAGGTTTCTCGGCTGAGTTATTGTGCGAACAGACCGATCGAGGCTGTCCCACACATTCACGATAATGTAGAAAAGGGGGTTTGGTGGCCGAGGGAGTACAGTAAACTCATCGAGAATCTCTTCGAACGCGTGTGTACACTGCTACCGCTGTGACACGTTGCACTATCCTGCTGGTCGATGCCATTGTGCCAAGGAAAGAACAAACTGCATGCAGGCGTGGATATGGTCTTCAGGGATAGCCACATGCTCGTGCTGATCTGTAGTGTCTACCAGAATAATGACACATCCCAGGAATGCCACGAAAAAGGTTTTCAGACCATAACACTCCCTCCTCCGGATATGGTCTCCAGGGATAGCTACATGCTCGTGTTGATCTGTAATTGAAAAAGTATCAACTGTCTTGTACACTGGCAATCTGCTCCTCCTCCGGCCGGGCGCATTCCATTGCAGAGCCGTGCACGCCAATGACCATGTGCCCCATAGAGATAAAACCTGTTTCGTCTGAAAAGGTCACATGTAGCCACTCAGTGGACATACAGTTGCAGTACGGACGTGCTGATTCCAGCCTTTGTCGCCAGTGAACAGCAGTCAGCATGGGTGCATGAGCCAGGAGCCTGCTACAGGATCGCGCACACAGCAATGTTCGCTAAATGTTCGTTGATAAATCACTCTTTGTAGCCCCTTGGTTCATCTCGGTGACCAGGTGCTCGACAGTTGAATATGTAATCCCTGGTACGCATCTCCGCACTTCATACCTGTCACCCATGGTCCGTGGTGCACCATAGCTGCCTTCGCATCTGTTTTGGATAACTGTATCTTTAACCATGATGGCATGCGAACTGTTTACAAATATAGCCTTTTCGGAAATGCTTCCACCCTTGTCCTGAAAGTCAATGATCGTGCCCTTTCGGCCGTCAGATAAATAGCTCCGTTCCCATATTACTAAAATAATTGCTGTGCTTTCCGGGTCCCCCCCCCTCCCCCCGACACGCTTTATATATTCTCTACTGCTACTGTTTCCACTAACCGTTTGTGAGTGGCTACTGCACGCTGACGTCGAGCATAAACGGTCCTCACATTAATGTGATGGGATTGTATAAATGTTAGAGATAAGAACTGTTGTATTGAAGCAAAAGATTCAAATTTTTGCCAGTCCTGAACATTGCCCACTACAACACCGTCTGATGTGGATATATTACCGAGTTAGAAATAATGTTATTCCATAGGTCTTAATGAACCAATTTGTCGAACTGACTTAAACCAATCACTATTAAAGATTTCAAAATAAAACGTCTATTTAGCACTGCTGTTGTAACTTATTTGTTAGACAGCAGTAGAGAAACACACATGGTTCGCTTATTGCCACAGTTGTGATAATGGGTGTCAGTATGGATGAAGTGGTAAGCATAGCGAATAAAACCTCTTTAGACGCAGTCACATGCGTAAGGGTTCAGGTAGTAAATTAGCACTACACACTAGTTTACATTATACTTCAAAGAAGGGTTATGAAAAGGGAGACGTGGAGGATAACAAGATTTTTTTTGAGATATTCTGCATGATTTGCATTGCATCAGAGATCCACAGTCACATATCTTATGCTAAAGTCAGCAGATTATACTCTATAATTTTATATTGTAATAGATGTAGCTGCTTTTTCTTGTTAAAGTGAGACACCTATTTTCTCTATTGAGATATGTACTAGGAGGTTAGGTCAATATTTGTTATGATAACAATGATCTTATCAATTCCTACGAAAAACCTGGCCTATGCTATACAGTTTGTTATCATCCGTTAACATCTGTGCTTCACAGATAGCGTAGCAGCAGCGACTTGTACACTCTGCTAAGTTAGTTATGACATAATGCTGTATCACAATGTATTGGATGGAAAAATATTCGATTCTGTTTCCAGCCATAACATAGCAACTATAATCCGCCTCCTAGTCAAATATATCATACTACCTTTACAAAGAATATATGCAGAAAGTTCTTCATTTATTGAGCGAGAGACAAGCATCGCATTACACCAGAAAACATTACACACACACACACACACACACACACACACACACACACACATATATATATATATATATATCCTTTTTCCTCTACAACATTTAAAAAATGATTACTGAAAATATTTTTTACCTTTGACTTTTTGTAACTAAAGTTTTCATTGAGTTCGATGGTAATATAATCTCTTTATGGTCTTGGCTGACCTGTTTTAATTTTATTGACAGAGTTGCTAATCTCAGACATAATACACATACTTCTGAATTTTTTAAGAAGTTTCTTTGATATAGTACTGTAGTTTTCATAATATTTAATAGTTTGTGGGTCATTACTCTTTCTTGCTATTATGTACTTTTCACTTCTCCAGTTACAAGATATTTTTATTCCTTTATTCAGCTGTGGTTTTATTCATGGTTTCTTATAATTATGTTTCGCTGTTTTCTTAGGAAAACTATTTTCAAAAATACTCATAAACATATCGTGAAATAAGTTATATTTAAAATTAGCATCATGTTCCTGATGCATTCATCCCAGTCTAAATGCTGCAAGCTATAATAACACGTAGAACACATCACAATTACAAGTTAATTTGCAGTGTTTTCAAAGTTCAGAAGGTCAGAGACATATCGTACAGCTGATTACTTTCTTGCCACCAGGAACTGCTCTGGATCGCCAGGAAAGGATCGATTTAGGCATATAGTATGATATGCTGAACAGTTTGTCGTTCTGCCCCACAATCAGAGCTGAACGATGTTAATCCCCATTCATACATTGAGTCAGAACGTCTTCCATTATGCCTTTATTGTGTTGAGCGCAGACCAGACATTGTCACGTTCCTCAAAACCTGGTGGCGTGGTTGAGATGAATGGCATCTTCAGCTACTCTGGGGTAACGTTGTTATGCCACATTTGTGTCTGTCGGTCTGTTGTATTGCTCTGTTCTTCAGAAAAATTAGAACCTTGTGGAGGTGCATGACCGGAGTGCTGTCTGCTTTTACTGAGTGCAGGAACATTCTCATATACAGGAAGGTAAGAATCACCAGCTATATTTGTAAACTGCTGCTTGAGGGGTAATGAGAATTTGCCACAAAATCTGGGGAGTTTTATCGTAAGTACTAATCATAAGAGAGGGAAATGATGTAACATATGCATACATTAATGGAGGGAAGATGGTGGATCATTCTACGTTGTATGTAAAATTACATAGTGTATGGGCCTAAAAAATCATTCAAGCACATGCTGTCAAACAATACAGGAGGGAGATGGCATCACATTGAGGGGTGCAAGTGTGGGTTAGGTGGGAGTATGGATCTCTAAGGAGCCAATGCAAACTGAGTCTACGATTACTGTGTGGGGCCATAATCATCGAAAACGTTGTACCACATATCACTGTGCAAGGTCATAGATGATGTGGTTTTCTACAAGAAAATATCGAGTTTCAGAGGATAGATGATTGCTGCAGGGACCTGGAGGCAGGTAAATGTAACTACTGCACATAAATAGGTGAAAAGATCCATTATTGTTCTACTACACAACTGGAAGTGGAAAAATACCCAGAAGTAAAAGTCTGGACTGTGGTGGAGTGTAATGACTACATAAGATCATCATCATCATTTCTGTGGGCCTTTGTCCGACTTCAATGTGGGGTCGGCTCTGTTGTTATGGATATGGAAATGTTAGTTTCAGAGGGTGGCCAGATGCCCTTCCTGTTGCGACCCCTTACCCCCTGGGATGGAAGTAGTGTACCTCAACTGTATGCATCTAGTGTAATCCATGAAATAGTGTGAAAGGTGTCAAATGTCTGCGATTAGTGTAACCAAGTAGGAACATGGGAGCCAGCCCTGTATTCAACTAGTGGGATGTGAAAAACCGCCTAAAAACCACATTCTCGTCGTTAATCCACTGGGCGGATTCGATCCGGGGCCAGCGCCCCTACCTGAGTCCAGGAAGCAGCGCATTAGCACTCTCTGCTAACCTGGCACGTGATAACTAAGTAAGATCAATAGGAGAAAATTGTGCGCCACGCTGGTGGGAATCTTATCTACAAAAGAAACGGTTTACAGACCACTTATTCGGCCGATTTTTGAGTAGTGATTGTCAAACTGGAAGCCTCAATTGATTTTATTAATAGGAAATCCAACGAATAGCAGCATGCAAACAGTCGTACAGTTGCAGTGATATGCTAAACAGACCCCAGTGGCGGTCGCTACAGGAGAGGCATCACGGAGAGGATTACTGTTGGAAATCTAAGGAGTATGTTCATTACTTCCTTCCATACACATCTCGCAAAAAGACCAAAACGAGGAATTAGAGCTAATACAGGGATTTTAACGAAAATCATTGCTTGAAAGTGAACTGAGAATGTACTTGGGTTGAATGCGCCACACACTGAAGGTCGTGTTTGGGTGTTATGCATCTGGTTTTCGATGTAGACACTAGCATTGTATCGGAGGTATCTGTGGATATACAAAGAACTTCCATGTTTATCTGTGTGCTGCAGGCTGCGGCCACATGTAACCTAAAGGCTCTAGACTACAGCTCGATTCTGTCTTCATAAAGAAAAGTATTTGCATGGACTGTGTACTACCACCTCGCTTAGGATACTTTTATATGAAGTAATGTCGGTCTGTGGATTCTATTATAAGCAGTGTATAATTAGTGGAGTAGCAATAAGGCCCATTTGATCATAGCGCTGGAGAGTTATTAATCAAATGGTTCAAATGGCTCTAAGCACTATGGGACTTAGCATCTTAGGTCATCAGTCGCCTAGACTTAGAACTACTTAAACCTAACCAACCTAAGTACATCACACACATCCATGCCCGAGGCAGAATTCGAACCTGTGACCGTAGCAGCAGCACGGTTCCCGACTGAAGCGCCTAAAACCGCTCGGCCACAGCGGCCGTTAGCTCTTAATCCATATTTATCTAGACTCTCACGTTAACAAATGTTCCATTAAACCTACAGTTTTCGTTAGTTTAGTTTATCACTCCAGTTATTTCAATAACAGAAAAGGGAATTTCCTTCCATTTACGCTGGAGAATATGTGGTAGAGGTGTACGTCATGTTATTCTATTAGACTTAAGGGAGAAGTCTAGACAAGTATGAGTGTGACCCGCTCTCTGAGGGTACGATAAGAACTTAACTATGTACATTGACAGTTGATCTATACGTTCTCGTGAATTTAGACGTATCAAAATATGTTACATACATGGTCGTATCTTTTGATTGCATTGCCTTAGAAGCTTACACACTGTCAAACACACATAGACCTTAGAACATGCCACAAATTTCTGTACCTGTTCCCGTGTCTTAATAGACAGGCAGACGGGCAAAAAACAGTAAAAATATTTTTTGTGAGGTAATTACAATTTTCGAATTTTTTTCCTTTGCTTGAAGTGTGGAGCCTTGCTGGTTGCCAAATTCCATGATTGTAGATCAATGGAAAGTACTCTATAGAGTTTGTGAGTGAGTTTGTGAGTCTCATGATATGTGATACTGATTGCTTTGGCCTAGAAGCTTACATTTCTTACAAGAGCAAGGAACCGTTGACCTTGGTATTTAACATAACTTTCAACTTGGTACCTCTAACCGTTTCTGAGAAAAAGGGATATTAACAGACGGACAGACAAACGAAAAGCAAAGTGATTCCATGAGGTCGCGCTGAAAAATAATGCCTCCGAATAGTTTGTTCTGTTATCAATACCGGTTAAGGTATTACATGCATGCATAATACTCGGCTGACTCTCCCACTTTGCTGACGCAAGTTGCAACCCTCTGCCGTCAGAGGGCTCCGAATTGTAGGGTGTAACTGATGGCAAAGGTGCTTCAGAAACAGCGTGCTGTAATCGAGTTTCTAACCGCAGAGGAGTTCGTCCACATATGGAACACTCTCTCCTCTAGCCTGACAATGCCAGACCACACACGCTCGTCGTGACATGTGCATCAGTCTGACACATTGGGTTCACTGTCACTTATCATCCTCCATAACGTCACGACTTTGCACCACAAAATATGTATCTGTTTCCAAAATATAAGAAGACCTTCGAGAACTTCACTCTGACAGCGATGAACCGGCTCCAGTGGATGTGAGGTTGTGGCTCCGTCGGCAATCAAACATTGTACAGTGACGCTATTAACAAACTCGTCTCTCATTGAGAGAAATGTGTTTGTTGACAGCGTGACTATACTGAGAAACAAATCTGTGGACGTAAAGAACAGATGTTTAAAATATTAATAAAGTTTCTTTACCTTTAAAGTTTTAAAGAGTTTCTACATAAAAAATGGGGGTATTACTTTTCGCAAGCGAATATATATGGGTTCCGTGATTACAGACTGACGTTAAAGTGTACTATAAACTGTTACTACGTCCACAAATGCCGTTATTCTGCAGGGATTAAGGAAATGAGGCTGTGTATCAATTGCGCTTAAGCAGACTGCGTATTAAATAAATTACTTCTAGGTTCCCCCTAGAGGGCGATGATATGGTACCGTACGCTACTGTAAATCCGATATTGAAGTCATTCCACTCTCGCATTACAAGTGGAAAATGAGTAATGTTAGAATTAAAACCAAAGTTTTTAATATCTCGTTACTCTGTGTGTGATATAGTTAAGCGATGAAGATCTCGAAGTGTTAAAGCCACTTGTCGTCCCACATCTACCACGGATCACTGGCTGATGGTTAGTAAACATATTAGAGGCTTTCTGCCTTACGTTCACCTTTAGTAGCTCTCTAATCTGTTTTATCTCATTCATATGGCCATTATGTAACATATACAATGGGAGAGGGGGTAAAATTATCGCGCAGTCTACATGAACGCATATTCTCCGTAATTATCCAGCAGATTTTAGCGAGAACTACGTTGTCGTTATACCTGGGAAGCCATTAACTGAGGAAAAGTGAAAGTAATGCAGGTATTACATACGCGTATGTCTAACCGGTTTTCAGTCTGAACTGTGAAACAGACAAACGGGTCGGCCGCTGTGGCCGAGCGGCTCTAGGCGCCTCAGTCCGGAACCGCGCGACCGCTACAGTCGCAGGTTCGAATCCTGCCTCGGGCATGGATGTGTGTGATGGCCTTAGGTTAGTTAGGTTTAAGTAGTTCAAAGTCTAGGGGACTCATGACCTCAGATGTTAAGTTCCATAGCGCATAGAGCCATTTGAACAACAGACAAACGGCCAAATAACCTGCATACATTTCCAAGCCTTGTCTGTCGTGATTTTCTTGTTTAAATACTATCCGCAGTTCAACTGAAAGCTTCCCACAATTTTAATGTTCGCTAGTAGGTGTCTAGATGCTTTAGATAAAATGGCATACACGTAATGTGGTCGCACAGTGCACTATCTGGCAACTGAAGGGGGACGAGTTCGTGACACATAGTGTCTTGTGGGTGTGAGATATATTCTACTTTAGTAGAAATCCAATTTCTTGAGAATACCCGATTGAACACAATATAATTAAAGACACCGCAGCAAGGCGTATTTGATCATTGCTCTGGAGAACTGTTAATGTGGCTTCTCCTACAGCCTCACCATTACAATACTATACCCGGCTTAGTAATCCTAGTAACACGAACGAATTGGGGTACGAACGGAAGCACATACGCCTAGATAGTCACTGACTATTTTATATTCCAGGTAACTGCAGCTGTTGAAAGGTATGATATTTGGAAGAAGTCCGCTTACAGCTGGTGAAATTGTTGTTTATCAAAACGTAACCGGTTTCGCGGCTAAAAGCCGCATCATCAAATGTAACAGCGTCAAATATCATAAGAATGATACGTGTGCGTATGATCTTTTAACGTTATCTTTTGTTGCATCTGATGATGCAGCTTTAAGCCGCGAAACCGGTTGTGTTTTAATAACCAACATTTTCACCAACTGTAAACGGAGTTCTTCCTAACGTCATGTCATAGATAATCATTTTTTTCTCGATCAGTACGTGTACGGCATAAGAACAAAATTGGGTAATACTGTTGCTCTATACAGTGGCTTTCGATATTTGTGTTTAGATGTAAGCTGTTCACAGACAATCCTGTTATCTGTAGGAAGCATGCAACATAGGTATGCTGTAGCGATTTACAAAAAGACCTGAAGAGGACAGGCGTTTGGTGCAGGGAATGAGATTGGGAGCTGAACCGAAATAAATGTAGCGTACTGCATAGAAATAGTTTGAGAGATCCTCTACTGTTCTATTACACTAATAACAACAAATCACCAGAAACAGATGCAATCGCAAAATTTCGTGTGGAACTATCGTAAGTGGAATGGGTACGTAAATCGAACGAAGAGCGAAGCGTTTTGTCAGGGGTTTGTTTAGTCATGGCGTGGTGTTGAACGAACCTCAGTTGTGCACTAAAAGAGACGCATTATGCATCGAGGAGTGGTTTGCTGTTGCAAAAAAGAGAGAGAGTGTGTTGTGTTCCTGTACCGTCCCCCATCCGCCTCGCAAAAAGACTGCCACGAGAAATTGGAACTAATACAAAAATTCTGAAAGTGTATGGAGGGGAAAGGAAAGGAAAGAAATGGGAAGGAATTAATGTTATCAACTGCATCGCGGCTTTATGCGGAATCAGCGGCGACAAGTGAAAATGTGATCTGGAACAGTGCTCGAAACTAATATTTTCCTGCTTATTAGAAAGCTGCCTTAGTCACTGCGCCTCCCGTACATTGTGTTCATCGCAAGTGTGTGGGCTACCTGGGCACGATCCCCGGTTGACCCAGACTCCTTCCTAGCGCAGTCCGTCTCCATGTCCTCCATGCCCAATAATTTTAGATTACGGCTGGAGGTCGAAGGTAAATGTTCACCTTTACTGAAGGTTGTAGATTCCGTGTCCATCAAGGCGTATCAATTATATGAGTACGTGGTGTCTGTTCTCTCGCACATGAATCTTGGACGGATGATAAATGATGGTGGAAGCAGAAGTTCCAACTTCGGAACAAAATACAAGAAGTGGACTTGTTTATGAAATAACCTCTTCCCGACATTTGGGAGTTATAAAAAATATGTTTCACCAGCGAGAGAAAGCCCAGAGAGCATGTCTGTAGAATACCAATGACCTCGTAAGTTGTAGCAGTCCCTATATCGTTACTGCACAAGAGTTTCATCATTTCCTTAAACTCTATATTCATATTTCCTGTGTGGAACTCTGTACAGGGGAACCTTGTTCAATTTGAATTGCACTTTAGAAGAGACGAGAAAGGAGAATTGCACTTGGGAGCCTTCGAAGCCAGAACATCCCTGGCTGCGTGCAATGTGCTGCCCAGTGACATTGGAACAGTCGTCCTTACTCGTTTAAATACAGTACGGACGATGTAAGAAATGGCTACTGTAAAGATCTTACTACGGTTAAAATAAGTCAGGTTGACGAAATGCTAAAATACCCCATTTCTGGAAGTACAGGGTGATTGTGATTTGAGTTACAAAGTAAGCCAAATTTGAACGGAATGTTATGGAAGAAGGGGAAACATTATGGAAACAAAAGAATGCACCGGAACGTTTACCTCCAGATGGCTCTGCAAGTGACGCGGAGTGCTAGGCCGTTCCTAAGTTTGCGTCTGAGATGCTCAGCATGACTGTATGACTGCACCAACGCAGGGTCACGTGCTGCTGGTAAAGCTCTTGGGCAACAATGGTGGCAGTGTGCCCTTATCTCTGCAGACGTTACGGACACTGAACATTAAAACAAAAGCATTGGTCAAATGTCTACCAAGGGTCTGGAGAAAATGATTGCAAAATTCGAAAGGACAGTGCAATGTGGCAGAGGATGCCCACAGAATTGCAGGAAGGTTAGAGCGGCGGTGTGCTAGCATGCCGTGGACGAGGAATTGGTCAAATTTTGGACACGCCAGTGAGCACAGTGCATAGAATTACCCATGTTTAGCAGTTGCGTCGTGACGACCTGCCAGAAAGATAAAAGTATAATGCAGAATATCTTGCTCGCATGGAAGTGGACAATGACTGCACGTGGAACACACTATGGACAGACGAAGCCGATTTCCATCTCCGGGGAAGTGTCAATAGACATAACTGCAGAATATGGGCAGTGGGAAATCCGCTCGCACATCAACCGGTGCCGTTTCCTTCTGCAAAGGCAACTGTGTGGTGCGAGTTGACTGCATCGTTTATCGTAGGGCTAAGTGTTTTCGAGGAGCATGAGCCGTGCCGGCTAGTATCGATTGATCGGCCGGGTCGGCATGGTGCGATCTTTGGGCTCGTCCGTTTGACGTGGCTTTTGGCCGCGACGGGCGTGTGGCGTTAGAGAGGGACAGCCGGAGAGCCGCGCGGCGCTGGAGAATCAGGGGAAGCGTGGTTGAGCAGGCCGGGACACGACGCAGAGGTTGTGGTGTGTTTGACACGTTTGCAAGACCGAACCTGGCTTGTAGTGTGGGAACTGGACTCGGCCACATTACCCGAATCGAGTCGTGCGGCCCTGATTTGGTTCTGGAAAGATTTGGTGAAAATTGCTTGTCATGTTTTTGGTGCGCATATTATACTGATCCTTGCTTCCCAAGTATCGACACCATGACTGGAAACTGTTGTCTTGCCAAACAAAAGGTCCCCTCTATTTAGTGCTATTTACGTAAACAGGTTTTATTGTGTTTGGTTAAAGGTTTATCTGGACTTTGTGATGTGACACAGTCCGAGTAAGCGAGGTGTATTACTTGGTACTATTGCTGTTCAGAGTGACGGAAAGCATAAGCCAGTATGGTGAAACTGTAATATTTTTCCTGGTACAGTGAGCTGTGTGGACGTTGTTATAGTTGGCTCAAAGCACAGGCTTAACACTGAATCTGTACGTTCTGTGTCATCTAATTGCATTACTTGTTTACTAGTAAACAGTGAAATGGTAGTCTTACTTGACTGTTTATCAGTATCCTGTTAAGGGGTAATTTAAAGTGCTCCCCGGTTTCAGTGAGCATATGTTAACCTACTAGCGTAGTTCAAATTTCTAAGCTCAATTGTATTATGCTATTCGACCTCGTCTTTAAGGTTACGTCATGGGCATTAGTTATTGATTCACCCTTGACTATTTTATTTCAGTATTCATAAATAGGCTATTATTTTATAGTTCGCAGTTATTTCATGTTTGAGGAATTAATGTTTGCCGTTTTCTCTCTCCCTCCCACCCCCCCCCCCCCCCCCCTTTTTCTCAGAAAGTCTGTAGTAACACGGGCTATAAGACCTTTTTTTCAGTGTGTTATAGTGTACTGTGTGCGGCATCCTGTCCAGCTCGCTCGCTTGCTGTGGGTTGTGGGTCTAGCCGCCTCTGGTCTGGGTGCAGTGCCCCCCCTCCCCCACCCCTGTATTTTATTTTTTTTTAATGTGATATCCATGTTGGTTAAACTTTATCACATTATTGTAGTCTCCTTTTGCGAGCTTTACTGT
This sequence comes from Schistocerca piceifrons, assembly GCF_021461385.2. Lineage (NCBI taxonomy): Eukaryota > Metazoa > Arthropoda > Insecta > Orthoptera > Acrididae > Schistocerca > Schistocerca piceifrons. Next base: position 601,340,147 of record NC_060141.1, on the reverse strand, counting down.
GTACAGAATGCAATAAACTTGCGAATCACTTAATGCCCGTGCCGGCCGCGGTGGCCGTGCGGTTCTATACGCTCCAGTCCGGAGCCGCGCTGTTGCTACGGTCGCAGGTTCGAATCCGGCCTCGGGCATGGGTGTATGTGATGTCCTTCGGTTGGTTAGGTTTAAGTAGGTCTAAGTTCTAGGGGACTGATGACCACGGCAATTGAGTCCCATAGTGCTCAGAGCCATTTGAACCATTTTTGAACTTAATGCCCGTTTAAAGATTAATGTTGTTGTTTGAATAGGGCGCTTGCCCTTGATTTTAAGGATTCTTTGCTAACTTAGCTTATCACAAAAATTTTAAAGATAAAATTTTACTTCTTAAAGAAAGGTTTAATAAAATTGTTGCTGTTATAAACTGTGAATGTTGCTTAAGTGGCCCGGACCACCTGCCGGTGTGGCCGTGCGGGTCTAGGCGCTACAGTTTGGAACCCCGCGACCGCTACGGTCGCAGGTTCAAATCCTGCCTCGGGCATGGATGTGTGTGATGTCCTTAGGTTGGTTAGGTTTAAGTAGTTCGAAGTTCTAGGGGACTGATGACCTCAGATGTTTAGTCCCATAGTGCTCAGAGCCATTTGAACCGTTTGGCCCGGACCTCCAGCTCAACAGCAGTTGCCTGATAAGGGTGGATTGACCACCACGGAGCTGACTCCGGCGGGTCCTGTATTTTGAACCATCACTAGTAAGCACTACGACTGTCTTTTGCTAACCAACATTGTTCCAACCCCTCAATAGCGTGGATGTTTGGTTGAGGCCATTTTTATGCAAGTGACCCTTTTCCGCGCATTGTACAGCCAGTGAAGCAGCTGCTGCAGACGCATTTCGGAGGTACTAGAAATATCAGCCACCGTTACCCTACAGCCCGACTTACCAAATCACTTGATCTTAATGTGTGTGACTTCTGCCTGTGGAATTATCTGAAATGTGTTCTGTGCTCAGATTACAAATGTAGCTGAAATAAAGGCACGCATTTATCAAAGTATCCTGAATATAATCTCTGAAACATTCCGTTCTGTTGTGGAACATCCTGTTTCTCCGTATAAACTTGTGGCAGAAAACGATGGACAGCGTATAGAACATGTCTTGCGCGAGATAAAAACCTATAAATTTGTTGCTTTTTATGCGGTGTTTCGTTCTGAATAGTTAAAAGTCGACTTCATTGACCGATTTTTCCTATCTGATGTAATACGACGTTGCTGTGGTTGTTAGCTATCAGTGCCACAAATATTGGATGCCAAACATGTGAGATCATGCGCTTGATACCGTAGGGATGGTTTAATTTGCAACTCCCATCATAACCATCCCATTGCGATTCACCTGTTATTTATAGCCCAACCATTATGAAAAATGGTTCAGATGGCTCAAAGCCTTATGGGAATTAACATCTGAGGTCATCAGTTCCCTGGAGTTAGAACTACTTAAACCTAACTAACCTAAGGACATCATACACATCCATGCCCGAGGCAGGATTCGAACCTGCGACCGTAGCAGCAGCGAGGTTCTAAACTGAAGCACCTAGAACCACTCGGCCACAGCGGCCGGCCCAACCATCATGAAGCTTACAGTGCCAGCTAATGGGAAAACTTTCATTAGTGTTTTTGCATAACTCTTCCCCATTCTTTAATAATATTCCGTTCAAATTTGACGTGATTCCGAGCAGCGGTTGTTGCATCCCAGCGTATTGAAACTGGTTCTTTAGTTATAATTACCAGGTGTTACAGGTATAAAATTCTGAGAGTTTAAGACATCGTACATACGTTGTCCATGATTGTCATTTCCTATGTACAACTACACCCCTGTCACACTGACAAGCAGCGACATGTCATGTGGACGCAATGCGGGTTCTCATCTGTATTAGCCATGGGCAGTGCGATGATCCCTTTTTCTCAGAGCTAATTCCTGTTGTATCCAGAGCTGAGTTGTCAGACTGTGTGCAAGGTAAACAGAGTTTTCAAGCAGGCATGTAAGTATTACGTTGTTCACATTATTTCAATAAATATACAATTGTCTCCATCTTATCCAGTCCCAAGTGCTATGGTAACAGCACAGTGTGGTACATTAGTGCAGTTTAACAATGCCTTGTGTGTGTGAAAATTGTTCGTAGAAACGCTCCTACATGGATATCCCACCAGCTAAAATCTTATAGTGTTGGACGCCTCTAAGGGAAACTAAAGTGAGGTCATTGCTTTGAACACACTAATAAAGGAGAGAGAAGTTCCTAAGAGTGAAACACAGACTCAGTTCATAGCAAGAGTGTATTTGTTTAAATCATTCACTGCGGTAGTTGTTTAATATTAGAAGTTTTGTACAATAGCCCATCTTTGCTTTGTGATCTTGAACTGTAGGTACTTGGAATGCTGGGAGGAAATCAACCAATAACCCTAACATTTGAACAAATTTTCGCAAAACTTTAAGCAGAAGTGGAAGGTGGTTATACGCTGGAGTGCTTGCAGAGAAGACTATGAAATAACCAAATTACAGTAATTCAAGCAACAGGAGAACAACCATTTGAATTTCCCGTCATTTCCAATTGACATAGCGGCGTGGTGGAACTTCAAGATGACCATTAAGTTTATAAATGACGGTAATTTATTTTAATGATTTAATGTGTGTCTGTGACGTCATAAATTATAGCCAGTAAGGTATTCAAAGAGCTGGGAATCATGAAGGCTGTGTGAACCGTTGTGCGGTAGACAGCTCGCGCCACGAGCTGCCGCGGGAATGGGGCGTGACATGCTGCGGCGAGCGCCGTTGAGACCGTTTTCCAGGTAGAGGTAGTGTATGAGGCAGCACGGAGAGCGCAGGTCTGCGGGGCAACTGGCCGGCCGTGACTTCCAAGTTGGTCTGGCTGAGCACTTCACGAGAGGGGACACCTTATTCCTCTGGCCGATCAAGTCTGGTGGCAAGCAGTATGTCGTCCTCATTCACACATTTTCTGGCCGCTCCAAGTTTTTCCCCGCTTGTCATTCCACAGCGGCCTTGGGGATGGTCGGTGAGCTGCTTTTAGTTCGTTGCTTCAGTGCGGAGACCAGCGACATTCTTAAAGACTTATCCTGCTTTCCTCCACTCTCTGCTCATGTGGCTATTGTCGTATGTCTGTGCCTTGGGGCGTGTTCCCACTGGTTGCTTAGAAAATGTGTGTGGTGAGCAATGCAACGGGTCCGCCCTAAGAAATTTCGGATCCGTCCGTCCGGACTACATTGTCGGACGTGTAGTAGTTTCATGTCAAGTAGCTTGAATTCTTTTTGTTCCCTTTTCATGAACCCATTTCTATGTAAACCTTAATATGTTGTATTTTAAAAAATGTTCAAATGTGTGTGAAATCTTATGGGACTTAACTGCTAAGGTCATCCGTCCCTAAGCTTAAACACTACGTAACCTAAATTATCCTAATGACAAACACACACACTCATGCTTAAGGGAGAACTCGAACCTCCGCCGGTACCAGCCGCACATCCATGACTGCAGCGCCCTAGACCACTCGGCTAATCCCGCGTGGCTGTTGTATTTTAGTCACACACTTTCAAGAAATGTTTGAGGACTACCTACTTGAAAACTGTTTTCTCAGAAGCTTTGAAACGATTGTTAAATAACTTCAACTGCTGAAATATTATCTTGCTTCTCTTATTAAAATTTGCTCTAAATATTTCATCAATAGTAACCAGTGGCGCACAAATTATGTATATGTTTGGAAAGAGAATAATTTTTCTAACTTTAAAATTTCATGTTTCACTTTCCCACGAATGACTTTTCAAGAGTTAAGAGCAATTATCTGAATTAACACTACAATCTTTTGTTATTGGATCTCACTGAAATATCTGATAAATTGTTGATCGATTATCAGTAATTTATTTTTAGTAATTTAACTTAAATTACAGTTTTGTCTTAATATGTAAATGTCCTCTAGGCCTAATTAATAAACTGATTTTTTTTGGCAAGGCTTAATAGAAATCTTCATACGAATGATGTTAAATCCTTATTTGGCACGGTCCTTCCACTTCCAGGGAACCTTTCTACCGTAGTGCGTATCTGTGCTCATATCCACAAATAGGGCAACGCTGTACACGACTTTTCTGAATGTTCTGGCATTTATACCCCAATTGGCCTAAAGATGTGTGGAAGGAGACTGGATAGGGGGTAGAATGGAGAGAAGAAATGAGGGGAGGAATAAGAGAAGGGGTGGTCAAAGATGGTTCAAATGGCTCTGAGCACTACGGGACTTAACTTCTGAGGTCATCAGTCCCCTAGAACTTAGAACTACTTAAACCTAGCTAACCTAAGGACATCACACACATCCATGCCCAAGACACGATTCGAACCTGCGACCGTAGCGGTCGCGCGGCTCCAGGCTGTAGCGCCTAGAACCGCTCGGCCACTGTGGCCGGCGAAGGGGGTGTGGTACTTGTTTACATAAGGAGAAATGGCAACATTGCGGATTGCACTCGTACCTATATTGGTCTACGGTGCACTTTGTCGCCTACTTAAAACTGTGTTTGCACCATTTTGCATACATATTCAGAACAGTAGCATGGGAATGAATGACCAACTTGGCCCTTACTGGCCGGCCGCGGTGGTCTAGCGATTCAGGCGCTCAGTCCGGAACCGCGGGACTGCTACGGTCGCAGGTTCGAATCCTGCCTCGGGCATGGATGTGTGTGATGTCCTTAGGTTAGTTAGGTTTAAGTAGTTCTAAGTTCTAGGGGACTGATGACCACAGATGTTAAGTCCCATAGTGCTCAGAGCCATTTTGGCCGTTTCTGAGATGCTCGTTTCGAGGCCTCAGTCCATAACAATCTGCCCTTTGTCAGGGTCAGTGAATTTCATCTTTACAGCTCGAATCGTCGCTGAAATGTTCAAACACACAGCCGTCAGTGGTCAATTATCATCTTTTCTCAGTTTTTTGGATTTCGGGACATGCCCATAGAGCCATCTCAATAGTGGAATGTCAGTTATGACGGTACGAACATGAGGACAACACAGCACTCCGTCCCCAGTCGAATTTCCGACCTGGTCGGGTATCGAACCCGAGCCCCCTCACTTAGTAGTCTGCTGTGCTGACCATGCAGTTACCGAGTCAATGTTTCGGCTCATCAGTGTTTAATTTGCATCTATATGAGACTTGTATCCTTGTGGAGACGAGTGATCAAAAGATGTAGTGAGAAAGTCACACTACATTCGGCCGAAGTGAATAATACTGCTTTGTTTTTTCTGTAATCAGTTCACAAAAGGTACAAAAGGTATGTGGCGAGAGTAAGTATCCGCACTCCTCGGTGCAAAGTCGAATCTATTGCAATTTTTGTGAATGCAAGGATATATTAAAAGCTAACTGGCCCACGAAAATGACTTCCATAAATACATTTCAATCTATTGTTATTCAAGGAATACCATGTGATATGACGCTGTGATATGGTCCAACGTTTACTGGAGTTAATTGCCGAAGTGCGATCCGCGATCATTTGTGAAAAAGTGTACTGCATATTAGTCACCCTCCATATTTCTTGAGCTGCTAAAATCCTCAGTGGTGCTTCATTCACAGCTACTTACAAATACCGAAAGGTAGTTGTCCGTATGATATAGACGTTGTATCTGCAGGATGGGACTTTACAATAACAAATCGTGTTTTGACGAAACCGAAAAACATATTGAGTTCTAGAGTGTGTGTAGGTTGTAATGACCTGGAAATAACAATGAAGCATTTAAAATCAAATTTCTGAACCAGAATTTCCATGAGTTATATCTCTTTATTTAAAACAGATATCGTTTAACATTTTATGTGATCACTGCCCTTGTCACAACAGTAATGATGTGATGTGCAGAGGTATAGTGTTTCATGTGTCAATGCAAATACAAAAATCATCAGTGCTTCATTACTACGATTGGACTCTAAAGTGGGAACTCCATCGAGTCGACTATCTGTTGCAGGATAGATGGGAACACATCACTGCACCAGGTCACTACGTCGTCCCAGAAGATGTAGCCAGTCTCGAAACGAGCCTATAAATAAAGAAAAAAACATCCATCTAATGAAACCAAAACATACCGCTTAGAACAATAACTGTACTTAGTGTTGAATATGGTAGATGTGGCGCTGTGGACCAATTAATGCTATCCATCTTCGGAGGTATACTATGAGCATATAGCTATCCTTATAGCTACCATAGTATATCTGTGTCAGATGGCCTTACTTGCTCCAAATAAGTAGTACATTTAAACAAATCTGAACATATAAAAAATTCCAGTTGACAATAATAAACTCTGTTATCCTAAAACTACTTTCATAATTGAAAATAAGGACTTCCTGTTAGGACTCCAGAATAACCTTGTGTACAACATGAGCTGGAATTGTAATTTATTTAGAGACAGTAAAAAGTTATCTGTAAGGACATCTATAAGATTCCATATACATAAAAATTAAGGCAAAGTACTGCTACTTTTGGTTGCGCTCTAAATGATGACTACTATGACACAAAGGAGAATTCTTAATAACTCCGGCTGATTTGAGAAACAAGGAGTTAAAGAGTGTAATAGCCACGGTAAAAACACAACAACATTCCAGCACGGCATCCTACATTCAGATACACTGAAGAGCCAAAGAAGCTGGTACACCTGCCTAATATTGTGTATTGTCGCCGCGAGCGCGTGCAATTGCCGAAAAGTACATGGAATGGACTCGACTAATGCCTGAAGCAGTGCTGGAGGGAACTGATGCCATGAATCCTTCAGGACTGTCATAAATCCGCAATATCACGATGGGGTGGAAATCTCTTCTGAACAGCACGTTGCAAGGCATTAGAGACATGTTCAATAACATGCGACTGGAGAAAGATCCTGTAAGTACGGGAGACACGACGAATAAAGAGAATCGTTAAACATGACAGAAGTGCAACCCTTCCGGAAATTACTGCAGATTTAAATGCTGGGCCATCGACAAGTGTCAGCGTGCGAACCATTCAACGAAACATAATCTATATGGACTTTTGGAGCCGATGGCCCACTCGTGTACGTTTATGACTGCACGACGCAAAGCTTTACACCTCGCCTGGGCCCGTCATCACCGACACTTGACTGTTGATGTCTAGAAACATGTTGCCTGCTCGAAGGAGTCTCGTTTCAAATTGTCTCGAGCGGATGGACATGGACTGGTATATATCCCCCCCAGGGGGTCCACAACTCTATTGTGGATACGTGCGTAGCGAGCACGGGACCCCGAGCTAATGTGGCCCTCCTTCCTTTCTGGGCTGCGTACCCTCCCTTTCCGCATCCTTCCCCGTCCCCCATCTTCGCCCCCGCCCCTCACCCCTGGCTCTTTCCTTCCCTTTCTCCCCCTCTGGGAGTGTGGTTTGTACCTACGTCCGGAGACGGACGCTCGAAACTGTTACAAATTCCTTGCTTTCTACACTTGCAAGTCTTCGTCCTTCCTCTGTCCTTCTCTTTTCCTTCCCTCTTCTCTTTGTCCTTTTCTCCGCTGCGGCGTTTGAGACCACTCTTCTTTCCTTTCCCTTTCTCTTTTTTCCTCCCTGTGCGTGTCTGAAGGCCGACCCACGCAGTTCCATGCGTAGCCGGTGACGGGGTAACGCGTAATTCCCCACCACGGGTAGACAGGTAGGACACGTACGTACCCCCTGGTAACGGCCAGGCCCAGGGAGGGGTGATTACCCGAGCTGATACCTTCAGAAAGTGCCGATTGGTCCCTCCGTCCGTTTGTTGGGAGGTGTGACCTAAGGTGTGAACAATCACCTAAGGCGGGAGTGCCCTCAGAGAGGGCCCCCACAAGGGAGGAGCGCGCCATCGGAGACGCCGGTAATCATGGGGGATTCTTCCGCAATGGTTTCCTCACCTTCCGCTATGTCTGCTCGCAAGCGTAAGTTCACTGAGTCTCAGCCACAGACAGTTCTTTCATCGTTGCCACAGTTCCTTGTTGTTTCTCGGTCTGACGAAGGTCACGACTTCTCCACGGTCAACCCTTTCATTATTCAGAAAGGTGTCGACGCAATTGCAGGTCCTGTAAAGTCTTGTTCCAGATTACGGAATGGCACCCTGTTGTTAGAAAGTCAGTGCCCTCCAGGCACAAAAATTGCTGCGTACCTCACTACTACACACCTTCCCTGTCCGGGTGGAACTGCACCGTACTTTAAATTCCTCGCGTGGAGTCGTATATACACGCTCCCTCGATGGATTGTCTGACGAAGAAATTCAGCACTACCTGTCTGACCAGGGCGTAACGGCTGTTCATAGGGTTATGAAAAGGGTTGACACGAACATCATTCCAACCCGCACTGTCTTCTTGACATTTGACAAAGTTCAACTCCCATCGAAAATCAAAGCAGGCAATGAGATAATTTCCATTCGCCCTTACGTCCCAAACCCTACACATTGCTATCAGTGTCAGCAGTTCAATCACACCAGCCAGTCCTGTTCCAATCCGGCCAAATGTGTTACGTGTGGCAAGGATGCCCATGAGGGTGCTTGTCCACCTCCATCCCCTCGCTGCATCAACTGTACGGGTGACCACGCTGCTTCCTCTCGAGATTGTCCCGTTTTTAAGGACAAAAGCTCATCCAGAAAATTAGAGTAAAGGAAAAGGTGTCGACCTTTGCTGCTCGAAAATTATTCGCCAGTCGACGGCCCACCGTGCCTCAGACAGGAAAATACAGCACTGTCCTTGCTTCTCCTCGGCCAACAAAGGAGGCGGCCACGCAGACTTGCGACCTCACCTTTAGTGCCACGCTCGTCAGATCGGCCAGCGCAAAGATCGCCCATTCAACCTCACCACTTTGGCCTGCCCACTCTCTAGCTCACCCTTCGTTGAGTTGTGCTAAATCTCGAGCCCAAAAGTCAGACGTCAAGACTTCGAAAAAAGAGCATACTTGTGAAGAGTTTTTATGTACCGCAACTTCCCAACCATCGGTTCCTCCTTCCTCTAAATATCATACTTCCAAGAAGGCTACAAAGAAACCCAGTTCCTCTCCTTCTCCCCCAAGGCGTGTCCCATCTACAGCACCACCTGGCGGAAATCACCCTCGGTCGTCTTCTGTGTCGCCGAGGCACACTGCTGGCGGCTGATCAACCGGCCGATCGCTGGTGGCAGGAGCTGCTCCTAACCAACCTATTGATCAGGATCTTCTGCCTTCGGCTGAGTGCCATTCCATGCTGTCGGTCGCAAGCTCTGAGCAGTCGTTGAGTTGACAGCGACCTTGGTCACATTCCTCCATTTCCTGTTTATTGTATGTCCATTATCCACTGGAATATCCGCGGTATTCGAGCCAATCGGGATGAATTGTCGATCCTCTTACGATCCTACTCTGTCTTCAGGAAACAAGCTGCGTCCCCATGACCGCTTTGTTCTCCCTCATTTTCAGTCCGTCCGATATGATCTCCCCTCTGTTCAAGGCACTCCAGCACATGGAGGACTCATGATTCTTCTCCATGAAACTCTCCATTATCACCCATTCCATTTAAACACTTCCTTCCAAGCTGTCGCCGTCCGTCTTTCCCTTTCCGGATACACGTTCTCTCTTTGTACTGTATACATTCCATCGTCCACACCAATGGCACGAGCTGATCTCCTTCATCTTCTTGGTCAGCTTCCACCCCAATATTTGCTGGTTGGGGACTTCAATGCCCACCACCCGCTTTGGGGATCTCCACATCCTTGTCCACGTGGCTCACTATTGCTAGACGCCTTCCACCAAGCAGATCTAGTTTGCCTCAACACTGGGGTCCCTACTTATTTGTCTGCCTCCACGACAAGTTTATCTCATTTGGACCTTGCGGTCGGTACTGTTCCGCTAGCTCGGCGCTTCGAATGGTTCGCCCTTGATGATACACACTCGAGTGACCACTTTCCGTGTGTCCTTAGACTGCAGCCTCAACTGCCCTACATGCGCCCGCGACGCTGGAAGTTTGCCCAAGCTGATTGGACACTTTTTTCGTCTCTAGCGACATTCGATGACCGTCACTTTCCCAGCGTCGACGATGAGGTCGCACTTATTACCGACGTTTTTCTTACAGCTGCGGAACATTCAATACCACGCACCTCCGAATTGCCCCGGCGCCCCCCAGTTCCTTGGTGGAACGAGGCATGCCGTGATGCAATACGTGAGCGGCGACGTGCTCTTCGCGTTTTCCGCCACCATCCTACTTTGACCAAATGTATACGCTATAAGCAGTTCCGAGCGCGATGCCGTCGTGTCATCCGCGATAGCAAGAAGGCAAGCTGGAAATTCTTTATTAGCTCATTTAACACCTTCACTCCCTCCTCGGAAGTTTGGAGTCGGCTTCGACGGTTCTCAGGCGCGCCTAGTTTCTCCCCGGTCTCTGGGCTCACTGTCGCGCATGACATATTAGTGGACCCCGTCGCAATTTCTAACTCGTTGGGTCAGCACTTTGCTGAGATTTCGAGCTCTTCAAATTACCCGCCAGCGTTTCTCCCGAAGAAACGTACAGCGGAAGTGCGACCTCTTGCTTTCTCCTCTCAAAATCGCGAAAGCTACAATACTGTTTTCTCCATGCGGGAACTCCAACATGCACTCTCTTCTTCTCGCTCCTCCGCCCCAGGACCGGATGGTATCCACGTCCAAATGTTGCTGCATTTATCAACCCATAGTCCGCGTTACCTCCTTCGCCTCTATAATCGAATTTGGACCGACTGTACTTTTCCCAGACGATGGCGGGAAGCTATCGTCGTTCCTGTTCCGAAACCTGGAAAGGACAAACATCTCCCCTCTAGCTATCGCCCCATTTCTCGCACGAGTAGTGTCTGTAAGGTTTTGGAGCGTATGATGAATTACCGTTTAGCGTGGTGGCTGGAATCCCGCAGTCTTTTAACACCTGCCCAATGCGGATTCCGAAAGCATCGTTCTGCAGTTGACCATCTTGTTGCTCTCTCCACTTACATCATGAACAATTTTCTCCGGAAACGCCAAACAGTAGCAATATTTTTTGATCTGGAGAGAGCATACGATACCTGTTGGAGGACAGGCATCCTCCGCACACTGTTCTCTTGGAGCTTTCGAGGTCGGCTGACCCTTTTTCTTCGCGAATTTATGGCAAAGCGCACATTTAGGGTGCGGGTGGACACTACTCTCTCCCTTACTTTCTCCCAAGAAAACGGGGTACCCCAGGGCTCCGTGCTGAGTGTTGTACTGTTTGCCATTGCCATCAATCCAATTATGGATTGTCTCCTTCCTGATGTCTCGGGCTCCCTCTTTGTGGACGATTTTGCGATCTACTATAGCTCTTAATGGACCATCCTTCTTGAACGACGTCTTCAAGGATGTCTCGATCGCCTCCACTCTTGGAGCATCGAAACCGGCTTCCGTTTTTCTCCCAGTAAGACCGTTTGCATTAATTTTTGGCGATGTGAGGAGTTTCTTCCGCCCTCCTTACATCTAGGTCCTGTCAACCTTCCGTTTTCAAACGTCGCTAAGTTCTTGGGTCTTATGTTTGACAGAAAACTGTGCTGGTCCTCCCACGTTTCCTATCTTTCGGCTCGCTGTCTGCGATCCCTTAACACCCTCCGTGTCCTGAATGGTACCTCCTGGGGAGCGGACCGAGTGTTCCTTCTCCACCTCTATCGCGCCTTAGTGCGCTCGAAATTGGACTATGGAAGCATAGTCTACTCCTCTGCTCGGCCGTCTATTCTTCGGCGCCTCGACTGTATCCACCACCGTGGATTACGTTTAGTGTCTAGAGCTTTTCACACCAGCCATGTGGAAAGCCTTTATACTGAGACTGCTGAACCTCCGCTGTCCAATCGGCGAGCAGTCCTTCTGAGTCGTTATGCTAGCCATCTGTCTTCCATGCCTGCTAATCCAGCCCACGACCTTTCTTTCGACGCCTCCTTTGATGTAGGGTATGCGGGCCGCCCCTCCTCCCTACTACCACCGGGAGTCTGCTTCCGTCAACTGCTCCATTCTCTTTCCTAAAACCTTCTTGACAACTTGGGGTGCAGCACCGCCTTGACTCCGTCCCCGGATCTGCCTGCTCCGTGACCTTTGTCGATTTCCCAAGGATGGTACCCCTTCACTTGTTTATCGTCGGGCATTTGCTGCTCTATGTGCACAAATGACAGACGACACATTTATTTACACCGACGGCTCGAAAACATCGTTAGGTGTAGGGAGTGCCTATATTGTTGGCGACACCCCAAATCACTTTCGGCTTCCCGACCAGTGTTCGGTTTATACTGCGGAGCTTTACGCTGTTCTCCAGGCTGTCCACTACATCCGCCGCCATCAGCGGATACAGTACGTCATCTGCTCAGATTCTCTCAGTTCTCTTCTCAGTCTCCAAGCTATTTATCCTGTGCACCCTCTGGTCCACCGGATTCAGGACTGTCTGCGCTTGCTCCAACTGGGGGGCGTCTCGGTGGCGTTCCTCTTGCTCCCGGGACACGTTTGTATCCGTGGAAATGAGGCGGCCGATATTGCAGCCAAGGCTGCAGTCTCTCTTCCTCGGCCAGCTATTCAATCGATTCCCTTCGCCGATCTACGGAGCGTTTTATGTCGACGTGTTGTTCATTTATGGCACACGCATTGGACGACACTTACTCATAATAAATTGCGGGACGTGAAAGCTCTTCCTTGTACTTGGACCTCTTCCTCCCGAACGCGTCGTCAGGAGGAGGTAATTTTAACTAGACTCCGGATAGGGCACTGTCTTTTTAGCCATCGACATCTTTTAAGCGACGATCCTCCCCCACTCTGTCCCCACTGCTCTCAGCTGTGGACGGTAAGACACCTTTTAATCGAGTGCCCGTATTTTAATCCGTTACGCTCCCGTCTACAGCTATCGCCTGATATATCATCGATTTTAGCAGATGACACGCGCTCAGCCGACCGCGTTCTCAAGTTTATTAGTGCCAGTGAAATGACGTCAGTCATTTGAAGCTTTTTTTTGGGGACAACCAACCCCATTCTGTAGTGGATTTTTAAGCCTTCCTTCTGCTTTTAGTTTCTCCAATTTTATGACTTTCGTTCCCATTGCTGCTGGTTTTCAATTTCGGCTTTTTACTGTTTCCTAAGTCACGGACCGGGCGCTAATGACCATAGCAGTTTTGCGCCCTAAGACCAAAACAAAAAAAAAAAAAATGGACGGGTATGGAGACATCCTGTTGAATCCAAGAACCATGCATGTCAGTAGGGGCTGTCGAAGCTGGTGAAGGCTCTGTAATGGTGCGAGGCGTGTGCAGTTGAGTGATATGTCACGCATGATATGTCTAGCTACGACTCTGACAGGTGTCCAATCACCTGCATCCGTTCATATCCATTGTGCATTTCGACGGATTTCAGCAATTCCAGCAGGAAAACGCGACACCCCACACCTCCAGAATTGACACAGAGTGGCTCCAGGAACACTCTTCCGAGCTGGCCACCAAACTCCCCAGACATGAACATTATTGAGCATATCTGGGATGCCTTGCAACGTGCTGTGCAGAAGAAGTCTCCACCCCCTCGTACGCATTTATGGAAAGCCCTGCAGGATTCATGGTGTCCGTTCCCTCCAGCACTACTTCAGAGATCAGTAGATTCCATGCCACGTCGTGTTCCGGCATTTCTGCGTGCTATCGTGGGCCCTACACGATATTAGGCATGTGTACCAGTTAATTTGTCTCTTCATTGTAAGATCTCCATAACACAATTCGGTACGGTTCTTCGATTTTTTCAGCGCGATGATGTTAAAACACTACTATTGTGTGGGGAAATAGCTTAGGCGCAGAAACGTGCTTTAGACAACGTCCTAAACTCCACGAAAAATTATCACCGAGGATGTAGACCCGGTTGTTAAAATCTTTATTATATGTTCAAATTTTCTCACTTTCGATCCTAAATGTACTAATCCTCTGACATATGTGATTAATATATAAATCTTCCTATAGATTCTGAGCTACAGACTTGTTACGATTCTTTTGTTCTCATACGCTGACAGCGACGATATTTATATGTGTATTCAAACATACCAAGTTAATCTATAGATCTGAAATAATATGATAGCTAGTAGTCATTTTCTTAGGTTCGATATTAAAAAAAATAGTGTCTGGAATAGACGGATATTTATGGTGTGCACATAAAGTTGAAATATAGTAAAATAAGAAGTAGCCAAATGGAAACAAGACAGATGGAAAAAGTAACTAAGCTGTTTCATTTTTTCAAAAGTTATCGCCATAAATTTACTCCACATCCCTTCATGCAAAAATTTTTAGGGTAGCCTGTGGAAAAATGACTTTGCCTTGGCGGCCACCATTTCGTCCGAAGCAAATCGACCGCCACGAATATATTTCTTCAGTGCTCCAAGAATATCGAAGTCCCATGAGGCGCTGTAGAGGTGTAGAGGATGTATAATGGCTTTCCAGGGAAACTTCTGCAGTTTGGTCGAAAAAACCATGGCAGCTTGTGGGCCGTGCACTTGCTTGGATCAAAGAGGTGCTTCCTTTTGAAATCAGTTAACTTATTTTTTCTGTTTCCCTTCCTTTTCTTTTGCCTGCCCATTGTAATTATAGCAACTGTTGTCACTGGTACGTGTGGGTGGCGTATATTTCAAAACACACGCGACTCGGATTGCCAGTTTTGTTTGCTACTTTATTTTTGTTTCAGCACGCCGCCTCCTATGGGCTCGGGGTAACTTGTCGCCAGTAATAGTATCTGACTCTTCAGGCAAAACTTTTAAAAGAAGCCCAACGGACGAAAACAAGGCAAACAATAACGAAGTAATATAATTAGGCGGTGGAACATTTACAAATGTTTCATAATCTACAGACATCGTCATGTTCTAATGGTGTTTACATGCAATTAAACAGTTCATTTAATTCGTTTCTAATTGAAAACAAAAATTTATGTTCTAAAGAAAAGCAAAAAAAAAAATGTATTTGAAACATGTTCCCAAAAGATATCGTTCTCAAAAAGGAGCGCTCTACTTTCACTAAAATGCGAAAGTACTTTACTGGAGGAAAATTGTGTTTGGGGAGGAGAACGTTAGGTGTCTTGAAGAACTGAAAGATAGATTTCGTTGAGTAGTATCGGTGGAAATGAAGGTTAGGATGGATGGTGGGAAGATACAAAACAAGGAAGAGGCTGAGGTGTGATTAGTGTCATGTTACGAGGAGGGGTAGGGACAAGGAAAGATCGAAGATGGATGGGGAACCCTAATGTGCGGTAGTATAAATGGGAAAGTGTTATAGCTGACAAGGTGGAGAAATATCTTGGATGTTTGGGAGAGAGAATCGGTAGAAGTTGCGAGAGAATATGGTATATATATATATATATATATATATATATATATATATATATATATATATATATATGTGTGTGTGTGTGTGTGTATGTCTGTCTGTCTGTGTTTGTCTGTGTGTGTGTGTGTGAGTGAGTGAGTGAGTGAGAGAGAGAGAGAATCGGTAAAAGATGGAAGAGAATATGTTCTTTGTGTGTGTGTGTGTGTGTGTGTGTGTGTGTGTGTTTGTGCGTACATGTGGGCAGACACGTGGCAAAGTACCAGAAATGGAAAGCAGAGGAGAGCCAATAAGAATGGAGAAAGATTGTAGATAGTGTAGGTTGTACGGAGCAGTTCATTACGTGGAACGAGAAATAGAAAATTGATTAAGCGGTAAAGGATCAGTGCGGGAGAAGGTAAACGGAAACTGGTGGGCTGAGTGCGTGGCGTTCAAGGATTTGGAGGGAGTAATGTAATGTTTTTTGGGGCGAATATCAGTACAACATTGATGTAGGAGAGGATACGTTGGGTCAGTGTTTAGTAGGGGCAGAGGATAATGAGGGTGGATTGCAAGACTTGCTGGTATAGCTTCAGGTACTGTGCGCTTTCCTGTGTCGGAATACCTATGTCAGATTATCAGTCATGGATCTGTTACGTTGGCTAGCCTGAAAGTGTCTTTTTGAAAGTGGCTTTTACGTACTTTTACACACTTTTGTAGACAAATGGCTTAATAGTTCTTCACCTCAGCCTTAGGAACATCACACGTAGGTAAAATGTGAAATGTTCACAGAACATATACAGTGATTGCGCACTTTGAGTAACTGGTGCTTGTAGCAACTGAAAGAGTTACATATTACAGAACCAAAATAAAAACAGTGCAGTTCTAAATGAATAAAGTATTACAAACAGTTGTAACTATTTGCCGATAATAACTACAGAAAATATAAAAGGAAGATAAAAATCTCGATCCTTGTGCAAGCGCAGTGAATCGGAAGTCGACAAATAAGAGGTAATACTTAAGTGCGGAGTTTCGGGTTATCAGAGAAAATGGTGGATCTCATGCAGACGGTACCCTCAGAGTTAGAATTTGACAATCGCTGTTGATCATAAAAGTACACAGAAAATCTCATGGGCGATACAGTTAAGCCTCTCCACGGCCAACAACTTTCGCGGTGGCATCGGCAGTTAGAAGAAAGAGGCTGACTGCGCAAAAAAAAAGTACCGGAGGCCACGTTCATCATTACAAAGCGAAGAAAGAATTTACTTTTCCTTTTAAACACAGTAAACGGAAATCAACGTATTGTACCATCAGAGCGCCAAATGCCATACGCAGTGGTTCGGTGAGCTCTCAAAACAAAAGTGAAAATGTAAATGTTGGCCTACATAATTCAGATTTCACAGGACTTGACACAGCAAGACAACATCAAACGTACGAGTTATGCTGTGTCATCGCCGGAAGCCATAGAGGAAGTATATGCTGCACCTCATTTTCAACGATGAGACAACACTCCACACTGCGTAAGTGGAAGGTTTAACTGGGAAAACACGAGAATACGACGACCGAAAAGCCATTTTGTGTGACTGAACATTAACGTGCTCTGTGTTACGTCATCACAAAATTTGCATGCTCTATTTTTCTTTCTTTGAGGTGAGTGTTTCAACAAACATTTACCTGGATGTGCATGATCAATGCCTGATGACATAATTTCATACGAATTCCACGGCCTGCATTTCTCAGTAAGGTGGAGCGTCCATCTTACAATGTAGTACGAAGATTATCATATTTTTAAATCAGTATCTTCCAAATCTCTGGATAGTATAGGAGATGGCGACGCCGTGTTGCGCTCTCACCCACGTAAATTTCCAGACCTGAGACTCATGTATTTATTTTTGTAGCGTTGAGTGAAGGACGTTGTGCCGAAAACAATTCGAGATAATGCAATGCGCACATCTGATGGTCTCTCGTCGGTGGCTTGAAACATGCTTCAGAATATATGCTGTGAAATCAATTATTTTAATGTTGTCCGTCTGAGAAAAGGAGTCATACACATCATATGTAAACGACATACACAAATTTGAATTATTTCTTACATTCTTTGCAATTATCATCGCCGCAAAGATGTACAGAAATGGCTGTAGCCGTTTGTAACCGATTTATCCATTTTCAACTACTTTAATGAGTCATAGCCTATAACGGAGTCTGCCACATGTGAGACACAAGCTGTAGAAAAAGAAGATTTGATTTGGTGTGCCAACAGTACACAACACGTAAGAAACAAAAGAAAAAACTGGGCTCCTTGAATTGGAAGGAGTCGATAATAACAATTTAGCGTTACTCACCACCCTGGCAAGAGCCCTTGTTACGTTGGTGTCAGGAACATAAACGGTATAGTTCGCTGATGAGGTGGCCGACACCGCAGCTGATGCTTTCGGTGTAGATCCCTCCACTGTGGTGTTGCGTTGCACCTGCAGCAGGAAATTATGTAAGCTTCTTGTTTACTTTAGTACATCTGTAAAACCGAAATCGCTATTTAGTTAAGAATGAAAGAAGAGCGTGGTTTATCACCCGATAATCACAGACATGAGCAGACCGCTGGATTAACGAAGGATAGTGCTGTTCTCAAGCGACTTAGTCCAACATTCGAAAATCTAATTCTGAATAGTGGCCCTCCTTCCTCAAGAAACCCTGAACATACTGCTATTCTCCACAAATCTCCTGACACAAAGTACACATGACGTGTTGTACGCTTGACAGCAAAGAAAGTGGGCCACAGCTGAATGCGACCAACATAACACATCTATACCGTAGGTCCTCTAAACGCCGAAACCCTGTGGGGTACAGTCGTTTCAGCGTACACAATGGCTATCACAATAGATATAACTAATACCGCGATAAAATAAATTTTATAAAACGCGTTATTAGAGATGAGACAGGCCTTAACGCTTGTAAATTGAACTTCATTACAATAAGTGACACTACAGAAGTCTAATCACACCCATTAAATGACATGAGGAGCTGCTGTTCGTGACCCCAATTTAAATCGACCGTTAACCAAACAGTGCTCGCATGTCTAATCGAGAATCGAGTAGGCGTAAGGACACGTAAAATACCAAAGTGTTCACCAGTATCGATTTACAAGGTCGAATGTCCGAATCCGCAAGTAAATGACGACACATTTAGCACTGTGACGGTAACCCAATGAAGCTTCTACTACCCCGAGAAGTAACCACGAAAGGTATCTAATAAATTGCAACATACAAGTGTGAAACGCCATGAACTAGGGTTGTGGTGCTGGACTGGGCGTGGAACCTTACATCTACATGAACTGTTAACTATGCATAATCAGATGCCAGATATTAAATGTGTTCACCAGCAGCGTGATATTGGAACCTGAAACAAAGATACAAATGATTCTGTTTTGGCAGGAACTAAAAAACAGCACCTTTCGCTGTTGTTTTACAGCTGCGAATAGACATTAAATAGCCGGACGCGGTAGCCGAGCGGTTCTAGGCGCTACAGCCTGGAGCCGCGCGACCACTACGGTCGCAGGTTCGAATCATGCCTCGGGCATGGATGTGTGTGATGTCCTTAGGTTAGTTAGGTTTAAGTGGTTCTACGTTCTAGGGCACTGATGACCTCAGATCTTAAGTTCCATAGTGGTCAGAGCCATTTGAGCCGTTTAGACATTAAATATTTATTGTTTCTTCACCATCAGCGAGATGTGCCCATGTTCGGCTCGAGGTAACACAACGAATACACTTGTGCTGCCTGGGACTCCAACCCCGCGAATTTCATCCTTGTTGACACCACATGAAGAGGTGTTGTAAGTAGGCTGTATAGGTTTTCTTATTGGTAACCCCACGTAGTGCTCTGTATGAAAATCACTGGCTATGCTGTGTGCAGTCTGTGGCTAGTTTGCATTGTTGTCTGCCATTGTAGTGTTGGGCAGCTGGATGTTAACAGCGCGTAGCGTTGCGCAGTTGGAGGTGAGCCGCCAGCGGTGGTGGATGTGGGAAAGTGAGATGGCGGATTTTTGAGAATGGATAATCTGGAGTTGTGTCCATCAGAAACAGTACATTTGTAAGAATGGATGTCATGAACTGCTATATATATTATGACTATTAAGGTATAAATACATTGTTTGTTCAAAAATGTTTCAAATGGCTCTGAGCACTATGGGACTCAACTTCTTAGGTCATAAGTCCGCTAGAACTTAGAACTACTTAAACCTAACTAACCTAAGGACATTACAACACCCATGCCCGAGGCAGGATTCGAACCTGCGACCGTAGCAGTCCCGCGGTTCCGGACTGCAGCGCCAGAACCGCACGACCACCGCGGCCGGCCATTGTTTGTTCTCTATTAAAATTTTTCATTTGCTATCTATGCCTATCAGTAGTTAGTGCCTTCCATAGTTTGAATCTTTTATTTAGCTGGCAGTAGTGGCGCTCGCTGTATTGCAGTAGTTCGAGTAACGAATATTTTTGTGAGGTAAGTGATTTGTAAAACGTATAGGTTAATTTAGTCACGGCCATTCTCTTGTAGGGATTACTAAAAGTCAGATTGCGTTGTGCTAAAAAAAAATATTGTGTGTCGGTATAAGCACAGTCATGTATAATTTTTCAAAGGGGACGTTTCATATGTCGACCCTCAGCCGAGGATACCTCACTGAAATCTTCTGTTTTTTCTTGTAGTTTGTGTAATTAGTGCAGCCTTTGTTTATTGCTAGCGCGTAGTTGTAGAGAGAATTTCCTTTGTAGTTGTAGTTTTTCATTCTTGTACAGTGAAACAGTTGTGGCATGCATGTAGATTTGCACCAAGTATTTCGCAGCAGCGTTTGCTATTAACGAGATATTTTCAATGCTATGTTAATGTGTTTTCTTATTTTGCTCTTCAAATTGTGGTTTTCTGTGTTGTCGTGTGAAATATTGTGACAATAATGGCGTGTGAAAAACGTAATACTAGGCTTCAAAGAAAACTGAGAAATGACAGTGAAGACGAAAGCAGTGTGTTAGCGCCGCCGAGTAATGAATTAACTAATGTTCAAAATAGTAATTTGGTAATTGTGCATAGGGAAATGGAGTGGGTTGCAAATAATGGTCTAGGCAGTGAAACAATTAATGAACAGGGAAGCATTATCGATCGATCGGTCAGCAACAGCTCGCCTCAGGAATCCGAAATGACAGGACATAATCTTGCAAATACTGTAGATTCAGATTTTGCGTCCTCGTCGTTTTCTCAAATAAGTCAAGACACATTTTCTGCTTGTCAAAATGTGAATGTTGCCGGTGCAAATGCTTTGTCGAAAAGCATAGAGGGACAGATTCATGACACTAATACATTATTATTGCAATTAATGCAACAAATGAAACAAAATCAGAGACAAACACAGCTACAGTTAGACGCAATGGAACAAAATCAGAGGCAAACACAGCAAAAGCTTCAAAAGTTAGACACAGCAGAACAAAAGCTTCAAAAGTTAGACTCAGTGGAACATACGCTTGAACAAACACGTAAAGATTGAACTACTGAGTTACGTAAAATTGAATCGAAATGTCAAAAAGTCTGTAATGACATAAAAACACAAATTTGTGAGCATTTCCAACCTATTTTTTCACGGCATGAAAATACATTATGGAATCACGAATTAGCCATAAAAGAACTGCAAACTATTGTTCATGAAAATCATGAGACCTTGCAAGCTAAAGCTGACTCAGTTGCATCTACCGATTCGGTTACGCAACCTGCAAAAACTCAGGAAAACTTAAAAGACACAGTAGATACGATTTTCACACAAATGGACACTCTGAAATTTGGTTCAGAAAAATACACTGAGGAAATAAGTACACTATCGGAGAAAGTAGCCGAACTTTCGGATCAGTTTACTAACTTACCTGCAAAGGTAGATGATGATCTGAATGACACAAGATCTGTAGCCATCACTGACACAGAAGAGTATGAACAAATTAATACGCAACACCAAAGAGAAATCCGGGAAGTACAAGATCAGTTGGCACAAATAATAGAAGAATTACATATTTCAGAGGACACTCGCGCTCCAAGAGGAACTTAGAAATACGGGAAAGTCACAAAATAATAACACAAGGCATTTCGGAAATTGTGAAATAAATTGGCAGGGCGCACCGAATTTTGAGATGGAACCGCCAACACGACGAACCAGTGACCGATATGCGACCCGCCGACACGATGATTTTGACTATGAGCTGTTCATTACTACACGTAAATTCAAAACATATAAGAATTCTGGCAATGACATTCATCCACAAGCATGGTTCCGTCAATTCTCTCATTGTTTTCCTCCCAACTGGCCATTAGAGCACAGCTGAAAGAATGCGATCGGTCATTCACAATTGTCACAGTGAAGGAGAATTTTATCATGCATTCCTCTCAGCATATTGGTCTCAAGCTACACAAGACCGAGTAAAACATAGTACCATAATGATGAAACATTTCGTACAATCTGAATTTTCCAGTTTTGTGAAATATATTGAAGACATGTTGCACAAGAATCAGTACCTGTCAAACCCATACAGCCCCTCAGAACCCATCCGCATTTGCTTAATCAAATTACCTGAACATTTACGACATATTATTTTGGCATGACGTTGCAAAGACGACACTGAAGCTTTTCAGGGACTCTTACAAGAATTAGAAATTGACACTGAGAATCGTGGAACGCGAAAACAAGAACACAACAATTACAGGTCACATCCGTCACAATTCCTCGATGACAGAAATAATAAATGGACACGACAAGGTTATTCTTACAACGTAAATCGCGACCAAAACAGACACCACTCGTATGACAACCGTTGGCAGAGTAGTAATAATTACAGGGAAATATCACCTCTCTGCAGTAATGACTATCAGAGAGACAATCAGAGAAACAGACAATATGGGAACCAAAATAATTATTATCAAGGGAGACAGAATTACTTCAAATGCAACGGTCCAGCGCGCAGTTTCGATTCAGGGAGAAATTCTCCACCACGTGACCGACAAGAAAAAAACTACAGGAACTACCGACATGAAGACAGACGATATAATCATAACGACAGACCTGAATTTCATCAGAACTGGTGAGATTCAAACAGAGCAGGGCACTCTCGACAAGGTGAATTTGTAGAAGTTAGGTCTCCTAATCCCAATAACGACGCACGCCAACAAAGAGACAGACAATGACTCGCACTGCAGGCAGCCACGTGTGCCAGCTGGCTCAGTGAAAAATAACATAGACGCTAACCTTGAGAAAAATTTTAGCATTCTTTACCGACATATACCGCATAATTGCGTTCAAATTGATTTACTACGTACTGAGAAAAGGTAAAGGATTACACCACATTTCACGTGTAAAACCGTTTATTGAGAGATAATTTGCTTTTTAATTTTGTCTTTGCCATAAAACTTTTCACTTCACGTTACTAGTATGCTTTGTCAGACTTAGAATCTGTTAACATACAACAATGTTTGAAAATAAATATACAGTCAAGAACCAAGAGAACTTATATAAAGAGAAATTACGAATGTATTATTATAGTGAACAGAGGACATGGTGTTATTGTGTGTGTACATTCTTGCTTGTTAGTTGCACGATTAAGTAACGACTATCAGGCTTACATACTTAGAAGATATACTGGCATTGCTAATGAGATTTTAATGTAACATTTTGGTTTACTTGAAAATACATTCTGGATTTAAAGTACTTTCTGTGAGATACCAGATGACACAGTGGTTAGTTTATGTGACAGCTACACAATTTTATCACGACGCTACTAATGAGTGACCATTTACAATGTTGCTTTTGTGGTGTTTCTGTTTTATATCTGCACAGTTTTTCTGAATTCTTCTAGAAAGCAAAACATGTTTTAGTAATAACTTTTGTGGCATAGCTACAATGAGACCGCCTTTTCCGTAGCACAAAAATACGTTATATTATAGTACTTTCTTGATCACGGTAAGGTACATAATAACTACGATATCTATACGCAAAGCATTTCACTTTCGTTTATGATACGGTAAGTACATCGATTTCAGCAGAACTTTGCTTACAGAGGACGATAACTACGACACTTCCACAGAGATTATCTTACAACAAGACACACAGTTTAGCGCTACAGTTCACGTATTTGAGTTATTAATTTTGTGCTTAAAACATTTATTTTTAAAGATTTTTGAATTACAAAGATACAAAGGTTTTCCGTTATACATTTCATTCCATTGCTGTAATCTGTAACACCTGAGGGTATAATTCCATTAATCCTCAGGGGGGGTACACACTTACTTTGTGTACCATGTGTTTGGCAAGCACAAGGAGCCCTAGCTAATATGGCATTTGCTTATACAACTTTACACATCGGTATCATATTTCTCTAACACATAAATTACACAGCCATCTGATCATTTAACTGGGAGAGACAAACATTTATTTTACATCAGTGACAGATGTTTACGTAATTACACAGTTGGATAACTTCACACTTATGAAACTGTATTTTGTCTGTACTTTGCGAACAGTTCATATTTTTTCAGAACCATTGTGATATTATGAGAGCTTTGAATGTCGTATTTAGTAAGGGAGCATGATTTTAAAGCACGTTTGAGGTAGATGACACTATTGAAATGAGCAGAGCATTTTTTTTTAGGTTTTCAAATTATTTGAGGAAGCTACAACGATTTTGAGATGTGACTGAGGCGTTATGATGTTATTATTACGACGACGATGTGTATTATGCTTTTGAGGTATGTTTATGATCAATAAGCTGATGCTATATGAGAAATTTGATTATGCTATGTATTTATTATGATGAAATATTGAACAAGTGTCGACGAATATTTATGTGAGTAAGGAGTAATGAATAGTGGTTATGGACTCTGTTATGTGAAAAAGGATGGTGGAAACCAAGAATCATACTTTAAAAGTTATGAAATGTGTGTAAATACGTGAATGTATCACAATGCTGTCGAAAACTTTTTGGACACTGTTATATTTATAGGATTTTGTTTCTACTGATTTGCAACGCAACCTGTCGACCTGTGAAATTTTTATATGAGACTGTCAGTGTAGTGCAAACTGGTGTCGTAAATATTTCGGTAAGAAAGTTAAGTGACCACCTTCATGTAATGCGCCGTGGGCACCCAGCTGCATGACAGTTGCCTGGAGAAAAGCCATTAGTGTGTGTCTTTCAGAGGCACAAGGGGGAAAAAAAAGAGGCCATTATCCTCGCTATTCACATTTCTTTGTAGAAAGCATCGCAAGTACGACACGCCCAAACTTGAAACGTATGATTACACTGTGGAGTTCTTAATTTATAATATTTGCTGAAATGAAATGATGAGAAACATTTCACATCTATTGTCTTGCTAGTTGAAAGATTGTTTACTGCATTATGAAACGCCATATGGCTAGTGATTGACGTTTCACGCCTTGCTTTGCCTATTTTGTTTAATATCTAGTTTCTAGCTGCACTGTAGCATTGGTTACAATAAAATTTAATTGATATACTAATATAGATATTTTATGCCTACAAATCCAGTAAATAATAACTTTATGACCTACTTCAAAAAAAAAAAAAAAAGAAAGAAACGAGCACAAAAAGACATTTCCCTTCACAGGACTTGCATCCATAATTTTCAACTACTTGGTAACATTTCTCGTAGAATTTAATTACGTAGACATTAAGATGTAAATAGACATTTCCCTTATCTGCATTGTTGTGTTTAGTGTAATATTTTTTCTGCTTGAGCTATCTCATGTTTAGGTATAGGTTACTGCATTCGCTGCTGCTGTTTGCCAGGCATAGTGCTACTGAATTTGACTTTGTATTATTCTGTTAAGCCAGTTTTACTAACGATTTACTTTTATTGTTTGCTGTGCATTGCCTTATATTAGTTGTAATATTACATTTGCTTTGCTAATTTATGCTGCTTGCATTGCCAATTTGTATTTTTTATCATTGCCATTTGTGTTAATTGTTTTGCGCTGCTGCATTACCTCATCCCTTAGTTTAGTATCTGAGCTCAGTAGATTTAAGTTAGCTTAAGATGGGGTAGGCTATATAAGAAAACGAGTTGTGATGAATGGAAAGAAATGCATTGAGAAGCTATAAGAAAATGGTTTGGCCAAAAAAGTATTTTGAAAGAGGATATGAACAAAACAGTAGGGTTTAGGGACAACAGGTTTAGGTTGGATTATCTTGGAAATAAATGAGGTAAGATAATGGAAAATAAATATTGAGGTAGGAAATTTGTGAACATATAAATACAGAAAGCATGCTTTGATAGGATATTTTTGGTGGAAACAAATGTTGAAATAAGACAAAAGATCTATGGAATGAAGTTTTGGGTTGGACTGCAGTACCAAATGTTACACTGAAAACGAACCCTGCCCTTTCCTCTTGTGTTATTCTGCTACATGTGTCTGTATGCTTGTGTATTTGTGTTTTTCCTGTATTTATGTGTTTAGCTGAAGATAGTTATGTTGTAGAATTTTTCTAATACTATGTTTTTTGCTTTGTGAAGATGTTTAGACATTTCTTATCTGTTCTGTTTTGTTGCTCATATGTGAAGTTGATGTTTCAAAAGTCATTCTGATCTTTATGTATGTACTGATCTCATAATTCTTGTAACACTGATGTGCATGTGTATTTCTATTCTTTTGTAAAGCCCGTATTACTACAAATGTTATCTGTATTGGTATGTTCTTTAATTATGTATTTTGTACCTTTGTTATTGTATTCTCATGTTATAAAATTGTAATTGACAGCAGTTCATCAAATTAAGTAACTTGTAAGTTACATTTCACTGCACACCTTTCTGATGGTCATAGTAGATGGACAATATGTGAGAAGTAGGGACTGATAGTGTTTGCACATGTGTTAATAACTGAGCAATGGACTGGATAACAGCATTGCTGGTTCTAAGGACTATTCCAAAAACTTTGTGAGTGCACAAGTGGTGGTTTCTGTACTTTCTGTATCGTCCACAAGACACTTTGATGGTGATTGCGCACCTGCACAGTCGCAACAGATGGCTGCTGGCCGTCTCTACAAGGACTACAGTGGGTCTGAGTCTTTGATGGCCCACCAGTACCATTATTTCTACAAGGACTGCAGTGGGTCTGCACCTCTGGTTGCCCGCCAATACCATACTCACTACCAGGTCTACAGTGGGTCTGCTCTGTGATGACCCAACTACCAATATTCTTCAAAACTTCGACTGACTCTGCTGTGGGTTTGCTCTGTTATGGCCCATTACCTGTCTGCATGTCAAGAGTCAGCACTGTCTTTCCGTTGGAAGGACAACACTACTTCTTCAAGATTGCATGGAAACCCACTACTTCTGTGTACATTTTCTTTTACTGCTCAGACTTTGAGAAAAAAACTACAATTTTACTATCATGGATGATCAGGACTGTCTTTAGGAAGCGTGAGAAAATTTTAGCTTTTGACCAGCATTGTATCAATAAGTATCTGCGTTTCATTTCTTTGTTATTGTAACTATGAAAAAAATTTTCAAATCTGCATTGGCCACTGCCCAAAACAATTTGTAAAATTTTTTGTGGGAAGCATGGGGGCTATGTAAGTAGGCTGTTTAGGTTTTATTATTGGTAACGTCACACAGTGCTCTGTATGAAAATCACTGGCTGTGCTGTGTGCAGTCTGTGGCTAGTTTGTATTGTTGTTTGCCATTGTAGTGTTGGGCAGCTGGATGTTAACAGCACGTAGTGTTGCGCAGTTGGAGGTGAGCTGCCAGCAGTGGTGGGTGTGGGGAAGTGAGATGGCGGATTTTTGAGAATGGATAATCTGGAGGTGTGTCCATCAGAAACAGTACATTTGTAAGATTGGATGTCATGAACTGCTGTATATATTATGACTATTGAGGTAAATACATTGTTTGTTCTCTATCAAAATCTTTCATTTGCTAACTATGTCTATCAGTAGTTAGTGCCTTCCGTAGTTTGAATCTTTTATTTAGCTGGCAGTAGTGGCGTTCGCTGTATTGCAGTAGTTCGAGTAACGAATATTTTTGTGATTTGTGAAACGTATAGGTTAATTTAGTAAGGCCATTCTCTTGTAGGGATTACTGAAAGTCAGATTGCTTTGCGCTAAAAAAAATATTGTGTGTCAGTTTAAGCACAGTCTTGTATAATTTTTCAAAGGGGACGTTTCAGTGTCAACTATCAATAGTACTTAGGATCTCGCCGGTCTTAGAAACCTGGACGAGGTTGGCAGCGTGAGGAAACTACGAAGTGACAGCACACTATCATCCTTAAGGGTTCCAATGCAGAGAAAAGTAGGAATTGGAGCTCGGATCCCTGTCTAGTACCAATATTTTCTAAATCACAAGGTTACTTAAAATAAAAATTGAGAGCTGAGCTAGTGGTCTAGAGATAGTGTCCTTGATCGGTAACCAAAACATCCTCGGATCCAAGCTCGAAACCCACCAGCGCTTAAATTTTGATTGCGGTATTGGTGGCCAAAGATTTTCGGCAAAAGAAGTCACCCTCATTCTGCCAACGGCTTTGTCAAAGATGCAGGAGGAACCGACTGGAGTTCAGAGCACTCTCTTGTCCTTGATGTGAGAAACTGCCCCAAAAGGTTCCTGGTTGGTTGATTAGACGGAGGGGCCCAAACAGCAAGGTTATCGGTCCCATAGGATTAATGAAGAATGGGGAAGTCAGCCGTGGCGTTTCAATGGGACCATCCCGGCAGTTGCCTGAAGCGATTTAGGGGAATCACGGAAAACCTGAATCAGGACACAGGTTTGAACTGTTGTCCTCCAGAATGCGAGATATTGTGCAACTCACAGCACCACCTCCCTTGGTCCTAAAGATGGGGAAATCAGAAATAGTCAACGCCATGACGATGTAGAAGGCGATGGAAATCACTGCATTAAAGACACATAATGTGTATTCACATGTGGTCTGTAACTAAAAAAGTGTCATGATGATCTCTCCATTGGCAAAAGATTCCGGAATAGTCCCCCATTCGGTTCTCCAGGAGCGGAATACCAAAGGGGGAGCCTGGGAGTGGAATGTCAGACGTCTGACATGGTAGGGAAGCTAGAAAACCTGAAAACGGGATGTAAAGGCTCAATCTACATAGATATAGTAGAGGTCAGTGAAGTGAAATGGAAAGAATTTCAGGTCAGAGGAGTGTAGGGTGATATCAACAGCAGCAGAAATTGGTATAACGAAAGTAGGATTCGTTATGAATAGTAAGGTAGGACAGAGAGCGTGTTACTGTTAACAGTTCAGTCAAAGTCTTGTTCGAATAACAATTGACAGCAAACCAACATCGAAAGCGATAGTTCAAGTGTACGTGCCAACGTTGCAAGCTGAAGATGAAGAGATAGAGAAAGTATATGAGGAGATTGAAAGGGTAACACAGTATGTAAGGGGAGATGAAAATCTAATAGACATGGGGGATTGGAATGCAGTTGTAGGGGAAGGAGTAGAACAAACGATTACAGGAGCGTATGGACTTGGACAAGGAATGAGAAGCGAATAAGACTAATTGTGCGCTATAATAAATTTCAGCTAGTAATAGCTTTGTTCAATAATCAGGAGGAGGAGGTATACTTGGAAAAGGCCGAGTGATACAGGAAGATTTCAGTTAGTTTACATCATAGTTAGGCAGAAATTCCTAAATCAGATACTCTACTGTAAGCCCTACCTAGGAGCAGACATAGACCCAGATCACAATTTAGTAGTGATGAAGAGTAAGATGAAGTTAAAGAGATTAGTCAGGGAAAATCGATACACAAAGAAGTAGGATACGGAAGAATTAAGGAATAACGAATTACGCCTGATGTTCTACAAGATTGTGGATACAGCAATAAGAAATAGCTTAGCAGACAGTACAGTTGAAGAGGACTGAACATCTCTAAAAAGGGCAGCCACAGATGATGAGAAAAAAAACGTAGGTACAAAGAAGGTAACTACAGAGAAAACATGGTAACAACAAAAAATACTTCAGTTGGTCGATGGAAGAAGGAATTACAAACATATTCAGGGAAATTCAGGAACATAGAATTACAAGCCGCTGACGAATGAAATAAATCGGAAGTTCAGGGAAACTAAGATGAAATAGATGCAAGAAAAATGTGAAGATATCGAAAAAAATTGGTTGTCGGAAGGACTGACTCAGCTAATGGGAAAGTCAAAACAACCTTCAGTGAAATAAAAAGCAAGGGTGGTAACGTTAAGAGTGCCATGGGAACTCCGCTGTTAAATGCGGAGCATAGAGCAGATAGGTGGAAAATATATATTAAAGGATTCTTTGAGGGGGAGATTTGTCTGATATGATAGAAGAAGGAACAGGAGTCGATTTAGAAGAGATAGAGAATTCAGTATTAGAATCAGAATTAAGGAGAGCTGGACAGATAACATTCCATCAGTATTTCTCAAATCAGTGTTGGAAGTGGTAAGAAAACGACTATTCACGTTGATGTGTAGAATATATGAGTCTGGCGACATACCATCTGACTTTCGGAAAAATATCATCCACACATTTCCGAAGATTGCAACAACGGACAAGTGCAAATATCGCACACTCAGCTTAACAGCTCATGCTTCGAAGTTTCTGAAAAAGAATAATTTATAGAAGAATGTAAAAGGAAATCGAGGATGTGTTAGGTGACGATCAGATTGTCTTCAGGATAGGTAAAGGCACCAGAGAGGCCATTCTGACGTTGCGCTGATAATGGAAGCAAGACTAAAGAAAAATCAAGAGATGTTCATAGGATTTGCCGACCTGGAAAAAGCGAACGACAGTGTTACACAGTGCTAGATGTCTGAAATTCTGAGAAAGAGAGAGACGGGTAATATACAATATGTACAAGAGCCAAGAGGGAATAATAAGAGTGGACGACCAAAAACGATGTGCCCGGATTTAAATGGTTCAAATGGCTCTAAGCAATATAAGACTTAACATCTGAGGTCATCAGTTCTCTAGACTGAGAACTACTTAAACCTAACTAATCTAAGGACATCACACACATCCATGCCTGAGGCAGAATTCGATCCTGTGACCGTAGCAGCAGCGCGGTTCCGGAATGAAGTGCCTAGAACCGCTCGGCCACAGCGGCCAGAAGTGCTTGGATTGAAACGGGTGTGAGACAATACTGATGTAAATAAAAGAAAGGTTCACGAACGGAAGTAAAATTCAAGGTGGAAGTACAAAAATGATACGATTCGCTGATGACATCGCTATCCTGACTGAAAGTGAAGACGAAGTACTGATCAGCTAAATGGTATGAACAGTGATATGATTACAGAATGTGGACTGAGAGTAAATCGAAGAAAGACGAAAATAATGAGAACTGGCAGAAATGAAAACAGCGTGAAACGAAGTAGATGAAGTTAAGTAATTCTACTACGTAGGCAGCAAAATAACAAATAATGGACGGAGCAGTTGGGTCAACAAAAGTAGATTAGCACTGTCGAAAATGGATTTCCTGACGAAGAGAAATCTACCAGCATCAAACATAGGCCTTAATTTGAGGAAGAAATTTCTGAGAACATACTGGCGATCTGGTGCTACAGACTAATGTTGAAAATTATGTGGAATGATAGGGTAAGGTCTTAGGAGGTTCTGTGCAGAACTGGAGAGGAAAAGAATCCGTGGAAAACACTGACAAGGAGAAGGAACAGGATGATAGGTATCTTGTAGGACATCAGCGACTGACATCCATAGTAGTAGAGGGAGCTATAGAGGGTAAAAACTTTAGACGAAGTCAAAGATTGGAATACATCCAGCAGATAATTGAGAAAATAGGTTGCAAGTTGTGCTCTGAGATGAAGAGGTTGGCACAGGAGAGGAAGGGAATACTGTCGCATCATGCCATTCGTAAGACTGATGACTCAAAACCTTACATGATGATTGTTTTGTGAACTGAAATACCATTACTATGGTAAGAAAGCTTACTAGAGACAGACTTTCTGCAAGCAGGGACTTCCGTTCTGACAGCCAAAACTAATCCAACTCTATATAAATCATTAGCAAATGAACGTGTCTAATGTTGATTTAGGTTCACGGCACAGTCCTTCGTTCTGTATTTGGTGTTACTGTATGTCCATAAGTCCAACCACTCGCCAAATTCGACACGTGTTAGCATCATGTTTTTCTCATGATAGGGTACGCTGCACGCGATACGAGAAATATTGACTTTCACTTGAGCTGTTGTTGTGAATAAATTATTCGTGATATATAGTCATTGTCATGCAGTGCGAACACAATGCCGTGATATGAAACCCATCAGTTTCCTTTGCTGTTAAACCTTGTTTCGTCTGTTTGCTAAGAGCATGTGTCTGACAGAACGTCAAGGACAATTTCGGAAATTTCCTAACTAGTCAGTAATAGAAAAATCTTGCCGAGACTTATTTGCGACCGACTCACGGCGTCTGTCACGATAAGATCAATTTCAGCACTATCAGACAGCGGCCACGTGACACAGATAGGCGTCCGCCCAAGCGATCGCGACACTACGGGCGTAGAGCGTATGAGTTAAACCGGACTTTTCTGCGCTCGAATTAGCAAGTATAGCATTATGTACCATTATACTGTGTTTTAGCATGCTTCATGGCGATATTCTATGGCATGGTGCTACAAGAGTATTTAACTATAGTCTTACTTTGTCAAGATTGTAGTATAGCTCGTGTCATGACAACTAGAATATTTCTGTTTTTTAGTTAGAAAACGGAATAAAATCTAACATTTAGGACATTGTGTTCTGTTTGTGTTTAAACAAATGGTGATAGCAGAGGAGGCAAATCGAAACACCCGTGCCCTATATGGAGTGAGAGGTATCTAGAATCTCAAGTCGTATCGTCTCATGTACGATCGTCTTGAGATAGATTGATGACCGATATGAAACTCGCCGAGACGATGACTTTGACTATAAGCTGTTCATTACTACCCGTGAATTCAAAACATTTAAGAACTCTGGCAACAACATTCATCCACAAACGTGGCGTCATCATTTCTCTCATTGTTTTCCTCCCAACTGGTCATTGGAGCACAGATTAGAATTTATGTGTGGCTACATAGAGAATGAACCAGCTGTAAGAATGCGATCGGTCATTCATGATTGTCACAGTGAAGGAGAATTTTATCATGCCTTCCTCTCATCATACTGGTCTCAAGCTACTCAAGATCGCGTAAAACATGATGAAACACCTTGAACAATCTGAATTTTCAAGTCTTGTCAAATATTTTGAAGACATGTTGCACAATAATCAGTACCTGTCAAACCCATACAGCTCCTCAGAACGCATCCACATTTGCTTAATCAAGTAGCCTGATTATTTAAGACATATTATTTTGGCAGGACGTTGCAAAGATGATACTGAAGCTTTTCAGGGACTCTCACAAGAATTAGAAATTGACACAGACAGTCGCGGGATGCGAAAACAGGAAAACAATCTTTACAGGTCACTTCCGTCACAATTCCGTGACGAGAGAAACAATAACTGGACACGACAAGGCTATTCTTACAACGCAAATCGTGACCAAAACAGGCACCACCCATATGACAACCACTGGCAGAATAATAATAATCACAGGGAAAGATCACCTCTCCGTGGTAATGGCTATGACAGAGACAGTCAGAGAAACAGACAATATGGGAACCAAAATAATTATTATCAAGGGAGACAGAACACTTTCAGACGCAAAGGTCCACCGCGCAGTTACGATTCTGGGAGAAATTCTCCACCACGTGACCGATAAAAAAGAAACTATGGAAACTACCGATATAATTACAGACCTGAATTTCATCAGAACTGGCGGGATTCAAACAGGGCAGGGCGCTCTCGGCAAGGTGAATTTATTGAAGTTAGGTGTCCTAGTCTCAATAAAGACGCGCCCCAACCAAGAGACAGTAGGCAATGACTCACACCACTGGCAGACACAAAAGGTACTTATGAAGCTGACGACGTAGCTGCCGTGGCTCGTAATTACGTAAAAATGGAAGACATTAGGGACATCTTACTCCAGGAACACGACGTAAAACAGAACAACATTGCATATCCAGCAATTCACATTACATTAAATGATGTAAAATTTACGGCAGTACTTGACTCTGGCAGTCTCATTTCAGTAATTGGTGAAACAGCCTTTAGCAAATGCAACAAATCGAACGATTGCCCCACACTTCCGTTACGTAAGATTAAATTACAAGGTGCAATCTTAGGAAAAATTGTAGATGTTCACCAACAAACCAACTTAGAATTCTTTTGTCAAAGCCACAGTTTCTCTATGAACTTCCTTATCGTTCCATTATTGTCAACAGCAATTACATTTGGAGTAGACTTTTTGAATGAATACAAAGCAATCTTAAACTTTCACGATGCTGAAAGAAGGTAAGTCAATAGCTCTGAAATTTGAAGATTGGCTCTCAAACCTTGACGAGGAAATTAATCGGCTCTACCTCCTGTTAGATAAAAGTTCGGAACTTGCGACGGAACTTGACATTAACAATCACTCTGCAAGTATTGACAGGGATAATATCGATGGCGTATTTGATACTAATGAGTTAATTCAGAATAAAATTCAAACAATTGAGAATTGGAAAGACACCAATAGGCAGGACCTTATTGAGATTTTGCAAGCTCATTCCACAGTTTTTACTCACAAAAAAGGAACAATCAAAGGATTTCAATACCAATTTCGTGTTCGTGAGCATAATAAATTTTTTGGTAGACCATACGTCATTCCGGCACATTATAGGAATCGTGTTAGAACAGAAATAGAATCTGTGCTTGACGAGGGCATTATTGAACCTGCAGTAAGCTCATACAACAATCCATTACATGTTGTTGAGAAGAAAAATGGATCGATCAGGCTTGTCTTAGATTCGAGACAAATCAATACTATCATCATTCCTGAAAGACAGGCTGCAAACGTTGGAAGAACTTCTTCAAAATTTAAATGGTGTAAAAGTGTTATCTTCCATTGATCTCAGATCCAACTTTTAACAGATCGAAGTTCATCCAGAATGTAGAAAATACACAGCTTTTCTTTGTTTCGGCGTTTGTTATCAATTTCAGAAACTTCCTTTTGGTTAGAACATTTCTTCGGCAGCATTCATTCGTGGGCTAAATTCCATATTACCTGAGTTCTTAAAACGTCACATCACCTGATATGTGGACGATATTCTAATAGCAGAGGGCTCATGGGAACAACATAATCACATCATCAACAGTTTGTTACATATTTTTGCAGAATCCGGAATTACAGTTAACTTGGAAAAGTCTGAGTTCGGTAGGTCAAAGGTGTGGGACATATTGTTTCTTCTCAAGGCATTCAGCCGGATCCTGGAAAGTTAGAAACAATCAAAGCCATTCCAGTGCCATCCACAAAAAAAAGGCTACTTAACACGCCAATACTAGCTCATCCAGATCTGTCACAAGATCTCTGCCTTAGCACGGGTTTTTCTAAAGTCGGTCTTGGTGTCCATTTATATTAAGAAGATGTAGAAAATGACACTACTGCTCAGGAAAACATCGCTTTTGCTAGACGAGTGCTAACAAAATCTAAAAAAAATATTCCGTTACTGAATTCGAAGCTTTAGCTATCGTTTTGACATTAAACAAATTCCGTTTCTTGCTTTCTGGTAAGCAGGCGATCATCGTGCATTACAATTTCTTATGTCTTCAAAATTAAATCATGACAGGTTAAAACGTTGGACATTGTTTCTGCAAGAATTCCACTTCACAATAGTCTACATTCCCGGCAAGGAGAACATTGTTGCGGACGCACTGTCACGCGCACCGGCTGGGCTTGAGAAAAGTAACACAGAAGGCGGCAAACTCGAAAAAAATTTCAATATTCTTTACGTTCAGAAAGTCGCCTTTGAAAACTTCATCACCACATCTTTAAAGGACATTGCTCATGAACGAGATAAAGATCCGATTTGGAAAGACATCAAAAGTAAATGGCATGAAAAGGCACACACAGATTCGGCATTATTATCTAGTTAGAAACAACATACTTTTCAAACGCTGCACTGTTGATGACAAGATATGGGTACTTTGCGTTCCTGACGATTTTGTTAATAAGCCTATTTGGTACATTCATTTCAGCTACGAACATTTTACTCCACGAAAATATTATCATATTCTTCGGACGACTTGTTATTTTAACAATATGGAAAAGAGAATTCGAAGAGTCTTGTCTATTTGTAAACTTTATCACAAGGCTAAACCATCTACTATCTCACATCGTGCTCCGTTGTTTCCTATCATACCTTCGAAATTAAAAGAATTTGCTGCTGATGATCTCTTCCGACCCCTTGTCAGAACATCGAATGGATTTTCGTACATTTTAGTCGCTGTTGTACTTACTTCAAAATTTGTTTCTTTCACACACTTACGTAAAGCCACTCGACGGTCTGTATTCAACGCCTTTGTTAAAAATTTATTACCTGAAGTTGGACACGTTAGTAAAGTCATTTCAGAAAACGGATCGCAATTGAGATCTGGTGTTTGGTCACGCATGCTTCAGAATCATAAAATCAAACCTGTTTTTATGTCATTGTACTTACCGCATTGTAACCCGTCTGAACGGATTATGAAAGAAATCAATAAGCTTTGCAGACTTTATTGTCACAGAAAGCATTAGTATTGGGACAGATATTTACACTTATTTCAAAACGTGCTGAATGAAATACCTCATGACTCCACTGCTTTACCCCCTGTTCTTGTACTGAAGAATGAAGAACCACCACACAGAATCAGGGAGCTTGTACCTTTTCCGAATACACGTGAACTTCGACACAAAGACATAATTTGGCTATTAAAAATATAAATTCTGCTGCAGACAAAAGGAGAAAACTACACGGTAAATCAAATGCAAAGAAACTATATTGGTCAGAAAGTTATCATTAAAGCTCATTCATTGTCACGTAAGAAGAAACACTTGAGTCACAAATTCTTTCTGGTTTACAATGGACCTTACAGAATCCGACGTATACCACATGATAATTGTGTTGAAGTTGAAACTCTGTGTACTAGGAAGAGTACAGGTTTACACCACATTTCACATGTAAAACCGTTTATTGAAAGATAATCTGCTTTTTAACTTAGTCTTTGCCATAAAGTTTTTCACTTCACGTCACTGGTACGCTTTGTCAGACTTAGAAACTGTTAACACGCAACAATGTTTGAAGTTAACTATCTGGTCAAGAACCATGAGAACTTATTTAAACAGTAATTACGAATGCATTGTTATAGTGAACAGATGATACAGTGTTGTTATTTTTACATTCTTGCTTGTTAGTTGCAGGATTACGTAATGAATATACGGTTTACATACTTAGAACATATACTGATAATCAGATTTTAATGCAACATTTTGGTTTACTTGAAAAGACATTCTTTATTTGAAGTACTTTCTGTGAGATTAAAGATGACTTAGAATTTGGTTTCTTTGACAGCTGCACGATTATACCACGACGCTACTAATGTGTGACCCAATTTAGATTGTTGCTTTTGCGGTGTATCTGTTTTATATCTGCACAGTTTTTCTGTTTTAGTAGTAACTTTGTGGTATAACTACAATGAGGCAGCCTTTTCCGTAGCACAACAGTACATTACAGTACAGTACTTTCTTCATCACGGCAATAAGCATAATAATTACGATATGTGTACGCAAAGCACTTCATTTTTGTTTATGATGAGATAAGTACACTCCTGGAAATGGAAAAAAGAACACATTGACACCGGTGTGTCAGACCCACCATACTTGCTCCGGACACTGCGAGAGGGCTGTACAAGCAATGATCACACGCACGGCACAGCGGACACACCAGGAACCGCGGTGTTGGCCGTCGAATGGCGCTAGCTGCGCAGCATTTGTGCACCGCCGCCGTCAGTGTCAGCCAGTTTGCCGTGGCATACGGAGCTCCATCGCAGTCTTTAACACTGGTAGCATGCCGCGACAGCGTGGACGTGAACCGTATGTGCAGTTGTCGGACTTTGAGCGACGGCATATAGTGGGCATGCGGGAGGCCAGGTGGACGTACCGCCGAATTGCTCAACACGTGGGGCGTGAGGTCTCCACAGTACATCGATGTTGTCACCAGTGGTCGGCGGAAGGTGCACGTGCCCGTCGACCTGGGACCGGACCGCAGCGACGCACGGATGCACGCCAAGACCGTAGGATCCTACGCAGTGCCGTAGGGGACCGCACCGCCACTTCCCAGCAAATTAGGGACACTGTTGCTCCTGGGGTATCGGCGAGGACCATTCGCAACCGTCTCCATGAAGGTGGGCTACGGTCCCGCACACCGTTAGGCCGTCTTCCGCTCACGCCCCAACATCGTGCAGCCCGCCTCCAGTGGTGTCGCGACAGGCGTGAATGGAGGGACGAATGGAGACGTGTTGTCTTCAGCGATGAGAGTCGCTTCTGCCTTGGTGCCAATGATGGTCGTATGCGTGTTTCGCGCCGTGCAGGTGGGCGCCACAATCAGGACTGCATACGACCGAGGCACACAAGGCCAACACCCGGCATCATGGTATGGGGAGCGATCTCCTACACTGGCCGTACACCACTGGTGATCGTCGAGGGGACACTGAATAGTGCATGGTACATCCAAACCGTCATCGAACCCATCGTTCTACCATTCCTAGACCGGCAAGGGAACTTGCTGTTCCAACAGGACAATGCACGTCCGCATGTATCCCGTGCTACCCAACGTGCTCTAGAAGGTGTAAGTCAACTACCCTGGCCAGCAAGATCTCCGGATCTGTCCCCCATTGAGCATGTTTGGGACTGGATGAAGCGTCGTCTCACGCGGTCTGCACGTCCAGCATGAACGCTGGTCCAACTGAGGCGCCAGGTGGAAATGGCATGGCAAGCCGTTCCACAGGACTACATCCAGCATGTCTACGATCGTCTCCATGGGAGAATAGCAGCCTGCATTGCTGCGAAAGGTGGATATACACTGTACTAGTGCCGACATTGTGCATGCTCTGTTGCCTGTGTCTATGTGCCTGTGGTTCTGTCAGTGTGATCATGTGATGTATCTGACCCCAGGAATGTGTCAATAAAGTTTCCCCTTCCTGGGACAATGAATTCACGGTGTTCTTATTTCAATTTCCAGGAGTGTACATTGACTTCTGCAGAACTTTGTTTACGGAGGACGATAACTACGACACTTCTACATAATTATCTTACAGCAAGAGGCACATTTAGCGCTACAGGACACGCATTTGAGTGATTGATTTTTGTAGTCAAAAATTTATTTTTAAAGATTTTTGAATCACAAAGATACAAAGAAAGTTTTCGGTGATACATTTCATTCGATTTATGTGATCTGTAACACTTGAGGGTATAATTACATTAATCTTCAGGGGATAGACGCCTATTTTGTCTGATATTTACTGAAATGTCTAATGAAATGATGAAAAACATTTTACATCTATTGTCTTGCTAGTTGAGAGATTTTTTTACTGCCTTAGGAGATGCCATATGGCTAGTGAATGACGTTTCATGCCTTGCTTTACATATATATATATATATATATATTTGCCTCTT
The DNA here is from genome assembly GCF_021461385.2 of Schistocerca piceifrons. Classification (NCBI taxonomy): domain Eukaryota; kingdom Metazoa; phylum Arthropoda; class Insecta; order Orthoptera; family Acrididae; genus Schistocerca; species Schistocerca piceifrons. The sequence continues at coordinate 601,301,342 of NC_060141.1, read as the reverse complement.
TTGTTTAATATCTAGTTTCTAGTTCCACTGCAGCATTGGTTAAAATAAAATGTAATAGATGTACTAATATCGCTATTTTATGCCTACAGATCTATTAAATAATGATTATATGATCAACTTTCTAAAAAAATGGGAGGAGCACAAATAGATTTTTCCCTTCACAGGAATTGTGTACATAATTTTTCAACGATTTGGTAACATTTTTGTCAGAGTAAGTTTTTGTGATGCATCACTCTAGTGTTAAGATCTGACATAGGTATTAGACATTTCCTATTTACTGTAATATTTTTTCTGCTTCAGCTTTGTCATGTTTAGGTGTAAATTATTGCATTTGCTGCTGCTGCTTGTCAGGCATTGTCCTACTGAATTTTACCTTGTGTTAAGCCAGTTTTACTACTGATTTATTTATCTTGTTGCTGCACATTGGCTCATATTAGTTGTAATGTTGCATTTTCTTTGCTAATTTATATTTATTGATACTAGCTTTGCCAATTTGCATTTTTTGTCATTGCTGTTTGTGTTAATTGTTTTGTACCACTACATTGCCTAGTCCCTTAGCTTATGCACCTGAACTCAGTAGATTTAAGTTAGCTTGAGAGGGGGTAGACTATATAAGAGGATGAGTTGCGATGGAATGGATGAAATGCATTGAGAATTTATACGAAAAAAGTTTGTAAAAAAAGAAGGTAATGTACAATGAAGAATAATTATTTTGAAAGAGGATATGAATAGAATACAGAAAGCAGGTATAGATAGGACTTTTTGGGAATATTGATGAACGAAGGGAGATCTCCAAGAAGTAAAGAAAGTTTTGTGTGCAAAAACTGCAGTAAAACAAACCCTGTCCTTTCCTTTTGTGTTATTTCGCTATGTGTCTGTGTACCCTTGTGCTATTTGTGTTCTTCCTGTCTGTATGTGTTTATCTGATAAATGTTACATTGTAGAGTTTTTCTAATAATATGTTATTTACATTGTAAATTTGGTTAGACATTATTTGCTCTGTTTTGTATTAATGCTCATGTATGAATTTGGTGTTTCGAAAGTTGTTCTGATCTTTTATGTATTTGCTTATGCTATAATTCCTGTAACACTGATTTATATGTTATTTCGATTCTTTTGTAAAGCCCGTATTTCTACAAATGTTATCTGTACTATTATGTTCTTTAATGAAGTATTCTGTATCTTTATAATCGTATTCTTATTCCATAAATTTGTAATTGTATAGACACCAGTTCTCAATTTAAGTTTCATTTCACTGCACACATTTCTGTTGGTCATAGTGTATGCACAATATGTGAGAGAAAAAGGACTGTTAGTGTTTAAACGTGTGTTGATAACTCAGCAAGGGACTGGTTAACAGCATTGTTGGTTTTAAGGACATTTCAAAAATTGTATTTGTGATTGCACAAGTGGTGGTTCATGGACTTGCTATATTCTCCGCATAACTCTTTAATGGTGATTGTACACTCACATAGTCGTAACAGATGGCTGATGGCCATCACTATACGGACTACAGCGGGTCTACACCTTTAATGACCCACCAATACCACTAGTTCTACAAGGACTGCAGTGGGTCTGCACCTCTGGTGGCCCACCAATACCATAATCTCTACCAGGACTACAGTGGATCTGATCTGTGGTGACCCACCTACCAATATTCTTCAAAACATCGACTGACTCTGCTGTCTGTTTGCTCTGTTGTGGCCCATTACCTGTCTGCATGTCAAGAGTCAGCACTGTCTTTCCTTTGGAAGGACAACACTACTTCTTCAAGACTGCATGGAAATCCACTACTTCCATGTGCATTTTCTGTTACTGATCAGACTTTGTACAATGCAATTACTACTGCGATGAATGGTCAGGACTGTCTTTATGAGAACAATTTTTGCTTTTGACCAACAGTGTATCAATATGTGTATGCATTTCGTATCTTTGTTACTGTAATTATGAAAAATTTTATCAAATCATTATTGGTCACTGCCAAAAACAATTTGTAAAAATTTTTGTGGGTAGCAGGGGGGCTATGAATGTAGGCTGCTTAGGTTTTTATGTTGGTAACGCCACGTAGCGCTCTGTATGAAAATCACTGACTGTGATGTGTGCAGTCTGTGGCTGATTTGCTTTGTTAGAATATTTGCTATTGTAGTGTTGGGCAGTTGGAAGTGAACAGCGCGTAGCGTTGCGCAGTTGGAGGTGAGCCGCCAGCAGTGGTGGATGTGGGGAGAGATATGGCAGAATTTTGAGAGCGGAGGATCTGGACGTTTGTCCATCAGAAAGAGTAAATTTGTAATACTGTATATCATGAACTGAGATATTTGAGTATCACTAAGGTAATTGTTTCTCTAACAAAATCTTTCTTTTGCTAACTATGTCTATCAGTAGTTAGTGCCTCCAGTAGCTAGAATATTTTATTTATCTGGCAGTACTGGCTCTCGCTGCATTGCAGTAGTCCGAGTAACGAAGATTTTTGTGAGGTAAGTGATTCATGAAAGGTATAGGTTATTGTTAGTCAGGGGCATTCTTTTGTAGGGATTATTGAAAGCCAGACTGCGTTGCGCTAAAAAAATTGTGTGTCAGTTTAGTGTTGATCAGAATAAGTAAAGAGAGAAATGTCTGAATACGCTCAGTTCTGCTCAGCTGTTTGAAAATTAAATAACGCAAGAGGTTTATCAGCACAGTAATTCATTAATTTTTCTAACGGATGTTTCAACGTCTCGTCAGTTACTGCGAACTGTAGTCTTTCAGACAGGAAATCACCAATCCTGTGTCACAACTGAGACAATCCATAGGAAAGCTATGTGACTGGAAGCAGTTTTTGGGGAATGATATCAAAATCCTTTTTGGAACTCTATAAATACGGAATCGGTTTGGTAGCCACTGTACGGAGCACATCGTGCGAATAAGTGTCAGCTGTGCTTCACAAGAGTGCTGCTTTCCAAATGCATGATGGTTTGTTGTCAATAGGTAATGTACTTCAGGGTATTTCATAACGTTGGTACAAAGTATTTGTTCACACGTTCTTCTGTATGTCAATGTCAAGCAGTACGAGGAAAGATAGTAATAACTACGGGTCTGAACAAAATGTAAAACGACAAAGAATTCCTTCGGTTCCCAAACGACACATCATTGCACACATTCGCCGAATAGATATTCAGAGGCCAAAGAAGTATACACATAAACTGGTCCATGTAAATAGGAGTTGCCACTGCATATTAAAGCGTCTAATCTGAAACCTTATCGTGTGATACTTGTGCGGCAATTACGGGAGAATGGCACGCATAAACGTGCAGATTACTGCACGTGGCTTTCGAGAAACGTCAGCGATGGTTTGTTACAGCCTTCCAGATACATTGTGAGTGATGAAGCATGGTTTCATCTTTCCTGTAATGTGAATTTACAGAACGGAGAACATTAACGAACCCTAACATTTTGTGTCAGCGATTACTCCATGGTAAAAAAGAAATAAAAGTAGGCGTTTGGTGCGGTGTAACAGCAACGCACATTATTGGACCGATAGTTTTTGACACTACCTTCTACATAGTTGCATATATGGAAGTTGCTGATACAGTTTTTGCTCAACTCACTGAGTATGAAAGATAGTACTGTTTCTTACAGCAAGGGAGGGGGGGGGGGGGGGCATGCGACGCTTCTAAGGTATCCCTGCAACGAGTCCATGATGTCTTCACTGAGGAGCGAATTTCAGCAAATGTTTGTGGCCACCACTTTCGCCGGATCTACCAACATGCGGTTTTTTCCTGTTTCCTATGGGACCACTTGAAGAGCAAGGTCTATGAAATAAATCCACACACAACACAGTAACTTAAAGACATCTGCCAGATGTATCGGAATATGCTTAGACGTGCACACCTGTGTATGTATTGGTGCTGCAGGGAGTCCATTCATTCAGTGTCTTGACTGACAGGTGTCCATCTTGGGTCATAAAGGACGCGGCATATGCAAGATTTCTGACTCCGGAGAAGAAAGTTTTGAAAAGTCTTAGCTCTTTAGAACAAATTCCTGACCGCAGGTCGCAAGACGAAGGATCATCATTGTTAATATTTCCAGCAAATGAAGAGCAGCTGCTGTTTGTAAATAAGTTCCTCAAGTTCGAATGAAGTCACTTGGACAAGTGAAATAAGACGTAGGAGAGCGAGGAGAACTCATGCTCGGTACGTACAATCACTTCGATGCGGCTGTTAGGGTATCCGTGGGTGGCGGTGCCTGAGACGTCTCCGACGGTGAGCGTCGCCTGGAAGTCGTAGATGACCTCGATGTTGGGCAGATCGACGTAACCTCGCAGGAATCCGTCAAAATATGTGACTGTGTCCCCCAAAAAAGTTTTGCCAACCAGGAATGGATCCATATTCGTGACATATCCGAAGCTGTAGGCACACTGCCCTTCCAATTTTATATCGTATACCGTCTCGCTGTAACAAATAAACATTTATTATGGTCACAACTGCTGACCAAAGGTAAACGATGTTGATTACATGTTTTATAATTCTAAAAAGACTTATGATTCAACAACTTCTACGTCTACATGGCATTTGGCTGAGGATCCGCAATACACTCATATCAATACCGCTTTAACAGTCTTTGGGAAGAACAATTGTTCGATGGCCTTCGACCAATCCTTGAATTTGTTGTCATGGTCATAATTCTCAGTGTATTGGAGACTCTATGTTACCTTATTTATAATTTCAAGGATACTCTCGGAATGCAGGAGTTACTATTGGAGCATCTATCCACTGATGCTGATTGAGCATTTCTTCGACGTATTCGAACTAACTCTTAGGGAAACCTCTAGTAGACGAAGTATCATGTCTGTCTCTTTCATTAGCCCAATTGTTATATAATCTGAGACGGTTCTGTACTCTAAAAGTGGTCTTTCGAATGAGTTGGGATAGATCTCTCTAGTAGAGGTGAAACTCTTTCTATTGTATGATTGTTATCTTTGATTCATTAAGCGTGAATGCTTCAAAATAATTCAGAAATGTGATTGGTTTAACTGACAGTTAAGCTTATTATTGTGAGATTCTTCCGTCTGCTTAGGGACAATGCATCACTTAACTTCGAAGATCAGCTGCCAGTCTTTGTACTAATGACGAAGGAAACGGTATGGGTGATGATGTTGTGTTGGAATTATTGACAACCTGATTATGATCTCGAACAACAAAATGAGTGTCTGTGAATTTAAAGGACATGTAATTTCGTGAAATAAAGTTTTAAACAAATTCCTACGAAGTTTGTTACGGTTTTTTAATGTAACTCCAATCTAACAAATTTTAATGGCGATCTTATCAAGTACTTTGTACACAAAAATGTAGTGGTAACTGCAGTAAAGGAAGATAGCAAAAGGAAATTGTGGAAAAAAACTGCAAGTGAGGTCATTTGCAAATTATGAGAAAGGAACAAATGGCTGACATTCTGCAGTAGGAAGTGGCAGGGGAATGTGAAAAGAAACTGATTTATTAACATAAATTTTAATTTAACGAAATATATACTGTAAACAGTCATTAATATTGGTATTTATCACGTAGATAAGAAGAAATGAATATCTTGCAAATGAATGTTGCCTAAGACCGAGCTGTTGTTCTCTACCTCATATATGTGATTCAAATTAATATCGTTTTACCAAACAAGTAACAAGTTAAAATGGAAAATTAAACAGTTCATTTTACTTATGTTGTTAAAGGACTAACGGGAGTTTATAAAGGAATAACAAGTTCAGAGAATTTCATTCATTCATACCATTTCATTTTCACAGAAGGTGCTCTTCGCAACTGATACATCAGCGTAAAACGTAGGTCGCCTCGCACAACCGATATATTTCTGCAGCATTCCAGATTCCACTAACACCCTCTTGCATGTTTCGCTGGACCTAGCATGGCATGGAGAACAAATATGGAGCTGAGTGGTGTTAACGACAGCCTTAATGAAATTTTAACTTTGCGCGGAACAGACTCGCGCGATAGTTCCACGTTTCATGTAGTAACGCTATAGAACCACGTCTCACGTAGTACAAACGTGGTCCCCACAGCGAACTGTGCTGCAGACGCCAGTAGGGATTTCGGAGCACATCATAGAGTTTTGCTTCTCTCGTTCCATGTACAGTACAGATTGTTACCTACGTCGTGTGAAAGCGACCCAGGAGAAAAGAAGCCGCCACAATGAAGTGTAGTAAAACTCTTCGGTTTTGAAGTATCCCAAAGAAATGGCCCACTGCAGTGACAGAAGATGTAGGATCATTTTGCAAGGGTTTTACAAAGCAGCATAGTGTTGTGATAGTGGGTGGAGCGGGAAACAGTATGGACAGGGATTAGGGCAAGAATATTAAGTATGACCTAGTAAAAATACCATCTGCAACGAACCATTCAAACGTTGGCGTGGTTCCCACTTTCAAGTGGTAAGATGAGCCTCAATTTAAGAGCTCTGTCAGGAGGGTCAATATGGTGTTAGGTAAGCTGCTTTGGGTGACTACTTCGTCAGGCATAGGTTGGACTCCTGTTGATGCTATTTGTAGATGTGATTCCACAAGGCACGGCATGCATCTCAGTAGGAAAGGAAAGGGAAAATTTCTCGGGATGATAGCAAAATCTTTATCGGGAGGGGGGGGGGGGGTTCACTGAAACTCATGAGAGTACCTTGTTTTTAGGCTACGATCAGCGCCCAATGACAATGATTCAGAGATGTTAAAATATCAAAAGATTGTCAACAAAGTACAGTGAAAAATAATGTTAGTGTATAAGAAGATTCTCATCAAAGTACTGTGGAAAACAGTGTTAGTACATTACATCAGGATAACTAGGGATTAAAAAAGTAGCTGAACTTCTTTATCGTTTAGAACATTTGCAAAGTTGGAGTGGAATAGATATACTGTGCCCATTTGAACACTGTATGGTGAAAGACGAGGAAAAGGTAAATGTAGCTGGATATAAGCTTTCAGCACATGTAAGTAGAGGCACTATAGAGAGAGGAGGAGTTGCCACATGGGTTAAAATTAAATTGTAGTATGAAAAATTTAGGTACTAAAAAATGTTGTGTAGAACAACACATAGAAGAATGTGCCTGTGAGCTTTAAATAATGGCAGTTTTATGATTACAGCTGCTTATAGTTCCTAATTGGAAACTTTTCAGCTATTTGTGAAAAACGTGGAATGTTTTTTGTGTTATCTGTCAGACAGAGGAAGGCAAATTATTGTTTTGGGGATTTCATGTAGATTTTCTGAAAGAATCTGATAGAAAGCATGACTTTGAAGTATTCCTTGGTTCTTTCAAATTTGACGTCAGTTACTGATATTCTTACTCTGGAAGTACAGGAAAGGAGCACACTGAGAGACAACGTTTCTAAAGACCAAGATAAATTTAATCAAGTAAAAACTTTCCTTGTTAAGAATGATCTTTCTGATGATAATGCACAGCTAGTTAAGTTTATGACATAGATTCATACAGTAACGTGAAAGACTCTTCCAAAATAGGGTATTCAATTAACAATTTAACAATTAAAAATTTTAGGGAAAGCTTGCAACAGCTAGACTGGGATGAGATGTACAGGGAACCTGATGCTAATTTAAAATTTAATCTGTTTTATGATACCTTTGTGAGTATAATTGAAAACAATATCTCTTATAAAACAGTGAAATATAACTGTAAGAAACCATCGAAGAAGTCGTGGTATACTAAAGGGATAAAAATACCTTGTAAACAGAAAAGGGAAATGTGTTCCATAGGTAGAAAGAGTAATGATCCAGAAACAAATATTAGAAGAACTATTGCACTGTATTAAGAAATGTTATTAAAAAGTCCAGAAGACTGTGCATTTTGTCTATGATTTGCACCTCTAATAATAAAATTAAAACAATTTGGAATATTGTTTAAAGGGATACAGGCGACCGAGAGCATGGAGAGACTGTATCTCTATCAAACTCTACGAAAAGTTTAACAAAAAGTCAGAAGTAGAAAATATTTTAAGTATTATAGAGAAAATAGGATACACCTCTTCTTAAGAAGATGCAAGGCTGTATATGGAAGAGGCAATACCAATACAATCTGATAAAATTGATATTCAACCTACCCAACAAACAAGAAGTAGCTGAGGAAATTGTAGATAATGTTATTCTGAGAGTTATCAATTGGTTCTCTGCAGGTGAACTCTCGCTAACTTTTGAGAAACCATAGTGTACACAGTTGTGTACAGTAAATGGCATAACACAATTGGTAAATACAGACTTTGTACAGAAGTCTGTTGCCAACGCAGAATATTCACAATTTATGGGTGTGTGAGTTGATGCGAAATTGAGTCAGACGAAACACGCTGATGATCTGCTGAAACGTTTAAGTTCAACTACTTACTCTATTAGGGCTGTTGCAAATTTTGCTAAACGACGTATTACTAAATTAGCCTACTGTGCCTGTTTTTATTCACTGCTTTCATATGGCATTATACTTTGGGATAATTCTTTATTAGGAGAAAGAGTATTTACTGCACAAAAGCGTCTTATCAGAATAACAGCTGGAGCCCAACCAAGATCACCTTGAAGACATTTTTTAAGAAACTCGAGATGTTTACAGTACCTTTGTTCTTAATGACCCACCTCAATTCAAAAATAATAGCAAAGTGCTTAGATACAACACTGGAAGAAAGGACGATCTTCACTGTTGTGGGTTATATCTGACTCTGGCACAGAAAAAGATTAATTTTGCTGCCACAAATATTTTTGGTCATTTACCGAATAGCAATAAAAGTCTGACAGATAACCGACCAGCGTTAAAAAACTAATTAAAAGAATTTCTGACTGACAACACCTTCTTCTCAATAGATTAATTTTTAGATATGAATTAGTTGTTGGAAAGAAATGGTTATATCACGTAAAGGAAACTTCTGTTAAACTGACGCGTTCCACGTCGTTACTAAATGTCGTATTCATGATCTATGGAACAGCTGTTTACGTAATGTACGGATGATGTACGGAAGAAACGAATTAATAGTAAGCAGCCATGGGTCCGAAATTCGTGATCGTATCTTCAATAGACTCCATTAGCTTTTCCTTCATAAACTGTTTCTCAAGCTGGAGCTGCCTACAGAATTTCTGCGTCACCAGCAGAGATCTCGTTTCGTTTATTTTTCTAATAAAGCACTGTCCTGAGCACACCCGCATGCTGATGTCAGGGGCACGACAGAGCGATTCACCAAGGTGCCTGCAGAAACTGACATCTTAGTTTGTGGCTGTTTCACGCAATATGAGGTGAAACTGCTATCACACGAAACAGCAGTACGCAACTGTTTGACAAAGCAACTGTCAGGTAGTGTGATACATCTTAAGGGTTATTTCCAAAATAAGTCTTTTACTGTGCCTTAGAGTGTGTGGCCCCTTTCAAACTTGGTGCTAATCAGCAGTAACTGGCTACTGAGTGAATAAGACAGTTAGTGATAGAATGATAATGTGACTCATGCTTGCTTAGCACACATACGGAATACAAAATTAATGAATAGATACATAAAGATTTCAGAAAGGTTCCGGCAATGACGAAAATCGCATACCGAAGCTAGTTCTGTGCATTTAAACTGGAATTGGTGATTGAGATATTCAATGGGGAGGCTTCAGATACTCAGGGGAAAGAATTTCTTCTGCCACACACACTGGCCCCTTTCTTGCTTGTATGTGAGAGTTGTGTTGTATGTGTATTTGTGGGGTGTAGTTGATTGCACTGGACGCCTGTATGCCTGTATAATCTAGTTTTATGTTTGTATTATATGATGATGATGATGCAACGGAGAGAGTAAAACCCGGCGCCACGACAGGACATTCTACGGTCGAACAGCACAGAGTGGACTACTAAGGTTAATGTCCCATACGACTGACAGATCATTGTCAACAGTGAAATACGTGAGACACTGCTTACATTTGGAATATAATCCATAACATTAGCACAGAGACTGGTGATGGGGAACTTTACACTACTACCTCTCGTCTGGTTATCAGCGCGGGATTAGCCGAGCGGTCTCAGGCGCTGCAGTCATGGACTGTGCGGCTGGTCCCGGCGGAAGTTCGACTCCTCCCTCGGGCATGGGTGTGTGTGTTTGTCCTTAGGGTAATTTAGGCTAAGTGGTGTGTAAGCTTAGGGGCTGATGACCTCAGCAGTTAAGTCCCATAAGATTTCAAACACATTTGAACATTTGGACATTTTTTCTCTCCTCTGGTTACCGGCCAAATGCTATCAGTGGAAATTTCATCCACTGCCTTACCTGCGAGTCAACCAGTTCCGCACAGTCGTGCACCAGCAAACTCGACTCTGGAGACGGATATCTCTACATTCGAATCACTCCCGAGGGAAACACTTCGAAATGTCCTCCAAAAAGGTGTTTAACTGCAACGTCCAACATGGCTTAGCATTGAAGACGCTGCTGATGACCAAAAACCAGTAAAAGAATTACGAACAATCTATCAGATATTTCCGGGTCTTACCAGTGAGATGTTGCGAATAATTACCACTTGACAATCAGTGGGTCAAAAAGTGTTCAAACGTGTGTGAATTCCTTAGGGACCAAACTGCTTACGTCATTGGTCCTTAGACTTACACACTATTTAAACTAACTTATGCTAAGAACAACACACATACCCATTCCCGAAGGAGGACTCGAACCTCCGGCGGGAGAGGCCGCGCAATCCGGTTCATGGCGCCTCAAACCACACGGCCACTTCGCGCGGCTCTGTGTGTCATTTACAGATTGCGCAGACTTGCATGTGCATTAGTAGGGTGGCAGTTAAGAACTGTATAGTTGAGAGAAGGCACCTAGGAGAGGCTGCTCTTCAAATGGTGCTGTGGCCTCACTTAGGTGCAGGATTGCGATAGACTTCTCAGACTATGGACGCGTCAGACTGAGAAAGGTGATCAGGTGATCATATCTTTGTCTTTTGGACGTGTACAACAAAATTGCAACAATAAGAAACTGCAGATTTTGCATCATCAACATTTAGCTAATCATGGTTAGAGTTTTTGTTTCTTTCTTTTTCCGTCATAAGTCTTTCTCTCTTGTGCAGACCGCTTCGTCTCAGACTATCAGAGTGGCACTTGCAAACTACGTCCTCAACCATTTGTTGGAGGTATTCCAATTTCTGTCTTCCTCTACACTTTTTATCATCTATAGCTCTTCCAGTACTATGGAAGTTGTTCTGTGATGTCATAACATACGTTCTACCATACCGTCCACTCTTCTTGTCAGTGTTTTCCGTATATTTCTTTCCTTGCCAATACTACTGAGAGGCTCATTACTTTTCTTATCTCTAAACCTAATTCTGAACATTCTCCTGTGGCACCACATCTCAAATGCCTCGAGTCTCTTCTTTTTCGGTTTTACCACAGATCACGTTTCGCTACCATTCAGTGCTACTCTCGAAATATATATTTTCAGAAATTTTGTCCTCAAATGAAAGCCTACGTTTCCTACTAGCAGACTTCTCTTGGGCAGTAATGCCGTTTTTGCAACTGTTAGTCTGAGTTTTAGTCCTCCGACGGTCATGAGATCTTTTTATGCCTACTTTTGTGATCACTATTTCTGATGTTACGTTTTCATTCCTGCTACTTGTCATTGCTATAGTCTTTCTTAGATCTGCTCACAGTCCATTTTCTGCACTCTTTAGACACCTCATTCCATTCAGCAGAAACTGGAGTTCTTCGCTTTCACTGTGATAGTAATGTCATCAGCGAATCTTATCATTGATACCCTTTCACCTTGAATAGTAATTCCACTCTTGAACTTTTCTTTTATTCCGTCATTGAATCTTCGACGTATAGGTTGAACAGTAGGGCGGTAGAGTACATCCCTGTCTTATACCATTTTTAATTCAACCACTTCGTTTTTTTGTCTTCCACTCTTATTGTTCCATCTTGGATCTTGTACATTATGTATATCACTCGTCCTTCCCTATAAGTTTCCCCAGTTTTTCTCAGAATTTCGAACATCTTGCTCCATTTTACGTTGTTGAATTTTTCCTGGCCTACAAATCCTATGAACATATCTTGATTTTTCTTTAGTCTCGCATTCCTTATAATCCGCAACGTCAGAAATGCCTCTCACTTACCTTTACCTTTCCTAAACCCGAAATGATCGTCTTCTACGAAATCCTGAGTTTTCTTTTCCATTCTTCTGTATCTTATTCTTGCGGGCAACATGGATACTTGAGCTGTTAAGCTGATGGTGAAATAATTCTCGCTCTCGTTAGCTCTTGCAGTCTTCGGAATTTTGTGGATGATGATTTTCCGAAAGTCAGATGGTATATCGCCAGAGTCATACATTCTACATACCAACGTGAATAGTTTTGTTGCCAGTTTCCGCAATGATTTTAGTTAGTCTGTTGGAATTTTATTTACTCCTTCCGTTTGATTCAATCTTCAGCCTTCCAAAGCTCTTTTAAATTCTGATTGCAGTACTGGATCCCCTGTCTCTTCGCTATAGACTCCTGTTCCTTCTTCTATCACTTCATCAGTAAAGTATTCTCCCTTTCATAGCGGTCTTTATCGTACTCTTTCTACCTACCCGCTTTCTCCTCTGCATTTAACAGTGGAATTCCCATGCACTCTTAATGTTAACGCCCTTCCTTTTCATTTCACTGTACTTGGTTTTGAATTTTCTGTATGTTGAGTGAGTTCTTCCGACCTATTTCACATTTTTGAGGCAGCCATTACGCCTTGGTTTCCCATCTCTTCTTGTTCATTGAATTCTTAAATGACTTCTTTGCAGTCACCTTCTTTGTACCTATGTTTTCCTGCCCAGTTTCTGCGATTGTCATTTTTAGTGATGTCCATACCTCATCAACTGAACTGCCTACTGAGCTATTCCTTGTCGCAGTATCTATAGCCTCAGAGGAATTCAAGCCCATCTTTTCGTTCCTTAGTACTTCATTGAACATTTATTCCTCCTGACTAGTCTCTTGAACTTCAGCCTATTCTTCACCACTACTGATTTGTAATCTGAGTTTATATCTGCTCCTGGGTACATCTTGCTATCCGGTATCTTATTTCTGAATCTCTGTCTCACCAGGGGCCAATCTAATTGAAATCTTCCCGTATCACCCGGCATTTTCGTAGTATACCTCCTGCACTTGTCATTCTTGTACAGACTATTTGCTGTTACTATCTGAATTGCTTAACCCGTTTAGTCTTTGTCTTCTTTCCATTTCATTTCACTGACCCGTACTGTATGTAGGTTGAGCCTTTGCGTTTCCCTTTTTAGGATATCTAGGTTCCATATCACGTTCATGCTTATGACATTACACGTCTTGTCTCTTACAACATTGTCCTTTCGTTGGTTATTTATTCTTTTTCTCGTGGTCACCTCCCCTTTCTCAGTCCACTCCCGGAGGTCTTAAGGACTATTACAGAACCTTTTGCCAATGGATAGGTCATCATGACACTTTTTCATTTACAAGCCAGGTGTCCTGTGTGTATACATTATGTGTCTGTAATGCAGTGGTTTCCATTGCCTCCTTCATCCTCATGCCGTTGATCATTTCTGATTTTTCCGCCACTAGGCGCAGTTTCCCATTCCAAAGGGAGTGTTCTGAACCTCTGTCCGCTCCTCAATCCTCTTTGGCAGAATGAGGGTGACTCTTTTGCCGGATGTCCTCTGCCGCCAATGCTGCTGATTAATCAAAATTTAGGCGCTTGAGAGTTTCGAACCCGGGACCGGGAACGGTTCGATTACTAAGGAATGTCGCTACTACTAGACCACAGGCGTTTGTCTACCAGCTCGTTATCAACAGAAACCCGTCCAGTAGAGGAATGACTGCCAATGAGACACACACGGTGCATGTAATGTGTGAGCGGTCTGTTTCGTGTAAAAAAGAGAAGGCGCGCGATCTATCTGAGTTTGACGGTGGGCAGATCGTGATACCCCGGAGGCTCAGCATGAGCATCGCGAGAATTGCCGGGTGTTCAAGGAGCGTTTGTGAGTGTCCTGAGCATGTGACTAAACCGTGGTGAAATCATGTCCAGATGTTGTGGGCTTGGGCGACCAGTCCTCGTCTCAGATGTCGGTCTCGTAGGTTGGGCAAACTGATAAAACAGGACAAATGGTGAAGTGTGGCAGAACTAACTGCGCAGAGTACAAGCGTGTCTGAGCACATAGTGCACCGAACACTCCTAACGATAGGCCTCTGCAGCCGACGACCCACGCATGTGCCAATATTAACACAACGACATAGGCGACTATGACTGGAACTGGCACTTGACCATGGGCACTTGGCGTTTGCGCAGATGTCGAGCGTTCCATGGACTGGTGAAACCCGATACCTTCTTCATCATTCTGATGAGTGGACTCGAATCCATAGTCTTCCAGGGGATCAGCTCCTTCACATCTCTACTGCAGGACAGTGACAAGCTATTGCCGGCACCATTATGATGTGGGGAACATTCACGTGGGCATCCATAGGTCAGGTGGAGCTCTTTCAAGGCACCATGACGGCCAAGGAGTATCGTACGCTGGTTCCAGACCACGTACACACCTTCATGACCATCACGTTTACCGACATCAGTGGTATTTTTGATCAAGATAATGCGCCACGTCATAAGGCCATTTAGTGTGATGCAGCGGTTCGAGGAAAACTGTGCAGAGTTACAGTTGATGAACTGACCCCCCCCCCCCCCCAACTCGCCAGATCCGATCCCAACTGCACACATCTGGGACGTGATTGAACACAGTTTCAGAGATCATCGCCCAACACACCGTAATTGAGGGAAATTAGGTGACTTGTGTGTGCAGATGTGGTGCCAACTTCGTCCAGCGATCTGCCCATGCCTCATTGCTTCCATGCCACGGATTATCACCGCTGTTACCTTTGCCAAAGGTGAATATACCAGCTGTTAGGTAGGTGTTCATAACGCTCTGGCTAATCAGTACATATACAGGTAATAAAACGAGAAATAAACACACGAAGGTTTCACAGATGAAATTATACTAGAAAAAGGAATCAGGCAAAGATAGTCATTGAGCTCACTCCTATTCAGCTTAATATTGGACTCATCATTGATGGAGTAAGAAAGAAACCGGACTATAAAATGAGAAATAAAATGGTATAAATTACATGTTATGCTGACAATGCTTTACTGATAGCAAAGCAATCATGAGGGTAATTTACAAAGGTTATTTCATCAATTTAATAAAACAGCTAAGCAATATCACAAGGAAATCTCATTTAAAAAGCTAAAAGTATGGTAATATCAAAAGCACCTGTAAAATATAAATTACAGCTAGACCCTGTGTCAGCTGAACAAGTGATGAGCTTTAGTTATCTAAGGCCTGTTATCATCAGCTATAAAGACTTAACCCTGGAAGTGAAAAATCGAGTCACAGTGGCATTAAGGGTAGCTGAATGCGTGCAGAATACTGTACAGAGAAACTAATTTATGGCTACTGAGGGGAAAATAAAAATATGTTAAACAATGGTGCGTCCTTTTTTGACATATGCAGCAGAAACTAAAAAAATATAAAACAAAACTTAATGGAAGTGGAAATGGAGGTGCTAAGACAGATCCAATGTGGACAAAAGAAAAAAAGTGTCGCTAAAGCGAACAGTGTGGATTACAAAATGTAAATAAATGGATGAAGACAAGACAGAGAAACTGTATCATGTGGAAAGCATGGACCCTTCCAGACTAGCTAAAATTTGTAAACATTGACGACCGCAAGGAAAACGACTACCTGGACGACCACCCAGAAGATGGGACAGCAGTTGATCCATAAAGATGATGGTATTTGGTCTGTGGGGTGCTAAGCTACGTGGTTATCAGCACCCGTAAAAATTCGCAGTCTTTTCACTGTCCGGTCACGCCACTCTTCCCGAATGGTGATGAAATGCTGAGAACAACAGAAACACCCAATGCCCAGGTGGAGAAAATCCGCGATCCGGCCGAGAATCGAACCTGAGGCACTGTACTCCACAGGCAGCAACGCTAGCCTCTACTGAAAGAGTTGAGGAGAACGGTTGGTTCAGTACATACACAGAATGAGGTAGACAAAATGGGGCAACCCTAGTCAACAGAAGAAGATGTAATGGCACCGCCGAAAAAAGGCCTCTCCGATGCTGTCATCACCTGACATTCCAGTTGTAGCCAAAGCTTCTATTTTCAAAGTAGAGCTTTGCATATTCTTATTGGCAACGTTGGGGTGTTTACTGGCTGTAAGCGGACCGTCTGCCGTGCTGAAGCAAGCCTTGCATCAAGGCCACAAGCACTGCGGGCCATTGTTTTGCTGTGGTAGCACTCCGCAGCCTTTCGGCCACACCCACCGCCTCACTTCTTGGCACAGTCATCGACCTGTTGTATGGAAGCGTAATAAGGAAGCTGAATAAATGTATGATAAATAATATTGGTGTTAAGTAAGTATTTTTGACTCCACACTCACTGTGCTATTGGTAGATCATTTCCCACAGTTCTCTCGCATTTCAGTATGAGGCAGAAGTGACCGTCTTGCAAATATCGGTGTCAAACTGCCTGCCACTCCGTCGTGTCATTGCGTTTTGGCGGCAGAAACGCCAGTACCTACGACGGAGCAACCATCAGGTAATGTGGCTGGACACACAACAAAGTGTCTCTTAGCCCGAACTGGCTGGCTGGATGAAAGGTGCCAAAAGTGTACTCAGAGTGGCTTTAGAGGACACAATAAGGCAACAGATGGTGGTGTGCACCCAGTTAAGTTTCTGCATTGTGACATGATAGGGCACAGTGCTCTGTGCGCCCAGTCATCCTTTGTGATTTGCTTCAAGCGTAGGAGACCTGGACATAAGGCTAGGGAGTGTAGCTATTGCCTATGGCTAGCACTCAGATGTAAGGAATCGTATGTCGTCGCCAGGAAAGGAAACTGTGAAGTTGGTGTTGGTTCCTTTTCTATTGCATGTTTCCCGTTAATGTAGTCACAGTCATTGCAATGGACAAACCAGGGGTAGGGAAGGTGACCGCTGTAGAGGGGTTCCGGACCTTGATATATCATTTGTTAGAAATGCTGGTAGACGACAATAAGAGTTGCACAAGCAATTGGTTGCATTGAGAGAGAGAAAGGGAGAGTATGTCAGTACCTGTGATAGTACAGCTAGTAGCGCTCCCTCAGTCTCTCCTTTTTCTGACATTCCACCATTCCGAGCTTTCAGTGAACTACAAGATGAATGGAACGAGTGCTACTCTCAGTTCAACGTTCATTGCGCTAGACATTAAGAGCGAAGTACTGTGAAACTTGTTTATTTCTCGTCAACAGCCGGCACAGAATGTTACCGCCCGGCCGCATCTCGTGGTCGTGCGGTAGCGTTCTCGCTTCCCACGCCCGGGTTCCCGGGTTCGATTCCCGGCGGGGTCAGGGATTTTCTCTGCCTCGTGATGGCTGGGTGTTGTGTGCTGTCCTTAGGTTAGTTAGGTTTAAGTAGTTCTAAGTTCTAGGGGACTGATGACCATAGATGTTAAGTCCCATAGTGCTCAGAGCCATTTGAACCATTTTGTTACCGCCCGTCTAAGAAGTCATTTCCGACTAGTTGTACCTGACCTCACTATTACGAGGATCAGGTACAGGTTGCGGCATTTATTTCGATTGCGGAAATAGCCAGATACCGTCAGTGGGTCACTGAATATCAGGCTTTGACATGACAGTGTCGTTTTCAGTGCAGCTGTGGAAAGTTTTGTAGTGGTGCAACGATTCATGATGCAGTTATGTAAAATGAGTCAGACAGTAGAATTAGTGAATAAATTCTCTGACATTCTGATCCTACTGTAAAACAAGTGTTACAAATTGTTGAAAATCAGGATTCCTGTGGCCGGCCGGAGTGGCCGAGCCGTTCTAGGCGCTACAGTCTGGAGCCGCGCGACCGCTACGGTCGCAGGTTCGAATCCTGCCTCGGGCATGGATGTGTGTGATGTCCTTAGTTAGGTTTAAGTAGTTCTAAGTTCTAGGGGACTGATGACCTCAGAAGTTAAGTCCCATAGTGCTCAGAGCCTTTTTGAACCAGGATTCCTGTAATAGCGCAATGGTAATCTTTGAGGTAGCTCCCATTTGCTGTGTAATGCTAAGTGACAAACAAGTATGGTCTAGCTTCCGATTGTCAACGCGAACGGGTTACTGCGCCGTGGACAGAGTAAACAAGGCCATCGCATGTGTCTGTTGTCAAATCATGTTGCCGTTACTTTTCCACACATAAACGACAAAACCGACCTACGCGGTGCGTGACCTGTTCTGGTTGTGGAAGTCCAGATCATGTACAGTCTGTGTGCTTGCAACAGAAAAAGAATTCTAGCCACGTTCGCTCTCGTACGTGTGGACCGCCTATTCACTCAGTCCATGTAGTCTTTTCTAAACCTACTACTGGTGCTATTAATGACAAAATTAAGGAATGGCCTTCACTCCACCCAGGTGCTGCGCAATGACAGTCAAAGAAATTGTTTGTGAACGTAGACATTGCCAGACGCTGTGTGTGACTTCAGTTAGACACTGGCGCTTCCGTTCCATCACTTAATTGTGGCACTTACGAACCGTTCGCCACAGTTGACGAAACCTTGCACGAAATGTATTGCGTATAACGGTCAGCACATTCCAGTGCTTGGTGTCCATAATTTGCCTGCCACATCCACATCAGAATAGTGACATTTACAATTTTCACGCGACTCTGAAAATATTTTTGGGTTAGATTCATTTAATTTGTTCGGTCTTCGTATTGAGAACAATGTACTTTGTGTTTGTGCTTTCAACCCAAAAGGCAGTGTTACTTAACCGATTGCAGATTTTCTCAAATAATTTTATGGAACACATTACAAGGAAGAGCAATGCGCAACCAAAGTTTTATCAGGCGTGTCCTTTCCGTGACTGATGCACATAGAGACAAAGTTGCAAGTGAACTTAAAGAATCGTAAGACGATGGTGTTTTTTCACCTATAGAGGCTAGCCAATGGGCTTCTCCGTCGGTAATCTCACCAAGGTCTTCTGGAAGATTTCGTCTTTGTGTTGACTTTAAATTCACTGGAAACCAACAAACAGTAATTGACACTTACTCTTTGCCTCACCCTGAGGAATTACTGGATAGGTTTGGTGTAGGCCACTATTTTTCAAGCACTGACTTACGCGATGCGTATTTGCAAATTCTGTTCGATGAGGAGTCTCAGAAAATGTTTGTGGTCAACCTACATTTAGGGTCGTTTAAATTTTTGCATTTACCCTTTGGCAGTACTTCTGCACATGCCATATTCCAACGCTACTAAGAACAGCTTAATGCAAAATTTCCTTTCTGCTGAAATTGGACGCTATTGTGTTGTCAGAACGTTCGTACACCGGGGGAACATTTTGTAACCTTTCTACGCTTTTTCAAGTACTTTCAGCCACAGGCTTGAAGTGATGCCTGAACAACTGTGCCTTTTTCCAACTGAAATTCAGTACTTAGTCCATGTTCTTAACAGCGAAGGTGTTTATCCCCTTCACTCACATTTTCTAGCCAGTCGGGACCTCACTGCCCCGCGGAACGTGACGGGATTGCAGTCAGTTATCGGGAAGTCTATATTCTATAGCTGCTTTATACCCAACGCAGCCCAAATCGAGGCTTACTCGCATCGTTTGCGGAGAAGGACTGTGCGTTTTGTTTGGGCCACAGAGTATAAGGGTGCATTCCAGAAACTTAATGATGCCTTGTTCAGTGACAGATGCCTTGTTCATTTCGATCCCGCTAAGCCTGTGATTGGCAGTCGACTTGCACACCGACCAGCGCAGCGCCGTGCAACGGCATCAAGAAAGCACTGACCAGTGAGCCAGTGGAAAGAGCGAACAGCGCCACGCCTCCAGGAAGACATATTTCAGTTCCCCTTGTCAACTCTGACTTAAAGAGTTGTCCTTCGCCGGTCGGCACCAGTCCGGTCGCAAACTTCGAGAGCATCAGTACTGAGTAATAGGAAGACGATTCTTCGTCCGCGTTCTGCGAGTAGTAATAGTGGATAATGTAATTGCATGTATGAGGCACAGGAGAAAAGTTAAGTTACTTTTCTTTTCTTTTTAGACAGAAAGTGCTCTATTAATTTACAGCTGTTATGTACAGATCATTTTGGATTCCTGCTACCAGCCATATAAACTTCTCTCCCTTCTTGTTTGTGCCCGTGCTGACTCCCACAGTAGCCGACATTGCATTTACGATTCAATGTTAATTTAATTATGTATTTTTCACTTATTTTTCTCGTTTAGTTGCCATAATTTTACCATCATCATACTTCCTAGTTCTCATTACATTTTTCAAAGTTATATATAACTGAGCATGACATTAAATCATCGCGAAACCGCTCGTGTATGATTCTATAGTAAAGGAACTGTTAACAGCTAATGCTGCTACCGGATGTTTCTTAGAAGATTTCAGCAGTTAAGAAAATAATATTTCAGTTATGTTTTCAAGCTGTGGGTGCCCAAACCGTAAAATTATGTGACACAGAACAGCATCCTAATTGGGAATGACCTGCCTGTGTGTGGTAAACCATAAAGAAAGGGAGGGCCAAGAACCAGTCTTTATTGTTCCCGGCCTTGAACTGGTACCACCGAGAGGAGACCTCTCCCTAAATGTCATCTCCTGGCACTGGTTCTGAATTCAGTCTTGCATCACCAGTATCATGTACGCAGCTGGCCGGTGGTATGCTACTGCCTCAGCATCCACACCACACCACACCACAAGCTACTGCCTAAGCATCCATACCACACGACACCACAAGCTACTGACTCAGCAACCACACCACACGCTACTGCCTCAGCATCCATACCACACCACACCACACGCTACTGCCTCAGCATCTACACCACACCACACGTTACTGCCTCAGCATCCACACCACACCACACCACACACTACTGCCTTAGGATCCACGCCACACCATACCACACGCTACTGCCTCAGCATCCACACCACACCACACCACACCACACTACACCACACGCTACTGCCTCAGCATCCACACCACACCACACACGACTGCCTCAGCATCCACACCACACCACACGCTACTTCCTCAGCATCCACACCACACCACATGCTACTGCCTCAGCATCCACACCACACCACACGCTACTGCCTCAGCATCCACACCACACCACACCACACGCTACTGCCTCAGCATCCACACCACACCACACGCTACTGCCTCAGCATCCACACCACACCACAAGCTACTGCCTCAGCATCCACACCACACCGCACCACATTCCCGCAAACCCCTTCTGTAGCAGAAGTAGCCGCCCTGTTAGTACTGATGTCAGTGTTGATTGCCGCTCCACTGCGCCATTACACGACAACCACGTATATTCCGATATCTTCACATGTGTCCTGCAGCCATATCATCTTGGCTTCCTTGTACGGTGTACTTATTTCATTCCTAAGTCACTAATGTTTCCATATTTCTGTATTTCCCTGAAATTCTTCATACAGATTTCTCTCGTCGGTCAGTTGAAGCAATTTTTCTATTATCGTTGTCCTTCAAGAGGACTGTTGTGCTATTCGCTGTCGCAGTATCTGTTACCTCAGAGAAATCCAGACTCCCACTACTCAGTAATTCGTTCTCTCATTTCTTTACACGTTGATTCTCTCTGAGATTGTCTTAAACTATTGCCTAATCTTTGTCATTATTAAATCGTTGTCTAGATGTATATCTAGTCTTGGATATGTCTTACAATCCAGGATCTAAATTCGGAATATCTTTCCGACTATGATGTAATCCAGCTAGGATTTTCTCGTGTCTGTAGGCATTTTCCAAATATGTTTTTCCCTATTACGATTATTGGTGTATTTATTACAATCAGCTGAAGTTTACTGTAGTTTAGTAGTCTTTCCCCAATCATTCCAAGCCCATATTCTCCTGTAACAGCATCTTCCTTTCCTTCCCCTACCACTGTGCTTCAATCCAACATGATTATTATGGCTCTGAGCACTATGGGACTTAACATCTATGGTCATCAGTCCCCTAGAACTTAGAATTACTTAAACCTAACTAACCTAAGGACATCACACAACACCCAGCCATTACGAGGCAGAGAAAATCCCTGACCCCCCCCCCCCCCCCCGGGAATCGATGATTATTATCATCTCCCCTTACACACTGACCGTCAGTGTCCCTCATATACTCTTATCTTTTCATTTTATGATCGTCACTTTGCATCCATGACATGATGACTCGTCACTCTCGTAACGGTGACACATCGTGTTTCACGCTACTAAGAAGTTCTGGTGGTGTCAACGAAAGAAGTTCTTCTTGTGTCTGCAAGGCATCGAGTATAATTGGCTCTGAGAAACTACAATCAGAGTTCGATTGCAGAAGCAGTTCTAATTATGCAATGCCTATCGAAAGGTGCATTCCGGAAAGAGTTATTTCTTCTCTCGACATGAAAAACGCAAGTAACTAAAAATTGATCGTCTTGAGCTTTTAGCCACGAAATGTAGAACATTGAAAGATTCTACTACTAAAACTCACGTTATGGGATATATGCATATCCAAGCAAAACAAATATCACTTGATGAAGTTATATATAGAGAACCTCCAAATCCGATGTTTTAGGACGAAGTTACACTAATTCACTTCAGAGAATGATAGCAATTCGTTCGATACAGTAATAGGAGATACCTTCCCACATATCGGACCAGTAATATTAATGCACAGCAAGAAATCACAAGATAGTCAACTGTAGTGTTACATTCTGATTCGAAATAAAGTTTACACTGTAAGTGGAGATGAAATTATTGTGAGTCCACTGGGGGACGGCCGCTTTTTCTGCTAAGCTGCGATGCTGAGTTTCTGCGACGTCGGAAAATACCAACGTTTCGCAGATCCTTATTGACATATTTCGGTATTCTCATCCAGGCAAATGGATCAAGTACGTCAAGCTATTTAGCATTAGTTTTTCGCTTAAACTTTGTTTCCAAGTAATGAAAATCCAAAGTCGAAATACATTTTCGATTTGAGAACTAATTGAATTCACCACAAGTTTAATTACTCCTAAAATAATTTCAATGCTGAGAAAAGTATAACAGTCACTATGGTTATAGGTTGGTCACGTCATTTTGATTTTTGTATGGCATCGATGTGCAGATCAGGAAGCGAGAGAGAGACCAAGTTACGTCACTATTAAACAATCTTTGGTCTTGCCGAGGCACCGTCTTTGCCGCTGCACAATCTGATACATTCTTAGCGGAAGTGTGGTACGTGATGCACGTATTCAGTAGTACTGTGTTCACTTCTGATGGTTTATGTTAGATGAAGAAGGATTGATTGTAAAGGACAGCAATGTAAGACGAATACATTAGAAAGCGAAGACAAGGTAAGTTTTGAATAATGTTATTATTTCTGAAGAGCAGAAGTTTGGAGTGTTACTGCAGAACTGCGCAGCTAGAAATGATTGTTGTCAGATAGTTAACTTGCTGAGAGCTGAGAGAAAGACCACCCTTTTTCCCTTAGTCATGCATTGACATATTAAATGATTAAGCTGTCTGATTTTTATATAAATTCTCTGTTAACATTGTACCATCTTTAAAACATTTTCCACCTTGCTAAGCATAGTACTGTTCAGACCAATGTTATGTGTGAAGGTCACTCGAAGCTTTACTCTGTCTTTTTTGTATACATACTTTATTTTAAAATAGTAGTCTTGGAATATCATTTCATAGGAATAGTTAAATTCCCCACCCCACTATTTATCATTACGTATTACGACATGCAACATTTCGAGTATGTATTTGGAAACAGAAACCTAGCCTAACCGCTGCCTGCTTGTTGTTTGCTGTTCTGCTTTCAAGAAATGTGGAACAGTGCTGTCAAGCCGCAAGGTAGGAGGAAATTTTGAGTAGCGCCAGATAATCGTTTTACTTCAGCTGCGTGTTTCACATAAACATAAGTTGCATTCAGGCCAGTTGCATTGAGGCCAGTTACAGTTCAATTCATATTAGGTTCTATTTGGTCGAATTTAGCATACGACTTTAAGTTGGATAACAGTTTCTGGGGACATAGCATTTGATAAAGGTAGGTTTTATAGTGTAGGAGGTACAGGTGGGCTAAATTCTGTACTGAAACAATACGTAGTTGAGAGGTTACAGAGTAAGCGCTATAAGCCTAAAAATGGTCCATGAACTACACTACCGGCCATTATGATTGCTACACCACGAAGATGACGTCCTAAAGACGCGAAATTTAGCCGACAGGAAGAAGATGCTGTGATATGCAAATTATTAGCTTTTCAGAGCATTTACACAAGGTTGGCGGCGGTGGCGACACCTACAACGTGCTGACATGAGGAAAGTTTCCAACCGATTTCTCGTACACAAACAGCAGTTGACCGGCGTTGTCTGGTGAAACGTTGTTGTGATGCCTCGTGTAAGGAGGAGAAATGCGTACCATCACGTTTCCGACTTTGATAAAGGTCGGATTGTAGCATATCGCGATTGCGGTTTATCATGTCGCCGACATTGCTCCTCGCGTTGGTCGAGATCCAATGAATGTTAGCAGAATATGGAATCGGTGGGTTCAGGAGAGTAATACGGAACGCCGTGCTGGATCCCAACGGCCTCACTAGCAGTCGCGATGACAGGCATCTTATCCGCATGGCTGTAACGGATCGTGCAGCCACGTCTGGATCCCTGAGTCAACAGATGGGGACGTTTCCAAGACAACAACCATCTGCACGAACAGTTCGATGACGTTTGCAGCAGCATGGACTATCAGCTCGGAGACCATGGCTGCGGTTACTCTTGACGCTGCATCACAGACAGGAGCGCCTGCGATGGTGTACTCAACGACGAAAGTGGGTGCACGAATGGCAGAACTTCATTTTTTCGGATGAATCCAGGTTCTGTTTACAGCATCATACTGATCGCATCCGTGTTGTCGACATCGCAGTGAACGCACATTGGAAGCGTTTATTCGTCATCGCCATATTGGCGTATAAACCGGCGTGATGGTATGGGGTGCCATTGGTTACACGTCTCGGTCACCTCTTGTTCGCATTGACGGTACTTTGAACAGTGGACGTTACATTTCAGATGTGTTACGACACGTGGCTCTACCCTTCATTCGATCCCTGCGAAACCCTACATTTCAGCAGGATAATGCACGACCGCATGTTGCATGTCCTGTACGGGCCTTTCTGGATACAGAAAATCATAGACTGCTGCTCTGACCAGCAGTTTCTCCAGATCTCTCACCAACTGAAAACGTCTGGTCAATGGTGTCCGAGCAACTGGCTCGTCACAATACTCTAGTCACTACTCTTGATTAACTGTGGTATCGTGTTGAAGCTGCATGGGCAGCTGTGCCTATACACGCCATCCAAGCGCTGTTTGACTCAATGTCCAGGCGTATCAAGGCCGTTATTACGGCCAGAGGTGGTTGTTCTGGGTACCGATTTCTCAGGATCTATGCACCCAAACTGCGTGAAAATTTAATCACATGTCAGTTCTAGTATAATATATTTGTGCAATGAATACCCGTTTATCATCTGCATTTCTTCTTGGTGTAGCAATTTTAATGGCCAGTAGTGTATATTACAGGTTTAACACATTTATTTACGAGACAGTAATAATGGCGACTGGATGTAGCAAAGAAACTCACTCAAGCTCTTTGGTGAAGTCGTGGATGGGCAGGTTGTAGAAGCCCAAACTGCGGACGGCGTCGTCGAACTGGTCCACGAGGCTGGCGAAGTAGTCCTCCGGCGACAGAGCGGCGCCTCGCACAGCGTGCCGTTTGACGAATGCGGCGCGTGTACCGTCAGCTGAAGAGAGGGCATCACGAAGTGTAGCACATCCACGAAGGTCAGTCGCAGAGAAGGACAAACCAGGAACATAAAAAAGTGTAAAACAATGTAGGAAGTGAAGTCTGTTATCCTTGGATAGCATGCTACTCAGTTTCTCCTAGATAATAACGGGATACCGTATCTGAAGTCCTACGAGGAATGCACGAGTCTTGACGCATGGTTTATCTGTGCTTGGTCGAGCCGGCCGCTGTGCCGAGCGATTCTAGGCGCTTCAGTCTGGAACCGCGCTACTGCTACGGTCGCAGGTTCGAATCCTGCCTCGGGCATCGATGTGTGTGAACTCCTTAGGTTAGTCAGGTTTAAGTAGTTCTAAGCCTATGGGACTGATGACCTCAGATATTAAATCCGATAGTGCTTAGATCCATTTGAACTATTTTTGCTTGGTCGACATCTAGCTTACGTTCATTGGATTTAGCAGGGACGAAGAGAAATTGTGACAGCGGTGTCCGAGACAGATAATCTCATGTTCTATCACAGTGTCCATTGAACAGAAATGCGACAAGCCTTACAGAGACAGAAATACTCGTGAACCCAAGGGTACGGTAGTTTCCATCACAGATTGTGCGCACTTGATACATTTGTCAATGAGGAAGTGTTAGCCGGCAAAAATTTGATGAATACTCTCTGAGAAATAGAGAAAAGATCTAGGTGGTGTCAAGATTAGCTATTTTACATGAAACTTGTAACATAACTGAACTGAATATCATAGCACACGTTAGATACAAAATATTATAGAAATCATTACTTATACTGCAGAAATGCATAGACGATGGCTTGATGGAAAGTAATGGTTCTAATATCTTTTACTCTGTCCTCAGCATCGGTTGAGATATTGGATGTCGTACATATTACTCGATCGACTTTGCGGCAATCCTCTGCCGCTAGAGTGCACCGAATTGTAGCGTGTGACACGGTAGCGTGTAACCTATGTCGCTGCTTGAGAACCAGCGTGCTGTAATCGAGTGTCACGAATTCTAAGTTCGTCCGTATATGGTGCACCCTCTCCTTGAGCATGACAACGCCAGATCACTCACGAACTCTGTGACATCTGCAAACAACCTGATCCTTGGGTTCACTATTTTCTGTCGTTCTCCATACAATCCCGTAATGTCACCATGCGATTTTCATCTGTTTTAAAAACTTAAAGAACACTTTAGATGACTTCAAAGATGCGGTTGCGTCCCTTAAAAAAAAAAAAATCAAACATTCTACAGCGACGGTATCAGCAAACTGTTGTCTGATCGGGAGAAATGTTTTCGTCACCATGGTGACTATGTTGAGCAATAAATACCGGGTGATCAAAAAGTCAGTATAAATTTTAAAACCCGCAGATGGCACTTCATCTGATCAGAGTAGCAATAATTAGAATAACTAAGTAAGACAAAGCAATGATTACGTTCTTTACACGAAATGCTCAATATGTCCACCATCATTCCTCAACAATACCTGTAGCCGAGGAATAATGTTGTGAACAGCACTGTAAAGCATGTCCGGAGCTACAGTGAGGCATTGGCGTCGGATGTTGTGGTCCAAATGGCTCTGAGCACTATGGGACTTAACTGCTCAGGTCATCTGTCCCCTAGAACTTAGAACTACTTAAACCTAAATAACCTAAGGGCATCACACACATCCAAGCCCGAATCAGGATTCGAACCTGCGACGTAGCGGTCTCGCGGTTCCAGGCTGTAGCGCCTAGAACCGCTCGGCCACCTCGGCCGGCTCGGATGTTGTCTTTCAGCATCCCTAGAGATGTCGGTCGATCACGATACACTTGCGACTTCAGGTAACCACAAAGCCAATAATCGCACGGACTGAGGTCTAGGGACCTGGGAGGGCAAGCATGACGAAAGTGGTGGCTGAGCCCACGATCATCACCAAACGACGCGTGCAAGAGATCTTTCACGCGTCTAGCAATATGGGGTGGAGCGCCATCCTGCATACCCATCGTACGTTCCAGCAGGTGTTTATCAGCGAGGCTGGGGATGATGCGATTCTGTAACATATCGGCGTACCTCTCGCTCCTCACGGTAGCAGTTACAAAACCAGAATCACGCATTTCCGATAACGGTAGACGTGGTAAATCCAATCCATACCGTGACTTTCTCGTCGTGCAATGGAGTTTCCACGACAGTTCTAGGATTTTCGGTAGCCCAAATTCTGCAGTTGTGGTCGTTGACAGACGCTCGGAGCGTGAAATGAGCTTCGTTGGTACACAACACGTTACTCAACCAATCGTCATCTTCCGCCATTTTTTGAAACGCCCACACCGCAAATGCCCTCCGCTTCACTAAATCGCCAGGTAACAGTTCATGATGCCGATGAATTTAGTACGGATAGCATCGGAGGGTACGCCTAAGTGCCAACTAAACATTAGTGTATGGAATGCCGGTGCGACGTGCGATTGCACGAGCGCTGACTCCCCCGTGCATACACGAACCCTTTACAGTCTCCATTTCTTCCTGAACTGTCTCAGCAGCATTACGCCTTGTGCTCTGTCGGCCACTACGGGGTCTATCGTCTAAACAACCCGTGGCTTCGAACTTAGAAATCATTCTCGCCACAGCTGTATTTGTCAGCGGACCTTTACCCGTTCGAATTTTTTTTTGTTCTAATAAAACCCCATGTCATTCCAAGTATGTGTGTCAATTTTTACCTCTCTACCTACATTATTCCGTGGTTTATTAATTTTTCAAATTTATACTGACTTTTTGATCACCCGGTATGTAGATATGAAGACAAATCATGTAGAATGTTAAAAACGCTTATTCTATTCAAAATGCTTTAAGCATTTTCACATTAAAAACTCTGAGGTGTATCTTCTCGGCACTCCACTGTATATTCATTAAACAACGATCGTTTAAACTGCAGGACGTTTTGTTCGTCCATGAGACGAAGAAGGCTGTTTTTATTGATTCTCAGAAGATATTCCAGACAGTTCACCTAGCGGATAAAAAGAGAGTGTTCGCAGTGTCAGCTTTGTGACTGGACTGAACAGTTCCTAGCAAACAGCTCATAACATCCAGAATGAGATTTTCACTCTGCAGCGGAGTGTGCGCTGATATGAAACTTCCTGGCAGACTAAAACTGTGTGCCGAACCGAGACTCGAACTTGCCCGCGAAAGGAAAAGGTCCCGAGTTCGAGTCTCGGTCCGGCACACAGTTTTAATCTGCCAGGAAGTTTCAGCTCATAACATATCTTTAAATAACGAGGAGGACCTTCACATTTAAAATTTTCTTGGTGTGCACCAGAGGGGAGTTTTACTAGGCCATTAGTGGTAATGGACGTTAAAAGAATCATTGGGTAACATATGAGG
This sequence comes from Schistocerca piceifrons, assembly GCF_021461385.2. Lineage (NCBI taxonomy): Eukaryota > Metazoa > Arthropoda > Insecta > Orthoptera > Acrididae > Schistocerca > Schistocerca piceifrons. The sequence goes on along the minus strand of NC_060141.1, from coordinate 601,272,236 downwards.
CCGTACCAGATTGTTCGTGGACGATAGCAGTATATGTAGACAAGTCGCAACGCTAAAAAATTGCAGCGAAATGGAGGAAGAAGTGAAGATGTTTGACTCTTGGGGCAGGAATTGACACGTGACCCTTAACTAAAACAAACGTAACGCATTACGTATAAATAAGTTATAACTCGATTACACACCTACCGAACAGTCACTGAATTTAATTAAATATCTGGCAGTGTGCAAACGAAGAGATTTAAAGTGGAGCGACCACATAAAAGTAACAGTAGGAAAGGCGCATACCAGACTGAGGCTCATTGGAAGAATCATCACGAATGTAGTCGATTCCCAAAAGCGATAGCTTTCAAAACGCTCTGCTGACCGACACTAGAGCATTGTTCCTAAATCTGCTACCCTTAAAAGTTGGGATAGAGAGGGTCCTAACGATAGGTCTGTGTTTCTTCACGCGTTCGTTTCGTAAGCTCGAAAGCGTCACGGAGATACCAATACGATTCCAGTGCCTGGCTTTACGAGACAGGAATTCTGCGTCACACTGCACCAGAGGCTATGTTTCTAGAAAAGTCAGTCAATATACGGCTTCGTCCTAGATGCTTGTCGTAAAAAGAACGCGAGAGTAAAATTAGGTATTTGAAGTCACATGGAGCTTTACCAACAGCAGCTCTTCCTGCGCACTATGAGCGAAGCAATAGGAAAGGGTGGCGTGGCGTAAGGACGGAGGTAAGCGAAGTATTGCCCATCACAGTAAGATGACTTGCGGGGCACCGACATAGATCTAATGTGATGTGGTAGACTGAGCCCAGTGCGACGATCGTGCTATGCACTCAAGCAGGGCACGGATGTGTACCTTGGGTATCACTCTACATTAAGTTCCAACGTGAGTTGCCTAACATAATAAACAATAGCATTTGGATATCAGTGATGGACAAGTTATCGACCATGCATGCCACACACTAAACTGATGTGAGATATGTGTGCCAGCTTTACAACCTGGAAAGCAACATTGTGAAATGAGCTATACAGTCGCTCGTGTTCAGGCATTCAGTCATGCCGTTCCGTTGACAAGTATGTATCCGAGTATTCATACAGCATCATTATCATCATATTCACGGTGGACCATGCTGTCCGTTCCGTTCAAACATGAATTAGTCACCCTCCCTTCTCTTTCACTGGCATGCGATATCTCTACAAGTAGTCTGTTTGTAGAAGAACGCTTTTTCGCACGTCTTTTTCCCTCCATTCGTACAGGGCGCATTTTCCAGTTGAGATTTTGTTCTTGTACATTGTAATACTTGTTGACTCATTTCATATGTTTTACTTTCCTATTTCGTCCTTTATTTTACTTTCAATTACTTATTTGTGTATCATGTTCCGTGGGATCCCGTGAGCAAAAGGTACTTGATCAGGGAACGAGACTGTACATAGTTTATACAATGCAGCTCAGAAAATTTATCGACAAAAGAAATTAAAGGATTAATAAAACATGAAAAAATAATGACACATTACACGAGTAAGTGGAACATTATTACATCTCTAAGTGTGTATACGGCCATTGCTCCTAAGAATTTATACTGAGGTGCCAAAAGTCATGGGATATCTCCTAATATCGTATCGAGTCACTTTTTCCTGCTCAGTGCTGCAACTCGACGTGGGATGGGCTGAAATCATTTGAAGTCCCCTGCAGAAATATTGAGCCGTACTGCCTCTATAGCTGACGAAAATTGCGAATATGTTCCCGGTGCGGGATTTTGTACACGAACTGAGGTCTTCATTATGTACCATAGATGTTTAGTGATTCATGTCGGGCGATCTGGGTGGTCAAACCATTCGCTCGAACTGTCCAGAACGTTCTTCAAACCAATCGCGAAAAATTGTTGCCCGGTGACTTGGCGCATTGTGATCAATAAAAATTTCAATTGTTGTTTGGGCACATGACGTTCATGAGTGGTTGAAAATCGTCTCCACGTATCTGAACATCCAAAGGATCCAGTCGATTCCATGTGAATACAGGCCACACCATTAAGGAGCCACCAACAGGCTGCACAATGCCTTCTTGACAACTTTCGTCCGTGGCATCGTGGGGTCTGAGCCACCCTCGATCCCTACCAATAGCTGTTACCACCTGAAATCGTGACTCATCGGACCAGACCGCCGTTTTCCAGTCATCTAGGGACCAACCGATGTGGCCACGAGCGCAGGAGAGGCGCTGCATGGAATAGCGTGCTGCTAACAAAGGCACAAAGGCATTCGAGTTGTTCGTCGACTTGCATAGCCCATTAACGCCAAATTTCGCCGTACTAGCCTAACGGATACGTTCGTCGTAGGTCCAGATTCATTTCTTCGGTTATTTCTTGCAGTGCTGCTTGTTTGCTAGCAATGACAACTCTACGCAAAGGCCGTTGCTCTCGGTCATTAAGTGAAGGTCGTCGGCCACTACTCTGTCCTTGATGCGGTAATGCCTGAAATTTTATGTTCTGGGCACGCTCTTGACACTGTGGATCTTGGAATACTAAATATCCAAACGATTTCCGAAGTGGACTGTCCCATGCGTCTAGCTCCAACTACCGTTCCATGTTCAGAGTCTGCCAATTCCGTCGTGCGTACATAATCACGTCGGAGACCTTTTCAAAGGAATCACCTGATTGCAAATGACAGCTCAATCAATAACTGCCCTTTTATACCTTGGGTATGCGATACTACCACCCTCTGTATATGTGCATATCGCTATTCCGTGACTTTTGTCACCCACTTCTTTCACCTCAGTGTAAGGTATATTATTTCCAAAACTCTCTTCTCTTATCTATTTAAAACACAATTTTCACACCCAAACAACATAATAGGCTCGGCCATCATACAGTTTCAGTTGCTTAGCTTTCTCTTCTTTTGCTGCTACATGTTCTGTTTACAGTGCCTCACATCAATTTTGGCAACGGCAGTGCCGAGGTTCGTACACCGACTCCCGTCAGATTACCGAACATAAACACTGTCTGGCGGTGCTAAAGCCTGGATGGGTGCAGGCCGGCTACAGCGAGTGCTGTCAACAATTTCCCCTATGTTTTACAGCAGAGGGAACAGGAGGGATGGTGGAGCAAAGTCCCTGATCACCAGTCTTTACGCCATTGTCCCGGATTAGCCTCCAAAGACCTTCCGCAGTGTTCCATGGAGTGAGGGCATGCGACATGGTAGCTTGTGATATATCCGTCGAATGGGGACATAAAGCTCGGTGTCCTCCTTGGTGCTATGCGGAGGGAATAGGCAATTTGCGGGCAACGTGTTCCACCCTCTCCGTTTCACGGTTTCCGTTCTCTCTCCAACACGAACATATCTTCAAACTGCACGCACGCACACACACACACACACACACACACACACACACACACACACACACACATAAACACATTATAGTCACCTATACTTAACAAATAAACATCCCCAAATAATTCTCATACTTCAAAAAGGAAGGGTGACTGCGTGCGCGAAGGGTAGGAAAACTTTTCCAATTTGGTGGCTGAATCCACTCTTCTAAGTCTTCCAGCTATTCATGTAATACGACTTTACATTTACACCAGTTATTTATTTTACTTCTTTCTTAGAGCAACGTCCTAACAGGAAACCAAGAATCAAAATAGCTGATTTCGAGTACACGATCCATTACATATTTTGTCGTCAAATGCCATTACATAGAATTGTCGAATGATTCCCACCACCCAGTGAACCATGGACGTTGCCGTTGGTGGGGAGGCTTGCAGACCTCGGCGTTATAGATAGCCTACCGTAGTTTAGAGGCCAGACAAACATGCGACTCCTGAAGAGGGGCAGCGGCCTTTTTAGTAGTTGCAGGGGCAACAGTCTCGATGATTGGCTTAACTGGCCTCGTAACATCAAGACAGTGTCGCTGTGCTGATACTGCAGCTGAAAGCAAGGGCAAACTACAGCAGTAATTTTTCCCGAGGCCGTGCAGCTTTACTGTATGACTAAATGACGACAGCGTCCTATTGGGTAAAATATTCCGAAAGTAAAATAGTCCCCGATTTGGATATCCGGGCAGGGACTACTCAAGGGGACATCGTCATCAGGAGGAACAAAACTGGCGTTCCACGTGTCGGAGCGTGGAATGTCAGATCCTGCTACGAACACCTAAGTGAACGTTTTATTGTAGCCAAGATATACACATAGCTCAGGGTTACCAGAGTAGTACAAGTTTGTATGCCAATTAGCTCCTCAGATTATGAAGATGTTGAAGAAATGTATGATGATACAAAGAAATTATTCAGATAGTTAAGGGAGACGAAAATTTAATAGTCATGGGGGATCGGAATTCGATAGTAATAAAAGGAAGAGAAGGAAAAGTGATAGGTGAATGTGAGCTGGCAGTAAGAAATGAAAGACAAAGCCGCCTGGTTGAATTTTGCACAGAGCATAACTTAATCATCGCTAACACTTGGTTTAAAAATCATGAAAGAAGGCTGTATATGTGCAGGAGACCTGGACACACGGGAAGATTTCAGATTGGTTATATAATGGTAAGACAGAGATTTAGGGTACAGTTCGCAGATGTGGACTCTAACTACAATTTTTGATTATGAACTGTTGATTAAAACTGCATAAACAGCAAAAAGACAGGAATTAAGGAGATGTGACCTGCATAAACTGAAAGAACCAGAGGTTGTACACAAATTCAGATGGAGCACTAGCGAACGACTGACAAGAGCAGGGGAAATACATACAGTATAAGAAGAATGGGTAGCCTTGAGAGATGGAATAGTGAAGGCAGCAGAGGCTCAAGTAGGTAAAAAGACGAGGGCTTGTAGAAATCCTTGGATAACGCAAAATATATTTAATTTAATTGATGAAAGGAGAAAATACAAAAATGTAATAAATGAAACAGGCGAAAAGGAATACAAACGTCTCGAAAATGAGATCGACAGGAAGTGCAAAATGGCTAAGCGAGAATGGCTAGAGGAGAACTGTAAGGATGTGGAATCATGTATCACTTGGAGTAACATAGATGCTGCCTGCTGGAAAATTAAAGAAAACTTTGGAGAACAGAGAACCACCTGTATCAGTATCAAGATCTCGTACGTAAATCCAGTCATAAGTAAAGAAGGGAAAGCAAAAAGGTGAAAGGAGTATATAGAGTTCCTTTACAAGGGCAATGTATTTGAGGGCGTTATTATGGAGATTGAAGAGGACGTAGATGAATATGAGATGGGAGATATGATACAGCGTGAAGAATTTGAAAGAGCACTGAAATCTCTAAGTCGAAACAAATCCACGGGAGTAGACAACATTCCGTTACAGCTACTGGTAGCCTTGGGAGAGCAAGCCTTGAGAAAACTCTTCCGCTTGGTGAGGAAGACGTATGAGAAAGGCGAAATACCCTCAGAATTCAATAGTAATATAATAATTACAATTCCAAAGAAAGCAGGAGCTGATAGGCGTGAAAATTACCCAATTATCAGTTTAATAAGTCACGGTAGCAAAATACTAACACGAGTTTCTTACAGATTGACGGAGAAACCACTATAAGCTGACCTCGGGGGAAGACCAGTTTGGATTCCATAGAAATCTAGGTTCAAATGGCTCTGAGCACTATGGGATTAACTTCTGAGGTCATCAGTCCCATAGAACTTAGAACTACTTAACCTAACTAACCTAAGGATATCACACACATCCATGACCGAGGCAGGATTCGAATCTGCGACCGTAACGGTCGCGCGGTTCCAGACTGTAGCGCCTACAATGGCTCGGCCACTCCGGCCGGCAAAAATCTAGGAATACGTGAAGCAATACTGACCCTACGACTTATCTTGGAAGATAGGTTAAGGAAAGGCAAGCCTACGTTTGTAGCATTTGTAGAATTAGAGAAAGCTTTTGTCAATGTTGACTGAAATACCCTCTTTCAAATTCTGAAGGTCACAGGGGTAAAATACAGGGACAAAAGGCTACTTACAATTTGTACAGAAGCCAGATGGCAGTTATAAGAGTCGAGGAGCATGAAACGGAAAAAATGATTGAGGAGGAAGTGAGACAGGGTTGTAGTCTATTCCCAATTTTACTCAATCGGTATACTGAGCCAGGAGTGAGGGAAACGAAAGAAAAATTGGGAGTAGGAATTAAATTCCAGGGAGAATAAGATCCTTGCGGTCTGCTGATGACATCGTAATTCTATTGGTGACTGCATTGGACTTGGAAGAACAATTGAACGGAATGGACAGCGTCTCGAAAGGAAGATATAACATCAACAAAAGCAAAACGAGGATAATGGAATGTAGTCGATTTAAATCTACTGATGGCATTAGATTAGGAAATGAGACACTTAAAGTAGTAGATGAATTTCGATTTTGGGCAGCAAAATAACGGATGGTGGGTGAAGTAGAGAGGATATAAAATGTAGACTGGTAATGGCAAGGAAAGCGTTTCTGAAGAAGAGAAATTTGTTAACAACCAGTAATGATTTAAGTGTCAGGAAGTGTTTTCTGAAACTTTTTCAATGGAGTGTAACCATGTATGGAAGTGAAACATGGACGATAAAAAGTGCAGACAAGCAGAGAACAAAAGCTTTTGAAATGTAGTGTTACCGGAGAATGCTGAAGGTTAGATGGGTGGAGCACGTAGCTAATGAGGAGGTACTGGCGATAACTGGGGAGAAGTGGAATTTGTGGCACAACCTGACTCGCAGAAGGGATCGGTTGGTAGGACACGAGGCATCTAGGGATCACCAATTTAGTGTTGGAGGGAAGCGTGGAGGGTAAAAATTATAGAGAAAGCCAAGAGGTGAATACACTAAGCAGATTCATAATGATTTAGGGTGCAATAGTTATTAACAAATGAAGACCCTTGAACAGGATAGAGTAGCATCGAACCAGTCTTTGGTCTGAAGACCACAACATCAACATGTCGAGGTTGTAATTTAGAACAGAGTTGAATTTATGCGTGGCGATTTGTACATTAGTCTCATTGCTTGCAATTAGGTCATAATCAATCTGTGTTGCCAATTCTACGATGATTTATGCTGCTTTGCTAGTCTTTTCTTTTTTTCAGTCTTCTGACTGCTTTGATAAGACCCACCACTAATTGCTCTCCTGTGCCAATTTCTTCTTCTCAGAGTAGCACTTGGAGAAAAAAATTATTCCCTGGACGTCTTTTATAGCTGCACACATATAAATACCAAACTGTTTCGGCGGTGGAATCCTCGTTTCACTCCTTAATTTATGACTGCGTCTATTTATTTTCCCTGTATGTTGTCTACACAAATGGTAGTGTCAAAATACAAGGCTCTCATGACTTCTTTAAATGACGTAGGTGGGCTTTATATCCAGTTACTTCTCAAAGCTCGAAATTTCGTCGAATGCTGTTAAGCATTCAATGAATAAAATATTGTGTGTTCAACTGAACTCCTGTCTCTTCTGTATCAATTGTTTTAAGCAAATGCAGAGTACCTACAATTATGTCCTTTCCTCGAACCACGTAATTCTTCTGATACAAGAGACTCTCTAAATGTATTTAAGTGCCTTCTTATAATTTTGTCAGATTCTTTGCATGTTCAAATGGCTCGAAGCACTATGGCACTTAACATCTGAGGTCATCAGCCCCTTGACTTACAACTACTTAAACCTAACTAACCTAACGGCATCAGACACAGCAATGCCTGAGGCAGTATTCGAAACTGAGACCGTAACAGCAGCGCGGTTCCGGACTGAAGCGCCTAGAACTACTCATCCACAGCGGCCGGCCTTCTCAAGTTCCTGTCATATTAATTCCCCACAATTTTTACATTCGTTCCTGTTGTCATACGTGTAAATGGATATCACAACTGCTGCGTACTCCGCCATATTTTAAGGATATTAAAAAGTCTTGATTTTACTTAGGTGATGAATATTTAATCTACAGGGTGTCCCAGCTATCTTGTCCACCCAAAATATCTCTGGAACAATAACAGCTATTGGAAAACGACTTTCACCGGTATCAATGTAGGGCTGGGGCCCATGAATGTACAGATTTGGAAACATTCTAAAACGAAAGCATATGTGTTTTTAACACAAACTTATGTTTTTTTAAATGGACCTCCTATATTTTTTCTTCAGCATTCCATAGCATGACAAAACACATACACAATGGCGTTTATTGCATCGCAATATTCCCATTACATCCAGAGATATTGAGACGCGAAGTTGACGCTTGAAACACTCGACATGCGCTGCTAGCGCACGTCCTGAGGCTAAGACGTGATCCCCACGCTGCCCGTAATCGCGATGTGATTGACATGCGTAATCACACATCCATACTTATCAAGAGGTCCGAAACGAATAATACGGTCTGCTGCCATCAACTCTCATAAGCACATAATGGTTTCCCTCTTGCACGTTTTACGTATCTACGTACACAATATGAACCAGTACTGATCGGTGTACACCCGTCAGGTTGTCTTATTTATCCTGAACACCCAAAATAAGGTTTATCTAATGCGTTATATGACCCATTGTGCCTGTCGCGCAGGGCCTGGATCTACATAGTCAAGTGTCCAACGTAGTTCCCACTACTGCCACAGTTACCACTTCGACTTGTTTATGATTTGCGACCCATGCAAACTCCTGTACTCCACCACCCTCCGAGCATCACATTTGTTGTTGCTTTGGCGTGCAGTACACCGCTTGCCAGTGTAGTCGTGCATCAGAGTAATCCAGTGACGGCACGGAGGTAGTACACATTGTGAATAAACGTTGTGTTGTGGAACTTATACTGTACAGTATAATGTACATACATGAAGATATGGTAGAAATGCTGCTGATCTGTGGAGAATGTACGTTGACGGGAAATACGTTATGAGATTGCTTGTTTGTTGATAGTACTGTTAGCAACATTATGATTATTAAGTTAATATGTCTGTTTTCTACCCTACTCTACATACCTGTACTGTACCCTGTTGTCGGTGGACGAAATGCTGTTCAGGCAGAACGACTGTACAGAAGACGATTCCCTGACAAGCCATCACCTTCGCGCCGGATGTTTGGTCGTCTCACATCTCGTCTACGTGAAACGGGAAGCTTAAATCCAAGACCTCGACATCGTCCTAGAACACGCACAGATGAACGTGCTGAGGTTTCTGTGCTCGCTACCATAGCTGTGAATCCTCAAATCAGCACACGTCAAATTGAACTTGAAGTTGGTGTGTCGAAATCCAAGTGCACAGCGTATTCTTAAACTTCATAAATTTCATCCATACCATGTTCATTTACACCAGGATCTTCATGGAAATGACTTCCGCAATAGGGTAACATTTTGTCGGTGGGCTCAGCAAAAACTTCTGACTAATCCAAATTTTTTTGCAGATGTTCTCTTTACCGACAAGGCATCATTCTCCAACAAAGGAATTGTCAATATGAGAAATATGCATTATTGGTCAGCAAACAATCCAAAATGGCTCCGTCAGGTAGAGCATCAACGTCCGTGGAAAGTTAATGTTTGGTGTGGGATTATTCGAGATACCATTATCGGACCTTTCTTTATAAATGGCATCCAAAATGGCAGACAATACTCCAGATTTATACGACACAATCTTCCTGTTCGCTTGGACACCGTACCTCTGAACCGGAAAATGGTCATGTGGTATCAGCATGACGGATGCCCTGCACATAACGCCTTACGAGCACGACGACTTCTGAACCGTAAGTTCCCTGGTAGGTGGATTGGATGAGGTGGCCCAGTTAGGTGGCCTGCCCGATCTCCGGACCTTACACCGCTGGATTATTTTCTTTGGGGAGCAGTGAAGGATGCTGTTTACCAACATCAACCAGCAACACTAGAGGACATGAAGCAACGCATTATTGATGCTTGTACAGCCATCACAGAGGAAACAGTAGCACGAAGCAGGGCATCCTTCATCCGCAGAGTGACCCTATGTATGCAAGCCAATGGGCATCACTTTGAGCATGAGATGTGAACGCTATGTTTAGTATGTAGTGCTGGTATCACAGTGGAAGTTTCTACAAAGGGCCATTTTACTCAGTGATGTTAAGAAACATTTGTTTGCAACAATTTGTCATTTAACGCATTAGATAAATGTAACATTGATAATTATGTGATAATGAAACTAATTGGTTAAACATGTTTACATTCATCTTCTATGTCCTACCTGAACTTCCCAAATCAAAACATTTTTACCAAAACAACCGTAAAACTTTTAGTCCACTTGCTCGTTTCACTAAAACCATCAACATGAATTTTACTAATACGAGTGAATGATTAACGGTCACTTGCCCTAGATCTACAGTAAAGTAAAGTTTTAACGTTGAACGGCATTAGCTTTTTAGTAACGGATTAACGATAAGCGAAGTTAACTTTGTGACTAACGTTGCGGTACACAAATATGTTACAGCACCGCATCACCCCTAGCCTATGGGATAAACACCTGCTGGAATGTACGATGTTAATGTTGGATGGCAGAAGACCGTATTATTAGTTTCGGACCTCTTGATAAGTATGGAAGTGTAATTACGCATGTCAATCACATCGCGATTACGGGCAGCATGAGGTTCACGCCTGAGCCTCAGGACGTGCGCTAGCAGCGCATGTCGGGTGTTTCAAGCGTCAACTTCGCGTCTCAATATCTCGGGATGTAATGGGAATGTTGCGATGAAATCAACGCCATTGAGTATGTGCTTTGTCATGCTATGGATTGCTGAAGAAAAAATATAGGAGGTCCATTTTAAAAAAAATAAGTTTTTGTTAAAAAACACATACGCTTTCATTTTAGAATGTTTCCAAATCTGTACATTCATGGGCCCCAGCCCTACATTGATACCGGTGAAAGTCGTTTTCCAATAGCTGATATTGTTCCAGAGATATTTTGGGTGGACAAGATAGCTAGGACGCCCTGTATATTATGACTGACTGTCATATTGGAACTGGTTTTCTTATTCTTCAAAAAGTTCGCGAACATTGTCGCTCATCTTGTAGTGTCTCACTTTAGTGCATATTTTGCACTACCTTAAATGTGAGGTGTGTGAAACGCATTAACCCTCCAGTCGAACTCACTGATATGGCGCTATTTAACGCCGAGGTGCTGTGCTGGCATTTGAAATGAAATTTGCTCTTCGTTTGACAACTCCTCTATGACTAATCATGGCTTAACATTGACCTTTACTATCAAACTCTGTTGGCCTCAGGGCCGGCCGAAGTCGCCGAGCGGCTCTAGGCGCTACAGTCTGGAAACGCGCGACCGCTACGGTCGAAGGTTCGAATCCTGCCTCGGGCATGGACGTGTGTGATGTCCTTAGGTTAGTGAGGTTTAAGTGGTTCTGAGTTCTAGGGGACTGATGACCTCAGAAGTTAAGTCCCATAGTGCTCACAGCCATTTGAACCATTTGTTGTCGTCAGATGTGTGCAGTCTCTCTGCAATCTCAGTTACTGCTGGCACACTACTCAACACTTTTTACAATTCTGAATTCATACGGGTCAGTGTTTGCAGTTATTATAGTTTTAACGACCGTTAGTGTAGTTTTAGTGATGAGAAACTTTACAGCGTGTACTTCAGCATACAAAAAAGTGCAGTTACATTAATCAGTTATTGAGTAATAAGAACAGACATGTACTAACTACCACTCAACAAAGGAAGGTGACTCATCAGTTCGTGAGAGGTAGTGGCTTTCAGAGAATATCTATACAACATCTGACTACGAAATAGGATGCTTACAAAACAGTTGTATGTCTGAGACGACATAATAATCGAATATGTAATCAGGCTTATCTTATTCATCACATGGAAAGCTATAAAAGAAAGGAGAAATGAACTGGCGAATGGTTCAATTATCGTATAGGCGAGTGCTACATGAAGCTCGATAACCTCACTTGAAAAGCAGTTGACACATCAACTAAGAAAATTCCAAACATATGTTGTTATGTTACAGTTTCCAGCTCCCTGTGCATCTCCTCAGTGTTCAGTGTGGATAAAAAAATAATTCGCACAGATCATGCTTATTAAATCTATCCCTGTATGAAATGAGTGTGATGTAAGGTATTAGAAAATGAAATAGCGAGTAGCTAATCACGGAAATGGACAAAATGCCATAAAAGAAGACATATATTTTCATTGTTACTGCCCTGAGGCAATCAATCCGCATCTTGTAATTTTTTTTAGTCGCATATTCCAACGATAGGTCACACAGATAGTAACAATAACGGCTTCGACATATTACCAAGTGATCATCAAATCCTGTGACTATACTACACAGTAACTTGGCGACTAAGAGTCGCTGACAATCTGACAAGGAATATCTTGAGGTCGCAAGGGGCAATGATGTTTATGGAATTCGACGCCCCATATATTGTCTACCATGCAACCACAATGTTGGCTGCTAATGGCAATAGAGGGCGGAACTGGTGGTTCCCAATGATGAACAAAACATGAGGCTACGGAGCGTAGTGGAACTGCTTAACCGACGAGTAGTTCACGACAGTGATACTGTGCTAGTGGTGTTGATACAAAGCAGAGCAATGGCAACGATAAACAAGGCAAACATTGTTTTATATCTACAACAACAGTTGTCGAAGTTGACATTTCGTCGGAAAGGAACACAAGGAATTTCTGAGAGAGAGAAGGAAGGAGCATGTGAAATACTCGTATTAGCGATTCTGCAAGGTGAGTCAATGGAGTGTGTGGTGTATATGCTCGACTGTGAGGACAATGTGCATAAGGAGTACATAGTTTCATCATCCTTGTCGGACAGGGAGCTGCAAATAGCGACTTAGTGGAACTTTTTAAAGGGCAATCGTTGTCAAAGGAGCGGGTACTAAACATAATTTCATACATGGAAGATCTTCCGTAGCATAGTAAAAACACACAGTAATATGACAGTGTAGAGCATAACAAAAACTACGGATATTCCAGGGAGGACAAGGACCACTTGTTATTAAAAACTAGTATCTGCGCGTTTCGAGGATGCACGAAACAATTTACAGTACGTGCATGATAGTGACCTACTACGTCATGCACATCAGATTTCGTACGAGCCCCACGACATCTTGAATGAGCCTTAGCATTTCATGTTTCAGATTTTCTGGCTTTACTGCCACGTTCAAACTTGTGACATTCCTCGGTCCGACTAGTAGAACTTTATCCTTTCGTTGGTTATTCGATCTTTTTCTGATGTTCACCTCCCCCTTGGCCATCTCCTTCTGGTGATCCCAATGGGAGCTACTACGGAATGTTTTGCCAATGGAGAGTTGATCATCACAATTTTTCAGTTACAGGCACTTGTTTGTGGATACTCATTGCGTGCATTTAGTACAGTGGTCCATTGTCTTCTGCATCCTAAATACATTATCGTTACTGATTCTTCTGCCTAGTAGGGGCAGTTTCCCGTCCCAAACGCAAGTCAGTGTCCTGAAACTCTGTCTCTTCTTCCTCAGCCCGCTTTTACAAGGCCGCTGGCAGAATGACTATGACTCCTTATAAAGGCAGTAATCAGCCGCCATTGCTAATAATTTTTATTAGAGATTTAAGCAACGGCGGTATTCGAACCCGTGACCTAGGACGTTTTTATTATTAGTCAAAGACCACACTCTTGGACTAAGAGTACTAGAAAGAATACTAGTAAAAATGAAATTGACAGTGTTGTTGGACTGTATTGCTGTACCAGTCTGATATTCTGTGTGCAACACAGCGTACAGTTATTGGATTCCATTGTGATTTTTATATCTGTTTTGACTATTTAGTATAATATAAGATGTTGGAATTGGCTGGTTCTTTTCTTTGGAATTTGGTTTTAGGGTATGATCTGGTGTTGAGTGTCTCATTTTCTTTCACTGTGCGTTGTTTTTTATTTATCTCAATTCAGGACCCTGTGCTGTAGCCGGGATGAACTCACAGAGTCTGATTTACTCTTAGTCTGTCTATTGTATTAGGCACGAGCGTGCTATTAAATTGTATAATCATTTGTACTCCCTTACTGTAACATTGATTGAGTCTGATGGAGCAAATTAGCTATACGTTCATTATCTGTATTAATTCGTAAGTCTTATTTTGTTTTTCTGAGTGCTCAGTTCTTTGGTCATTTCTTATTCTCCATGTGATCTGGATTATTCATATTCATTAATAAACTGATTTTGTTATCCTAAGCACTGACTTATTTGGGTATTGTACATTCTGCAAACACTCAGGATTGTCTATACTTGTTAATAAAATAAACTTAATTTCTTAAGGCCAACACAACCCCCTGTCACTTACCATTTCTTTGATTCCTCTATCACACTGGTAACACAGTATTGTTGTGAATTGACTTTACACTGTGTTAGAGGTAGTATTAAAGTGGTATTTTATTTCCGTGTCCTTGTGGCCATTATGTTGTGGCGTCGCTGGAGTGGCATTTAGGGCTGTCCCACTTACCGGGTGGTTGAGAAAGGATCAGTTATCCTATGACGTGGCTATTCGCAGACAGACCCTTGCAGGTTCGGTGTCCGAGTTGACCCAACAGCTTCACCAGGTTATGCGGCTGGCGGTGGGGTTGTCAGGGGAGCATCAGCAGTAGGAGGTCAGCTAAGATCCAGTCTGCGTTAATTGAATGTTTTGAAGCTGAGGCGCCTCCTGTTCGCAGCTTAAAAGGTTGGAGGCAAGAATAACACATTATGTGATTCATATTTGGCCAAGGAGAGGTAAAGCGTGGCGTATTAGAAGGGTTGCCAGCCAGAGCTACACAGGTAGAGTTGATATTATGTGACAAGTTAGTAAAATCGCTGCAAAGCAGTAGGTTGAATACAGATATGGTGAATGATGAGGAATTAATCAGATGACTGAATTCGTCGCTTCAGGTTTTGAGAGTGGACAAGGGGGTAAGCAACTCGCCAGGTTAGCTCATCTTTTGTTAGGAATGATGTATCAACGAGAATTTTCCGCCCATTCGACTCCAGAAACGGTGTAGTTTTCATATTATTTGATATCACAGAACGAACAGAATGAGGTGTTCAGTTTACGAGAAGTAGAGATTTTAAATATGTTAGACCCACACAGTAGGAGTAATTTAGTTCTGAGGTTTGCTGAGGATATAACTGCTAAGTTTTCATGAACCGATTCCGGTTAGGGCAATGAGAAAATTAGTAGATACATAATGTGCGTGAACAGGGAGTGAAGGAAACGTTTCGGATGGATATGAATATGGTACAAACATCTGCCCACGCATTGTGCCTTTCAGATACAGAGGCAGAGATTTTAGTGAACTTCTTCGAAGGAATTAATCAAGAGGACCAGTTACGCATAACGTTTTCTCAAACAGCTCAAACATTCCGATATTTGGAGAAACTAGCCTATAAAATGGACGGCATTAGGTACGTTGATCAAGGTTGGTGAAACAAGATGAGCAGGCTAGTAAAATAGATGGGCGATTCGAGGGTGAGAACAAGTGGTTTTTTCCTTGGTGGTGCCACAGGGCGCTTTAGACGTGACTCCCGCAGAGGATGACCGATACAAGGATGAGTAAAGGAATGTTCCATAAAGCTTTGTTAGCACGGTCGCTGCTAGGTGGGATCAGTGCCACACCAGCGAAACATGGCTCTGTCTATGTGTTGCGACATCAATAATGAGCCGGCCGCGGTGGCCGTGTGGTTCTAGGCGCTCCAGTCCGGAGCCGCGCTGCTGCTACGGTCGCAGGTCCGAATCCTGCCTCGGGCATGGGTGTGTGTGATGTCCTTAGGTTAGTTAGGTTTAAGTAGTTCTAAGTACTAGGGGACTGATGACCACAGCAGTTGAGTCCCATAGTGCTCAGAACCATTTGAACCATTTGAACCATCAATAATGAACCAGTAGGTGCCCTCCTCGTAGCTCGTTAACCATGTTACGTAAGAAGTAATTCCGAAAACACGTAGCGGTGTGTGGATGGGCAGGACGGCGTGAGGGGTTCGTGTTATACGTTACTGCTAATGTTACGTGTACTGGGGTGGGTGGAGGTGAAATTAAGTATTTGTGATTTAAATGGAGAATTATGTTTGGGTTGGCGATTGACTGTCTACTGATTTCATTTTCACGTCTGATCTCATTAGGATGACGGGGTTACTTCCCAGTTTGCAAAAGGACCATTTTACATTTTATTTCTCCAGGAGTAGGATATTCTCCTTTTGACAGCATTGAGGATTCTTAGTAGCTATTGTCCAGCAGAAGAAATGCAGCAGTGATATTAAACCCGAGACAAGGGAAATAATTGGATAAGCTGTACAATGATGTCACGTGTGTCTTGATGAACAGGTTGGGTCTTATGAGTCGTATTATTATTGTGAGTCTTATTATTAATGTATTGAGAAGACTGACGCCATATCTGCCAGATGGCCAGCTTATCGATCGTCGTCACCCCATCTGGAGGAGGAAATGTTCGAACAAGGGATCATAAGGACATCTAAATCACAACATCATGCGGCCATATTTAAGGCACCCAAACCCTTCGAAATGGAAAGTCGAGACCAGCGGTAGATTACAGGGATGTGAATAAAATGTTAGTCCTTCACTCCATACCACAACTGGGACTGCAAAACTGTTTTTCCTAGTTCACAAATGCACCGCTATATACTACCTATGACCTTAATGAGGCATATTATCAGGTTCCGTTGGATGAGGGGTCTAAACGCATCACAGCGTTTCCGCTGAGTGCAGCCTCTTTGAATTTGATCATGTTCCATTTGGTCTTGCGAGAGATGCTACCATCTCATCTCAGTTACTGGACTAGTTCTTATCTAACATTAAATTTAAATTTGTTCTTCATTATCTTGATAATTTGCTGATGTTTAGTTTCAGAGAAGTGTTCACCATCCTCAGGGAGGCAGGACTGTCTGCCAGACTGGGCAAGGATAAAACTGCATTACTGGAAATGTCATTTTTGGGGCATATTGTCTCACCACGTGAAGTGCGAGTTGATTCAGAATGCACACAGTGTCCACCGCCTCTTAATATTAGAGAAATGTCTAGGTTCGTTGGGATGTTGAACTTCTTCAGGTAATTAACTCCGAATTTTGCTCAGCTGCCCAAATTGTAGAGTGCATTGCACAAGAAGCGACGAAACATTTAGTGGAGGGAATCATAGCAAGATGCTTTTGAATGCCTGAAGGACGCTATAGTATGCACTTATGTACTAACAGTTACCAATTAAGAGAAACTGTACATTGCTCAGACAGATCCTTCCCTGCTGGGAGTGGAAGCTATATTTCTACAGGAACACCCGGAAGGTTGTTATCGTACGTGTCTCGGAGATTATTTCCTTCAGGAGAAACACCGTTACGTTTATGGACTGGAAGCCTAGTCTGTATTGTTCGTGGTAGAGACGTTTCGGTTTTACCGAGAACATAGACCACGAGACTCAGAGGGCCATAGACACGGGTTCCCAAGTAGATGGATCACAAATTTAGCACTGGAGGGCAGCGTGGAGGGTAAAAATCGTAGAGGGAGACCGAGAGATGAATACACTAAGCAGATTCAGAAGGACGTAGGTTGCAGTAAGTACTGGGACATGAAGAAGCTTGCACAGGATAGAGTATCATGGAGAGCTGCATCAAACCAGTCTCAGGACTAAAGACCACAACAACAACAACAAGTCTAGGGGACTGATGATCTCAGCAGTTAAGTCCCATAGTGCTCAGAGCCATTTGAACCAATTTTTAGATTTCATATGACAGCAGGAGCACTTTCGTGGTTATTCCACGCACTCTGACTGCAAATTTGTACGTAAATCTCGTGGTTCGACATGTTGTGATGCTATTCGTAAACAGCATTCCAATGGGATAACGCTTGCCCACATACCCAAAAACGCTCTACGCAGTGTCGACATGTTGCCTTGGCGTGATCGCTCATCAGATCTGTCTCCAATCGAGCACACATGGGACATAATCGAACGACAATTCCAGCGTGATCCACAAACGGTATTAACCGTCTGTGCATTAACCGACCAATTGGGACAGTCATGGAACTCAGTACCATAAACCGGCAGCAGCACAACACAGTGATCCACGTTTGCACGCTTTCCTTCAACGTTCTGATGGTTACACGGTTATAAACGTCAGTGTGTGTCTAATCGTGATTCTATTTCCATGCTCGCATGCGTGGACAACTTTAGTGGGTTTTCTTGGCTGTTTCACGCCAGTACTGCCCGGCACAGGACGCTGGTTGAGGCAGGTATTTTGAACTTTCGGTTCTTGCCAGACCATGAGTCTGTTAATTCGACGGCTTTAACGACCAGGGCATTCAAGCTGTTCTGTGTAGTTTACGTGCTTCGATTTAGGGGTGTGGTAACAATACTATTCTAGTAAGCACTATCAAGTCGTTCACCTTATATTTTGGAGGATGAACGTCGACGATCATGCTACGCACAATACAAATCGCACGTTATTTTTTGATGAGACGAGGATGTATTCATCTCTATTGCTGTAGACGCTCTTGAGTATGGGTCTCGCCCGAAACCGATTGCTCGCAATAAACTGATTTGAAAAACAACATGGTACAACAACGTTCTTCTTCGCAAGTAAAATGGCCCATATCTCAACAAGTATTTGTTTCAGAACATACAATTACCGGAACTTTTTTTCTGGTATTTACCAGTACAGCCTTTTGCAGGAATATGTGAAATATATGTTGAGCATTCTATATAACACTCGTTAATACGCAAGGACAGCAGACACATTTGACAAATACTGTCACCTCAGACACCAGTTTCTGCCTGCACGAGATGAACACACTGTGAATATTTTTCTTTGCTTATTTTACTGGTAGCGACTGTGTGAGAGACTTCATGGGGGCTAATGCACAAAGGTAAATGATAACACATTGGTAACGACAATGTGCAATCGCACCTGGTTGCTTCATATGTACACATCTGTGAGTTCCATTTTTATTGAAACTGCTCACAGTGGAGGCCACCCGCTTGGTATGAATATCGCCACTTGTTACGAGATAGCAATATACAGTGAATGCATCACATATGCATGCGGCACTATTAGGGCGTTTATGTGATCGTGGGTCCTTTCAGACAGACGAACGTGCAGAGAGTTGAAATGTTGTGTGATACGGTTCGCGTCTCCGAGGGCACTTGTTTTGGTATAGCCGTGCTGCCTCTCGAGCGTTTTCATCTGCTTCGCCGTGCAAAAGCACCTTGTCGTCTTGTTCCTGACATGAATAGCGCACAAATCTGCTGCTTAAAGAACGCTGCGTCAATCACACTGCTCGCAACACACAAGGAACATACGCTACGTGGTCAAACGAACTGCCATTCGTCAACGCCGTCTACCGTGGTAAAGATACACTACTGGCCATTAAAACTGCTACACCAAGAATAAACGCAGATGATAAACGGGTTTTCATTGGACAAACAAA
The DNA here is from genome assembly GCF_021461385.2 of Schistocerca piceifrons. Taxonomy (NCBI): domain Eukaryota; kingdom Metazoa; phylum Arthropoda; class Insecta; order Orthoptera; family Acrididae; genus Schistocerca; species Schistocerca piceifrons. Next base: position 601,252,894 of record NC_060141.1, on the reverse strand, counting down.
TTATACTAGAACTGACAAGTGAAAACATTTTCACGCAATTTGGGTGCATAGATCCTGAGAAATCAGTACCCAGAACAACCACCTCTGGACGTAATAACGGTCCTGATACGCCTGGGCATTGGGTAAAACAGAGTTTGGATGGCGTGTACATGTACAGCTACCCATCCAGCTTCAACACGATACCACAGTTCATCAAGAGTAGTGACGGGCGTATTGTCGCTAGCCAGTTACTCGGCCACCTTTGACCAGAAGTTTTCAAGTGGTGAGAGATCTGGAGAATGTGCTGGACAGGGCAGCAGTCGAACATTTTCTGTACCCAGAAAAGCCCGTACAGGACCTGCAACATGCGGACGTGCATTATCCTGCAGAATCGAATGAAGGTAGAGCCACGGGTCGTAACACATCTGAAATGTAACGTCCACTGTTCGAAGTGCCGTCAGTGCGAACAAGAGGTGACCGAGACGTGTAACCATTGGCACACCATACCATCACGCCGGGTGATACGCCAGTATGGCGATGACGAATAAACGCTTCCAATGTGCGTTCACCGCGATGTCGCCAAACACGGATGCGACCATCATGATGCTGTAAACAGAACCTGGATTCATCCGAAAAAATGTCGTTTTGCCGTTCGTCCACCGAGTTTCGTCGTTGAGTACCCCATCGCAGGCGCTCCTGTCTGTGATGCAGCGTCAAGGGTAACCGCAGCCATGGTCTCCGAGCTGATAGTCCCTGCTGCTGCAAACGTCGTCGAACTGTTCGTGCAGATGGTTGTTGTCTTGCAAACGTCTCCGTCTGTTGACTCAGGGATCTAGACGTGGCTGCACGATCCGATACAGCCATGCGGATAAGATGCCTGTCATCTCGACTGCTAGTGATATGAGGCCGTCGGGATCCAGCACGGCGTCGCGTATTACCCTCTTGAACCCAGCGATTCCATATTCTGTTAACAGTCATTGGATCTAGACCAACGCGAGCAGCAACGTCGTGATATGATTAACCGCAATCGCGATAGGCTACAATCCGACCTTTATCAAAGTCGGAAACGTGATGGTACGCATTTCTCCATCTTACCAGGCAACGCCGGTCAACTGCTGTTTGTGTATGAGAAATCGGTTGGAAACTTTCCTCACGTCAGCACGTTGTAGGTGTCGCCACCGGCGCCAACCTTGTGTGAATGCTCTGAAAAGCTAATCATTTGCAAATCACAGCATCAGCATCTTCTTCCTGTCGGTTAAATTTCGCGTCTGTAGCACGTCATCTTAGTGGTGTAGCAATTGTAATGCCCAGTGATGTACAATTCCGTAGACGTGTTCATAAGGTCTTTTTTCCTCCATTTCCAGTCAGAAATCCGTCCCTGAAGTTTGTCGGTTTTATTAATGTTCCTTCTGTATTGAGACGCTTCATTTGGGAGACTTACATACAATACTGTCTAAAATTGCCGTTACTTATTATCTATAATTCACCTTGTCATGACAAATGAAATAAAATATATGATTTGTGTGGAAGCTATTAGCAAACAGTTCAGCTTACTCAGAGAGGCAGACAATATAACAGCGGAGTCTTTCGACTTAAGCTCCTACCTGATATTCTTAGACCTATGGTATCTTGCGTAACTTCGTGTTAACTCTGTATCTAGGAGGATAGGAGTAGCCGTGTACCCATTATCAATATCCTATTAGAATACTCACACTGAAGGGAAGCTGCGGCCAGCAGCGCCAGAATGAATGAACACATACTCCCAGTTGTCATTTCGGGTAGGTTCTTTTTCTTCGTCACGCCGCTCAAGACTGGTTCTCCCTCAAAAAACCTCGGCTCTTTGCTATATGTAATCGATGTTCTCACCTTATTTCTCGAAGTGAGGCTTTTATCTATCAGGCTTTTTATCAGCATCACAACCTCAGCTCTTATCGGCATCAGACATGGACCTATTATATTTATCTGTTAGTTTTATCATCGAGACTTGACACACAGCTTGCAACTCACCTGGGTTATTTGGGAATCTGTAACATGTGAGATTCCAAAACTGTTATCGGCTGCGAACGGGATATTCCAGTAATGATGAAGTATCACTGACTATATCTGCCCACTCCATCACTGCAGATCTTTCCTTAGAACTGATCGATAAACGACTAGCGTGAACATTCCGACTTTGGTAAAATAGCCTTGACACGAAGTCACATTCAGATATGTATTTTCGTACGTTGTGTTGCACGAATAACCTTCTTTGCGCTGTAACATCTTTTGTCGTTCATATTTGTGCTTTTACACAACTTTAACAGTAGTACTCTCATTCAAATCATAATTCACCAAGATTGTCAGTGTAGATATTAAAGTGAATAAAAGTACAATTTTGAGAATTTTCGTAGGTTATAAGTATTATGCGTAACATATTTCGCAATTAAATCGTCGTTTGGAACTTCATTGCAGTAGGACACATTATAACTAACATATCATTTCACATTTGTTTCTCCACTTTCAACACGTATGTTGTCATCGTTTATCATAAATCAACGCTATTTTCCTGTTTGTAATGGCTATAACCTCAAAACAAATTTCAGGAAATTAGTAACTTTCATCCCAGGTATTTCTGTTGCCTTAATAGAAATCTCGTTTTGCGTACTAATTGTTTCAGTTTTTAATGTGTATGTGTTTGTGTGTGATTAAATCTCGGATACTGATATAAGCAAAGCTTTGCTGTAATGTATGTATCTGTATGCCCCAGAAAACAAATTGGAAACGCAATATGACAAGGGATATTTAAAGTAATACTCACAGACACACAAACTTACCGAATGCAGGTATTATCAGTAATTCACATTGTCATGACAAATGAAATAAAATGTATGATTTGTAAGGAAGCTATTAACTAACGGTTCAGCTTACTTAGAGAGGCAGACAATATAACAGCGGAGTCTTTCGTCTTAAGCTTCTAACTGATATTCTTAGACCTATGGTATCTTGGGTAACTTCGTGTTAACACTGTATCTAGGAGGATAAGAGTAGCCGTGTACCCATTATCAATATCCGATTAGGATAGAGATAGATAAACAAATTGGAAACACAATCCGACATGGAGTATTTAAAGTAATACTCACAGACACACAAACTTACCTAACACAGGTGCAACTGAAATGAATGTTTCATAGCTAACTGTTCAACCATCAATCAATAAGTAATTTTTCATCAAGAAAACGTTAAAAAATTGTGAAGTGTGTTTGCTCTCGCCTTTGGCCTCAAGCAGTACAAATGGGGATGTTCCTTCTTATTTGTTTCTTGTTTATACTCACTGTGTCAAACATAGAAGACCAATGAAACCAATACTTTCTTTATTCACTAAGATCGGAACCCAACGTCAAAACAGAATCTTCTCCTAAATTGCTAACTGTTCAACCATCAATCAATAAGTAATTTTTCATCAAGAAAACGTTAAAAAATTGTGAAGTGTGTTTGCTCTCGCCTTTGGCCTCAAGCAGTACAAATGGGGATGTTCCTTCTTATTTGTTTCTTGTTTATACTCACTGTGTCAAACATAGAAGACCAATGAAACTAATACTTTCTTTATTCACTAAGATCGGAACCCAACGTCAAAACAGAATCTTCTCCTAAATTGCTAACAGAGAGTCCGTCGCTGTTATGAATTCCGCAGTATAACTCTCTAATATTCTAGCTCACTGTCCATTGTTGATTTGTTATTATTTATTTTCCATTACCTTTAGCTGGTTCTGCCTCGTGTTAAAGCTGATACATTCAGAAATCAGCTAAAATAGCGCCCAGCGACCTACCTTTCCCCATTCTAAACCGAAATCCGTACGAAGAAGCAGAATATATACATTGCTAATATTTTGCAACTGTAGAATGTGTTAAATTTAGCAAACTTTTCATGCCACCATTAGTATCTACGAGACGAAGCCGGTGGCAGCAACCGTGCACAACATGGCGGCGAGGTAGCATGTAGCTGCTTCGGGTAAAGACAGTAAATGAAATCACTTGGTTTGGCCGAAACAATTCAGTGAAAAATATTATGAAACTATATGTATATTGTTCTCAAAAGAATGCAACTATTCTACAAACTCCACGTGGGTCATCAAAGTAACGAATGCAAACATGATTCTCGCAAAGAGTAAACTGAATTGTATGCTGAATTGTATGCTCTCAATATTCAACTTCTTGCAAGGGAATAACTCTTCTACAACGTCGGAGACAAGTGATAATCGTCAACCTACAACACGACAAATTGAAAAAATAATATTCGGTCCAACAATTAGCTTCCATTTAACGAAAAGTGAGCAACGTACGAGCTTCCGTTTCTTTACGCGGAAGAATAACGTGGCAAGTATGAACACGGATTGACAGCAAGTTAACTGTGCAGGTATACATAGTGCACTTCTGAAATAACATACATATTCACCTGATAGGCACCATGAAAGAAGGTGAAAGTGACTCAGTCATTTTGTTCATCACTGCAGAAACTGCGAACCGGCTCGCACTGACACCAAAATCAGACTGCCTCTCAAATCGAACGGAAGGTCAAACACGGCGGGTCTCTTAGTGTTATTCGGATGAATTACGCTCTATACTAAAGCGTTTTAAGCCTCTCCCTTCACTCATTGTCATCATACAATAGAAACATAAAACAAAACTGTACAAAGAGCCAATACACTCACCTGTTGTTGGTGTTCTGGTTGTTGTTGCTGTGGTCGTCAGTATGAAGACTGGTTTGCTGCTGCTCTCCGTCCTACACTATCATGCTTGCAACTTACATCCTTCTGAATTTTCTTACGGTATTCATCTCCTAGTCTCCCTCTACAATTTCTACCGTCAATTCCTCCCTCCCTCCCTCCCCCACCATCACCATCCCACCCACCCAACCACACTTCCGTCCAATATTGAATAGTTGATCCCTTTATGTCTCATGCGTTCAACGTTTAATATCATCACTTATTATACTGTTCAAATAACAAAACCAATCTACTAGTTTAAGCGTCTCCTTTACTGACCTAATTCCCTCAGCATCACGTGATTTAATTCGACTACATTCCATTACCCTTGTTTTGCTTTTGTTGGTGTTTCAAGACACTATCCATGCCTTTAGCTACTCTTCCAACCCCTTTGTTGTCTCTGACAGAATTACAATTTTATAAACAAACCTCAAAGTTTTTCTCTCTTCTCCCTGAAGCGTACCGATAAAATAACAGACGATATACTACAAACCTGTCTCACTCCCTTCTCAAGTACTGCTTCCTTCATGACCCTCGACTCTTATTACTCATGTCTGCTCTCTGTACAAGTTGTAAATAACCTTTTACTTGCTTTACTGCTGATACTTTCAGAATTTCAAAGAGGTTATTCCAGTCAACACTGTCAAAAACATTCCTAAGTCTACATATGCTATAAACGGGTGTTTACCTTCCTTATAAAGTACGTCGTAGTCTCAGTATTACCTTGCGTGTTCCTATATTTCTCCGGAATCCAAACTGATCACCTTCGAGGTCGGCTGCTGCCATTTTTTCCATTCTTCTTTAAAAAACACCGTTAGTATTTTGCAGCTATGAGTTACTACAGTAATAATACGGTAGTATTACCAACTGTCAGCACGTGCTTTCCCTGGAATTGTTTACGTTATTCTTGAAATCTGAGGGTATTTGAGTCACACATATTGCACACCAGACGGAACAGTTTTGATGACGATGATATTCGGTTTATGGGGCGGCCACTTGTGCGGTTATCAGCAGCCATACAAAGACTTAATTTTTTACTGTCCAATCTCTCTACTTTCCCGAACGATGATGGAACAATGAGGACAACATAAACACTCAGTCCCTGGGCGGAAAAATCCCCGACCTGGCCGGGAATCGAAACTGAGGCATCAGCGTTAACCACTACACCATAAGCTGTGGGTGAAACAGTTTTGTCATAGCTGGTTCTCCCAAGGCTGTCAGTAGTTCTGACGGAATTTCGTCTACTCCCGGGGCTTTGTTTCGACTTGGATCTTGCAGTGCTCTGTTAAATTCTTCTCGAAGTATCTTATTTCTCAACTCATCATCGTCCTCTTCCATTTCTATAATAATGCCTTCCTGTTCATCTGCCTTGTATAGAGCCTATATACTCTTTCTACCTTTCAACTTTTCTTTCTTTGCTTAGCATTGACCTCCCACTAGAGATCCTTGATGTTCATAGACCTGCTTCTCTTTTCTCCAAAGATCTCTTTAATTCTTCTGTAGACGGTATCTATCTTTACCCTGTAGAAATATGGTTCTAAATCCTTAGATTTGTGGTCTAGTCATTCCTGCTAGACCATTTTGCACTTCCTCTCAATCTCATTTTTAGACGTTTTTATTCCTTTTCGCCTGCTTCATTTGCTCCATTTTTATGCTTTCTTCTTTTATCAATTAAACTTCTCCTGTATTAGCCAAGGATTTTTACTAGCCCTACGTATTTGATCCTCTGCTATCTTAACCATTTCATCTATCAAGCTACCCATTCATCTTCTACTGTATTCCTTTCCCCTGTTGTCAATCTTAGCCTGATGGTCCCTCTGAAACTGTCTCTAATATCCGGTTCTTTCAACTCATACAGATCCTATCTCCTTAATTTTAGGGCTTTTTGCACTTTGTTACACTCACCTACGCTCTAAGAATACATAAATTGCACAGCTCTCACTTATATGCAAAAAAAAAAAAAAGGGTCCCGTGTGTACGGAGACAGAAGACCCATCCGACAGGTGACTGAATACCCAATGTGGTATCCCAGCCAAATATGCCATATGACGTGTTTTTATAGACTCTTATGCCAAAACATTATGATGACCTACACGCAGCGTGTTGGCCCCCCTCAAAACGCAATACCGGAGCTATTCTGAGTGGTATAGATTCAACAAATTTTTGATCGGTTCCCAGAAATATCTGGCAAGAATAGCCCATGCACAAGCGACGCAACTCCCGTAAGTTACATGTCATTTGTTAATAGAGCCTGATCTGAGGCCCAATAACGTCATGGATGTGTTCCATCCAGCGCAGATCAGGCGAATTAGGTGGCCAGTACATCAACGTGAGCTCACCACCATGCTTCACAAACCACTGTAGCACAATTACGGCGTAGGGAAACGGTCAGTAACCTTGTCGGGAAGTGTGTTGCTGATGAGGAAGGAATCAGTCATGAACGGATGCGGGTGCTCCGCAGCTATGTTCACAGAGTGCAAAGTTATCATGGTGCCTTTGATTACTACCACAAGTCTCATGAAAGTCCAGGTGATTTTTCCCATAATGCATACATTGAACTAATGAAAGTCATGCGATATCTCTTAATATCGTGTTCGACTTCCTTTGCCAAGTTTAGTGCAGGAGCTCTATGTGACATGGACTCAACAAGTCGTTACTGAACCATTATGCTTTTACAGCAGCCCATAAGTGTGAAAATGATGCCGGTGCAGGATTTTGTGCACGAAGTGACATGTCGATTCTGTCCATAAATGCTCGATGGGATTCATGTCGGGCGATCTGGGTGGCCAAATCACTGGCTCAAATTGATCAGAAAGTTCTTCAAACCAATCACAAACAAATGAGTCCTCGTGACATGACAGGTTGTCATCCATAAAAATTCCAGCCTTGAATGACTATAAATGGTCTCCACTTTCAGTTAATGATTGGTTCAATTGGACCAGAGGGACCAATCGACTCCACGTAACACAGCCCACACCATTACGAAGACAACATCAGATTGGATCCATTGCTTCATGGGGTCTGCGCCACAATCGAATCCCACCATAAGTTCTGAAACAGGGACTCGTCTGTACAGATCACGATTTTTCGGATGTCTAGGATCCAACTGATATTGTCACCAGCCCAGGAGAGGCACTAAAGGTGATGTAGCGCTGTTAAAACAGCACTCACGTCCGTCGTCTATCGACATAGCCCATTAACGCCAAGTTACGTGTTGTCCTAACGGCCGGCCGAAGTGGCCGTGCGGTTAAAGGCGCTGCAGTCTGGAACCGCAAGACCGCTACGGTCGCAGGTTCGAATCCTGCCTCGGGCATGGATGTTTGTGATGTCCTTAGGTTAGTTAGGTTTAACTAGTTCTAAGTTCTAGGGGACTAATGACCTCAGCAGTTGAGTCCCATAGTGCTCAGAGCCATTTGAACCATTTTTGTTGTCCTAACGGAAATGTTCATCGTACGTTAATGCTGTTGTTTCAAGCAGTGTTGCTTCTCTGTTATCACTGACAAATCTACGGAAACGGTGCTGCTCTCGGTCGTTAAGTGAGGGCCGTCGGCCACTGAGTGGTCCGTGATGAGAGGTAATGGCTGCATTTGGTATTCTCGGCACACTCTTCACACTATAGATCTCGAAATGAGGAATTCTCTAATAATTTCCGAAATGGAATGTCTCATTCGTCTAGTTCCAACTACCATCCCACGTTCGAAGACTGTTAATTCGTACGGCTATAATCACGTCGGCAACCTTTCCACATGAATCACCTGCGTACAAATGACAGCTCCTCCAATGCACTGACCTTTTGTACCTTTTGTACGTGTTATTACCGCCATCTGTACATATGCGTATCGCTATCCCATGACTTTCATCACCTCAGTGTAATACTGCTGCAATTGCCTTGCGTCCGAGTGCGGTGCGTACTTCAAGCAGCCGTGAGTCTGGATGATGGCGGTTCCAGGCACCATCACCGACTTCGTGTGAGAAGAAACTTGTTATATCCGGCAAAGTGAGCTGTTTCCATTGATCTACGGTCCAATCTCGATATTTCTGCGCCCACTGAAATTGTAACAGTGTGTCAAAATGGGAGTACGTACCGTTCAACACTACGCACCGAATGGCGTTCTCGCAGACACTTGTACCCCCACCAGCATTGTACTCTGCCGGCGTATCCAGTCTGTTGCTGATTTTCTTTTTTTTTTTTTTTTCCTCCTAAGCTTTTGACTATTCTGCTTTCTCTCTCGGGCCTTTGTCCCGCTCCAACGCGGGGTCGGCTCTGTTATGACGGATTTGGCAGTGTTAAGTGCAGAGGGTGGCCAGATGCCCTTCCTGCCACCACCGCGAACCCCCGGGACGGAAGTAGTGTACCCTAGCTGTCTGCAACTAGTGTAAGTCATGAAATAGTGCGAACGTGTTTCAAATGTCTGTGAGTCGTGTAACGGAGGCGGAACTTGGGCACCAGCCCGGTATTCACCTAGCGGGATGTGGAAAACCGCCTGAAAACCACATCCAACCTGGCCGACATACCGGCCCTCGTCGTTAATCCGCCGGGCGGATGAGATCAGCAGCCGGCGCGCCTACCCGAGTCCAGGAAGCAGCGTATTAGTACTCTCGGCTACCCTGTCGGGTCCTTAGACTATTATGCTTTACCGAAAGGCAAAGACTTCAACATCCACACACTACGATCAGGCACGAACACCTTGTCGCTTGCTCTTGGTTTCGCCGTCATTGAAGCAGTTTCTGTTGATGATCACGACACTAGCACGCGAAAACCGACCATCATCATCGCTTCAGAAATTCTCATTTCCATGCGCTGCGCACTTCGTGAAAGTCAGTGGATTTACGTACTTGCGGCCGGCATTGTAGATAAAATAATTTCGCATTGTCTCTGCTCTGCTTGCGTCACGTGGCTGTAGCCCCGCCAGGTGGCGATCATTCTCTCCGATGGACAGGGATGGTCATGTTTTGGATCATAATTTGCATCTTTCTGTGACCTGCATCCTTCTGGAAACATATGTTGAAACGATGAATTACGTGGTTCGATCTGACTCGAGCCGGCCGAAGTGGCTGTGCGGTTAAAGGCGCTGCAGTCTGGAACTGCAAGACCGCTACGGTCGCAGGTTCGAATCCTGCCTCGGGCATGGATGTTTGTGATGTCCTTAGGTTAGTTAGGTTTAACTAGTTCTAAGTTCTAGGGGACTAATGACCTCAGCAGTTGAGTCCCATAGTGCTCAGAGCCATTTGATCTGACTCGAGATTTCTGTACGATAATATGTACTTCTTCCGCTTTACATTCACAAATGGCGTGTTGGAAGAACAAATATCACTACTCCTCCATGAGTACTCCAGTAGCTTATCTAGGAAAAAGACTTCCCGAAAGGCATATTCATTTGTTGATATTCAAGGAATACCGTGTGGGACGACGCGGTGATGTGGTTCGCCGTCTACTAATATTTAAGATCCAACACCACTTAGGAAAAACTGTACGACACCCTCCATTTGCTATTGCTGGTACAAGTCTCAGTGATGACTCGTACAAAGCTACTTAGAATCTATGAAGAGTAATTGAATCTCTTCATTATAAAATATATATCTGCAGGACGACGCTTTGTAGTGACAAATCGTGTTCTCACACAACAATAAACACTTACGTATTGATTCCTCAACGTCATCTAGGTTCTAAACAGTATTGAAGTAGGTACAATAAAATTCCAAAACCGTATTTTTGATGAGTTCTACCTCTTTATTCAAAATACATATTGTACAATATTGAAAGCTTTTCCTTTTCGATAGCCAACATTTAATTCACAAATCTGTAAGTGACTATGATAGGAATTTAGAGTGGAAACTCCATGGAGTCGACAATCTGTTGCAGAAGAGGTCGAAACACGTCGTTGCACCATGCCGACACGTCGTCCCAGAAGATGTAGCCAGTCCCGCGACGTGCCTATAAACAAAACCAACGCCAAGTGATGAAAAAGGAATCACACTAAGTAGAATAAGACGTGTCCTGTCTTAGAGATACAGCGGTAAAAAGTGCTGCTGGAGACCTAAAAGCGATCTCCATCTCATACAAAGTGCAATTGTACAGTTAGGGGAAGTTTACGATGGGCGTCTTCAACCGATGTTAATGTATAAAATAGCAGGGAAGGGGGAAGAAGGCTGTTAAATACGCCTCGTGGCGGCAGTGTGCAGGAGGTCGAGCGGTTAGGATTTGATAGTGGGCATCCAGGGCTGCCGTTAAATGACAAAACAGGAAATTAAGTACAATGAAAAGTATATATTTCAATATACGGAGTACAAAAGGACGCGCCTAGGGTCGGAAGTTAGCAGGTTTAGGCCAGTCTAGGAGGTCGAACAATTAATTAAAATGGGCAACGGAAGGGGAAGCGCTTCATGTTGACTTACGTTGGTGGCCGGTCGTGAAAAGCAGAGCCAGAGGCTCTGGCTTCCAAAAAGACGTCTGTTCTGCTCGAGGTCTGGATTACAAGAGAGAGAAGCAAGTGTTTTCTCCTCCGCAGAACGCTCCGGCGTCCACTCACGTGATCGGTATCCCGCGCACTCTATTGGCTTTTTAGCGTGAGTTGGCGTGAATTCTCTAGCAGTTCCAGCAGAGGACTCAGGGCGTCTCTTGTCAGCAACTTTAACTGGACAGAACTGCCTCGGTTTTGAAATACAAGCGATTTGTGTCTCGTATACACGGCGTGAGTTACTATGGGAGAAAGATCCCACTGGGCCTTTGAAATAAATTTTTTAAACTAATTCCCTAAAATATTCCTTGACTGGCTGCCATCCTGTACAGCATATTCCATTTCTAGACATCATAGTATATTGAATTGTGCCGGTCGACCTTATTTGTTGCGAATTGAAAGCTGAATATTTAAACAAATTCAAAAATGTAACCCTGAGACTGTCACGTATTCCAGTTAAAAATAATGAACACTACCACATTAAAACAATTTCGGAAATGAGAATCAACATTGAAAGGTTTAAATTACAAAATAACGTTCAGTATCTGAAATATAAAGACCACGGCTTTAAGACTGTAAAATAACCTTACACGCAGGATCAGCTAGAACGCCAACTTTACAAGAGTTGATATAAAAAATGTCACCATGGACAGGCACAGGACTCCAAAGACAGAAAATTAAGGCAAGGTACTGTTAGTTTTGGCTGCACCGTAAATAGAACTGTTGTGACACTACAGAAATAATTTAACAAAAGTAACTTGTTTATTTCACTTTCTTTTTGAGTCATCAGCCTTCTGACCGGTTCGATGCGGCTCGCCACGAATTCCTCCCCTTGCGCTAACTCTTTTCCTCAAGGTAGCACTTGCAGTCCATATCCTCAATTATTTGCTGGGTATTTTACAATCTCTGTGTCCCCCTACAGTTTTTGCCCTCTAGAGCTCCCTCCAGTATGATGGAAGTTATATCTGATGACTTATTACATATCTTGCCACCCTGTCCCTTCTTCTTCTCAGTGATTTCCGTATGTTCCTTTCTTCGTCGATTCTGTGAAGAACCTGTTCATTTCTTCGCTTATCAGTCTACTTAATTCTGTTACACCACAGTTCAAACGCTTCGATACTCTGTTCCACTTTCCCCACTGTCCATGATTCATTACCATGCCATGCTGTGCTCCAAAGGTACATTATTAGCAATTTCCTCCTCAAATTAAGTCCTGTGTGGTATATGAATGCCTTCTTTGACTTCGCTCATCTTCTTTCTATGTTCACTTTGCTTTGTCCGTCACAGCTTATGTTGTTTTCGATGTATCAGAATTCCTTAACATCGCCTACTTCTTGATCGTCAATTGTGATGTTAAGTTTCTCGCTATTCTCATTTCTGCTACTATTGCTCCTATCGTTTTCCAGTTTGCTCTCAAGTCATATTCTATACTTATTCGACTATTCATTCCATTCGATAGATCTTTTAATTCTTCTTCACTTTGACTGAGGATAACAATGTCATCAGCGAAGTATGTCATTGATATCCTTTCACCCTTACTTTAATCTCACTCTTGAACTTTTATTTCAGCAGCGTACGAAGCTCATGGTCGTGCGGTAGCGTTCCCGCTTCCGGCGCCCGGGTTCCGGGGTTCAATTCCCGGCGGGGTCAGGGATTTTCTCTGCCTCGTGATGACTGGGTGTTGTGTGATGTCCTTAGGTTAGTTAGGTTTAAGTAGTTCTAAGTCGTAGGGGACTGATGACCATAGATGTTAAGTCCCATAGTGCTCAGAGCCATTTGAATCATTTTTTTTTTTTTTATTTCAGCGAGTGCTTCTTCAATGTAAGGATTGAACAGTAGGGGTGAAAAACTGCATCCCTGTCTTACGCCCTTTTTAATCCGAGTACTTCGTTCATGGTCTTCCACTAGTGTTGCTCTCTCTTCGTCCTTGTTGGTGTATAAGACCCCTCTTTCACTATAGCTTATCCTATTTTTCTCAGAATTTCACACATTTTGCACCATTTTACATAGTCGAACGATTTTTCTAGGTCGAAATAACCAATGAACGTTCCTTGATTTTTCTTTAGTCTGCTTCCAAAATCAAGCGCAATGTCATAATTGCCTCTCTGGTGTCTTTATCTTTCCTAAAGCCAAACTGATAGTCATAAAACAGATCTCCATTTTTTTCTATTCTTCTGGGTGTTGCGGTTATCAGCAGCTTGGCTGCATGAGCTGGTAAGTTGGGGAGCGGTAGCGCTCGCACTTATCTTCCTTGCTGTCTGCGGAGTTGCGTGGCTTACTTCTTTCAGAAAGTCTGGTCTACGTCGCCAGACTCATATATTCTAAACACCAAACGGAGCAGTCGTTTTGTTGCTACTCCAAGCATTAGTTTTATAAATTGGGGTATGGAATACTGTCTACCCCTTCTGCCTTATTTGATCACAACTCCTCCTAAGCCCTTTTAAACTCTGACTCCAATAATGGAAGCCTTATGTATTCCATATCCTCTTCAGTTTCTTTTTCTATCGCGTCACCGGACAAGTATTTCCCGGCACAGAGAATTTCAGTATATTCATTACACCTGTGGGCTCTCAGCTTTTGCCAGTGGAATTCCTATTGCACGCTTAATGCTACCATTCTTGCTTTTAATTTCACCACATTGCTCTGTGGCCTCTCTCGACAGTACCACCATGGCCATCATGGCACCTACTAAACATTTCTCCACCCACCATGTCAGAGTTGCCAAGCAATTACCTTTACTTCTGGCATTACATCCTAGAATAGCTGCTCCAAACACTGTATCCTCTGTGATAATTGCAGGTTGAGGGGTGTGAGTTCAGAAAGCCTTCGATTATGATCCAGTGAACGCTCTAAATTTTACAATTTTAGAATTAACTGACTTCGCCTACATAGCCTCTGCGGATGTATCCCTCAACAGAGGACGAAACACAGGCACGGAAACGTGCCTTAGACAACTTCCTAATGCTCATAAAATAATTATCAGCATTGATATAAACACCATCTATAATGTCTCCACTTTTCGATCCTGAATGTACTAATCTCATGACATAAATTAAAATATGAACCTCATTAGAGATTTTTTTTATTATGGGTTTCGTATGATTTTTTTTGTTTTTCATGTAATGAGAGCATAGATTTTAATGAAAGAATTTCAAAGGTATCCGTTGATCCCAGACAATTACTGGTATTCGTTTTGTTTTTGTCCAACACACAGCTTAACCATTATGATATAATTGTGCCGAAATTACTTTGGTCTTCACCTTTATTAATTCACTTTGCCAAAACTGCCTCAGAGTGGTTGTAAGATGACACTGAGAAAACTAAATCTCTTGACTAATATTAGCGTCGATGAAAATAAAGGAATGTCTACAACAGTTGTTTACTTATGGTATGCACAAAAACGAGAAAGGCGGGAATAATTACAGTAACTCTTGTCATTCACGTTTGTAATTTGTTCACATTTCAAAATACATACGATAGGGATAGCCAGTTTTTTCCTGTTTTATTCTTATCATTCCCTGCTCATTTTATAGCCTGAGGTTGACAACCAAAGCATTAAATTATTTTCAAACACTACTAATGTAAAGAAAAGTTGGAAAATGTTTTATAAACGATAGAAAGACGCGTTTTCAGTAGTATTTACGTACAATTAAACTGTTGGTTTTCTTAGTTTTTGAGTAAATATAGATAACCAAAAGACGATAAAAAGACACTGAAAAAAGTGTAAAATGCTATTGTCATTCTCAAAAAAGAGCGCTTCGCGCTCACTGAAGTCTGTAGGATCTATAGTGGGGTAAAATTGTTTTCAGGGAGGGGAGCATCAGTAGTTCTTCAGGGTTAAAGGGCATCGGTATAAGTAAGGGAATCAGTTGGGTACAAGGGTTGCCTTATCCTGTGGTAAGGTAGGCTGCTGCACCCACCCAGCACTAAGGAAACGAAAAAGTGTAGTCTAGACAGTTTTTCTCTATCAAGAGAGTGATTTTTGATTAAAAATACTCCATACTTCAGTCTAAACCCCACTCCATCCCCCACTAAACTACTGTATCGATACCCTTGGTGGGGTGCTCCTATAGAGGTAATGTTTAGCATGGATGATGGGAAAAAGAAAAGGAGGCCGAGAAGTGAGGTCAGGTGAAGCGGTAAAGAAGGGGAGCCCTGACTTTCATTGGGGTAAATGGGGACTGAATGAATAAATATCGAGGAGGAATTCATTGTCCAAGAGAGGGGATGGGTAAAAGTTTTATCGAGAGAAAATATGGTGTGTGTGGGTGTAGGTGTGGGGTTGGTAGAAAGTGTCACTAGACGCTTGGCAGAGTGCCACGATAAGAAATTAGAGGGGAAGAGAGAAGTTCGGGCTAGCATAGGATGTACAGAACTGGGCGTTACACGAGAGGAAAAGCAAAAATGTGATTAGGCAGTAAGGGATCCATTTGGGGAAATCCAATGTGAAAATTGAGACGTAATGCATAGTGTTCAAGAGCCTGGAGAAAGTAATAGAACGTTTGATGCAGGTTCTATTTATGATATAGGAGAGGGAGAGTTGGATCCGTGTTTACAAGTTATGGATTATGGTCAAGGAATAGACTGCCAGAGCTATGACAGGCATATATAAGCCTCTTCAGTGTTTAAACAACAGCCTACCCAACAATTTTTACATTCCGCTGGAATGTATCGAAGAACTTTACAATCTCACCTTTTTTCTCCTTCCTTTTGATTTTCTTTCAATTCTGTTGCAGTTTTACACAGTATGTGATCAAACGTATCCGGACACCTGGCTGAAAATGACTTATAACATCGTGGCGTGCTCCATCTGTAATGCTGGAATTCGATATGGTGTTGGCCTTCATAACAGCTTCCACTCACGCAAGCGTACATGCTATCAGGTGTTGGAAGGTTTCTTGGGGAATGGGAGCCCATTCTTCACGTAGTGCTGCACTGCGGAGAGGTATCGATGTCAGTCGGTGAGGCCCGGCACAAAGTCGATGTTTCAAAACACCCCAGAGCTGTTCTACAGGATTCAGGTCAGGCCTCTGCGCTGGCCAGTCCATTACAGGGCTTTTATGGTCTTGTAACCACTCCACAGCACGCCGTGCATTATGAACAGGTGCTCGATCATGTTAAAAGATTCAGTCGCCATCCCCGAATTGCTCTTCATCAGTGGGAAGCAAGAAGGTGCTTAAAACATCAATGTAGGCCTGTGCTGTGATAGAGCCACGCAAAACAACAAGGGGTGCAAACCCCCTCCATCAAAACAACGACCACACCATAACACCTCCTCTTACAGATTTTACTGTTGGCACTAGAAACGTTGGCCGATGACGTTCACCGGGACTCGCCATACCCAAACCCTGCCATCGGATCACCACATTGTGTACTGTTATTTGTCACTCCACATAACGTTTTTCCACTATTCAATCGTCCAATATTTACGCTCCTTATATCAAGCGAGGCATCGTTTGGCATTTACCGGCGTGATGTGTGGCTTATGAGCAGCCGCTTGACCATGAAATCCAAGTGTTCTCACCTCCAGCCTGACTGTCATAGTACTTGGTGTGGATCCTGAAACAAACTCCTGTGTGATGATCTGGATGGATGTCTGCCTATTACACATTACGACCCTCTTCAGCTGTCGACGGTCTCTGTTAGTCAACAGACGAGGTCGGCCTTTACGTTTGTACATGTCTCTTCACGTTTCTACTTCACTATCACATCGGAAGCAATGGACCTAGGAATGTTTCGCGTACAGACGTATCACAGAAGTGACATCCAGTCACCTGACCACGTTCGAAGTCCATGAGTTCCGCGGAGCGCCCCATTCTGCTTTCTCACGATGTCTAATGACTACTGAGGTCGTTGATATGGAGTACCTGGCAGTAGATGGCAGCATAATGCACTTATTATGAAAAACGTATGTTTTGGGTGTGCCCAGATGTGAAAATGTGTTGGGAAATTATGTGAATTAGTAATGTTACTTGAGTTTTAATATTATTTTCAATGTACATACACATATCCTGTGTATTTCTGGAAGCTGCAGTTCGCTAGCCAAAATTTCATCTGCGTATAATGCGTATAAAAAAAGTGTTGAGCAAGGAAGTGACAGTTGAGGTGTATGTGAGTCTAATGGTGGGATTCGGCTGCATGAAGATGATAAGAGGCAGGCACTGAGTAACTTTGTGGAAAAGTAGTTAGTTTTTCAAAGGAAGGGAAGTTCTAGTAGTGGTGGAAAGAGAAGTTGGAATAATTCAGGATAATGTATTGAAGCTCATGATGCTGTACTTATAAAGAAACGTATGGCAATTATGAAATTATTTCTTTCTTTCTTTCCACACCTTGTTAAAAGTATTACATTACAAGCTATATGACAGTATATATATATATATATATATATATATATATATATATATATATATACACTCCTGGAAATGGAAAAAAGAACACATTGACACCGGTGTGTCAGACCCACCATACTTGCTCCGGACGCTGCGAGAGGGCTGTACAAGCAATGATCACACGCACGGCACAGAGGACACACCAGGAACCGCGGTGTTGGCCGTCGAATGGCGCTAGCTGCGCAGCATTTGTGCACCGCCGCCGTCAGTGTCAGCCAGTTTGCCGTGGCATACGGAGCTCCATCGCAGTCTTTAACACTGGTAGCATGCCGCGACAGCGTGGACGTGAACCGTATGTGCAGTTGACGGACTTTGAGCGAGGGCGTATAGTGGGCATGCGGGAGGCCGGGTGGACGTACCGCCGAATTGCTCAACACGTGGGGCGTGAGGTCTCCACAGTACATCGATGTTGTCGCCAGTGGTCGGCGGAAGGTGCACGTGCCCGTCGACCTGGGACCGGACCGCAGCGACGCACGGATGCACGCCAAGACCCTAGGATCCTACGCAGTGCCGTAGGGGACCGCACCGCCACTTCCCAGCAAATTTGGGACACTGTTGCTCCTGGGGTATCGGCGAGGACCATTCGTAACCGTCTCCATGAAGCTGGGCTACGGTCCCGCACACCGTTAGGCCGTCTTCCGCTCACGCCCCAACATCGTGCAGCCCGCCTCCAGTGGTGTCGCGACAGGCGTCAATGGAGGGACGAATGGAGACGTGTCGTCTTCAGCGATGAGAGTCGCTTCTGCCTTGGTGCCAATGATGGTCGTATGCGTGTTTGGCGCCGTGCAGGTGAGCGCCACAATCAGGACTGCATACGACCGAGGCACACAGGGCCAACACCCGGCATCATGGTGTGGGGAGCGATCTCCTACACTGGCCGTACACCACTGGTGATCGTCGAGGGGACACTGAATAGTGCACGGTACATCCAAACCGTCATCGAACCCATCGTTCTACCATTCCTAGACCGGCAAGGGAACTTGCTGTTCCAACAGGACAATGCACGTCCGCATGAATCCCGTGCCACCCAACGTGCTCTAGAAGGTGTAAGTCAACTACCCTGGCCAGCAAGATCTCCGGATCTGTCCCCCATTGAGCATGTTTGGGACTGGATGAAGCGTCGTCTCACGCGGTCTGCACGTCCAGCACGAACGCTGGTCCAACTGAGGCGCCAGGTGGAAATGGCATGGCAAGCCGTTCCACAGGACTACATCCAGCATCTCTACGATCGTCTCCATGGGAGAATAGCAGCCGGCATTGCTGCGAAAGGTGGATATACACTGTACTAGTGCCGACATTGTGCATGCTCTGTTGCCTGTGTCTATGTGCCTGTGGTTCTGTCAGTGTGATCATGTGATGTATCTGACCCTAGGAATGTGTCAATAAAGTTTCCCCTTCCTGGGACAATGAATTCACGGTGTTCTTATTTCAATTTCCAGGAATATATATATATATATATATATATATATATATATATATATATGTATGTATGTATATATATATATATATATATGTTGTGGTCTTCAGTCCTGAGACTGGTTTGATGCAGCTCTCCATGCTACTCAATCCCGTGCAAGCTTCTTCATCTCCCAGTACCTACCGCAATCTACATCCTTCTGAATATGCTTAGTGTATTCATCTCTTGGTCTCCCTCTACGATTTTTACTCTCCATGCTGCCCTCCAATACTAAATTTGTGATCCCTTGATGCCTCAGAACATGTCCTACCAACCGATCCCTTCTTCTAGTCAAGTTGTGCCACAAACTTCTCTTCTCCCCAGTCCTATTCAATACTTCCTCATTAGTTATGTGATCTACCCATCTAATCTTCAGCATTCTTCTGTAGCACCACATTTCAAAAGCTTCTGTTCTCTTCTTGTCCAAACTATTTATCGTCCATGTTTCACTTCCATACATGGCTACACTCCATACAAATACTTTCAAAAACGACTTCCTGACGCTTAAATCTATACTCGATGTTAACAAATTTCTCTTCTTCAGAAACGCTTTCCTTGCCATTGCCAGTCTACATTTTATATCCTCTCTACTTCGACCATCATCAGTTAGTTTGCTCCCCAAACAGCAAAACTCCTTTACTACTTTAATTGTCTCATTTCCTAATCTAATACCCTCAGCATCACCCGACTTTATTCGACTACATTCCATTATCCTCGTTTTGCTTTTGTTGATGTTCATCTTATATCCTCCTTTCAAGACACTGTCCATTCCCTTCAACTGCTCTTCCAATTCCTTTGCTGTCTCTGACAAAATTACAATGTCATCGGCGAACCTCAAAGTTTTTATTTCTTCTCCATGGATTTTAATACCTACTCCGAATTTTTCTTTTGTTTCCTTCACTGCTTGCTCAATATACAGATTAAATAACATCGGGGACAGGCTACAACTCTGTCTCACTCCCTTCCCAATCACTGGTTCCCTTTCATGCGCCTCGAGTCTTATAGCTGCCATCTGATTTCTGTACAAATTGTAAATAGCCTTTCGCTCCCTGTATTTTGCCCCTGCCACCTTCAGAATTTGAAAGAGAGTATTCCAGTCAACATTGTCAAAAGCTTTCTCTAAGTCTACAAGTGCTAGAAACGTAGGTTTGCCATTCCTTAATCTAGTTTCCAAGATAAGTCGTAGGGTCAGTATTGCCTCACGTGTTCCAACATTTCTACGAAATCCAAAGTGATGTTTCCCGATGTCGGCTTCTACTAGTTTTTCCATTCGTCTGTAAAGAATTCGCGTTAGTATTTCGCAGCTGTGAATTATTAAATTGATAGTTCGGTAATCTTCACATCTGTCAACACCTGCTTTCTTTGAGATTGGAATTATTATATTCTTCTTGAAGTCTGAGGGTATTTCGCATGTTTCATACATCTTGCTCACCAGGTGGTAGAGTTTTGTCAAGACTGGCTCTCCCAAGGCCGTCAGTAGTTCTAATGGAATGTTGTGTACTCCGGGGGCCTTGTTTCGACTCAGGTCTTTCAGTGCTCTGTCAAACTCTTCACGCAGTATGGTATCTCCCATTTCATCCTCATCTACATCCTCTTCCATTTTAATATTATTGTTACTCCCATAAATTCTGGGGAGGAGGCGATGAGCTCTGCGCCACTGTCAATCACACTCCAGATGTTTTCGATCGGCTTCAGATCTGGCGAGTTTGGGGACCACACCACATCAATCGGAATTCGCCACTGTGTTCTTCGTACCACTCCATCCACATGGCGCACTATCCTGACGAAATATGAGACTGCCATAAGGAAACATGGTCGTCATGAAGGGTTGTACGTAGTCTACAACGAAGAGGACGACACTCCTTGGCCGTCATGGTACCTTGCAGGAGCACCACTGGCCCCATGGATGCATTAGTCAACGCTCCCAAAATTATAATGAAGCCAACGACATGTTTCCGTCCTGCAGTACGTGTGTTACGAAGCTGTTCCGCTGAAAGACAACGGATTCGCGCCCTCCCAACGGCATGATGAAGAAGGTGTTGGGATCCATCAAATCCATCGCTCTCCCTCTGCACCAACGTCCAGTGCCAATGGTCACGTGCCATTTTCAGTCGTAATAGCCGATGACGTCGTGTTATCATCGGCATATGCGTGTGTCGTCGGCTCCAGAGGTCCATCGTCAGAAGTGTTTGTCCGGTACACTATGTGTTGAAACACACTTGTACCCTGGAAGCATCAAAGTCTGATGGTGATTCCACGCCAGTTCTCCGACTGTCCTGTTTTGCCAGTCTGCCCATCGTACGACGTCCCAACGTTGTTTCATCTTGGTTTCGCCGCATGTTGAAGAAGCTCACCACAGCACTCCTCGAACACCCGACAAACTTGTGCAGTATGTGAAATGCTTGTGGCCAGCCTCCAGGCCATCACAATCTGCCCTCGGCCCAACTCAGATAGAACGCGCGCCGTCCTAATTCTACACACGGTCGGCACACTCACTGATAATACATGCACCGTGCATTTGTATCACTAGAAATCATTACTCGCTAGGTGACGCTGCTATCACCTGGGCTGATTTATATCGATAGTATGTCAGTGATCGTAGTGTTGATCTGTGCACATGCCGCCTCAGGTCAGTCCTAGGCCACACTTTATACAAACGAATCAACCGATTGACTCGATTTGCATGGGATAGAGGAAGGTTGCAACGTTCTGACCCGGTTTTATGGGATATTTACATTATTTCCATTCCTTATACAGGTATAAAAACGATCACTATGCCAAGAGCTATGTGAAACACTTGATCCTATATCTCTGTTATCAATAGAACCCGAGATACGACCCCTAAAAATAGGTTTTCCGCGCGTGGCTTTTGGGAACATGTTGGTACTCTGCATTATCGTACACTGACCGATTACTGTAGGAGCTACCGCAAAGAGCGTCAGTGGCTTACAGACTCCTCAAACTTTCGTATAAAAGTTCTAACTAAACCAGAGACAGTCGTATTAGTCAGTTATCAGCCAGAAGTTAATGAAAGTTGATTTGCTACCGTGAGCAACCGTTGGCATCAATTCGACAATCCTCGTGTAAAAACTTTCCGATCAGGTAGTTGTGTGTGCTTCCTATTGATCCGGAGAAATTTGAAAGTATCAAGATACCTTTGTTGACCATTCAGCAGTCTGTTCGACGTAAAACTATACAAGAAGAACAGAGAGGAATAGAAGCAACCGAATCGGAAACTCGGAATATGGGGAGTAGCTCACAATTAGTTCACCTCTTACTTTAGCAACAGGCAGCAAAAGGTCATTATTCCCGATGTTGAGAATGGCTGTGATGTGGGTTGTGAGTGCGGTGAGGTCAAGTGGGGCGTGCCCCAGGGATCAGTGTTGGGGCAACTCCTGTTCCTCATTTATATAAATGAAATGCCCTCTGGTATTACGAGTAACTCTAAAACTATTCTGTTTGCTGATGACACGAGCTTGGTAGTAAAGGATGTTGTATGCAACAACGTCTCGGATTCAAAAAGTGCAGTTTATGACGCAACTTCATGGCTCATAGAAAATAAACTAACGCTAAATTACAGTAAGACTCGGGTTTTACAATTTCTAACACATAATTCAACAAAACCTGACGTTTTAATTTCACAGAATGTGCATATGATTAGTGGAACTGAACAGCTCAATTTTACAGGTGTTCAGATAGACAGACAACTGTCATGGGAAGTCCACGTTCAGGATCTTGTTGAAAGACTTAATGCTACAATTTTTACTATTCGAACCGCATCCGAAGTGAGTGATCGTTCGACTCAAAAATTAGTCTACTTTGCTTATTTTTATTCGCTTATGTCGTATGGTATTATATTTTGGGGTCACTCTTCCCATTGTAAGAGAATAGTTTTGGCTCAGAAACGGGCGGTTCGGGCAATAAGTGGTGTAAGTTAATGAACCTCTTGTCGAACCCGGTTCACGAGTCTGGTTATTTTCACATTGAACTCTTAATATATATATTCCTTACTGTCATTTCTTGTTAACAATATTCCCAAGAATAAGCAGCTTTCACTCAGTTAATACTAGGCAGAAATCAAACCTGCATTTGGATCGGACTTCCGTAACTCTTGTGCAGAAAGGTGTGCAGTATACTACTGCATCCATTTTCAGTAAGCTACCAATAGGATTTAAACATCTCAGCAGTAATCCACGCGCTTTCAAATCCAAACGGAAGAGTTTACTCATAGGTCACTCCTTCTATTCTATTCTATTCTATTCTATTCTATTCGAGGAGTTCCTTGAAAAATTAAGCTGATTCTTGTTGTATTGTAGATTGCGTTTACTTAGACTTATGGACTGACTTTTCTTGGGGTTCATAAACATTTTATTTTTATCTGCTATTACTTTTGTGTTGTAGTTTCCTGTACTGACACATTCCTTTACCTTGGGGATTTGCTCCTCAATTTGGCCCTACGGAACTTGACATGTAAATAAATAAATAACAAATAGCAACAAATACTAATGTAGAAGATGGACATTAGTGCTAGTCCAAAGTTCAGTTTCCTGCATGATAAAAGAACTTAGTGAACTAAAATTAGATGCTAATCGGAAAGAAATGAAATCAGAAATCAGCAAATTAGAAAAATTAGACAAAATCGAAGCGTAAGTAAGAGCAGGTCAAATTGAAATAGAAACAAAAGTGAAAATAATGCATGCCGTACGAAGCAGGCTTGAAGCAGGATTAAAAACGAAATTAAAACAGCGAGAATAAGTTAAATTAGAATTTTTCGCTCCAGAGGTACACTACAAACTGAAGAATGAAATCAGAATGGTCGAATTAGATGGTGTGTAAAGGAACAAACTTGGAGGACGAGTGAGGATTGCAATATCAACGAACAGATGGTCCCCAAGGTAGCTTGTAACCTCCCAACACAAAAATTCCGAAACCTCCCAACAGTAAAATATGATTATTTATATGTTTCACATTCAGCGTAACCTCCCAATAAATAAATTCCGTAACCTACCAATAATACAATGTGACTAACCTCCCAATAAAAAATCTGACTCATATACAATCTTTCAGTAATTGACTGACTGTGAATCTAAACTGGTAAATTTTGGACGTCAACAGTGCTGCGCCATGGCCCTGAAAGATCATTCTGAATAAATAGAAAATTCTTACCTCAATAAGGTCGCCGGATAACGCGTATATATGTGCTCGTATAAGAAATTTTTCTGGCACAGCCCAGTGCAATGCTGGCCAATAGTTACGTATAAAAAGAAACAATTGACTTTTCTTTACAATATTCTGGATGACCATGGATTGGAGAAATTAGTAAATTCCTTAAATTGAGATGAATAATTGTCAAAAGTTAATTTTTATAAGAAAGATTATTATCAAGAGATTTTTTAAAACATTTGATGGGACTTGATATGAAAATAGCAAATACGGGCGAGACTGCTTGTACCTTATACTACTACATCGCTCAGGCTCCGCCATCGCTCCACACGACTGGGCCAGCCGACTCCATACACCAGACTTCTGGCTACTACTACTATATCTGCTACACAGCTCCTACTGCTGACAACACTGCTCTCTGGTCTGAGATTCTCTTATACCTTACATATCGCAGGCAGCGCATGAGCAATCCATCGAAATTACATCTGCTCTAGTGCGCTAGCAACAAATTCCTTAATCATGGATCTCTTACAAGCTGAACGGTTTAAGCGATTAGAAAAAAGAAAGAGGACACCACAATCGATGTTGAGGCTACACAGGAGCGTACAGCAGTAGTAGTGCAGAAAATAAGCGGCTGATTCAATGATCGAGAAATGACGTAATGTTTGGGATTCCACTCGAGAATTTTGAGATAAGTAATTTCGAAATTAAAAGAGGTGGGGTTCTACATCCTAACGAGTTTGTAATGATAACCTTTCGAAGAATTTGTTCAAGCATGTATAGAGAAATTTTGGTCACCTAAAATTAATCATCTTTTACCAATATGCCATAACACTTCCACTGCTTTATCCCAAGTTTCATGTAAACTCTCTTACTGTGTGAATAACTAAGGGACCAAACTGCTGAGGTCATTGGTCCCTAGACTTACACAATACTTAAACTAACTTACGCTAAGAACAACACATACACACATGCCCGAGAGAGGACTCGAACCTCCGGCGGGGAGGGGCCGCGCAATCCGTGACATACCGCTTCTAACCGCGCGGCCACCTGCGCGGCGGAGTCCACGAAGAGGGGTGGGCAGTAACGAGCACGAGAGGTGGTCAAACTAACGAAGCAGACGTCACGCACATGCGCCAGCAGACGGATCTCCAGACGATGAAGCCGACGCTACCAACGCCAGAGTTGACCTCACTCAAGTCAACACGATTTTCAATGAGATAAAGCGACTAGCAATTATTTTGGCTGGGAACATTAAAATTCACGATGTGATGGAAGTATCAGGATCATCAGCTTGCAATAAAGCCGAAACAGATCGTGGTCATCTAGCCAACGAAACAGGAGCTAACTGATACTAACAAGTTAACTGACATCACTAACTCAACCCGGAGCAAAAGTCAGAAGAATAGAGGTGGACAGATGTGGTAACAAACGCTACGACGAGTGGGAACAGAGTTGCGACAAATCCAAAATTTAGAGGAACCTACAGGAGTAGACGCTAGGATTGAAGAAATCAGAAATAAGAAGGCAACAAAAATGGGAGAAAATGCAGAACAAGAGCTGAAGAAGAGACAGAAGATAATGTAGCACCGAAACCGTCTGGAAGCAATCCATTCATGAGAAATAAAAGTGTAACAAGGGAACTTACTAATGAAGATGAGGAGGAAAACAACGAAGATAACAGTCAACTAGAGAGCAAGGAGAGCAAACAAGAAGCAGATCTAAGGAATTAGGAAGAATAGGAGGAGCTCGGGAGGTACGATACACTGGATTATCCAGATAAAGAAGAATTTAAAGGAGTTGCAGTCATTGGAGAATATATTAGTTGGAGGGATCGAGTAATCTACGAAAAACCAACCGAATGGACTGACATTATTTATAGAACAACATGACGATTCTTACAGTGTTGAAGAGGAAGACTCGCAATTGGAGTTAGAAGATGTATAACATGATAGTGCAGTCATAACAACGGATGACGAAAACCTAGTAAGAGTAAAGAGGAAGAAAAGGGTGAGTAAGGGTGACAGGACGGAATCTACGTTGTTAGCGGTATAAAAGTTATGAATTCAGAACAGAAAAACGACAAGCGAAAACAGATCTGTGTTTATAGTGTTGCCCTCAACCACAACTATGTGGGCAGAGCTAAAAGAAATAAGGGCTGCGGAAAGGAGGGAGTTGTTGCCAGAGCAGACGATAATATTGTAACAGGAGGAAAGAAGATTAAAATGTTAATGTTGTTGTTAGTTGTCACAAAATTAACAACAGTCACATAAAGAGCGAAGAAGTCATAGCAGATAGGATTTTGGTACAAGAAGATACGTATTCACGTAAACTAGGATGAAGAAGAGATGCGAGTTTTGTATGGGGAAAGAAAGTAGATGAAATAGAGGAAGAACAGAAAGAGTCAAACGAGAAGTCTCAGCATTGGGAAAAGAATGAAGAAGGAGGTAATGAACTGAAGGGTTCATCCCATAGATAAATGTGTTCATTGCAGTGGACAAAACGCTGCAGAAATGCTGCAATCGGAACTACTTGCTGTTGTAATTGTAGTATTGTGAATAGCTGTAGCAAATACTAGAACACTCTTGTTAATTGATCTAGACGAGAGACAGAGAATCACAAGCAGATACACATTAGCAGACTAAAATATCAAAGGATGCAACGAAACAGGAAAGGTAAGTTTTACGATGCCATTTAGCATTCTGTTTATTAGTCTTCTCTACATATATGGTATTAAGTCGAAGAAGGAACGTTATGAAAATATATGAATGTAGTCTTGGGTGTTTGGATCATAGGATGTAGCTACAACAGGAAACTTAACTACGAGTTCGAGTAAATTGTTGAAGAGAAGTAGTTAGTGTATTTGTGCCCTGGAGAGGCAGCAGCACCAGCAGACGAAACATCCGTTGCTTTGTGGATGATGATATA
Organism: Schistocerca piceifrons; assembly: GCF_021461385.2. Classification (NCBI taxonomy): domain Eukaryota; kingdom Metazoa; phylum Arthropoda; class Insecta; order Orthoptera; family Acrididae; genus Schistocerca; species Schistocerca piceifrons. Next base: position 601,225,779 of record NC_060141.1, on the reverse strand, counting down.
ACTTAGGTCTCTGCGTCATGCATATGTTTACCAGTAAAACAGTGGGCAGTTGATTGAGTAGGAGTGTATGTTTCGGATTCAAGTGTATCGGTAATGAGCCGACTTTGAGCAACTATAATAATAAATGATTCTTAGAAATAAGGAAGCGTCTGTGACAGGTGCAGTTTAGCCCCATTAAATTTTAAGCATCAGCTTCCCCACCAGTTTTTTATCATGTAGGAATGGATTGTAGAACTGTATGTACTTTTCCCTTTCTTTCTAATTTATTTCAAAATTTCCTTTATTGTTTTAGGGTTTTATGCATTTGGGCAACAAGAAATTGTTATGTAGGAATTGGTTATAGACGTGCATATATTTATCCTTTCCTTCTAATTTCTTTGAAAATTTCTTTTACTTTTTTATGTTTCAATATGTAAGAAAATGTAACAGAAAAGTGTTATGTAAAATAGTGATGTTGCTTCAGCTGCAATATTTTTTTCAACGTAGTTATAAGTATCATCTGTGTACTTCTTTCGTTCCGATAGGGAATATATTATCTGTGTAACAAAAAAATTATAAGGGAGTACGTAACAGCTGATGAGTGAGTCATTCTAATGGTGGGACTTTGTAAGACGAGAAGATGCGAGCACTGAGTGAAATTATGGAATATTGATCTATCGAAAGAAGAACATTTTTAGTAACGGTGGAACCAGGAGCGGTTTGGAAGCCACAAAGGAAAGAGAACTTTATAATTATATGTGTGGAGGCGAATAGGACTTACTGTTAGATCATTCTGGAAGACGATTGCCGTCCCTTTCTGCTATAATTTGCTAACACTTCAAGAAGGAAGTTTTTTTTGGAATATTGACGCCCCGAAGTGAAAATCGAACTGTTAAAGATATCGGGGCAAGTAGAAGGAATCGCAAGTTAATTAATCTGTTTCAATATCATTGCAGAAGACGCTGGGAACAAGAAGAAGAAGCCAATAGCATGTTATACAGTCCAGAATCAGACGCTATTACTGTAAAAGAAAGAAACTACATCGTAATTTACGCGAGCAGCAATCTGAATACTTAATATACACACAGACACGAAATTTTGCGGTTATATGGACATACCAAAGACTACTGAATGATACTCATCCACACATTACATGTGACTTGTTTTCAGAATTAGACCAAGCGGTTTGAGATCCCAAGCATCTCATCTTTTTATGAGTGACATGATGATGAACTGACAGCCTGCTGCCTAAACATAAAGTTGAATAGATATACCTTTGTTGGAAGTGCTAAATTAGTGTCCACAACATTTACTGCTCCTACGTACCCCAGCCCGCATCCTACTTGGAAACAGTTAATAGTTTTATTTGGAGCTGGTTCTACAGCTAAACGGTACACTGGAATTGATATCAAGCTTTATTTTAGTTTTCTACAGTTAATATTTTTAATCGTCAAAGTAGCCACCGCCATCTTCCTGAGGCCCAGAGGTTTTTAAAGAACAGACTCACACTGGCAGCAAAAAGTGTCCCGAGGAGCTGCAATTCATGAAAGAAAAATTTTATGAATGAATAAAATAAAGTGTACTAAATTAAATGAATTGCGGAAACTTCCCTTAAAAATAATGTACGGTGTAGCAGGTATAACTGCAGATATTTCGACTGGCGACTGAGAACGGCGTACTGATCAACGTTACATAATTATTTGTTTCGTTTGTGAACTGATAGTCATAGCTATTACAAGACTTATGTTTGTACGTTGGGTAGTACCTCCAAGTACATGTGACAAGAACAAGCCATTAATGCTTATTTTCCCTCAGCTACAGGTCAGGTGTTGAAGTGTGGACACGTGAACGCAAAACATAAATCTATATTGACAGGCATAGATCGTTTAGTGGCGAAGTTACGACCATGCTGAAAACTTTAGGCATAAAATTTGTGACGGGTTTGTTGAAAGACCATTGGACGCAGAGAAAGAAAAGCAAGCCAGTGATGTGCGTACATATTAAGGTACAACACGTAAAAACATCTGCACCGAATATCAATTACATTTATTGTTAACAACAGTCACTCTTGCAGGTACAATCTGCGACGTTATACTTTTATGGGAATTGTGTGTATGTGTGTGTGTGTGTGTGTGTGTGTGTGTGTGACATTGGAGTGGTTGTGAAGATAGTTTGCTTAAACACTTTTCAGAGATCTACATACGAGAATAAGGATAATAGTAATTTACTCAAATATACTAAATCAAAAGTAGAGGCGTTATAAAATATAATAGAATATTTTACTAAGCGGACACATACATTATGGTCAGACTTCACACAATAGGGTTATTAACTTTCAGTACATTTAAACACTAATCTATGTAGTGTTAGTTTTGGTGGATTGTGGTTCGGGGGTAGGGGTAAGGGCTGTATGAGCAGACACAGTGATCAACATAAAAAATGTTTCTAGGTAATGGAATAATAATACCTTAACATAATTCTGCGTGTTTCTCTAAGCAGGATCTAACAGTAAAATACAACTGAAGTAGCTTCCATACAATAAAGAGAATCAAAACCAAACCTGTTCCCCACGATACAATATCGGGCACACACCAGTAACAATTACAATATATGGCCCTCGACCATGTACAGGAAATATTACAGTTGTAAATTCTGCAATTACGCCTGAGATACCACAACAGTTACACATTTGTCTAGGAAATGTGCCATCATCAAGCAGCTAGTATAACAAGCTATCGACAACGCTATGCCAAACAACCGACGCATATGTTTCAATAACATATAACAATTGATCTCTTGCACAAACCAAATAACAATGTGATTTTACTATCATAGACTGTGTAAACGTGTCAGATACCGCCACGGTGTTGTTTGAACTAGATCATTTTCTGTATTATGGTGTTAACCACGCTAATGGCAATTAATCCAACAGATTAACGGCTCTCTGCTCATGGAGAACAGACCCCCATACCTAGCATCCCACCATTCAACAATCACAGCCCGTCGCACAGTAATCACAAAAACACTATCCGCTAGCCAAAACACGTTAACGCTCCGTTTGTATGCAACGCACTGCACTATACATAAACAGTAAACCACCAGGGTGTTACTGTCAACTGCTACTGTTTGAGATCTCAAGTAGTGGTCCCTTTGACGTACAACCCCCCCCCCTTTTCTTCATCTCGACTGGAACCTCTGTCCTCTCAGCCAGGAAAACAAACATCTCACAACTATATTATTGTGTCCATACAGCGGTAATGACCCACGCTGACATTAAAGTGCGTTTCACACAGGGTAAGGTCCTTCCAAACTTTGCTAGATGGTGCACGTGACTGCTGGCTAAGAAGTGGGATTGGCGGCTACTTGCCATGCAGAACCTTTCAAACAGCGTATGATTTGGCGTCGAGGCTAGCTTTGCTGGCTTCACTTACTAACATTCTAAAGGTGTTGAAAGTGCGACAGAACTATAAACCAGCAACTGATGGAAAGACAAGTCAGTATTTCCTGCAAATGTCCGTTCTTGTTATAAAAATAAAATGAAATTTATTAACACATATTGTCCCAAAATCCACAGTAATCCTCGTTTCACTAGCCATCAACAGCTCAAGCATTACATCATTTCATTGTAAACTCTGTAGCCGCTTGAATATCGTGGTTTCGGTATCATCAACATGTCAATGAGATACGAGTAATTTTATGAATATTTCCTTCTGGCCTTTTTCCTGGCGCAAGAGTTCGGGACGAAGCGCTAAATACACGATTCATTTTCTCGAGATTGGTAATAAATAGCACTATCATTCAAAGGTTAAAGAAAAGTTAAGTATGCTAGCTGTATTTCGTACGCAGCAACATCTGAGCTAATGTGGACCAAACGCAAATTCATTGCAGCCTCTATTATTCACTGCAAACTTCCCGGAATTATTGCAGTAGGCTACTCAATCTCAAAATATCACAGTATGACCATCAAGGAAATGATAGGCAGTTCACGATGAAGCTATAAGATGTGCGACAATAATATTTTTGCTGTGTAGTTTCTTCGTAATCTTTTGAGAAAGACTGCAGGGCGGCCAGCCTGTGCGCGACGTTTTGTTTGGTCTCGGTGGTTAACGCGCTGTCTGAGAGTTCCCGCCCTGTAGGGTGTGACGTCATTCGCGAAACAGGACTTCTGATTGGCCAGCTGAAGTACCATGCAGGAAACCCTACTAGGCCTCACAAGAATTGTAGTACCGGACCTATCATGGGAGAAATACGCAGCTCCCTGCAGGACAGCCGGCTAGCAGCCGACAGAGCCCGCGAGGGAGCGGTCGCGTGAACCGGTAAGTAAGCTTGTAGCGAATCTTACTCCATGTGGGACGAGCGTTAGTGACGTCCGGTTGACAGTAGCCAAGCGCTCAAGCTTCTCAAGGCACTCGCTGATGGCTCTGCCCGAGCCTACTCCATTCTGCATGCACCAACTGACCACCACTCCTTCTGGCTCGATTGCTTGCCAGCGCAAGAGTCCCAGTAGGCTGTCCTCTACAACCACAGCTCGAGGTGTCAATCCCAGCCGTCACCCCCAATTCTCCGCTCCCCGCACTGACTGTTTACGACGGGCCACACTCATGGCACTGGCTTCGAAGTGGAGGAGGTTTTGGCACACCTTCATCCCTCATATACACAATACTCCGCAAGCCACCTATTGGTGTGTGGCGGAGGGTACTTTAGGTACCACTTTATGTTTGACCTGTGCTTCAGACAGCATTACTACTCAGAGCACATATTCGTTGAAAGCACTGATGATGGCTGTTAATCAGCTGAAATAGATTTGTAAAAGTGAATAAATAAAATATGATTTTGCGACTGGTTGCTGCTTATTTGGTAATTTTAACCTAAGGACATCACACACATCCATGCTCGAGCCAGGAGTAGAACCTGCGACCATAGTAGCAGCACTGTTCCGCACTGAAGCGCCTAGAACCGCTCGGCCACCACGGCCGGCAATCAAATACAGGGATGGTTCCTTTTAAAGGACCCGGCCAACTTCCTTCCCTAATCCGATACAGCAGTGACCTTCTGTTTGGTCCCCTTGCTCAAATAAACCAACCAACGAACCTAGTTTTACCACATAGCCCGTTACAGTGAGGTGACAAAAGTCATCGTGTAGCGATATACACATATACAGATGGTGGTAGCGTCGCGTACACAAGGTATAAAAGGGCCGTACATAGGAGGAGCTGTTATTTGTACTTAAGTGATTCACTTAAATAGTATTCTGACTGAGTATGGCAGCGTGGTGGAAATTAACAGACTTGGAACGCTGAATGGTAGTTGGAGATTGACGAGCGGTACATTCTGTTTCGAAAATCGTTAGGAAATTCATCATTCCGGGACCTATAGTGTCAAGAGTATGCCTAAAATACCTAATTGCAGGCAGTACCTCTCACAACGGGCAATGGACTGGCCGACGGCCATCACTTAAGGACCGAGAGCTGTGGCACTTGCGTAGAGTTGTCAGTGCCAACAGACAAGCAACACTGCGTGAAATAATCGCAGAAATCAATGTGGAACGTACGGCCAACGTATCTGTTAGCACAGTGCGGCGAAGTTTCGCATTAGCTAGCGCCACGACATCGCCTGCAGCGCTTCTCCTGGATTCATGACCACATTGGTTGAACTCTAGAGACTGAAAAGATACCCAATTTCAGTTAGCAAGAGCTGATGGTAGGTTTCGAGTGCGACGCAGACTGTACGAAGCTATAGGCACAAGTTTTCAACAAGGCACTTCGCAGACTGTTGGTGGCTTCTTAATGGTCTGAGCTGTATTTACGTGGAATGAACTGTGTCCTCTGGCCCAACTGAATAGATCATTCACTGGAAAGAGTTACGTTCTGCTACTTCGAGACAATTTGCAGCCATTAGTGAACTTCATGTTTCCATACAAAGATGGAATTTTTATGGAAGACAATACGCCATGCCACCGGGCCACAACTGATTGCTATTGGTCTGAAGAGCATTCTGGACAGTTCGAGCGAATGATTTCGTTACCTATCAAACATTTATGGGAGATAGTTGAGAGTTTAGTTCGTGCCCAGAATCTTGCACTGGCACCACTTTTGCAGTAATGCACGTCTGTACAGGCAGCATGGGAACTTCAGCTATTTTTTGAGTCCATGGCACACCGAACTGCTGCACTACGCTAGGCAATAAGAGGTCCCACACGGTATTAGGTGACAACCCGTGATTTTGTCACCTCAGTGTATAGGGGAAGTCTGCCAATCGCGAGACTCCTGTTGGAAGAAAGAGGAAGTGACTTGGACTGCCAGCAGTACACGGCATGAGAAATTAAGAACAGCAAGAAAAACTGGGCTGCTCGATTTTTAGAGGATAATTAATGATAATTTAACGTTACCCACCTGTAGGGCAATAGCCCTCGTCACCTCGGTGTCGGGTACATACACAGTGTAGTTCGCTGAGGAGACAGCACTCGCCATTACTGAAACTTCAGGTGTAGAACCCTCCACGTTCGTGTCACGTTGCACCTGCAGCAAAAGAATTATGTAAGCTTCTTATTTACATTAACAAATTCGTGAAAGAAAAGTAGTTGTTTAGGAAAGAGTGAAGGAAGATCGCGGTTTAACGTCCCGTTGATGACAAACAGGATCAGGAGTTTCGCATGGCAAAGGATGGTAAAGGATTTAGGAATCTTCGTAGTATTGTCCTTATACAACTAATAAAACAAAGGAAGACCTAGTTCTGGATAGCTATACTAGGATTTCAACCATAGCCCCCGCAGATCTGAGAATAGCGTTTCACCTGTTCTCATCAGCGGTCTGCGAAAAGCACCACACATGACCTAGATTGTACATGGCAACGTGTGGAGAATGTGATACGCAATTTATTGGTCACAATGGATAGAATTCACAGGTACGTTACAACCAGCGTACACACATACAGCACAAAATAATGAAACAGCTGTTAGGGTACAGTACAGGTCTTCAACATCAAATATTTCGTTAAAAATATTGAAGAAATCTGAACGACCTTCCATTATAAAGAAAAGGATAGCCCCTTAAAACATACTTGAGGAAACTGAAATCTACGCCAATATGAAATACAAACAATAAATAAATAACTCTCTACTTATTTACACTATTATTAAGAACATTTCTCTCTGGAACCGTCCCCAAAGATAGCTTTCTAATCCATCCCATGCATTTGTTTCATCCCTAATGACTCACTGGTCCAGCCGCCACACATTTATGTTTTCATAATTACTTGATGACACCTGAAGATAATGTATTGCAACTTTCTCAACTCAAAACCTTGCAACTTTCTCAACTCAAAAACCTCTATATTTGCGTGTAGAAACTGCAAGAATATTTCTGTTGACCAGAATTTTCTTTGCGAGATATCCCAGATAAGCTTCGAAAACGGTCGTGGAATAAATTAAGAAAATTATTAGCAAATAAAACGGATCTTTATTCTATAAATACGTTCAAGAGATGAAAACTTATATTCATTGCAGTTTCATCTGTTGAAGTTTCAAGCATGTAATAAGATTGCTCGTTATTTGTTGTGTGAGTGCGTGTTTTGCGGATATGACTCAAATATATCAGTGGAACTTTGCTTTGATAAACACTTTTAGTCATAGCTGGTTTTGGAAATGAACTACTGCGTTCGAAACTAGTCAGCAGTATAGATTACGCACGTCTGTGTCAGAATTTGAGTAAAGAATTGATCGCAACACTTAATTTAGTAATTCTGAGACACTCTTGTTGACACTGAGATGCTGCTGGCTGGGAAGTTCTTGGAGATGAGTATGTCTAGCTATCTCCTACTATGTAGGTGTACTCTCCAAGCAGTAGAGAACAAACCAAGTCGGTATACACATACTCCTTACACCTCATTGATAGTGGCAGTCGCTGGACATCTACACTCCTGGAAATTGAAATAAGAACACCGTGAATTCATTGTCCCAGGAATGGGAAACTTTATTGACACATTCCTGGGGTCAGATACATCACATGATCACACTGACAGAACCACAGGCACATAGACACAGGCAACAGAGCATGCACAATGTCGGCACTAGTACAGTGTATATCCACCTTTCGCAGCAATGCAGGCTGCTATTCTCCCATGGAGACGATCGTAGAGATGCTGGATGTAGTCCTGTGGAACGACTTTGCCATGCCATTTCCACCTGGCGCCTCAGTTGGACCAGCGTTCGTGCTGGACGTGCAGACCGCGTGAGACGACGCTTCATCCAGTCCCAAACATGCTCAATGGGGGACAGATCCGGAGATCTTGCTGGCCAGGGTAGTTGACTTACACCTTCTAGAGCACGTTGGGTGGCACGGGATTCATGCGGACGTGCATTGTCCTGTTGGAACAGCAAGTTCCCTTGCCGGTCTAGGAATGGTAGAACGATGGGTTCGATGACGGTTTGGATGTACCGTGCACTATTCAGTGTCCCCTCGACGATCACCAGTGGTGTACGGCCAGTGTAGGAGATCGCTCCCCACACCATGATGCCGGGTGTTGGCCCTGTGTGCCTCGGTCGTATGCAGTCCTGATTGTGGCGCTCACCTGCACGGCGCCAAACACGCATACGACCATCATTGGCACCAAGGCAGAAGCGACTCTCATCGCTGAAGACGACACGTCTCCATTCGTCCCTCCATTGACGCCTGTCGCGACACCACTGGAGGCGGGCTGCACGATGTTGGGGCGTGAGCGGAAGACGGCCTAACGGTGTGCGGGACCGTAGCCCAGCTTCATGGAGACGGTTACGAATGGTCCTCGCCGATACCCCAGGAGCAACAGTGTCCCTAATTTGCTGGGAAGTGGCGGTGCGGTCCCCTACGGCACTGCGTAGGATCCTAGGGTCTTGGCGTGCATCCGTGCGTCGCTGCGGTCCGGTCCCAGGTCGACGGGCACGTGCACCTTCCGCCGACCACTGGCGACAACATCGATGTACTGTGGAGACCTCACGCCCCACGTGTTGAGCAATTCGGCGGTACGTCCACCCGGCCTCCCGCATGCCCACTATACGCCCTCGCTCAAAGTCCGTCAACTGCACATACGGTTCACGTCCACGCTGTCGCGGCATGCTACCAGTGTTAAAGACTGCGATGGAGCTCCGTATGCCACGGCAAACTGGCTGACACTGACGGCGGCGGTGCACAAATGCTGCGCAGCTAGCGCCATTCGACGGCCAACACCGCGGTTCCTGGTGTGTCCGCTGTGCCGTGCGTGTGATCATTGCTTGTACAGCCCTCTCGCAGTGTCCGGAGCAAGTATGGTGGGTCTGACACACCGGTGTCAATGTGTTCTTTTTTTCCATTTCCAGGAGTGTATATATCTGTGTCTGTGTTGTAACAAATTCAGATACAATTATGTTACAAAATTTATAATGCATTTCACATCTGCTGAAATTCATACAGTTAATGCTACAGAATTCTACAATAAAGAATGTCAAGAATTGATTAACAATATACTATTAATCAATATTCAATGTATACTGAAATAAAAGCATCTGTTGTTGAAAGATAATAGAACATTAAAAGAAAAAAATGTGGAGCAAATTTTCTGTACAAGGCAATTCTAAATTGTTAAACATTATATTAAAGTTAGGTGATTAATAGAGTAACACAATGCATCCAACGCGCAAATTATATAAACAAAATAAATGAAAAGCACATTTCAAAAATATTACTCTGAAACTAGGCATGTCATTAACAAATGTAATACTGGTGATAAAGTGAGAATAAGCAAATGGAAAGTAATATTTCAAAAGAACACATTGCTAATTGATCTATAGAATTATTTGAAACTGAAGATCTTATATATTCAGGTCCAATCACATACAAATTCAAAGATATTAAAGGAAAATTTTGTTAGTATGAGCTACAGAGAACAAGACATGTTCATGGGATTAGGCGACCTAAAAAAGCACTCAGCATTGTCATATGTGGTAAAATGTTCAATATTCTGAGAAAATTAGGTGTAAGATATAGAGAGACAGGTAACATACCGAATGTACAAGAGCCATGAGGGAATAATAAGAGTGGAAGACCAAGGACAGGACAAAGTGCTCTGATTATAAAGGGTGGAAGACAGAAGTGCAGTCTTTTGCCCATACTTTTCAATCTATACATTGAAGAAGAAATGACAGAAAAGAAAGAAAAGTTCAGGAGTGGAATTAAAATCCAAGGTGAAAGGATATAAACGATAGGATTCGCTAATGACAATGCTTTCCTGAGTGATATTGGAGAGGAATTACATGATCTGCTGAATGAAGTGAACAGTCTAATGAGTATGGAATATGGACTGAGAGTAAATTGAAGAAAGACGAAAATAATGAAAAATAGCAGACCTTCGGAGTCTGCTGCCGATTTTCATACGACATTTTCTGTCGCATCGTACCTTCCGCGTGCAAGTTGCGGCGTCCCACAGTTCCCCCCGACTTCAGGAGAATGGGGTACCACAGGGATCTTAAGTGTCTGCCTGTTTTTAATTGCAATTAATGGGCTCGCTGTGGCGATGGAAACGTCGGTCTCAGCTTCTTTGTATCCTGACGACTTCTGCCTCTACTATAACTCCAGTTTTTGGCTGCCAAGACCTGCATTATGCATTTCTGCCAGCGACGCACTGTTCACCCTGATCCACGGCTTTATCTTGATAGCCAACCGCTTGATGTGGTGGAGACACATCGGTTTTTCGGTGTGGTTTTTGATGCCCGTTTGACTTGGCTCCCTCATATTTGGCAGCTTAAACAGATGTGTTGGCGGCATCTTAATGCTCTACTTTGCTTGAGCCACACCAGCTGGGGAGCCGACCGATCTACCCTCCTACGGCTCTACTAGGCGTTAATTCAGTCCCGTCTGGATTATGGGAGCCTGGCTTATGGTTCAGCATCCGCTTCTGTGTTGCGGGTGCTGGGCCCCATCCTTAACAGCGGGATCCGACTTGCCACTTGAGCTGCTTTCCGGACCAACTCTGTGAACAGCATTCTTGTGGAGGCAGGCGTCCCTCCATTGCGGTTACGGCGCCAACGTTTGCTGGCCGCTTATGCTACACGCGTTTGTAGCTTGCCTGAGAATCTCAATTATCATCTCCTGTTCCCTCAGTCTGTCGTCCATCTCCCAGAACGTCACCCCTGGGCGGGTTGTACGATCGCAGCTCGCGTCAGAGAGCTTCTCTCGATGCTTGGGGTTTTCCCTCCTCTACCTCTTTTCTGGGCCCCTCTGGATAGACCCCCATGGTGTGTGCCCACCCATGCCTTCGGCTCGAATTGACACAGGGCCCAAAGTACTTGGTCCCTCCTGAAGCCTTCCACTGCCGCTTTCTTTCCATCCTTGCCACGTATCAGGGTTCTGGCGTTGTCTACACTGACAGTTCAATGATTGCTGGTCGTGTCGGTTATGCTCTCAATCTACGGTATCATTATGAACAACACTCATTGCCGGCTGGCTGCAGCGTTTCCACTGTTGAGCTGGTCGCCATCTCTTGTGCCCTAGAGTATATCCACTCCTGCTCAGGTGAGTCCTTCGTTATCTGTAGCGACTCCCTGAGCAGTCTATGAGCTATCGACCAGTGTTTCCCTCACTCGCGTCTGGTGATGACTATCCAGGAGTTCGTCCATACTCTTTCCTGTTGCGGCCACTCTGTGGTCTTTGTGTGGACCCCTGGTCATGGTGGCATCCCGGGCAATGAAAATGTTGACATGCTGGCCAAACAGGCTGTCAGTGTACCGGCCTTATCGATTGGGCTTTCGGAGTCTCAGGACAGTTTTGCGGCAGAATGTACTTCACACCTGGGGTGAAGAATGACGCACCCTGCCTTCACCAAACAAACTTCAGGCTGTCAAGGAGGCTACCGGTGCGTGGCGCCCCTCCTTGCGGGTCCCTCACAAGGAGTCTGTTGTCCTCTGCCGGCTGCACATTGGGCACACAGGGATGACAAACAGCCACTTATTGCGCCGTGAGGACCCACCTCTATGTCGTTGCGCATCGTCTTTGACGGTGGTCCACAATTTGTTGGCCTGTACCCTTTTAGCTGTGCTCAGGCAGACGTTTGCGCTGCCTGAGATGCTCGCTGCCAATTTAACAGATGACACTTCCATGACAGGCTTAGTTTTGCATTTTATTTGGGCAGGGGGCTTTTATCTCTTAATCTGAGTGTTTGTCACTTTTTTGTTTTGTTTTGGCCTACGATTTTAGACTGGGTTATCTTTTTAGTGTGTTTCTACGTGGCTGGCTTTTCCTTTTTTGTTTCTATGGTCGGCCAACCACTGTCACATTCTGTGTGATTTTAATTCTTTTTTTTCTGGTCTTTGTCTGAGTCTTTCTTGTCCTGTGTCATCTGTTGTCACTTCCATTGTTCGTTTTTATTCTGTGTGGGTGTTTGAAATATTGGGAAAAGGGACCGATGACCATAGCAGTCAGGTTCCCTCAATCCCACAGACCAACCAACCTACCTTTCATTTTGTGATATATAGGGCTCTTCACATAATGACGACTTTTTAAATTTTAAATTTAAACAGTTTATTGATTCTATCTATGAATATATTTCGCCAATGTCTTCAACTTCTTGTTTCAGTGCTTCAATAAATTTCTGATGTGCGTTTGGTCATTTATAGACAACAGGATCTTTATAAGAACCATTAGTATATCCAAAATAATAACAAAATCCATATGGCTTATTTTTTGATATTTAATTGTATATGACTTCTCTGGATTAAGTTGAAAAGGATTTAAATTCAAGAACAACCTTTCAGAATCAGTGCAGGTCACAAATGGAGCATCTACAGAATGTTGAAAGTTTTCAAAACTTATATATTCACCTTCATCTGGTAAAATTACTTGAACTGAATCATTCTTGGAACAATCTTTTTGATGAGTATTCAAATCATTTTATGAAGTATAATGTTGTAAGCATATTTAACATGCATAAATTTTCTATTCATGTTGGGATTTATGGCTAACAACCAATATAACTAAATCCTTAATCCAACAATAATGTGAGTTATTTTTTGTTCTAATACATAATAAATTAACATTACTAATCTTACTTATACGAAGAGGGTAAACTACATATTTTTCATCATATGCATATTTAGATTACAATCTAAATATTATTTATTTAGATTTCAAGCTTTGTTAAATTTTATCAATATCAACAACCTTAATAGGGAACTCAATTCATTTTGTATTTTATCAATTTCAACACCAACATTATACTTTATGTTACTCATTGTGGGTCTTTAGTTACACCATACAATACTGACTTTATAGCACAAGTAAAACATTTTTGTTCATCATTCTTAACATTAACACAGGTTTTTATATTTCTAATCTGATTGTAGAGATCTATGTATGATGACCCTCTAAGTGGTATTTTTATTTAATTCTGGTTGTAAACCCGTAACTGTGTTGAGAGCAGATTCAGATCCTCTCATTTATGGTTCTTTAATATTACTCTTTATTTAATGCTTAGCATTGCTATAGAATTTTTCGTTTAATATTGTGTACATATATGTCGAAAATCTAAATTCTTTTTTCATTTTTACTACTCATTTTTCAGCTGTGATGAGTTTTGAGTGTATCTTTTAATATGTCATATAATTTCGATTTTGAGGCAATTATAAAGTTATAAGGGTCTTAGATTTTGTGTGTATTTTCTATATTCCAAGTCTGTAATCTACTTACAATCTGTTAAATATTATTTATTATTCTTTTTTTTCTACTTGTTATATACATCAGCTTTAAATGAAAATATATGTTTTAGTGACACAGGTGAATTTTGAACTTATAGAATCAACTATGATTTGTGAAGTAGACTTGAGCTCTTAGCTAAATCCTTTAGTTTAACTTTAGTCACTTGTGGCTATATTTATAAATGGAAAAAGTAATGAGGTTAGTTTTCCTTATCTGTTGTCTATAATTCAATGTCAAATTTATATATTACTATTATTGCAATAGTATGGAATGTACTTGTTATTCAATTAATATAGCTTACTATTTATACAGGCTTAAAAATAACAATTAATATGTATAATTATTACTCAACTAACATAGGGCATTTATTATCGAAGTTAGACTAGATAATCTACATATATTATTCAGCATGGAACTGCTAATTTATATAGAAAATTTTTATTAAGGAGAAATTGTTTTTTAGCATATCACAAATATTTACTTCTGCACATTCTTCACATGTTGTCCACTGTTTACCTGTAGTTTGCCTTTGATGCCAAAAGCAATTAATGTTTTCCTCTCATTGCAATTAGGGTGTTTTTAGTTGACAAAACTTAACATAATTTATTATGAGTAAAAGCTTTTTTGACAGACACTGCTTATACATTTTTACCACATTCACAAGGTACTTTTTCAATTAATTTATATTTGATAGCTATATAATGCTTAGATTGATATTCTTCATCGTATTCTTTGTAGCACTGTTTACACATGTGCAAATGTTTTTCTCTTGTGTGTGGATGTAGACGATATCTTCAATGCTTCTTTCGATATTACATCACTTACATATTATTCACTTGTCCATTTATCATACACAAATCTGTAATCTCATGTAAGGAATTGAAATTTAATGTTCCATTATTATTATTATCATAATATAAATCAACAATATTTTCATCTAAATCACAAGTACATTCCACAGCATCACAACTATCATTATCATTAGGAATAACATTTTCAGATTGTAGAAGGATTGTTGATTGAAATTTGAATTATAGATTGTATGTGTGATGAATACCATGTTATTATATTTGTTATGGAATACTTTCACATGATCATCCAAGTTGTACGGTATACTGAATCTTTCTAATGAATTCAAGATACTGAATAGTTTCATTTATAAACCAGTGAATAAATCCTGTATCATGACTTTCATGTGAATTGGATACTTTAACCAAACCATTGTACATAATTTTCATACCATATTGCTGGTTTTATATTTCCAAAAAGTTTTTTCCCTAATTGAACAGCAGAAGTTTGCTAATTATTTATGGTATTTGGGGCAAATAAATTTGAATCTGAACAATTAATATGGAAACACTTAAGAATAATTTGACCAGATCTTACTAACACCTTTGTAAATTCATTGTACTCATAAAATGTGTTATGTTTGAACAAATATAGTATTCCAGTCATATATTTAAATGCTGAATCCATTGCTGGTGGTATGTCCCCAAAATGTTTACTTATAATGCCATAATCTCTACACTTCAAACTACATTCATCTAACTCCATATAGAATATGTTATCGTAAGAGATGTATGAGCTACCCCCGTAAGTATTTATTTTAATATAAACAATAGACTTCTGCCTTAAACCAATACCACTATTATCTTTTGGATAAACTAATTATAATTTATAACTTGGTACATGCAACATATACACTTTCTAATTAACAAGTAATACAACTTCATGAGATCATCATAGGTAAGCAGTGGAGTAATACCTTCAAAATCTTGTGACAGGAATGTTAAGCAATCTCTGATCAATTGTGGTGATGCTGCTCCATTGCTTTTAGTTAAATTTTTCATCCACACCCACTTCTCATGAAATATGTACAGACAGTCGTTTGCAATTTATAAAAACTAATGAAGATCTAATAAGTTACCTAAATTTGGTTTCTCTTATGATAATAGTGGTGTAGATGGTCTAACAGATGGTACATCTTCAGTTTGAGGTGATTCACATAGGCTTTGAATACCAAGAACATCATATTGTTGTAATTCAACAACTGATCCATTATAAGAAGGACACATAATATATCTGTAGACATTTGAATGGCCTAATCCTAATGTGTGACCAATTTTGTGATCTAATACTGCAAACAAATTTATTTTCGATTCTGGGGTGTTAGTACTTCTATCAAGGTATGTACCATTCATCATTTTGTTCAATGTGAATTTCATTTGGATCATTATTTAAATTTAGAAATCCAGAATGAGCTAGTGTTTGACATTTTCCATCTGCACTTCTAGGGCTCTTATGACCACCAGCTACCTCATTTCTGTGTAATCATCTTTTATGTGAAATTTTCAGATATTAGATCGGTATGTTCTTGCCAAATATAAATGCTTTTTCAGCAATACGTAGTAAATTTTTAGTCGCAAGGTGATAGCGCCATTTGATTGTTCTATTATTCCACCAAATCTTAGGATTTAGTACAAGCTTCATCTATTAACTATTTCCCTAGTTTCTTCATTTAATTTGCCACCAAATTTAAATTATATTTTTCTGTAAATTGTATTAAAGGATCTTTGAATGTATCAGCCCTCACTTGAGCTATCTGACCATCTTCAACATCTCAGTGTTACCATCACTGGATGTCCTTAGCAAGAACAGAATTGTAATAAGTTTTGTTATTCATGTAAATTCTCCAATACAACTATCCAAATTAATTGCTTTTCAGTATACGTCAGAAATTCCACCTATTTTTGAATCTGGTTTTGTATATAGAAATAGTTCCCATATTTTAACACTTCTCTATGTATCTTTAATTTTAATACTATGCACAGTAGTTAAATATTCTGATAGTTTTGCTATTAAATAAATATATGGTACAGCTTCTCCTTTATAATTCCTACTGAACACTGAAAAAAATTTATTATTCTATTCTTAACAACAGCAGTTGTTATAGATAAAATTGTGTCACTGCAAGCAATCTTCATTAACTTATTTAGTATATCAATAAAACATTTTTTTATTTTTGCGATTGTTTTGTGGGTTAATTCTATCAGCTGTACATTCATAGCATCGATTAGCAACACTACACCACTCAGCATAATTCTGAGAGAATTCAAGTTGGTTGTATCCAGGTTGATAAATCAATGACTTCCACTTTTTTGAATTGCTCAATTAGTTTGTGTTATCCATATTAGTTTTTAGTAGATTGACCATGTCATTCTGTTTGTTACAGGTTTTCTCCAAACAATATCTATTCACACAGTCATTATTCATAGATTTCTTACAAATTGATCTTGGTTTACCTGACTGATTCCCACATTCTGTTATATGTTTTACCCTCACAACTTTAGTGCTCTTCTTTAATATGTGCCCCATTTCATCCATACTACTCAACATGACATTCTTACACCTCTTTTATTAGAATAATATCTGTTTCATCAGTCTTGAGTTATTCACATCTTACAAGTAGCTCTTGATTTGTCTAATTTCATTACAATTGTATTATATCCTTTAAGACACTATATTTTGTTTTCTGTCATAATGTCCTTTTTTTATTTGAGTACAATTTGTCATTCATCTGTCTTTGCTATCAATTTATTACATGTAATTATTTTATAATCTCCAAATTAGTTTTTTTAAATATAAGGGTGTCTCGTTTGATAAACCAATTTTTGCACTAAGAAATAACCCAACTCCTAAATTCGATGAAATGTGTTTAAAAAATTAATCATTTTATATCTAAAAACGGTTAGGAAGTGTCCTAGAACATGCATTTTTATACTATTTCTCTACAGTTTTTTGCTTTTTTTCTCAGAATTTAGAATATCTTACAACACTTTCCAATATCGAATGCTTTTTCTTTGTCATTTTTTCCAATGGACATGTCTTGACATTTCTTCAGTTTTGCCTCCATTATGAAGTGCAATCTCAAAATGGCCACTTAGGTGATTGTACGTTTCCTAAAGCCATGTTGATTGTTGGCTAACACATCCTCAATTTGCTACTTCATTTTTCACTATATTGTCCTTGTCAGAAGTCTGGATGAATGAGTTGTTAAGCTGATTGTGTAATAGTTCTGGCACTTATCTGCCCTTGTTATTTTAGGGATTGTGTAGATGATATTTTTCTGAATGTCTTATTGTACATCCTAAGTCTCATACATTCTATCCACCAAACTTAATAGTCGTTTAGTTCCCAGTTCATAAAATGATTTTAGGAATTTTGATGGAATGTTATAAATTATATTGCCTTTGCCTTCATTGATCTCAAGTCTTCCAGATGACCTTAATACTGGATCCTCTACATATTCTACATCGACTACAGTTTCTTCTTCTACCTTGTCATTGGGCAAGTCCGCACCCAAATTGACACCATCATAGTACTCTTCCCATCCACTCCCTCCCCCCCTGTTTTTGTCAGTGGAATTCCCATAGCTTTCTTTAATGTTACCATAATTACGTTTAATTTCTTTGGTGGATGTATTGACTTGCCTATGTTCTGTGTCAGTACTCCCAACGATTATTACATTTTCGATTTCCTCGCATCTGTCCTGCAGTCGTTTCCCTTTGGCTGCTCTGTACTTCCTATTTATTAAATTCAAAAATGGTTCAAATGGCTCTGAGCACTATGGGACTTAACTTCTGAGGTCATCAGTCGCCTAGAATTTAGAACTAATTAAACCTAACTAACCTAAGGACATCACACACATCCATGCCCGAGGCAGGATTCGAACCTGCGACTGTAGCGGTCGCTCGGTTGCAGACTGCAGCGCCTAGAGCCGCACGGCCACTCCGACCAGCATATTAAATTCCTATGGGGTTTATATTGCCGTATTCCTGGCACATATTTGTACTTTCTTCTGTCGTCGACCAGTTGAAGTATTTCATCTGTTAACCAAGGTTTCTTCGCAATTACTTTTCTTGTACGTATGGTTTACATTCCAACATCCTTGATTGTTCTTTTTAGAAATGTCCAACCGTCTTCAACCGAAATGCCTGCTCTGCTATTCCTTATTAGTGTCCATAGCGAACTTCAAACGTGTCTCATGATCCCTCATCACTTCAATATTCCACCTCCTTCTTTAATGATTCCGCCAGGCTATTCAATGTACTCTTCGTCATTACTAAAATGTGATCTCAGCCAATATCTCCTCCTCAGCACTCCTAAGATATCTGTGTTTAGCTATGATGTAATCCAACTGGAATCTTCCTGTATCGAAAGGGCTTTTCCAAATACACGTCCTTGTCTTGTGATTCTTGAACCGAGTGATTGCTTTTACCATCTCAAATTTATCACCGAATTCAGTCTTTCTCCTCTCTTTTTCCTACTGCCAAGCTGTTGTATCGTTCTAACCGTTTCTTGTATGCCTCCCACAACAACTGTGTTCCAGTCCCTCATGATTATTAGATTTTAATCTCCCTTAACATGCTGAATGACCCATCTATATCGTCACATACTTTCTATATCTCTTAACCTGTTGTTTGCGACTTTGGCATACTACCATTGCCGGTGTTATTTTCCTGTCGAATCTGATGAGAATGACCCTCTCACTGAATCGTTCACATAGCTCATCACTGGTTCCTATTCATAATAAAACCTACACCCTTTATACCAATCCTGCTGCGCTTGATAATACTCTATATTTGTCTGACTGGACACCCTTATCTTCCATTTAACTTCACTGACCCCCTGCCCCTATTACAGGTAGACTCAGCTGTTTCATTTCGCATTTTAGAGTTTGTCGCCTCTCTACCACGTTCAAATTTCTGACATTTCTCGTACTGAGTGGCAGAACGTTATTCTTTCATTGGTTATTCAGTCTTTTTCTCATGGTCACCTCCCCCTTGGCAGTCCCTTCTCAGACATCCGAATGTGGGGCTGGTCCAAAATCTTTTTACAATGAAGAGATCATCACTACTCTCTTTCTGTTGCAGGCTCACAATTCTTCTGAGTCATCAGTCCTCTGATTGCTGATTGGTTTGATGCGGCTCGCTACCAACTCCTCTCTAGTGCCAACCTTTTCATGTCAGAGTAGCACTGGCAAAGTACATCCTCAGTTATTTGTTGGATGTATTCCAATCTCAGTCTTCTTCTAGTTTCCACCCTCTACAGCTCCCTCTACTACCATGGAAGTTATTCCCAGATATCTTACTTCTTCTTGTCAGTGTTTTCCATGTATCCCTTTCCTCATTCGATTCTTCAGAGAACCTCCTCATTCCTTTCCTTATCAGCCCACTTGATTTTCGACATTCGTCTGTAGCACCACATCTCAGATGCTTATATTCTCTTCTGTTCAGGTTTCCTACGGTCCATGTTTCACAACGTATAATGCTGTGCTCCAGATGTACATTCTTAGAAATTTCTTCCTCAAATTAAGACCTGTGCTAGATACCAGAAGACTTCTCTTGGTCAAGAATTAAGAATGCCATTTTTGATAGCCTTCTTTCGCTATATGTCATGGATTATTTTGCTGCCTAGGTAGCAGAATTTCTCAACTTTACCTATCTCGTGATCACAAATGTTAAATTTCTCGCTGTTCTCATTTCTTCTGCTTCTCATTACTTTCATCTTTCTTCAATTTATTTTCAGTCCACATCCGTACTCTTTAGACTGCCTATCCCATTCAACACATTCGCTAATTATTCTTCACTTTCATTGAGGATATCAATGTCATCAGCGAAGCTTATCATTAATATCGTTACACCTTGAATTTTAATTTCACTCTTGATCCTTCCTTGTATTTCTGCTGTAGCGTCTTTGGCTCATAGGTTCATGAGTAGGAGCGAAAACCTATGTCCCCACCTTGCACTGATTTTAATCCGAGCACTTTGGTCCTCTTCTTCCACTCCTACTGTTTCCGCATGGTTCTTATACACACTGTATATTACCTAGATTACCTGATAGCTTATCCCTCTTTTTCGCAGGATTTCGAACATCTTGCACCACTTTACATTGTCGACCGCTCTTTCCAAATCGACATCCTATGAAAGTATCTTGATTTTTCTTTAGTCTTGCTTCTCGTTATCAACCGCAACGTGAGAACTGTGTGTCTGGTGGCTGCACCTCTCGCCTTAGCTTCCCGTCATTTCCTATTTGTTTCATTCCTAAGTGGAAAGTTTTCGATTACGTTGAGCCACAGTCATGTAATACTTTTTTAAAAGAGTAAACCACTACATGACTGTGTATTATTATATTTATTTTTTGTGCAATCCACATTTCGGATTTTATGCCATTACTATGTACACTGCGAAAGCGTTGTACTCGATTATGGTATAAAAGCCGAAATCCGGTTATTTTCAAAGGCAACTATATTCCATCTTTCCTTCATCAAATGAAGAAATTTCTTCTGCTACCACGGTTTCTTCGCAGTTATCTATCTTGTAACCACGTTTTTCCTTCCAACTTCTGTGATTGCCGTTTTTAGACCCGTCCAATGCTCTTCAACTTAAATGCCTACCGAGCTATTCGTGGTCTCAGTATCTACAGCCCCAGAGAACTTCAAACGTATCTCTTCATTTGTTAGTACTTCTGTACCACACTTCTTAACGGACTTAGTCTTCCTGACATGTCTGTTAAACTTCAGCCTACTCTTCACCATTACAAAATCTTGATTGGATTCTATAGCTGCCCTTGGTACGCCTTACAATCCAATATCTGATTCTGGATCTCAGCCTTACCAAGATGGAATCTAACTGAAATCTTCTCAAGTCTCCAGGCATTTTCCAAGCATACCACCTCCTATGGTGATTCTTGAAGTGATTATTCGCTATTACTACCTGAAATTTATTGCAAAACTTAATTAGTCTTTCTCTTCTTTCATTATTACTGCCAGTTCCATATTCTCCCGTAACCCTTTGATCTTTCGCTACCTTCTAGTCTCTGATGGGTATCATATTTTCATCTCTCTACAAGTACGTACTGAATTACTCGTTCAATATCCTCATATATTTTCTCTATCTCTTCATCTTCCACTTGCGTCGTTGGTATGTATGCCTGAGATACTGTTGTCGGTGTTGGTTTGATGTCGATTCTGATGAGACTAACCCTATCACGGGTCTGTTGACAATAACTCACTCTCTTCCCTACCTTCCTATTCATAGCCGAATCCCACGATACACAGCGTATAACTCCGCTCTCCCTTGTTTTAGCACTTCCACGAAATATCTCGCTTTAATTTCCATATATCACTCCTTGCTATCACGAACATCCTGCACCTGCTCATAAAGTCCTGTTCCACTTAGGCACCTAAAACACATTTGCGTCTCGTATGTCTTCCTTAAGCTTAAGGAATGGTTGGTGGATCACGTCGTCCATAAACAGCCCTTTTCAGTCTATCCCAGGCATGTTCGATAGGGTTCATGTCTGGAGAATACACTGGAAACTCTAGTCGAGCGTTGTCGTTATCGTGAAGGAAGTCATCCACAAGATGTGCACGATGGGTGCGCGAATTTTCGTCCATGAAGACGAATGCCTGTACAATATGTTGCCGATATTATTGCACTATCGGTCGGAGGAGGGCATTCACGTATCGTACAGCCGTTACGCCGCCTTCCGTGACCACCAGCGTCGTACGTCGGCTCCATATAATGCCACGCCAAAACAGCAGGGAACCTCCACCTTGCTTCACTCGCTGGACAATGTGTCTCAGGCGTTCAGCCTGACTGGGTTGCCCCCAAACACGTCTCCGGCGATTGTGTGGTTGAAAGGATATGTGACACTCATCGGTGAAGAGAATGTGATGCCAGTCCTGAGTGGCCAATTCGGCATGTTGTTGGGCCCATCTGTACCGCGCTGCATGGTGTCGTGGTTGCAAAGATTGATCTCGCCAGGGACGTCGGGAGTGAAGTTTGCAGCCTCTGACTAAGAGTTGCAATATTAAAAGCTTTGGCTGGTATCGCTGTCTAAGGACTGGGATACGTAGTTGCCGCATTATGGGCCAAATACTGCTGAGGCTACAGTATACGGTAAGAATACACACATGTATCGAATGGTCAAAGGTTTCTATCACTCGGCAATTGCGAGTTATGAAATTAACAAATAATTTATAAATGAAAGATTGCAATTGAATAAAATCTGCAGGTACTACCTTAACGACTTTAAATGATGAGCACTATAGTAGAAGTACTTTTGAGAATGCGGTATATTTCTGCAAAACACTTACTGGTGTCGATGGTCCAGCAATTAAATAAAATATAAGATGAATAACAGGGAAACAATACATAACTACTGCACGTAATTTGTTATGAACAACAACATAGCTCGCTAGATATTCACTTCTAAACGCACACTACGTTTTCACTGTAGACACCTAGGAAATCTCAGAAGTTCACAAGTCCGCACTCCAAAGTATTTCTATCTCTCGCGATCATGCGCTAACCGCTCCACATTCCAAGTCCCTCTTGCGACCGTCCATCTGTCGCTCGTACCGTACCGGCAATTCCCGTGCCCAGTGCCGTCCTGTCCAGAACTGCCCCCTGTGTCCTCTCTCGAAAGGATGCTCCTCCCCCACTTCTATACAGTCTCACCATTAACGAGCGCTGTGATTGGCTAGAATCATGACGCACGGCCGCACATGTGCGTCGATTCGTTGACTATACACTCGACCTCCCCTCCCCCCCCCCCCCCGGGTACCCTGGTCCCAAGGTCGCCATGGCGCCTGTGGCTGTGGTGCTGAGATAGTTGGCTTTTCAAGCCGACTATCTGGGCAAGCAGCCACACCAGCAAAAGGTTGACGACAGAAAGAAATCCCGTGTAATCGGTCACAGCCATTTGCGCCATGCAGTGACAGATGTTGCTGTTACGTATATAAATGCAGAAACTAGTAACATTTATTTAGCAAGCACAATGTCTCGGTTAAATGAGTATTTAAGCACGGGACAACATGGTTCAATATAGTACGACGGGGGAACTTTATATCCAGGACCAGTGGACGATATTGAAATGGCGGAACGGCGGAACGTTTTTAATGTTAATAGGAGTAATAGTATAAGGACAATGTTTCGCAAAGATGCTTCAGATGAAATTAGGTATGGAGAAAATCCAGCATACGATGATTTAGACGAAGAAGTTGTTGAATTTGAATTGGAGCCAAGGCCAACAGAAGACGTAAATACTGGATTGCGGCAGCGTCGTCCATATCAGTACGGTGAAGAAGGTTATGCAGCAATAGAAATAGATGCATCTTAAAATACGCTACTTTTATCTGGGGCAGCTGAAACAGCAGTTGATGGTGCGACCTTAAGCACCTCGTTATCTACAGGTGTCTTACAGCCAGTGCACACTCACATACATAAAACACTTACATAATACAGGATTTACATTTAAATACTTGAAATTAAATAAATATTCCTACGGCTGGACCATAAAGACGCTCTAACACACATTATTAAATACTTAAACAATTAAATAAACACATATCAAAAGAAAATACGCCTTTCTAAAACACAATAAATATTTAACCAATTTCTTCATGAGTAGCATATATCGGATATATACAAAGACATAGATGAATAAATATATTTATAAGCATGCTGCTACCGTTTTTTCGTGTAACTGTCGAGTACTTAAGGCCTGACGCGATTGATAGTAATTGGCCACTCTGACCTCCAATAACTCAAATACTATTCAAGCTACATGCCTGTAATTCATACCAATTTAGTTTTACACTAATAGCTTTCTAACGACACGTAGATCGACGAAATCGAATGAAACGTTTAGACTTTGAAAATTCGTTGCTGGGTATTACTTGTATACTTTACCATCAGATACTGTACTTTAAACTGATAAAGATATTGAAAATCTGATTACACGATCAGAATCGTCGTGCAGTTAATGGTAACGTACATATTTCTTTTTGAAGTATCATGATTCATCTGGCTACTATTAATTTCTATACGAACTGTGAAAAGTCTTCCATTAAGGTTTCACCAAGTCCGCCATCTTGGCACTCCCGGCGCTGGGGCTGCCCCTCTCGTCCGGCTAACATTTGCCACCACGTGTTGGCTTCAGGGCCCCGGCTTTCACGAGCGTCCAGTGCGGCCACGCCAACTTAGAATATTTTCAGGGCGCCACAATTCGCCTGTTACCTCACAAGTTGCGCATCATGCACCCAATTGCGCACAGACTGAGTCGTAACACGACGTCCTGTGGCTGCATGAAAAGCATTATTCAACATGTTGGCTTTGCTGTCAGGGTTCCTCCGAGCCATAATCCGCAGGTAGCGGTCATCCACTGCAGCAGTAGCCCTTAGGTAGCCTGAGTGAGACATGTGATCGACAGTTCCTGTCTCTCGGTATCGCTTCCATGTCCGGACAACACCGCTCTGGTTCACTCCAAGACGCCGGTATACTTCCCCTGATGAGAGCCCTTCCTGGCGCAAAATAACAATGCGGACGCAGTCGAACTGCGGTATTGACCATCTAGGCATGGTTGAGCTACAGTCAAGACGAGCCGTACACTCACTTCCTGGTGGAATGATTCTAATTGTTCGGCTGTCGGACCCCATCCGTCTAATAGGCGCTGCACATGCATGGTTGTTTACATCTTTGGGCAGGTTTAGTGACATCTCTGAACAGTCAAAGGGACTATGTATGTGATACAGTATCCATAGTCAACGTCCATATTCAGGAGTTCTGGGAGCCGGGGTGATGAAAAACTTCTTTTCATGTGTGTATTAGCAAAGGCATTCGCGTTGGTCCTCTGATTTCGTATCCCATTAACACCAAATCTGACCAAACTGTTCTAACGGATACGTTTTCCGTGCATCCGACATTGATATCTGCGGTTATTTCACGCAGTGTTGTTTGTCTCTAGACAAACGCGGCTCCTCTCTGTCGTTAAGTGACGGCTGGCACACTCTTGACACTGTGATTCTCGGAACATTAAATTCTCTAAAGATTTCCGACACGAAATGTCGCATGCGCCCACCATTCCACGTTAAAAGTTTTGTCGTGGACCATAATCAAATCGGACACATTTTCACATGAATCACCTGAGTACAAATGACAGCTCCGCCAATGCACTGCCTTTTAATACTTTGTGTATGCGATACTACCACTATTCCATGACTTTTGTCAGCTCAGTATACATACATACATACATACGTACATTCATTTTTATAATTTGCATGTATTACGCAACCGTGCAAAGAGTTGATCGTTTGAGCTGTACAATGTATGCGCAACTTTGCCGGGAAATGCGAGAGCTGCAATCCACTGGAACAACTGCAGTCGGAAGTCAAAATAAAAGAGAATCACTATCGCTGTGGTACAAAGTATCGAATGTCCCCATAAGATTCCTCAGAGAATTTCCGTAACGAACTCTCGCTTATATCCTGCTTCCGGAATCTACCAATCACGAGCCAAAGCCCCGCTCACCAATAAAAAGATGTCTTCAGGAGCTTGAATCTGTTTTCTGCTCCTATCAGAACCCCGAGCAAAAGGTGAAGTCCGTCTCAGTTTCAGTCCGGCGTCAGTCAGCAAACATCTATGTCCACCGGAACTCACAGCCAGAGCGCTATTGTCGGTGACAAAACCAGACTTTTCTTCTTTAAGACTCTAAACTGAATGCCTTTTAAAAGTTTCTTTGTGTGGACTCCTCCGCGTCTACGGAAGGGAAAAAAATGGCTCTGAGTACTATGGGACTCAACTGCTGAGGTCATTAGTCCCCTAGAACTTAGAACTAGTTAAACCTATCTAACCTAAGGACATCACAAACATCCACGCCCGAGGCAGGATTCGAACCTGCGACCGTAGCGGTCTCGCGGTTCCAGACTGCAGCGCCTTTAACTGCACGGCCACTTCGGCCGGCTACGGAAGGGAAACTCTCTGATCCGTGTAGCTCGTCGGTGATATATCGATTCGCACGTTTCTGCTATTTTGCGCTGAGCTTTACGTCTGGGTGGCAGTGACGCCTGCTGGCCACTTCCGCGCAGCTGGGAGGTATAGCTCCGAGCAGCGGACGGCTAGGAACGGAGACCGATTAGGCCGGTATTACACTACCATAGTTCCTTGACAAAGAAACATGATGAAATATTCGTCACATTTCTTTGACAAAGTTCTTTGACGCGGCGCTAAAAAGGGCTATTACACTGTCATCACATTTTTCATCAAAGTTCAAGATGGACAACTTGTTGTTATGCGGTGCGGTTGCGTGTACCGCAATTGCATTGTGTAACATACTTGCGTGAAGCTCTGGGTTTTATGTCGAGATAGTAAAGGCAGTGCCTCACAAAGCAGAACTCACTTGAGAAGTGCTGTAGCCTATGGGCAGAAGACAAGCTCATCATAACACTGTGATTTCTTATTACAACTACTGTAGCTAACTATAATGAACTCGAATACCACAGTGCACAATAACCTAAATAATTCGATCAGCGTGAGAAGCTATTTGTAAATCGGTGAAAGAGGAATACACTACTGGCCATTAAAATTGCTACACCACTATGACGTGCTACAGACGCGAAACTTAACCGAAAGGAAGAAGATGCTGTGATATGCAAATGATTAGCTTTTCAGAGCATTCACACAAGTCTGGCGCCCGTGGCGACACCTACAACGTGCTGACATGAGGAAAGTTTCCAACGATTTCTCATACACAAAAAGCAGTTGACCGGTGTTGCCTGGTGAAAAGTTGTTCTGATGCGTCGTGTAAGGAGGAGAAATCCGTACCATCACGTTTCCGACTTTGATAATGGTCGGATTGTACGCTATCGCGATTGCGGTTTATCGTATTGCGACATTGCTGCTCGCGTTGGTCGAGATCCAATGACTTTTAGCAGACTATGGAATCGGTGGTTTCAGGAGGGTAATACAGAACGCCGAGCTGGATCCCAACGGCCTCGTGTCATTAGCAGTCGAGATGACAGGCATCTTATCTGCATGGCTGTAACGGATCGTGCAACCACGTCTCGATCCCTGAGTCAACAGATGGGGACGTTTTCGAGGCAAAAACCATCTGAACGAACAGTTCTACGACGTTTGCAGCAGCATAGACTATCAGAACGGAGACCATGGCTGCGGTTACCCTTGACGCTGCATCACAGACAGCAGAGTCCGCGATGGTGTACTCAACGACGAACCTGGGTGCACGAATGGCAAAACATTTTTTCGCATGAATCCAGGTTCTGTTTACAGCATCTTGATGGTCGCATCCCTGTTTGGCGACATTGCGGTGAACGCACTGGAAGCGTGTATTCGTCATCGCCATACTGGCGTATCATCCGGCGTGATGGTATGGGGTGTCATTGGTTACACGTCTCGGTCACCTGTTGTTCGGATAGACGGTACTTTGAACAGTGGATGTTACATTTCAGATGTGTTGCGACCCGTGGCTCTACCCTTCATTCGATCCCTGCGAAACTCTACATTTCAGCAGGATAATGCACGACTGCATGTTGCAGGTCCTGTACGGGCCTCTCTGGATACAGAAAATGTCAGATTGCTGCCCTGGCCAGCAATTTCTCCAGATCTCTCACCAACTGAAATCGTCTGGTCAATGGTGGCCGAGCAACTGGCTCATCACAATACGCCAGTCACTACTCTTGATGAACTATGGTATCGTGTTGAAGCTCTGTTTGACTCAATGCCCAGGCGTATGAAGGCCGTTAATACGGCCAGAGGTTGTTGTCCTGGGTACTGATTTCTCAGGATCTATGCACCCAAATTGCGTGAAAATGTAATCACATGTCAGTTCTAGTATAATACACTCCTGGAAATGGAAAAAAGAACACATTGACACCGGTGTGTCAGACCCACCATACTTGCTCCGGACACTGCGAGAGGGCTGTACAAGCAACGATCACACGCACGGCACAGCGGACACACCAGGAACCGCGGTGTTGGCCGTCGAATGGCGCTAGCTGCGCAGCATTTGTGCACCGCCGCCGTCAGTGTCAGCCAGTTTGCCGTGGCATACGGAGCTCCATCGCAGTCTTTAACACTGGTAGCATGCTGCGACAGCGTGGACGTGAACCGTATGTGCAGTTGATGGACTTTGAGCGAGGGCGTATAGTGTGCATGCGGGAGGCCGGGTGGACGTACCGCCGAATTGCTCAACACGTGGGGCGTGAGGTCTCCACAGTACATCGATGTTGTCGCCAGTGGTCGGCGGAAGGTGCACGTGCCCGTCGACCTGGGACCGGACCGCAGCGACGCACGGATGCACGCCAAGACCGTAGGATCCTACGCAGTGCCGTAGGGGACCGCACCGCCACTTCCCAGCAAATTAGGGACACTGTTGCTCCTGGGGTATCGGCGAGGACCATTCGCAACCGTCTCCATGAAGCTGGGCTACGGTCCCGCACACCGTTAGGCCGTCTTCCGCTCACGCCCCAACATCGTGCAGCCCGCCTCCAGTGGTGTCGCGACAGGCGTGAATGGAGGGACGAATGGAGACGTGTCGTCTTCAGCGATGAGAGTCGCTTCTGCCTTGGTGCCAATGATGGTCGTATTCGTGTTTGGCGCCGTGCAGGTGAGCGCCACAATCAGGACTGCATACGACCGAGGCACACAGGGCCAACACCCGGCATCATCGTGTGGGGAGCGATCTCCTACACTGGCCGTACACCACTGGTGATCGTCGAGGGGACACTGAATAGTGCACGGTACATCCAAACCGTCATCGAACCCATCGTTCTACCATTCCTAGACCGGCAAGGGAACTTCCTGTTCCAACAGGACAATGCACGTCCGCATGTATCCCGTGCCACCCAACGTGCTCTAGAAGGTGTAAGTCAACTACCCTGGCCAGCAAGATCTCCGGATCTGTCCCCCATTGAGCATGTTTGGGACTGGATGAAGCGTCGTCTCACGCGGTCTGCACGTCCAGCACGAACGCTGGTCCAACTGAGGCGCCAGGTGGAAATGGCATGGCAAGCCATTCCACAGGACTACATCCAGCATCTCTACGATCGTCTCTATGGGAGAATAGCAGCCTGCATTGCTGCGAAAGGTGGATGTACACTGTACTAGTGCCGACATTGTGCATGCTCTGTTGCCTGTGTCTATGTGCCTGTGGTTCTGTCAGTGTGATCATGTGATGTATCTGACCCCAGGAATGTGTCAATAAAGTTTCCCCTTCCTGGGACAATGAATTCACGATGTTCTTATTTCAATTTCCAGGAGTGTATATTTGTCCAATGAATACCCGTTTATCATCTGCATTTCTTCTTTGTGTAGCAATATTAATAGCCGTTAATGTATTTGAAGGTAAATAACTGTTTAGTATACATATGGCCTTTAGGAACTATTTTTATTTTTGAGTAATTTGATTAAAAGAATTAGTGTTTCAACAGCAACAAAACTAATGAAAACTAGGAAACAGATGAAGCTCTTTTTAACTTGTGGCATCCAGAGCTAAAAAATAAACCAAGTAGGAAGGAGAGCTAAGAATTTTTTTTAGTTTAGAGTGTTCCTCCTCCTCTATTCTGGCTGCCTGAAGAGCTGCCCGTATGTTTCCAGACTTAGAGGTGGATGGCTGTAGCTGCGACTGTGGATTTGAAGTCGCCTGCAGCGTATTCCACCAAGCCATCAGCACGCGATTATTAGCGTACATTGAACCCCTTGCTCACCCACCAACCTAGTCTAAACAAAGTTGTTAAACATACCAACTAAACTTTGCAGCTATATTTACAAACACACTACACATGTCAAATAGCTGTAATGATTCCAGCGCTTCAGGTAGATACATTTCACATTGCCGTGAACAGAAGACGACAGACTTTTGTGATCAAATCTATGGTGAGGCCCTAGTTTGTGTCAAACTTGTTTGACGAAAGGCGAGATTTGACAAAGTTCTCTATTGCACTATCAAATTTCTTTGGCGTAAACATTTGACATAACAGCTTTGACAGACAAATATGGTAGTGTAATACAGGGCTACGGCGGAAGTCTCCCGGCTGCTGTGATGTTTGCGTTGGCTTCAGCATGACAGCGAGTACAACAAGAGACAGAGTTACGACCTTGCGGGGCCGCATCGCCGCGATGGAGCTGTGGATGTGTTGCGGGGACTGCCCGCGTCTTCCCAGGGTAGCGGCTATTACGTTCTGCCGCACGGAATATTCTGACCTCGACAGTTGTTAATGGTTGGTTCTTTTCTCAGTTCACCGTGGTGAGAGCGAAATGTTACACGCAGAACTTATTTTTGATACATTGTCTCAGCTTGTAAGCCCTTTGCATCTGGAATCTGTACTGTCCCAAAGAGCTGCAGCTGGCTCCCTGTTTCCTAATTTAAACTGACCTCGATGTGCTAAAGTAAGGTGGTGAGACGCCTGTCGTCATTGTGTGAATTTGTTGAATTAATGGGCGCTCCTGATTGGTCTCGATGTGTGGATATCCTATGAATGAATTAGCTCTGGTTGTTTTGCCTCATACACTAAAGCGCCAAAGAAACTGGTATAGGCATGCGTATTCATACACAGAGATATGTAAACAGGCAGAATACGGCGTTGCCGTCGGCAACGCCTATATAAGACAGCAAGTGTCTGGCGTAGTTGTTAGATCGGTACTGCTGCTAGAATTGCAGGTTATCAAGATTTAAGTGAGTGAGTTGGAACGTGGTGTTATAGTTGGTGCGCGAACGATGGGACACAGCACCATCGACATGGGCTTTCGGAGCCGAAGTGGCAGGCCGATGTGTCTGAGCGGTTCTAGGCGCTTCAGTCTGGAACCGCGGGACCGCTACGGTCGCAGGTTCGAATCCTGCCTTGGGCATGGATGTGTGTGATGTCCTTAGGTTAGTTACGTTTAAGCAGCTCTAAGTTCTATGGGACTGATGACCTCAGAAGGTAAGTCCCATGGCGCTCAGAGCCATTTGAACCATTTTTTAAAAAATTATTGTGTGTAACTTGGTCATAGATGTGGGGAATTTAGCAACTATTTGGCCCTGCTGTTTAGGTGTATTTAATTATTGTACTGTTTTGTCGTATATTCGTTTTTAAAGATTTAGAGGATTTTATGAACCTTAATTACTTGTACAGGGAGAACATTCGTTATTTGTGCCCCTATGGTTAAGTGCAGTCTCATCACAACTATGGTCTACCTGTAAATTTTCTTTGCCATTGGATTTAATATTGTTTATGAGATGCAACGTTCCAGTAATTTTTGGCATAAAGTGATTGACCGAGTACCTATGTTTACCTTCCCTTAGGGGTGACACTAGTTTCTGAATTTCTCAATGATTGCTACATGAAATTTGTTATTTACTGTAATCTTCACAGGTAGCTAAATAGAATAATTAGTAATCGAGTTCTAAATTTAAATAAAGAGTGTTTAACTATACATGCATCTGCCCCTGTAATTTTTTGGGTTCCCTCTTCCACTCCACAGTCACTGAGTTGCACTTTGCGTCGTTTTAGCTCAGACAGACGCATCACGACCCTAAAACTGCGCTTTAGGCAATAAGAACACCTATCTCGCGGTCGGCCAATGCCGAGTGGAGATCGTGTCCTCTGAGGTCCCTCTTAAATAATTTCGAGTAATATTTTCCAGTTGACAATTCCATGCAGGAAAGAGAGAGAGAGGGGAGCTACCGAAGCACGACTCACGCCCGGTCCTCACAGCTTTACTTCTGCCAGTATCTCGTCTCCTACCTTCCAAACCTTACAGAAGCTCTCCTGCGAACCTTGCAGAACTAGCACTCCTGAACGAAAGGATACTGCGGGGACGTGGCTTAGCCACAGCCTGGGGGATGTTTCCAGAATGAGATTTTCACTCTGCAGCGAAGTGTGTGCTGAAATGAAACTTCCTGGCAGATTAAAACTGTGTGCCCGACCGAGACTCGAAATCGGGACCTTTGCCTTTCGCGGGCAAGTGCTCTACCATCTGAGCTACCGAAGCACGACTCACGCCCGGTCCTCACAGCTTTACTTCTGCCAGTATCTCGTCTCCTATCTTCCAAACTTTACAGAAGCGCACACTCCGCTGCAGAGTGAAAATCTCATTCTGGAAACATCCCCCAGGCTGTGGCTAAGCCATGTCTCCGCAGTATCCTTCCTTTCAGGAGTGCTAGTTCTGCAAGGTTCGCAGGAGAGCTTCTGTAAAGTTTGGAAGGTAGGAGACGAGATACTGGCAGAAGTAAAGCTGTGAGGACCGGGCGTAAGTCGTGTTTCGGTAGTTCAGATGGTAGCGCACTTGCCCGCGAAAGGCAAAGGTCCCGAGTTCGAGTCTCGGTCGGGCACACAGTTTTAATTTGCCAGGAAGTTTCATTTTAGCGCACACTCCGCTGCAGAGTGAAAATCTCATTCTGGAGAGAGAGTAGTCTTAACAACCAAGCTGACGTAAGATCATCTGATCAATCTGGTGTTTAGAAAGCCTTAACTTTCCTTGGTCCATTTGTGTCGTCGAAACAAAGATGGTTCAGGACCTATTCGTACGCGTCAACCATCGCTTCTGAAAAATCAGCTTCAGCTCGAACGAGTTGCCTTTCTTACATCGGGTGTTCCAGCAGCCCCATTTACGAGTCTCTATAGTTGCGTAGGGATGGTGGCTATCGCTGAAATTTCCTGTTTTTGATTGTATCTGATTTTTTACACACCAAATGACAGTTATAATCGCTTAATATAATCTGCTTCTGAAGTGACGGATTCTCGGTTTTTTCCTGTTACTTTCTATAATCAAAGTAGAAACCGAATAAAACTTATAATTTTGACTCACTCAATGCCAAGATACATAGAATAGAAATTTGAAAATAAATAGGCACTCATTTCTCGAAAAATGGTAAGTGGTTGAATACTGCAAAAAAAAAAAATCAACCGTATTTTGGGATGTCTTAAAGAAAATCATATTGTAATCTTGAATCACACAACTAGTTGGATATTACGAACAGCCAGTGCTAAAGGGTGAAAACTGTCTTTGAAGAACTCTATTTTTCTTGCTAATTTGTTCGTATTCGAGGACTACAAGCAGTTAAAGGCATATTATGTAGACATAGACAGCAGATCAGCTACTTTCTATTTTTATTGTGTGCTATGAATGGATTGCTGTGAAGCTTTTAATTTATTTCTGTTGCCATAATATCCTTCCCCTGTTTTTATTTCATAGTAATGACAGGCAGGTATTTAATCGTTTTGCGTTCCTAAGTCAGTTTCCTAAGTCAGTTTCCAGACTAAAGCTGGTACCGTTCTGCAATACAAAGCATGTCTGGCGACAGCAGGGAGAAACTACCGCATAGACCGGTTTGGCGCGAGTCTTGCACGCTGCACATACACGCCTAAATTGAGCCTCGTCACAAGGGAACAGCGACATTATTGTCTCAGCAATGCTGTACAATTTCTTACTCCATATGTGTGTCGGCATTTTTATTAAAATAGTACATTGATCTTCCCAATTTCTATAATAACTCAGTATTTCAGGCTATTGCAAATTTTACTAATAAAAATTACTCATTTTTTTTAAAAAAAGATTGATTTAAAAACAAAAATTTTAGCACTGCTGTTACGGTTAACTGATAGATCAGTTTTTTAATCGGCTATTAGAAAAAAATTTTAAAAAAAGAAACGCCAGTTATCCCCAGGACCAAACAAATATCGAAAAATACCTGTTATTCAGAACTAAGATATCGGTATCGGTTTTAACCAACCAGTTTTTTCCATCCCTACAATAGCGGGAAACTATCGAGTACTGAAGGCATCATTCCACACAAGTTCCGACATACCACTATATACACAACAGCCAGATTTATCTCCGGCAAGTTCTGTTGTAGACACCAGGAGGGAAAGGAGTTCCTTACTCCAGCTGGTGCCAAAAGGGTGCCACACTGAGCACGCCGGAGTTTATATCTGACACCCAACCGCCCCTCCCCCCGGCCCCACCCCCATCCCCCGGCTCCACAGTGTATAACAACATAGCGAATATACGTTGAAGCGCCAAGGAAACTAGTATATGCATGCGTATTCAAATACCGGGTGATCAAAAAGTCAGTATAAATTTGAAAACTTAATAAACCACGGAATAATGTAGATAGAGAGGTGAAAATTGACACACATGCTTGGAATGACATGGGTTTTTTTTAGAACAAAAAAAATCGAAGTTCGCAAAATGTCCGACAGATGGCGCTGGACAGCAAAACGTCAGTGACTGCGCATGACGTGTATAAAAGGAGTTGTAATGAGAGAGAGAATCAGATGCATCAGCAGTCGCAGCATGTTGACGTTCCCTTAAAAGGTGCTTTTGGTGGAGCTGTTTTATCAGAATGAGGAATGTGCTAGTTCAGCGTTACGATCCTATCGCCATAGGAAGGGGATTCGAACGGGTAAAGATCCTTTGACAAATGCAGCTGTGGTGAGAATGATTTCGAAGTTCGAAGCCACGGCTTGTTTAGACGATAGGCCCCGTAGTGGCCCACCGAGCACAAGGCGTAATGCTGCTGAGACAGTTCCCCGGGTTCGATTCCCGGCGGGGTCAGGGATTTTCTCTACCTCGTGATGACTGGGTGTTGTGTGATGTCCTTAGGTTAGTTAGGTTTAAGTTGTTCTAAGTTCTAGGGGACTGATGACCATAGATGTTAAGTCTCATAGTGCTCAGAGCCATTTGAACCATTTTTTGCTGAGACAGTTCAGGAAGAAATGGCGACTGTAGCGGGTTCGTCTATGCACGGGGAAGTCAGCGCTCGTGCAGTCGCACGTCGCACCGGCATTCCATACACTACTGTTTGGTTGGCTCTTAGGCATACCCTCCGATGCTATCCGTACAAAATCCATCGGCATCATGAACTGTTACCTGGCGATTTAGTGAAGCGGAGGGCATTTGCGGTGTGGGCGTTTCAAAAGATGACGGAAGATGACGATTAGTTGAGTAATGTGTTGTGGACAGACGAAATTCATTTCACGCTCTGAGGGTGTGTCAACGCCCACAACTGCAGAATTTGGGCTACCGAAAATCCTAGAACTTTCGTTAAAACACCATTGCACGACGAGAAAGTCACCGTATGGGTTGGATTTTCCACATCTACCGTTATCGGGCCTTTTTTCTTCGAGGAAATGCGTGATTCTCGTTTTGTAACTGCTACCGTGACGGGTGAGAAGTACGCCGATATGTTACAGAATCGCATCATCTACAGCCTGGCTGATAAGCACCTGTTGTAACGTACGATGTTTATGGAGGATGGCGCTCCACCCCATATTGCTAGACGCGTGAAAGATCTCTTGCGCCCGCCGTTTGGTGATGATCGTGTGCTCAGCTTCCACTTTCGTCATGCTTGGCCTCCCAGGTCCCCAGACCTCAGTCCGTGCGATTATTGGCTTTGGGGTTACCTGAAGTTGCAAGTGTATCGTGATCGACCGACATCTCTAGGGATGCTGAAAGACAACATCCGATGCCAATGTCTCACCATAACTCCGGACATGCTTTGCAGTGCTGTTCTCAACATTATTCCTCGACTACAGCTATTGTTGAGGAATGATGGTGGACATATTGAGCATTTCCTATAAAGAACATCATCTTTGCTTTGTCTTAATTTGTTTCGCGTATTGTTGCTATTCTGATCAGATAAAGCGCCATCTGTCGGACATTTTTTGAAATATTTTTTTTTTTTTTTTTTTTTTTTTTTGTTCGAGTAAAACCACATGTCATTCCAAGCATGTTTGTCCATTTGTACCTCTCTATCTACATTATTCCGTGATTTATTCAGTTTTCAAATTTATACTGACTTTTTGATCACCCAGTATAGAGATATGTAAACAGGCAGAATACGGCACTGCGGTCGGCAATGCCTATATAAGACATCAAGTGTATGGCGCAATTGTTAGATCGGTTACTGCTGGTACAATAGCAGGTTATCAAGATTTAAGTGAGTTTGAACGTTGTGTTATAATCACCGCATGAGCGATGGGATACAGCATCTCCGAGGTGGCGATGTCAGGATTTTCTCGTAAGACTATTTCACGGGCGTATCGTGAATATCAGGAGTCCGGTAAAACATCAAATTCCCGATATCACTGCGGCCGGAAAAAGATCCTGCAAGAACGGGACCAACGACGACTGAAGAGAATCGTTCAGCGTGACAGAAGTTCAACCCTTCCGCAAATTGCTGCAGATTTCAATGCTGGACCAAGTGTCAGCATGTCAACCATTCAACGAAACACCACCGACATGAGCTTTCGGAGCCAAAGGCCCACTCCTGTACAATTGATGACTGTATGACACAAAGCTTTACGCCTCGCCTGGTCCCGTTAACATCGAAATTTGACTTTTGATGTCTGGAAACATGTTGCCTGGTCGGACGAGTCTCGTTTCGAATTGTAACGAGTTGATGGGCCTGTACAGATATGGCGACAACCTCATTAATCCATAGACCCTGCATGTCAAGCTGGTGGAGGCTCTGTAATGGTGTGAGGCGTGTGCAGTTGGAGTGATATGGGACCCTTGATATGTCTAGTTACGATTCTGACAGGTGACACGTACGTAAGCACCCTGTCTGATCACTTGTATCCATTAATGTCCATTGTGATTTCAGACGGACTTTCCAGCAGGACAGTGCAACACCCCATACGTTAAGGGTTTCTACACAGTGGCTCGAGGAACATATTCTGAGTTTAAACACTTTCACTGGCCACCAAACTCCCCAGACATAAACGTTATTGAACATATCTGGGATGACTTGCAACGTGCTGTTCAGAAGAAATCTCCACCTCCTGGTATGCTTACGGGTTTATGGACAGCCCTGCACAATTCGTGGTGTCAGTTTCCTCCAGTACTACTTCAGAGATTATTTAAGTTCATGCCACGTCGTTTTGCGGCACTTTTGCGTGGTCGCATGGACCCTACGTGATATTAGGCAGATGTACCAGTGTATTATGGTGACAGAGAGGCCCCGTAATGCGACTCCGTGGGCACAGGCTTTCGTACGCTAACTTTTCACGAAGCGTGTGTGTGTGTGGGCATGCTAACTTGCATATCATCCTCGTGGGAAGAAAAATTTCCATTCCACAATCATAGAAACGAGGTTCTCGGAGCTAGCGGGGCGGCCAATTCCACGTCACAGACAATTGCCCCTTTCCAGAGGCTTGTTGGAAACTCATTCCAGTACCGTATATGTAAAAATTTGCTCATGCGAGGCTCTACTTGGAGAGCCATTTTCATTATTGTGACAAAAAGGAGATCAGACAGGACAGAAAAAATCGTGACACCTAGGAGTACGGTGTCATAAACGAAAGGTGAAAGGCGTGTTTCTATATCTTTAAGATAATGTCTATTTAAATATCGCGAAAATCGCACAAGAGTGGCGCTAGTTGTGGCACTATGACGGTGGAAATCAGGTTTACTTTGAATGCACGTCTCGAGCGTTAGTTACCTTTGAGATTAGACGTGGTGAGATGGTCAACAATGCCTTTAGAGCCACACAGACGCCATTATCAACACCTCAAAGACTTTGAAAGAGGCCATGTAATTGGGCTACGAGAAGCTAGATGTACCTTCTGAGATACTGCAGAAAGGTTTGGCGCGTATGTAGCAACTTCTCTTCACTGGTGGCAGCAGTGGTCTCGAGAATGTATGGTCAGAGGAAGACAGGGTTCCGGGAGGCCACGTGGCAATAGCGAGAGGGAATCCCTTCGTGTTTAGTGTATGACTCTGATGCATCATATTGCATCTGCAGCAGCAATCTGAGCGGCAGTTGGCACCACAGTGACACAACGAACTGTTATAAATCGGTTACTTCAAGGACAGCTCTGAGCCAGACATTCTGTAACGTGCAGTCCACTGACCTCGAACTACCACCATTTGCGACTTCAGTGGCGTGAAGTGACAAATCATTGGAAGGCAGGGAGGAGGTCTGTTGGGTTTTCTGTGGAATCTGTTTCTGCCTAGATGCCAAACATATTCGTGTGTTTCTTAGGAGGACGCCCTCTCGGTTACTTCAAGGACAGCTCTGAGCCAGACATTCTGTAACGTGCAGTCCACTGACCTCGAACTATCACCATTTGCGACTTCAGTGGCGTGAAGTGACAAATCATTGGAAGGCAGGGAGGAGGTCTGTTGGGTTTTCTGTGGAATCTGTTTCTGCCTAGATGCCAAACATATTCGTGTGTTTCTTAGGAGGACGCCCTCTCGGTTACTTCAAGGACAGCTCTGAGCCAGACATTCTGTAACGTGCAGTCCACTGACCTCGAACTACCACCATTTGCGACTTCAGTGGCGTGAAGTGACAAATCATTGGAAGGCAGGGAGGAGGTCTGTTGGGTTTTCTGTGGAATCTGTTTCTGCCTAGATGCCAAACATATTCGTGCGTTTCTTAGGAGGACGCCCTCTGAGAACTTGCAAGCAATCTGCCTCCAGGCTAGGCACACTGGATCTTCACTGGAGTTATGACTGTAGGAGCACCCTGTTGGTTATCCCACGCACTCTGATCGCAACGCTGTACATCGTTATGGTGATTCGACCTGTTGTGCTGTCATTCATGAACAACATCGCACGGGTTGTTTTCCAACAGGAAAACCCTCGCCTACATACCACTGTTTTAACCGAAAATGCTCTACTGAGTATCGACATGTCGCTTCGTTCTGCTCGATAATCAGGTCTCACAGCAATCAAGCACTTATGGGACACTATCGGACGACAACACCAGCTTCATCCACAGACAGCGTTAACCTTTTCTGTATAGACCGACAAAGTGAAAAAGGCATGGAACTCTATCCCACAAACTGACATCCGGCAGCTGTACAAGTAATGCTTACACGTTTATGCTTGCATTGAGTATTATGGCGCTTTCTCGCGTGATCTTCCAATATTAATCCATTAAATATGTTACACAAGCCACTGCATTCCAGGAATTTCTTTCCATGAATTATTTTTTTTTTGTTTTGTAATTTTTCCGTCAGTGTATTTTCGAACATTGTTTCCGTTACCTCTCGAGTATGATCTTCGTTCTTCTTGTCAGAATGGTGCAAAATGGCGTCATATTATACGAATACAAAACGAGTCAGCCAGAGAAGTGATCCAGGTTTTTCAAACCTCCCTCTCCTTGACGGTGAGAAAATTTCTGAGAGCTACGTATCCAATCAAATGTAAGCTACCCCACTGGTCCCATAACAAATGAGAGCAATCAATCGTCCTTCTCGCCAGATAAATTCCAAGTTAGTCATACTATTGCAACATCCTGCATGTAAATCACTTTCTTATATACATCCCATATCCTTATTCATATGAGGACACCTTCATTACCTTCCACATTCAGATTTCTTACCTACAGTTACAGTTAACAGCGACATTTTAGAAAATGACCAGAAAAAGAAACAACAGTATCATGAAGTGTTATCTTTTTTCAAATTTACATTTGTAAACATGTAGACAAAAAGCGTCTAACTAGACGTTGCCAACTTGTTCCAATTACAGTGAATGGAAACAACGAATACATTAGTACAAGAAACTTTACAGCTTACTCTTCATCATTAACAAGTTTTGGTTTGAATCTGAATTTTCTTTTTGATGTGTTTTATTTTCTTAGCCAGCATCCTTTCCTTATTCAGTGCAAATGACATCACGTTGTGCTTTTTCCCCAACACTTCCTTTTAAGTAGG
The DNA here is from genome assembly GCF_021461385.2 of Schistocerca piceifrons. NCBI lineage: Eukaryota > Metazoa > Arthropoda > Insecta > Orthoptera > Acrididae > Schistocerca > Schistocerca piceifrons. Next base: position 601,185,591 of record NC_060141.1, on the reverse strand, counting down.
TTATGAATTCTGTTATTTTTCCTGATTTATATTCATTATATAGTTGCCGTCTGTCTATGAAAAAAGTGCCCTTTAAATATTAAATTTTGTGTCTTTAATGCAGAGATCTCCACCCCTTTGTATAATTACGCACCTAATCATTGATTATTTTGATAATCTCAGCGTTCAAATCCCTAATTCCCTACTTCAAGGCCAAGCTGCTATACGTCCAGTTCGTGTCTTTTCCCCAGAGGAGACGCAGTATACGGTAAACTTCCGTCAGCAAACGGTGAAGTCTTGAAAAATGCTAGTTCTTTAAAACAAAGTCCAGAGCGCAACTAGCAAGACGAATGATCAAAATAGTTAATATTTACGGAAAATGAAGAGCAGTTTGCGCTCAAAACGAAGTTTCTCGAGTTGGAATGAAGTCACTTAGACAATAATAACGAGACGTAGGTAAGGGAAGAGAACTCGTGCTCAATACTTACAGTCACCTCGATTCGGTTGTTAGGGTATCCGTGCGTGGCGCTGCCTGAGACATCGCCGACGGTGAGCGCCGCCTGGAAGTCATAGATGACCTCGATGTTGGGCAGGTCGATGTAACCTCGCAGGTATCCCTCAAAATAGGTGACTGTCTCGCCCCAAGCAGTTTCGCCAACCAGGAATGCGCCCATATTTGTCACATTGCCGTAGCTGTATGCACACTGACCCTTCAGTTCTACGTCGTACGACGTAGTACTGCAATCAATAAAAAACGGATTACGTAACTGAATCGGAAATACTTGAAACCAAATAAGTCAAAATTTTCAATTTTTGTTTTTCATCGAAGAGTATAACCTATGATTTGGTGTTGAAATGAAATACGCCAGTCTCCTACAAATGGTAGAAAACGTGGTGCATTTTACACTCTTTGTTGCTGAAACGAAATAAGTCAGTGATTTATTTGCCTCCAACAGTTACTGCTCGTTTCCGCGCTGAAGCTGTTTTCCTCCAATACTATACATTATTGATAAAATTATCCACTTCCTTTGATGTGACATTAACGGTCACTGTTAACATTCACTGAGTGGCACTTGGTTGTATAACTATGGCTACAAAAAGGAAGAATAGTAGTGGAGATTATGATAGGAATAAGGTAAAGACAGCTGGTACAAAAAGACTACCTTATCGAAATTACAGAGGAGATTATGTTCCAGGGAAAGCAGTTAGAGAATTTTGCAGGTAAATAACAGTCTTTCTTGGAACAACCGTAGGAAACAGTATAGATGTAAATACATCAATATTACCAGCAACACCAATGTTATATTATTAATTTACTTTCAACTGCGGAATTAAATGTTATGACTCCATTTGTGTAATTTAATGTAATAATATTTTGACAGAATACCTTGATCTTCCTACCAAGGATACCCAGGACTGCAGCGCCTTATTGAAGCGAAGGAAGTAGAGCAGAGGTGTCCTCGGAAATCTGATCCAGAATGCTGTGAAAACTGTAGGAATGCAACGTTTCTTTACCATATAATGCTTGGAAGTGAAAGGAAACTGGTGTACAAGAAAGCTTTCCTGAATATACATGCAGTGACGAATTCGCTCGTGTTTCGAATCTGTAAATTGCTGCTGATGGGAATCACACCTATTCATAAACGCGGGAAACCCTGAACACCAAGAACACATCAGACAATACCCCTGCACTCATTCACGAGGATATAAAGTCTTTCCCCGTAAAAACCTCACATTATTCACAAAAAATAGTAACATATTTAAACTCTGAACTAAATGTGCGGACAATGCACAGTATGTTCAATGACAAATATATATATTGTAAAGTAAAATATGATGTTTATCGTAATTATTATCGGGACAGTTCTAGTTATTCCTTTTTCGGACCGCAGGATGGTGTCTGTTGTAAATGTGAAAAGCTTGAACTCAAACTGGAAAGACCACATTTAAATGAAAGAGCCAAGCTTGTCTCCAGAGCGGAATTAAACGTTCATAGGCATTGTAGCTCTAAATTTTACAACTCACTTCGGTATGCCAAGAGAAGAGCCAAGTCCATTGATACCGTGGGAGACGTAGTTCTTGATTATATGCAAAACTTGCCGCTTCCACTTATCCCTATGCAACAGATATTCTACCTGCAACAATTGTCGGTGTACTGTTTCAGCAAACATGATTTGAAAACTGAACACTTCACTGTGTACTTGTACCATGAAGGTTTAGGAAGGAAATGTGTGAACGAAGTAGCATCTTTCGTTTCTGATTGACTAAAAAATAATCTCAGTAAAAATGTGGCTAATCTTCTTTTGTGTTCTGACGGTTGCATCGGCCAGAACAAAAACCACACCTTTATACGCACGTGTATGGGCATGGTTCAAGCAGGAATCCTCAAGAGTATAATACACAAATATCCTGAGAGAGGCCACTCATTCCTCCGTGTGATCGCGACTTTGGACAATATAACAGGAAAATAAAAACTCGTGGCAGCATTTACACCTCTTATGAATCCATGGAACTGATAGCAAGCAGTAAAAGGAATGTGACAGTAAAATTAGTTAATGGAGACGAAATACTAGATTCCAACAATTGGTGGCCAAAATATTTTAGAAAAAGTGTTGCTTCGTGTGAGACAGTGACAGGACAATCCAATAAAAAAATCTTCTTAGCTCCGAGTAGCTCCAAAGAAATACAATGCCTTGGAATAGGAGAGGTGCTTGGCCTTCTGTACATCGATGGATTAGTAAGCCATACCTTTCGCTTTAGAAAGACACACGAGTCAATCATTCCAGGATTAATGGACAGCATTCCAGCGGCCCACCCGACATACCAAGTACCTATTTACATAATGAAGATGGAAGATGTGAAGAAAGTCATCTAATATGTGCCTGCTGCAAAGAGATCATTCTATGGAGAAGTGGTTTCTTGGCCAGTGACTGACTAAAATTATAGCTAATGCATAGTTAATCGTTATTGCTCTTAAAATTCAGTTTGTTCCATTGTGTCAGACCATGCTAATATATTATGAAGTGTTCAAAAATTAAATCCTAAAAAATAAAAAAATATATATTTTAAGTTGTTGAAACCAAATAAGTCAAAAAACTTTGAAAACATTCTCTCTGAATAAAAGCAGACTAAAGTCAGTTTCAATTCTGAAAATTCCAGTAATGTAGCAATAATACAAATGTCAGTATTCAGTTTTTTTGTTTCTCCTGAAAAGTGTAAAAGATGACTTTTATTTGGTTCCAACAATTGATGATTCAATTCTTAAGTGCTTTCCCAACAATATGTTGACATGCTGAATAAGCGGGACTTTTGCCGGTTGTTCGTGTCATTCTCGCGAGAACGCCGCGAACAACCGACCGAAGTCCCAATTATTCAACATGTCAAAAACATGATTACAGCTTGCTAATCAAATTAATTATTACTAACTGCGTGTTTTATAATTCTAAAAGTGTTCTTTTTCAATATACGAGGTGTGATAGGAAATTTTTAAGAATGGATCCGCTACTGCTTATTGGTTTGGCGGGCAGGTTCACAGAGGGTGGGGAGTGAGTCACTGCCTTGTCCTTGAACGCCTTCTGACAGGAAAATGCATTTCCTTTATTCAGTTCGTTGTGGCAGCTGTCAGAGTGTGGGTCTGTTAGAGCATGTGGTCGTATTAGGTCTGCGTACAAATGGATGTAAAAAAGAGTTTGTGTGAATTTTTTTTAAACCAGGAAATCTTCTTCTGAGACTTACGAACTATTAAAAACAGCTTTTGGAGATAATTGTATGAGCCAGTCAAATGTTTCCTTCTGGTTCAACAGATTTAAAAATGGCCGTGAATCATTTGAAGATGAACCATGGCCCGGTCGTCCTTCCACCTCAAAAACGAATGAAAAAGTTGTGAAAGTTCACGACTTAGTGCGCTCTGATCGTAGACTTACAATTAAGGAGATGGCTGATGAACTTAATTTAAGTTTCTATGCTGCTCAGTCAATTTCAGCTGAAGATCTCAACATGCATCGAGTGTCCATAAAATTCATTTCAAAAGTGTTGTCAAGTGACAAGAGACAATACCGACTTTAAGTGAGCTGAGAACTGATTAACTGATTTGTTAAATAGGGTAATTACAGGTGACAATTCATGGCTATATAGGTATGATCCTGAACCCAAAGTGCAGTCTTCGCAGTGGAAGACTCCAGGCAAAGTCAGTCGAAGGTGAAGACAATGTTCGTGAATTTTTTCAGTTCTACCCGTATTGTGCATCATGAATTTACCCCTGAAGGACTCACAATTAACTATGAATACTACAAATTTGTCCTTAAGCGTTTGCGTGAAAAGGTGCAGAAGAAAAGGCGTGCATTGTGGAAAGACAGGAGTTGGGTGCTACACCAAGACAATGCTCCGGCAAATTGTGCCTTCTCCATCGTCGAATTTTTTACCAAATTCAAAATTCCTGTGCATCCACAACCACCATATTTCCAGGAATATCTCCAAAAGTGGAAACACCGTTGGAGTCGATGTGTTCAGTCAGAAGGGGACTATTTTGAAGGAGATGCACCACAGTAGCATGTAAGTACCACCATCGTACAATTATGAGCCCCTTCTTAAAACTTTCCAATCACACCTCGTATTCTACACCTAAAATACATGGGAGTGGGGGAGAAGAAACACTCGTGTAGGTGTCGTTTCTTCCATTTTCTGCTACAAGACTGTTCATTCTCCTTCAAGCAATCCTAGAATCGGTTGTCATAGTCATAATGCTCAGTGTTCTACGAAGAACGTGATATTTTCCTTCCTTGTGGTGTAAAGGATACTCTCGGAAAGCACGTATTTCAACACATACCCAAGAAGTCTGTTGAGCGTTTCTGCGACGCTTTCTTGCTAACTAAACTGATAATAAATAAATCGTCCAGTTTTCAGTAAAATATTTCCATCCCTGTACTGATTAAGTGTTCTTACGAGTGATTTGTCACAGATCTCCCTAATAAACATGTAACCTTTAGCAATATCCTTTTAATGAAATTCCAAATGGTCTTTTCACATGCAAGTAGATATGGTCGTTAACATTAAAATACTATGGATGAATATCCCAACGTATTTGAGAAATGTGATTGGTTTAATTGATAGATACGCTTGTTACTGTGAGATCTTTTAGTGTGTTTAGAGGTATAACGGCGCATTTATTAATATCGAGGAACAGCTGCCAGTCTTTGCGCCAATGATGAAAGAGACAGTACAGGTGATGGTCTAGTGTGGGAGGTATAGACGACCTAGTTGCCATCTCGGACAGCAAAATGAGTCTCCCTGAATCAAAAGTAAATACATTTTCGTGAAATAAGGCAGTAAGTAAATTCCTATGAATTGATGTTGTGGTTTTTATGTTACTCCCATATAACGAAAGTAAATTTTAATGGTAATATTAGCAAGTACTATGTATACAAAAATGACAGCAATAGCAGTAGTATTAGTAGAAGTAGTAGTACGGTAGCAGAAGCAGAAGTAGTAGTAGAAGTAGTAGTAGTGATAGTTGTTGTTGTTGCTGTTTGGAAAGTAAAAGTTGTTATTGCTGTCCATAAAGTGAAACCTTGTAATAATAATTGCAGTACTCTTACTAATGATAGATAACATGAGGAAATCGTAGAAAAAACTGCACCTAAGGGTATCTGACAATTATAATCAAGGACGAAATCGCTGACACTCTACAGCTGGGAGAGTCAAGCAGCTGTGAATGGCAACTGATTAAAGGGTAATATTTAAAATGTCGAAAAAGTAAATTTTAAGTGAACCAAATGCACATTGTTAATATTTATGTTTATCATGTAAATAACAACAAATATATCTTCTGCAAATGAATGTTGCAAAAAGTGATAAATATATTGCAAAAAATATCTTTCAGGCAAACAAGTGAAAACCATACATGAAAATGGTTACCATTAATTTTATATAACCAGTTGATGGCCTAATAATTCTTGAGTAAAACAACAAATTTCAAGAATAAAATACATTCATACTCTTCTTTTTCAGAGAGGACGCTCTCTGCAAATCAAATATCTGGGAGACACATAAGACCCCTGCCACAACTTCAGTCAGTAGGTATCTCTCTCCAGCTTTCCAGACACCACAAATACCCCCTTGCACACGCAGCTGGACCTGTCATGGTATGGGGAACAGAAACACAAAGGAATTGTGTTAACCATGGCCATTTTTCTGATTTTAAACTAAATAGTCTCACGCTACAGTTTCTCAAGGCAAGTCTCCTATTAGGCAGAAGGTAAACGTGGTTTCCAAGATGAAACATGCTGCAGTAGGCGCGTATTAAAGAGACTTGCTTCTCACTTCCCACACACAGTAGACGTTGTTACTTACCTTGTGTGGAGCAGTGGACAAGAAGGAAAGAATTTAACTCAAAGAGAATAAAAAAAACTTAGGCCCTATGAGTTCCCGAAGCAAAAGTCAATTGCAGTTTTACCACTACCTACCTTCTGAATTTCAAAGAGGGTTTCCCATTCAACGATGTCAAAAGTTTTCTCTAAGACTGCAAATGATACAGACATAAGTTTGCCTTTCCTTTAACCTATCTTGTCCTAAAAGTCGCAGAGTCTACTCCCTCTCGTGTTCCTGCATTTCTCCAAAATCGAAACTGATATTCTCTGAGATAAGTTTATTCCAGTTTTTCCATTCTTCTATAAAGAAATCGTGTTAGTATTTTGCAACCATGCCCTGTTTAACTGATGATTCGATAATATTCACACCTTAAAGCCACTGCTCTCTTTGGAATTGGAATTATTACATTGCTCTTGATGTTTGAAAATTTCGCCTATCTTGCACATCAAATGGAATAATTTTGTCATGACTGGACACTCCCAAGGTTACCAGTAGTTCTGATGGAATGTCGTCTACTCCAGGCGCCCTGTTTCCTTCAGTGTTCTGCCAAATTCTTCTCATGGTATCGTATCTCCCACATCATCTTCATCTACTTCCTCTTCTCTGTCTACATTATTGCTTTCACGTTGCTGTGCTAGTATTAGTCTTAGTCATAGGAAGCTGAAAATTTGTTAAAATTCAGTAAAGGCGCGGTTGGGCGAAGAAGTCTGGCGCTGCTGGCAGTGTGTGGTAATAATCAGCAACCAATAGGCCAGACAGGGTAAATATGGCACAGAGCTGTAGCGACGTATTGCATGTACGATTTGTTTGGAAAGAAGCAACAGTGAGGCAGGGAAATGCAGCATTGCTTTAAGTTATTAGGATGTGTGAGGAATGGCAGTAGGCCAGAGCTGAGTGTGGCCATGTGTACATGGCTGATGTATGGCAATAGTTTCTGTCTCCCTCTGACACTACATCAGAAGTGAGGGGAAAGCAGTATCAACAGTCAGGCACTCTTAGCTTGAGGTGGACCAGGTCTGGTGAGTCAGGTCGGACCTGTGCTTGTCTACGCTTATAGGTACCAGTCTGGCAGTGATGTTATAAATATGCTGTGGAGCCTGTTCTTTATTACCATGTACTTGTCCTGGCTGTATTCCGCTTCCAGGGACACAACACCAGGGTGGGACGGAATGGCAGCCCTTGGAGATCACAGCGGTGTGCAGCGGGTCCAGGATGGGCCACGTTCACTTCCCACCAGGCGTACTGGGGACCGGGTGAGGTGTACGCTGTGGGAGGCGTGGCAGCACTGGAGCAGCGCCAGAGACTGCAGCAGGTGTGGCCATCAGGCAAGCACCACTAGCAGCAAGTTGCAGCAACGCATCCAGGAGGGCACTGTTTCGAGACCTGTCCTGTCCTGGGAGCAGCGTTAGCCTGAGGGCCATGGGTGACCAGTACAACAACCATCATCCCAGGGTCGGACAGAGCAGGCTGAACAGGGCGGAGGGTGTTGGGGACCAGGAACTGCAACAGTCTGCGGAATCACGGGCAGCTAAGCGACACAGGACGCAACACCTCGGTGAGCGGCGACCGGGCAGAGTGTGGCCAACTCCTGGCTGAGTGGCCTTGATGATGGGGCAGCAGCGTCAACATAGCAGGAGTTGCTGTGCCAGCTGGACTCGCAGAACAGCGCTGCGGGCGGCGCCCCGACACTATGCTGCACCCATCCGGGGTTTGACCATTGATGCCTTGCAACAGTAGTGTCAGAAGTGATGCTGGTTACAACAAGGTACAGAATTTCCGCTCCCACATCTTATGTCTAGCAAGTAGCGTTGAGGTGTGCCCATGTAAAGGGATAGTTGAGTTGTTTGGTTGCGTTCGTGACTGGTGGTCGTACACATTTTGTTACGTCTTGTCGTTCAGGAAGTATTCGTCCATACCGGTATATGAAGGAAAGCAGGACTGTCACCTGCACAGGAGCACGATGGGGATGGGTTAGTGACATTAGATTTATTGATTATTTGTCATTCTTTTGTGTCCTAACGGGTTAAGTGTGAATTAGGATGGACTTTTGGAAGGTGTCTTTTGTAAGGCCTGAGGGACCTGTAGATTTATCTGAATTCAGGGGAAATGGGGGCATGGGGACATAGCACCTAAGTGTTGAAAATTTTGTAACTGTCAGGTCACATATTACTGGGTACAAAGTGGGTGCCAAAGAGTTGTTTTACTTGTACCAGATTTGGACATTTGGCACGCAATTGTTCACAATGTAGATGGGCGATGATTCTCTGCAAGAACTAAGTTTTAGGAGTAGCAGAGTGGAATTAATACTAACAGTCGAGCTATCAGCAAGAATGGTGGAAACATGGCAACCAGCGGAGGCTGCAGCCGTGACTACAGCAAAATCTGAAGTCACTCTAACTGAGCAAATTCAAGTATTGTAGGAGGCGAGGATAAGGGACCAAAAAAAAATTAAGAACTAGCAAGGAGATTTGAGGCAAGGCAAGTAAGGGAAAGGGCGTCGGATGAAAGTAAATGGTAGATTTGGGAGGGTCATAAACTGCTTTTCCCAGCAATCGCGGCATTGATTAACCCTTTTTCGGGTAAAACAATGGAGGATGTGTCAGTATTTCTTAATGGCATTATCACAATGGCTGAGGAGAATGGGTGGTCCGATGTTGTAATGTTGAGAGTTTCGAAGTTGCGCCTGATAGGGGTTGCCAAGTTGTACATATTGTACCATGAAACGCTGAACAATGTGGCGACGTTTGCAGAGCTTGAGGCTGGGTTACGCCAGAGGTAGCAAAACAGAATAGTAGCATTTTTTGTTCGAGAAAAATTAAATGCGTTAGTTATAAGAAGGAATGAGACTGTGGAGATTTTCTCAGACAGGATTCGTAAGCTGAATGCACAAACGTCCGAACTGTCACCGAATGGGGAGACGAAAAGATTGCTGTTACAGGCGGCCGAGAACAGGGCGTTAGATGTGTTTTGTGGGGAGTACCGCTGGAGATGTCACGTCAGTTGAGACTGGAGAATCCCAGTAATCATATGGTGGCTCTAAGGATTGCCACATACTTAGAGGTGGTAGATTATGCGACGAAGCAAAGGGTGGAGCATAAAGTTCTGGCAGCGGAAATTGTTTTGGTTGTGGCCAGGTAGGGCATATTAGGATGCAGTGTCAGGGTCAGTTGCGGTGTTACTCATGTGCGAAAATGTGGCATTGGGCAGTGAACTGTAGGGGGGGAACCTCAGTGACAGCAGCCGTTAAACGAGAACGATACTGCTTCAACTGTCGGAGGGCGGTCCCAGTGAAATTTAGTAATGCACTTGTAGGTGCACAGACGGAATTGTGCTTAGTAGGCTTGGTGAACGGAAGGGAACAGAGAGTTTCGATGAATACGGATACGTTGCACATGGCGGAGCCATTCTCGAGTAGTGAGGAGTCGGATAATGCGCACTGTTTTGTGCGGAGGAGCTTACCGCACGCAAGTTACGTGGAAGGAGATTATAGCGTTCCTGTAAGTATAGATAACTTCGGCAGAGCGGATTTTAGCTTGTCGAAAGGGTTGTTATTGGCCAGATTCGTTTTTTTTTATGAACATGACCTCGATAGGGAGGATTTAGAGGCGAGCCATAAGCAAGACGTCGTTGCAGCGCAATTTCAGGTAGACGACAGGGCCGCGTTGGAGGAGTAGTTATTGACATTTAGCGATTTATTCGGAAAGGAGGGTAGGTTACCGGCAACACCGGTTACAGAGCATCACATACTAACGGAGGATAATGCACCAACGTTTAGGAAACCATATAGGGTAGCACGTCATATGCAACCATTACTAGGGGAGTTTATAGATCAACATATACGGGATGGAACCATAGAACATACTGATAGTCTGTATTCAGGCAATGTAGTTCTCGTACCTAAGGAGTCATTAGATGGTACAACGAAATATAGGTTTTGTTGTGATTATATGTTTCTGAATCCGAAAAATATTTCAGAGGCATATCCGAATCCGAATATCACAGACACATTGGATAATTTGGGACAATGTAAGTATTTTACGATGATGGATTTACAGAGTGGATACCATCAGTTGGAAGTAGCGCCAGAGGATAGGGCAAAGACAGCTTTTACTCTGCCTGGGGGCACTATCAGTATATACGGGTTGAAGAATGCACCGGCAACTTTTCACCGATTATTAGACTGGATTTTAAGGGGATTGAAACCAAAGACGTGAATGGTGTACCTAGATGACATTATAGTATTTTCAAAGGATATACGAGAACATATATCGCGGTTAAGAGAAGTCCTTAGGAGATTGCGGTCGGCATGGTTAACATTAAGTTTAGAAAAATGTAATTTTGCGCAGACTCAGGTCAAATATTTCGGTCATGTAGTCAGTGAACAAGGGGTTCAAACGGATCCTCGGTTAACAGAGGCAGTTCAAAATTTTCCGACGCCACGTACAACGAAGCAGTTACAATCATATATTGGGTTATGTTCTTATTATGGTAAATTTGTAAGGGATTTTGCTAAAGTAGCCGAGCAGTTAAAAAGGCTTTTAAAGAAAGGATATAATTTCAATGGACGCAGGAATGCCAGCAAGGTTTCGATGAATTAAAAATTAGATTATTTTCAGGTCTGGTGTTGGTGTTTCCGAATTTTGAAGAAGACTTAATCTTATCATGTGACGCTTCAAATGGCGAAGTTGGATGTGTTTTGGGGCAAATCGTGAATGGAAAGGAGCATCCGATTGCGTATGCTTCTAGACAGTTAAATAGGGCAAAGCGGAATTATTCTGCAACGGAAAAGGAGATATTGGCTGTAATATATGGAGTAACGCATTTTCGTTGTTACCTTGATGGTAGAAAGTTTAAGGTCGTGACAGATCATGCAGCATTGAAATGGTTACTGGAACTCAAGGATCCTTCTAGTCAGTTATCACGGTGGGCTCTAAAATTAAGTGAGTTTGAAGTATTTCATAAGACAGGGAAGGAACACGATAATGCAGATGTATTAAGTCGTAGGTTAGACGCATTACATGCAATGGGTACGAGTGTCGCGGAATGGTGTATGGCACAAGCAGAGGCTAAGGAGTGCCGGGGTTTTAGAACTCAACCACATTTAATTGTGGAGGGAAATTTGTTGTATAGAGTTATCAGGTGTGGACCACGGGTAGTGGTACAAAGAGTTTGAGAGAGGAAGTCTTAAAGCAGGCCCATGATCATGTGCTTTCAGGGCATGGGGGTCGTTGAGCTACGGAAAGACGAGTAGCAGAACGATTTTTGTGGCGCACTAGGAGAAGGGATGTGGAACAATACGTAGCAAATTGTGTATCATGTGTGGAGCTAGCCCATGTGACGAGCGGAAGAATTCAATTGCAGCGGTTACCAGAGGCTTCGAAACATTTCGAGTTTATCGGGCTAGATAACAAAACACCGGCTGGGAATCGTTACGTTTTAACTATAATTGATCACTTTTCGCGCTTTCTAACCAAGGTATCATTACCAGACCAACAGGCAAGTACGGTAGCACAAGCTTTAGTCAATAACTGGTTATTGAAGTTTGGGGTGCCTGATACCATAATTGCGGATCAGGGAACGAACTTCATGTCCAAATTAGTGTCACAGTTGTGTAGGTTATTGAGAATTAGAAAATTATGGACCAGTTGCATTTACACTTTACAATCACGTCTCAAACAGTGGACTTCGGCTCCTTTGCATGGGTAGGATATTTCACACTTTCTTCGAGAATGGCAGTGGTTGGTTGTAAAAATTGCATGAAGTCAGCGGAAGGATTGACTTGCGTGTTTCAAATTTCTACCAGCAGCCTAGCTATCAGAATGACTGTGTGAAGGGAGTGAAATAGAGAGGAGTTGGGGTTACGATTTGAGGGTGTTTTTCTGATGGATATGAACACATTTTATAGCATTCTGTCCTGCGTACGTTTTGGGGACGACAACATAACCTATCATAAAGCAGCATCTATGAAGAAATGGTTTGTGGACAGCAAAATTCCTAAAATGGACTGGCCTGCACAGAGTCCCGACTTTAACTCAACTGATCACCTTTGGGATCAGTTATAACGTAGAGTTCGCTGCAGACCCCAGAATTCAACATCATTATCATCTCTATGTCAGGCTGTTGAGGAAGAACGGGCTGTCATTCCCCAAAAGTCATTCAGATCCCTTACTGAAAGTGTTCCCACCAGAATTCAAGCCTTCAGATATGCGAAGAGTGAACACACTCTTTCTTAATATCCGTTAATAGGTTTCTATGCGATTAACCATATGGAACACTGTGCTGTTCATGCTCTTTTTTCTTGTGAAGTATAAACCTTTAATACCTCAGTTTGTGCTAAACAATCGGTTCAGGTGTTACAATCAAGATCTTCAGGATGACGACGACGTACGTCAGTTGGCGTTACTGAAACAGATGACACCAATATATTAGTCCCCATAGCAATGAACTGTGAACCACATACCATCCAGTCATGCCCTACGTTTGGAGCGCTACAGCTATTATTCCTCAGTCAATTTCCCCCCCCCCCCCCCCTTTCCGCTTACCCTACATACAGACTCACACTGCTGGTCACAGGGATTGATGCAGCAAGGGCGTCAACAGCGATTTGACGAAGTGTGGTAAACTGTTAGGAAACCTGTTGTTATCAAGCAATAGCATTATAAAATACAGCAAAAATTAGGCAACGGTTCGAGTTCATAATTTTATTATCACTGGAAGAAGATCCGTGGTTTTTAGCCATCCGGAAAGTTTACCATTGTCACTTACAGGCGATCGATGTATCAGCTGGTCATATCTTTCCAGCAAATGCTTCGTTTCGACGACTTGCCTAATCATTATCTTCCAGGCTTATTTCATCTACCTAGTCAACAACACAATGAGACAATTCCAAAGCGAATGACACCCTTAAAGAACATCTCCACTGATTGCATGGTACTCTTCCAGGTCTCATAACTTCTTTTTTCGGTTATAAGTCCTATAATTAGTATGTTGCTGCCCTGTCTCAATTCCTCTCCTGTGCCATCCTCTTCATCTCAGAGTAGCACTCGCAACCTACCTCATCAGTCATTTACTGGTTGTATTTCAGTCTCTGTCTTCCTTTACAGTTGCCATCGCCTACAGCTCCCTCTGACACGATGAAAGTTATTTCCTGATGTGTTAACAAATGTCCTATCATCCTGTCCCTCCTACTTTTCCACACATTTATTTTTCCATCTACTATGCGGATAACCTCCTCTTGCTTTGTCGACCACATAACTTTGAACATTCTTCTATTGCATCACATCTCACACACTTTATTCAATTTCCGATTCGAACTGGCGACCACTTACAATAACTGCCACACTTTATCCGAGAAAAACGGCCCACAGTTCACTATCGTGTATTGCAATGCCCCAAAGGCACATTTTCAGAAGTTACCATACCGCCACAAAGCTATTAACAGGCTGTCGTATCCCTGATAAGCAGAAATGAGTGCTGTATTTCGTTCCAAAAGCGGACGAAGAAGCTATTAAATAGTTGGTCATACTGTTTTGGCTCTTGGTGCCTCTCTCTCTGTGTTATGCTTATTAGGATTAAGAACAGTTGTCAAGCAGACATGGTCCTGTATGTTGCTTCCACACTCACTTTAGCTTATGCCCCTACAACATGAATGACGCCACTGTCGCCGGCCGGGGTGGCCGAGCGGTTCTAAGCGCTACAGTCTGGAACCGCGCGACCGCTACGGCACAGGTTCGAATCCTGCCTCGGGCATGGATGTTTGTGATGTCCTTAGGTTAGTTAGGTTTAAATAGTTCTAAGTTCTAGGGGACTGATGACCTCAGCAGTTAAGTCCCATAGTTCTCAGAGCCATTTGAACCATTTTTGAACGCCACTGTCAAAATTGTGATACTAGTCCTAATGTGTGTAAGTTGCCGCGTGTGAATCTGCCAAAGTAGAGTTACAAATTCATAACTGCAGCAATCTTACTCGTGTTATGCTAAGCGAAACAGACTTTTACGGGAAGATCGATCTCTTCCGCCGATGCGAGAAACGTAAATATGTACAAACTGATCGCTTTGAAACTTTGGCTGTGCGTATTATCTACGAAATCTAGAATATGGACAGATTCAACTACTGAAAACACATTATGGGGTATGTCCGGAATCTAATCACTGTAAATCTGTTGATCATTTTGTCACCGTTCGTATCCTTTGACGTCCCCAGCGAAAGCACTGAATGCGATGACACATCAGTTAAATCCCTACACTTCTAGGATGAAGTTTCGATAATTCATTTCCACAAATAAGATAACAAATCCTTCGACACGATCGTATGGGATACCTGCGCACTCGGCGCAACAATAAAATTAATGCTCAGCATGGAATTACACCGCACCCAACTGCAAAAATACATTCTGACTTAAAATAGAGAAAAATTGATAGAATAAGTGAAGAGTAATGAGACGGTTTCTGTACACCACATCGAGAGGGGTTTGTTGGTACGATTAATTGGGTGTCTAACTTGTAAGTTGTTATTGTTGTCTTCAGCTCAAATACTGGTAGACTGGTTTGATCAAAGTCTCGCACCAGCCTGTCCTGTGCAAGCACCTTATTCTCTATATAAATCCTGCAACTTCGTACATTCATTTCAACCCACTTACTGTATTAAACACTTGATCTCCCTCTACAATTTTTACTCACCACAATAACCATCATTATTAAACTGACGTTTTCTTGATGCCTCGGGATCTTTCCTATCAATTGAACCCTTCCTTTACTTAGGTTGCGCAATAAATTTGTTATTTAGTATTTATATTGGCTTGCAATTGGCTGGATGCTAAAGAAATTTTTTTAAAAGTTATCTGTATTGGCGGTAAAATAGTCACTAGTAACCAGTAATGTGTTCAGGCACAATGCGAATTATTGTGTGGAATGGTGTAGGGTGGCGCTTTCTTGCTGGTGTGATGTCGGGGCGGCACGGATGTTGGGGGGAGGTGCTGTGGCCCGCTCAAGTGATGTGGAACGGACTGGCAGGCTGTCGGAGTGTGGGCTGTCTTGTACACGGTGTGGCGTCATGTGCTCATGACAGAGGGGTCACTCTCTCTACAAGCCAGTTTAATATTCAATTTTATTGCATACTAATGTTGTTATGGTTTTCAGTCCGAAGACTGGTTTGATGCAGCTGTCAATGCAATTCTGTGCTGTACAAGCCTCTTCATCTTCAAATAACTACGTCAACTTGCATCCTTGTAAATCTCCTTACTGTATTCAGCTCTTGGTCTCCCTCTGCAATTTCTATCCCGCACACTTCTCTCTAATACTAGATTTGTGATCCCTCAATGTTTCAGTATGTATCCTGTCAAGTGATCCCTTTTTCTAGTCAGGTTGTGCCACAAATTTCTTTTCTCCCCAGTTATTTTCACTACCGCATCATTAGTTATCTGACCTACTAATTTAATATTCAAATTTCAAAATCTTTTATTCTCTCCTTGTTCAAGCTGTTTATCGTCCATTTTTCACTTCCATACATACAGGGGATAGGCAAAACAATGACACATGGTGCAGGGAATGGCAATTGTACCTCAATGTAGACAAGTATAATGTACTGCGAATACACAAAAAGAATGTTCCCTTATCATTTAGCTACAATATAGCAGGTCAGCAACTGGAAGCAGTTAATTCCATAAATTATCTGGGCGTATGCATTAGGAGTGATTTAAAATGGAATGATCATATAAGGTTGATCGTCGGTAAAGCAGATGCCACACTGAGATTCATTGGAAGAATCCTAAGGAAATGCAATCCGAAAACAAAAGAAGTAGGTTACATTACGCTTGTTAGCCCACTGTTTGAATACTGCTCAGCAGTGTGGGATCCGTACCAGATAGGGTTGATAGAAGAGATAGAGAAGATCCAACCGAGAGCAGCGCGCTTCGTCACAGTATCATTTACTAATCGCGAAAGCGTTACGGAGATGACAGATAAACTCCAGTGGAAGACTCTGCAAGAGATACGCTCAGTAGCTCGGTACTAGCTTTTGTTGAAATTTCGAGAACATACCTTCACCAAGGAGTCAAGCAGTATATTGCTCCCTCCTACGTATATCTCGCGAAGAGACCATGAGGATAAAATCAGAGAGATTAGAGCCCACACAGAGGCATACCGACAATCCTTCTTTCCACGAACAATACGAGACTGGAATAGAAGGGAGAACCGATAGAGGTACTCAAGGTACCCTCCGCCACACACCGTCAGCTGGCTTGCGGAGTATGGATGTAGATGTAGATGTAAATGTATTCGGTGTTTCCTCTGATTTAAGTACTATGGAAAAATCTCAATTTTCCATGAACTGACAGTAGCTTTTTCGTGGCTGCGAGAAACTCAGAGTGAATGCCAGTTAATTAACACGAAAATCTGACAGAACGTATCCCAGTGCTAAGGCTGATTAATGATTCCGTGCCTCAGTCTGTAAAATTGGAACTATTATTGTAGTCAGTCAGTAAGTATGTTAAGAACCGTTTTCCTCAGGAATCAGTAGACGTATCAAGTCCAGGTTTATGTCAAATATTAACGTCTATTGTCCCTTCGGGGTGCATAATTTTTAAGCTTCTAAGTCAATTCAGTCAAAATATACGGCCATTCATGTAACGTATTTCGATGCTTGAAAACTCACTCATCAAAACGTTTACGGTACTTCCAGTTGACCTAGAATCAAGAAATTGGGCAAGAAGGAAGGTTTCACGGCGCAACTAAACGAAAATATCCGATAATTGTTAATTTACTTATCCATCCGTTAAAGACCTTTTCCTATGGAACAGTTTGGCGTATCAAATTGAAATTGATCTCAAGTACTGTGGTCAATGGTCCCTCGGTCTTGAAAAGTTTTTGACTTTTTAGTCAATGCAGTCAAAAGATACAGCCATTTACGTCACAAATTTCGCTACTCGAAAGGTAACATATCATAACCTACAGGGTACTCCATGTTGACCCAGATTCATGAAATTTGGCAAAAAGCCATTTTTCATAGTACAAGTAAAGGAAAAGATCCGAGTTCGTTAAATTGTAATAAATTAAACAATCTCGAAGTCATGGAATGCGTGGGACCAATATCTTGCCAGCGTCAATGTGGATCACAGACAAAAATCGTCGAGATCCTCGACTCCCGAAGTGGATAAACTGTCTATATACATAATTACGTTTTTACGGAGCTTTCAGTGCGGGAGTCCTACCCACATGTAGGCAATTTTTGGTGCAATTACATTGATTACGTTTGATGTCGCAAAACACCTGCGCTGTCATATTTCGATATTCTCAAGTAGCCAAATGTGGGACGGACAGGAATTTTAGTACTTGTAATGTCTCTTGCAGCGGTCTCTCCGCGATATTTTCAGAAATTTTATATATTATATAACTCAGTACATATCTCGAAATATCTCTTCTTATGTTACCGATTCCTAAACTTTAACATACGATAATTATCAACGCAAAGTATTCCAAGCCCTATTATTCCTTGGAGCGTCCATTTACTCCATGGGATAGCTTCTCTGCTATCTGTTTTCTCTTAGGAAAAAGAATGAGGAGCGCTTGCCGATTAGCCGTGAAAGAAGGACGTATATGTATGTATTGCTGAGCTAGTCGCCATCTTGATGAGATTCTGTATGAGAAGGAATTTAATACATGAACTAAACTAAAATAAGTGTGTTCGCGTATTATTTAACTGATTATTATTGACAGTGTCTGCTTACTACGCTTTGGGGAACGTCTGATTTACACTGGACGAACTTGCCGTTTTGTATGCTCAAGATATCCAGTTACTTCAAATAAATAGGCTAACACGGTCTTACCAGCAGATCTCCGGTCTTCCCCATGTGATCACCGAAAGTTAATAATTATTACAACTGTTTTCAGGAGATCGACTGACAACTTTCGTCGCACCGAGACTTCGAAATTGCTTCACTGCCTTATGTAATTTAAGTTAAGCTCAATTTAATCAGGAAAGAACAGTATTGAACTGTGTGAATGTGAAGCCTGCTTTGTGAACGAAAATTCCCTTAGTATACGCATGTTTTTTACTATCCTGATCAGTGAAGCTAAATCAGGCCGGTGTGAGAGAGGTTTTTAAATTTTGTAAACACCACACAAAAAATTATTAAATACTGCTTTTGTTCTTATAACACATTTCGAAACAAAACAAAAAATTACACAGCAGAGTGATTTTCTCGATTTGAAAACGAGTCTTAAAATGAGTAATGTGAAAAAGACTACCACAGTCCTCACTTCATAATTCCGAAATAAGTTTAAATTACAGTCTTAACCCAGTATTTATTTGTAATATAGTAATAATCTCGACTGGAAGTAGCTACTCACTTAAGATCTTTGGTGAAGTCGTGAACGGCTAGGTTGTTGAAGCCCAGACTGCGGACGGCATCATCGAACTGGTCCACGAGGCTGGAAAAATAGTCCTCCGGCGCCAGAGCAGAGCCACGCACGGCGTGGCGTTTGACGAACGCAGTGCGTGTACCGCCACCTGAAGGAGAGAACGTCACAAGTGTAGTACATCGACAGCGTGAATCTCAGATGAGGTGAAAGGCAGAATTAGGAAACTGTTAAACACTGTAGGCAAAGAAATCTGCTCCCTTCGGATAACTTGCTTTTCAGTTCCTCCAGCGTTATTACAGGATGTTGTTGTTGTGGTCTTCAGTCCTTCAGTTTGATGCAGCTCTCCATGCTACTCTATCCTGTGCAAGCTTCTTCATCTCCCAGTAACTACTGCAACCTACATACGTCTGAATCTGCTTAGTGTATTCATCTCTTGGTCTCCCTCTACGATTTTTACCCTCCACGCTGCCCTCCAATACTAAATTGGTGATCCCTTGATGCCTCAGAACATGTCCTACCAACCGATCCCTTCTTCTGGTCAAGTTGTGCCACAAACTTCTCTTCTCCCCAATCCTATTCAATACTTCCTCATTAGTTACGTGATCTACCCATCTTATCTTCAGCATTCTTCTGTAGCACCAGATTTCGAAAGCTTCTATTCTCTTCTTGTCCAAACTAGTTATCGTCCAAGTTTCACTTCCATACATGGCCACACTCCATACAAATACTTTCAGGAACGACTTCCTGACACTTAAATCGATACTCAATGTTAACAAATTTCTCTTCTTCAGAAACGATTTCCTTGCCATTGCCAGTCTACATTTTATATCCTCTCTACTTCGACCATCATCAGTTATTTTACTCCCTAAATAGCAAAACTTCTTTACTACTTTAAGTGTCTCATTTCCTAATCTAATTCCCTCAGCATCACCCGATTTAATTTGACTACATTCCATTATCCTCGTTTTGCTTTTGTTGATGTTCATCTTATATCCTCCTTTCAAGACACTGTCCATTCCATTCAACTGCTCTTCCAAGTCCTTTACTGTCTCTGACAGAATTACAATGTCATCGGCGAACCTCAAAGTTTTTATTTCTTCTCCATGAATTTTATTACCTACTCCGAATTTTTCTTTTGTTTCCTTTACTGCTTGCTCAATATACAGATTGAACAACATCGGGGAGAGGCTACAACCCTGTCTTACTCCCTTCCCAACCACTGCTTCCCTTTCATGTCCCTCGACTCTTGTAACTGCCATCTGGTTTCTGTACAAATTGTAAATAGCCTTTCGCTCCCAGTATTTTACCCCTGCCACCTTTAGAATTTGAAAGAGAGTATTCCAGTTAACATTGTCAAAAGCTTTCTCTAAGTCTACAAATGCTAGAAACGTAGGTTTGCCTTTCCTTAATCTTTCTTCTAAGATAAGTCGTAAGGTCAGTATTGCCTCACGTGTTCCAGTGTTTCTACGGAATCCAAACTGATCTTCCCCGAGGTTGGCTTCTACTAGTTTTTCCATTCGTCTGTAAAGAATTCGTGTTAGTATTTTGCAGCTGTGACTTATTAAACTGATAGTTCGGTAATTTTCACATCTGTCAACACCTGCTTTCTTTGGGATTGGAATTATTATATTCTTCTTGAAGTCTGAGGGTATTTCGCCTGTTTCATACATCTTGCTCACCAGATGGCAGAGTTTTGTCAGGACTGGCTCTCCCACGGCCGTCAGTAGTTCCAATGGAATATTGTCTACTCCGTTGGCCTTGTTTCGACTCAGGTCTTTCAGTGCTCTGTCAAACTCTTCACGCAGTATCATATCTCCCATTTCATCTTCATCTACATCCTCTTCCATTTCCATAATATTGTCCTCAAGTACATCGCCCTTGTATAGACCCTCTATATACTCCTTCCACCTTTCTGCTTTCCCTTCTTTGCTTAGAACTGGGTTTCCATCTGAGCTCTTGATATTCATACAAGTCGTTCTCTTATCTCCAAAGGTCTCTTTAATTTTCCTGTAGGCGGTATCTATCCTGCCCCTAGTGAGATAGGCCTCTACATCCTTACATTTGTACTCTAGCCATCCCTGCTTAGCCATTTTGCACTTCCTGTCTATCTCATTTTTGAGACGTTTGTATTCCTTTTTGCCTGCTTCACTTACTGCATTTTTATATTTTCTCCTTTCATCAATTAAATTCAATATTTCTTCTGTTACCCAAGGATTTCTACTAGCCCTCGTCTTTTTACCTACTTGATCCTCTGCTGCCTTCGCTACGTCATCCCTCAAAGCTACCCATTCTTCTTCTACTGTATTTATTTCCCCCATTCCTGTCAATTGCTCCCTTATGCTCTCCCTGAATCTCTGTACAACCTCTGGTTCTTTTAGTTTATCCAGGTCCCATCTCCTTAAATTCCCACCTTTTTGCAGTTTCTTCAGTTTTAATGTACAGGTCATAACCAATAGATTGTGGTCAGAGGCTACATCTGCCCCTGGAAATGTCTTACAATTTAAAACCTGGTTCCTAAATCTCTGTCTTACCATTATATAATCTATCTGATACCTTTTAGTATCTCCAGGATTCTTCCATGTATACAACCTTCTTTCATGATTCTTAAACCAAGTGTTAGTTATGGTTATGTTGTGCTCTGTGCAAAATTCTACCCGGTGGCTTCCTCTTTCATTTCTTAGCCCCAATCCATATTCACCTACTATGTTTCCTTCTCTCCCTTTTCCTACACTCGAATTCCAGTCACCCATGACTATTAAATTTTCGCCTCCCTTCACAATCTGAATAATTTCTTTTATTTCATCATACATTTCTTCAATTTCTTCGTCATCTGCAGAGCTAGTTGGCATATAAACTTGTACTACTGTAGTAGGTGTGGGGTTTTACCTATCTTGGCCACAATAATGCGTTCACTATGTTGTTTGTAGTAGCGTACCCGCATTCCTATTTTTTATTCATTATTAAACCTACTCCTGCATTACCCCTATTTGATTTTGTGTTTATAACTCTGTAGTCACCTGACCAGAAGTCTTGTTCCTCCTGCCACTGAACTTCACTAATTCCCACTATATCTAACTTTAACCTATCCATTTCTCTTTTTAAATTTTCTAACCTACCTGCCCGATTAAGGGATCTGACATTCCACGCTCCGATCCGTAGAACGCCAGTTTTCTTTCTCCTGATAACGACATCCTCTTGAGCAGTCCCCGCCCGGAGATCCGAATGGGGGACTATTTTACCGCCGGAATATTTTACCCAAGAGGACGCCATCATCATGTAATCATACAGAAAAGCTGCATGCCCTCGGGAAAAATTACGGCTGTAGTTTCCCCTTGCTTTCAGCCGTTCGCAGTACCAGCACAGCAAGGCCGTTTTGATTATTGTTACAAAGCCAGATCAGTCAATTATCCAGACTGTTGCCCTTGCAACTACTGAAAAGGCTGCTGCCCCTCTTCAGGAACCACACGTTTGTCTGGCCTCTCAACAGATACCCCTCCGTTGTGGTTGCACCTACGGTACGGCTATCTGTATCGCTGAGGCACGCAAGCCTCCCCACCAACGGCAAGGTCCATGGTTCATGGGGGGGTATTACAGGATACCGTATTTAAAATTGTACGGGGCATCCAGAAGCCTACTGCATTGCTTATATGTGTTTAGTCGACGTTTAACTTACATTCGTTGTATTTAGCAGCGATGAAGAGTAATTGTGATCTTGGCGTCCCAGATACATAATCTCGAGCCCTATGAGATTGTCCACAGAACGAAAATTAAACATGGCTGCCAGACGCACAAATACACGTGCACCCAAGGATATGGTAGTTTCCATCACAGATGGAAAAAATATTAATCAACATTCTGCGAAATACAGACAAAAGATCAAGCTAAGAGTTTTCTGCTGTTCCTGAAATTCCGAAACTGATAGTTATGACAGAAATAGATATCGCACAAGATACATCACAGTATACAAATGATTACTTTGACTACAAAAATACAGATACAGGATGTTTCAGAATTCCTATTACAAGTTTGTAGGGATAGTAGAGGGAACCTAGTAGATGAAGTTTTGGTAGGGAACCCATGTCCGGAAGTATACCGTTTCGACTTAAAATAAGTTTGAAGGTCGGATCATTTTCGAATTTCCCGCTTTACGGTTCGTATGAAACGGCAGAGATGCGTAAAGCATGTATAGAGAACTTTCCCAGATCGCCGGAGTCCATCTGGTAAAATTTTAGTCCTATTGTATCAAAGGTTGCGAGAAAATGGTAAGTTCGTAAAAACGAGGAGGATTGACTCTGATGTTTCACCGACACGTTGCAATCTCGATTTTGAAGAGGACGTCCTACGTCACGTAAGAGAGATCCCGACGAAAAGTACTCATAACGTTGTGCATGCCACGAGCTTCTCTGGAGCGTATACGTCGTGTAAGCGGGAGATTGGAAAGTGAATCGCTCTTCTAATTGACTTTACATCCAAACCGTTCATTTCCGGTCAAGGGTTCCTGATCAAAATGTTATAAACTATGTCGCCACTAGAAGCCTGTCCAATTGTGGACCACCGTGAAGATTCCGTAAACAATATTTATTCGATCCGCAACGCGCTTTCTTTCTCCACGAGATCAAGAAGGCAGTGGACTGCATCGTCCCGATTGATGCATGTTCCTTGACTTTCAGAAGGCCTTCCAGGCAATTCCCATAGTGGATGTAATGAGTGTGTACGGTACGCCAGTACAGGTTTGTGGTGGGACAGAAGATTTCCTAGTAAACGAGAGAAACCATCACATGCAAAATGATCGACGTGCGCAAGGCCAGGGAGTGTTACTGTGACAGTTCTGGTATAGAACCACAAGAAGTTCTGGTATAGGACCACAAGAGACCTACAGAATAACATCTTAAGCTCCATGAGACTGTTCGTGGGTAATGCCGTTGTATATAGACAAGTCACAACACTAGAAAACTGCAGCGGACACTTGAGCATTGCTCCTGAATCTGCTACCCTTCCCAGGTAGGATAGCCTTTTGCGACGGGTTCGTTTAGTAAACGCGAAAGCGTCACGGAGAACCTCTGTCAACTCCATTGTAACACGGTACAGGAGAGGCGTTGTCCATTACGGCGCGGTTAGCTATTACTAGAGGGGTCAATCAGTATTTTGATTCGTAGTACATACAGGTCACCAAAAGACCAAGATGCTGAAATTAGACATTCGAACTCTCTTGAAACCTTGCGAACAGCTGTTGTTCTGTGTGTCATGTGAGGGAGACAGGAACGAGGAAAGGGAGGAAAGAGACAGTGGTATGTGAAGTATCGTGCATCACGAGAATTACCCCCTGCATATCTCGTGGCTGGGGATCTAGAAGGGTATGGATGTGTTTCTCGTGTACCGTTCTGTCTGAGAAAAAAGGAAGAGATTGCTGGAGAAAAGTGATAGATAAGTTGTTGACCACCCTTACCTGACAAGTGATTGATGTGAGATATTTCAGCCGACTATGCAAGCCAGGAATCAACATTCTAAATCAAACCGGACAGTCGACTGTTAGTACGCGTTAAAAATTCCCGTTCCGTCGTCGTATTGTGTAGTCGAGTACTGTTTAGCACTGGGTATGTCATCAGTAACATCATCCCCATGATGGACCATGCAGTTCATTCTCTTGAAATAGTAATGCCCCGTCGTTGCTTCGCTTGCACAGGCGTCCAGTATATCTCCGACTAGTCAGTTTGTTGCACAGAGCCTTTTCCACAAGGCTCATGTTGTCCATTTATCAGATGACCACACCAGTTGAGATTTAATTCTTTCATATTTCATTATTTCTGAATTTCTATTTGATGTCTTAGTTTCTTATTTCGTCTTTTCGTTTATTGATATTTTATTTGGTTTCGCGTCGACTAAAGACTGCCTGAAGATAACTATCTTTTTTTCCTTTTCCTTCATCTTTCCTCGAAACACTTTCATTTTCTCAGAATGGGCTATTTCTCTCTCATTTGTGCATATCAGTCCAGTTGTTTTCTCTTTAACTTATTGAATTTCTTGTCTTTTAGTCTGATACTGTCTCTTTTAAGTACGGTCGCCTGTTAAATTTACATTTGTTCTAAGTTGTTTCTATCTTGCCTCCCAACTCATTTTCTTTGTCTCTTTTTCTAGTTTGGGCGACTGTGTGGTTCTTCGTTGTCAACCTGCCTTCCTTCCTTCAGTCTAGATGTGCATGTCTTTCCTAATCTCATCTGTTATTTGATGTCAGAACCCGTTTGCCATCTTCGTTTTTGATTGGACACAATGTTTCTTCGCAAGATTCATCTTTTTGCTTCTTGATAAAAGTAATGCTTCCGACTCATAGAGTTTAACAAATTTATTATAATGCCACAATTTAAGATAGTAAAAAATATTTTATTCTACAACTACCTCACATATATGTAAATTTCATTTTTTATATCCGTGTGTAAGTCATTTTTGTCACTTTTTTAATTTCATATCTTCATCCAGATTTTTCTCTTATTTCGTTTTTATTTATTATTTATCATGTTCCTTAAAAGCTTTCGGGGAAAAGCTACTTGATCTTGCAAAGGTCCTTATATAGCTTATAGAACACTGGTCAGAAAATGTGTAAACAAAGAAAACTAAAAAATTAATCAAAGTATAGCAGATGATGAGATGGTATACAGCCTTTGCTTTTAAGAATTTAATTTCCGCTATTTCGATAACTCTCTTCTCCTACCTCCTTAAGATCACAACAATAGAAGCACATTCTGCGATATCGCACATGTTAGGTAAGGCAAACCGACTAACCCTCCACTCGAGGTCACTGCTATTACACTCTTTGAAGTTGAAGAGGTATTTTGAAACTTGCAATGAAATGTTCAATTCCTTTGATTGCTCTCCTGTGACTGATCTTGGCATAACGTTGACTTATAAAGTAAAAACTGTTGGACTCTGGAACTTTAATTATGGACTTTTCGTATATAATAAACCGCAAAGACATTGGTCACAGGTTGGATTATCTTGTAGGATAGTGATAAAGGAACGTGCATAAAATTCACTGCGCAAGCAGCTGAGATATCAACTTCGAAAATTCAAAAAACCTCTTTTTTGTGGGGTGTGTCAATAGTTGCGACGTTCGTGTGTGTCCCCTCAGACTTACAATTCACAAAATGCATCCATGAATGAAATGAGTCTGCTATAAGGCACAGAAAAGGGAATAGCGACCAGCTGGACATCAGAAATAGAAAAGGCGCCGTAAAAGAGGAGAGAAATTCTCAGACTTGCCTTACTGAATTAGGAGAATTTCTACTTATGTATTTCAACCTCAATTCACACATATGATGGTGTTAGCGATTTCGACTTAACAGACCTTTGAGAAATTATCTGAAAAAGTTACCCAGTAATTTGTCAGCTGAGAGTCTAACAGTGTGAAGTATTTTAGCACCTCCCCAGGATCGTTCAGCTGACATTGAAATAATCTTACGATGGTTCGGTAACAAGCAGGTAAAGCATGACGCAATTTGTGTGATCAGAAACTGAAATATGTGATTAAATTACCATTTTGCAAAGAAACTCTTAAAAAGTTTTGCGCCAAATGTGTAACTGTCAGTGAATACGTGTTTAGTTTCAATGAGCATAAGGAATAAAAGTAAAGCCACATTAAACTTAATCAAAATAACTTCACTATGAAACGTAAATAAAATAGTAATAAAAGCAAGGATAGTCTCTTGGAAAAATTCACATGTCTGTCGGTCTGTGAAATTTAAATCTGCTGGTGTTTGACGTTCAACTGGCGTATTCTCCGTGGCGTACTGTGTTTAAAGTCGTTCGCACGATACCGTCAACCCTGGAGATGATACTGCCCGACCTGTCATACATTTCTACAGTGGCCTTCCTATGGTCATCCAACGAGGACCTGCGACGAGGCGTCGTATTTTCGAGATCGTCCCATGCATAATGAATTGAGTTGATGTCAGCAGACATCACTGGATTGATCCCTGACTCCTTCAGTGAGATGCTTTTTCTGTCGGTCTGGTATGCTAGTGTATTAAGGGTCAAAAACCAACACACTTCTGTACAATAGGTCGAAGAATCGTCGGCTGATACTGTATCTCTCGACTTTCCATCGGTATTGAAGAGACGCGTCCGACATTCGTACTTGATACCAGCCCTAAACGTGATTGGCCCACCTCACTGATGAGGTCGTGGGATTACATGCCTGAGATATGCATTGGCACCTAGATGCTTCTACACTCTTGCACGATAATCATTAGCAGTCGAACCCTACACCATCAGTCTATAGCACCTGACACCACTGATCCAGTGTGGCATTACGGTGCAGTTGTCAGTGGTGAATGTTTCGGCACCTTGTGGCAGCCGGACAGCTGCGCCATAAATGAGTCAAATTCTAGTAAAGCTGCAGATGCGCATTTTCCTTAGACTACTGCAAGAGCGCGAGCTGAAGGGGATGGAGACACAAAATACAAGAACACCAGTAGAATCGCAGCAATGAGACTAGCAGTGAAAGTTGAAGTCTGGAACTCTGGCTCACAAAAATCATTCCAGGTGCGCTAAATCGTTAAATCTTGAAGTCATGCAGCTGCCCGAGTCACGGCCTCCAATACGCACTGCGTGTAAGGACCACGAAAATAAGAAAGAAGAAGTTAGGGCTCATACGGAGCCATACAGACAGTCGTTCTATTTGCAGGAGGATTACTATTATTGCTGATTATAATAGACTACAAAATTACTAAGTCACTTGAGCACTCTGACCATACAATGCATCAGAAAAGTGAAATTGTGGATGAAAGCTGATGGCGTCAGTAAACGCAACAACAATCTACTTGTCAATTCTACGTCTACATCGATACTCTGCAATCCACTTTCGTTGAGTGGCGGAGCGTACCCACTATAGCCATTTCGTTTCCTGTTCCACTCGCAAATACACTCCTGGAAATTGAAATAAGAACACCGTGAATTCATTGTCACAGGAAGGGGAAACTTTATTGACACATTCCTGGGGTCACATACATCACATGATCACACTGACAGAACCACAGGCACATAGACACAGGCAACAGAGCATGCACAATGTCGGCACTAGTACAGTGTATATCCACCTTTCGCAGCAATGCAGGCTGCTATTCTCCCATGGAGACGATCGTAGAGATGCTGGATGTAGTCCTGTGGAACGGCTTGCCATGCCATTTCCACCTGGCGCCTCAGTTGGACCAGCGTTCGTGCTGGACGTGCAGACCGCGTGAGACGACGCTTCATCCAGTCCCAAACATGCTCAATGGGGGACAGATCCGGAGATCTTGCTGGCCAGGGTAGTTGACTTACACCTTCTAGAGCACGTTGGGTGGCACGGAATATATGCGGACGTGCATTGTCCTGTTGGAACAGCAAGTTCCCTTGCCGGTCTAGGAATGGTAGAACGATGGGTTCGTTGACGGTTTGGATGTACCGTGCACTATTCAGTGTCCCCTCGACGATCACCAGTGGTGTACGGCCAGTGTAGGAGATCGCTCCCCACACGATGATGCCGGGTGTTGGCCCTGTGTGCCTCGGTCGTATGCAGTCCTGATTGTGGCGCTCACCTGCACGGCGCCAAACACGCATACGACCATCATTGGCACCAAGGCAGAAGCGACTCTCATCGCTGAAGACGACACGTCTCCATTCGTCCCTCCATTGACGCCTGTCGCGACACCACTGGAGGCGGGCTGCACGATGTTGGGGCGTGAGCGGAAGACGGCCTAACGGTGTGCGGGACCGTAGCCCAGCTTCATGGAGACGGTTGCGAATGGTCCTCGCCGATACCCCAGGAGCAACAGTGTCCCTAATTTGCTGGGAAGTGGCGGTGCGGTCCCCTACGGCACTGCGTAGGATCCTACGGTCTTGGCGTGCATCCGTGCGTCGCTGCGGTCCGGTCCCAGGTCGACGGGCACGTGCACCTTCCGCCGACCACTGGCGACAACATCGATGTACTGTGGAGACCTCACGCCCCACGTGTTGAGCAATTCGGCGGTACGTCCACCCGGCCTCCCGCATGCCCACTATACGCCCTCGCTCAAAGTCCGTCAACTGCACATATGGTTCACGTCCACGCTGTCGCGGCATGCTACCAGTGTTAAAGACTGCGATGGAGCTCCGTATGCCACGGCAAACTGGCTGACACTGACGGCGGCGGTGCACAAATGCTGCGCAGCTAGCGCCATTCGACGGCCAACACCGCGGTTCCTGGTGTGTCCGCTGTGCCGTGCGTGTGATCATTGCTTGTACAGCCCTCTCGCAGTCTCCGGAGCAAGTATGGTGGGTCTGACACACCGGTGTCAATGTGTTCTTTTTTCCATTTCCAGGAGTGTAGAACGACTGTCTGTATGGCTCCGTATGAGCCCTAACTTCTTCTTTCTTATTTTCGTGGTCCTTATGCGCAGTGCGTATTGGAGGCCGTGACTCGGGCAGCTGCATGACTTCAAGTTTTAACGATTTAGCGCACCTGGAATGATTTTTGTGAGCCAGAGTTCCAGACTTCAACTTTCACTGCCCTTAAATTATTTGACCTTGTTTTTGATGACTGGCTAAACTTGTTTTTTCTGCTGTTGATATTCGTGCGTGATACTCTTATGTACTCCTTCCGATATGGTTATTTGAGGTAACGAACTTCAGACTTGTAATAAAATTGATAGTAGAAACTTTAATTTCTGACTTTGAGTCTTTTCTGTTGATTTTCATTATTTAAGTGCAGTAGATGAACATTGCTCGCAGATTTTTAGGCACTCAGTACTCAGCTCGTATTATATATATTACTTGCTATTTATGTTTTTCATTTTGCATCCAAACTTCATGTCAGGCCACCACCCAAATAATTGTAAACAGTGCCAAAGAAACATTTATTTGGTGTTAGCTGTAACTATCTGGTTTCGTCAACAGTATAAAACCGACGGGATCTATGTAGTCATTTTACTTATCGGCACATGATTACTAGTAACTTGTCTACTGACTATGAAGGGTCTCAGATTTACTTAAGTATTAAAGGTATGGGTTTCAAAGCGACGGTGCACACTGACCCCTGTGAAACCACAAAATGTCACGCCAACAAATTACGTCGTTCGTTGCTCACAAAGATGGTCCACAATAAAATGCGCTGGTACGGGCTAACAGACGTAAATCCAAGTGTTTCCTTTCTCACTTTCTGCACGCATGACAGTAATTATAATGTGAGACCTGAGTTTCTCGCGTCGTATACGATGTTCAGGATGTACTGTTGTTTGTAATGGGCCACCAGAGGACAAGTTGATCATGTAGAGACGTTTACGCTCTTCATGGTCCACACAGCCAGATGCCTGCAAAAGCAGCGCTCAGTTTTGGTCCCTTCGCCTAGAGGCACATTCGGACGCCAATTTGTAGGTAGCAGTCATTATCTGGTGTTCTTGGCCGCAGAAGACAACTATCAGGTAATGTTTTACGATTAGTGCGTCACATTAGCGGTTAAATGTTCCAGTGGTGTTACTGTGGGGAATGCTAACTCAGCAAGTAAGTTCCTGTGCAGACAATCCTCCCCTCTATAAAACGACATTATCAGCAAGACCGAAGTTCGAAGTGATACTTCGAGACAGACTGACAAGCTGAACTGTTGCCAGAAACAGTTTAGTCCCGTTTATCACAGGAGATACAGCGCCCTCTACTGAATCACACGAATGCTGCAAGTCTACCTGTACTTTCACGACACAGGTTTCTCTGCGTAACGACTTTATGTAGAGATATGCTTGGTCTAATTGGCGATGACAAAATATGTATTCAGAATAATACGAGTACAAAGTAAATAACGAAGGTGATGCTATACACTAGGACGCTCAAGCTCTTTTTCTAACTTGGAAGCCGAAAGGTTGGGGGGGGGGGGGGGTGAGAGTGGGGAAGGGAGTTTCGGTTGACCCTCTTGTATTACAATCTCTAATGATAAAAATTGAAATTTTCAAATAGGTTTATGTGTTTCAATTAAAACAGTAAGTAACTTATAAATGTCATTAATAGTTACGAATATTAGGTTAGTCAATAAAAAACTTCGCGTATTACAATACAAAATGCAGATGTGTTTATATATTACACAAACTACTCTGAGTCCTCCACTTCAAAGCAGGAGTCACATTTCACAGTTGCTTCTAAATTTTACATCCATGATTGCGACACTTTCAACAATACTGTCTTGCTTTACATAGATTGTTGCACTTCTGCTTCTTTGTTCCAGCCTCTTCTACATAATATAGCACCTTTCTTCCCCGTGGGAGGCTGGTCTGCATGTTTTGTCACTTCCTTGATTTTCCTTTGTAGAATACTTTGCATTGCCTGTACGATTTGATCCAACAACTCTCTTACGTTTGTAATTCTTTCCGCTACCTGCGGTTTCACTAGTTCCAGCCGAACTTCTTGCAGAAGGAAAAGTTTCCTGTTGTTGTGTTTCGTTTCTTTCCACCTTGGATGTTGCTGGTTATATATTGTGGTAGCATAGGTAGCACACATATCGACAAAAGAGTAAAATACTGATAGACCATTTCTTTGTTCCCCTTCATCAATGCTATCAGTTTCTCCTTTAGTGGGGTCATTGTGTTCATCTTGGTGCATTGTTGATAACATCGGCAAGCTTTTACTTGATTTTGTTTTACTATGTAGGTGACCCAAGTGATTGGTGGCGTACCAGTTGCTGAGTCTGTAAACGAGGCAACTGAAGAATATAGCTCTTGATTTGAAGCGTTTTCCATGATGTCCGGAATACACCACCTGTTTAAATGGAGAGTTCCTATTGTACTAACTTTCTAGTTTTAGTATAACTTTTCAGACAAATCCACAAAGGTTTAGTATCGGTCTGCAGTAATATTTCGTCAAGCATTTATTACAGGCACTGCCATACATGTAATGACCACTGCTGAACCTCGTTCTTCCTTGAACAAACTCTGTATTATAGCTGCATAGGCTTCCATATTCAAGGCCTATCTGTCTGCTATGTCTGGCATCATGCATATAAGGATGCCATACTTGCCCGATTTCTCCTTCATAAACGCTTTCAATGAGCAGCGTCCCCTAAACGAGCTGAGCATCTCGTCATTGGTGAGGCGCACTCCTGGTTTAAACAGTAATGAAAACATAAGGCACTCCTGTCGACTTCTCTCCCTTCTTTCTTCGCTGGTGGGCAGTTTTATCATCAAACCTAATGATTCTATAAAGTTCCTTGAAACGATCTCTTGCTCATAATAGTCTCGAAAACGAGCCGACCCATCAGGTTCGTTCAGAGATTGTTTATACTGAAAGAACTGTTATTATTTGGACCCATAAGTATCAGTATTCCTATAAAGGCATCTACAAACATAAAAAAAAAAACTTTCGCATCACCCCAGTTCCCAGAACTCCTGAAGACAGGCGTTGACTGTGGATAGTGTATCACAGACACAGTCCCTTTGACTGTTCAGAGATGTCACTAAACCCATCCAAAGATGTATGAGCAGCCCCTATTAAAAGGAAGGCGTCCGATAACCGTTTAGTTCCAGCCATTCCACCAGGAAGGAAGTACACGGCTCGTGTTGTCTGTAGTTCACCCATGCCTAGACGGTCAATATCGCGGTTCGATCGCGTCCACATCGTGCCAGGAAGGGCTCTCAACAAGTGAAGTGTCCATTCGTCTCAGAGTGAACCAAAGCGATGTTGTTCGGACATGGAGGAAATACAGAGAGACAGGAACTGTCGATGACATGCCTCGCTCAGGCCGCCCAAAGGCTAGTACTGCAGTGGATGACCGCTACCTACGGATTATGGCTCGGGGGAACCCTGACAGCAACGCCAGAATGTTCAATAATGTTTTTCGTGCAGCCACAAGACGTCGTGTTACGACTCAAACTGTGAGCAGTCCATGGCGAGGTCCATCTTTGTAACCACGACACCATGGGCCGAACAGCATGGCGAATGGACCGCTCAGGATTGGCATCATGTTCTCTTCACCGATGAATGTCGCATATGTCTTCAACCAGACAATCGTCGGAGACGTGTTTTGAGGCAACCCGGTCAGGCTGAAAGCCTTACACACTGTCCAGAGAGTGCAGCAAGTTGGAGGTTCCCTGCTGTTTTGGGGTGGCATTATGTGGGGCCGAGGAACGCCTCTGGTGGTAACGGCACAAAATGGGAAGGATGCTAACTATATGTGCATTCAACTAGCAGTAGCATACAAAACTTGGGATTTGAAGATTAATTACCAAAAAACAGAATACTTGACTATTGATTGAGATAAGCTATACATTGAAGGAAAAAAAATCCATAAGATAAACACTTTCTGTTATTTGGGATCCATTTTAGAAATCGAGGGAAAATCTGAGTCAGAAATCAATAAAAGAATTAGTAGCGGACGGAGGGTCATTGGGATGCTTAACTCAGTCTTACGGAGCAGTAATGTAATGAGCAGAACTAAAAAATTAATATACAAATCCATATTAGAGTGTGTGGTTCTGTATGGAACGGAGACCTGGACAATTAATATGAAGCACATTAAAAAATTACAAGCTCTAGAGATGGACTTCTGGAGAAGATCGGCAAGAATCTCCAGGAAAGAAAAGGAACACCGAAATAATAAGAAGAATGGAAATAAAAGAAAGAATATATGACGTAATGGGTAGGAAGAAATTACAGTGGTAAGGGCATGTACGACGAATGGAGAAAACCAGGATACCAAAATTGATACTGCAGTTGGGACCGGAGGGGAGAAGAAGAAGAGGACGACCTATGACCACCTGGCTCTAAAATATACAGCACACAATGAGGAGAATGGGCGCAGAGGAAGAGGACACACAAGATCGAAACTCCTGGAGGAATATTTTGAAAATATAGTTTAAGAACCTTTATTGTTTGTATTGTAATTTCCAAGTAAATTATTATGGTGGAGATAAGCCTCTGTAATGAGGAAAAGCTCAAGATAATAAAGTATTTCTTTCTCATTAGTAGAAGCCTAATTGTCTCTTCATTTGAATGATATAATAAAGCATCCATGATGTCAGTGTGAAAAGTAATATCAAGGCATCTCCAGGAAAACCTCAAAAATGATCTGGAGTTACGCCTACCTGCTCCCTTACTATATTTACAAGAGACCTGCTAGTGAGATAGATTCTTCGTTTAAAATCTCGCTCACAACAGTTTCTAAAGTTGATTCACGTATTATTTTAGGCATTTCCGAGTCTCGCTGTGGACAACAGGGAACTGAAGTAACTTACACGAAATTTACAAGATAAATAACAGCTGAATTTAAGCAACTAGAAAATGAACTGTTGGTTGAAAATGTCAACAATGCCAGCCAACAAGAGACATACACTTCCCTTGTTTACAGGTAGGAAATAGGTATTTAATAGAAAAGTTTTCTGTAGCATGGAAATGAAGGGGGGGGGGGGGGGGACTGGTGAATCCGTATTAGTAGTTTCTTTTTCTCATTCAAGATGCGTTTTCTACTAAATTTGTTGACACTTATTTTTCATACAAAATGCAGTAAACGGTAACTCAAAGTGAAAATCTTGTACGACATTACGACATTTATTTGGGCAAAAAGTAAGGAACATAAACATTGGTGTGTGCAACACCATCCCTTCACTCCCGGCCCACCCCCTCTCCCCCACCGCTTAGGCGTCCTAGTGTTAACCTTCTTAGCGGTTAATTATGATCAGACTAACGTCGGTGAAGAAAGTGTATCACTGATGTTAAGACTTAAGATATTTTGAAATATATATTTCTTAATTTACGCACACAGAACATACCATTGTGTAACTGTGAAACAGAGTCAGGGAGAAACCTGGGAGGAATATTTGTATGTATTTTAAAATTGTTTTTGATGAAGTATGCTGAAAATTAAGGGAACGTGTGAAGTACAAAGGCACGAAAATGATACGAAAGTTTATCTGAAAGAGATGTTCTTCAGAGAGGCATATGCCATTGATTTCGCGAAGGGTGTGAAGCACAAATTCACGATAAAAGTGATGGGGAGAAATGTGGCAAAAATCTGTCTGTTCAGTAAAAGTTGAATCGATACATGCAGGGTGTTCGCAAATTCCTTTTCTATGAATTGTAGAGGGGAGTGAGTAAGTAACATTTTGAATGGGAAGCCACGTTCGAGGACGTGCGGTTCCCGTTCTCCGTTCTACAACCGTCTGAAAACACGTTTGCTAAGTAGGTATGCAACTGGGTAATCACGTGGGGGAGTGGTTACGTCGGATAGTCCGATGCCGTTTGACGTCTGTCCTACCTCTCTGACCTGGTTCGACTTGTATGTGACTGTTAGAGCAACATAGTTGAGCACATTGTTTGCATAATACACTGACGTAATCCTTCTGAGTGGCGAAGGTCACGGTAACAGATGAACTGCTTGTCACTTTTATCAAGATGGTCCTCCACAATGTCAAACTCCAAGGCACACCTTTTCCCCGCAATTACCACAATTACCACAATTGCTCAACAGTATTGAGGAAGGGTACCTTTAGTGTCAGCAGATATGAGTGTGGTACTTCAAACCGCACCCCCGAATTGGAAGAGGCCATACTGCATCACTTTGAAGAGAACCCGTCATCAATTATATGAGTCATTTCTTTAGCTATTAATGAGTAGAACTGTAAACAAATGATGTACTGGGTCACACTGCCTCAGTTACATGCAATAGTTGTCACGTTACCAACAATTTTCCCAATGGTTCTAGCACGGAAACTGTAAGTTTCCGGACATGTGTTTCAGTTCTAAATATAATCTTCTCACTTCCGTCAGCGAGTCATATAAGCTTGTAACGGGATTTTTCGAAAACCTTGTACAATAGACCGCGATAATTCTTTCCTCATCTTTCTTTATAATGCACTGGCGATAGGTGAAAATAAATTTTCATGTGTGTCTCAATAAGTCTAGCAAAATTTTTCAGGTTGAAAAACGTCATGCTTCTGTTCATCAATAAATGAAGAACATGATTTAGTGGACATTATATCTTCTTGCAGAAATATTGAGAGGGGGCAAGTTACTCTCTCACCTATTTTTCGCATACCGTACGGAAAAATATTAAAGATTTTGTTATAACCTGGCACATCTTGAGCGAGACGTTAGAAAGTTAATGGCCTGAGCAGAAGTTGATTGAGCCTGGTAGGCCGCTAAAAGCATGACGTATTTTTATGATTCTGAGCTCATAGAAACGGCATGTTGGGAGTTGAAAGCAATTGGCAGTGAGCCCATCCCATACTAAATCTTGCCGGACAGGTCCACAGCCGTACAGGGCAGACAGGACAGCCCCTTGTCGAGACCTCCAGCAGAACAATGCCACACTACCCGCCGCGGTGCCAGCAGAAAACTGGGCTGGGGAGATGGTCTGAAGGAACGTGTCTACACGATGGAGTCATAAATCGAGCGTTGTGTGCAGAGCCACACGTAATAAAAATTCACCTATTTTCGTGTTTGCCTATAGTTCAAATAGGCCACCACCCACCCCAGCCGCCTTGGTAGTATAAGAAAAATCCGGCGTCTGAGTAACGTTTGGAGAAAGCGTTTGTTACACTCGTAGCTAGGACTAAGAAGCTACAAGGTACAGGTGATTTAGATAAAGATCTTTGAGATTGTATCAGTTCGCTTGTTCGCATGGGAGGAGACAAAACTTTGGAAAAAAATATAATAATTCTTTCCGCCTCTGTGAGAACTTGGAAAAGCCTGTAATTGGCGTTTCTTTTTTTTTCGGAGGCGCAGGTTTCTTAACTCTTGGCCTGGTTCGACATAAGTTTCTGCTGTCGTGTGGAAGGGGAGATTTAGCGCTTCTAGACCCCTCTGATTGGCTCAAGATGATGTAAAGGTGGTGTCCTTCGTGCACTTTGCGGGAAAACGGAATTTTTTTTCTGGAGAGGTGCGAAGCACTCGGGTGCGGGAGTTTGGTCTGGTAAGCACTTCTGGTCGAAGCTCTGGCATGTGTGGTTGATACTTGGGCCATGTCCTGAGACTGACTTCATTCGCGAGTACCGACAGTGTGACTTCAAACGTCTCGCACTACTTGGTTGCCGAAGGTACACCTATTCGTTTTTGGTTTACCAGTCTTGACATCCGGTATCCTTGTGCGCTCTGTCGTATAAGTGAGCCAAATTGGTCCTTGGTACTACCAGCGAACGGGTGTGTCAGACACTGAAATCTACGATCGATTCACAGGTGCCGCCACGTCTCACCTCCGCCGCACACATCTCGCCAGCTGCAAGTCACGGCATCGCACAAAGCGCACAGGGTAACGTACTGCCGTTGGACGCACAAATCTCAATCGCCACTTGCTCCTAGCTGCACCTATGTAGATAAACTTCAGTAGACTTGATCAATCAAAGACTGCTCAGCGTCAGATCAGTTGGGAGCTTCCATTATCCACATTTTTAGGGCCAGAGTACTTGACCAACTGTTCACCTAGTTAAACTGTCTCTGCCACCCAGGATCCACACAGTGGAGTAGTAAATAACCAGTTAGTTCTTTAGGGTATTAAATCGATAACTTGTTTAGTATAATTTATGAATTTTTTGGGAGAAATTAATGTTGTTTGTACACTAACTTTTGCCTACGTTCTCAATCATTTAAATAGTTCCACCAGAGTTACCTTTCAGTATTTCGCGATTTGGGTCTTCTTTAGGAAGGTTTATCCAACAGAGTCAGTATTATTTTGTAAACGTTTCCATAATAGAAAAACCAGATGCGAATGGAGTAGTTCAGGTAACCAGATGAATGCTAATCCTTATAGGCCCCGCTTCTTTTAGCGTCACTGCCCTACTGCTTAAATTATCAAAATTTTGCTGTGAGCATAGGGTAAAGGGTGATTATATCCCTGACAACACAACACACTGTGATAGGAGTCATTTCACGTGAATGGAGTAGTTCACGTAACCAGATGAATGCTGATCCTTACAGGCCCCGCTTCTTTTAGCGTTACTGCCCTACTGCTTAAATGATCAAAATTTTGCAGTGAGCGTAGGGTAAAGGGTGAGTATATCCCTGACAACACAACACACTGTGATAGGAGTCATTTGAACTTTTCCATGAAACATTGTTTTATGGTGTATCTCCCCCTCTCTCTCCTACTATGGTGTGACCATAACATCGACACCGTCTCTGTGCCTCCAGCTTCACATTCACGAAGACAAACACAAGGTAGCACTGTACTGAAAATAACCACTCTCATTGACGTTATACAGCTAAATGACCAGCAGGTCGAACACGCAGACTAATTAAGTGGTTTCGAAGTAAGCGGCTAGCCTCGGGATATGAGAGATACAAAGAATCGTGGTATGTTGTCTAGAACTAAAACGAATCGGACATACATCTAAGAACTGAAAAGCCAGATTATCGACTGTTGCACACGGTACTTGTAGTGTACAATTCCGTGTGTCCCATGTCTGTGCCGCGTATGAGTCGCTTTTGTCAGAAAATCTTCCTCAATCAAACTCTTGAAACAACAGGGAGAGTAAGAAACATATTGGCAGTTCAGTGCCTCTTTTACTTTAAAAATTGCCTGTTTTACATTCTAATGTATTCTGCAGAAATTTTTGTAACAAGCTGTCAGTGGTAAGCAAGAAATTTTCTGTACTCAAATTCTTCCTTAAAATGTTGTGGAAAAATGATGCTGACAGTAAATACGAGTATGCATGCAAAAATTGTTACAAATCCGTCTGAAATTTCTGAAAGAGTAAGAACTTCAAGGTTTCCTGATTATTCTGTAACAAAGTTTATTAAAAAGTAAACAACCACAACCATTTGCTTCAGACACAAATCACATCCTGAGTATTTAATTTTCGTTATTTTAAACTCCAGCTCCTTTCCGGTAACCCAGTATAAGTTCCTATACACATCATAGTACACAGCTGACCATTCTTAATACCTGGTTACAGCTGCTGTTGCCTTAGAGCCGGTGTAAACGAGCTGCGAATCTTTGAACATATCAAAATTAATATCAAAATGGGTCGGAAGAATCGAATGTCTTTTTCTACACTTAATGTGCAATTTGCTTTTAGCGTGGCATAGTTAATATTGTTATATGTTGCTGATATGGTCATTCTGTGGGCGGTGTGCAATGTACGAGGAGCGTTTTTTAACTAAGTACCGTTTTGAAGTTAAAAAAAGACGTGCTAAGATATGTCAATAATTTTATTTTTACATGAAAGCCTGTACCTTAATCTACGCGCTGACGCCATTACAGTCTGATTCTTCCTTGTTTACGTTGGGTATTGAATGTTTAAGATACCTCCGATAATCGTGAGTCCCGCCGACTGTAAAATACGGGCTGTTATAAGATTTCTTAGTGCTAAAAGCCTAAAAGCGATCGATATTCATCGTGAGATCTGTGCAGTTTACGGAGAAAACATTATGAGTGATAGAATGGTAAGAAAGTGGGTGAGAGCATTTAAAGATGGACTCACACATGTGCATTATGAACAACGGAGTGGGCGTCCTTCGGTCGTTATGAAAGTTTGGTGCAGGAAGTGAACAATAAAGTCAGAGAAAACATACGCTTTACGATTTCCTCCTTTCGGGATGACTTTCCTAATGTTCCTCGTACTGTTTTATATGGCATTGTTACCGAGTACAATTTCCGAAATTTGTGCGCACGTTGGGTACGGAAAATGTTGACGGATGTGCACAAAACCAAATGTTTAGAGAGTGCAGTGACTTTCCTTGAGCGGTACCACAACAACGGTGATGATTTCTTAAGCCAAATTGTTACGGGCGAGGAAACATGGGTGGGCTACGTCACACCAGAATCAAAGCAACAGTCCACTGAAGTTGATCAAGGGCATCGTTTTGCTCTAAGACAATGCCCATCCGCATGTGGCGAATCAGACCAAAGATCTCATCACATCTTTTCGATGGGAAACTCTAGATCATCGTCCGTATAGCCCCGATCTTGCGCCAAGTGACTATTATCTGTTACTGCACTTGAAGAAACACCTGGGCGGTCAGCGTCTTCAAGACGATGACGAAGTCAAAACATTGGTGATGCAGTGGTTAACAAATCAGGCGGCAGACTTCTATAAGGAGGGTATTCAAAAACTGGTACAACGTTATGACAAGTGCCTCAATATTGACGGAAATTATGTAGAAATGTAGATTAAGGTATAGGCTTTGATGTAAAAATAAAAATATTGAAATATCTTAGAATGTCTTTTTTTAGTTTCAAAACTGTACTTACTTAAAAAACACCCATTGTATGATACCCGAAAAAATTCACAAGCCAAGATCACTAAAAAAGCATTTCATACTTAAGTTTGTTTGTACATAAACTTTTTGTAATTTATATGCCGATGCGTATTGCATATGCAGTGTGAAGCGACTTGTAAAATGGTTCAAATGGCTCTGAGCACTATGGGACTTAACATCTACGGCCATCAGTCCCCTAGAACTTAGAACTACTTAAACCTAACTAACCTAAGAACAGCACACAACACCCAGCCATCACGCGACTTGCAACACTGATGGACGCTATGTAGCAAAAATTGAAAAGCATTAGATCTGATGATGACAGCACGGCTCTGTCGAAACCGCTCATTAAATACAACGATTTTTCGTCAGAACCCTCTTCAACGGTTCTCTGACGCAGTCACCCAACGCACAATTTCATTCGCATCGTGACTTAGCGGATAATGTATTTCCACTTTTCCTGTATGTGCTATAAATACCATACGAGCACCTAAAATTTGCGCATGTAGGCACTCCTGTAGCTAAGATATAATGCACTCACTACTACACACAACACAGTTTCAAATTGACAGATACATACAACATATTTTGCGGGTGCCGCTCGTGGTGAAATGCACTACTGGCCATTAAAATTGCTACACCAAGAAGAAATGCAGATGATAAACGGGTATTCATTGGACAAATATATTATACTAGAATTGACATGTGATTACATTTTCACGCAATTTGGGTGCATAGATCCCGAGAAAACAGTACCCAGAACAACCACCTCTGGCGGTAATAACGATCCTGATACGCCTGGGCATTGAGTTAAACAGAGCTTGGATGGCATGTACAGGTACAGCTGCCCATGCAGCTTCGACACGAGAGCACACTTCATCAAGAGTAGTGACTGGCGTATTTTCACGAGCTAGTTGCTCGGCCACCATTGACCAGACGTTTTCAGTTGGTGAGAGATCTGGAGAATGTGCTGGCCAGGGCAGCAATCGAACATCTTCTGTATCCAGAAAGGCCCGTACAGGACCTGCAACATGCGGTCGTGCATTATCCTGCTGAAATGTAGGGTTGCGCAGGGCTCGAATGAAGGGTAGAGCCACTGGCCGTAACACATCTGAAATGTAACATCCACTGTTCAAATGGCCGCCAATACGAACAATAGGTGACCGAGACATGTAACCAATAGCACCCCGTACCATCACGCCGGGTGATACGCCAGTATGGCGATGACGAATACGTGCTTCCAATGTGCGTTCACCACGATGTCGCCAAACACGGATGCGACCATCATGATGCTGTAATCAGAACCTGCATTCATCCGAAAAAAATGACGTTTTGGCATTCGTGCACCCAGGCACGTCGTTGAGTACACCATCGCAGGCGCTCCTGTCTGTGATGCAGCGTCAAGGGTAACCGTATTACCCTCCTGTACCCACCCATTCCATATTCTGCTAACAGTCATTGGATCTCGACCAACGCGAGCAGCAATGTCGCGATACGATAAACTGCAATCGCGATAGGCTACAATCCGACGTTTATCAAAGTCGGAAACGTGTTTGTACGCATTTCTCCTCTTTACACGATGCATCAAAACAGCGTTTCACCAGGCAACGCCGGTCAACTGCTGTTTGTGTATGAGAAATCGGTTGGAAACTTTCGTCATGTCAGCACGTAGTAGGTGTCGCCACCGGCGCCAACCTTGTGAATGCTCTGAAACGCTAATCATTTGCATATCACAGCGTCTTCTTCC
The DNA here is from genome assembly GCF_021461385.2 of Schistocerca piceifrons. Taxonomy (NCBI): domain Eukaryota; kingdom Metazoa; phylum Arthropoda; class Insecta; order Orthoptera; family Acrididae; genus Schistocerca; species Schistocerca piceifrons. The sequence goes on along the minus strand of NC_060141.1, from coordinate 601,143,963 downwards.
TGTCGGTTAAATTTCGCGTCTGTAGCGCGCCATCTTCGTTTTGTAGCAATTTTAATGGCCAGTAGTGTACAACAGCAACACCTACAGGAATAGTTAGCATCTCCAAGCAAACATTTCTCGCTGTGTTTCAATGTCTTTGTTCACCCAATACATGTTTCGGCAGTCTAACGATTTTCTGGTTTGTTAAGTCGAACAGATCATTCAACCCCATTACGGTCGGAGGAAGGCAATGGCAAACCACCTCCACTAGGACCTTGCCTAGTAGGTCGGCGCGGGTCTCCCGCGTCGCTCCCCTACGCTCTGTAAAGGAGTATGGGACATCATCATCATCATCATCTAAGTCGAACAGGATCCGGCAGTCATATTTTATGAACAATAATAATGTGCCACATTGGCTGTCGTATATCCGAAACTCCACCTCGGTGATACCAGTTATAAACCAGGAACGATGCGGGCTAGCTGACTACTTGTAACCCACCAACATCTACAGCCATATGGGCAGTAGCATCAACTGGGAAAAGCTGTTGGTCCACTTGAATTCAGCTAATCCTAATCTTGCCTGGCTTACAACTAGTATCACTGAGACGACGTCTCTCACTGGATGCTATTGCCTGACACTCGAGCCTGCCTTCGAGAGTATGTGTTCTACATCGGGCGTCTGCGTGCTGAAGCCACGTGGGTTGAGCCACAGGTCCGCAGTTATCGACTTACTCTTTCAGAAAGGATGAATGAGAAAGAATGTTTAATTGAGGTAGCATTCAACATTCCATTGGTAATGGAACATCCTGTCCTCGTTGCCACCCGTACATTACAGTCCGGGAAACAGAAATGGCCTACCTGTTACACTGGTGTAAGTCTATCGGTCAGATCCAACGGACCGGTACAAAGGTCGTTTACTGGTAAACTGCAGTGGGTGTCACTTTGACGGACTGTTTTATACACTTGAAAATGGCTACGCAAGTGAAACCGTGAAGGATTGAAGACTAAATAATAAAATGATATTTTAAGCCATTGAACGACAGTCATCAGAAATGGTTATCATCATTATGAAAAATTATTTGAGAGCAATGAGAGCAATATCCGGGGAAATCAGACTCAAACGGGCAAGATTTGCTGGACATGTAGTTAGGATGAGTATGGACAGAATGAGGTAGAGAGTGTGGGAAAACAACCGGGAGGACAAGGGGAAAGACAGGAACCAAGTGGGTTGTTGAACTTCGGAAGGACTGGTTGGAATTATGGATCAAGATCGAAGGAAAGGAAAATTGGAGGAAAAAATATACACCGACCAATACGCCGGAGATAAATGACAGTGAAGAATACAGGAAAAGATTAGTGTCACCAGTGGAGCCCACAGGAAAAACGGAAACTGAGGATCTCGGAAGAAGAGCGGGAGAGAAGAAGAGAAAGAATGAAGAGGTTCTGGGAGAAGAGGAAAATGCAGTCCACGAAGGGGCTACCCGTGGTCCTACAAGGGCCGTAACGCAAGAAGAAGAAGAAAAATTATTTTGGCTGTAGATGTCTAAGCAGTTACAATATTCCAGTTCCCTTAACTCCGATCCAAGCCTGTTACCAAATCATGCCTATCATTTGAGATTTTAATAATTTTTTCATGGTTAGGGAATAAATCGAAGTGGTATTGTGGACGATAGCTTTAATTCAAGTATGAAATGCGCATTATCCATTATTCATTGCTTTAAAAGTAGAGGAAAAGCCCTAAACTGGACTCCTCCACAAAAGGGGACCGTCTGGTCCCTTGCCCCTGCGTTCTCCTGAAAAATAGTGAGAACGAGTGTCAACAGTAGTTTATGCTTTTACCACCTCGTAGTGGTTCTTAACATCTGCACATTACGTTTTTTAACAATACAGAAAGTTTTTACGTTGTGCTACGTTTCTCGTCATTTCTCATGAATACTGTCGAGTAAGCCTCTCAGTCTATATCTGTCCTTCAACATTAAGATGAAAGGTTTATGCCTAAATGAAATTATTTCATTTAGACGTGTGTCTAAGAATTTATTCTGTTCACAAAATGTAGGCTCTAGTCACGTAAACCGGACGACCTTCAGCTGCGTAAGACAGACCCCTTACCATTTCATGTTTAAATTCCACCTGTATAACCACACGCAATCATTATCTTAAAATGCTCTTATAGATTCCAGACGGAAAACGGGGAGGGTTGATCAAAGAAACTAGATTCCGTCTATATTAACAAAGGCTACTGACGCAGTTCAGAAAAAGAAGATGGACTGTAAAAAAGAAATTAAACACTTCAGAGATTGTCCAGCATGAAATGCAGTACACCCAAGGCAGCGTCAAAAACAAAAAGAGGCAGACTTACAATTATAGGTATAGATCTTGAAATGGTGTAGCTCTCTCTTGCTTTGGGCTTGCTCCTAACGATTTGCGAAGAATGGCCGTACAACTGTCAGAGACACAGAGCGTTGAATATCGTTTCAAAGTCGAAATTTCTAGAATATCAGTGATAGTCTTTTTCATAAAAGTCGAAAAAACCAAACCGCCAGAAATAATGCCTACAAGAATATCCTGTAGAAGGGCTCTTGGCTCCAGCAAAGAAAACAGAAATTCCGTAACCTTATATCCACTTTGAAACTAGATTATACTCTCTGTGATTGAGTACCTTTTTCTAACTTTGTTTAATGTCATTTCAATTGTCTTTATAAGGAATCTGATTTTCAGAAGTATTTTGTAAACTCGGTAAGTGTAAAAGTTTGAAAAACAATACATTTTTCGTAACAACTTTTCATTATATTTTTAAGAGTAAACGTAGGTGGTGACTGACATTATGAAGTCAATATTACACGCATTGAAAATACAAGTTTCAACTATTTTTACTTTTACAAATTAAAAATAAAATGTGGGTCGGGTTTTGGACACTTTACTCTAACCTTTATTTCTGTCTACTGAATTGCATTACATTTTCATCGCAAAGATCGGTTTGATTCTTGCGTTAATTAAGAACATGTGGCAATTCACGAGTAAAGTCGACACCTGATCTCCTTCTGATCTCAGGCGCAGCAGATACGTGCAGATCTGCAAACGGAACAGGAAATGTTTGTGTCGTCTGTGCTGTCCGAGAACTCGACTTACATCCTAGAAGACAGCAACTAATTAAGGTCGAGAAGACCTCGTTGTTCAGATTGCCTGACTTAGGTACACCACCAAAACAAGGACTTAATCGTGCATGGTATGCTGAAGTCGATGTTCTCTCGTACAATATTTATTACACTCCTTTCATGTGAATAATTAATAAATGTAACGTCAATGGTACCTTAGAACTTGGTAGTAACTTTATTAAAACATAAAGAAACTAGATGCTGTTAAACTATGGGTTTGAAGAGTGCTATGATACGAAATGCGGAATGTGACACAAAATATTATACGAACTATAATGCACGGAAATGCGAAAAGGTAGTAGCCACCCTCAGCAATTGACGTTTCATATACTTTTACTGCACGTGTTCAACAGTTCTATGGACCACATTCCGTGTGTACTTTACTGATTACGGACTTTATGAAGGACTTCGTGGGTACTAATGTACAAACGCAAACGAATGCACACTCAATGGCGGGTCGTCTCACGATGACAATGTGAAGCGATCACTCGGTTGCCCGTATGACGTGAACATTTTTACGACAAGTGCTCAAAATGGTGACCATTAGCTTCATACGAGTTACTATTTTTGTTGCGAATCATCACTGTATAGCCAATTTGTGATACGTGCTTGCACTACTACTATGTCACAGATGCATGGGAAAATGTTTGACAATCGTTTGTAAGCTTACCGGACATGATATTAAGACACTCCTTTCAAATCACTTGGTGGTATCTTCGAAGGGCTGTAAATGTTGTAGAACTGGTAGTGTATCGTCATATGGCGCTCCACCGCCGACGTGCGTCATGACAGTGAAGTGATAGGTACATGCCGGGTGGAGTGGCCGAGCGGTTCTAGGCGCTTCAGTCTGGAACCGCGCGACCGCTACAGTCGCAGGTTCGAATCCTGCCTCGGGCATCGATGTGTGTGATGTCCTTAGGTTAGTTAGGTTTAAATAGTTCTAAGTTCTAGGGTACTGGTCACCTCTGATGTTAAGTCCCATAGTGCTCAGAGCCATTTGAACCATTTGATACGTACACCCTAAGATAAAAAAACGTCGCACAACGAAATCGGTGGATGTGACATACATGAAAACACAAACAAATGGCTTCAGTTGCAGAAAAATTGGATGAGTTATTCAAGAGAAAGAGCTTCACAATCTGAGCAAGTCAAGAACGCGGTGGTCCATCTCTGCCTCTTATGCGAGCACTTACTATGCTTGGAAATTATTGATAGTTATTAGATGTCCTCCTGAAGGGTATCACACCAGTTGCATCGATTTGGAGCCTGCCGTTGTGTCCGAGCGGTTCTAGGCGCTTCAGTCTGGAACCGCGCGACCGCTACGGTAGCAGGTTCGAATCCTGTCTCAGGCATGATGGTCTTAGTTAGGTTTAAACAGTTCTAAGTTCTAGGGGGTGATGACCTCAGATGTTGAGTCCCATAGTACTTAGAGCCATTTGAACCATTTTTGAAAATCGATTTGGCGCATTAGACTGTCAAAATCTCGAGTTGGTCGGAGAGCATTTCTCATACTGCTCAGGTGGGAAGAGATCATGGCACCTTGTTCGCTAAGATTTCAGTAAGGACGAAGACAAGCAGTAGAAGTTCTCGCCGTGTGCCGGGCGGCATTATCTTGCGCAAATGTAAGCCCTGTATGGCTTGCCGTGAAGGATAACAGAGGGGAGCGGTGTCCTTACCACGTCCGCGGCTCATGGTCGTGTGGTAGCGTTCTCACTTCCCACGCCCGGGTTCCCGGGTTCGATTCTCGGCGGGGTCAGGGATTTTCTCTGTCTCGTGATGACTGCGTGTTGTGTGATGTCCTTAGGTTTCAGTAGTTCTAAGTTCTAGGGGACTGATGACCATAGATGTTAAGTCCCATACTGCTCAGAGCCATTTTTTTTTGTCCTCACCACTGTCGTCGAGGAAGCCATTGCCCCCAGACTTGGCTTGCATAGCCATCAGCGCTGCTCAAGACGACCAACAGTTTCCCAGAGACTATCAGGACATCCGCGGCCTTGACGTAGTCTGCATACAGCAAAGGCGCCCACCAGCTCAAATCATAGTATTGACAGCCATGTTGAGAAGTGCCGAAGCCTCCTCCTGTAGAGAAACAGACTGGCACTATCGACGTCTACCACAGGATTCGAAGTTAGCAGTAACAGTGACACGCCCACACGGTGACGGATGACGATTTGCGCTAAGGTACACGTAGTTAGGCGTCCAGAAGGCCCACCAGGTGGTTCAACCACAGATGCTGATCAGTCCTGCAGCCCACAGTGACCAAGTCCCTCCAGGCAAGTCTTGTTGCTGCATGGCACATCGAAGGCGTTCATCCAAGCAGAGGATTGATGACATAGGCCTACCTTTTTGACAGGACGGCTGCAAACTGATCAGAGCTCGCCACAACAGCAGCAGTATCTCCCCCTCTTGGGCTCATGTGTTTGGCGACAGTGAGGATACAATATCATTCGTCCTGCCTTTCTTATTTGGTTAGCTCTCTTGCTAACTTCAGGATTTCAGAACGTCTTTCAGACATTCTTTCTGCTGTGTCAGTATTATGAGGTGTGTTACTTTTGCTTACGACTTAATCTTTCTTTCGATACTTTGCGCAGTCCCGATTATGAAGTATCCTCCCATCAGCGTCATGTCATTCTGCTATATTCCATGCTTAAGTGCTCAACTCTTTTACAGCGTTGCAGCAGCTTCTGTGTTTGCTGCTGCACCATCAGCGATCACTCCGCCGTGTAATTCCGCCAGGTTATTAACCTGTTAGGCCGGCCGTGGTGGCCGCGCGGTTCTAGGCGCTTCAGTCTGGAACCTCGCGACTGCTACGGTCGCAGGTTCGAATCCTGCCTCGGGCACGGATGTGTGTGATGTCCTTAGGTTAGTTAGGTTTAAGTAGTTCTAAGTTCTAGGGGACTGATGACGTCAGATGTTAAGTCCCATAGTGCTCAGAGCCATTTGAACCATTTTTAACCAGTTCCGCTCTGCCGCTGGCATTGCCAAGGAATATTCTTGAAAATTTTAGCGTTGCACCAAACATACTACTCTGCTTTGCAGCAGAACAGCAACATGAACTGCCCCACCTGTGTACAAGGAATAGTGTACCACTTGTATCCAGGTGAAACGGCGAGACAACAGGCTCAGGAGATGAGTGTTACTCATTATCAGTGAAAATTTTGGAATTCGACCGAAACTGCTTCTGTCAGCGAAGCACATGCATCCCAGTTTGCTAGCGAGCACTGCACAGAGAACTGCATACGATATGCACTTACGAAGACAGGTATGCATTAAAGGCCACTGCTCACTGCACACTTAGGACTGCAGGTTTTCCATTGCCCAAACAACACAGAAACCTGACAGCAGCTGCCTGCAGCGTGTTGTTTGGTGGTAATAGCAGCGACTTTTCCGCTTTTCATGGGAGGCAAGGCGATAGAGCAACAATGGTCCAAAGAAAAATTTAACCCACACTGTGTGGACGGTATGTCTTAGCACAAACGTGTTTCTGTGATGTTTTGGGGGTGTATTTTGAACCTCGACTTGGTCGCGTTAATTCAGGTTACAGTGAAAGGCTCGTTCAAATGGCTCTGAGCACTATGGGACTTAACTGCTGAGGTCATCAGTCCCCTAGAACTTAGAACTACTTAAGCCTAACTAACGTAAGGACATCACACACATCCATGCCCGAGACACGATTCGAACCTGTGACCGTAGCGGTCGCGCGGTGCCAGACTGTAGCGCCTAGAACCGCTCGGCCACTCCGACCGGCTACAGTGAAAGAAAACGGAATTTATATTAACATTCTCGGTGACCAAACATTGGCCTTTCTTATATATATATATATATATATATATATATATATATATATATATATGTTCATGAGTAACCAACATCCCAGAAGTTTGGTTCGACGGTGTGGTAAAAACTAATGCCTCCAAATTTTTATGTGAAAACTCTTAAAATTTTTTTACATAAAATAAACTTTATTAACATTCTACACATTATGCTCCATGTCTCTCTCTCTCTCACTCTCTCTCTCTCTCTCTCTCTCTATATATATATATATATATGGGGACGAATTCATTTCTGCCAACGAGCCACCTGTCTGTTGACATTGTCACTGTAGAACGTTTGACTTTGTTGACGGTTCAAAACCCCGCCTCTTCACAGCTATCAAACATAAGACCTCGGAGGTGCTCTTTAATTTACTGAAACAGATGAAAATCAGATGGGGCCAAGTCGGGACTATATGGAGAATAATCGATGACAGTGAGGCCAAGGCGTCTGATTGTCGCTGATGTCACAGCGGTAATGTGTGGTCTGGTATTGCCATGTTCGAGAAGAGGGTGAACCGTGTGTGGGCGAACACTTTGACTTCGAAACCCGATTACAGTACACTCTTTCTTACGCACCGACAAACTTGCGTTACACACTGCCACGTTACACACCACAATTCGGAGCCCCTCTAACGGTAAAGAATTGGTATTTGCGTCAGCGAAGAGGGAATGTCGATAGAATGACCTGCATGACATGTAATACCCCAAAATATGTTGAGAACAGGATAAAAAATTCGGAGATGTTACTTTTCATCACGTCCTCAATTACAAATGAGTCGCCTGAGCTGGATATGATGTACCTAAAGGAATTTGTGAGCCCTCTTGCTCGTCGAACTGAGGCATTATGAAGGCTATAGGTGTCACATGGTAATAGAGTCATTTGTCCCGGAGATTTAGTCTCGTGTGGTTCGTAGTGCCTAGGTTTCGCAGTGAATGTGCGCAGTAATGCACAATATTCGTAGATCTCACGAAAGCAAGTTTTTTCACAGGGATTATTTCACTGAAGGAAGGACTGTGTGTTAAAAGCCTTTTACCGAGTAACTTTTGAACCTGTGAGTTATTATATGACAACGTGTGTATAACTTTTGTGTCCCGTTTTTCACAGGGAAAAGCCTCACAACGTTTCAGACACTCGTTTGGTTCTGTCTTGCTTATTACTCGTGCAAACCTTCAGGCTATATGGCACCTACTTTAAATTAGCGGGACAAAAAGCAATTCTTGCATAGTTTTACATCTCTCACAGTTAGAGGACACTAAACCAGTAAGTGAAGCACGCTCAGAACGTTTCAGATCTACAAGTTACCACAACCACTTTTGCTATGACATACCCAACTGTCCAAAACATTCACACTTTTATTAAAAATTAGGTAAAATTTGTGATTTACTTTGAAGTTATTATTTGATTGTTCAGTTCACAGAGAGCGAAGACATAACAATGTGCCGACTTAAGCTCCTGGCATAGTCACAGGTCAGTGATGTAGCGCATAGGTCTGTTAAACACTGTGTCCAGGAAGAGATGTGTAACAGTGTACCTATTTGTCTGATTAGAATACTCACACTGAAAGCCAACTGCAACTAGAAGTGCCAGAAGGAATGAAGCCGTGCTCCCAATGGTCATATCGACTACGTTCGTTTTCTTCTTCACTTTGCTCAAGACTGGTTCCCTCACAAAAAATATTGACTCTCTGCCGTATGTAATCGATGTTATCACGTTATTTATCTAAATGAGGCTTTTATCTATCAAGCGTTTAATCAGTGTCACAGCCTCAGCTCTTATAGACATAATATGGGTCATAAATGGGGCTCCTATATCTCAGAGACATTTTTCATCGCGACTTAACTGTCATCCTGCAACTCACCTGGGGTGCTTACGAAGCTGTGACATTTTGCTTTTGAAAACAGTTATCGGTTTCTTACGGAGTATTTCCGTGATGACTAACGATCAAGACATGTCTACCCATGCCATCACTACGAACCTTTCTTCAGAATTGTAGTGTGGAGATTCGAAATGCTCGATACATGAGTACTACTAATTTTAAGTGTTTCAAGTTTTACAGAAGTTCGAAATATAGTGCGTACTTCAATGCGAGATGCTTTTAATAATATCCACAACGAAATTTTGTCTCGAGATCTGGCAGAAAACCCAAAGAGATTCTGGCCATACATAAAGCACTCCAGTGGCAAGACGCAATCAATACCTTCACTGCCCGATAACAACGGTGAAGCCATTGATGACAGTGCCACTAAAGCAGAGTTATTAAACATGGTTTTCCAAAACTCATTCACCAAAGAAGACGAAGTAAATATTCTTGAATTCCAATCAAGAACAACTACCAAGATGAGAAACAGTCCTAAAGACTGGAAAATTGCTCAAGTCACACCAATACCCAAAAAGGGAAGTAGGAGTAATCCGCTGATTTACAGGCCTATATCACTAACGTCTATTTGCAGTAGGGTTTTAGAACATATACTTTATTGGAACATTATGAAGTACCTCGAAGAAAACAATTTATCGACATATAGTCAGCAAGGATTCAGAAAATATCGTTCTTGTGAAACACAGCTAGCTCTTTATACTCATGAAGTAATAAGTGCTATCGACAGGGTATGTCAAATTGATTCCATATTTTTAGATTTCCAGAAGGCTTTCGACACCGTTCCTCACAAGTGTCTTCTAACCAAACTGCGTGCCTATGGAGTATCGCCTCAGTTGTGTGACTGGATTCGTGATTTCCTGTCAGAAAGGTCATAGTTCGTAGTAATAGACGGAAAGTCATCGAGTAAAACAGATGTAATATCCGCCGTTCCACAAGGAAGTGTTATTTATTTTATTTTTATTTATTGCTTTATTTAACCTGGCAAGATTAGGGCTATCAGGCCCTCTCTTACATCTAACCAGGCATTCTACTTATTTTACATTCATATGTTTTAGTAGGCATGTTAAACTACATCTAGTACAAAAAGTGAAATAAACAATTAGAAAGGCACACCTGGAAAAATACATACATACAAAGTTTATATTCGTAGATCATAAGTACTGTTATAATTAGACATTATTGAAGAGACAGATTTTAGATAGGAGTGCTAGCAGCAGGGAGTATGAGGGAGACTCATGGTGAAGGGAGGAGAAGAACAGAGAGACATGATGGAACATAATTAAGGAAATATAAAGGAAAAGAAGATTGCATGGCTAATAGAGATAGATGAAGGGGAAGGCATCTCGGGAGCAAGATAGGAGACGCTAGCTTTGCTATTTGACAGATGAGAGGATTGGCCTTCTACATTAATTTTGTGGAGAACGTTATGAGGATGATAGTAGGAAATGCTTCAACTTCTTCTTAAAATCAGGAGGAGATTGAATTTTGCTCAAGGTAAGGGGCAGTTTGTTCCAGAGGCGGACAGCGGCAACTGAGAAGGAGTTTGCAAAAGTTTTTGTTTTGTGAGTGGGCACAGTTAGGATACCAAATAAGAGTGACCTCGTGTTTCGATTATGATGGCATTGTAGGTTTTTAATCTCTGAAGCAAGGTACTGGCGTGCTTGCGCGACGAGGAGTCGGTGAAGTAGACATAGAGTGTGGTAGTCACGCAATTTGTCCGGCCGCAGCCACTCTAGCTCGGAGTATGAAGCACTAACATGATCATATCGGTGAATGTTGCAGGAGTAACGCACACAGGCATTCATGGTTAGTTCTAGCCGTCTTTTGTTTTCCCTACCCATGCCTTGTTGAATCACATCACAATAGTGGAGGTACGGTAGAACGAGTGCTTGCACGAGCTGGCGTTTCAAGTCCTGTGGAAATATGTTCCGAAACTTTTTGAGAGCATAAAGACAAGCAGACGTCTTTCGGCACACTGCGACTGTATTCTGCGCCCAGTTGAGATGCTCATCCAAAGTTACACCCAAGTTCTTACCTGTTTTCTGATATGGTATTGGAGTACCGTCGAGCAGAATAGGAGGTAGCCGTTCGCGGGAATCTGAACTTATTAATTTCTGATGGGCTATTAAGATAACTTGTGTCTTTTTTGCATTTAGTTTAAGCCCCAGGTTTTTTGCCCATGTCACTACTGAAGACAGATCATCATTCATCTGAGCGATCGCAGTGTTTACATCTTCAGGTCTGACGCTTAGGTAGAGCTGGAGGTCGTCGGCATAGAAATGATATTTACAGGACATAACCGACGAAATATCGTTGACATATAAAGAAAACAAAAGTGGTCCTAAGACTGATCCTTGTGGCACTCCTGAGGAAACATGTTTCCAGGAAGATTTTTCATTTACGCAGACAACACATTGCTGTCTGTCTTTGAAGTAGCTTTCAAATCATCTCATTGCACTATGTGAGAAATTAAGCTGTAGCATTTTTCTGAGCAATATGTCAAAGTTAACAGTGTCAAAAGCTTTGCTGAAGTCCAGTAGCGTCAATATTGTTGCCTTTCGATTGTCGAAGGCATATTTCAGCTCATCAGTTACTTTGATTAGAGCAGTGTTTGTGCTGTGATGTTTCCGGAAACCGGATTGAAATTTGTCATTTAGGCTGAATTCATGCAAGTGTTCAGTGATTTGGTCATGAACAATATATTCAAATGCTTTGGAAACAGCAGGCAGTATGCTAATTGGTCGGTAATCACTAGGCAGTTGCGGGTTTTCGATCTTAGGGATGGGTCGAATTATGCTTCTTTTCCATGCAGTGTGGTATACTCCGTTCACGAGGGAAAAATTAAATACGTCAGTTAAGACAGGTACTAAGATATCCGCAACATTCTTAATCATGGTTATACCTATACTGTCGTTGCCTATTGCATCAGAAGAGATTCTCATTATTGCTTTTCTTGCCGTATTTGTTGTTACATGTTTTAGATGGAAGGTATCGTTGTTAGTTATCCTGTTTGGGGATTCTTGTGGACGGTAATTATCAGCCGTGTGGGTATTCAGAGGTGCAGAGAAGAATTCATTTAATTCGCTAGTTGATACATGAAAATTAGTTTCCGATTTTGCCTTTCCGACCCCCAAGCTACCGAGATTCTTCCATAAAGTCGTGGGCGTCAGATCGCTGCATACAAGGGAGCGAGCGTGCCTGATTTTAGCATTGCGAATGCATTGTTTTACTCTGTTCCGTAGTTTTCTATATTCTTCGAAACGCTCGGGTTTCGGATCGGCCTTGAAACGCCTGTGGGCAACGTCCCTATTAGTCATCATTTGACATAATTTAGCTGTCAGCCATGGAGCAGGAGATTTTCTTACACGGATTGTGCGCACTGGTGCATGTTTGTCATAGAGGGCAGTGAGTTTATCACCCAGTTCATTAATTTTGCCGTCGATTGTAGGTTCTCTGATTATTTGATGCCATGCGATTTCTGAGCAATCAGCTTTTAGAGCGTCAAGGTCAATACGTTTCATGTTCCTACAAGTTATGTAACACGATTTGATCCTTGGGGGCTGCACAGAGTAGGCCAGGATTATTACATCATGTGCTGAGAGGCCAGGGGCCGATGTTTGACCAACATCTCTTACTTTGTCAGTCTGTTTCGTTGCGATTACGTCTATAAGAGTATGACTGTGCGCCGTATGGTGTGTAGGTTGTAATGGAAGAATGTTCATGCTATTGCAACTAAACAGTCTTCTTAGGTTTATTGCGGAGGGAGTGTCTCTTAGGAGGTCTATGTTCAAGTCACCCATTACGATGACATGTTCGTATTGACACTGAAGTGAATGTAATTCCGACTGGAAGGAACTCATTGAGCTTATTTTTGGCGGCTTGTACATGACGCCAGTCAAGAACTTCCGACTTTGTACATTTATTTCAATGAACATGAATTCAGCCTCTTTTTCTTCAGCAGGGTTTGACGTACATAAGTTTTTCGCTTTGAAATCTGTTCGTATATACGCGCCGACCCCGCCACCTCGCTTTTTTGATCTGTCTGCCCTAAGAAATGTGTACCCTGGGAGATGAATAGATGCAGAGGATATGTGTGGCTTCAACCACGTTTCGGAAAAGAGGATTACGTGGTAGTTTAGTTGGTTGAAGAGGAGGCTAAGTTCTTCGTAATGTGCAGGTAAAGACTGGATGTTGCAGTGAGCTGCTAAAAGCTCTGACGCGTTCTGCTGAGCAGCCTGGAGTAGGGTGGCAGACTGGTTTGTCCGTTTGTTAGGCACTACCTGCCGCGAGGGGCACTGGCCGGTGCTTCCGCCAAGTGACATAACACAGGGGTGTCCGAGATTTTGGGCGCTCTGTTTGTGACTCCGCGAATTCCGAAAGAAAGGCGACTGCAAGAGATTTCCTGAGGTTGCGGGAGTGTAGAAAATGGATTAGTGTGGTATTCAGTGCAAGGAGAATATGACCAAAATAGTGACGGCTGTGTGTCACTGTGTATCCTATGTCGTAAGAGGAGAAATGTATTTAGCGTATTTGAAACAGCTTAGGGTGGAAATAAGGGAAAGGGGCGTGATTTAAGAGGCTGATGCTGCCAGCAGAGAGAAGTAAGCTTAATAATTAATTGATTATCTTAGGAAGCTAGAATTAAATTGAAATTTACTAAAGTGATACTGGTAGTGATTATCGTAGGAAGCTACAATTAGATTGAAATTTGCTAAAGTGATACTGATAGTGATTTTTGTTATGAACAATTTAAACCGAAGGGGTGGGTGATTAATGAACTAAAGAAGAGACTAATAATTGCAATAGAACTATTACAGAATGGAAGAGAATAAACTGAGACAAAGTATTAGCAGTAACTAAAATTAAGTAGTGGTTAGAGCTACAGATACAAAAAATAGTAAAAAGTTAATACAGTTACAAAAACAATTACTTGAAGGTACAAATATGGGTATAGTTAAAAAGTTAATACAATTACAAGACTATATCTGAATATAGGGCTATAACAATTTGCAAATGGTGTTAAGTTTGCGCTTTTGGCTCGAGTAGCTTCACTTAATACTATTCAGTTCTGTCATGTTTGTCTTCTTCCAGCTGCTGTCTTAATGATTACTCTACCATCCTGAGTCCACACATTCTGAAGACCGAAATGGGATATGGCACTGTTTAAAATCTTTAGCCGTTCGTGTGTCAGATCTTCCCTTATTGTAAGCCCTGTCCTTGCTAACTTCTTCTTCTGGGTAAAGATCTCTGCCCTTTTTTGGTATAGGAGACAATCTGAGTAGCCGTCTTAGATTGTTTGCAGATGATGCTGTCATTTACCGTCTTGTAAAGTCATCAGATAATCAAAACGACTTGCAGAACGATTTACATAAGATATCTGTATGGTGCGAAAAGTGGCAGTTGACCCTGAATAAAGAAAAGTGTGAGGTTATTCACACAATTACTAAAAGAAATCAGCTAAATTTCAATTATGCGATAGGTCACACAAATCAGAGGGCTATAAATTCAACTAAATACTTAGGGATTACAATTACAAATAACCTAAACTGGAACAATCACATAGATAACATTGTACGTAGAGCAAACCAGAGACTGTGATTCATTGGCAGAACACTCAGAAGGTGCAACAGGTCTACCAAAGAGACTGCTTATACTACTCTTGTCCGCCCTATTCTAGAGTATTGCTGTGCGGTGTGGGATCCGCATCAGGTGGGACTCACGGATGACATCGGAAAAGTACAAAGAAGTGCAGCTCGTTTTGTATTATTGCGAAATAGTTGAGATAGTGTCACAGACATGATACGTGAATTGGAGTGGCAATCATTAAAACAAAGGCGTTTTTCGTTGCGACAGGATCTTCTCATGAAATTTCAATCAGCAGTTTTCTCCTCCGATTATGAAAACATTCTGTTGGCACCTACCTAAATAGGGAGAAATGATCATCACGGTAAAATAAATCAGGGCTTCCACAGAATAATTTAAGTACTCGTTTTTCCCGCGTGCGATTCGAGAGTGGAAAGGTAGAGAGACAGCATGAAGGTGGTTCATTGAACCCTCTGCCAGGCACTTTATTGTGAATAGCAGAGTAATCATGTAGATGCAGAACTCTGGTAAAACAAGGTTAACACGAAACGTGCTCTGAAGTCATATGAACCTGTGTCTTTTTGTGTACTCCCTGCCATGAAAAAATGATTCTGTGTTAGTTGCAAAATTTGTTCTTTATACAATGTTACAGGAATACCCTTACCAAAGATGCGTTCATCCTGGGTTCCACTGTACATTAACATGAAGTAACATGCGTTTTTGACAAATTTTCGAACTTTCAAATGTTATGCTTAACATATTTCGCAGTAAACAGGCATTGTAATTTAGTACACCACGTATTGTAACTAACATGTCGTGCTACATTTAGTTTTCTCCGCCAACAGGAATATATTGTCTGCATCTACTGTGAATGAAATTTTCGAATTGTTGACGACTAAAACCGTACAAAATGTTTCAGAAGATCAGCAACTTTTAACGCAGGTATTTTTGTAGTCTTAACAGAAATTACGTTTTGTGCACTCTTTGTTTCAGTTCTTAAAGAGAATTAGTAATACTTCAGATCCATAAATGAAAATAATCACAAGACATAATTTAAATTTATTTGTTTACTGTTCTACAGAACATTACGGCATCCACAGGGCAACTCCATTTCGTACATTGTTCTTGCACATGGGATGAATTAGTTTATTTTTTATTTTTTAGTTCGATGGGTCTACGAACGAACTCCTCTTTCGTCTCTTGTGATAACCTCTTCATCTCAGAGTAGCACTTGTAGCCGACGTCCTAAAACCAGTTTTTTCCCTCTCCACTTTCTTCTAACACAATGGAACCATTGTGGGACATCTTGGTACCTTCCCTCTTCTTCCTTTCAGAGTCAGAATCCCCTAGATGTCAAGTTTATCATCAGTCTCAAATCAGCTGCTCCCCATGACTTTCACAATAGAAAGACTTTGATTAAGAATAACCTAACTTCAAAGGCAGATATCTAACAAATTTTGTTGAAAGAAAACTTATAAGTCATATAGAACCAGCAAGTCTCTTTCTTCGGTTTACTCTCAATTATATTTTGTATTAGAGTATTTCACTCAACACTTCATGTAATTCTTCTTCACTGCACACAGGAGTGTTAGCAACGAATCTTATCGTTGATATGCTTTCACCTTGAATTTTATTCACACCCTTGAACCTTTCGTTTCGTACCATCCTTACTTCTTCGATGTGCTGCATACGTTGAAAAGTAAGGGCGAAAGACTACTTCCTTCGTTTTGTTGCCACTTCCCGCAGCGGGTTGAGAAATTTCGAAGCAATTGTATGCATGTTTTTTACTTATTTGATCACAAGTCGTCCAAAGCCCTATTAAACTCTAGTACTCTATCCCATATGTCTTCCATATCATTTTCCATTTCCTTCTCAATCACATCAGACAAGTTCCCCGACTCACAAAGACGTTGAATGTTCGTTTGCCACATGTTCGCACTCTCCTCTGTGTTTAGCAATTCATAATTAGCAGGAAATCGCACTGACCACTCTCGAACCATTGGAAGCTGCTGTAAATAGGTGTGTTAGGAGAGCTCCCGAGAGTCATGTACCATAGATACCAAAGGTACCTGAAGTATTATCCTCTGCTGTGAATCCCGTATCCTCTATTGAAAATATGGGACCTATTATTGGTCGTACGCTTGGCTCTGAGTGACATATCAGTGGTAGGATTAGTCGCCCTGAACAGGGTGACAGGGGCCTGGGACAACGCGGGTTGTGTTACCCAGCCCCCTAATCAACGAGTCAGAGTTGCTGTCTTGAACGAAAACCGATATTGAGCTAATGAGACTGACACCTGCAGGAAGATCTACTGTTCCCCACGTCATGGGGAGCCTTATGCAAAGGGGTAGGAGCCAACTAAACGTTCACATTTCTAACATATGTTGAATAATAATACCCATTATGGAACTGGCAACAAGGGATGGGAAGGAACACTAAGTGCACCATGTGTATGCCTGGTGTCTCGCTCAGCCCACTGAGAAGCCTGTTCCGTCAGTCGCTGAGAGAAAAAGGTGCAATGAACTTCAGATTTTAATGCACTTGGGAGCAAACAATTCCTTTTGTCTGGGCTCTGAGGTCATACTTGATTCATTCAAGGGCCTGGCAGAGAAGGTTGAGAAACCAGCCTTGATCAAGAAGATTCAACGAAACCCGAAATTTGCAGGATTGTACACAGAACTGATGGTGGCCCCTGATCCTACGTCGAGTGGAAGGAGTGAACTACGGACTTAGGTTCTATGATAAACTAGAATGCGAATTCTTAGACTTGTGGAATAGGGCTGAAAACGGTTGCTGCCAAAAAGGTGAGGAGTCCACTACAAATGACAGCCTGCTACACAGCTAGTTCACTGTGTATGGGGGGAACGCAATATGTAGACCAGGCTGCTGTCCATACAGTCCAGATAACAATACGTGTGCGGGACTCGGAGCTGTTAGTATAAGTACCAAGGAAATGTTCCCCTATAGGCAAGAAGATCAAAATTCTAGTTAATAATTGATGTAGTATTCGCAATGAAGTACCAGAATTTGAAGCATTCCTGAAAGAAGTTAGGGTACGGTAAGATGGTAAAAACCTGAAATTGAGGGCAGTGAAATTTTTGGGAAAAATTAAAGCATATATCGATCAGAAATGGATGTGGTGCATTTGTCACAGTAGGCGATAAACACAAAGTGACTGGGCGGTAATTTAAACTGGATGCAAGATTGTTTAAGGAAGATTCAGTATCAATTCTGGGCATTAACTAGGATATAAATTTCGCAGTCATATTCTCATTATTGTTGAGATTTAGAAGACTTGAGTACTTCTAGAATCTTTGGGGAATTGGCAGCAATACGACTATTCACATTGGTGTATAGAATATGAGTGTGGCGATACACCATCTGAATTTCAGAAAAAAACATCATCCACACAATTTCGATGATTACTAGAGGTGACAAGTGCCAGAATTAATGCAAAATCAGCTTAACAACTCATATATCTAAGTTGCTGACAGGAATTGTATACAGAAGAAACGATAAGGAAATTGAAGATGTTTTGTATGACGTTCAGTTTGGCTTTAGGAAAGGCAAAGTCAGCAGAGGCAGCTACGTTGTTGCGATTGATAGTGGAGGCAAGAGTAAATAAAAATCAAAACACGTTCATACGATTTTTTGACTAGGAAAAAGGCATTCTGCGATGCTTAATAGCTCAAGATGTTCGGAATTTTGAGAAAAAAGCGATAAGCTGTAAGGGAAGACGGTTAATACACGATACCTGCAAGAACCAAGAGGGACAGTTAAGTGGGAAACCAAGAACGAAGCGCTCAGATTACAAAGGGTGCAATACAGGGATGTAGTCTTTTTCTCCTAATGTTCAGTCTATACATCGAAGACGGAGTGACGGAAATAAAAGATAGGTTCAAGAGTTAAATTACAGTCCAAGGTAAAAGGATATGAATAACATTCGTTGATGACATTGCTGTCGTCAGTGAAGGTCAAGAAGAATTACAGGATTTGCTGATTGAATAAAAAGTCTAATGACTACAGAGTATGTATTAAGAGTAAACCGAAGAACGACGAAAGTAATGAAAAGTAGGAGAAATGGAAACACCGAGAAACTTGACATCAGAACTAGTGTTCAGGAAATAGATGAAGTTAAAAAATTCTCCTACATAGGCAGCAAAATACTGTAAGTGGGAGAGGTATCTCATTGTCTTTATGCAAGTGGATAACGTATCTTGCGCGCCAATGGACAATGTATCTTAACTGTCGTCTCAAGCCAAGGGTGGTAAACAGACGTTCCACATTGCTATAAATCTAGGCTCTGTCTCAAATTAATTAAAATGCCACTATTGCGTTATAAGAATACAAAAATTAACGTGAATGATACAAAAATTAACGTGAATGACAAGTTCGGTATTTATCCTAAGATGATAACACAACCTCTCCCTCTCTTGTTCTCCATTTTAATTTAGCTTTCCAGGTTCAGGTCATAAACAGCAAGAGCGTTTAATTACTTTCAACTCTCAACAAATTAAATAACATTTAGACATTCAATATGAGACTATTAAAACTTTATCTCTATACATGAAAGAATTATGACAAATGAAACAATTAAACCTTTATCAATGATATTTACATCTTTACTGTCGTAGCAAATCAATGGGCTAAGTTGGTGAAAAATGACTTTATCTTTTGAACTAATCAAACTCTCATTTACTCAATGGATGGTATGTTTGTAATTAACTCTTGAATTTATATATTCAAAGCGTATGCACGTTTGAGTAAACAAAATCTCGACTCATCGTTTAATCTCTCCTAACGCGCGTTCGTACATTACCAATGAGGAACTGCGGTGGCTTTGTCTCCGTGCTGGATGTGAAATGGTAATTCCCTACTCTGGCCTTGACTGAATTCAATCAGTCTTAACTTTCCTGCGTTCCGTAGGATGTTAAACTTCCCCTACTCGAAATTAATGGCAATTTCACACTCGCTATGGGATGGAGCGACGTGCACAAATCTCAGCCCCCAAAAATTCTTGCAGGAATATGAACTACCGCTTAATGTTTGTCGCCACGATACGTGAAGCGTACCGCCGTCACTTCGCAAAATGATAAGTTTGAGTCTCAACGTCTTCGCTAATTTTTACCACACGCATGTGTGTGGCCCACCGCGAGACGAGAGCTCTCTGTGTGTTAATTTCATTCTCAAAATGCTTTTGTATGACGTTACTCTCACCACGGCGATTCTGCTACGTCACACAGAACAGCTTCGGTCAACTGCTTCCTCGTTATAGGTGAATTCTTGTTTTTCTTTCCCGCGTCGCTGCTATTCTCGTTAATCTGGTATCGCCATTTACCCATCGTCTCGGCTGTGTTTATTCTAAAAGGTATTATATTGTACTTGCCTTAATTCTTTTTGTACTGCAGCTGGGCCTTCTTTTTGTTAATGTTTACTGAGGTTTCCCAGTGCCATTATCCACGTGCGCTGGTCTCCAAGCTGTATTCAGCTAATCTCGTTTATGCATGCCCGTGTCGTTACAAGGGTGGATATGGTTTTGTTATTCGGTACATGCTGTAGAACTCAGTCTTAGGTGTTCAGGTGTATTCAGAAAACTCAACCGTTTTGTTGGCGTTTTTATTCGTAAACAGAACAAAATCAAATTGCTACGAGTAGGCACCCAAATCAGAAAACAAACTTTTCTTACATTCGCTCTACCTAACAAACGATAGAAATAAAAGCTATCGAAAGAAGCAACGCGGTGTCGTTAAGTTTGTAATGCACAAAGCGAAATCAGTAAATTGGCATATCCTAGCCAAGTAAATTTGCTGTTACATTGTATTCGTAAAGATAAGACTGTGGTGCTAAATTCTGTCACCGGCGTAATATTCTGAAAATACATCTGCCACTTAGTTTTAAAAAACTAACAGCGCCATTTACTGGTTCTTTTATGTACTACATCATAATGACTAAACATTCGAGCTACGAAGCAGAGCAGATGACTTTATGTAAAATTTTAAATCACGATATCTTCTTTTTCATTATCCAGTTTTGATTCAATAAAGTCTATATGAAGCCCCAAGCTTTGCTCAATTTATATGTCAAAATATCTGAAAATTCGGCTAGTAGATTTGGAGATATCTCTGGTCAGACTGACACGATGGCTACAGATAAGGCTTTTCATCATAACATCTTTTTATTTTTTGATTCGATTTTGATGAAATTGAAGGATGTGGCGTTGAATGGTGGCTTTGTAAGCCCAGTGGAAATACTGTTGACAGTTAAGAATGACTTATCTTCATTTCAGTGCGTGGTGTAGTATGGCAACCACTCCTTCCTCTATTGTCACTTGCCGGTGCTGACATATAGTTGCCGGTTTCCACCCTGGCTGCTGACCCGGCATCTTGGGTTGCTGAAAGCAGGCCCATAATAGGCCAGCAACATTCAGAGGTCATGGACACTGGCGTCAGAGGCGCACTACTTTTGTTTGCGTCACGGAGCCCACTCTGCTCAAAGTCGGCTGTGTGCAGGATATGATGCTCTGCCTTCCGGCAGGAGTCTGAGAGCGGCTGGCACTGTGGCACAAAGTTCCTCTAAGGAATGAGTGTCAGCAGCAACAAGTATGGATGAAAAGTTGGTGGTCCGGTGGAGGACTCAGTGCTGGCAGCAGGCACAGCAGAGTCTCGAATACACGGCTACTGCTCGTAGTGCCCGGTCGTCTCGCTAAGTCGCGTAGATCCGGCATCATGGTCATGCTGCTGGTTGCCAGTGATGAGACGTGATCTCTTGCTTCAGTATTCACACTCATTTATATCCATGTGACCCGCATTTCTTTCAATAAATCCCGGCACCTAGTCGCACCACCCATAGCAATAGACTTGCCTTGGTGTGGTGACTACACCTTTACTGCCGTATAGCACAGTTTATTGCAGCCCTCAGGTGTTATGGTTTCACAATCCCCTTGCTTGTCTGTCATTGTGACGACTTCTGGCTCTCAGCTGTTATTGCAACGATCCACAGTGGCTTCTGCACTATTTCTCTTTGCTTTTACTAAAGACATACATTTTTGCTCAAAGACTGGGTAGCGTCACAACACTGCCCCCCCCCCCCCCCCCAACTGAGAAGACCTGGTCGCCCTGGTCCAGTTCTCTGCTGTAATCACTTCTTCACATAATCTGTAACACAAGCATGTCATTCTACATTACTCTTAGCTATTATGCAAATTAGTGCGTTACGTTTTCGCTCTGTAAATCTATTAACCTTCATTCAACAGGAACTTTAATTCTCCTTGTGTTGGGCTCCTACATGGATCATGGTTTCAAATGTGTATGAGTTAGGCAGAGCAAAATCAGTGTTATCATGGTGCTAGAATTTGAGATACCCCAAGTCATAGCCATCTTAATTCTACCATCCTGATAGTCTTTCACATGCTCTGCATTAGTCCATCCCTTCGGTGCTGCCACCATCTCACTTACTGAATAGTCTAGGCTGTTTCCCATATGCCGTTAAGGAAGGTAAAGTATTGTTTGCAAAACATCTCTAGATGTTCGTCTGGTCAATACACTGTAGCTTTGTCACATTCAACAGGGTAACTCGTCGCAACTAGCAACCACCACAATATCATTGTACACTGAGTATATGCAATGTAAACCCACTCCCTGGAAGTATGTTTCTGGTTCAGTCACCTCCTTCTGGCAAGGTCGTCTCTATGTTTTACACTCAAGAGTTGAGTGATGCATGTGCTCCTACTTGTCACAGTCTCGAAAGTCCGGCATGTGCTGACTAGCCCACTCTGAATTTCCTGGAGCTCACCATCAATCATCGGCACATGCCGATCCCTGTCTTCCACTAACAACAGCATATTTTCCTCTCTCACTTGCACAAGTTTTCCAACTGCCACTAACTTTTTTCGATAAGTGCACTCCGTGTAACACCTAAACACCACACTGGTATCTTCACAAGTAAGTACAACCATGTACTATCCATCATTACACTCACTGTATCACCATGGTAGCAGAGCAGCAAGTTCTGGTACTCAGCTCCACTACTAGCTATAATTCTGGCGATAATGCTCCTTACACTTTTTTCAACACCTTGAGATACTACTCCAGTGCCAGCAAGACTGGTCTTAACTACCATGTACAGGGTGTTACAAAAATGACCGGTATATTTGAAACGGCAATAAAAACTAAACGAGCAGCGATAGAAATACACCGTTTGTTGCAATATGCTTGGGACAACAGTACATTTTCAGGCAGACAAACTTTCGAAATTACAGTAGTTACAATTTTCAACAACAGATGGCCCTGCGGTCTGGGAAACTCCATAGGACGATATTTTCCACATATCCACCATGCGTAGCAATAATATGGAGTAGTCTCTGAATGAAATTACTCGAAACCTTTGACAACGGCTCTGGCGGAATGGCTTCACATGTAGATGAGATGTACTGCTTCAGCTGTTCAATTGTTTCTGGATTCTGGCGGTACACCTGGTCTTTCAAGTGTCCCCACAGAAAGAAGTCACGGGGGTTCATGTCTGGCGAATAGGGAGGCCAATCCACGCCGCCTCCTGTATGTTTCGGATAGCCCAAAGCAATCACACGATCATCGAAATATTCATTCAGGAAATTAAAGACGTCGGCCATGCGATGTGGCCGGGCACCATCTTGCATAAACCACGAGGTGTTCGCAGTGTCGTCTAAGGCAGTTTGTACCGCCACAAATTCACGAAGAATGTCCAGATAGCGTGATGCAGTAATCGTTTCGGATCTGAAAAATGGGCCAATGATTCCTTTGGAAGAAATGGTGGCCCACACCAGTACTTTTTGAGGATGCAGGGATGATGGGACTGCAACATGGGGCTTTTCGGTTCCCCATATGCGCCAGTTCTGTTTATTGACGAAGCCGTCCAAGTAAAAATAAGCTTCGTCAGTAAACCAAATGCTGCCCACATGCATATCGCCGTCATCAATCCTGTGCACTATATCGTTAGCGAATGTCTCTCGTGCAGCAATGGTAGCGGCGCTGAGGGGCTGCCGCGTTTGAATTTTGTATGGATAGAGGTGTAAACTCTGGCGCATGAGACGATACGTGGACGTTGGCGTCATTTGGACCGCAGCTGCAACACGGCGAACGGAAACCCGAGGCCGCTGTTGGATCACCTGCTGCACTAGCTGCGCGTTCCCCTCTGTGGTTGCCGTACGCGGTCGCCCTACCTTTCCAGCACGTTCATCCGTCACGTTCCCAGTCCGTTGAAATTTTTCAAACAGATCCTTTATTGTATCGCTTTTCGGTCCTTTGGTTACATTAAACCTCCGTTGAAAACTTCGTCTTGTTGCAACAACACTGTGTTCTAGGCGGTGGAATTCCAACACCAGAAAAATCCTTTGTTCTAAGGAATAAACCATGTTGTCTACAGCACACTTGCACGTTGTGAACAGCACACGCTTACAGCAGAAAGACGACGTACAGAATGGCGCACCCACAGACTGCGTTGTCTTCTATATCCTTCACATCACTTGCAGCGCCATCTGTTGTTGAAAATTGTAACTACTGTAATTTCGAAAGTTTGTCCGTCTGAAAATGTACTGTTGTCCCAAGCATATTGCAACAAACAGTGTATTTCTATCGCTGCTCGTTTAGTTTTTATTGCCGTTTCAAATATACCGGTCATTTTTGAAACACCCTGTAGCTTTAATAGTGTACAATTTTATTTGTCCGAGTAGTGCTTGAGGAATGATTCATACAAATTCATTAACTTCAATTGTGCATACCAGATACTTTCCCCTAATGACTGAAATAGCCTCATCCTAGTTAGTCTTAAATCTAGCACTTGTATCCGTGTTTGTACCACTTCCATAGCACGGTCGACTGTGTTAGTCGAGGTCCTGGCACAATCACTGACACTCTGTCAGTTGGCTAATCATGCATGTGTTGTTTAACACACCGCGTTTCAAGTTCACAATCTGTGTAAAATGCCACTACCTAGTTACTTTATGGGCCTGAGCTAATGTCCTTGCAGCTTCTGCCGTTCCGTTCAGTTTGCTTATGTCACTTGCACATGCCACCGCGAATATGCTTTTCAGTGTTCTACTCCCAGTGTCTGTCCTTTTCCTCTTCACTCCCGGGGAATCATGTGAAACCACTCTGATCACCTCCTCACAGGGTCCTTTAGTAGGTCGTATACCTCGAGTAATTTCATTTGCATCTTTGAGGTTTCTAGCTGCCTTCTGCTACTAAATAATAATTGTCTCCTCGAAAACACCTCCTCCAGTCTTCCGATTTCGTTCTGAAACTAAAACATGTTAAACAGGAAACTTAATGACAACCTGTAATTGGATAACGCCATATCTGCTTGGCCAGCAGCTGTGGCCGAGCGGTCCTAGGCGCTTAAGTCTGGAACCGCGCTGCAGCTATGGTCGCAGGTTTGAATCCTGTGTGTGATGTAATTTCATTTGCATCTTTGAGGTTTTTTAGCTGCCTTCTGCTACTAAATAATAATTGTCTCCTCGAAAACACCTCCTCCAGTCTTCCGATTTCGTTCTGAAACTAAAACATGTTAAACAGGAAACTTAATGACAACCTGTAATTGGATAACGCCATATCTGCTTGGCCAGCAGCTGTGGCCGAGCGGTCCTAGGCGCTTAAGTCTGGAACCGCGTTGCAGCTATGGTCGCAGGTTTGAATCCTGTGTGTGATGTCTTTAGGTTAGTTTGGTTTAAGTGATTCTAAGTCTAGGGGACTGATGACCTCAGATGTCAAGTCCTATAGTACTTAGAGCCATTTGAACCATATCTGGTTGCCTAGAGAACAGAACTCCTCCATCCAGGCGGTGATCTTATAGCATCCCCATGAGCCGTGTTGGCTCTTTCTATGTTTTACAGCCTTGTCCACTGGCGCGATGCGCGTCTGTCTAGTTGCCAGCTGGAGCCTTGGTGGCCCCTGTGTAGAGTCTTTGGTTGTAGTTCCTTGGGCTGCTTGTTGACGACATTAGCAGTCAGTCGGTCGTTGTCAGGGGGGAGAGAGAGAGATAGTGGCGCATGTGACGTATGGCAGGCTGTGCACGGAGATTACGGGCACACGGTTGTCTAAGCGGCCGGTCGTCGCTAGGGTCGTGTTGGTCGGCAATACTTGGGCCTAAAGTCGACGCAGCCGATCTACCCTGCATTAAGGAGACATAGCTTGAGTGATGTTCATTTTCTAATGCCGTCTGTTCTGCCCTTGTGTGTAATACCACATTATGTGAGTGCCACAAGTGCTCCAGTGCTGAAGTTGCTGGATTACCCGTGTTTATTCGTCACACTGTTTCAACAACGAAATTTATCATTTATTGCCTCTGTTTGACATTAGTCGAGTGCCACATTTGTGTGTTTTAAAATTTCCTTTAGTTACACTTTGTTCATGCTCTACCCGCCAGGTTGGTCGAGAGCGCTAATGCGCTGCTTCCTGACTCGGATAGGCGCGCCGGCCCTGGGTCAAATCAGCCCGGCGGATTACCGATGTCGGCTGGTGTGCCAGCCAGCCTGGATGTGCCTTTTAGGCGGTTTTCCACATCCCACTAGATAAATATCTGGCTGGTCCCCACGTTCCGCCTCAGTTACACGACGCAGACATCTGAACACGTTTGCACTATTCCATGGACTGAACTAGACACAGACAGCTGGGGTACACTCACTGTGTCTCTGGGGGGTATGGGGTGGCAGCAGGGAGGGCATCGGGCGATCCCTTAAAATTAACATTGCAAAATTCGATCCTACCCATGCCGACGCTGCGAAACTGCGGACAAGGCACCAGCAAAAGAAAGGGAAAAACATTTGTTCACGGTCTGCTTATTTGTCAGTTGCATTGCGAAACTAATTATCATATTTATTAGCCCGCCACGTGTGTTAGTGACCACTGAGGTCGACATTGAGACTGATGTGTAATGGACTGATGTAACGACTGTAAAAATACCTATCGCTGTGGTAAGCAGTTGCTAGGGGCCAGTGAATCTTCGCTGTTTGCGTAATTGGGTTCCTTTACTCTGGTGAGATTTACCCTTTCAGGAAATTAATATTTGTTGTTTCAAATGTGATTACGATTGTAGTTGTCTGAGTGCTAGCCCTCAAGATTTTCGTGTCACCTTCTAAGGCAGTTCAATCAATTTCACTGAGGGTTTGTGTGGTTGTTACAATAAAGTGTTATATCTTATTGTATTCTTAACTGGTTAATCATTAATACATGTTTGATAAAATTTCGGTTGTTACACGTAACGTTTGGTCGGGGCTTGGGGCTACGCTCACGTTGAGCTTTGGTCTTGGTCTGAGCGTTTTCGTATGTTCCACGATTATTATGCACGACTTACATGTTTGGTTGTTTCCTCTCGGCCTTCCGAACGTTTGGAGGCGCTGCTTCAGGATCTTATTTGTTACCCGCCGGTCCACCGGGCATAACCTGTCACCGTCGGCTGTGTGCGTGCGCACAGGCGACGCACCGCTTCCCCTCTCGCCGTAGCCTCTGAGACGTTACGGCCTCCAGATTTGCTACGGCATCCTCCATAAGTTGAGTTTCTATCTGATAGCAATCTGGTGTTAATTTACTTAGTTGTGCCTGTTACTGTTTTCATACTATACATACCTGGCCTGCCGCACCTGCCCCTTCCGTGGTTTCCCTGCCTGAAGTTTCATTTTTTTAACGTAATAGTTTTAATGTTATCCTCAGTTATTAAATGGTATTCTGTTATTTTTCCACACCAGTGTCTTGAATATGCCAAGAAGCCTTCCCTGATTGATTGAATGTGTTCTCTAAATTAAGTCATTCACTTTGGCCAGCGTTAAAGAAATTTATCTTTTTTATTTACTTATATTGAAACTGTTGTGTGTTGTTCGTGTGTAAATCTGAATTGAGCAGTTTCCATTTTAAAGGTTGTTCGAAAATCCCCTATATTTATGATGGTGAGGTGGAATAGAAGAATTCAGAAGAAATGTGTTTTACCAGGTACTCTTCTTTGATTGGTCAAATATTTTTTCAGAACTGTGAGTTAGCTTTGGCCAGTGTCATAAATAACTTTTTTACTTATTTATATTGAATCTATTCTTCTGCTTACCTGTAAATCCGAATTGAAAAGTTTCCTTTCTTAATCTATGTTTGAACAATGCCCAATATTAATGGTGGTAAGATTCAGTGGGAATTTGTTTTGTCATGCAGCTGATCTATAAGATTTGTGCAGTAAAATATTGTTGAACTTCCGCGAAGTAACAAATGACCTGTGATAAACGGCCTGAAACTTTCTATGCCGGTTTAGTTAGTCTTTTATCGTGAGCGGTCAGCTAAAATTTCACCTCACTCTACACCTGAAAAAATGGTACAGCATACTTCCTTTCTGGCCCATCTCCTGTATGGCTACATCAGGAGAGGGATTAACATCACCTACCATCCTTTCTCCTTGCCCCTCCCACTCCGCCGCTAACAGTCTGCTGTCTCCAAACAACATGTCTCAACAATAATGATACTTTTTTGGAAACTTGTGGTAAGATCCAATGGGACCTGACTGCTGAGGTCATTGGTCCCTAAGGTTACACACTACTTAAACTAAATTACGCTTAGTACAAAAAACACACAACACACAACACACAGACACACACACACACACACACACACATACACACACACACACACATACACACACACCCATGCCCGAGGGAAGACTCGAACCTCCGACGGGGGGAGCCACTATTGATAAAACCCATCCTAAAACAGACGTATAAACTCATTCAGAACCATGTTAGTGCTCTACACTACAAATAAAAAGGAAAATGTTCGGATATCACATAATTAAAATACATGACAGTTGCTTCCTTGACCTCAATGGATACCGAGTATGAGATATGTGAATCTCTCTCTCCTGTTGCTCATCCTATTGTTTCCTCCTTGTTGTATTGTACTTTTGATTCGACCACAGAAGGAGATTTTACTCGCCACTGTTTACAGTGCGCTGAGGGAAACACTGAGAGAGGAGAACGGGGAGAATACTAAAACATAGGTGGCCAGAAAACATACATTCATTGACGAATACCCAACTTGGTAAAATGCGCTCAGGTAGCAGATCTGGAAGCTCAATTACTGTTTGAGAAGCTGAGTCTGGATAGTAAACAGTTCTTGTCCCACTTCTATGTTCACTGAAGACAGGATGGTGTACACAAGTAGAGATGGTCTTCTCGGTAGTCGAGCTGGTTGGGAACTGGCCACTCTGCTGTGGCGGCGGCGCATATCTCTTCTCTGGCGGAGTCACTGATGCGGCTTCTGGTCTATACGCCGTCTGTGAAGTGGGTTGTCCAAGTATCGACGCCTGTGGTCTGCCTGCTTGTGTGTGTTGCGCTTAGGACACCATGCTCCTTCCCCCCCCCCCCCACCCCCACCCCCACCCCTAAATCTCTTGGCTGTGGTCGCATATTGTTACAGTGCGAACCACCGGCGAGAGGGAGGTCTGGGTGCAGGCGCAGCAGGTGGGACTGGAAAGGTGGCTGAAACCAGTGACAGGCTCCCACCCGCGCCACGGCATTCGTCCTGCGCCCCCACGGTCTTGCATCCCTAACCGCAGGGAAGGTGCAGACCTTCGTTCAGGGCTGGAGCCCCGAATGTTGTAGGAACCCCTTGGAAAGGTAGCGGTAGGGCGCAGAGGCGTCGCAGTGCAGTCGCAGGCGTCGCAGGCGCGAGAGCAGTGACGGGCTGCTCTGATGATGGCATTAGGTATGAGGGCACGTCCACCTTAACGGGAAGAACCTCAGGCTGCGATGCCATCTGGCCAGTGGCAGATGGCTGCGACCTCGGCTCCTCGCTGCGTGTTGAATCTGTAAAACGCAATGCAGTGACAGAATCACCGTGTCTCAGAAGGCTGGGCTGGTTCCAGTGTGTTTTGGGCAGTAACCCTGTGAGGGAAGAAACGAAGAACGTCTTGTGCCCAAGGACATGCGAAGCAGTCCCCTGTTGCCATCGCTGTTCAGACCGGAAGACCCTGCGTCCTGGATCTGAAAATGAGAATCTTTGCACTGATCAATACTGCTCATTGGTGGATGCAGCAGATGAAGCAGCGTGCGATGCCGGCGGCCGTGCAAGAGTCCACTTCAAGACTTCGCATGGCAGGTGAACAGGAACAGTTGCAAGGCCTGCTTCTGCGAGCGAGTTCCCCAGAATTTACTCGTCTGCACCTTGGGTGTTCACACGAAACGTTCAACTTCACGATTTGATTGCGGGTGGAACGACGCGGTGGTCACACTTTCAATACCGTTGGCCATGCAAAATAGTTCAAATTCCTGTCAGGTTAACTGAGTTCCATTGTCAAACACTAACATCTCCGGCAAGCCCTCGATACAAAAATTTGAAGTAAGTGTTCTGATAGCACTGGCCGACGCCGTAGAAGCAGAAGTGCTGTGCTAAGTACAGAAGTAGAAGATGGTCTTCTTGGTACTCGAGCAGACATGGAACTGCTCGCTCTGCTGTGTCGCCAGTGCATGTAACTTCTCTGGCGGCGCCATCGCTGGGACTTCTTTGTGCGGCAATCGCAGGGCTACACGCCGTCTCTGGAGTGGGCTGTCGACCTGTCGACCGTCTTCCTTTCCTGCCACCTTTCTGACGAATCATGCCGAATGGTGACAGCATCATTTAGCCATATACCAACCTGAATGGGGCCAACGCTGTGCTAGTATGTACTTTGGAATAGTATGCACTTGCTAAGAAGGTCCAATATGTCTCCCAGTCTGAAATGTGGGCATTCACATAGTAGCTAAGCATCTCTCCATTTATCCAATAAACCTGTTCTGTTCTTACATTAGCTTGTGGATGAATTGGACTAGTTTTCAGTGTTTTTACTTTTGGCAACCGACACAACTCTTTAAGCAGGTCTAACATGAACTTCGTTCCTTGGTCCATAATTATTGTCACTTGCACACCGAACTTCAATAAACACCTGAATGATTGTGAGAGCCTGGCGGTCCACCAGTGACGTGGTCTCTATAAAATAAGAAAAATGGTCCATTATGGCCAACACAGAACCATTAACTGCTGGTATTCGGTTGAGTGGTCGAAACACGTCCAGTCCAATGAAAATAAACAATTCCATTATTCCTGGCAATCTCTGCAACAGGACCTGCTTCTGATTTAAATCCGCCCACTGTGCCCAGGCTGTGCAATTTCTGACATCATACTCAAAAATCATTCTGCCTTTCATTCCACCAGTACTTTATAGCCACCCTCCGAATCGTTGGCCTGCATTGATAAGAGGTGATCATGCGTTTCACATAGTACTTCTAGTTTCATCTTGTTTGCCACCACCACTTGTGGCCCTAATTTCATTTTTCTTCGTAACAATCTGTCATCCTTGCTAAACCGCTGTTGTTTGTGTACTGTCTATAATACTCAGCAGCACTCTGCGTTGCTTTAGAATCCCCAATATCTGGAATTAGTGCTTGTACTACCGCTATCTTCCCGCTAATACTACCTGCATTATCGTGTGTCGTTCCATGTTGGTGGGTTACTTCATACTTAAATGCACTGAGTTTTAATGCCTATCTCGTCAGCCAATTGAATGGGTTCTTCAGACCTACTATCCACTTCAAAGCAGCATTTTCCATTGTACCTTGAATTTTCTACCATACAGGTAATACCGGAAGTATGTTACTCAGTACACCAAGATAATCATCTCTCCCACCTTATGGAGTAATTCCTTTCCACTGCCTTAATACCAAGGAAATATGATGTTCGTGACCTCTCGACTTAAAACACAACCACGAGCGTGATTTGATGCATCACATGATAATATGAACTCCTTTTTAAAGTCGGGGACACCAACACCATATTCAACATTCAGACCTGTTTTAATTGGACAAATGATTCCTGACATTCCCTCGACCACACCAGCTTAACTCCCTTTGTTCAAAAACTGTGTTCCATTCCCTTCCCAAACATCCTGTAATAATTTATGAGGCAAGGAAAGGATTGCAACTACTTGGTTGTTCCTGTACCATAAAATCTTGCACTGCTTGCACTAACCTAGAATCACTTCTTGCACCATCCTTAATGATGATGTGTCCCAAATAGTTACCACCTCCAGCGCAGTGTGTCATTTTTCCTTGCTGAACGTCAAATGGGCTGCTCGTAATCGCTGGAATATCTCCCTCAGATGTTGTCAATACTCTTGCATACTCCTTGAAAAGATGATTATGTCCTCAAGGTACATTAGACACAGATGTGGTTTCAGTCCTTTCAGTAATTCATCCTGTAAATGTTGGAATGTTACTGGTACATTTTTCAAATCAAAAGACAGCATTCTATATTGGTACAGTCCGCTGGGTCCAGGAAATGTCGTTTTCTATCTATGCTCTGGAGACAGTACTAATTGATTGTATCCACTCCTAAAGTTCCTTGTCGAGAAGTACTGGCTTTGCCATAGGTTATCCATCGTTTCTGTGATGTTGGGATCAAGTGCGCATCTGTCATCGTCTTACTATTCACGTGGAGGTAACCGCAGTTAAAGTGATTCTTCTTTGACTATCCGTAGACTTCTTGGGTACGATCGCAGTTCTCATCCCCCAGGGACTGCTACTCTCCTCAGAATGAAATTTTCACTCTGCAGCGGAGTGTCCGCTAATATGAAACTTCCTGGCAGATTAAAACTGAGTGCCGGACCGAGACTCGAACTCGGGACCTTTGCCTTTCGCGGATAAGTGCTCTACCAACTGTGCACGACTCACGCCCCGTCCTCACAGCTTTAATTCTGCCAGTACCTCGTCTCCTACATTCCAAACTTCGCAGAAGCTCTCCTGCATACCTTGCAGAACCAACACTCCTGGAAGAAAGGAGTGTGTGTACTACTGTCCTCTATTATCCCAACATTCAGTTGTTGATTTATAAAGTCCTCCAAAACTAGTTGTAGCAGCAAACTTCAGAACACCAGCGCTTCGTTCGCGTTTGGAATCCTGTTTTGCATTACTGTCGTAGCAGGTAACGACACTTACAGAAAAAAGAAATCCTGAAATTTTAGCAACAAGTTCTCGGTGTCCTTTGTGTTCCGTTTAACTAGTTCAATTTCTTATGAATGCCCTCTTATAGCCTACACCGTGTGTGTGTGTGTGTGTGTGTGTGTGTGTGTGTGTGTGAATCCTTACCTGGGATCTCCCATGTAGCCAGTAGACTTCCCCTTCAACAACTTACCATCCTAGGCACGAAAATTATCCATATTCACGGGTTCTCCTTTGCTTTCTCCCCTGTCTTGTACATATATACACTCCTGGAAATTGAAATAAGAACACCGTGAATTCATTGTCCCAGGAAGGGGAAACTTTATTGACACATTCCTGGGGTCACATACATCACATGATCACACTGACAGAACCACAGGCACATAGACACAGGCAATAGAGCATGCACAATGTCGGCACTAGTACAGTGTATATCCACCTTTCGCAGCAATGCAGGCTGCTATTCTCCCATGGAGACGATCGTAGAGATGCTGGATGTAGTCCTGTGGAACGGCTTGCCATGCCATTTCCATCTGGCGCCTCAGTTGGACCAGCGTTCGTGCTGGACGTGCAGACCGCGTGAGACGACGCTTCATCCAGTCCCAAACATGCTCAATGGGGGACAGATCCGGAGATCTTGCTGGCCAGGGTAGTTGACTTACACCTTCTAGAGCACGTTGGGTGGCACGGGATACATGCGGACGTGCATTGTCCTGTTGGAACAGCAAGTTCCCTTGCCCTTCTAGGAATGGTAGAACGATGGGTTCGATGACGGTTTGGATGTACCGTGCACTATTCAGTGTCCCCTCGACGATCACCAGTGGTGTACGGCCAGTGTAGGAGATCGCTCCCCACACCATGATGCCGGGTGTTGGCCCTGTGTGCCTCGGTCGTATGCAGTCCTGATTGTGGCGCTCACCTGCACGGCGCCAAACACGCATGCGACCATCATTGGCACCAAGGCAGAAGCGACTCTCATCGCTGAAGACGACACGTCTCCATTCGTCCCTCCATTCACGCCTGTCGCGACACCACTGGAGGCGGGCTGCACGATGTTGGGGCGTGAGCGGAAGACGGACTAACGGTGTGCGGGACCGTAGCCCAGCTTTGTGGAGACGGTTGCGAATGGTCCTCGCCGATACCCCAGGAGCAACAGTGTCCCTAATTTGCTGGGAAGTGGCGGTGCGGTCCCCTACGGCACTGCGTAGGATCCTACGGTCTTGGCGTGCATCCGTGCGTCGCTGCGGTCCGGTCCCAGGTCGACGGGCACGTGCACCTTCCGCCGACCAATGGCGACAACATCGATGTACTGTGGAGACCTCACGCCCCACGTGTTGAGCAATTCGGCGGTACGTCCACCCGGCCTCCTGCATGCCCACTATAAGCCCTCGCTCAAAGTCCGTCAACTGCACATACGGTTCACGTCCACGCTGTCGCGGCATGCTACCAGTGTTAAAGACAGCGATGGAGCTCCGTATGCCACGGCAAACTGGCTGACACTGACGGCGGCGGTGCACAAATGCTGCGCAGCTAGCGCCATTCGACATCCAACACCGCGGTTCCTGGTGTGTCCGCTGTGCCGTGCGTGTGATCATTGCTTGTACAGCTCTCTCGCAGTGTCCGGAGCAAGTATGGTGGGTCTGACACACCGGTGTCAATGTGTTCTTTTTTCCATTTCCAGGAGTGTATAATTCAACGTTTCAACGTTTCACCGAGCAGCACACTTTATTCAGTACCTTATCACATTCCAGCGATGCTACTACATGTAACATATCAACTGGTGAGTCTGGCTCCAGTTTCAACAATGGTGTCTTTCCAGTGCCTCCCGACACACAATTATGCAAATTAAGTGTTCATGTCATTCTTCATGGTTTAAGTGGATGGTCTCGCACCCTAGACATTCTCTTGGAGAATCATATTTGACAAAAATTTCCCCTAGCCAGGATGTCTTCCCACGAAATTCCACTATACATCGTCGATGGTCAGTTATGGCATGATGTTGATTCAGAAAATTTAACCCTAGGATTATGTAGTAGCCCTCGCTTCCATGAGACACCACCTTCACACATTTCTTAAATTTGGTTGCCTCCAATGAAAAATTCCTCGCTACTGACACCGATGGCCATATATCACTATTGCTTCACTGTCCCCACAAATTGTAATGTGCTGGGTTCCAAAGCTTCCTACCTAGTAATTCTATTGCGGCTGCCAATAATGCACCTTTATTCGCAACAAAATTCCATGTTCCCTGCCGTTTATCAAACTCACTACGGCACATCCACCTCTGCACTTGTTTCTACTGCATTCACCTTATTGGAAAATCCTTCCAGTAGCTCTGTGGTTCGCTCTTAGGTTTAACAGTTTCTTTTACCACCACGACCACCTCTTTCAATACCATTACATCCCTGCTGCTGTTTTATGCCACTCGTACTATTATTTAGATTAAACCACCACACCATCTACTACCCCTATGTGGCTGGTACCATTGTCTTTGCAGTGCACTGCACGATCACAATAAAAACAGCTTACATGCGATGCAAAAATGCTTTTACAATCCGTTTCCCCTGTGACGACCTCAGTTTCCTCATACTCCAATGCTAGCCAAATCGCTGCATGGAGATCTTTGGCTGCCCCAGTGTGCAGCCTCCTAGACATCCCCGGTGCCAAACCTCTCAGATAAGCCTCAAGTCTATGTTCCTTGGCTTTTTGTAACTTCTTACTTTGCATTAACTCATAGATGTGTACGTTTAGTTTCTGAATCCCACCCAACATCTTCGTTATACCTCTTGGAAACTGTATTCGACTCCTCACGGAAATCTGTGCACTACTCTGCTTCTTATACCTTTTCTCTAGTCCCTGTGTGAGTTAGTCGAAACTCTGACCACTATGTAGCCATCTGTGCACTGCACAAACGACTTTGCTTCCCTTGTTAAACGTAACTTTCCGATCTATATCAACTGTCCATTAGACCAACCCCTATTCTCGGCAATGACCTGACATCTTCCACAAATCCCAACACATCCTCAGACGCTCTACCAAAGAAGGTAAAAACAAGGTTAGCAACCTCCGGATCCACTACTGGTGCCTGTGACCCTAACATCTAAATGTTCTCATCTTTTATGCCAGCTTATTATCTGCGACCACTTTATCCGCCCTTAACTGAACCACCTGATCCATCAGCGACAATATACCCTCCTCACTTCTGAAACTATTTACCTCCGATTTTGTCACTGCCTCACCCTTCGTTACTTTCACGGCTTAGAATCAGTATCTTAAAACAACACGATAAAAGCACTCACAGAGTACTCTATCGAACTACTTCCTTTACCTATCATGAACCTGGTGGACTCTCTACACTGCCTGGCCATATACCCAAAATGATTACTCATAAAGCAAACAAGACTCAACAGAAGGGCAGAATTCCCAGGTAAATTATTGCGCTGTGTACAACACACAGATACTAACAACTGACCCCTTCTAGTATGGTAAGTCCATTGGTTCCTCCAGTTTCATAATAGTAACCCTCGTATAAGTATGCTCCCTAAGCTTCAGTCTCATAACCATCACCACACAAGAACAGAAATGGTCTTTCTCACCCCAGGTGAAGACACTGTTGGCTGTCACTCAGACGTCGCACTGCGGGTGTAGCACACAATCCACTGCTGATGTGGTAACATCAGCACTCCTGACACCAATCTGAATGGTGTGGTGTTGAGGTTGTGATGAGTGGTGAGCTGGTGAACCCAGCGGAAATACTGCTCACAGTTAAGAGTGACTTTCATTGACTTCAGTAAAGGACATAGAAGGGCCACCACGCCTCTGTCTGCCGACCTTGGCTGGCGCTTAACCGTTCCGTGGTTGATGGGTCATATATGTCCCACTGACTTTGAGCGCCAGTTCGAGTGTCGGGATATATGTTACCCAGCTCTGCACGGTGCTGCCATCTAGGGACGACAGTACTGAACCTAAGAAAAAAGTCGGGACTGCACTGCAAAGGCAATAGAGAAGCGGTGACTACTTTTGTTGACTGGCGTGTATATATGGCCGCTGCAACGCCACTTATTTGTGTCACTCTTCAATTTTCATCATTTCTCACTTTCCAACGATTTCTGAAGTAAGTAATTCATCTTATTATTAACTTAATAATCATTTTTTAGTACAAATACAGTATGGAATGTACTACTCAGCGTCTGTACTATCTTATAATCGAAATAAAATTAGTGGGACACATGTGTCCCAGCAGACATTATTTGTAAAGATTAGCAAGACAATTGATTAATTGTTATTCATCCAGGAAAAAGAGGGGATCAATGCCCACTTTCTTCCCAGCGAAGAGAGGAGTCTCTAGTGTGCCAGATGACGTCCGGCTCGTGAACGTAGGCAAACATGTACCGATAGACAGTGGCACTAGGAAGCGATGCAGATTCTGCAGCACAAACTCTAAAGAGAAGAGAACAAAAGTTGTTTGCACTGCTTGTGGTGTACCACTCTGTGCCACACCATGTTTTTCCAAGTTTCATGGCATGTAAAGTTTTTAAGTATTGATCATGTATCATGAAAACTGAAATGTAATGAATATTTTTTACACTGGCTCTATACAAATAAAAAGATTACATGCATGTATAATTTGTAGTTATTTTATTCTCTGCAAAATCCTGTTTATGGCTAAAAAAATAAAATTGCAAAATCAGTCAGTCAGCAGAAAAGGTATCTTGCGTTGTTTCATGGGACATGTGTGTCCCACTTACTGTTGTGAAAAAATAGAGAACTTAAAAAATATTTTGGTGGTGAAAATATAATAATGGAACTGAAAAGAAACTATTATCACCTTAATATTTCAAAAATCTTTAAAAAATGAATTTAATCCATGAAATGGTTGAGTATAGTTGGGCTTCCTGGTGATGCATTGCTAATGGCAGGCCCACAGTAGGCCACAACCTTTAGAGGCCACGGCGTTGATGTCAGCTTCAGCAGCAGACACGGATGGTAGGTCAGCAGGGCCATAGTACAAAGGCCCATGAACGACTTAGTGCTGGCTGCGTATGCAGCCTGGTCTCGATCGTGTGATTGCTGCTGGTGGTGCCCAGTCGCCTCACCATCCAGTAAAGTTATACCATCGAGGAAGTGCTGCTGGCTACCGGCGATGAGAAGTGATTCCCTGCCTCAACATTCAGTCTTAATTTATATGCTTGTCTCACACATTTGTTTCATTTTCGGGACCTAATCTCATCACGCACAGCAAGCGACTTGCACTGGTATGGTGCAATCACCCCGCTGGCTAAATTGTTAATGCTGTGTGGTACAGTATACCACTGCGCTCGGCTATCCTGACTTCACAAACCCCTTGGCTGTCTGTTATCTTGACCTACACGTCGCTAGACTGACGGCTACCAACTCATGGCTGTTAATGCAATGCTCCATGGTAGCCTCCACACTTCATCTCAGTACTTTTCCTAAGGACTTATAATTTTTGCTCAAAGAGCTGGTATTGGCACTACAAAATAAAGCCATAATGTTGCCCGAAGCTACACTGAAATTATCTGTTAAAACCCCATATAAATTCGTCTAGTAATTTTGAAAGTTAGTGTGTTCAGAGAAACAAGCAGACGTACACAACGGTTTTGCAGTTTTATTATTAATGTACTTATAGATAAATCCCTGATAGTGATTTGTTCAGAACAGACTATGCAAGTTGTCACACTTTACTTGCCAGCACCATTTAAAGACCTTACCTACACGTTATAAGGAATTTTGACATGAACTTCCGCAAACATGACCATTTTTATTTAGTAAACGAATCACTGATTTTGAATCCAACAACTTTTACAGGGTCACAACAGTCATAAAAGTATTTATGGAAATTATCGAACAGTAACCACTAGTACATGCACAATTATTTACTATACGTTCCTAGAGTTTACTAATGTCAAAAGGATTATTGTGTCTCTGACTACATACAGACTACTGGGAAAGAGGAATATCTCTTTAACGTTCACAGTGCAGGAAACAAAAACAACTTGTCAGGTGTTACAGAAATACAACGTCAGGCCTATCTTCAATCATACAAATAAACTTAGTAAATACCTAAGAAATGGTAAGTATCACACATCGTTTACCTGTTGGAAAGCTTATTTCGAAATGACGGGACATCCCATTATCACTTACTTTCTTGAACACGAAAGCTGTATCAGTGACAGTAGGACAGTTTTTACCTTGGTGGCAGGTGCATTAAATCTTGTTGATAGGTTTAGCAATTTCCGAGAAACGCGTACTTTCTTGATAACATCGGCGTTTATCATACAGTACTTCGAGAAGAGATTGCGATCCAGAATCATATCAGCTACTTTGATGGGAACACTCCTCCCCACCTCCTCCCCACGCCCACCCCCTCCACCCAAACAAAAGAAATATTGTTGCCGGACTGTATCAGATAGTCCTAGCACCATGTAAACACAACACACTCATCTGCAATATCTCAGCCGGTGTCATTGCACATCCCACTATTAGTAGTTCCTTTATCATTGAAGGAAAGAAATAACCTCCGTATCAGCGTAAGAAACCAATGAATGAAATTACGCTACGTTTAGCACCCAACACTAATAGCTTCACACCTTGTGGATGCTTTTGAAGTCACAAATATAGCAGCCTATAGATTTCGAAGAAACAGAAGTACTCGACCAATGAGCCATTCTGAAATACACAGTGGTCATACGGGATAACACAAAGTGGGGAGAACCAGGTAGAAAGTGCAACAATATACTCATCACATTCCTTCCGCTAATAATTAGTGTGAGAATAACACACAAATTAAAAGATACTGACGGTGTGGAGTAAGATTATGGTATTTTATTGAAGTGAAGTGGATTAACATGCCTTTTCGCACTGACTACTAACATTATACCAAATAAATTTATACATAACTGACTCACAATTGAAACAGTACAACAGGTGCTTAAACACAGATGTTAAAATTATTAAAATATAGAACTGAATGGAAAGTCCAATAGCCCACTGCAGCTGTATTTATTGAAGTCCATTAGATACACACACAACCGGTTTAGAAACTGTTAAGTTGCATCTTTTAGTGTATACCTGTACATAATTTTGTTTTAAAATTAATGCGTTGGCAGTGGGCAAATGAAGTTATCTGTCGCACTAAAAGTACTGAGTTTACAGACTTGAACAAGGAAGAAAATACTACACACCGAGTTAGGAAACTAAGTGTGGATCACATACACCCCACAAAGAACGGGACTATGCGTATTCAGTAAATAAGATTTGTAATTTCATATCAAAATAATATCACTTGCAAATGCTATGTCATATTGTATAGGGAGTTGTTACAGAACGCTACAGACAAAAAGCTTGCGTGGCTAGGCAAAATTCAGAGCCCTCCTCAATTGCTAAAAGCCATCGTCAGTGATGAATGTCCAACCTAAAATACGAAGGGATAGAATTACGAATCAGAAACTGATCCTTGATTGATAAACAGTGAAGCAGTAACCAAAATGGAAAGGAGATGGGGCAGTCAACGTGGAACAACTGCCAAAAATGGTACTCACTTGTGTTAAAATCACGAGTTTTCATCACTTTACCGACTAGAATACGTTCCTGTCGGCCTATGTCGGGCAAAAGACAATGCCCCTCGCAAATATTATCCAGAGTAATGTGTTCGGTACTGGGGTGATTGAAGAATAAAATGAGTTAGTGATAACTAATAAAATTAATGTATTGAATTGCACTCAAAAATTATTTTAACATGTTTAGGAGGCCACCAATGGTCGAAAGGCAGAAGCTTATGCTCATAGTCAAACTTAAAAATAAACCTGAAATTAATCTAACACTCTGGCAACAGCTCTGGTGTTTACGACCGTGCTCCTCCCTGCTGTCGAGGTTAGGCCAGTGAAGAAAATATGTCAGCAACAAGCTCATATTTCTCGTGTTCTGAGCAGTCGCTGCTGAAGGCAGATGACAATCCTACGTTTTCCTAAAGAAACACGGCTTCCAGGAAAATAAGAACCTAGACTCAAGTGCAGTTCGGGGGACCTCTGATGAGAAGTTAGTTGCCAGGTGCGAAAAAGCATGATTGATAAAAAAATTCTGCAATGTCACGAAGACGGAATAGAAGCAGCAGTTTTTTGGATGAGGAAGGGCGAGCTGGAAAGTCATTGGCGTTTTATCGTGGTGCCATTTTCTTGCCGAGATTTTTGTGCCTGAAGGAACCTCGCGCTTGACCAGCTGAGTGTTCTAATTCTGTGACTGGCGGGCATGTCCATCTTGCCGGCAATATATAGTAGGCTATAAGGTTCAGCTAAACATCTTGGAGTTCGATGGGACACGGGGAGGTCTGCGTATCTTGTGCACCTCAGTAGAGGTCGTCCGGAGACGGAGTGACACGTGCGTTTGGCACGCAACTTAGGAGGCGAGCGGTTTCCAGAACATCGACCCTCGTCTTGTAACGCAGAGCCACATCCGCGACACCTGCTTTCTGCTCGTCTCACGCTGACCAACCACGATGAGCGTAAGTAGCAACACAGGCGACGTAGGACAACTCTGCAACTCTTGCTCCGCATTTGTTCACATCATTTCGACCACCAGTCTCAAGTCCAGCACTCGTTTACGGGTGCATTAACTTCTCAACAACTGTTGGCCCAGCCATTGTAATCGTTTAGTTAATAGTTAGTGAGTAGTTTTCAGAATGACAGTTGCATCTAAGCGATCCGCTTTTCTTGTTCCTTGAAATGACACTGAAAACCAATAAGTTAATCTTGCAAAGTTTACACATGCACATTTGTAAAATCATTTGTTATTATTTCATAATCGGACAGTTTAATATGTCATTTAATTGAATAAAGTAATGTGTTAATCCAAATTTTGTATCTGTTAACACCTTCCAGTCATATTATTCTCCATTTAGGGTCCAGAGCTAAGTCCTTAAATTCTTTGCGTTATCCATTCTATTGTGCGCAATAATTACAACTTGGATCTTAAAGACGTCCGACTCTTCATTTTCTTTCTGCACCAGGCAAACATTTTTACACTCCAGGAGTTTTGCAAGCGTTCGTTAAATCGTCACAAATCTATAGCACGTTAGTGTACAACGTGGCCTCGACTAGGCTTTCCTGTCCAAAGTTGATTCAAACTGCCACGCCCATTTGACAGATGCAGCTGAAAGCAGAACACTTTAAATCAGAATTAACATACCTGTGATAACATATTGTTGCTTATTTTCGTCTTACGTCTGTCTGCTATAGGCGAATCACTCTTACAAAGACACATGCACTCTTACAAAAATAATAAATACAAATATGTACATATTGGAAAGACTATTGCATTGGTAATTACTAAAGAGCTAACTATTTGCAACTGAAAACGAAAAAGTGGTACAGTATTACAATTATTTTTGATGTATTTATCAAAAGTCAAGGGAATAGATGCATACCATTGACATGTATTGCCTGTTCGGTAAATCGTAAGATATCCAGATAGAATGTTCACTTTTATGTAAAACGTAAAGAACGAAAGTACCTTTCGCGTGATGTGGCATTCGCACGGAACAATCCTCCGTGAATCTTCGACTACACATAGAAAGATCGGCTACAGTATAGTATGTACGGTAATTGAAAGAAATGGTCAATGAGGTGAACAAAAATGAGTAATTCAAAGGAAAAATTACATTGAAGTCGCCTCGATTCCTGATATGACTGCCATTACAAACAGCGGGACATGGATTTTAAAAGAGTGTATGGTCATCACGGACTGGCAATGTTTGCTTTGTAAAGTGCTCCCACATTAGCCACAAGGTTGGTGAGGAGTTCTTGTAGCAGGGCGTTCCATTCGTCCTGCAACTTGGCTGACAGCTGCTGGATGGCCGGTGGTCCATGTGGACGTCACCGCAAAGCACCCCACAAGTGCTCCACGTGATTTAAGTCGGGGGAACAGACAGGACACTCCATACAGCGAATATCCCCCGGTTCGAATAACTCCTCCACCTGCGCTGTACGGCGCGGTCACCCGTTTTCACGAATTCAGCACCGAATGCAACCACTGAAACGAAGCACGGGGGAAGGAGTCAGAAATGTTGACATGTGAGTGCAGCGCGTTAATATATGTGAAGGATAGGACTCCCATGCAACATTGTACAGCAAAACTACCATGTTCGACAATGCTGGACGTATCCTCATACGGTGATGTTGTGACTGACAATTCTATATTTTTCACATACACAACTTTTATTTATGTAAGTTTACAAGGTTCAAGACTGAAAAACAAAAGAAAAGTAACAATAAAGATGCCAGTAAAAGTCTCCTAATTGAGGCAAACAAAAGTCCACTTCTAATTTTCCACAAAGGTTGGTGATAACACACACACAACACTGGTAAAAGTTCAGTTCAGAGACGAAGACGTAATCTTCAGCGGTCGAAGTCCACGAGGTCGGCATCTGGAGTAAACTGAACTTCGATGCTGGTTCTAGCCGCTAAATAGCTGTCTCCAGCCAATCAGGTTTTGGCGTATTGATACTTCCTGCAGGCTGTGTCT
This sequence comes from Schistocerca piceifrons, assembly GCF_021461385.2. Taxonomy (NCBI): domain Eukaryota; kingdom Metazoa; phylum Arthropoda; class Insecta; order Orthoptera; family Acrididae; genus Schistocerca; species Schistocerca piceifrons. The sequence goes on along the minus strand of NC_060141.1, from coordinate 601,101,041 downwards.
CAAGGTCCCCCTGCAGGAAGTAGTTCTCGGAATATCTGTTTCCATTATCTTGAATGTAAATAGCCTGTGTTTACCATGGTGCTTTTGGTACGCCTTGGACGTAGACAACCCCGTCCTCTGTGGTGTAATATTGGTTGCCGGCGCTCAGGGGCTACCTTGGCTCCGGCATAACACCCCTCCTCCATATCAAAAGCTGGTGCAGCACGGGATACCCCAGGGTAGAGAATATCAATATAGCCTGGTGCCGTAGGCTGATCTGCAGCTAAGTCCTCCTGAAGGAGGCAGTGGAGCCCAGCCGCCAGAGAGTAGGGCGCTGCCTTCTGTGCAAGGCGGCTGGAACGCCGAAGCAGTGGCAGTTGCGAGGCGACGTCGGGCTGGGCAAGTGGCATAGGGACGTCCGCACTGTCCAACTGAGGCGGAACTGAAGAGGGGACAGGAAATGGGTTCAGGGAAGGTCCTGGAGCTGTCCTGGGTCCGGAGGATGCAGCGGCGCAGGGCTAGCAGCCGGTGTCTGCTGGCTATCTCCAGGATGATCATCCACCAACTGAGGAGAGGGCATCAACATTGGATAGGCCCCAAGGAAGGGGCCGGGGACTGGAGCTGTGTCTGCTAGAGGAAACTAGGACACAGTTGGTTGCACTGATGCAAAACCACACTGTCGTCCAGATGTACATTGTAGTCGACCATGGGGCCTGATAACAACCCCTGGAAGCCAGCTGGGCCTTGGCCTGAAACCACGAGCCCACACCTTGAAAAGCTGGATGAATATCGGGAAGTGCTGAGCAGGGCGCGAGGTCCAACCTGCGGCAGGAAGAGATGGAGTAGTGTCTGAAGCTGGCGACCATGGAGGAGTTTGGCTGGACTCTTGTCACTCACCGGCGTCGCCCTGTAGGTACTGAGAAATAACGTAAGAGCTTATTTGGGAGAATGGTCCTCTGTGTACTTTTTCATCTGAGTTCTAAAAGTGCGAACAAGGCGCTCCACCTCTCCATTGGGGGTGGAAAGGAGGGGTAAAGACTTGTTGGATACCATTATTGTGGCAGAATTTGGCGATGTCTTGTCTGTGAAGTTGTGGGCTGTTGTCAGATACCAAGGTCTTCAATGGAAAATATTTTTGACAGGGCCATGATGATATTCTCTGAGGTGATAGAGGAGCATCGGATAATGAAAGGGAAGTGGGAGTAGGAATCCGTGATGAGTAACCAGTAAGCGCCGAGGAAGGGTCCCCCAAAATGCACATGGATGAATTTCCTTGGGTGGGAACCAGCCAGCCAGGATTGGAAGGACCAGCGTGGTGTGGAAAGGGCCTGGGTACACTGCTGACAACCCCAGACCATGCACTCCACGTCCACTGGCATGCCTACCCAGAAGACATGGCGATGTGCAAGGGTTTTTGTTGCAGGAGCAGATCTGTAAAGGATTTAGATAATTATGCCGCCAGGCGTTCTTATGTATCCAGTAGACAGTGCAAAAGGACAACCCCAACACCACAGCCTGAGGCTTCCATAGCCAAAAGGAGGAGAAGAGAGGAGTTGTATGGCATGAGACACGCCGCAGAGTACGACCTCCACTTTCAGGTTTGGAAAACCGATTCACAAGCATGGGACCAATGAAAAGGCACGTTCTTTCGGCGTAGGTGATGGAGGGGCGCCGCAATTTGCGCGGCGGAGGGAATGAACAGCAATTGGTGGACATCGTGCAGACGAGGATGGGCCGCTATACAAGCGATGTGGGAGGAGGTAGGTGATACCCCATCGCGGGAAATGATGTCACCCAGGTAGAAGATAACAGGTTGAAAAAAGAAGCATTTAGCAAGCTTGCATTTTAGGCCCGCAGTACGCAGGCGCATGACTGAGATGTTCATCCGTGGTACGGCTGGTGACGACGATATGGTCGAGGTAGTTGATACAACTTGGCACATCCCGCAAGAGCTGTTCCAAGTAATGCTGAACAATGGCTGGTTCACAAGTGATGCCATACATAACGTGGTTCAACTGGAACAGCCCAAACGGTATTTTGACGATGGCCAAGTAAGTAGAAGGCTCATCAAAAGGTATTTGGTGGTAGGCTTCGGCACCATCGATCCTAGAAAAAAATGGTCCCCATACGAGCTTGGAATACAGGTCCTCGGGACGCAGGAGGGGATAGTCTTCAACCTGTAGCTGAGAGTTAAGCGTAGCCTTGAAGTCGCCACGAACTCGAAGACGCCCATCTGGTCTCTTGAGGAGGATCATGGGTGTCGTCCACGAACTGTAATGGACCGGAGTGACGACTCCCTCCATGGTGAGACGGTCCACAACTCATCCTTATATCTCACGGAATAGGAAACTAACTCCTTTCTACGTAGACGTAATCAACGACTGTCACAGTAATATCGATGTAGAAGAATAGCAGAACATTCTTTTAAGCCATTAAGAGTTAATAAAAGTTATCTTCTTAAATGACTTTACAATTGTCCAATTTAGTTAAAAATGCTTTATGAGAACGAGAATCAAATCTACAAACACATCATATTTGTGATTATTTAAATGCACTGAAATACAACGATTGTGTTAAGCCCTCTGATCCCCTATATCGTTAAGCACCTTAAACTATTACAATTTTCAGAGAAGGGAGAAGAGGGATTGGTCTGTTCTTGACTTTAAAATGGTCACTAACCATTCAAGAACTTCTTCAAAACACTGCAACATATAATACTTAGACTGAGGTGACAAAGGTAATGGGATACCTCCTAACATCGTGTCGGACCCCCTTTTACCTGACATAGTGCAGCAACTGGACTTGGCATGACCTCAACAAGTCGTTGGAAGTCCGCTGCAGTGGCATGGAGCCATACTGCTTATATAGCTATCCATAACTGCGAAAGTGTTTCTGGTGTAGGATGGCGTGTACGAACTGCCCTCTGGATTACGTCTCATAAATATTCAAAGGGATTCGTGTTGGACTATCTGGGTGGCCAAATCATTCGCTTGAATTATCCTTAGAATGTTCTTACAATCAATCACGACAATTTGTGGCACGGTGACATGGTGCATTGTCATCCATAAAAATTCAATTGTTGTTTGGGAATGATCTCCAAGAAGCCCATTCCATTCTACTTAAACACAGCACACATCCTTATGGAGCCACCACCAGCTTGCACAGTGTCTTGTTGAAAACATGGGTCCATGGCTTCGCGAGGCCTGCGCCAGACTCAAAACCTACCACCGGCTCTTACCAACTGAAATCAGGGCTCATCTCACCAACCCACGGTCACGAGCCCTCGAGAGGCCCTTCAGTCGACGTCGTGCTATTAGCACAGCCACTCACGTCCGATGTCTGATGCCATAGCCTCGTAACATCAGATTTCGCCGCACGTTCGTCATACGTCCAACATTGATTTCAGCAGTTATTTCTCTGTTGTTACTGAAAAATCTACTCAAACGCCGCTGCTCTAGGTCGTTATTGAAGGCCATTGGCCACTGCATTGTCCGTGGTGAGAGGTACTGCCTGAAATTTGGTATTCTCTCTCTTGACACTGTGGATCTTGGAGGATTGAATTCCCTGTTGATTTCCGAAATGGAATGTCCCTTGCGTCTAGCTCCAATTGACATTACGTGTTCAAAGTCAGTTAATTTTCTTTGTGAGGCCATAATCACACTGGAAACCTTTTCACATGAATCACCTGAGCGCAAACGATGGCTTCGCCAATGCACTTCCCTCTTCTACTTTGCACACACAATAGTGTCGCCATGTGTATAATTTCGTATCGCTATCCAATAGCTTACCTATTCAGTGTAAAGTGGACTGATAATATTTATTCTTGAATCTGGAAACAGTTCCCCTTGCGGTAATTCATGGAAAATTCAAGAACTGTTGTATGCACAACTGACCAAACTTACATTACTAGACGAAAACACCTGGCTGCAGGAGAGCTGCAAGTTTCGTGGCGGACAGCGCTTTACTCAATGCAATCGAGAATGAGTAGAAAGGACTAAGATAATGAGCCTTATATTGTGAACAATAGAGAGATAAGTAATTGATGTTATTAGGAAACCATCGTAATTTCTAATTTTTCCACGATTTTATGTTAAGTGAACTGTGAATGCACGCGATCGCATAATCTCACTCGTATCAATAGGCAGATTGTAGAGAGATCGTTCATAACTGTTTACACAACATAGATTCTGTTATTCAAAAGCTAAAAGATACGTTTTTCAAGACTTTTTTCAACTATATTACATTATGTGTATCGTTTCGTGGATCATATGGAACCATGCTTCATGGATATCTAGTTCGAACCTGCATACGCGCTTAGGGGGCACGAGCCTAGGGGCGGCAGCATTAGAGGGCAGGACTTTTTGCATTGTATTTATTATAAGGTGAACATCAACAAAAGCAAAACGAGTATAATGGAATGTAGTCAAATTAAGTCGTGTGACGCTGATGATGCTGAGGGAATTAGATTAGGAAATGAGACACTTAAAGTAGTAAAGGAGTTTTGCTATTTGGGGAGCAAAATAACTGATGATGGTCGAAGTAGAGAAGATATAAAATGTAGACTGGCAATGGCAAGGAAAGCGTTTCTGAAGAAGAGAAATTTGTTAACATCGAGTATAGATTTAAGTGTCAGGAAGTCGTTTCTGAGAGTATTTGTATGGAGTGTAGCCATGTATGGAAGTGAAACATGGACGATAAATAGTTTGGACAAGAAGAGAATAGAAGCTTTCGAAATGTGGTGCTACAGAAGAATGCTGAAGATTAGATGGGTAGATCACATAACTAATGAGGAGGTATTGAATACAATTGGGGAGAAGAGGAGCATGTGGCACAACTTGACAAAAAGAAGGGACCGATTAGTAGGACATGTTCTGAGGCATCAAGGGATCAAAAATTTAGCATTGGAGGGCAGCGTGGAGGGTAAAAATCGTAGAGGGAGACCAAGAGATGAATACACTAAGCAGATTCAGAAGGATGTGGGTTGCAGTAAGTACTGGGAGATGAAGAAGCTTGCACAGGATAGGGTAGCATGGAGAGCTGCATCAAACCAGTCTCTGGACTGAAGACCACAACAAGAACAACATTTATTATAACATTTTACGTTTTAAAATTACTGGGTTTACAAATGACCGAAATTATTTGGTAGTTTAAAGAAGCCTTAAGAAGACAGTCGACAAGACAAACTTTGAAACAAACTTTGAAACACTGTTAGCTTACTTGGTGACTGAATGGAAATTAAAATCCTCAGTTTCCGTCTGCTATATTTTTTATGAAATTGTTCAATAATATTTTAAAGTTAGCTACAAGGACGACTGACACTACTATCTTCGAAACGTTGTTATTCCTAGAATGCTGCCGACTTATAACTTCTGTTCATTGAGAATAGAGAAACAGACCAAAATGAAATCAAATTATTCGACATTATCATTCTTGTCTTAACGATTTTATTTCATAGCACAGTTAGGTCAAGAAATCCACGCTAGTCAGCTGATCACTGTTGTGTTTAGAGGAGAAAGCTGTGTGCTCGTGTGCTGTGTGGTACAATTTTGAACAGCATGCTGTTTTTTTAACTTATTTTCTTTTGTGTTGGTTTCAGCTGACAATTTCGTAAGTGTCCTCAACATGAATAAGAGTGACAAAAACCAACGTGCAAAAATTATATGGGGTGGAATTTCGGAAATTGGCGAAGGAAAGCGAGAACCAGAAGCAAATGTTCTAAAAACACTTGGCAGAATAGACAAATGTTTGATGACTTCCAGTTCAAGTACTGATGCTGAGAGATCTACCAATACAGCTGTACTGAAAGAAGTGCGAACGAAACAATAGTTGAAAATAACGAGAAACAAATTGTTCCAGAATTCGAGTCTCATAAATACCTAAGTGTCGAATCAGATATTATAAAAAGAAATAACGTCATTAGTGATGATCCTGCGGAATGGTGTGTTACAGAATCAGCAATCGGCATTCCGTGACACCATGGCATTCATCAAAATTGTAACGGCGATTTTGCTAGTTCAGGAAGGTCAATAGGCGATAAAACTAGATATTTGAACAAAAATTTATTTTATCGTAAACTTTTAAACGGTGATTCAACACTGAGGGATTACTTAGTACACTCCTGTAGCTTGTTTGCTATGTGTAAATTATTCGAAAGTATGACCACCATTGCTAGTATTGGTCTCTCAGGTTAGAGAAATATTTTATCTCATCATGAAAATTCACTTGAACACACAAATTTTGAGTTTTCACGTTGAACAAGGAAAAAGTCACTTGGAACGGTAGTATACCATTTCGAGTCAGACACTGAGACAGGAAACAAGGTACTGGCGCAATGTATTGAAAAGGATGTTTGCAGTAGCGAAGAAGCTAACAAGCGGTGGACTTCAGCCACGTCGACTGTCCTTACATACCGCTCAATTTATTAAGTCTCTTAAACTTTCCTCGCACTGAACGACGTGGAAATATTTGGCGGGGACACACAAGTTAACTGTCTTTAACAATCTGCGATGAAAAAATAGTTACCTTCTGAAAGAATTATAATAACTGTTATAAATAATATCAAAAACTCTCTATCACAGTAGTTCTATTATGGTCGTATCACATATTAATCAATTATCTTTCGTATTAAGCTGCGTGAACGAGAATGGTGAACATGGTGAAAGTTACCTTCTGTTTTTACCAAACCCAGGACACAAGTCTGAAAAGCTAGCTGAGGCCGCACTGAAACTCCTGTCTCCAAATTCTATGGTCAGCAAGAGAGACAGCATATGTAAGTCGAAACTGGGAGAGGGTTATCAATGCCCCCACAGATTTACCAATAACACCCATGAGAAACCACTTGCACGAACTAAGGCTTTAGTTTTACTGTATCAACTCTGCGGACAAGAAACAGTAGTCATGATTCACGTTTGGAAGGACATACTCCAAAGATTTAATACTGCAAATGTGATACAGAAGAATGTAAATGTTGACACTGAAAGAGTGCACGAATTGTTTGAATCAGTTGTAGGGTCTATTAGCTCAAATCGTGGCATGTTCGACTTTTATGAAAATAAAGCCATGGAGATTATGACTGATACGGAGAACGAATGCACCTATAAAAGATCAAGGGAATGCAAACTTCATATTGATGGAGAAACGAACACTGAATAAGTCCTTCTGACTGATAGGGAAAAATTTAGAGTCGAAAAATTTTTCCCAATACTCGACAACTTGTATGCTGAATTGCTGAGGAGGAAGGAACAAACGCTGGTAGACTCCTTCATAGTTTTCAGTAAACTTGAGAACTGTTCACCAGGGATTATTTCAGAACATGTAGAAAACTCCAAGAGTCATATGAAACCGATTTAGAACCTTCCTTCCCAAATGAATGTGCACATTTCGCGGTGCTTTTGAAATCCTGTGAGATTAGTCGAAACGAGTAAATTTCTATGAAAGTAGTTGTAACACTCCATGTTTCTGAATGCTGACGTTGCTCTTACAATGTTTCTGTGTACAGCACTTATAAATTGTTGAGCATAATACATTTTTCGGTTCTTAAAAGGTTGAAATCATACCTACGTTTTACTTTGTCTGAGGAGAGATTGAACCCCTTGTCCATTCTCCACATCGAAGCTGGCCTTATGATGATCGTCTCATCTATGAAGATATGATTAAGAACTTTGCTGCCATCCTAGCCAGACACAAATTTTGCTGGCTGGTGAGTTTCGTTTATTTCTTCGAATGAGTTTAAAAAATTTCATGTTATAGTGTGATTTTTATCAGCAATTTAGAGCACATTCACTGTGATTTCAAAACTACATTTATAGTTTAAAATATACCTTGGGAGGGACGCATTTCTTACAGTGTACCTAGGGACACAAAAAATTGTAAATCCACTACTGAATACACAGTTGCATTGCAGATTTCTGGAAAAACTATATCATGTGTTAGAAAAACTGCTAAAATACATATTGGGACAACTAGTACCTAGTTACATTCATATCTCCGATATCGCACACGAATGGAATCCATACTATTTACGGACGATGAGAAATATTGCCTGTTGAATTTTTGGGTAGACACTGATCAGTGGTCCACAAGAAGCTGCACACCTATGCCACAAAGACTGCGAGACACCGGAAAGGTTACGGAAGATTGTTTTAATACGTACAAATAGTAACTAAACTCCGACCGAACAGGCCATGAAAGCCCAACAGTACCGACGGGCCACCGTGTCATCCTCAGCCCACAGGCGTCACAGGATGCGGGTATGAAGGGGCATGTGGTCAGCACACCGCCCTCCCGGCCGCATGTTAGTTTACGAGACCGGAGCCGCTACTTCTTAATTCTCAGTTTACCACACAATGGCTGAGTGCACCCCGCCTGCCAACACCCCATCCAAGTGCTATCCCAGCCCTGCAGCGCTTAACTTCCATGATCTGACGGGGAATAGGTATTACCACCGCCGCGAGGCCTAAGGCCATTGGCAACACGTACAAATGCTCAGTCTTAAACGAGGCATCATTCAAGCTAGTGACACTTTTTATGATACACGGCTCGAACACTACAGGATGTTCTTCTTAAGACAACTAATTGTCTCGAAATCTTCGCATAATACGAGATAAATGTTCGAGGTGAAAAGTTCATGTTAGTAAAGGGGACCTGTTGGTGCTGCAAGTGGACACTCCCTAACAAACCCTCCTGCTTGGGTGGGGCCAGCTTTGTGCTTTCAACTGAAATTTATTGCATCGCCGGAATTTATGGCAAAGAAATATGTGCTGATAACTGAAACCACTGTTTCCCAGTCACGGTAGATGGCGCTTTAATCGACAAATATCAAGTGCGTCTTTTTTTTCTATTATGAATAAACGCATCTGATTCTACATTTCTTTTATCATATGAATGCAAACCGTTGTGTTCTAACGGTTGGTACTGACTGCCAATATCTTTAGATTCACGCAGCATGGTGTCCCAGTTTTCGAAGATATTTTAAGCTGTCTTTGTCTGCCACCTTCCAAATTTCCCACATCAGGAGACGACTCTCCCTGGGTCACTCCACAAGGAGACTGAAAGTTCTGCCCTTTGGTCACTGAATAAAAATTCCCAGTTCATCTCTGACCTGCCCAAAGACAGTCACTTCCTCAGCCTCTCTCGCTATCATGGCCTGCACAAAAATTACTTTTGTAGAGCATGCAGTTCTACAATTTTTAGTGTGAAGCACTCCAATATCAACAACTACCTAACCTTCGATATCAAATGACATAACTATGTTACTGTAAACCACCAAATTAATTACGTTAATTGATAATGTAAGAGGCAAAATACTGCTCCGAAATAAAATTTTAATACTCTTCTACAGCTTGTTTGCTGGATTACAAATATTGTTTATCTCATAATTTTTGAATAAATGAAAATGTGATAAAGATAGTTTGTTCCATAACAATTCACGTAGTCTTTGTTCCTGTTGGGTAAAATCCTTCTAAATTGAATTTTGAAAAAACAGAGAATAAGGCAAAGAAAATATAAGAAAGTGACTTTTTATCAGCAAAGTAGGCTGGAGGAAAGGGACTTGATACTATTTTTCGTCATGAAGAGGGTCGCAGAGGAAAAAAGCTTGAGAAGCATTGGTACGAAAACATTTGTCTAACAATGTTACTACTCTCGAGTTGTTACTACATTCTGGATGTCACCGACAGGTATCATATGAGCGTGAGGATGGTGATCTTTTGAGGAACGGCAAGGGAAATGCTGAAGATGGCGTTGTTTCAGTTATTCATTATTTCAGCATTGGCGGACACTATGTGCCGCTAACATGAAAAGAACTGAGGCATAAGGATGGGAAAGCCTACTGCTTTTTGTCTTACTGACGTTTTTTCGCAGTTTATTAATTTCAGTTTAATTGTTCTTTTTTTTTAAAAAAAAAGGAATTGAAAACTGATTACTGGTGAAACCGATCTCCTACCAGTTTATATCACCACAAAAGATTGTACCACCATGCGAAACCACTACGTCTCTTTAGTGGGACACAAATCATATTCAGCACCATACAAAATCATCACTTCCACATCCTGCACAAAGGTATCTACCACCAGGCACTCCTAGACACACCGCGAAGACCAACACATCTCAAAAACAGAAGGAAATGCGTCATGTATAGTGGCGCTGCTTGATATATCCTGCGAGGTCGGTCAGTCATCCACCGCAGCAAACGGTCACGAGGCAACTGCCCCCCGCACGCTCTGGCTGATGATCGGGGCGGCCTCCGTGGACAGTGGCCTCTCTCCAACCTGATGCACAGAGGTTGGGTCGTTCCTCCAGGATAAAGACGTCTGCTAACGGTACTGTTTATGGCAAGCCTGCTCGCTGCCGTGGCTTTTGCAACGACTTCCGACCACCTCCAGACTCTGAGATTAAGGAATATTTACTTTCTCAGCTCTATCGATAAGAAATGCTTCGGCAATCGCGAATAAATTGACCTACCTCGACAGCGATGTCAGTTGTGACACTTTCATGCTGAAATCATTGAGTAGCATATGAAAATGTCCTGAATTTCATATATTTTCACGTGGTTTGCCGCAATATCATACCACTTACCCAACAGTTCTCGATATCAGATGCATAGCAGTGTGTTACCTATTGCCTCTACAGTATAATTCTGAAGAAAAGGAGAGGAAATTACTTCTTTAGAGAATCATAACTTTTTCGTGGGACTTGCTGCAAATCGTTGAGTAACTAGAAACTTGTCTGTGGAGATGTTTACGTTAAACCTTGGAAGTAGAGGAAACTAGTATTTCTACCCATGTTTTCTTTAAAGAATACTGACCTCAGTGGTATAACACATTTCCAGATCAGCCTTTTGCTTTACAAAGTCAACTAAGGTTTCAGTACTCTTAATCATGTACGTTTCGCATTTCTGCAGAACTAGCAAATGTCTCTTCCACCAGTGTTTCACCATCTTGATGCAAACATCACATCACAGCCGACGTTCTCTCAACCAAATAAAGATGGGAAATGTGTACAATGGCAATGTACCTCACAGTCTAACAAGAGTCTTCTCTTTCCAGTTTGGTGAAATCACTTACGGATGGGCAAAAATCTCAAGAACACGCTGCTTTCTCCAAGCCGTTACACGTGTTTCTCGGAAATACTGATCACCATAGAACAATAGTTAAATATCTGGCTATTCGTCACGGATGAAGAGCTGAACGGTCACCAGCAATGTGCTTTCAAACGTTCTAGATGTGCTGGCACTGTCTGAAAGTGGTCCGTGGCTAAGTAAAACGAGGCTCATGTACGAAAGACATTAGGATGGTCAAAGCAACCTTTGATGCATCTCATTGCTGGTATCTCTATTCCTCCGGCAAACCTATACCTGCCTGAAACTTTTAGCACTAAAATATGGTCTGCTATGAGTGTTCCCATTCGTCAGTTTTAGGGTTACTCATTAAACGAGTGTTATTTCGAGTTAAGGTTTCCCCGAACAATTTCTGTGCATCTTTTCAGCTAGTGTGTCGGACTGGTAAAAGCCACTCATTGACACTTCTCACTGCTGGCACCTACATACCTATACCCACCGGAAACATTCATCATCTGTCTTTCATTGGATTTAGTATCACATGAGATATCTGCACAATTTGTTTAAGTCAACAATCTTCTGACTGATTTGATGCGGCCCACCGCGAATTCCTCTCATGTGCCATCCTCTTTATTTCAAGGTAGCACTTGCTACGCGCCGGCAAGCGTGCCCTCAACTACTGGATGAGATGGCGTGCGGAGCCCTGTTATGATTTCACACGAATGATGTGGTTCATTCTGCAGTGTCCAAACGAATACATACTCTCAGCCTCACGTTTGCAGATGGACGAGAGCAAACACAAGCTTTCGCCGGTACAATAGCATACTTCACAACACCTGTTAGTGTGTGTGTGTGTGTGTGTGTCTCTGTGTGTGTGTGTGTGAAATGCGGCCAGCGGTCCTCTCCATTAGTAAACAACGGATCGTAAACAAAATTCCTGTCTAGAATATCTTAAGAACCGTTAAACAGTCTGGCTTCAAAGACATTTCTGAACGCTGAGGGGAAATACTTTCTGCTAACTGGAACGTATGTTGTCTTGAGAAAAACAGCAAAATACCTGTGTGCTGACCATCCCTTCCAAAACGTATATCCCCGCCTCGTATTAAAGCGACTGAGGAAACACACGTTTTCACAACGCTAAAGTATCGTGAGAATCGTGTACAATATTGTGTATAGAACAGATTATATTATTTCTAATTTCTATGATTACTACGCTAGAAATGAGACAATGTAATGACACCATTACATTGTTTTCGTTGAAGGAATGATATTTCATGAGAAATACATCACCTTTCTTTTCAAATGGAGCCGACCTTCTTAATATGAATCTTAATAATGTTACAGAGTTTCCAATACACTATCCACAGAATCATTTACATTGGTGTAAAAACATCACACATCTACTCATAATTCGGAGATACTGCAAGAGTAGGGGAGGTTCGGGACTTAATCACAGGACTAGTAGTTTTTTACCCCACCTACTGTAGGATCCCCCCCCCCCCATGAACCATGAACCTTGCCGTTGGTGGGGAGGCTTGCGTGCCTCAGCGATACAGATAGCCGTACCGTAGGTGCAACCACAACGGAGGGGTATCTGCTGAGAGGCCAGACAAACGTGTGGTTCCTGAAGAGGGGCAACAGCCTTTTCAGTAGTTGCAGGGCCAGCAGTCTGGATGATTGACTGATCTGGCCTTGTAACACTAACCAAAACGGCCTTGCTGTGCTGGTACTGCGAACGGCTGAAAGCAAGGGGAAACTACAGCCGTAATTTTTCCCGAGGGCATGCAGCTTTACTGTATGGTTAAATGATGATGGCGTCCTCTTGGGTAAAATATTCCGGAGGTAAAATAGTCCCCCATTCGGATCTCCGGGCGGGAACTATTCAAGAAGATGTCATTATCACGAGAAAGAAAACTGGCGTTCTACGGATCGGAGCGTGGAATGTCAGATCCCTTAATCGGGCAGGTGGGTTTGAAAACTTAGAATCGGAAATGGATAGGTTAAATTTAGATATAGTGGGAATTAGTGAAGTTCGGTGGCAGGAGGAACAAGACTTTTGGTCAGGTGAATACAGGGTTACAAATACAAAATCAAATAGGGGTAATGCAGGAGTAGGTTTAATAATGAATAGGAAAATAGGAATGCGGGTAAGCTACTACAAACAGCATAGTGAACGCATTATTGTGGCCAAGATAGATACGAAGCCCACGCCTACCACAGTAGTACAAGTTTATATGCCAACTACCTCTGCAGATGGCGAAGAAATTGAAGAAATGTATGATGAAATAAAATAAATTATTCAGATAGTGAAGGGAGACGAAAATTTAATAGTCATGGGTGACTGGAATTCGGTAGTAGGAAAAGGGAGAGAAGGAAACGTAGTAGGTGAATATGGATTGGGGGTAAGAAATAAAAGAGGAAGCCGCCTGGTAGAATTTTGCGCAGAGCATAACTTATTCATAGCTAACACTTGGTTCAAGAATCATGAAAGAAGGTTGCATACATGGAAGACCCCTGGAAATACTAAAAGGTTTCAGATAGGCTATATAATGGTAAGACAGAGATTTAGGAACCAGGTTTTAAATTGTACGACATTTCCAGGGGCAGATGTGGACTCTGACCACAATCTATTGGTTATGAACTGTAGATAAAAACTGAAGAAACTGCAAAAAGGTGGGAATTTAAGGAGGAGGGACCTGGATACACTGACTAAACCAGAGGTTGTACAGAGTTTCAGGGAGAGCATAAGAGAACAATTGACAAGAATGGGGGAAAGAAATACAGTAGAAGAAGAATGGGAGCTTTGAGGGATGAAGTAGTGAAGGCAGCAGAAGATCAAGTAGGAAAAAAGACGAAGGCTAGTAGAAATCCTTGGCTTACAGAAAAAATATTGAATTTAATTGATGAAAGGAGAAAATATAAAAATGCAGTAAATGAAGCAGGCAAAAAGGAATATAAACGTCTCAAAAATGAGATCGACAGGAAGTGCAAAATGGCTAAGCAGGGATGGCTAGAGGACAAATGTAAGGATGTAGAGGCTTATCTCACTAGGGGTAAGGTAGATACTGCCTACAGGAAAATTAAAGAAACCTTTGGAGAAAAGAGAACCACTTCTATGAATATCAAGAGCTCAGATGGAAACCCAGTTCTAAGCAAAGAAGGGAAAGCAGAAAGGTGGAAGGAGTATATAGAGGAACTATACAAGGGCGATGTACTTGAGGACAATATTATGGAAATGGAAGAGGATGTAGACGAAGATGAAATGGGAGATATGATACTGCGTGAAGAGTTCGACAGAGCACTGAAAGATCTGAGTCGAAACAAAGCCCCGGGAGTCGACAACATTCCATTAGAACTACTGACGGCCTTGGGAGAGCCAGTCCTGACAAAACTCTACCATCTGGTGAGCAAGATGTATGAGACAGGCGAAATACCCTCAGACTTTAAGAAGAATATAATAATTCCAATCCCAAAGAAAGCAGGTGTTGACAGATGTGAAAATTACCGAACTATCAGTTTAATAAGTCACGGCTGCAAAATACTAACGCGAATTCTTTACAGACGAATGGAAAAACTAGTAGAAGCCGACCTCAGGGAAGATCAGTTTGGATTTCGTAGAAATATCGGAACACGTGAGGCAATACTGACCCTACGACTTATCTTAGAAGCTAGATTAAGGAAAGGCAAACCTAAGTTTCTAGCATTGATAGACTTAGAGAAGGCTTTTGACAATGTTGACTGGAATACCCTCTTTCAAATTCTGAAGGTGGCAGGGGTAAAATACAGGGAGCGAAAAGCTATTTAAAATTTGTACAGAAACCAGATGGCAGTTATAAGAGTCGAGGGACATGAAAGGGAAGCAGTGGTTGGGAAGGGAGTGAGACAGGGTTGTAGCCTCTCCCCGATGTTATTCAATCTGTATATTGAGCAAGCAGTGAAGGAACCAAAAGAAAAATTAGGAGTAGGTATTAAAATCCACGGAGAAGAAACAAAAAGTTTGAGGTTCGCAGATGACATTGTAATTCTGTCAGAGACAGCAAAGGACTTGGAAGAGCAGTTGAACGGAAGGGACAGTGTCTTGAAGGGAGGATATAACATGAACATCAACAAATGCAAAACGCGGATAATGGAATGTAGTCGAATTAAGTCAAGTGATGCTGAGGGAATTAGATTAGGAAATGAGACACTTAAAGTAGTAAAGGTGTTTTGCTATTTGGGGAGCAAAGTAACTGATGATGGTCGAAGTAGAGAGGATATAAAATGTAGACTGGCAAATTGTTAAAAATTGTTAACATCAAGTATTGATTTTAGTGTCAGGAAGTCGTTTCTGAAAGTATTTGTATGGAGTGTAGCCTTGGATGGAAGTGAAACATGGACGATAAATAGTTTGGACAAGAAGAGAATAGAAGCTTTCGAAATGTGGTGCTAGAGAAGAATGCTGAAGATTAGATGGGTAGATCACATAACTAATGAGGAAGTGTTGAATAGGATTGGGAAGAAGTGAAGTTTGTGGCACAACTTGACTAGGATAAGGGATCGGTTGGTAGGACATGTTCTGAGGCATCAAGGGATCACCAGTTTAGTATTGGAGGGCAGTGTGGTGGGTAAAAATCGTAGAAGGAGACCAAGAAATGAATACACTAAGCAGATTCAGAAGGACGTAGGTAGCTGTAGGTACTGGGAGATGAAGAAGCTTGCACAGGATAGAGTAGCATAGAGAGCTGCATCAAACCGGTCTCAGGACTGAAGACCACAACAACAACAACATACTGTAGGACAGTGATCCGATAATGTATTTTATTCAGTCTAGAGGAGAGTATATCCACATGTGTAGTATGCATAGGCGTAGTGGTAATTATCTATTTAGAAGCAAACCCAGTAGTCTTACACTTATCTAACCATCGTAGATTAGAGCCAATTCACAAACAAGCAGAAGCCGGAACAAATCATCTACATCTACTTAGATGCTCCGTAAGCCACCATATGGTGCATGGCGGAGGGTAACCTGCACCACAGCTTGTTATTTCCCTTCCTGTTCTACTCGCGAACAGAGCGAGGGAAACATGAACCTCTATATGCCTGCGCATGACCCCCAGTTTCACATACCTTGCCTTCGTGGCCCTTACAAGCATTATATGAATTATGACAGTAGAATCGTTCGGCACCAGCTTCAAATTCCGGTTCTCTAAATTTTCTCCGTAGTGTTTCCCGAAAAGAACGTCGCCTTCCTTCCAGGGATTTCCATTTGAGTTCCAGTGTCATCTCCGTCACACTTACCTGTTTTTCGAACATACCGGGAACAAGCAGCCCGGCTCTGATTTGTTTCGATGTCTTCCTTCAATCCGACATCGTAAAGACGCCAAACACTCGAGCAGTACTCAAGAATAGACCGCACCAGCGCCCTATATGCGGTCTCGTTTACAGGTGAACAACTCCGTCCTATAATTCACCCAATAAACCGAAGTTGACCAGTCACCTTCCCTACTACAGCACTCACGCGCTCGTTCCACCTCATATCGCTGTGCAACGTTACGCTCAGGTATTTAAACGAGTTGACTGTGTCACGCAGGACACTAGTAATACTGTATCCGACCATGACAGGCTTGATCTTCCTACTAATCCGCTATATCTTACATTTTTCGACATTTAGGGCCAGCTGCCGGCCATAATTCCAATTGGAAATTTTGTCTAAGTCTTCTTTTATCTTCCTACAGTGACTCAACTTCGACACCTTATCGTACACTACGGTACCATCAGCAAACAACAGCAGACTGCTGCCCACCCTATCCGCTAAATCATTTATGCATGTAGAGAATAACACTGGTCCTATCACAGTTCCCTGGGGCACTCCAGACACTCACCTTGTCTTTGATGAACACTCGCCGCCGAGGACAACATTCAGTATTCTATTGTTTAAGAAGGATTCGAGGCACTCACATGCCTGTGGACTTATCCCTTATGCTCGTACCTACGTTAACAGCCTGAAATGGGGCAACGTGTCAAATACTTCCCGGAAATCTAAAATTCGTAGTCTGCCTGTTGCCCTCCATCCATTGTCCTCAGTGTATCATGTGAGACAAGGGCAAGACGAGTTTCGTAAGAGCGATGTTCCCTAAACTAGGCTGATTTGTGGACATAAGCTTCTAATTCTCAAGAAAGTTTATTATGTTCGGACTGAGAATATGTTCAACGATTGTGCTGGGCGAGAGATTCGATAAATTCACCTTCGGTAAGGGGCCAATGCCGAAGAGAACTCTTTCTAAAATCGAACTGTGATACCATCTAGACCTGATGATTGGTTTGCTTTCAAATCTTTTAGTTGATTCTCTACTCCATGTGTACCTGTTGCCTGACCTGTCAAGAGGAGTCCTACAAATTCCCACACGATAACGCAAGTCTATAAATCTGCAGCAGAGCCCGTCACAGAGAAGAGATTTGGGGCACAACTTGACCAGAAGAAGAGATCGGTTGACAGGACACATTATGAGACGTCAACGGGCCACCAGTTTAGTACAAGATGGAAGTTTGGGGTAAAAATCGTACAGGGAGACCCAGAGATGAATACAGTGAGCAGATTCAAAAGGACATAGGTTGCAGCAGTCATTCGGACGGTAAAGAGTAGCATGGAAAGCTGCATCAAACCAGTCTTCAAACTCAGCTGTCAGATGAAGACAATGGCTAATCTCGAAACAAAGCAAGGAAGAAATAAATCCTCACAAAATTCCCCTCGCCTTGTCTCCCTCACCTTGTCCAACAGGACAGGCGAACCTGCCACTGCGTTTCCGCCTCGCAGATGTGCCGCCGCTTGCGACCACACGTTTCGCACACGGCTTTGCGCCTGCCCTAGACTGGAATGCGCAATGTCATTTGAGGCGCTAATATTTTAAAGGTGGTAGTCCCCCTTGCGCTCAGCTAACAGATCATGCCCTTACCTTACCGATTATAACACCTGAAATTTGGCAATCGTTGAGTACAAAACGTTGCGTATGTATGAAATTTTCCCTTTTAATTAATTCTTGCTACCACTTCTTAACTGGCATACAGTAATTCCTGAAATACCTGGACTATTCAGAATGTCATCAAAAGAAAATGCCGTCCGAATACGAGACATAATATTCGTTCCAGGAAGTAATGAATCAAAAGAAAAGTCTAGTTGAAAACAGCACTTACGAAAAGTTACAGATTGTCGGAAATTCGGGACGAGTGTTGGAGAGTACTTGATACTCGATAATGAATAGAACAAGATAATGACACTGTATGGCTTTCTGCTCCTACAGAAATACAAAATGAAGTGGGAAGGAAAGCTATACAGAAAGAGAGTAGGGACCAGGATAGAAATGAAGTTTGTAGGATAAGTGGTAGAGAGAGGCAGGCTTGTACCCTCACACACACACACACACACACACACACACACACACACACACACACACAGGCACTGTGTGGGCGTTAGAGAGACAGAGGAGGGTAGTGGGGTTGGACAGCTGTCACAACTGTGCCTCCACGCTGTGCATCACCACAAGATTAGCATTTCTGCTATCGCTGGCTGTCACATGATGCAGGGCCTCGGACCATTGTTCCGACGGTGACAGAGGTGCCTCGCTACACAACTACGTCACTTTATGAAAAATGTCTGCCGCTGCAGGCGTCTGGCAAAGACACTGCCGGCAGGCGCGAAGCAACGCCTATTTGCTTTCGCCCTAAGGTTCGTTTCGATACAGCTATGCGTTACTTTTCATCTTTTTGTTTAAACGTAATAGCTGCATCTCACATAAAGTACGATCTGCCTTTCGTGCTTATATCTAGGCCTACACTTGTGATCCTTTCCCTGTTATGCTTCTGATAACAGCGTTCACACATATCATAATAATTGCCAAACCATTCTGTTTTTCCCTCTCTTATGTTAGTTATTAAATTTTTTTGTCGTCTTCATACAAAACTTCTTCAATCATACTCTATCAATAAATACCATCAGCTGTAGTGCCGTAATAAATTTCATCAACTGTATTGCCATGTATGGAAGATTTCTAATTTATTTGATTTCTGTCTTCCCCAGTGTCCATGTTTCGTTACCGATACAAAGTTATTCTTAAAAAAATAGGTTTTCATAAACCTTCCATTTTCATGGTTTCGTTATTTATGCGGTAGTGCAAAGATAATACTTACAGACCGATGACCTCGCGAGCCTACGCATGAGTGGTAATAGATAGATAAAATATTCTACATAAAAAGTGAAAATGTTGAGTACTATATCTAAGGCATTTTACGTGTTACAATTTACCAACTGCCGTTCTATAATATCAGTGCAGAGAAGATTTCCACAATAATAGCGTCAATAAACGCCTCTAATGTGAACAACGTTCGCAAATGGCATCGTCAGTTTGAAGCAAGAGAATGTGTGTGCAAAGGAAAACTGAACGAGATGGTCGCGTGTACGAGCACAGAAGTCGATCTACGATGCCAGAAAAGAGCTACAAATCTAATTGGCATTTTTTTCATAATAAAGCTTGAAACGGCATCGAACGTAATTAAGCCGGCCGGTGTAGCGGAGCGGTTCTAGGCGCTTCAGTCCGGAACTGCGAGACCGCTACGATCGAATCCTGCCTCGTGCATGGATGTGTGTGTTGTCCTTAGGTTAGTTAGGTTTATGCAGTTCTAGGTTCTAGGAGACTGATGACCACAGATGTTAAGTCCCATAGTGCCCAGAGCCATTTGAACCATTTGAACGTAATTAAGTTTTGCGGAGGTTGAAAGAGGAAGACTAGGTCAATCGTGTAGATTACTTTAGAGCCATTCTGGAACTTATGGAGGAAGAAACATTAGCTGCACGTCTCATTTTTGCGAGGAGGCAACACTCCACGCAGGTGGCAAGGTTAGTTGACGCAGCAGTAGGGTATTTAGTACAGAAGAGCTTCGTGTGTAACAGAACATCAGCGGTGACTTGCCGAAAGTTCCATGCGATGTCAAAAAATAAATAAATAAATAAATAAAAAATAGAAAATAAGAAAAAAACTGCAAGGTCTAATATTCTTCAGTGACCTGTTTCGACAAAATTTACCCGGATATGGTTGAGCAATAGTTGACGCCACAACTAGACACGAATTTCACAGATTTCATCTTTGAACAACGCGGAACACACACGCTAACGTTATGGTACGGACGTTTGCACATATTTAAACCAATAATTGGGAGCCTGTTGGATAGTAACGGACATGACTTAACGGACTGTGTTCTGCTGTTGGCTGTCTAGATCTGAGGACTTCAGACTCAAGGATTCTTTCGATAGAGTTACTTGAAAGTCCTAGCCTCACTCGCTGAAAACAATTTCAGATCTCAAATGTCTATTTCTTTGCTACTCGCGTCGGTATCTTCTCTTATGCTGCAGAATGTATGGCGTAAAAAACATCATCGGTCAGATGTTCCCTGGGTGACCAAGGAGTGAGAATCTTTAAAAGTATGAAAAAAGTGATTTAACTTTGGTTAAAATTTTCTGCAATACATGTCGATGTAATTTACTTATTTATTTATTTACACGTAAAGTTCCGTAGGACCAAATGGAGGAGCAAATCTGCAAGGTCATGGAACGTGTCAGTACATGAAATTACAACATAAAAGTAATAACAGATAAAAATAAATGTTTATGAACCCGAAAAATTTAGTCCAAAAGTTTAACTAAACGCAGTCATCAATACAACAAGAATAAGCTTAATTTTTCAAGGAACTCCTCGACAGACTAGAAGGAGTGACCTATGAGGAAGCTGCCGGCCTGAGTGGCTGAGCGGATCTAGGCGCTACACTCTGGAACCAAGCGACCGCAACGGTCGCAGGTTCACATCCTGCCTCGGGCATGGATGTGTGTGATGAAATTAGGTTAGTTAGGTTTAGGTAGTTCTAAGTTCTACGGGACTGATGACCTCAGAATTTAAGTCCCATAGTGCTCAGAGCCATTTGAACCATTTTTTATGTGGCAACTCTTCAGTTTCGATTTGAAAGCGCGTGGATTACTGCTAAGATTTTTGAATTCCAGTGGTAGCTTATTGAATATGGATGCAGCAGTATCCTACACACCTTTCTGCGCAAGAGTTAACGAAGTCCGTTCCAAATGCGGGTTTGATTTCAGCCGTGTATTAACTGAGTGAAAGCTGCTTATTCTTGGGAATAAGCTAATTTTGTTAACAAGAACTGACAACAAGGAATATATATACATGGGGAGGCCAATGGCAATATATCCAGACTCCTGAACCACTTATTGCCCGAACTGTCCGTTTCTGAGCCAAAAATATACCTTTAGAATAGGAAGAGTTACCCCAAAGTATAATACCATACGACATAAGCGTATGAAAATAAGCAACGTAGTCTAATCTTCGTGTCGAACGGTTACTCATTTCAGATGTGTTCGAATAGTAAAAATGGCAGCATTAAGTCTTCGAAGAAGATGATGAAAGTGGGCTTTCCACGACAGCTTACTAAGTATATGAACACGTAGAAATTTGAATTGTTCAGTTTCACTAATCATATGTCAATTCTATCTAATTAAAACGTCAGGTTTTGTTGAATTGCGTGTTATAAAATGTAAAAACTGAGTCTTACTGTGATTTAGCGTTAGTTTCGTTTCTACAAGCCATGAACTTCTGTCATGAACTGTACTATTTGAAACCAAGCCAATGCAGCACATATCATCCTTTACTACCAAACTAGTGTCATAAGCAAACAGAAATATTTTAGATTTGCCCTTAATACCCAAGGGCATATTATTTATATAAATAAGGAACAGGAGTGGCCCCAACACTGATCCCTGGGGCAACCCCAACTTGACCATACCCCACTCAGACCCCACATCACAGCCATTCTCCACATTGTGAATAATGACCTTTTGCTATCTGTTGCTAAAGTAAGAGGTGAACCAACTGTCAGCTACTCCCCATATTCTGTAATGGTCAAACTTCTGGAGCAATATTTTGTGATCAACAAAATCAAATGCCTTAGTTATTAAAAAAAATATGCCTAGCTTTCGAAACCATTTGTTTAACCCATTCAGTACCTCACAGAGAAAAGAGAATAGCCTTCTCAGCTGTTAAACGACTTCTAAAGCCGAATTGTACATTTGATAGCAAATCGTGTGATACAAAATGATCAATTATCCGCATATCACAGATTTTTCAATAAAATTAGCAAAGACTGATGGCATAGAAACGGGTCTAAAATTGTCTACATTATCCTTTTCTTCGTTTTTATAAAACGGCTTTACTTTTTTTTTTTTTTTTTTTTTTTTTTGTCATCAGTCTACTGACTGGTTTGATGCAGCCCACCACGAATTCCTTTCCTGTGCTTACCTCTTCATCTCAGAGTAGCACTTGCAACCTACGTCCTCAATTATTTGCTTGACGTATTCCAATCTCTGTCTTCCTCGACAGTTTTTGCCCTCTACAGCTCCCTCTAGTACCATGGAAGTCATTCCTTCATGTCTTAGCAGATGTCCTATCATCCTGTCCCTTCTCCTTATCAGTGTTTTCCACATATTCCTTTCCTCTCCGATTCTGCGTAGAACCTCCTCATTCCTTACCTTATCAGTCCACCTAATTTTCAACATTCGTCTATAGCACCACATCACAAATGTTTCGATTCTCTTCTGTTCCGGTTTTCCCACAGTCCATGTTTCACTACCATACAATGCTGTACTCCAGACGTACATCCCCAGAAATTTCTTCCTCAAATTAAGGCCGGTATTTGATATTAGTAGACTTCTCTTGGCCAGAAATGCCTTTTTTGCCATAGCGAGTCTCCTTGCTCCGTCCGTCATTGGTTATTTTACTGCCTAGGTAGCAAAATCCCTAAACTTCTTTGACTTCGTGACCATCAATCCTGATGTTAAGTTTCTCGCTGTTCTCATTTCTACTACTTCTCATTACCTTCGTCTTTCTCCGATTTACTCTCAAACCATACTGTGTACTCATTAGACCATTCTGTCCAGCAGATCATTTAATTCTTCTACACTTTCACTCACGATAGCAATGTCATCAGCGAATCGTGTCATTCATATCCTTTCACCTTGTATTTTAATTCCACTCCTGAACCTTTCTTTTATTTCCATCATTGCTTCCTCGATGTACATATTGAAGAGTAGGGGCGAAAGGCTACAGCCTTGCCTTACACCCTTCTTCGTTCTTGATCGTCCACTCTTATTATTCCCTCTTGGTTGTTGTACATATTGTATATGACCCGTCTCTCCCTATAGCTTACCCCTACTTTTTTCAGAATCTGGAACAGCTTGCACCATTTTATATTGTCGAACGCTTTTTCCAGGTCGACAAATCCTATGAAAGTGTCTTGATTTTTCTTTAGCCTTGCTTCCATTATTAGCCGTAACGTCAAGAATTGCCTCTGTCGTCCCTTTACTTTTCCTAAAGCCAAACTGATCGTCACCTAACGCATTCTCAATTTTCTTTTCCATTCTTCTGTATATTATTCTTGTGAGCAGATTCGATGCATGAGCTGTTAAGCTGATTGTGCGATAATTCTCGCACTTGTCAGCTCCTGCCGTCTTCGTAATTGTGTGGATGATGCTTTTCCGAAAGTCAGATGGTATATCGTCAGACTCATATATTCTACACACCAACGTGAATAGTCGTTTTGTTGCCACTTCCCCCAATGATTTTAGAAATTCTGATGGAATATTATCTATCCCTTCTGCCTTATTTGACCGTAAGTCCTCCAAAGCTCTTTTAAATTCCGATTCTAATACTGGATCCCCTATCTCTTCTAAATCGACTCCTGTTTCTTCTTCTATCACATCAGACAAATCTTCACCCTCACAGAGGCTTTCAATGTATACCTTCCACCTATTTGCTCTCTCCTCTGCATTTAACAGTGGAATTCCCGTTGCACTCTTAATGTTACCACCGTTGCTTTTAATGTCATCAAAGGTTGTTTTGACTTTCCTGTATGCTGAGTCTGTCCTTCCGACAATCATATCTTTTTCGATGTCTTCACATTTTTCCTGCAGCCATTTCGTCTTAGCTTCCCTGCAATTCCTATTTTTTTCATTCCTCAGCGACTTGTATTTCTGTATTCCTGATTTTCCCTGAACATGTTTGTAGTTCCTCTTTTCGTCAATCAATTGAAGTATTTCTTCTGTTACCCATGGTTTCTTCGCAGCTACCTTCTTTGTACCTATGTTTTCCTTCCCAACTTCTGTGATGGCCCTTTTTAGAGATGTCCTTTCCTCTTCAACTGTACTGCCTACTGCGCTATTCCTTATTGCTGTATCTATAGCGTTAGAGAACTTCAAACGTATCTCGTCATTCCTTAGTACTTCCGTATCCCACTTCTTTGCGTATTGATTCTTCCTGACTAATGTCTTGAACTTCAGCCTACTCTTCATCACTACTAATTGTGATCTGAGTCTATATCTGCTCCTGGGTACGCCTTACAATCAGTATCTGATTTCGGAATCTCTGTCTGACCATGATGTAATCTAATTGAAATCTTCCCGTATCTCCCGGCCTTTTCCAAGTATACCTCCTCCTCTTGTGTTTCTTGAACAGGGTATTCGCTATTACTAGCTGAAACTTGTTACAGAACTCAATTAGTCTTTCTCCTCTTTCATTTCTTGTTCCAAGGCCATATTCTCCTGTAACCTTTTCTTCTACTCCTTCCCCTACAACTGCATTCCAGTCGCCCATGACTATTAGATTTTCGTCCCCCTTTACATACTGCATTACCCTTTCAATATCCTCATACACTTTCTCTATCTGTTCATCTTCAGCTTGCGACGTCCTCATGTATACCTAAACTATCGTTGTCGGTGTTGGTCTGCTGTCGATTTTGATTAGAACAACCCGGTCACTGAACTGTTCACAGTAACACACCCTCTGCCCTACCTTCCTATTCATAACGAATCTTACACCTGTTATACCATTTTCTGCTGCTGTTGATATTACCCGATACTCATCTGACCAGAAATCCTTGTCTTCCTTCCACTTCACTTCACTGACCCCTACTATATCTAGATGAGCCTTTGCATTTACCTTTTCAGATTTTCTAGTTTCCCTACCACGTTCAAGCTTCTGACATTCCACGCCCCGACTCGTAGAACGTTATCCTTTCGTTGATTATTCAATCTTTTTCTCATGGTAACCTCCCACTTGGCAGTCCCCTCCCAGAGATCCGAATGGGGGACTATTCCGGAATCTTTTGCCAATGGAGAGGTCATCATGACACTTCTTCAATTACAGGCCACATGTCCTGTGGATACACGTTACGTGTCTTTAATGCAGTGGTTTCCATTGCCTTCTGCTTCCTGATGTCGTTGATCATTGCTGATTCTTCCACCTTTAGGGGCAATTTCCCACCCCTAGGACAAGAGAGTGCCCTGAACCTCTATCCACTCCTCCGACCTCTTTGACAAGGCCGTTGGCAGAATGAGGCTGACTTCTTATGCCGGAAGTCTTCGGCCGCCAATGCTGATTATTTATCAAAATTTAGGCAGTGGCGGGATCGAACCCGGGACCGAAGACGTTTTTATTATGAATCAAAGACGCTACCCCTAGACCACGGCTTTACTACTGAGTAATTTAATCGTTCAGGAGACTGATCATTCATAAAGGAAAAATTACAAATATGGCTGAATACAGAGCTAACATGTGCAGCATAGTACTTAAATATTCTGCTAGGCACTCCATCATAACCATGAGTGTCGTTAGTCTTAAGTGATTTATTGA
The DNA here is from genome assembly GCF_021461385.2 of Schistocerca piceifrons. Classification (NCBI taxonomy): domain Eukaryota; kingdom Metazoa; phylum Arthropoda; class Insecta; order Orthoptera; family Acrididae; genus Schistocerca; species Schistocerca piceifrons. The sequence continues at coordinate 601,075,289 of NC_060141.1, read as the reverse complement.
CTCAGTCTTCCCCTTGTCTGTATAACAGAGGAGTACTTCAGACATCAATCTCGGAAATGCATTTGTCAAGAAAGTTATATCTTTCCCTGTCGAAACTAAATTTTTATTTAATTCACCAGCAATGCTCAGAAAATCATTGTTAAATACTGTACATCTGATTTATCAGTAACAGAAATGTTTTTACTGCGAAATGACTTTATGTCGTTGACATTGTGCTGACCAGACACTTCCTTCACAACTGACCATATGGTTTTAATTTTATTGTGTGAATTAGCTATTCTACATGCATACTACATAATCTTTGCCTTCCTAATAACATTTTAAGCACCTTACAATATTGTTTGTAATGGGCTACTGTAGCTTGATTGTGACTGCTTCTAACATTTTCATATAATTTCCTCTTTGTTCTACATGATAACCTTATCCCAGTAGCCAGCCACCCGGGCTACCTATTACTGCAAGTACCCCATTTAGAACGTTCTAATGGAAAGCAACGCTTAAAGAGCATGAGTAATGTGTTAAGGAAAGCATTGTGTTTATCATCTGTTATCGGCACTATAAACACCCAGCCACTCTTTTTTTGCTCCTTGACAAGGTTTAAACAACACTCTGCTGTTGGATTAACTTTACTACATAGTCTGTAATTAAATGTGACATTTGTTTGGGTACTAAAGCCTTTTAGTGTTAAAATTTGTGCATCATGGTCTGAAAGGCCATTTACCCTTTTACTAAAGGAATGCCCATCTAGTAATCAAGAATAAATAAAAATATTGTCCATGGCTGTGTCAAGTAATGAAGAATGAATAAAATATTGTCTATGGCTGTGCTACTGTTTCCCTGGACCCTAGCTGAAAAAAATACAGTTTGCATCAGATCGTGTGAATTTATGAGATCTACCAAGGCCTTTTTTCTTGCTACATCAAATACAAAATTTATATTGAAGTCAACACAAACAACTAATTTCTGGTACTTCCTACAAAGAGAATCAAGAACCCTCTCTAGCTTGAGCAGAAATGCTCTGAAGTCAGAGTTAGGGGACCTATAAACAAGAAGTAGAAGTTTAGTTTCACTAAATTCAACTGCCCATGCGGAACATTCAAATATCTTTTCAGTGAAGTGTCATGATACGTCTATGGACTCAAGTGGAATACAGTTATTTTACTTACATAGCCACTTCCCCACACTGCAAGAAACTGCTTGAAAAACAGCCAGCAAACCTGTATCCCGGTAAAGGAAACCTCTGAATTGTCAATCAAGTTATTTAAGTGGTGCGCTGATATACCAATAATTTCAGAGTCGACATCTATATGCAGTTCACTAACTTTATCTGTAATACCTCTTATATTTTGATGAAATATGCTAATTATTTCTCTACTTGGAAACATTATATCCTCTGAAGGTGAGCTTCAGTTAGAGGGATTTCCTTTAAGCAGACATACCTATCAGCTGACTTCAATCTAAAAAAAAGTGCAGCTCTAACACCAACTAGTACAGGAATTTTTGCATGAGTGATACCACCACCACCACCCACTACCCTGTCACCTATAAGCTTTGCCAGCCTCCCCTTCCCATACCTATTTAGGTGCAGGCCATGCCTTGTGAATCCCGATCTACTGATAGACCCAACTGATACCACTGAGAGGTGACTCATGCCCTCTGCAATCAGCGCCCCCCAAAGCCCCATGTCAAAGCGCCTAACAGCCACATTAAGATGAGGCCGATCAAGACGCTGAAACAGTTGCACGAAATGCATATTAGTGCCACCAGTCTGAGTATCTATCTTTACCAGGTCACCACCTACATCATATTCCCCGTCCATATGAAGACTGTTCCCTGCTCAACCCACCATCACTACCTGCTCCCCCGTAAAATTCCTACGTTACTCCCCTATGCTGTCAGTCATTTGAGCCAACCCTGCTGGTGATCTGGTACTCACTCCCCAACACTTCCTGCAAATGGCCAAGCGGCTCTAGGCGATATAGTCTGGAACCGCGAGACCACTACGGTCGCAGGTTCGAATCCTGCCTCTGGAATGGATGTGTGTGATGTCCTTAGGTTAGTTAGGTTTAAGTAGTTGTAAGTTCTAGGGGACTGATGACCTCAGAAGTTAAGTCCCATAGTGCTCAGAGCCATTTGACCCATTTGAACTTCCTGCAACTGCTGGAGACACCTCTACCGTGAGAACTACCTAGCAGCAGAACCTACTTCTTTCTGTTGTAATGCTCGGCATTAAATGGTTCCGGCAGTTTGTAATCGCTATACTCATCTTCAGTCGTTCTGTATCTTAAGATGTTAGTAGCTGTGCCTTTACAAAAAGACTTTTTGCATTGTGCAATCTTTGCTAGTATGTTTCTCAGTGAGCTTACTTCGATATCTACACTCTGAGGAAACGAAATTAGTATCTTTCTAATACTTGCCCTATACGGTGGTTATAATTAGACTGTCACTACTTGAGAGAGCCCATATGAAAAACGAGTGATTATAGGACAATGAAACTTCATGGAAACTTTTGTAAGGACCTGCGGAAGAGAAATAACAAATAAACCATTGGAAAAAAAAACAAAGAAACATTAAATTTTCCACTTTCAAGGGTAGTATTTGATAATTCCGCACAATGATTACGTTCCACGTTACAAACGTTTCTCAGAGTGACAACCATCTGTGTTCAAGACCGCCTGGAACCGCAGTAGAGATTACTTTACTGCTGTCCAAAACAACAGCTCGTGTAGTGTTTGAAAATCGCACACTGCATCCGGCATTCTTAGCCATGTCAGCAGTAAGTTCTTCAACAATTTGTCGGCCTCTCCCAGGAGCAATTCCAGGATCACCATTAATTCGAACTTCCGAATCATATTCCTCAGCCCCCTGTGCAGAAGGAGGATCTCTCCTTACACATTTCATGCACTGATATTCGGGAAGAGCAGCAGCTCTATTGCTGTTGTTTTGATAAAGCAGCTTTAAGAGTAAGCCCCAGCTCACCGTGGCCGGACCCATGTCGACTGTCTGCAACTGTAATGCACACCGATGCTTCAGTTTCAACTGCAAGTCGCCGTATTGGGGCTAAAGGCAACTCATGACAGTAATACTACTAACAACGCAACTACCGCAGCGCATCGTCTGATAAGCATTCTTATAAAGTTGGCTACCCACACTGTAAATAGTTTCCCGTCTACAGAGTTTCAAGTAGCAAAAGTTCAGTTACGACCACTGTGTAGTCTAACATGTAGCCGAATAGCATGTCCTGTTGCTAATCACGGCATTACTTTATATTTTATTTTTGCTAATGTGGATATTATAACCATCAGGAAGTATAGCTTTCGAGTGCTTGGCTCCGTTCCTGTTCACGCTCCGTGACCACGGATGTGTCACTGAGAGCGGATTATCCTTCTATTGTCCCTCTGTTCCTTTTGTTGGTAACATACAACTCAATAATGGCGTTTTATCGAAGTCTGAACTGCGAATGTACTAAATACACTCTTGAGAGAAAAAAGAAAAGAAGAAAGCGGTGCGCCACGAAAGAATTGTCCGAATAGGAATGGATATCGGTATATGTAAAGTACGTACACAGCCAAACAAACGATTAAAACTAAAGAAAATTTGATGATCTGTTTAAGAGAAAGAGCTTCACAATTTGGCGATGCCAGCAACGCGTTGGTCCACCTCTGGCCCTATGCAAGCAATTATTCGGATTTGCACTGACTGATAATGTTGATGGATGTCCTCTTGAGGGAAATCATGCGAAATGCTATCCAATTGGTGCTTCAGACCGTCAGAATCCTTAGATGGTTGGAGGGCCCTGCCCAAAAATCTTCAGACGTTCTCAGTTGGTAAGAGATTCGATGACCTGCTGGGCAAGGTAGAGTTTGGTAAGCACGAAGGCAAGCAGTAGAAACTCTCGCCACTTGCGTGTGGGAAGTATCTTGCTGAAATATAAGCGCTCGATGGCTTGCCATGAAGGAAAACCAAAAGGGTGTTAGAATATCGTCCACGTACTGCTATGCCTTAAGGCTGGCACGGTTGACAACGAAAGGGGTGCTGCTATGAAATGATATGGCATCCCAGACCATGACTCCTGGCTGTTTCTAACAATTTTCAGATTTTTCTCATTTCTTGATTGTTTCCAGTATCTCACCTGTTATCCACTGCTGCGTTATCTTCTGCGTTTTTCATTCGTAGTGCTTTTACGGCTGTTGTGGTAAAACTTTTAAGGCCATTCCACAGGTTCTCCACACCAATAACTCCATGAAATCTATAATTTGCTGCTTTTCTTCCTCTTGTCATTGTGTTATTGCTATTTCGAGTTATGTGCCACTGTGAAATGTTAAAGAAAAGACGAAGCTAAAAGTGAAAAATAGTGTCATGTAAAGAATTGATAGAGGCTGTGGACCTGCATTACAAGATATTAAGTCTTTGAAATGTAATTACTTCTTTTGTTACATTTTCTCCCAAAATAATGCCACGCAAGTTAGCTGCGCGGTCTCGGGCGCCTTGCCACTGTTCGCACGGCTTACTCCCCGCCCCCCCCCCCCCCCCCTTCGGAAGTTCGAGTCCTCCCTCGGACATGGATGTGTAAGTTGTCCTTAGCGTAAGTTAGTTTAAGTTCGTTTGAGTTAGATCAAGTAGCGTGTAAGCCTAGGGAACGATGACCTCAGCAGTTTGGTCCCATAGGAACCACAAACAAACAAACCAACCCAAAATAGTCTGAAACGGCGACTCCATCTACGTACCGAGGTTTCAGCTCTTCTATTAAATGCTTCAGTTTCAGCTGGCATTTCGTTACCAGTAGATTATGCCAGCCCCTAAATCTTTGGTTTACAAAAAAATTATTCATGTGACCTATTATAAGTGAGCGTAATTCGTATGTACTTGATTCTGTAGGGTTTAAAAGAGTGTCCGCAACGGCTAACCCACACAAGGAAAAGTACTCTATTAATCTTTCACGCCTCTTATTCACTTACCGAGAGCAAACTCACCCACTATTCCTTGTTATCTATCTTTACCTATAACTGCATTCCAGTTTTTTATTATAATTCTCATTATATTTTACATATGTTACGAGTACACTAACAGTGTCATACCATCCTTCAATGTTTCACTACCATCTGCCTCCTCACGTGGCATGTAGATTTGTATAATTACAACATGTGTTGGCTATCCATTCAATTTGACCATCAACGTTACTGAAGTCTACTGTAAATAACCCTTTAGGCTATTGCCAATTTTCCTATTAATTAATATTCTTACTCCTTCACTACCATTATCTGAGCTCTGATGAATAATCCTATGATGTCCCCTCCTAAAATACCTCTAATCGAGCCATCTCAACACCCCAATTCTTACTGTGTGCATCCTTTGCCAGTCCTACGTTTTACATATTCCTTTAATTTTGTTAGATTTATAACGCATGTAATGGACGGATTGGTCAATAATTTCCAACCTTGATTAAGAGTATCTAAAGACAGTCAACGTAGGCCGAACCAGTTATAATTGTGTGATAAACTGTGATTGTCTCAGAAATAAATGAATGTTCACAATACGTCAGTCTGGCATCTCCTTCAGCAGAATGACTTTTCTCGAAGTGAAACTTATCGGTAATTTGAGACACGTACAAGCGAGACAGATCAATTTAAACTAAAATTCGGAAGAAAGGAAGTCTCAGTAATAATATGTCTACAGACACAAAAAGTAAAAAAAAGACCGACGCTTTCATAAAGAGACACTTAGTGTGTTACAGTCACTTTTCAGAAGGAATGATGAGAAGCCACTGGAAAGACAATCTTGTCATCTCAATGACGGTTAAGAGCAATAAGTTATTCAAACGAAACAGGTATCTTCAGGCAATTGGCACCACAGGTAGCACGGTCAACAACAGATAACTCATAAATTGTTAAGAGATGGAACTGATCCCCCATGGTACATAAAACAGGTCCGAACGCTGTTGCAGAGGCAACGGAAAAAGCATGCGAAGTTCAGAAGAACGCGAAATCCCGAAGATTGGCTAAAATTTACAGACGCGCGAAATTTGGCACGGACTTCAATGCGAGATGCCTTTAATAGGTCCACAACGAAACATTGTCTCGAAATTTGGTAGAAAATCCGAAGAAATTCTGGTCGTATGTAAAGTACACAAGTGGCAAGACGCAGTCAATACCTTCGCTGCGCAGTGCCGATGGTACTGTTACCGACGACTGTGCCGCTAAAGCGGAGTTATTGAACGCAGTTTTCCGAAATTCCTCCAGCAGGGAAGACGAATGGAATATTCCAGAATTTGAAACACGAACAGTTGCTAGCATGAGTTTCTTAGAAGTAGATACCTTAGGTGTTGCGAAGCAACTGAAATCGCTTGATACGGGCAAGTCTTCAGGTCCAGATTGTATACCGATTAGGTTCCTTTCAGATTACGCTGATACAAAAGCTCCCTACTTAGCAATCACGTACAACCGCTCGCTCACCGATAGATCTGTACCTACAGATTGGAAAATTGTGCAGGTCGCACCAGTGTTTAAGAAGGGTAGTAGGAGTAATCCATCGAACTACAGACCTATATCGTTGACGTCGGTTTGCAGTTGGGTTTTGGAGCGTATACTGTATTCAAACATTATGAATCACCTCAAAGAGAACGATCTATTGATAGGTAATCAGCATGGTTTCAGAAAACATCGTTCTTGTGCAACGCAGCTAGCTCTTTATTCGCACGAAGTAATGGCCGCTATCGACAGGGGATCTCAAGTTGATTCCGTATTTCTAGATTTCCGGAAAGCTTTTGACACCGTTCTTCACAAGCGACTTCTAAACAAGCTGCGGGCCTCCGGGGTATCGTCTCAGTTGTGCGACTGGATTTGTGATTTCCTGCCACGAAGGTCGCAGTTCGTAGTAATAGACGGCAAATCATCGAGTAAAACTGAAGTGATATCAGGTGTTCCCCAGGGATGCGTCCTGGGACCTCTGCTGTTCCTGATCTACATAAATGACCTGGGTGACAATCTGAGCAGTTCTATTAGGTCTTTCGCTGATGATGCTGTAATTTACCGTCTAGTAAGGTCATCCGAAGACCAGTATCAGTTGCAAAGCGATTTAGAAAAGATTGCTGTATGGTCTGGCAGGTGGCAGTTGACGCTAAATAACGAAAAGTGTGAGGTGATCCACATGAGTTCCAAAAGAAATCCGTTGGAATTCGATTACTTGATAAATAGTACAATTCTCAAGGCTATCAATTCAACTAAGTACCTGGGTGTTAAAATTACGAACAACTTCAGTTGGAAGGATCACACAGATAATATTGTGGGGAAGGCGAGCGAAAGGTTGCGTTTCATTGGCAGGACACTTACACTTAGAAGATGCAACAAGTCCACTTAAAGAGACAGCTTACACTACACTCGTTCGTCCTGTGTTAGAATATTGCCGCGCGGTGTGGGATCCTTACCAGGTGGGATTGACGGAGGACATCGAAAGGGTGCAAAAAAGGGCAGTTCGTTTTGTATTATCACGTAGTAGGGGAGAGAGTGTGGCAGATATGATACGTGAGTTGGGATGGAAGTCATTAAAGCAAAGACGTTTTTCGTCGCGGAGAGATCTATTTACGAAATTTCAGTCACCAACTTTCTCTTCTGAACACAGGTAGGAATGATCATCAAAATAAAATAAGAGAAATCAGAGCTCGAACAGAAAGGTTTAGGTGTTTGTTTCTCCAGCGCGCTGTTCGGGAGTGGAATGGTAGAGAGATAGTATGATTGTGGTTCGATGAACCCTCTGCCAAGCACTTAAATTTGAATTGCAGAGTAATCATGTAGATGTAGATGTAGATACGGATTCTTAATTCTTCTAGGTTATCAGCTGCATGCAGATAACCTGAGAAATGCAACCAACAAAGTGAGGACAGAAGAACGAGTCATATACGTCAGCTGGGGGATGAAGAGAGCTTAGAGAAGAGCCTATTGATTCATGCTCCTCATGGGCATGACGATGAAAAATTAGCTGAACTTAATCAAACTTTCTGTAGGTACACTGAAAGCGGGTGCTCGACTGAGGAGGAAACAGGAGCAGATTTACTTGCGAACTTCAGACATTCACGCACGCCGCCCGCCACTTGCAGGATATCACGTTGACGCCTGGAGAGTAAACGCGGGCAGCGGCACGCTAAGTCGGTTCGGCGGCGGTGGCCTTACTAAAAGGCCAGCCCGGCTTGATGCGGTGCGGGGCGGATTCCAGCAAAGGGCCGAGAGCAAAGCCAGCACGCCGCGGTGCGACGTCAAAGCGCACGGTGTGTGTGGGCGGTGTCGCAAACGCCGACCGCTACACAGGGCGCGCACCGCAAGGTGGAGGCCGTGGAGGCGGTCTGGCTGCGCCAAGTCAGTCGCAGGCGACGCCCACGCAGACAGCGGCGCCGGCGACTGACCGCAGCCGAGGAGCGCCAGCCACGCGGCGCCACCTGTGATGAATATTAATTCGCGGTGCGGCCACCAGCAGCGTTGGCGTCGCCACGCGGCAGCCCCGGCGCCGAGCGCTGAGCCCGACGACGTCGTTATCCGTTTGCGGATTTTAATATTTCACTCGAGGTCCTGCCCTTTCTTTTTATTGCAGTCTTGTTGTGAGCGTTCGTATGGCTAAGTTCTTTGCTCCTGAGAGCAGAATCCTTAATGTCTACACTCTGCCTTCTTAAACCCGTGCTCAGCACGAGACCTTTGCGACTTTTGTTTCTGACCATACGTCTTTCTCTTTGCTGGATTTCTAAATATATCTCCCAAAAGCAGCTCTCATATTTCTTAAACTTTACCCGAAAAACTCAAGAAACCATTTTAGAAACGTCATTATTAGTGACAACAAAGACGTAGCCAAAGCGAAAGTCCGGGGATCCGGACACCCCCTCCCCCCCCAAAAAAAAAACAAAAAATATCCTTTAAATGAAGTTGCACAGGATCGAGCTTCTGTGCAGTTAAACTGAATGATATTTTGATTTTCAATCACACGATTAAAAAGGAGACGCGCACTATCAGCATTCAAACAACTTAAACTACTGATGTATCGATAACTTTATCAGCTATCACCTACCCGACTTTAACTCAGATCAATTACTGTGCGTTCTTAGCCTTATTTGAGCTCAGAAGCGTTACTCTGCGTCTACTATTCTCTTCCTTTTATAGCAAATGATGTCTTAAATGTCATGGCAAGAGAAGAGAAATGAAGACTTTTACTGTTGTGAACAAAACTATATCTGTGTTATTTAAGAAAATTAGTGACAATTACAACTACTTTAAAGATATTTTTAAATAATTAATTTTCTAAGATGTATACATTTCGCGTAAAACAAAAGGTTCTTTATCTGACAGACCTACCAAATCTTCAATGAACAGTCTGATTTTATATGACATGGATAGTGTAAGGAAATAAAACTTTCATTTCGTTGCACTACATTAAAATATTTTTAGTTAAATAGGTTAACTCAGTTTATAATTTGCCTGTTGCTATCATGTAAAGATAATTGATACACAAGACTTTCAAATAACGATTTATGTGACGGAACTATGAATATATATTGCTTTCATCTATTTAAAATTATTCACGTTATCTATTTTTGGTCACATTCTTTTGTTTAGCATTTCTTATTGTTCTTCAGATGTTCTGCTATTATCTTCAAACTGTAATGTTTGTAGTTGTAGAAGCAATAATACAGAAAATATTTTTTCGGGTATTTAGTAACAGTGCTTGTCTTGATTTGGAGAACTTATTTATTTTTCAGGCAGACAGTACTTAATTTCAATTTTGATTTGCATAATATTTCGTCAGCAAGAGTAGTTCGCTATACCTATATTGGAAGGTGGCTAGCGATCATCATTTTGTACTGTTTATCCGTGTATAAACATGGCTTACTTGTGGAACGGCGATATATATGTTCAAGTTTTACTGCAAGAACAATGTTCGTCTGTGAATCAGTTTTAAGAGTGCAAAACTGTAGCTTATAGTATTTTTATTCCATTTTCCTTTATAAATAAATTTGGTAAATACTGTTTCAATTTGGCTGTCTAAATAATATCTTTAAATAATTGCTTTATCACTTGAGGATATTCAAGAATTTTAATTAAATGAAATATAGTTTAGTAAAATTGAGGAAGCTGATGTACTTAAATAATTCTGATTTGATTTCAGAATAAGTCGTAAATCTAAATACAACCTTGTAGTAGGAGAAAGATAGCTGTTGACAAAAGTAATTTGAACCCATTCAACCTTATATGTTATTGAGCCCAGTGTTAAGATTCTTCTGTTCTGCGATAGCGAACCTTAAATTACAAGACAGATCTCTGTTTTGTTGGCGAAGACGCTGTATATTATATTAGAATTATAATTCGTTTCGCCTTGGAGTGAAGTTATCGCATTTCCAAAGAAATAAATACTTAATTGCGAATTTAGGCCTTTCTGAGATATAAATAAACTTGTTTTGGAAATAAATGAGAAATATGAGTCTTTTTAAGGTCCTCTTTAACAAATCCCCTCCCCTTTTTCGACAAAATCCTGGCTACATACTTGGTAACGAACACATGAAAAGAAATTATACGTAAATTATTTTAGTGTTCAACCTTTCGGAGACGACGACGTCATTAGAAAAGGAGGCCTGGCTCGGATTACTGATGGATGTGGAAGGAAAGTCGACCTTGCCCTCTCAAAGGAACCATCGTGACACTCGTTTTAAACAACTTAGGGAAGCTGTGGAAAATCTAAATCTTGATGGCTTGGGGGTATTGTAAGTCATCGTTCCGAATCTGAGTGCACGAAGTCACTTCACTTGGTATAAAACGGAAGGTCATACATACCATGTTAGGGAGTCTATGGATAACTTAATACTGAAAAACAGTAGAGTTAACACACTAAGTACAAAAACTACTATTATAGCAAAATTTACACTTCTGACTGCAATTAACGATGACTCAGTCATCTCAAAACGAATGGACAACGTATTTAGCACATAATTTGAGTGAAGGATAAACAAAGCGAAGAGAAATGCGATTAAGTTTAGTGAAATAGAGAATAACATTTAGGTCTACAATTTTGCTTCTGCCGTTTTTTCTCTAAGTTTGAGAACAAAACTTACAGAAAATTCAAAATACTGGCCCTCGGTGGCCACTACTTCCTTCCATCATTCGTGCAGCATACGAATCCCGCGGCGGAAAAACTGCTTGTATTTTAAGGAGATCCAGGAATCTATGCAATTTAGGACTTGTTCATATGACCAGAAATGCTTGTCACCCGGGTCGGTGTCTTTGATGGAAAAAAGTAGTAGCCAGAGAAAGCAGTATCCTGAGAATATGGCGGGCGAGACAGCATTTCAATGCTTCCAAATATTTTTTGACGGTTTTGCGACATGGGGTCGAGCATTGTTATGCCGCAAAATCACCTTCTCGTGTCTATCGCTGTATTGTGGCCGTTTGTCTTTTAATGTTCAGCTGAAACGTATTAATTATTCCGTTAACGATCTCGTGTGATTGTTTCCATCGGCTTTAACAGCAGAAGAATCGCATGGGTCATTTTTGACCCACAGGGGTTTTTCAACCCCCCTATCCCCCTCCACAATCATCGCAGGACTAAACGCTACCCTGAAATTTCATCTTTTATTAGGCTGTATAACTCATCAAAATTTCATCCCCCTAGCTCTCCCAGAAGTATAAAAATTTTACCTTTTATACCAGTAGTACCGTGTGAGCCATTTTTGACCCATACACATTTTAATACAATTTGATGCCACCAATTTTCAGACACTAAATAATTCCTCTGCGTACCTCGATGTAATTCGCGAGATGTTGGAGCTATTACGATACTTTGGGCGAAAAGATAAACGTGAAATACGTGTAAGTAGGCTGTTTATGTTTTCTCAGGCTGTTTATGTTTTCTCTATGTAAGTAGGCTGTTTATGTTTTCTTATTGGCAACGTTACGTAGCGCTCAATATGAAAATCACTGGCTGTGCTGTGTGCAGTCTGTGGCTAGTTTGCATTGTTGTCTGCCATTGTAGTGTTGGGCAGCGGCAGCTGGCTGTGAACAGCGCGTAACGTTGCGCAGTTGGAGGTGAGCCGCCAGCAGTGGTGGATGTGGGGAGAGAGATGGCGGAGGTTTGTCATTTGTCATGAACTGATATATATATTATGACTTGTGATGATATTAAGGTAAATACATTGTTTGCTCTCTATTAATATCTTTCATTTGCTAACTATCCCTATCAGTAGTTAGTGCCTTCCATAGTTTGAATCTTTTATTTAGCTGGCAGTAGTGGCGCTCGCTGTATTGCAGTAGCTTGAGCAGCGAAGATTTTTGTGAGGTAAGTGATTTGTGAAAGGTATAGTTTAATGTTAGTCAGGGCCATTCTTTTGTAGGGAATTTTGAAAGTCAGATTGCGTTGCGCTAAAAATATTGTGTGTCAGGTTAAGGACAGTCATGTATAATTGTTCTAAGGAGACGTTTCATATGTCGACCCTTAGCCTAGGATACCTCACTGGAATCTTCTGATTTTTCTTGTAGTTTGTGTATTTAGTGTAGCTTTTGTTTATTGGTAGCGAGTAATCATAGAGAGAATTTCCTTTGTAGTTGTAGTTTTTCATTGTTGTACAGTAAAACAGTTGTGGCATGCATGTAGATTTGCACCAAGTATTTCGCAGCTGCGCTTGCAATTAACTAGATATTATTTTCAGTGCTATGTTAATGTGTTCTGTTATTTTTGATCTTCAAATTGTGTTTTTCTGTGTTGTCGTGTGAAATACTGTGACAATAATGGCGTGTGAAAAACGTAATACTAGGCTCCAAAGTAAACTGAGAAATGACAGTGAAAATGAGAGCAGTGTGTTAGCGCCACCGAGTTATGAATTAACTGATGTTCAAAGTAGTAATTTGGTAATTGTGCATAGGGAAATGGAGTGGGCGTCAAACAATGGCGTGGACAGTGAAACAATTAGTGAAGAGGGAAGCATTATCGATCGACCGGTCGGCAACAGCTCGCCTCAGGAATCCGAAATGACAGGACACAATTTCGCAAATACTGTAGATTCAGGTTTTGGGTCATCACCGTTTTCTCAAATAAGTCAAGACACATTTTCTGCTTGTCAAAATGTGAATGTTGTCGGTGCAAATGCACTGCCGAAAAGCGTAGAGAAACAGATTCCAGACACTAATACATTATTATTGCAATTAATGCAACAAATGGAACAAAATCAGAGACAAACACAGCAAAAGTTAGACACAGTGGAACAAAATCTCAAAAAGTTAGACACAATGGAACAAAATCTTCAAAAGTTAGACACCACACTTGAACAAACACGTGAAGATTTAACTAGTGAGTTACATAACATTGAATCGAAATGTCAAAAAGTCTGTAATGACGTAAAATCACAAATTTGTGAGCATTTCCAACCTATTTTTTCGCGGCATGAAAATGCATTACAGAATCATGAAGCAGCCATAAAAGAACTGCAAACTATTTTTCATGAAAATCACAACACCTTGCAAGCTAAAATTGACTCAGTTGCATCTACCGATTCGGTTACGCAACTTGCAAAAACTCAGGAAAACTTAAAGATCACAGTAGAGACGATTGCAACACAAATGGACACTCTGAAACTTGGTTCAGAAAAACATACAGAGGAAATGATTTCACTATCGGATAAAGTAGCCGAACTTTCAGATCAGTTCACTAACTTATCTACAAAGGTAGATGATGATCTGAATGACACAACACCTGTAGCCTTCACTGACACAGAAGAGTATGAACAAATTAGAAAATTCAAACAAAATCAAAATCAAATCAATACACAGTACAAAAGAGAAATCCGGGAAGTGCAAGATCAGTTGGCACAAGTAGTACAAGAATTACGTATTTCAGAGGACACTCGCGCCCCAATACGGGAAGAGGGACATACAAATACGGAACAGACACAAAATAACAACACAGGGCACTTCGGAAATTGTGAAAGAAATTGGCAAGGCGCATTGGATTTTGAGATGGAACCGCCGAAACGGAGTAACAATGACCGACATGCGACTCGCCGACATGACGATTTTGACTATAAGCTGTTCATTACTACACGTAAATTCAAAACATTTAAGAATTCTGGCAACGACATTCATCCACAAGCATGGCTCCATCAATTCTCTCATTGTTTTCCTCCCAACTGGTCGTTAGAACACAGATTAGAATTTATGTGTGGCTACTTAGAGAATGAACCAGCTGTAAGAATGCGATCGGTAATTCACGATTGCCACAGTGAAGGAGAGTTTTACCATGCCTTCCTCTCAGCATATTGGTCTCAAGCCACACAAGACCGTGTAAAACATAGCATCATGATGATGAAACACTTTGAACAATCTGAATTTTCCAGTCTTGTCAAATATTTTGAAGACATGTTGCATAAGAATCAATATCTATCAAACCCATACAGCCCCTCAGAACTCATCCGTATTTGCTTACTCAAATTGCCTGAACATTCACGACATATTATTTTAGCAGGACGTTGCAAAGACGACATTGAAGCTTTTCAGGGACTGTTACAAGAATTAGAAATTGACACAGACAGTCGCGGGATGCGAAAACAGGAAAACAATCACTACAGGTCACATCCGTCACAATTCCGTGACGACAGAAACGATAACTGGACGCGACAAGGCTATTCTCACCACACAAATCGTGACCAAAATAGACACCACCCGTATGACAACCGTTGGCAGAGTAGTAATAATTACAGGGAAAGATCACCTCTCCGCAGCAATGACTATGACAGAGATAACCACAGAAACAGACAATATGGGAACCAAAACAATTATTACCAGGGGAGACAGAATAACTTCAGACGCAACAGTTCAGCGCGGAGTTACGATTCAGGGAGAAATTCTCCACCACGTGACCGACAAGGAAGAAACTACGGATTCTACCGAAATGACGACAGACGATATGATCATAACGACAGACGTCAATTGCATCAGAACTGGCGGGATTCAAACAGAGCAGGGCCCTCTCGGCAAGGCGAATTTGTAGAAGTTAGGTCTCCTAATCCCAATAACGACGCGCGCCAACAAAGAAACAGACAATGACTCACACCGCAGGCAGCCGCGTGCGCCGGCTGGCTCAGAGAAAAATAACATTGACGCTAACCTTGAGCAAGATTCCAGTATTCTTTACGGGCGAATACCGCATGATAATTGCATTCAAGTTGAAATTCTGCGTACTAGGAAGAGTAAAGGTTTACACCATATTTCACATGTAAAACCGTTTATTGAAAGATAATCTGCTTTTTAACTTTGTCTTTGCCATAAAACGTTTCACTTCACGTTACTAGTATGCTTTAGAAACTGTTACCATGCAACAATGTTTGAAGTTCAATATCCAGCCAAGAACCAAGAGAAATTATTTAAACAGAAATTACGAATGCATTGTTATTGCGAACAGACGACACAGTGTAATTGTGTGTGTACATTCTTGCTTGTTAGTTGTACGATTAGAACATTTACCAGTACTGCTAATGAGATTTTAATGCAACATTTTGGTTTACTTGAAAATACATTCCGGATTTAAAGTACTTTCTGAGAGATACCAGATGACACAGAGGTTAGTTTATGTGACAGCTACACGATTTTTATCACGACGCTACTAATGAGTGACAATTTACAATGTTGCTTTTGCAGTGTATCTGTTTTATATCTGCACAGTTTTCTGAATTCTTCTAGGAAGAAAAACATGTTTTAGTAGTAACTTTTGTGGTATAGCAACAATGAGACAGCCTTTTTCGTGGCATAACAATACGTTACTGTACAGTACTTTCCTCATCACGGCAATAAGCGTAATAACTAAGTTATCTATACGCAAAGCATTTCACTTTTGTTTATCATGAGGTAAGTACATTGGCTTCTGCAGAACTTAGCTTTCGGAGGACGATAACTACGACACTTCCACACAGATTATGTTGCAACAAGACGCACATTTAGCGCTACAGTACACGTATTTGAGTGATTAATTTTGTACTTGAAACATTTATTTTTAAAGATTTTTTTATTACAAAGAAAGTTTTCCGTGATACATTTCATTCCATTGTTGTAATTTGTAACACCTGAGGGTATAATTACATTTATCCTCAGGGGGGTACACGCCTACTTTGTGTACCATGTGTGTGGCAACCACAAGGAACCCTAGCTAATATGGTATTTGCTTATACAACTTTGCACATCGGTACCTTATTTCTCTAACACACAAATTACACAGCTATCTGATTATTTAACTGAGAGAGACAAACATTTATTTTACTACATCAGTGACACATGTTTACGCAATTATACAGTTGGATAACTTCACACTTATGAAACTGTATTTTGTCTGTACTTTGTAAACTGTTCATATTTTTTTTGGAATCATTGTGATACTATGAGAGCTTTGAATGATGTATTTGGTATGAGATTATAATTTTTAAAGTACGTTTGAGGCAGCTGACACTTTTGACATGAGCAGAGAATTTTTTTAGGCTTGGAAATTATTGGAGGAAGTTACGACGATTTTGAGATTTGACTGAGGTGTTATGATGTTATTATTACGACGACGATGTGTATTATGTTGTTGAGGAATGTTTATTATGCTACGTATTTCTCATGATGAAATATTGAAGAAGTGTCGACGAATATGTTTATGTATAATGAGGTAAGGAATAATGAGTAGTGTTTAGGGACTCTGATTTGTGGAAAAGGTTGTTGGAAACCAAGAATCGTACTTTAAGAGTTATGAAATGTGCGTAAATTCGTGAATGTATTACAATGCAGACGAAAATTTTTTTTGGACACTGTTATATCAATAGCATTTTGTTTCTACAGATTTGCAACGCTAATTCTTGACCTGTGAAGTATTTTTATGTGAGACTGTCACTTTAGCGAAAATTGCTGTCGTAAATATTTCCGTACGAAAGTTAAGTGACCACCTGCACGTAATGCGTCGCGGGCACCCAGCTGTGTCAGACGCCTGGAGAAAAAGCCATTATTGCGAGCCCTTTTCAGCGGCACCGGTAGCACAAAAAAAAAAAAGGGGAGGCCATTATCCTTGGAAATATTCTTACATCTGCAAACCTGATAATGACAAGTGTCTTTCTACGAGAATTGAGAGCTACTGACTTACGAAATGCCACATAGCTATTGAATGATGTTTTTATGCTTTGGTTTGCGTAATTGCTTATTTCATTTGATATCTGGTTTCCAGCTGTGTTGCAGCATTGCTTTTATAAAATAAAATGCATTTGCTAATGTGAACACTTTCTGTCAACAGATCTATTAAATAATTATTTTATGATCCACATTCTTTAAAAAAGGAGCACTTGGAAAGGAAAGAACAATAAGAAGGAACTAGTAACTGCATTCATAATTTTCTTTTCAAGTAATTGGTAACTTTTTGGTAGAATAACTTCTTGTGGTGCACCACTTTAATTACATAGACATTAAGATGTGAATATACATTTCCCTTATCTGCATTGTTGTTTTTACTGTAATATTTTTTCTTCTTGAGCTATGTCATGTTTAGATATAAGCTGCTGTTTGCCAGGCATAGTGCTACTGAACTTTAATTTGTGTTACTCTGCTAAGCCAATTTTACTACTCATTGATTTTTCATGTTGCTGCACATTGGCTCATATTAGTTGTAATTTTGCATTTTATCTGTTAATTTAGATTTACGGTAGCTTGCTTTGCAATTTTCCAATTTTTTGGTAATTGCTGTTTATATTAATTGTTATGTGATGCTGCATTGCCTCGTCCCTTAGTTTAGCATCTGAGCTCAGTAGATTTAAGTTAGCTTAAGAGGGGGTAGCCTCTAAGAGAATGAGTTGCGATGAATTGGAAGAAATGCATTGAGAAAACAGGTTTAGGTAGGATTTTCTTGGAAATAAATGTTGAGGTAAGAAATGTGTGAACATATAAATACAGAAAGCATGCTTAGATAGAATTTTTTTGGTGGAAACAAAGGTTGAAATAAGAGGAAAGATATATGAAGTTTTGGGTTGGACTGCAGTACCAAATGTTACACTGAAAACAAACCCTGTCCTTTCCTATTGGTGTTATCCCACTATGTGTTTGTGTACCCTTGAGTATTTGTTTTCTTCCTGTCTCTGTGTACTGTTTCATAGAATTTTTTCTCTCTTCTAATACTAAGCTATATTCACTATGAGGAGGAATACTGTTATCCTCAAATATAAGTTGCATTAATAATATGTTATTTTCTTTGTAAAGTTGTTTACAATTCTGTTCTGTTTCAATGTTCATGTGTGAAATTAATGTTTCGAAAACTATTCTCATTATTTTATGTATGTACTTATGTCACTATTTTTGTAACACTCATGTATATGTTTATTTCTATTCTTTTGTAAAGCCTGTACTACAAATGTTATCTGTATTATTATGTTTTTAATGATGTATTTTGTACCTTTGTAATTGTATTCTTATGTTATAAAATTGTAATTGTCACCAGTTCATGACATTATTAACTTGTAAGTTACATTTCACTGCACACGTTTCTGTTGGTCATAGTATATGGACAATATGTGAGAAGTTGGGACTGTGAGTGTTTGCACGTGTGTTAATAACTCAGCAAGGGACTGGATAACAGCATTGCTGGATCTAAGGACAATTCCAGAAACTTTGTGAGTGCACAAGTGGTGGTTTATGGACTTGCTATATTCTCCGCAAGACTCTTCGATGGTGAATGTGCACCTGCACAATCGCAACAGATGGCTGCTGGCCATTTCTACAAGGACTGCAGTGGGTCTGCACCTCTGGTGGCCAACCAATACCACAATCTCTACCAGGACTCCAGTGGGTCTGCTCTGTGATGACCTACCTACCAATATTCTTCCAAACTTCGAATGACTCTGCTGTGGGTTTGCTCTGTTGTGGCCCATTACCTGTCTGCATGTCGAGAGTCAGCACTGTCTTTCCGTTGGAAGGTCAACACTACTTCTTCAAGACTGCATGGAAATCCACTACTTCTATGTGCATTTTCTTTTACTGCTTGGACTTTGAGAAAAACTCTGCATTTTTACTGTGATGAACAATGTGGACTGTCTTTATGGACTGTGAGAAATTTTGATCTTTTGACCAACATAGTATCAATAAGTGTGTGCATTTTATATCTTTGTTACTGTAATTGTGAAAAATTTTTGTCAAATCTGTATTGGCCAGTGCCCAACACCATTTGTAAAAATTTTTTTGTGGGGAACATGGGGGCTATGTAAGTAGGCTGTTTATGTTTTCTCAGGCTGTTTATGTTTTCTCTATGTAAGTAGGCTGTTTATGTTTTCTTATTGGCAACGTTACGTAGCGCTCAATATGAAAATCACTGGCTGTGCTGTGTGCAGTCTGTGGCTAGTTTGCATTGTTGTCTGCCATTGTAGTGTTGGGCAGCGGCAGCTGGCTGTGAACAGCGCGTAACGTTGCGCAGTTGGAGGTGAGCCGCCAGCAGTGGTGGATGTGGGGAGAGAGATGGCGGAGGTTTGTCATTTGTCATGAACTGATATATATATTATGACTTGTGATGATATTAAGGTAAATACATTGTTTGCTCTCTATTAATATCTTTCATTTGCTAACTATCCCTATCAGTAGTTAGTGCCTTCCATAGTTTGAATCTTTTATTTAGCTGGCAGTAGTGGCGCTCGCTGTATTGCAGTAGCTTGAGCAGCGAAGATTTTTGTGAGGTAAGTGATTTGTGAAAGGTATAGTTTAATGTTAGTCAGGGCCATTCTTTTGTAGGGAATTTTGAAAGTCAGATTGCGTTGCGCTAAAAATATTGTGTGTCAGGTTAAGCACAGTCATGTAGAAATGTTCAAAGGGGAAGTTTCATACGAAGAACTCGGAGACTGGATCATACTTTATATCAGCGCGGCTTGTTCTTTCTTACGGATTGGCGATGTCCAAACCTATGAAGTGACACCGTGAAGCCACAGAGCAACATGTTATACAGCGAGAAAGCCATCCTGCCCCTCCCAACCCCCCCCCCTCCTCCCCTTCCTACAGCAATGTCTGGGGCAGTGCTAGCATTTCTCTTACACGACAGCGGATGTCAAGCTCGTCGCCCTTACGCAAGTTTCTTGTCAGTACATCTCTGCTTGTGGTCAAGCAGAGTGTACTGAGGTAGCCCTGACGTCACCGACGTGAGCTGGAGCTTCGCTTTAGTGAGTTCATGTCACTGAAGCTACGTTAGCAGGACGACGCGGCCTTGTGGAGGGCGAGATTCGCTACTATCTGGAGAACGTTTCACCAACGCATTCGATTCATGAATCCGGTAGTGAGACGAATGTGGAGGAGGACGACGACGATTTCGTTCCAGCAGAAACTGCTGACTGAAATGATTCAGACCCATCAAATGAGCAGCAAGCAGAATCTGATCCATCTTACGTAAGCATACGGTTCAAGTGGCTCTGAGCACTATGGGACGAAACATCGGTGGTCATCAGTACCCTAGAACTCAGTACTACTTAAACGTAACTAACCTAAGGACATCACACACATCCATGCACGTAAGCATAGCCATTCTACCTAAGCTCTTTTACCAATGAGCGAGTAGTCCACTGTGCCGCTTTCTTTCTGCTATTATTTATGTGTCGGATTTACATATTCTATCCGATGGCGTGGAGGTCCCTCCCAGTGATGAGCCAAACGTGTGTGGAATGCAGGACGGGGCTTTCTACAAGGATAAGGATGGAGGGGTGGAGGAGTTAGTGGTCAGCTTCTTGATGGAGCTGCCAGTCACTGATACATAAATCTTTATTAAAAACTCAAAATCGCTGATCATCTAATGAAAACACCTGGTCTTTTGCCGTCGTTCCCTATCTCTCACCAGTTACTAAGAATTTTGACCTACAATTCAGTTTGCAGCTGCCAAAGGCGACGATCCTGGTGTTGTGGACAACTCACAAGTCGGCTGCTGCGTAGCTGTTGGTGCAGCTGACGGAGTGACGAGACGTGGACTGGTGGCGGTACATTGGCTACCAGACGTGGTGGAGCAGCTCGTCGTGAAAGAGGAAGAGGAAACACTGTCCGGCATCCACTCCCTGACATGAAAGTGGAGAGTTCCAGTGCACCAAGTAGACACGCATTGAGCTAGGCGACACAGCAGATCGAGGCTGAGCCCAGAATGTGTTGCGGGATATACCTGAGCCTAAGGGACTGTTCAAACGATATGTTGGAGACGACTTGACATCCTCTACGTTGCGGCTATATGTCAGCGACCCGACCTTGAAGCTGATAAAGTACACCGAAGAAAAGACACACAGCACATTTGGTAACGATAAGTGGTCCCTAACCCTGGAAGAACCAGATGCTCCCAGCTTTCATTGGGTTACACTTCGCACTTGGAGCATGCGGCGCTCGGAGTATTTCATACAAAGACTTATGCAGCAATAAGTGGGGACCTCTATTCTTCATAGCACCACGTCAAGGAACAAATTTGTAGAAATATTCAGTCATCGCAGGTTTGATTCTCTGTCATCAAGAAGACAACGTAATGAAACTGGTAAAGTTTGTCTTACTTCAGAAGTATGAAATCTGTTTACTGACAATTGCGTTTGCCTGCGACAATCTAGACGAGAACATGACTGTCAAGGTATCGGCGCTGCCCAATAAGAAAGTGGAAGGCAATGTCAAATTCAGGTTTCCTGAAAACAACAAAAGGGGAATAAAATGTCAAACGTATGCTTCAAGTGAAACAAGTATGTATGCAAAAGCTGTCATACAAATTGAGAGCCCACTACAGATAAGACCATTCTGTCAACTTTTTGTTCCTAAATATTTCCAAATATTTATAACTACAGACTGGCGTTGTTTCTTCTTATGTTTTAGTTGCTTGATTGCAATAAGCAAGAAACCACGCAGGGCATTTTAGTGACATGCTGCGATTTAGAATCTTCCACAAACACTCCATGCTTACCTTACGTGTCCGTAAAAGTTAAAATACTATTAGTATTCTCGTAAATAGTGTGTTTTGACTGAGTATCAATCTTTTTTATAAGGAAGAGTATTCTAACATTGTTTTATTTACTTGGTGTAACGATACTTTATGAAAGACTGTGGAATTTCTTCTGTAAAATCTAAAATAAAATAAAAACGGATCTGAAAATTTATGTTTGACAGTGTAATATTCATTTTAGAGACTGAGTTACCACTTGGTTACACTTTCGAGTCCCCCTGAACGTATTGTCTACATAGCGACATTAGAAACACCATCCAAATACGAATAAAACGGTGGTTTTCTACCGTGGGTCAAAAATGACCCACACGTACCACTGCTATGAGTACGGTGAAGTCCGGTACTGCTCCTGTTAATAGATTCGAAAACATCTAGCGCCACTGTTCTTGAAGCTTTGGAATAATTCTCTGCACGGTCTTTTACTAATAAGTCCCTCACCAAAGATCTCACCCAGCATTTTAAGAGCCTCAGTCGCAGATTTCCTTATGTTAAAGCAGAAAATTAAAACTTTCTGTAAATGAAAAGAATTGGACTCCTAAGTTGACATATACAGCCGAGAAAAACTTTATGATGGCGTTATGTTTACAAACGCGTAAGTTTATTGTGTGACACGATCTACCACCAGCACCACCACTAAGAAAAATATATATCCTAACCGAGGAAGAAAATTTTATTCCATGTGAAATAATGACAGATTTAGTCTTTTATTTGTAGACTTGTTTTGTGTGTAGTGACCACAGCAGTCCACCCACCCCACCGCCACCCTACACCGAAACCAGCGTTACTATGCGGTTCGGCCTCCACAGTGCCCCCCCCCACCCCCCTCCACTGGGAACGTTTCATACCAGACGAGCGTAACAACAAACGTTTGGGTGGTACAGGAATTACAGTGTACACGAACAGGGAGACAATGTCTGCGCAGCAATCGCTGACATAGTGTGACTGAGGAGGAATAAGAGGAACCAGCCAGCATTCACCGAGGTAGATGGTAAACCGCCTTAAAAACCATCCACAGGCTGGCCGGCGCACCGGACCTCGTCACCAATCCGCCGGGCGGATTCGTCCTGGGGACCGGTACGCCTTCCCACTCGGAAAGCAGCGTGTAAGACCGCGCGGCTAGCCGGGCGGGCTATTTGTAACATTAATCCATGCTTCTTGCCAAATATCATGATTCTAGGCCAAAGGAAAGTACTCTATATGATCAGACCAGTGATATCGTGATAATCAAAATAGGTGACACAAATGGCCGTATTTTTTGACTGCATTGACTTAGAAGCTCATTTTCTTAGACTGTCAAGGGACTAAATGTAGCGTTCCTGAGAAAAAAATGGGGGGCGGGGGGGGGGGGACAAACGGACAACAAAGTGATGCTATAAGGGTTCCAGTTTTACCAGATGAGGTATAGAACACTTAACAACAAATATTAGAAATTTGTCACGGAGCTTAGCAGTTGGTGTGCTGCCTGAAGCTTGTTCAGTACTTTACGGTACCTCCTAGCTATATGCAAAGGGTGTCCTGAAATTAAATGAAACAAAACAAGGTAGTATGGACACACACACACACACATACACACACACACACACACACACACACACATGCGCGTGCGCGTTTGCGTTGTAGAGGAGAAACTAGATGTAGTACATGGTCCAGCTACGGTTAGTCAGCCTATGAATCGTTTCAAAGAAGACCTAACTCGATAGAGTATGCCACAAGGTAGAATAATACCGGACGGCTCACCTCACTGAAGTTCCTCACATGTCGACTCACTGGCAGTGGTGGATACGGAACATGAACAACCACCTAACTCAGGACTGCGAAAAACTGAGAGAACAACGGGAGGCTGGTGACTTTTTAGACTTCCCGTTCGAGTTTTTCAGTCGAGCAAGGCCCCTCACTACCAAGCTATCCTTTCTTTGAGGAAGCTTACATCACTGCTGAATAGGTCGCCGGAGTAACTGGTCACTCGCTATTCAAAAATTCTCAATTACTGATGCGTTTCTGCCACAGGCAGTCGTCAGAATATCTGCTAAGGAAAAATGCAAAGCCATAAATACAAGCGTGATTCACGAAAGGGACTTATAGTTAATTTACAAACCGTGTTACACAGAATGCAAAAGAGAAGTCGTCATACAAAGTATGAAGTCAGATGTGTCAACTGTAACCATCAGAACTCTACTGACAACAGACGGCGGTACAAACTAACAGAACTTCCTATCACGAGGCGTGAATGCATAAGAACAATGACGTAATATTCTGCCCACGGAAATAACTGAAAAACTGGAACCTTAAAGTGTGTAACAAGAGTCAAGACCTAAATGCAGACCTAGGATATTGTAAATTAAGAGTATACACAAAAGTTCATAGAGCTTTTGATACTCAATTAGGGATTTCACAAAACTTAGCTGACACGAACTGCCTCCAGGCGGTGGGACGAATTGGTACAGTGGCGCCATTTGCGACCACATAAGTAAACGAACAACTTGATGACCAAAATAAAATGATACAGAAGCATGAGCAGGGGTATAACTTTGACTTTAAATAACTATGCCTGCAATGTCTAAACTTATTCCTTGTTCTCTTTCATATAGTACTCAGCACTAAGCTGGTTTTGAAATGTTTTAGTACTGTTTGCCCCGTGTACTTTTTCAAAAAATGGTTCAAATGGCTCTGATCACTATGAGACTCAACTTCTGAGGTCATCAGTCCCCTAGAACTTAGAACTACTTAAAGGTAACTAACCTAACGACATCACACACATCCATGCCCGACGCAGGATTCGAACCTGCGACCGTAGCGGTCTCGCGGTTCCAGACTGTAGCGCCTATAACCGCACGGTCACTCCGGCCGGCTGTACATTGCCATTATTACTCTTACGTACGTCACTGCACTTGTACTTTGTGTTGCAACGAAGTTTCAGCCATTCATTACTGTAGAATTCACTCATGTATTTAATATTCAGTAAGTGTGGTGCCACATAGGCAACAAAAAAGCTTCGCCTCATCGTTTCTCCAGTCTACTGCCCTGTTCTTTTGTGGCTATAAATTGTCTGTCAGAGTAATCACGCTGCCTTACGTTTCGTTGTTAGGGTGAATATCATTTTATGACTGGTCTGTAATATCACCTTTTTTCTCCTGCCTCTCTTTCTCTATCCTGTATCCTTTCTACCCTTTCCTTGCCGTCCCAAATTGTACTTTAAATCATATATGTAGAGATGTTACACATTTGCTCTTGTTATGTATATTCAGGCCCAGAGAACTCTGTTCATACTTCTGTGTTATTTTATTTGCATCATCAGTTTGTCTGTTTAGTGTTGTCGTCGCAAACAGCGTCGCTGTACCATTTCAGTCTCGCGCCTGGCGGCAGTTCGTATCAGCTCACTTTTGTAAGGCGCCAATTAATATAGTATGATTTATGCTCTGTTGTATATATTCTCGTTTAGTAATGTTTTGGATTCATATTTAGGTCTTTGTTCTCGTTATATACTTTTTCGTATCTGTTCGCTTATTTCTTTGTGCACAACACAGCACCACTGTTCTTATACGTTCACGTCTCCTATTTTCAAGTTCTCTTAGTTAAACTTTGTAACGTCCTCTTTGTATCAGTGCAGTTCAGATGCTGACGGCTGACGCAGTTGACTCCGTACTTCGGATGAAGACTTCTCTCTCTTTTAGGTGTGTTTACTCTTTGAGCACTCTGCAAAACCATTTGTGAATTTAGCTCTAAGTGTTTTTCGTAAATTACGCTTGTGTTTATGGCTATTTTGTTTATTTTG
Organism: Schistocerca piceifrons; assembly: GCF_021461385.2. Classification (NCBI taxonomy): domain Eukaryota; kingdom Metazoa; phylum Arthropoda; class Insecta; order Orthoptera; family Acrididae; genus Schistocerca; species Schistocerca piceifrons. Next base: position 601,049,557 of record NC_060141.1, on the reverse strand, counting down.
TAAGAAGTTCTGATGATGTGCGGCGACCGAAACGCGTTAATAAATAAGAATTTCTGATCAGAAAGTGAACAGTTATTGTAGTGGCCTATTCAGCAATGGCGTAAGTCTCCTCAAGTTTACGTCATGGTCGCGGGCTTTCTGCGCGACTCCACGTAACACTTTAAGTGATTTCGACTAAACCAACGATATGGAAACCCTTCTTTCTTTGTTGAGTCATCAGCCTTCTGACGGTTCTGATGCAGCCGGCTACGAATTCCTCTCCTGTCCCAAACTTTTCATCTCAGAATAGCACTTGCACCCTACATCCTTAACTATTTGCTAGATGTATTCCAATCTCTGTCTTTCTCTACAGTTTTTGCTCTCTATAGCTCCATCCAGTACCATGGAAGTCATTCTCTGATGTCTTAACATATAATATCCTACAATCCTGTCCCTTCCCCTTGTAAGTTTTTTCTACATATTCCTTTCCTCTCCGATTCTGAGCAGAACCTTCTCATTCCTTACCTTATCAGTCCACCTAAGTTTCAACATACGTCTGTAGTACCACATCCCAATTGCTCCATTTCTCTTCCATTCCGGTTTTCCCACAGTTCATGTTTCAATACCACACAATGCTGTGCTCCAAACGTATATTCTCAGACATTTCTTCCTCCAATTAAAGCCTGTGTTTGGTACTAGTGGACTTCTCTTCACCAGGAATGCCCGTTCTCCCAGTGCTAGGCTGCTTTTGATGTCCTCCTTGCTCCATCCGTCGTTGGTTATTTTGCTACCTAGGTAGCTGAATTCCTTAACCTCATTTACTTCGTGATCATCAATTCTAATGTTAAGTTTCTCACTGTTCTCATTTCTGCTACTTCCCATTACTTTCATCTTCCTTCGATTTATTCTAAATCCATATTCTATACCCACTAGACTGTCCCTTTCATTCAGCACGTCATGTGATTCTTCTCCATTTTCACTCAGGACGGCAGTATCATCAACAAATCATCTCATTGACGTCCTTTCATCTTCAATTTTAATTCTACTCCTGACCCTTTCTTTTACTTCGATTATTGCTTATTAGATGTACAGATTGAACAGCAGGGCGAAAGACTACATCTCTGTCTTACACCCTTTTTAATCCGAGCACTTCGTACTTGGTTCTCCAATCTTATTATTCTCACTTGGCTCTAGCACATATTATACGAGGGTTATTCCAAAAGTAAGGTCCGATCGGTCGCGAAATGGAAACGACTATGAAAATCCGATAAAGCTTTGCACAGATGTGTTGGGTAGTGTCTCTAGTATAACCCCAGTTAGCATCACGTCGCTCTTCTCATTTCTGAGCTCGCAGTGAGTGCGTAAAGATGTCTAGAAAATAGTGTCTGCCGCCAAGTACGAGGGCCTGGTGAGAAATTTCGCCTGAAGCTATGCAGCCAACATTACATAACTGTCGTGCTGTTTCGTCTTCACGACAATTCTCAGCCGCATTCTGCAGGGGCAATGAAGATGCTCCTGCATCGTTTTCAAATGGAAATGTTAGATTACCCACAATACAGTCCGCAATTGTCTCCCCCTGAGTTTCATCTCTGGTCACATGAACCGCTGTCTTTGAAGACAACATTTTGACACAGACAACGAGGTGTAGGCCAGCGTGGAGAATTGGCGGAAAGCACTGGCGGCTGCCTTCTATGATGAGGCTATTGAAAAGTTGGTACAACGCTATGACAAAAGTCTAAGTCAGAACGGCGACTACGTAGAGAAGTAGATGAAAGGTGTAGCTAATTGTTACAAGTAAAACATTTCTTATGTTCACTGTGGTTTCAATTTGGCAATCAATCGGACCTTACTTTTGGAATAACCCTCGTATATTAACCGTCTCTCCCTTTAGCTCACCCTTATTTTTCTTAGAATTTCGAACATCTTGCACAATTTTATATTGGTGAATGATTTTTCCAAGTCGACAGATCCAATTAACGTATCTTGATGTTCCCTTAGTCGTGCTTGCATTATCAACTGAAACGTCACAACTACCTCTCTGGTGCTTTTACATTTCCTAAAGCCAAACTGATCGTCATCCAACACATCCTCAATTTTCTTTTCCTTTCTTCTCCACATTATTCTTGTCAGCAACTTGGGTGCATGAGCTGTAAGCTGACTGTACGATAATCCTCGTGCTTCTCGGCTCTTGCAGTCTCCGGAATTATGTGGATGATATTTTTTCTAAAGTCAGATGGCATGTCGCCAGACTGATACATGCTACAGACCAACGTGAATAGTCGTTTTGTTACCACACTCCCCAATGATTTTGGAAATTCTGATGGATTGTTTCTATCCCTTCTGCCTTATTTGATCTCATGTCCTCCAAATCTCTTTTAAATTCTGATTCTAATACTGTATATCCTATCTCATCTAAATCTACTTCTGTTTCTCCTTGTATCACATTAGAGAAATCTTCACCTTCATACAGGCCTAACAGCGCACTCTTTCCGCCTCTTCGCTCTCTCCTCTGCATTAAACAGTGTGATTCCCGTTGCACTCTTAATGTTAATTCCTTTGCTTTTCATTTCCACGAAGGTTGTTTTGACTTTTCTGTAAGCTGAGTCCATCCTTCTGAAAATAATTTCTTTTCGATGTCCAAGCAGTTATCATACAGCCATTTCGTCTTAGTTTCCTTGCACCTCCTATCTACACTCCTGGAAATTGAAATAAGAACACCGTGAATTCATTGTCCCAGGAAGGGGAAACTTTATTGACACATTCCTGGGGTCAGATACATCACATGATCACACTGACAGAACCACAGGCACATAGACACAGGCAACAGAGCATGCACAATGTCGGCACTAGTACAGTGTATATCCACCTTTCGCAGCAATGCAGGCTGCTATTCTCCCATGGAGGCGATCGTAGAGATGCTGGATGTAGTCCTGTGGAACGGCTTGCCATGCCATTTCCACCTGGCGCCTCAGTTGGACCAGCGTTCGTGCTGGACGTGCAGACCGCGTGAGACGACGCTTCATCCAGTCCCAAACATGCTCAATGGGGGACAGATCCGGAGATCATGCTGGCCAGGGTAGTTGACTTACACCTTCTAGAGCACGTTGGGTGGCACGGGATACATGCGGACGTGCATTGTCCTGTTGGAACAGAAAGTTCCCTTGCCGGTCTAGGAATGGTAGGACGATGGGTTCGATGACGGTTTGAATGTACCGTGCACTATTCAGTGTCCCCTCGACGATCACCAGTGGTGTACGGCCAGTGTAGGAGATCGCTCCCCACACCATGATGCCGGGTGTTGGCCTTGTGTGCCTCGGTCGTATGCAGTCCTGACTGTGGCGCTCACCTGCACGGCGCCAAACACGCATACGACCATCATTGGCACCAAGGCAGAAGCGACTCTCATCGCTGAAGACGAAACGTCTCCATTCGTCCCTCCATTCACGCCTGTCGCGACACCACTGGAGGCGGGCTGCACGATGTTGGGGCGTGAGCGGAAGACGGCCTAACGGTGTGCGGGACCGTAGCCCAGCTTCATGGAGACGGTTGCGAATGGTCCTCGCCGATACCCCAGGAGCAACAGTGTCCCTAATTTGCTGGTAAGTGGCGGTGCGGTCCCCTACGGCACTGCGTAGGATCCTACGGTCTTGGCGTGCATCCGTGCGTCGCTGCGGTCCGGTCCCAGGTCGACGGGCACGTGCACCTTCCGCCGACCACTGGCGACAACATCGATGTACTGTGGAGACCTTACGCCCCACGTGTTGAGCAATTCGGCGGTACGACCACCCGGCCTCCCGCATGCCCACTATACGCCCTCGCTCAAAGTCCGTCAACTGCACATACGGTTCACGTCCACGCTGTCGCGGCATGCTACCAGTGTTAAAGAATGCGATGAAGCTCCGTATGCCACGGCAAACTGGCTGACACTGACGGCGGCGGTGCACAAATGCTGCGCAGCTAGCGCCATTCGACGGCCAACACCGCCGTTCCTGGTGTGTCCGCTGTGCCGTGCGTGTGATCATTGCTTGTACAGCCCTCTCGCAGTGTCCGGAGCAAGTATGGTGGGTCTGACACACCGGTGTCAATGTGTTCTTTTTTACATTTCCAGGAGTGTATTTAATACCTCAGCGACTTGTATTTCTGTATTCCTGAGTTTCCCGGAACATTTTTGTATTTCCTCCTTTCATCGAGCAGCTGAAGTATTTCTTCTGTTATCCATGGTTTCTTCGCTGTTACCATCTTTGTAGCTATGTTTTTCATTCCAGCTTCTGTGATTGCCCCTTTTTACACATGTCCATTCCTTTTCAATTGTACTGCGTTCTGAGCTATTCCATTTTACTATATCTATAGCCTTAGATAACTACAAACGTATCTCTTCATCCCTTCGAACTTCCGTATCCCACTTCTTTGCTATTGATTCTACCTGACGAATCTCTTAAACTTCAGCCTACTCTTCATGATTATTACATAGTGTTCTGAGTCTACATATGCTGCTTGGTACGCCTTACAATCCAGTACCTGATTTCGGATTCTCTGTCTGACGAAAATGTAATAAGTGTAATCTTCCCGTATCACCCTGTGTTTTCCAAGTATACCTCCTCCTCTTGTGATTCTTGGACAGAGTATTCGCTATTACTAGCTGAAATTTATTATAGAACTCAATTTTTCTTTCTCCTCTCTCATTCCTTGTCGAAAGCCCATATTCTCCTGTAACCCTTCCTTCTGCTCCCTCCCCTGCAAATGCATTCCGATACCAAACGACTGTTAGATTTTCATCTATCTTTAGGTACTCTTTACGTACTTACAGTATCCTCACGTACTTCCTCTGCTTCTTCATCTTCTGTTTCCGACGTTGGTATGTATAACTGAACTAACGTTGTTGGTGCTGGTTTGCTGTCAGTTCTGACAGGAACCATGCTATCACTGAACTGTTCACAGTAACACACTGCCTGTGATGCCTTCCTATTCATAGCGAATCCTACTCCCCTTGCACAATTTTCTGCTGCTGGTAATATCACTCTATTTTCAGCTTACCAGAAATCCTTGTGCTATTTCCATTTCACTTCACTAATCCCTACTATATCTAGACTGAGCCTTTGCATTTCCCTTTTCAGATTTTCTAGCATCCTTACCACGTTGAACTTTCTGACTTTCCACGCCCCGACGCGTAGAGCGTTATTCTTTCGTTCGTTATTCAGCTTTTTTCTCATGGTCACATTCACTTTGGTAGTCAGCTCCCAGAGATCCGAATGGGGGACTATTCCGGAATCTTTTGCTAATGAAGAGATCATCATGACACTTTTTTCAATTATAGGCCTAATGTCTTGTTGATACACGTTATATGTATTTAATCCAGTTGTTGCCATAGAGTTCTGCATTATCACGTCATTGGTAATTGCTGATTCTCCCGCCTTTAGAGGCAGCTTCCCACCCTAAGGACAAGAGAGTGGCCTGAACCTCTGTCCGCTCCTCAAAATTTAAGCGGTGACGGGTTTTGAGCCCAGGACTAACCAACGACGTTACTCCTGGACCACGGGTGCATCCCACACAGGTGGCAACACATGGCCATGCGGTGCCAATTGCAGCGGAGATGTATTGCATTTAGCGCCATTGACACCAGGCTGTCGGGACTGTACCGTATCCTTCCGCCTAATGGGCAAACTGGTGTATCATTTACCAGCCCAAGGTGTTAGGAACAGCTTTCCAACCCTTGATCGAAACACTACTATTTACTCCATTTAATGTGATATCGATGTCACACTTCATGGGAGAATAAAAGAAGTAAGGGACATTTTAGTGAGGAGACTACCCGCTCTGGAAATTTATAACTGGTAACACTATTTAGGCAATTAATTTTTGTATTTGAGCTATGTCTTTTCAAAGAGAGGACGGGACTGGTCTGCTGCACACGTTTCAGAAACGAAGTGATACAGGGAATGTCTCTGACGAGACAGAAAAAGAAATGAGATTCGATACGGAAGAAATAGCGGAGTAAGTTTTAGAGTCAAAGATTAACAAAGGAAGATTATCTGTTAAATATGACAGGATGCACAGATTATATTTCTTGGCAACTTCTAAAAACTTTGAGGAAACGGGAACCAAATGACATTTTTGGAGGTAGTTTGTAGAATATAAATTGCACACCGCCAGTCTTCAGGAAAAACATCATTCGTACAATCCCGAAGATGAAAGGGTAAATAGGCGCGAAAACAGTCATACAACCAGCTCAACGTCACCGATTCTTCCAGTTTACTGATACGAATGATGCGTTGAAGAACGTAATAGAAAATTTAACATTGAGTATTTATTGAAAGACAGGCAGATTTACTTTAGAAAACTTATATTGGAAGCAAATTCATGGCATACCACAGGAAGTGTGGACCTGGAAAAATCGTTTGACAATGTTAAATGGTGCACGATGTTCGAAATTCTCGTACGCTCTAAGATAAAAAAGAGAGGAAGAACATGCAGGAATTATCCGAATGTGACAGAAATCTGTGGATATAATGTAAATGTACAGACCAACAAATGATTAAATATTCCGAAAAATGTATGTTTTATTCAATGAAGAGAGCTTCACAAATTTAGAAAGTCCATCTCTGGCCCTTATGCAAGTTATTCGGCTTGGTATTGTTGATAGAGCTGATGGATGTTGTTCTGTGGGACATCGTGTCCAATTCTTTCCAACTGGTGCGTTGGAATAGTCAAAATCCTGGAGGGTCCTGCCCACAATGTTTCAAACGTTCTCAGCTGGGGAGAGACTCGGCGAAGTATCTGACAAGGAAGAACACAAGCAGTAGGAACTCTCGCAGTTGCGAGCGGACGTTTTCTTGCTGAAACGGAAAGCCCAGGATGGTTTGCCATAAAGGCGAAGAAAACGGGACGTGGAATATCGTGGACGTACCGTTGCGCTTCAACTGTGCCACAGCCACAACCAAAGTGGTCGTGCCATGGAATGAAATGGTACCCCAGACCATCACTCCTGGTTGTGGAGCCGTATCGAGGGCGGCAGTCAGCCTGACATCCCACCACCGTCCGGGGCGTCTAAGACGCGACTCCGGCCTCGAATGTCTTCAGTCATGAGTCCCACTTCGAAATGATCACCGATAACCAGTAAACACGTGTCTCGAGACACTCCGGACATCAGGAGGGACTTGCTGAATTTGTGTCAGAACTCTCCATTAACGCTATTCTTTGTGTTGTCTAAGCACTCAGACATCGGTATTTCCGATGTGAGGGCGAAACATGGGATCGCGGTTCTAAGCATTGTTGTTAAGACTAGTTCTGTCTGCGAGAGTAGAAGTCCTAGTGTCGGTCGAGAGCTCGGAGACCGAAGACGTGTCACGCTGCCCTCACATCGGTGATGGCAGATCTTACCACACTCGAGGCCTGATTTCATTTATGTAGGACTGCTGTGGTTATTAAATGTTAATGTGACTGTGAAATTGAAATAATTTGTTAATCTGGCACTCAACCATTATTGATACTTACACGGTCACTGTGAGGCATTTTGCCATTATTAATACTTGTTCATGATGATTCTGAAGTTTGAAATAGACTTAATTAATTAACTCGATTCTCAAAAGTTATTTAGTAGTTAACAAGTCCTAAGCAAACTCCTTTTTATTAAATTCATTTTTAGTAACAATAATCTTTAGCCGCTGCTGTTGCATGCTGTTGCGAATTGCTGTAAACCACATGGATAAAGGCAGTCATCTAAACAGGTGAGTGTAAAACGTAGGGCGAAAACAGAGATACTGACACACAACAACACGTCATGTGCTCTAGTCCAGTAAATTCGGATGCAAAAATCAGATTTTGTATCACTTGTAAATTCAAATACGCAGTCAGATATCTTATCCAAATGTTAGTTCTAAGTTTTTAATGCAGGCTAGATTCCGTTTATTGATAGCTCAAGTTGCTGATCGAGTCCATTTTCATTGACGAACATAGGCAATATTGGCTGTAGCTAAGTTACATATTGGTTGTATTTACGTTACAATTTACGCTTTGTCACTAACTAGTATGAGAGCTGCTTGGTATCCAAGCCTTTCAACAGCGTTACTGTGTTTACCTATTCAGATTCCATATATAGGAGGCGATTGAAAAGTTTCCAATTGAAGGAAATTTTTCAGTTTATCTCCAACGTCGCGCGATATCGATGCCGATATACACACATCAGAAAAAGTTTTGCATTATCCCAGTTCCCAAAACTCCGGAGGATAGACGTTGAGAGTGGATGTTGTATCACAGACAAAGTCCCTTTGACTGATCAGAGATGTCGCTAAACCCACCCAAAAATGTAAACAACCATGCAGGAACAGCGCCTATTAGACGGAGGGGGTCCGACAGCCGATCAATTCCAGTCATTCCACCAGGAAGGAGGTACACGGCTCGTGTTGTCTATAGTTCAACCATGCCCAAACGATTAATAACGCGGTTCGATCACGTCCGCGTTGTTTCTTTGTGCCAGGAAGAGCTCTCAACAAGGGAAGTGTCTAGGGGTCTCGGAGTGAACCAAAGAGATGTTCGTACATGGAGGAGACACAGAGAAATAGGAACTGTCGTTGACACGCCTCGCTCAGGCCGGCTGAGGACTACTACTGCAGTGGATGACCGCTACGTATGGATTCTGGCTCTGAGGAACCCTGACAGCAACGGCACCATGTAGAATAATGCTTTTCGTGTAGCCACAAGACGTCGTGTTACAACTCAAACCGTGGGCAATACGCTGCATGATGCGCAACTTCACTCCCGACGTCCATGACGAGGTCCATCTTTGCAAACCACGACACAATGCAGCGCGGTACAGATGAGCCCAACAACACGCCAAATGGACCGCTCAGGATTGGCATTACGTTCTCTTCACCGATGAGTGTCACATATGCCTCCAACCAGACAATCGTCGCAGACGTGTTTGGAGGCAGCCCAGTCAGACTGGACGCCTTAGACACACTGTCCAGAGAGTACAGCAAGGTGGAAGTTCCCTGCTCTTTTGGGGTGGCAATATGTGCGGCCAGCGTACGCCGCTGTAACGGCTGTACGATACGTGAAATCCATCCTCCGACCGATAGTGCACTTGCCCACGAAAGGCAAAGGTCCCGAGTTCGAGTCTCGGTCCGGCTCACAGTTTTAATCTGCCAGAAAGTTTCATACCTGGGATAGATTGAAAAGGGCTGTTTATCGATGACGTGACCCAACAACCATTCTTAGGGGTCTATGCCAAATCGCCGTTGAGGTGTGGGACAATCTGGACCAACAGTGGCTTGATCAACTTGTGGATAGTATGCACGAAGAATACTGGCATGCATCAATGCAAGAGGACGTGCTGCTGGGTATTAGAGGTACCGGTGTGTACAGAAAGCTGGACCACCACATCTGAATATCTCGCTGCATGGAGGTACAACATGCAATTTGTGGTTTTCATGAGCAATAAAAAGAGCTGGAATAATGTTAATGTTGATCTCTATTCCAGTTTTCTGTACAGGTTGCGGAGCTCTAGGAACCGAGGTGATGCAAAGCTTTCTTTTATGTGTGTGTAAGCACCTACATCTAGACAAGCGATCAATGTGGCATTCGTTTAGTTCCGACGTGCTGGTGGTAAATGCAAAACGTGGACTATGACTACATTATTACCAAACGGCTTCAACGACAGTGAAAGTGACACTCATACAACACGCGCACAGTCTATGCAGGTTATGTTCCTTTAATCTAATAGCTCACGTGACATATCGAGTCAGTTTTCCCTGACGAACAAAGGCAATATTGGCTGTACCTACGTTGCATGTTGGCTGCATTTACGTTACAATTTACGCTGTTGTCACTAACTAATATGAGATCTCCTTGGCATCCAAGCCTTTCAACAACGCTACTCTGTTTACCTATTCAGTTAATTTCATATATAGGAGGCCATAAAATAGTTTCCAATTGAAAGCGATTTTTCAGTTCATTAGCATCGTCGCGCAACGTCGATGCCGATATAGCTCCAAAACTAAAGATGATAGGAGTGTAATTTAAATTGATGTATACATAGTTGGTGTTACTGATTCCAGTGCATGATAGAAACAACTATTGTTCCATTTAAAAATTGTATCTTTTTACTGTAACTCTTTGGATAATAACACAATAAACTATGTCTATAGCGCCGTAGACAGCGTAACTTTACTTATGGTGACGTACGGCAATAAATATTTCCGTCGCCTATTACTTCGTAACTTACATAGGCAAACACATTTAGTGGAACACCCCGTATAAGCACCGACATCTAGGCAAGCGATCAGTGCGGTATTCGTTTAGTTCCGACATGCCAGTGGTAAATGCAAAACGTGAACTATGTCGACATTATTATGAAATGCGTCCAAACAGGCCGGATGACTGTTGTGGAATCATGCGCCAAGTTCCGTGCTGGTCGCGATTTGACACAAGACGCAAATGTCGTAATGCAGAGGTTACGGCATCACATGTGGGCGGCACTCGAGCACCGTCCCCACAGTCCTGATCTCTCCCCATGCAATTATCACAGGTTAGATCCCTTGAGGAAAGGCCTTGATAAGTCGACGATTTCCGTCGGACGAAGATGTGCAGCAGACAGCTACGGACTTCTTCATGCAGCAGGACGCTGCGTTTTACAAATCGGGTATCTTCAACACAGTGCGACGGTGACGTTATTGCCTCAATCCTCATGAAGATTTTGGCTGATTGGCATACGGATTCTGGACTATTTGGCCTGCGAACGGAAACTTTTTGGTCACCCCTTATCAGTAATTAAAGTAGTATAAGTTTATATGCCGTAAGATTTTGCGTTAGCAGGCAGAACGTAGTTTTACAATAACAGAATCCATCTTGAACGCAAGATGTAGACATTTCTAAATTATTTTGGTAATAAATTCTTAAGATTTGTACAGTCGATTTAAATTTCTGTAATCTAACACTTTATAATGAATAATAAAAGTATGAGGATGATAATGATGAAGCTTATGTTTTTGTAGTCGGTAAGTTCCATTGCATGATTGTCAAGGACTGAGCCAAGTTGATGGGCCCTGGCCAGTCTTTTCAAACGTACCTCAGAAAAGGTAATTAAAGATTGGCGTATATTTTTGGAACTTAAAACTGACAGAAAATTCAAATTGCGGAAAACTAGATGGATGCACTTGGTGTTTGTCTGAGGAGAACCGAACAGAGATAAAGAAACAAGAGTTAATACCTTAAAGGAATAGCAGAGAGCTGAATCTTAAGATCTAATTTGGAAAGACAGAAGAAGTGCACATCATGCAACAATTTACCAACTAAATTTCTAGGAATGAAACACAAAAATACTGCATGATAATAAATCAAGTGTATCTTCATGAGAATGAAATACTTTGAACAGAAAAGGTACATTGTAGATATCCTGCAGAAAAAAGAGTAATTATGGCTCCTAGCACTATGAGACTTAACATCTCAGGTCACCAGTCCCCTAGGACTTAGAACTACTTAAACCTAACTAACCTAAAGACATCACACACATCCATGCCCGAGGCAGGATTCGAACCTGCGACCGTAGCAGGCGCGCGGTTCCAGACTGAAGCGCCTAGAACTGCTCGGTCACTGGCGGCCGGCTAAAGAGTAATTAGAACGATGTATTGTTCATGTACTCTGTTGAAGAAACCCATCAAAAGTAAATACGGAAATTCAAGAACATAGGCCTAGAGCATTATTCCGGTTATAAAGAAAACGCAGTGAGGAATTCTGTAAACCTGATTAACTAGTTGTAGAAAATCACTCACAGTATTGCTAATATTCTGACATTGCCATGGACAGCAACAGCGAAACAACAGGTGAAGATATCCGTGATAGCGCAAGACGACGTACAAGGTAGAAAAGTTATTAAACGGAAATTTTAAGGTTTGACAGTTGCTCAGTCATAAAAAGCGAGCTGATAGGAATAATTTTCTTTGAGGATCAGTAAAGAGTGTGTTGTAAGACAGTGAATGTAGTTTGGACAGAAAAAGAGGGTAAAAGAATTGTCTCAAATGGCCATTATCGAACACCGCGTACTTCAGTGCCACCCAGACACCAGTAAAATTAGTGGTAATAATTATATGATGATTATAATGATGAAAGGACGTAGTACTTATATCTTTGAACAATATTTACTTTGAATCTGATGAGAGTAAAAGTCTTCGCAAGAGCATCTTTATACGGATGGTTGAAGGACTTCGGCTATTCAATAAAGAACGTCATATCGAAAACATCTTCAGAAGTCTACATTTCAAATTTTATTTCACTTATGCGACCAGTTTCGGCATTTCACTAAGCCATCTTCTGGCTCCAGACCGACGCATCGATGAATCCAATCTCACGTGAAATCGAAATAGGGGCCAGCATTCAGTAACTGGAAATGAGCGATTGGCGTCATTGGCCGAGAGGCCACTTACGGTGCAGGTCCAGCCGCCTTATTACATTCGACGCCACAATGGGCGACCTGCGCGCCGGATGGGGACGAAATGATGATGAAAACAACACAACACCCAATTCCTGAGCGAAGAAAATCCCCCACCCAGACGGGAATTGAACCCGGGCCCGTAGGACGGCAATCCGTCACGCTGACTACTCAGCTATGATATCCGTAGATTACTTTTATTAATAACGCTACCCCTTCGTTCATCAGTGGCAGACGGGTACAAGTTTCGATTGTACATGAGAGTGGCTCCTTCAGACACGTCGGTCAGGGGGCCCGAAAATGATGTAATGTAACGCCGAAGCCGCCCGCGAAAGTACACTACTGGCCATTAAAATTGCTACACCACCAAGATGACGTGCTACAGACGCGAAATTTAACCGACAGGAAGAAGATGCTGATGCTGTGATATGCAAATGATTAGCTTTTCAGAGCATTCAGACAAGGTTGGCGGCGGTGGCGACGCCTAAAACGTGCTGACATGAGGAAAGTTTCCAACCGATTTCTCATACACAAACAGCAGTTGACCGGCGTTGCCTGGTGAAACGTTGTTGTGATGCCTCGTGTAAGGAGGAAAAATGTTTACCAACACGTTTCCGACTTTGGTAAAGGTCGGATTGTAGCCATTCGCGATTGCGGTTTATCGTATCGCAACATTGCTGCTCGCGTTGGTTGAGATCCAATGACTGTTAGCAGAATATGGAATCGGTTGGTTCAGGAGGGTAACACCGAACGCCGTGCTGGATCCCAACGGCCTCGTATCACTAGCAGTCGAGATGACAGGCATCTTATCCACATGGCTGTAACGGATCGTGCAGACACGTCTCGATCCCTGAGTCAACAGATGGGGAAATTTGCAAGACAACAACCATCTGTACGAACAGTTCGACGACGTTTACAACAGCATGGACTATCAGCTCGTAGACCATGGCTGCGGTTACCCTTGACGCTGCACCACGGACAGAAGCGCCTGCTGTGGTGTACTCATCGACGAACCTGGGTGCACGAATGGCAAAACGTCATTTTTTCGGATGAATCCAGGTTCTGTTTAGAGCATCATGATAATCGCATCAGTGTTTGGCGACATCGCTGTGAACGCACATTGGAAGAGTGTATTCGTCTCCGCCATGCCGGCGTATCATCCAGCGTGATGGTATGGGATGCCATTGGTTACTCATCTCGGTTACCTCTTGTTCGCATTGACGGCACTTTGAACAGTGGACGTTACATTTCAGGTGTGTTACGACCCTTCACTCGATCCCTGCGAAACCCTACATTTCAGCAGGATAATGCACGACCACATGTTGCAGGTCTTGTACGGGCCTTTCCGTATACAGAAAATGTTCGACTGCTGCCCTGGCCAGTACATTCTCCAGATCTTTCACCAATTGAAAACGTCAGGTCAATGGTGGCCGAGCAACTGGCTCGTCACAATACGTCAGTCACTACTCTTGATGAACTATGGTATCGTGTTGAAGATGCATGGGCAGCTGTACCTGTACACGCCATGCACGTTCTGTAAACTCAATGCCCAGGCGTATCAAGGCCGTTATTTCGGCCAGAGGTGGTTGTTCTGGGTACTGATTTCTCAGGATCTGTGCACCCAAATTGCGCGAAAATGTAGTCACATGCCAGATCTAGTATAATATATTTGTCCAATGAATACCCGTTTATCATATGCATTTCTTCTTGGTGTAGCAATTTTAATGGCCAGTAGTGCTGAATAAAATTTCAAATATAGACGGCTGAAGGTGTTTTTGATTTCGGTTATTAAAAGCAAAAGTGTCTGAAAATGCACAGGTGTCGGCAATCCAAAGTACGTGGCGCCATTTCTGGCGCTTCGAACTGCTGTAGCGAACAGAATACATTGCGGCGTATGTGGTCCAGCCACCGGGTTCCCGTTCCAAATGCAGGAAGAAACATTTCACTCGGCGGAACACCAGCGCCACCGTCGGCGGATGCCAGCAGCAGTTCGCTTTGAACAAAGAAGCTTCCGCTCGGCAGCTCATTGCGGGTATTTTACTGCTGTACAGACCATTGATTGCGCGCTAGGAATGAGAAGTATTGTTCTTTCTCCGGTGGGCCGTTTGGAATTGGGCCAAATTGAAGTGTTCCGCATCGACAAAAGGTCCCTTAAAATATGGCGAGGATCAGTGCTACGACGCGGCCGTCGTAAAATGCGGCTTTTGAGCGGCGAGCGGAACTGCCGCAGACCGGGGCCTCCACCCGCCGCCGCCGCTTCTCTGGGGCGGCGCTTTTAATGGCTGCCCGCTAGGAATTTCGGTAACGTGCGCCGGAAATTCGCTAACTACGCAGCACGTTCGGCTAATGAGAGGCACGGGGGAGGCCGCAAAATAGAGTTATGTGGAACGGACTGCCGCAGGTAGCAATAGTTTGCGTGCTGAGCAGCGCTACTTACCCGGTAGCACTGGCACATGTCGCTCTGGAGAGGGCCTTCCGGGGTGAGTGCCCTCACACACGAGTTGACCCTTTAATGCTGCTAACTACAAATCGGTGTCCAAACATAAGAGTGAAAAACGCTTATGAAGACGATCTTAACAGTGTCCACGGATCGTATATTGAAATATAGGGTTCTTAAAATTTACTTCAAACTTCAATGTTTTTTATGCACAAACTATTGTGTCGGTGCATAACTTCGTAGCGTTTTTCCAGAACTGTAATAAACACAACAGATACACATAACAGAGACTTTACATTATTTACAACTGTCTGCCAGCGGTGGAGTAAATTTTCTATTCTGCCACTATAGAAATCACGTGGTTTTCTACATCTACATCTACATACATACTCCGCAATCCACCATACGATGCGTGGCGGAGGGTATCTCTTACCACAACCAGCATCTTCTCTCCCTGTTCCATTCCCAAACAGAACGTGGGAAAAATGACTGCCTATATGCCTCTGTACGAGCCATAATGTCTCTTATCTTATCTTTGTGGTCTTACCGAGAAATGTAAGTTGGCGGCAGTAACATTGTTCTGCGGTCAGCCTCAAATGCTGGTTCTCTAAATTTCCTCAGTAGCGATTCACGAAAAGAACGCCTCCTTTCCTCTAGAGACTCCCACCCGAGTTCCTGAAGCATTTCCGTAACACTCGCTTGATGATCAAACCTACCAGTAACAAATCTAGCAACCCGCCTCTGAATTGCTTCTATGTCCTCCCTCAATCCGACCTGGTATGGATCCCAAACCCTCTGGGAGTACTCAAGAATAGGCCGCATTAGTGTTTTATAACCGGTCTCCTTTCCACAGGAACCACATCTTCCCAAAATTCTACCAATGAACCAAAGACGACTATCCGCCTTCCCCACAACTGCCATTACATGCTTGTCCCAATTAATATCGCTCTGCAATGTTACGCCCAAATATTTAATCGACGTGACCGTGTCAAGCGCTACACTACTAATGGAGTATTCAAACATTACAGGATTCTTTTTCCTATTCATCTGCATTAATTTACATTTATCTATATTTAGAGTTAGTTGCCATTCTTTACACCAATCACAAATCCTGCCCAAGTCATCTTGTATCCTCCTACAGTCACTCAAAGATGATACCTTCCCGTACACCATAGCATCATCAGCAAACAGCCGCACATTGCTACCCACCCTATCCAAAAGATCATTTATGTAGATAGAAAACAATAGTGTACCTACCACACTTCCCTGGGGCACTGCAGATGATACCCTCACCTCCGATGAACACTCACCACCGAGGACAACGTACTGGGTTCTATTACTTAAGAAGTCTTCGAGCCACTTACATACTTGCGAACCAGTGCCACATGCTCGTACCTTAGTTAGGAGTCTGCAGTGGGGCACCGAGTAAAACGCTTTCCGGAAGTCAAGAAATATGGCATCCGTCTGATACCCTTCATCCATGTTTCGCGAGATATCATGTGAAAAAAGGGCGAGTTGCGTTTTGCTGGAGCGATGCTTTCTAAAGCCGTGCTGATGCATGGACAGCAAATTCTTTGTCTCAAGGAAATTCATTATATTCGAACTGAGAATATGTTCGAGAATCCTGCAACAAACTCATGTTAAGGATATTGGTCTGTAATTTTGAGGATCCGTCCTTCTACCCTTCTTATATACAGGCGTCACCTGCGCTTTTTTTCCAGTCGCACGGGACTTTACGTTGAGCAAGAGATTCGCGATAAATACATGGTAAGTAAGGAGCCAATGCAGTAGAGTACTCTCTGTAAAAGCGAATTGGAATCCCATCAGGACCTGGCGATTTATTTATTTTCAACCCATTCAGCTGCTTCACAACCCCAGGGTTTTGAGGTGAAGAACTCGTCGAGTCCTGTTCGGAGCGCATTTTCATCCTGAAAGGAAGTTCCTTTAAGGCTGTTCGATAGAGACCAAAAAAGGTGAATATATCAGGGAGCAAGATGAGGTGAATAAGGTGTGTGCGGAATGACTTCCCAACCCAGTGCCTGGTATACTAGTAGTGATTTTTGTCAGTTTACCACAAATCAGGCGGGCGTTATCGTGCATTAGCATCACTCCACGCAGTCTTCTATCGTTGTTCTTGTACTACAAGACTTCTCAGTAGTTGGCAATAATGTCAGCAACGATGGTTACATCTCAGGGTAGCTATTTGTAGTACACCACACTGTGTAAGTACGCTGTTTAGGTTTTTATGTTGGTAACGCCACGTAGTGCTCTGTACGAAAATCGCTGACTGCGCTGTTTGCAGACTGTGACTGGTTGGACTCATTGTTGGAATATTCGCTTGTGTAGTGTTGCGCAGTTGGATGCGAACAGCGCTTAGCATTGGACAGTTGGAGGTGAGCCGCCAGCAGTGGTGGATGTGGGGAGAGAGATCTGGATGTGTGTCCATTAGAAAAATGAAATTTGTTTGATTGGATGATATATATATAATTTTGTGATATTTTGTGATATATATATATATTGACTTTTGAAGGCTATTAAGGTAAATACATTGTTTGTTGTCTATCAAAATCTTTCATTTTCTAATTTGCCTACCAGTAGTTAGTGCCTTCAGTAGTTAGAATATTTTATTTAGCTGACATTATTGGCGCTCGCTTTATTGCAGTAGTTCGAGTAACTATTGAAAGTCAGATTCCGTTGCACTAAAAATATTGTGTGTCAGTTTAGTGATGATCAGAATAGGTAAAGAGAAAACTGAGTACGCTGAGTTTTGCTCAGCTGTTTAAAAATCAAATAACGTCATTCAGAGGTTTTCTAAGGGGACGTTTCAACTGTCGCTGTACCACCAGATGCATAACAATGTGTGTTCCGACTCAGCCATTCGTTTATTTTTCTTACGTTAGCAAAAAGGTACCATTTGCTCGTCACCCTTAGCGACACGCGATAGGAGTGGTTGGTATTGTTCACTACCCAACTGGTAACGAGCAAGCAGAGATGTACTCGCTGATTTTTGTGAATTTGGCTTAGAGCATGCGCTATCCATGTGCCGCCTTTTTAACCTTCTTCATTGCATGCAATTTCTCACGATGGGGGAATGACCTAAGTTCATTACATTTGGCACCTCCCGAGAAGTGGATCAAAGCGTTTAAACAGTCTTCATCAAACTCCGAAGGTTTTCATGAACGTGCTGAGTCACTGATGTCAAAACGATCCTCCTTAAAACGACAAAACCATTTTCTTCCCACGCTCTGTCCAGCGGCACTATCTCCAATGAACGACGCAAGTGTTTGCCTCCGCTGCTGTCATCCCTATATCGAACTCAAACAGGACAGTATGTCGGAAGTGTTCCGATTTCTTCACTTCGCACTTTCCTTTTTCTAGCATCCCCAGCTCCATACATATCTCCTAATGACAGAATGACAATATTTAAACTCAAATAGCCGCAGTGAACCACAAATAAAAATTAGACTCAATAAGTGAACCAATAACAGTCGGAACACCTACAAACAAAACAAAAACGCAGTGGACTTATGCACCAATATTAATTAAGACATTCACACTATGGCTTATATGACAGACAAACTCGCAAAGCTTTGTTTGTCTGAGTTCCAGCCTGTCCTGGGTGAAGCTTAAAAACAACGGTTCAGGAAAAGGGCCAATGTATGGAATGGTTTATTCAGAGCTAATCGGGTACGCAGCGTCAAAGGATCTTCAGCCTCGCGGACGTCGATACGCCGGTGGTACAAGAATTTTATGCAGACAAGAAGCATCGATGTGAGGACAGGCAACTTTCTGCAGCGGGCAACCACAGCTCATAGATATTGCGAATAGCAATAAGAAACACTCAACAATTAAGTCATTCATAAAAATTATAAGAAGTAAAGAAGTAAAAAATGATGACGTGAATTCGAAAAGCCGCACAGCCGTATGAAGGTGATTTATTCGCAACGGCCTGATTCACACATTATAGACGCATTTCCAGTTTCATTTCCCACGAATACAAGTAAAAATGGTAGCAAATCAGAGCAATAGTGTTGGGATTCAACAAAAAACAATTGCAAGTACTCACAAGCGTTACATTTTTGTAGTGTGGATTGACAACTACGGAGGCCCTGATTTCGGGATGTTATCCATTTTAAGAGTTAAACTACACCGGTGGGTTGTAATAAAATTTAGTGCACCCAAAAGATAACTGTCATAACGTACGGAACACTACTGCTAAATGAGCCAGACCTAGAAAAAAGCGGGGACAAACAAGTAATGACTGGGACGCCACTGTGAAAGGTGATAAAATGGCTAAAAATCAACTAACGTCTAAGGAAATATTAAAGTACAAGGGGAAATGTCATCTAAAATGGTTCAAATGACTCTGAGCACTATGGGACTTAACATCGATGGTCATCAGTCCCCTAGAACTTAGAACTACTTAAACCTAACTAACCTAAGGACAGCACACAACACCCAGCCATCACGAGGCAGAGAAAATCCCTGACCCCGCCGGGAATCGAACCCGGGAACCCGGGCGTGGGAAGCGAGAACGCTACCGCACGAGCACGAGATGCGGGCAAATGTCATCTAAAAAAAAAAAAAAAAAAAAAAAATTTACACTCTTGTATGAAAGATGTATGAAAAATAACTTTCCGGTAATAACATGTCGCATGCAATGCAGGTGCCCATAGACACCATCTGTATAAAAGAAGTATAAGTAATGCTTAAAATCCTGTGTAATGTGCGAACTTCCGCCGTATTGCCAACTGGCCGATATAGTGTAAGCAGCCCGTGGAGGCAATACACGGGAAGGTGAAGGCCCCTGTGATGTGAAGGACCGTTCTGGATGACGTGGAACAAGTGAAACCGAAACTGAACAGATTCAACGTTAACCGGAGAAGTCTGTTCGGGTGGCGTCGAAAGACCTTCAAGTCCGTAGAACGCACCGGGTCCTTCGGAGACGTTTATAGCAGTATCCATATCGAGTGAAAATGTTGCACGCTTTGAAACCAGACGACAAGCCCAACGTATGCTATTCACTGTGGAATTTCTCCTCCATTTAGACGAGGTCGGAAATTATCTAAACAGCCTAGCATTTTCTGACAAAGCAACATTCCACGTTTGTGCAAGGGTAAACAAATTCAGTGGTCGCATATGGGACACAACCAATCCACATACTGTGACGGAAGAGGTATGTGACAGCCCGAAAGTGAATGTGTGTTGTTGTTTGACGGTTGATCGGCTTGTGGAACAATTTTTTCTCAGAAAAAAGTTAATTATAACAATTATCTTGATCTCTGGAGTTATTTACGTCACCACAGCTGCAGATCGCTGGAATCGCAAGGTGGTCCAAATCACCGGCGTCCTAGGTCGCCAGATGATGCACCTATTTGGTGCCTCCTATGAGCAGAGTCTACCAAACAGCTGTCAAACACATTAGTGATTTAAAAAATTGAATCGTTGCTGCCATTGCCACAGTTTATGCGGATATGTTGGGCCGAGTGTGGACAGAGCTTGAATACAGTTTGGATGTTGTGCGTGCCACCAAAGGCGCACATGTTGAAACTGATTGTATGGCATAAAGCTTTGTGAGATAGAGTGCCACATAAGACAAATAAGGTGCGAATATCTTACTGAGTTTGCTTGCTACAGCACATTAAAGTTGTATCCTATCTTTTGAGACATCCTACATTTAGAGCAAGACTTCTCAAACTTTTTCATAGCCGACTCTACTCACTGCTATAAACCTAATAACACTGAAACCGCATACAGTCGATCAAGAGTTTCATGAAAAATATGATGGCGTTGCTACAGGTCAACTTCGTCTCTCGCAATAACTGATATTGTAATGAAACATTTTGAACAATAGGCATTAAGAAATGCATCACCGACGCCTATTAGTTTCCTTGGCTCCGTATGCGGATGGCAAATGTGGTACGTTGTGGCAATGTGAAAGAAGAGCTACGTAGATTCCGTAATTTTTCAAACAACATTCGTCTCAAAATAAACTTCAGTATTAGATAGTGAAGTATGTCCACCGTTTCTACATGCGCTGGTCTACAGAGGACTGTAAAAGTAAGTAAAGCTAACCTGCCTGGTTAGCCGTGCGGTCTAACGTACGGCTTTCCGGAGTGGGAAGGAGCGCCTGGTCCCCGGAACGAATCCGCACGGCAGTCTTGTGTCGGGGTCCGGTGAACCGGCCAATCTGTGGATGATTTTTAGGCGGTTTTCCATCTGCCTCCGTGAATGCGGGCTGGTTCCCCTTATTCCGCCTCAGCTACACTATGGTGATTGTTGCGCAAAGAATTTCCTCACGTACACGTACACAACGATTATACACCACCATTACTCTACCACGCAAACATGGGAGTTAAGCTCGTCTAGTGTGAGATATTCCCTAGGGTGGAGAGACGGGGGGTGGGATCCACCGGGGGCCGAACCGCACAATAGCCTTGAAAGAGTGGTTCGGTGTCCGGCTGCGGAGGGGTCAAGTGGACAGTTGTAGTCGTCGTGGGGTTGCGGACCAGTGCGGTTGCGACGAGGACGGAACATTTCCGTCGTTTCTAGGCTCCCGGTTAACATACGATACAATACAATATAAGTAAAGTTACCATCGATTTGAAGATTGATTTGAACACGACAGTGCTTTACTTGATATGGTCCTGTTGGTATGATATTTCCTTCCTGCAACCTTTGAGTTGACTAAGTATGTTACAGGGAGACGTTGCCACTCGGCATTTTTAACATCCATAAACATTGTCAGAGGGAAAAGAAGTAAGTGACAGATAAAATTACGTCTGTCTAATCGATGAAAGAACTCAAGACCTCTGAATCAGCTTTATGACAGTTCACCACTGAGCCTACGAGCCAGAAACCACGACGAATACGGCTAGAAAGAATGCATCACCAGCCCAGAAGCAACCAGTTCTCATCTCTTCAGGATACTTTGGTGTCATTACAATAACAGATTTGAATCGAAACTCTTTCTTAAAGAAGACACTGAAGGTCAATGAAGATTTGTCCATTGATTGGTCTTTGAAATCGAAAAGTATTAATCACGCTTGTAAGAAAGACGAGGACCAGTTTTCTCTCTCTGTAAGATAATTTCCTTTGTAGAGTTACTGACGCATAAGCAATATTCTTCAGAAAACGGTATATAGATCGCATTTGTCTGTCATCACCTCCACGCTGCGGCAGTCTGTGAAATGACATGTGGCTATGTCGAATGTATAGATGCGAAACTGGTACAGTAAAAGAACTTACTAGAGAGCACGAACGGCACACGTGTTTAAAACAAAGTGTGAAATATGTGGGAGCGGAACAAGTGATGGGACGACCTAATGGTTTTAACGCCCACTGGCTAGTCGTTTCTTTCTTCAGCTGACATTTTTAAAGCGAATAACAACGGAGTGACAGTGGTCTCTATAGCCACTTCAGCTATACGAATGTTTCTCACTTTCCGGGTTTCGATAGTTTCACTTAATGTGAGGCAAACGACTGATACAATTCCCTGATGGTTACGTCAGTCATGTGAATGTTTTCACTCAGTCTCCAGGTAGCAGTGTTTTCACTTTCATACTTGTACAGCTTTTTCGATTCTATGTTCGTGACTAGTGTCGCCTACCGTTTTAGAAAAAATGGTTCATATGACTCTGAGCACTATGGGGCTTAACTTTTGAGGTCATCAGTACCCTAGAACTTAGAACTACTTAAACCTAACATTCTCCAGATCTCTCACCAATTGAAAACGTCTGGTCATTGGTGGCCGAGCAACTGGATTGTCACAATACGTCTGTCACTACCTTTGATGAACTGTGATATCGTGTTGAAGCTGCATGGGCAGCTGTACCTGTACACGCCATCCATTCTCTGTTTGACTCAATGCCCAGGCGTATCAAGGCCGTTATTACGGCCAGAGGTGGTTGTTTTGGGTACTGATTTTTCAGGATCTATGCACCCAAATTGCGTGAAAATCTAATCACATGTCAGTTCTAGTATAATATATTTGTCCAATGAATACCCGTTTATCATCTGCATTTCTTTTTGGTGTAGCGATTTTTATGGCCAATAGTGTAGTTGGTGGTGGGAAGCAAATAATTGTTCAAATGGCTCTAAGCACTATATGACGTAACATCTGAGGTCATCAGTCCCTTAGACTTAGAACTACTTAAACCTAACTAACCTAAGGACATCATACGCATCCATGCCCAGCACGGCGTTCCGTATTACCCTCCTGAACCCATCGATTCCATAATCTGCTAACAGTCATTGGATCTCGACCAGCGTGAGCAGCAATATCGCGCTACGATAAACCACAATCACGGTAGGCTACATTCCGACCCTTCTACTACTTCGGGAACTTGTACATTGAACACAGCTATGTCCGTATCGCAGTATCACCGACGAAACAGGCGTCTGCGCGGGATATGTATCATGTCCTACAGCAGAGGCGCCCACGAAACATCGTGGAGATCAAAAGCCCTCAGGTTAATTGGAAGGTGGTGCTACTCAAAGAGTGCCCTACGCGACCCTCCACGCAGCTGGATCATCAAGAGGTAGGAGAAGACACCCACTGAGTGAGCTGACAAGACTAAGTTCGATTCTCGGTGGAATAACATACGACACACGTGAAGACGTACCTGGATGGTGAAGCGTGAGGAGAGTACCGACACACTCTTCTGCATCGTGTACGCAGCACTTTTTTTTCGTTTTCCCCATATACTTTACCTCAGTGAGGGAACGTGCCGAGATATTGTTTTATTTTCTCAGAGTACGATGCGGTGCTAGGTACATATATTTTTGTTGTGTTATAAAGTAAAACCAAATTAAGAATATATTAAAAACAGTAAATAAAAGTAAATAGTTAAAAATTCCCACAAAATATTTCCCCATACCATCCCTGACTCATTGACGGGCGAGGGGCCGCGCGGGATTAGCCGAGCGGTCTAGGGGCTGCAGTTATGGACTGTGCGGCTGGTCCCGGCGGAGGTTCGAGTCGTCACTCGGGCATGGGTGTGTGTGTTTGTCCTTAGGGTAATGTAGGTTAAGTAGTGTGTAAGCTTAGGGACTGATGACCTTAGCAATTAAGTCCCATAAGGTTTCACATATATTTGAAAATTTTTGAACGGGCGAGGGGGACACTGTGGCCAGTCCTCGGGTTACGACCCCTCATCACTCTGCCTTCCCCGCCCGCCCTCCTTTCTTTTTTAAAAAAATGGTAATACGAGCGCTCGCGATAAGCGGGAAATCCAAGTTCAAGTCCCGGTCTGGCATAAATTTTCATGTTCGGCGCTTCATTCTACAGTTGATGCTATTCCTTATTCGCAGTTGTGAGTTCATTTGACTTGGTTGATAGTTTGTCCTGGAGGAACAAGTTCTTTACGCACGAGACCCTTGCCGTCAAGAAAGCAAATCATCATTGTTCTGATCTTTATTTTGCTCATTCGAACTTTTTTTCAGTAGAGGAGATGTCTCACTGTGCCACTCCTTACTTTACCGCTTTCTCTCAGGATCGTACTCAAAAATCCAGGATCACGCGACTGAACCACTTTTGGTCACTGAAAATCCTCTCAAGAAGATCAAGGCACATGTTTCTTTGTTGTCATCTTGCTTTGTTGTGAGGTTTTCTGGCACCGTTTTGGCACAAACCTGACGCATGCGAAAAACTTCAGTTAAAATTTCATATACGATGGAAGTGTTTTTTAACAGGTCACCCATCACCGTTATTGTTCGATGTAAGGTGAAAGTGTTTAACAGATCATCCTTACTGTTAAGCGTCGGTCTGATCTCAAAAGAGCTGTAAATTTCGATATTCCATTTCTGTAACACACAACAAAGACACAACTATACTGATGGCGTTCTCAAAAATGACGTGATGACCGAACAGATCTGAAACTCAGACGGAGCATCTGGAAGGGATGAACACACCGGTCTACACAAGTAGAACAATACAACTTTGCCAGATCGCTCGCAGTGCGCCAGTCTCATTACTTTTCTCACACACCACGTACACCCACAATAAACTCACACCCTGAAAATAAGATGAAAGAAAAAAAATTTCATTATGTAATCTGAAAGCAACGTTCGGACTGCACGCTGGTAATGGTGAGTCGAGGGGAGTGTAATCCCGTGATGCACAGCGCATGGCAACTCGATTAGCGACTCTGGGACCGTACTAGCTGCAGTTGCCGGGGCAACCCTAACGTCAATAAATCGGAAACATAACGTAATTACGGCAGAAGTGCCGCCCTGGCTGCTGGCTGTTTGCAGCCTGTTTGAAACTTGATACGTAATTTCGATTTCCTGTAATCTACATACTCATTACGCGACCGGCTAGGGTTACACTAACTCTGCCGCTAGTTGGCTGCTTGCTAGCGGGGGCTTAGCGAGTTAAAGCCGCACGCCCTCTCGTAATAAAGTGAACTCTTACTTATGTGCCACCACTGCAGCCTGTATTTACATTCCAGCGTCTGCTCCTACTGTTATCAGTTGAAAAGCCAGTGCTTTATCGCGACACATGCAAGCTACGATAAGTACCGTGTGGCAAGTTCTGTCTTAGCATATAGGCCTACGCAATGAAATACAATTTTAGGCTTTATGCTAAACGTCATATTTCTTTATTCAGTCGATACCATCATACAGACACGCTACTATTAGTATTAGTCGGTATTCAGTTGCACTCGATCGGAATGGTGTGCAGGAGTTTCCATTACTAATAACTGTATAATGTTTACTGATGTAGTGGCATGCGACATTGTTGACGGCGATCCATTAGTCGGATTAAGAAGTTAATGTCGGAGGAACGTTTGGTTCTTGTTCCATCCTAACTCTTCCATTTAACACAAAACACGCACTCAACACAGTTATTACCCACATTCAGACTGTTGCTTTAGCCATGCAGCATTAACACATTTTAATGAGCACAGTTACCAAATGGCTCTGAGCACTATGGGACTTAACATCTTTGGTCATCAGTCCCCTAGAACTTAGAACTACTTAAACCTAACTAACCTAAGGACATCACACAACACCCAGTCATCACGAGGCAGAGAAAATCCCTGATCCCGCCGGGAATCGAACCCGGGAACCCGGGCGCCGGAAGCGAGAACGCTACCGCACGACCACGAGTTGCGGACATAGCACAGTTATTAACAGCGGCAGGTATAATCTTCGTGCTTGACGGATACACAGATGCATTTCGCTATAGGAAATGGTACCACTTGCTAGCTCACTCTTGTTTAAAATGTTGCAGTGGTTTTACTGCGTTGTTCGAGTATTTGATCGATACCTCACGTGCGTTCGTTGCGGTTTTATACTCAGAACAATACATTCGTTGAAAGGTGGAGAGAAATCTCTTTACCACCCGTCTGAGTAACGAATTTTGTACACTACACATCAGCTCCTGCAATTCAAAAAATGAAAAACTGAATTAGGGTTACATGTCAACGTGTAGAGCCCCGTTCACCGTATCACTGCGACATAACGTCGCATGGCGAAAATATTGCTGATGCATAAACTCAGAACTTCCCACCACAATTCTCGATTGACAGATTGTTAAGTCTGTACATTTAATAATTTTAACCGTATTCCACATGGTGCTTCCGCAGCTGTTGGTACTTCAGTGTATATTTAAATGACCGCCTCAGTTATCACCGAAGTTAGTCTGGGGATAACAAATAAAGTGTTCGCATCAAGGCAGACTGAAGACTCTCATTTTGTGGAACCTAGCTTATAGGGGGTAATATCTCGACTTGTAAGTTCGGATTGCAGGCTGACAGTTCAAATTTCTTCGAAATTTATGACTCGCTATGTTAGATTCTTACTAATCCCCTGAGTTAGCGATCATTCACCATAATTTCTTGACAGAAATGCCACCTAGGACGAGGTCCCTTGTAATGGCTACTGAGCAAGCGACGCTTAGCTTGCGTGTTGGCTTTTTCAGAAATACTGAAAACAGGAAAGTTTTGTGATCAGTCTGGAGCCTACTTAAGGGGGGTAGGACGTCAAACGGGCCGTCTTGGAGCAGGAGTGACACCACAGGATGTTTTAATTTCCACTGTCTATACTTTTACGAATAAATTCATAAAACTTTGTCATCATGACCAGGAAGGATTCAGGATTCACAATCATAGCAGTAGAAGTTAAAAAAAAATAACAAAATAATTTTTTTTACATGTGAATGTTCATAATTTTTTCACTTGTATTAGCTGCGTTTGTTGCTATATGTACACGTTTCTTCATAAGTAAGATTCTTCGATGAATTTTGCACAGCATACAAACCATACTTACAGGTGTATGAAACTCTAGAAATTATTTAATCTATGAAAAAATGAATGTGCTGTTACATTTTAAACTTTATGTTTAGAAAAAACTCAAATATTATAGTTAATTACCTCGATTTTTATCACAGTTGTTAATATATTTGGAAAATCCTAGACTTTCATACACCTGTAAGTATGGTTTGTATGCTGTGCAAAATTAATCGAAGAATCTCCCTTACTTATGAAGAAATGTGTACGTACAGCAACAAATGCAACCAATGGTAAGTGAAAAAAAGGTGAAATACAAATGTAAAAAAATAAATTATTTTCTTATATTTTTGAACTTCCACCACTATAAGTGTAAATCCTGAATCCTTTCTGGTCATTCTGACAAAGTTTTATGAATTTATATTTAAAATTATAGACAGTGGAAGTTAAAAATTCCTGTGGTGTCTCTCCTGCTCCAAGTCGTCCCGTTTGACGTCCTACCCCCCTTAAGATGTAGAACCCAGCAGAGCACATTACTTTGGTGGGCACTGTGTTGTGATATCACTCTAAGTGGACGTAACTACCTAAAGGGTTATTCTCTGTCCGAACAGGCATCGGAAGGCTTAACGGTACCGACCTACCACCGAATAACCCTCAGCCAAAAGGCGTCATCAGAGGCCGATGTGAAGGGGACTGGAGCCTGAACACCCCTCTCTCCAGGCCGCTGTCATTTTCCGTGACTTATAGGCACTACTTGTCACGTGACTCCTCAACTGGCCTCACAACGGCTTGTCAACAGCGCACGGCAGAGCCAGACGGTCATCCATCCAAGTGCCAGCCACGCACCACGGTCCTAACTTCGCTGATCGAACTGGAATCAGTGTATCCATTGCGGTAAAGTCGTTGGCCCTAAGGAACTAGATCACTTTTAAGCTATTTCTGACCGACGCGACTCCTGTCCACTGTCTGCACAAAACAGCACGGAGTTTAAATCGTGGACTGGCAGTTTGTGTACCGCTGCTGTAGTCCACGAAACATTTTGCCATTGATTTATCGATATCACTACTCACATAGAGCGATAACGGAAGACGTTCATACCAGTGTGTTGTTCGGTTCGTCGTAAGGGTTTGCGATCCCTGCTGAGCCGGCCGGAGTGGCCGAGCGGTTCTAGGTGCTACAGACTGGAACCGCGCGACCACTACGGTCGCAGGTTCGAATCCTGCCTCAGACATGGATGTGTGTCACGCCATTAGGTTAGTTAGGTTTAAGTAGTTCTAAGTTCTAGGGGACTGATGACCTTAGAAATTAAGTCCCATAGTGCTCAGAGCCATTTTTGATCCCTGCTGAAGTCAAAGAACGTTATTGTGAATGTTTTGATGCTCATAATCTAATTTGCCATTGTTTTGCATAATGTGACCTGATATTACTAATGTAGTAATTTTCTCTGAATTTAATTAATGTTGTAAAAAGACTCTTTTGTGCACTCCCGGTTATTTGTTGTACCAGGGTAATTCGGATAGTACGTTCCTTTTCGAATTTTCTTCTCGGCACTGCGACGATCGCAGTACCGCTCATACATAGTAGTATCTCTGGTCCAAGTAGAACTAATGACACATTTCGAACTATCTCTGTGTTGTGTGTTGTTCGTAATGGCCGTTTATAATGGCATCGTTGATCGAAAATCCCGCAGCGTGTGAATCGAGATTTGTGATTCGTTTTCTGAACGCTAAGGATGTTCAGACGCATAAAGTGGAATCTCTCTAGCGCTAACAGAGATATGTGACAGATTTCATAATCATAGGTTGAAAGAAGTTGCATAAATAATCAAATAATTCAAAACTACTTCCAGTAATAATAAATTATTAATTTTCGCCACTTTTCGATCCCTTGAGAAGGTTATCCACACATTCAAACCTTAGGAAATAGAAAAGCAGTAGGAATGATCGGAATTAATGCTTAGTGCTGGAAATGTGGCGAAACTTTCTTACATGTTACACTCATGTATCTGCTGAATATGTGCTGGAGGCAAGGAAGAGTACATGAGAACTCGCTAAAAGCGAAAGTCATTCCTATTTACTATGAAGGTGAAGGGAGTGAGTGTGTAAATTATAGGGGCATTTATTTGGTGAACAGTGTCTATAACAAATACTACAGAATAATCAATAATAGGATTAAGGGCATAGCAGACTCTGACATCAGTGAAGAACAGATGATGTTTACATAGGGCCGCACTGCAATAGACGCAATTCTAGTAGTGAGACAAATGATTGAAGAAAGAAAGGATATCAATTTCACATTCTGAATTTTGGTAATACAGCTATACGTCTATGTCTCCGCCCCATCTGGAGTGACACAGCAATAGGAATGTGCAGTCTTAAAGCGTGGACTGCGCACCGACCAGCGCTGCACCGCGAAACGCCATCAAGAAGGCGCTGATCCGCATGGCAATGGAAAGAGCGTGAAGCATCACATCTCCAGTAAGACAGAGTTCAGCGCCTCCTGGCAACGCTGATTTAATCAGCCGCCCTTCGCTTGTGGGTCAAGTTCCGTTTTAGACTTCGAGAGCATCATTACTGACGAATAGGAAGACGTTACTTAGCTTGAATTTTGCTTGTGATAGTTGTCTGCATAAGTAACTGCACGTAGGAGGTAAAGAACCGCATACAAGTTAAGTAATGGTTCTCTTTTTTGTAGAAATGAAGTTTTCATTTAATACACAGCTGTTTTGTAGAGTTGATTTTGGATTCCTTTCACCATTCGTCGCAACTTCTCTCGTTCTTGGTTGTGTCTGTGCTGACCCCCATAGTAGCCAGATACCAAGGAACACGAGCGTATACGGTGAATGGCTTTCAAGCCACCTGAGAAGACGAAGTGATTGAATCATATGAGAAACAAAGCAGACTGTGGGGACTTCCTAATAGGATGAATGTCATGGCTTGCTACACCATCCGTGATCCAGACGAAGTTACCAGGGACACAGGCCGGAGGGGGCAGTGTTACACTATGTGTGACATTTTCCTGGGCTTCCATGGGGCCTGTAGATATAATGGAGGGCACCGTGACATCTGCGGTTATGGCCAACTATCTACATCGCGTCAAGAGGGAATCGGGCTGTATTTTTCTGGAATTTAGTGACCTGGGCGTATGCATTAGGTGCTACATACCTTCTGGAATATAGTAGTACCGGTATAGGTGTACCGGTATGAAATGAGCGTTAAGAGACAAATGTCTCAATAGGGAACATTTGTAGTTAACGAGCCTTAATATTTTCGTTTTGTTGGTATGACATCTGTCAAAGATATTTAGTATACGTCAAGTCACGGAACAACCAACGTCATATGTTTTCATCGTGTTAACAATGTCGAATTTTGTACCAGAAAGTGATGATTTGAGGAAAGCATCAATTTTTTCTTATCATTTGAAAAAAAAAAAAAGTGCTGCAGAGTCACATCGAATGCTTGGCGAGGCATATGTTGATCATGCTCTATCAGAAGCAGCATGCAAAAGATGGTTTCAACGGCTCAGAAATAATGATTTTAATGTAAGAAATGAAGAACGTGGAAGACCACCAAAAAAGTTCGAAGACGCCGAATTGCAAGCAATATTGGATGAAGAAGATACTTTGAGTCAGAGGCAAATGGCAGCAATGCTAAATGTTGCACAACTAACAATTTCTGACCGTTTGAAAGCTATGGGAAAGATCCAAAAGTGTGGAAAATGTGTGCCACATGAATTGAATGAAAGACAGATGGAAAACCGAAAAACCATTTGTCAAATTTTGCTTCAAAGACATGAAAGAAAATTATTTTGCATCGAATTGTTACTGGCAATGAAAAATGGGTTTATTTTAAGAATCCTAAATGAGGAAAATCATGGGTTAATCCGGGACAACCATCAATATCGACTGCAAAACCAGATCGATTCGGCAAGAAGACAATGCTCTGTGTTTGGTGGGATCAGAAAGGTGTGGTGTATCATGAGCTTCTAAAACCCGGTGAAACTGTGAATACTAATCGCTACAGACAACAAATGATCAATTTGAACTATGCATTGATCGAAAAAAGACCAGAATGGGCCAGAAGACATGGCAAAGTAATTTTTTTACACGACAATGCACCTGCACACAAAGCAAAACTAGTTCAGGATGCAATGAAAACAGATGACTGGGAGGTCCTACCCCACCCGCCGTATTCACGCATTGGCTGAAGAACACTTCGATTCCTACGAAGAAGTCGAAAATTGGATGTCTGAATGGTCTGCTTCAAAAGACGAACATTTCACATGGCGTAGTGTTCACAAATTGTCAAAAAGGTGGTGAAATGTACAGAAAGCAATGGTCAGTACTTTGAATAAAATGTTTTTACTTTTCAATTCAAAATTAGTGTTTAATTTTCACAAAAAACGCTCATTTCATACCGGTGCATCTTGTAGTTGCTATCTTGCGTTTCAAATATAGATTTGGATTGAGCGGGTGGTCATAATGTTCATGTGAGTGTGGCTGAGTATGGACCATAAAGTAATCCTAAAAATTTGAACGTATGAAATATTTTTATTTTATTTGGTCGTGTATAATAAGTACCGAGTGGTTATAATGAAAGTAAAGGTACTCACGGAGTTCCATTGTGGGTTGTAATTATCGTAAGGTAGAAAAACATAGTACACTGGAAAAACTATTAGTTGCAGTTGTGAGCACCAGGTACAAATCTGGCGCTGTTCACTGTGCGTATGGCGGTATGGCCTCCACAGCTGTCATTTACTCATGATCCGCAGCAAGGTTCTGAATTTGCTCTTCGGTTTCTGGTACGGATCGAAGTTGATGACATGTGGGCAAGGAATATTCCACGCTGTGATGAGGCACATTGTGCAGTGCAGGGTGCAGTGAATAGACAGAACTTCCGTTTTTGGGACACTGCTAAACGAAGTGTCGTGTACTAGGAACCAGTGCACTCACTCATTGTGACTATGTGGAGTGGATTCGACAGCACCTTCATTGGAGGTCCGTACTTTTTGAAGAGAACACACCCAGAGGGGATGTCAGGCATACCGCGACGTCTGTAGGTTATCGAGTCCTCCTTGTACAAAGTGTAATCTCTGTTTTGGAAGAGTGGAGCTGTGTGGAAACCACTGTTTTCAAACAAGATGGGGCAATATCTCATGTCGCTGGCGCAATGAAAGATCTGCTTAATGCAGCCTTCCAAGACCGCGTTATTTCCAGAGATTATCCACATGTATGGTCTCAAAGATGAGGTGATCTCAGTCCACGTGACTATTGGCTCTGGGGATATCTAAAAGGCACGTTCGGTCTCTAATTAATCTGGAGGCCAGTTGCTCACATTGCACCGGTACTGCTACGAGCAACTGTTGGTCACGTAGTTTACGGATGCAGCATCTGGTGCTCATGCTGAACAAACAGTGTGAGTGTCGGTTAATAATAAAGTCAACATTATGCCCTTCTCACTTGTCTGACTTTTTCTTCTCACGTCCCCTTCATGATCCATTACATATGGAAACATTTCAGTACGTCTTTCTTGCATTCACAGAGCCAGATTTCCATCTAATAATCCGCAGCTCGTGGTCTCGCGGTCGCGTTCTCGCTTCCCGAGCACGGGGTCCCGGGTTCGATTCCCGGCTGGGTCAGGGATTTTCACCTGCCTCGAGATGACTGGGTGTTTGTGTTGTCCTCATCATTTCATCATCATTCATGAATGTGGCGAGTTTGGACTGAGTAAAGGTTGGGAATTTGTACGGGCGCTGATAACCGTGCAGTTGAGCGCCCTACAAACCAAACATCATCATCATCCACCTAATAGTCAAAACTGGAAATAATTTTTTTCTAGCGGAAATCGGTTCCGCGTTAACGCATTAGTTTCTCAAGTTTCGTTGCCATAAGGTAATTACAGCCCACATTGGTCCTCCCTGAGTAGCTGCACTTCAATTACAACTAGCCAGTAGCTCATCCGACAAGATTGTGGGGTACCATCACCATTTCGAACGGGCGACTAGCATCGACTCAGAGTGTTTTGTGGGCTCCAGGGAACAGCGGGAACATTGTAAGCGGCAGTGCGGGGGCCTGAGTGGGGGGATGGCTTTGGGGAAACAGGCGGTGCACCTGATTACCGTCAGGCATGACAGTTGGAACGCACAGGGCGCCGCGGCGCGCCGCCG
The DNA here is from genome assembly GCF_021461385.2 of Schistocerca piceifrons. Classification (NCBI taxonomy): domain Eukaryota; kingdom Metazoa; phylum Arthropoda; class Insecta; order Orthoptera; family Acrididae; genus Schistocerca; species Schistocerca piceifrons. The sequence continues at coordinate 601,016,322 of NC_060141.1, read as the reverse complement.
CATACATATTCATGAGCGATGGAAATCATTTCCCAAGAACCGGCCGGAAATGCACTGTCACACAGGAATCGTTCGGCGAAATTCAATTTCCAGTTTACTGATTTAATGTCTGGCGCTAGGTGTGAGCATCGCTACAGCGTGGAGGTCGCGAGGGCCCCGCGCCCCCTGATTGCTAACTACGCACCGCAGCCCCTGGAGAGGGTGGAGGGAGGAAAGGGGGGAGGGGTGCCATCCGCTACACGCCCCCCAACCCTCGCCGCTTAAGACGGCACCGCGCCTCCGCGGCTGTAGTTAATATGCATTGACTCGCATGACGCGACGCGCGAATCTGCATAATTGTGTATGCGCGACTGTCTCAGACACAGCCCGGAACAGGAAACATCAACACGCGTCCGTGTTCCGGGACTGCCGTGTTTTCTCTGTGGGAATTCCAGATGCGGACGGCTTCTGGAGATGAGAAATGTCTGCTTATCGTCCGAGTCAGACATTAGAGGCTGCAATAACAGGATTCATTGCGGTTATTCCACGGTAGACCAAGTCCAGGGCGGCTACGTACACTGTAACCGCGATAAGAAGCATCTAAAGCAGCAACCAGTTTTGGACGTGCGCGAGGACTGGGGCTTAGTGTAATAGATGGAAATACAAAAATTAGAAGTTTGGAAAGAGAGTTCAAAATTTCATGGAAAAATGGTGCATAGTGACTCAGTTATTGTCTTTATATAGACAGGAAGATTCAGCTGGCCATATCGAAGTCGTTTCATGCAACCCACACTATTATTTCTAGCCTTGATATTCTTTCGCTCACACGCACATACTATTAGCCCCACAGAAATAGCAAACACGATATTTTTGTAGGATATTTCATATAATTAAATTTTGTACTTGGATGCGTGTTCGCTGGATGCCACGGTTTTCGAGCATTTCAACAGAAACATACAAAACTGATCTTCAAACGCATCTACATCCTACAATCATCCTTCACCAGTCAGGATTTCTGCTATGTTGTTCCTGGCGCTCCCTCCTACCACTGTACATAATTTCCGATTTCACGAACCAATCCCGATATTCGACCTTTTCTGGTCTCAAATGACTGGGCTAATAAGCCACCAGCGTAGTCGGGTATTACGTTAACATTGTTGACTTAAACGTGTCCGTAGGGATAATGAAAGAGGAACGACGTTTTTAAATGTTACTTTAGAACAAATTACACTGAAAATTCGGCGCAAACCTAACCCATTCAAGCACAGCAGTTTCGCAGTCAGAAGGTCTGACGAATATAAATATGTAATTGTTTACTTTATGCTTACATAAAATTTCCACAAAAGTCAGATTTAAAATTTGTAGGTACCCGACTAAGCAGGTGGGGTAAAAAGGCCAGTCAATGAAAACAAAAAAAAAAAAAAAAAAAAAAAAAAAAGTCGAATGATGGAGATAATTTGAAAGTTCTTTATTTAAATTTGTGAATCTGTAGTTAAACTGCTGAATGACTGGAAAAATGAGACTTCTACGTTATTTGATTAAGAAACAGCTGAGTAAAATTTAACGTACTATCTCTTTACTTTTTCTTATCATGTCAACACTGACCCATAATATTCTAGCACAACGCAATCTGACTGATAAAAAAATTACAGTCTGACTTCAAATAATTAATACAAAAGAATGGCCCTGAATTAGAAGCAATCCTGACAATAACCTACACATTTCATTACGCATTTACCTCACAAAAATCTTCATTACACGAACTACTGCAATACAGCGAGCATAAATACTGGCATCTAAATAGAAAATTCTAACTAATAAAGCCACTAATTACTAATAGGCATGTGGTCTGCAAAGGAAAGATGTTGTTGCAAGCCAAATAATGTATTTTTTACCTTAATGATGTGACATCCAGATCAAAAACTAATATAAATCGTCATTGACATCACGTATCTTTACATATAATCATGAATAATTTTCAATCTCCAAGTCGTATACTTTTAGATCATTAGCCTACGCCAACACTTCGGACCTCTACCCCCCATCAGTGCTAACTTCTCACATTTAACATCCATCACTGCTGGCTGTTCACCTCCGCCACAGTACTTCCATCACTGCTGGCGACTAACTTTCAACTTCCCAACACTACTGGCGATTAACTTCCAAAAACGAGTCGAACCAGCCACAGAATCTCTTACAAAGAAAGCGCAATCAGAGATCCAATGCAAAGCGCTACAAAAAAATATGTCAAATGGCTCTGAGCACTATGGGACTTTACATCTGAGGTCATCAGTCCCCTAGAACTACTTAAACCTAACCAACCTAAGTACATCACACACATCCATGCCCGAGGCAGGATCCGAACCTGCGACCGTAGCGATCGCGCGTTTCCAGACTGAAGCGCCTAGAGCCGCTCGTCCACACCGGCCGGCTAAAGCGCTACACAGCGCTGCCAACACGGAAGCCGCCCACTTACGTAGCCCCCCTGCTCCACACAAAAAATTTTACTCATTATTTTGGGCAGTGGCCAGGATCAATTTTTTAAAATTGTTTATATACAATATCAAATAGATCAAATGCACACAACTATCAATGCATTGTTGGTCAAAAGCAAATATTGTCCTCACAGTCCCTAAAGACAGCCCTAAACATATGTCAGAGTAATAGTGTATGACAGTTTTATGCACAAAGTCTGGACAGTAAAATAATTCACACGCTAGTAGTGGATCTACATGCAATCTTCAAGAAGTGCTGTCCTCCCAAAGGAGGACATGAATATTGGTAATGGGCCACAACAGAGCAAACCCACAGCAGAGTGTCGAAGTCTTGAAGAATATTGTTAGAATTAGTAGGGCACCACAGAGCAGACCCACAGTATTTCTTGTAGAGATTATGGTAGTAGTGGGCCACCAAGGGTGCAGACCCACTGTAGTCCTTGTAGAGATTGGCAGCAGCCATCCATTGCCACTGTGCGGGTGCACAATCACAATTGAAGAGTCATGCAAATAAAGCAAGTCCATAAACGACCACTTGTGCACTCACAATTTTTTTACAATGTCTTAGAACCCAGATACGCTGTTAACCAGTCTCTTGCTGAATGAATTATCAACACGTCCAAACACTAACACAGGCATTTAGCCTCTGAGATTTTACACATACAGTATGACCAACAGAAATGTGTTCAGTAAAATGAATCCCTACTGTTTACTTAATTTGAAGAACTGGTCTCTATACAATTCACAATGCTGCTTCATAAGAATACAGTTGCAAAGGAACAGAAAACATCGTTAAAGAACATGATAATACAGATAACATTTATAGTAATACAGGCCTTATAAAGGAATAGAAATAAGCATAAACATGAGTATTCCAGGTATTGTGACATAAGTAAATAAATGAAAAATGAGAATATCCATTGAAAAATTAACTTGCACATGAGCATTAAAAGAAAACAGACAGAATAAATAATGCCTAAACATTTTTCCAAAGTAAAGAATATTTTAGATTTGAGGATAACAGTATTGCTCTTCATAGAAAATGCAGCTTAGTACTAGAAGAGAAAAATTCAATTACTCTTACCAGGTAAATACAGAGACAGGAAAAACACAGATACACAAGCGTACACATAAACATATAGCGATATAACACAAAAGGAAAGGACAGGGTTTGTTTACAGTGTAACATTTGGTACTGCACTACTTGTGATATTTCATTTCCAATTAAAACTTCGTTTTCTCATAGATCTTTTCTTCTTATTTCAACATTTGTTCCCACAAAGAAAAATCCTATCTAAGCATGCTTTCTGTATTTACTTTCACATATTTCTTACCTCATCATTTATTTTCCATTATCTTACCCCATTTTTTGTTTCCAAGAAAATCCTACGTAACCTGTTGTCCCTAAACCCTACTTATCATTTTATTTCTTCTTTCAAAATAACTATTCCTCAATATACAATACTCTTTGGACAAACGTCTTTTAGCTTCTCAATACATTTCTTCCCAATTCATCAAAACTCATTCTTTTATATAGCATATCCTCTCTTAAGCTAACTTAAATCTACTGAGTTCAGATACATAAACTAGAGAACAAGGCAATGCAGCAGCACAAAACAGTTAACAATGGCAAAAAAATGCAAATTGGCAAAGCAAGCAGCAGTATATCTAAATTAGCAAAGCAAATGCAACACTACAACTAATATAAGGCAATATGCAGCAAACGAAGAGAATAAATCAGTGGTAAAACTGGTTTACAAGAGTAGTACAAAGTAAAATTCAGTAGGACAAAGCCCGGCAAATAGCAGCAGCAAATGCAATAACGTATACCTAAATATGACAAAGCACGAGCAGAAAAAATATTACAGTAAAGAGAGCAATGCAGATAAGGGAATGTCTATTTACATCTTAATGCTTATGTCATATGTTAACACTAAAGTGATGCGCCACAACAACCTATTCTACCAAACAATTACCTAGTCCTTGAAAAGTAAATTAGGTGCACAGTTCCTGTTATCAATACTTCTCCGTCTTATGCTTCTTTCGCTTCCTAGTGCTCCTTTTTTAAAAAGAATGTAGATCATATAATTATTATTTAATAATAATTATTTGAAACCCTTAGCTGCCGACAGGTGTTGTTGATATACCTCCATAGGGACAGCTGAAAATGTGTGCCCAATCAGGACTCGAACCCAGGATTTCCTGCTTACATGGAAGACGCTCTATCCATCTGAGCCACCGAGGACACAGATGAATAGCGCGACTGCAGGGACTTATCCCTCGCATGCTTCCCGTGAGAACCACATTCCCAACGGTGCACAATCTACATACGTAATGTAGTAATACAGATAACATTTATAGGAATACAGGCTTTATAAAGGAATAGAAATAAGCATATACATCAGTATTACTCACGCACACTGAGGTGACAATTCCTGTAAGAGTTCGGGCAACCTGTGCGCATTCGCACAGACGAAGGTTAATGGCTGGGTGTCTTTATAAGACAGTAACTGTTCTCAAAAGAACAGATACTATTGATGACCGTACAGTTTCTCTAGAATGAACGATAATTTTGATATACCTCGATGGGACAGCTGGAATTGCTAGAGAAGCTGTACGGTCATCAATAGTATCTGTTCTTCCGAGAACAGTTACTTTCTTCATATATATTATTTAATAGATCTGTAGACAGAAAGTGTGTATTAAATTTTATTTTATAAAACCAATGCTACAGCGCAACTAGAAGCTAGATATCAAATAAAATAAACAGATGTGTACAAGGTAAAGCATGAAAATATCATTCAATAGCCACATAGCAATTCATAAGTCAGTAAAAATTCTCTCAACTCTCATAGAAAGATGCTTGTCATAATCAGGTGTGTAGAAGTAAAAATATTTCTCATGACTTCATAAGCATTTCAGTAAATAGCACAAAGTACGATCTCCTCAGTGTAATCATATGTTTCCAAGTAATAGCGTGTCGTGTTTGTGAGCATTCTGAGTCCACACAACAATAAGTATATTTCAAAGCAAGTAGCACACAGCCCAGCGCTGCAGTACATCAAGGTCACATACACACTTTACCGAAATATTTACGACAGCAGTCTGCTCTACAATGACAGCATGATACCAATAACAAATTTCATATGTTGAAAATTTACGTTAGAAGTGTATAGAAACGAAATCTCATGAATAAGAGTGCCCAAAAATTTCCGTTTGCGTTGTGGTACTCACATTCACATATATATATTCATATCTCATAACTCTCCAAGTACGATGCTATTATAACATCTCATAACAGATCAATCACATCTCGAAATCGTCGTAGCTTCCTTCAATAATCTCAATCTCTAAAAAGTTTCCTCTGCTCACTTCGAGAGAGTCATCTACTATCTCAAACATAGTTGCAAAATCATGATCCCATACAAAGTACATCACTCAAATCTCTCGTAGTATCACAGTGGTTCCTAAAGTACATGGAAAAGTTCCCAAAATGCAGACAAAGTACAATTTTATAAGAGTGAAGTAATCCGGCTGTGTAATTACATAACTATGAGTCACTGACGTAGTAAAAAAATGTTTGTCTCTCTCAGTTAAATGATCAGATAGCTTTGTAATTCTGTGTTAGAAAAATATGTTATAGATGTCTAAAACTGTATAAGCAAATACCATATTACCTAGGGATCCTTGCGCTTGCCACATGCATGGAACACAAAGTAAGCGTGTATCCCCCTCAGGATTGATGTAACAACAGAATGAAATGTATCGCCGAAAATCTTCTCTGTGTCATAGTAGTTCTAAAATATTTCTAAAAATATTCCAAGAAAGTAAGATAATCATTTAAATGCGTGTCACGTAGCGCTAAGCTACGCATCTTGCTGTAAGATAATTTCTGTCATTGGCTAACGATAAAAATGTGCCAAGTGTCGTAGTTATCGTCTTTCATAAACAAAGTTCTCCAGAAGTCAATGTACTTACCTTGTTATATATAAAAGCAAAAATGCTAAGTGTTTGGATGTCGTAGTTATTACGTACATTACCGTGACCAAGAAAGTGCTATACTGTAACGTATTGTTGTGTTATGAAAAATGCCTACCTCATTGTAGCTATGTCACAAAAGTCTTCACCAAAATATGTTTTACTTTCCAAAAGAAAGCAGAAAACTGTGCAGACATGAAACAAATACAGCCCAATAATAGTAATAAAAACTGTGTCACTCATTAGTAGCGTCGTAGTATAATCCTGTACCTCTCAAACAAACCAAATACTGTGTCGACTTTAACCTCTCAGAAAGTACTTTAAATATAAAATGTCTATTCAAATAAGCCAAAATGTTGCAGTAAAAGCTCATTATCAGTGTGTGTTCCAGGAATGTGGACTTTATAGTCGTGACGTAATCGTGCAACTAACAAAATGGACACACACTGAGACTGTGTAGTCTGTTCCCTATAAAAGTGGCCTCGTAAAATTACTGTTTTAATATGTATGTTCCTTAGGTTCTTGACTGGATAGTTGACTTAAAAAGATCGCTGCATGCGAAATGTGACAAAGCGGAATAGCAACGTGAAGTGAAATGGCAAAGACCAAGTCAGAAAGCAAATTGTTTGTCAATAATCGGTTTTACACGAGAGATGTGGTATAATCTTTTTTCTTTGCACTTTAATGACCAATTAGGAGGAAAGCAATAGGAAAGCTGATGAAACTAAGCCTGTGGATGTATATCATTCCTAGAATTCTTGAATTTTATGAATTCACGCGTTTTGATGAAAAACCTACAGTCAAAGTCATCATGACGCCGAGTCGCAAAGCTGTCATTCTTAAGTCATGTCGGCGGTTCCTTCTCAAGGCTCGCTGCACCTTGCCGACTCCTTTCTAGATCGCGTACCTTCTACGCTTATACGTGCTCAAAGCAATTACTTTTGATACAGTTTACATGCACAAAAATAAGAAACTGTATGGTTATTGTTGTTATTTTGTACTCAGTAGAACTTCCTTCACCATGATAAAAGCAAAGAGTTTCCCGTTATTTTTGATAAATGCGAAAGTTGTTTATGAACAACGAAGTACTGAAGCGCTGTGTAATATATTTTTGTTTTTCGGTCAGTTTTATCTTACTTTTGCGTTGAGGAAATTGCATTTTCTAGCACTAAATAAAACTGTATTTTTTCTTTATTTTTGCTCCAACATCTCTCTGTTTCATATTACAAATCAACAATTTTCGATTGCAACCTGAATTAAACATCGAAAAATTCAACTTTACTATGTATACCGTTTTTTTAAGTAGCAGACAGGAGGACAACAATGTAGAACAAAAACTTTCCTTAGATTAATTGGTTCTTTATATATCATCACTCAGTTTCTAGACGGTTCTCCGTTTCCGGATCTTAGGAGAATATAGTAAGACAATGACCGCGTACGCAAAGAATGAATTATTATGTAACGCCCGATACGTGTATAACGCACTTAACCTACAAGTAATACGGCAACGACCTTAACTGACCAAAGCTACTAGGAAAACGACGGCAGTCTATGCTTACTTATGATGATTTGCTGTAGCCCAAGAAAGTTGTACAACTCCACCTAAAAGTCAAAAGAAAACACACATCATATATGGGAATGCAGTCTTTCTCGGCGAATCTCGATGATAAAATATTATCGGGCGTCAATGCGACGTTATCCGGCAACGTTTCAGCAAGTTTCCTACTTGCCGTCTACAGGCGAAGTGTCGGGTTCAAGTCTCGTCCGGATCTTAATAGCCGCTGGATCGCGGGCTTCTCTGCATCCTCGGCGCTGATCGGGTCAATCATTCGCGAACGAAATCTGCGCTGTGGCGCACTGGCAGGAGGGGGGAGGGAGCCGCGGGGGCCGGTCCTGGCGTCTCGTCTCGGTGCGGACTGTTCATTCCATCCGCCGCCACCGACCTGCCTCCAACGGTGTGCTCTCGCCTTATTGTTGCTAATGTTGTGTCCCATGCGGTGCTGAGTTGGAAGCCGCTATCCCGGATCACCAGGTTATCACTAGCCCGTATCTCCACTCCCTCACTCATGACCTCAGATGTTAAGTCCCATAGTGCTTAGAGCCATTTTCCACTCCCTCTTTAATGACAGAGTTCCAGAAACTTTTCGCTCTACGCAGCCTCTTGGTTTGATCAAATTGGAACGTGTGTTCCTCACTGAGGCTGTGCTCCGCTATCACAGATTTTTCCTTTCGTTCGAAACTAGCGCCTCTCACATGTTTGATGCAATGCTGCGTTGTTTTCCACATTCACAGGAAATGCTGTAGACACCTAGTGTTCTTAGATCCAAGTTATCCTTCATTGAGCCCAGTATATTCCTGACTTTTGCTGGAGGATGGAATATGGTTTTCATCTTCTTCTTCTTCTCCTGTAGTCTCGCAATCTTGGCCGTAGGCGGCCCTGCGTACGGAAGGAACACCAGACCTTTGTTGTTTTCTTCTTCCTGAAGGTCCTCCTTCTTATTCTTCCTCATCTTGAGAGCGCTGTCTAATTGGCTTTTTTTAGGTGTAGCCATACTTGTGAAAGGTTTCCTTCAGGTGCTGAATCTCAGTAGATAATAGTCCTTGTCGCATATGTCATGAGCTTTGCGGACATGGATAGTGAGCACGGATTTCCGTTGTGCTGGGTGACGGCAGCTGTTGGCGTTGAGGCACAGGTCTGTGTGTGCTTTTTTTCGGTAGAGCGAGTGTCCCTGTGTGCCGTCCGTTTTCTTCTTTATTAGGGTATCGAGAAAGGGTAGGCATCCATTTTCCTCTAATTCCACTGTTAACTTGATGTTCTCGTATACGCTATTCAGATGGTTGAGAAACTCCATTAGTGTGTCCTCGCCATGTGGACAGGCCACCATGTTGAACACCTCGTGTTAAAAGGTGTTTATCGCAGAAAGTAATCATTTCAAATGTTCAAATGTGTGTGAAATATTATGGGACTTAACTGCTAAGGTCATCAGCCCCTAAGCCTACACACTAATTAACCGAAATTATCCTAAGGACAAACACACACATCCATGCCCGAGGGAGGACTCGAACCTCCGCCGGGATCAGCCGCACAGTCCATGACTGCAGCGCCCCAGACCGCTCGGCTAATCCCGTGCGGCTGGTAATCATTTCTAGACCCATGAATATTGGATTTATCTCAGAAAGTACGCATTTCAGAACCCATGTTTATTGGACTTGTTTTTCTTGTTTCTACGAGTACTACCACCTCTCTAAGTATTCGATACGTTTTTTGAACACCGTGTACAATCAACGCGACGACGGTGAATGATGTCTTCAGTGTCGGTGCACACCAGGCTCTAAGTCTTACGGGAATCGGCAAAATGCCGCGAGTAAGGAGAATATTGGGCATGGTCACAACATTATTACTGTGCGGATAAGTTGAGAATTTGTGTCTGATGGCAGGAGTGGTAGGGAAGATCGTGCTGTTGCGATGACTACTGTGTTCGTAAGGCTTAGTGATCAGAGCATCTGGCCAGTAAGAATGAGACCCGGGTTCGAATTTCGATGAAGCACAAATTTTCAACTTTCCCAGTTGACTGAAATCAGTGCCCACTCGGAGTCAATGTCTGTAATTCTTTTGTCTCTTAATCCTTTATTATCCATAACAAAGTCAATAACTAACCGCTTCCCTCTTTTTCCTTAAAAAGGTGTTGGTAATTTTTAATCGCTTGTCGATGTAAATTCCTTCAATAATTTACATTTTTCTTTCAGTTTTCCCATTACTTCCCTGATTAGTTAGTTCCCTACAGAGCCATTAAATGATGTTCGGTGACGTTTGGTTTGTGGGGCGCTCAACTGCGCGATAATCAGGGCCTGTACAAATTCCCAACCTTTGCTCAGTCGAATCTCGCCACTTTCATGAATGATGATGAAATGATGAGCACAACACAAACACCCGGTCATCTAGAGGCAGGTGAAAAATCCCTGACCCCGCCGGGAATCGAACTCGAGACCCCGTGCTCGGGAAGCGAGAATGCGACCTTGAGACCACGAGCTGCGGACAGAGGCATTAAAATCATCACCTATAATAATTAAACCTTTCTTACAGACCTTATGTAATACAAATGAACAAATTTATGAAATCGTTCTGATTCTTGACGTTTTACAGTTAATTTACCTCTCTCTGCTGTTCGTCTCAGCATAAAAATTCCTTTATCCACAAAAATAAAGTTTTCCACTTTGTTTTTCAGTTTTTTTATCAATTAGTATTTCCACCCCAGCTGCAGCCATTTTCTGTTGGGGAACTCTATGGTATTTTATTTGTGTTGTCTATATTTTGATTACATTACGACCGACACATTTCTGTTTAATGCTTAGCTATTTCGCCAGTTTGCACTGATTCGTGAAAGAGTTTTGCAGTTCAAGTCAGTGAAGCGATCGTAAACACGTGGTCTATATATCGTCCCAGATGAGGTATGGTGCGAGTCAGCACCACCTTGTGCGGTCCTCCAGTATAGTAAAAAGATTTGCCTGCGTGACTGTGGCTATGCAGGTAGTACGGAGTCCGCCGGTAGGATTTGCTGGGTAATGAAATACCAGGGCGTCCGGCGACACCTGGCCCCGCGGCATAATTAAGCAAGAGTGAGTTATGTGGCGCCCACGCTCTGGAGGAACTGCGCGACCGTACATCAGCACCACACACCGCTGCGCTCTTCTGGACACACCTCAGGCGCAACTAAATAACCACACTCTGCACGATATTTCAGCGTCTGTGTCGTTCACAAGTTGAATGCACTTTTCCTGCTGACATGCACGCAAGCGACCTTCAATTAAAATATCTCCCCTGTACGGAAATATACATAAGGGGTGTAGGAGTGCAGGTTGTAGATACGTGGTTGACCACACATGGAAGTTTGGGTCTGATCGTGACGCGTGCTCAGGTACCCTAATGGTAAATCGACGGCTCTCGAGCGGGATTAGCCGAGCGGTCTAGGGCGCTGCAGTCATGGACTGTGCTGCTGGTCCTGGCGGAGGTTCGAGTCCTCCCTCCGGCATGGGTGTGTGTGTTTGTTCTTAGGATAATTCAGGTTCAGTAGTGTGAAATCTTAGGGATTGATGATCTTACCAGTTAAGTCCCATAAGATTTCACACACACATGAACATTTTTTGACGGCTCTCGATAGGTGGGAAATCCGTGTTCGAGGCGCGTTTCGACACAGATGTTGTCGTCATTCCATTACACAGCTGACGGTGGTCCATATTCGCAACTCGAATACGTTTCATGAACAACATTTTGGTGTGAACATGAGGGAATCATCTTCTGGGCTAAAACAAGGTTCTAAAGGGTACTACTGTCAGCAGTGGCATGACATAGTGAATCGAATCCTTCGCGCAGCATTGGTTTGGAATATTCGGCACTGAGCGCTGTTTCACAGGCAAAAGATATTGTCTTGATACTTCGTTCAAGAAACCACAAGCGCTTTTAATCGAGGTGAGGGCAGTCGTTGCTCAAATTTCACACAGAACTGTCGTAAGCAGCTGGAATACATATGACCAGTTTGCAAATGAGGATAATAATGCCTTCCGAAGTTTTCCGTCTAAAGGTAGGACAACAGCTAGTGGTTAATCTATTTACTGGCGGAAGAGGTTCGTAATTAGACATGAAGTCAATGGAGAAACCAGAACCCTCATTCTTACTCAGTAGCTTCCATTGGCTGGCTACATGGCGTGAAAGTTTCGTATGGAAATGCAGTACAGCAAAGGCAAATTACAGTGCGAAAGTTGACCTATATTTAGCTGCTTACATACTCAAGTTTGCGTCTAACCATTGCTGGAAGCCTATTATGATCTCAATAAACGAAGCACATGGTATGAAATCTTATCCTCGGCGACCAATGTTTGATGGGCTGTTATCCAGATAGGAATACAATGTTTCTTTTGTATTATCATCAGAATCTAGTGTTGTCCAAAGAGCTAATCACTGTGGCATCTTAGTTCACATTCAGTTAAAGTCTTACTGCCTTGAGGCGCTCTGAAATAGTAGGAGCGGGAAGGTATATTTATTGTTAGTCTCTTCCTTGCGAATCCATTGACAACCAAGCGATAACAACAGTACTTAACTTGTGGGGGGCACTATGTGCCACAATATTAGTATTAGATTTACATATACGTTGTCTTTACGAAGATCCACGTCTTGGCCCTTCTGGTTAGACTATCTTATGATACCTACAACTTAAACCTGCAAGCACGAGGCACAGACAGGACGTCACAGCTCTTAATTAAAAAATTTAATAACGCAACAAACATATGTAACGCCACCCACACACATACACACACACACACACATACACAATTTGCAATGAAAAGCACTTACAAGTACTAGAATTATCCGTTGGCATTAAACGCCACAAACCCATTAATTTCCCCCTTTTAATTTAGCCGTCTATGAATAAAACCTAGCCGTGCGGTATGAGGCGCCTTACCACGGTTCGCACGGTAACCTCCGTCAGAGGTTCGAGTCCTTCCTCAGGCATGGGTGTGTGTGTTTTCCTTAGCGTAAGTTACTTTAAGTTAAATTAAGGAGTGTGTAAGCCTAGGGACCAATGCCCTTAGCAGTTTGGTCCCATAGGAACTTACCACAAATTTCCCATTTCCAATAAAGCCTATAGATGATTGCTCCCTCTCATACCAACTGAAAAACCAACAATTTGGGTGACTTCCAGAAACTTCAAGTAAGAAATAATTGTTTCGCCAATGCAAGCAACAGCAGGTGACTTCATGAAAACAGTTTAAGCCAGTTAGTCGTATTCCACACGCACTCACTAAGTCAACAGCTAGTTCACAAACATCTCCTCGGTTTACAAAAAGCAACGAGCTCAGCTCACTTAACCTTACTAGAATTACAAACAATTTAGTGATCATACACCCAGCTAATCTCTACGTAATCGTTGAGTAAAATGAACTCCCTTTAAAGCACAAAATATGTAAACTACAGCGAAACAAAAACAACAGCACAAGATTGTTCAATATGAACAACGTACTCAATTATAGCCCACTGAACTTAAGACATGTCTTAACGGGTGAAAACAGTTAACAGCAAAACGAGGAAAAATTACTAATGTCAACCAGCCTAGACCAACCAGCCTTTTTAAGACATACAAGCTCAGTAGTGTAATCCGGTCACACGCTAGTATATACTGTAATAGGGTAAATGTACTCGTACTTCTTCTGTAACCAGGCTGTGGGACGCATTGAAGATTTAAACAGCCTTTTAGTCACCAAACCAACCAAACTAACGAACGGTCACAACTGTCTGACAAGATAAGAAATCAAGGTTCTCAGCAAAGTTAATGACGTCGTATTATTTGCTGTGAAGCGGTGCGGCCGACTCTTCTATAAATGTCTTCATTTCTTGATCGGAAAACTTGTGAACTTCATTAGACTTCCGTCCAAGATTCTGAGGAAGTATTATACGTGCTCTTAAACAGCGCTCACCTCCGCTACTGAAATATGCGCTCGCACTAATTAAAGTGACTCTGTAATTAAAAGAGGTAATCTAGAGCACCGACCGACGCTTATTAGCTTTTACAGCGAAAACTAATTCCATAATTAGATATTCCTGTCAGCAGCGCAATAGGTTCCTTTCCTTGCACACTATGACTCCGGAAAAGCACTCAATAAATAATAGTCTGTTAGCAAAATATTACATAGAAAATCATTAAGAATTGACTGTCATACTAAATGAATTTCATCGTGAATTATCCATTATAAATCATCTCTGAACAGTGTTCCAACTAAGCTGTAAATGCCATTTCTGTCTAGAGAATTTTCACAGGAAGCATTTAGTGACATTGTGACACTTCTTCCTCTTAATATCCACCTTCTGTTTCTGATACATAACACATAATGTCTCATATTAAAAATAATAACTACGAAAGCAACACTACTAGTAAGAAAGAGGCCGAGGAAAATGTAGTTTTCTCAAGATACAGACGCTTCAGAATACCGAGTTCTAGTCAAAGAGCGCAACCCGGCATAAATAAAACACGGAAACACGATTTGAGACAAAGAATTTATGTTGGTTTGGGATTTACAAGACGAATGCATTAGGTTGATGTAGCTCGAGTACCGTCAATAATGAGTTTTGTCACCACACATAGAAATTTAATATACAGAATTGGCCTAAGTCCGTAACTATAATCAATTTACAAAATAAGTCAATGCTACCAGAATTTTTATCAGCGCGGCAAGTTCGATTCGGAAAAGGCGACAGGTTTTCAAAAAATGGTTCAAATGGCACTGAGCACTATGGGACTTAACTTCTGAGGTCATCAGTCCCCTAGAACTTAGAACTACTTAAACCTAACTAATCTAAGGACATCAGACACATCCATGCCCGTGGCAGGATACGGTCTCGCGGTTCCAGACTGTAGCGCCTAGAACCGCTCGGCCAGCCCGGCCGGCAACAGGTTTTCCATGACAGTCGAACACAATCTGTGAGTTATATAACTTCAGTGTGAAGGGGAAGGAAAGGAAAAGGAAAGGACAGAACGGTGATCGTGATCTGCCGCTCATGAGGCAGATGCGTTAACTACTGCGCCATCCGGACACAGTGTTCATCGCAATTGCGCAGACTATCTCAGCACACTTTCCGGCAGACCAACATTCCCACATAGCGCCACTTATTCGCAGTTACCGTCCACGTGCTCCATGCTCGCTACTTTGAGATTCCTGCAGGAGGTCGAACATAATTGTGTATCCGCACTGAAGTTGGTGGATACATGCATGGCCCATTAAGCCGAATCAAATATGTGAATGGATGGTGTCTATTCTTTCTGACATGCCCAAAAGACACCATACAATCATATAAACACTCTATGGGACTTTGATCAGGAGTTCGAGCTGAACAATTTGGTTCCTGTTAGTGTTTAGTTGATTTTTGTCGTTTGGAAGAATGGCATTATCAAATACAAGTCGCAATTGTGAATGTAAATGCCTATAAAAATGTCTCATCAATAACGCCGCAAAGTTACATTTTGACATGAAACGACTAAGATGGCTGCATGTTCAACAAGCTGATCGTATTTCCACACTAATTATTGTGTGCAAGGCCAGATTTCTCGTGAATGTAGACGGACTATTTCCAGTGCATTATTTCCCGTTATCTGCAATAGCATGAACGCGTTCGTGTGACAGTTACAAACGATTTCTCCTTTGAAAAGCAATGAATTGGATTCGTATGGCTGGATGCCTCGTGTACGAAGGGCATTCATAAAGTATCACTAATTACCTCAGGAAACACAGTTAGGTCACTATGGTTTATTACCTGCACGTACGTATCACCAGTCCTGGAACACGCTGAATTCTCAGCGAATTAGTCAAATAGGATACCTGTTTCTTTTACCTGACATCTGTGCCTTTTACCTTGTTTGATGAAATAATAACGCTCCTGAAGTATGGAAGAAAGTATGTGGCAACTTCTCGTTTTTGGTTATTTGTTAGAAATAAATTTCTTATTAATTGTATAGTAAGTGATAACGAATATTTTGCATCTCGTGAAACAAAAAGAAATAGTACAGTAGTCTCCATTTTGATGGTTTTATAACCCATCATACTGAAATGTAAAGTTATTTCTTCTCCTTCTTCTGAATTCCTTTATGTCTCTTTACCTTCTAAAAATTAAATCTATGCTTCTTCATAAATAGAAAGAATCCTGATATTTTGTCTAAGCCCAATCACTTGTCCTCTATAGAAACTGAGATTTTTGTTTCTTTTTCAGCAGAATTAGGGGAATAAATGAAGTAATTTATTCTCCCTCGTTGTAGCATATGCTCATTTTAACACCTGTATTCTATTTAGAGATGACAAGGTGCATTTAAAATACAAGTAACATATGGACAAAAAGAATTGCTCTTCATTACAAAGTAAAAGGAGAGGATTCATCTATATATATACACTGGTCTTTATATATCAGATGCAGGAATACCATGCTCATTCGTAGTTTGCAAAACCGTTTTGATAATTTCGTATGTTCTGTAGATCATAACGTAATGTCAGTTTAGACTTCTACCGCGTTAAACTCGGTGTGTCTGATATTATCCCTTAGTGTAGCGAATGACCCGATAGTCAGATTATTGAAACCTGGTAGTCAAGGGAAGGCAGGATTCGGTTACGATTGTGAACGGGGCCGTAATCAGTTACTATTGGTTGCCTTTTACAGTTACACACAATGTATTTTAAACCAGTAATTCCATACTCAACGATAACTAAAAATACCACACGTTATTAATGAAGGAATAAATAACTGTGTAAATAATAGTGTTTTCAGTGAGTTACAATTTAGCAAATCACAATTAAATAGAGATACAGCAGATAATGTTTTAAAAGCAAGCCACTGGGATCTGGGCGGGAGGCCTTACACGCCAGGAATGGCAATAAATTAATAATTGTTTAAAACTCGCTGCAACTTACAAATTATAAGTATTGAAATATTAAAGGCAAGTCGCCACAAACACAGAAGAAGGCATCAGACGCCAGGAATGGCAGTAAATAAGGTTTTAAAGGCTTACTGCGTAAATACAAATACCAAATTAGAATTTTAAGGCAAGTGACCACAATCACGGCTGACAGCCTTACACGCCCGGAACGGCAATAATGTAAAAAATTTCGAAACCTGCTGTAAAACAGCAAATACAATAGCAAAGGTTAATTAAAAACAAGCATATACACTAACCCACAGGGCAGTTAAAGCCTATTTACAATTTGTACAGAAACCAGATGGCAGTTATAAGAGTCGAGGTTCACGAAAGGGAAGCAGTGATAGAAAAGGGAGTGCGACAGTGTTGCAGCCTGTCCCCGATGTTATTCAAACTGACTGTATGTTGAGCAAGCAGTAAAGGAAACAAAAGAAAAATTCGGAGTAGGAATTAAAATATACTTAGTGGGACGGTTCTCGGAAGCCAAGAATGTACCACCTCCGATCACACTGATACATTACCTATTCATATCAAATGAAGTGGCAAACTGAAAACTTAACAGTTGGAGGAAGGTCATCACTTTGAAGAGGGGGCCGTCATGAGACGACTCAGAGCTATGTCCTTATCAATATGTTACCGAAGGTCTTCTTGTCTGACGGCATTCGAAGGTTCATGTCCAGCTTCCGGCCTGTGTGAGGATTTGAAACGTAACGTTACAATGTGTGCTATAGAAGTACATCAAGGGTGCAGTCGCAGATATACAACATAAGATTACAGAACAGAAAACAAAAATACTAATAAACCAAATTCAAGGTGGTATATTAGTATTCAAAGATGTTCGGATGAAACAAAGTAAGAAAGTAGAAAAAAGTGAAATTAAAAAAGAGTAAACCCTATTTTAAAAATAATTTCTACTAGAGACTGCTGTAAAGTAATGCGTCCGAAGTTTTTAAGTGAGAACTCTTAAATCTTATTGAGTAAAACAAACTTTATTAATGTTCTACAATTTTGCTATTTATATCTACATATTTGTTTCTGAACGTAGTCACACTGGTGACTAACGCATTTCTCCGAAGAAGAGTTCTTTTTCCCATCGCCACTGTAGAATGTTCGACTTTGTTGATGGAGCTTGCCCATCTTCACCGGTACCTGAATGAAGATCTCGAAAATCTTAAAGTTTTGGAAACAGATCAGAGTAGAATGAGGTCCAGCCGGGACAGTATGGAGGATGATCGATGGCAGTGAATCCAAGCTGTCGGATTGTTTCAGATATCGCAGAGCTCGTGTGTGCCTGGCACCGTCATGCAGATAAAGAATGTACTCCATTCGTGGGCGAACTCTTGGAATCCGAAATCTGACTACAGCACGCTGTTTCTCACGCACGGACATACTCTAACGGTCATGCTGTTGTGGTTAAAACAGGCATTTCGTTTTGAATATGCTATCATATCGGCATCCTGATAATAAGTACAAATATGTAAAGTTTAAGCGCCTCTGTTTTGCATTTGACTGATTGTTCTTCACCTACAGGGCCAATGATGAGTATCAACAACCACACTGACGCGTCTTTACCTAAGATGGTTCCATTCTAATAGGCATGATTCATTGAGCTGCCTGTGTAGCAATCAGTTCGCATTACTTTACACTACATTATGTTCCCCTAGCAGTGCGTTTGTTTACCTCATCAAGTTCCTGGCATATTACCCCCTAAAGGAATGGAAAAAGGTCCTGTAATTGTAGGTCTGCATCACGAAGGCTATTCTAATAAGAAAGTAGCAACAAAAGTTGGCGTAGCCAAGCCTGCACGGTGCGCACGAATCTAAGTTTGAAATATTTCGAAGCCATCGTCGAATGTTTGTTCGCTGTCTAGTGGAGAACCAATGAATAGGAGTGCGTCTCCCATACGGATCCTTGTGGAGCGTCGGTCATTGTGTGGGGACATCGCGCGGGTGATGAAGTCGGTGGCCTAGTGAGAATTAATGGAACATTAAAGAAGGAAGGATATCACAGGAAACAGGTCAACAAGGTAGTTTCACCTGGCAAGAGATTTATTAGTCGTGGGTTTGTTCCGTAGCAGGACAACGATCCCAGACATGCTTCTAAATTGTGAACGGGGTATGTAAACAGAAAAGATAAATTTTGGGAACGAAAGAATATGGTCGGCCTAGTCAGTTACCTGACTCGAATCCCATTGTACTCCGTGGGGTGAACCTAACACGGAGGTCAAAAAACGGAGGTAATCTAATGTTGAAGATTCATGAAGTAAATTACATATGTGTGAGACTGCAATGTCTGCAGGAATACTAAAAAATCGTGTCTCTAGATTGCCAAGAACTTGTGAAACTCTTCTGAGGGTAGCTAGCAAATACTTTGAAAGCGCTAAAATCTAAACCATACCATTTTTTACTTAATAACAAAGAGAAAAAATATTTTTGTTGGTCTATTTAGTTTGTACGATCTGTTTGTATAATGAAACAAAATATATAGATGTTAGCGTGGCTGGTCAAAACCGTTTGACCAGTAGTGTTGTTACGTTACCCAACTCCATGTTAAATGCTAAACTTCAGAGCCCTCAAGAGGCAGAGGGCTGCAAAAATGTAGACGTGAAGAATAAAAATGTAGTTCAGAGGCTTTAGTTTTTAGTACTCTCTCGTATTAATGCGTGGAGTCAGTAATGTTACAACTGGAAATATGGAAAACATATTTTGAACTGTGCGATTTTTAATTGTTCATTGGCATGCAACCGTGTCACTAAGGAGTATTTATGCTTCAAACATTTCTTAGAATGCCAATGTTGTTGTGATCGAACCTGATCCGAGCTACGTAACATCAGTTTCGAGAAACACTTATGACACTGCCGCTTCCAAATGAATCGCAGCACTTAAAATTCTCAAACGGCTCACAAAATGCTCTGCCTGACAGAAAAGTACTCAGAATTTGAAGGTGAAGCGAAGTTATTTTAGTAATTTGAAAAGCAAGTCGAATTTACAGATACTTGACCTGCATAAACCCACTTACCTGAATGAACAGGGTAGAGCAGTGGTTAGCACAATGGACTCACATTCGGGAAGACGACGGTTCAAACCGACGTCCGGTCATCCCGATTTAGGTTGTCCGTGATACCCTCAAATCGCTTAAGACAAATGCCGGTATGCTTCCTTCGAAAGAGCACGGCCGCTTTCCTTCTCCATCCTTCCCTAATCCGAGTGTGTGTTTATGCTCCGTCTGTAATGACCTCATTGTCAGCGGGACGTTAAACACTCATCTCCTCTTCCTCCCACTTACCTGTATGACAGTGCAATCTCCCAGGCCTGGAAGTATGCAATAATTTGTTTATGAATAGTACCAAAGCCGTTGTATCCTGTCCTGAGGCAAATTGACCCAAAACTCATCTAACTGGTCCTTGATATCCTGGATACCGGTAATGGAATGAAGATGACGTACGAGTTTGTCCTACAAGTGTACGGCTAGAGACAGGTGTGGGGATTTAGCTAATCACGGAATCAGGCAAACATCACGCAGACTCAGGTTACCTTCCATTGAGAAGGCTGTTGCACTCAGAGATTGTTATATTGACTTGTAAATAATAGATTTCAGTTGTCAGTTGTCCTCTTTAAATTTTATTGGCAGATCTGGATTTCAGCTAGAAACTAGCCATTCTCAACGCACTATCATTTTTGATCAATACATGTAATGCCTGTTGGTCGGGCTTCATCCACAGTTCATTGAATACTACTATTAATTGAATATTACTATTCATTGAATACTACTATTCAATGAACTGTGGATGAAGCCCGACCAATAGGCATTACATGCATTGATTAGAAATGATAGTGCATTGACAATGGCTAGTTTCTAGCTGAAATCTAGATCTGCCAATAAAATTTAAAGAGGACGAGTGATAGCTGAAATCTATTATTTACAAATCACCCAGACTGTTGATAGAAACACGAGTCATGTGTGATCGAGCGTTGTCCTGTTGAAAAATGGCAGCATGAGAGGTAACACAGGAGGATACAGGATGTCCGTGATGTATCGTTGTGCTGAGAGACATCCGTCAACCACTACAAGTGACCTGAAGTCATATCTAATGGCTCTTCACATCATGACAGCAGAAGTAGCACCGCTGTGCCTCTCCAAAACGATGAAGGGTGCACCTTTCCTCAGGTTCCCTCCATATTCATCGACAGTCAGCCCGGAAAATGCAGAACAGTAGTTGCTCATTGAACACAAGGCGATGCCATTCACCAGCAGTCCATGCTTCCCAGTCAAGGCACCACTCCAAACGCAGCCGCTTACGTTGTAATATTCATGACCTCTTACGCATGAGACTGTAAGTCGCTAGTCCGACTGCTCAAGTCTCCGACAAGTGATGTGGAATGACACAGAATCTTGTAGTGTGTCCATATTTTCAGATGACGGGTGCAGATGTTAAGAGGTTACGGCTTGCATGTTGCACAATGAGGCGTACCTCCCTTGTGTTAGTCGTGGTCGACAGAAAGCTAGACGACAAATATGCCTGCCATCACGTTCTCATGCAGTCCATGTCTGTGTCATACTCTAAATCCCCCGCAAATGAAGATATTGTACGGTTCGAGCAGCCGACTAAATGAAGCCACAGTGAGGCCCCTTTCAAACTGTCAGGTGCTGATAAGACCGTCTCACAAGAGTACACGGCATTTTCATTCCTTCAGACTGACCACTGAACATCTGACGCCACTGAACATCTGATGATGTTCACGCCCCTTGCGTACCCTACCAGGCCAGAGTAACAATACTAAATATAAACAACCTTAATGCACTCTCGTGGCCGTTTGTTCGTAAATGCCGATTGTGTGTGCGTGTATGATGTTACATTGACATTGGACTACGTCTTATGAGTATCGCATTTTTTGTCAGGCAGTATAATTTTTGTTACGCCTAGTCTTCCGTGAGATACACATACACAGTTCTGTTTTTTATCTTCTTACGATGCGATCACAGACGTATTTCAGAAGACAGAAACTGGTTTCGAGCAGCCGGTGGTCACCATGACAACTGGTGAGGACTAATGGTTGGTCGAATCAGTTGCTGTCTTGTGAACTGAGTCTGTGATTGAGATATGAAGGTGAAGCAGATCAACATTCAGTGACACCATCCCGAAAGGCAGTGTGTCATTTTTCCCAAGTTTGTACCACGACGTCCTTATGCCGATTTACTTATTCCTAAATCTTCATGGTTGCAAAACCAATTTGCCAATTTAATATATGACAAGGGCCGCTCTGCTCCAGCTGATGTAATAAGGCTCACCATGTGATGTAATAAGCCTCACTCCTTCTGAAGAAGATATTTATAGAAATATCGAAGCCTAGACCAATGGCTAATAGACCTTTGTTTTGCAACTAGTTGTCTGATTTTTTCATTCTCTTCCGATTTACTTATTTCTCGAAGTAATAACTATTGATGATGACCAGTGGCTTGTCGAAAACGGTTATTGTACTGAATAATGATTTTGGAACTGTATCATGAAAAGACAAAAGAAATTAATCTATAGATAACGTTTTCCCCATTGACAATGTAATTCTGTTCAGATAGGTGGTGCCATTTACCTTTAAAGTGTTTATAGTAATCAGTTTCAATTACGTTTTTATGTCGTTTCTAGTTCGACAATGATCAATACGTGAGAAGTATCGGGTAATGAGATTAGTGACATGAATAAATGATAAAGGCTCCTTTTGAAGAACTTTTTGAGTTGAAATATTTCCCATACAGATAAGGGGGCGCCACGCTGTAAAGAAGGGAGGCAGTTAAAAACTTGGAGTGGATGTCGCATGTTGAGAACGGCAACCCATTTGGCCAATTCATGTTTCTGAATCTGGTGAGACATTGCGTCTGAGAAGTGCATGTTTGCATGTAAAGGATAACGTCCTGTACTGCTTTGAAGTTCTAGTGTAGCTTTTGGGCAAGAATTCTACTATCATCTGATGCGTTTCAAGCTGCCATTAAGACAACCAATGTTCTGAAGCAGTATAATATGTGAGAGTCAAAACGTTATATCGTCGTGTCTATTAGACAGATTGCTGTGCCTTTTTAAGTATGTAAATCCACATGAATTTTGATTACCATTATTGCCGTTCTGGGAACAATGTTAATTACCTGATTTGTGGTAGAGTTCCCACATTCGTGTAGCTTAAATTCAAAGCAACTACCACTGTGTACAGACACTGTGTGAGTGGACCATGTAGGGACGTCACTCTCACATACCTGAAGGGGAGTTGGTTTGTTCCACACTTATAACTGTTCATTCTTGTGTTCAACAATTTCTTGATTTAGAATCTTATTCTGTTGCAGTTCAGTCCATCCGTGGGCCCGTGTCATTTCCGTGGTGAATGGGAGAGAGTTTAGCGTGCGTCTCCACTGCCCTGGTGAACCACGGCTCTGCCGTCGATCTCTTAACGACCGACCGACCGACCGACGTGCCGAGTCACGTCGGTCTGCTGACGGTTCGCGGCCTCAGCTGTAAAGCAATAATAACTTTATTGTATGCTGTAATAAAAATACTGAGTAAAAGAATCAACGATCAACTTGAACGGATGTCTTGTGACGTCCGCCCAGACCAAACGCAACGAACAATACCGAAAAAAAGTTTATGTTCAAAACGTCATCGGTCCTTGGTTTGAAACCAGCCAGGGCTTAAATTTTGATTAATAATTAGCACTGATAGCCGAAGGCTTCAGGCATAAGAAGTCACCCTCATTCTGCCAACGGCCTTGTCAAAGAGGGTGGAGGAGCAGACAGAGGTTCAGGGAACTCTCTCATCCTTTGTGTGAGAAACTGGCGCTGAAGGTGGAAGAATCAACAACGAACAACGGCATGACGATGCAGAAGGCAATGGAAACCACTGCTTTAAAGACACACAATGTGGTGTCACCGCCAGACACCACACTTGCTAGGTGGTAGCCTTTAAATCGGCCACGGTCCGTTAGTATACGTCGGACCCGCGTGTCGCCACTATCAGTGATTGCAGACCGAGCGCCGCCACAAGGCAGGTCTAGAGAGACTTCCTAGCACTCGCCCCAGTTGTACAGCCGACTTTGCTAGCGATGGTTCACTGACATAATACGCTCTCATTTGCTGAGACGATAGTTAGCATAGCCTTCAGCTACGTCATTTGCTACGACCTAGCAAGGCGCCATTACCAGCTGCTATTGATATTATGAATAATGTACCCTCTAGAGCGACGCTCATCCATCATGGATTAAAGTTAAGTATTCCACCAGCTACGTCCGTTTTTCTACATTCTAATTTCCTTGTCCTGTTCCAGACCTCACGCCAGCCTGCGTGAGCTAAAGCGCGTGCCTTTCGGCTTCCTCTAGAAACCCTGTGTTGGCTCTCCTGCCAACCACAACACACAACATGTATCGCGAAATTGGAAAAATGTCATGATGATGTCTCCATTGAAAAAAGATTCCGGAATAGTCCCCCATTCTGATCCCTCGGAGGGGACTGAGAAAAAGATTGAATAACCAAAGAAAGAATAACGTTCTACTATTCGGGGCGAGGAATGACAGATGCTTGAACGTGGTAGGGAAGCTATAAAATCTGAAAATGGAAATGCAAAGGCTCAATCTAGATATAGTAGGGGGTCGGTGAAGTGAAATGGAAAGAAGACAAGGATTTCTCGTCAGATGAGTATAGGGTAATAACAATAGTAGCTACAAATCGTATAATGGGAGTAGGATTCGTTATGAATAGCGAGGTAGGGCAGAGAGAGTGTTACTGTGAATAGTTCAGTGATAGGGTTCTTCTTAACAGAATCGACTGCAAACCAACACCGACATCGATAGTTCAGATATAGATGCCAACGTCGCAAGCTGAAGATGAAGTGGTAAATTATAAAAAGATATTGCAAGGCTAATATAGCACATAAAGGGGGATGAAAATCTAATAGTCATGGTGGACTGGAATGCAGTAATAGGGGAAGGAGCGGAGGAAATGGTTACAGGAGAATGTGGGTTTGGGAGGGGAGAAAGACGACTTTAGCTCTTTAATAAATTTCAGCTAGTAATAGCTAACACTCTGTTCAAGAAACACAAGAGAAGAAGGAAATCTTGGAAAAGGACGGGTGATGTGGGAATATTTCAGTTGGATTAAATCATGGTCAGACAGAGATTCCGAAATCAGATACTGGATTGTAAGACGTACCCAGGCGCAGATATAGACTCAGATCACAAGACAGCAGTCATGAACAGTAAGCTGCAGTTTAAGAGATTAGTCAGGAAGAATCATAACGCAGAGAAGAGGGGTATAGAAGTACTAAGAAATGACGAGATACTCTTAAAGTTCTCTAAAGCTATAGCCGCAGCAATACGGGATAGCACATTAGGCAGTACAGTTTAAGAGAAAAGGTCCTCTCTAAAAAGAGCAACCATAGAAGTTGGAATGAAAAACATAGGTAGGAAGAAGGTAACTGCGAAGAAACCAGGGGAAACAGAAGAACTACTTCAATTGATCGATGAAAGAACAAAGTTCAAAAACGTGCAGGGAAATTGAGGAATACAGAAATACAAGTCACTGGGGAAATAAATAAATAGGAAGTGCAGCGAAGCTTAGACGAAATGGCTCCGTGAAAAATGTGAAGAAATCGCAAAAGAAATGATTGTCGGAACGACGGATTCAGCATATAGGAAAGTCAAAACAACCTTCGGTGAAATTAAAGGCAAGGGTGACAACATTAAGAGTGCAACGGGAATTCCACTGTTAAATGCAGACCAAAGAGATGATAGCTGGAAAGAGTAAATTGAAGGTCTCTATGATGGGGAAGATTTGTCTAATGTGATATAAAAGGAAACAGGAGGCGATTTAGAAGAGATAGATGATCCCATATTACAATCAGAATTTAAGAGCTTAGGAGGACTTGAGATCAAATGAGGCAGAAGGGATAGATAACATTCCATCAGAATTTCTAAAATCATTGGAGACATGGCAACAAAACGACTATTCACGTTGGTGTGTAGAATGGAAGAGACTTGTGACTACCATCTGACTTTCAGAAAAATATCATCCACACAGCTCCAAAGAGTGCAAGAGCTGACAAGTGCGAGAATTATAGCACAGTCAGCTTAACAGCTCATACATCATAGTTACTGACAAGAATAACATATAGAAGAATGGAAAAGAAAATTGAGATTGTCGTAGATGGGGATCAGTTTGGATTTAGGAAAGTTATAGGCATCCGAGAGGCCAATCTGGCGTTGCGGTTGATAATGGAAGAAAGACTAAAGAAAACTCAAGACATATTTATAGGATCTGTCGACCTGGAAGAAGTGTCCGACAATGTAAAATGGTCGAAGTTGTTCGGAATTTTGAGAAATGTGAGGGGTAAGCTATAGGGAGAGACGGATAATACGCAATATGTGTAAGGGTCACGAGGGAATAAGTGTGGACGACCAAGAACGAAGAGGTCGAATTAAAAAGGATGTGGTTCAGGGATGTAGTCTTTCACCTCTATTTTTCAATCTCTGTATCAAAGAAGCAACAAGTGAAATAAGAGAAAGGCTCAGGACCGGGTTTAAAATTCAAAGTGAAAGGACATAAACGACACGATTCGTTGATGCCATTGCTATCCAGAGTGAAAGTGAAGAAGCATTACAGGATATCCAGAATGATATTTTCACTCTGCAGCGGAGTATACGCTGATATGAAACTTCCTGGAAGATTAAAACTGTGTGCCCGACCGATACTCGAACTCGGGACCTTTGCCTTTCGCCGGCAAGTGCCCTACCACGCCCGGTACTCACAGCTTTACTTCTGCCAGTACCTCGTCTCCTACCTTCCAAACTTTACAGAAACTCTCCTGCGAACCTTGCAGAACTAGCACTCCTGAAAGAAAGGATATTGCGGAGACATGGCTTAGCCACAGCCTGGGGGATGTTTCCAGAATGAGATTTTCACTCTGCAGCAGAGTGTACGCTAATATGAAACTTCCTGGCAGATTAAAACTGTGTGCCCGACCGAGACTCGAACTCGGGACCTTTGCCTTTCAGGGGCAAGTGCTCTACCATCTGATCTACCGAAGCACGACTCACGCCCGGTACTCACAGCACTTGCCGGCGAAAGGCAAAGGTCCCGAGTTCGAGTCTCGGTCGGGCACACAGTTTTAATCTGCCAGGAAGTTTCATATCAGCGTACACTCCGCTGCAGAGTGAAAATCTCATTCTGGAAACATCCCCCAGGCTGTGGCTAAGCCATGTCTCCGCAATATCCTTTCTTTCAGGAGTGCTAGTTCTGCAAGGTTCGCAGGAGAGTTTCTGTTAAGTTTGGAAGGTAGGAGACGAGGTACTGGCAGAAGTAAAGCTGTGAGTACCGGGCGTGGTAGGGCACTTGCCCGCGAAAGGCAAAGGTCCCGAGTTCGAGTATCGGTCGGGCACACAGTTTTAATGTGCCAGGAAGTTTCATTACAGGATATGCTGAATGGAATAAACTATCTAATAATTACAGAATACGGATTGAGAGTAAATCGAAGAAAGACGAAAGTAATGAGACGTAGCAGAAATGAGGACAGCGAGATACTTAACATCAGGATTGATTCTCAAGAAGTAGGTGAAGTTAAGGAATTCTCCGACCTAGGCAACAGAGATGTGGTGCTACAGACGAATGTTGAAAACGTGGTGGATTGATGAGGTAGGCAATGTGGAGGTTCTATGCAGAAGCATATAGGAAAGGAATATCTGGAAAACACTGACAAAGGAGAAGGGACAGGATGATAGGACATCTGTTAAGACACTAGGGAATAGCTTCCATGGTACTAGAAGGAGCTGTAGAGGGCAAAAACAAAAGAGAAGACAGAGATTGGAATACATCCAGCAAATAATTGAGGACGTACGTTGCAAGTCCTATTCTGAAATGAAGAGGTTAGCACGGGAGAGGAATTCGTGGCGGGCCGCATCAAACCAGTCAAAGAGTGATGACTCAAAAAAAAAAAAATAAAGAATGTTACTTTCTTAAGCACATCTGACTTTATTCAGTTGGCTGTTAACATTTAAAGTTCGGAGCTCACTTCGCCCTTACCTGATGATATTTAATTAATCGTTTGCTGAGCGACGTGGCGCGGTTACGTCTTAAATATCTTGTCACCTGAATTGTTGTCAGTAAAGACTTAGCAAGAGCTGTAGCACATGTATGTTAATTACAGTTCTTAATGAGAAGTTTATTAACAGAGTTTGGTAAGCGCCAGGCGTCAATTTTTCTAAAATTGTAAATATTATTCAAATAAATTTGAAAAATTAAATTCTTATTGAGGGACGGTTTAGTAAGCGCCAGGTGCCTATTTTCTAAAACTGCAAATTTCATTTACATTGTTTTGAAATGATGAACTGTCATTAACAGATTGTTTAGTAAGAGCTAGGCGCATATTCTCTCAGTTGTAAAGTTTATTGAAAATATTATGAACGTCTGCTTTACCGAGTGTTTGGCGTATTTTTCTTAACTACAAAATGATTACTGTGTAAACAGCAGTTCATTCATGTATTTCGTACTGGAAGAAATCTGCTTAATTTTGTCCACGCATTCACTAGTGAAACTTGTACTATTAATTATTGTCATCATGCTAACTGTGAATGTGGTTGCTGTTGCTGGGCTAACCCTCCCACTCCACGGCCGTCTTATTAAGTTTTTATTATAAACAACATATGATGAAGATGATGATGTTTGGTTTATGGGGCGCTCAACTGCGCGTTTACCAGCGCCCATACAAATTCCGAATCTTTACTCACAAGGGAACCTCCCCATCGCACCCCCCTCAGATTTAGTTATAAGTTGGCACAGTGGATAGGCCTTGAAAAACTGAGCACAGATCAATCGAGAAAACTAATTTTTTTCATAGTTCCACACAACTTCTTCCTGTGTTCTCGATTGATCTGTGTTCAGTTTTTCAAGGCCTATCCACAGTGCCAACTTGTAACTACATCTGAGGGGGGTGCGATGGGGAGGTTTCCTTGTCAGTGCAATCTCGACATTTTCATGAATGATGATGAAATGATGAGGACAACACAAAGATCCACTCCCCGGGCGGAGAAAACCCCATATTCGGCCGGGAATCGAACCCGGGACCCCGTGATCAAGACAAACAACAGAGCAAAACACAACCTTTATTAGAAGAAGGTCAGTTAAGACACATAGCTTTTTATGTCAATAGTTGAGTTATCAAGGAAGAAATTATAAAAAATGATAATTCGTGAAGCGTATGAAACAGTGACAGCAGAAAGACCGAAATAGTTACAATGCGGGCTCTTTACTGCGTACTTCGTTGAGGGCAGTTCTTAAACATAGGCTTCGTGACAAAATACACTGAGAACGCTGTTTCAGTTTGCAGGGCACGCAGGCAGCACCGAAAGCAAGACTTTTGAAGTGTGCATCATCCCAGCGCGAGCTTGAACAAAATGGCGGAAAATTTTAATTGTTCACGTCTTCACTGTGTTAAGTTACCAGAATAATGAAGTCAATTACTATCATTAGAAAACTACAGAGAAGGTTTCGTTTCACCGCAGGATCAGTAATGACTAATTACACTCGGCGCTTCGGCGGAAAATATAATTAAGGTGAAATATTTTGAAGTCGCAATGCCTCAAATGAGGCGGCACTGCGAAACGGGCAGCGAGCAGCCGGTAACGAGATACGCCGATACGCCGTTACCGGAAGTAACGACGCCAATAAGCTTCCGCCGGCTGCGACTCTAACGATGCCGCTAGACTTCCCCTCCCCCCCCCCCCCTCCCCCTCCTCTACCGCCTTACAGCTACACTCGCCATTTTGACGCCCAAGAGGCCATCATTCTCTGCCCTCCTGAAGGTAATCCACCCAGTGATGTCACGTTTGACATGGGCCACAAGTAACTGAGATAATACGAGAGAAAGTCGTACATAATAATGTGCTGTAAATTAGTTTCAGTTTTCCTTTGTGGGTACTTGCGTTAGCAGATATGTGCCATATTGGCTGATCCTCAGCTCAATATTTACGTGATTAAATGGTGAAGTAAATACCGTGAAATTTCAACGTGAGCATCCATTTCGTTTAAATTGTCCTGTGAAAGTAGCAAAGGATCACCGGGAACAGCACTTTAAAGTGACATCTGAAAGTTATCACTGCACGTAAGCTGACGATGTAAGAGATGTCAGACTCTCTCTTGCACCTAAAGCTAACCTTAGTGAGTTAGGAGTACAGTATACTTAGTAGATGAACGGTACGTAATGATAATAATAATAATAATAACAGGTTTAATAATCAACGTATGGCATTTCAGAAATGTCAGTCTTAATGACATACCAAGACGTAATTTCCTCTTAACGGTCTTATCGGAGGTGTTTTATGATCTCTAACAGAACTGTATTGCAGCATTACTGAAGGAATGTAAATTTGAGCAGAAGTTGACTAGTCTGGAGAAATGCGAAAATTTGAGGAATGAGGATAAGAAATGATATATGAAACGTGGTCGCAGTTGCAAATACGGACAACCATCAGCTGTGTAAGGGTATTACGACATTGAAAATTTATGCCGGACTGGTACTCGATCCCAGATTTCCCGCTTTTTTTCCACCGGTACCATTCTAGCGGTAAAGAAAGCAACTAAGAAACAAAAAACCAAATTAAGGCATAAGTAAAACGGAAAAACGACCCTTCCAGCGGAACCAACATTACACCCTACACCCCCAGCTACCACCGATGAACATCTTTCTAAGCCGTCATTGGGGCCGGGCACGTCTTCACAATGAAAGGGTCCATGTGGTTATGTCATGTGTTCCGGTCAGTTTCGTAAAACTGACATCCACGTAAGGTTAACTTTTCATACCCGGCACACCCCAACTGTACCGAGGGTCCAAGAAGGCACCATCCAGATATGAAACTTGGAAGGTAGGAGACGAGGTACTGGCAGAAGTAAAGCTGTGGGGACGGGGCGTGAGTCGTGCTTGGGTAGCTCAGTTGGTCGCCGGCACGGTAACTCAGCGTGTTTGATGAGAGGGCTAGCTGCCCTCTGTAATAAAAAAACTGAGTTAATGGATCAACAACGAACTGAAATGGGTGTCTTTCGACGTCCGCCCCGAGCAGATACAACGAACGTTCGAACAAAAATGAGATTAAAAAAAAAAGTTGATAGAGCACTGGCCCACGAAAGGCAAAGGTCCCGAGTTCGAGTCTCGGGCCGGCACACAGTTTTAATCTGCCAGGAAGTTTCATATCAGCGCACACTCCGCTGCAGAGTGAAAATCGCATTCTGGAACCATCCAGATAGTTAGGAATGTTTTGGCGGTGGTGCGAGTGGCGACGTAGGCGAATGAATCGTTCCAATAGGGAGGGCCAGAATTGGAGAAAGTGTTTGTCACCACCCCAGGAAAGATGCAATATGGTCAAACTCTTGACTCATATCACTGCATTAATCTCAGTAATTGGATGAAACGTCATATCTCGGATGAGAAGGGATGTCGGAGTCACTGCTTTTGGGATCGTTCGCTGAATGAAGACCAACTTCAGTCTTGTCAAACTCCACACCTCCACAGCAGATCCACATTCCAGACCGTGTTCGTCCGCATCAGGTGATGGCACTGGGGACATAATGGAGAATCTGTCATATGTATGGAACGGTGTCTCTGGCTATTTATATATTTGTGGGTGACCATCAAATATCTGGCCGCTCTGGTGTTTGAATCGTTGAAAACACCGTACATCGAACGCCAGGCCACCGCTAAGGCATCGAATATAGTCTGCTTTCGCGGGTGGCATCTCATCATTTGGCAATAAACATCACTTTCTCTCTGCAGCCGCTCACTCGGCAGATCAGTGTTGATGTGGTGTCACCGCCAGACACCACACTTGCTAGGTGGTAGCTTAAATCGGCCGCGGTCCATGTAGTACATGTCGGACCCGCGTGTCGCCACTGTGATCGCAGACCTAGCGCCACCACCAAGGCAGGTCTCGTGATACGAGAGAGGACTCGGCCCCAGTTGTACGAGAACCTAGCTACCGCCCCAGTTGTACGCGAACCTAGCTATCGCCCAGTTGTACGAAGCCTTTCTATCTCATTAGCCGAGAGACAGAATAGCCATCAGCTAAGTTAATGGCAACGAACTAGCAAGGCGCCATTTGTATCAGTGCCTATAGCTTACGAGTATTCAAGAGAGATGTATTCCAAAGAACAATTAAAAGATAAGTAATAAGCATCTACATACTTTTCTTCTTATTCATTTATAAGTTCTCATGTTCCAGACTTCACGCCCGTCTGCTTTATGCCGTGCGTGCACTATCGGCTACAGCGTTAGTCTAGAGTTCATTTTCAGCAATTAACTTCACGGTGTCGGCACAGCTACCGACACAACATTTATTGGCGACGAGCAAATGAGTTTGTATTAATTCGTTTGCCACATTGGCGACGATTTAACGTGTTCTGATTGCTTACATTTAATTGTGTCATGGCTTCGCCACATTCTCCAGATGTACTGTCCGAATTTTATCGCTTGCAGAATCAGCAGACGCAGGCGTTATTGGATGCCCTTGGACAGCTCGTCCAGGGTCAACGTGCGCTGCACACCGATGCGGCCGCCGCCGCTTCTTCGCTACCGCAGCCACAACCTGCCGTTGCACCGCCTTTTAGGCACTACGACCCGAACCAAGAGACCTGGCAAGAGTGGTCCCGCCAGTTTGCCTTCCACCTCGCTGCCTACAGAATTCAAGGTAATGAGCGGCAGCCGTTTTTGCTTTCTTGTGTCGGTGTGTCCACCTACCGTGTGATAGTGAAATTGTTTCCCCGACGCGACGTAGCAACTTTGTCCTACGAGGAAATTTTGTCTGCATTAGATGCCTATTTCAAAGAAACAGTTAATGTGGTTGCCAAACGGTATACGTTTTTTCGTACAAAACGTACGGCCGGTCAAACTAATAGGGAGTGGGTAGCAACATTGCAAGGACTTACTAGGGACTGTGCCTTTGAATGTGACTGTGGTCTTTCTTATTCAGATACAATGGTGCGTGATGCAATTGCACAGAACGTTTCTGATGTTCGCATACGGGAGCAAATTTTGAAACTAGTTAATCCCTCCCTTCAACAAGTGATAGACATATTGGATAGACAGGACACACTTGACTGTGCTCAGGAATCTTTTGAAACTTCGCCAGCCGTGTGTAACATTAACCGGCCCGCTGGACGCGCTGCGCGGCCCGGTAACCGGGCCTTGCGCACGTCGACACAGCGACCGCCGCGTGCTAAGCCAGGTGTGCCGCGCCAGCACACAAATGCAGTGAAATCATGCCCGCGGTGTGCTACTAGACATTCGCGTGAACATTGCCCGTCACGCCAAGCTATTTGCTTTTTCTGCAATAAGAAAGGACATGTTCAAAGTGTTTGCCAGAAAAAGCTCAGATCAGACAATCACAATCATTCCAGGCCCTTTGCTTCGCGCCGGAATCGAACCAAGGACACTCAGGCTCGTGGACCTTCGCCTATGGACATTCATGTCGTTAATTCCACTTCGTCCAGTGACACTTTCTCTAACAGTGACTGTGATCGTCCCACGAAAACTGTGCGTCGACGTCGCCGGAAATCACGTCAATTAGCAAGTGATTCTGTACCAGTGTCTGTTCCAATTGCACAAAACAGTCGCTCTTGTCGTCAGCAGGACAATAAACTTTTTGTGGACTTAGACTTTGAAGGCAAAGTGATACCATTCCAGCTCGATACCGGAGCTGCAGTTTCATTGCTCAATCACGACACGTACAAACAACTGGGCGCACCTCCGTTGCATGCCGCAAATGTTAAGCTAACTACATATTCCGGACAGAACATTCCTGTGTTAGGACAGTGCAGCCTTCTTGCAACATACAAGGGACAAACAAAACTTGTGTTATTTTACGTTCTTCGTTCTTCTTCTGCAGTGAACTTATTTGGTCTAGATTTATTTAAGTTGTTTAACATGTCTATTGTAAATCAGGTCCTATCAGTGAATCAGACTGTGCCTACAGACAGTGTTTCTCGGCTGTGTGACGAATTTGCAGACATTTTTGCACCGGGCTTAGGTTGCGCTAAAAACTATGAAGCACATTTAGAACTGAAGGTAAACGCGCAACCGAAATTTTTCAGGGCGCGCAATGTTCCCCACGCATTGCGTGATGAGGTCGCAAGAACGTTACACGATCTCGAATCACAGGGTGTAATTGAACGTGTGCAAGCTTCTCTCTGGGCCTCACCCTTAGTAATTTTGCCAAAACCTTCCGGAAAATTGAGACTTTGCGTGGACTTCAAGGCCACAGTGAATCCACAGCTAGTGACTGCTACTTTTCCTTTGCCCCGCCCGGAAGATCTTTTTGCTAAACTGTGCCCGGGAAAATATTTTTCAAAGTTGGACCTAGCCGATGCGTACTTGCAAATACCGGTGGACGACGAATCCCAGCGCGTATTGGTGGTTAACACGCATCTTGGATTGTACCGCTTCAAAAGACTGCCATTCGGGTGTGCATCCGCCCCTGCCTTGTTTCAGCAATATTTATAAACTATTTGTGCGTCGGTCCCTACTGCAGCAAACTATCTGGACGATATAGTGATCTCCGGACAGACGGAAGAAGATCTTCTTGCGCATTTACGAACATTATTTCAGGTCTTGCGGCAAAATGGTCTTCGCTTGAGGAAGGACAAATGTGTGTTTTTTGCTCGTGACTTACCATACCTGGGACATGTCATTAATGCCCAAGGCATACATCCGAGTCCAGAGCACCTCCGTGCCATACAAGAATTGCCTTCCCCTCAAAATCTGAAACAGCTACAGAGTGTGTTGGGTAAAATTAACTATTATCATAAATATGTGCGCAATGCCTCTTCCATTTCAGCTCCGCTTCATCGCTTACGCCGTAAAGGTGTTCCGTTCGTCTGGACGACGGAATGTGAACGCGCCTTTCGCCAGTTGAAATCGGCGTTGCTTTCTAATACTTGCCTTACGCCATTCGATCCCCAGAAACCCCTTTTGTTGATGGTAGATGCCTCGGATTTCGGGATCGGTGCTGTGCTTGCGCACAAAGTTGGCTCCCATGATCGCCCTATTGCCTTTGCGTCCAAATTGCTCTCGTCTGCGCAAAGAAATTATTCACAGATAGAGAAAGAAGCTTTGGCTCTCGTGTTTGGTGTTACTAAGTTCCATGATTTCTTGTATGGTCGTCACTTTACCATCATCACAGATCACAAACCTTTGACTTCGCTTTTTCATCCGACCAAACCTGTACCTCCACGTACAGCGCGGAAATTCATTCGCTGGTCTATTTTCCTCTCGCAGTACCGCTACGATATCTTGTATCGGTCCACTGCTAAGCACGGAAACGCCGATGCGTTGTCCCGTTTGCCTGTTGCTGAGGATAAAGCATTCGATTCTTCCGAACTTGCTTGCATGTTCATTGATTCGGAAACCGATGAAGTGGTCGAATCGTTTCCGATTGATTTTCGTCGTGTCGCTACAGCCACAGCTGCTGACCCTGTCCTTGCTACTGTTTTACGTTTTGTTGCTACGCAATGGCCTTTGTCAAAGTCTCGGATCGAGGATCCGTTGGTTCGCCGATTTTTTGCTCACAAGGAGAGACTTTTTGTTCGACGTGGTGTTTTGTTGTTGCGTTCTGATAATGATCAGTCCAGAGTCGTGGTCCCACGTTCGTTACAGTCCTCTGTTTTACGGCTTCTTCATCAAGGACATTGGGGTATAGTGCGAACGAAACAACTTGCTCGTCAGCACTGTACTTGGTTCGGAATCGATGCTGCGATTACGAATATGTGTTCTTCGTGCCCGGCGTGTGCCGAACAACAATCCGCACCGCCGCGGAAAGTCTTTGCATGGCCAAAAGCCACTTCCCCTTGGCAACGCTTGCACATTGATTTTGCTGGTCCATTCTGGAATGCTCGATGGTTGGTTCTGGTCGACGCCTTCAGTAATTTTCCTTTTGTTGTCCGGATGTCTTCCACGACGTCCTCCGCCACCATCCAAGCGTTGTCTGCTATCTTTTGCATTGAAGGTCTTCCGCAGACTATTGTTTCCGACAATGGCCCACAATTCATGTCCGCAGAATTTCAGTCATTCTGCCAGGCCAATGGTATTCAACATCTGACATCCGCGCCGTTTTCGCCTCAGTCCAACGGTGCCGCTGAACGTTTGGTCCGGACTTTCAAGTCACAGATGTTGAAATTGAAAGAGTCGCATTCTCGGGAGGACGCGTTGTTGCTCTTTTTGTCTTCGTATCGCTCTCAGCCCCGAGATGGTCGCTCGCCGGCTGAGTTGCTCCACGGTCGTCCTCATCGCACCTTGATGTCTTTGCTGCATCCGCCGCATCAGGTTCCTTTGCAGCGGCAGACTCCTGCTTTTGCTCCAGGCGACGTTGTATTTTATCGCACCTATCGAGGTTCACGGCGTTGGCTCGCAGGGCGCATTCTTCGCTGCCTCGGCCGCGCGATGTATTTGGTTTTGGGGGCCTCTGGTGAGGTGCGTCGGCATCTCAATCAGCTGCGCCTCTGTCGTCGCTCGGGTTCTGCCGCTCCCCGTCTGCTTTCAGCGACGGTGCCGTCCGGTCAGCGCCCTGGGGACCCATCTACTGGCTCGCCTCATCCCCAGGTGTTACCGACGATGCCTTCCATTTTGCCCCATGGCGACGCGCCGCCGCCGCCGCAGCAGCAGCAGCCGCCGCCGCCGCCGCTTGTTCTCCCGCCGGCGCCGCCCGCGTTCGACGCTTCGTTGCAGCCGCCAGGCGCCTTCCAGGGTCACGCGCCGCCGGTCGCTTCCCGTGACCAGCTGTCCTCCGCCATGGAACTCCCGCCCGCTCCGGACCACATGACGTCATCGCGCGTCGGCTACCCCGACGCCATGGAAATCGACCCTTCGGTCCCTCCTGTCTTATTACGGGCGCATACACCTCATGTTGACGTGCACCCTGGACTAGTTTTGCAGGCGTTTCCTAGCTCCCCTCGGACCGGATGGCCGGGTGCGGGTGGCACAGCCTCGCCTGTTGTTAGGCTCCCCACCTCATCGCATACGTCAACATGTGGTCCTCCCCACGGCGGGCGGAAGCCTTATCTCACGACCGTTCGCCGATTTGCGGGGGAGGAATGTGGTGTCACCGCCAGACACCACACTTGCTAGGTGGTAGCTTAAATCGGCCGCGGTCCATGTAGTACATGTCGGACCCGCGTGTCGCCACTGTGATCGCAGACCTAGCGCCACCACCAAGGCAGGTCTCGTGATACGAGAGAGGACTCGGCCCCAGTTGTACGAGAACCTAGCTACCGCCCCAGTTGTACGCGAACCTAGCTATCGCCCAGTTGTACGAGAACCTAGCTACCGCCCAGTTGTACGAAGCCTTTCTATCTCATTAGCCGAGAGACAGAATAGCCATCAGCTAAGTTAATGGCAACGAACTAGCAAGGCGCCATTTGTATCAGTGCCTATAGCTTACGAGTATTCAAGAGAGATGTATTCCAAAGAACAATTAAAAGATAAGTAATAAGCATCTACATACTTTTCTTCTTATTCATTTATAAGTTCTCATGTTCCAGACTTCACGCCCGTCTGCTTTATGCCGTGCGTGCACTATCGGCTACAGCGTTAGTCTAGAGTTCATTTTCAGCAATTAACTTCACGGTGTCGGCACAGCTACCGACACAACAGTTGACATAACTTATGTCCACAGAGAAACTCCTTAACCGCTGTGGCCATGCGAAAGGACTCGCGGCCAGACCCAAACTTCCATATTGCGCCTCCCAAGCATCACACTATGCACTTGTACACACATTATACATTTTCCCTACAGCGAGGCGACGTATTTAATTGAAAGTTGCTGCCTGGTATCGGCGAATTAATACGATACTGAAGTGCCTGTGTCTTTAAGAAGAATGATGCAGTGTTCACTTGGACATGCCCGCTTGTATGAAGGACCATTGCATTATTTTTCTTAACAACACAGGCACTGCAGTGTTGTTAAGAAATGAGATGGAGGAAAGAAGACGGAGATATGTACAGATGAGGAAAGCGTGGATGGGGCTTACAATGTCACAGAAACACTGATTCACTGTTGGACAGGTGAAAGACGACTGGCGTATACTGAGATGGGACAGTTAGCCATTTAATGTTCTCTTGATGCAGAGTGGGTTTGGATGAAACGCAGGTTACTGGCAATTTTCTCCATAGTCTTGTGACTAAAATGAATAAGGAGATGGTGAAAGACTTTGTGTAATGTACAGGCACACGCAAGATGTTGGACATATCAAATTTTGTATTGCAGATATTGAATGATAATAGATATTTGATATACGAGGACATATTGAGGCCGCCAGTGACTAAGAAGTAGATGAAGAAAACGGAACACGGGTAAATCACGTCAGCCATCTAGTCGCATCCATCCTAATTGAGCATAGGAGGGAATGACGTGGCTGTACAGCTGAATGTTACATAAATGTATTCTGCAAGCACAAGTTGTCTGGTGTTTCAACTACTTGTGACCCGTTGTACTACATCAAAGTAGCAAACATTTAGCAGGTCGCCGGCCGGAGTGGCCGTGCGGTTCTAGGCGCTACAGTCTGGAACCGAGCGACCGCTAAGGTCGCAGGTTCGAATCCTTCCTCGGGCATGGATGTGTGTGATGTCCTTAGGTTAGTTAGGTTTAATTAGTTCTAAGTTCTAGGCGACTGATGACCTCAGAAGTTAAGTCGCATAGTGCTCAGAGCCATTTAGCAGGTCTAAATATTGCATTAGTTTTTCTTGTACTGTGGGTAGAAATAGTTGACTGCACTTGGGCAAGAGAGATTCCCTGCATGCAATGACAGTTATTTTTACACCATCCGGTTAGCAGAGAGCGCTTGTACGCCGCTTCTGGGATTAGGTGTGGCGCGACAACCCCGGTGCTGTCCACCTGGCGTATTAACGACGACGGCCGATGTACCGGCCAGACTTGATGTGATTTTATGGTAGTTTCACACATCCGAGTAGGTGAATAACGGGCTGAAACCACAGTCCGCTCCATATTTCTTAAGCTTCAGAATGTGTTCACACGGTTTCACGTGAGGTAACGCTAGACGCAGACACTTGGGCACCACAAATTTTGTGACGCTCATTTCTGTAGTTGTTAACTTTTGCTATACGATTATTGTAAACGGGTTTTTTGAGTTAGGTGAAAATTTTGATTTGGTTTTCTTTTATTTTAATAAACAAAATAGTAACTTGTCCAGAATGATTCCAACACATTCTACTTCTCGTACTAGGCTCACTCCGTAGTAATGGGGATTTAAAATTAATGAAAAACAATTTAGATCGTAATGATTATCTCATTTAAAATGATTGGGTTCGGTCTAGTCTTAGGGCACCAGCAGAATGGGACCATCAGCTGAAGTTGGCGACGTCCAGACAGTCAGTCCTGAAAGTGAACAGTTTCATCGAATGAGGGCTACTGACTGTTCTGGACATTGTTAACTTCAGCTGATGGTACTATTCTGCAGATGGCCTTAAATTAGGCCCAAACCGGTCATTTTAAATAAAATAGCCATTGCGATGTAGGCTGTTTTTCATTAATTTTATATAACTTACAAGATCGCAGCACAGAAAATTCAACACCTCTCTGGCAGCGCATCCGATATACTAATATCTGGCCAGATCAGAATCTAAAATATAAATAACGATAAATGTTCATGACTACACCAGTACCCCACGACTGCCGTCTCATTCTCACCTCTTCCACAGAAGATGTTAAGCATCATTTGTAAAGGAAATACACTATTAAGGGAGAAGGTTCACCACGGCGAAAAATAGCTCTCCTAACCCTTTGACTGTGGCTGACTGCTACAGCAGTCTTTACACACCGTGCTCTGGGTGCGGCTGGCTGCCACAGCTGTTCAGCACTGCCGTGCCCCAGGTTTTGCCGACTGCTGTGGAAGTTGCAAGCTTCCTACTTTCAATTGTAATCAAGACTTTAATGAAAACGGCAAAGGTAATGTTAATCAGGATACTGGGAGCAGATGTGATTTAAATAACAATAGGTTTATTCATTCTTAAAATCAGAAAACAAAAAAGAAGTAGCTAAAGAAATAGCACGCAAACCTTTTTGTTGGACAAACGCTTTCAATGATATGCTGTAGATGGTGAACAAAGTGATCAGTTAGGGATCAATATACGACACTAACCAGAACTAATCACTTTAACTGACTTCATTCATGTGAATCCGTGGTATGGCCCAAAAACTACGCTACTATCAACCATCTATATTATTGCATAAAGAAAAATATTGTTCCAAAGGACCAGGTGCTGAGAGGCATGTATTGGAACCCTAAGCTGTAACAGCGAATACATTACCCTTCTGCAGGTCAGGGCAGCACACCACAATGCACTCGGCGACCGGAGTCATGGATGGCTGCATTCCGTTATTAATAGCAGCGCCCAAAAAAATTCAAGTACTTGGTCTCGCATCTGGATAATTAGGAATGCAGTTACTTCCCTATGAGCCTCTGAAAGCCCGGTGGATTCCAGTGTGCAGGTTGACCCGTCTGCTGGTCTGCCAAACCAATTTGACTCTATGGCATGACTATGTGTGACGGAATTTGTCAAATGTTTAGATGGCCAATTCAAAACAAATAAGTACACCCACGCATCACTCTTCTTGCGTGATGCTAGAAGCAGTTCCTCTGATGGTTCAGGTGGCGACTGGCACAGACTCTAAGTGGCAAAGGACGCCTTTTAGGTAAAGACCTGCAGTTCTTTACTAGCGAAGCACCAGTACAAGCTTTCCTCACCAGGTTGGTAGCTTAGCACATTTACATCTCAGACTACTCCCACTTTAGCACAAGCCAATCAAGAACTGGAGCTCAACATTCGAAGATGGGAGACTGCCCCTTGCTTTGAATATACAGATTTGACCAACCAGCGACGCCATCTTTCTCACTCGTTTACACCGTGTCTATCTAAAAGCATGACCTGGATGGAACCAAAGCCCTCCAAAATAAGGTCGTTATCTGCCCTGTTGTGTCCATTTTGAACTTTCCAAAGAATGGCCACAAACACACTAAAAGCCTCATGCCTTCACAAATATGTTTTGTAGCAGAGTCTGGACGTCTGAGAGACACTTATCTATCCCACAGTCATTCGCAGGAACACATAGTCGTCTCATCACCATCCTGCCTAACAAGGGCCCATCCTGTGCTTTATTGCTGGTAATCAATGCTCTGCGTATAGCAGCAGCAACTCATCAGCACTATTCAGCCTACCTGGAAGCGGCAACTGACCCACCGGCGCCATCCAACGTGTTTGCACAACTGGGCACTCCACAACGTTTTCACCCAGGTTCTGCAGAAATAACGCTCCCCTGAACCCTCAGCCACCATACATTTTTAATGCAGTTGTTTAAATCGGCACCCTCTTCTTT
The DNA here is from genome assembly GCF_021461385.2 of Schistocerca piceifrons. Taxonomy (NCBI): domain Eukaryota; kingdom Metazoa; phylum Arthropoda; class Insecta; order Orthoptera; family Acrididae; genus Schistocerca; species Schistocerca piceifrons. The sequence goes on along the minus strand of NC_060141.1, from coordinate 600,975,024 downwards.
TGAATGCAAGTAAAGCTCACCGTTATTCCTTCACTAGTGCACACAAGCAAGAGCATTAGCTACTGCCAACCATTTCCGCAAATTAATGAAGTCAGATCGTATCCAGTATACACCCAAGTAATAAAGATCATCTTCCTTAAAAACATTAAGAAGCATAAGACTATATCAGAAGTGAGAGTGCCGTGTAATCTCTCACAACCTCCCCATCCTCTCATATTTATTCCTGGGGAGTGTCACACTTTAAATTGGTTTGTGTGTCACAGAACAGAATAAATTGTGACACTTTAGTTAGCTCATTATCAAAGAAATAAACATGAATCGAGCTCTGTTTACCATAAACCCCAGCATAATGTTATACCCTGCCTTTACCACATTCAACCAGGAGTTATACATACACTCTGCTGCATGCCTACAAATTTAAAGTGAGAAATAAGAATGTGATGGGCATACCATTGGGTCATATTCTTATAGACCCAGGCTTTTATGACAGTTACTAAACGGTTACAGGGTACATTTATCTACTTATTCATCCTGAAATTGTGTCCGGAGAATGTTATTTCCCTAACCGGAATATAATAATGTTGCCTTGAGGATTCTCTGGCCCATGGAAAATCGAGGCGGGTTTCTAGTTTTTAAATATATTAACCAACGATTGCTGACGCTCTGCGATGTTGAAGGTTCTTAAATTATTATCCCTGCTCAATTATACACATGGCTTCATTCATTCCTTGACAGAACATCGATCACAAACGTTCTCACATTCACCCAATACAAAAGATTCTTAGTGTTCATTTTGGATGTGTCATCTGTTCAGCTGATTTCTTTAACATGTGTCAGTCTGTTCCTTTAGTGCAAAGATGTAAGTTTCAACACAACGAAACAACATATAACTGACATAAAACAAGTGAATCTTTACACAAAACGAAAAATAATACATCATTAGGAAAAAAAAAAACTTGGTAAGAGAGCGGTGGTCTAGCGGTTCTAGGCGCTCAGTCCGGAATCGCGCGACTGCTACGGTCGCAGGTTCGAATCCTGCCTCGGGCATGGATGTGTGTGATGTCCTTAGGTTAGTTAGGTTTAAGTAGTTCGAAGTTCTAGGGGACTGATGACCACAGATGTTAAGTCCCATAGTGCTCAGAGCCATTTGAACCATTTTTTGGTAAGAGAACATAGAAAATACATGTAATCTTCTAGAAATGAAATCAGTATGGCACATATAAAACAAATCAATTAAAAACAACAAATACCTCCTACAGCTCCCTTCTCGAAGGCCCTTAGGGAGTCCGATTTTTAAATTTAGAATTGTCAACGAGTAAACACAGCATTACATATGTCATGTAACAGGTTAGATGTGGCAGCTACACTCCATGAGTTTGCCAGGATGGGTTACACCATTTACTCGGTGTATACAGTTCAGGCAGTATCCTCAGTGTGGCAGGACCTTGTCTGTGGCCAGAAATCAGTGGCGTCTTGATTACTGACCATCTTGGATGACGTGGTAGTCGGCAGTGCGTTACTGCTGTCGAGGACGTTCGTGGGATGACCCGGGCAGCATATGGACACAGGTTTGAGGTGAACCACCTCCCTCTGTCGCCGTCTGCGCTGACCCGTGTTAACAGACACGTATGTTCCTCCATTCAGCGCTCTGCATCCCCAGCCAGGTGGCACACACTCACCCTTACATTCAGCAGTAGGTCCTTCGAGACCTTGGAGTCGGAAGCGGCGGTGAAAGTGCTCGCGTGCCGCCAGGGCACCAGCACTTTGTTGACAGCTCATGACGTGAAGACGCTCGTCCGCACCTGCCTCCATTCACGCATCCCGATGACAACATGTCGACCAGATCCCCTGCGGTAGCTACGTGGGTCACCACCGCCAGCTGCGCCACCCCAAGCTCTCAAGACTGGCAGGAGATTTTAACTGCCGCTTCAGTCCTTGGTGCCCATCTGCTCAGCTGCTACAGCCGCTCCATTCACTTCACTTTCACACATGTAAGTCTACTACTTACTCATCCAACACAACTACTAAAAAAAAGATATATGAATGACTGAAGGTACTAGACTTCGCGTTACTTTGTCATTGTGGTGTCACTATCGCTGGTGTATGGCGTGGATCTCGATGAGTGCTGACATCACCAGTCTTCTCTATCTCTCCTATTTGGCAAAATAATTATTCTGAAAAATTCTCTTTATTCTGAAGAATTCTCTTTATGCTGGAACTGACAAATTTTTTCTCAGGAAACAAACTTAAAAAAGCACATGGTATTACCCAGCATTTGACTTCAAAGCTACTTTTCTTCTGTTCTTCTCTATCTTACAAACTGATGGCGCACCTCTTTCACTCTGCAAAAAACATATCAAAGTGACTCGCACATTCTGTGCTCATGCCACATAGCACTAACTATCGCCCAACATCTACCACTCAGCGCTCGCGAAGGCTCACACGAATATCATCGCACAATAGTGTGGAAAACCAAATGCAAAAACCACTAGCGAATAATCACAGTGAACAACAATCGCATAGCTCATCTGTGTAACCATACGTGAATAAAATATCCCATTCGCAAGAAACATCGCACGAAAGGCGACATCCACAGACAAAAACACACCACGAATACATCGCGCCACTGGTGATGACATTAATCGGCCCACAGCGAAGATACATTGCACTGGGCAATGGTCACAAACCCCAGCGAAAAGCCTCTCACGTGGACAATACACCACCATCCTGCAAAATACCTCCATGGGTCTCGCAAAATAATCTTAAAGATACCCCTCTCACACCCTATACTACAAATTATGTGCCAGATCGTACAAAGGCGTTTACTGATACATGTTCCGGAGAAATACTTGTAGAGTGAAATTCTAACAATGCCTCACTCTTATGACTAGCAGTAATGGGAGTAGTTCCTATGTTAATTACCATGGTGAATCATATAAAAATCTAATGAAATGATTGTTATCTTTAACACTATTATGACTAAACAAAACTTATGCTACTATGCTTATGCTCGGCTGTCACCAACCGTTAAACTGTCTGTGGCATGTTCAGAATAGGATTTTTCCAGCAACGTTTCTTCTAAATCGTCGTATCTTATAAGACTGGTGAGTCTAGGTTCGAGTTCAGTTGCAGGTGCATTTTGTGCCTCTTCTGCCTATTCAACTAGTCATTGACGATGGTTGACAGGCGGCCGCTATGACCGAGCGGTTCTAGGCTCTTCAGTCCGGAACCGCGCTGCTGCTACGGTCGCAGGTTCGAATCCTGCCTCGGGCATGGATGTGTGTAATGTCCTTAGGTTAGTTAGGTTTAAGTAGTGCTAAGAGTCTAGGGGACTGATGACCTCAGATGTTAAGTCTCATAGTGCTCAGAGCCATCTGAACCATCTGATGGTTGACATTTCCTCGCACCCCTCGTCCTGCGTTCGGTCCCCAAATCTCGAGTTCCTTGACCTGACCTCTACTTCCGTTTATTCCGTTGTTCATTCGCGCACATCTTCCATTATCATTGAAACCCGAGCCATGGTTTCGTCATCCGTTGTTTTGTGGTCCGTAGCCTTCATTCGTCCTTCCACTCCAGCCTCTGTTGCGTAGTACATAACTATTGCTGTTCCCATTCCAGTCTCTTCGTTGTTCCATTTCATTACTCCCAAAATTTTCCGACAGTGAATGGTTTCCGTAAAGCATTCCATTCCGCACATTTTCATTCCTATTATTGTAATGCGACGTATCTGTCAGACTTTCCTCTGTGTTCTCTGATATTCTCTGCTCGGAATGCGTACTCTAATTCGTAAAGAGTGTTACCGGAAGTACTGAGCTTCACATTACACAACTATTACTTCTTGATATGTGATATTGTGGAGAAATTACGATGCTACCCGGTCGGATACCCGAGAACTGTTCAAACTTCTTGATGTGTTGACGGATGTTTCGTGTAACAGTGACGTATGATTTCACCGGTAAAGCATGGTACGTCAACGTACTGGTTCTTGTCAGTCATAGCATCAAGGAACTTGACTGGGCTTTTGTAGGCTAAACTCTCGAAATCTTTGACAACAATTATCCCGTACTTTATGCGGTCTTGCTTCTCCTTGTACCAGTAAATATTTAGGAGGCTGTCCTTGAACTCCTGGTAGCTCCCACACGTCGCTGATATTTTCTCCTCAACTAACACTTGCAATTGTCCGCAAATAAAGTCTAATTTGTAATTTAAAGGCCAATTTGGAGGTAAAGAGAAGTCAAATTGTGACATCCAAGTTCGTTGGTGAGTAAAGGTACCCTCATCTCGGAAAATGTCGAATTTTTCGGACTTGTAAGAAGTGTTGAAAATGAAATGGCGTTGCGTCGAGAACTTCCGTCCTACGGAAAATATCAGTCCTTTATATGTCCTTGTTTGACGTCCCCTCATTTGTGCTCCCTCCACGGCATCGACAAATTGCGTGGTCCATCTAACCATGTCTCTGCTCGCTGATAACGGTATGTACTCATCCGTCCCGTCCGAATTTGTTTCTGGTTCTGTTGCGTTCGCGGTTGGCAGCATTTGAAATTGTTTCCTTAGCGCTCATCCAATTTCTTCTCCATACGCGTGTTGATAGCTTCCTGTTGAGATCTGAACGGAAGGAGAGTCCGGACCTCTTCAGTGTCGCTCACTGAAGTTGCAGTTGTCACGTCCGAACCAGTCCCTAATTTGCGCAGCTCAGAGTCTAATTTGTCCATGGCCGCTGTCGCATGAAAATCAGTAGCTTCACGTATTATCTTGTCGATGGGCTACTCCTCGTCATTTTGCCGCCTTTCGACGCTTTCGACCTTCTTGTTCAAATTGATCACTGCCTCTTGTCCTTGCAGTTCTGTGCACTTACTCGTTTTCAGTGCTTCAGATGCTACTCGCCTTGTGAAAGTGGCTACTGTCCTGGCACTCTCTTCCGTCTTCTTGGCATCATGTGCTTTGGTGTTTACTTTACGTGTGTTTTCCTGGAATTTACTTGCCCATAATTTGTGTTCCTCTCGCATCTGATTTACCTGAGCCCGATATTTTTTTATGTCTGCCCTCGTCTCAATAATTTTCTGATTTCTGCAGTGTACCTGCATAACTGTGTTCTGATACGAACCTGTGTTCTATGTCCGGATTTCTAAAATTAACCTGTGCTTTGATCTGTTGTGGTACGCTCACATCTTCTATCACACGCGATCTGACACTGTCTGTCCCTTCAAGATAAGCCTTATCGCTTTCGTCTTTTGTTCCTCTACCGTTTCATTGCACTCTATGACGAACGATTATTTTCCTGCTTTAAGTCTACTTGTCTCCGTATCTTGCTTATTGTTATCATTCAAATTCTCTCCCCACACAAAGTATAACTATCCATACAACACGTGGGCAACCATATTATGTAACTCACAAGATATACGCAATACAATACAAAGACATAAAAAAAGGTTAGGAAAGCATTTTGCAGTCCGAGGCTATGACAATAGTACACGAGATTCAGAAACAAAAGCAACCAAATACAAAAAATACAATAGTAAACACCACAAAAATAATACGACAAAGCCATTAGCTATGACGGGAAAACAGTTGACAAATGACACAGAAGTCGCTGGCAAGAATGTACTGTAAATAAAACAAATAAACACATAAACAACACAATCAGAGAATTAAGTATAACATACTAATGAACCAAATTTCACCTTTTTATTTCATCATAATGTGGACCTGTTTGGCAGGGACGCTAAATGACAGCATCACAGAAGTGCCAAGGACCTAAACCCTAGCAGGGTCGTCAATTACAAGCTTCCAACTTTCCATTGTAATCAAAACTTTAATGAAAATGCAAAGTAAATGTTAATCAGAACAATGGGAGGACTTGTGATCTAAATAACAATAGATTTAGTCATTATTAACATCACAAGACAAAAAAGGAGTAGCTAAGGAAATGGCACACAAACATTTTTTTATTGGACAAACGCTTTCAATGATATGCGGTCGATGATAAACAAAGTGATCAGCTGGGGCTCAATACGCGGCACTAACTACAACTAATCACATTACCCGACTTCACACATGTGAATCCATCGTATGGACTAAAAACTACGCTGCTATCAACCATTTATTCTCTACTGTTCCATAAAGCAAAATATGGTTCCAAAGAACAGGGTGCTGAGAAGCATGTATTGGAGCCCTTCGCCATAGCAAAAAACACTTTACACTTCTACAGGTCAGGGCAGTAAACCACGATGTGGTCGGTGACTGGAGTCATGGATGGCAATAATCTGTTATTAATGGCCAGCGCCCGAAAAAATGCAAGTACGCGGTCACGTGTTCGGCTAATTGGGAATGCTGTTACTTCCCTATGAGCCTCTGAAACACCGGTGAATTTCAGTGTGTAGGTGGACCCATTTGCTGGTCTGCCAAATCTATTTGACTCCGTGCCATGACTATGTGCGACAGGACGTGTCAAATGTTTAGATGGCCAGCTCATAACGGGTAAGTACACCCACGCATCACTCATTGTATGATGCTAGAAGCAGTACCTCTGATGGGTCATATGGTGACTGGCACAGGCTCTTGACACACTAGCAAAGGACACAAGTGTAACCGTTTAGGTAAAGACATGCAGTTCTTTACTAGCGAAGTGCCAGTACCAGAGTGTCCTCTAGTCTTTCTCTCAGCTTTCCTTGCAATGTCGGTAGCATAGCACATTTACATCTTAGACCACTCCCACATTAGCACAAGCCAATCAAGGCAGGAGTGCCACATTCGAAGATGGGAGACCGCCCTTTGCTTTGCATTCACAGATTTGACGAACCAGCGACTTTAAAATTTAATTGGGAGAAAAGGAAAAATAATTCAGCTTCACGACCTCATTCCCATGTGCTAACGCCGTGTCTTTGCTAAAAGCATGACCTGGATGGAAACATAGCCCACCATAAAAAGATAGTTATCTCCCATTTTGCGTCCATATCGAACTTGCCAAAGTATGGCCATAAAGTCGCTAAAAGCCTCATGCCTTCACAAATACGAGGGTTGGAACTTTAATAGTGGCAACTATTTATTTACAGCTTGTAGAAAATAGATACGTGTTTCAAAGTTTCACTGATCTTCTAAGTAGTCACCAGCATTGTGTATAATCCGTTGCCAGCCATGTGGAAGTCGTAGGATACTCTTAGCAGTGCCAGTTGTGTTGATAGTTCTAGCAGCGCGGTCTATTGCCAGACGAATTTGTAGCACTTCTGAAGCGAATGCTGTGAAGTGTTTCCTTCAGATTAGAAATCGAGTTGAACTTACGAGGGTGTAAGTCAGGGGAGTGCAGTAGGTGGTATAGCACTTAGCAGTCCCATCAGTTAAACAAATCAGTAACAGCTCGCACTGTATCTGCTTGAGCATTGTCCTGCAAAATAATGGTCAAGTCCAGTGGAAAGAATAAAACTGCCAGGTGGGACCTGCCGAGGGAAAGGTCAGAGAAGATGGAAAAGGAGTTGAGAGCAAGAGGCAGCAGGGGAAGCGGCGGGATGAGGAGAGTAAGGGCATCAGTGGGTACACAGAGAGGCAGGAGACACGTGGGGCGGGAGACCAAAAGGGAATATAGGGCAGGAGGGAGTGCAGGTACACTGGAAGGGGGCACAAGAGTGGGAGGGGGAGTAGGAGGGGGAAGCCACTCAGGAGGAGGGAGGGGGAGCAGAGGGAGCCCTGAGGAAGAGGCAGGAAGATGGGGTTAAAATTGGTAGGAAGGGTAGATGTCAGGGCGAAGCTCATCATCCGGGAGGGGTAGACGGTGGAAGTTGCGTTGGGAAAGGAGATGGAGGGTGTGTAGATGGAGAGAGGGTGGGACACAACGGTAAAGGCGCGGCAACTGGTTGGGCGTGGAGAGGAAGAGAGACACCAGGGGTGAGGGGGATCAAGGCAGCGGACAATATACTGTGTGTGGATGTGTTCAAGGAAAAGGAGAAGGTGGGGGAAGGGGATGAGGTCGTAGAGGATGCATGTGGGGGACGGAAGGCGGATGCAGAAGGCGAGGTGGAGCGCATGATGTTCGAGGATTTGGAGGGCTTTATAGAACTGGGGAGGGGCGGAAATCCATTCTACACTGGCATAACAGAGGATGGGGTGGATCAAGGATTTGTAGGTGTGAAGGATGGTGGAAGGATGCAGACCCCACGTCCAGCCAGACAGGAGTTTCTGGAGGCAGAGGTGGTTGTGAGTTTTGTTTTGGATGGTAAGGAGATGGGGAGTTCAGGTGAGGTGGCCGTAGAGTGTGAGGCCAAGGTATTTGAGGGTAGGAGTGAGGTGGATAGGATGGCCATAAATGGTGAGGTAGAAATCATGGAGGAGGAAGGAGAGGGTGGTGCGGCCTTTGATGATCGCCTGGGTCTTGGAGGGATTGATACGGAGGAACCACTGGTTGCACCAAGTGGTGAATTGGTCAAGGTGGGTTTGGAGGGTACGTTGGGACCGTTGAAGGGTAGGATATAGGGCTAAGAAGGCAGTGTCATCAGCAAACTGGAGAAGATGAACAGGTCAGGGAGGTTTGGGCATATCAGCAGTGTACTGGAGATAGAGGAAAGGACAGAACCTTGGGGCACGCCGGCAGAGGGATAGAAAGTATGGGAGTTGGAATTGTGGATAGTCACATAGGAGGGACGATGGGAGAGGAAGGAAGCAAAAAGACGGAGGAAGTTGATGGGGAGAGCATAGATCTGGAATTCGAAGAGGAGCCCGGGATGCCAGAGACAGTCATAGGCATTCTGGAGATCAAGGGAAACAAAGACAGCAGACCGACAGAAGTTAAGTTGGAGGGAAAGAAGATTGGTAAGGTTAAGGAGCTGGTCGTCGATGGAGAAGGAAGGCCAGAAGCCACATTGGGTAAGGGGAAGGAGGTGGTGCTGGTTAAGGTGGCGGTGAATACGGTGAGAGAGGATGGCCTCGAAGACCTTACTGAACATGGAGGGGAGGCAGATGGGACGATAGGAAGAGGTATCAGAGAGGGGTTTGTTAGGTTTAGGGAACAGCAGGACATTGTACAAGGTAGCAAGAACAGACGGGAAGGATGGGGAGGATTCCTTGAGGTGGCGTTAGGTAACGCCATCATGACCAGGGGCGGTGTTGCGTTTGGAGCGGAGGATGAGTGTGATGTCTTGTGCGGTGATGGGAGTGTTGATGTCTGAGGGGGGTAACCGATCCAAGTACTGGAAGCTAGGGGTGAGCAGGGGACAGAGATATCAGTATGGTCAAGGACGGTGGGGAAGAGGGAGTAATCAAAATGGGGATCGTCAGGAATGGAGAAGACCTTGGATAGGTGGGAAGCAAAGTGGTTAGCTTTACTGAGGTTGTCAGGAAAGGGTTGACCGTCTTGGAGGATGGGGTGCAAGAGAGGTAACTACTGCCGACCATTTCAGCCAATGAGTGTAGTCAGATCGTATCCAGTATAGCAACCAAGTAATAAAGATCATCTTCCCTAAGAAAATTAAGAAGCATAACACTGTATCAGAAGTGAGAGTGCCCAGCAATCTCTCAAAGTTCTGATACATTCGCTGGCCTATTGTGTAGCTGTTCTTGAATAACATGTCTGTTTGTTTGCGCCACTTCTGGGAGACTCTGGCCACACCTTATCATTTCCTCTAACCGTGACAGATGGCGTTTCAGTATGCGGAACATTTGAGAGCCTGTACACAGAGAGAGTGGCCATAAATGAAGTTGCCCGTGATTGGTTGATTAGTTTTGGCGCCATTGTTCTGTCAAACGTCTCTCGCGCTTCCTATGTTCGCCGTGCTTTTGAGTTGAATTGAAGTTCAGAGGACTTTTGGAAACATTGATTGGTTGCAGGCGGCTACTCATTACTGATATATTAAACTTGAAACTTGACGTTTCATATTTGTGACAAAGAGAGATTCCAAATATCTACTGTACTAGAAACAAGAATATTTTTAATTTGGTAATCTTTGGCAAAATTTGTAACTTCTTGTTGCAGTCTGAAATGCCCAGTCAGGAAGGAATGAGTAACTCTTGTAATAAAGTCCAGGTACAACTTTCTTAATGGTATATATTATCCGAAATATTTATTAGTTACGTCTGTAAAAATGTTTGGTTCTTTACTTTGCTCAGAGAACTCTGATTTTAAGGTCTCAGTTTTTTAAAATAACAGGTAGGCCTATTACAATTTACTGCATTTTTTAGCTCTTATTTCTTTAACAGTTCGTGCATACTATTACCATCACAAGCTTTTCTGAAGCCAATATCTGACAGTCCTTGGTAGAAACGGAAAGTTCCTGTAATTGTTGTACCACTTTATAGAGTCAAACTTTATTTCATTCGGAATTAGAACACTAGGCATTATTTTGGTTTCAGTATCATTGCCTGACTGTTGACGCAGGCAAGTTGTAAGCACGTTTTCCGCAGTTGTCGTGGTTGCTGAAACATTATTCGTAGTAAATAGTTGTAGGTACTCTTGAAGACAGTTTTTAATAGGCCTACTTACTGTGGGGTAGAAGGGATACGGTAGTTTTCTTGTTATATTTGGTCGTTATTGCAGTAGTGATATATATATATATATATATATATATATATATATATATATATATATATATGAAAGACATTTCCATCATGCGTTAAGATTGTAACTGTTGAAATTCTTCAAAGTTGGGGAGATTACTTGCGTAACCTACCAGGAATACGACTAACTTTGTTAGCGATAGAAGGTTTTCTTGAAACAGCCGCCTCTAACATGAGGAACAGACGCTGCCCACAAGCCGCCCAATCTGGGTACAGACGCTTGCAGTTATAGATTTTTGGTTCCTCCGCTCTCTCAACCGTTGGGAGTTAAGAATTCCTCATCCGACTATGAGACCGTTGACCGGTTTTCACCCGTAACCCTAGGCAGGGGCCCACACAGGGTGCTACCATCCGGAGCCAGATGGACCCAGGGTTTTTTCGAGGTTGTTACTCTTCCCCCTCCTCCCTCATCACTTGTAAGATGAGGATCCGGGCTTGGGACCGGCAATGGCTACAAAGACATTGAAACCAACTGTTTTGCCTTCGCTGACGATCCCGTCTATTTAGCTTACACACAAAAAGACACAATAAAACAAATAGAATTATTTAAAGAAACTGCTGAAAAAGCAGGCATGCAAATTTCATTTGAAAAGACAGAAATCATTACAAATATCAAAAATCCACCAAAGAAAATAACTACGAAATACGGGAAAATACAGGTATCTAAACATTTTAAATATCTTGGTGAACTAATTCAGCCTGTGGCAAAAGGTAATCCAGCCTGCAGGGCTAGAATACAAAAACTAGAGACAGCAACTCACTACTGCAGACAAATGTATTCAAAAAAATGTATATCCAAAAACATTAAACTCAGACTGTCATTAGACCGCAGATACTATATGCATCAGAAACACTGGCAAATTTTACATACGCAGAACAGATAGAAAATCGTGAAAGAAGAATTGTGAGGACAATTCTTGGACACAGGAAAATAACAGACGATCAAGGCAAGCCTGTATACAGACTAAAAGGCAACAAAGAAGTGTATACGAAGTGCAGCAAAATTACAGACGAAATTAGAAAAAGAAGATGCTCCTTTTATGCTCACATCATGAGGATGAACCCGAATAGGCTTACAAAACAAATATTTTCGTACATCGCAAATCTAAAAAATAAAAATTTATGGTTTATCAACACAGAAAGAGATCTAAAAGAAATTGACAGAGATCAGGAAACAATATTTAACAGAAACCTTTTTAGAAAAAAACTGAATTCATTCACGGGATTCGGTGTGAAAATTAAGAAGACTTGTGGAACTAAATGGTCTGAAGAGAGAAAAGCCGCCTTCAGCGCAAGAATGAAACAAGTGTGGACTGAGAGAAAGAAGACTTCCCAGAAGCGCAAGAAATAACTGTTTTCACGGTCTTTAACGGCCAAATTTGTATAATAATAATAATATATATGAGAGAAATTCGTAAGCAGGTGTTTACTTGTGACATACAAAAAGTTTGAAGACGTGACAAGAAGTACTAATACGTCTCACACTTTTTGCATGTCACAAGTAAACAACTGCTTGCGACTTTCATTCATCTGACGTAATAGAGGTACGTTAAATCTTTAGCGTTATGCACTTCCGATACAAAACAAATGCTATACACTATATTTTTTATTCACGTTACTTTCATTGCAATATGTCTAGTAAACAAATTTTAAAGGAGATAAATCCAAGTAACGAATAATTTTTGCAGCCACTCTCTGAAATTTTCCTGTGCTGTACGTAGGGCTACTATGAGTATATTATATCTGTAAAGAAAGGCATTTAACGAATGATTTCTCCATATTGTCTTGTGCTTTTGATTCGGTGAGTGTGTACTCCACTACTCCACTACTGTCCATTCAAAAGTCCCGCCCGCAGTTTGGCAGATAAATGGCCGCCGTATCGTCCGGTTGGCCACTGTCTCCCTATATTGGCTCTCTACGGAGCGTGACTACATTTGAAGTCGACTTCAGCACTTTTGGTGGACCCTTACAACAGCAGTTGTACGAGTAATTTGCTTTAGACACAACAGATGAAGCTACTGTGATTTCTGTCGAGCTGTAGTTTCGTGCCTTTTTGCGAGACTCAGTTCTTCGTTCAGACATCAGTAGGCTATTATTTGCTTGTGTTTGTATAGTGAATTTATGTATTGTGAAGGCATGTAAAAAACTCCTCACCTCTGAAGAGATACTACAGATGTTGATGGAGAGTGACTCTGAAGAATCGCTGTACTCATCAATAGACTACGGGTCGGATGAAGAAGATTCTCTTACGAAGTTTACCTTCTACTGACGTTACTGATTCTCATTCATCTCCATCTGTAATTACTACGACGTCGAGAGGAAGTCCGTAGCTGGGTACTTCTATTCAACGTTCATCTTCTTGAAATGAAGACGTGCAGTGACCCACGAGGACAACAGAAAACAAATAGAGATGGGAAAACATAAATCCAAAGAAGCACCAGTTCGATGAGTTCTCACCAGGAATGTAAGCTCACGTAAGTGAAAATGAGAGCTGCCTCTGTTTCTTTAGACTTTTTGTAAATACAAACATTGTTGAAATTATTAGCCAGGAAACAAATAAATATTACACGTATCAATCAGCCAACTGAAAACCAAAGCTAAATTCTAGAATAAAGAAGTGGAGTGACACAAATGTGTCAGAAATGTTTGTTTTTATAGAGATTTCCTTTCTGATGGCTAGAGGGAAAAAGTTAAAACTGGATGAATATTCATCGTCAGATCCTTTGCTAGAAACACAACATTTTTCCAAAGTATTCTCCAGAGATTGATATTCTTTTCTGTTGAATTTACTGCATTTCCACGACAACACTTAGCCCCTAAGTGGGGATTACTTGTCGAGAATTGGGCCCATTGTAGAACATTTTAAGAAAATCTTCAAGGAATCTTTCTATCTTTATGAGAAACTCTGTATAGATGAATATCTGATGCTGTTCAAAGGCCATCTGAAGGCAAAGCAATATATTCCAGCAAAGAGAAGTAGTTTTGGAATTAAAGTTATTGTAATTAGCGATTGCGAGATAATTTATGTACTGGATTTTATTGTTTATGTTGGTGCCCAGCCAGACATTGATAATGATTGTATGAGAGTGTCTGGAAATACAGTAACCACATTAATCCAGCCTTACTTGGAGAAAGGGCATACGCTGTTTGTCAACAACTGGTATACTGACCCACATCTATTTTGTTGGTGATATGAGAGAGTGATAAACGCTTGTGGTACAGTTAACAGTGGCGGATTTACATACAGGCCCACTAGGCAAGGGGCTAGGGGTGGCACCTTAAGGGTGGCGGCATTTTTTGCTCTGTACTGATTTTAACGTTTTACGTTTTAAAATAAATGCGCTAACAAATGACAAAGTTTTTTAATAATTTTGAACAACTTGCTAGTTTAAATAAGCCTTAAGAACGAAATTCGACAATAGAAGCTTGAAATATAGGAGAGCCGTTTCTTTTTTCTTTTACTTTTTTTTCAACAGCCTATAAATAAAAGACAAGTTCATAGAAAACAACTATGTTATTACCAAAAGTTTTGTACACTTATGGTTACTTTTCAACATAATCACCGAAAAGATTGAGACATTTATCGTACCTGCGGACAAGTTTTGCAATCCCCTCTTCAAAAAATGTTGCCACCAATGATTTCAAAAGGGCATTGACGTTGGTTTGAAGATCTTCGTTGGTCTGAAAGTGCTGCCCTCCTAACAACGTCTTCAGTTCAGGGAAATGGTGAAAGTCGCTGGGTGCCATGTCAGATGCAGATGATCGAAGATGTCCCACTGAAGTTGTTCAAGGTGCCGTTGGATTGTGCCAGCAGTGTGTGGACGAGCGTTGTCATGGATCAACACAATTCTTGAAGTTAGCATTCCTCTTTGTTTTGAATGGCTCTCCGTAAACAACGCAAAATTTCACAATACGCAGCAGAACTGTTATTGGTTCCGGGTTGCATAAACTCTACAAGCAAAACAACTTTTTTCGTCACACAACACGGCAGTCAAAACCTTTCTGTTGTTGAAAGTTTGTTTGAATTTTTTTTACTTGTTTGGTGAATTGGGATACATCTATCGTTGTGACTGTCGTTTTGTTTGCCGTCCGGAGTGGCCGCGCGGTTCTAGGCGCTACAGCCTGGAACCGCGCGACCTCTATGGTCGCAGGTTCGAATCCTGCCTCCGGCATGGATGTGTGTGATGTTCTTAGGTTAGTTAGGTTTAAGCAGTTCTAAGTTCTAGGGGACTGATGATTTCAGAAGTTGAGTCCCATAGTGCTCAGAGCCATTTTTTGTCGTTTTGATTTCAGTCTGTCCCATTTGATCCAAATTTCATCTCCAGTAACAATTGATTTTAAAAAGTTCTCTCCTTCATCATGATAAGTCAAGGACATTCAAAACTGATGCCATTCGGTGCCTTTTTTGGGCGTCCGTCATCACTTTTGCAACCCAACGAGCACAAAGTTTTTTGTAGCCTAAATGTTCTGTAACGACAGAATGTACGACAGATCTTGAAACTTCCAGAATTTCCGTAGACAAAGCAGTTACGGTGAACGTACGATTTTCTCTAACCATTCAGTCAACTCGTTCAACAAGGCCGACAGACTTGCGTTCTTGGTCCCCTTCATCATGCACGGCATTTCGACCATCTTTAAACTTTAGGCACCATTCACGCGCAACACCATCAGTCATGAAGTCACCACCGTACACTCGGCTCGTTCTCCAATGAATTTTTGCTGCACTATTCCCATCTGCTTGCAGAAGCTGAATTACACTTCGTAATTCACACTTCGCGGTGGCTGTCGTGCAATGCAGACTGAGGCCTTGTGGTCGGTAATGGCGGAGTGTGTAGTGCGGGAATTGCGCATTGGCCTACAGCGCATGTCCACTCTCTGCTGCTCGTGTAGCTTCTATACTCAGCGGTCGGAGTTTGAAAAAAGAACGGTTTTCTTGCACAGTTTACTTGGTGACTCAATGGAAATATAAGATTGGTTTTCTGTCTGGTACCATTTTCATGATTGTTCAAAACATTTAGAAGTAAGCTACCAGGACAGAAATCTACAGTAGATTGTTTGAAACGTTATTATTCCGAGAATGTTGTCAGCTTCTACTTAACCCTGCCACATTTTCCACGTGAAAATACCAGGACCCTGAAAATCTGTGATAAACTAATAAGCAGTTTCTTAAATACTGTAACATGTGTGGGCCTCAGTATGTAAAAGCTCACTATTCTTAAATTTCTTGTAGAAATTACGGGGAAGTATCAAGTCAACCCTCCATTACCGTAACTAATGTGAAAGCTCAGTGGTTTTCAATATCTCAGCTTTGATTTAATGCACCTGTTTAACAAAACATGTTGATACTGGGAATGGTTTACATTTTTAAACACATGCTCATACGAAAAGAACATAAGCAGCACTTCACAATAGTTTAAGGTGGTGCTAAACGTCAAGAGTACCGTACAAGACAAAACGTTTCGACACATTTACCAGATCAGTGGGAAAAGTACAAGACATGCATAGTCTGTGCTCGAAATGGTGTTAGGAAACAAAGTTGTGCTGTAGGGAATGCAATGTAACTTTGTGCTTATCCGTGCTTCGAGGCGTTTCAGTCTGTAACCGAGCGACCGCTACGGTCGCAGGTTCGAATCCTGCCTCGGGCATGGATGTGTGTGACGTCGTTAGGTTGGTTAGGTTTAAGTAGATCTAAGTTCTAGGGGACTGATGACCTTAGATGTTAAGTCCCATAGTGCTCAGAGCCATTTGAACCATTTATCAATGCTTCGAATCTTATCACACACAATTACAGCAATAAAAAGCTGTTAAACCTTACTTTGAGAGAATGTAGAAGTATGTCACTGTTGTAAACGTCGTTATTTGTATACACATTATAATAAAAGCGTACCTCACACGAAAACGTAGTATAAATATTGTAAATAAATACTCACAACTCTTCCAGAGTCAGTCCTAAGACCAGAACAAAATAGAAAGCCGAAAAACAGTGAGCATGTTGGAAGCAGACGAGGCGTGACCGCCAGTGTTGTGCATGACAGTCAAAGGGCTAACGGAAGTATTTTAAAACTAAACAGTAAAAAACTGTCACCAAAATCGTTAAACCGGGGATCACATCTAAGTTGCTTTTCAGGAAAGCAACACAGGGCGCTCACAGAACACCGAGCTGCCATTCTCAAACGATACACACAAACTTCGGAAAGCACAAATTCACAACTAAGGGAAGATCACATAGGGCAGAGCAGTAACAACAGAGCACGCTAACGACACCAAATAATATCACAAAACAGGGCTCAACAACGGGAAAGAGTTGCCCTTTGAGCGCGCCGGAAACAGCTAATCATCATCAAAATCATTCTCATTGCAACGGTTCCCTCAGAGCAAATCGGTCAAAACACCGACTACAGATGCGTGGGATTACACGTTTCCTCCAGCCTACATCCTCCTCATCCCAGCTGACTCTTCGTTCCGCCCTCGCTCACCTCGCAGACATTTCAAACAGGAAGACGCGGCACAAGAACGCCTCCCGGAGACCAGAGGGAAAACGAACCAGAAAAAAAAATGGCTCCAAGCACTACGGGTCATAACATCTGAGGTCACCAGTCCCCTAGAACTTAGAACTACTTAAATCTAACTAACCTAAGGATATCACACACATCCATGCCCGAGGCAGGATTGGAACCTACGACCGTAGCTGCAGCGCGGTTCCGGACTGAAGCCCCTAGAACCACTCGGCTACAGCGGCAGGCCAAAACGAACCAGAGATTCGGCCCACAGACCGCAATCGATATGAGTCGACACGGTTCAACAATGTTTCGTAACCTTTCACTTGAACACTCAATATACTATTCAAAATACAATGCCTTTAATTAATAAATACTTGTCTTAGCTTGCTTCTTCGTTAATATATATTTCTTATCGGTGGCTGATCACGATAGAGTGAGAATTATTCTGACGGGTCAGCTAATACTGAAAAGCATCAGAATTTCAGTAAAATATGTGACATTTGTTCCTAGGCACGTGACCAAGATTTACTGCACATCGAGTTTCACATTGGAAAAAGCTTAATTTTCGAGAGCATTTTTTTGTAGTTTCGGAAAAAGGGTGCAGATCATAAAAAGTAAATTCTGTCTGTGAAAAGTAGAATGAAATAAATATATTAAACTTCTGTTAAAGAAGTGACTGAAGGCGAAAGTTTGAAAAGTGACCGAGGATTTAACACTCTCCTCAACCCACAGTACTCTGCTGGACAGTCTTGAATTCACATCGAAAGTAAGTAGAATTATTGGTCCATGAAGTTTAACTATGAACTTATATGATCTGTTCACGAACTTTGATCTCTTAAAGTTCGATGAACACACTGCCAGGCACTTAATTGTGAATTGCAGAGTAATCATGTAGATATGGACATATATTCCTCTGGTCGAAGTCTGGCATTGCCCCTTTTCGTGAGTGAAATAAAGGCCTCTGTTTACCGTTAACAGCATCTAAATGTTTACAGACAGTCTGCGACTGCTATCTTCCCAAGTGAATGCTGTATCCGTTATGAGATATGAGCTGTAGAAGCCACAGATAGAAGATGGCCATAATAAAGTCATTTAATAGTGTATGTTCATCTTCCCTTAGGAAACACTGTATCTTTCTTTGTTTCCTTTGCCTGAGCCTGAATCCCCAAATTTGTGCAGGGTCGGCACTGTTACAATAGGATTTGCCATGGCTAGTTCGAAGGGGTGGCCAGATGCCCTTCCTGCAATCACCCTGTCACCCCCGGGACAGAATCAGTGTACCCCAGCTGTCAGTGTCTAGTGTAAATCATGAAATAAAATGAACATGTTTCAAATGTCTGCGAGTTGTGTAAGTGAGGCTGAACGTGGGGACCAGCCCGGTATTCACCTAGTGGGATGTGGAAAACCGCCTATAAACAACATTCAGGCTGGCTGGCACACCGGCGCTCGTCGTTAATCCGGCGGGCGGATTCGATCCGGGGCCGGCGCGCCTACCCGAGTTGAGGAAGCAGCGCATTAGCGCTCCCAGCTAACCTGGTGGGTAGGAAACGGTGTATCTAACGTTCCGAAATATGACCGTTGTCACACCCCTAATCTCATATTGTGATTTGTTTCGGTTGATAAGTTGCTTCTTTAGATCAGTTTCCATTTATGCGATTACGTATCAGTAAGCGTCTGCCAAATGGCGTCGTCAGTAAAACTAATTATTCGTCCCCAGCTGAGGCCAATATCAACGCTCCTCTGCCTCTTTGTTCACTGTGCAGTAAGCAACTGTACAATTGAATCAGCAGTCTGAAGAAGGTAACAAGCGCCAAAAATCGATTTTTGTTTCCTTTTTCACCAAATGTGTTAGCATGTAGATGCACATTGCGAATTATAAAAACGGAACGATAACCATTCATGTTCCTGCCTAATCGGACTTGAAAGCATTCGTTGTTTGAAGAGGGGAACTTAGCCCAGTTCCGAGTAATATACCCTCAACGCTGTGGTGGCTCAAACAACTGCTAATCGTATCTGCTGTTCAGCTGCTTAAAATCTCGTGTATACAGTGTATCAGATTATTGTTTAGCGTGACATGGCTGATATCTGAGTAAAGATAATCTTATTTATAGGTAACTGAAGAACAGTTAATCATATTGTAACGACAATAAAGCTCCTGGAACTGTCCTCATTTTCTATTTACGAATACAGGCATTTTAGAATACTTCTTATCTAAAGGTTATTTAATCACATCTTAGTTCACTGATGGTTTAGTGAAGAACACTTACTTGCTAGAAAAAGAGCGAGAAAGTATATATAGCGGACAATGGAAAAATTCCATTACAAGACAAGATAAACAAGGATACGACACTGTAGTGCCTATGTTGTTTACAAGTACCATGTAATGTTCCTGCGAATATCCATACACGTCGGAAGGAACTTTGCGTCGTACTTCTGAACAACACAGGCGCTGGCAATACAGTGTTTGTCCGCCGACAGTGGACAAGCGATTCTCCATTAAAATATCTCCACTGTACGGAAATATAGACAATAAACTTACGAGTGCAGGTTTTAGTCACATGGTTGACGACATATGAAAGTTTGAAGGTGGCCGTGAGTTCTGCGCATAAAGGTAAAGTGATCTGTCGCGAAAAGTTGGAGATACCCGTTCGAGTACTGGGCTGGCGCAAATTTTCACTGTCGTTATTCCATTATACAGCTGATAGTTGTTCATATTCGCAAATTCTTATACGATCAAGGAAATATGCAAGATACTTACATACATTCCAAAGGAGTACATATAATTTGATGAGGAGTTGTTGATGAGAACGACTACAGTTACAGCAGAAGATGATAAAAATGGACGGTAATGACTTTCAGGGCAAAATTGATAGATAATGCTTTCGGAATCTGTGAGTAGTATAGAAATTCCCTGTGTATTTCCTATTGTGAATGTTTAGTGAAAATGCAACTGTTTCGGATGCTGTAATAAGTAGATCAAATGCCTAATTCATTATCAGTGTGAAGAAGGGAATAAATCCTCGGTTTTTAATATTGTGACGAGTCCTTCACGACAATCCAGTTCATCTTTCCAAGGTACACAGATTTGAGGATAATGTAGAGACTCCCATAGAAGATTTTTGTGTTTCCCCACACAAGAAGGATTTGGATTCGTTTCCTTCTTCAATTTACTAATTCAACTGCAGTACGCTGATGTTTTTTCTTCCACTAGACATTAAAAATATCGCCATTCTTTATGAAAACACACATAGTACCTCCACAGTAAAGTTACCGTATACTTGTCGGCGTATGAGGCCTGGCGGGGGATTCAGGTGGATGAGTGCACGAACGGAAAGCTCCGTTAGATCCGGCCTTTCTTGCCGATCGGATAGGAGCTATCGAGAGTTAGCCCAACCGGAAAAAGGAATGGATATTAGGGTCTTTGGAGGCGAGAGGCATGGGCCTCTCCACTGGGGATGTGGGTTGCGCCGCTGACCCGCGTTACGCGACTCGGAAATCACGGCCGCGCAGCCAAAGCCCGGGTCCCGGCGCAGCGCCACGCTTTTAAGGCGCCATTTGTCGCCGGCGAGCGTATTTCACCGCCGAGTCGCCGCGGCTACGTTCCGGTCGCGAGCGTTTATCACGGCCGCGGAAACTGTGGCCGGTCGCTCCGTACCTCTCCCACAAAGCACGCACACGAAGGTGCAAGTTACAGTGCTTCAACAGGCGTGTCGATTTCATACGTCGCAATAATCTCGTTGTGCGAAATTCTTCATCTGCGTTAAAGGAATGTCGTCTACTCCCGCGTCATTGTTTCGACTTTCACGGCACCGTACAACTCTTCTGGCAGTATCGCATCTACAAAATTGTTAAGGCTTTCGTGGCCACTTATTGACAAACTGCCTATTGGCTTCTGTCTCGGGTTCTTCAGCCGACGTTCATCTAATGATTTTTCTGACGTTTCGCCAGCACGAGTGGCTGGCATTGTCAAAGCTTCACCCTCCATCGCCGGTGGTGAACTGGAGGCGAGCTCGCGGCCGCAGACTATATGTGCCTGGCGCGCCAACGTCCGAGCGCTTCTCCGCGGTCATTTCCGGTGCGGTTCTCCTCTTGCTACCTGCGACGGTCTTTCGCTGCAGTACGGGCAGCCAGGATCCGTTTACCTTAAGGCTTTCTTCTTTCTTGTTGAAACTGTTCGCGTGTTTTTGGATTTCTACAGCTTCTCTGAAAAAGCGCGTCTGATAGTGCTTCTC
The DNA here is from genome assembly GCF_021461385.2 of Schistocerca piceifrons. Classification (NCBI taxonomy): domain Eukaryota; kingdom Metazoa; phylum Arthropoda; class Insecta; order Orthoptera; family Acrididae; genus Schistocerca; species Schistocerca piceifrons. The sequence goes on along the minus strand of NC_060141.1, from coordinate 600,953,753 downwards.
TACAGCCAGAATTTCCGTGTCGGCGAATTTTATTACGTGGTCGGTCTCATTCAGCGCGTGCTCTGCCACGGCCGATTTCTCCACCTGCCCCAACCTGCAATGTCGCTTATGCTATTTGATCCTGGTGTTAATTGATCGTCCAGTCATTCCGACATAAGCTTTTCCTCATGTGCATGGTATACGGTATATTCCCGACATTGCAAGTGGGTCTCTTTTCTCCTTCGCCGATCTAAGACACTCTTTGATCTTCCTTGTCGGTTTGAAAATCGTCTTTACGCCGTGTTTGCTGTCCGTCACTCTGGGAATGTATGGCAGAAAGGCCGTACCCGACATTTCTTTTTCTGGTTCCTTACTTCGCCGAGTGTTTGGCTCTGTTACACTTCTAATGTAATTTGTGGAGTACCCATTGCTCCGCAGAACAGTTTCCAGGTGTTGCATTTATCGTTTGAGGTGTTGAGGCTCACATATTCGTCCTGCTCTCGTTACGAGCGTACTAATCATGCCTCTTCTCTGGCTCGGGTGGTGGTTTGACAGATTGTGCGGACCGATACCTGTTAGTTCTGAGAAGACATATTAAGATAATTTAGCTCCGAGAGTTGGTTGATACGCCAATCTATAATTTGGACATTCTAGGTGCGTGAAGAATAGCCAGGGAACTTTAAATGACCTTTCTTATAGTTCATTGGAACTTAATAGAAGCTTAAATGACAGAACAGGATCGGTAGTGTCGCAATATCTCAGGAGAGATAGACTGATTACTTCTCACTTCAGTATTCAACTTGTGCTGAATCCTAATGAATTTTGACGAACTATTAATGCTTGTTTAGCCATATCAATAGTAATCTGATGATCAGAGAAATATTAAGCAACGTTATTAAGACGATTGTAATTTTAAGCGCATATGAGTTTCGCCGAGTGCACCAAAAAGAACTATTAACGGCACTTGCGCTTTGTTGAAGAACTTTAACGATATAATTGTGACCTTGGTTAGATTGCTGGCGTCTTGTAACACAGTCCGAATTAATACTGGAGTGATATTTAACCACACATTAAACCTACTATCAAGAAGAATATTATCTTTGTCTGCGATTCATTCGATTCACATTCTACCAGCAAATATACGAGAAATACACTGAGGTAACAAAAGTTGTGGGAGATGCCTCCTAATATCTTATCGGACCTCCTTCTGTTCGGTGTAGTGCAGCAGCTCGACGTGGCATGGATTCAATAAGTCGTTGGAAGTCTCCTGCAGAAAATTGAGACTTGATGTCTCTATAGCCTCTCATAAATCCTATAGTGTTGTCGGTGTAGGATTTTTTGCACGAACTGACCTGTCGATTACGTCCTTTAAGCCGGGCGATCTGGGTGGTCAAATCATTCGCTCGAATTATCCACAATGTTCAAACCAGTCGCAAAAAACTGACGCCCGCTGACAATTCCACCGTTGTTTGGGAATGGGAATTCATGAATGGCTTCAAGTCGTCTCCAACATGAAATCCATGTATATTTCCAAATAATCTCCAAGTAGCTGTACATTAACATTTCCAGTCAATGATCGGTTCAGTTGGATCAGAGGACCCAGTCCCTTCCATGTAAGCACACCCCACATTATTATGGAGCCATCATCAGCTTGCACAGTGTCTTGATGATAAATTGGGCCCATGGTTTCGTGGGGTCTGCGCCACCCTCGAACCCTACCATCAACTCTTAGCAACAGAAATCGGAACTCATCTGACCAGGCCTCTGTTTTTCAGTCGTCTAGTGTGCAATCGATATGGTCGCGAGGCCAGGAGAGGCACAGCAGGTGCTGTTGTACGAGGGCAGTTCAATAAGTAATGCAACACTTTTTTTTCTGAAACAGGGGTTGTTTTATTCAGCATTGAAATACACCAGGTTATTCCCCAATCTTTTAGCTACACAACACTATCTTTCAACGTAATCTCCATTCAATGCTACGGCCTTACGCTACCTTGAAATGAGGGCCTGTATGCCCGCACGGTACCATTCCACTGGTCGATGTCGGAGCCAACGTCGTACTGCATCAATAACTTCTTCATCATCCGCGTAGTGCTTCCCACGGATTGCGTCCTTCATTGGGCCAAAAATATGGAAATCCGACGGTGCGAGATCGGGGCTGTAGGGTGCATGAGGAAGAACAGTCCACTGAAGTTTTGTGAGCTCCTCTCGGTTGCGAAGACTTGTGTGAGGTCTTGCGTTGTCATGAAGAAGGAGAAGTTCGTTCAGATTTTTGTGCCTACGAACACGCTGAAGTCGTTTCTTCAATTTCTGAAGAGTAGCACAATACACTTCAGAGTTGATCGTTTGACCATGGGGAAGGACATCGAACAGAATAACCCCTTCAGCGTCCCAGAAGACTGTAACCATGACTTTACCGGCTGAGGGTATGGCTTTAAACTTTTTCTTGGTAGGGGAGTGGGTGCGGCGCCACTCCATTGATTGCCGTTTTGTTTCAGGTTCGAAGTGATGAACCCATGTTTCATCGCCTGTAACAATCTTTGACAAGAAATTGTCACCCTCAGCCACATGACGAGCAAGCAATTCCGCACAGATGGTCCTCCTTTGCTCTTTATGGTGTTCGGTTAGACAACGAGGGACCCAGCGGGAACAAACCTTTGAATATCCCAACTGGTGAACAATTGTGACAGCACTACCAACAGAGATGTCAAGTTGAGCACTGAGTTGTTTGATGGTGATCCGTCGATCGTCTCGAACGAGTGTGTTTACACGCTCTGCCATTGCAGGAGTCACAGCTGTGCACGGCCGGCCCGCACGCTGGAGATCAGACAGTCTTGCTTGACCTTGCGGCGATGATGACACACGCTTTGCCCAACGACTCACCGTGCTTTTGTCCACTGCCAGATCACCGTAGACATTCTGCAAGCGCCTATGAATATCTGAGATGTCCTGGTTTTCCGCCAAAAGCAACTCGATCACTGCCTGTTGTTTGCAACGCACATCCGTTACAGACGCCATTTTAACAGCTCCGTACAGCGCTGCCACCTGTCGGAAGTCAATGAAACTACAAGAGACGAAGCGGGAATGTTTGAAAATATTCCACAAGACATTTCCGGTTTTTTCAACCAAAATTGGCCGAGAAAAAAAATGTGTTGCATTACTTATTGAACTGCCCTCGTATTGTTAGCACGTGCATCGGTCGTCCGCTGTCATAGCCCACTAACACGAAATTTTGCCGCACTGTCCTGACGGAAAACGTTCGTCCCACGTTGATTTCTGCATTCATTTGAAGCAGGGTTGCTTGTCTGTTACCAATGACAAATCTACGCAAACGCCGCTGCTGTCGGTCGGCCAAAGCGTTGTCAGTGGTGAGAGGTAATGTCCTAAATTTGGTATTCTCGGCTCATACTTGACACAGTGGATGTCGGAATATTGAATTCACCAACGATTTACGAAATGGAACGTCCGAAGCGTATAGCTCCAACTGCAATTCCAAGTTCAAAGTATGTCAATTCCCATCGTACGGCTACGATCACGTTAGAAACAGTTTCACATTAATCACGTAGCTACAGATGACAGGTCCTTTCATGCACTGGCCGTTTGTACCTCGTGCGCGCGATACTACAGCAATCTACCGCTATCCCATGACTTTTGTCATCTCTGTGGTGTCACCGCCAGACACCACACTTGCTGGGTGGTAGCCTTTAAACCGGCCGCGGTCCGCTAATAGGTCGGACACGCGTGTCGCCACTGTCAGTGATTGCAGACCGAGCGCCGCCATACGGCAGGTCTAGAGTGACGTTCTAGCACTCGCCCCAGTTTTACAGCAGAGTTTGCTAGCGATGCTATACTGACAAATACGCTCTCATTTGCCGAGACGATAGTTAGCATAGCCTTCAGCTACGTCATTTGCTACGACCTAGCAAGGTGCCATTACCAGTTTATATTGAGATTGTTATTAATGTATCAACAAGAGCGATGTTCTCCTATTATGGATTAAAGTTAAGTATTCAAGCAACTCCGTACTTTATTTAGTAGACTCAACTCCTTTAACTGTTCCAGACCTCACGTCAGTTTGCGTGAGCTTAAACGCGTGCATTTCGGCCTCCTCTAGCAACACGGTGTTGGCTCTTCTGCCAACACATCAATCACAATGTGAGAATTCTTGTCCATTAATGAACTGGTCGCAGGTAACCGTAGTTGACGTCAGGAAAGAAGGGACAGCGCACAACCCACCAGCCTCTCACGAATTGGAGGTGTGTAATAATATCATCTTGATAACTATGATGAGTGACAGTGTTTTTTGTAGTTGGTAGGAAGGCAGAGGGTATAACCGACTGCCTTGTATGCAGCACGTCTTCAACAGCATCCGTAAGAAATGGACTGTGTTACGTTTCATGAAGGACGTTGCATGATGATTCAACTGCCGTCGTTAGTGTGAAGAAGTCTGTGTCCGAATAAGCGACTGGCAAGAAGCAAACTGTAATCTGGGAGCTCTAGCGCTTCATTAGACTTCGCCAGCACAAGTTGTCGACAGCCAAACATAAGATACAAAATAATAATAATAATAATAATAAAATTCTGAAAGATTTTCCTAATTATCAAAGAGCCAGAGATGCTGAAGTGGAAGATTAGGGAATACTAAAATATTCTAACAAACATCCTAGCACTATGTTTCTACTGTCCTTTGTCCAGAATCAGGTAACGGCCACTGCTTATATTTTGAATAAAAGTCGTCAGAAATTGCAGACAAAGACTTCCATTGCAAGGAGGCAGACTTTGTCCCGGCGATCTTGTAAAAAAGGGGACAGAGGAATGGGCAGAGGTTCAAGACGGTCCCTCGCCCTCCTGAAGGTAAACTGTCCGTAAAAGTAGGAGATTGGTCAGGGCATGACGATACAGAGGCAATCACTAAGTTCCGTACAATTCTCTCTTTTGGTTTTTATGTTCTGGTTGACGAAGTTGAGTCTGCACAGATCCCTCTTCCTTAGGCAGTTGCATATACGTCACTGAAAACATGAATCTCCCACCCGAACAGTTAACCAGTATTTAGCTTACTAATTAAGATCGCCTTCTGTTAGGCAATGGCTTACAGTACAGTGTTGCGTTTCACTTAATTCTAGATCCGTAGTCAGTTAAGAACCTTTCGATCGAAATTAACAGTGGTTGTGAACATGCTAAACTTTTTTTAAAATTTTTTTTCGTGTCACAGAAGCACTTGCATTCTTTATCCACAACTATTCGCTGGATGTATTCCAATCTCCGTCTTCCTGTACCGTTTATAAGCACTACAGCTACCTCTCGTACCACGGGAATTTTTTCCTGATATCCTAATATATGTCCAATCATCCTGTCCTTTCTTCTTGTCATTATTTTCCACGTATTTCGTTCCTCGCCGATTCAGTGGAAAACCACCTCGTTCCTTACCTTACCAGAAGACCGAATTTTCAGCACTCTTCTGCAGCTACTCGTCTCAGATGCACCTATTCTCCTCTGTTCCGGTTTTCCCACAGTCTATATCTCGCTGCCTTACAATGCTGTGCTCCTGACGCACGTTATAAAAGTTCTTTTCCTCAAGTTGACACCTATGTTTGACGCTAGTATACTTCTCTTGGACCGGAATGCCCTTTTCGCCAATCATAGTCTACCTTTTATGTCCTCCTTTCTCTGTCATTTATGGCTTATTTTGCTGCATAGGTATCAGAAATCCTTAATTTCATCTACTTCGTGACCTGATGTTAAGTTTCTCACTGTTCTCATTTATTGCACTTCTCATTATTTCCGTTTCTTCGACTAACTCTCAATCCATGTTCTGTACTCATTAGACTATTCCATTCCATTCCATTCAATAGATCCTATGATTCTTCTTCACTTTCACTCGGGATAGCAACGTCATCAGCGAATCTCATAATTCATCTCTTTCATCTTTCGTTTATTTCCGTCGTTGCTTTTTCGATGCATAGATTGAACAATAGTGGAGAAAGACTTCGTCCGTGTCCACACCCTTTTTTATTCGCGCACGTCTTTCTCGGTTTTCTGGAGCATACTGTCTATTACCCGTCTTCGGCTATACCTTACCCCTATTTTTCTAAGAATTGCGAATTTTTTTTCAGGTCGACTGAACCTATTAACGTGTTCTAATTCGACTACAGTCTTGCTTCCTTTATCAATCGCAACGTCAGAACTGCCTTTAACTTTTCTAAAGCGCAACTGATCCTCATCTGACAGATTGTCAATTTTCTTCTCTGTTCTTCTGTATATTATTCCTTGTGGAAACCAACCGAGATTTCCGTCGAAGCTAATAGAGCACTCCACCACGTGAAATACTACATGCTGGTTCACAACCGTAGCGGCCGTAATGTAAAATATCTCAGCAGTAAGATGGAAACGAGTAATGTCTTGCTCGCAAAAGCCTAACACTGACATATATGCAACAAATACAAATCCGTTGCAGAACCGACACAAGGATTAAGCATGAAAATTTACACAGTTTAATTTCCCATTCAGATTTACAGATATAAGAATCACTGTGCAACAAAGGAAATGTAAATCGAATGAAAATAGCCAGTTCCTATCAGTTCTAATGTGCTGATCGCGAATATCACCAAGACCATACAAAATTAGCTCTAGTTTTCATTTTACACTGCTTTATTACGGTGAGATTATTATATACGGATTTTTATGTTAAGTTTATAATCCAGTATTACAGTAAGCATGAATGGCCCATCAGAAAATCTCTTCTACCGGGTGTAACGAACATTAAGAGTGAGTCTCTAGTAAAACCTAAAAACATTCTGCTCCCGCCCTTGCACATCAAGTTGGGTCTCATGAAAAACTTTGTTAAGGGAATGAACAAAGATGGTGATGCGTTTAAGTACTTAAGGCAAAAATTCCCGTACTTAAGTGATGCCAAAGTAAAGGAGGGCATCTTTGTAGGCCCACAGATTCGAGAGCTTTTTAGAGACCATTCTTTTTATGGAATCATAAAAGGTGATGAGAAGCATACATGGGAATGTTTTAAGACAGTCAGTTCACAGTTCTTAAGGAACAAACGCACAATAAATTACAAGGAGATTGTAGATAGCCTGTGGTCATCTTATGAAAAACTTGGTTGCCACATGTCATTAAAATGCATTTCTTACATAGTCATTTAGACTCCTTCTGCAAAGAGTGTGGTGCAGTAAGTAATGAACATGGGGAGCGACTTCGTCAAGATATTGCCATATTTGAGAAGAGGTACGTCAGAAAGTGGAGCCCTACTATTTATCAGATTACTGCTGGACTGTATAAAGGATATTCCCGAGTATGCGTGTAAATGTCAAGCCAATCGTAAACGGTCATCTTCTGAATTTATCTCTGAACAAAATATATAATTGTGTATACTGCACGTATGGTCATTTAACATTTGTAATCCCTTATATACATCTGTGACCAGTTAATTTATATATTTTCTTTTGTGCTTTACGTAGTTCTGGTACGAAGTAGGCTTACAAAATATTTTGAGTCTTGTAATATCATCTACTTTTTTTAAATTTTTTACTTTTCTACTTCCAGGATGGCACTGAAATTTATCAATGCATAACACATAACATAATTCAAGTAATTATTCAATTAAAATTTGTTATGCTGAATCTTGTAACACAAATGTATATTTAGTTAGTGAGTTGTTTATACAAAAATGTAGATTACGTTTTTTTAAAGAAACTAGAGCTAAATATTTATGAAGATGACGGTTTTTTATCATTTTATACTGAAATAAACATAACTAACTCAAAATCATGAAATTAACGCACTTTCACTTCAAATTTGTTGTTCAGTGGAACCGAATCAGTATGATACGCCTAGAAACATTTTCACTCCGAGGGCAAGCACAGTTACAGTAACCTGATATGCAGATTACATTGATCATTAGTAACTGTCTAAGCCCAAACTATAAACGAAATAAAATGTGCAATAGAGTGTTTAGCGAGCGATATGTTGCATCGACTCAACACGCCGATGGAAGACCCCTGCAGAAATATTGAACCATTCTGTCCTCATATTTCCATATTTGCGAAAGTGTTGCCCACAGAAGATGTTGTACACGAACTGACCTTCCGATTATGTCCCATAGATCTTGGATGAGATTCATGTTGAGTGATCTGTGTGGGCCAATTATTCCCTCGAACTGTCCAGAATGTTCTGCAAACCAGTCACGAGCAATTGTGGCCCAGTGACACGGCATTTTTGTTAGAGAATGTGAAGTTCATGAATGGCTGCAAATGGTCTCCAAATAGCCGAACATAACAACTTTCAGTCAATGATCGGTGCACTTGGATAAGACGTTGCAGTCCATTCCATGTAAACACAGTCCACACCATTATGGAGCTGCCACCAGCTTCCACAATGTCTTGTTGACAGCTTGAGTCCATGGTATCGTGGGGTCTGTGCCAGACTCGATCCCTACCATCATGTGACCAGGCCATGGTTTTCAGGTCACCTATGTTTCAACTGATGTGTTGACAATCCCAGGACTGGCGCTGCAGCAGACGTCGTGCTGTTACTAAAGGCTACGTCGGTTGTCTGTTGTAGCTCATTAGCGCCTAATTTCACCGCTTTGTCCTGACGGATACGTTCATCGTAAGTCCTACACTGATTTCAGCAATTATTTCAAGGAGTTGCTTGTCTGTTAGCACGTACAACTCTATGCAAACGCCGCTGCTCTCGGTCGGTAAGTGATGGCCTCGGCCACTGCGTTGTCCGTGGTGCGAAGTAATGCCTGAAATTTGGTGTTATCGTCACACTCTTGATACTGTTGAGCTCTTCATAACGAATTCCCTAATGATTTACGGAATGGATTGTCCCATGCTTCCAACTCCAAGAACCACTCCGCATTCGAAGTCTGTTAGTTCCCGTCATGTGGCCATAAACATGTCGAAAATAGTTTCACATGAATTACGTGAGTGCAAATGACAGCTACGCCAAGGCACTGCTATTTTATACCTTGTGTGCACGATATTTCCGCCATATGTATATGTGCATATCGTTATCCCATGACTTTTGTCACCTCATTGTACATTCTGCAGTGACAACGACATCTAAAATAAAATAGGTCTGAGCTCGTCTCCATCAGTGAAGATGCTAAACTGCCTGCCGGTGCTCATTTAGTACGATATGATTTTGTCAGTATGCATAGTAAGCCACCGAGAGTCTTTCAGTCATCCATGGCATTTCAATTCAACTTCAGATAATTGGATTGGGAGCATTAGTGGAATTCGTCGAATCGGTCTATTTTTTCCCTTTGTTTTTAAGTACTATACTTGTAAGGAACAACTGCATCATAACATAAATGTGCTTATCTTGGAGAAAGCCATGCTACCACAATGGCGAACATATTCATTAATTTCCTTGAGGTAAATTCTTTAGTTTCCAGTCTGAAATTTCCCAAAATGTTATCCTATACCATAGATATGTAGACGATACTATCATTTTGTTTAAGGGTAATGGAGGTGAAATCCGTGTGTTTTTCAACACCTTGCGTCCTCTGGGATTGAATGCTGGTCTTTCACTTAAAAGATGCCCCCTCCCTTTGACGCGTAAGCACGCTAGTTTGCTACTCTTCTACGTAGGCTGGCGAAATTAAATCTAGGATAATATACCCTTGAACTTGAACGAGCAACTATTATCCGAATTATTCAAATAAATGGCTATAAAGCGAGAGATGTATACATGTTGTTCCATTTATTGCTTTCGGCCACACGGAAAACACCCGGTGGATGCGAAAAAAAAGAGATATTTTAGTCCCTCACATATTAAGGCCCATTGCATGATAATATTGCAAATCTATTTAAAAAGGGCAACGAAAAGGTGATACTGCGAACTAACGAAAGGTTTTGCACACGTACCCGTCACCGCCTGGGATAAGGGGCTAATAAAAAACGTAGAGTTGGAGTTAAAATATGAATCTTGCCAAGAATACTATACCGCGAGGACAAGGTGTGGTGTCAACGTGCCTTTGAGAGAACACACTCATGCTAGTAATTGTAGTGTGTTAGTCAGCCATCTGAGAGACGTATTACTGCATGTTAGTCAAACCATGGAAATTTTGAGTGCAGCAACAAAATAAACTGATAATTTTTCACAACACAAAAGAGAACCACTTTGGATTACAAATGAAAATAGAGGCTACTCTTCTACGTAGGCTGGCGAAATTAAATCTAGGATAATATACCCTTGAACTTGAACGAGCAACTATTATCCGAATTATTCAAATAGAGGCTATAATAGAAGTTCTTTCTTTCCCTTCCCGACGACCATTTGGACAAGCTCTGGTGCTGTATATTTTAATTATACAGCAGGTTATGAATTATTAGCTTGTGATATAACTGTGGCACACATGTATTTTGCTTCAGCTCTTTCCTGTTTAAAGTATTCTCATCCTATATGAAATATCAGTCGTTTCAACATCTTTTATTTCAATTTATAAATACAGTTTTAATTTATTCCTAACTACCATATTTAAAATTTAAAAACGTGACATTTCTTCAAAAAGGTTTGTTGAACGTTCGTGCATTTAATGTTGGGACTAATGGTCAATCCGAAAATTTCATTATGTCACAGCTGAGGCTCTACTTTATTTCGTTTAAAACGGGGCTACGACATTCTATTTGTGTTTTGTAATATAATTACAATAACTGGTGATCTGTACGTTTTGTAATAACTGATTTCCTTATGTTATGATTACAGTCATATACTAAGCCTTAACTTTAGTGGTTCCTATCAATCAGAAATATATGCCTGCTTCTCCTATCCTTTCACATTTTAAAGTTTCATATTTATTGATATTTTTATAACTTCGATTTTAATATGCAGTATCTTATAAAAAGTTTTAGGTTGAAATTTATGGGTAGAACTATTTGCAAACATTTCCCTTGTGTTATCAATTACTTCTGTTTTTTCTACAACATAAATTTTATATATATATATATATATACGATATATATATATATATATATATATATATATATATATATATATATTTTCTACACTGTTACACTCCTATAATATTGTTAGATGTTAGGGCCTGCAACCAACCTGTCTGCATACTAGACACAATGGACCTGTACCTGGAGTTACGCTTTTTCGTCTGACAGCAGGAGTAATCCCCGTGGGTATTCCACGCACACTGACTGCAACGTCGTTAACCTGGTGATTAAACTTGTTGTGCTCCCATTCATAAAGAGCAATCCAGGGAGCATTTTCCAGCAGGATAACCCTCGTTCACATACCACTGTTGTAATCTAACGTGCTCTACAGAGTGTCGACATGCTTTGCTTGGTCTGCTCCGTCACCAGATCGGTCTCCAATCAACCATATGGGACGTCATTGGACGAAGTCTCCAGCGTCATCCACGAACACCATCCCGGTATTGACCGACCAAGTACAAGCGTGGATCTCCATCCCACAAAATGACATATGGCACCCGTACTATACAATGCATGCACGTTTGCATACTTACATTCTACATTATTGCGGTTACATCAGTTTTTATCGTAACATTATTTCGCTTTTGAAATGGCTTGCATTAACTTGTGATCTTGCAATATTAATTACTTAAATGTGTTACCTAGACAAATGTATTCCCGTAATTTCACAATGCAACGTTAATAACCGTTGGTGATGCTATTTTTTCCATCACTGTACAATACTGCAGTAGGGAAAGCAGTAGAAGGCAGAGTTACGGGAGAATATTATCTTGATAGAAGCAGTGACAGTGGATATAGTCTTCTTTAGGTCTCCAACGAATTTAAGGTAGTAAAGGAGAAAACACAGTTAAGTAATCACGAAAGGGGGAGGTATATTTTGAAAAAGGTCTGGAGACTTTGGAAGACGGTAGCTGAATTTTACCAGGCGGAAACATGCTAAATGCATATTCTAGATTGTAAGGTTTACGCAAGAACGGACATGGATTAGAAATTTAGAAATTGTGAAGAGTAGGACAAAAATTTAGAAAATCACCAGGAAGAATGAAATTGTAAAGGCGTGTGATACTAAAAGCTGAGTAATGACTGTGTGCTTTTGAGGTTATTTGAACTTTTAGATACTGTGATAACGTAAACCATCATAGTTACTTCAAACAATTAGGACCAGATATCGATAAAAAGGTAATCACAGAAGCTGCTCATACAACTAAAGGTATAATATATATAAGTTAATTAATCCTGTAGGTTTACTCCGTCTTCTTATACTATCAGACTTCCCTTATACCTTCAAACTCAGTTAAATAACATCCTGCTCATGTATTATCTTCAAGAGAAGTAAGACAACTTTCAAATTCAGCTACTGACTCCTAACGCTTTTAAATGAAAGAGCATAATACACGTAAAAATTTCCGAACATAGGACGAATTTTGTGGCGCAAACCATTCCAAATGATGGGATGTATTATTGGCACAGTATTCCAGCGTATGTATTCGAAGGAAATCCACCGGGCTGTTTTCAAAATCGACATTAACGAAAGTATGTTGCAGATCAAGCTGGCTCTAGTATTATATTAACTGTATTTCTAGTACAACGAAAATGAAGTTTCATTGACTTCAACATCACCTCTTTACCAAACCAGAAACACTGTGCCACAGTACAAGCAACGCTGATATATATCTCCTATGTTACAATTACCTCAAAGGATTTCTGACGAGAATGTAAATGCAGTGGAAGAAATACAACTTCTTATACACGTTGTAAGACGTATGTGTTGCCGGCGATGGGCGAGGCATGGCAAAATCTCTGACCAGAGAGTAGTATGTCGTTAGTTGTTGCTTGTCGCGAGTCTGCGCGTGTCGGCAGTAGTAGTTAGTCGGCTTTAGTCTTCAGTCGGTTATAGTCTTGAGTCCGTGCTAGTCTGTAGTAGTCGGCGCGTGCCTGCGCGTGTCGGCAGTCTGCTCTGGTCGGGACTCTGGAGGATGAGTATTATTGTAGAAGGTAAAGAACCAGCCTTGCGCGTATCTAATAATGTATGTCAATTGTCATTTAATTTGTTCCAAAAAATGCCCCAATAATAATTTACATAATATAAAGTAATTTTTTTTAAAGAAAAGCATTCATTTCAATTTAAAGAAAATTTCCAATGCATGGTCATTCCTTCCAAGAATAATATATATATATATATATATATATATATATATATATATATATATATATATATATATATATATATACGCCAGCATTGCACGAAGCTGTGCCAAAAAAATTTCTACATAAGAGCAGATATATTTGCAGTTTTTATTGAGGTAAGAATTTTTTTTCTTCTTTAGTCAGACTACAGGGCCGAGGCGCAGCGCTGCTGTCGTCATAAAATTTACCAGGTTACTGAAATTTTATTATTTCCGGGTTTAGGAATTGAATTTTGTGGTTACATTAAATGTGAATGCATTTCTGCACGTAGACTATAAATGGGAACAAATTTTGTTCAGAGATTACATTAAAATTAATTTTGTTCCGAGGTTACAATACATATAAAATTCATTTAAATTAATATTTATGTAGGGAGGTTACGTCTGGTTCATCACTTAATTATTTAATTTTTCTGTGCGGAGGTTACACTTGGTTCATGGTTAATGGTTTCTGATTTAAATATTTCTGTGGGGAGGTTCATGGCTCATGGTTTATTTCATTATTTATGTGGGGAGTTTATTCTAGGTTCATCATTTTAATCATTATATTTTTTTTGTGGGGAGGTTACACTTGGTGACATCCGGCCAGGACCGTATTTCTTTGTGAATCTTCTGAGACGTAGTCATATATCTGCTCTTATTTACTTAAACGTAGTTTGCATCTGGCGCAGCGCATTTATAATTTGTCACTCTTTCTTTCACAGATCATCGGCAATTTGTTGCTCTTTGTTGTATTTGTGTTTGTTGCATTTTGCATTGTCCTTGTTTCGTTTGTGCTTAATTGTGATTTGTGAAAAATGCCTCGAAAAACTGTTAACAGTACATCGCGATGTATAATGAGTGAAATAGCCGACTCGAATAATTTGACCGATAGTACTTGCAACACTCAGTGTAATAATGATAGTCCTCCATTTACAGACAATCAGTGCCTACCGACCACTAGTAAAAATTTTGATCCTAGTGATGAGCAAACTAATTCAATTGTGTCGTCTGTTAATTTAACGACAATTGATGACGCGGGACGTTCTGTTACAATGAACGCTGCCCAGCTTGATACACCCGGCTGGCAAAATTTGAATTGTGAACAGATAAATTTTTCTAACGTAAATGAACAATGTAGTCAAAGTACGTCAGATTTATTTGATTCCGAGGTAGTGACTAACAGTGCACATCCGATTGGCAAACCTTTTCAAGAATTACAGAATAACCAAATGGTTACACAAAACGTGACAAATGCAAATACACCATCACACAGTACAGAGAATAGAGCCGCTAATTTAGGCTGGGATCAAATTATCGCATTATTACTACAACTCAATGAAAAAGAAGACGAATATTTCAAACAACTTAATGAAAGTCTCAAACAGCGGAATGAAATGCTAAATAACCATTTGAAACAACTTACTGAATCGCGCAAACAACTTAATGAAAGTTTGAATCTGATGAACGAAAAACACGACAACCTTAACGAACAGAACAAACAAGTTAGTGAACAGATTACAGCTGTTACCGTGCAACGTCACGACACGAAAGAACAATTATGTGAGGAAAGTAGGGCTCATGCTAGGAACAGTAATGAAGAAATTACATCTGTTGTACAAGAATTAAGTAGTACACATGTAGCCACAACAGAATCACTTAGAGATGAAATTAATGCAGTCACTGAACAATGTTCTGAAAATGCGACACAGTTACACGACGAGTTTAATTTAAAGTCACCAGAACTTTCACACACTATGGATACGGAAGTCGATAAGAAATGTGAACAGCAGAACAACCAAATTGACGAACGTATTAAAGTGACAGAAATAAAAATTGTTTCACTCATTAACACGTCACAGCATACGCCACGTTGCGAACATTTGTCATACTCACACAGCCAGTGTAACTTGGGTAATTTACAGAGACTACGTGACTTAGAATACGAAGTGACACAGACAAATAGATTCTTATACAATCCTGAACCTGTTCACACATTCAGAGACGATAACGTTGATTATAAGCAATTTTTATCTGTAAGAAAATCTGAGGAATTTAAAAATGACAGAGCACGGATATACGCTTTGAACTGGAAACGTCGATTTGTTTTTGAATTTTCACCGCCATTGCCTGTAAAGCAGAAACTAGAATTAGCATCGATACAACAGTTTGTTTTAGAATTTTCACCGGCATTGCCTGTAATGCAGAAACTACAATAGCATGGATACAGCAATTTGCTTCTGAATTTTCACCGGCATTGCCTGTAACGCAAAAACTAAAATTTATTTGCAGCGCGTAATTGACCTCAGGGGATTCATTACGCTTTAATGAATATGTGCCGTAGCATGCACAGGGCCCCGAACCGTAGTAGTGCTGTTTCATCCTTAGTTTTCTGCACTGCTGCCTTCTCTTCTACTATCCTTTAAATCTATTAAAACAGCTCTTCAACTATCGCCCTATCTAGGATTAAGAATTAGTAAAGAAAACCTGATACGAAAAGTTCTTACAGAAAATGACAATTTTATCATTATACGTTCCCGAAATGACAAGAACTACCAGCGTAATGTTAATATCACACAAAAATTTAATCATCAGTATGTGTAAAATTATCAGTATCGACAAAATTTTCAGCAACAGGAACCACATTTTGGTAACAATAGACGTTTTTCACCGTAACAGCATAAAAGCCAACCGGTTAGCATACCTAACTAACAATGTAATGTACAAGGTCAACCAAGCTTTAATGTTTCGCCGCCTACGCGTATAGCGTCGGCCCCAACAAATAGTAATGCACAGCAACAACGGAATCAGTACGTACAGAAAACACACTATTTCAATTCTTATCGCAATGCACCGTATAGAAATGACTATCATGACAGACGTAAAAGTAATGAACACAATTTTCAGGGTACATTTAATAACTATCGGTCTTATCAGCAGCAAAATCATCAGCAACAACATATTATCATGAATGAACCAGACAGTAGATATCATCCCGAACGTAATACGACAGGAAGAAATAACAGAACCGTACAAATAGTTGAAATGCCACGGCATCCTCCTGAAAATAATAGCACATCAGATAGAATTTGACTAGATACAGTACAGATTGCATCTTCCAGCAACGTAAGCAATACTTCAGATACAGAGAATCTTGTTCACGAAAATGTTATTACTTTTGACGACATCCGAGACACTCTTTTGCAGGAAAGACCAGTTACTGAAAAAACCATTTCACACGCTGTCATCGAAGTAAAGATTGGATCATCCAAATTTTCAGCAGTAATCGATTCTGGATCTCCTATGTCAGTCATAAATGAGGAAACTTTCAACGAGTGTAACAAAGAGAATACTTATCCTACGCTACCATTATGCAAAACGAAAGTAAAAGGAGCAGTATCTAGTAAAGGAGTAGATGTTAAATTACAGACACATTTATCATTTTGTATTGCAGGTCATACATTTTACTCAAATTTTTGGATTGTTCCCTTATTGACAACAGACGTTATTTTAGGTACGAATTTTCTGGTACAACACGACGCAATTATTGACTTTTAAAATTCCTATTTAATGTTAAAGGATGAAAATGTACAACTGGCTTTAGAATTTCAACACTCTTTATCTACAGAAAAACAAACAATTAATCGTACAGAGGTCATTTCCGCATCACGTAACTTAAACTGTCATTCCACAATGTTCACAGATACGTACGTACACAACTATAATACACCAGACGAAGCCGACTATGACGTTATACAGACGATTTCTGATAATTTTAAACAGAGCAGTGCAAATACAGAGGACGAACGCACACAACTACGCAAAATTCTTTTACAGCAAGCTCCAGTTTTTGACAATGTTCCTGGTACTGTGTCCGGTTTTATGTATGAATTTCAAGTTAAACAGCACGACACATTTAAAGCCAAGCATTATCCCATTCCGTATATTCACAGAGAACAAGTTAAGAAAGAATTGCAAGCTATGCTTGACCAAGGTATTATTGAACCGGCAGTTAGTCCGTACATAAACCCGCTCCATATTGTTAAGAAAAAGGATGGTTCACTTCGCCTCGTACTTGATTCGCGTCACATCAATGACATTATTATTAAAGAAACAGATCGCCCACAGACACTAGAAGAACTTCTACAAAAATTTCATGGTAATGCAATTTATTCTACATTAGATTTGAAATCGGGATTTTGGCAAATTCAGCTACATCCGGACTGCAGAAAGTAGACGGCTTTTCTTTGTTTTGGTGACTGTTATCAATTTTGTAAACTATCGTTCGGTTTAACTATTTCTTCAGCAGCGTTTATTCGCAGTTTGAATATAATACTTTCAACAGAACTTAAAGACAGAATCACAACGTATGTAGACGACATTCTTATTGCAGAAGCTAACTGGCCTGAACACAATCTGATTCTTGAACAACTGTTGCAAACTTTTCGTGCACAAGGACTCACAGTTAATCTTAGTAAATCGCACTTTGGTAAAACTTCTATAAAATTTCTTGGACATGTAATTTCAGCAGAAGGCATTGCGCCTGACCCGGAAAAACTTCAAGCTTTACGTGACATTACTGTTCCTACGACGAAGAAACAACTACGCAGTTTTTTGGGCTTAATTAACTTTTTTCGTAAATTTATTCGTTACTCTGCTTTAGACACCCCTAGATTATGTCAACTGACAGGTAAAAACACTATTTGGTCCTGGGATAAGCAAGCACATTCTGAATTGGAGAACCTGAAAGAAGCTTTGTTGAATGCACCACTTTTATCACATCCAGTTCTTACTAGAAATTTTTCCATTGCCACCGACAGTTCTAACACCGCTTTAGGCGTACACATTTTTCAGGAAATTGAAGAAGATGGTTCTACAGAAATTAAAAACATCGCCTTTGCTAGTCGCATTC
Source organism: Schistocerca piceifrons (assembly GCF_021461385.2). Taxonomy (NCBI): domain Eukaryota; kingdom Metazoa; phylum Arthropoda; class Insecta; order Orthoptera; family Acrididae; genus Schistocerca; species Schistocerca piceifrons. The sequence goes on along the minus strand of NC_060141.1, from coordinate 600,935,736 downwards.
TGACACCTGCTGAACTCAATTATTCTGTTACAAAACTTGAAACATTATGTGTTGTATGGGCATTTACGAGATTTCGGCATTTCGTTTATGGAAGACATACGACCGTTACACAGATCATAGAGCGATATAGTTTTTACTTTCAGCTAAATTTACACACGACAGATTAAGTAGATGGAAACTTTATTTGCAGGAATTTAATTTTACAATTGTTCACATTCCCGGCACACAAAATATTGTAGCAGACGCACTATCCCGTTCTCTCAGCAACAATCAGCAAGACATAGCAACCAACTTCTGCAAAACAAATTTCAGCGTCATGTACATTCAAGAAGTTGCATTTGAAAATTTCATTTCGTCGTCATTACAAGACATAGCACAAGAGCAGAGTAAAGACAACGTATGGAAAAAGATTAAACACCTTTGGCAAGATAGGAATAATGTTACCATTAGAAACCATTACACTGTACGCTATAATATTCTGTTTCGCCGCTCTCACCCTGACAGCAACAATTGGTTATTACGCATTCCTGACGAACTTGTTAACAAATTAATCTGGTATACTCATTTAAGTTACGCATATTACGGAGCCAGAAAATGTTTTCTTATACTGAGACAGAACTGTTATTTTACCAACATGGAGAAACGTATTCGACGAGTTTTAGCTTCATGTAAAATCTGCCTGAAAGCTAAATCAGACACGACTTCACATATCCCTCCATTACATCCCATTGTACCTGTTAAATTGAGACATATGGCCGCTGTAGACAATTTTGGTCCGATTCCCAGAACTAATAGAGGTTTTTTGCTACATCTTTGTCGTTGTTGAACTCACTTCAAAGTTTGTTACCTTCACTCCGTTACGCAAAGCTACTGCTAAAACTGTTTCGAAAGCATTTGTAAAACATTTTCTATTTCATGTAGGGCATGTATTGAAAGTAATTTCCGACAATGGATCACAGTTTCGATCTGCTATATGGACACGTATGTTACGAGCTAGAAACATTTCTCCGATCTATATATCCAGGTACCATGCTTTTTCGAACCCTTGTGAACGATTAATGAAAGAAATTGGTAAACTGTGCAGAATATACTGCCATAAAAAACATATTGATTGGGACACACACATACTCTCATTCCAGGATGAAATTAATTCCATACCAAATGAATCTACTATGCTATCTCCGTCTGTTATACTGAAAAATGTTGAACCACCTAACAAAATTAAAGAATTAGTAACCTTTCCTACATCTCGTCGACTACGACACCATGAAATAATTGACATTGCGCTGAACAACATCAAACGTGCCGCAGAGCGCCGGAGAAGACAGCAAAAACAGGTTTGTATACGCCGTGATTTTCACATTGGACAGAAGATATTAATACGCACACATTATTTATCTAACAAAGGAAAAAGTAGATGTAGTAAATTTGAGTTTCTATATGCAGGTCCATATCGAATTCGCAGCATTCCTCACCCCAATGTAGTACACGTCGAAACTTTGAGAACCAGAAAAACCAAAGGGAATCACCACGTCTCCAACGTCAAACCGTTTATTGAATGAACATACTTTATGTTTTATCACACTGTAATGCCAGTTCCTGATTTTTTTATGAGCACTTATGCAATTATATTCACATGAATACTTACTGATGATCATCGTATTTTTTCTTGGCAAGTGCCCGGCAAGGTAAGGTTAGCAGGTCGCTCTTCTTGTCGCTACACATCAGACCGTGCATATTTTTCCAGATGAACTTACACACTTTATGACCACTTATGCAATTATATTTATGTGATTACTTACTGACGATTATCGTATTTTCTCTTGGCAAGTGCCCGACAAGGTAAGGTTAGCAGGTCGCTCTTCTTGTCATTACACATCAGACTGTGCACATTTTCCATTCTTCATGTATATATGATTGTTTTCCTGTTTTGTTTGTATGCACTATGTAATCTTTAAGATACAACAAAAACCAGTTGACTTTGACATTTTGTCTTATGATATCTCAACATCATGACTATTTTACATTTTTTTTGCTGCTACGTTGTGATACTCTGTGTACATTTTTGCACCTGTACACTGTCTATGTTTTTGACATATTACGTTTTCTGTCATGCGATGCAGTATGCTTAATTATATCACTAGAAACCAGCTTTTATTTAATGGGTATATGATTTAAATGCAAGACATTAATCTTTGTTCATCATTTTCAGAAATAAATAACGTGTAAAGGAAATAAATTAAACAGAGATGGAAATTTCACCTTCGGAATGAACGAAAGAAGATTAAATACGTCGTCAAGAAGAGTAAATGGGTCAGAATTAACAAGCATTAACAAGAATATACTATACACATCGTAGAATAGCAGTCTTAACTAATTTTTTCTTTCAGAATACGAGGCGATTGATGCAGACTGTTAGACAGAACTACACATCTTAGTTTTAGTGATGAAATGTGCTAGAAATAAGGAATAGTTGTATAATGAATAATGAAGTGAATTTTTGCAGATGATAATGAATGATGGTGAATAATGATGAAGAATATAGTGATATGGATAATGAAGTTTTTCTTTACAGGTGATGATAATAATGGAGTTATGATGATATGGATAATGAAGTTTTTCTTTGCAGGTGATGATAATGAAGTTTTTCTATGCAGATGAAAATAATGATGAAGTTTATATATTTACTGTTAGTTAAGAGATGCTATGTAGTTATTTAAGTATTTGTTGCAGTTCGTTTTGACAGTATGTCTTATGTCGCGTGGTATGATGACTGAAGGTTTTGGAAAGGACAGCTAGAGAACATATATATTTTTATACACATTTCACTACCTGTTAATTCGAAGTGCACTACTTTTCGGCCTAATATGCGTTTCCTCTTTCAGCTTAATAATCCATTTTGTATTTTTTGATGGAGAAATTATTCACGACATTAATACGCTATAAGCAGTTGGTCATTAAACCTGTTGTAGTACTTGCATTTTTTTACCCATTTGTGTGTGTCATTCATGAATGTGATCACATATACTCTATTTGTTTCATAACTTTGCTACAGCTGACTCATGACGAATGATGTTACCTATCCTCATTTGCAGCAATAAGTCAAGAGTAAATATTGTTATGCCCCAGCAATTAATTATCGATCCCAACGCAATGCATTGCTAACACACACACAAAAAAATTGTATTAACAGTCCCAAATAATGCTACCAGTTTAAGAGAGTTCTGAGTAATACTGAATAATGTTTTCTAGTCACAGACCTTGAATAATAGTTACAGTATGTTACATTTTCAATATGTCCTATGTCACTGGAATGATCAGTTCATGTCATTTGAATGATGAGTTCTGAGTAATACTGAATGATGACTTATGCATTAATGCTATTCCAATAATTAACTCATGTTTTGAATGATGACTTCTGAATAATACTGAATAATGTTTTGTAAAACTATATGAATACTTTGTAACTGGCCAATGAGTGCCAATATTTATTTTTAAGTAACTGGCTAAAGAGTGCCAATAATTAATTTCAAATATGTCAGATGTCACTTGAAGGATGAAAAATGTTCTGTAATAATCAATACTAGCTGACCAATGAATGCCACTGTTTCTTATACTTAAAATTTATATTATGTCACTTTCATGCTATATATATGAATTAGCTCCTGTTTTGAATGATGACTTCTGATGATTTGTATCTGGCCAATTAGTGCCAATGTTCTCTGTAAACAGATAACTTATGAACATTATTCTGTAATACTTCATACATGGTACAGAAATGTTCAGTAACTGGGCGATGAGTGCCTCGAATTACTTAAAAATCAGTTAATCGACTAGTGTAATTATCAATGATGACTGACATAAGATTTAATGTCCTTCACCTTCTGACCTAATTACCAGAAATTACTGCAATATCCGTTTGTCCTGTCTATCCTCATGCTCATGGAGCACTATATTAGGTTTTTGCACTAATTCTATGTTGGTGTACCTTACAAGAACGTGGTGTTGACACGACATGCTGTCCACCACCTTGAGCGATGGAGATGGTATTATGGTACCACTGTTTGGTGTACCTAATGTACTACCAAATTGATAACATGGAATATTACTACGACATTTCAGTGTCTTGGCCACACTGATTAATACTTCAGGGAATAGAACTTCAGATTGTTTCACTTGGTGTTGTGCTTCTGTAGAAAGATATGGACTTTCAGTGCAGCTGCGTGCAACCTAATGTGCTACAACCATGACGCAATCCTTCCCATTCGTTTCCTAGTTCTTGTAAAATGATAAAGACATATACAGTGCGTGTGCACTTCATTTCATTTGTTAACAAGATCAGTTGTCCTAAATATGCTAAAGACTTTTACAGTGCGTGTGCACTTTATTTCACTCCATGATATGTTATGTAAAAATGCTAAAGATTTATACAGTACGTGTGCACTTTATTTCAATCCATGATATGTTATGTCAATATGCTGAAGACGTTTACAGTCCGTGTGCACCTTATTTCACTCCTTGATATGTTTATTTGTTGTAAAAATGTTTAAGACTTCTACAGTGCGTGTGCACTTTATGTCATTTGTTAATATGATTTGTACTCATTCCGTATACTTTGTGATTTCCTGATATATTTTGATCTACAGTACGTGTGCACTTTTGTCATTTTGTTAACATGATTTGTACTCATTTCGTATACATTTTGTGATTTGCTGATATGTTCTGAACTACAGTGCGTGTGCACTTTTGTCATCTGTTAATATGATTTGTATTCATACATTTTGTCTTTGCTTGATATGCTCTGTACTCAGTGCATGTGCACTATATTTTATTTCATGTTCTGCACTTTTATATATATGTATATATTCTGTGATTGTAAACTTAGTTAATTAAAAAACATTTGTTGCACATGGCAAGTCCAATTGACTCACCATCGCTGCCAAATTTTTGCCCCCTCAGTGGAGGGTTATGTAAGACGAATGTGTTGCTGGCGATGGGCGAGGCATGGCAGAATCTCTGACCAGAGAGTAGTATGTCGTTAGTTGTTGCTTGTCGCGAGTCTGCGCGAGTCGGCAGTAGTTGTTAGTCGGCTTTAGTCTTCAGTCGGTTATAGTCTTGAGTCCGTGCTAGACTGTAGTAGTCGGCGCGTGCCTGCGCGTGTCGGCAGTCTGCTCTGGTCGGGACTCTGGAGGATGAGTATTATTGTAGAAGGTAAAGAACCAGCCTTGCGCATATCTAATAATGTATGTCAATTGTCATTTAATTTGTTCCAAAAATGCCCAAATAATAATTTTTATAATATAAAGTAATTTTTTTTAAAGAAAAGCATTCATTTCAATTTAAAGAAAATTTCCAATGCATGATCATTCCTTCCAAGAATATATATATATATATATATATATATATATATATATATATATATACGCCAGCATTGCACGAATCTGTGCCAAAAAAAATTCTACATAAGAGCAGATATATTTGCAGTTTTTATTGAGATAAGAATTTTTTTTCTTCTTTAGTCAGACTACAGGGCCGAGGCGCAGCGCTGCTGTCGTCATAAAATTTACCAGGTTACTGAAATTTTATTATTTCCGGGTTTAGGAATTGAATTTTGTGGTTACATTAAATGTGAATGCATTTCTGCACGTAGACTATAAATGGGAACAAATTTTGTTCAGAGATTACATTAAAATTAATTTTGTTCCGAGGTTAAAATATATATAAAATTCATTTAAATTAATTTTTTTGTAGGGAGGTTACGTCTGGTTCATCACTTAATTATTTAATTTTTCTGTGCGGAGGTTACACTTGGTTCGTGGTTAATGGTTTCTGATTTAAATATTTCTGTGGGGAGGTTCATGGCTCATGGTTCATTTCATTTTTTTTGTGGGGAGTTTATTCTAGGTTCATCATTTTAATTATTTCATTTTTTGTGTGGGGAGGTTACAACGTGCAGATAGTAGATCAAGCAGTAGGGTATTTGCTCCTGTTATTGAATTGTCTCTGAAGTTCGTACGGCAGACGGTAACTGGAGAGTTCTCCTGAGCCGACACACGGAACACTGCGGTCGTTAGAGGCCATCATTAGCGGTGCGCGGAGCTACGCAACGCGTAATTACGACTCGCTGAACAGGTGGTGCCACCCGCAAGCCTACGTGCTGCGAGCGCAAACCTTCCTCTGCTACTTCCCTATCTGCCTTACACACCAAAGACCAAGCAACAAGAGATTTTCGTTTGTAAACTGAAGCACCGTTTGCATTAGTGACCATTTTCTAAGAGAAATGTTACGTGAAGCTCGTAAATGTCATACAGACGTCGAATAATTGAAAGCTTGTTAGTGTACAATGTGGTACTGAAACTGAAAGACCTATGTACAAACTATCATCGATATTCTGGTTCCAGTGGACAAGAGCAGACTGGTGAAATACATTAGGCCTGTATTACACCATTATACATCTTTGTCAAAGTCGATATGTCAAATGCTTATGTCAAAGAAATTTGATGGTGTAATACGGAACTATGTCAAATCTCGCCTGTCATCAAATAAATAGGACCAAATCGAGGGCCTCTCGTAGATTTGATCATAAAAGTCGTCCGACTTTTGTTCACTGCAGTGTCAAATGTAACCGCTTGGAGCGCTGGCGTAAAAGACGTTTCTGTAGCGTATTTGTAAACATGGCCTTAAAGTTGGTACGTTCTTTCGACTCTTTTTTTTTTAATAGCTTCGATTAGGGCGAGTTGTGAACAAGGGGCACATGGCCTGCTATTAATTGTGTGTTGATGGGCGGGTAAAATATGCTGCAGGCGACTTCACGTCCACAGTCACCGCTACAGCCACCCACCTCTACATCTGAAAACATCCAGGCAGCTTTCCAGCAAGTCTGAACAGAGGACGTGCACACACTCTAAAATAAAAAATTATTTCTTACCTTTCCACTCTACATTGTCTCTTTTTGAAGCCTGGATACCACAAGTTAAAAAGCGCTTTATCTGCTCCGTACTTTTTATTAAATTTGTAGTTGTTGTAACACAAATTCCATTAATTAAATTATTCAAAAATAAATGTAGTTCTTATTGCCCGTATAGTGTACGAAACATTGATTTACCTTCGCAGATTCTCTCCCCAGTGCTTTATAAGTCGCTTCACACGTTTCTGGAATTACTTTGGTTAATGTGCAATGCGATATTCGAGTGCCATGCTGTGAGCTACAGTAGATCTGTATAATGAAATCACAGTGTCACAGTCTGCCTGTCGCCTGTGCATATAGCATTTCTCAAGAGGGTATTCTGTTTTATAATATGAAAAAGCATTGGACACCTAATTCAGTTATTGCGAGGATACAAATTTTAGTCCAAGATCTACACATTAGTTATATATAGTGGCACGCGCACCAGAACAGTATTCATCATATTCAGCACGACAGCTGATTAACACTGCTATCAGTGATTAATGAAAATACCACAGCCGTATATCACATAATTTATTGTGCCATGAGCGCTTTCGTTATTATAATATAATCAAATTGCCACACTGGCACAACTGAGCAACCTGATTATGTTTCAAGATCGAAACCGGTCGTGTACAATAAATTGGGTAGAAGCATACTTATAGTAGTTTCGGTTAATCACCGAAATTGCCCACCGAAACGTTCCAGCCCATACTCTTGTTACTGCCACTTCGATATTCAGATAATATAAAATACATACACGAGAGGATCTGTCGTCTAAATTAGTAAAATGGTTCAAATGGCTCTAAGTACTATGGGACTTAACATCTGAGGTCATCAGTCCCCTAGATTTAGTCCCCTAGAACTACTTAAACCTAACTAACCTAAGGACATCACACACATCCACTCTCGAGGCAGGATTCGAACCTGTGACCGAAGCAGCAGTGCGGTTCCGGACTGAAGCGCCTAGAAACACTCGGCCACAGTGGCCGGCTTTAAATTAGTAGATTGCGAGTATGTTGACGTGGGTTTTGGCGTCTCGCTTGTCAACTCGTATCACTTATCACCCTTAAAACTTCATTGGAACAATTGTTGAACGAAATCGTTGTTCATCACTCTAAATATGCTGATAGGCTGGTGGAAGGGACATACCAAGAACAAAATTGTGTTTCTGTGGAAATTTTCCGCCAGAATGAAGGTCCATTGGCCCAGTAATAACAAGAATTATTACTTCTTACGCTTGTGACAGATTTGCGTTTACTACGGTAACTTGCCAAATATTGTTGCTATACTCTAGCGTTACAGAGCAAAGATACCTCAAAATACGGACCAGTCAGCAGCTGCTTACCAAGCTCGAACCCGAGCTTCCGCTGTGATTGCAGCAGACCAATCATTCACTACCTACACCTACTGACAAAAAAATTTAAACATCCATAAGAGGACGAGGTAACGAAGTGAAACGGTTGAGAGAGTATGTGATGTTGTGCTGCAATTACAAAACTAAATTATGTTTACAGAGAACTTGGCATTATGAAGCCGACGTTGCACCTGCTCCAGCTTGTATGTATGCACTGATTCAATGCCTGAGACACGCTGGACCATAACTGTTGTAACTGGTCCTTGATATCCTCTATACTGACCTGGGCGGAGTTAACGTTCAAGCTGGGCTACACATGTTGTACTGGGGATCTTTCTGGCGTCGAGAGTACCACAACGTCTCGCAAACAGGTCACATAGACACCTAGTATGTATGGACAATATTGAAAATTGAAGGTACGATACAGTCCCAGGAAAGGTAACACATGAAGGAGCAGTATGTAAGTGACGTACAACTGCGCTGTCAGAGTTCCCCCAATTAATAACAGACGAGACCATACCAGATGGCTCTCACACGTTGAAGCCAGGAGTAACGCCTTCGTTCATCCTCAGAACAATTGAAGAATGAGACCTCACCCAAGGTAGTTATCACACTCACCGACGATGGTTATTCGGGGTAGTGCAGGACCGCAATTCATCGCTGAACACACAAGGACATCATTCATCAGCAGTCCATTCTTCCCATTCACTGATCCATCCCAAACACACAGAGCGAGGTGGCGGAATGGTTATCACACTGAACTCCCATTCGGGAGGGCGACGTTTCATATCCGTTTCCGGCAATCCCGATTTAGGTTTCCCGTGATTTTCATAAATCGCTTCAGGCAAATACCGGGATGGTTCCTTTGAAAGGGCACGGCCGACTTCCCTCTGCGTCCTTCCCTAATCGGATGGGACCGATGACCTTGCTGTTTGGTCACCTCCCCCAAATCAACAAACCAACCAGCCAACCACCCATCCCAAGTATAGCTGTTTCTGTGAGGTGTTAACGGCAGCCTATGCATTTCACAGTAATACCATAATCCGACTGTTACTAGTCTCCAACCAATGAGGCGGATGACACAGAATGTTGCAAGGAGTCCATTATTTGATCTCAATGGCAGATGCGGATGTGAACTAGTTACGATGTGCTTGTTGCACAATACTTTGATCATCCCTTATCGTGGTCGAACATGCTCACCTGGGACCTTGACGACGAATACAGTTTCCGTCACGTTTCCATGCAGTCCAGCATTGGTCCACTGACACATCCGATTGCCCCAGAAATCTGTACATTGGACGATTCGTCAAATGGGAAATGGAGATGCTCAATGACCCCATTTTCCAGCTCGGTCAGTTGTTGATAACCATATCTTATACGAGCACGTGGCATTTTTACTTGCTTCGCAGTAATCACGCAAGATCTGACGCTATTTCCGCCATGTCAGATTGCAGCACTAAATAAGAACAATATTAACGCAACCTGGGGGCCCTCCTCCATTTCACAGTGAACTGCTGTGAACTCCAATTTTAACTCAAATGCTGCTGTGGTTGAAATACTTCTCGTGACAAGGGATTCGTCGTATTACGAGAGTGATGGTGTTTTTGCAGTGGAATACTTAGCTTTGATCTGTCGAATCTGCTCCACGAATGAAGTCCATTACGGGACTATACTGAGTATATTGAACATTTGCCTTGATTTCTGACGTGATGAAAACTTGGATGTTAAAATTATATTTTCCGAGACACTGATGAATACTTTTAACAGCAGATGAATTTTCCTTAGGGATTTACAGAGATGTTCACACATTAACTGTCCTTTACGAACATGACTGACAAAACAGCAACTCTTACGGACTTTGGGTCACTACAATGGTCAAACTGCGACAAACTTCCAGTGCTTACACAGCTCTTAACAATGTATGTTCTGTGGCCTATTGTCAAAAACAGTTACGTTTACTGGTTTAGAATGAAAAGTAAATGATTTACAAAAAAAACTGTTACTACAGATCTAAAGGCAATAGATGATGAGTTATTCTTACTCATTTCTATCTGTTGTTCTTTTAACTGTTGGGTGGAAATTTGGTTGTGAACCTACAATAACAAAACCTATCGTAAAAATATTAATGACAACTTGATTTCACGTTGGATTTTATTCCTGATATCATTGAGGCACAGTACAAAATGTCAAAACGGAATTTCAGATTAAAGTTCTGTATGATAATTTCGTAGTCTCAATATGACTGAAGAACAATAGTGTTTACATCCGAATATTCGATAATCGTTATTGAAAAAGTTATTTAGAACTGATCTAAATGGTTTTTCGTCATTGACCTGTTACATGAAATGCCCAAGTCACCTCAGACACGTCAGATGACTGCTAAATGTTCCTAAAGTCTGTCTTTGCATAAGCTGAAATTTAGGAATATTGTGAATAGATTAGTAGTTTAATTACAACACAGATATTTCTCCTATAACTTTCTTTTAATTATAGTTAAGTGACGTGAAATAATTTTAATGAGATTCATTTGGTATATAAGTTAACCATACAGTTTAATTTGCTGATAAAAATTAATAAAAACCATGGTTTCTAACTTTTGTCCATTGCATACTGTGGATCGGGTAATATACAATGTGCTAAACCTTTAGTGCTATCGAAGCATTCACTAACTACCCTATAATCCGTCCTTTTACAAACTCTAATCATCTACATATTCGCCCACATTTTGTACGTGTAAGAAGTTAAGATGGACATCCGTCCATGTCTCCTGGATGCTTCCCTTTGTTTTCAGACAGCGTAATTCGAGAATTCCGATGAACACGTACTCAGTGATACAACCTTCACCGGACAAAGAGATAACATACATGGTACGCTAAAGGATGTGAAGAAATATATTTCCCACAATTTCATCTATCTGTAATAGGTATGTGATACACAGACTATCCGCTTTAAAAATCATTCTGTTTATAACGGGAAAAGCTGTTCCCGGCGGAGGTTCGAATTCTCCCTCGGGCATGGGTGTGTGTGTTCGTCTTTAGGATAATTTAGGTTAAGTAATGTGTAAGCTTAGGGACTGATGACCTTAGCAGTTAAGTCCCATAAGATTTCATACACATTTGAACATTTTTTTTATAACGGGAAAGAAATAAATGCTTTCCGTCAATTGGGCCTATCAGGAAGGCGTTATGGCCAGTATTTGTTTGGTGTGATACCAGTTACACATTACAGGAGCTAAACTGCAAATACCTGTCCAAATACCGGAGGAAATGCGCCTTACAATCTTACGAGAGACATCTGGGGTGAACAATTATTGCACTGATAATTAAGTAAGCATTCCTGAGTACACGTAATCAAATTGTTCAGAAGGACTTGGTCAGCTGATTTGATCCCAAAGCAACACAGAGGGAGGAGCCAGCTGAATAATCTTGGATGCTTCGATGCTACTGCCTCCGTAGTATCAAAGAATGCCTTAGAATACTACACGAGAGAGTCAACAGATGTTTTGCTATCTTCCATGACAGTCTAAACTGCTTGTAGATTGATAAAATCGAATTAGAGCCGGCACGCACTCAAGGAAACAGCCAAGATATCTGTCCATTGCAATAGGCAATCTGCTTCCACAAATGTGATTTCTGTAAAGGAGTACATCTACATCTACATGGATATTCTGCAAATCACACTGAAGTACATGGCAGAGAGTTCATCGAACCGTCTTCACAATAATTCTCTGTTATTTCACTCCCGAACAGCGCGGTCGAAAACGAACACCTACACTTTTTCCGTGAGATCTCTGATTTCCATTATTTTATGATGACCGTTTTTCCCTAAGGAAGTCAGCGTCAACAAAAAGTTTTCGCATTTGGGCGAGAAGGTTTGAAATATCGTGAGAATACTCCGCCGCAACAGAAAACGACATTGCTTTAATAGTGTCTATCACAGAACCTGGATCATGTCCGTGCCACTGCCTCGCATATTTTGCGATAATACAAAACCCACTGCTCTTTGTTGAACTTTCTCGATGTACTCCGTTAATCCTAGCAGGTAAGGATCCCAGACGGCACAGCAGTACTCCAAAAAAGGACGGACAAGCGTGGTGTAGGCAGTCTCTTTAGTACATCTGTTCTAAGTGTTCCACCAACAAAACGCAATCTTGGGTTTGCCTTCCCCACAGTATTTTCTCTGTATTCTTTCCAATTTAAATTGTTCGTAATTGTAATTCCTAGGTATTTAATTGAATTTACGGCCTTTATATTTGACTGATTTATCGTGTAACACAAGTGAAACGTATTCCTTTTAGCACTTACGTGGATGACGTTACACTTTTCTTTATTTGGGGTCAACTGCCAATTTTTGCACCATTCATATGTATTTTCTAAATTGTACATCAAGTTTACTAGGCGATGAACGACAGAATCATCTGCAAGCAACCTTAGACGGCTGCTCAGACTGTCTCCTAAATCGTTTACATAGATAAGGAACAGCAGAGGGCCTATAACGCTATTCCGTGGAACGCAGGAATCACTTCTGTTTACTCGATGACTTTCCGTCAATTGCTAGGAACTGTCACCTCTCTGACAGGAAATCACGAATCCAGTCACATAACTGAGACGATATTTCACAAGCACGCAGTTTCACGACAAGCAGCTAGTGTAATATAGTGTCAAAAGTCTTTTGGAAAACTAGAAATACGGAAACAATTGGAAATCCCTTTTCAACAGTAGTCAACACATCGCGTACGTAAAGAGCTAGATGTGTTTCCCAAGAACGATGTTTTCTAAATCCGCGTTGATGTGTGTCAATAGACCGTTATCTTCCAGGTAATTCGTAATGTTCGAACACAGTTTATGTTCCAAAATCCTGCTGCACATCGACGTTAATGTTTGAATATTGGTGTGTAACTTTCCAGTTTTTGGGCACGGATGTTTCGTCGAGTGAGCGGTTGTAAATTATTGTTAACGTATGCGCTATTGCATCAGCGTACTCTGAAAGGAACCTAATTGATACACTTTGTACCACAAAACTTGCTTTTATTAAGTGATTTAAGTTGCTTCGCTACTCCGAGAATAGCTACGTCTAAGTTATTCATGTTGGCAGTAGTTCTTGATTCGAATTCTGAAATGCTTACTTCTTTGGTGACCGAATTTCTAAACGCTGTGTTTAGTAACTCTGCTTTCGCAGCACTGTCGTCGATAGTATTTCCATTGCTACCGCGTAGAGAAGGCACTGACTTTGTCTTGCTGCTACCATACCTTACATACGACCAGACTCTCTTTTGACTTCGTCCCAGGTTTCGAGATAAAGTTTCGTTGTGGGAACTTTTATAAGCATCTCGCATAGATGTCCGCGCTAAATTTCGAGCTTCTCTGAAAGATCGACAATCTTGGAGGCTTTCCGTTCGTTTAAATTTACTTGTTCCCTGTTTCTGCAACAGTGTTCTGACCCGTATTGTGCACCAAGGAGAATCAGCTCCGTCTTTACTGTTTCTTTGAATTCAAGCCACATATGGTCTACATTGACACTGTTAATTTGGGGGGAATGGAGTTTGTCTCTGAGGAAAGCGTCAAGTGAATTTGTATCCCCTTTTTTGAATAGGTGTATATATACAGGGTGATTCAAAAAGAATACCACAACTTTAGGAATTTAAAACTCTGCAACGACAAAAGGCAGAACTAAGCACTATCTGTCGGCGAATTAAGGGAGCTATAAAGTTTCATTTAGTTGTACATTTGTTCGATTGAGGCGCTGTTGACTAGGCGTCAGCGTCAGTTGATGCTAAGATGGCGACCGCTCAACAGAAAGCTTTTTGTGTTATTGAGTAAGGCAGAAGTGAATCGACGACAGTTGTTCAGCGTGCATTTCGAACCAAGTATGGTGTTAAACCTCCTGACAGGTGGTGTATTAAACGTTGGTATAAACAGTTTACAGAGAATGGGTGTTTGTGCAAAGGGAAAAGTTCTGGACGGCCGAGAACGAGTGATGAAAATGTAGCACGCATCCAGCAAGCATTTGTTCGCAGCCCAGGAAAATCGACTCGCAGAGCTAGCAGAGAGCTGCAAATTCCACAATCAACTGTACGGAGAGTCCTACGAAAAAGGTTAGTTATGAAACCTTATCGTCTGAAATTGGTTCAAGCACTGTCTGCAGCTGATAAGATTAAAAGAATCGATTTCTGTGATTTTATCCTTGCTCAAATGGAAACAGATGAATCTTTCGTTTCAAAGATTGTGTTTAGTGATGAAGCAACTTTCCACACTAACGGGAAAGTCAACCGTCACAATGTCTGTATATGGGGCACTGAGAATCCGCGGGAAACAACTCAGTATGAACGTGACTCGCCTAAGGTGAACGTTTTCTGTGCCATTTCAGCCAATAAAGTTTTTGGTCCCTTTTTCTTCGAAGGTGCTACTGTAACTGGACTACAGTATCTGGAGATGTTTGAGAATTGGCTGTTCCCTCAGCTCGAACAAGAAGCACAACAATTCATATTTCATCAGGATGGAGCGCCACCACATTGGCACTTACCTGTCGAGTGTCTGGAGGGGGCCATATTGAACATCTCTGAACTTGTTTTTGAGTGAAAAAAAACCTCTTTAAATACTCTTTGTAATGATGTACAACAGAAGGTTATATTATGTTTCTTTCATTAAATACACATTTTTAAAGTTGTGGTATTCTTTTTGAATCACCCTGTATATTTTGTGGACTGGCAAGACAGCCAATCCACGAGGACGGGAGGCCGAAGGGCACGCGTTTAAGCTCACGCAGGATGGCGTGAGGTCTGGAAAATGACAAGGAATTGAGACTAGCAAAAAAGCTACGTAGCTTCTGGAATACCTAACTTTAATCCATAATTGGTGAACATCGGTCTGACGGTACATGCATCACAAGATAAATAGCAAATGATAATGGCGCCTTGGTAGGTCGTAGCAAATGACGTAGCTGAAGGCTATGCTAACTATCGTCTCGGCAAATGAGAGCAAAGTCGGCTGTACAACTGGGCGAGTGCTAGGACGTCTCTCTAGACCTGCCGTGTGGCGGCGCTCGGTCTGCAATCACTGATAGTGGCGACACGCGGGTCCGACGTATAATACCGGGCTGCGGCCGATTTAAAGGCTACCACCTAGCAAGTGTGGTGTCTGGCGGTGACACCACAAAAAAAAAATATATATATATATATATTGGTAGAGGATTTGGGAGTTATAATATTCAGTCTTGCTACGACACCCCTGTGTTCACTAATCCCTGTATCCGTTTTGTGTTCGTTATTAGCTAAGGATTATTTGTTGCTAAGAGGTCAAGTGTGTTTTCACAGCCGTTTTCTATTCGCGTGGGTACATGAGCTAACTGCTCGAAATAATTTTCAGAGAATGCGTTTAGCGCAATTTCGCATGATGTTTTATGCCTGCCTCCAGTTTTAAACATCTATTTCCCCCAACAAATCGAGAACAAATTGAAGTCACCATCAAACTATATTTGTATGAGTCGAGTACGTGTTTGAAATTAAACATAAGTTTTCTTTGAGCCTTTCAGCAGTTGTATCGCCTGAGTAGGAAGGTCCATAAAGGGATACTTTTATTATTTTATTCCGGTTGCCAAGAAAGACCTCTGCCCATACTAACTCAGAAGAACTACCTTCGTTAATATCGCTGCAAGATAAACTACTTCTAACAGCAACAAACATACCACCGCCAACTGAGTTTAGCCTATCCTTTCGGAACACCATTAGGTTTCTTGAAAAACCTTCGGCTGAACTTATCTCCAGCTTTAGCCAGCTTTCAGTGCCTATAGTTATTTCGGTATCAGTGCTTTCTATTAGCGCTTTGAGCTCTGGTACTTTCCCAACACAACTACGATTATTTACAACTGTTGTACCGATGGTTCCTGTATCTACGTTCTTCCAGTGTTCGACCTGCACTCTCTGAGACTGAAGCCGTTTTTGTATTTCCCCAAGACCCTGTAACCTAAAATTCCGCCTAGTCCGCGCCACACAGCACCTGGTACCCGTGTAGCCGCCTCCTGCGTGTAGTGGACTCCTGACCGATTCAGCGGAATCCAAAATTCCATCAACCCACGGCGCAGTTCAGGGAATCTGCAGCCTACACGGTCACAGAACCATCTGAGCTTCTGATTCAGACCCTCCACTCGGCTCTGTACCAAAGGTCTGCAATCGGTCCTGTCGACTATGCTGTAAATGGTGAGTACAGATTTCATCTCGCAACCAGGACTGACGGTCTGCACCTCTGTTAGCCTCTTGAGAGAGAATCTTGAGAGAGAATCTCTTCTGATCCAAAGCGATACACATCATTGACACCGACGTGAGCCACTACCTGCAGTTGGTTATACCCGGTCCTTTTCATGGCATCTGGAAGGACCCCTTCAATGTCTGGAATGACTCCACCCGGTATGCACACAGATTACGCATTGGCTTGCTATCCCTCCTTGGCAGCCATGTCCCTAAGGCGCCCCAAGACGCGCCTAACATTGGAGCTCCCAACTACCAATAATCTCGCCCTCTGTGATTGCCTGGATCGTGCAGGCTGAGAGGTTCCCAGTGAAACAGAACAAGAGATTGCATCTGGCTGAGAGACAGTGTCAGCCACAGACAGCACCTGCAAACTATTTGTCGGTCTAACCAAGAAGGCCTTACGTGCGGCACTCTGAAGTCTTCCACTGCCCGCCATTCCTCGAGGCGACCTCCCACGCGACCACGGGTGAGGTGTCAACCTCAGCGAGAGCATTAACAGAGCCGGTAACCGGTAGGGACCAATCGGTGGACTCAGACATGCTGGGCGCCCGTTGGCTCCGCAAGGCCGGCCCACAACAGTGATGCGCATCCACTGCAACTTCAAGCTGTGTAGCCGAAGCCATTACAGCCTTTAGCTGAGAGCGAAGTGGAACCAACTAGGCTCACATCCGCACACAGCCATCACGGTGCCTATCCACGCTGAAGATAGAGGGAAACTACACTACACAGACAAAGAAACGACCATCGACACGTGCTACGGAAGACTACTGTAGGCACGAAGGAAAACGCATGAACTTGGTTTAACACACAGAGATTCCAAAACTGAACTACCGAAGCACGCAGGTGAGACTAAATAATTCGCTCCTGATTAGGAACTTTTAATATGTCACAAAATCGGTTTACCTTCCGAAGCAAACGGAAATGCTTGTCATAGAATTTTTATAATGGAAACACTAATGAAGTGTCGTCCTGGGTCCAGGAATCCAGCAGACAACTGCTGTTGATTAGTGCTGTTTAAGGGTACTACTAGTGCGGAAAAGGAGCTCTAAACCGTTTCTATACAGGGTGACCCAAATTTCCGCTAAAACTTGACAACTCACTAAGGTACGGAGTAACGCAAATAGAGAGATAAAAACTGACACACATGTTTGAAATGACATGGGGCTTCATTGAAACAGAAAACGAGTGTAAAAAGTGCTTAAAAGGTGGCGTCTGACAATAATATGTACGTGAACCCAAATGGGAATCGAGTATAAAATGAACTGCAATTGGAAAGGGAGTCAGGTTATCCAAAGCATCGCTGATAAAACGCTTTGCTTCATACGTGAAAGATCTGTTACGCACATCGTTTTCTGAGGATCGCTTGCTGGGCCGCCACTTCGGTCATGCTTGGTCTCTCAGGTCTTCAGACCTCAAACCATGAGATTATTGGTAGTAATGTTAACTGACGTCGCAAGTCTACCGCTACCGTCCGACCTGATCAGGGATGCCGAAAGACAACATCCGATGTCAGTTTATCACCATACCTACTGATACATTGCACAGTGCTAATCACAACATTGTCCCTCGACTATAGCTGTTTTTCATAAATGGCGGCCCACAAGTTGGTAATTTGTTATAAAGAACACCGTCTTTGCTAGAAATCAATTGCTGTACTAATCATTGCTTCTGGAAGATATGAAGAGGCATCCGTTGGTCATTTTGTGCAATTTCTTCGGTTTCAGTAAACCCATATGTCACTTCACACTTGTGCGTCAGGTTTAACTCTCTTAGCATGTTATTCCGTGAAGTGTCGAATTTTGAAATGGTAACTAACCTTTGGGCTACTTATGTAACAGTTCACCAATGAAACATGGCCGTGATAAGTCAACTAGAGATGGAATATGCCGCTAGTGGCAACAGCAATACCGGTAGTTGTTTAATCAATTGAGGAGACAACATTTATTTTATAGTATTAAAACCCGCGAATACAAATTAATGTTTGCATTATTAGGTTCGAAATTATGTAAGAAGCATCTCCCTATCCTATAAAGTGTAGAGACTATCGGCAACTAATTCAGATTTTATTGGGTATACTCCGTTCCTTTCATAGGTGCAGAGGCGTAACGTAACAATTTTTGTCTGATTAGTCTCTATCCGACTGCTTTGACGGCAGCGTTACTGCATTACGGCGTCAGTTCATCAATTTCGCCAACAAAACCAAAGGCAATTCATTTGGCCAGAGGGGCAGGAAACAAAGTTCGCAATACGCCGCCCACATTACAGGTGTGCCTGTCTGATGCGGTTACAGTCTGTTACCTGCCACACGGCCAAAAGCCCGCACACAGGCTTTTCCGACAAAGTCCTCCTGTTACGAAATTACGTTGCGTGACGTGCACTTTGCCCGCTACATACGTATGTACGATTAGGCTTGTGATGAAGCGATGGTCGTCTCACGGTCCGCTGCAGAGCAAATTAATTGCCGTAAAGTATGTGCTGATTACCGGGAGGCGCCGCTGCGCGCTTTCACTCACAGCGAACAGCGCTTTCGCCAGGTGAGAGAGGACGCAGGCCGCACGCTCCGCAGTAGGCTCTCGTGGAGTTGGGTACGTCGTTCGCTCCTAAACATATGTGCCGAAATATTCTGTCCTATCCTCTGTTGGCAACTCTCTTCGTTAGCTGAAGAAAACAAGAAGAAGCAGATTCAAAGTTCATTTAAGACGACTGTACCACTATTATTACTTTTACGGCTGACAATCGCTGCTATCAGCTAATGGAGAAACAAGCACATCTTGATCTGAATAAAACAAAAAATCTTTACTAAGAACAATTTTGGTTACTGGCGCTGATGGAATTCGTGCTAAGGATATGCTGCTGACTCAGACATTTTCTGCAATTTGATCTCAAGAACTGTGATTGACCTCCACTTATATTGCTCTTTCTGGGTTACTCGGATTTTCTTGATGGTTGATTATTTATCCATAATCGACTATGGCTGAAACTATAAATGCAAACAGGACGCCAGAGAGGAAGTCCCTGAGCAAAAGAAGGAAAGATGCAGAGACAGCAAGTACTGGGTGGTCAAAAAGTCAGTGTAAGTTTGAAAACTGAATAAATGGTTCAAATGTCTCTGAGCACTATGCGACTTAACTTCTGAGGTCATCAGTGGCCTAGAACTTAGAACTAATTAAACCTAACTAACCTAAGGACATCACACACATCCATGCCCGAGGCAGGATTCGAATCTGCGACCTTAGCGGTTGCTCGGCTCCAGACTGTAGTGCCTACAACCGCACGGCCACTCTGGCCGGCGAAAACTGAATAAATCACGGAATAATGTAGATAGAGAGGTACAAATTGACACACATGTTTGGAATGACATGAGGTTTTATTAGAATCAAAAAAATATAAAAGTTCAAAAAATGTCCGTCAGATGGCGTTTCATCTGATCAGAATAGCAATAAGTAGCATAACAAAGTAAAACAAAGCAAAGATGATGTTCTTTACAGGAAATGCTCAATATGTCCACCATCATTCCTCAACAATAGCTACAGTCGAGGAATAATTTTGTGAACAGCATTGTAAAGCATGTCCGGAGTTATGGTGAGGCATTGGCGTCGGATGTTGTCTTTCAGCATCCATAGAGATGTCGGTCGATCACGATACACTTGCGACTTCAAGTAAACCCAAAGCCAATAATCGCACGGACTGAGGTCTGGGGACCTGGGAGGCCAAGCATGACGAAAGTGGCAGCTAAACACACGATCATCACCAAACGACGCGCGCAAGAGATCTGTCACGCATCTACCAATGTGGGGTGGAGCGCCATCCTGCATAAACATAGTACATTCCAGCAGGTGTTTATCATCCAGGTAGGGGATGATGCGATTCTGTAACATATCTTCGTACCTCTCACCCATCACGGTAGCAGTTATTTTGCTCTCCACCGCCATCTGTCGGACATTTTGTGAACTTTGCTTTTTTTTTGTTCTAATAAAACCCCACGTCATTCCGAGCATGTGTGTCAATTTTTACCTCTCTATCTACATTATTCCGTGGTTTATTAAGTTTTCAAATTTTTACTGACTTTTTGATCACCCGGTACATTTGAAGACTTCCTGAGAATACTTTCAGGGATTCAAAGTATGAAAACAGAAATGGTGGACACTGGTGTTCAAACAGAGCAAACAGCTCCGTGTGGAACTCCCTCCCTCCAAAGATGAGGACTTTGGCCGACTGAAGATAAGGAGCGGCAACAAGAGCGTCCTATGGTGGTGGACCGATCGACGGTGGTGCAGAGAGGTGAAATGCACAGGGGAGGTCAATACGAGATACACGACAGTACATTATCTACCACTAACGAGCTCTGACCTTTGCAGGACTCCCCTTTTGTGGACCCTTAACTTACAGATCGCCATGCAACTTTCCACACTGGAGCAGCCGGGTGTCCTGACCACTGCATGTGGTCTCGGTATGTCACAAATATGGAAGAGAGGCACCTCTGAAATGGAGGCTGTTGACAGAATACAACGTAGGGCAGTGAATCTCATCACTGATTTCGGAGCCCTAGTCAAAAAAGTTTTTCAAATACAAGGAGATGAAAAGGACTTAGACGAGATATATATACAGTCAGTGTTGCCCAATGGACGCATTGCGTTCAATTGGCGGAAAAATTGGCTGGAAAGTCATATCCGCAACTATTTTCCTCTGTTCAGCTGAAGGCGCACAACAATAGACTTGTAATGCAGGAGCTGCGAAGAATGGCGGAGGAGAGGAGACTAGATGTGCTCTGCGTGCAGGAGCCGTATTCCCAAGCTGGGCGAATTGCTTTTGCAGCGGCAACACGGCAAGCGGTCTGCAGCAGGGGCGATCCAAGAGCGGCAATAATTGTAAGTAATAAAGCACTATGAGTAACAGTCCCTTCACAACTTTCGAACAGTCACTGTAGGGTCGTCGAGATACAGTCACCAGTTGGGGTCCTATTCTTGGTCAATATGTACTTTAGTGATGAAATAGAAGAGCACCTGCATCATCTCTCTAGGAAGCCCCTGGCTTTGCGGGGCCATAAAGTACTAGTCACAGCAGACATAAATGTGAGATCCCCCTATGGTTCAGTAGTACAAGAGATACAGACGGAGGCAAGGCAGAGGAGACGATTATAGGCTTGCAACTTGTTGTGGCCAATAGGCCTGGTAATCCCCCTCCCCCCCCCCCCCCCCCACATTCACTGCAGGAAGGTAGAAGGCACGGACATTGGCATCACACTTGCAACGACTAGTGATTTTTTTTCATCAGTCTTCTGACTGGTTTGATGCGGCCCGCCAGGAATTCCTCTCCTGTGCTAACCTCTTGATCTCAGAGTAGCAACCTACGGCCGCAATTACTTGCTGGATGTGTTCCGGTCTCTCTCTTCCTCAACAGTTTCTGCCCTCTACAGCTCCCTCTATTACCATGGTAGTCATTCCCTTAGGTCTTAACAGATGTCCTATCATGCTATCCCTACGGCCGCAATTATTTGCTGGATGTGTTCCGGTCTCTCTCTTCCTCTACAGTTTCTGCCCTCTACAGCTCCCTCTATTACCATGGTAGTCATTCCCTTAGGTCTTAACAGATGTCCTATCATGCTATCCCTACGGCCGCAATTATTTGCTGGATGTGTTCCGGTCTCTCTCTTCCTCTACAGTTTCTGCCCTCTACAGCTCCCTCTATTACCATGGTAGTCATTCCCTTAGGTCTTAACAGATGTCCTATCATGCTATCCCTACGGCCGCAATTATTTGCTGGATGTGTTCCGGTCTCTCTCTTCCTCTACAGTTTCTGCCCTCTACAGCTCCCTCTATTACCATGGTAGTCATTCCCTTAGGTCTTAACAGATGTCCTATCATGCTATCCCTACGGCCGCAATTATTTGCTGGATGTGTTCCGGTCTCTCTCTTCCTCTACAGTTTCTGCCCTCTACAGCTCCCTCTATTACCATGGTAGTCATTCCCTTAGGTCTTAACAGATGTCCTATCATGCTATCCCTTCTCCTTATCAGTATTCCTTTCCTCTCCGATTCTGCGCAGAGCCTCCTCATTCCTTACCTTATCAGTTCACCTAATTTTCAACATTTCTGTAGCACCACATCTCAAATGCTTCGATTCTCTTCTGTTCCAGTTTTCCCTAGTCCATATTTCACTACCATACTATTCTGTACTCCAGACGTACGTTCTCAGAAATTTCTTCCTCAAATTAAGGCCGATGTTTGATATTAGTAGACTTCTCTTGGCCAGGAATGCCTATTCTGCCATAGCTAGTCTGCTTTTGATGTCCTCCTTGCTCCGTCCGTCATTGGTTATTTTAATGCCTGGGTAGCAGAATTCCTTAGGTTCCTCTACTTCCTGACCATCAATCCTGATGTTACGTTTCTCGCTGTTCTCATTTCTGCTACTTCTCATAACTTTTGTCTTTCTTCGATTTACTCTCAGTCCATATTCTCTACACATTAGACTGTTCATTCCGTTCAGCAGATCATGTAATTCTTCTTCGCTTTCACTCAGGATAGCAATGTCATCAGCGAATCGTATCACTGATATCCTTTCATCCTGAATGTTAATTCCACTCCTGAACCTCTCTTTTATTTCCATCATTGCTTCTTCCATGTACAGATTGAACAGTAGGGGCAAATGTCTACATCCCTGTCCTATACCCTTTTTAATCCGAGTACTTCGTACTTGGTCGTCCACTGATAGTATTCCCTCTTGGCTCTTGTACATATTGTATATGACCAGTCTCACCCTATAGCTTACTCCTATGTTTATCAGAATTTCCTACATATTGCACCATTTTACTCTTTCAGACGCTTTTTCCTGGTCGACAAATCCTATAAACGTCTCTTGATTTTTGTTTAGTCTTGCTTCCATTATCAACCGCAATGTCAGAATTGCCGCTCTCGTGCCTTTACCTTTTCTAAAGCCAAGCTGATCGTCATCGAGCACATCCTCCAGTTTCTTTTCCATTCTTCTGTCTAGCATTTAGCAGCTTGGATGCATGAGCTGTTAAGCTGATTGTGCAATAATTATCGCACTTGTCAGTTCTTGCTGTCTTCCGAATTGTGTGGATGATAATTTTCCGAAAGTCTAATGGTATGTCGCAATTCTACACGCCAACGTGAATAGTCATTTTATTACCACTTACCCCAGTTATTTTAGAAATTCTGAGGAATCTTATGTATCCCTTGTGCCTTATTTGACCTTAGCTTCTCCAAAGCTCTTTTAAATTCTGATTCTAATACTAGATTCCCTATCTCTTCTAAATTGACTCCTGTTTCTTCTTATGTCACATCAGACAAATCTTCCGCCTCATAGAGGCTTTCAATGTATTCTTTTCACCTATCCGCACTCTGCTATGCATTTAACAGTGGAATTCCCGTTGTACTCTTAATGATATCACTCTTGCTTTTAATGTCACCGAAGGTTGTTTTGAATGTCCTAAATGCTGAGTCTGTCCATCCGACACTCATTTCTTTTTCGAAGTCTTGACATTTTTCCTGCAGCCATTTCGTCTTAGCTTCCCTGCACTTCGTATTTATTTCATTCCTGATCGACTTGTATTTCCGTATTCCTGAGTTTCCCGGAACATTTTTGTACTTCCTCCTTTCATCAATCAACTAAATTATTTCTTCTGTTATCCATGGTTTCTTCGCAGTCACCTTCTTTGTTCCTATGTTTCCTTTCCCAACTTCTGTGACTGCCCATTTTAGAGATGTCCATTCTTCTTCAACTGTACTGCCTACTGAGCTATTCCTTATCTATAGCCTTAGAGAACTGCAAGCGTATCTCGCCTGGATTCGAACCCGGGACGGAAGACATTTTTGATTACGAATCGAAGACGCTACCCCTAGACGACGGGTACAGACTTAGTGCTATAAATACCCGTAAGCAACAGGGAAGTGCATCATAAGGCCACCACAAGCGATCATTAACTGATTACTTTTGTTCTAGGTGATAGAGAGCGCCAGTGGGAAATGGGGTGGGACGTGCAATTAAACTGTAATAGGACAGATTGTGCGTGCCTAGCTACGGAATGCGACATCCATGCATTTCCAGAAGGTGACGAGGATGGAGACGAGTACGCCGAGAAACTGCTGCGGGCCATCATAAGAGCAGTGAAGGCAGCCGTACCAGCCAAGGGGAGAGCTGTTGCGGGCTCTCCGTCACCATAGTCTACCGATCTGGAGCAGATGCGCCAGTCTGTTAGAAAGGTGAGGACGCACAGCGGAGTGTCGCTTGCTGGGAGTAACAGAGATGGTTAGCAATACAGTTGAAAGAGACTCTTCAGCGGGAGCTTAGAGCAGTTAGGTTCCATAGCTTGCCTGGAGCGGTATGTACTTAATCAACTGGCTGCTTACTCTTGGGGAGTATCGTATAAGTTAGTAAGAGGAAAGATTCGCTCCCCAAAGGTGTTATCTGCCTTCAGGTGGGGGGACAGGATGACCAAATCCTGGCAGGAAACTGTTACAGGTTCTTCTACAGTCCCTGCAGCCGGATGACAGCAAAGAATGGGAAACATAGAGTCAGTGCCAAGTAAGAGAAGAGGACAGCGCAGCTTACATGGAAGAAAGGGCGTTATACCCCTTTTCAGAAGAAGAAAGAAGGGGAGAGCTCTGGGGCCAGACAACATTGTCGCAGAGGTGGTGCAGTGGTTAGTGATGCCATTTACAAAGCTATACAACGAATGCCTTAGGCTGCATAAACTCCCGAAAATACGGAAAAAGGCAAGCGTGGTCATAATTAAGAAGGGACCAGACAGAGATCTAAAAGAAACAAAATCGTATGGCCCTATGCCTATTGGATTTTCTGTGAAAACTTTGAGAAATTACTGGCTGATAGACTGGCAGCACACTGGGTGTTGTGCAGGATGAGTGACAGGGAGTTCAGCTTTGGGTCTGGGCTGTCGAAGTCACGCAGTTGCCCTGGCAGCAAAGGTCTGTGGCTCAGCCCCACACAAATACATCGTTGGCATCATGGTGAATATCAGTGGCGCCTTCGACCACCAGTTGTGATCTTTGCTCTTCTCCTGCCTGCGGGAGAAGAAGCGTCCATGGCCGCTATACGATTTTCTGAGAAGTTTTTGTGAAGATTGGGAGGTCTGGCTATCATCTCGTGTAGCGTGTTGTAAATGCAAGTGGAGTGCTTACTCTGCGTTATTGCTAGCAAAAACGTTATACGAAATTGACTGGGCAGTGAAACACCCATTACCAATTAAGGAAGACAATCACTGCAAAATACATTCTGCCCCTTAGGCACAGAATGCTCTGGCCCTGTTCAAAAATGATAACTTTGGTCCCAATGCACATAACAAATAAATTAAATTGTGTTATTGTGTTAACTCTAAGGCAGCAACGGATGAAGGCGATATATTCTGCTGGTCTCCCACGAACAAAAAAAAAAAAAAAAAAAGAAAAAGAGAGAGAGAGAATAATCTAGCTAGAGGCTCAGCAGCGTGCAATGCGGGCCATAATACTTTGAAATGTACATGAAATTCTTAAATTCTTTTGGCTGATAAATGCAAACATTTAAGAAAAATCCAACTTCTTTGAAAAACGTATTACCTGGACAGGGGGCGGTACTGATTGTGGTGAATTACTAACACATTTTTTTTTCTGTGAACTTATATTTAAGTTTGTCTTTTCAACAAACATGAAAATTTAAGTTAGGCCAGCAAAAATTGACTGATAATGAGATTTTTACAGCAAGTATTATCTAACCTCACTAAACCAGCATAACTGCAGATCATCAAATTACATATAGCTCTGTTAACGAATCCTAGAAACAACACAAAAGTGAAATGTCTAACTAGCCTTTTTATCAAATCAGTTTACTTACATCCGTGGGTCATATTGTCAGCCAACTCATCTACACTAAGGCGCTGGCAATACGAAAATCTTAATTATTTAACATCTTCACCTTGCTTGCATGAAGACTTCTGCTTCCATCTCCTCGGAATTCTTCATTAATCAAACACTTGGTGCCTTCACAAAGCACACCACGGAAACTGCCTACACCATTCTCTTTCACTCACGGACAACTACCTACAACTGTACGGCGAGCGCTCTCTTACTCCAACACTACAACCTCACACCAGAAACAGTATCTTTGGTTCTGCGGTCTTGCTCAGTCAGAGACACACATCTTTTATAGTATACTAGTTTCACTTTGCTTACATTAATATTATTATCATATTCGGGTGCGACACACACGTGTCCCCCAGTAGACTCATTTCACAACCCTCCAGTGGACTTTTACGAATTTCGCACATATTTGGAAGTACCTTGTACTAAAAATGTATGTATCTCATTACTGATAAGTAAAAATCTTGAATAGCATAAAACCATTACATTGTAGTCCTAACGACCATTCTAAAGTAACATGTCATGATTGTACAAACAATCTAACTGTATAATATCATTACACTTGAAAGAACTGAGAGTGCTCAGGTGCACTAGTACGAATCATAATCTGGTTATATTATGAGTAAATTATCTCGTAAACATGTTGCTGACAAATCATGTGTGGCAAAATCAGTATACAATTCTCATCGTAAAGATAATGGTGCAGGATTGGACAAGGGAAAGGAAGAGTCATGCCTGAAGCCTACGAGCATGTTGAAGTGGCTGAATCATAAAGTCCATTTCTTTTTCTTTTGTGCTGGCTCAACAACTTAGTAGAGACCAATGTGGATTGCATTCAGTCTACCAACACATCTGAACTCCGTATTATTTCCCTCAGCCATGTGCAGAGATACAAGAGGAACTCGGCCACAAGAAACAACATCTATAGTTGGCCATTATCATAATAACAGTAATGTGATGACCATCAGCATCAGTGCTCTTCATAGTGGAGATTCTTCTGACATCCAAAAGATATACGTGTAGTCACTTATGTTGAAGTATGAATACCAGTAACAAAATGCTCTTATACCATGAACAGAGGTAGAAGACCAGATAACAGAAGGCATGAAATGTAGCAAAGGTGCGGCAATGGAGCATGACCATTTCTATGTAAGGCAACATCGAGTAATCTATCTCATTAGAAAAAGTTCAATATCCTAATGAAATTACAAAATGGACGAAGCAACAACGCTTTACACCAGAGTGAATAGGCCAAACTGAACTCTAAATAAGACAAAATCAATAACTTTGGCATCAGGCTGTCAATTCGACATAGAATAACCTAACATGACAACATCCCTGCTTCATAGCACTATACTATGGCTCTCAGTGGCCTTGTATATACAATATTGTGACATAAATACTTAAGAAAAACAAACAATAAAATCAAGAACTGAATGGCTCCAAGTGGCCTTGTACTTGGAATACATGCAAATCTTAATAATATTTAAAACAACTGTTAGAAAATATCAATCAGAAGCTCCAAGTGGCCTTTCTATATATATAAATGCTGTCCTTAGCAGCTATAAAATGTTCCAGAAATCATCATTGTGGCTCAAAGCAATTTCAAGTTAAGTTTGGCTTTTCAATACGTCTGACGATTGAAGTTACATTCGTCAAAAAAATACATCAGGTTTCCTGATTGATTGACAAGCAATGAGATTTTTACAGCAAGTATTATCTAAACTCACTAAATCAGCATAACTACAAGTCATCAAATTACATGCAGCTCTGTCAACAAATCTAAGAAACTTCACGGAACTGAAATAGCTGATTAGTTTTTGTACCTACTCGTTCGACGTACATTCTGGGTTTACTCAACAATATCCAATTATCAGCCAACACATCTATACTAACGCGCTGGCTAAACGAAAATTATAATTGTTTTACATCTGTACTTTGTGCAATGTCCCTATGTAATGTAAAATTCCGGATGCGAGCACCGACGATGATGCTCTACTGTAACTGAGACGACAACGCTGTTTGCTGTGACGACAACGCTCTTTGCTGTGGAAAAAAGCATTTAGCTTTATTGCAGTGATTGGATTGCAGATAAGGAAAGCTGACTGGACAATGTGTTTTTTTGAGGTCAGATAAGTTTGCATATAGAGGTAATTTTGAAGTGCAAGAGATACAACTTGTAATCACAATTATCAAGAATAAAAAAATTTAATTTGTGAAAAAGAAGGTAAACATCGGTTACAAACTTTTATTCGGTGTTGGATCCCCTGACCTGCATAAAACGATTAGTGTGCTTAGCAATACACTGCATAGTGATCTCTTCGCGAATCAACAATACTGGGTGAATCTGCTACTATCATGGTCCGAATGACGTGTAATGTTTCGCAGTCAGCTTGTGTGTTCAAGACCTTCCTTAATCGTCCAGTTTTGTTAGTCAGAAGATATCATACTGCCACTGTTGCTTAGTTGCTTAGCCTTCTCATTCTGAAAGTGTTTTCCAGAAAATGTTACGGCGACTGTGAAAACTTTATCTGCCACGAGAGACGGAGTCTTCATCGCGAGTCTTAGCTGTTTTCTCCGACTGCCTGGCGTTATCTGAGAACCGGAGAAACGGAAACCTCCGACCGCCAACTCATCCTGTACCTAACCCAATCTCTCCTTACAGCAGCCACGAAGAAAACATACTTTATCAGTAGTCAAAATCTTTTTTCCACGGGATTTTATCGTAGATAGGTAAAAAATTTTACAATGTATGCATCTAGGGAAATGATCAAAAGAGAGTTTAAACGCAGTACCTGTCTTATCAATGTCAAAGTCAAAGTTCAAGTTAGCTAACTAATTAAAATTTTTTTACGACGTAGCAGTTCATTTTACTTGCTTGCTTGAAGACTTGTGCTTCCTCATTAATCTAACACTTGGTGCCTTCAAAAAGTGCACCACAAAAACGCCTACACCATCCTCTTTCACTCACAGGCAGCTACCTACAACTGAGCGCCAAGCGCTCTCTTTACCAACACTACAATCTGATACCGGAAACAGTATCTTTGGCTCTGCGGTCGTGTAAAGTCAGCAATCCGCTTTATAAAACCTATCAGAGACATAAATAGCTTATAGTATACTAGTTTCATTTTAGTTTACATTAATATTATTATCGTATTCGGGTGCCACATAAAAGTGTCCCTCCTTTCAATATCAAACTGGCATAACCTGTAATGCTGCGGATAGTATAGTGTAGTTGGTTAGCAGAGAATACCTTTAATGCATAGTCATAGTAGTTAATACTAACAATGTAGCTTGCCCGTAGCTGATCAGTTACTAACACATTACTTGCAAATTGTAGATCAGCTGCCACAATAAATTATTAAAACACTAATTTAAGGTAGTGGTTTATCACGTATAATAATAAAGATTGAATAAAGAAATATATAAAATAAAAAAAAGAGTGTAAGGGGAGATGGAAATGTTTTCGTCTGAAGGCCGTACAGTCCAGAATCGAATAATCAAGCAGGCAAAAGCAGTTTGAGTAATGAGACAATCATCCCACCAACGCACAAAGTTGAAGGTACTTGTTTAGTAAAACGCCTTGATCTGCTGCGTAATGAAGTCCGTAACTGCCTGCCTGCTTTCCGAGATTTGCGATATGGGAACGTGCGTTATCATGAACTTGGCGCACCATTCCACAACGGTGGTTTCCGACAGATATACTGCCCCCTACAGATTCTTCATTCGGCGATGGATGTCTGCCGGTGTTTGTCTTTCGGTAGCCAAGAAAAGAAACGTCCTATTTGGACGTATTTTGTAATAATGTCGCTGTAGATCACGTTTCGGCATTCACCGCACGTGCGTCGGAAAGAGACGAATGCCATGCTGATCCCTAGCCTACATTTCGCTGCTTATATACTCCCACCGGAGTCGCCTTACGTTGCATATACGCTGCACTGATGCCCGCAAGTGGAAGCTTTTCGAAATGTAATAATTAAGGTTTCTGTCACAGTTGTAAATAGTATTTCTTATCACTGATTAGTTTCGAACATTCTCGTTCATTCTTAAATAATTACCTGCATATCTTTGCTTTTGCTGTACATAACACAGCTGGTTTCACACCAGATCAATATAATAAATGTTACTTGACTGTATAAGCATTTAACATACGTCTATGTAATCTTAATACAGTCAGGTGACATTTTTTATATTTTCAAATGGATTAAGAACAATCTTCACCCCCAGAAAATATTTATTTGTAATTGTAACGGTTTTGAGCGGAATGTGATCATCTTCAGACCATTTATACCACGACGGTATGAGGTGGCATAAAACGGAGGAGGTGTTGTGGCCCCACGAACTTCAACTGCTGAACTTACAGTTAAAATATTTTAGGTCGACCGCTGATTTTCTCCAAGAGAAATGTTCTCAAAAACTATTTGCTATATTCAAACGAAGTAATTTTGGAAATTTGTAGTAAGTTCCTATGGGACGAAACTGCTGAGTTTATCAGTTCGTAGGCTTACACACTACTTAATCTAACTTAAACAAACTTACGCTAAGGACAACGCACCCCCGTGCCCGAGGAAGGACTCGAACCTCCACAGGGGGAGCCAAGCGAACCTTGGCAAGGCGATGTATAAACAGGTGTATTATGCAGAGCAAAACATTACAAATGAAGAGCAAGGGTCAAACTAGTCGCTAATAATACCTTGATTAATCGACTGCAATTATACTGAGTTGCTGATCCTGATAACATAATGTTAGAATTACGTAAATGCAGAAATTTTTTGATCGGCCCTTATACTTGAATGGGAGCCTGTCTTTATGTGTCCAGATGTTCTCGGACTGTATCCACGTTTGTATGTGATGCCGATCTGTGCTACCAGCGCCAGTATCTAACTTTGAGAAGATGACGGTTCACAGTAAATGGTGATGTTGTCAGTCACCTGCTCTGCATTCAGGCTCCAGAAGCTTGTGCAGAAGATGATATGCGGCCTACCAGATGTCACCCACTGCCGAGTCACCCACTGGGTGAATACTCCTTGAGGGCGTCCACCTCGCTGATGGTACGTGTGATCAATTCTGTAGCTGCCCTCTGTTCCTTACGGACTATCTTGTCGTTGACCACCGTTCAGGGCGGACACACAAATTCGACATCGATCATGTTGGAGACTAGTGTTTGAGTACCATCCGCACCCTGAGGCGAGCAAGTACCCTGGATGTGGCTCCAATTATCGGCCGCGGCGCACAGTCCCCGGCAGCCCCTGCCGCCCTGCGGCCATTGACGGTGCACGCTGCCTATGCACGCCGTTGTCTAGGCGGTCCTGTTGATGGCGGCTCGTTGAGCTTCTGCAAATAATTTTGTCATCCAAGAAGCAACGTCCTATACTCCAGCGGCAACCAAACCTCTGTACTTAACCTGAATAAACGTCTTACTAGTGGTACGCCCCTCGATTCTAGTTATCTCAACCCACGTCCTGACGAAGGAGGTGATGCTTCATTATTATCTTTGTGCAGCTGTTTCCTCCGTCATTGTTGGGTGCTGGGATTGCATGCTGACCCCAAACTACAAAAATCTACTTACATAAATTTTTAACGACTTCACTGTATAGTAGTGCAGCTTTCTTCAGACGTTACTTCATCATAGGTAATTACTGAGCCGCGGCGCGGCAGTTGGATTTAGCCTTGCGCGAATATCCTTTTTAGCGTTATATATCAATAACGGTCAGCTTTCTGGGTGGGACCACTATGGTGAGTGAGAGACAGAGAGGAAAACAAGGCTGGATGACGTTGATTGAGCTCTGGTGTGCTCTTAGTGATAGTAGTGCACTTGTTACGTACCTGAGTGATGAGCGGATGGAGCATGTCTATATTGGCGTAGTGTTTTGAAGCACGTCGTGGCGAGCGGGTTCGCTGGCCTGGGTTCAAAATGGGTCAAATGCCTATAAGCACTATGGAACTTAACATCTGCCGGCGGCGGTGCCCGAACGGTTCTAGGCGCTTCAGTCCGGAACCACGCCGCTGCTACGGTCGCAGGTTCGAATCCTGCCTCGGGCATGGATGTGTGTGATGTCCTTAGGTTAGTTAGGTTTAAGTAGTTATAAGTTCTAGGGGACTGGTGACCTCAGCTGTTATGTCCCATAGTGCTCAGAACCATTTGAACCATTTGCACTTACCATCTGAGGTCATCAGTCCCCTACAACCCAGAACTACTTAATCCTAACTAACCTAAGGATATCACACACATCCATGCCCGAGACAGGATTCGAACCTGCGACCGTAGCAACAGCGCGGTTCCGGACTGAAGCGCCTAGAACGGCTCCCACAGCGGCCGGTTCGCTGGCGTGGGGCATGGCGGACGGTAACTGCTATTGCACGCATTGGGAGGAGCCATAGCTGTCGTGATACGGCAGTGCGATGGTGACTTCTCACCTGGATCGTAAGCATCCTGCTTGATTTGTCCACTTATTGCGGAGACTTCCTTTGTTTAATGGTGAGCTCTGATACATTTCCTCGGGTAATCGTTATTATTATGGGGAAACCTACAAGCGTTAACGCATTCTAGTTGTCTGCTAACGTGAGTTTTTTTCTTTTTAAAGAAAGGAAGGGTCTGGAAACGAGTTAAGCGTAGTTATCAGGGCTGTGAAAAAGTTTGTCCCGATACTTGCGAGGTAATTAAAGTACGCTGCGCGTGGGCAAGTTTGTCGACTGAGACTGTCACAATGGTTAAATAATGTCCTAATTTCGTCAGATACTGGTCGCAACCGTTGATACATTTAAATGAATATTTTGAGTTGGTTCCTTAATCCACACGGTAGCTGCTAAAGGTCCATATTGTTAAATTTTGTTCATTTTTGGAAACGTGAAGGGATTCCTTTTAAAATGCGTGTGTTCATTTGTTATGAGCTTGCACTTATGGCTGACGTGCGTTATGCATGTCGTCGCTCAGTGGTCCCTTGTTAACACAACGTGAACATATTTTGGTTTTAAATTTCCCTTCAGATTTTTCAAATCTATTGTTAGGATCATTCTTTGCGATCGTATCTTTCCATCGTTGATTTGGTCACATTAAACTCCCTGCATGACTTTGAAGCTCCCATTTCAGAAGATACAACGGCTCAAACTGACACTTCCATTCATTTTATATCCAAGAAGTCTGTATCTGTATTTTTAATGTTAGTTTGGACCATCTAAAAACATAATAATAAATATTTATAAATATAGCTTGAAATTTAGTAGCACCAAAAATGGCTGGATATAACGGGGGAATAACTCATTCAGCCTCGTCCAATTCCGGCCTAAGAGCACATTTCAAGTGGTTCAAGTGGCTTTGAGCACTATGGGACTTAACATCGGAGGTCATCAGTCCCCTAGAACTTAGAACTACTTAAACCTAACTAGCCTAAGGACATCATGCACATCCGTGCCCGAAACAGGATTCGAACTTGCGACCTTAGCGGTCGCGCGGTTCCAGACTGAAGCGCCTAGAAACGCTCGGCCACACTGGCCGGCAGCACATTTCAAATTAACAACTTTTAAGGAACGTGATAAGTGACGAATTTAAACGTATTACGAGCTGACGTGTAGAGAACACCATGAATTTTATAATAACATGTCGTTTAAGGGTGTACAATTAAGTCTTAACGGCTTATCTCGCATTTAAATTAACTAAATGTTATAAAGACACAATTGGAAACGTGAAGGACAACCATTTACTTACAAGTCGCACGCCAAACCAAGTAAAAATTGCTGTCACACCTTTCCTTCCATTCAGAGACATAGCTACATGCCACCACAATAGGTTGCGTCATTTCTGATCAAGAAAACAAAAAAAGAATTGCCTTGTGGCTAGGGCCTCCCGTCGGGTAGGCCGAACGTCTGGTGCAATTATTTTGAGTTGACACCACTCTGGCAACTTGGTTGTGGATGAGAATGAGATGATGATGATGATTAGGACAACATAACACCCAGTCCCTGAGCGGAGAAAATCTCCAATCAAGTCGGGAATCGAACCCAGGCCCCTTTTCATGAGAGTCCGTCACGCTCGCCACTTTTTTTAAATCTCATTTTGTTCGTTTTCGCTCGTTGCATCTGCTCTGCGCGGATTTCGCAATACACCCGTTTAAGTTCGTCGTTGATCCTTCACCTCAGTTCTTTTCATTACAGAGGACAGTTAACCCTCTAGCCGAACACGCTGAGCTACCGTGCCGGCATACCACTCAGCTATCGGGGCGGGCTAGGAAACAGAGTAATCCCGTTGCGCCCCAGTATGCCATTCTATCCCGAGTTCCACAGCTGACGTTCTGTAACATTTGTCATAAGGATAGTTTGTCACACACCGCTATACCCCAGGTGCTACTTTCTATAAAATTTTACATCTGAAGGTGCAAACTCATCAGGCCAAAAGTAGTTGTCAATGATTATAATTTTTTTTTATATATTCGCTAGCAGACAATTATTTATAAAAGCCCGCTAGCTTTTAAGAAATCGGGGACGATTATTTACCAGTACTTAGTGATATTATGCTGGAATAGATTTACAGGAGATAACCAAAATCATACAACGTAAGTATCCCATCTCATGAAATGTTTACGCTGGCATCGTGTAAGAAATTTCGCTGTACGTATCTTTACCGCCATTATTAGAGACATACTGTCGCAGGGGAGGGTCGAGTCGTATCGGAAAGAGGGTCATATCTGACAAGGAGTGTTAGTAAACTCTAGATCTAGTGAGGCAACCTGTCACGTCACTGCAGCCTGAACTACGGAACAACGATAGCGCTCGCGGCGATTTCAATCGAAACAAGTGAGTTTCGAAGAGACGGCAAATCGTCTGTTCCGTATGAGTTTTTCGGTGCACACAGTTTTCCATTGCATCCCTACATTGAAATGAATTATTCTACATATTAAATGCTGTGATAATGTCTAATCCGGGTAATATCAATGGGAATGTGGAAATGGTAAACTAGCACCACCGATATGTGTGGGTTGCATCGGACAAATTAATGTCTTGTTGTGCAGGACAAAAATTATACCATAGTACCTCAATGTCTTACATTGTTTTACTATGGTAAAAGGCAAATATGGAGCAGTCACAACATTATTGGGATCAAAATAACACGAAGAAAGTCGTAGAAGCCTTCTGAACTCTTTAAATTTCAACTATGGATGTGACTGAGACATATCCAGTTCCAAGAAGTACATTAGGTGGAAGACTGCAAGCTGCACGGGAAAACAAAAAGATGACTTCTTTAAAAAATAACATGTATTTGCGGGAACATTTACTGATGTACTGTAACTAACATTATGAAATAATGTTAATGAAATCTTCGACTATGACGTGATTCATTCCACATTTGTGAGGGTTGGGTCCACGAGAGCTGTGTCTGTATCGTGCATACGATAAATGTCTCAATAGGGGGAATAACAATATTTTGAAGTAGGGTTATCTACAAGAGTTTCACCTAATGATATTATTATAAATTCATTCTAATTTAAGTTAATTTTATCCCGACGTGTAATCTTAGAACTAAGCTGCATATTGAGTTTACTTTTATTTTATGTTTACAATTAAAACATTTTTGTAACAAAAATGACTTCTTTACACTTACAATTTTGTGTTCTATACAATCCGTAAAAAATTTGAACAAACAGAATTGAATGGATAGAATAAGCGTATTAACGTACAGTTTGCATATACAGGTAATTAAAGTTTCGTAACTTCACAGGGACCCCAGGAAAAACGAGTGATTGTAGAACAATGAAACTTCATGGAAACATTTTCAAGAACATACGGGAGAGAAGTAACGAATAAACCACTGAAAGCAACATAGTATCATTTCCACATGAGAGGGTAACATCCAGGGGTTTAATTGCATACCGTGTTTACGTCCCAGGCTACAAATGTTGCTGAATGTGACGATCATCTGCATCCACGTCAGTCGTACTAATTATACCATTTCGCAATTGTTCGCAGTACGTTTCGAGCGGTGGAGTATGAAATATTCAGCTGTCCTGACAAAACTCATGCACTGCCTGAAGACAGCATATTGGGTCCAGCATTCTCGTGTCTACAGCAGCAGCATACGGACTGGTCTAGGATAGCGTCTTTGCTAATAAGCGTCCTCAGTCCCGGGTTCGAATCCCGCCAGCGCTTAAATTTTTATTAATAATCATCACTGCCGGCCGAAGACTTCCGGCATAGGAAGTCACCCTCATTCTGCCAACGGCCTTGTCCAAGAGGGCGGAGGAGCGGACAGAGGTTTAGGGCACTCTCATGTCCTAGGGGTTGGAAACTCACCCTAAAGAAGGAAGAATGAGCATTAATCAATGGCTTGAGGACGCAGTAGGCAATGGAAACAACTACATTAAAGACACGTACCCACATTCAAAAACTGTCATAATGATCTCCATATTGGCAAACGGTTCTTTAATAATCCTCCTTTATGATCTCCGGGAGGGGTCTGCCAAGAGGGACGTGATCATGAAAAAAAGACTGAATAATCAATGAAAGGATGACGTTCTACGAGTCGGGGCGTGGACTGTCAGAAACTCGAACAAGGTAGGGAAACAAAAAACCTGAAAAGGGAAATGCAAAGGCTCAATCTAGATGTAGTAGGTGTCAGTGAAGTGAAATGGAAATATCAACGGCAGCAGAAAATGGTATAACGGAAGTTGGATCCGTTATAAATAAGAGGGAAGGACAGTTCAGTGATAGGGTTCTTCTTATCAGAATCGACAGATAACCGACAACCATAGTTCACGTATACATCGCAACTTGAAGACGAAGAGACAGAAAAAGTATATGAGGGTACTGAAAAGGTGATAAAGAACGTAGAGAGAGATGAAAATGTGATAGTCATGGGGGACTGGAATACAGCTTAGAGGAAGGAGTAGAAGAAAAGGCTACAGGAGAATATGGGCTTACGACAATTTCAGCTAATAATACTCTATTCAAGAATCACAAGAGGAGGAGGTATACTTGTAAAAGGCCGGGTGATACGGGAAGATTCATTTAGATAACATCAAGGTCAGACTGAGATTCTGAAATCAAACTCAGGATTGTAAAGCATACCCAGAAGCAGATACACATTCAGATCACACTATACTGTAGTAGTGATGAAGAGTAGTCTGAAGTTAAAGACGCTGGTAAGGAAGAATCAATACGCAAAGAATGGGGATACGAAAGTACTAGAGAACGACGGGATACGCTTGAATTTCTCTAAGGCTATAAATACAGCGGTAGATAGTACAGTTGAAGAGGAATGGACCTCTCTAAAAAGGGCCCCCACAGATGTTGGAAAGAAAACCGTAGTGACAGAGAAAGTAATTGCGAAGAAGCTGTGCGTAAGAAAAGAAATATTTCTGTTGATAAATGAAAGGAAGAAGCACAAAAATGCTCCTGGAAACTCAGGAATACAGAAATACAAATCGCGGAGGAATGAAAGAGATAGGAAGTGCAGTACAGCTAAGACGAATGGCTGCATGAAAAATGTGAAGACATCGAAAAGAACTATCGAAAAGAGAGACTCAGCATACAAGAAAGTCATAACAATCTGCGGTGATATTAAAAGCAAGGGTGGAGAAATTGAGAGAGCAAAGGGAATTCCACTGTTAAATGCAGAGGAGACAGCGGGGAGGTGGAAAGAATACACTGAAAGCCTCTATGAGAGGGAATATTTGTCTGATGTGATAGAAGAAGAAGCAGGAGTCGATTTGGAAGAGATATGGGATCCAGTATTAGAATCAGAATTTAATAGAGCTTTGAAGAACTTAAGGTAGATAACATTCCATCAGAATTTCTAAGCGAGAATTATCGCAGAATCAGCTTAACACCTCATGACAAGAATAGTATACAGAAGAATGGAAAAGAAAATGGAGGATGTGCTAGATGACGTTCAGTTTGGCTTTAGAAAAGGTAAAGGCGAGAGAGACAATTCTGACGTTGCGGTAGATAATGGAAGCAAGACTAAAGAAAAATCAAGAGACATTTATACGATTTGTCGACCAGAATAAAACGTTTGATAGTGTAAAATGGTGCAAGATGTTCGACATTCTGAGAAAAATAGGGGTAAGCTACAGGGAGAGACGGGTCGTATATAATATTTATAAGAGCCAAGAGGGAATAATATGAGTTGACGACCAAGTAAGAAGTGCTAGGATTAAAAAGGGTGTAAGACAAGGATCCAGTATTAGAATCAGAATTTAAGTCATTCGCCCCTACTGTTCAATCTGTACTTAGAAGAAGCAATGATGGAAATAAAAGAAAGGTTCGGGAGTGCAATTAAAATTCAAGGTGAAAGGATATCAGTGGTACGATTCGCTGATGACATTGCTATCCTTAGTGAAAATGAAGAAGAATTACATGATCTGCCGAACGGAGTCAAAAGTCTGATGAGTACAGAATAATGAGTGAGAGTAAATCGAAAAAAGACAAAAGTAATAAGAAGTATCAGAAACGAGAACAGCGAGAAACTTAACATCACGATTGATGGTGATGAAGCAGATGCAGTTAAGAAGTTCTCCCACCCTATGAAGGAAGGAGCAAGGGGGACATCAAATGCAGACCAGCAATGGCAAAAATAGCATTCCTGGCCAAGAGAAGTCTACTAGTAATAAACATAGGCCTTAATTTGAAGAAGACATTTCTGAGAATGTACGTCTGGAGTACAGCGTTGCATGGTAGTGAAACATGGATTGTGAGAAAACCGGAACAGACGAATTTTGAAAATGAGGTGGACTAATAAAGTACGGAATGAGGAGGTTCTGTGCAGATTCGGAGAGGAAAAGAATATGCGGAAAACACTGATAAGGAGAAGGGACTGGGTCCTACGACATCTGTTAAGACATAAGGGAATGACTTCCGTGGTACTACAGGGAGCTGTAGAGGGCAAAACTGTGAGTAAGGTTGAGATTGGATCATATCCAGCAAGTAATTGAGGACGTAGGTTCCAAAAAAAATAAAAAATAACATAAAATAAAAACTGTCTTACGCAGTCGATAGTCGGCATCTCCCAGGAGCAACTGGCAAACCGTCGGTAATTCAAACTTCCCAATCATGCTCTTTAACCCCGATACGGTAAGAGGACTCCTACGAATTAATGCGTCGTTACTCGTGAATAGTTGTAACACTATTCCTGTTGCTTTAATGAAACAGGTTTACTGTAAGAATAAAGGCCAGCTCACATTGTCCAAACCGATGTTGACTTTCTGCAGTTGTAATGTACGCTGACATTTGGGTTTCAACCCTTAAGTCGCCATTCTGGTACCGATGCCTAATTGAAAGTCAAAGCATTAACAACGCTAATCGTGTAGTACATAGTCTGGACGTCATTTCTACAAATTTGGGTTCTGTCTACACTGGCTCAAGTAACGGAAGTTTAATTACAAACGCCGTGTGTATTGTTGTAATAATGAGTTTTATAATTGTATTAAGCAATGTAGCAAAGTATTGTTTAGTGTGATATTTCGTAGCAACACCGAGAAAAAAATATAGTTTCAAAATGGCTCACGTTTCCGATACTACCCAACTTTCAGTTGTATGTTAGATTCGCGAAAACCCTTGTGTATTTACATAACGGAAAAGGAGTCCATCGACTGTACATTCTGAATGTGAAAAAAAAAAATCACGCTGGTAGCATTAGATTTACCCTGCATGCCCTCACATGTCTGAAGTGTGTTTCTAGGTGTTTTTTTCTGGATTATTTTGGACACATCCTTGATGAACATCAGCACCCTACTTCACGTGATCTGAGGGCCAGCCAAAGCTTCTGGTGGTGGACCGCAACGCAGCGCTGGGAGTGGGACGTTGCCTAAAGCTCCGACCCTGCAGCGGAGGGCGATATTGAATTTCAGACCCGCAATTACTTCGTCGCGCGGACGCTGGGCCTCCGCGAAAACAAACCCACTAATTTTCCACTAATTGCTGCCGGGCTTAATTTCTTCTACTTTTTGCAATCTGAATTTCTTAAATGCGGACCTCTAATTTTTTTGGAGGCTCGGGCCCGAAGGAAACTGCTTGCTGGAGAAAAATTTTCTGTCCGTCTCGAGTTTTTCCGGCTTCACTTCTTTTCCACCTTCCTCCAAGGCCAAATACGACAGTTCACAGACCTGTTTAACTTTCTGTCAGATTTTCTGCAAGATGTGCAAAAGATGAAAATGGTTGCCTCATCTGCAGCTGTGGAATGGGCAGTGTGTTATTTTTCTACATATATTTCCTACGAAAATTTTAACTCGATAGTAAATCTAAAACTATCATGTTCTAAAATAACAGGCGAAGTAAATATTACTTACGATCTAAAATCGATCTCTGTATATAAGACGCAGAGTTTCGACCGACTGACGTACTCACTGTTTCATCATCGCCCAGCCCAAACTACTAAGGATAGAAAATCGTAATTTGCAGAGGCTGTTGATCTTATACTGACAGCGTTGTTTAAGACCATTCTTAAACGACGCCGGCAGTATATGATCAACATATGCCATCCCTATGAGGGTGAAATAGTGTATTAAAAAGTGTTTTGAAAATATGTCGCTATTAAGGCAATTTTGAAGGTGAAACTATAAAAACTCGATCTTGGTCTCTTTGTCAAAAATGAAGAAATACGAGTTTCGACATTTTTTTAAAAATTTGACCCCCTATAGGAGTGCAATAGTGGATGAAAGTTTGTTTTAAAATTATATCATTATTGAGAACGACTACAGCATTTTTTCAGTAGCATCTACGAAAACTGGCATTTGAGGTCTGTTAGAATTTAAAAAACATGCCTTTCATTATTTTCGGAAATTCAACCTCATAAGGAGTAAAATGGAAAACGTAAAGTTCTGTGAAATTATTTCATTGAAAAAGCATTTTTAAAGTTAAATCTATGAACATATGCATTTGGATTCTCTGTTAAAAATGAAGAAAAAGAGTGTCACTGTTTTGGAAAAGCAACTTCTAAGGTGTGAAACTACTGGCGA
Organism: Schistocerca piceifrons; assembly: GCF_021461385.2. Classification (NCBI taxonomy): domain Eukaryota; kingdom Metazoa; phylum Arthropoda; class Insecta; order Orthoptera; family Acrididae; genus Schistocerca; species Schistocerca piceifrons. The sequence goes on along the minus strand of NC_060141.1, from coordinate 600,894,372 downwards.
AAATTTTTTAAGAGGTCGTATGTGTGAGTTGCGTTTGCGTGAATGTGTGTACGTGTGCGTATGTGTGTCTGTTGTTGACGAAGGTCTCAATGGCCGAAAACTATAACTGTGAGAGTCTTTTTGTTGTGCGTATCTGCGACTCAGCATCTCCGCTATATGGTGAGTAGCAACTTTCCTTCTCATAATATTCTAAGAAAATTGATACGCCCGCTAAACCCGCTGGGCAGAACAGGTAATAGGACTGTGGAAAGGGCCAAAGGTTGAGGTCAGTTTCTCCTTCTAATTGTCATTTATTGTAATTCAATAACCTTTATAACCAAAGCGGCACATAGCAGGACCTTTACCGAATGTAACTCTTTCACGGCTGAAGGCCTCCAAACAAGAAATCTTAAAAAATCAACAAGATAAAAATCCAATTAAGATAGCAATAAAATAATTAAAAAACAGCAAACATACGCAAAGCGCAGTACAAATGGTTGAGGGCCACAATTATATTTCAAATATTTTAGAATATATTAGCATAGACCTTTGAAAGCAGAAGGCCAGAATGTTTATCAACAAGAAATCCTAAGAATCAACGAGATTAAAATGCAATTAAAGAGGCAAATCAAATAAATAAAAACACGTATCACGGCTACGTGAAAAGCCTTAAGGCTAAGCAGACAGAACATACATATGCAAGGTGCAATACCAATGGCTGAAGGCCACAATTAAGTTTCAATATTTTAAAATATATTACCATAATCTTTTAAAGGAAGAAGGCCGCAATGTTTAAGCATGAAAGATAAATTTAAAATTAATTTTGCAAATTTTTTAAGAAAATTAAAAGATAATCATAAGCCTTGAATTTAAAGTAGCTGACAACAGATAATTAAACACCAGTGGCACTCAGAAGCCTCCAGGGATGTCGGTCTACCCTCGTTCACTTAGGCGAGACAGGTGGTGAGCCCAACTATAATTGATCTGTCGGAACCCAACCAGGGGACAGCCACGGACCAACCGACAACGACTAGCTTGCCGACAATCAGTACATAAGAACTCAAACCGGAAAGTTTACAAACGTGATAATCCGCAATGGAGTATGTATTAGCTATCAAAACTACACACCGTGTTGGACAGCGACAACAGGTGAGGAAAGGACGCTGCCTGAAATTACGTTAGTGGCCAGGGCAGGTAACCGGAACACTAACAGCCAGTAGGCAGAAAATTCCGCTGGTACACTTGAATCTGAAACTCGGTAATAAAGTTAACTTCACTCAAAAGCACACTGCCGGAATTTTACGTCAGTGTCCATGGCAGGTAACCAGAACACAAACGGCCACAAGACAGAAAATTCCACTGGTGCACAAAATAGTTAATTGCACCGCATGGTGGCTAAATTTCAGCAGTAGGAACACTCTGTTTTGCTCACTGGAAAACCTCCCCAACAGCAAACCTCCGAAACGGACCACCACAACATGAATGGACGTGGCTTGTGTAGTTGAAACCACTACTCAACTCTGACGTTCTACGTCGGTGAACCACGAAGCTCGTGGCGATCGGGCAGCTCCACGCACGCTCCGACACTGCGCAGGGGCTGGCAGCGGACCCAGCCGACTGCACCGCGCGGTGATAAGTTCCCTCGTCCGCAACAACCGACCGACGCCCTCTCAGCATGCCGAGAACATCTAGAACAGTCGTCAGTGGACATTACGCCAACTACACACACAACCTGAAAAACACTGTACGAAGACCTGAACGACACTCGACAGTAACTAAACATGCACGAATACAAATTGGGAGTTGATGCGCGCGCGCGCGCCCACACACACACACACACACACACACACACACACACACACACACACAGCCGACTCATGAACGATCGGCGAGCAAAATCGCGTCGTCCGGTTAGACGACCGGCCGACGATCCACCAGGACCGTGCCCCGGCTCAAGTGATGCGTGGTGGCAACGAGCGGGCGAGCAATGTCGACGCAGACGTCACTGCTGCTCCAATCCGACTGCACCAGTGCCACATTGCAATTCCCGACCGGCAGGTCCGGACTGCGCTCCAGACACGTTCCAGCTGACTGGCAGACCCCAACTTTCGACGTGAACTCTCAACCCGAACTCGCGATCGGAACTCGCTTAGCACAAACAACGACCGGGAAGTAATAGCAATAGAGCAAAAATACTATAAGAGGGGATATATCGATACGCGCTGCAAACGCCGCTCACGATCAGGCAAAGCAGCAACTCAGTGACATTAGTAATTTAAATTAACGTAGTGAGATGGAAGTACGTTAAAAACAGAGTGTAAAATACATGTTGGCAGGAACACGAGCCACGCACGGCTCAAAAATATTCTTTATATTTACAAAAAAATTTGAGCCAAGTCTATGAAAACTGACATTTTGCTTCTCGGCTCCATTTAAGGAAATGGTGAGTCAATAACTATAGCCACCAAGAACATCTCCGAAAGTATGATAGGATATGAAAAGTTTGCGGGACAAAAGTTGCATGGGACAAGGGGGCCATAATATGACGTTGGTTTTTTGTTGCATCAGAGATGGCAAATGGTTCAAATGGCTCTGAGCACTATGGGATTTAACATCTGAGGTCATCAGTCCCCTAGAACTTAGAACTACTTAAACCTAACTACCTAAGGACATCACACACATACCTGCCCGAGGCAGGATTCGAACTTGCGATCGTAGTGGTCGCGCGGTTCTGGACTGAAGCGCCTAGAACCGCTCGGCCACTCCGGCCGGCCTCATCAGAGATATGAAGGTCATTTTTTTTTAAATGGGATGCTGTAGTTCGGTACTTATTTTCTGATAGCGGCTATCGAGACGAATAAAATGATGTTAACAATAAGGTCTTTGAAGGTCGACGAAGGTCACAAAGGTGGCATGTCCATTTACAGAAGGGGCTCGATGTGATGACCATTGATATCAATGCAGTGCTGCAATCTTCTTGTCATGGATTGAGTGGTATTCCTTATCACATAGGCACTTATCGAAGCACATGCTCTGAAATTCCCTCTCGAATGTCTTCAGGTGTAGTTGGAACGTCTTTATAAACAATATCTTTTACAAATCACCACAAGAAAAAATCCAGAGGCGTCAAGTCTGGCGAACCAACCGGCGACGACACATCTCCTCCGCGTCAAATCCAACGATTCTGGAATTGTCTCTGCAACTCATTTCTGGCAATCAGCGAAAAATGTGGCGGACACTCATCGTGTTGATATTACATTGTGTTCCTTGTTCCTAAAGTTAATTCTTCCAGTGACAGACCTAATGTTTCTTACAGGAATGTGGTGTGATTCCTACTATTAAGATTTCATTCAATGAAAAAGGAGCCCGTCCTCCAGAATCCCACACCATAAATTCACCGACAACGGTTTTTTGTGTGTAACTTGCCGCAGCCAACATGAATTTTCATTTGCCCAATAATGTACGTTATGCAAATTAACATTTGCATGGTACGTCAATGTAGTCTCTTCAGTAAATAAAATCAAATTAATAAGTGTATCATCCCTCTGAATCTGAAGTTGAGCGTGCCGCGTGATGTAGCCGTACGGTCTAGGGCGCCTTGCCATGGTTCGCGAGGCTGCCCCCGTCGGAGGTTCTAGTCCTCCCTTAGGCATGGATGTGTGTGTTGTCCTTAGCGTATGTTTGTTTAAGTTAGATTAAATAGTGTGTAAGCCTTGGGACCGATGACCTCAGCTGTTTGGTCCCATAGAACTTACCACAAATTTCCCAATTTTCTGAAGTTGAGCCAATCGGTAGATTTCAGTACGACGTATACAATCCGTACCAGTTAATTCTTGGTGGAGACTGATATGGTAAGGATGATATTCATGGCGATGCAGAACACGATCAACACTATTCTGGTTCATGCCAGGTTCCCTTGCGATTTGACGCGAACTAACACAAGGATCTCGAACCACAGTGGCAAGAGTACCAATTTCCGCTTCCTCGTTACTAACTTTCCTTTGCCGGATATGTTTCAGACTCGTTAAAGATCCAGCTGTTCTCAGTATATCACACACATATTCAAATGTACGACGTGTAGGGTGAGTACGTTGCGGATATCTTTCAGCGTGTAAGTCTCTAGTTCTCACTGTATTTCGTTGGCATTCTCTGTAAATGAGAAGCATATCGACTCGTTCTTCGAAGGAACACATCATTCAAATTCTCTTGATTGGCCAATACTAGTCTTACCGTTCCTATTAGTGTTGTATTGCGAAACTGTCGAATGGTGTTTACATGTCAATGGATACGCCTTATCCGGCGAATATTTACTATTTGCACGATATACGAGAGAGAGTTGTCAGAGCATGTGCTTCTATAAGTGCCGAAGTGACAAGGAATACCACTCAATCCATGATAAGAATATTGCAGCACTGCATTGCTACCAATGGTCATCACTTCGAACACTTTCTGTAAATGAATATTGATGCCACCTTTGTGACCTTCGTAGACGTTCAAAGACCTTACTGTTACACATCATTGGATTCGTCTCGAAAGCCGCTATCAGAAAATAAGTACCAAACTATAGTATCATATTAAAAAAAACGAAGTAGACCTTCATATCTCTGACGCGACCCCAACTAGCAACAAAAAGCCAATGTCATATTGTGGTCCCCGTTGTCCCATGAAACATTTATCCCACAAACTTTTCAACTACTGACATACTTCCGGAGTTATTCTAGGTGGCAATAGTTAGTGGCTCACCATGTATATCAGGAGATGAAACTTTCTACGGAAATATTAGCAAAAGAACGCAAAAGGCGTGGGTAACAAAAACCTTAGACTCCAGCTAACAGAATCGCTTTTTGGTCAGAAGCATATTGCGAAAAGACCACGCTTCTATGGCCTAATTAGCGTTAAAAGTTCAGAAGGTGTTTTAATTTGTGAACAACATAAAAATTTTACTACATGAAAACAAAAACAAAAAAGAAAATAAAAAATGTGCAGGCCATACTATCTGTGGAAGAAAAGCATCGAGCGCTAATTTAGTAACTCATGTGAAACAAAATGAGGCGTAATTAATTCCTGTTTTGCAGTGTCCGTGTTTTGAGCTTTACTGTGCAATGTCCTTCAAACACCCGTGCTTGTATGAAGGACATGGCGTAGTACACATAAGACACAAACACTTCAAAACAGTATTACATGCCGAGGTGGGCCGCTACAATACTAAATAAGTTGAAAGGTGGCTACACTGAGTCGCAGCGCCAGAGAGTGCGCCAAAGAGTATTATTCAGCCGCCTCCACTGGCAGTGCTTGTTGAGATGTGGTAGTGGAGAGTGCTTGTCGAGAAGTCGTGGTGGAGAGTGCTAATTGAGAAGTGGGCAGTAGGTGTTCTGCTGTAGCCGTGACTAGTTGTGAGCATGTTGTCTGCAGTTGTTCTGATGGGCTAGACAGCCGATGCTGTTCGATTGCGGATGTTGTAATGATCAGAGTGTATGTTTCGTCAATATATATGAAGGTAATAAATTCTTTTATTTTTTATTTCAAATGTGCTAAATAACAATGCCTCTTGGTCACAGGTTCAGTCAACAAAGCATCTGTCTTGTGTTCATGTATTAGAGTGTAATTCTGGTTTCTATGTGCAATTATAGTATTTCAGTTTTATTTAATTAATTCAGTGTAAATGGTATTTAAAATACCTTGTCTTATTGAGGAAGAACCGTGCCCGATGTGTACTTTGAATCACACTTCCACACACAGAACAGTTACATTTGTGTTTTGTTGTTTCGTAGGTTTTATAGTTGCTGGGGACTTAATTAATTAATTATGTTAACGGAAGTTTTCTTTCATTTCTTGTTGTTATTTTATGCAGTCAGATTGCGTACTCATACCAGTCAGGGCCAACCGGTTACGAGACTGCGTAATCGGACAGTCAGCGACTAAAAATTAAGATTATTTGCATAAAAAAAATTAATTAAGCCCCCATGCAAAGTCTCTTTCTGTGTGGGAATCGTAGCAGCTGTGCGAGAGCAAAATGTATACACGCGGTGACATATGGCGTGTGGTTCGGTCCGGGAGGCGTGCTCAGATAGCCGAAGTTGCTCAGGTGATCACTCACGTAAAGCGGGAAACCCGCGCTCGATTCCTAGTCCGGCACAAATTTTCGTTTGTCAGCAACTAGTTGTGCAGCTGTAATCCAATCGCATTTGCAATAGCGAATGCATACCTTCGACGTAATTAATTCCGATTGCTGACGTACCTTACAGTGTTTGGTTATTTGCAAATGAAGCACTCAAATGTATTTATTAACAAAATTGTGGTTGTTTATGGTAATACACGAACACAACACGACTACCTCGAGAATACCTACTCCCAGCAGCCAGGAACAGGCGGAATGGAAATGGCCTGCGGCATCTGCTGACTTGAACCCGACTAAGCAGTCTTGCGCATCGTTTACATTGGAAAGTGCTTCGTACACTGGATGACCTCAGAAAACTGAAGTGTCCCAAAACGGGACATCCTTTGAATGATACCACTTACGTGCCTAAGTGTGGTCTCCGTATCATTGACTCCGATAACGAAGGTAGTTTTACAATTTCTAATGACTGATCTGATGATGGAGTAGCCGAAGCGACGTTATAAATATAAACAATATTTACGGTGACCTAACACTCCGTTTGAAAATTCAATACTTCTCAGAGTAATGTAGGTAGAAAGTTAAAAATTAGCTCACATGCTTGAAATGACATTGTATTTTACTGAAAAAAATTGCAAAAAATGATCTGCAAATGGCGCTTCATACGATAAAAGCAATAATAAGGAAAACAATAGATTTTTTGGCAACGCGATCCTTACCTCAAATGCTCAACATGACAAAAATAGGTGCAGTCGACGGACGAAGTTGTGAACAGCCCTTAGAGTATATCAGTAGGTATGGTGAGAAATTGTCTTCGGATGTTGTCCTTCGGTGTCCCTAATGAGATGGGATTATCGTAGAAAACTTGAGATTTTAGGTAATCCCACGGCCAATAATCACATGGATTGACGTCAGGGGACTTTGGAGGCCAAGCGTGACGGACGTGGCGGATCAGTACGCGATCCTCACGAAACGATGTGGACTTCCACACGTGAAGCAGTATGCGTGGAGTGGAACACCATCTTGCATAAAAGTCGTACCTTCCGTTAGTTGTTTGTCAGTAAGACTAGGTATGATCTGACTCCATTTTTAACTACAGCTCATTTTATAAACGAAACTCGAGCAGCGAAGCGTCAGTGGTGTGTTGGTGTCCAACGCCATCTATTGACCAGTTTTTGTACTAGTTTTTCGCTTCAGTAAAACTCCTTGTCATTTTAGGCATGTTAATCAATTTTTACCTCTCCACCTACATTATTCCGTGAATTAGAGCATATTCAAATGTTAACTGTCTTCTGGCTTGCGTTTTACTTAACCGTCTACACGCTTTGCACACATATTCAGGAAACGTATTTGGGACATGATTGAGCAGCAATGTTACGACCGTCTTGACGACAACATGCCAAAGAAACTGGTACAGGCATGTGTATTCAAATACAGAGGTGTGTAAACAGGCAGACCACAGCGCTGCGGTCGGCAGCGCCTGGCGCATTTATTAGATCGATTACTGCTGCTACAATGGCCAGTTATCAGGATTTAAGTGAGTTTGAACGTGGTGTTATAGTCGGCGCAAGAGCGCTGGGACACGTTGGGCCATCATCTCCTGTTCGAGCGGAGACGTAAAGTTTACGCCTCGCCTGGGCCCGTCAACACTGACGTTGGACTGTTCATGACTGCAAACATGTTGCAACGTCAGACGAGTCTCGTTTCAAATTGCATGGAGCGGATGGGTGTGTACGGGTATGGAGACAACCTCATGAATCCATGGACGCTGTATGACAGCAACGGACTGTTCAAGCTGGCGCAGTGTCTGTAATAGTGTGGGACGTGTGTAGTTGGTGTGAGATGGGACCCTTGATACGTCGAGATACGGCTCTGACATGTGACACACCCGTAAGCATCCTGTCTGATCACCTGCACCCATTCATGTCCATTGCGCATTCCAGCGGACTTGGGCAACTCCAGCAGAACAATGAAATGCCCCACTCATCCACAATTGATACAGAGTGGCTCCAGGAACAATCTTCAGCGTTTAAACACTTCCGCTGGCTACCTAACTCCCCAGACACGAACATTATTGAGCATATGTGGGATGCCTTACAGTGCGGTGTTCAGAAGAGGTCTGCACTCCCTCGTGCTCTTACGGATTTATGGACACCCCTACAGAATTCATGGCGTCATTTCCCTCCAACATTACTTCAAACAATAGTGGAGTTCATGCTACGTCATGTTGCGGCGCTTCTGCGTTCTCGCACGGGTCTTACACAGTATTAGGCAGGTGTCCCTGTTTCTTTGGCTCTTCAATGTGCAAGAGTGTTACCATTCGCGGTTTGCAGCAACATGTTTTGAACGTTACTCTACAGCTCCAATTGATGCCAAAGCAGAGGATCAGACAGGTCAGTCAAGGAGTCACACATTTCTCAAGACGTTTTCGATACAATCTACAATGTAAAGTCTGTAATGGTGTGGGACGTGTGTAGTTGGTGTGATATGGGACCCCTGATACGTCAAGACACGGCTCTGACATGTGACACATCCATAAGCATCCTGTCTGATCACCTGCATGGTGCTGGAATGTGTCATTTACTACTGTGATGACGAAGGGTGTCACAGCAAGGTTTATCATTCTTTCCACTATATATTGACTAGAAGCTAGTTCCCGTTGAACAGTTATCAGATCAGTTATTTGGTCACATCCAGTAACTCCCGACAACATGATTCCAAGAGTAAGAGAGATATGGATGTGGATAATCGCTGCTTGCAGCGACCTTTCACTAGTTCGTCTACAAGCATGTTAGATTCGATCCAACGGACTACAAGCAGAAGTAAGAGCTATCGCTAAACACCACATAAAGCCACTAAATGATTTACACTAGGCAAGTCTATGTTGTCCGTGGTATGGTCTCAGCTGTAAACGACGCTTGATAATTCGATTTCTCAATCCAGCTTCAAGTAATCAGTTCCCGGTTGTTCCTCGTGACACTGCCTGTAATCTGTACCTTGATTTCGGCTGTAGTTTTCGAGTTGTTAGTCAAACCGAACTGAACAGTCTTACGATCTTCTCGTGGTGTAGATCCTCTGGAAGCAGCTGCGCCTACACTTTTTGGCACGCTGTTGTCCTGAGTCCATGTTGTGACCCCTCATTGTACAAGCATTTCATTACACCTACTTTATGCTGAGTTGCTGTCCGACAAGTTCCAGTAACGTCAGAGACACCCAGCAGTTGTCACGTACCCACACCTTTTTTTTTTTATATGCAGGAACGGTTCACTTCTGCACAGAAAATACTGAGATTACACATAATTCATCAAATCCTACGGACATGGAAATACACCAGTTTGGTACCGCTGGATCAAGGTATTCACGGCGTAGACTTTCCATTTTCGTCAGTGTTCTTGGCCCAGCAACACAACTATTTTCTCATAGCGGCTGAAAGTATTCAGACAAGCTTATCAAGAACTAGCCCGTAAGAAGCGGCGTATTGCACACACGTACACCCTCTCGGAGTTGCCGGTACGAAAGGTGAATACTCAATGACCAGATACGGTATTGGTTTCCACGGAATATTTCGCCAACTCCCTTATAGAAACAAATAAAGCGATACAGGTGTTCGCTGCAATATTCTTCGCCACTTTCTTTACTGGTGCTGCACTCTGGAAACGGGATGAAGGTTTTCCGTAGCCACCTGGCGCTGGACCCGAAATTTTAGATTCGGGACACGTGCCATTACACCAGTCCCTTTTACTCCGGTTCTCTGTCCCATAAGCAAAGAGTGCAATGTGTTGTATTTTATAAGCACTGCTAAGAGCGGGACAGAATATTTTCATACGCAGTAATTAAGAATGAATGAATTTTCTTCTTTGTAATGAAAAGAAACCGAGTTTATTCACCAGTAAAATTATTCCACCGTAAATATGTATGCACCAAATACAAGTGTAACACCGTGTACTGTGAACGGTTATCATCTTTAAGTTAGAGGCTGCTGCTAGATCCAACTCTCGGCATCACAAAACAATAGGACACTGTCTGTGAACATGAGCACAGAGACAGTCTGGTTCAAGTACAAGGGACAATCACAAAGTTTCCGTTTGAGGGTGTTGTTGCTGCCCGTATGTAACGTAGCGCGACTCCGGTGTGGGTATACAGGCAACGACATGTAGGAAAGGGATTAGTGCGGCATTCTTGTCTTTCCGACGTGCGTGCTGCAAGAGCAGACTCGTGAACTATGGCGACGTTATTACCAAATGCATCCAAAGTCAACCACCGCGCTGTTACTCTTTTCTTGGCTGCCGAACGATAGACACCGGTAGCCATCCTTAGGAGAATGAATGTGTTTAGGGCTACCTGTCTCTCGAAAACCAGCATTGTGAAATGGAGAACCAAAGTCCTTGCTGCTACTTCATGATGACTTATGTCCCCTTATAGTAAATATAGAAAAGCAGATTTTATGCCAACTCAAGTGGAAGCCTCTGGAGCAACCACCCTGTATTCCTGATCTCTACCACTTCGATTATCATGTACCCGCTCCATTGGGTTAGACTATTCCTGCCGGACGAGGATCGCCGGCCGCGGTGGTCTCGCGGAACTGCGCGACTGCTACGGTCGCAGGTTCGAATCCTGCCTCGGGCATGGATGTGTGTGATGTCCTTAGGTTAGTTAGGTTTAAGTAGTTCTAAGTTCTAGGGGACTGATGACCACAGCTGTTAAGTCCCATAGTGCTCAGAGCCATTTGAACCATTTGAACCGGACGAGGATGTGTGGGAAGCAGTTACGGACTTCTCCACGTAGCAGGACACTGTGTTCTACCCAGCAGATATTTTCATTGGCCATCTTCTTTTATGCGGATGCACAAACAGTGCGTAATGGGCAGAGGCACTATGAATACAGTGTGGGACAATAAGTTGGGAATATGGGTCTCACGGGAGGCGTGCCAGAGATAAGTGCCAGCAGTCGCACTGTCCTCTGTGACGTCGGCGGCTCAGATGGACAGTCTGCCTTCGGCAGTGACAGTGCGGACCGTGTTGCCTGCCGGCCGCGCTGTGGTGCGCGCGCCTGTCTGTTTACGCCGAAGCGGCTTCGCGTGTGCGGTGTTGTGAGTCTAGAACGAGATGGCACACTCGTACAGAAAAACGACTTTGTAGTTCAGTTTTGCGAACGACTATGTACGACCAAAGGCACACGAGATTGAACGTTTTTTTAAGAGAAGAGGTAAAAATCGATCCACAGGAAATCGTGGGAATCCATTTATCGATCGTTTCAATCGTCGTCTATGTCAAGCTTATTGACGAGGCTGCTTGCGAAAGACTTCTACAACGATCACCGAACGGGTATCGTTTCTGTCATGCTGACGGGAATGTTGGTGCGGTTACGGTCGATCACGCTGGAATGGGGATCCGCACTATACGAGTTTTCGAACTTCCGTTTGAGGTCCCGTCTAAACTTTTTATCGACGCCTTTCGACCATATGGTACAGTTCTATACCATGTGGCCGAAAAATGGACGACTTTTACCACATACCCCGTCCTAAATGGGGTGAGACAAATACGGATAGACCTGCGAAAGCACGTCCCCTCTTATTTGTACATAGGAGGTTGTCGAGCGATTGTAATCTATGATGGACAACCTCGCGCTTGCTCGGGGTGCGGGAAAGGACACGTATGCTCGGAATGCCTCCAGCGACGTTTAGTGCAAACCCCACGGGATGACGTTCAGGTGCCACAACAAATGACTGTATTGCCGTTGACCTTTGTGGAAGCCCTGAGAGGAGACGTGAGGGAGATTTCCTATGGGCACCAGCAGCTGCGCCCTATAGAGAGCATGGACACCAACGGACTGGAGCTCCGACCACCGGTTCCACCACAGCAGACACAGGACACCACACAAGAGATGCAGCTGACGGCCGCTCCAGGCTCATCCGTGGTGGCTGCCAGTGCTTCCACCGAGGGCGTGATAGGCCAGGCCCAAGACGGAGGACACGCAACCCAAACAGCCGATGCGGAAGCAAGGCAACGGAAACAGCGTTCGTCAAAGAGAAGAAAGAAGCGTCGACTGACTTCTGCTGACGATAGCCATAGTCCCGAGGGGACAGTGGACGACAACGACAGTATCCACCTGAGACCAGCGGATTCAACAGATACCGAGATGACGGTGCAGGAATTGCACAGCGACGATAACTTGAACTCTCCTTCTGGTGACCGGATGGCAGAAGTAGAGATGACAATTGTCCAACATCAGAACGGTGACGACGTTGCCTACCATCCTTCTGCCAGTTCCGGAGCTATGCTGGGGGACTGGGTGCAAGAAATGGACCAACACGAACAGAATGAAAATACGAACGCGACGATTGAGGATAGTCCTGGCCAGACGCCTGGAGGGGCCGGAGAATATTGAACAACCTAGTGTGGTGAGGAGCGCCGGGGGTGCAGGTAGACGACAGCAGTCTGGTTTTCAACACTATCGCTTGATGACACCCGCCAAAAACTGATGAACACGCGCCAGGCGTACCGCATTGCCACGATAAACATTAATGGCATTCGAACACTGCTTAAAACTCAAATGCTGAAAGATATGTTACGCGTTGCGGACGTGGATATCGTACTCCTACAAGAAGTGCGTTTCACATCGCCGCCAGAGTTCTACGGCAACGAAGCACATTATTCAGTGCACGATGAAAGTGGATGCGGTGTGGCGATCCTCACCAGGGAAGGAATAGGCCTGGAGGAAGTCACGTCTCTCTCTTCGGCACGTGGCATAGCGATCACTGTCGACGGCGTTCGTTTCATCAATTTATACGCGCCATCTGGCTCCACAAAACGAAGAGATAGGGTGACTTTTTACACCGAAGAGAGCACCGTTGTTGGCTGGACGCTATGATAACTATATAGTGAGCGGCGACTTTAATTGTGTCGTCGACCAAAAGGACCAAGTACCTCATTATGTGCTATGCATGGAACTGCGTGCTTTGATTACCGAAATGGCGCTTCTGGATACCTGGGAACTGCCGCATGGCGACAGACCGGGTTATACGTTTGTAACGGGAATCTCGGCGAGTAGACTTGATAGAGTGTATGTGACACGGGCTCTACGGACGGCGATACTGGATGCCGAAATCTGGCCAGCGGCTTTTACGGATCATATGGCGTACGTCTGTACGATTTCACTAACGCGTCAGAAGATATGGCAGAATAAGGGTCACTGGATAATGAATAGTGCACTTTTACGTGACGCTGCATGTCGCCGGTCGATTGAGGCGGTCTGGGAGACCTGCGTTCGCCGCCAACGAGCATACACCTCGGTTCTCCAGTGGTGGATCAAATGCGCAAAACCAACGTTACGGAGAACGTTGATACGATACGGGCAGGACAAATCGCAGTGGAACCGCACGACAGCTGATTTTTATTTTACAGCCCTGAGGGAGCTGATGACCCAACAACCATCGCCGGAAAGGCACACGGCCATGCGCAGGATAAAAGCCAAGTTATTACAGCTGACGAGACTAAGAATGGAAGGTATAATGGTCCGGGCGAGATTGGCGAACACAGTTGCTGACGGAACCCCCTCTATGCACCACGTAGTACGTGGACGCCAACGCCGACGAAGGACATTGATCAGGGAACTAATCTCTGAAACTGGCCAGCAAGTTGTGAACCAGCGTGATATTGCGCATGTGTTTACTGACTATTTCCGCCAGTTATATGGACCTGTACAAGTGAACCACGAGACACTACATGATGTCATCTCGGAAATGCCAGATAGAGGACCACCACTGGATGCAGAGACTTTCATCACAGCGATAACAGAGGGCGAGCTGACAGACGCAATTGCCAGGGGGGCTCCGAACAAGTCCCCAGGACAGGACGGCTTCCCAATTGAATTTTACCGCGCCTTTGCATACCTCATGGGACAGACCTGGATTCAGATGTACAACGAACTCCTGATACCGTAGACTGAGATACCTGCAGAATTCACGGAGGGTATCATCATCCCAATACCCAAACCACGCGGTGGCAGAAGGCCAGGTGATTATAGACCACTCACTCTCTTGAACTGCGACTTTAAGATTTTCGCGCGCATCCTTGCGGCTCGCCCGCGGTCTTCAATTTCTGATAGACCCCTCATAGATCAAACTTGCCTCGGCGGTAAGAGTAACGTACATACGGCGCTCGGTGACTACCGAGATATCATCGCATTAGCAGCGGCATGCCGAGTGCGTGGGGCACTAGTCGCTATTGACTTCGATCATGCGTTCGACAGAGTAGATCATATCTTTTTGCATGCAGTCATGGGCAGATTGGGAATCCCACAGGCCTTCATTCTAGTGATCATGCGACTGTTACACGGCGTGCGATCAAAGGTCTCGATGAAAGGGCGGGGCACTGACTACATTGTAATTTCCAGGTCAGTTCGTCAAGGTTGCCCCATTTCGATATTTTTGTATGCAATGGCTTTGGAACCCTGTCTATATGGTTTCCGAAGACGGTTGGATGGAGTGCCGTTGCCACAACTGACCTTTCATTGCCGCGCTTATGCTGACGATACACTAGTTTAAGATCCAATACACACCGCTTACGCTACCACCTGGAGAGGGTGGACTTGGTGTAGTGAACATATATGAAAAGGCACGGGCGTTATTCGTCAGTACGATTTTACGACAGTGGCGCGTTCAATTTCGCTATATCTCGGGTGCGTTGGCCGATGCACTTCACTGCTGCCCCCAGTCAATGTGGGACATATTTCACCGAAGATGTCACATTTCAAGTCTTTTTTTTTTTTTTTTTTGGAGCTTAGCTATGTCAGAGAATCCTTCCCAACAACACGACTACCGACGACGCGAGATGTATACCTACTCTTACTGCGCCGGTGCCTCAGGAATACCCTGGAAAAGAAGTACCCAGACAAGACCTGGCGACAGATATGGCGCGTTATACGGAACGTTTACCTCATAACGTCGGTACGCTCAACATGATATGTGGTGGTAAATAGGAAGTTCGCAACGAATCAACGGCAGACACTTCACTATGTTTAGGCTGCGCAACAGTGGACACTGATTAACATCGTTTAGCATGTAGTGGGACGGCTCCAGTGTGGCACTTGGCACAACAGATATTGGCGTTCCTGTTACGCTCCGCCCCTCACACAATTTCATCAGACACACTTTTTTTCCCTCAAGAATCTTATTTCCGGTCCAAAAAACCAATGCAGTGACATGGGTACGGGGAATGGTGGTGGGGAACGTCTATAACGAATCGGAAAAGGACAAAATGAGTTTTTGGCATTTTCTCCTGGATGGACCCACGAAGCTGCAACAGCATAAGAAATATGGGCAAGACTTCGCTAATTACTTGCGACTTACATTTACCGACCCGCCAGCCAGATGGGGTATGACGGGTGAGAGATGAGATAGACGGAGAAGCCGAGATAGACATCGATCACACTTATGGACCCTTAGTTAATTTCGAGAAGACGACCCAGTCTTACACCAACGTCTGGAGAACGAGTCGATAGATGGCTCTCTTGCTCTATCGAACGTCGGGTCGTGAGCAGGTGTCGCCCCCGACACGAATTTCATTTCATTGCTACAGAAGCATGTTTCTTTTGTATTTGTCCTATCCGCAATGTCTTCATGTCTTTAATTTGGACATTTTCAGTTTTATTCATTTCCTTAATTACTTAATTTTCTAATTAGCCACTATTTGTCAACATTTGGACATTGTAGACACTATTTATGCGGTAGTACAACAAAATGTACGTCAGCTAAAAAAATAAAATAAAATAGAATAAAAAAAGATTGGTAGAGCGTTTGCCTTGTAAGCAAGAGAGCCCGGGTTCGAGCCCCGGTCGGGGCACACATTTTAAACTGTACCCTTTGACTTATACCAACGCCTGTATGCAGCTAGGGTTTTCCATTTCACTGTAATTTCATTCTGACGAGCTGCATGGTTACCGATGGTATCTGTTCTTTCGGACACGTCCGAAAGAACGAAAGAACACATACCATCTTCATATATATGGATATTTGCAAGTTGGTGCGGTGGTGGAATGACTGCCTCAATGCTTACTGCGGTTTTACTGATTAGTCAACATTCCATTTTCCTTGTGTTCTTCATGTACATCTAAATCTGTATAAATACTCCGAGGCCGCTGTACTGTGCGTGGTGCAAAATATTACGTACTAACGTTATCAGTTTTCTGTCTATTCTATTTGCGTACTAACAATAAGCGATGGAGAAATGATAGTCGAGGTGTCTCTATACGCCCACTTAATCCCTGCTATTTTATTCTCATCATCTCTTCAAGATATATAGTCTACGATGGTGGTAGCAGAACCATGATAAAAACTTCTTTGAAATCAATTACTCTAAATTTACCCAACAAGTTTTCGCAAGATCTACATCGTCTTTCTCCAAGGATTTCCATTTACTTTTTCCAAAGGATTTCTTTTACGCGCTCGTGCAGGGCTCGCCAGCTATTTCTCTCAGAAATCCATAGAAGTCCACGCTTAGGCCTGCATGATAATAACTTCAAACGCTAAAACAACAATCTAAAATTTGTCGCACTAGCATTTTGAGCATTACTTCTCTTGCAGTCGCACTGTGCCTTCGCGTCCTCGAAATGGTTACAGGACTACTAGAAGGATATGATTGCTTTTCGACTATTTGTCCTCTGCCTCTTCCCAGTATCAGTTCTCTCATTGAAACGCAGAAGCTATAGGCACAGAAGGATGATGATATAACAAATTACTGGGAATTTCCATAGTAATGTGCTCGAACGCATTGCCCAATACTAGTATTGTTTTGATTATCATTACGTCACGTTCAGACCACGTTTCTTTATCGATTTAGAATGAAACGATTACCTAGTTTGTGTCTGAAAATCACGTACAAATAGATAAAGATGAAAGAAGACATGATGTTGAAACCAATATGAGGAGCAGGTATTGTTCGACGGTCCTAACTATTCGGTAAAAAGATTGTCTGTCATATGAGAACGATGATGCACCAACGACACAACGCATATACAAATATTTTATTTTTGATGATTAAAAAGCATTTCAGACCGAATTTCTCTGCTTGTAAGATTTCTCTAGTATCTCCACAGGCCGTGTTCATTAACTGGAATTCAGAAGTTTTGCTTCAGATCTGACTCCATATATTTTGAAACTTGAAAAGAACTATATGCATTTTGGTATTACACAAATTTTATAGAGACATAAAAGTGAGTTTACTTATGCAGGTAGGACTGAAGTGTTATTACATGTTTGAAGAATATCATACTATGTTAATAACTCATAAGAAAGAAAAGTTGCTAATAACGTGTCGTTCCTTCGGCGATATTACAATGGAAATCTATTGAAATTTTTATCTGCTGCTTCATGATGTGAATCGCCGTCTAATTCATGTGCCAACCAACGTCACTGTTTAAACGTTCTTTCCAGTTACAGGTGGAGCAAAACAAACTTCTGGAGTGTATTCCTTGTCCGATCACGAGAAAAATCCTTGAACTAACAGAAGTGCATATCTTCCATTGTTGTAAATTTTTGTTAACTGGTCTAACATATTTTGTGTTAAATAATTAATATTTGATTTTTGTGTATATCACGGAACAAAGTAATACAATTTTGACAACTGGCTATTAAAGCATACTCAGATAAGGAATAAAACAGAGACAGGTAGCAACCGAGATCAATTCAAGACGGGCTGTTGTCTTCGGTGTTCGTGGCTCGGAAGACGGATAAATATTTTGGCAGATTATGACGGCACTCAGTCTAATGATCATCGGCATGCCTGGGAGGAATTGGATAGTGTTTAGCGTAGATAGCATGTAGGTACAATGGGTATTACAACAAATCTACTCAAAACTAAACGTTGGTAATTACATGTGATGAAGTCTAAGGATCAGTGTCAACGTGTGTCTATCATCTATTTATATTTCAATCCAATGAACAGTGACTCTACAAATACTAAGAAGTATGGATGATATTTCTTTTTTAACTAGTATTTTACTGTAATCTCATTGTTAACTTTTAATCACTAAAAATAGTTTATGTAGAACTGTGGTGTTCTGAGACAATTATCTGTAATAAATTTAAATGATATCCTAATATAACAAATTTTCAAGAAGTAAAAGTGATTAGTTCTTATAGATGGCACGACATGCCCTCATTGTTTATTTAACTGGAACAAATGCACTGAAGCGCTCATATGAATTAATCACTGCTAAGTAAAATGTAAAATATATTCAAAATAACTTAAAATCAGCCAGACATAGTTATCTCTCCAACTTGCATCTTGGCGATCTCACATTATGACGGCAACACAAATGGGGACTAACACACCATGTTTATAACATCTACGAAGAGCTCTTTGGTGTAATGCGTTTGTAGGGACCTTTTTTCGAAAAATACACTGTGGAAATAAATTAGACACTACTCATATACCACTACTCATATACCGAATGTCACATGTCAAAATAACAGAAACAGAGAAGAAAACATTTTATCTTGAAAGCGATGGGCAGGTCCGAAGCCAAGACTGGATTTGTGTCAACATTTCAGTAGTACAAATAGTCTTCGAGCGAGGCAGGAGATACTACATCAAGAATATTAGCAGCTTTTTCAGAGATAATAGGCAAAGAAAGAAACACCAACTGATATGAAAGATTTCTGTAAGGTGCAACGTAAACTCAATCAAATCACGACGGTTAAGCGGCTTAACCATTTGTTAGTAGGACGCCGATGGAGGCAAAATATTATATATACTAACACTAACTTGGTGATTCAGCACTTCACTCGATCCATGGATCATTGAGTATTTGTTATGATACGAAGCGTGCAAGTATACCATACACAGCCGGCAAAAAATTAGTACACCTGGAAAGAGGCCATAGATTTTGATCCGATGACGGCATATGTCACCTGGGGGATGATAAATGTATTGGTAATTGTTTTAACGTCATCCGTCAACAGCTAGCTACCTGACCGCCTGTCGCGTCCCGGCACAGCCTGACTATACCAGACTGAAGTAAGTGCAAACTGCGTAGTGAAATCGGGACGTTAACGACAATGGGTTAGTTATAAATTGCTGTCAACCTTTATATCGGAGACGAGAGGGAAAGAATCTCCTTGGTTTGAAGCAAATAAGTTTCCTGAAAATAGGTTACACAATTGCAATAGGCAAAAAAGATTGGTTAGTTTCTATCAAGTTTATTCTCACATATACTTATGTGAGTTGTTGGACCATAAACCCCTTAGTAAGATTCAGTCTATTTATTCGGACTTGCTACTTCAAAGCTAATTGCCGGTACATATAAGAAACAAGTACAAAGCAATCACTTGTCCTTGGTTAGCACTGAAATCTAAGTAATTGAGACAAAGACTGACAGCCTCTGTTCAACACTATTCCAATGAAATTCTAAAAATCCTACTTGACCTGCAATTCCTGAGTGTCCACCAGAGTCTATCACCGTCTTCTCGTAGTTGAAGTCTTTATCAGCTGCATCGGCTGCTATGGGCCTACTCGCTGCGTAATCTCCAAACTGCCGCCACTGGCTCTGAATCTGCATCTGAATCTCTGCCTCTAGCTATTCCGCTGCCTGGCCTTTTATTTCATTTCTCATGTACTTGGGTGCACACTAGTTAATTTGTTTCACACTACCCTTTCATTTCTGAGTGATCGGATTGCACAAGAATGCCTATGGTTCCACAAGACACTCTCGTTTCTAATTGCTCGGCTTGCGCAAGAATGCCTTCGATTCCACATGACACTTTCGTTTCTTGCTGCACACAACTTAATTTGGTCCCACACCAGTCTTTTCCGCACGTAACTGACACTCTCTCTTGCTCTGTTGTCGCTCTGGTGTTTGCGTCTTCCATTACGCAAGATTGATTCATGCTGCTTCCTCTGGCAGGAAGTCAAACACTAAATTATTTGATCAACAAGTCATATGCGGCAGCCTCCGCCGCTTATCTTGTCCCTACGTCCCGTTGGATTATTTCTTAATATGAGCTGGCTGTTTGCCTATGGAGCCTGGACTCTTCTTATGGTCACAAAAGCAAGAATAAATATTAAAATTTTCTACAGTCACAACAAGCCATCTGCGTCTACAATTTAATGGGGAATGCTCGCACCAGAGGGGGCTGAGTGTGGTGCAAGCATGTGGAACAGGCAGGCAACCATGTTACGGAGACGCACTCGTCCTTCCTACAGCCTAATGAGTTTGGAAACTTCAAATTGTATTCTTCCGAGTGGCGGGATGATCCTTTCGGAGAATCTTCACACAACTTGAACGTGCTGCGTCAGTTGTCTAGTGGTCACATGAACGTTCTCGCACTTGTGAACGAGGTTCTGGACGTCCACACAGCACAGACGCCGGCGGGGATCGTCGTATTGTAAGGACAGCAGTGGCAAATCGCACAGCTACCGCAGTATAGGTAAGAGAGTATGTGAGCTCAGGAGTGTCAGCACGAACTCTTGCGGACCTTTATTAGCAGTGGGACTACTAAAAGGGTGCTCCACTCACGCCACAGCATCGACGAACACAGCTCGACTGGTCCCGTCAGAGGAGCTCTTGAAAGATGGAATGGCGCGCAGCGGTCTTGAGCGATGGAAGCAGATTCTCCCTGCACGTGAGTGATTGTCGTTTGAGCAAACGACGTAGACCTGGTGAGCGCTGCCTCGTAGACTGCATTCATCAAAGGCACACTAATCCCACCCCAAGCCTTATGGCCTGAGATGCAATAAGCAACAACTCTCGTTCACCTTCGGTGTTTGTTGATGGGACGCTACCCAGCGCTCTGAACATGTAGAATGTTGTTAGACCATTATTTCACTATTCTTGCATCAGGAAGATGATGTGTTGTTCCAACAGGATAATGCACAACCACACACTACCTGTGAAACCCAACGTGCTCTGCTGGATGTGCAGCAGCTTCCCTCCCAACCACAATCTCAGGACTTGTCTCCAGTAGATCATGTATGGGATATGATGAGACGAGAAATGACTCGTGCGACTTGTCAGCCAACAACTTTTACGTAACTACGTGAACAGGTGGAGCAGGCGAGGCATAACATATACCAGGGCAGTATTCTCCATCTCTACCATCAGTCGGATGTCAGAGGCAGCGCCTTTATTGCCGCCCGTGGAGGCTACAACATCAACTAATAAGGGTATTTCAGTATTGGTCGATACCTGGTACCTCAGAAACCGTTTGTGCTATTGATTCGTAAATGCAACATTTCATGTATCCCGTATGAATTACTGCAACAATTAATCTTCAGAGACCTGGAAATCTCTAAAATTTTTTTCTGGTAGTGTATACGTCTCAAATAACTTCTTCCCAGCTAGTATTTTATACAACTACCTCAATTTATTCTGTGTTTATTAGAAATGAAGTTAAGTCTATGTTGAGCTACTAAAAGGAATCAAATACATATATGACATATCATCTCATAATAAGTTCCTCTGTACTGCAGAATAACGTATCATCCATATATATGCTATTAATATTTTACGGTATACTGATAATTTTTACTTACGGACCTTCTGACAGGAACTGAATAAAACACAATTTTAGTGCCATACGCGTTTCGCCTTTATTTTCTGCAAGGCATCATCAGTGGCCTGGAATATGTACATATGTTTGATATTTAATTTACATTTTTGTCACTGTACGTATAGGTTATAAACAGTTCTGGTGGTTGATATCTCCTATTATGTAGTAATGTTTTGAACTGTACTTACAGGTTACGTGGACAATTTCTTACATATTACGCTCCTGTTGCATTTTTGGTCTTGTTCTTCTTCTTATGAATGCAAATTTGCGGTTTTTTTCCATATTCCACAGCACTATGAAATGAACGCTCGTTTCAATGTAATGTTTTCGTTTCTGTTGCCGACTGTCAAATGTTTTTGCCAAAGATCGAATGTTATAGCCAAACTTATGACTGTAATTATTGAAGATCTGTTCGTGTACGCATTTATGTGTGTGTGTGTGTGTGTATTTTGGTGTGATACAATTTTTTTTGTGGGCTGTGTGTGTGTGTGTGTGTGTGTGTGTGTGTGTGTGTGTGTGTCAGACGGTCCATAAGTAAAAATTATCAATATACCCTAATATTACACGCAACTGAGGAAGATATGACTAAAAAAGTTGAAGATGTCTATTATTATTTGTTTATTTACAAAGTGGCATATGTTGTATCCCAGGCACTAACTACCAAATGGAAAGTTTGAAAGCAAGATGAAACATAACTCAGTGTAATCACTCGTGTCCAGGCCCGTGGACAAACTTCATCTCCCGTAAACGCTATCACTGTAACAGCGTCGGAACTGAGAGAAGATCTGCCCCTGCTCCAGGAGGCCCACCAGAGTCCCACCACCCACGACGCGACTTAGTTGCCTGGCACTTCTTCTTGTTTGGCTCTGTCGACTCGAGCGGTATGGCTGCTGCATCTCCTGTAGCGCCCCTCCCCCCCACCCTCCAACCCCCTGAAGGCACTTCGAAGTATAACGAGCTGCGACATTGCAACGAATAAAACAGTGACCCGTATATACAATAAGTTTCCTTTAATTTACGTCTACGGTCACAATCTTTTTGCTAACAAAAAAAATGTTCAAATGTGTGTGAAATCTTATGGGACTTAACTATTAAGGTCATCAGACCCTAAGCTTACACACCACTTAATCTAAATTATCCAAGGACAAACACACACACCCATGCCCGAGGGAGGACTCGAACCTCCGCCGGGATCAGCCGCACAGTCCATGACTGCAGCGCCTAAGACCGGTTGGCTAATCCCACGCGGCTGTTTTTAACAGACTACTGGTTTCGGCCTATAATGACCATCATCAGATCTGCAGCAAAAAATGGGAAAAACATGAATACACTCGCAGATTGTGTACAGCTTAAAAACAATACATAGACCATAATGAAAAGTACTACTGAATTTATATATGCATTTGTGCGCTGTAAGTATGAAGAGGCATATCTGTTTTACAAAAACGAAGTCCTAATGTACTGCAGCCATAGTGGCATCGTCAACTGTTAAATGCAAAATCAGCACCAGCATCGTCAAATATACAGGGTGTCCCAGCTATCTTGTCCACCCAAAATATCTCTGGAACAATAACAGCTATTGGAAAACGACTTTCTCCGGTATCAATGTAGGGCTGAGGCCCATGAATGCACATATTTGGAAACATTCTAAAACGAAAGCATAGGTGTTTTTTAACACAAATTTATGTTTTTTTTTAAATGGACCTCCTATATTTTTTCTTCAGCAACCCATAGCATGACAAAGCACATACACAATGGCGTTGATTGCATCGCAATATCCCCATTACATCCCGAGATATTGAGACGCGAAGTTGACGCTTGAAACACACGACATGCGCTGCTAGCGCACGTCCTGAGGCTAAGACGTGATCCCCATGCTGCCCGTAATCGCGATGTGATTGACATGTGTAATCAGACCTCCATACTTATCAAGAGGTCCGAAACGAATAATACGGTCTGCTGCCATCAACTCTCATAAGCACATAATGGTTTTCCTCTTGCACGTTTTACGTATCTACGTACAGAATATGAACCAGTACCGATCGATGTACACCCCTCAGGTTGTCTTATTTATCGTGCACATCCAAAATAAGGTTTATCTAATGCGTTATATGACCGATTGTGCCTGTCGCGCAGGGCCTGGCTCTACATAGTCAAGTGTCCAACGTAGTTCCCACTACTGCCACAGTTACCATTTCGCCTTGTTTATGTTTAGCGACCCATGCAAACTCCTGTACTCCACCACCCTCCGAGCATCCCATTTGTTGTTGCTTTGGCGTGCAGTACATGGCTTGCCAGTGTAGTCGTGCATCAGAGTAATCCAGTGACGGCACGGAGGTAGTACACATTGTGAGTAAACGTTGTGTTGTGGAACTTATACTGTACAGTATAATGTACACACACGAATATATGGTAGAAATGCTGCTGATCTATGGAGAATGTACGTTGACGGGAAATACGTTATGAGATTGCTTGTTTGTTGATAGCACTGTTAGCGAACATTATGATTATTAAGTTAATATGTCTGTTTTCTACCCTACTCTACATACCTGTACTGTACCCTGTTGTAGGTGGACGAAATGCTGTTCAGGCAGAACGACTGTACAGAAGACGATTCCCTGACAAGCCATCGCCTTCGCGCGGGATGTTTGGTCGTCTCACATCTCGTCTACGTGAAACGGGAAGCTTAAATCCAAGACCTCGACATCGTCCTAGAACACGCACAGATGAACGTGCTGAAGTTGCTGTGCTCGCTACCATAGCTGTGAATCCTCAAATCAGCACACGTCAAATTGAACGTGAAGTTGGTGTGTCGAAATCAAGTGCACAGCGTATTTTTAAACGTCATAAATTTCATCCTTACCATGTTCATTTACACTATGATCTTCATGGAAATGACTTCTGCAATAGGGTAACATTTTGTCGGTGGGCTCAACAAAAACTTCTGACTAATCCAAATTTTTTTGCAGATGTTCTCTTTACCGACGAGGCATCACTCTCAAACAAAGGAATTGTCAATATGATGAATATGCATTATTGGTCCGCAGACAATTCAAAATGGCTCCGTCAGGTACAGCATCAACGTCCGTGGAAAGTTAATGTTTGGTGTGGGATTATTGGAGATACCATTATAGGACCTTTCTTTATAAATGGCATCCAAAACAGCAGACAATACTCCAGATATATACGACACAATCTTCCTGTTCTCTTGGACACCGTACCTCTGAACCGGAGAATGGTCATGTGATATCAGCATGACGGATGCCCTGCACATAACGCCTTTCGAGCACGACGACTTCTGAACCGTAAGTTCCCTAGTAGGTGGATTGGACGAGGTGGCCGAGTTAGGTGGCCTGCTCGATCTCCGGACCTTACACCGCTGGATTATTTTCTTTGGGGAGCAGTGAAGGATGCTGTTTACCAACATGAACCAACAACACCAGAGGACATGAAGCAACGCATTATTGATGCTTGTACAGCCATCAAAGAGGAAACAGTAGCACGAAGCAGGGCATCCTTCATCCGCAGAGTGACCCTATGTATGCAAGCCAATGGGCGTCACTTTGAGCATGAGATGTGAACGCTATGTTTAGTATGTAGTGCTGGTATCACAGTGGAAGTTTCTACAAAGGGCCATTTTACTCAGTGATGTTAAGAAACATTTGTTTGCAATAATTCGTCATTTAACGCTTTAGATAAACATAACATTGATAATTATGTGAGAATAAAACTAATTGGTTAAACATGTTTACATTCATCTTCTATGTCCTACCTGAACTTCCCAAATCAAAACATTTTTACCTAAACAACGGTAAAACTTTTAGTCCACTTGCTCGTTTCACTAAAACCATCAACATGAATATTACTATTACGAGTGAATGATTAACTGTCACTTGCGCTAGATCTACAGTAAAGTAAAGTTTTAACGTTGAACGGCGTTACCTTTTTAGTAACGGATTAACGATAAGCGAAGTTAACTTTGTGACTAACGTTGTGGTACACAGATATGTTACAGAACCGCATCACCCCTAGCCTATGGGATAAATACCTACTGGAATGTACGACGTTAATGCAGGAAGGCAGCAGACCGTATTATTCGTTCCGAACCTCTTGATAAGTATGGAAGTGTGATTACGCATGTCAATCACATCGCGATTACGGGCAGCATGGGGTTCACGCCTGAGCCTCAGGACGTGCGCTAGCAGCGCATGTCGGGTGTTTCAAGCGTCAACTTCGCGTCTTAATATCGCGGGATGTAATGGGAATATTGCGATGCAATCAACGCCATTGTGTATGTGCTTTGTCATGCTATGGATTGCTGAAGAAAAAATATAGGAGGTCCATTTAAAAAAAACATAAGTTTGCGTTAAAAAACACATATGCTTTCGTTTTAGAATGTTTCCAAATACACTCCTGGAAATTGAAATAAGAACACCGTGAATTCATTGTCCCAGGAAGGGGAAACTTTATTGACACATTCCTGGGGTCAGATACATCAAATGATCACACTGACAGAACCACAGGCACATAGACACAGGCAACAGAGCATGCACAATGTCGCCACTAGTACAGTGTATATCCACCTTTCGCAGCAATGCAGGCTGCTATTCTCCCATGGAGACGATCGTAGAGATGCTGGATGTAGTCCTGTGGAACGGCTTGCCATGCCATTTCCACCTGGCGCCTCAGTTGGACCAGCGTTCGTGCTGGACGTGCAGACCGCGTGAGACGACGCTTCATCCAGCCCCAAACATGCTCAATGGGGGACAGATCCGGAGATCTTGCTGGCCAGGGTAGTTGACTTACACCTTCTAGAGCACGTTGGGTGGCACGGGATACATGCGGACGTGCATTGTCCTGTTGGAACAGCAAGTTCCCATGCCGGTCTAGGAATGGTAGAACGATGGGTTCGATGACGGTTTGGATGTACCGTGCACTATTCAGTGTCCCCTCGACGATCACCAGTGGTGTACGGCCAGTGTAGGAGATCGCTCCCCACACCAAGATGCCGGGTGTTGGCCCTGTGTGCCTCGGTCGTATGTAGTCCTGATTGTGGCGCTCACCTGCACGGCGCCAAACACGCATACGACCATCATTGGCACCAAGGCAGAAGCGACTCTCATCGCTGAAGACGACACGTCTCCATTCGTCCCTCCATTCACGCCTGTCGCGACACCACTGGAGGCGGGCTGCACGATGTTGGGGTGTGAGCGGAAGACGGCCTAACGGTGTGCGGGACCGTAGCCCAGCTTCATGGAGACGGTTGCGAATGGTCCTCGCCGATACCCCAATAGCAACAGTGTCCCTAATTTGCTGGGAAGTGGCGGTGCGGTCCCCTACGGCACTGCGTAGGATCCTACGGTCTTGGCGTGCATCCGTGCGTCGCTGCGGTCTGGTCCCAGGTCGACGGGCACGTGCACCTTCCGCCGACCACTGGCGACAACATCGATGTACTGTGGAGACCTCTCACCCCACGTGTTGAGCAATTCGGCGGTACGTCCACCCGGCCTCCCGCATGCCCACTATACGCCCTCGCTCAAAGTCCGTCAACTGCACATGCGGTTCACGTCCACGCTGTCGCGGCATGCTACCAGTGTTAAAGACTGCGATGGAGCTCCGTATGCCACGGCAAACTGGCTGACACTGACGGCGGCGGTGCACAAATGCTGCGCAGCTAGCGCCATTCGACGGCCAACACCGCGGTTCCTGGTGTGTCCGCTGTGCCGTGCGTGTGATCATTGCTTGTACAGCCCTCTCGCAGTGTCCGGAGCAAGTATGGTGGGTCTGACACACCGGTGTCAATGTGTTCTTTTTTCCATTTCCAGGAGTGTACTTCCGACGGCTCGTAGGAGACACCCTCTATGTACAAAGATTACTAAACTTGCACCTATCAACACTTCGACACTGCTCCCCAACGCAACATAACAAATGGCAGCAGCTATAGGAAAATACCGAGTTCTTCTGTAGAGTTTAGCACTCCACCCGTCACTGTCAGAAAATCTCCGAAAGGACCCTTGTAGGCACTTGTGGGACATGAGTGGTTAGTTGATTTTGGGGAGGAGACCTAACAGCGAGATCGGGGTCCCATCGGCTTAGGGAATGATGGTCAACGAACTCGGCAGTACCCTTTCAAATGAGCCATCCCGGCATTTGCCTGAAGCGAGTTAGTGAAATCACGGAAAACCGTGATGAGGATGAACGGACGTGGGTTTTGAACCGTCGTCCTCCCCAATACGAGTCCAGTGTGCTAACCAGTCTGAGCGGTTCTAGGCGCTTCAGTCTGGAATCGCGCGACCGCTGCAGTCACAGGTTCGAATCCTGCCTCGGGCATGGGTGTGTGTGACGTCCTTAGGTTAGTTAGGTTTAAGTAGTTCTGAGTTCTAGGGGACTGATGACCGCAGATGTTAAGTCCCATAGTGCTCAGAGCCATTTGAACCATTTTTTGTGCTAACCACTGCGCCGTGTCGCTCGGAATACAACAAAAGCAACCTCCTGTCGTTGAATTCCGAAGTGGAATGATGGCCACGATTTTCTCCACTTGTGGTCTGCATATGTTCCATGGCCCGTTCGGATGCGATTTAGAGTACTCCGAATTCCCCGTGTGTGCTCAAATTCAGGGGGCTTTTCCTGGATACAAGGCAGTTACAGGGATTGTGGAGGACATTTTTGTTGCCAACAGCATTTCCATTCCTCGAAGATAATTTATTTTCAGTAAGAACTGTGGCGATGGTAAGTAAACGTTGTCTTGGTCTTAATGTTTGTCGCTCTACAGCAGGGCCGGCCAAACGCTGCACAGTGTGCAGACGTGCGGAAGTGCTGCACATGTGCGCACGTGTGCGACAGCGAGCGACAGCGACATCTGTTGTTAGACATGTGTCCTAAATGAACGGCGGCGGCTCTACTTCCCTGTGGTACAAGCAAGAGCGCAACATGTCCAGTCTCGTTCACCCCTGGTGACCGTAACCTTAACAGAGAAGTACTGGGAAATGGCAAGGACTGCGAAAAAGCAAAGGACGGGAGATCTATGTTCTGACTCGTTTAAAAACGACTGGGAACTGCAATTCTTTTTTGTAGCCGTTGGTGAAAACTCACAGTGTTTGCTGTGCCGCCGAATAATAGACGTCCAGCGTAAGTTTTCAATTGAAAGACGTTACAATACATATCACAAAGACGAGTGTAGTGTACTCAACAGTGAAGAACGGCAAGCAAAATTAAATGTCCTTAAGAAAATGGATGAGACACATCAACTCGCTTTTACTGTATGTCAAAGTAACTGATACTTCTTGAACTCTTAGTTTCTTGTGTTACAATTATGTCTGTTTTACTGTACGCTGTACAATGTACTATTTTCAATTTTCCAGAATGACAACCACACTAAATCTTCACTGCGAGCAAGTTTTAAAGTCGCATTAAGAACTGCACAATCTGGGAAACCCTTTTCCGAAGGGGAGTTTGTGAAAGGGTGTCTGATTGATGCTGCAGAACTTGTGTGTCCCACGAACGTTAGCAGGTTTCAAGAAATCAGTCTTTCCAAACAAACAGCGACAAGACGTATCAGCGCTATGGCCGGCGATCTGCACAGGCAGCTAATAAATAAGGCTAAATACTTTGTCGCTTTCTCTGTTGCGCTCGATGAAGCAACAGATCTTACAGACACAGCCCAGGTTGTGATATACATACGAGGTATCGATAATGCACTTTGTGTAACAGAGGAGCGACATTTGCTCGTAGAAACATGCACTACATGAACTCTGACGGCTGCGGCGTGCACATTGTGACCCGGAAGTTGCACATGTGCAGGAGCACAGCACGCGTGCAGAATTTCTGGCCGGCCCTGCTCTACAGAGAAAGCAACTTTCAGTGTGGTAAGTTCGGGACTATTAACACGCTTCTGGTATTCCCATCGTAGAGCACAGTTCCGCCTGATACCAAGAGGTGGAATGTGACTGATGATAGGTACCCAGTATGTGCGAGCATATCGTAAAAAACCACTAACAGTGGCCTGGAATCGTTAATCTTTACATTTTTTTCTACATGTAGGGTATGAAGTCACACAGACGTACAGTATTCTGCGGTTCAGTATACCAACACAAGAGCCGTTATTCGGAGAGTGTATACCCAATGTCACAGTCGAAGTGTGAAAAACTTACAAGAATATTATTTCTGCTTTTGAGTTTAGCAGATGTTTGTGCTAAGCGCTCATTGAGAAAGAGAAGAGTCCTTTGTAGAGAGATCAAAAGGCATTTTGGATGCACGCGAAGGCGATGTTTGTCTTTTTCATAATATACTTCAACGGCTCTTGTACCAGTCTACTGGACATGCAATTCTATTTGACTTAGCTTGTAACTTAAAGAAAGTATTGGCTCAAGTTTTCTACATCATAAATCAGGATTCTACAGTTGTTTCGAAGTTTTTGTGTTGCGTAGCTACAACCCAGTCATATACGTAGACAAGATTTGTGGAATATCAGAGATATCTAACTTAAACAAGTGAGGAGAAGTGAGGAGAGAGAGAATGGATCCCGGCAGCAAACGACTGTTCAGTGAATTTGCACGGCTAGTGGCTTTTCCTGTACTTACAGTAAATGGCCTTCCAACTGACGGGTTGTCCACTAGTTTTACTGTAATTTGTGAAAAAGGAAATTGTTACAGCCTGATCGGCTGTGAGACGTCAGGGGCAGGTTCACCAACATAACTGGAAAGCTTCCGACATCTACAACTACATACATATTCCACAAGCCACCATATGGTTCCTGGTGGAGGGTAACATGTACCACTACTAATTTCCTTACCTGTTCCGCTCGCAAGTAGATCGAGGGGAAAACGAATGTCTGTAAGCTTCCGTACGAGCCCTAATTTTTCTCACCTTGTCGTCGTGGTCCTTACATGAAATACACCGGGTAGATATAATTGAAGTACAATTATTCACAGAGGTCCAGAGTGGGCTGTAATTATCGTATGACAGTGAAACGCGGTAGATGTTTAAATGCATTAATGCGGAACCTATTTAAACTGTCAATTTTTTTTTTTACGACTTTGTGTGTGTGTGTGTGCGTGTGTGTGTGTGTGTGTGTGTGTGTGTGTGTGTGTGTGTGGGTGGATGGTTGTGTGGTGACATGTTTGCGTCGCACGATGACGAGAGAAGGGAAAGGGTGACACCCGGTGCCGACACAGCCCAACAAATGGATCACCATCAGCAATGTTTCATGCCCTCACTCCACGAGAGACTGCACAGAGATTTCGAACCTGATTCAGGACACTGACGCAAAGTGTGTGGATAAAGTGCTTCACGCCATCTTCCCTCCTCCCCTTTGCCGGTAGTGCAAATGGAAACTTACCAAAAGCACAAGACGTAACCAGGTGGTTGCCCATCCTATTAACATCTAAAGCTGAGGAGACAGTCAGATAATCTCAGATTGAATCCCAATTCGCTGTTTATATTTTTCTTAAATTGCAGTTTTATTTTAACAGTTCTCTATACATCACAGATAAGAAAGAAGTCTCCAATGGTGAAGAACTTTTACCAGACTATTATCGATACAGTTTACCAAGAGGGTCAGTCTGAAAGCCTACTCAAAAGTATACGTTTTGCTGAAAACCAGAGCATACGTTATAATTAACGCTAATTTTACACTATACCAGAGTCAACTGCACTAAAAACCCTATAAAACTTTGCCTCAGGGCTTCACTTTTCCTCCTGTGTTTTTAAGTCTCATTTGTGAGACACAAAATCTGGAAGATAAAACTGTGGAGAGAAAAGTCAACGACATCAGGGACATAGAAAAGCATTCACAGTAAAGCGAGAAGTAATAGATTCTTTATATGTAGACTATGAAAGCAAGTAGCAGTATAATTTATATTCCCACCTTAAATCTCCATACCGGAACGGAAAATTGCAAGCTGCAACTTCTCACTCTTCTGTAAAATGACATATTATTTCTCGAAATCGTTGGCGTACTGTTGCTGATTATGTGCGCACACAATTTCATTAGCGACTTAATAGTGGGAACTGCTGTAATTTCCAGTCGTCGAGGCCGGACGCCGCCCATAATTCTGGTTTATGAAACGCGGAACTCGCAGGTGCTTTAATCATGGAGAGGAGGGGAGTTCCTCGTATAACCCGTGTTAACTCTTTCGCAATATACGCAGCAGTAGGCAGTAAACTGGAGGTCTAAAGGCTCCCTTCACTATATTGCGGACATAACTTTAATTTGTAACACAATAAAGAAACGCATGAATTTATTACCTCGGTCGTAAATTTAATCTTCATTTTTATGTACAGGAGGAAGTTGGTTTCGAAATTAAAAGACTTTAATTTGTGGAGCTCAGGAGGAACTGTGTGCTTCAGAGAGGAAATAAGTGGGAACTTTTCTGTATCCGAACTGGAGCGCAATAATTGTTCGCTGCTCGCTTTGCAGTGCAGTTGCAACCTTTTAAGCGACCTCCGGCGGACGTAAAGTAGCCGAAGAGTAAACCCGCTTTCTGTCACCCAATGCATACAGAAGACGTCCCGCCTTTCAACGTGCAGAACATTGCAGATTCAGTTCTTATTCGTTGGCACTAAAACAGCAGTCGGTGCAGTAGTCAGACGAAGTGAGCAGCCTTCCGCTAAGTGCTCACAGTATACAGAAAAATTAGGTTTTCTTCTTTGCTTTTTTACCCACGCGGGAATCACTGATAATGTTATTTGCATTGTTCTGCCATCAACAATATGGATTATTTATTTAAGCAGTGTATCGCTTAATCATTACCGGAATGACTGCCACTGTACTGTTTATTATTTACTGTCGAGAGTCTCTAATTTTACACAGATCACGCATAGGATATAAAATGTAGTCTGGCAGTGCAAGGAAAGCGTTCTGAAGAAGAGAAATTTCTTAACGTAGAGTATAGATTTAAGTGTCAGGAAGTCTTTTCTGAAAGTATTTGTATGGATGTAGCCATGTATGGAAGTGAAACGTAGACGATAAATAGTTAGGCAAAAAGAGAATAGAAGCTTTCAAAATTTGGTGTTACAGAAGAATGCTGAAAATTAGATGAGTAGATCGCATAACTAATGAGGGGGTATTGAATAGAATTGAGGAGAAGAAAAATTTGTGGCACAACTTGACTAGAAGAAGGGATCGGTTGGTAGGACATATTCTGAAGCATAAAGGGATCACCAATTTAGTATGGGAGGGCAGCACGGAGGGTAAAAATCGTAGAGGGAGACCAAGAGATGAATACACTAAACAGATTCAGAAGGATGGAGGTTGCAGTAGGTACTGGGAGATGAAGAAGCTCGCACAGGATAGAGTAGCATGGAGAGCTGCATCAAACCAGTCTCTGGACTGAAGACCCCAACAACAACAACACGCATACTGCCGAAAGAGATCACATAGAGCGTCCACCAAAGAATCCATTTATCGTATTTGTCAACCTCTTGTCACAGAAATTGTATCATTACCGCTATCAGCTTACTTATTTACTGATTTTGGTATGAACATTGCACATTGTTTCATGAATACAGGCACATCACTTATAAACAGTTGTACAAACATGGTAAAACATAGATAGAAAGGGAAATTTGAAGATTAAAAACAGTACTAATTTATCGCAAGCACTCGAAGGCTACCTGGGAGACTGTTGTTTCTTTGGCGTCATACTTCCCACATGAGGAATTTGCGGACATTCCTCACTGGAACAGTGATTTACTGCAATATTTACTATCCAGTCCAGGTTCTGTAGCGGTTCCACCATACCCTTCTACTCTAGTTGAAACCCAAGTATTTGACTGTCGTGTCATTCAAGAGTTTACACTGTCTGACCTCTTGTCTCCATTGTGACCGGAAATGCTCGTTGTAGTAAAGTTATGAAATTGTATAACTTTCTCACTAGGGGATTTCTTGTTTTCCGACTTATTTTCATATGATGGTCCGTAAGCTGGATAGCATCGGAGTGAATATGCACTGCTGGTTTACTAGAACATTTTTGTGGCTGAGAGCTTAGAGCGGCGATATGTCTGGTCTGGACGGTGCTGTGTTGCGCAGAACAGGTAGCCACTGAGTAGGGGTTGTCCTGGTTGTTCCCGTAACTAATCTCACTACTTGATTGAGTTGGACGTCAACATAATGTGTGTGGTTGCTGTTGATCAGAACTAGGACACAATACTTAGCAGCAGAGTAGACCAAAGAGATTTTGCTGATTCTCAGAGTATTGTCATCAGCGCCCCAAGACGTATTTGATAACTTTTGGATTACATTTGTTTCGCGCTGAGTGGCCACGTGATTGGAGGTGTCATGTCACGGACTGAGCAGCTCCTGCCGCCGTAGGTTCGAGCCCTCCCTCGGGCATGAGTCTGTGTGTTGTTCTAAGCATAAGTTAGTTTAGGTTACTTTAAGTAGTGTGTAAGTCTAGGGACCGATGACATCGGCAGTTTGGTCCCTTAGGAATTCATACAGACATTACATTTGTTCAGGTTATATTAACTGAGACATTTTAAAAATGTTGGTAGGACAAAGTTGGATCGAGCGTCACTCCTAGATGTCTATAGCACGTATTGGGTCTTAAGTTGGTTTCTTGAGTATATTCTCAGTTGAATTTTTCTAAGATATTCATTTGTTGTTTGGAGGTCTTGAGAGTTTCAGCTAACTATACATATTTTAATGGCTTACATAATAATTCGTCTACTAAACAGTAGCCTGGAGTCATCCACCCTGGTTCTTGTGTATGTTTAGTTCATCTCTATAAGTAGATACATAATTATTTTACTAATTTTGACTTAGATATACGTTTCTCTCACAATTCATTTTACAATGTGACTACTCTCAATTTATATGTCCGAGTTGAGATTCATCATCTTCATAGTATTACGCAATTAACTGTAAGCTTCACTTCGAAAAAGCAGGATATCGATATTTTCAGATTGTGAACGGCTCTCCGGGTTTGTTCGGGTGACTTGTCACAAGGTAACTTATTAAACTGTGTTTAATTGTGTATGTGAGTTTATATGATCTGTAATTTAGTTTCCTGACAATGATCCGAGTCGGCTTCTCAAGATAGGTGTACTTATTTACGGCCGGAGCAATTTCTGGCATGTGAGTGATAAATTCTATACACTGGCTTTTCTCGTGGAATCAGTCTCTCTATTAATGACAGCCGTATCAAAATTCTGAGACTAGCCTTTCCATGCAGACAGGAAAACACGGCGCTGGATTTAGACTCAGGATACATAGATTCTGGGCAAGCTTTGCTTCTCTCTGGAGTTGAGGGGACTGTTTACTGCTTTTCCCACCAGATATCGCCTCCTCTGTAACTGGCCGCCTCATAGCTTCCATCATTACTATGAGACATCACTCCAAACGTCCGCCCCTGGTAGCTGAGTGGTCAGCTCGACGGAATGTCATAGCTAACGACCCGGGTTAATTCGCGGCTGGGTCGGAGATTTTCTCCGCTCAGGGACTGAGTGTTGTGTTGTCCTTCTCATCAGCATTTCATCGCCATCGACACGCAAGTCGCCGAAGTGGCGTCAACTCGAAAGGCGAACAGTCTGCCCGACGGGAGGCCCTAACTACACGGCATTTCCATTTATGGCTCCAAACACCAGTTAAATGTGGAACGGGTAACAATATACACACTGAGGTGACGAAACTCATGGGATATCGATATGCACATAAACAGATGGCGGTAGTATCGTATATCTGTACACAAAGTATAAAAGGTCAGAACATTGGCGGAGCTTTCATTTGTACTCAGGTGATTCGTGTGAAAAGGTTTACGGGGTGATTATGGCAGTACCATCTGAATTAATAGGCATTATACGAGGAAAGGTAGTTGGAGTCAGACACATGGGACATTCCATTTCAGATATTGTTAGGGAATTCAATATTGCGAGATCCAAGAGTATGCCGAGTAGATTTGTTAACAGACAACCAACACTGCACTAAATAACCGCAGAAGTGAATGCGGGATGTAGGACGAACGTATTCGTTAGGAAACTAGGGCTAAATTAGATACAAATGAACTATGGCAGCAGACAACTGACACGAATGGTTTTGCTAACAACATGACATCGCCTGCAGCGCTTGTCCTTGGCTGGAGACCATATCAGTAGGACCACAGACGACTGGAAAACCGAGGATTGGTCAATTGGTTCAAACGGCTCTGAGCACAATGGGACTTAACTTCTGAGGTCATCAGTCCCCTAGAACTTAGAACTACTTAAACCTAAGTACCCTAAGGACATCACAAACATCGATGCCCGAGGCAGGATTCGAACCTGCGACCGTAGCGGTCGCGCGGCTCCAGACTGTAGCGCCTAGAACCGGTCGACCACACCGGCTGGCTGTTGATTGGTCAAATGAGTGCCGGGTTCAGCTCGTAAGAGCTGATGGTACGGTGCGAGTGTGACGTAGACCCCACGAAGCCGTGGACCCAAGCTGTTAACAAGGCACTATGCAAGCTGTGGTGGCCCCACAACGGTGTGGGTTGTTTTTAAATTGAATGGAGTGGGTCCTCTGGTCCAACTGAACGGATCAGTGACTGCAGGTGGTAACGTTCGACTACCTGGACACCATCTGCACCCAGTGGACTTCACCTTCCCAAACAACAATGGAATTTTTTATGGATGATAATGTGCCATGTCACCGGACGACAATTTTTCACAATTGGTTTGGAGAACATTTTGGACAGTTACATCGAGTAATTTGGCCAGCCAGATCGCCCGACATGAATCCCATCGAAAATTTGTTGGACACAATGGACAGGTCAGTTTATGTAGAAAATATTGCACTGTTCGGCTATAGAAGCAGCGTGGGTCAATGTTCCTGCAGAGGCTTGCCATGACTGGTTGAGTCCATGCTTTCGAGTTGCTGCACTATAGGCAAAAGGAAGTCCGACATGATATTAGGAGATCTCCCGTGGTTATTGTCATGTCAGTGTATATTACACACCAATAGTTATTATAATTATTAAACTGTATGCGCAAACTTTCTTCGTCAATTAGTCCAATGATTAGTGAAATTCATATCTCTATCCGTACTACAGTTGCTGAGATTTGCCCTCACATACATACAGAAAAACGTTGGGTGGACTGAAATTTATTATACAAAAGGATCAGGCGCAGGTCATGATTTATACTGTATAGCGGGAAAGGCTGCTTCATTTATTGAGTGATCTACAACTCATGCTACGCTATTCATTAGCCTCTCAGCACATCTAAAATTTAAGGGAGGGGTGACGGGGGAGGGGGGGGGGGACGGTGGGTGTCAGTATCACACTCTAGGCAAAAGTTCGCGTACTTTTTAATAATGAACTACTAAATAACACAAAAAGCTAACGCCAGGATAAGACCCAAAGGTAGCACATTTATCCTTCGATGTCACATTTCGCCACACTTTATCACAACAAAACATACTAAAAGGCACGTTTTGAAGACATCTTTAATCATATATATACTACATTCGCTGCATAATTAACAGTTTTCATCTCTTCAATTTTAAATTCGAGACCCTGAATGTTTTGTGTGTACTCAACCGCGGTGTTTGCGGCTTTGTGATACAAAGCAACAATGTGTTTGTGATTTATAACTAAAATTTATACTGAAATGTGATCGGATCACACAGTATCATAAGCATTACCCTGACACGTTTACCGAAAGAAACAATCGCACTCCTGAGACAGAAAGAGAAAAAGAGAGAGAGAGCTCATAGATATACATAAAATCTAATGCTGCAGAACATATATCTATTAAATTAATAAGAATGTCCGAGAATCTTTTGGAAAACGCGACGGTGAATATAGAAAGTTGGCAAGCCCAGACTCTGTACCACGTTAACACCGGAAGTTCGCACCTGTATCTACTCCGCTACCGTAAAGTTTCGGAGCTACGCGTTTTATATCTTATGAGTACCTAATCGAAGGTACGAATATGGCATTGACTGACATTAACTGTGACAAATCGTACCAGGAATGACGCGTATTCGGCAGGTCATCAGTGTGGGATCCGTACCAGATCGGGTTGATGGAGGAGACAGAGAAGATCCAAAGAAGATCGGCGCGTTTCGTCACAGGGTTATTTGGTAACCGTGATAGCGTTACGGAGATGTTTAGCAAACTCAAGTGGCAGACTCTGCAAGAGAGGCGCTCTGCATCGCGGTGTCGCTTGCTCGACAGGTTTCGAGAGGGTGCGTTTCTGGATGAGGTACCGAATATATTGCTCCCCCCTACTTATACCTCCCGAGGAGATCACGAATGTAAAATTAGAGAGATTCGAGCGCGCACGGAGGCTTTCAGACAGTCGTTCTTCCCGCGAACCATACGCGACTGGAACAGAAAAGGGAGGTAATGACAGTGGCACGTAAAGTGCCCTCCGCCACACACCGTTCGGTGGCTTGCGGAGTATAAATGTAGATGTAGATGTAGATGTAGATGTCTTCCACGTGCTGGTGCTTTGAAACGGCATGTAGTCAAGAACGCAAAGCTCACGAAATATAGGCTTCAACTGATTAAGATGAAATCCAATGTGGCGGATGTAGGACGGGCGGATCAAATGGACCGAGCCATCGACCCCAAGGTCCATAAGAAGTGTACTCTGCAGATAACATACCTCCAAACGCCCCATACACAGAATTTAACCAGCATTTCAAGGAGCAATCTTGACTACTACCTGTTCCAAAATCATCAGTCGATACTAGCAGTTACAAAATTGTTGGCTTTCATTGTGTAAATTCGTATGGGAAACATTCGGAAGGCGTTCTGATAATTTAAATTCTGTAATCCATTTTTCAGACGTACATTTTAATATGGATTTTAAAGTGGCTCTGCCTCTGAGCCTTTAACTATGAGCCCTGCCTGGTACAGAGAGTCCTTTCTATTTCTTTTAAAACAGTATAGTTGATGATGACTTGCGAATAAAATACAATAAAAATTGTCGTTATTTTAGCTTTCTACATCTACATCTGCATCTAGTACCAACTAGGTATTCCGCCCCTGCGTTTGGTTTCGTCATCTACTCGTCGGTCACCCGCCACGACTTAACGCCTTTTGCAGATCATGTGAGGTTGATCGATTGTCGATATTTCTCCACGTGGGCCTGGATTCCTCTCAATATACCGTAATTAATGAAAGACGAAGGAAATAATTTGTTTAAATTTTTTCTAGTGATGCTGAATGTTGCTAGACTCCGTGAAAATTATTCATTTAAGGAGGATAGCAACCAGCCGTAAAAACTTTTAATGTACAGTGTTTTACTAACGTGACTTGTTATTGGCTATTATCCTCATCTTCATATGGCTGCACTTGTTTTATTATAGTATAAGAATCGTCAGAAGTATTTTAAACACATTACCTGTAAAGCACATGCCAGAAATGCAATAGCGTCTCCCGGGAGGAATGATCAATATTCAGGGATACGACAGGAACGCTTATTCAGAGCAAAATGTTTGATTAACGTGAGATCTAAAATGCATACTTTAAGAGCCATGAGCATTTGTTCAATAGAAAACATGTGCCTCACAGTAGCGAAGATGAACAAGTTCTCGTAGCTCTTCAGATATGTACTGAGCCCATTTTTACTAAACTTTTTTGCTTGGAGTGGTTATTTCTGTCATATCCCTGAACATTTGATGGAACCGCAGATCTTGCCATTGAAAACACAGCCCTTTGAAAGCAAGGTGAGAACCGGCATTAGAGCAAAAGGCGTTGCCATTCTAGATGGTGAGCAGTTTTCTGGCGACTACTTTTATTCCCTATACTTTGGTGACTCCTTCTGAGAAGGTGAACATATTCCTGCAGAACGTCTGTGATGTTAGCCAAACGCGCTCAGTTGTACGTGGAACAGTTAAAGTTAATGAGAGAAGCCTGAACGTACAACGTATGTACCAAAACTTTAAAAATCGAGAGCAGCTTTGACACGTTTTCCAAGAGAATAACATAGAGAAACTCAGACAAAAGAGGAGTAAGTTACTACAGGGACAAGTTATCTACGGTTAAACGATATTAAAAAATTGATGGAAATAAATAGTGTTGAACTGTCAATTTATGGGAGAAAATATGATTTTGACATGGAGGTAATCGAAAATCGGGCCACAATTCTTTGCATCACTTTCAGGGTCTTACAAACTGTCCAATTTAGTGAAACACTACATAATTTTGATCAGTGACACCACTACAAAAACGTGACCAATCCAATCCAGTGATAAACCACATCACTTTGATCAGTGACATCACTATAAATGACTTATCCCCGAGTTTCCATCAAACTACGTGTTTTAGTGTTGAAGACCAAGGAACTAGAAACTGTATGTCGCTGTATGGGAAAAGTTGTCTGGCTGATAACCAAAATTAAAGAGTGAGCTCAACCATCTTTCTATTTGTTCTGCCCAGCCAGAATGAAGTTTGAGATCGCCTCCAAGTTTGTGAAGAATGGGGCCATGAATAGGAGAATGTATGTCTCGCTGTTAATGCAATACTTACTAGACGTAGTTCAGAAATACAACAACATTCCAATAGGTAATGGAAGACCAATAGCTTAAAAGCCATATCAAAATGCTTATCATTTGCAATCAGCTGTAGAAGCTGTGTCAATTAGACACTGTAATCAA
Organism: Schistocerca piceifrons; assembly: GCF_021461385.2. Classification (NCBI taxonomy): domain Eukaryota; kingdom Metazoa; phylum Arthropoda; class Insecta; order Orthoptera; family Acrididae; genus Schistocerca; species Schistocerca piceifrons. The sequence continues at coordinate 600,854,151 of NC_060141.1, read as the reverse complement.
TCAGCCCCTCCAGTCTTTGAGCGTCCCCTGTAATAACAGAGTCCAAGAAGTCTGTGAATTATCCCTTTGCATTGACTTGTAATAAGTTGTCAGGGTGAGCACACTGACATACCCACTGCTTCATACAGAGGAAGCACTTGACAGATTTGGAAACTGTAAGAATCACTGTTTCGAGCTCAGCTATCATCAGATTCATATTGCGTCATATTGCGTTCTAAATCGGAATTGGTTGTGGCGCAGGATCTACATAAATTCTGCAGGGTTCTTGATTTGAGGAATCCAACTGCTAATTTCCAGTTATTTGCAGATTTGATAAAGTGACGCATGAAACCAGCTGTCTGTGTAGTATACCTTGATAACATCATTTTTTTTCACAGACAATAGGAGAACATGCTGAATGGCTGAAAAGTGTGCTATCACAGGTACGAGGGGGACATTTAGTTTAAAACTGGGTAATGTCCTTTTACAGCGTCTCAGGTACTGTACCTAAACCACATATTGTTCAAAATGGTTCAAATAGCTCTGAGCACTATGCGACTTAACTTCTGAGGTCATCAGTCGCCTAGAACTTAGAACTAATTAAACCTAACTAACCTAAGGACGTCACACACATCCATGTCCGAGGCAGGATTCGAACCTGAGACCGTAGCGGTCACTCGGCTCCAGACTGTAGCGCCTAGAAACGCACGGTCACTCCGGCCGGCACATATTGTTCTATTAAGGCGTAACGACATTCGCGTGTCACAGAAGCGGTTGAAAATTTCCCTGCACCTACAGATGTGAAGGAAATAGTCCGTTCTTGGGTTGTATGATTACTATCACAGATTTGTCGAGGATGATCCTACAGCTACCGTACCTCTGACGCGTTTTTGAAAACAACAATATCTTTGAATTCGAGTGCAGAATGTGAGACGGCAACGCAACATATGACAAAATTCTGTTTTATGACACTAACGATGTTGCTGTGGTTTGCTTTATAGGACGTAATTAGGATGCTGGAGATAAACCAAGTGCTTATGCCTCTTTCCAGCTCTGTAAAGCAGAAATTAATTGCAACACAGTGGAGACGGAGTTGTTAGCTTTCTTATTTGGGGTGTACTGCTTTCAATGATGCTTGCTTGATAAACGGTTCATATTAATTACTGATCACGCAGCCCTATTGCGAAATAGTAATTAAATGATCCAAGTAGCCAGTCTACATGATGGATACGGAAAGTGAGTAAACAAGATTACGAGATGCATCGTAAATTGGGTAAAATGCAACAAAACGTTGGTGAACTGAGTAGAATGGCCATGTGTTACAAGCCAAGTTACAGGAGGCACAAAACGAGTCACAGAATGGCAGCAATTGGCTATTTTTCTTGATTTTATGTCCAAAAATGGCATATTACGATGTGATCACAAAAGTAATCGAAACTCCTTTTGCCCTGCCTAGTGGAGCAACTCGAGGTGACGTGGACTCAACAAGATGTCGTTAAGTCCCTTGCAGAAATATTGAGCCATACTGCCTCTACAGCCGTCCATAATAGCGAAGTGTTACCAGCACAGGATTTTGTGCCAGAACTGATCTCTTGATTACGCCCTATAAACATTCGAGCTTCTGGGTGGTCAAATCATTTGTTCGAACTGTCCAGAATGTTCTTCAGACCAATGCAATTGTGTCTCGGTGACATGGCACACTTTCATTCATAATAATTCCATTTCCAGTCAAAGATCGGTTCATTTGGACCAGAAGACCCGGTCCACTCCATTTAAAAACAGCTCTAACAATTATGGAGTCACCACCAGCTTTACTATACCTTGTTGACAATTAGAGTTACGGCTTCGTGGGTGTGCGCCACACTCGAACTCTACAATAATCTACTACGAGCCGAAATCGAGACTCATCTGACCAGGCCAAAGTTTTCCAGCCGCCTAGTGTTCCCCAGATGTGGTGATGAGCCCAGGAGAGTCTCAGCAGACAATGTCGCGCTGTTATCAAAGGCACTCGTGTCGGTCATCTGCTGCTGCAGATCACGAACACCAAATTTCGCCGCAATGTCACAACGGATACGTTCGTACGTCTTCTATTGATTTCTATGGTTATTTCAGGCACTGTTGCTTGTCTGTTACCACCGATACGCAGAACGTTGCTGCTCTCTGTCGTTAAGTGAAGGCCGGCGGCTACTACTTTGTCCGCGGTGAGAAGCAATGCCTGAAGGTTGGTATGCTCGGCTCACTCTTGATACTGTAAATCTCGGAATATTTATTTTCTAACGATTTCCAAAATGGAGTTTCCCATGCTTGTGTCTAGTTCCAACTAACATTCCGTGTTCACAGTCCGTTAATTTCTGTCGTGTTAAATCTTTTCACAGGGATCACCTGAGTGCAGTGACAGCTCCACCAATGCATTGCCCTTTTATATCTTTCATAAGCGATACTACCACCATCTATATATTGACATGTCGCTAACAATTGAAACGTCCCCTTAGAAAAATTGTACAAGACTGTGCTTAAACTGACACACAATATTTTTGGCGCAACGCAATCTGACTTTCAGTAATCCCTACAAAAGAATGGCCCTGACTAACATTAACGTTTATACGTTTCAGAAATCACTTACCTCACAAAAATATTAGTTACTCGAACTACTGCAAAACAGCGAGCGCCACTACTGCCAGCTAAATAAAAGATTCTAACTACGGAAGGCACTAACTACTGATAGGCATAGTTAGCAAATGAAAGATTTTAATAGAGAACAAAAAATGTATTTACCTTATTAGTCATAATATATATAGCAGTTCATGACATCCATTCTTACAAATCTACTGTTTCTGATGGACACACCTCCAGATTATCCATTCTCAGAAATCCGCCATCTCACTTCCCCACATCTACCACTGCTGGCGGCTCACCTCCAACTGCGCAACGCTACGTGCTGTTAACATCCAGCTGTCCAACACTACAATGGCAGACAACTATGCAAACTAGCCACAGACTGCACACAGCACAGCCAGTGATTTTCATACAGAGCGCTACGTGGCGTTACCAATAAGAAAACCTAAACAGCCTACTTACACAATGACGTTGTCACCTGAATGTATAACGTAAGAAACCACAAGAAAAAAATTAGTGATACCAAAAGCACTTAACTTTGTATTATCACACAATGTCATGACAGCATCCTAACTATCCACACTAACTTTGAATTCACCAGTAAAGATTTTTATTATTTTACTGTTCTAATCCAAAGCCATTACAAGCTTCACACAGTGAAAATAAATATACAGGGTGATTCAAAAGAAAGAGTAGGTTTCAGATGTTATTTGTAGACACACTGTGAAAGACAGAAATACATTGCACATGTCACTGAATGGAAGAATTTTATGTTGGCACAGAAACTGTACCATACACTCCACACAAGCCAGTAGTGGCTAGAGAATAATCGGAACGGTAATCCGTTTCATTACACACATTTGTCAACACGTCCCTGTTTATTGAATCGACAGCTTCAACAATTCAGTTTCTCAGATACTGAGGGTAGCTGTCATGAGTTGGATGAAGACATTGTCTATTATGTACCCCCACATAAGAAAATCGCAAGGTATAGGTCTGGTCACGTGGGAGACCAAAAACAATGAACAAGATCCTGTTGTCCATCTCTTCCAATCCAACTTTGTGGGATGGTGTTAAGATAACGCCTCACTTGAAGGTGAAAATGAGGCACGGTGCATCATGCGTAAAAATGAAATAATTGGACTCTTAGTGAAATTACACCATGTCCAGGTATACATTCCTGTTACAAGTTCTTCGGCAAAAAAGAAAGGTTCATAAACATTGTAAACAGAAACGACATAAAATATATTCAGATTCGGTGAGTCTCTTTCATGTTCGACGACGACACCATGATTTCGTGACACCAAATTCTCACATAATGGCGATTAATTTACCCGATTGCTGACAAGTCTATCCAAACAGATGAATCGGTCGGAGAAAGTGTTTTGTGTCATATCCTGGAGAACTGCAACACAAAATTCATACCTTCTGTTACAGTCGCCGGGACGCAGCTCTTGCAGTAACTGCAACTTGTAAGGCTTCATAAGCAGACATCGTTTCACATCACGCCACACCATTTCCTGGCCTGCCCGTCTTGTGGACGTCCAAGGGCTTCGTGGGAACCTATCTCGGGTACACTCGAGATTTTCATCAGACGTGCATGGCCGACCAGTACTCTTTCCTTTGCAAATGCAACCATCTTCCAAGAATTTTGTATGCGGGTCATAACTCCGCTTGTGCAAAGTCGGTTTCTTACTGAATTGACGACAGAATGCACGCTGCTCTTGAACAATGGATCAAATTCGCTCAAATTCCAAAACATAAAATTATTTCTATTAGAGTGTACTCGCCATGTTGCTACAAATAAACAAGAGAGCAGTTCTGTCAAAACTTTCAACATTCCCTTACCTAGTGACATGCGCAATGTGTGCCTATCTTTTATATTTTGTCTGTAACAAACAATTGAAAACTGTTCTTTCTTTTTTAATCGCCCTGTAGCCTTAAATAAAAACATATTTGATTTTATTGATTTCCTATTTCACCTCCTGGATTTCTGAAAGACAGAGGTGGCAACTTTATCTGTAACCAGTAAAGGTCCAAAAGGAGGACTCGATCGATACAATAAAATATCTTTCATACACGAAACGAAATTAAACTCCAACATTACCCTAAGATATGAAACTGGTCAACAGCATTAACACTTTCTAATTCATGGTCCTCGGCCACACACTGTAATAATAATGGAGACTAACTGCAATCAAACAAAAGATGGCAATACAATTTCGACACTAGGGTCAGTTACATAATGCATATCTAGACCCAGATCTACTACCAGACAGTTATCACAATACGCTGTCCACAACGCTCTGCCAAATTTCCTATGCATATATCTTGATAAATTCTTGTATTAGTACATACAATTAATCATCTGCGTAGAACCAATAACAAGATGAATTCTTAGTACAATTTGTGGCGTCAGCTGAGCTGCTCTCACAACTTAGTTCAAACACTTTTGATTTAATACAATAAATCACGCTCAATGCGTGTAATTTAATCACCTGAACAACACAGCTCTCGCTTACGGCACACACACCTTTAGGCCCCATGCGCCATCAATAAACACACACAACTTGTCACACGACAACCACGGACTTCCGTACAGAACATTTTTAATAATAAATACACCCAACTCACCTCTCGTAAATCACACACATTGCGCTATATCAACCATAAAACCTCCAGGGTGCGTCTGTCCCAGTCAGTGCACCTACTGACGAGCAGAAGCCCCTTTTTCTATCTCCACTGGGCCCGCTGTCCGTCCAACCGTGGGAACACACTTGCTGCTTCATCAGGTTGTTGTGTTTACACAGTAGTCAAGCCCTGTGCTCACTCTAGTGACGTTTCGCTGACCCTACTGCAGAGCACCAGCTACGCGAGAGGTCCTCGCTCTTGTCTCTGCCCGAAAATCGTTCTTTCTTCTCCATGCACCGACCGACCGACTCCGTGACTACCACACTCTCGGTCACATCAGCGCTCCCAGCATTCACGTCAAAGCACAATTCCCACTCTCGCGGATCCAGTGCGACACTCCAGTCAAAATGAGTCTCTGGAGGCGGGAAAAACACCTGTAACGCCCGGCACTACAAAGGAGCCACCCTGCGAACTGAACAGTTAGTCACATCATTCCGATTTCTCTTCTTCTTCTCCCACTAATCAAAATTACTTGACAGTCGAAACGTGCGCTCTTAGTTTCTGTAAATGACCAGTAAAAGGCTACCATGTAGGTCAGGGCTTCCCAACGCGTGATCCGAGGACCCCTTAGGGGTCCGCCGGCTTTTTCTAGGGGGTCCGCGGCCACCTTTCACCAAATCGTGTAAAATAATGATTAAAATTATTGAATAAAAATATGAAAATCAAATTCATCACTATTTTTTTTTCGTGTGAAAAACACTTTTACTACAGGTCGTATTCCCAAGCAGCCTTTGCGGTTCCTAAGTGAGAACGCATATACAGTTTAGTGCCGGAGAATGCAGCTTCTCTGATCGACTGTTTCGCAACAATACGGGGTTCGTTTGTCCGCCGGCTCACGGCGCTAGATGCGCTGAAACCTTTTACGCCTGCGCGGAGCGAGCTTTGTCGAACAATCACACCGTTCGCTGGCACGTATGCGGCCCCAGGTACCATTAAATGTTGAACTTGCTTTGTCAGTGCACTAGCTATTTCATAAGTCGATTTTTGACCTTCTGATATTTCGGGGGAGGGGGGGGGGGGTCATTAGGAACATGGCACTTGCGTTAATAAGCTTTCAGTTCCCATGGATTTCGCTCTGAAATTTAAAGTTACTGTGCTCTTGACTGACTAGGGGTCCGTCATGGATTTTCGACTGAAGAAGGGCTCCGCCAGCTGAAAAGGTTGGGAAGCCGTGATGTAGATGATACTCATCTTAGAAGGAAGAAACTCTTTTACCATTATATCAGCTGATGTCGTCCCCTGACACAAGATGACGTAAATTTCTTTTACCGGGTGTTTATAATGAAAGTCCAGCTACTCACTGAGGTCCAGTGTGGGCGGTAATAATCGTACGGCAGCGAATATTGGTAAACTTTGGAAATTTGTGGTAAGTTCTTATGGGAACAAACTACTGAGTCCATCGGTCCCTAAGCTTACGCACTACTTAATTTAACTTAAACTAACTTCGCTAAGGACAACACACACTCCCATGCCCGAGGGAGGACTCGAACCTCCGATGGGGACAGGGACGCGAGCCGTGGCAAGGCGCCGAAGACCGCATGGCTACCACGCGCGGCTAGAATCCTGGTACATATGCTAATGCGTTAATGTGGATTTGATTTACGCTGGAAAAAATTTATTCTACTTTTGACCACCAGGTGTGAACCTGACGCAGTGCACTGTTTATATGGTGGTAACACATCTGCGCTGTCATTTAACAAGTCACAACTGGAGTAAACGGTATGGCTATCGAGAAGAGAGACCTTGAGCTGTTAGTGAAATTGTTTAATTCGGACCCCAGCAGTTACAGTGCTGCATTGAGAGTGTATCGCCGACCAAAGGTTTGAGGAAAGGCCCTATGTCAGTAAATGGTTTAAAGGAGATGATAATGAAATTCGGAAACGTGGTTGTGCTTTGCGTGGCACCTAGAAGAAATGAAATGGCGGGTGGCTAGGGCTTCCCGTGGGTAGCCCGGTCGCCTGCTACAAGTCTTTTTTAGTTGACTTCGGCGACTTGCGCGTCGATGGGGATGATGTAGTGATGAAGACGATGCTGCACCCAGTCCCTGAGCGGAGAAAATCTCCAGCCCAGCCCGAAATCGAACCCAGACCCTTTTGCATGGGATTCTGTCGCGCTGACTATTTTTGTCTTGCATTTTGTTCGTTGTATTTGGTCGTAGCGGACGTCACATGACATCCATTGATGATCGTTGTTGAGCCTGCACTCAGTTCATTTATTACAGAGACCAGCCAGATCTCTGACCAAACACACTGAGCTGCTGTGCCGGCACAACACCCAGTCCACCACTCAGCTATCAAGGCGGACACCTGGAAGAAGAAAGCGTCCTATACAGGTGGAAGTTACTAAGTTCCTGTAGCTGTATCTAACCGTGTAGCACATGCCCCGTGTTGTGCTAATGCCGGTGTAATGTCACGAGAACCGTGTATCCTATGGTCAACAGTATGAAAGATTTTGCCGTCTTCTTTTAAAATTTTACCCATACAATGCCCAGCAATCGAAGCCTCGTGATCTGAAGCAACGTTCTGCACTTGCTATTCGGCTTTTGGTGCCAATCGAAGTTGACGACATGTTTCCGGGCAATTTTCTATGGAGTAAAGCAGCACATTTTACACTACGGGACGCAGTCAATACATAGAACTGCAGAACGTGGGGGTACTGTTAAACGCAGTGCTGTGCACGAACAGACATTGCACTCGGCGTTTGTGACTCTGCGGTGTGGATTCACAAGCACATTTACTGTCGGGCCGTTCTTCTTCGAAGAGAATACACTCAGAGGGCCTGTCAGGAGTACCGTGCCTTATGCACATTATCGAGTCTTCGTTGTGCAAAACACTGTTTTCATGCAAGTTTGGGTAACACCATCATGTCACTCGCCTAGTTAAATATCTGCTTAATGCATTCTTCCACGAACGTTTTATGTTCAGAGATTTTCCAATGCATGGCCTGCAAGATCACCTGATCTGAATACATGTGACTTTTGGCTCAGGGGTTGTCTAAAAGAAAGCATCTACCTCATCTTTAGGCCAGTATGCAACATCACGTTCTCAGATTCCACTGGGACTGCTGCGAGCGTTTTATGGATGCGACATCTTGTCGAAGTCTCCAGTGGTCATATTGAACGATCTGTGTAAGCGGCGGTTAATAATAAAATCAACATTACGCCTATCTCACATGTTTGACATTTTCTGGTCACATCCCATTCCTAGTCCATCACATTTTTAAACTTTTCTATGTTTCTTTCTTTCATTCAAACTGCCAGATTTCCGTCTGGTGGCCGAATTGGAAATAATTTTATTTCCGGCGTAAATTGGTTCCGCATTAACGCTGGAGCGTATGTACTAAGTTTCGCTGCCATACGATAGTTACAGCCCACATTGGACATCCATAAGTAAATGCTCTTTAATTATAACCACCCGGTATTTTTCCACACTGCTGTTTGTAAATTACGTATTAGGAAGTTTCCTAATTAAAAACTTTTATCTAGAGTAAGAGCCAATTGTATTATGTCGACAGTCCACTGTCCAAAGGTCATGCCACAATGACAAAGTTTAAGCTGTCAGTTTATTTGGAGCTTCAGCTATTTCACCTGATCAGTTGTACATCCTGTCTGAAAAGTAGTATTATATTAATGTTTCATGCGTCTTCGTTACAGTGAAACCACTATATATTGTTAAAATTATGTAAGCCTATTGCTATTCTGTCGGAGATTCAGTGGTAAAACAGCGCTGTTGAACTATTGTTGCTGTATTTTGCATTTCGGTCGTAGGGTATCTACAGACAGAATTACATTGGTAGAAGTATGAGGCCAGTTATATTTGTATTTGGTTTCGGGATTCGTTGTGCTAGTTAAATAAAAAACAGAATAAAAATAAAAATAAATTAAACTGAAAAAGCGTTTCACACGTGTTTACTTGGATGAGAGAGTCTGAGTAGGTCTTTCTAGCCTCATTGTGAATAATTATGGCCGGCCGTGGTGGCCAAGCGGTTAAAGGCGCTACAGTCTGGAACCGCGCGGCCGCTGGGGTCGCAGGTTAGAATCCTGCCTCGGGCATGGATGTGTGTGATGTATTTAGGTTAGTTAGGTTTAAGTAGTTCTAGGGGACTGATGACCTTAGAAGTTAAGTCCCATAGTGCTCAGAGCCATTTTGAATAATTATGAATTATGCTGGAAAACTGCGGTGATGACCGTAGGCCATGCTTTTATGAATGGATACTGTATTGTTAATACCCTTCCTTAAAATATCCGGCCACAGACACTGTGACGTCTTTAAGAGCCGATTGTTAGACGTAAAAGAACATTGACCCTGCCATGTTTATCAGTTCAGTGACATGAAATCTTTGTTCCATGTTTTCCTCATTTTGCATTCAATCGTGATTCAGTTGGTTCATGATGTAGCCATGTGTCATCACCCTTAGATCACTGGATGATTACCTCAAATGCAGGTGTCTCTGATCTTTAACATATTGGACACATAAATATGTCTCACTCTCTCCTTCTGCCCCCTTCCCGAACCACTGTCTACACAGTTGTACAATTTAATAAGTTGCAAATACGTGATATTCAGTACTGTGTGACGTACCAGTGCGGCTGTTCATATGCCACAAATTTATTTGCATATGAATCATATGTTCGCTGTCGGGGAATTCTGTGACCTCGTTTGAAATCACCTTATAATATCGTCAGTTACTTACGATTATGTCAAAATGAAGTTTACCTTTTTACTGATGTCACGTCATGTTAGTCGTAGTTAACATTTTTCACTCCATGTCTTATTATGCACAATTCCTTTGAGGCAAGGAGCCTCAGTTGTGTTATAATGTAACACAATTTCCATTTCCAAGATTAAGTTCCTAAAATTATCTTAAAAGTTTTGATTATCAGATGTAGTAGGTTTTGTATCATGGCCGGCCGAGGGTGGCCGAGCGGTTCTAGGCGCTACAGTCTGGAACGGCGCGACCGCTACGGCCGCAGGTTCGAATCCTGCCTCTCGCATGGATGTGTGTGTTGTCCTTAGGTTAGTTAGGTATAAGTAGTTCTATGTTCTAGGGGACTTATGACCTCAGAAGTTAAGTCCCATAGTGCTCAGAGCCGTTTGAACCATTTGTATCACGTGGGTAAGCGTTGCTCTCCCGCTTAGAGAATCTGAAGCCAGTTCTTCGCTAAAAATATTTTTAACGACTTGTGCTTTATGTACATAAGCTGAATCTTTCATATGAAGATCTGTGCTAGGTTACGGCTAAGACGAGGTACTTGTGCTTATTTATAAAGTAATGAGGATGATGTGAAACAAATGTTGCTTACCGCTTTAGTCAAGTTTAGATTTGTCTCCTTCAAAGTAGTTCCCTTCTGATTGCACACGCTTTTTCCAGCACTTCTGCCATTGATGGTAACATTTCTGGAACTCATCTTCTGTAATATCCTCCAAGACACTCGCCACAGTTTTTTGGACATCTTGTGTTGTTTGAAAATGGTGTCCCTTGATCACCGTTTTCACTCTTGGAAATAGAAAAAAGTCGCACGGAGCGGTATCTGGTGAATGAGGTGGCTGTGGTAGTAGTGAAATTTGTTTTGAGGTTAAAAACTGCTGTACTGACGGAGCAGTATGGGATGGTGCATTATCGTGATTCAGAATCCAATTATCAGCAATGTTGGCACAGACAGGAAGAACTGCTGTACGAAGTTTGTCTAAAATTTATTTGTAGCAATTTGGTTAACTGTTTGTCCAGGAGGCACCCACTCTTTATGAACAATTCCCCTGGAATCAAAGAAGCACATAAGCATGCATTTTACTTTTGACTTTGACATGCGAGCTTTTTTGGTCTGGGTAATCCCTTTGAGCACCATTGCGAACTTTTGCGTTATGTCTCTGGAGCATACTGAAAAAACCAACTGATCACCAGTGACAACACGGCTCAAAGATTCTGAATTGACTTCCGCTTCCTCGAACAGATCGGCTGCCACATTTCCCCATGTTTCTTGCTGTTGTGGTGTGAAATTTTTGGGGACCATTTTTCCACAAATTTTTCTCATACCAAATCCTCAGTTATAATTAGACAAACCGTTTCCTGATTGACGTTCAGTTCTTCTGCAATCATTTTCAAGGATAATATTCGATCAGATCGTACGAGTTCATGCACCCTGGCCAAGCTGACATCCGTCCGTGAGGTTGATGGTCGTCCACTGCGGTCTTCATCTTCAATATTCGTTCTGTCTTCACAAAACTTATTATTCCAGCGAAATATTTGAGTTCTTGACATATCCTCCTCTCCAAAAGCCTTCGGAAGCTTACCGTAAGTTGTCGTCGCGTTTTCACCCAATTTAACGCAAAAAGAAATGGCATACCGTTGCGCAATATTATATAGTTACATTTCCGTGACGAGAGGCACGAACACATGTTAACGTATTATGGCACAACTCACGACTGAGCAATTGCATCGATGTGCCCCGTGGACTAGAAGCAGCTTATAGACCAAGGTCAAAGATATTGTGCCTAGGCAAGCCTGCAGGGTTACCAGATCTTGCAAAGAAAATCAGTCTCATTACTTTATTGCCACACGTCGTATGTCGTAGATTTCTGAAACTTGAAATGGTCTCTGGAACCATTAGTTTCATTTGGTTTTCCTTCTGTTTCAAGAGATGTTATAGACCCAGTGAACATGGGCCTTTGTGGGTCACGTCCCTATGGCAGCCTCTAATGCCTTTTGCACGAGTGTTTAGTGTGTTCTATAGTCTTTACCGAAACTGACGCACGAACGATTGGTCGCAACGAGCAGACCGACCAAACATCCGCCGTCCCATCGCCTCACCAGTATGACTCAGCACTCTGCGCCGCCGCATGTGCGGGTCCTCGAGCATCTGCGGTGGCAGGGAGCGAACTTTACCCCTTATATAAATGCGTGGTGTCTGTTCTTTCGGACCAAGCGTTCATATAACTGGTTCGCCTATTTAGGCAATGGATCCACCCTCTTCAACGCAGATACACAAATACGTCCGACGTCCTGTGGGAGTCTCAGAGTAACAAACAAAGAGCAAAATGGACAGGTACTGCGGCTAGGTGGCACTAGGTGTTAATGTGGATCGGCTGTGAGGCGAGCCGAAATAGTACGTGCAGTTGCAGTAACGCTGTGTCCCGGATGGCGCCGTGGTTAACACACCTGCCTAGCAAGCAAGAAATCCCGGTTTGGAATTCCTGTCCGGCACACATTCTCACTTGTTCCCGCTGATTCCGCGTAATTTCCCCTATGCAGCTGACACCAGTGATCTACTCCCTTTCCTTTCTTCTCCTCTTCACCTTTAATTTAGGTGTATTGTTTGGTATTATATGTTAACCGGGGACCTAGAAACGACAGAGAGGCTCCGTCCCCGCCGCAGTCGCAGTGGTCCAGAAACCCACGACGACTGCCGCAGTCCACTTCACACATCACCCCCTCCCCCCCCCCCCCCCCCCCCCGAACCCAGGGTTACTGTGCGGTTCGCACGTGGAGAACTTGTTTGCGCAGCAATCGCCGACATAGTGTAACTGAGACGGAATAAGGGGAACCAGTCTGCATTCGCCGAGGCAGATGGAAAACTGCCTAAAAACCATCCACAGACTGGCTGGTTCACCGGACCTCGACACAAATCCGCCGGGCGGATTCGTGCCGGGGACCAGGCGCTGCTTCTGGCCCGGAAAGCAGTGCGTTAGACCGCACGGCCAACCGGGCGGGCTAATTTAGGTGTACTTTACCTCTTGTTAACTACTGTACCTCCGTCGACGAAATTACAATCAGGAATTGTCTTGCATGTTCAGTATCAGTAGTGGTACGCCCCCCCCCCCCCCCATATTTATTTTGGAATGCCATTTTACACTCGCCCTTCCCGTAACCTTTAAATCTCCTGTCTGGACTTCCCGTGTGTTATAATCTGTAGACAATGTAGTCACCGCTTGTACGGAAGGGGAGATTATTGAGGAAACCTTCATCCGCTTAGGAGGTTACCATTTTAAAATTTTGTTTCACGTTCAGTACTATCGTTTTTACTCGGTGGGCTACCTCATGGTCTACGTGAGAATGTCATCTCGAAATAGAGACCAGAAATTGTTTATTCTATAAAGGGTTCCTGATAGGAAGCGCATTCCTTAGCGGCGTCTGTAGGCAATTAACAGGATTCGTGGGAAGAGGATCACGTGATTTCCACAGAAACGCGGCGAGAAGAATAAGCGAGAGGTGCTCCCTCTCTATGGTCTTCGTTCGCAAGCCAACAATTGCGACCACAAGTTGGGAAGTCTGAATTACTGGAGTACGAAGTACTGTTCTTATAGTACCTGCACAGTCTTACAGAGCATGAGCATATATTATTCAGTCTTCGCCAGAAATTGTCCGACGATAAGATTTTAACCTAAAAAGAACATTAAATCTGTAGTGGTGAAACCTCGTTGAACTCGTGGAACAGAAACAACTGCAGTTGCCCGTTATCCTGTAAAACTTCTACAGTTCATAATTAGGAATTTGTATAGGATACACAGATACTGGTTGCATACGACTCAGTCCACATTTTGTTGATACGTAGCCGTTCTCAGATGGCTCTGAGCACTATGGGACTTAACTGCTGAGGTCAGTAGTCCCCTAGAACTTAGAACTACTTAAACCTAACTAACCTAAGGACATCACACACATCCATGCCCGAGGCAGGATTCGAACCTGCGACCGTAGCGGTCACGCGGTTCCAAACTGACGCGCTTAGCACCGCACGGCCACACCGGCCGGCCGGTTCTCAGATATCTATTGATAATAGGAAACACTTCTAAATTCCCTCGATCGTGCTTCCAGATTCACCAGCAAACATCATCAACCAAACTTTTGAAGTTCCTACAGAAGCTTAGCAGAATTTACTTCTTCAAAATTCACTTAAGAAAATAACTGAGCTCCATTGAATTTCCGCATTTTCTCGTAAATGTTTACATTGATAAAATCTCAGCTCTCGCTATATTTCTGTATACAACTCTGTATCAGTTAATTTTTGCAAAATAGTGCTCAACAGTCGACATCTGTGCGAATCTGAGTCCCATGGGTCCACACATTAACATTTCTCCATTGTGAGTACCTATTACGATAGTAAGATTTTTGCCATAGTCGACCGTGCGCCACGGAGCAACTCTATTTCTCCCGCAGACGAAATGCGCTAAGTTGATGTATTTTACCGAATCTAGGCTCAATAGAGTCTGTTTGCCGTTGAATATCTTAATTACGTATGCCCTACCATCGGTACGGATATTGTAAACTTTACGTTTCCAGTTAAGTGAAATTGTTAATTATCTGCGACACACTTGCATACCCATACTATTGGTAATGATACAGTAAACCTTACGTTTCCGGTTCATTGAAAGTGTCTGTTCATTATGTGCGACACAATTACATACGAGCATTCGTCAAAAAGTAGCAGCCTTGACTTTCCCTATATCAACACCGCACTTTTGGATTTCAGATCTCGTGTCTCCGTTATTGTGTTACCGCTGTTTACGCAAGAATTCAAGTATCCACCGATTTTCCTATGTACTTTGACACCGGTGAAGCTATTGATCTGGTAAGCAGTCCTTAAGTGATGCGCGCTCCAGGTCAAAGTGATGGATGGCTTAGTGGCCTATCGGTCATTGCTGGTCCAACTGCATAGGCGAAAGTAGATTGCCTTCCCAGTCTTTCTGTGAAAGGTCAGATTTTCTGATCAAACGTTGCTTCGCATGGCGTCACAGATATTGTTAGTAATCACAGTCACGGAACTAATTCAAGTTACATGCTTCTGGAGCAGATATCTCGCAGCCGTCTAGTGTTCTTAAAGAAACCTAACGTCTTTTGTATGCTAACGAATATTATTTTCATAAGTATATGCAACTTATGTGAAAGGCCTACATAAAATTTGACTACATATCGAAATAAGAAAAGTAAATATCACTGTATCTGTCACAAAATAAGAAACCACTGCATGTATGAGAACAGGAAAGCACAGATGGTATAAAGAAGCAAGTAAAAGAGAAAAGTGCGCTACAGATATACAAGATATACAGAATGTTACAAAAAGGTACGGCCAAACTTTCAGGAAACATTCCTCACACACAAAGAAAGAAAATATGTTATGTGGACATGTGTCCGGAAACGCTTACTTTCCATGTTAGAGCTCATTTTATTACTTCTCTTCAAATCACATTAATCATGGAATGGAAACACACAGCAACAGAACGTACCAGCGTGACTTCAAACACTTTGTTACAGGAAATGTTCAAAATGTCCTCCGTTAGCGAGGATACATTCATACACCCTCCGTCGCATGGAATCCCTGATGCGCTGACGCAGCCCTGGAGAATGGCGTATTGTATCGCAGCTGTCCACAATACGAGCACAAAGAGTCTCTACATTTGGTACCGGGGTTGCGCAGACAAGAGCTTTCAAAGGCCCCCATAAATGAAAGTGAAGAGGGTTGAGGTCAGGAGAGTGTGGAGGCCATAGAATTGGTCCGCCTCTATCAATCCATCGGTCACCGAATCTGTTGTTGATAAGGGTACGAACACTTCGACTGACATGTGAAGGAGCTCCATCGTGCATGAACCACATGTTGTGTCGTACTTGTAAAGGCACATGTTCTAGCAGCACAGGTAGAGTATCCCGTATGGAATCATGATAACGTGCTCCATTGAGCGTAGGTGGACGAACATGGGGCCAAACCAAGACATCACCAACAATGCCTGCACAAACGTTCACAGAAAATTTGTCTTGATGACGTGATTGCACAATTGCGTGAGGATTCTCGTCAGCCCACACATGTTGATTGTGAAAATTTACAATTTGATCACGTTGGAATGAAGCCTCATCCGTAATGAGAACATTTGCACTGAAATGAGGATTGACACATTGTTGGATGAACCATTCGCAGAAGTGTACCCGTGGAGGCCAAGCAGCTGCTAATAGTGCCTGCACACGCTGTACATGGTACGGAAACAACTGGTTCTCCCGTAGCACTCTCCGTACAGTGACGTGGTCAACGTTACATTGTACAGCAGCAACTTCTCTGACGCTGACATTAGGGTTATCGTCAACTGCACGAAGAATTGCCTCGTCCATTGCAGGTGTCCTCGTCGTTCTAGGTCTTCCCCAGTCGCGAGTCATAGGCTGGAATGTTCCCTGCTCCCTAAGACGCCGATCAATTGCTCCGAACGTCTTCCTGTCGGGACACTTCGTTCTGGAAATCTGTCTCGATACAAACGTACCGCGCCACGGCTATTGCCCCGTCCTAATCCATACATCAAATGGGCATCTACCAACTCCGCATTTATAAACACTGCACTGACTGCAAAACCACGTTCATTATCAACACTAACCTGTTGATGGTACGTACTGATGTGCTTGATGCTAGTACTGTAGAGCAATGAGTCGCATGTCAACACAAGTACCGAAGTCAACATTACCTTCCTTCAATTGGGCCAACTGGCGGTGAATCGAGGAAGTACAGTACATACTGACGAAACTAAAATGAGCTCTAACATGGAAATTAAGCGTTTCCCGACACATGTCCACATAACATCTTTTCTTTATTTGTGTGTGAGGAATGTTTCCTGAAAGTTTGGCCGTACCTTTTTGTAACACCCTGTAGATTTCACAGGGTAACACTGATTCTGCTGAATTGGATTTATTAGTCAATTCCATGTCATTTTGGTCTGCTGAATTCGAAAATAATACTATTTTTGTTGAATTGACGCTACCTTTTGAGATAAAAACAATCCATTTATACTGCAAATTAAATTATAAAGAACGAGAATTTTTTTAAAACTTTTATTGTGCATGGCGATCCCAACGGCCCTGATATCTTTCCTCTATAACCTTGATGTCCTGGTGGGACGTTTCCCTTGATATTCACTGTAATCGCCCAGGTTGTCAGGAAATGTATCTAAATGACTATGAAAAAAATGCAATGTGATACTCATATTAGCTCCTAGTTTTGGCAATTCTGGAGCATTTGGTCTGCTGTTTCTGAATATTATTGTACTTTTTGACTCCCCAAACAATTTTTGACAACTGATACAAAGCTTGTGCATGCTTATAATTCAGCCTGAATCATGTGGTTTGTGCAATCATCGTTTAAAAGAGTACGGATTTGTGACCCATAAAAAACTCCTGCTTACAACTTTTCTATCCTGAGACTAAGAAATGTTTGACAAATATAATTGAAGCAATCGCCATTCCTGTCTATAGTTTTAACAAAATGTTTTATAAGATCAAGTTTAATGTAGTGGCTGAAGAATGAATTTTTTCCGATTGAGCAATGGTTCATGATCAATGTTATCTTTTCCTGTAGTCAGGTTTATTCTCGGCGGCCAGTCTTTCTTGCTCTAATGTTATTTTTTCGCACGACTGTCCCACAGACAAAGAAAACGGGGATTTTTAGTGCATCCACTTTGCTGAGCCAATACAAAATTCACCATTTTTTAAATCTACACAAATTGACCGCTGATGTTGAAGAAATGAAATTGTTTGTAAAACAAGTCTAATATTTTGATATTCTTCCTCAAGAGTAGTTGAATAAGCCATTGGGATCGAAGATACTTTATTTCCGTTGTGCAGTAACACACGTTTGAAACTTTGTTTTGAGATATCTAGAAAAAATCTCCAGTCCTTTGGTTGATATACTGGAAGACTCATTAAATTTAAAAGCCTAGAAATATCACTACAATATACGATATCATAAGTCTCGTTAAAATATGGAAATATGTCACGTACTCTAGTTCTATAGGATGTTATTGATACGCCAGGCTGAACCAACGTTTACTTCTAGTCTTAACGCAAGAAGCTCAGCTGATTTCTTATATAAATTTAAACCTCAAATCAAGTCGTTTGTCTCGCTCTGAGAAAAGCCTTGCAGTCTAAGACTGCATTCTTCGAATTCACTTTCACTATTGCTTTGACGGTCTAACATTTGACCATCACAATAATCATCTGATAAGAAGTAAACATTGGTATTGGCATATCTTAACTATGCAAGGTTTAGCTTTTTGAATCCATTCATACCTCTTACATTCTCCAAGCGGAAGCCCTTTTCGTCCTCCATGACTCCAGTAAGTTTTACAAACGTTGTGTGGAGCCCAACATATATCTTGTTGTTTTCAAAATATACCAGATAGCTTTGTTTTAAAAAATCATTTATGTTCCGTCGTCACTTTTCTTGAAAATATTTACCACATACGTAGCAGAAATGGTCAGAATTATTAACACAAAACTTCCGTGAAGATCTCATACTTTCTGTAACAAAAACGCACAAACAGGACAGGTGCAAGAAGTAACTGACACAGTATCACGTTTGCAGAGAACGCAAGTAGATTACCTGCACAAAATAATAACGACAGAGTGGCAAACAACAAAAGCTCACCAGTGAAATGGCTGATAGTCACGGTGATCTCTGTGATGAGCAGAGAGAGTTATCGTCGTTTTGCCAAATGCGTACGAGGTACCATCTGTCGGACACCTGTCATAATTACCAAGAGGCGTATTGAACCACTAGCTACACTGAGTCACAGTTATCTTACATCGAAAACTATACGTTAATGAGAATAGATTACAAAAAAAGACGTTTATTTTTATAGAACGGTTTATCATGAGAACCAGAGTGTATTCAAACAAAATAACTTATAAACTAAGTACTTCACCATCATCTGTATCTAAATAGACTTCGTAAACTTACCCCGCAGAAAAAAAATGTGTCCCTTGTGTTATTGATGGTGAACAGTATCATTATAAAAGCTTGAGACAGAAGTGATGTAAAAACTAAGGAAAATGAACGTTTAATCCAGTGGCGGCTCGTGAGTATACATTGTGGGTGTTCACAAAGTTTTAGACTGAGATAAATCTGAGAATGTGAAGTTAATAGCATCTGCAGTATAACGGTTATGCTTATCAACAAGTTTATACAACCACAGCCACTGTCAATAATAATAAGAACAGTAATAATAGTAATAACAATAATAATAATACCGCACAGTTAAAAGGAAGTCACGCTTGAGAAAGAAGAGAAATAATAATAATAATAATAATAATAATAATAATGAGACGCATAACTTACCTGATAAAAGAAAAAATAGTTTTTGTGGATTTTTTGTTGTTTTTTACATAATTTAATATAATTTAGGGCAATAACGAAATAATGTGTAAGCTTTCGCAACTCTCCATTTCGCATTTTTGTGTAATTGGCAGTTTTCGTGGTTTTCCATTTTTCTGGACAAATGTACAAGACCCCTGAGAGATGTATTAGTTCACGAATTTACTTTCGGGCTGACAGTCAGATATTGTTACGCTACATCCGCATAAAAACTTGTGCTAACTGTACAATTCCTTGTTAAATGTTCTCTTGTAGTCATGCTTATTTGATTTCGTCACTCTCTCACTCAAAGGGCCTGTTCTCGGAGGCCCCAGTTCCTTTGCGGCTAACTTTTCATGGTAATTTACTTTTCTGTTTCCGGAATGAGATTTCCACTCTGCAGCGGAGTCACTGATATGAAACTTGCTGGCAGATTAAAGCAGACCGAGATTCGAACTAGGGAACTTTGCGCATCGGGTACAAGCGCTCTACCAGCTGAACTACGCAAATGCGACTGAACACCCGTCCCCACAGTTTGAATTTTTTGTTAGCATTTAAAATAGATACAACGTAGTTCATGTTTACACTGCACACGGAAGCCGATTCGCACACAGTAAACAACCAAGTCCCAACACAGAGAGCCGTTTGTGGAGATGATTAAACTCAAGTAGTAATGTGGCCACTTGACTAAAATACAAATAAGGTGAAGAGTTCCATAAGGGCTTAAAGCACACTGCCGTCGACCCCACATTTAAGTGAATATCAGGGAAAACAGTGATACAGCTTTTCGTGAATTTTCATATATACAATGTGGGCCTACAACACATATAAACATGACTCACTAGAGGATCAACGGATTTCAGAAGCATAAATAAATGCTACAATCTTACAATCGAAAGTGAATTGCTTTAGGCCCTTACGACTCTCAGACACTCAGTTCGGTACTCCGTTTTAGTTCCTACTATGTGCTGTCGTCCAGCAGAAGAAGCGTAAACTTTAATCAAAAGCAACACCAGAACGATGGAGCATATGAAAAGCAAAACTGTGATTAATTCATCCAAACAGCTTCTATGGAAAAGTTGGCAGAGCTTTAGATTGTTGTACCAGGACTTCTGCGTTCAAACATCAATTATGAAAATTTTTCTCACTATACTATGCGTGAAAGTGTTACATGGGACTAAGAATACTTCCGCACGTGTTATGCAGTTGTTTCTTTATTCTACTGTACTGAACGTTTATGTTTATTCTATGAAACTACAAATGCACTACCTGCTTTATCACGAGTGGTGTCTGTTCTGTCGCACATGTCTGACAGAACATCTCACCTATCTACACAACTGTACCCTACAGCATTGCTGCTTTCAACTAACGAAGTTAAAGCAGACTGCCAAAAGAACATCGCTACAAACTCCATAAAGTCTTTTCACACATCAGGCAAAATTGTTCCTATATAAAAGTTTCACGTGTAAACAGTCAAAAATGTTGCCGTCACTGGGGTTCGAGCGCACATTGTTACGACGATATCACGTTCTCTCACTCAAGCGAATTCTACGACACAATAATTAAGAGATACACTTTCCGTGTCCTCTGCCGTTCGGGTTGGGTGGCGCCGCGTTCAGCTGACGGAACGCAAGTGTCAACGTGGTTCGCGTGCCGACCGCGAGGAGCGCTGAAATGTACTTACTCCCTACTCACTCCTTGCCGCGGCGCGCGAGCGTTCCATGACTTTTAAACGATGTGCTACCTTATAATTGCTCCGTTGTTGATTTCATAGAATGTTTCTGGGGAGTTCTACCCAAGTTTTCCGCAACGTTCCATTGGATATTATTGTGTAATCACTGCCTATGTTATGTGTTCTTTCCTGACTGATCTTCAATAAAAACATGATAAACATAGAAGACGCACTTCTTCCACAATAAGAACGCGATAGTTATTCGCGAGCCTAACGCACAGTGGGAACGCGACAGGGTGTTACTTTTAATTACCGTTTACGTATGTTCTACTGGACGATAGCACGAATCACGAAGTAAATTGGTCTTTTGGCTGGTACTCTATCGAAATCCAATGGTCGATACCGATCTGAGGTTTGGCTATCAGCGCCTCAAATGGATTGCTGTATGATAAAATTCGTATCTTAATGTAGCACAAGTCATTCAGAAACCCACAAAATAGGTTTATTGTTACTACAACTTTAAAATATACTCACGTCCGACCTAATTTTACTATATAGTGAGTGAATTAGCATATCTAAGGAGTGTGGTATCGTATAGCAGGATTTATGCCTAGCGAATGGGGATAAAATCTGCCGAGTGTACATACTAACGAGAACTGTATCTTCCACTGCCAGCTGCTATTATGAAGTCTTACTGATTACTAGTTGTAAAACAGAATTTAAGATTAATTCTCGACATAAATGGTGCAGCGGCTAGTTTATAGTATTTAGTCTCTTCTGCTAACAGTCCTCATTTCATACAAGATGTGGTGCCTTATGCAACCGATGATGATTTTGGTATGGTTTTAATTTTATTGTACCCCAGTACAGCCGTAACTAAATTATTCGTAGGCCCATGAACTTTCTACCATTGTCGGACTGATAACATTAAGACTCCGCAATAGCACACACATGCGCAGTTGTGAGTTAACAGGTGTAGAAACGCATTTTGTCTGCTGAGTCGAGCGAGCGAGCGAGCTCAGGCCTACCTTCCTGACGTAAGCGCCGTGGTCTGTCTTTCTGTTGGGTCTCGGCTCCTAAGGAAATTACTTCATTCTAGTTGCGCATCAGCAACAGCTCCTTAAACCGTGCACAACTGAAGGTGTGCTCGCCACGCTGATGCCAAGTCTCACGAAGTCTATATGAGCAGAAGCGCGATGGATGTAAGTGTCGTATCTCTTAAGACTGCAGCATCTATGGTACGTTTGAAGGCATTCAAATAAAAATAACCAATAAATCCGCAAGGTGTCGAACGTTAGGCTGTTCACATGACCTTGTACTCTTACACAGAAGCCGCCACTAGTCGAATCTACAGTGCATTCGTTCACGACATAGCTCTATGTTGCTATTATTCTCTTTAAACAGGATGTCAAAGTAGGAATAGTCAATATAGGGGCTATTCGTACATGGACACGACAGGAATAGTCACGTGAAACAAAAGACATCAAAATGGTTCAAATGGCTCTAAGCACTATGGGACTTAACATCTGAGGTCATCAGTCCCCTGACATAGAACTACTTAAACTAACTAACCTAAGGACAGCACACACATCCATGCCCGAGGCAGGGTTCGAACCTGCGACCGTAGCAGCTGCGCGGTTCCAGACTGAAGCGCTTAGAACCGCTCGGCTACAATGACCGGGCAAAAGACTTCATGTGGATGTATTTCCTATTTCTAACACATTAAATACACATTTTTATTTATTTCCTTTATAACTCGATACATTTTCAAGTGAACACATCTACAATATTTAGTAAACATTACAAGATGCAGAATGAGATTTTCACTCTGCAGCGGAGTGTGCGCTGATATGAAACTTCCTGGCAGATTAAATCTTTGTGCCGGATCGAGACTCGAATTCGGGACCTTTGCCTTTCGCGGGCAAGTGCTCTACCATCTGAGCTACCCAAGCTATTCCACTGCAGAGTGAAAATCTCCCCCAGGCTGTGGCTAAGCCGTGTCGCTGCAGTATCCCTTCTTCCAGGAGTGTTGGTTCTGCAAGTTTCGCAGGAAAGCTTCTGTGAAATTTGGAAAGTAGGAGACGATGCACCGGCGGAAGTACAGCTGTGAGCAGGGGGCGTGAGTTGTGCTTGGGTAGCTCAGATGGTAGAGCACTTGCGCGCGAAAGGCAGAGGTCCCGAGCTCTAGTCTCGGTCCGGCATACAGTTTTAAGCTGCCAGGAAGTTTCATTACATGATGCACTTCACGAAGTATCAATAGAAAAATGTATGTTTTCAACACATTTATCTCTAAGCATTATTCTGTATGTCACAATATAGCTACTGTGCATTTCAGAGTAAATGTCCGAGACTACCTCAACTTCAATTCATTTGTGTGCTCTTAGGATAACATGTTTTTGTTGCCTGTCTGAGTGCCTCTGCGCGTTCCTTTGTTAGGGCAGCAACGTACAAGATATGAGCAAGCAGTTCATCTCGCGGTTTCAGTTTTCGTTTTCGTTCCACACAATTAATCCAACCCCCTAAACAAAAAGCTAATGACTGAAAGTCTGTCGATCTTGGTGGCCAGTTAATTATACTACAATGACCAATCCAGCGAATAGGATAAGTCCCGTTGAGATGTTCCCTCAAACGTTTGGTAATATTTGATGTCGTTCCATGGCGCTGGAAGTACATTGTAGTCCACATGACCAAATGGACGTGCTGAAGGTGTTCAACAAACGTGTTGTCCAAAAAAAATTCTAGTAATTCTGTCCCATCACTCGCTCTTCTACAGCGACTGGACCTAACAAGATGTTACCGATTATGCCACACACACTTTGATCGGAAAACGAACTTGAAAACTGGTTCTCACTATAGTATGTATGTTTTCCTGCGACTATCAATGATCATTGTGTTGCTGATTCCACTCTCTGTAAACGTGACTTGATCAGTGAATAGTATTAACGAAAGCAAATGATATCTGGCACCTAACCAGTGACAAAATTCAAGTGGTGTAACATTGTCGCCAATGTGAAGATTGTTGACACGCTGAATGCCATATTGGTACAGGTTTACCTCTGTAATGTCCCCCATATACGTTGTTGTTCATTGGACACTGATACGTGCAGAAAGTAGCCGTGAGCTAGTAGTAGCACGACGCTGCACTGTTTCAACAGTGAGATGCCGAATCTCTGCAGGTTGTTGGATAACATGTTCGGAAGAAAAATGGAACCTTGGAAGAGTGCTTGTTTCACGCAGTGTTACGAAAACCATGGTAAACACTCTACGATCAGGAATTCGACCTGTCTGAATGGGACGACAGGTTTCTTCGATAGCAGCAAGAACACTACCATCACAGATGCCGAAATTATAAACCGTATCTGAGGATCCTTCATTAGTGTGGCATTTCAGCCGGTGCGTATACGAACACAGTTAATTGATGCTTCTCTCTGATACACCCTCAGTCCCTCGTCTTACTTCTCTCACAACACACCACTGTTAACTGTGAGTTCAACGAATTGATTTAATTGCAGAAACACATTCTGAGCAAAGAGGCTGTAAGCAACTACATAACTTGGGATGAAACAAAACATAAAGAGGTTAACTGGGTAAGACATATATATGTGCGCCTGTAGCCTAGAAACAAATGTACATTAAATGTGCTTTATCAAGAAAACCATTCGGTATAGAGCAGATCCTTATACGCAGTTTTCTTGCTTCAAATAAGTGTACCTGTCATATCCCTAAATATTGACCGTACTCTTGGGATGCTCTGTATTATACTCTTGTACTATACATCTTGTAATGCTGGCTCATTAAGAATGTCTGGTTGGATGTAGCAGAGAGCCTGATGCCCTAATATTCTAGGTGAAATAAATGTTTAAATAAATTAATAAATCAGAGCTTCCAGAATACTTACTCACTGTTTTAAAGGCGTGCGACGCATTTTTTACCGCAAGTCTACATCTGGCCTGTAGGCCGGTGCTGGGACACGTTACTAATAAGGGAATAGACTTTCTGTAAAGTTTATATTTTATTTCTGTAATCTCTAGAGGATTTTCACCTTTGCTTGAGACAAATACTGTGTGTTCTGGAGAGGAGGTGACTGGGCGTACAGCAAACACCCATGTCAATCTAAACTGGAGACACATAGGTAGTACTCTGCTTCGCACTAATAGCGGACATGAACTCCACGATACACTAGAAACGTTGTGGTGACATCATGTTTACTGAAGCTTTTTACTGTTTTCACTCGTGGTCGTGCGGTAGTGTTCTCGCTTCCCACGCCTGGGTTCCCGGGTTCGATTCCCAGCGGGGTCAGGGATTTTCTCTGCCTCGTGATGACTGGGTGTTGTGTGATGTCCTTAGGTTAGTTAGGTTTAAGTAGTTCTAAGTTCTAGGGGACTGATGACCATAGATGTTAAGTCCCATAGTGCTCAGAGCCATTTGAACCAATTTTTACTGTTTTCAGGAGCGCACAACTTGCTCTATCACATCCCTGACGTATCCGATACATCGATATTAGATGAACCCCTTGTTCTTGCAAAACTCGTAACAATTAATCTGCTACTCGAAATCGTTTTGTATAAGTCGTGACGGACAGTTCGCCCAGCGGTTCCTGCTTGATTTGTCGTTGTAGGTGTGCCCTGATTCCATAGTCTACGATGCTAGTGCGCGACGCCGAGAACAGTCACATCAATGTTACTGACTACATCTGTTTGGCATGTTTTATGGGGATTTAAGGATATGCAAGGTGACCGTTTTCAGAGCGCCAGATCGTGGACGAATATCATGGGTTATTATGTGGGGTCTTGCCCACTCATCTGATATAGGCTGCCTAAGGAAAGCTGCTTTCTCGGATTGCTGTACAACAGTTCAAGCAAATAGCATTAGTAGTTTTTATGATAAATACACTACTGGCCATTAAAGTTACTACACCAAGAAGAAATGCAAATGATAAACGGGTATTCATTGGACAAATATATTATACTAGAACTGACATGTGATTACATTTGCACGCAATTTGGGTGCATAGATCCTGAGGAATCAGTACCCAGAACAAACACCTCTGGCCGTAATATCGGCCTTGATACGCCTGGGCATTGAGTCAAATAGAGCTTGGATGGAGTGTACAGAAACAGCTGCCCATGCAGCTTCAACACGATACCACAGTTCATCAAGAGTAGTGACTGGCGTATTGTGATGAGCCAGTTGCTCAGCCACCATTGACCAGACGTTTTCAATTGGTGAGGGATCTGGAGAATGTGCTAGCCAGGGCAGCAGCCGAACACTTTCTGTATCCAGAAAGGGCCGTACAACACCTGCAACATGCAGTCGGGCATTATCCTGCTGAAATGTAGGGTTTCGCAGGGATCGAATGAAGGTTGGAGCCACGGGTCGTAACACATCTGAAATATAACGTCCACTGTTCAAATTGCCGTCAATGCGAACAAGAGGTGACCGAGACGTGTAACCAACGGCACCCCCCCCCCCCCCCCCCAATCACGCCGGGTGATAGGGTGATATGCCAGTATGGTGATGACGAACACACGCTTCCAGTGCGTTCACCGTTATGTCGCCAAACACGGATACGACCATCGTGATGTTGTAAACAGAACCTGGATTCATCCGAAAAAATGACCTTTTGCCATTCGCGCATCAGGTTCGTCGTTGAGTACACCATTGCAGACGCTCCTGTCTGGGATGCAGCGTCAAGGGCAACCGCAGGCAACGTCTCTGAGCTGATAGTCCATGCTGCTGCATACGTCGTCGAACTGTTCGTGCAGATGGTTGTTGTCTTGCAAAAGTCTCCATCTGTTGACTCAGAGATCGAGACGTGGCTGCACGATCCGTTACAGCCATGTGGATAAGATGCCTGTCATCTCGACTGCTAATGATACGAGGCCGTTGGGATCCAGCTCGGCGTTCCGTATTACACTCCTGAACCCACCGATTCCATATTCTGCTAACAGTCATTTGATCTCGACCAACGCGAGCAGCAATGTCGCGATACGATAAGCCGCAATCGCGATAGGCTACAATCCGACCTTTATCAAAGTCGTAAACGTGATGGTACTCATTTCTCCTTCTTACACGAGGCATCACAACAACGTTCCACCAGACAACGCCGGTCACCTGCTGTGTGTATATGAGAAATCGGTTAGAAAGTTTCCTCATGTCAGCACCGGCGCCAACCTTTGGTGAATGCTCTGAAAGGCTAATCATTTGCATATCACATCATCTTCTTCCTGTGGTTGGATTTCGCGTCTGTAGCACGTTTCTTCGTGGTGTAGCAATTTTAATGGCCAGTAGTGTAAGAAGAATGACAATACTTAATTTGTATTTACCATAAGTGTCGCAAACGATGGACGATATGCAACCAGTAATGATCTTCGCTATAGTTTATGTCCAAACAAGCAATGGTTCAAATGGCTCTGAGCACTATGCGACTCAACTTCTGAGGTCATTAGTCGCCTAGAACTTAGAACTAATTAAACCTAACTAACCTAAGGACATCACACACATCCATGCCCGAGGCAGGATCCGAACCTGCGACCGTAGCGGTCGCTCGGCTCCAGACTGTAGCGCCCAGAACCGCACGGCCATTCCGGACGGCTCAAACAAGCAATGGATACGGATAACTAATAACAATTCTAATAACTGTTCCCCTAGCACTCTCTGCTAGGCCGTGATAATGCTCTACGAATACTGTCCACTAGTGTCCAGCCGACTGGCTATTGGCCGACGTCGCCTCGCCGCCTCCTCTGGTCTTGAGTTCTTCCTCTTCGTTCCGGCGCTTGTGGTTAAGCCAGAACAGGTAAATTCTCAATCATTGCCAATGTGACTCTTGAAGTGAAGCCATGGTCGCTATTTATAGTGATCCGCCGGTCGGATAAGAAAGTTAAATTTTTGAACTTCTTTGGAGTAAATGATGATATATGAATTATGCATAGCTTTAACCTTATTATTTGTTGTATACTAATTATCTTCGATAAAAACACATAAATTCATATGACATATTTATACCGGACACTTCACATGCGTTGGTCAGAAATGGTGGTACAAAACCAGTCACCAGTTTCACAGAGTGTGTTACCACTTGTTATTAATAGTTTCCATCCCGAAGGGGACTGATCAGGAAGAGCGACTCCATAAGCAGTAAATGTCACTGCTCGATTTCTATGATTTTTTGAAAACGATAGATATAGTCGCAATCGAATCTGCTGGATTCCGCAAGCCATAGTTGTAACCTATCCCTACCGAGTTATTAACTGCGATGTTTAACTTTTAATGAAAACTTCGACGTATGACAATTGCTGCAAGGTTGTATTGAGCGTACTGGGAAACTTTCTCTACAAATCCTCTTAGCCATGTCCGAAGTACAAATACAGGTGTCCTTCTTCCTAAGGTTGTTGTTGTTGTGGTCTTCAGTCCTGAGACTGGTTTGATGCAGCTCTCCATGCTACTCTATCCTGTGCAAGCTGCTTAATCTCCCAGTACGTACTGCAGCCTACATCCTTCTGAATCTGCTTAGTGTATTCATCTCTTGGCCTCCCTCTACGATTTTTACCCTCCACGCTGCCCTCCAGTACTAAATTGGCGATCCCTTGATGCCTTAGAATATGTCCTACCAACTGATCCCTTCTTCTAGTCAAGTTTTGCCACAAATTTCGCTTCTCTCCAATTCTATTCAATACCACCTCATTAGTTATGTGATCTACTCTTCTAATCTTCAGCATTCTTCCGTAGCACCACATTTTGAAAGCTTCTATTCTCTTCTCTTATAAACTATTAATCGTCCACGTTTCACTTCCATACATGGCTACACTCCATGCAAACACTTTCAGAAACGACTTCCTGACACTTAAATCAATACTCGATGTTAACAAATTTCTCTTCTTCTGAAACGCTTTCCTTGCCATTGACAGTCAGATTTTATATCCTCTCTACTTCTACCGTCATCAGTTATTTTGCTCCCCAAACAGCAAAACTCCTCTACTACTTTAAGTGTCTCATTTCCTAATCTAATTCCCTCAGCATCACCCGATTTAATTCGACTACATTCCATTTTCCTCGTTTTGCTTTTGTTGATGTTCATCTTATATCCTCCATTCAAGACACTGTCCATTCCGTTCAACTGCTCTTCCAAGTCCTTTGCTGTCTGACAGAATTCTGATGTTATCGGCGAACCTCAAAGTTTTTATTTCTCCTCCATGGATTTTAATACCTACTCCGAATTTTTCTTTTGTTTCCTTAATTGCTTGCTCGATTTACAGATTGAATAATATCTGGGATATGCTACAACCCCGTCTCACCCCCTTCCCAACCACTGCTTCCCATTCATACCCCTCGACTCTTATAACTGCCATCTGTTTTCTGTACAAATTGTAAATAGCCTTTCGCTCCCTGTATTTTACCCATGCCACCTTCAGAATTCGAAAGAGAGTATTCCAGTCAACATTGTCAAAAGCTTTCTCTAAGTCTACAAATTCTAGAAACGTAGGATTGCCTTTCCTTAATCTATTTTCTAAGATACGTCCTAGGGTCAGTATTGCCTAACGTGCTCCAACATTTGTAAGGAATCCAAACCGATCTTCTCCGAGGTCGACTTCTACCTGTTTGTCCATTCGTCTGTAAAGAATTCATGTTAGTATTTTGTAGCCGTGGCTTATTAACTGATAGTACCATTATTTTCACATCTGTCAACACCTGCTTTCCTTCGTATTGGAACTACTATATTCTTCCTGAAGTCTGAGGATATTTCGCCTGCCTTATACATCTTCCTCACTAGATGGTAGTGTTTTATTGGGCCTGGCTCTCCCAAGGATGTCAGTAGTTCTACTGGAATCTTGTCTACTCCCGAGGCCTCGTTCCTCCTTAGGTTTTTCAGTGCTCTGTCATTCTCTTCACGCAGTATCATGTCTCCTATTTCATCTTCATCTACATTCTCTTCTATTTCCCTAATATTGTCCTCAAGTATATTGCCCTTGTATAGACCCTCTATATACGCCTTCCACCTTTCTGCTTTCCCTTCTTTGCTTAGAAATGTGTTTTTATCTGAGCTCTTGATATTCATGCAAGTGTTTCTCTTTTCTCCAAAGGCCTCTTTAATTTTCCTGTAGGCAGTATCTATCTTACCCCTTGTGAGATAAGCCTCTACATCCTAACATTTGTCCTCTAGCCATCCCTGCTTAGCCATTCTGAACTTCCTGTCGTTCTCATTTTTGAGACGTTTGTGTTCCTTTTTGCCTCCATCATTTACTGCATTTTTATAATTTCTGCTTTCTTCAAATAAATTCAATATGGCTTCTGTTACCCTAGGAATTCTACTAGCCCTCATCTTTTTACCTACTTGAACCTCTGCTTCCTTCACTACTTCATCCCTCAAAGCTACCCACTCTTCTTCTACTGTATTTCTTTTCCCCATTCTTGTCAATTGTTCCCTTATGCTCTCCCTGGAACTCTGTACAACCTCTGATTTAGTCAGTTTATCCAGGTCCCATCTCCCTAAATTCCCACTTCTTTGCTGTTTATTCAGTTTTAATCTACAGTTTATAACCAGTAGACTGTGGTCAGAGTCCACATCTGCCCCTGGAAATGTCTTACAATTTAAAACCTGGTTCCTAAATCTCTGTCTTGTCTTACCATTGTATAATCTATCTGATACTTTCTAGTATCTCCAGGCTTCTTTCATGTATACAACCTTCTTTCATGATTCTTGAACCAAGTGTTAGCTATGATTGAGTTATGCTCTGTGCAAAATTCTACCAGGTAGCTTCCTCTTTCATTTCTTACTCCCAATCCATATTCACGTACTACGTTTCCTTCTCTTCCTTTTCCTACTATCGATTTCCAGTCACCCATGACTATTAAATTTTCGTCTCCCTTCACTATCTGAATAATTTGTTTTAACTCATCACATATTTCTTCAATTTCTTCGTCATCTGCAGAGCTAGTTGGCATATAAAGTTGTACTACTGTAGTAGGCGTGGGCTTCGTGTCTATCTTGGCCACAATAAGACGTTCACTATGTTGTTTGTAGTAGCTTATTCATTATTAAACCTACTCCAGCATTTCCCCTATATGATTTTGTATTTATAACCTTGTATATGCCTGACCAAAAGTCTTGTTCCTTGTGCTACTGAATTTCGCTGATTCCCACTATATCTAACTTTAACCTATCCATCTCCATTTTTAAATTTTCTAACCTACCTGCCCGATTAAGGGATCTGACATTCCACGCTCCGATCCGGAGAACGCCAGTTTTCTTTCTCCTGATAACGACGTCCTCTTGAGTAGTCCCCGCCCGGAGATCCGAGTGGGGGACTATTTTACCTCCGGAATATTTTACCCAAGAGGACGCCATCATCATTTAATCATACAGTAAAGCTGCATGCCTTCGGGAAAAATTACTGCTGTAGTTTCCCCTTGCTTTCAGCCGCTATCAGTACCAGCACAGCAAGGCCATTTTGGTTAGTGTTACGAGGCCAGATCAGTCAATCATCCAGACTGTGGCCCCTGCAACTACTGAAAAGACTGCAGCCCCTCTTCAGGAACTACATGTTTGTCTGGCCTCTCAACAGATACCCCTCCGTTGTGGTTGCACCTACGGTACGGCTATCTATCGTTGAGGCACACAAGCCTCCCCACCAACGGCAAAGTCCATGGTTCATGGGAGGGGGTGGGCGGGGTGGGGGTAACTGACTCTTATTACAAAGACACGGTATCTAATTACAAATATTAACATCTTGCTTCATATTCTCATGATTTTACTAGAATCATTCCGACGAAGTGCTCCACTGTCCCTTCAGTAACTCCGTGACCTCTTAATTCTCTGTTGTTCTCCAGGAGAGCAAGTAACCCGTGTCTTCTGATCTCAATAGCGACAGTAATTCACATTTGCCTTTGTTCTTTTCCAAGCATCGTGGCACTGGTATTACCGAATAAACTACGTTTTTTCGCTCTGCTGTGTAATAGTATGGGCATATTGTTAGTCTGTCCACTATTCACTTGCTGTTTCGGCGATACATTTAGCTCTGGATTACTTTAACCATGCAAACAAGTGTGTGTAGCCAGTGCATCACATACGTGTTAGAAGAGGTAATTGCGAGGAAGCCTTTGGGGTCTTAATGAGTCCCGCTACATTATGTGGTGAGTACATGGCTAAGGAGTGGAGGGCAGTGTTTATTTGACTCAGACGGTAGAGAAGAACTTCCTTTATTCAGTTTTCGTGAGAACAGTAGAACATTAGCATGTACGTAGGAGCTTCTGGTGCATCTTCTTCCTAGCAGTGAGGGCGTAATTGCGCCGAGTGAAGACAGCTGTAATGGACTCTCACACCCAACACCGGCAGCGTGTTCTGAAACAGACTCCATTTAAGTCTCAGGCCCTTAACTGACAGCACGAACTCCAGTTTATTCTCTGGAGCTTGCGGTAGAGGGTATTAAGCAGGCTAAAGTCATCTACCAAAGATCCTTGGATTTTCAAATCTCATGTTGAGTAAAAACCCAGCGCAGCTGAATGATTACTTTACTCAAAAAGTACGACTGGTTTCGTAATTTTTTTTATATCGTTAGGTAAGTAAGTTGGTTACAGCATGATGCTAGAGTACGCTTCACATTAAACTTTTCCTCAGATTCCTAGAATTCCACTCCATTCTAAAAATCATGCCGCACGCCAAGAGAAACTAATGTAGACGTGGCCAATAGCCGGAACCATTTTCTGGTGGATCCGACACGTAGTGTGCAGGGCTACAACGCGGGTGAACATCAAATAATGTAACCATACAGCTGCAGCAGTAGTTTTTATCCAACATGCAGTGTTTTAGCTGTGGAAGTCCATGAAATAAATTTTTTTGTTCAAAATCCTCGATCATTTGGCAACGGCCGATTCTCTTTTCAGCTTCAACAAACTCACTACTACAATTGTGAAACTTCAATTGAGTACAGTAATTAAATATGAACTTTTGGACTTCAAAAAAAATTTCTTTAAAATGAATTACAAGTCTCAGAATCATTCGATAATTTCAAAAGGAACTCTTGGCATGAAATCACGTAACAACAAGATCTGTTATACTGTACAGTGCGTCTTCTGAATGATTTAGTACTTAGCGGCTCTTGACTTTTCCCTCAAGCCCGGGGGATTATAATATCTGCACGTACACCAATGTTGGGGCACATCCACAGCTTAGCCCCTTCACAAATACCTCTCACACATGAGCAATACCGACTTCAGTCTTCGAACATAAACACAATAGGTTAAATCAGTCATCGCTGACCAAATGAACTGTCACAAGCAAGTTGCATGAACAGCCCACTAGGGCGGATTGCACTAGAGTTGTAAGACTACCACAGTCTACTGAAGATTATCCTACGTATGAGTAAATTGGTAACTTTCCTAGAAGGTCAGTTCAGTTCGTAACCACGTCACTCATTCATTAATAAATGTTGCATACCTATCAAGAATTACCTCGTTTTGATCGGTATCTTTCCAGATGCGATCAGTGTCTTACTAGATTCCACTACAAACTGGAAGCGGTAAACCATCTAGAACTGAGTCAGGATATATAAAGGGTCACGTAAGCTTCGCAACGCTTTTGTTCTACATAGTGAAAGGTGGCAACACTGCGTCACAGCGCCAGAGATTGCGCCAAAGATTATTATTCCGCCGCCTCCACTGGGCAGTAGTAGTTCAGAGGATGTCGAGGGCAGTTGTTCTGTTGAGCGAGAGAGTAGACGCTGTTCGCTTGGTGTAATGTATAGATGGAAGAAGTTGCAACTGTCAGAACATGTTTGAGAAAGGAGACGGGCTTTTGATTTATGATGGTGGTGTAATGGAATATTTTCGTCAATATATAATGAGGTTAAAAGGTATTACAGTTTTCTTTAATGACAATCCCTCTTGCTCACAGGTACAGTGAACAAAGCAACTGGCACATGTTCATTTATTAGACATGTGATTCTGGTTTCTATGTGCAATTATAGTATTTCTGGTTTTTCAGTTAGTTCATTGTAAATGGTGTTTAAAATATTTTGCCGTATTGAGAAAGAACTGACCCAGATACATGTACGTTGAATCACACTACCACACACAGAGCAGTTACACTTGTGCTTTGTTGTTTCGTAGCTTTTATAGTTGCAGGGGACTTAATTAATCAATTGTGTTAATGGAAATTCCTTGTCACTCTTTGTTTTTATTTTATGCACTCAGATTGCGTGCTGATACTAGTCATGGCCAACCGGTTACGAGACTTCGTAACCGGTCACACAGCTACTAAAATTATTGCATTTATTCATTAATACTAGTCTTTTCGTTTTAATTAAGCCCCTATGCACGTGGCGACCGCTGCTTCGGATCGTCCCTTGGAATTCTTTTGATAGTAAAAATAGTAGACAGTATTGTTGTAGTAACTTGTAGTTTAGTAATTGTAGTCTGTATTGCACATGTAGATTTTGTAATTGAACATTTGTAGCTGTCTTGTCATCTTCTGGTGGTATTTTTGTAGAATTTAATTTTTGATGCGTCGTATATGGGTTTGATAATTTTGTGCAATTGTGAAGGTTTTAATTGTTCGTTAATCGTGTTTGTCGGGAAGCATTTAGTGTAAATGGTATTGTTGGTGATAAAGTGTTATATTGTGTGTAATTTTCGTATAGTGACGAGTTTTGTATGTTTTGTAAATGATTACGCGATCGATGAAAAAGGCAAGAATGATGGATAGTCAGAATAACGAAATTGTTAACATGGTGAACTCGCCAACACCGGAGAACAGTATGGTGAATAATGAAGTAGAAAAGTTTAATAAGCCGGGAAAATAATCCGGAACCAGTTCAAAATTTTTCACAATCGAAAAATTTTCAGAATACGAGATTAACGATAGAAGATTCTGGAATAATATCGAACACAGATAGCTTTACAGCTATGACGAAAGAAGTTAGTTTTACGGGAAATGTTAGAGGCGAAAAGAACCAGATAATATGGAGCACTTGATGAGTGCAATATTAAATTTGGTATCATAAATAGGAACAATTAACACTGATATGGGAACAATGGAAACACGGTTAGCCTCACTAATAAGGACATGTTTTAAAAACATGAAAGATAAATTTAAAAAAGAAATTAGGGAAGAAGTACAACCGATATTGAATGCTAACAATAATAGATTAACTTCAACATAAATTAGACAAAAGGAACAGGATAGAGAACAGGAAGAAAGAGATCGCGTGATAGTACAAAAATTTTCAGAGTTAAATTTACAACGTGCACACGATAAGGAAGAAACATTTGAAAGAATTGAGGAATCTGTACCAAATGACAGAACAAATAACCTAGCACAACAATATGAACAGTTAGCTACTAAATGTGTCAATACTGAAACTCGAGTCGCGACACTTACGGTAGACTTAAATAAACAGAAAGAACAAATAAGTGACTTATCGGAAAACGTTGAGGAGATTTCAGATAAACTGACAAGTCTTAGTTTAAATGGGGGCAGAGATACAGATGATACAGCTCCATTGCCATTTGCAGAAACAGAAGAGTACCAGAATATAAATAAACATGTTGAAAAACAGGGAAAATTTAATGAACACGTTAAAAGGGAATTTGAGGCTTTACGAAAACAAGTTAAATTGAAAGCGGAATCGTAGGAAAAGACAGTAGAAGAAATTTAGAATCACCGATAGCGGTGGGTTTTGAAGAAAATAATTTATTTCATTTACGAGATGCAACAAGAGAGCGCCAGGCGCGCGAACTTGACAATAATCGACATTCAGACTGGGACAGACGCGGTATGTCTTTGTCGCCATGAGGGGAAAACTTTGACTATAAACACTTTTTAGCTGTTCGGAAATTTAAGATCTTTCGCAATTCTAATAATGACATACATCCACGTTCATGGTTACAATTTATGTACACACTTCTGCCAAATTGGCCACTAAGTCACAAACTGGAATTTTTGTATGGATATTTTAAAAACGAACTGGCGACGCACATGCGCGCACTTATTAGAGATTGTAATAATTTAAATGATTTTTACCATGCATTTCTATCGGCATATTGGTCCGAAAACACGCAAGACAGAGTCAAACATAGTCTTATTATGCAGCGTAATTTTAAACAGTCTGAGTTCCGCACGCCGGCAGAATACTTTGAAGCCATGATTCGAAATAATCAATTCTTTTCCAACCCTTATAGCCCGACTGAATTAATTAGTATTTGTTTAACTAAGCTGCCACAATCGATAAGACACATTGTTTTAGTCGGAAGATATAAAGACAACATTGAAACCTTTAAGACTTTGCTACAAGAACTTGAGTATGACAACGACGACGGAACTTCTTGTAATTTTTTCAGTAACGGTAATCGCAATAGATTTTCAGAGAAAAGGGATAATGATCGGAACGGGCGTTATATGGGTAATTTTGAGAATGACAGACGTAACAGACAGGACAATAGATACCAGCCTTATGACAATAACAGACGTTCTAACAGAAATTACACAGACAATTATAATAACGGTAATTCCTACCGGAATGATCAATCATACGGAAACAGTAATCGGTATCATCAAGACAGAAATTATTCATACAATAATAGAATTTCTTACTACAGAAATAACCAGGGTAGTAGACCTAACAATAATTTCAGAAGTGACAGTCGAAATTACGCAAGAAGTAGTCATGCAGATAGCCAGGAAAATAGAAATTTTAGTAACAGACACAACCAAGAATTTACATCTAACAGACAGGAGGGACCTAATTGGCATCCTCCACGTGACAGAAATTCAGAGAGACAAGTGCAAATCGTAGAAGTTGATCTGCGAAGTGATGCGAATAATCAAAGACGTGACGCAAACAATCGACAATGACTTGAAGCTTTGGCTTCTGGCAGCAATATAGACGGTTCAAAAAGTTATGACTTTACGACTTTGCACTACGTACGCTTGGAAGTACTCCGTCTTCAGGCCACAAGTGGCATGGAAGACATGAGAGATATTTTGCTAGACGAAAAGGAAAATAATGTAGACGCATTTTCGCATCCTGTTATTGAAGTATGTGTGGGTAAGAATAAGTTCACTGCGATTTTAGATTCTGGAAGCCCATTGAATGTTAGTAGTGAATCAGTTTTTCGTATATGTGTAAGAACTATTGCTTGTCCTGTGTTACCTGTTTCTAAACCCACAATTCGAGGAGCTATTTCTGGAAAAAGTGTGGAAGTCAAACAACAAAATGGTTCAAATGGCTCTGAGCACTATGGGACTCAACTTCTCGGGTCATTAGTCCCCTAGAACT
The DNA here is from genome assembly GCF_021461385.2 of Schistocerca piceifrons. Taxonomy (NCBI): domain Eukaryota; kingdom Metazoa; phylum Arthropoda; class Insecta; order Orthoptera; family Acrididae; genus Schistocerca; species Schistocerca piceifrons. The sequence continues at coordinate 600,816,827 of NC_060141.1, read as the reverse complement.
TAGAACTAGTCAAACCTAACTAACCTAAGAACATCACACACATCCATGCCCGAGGCAGGATTCGAACCTGCGACCGTGGTGGCCTCGCCGTTCCAGACTCCAGCGCCTAGAACCGCACGGCCACTTCGGCCGGCAGTCAAACAACAGACCAACTTAAATTTTATTTGTCAAGGATATGAATTTTCTGCTAATTTTATTATTGTTCCGTTACTCAGTACACAAATTATATTAGGTATGGAGTTTATTAACACATATAAAGCAATTTTAAACTTTAAGGCATGAAGTGTGAACTAGACAGTTGCCGGAATGCCGAGATGTTTGAAATTTTTCGAGTGCGTAACGAAATCTGAATCAGTCTTAAATTGTTTAAGGTTTCTTACTTCTGATGTTTTCGATGAGTATTATGACGACATGCGTTCATTAATGACAACGAAAATAGTTACAGAGACGCGATGGATGATACGATTACGTTGTAGTACAGAAAATTATTGAATTTGGAATTCGTTGTTTGGGCTTTCACAAAATTTCGCATCGTTTTGTATGGCAGACATACTAAGGTTTACATCGATCATGGAGCTCTGGAATTACTCATCTCAACAAAATTAACACATGGAAGATTATCACGATGGGCACTGTATCTACAGGAATTTGATTTTAGTATTGTTTACATCCAGGGTTCTTCAAATACTATTGCTAATGCTTTATCACGTGCACTTACGGGTTTGAAACAAAGTGCTGAGGAAGACTGCAAAGAAAACAATTATTGTTTGATGTATATTCAAGGTGTTGCGTTTCAAAATTTTATTTCGGCTTCGTTGCAGAACATCGGTAAGGAGCAAAACAAGGATCCAGTCTGGGAGGACATTAAGGATAAGTGGAGGAGAAAGGAAAACGTAGCGATTAGACAGTATTATTTAGTTCGTAATGATATTCCTTTCAAACGAAAATCGATTGACTACTCTGTTTGGTTAGTTTGCATTCCTGATGAATGGGTTAAGAAATTGATTTGGTATAAACATTTCAGCTATGCACACTTTGATCCCAGAAAAAGCTTTCATAAATTACGAGAAAATTGCTACTTCAGTAATATGGAAAATCGTATTCGATTTGTTCTTGCTAAATGCAAATTATGTCAACAGGCTAAGCCGCCAACTATTTCTTACAGTGAACCGTTGTTTCCTATCATTCCAGCGAGATTAAAGGAGATGGCTGCAGTCGATTTGTTCGGTCCAGTGGTTCGTTCTACTAATGGTTTTACGTACATTACAGACGAATGGAAAAACTGGTAGGAGCCGACCTCGGGGAAGATCAGTTTGGATTCCGTAGAAATGTTGGACCACGTGAGGCAATACTGACCTTACGAGTTATCTTAGAAGAAAGATTAAGGAAAGGCAAACCTACGTTTCTAGCATTTGTAGACTTAGAGAAAGTTTTTGACAATGTTGACTGGAATACTCTCTTTCAAATTCTAAAGGTGGCAGGGGTAAAATACAGGGAGCGAAAGGCTATTTACAATTTATACAGAAACCACATGGCAGTTATAAGAGCTGATGGGCATGAAAGGGGAGCAGTGGTTGGGAAGGGAGTGAGACAGGGTTGTAGCCTCTCTCCGATGTTATTCAATCTGTATATTGAGCAAGCAGTAAAAGAAACAAAAGAAAAATTTGGAGTGGGTATTAAAATCCAGGGAGAAGAAATAAAAACTTTTAGGCTCGCCGATGACATTGTAATTCAGTCAGAGACAGCAAAGGACTTGGAAGAGCAGTTGAACGGAATGGACAGTGTCTTGAAAGGAGAATTTAAGATGAACATCAACAAAAGCAAAACGAGGATAATGGAATGTAGTCGAATTAAGTCGGGTGATGCTGAGGGAATTAGATTAGGAAATGAGACACTTAAAGTAGTAAAGGAGTTTTGCTATTTGGGGAGCAAAATAACTGATGATGGTCGAAGCAGAGAGGATATAAAATGTAGACTGGCAATGGCAAGGAAAGCGTTTCTGAAGAAGAGAAATTTGTTAACATCGAGTATAGATTTAAATGTCAGGAAGTCGTTTCTGAAAGTATTTGTATGGAGTGTAGCCATGTGTGGAAGTGAAACATGGACAATAAATAGTTTGGACAAGAAGCGAATAGAAGCTTTCGAAATTTGGTGCTACAGAAGAATGTTGAAGATTAGGTGGGTAGATCACGTAACTAATGAGGAGATATTGAATAGGATTGGGGAGAAGAGAAGTTTGTGGCACAACTTGACTAGAAGAAGGGATCGGTTCGTAGGACATGTCCTGAGGCATCAAGGGATCACAAATTTAGCATTGGAGGGCAGCTTGGAGGGTAAAATTCGTAGAGGGAGACCAAGAGATGAATGCACCAAGCTGATGAAGGAGCTTGCACAGTATAGATTAGCATGGAGAGCTGCATCAAACCAGTCTCAGGACTGAAGACCGCAACAACAACAACAACAACAATGGTAATAGTGGAATTGACATCAAAATATGTGTGTTTTATACCTTTAAGCATAGCAACGGCTCGTTCAGTATCTAATGCTTTCATCAAACATTTTCTTAAAGAAGTGGGTCATGTTGATAAAGTTATATCAGATAATGGATCACAGCTTCACTCTAAAATTTGGCTTCGTACTCTACAGCGTCGGAAGATTAAACCAATTTTCATTTCACTTTTTCACCCTTAATCTAACGCGTCAGAGAGATGGATAAAGGTAATTAATAAATTGTGTCGTCTTTATTGTCATCATAATCACAGAACGTGTTATCAGTATCTTCACTCCCAAATGATTCAACTTCTTTACCGCCTATATTGACATTAAAAAATAAAGCACCGACAAATCGTATTTCTGAAATCGTTCCTTTTCCATCTACACGGAAACTGCAGCATTCTGAAGTTGTCAACCTGGCTCTACAAAATGTTGCATCTGCGGCTGGTAGAAGAGAGAAATCATCTAAACGTCCTGGTCGGTTAAAAACTTTGTCAGTTGGTCAAAAGGTGTTAATTAAGTCTCATCTTTGACTCAAAGAAAAGGCATGTGTCGAAAAGTTTTTCTTCTTTATAACGGTCCATATAGAGCTCGCATAATTATTCATGATAACACTGTTGAAGTAGAAACTCTTCAATCACGGCGCTCTAAGGGAATACATCATATATCGAACGTTAAAATTTTTGTGGAATGACATACTTTTGAGAAACTAACAGTTACAAGTAAACACGCAGAGAACACAGGGACACCGCGCTGTGTTCTAGCGGCAGCACGTACACAAAGCGACAGTCAGTCCACGCGCAGCACAAGGGAGCCGTTAACCGCAAACAATTACTTCCTACGTCACGCTTACCTACAGCTGATCGAGCGCTCAGTGAAAATGCACTGACAGCCGTAGACCAATACATAGTCTAATTTTTCCGGTTAAATTCAGTATAAAGCTATAGTGACTTGATAACTTACGTTATTCATGTTCAGTTTTTCCAGGATACAGTTGTATAAAGTCTTTAAGAACTACAGGTAAATTCTCTGCGTGTCTGACATTAAGAAGACTTGCTATCGAGAAAATTTCAGGAAGAATGTAATTTCGAGGAAGAAAGCAATAAACTAAAAAGGTAACTATTAGTTGAGTTTATTTTTCAGGTAACATATTTCTACTTAGGTATATACTTTATACTTAATTTGCTGCTCGCGATTACGTGATTTATACTTTGTGTTAAATTTTATGCTCTATGAATTTACTTGTGAAGCGACATGCTTGAGTACATTTGCTGATTTTGACAATGTTTTATTAACGAACAGGGTTGTTACTTGTGAATATTATGCATCGCTTGGCTGCTATGCTTTTTCATTGATGTCACAATTTTCATTATGTGCCTGCTGTGCCTATTTATTTAAATTATATTTGTCACCTGATTAGATGTGCTGATATGGCTATGTATGTAAGTTATACTTTGTGATTTATCTGCTTGCGCCTTCATCTTTACTTATTAAGATTACATATATACATTTATTTGCTTATGCTGATTTGATGTTAATGACTTATTTATTATGTATGATATATACTTCTGCTTTGCTTATGGATTGCATATTTACAAATTTCTGTTCTGTTGTCATAACTACTCTTTAATTTAGTATATAGAAATACTCCACATGTTTGCTTCTGTTTTGCCATGATTCTTGAAGTGGTGTACACACTGTGAAATATTACGATTTATTCATTCAAATTCTTATGTGTTCCTTAACACTGTATACTCGCACTCACTTACTGAAAATTATTCAAACTGAAGGGTGTTGGAGGTCATGTATGCATTTCTTGTATTTTATGATGGACAAGGTAACCAAAATGTATTTTATAATTCATAATGAATAAAAGATTTGGCTCAGGTGGATTACACAGAGGTTGTGTGTGGACATTATGTCTTCGAATTGTATGGGATGATGAATTGAAGTTTGCACTAGGATTTTATCTGTACTTATTCGAGGAGACTGCCTAGAGGAAAGAGTTGTTATGGAAGTGAAATGATATTGGTGATAAGGTTTACATGTACCGACGTATTGAAGAGGTATTATTGAAGTATTGAGACTGTGTGATGCTGATGATTGTTGGAGTTTTGGTGGATAAGAGGTAAGGTAAGCGAGGAATATTTTTTTTTTTTTGTTTATATAGAACATGAAGGATGAAGATGGCAGACTAGAACACTCCAGTGGAAGGAAGATTGTCTACGCACACACATTGTTAAATCAATAAGCAGTATATACTTTTTTTGGGAAAGAAGTGTTTGCATATGTTGGTAAACTGATAGCTATTCAGCAACCGTATATTTTGATCTGGCTTGGCAAACATTGGTCTTGACATGATGACTATGACGTTGACTAACTACTGTTGACTATTATACACTGCTGCCACTACTAATTGATACACATATTGAATATCAAATTTTGACAGAATTGCATTTACACAGTTAACACTATTCAAATACACAATAGCACTTAGTATGTGGATGAAAGATGAGTGAGTGTGTTTGTGTGTTTTCCTTTTCTAATCCCAAATAATTGGTACCAACCTACCTCCTAAATATTATTTTACTTATTTGTTGTGGCTTGCACTGACACCAATAAATATTATAGGTTTACTGATATTTGCGTATTTGTAGTAGTTAATATGATAATTATCTGACATCATTTGTGTGTTTATTATAATTTGTATGTTTAGTGTCAGACATTGATAATAATTCTGTAAAAGCAACTGTGTGTGCATTCAAAATGTTGTTCGTGTTTACACCTATTACCACTGGTGGTTGCCACTTGGAAATGTTTAATTTCTGCTGATGAAATGTGATGAACTGTTTAATAATTGCTGGTGAATATTATGGACTGTTACCTGCACCTATTCAACATTGCTGCATGCCACTGTTGGAACTGCTCAACCACTGATGAGATGTCACTTGCTGCTGGCTGCACCTGCTCTCCATTGCTGGGTGCCCCTGTTGGAATTGCTGCTACTGAGATTATACCACTTGTTGCTGTCTGCACCTGTTCAACATTGATGGGTGCCACGGTTGGAATTGTTTAATTACTAGTGGTGAATTTTATGGGACTGCTGTCTGCACCTGCTCGCCATTGCTGGGTGCTACTGTTGGAACTGCTACTATTGATGTGATGTCACTCATTCCCGCCTGCACCTGCTCTCCATTGCTGGATGCCACTGTTGGAACTGCTGAAACCACTGATGAGATGTCACTTGTTGCTGCCTGCACCTGCTCGCCATTGCTGGGTGCTACTGTTGGAGCTGTTCAAATACTGCCGATGAAATGTTATGGGAATGCTACACTACTGGCCATTAAAATTGCTACACCAAGAAGAAATGCAGATGATAAACGGGTATCCATTGGACAAATATATTATACTAGAACTGACATGTGATTACATTTTCAAGCAATTTGGGTGCATAGATCCTGAGAAATCAGTGCCCAGATCAACCATCTTTGGCCGTAATAACGGCCTTGATACGCCTGGGCATTGAGTCAAATAGAGCTTGGATAGAGTGTACAGAAACAGTTGCCCATGCAGCTTCAACACGATACCACAGTTCATCAAGAGTACTGACTGTCGTATTGTGACGAGCTAGTTGCTCGGTCACCATTGACCAGATGTTTTCAGTTGGTGAGAGACCTGGAGAATGTACTGGCCAGGGCAGCAGTCGAACACTTTCTGTATCCAGAAAGGCCTTTACAGGACCTACAACATGAGGTCGTGCATTATCCTGCTGAAATGTAGGGTTCCGCAGGGCATCGAATGAAAGGTAGAACCAGGGGTCGTAACACATCTGAAATGTCTTCAAAGTGCCATCAGTGCGAACAAGAGGTGCCCGAGACATGTGACCAATGGCACCCCATACCATCACGCTGGGTGATACGCCAGTATGGCGATGACAAATACACGCTTCCAATGTGCGTTCACCGCGATGTCAACAAACACGGATGCGACCATCATCATGTTGTAAACAGAACTTGGATTCATCCGTAAGAATGACGTTTTGCCATTCGTACACCCAGGTTCGTCGTTGGGTACTCAAAAATGGGACTTAACAGCTGTGGTCATCAGTCCGCTAGAACCTAGAACTACTTAAACCTAACTAACCTAAGGACATCACACACATCCATGCCCGAGGCAGGATTCGAACCTGCGACCGTAGCAGTCGCACGGTTCCAGACTGCGCGCCTAGAACCGCGAGACCACCGCGGCCGGCGTTGAGAAATCCATCGCAGGATCTAGAGCCTGTTACGCAGCGTCAAAGAAAACCGCAGCCATGGTCTCCGAGATGATAGTCCATGCTGCTGCAAACGTCATCGAACTGATCGTGTGGATGGTTGTTGTCTTGCAAGCGTTCCATTCTGTTGAGACAGGGATCGAGACGTGGCTGCACGATCCGTTACAGCCATGCTGATAAGATGTCTGTCATCTCGACTGCTAGTGATACGAGGCCGTTGGCATCCAGTACGGTGTTCCGTATTACCCTCCTGAACCCATCGATTCCATATTCTGCTAATAGTCATTGGATCTCGACCAACGCGAGCAGCAGCGTCGCGATGCGATAAACCGCAATCGCGATAGGCTACAATCCGATCTTTATCAAAGCCGGAAACGTGATGGTACGCATTTCTCCTCCTTACACGAGGCATCACAACAACGTTTCACCAGACAATACCAGTCAACTGCTGTTTGTGTATGAGAAATCGGTTGGAAACTTTCCTCATGTCAGCAGGTTGTAGGTGTCACCACCGGTGCCAACCTTGTGGGACTGCTCTGAAAAGCTAATCATTTGCATATCACAGCATCTTCTTCCTGTTGGTTGAATTTCGCGTCTGTAGCACGTCATCTTCATGGTGTCGCAATTTTAATGGCCAGTAGTGTATTTGCACCTGGTGACCATTGCCGGGTGCTTATGTTGGAACAGTCCGCAGCTCGTGGTCGTGCGGTAGCGTTCTCGCTTCCCACGCCCTGGTTTCCGGGTTCGATTCCCGGCGAGGTCAGAGATTTTCTCTGCCTCGTGATGACTGGGTGTTGTGTGTGTCCTTAGGTTAGGTAGGTATAAGTAGTTGTAAGTTCTAGGGGACTGATGACCATAGATGTTAAGTCCCACAGTGTTCAGATCCATTTGAACCATTTTAATGTTGGAACTGTCAACTACTCTGAAGAGTGCTACTTTTTTATTGAACTATAGAAAAGAATTTATGTGTATCTTTGTGTTAACTGATTTATTGTGTATTTACTGTTTATGAAGTGTTATGAGACAATTATCTGCACCTATTCGTCATTGGTGGTGCTATTGACTGAAGTGTTTAACTACTCTGAGAAGTGTTACTTGCGTAAACTATTATGTAAAATGACATGTATGCAAGCATTTCTTTTCCTTACTGTATTTTTATATATTTGGTTAATGAAGGGTCAGTGCAAAGCCAGAATTTGTTTAGTTATGTGATATTTGCTTATTAATATCATCTTTTATTTTTATCTGTGTTTTTTGGACGAATTTGGTGGTATTTTCACCACCACTGCTGGCAAAAATACCACCAGATTCTAGCCTGTGGAGGAGGGGCACATGAAAGATGGCTACACTGCGTCACAGCGCCAGAGATTGCGCCAAAGATTATTATTCCGCCGCCTCCACTGGGCAGTAGTAGTTCAGAGGATGTCGAGGGCAGTTGTTCTGTTGGGCGAGAGAGTAGACGCTGTTCGGTTGGTGTAATGTATAGATGGAAGAAGTTGCAATTGTCAGAATATCTTTGAGAAAGGAGATGGCCTTTTTATTTATGATGCTGGTGTAATGGAATATTTTCGTCAATATATAATGAGTTAAAAAGGTATTACAGTTTTCTTTAATGACAATCCTTCTTGTTCACAGGTACAGTGAACAAAGCATCTGGCTCGTGTTCATTTATTAGATATGTAATTCTGGTTTATATTTGCAATTATAGTATTTCTGGTTTTTCAATTAGTTCATTGTAAATGGTGTTTAAAATATTTTGTCGTATTGAGGAAGAACCGAGCCAGATACATGTACGTTGAATCACACTACCACACATAGAAAAATTACACTTGTGCTTTGTTGTTTCGTAGCTTTTATAGTTGGAGGGGACTTAATTAATCAACTGTGTTAATGGAAATTCCTTGTCATTCTTAATTTTTATTTTATGCACTCAGATTGCGTGCTAATACTAGTCAGGGCCAACCGGTCACACAGCTACTAAAATTATTGCATTTATTCATTAATATTAGTCTTTTCTTTTTAATTAAGCCCCCATTAAATAGTTGTCTCCTTGTGTGCTACTTAAAACTAAACAGTAAAGCAAAAGCGAAACTGTCAATTTGTAAGTCAGGCTTCAGTCGAAAATCGTTGATTTGAGACGTGAAACAGGGGAAACTGTGGCAAAAACGAAAGAAAAACAGTAGAGATCTATCATACAGTGCTATGAAACGCAGTTTCCTCAACAAAAAACAGTAAAGTAAAAAACGTCGCTAAATAAAAACATACCAAACACCGCTTCAAAACCTCGTCGATCTTATATAAAATACGTTTTTGTTAGGCATAAACAACTTACCCCAGATATCAGTAACAGAAGTAATCTCTTGCCTTTGCTCGTGATGAATAATGTTTTATTAAGTACAAACTAAGAAGAATAATTATATAACTTCTTATGTTTGTGCATATAAGCTGTACTTATGTCAAAAGTAATTGCTTTGTTTACGCAGAAGTTCAGCAGTTAACGATCAAGTAATTTTTATCACTTATAAAATGCCATTTATATTTTGTAAGATTATAAAACACACAATGGATTAGCGCTAACGATGTGGGTTCTAATTATGTGCAAAACGAACAAACGAAAACCAAAGAGAAGTCTTCGGCTCCCATTTTTCACTCACGCATATTCATTTGTTTCTTTCTTTATCAATGGTACCGTTCTACCGGTAATCTTCCCATTTAGCACATCATTTATGCACTGTACCAAAACTAAAGAATGGTAGTTTTGCAGAGTGCAACTATACACTAGAGCAGTGTTTCCTATCCTTTCTGAGGCCATTACCGCTGAGGGCAATCAGATATTACCTAGCAGCTCTCACCACTAACCGTGTCAACAAATGTTTCAAATGGCTCTGAGCACTATGGGACTTAATTTCTGAGGTCATCAGTCCCCTAGAACTTAGAACTACCTAAACCTAATCAACCTAAGGACATCACACACATCCATGCCCGGGGCAGCATTGTAACCTGCGACCTTAGCGGTCTCGCGGTTCAAGACTGAAGCGCCTAGAACCGCTCGGCCACACCGGCCGGCCGTGTCAACATCAGTGCCTAGCTACGAGGGTCGTTAAATAAGTAATGTCCCACTTTTTCTTTCTCAAAACAGATTTTTTGTTAAGAGTAAGAATTTGGTGACACTATACACCAACATGCCTTGTCCATCTTTCTATGTAGTCTCCATCACGTTCTACGACCGTACGCCAACGTTGAGGAACAGCATATATTCCTTTAGGGTAAAAGCTTTTGTCCTGCAGGCGCAGCCATGTTTTCACTGTGTAGCTGAGACTGTCGTCATCTTGAATATGTTGCCCGTAGAGAATCTTTAAGCTCCAACAATTCAGATGAAATGGCCTTTCTTTGAATCTTGTGGGCCGCTGTGAGTATTCGTGAAACCCATCGTGAGCACGTCCTTGAATATCCAGTAGTCTCGATCATTGTAGACGCACTTTCAATGCTTACCGACAACTGTAGAGACAATTGTGGAGTTGTTATGCGCCGATCGGCAAGAATAATGGCATCCTCACGATTCAGCATGTCTGGAGCAGCACCTGTGACAGGACGTCCCGAGCGTGGCTGATGATGGAGGTTTGCTTCTGCATTGCCTGAGGCTGTAACTTTCTTTATCCATTGCCCAACTGCACTCCTATCAACTGCAGCATTGCCGTACAGTGCACACAAACGTTTGTGGATGTTCACCACGGTTTCTTTTTCTGCACACAAGAATTCAATAACAGCTCGCTGCTTGTAACGCAACTCGTATGTAGACGCCATTTTGAAGCTGTACTACGGCCTCTGCCATCTGTCAGATCGGTTCGAAACTTCACCGGCGTACAGAACAAACATCAAATGTGAAGCACCAACAAGGGCGTTTCTCTATGTATATTAATGACTTTTAAAATAAATGTGGGTCATTACTTATTGAACGACCGTAGCAAATTTTAGAACGAAAAAAGTTATGTTTGAACACTTTTACTTTAAAATGACGAAAGGCAGTTTGTGAAGGTGTTTTATTATAGAATGAACTAATGATTTTGCTTATTTCTAAAAATCTTTTTTTATAAACTCATGAAAAACTTAGCAGTGCACAGCTAGTGCTACCTATAACTCCTCTTCAGAAAACAAAGCTGATTATCCACACTAAGAATAGACACTTGTTACAAAATGTGTTTACTCTGCACCACTCCTATCCCTATTGGCTCTTGCTTCAGCCAAACACTGCACTCCCATTCAAAAGCCACTGAATTTATAAAGCATGCGCTACGATTACTGTTTGTAAATTACCTCATTGCTGGGCTCTTTACTTCTGAACTGGTAGAAGTTGGTAGGCTTTAGGCTGCCAAAGCTTTATGTCTGACAACTCCAACTAATAACAAAAAAAAAAAAAAACACCGTGAAGGTCCTGCAATCATTTAGTAACTACTACGAAGTTACCATTGTGTCTTGTCGTAAGTTACATGGATTATCTGGTGCCAAATGAATAATGAAGCTGTTTGTGGTTCACTGCGGGAACTACCAACACCTCAGAAAAGGCATTTCGATGAGATATTAAAGCATATGTGACGTGTAGGTCTCAATTTACTGTAGTACATGTATGGCACAAACTAAAAACTTTGTGTGTTAAAAGTGGACTATATGAGTAGCAGATGTTCCTGCTGTCATTTAATGAACTTTAACCTCAACCTAATTGTGTCAAGGATTAATTCTTTTGTTTGAAAAAAAAGGTAAGGATTGGTAACTTAATAATCAGTATAATAGTCTTACGAAATAGTGGTAATAATAATAATCTTCTTAAAAAGTAATTTAGTTTCGTAATGGTAGCAAAATCGAATTCTTTTGTTTTTACACCTTAGAAAGTTTCAGTTTACCACACAGAGGGTAATTACCCCCAAGTTGGAAACCACTGCACTAGAGCCTTGGGCGCTAAGCGACTGCTTCGTAGCCAAGTTAGCAAACTAATTGCAGAGCATCGGGAAATTGGTTAGTCAATGATCCGGCAACTTAGCGTGGATAAACGTTCCTCACTAACGACATCACCTAGTAATAAGTAACATACAAGCTTATCTGCTACGCCCGTGTTCGTCGAGAATCACGCACTTGACCACAGTCACTTTAGGCCGTAGTTATACCGTTGTCTGAGAAGGGGAAGGCTTATGGAGATTATAAATTCTGATAGCTGCAAAATTATTAACAAACCCATCGTACACAGCAAGATTTCGTCATTTTGAAACACTACGGTACTGACACATACAGAAAACAGCTTAATTAACAGTAAAATAAGGTGAGAAAATAAACAGTGTTGGTTGCAGAGATGTATTTATTGTTTATATACCGAAGACGCGTATTGCCTGATTCAGGCATCTTCAGATGGGCGGAATATTGAATGGTGTCACATACATGAGATACCGAGCACACAGAATGTCCCAACAAATAATTGCCTTGCTGGGACGTTCTGTAGGCTCGGTATCTCATTTACCTAACAGAATGTAATATTCAGTCACTCTGAAGAATCAGGCGCAACCCCTCGTGTTGATTGTTTCTTCGTAGTATATTACTTGTTGCTGTACCATCCCTGATATGTGGTGGAAAGAGTTACATAATCTACTTCCCAAAGCAACTGCCCAATGTAGAAACCTCGAGAGCTCTACATCAACAAATTTAGCCTGAACGTGGGCGAGTGTAAACTATGCAACCACAGTGTCGACTCAGATCACAGTTCAGTGTCTCCAGTCATTCTTCATACGAGGGCCCGATAACCATCGAATATGCATCGTGACGCTCCTGACAGCAATGGGATCCCGAACCTCACTGTCGCTTTCCACACAGCACGACAACCAGGAGTGATGATTTTGGCTGACTCTCTTTTCACAGCACGACCCCTTCGGTTGTCATCCGCCACACCATTACAGCACAGCGGCACATCGACGATATTCTATGCTTCGTTTTGTTGCCCTTCGTGGTAAGCCATCCACGGCTTACATTTCAACAAGATAATGCCCGCCCGCACACGGCGAGAGTTTCTACTGCTTGCCAACCCTCCCTAGGCCAGCAAGGCTCCCGGATCTCTGCCCGATTAAGAACATTTGGAGCATTATGGTCAGAGCCATCCATCAAATTGGGGATTTCGTGTATCTAACGCACCAATTGGACACAATTTTGCACGATATATCTCAGGATGAAATCCAACAACTCTCAATCAGTGCTAAACCGAATAATTGCTCGCGTAAGGGCCAGAGGTGGACCAACGCATTATTGATTTGTCCAATTCGTGGAGCTCTTTCTCTTGAATAAATCATCCAGTTTCTCCAATATTGTAATCATTTGTTTGTGTGTAAATATAGGCTATATCCACCGATTTCCATCCATTCGTATAATTTCTTCGTGGTGCGTCTTTTTTTTTGTCTTAGACTGTGACCACCAAGATGAAAGCAACATAAAGCAACACACAAGATTCAGTTTCGCTGCTCGCTCTTTTCGTGGACGGAATCATTGCATGCACGGACAACAAAGTGATCCTATAAAGGTTCCATTTTTACAGACTGAGGCACGCAGCCCTAAATATGAAGGATAAAAAAACCACAGGAATCCAACAGGCTGTCCAACATTCGAACTGGAGAGACCTACTTGTTCAACGAAGTCACCCCTTTGGGAATCGTCAGCACAAAACTATCGTTGTCTTATCGAAATTGCACACCCTGCCACACAAAGTGAAAGCGAGAGACTGCTACGCAGGCCGAGCGCGCATCCTCTGCCCAGAGCGCTCACGTGGCAACGCGGAACCTTGCTGTGCGAAAGCGACACCACAGAAGCGGCGTCGCACTCCATAAACGTGCCGATCAGTATTACCGGACGGATGAACACCCGATACGGGTACAGCATACTACTTTCAAACATTATTTTACATGACCAACGATCCTATAGCTGACTTTCGACTTTGTCGTCAGAGGAGGATGCAAGAGTAGTAACGGACCCTGGTATTACATATGGAATTCTGTTCGGGAGTTGAGCAAGGAAATAAAATTGTTGCCTGAAAGATATCTCATATACCGGGTGGTTATAATTAAAGTTTCCCTATTTAACACATTATAACATGGAAACTAATTACCGTACGAGTATCAAATTTGGCAGCATTAATATCCAGAGTATGCGGTGCACGATTGCCATGCGTCACAGCACCACCGTCCAGTTCCATCTTTGGCCACAAGGTGCCGTGAGCAGCCATCGTGTTTCGTAGTCTCACACACCAGGAAAGTCGCAGTGTACTTGTTGACGTGTCAACATAAGCTTGGGCAAAAGGAGCAGAGCATTATTGGTGAAGCTCTATTATCAAAACAACAATAATGCTGCAGAGGTAGCCAACATGCTTCGTTCTGCGGTGCAGAATGCAATCCTGCTCTTTCAGATTCTTCCGGACTCTGATGGGCGCCATATTAAGCCCCTTTTGTAGCAGTAATGGTGCTGGAATATAATGGTGTGATGTACAGTAGCAACACGTTAAAAGTGTTTCACTTAAAATGATTCTGCATTATTTCTCTTCCTCACGTCCTTACCATTAATACTATCTAGTCTGATACACGTACGGTAATTAGTTTCCGTGTTATAACGTGTCAAATAGTAAAAGTTTAATTATAACCACTCGGCAGTAGACCAATGAAGCACAATTATGCAACTGATGAGCTGATGAGCTGTTTCTTAGAATATTATACCAGATAGTAAATATCGTCAACTATTAGATTCCAGAAGCATGTACATAAAGGATGTGCATCACTTCAAATTGTTTTTCAGAACAAAAATTGGTCAGGCGCGAATAGGATTTTTGCAATGAGGGCTCTACACAAACTTAATTATGTATACAGATACTTTATCCATTCCAGAAATCTATGATATTGACGACTTTCACCTGTTATCGACATTGGTACGGGATTCCAATTCTTCCGAGAAGGTTTGATTTTCAACTCTGAAGTCGGATAACAAATGACAAAAACCTTTTCTCGTGCGATGTAACTACAAAGCAACAATTTCGGGTTTCTTCCATTACTTGTGCTGTGAAACCTTGCTTCGTGCCAATTTTCAAGGTTATAGGTCAACTGGAAGTAACCTTTAGGTTTTGGAGAGTGAGTTTTTGAGTATCAAAATACGTGACATAAATGACCGTATCTTTTGACTGCATTTACTTACAAACTTAGAAGCTTTAGACAGGTCAACTGGAAGTAACCTTTAGGTTTTGGAGAGTGAGTTTTTGAGTATCAAAATACGTGACATAAATGACCGTATCTTTTGACTGCATTTACTTACAAACTTAGAAGCTTTAGACCAGCAAGGGGGTATAAACCTTAATAAGTGACATAATTTGGAACTTGATGCGTTTATTCGTTCCACAGAAAAAGGTTTCTTAACAGTGGCACAGACCGACAGACAGACAGAAAGACAGACAACAAAGTGATCCTTTAAGTGTTTCGTGTTTATAGACGGAGGCACAGAACACTAAAAATGAAGGAAGAAACATCATTTAACTTCGCACAGTAATTACTTCCAATGAACATGTTTTAGTCCCAAGAATCGCTCTATTGCATTTCTAAAGATTGTCCAAACGATATTTATTATTAAAAGGTGTACGCTGACTGATGTATCAATGCAGCTGGGAAACATCACAAACGCCAAACGAATGGCAATCAGCAAAGGATGAAAGAAAATTTCTTTCAAATACTTTCCAGTAGTCCAGATGGTAGCTTGTTAACTTTCATGTTGCATAACTAAAACAGACTTGAAAATCAAAAAAGAAACAGAAATAGGAGGTTGAAATTGAATAAACTGGATCAACTGCTGTACGAATACTCACAAATTAATACACATTGTCTCGTATAAGGGACAACAGTAGCCGTAAGTTGAACATCTTGAACAATAACAGCTTGGCTGCTCTTGTTTCGTAGCCTAGAAGCCACATCATTAGATTAGACACCGTGACTCATGACAGTGAAGTGGCATCGGTCCCTTCCACTTGCAACTTCAAGTCATGCTTCACGACGTCTAATCTGATCATGTGGCCTCTAGGCAACTAAACCGGTCGTTGAAAAATTATTTCAGAGAAGCCAAGTGGTTCTTAGTTAAGATATCATTAATTAAAAATCTTCACCAGTAAATATTGAATGTTATATAAGGAATCGACTGCTCTATGAATTCGACGATTTGACATTATTAATGAAGAGCTAACTGGAAACTATGAAATTATGTCTTCACTAAAGAATGCTGAGGGGTTTCTTTGGGTAGCTCTTAACAGCAAATAAGAAATGCCCTAAGAACTAAGAACAAATGAGAGATGCGAAAACATTATGTACCAGGGACTTGTACTGAAAACGTAAGATATACTTTTTCACCCCTTATTTTGAAAGACAAGAGTCAAACGCTATCGAAGTTTAGAAAACCACAATATGCCTGGGGAGCATCTTAGAGTGAACTAAGATCGACGATATACAGAAAAATTGTTACTGAAGGCTGTCAAATTATATCATCAGTGAAATTCTTGCTTTTCTCTTCTCAGCCTCAGGTAGCACAAATGTTATCATCACCGTCTCAACTTCTCAGCAGTTCGTCATCAGATAGTTTGAATGCGTTGCAAAGAACAACTTTTGTGCAAAAATCATCTGAAGATAATTGCTAAGAAATAGAGACTGGTTGTGATACTATTTGTATTACCCAGGGTTGAAAAGTACAAAAAAAGAAATTCATTTACAAGCCGGCCATCGTGTTTCCAGAAGGCACTACGCCTACTGCCTAGTCTGTATAAACTCAGTAGTGATAGACAGCAGATAGATTTGAGAGCCAGTCTACAACAGCAAGATACTATGACAATGAAGTAGGAATGGTCGTTCGAAAACTGCTTCACCACTGAGGCTTTCACGGGCGGAATTTATGCCGCAAAGCTTTCAATTCCCATGTTAATAGTATAACAATAACATTTAATAAGTGGTTCTTATCAATAGCTTAAGTAGGTAAAAAGGGACTGATCTATGCACCAAATTTTAAAAAAGAACTCATACATCTTGAACGAACCGAAAAGCCATGATAACTAAAGATGTCGTTTTGCAGAATTTGTGATGGGTCAGAATGACTATAGGTGTGTCATGTAGGACAATTGTAGTCCTAAGTCAAAGACAGGCTTAGGTGGAGATACCTGATTGTAAGTTACACATGTCGTCTCCACTAGAGCGTAACAAGAGTGATGCATCATCATAAAAGAGTGCATGTTCTCGATCTCCTGCAGAGACAGTTTTGCTGTGAAAAAGATGAAAGATGCATCACATTGTGCGACTGAAATGGTGCAAGAACTAGAAACGCACTCCAAAATTAAAGTACATGTGCCACGACAGTGCTTAAATTACCCAACGATTCAACGTGAATCCTGGCGGTATATGAACTAAATCTAGTCTTGCGTCCAGCCGTAATCAACAATAATAGTCAATAATTTGACCAAGGGTCCACACAAGGGGCGAAGTGAACGAGAGATACAGATGTTGCATCATGCCATTTCTATCTTCCCAGCAAGCCGAAAGAAAATTTGAGGACGTTCAAACTGCGATTGTCGAATTTCTCTGTCACCAAGGAGTAGACGTCTATAGCTGAGAGATTGAATGATTGGTAAAGCGTTTCGACCTTTATTTACAGAGACTATGTTGAAAAACAGTGTCTTGTACCTTTGCTACATTGACGTGTAACGCAACATTCATTAAAAGTTTCGTAGCCTGCCATAATAATCTGTAACATCCTTTCTGAAATTCCCTCGTAGAATACATTTGCTTTGCTGGATTCTGTTACTTCTGATTCTATGTATATTCTGCATTAATATGTAAATTTTGTCACAGTTTTGTAGATCTTTGCCGAAGCGAAAGGAAAACCTTGAGTAAACTAGGGGAAGCAAGTGGAGGTTATATGGAGAATGCTTCTAGACACATAGAGAGAGAGAGAGAGAGAGAGAGAGAGAGAGAGACAAAAGCACAGAGTAAATACTTCAGAGAGGCTACCATGTCGAGAGCTACTCGCAAGTCACTTTTTCGCTACGTGCCATCCTTAATAGCGGAAAACAATGCTTTTGTTTTGATTCGCGATGATTCTTACACAGGAAGTGATAATGGTAGTTTAGTTGGCTTCGAACTGTGATCTAATGATTACGGGCGAGTTTTTCGGTTGGGTTGAAGAGATTATAGCACACATGATACAGCATATCATTCCACCAAAAACAGAAGTAGCTCTAAAACCACTCGTCATACCTGATTGTTACTCGTCAGTATGTGATGGGAGCCGGACCAAAGAGGACTGGCGGAGAAAATGGCGAAGATTCAAAGACGAGCAGCGTGTTTCGTTACAGGCTCACACAGTAAGCACGAAAGCAGCTCTCCACGCTACTCTATCCTGGGCAAACCTCTTCATCTCCGAGGAACTACTGCAACTTACTTCCTTCTGAATCTGCTTACTGTACTCATCTCTTCGCCTCCCTCTAGGGTTTTTACCCCCCCCCCCCCATGCTTCCCTTCAGTACTAAACTGGTGATCCCTTGATGCCTCAGAATGTGTCCTACCAATCGATCCCACCTAATCACCTTGAGCCACGAATTTCTCTTCTCCCCAATTCTATTCAGTTCCTCCTCGTTAGCTACGTGATCTATATATCTAATCTTGAGCAATTTTATGTAGCACCAAATGTCAAAGGCTTTTATTCTCTTCTTGCCTAAACCATTGTTCATGTTCACTTCCATACATGGCTACACTCCCTACAAAAACTTTCAGAAAGGTCTTCCTGACTCTTACATCTAGCCGGCCGAAGTGGGCGTGCGGTTAAAGGCGCTGCAGTCTGGAACCACAAGACCGCTACGGTCGCAGGTTCGAATCCTGCCTCGGGCATGGATGTTTGTGATGTCCTTAGGTTAGTTAGGTTTAACTAGTTATAAGTTCTAGGGGACTAATGACCTCAGCAGTTGAGTCCCATAGTGCTCAGAGCCATTTGAACCATTTTTTTTCTTACATCTATGTTCGATGCTAAGAAATTTCTCTTCTTCAGAAACACTTTTCTTGCCATTGCCAGTCTGTATTTTACATCCTCCCTAATGCGACCAACTTCAGTTATTTTGCTTCGCAAAGCAACAAAGCTTGTCTACTCTGCTTCCCTATCGAGCACCTCTACTCCTGTAATTGCCATCTGGTTTCTGTACTGAGCCTTTAGTTCAGAGCCTTTTGCTCCCTATATTTCACCGCTTCCACCTTTAAGATTCGAAAGACGTAGGTAGCAGAGATATTGTTTTATGGTTGCAAACTAACAGAAATCTTGTCAGCCTGATCGGATAGCTCAAATAGATTGCACAGTACTGAATGCACATCAGATCAGGAAGAGCAGCGCAAATATGATTTCTATTTTTCCCTATTATAATCGATAGTAATTCATGTTGTTTTGCATATTCGTGATAAACAGTGCCAGTCTTACAGATACCATACTAAGATGTATCTGCAGTATTTGGACTTAATTTGTGGGAAACGGCTTTACCCTTACAGTACGCCGACGGAGCATCAACAATTGTCTCCCGTATTAACCAAATAGACTAAATTTTAAAATTGTTGAATTTCTATGTGAATTCCATACAAAAGAGGATGTCTAAACTCCGTATAATGTCTAAAAGCGCATCACGGCTGAGTTATGCTGAGGAACATTACCTAACACAGCAAGTTGTGAATGATTTCGCTGGTGCCACGTCGATCTTTTTTCCCCTTTTTTTAATTTTTGTTGGACCCGTTAGCTTTGCCTGTACATACTGGTGCAGACGATTTTCCGGCATCAGCAGCGCGCAGCCTCGGCCGTCGCTTGTTGTTGCCGGACGGCCTATCGGCTCGAACAATAGCGCGCGCCGGCCGCCGGCCGCTCTCTGATTGGCGAGCACCGAGTGCCTCATTGTGGCAGGCCGGAACGCCACGTCACTTCCGCTCCGCAGCTCTTCCGGCTCCAGCCCGAGGGCGTTTTGTGAAAATATCTGTCACTCGTGCGATCCTTGCGCGCGTCGCTGCCTATCGCCTTTTGTGCAGTACCCGAACGAATTTTGGGGGACTCGACAATGGCCGCTCCATTCTGTCCGGCCGTCCGCGCTGGTTACGGAATGGAGGCGTTACTGAGCCGATGAGGATAACACGGGAAGCTTTCGGGCGGGGGAATATAAATGCCAGAAATTGTTCATCAGCTTCTTCTCATCGTAACAAATAAAGAGTAAATTCAGATGTCTAGCTGCATCTCTTGGAAGTAGACACGTGTCTGAAATGACTCGGCTAACTGAATGTTGGTCCTATATAAATTCGAACCTCACCATCTCGTATGTCAGCTTCTAAGGGATGCGATGGGAGGAATATTCAGAACGTATACAGAATTACGAAGCATTTTATGTAGCAAGTAAGCTATAATCCTGGAGCTTTAGAGTATTGCAGTCTTGATTATTTACCACACTTAGGTGAGATATTAAAGGGTTCCACTGAAGCTATACTCCACAAACCTCGATGTATCACTGTGAGCATTGGTATCACCATCAATAAGTTATTGGGGGTGGAGGGGGGGGGGGGGGAGCGGTGGCTGGCCTGAATAGACACAGTAGAGATCACAAGGGATTCTGAACAGGACATCCCATTGAAAAAGGTTGAAAAAATGGTTACCTACTCCACATTTTGCATTATTCTGGATATCTTGGCCTATATATTTCGATGGCACTTAAAACTCCTAAAGCGTGCCAATTGAACCTTCATTCGTCGATGAATTTCAAATAGGTTTCACACCTTCAAAACGCAAAAACCGAATAACGGAACGCTGTTCTTCCCTGGTGTAAGTCGCAAGTGGGGCGGCTATCTTTATACTGATACTGCGACGGTATGTGTGCATCTGCACTATGCTGCCACCTACAGGCCATTCTGCACGCTGTTTGTAGCACGCTTACCAACTTACAGGATAACGGCGCAAAATTTCGATTTGTTATTACAAATTTAAGCTTTTCATTTGACTCACCCTCGTATCACAGACAGAGTCCCTTTGACTGTTAAAAGATGTCACTGAATCCGCCCAAGATGTAAACAACCATGCATCAGCAGCGCCTATTAGACGGAGGGGGTTCGAAAGCCGATCAGTTCCAGTCATTCCAGAAAGGAGGTACACTCCTTGTGTTGTCTATTGTTCATTGATGCGTAGGCGGTCAATAATGCGGTTCAATCGCGTCCGCATTGTTACTGTGTGACAGGAAGGGCTCCCAACAACGTAAATGTCCAGGCGTCTCGGAGTGAACCAAAGCGATGTTGCTCGAACGTGGGGGAGATACAGAGAGACACGAACAGTCGATGACATGCCTCGCTTAGACCTCCAAAGGGCTACTACTGCAGTGGATGACCGCTACCTATGGATTATGGCTCGGAGGAACCCTGACAGCAACGTCACCAGAATGAATAATGTTTTTCGTGCAGCCACAGGATGACTCAAAATGTGCGCAATAGGCTGCATGATGCGCAACTTCACTCCCGACGTCCACGGCGACGTCCATCTTCGCAACCGCGACACTATGCAGCGCGGTACAGATGCGCCCAGCAATGTGCCGAGTGGATCGCTCAGGACTGGCATTACGTTCTCTTCACCGATGAGTGTCGCTGTCCAGCGAGTGCAGCAAGGTGGAGGATCCCTGACGTATTGGGGTGGCATTATGTGGGGCCGACGTGGTCACGGAAGGCGCCATAACGGTTGTACGATACGTGAATGCCATCCTCCGACCTATAGTGGAACTATAAAAGCAGCATATTCGCAAGGCATTCGTCTTCATGGACGACAATTCGCTCCATCATCGTGCACATCTTGTGAATGACCTCCTTCAGAATAACGACATCTCTCGACTAGAGTGGCCGGCATATTCTCATGACATGAACCCCATCGAACCTACCTGGGATTGATTGAAAAGGGCTGTTTATGGACGACGTGACACACCAACCACTCTGAGGGATCTACACCGAATCGCCGTGGAGGACTGAGACAATCTGGTACAACAGTGCCTTGATGAGCTTGTGGATAGCACGCCACGACGAATACAGGCAGGAGGACGTGCTACTGGCTATTAGAGGTACTGGTGTGTGCATCAATCTGTACCACCACCTATGAAGGACAGTGTCTTGAAAGGAGGGTATAAGATGAACATCAACAAAAGCAAAACGAGGATAATGGAATGTAGTCGAATTACGTTGGGTGATGCTGAGGGAATCAGATTAGGAAATGAGACAAAGTAGTAAAGAAGTTTTGCTATTTGGGGAGCAAAGTAACTGATGATGGTCGAAGTAGAGAGGATATAAAATGTAGACTGGCAATGACCAGGAAAGCGTTTCTGAAGAAGAGAAATTTGTTAACAACGAGTATTGATTTAAGTGTCAGGAAGTCGTTTCTGAAAGTATTTGTATGGAGTGTAGCCATGTATGGAAGTGAAACATGGACAATAAATAGTTTGGACAAGAAGAGAATTGAAGCTTTCGAAATGTGGTGCTACAGGAGAATGCTGAAGATTAGATGGGTAGATCACATAACTAATGAGGAGGTATTGAATAGAGTTGGGGAGAAGAGGAGTTTGTGGCACAACTTGACTGGAAGAAGGGATCGGTTGGTAGGACATGCTCTGAGGCATCAAGGGATCACTAATTTAGTACTGGAGGGCAGGGTGGAAGGTAAAAATCGTAGAGGGAGACCAAGAGATGAGTACACTAAGCAGATTCAGAAGGATGTAGGCTGCAGTAGGTACTGGGAGATGAAAAAGCTTGCACAGGATAGAGTGGCATGGAGAGCTGCATCAAACCAGCCTCAGGACTGAAGACCACAACAGTAACAACCTCTGAAGGTCTCACTGTATGGCGGTACAACACGCAATGTGTTGTTTTCATGAGCAATAAAAAGGGGGGAAATGATGTTTATGTTGATCTGTATTATAATTTTCTGTAAAGTTTCCAGAACTCTCGGAACCGAAGTGATGCAAAACGTTTTTTGACGTGTGTATAATATTATCTAGTTTGTAATTCAAACATTAAAAAAACATTTAAAAATACGAATCGAAAACTACGAAATCTAGCAGTAAGAACGTAAGTAGCTAAAATGTCAGAAACGATAATTTAATATGGTGTGAAGAGCACAAGCTACAAAAATCTTACGAACTTCATTCTACGGTGATCCAGATACACTTCTCCTGTTGTCAAATCTGGATATGAATATTCTGGCAACAGTTCTTAAACCTCTTTGTTCCAACAACAACGTGTGCACATTGCAAACTGCCATGCTGCGTCGTTGTTGAACGCAAATAGTTCTTCACTTGTCGTAGAGCAGTAATAGTGCGTTCTGTTGCACGGCTTGAAACTGTGCACACAAGAATGCTTCAACATTAGCAAATAATATACATATAACGTAATAGGCTTTGCGCTGAATACGATGGCATTCCTGTGTTATTTTTTATTTAACTTACGAATAATTTATTCGTGAATAAATTTGCTTCAATGATCTAGACAGAAATTAATTTATTCGTATAATGCCCATCTCTGCTTACCACCGCACCTTGCACCTCCTTCTTCATTTTGCTCAGTGCAGAGTGCAGCAGTTGATATGTAAATTTCTAATTTATATATATATATATATATATATATATATATATATATATATATATATATATGAATCCCTATTAAATAACATTGTAGGGGTAAAATTTGAGTAAAATGGAATAAATTTTGTAATAAATACCTACTTATCATCATTCGTTGGCCTTAAAAAAAAATCTTAATGATCTTCCTTCATAGCAATTCCTATTGACAAATGCACTAACTTTAACTTTATTAATATTCCACCACAGTGTACGTAACTGTTGGCCGTTTGCCTCCCGGCCACCCCTCCTACAGACTTGCAGCAGAATCAAGCAGAATCGTGCTTGTGTACCCCTCTGCTTCATCATATGTAATTGTGCCAACACATTTTCTTAGAACTTTGAATATTGTCTTTTTACCGAATAATATTAATGGATTTGTCTGGGTTATTAACAATAGCTTCAGTATATTTCGTCATTTATTACTGTATCACTACCGGTTCTGTAGCACTAAAAGCGACTTGTTCAGGTGACATCGTTTCTCCGAACTATATGGAAAAGTGTACAGGGGACGCGGTAGTGTTGGTAAATCCTGGTGGTTGAAACTTCATGAGAAGATCCCGTCGCAACGAAAAACGCCTTTTTTTTTTTTTTTTTGTAAATGCCACTCCAATTCACTTATGATGTCTGTGGCGATAATACAAAACGAGCTTCCCTTCTTTGTACTTTTTTGATGTCATCCGTCAGTTCCACCTGATACGGATCCCACTCTGCACAGCAATACTCCAGAATAGGGCGGACAAGCGTGGTGTAAGCAGTCTCTTTAGTAGACCGGTTGCACATTCTAAATGTTCTGCCAATGAATCGCAGTTTTGGTTTGCTCTACCCACAACATTATCTATGTGATCGTTCCACTTTCGGGTATTTGTAGTTGTAATCCCTAAGTATTTAATTAAAATTTACAGCCTTCAGATTTGTGTGACTTATCACGTAATCGCAATTTGGCTCATTTCTTTTAGTACTCGTGTGAATAACTTCACACTTTCCTTTATTCAGGGTGAAATGCCACTTTTCGCACCATACAGAATCTAAATCATTTTGCAAGTCATTTTGGTCATCTGATGACTTTACAAGACGGTAGATGACAGCATCATCTGCAAACAATCTAAGACGGCTACTCAGATTGTCTCCTATGCCGTTAATATAGATCAGGAGCAACAGAGGGCCTATAACACTTCCTTGAGGAACGCTGGATGGTACTTCTGTTTTACTCTATGACTTTCCATCTATTACTATGAACTGTGACCTTTCTGACAGGAAATCCCTAATCCAGTCGCACAGCTGAGGCGTTACTCCGTCGGCACACAGGTTAGTTAGGAGGAACGGTGTCGAAAGCCTTCTGGAAATCTAAAAATGTGGAATCAATTTGACATCCCCTGTCGATAGCACCTATTACTTAATGAGTATAAAGAGCTAGTTGTTTTTCACAAGAACGATATTTTCTGAATCCGTGCTGACTATGTGTCAATAAATCGTTTTCTTCGAGGTACTTCATAATGTTCGAATACAGCATATGTTCTAAAACCCTACTGCAAATCGACATTAGTGATATGGGCCTGTAATTCAACAGATTACTCCTACTTCCCTTTTTTGGTAATGGTGTGACTTCAGCAAATTTCCAGTCTTTAGGTAGGGATCTCTCTGTGAGCGAACGGTTGTATATAATTGCTAAATATGGTTTTATCAGCATACTCTGAGAGGAAGCTGACTGGTATACAATCTGGACCAGAAGCCTTGCTTCTATTAAGTGATTTAAGCTGCTTTACGACACCGAGTATATCTACTTCTATATTTCTCATCTTGTTCTTGATTGGATTTCAGGAATATTTACTTCGTCTTCTTTGGTGTTTCGAAAAACCGTGTTTAATAACTCTGTTTCAGTGGCACTGTCATCAGTGACTTCGCCGTTGTTATCGCGCAGTGATGGTATTGATTGCGTCTTGCAGCTGGTGTGCTTGATGAATGACCAGAATCTCTCTGGGTTTCCTGCCAGATTTCGAGACAGAGTTTCGTTGTGGAAATTATTAAAAGCCTCTCACATTGAAGTACGCGCTATTTTATAACTTCTGCAAAACTTTGCCAGCCTTACGGATTTTGCGTTCTTTTAAATTTGACTTGCTTTTTTGTTTTGTTTTTTGTTTAGCGTATATGCAACTACACAAGTGAAATACAGTCGATTGTCTGTCTCATAGACTGCACATGCCACTGTTGCCTTTCATTGAACGTGAAGCACGCCTAACGTCATATCTACTAGATTTCGTATGTAAGGAACGACAGAATATGTAAGAACGAAAGGACCAGGAGCTTTATTCAGTTTGTATTAGGGTGCTACTAATGGGTGACCATGAGAAACCACCTTCATAAAACATATCAGCAGTTGACGTTGTTGACCTATGATGGTCTACGTCTGGTCAGGGAGAACGATATTTCATGGAAAAATAATTTAGCAGCTTAGAAAAAGGTATTTTATTGGGTTTCCACTAACTTAATATTAAACATTTTCATGTGGTAACGAGTTACACATCCCTTAAAAATTAGGGCCTTACAACAGCGTCACGGAAATAGACTGTCAGAGTTACACAGATACAATGTTCTATGCCATTCAAACAATCACAATAAATAAGGGAAATGTAGGAATTGGGACAGTAATATGATTAACTGTTGACAGTCTATGCAGGTAAAAAAATAAAAACGCTACTAGAAGAAGATGAGTACACATTTCGTGAATTGACGTAGGAAGACATTTATATACGAACATTAAACGGTCACTGTGAGCGGAACATAAATTAAACAGCTGTATAACTTGAAACACAATAGCTTTTGAAGAGACTAACACACTAGTAATACGTAACACATTAAAATTATACTCGAACAAATTCTAATAAGGGAACATGACTTTCGAGAAAGAATAATTGCAAATTTCCAAAGGTTAACAATTACGTCCTGTACATATGAATCATGGACTGTAGGAAACCCGGAAAAGAATAGAATGGACTTGAATGACATGTGGTGGTGTTACAAAAGGATGTTGAAAATTGGATGAATTGATAAAATAAGAAACGAAGAAGTTCTCCACAGAATGGGCGAAGAATTGAAGATACGTGAAACACTGGCAAGAAGAAAGAAATGACGTCAATGGTAACTAATGGAGCTGTAGAGGGCCAGAAATTGGAGTACATCCAACAAATAAGCGAGGACGCTGGGTGCCAGTGCTAGTGTGAGATGTAGAGCAGGCTGTTCCAACTGAGCTCCAGGGAGCCGGAGCGCTCCGGAGCGCTCACTGCAGCAGCTCGGAGCCCGCGTGGAAAGGGAAAGCGAACTCACTGCCCCCTAGCAGCATACAGCCGCAACTGACGCAATAATCTGTGTTCAATGACAGCTGTGACTAGCCGAGGAAGCTCTGTACCTCTATTGGAGGATATCTTTCTATTCATTGAGAGGGATGGTCGTCCGCAGTGTCTTGTATGACATAAAGTATTTAATTCTGCGAAGAGGTAAATATACAACGAGATTATACACGTCTTCACGGAGCGCACTACGATCAGGTAGAAGGCGTTGCACGCAGAGAACTGGTAGCCAGGCTTAAGAACGACATACCAGCAGACATAAGTTCAAAAACGGTTTCGTAGTATGGAGGGTATCAAAACATGCAATATAGTTCGTGTTCTGTAATGCGTTTATAATTTTCAGGTGAATGAGAGCGGAGAAAACACTACCGAATCTGCCATTCGAGCAAGCTACAGGGTCGCTCACATCATTGCGACGAGTGGCAAGCCATTTTCGGTCGGACCACTCGTAAAATCGTGCATGGTTGCAGTTGCAGAATGTTTGTTTCCAATGGAGGTGCAGGCAATTGAAGGGGTTTGCCTGTCGAAGCAAACAATGTCTTGTCGAATCCTGGACATGGCAGTGGATTTCAAGACACAGCTCAGGAAAAAGGCGGAGAGCTTTGTTGCATTTTCGCTAGCGCTTGACGAAAGCACCGACATACCGGACTGTGGTCAGCTTGCAGTCTTTGTGCGTGGTGTCGACATGGAGCTGCAAGTAACTGAAGAACTCTTGGATGTGGTACCACCCGATTACACAGTTAACAGGACGGGACATTTTTGAAGCTGTTTGTGAATCAGTGGACAATACGAATTTGCCGTGGGATAAGCTCCATTCTGTAGCGACAGACGGTGCACCACAAACGATCGGGCGTCACCAAGGTTTTGCTTCTCGTTTGAAAAATAAACTAAGGGACGAATTCGGGAAAGACATTTTGACTCTTCATTGTTTTATTAACCAAGAGGCACTGTCTGCTGAAACAGTAGAGCTAGGTGGCGTAATGAAAGATGTCGTGAAGTGTGTGAATTTTGTGCGGCGTCACGGTATGAATCATCGCCAATTCAAAGGATTCCTGAAAGATATGGAAGCGGAGTATGGGGATATACCTTACCACAGTACAGTTCGTTGGCTGAATCGGGGAAAAGTTCTTGATGTTTTCTTTGCCATTCGTGAGGAAATATCCCTTTTTCTCAAAATGAAAGGGGAAGAAATGCGTTAACTGAAAGATATAAAATGGATATCAGACCTGGCGTTCCTAGCTGACATAACTATGCATTGGAATAATTTAAATCTGTTAATGCGGGACAAAGGGCAGCTAATCGTTGACATGAACGACCAGCGTTCATGGAAACGTTACGTTTATTTGAGAGGCAGATGAGTAATGGACATTTAACGTTCTTCAATCGTCTTGCTTCTTCAAAACTACCTGAAGGTACTATTTTCGGCGATTACCAAGCAGCTCATCACGTCGTTTGAAACACGATTCCGAGACCTCACTAGTTTGGAAATGGAACTTAAGGTGTTCAGCACTCCTTTTTCAGTTTCCCCCTATGACTTGTCACCGTCACTTCAATTGGAGATAATTGATTTGCAAAATTAAATTTTGTTGCCAGAGAGATATTACAATGCGTTGGATTTGTCACGATGGTATCGTTCATTACAGCAAAAACCATTTCCCAAGCTTCACAACAATGCCGCTCAGATCATGTGCATGTTTGGATCTACGTATTGTTGTGAGCAGCTTTTCTCAGAAATCAAGAGTAAAAAGTAAGGAACGATCGTTTCTTCAGGATGCAACAATGAAGGCCATCCTCCGCATTAACGCTGCGAACACTTTGACGCCTGGTATTTCCGATCTTGTAATGAAAAGAAAATGTCAAGCTACAGAGGCCCAATACATTTAGTATGCAATGTCTTGTAAAACAGTTGTTTCTTATTTATTTCCTGAACATCGTATTTCCTGGTGTAGCATGTCACCACGTCTTAGCAGCTAAGAGTGTGAGGTTGTCCATCTTGTAAGACGCAGCTGGCACATCAAAACGCTCGCCTTGCCGCCTGCCTCAGCCAGCCGTGCCACGTGCCACGTGCCGGCCCACTTGAATGGCCACAGCGAGCGACGCGGCTCCCTGAGCAGGGAGCGCTCCGCAGCTCACAACGGAGCCCACGAGCTGGAACAGCCTGATTGTAGAGCTTTGCACAAGAGAGGGATTTGTGGCAGGAACCATCAAACCATTCAGATGAACGATGCCTAAAAAAATAAAAAAAAAAAAAAATAAAGCAGAGAACGTTCTTCCAATGTGTCAAGGAGACTTCTGTTCGCTATTGTGACTTAACCGGCATATCACAACCTGTGAACTGAATTTCATTCCTTCAGTTGTTGTTTTGCCAACTGAGTGCCACAGGTTCCTTTCCTCAGTTTGTAAACAACTGTAAATTATTTAATCAAGCTTTTATCAAATCGCAGCGCTGGGTAGCCATGCGGTCTAAGGCGTTCGTGTGGGTTCTCCCGACAGAGGTTCGAGTCTTCCCTTGGGCATGGGTGTGTGTTCTTAGCGTAAGTTAGTTTAAGTTAGTCTAATTAGTGTGTAAGCCTAGGGACCGATGGCCTCAGCAGTTTGGTCCCACAGCCCTTACCACAAATTTCCAATTTCCATTGTATCAAATGTTTCAAAAGTGCTGGACCACGAATGAAAAGTGTTTACACTCGGTGTCTATTATTGTCAGTCAAAAAAGCCATAAAGGTAAAAACATTTCATTTCCTGTACCTCGGAACATCGACTGATCCATGGGGAGGGTGTCTGTAGCTTTGTGTCCCTCCTCTGAAGTGTTGCACATCGCCGCGCCAACGTGTAAGCAGCTCCCTCTGAGTGTTGGTCTCTCAAGTTGCAAAAGTAGACGCAATAGGTGCAACATAAAAATCTAGTTTCGTCTCTTCAGCGTCTGGCTTACTTCAGTAGCATGTGTTCATACGAAAAATTGATTTCTTCCCACTACCACAAATCATTTAGCTTGGGCTCGTATGAGTTAGCTCTTTGTCGACTGCATCAAACAAGTTGTTGAGCAGTGGTTCCTAACAGGTGGTCCGCGGGCCCCCAGGGGTCCGCGAGCTATGCCAGAGGAGTCCGCAAGATGCTATTAGAATAAAAAAATATATTAAATATATTTAGTATGGTAACAGATTTTTTGTTTTGGCCGCTTCCTGCATGAGCAGAGCTTTAGCGAACGCTAACTTCTGCGTCTAGCGTCTTCCTAGAGTGTAAAGAGATCGGTAGTGAGCGTGAGCTACTTCTTATTCATACAGAAGTAAGATGGCTTTCTCGAGGTAGGATCTTGTCAATATTTTTTTGAACTTAGAGACGAGGTTCGTGTCTTCCTTCTTGACACAAAGTACGCGGATTTTCTCACTAACTTCTCTTGGCTTTGCTCATTGCGTACTTAGCTGATGTGTTTCAACACTTGAATGTGTTAAACTTGAGTTTACAAGGAATAAATGTAGACCTGTTCAAAGTTGAGCATAAGATTAGTGCTGTGGTGAAAAAGTGTCAGATGTGGGCGTCAAGGATATAAAACGAGTCACTGACTAACTTTTCTACTTTAAAACAATTCTTGGAGTCATCAGAGGAGAGTTTGCCTGACTACATCAAGATCAATGTAGCCGAGCATCTACGCAGCCTAGGCACCACTTTTAGAGAGTATTTCCCTGAACCTGACCCTGACAACAGATGGATTCGAAATCCCTTCATATGTGAAGAAATAGACAAAATCCAAGGCTTCACTGAAGAAGAGCAAGATAAGCTTGTGTATCTGTCCAGCTATGGTTCGATGATAAAGACTTTCATCGGTGATAAAATTACATACTTCTGGGCATCAGCGCGCAAGGGCTACAAGAAACTTGGAGATAAGGCAATGAAAAAGATCCTTCCATTTGCAACCACATATCGGTGTGAGCAAGCATTTTCTTCCATACGTTTCATGAAAAACAAATATAGTAATCGGCTCGACATGCGGTCGGATTTCAGAGTGAAAGTTTCAAGCTGGGAACCTAATGTTTCAGAAATAATGGACTCGAAAGTCTGATTGAACTCATCTCACAAAGAACTGAAAATTAAAACTAACTGTATACTGATGGAGTACTCTGTTGTAACTGTATTTTTCAAATAAATAATACCTCTTATGAAATTAGTGTTTTCTTATTTTTCACACATGTCTACTCAATGCAATCTCAAGTGTAGTACACTTGAAAGACCAATCACTCAGTTTTAACTTTTCCCTGTCATTTTCGGTTCATAGCCAATTTTTATTTTTTTAAGGAGTTTGTTATACTAAACACCCAGATTTGAAGACAAAGATTTTGAGCAAAAATCAATAATTTAACAATAACGATGATGGCTAAATTGAAAAAGTTTTAAGCTCAATATTTGTTCAATAATGAATATGTCATTGTTTTTTCTAAGTACCAGCAATAGAAAACATACAAAAAAAACTCTTAATTTGGATTTTCTAGGTACTTGATACTGTGATATGACAAGGTACCAATCATGCGGCCGGCCCCGGTGGTCTAGCGGTTCTGGCGCTGCAGTCCGGAACCGCGGGACTGCTACGGTCGCAGGTTCGAATCCTGCCTCGGGCATGGGTGTGTGTGATGTCCTTAGGTTAGTTAGGTTTAACTAGTTCTAAGTTCTAGGGGACTTATGACCTAAGATGTTGAATCCCATAGTGCTCAGAGCCATTTGAACCATTTGAACCAATCATGCTTGATGAGGCGGTCCTTGAGAAAATTTTGTTGGGAACCCCTGTTCTAGCGGTACTGTTGTGCGTCTCCCTGTGTATTGTGTTCCTGAGGTTTACGCGCCAAAGTAGTCCAACATTTATCTACGAAAATGTAGGAAACTCAGTCAGACTGATAATTAGCATACGAAGTTTGGTTAATGCCGCATGCGGTTTGATTCGTTCGTGTCCCTCTGTCTTGAAAACTGGAGGAGAGTAAATTTACCTATACAGGGAGTTAGCGTCAATGATATCCGGCGGCTGATGCCAGGCAGAACAGGATCTGAATTGTTTTCTCATAAGTTACTCCTCCCTCTATAAATCAGTTGTACAGACTAGGCGCAAATGTTGAAACAGGCAACCATATAAACAAAGAACGCAGATACTCACTGTAAATTTCTTCTTCGCATCTGGACATCCGTACTGTGCAAAATTTTGATGTTCTTTACTTTCTGCAAGACCATTAATATGTACTGAAGGATGTTAACTATGTCAGGATCTTGCCACGAGAGATTAGTATTTCTGTTATGCCGCTAACGAATACTTAGTGAATAAGACTACGTTGCACACTTAAAGGTTACTACTGCCGCTGGACCAGTTTTTCCACCTGTCTGGGATGGAAAAAGTGGTTCATAGACTACGAATTATTGTTTCGAAAGATCAACGCGACCACTGTCTTGAAATGTGTGTATGACTAAAATTGCTAATCAGCTCGCAGCATCAGACTATTCGATGACAACGTAGTAACATATGCGGATGAATTATCTGATAGAAAATCTAGTGCAATGTCCAGTCCCATTGATGTTGAAAGGTATGTGCTAAGGTCTGATCAGGGTAGCTCCAGAAAAGAGTCGGTAGTTGCCAACCGCGAGGCGTAGCGAGTATAATATCTTTGAGCAGGAGGATCTTTGATGGTTAAGAGAGCCGGGCGCGCACAGTAAAAGAAAGTGAAGAGTCGCAGGTCGGTTCCCGCAGGAAGCAGACGTGTGCAGACAGCTTTAAGGGAGGAATCGCAGCTAGGTGCGCGGAGGAAGCAGACGTGTGGTGGCAGCGTTAAGGTAGTTCGCTGCCCCTGACCAAACTTTAGCATGTAAATCAGAGAAGATATATAATCATTTCAAATTGGTTTTTGTTAGATTATGTTCAGAGTTAGGATTTGTATGTCCAAGGTTTGACGCTGTAAGCGTTTTGTAAATTTTTTTTCTAAGAGTGATTCGTGTTACGAAAATGTTTGAAATAGTGGGTTTTGTGTATGACTTAAAATTTTATCAATATATATATTGAGATCAGCATTGTGTTTAAATCTAACAGCCTGAATCATAATCCACATTCTTTGCTTGTACTGAATATGAAAATGAGTTACCCACCAATGAAAGAACCAAGTAAACATCACGGCCAAAAGTTAATTTTCCAGTACCATCTTAATGCCAGTGCACAAACGGCGTTATTCTCATAAACTTGATTGCTGAGTCAAATAAATATTGCCTTTCTGGCAAAATGGAGGAGTGCAAGAAACAAGTTCACAGACGCAATCAGATGCAGGTTTGCTGAATAATTAATGTAGAACAATCTTGTCACTGATACTTTCACAGAATAAAAGGATACAATTTTGGTTAGATACTTCCAGTGTGACCTCCTGCGAAAAGGCTGTATATCCACATTATGTTGCGCTAACCGCTACGAGGAACTCGTGCCATTAGTGAACAGGTAACGCTAGTAAGTGGAAAAAAAAGTGTCAGAATCTAGCGATGTCTACATTGAGACTTGTAAACCATTACACCATACGCTTCCTCACAAAGAATGTGAGTCCCTTGAAGGCTGAAATCTCTCAACTTCATTTTCTCTCACTTTTAACTAACCTCAAAATAAAAATACATGACCAAAAACAGCTCCTCATCGACTACTGAAACCCACTGTCACTTCACTTAATAAAAATATCACCCAAAGAACAGACATACACGGTCCTAAATCTTTTGTTATTAAATTCACGTATTTTATTACGTCTTAAATTTTACCTAGCACCAACGTACACTTGTTA
Source organism: Schistocerca piceifrons (assembly GCF_021461385.2). Classification (NCBI taxonomy): domain Eukaryota; kingdom Metazoa; phylum Arthropoda; class Insecta; order Orthoptera; family Acrididae; genus Schistocerca; species Schistocerca piceifrons. The sequence goes on along the minus strand of NC_060141.1, from coordinate 600,783,233 downwards.
TGTAAATGAACCTACATTTATCACCATACTCAACCTATTTTACTCTATGCGTTATTTCCTTAAATATGCTCACCGAAGATCATAGTTAGAAATCTAAAACAGAAATAAGAGGGAGGATCACAACAAGGAAATATGAAAACATTAAATAATGTTCCAACCAGGTTGGACCCCGAGCATGCCATACACTTATTCTCTCAAGCTGTGAATTCCCTGGAGCCTTAGACTCTTTTATTTATCTCTTTCAGCCAACAATATTCCACAGTCCCAGCACTTTTCTAGGCCTTGAATCCACGAACCAGTAAGTAATACACGATGTTGCAGTGACACTGTTATTCTGATTAAAATACAAGTTCCTGTAGACATGTATGCATGTTCAAAGGAACCAGCACTGCGGCGACTACAGCCGCTATGAAATACATTAATTGAATTCGCAGTTGCGAATAACGACAACCATCAGCTGTAGAATAGAATGACGACAAGAACAACTTGTGCCGCAGCGCCACTCGGACCCATATTTACCGCTTATTGCGGGCGGTCGCCTTATCTTTGGCTATCCGAGCAGGACTCACGGCCAGATACAAACCTCCATTTGTCGTCAGTCTTGCGTCTGTAGCCTGTACTCGTACATCCATTATGTCTATTGCCGTACTTGAAAGTCGCTTGCCCGGTTTCGGTATCAATACGATATTGCAGTACCTGTGTTATTCTAATTACGATGCTAAGTTCCTGATTCAGAGTTCCTTTGGGCATGCATACATGTGCACAGGTAGGCAAATGGTAAGGCGACCGCTCGCGAGGTGCGGGAAATCCGGGTTGGAATCCAGGTCTAGCACAAATTTTCATTGTCGTCATTCCATTCTACAGCTGACAGTTGCCGTTATTCGCAATTCGAATTCATTTACAGTGAGCATTATCGTGTAACGCATCCCAACTTCAATCGGACCATCATACGCGTGACACAATTTCTTGATTACAGAGAAAGTTTTTTCCGACGCATTCTTTGTCTTAACAACTACCAGTTGCCAAAAATGGATCTGATGTCATCAGTCCCCTAACTAACCTTAGGACATCACACACATCCATGTCCGAGGCAGGATTCGAACCTGCGACCGACCGTAGCAGTCGCGCGGTTCTGGAGTGAAGCGCCTAGAACCGATCGACCACAGCGGCCGGCACCAGTTTCCAGTTATGAATATGTTTCATATGGCTCTCCCATACAATGTTAACCAGTTAGATGTATGAAGAGCCAAAGTTGAAAGATTGTTATTTTTTTCTTTAATTGATGAGTAGATTCGGTTTACCTGAACCCATTTTCAAATTATCCAGACAGACAAAACGGTGTTTTCAGTAGTAACATACAAACCATATGAAGAATGTACATACACGTTCATCACCGTCAAGGATTCCTATGAGCAATGGTAGGACAAACTTGTACTGTCCTGCCACTGTTCATAGTAACACGTCTCTGGATTGTTTCGATGTCTTCCTTTAAACGTTCCTCTGATCCCAGATACTCGGGCAGTCTCAAGAATGAGTCGGACAAGCATTCTGTATGCGGTCTCGTCTCTATGTTAACTGTACCTTCCTAAAATTCTCCACGTAAAACGAAGTCAACATCCACGTTCTCTCTAGCTGACGTTAATCGGTTATTTCATTTCTTGTGGCTTTGCAATGTTACCCCTAGCTGTTTAAGAGGCGGGACTGTATCAGCAAGCAAACCTCTATAGTGATGTGCACATGATAAGGCGGGTGGTGTGGAAATGCGCACCAGTAAGAAGCAGGGTACCGAGTGAACCTGCAGTCAGCAGCGCCATTCAACCACATCTGCCAGCAGCTCGCCCTTGAGGGTGCATGTAGAACATTTAATGGTGATTTTCATACTGGTTTAAGTTACTTAGCCATTACGGTATTAACTACACATTGAAAGAAAGGAGACATATCAAGATTTATGCTAATAAACGTTGATCTTCAGAGCCTACAAATTCTACAAGCGAGAGTAAGAAGCAGAATCATTGTCGCGGTGTAGTGCGTGGGCCAAAGTTGCCAGGGTAGGCAGTGGCTGGAGCATCAGGTGCGGACACAGAGACAGGAAGCTCACTGGCAGTACTGCAAAGTATTCTCCATCTCTTGAAAGGTGGCTACACTGTGCCACTGCGCCAGAGAGTGCGCCAAAGAGTACTATTAAGCCGCCTCCACAGTGCATGTTTAGAGTTCGTAGCAGTCAGTGCTTGTTGTGACATCGGAGAGGACAGTGTGTGTTAAGAACTCATAGAGACAGTGTGTGCGTGGGCAGAGCTCGTGGTTGTCGTGAAGTTGGAGCGAGATGTAGTAGTAAAGAGCGTTGTTTCATGTCTTATGCAGTTATTTGATGGGAGAGATAGCAGATGTTATTGTAATGAGTGCATTTCGTCAATATATATGAAGGTAAAATTTATAATGTTCCTTTATTAGTTGTGTATCTGAAATAATGTGTCACTACAGGTTCAGTCAACAAAGCATCTGGCTTGTGTTCTTGGATTAGAGTGTAATTGTGATTTTTTTGCGTAATTGTAGTTTTTCTAAATTTCTTTTGTCACGTCAGTATAGTTGGTATTTAAAAATTCTTGTCTTGTTGGAAAAGAACCGTGCCAGATGTGGGCGTTGAGTCACACTCCCACATACAGAACAGTTACTCTTGTGCTCATTGGTTTCGTAGATTTTTATAGTTGCTGGGGTCTTAATTAATTAACTGTGTTTACGAAAATTTTCTTACATTGTTCTTTGCAGTCAGATTGCGTAATAATACTAGTCAGGGCCAACCGATTACGAGACACAGCGTAATCGGAGTTACAGCTACTAAAAACTAAAAATATTTTCATTATATTTAATTAAGCCCCCATGCACGTGGCGACCGCTGCTTCGGATCGTCCCTTGGAATTTTTCTGATTGTGAAAATTGTAGACTGTAGTATTGTTGTAGTAATTTTGAGTTTAGTGATTGTAGTCTGTATTGAGTGTGTAGATTTGGTAATTGGCATTCTTCTAATGGTATTTTTCAAAATTTAATTTTTATTGCCTTGTATACGCGTTTGACAATCTTGTGCAATTATTTCAATTGTTCGATTGATCGTGTTTGAGGGAGACATTGCGTGTGAATAGTATTGTTGGAGATAAGGGGTCATTGTGTGTGATTTTCGTACAGTGACGAATCTTTCGTATATTTTGTAAATGATTACGCGATCAATGAAAAAGGCAAAAATGATGAATAGTGAGAATAACGAAATTGTTAACATGGCGAACTCGCCAACAGAGGAAAACAGTATGATGGATAATGAAGTGGAAAACAATGTAATAAGTCGGGAAAATAGTCCGGAACCATTTCAAAATTTTTCTCAATCAGAAAATTCACAGAATCCGAGATTAACGATAGAAGATTCTGAAATTGTATCGAACACAGATAGCTTTACAGCTATGACGGAGGAAACTGGTTTTGCGGGAAATGTTAGGCGCGAAAAGAATTGCGAACCGGCTACCTTGGAGCAGTTGATGGGTGCAATATTAAATCTGGGATCACAAATGGGAACAATGGTAACACAGATGGGAACAATGAAAACTGAGATGGGAACAATTAAAACTGAGATGGGAACAATTAAAACAGAGATGGGAACTTTGGGATCTGAAATTAAAACTGATATGGGAACAATGGAAACTCGGTTAGGATCTGAATTTAAAACAGAGATGGGAACTTTGGAAACACGGATAGATTCACGAATAGGGACATGTTTCAAAAATATGAAAGATGAATTAAAGAAAGAAATCAGGGAAGAAGTACAACCGATTCTGAATTCTCACAATAATAGATTAATTGCAGTAGAAATTAGACAAAGGGAACAGGATAGAGAACAGGAAGAAAGAGATCGCGTGATAGTACAGAAATTTTCAGAGTTAAATTTACAACGTGCACAAGACAAGGAAGAAATAATTGAAAGAATCGAGGAATCCGTACCAAATGACAGAATAAATAACTTAACGCAACAGTGTGAACAGTTAACTACCAAATGTGTCAGTACTGAAACCCGAGTCGCGACACTTACGGAAGACGTAAATAAACAGAAAGAAAAAATAGGTGACTTATCGGAAAGAGTTGAGGAAATTTCAGATAAATTGACAAATCTTAGTTTACATGGGGACAGAGATTCAGATGATACAGCCCCATTGCCATTTGCAGAAACCGAAGAATACCAGAACATAAATAAGCATGTTGAAAATCAGGGAAAATTTAATGAATGCGTGAAAAGGGAATTTGAGGCATTACGAAAGCAAGTCAAGCAGATCGAAGGCGAAATCGTAGGAAAAGACGGCAGAAGGAACTTAGAATCACAGATAGCAGAGGGGTATGAAGAAAGTAATTTATTTCATTTACGGGATGCAACAAGAGAGCGCCAGGCGCGCGAACTTTACAATAATCGACATTTGGACTGGGACAGACGCGGTAGGTCTTTGTCACCACGAGGCGAAAACTTTGACTATAAACACTTTTTGACTGTTCGGAAATTTAAGATCTTCCGCAACTCTAAGAATGACATACATCCATGTGCATGGTTAGATCAATTTATGTACGCACTTCCACCAAATTGGCCACTAAGTCACAAACTGGAATTTATGTGTGGATATTTAGAAAACGAACCGGCGACGCGGATGCGCGCACTCATTAGAGATTGTAATAATCTGAATGATTTTTATCATGCATTTCTATCGGCATATTGGTCCGAAAACACGCAAGACAGAGTCAAACACAGTCTTATTATGCAGCGTAATTTCAAACAGTCTGAGTTCCGCACGCCGGCAGAGTACTTTGAAGACATGATTCGAAAGAATCAGTTCCTGTCCAACCCTTATAGCCCGACTGAATTAATTCGCATTTGTTTAACTAAGCTGCCACAATCCATAAGACAAATTGCTTTGGCCGGAAGATGTAAAGACGACATTGAGACTTTTAAGACTTTGTTGCAAGAACTTGAGTATGACAACGACGACGGGACCTCTTGTAACTTTTTCAGTAACAGTATTTACAATAGATTTCCAGAGAAAAGAGATAGTGATCGGAACGGGCGTTATATGGGTAATTTTGAGAATGACAGACGTAACAGACACGACAATAGATACCAGCCCTACGACAATAACAGACGTTCTAACAGAAATTACACAGACAATAGCGGTAATTCGTACCGGAATGATCAATCATACGGAAACAGTAATCGGTATCATCAGGACAGAAATTATTCATACAGTAATAGAAATTCTTACTACAGAAATAACCAGGGTAGTAGATACAACAATAATTTCAGAAGTGACAGTCGAAATTATACAAGAAGTAGTTATGCAGACAGACAGGAAAATAGAAATTTTAATAACAGACACAACCCAGAATTTGCATCTAACAGACAGGAGGGACCTAATTGGCATCCTCCACGTGACAGAACTTCTGAGAGACAAGTGCAAATCGTTGAAATTGATCCGCGAAATGACGCGAATAATCAAAGACGTGACGCAAACAATCGACAATGACTTGTAGCTTCGGCTTCTGGCAGCAATATAGACGGCTCAGAAAGTAATGATACTACGACTTTACACTACGTACGCCTGGAAGACATGAGAGACATTTTATTAGACGAAAAGGAAAATAATGTAGACGCATTTTTGCATCCTGTTATTGAAATATGTGTGGGTAAGAATAAGTTCACTGCAGTGTTAGATTCTGGGAGCCCATTGAATGTCATTAGTGAATCAGTTTTTCGTATATGTGTAAGAACTATTGCTTGTCCTGTGTTACCTATTTCTAAAACTACAATTCGAGGTGCGATTTCTGGAAAAAGTGTGGAGGTCAGACAACAGACCAATTTAAATTTCGTTTGTCAAGGATACGAATTTTCTGCTAATTTTATTATTGTTCCATTACTCAGTACACAAATTATATTAGGTATGGAGTTTCTTAACGCACATAAGGCAATTTTGAACTTTAAAGAAGGAAGTGTAAATTTGACTGTTGCTGGAATGCCGAAATGTCTAAAATTCTTCGAGTGTTTAACAAGATCTGAGTCAGATACAAAATGTTTAAGGTTTCTTACTTCTGATGTTTTCGTTGAGCATTATGACGACAATGTGTTTATTCATGATAATGACAATAGATACAGAGACGCGATGGATGAGATAATTAATAGCGAAGAGTTAATTAAAGAGAAGGTTAAGAAAGCTGAAGTGCCAGATGACGTTGCAAGAGAAGAGCTACACCACATTTTAACTTCACATGCTACAGTGTTTAGTCATCACACAGGAACTATACATGGCTTACAATATTTATTTAAAGTAAAAGAACACACACCATTTCGCGGGAAAACGTACGCTATTCCTTTGGCTTACAGAGACAAGGTTAAGAATGAACTTCAGTACATGTTAGATCAGGGCATTATTGAGCCTGCAGTCAGTCCTTATACTAGCCCATTACACGTTGTTCTTAAAAAGGATGGATCAATTCGTTTGGTTCTGGATTCCAGACAGATAAATAATATCATTATTCCTGAAACTGACCGTCCACAAAATTTAGATGAACTTCTTCAACATTTCCATGGAATTAAAGTTTTATCCACGATTGATATGCGCGCAAGTTTTTGGCAAATAGAACTCCACCCTGATTGTAGAAAATACACTGCTTTTTTAGCCTTTGGTAACTGTTACCAATTTCGGAAATTACCTTTTGGACTTACTGTATCTTCAGCAGCATTCATTCGTAGTTTAAATGAAATTTTACCTGTTTATCTTCGTGACAATATTACTTCTTATGTTGACGACATTCTTATTGCTAAACGTTCTTGGAGTGAGCACAACAAAATTTTGGATTCATTGTTACGTATTTTTGCACGAGTTGGCATGACAGTGAACTTGGAAAAATCTGAATTTGGTCGCTCTCAGGTGAAATTTCTCGGTCACATTATTTCTACAGAAGGTATTCTTCCTGATCCAGAAAAATTAGATGCTATTCGTAATTATGCTGTTCCTACTACAAAACGTGATGTTCGTAGTTTCCTTGGTGTCTGTAATTTTCTGCGACGCTTTGTTAAATTGGACGATTTGGCCACACCTCGTTTATGTGAACTATCTGGAAAGAAATCTAATTGGTGTTGGGATGAGGAAGCTCAGTCAGAATTTGAACAGCTTCGTGATGCTTTAGTTGCTGCTCCACTTCTTTCACACCCGGATTTATCAAAAGAATTTTGTTTGGCGACGGACTCATCATACAAGGGCCTAGGTGCACATTTATTTCAAGAGATAGAAGAAAACGGCGTTGTAGTACAGAAAACTATTGCATTTGGAAGTCGTGTTCTTTCTAAATCAGAAAAGAATTATTCGATTACGGAACTTGAAGCTTTGGCTGTTGTTTGGGCTTTCACAAATTTTCGCACATTTTTGTTTGGCAGACATACTAAGGTTTACACCGATCATCGAGCTCTGGAATTTCTTATGTCAACAAAATTAACTCATGGCAGATTGTCACGATGGGCGTTGTACCTACAGGAATTTGACTTTAGTATTGTTTACATACAGGGTTCTTCTAATATTGTTGCCGATGCTTTATCACGTGCACCTATAGGTTTGAAACGAAGTGCTGAAGAGGACTGCAAAGAAAACAATTATTGTTTGATGTATATTCAAGGTGTTGCGTTTGAGAACTTTATTTCGTCTTCGCTCCAGGATATCGCTAAGGAGCAAAATAAGGATCCAATCTGGAAGGACATTAAGGAGAAGTGGAGTAGAAAGGAAAGCGTAGCGATTAGACAGCATTATTTAGTTCGCAATGACATTCTTTTTAAACGAAAATCGGTCGACAACTCTGTTTGGTTAGTGTGTATTCCTGATGAGTGGGTCAATAAATTGATTTGGTATACGCATCTCAGTTATGCACACTTTGGTCCCCGAAAATGCTTTCACAAATTACGAGAAAATTGTTACTTCAGTAATATGGAAAAACGTATTCGATCTGTTCTTGCCAAATGTAAATTATGTCAAATGGCTAAGCCTCCAACGATTTCTCACAGAGCACCATTGTTTCCCATCATTCCAGCGAAATTAAAGGAGATGGCTGCAGTCGATTTGTTTGGTCCAGTGGTTCGTTCTACTAATGGTTTTGCGTACATTTTCGTAGCAGTGGAGTTGACGTCAAAATATGTGTGTTTTACACCTTTACGCAAAGCAACAGCTCGTTCAGTATCTAACGCTTTCATCAAACATTTTCTTAAAGAAGTTGGTCATGTTGACAAGGTTATATCAGATAATGGATCACAGTTTCGTTCTAAAATTTGGCTTCGTACTCTACAGCGTCGTAAAATTAAAGCAATTTTCATTTCACTTTTTCACCCTCAATCTAACGCTTCAGAGAGATGGATGAAGGAAATCAATAAATTGTGCCGTCTTTATTGTCATCAGAATCACAGAACTTGGGATCAGTTACTTCATATTTTTCAAAACATTCTGAATGAACTTCCTAATGATTCAACTTCTTTACCGCCGTTACTAATATTAAAAAATAAAGCACCGACAAATCGCATTTCTGAAATAGTTCCTTTTCCGCCTTCACGGAAACTGCGGCATTCTGAAGTTGTCAACCTGGCTCTGCAAAATATTGCATCTGCGGCTGCTAGAAGAGAGAAATCAGCCAAACGTCCTGGTCGTTCAAAAATCTTGTCAGTTGGTCAGAAGGTATTAATTAAGTCCCACCGTTTGTCTCACAAAGGAAAAGGCTTGTGTCGCAATTTTTTTTTGCTTTATAACGGTCCATATAGAATTCGCAAAATTATTCATGATAACACTGTCGAAGTAGAAACTCATAAATCACGACGCTCTAAAGGAATACATCATATATCAAACGTTAAAATTTTTGTGGAATGACATACTTGTGAGAAACTAACAGCTACATGTAAACACGCAGAGAGTACAAGGATACCGCGCTGTGTATTGGCGGCGGCACATACTCAAAGCAACAGTCAAGTCTGCGCGCCGCACAAGGTAGTCGTTGACCGCGAACAATAGCTTCCTACGTCACGCGCCTACAGCTGATCGAGCGCTCAGTGCGAATGCACTGACAGCCGTAAACAAACACACAGTCTAATTTCTCCGATTAAATTCAGTGTAAAGCTATAGTGACTTGATGAATTCTGTTATTAACATTCAGTATTTTTCAGGATACGGTTGTATAAAGCATTTAAGAACTACAGGTAAATTGTGTGCGTGTCCGACGTTAAGACGACCTGCTATCGAGAAAATTTCAGGAAGAATGTAATTTCGAAGAAGAAAGTAATAAACTAAAAAAGGGTAATTATTAATTGAGTTCATTTTACAGGTAACATATTTCCACTTAGGTACGTACTTTAGACGTAATTTGCTGCTCGCGATTACGTGATTCATACTTTGTACTAATTTCATGTTCTATGGATTTACTTGTGAAGCGACGTGCTTGTGTACATTTACTGATTTTGACAATTATTGATTAATGAACTGGGTTGTAACTTGTGTATATTATGCATCGCTTGGCTGCACTGCTATTTCACTGATGTCATATTTTTTTAATTATGTGCCTGCTGTGCTTATTTATTTAAATTGTAATGGTAACCTGATTTATTGTGCTGATGAGTTTAGTTATGTAAGTTATACTTTGTGATTTATCTGCTTGTGCCTTCATGTTTACTTATTAAGATGACATATGAATATTTATTTGCTTATGCTGATATGATGCTAATGACATGTTTGCTGCTTTTTGCATAGATTACATATTTACACATTTCTGTTTTGTTGCCATAACTGCTCTTTAATTTGGTGTATAGAAATGCTGATATACTGTGTATAAACATAGAGTTTAGGTCACACTATTGGATTAATTATAGATTGTTCGCTTGGCAGAGCCTCGTTGTAGGAATTGTGCTGCATCCACTTGTTGACATTCTGTTCTCTACTGGTATATTTACTCGCTATTGCATGTTTTGCTTACGCTCAGTGCCTTATATTTTTAAGATAAAAAAATTAACTGCTATCATTCGACGAACGACATTAGTACAAGAAAGTCATAGAAGTCACATGAGCTGAGGTTTTATGGAAGCTGTATAAATGTATGCTAATAGGAAGGAAGCTAACGACATGACATACCAATACTAGGTTTAGACCATTAACAGTTATTACACTGCATTTTTCGTGAGCAATTGAAATAGGAAGTGACACTTGACACAAAAAATACTCCACATGTTTGCTTCTGCTATGATTCTTGAAGTGGTGTACACACTGTGAAATATTATGATCATTCACACTCCGTAATCGTACTTAATTACTGAGAGTTATTCGAACTAAGTCTGTTAGAGGTCATGTATGCATTTTTTGTTTATAATTCATAATGAGTAGAAGATTGGGCTCAGATGGGTTACACAGAGGTTGTGTGTTGACAGTGTGTCTTCGGATTGTATGGGATGCTGAATTGAAGTTGCATTAGGATTTTATCTGTACTTGTTCGAGGAGACTGACTAGAGGAAAGAGTTGTTATGGAAGTGGAATGATATTGGTGCTGAGGTTTATATGTAGCGACGTAGTATTGAGAGTATGTGAAGTAGATGATTATTGGAGTTTTTGTGGACAAGAGGTAAGATAAATTATATTGATGATAAGAGTTATATGTATCGACGTATTGAAGAAGTATTAGTGACGTATTGAGATTATGTGATGCTGTTGATTATTGGAGTTTTGGTGTAAAAGAGGTAAAGTAAGTGAGGAGCATATTTTTTTTTGTTGGTCTTATGGAACAAGGAGGATGAAGATGGCAGTCTAGAACACTCAAATAGAAGGAAGATAGTCTATACACACACTTTGTTAAATAACTAAGCAGTATATACTTTTTTTTTTGAAGAGAGGAAGTAATTTGCATATCTTGGCTCACTGACAGTTGTTCAACAACAGTACATTTTGATCTGGCTTGGCAAACATTGGTCTTGACATGATGACTATGACGTTGACTTAACTATTATTGACTGTTATACATTGCTGCCAGTACTACTTGATACACATGATGAACATTAAATTTTGACAGAATTGCATTTACACAATTAACGCTATTCAGTTACACAGTAGTACTTAATGTGGTTGAAAGATGAGTGAGTGTGTTTTGTGTGTTTTCCTTTACTAATCCTACCCACCTATCTCCTAGATATTATTTTATTTGTTTGTTGGTAGTGGCTTGCACTGACACCCATGAGTATTATAGGTTTACTGGTATTTGTGTATTGTAATAGTTAATAGGACAATTATCTGATATCATTTGTGTGTTTGTTATGATTTGTATGTTACTGTAAAAGCATTTGTATGTGCATTCAAACTATTGTTCATGCCTGAACTGTCTGATTAGTGAAGATAAATATTCTGAACTGTTACCTGCACTTTTTCAACATGGTGTGTGACATTTGGTCGTGTTTAATTTCTGCTGATGAACTGTGTGATCAGTGCTAGTGAATTTTATCGAACTGCTTCTGCTGAGAGATGTGACTTTTTGCTGTCTGCACCTGCTCAACATTGCTGGGTGCAACTGATGGACTACTCCTACTGAAATGAAGTCACTTGTTGGTGTCTGCACCTGCTCTCAACATTGCTGGGTGCAACTGATGAACTGTTTTTACTGAAATGAAGTCACTTGTTGCTGTCTGCACCTACTCAACATTGCTGGGTACCTCTGATGGATTGCCTCTACTGAACTAATGTGACTTGTTGCTGGATGTACCTGCTAAACTTTACTGGGGTGCACCTGATAGACTGCTCCTACTGAAAAGATGTCACCTGTTGGTGTTCTTTTTTGTATTAACTAATCATTGAAAGCATTTTATGTGAACATTTGTATAAACTGATTTTTTTTGTATATTGTGTAAACTATTATGTAAAGCCACGTGTATGAAAAGAATTTGTATTGCCTACTGTACTTTATATATTAGGTTAGTAAAAGGTCAGTGCAAAGCCAAAATTTTAACTAATTATGTGACATTTAGGTATTAATATTATCTTTTATTTTTGTCTGTATTTTTCTGGACGAATTTGGTGGTATTTTCACCACCAATGCTGGCAAAAATACCATCAAATTCTGGCCTGTGGAGGAGGGGCATATGAAAGGTGGCTACACTGTGCCACTGCGCCAGAGAGTGCGCCAAAGAGTACTATTAAGCCGCCTCCACAGTGCATGTTTAGAGTTCGTAGCAGTCAGTGCTTGTTGTGACATCGGAGAGGACAGTGTGTGTTAAGAACTCATAGAGACAGTGTGTGCGTGGGCAGAGCTCGTGGTTGTCGTGAAGTTGGAGCGAGATGTAGTAGTAAAGAGCGTTGTTTCATGTCTTATGCAGTTATTTGATGGGAGAGATAGCAGATGTTATTGTAATGAGTGCATTTCGTCAATATATATGAAGGTAAAATTTATAATGTTCCTTTATTAGTTGTGTATCTGAAATAATGTGTCACTACAGGTTCAGTCAACAAAGCATCTGGCTTGTGTTCTTGGATTAGAGTGTAATTGTGATTTTTTTGCGTAATTGTAGTTTTTCTAAATTTCTTTTGTCACGTCAGTATAGTTGGTATTTAAAAATTCTTGTCTTGTTGGAAAAGAACCGTGCCAGATGTGGGCGTTGAGTCACACTCCCACATACAGAACAGTTACTCTTGTGCTCATTGGTTTCGTAGATTTTTATAGTTGCTGGGGTCTTAATTAATTAACTGTGTTTACGAAAATTTTCTTACATTGTTCTTTGCAGTCAGATTGCGTAATAATACTAGTCAGGGCCAACCGATTACGAGACACAGCGTAATCGGAGTTACAGCTACTAAAAACTAAAAATATTTTCATTATATTTAATTAAGCCCCCATGCACTCTGTCTGTTCGGAACGTATCGTGCTGCCGCCTTCTCTTACGTGCACACCACTATAAAACTGCATTCGTATATTACAGAACTGATTTCCTACACACGAGCGTTAACTTACATTTTTCCAGGTAGCGTGGGATTTATAGATTTATATCTAAATTTAAATTCTGTCAGAGACAGCAAAGAACATGGAAGAGCAGCTGAACGGAATGGACAGGGTCTTGAAGGGAGGATATAAGATGAACATCAACAAAAGCAAAACGAAGATAGTGAAATGCGGTCGAATTAAATCAGATCATGCTGAGGGTATTAGATTAGGAAATGAGACACTTAAAGTAGTAAATGATTTTTGCTATTTGGGGAGCAAAATAACTGATATTGTCGAAGTAGAGAGGATATAAAATGTAGACTGGCAATGGCAAGGAAAGCTTTTCTATGGAAGGGAAATTTGTTAACATCGTGTATAGATTTAAGTGACAGTAAGTCTTTTCTGAAACCATTTGTATGGAGTGTAGCCATGTATGGAAGCGAAACGTGGACGATAAATAGTTTAAACAAAAAGAGAATAGAAGCTTTCGAAATGTTGTGCTACAGAAGAATGCTGAAGATTAGATGGGTAGATCACATAACTAATGAGGAGATATTGAACAGATTTGGGGAGAAGAGAAATTTGTGGCACAACTTGACTCGAAGAAGGGATCGGTTGGTAGGGCATATTCTGAGGCATCAAAGGATCACCGATTTCGTGTTGGAGAGCAGCGTGGAGGGTAAAACTCGTAGAGGGAGACCAAGAGATAAATACACTAAACAGATTCAGAAGGATGTAGGTTGCAGTAGGTACGGGGAGATGAAGAAGCTTGCACAGGATAGAGTAGCATGGAGAGCTGCATCAAACCAGTCTCTGGAGTGAAGACCACAACAACAAAACATCTACATCTACATCTACATGGCCTATAGTATTGTATTCGAATATTACAGGATTGATTTCCTACTCATGTGCGTTAATATACAAGTAGCATGCGGCTTCTGCATCTACATCTACATGGGTACTCTGCAAATCACACTTAAGTGCCTGTCAGAGGGTTCATCAGACCACTTTCACAATAATTCTCTATTATTACGATCTCGAACCGTGTGCGGAAAAAACGAACACCTGTATCTTCCTGTGCGAGGTGTGATTTCCCTTATTTTTGTTATGATGATCGTGTCTCCCTATGCAGGTCGGCGTCAACATAAGATTTTCGCATTCGGAGAAGACGGTTGGTGATTGAAACTTCGTGAGAATATTCCGCCGCAACGGAAAACGCCTTTGTTTCAATGATGTCCACCCCAAATCCTGTACGATGTGAATGACACTCTCTACCCTATTTCTCGATAACACAAAACGTACTGCTCTTCTCTGGACTCTTTCGATGTACTCCGGTAATGCTATCTGATAAGCATCCCACGCCGTGCAGCAGTACTACAAAAGAGGAGGCAAGAGCATATTGTACACAGTCTATCTAGTACATCTGTTGCAATTTCTAACTGTTCTGCCAATGAAACGCAGTCTTTGGCTCGCCTTCCTTACAACATTTTCTATGTGTTCTTTCCAATTTAGATGGAGTCGGGATAGTGTTGTGGGTTGGGAAGACGTGGGGCTCATTATCTTTTATTACCAATTTATATGTCATGAAGAGATCCATTTTACAAGACAGGAAACCCTCTTACAAAAAAAAAAAAAAAAAAAAAAAAACATCCATTGAGGTCCAAATAAGATTGAATAGGGCAACAATAACACAAATATCCTGAAACAATAGCAATAACTAATATAATTCAATTCAGTTAATATAAATCATTTACACTTGAGAAATCTGGAACAGAGACTGAGTAAAACCACTACTAGCTACTGCACGCTTGGTTACTCCTAGCTGCCCCTCAGTTTTAAGGTACCGACTATCATGATAGTACACATCTGTGGTACATATGGTTACGTCTAAGCGACCAGTTCACTTACGTAAAAGAATATAGAGCTCACATTGCAGATGAATGAACCCAGGATTGAGTAACCATATCCATAACGAATAAACAGAAAAACCACAAGGTATGGAACTGATCCACTGTTGTTACATGATTATAAATTAGATTTAACGTTTAAACAACCACACGCACCGCATGTTTTCGTATGAAACGGCTTGTCTTATGAAACAATATTCACTTTAGCGTGTCCCAAAAAAATGGTTCAAATGGCTCTGAGCACTATGGGACTTAACTACTGAGGTCATCAGTCCCCTAGGACATAGAACTAGTTAAACCCAACTAACCTAAGGACATCACACACATTTATGCCCGAGGCAGGATTCGAACCTGCGACCGAAGCGGTCGCGCGGTTCCAGACTGTAGCGCCTAGAACCGCTCGGCCACCTCGGCCGGCTTACGTGTCCCAAGTGCAATGCAATATTAATTTAGCACATCCCCACCAACTATAGCCACAAGCCGTAATTCAAAACTCACATTTACGGACGAAATGAGCTACAAATAATTTCACTTAATGGATCTTTGCATATAACAGTCACTGTACATGCAACCAACATTAACCGAGTAGCACTCTGACTGCGCTCCTTGCAATCTGCCAAAGGCATTGCCCGGGTTGCTACTACGCCGTGTGTGCGACCGCCGAAAGGAGAACATGCTCCAACAGGCTGCTGACCACACAACGCAGCTGTCAGTCATGACCGTATCAGTCAGGTGTTGATGTACTAGCCAACTCGTGAGGTCATTGGACTTGGCTTCCCACGGATATGCTTTCCTTGGTTTCTGCCCAGCAGTTCCTTGTCCTTCACTGAGCGCCCATCTCTAAGCCTAGGCCGGGCCTCCAGTCTCTGCCGCTGCGTCAGTCCTCTGCGCCCCGCACTGCCCGTCGACAGTGTGCTGCGGCCCCGACCAGAGAATCGACGAGTGCTTGCGGGAGATGTGTCCTGTCTACTTGAGTCCAGCTGACTGCCCACCACCGTCCGAACCTCTCCCAAGCGTTACCACAGCGGCGCTAGCATCGGTCACAAATCTCACATTGGCTGTCTTCTGGCTTCACAGTGCCACCCAGAAAAAAGGACAACTGGCGCCGCAGAACATAGCCATGACGTTGGACAGGCTGCATACCCATTCTTTCCGACTCATCAGTCCATTTTACTGATTTGATGGGGTCCGCCACGAATTCCTCTCCAGTGCCAGCCTATTCATCTCAGAGTAGTAATTGCTCAATTATTTGCTGGATGTATAATCTCAGAACGTCTAAGCAAAATACCTTTCAGCCATCTGAATTTTCGGCTGTTATTCTATTGAGAAACCAATTTCGGCGTAGCAAAAACAGACATAATGTCTGATGGGATAACCGCAATCAGTGGTTTTACAATGTTACTTATAATCCGTCTTCATTGCATAAAATGTTTATTCACATGACCGGTTTCGGTTCCTCTAGAACCATCTTCAGATGTGCAATTTCGGTTACAGGAGTAACCCATCCACACACAGCAACCTCCAAATGCTGCGTCACGGCATGTGAAGGTTGCTGTGTGTGGACGGGTTACTCCTGTAACCGAAATTGCACATCTGAAGATGGTTCTAGAGGACCAGAAACCGGTCATGTGAATAAACATTTTATGCAATCAAGACGGAATATAAGTAACAATTTCGGCCTATATACTCATGTTCAGAAAAAGTGTAATACCTTTAACGATTAGAAATAAGACATTCCTATTCACAGGACTCGTACATCAATATATTCTGCAGAAATGCTTAGAATTTCGGTCAACTCCGTTCAGCTTATGTACTGTGGCCTAGTAGACACTGGGTCATCAATAGACCCTGACAACTTGTGCCATGCGTGATGGCAACGACACGTGTAAGGCGCGAGTGGCGTCCTGTGGTACAGCCACCCATGCTGCGTTCACCTGGTTCCAAAGTTCATCTGTGGTGGTTGGCATTGGGTCACATACTCCACACATTGTCGACTGGCGACGAGTCTCGTGATGTGGTGGGCCAGGTCAAAAGGCTGACATCCTGTGACACCAAGAAGAGACGTGTTCGTCCAGCAACAAGTGGTCTTGCTGAAAATTGGCATCTGTGATGCTGTGCAGAAAGGGCGTGGCTACTTGTCGCAGAATGGAATTCACGTAGGTCACACTGGTCACAGTGTTCTGGACACCCACCAACTATTATTTGCGGTTGTATCCAAAAGCACCCCACACCATAAGGCCTTGAGCTGCGCTGTATGTCTTGCTCTAATATAGTCACTTCCGCTCCCCCTGTCTGTGGCGAACCAAAATGCGTCCATAATTTTCTGACAAACGAAAATGGATTTGTCCGAAAATACTGTCTGATGCCATTCCTGTCCCTAGCGACGCCGTTCCATATATTATCGCCGTCTAGCACCTTTCTGAGCATTCGTCAAAGGTAGGTGGAGAAGTGGACAACGCGCACATAACTAAGCCGTAATAAACTTCGATAGAGTGACACCACCGGCAGAGTACGATATGTCTCACTTTTGCGACAGGGCCGAGGAGGACACAGATCTCTTCTACAATGCCATTCCGATGAGGCGTCGATCTTCTCAGTGGATGGTCTGGGTGGTGTGACCAGTTCTACGGCCTTCCGTGATCCACCCTGCACACACTCTTTGCACTGCCGAAACGAGCAGCAATTTCCCGGATAGGTGAATCACACTCTGTGATGACAATAATGCACTCTCTTTCAAACTCCATGATTTGACGGTGCGGTTCGCTCATACGTCTGCAAGGAATCCTCCACGTCTGTTCGAGTCACACTGATATCTTATCTTCGGTCTATAACGACAACGGGAGCGGCAATCACATTTTACCAGTACGTGGTGTTGCGCTGAGATATCGCAGGCCGGCAGGGTTCAGACGCTAATAAAAAAAAATGGCTCTGAGCACTATGGGACTCAACATCTTAGGTCATAAGTCCCCTAGAACTTAGAACTACTTAAACTTAACTAAGGACAGCACACACACCCATGCCCGAGGCAGGATTCGAACCTGCGACCGTAGCAGTCCCGCGGTTCCGGACTGCAGCGCCAGAACCGCTAGACCACCGCGGCCGGCTCAGACGCTGATCATTTTTGCAGAACATTTTAGAGTAATTGTCCTCTAACCGTTCAAGGTGTTCTCATTTTTTGTTTTGTTTTTTTCTGAATATCAGGCCACCTGACCGACGTGTAGGGAGGTTTGCATCTCTGGTCTACTCAAAACAAGGGCAAGCATTCTGTGACTGGTATCCGCAGATTTTTGACAGATCGATCCCGTCGGCAACTGATGATCAAAGGGATTACTGCGTCGAGTAAAAAACTACGGGTGCCGCTAACTGAATACTGGCCAATACTATGACTGGAGCACAGGTCTAAGTCTTCCCAGACGTCGATCAAAGGACCTGATAGCTCAATAAAATAACAATTTGAAACCTACGCGGTTGGAAGGTGTTTTGATTCGACATTCTGTACTGTACAGATGGGGTCTCGCAACCATCTGTATAAATTCAGTAAAAATTTTTATGGTTCTATGACCGCATTGTCAATATAAATAAATCTACCGACGTTTCGGTTCCTGTTGCAAGCGACCATCTTCATGGTGTTTTTGATTACTGCTGAAAGAGAAAACTTTTTTTCTTATATACCTGCAGACATGGCTGATAGGCTGTTTAGGATGGAGGGGAGGGGTGTTAGAAGTCTTTACTGATGTTTTTATTTTTTTGTTTTCATTGGTGGAAACTAAACATTTAGATTGGTGTTTGCATTACTGCTTGTGATTGGTAGAATGGAATGCCAGGCGGCAGCTGCGACGTGGCGTTGTTTTCCTGTTTTCTTGCGTCGACCGAAACTCGCCAGTACTCCATTGTACCTGCGCCCGCTGCGATTTCCCACGCGCCTGTATGTGTTCCTTCCCGTGCGCTATCATCTCGTAGCGCTGTTAACTGCTGGCAGCCAAGACGTCGGAAGTCGGTGGCTGTCTTCTCTCATCATGCTGGCCGGTCGCTTAGCTATTTCTATTGCCTCTCTAATCTTCCAACTGAAAGTAAGAGGCTGTTTCACCAGTAGTGAGCTTCACCAAAATCGATCAGTTTGCCGCACTCATCCTGGTGTTCTGCTACTGCTGACTTGGTGTGCTGTCTCAGCCGGATATATCTTCTGTGTTCAGATATCCGCGTGCTCACTGGTAGCCCCGTTTCGCCTACATACGCTAATCCACATTCACACCTGATTTCGTAAACTCCAGCAGCATGTAGTTTGTCAACTGTATCTTTCGTTGTGCGAAAAACATCTTTGATTCTGTTGCCGCGTCGGAAAATCGGTCTGATGCCTGCTCGGCGAAGAATTTTGTCCACCCGGTCAGTGATACCGTGAACACATGGTAACAGAGCGGCGTTTTGCGCTTCCTTTTGCTCTCCTCTATTGCCTTCATTCATTTTAGCCATAGTTTTATCTATTACTTTCATTCCATAACCATTGGCACAAAAAATGGACTTGAGGTTTGTAGTTCACCCTTTACATGTTCCTCATCGCTGATCCTGTGAACCCTCTTGGTTAAAGTGCGCCGGGCGGATTTGTTCTGCGGACGGTGATGATGCGAAGAGGCATGCACTTGCCTGTCAGTACTGGTTGGCTACCTGTATACTCTATGGCCCAGTTTAAGATCAGGCTTTCTGTAAACGAGGAAAGGCAGCACCCCATTCTTTTCCATCTCCATAGTAAATTGGATTCTGTTGTGCTGCTGGTTGACGTGTTGGTGGAAATTCCAAAGGTCTTCCTCTCCAAGTTGCCAGATATCGAAAGTATCGCCAACATCTTGGGGCCAACATTCTTGGCGTGATGGTGCGAACTTGTAACCTCCCCACAAAAATTTTTAAATGACAATATTATTTAAGAATGCTAATGGACATTGCGCTAAGTGTAACCTCCCCACTGAAATTTTAAAGACAGAAATAATAAATGAATAGGAGCCAAGAAGCAATATCGTCCCCACAGAAATATTTAAATAAAAAATATAATAATAAATGGGACCCAAGAATAACCTCCCTGCAATGAAATGTACTGACAAAGGCAACAAAAATGTGAGATTCGCAATCTGACTCTGGTGTAAGCTCCCACAAAAATAATGAAAAACAATTCAGTGCTAATGAAACTTCAGTGACAATGAAAATTCAATTAAACCGAAATATCGGTCTTTGGCCCTTTGCAAAAATCAGAATTAAATTCTTACCTCATTGTAACTGCTAGTCAAATTTCTGCTCTTATTCTTGCGCACGGCTTGGAGGAACTGCATTGCAAATAATAATATTCCTTTTTTTTTTTGAAATTTAACTGAAACTTTTCTTTAAGGGAAGTGGAACGAAATCGTTAGTTCAATTAAATAATTTTTTTTTTGTAAAATTGCTTTGAAATAAAAATTATTATTGGGGCACTTGTTCAAAATTAATTACAATAAATAAACTTTACATTATCTGATGATTACCTTAATTAACAATATACCTCATTCAGCATCTTGACCAGTGTTGCCGACAGACTACGTTACACAACCGCACTGGGCTGCTACTACTGACCGACTGCTCTGCATGACGACTACTAGCGTACTGCTCTACATGAAGACTACTAGCGAACTGCTCGCAACACTCGCGCGGTCAAGCGCAGACTGACTACGATAATAGGCTCTCTGGTCAAAGATTTTAACGTGCCTCACCATCGCTGCTACGTTACATACGTGTTTCATAACCCTCCACTGGGGGGGGGGGGGCAAAAATTTGGCAGCGATGGTGAGTCATTTGGACTTGCCATCGCAAGAAATTTTTACAATTTACAGAATATTCAAATTTAGTACATAAATTAAAAGTTGTGCACACGCACCGAGTACAAATTATATGAGACAAAGACAAAATGTGAGTACAAAACATAGTAGTAAATCAGAAAACTGTATATAAAAATTATTTGACAGATAACAAAGTGCACAGGCACTGAAGAAATTCTTTAGCATATTCAGAACAAATAAACAGACTGGCAAAAAAAAATCATGTTGACAAGTGACATGAGTGCACATGCACTGCAGTTGAGAACATATCAGTAAATGATGAAATGTATATACAATGAGTAACAAATGACATAAGTGCATACGCACTCAAGTATTGAATATACAGAATGAGTACAAATCATATTGAAAAATGAGAAAAAATGCACAGGCACTGAAGTTCAGTAGAAAACATATTAACACCTAACATAAGTGCACATGCACTGTAGTTCAGAACATATCATTAAAAAAAATGTATATACAATATAAAAGACAAGAGTGTACATATACTGTACCTCAGAACAAATCGAAAAAATGTCTTTAGCATTTTCGCAACAAATAAACATAATGGCAAAAAAATCATATCGACAAGTGACATAAGTGTACTCGCACTGGAGTCCAGCAAATCGAAAAAAAAAATGTATAACCCATGAACATAAATGATGTTAACCAAAAAATGATTTTCCCTATGTGACAAGAATCAGGATAGGAAAGGGAAGGATTGCATCATGGTTGTAGCACTTTAGATTGCACGCAGCTGTTCTGAAAGTCCATATGTTTCCACAGAAGTACAACACCAAGTGACACAATTTGAAGTTCTTTTCCCATCAGAATTTATGAGTGTAGCCAAGACACTGAACTGTCATAGTAATATTCCATGTTTTCATTTTGGCAGTACACTAGATACACCAAACAGTGGGACCATAATAACGACTTCATCGCTCACGGTGGTGGACAGCATGTCGTGTCAACACCACGCTCTTACAAGGCACACCAACGTAGAATTAGTGCAAAACCAAATATAGTGCTCCATGATCACTAGGATAAACAGGACAAATGGACATTGCAGTAATTCAGGGTAGTTAGCTCATGAGGTGAAGGACATTAAGTCACATAATATTGACAATTACAGTCTTCATTAGTAGTTTGCGGCATTCATAGCCCAGTTATTGAAAATTTCTGTGCCAAGTATGTGGTATTACAGAAAAATGTTCATTAATTGTTTTACATAGAATCAGTAGCCTTCTTTTCCTGGTTACAAAGTATAGCATGGTTAATTAATCATTTGTCATTCCAATATAGTAATAATCATTAGCCTTCTCCTAATTACAAAGCATTATGAAACAATCGCATTCTTTCCAGTTACAAAGTATGGCATAGTTAATTAATTATTTGTCATTCCAATATAGTATTAATCATTAACCTTCTCCTAATTACAAAGCATTATGAAACAATCGCATTCTTTTCCAGTTACAAAATATGGCATAGTTAATTAATCATTTGTCATTCCAATAGTAATACTCATTAGCCTTTTCCTAATTACAAAGCATTATTACACAATCACATTCTTTTCCAGTTACAAAGTATAGCATAGTTAATTCATCATTTGTCATTCCAATATAGTAAGAATCATTAGCTTTCTCCTAATTACAAAGCATTATTAAACAGTCGCATTCTCTTCCAGTTACAAAGCATAATTAAGAATCATTAGCCTTCTCCTAATTACAAAGCATTATGAAACAATCACATTCTTTTCCATTTACAAAGTATAGCATAGTTAATTAATCATTTGTCATTCCAATATAGTAAGAATCATTAGCTTTTTCCTAATTACAAAGCATTATTAAACAGTCACATTCTTTTCCAGTTACAAAACATCAACATTGAAAACAAGAGCTAATTAATGGCATAATTAATAACAATTCATTGAGTGACATTAATTATTGGCACTCAGTGGCCAGCAAGTATTGAATAGAATAAAACATTGTTCATCATTCAGTATTATTCCGATCATTACAAAGTCATTATTAAAAATCAGTTAATTACAGTCATAGCATTAATAATCACAGGCATTATAAGTAGTCTCATTACAATAAACAGTGGCAGTTATTAGCCAGTTACAAAGCATTATTTTATATATATATATATATTTTTTTTTGTATCATTAAGGAGTCATTACTGAAGTGACATACTATTCAGAGCTAATTAGTATTATTCAGAATTATCATAAACTAGTGACAATATGTGGAACTGGTAATACCTCTTTTAGCAATGCATTGCGTTGGGATCGATAATTAATTGGTGAGGCATAACACTATTTGCTTTTGACCTATTGCTGCAAATGAGGATAGGTAACGTCATTCGTCATGAGTCAGCTGTAGCAAGCTTATGTAACAAGGGAGTATATGTGATCACATTTATAAATGATAAACACAAATGGGTAGAAAATAGAAATGCAAGTACTAGAACAGGTATAATAAGTAACAGGTTTAGTAAGTATCATGAAAAGCTTCTCCTGGAAAAAATACAAAATGGATTATTGATCTGAAAGAAGAAACGCACACTATGCTGAAAAGTAGTGAACTTCAAATTAACAAGTAGTGAAATGTGTATAAAAATGTGTTCCATAGCTGTCCTTTCCAAAACTTTCCGTCATCCTACTATGCAATATAACACCTGCTGTCAAAACAAACTGCAACAAATACTTAAATAACTACATAGCCTAAATATATAACTTCAACATTATCCTCATCTGTAAAGAGAAAACTTCATTGTCAATCACTTCATTATCCATATTATCATAACTTCATTATTATCATCACCTGTAAAGAAAAACTTCATTATTCATAACAGCATATTCTTCATCACTATTCATCAGCATTCATTATCATCTGCAAAAAAATCACTTCATTACTCATTACATAACTATTCCTTATCTCTAGCATATTTCATCACTAAAACTAAGATGTGTAGTTCTGTCTGACAGCCTGCATCAATCACCTTGTATTCTGAAAGAAAAAATTAGTTAAGACTGCTATTCTACGATGAGTATAGTATATTCTTGTTAATGCTTGTTAATCCTGATCCATTTACTCTTCCTCATAAAGTTATTGCATCTTCTTTCGTTTATTCCGTAAGTGAAATTCCCATATCTGTTGAATTTATCTCTTACACGCATCATTTCTTTCTGAAATTGATGAACAAAGATTAATGTCTTGCATTTAAATCATATACCCACTAAATAATGACTGGTTTATGGTGACACAATTAAGCATACAGCATAACATGACAGAAAACGTGATATGTCAAAGACATTGACAGTGTTCAGATGCAAAAATGTACACAGAATAATACAATGCAAGAGCAAAAAAACGTAAAAACAGTCACGATCTTGAGATGTCATATGGCAACAAAAATGTCAAAGTCAACTGATGTGTTATACCTTAACTATTTCACAATGCATACAAACAGAACTGGAATACAATCATACATAAAAAGACAAAATGTGACGTTCGCTGTGTTCAGCTTGTATGTAGTGTAGTTAATAGAGGCGAGAATTAAAGACTTTAATGGAGAGAGAATTTGATAAAATTACTACGTCATTACATAGAATTGCATAATTATTCATAAAATACGTAAGTTCGTCTGGAAAAATATGCACTGTCTGATGTGTAACGACAAGAAGAGCGACCTGCTAACCTTACCTTGCCGGGCACTTGCCAAGAAAAAATACGATAATCATCAGTAATTAGTCAGGTGAAATAATTGCATTAGTAAATGACATCATAGTGTGTTGAATCATAAAGTGTCTTCATTCAATAAACGGTTTAATGTTTGAGATATGGTGGTTGCCTTTCGATTTTCTGGTTCTCAAAGTTTCGACGTGTACAACATTGGGGTGAGGGATGCTGCGAATCCGATATGGGCCTGCGTATAGAAGTTCAAATTTACTGCACTTACCTTTTAATTTACTGGATAAATAGTGTGTACGTACTAATATATTCTGTCCAACGTGAAAGTCTCGGCGTCTACAAACCTGTTTTTGCTGTCTTCTCCGGCGCTCTGCGGCACGTTTGATGTTGTTCAGCGCAATGTCAATTATTTCGTGGTGTCTTAGTCGACGACATTTGGGGAAGTTTACTAATTCTTTAATTTTGTTTGGTGGTTCAACGTTTTTCAATATAACAGACGGAGATAGCATAGTGGATTCATTTGGAATGGAATTAATTACATCTTGGAATGAGAGTATGTGTGTATCCCAATAAATATGTCTTTTGTGGCAGTATATTCGGCACAGCTTACCAATTTCTTTCATGAATCTTTCACAGGGGTTCGAAGACGCATGGTACTTGGATATATAAATCGGAGAAATGTTTCTGGCTCGTAACATGCGTGTCCATACGCTACTACGAAATTGAGATCCATTGTCAGAAATTACTCTCATCACATGCCCTACATGAAATAGAAAATGTTTAACAAACGCTTTCGAAACAGTGTTAGCGGTAGCTTTGCGTAACGGAGTGAAAGTAACAAATTTTGAAGTGAGCTCAACAGCGACAAAGATGTAGCAAAAACCTCTGTTAGTTCTGGGAATCGGACCAAAAATATCTACAGCGGCCATGTGTCTTAATTTAACGGGTACAATGGGATATAAAGGAGGAATATGTGAAGTGGTGTCTGATTTAGCTTTCTGGCAAATTTTACAAGACGCTAAAACTCGTCGTATACGTTTCTCCATGTTGGTAAAATAACAGTTCTGTCTCAGTATAAGAAAACATTTTCGTGCTCCGTAATGTGCGTAACTTAAATGAGTGTACCAGATTAATTTGTTAACCAGTTCGTCAGGAATGCATAATAACCAATTGTTGCTGTCAGGATGAGAGCGGCGAAACAGAATGTCATTGCGTACAGTGTAATGGTTTCTAATCGTAACATTATTCCTATCTTGCCAAAAGTGTTTAATTTCTTTCCACACGTTGTCTTTATTTTGCTCCTTTGCTATGTCCTGTAATGACGATGAAATAAAGTTTTCAAATGCAACTTGCTGAATGTACATGACACTGAAATTTGTTTTGCAGAAGTTGGTTGCTACGTCTTGCTGATTGTTGCCGAGAGAACGCGATAGTGCGTCTGCTATAACATTTTGTGTGCCGGGAATGTGAACTATTGTAAAATTAAATTCCTGTAAATAAAGTTCCATCTGCTTAACCTGTCGTGAGTGAATTTAGCCGAAAGTAAAAATTGTATCGCTCTGTGGTCTGTGTAAACGGTGGTATGTCTGCCATAAAGAAAGTGCCTAAATCTCGTAAAAGCCCATACAACACATAATGTTTCCAGTTCTGTAACAGAATAATTTCGTTCAGCAGGTGACAAAATGCGACTTGCAAATGCGATGTTTTTAATTACTATTGAACCATCTTCTTCAATTTCCTGGAAAATATGCACGCCTAAAGCGGTGTTGGAACTGTCAGTGGCAATGGAAAAATTTCTGGTAAGATCTGGGTGCGATAAAAGTGAAGCATTCAACAAAGCATGTTTCAGGTTCACGAATTCAGAATGTGCTTGCTTATTCCATAACCAAATACTGTTTTTACCTGTTAATTGACATAATCTGGGTGTGTCTAAAGCAGAGTGATGAATAAATTTACGAAAAAAGTTAATTAAGCCCAAAAAGCTGCGTAATTGCTTCTTCGTCGTAGGAACAGTAATGTCACGTAGAGCTTGAAGTTTTTCCGGATCAGGCGCAATGCCTTCTGCTGAAATTACGTGTCCAAGAAATTTTATGGAAGTTTTGCCAAAGTGCGATTTACTAAGATTAACTGTAAGTCCTTGTGCATGAAAAGTTTGTAACAGTTGTTCAAGAATCAGATTGTGTTCAGACCAGTTAGCTTCTGCGATAAGAATGTCGTCTACATACGTCGTGATTCTGTCCTTAAGTTCTGTCGGAAGTATTGTGTTCAAACCGCCAATAAAAGCTGCAGAAGAAATAGTTAAGCCGAACGGTAATTTGCGAAATTGATAACAGTCGCCAAAACAGAGAAAAGCGGTGTATTTTCTGCAGTTCGGATGAAGTTGAATTTGCTAAAATCCCGATTTCAAATCTAATGTGGAATAAATAGCAGTACCGTGAAATTTCTGTAAAAGTTCCTCTAATGTCTGTGGTCGATCTGTTTCATTAATAATAATGTCATTAATGTGACGTGAATCAAGTACAAGGCGAAGTGAGCCATCTTTTTTCTTAACAATATGTAGCGGGTTTATGTACGGACTAACTGCTGGTTCTATAATTCCTTGGTCGAGCATATCCTGCAATTCTTTTTTAACTTGTCCTCTATGAATATACGGAATGGGATAATGCTTAGCTTTAAATGTATCGTGCTGTTTAACTTGAAACTCATACATAAATCCGGACATAGTACCAGGAATGTTGTCGAAAACTGGAGCTTGCTGTAAGAGAATTTCGTGTAATTGCGTTCGTTCGTCGTCTGTAGTTGCACTGCTCTCTTTAACCTTATCAGAAATCAATTGCATTACGTCGTAGTCAGATTCGTCTGGAGTATTACAGTTGTGTACGTACGTATCCGTGAACAATGTGGGATTACAGTCTATGTTACGTGTTGCGGAAATGACCTCTGTGCGGTTAATTGTTTGTTCTTCCGCAGATAAAGAGTGCTGAAATTCTAAAGCCAATTGTACATTTTCATCCTTTAACATTAAATAAGAATTCTGAAAATCAATCACTGCGTCGTGTTGCACCAGAAAATTCGTACCCAAAATAACGTCTGTCGTCAATAAAGGAACAATCCAAAAATTTGAGTGGAAAGTATGACCTCCAATACAAAATGATAAATGCGTCTGTAATTTAACGTCTACTCCTTTACTCGGTACTGCTCCTTTCACTTTTGTTTTGCCTAAAGGTAATGTCGGATAGGTATTCTCTTTGTTGCACTCGTTGAAAGTCTCCTCATTTATTACTGATATAGGTGATCCGGAATCAATTACTGCTGAAAATGTTGATGAACCAATTTTAATTTCGATAACAGGATGTGAAATAGTTTTCTGAACAACTGGTCTTTCCTGTAAAAGAGTGTCTCGTATGTCGTCAAAAGTAATTTCATTTTCACGAACAACATTTTGCGTGTCAAAGGTAGTGCTTGTATTATTGGAAGATGCGTCCTGTACAGTATCTAGTCAGATTCTATCTGACGTGTTATTATTATTAGGAGGATTCTGTGGCATTTCGACTATTTGAACTGTCCTATTACTTCTTCCAGACGTATTACGCTCTGGATGATACCTACTGTCGGGTTCGTTCATGAGAATAGGTTCTCGTGCATAATTTTGCTGTTGGTATGACCGACTGTTGTTAGATGTACGCTGAAAATTGTCCTCATTATTTTTACGTCTGTCGTAATAGTCATTCCTATACGGTGTATTGCGATAGGAATTGAAATACTGCCTTCTTTGTACGTAGTTGTTTCCTTGCTGCCGTACGTTACTATTTCTTGTATCAGGGACTATACGTGCACGCGGTGAAACATTAAAGCCTGGTTGACCTTGTGCATTCCATTGTTGGTTAGGTATGCTAACCGGCTGGTTTTGATGTTGTTGTTGTGAAATACCTCTATTGTTACTAAAGTGTGGTTCGTGTTGCTGAAAATTTTGACGATATTGATAATTAGGATTTTGGCTGTTATTAGAGTTTTGGTAGTTGTCGTTCCTAAAGCGTCTGTTATCTTTCCTATTGAAATTACGTGTCTGATCATAATTGCTGTACTTTTGTTGACCTTGGTTATTATAAGAAAAATTTTTGTTTACAAAAGAATAATCAGATTGTTGTACTTCCAAGAGCTGTAAAAGATCTCTGAATGCTGAAATGTTTTCCTTTTGCTGCCCCGTTAGAAGTGACACTCGTAATGACCGTGGTAATTTGGAAATGCATAATTGTATAAGTGCAGATTCACTGTACGGTTCACTTAGGTACTGGTTTTGTTGGACCATATGCTCAAAAAATTGCGTCACACTCCGAAAATTTTAGTTCTCGTAATTCGGCAAACTAATTAACTGATCTTTAATTCCACGCTGTGTCGTCTTCGACCAGTACGCAGATAGAAAAGCATTCTGAAATTCCTCTACTGAGTAGCATTGCCTCGCGATCGGTCTCATACGAGTTGCCGGTTCGCCTTCCAAAAAACTGCAAATAAATTCAAGTTTAAGTGTTACAGGCCAAGTCGGTGGAAAAGCAAAGCTAAACTGTTGTATCCAATCCAGTGGGTGAATCTGCGTTCTATCGTTTTTAAAAACTTTAAACTTTCTCACTGACAGAAAATGTTTGTAATCAAAATTATCATCTCTGTGTGATGGAACAGGTTCAGGATTGTAAGAGAATCTATTGAACTGTGGTTGTTCGGCATCTAAGTCCCGTACTCTCTGTAGATTACCCAAATTATACGCGTTGCGCGAGTCTGACAGATGTTCGCGAAGTGGCGTCTGCTGTGATGTGTTATTAACTGAAATACTTTTCATTTCTGTTACTTCTTGTTGTAAACTCGACAACTTCCTACGCAACGTGTTATTAGACGAATCGATCTCATTAATTGTCTGCTGTAAATTTTGAAATTCAGGTGTTTGATTAAATGAAACCGGTGAAGTATCGTCTGATTTATTGTCATTAGCACTTTCGATAGCATCAATACGACTGGCCAATTCATCATATTTTTCAGTCAGTAATTTTGCCTGATCATCGGTTTTAGTGTCAGTGGCATTAATCTGTTTTTGCAATTTACGCGTAGTTTCATTCAGTTGTTTAACGTCAGTTTTGACGACATCTGAATCATGTGCTAGTTCTAATTGTTCGAATCTGTCTGTCACTGTTTGAATATTTACTGTGTGTGTATCTGTTTTTGATTTAAGATCAGAAATTTCATCCCGTAATTCCGCGTTCAACTGTTCTATGGTATTAATTTTGTCGGACACTGTAGTAATATTATTGTCTACATACGTCTTCGCTTTCGCGAACATTTTACGTTTGTCTTCTTGTCTTTGTGCAGTGATTGTTTCCATGACCTGACGTTTGACTTTATTTTGATCCTGAATAAATTTGCGGAAACGCGTATCACTGTTTTGTATGTGAAGATTAAAGCGCTCGTCAATCTGAGTGTTCTGCTGTTCGAATTTCGCGTCTATCTTTGCGTCCATAGTGCGCGAAAGTTCTACCGTCATTGCTTTAAACTCATCCCGTAATTGTGTAGCTTTTTCAGAGCATTGTTTAGCGACTCCGCTAATTTCGTCTCTGAGTGTTTCTGTTGCGGCTGTTTGCATTTCCCTTAATTCTTGCGCAACAGACTTAATTTCTTCGCTATTTTTTCGTGAACAAGCCTCAATTTCCACGCGCAACTGTTCCTTAGTGTCATGACACTGCGCGGCAACGGCTCTAATTTGTTCACTAAGCTGTCTGGAATTGTCGTCTAATTTTTCATTTAACTGTCTGGAATTGTCGTCTAATTTTTCATTTAAGTATTGTTTGAGTTTTTCGTTATCTTGTTTGACCTGTTCACTAAGTTTGTCTTGTTTTTTGTCAGTATTGTCAAGTTTTTCATTTAAGTGTTTGTTATCTTCCCTAAGTTGTCTGAAATTGTTGTCTGTTTTCTCACTTTGCTTTTCATTGTGTTCTATCAATATTGCCATAAATTGCTCCAAGGTGACATTACCTACTCTATTCTCAGTACTGTTTTAATGGTGTTTCTACAATTGTCGCGTTTTGTGTGACCATTTGGTCATTCTGTAATTTACAAAAAGGTTTATCAGTCGTATGTACACTGTCGGTCACTATTTCGGAATTAAATGAATTCGTCCACTTTGAATATCCTGATCACTTTCATTAGAAGAATTTGTCTGAACGTTATTTGAATTTTCCCAATCGGGTGTGTTAAGCTCGGCAGCGCTCACTACAATAGACCGTCCCGCGTCATCAATTGTCGTCAAATTAATAGAGGAGACAATTGAGTTCGTTTGTTCATCACTAAGATAAAAGTCATCATTAGTGGTTGGAATGCACTGATTGTTAGTGAACGCAGGATTGTCATCATTACACTGCGTGTCACATGTCCTATCGGTAAAGTTGTTTGAGTCGGTAATTTCATTCATAATACCTCGCGATACACTATTCACAGTCTTTCGCGGCATTTTTACAATAGTCAAAATTTTTCACAAAATAAATAAGCACAATGCAAAAACAACACACAAATACAACAGAGCAACGAATTGCCGTTGACCTGTAGAAAGAAAGTCACAAGTTAATAAAAGCGTTGCGCCAAATCCTAATTATATTTAAGCAAATAAGAGCAGATATCTGACTGTTGTTCAAAAGACTCTCAACGAAATACGATCCTGGCAGGGTCGCCAAGTGTAACCTCCCCACTGAAATTTTGAAGACAGAAATAATAAATGAATAGGAGCCAAGAAGCAATATCGTCCCCACAGAAATATTTAAATAAAAATATAATAATAAATGGGACCCAAGAATAACCTCCCTGCAATGAAATGTACTGACAAAGGCAACAAAAATGTGAAATTCGCAATCTGACTCTGGTGTAAGCTCCCACAAAAATAATGAAAAACAATTCAGTGCTAATGAAACTTCAGTGACAATGAAAATTCAATTAAACCGAAATATCGGTCTTTGGCCCTTTGCAAAAATCAGAATTAAATTCTTACCTCATTGTAACTGCTAGTCAAATTTCTGCTCTTATTCTTGCGCACGGCTTGGAGGAACTGCATTGCAAATAATAATATTCCTTTTTTTTTTTTTGAAATTTAACTGAAACTTTTCTTTAAGGGAAGTGGAATGAAATCGTTAGTTCAATTAAATAAATTTTTTTTTTTGTAAAATTGCTTTGAAATAAAAATTATTATTGGGGCACTTGTTCAAAATTAATTACAATAAATAAACTTTACATTATCTGACGATTACCTTAATTAACAATATACCTCATTCAGCATCTTGACCAGTGTTGCTAACAGACTACATCACACAACCGCACTGGGCTGCTACTACTGACCGACTGCTCTGCATGACGACTACTAGCGTACTGCTCTACATGAAGACTACTAGCGAACTGCTCGCAACACTCGCGCGGTCAAGCGCAGACTGACTACGATAATAGGCTCTCTGGTCAAAGATTTTAACGTGCCTCACCATCGCTGCTACGTTACATACGTGTTTCAAACTAGAGAGCTATTTCTTCAAAAGCTTTCACGAAGATGTTGTAACACAATAGCTCTAATGCTTTACTGATTTATTTTGCTTTTGTTTCACTTAATATTACATCGTTAAGCTTCTGTAAATATTGTTTGATTGAACGATAATACAAAACTGTATACTCCTTTCTTTGTTAAAACTTTGATGTCATGATTTGATCCTATGCAAAGTAGTGTATCTGTCATTTAAATTCTTTGTCCCATTTGGAGGGAACAAAACTTACTGTATATAATTGTAATTTCTGTGTGAATAATTTTTTGTAGAAATGTCAACATGTGCAAATGTTCTGTTTTATTTAAAATGTTTGTTCTCTGTTATGTAAACTGCTGATCCTCACTTAGGGTTCTTAGTTATTCTGTATGTAAAAGGTAGTGCCTCTTGAACTTAGTAAAAATAAAGTTAAAGTTAATGTGGCAAGAGAGTGAGTTAAAGTAAATGTTGTTTGCTGAAAATAATTTTCCTATTAAAACTGCTTATTAAAGTGCTGTTGCCAACTGCAAAATTAAAAGTTCATAAGACTGAGGCTTATAAAGTTTTGCTTAGCAAATGATCACCTTGCTATCTGTAGTAAATTCTAAAAGGTGAGTCAGTTTCTTGCAATTTTGTCAACATTGTGTTTCGCTGTAGTAAAAGTGGAAAACTGCAATAGTAGGAAATTATATGTTCATGATTGCTAAGTGTTTGTCTCTCTTGTGTACTGGAAGTGCATATTAATAGTATAACTGGATCCACAGTTTGTCTATTGTGTTAATGGTCGGTAACAAGTAACGGAAAGACCATTAATTATGAAAATCATAATTTCTTTCCTCAAATGATAGTGAGAAGCAACCTTTCAGTGGATTCCAATTAACTTTCATTTTAAATAGTAAAGTATTTAACTGAGAGAGACTTAACCTATGTTCAATTAATGATTCTGCAGTGAATGGTAATAATAACGTTATAAAGACCATTCAGTATGAATAAGCACTGAAAGTAATTGTGTGTTTCATTATTTGTTATATTTATGCAAATAGTTTGTGCTGCTCTAGCTGTTCGTCCCAACCTTAACGTTAACGTATGCAGGTGTCAGAGTTCATTGCACTCGCGTGTGGCCAAGTCTAGGTTGTGTTTGTCCGTTAAAATTGTGGTGTCACCGCCAGACACCACACTTGCTAGGTGGTAGCCTTTAAATCGGCCGCGGTCCGTTAGTATACGTCGGACCCGCGTGTCGCCACTATCAGTGATTGCAGACCGAGCGCCGCCACACGGCAGGTCTAGAGACACTTCCTAGCACTCGTCCCAGTTGTACAGCCGACTTTGCTAGCGATGGTTCACTGACAAATTACGCTCTCATTTGCCGAGACGATAGTTAGCATAGCCTTCAGCTACGTCATTTGCTACGACCTAGCAAGGCGCCATTATCATTTGCTATTAATCTCGTGATGCATGTACCGTCAGACCGATGTTCACCAACTATGAATTAAAGTTAAGTATCCCAGAAGCTACGTACTTATTTTACTAGTCTCAACTCCTTTAACTGTTCCAGACATCACGCCAGCCTGCGTGAGCTTAAACGCGTGCCTTTCGGCTTCACCTCATAGTGGCTTGGCTGTCTTGCCAAGTCACAACAAAAATTACACATACCTACTTTCTTAAACGAGAACGTTAATCTTTCTCTTGCCTAATTAGGCTGGCGACCGTTTTCCTTTTTCTTTAAACAGTGTAGATAGGCAAAAATCTTGTTTGTTACTGTTCGAATATTTACGTAATTCTGAGTTTCATTTTCCGATAAGCCACCTCCATTAGGTACAACATTGTCAACATAACAAAATTCCTCTCAGAGGATAACACTGCTCTGTTGCTTTGTACCATAATTGCTTTAACAAGATCGTTTTGTTTCACGACCTGCCTACAACTTTAAGGTTATGGAACAGCAGTAGCAGACGGTAGTGTTATAATGTCTGCTGCAATAGTTGAGAGAGGGGAGCCCATAGATACACCATCAGTCTGTTCATAAAATTCCCCTTTCCAGCAGAAATAGGTGGTCGTTAAACAGTGGCGCACTAGATCGCAGATATCGGGTGCCATGCGTTCCTCTAAGATGTTCATGGTGTCTTGTACCGGTAAATTCGTGACTAAAGACTACACGTCGAAGCTAACCATCATGTCTGTGGCCGAGATACACCTTTTTTTTGAAGTTCCACAAAATCGGTGGAGTCCTTAACGTACGAATTTGTGTGGTCCACAAGATGTCGGCGCGTTGGAGCCAGTTCCTTTGCTAGATTGTACGTCGGTGAATTAATGATTCTCACAATCGGTCGTAAAGGAAAGGCCTCTTTAAGAAAAGGTCTCTTCATGGACCTTCAGTACGCCATATATTCTTGGCTCAAATGGCTCTGAGCTCTATGGAACTTAACGTCTGACGTCATCAGTCCCCTAGAACTTAGAACTACTTAAACCTAACTAACCTAAGGACATCACACACATCCATGCCCGAGGCAGGATTCGAACCTGCGAGGGTAGCTGTCGCGCGTTCCAGACATATGTATTCTTGGTGCCTGTGAAACATGTGGGATGAGTCTTCTGGCCGTGTCGAAATTCATTCTAGTTTGCTTTAGCAGTGCTTGCGTCGATTTGATTATCTTGGTCGTCGGATCTTCCTTAAGTTTCTTAAAAATGGGTTCACTCAGAAGTTCCTCCATTCGTTTGTTATAATCCTCCGTGTCCAACACAACGGTTGCATTTCCCTTGTCTGCTCTTTTCTACCATTTCTGGTGTGCTCCGTCCATCGTGGGTTAGTTTGTTGCCTAGGTAGCAGAATTGCTTAACTTCGTCCATTATGTGATCCTCACTTCTGATACGTGTATCGTTTCTGACACTTTTCATTACTTTCTCCGGTTTACTTTCAGTCCGTATTCGGTATTCTTTAGATGGTCCATTCCATTCAACGTGTCCTGTAATTCTTCTTCACCTTTTCTGAGGATAATATTGTCATCAACGAATATTATCATTATAGTCTTTTCCATTTGATTTTTATCCCTCTCCTGAACATTGTTTTCTATCGGTCACTGCTTCTTCTATGTATAGACTGAACAGTAGAGCCGGAGGACTAGATTCCTGTACTAAAACCTTTCTAATCCAAGCACTTCGTTCTAGGTCATCCAGTCTTACTCTCCTCTCTTATTGTGCAGTACCTCTATTTTTCTAAGAATTTCGAACATCTGGACCCGTTTTACATTGCCAAACGCTTTTCTCCTTGTAGAACGTGTCTTGGTTTTTCTTCAGTCTTGCTTTCATTATCAACCACAACGAGATAATTGCCTCTCTGTGCCGTTACCTTTTCTAAAGCCAAACCGATCGTCACCTAACTGATGCTAAATTTCCTTTTTATTGTTCAGTATTTTATTATTGCCAGCAACTTGATTGCCTAAGCTGTTAAGCTGGCTGTGCGATAATTTTCGCACTTGTCGGCTCCCGTCATCTTCGGAGTTGTGTGGATGATGTTTTTTCCCGAAAGCCTGATGGCACATCGCTATATAAATTCTACACACGAATGTGAATCGTCGTTTTACTGCCACATCCCCCATTGGAATGTTATGTATCGCTTCTGCCTTATTTGCTCGTAAGTATCCAAAATCTATTACATTCTGATTCTAATATGGAATTCCCTATATTGTGACCATTGTCTGCTGTTACTTCTTCTATCACATCATAGAGGCCTTCACTGTACTCTTTCCACATATCTGCTGTCTCCTCTGCATTTAAGAGGGGATTTGCCATTGCAGTGTTAATATTACCGTCCTTACTTTTAATTTCACTCAAGGTTATTTTGACTTTTCTATACGATGAGTCGCCCCTCCTGGTAGCTATTTCTTTTTCAATTTCTTCAGATTTTTCATTGAAGCCATTTCGCCTTAGCTTCCCTGTAGTTCCTATTTATTTCATTCCTAAATGACTTCTATTTTTGTATTCCTGAAATTCCGTGAACATTTTTTTACTTCCTTCTCCCATTGATCAAACTGGTTCAGATGGTTCTGAGCACTATGCGACTTAACTTGTGAGGTCATCAGTCGCCTAGAACGTAGAACTAATTGAGCCTAACTAGCCTAAGGACATCACACACATTCATGCCCGAGGCAGGATTCGAACCCGCGACCGTGGCGGTCACTCGGTTCCAGACTGTAGCGCCTACAACCGCACGGCCACTCCGGCTGGCTCTCATCGATCAACTGAAGTGTTTCTCCTGTGTCCTGCTGCAGTCACAGAACGGAGCCACTTTCTCGCACACTTCAGTGTCATCAAGAAATAATCGAATGTTGAAGCTCTTCCTATCAGTCATATCGTTTACCACATTTCCTTGGGGCAGTCCTGATGATATGCCTCTGTCTCCAATTAACAGTCAATGTCCAATGATCGTTATTAGGGACAGTATGCAGAGGGACTATGATTTTTCTAACCACGGAGGTACTGTCAGTGCAGTATTACAGAAATGAGTCTGCGGCTGAAAGCAGAGGAAGAGGGGGGCTCGCGTTATTAGCTTCGTTACGGCGACCCAGCGTGGAGCGGCGCCCTAAGAGCGCAGTGTTTCCGTCGCTCTGCGGGCAGCGGGCTCTCGTTACAGTCGCGAGAGGGAAGACGCTCCCAGCGAGACCGCGAGGGTTCATCCGCTCCGCCCTGGCCCCGGGCCCCCGCTGCCCTTTAGGGCGTCATTTATATTCACAACGGTAAACAGGAGCGGGCCGCGCTGTTTAGCGGGCGCCGCTGCCCCGCCCCACCGCGGCGATATCCGCTAATTCGGCGCCCGATACACGTGTGGCGCATCGCTCTGCGGCAGCTGCCGGCGTCGCGGACGCGTCGCGAATATAGTTGCCGGCGCCGGCCGCGAGGGGCGCGCCTAACGGCCGTGTCGGAGGGCGGCGCCGCCAGGATTATTTTACCCATTTGTTTGCAGGAGTTCGTTCTGCATTTCCTCCCCCTTATAACGAAACTTACTCCCACAAGGGCCTCGTCGTGCCGCGCCGGGCTGTTTTCTGTTATTAGAGTGGCCCGTAGTCGACGATATGAATCCCAGAGCTCCTCTGAATCTACGGTGGTCGCAGCGAAACAACCGTGTTCGGCACCGTACTGCGTTTCGCCTTTTCCTACCTCCCTCCTTTCTCCCTGCGGCCTTTCCCTCCGTGTGTACAGTAGTCGCTGGTAACTGCAGCGGTAATTATAGTACCGTGACATTCCCTCGTACCATGTCAGAGAACAGCTTCATACATTTGCTATTGTATCTCAGTTTATGCTATGTCATTACGTGAAGATTGGTTCTCTCTGTCGTGTGCTACTTCTTACACAACGGCAAGGAGAATTGGGCTATAGAGTAGTGAGGCAACTCTCGTCTTAGAAAGCTACACAGGAGCAGAAATGCTTAGCGAACAAGTTAACAAAGTAAACAGAAGATTTACTTAATTTGTGTTTCTCCAAACGCGCGAAGAAGTAAGAAGTAGAGTCCCGAAAGAAGTAGAATCCAATTATCACAGTGTCAAGAAGGATGACGGTAACTGCACTGGCCACAAACTCCTGCTGGTAGGCGGCCGTAGCCAGGAGGTACTTGAGCCCAAAGTAGAGCAAGCGATGACAGTGCTTCAGGAATGGTGCCAAGAGGCAAAAATGAAAATAGCACCACACAAATCCACATATCTGTTAATGAAGGGCAGTCTAGTCAGAAATCCGACTGTTAGAATCGAAGGAACTCCAGTTCTTCGGCGTCGCGAGGGTAGATACCTAGGAGTCACAATAGACGAAAAATTGAACTGGAGTTGACACATAAAGCAGCAAGTACTAGAAGTTCTGAACAACCTCATCAACATAAGCCATAGAAGATTCCACCTACCTCCCAACTTGATAAAACTATACCTAACAACCCCTGTGGGGGCCTTACTGATAATACTTGGGTTATGTCCGTTGGACATAAAAATTCGAGAACAGGGAGCATGGTATTGGGTCTCCAAGGGGAAAATCGACAAGACTAGGGAAATCATGAGGGTACAAGTTGGGGATAAATATGCAATTAAGAGAAGCGGTGAAGAGCTATGGCAACAGTAATGGGAAAATGAGGAAACAGGAATAAGGGTTTTCCAACTATTGCCAAACATTAGGGAAAGGCTTCAGATGAGCTACTTTGAGCCGAGGAGGGGTCTGCTGCACTTTCTTACAGGACATGGGCCATATCCAACATATCTATGTCGATTTGGAAAACGGGCAACACCAGCGTGCGACTGTGGTGCTCCGGACGGAACACCCGAACATGTCGTCTATGACTGCATGTTATATGACGATGTGGCGCTCGAACTCAGGAACCAATTATCGAACAGAGATAAATATACACTACTACGACGTGCCGAAACCTTTAATGTCCTAAACAGTTTGGCATACGAAATATCCCAAAAGATTACAAGGGATTTTATTAGAAACCAACATGGTTAGAGACCAAAAATAAACCGATCAAGACACAGGTACGCCTGCAATTGCCGCCGAGCGCGGTACTGGCCGGCCGCTCCACGACCGGAATCTGCCGCGCTGTAGGATCAGGAGGGCAGGTGTATCATTCCCGGACTTGACATTTTGCGCTAGTTTCTTCAGAAAGTAGTTACGCTAGAATAATGTAAAATTAGAACACTAACAATACTAACACAGGTAGGGACTGCAGCGATTTTAAAGTGGATGGCCACCCCAGTGCCAGGGGCACGCTCACTGGGATTAGCTCAGTGAGCAGGCCTTAATAGTAGGTTTGTATATCATGTGGCACACCTGTAACGCTGCAGGGTAGATAGTCTTAGAATAACCCAGTGTAGTCAAATAGTTAGATTAACCCTGTCCGTAGCAAGTGTCATTAACCAATTAGTATAAGCTGATTGTTACGTATAATAATAGGACCCACTAATTAAATAAGGTGGTAGGTTAGTGTGTATAATATAATGTTGATGTTCATGAATCACTTGTATCATAATACTTGTTTTCAATTGTATTAATATGTTGTGTTGTGTCAATAAAGTATTTCAAAAAAATATATAAAAAAACTATGGTGTCAGTGCGATGGGTCTCCAAACGCGAGTGGGCTGAGCAGCTGCCGCCGGCCGTCCTATATCGCGGCGGCAGAGGACCCTCATGGTACGGAGCTGCTGGAGGCACGGCTCGACCGATGTACACGACTGGATCGGCCAGATCTCGCGCAACCGCTGTCGGCGTTGGACGGGAACTTGCAACTCCGTAGCCAGCTGTGATACGACAGTAAGGTGACATCGATATGTGATACCATATTCTCAACAGCAGCTCCTTTATTAGGTTACCAACTCCGTTCGAAAGAAAGTCTGTAAGGGGTTCATTATGTAAGAAGTTTACTGTTCACTACCCTACTGGAGCAAATGTAATCTCGGTGTATTGCTCACTCGCTGCCTGCGACATGAAACATCTCTGTTGCAGTAGAATCGCAGGTCAGAGCAGTGTCGGCAGCAGTTGTAATCGCTGACTCCTACAGAGCAGAAGTTGTAGTAGCTCACCGCTCCAGTACAGTTGCTAGCCATGTAAGAGCACTAGCAGTCGCCGCTGGTGCAGCGCAGTTCATTGCCATGTAGTGTGAGGTAAACTTTATTATTATTCATCGCCATTCGCGTGCTTAAATTTGTTGTCTGAGATGTTAATATGAATTTGTTTCAGTATTTTAGTGATTTGTCAGCACTAATTAAGTCAGACTTGTAATGTTCAACTTTTTATGTAATGGTTTGCAGAAATGTTTTCAATTATAAGGTTTTTCAGAACGTAATTTTTTACCAGTCATTTACTTGAATTTAAATACACTCCTGGAAATGGAAAAAAGAACACATTGACACCGGTGTGTCAGACCCATCATACTTGCTGCGGACACTGCGAGAGGGCTGTACAAGCAATGATCACACGCACGGCACAGCGGACACACCAGGAACCGCGGTGTTGGCCGTCGAATGGCGCTAGCTGCGCAGCATTTGTGCACCGCCGCCCTCAGTGTCAGCCAGTTTGCCGTGGCATACGGAGCTCCATCGCAGTCTTTAACACTGGTAGCATGCCGCGACAGCGTGGACGTGAACCGTATGTGCAGTTGACGGACTTTGAGCGAGGGCGTATAGTGGGCATGCGGGAGGCCGGGTGGACGTACCGCCGGATTGCTCAACACGTGGGGCGTGAGGTCTCCACAGTACATCGATGTTGTCGCCAGTGGTCGGCGGAAGGTGCACGTGCCCGTCGACGCACGGATGCACGCCAAGACCGTAGGATCCTACGCAGTGCCGTAGGGGACCGCACCGCCACTTCCCAGCAAATTAGGGACACTGTTGCTCCTGGGGTATCGGCGAGGACCATTCGCAACCGTCTCCATGAAGCTGGACTACGGTCCCGCACACCGTTAGGCCGTCTTCCGTCTTCCGCTCAAGCCCCAACATCGTGCAGCCCGCCTCCAGTGGTGTCGCGACAGGCGTGAATGGAGGGACGAATGGAGACATGTCGTCTTCAGCGATGAGAGTCGCTTCTGCCTTGGTGCCAATGATGGTCGTATGCGTGTTTGGCGCCGTGCAGGTGAGCGCCACAATCAGGACTGCATACGACCGAGGCACACAGGGCCAACACCCGGCATCATGGTGTGAGGAGCGATCTCCTACACTGGCCGTACACCACCGGTGATCGTCGAGGGGACACTGAATAGTGCACGGTACATCCAAACCGTCATCGAACCCATCGTTCTACCATTCCTAGACCCGCAAGGGAACTTGCTGTTCCAACAGGACAATGCACGTCCGCATGTATCCCGTGCCACCCAACGTGCTCTAGAAGGTGTAAGTCAACTACCCTGGCCAGCAAGATCTCCGGATCTGTCCCCCATTGAGCATGTTTGGGACTGGATGAAGCGTCGTCTCACGCGGTCTGCACGTCGAGCACGAACGCTGGTCCAGCTGAGGCGCCAGGTGGAAATGGCATGGCAAGCCGTTCCACAGGACTACATCCAGCATCTCTACGATCGTCTCCATGGGAGAATAGCAGCCTGCATTGCTGCGAAAGGTGGATATACACTGTACTAGTGCCGACATTGTGCATGCTCTGTTGCCTGTGTCTATGTGCCTGTGGTTCTGTCAGTGTGATCATGTGATGTATCTGACCCCAGGAATGTGTCAATAAAGTTTCCCCTTCCTGGGACAATGAATTCACGGTGTTCTTATTTCAATATCCAGGAGTGTAGATATGGTACGGGTCAGTTAAGTGAAATGGAAAGAAGACAAGGATTTCTGGTCAGATGATCGTAGGATAATATCAACAGCAGCAGAAAATGCTGTTACGGGATTAGGATTCGTTATGAATAGCACTGTATTGCAGAGAGTGTGTTCTGTGAACATTTCTTATCAGAATCGACAGCAAACTATCACCAACAACAAAACTTCTATGCCGACGTCGCAAGCGACAGATAAAGAAATAGAGGAAGTGTATGAGGATATTGAAACGGTAATACAGTACGTAAAGAGAAATGAAAATGTAATAGTCAAGGTGGTCTGAACCGCAATTGCAGAGGAAGGAGTAGAAGTAAAGGTGATAGTAGAATAGGGGCTTGGGAAAAGAAATGTCAGAAGAGAAAGACTGCAAATACTCTGTTCAAGGATCACAAGAGGAGGAGGCATACTTGAAAAAGACCAGGTGAGACGGGAAGACTTCAGATACATTACAAATCGTTTAAATGGCTCTGAGCAATAGGTCATCAGTCCCCTAGAACTTAGAACTTCTTAAACCTAACTAACCTGAGGACATCACTCACATCCAAGCCCGCAGTATTCGAACCTGCGACCGTAGCGATCGCGCGGTTCCAGACTGAAGCGTCTAGAACCGCTCGTCACACCGGCCGGCAGTTAGATTACATCATTGTCAGACAGAGATTCCGAAATCAGATACTGGACGCCTACCCAGCAACAGATATAGACCCAGATCACAAAGTAGTAGTGATGAAGAGCAGGCTGATGTTTAAGAGCTTAGACGGGAAGAATCAATACGCAAAGAAATGGGTTACGGAAGTACTAAGGAACGACGAGATACGCTTGGAGCTCTCTACGACTGTACGTACACCAACAAGGAATCACTGAGTAGGCAGTGCAGTTGAAGAGGAATGGACATTTCCAAAAAGAGAAATCACAGAAGAGCAATCACAGAAGTTGGAAAGAAAAACGTAGGTACAAAGAAGGTAACTGCGAAGAAACTATGGATAACAGAAGAAATACTTCAGTTGGTCGAGTAAAAATTACTCAGGGAAATTCAGGAATACTGAAGTACAAGTCGGTGAAGAAGGAAATAGAGATGGAGTGGCAGCATGAAAAATGTGAAGAAATCGAAAAAGAAATGATAGTCAGAAGGACTGATTCAGCGCATAGGAAAGTCAAAACAACCATCGGTGACATTAAAAGCAACGATAGTAACATTAAGAGAGCGGATAAGTGGAAAAAGCACTTTGAAGGCCTGTATGAGGGAGAGGATCTATCCATTGTGATACGAGAAGAAACAAGAGTGCGTATGGAACAGACAGACAGTATTAGAATCAGAATTTAAGAGATCTTTAGAGGAGTTACGATCAAATAAGGCAGAAGGGATAGATAACATTTCATCGGAATTTCTAAAATCATTGGGGGAAGTGGCAACAACAAAACGAATACTCGCGTTGTAGCGTAGAATGTATGAGTCTGGCGACACGCCATATGTCCTTCGGAAAAATGTCACCACGTAGTTCAGAAAACTTCAAGAGCTTACAAGTGCTAAAATTATCGCACAATCAGCCTAAGTGGTCATGCATCCGAGCTGTTGATATATAATATTAGAAAGAAGAATGGAAAAGAAAATTGAGGATAAGTTAGATGATGATCAGTTTGGCTTTAGGGAAGGAAAAGACACCAGGGAGGCAATTCTGATGTTGCGGTTGATATTGGAAGAAAGTCTAAAGAAAAATCAAGGAAGATTCACAGGATTTGCCGACCTGGAAAAAGTGTCCGATAATGTAAAATGGTTCAAGATGTTCGAAATTCTGGGAAAAATACGGGTAAGTTATTGGGAGAGACGGGTAATATACATTATGTACAACAGCCAAGAGGGAATAATAAGAGTGAACGACCAGGAACGAACTGCTCGGATTAAAAATGGTGTAAGACAGAGATGTAGGTCTTCCGCTTCTACTGTTCAAGCTGTACATCGAAGAATCAATGGCGGAAATAAAAGAAAGGTTCAGGAGTGAAACTAAAATTCATTGTGAAAGGATATCAATGATACGATTCGCTGATGACATTGCTATCCAGCGTGAACGTCAAGAAGAATTACATGATCTCCTGAGTGGAATTCACAGTCTAATGAGCACAGAATATAGACTGTGAGTAAATCGAAGAAAGACAAAAGTAATGAGCGGTAGGAGAAGCGAGAACAGCAAGAAACTTAACACCACGATTGTTGGCCACGAAGCAGATGAAGTTAAGGATTGCTAGTACCTAGGCAACAAAATAACGAAAGACGGATGGAGCAAGGAGGACATCAAAAGCAGACTAGCACAGGCAAAAAAGGCATTTCTGGCCAAGAGAACTAGTATCAAACATAAGCCTTAATTTGAGGAAGAAACTTCTCTGAATGTACGTTTGGAGCAGAGCATATGGTAGTGAAAACCGGACAGAGAAGAATCGAAGCATTTGAGATGTGGTGCTACAGACGAATGTTGAAAATTAGGTGAACTGATAAGGTAAGGGATGAGGAGGTTCTGCGCAGAATTTTGAGAGGAAAGGAATATGTGCAAAACGCTGACAAGGAGTAGAAACAGGACGATAGGACATCAGACATGAGGGAATGATTTCCATGGTACTAGAGTGAGCTGTAGAGGGCAAAAGACTGTAGAGGAAGACTGACA
This sequence comes from Schistocerca piceifrons, assembly GCF_021461385.2. NCBI lineage: Eukaryota > Metazoa > Arthropoda > Insecta > Orthoptera > Acrididae > Schistocerca > Schistocerca piceifrons. The sequence continues at coordinate 600,739,325 of NC_060141.1, read as the reverse complement.
CTGGAATACATCCAGCAAATAATTGAGGACGTAGGTTGCAAGTGCTACTCCGAGATGGAGAGGTTGACACAGAAGAGGAATTCACGGTGAGACGTATCAAACCAGTCAGAAGACTGAACACTCAAAAAAAAATAAATAAATAAATAAATAAATAAATAAATAAAATAAAAAAAAAATAAAAAAAATTTGTTCGTTTTTCTAAAGAAATTGTATTCTACCTGTACCATTTAACACACATCTCGCGTCCTCGCTCAAAAATTGCTAATGGGTATGTTTAATACAGAACACAACGGTAATCTGACATATCCAAAAGTACCATACACTTTCACAAAACGATTGCTTCCGCTTTATTTCGTCCACATCTCCCTATATTTTAGTGATGACGGCATTTTTCCTTTGGAGTGTTGTTAAAGGTATATACTCACAACCACACTTTCAGCATCAAAGAGCGATAACGCATTGACGCTCTTCCTAGTGACCTGTTATTTGAGAATTGCAAGGTATGCTGAAACGTTGATCGTGAATACATTTAATAACATTCCAGAGAGAAAATGCCGTTTTTATGCAACTCGGCTTAGTAAATGTTTTTGTGCAGACAGAACCCTTAGAATACCTTTTAATCATATTTACTCTGTGAACACGACAAAGGATCAAGAAAACGTGCTACAAACACGTAGCTTTGTTCTCCATTAAATAGAGACCGATTACAATGGTGGCAGAACAGAATTGTTTCAAACATTCACGATTTCTACATACAGCCATCGTGGTACAAATTGATGATGATTAACTTTCTCCTACAAAAATATTCCACGATGTAATATATGTGCATTTGCTCTCGGTGAACCATACACTGTTATTCAAGACTTATGTAGGAAAGTCCACTGCCAGGTAACGCACCTCCATGGAACGTAGAATATACATAGAAAGAACTGCGGCGGAGTAGAGTAGATGGTAGCTGAAAGAAATAGGCAAAGAGACAAACAGTAATGACATTCCAATGATAGACAATAACTACACAGCAGTCACCGGGATCCACGAGAATCCTCTAGGCATTATAGAAGTCGGGGCTTGGTTCGTCCTTAATGTGATAGTCGCGCACGGCTGTCCCTGCGGTGCAACGTCGTTCCACGCTGGTCACAAGGTTTGTAACGAGTTGTTGTGGTGGGACACTCCATTCCTTCATCAACGTGACTGACAACCGATGCATGGTCGTTGGCGCATGTTGATATACTACAATAGTCTCCGCAACGAAGCTCACACGTGCTTGATGCTATTTAAGCAGGGAGAACGGGTAGGCAAGTTCATTTGCCGAATGATCGTTTTGGTGATCCATTTGTTATTGCGCCGAGAAGCTGAATGTTCCATGAGCCTACTGATCACCAGATCAGTGCACACACTACTCAACATTATGGTAATAATGCATTCCTTCACCATGTGCGTCTTTTCATGAGCGCGTTCGGTCCTGACTTTATTTTTATCCAAGGCAAAGTGCGATCACGTTGAACAGCGCAGGTGGAGCAGCTCCCGGAACGAGAGAATATTTGGTAAATGTCTCTCCGTTTCAGAATATGCGATCCTCTTTCATTCTGATATGGTCGAACATAGTGTAGCCAATCAGCTTCATAGGTTTTCGCAAACAGCACTGTAATTTCCCTCCTTGACCAAACCTGATTTCCTAATGTATTTTAACTTTGTGGTGCAGTCGTCCACTGCGTTTTTAATCAGCCCTGTGGCTTCCAATGTACAACACCAATATGGAGTGTCCACTGGAGTGGATTGCGCGCGTTTTTAGCCTCAAGACTGATTAAAAACTTCAAAGAAGCGACATTAACAGCCATCCACTACAGTAGACAACTGCACCACAGAGTTAATCATTTTCTAATCTTAGTAATTTCTGAAAAGCAAAGGAACTGAAATAAACCCATCTTCACTAGTCTTCAGACGAGAAATAAACGCTTTGCTAAAATCGTAGTTAATTTACTGTTGGAAAAATTAAACATTGTGTAATTTTATTCTTACCGACAACGCTGCGTTTAGTTAATTATTTAGTGACGTATTATTTAATTTAAAACATTCTTTGATGTGACTGCGTATACTCACCCAGCGTAACGATTCTTGGTACTCCCTTCGGGTTTGCTATCGGTTTCTAAAGTCAATTTGACTCGATATTTTGGTAGCCAACTGTCCTCCACCTTCAGGAGACATACTGCTGCTGGTGAGTCTCGCTGGAAACCCCATAAGAGTGTACATGTGTCACTGCCCGTAGTAGAACACTGGCTCAAATGATGTATCGCAGTCCAAGATTGTCATCAAGCACTCGTGCCGACCGTACTAAAGGACGTGTTCTGATGCTCGGTAGTACAGGATTACACGTCTTGATGAGAGGGAAACAATTGTCTTTATTCATCAGTTTGATTAACAGATTAATCAATTCGATTAACAGATGTGAAATAATTTGATCAGTACAGAGAAGGGTTTTCCTGTTAATAGAACGGTGAATCCAGTACTAAATCGCAACAACACTCGTTCCTTCATGTGGCAGCCTGAGGTTCTGAGAATAGTTCTGAGGATACATCATTGACTCCGGTGTTCTTATCCGGGCTGCGGCACCATCTCTGATTTGGGGGGCAGTATCCGCAGTGGGGGGCACATACGCCATGTGCCGTACGTGGGCCTAAAACGACGATTGCCATTTATGGCATAAGTTTTCTGCAGGACCCAGCAGTAGCTACGTCTCTCCTGCAGATGGGGAACATGCAGATCGCCGAATTATCGAATCATGTTAATAGCATGATCCGGCAGCGACCCGAGAACATTACCATCGTCCAATGTATTTCCAAAAGAATGTTAATGAGACAGCATGTAGCTTCTAATAAGAAGTTACAAAATTGAGTTTTAAGGTAATTTTTAGTATCTCCAATGATATTTCAAATATAAAACTGGAACTCGTACTGCAGCTGAAACACATCGGCACCATGCACTGCATATACTACACTTAAGCATGCGCGGAGCGGGTTACTTGTCTGCAGAGCTTAAAATATTTTACGAGTGGACTGACAAGCGCCAAATATCTCTCAGCTTAGCGTCTCGTATCTTAGCTCAGGTACTTTACCTGGTGCTAGCAAGTGAAATATTGTCAAATTTAGCTATACTGACATGGTCCGAAAGGAAGAAGTTAAATACTTGCTCCCGGCACTTGGAAGATGGTAGTGTTTCTGTGCTTTAGCCCGCTGTTTGGTAAAAGCGGGGAAGATTGCCGCCTCCTGCTGGCGGTAACCGTCACATTCATTCGTGATCTCTTCACGGTTATTGTGTTTGGTATACACATTCCAGATAATAAAAATGGTTCAAAAAATGGTTCAAATGGCTCTGAGCGCTATGGGACTTAACTGCTGTGGTCATCAGTCCTCTAGAACTTAGAACTACTTAAACCTAAGTAACCTAAGGACATCACACACATCCATGCCCGAGGCAGGATTCGAACCTTGCGACCGTAGTGGTCACGCGGTTCCAGACTATAGCGCCTAGAACCGCACGGCCACTCCGGCTGGCTCCTGATAATACTAATTCAAGTAATCTCACTGAGAGAGAGAGAGAGAGAGAGAGAGAGGGGGGGGGGGGAGAGATAGATACCTACAAAATTTTTCAATATGTATATACATTTCGTGATCAGAAGTATCCGGATACCCCCCAAAATCATAGTCTTTCATATTAGGTGCATTGTGCTGCCACCTACTGCCGGGTACTCCATATCAGCGACCTCAGTAGTCATTAGACGTCGTGAGAGAGCAGAATGGGGGGCCCGCGGAACTCACGGAATTGGAACGTGGTCAGGTGATTGGGTGCCAGTTGTGTCATACATCTGTGCACTAGATTTCCACACTCCTAAACACCCCTAGGTCCACTGTTTCCGATGTGATAGTGAACTAGAAACCTGAAGGGACACGTACAGCACAAAAGCGTACAGGCCAACCTCGTCTGTTGACTGACAGAGACCGCCGACACTTGAAGAGGGTCATAATGTGTGATAGACAGACCACCACATAGGAATTCTGAACTGCTTCAGAATCCACTCCAAGTACTATGATAGTTAGGCAGGAGGTGAAAAAACTTGGATTTCAAGGTCGAGCGGCTGCTCATAAGCCACATATCACACCGGTAAATGCCAAACGACGTCTCTGTTAGTGTAAGGAGCGTAAACACTGGACGATTGGACAGTGGACAGACGAATCATGGTACACAATGCGGCGATCCGATGGTAGGGTGTGAGTGTGGCGAATGCCCGGTGAACGTCATCTGCCTGCGTCTGCAGTTCCAACAATAAAATTCGGAGGCGGTGATGTTATGGCGTGGTCGTGTTTTCATGGAGGGGGCTTACACCCCTTGTTGTTTTGCGTGGCACCATCACAGCACAGGCCTTCATTGATGTTTTAAGACCTTGCTTCCCACTGTTAAAGAGCAATTCGGGGATTGTGATTGCATCTTTCAACACGAACGAGCATCTGTTCATATTGTACGTTCTGTGGCGGAGTGGTTACACGACCGTAATATCCCCGTAATGGACTGGCTTTCACAGAGTCCTGACCTGAATCCTGTAGAACATCTTTGGGATGTTTTGGAATGCTGACTTCGTGCCAGGCCTCACCGATCGACATCGATACCTCTCTTCAGTGCAGCACTCCGTGAAGAACGGGCTGCCACTCTCCAAGAAACCTTCCAGCACCTGATTGAACATATGCCTGCAAGAGTGGAAGCTGTCATCAAGGCTAAGGGTGGGCCAACAACATACTGAATTCCAGCATTACCAATGGAGTGTGCCAGGAACCTTTAAGTCATTTTCAGCCAGGTGTCCAGATACTTTTGATATATATATATATATATATATATATATATATATATATATATATATATAGACACACACACTCCTGGAAATTGAAATCAGAACACCGTGAATTCATTGTCCCAGGAAGGGGAAACTTTATTGACACATTCCTGGGGTCAGATACATCACATGATCACACTGACAGAACCACAGGCACATAGACACAGGCAACAGAGCATGCACAATGTCGGCACTAGTACAGTGTATATCCACCTTTCGCAGCAATGCAGGCTGCTATTCTCCCATGGAGACGATCGTAGAGATGCTGGATGTAGTCCTGTGGAACGGCTTGCCATGCCATTTCCACCTGGCGCCTCAGTTGGACCAGCGTTCGTGCTGGACGTGCAGACCGCGTGAGACGACGCTTCAGCCAGTACCAAACATGCTCAATGGGGGACAGATCCGGAGATCTTGCTGGCCAGGGTAGTTGACTTACACCTTCTAGAGCACGTTGGGTGGCACGGGATACATGCGTACGTGCATTGTCCTGTTGGAACAGCAAGTTCCCTTGCCGGTCTAGGAATGGTAGAACGATGGGTTCGATGACGGTTTGGATGTACCGTGCACTATTCAGTGTCCCCTCGACGATCACCAGTTGTGTACGGCCAGTGTAGGAGATCACTCCCCACACCATGATGCCGGGTGTTGGCCCTGTGTGCCTCGGTCGTATGCAGTCCTGATTGTGGCGCTCACCTGCACGGCGGCAAACACGCATACGACCATCATTGGCACCAAGGCAGAAGCGACTCTCATCGCTGAAGACGACACGTCTCCATTCGTCCCTCCATTCACGCCTGTCGCGACACCACTGGAGGCGGGCTGCACGAAGTTGGGGCGTGAGCAGAAGACGGCCTAACGGTGTGCGGGACCGTAGCCCAGCTTCATGGAGACGGTTGCGAATGGTCCTCGCCGATATCCCAGGAGCAACAGTGTCCCTAACTTGCTGGGAAGTGGCGGTGCGGTCCCCTACGGCACTGCGTAGGATCCTACGGTCTTGGCGTGCATCCGTGCGTCGCTGCGGTCCGGTCCCAGGTCGACGGGCACGTGCACCTTCCGCCGACCACTGGCGACAACATCGATGTACTGTGGAGACCTCACGCCCCACGTGTTGAGCAATTCGGCTGTACGTCCACCCGGCCTCCCGCATGCCCACTATATGCCCTCGCTCAAAGTCCGTCAACTGCACATACGGTTCACGTCCACGCTGTCTCGGCATGCTACCAGTGTTAAAGACTGCGATGGAGCTCCGTATGCCACGGCAAACTGGCTGACACTGACGGCGGCGGTGCACAAATGCTGCGCAGCTAGCACCATTCGACGGCCAACACCGCGGTTCCTGGTGTGTCCGCTGTGCCGTGCGTGTGATCATTGCTTGTACAGCTCTCTCGCAGTGTACGGAGCAAGTATGGTGGGTCTGACACACCGGTGTCAATGTGTTCTTTTTTCCATTTCCAGGAGTGTATATTCGTACGATTATCTAAGAACAAGAATGCCGTAGTGCTTGTAGGTAAATATTACAGAAATGGTAATCCCACGTGGATGGTATATATCACCAATATAACTGATTCACAGGCTCACAGATCACTTAATCAGCTAACTATATCGACAATGAAAGTCGACAATGAAAGCTACAGAATTTTTCCAGTATATGTATATAATGCCACTCTCGCAAATATAATCAAGTATATATATATATATATATATATATATATATATATATATATATATATATATATACACTTGCGAGAGTGGCATTATATACTGGAAAAATTCTGTAGCTTTCATTGTCGACTTTCCTTGTCGATATAGTTAGCTGATTAAGTGATCTGTGAGCCTGTGAATCAGTTATATTGGTGATATATACCATCCACGTGGGATTACCATTTCTGTAATATTTACCTACAAGCACTACGGCATTCTAGTTCTCAGATAATCGTACGCATATTTATTGAAGTATACAATTTTCCTTTGTTCTCCCGTCATTCGCATGGACTCAGGGTGGCTTCTTGGGAGCCAACAGCGTTTTCCTATGAATTTTGTTTTGAAACCAAAGAATCTACTCACTTTGGAATGCGCTTACCACATAACTTTCTTCAGACATTGCAGCAGTCAGTTAAGGACGGCGTGATGCAGAAACTGAGAAGAACTTTGGGCACCAGTTTAATAATAATGTTCAGGTCCACGGCAGTTCACTGTTGAGTTATTTCGAAGGGCTGTGTGTAACGAATGGCAAGCATGTTTCCCAATGCTCAAGCCGTACCCATAAGGCAACATTCATTACACAAAGACCTTTGTTTCGGCAGACATTGTGCATAGTATTGTATCTGTGCTAGTTATCAGTGCTTCGTGGAAAAAGACCACAACGCGATAGCGGACGTCCTACCACGCTGTTAACTAAGTTTTACAAGTCAGATTTCATTATAATATAAAACTAAGCCGTGGGCCGCTCGTGCGTTATTGCTTGACATCTTGTTTTGGCGGTACTGCCGTCTCGTTTCTTATTCGATTCACTGGCGTCACTAAGTTGCTGGCTTGCCTTCCCGTGAGTGGAAGCAGCAGCGCTTATCGATAAGAGCACTGTCATACTATCTTTGGAGCGACCACTAGTATTTCCGGGTCATCGTCGTGTGTCGGGAGTTAGCGAGGATGGAGCAGCGGTGAGGTCCGGACAGCCATGACTCGCCCAACCATTGCCATAACTTCAATGGGGACGACCCTGGTTGGTCGTTTGACCGGTCGTCTTATCGGACGACGTGTGTTTGGTCGCTGGCCGCTTCCGGGTTCTCTGTGTGTATCGACTTGTGATTCCTCCTATTTTTTACATAGTGACTGGTTTTAGTATTGTTCTAGTTGTTTGTGGAAGCGTTTCCACGGAACTGTGTGTAGCTTGTGTGGTTTTGACTGAGCAGTCATTTTAATGCTGCCTGCATGCTGGATTGCGGTAGTCAGTCGGTTGGGATGGAGAAATGACGAAGTCTCCGTGGTGCTAGGCCAGGCCGGGACAGCTGGCGGCGTGCACGTGCTGTTGGACTGCGTGGTGCTAGACGCTAGAGGGACAATGTTCGTTGCCCACCGATCCAGGATGCTGAAGTTGAGTGATCAGATAACCTGTTATGAAACCTCAACTATTGTGACATGTCTCCATTCATTTGCGGGTTGTTGCTCCATGGGCCATTCGGGCTAGCAGAAATGTATGATGTGTTCCGGTCGGCGAAATCTTGCAGCCGTCTTCCTATATTGTGATTAATTGTTAAATTGACTGTTACTTACCAGTGAAGTGCACCAGCGGTATTTTCTGCCCTTTGGCCGTTAACGTCCCAGTTACCTTCCCTGGTTGTTAGCGTACTTTTCCAGCAGTGTGCCTTTCCTCGTCGTGCTGATGCTGTCCGGCCCGGCACGTAGTCGACAGTCTTTTAAATTGTTTGGTTCATATTTGCTTAGAGTGGTTATCGTTCCCTTGGTTGCTTTTAAACTCCAATTTCTGAGGATGCAGTGCTGTTCGTATCCTTGTCCTCGACCGATAATTTCCATCGTTGTGCCATTGGTCAGACGGAAGGGAATTGGTTAAATTGTTGGTCGGTCCTTGGGCCGTCCCAAGTTTGGGTTTCCGTCCGATTATTTAACTTCAGATCTTGGCTGCCTGCCTCACTTCACCTTACCTTCTCAGGCCAACCCTTGGAACACTTCTGAGCACCACTTGTTCTGTTTGTTTTAGATTATCATTTCCATTTTAGTTTGAAGCATTGTGCAATGCCTTCAGCCGTGTATTAATTCAGCTCTTTTAAATTTAACATAAAGGTCTTCAGTCATCTTAAATTAAAATTTTAAAGATTGATTTTATTTTAAAAAAAAATTTCCTTGAATTTGGTCCTATCTGAAACATTTTGTAATCAAGGCCCTAAGCCGTTAGTTGTTCTATATGTTATGTGAGGCCTTCAGCCGAAGATATACGTGAACCCCTTTTAATAAGGCCTACAGCTGTGTGTATTCTTTAAAGAAAAATGTTTTATAAGAAGGAAGAGGTTTATTTTAAATTGTTTACTGACTTGTTGTTCAGGCCTTCAGCCGTTTTTCAAATTTGTTTCTGGCCTTCAGCCATGCAATAAGTTAATATTTCCATAATTAGGGTTTCAGCCATTCTGTTATAAGTTTAAAATTGGTAAAATTGGTAAAATTGTTTATTAATGTGTTTTAATTATAATTGTCCTTCAGACGTCTAGTGTAGGCCTTCAGCCGATAATTGTTTTCAATGGCATGTTTTTTGTTTGTTTTTTTAATTTTACCTTCTATTTCTAATTGCTTTTGATTTGTATGCCACACCTTCAGCCGTTTTTGTTTTTGGTGTGGTTTTGGGCCTTTAACCCAGAAAGCATCTCAAGTTTTCTTTAACAAGGCCTTCAGCTGTATTGTCTAATTGTGATCTTTTAAGGGAATGTGTAAATAAATGGTTCTTAGAGAAATAAAGTTGTGTGTTTGATTGTTCAAATCAAAATAATTTTTTACGGGCCCACCCACAATCGTAACCTTATCCTGCGTGCTCTCTGAGTACCTACTAACCTTCAGGCAGAGTTTGAACGTGTAGTAAAGTTCTAGAAAACGTGATAAGTTATCATAATTTACAGTTGTTATTCTGAAAGATTACGTGAAACTTCATCTCGATTGCTGTACGGTCAATGCTAGCCGGTGTGGCCGAGCGGTTGTAGGCACTTCAGTCTGGAATGGCGCGACCACTACGGTCGCAGGTTCGAATTCTGCCTCCGGCATGGATGTGTGTGGTGTCCTCAGGTTAATTAGTTTTAAGTAGTTCTAAGTTCTAGGGGACTGATGACCTCAGATGTGAAGTCCCATAGTGCTCAGAGCCATTTGAACCATATTTGTATGGTCAATAATTTATTCATTCATAGAACGGTGTGTGTCTTAAACTATTTGCAAGCGTTCAAGCACTTAACAAAGCTTGCAGTCTCTAAGAGAGAGCAGAGACGACAGGTGGAATAACATGCCTGCCTGGTATGGCTCAAATGGCTCTGAGCACTATGGGACTTAACATCTTAGGTCATCAGTCCCCTAGAACTTAGAACTACTTAAACCTAACTAACCTAAGGACATCACACAACACCCAGCCATCACGAGGCAGAGAAAATCCCTGACCCCGCCGGGAATCGAACACGGGAACCCGGGCGTGGGAAGCGAGAACGCTACCGCACGACCATGAGAAGCGGGCGCCTGCCTGGTAGCGCGTTCTGTAGGCCACCGGGCCACTGAACTACAGTAAGAAGAATCTTACAGCTTTTCAATCCCTAATGAATCCCGCTATGTCGCATGACCGCACAACAGACGTTTTAATGATTTTGTGGGAAGTCAAGGACAAAATTTAGGTGATGTAAAGTTTTTGTAGCGGGCCCTAAAACTTGCAAACAATGTCTGCGGTCTTATCAGTGATACACTGTATCAACAGCTGCAATCTGATACTGTGGAAAAATAATTTTTTACCAAGAGGGGTTTGCCAGGGAAACGCAGAGATCCTGATTTGAGTTCTGACGCTTCACGCAGATTTAACTTGGGACAAATAATCAAAATATCACTGAAGAATTGCGTCTCAGTAATTGGATGTGGCGTTTGTGTAGTTAGACACTAATGTGTTAGTAGAAGCAGTGATAACTGTGATTTGAAATGATTTGTAGCACAAGAGATAATTTTAAAACTCGCTTATGCATTAACTCGCAAAATCTATACTGTCATTCCCTCGATTGCTTTTTCTCTTACAAATTCCTGAAGTAAAAGTTAATCATGGATGTAGGAAGTCAACGGGACAATGAAAGTGTTCTCTTACAAAGGCCATCGTCTCAGGTATACTTTCTCCCACTCTTTAACCTTCAGTTAGCATACTGTGACAATACACAGACAGCCGACTGGATGAGGTTTATTCCGTGGACAGAAGCCGGCATATAAAGATCTTTATTTATATGAACGCAGTTTGCACCATCCAGCGCAGAAGCAATCTGTCCTGTCCATTTTATTTCAAAGAGCCCAGACAATTTTAGAGCATTGTCACCTATGATCTGAAATGAAACACCTTAAGAATGTGTTCAGATACGAATTACGTAAAATTAGAGCTCCACTCGCTGGTGTGCGAAGGAGCAACTCCGGAAGAAGTAAACTCATGGCACTCCTTCCTTCTGTGGACAAAGTCGAGCAACATTGAATGAAAATGAAGTAGATGTAGAATTAGACCAGCAATGTGACCTCAGTGGAAGCCCAGTCCTTAAGCAGACATCCCAAGATGTCAGAGGATGGCTGAATATGGCTCTTGACACCGAAACCCATAGACAGGAGATAAAATAAAAGTGTGAATGTGGATAAAGGCAAACAGTTTTCTCCCAATGAAGGTCAACTGCAAAATATTACGTACACGTAGATGCACTTCATGTAGCAGCTTGTCCATTATTCTCCCACCAGTTTAACTGTTTTTCCTTCGTAGTACATCGTTATGGTCCGCTTACACTGAGGTGACCAACGTCATGGGATAGATGGTGTTAATACAGCGTACATAAGGTGTAAAAGTCCAGTGCATTAGTAGGGCCGGCCGAGGTGGCCGAGCGGTTCTAGGCCCTACAGTCTGGAACCGCGCTACTGCTACGGTCGCAGGTTCGAATCCTGCCTCAGGCAGGGATGTGTGTGCCGGCCGGAGTGGCCGAGCGGTTCTAGGCGCTACAGTCTGGAGCCGCGCGACCCCTACGGTCGCAGGTTCGAAACCTGCCTCGGGCATGGATGTGTGTGATGTCCTTAGGTTAGTTAGGTTTAAGTTGTTCTAAGTTCTAGGGGACTGATGACCTTAGAAGTTAAGTCCCATAGTGCCCAGAGCCATTTGAACCTTTTTTTTTGCATTAGTAGAGCTGTCATTTGTAGTCAGGTGATTTATGTGGATAGGTGTCCAATTTGATTATATCCGCACGACGGGAATTAACAGACTTTGAGCGCGGTGTGGTAATTGGAAATAGACACATGAGGCTCTCCATTTCGGAAATCGTTAGGAAATTCAATATTCCGAGGTTAACAGTATCAAGAGTGTGTCGAGAATAGCAAATTTCAGGCATTACTTCTCACCACGACCTTCACTTAACGACAGAGAATAGCGGCATTCGTGACGAGTCGTCAGTGCTAATAGACAAGCAACGCTGCTCTAAATAAACGAATCAATATGGGACATACGACGAACGTACCTCTTCGGACAGGGCGGCTCAATTTGACATTATTGAACTGTGGCAGTAGACGACCATCGCGAGTACATTTGTTAACTGCAAGGCATCCAGTACAGCGTCTCTCATGGGCTCGTGATCATACCTGTTGGACCCTAGACGACTGGAGACTGTGGCCTGGTCAGATGAGTCCCAGTTTCAGTTGGTAAGTGCTGTTGGTAGGGTGCGAGTCTGGCACAGACCCCCCGAAACCATGGACTCAAGTTATCAATAACGCACACTGGAAGCTGGTGGTGGCTCCATTAAGGTGTGGGTGTATCAATATGACACTATACATACTGATAGGCTGATGAAATGAAGGAGATCCAGACGGTAGTTAGAACTTTATTGTGCTGGGGCATTTCTGCCAACGCTCACGATACCGACCTGAAAATCCCTCCCAATGTGTCCAACGTAATGTTTCGCATGGATATGCTAGTAATTTTAGTGCATTAAGTGACCATCTAAAAGAATTCAAGTATTGCTTAAGAAGTATTAACGATGACTCGTCTATCCTGTAGTATGGTAATAAAGTAACCATCCTAGGTAGTATGGAGCAACCGAAATTTAGGTAAGCTATCAGGAGGATTTGAAACTTTAGATAAATGAGAATATAGCATGCTGTCTAAAATGATTTTTTGATTTCTTCAACAATGTAATAGTGGATAAAAAAGGACTTCTTTAACCTTAAGGTAATCTTCAACTGCATTGTAATATATTGCTTTGTTTTCAGACTAAAATCGAAATATTGTGAAATTCCGTACAAGTTATCTTCAGACTTTCTCCATTTAAAGGTATAGTCAGTCGCGGGGCTATTTAATGGGAGTATCGAAGTTTTCCTCTGACAACTTTGGTGTATTTGTTCCAAGAAAAAGCAGAAAGTTTCAGGTGGCTCTTTTTTACAAGTTGACACTTTAATAATTTTAATGAAAGATGACAAAACATAAAAATTATTTTTACTGACTTATGACGCATAACACGATGTAGAGAGCTCTCAGATTATGCACTTTGTGCTTTCATTATGGCTCCATAGTGACACTGTCTCACTTCATTTTTTGGTTTCGACTGGTCTACGTCACTTACTGTCTTTGACAACAAACGTTGTTTGTCAGTTTTGTATGGACGTCATTATGGGTCCATTTTAACTTCTTTTGTAAAAAGTGGTGTTATTTACTTTTGTTTACGTTCTCTTCTCGTTTTCATCAAGTTGAAATGTTATGTCGCTGTATGTGCTACTATTTGTACTCTTTTTGTGTTTTTAATAGGCACTCTGATGATTGGCTTTGCCCGAAGAGCGTCAGCACAATAAAGGGTATACCACCATCTGGGTCCATTTCATCAGGCTACCACCATTTTTAGAGTAGTATTTATACTGATTGTGATTATGGCTGCCAACCTCCATCAAGGCTTTATGTCTGTTCAACGGTGTGGGCTGTGTTTACATGGAATGGACTGGGTGCCTCTGGTCCAATTAAAACGATAATTGACTAGAAATGGTTTTCTCGGCTACTTTGAGACCATATAAAACCGTCCATAGATTTCTCGTTGCCAAGCAACGATAAGATTTTTGTGGGTGACTATCATCCATGTCACCGGTTCACCACTCTTTGCGCTTGATGTGAAGAGCATTCTAGACAATTCGAGTCAGATGAATTCCATCCAAAATTTGTGGGACGTAATCGAGATGTCAGTTCGTGCACAAAATACTGCACCGTCACCAGTGTCGCAATTATGGACGACTAAAGAGGCAGCATGGCTCAATATTTCTGCAGGGGACTTCCAACAGCTTGTTGAGCCCAGGCCACATCGAGTTGCTGTACTACGTCGGGCAAAAGGAGGTCCGACACGATATTAGGAGGTATCCCAATAGTTTTGTCACCTCAGTGTGTACTGAACAAATATACTAATCTTGAAAACTAGTTTTTGGTGATGTGATTGAGCCGTGCGCTGCTCGTGTTCACGCCATTTATCGCTTGCCATCTTCTCATTGCGGTTCTACATCTACATCTACGTCTACATGGCTCTATGGTTCAAATGGCTCTGAGCACTATGGGACTCAACTGCTGAGGTCATTAGTCCCCTAGAACTTAGAACTATTTAAACCTAAGCAACCTAAGGACATCACAAACATCCATGCCCGAGGCAGGATTCGAACCTGCGACCGTAGCGGTCTTGCGGTTCCAGACTGCAGCGCCTTTAACCGCACGGCCACTTCGGCCGGCTCTACGTCTACATCCATACTCCGCAAGCTACCTGACGGTGTGTGGCGGAGGGTACCCTGAGTACCTCTATCGGTTCTCCCTTCTATTCCAGTCTCGTATTGTTCGTGGAAAGAAGGATTGTCGGTATGCTTCTGTGTGGGCTCTAATCTCTCTGATTTTATCCTCATGGTCTCTTCGCGAGATATACGTAGGAGGGAGCAATATACTGCTTGACACTTCGGTGAAGGTATGTTCTCGAAACTTTAACAAAAGCCCGTACTGAGCTACTGAGCGTCTCTCCTGCAGAGTCTTCCACAGGAGTTTATCTATCATCTCAGTAACGCTTTCGCGATTACTAAATGATCCTGTAACGAAGCGCTCTGCTTTCCGTTGGAACTTCTCTATCTCTTCTATCAACCCTATCTGGTACGGATCCCACACTGCTGAGCAGTATTCAAGCAGTGGGCGAACAAGCGTACTGTAACCTACTTCCTTTGTTTTCGGATTGCATTTCCTTAGGATTCTTCCAATGAATCTCAGTCTGGCATCTGCTTTACCGACGATCAACTTTATATGATCATTCCATTTTAAATCACTCCTAATGCGTACTCCCAGATAATTTATGAAATTAACTGCTTCCAGTTGCTGACCTGCTATTTTGTAGCTAAATGATAAGGGATCTATCTCTCTATGTATTCGCAGCACATTACACTTGTCTACATTGAGATTCAATTGCCATTCCCAGCACCATGCGTCAATTCGCTGCAGATCCTCCTGTATTTCAGTATAATTTTCCATTGTTACAACCTCTCGATACACCACAGCATCATCTTCAAAAAGCCTCAGTGAACCTCCGATGCCATCCACAAGGTCATTTATGTATATTGTGAATAGCAACGGTCCTATGACACTCCCCTGCGGCACACCTGAAATCACTCTCACTTCGGAAGACTTCTCCCCACTGAGAATGACATGCTGCGTTCTGTTATCTAGGAACTCTTCAATCCAATCACACAATTGGTCTGATAGTCCATATGCTCTTACTTTGTTCATTAAACGACTGTGGGGAACTGTATCGAACGCTTTGCGAAGTCAAGAAACACGGCATCTACCTGTGAACCCGTGTCTATGGCCCTCTGAGTCTCGTGGACGAATAGCGCAAGCTGGGTTTCACACGACCGTCTTTTTCGAAACCCATGCTGATTCCTACAGAGTAGATTTCTAGTCTCCAGAGAAGTCATTATACTCGAACATAATACGTTTTCCAAAATTCTACAACTGATCGACGTTAGAGATATAGGTCTATAGTTCTGCACATCTGTTCGACGTCCCTTCTTGAAAACGGGGATGACCTGTACCCTTTTCCAATCCTTTGGAACGCTACGCTCTTCTAGAGACCTACGGCACACCGCTGCAAGAAGGGGTGCAAGTTCCTTCGCGTACTCTGTGTAAAATCGAACTGGTATCCCATCAGGTCCAGCGGCCTTTCCTCTTTTGAGCGATTTTAATTGTTTCTCTATCCCTCTGTCGTCTATTTCTATATCTACCATTTTGTCATCTGTACGACAATCTAGAGAAGGAACTACAGTGCAGGCTTCCTCTGTGAAACAGATTTGGAAAAATACATTTAGTATTTCGACCTTTAGTCTGTCATCCTCTGTTTCAGTACCATTTTGGTCACAGAGTGTCTGGACACTTTGTTTTGATCCACCTACTGCTTTGACATAAGACCAAAATTTCTTAGGATTTTCTGCCAAGTCAGTACATAGAACTTTACTTTCGAATTCATTGAACGCCTCTCGCATAGCCCTCCTCACACTACATTTCGCTTCGCGTAATTTTTGTTTGTCTGCAAGGCTTTGGCTATGTTTATGTTTGCTGTGAAGTTCCCTTTGCTTCCGCAGTAGTTTTCTAACTCGGTTGTTGTACCACGGTGGCTATTTTCCATCTCTTACGATCTTGCTTGGCACATACTCATCTAACGCATATTATACGATGGTTTTGAACTTCGTCCACTGATCCTCAACACTATCTGTACTTGAGACAAAACTTTTGTGTTGAGCCGTCAGGTACTCTGTAATCTGCTTTTTGTCACTTTTGCTAAACAGAAAAATCTTCCTACCTTTTTTAATATTTCTATTTACGGCTGAAATAATCGATGCCGTAACCGCTTTATGATCGCGGTTGTGGCATCTCGTCTCTTATTCGATTTACTGGCGTCACTAAGTTGCTGGTTTGCCTGCCCGTGAGTTGCAGCAGCAGTGCTTATCGATACGATAACTGTGGTACTATCTTTGGAGCGACCGCTAGTATTTCCGGATCGCGTTGTGTGGAGTGGAGGGTTGCGAACGAACATCAGGACGGTTGGGGCGCAGCAGCGAGCAGGTCCGTGCAGCGCGAGGGCAAACCAGGGCCCTGGCGGCGTGTTGCCACTGCCGGAGGGGTAGCTGCGAGTGCAACGACTTCATTGCACAGTGCACCTTTTAAGTTAACTGCTAATGCAACCTCGACTATTCTGAGATCTCGCCTTTGGTCGGCGGGTTGTTGCTCCCAGAGCTGCTGAGCCTGGTGGCAACGAGTGAAGTGTTTCGAGGAAGTGAAATTTTGCATCCGTCTTTCTCAGTTTGTTATTCATCATTGATTTATCCTTATTGGTAATGTGCAACCAGGGGTATTTTCTGCCTTGTGGCCACTAATGCCCCAGTTACCTGCCCTGGAGGTTAGCGTATTTTTCCGGCAGTGTACCTTTCCTCGTCAGGTTGATGCTGTCCGACATGGCGAGTAGTTTGACAGCCTCTTGTATCGTATTGTGAATATTTTTTTTTGGGAGCTCTACCTTGGTTCTAATGTTCCCTTCGGCCTAGGGGGTTTTCTGAAGACGTAGTGCTGCCTGTCTCTTCGCCCTTGCCTAAAGATATTCCATCGCTGTACCGGTGATTGGACGTTAGGTGGATTGGTTAGTCGGTCGGTCGGCGCTTAAGCTACTCCTAGTTTGAGTTGCCATCCTGTTACATGAGTACAACTCTTGGCTGCCTGTCTCACCTTACCTTATGTTGAGTTACCTTCCCAGGCCGACCCTTGGAACCCTTTCTGAGAACTGCTTGTCCTGATTCCTTAGATTGTGATGTTTGTGTTATTTGTAATTGTCTAATTATTGTTGGTGTGGCCTTCAGCCGAGCAATAATTTCACTTCTTTGGTGATAAGGCCTTCAGCCATGTTACAATAAGATTTTTTTAAAGCAAACTTGTTTTAAAAACAAGGTATTTGTTGAGATGTGTGCTATTTGGAATTTTTTACTGACTTCTAATTCAGGCCTTCAGCTGTTTGTTATTTGAAATTGTTCGTGGCCTTCAAGCGAGTGATAACTTCACTTCTTTTATAATAAGGCCTTCAGCCGTGTTACAGTTTGTTTTAAAACGAAGTATTTGTCTTAATATGTGCTATCTGGAATTGTTCTTCTGACTTCGAATTCAGGCCTTCAGCCGTTTGTTGTTTGAGGTTATTGTTGGTGGCCTTCGGCGCTAAAATTGTGGAATGTTCCGGTGCTAAGGCCTTCAGCCGTCATACAGTCAACTGTGTCTTTTTAAGAGATTGTTTTAAAATTTTAATTGTTTTAAATAAGGTTTACGTATTTCTTGTGCAACCGAGAGTAACTGATTACGGCCCCATCTACAATCGTAACATCGTCCTGCCCCATCCTGAGAAACCAGCTCCCAGTGATGTACTCTACCCTACACGGATTCAGAGGATTACTAACTATAAATGGACGATGTTTTATATTAAACTAAACAATGTTAATGAAGAATATAATAATGATGTTGATTTATTTGTTTCACTGGAAAAACAGTGACCTTAGGTACTCATTTATTTCTTTATTGTTATGTGGAAATACAATTTACATAAATTACAAGATATTACAGAGGGTTAGAAGTCGTACCTACCGTGGCAAAAGTTCGTTAATGATAATACAAACGTTGGCCTGACAGGAATTTGTCTGTTTAAAACACTTTCTCGCACGTAGGAATCACTTTATTTCATCTGATTAATGAGTGAATGATGAATGACATATACATTTAAATGGGTTTATGTAATAACTAAGCGTCAGGCAAAGTCTTTCAGTGTTTATCTGGAGGAAAAAACGTTAATAATGTTGTAAAGTCATTAATATGGGTTGCATCATATATATTTACCAGTTTTATTCGCAAATGAGCACCCATACTGGCTTGAAAACTACGTTGGCAATTAAATAGTAAGTTCTCGGGTTTGCAGCCGCATCAGATGATTAAAATTACACAGGCTTTCAGCCAAGCACCCCTCGGTCATGGTCAAGTTGTATGAAGTTGGCAATTATTTCAGATAACATCTACATAGTCAGTCAAGATTGAGTTATAGCTTATAAGCCAGGAGTTCGAAACCACTTAGACTGGTATGAATTAACTCGTTAAAACGAAATAGCCTGTCGTAATCGATCAGAATGGTGTTAGACATTCACTATGATTAGAAAGAATCTAGAATAATGGCCTTGTAATACTGTGTGTAGCCGGCCGCGGTGGTCTCGCGGTTCTAGGCGCGCAGTCCGGAACCGCGCGACTGCTACGGTCGCAGGTTCGAATCCTGCCTCGGGCATGGATGTGTGTGATGTCCTTAGGTTAGTTAGGTTTAAGTAGTTCTAAGTTCTAGGGGACTGATGACCACAGCTGTTAAGTCCCATAGTGCTCAGAACCATTTGAACCATTTGAACCAATACTGTCTATAAGTTGATTAAACAAATAATTATAACTGTTCAGAGACTTCGAAGAAGTTGTTTGCGGTAATGACTTTTTTGTTGCTAGGTACATGTAGCTGATGGTGGTTCATATGGTGTTAAGAGCGAAGTTAAAATTTTGTACTGTGGAAAATTGGGAAATTTGTGATAAGTTCCTATGGGACCAAACTGCTGAGGTCATCGGTCCCTGGGCTAACACACTACTTTCTCTAACTTAAACCAACTTCTGCTAATGGAAACACACACACCCATGGCGGAGGGAGGACTGTAACCGCCTACGTGCGAACCGTAACTAGGCGCCTAGACCGCGCCGCTACTCCTGGCGGCTTTATACTGTGTCAAAAGTGCGTAAGGTAGATAGCGATATTGAGTATTTAGATGTGATAGCATAATTAGCTGAAGCTATGTGCATTATGTCGTTTATCGTTCGTGAAGGAAAAACAAAGGAGAAAATGGATAAATATACCCAACTAATTAACTTTTGGGCAGTAAATCAAATATACTGATATAATAACATAGTGAGCTATAGTAAGAGATTATGAAATATAGAAAAGGTACTTTATGGCTTGTAAGATACGGGATTAGGTTATTTACGCTGGATGAATTACTAGATCTACACAGGGAAGCGAAAGAGTACTCCGTAGTTATGTTCGAATTGTGGACTTAAGAGTGTAAACGAAGGATTATCCCAGAATTGCACTGGGATTAAGTCATATTAATGGTTGTCTGTTATGATGTGTTAATACTAACCAGTAATCGTTCCATATGATAAAAGAAAACAACTATTTAGTATTTATTATTTTGAATTTTACTAATGAATGCTGTGATGAAAAAGCCAATACCCCTACGGATGGTGGTGGTACAGATTCAGCTGTCACCGAGGTGACATTCGGTCTAAGCCCCAAGGCGTGTGGCAGTCCGCTTATATCGGTTGTCAGTCATCATCATTGAGCCTTGCAGGTGGTAGTAGTATCGACTCAGTTGTCAACGCGATGACATTTCGTCTAAGCTCTGAGGTGTGTGAGGATCCACTTATTTCGGCCGTCGTAAGTTATTGAACTCAGGGATCGAACGGGATAAGCACCTCAGCTCAGAGGAACGATCACTCCGCGGACAAGGGGGATTATTCATGTTGTTAATCTGAACTGATAATTGTTGTGGAAAGCCTAGAGCTGGTCAATAGCAGCGGGCAGCCAACTGTGCGAGCATAACGCCACCGCTAAAGAATCCGCCGGCGCAGAAAAAGTTTAAAAGATATTAAGAAAAATTGCAGTTCAGTTGGTATCTGCATGTGAATTGGTAAATATATGTAACGCGCCAAGCATTATTGGTTGTGATTTTTATATGTAATGATTGATCGTTAACGATTGTTACTGATGTTAAGTGTCGCCGGACTTTGTTTATTACGGAAAAATACTATGGCGTGGAACCTAATTTCTGCTTGAAATGATCTTCGTAGCTTTACTTTGGAAGGTTTACTATGCTGAATGATAGTGTGTTTTTATATGACTGACTTGGAAGATTGGACTGATTAGAGTTGGTTTAGAATAGACGACTGGCGGTATATTTTTAAAAGTTAGTTTATTTATTCTGTGCAAGTGAGTTGCTTTTAGGAAGTCGTGATTTTAGACGCGATGCGTAGCATTCAATTCGCCCTCGGCAGTTTATGAGGAATCAGACATGTTATCAGTTCAAGGCTGGATTACTATCGTGAGCTAGTAAAATATGAGCGATAATTATACAGGCCCCATATTCGTGTGTGCCTTCCTTGACCGATAACTCGACCCGGCCAATTAGTTGACAAAACAGAATACTCCGCGAATAGTGAGCGCCCGAAGGGTAACAGAAAACTCACAATACATTATCAGGCATACCTCTTAGACAGATATCTTATTTCATTCATGATGGAACATCCTGTTTGCCTAAGGCTACAACGTTCCCATGAGACGGTGTAAACTACAGTACGCCACGCGGGCCCTTTTATCTCGTACCAGCCAAGCAGCCGCCACAAATTTAAATTAATCTGCAAAGCGTGGACGCTGGCGCTGGTGGGTCTGCCGGAACTAGCGATTCTAATTGGACAGGCCATTGGAGGGTCGTCCACCTGGTGTCGCGGTCGGATGATATGTCGCGAGGGTCGCGCTCCCCTCCTACCGTAATGTTTAGCCTACTGATGCTGCTGACCGCCGCACAGCGGAGGCAGGAGGGTGGCCTACAGTGGCGGCGCTTAATCCAGGGCCCGGCGACCGCGAACGCAGGCGTCGCTCACTGACCGCCGGAGACGGACCCTTGACCGCCGCGCTCCCCATGGGAGCTTTGGGGGCTGGAGGAGGGTAGGGGTGAGAGGGGGACTGACTTCTGCCTGATTGGCTGCCAGGCCTCCCTGAGCGCCCGCTGCGGTAAACACCATCCTTCTTTCGGCGGGGGATCCCACCTCCCTCCGCAGTGTGAACATATGGTGGTGGGAGTCCCAGCGCCGCTGTTGCCACATACGTATTTCATGATACGATAAGCTAGCGAAGAGTAAGCACGCGGCATCCGACGGGGGTAAAGGATCATTTATTCCAGGGCACTCACGTGTAACCGAGATAGTTTTATTTATAACGCAGGAAGATGTCTGCAGGTTCGCCAAAGAGCTGTCGCGCGTAGGGCCCGGTTCTTCCGTAACTGTTTCATAAAATACGCTCTGTTTCTTAGCCTATAATGTCTACGCATGCCCTACGGGATGTACTGCATATCAATAATACGAACGTAACCAACAGTTAAAGTAAGTTGATGCTAGTAGTGTTCTCTTTGTTTTTCACTTTTCTATGATGGTGTGTTGTCGGTCACTTATGTCTTCATTTATTTGATTTTTTCACTTTTTTATGATGGTGTGTTGTTGGTCACTTATGTCTTACTTTATTTGTGGGGCCACGGTGTTCATAGCTCCAGTGTAGTTAGTTAAGATACATGAACTCCACCTACGCTGCGAAAAATGCGCATTTGTTTCATCATACACGTGTATGAATGTTGTCAACGTAGGCGTATGTCCTAAAGTCGATGTCATCTAAAAACGCTATCTTGCTGAAACGCTCTCCAGCTGTATTCTTCTCGTTTCTGTGTTATGTCGTTCTTGTTTATGTTGAAATGTATTTATTTACGCCAGTGTGATGAAACATATTGTTGTATACCTTCCTGTTATTGAGATGTAGTTACTTTCGTAGAAGACGCTTGGCCATTACGGGTTAAGAAACAAATCCTACATTATGAAATATTGTGTAGTACGTGGGCTGTTCGGAAAGCAAGGCCCTATCGGTCGCGAGATGAAAACCAGAGCGAAAGTGAAAAATTTTGTATTCGCAACAGTTAGCCACACCTTCCGGCTACATCTCTAAATAGCCGCTGCTGCGACTTAGAAATGTGTCGTGGCGTTATAGAAACTTTCCAGTATCCTCGTCACATAAATCTGCCGCCTGTGTTTCCCCCCAATTCTCTACGTTGGTCTGCCTTTCGTTCAAATCTATACGTTGGTGTGGCTATTTTTATTTGTGCTGAAACGTTGTCTTCGTGGCCAGCAGTTCATGTGACCAGAGACGAACAACAGAGTGGCTGTATTGTGGGTGATCACACGCTTCCCATCGAAAACACTGCTTGAGCGTCTTCATTGCTCCTGCAGAATTCGATTGAAAACCGTCTTGAAGAAAGAAATGCGCGACATTTATGTTATGTGGGCTGCACAGCTTCAGGCGAAATCTCTCACCAGATATACACTCCTGGAAATTGAAATAAGAACACCGTGAATTCATTGTCCCAGGAAGGGGAAACTTTATTGACACATTCCTGGGGTCAGATACATCACATGATCACACTGACAGAACCACAGGCACATAGACACAGGCAACAGAGCATGCACAATGTCGACATTAGTAGAGTGTATATCCACCTTTCGCAGCAATGCAGGCTGCTATTCTCCCATGGAGACGATCGTAGAGATGCTGGATGTAGTCCTGTGGAACGGCTTGCCATGCCATTTCCACCTGGCGCCTCAGTTGGACCAGCGTTCGTGCTGGACGTGCAGACCGCGTGAGACGACGCTTCATCCAGTCCCAAACATGCTCAATGGGGGACAGATCCGGAGATCTTGCTGGCCAGGGTAGTTGACTTACACCTTCCAGAGCACGTTGGGTGGCACGGGATACATGCGGACGTGCATTGTCCTGTTGGAACAGCAAGTTCCCTTGCCGGTCCTGGAATGGTAGAACGATGGGTTCGATGACGGTTTGGATGTACCGTGCACTATTCAGTGTCCCCTCGACGATCACCAGTGGTGTACGGCCAGTGTAGGAGATCGCTCCCCACACCATGATGCCGGGTGTTGGCCCTGTGTGCCTCGGTCGTATGCTGTCCTGATTGTGACGCTCACCTGCACGGCGCCAAACACGCATACGACCATCATTGGCACCAAGGCAGAAGCGACTCTCATCGCTGAAGACGACACGTCTTCATTCGTCCCTCCATTCACGCCTGTCGCGACACCACTGGAGGCGAACTGCACGATGTTGGGGCGTGAGCGGAAGACGGCCTAACGGTGTGTGGGACCGTAGCCCAGCTTCATGGAGACGGTTGCGAATGGTCCTCGCCGATACCCCAGGAGCAACAGTGTCCCTAATTTGCTGGGAAGTGGCGGTGCGGTCCCCTACGGCTCTGCGTAGGATCCTACGGTCTTGGCGTGCATCCGTGCGTCGCTGCGGTCCGGTCCCAGGTCGACGGGCACGTGCACCTTCCGCCGACTACTGGCGACAACATCGATGTACTGTGGAGACCTCACGCCCCACGTGTTGAGCAATTCGGCGGTACGTCCACCCGGCCTCCCGCATGCCCACTATACGCCCTCGCTCAAAGTCCGTCAACTGCACATACGGTTCACGTCCACGCTGTCGCGGCATGCTACCAGTGTTAAAGACTGCGATGGAGCTCCGTATGCCACGGCAAACTGGCTGACACTGACGGCGGCGGTGCACAAATGCTGCGCAGCTAGCGCCATTCGACGGCCAACACCGCGGTTCCTGGTGTGTCCGCTGTGCCGTGCGTGTGATCATTGCTTGTACAGCCCTCTCGCAGTGTCCGGAGCAAGTATGGTGGGTCTGACACACCGGTGTCAATCTGTTCTTTTTTCCATTTCCAGGAGTGTACATACTTGGCGGGAGACACTGTTATTTTACGCATTTCTACGTGATCATTTTGCGCTCTGAACTGAAAAGAGCGGCGTGGAGTGATCGACAGACACACTAAAGACACTGCTCAACGTATCTGTGCAAAGTTCCATAGTGTTTCAACAATGGTTTCCATTTGGCGCCTAATCGGACCTTACTTTCCTAAGTGGTATGCCTCGTTTATAAGTTGCAGATGTTGCTGCGAAAGATCTGATGTTTGGTACACAAGAATATTGGGCAGCCAAGATCACGTGTCATTATAGTTTTATTATGCACAGTAATATCATTTCCAGAAGATCCGAAGACGACTTCTGTCGAAATCCGTGATCGAAGAAATAAAACAAAAACATTATAACATAGGATCTGGGCTCCCAAATATTCTTATAGTGTGTGGTGTTGTCAACGTATCTTCAAGTTCGGTGTCTGCTTCATCTAAACTCGTTCTGTTGTTGTGCTCTCCTCGTTCTTGTGCTGTGTTGTACTTGTTTATGTTGACATGTGTTTATTCATGTTAGTTTGATGAAAGCATTGAGTACATACACAAAATATACCGATGTACGTTTAGTGAGAAAAATGTAAACAAACATTAATGCTCGGCACTGGTACAACATTTAGTCGTGATTTACACCACACAAGTGGCCGGCCGAAGTGGCCGAGCAGTTCTAGGCGCTACAGTCGGGAACTGCGCGACCGCTACGGTCGCAAGTTCGAATCCTGCTTCGGGCATGGATATGTGTGATGTCCTTAGGTTAGTTAGATATAAGTAGTTCTAAGTTCTAGGGGACTGATGACCTCAGAAGTTAAGTCCCACAGTGCTCAGAGCCATTTGAACCCATAAAAGTGCTGTCACTCAATTCAAATAGACCAAGAGACCGAAAGCACCAGTGCTTAAAGCAGGAATACCTGAAAAATGTGCATGCAGACGTTAGCTATGAGTGTAAGCAGAGGTCGGAATTAGACACACTATCTACACAATCACAGATATGTTATGAAACGAAATGTTTCAGGTCTGGAGTCAAATCTAAATGGTAAATATATTTCATACCGAGTGACTCAGGTGTTTCACAGAAATGAGGTGAAACGCTTATGGTGAAGTAAATCTGCATTGTTAGAAATTGCAAAGACGGAATTAATACACGGTAATTTACTGAGCTATTTTTCTTATTTGGGCAATTTACAATAAAGACGTAATCGAGTAAGCTGATAAGTTTCAAAATGTAAAGTCTCATTTTGAAGTATTCTAACAGGAATTTTAATAGTTAAACACGTCAAGCACTTATACCAGAGGTAATTAGCTAAATCTATATGTGTTTAATCAGGTGTTTGTGTATTGTGTGTGTGTGTGTGTGTGTGTGTGTGTATTGTGTGTGTTAAACGGGGGACCTAGAAGCGACAGAGAGTCTTCGGTCCTGCCATGGCCGTCACTGGTTCATAACTGCACAAGAGACCACAGAGGTCCACCGACCACACCGCTGCCCAACACAGAACCCAGGGTTGTTGTGCAGTTCGACCCAGTAGAATCCCCCCCCCCCCCCCCGTAATTTCTCATACCAGACGAATGTAACCATAAATGTTTGCTTGATAGAGTAACGGTTGTGTACCCGTACGTTGAGACAGTGTTTGAGCAGGAATCGCCGACATAATGTAAGTGAAGTGTAATAAGGGGATTCAGCCCGTATTCGCCGAGGTAGATGGAAAACCGCATTAAAAACCATTAACAGGCTGGCCGGCACACAGGACCTCGACACAAATTTGCCGGGCGGATTCGTGGCGGGGACTGGCACGCCTTCCCGCTCGGGAAGCAGCGCGTTAGACAGCGCGGCTACTGTTCCCCATAGTCTTACACTGCTCGCACCATACTGCGTCCGTGGCACGGTGCTGCATGTATCGAACAGCTGTTCGCGTCGATGACGGCACAGAAAGAGACAACTATCGATTCGGTGTAACAAGAGACATGATTGATGTGACCAGGCAATGTGGTTTTATTGATGCCTGGTGCCATCTAGATGGTCTCGTCCCCACTTCAGTCGTAATGGACGACATCGTTGTGTCAGCATGGGTGGAATACGTACTAGCAATCTGCTGTGCAGCCCCACAGTATGCACGTCACAGATTGCCGATTGTACTACACAACAAAGCAAGTGCTGTGATGAGTAGGAACGTAAAATACCTTGTCGCTTGGTCGTGGTTTCACGGTTCTCCCACTAGCTCTCAAGCACGCTCACGGTGGTAGCTCGCGAACAGCCAGTCAGCTTCGCTGTTTATGTAATTGTTCATTTCTAGGAGCTACGCCATAACAATCTGTTCCTTATCAAAGTCACTGTTATCAGTGGAATTCCCCATTTATTGCCCTTATCCTCGCCGGAATTATTTCCCATTCGTCTCTTATATACTACCTTTACAGCATCAAGTGCCCGTAACGTCGCCAGCGGCATTCAGTGTCACGGTGGGCGGTGGTCGTTATGTTCTGGCTCATCAGTGCATGTATTAAAAGGAGCACTGGAGCTTCCCTCAGTTTCTTGCAGTAACTAATTTTAGCAGACACGAAATAGGAGTGATAGGTTGTACTTACTGGAATTAAGGAAAACGTGGAAGGGAGGACCCACCAATGTAACTTAGTTGACGCAGTTGCGATAAACACTGCGTCCAGATGCTGCAATGGTTAATGCAACTACCTAGTAAGCAGGAGACACCGGGTTCCAGTCTCGGTCCACCGCACATCATCACTCATCGTCGCTGAATCCGCACAAAGTTCCGAAGCAGCTGTCGTCAATAATCCCCTCTATTTCCTTTCCTTTCTAGCCCCTCCACCTTCAATAGACATATAACAGTGTTTTAGAAAATTACTGAGGAAAATTCAAAAAGACGAGCCAGAAGCCTATGCAGTTTACATACCATCAATATTTGGCAGGACTGCACAGAAGGCTATTTACTGTATTTAGAAAATAATACACTTAAATTTTTTTAGTTAGTATACACGCAAAGTAACAAAACAATTTATCTAACACGCAAGCAGATTACAGGTACTGATTGGCTCAGGGCTTTTAATTTAATAGCAAGCACCGTCACTAAATTACATTTATCCAGGGAATCCTATTTCAAAAACAAAACACTTGCAGAGAGGCTCGCTGAAATGCGAGATTACTCGAATTGCCCGGAAACCAACTTATAACTATAAGAAATTATGTTTTATTCATAAGAAATAAAGCAGGCGAAATGCCGAGTTTCAACGAACTGAATGTAAAATGTTTTACATAAAATTAATTTTATTTCCACTGCAAGAACATTCAAACCACACAGTCCCTGTAGATTGTTTCCGCCTACTAGTGACAGTTAAAATTTACAACGAATTGCATTGCCGCCAGCACCATCGGTTTAACCCAGGAAACCGCAGTTACAGGCCAGACAACAGTGGCCAACTCTAGAACAGATAAAATACACGCTTAAATACAGGCTTATAATATAGTCTATTAAGCTCTACAGAATTAAGACGGGAACTCCGGGGAAGTATATGTATCCAGTTAGTACACGTATGTCTTATTGACTTGACACACGACGAAACAGTACAGTCACGAAGCAGAACTCCAGTATTACTTTTTTGCATTAGCCACTTATCTACTTGATATTGAAGGTGAACCAACTGCTATTCCGGTGCGGTAACTGCAGATGTCTGACATGCCGAACATTACAAATCAGCCTCGTTAACCATATTTGACTCACAAGTAGTATAAAGTTCACACATTGCTCACCATGCAATCTTCCCTCGCCTACAATCCGTCAGCACTCGCTACGGAAGCAGCAATGCGGTTAAACAAGTCCACCGCGAGTCCTAGTATGCAATCACTGGCCTATCAATCAGTGTTGTGTCGATCCAGAGACCACGAGAAAAGCTGCCCATAGTCACTGCAGTCGACCACTTTCTTCTCCTCGTGGACGGAGTCACTTAAAACTCCTTCCCCGGTCATGACTTCTCTCGGCCGTCCAGAGGTGTAGTAGAATCTCAGAGCAAAGACAGGCGAGCGTAATAACAATGGATACGCCCACGTGAACGTACCAAATAATATATCACATTCATTAACCAGCAGTATTTACAGTACCATATATGTGAGTTATCATTTCTCTACCAGTGTCTGCCAATTTAGTACAGTATTTTATTTGGCTTCACTTTCAACTGGACCTAGTCCAGACAATTGTGAGACAGTTATGAACCGTGATATTTGCATTAAAATCATAGTAGGAGAAGAACCGATAGGCCGGCCGTAGTGGCCGAGCGGTTCTAGGCGCTACAGTCTGGAACCGCGCGACCGCTACGGTCGCAGGTTCGAATCCTGCCTCGGGCATGGATGTGTGGGATGTCCTTACGTTAGGTAGGTTTAAGTAGTTCTAAGTTCTAGGGGACTAATGACCTCAGCAGTTAAGTCCCATAGTGCTCAGAGCCATTTGAAACATTTTTTTAATGAACCGATAATTAGTGCAAGATATCGGACATCACTGACATCTGCTCAAATAAACGTACGAGAGTGTGCTGAAAAGTAATACCCCCGAATTATTTATGTGAAAACTCTTCAAGATTTTTAAATAAAACGAATGTCTTTAACATTCTGCATGTTTATTCCTCATCTATACATATTTATCTCATAACGTATTAGCCCTGGCGACGAACACCTTTCTGCCAAAGATAGACCTGTTTATTCATACCGTTGCTGTAGAAAGTTCAACATCACTTCTGATTGCACCGCTCCATCACTATCTAAGTGAAGATCTCGAAGGTGTTCTTTAAGTTTTGGAAACAGATCAAAATAGGACCGTATGGAGGATTATCGTTGAAAGAGAACCCAAAGCGCTGGATTGTTTCAAATGTTGCAGCGCCCATTTGTAGACTGGCATTGACATGGTGAAGGTGAGGGTGCTGCATGTAGAGAAGAACTCCTCAAATCCGTGCTTTCAGTATTCTGACCGTGTCTCACGCACCGAGATATTACGTTACACATCGACTGTCAAGCGTAACAATTCGGAGCCATCTAGCGGCAGCAACTTCCGTCAGCGAAGTGGGGAAGTCGAGCGAATAATATTCATGACATGCAATACCTCGGCTAGTATTGAGAACAGAATAAAAGATTCGGAGGCGATACTTTTCGGCAAGGTCTAGCACTTTTCCGCTAGAAGTCATTTCTGGAGTGTAGCGCGAATAGGTAGATAGCGTCACGCTGTCAGCTGTGTTTATCATTCGTCATAAGGGGAACGGTGAGGTTGGTCGAGGAACAGAACCGGGAGTGGGGTAGGAATTTCACTCACTGACTCGAAAGACCTCATATTCTGGATCCATAGCTTGTCGCCGAAATCCGTTCTGGTTCACGCGAGGGGTGCTAGCCGTGGCGACTTGGACGAATCAGACTGGGACCAGCTCCGAGGAGTAAGCTGCCTGTCGTTTATAGATGTAGCGGTGAACAGCGGTTAACAGAGAAGTCCTTCCGCTGGCGGAAAGACGGCTCCCGCACCGACATCAGCTTGTGTTTTCTAGCAGCTTGCCGGTGTTTACTAAGGGTGGGCACGTTTTGGAACTTTCCTAGAGATTAACATCTCTGTGTCGCGCGTTGTGGTCCTGATGCAACAAAGTTTACTGTGCGACCAATTGCTTCAGTTTCTTCAGTGGATTTAACCGACGATGTTGCGTATTCCGTTCCCCGTGCTACTGGCAGGTATAAATCTGATTTTCAGGGGCCGGCAGAGCATATTTTAGATAGTTAAATGGTGTGCAGTGCACCTCAGGTTCCCTTAGTATTTCTGGTTCTTGTAATTACGCTTCTAAGAACTGTTCTCTTTAAAATTTTTTGGTTTATAAAACTATTCTGCAATGCACTATCCGCTTGTGCTGCATTTGAATAGGTTGTCAGATCGGGGTCATTTGTAACAGTAATTTGTTAGTTAATTCTGCTCTATTTTGGTGTCTGGACGGGAGTTGCCTTTTGCTCGGGATGTATCATGTCTTAACTGTTGTTTATACGGCGAAGCGGGTACGTGTGCAACGGGTATTGGCATTTATATTGAATTTTATTAAACTATTCGTTTTGGTGTTGCTTGAACGACTGTAATCTTATAATTTAGTTGCTGACTTTGGAGTATTAAAGTAATTCTGTGTTCCCTAGTTCCAATGCTAGTGCACTTCCAGTTATTTAAATCGTTTGGGTTCAAAAATCAAGCTTAAGTATTTTTTTTAAATTTCTTGTCAAGTTCTCAGCTTTAAGTTCTTGCTGAAGACGCATGTGCCTTCATTAAATCTCTGACACCTTTCTGTCAAATCTTGATGCGTGTACATTTGTAACATCTGATTTTGTTGCTAATTACCCAGAGGTGCGTGCGTTTTGCTCGCCGGTAAGAACACTATGAGTCATTAGAAATTACTGGGACTTGATTACATTCAATTTAAATTTGACTGTTTTAGGGAATGAGTTCCTTGTGCTTAACGGTAATAGCTTAGGTGCAAATCTGATTTGTTGCCACATTCATTTTAACATTATTTTAATCTGTGTTTTAGAATGTGATGGTGTCTCTGTTCTTTGAGCAGTTTAGCATGTGAAGTGTCCCGATTAGCCGGTAACTTCGGAAACGAAACGTATTCCGTTTGAATTTCGTTGACAATTTTTATTGTATTCTTAACTTTTACATATTTTTCAAGGAACTTGGTCATTGAACAAATTCTGTTTAAAATTTATCTGCGTCACGATTGGTGTTCAAGTTGTGTTTGTCCTGTCATTCCATCCCCAACCAAGTGGCAGACAACATTCCAATTACTTTTGATTTTACTTGAATGTTACAACGTTGTCACATTTATCATGACTTTGCTGTAAAATTGACTGCCTCTGTTGTCCTAACATAGCCGTATATACAGTTCCTTAGCTCTGATTGGATTTCGTACAAAGGAATTTTTGGCAGGAAGAAAGAGGGAAGGTTCTTTACTAATTGGTTTCGGTGGAATTATTGTGCGATTGTTTCTACAGAAACCAGAGATTCTCAGTAGGTCACACAGATCCTTTTCAAGATACTGATACGTTTTCTCATACGGAGAAACAACAACTTATTCTTCGGCTTCTGCATTTCAAGGCTTCGGCAATATGCCAGTTCCGACATCACATACACAATCCCCTCTTTCTCAGCCGACCCAAATGTCTCCTTCATGACGACTTGCACTTGTTTACAATGACTGGAAATCTTCAAGCCATCCACTTGAGTTTCTGTCACCGTTATTCCCGGCGTTCTTTAATCTCCTCAAGTTTATAACATCCCAGTTGTACCAGGATTTCATCATTTTTTAGGTGGTTTCTCCTCGAGTAAATCTCTGACATATAAAAAATCTCATTACTACTGACTGACGGTATTCTGGTCCCTTTATCTCTCAGTACAGATTTTTTTGCAGTCCAGTAGCATGCCATTGTTTTATAAATTTTCAAATTTGTGGCAGTTCTAACCTTTTTTGCGAGAAAAGTCCAAGTACAGCCATTAGATCGCTTTCCTTTATTTTGGTTCAACCGGATTCGAACCAGCTGCCGATCTTCAGATATGTTTGAAAATTAATTTATAACTGGTTAAAATTACAAATGCTTTATAATTTAAGTTCAGATGGCATAAAGATTTTTAAGAAATTAGTTACAATAGAAATTTGTGCAACATACCATTTGTAGCAGTTTCAGAGTAACCTTTCGAAAATGACACTGAAAGTCCTAACAAGCCATACACTTGTCTGCTATGGCTGTATAAATATACATTTAATAACCTCGATTGATGCAATACCTACAGCGCTGAATACCACCTTGTGTTTGTAGAGAGTGGAATCACGAAATTTATAAGAAATGCTTCTAAGTGTAGCATGAATCACTGATGTGAAATATAATAGCATTAAAATCTTTTAAAAGAACTTTACAAAACAGTTATCAGAACATTTTTAAGACTATTTTTGGAAGGATCCGAGCTGGTGCAAGGTCTGTAGCGCTCGACAGTGCCCTCTGCGGACTAACGTAATACAGAAACGAAGTCACTTAATACAACAAATGAAACAATGACGAGCACTTTATTACTATTAAAATCTTTAAAAGAGCTTTGAAATATTCCAGAAATATACCTTCTCTCCTTTTACTTTGCGACTGTAGAGGCAGTAGCGCTGAACAGCGCTCTCTATGGAATGAAATAATCCAGAATTAAAAATGTTCCTAAGCATAACATATTAAAAACATCAAGTCTTTAATATCGTTAAAAACTTTAAAAGAAGCACAGAAAATTCCCAAGTTCTCTTCTCTTCATCTTATTTGGAAGTCGGAGAGTTTGAGCACGTGCCAAGACCCTACAGAAGAACTCTTAATATCTATGTCCACTTTTATTAGACGTTTTAGCATTGTCCTTTTAGCCAGAACATGACGTTTATGCCTCAAAACTTGCTGATTCGTTAAAATATTTGTCAGTAAATTCAGTGACGGTTAGTGATCTACGCAAAATCTTGTCATACTTCATTCGATTTAACTCATTTACGGTATTGGCTGAATGCATTTGTGGATACGTAACACACAACATATTTAGAGATCATGTATTTTATCTCCGTTTGATCTTAGTACTACGACTTTCATCTGCCACTCACCATCTGTTCCACTTCTGCCACTGTTTATGTGAAAAACGATGAGATACAGCGACGTTCAGAGTCCACGTTAAACTGTAGTTCCGCTATTGCTGGTTGGGTAAATCGGTTCATAGATCAATAAGACCATGCCTAGTAAAGCACTCCGGCCGCGGTGGTCTAGCGGTTCTAGGAGCTCAGTCTGGAGCCGCGCGACTGCTACGGTCGCAGGTTCGAATCCTGCCCCGGGTATGAATGTGTGTGATGTCCTTAGGTTAGTTAGGTTTAAGTAGTTCTAAGTTATAGGGGACTGATGACCATAGATGTTAAGTCCCATAGTTCTCAGAGCCATTTGAACCATTTGAACCTAGTAAAGCACTGAAACTGATTTATATTTTTGCTCAATTACTGTAGCTACATGTGGCTTAATTGTCACCAAACATCAGGTTTTAAAAGTTCTGCCTGTTTACGTCTACAATAAAGTTTGAATGAATTTTGTGGCAATCGACGAGAAATGATTACTAAATATTATGGGTAGCATTCAATGACTAACACAATCATTCTCTATAGCAACATTCTGCAAGCAGATTCTGATTAGCCTTCACATTATGGTACTACTCTATTACTTTTCTCAACTAGTTTCTTATTAGTAACATTATCTGCGTAGTCTTTTTAATGTGAGAAAGCTGTCAAAGAAAGCTGGAAAGATTTCAATCAACGCATTTGTCATTCGAGTAGGCAACATTATAGACTTTTTACAATATTTCGACTTTGAGATTGGCTTCACATAATTGCATTCATATCTCTTAGTCTTTTGTTAAATACTACATATCAATTCCTTTCGCACGCTACGTAGCAAAGAGAGAACGGTCTACGATAATATTGTCCATGATCGTGCTGCTGTTTTCCCGGACTGTAGCTGGAGAGTACATTATGTGAACCAGATTGAAAGATAGAAACAATTATTTACACACAGTAATTCTGTATTGAAATCTCAACAAGAATTTAAATTTATGTCGAAAGCGTACCGCTTTCCCCCTTCACTAGCGTCCACCGTCGATAGAGCAATGATTGCTGATAAGTTTTTTAGTTTTGTTTTCTTCTGATCTTTGGCTTGGGCGTTGAATGGCTTGGAGTGTGTCGTCTGCTCAGGCGATACAGGAAGCTTTTGTAGATGCTGTGTAGTCATTCCCAAGCTGTTGCCAGCTTTAGGATAGCAAAGCAAGAATGAGAGGTAGGCCATGGTTCGTTGAAAGTTCTTCCTCCCCCCCTCCACCCTCTCCCCCCCACCATCACCACCACCTACCGGAATCAGGACTGGTGGCTGCTGTCGCTGTGTTAGGCACTCGGACACTGACGCTGGAGATGGGCAGTTGACTGTAGTATGAGCTCCGCCAACTTTTCCGACGGTGAGAGTATTATATGTCAAATATTCACGTTGAATTACGTGATAATCCGTTCCTATTTAGGAAATATTACCAGTAATTCAGAAGTTGACTTTGTAAATTACTTGCTTAGGAAGACTGGGTAGGAACGACCTAATCAACTAGGTGCCGTTGTGTTATACATAGGTGATGCTTTCCAACCAGAAGTGCTAATAATATCTGCATGCACTATTCTTAAGATATTATTTGCGTGAGGAGTATAGAATCAGAATTTGTTTTGAACTAGGAAGCACGACTATATGGTGAGTATTTTGAAAATCCATTGTCTCCAGTGGACCTCTTGATCGCTGGCTGCACAGACAATGCGGGCAGGCCGTGCTCGATCCGAATTCAGATGAGGCTTGCTTGTATAGGTGATGGATTGAGATTATTGGCATGTGGAGTGCGGAATTAAGCTGAGTTTACTCACGTGTTGAATCATTTGTACGGACAAGCACGTATACATAGTGAGTACATTGAATTATCGTTGTCTGTGGCGAGCCTTGTGACCGCTGGACGGGTAGACAATAATTATAGTGAGTCGACGTTGAAGAGTGTAATCTTAACTCGTGTTAGTGTATGCCTTGATTAACTAGCTCACGAATTTTTATTTTTGAGGGGAAATGCGCCACTGAACTAGTTATTTAATTTTATTGAGACTAGAAATGGGTATGTGCATGTGAAGGAAATTACCCTGTTAGGAACTGTGACAAAGTAGTGGTATTTTCACGATTTGAGTAATGGCCTGTATAAACTGACTGCCAGATTTGGGAAGTGTTCTTCAATATTACGAGTGCCCACATTCCTGTTTTGCTATTCTTCCTCCTTCAAACATTAGGGGATGCAGAAAACGTTAGTGAGCTGGTTATTGATTATGTGCAGATGTTTAGTTTCCCCTTTCCTACCGTAGAAAGACACCGCGTTAGGGATCAGTTGTTTAATGGAGAAAGTGAGTAAATCTATTGTTTCCCACCAAGAGTGGGATTTGGTAAAACAACTATCAAAAGTTTATGACATCCGTAGGAGAGCAGTAGTTTTTGTAGACGGAAAATGAGTTACGGGTTTCTCAGCAAGAATGGCTTCTCCGTATAAATAAATGTTTAAAGTGCTGAAAGAAGGTGGAGGGATATCCATTTTGATTTTCGAACCACATCTTGTACATACTCCCGTCATTCTATACCGCCATAACGGCCGTTATCAACATGGCAAGGCCAGTACAGGCCATGAGCGTAAAATAAGGGGGTCGTGGACAGTCCAATAATTAACTGAATGGCAGACTTCGCCTAACTTACATTGATGTAAATTCATTTACGTGTTATCCGTTGTGCGACTTAACTTCTGAATATCAGTATAATGTGGTAATGAACGCAATTAGGGCCGGTATTTGTCAGATCTATACTGATTTCCAATTCCGTGAAGGGTATGTATTAATGAGCGGACCTCAATTTTCGAAGTGGTCCCTGAGGCGTCTGCAGATAACTACGAACTTGCCTATATCTCCTATCTAAGGCATGCCTCAGATACACAAAGTGAAGGGAATCGTTTTTGACGGTAGTGATCAAACTCTGTCTAGTTAAAAAACTGTACCCGAATAAGTAAAATATCTGCCATAAGAACAGAGCGTATTACAGTGTTAAGTTTGGAGACGAAACGCCAGTTGTCTGAACTGGACGATGTATACAGGCCACTTATTTTTCTTAAAAATTCCAACGTTCGCGTACAATCGTCAAGTATTTTGTCTTTACAATGTTTTGTTTTCTGATTTCGATTTATCAGTCTTCCAAAGGGTTTGACGCACGTCTCCTGTGCCAACTACTTCATCTCAGAGTACCACTTGCAACCTGCTTTCTCAATTATTTGTTGTTCTTATCCCAAACTCTGTCTTCCGCTGCAGTTTGTACCCTCTACAGCTTCCTCTAGTTCCAAGGAAGTTATTTGCATAAGTCGTAACACATGTCCTACCATGCTGTACCTTCTTCTTGTCAGTGTAATCCCTACGTTTCTTTCTTCGCCAATTCTGCGGAGAGCCTCATCATTCCTTAACTTAGTCTATGGGTTTTTCAACATTTTTCTATGGCACGCATTTGAAATGCTTCTTTCCAGATTTTCCGATAGTCCATGATTCACTATCACACAATGCTGTGCTCAAACGCACACTCTCAAAAAATTCTTCCTCAAATTAAGGCTTTTGTTTGATACCAGAAGACTTATTTTGGCCATGAGTGCGTGTTTCAGTCTGTGCTAGTCTTTTTATGTCCTCCTTGCTTCGTCCGCGAAGAATTATTTTGCTTTCCAGGTAGTAGAATTCCTTATCTTCGCCCACTGATTTATTCTTCTGATGACGATGGCGGAGACAGTCTCGATAGCTCTAGTGTTTTATTATAAATGACGTATCTTATAAACAAAGAAAAGTTTATGCAGAGAACAGCGTATTTCATTATAAAGGGGCCCTGTCCTTATAACAACTCTGTGTTGCATTTAATTTCAGGCACGTCAGAGGCAGTAGCCACACGGTTTCATCGTTTGCCACGCCTGATGTTTCATTGTCATTCCTTACCCAATGACTCCTGCATCCGCGGACCTTTAAAGCGCTCATTACTTCTACCAAGCAGCGGACCATTATTCTTCTTAAAATTTTCCTTCTAAATCACGCGGAGAGCACAAAGGAATCGTATTTTTCTAGTTTTTTTTTAATTTATTGTTCGTAAGTTGGGAAC
This sequence comes from Schistocerca piceifrons, assembly GCF_021461385.2. Taxonomy (NCBI): domain Eukaryota; kingdom Metazoa; phylum Arthropoda; class Insecta; order Orthoptera; family Acrididae; genus Schistocerca; species Schistocerca piceifrons. The sequence continues at coordinate 600,702,303 of NC_060141.1, read as the reverse complement.
TATATCAATCGGTCAACGCTGTTCGATTCGATTCTCAACAATTCTCTAGAAATCCGAGTCTGAGGTTTCCTGAGCATCGTTAACAGTCTACAGAAAGGTAGTCTTGCCTATGTGCTGTGCGGGTCAGTGGTAGAGTGCCAATCCGTTGCGTGAGTGGTTCACGTTCGATTCTCTTCTCATGATGAAGTTTTAAACAAAGGTGCATGTTCTGTGAACATTTCCATGAAGCATTAACTGGCTAAAGATGAAACAAAAATAATATTTAATGTTTTTTTTAAATATAATCAATCTTTTATATAAGACTGGTAGTTAAGAATTTATTTCTGCAAAGAAAACTAGATTTTTTTACTTTTTTTTTATTCCTGGTATGTAACTGGAAGTAAGAAGACGTACATTTATCAAAAAATTGACAGATATCTGTTAATTAGTATGTATCTGATGAATCTTATACTAAATAAGATATATATTTGATCAATTTCATTTATAATTACGTATGTATTCTAACTGAACGGAAAAGAAACGACACCCGTAATTATCGGAACGAGACTCGAATCAGCAGTTACTCTTCACGGATAGACTAATAGAGCATGCACGAATGTTTAAAAATTTGCAGGCAACCATTCTACTACAGATCCACGCTGCCTGTCGAGAAAAGTGGATCTTGATTTAGCATATTAAAGAGCGTCGGAAACTTCGAAGTGGATTCTCTAGAGAATATTTCAGAGTTGCGTGGAATTTACTTGAGACCTTGATATTTTAGTTCCGAACTTCAAATCCTATACACACAACAAATTACAAAATCCGACTGCCGTGAGGTCATGTGCCGGAAGCCCATCTTTCCGGCGGTTTGAGTTCGCGTGTCTTGGCGGGCGCCGATCTTGGTGGTCGCCGATACTCAGCCTATAGGCTGACGCGTGAGCGCCCTCTATAGCGGACACGCTGTGCACGGCGGAGGTGGTGAGCTGTCTGTCGGCTCTGTGACTTGGTTCAAGTTAGACCTTCTTGTTTTGATCGCGGAAGTAGCGTTGCGCGACTCGTACATAACAGGGCAACGTGTTAATCGTAGGCGTTCGTGGTCACATCGCTGGACTGCAGCTTTAGCAACTGTGAATTCCGCATGCCTTGCCTGTGTTAATAAAGAACTGTATTACAAAGTGTCGGTGGTCGTTGATGCAAAATTCAGATAGCCTGCAATTGAGTGTGCACCATTCCTTTATGATGAGTTTGATTAGTTCTTGTTATCTCATAGGCCTGCTATATTCTGTTTACGTTAATATCGTTGGTTTTGTTGGTGGTTGTTTCGTGAAGGTAAGCTCTTGTCCGAGAAATTGTGAGGGGGATGCAGTTGGACTTTGATACATCAGTGCTGTTACTGGGTGCTTCTCCGCTTCGCTGTTTTGGCGAATGTTAACTACTGACCTGAAAACAGAATCTTATATTGAAATGAGGTGGTATTGCGTGTGCAAACATTTGACATCATACGCCACACATTAACTATGGGTTTTGTGCGGTGGATCATGCCACCACGTACGGGTGCGGAATAAGGTCAGGGAGTCTGATGCGACGTGCTAGCACACACGGCGGTCCTCGTCAGGCTGCTCCATCACTGTCATATGGTATTGCAGGTGTTCTGTGAGTATTGCTTGAGTCTGTGACATGTCATGGTCTCTCGCCCCTCCCGGTCCCTCTCTCTCCCTCTCTCCCTCTCCCTCCCTCTCTCTCCCCCTCTCCCTCTCTCCCCCCTCTCCCCCTCCCCCTCTCTCCCCCCTCCCCCCATCTCCCCCCTCTCCCCCTCTCCCCCCCTCTCTCCCCCATCTCTCCCCCCTCTCTCCCCCCTCTCTCATCCCTCTCTCCCCCCTCTCTTCCCCCTCTCACCCTCCCTCTCACCCCTCTCCACAGTAAAAGCGGAGGGTTTTCCCAATTAGCGCTAGTGCCTATGAAAGTATTACACGCTTTGTGAATTCTGGTGAATAGTACCAGGAAGTGTATTTACAGTGGACCACGATGTCAGCAAAAACAAAAAAAAATGGACTTGTGTTATAAAATGCAGTCTGCGCGGCCTTGCTTAACTGGTTGTCAGTCTTGCATTTAATTATAAGCAGTAGTATCACAAATAGTTTTGGGCCTAATTCTAAAGTTAGAAGTAGTTTACCATGGTCCCTTACGCTACTATACTTACTACTAATCTGGGCTATGTGATAAATATGAAAACTAGGACTTATGTTGGCCTGCTTTAGGATATATGTATTTCAGTTCCCCTGTTCCAGAAATTACTTGCTTGGGCTGCTGATGCTTTGGCGTCTGAAGGGTGCAGATCGTAACGCCGTGCAATTAAGGTTGTGCATCGGGCACTGGTAGTTCTCTGAAGTGTGTTGTGTGCGGCGGTGACGGGTGAGCAGGTTTGGCCGCGCGCGATTAGCCGAGCGGTCGAGGGCGCTGCAGTCGTGGACTGTGCGTTTGATCCCGGCGGAGGTTCGAGTCCTCCCTTGGGCGTGGGTGTCTGTGTTTGTCGTTAGGATAATTTAGGTACAGTATTGTGTAAGCTTAGGGACTAATGACCTTAGCAGTTAAGTCCCATAAGATTTCACACGTATTTGAACTTTTTTTTTTTTTTTTTTGAGCAGGGTTCATTAGTTGTCACAGGCGGTATAATTTATAGTGGATTGATTCTCGTCAGCTGGCCACGGTGGCCGAGCGGTTCTTGGCGCTTCAGTCCGGAACCGTGCGACTGCTACGGTCGCAGGTTCGAATCCTGCCTCGGCCATCGATGTGTGATCTCCTTAGGTTAGTTACGTTTAAGTAGTTCTAAGTTCTACGGGGCCGATGACCTCAGAGGTTAAGGCGCATAGTGCACAAAGCCATTTTGATTCTCGTCAACGAGGACAAATTGAACGAAATGATGAGATCACTTGCTTTTGATTGTTTTAAGGCGGAAGACTGTTAAAATGAAAAGTTATACAGGGTCATCAAAACTAAAGTTAAACTTTCAAAACGCTATAGAAATAACACCACTGGTCTGAATAACGTCCGATTGCAACGGAATATTATCGGAGACGGGGAAAACGTGTGCCAGAAGAAAAAATAATGTGAATATTGGTCAATAGATGGTGCTGAGTGTGTCAGAATACGTAAATGAAAACACAAGACGAACCATTGAAGTTGGCATAAACACGCTGGGTATAAGGCTTTTCTTCCTTTCGCGTTTGCGACGTTCGCCATGACTGTCTCAATGCCGGATCGCGCTCTCTTTGTAAAGCTCTATTACAAGAATGATGACTGCACACGTCGCTCTCCAGAAGTTCCGGACACTGAAGACTTTTAAGAAAGGCGTTGGTCCGATGACTACCGTGGGTGTGGAGAAAATGATTCGGAATTTCGAAAAGACGGGTGCTTTTGGTGTGGAACCTGTCGGAGAAAACGAATTGATTAGACGTCAGTGGAAGCAGTGGCGACAGCAATGCAGGAGACGACGGATGTTGGTGTGCAAACGTGTAGTGCTCGGAGCATTGTCCGAGCATTGGACATATCCGTGAGCACGGTGCGTAAAATTCTACGAAACATTCTCCTTTTCTATTCATTTAAAACTAACCATGTACACTTGTTGCTTCCTGGTGATCTGCCAGAAAGAGAGACAATTGCTTTAGAATTTCTTGCTCTCACAGAAGTGGACAATGATTGGCCGTGGAACAGTAACATGGAAATTAATAATCCGATTTGATTTTGATTGATGCTTTTTATGCGGTTTTTGGCCTCAGGACAATTGAAAACCGATTTCTCCCATTTTTTGTGATTTGACCTTGCCGTGATGGATAGGCTTACTTAACTAAAAGTGTTACAGCTGTATACCCATGCATACTGAGTAGTACAGTCTGTTTAGTGTCAAACGTATACCTTAGGCATTGTTGTATGATTCTTTTCTTGTTTGGAGTCGATCACTATTAAACTATGATGCTTACAGCGAGCCATCTATTGCTACATTTTATAACTATTTATTTTTCTTCTCCCGTACGTTTTCCCTCTGCTCCAATAATATTCCGTTGCAATTTGACGTCATTCTGACCAGTGGTGTTATTTCTACAGCGGTTTGACAGATTAATTACAATCACCTTGTACATTCATCATGTACTATCACATGATTAAAGGTTAGTCTTTCAATCATGGTAGCATTTGAAGTCAGTTTTGAAAATTTTTATGAAATGAGAATCAGTGCATTTTAGGCAGTTTTTTCTTAAAGGTTATAAAATTTGGTTATTATTGCATTTAAGAAATTTGAAATGTAAAATCCTTTTAAGACATCCTCGATTTAAAGTTGTCCTATCTTTCGAGATTCATCTCAATTTCATCTTGCTCTGTTGCCTGCTGTGTTTAAGTGGTTACTGACTCTGTGATTGGACCGCGGTTCCTATAGCAATCTCAGTTACATGGAGGTGACTGTGGCCATAATTGGCAGAGTGACGATGCCCGAAATCGCCTCCTAAGCTGTTGGTCCCTCCACTCCCAACCACTAAGAACCGCAGGCACGTTGGATGCCTGCTGTATACAGGGTGTTACAAAAAGATACGGCCAAACTTTCAGGAAACATTCCTCACACACAAAGAAAGAAAATATGTTATGTGGACATGTGTCCGGAAACGCTTACTTTCCATGTTAGAACTCATTTTATTACTTCTCTTCAAATCACATTAATCATGGAATGGAAACACACAGCAACGGAACTTACTAGCGTGACTTCAAACACTTTGTTACAGGAAATGTTCAAAATGTCCACCGTTAGCGAGGATGCATGGATCCATTCTTCGTCGCATGGAATCCCTGATGCGCTGATGCAGCCCTGGAGAATGGCGTATTGTATCACAGCCATCCACAAGGCGAGCACGAAGAGTCTCTACATTTTCCCATAGTGCTCAGAGCCAAGTCTCTGCATTTGGTACCGGGGTTGCGTAGACAAGAGCTTTCAAATGCCCCCATAAATGAAAGTCAAGAGGGTTGAGGTCAGGAGAGCGTTGAGGCCATGAAATTGGTCCGCCTCTACGAATCCATCGGTCACCGAATCTGTTGTTGAGAAGCGTACGAACACTTCGACTGAAATGTGCAGGATCTCCATCGTGCATGAACTACATGTTGTGTCGTACTTGTAAAGGCACATGTTCTAGCAGCACAGGTAGAGTATCCCGTATGAAATCATGATAACGTGCTCCATTGAGCGTAGGTGGAAGAATATACTGACGAAACTAAAATGAGCTCTAACATGGAAATTAAGCGTTTCCGGACACATGTCCACATAACATCTTTTCTTTATTTGTGTGTGAGGAATGTTTCCTGAAAGTTTGGGCGTACCTTATTGTAACACTCTGTATAATCTACTCCTCCAGCTACTGGACGGTTCATTTTACCGTAAAAGCCTCCTTTTGTGACACTGTGCATTCCGTTCGACATTGGCAAGAAATATTATCCCTACGACTTCCACTAATAGAGATAGGGGCCTGTACGTGTTGTTCTACCGCCGCTGCGCTCCGTCTGTTCTCTGCAGATAGGAGCAGAGTGCTGGCGGCAGTGGAGTGCTGGGCTGGCGGCGACTTGCCGGCTGGCGTCGGCCGCGGTGTTTTGCCGTCGTGGCGTCGCGTCGCCCGGAGCTCCTGGAGACGCGTGGCCCGGCGCTGCGCTGCGCTGCGTGCGAGTAAGTACGCCTGCTGCTGATGCGGCCGCCATGGGGCCGGCCTGGATTTAATTAAACTCCGCACATATATCAGCACACCCCCGGCGCACGCCCGGCCCTCCGCCCTCTCTAAGAAGCTGCCGCTGCCACCGCCCCCGTCTCCGCCTCCTCCGACCCCGCAGAGGGCGACGGCTAGGCCGGGGGCGAGGCTGCCGGCCTGGTCTCCCGGTAGCGCTCTGTTTTATTGCTGTCCCGCTACATGGCCTGCAGTTCTCCACCTCTTCCTTATGCTGTCGTTCCGCACCGCTGGTGCTCAATCTGTGGTTAGGAACAGTGCTGGAGTTTGTTTTCATCAAGACAGAAAGCTCTTCTTACTGGGCAAAGGAACCTGTTTCATCTTTTTACATCACCTCTCATACCTTTCCATTACGCACATAAAATGTTTTCCTAAGAACGTCGTTAATACCATAAAGACTTTATACGTAAATACAAAAATTGTTATAAATTCAGATTCGGAAATGTTAGATGAAGTTTTAATAAATCAAGGCTTTCGGCGAAGGTGCCTTCTGCCACTTAATTTGTATATTGTCGGCCCAGTTATGAAGTGGAAAGATGAAACACAGCTGGTTTGAGTCAAAACAGGATCTAGAGTACAACTAAATACTCTGTTACACGCTGATGACCAGATACTTGTTCAAGGAACAAGTCCAGTATACAGATTGAGCCAAATTTTGAATACAGTCTAAACTCAACTACTATATCTGCAAATAAGACAATGGCTTTCAAATAAAAGAATACAGTTAGATCCAAAATAATAATGAATGAGAAAATTTTAGAGGAGTATCCAACTTACGCTATCTAGGATGTGATATTAGTTTTAACTATGACAAAGACATTGAAAAGAAGGTTAATAAATATCAAACTACCTGCTGAACACCTGAAAGAACTTTGTGAAGAAAAACAAGGATAGAAACACAAACGAAAGTCTATAAAGTCATGGCTCTACCTACTTTTGCACGTGGTTCCGAATCAAGTATATAAGCAGCAGAGAAGAAGTTCATGAAATATGTAAGAGACTGTATTAAAATGGTTAAAGTAAGGAATGAAATAATAAGATCAGATTTAAAAATCTTTGCAATTAGTGACGAGCCGGCTGGTGTGGCCGAGCGGTCCTAGGCGCTTCAGTCTGGAACCGCAAGACCGCTACGGTCGCAGGTTCGAATCCTGCCTCGGGCATGGATGTGTGTGATGTCCTTAAGTTAGTTAGGTTTGAGTAGTTCTAAGTTCTAGGGGACTGATGACCTTAGATGTTAGTCCCATAGTGCTCAGAGCCATTTGAATTAATGACGAGATAGAAGAAAACAGATTGAAATGGATCATGTTGAAAAAGTGACAGAAAAGAGGTTGTCGAAACCAATAAGGAATTATCGTCCTACTGGAAAGAGAGAACAAGGAAGACCTCGTAAGAGATGCGCCGGAACAGGTGAATACAACACCTAATCCTTGGATTGGGATAATGGTCATGACATAAATTGTAGTTTGTCGGTTGGTCGATTGGGGAGAGGGGACCAAAGAGCGAGGTCATCGGTCCTATTGGATTAGGGAAAGATGGGTCGGGGGGGGGGGGGGGGAGGGGTATTTGGCCGTGTCCTTTCAAAGGAACCATCCTGGCATTTGCCTGAAATTATTTAGGGAAGTTACGGAAAATCTTAAGCAGGACGCCAGGAAGCGGGTCTGAACCGTCGTCCTCCCGAATGCGTGGGTAAATTGTAAACTTAGTATGATAATTTCTCTCTCTCTCTCTCTCTCTCTCTCTCTCTCTCTCTCTCTTCCTCTGTCCCAGAACGATCCACCCCGCCCCCCCCCCTCTCGGCTTTTCCATACATAATCTCTCTCTGTGCTTTTATAGTAGTTAGAATACTGCATCGGAAATCTAAGTTAACCGCAGCAACAAGAAGATCACATGGGACTACACTGTAGCAGCAGGAGGTACTGTTTCACCGTTTATTCGTTGTGTGATTGACCAATTTAGGCAGTAAATCATTTTCATACACCTACAAATGAATCACTATGGAAGTGTATTACATTAAATACAGGGCGTATCAAAAGAAACATCCAATTTAGCACGTCTATATATCTGAAACTAATAAACATATACAGTGACTTTTTGTTTATTTATGAACGGAAAACTCAAGAGGGGTTTTTCATACCTTTTTGATGGGTATGCACGGCATATATCAAAACGGTATTCGAATTGCTCTTACACTGCAGCGAGCATGTCTTGAGTTACAGCTTCCGGAGCTGCTGTTATGCGATGTCTCAGTTCATTCATTGTTGAGGGTAACAGAGGCACATAAACAGAATCTTTTATAAACCCCCAAAACAAATAATCACACACCGGAAGTTCGGTAACCTTGAAGGCCAGTAAAGTAAGACTGGATCATTTGGTCCAGTACGACCGATCTATCGTTGAGTAATTTTTTGATTTAAAAACTCCCTCACTTCCAGATGCCAGTGTGGCGGTGCCCCATCATGTTAGTAAATGAAGTCTTTCGAATGAATTTACTGTGTTGTCACCGCCAGACACCACACTTGCTAGGTGGTAGCCTTTAAATCGGCCGCGGTCCGTTAGTATACGTCGGACCCGCGTGTCGCCACTGTCAGTGATTGCAGACCGAGCGCCACCACACGGCAGGTCTAGAGAGACGTCCTAGCACTCGTCCCAGTTGTACAGCCGACTTTGCTAGCGATGCTACACTGACAAATACGCTCTCCTTTGCCGAGACGATAGCTAGCATAGCCTTCAGCTACGTCATTTGCTACGACCTAGCAAGGCGCCATTATCAATAGATATTTAACTTGTGATGCCTGTACCGTCAGACCGATGTACACCACTTATGGATTAAAGTTAAGTATTGCATCAACTACGTACTTTATTTGCTACTATTAATTCCCTTAACTGTTCCAGACCTCGCGCCAGCCTGCGTGAGCTTAAGCGCGTGCCTTTCGGCTTCCTCTCATAGTGACTTGGCTGTCTTGCCAAGTCACAACATTTACAAACACGGTAAAAAAGTTCTTAAGCATATCGACATATATGCTTCCAGTAATAATGTTGTCGGCAAAGAAAAATAGACCTTACCTCAAACAACATAATAGTTACGATTTTTTAAAACTGTATCATTATTTTTGATACACCCTGCATATAGGATCTATCATGATTAATGGCGTAAACACGTGCAAGTAAAAGGACACAATACTAGTAGAAAGTCTCAGCAAAAGCAAGTCCGCAAGGAGACCGCTTGCAAGATAATAGTGACTTTATGGTTGCCAGACACTACTGACGTCATTCTGTGTAAACACCGCAACGCCAGTCCGTGGTGTTGTCTTTGATTATGTTTTCGAAGCGTGGAGTCGTAATCATAAGGGATACGATAGTACAGAACACAGTCGAGGTGCCACTCGCGTCAGTTGTTCGCGGAGCGTCAGTTGCGGTATACGGGTGTTGGTGGTAACCAGAAACATTACAGTAATGAGAAGTGTGCGGAAATACGGGATAGCGGCAAAGCGTGGGAGGTCAAGATACATACCCTGCAAATGGGCATCCTGAGAGTGCTTCAACCGCACCGGGATACTGGGAGCTTTGCAGATGCTGCGGGAGGAGGTAGCGCTGTATAAATTGTAACTGTGCTTAAAGACGTGGTACTGGAAACAGTTGAACACTCTGAAAGAATCTCGATAAGCCGACTCGCAACAAATTCCTGGAATGAGCCAGAATGACGTTTGGAGAATAATGCACCACAATGCGATGCACCCATACTACCTCCAAGAAGTTCAGTAAGGCATACTTTCGTCCTAGACTAACTTTCTGTCAGTGAAGACAACAACAAGCTGTAGACAATACTACTTTTGACAATAAGATTTTATTTACAGACGGACAGAGGCTTGACATTTGGAGACACCTGGACCTCAGTTCACACGCTGTGCATGAGTCTCCACATAGCTACATTTCTCCCTAAATAGTTGGCGGTATCAGGTGATCGACTTGTTGGACTGTACAAGTCACCAAACAAACTCAGTGGACCGAAGTAGCTTCAGTTTCTACGGCATCATGTTGCAGGGCTGCTTGAGGATGTTTCCTTAGAGCAACGACAGGGGACATGGAACATGCATGATGGAGCGCTGGTGCATTTTGATCTCTAACTCACCGGCAGGATCTGCTACGGTCGCAGGTTCGAATCCTGCCTAGGGCATGGATGTGTGTGATGTCCATAGGTTAGTTAGGTTTAAGTAGTTCTAAGTTATAATGGACTGATGACCTCAGATGTTAAGTCCCATAGTGCTCAGAGCCATTTGAACCATTTTTTTCACCGGCAGGATCAAATATGGATTGGGGAGGAGGACTTGTACCGTAGCCTCCAAGATCAGTTGATCTGAACTCCAGGAATAACTGTGTTTGGGGCCACCGTAAAGTATATTGGACACCACTCTAGTTAGCACGGCTGAAGGATTGGAGCAGACACATATCAATGCTGCTCAAAATTTCAAAACGTCCCCATAGTGTCTGAAAGGATTCGAAACTCACTACGGCAACTTGTGCAGGACTGCATCCGGATACAAGGTCGACACGTCGAACGCCTTTAACCACGAGTACAGTCATGTACATGATGTGTTCACTCAAAACACCTGCACTTTTACCGAACTATCTGTCATTCCTAACTGGAATGACATTTATACTTATTCACGTCCTTATTGGCTGTAGCTATTTACTTACAAACCGTTTACTGAGACTTCTTTGCTCCTGGTATCGTGTGCATTCAACTTTGTGCGTTTACGCCATTAATTATGATAAACACTTATACACCGTGGAAAGCCATTAAACATAACAAAAACTTTGTTTGAATTATATAGAAGAGATCTTATTTACTTGTACATAAGTACAATGCAGTCTGTCGTGCGTGAACTGGCATGAAATCGAGAAGTCATTCCACATGTGATGCCACACGTGGAATAATCCAACTACATTGCAATCTAACAACGAAAAAGTTTTCAAGGAACCATATAACCACGTCTTATCATGAGTGAACCATAACACTTCCACTTTCAGACTGAGGCTGATACCAGATATTTTAATTTCTAGAAATCATACATAAAGATAAGGTACATTTTTGTGTATTAAATGCTTTGTTGGCATGCCAGCAAGTGTAAATCTAACTTAACATATAAAACAGATTACATAAAATGTTACAAGGTCAAAATAGATTAATGAGACATGTGTTACAACATCAAAGTAGTTTGACAATATACATTATAAAACACTATTTAAAAATACTGAAGGTAGAAGTCCAATTACATATTTAATAAGGTGCTGTAATTACCAAAGCAAACCGTCCCTGTTGATGTATTCTCTTGCAGCTCCTACAGAATGACTTAGTGTCATAATTGTGCGTCTGTAGAAGGAATAAGGGATATAATTGTACAGCCCAGTTTAGACAACTTTTTTTCACACAATGAAATTTATTCCGAGGATTATGGACCCAGGCTGTTACAATTACTCAACTGAACATGGAATTTGACCGAGAGAGTTCAGAAGCCGTCATATACTACAATGAGAACCCTAGGAGTCGTGAAAAGGTTTCTTAGAAGGACTTTAATATTCAGGGGGAGGGGGGGGGGGGGTACGTGCTGATTCGCGGCTTGTGGTTGTGTCCACAAAGCATCAATATCGCATACAAGACGACCAGAATGAATAAGTTGTCGACCGACCACATCCCAAATACGTTCGAAGGGTGATATGTTAAGCGGTCGTGCAGGGTAGGGAAATAGTTGTGAGTGCGTTGTTCGTCGAAGGAGGTTTACATATTCCTCGCTACGTGGGGTCGGGCATATTGAGTTGCCTGCAGGACGGGCAGTAGCTCGCACTCTAAGATCTCTCAAGATGATTTTGAGATTTTCCCTCAAGTTGTAGCAGCTGAGATAGCATTTTATAGCCCACGGCTCCCAAATCCCCACAGTTTACATTTGTACTCTCTACCGTTCAACATTGTAATCTACCCCATTGCATTCACCTCGGTAAATACTAAGAAGTACATGGCTATCGCTTTAAGACAAGGTGCAGCGGGACCCGTCAAAAACACTACACTTAACCACTCAGCCCATTGTAGTCTGAAGCGTTGGTGGTTTCCTCTCAATAGATGATGACGATGATGTGTTTGGTTTGTGGGGCGCTCAACTGCGCGGTTATCAGCGCCCGTACAAATTCCCAACCTTTGCTCAGTCCAAACTCGCCACTTTCAGGAATGGTGATGAAGTGATGAGGACAACACAAACACCTAGTCATCTCGAGGCTGACACCGACGGGAATCGAACCCAGGACCCCATGCTCGGGAAGCGAGAACGCGACTGCGAGACCACGAGCTGCGGGCTCCGCTCAATAGAACCCTACGCAGCATCATGCGTTCCACCAGTCGAGCCGTTAAAAGACGGCTGCGGAACGTCGAAACAGTCATTTCCCCCACCTTCGGTAGTGCTCCATCATCGAACCAATACGTGGAAAAAACTATTATGTCGGTTGCGGCTTTGAGAACGAAATGGTCGCCATCCAGCGCTGTGGTCCCATTATATGGTGCAGTACCCTTTCTTTGCTGTGTGCGACCCTCTTCCACGCGCTGTTCCACATACTACACACTTCCACATGTACATCAGCACGCTGCGTACGATCCACGTTGTCGTGGCAGGACAACACCGTTTTCCGGAGAGACGAATTATTCTGCACCATTTAGAAGTCAGTCATACTCTGATGTTTCGACCTTTGACGCCAACAATGCATTTATGGTTCGTTTGGTGGCTCTGCACTGCTGAGCGTGGCGTTAAAACTGACCTGTCCGCTAAAGCAAAAAAGTGAGCTTCTGGTCCCACGTGAACCCATCCCTTTTCAGTCTTACTAACTCACTGTATATCAGTTTTTCCATACATTCTTCGATATTGAAGTGATTCAGACAATTGATTCTGGGTGTTGAAAATTTTCCCAAACAACATTGCATTTCAAGTGACACAGTGTTGTCCTGGCACTTCAACTTCGTCGGATACCTTCAAGGGAGGCTCCAGTGAAACACGTTCCGGAGGACATTCTGTTGTTACTGATGACCGTAACCTCGTCTGGTATGCACAGACGAGCAGTACGCTGAACCGGGTCAGTTCCCCCCCGTTTCATGAATGATAGACGTAGTTGACGTCGTAGCGTATTTACAGAATTAGAAATACGAAGTCTCTGCAAAAAGGACGACTTGACTCACGTATTTATTCACCCATATGAAGTCCGCTGGGTTACTAATCTCTCTCATTATTGTCTGTGAATGGATGTGTGGCCGAATGGATGTGTTTCAAGTAATCTTCTGGAATGTACGAAGATAACAGAGCTTTGGTTAGCATTACCAAATTTCCTGTGAGTGGATGGGTGACAGAATGAGTGTGTTTCAAATATTCATCCAAAACGTCCAAAATAATAGAGCTATGATTAGCGTTGGTAAATTACCCTTCTCGATGGGGATCACAGACAGCAGAGAGAGTAGATCACTGGCGGCAAGGAGGGGAAAGCCAGAATGTCAAGGGAATGGTAGGCAATTCGGCTTCCTAAAGGAGACTTACCCCACAACGCCTGGTTGGTGTGACCGATCCACGCAGGTGCATATGAAGGCATTTTTGCCCACATATTAGTAAGTGTAGGTCACGTCTATGAGCAGTAGTCTTATGACATGAACGAGGTATCTGAATTAAAGAGTATGATTAATTATTCTGTTTTAGCTGCGACGGACAGAGAACTGATTCACTATACCCTCATTCATACCCATTTTGTGTCGTTTCGTGCTCTTGAAAACAAGTTTAAACAGCGAGCATTGTTCGTTCAAAGCAGCCACTCTCTGCGTGTCATTACCTGAAATGCATGACCTATGACCTACCTCACTGCGAGTTTGCTTCTGATTTTTTGATAGTTCGCCTACTGGCATTGAACAATACTTGCCCTTTAAATTAACATAGTAGCCTTTGTGTCTGATTGTGTAGCCTTTGTCTGCTGGCCCACCATGTGTCTTGCACTTTAAGGCCACTGTTAAATGACGCAGAATACTTTGTGCATTGCATAGATCTGAACATAACGAACGCTTATTTCTGTGGGAAATTGTTGTTCTTTCATGATGGTCGCGGACGTATCCACCAAACCTGTTGCGTGTCCCTGGCAGTTCCCAGCAAGAACGGTGAGGAAAGTGTGGAAGAAGCACCAGCAAGCAAGTACTAAAGCTTTGGAGAATCAAGACGAGGCAGTGAAGCCTTAGACTATGATGGGTGAAACGCCCTGCTTAACCTGCAGCACAGGACAGGGTGTTTAAGTTGTGGAAAGGGGCCAAAATAAGCGGGTGTCAGTTACACTCGAACATACAACCTTTTATTTGATCAAACATTACAAGAGCCAAGAATTAAAAAAAAAAAAAAAAAAACAGAGCTTTATCTTTGGAACTTAATTAGCGGCTGAATGCGCCGTACAATCTCATGCTTTAAGGGCAAGACCACTTTAATTTAAAAACGGCTCAAAGCCAGTAAATTAAAGCTCAACCAAAATTTAAAAGGAAAAGCCTTATCTTAAAATAGCTCCTTAATTTGGCTCAAGGCCCAAAGAATCTGACACGTTAAGAGTAAACAACTGAAATTCAGAATCGGCTGAAGGCCCATTAGGCTGAAAGCGCAAACCATCTGACGCCTTAAGGGCAAAACAACCTTAATCTAAAAATCGGCTAGAAGCCATACAAGTACAAACAACAAAAACAAACAAGTGAAGGCAGTACATCCAAGGGCGCTCAGAACTTCCGAGGGTAGGCCTGGAATTCAAACACTAAGGCTCGCTTAGGTGAGACAGGCAATCATCCCAACCATTGTCGATCCGTCGATAACCCAACTGACAGACAGTCAACGGACCCTCCGACAAGATAACCTCTGCTTCACCCAACCAGCACACAACAGGGATATCAATGGAACAACGTAGAAGATATTGGCGCCCACAACCAATCATACATTGAGCTGTCAAACTACACACCGTGCTGGACAGCGACAACACGATGAGGAAAATACACCGAATATACGTCAACGGGCCGGGGCAGGTAACTGGAAAGTTAGCGGCCACAAGGCAGAAGATTCAGCCGGTGCACTTCAATTCAAATAACCAAGTACAGTTAAACTCCACCGGATGGTGGCTAAAATTTGCCAACTTGAAAACACACGTTGTTGCTCGCGGAATATCCCAACACCTAACAACGAACTCCAAATGACACAATGTAAACAGTCGTTACTTGGTGGTAGATTAAGTCAAAACTTAACTTTCATGTCCAGGATCAGTGAGCCACGAACCTCGTAGCAACGGGAACAGCCCCACACACTCTGACACCGCATAGAGGCTGCCAGCGGGCCCGGCCAAACTACGTGCCGTGGAGATTTTCTCGCTACTCCACGCATACCGACCAACTGCCCACACACTGCTGCTGCTGCTTTCATCTAATACTTTCCCCTCTTTGGGGAAGTGTGAGGGGGAGTTTGTAGCCTTTTGGCTTTTACTCCCCTGTGTACATGTGTGTGTGATTTTTCTATATATTTTTGGTGTCTGTGATATGTGATGAATTGCTGTGAGTGTGTCTGGTACTTGCCTGAGGTAGGCGAGATGATTGGTGATATAGGGGAAGGAACTGGATTAGGGATTGGGTATTGGGATTTTCTCTTCGACTTCATCGTCGAAGATCGTCATAGGGCGCTTGTGTTTATCGCGGGACATGTCATACCGACCTAGGGAGTGGATGAGTGCAAATCCGGATCTGGAAGTACCTTCATAGAAGGCCCTTGCCAGATCCTGGAAACGCTCTTCAGGAGTGGGATTTCGGCTGCGGCGTGCAGGTCGTCTGTGGGGAATCCAAGAGGTAGGCGCAGTGCCCTTCTGAGGGCGCGGTTCTGCAGCCTCTGGAGTTTGTCCAGGTGCTGCTTCGCCGCGTATCCCCAGACAGGGCACGCATACTCCACTACCGGCCGGATCAGGGCCTGGTATACATTTACTGCTACTGGGGAGGGAAGGGAGCTGGTTGTGTTCAGGATAGGGTATAGGATGGACATTCTGGCGCAGACCTTCCTGTGGACCTCGTCTATGTGGGGTTTCCACGTAAGACGAGAGTCCAAGGTTACGCCAAGGTACTTGGCGGTTCTGCGCCAGGGGAGTTGGGTTCCATTTAGGTGGAGGTGGAGGGGGGAACGTTGAGGAGGTTCGCGCCTTCCGAGCCTGCGGGTTATCAGCATTGCCTGCGTCTTCTCCGAATTGATGGTGATGCGCCAGCGACGGGCCCAGGTTTCTGTGCCCACACACAGCCAAGCTGGAAACTATAAGCCCCAGGCCAAAGATAGTCGAAGGTGCGAATATCGATACACACTGCTGCCATCTGCGGAGAAAGAGGATAACAGCATAATCACGATAACCGCGGGTGACTAAATACAGAATAGCAACCAAGGTTTAAACCAATGCATAGCATGAGCCAGCCACGGCTCGATGGGGAAAACGAAAATGTTTGCAGCACTGTACTAGGGCCCGGACTAAGTAAATGAAACAACATTAACAGCAAATGTGAGGCTGTAGTTGCTGACGAGGTCAAGGATTGTGCATGTCGGGCACCTAAGACCATTCAAGAGTGCACCAGAATCAATTCGACGATGAATTTGAGGACGGAGGCAATAAAGAAACAGCGGAAAGATGAGATCTGGAAGAGGAGTTCCACATACCTCAGGCTCAGTGTACACTGACGCCAAGAAGGTTGTGGACCTGTGTTGTGTTTCTGTGATTTTGGCTTATTGTATAGGTTATTGAAGTTATTTCGCATAAAGCCATACATCATGTTAAGACAGGAATTATCTTTAGTGTGATTAGATGTGTTGTTCAGAAGTATCAGGCTTCTGAGGGGAAAGTGGGTGGTATAGTTGACTTCTGAGGGTAGGGAAGGTCCTGGCACTCATGTACCTGTGCGGAGAAAGTCCTGTTCCGCTTCACCAAGGGTGGAGTGGAGGCGCTCCAAGATCATCACCTGAACGGATTAGTTCTGCAGAGTGGGGCAAGTAAAAGTGGGGCGGAGAACAGAATTCCAAGATACGTAGAAGTACTACAAAGGAAAGGAACTACAGTACTAACCAGTTGTTGTAAGTGACCATCATTTATCTCTTGGCACTTTTGGGCTCTCGTCAGGAAATTTCTGAAGGCGGATTGAAGCTGAGGTGATGGAATTGCTGCAGTCTCATCCTAAATGTTCTGCAGCAGTTCTTGAAGACAATGATGTGTGTTGCGCTACACCGTATAGAGGACTCCCCACACAACGTAATCGCACACTGCCAGATCAGGGATCAGGGTGGCCAGATAGGGCCGCGACCAGACTGACCTCTGCTAACAGCTCAGTCAGTCGTGAAGATTGTGTAAATATGGTCCAAGTTTCAGCAGGCTGTATGAGCAATTTCTCCATCCTGTTGGAAGTAACTGTAGGTCTTTTCCTTCTCCGTTAATGCTGCCACAAATTCACGTCCAGTCGTATTCACTCGTCCGGGCCACTTTTATTTGCTGCATTTTTCTGGCAGCGAGACATCACACTGTCCGGTCACAGATGGTCACTGGGTTCATTATTTAACGTGTTGGACTTGCGAAACGAGTTAAGGAGGTTGGAGGAGGTGTTAGCGGTGTAACAGCTAGCGAATAGTAACCGCGTGCTTCGGGAGGTCTCAAAGGAACACAGAAAGTTGCTCGGGGTTTTGTGCACGATCGGGAGAACGGATAAAGAAAGTGATAGGAGTAGTGCCGTACGATTAAAGAAGGTTGAAAAGGAGTAGAAGCTGGACGTAGAATATTAAAAACAGTAGTAGGAGCAACAGACGCAACGGACATGGGCGATCTGAACAAAACCACAGAAACTGCAATGGGGTTTGCGAAAGCGAATAAAGCAACTGTGGCTTGGCATTCCACTACACATGCGTTCTTCGATAGCTAATTAACAATGTAATAGATTATACCAGAGCCCCAGCAATCACTTTAAAAAGGGTTTTGGAGGCATTTCAACTGCGAATGCAAGTATCAGGTGAAATACTTTTGCGGTCCGTAGGGGATAGTACCTGGGAAGCAATAGAAGAGTTGACGCACTTGTAGAAACACGTCCATCGGGCATTATAAGAATATTTCCTGGAAACTATCATGGGGATAGGGAAAGATGTATGGAGAATTACCACCGGAATTACAGTTGGTAGGGAGGCCACCAGCGAGTACTTGTCACTCTCAACCATGGAGGAATTATAGGTGTGAAAACAGACAATGCACGATACTGCGCATCGGTGAGGGTTCCAGTAGCTATCAGGGATGAGTTGTTTAAATCATACACAGCGGACAGCTATTCAGTGAAGCTTTTGGCAGTTGGGAGGTTGGCGGAAGTAAGAGAGGATGGAGTACTAGCAGCATAAAACGGGGATTGATACGTGTTGATGACCGAGGGTGAACCTGAGCAATGTCAGGGCGAAGTTCGCGACTCGCCAGAACGTGTCGGACAGAGGTACATGCTTCATGAAATTATTCAGAGGTAAAGCACAGGGATGTCCATTCCAAGAATTGGTGATGGGAAGAAAGCAAGATTTTCATAAAGCGGGTTTGTATTGGGTGTTCTCGGTATATGAAGGCTTAGTAGTGGTTGCTAGACACTCTGAGTAAGTAAAGCTCACTGCAACAAGATGTTTGCTGGAGTTATAAGGCAGAGCATTGTTGGTCAATGGGACTATGTTTGATATCATGGGGCCTGCGTTTCATTGATCAGCTCTACTGGCCAGACGAACCTCTAGAGGAACCTGAGAACCAAGACTGGACCATTTAAAAAAAAAAAAAAAAAAAAAAAAAGGCCAAATGTGTGTGAAATCTTATGGGACTTAACTGCTAAAGTCATCAGTCCCTAAGCTTACACACTACTTAACCTACATTATCCTAAGGACAAACCCGCCGGGACTAGTTGCACAGTCTATGACTGCAGCGCCCAGACCGCTCGGCTAATTCCGCGCGGCGGACCATTCACTAACTGCAGAAGTTTAAATTACTTTCAATCGAATAGAAGGCCATTTTTAAACCATTTTTAACGATAAGAAAAGTGTGTTCATTTTCTGGCAGTTAAGAAACGGTCGGAACTATAAAAATTTTCAGAAAACGAAAGTAAATTTAAAAAAATTAATTACAGCAATTATTGTCAAACTGAATACATGGTGAGGGCTTTAAAATTAGCCTTATAAACGAAGAAGTTGGAATAAAATTCCGACGACGTGCATGTTGTCCTGTTTCTCATTTCCTGATTAGGAAAACGGACAAAAAACTGAAAAAGAAACGGGAATGAAAATACAGTAACGAAAAGAGGTAAATTACGAAAGTATTTAAGAAATAAATAATGGAAGCGTAATTTATAGTGAGAAGGTGGTGAAGTGTATCGGTAGTCGCTGGGTGGCGCTGGTTACTTGCTCTTTTTTACAGTTCTTGTTGTGCCGTTCAAAGTAGCAGAAGTTGCTACAGGGAACGCCGTGTTGCCCGACGTGCCGTGCGTCCACAAAGTTCTTCAAATGCCGACGGCACTGGTGGTTTCACTATAACACTTGTTATTAGAAACTTAAACGTCAGGTAATAATTTTTTCAAAAATTTAGAAATAAAAGTTGTGGTTGAAAACACTTCGCTTGTTAGGAACACGATCAGTACGCTGTCTCTTACCACCAAAAATTTCTAGTTCCTATAAAATGTTGGGCTATCTACTTTTCGGAGTGTAGTGCTAAATCCCCAAATTATTTGCAGTGTCCGTTATTCTGAATTTTAATTTTTTAAATGATCGCTAAAAGCTGTTTTATTACAGGCATGTTTGTGTTCTTTATATCTTATTCCATAGATACGTCTTGTCTGCCAATTTAAAAGAAATTGTAATCGTCACATGCTATTTTATAAAGTTCTTACTTTAAAAATTTACTGTGATTCTTGATAATCTCGTGGGGAAGAGGAATTTCGAGAATTTCATTAGTTTGGATGCCTAGTATGACATTGTATTTATGAAAATAATTTTAAATTTTTTGAGACACCGTGGCCTGATTTTCATCGTGATAGATTTTGTTTGATGTCGATGTTGTTCCAACGCTTGTTTCCATGCACTGTCATTCGCTTTTAGGTCTTATAATAAAGATTCAGTACGTCTTCATCTTTACAGCCACTAACATAGGAACTAAGTTTCGGGATGTTGAGTTGTTAATTTACTTTTTTTTGTGATAGAGGGAGCCGTGCCATACGATGGGTCATTGTACTCGTGTCATGCTGTCTGTTGTTTTTTTTCAATTTTATTGAAGAACTTTAGTGATTTACTTCGCTTAAATTTAAAATAGCTATCGAAGGCACTAAAAGTATGTTAAATAAAAATATGTAGAATTGGAAACGTACCTAAATACGCCAAAGAGATTCTCCTAAATGCAGAAATGCATGAGCCACTGCCATCTTGCTCATTGTACATATCGTCATAATAAATCCATGATTCATGGACCTATTAAAAATGCATGACTTTCAATCTCACTAACAACCAATTTCGTTATTATGAGCAAACGCTTTTACACAAAGGTTCGCAATGTAATTTCAATATGACAATTAACATAAAAAGGCTAAAGAAATCATAACTGAAAAATTAGAGTCTACACATCTAAGATGAAGGGATTTAACACCACGAACACTGGTGTGAAAACTAAATGGTTCAAATGGCTCTGAGCACTATGGGACTTAACTGCTGAGGTCATCACTCCCCTAGAACTTAAAACTACTTAAACCTAACTAACCTAAGGACATCACACACAATTATGCCCGAGGCAGGATTTTAACCTGCGACCGTAGCGGTCGCACGGCTCCGGACTGTAGCGCCTAGATCCGCTCGGCCACTCCGGTCGGCGTGAAAACTAAACAAGCATTAATAACGCAACTAAATTCTACAGTGTTGAAAAACCAAGATCTGGAAATTCTAAGCAAACGGAATAAGGCACATGAGAGAGAAAGGTCAATTATGACGAAAGCAGATAAGGTTATTAATGCAATCATCGTTTGTGACAGTGATTGTATTAAGATCACGACTCTTTCGTTTTAATAATTTTGCAAATTCCAAGTGACGCCTTTCTTAGTTTCAATGATAACACCTTTGCTAAAAACTCTTCATTTCGCAACAAGTGATCTCATTCAAATTAAAAAAGATGTCGCTGGGAATTTTGTAAAATCTTTAAACGTAAAAGTAGACAACATTGTCTTCCTGCTTTCCGACTTTAGGAAGGAGGCCATGAAACTAATGAATACCCACACTCTGGAATTTAGGTCACATTATAAAATGTATAAATAACAAAAGCCTATCCATCCAGTAGTTAACAATACTACATGTCCAAATTATAAAACTGATAAATGAGTAACTAATAAATTAAAGGCAATATATACTTTCAGAAATATTTTAACATAAAGATCAGTTACGAACTTGCGAAAGAGACTGAATACGTATAGTTGCCTGAGGAATCTGTATTAGCCACTCTCGACATTGCTAACTTGTATATCAGTGTCCCAGTTGAAGAGAGTATGCAGATAATAAAAGTAAATATACTGAAGTAGAAATCATTGAATTAATTGATCTCCTTCAAATACTTTTCTCCTTCAATTTTCTTACTTTCAACAATAAAATATACCAAGGGAACGAAGGCTTAGCAATGGGAAACAGTTGGCCAGGGACCATGGCAGAAATTTTTAATTACTGGGTAAATGTGATATCTTTAATTCCTTTTTTTTTTTGAACAAAACGTTATCTATTTTAAAATACACTTCGGTGATTTAACTATTGTGTATGAAAAACAAGTATAGGACAGTAGTAATTAATTTCGCCCTCGAGATAAGTTCTTTGCACTCGAAGATTTATTTCACTGTAGAACCAGAAAAACAGAACAGCATAAACTTCGTATATTTTAAAATAATGAAAAAGTGCAAGAAGCACTGGTCTGGCTTTTGTAGAAAACCCACTGTCACAGACAGCGTAATTCCTCGACAATCGTGCTATCGTCAACAATACAAGAAAAGCCTCTTTTAAGACTTCTTTAATTCGGTGATCAGTCGAATGATACGACGCCCTTTGTCACATGAAGAAATAGTTAAGGACTCAACATCCTGAAACAAATAGCCTGTGCTAATGGCTATAAAAATAAAGATGTAATAAATATTTACTATAAGACCAAAAGGCGACAGCAATGCATTAAACAAACATTGGAACAAAGACAGCAATGAAACAAAATATATGACGATTTAATATCAGGCCAAGATATCACAAAGAATTGAAAACTATTGTAGGAACTCCAATGTTAATTAGGCTCGAAAATAATAACATGCACAATATCCGTCTTCACAACCAGACTGACCAGAACCACAGTAAATTTTCAGAGTATAGCTTTTACAAAATTACAAGCGAGGTTGGCAACTGCTTTAACTTTGGGAAGACCGGATGTACCTTTGAAACAAGATATAAGGAAAATACAGATGCCTCCTAAAATCAGATTTCAGTGATCATTAAAAGAATCAAAAACACCGAGAAACGTGCACAACAAATAGTTTTAAAATTTAGCTCTCTGCTCCATAAAGTAGATAGCTCAACATTTTAGAGGAAATAGATATTTTTGATAGTAAGAAACAGCTTCCTGATTTCGCTCTTAAAGAGCAAATTGTCTCCAGCCACAACTTTTATTCCTAAATCTTTGAAAAATTTATTTCCCGTCACCTGAGTTCCGAGTGAGAAGTGATATCGTGCACCGTCGATGACTTGCAGAGATCGACATTGCTGGCGGCCTCTGAAGAGCTTTCTGGACGCTCAGCACATCGGGCAGCGCCACGTCCCCTGCAGGAACTTCCGCTGCCTTGAATACCACAACAAGAACGGTAGCCAAGAGCAGGTAATATGGAACGCGAGTAACCAGCGCCATCTAGCAACGACCGCTGAACTTCAGTATCTTTCCAGTACAAGTTATGCACTGTGTGTGAAATTTTTTTTTTTTTTAAAGCGCTTTCGTTATTTAGCTTTTTTCATTACTGTGCGTTCATTCCTACTTTTTTCAGTTTCATTACTTATTATCCCAATCAAAATCTAAAGTGCAAGCTGAGAAATAGGACAATGTGCGTATTCTTGAAGTTTATTCCGTTTCTTCGTTCACAACACAAATTTTAAGGCCCTTACAAAGTCTTCAACCCAATAATAATTTCTGTAACTAATTTTAACTCTTAAATTACTTTTAGGTATTGAAGATATCGTTGAATTGAGATCAGTTTTAAACTGTCAAAAGATTAATAAATTTTTCGTATGTGTAAACATTGTTAAAAATGGTATTTCTGGTAATCTATTGAGAATAATTTTAAAAACTGCGCTTTTCAACGAAATTCTTTTTAATTGTTTGATGAAATTATTTATGCGACCTTTAGTATTTTATTGTATGTTATATGTATGTGTCTGTTTTGTGTTATATTCATGTATTAAGGGCTGCTGCAGTGCAGCAGAATGAGAGGTATATTGTGTTTTTATGATTACAGATTCTGAAATTTATGTTTAATCTTTCAGTGTGGTAGTTAGTAGCATACTTTCCTTTAATTTTACTGTAGAGCGCGAACTTCGCTACTGCGTAGCCAGAAGTGGCAATTATATTCAAGAAGCTCTGCAATCAAGGAAGTTAAATAAAAATAATGCACATCATTACTGCTCTACATCTGGTGATTTTAGGTAATTCAGCACATGTTGGGAGAAACGACGAAGTACTGCGTTTGCACCCATAGGCTGATAGCTACAGTGTGGTTACATGTCAGTCTGAATAACATCCACCTAAGGGGGTTGTGAGATGAGGCTAGCTGCGCTCAGTGGAAACCTGCTCTGTGTGGCGTTAAAACCTCAGCAGAAAAGTATATGTAACTAGACCAGGGAAGTCTCTTGTTAAGGGGGACTTAATTAGGTGCAAAGTTTTGTGAATGACACAAATACCTCCATTTTGGGGCAGAGATGCATCCTCTCAACAGAGTTGAGCATCACCATCATAGCGAAAGGGCTTCGCTGGACAACGAGAAAACTGGGCATTATCACATCGCCGTCAGCAGACATCGGTTCGAGAGCGTTCTACGCCTCTTGTGGTCACCCCAGAGATTCCCAAGGGACTCAGTGCCTCAGCCCCAGCCACCGTCCGACTCCTACCAGTCTCGCGCACTCCAGTCTTCGTGCTGCACCGCGGTAAGCGCGTTCCTGGCCGAGGGGCCGCTCCAGGTGCCATCACCGCCGGAGAAATAGCTAACCGCTGAGGTCACGGCTGTGGACAACAGCACCTGCTTCGCTTCAGCAACGGTGGGTGCCTGCCCAGCACCTTCCCACCAGGCCGGAATCTGCGGCCTCTACCTCAGCAGTGCTGGCCAAGGGAAATAGAGTGAGGCGTGCTTTCCCTCGCAGTGGAACGAAAGCTGAACAATGCGTTCTTTACGTGTGTTTTCACTGGGCACTCCAGCTTGTCATCACCATCATTCAATACATTAGCAATGGGACTTGCTGTTTCATAAGAGTTCTTGTATTTGAAAGGCCGGCCGCAGTGGCCGTGCGGTTCTAGGCGCTCCAGTCCGGAGCCGCGCTGCTGCTGCGGTCGCAGGTTCGAATCCTGCCTCGGGCATGGGTGTGTGTGATGTACTTAGGTTATTTAGGTTTAAGTAGTTCTAAGTTCTAGAGGACTGATGACCACAGCAGTTGAGTCCCATAGTGCTCAGAGCCATTTGAACCATTTTTGTATTTGAAAGATCTGTAGGCAAAAATAAGAATTACTTAAGGCTCTCAGGAACAACATTTATAGGCAATTGTGGGTAGTGTGCGAAAAGAAAGCGTTGATAAACAGCAGTGAAATGTTGCTAACATATAATTCGACTGGCAGGACAAAGCTCGAGGTAGCGAAGCAAATGTCTTTTACATTAAACAAGAAAAATATGTGTGACGGACTTCGAATTTTACAGCTACTGAGATGCGCTCTGGTACGTACAACTTACTTCTAGAAAATTTCGCCGCGCGGTATTAGCCGAGCGGTCTTGGGCACTGCAGTCAGGGACTGTGCGGCTGGTCGCGGCGGAGGTTCGAGTCCTCCCTCGGGCATGGATGCGTGTGTTTGTCCTTAGGATTATTTAGGTTAAGTAGTGTGTAAGCTTAGGGACTGATCACCTTAGCAGTTAAGTCCCATAAGATTTCACACACAATTGAACATTTTTTAGAAAATTTCCTTGGCAGAATCAGCAACAAGTAAAGCAAAAATATTCCCTATATGTTGGTTGGTAGAGTAAACCTTCAGACATTGTCTCTCCACGGTATATGAACATATTCTTCGAGTTTGCGTGTTACTTAACAACACTAAGAATCCACTCACATCACAAAAAATGGTTCAAATGGCTCTGAACACTGTGGGACTTAACTTGAGAGGTCATCATTCCCCTACAACTTAGAACTACTTAAACCTAACTAACCTAAGGACATCACAACACATCCATGCCTGAGGCAGGATTCGAACCTGCTATCGTAGCGGTCGCGTGGTTCCAGACTGTAGCGCCTAGAACCGCTCGGCCACTCCGGTCGGCACTCTCATCACGAATTTGCTTGTATAACAGCAACGAAGCAAACTGTTGATAGTGTCAGGAATAACACGGTTTTCCCATAGAGTGCAGTGACGTATGAAAGCAGTAAGATGATCATAGCGGAACAGTTCACTGTCTTGAAGTCCTGCGTTGGATAACACAAAGGATCATTTTCTACCAGAAAAGTCTTACAACACATCTCCGCAATAAGAAATGGGCTGCCTATAAAACTCGCGAGTGAACAGTAAAACATAAACAGCTACCTAATAGCATGAAGTCTCGTCTTTGTGGTAAAGCTGAATTACATAGCGTTGCTGCAACATTACTCTGCGGGCAATAAAGTAAATTTTAATTAGCACATACACTGTTGCAGATGTTCGCATGTGGCAATGGACGGCGGATCGACTTCGTAACAATAAACTCAGATTCATCCCTGATACCAAAAAAAAGTAAAAGTAATCATAATTTACTTCTACATAAAAAATAACAAAATGCCTTTCACAATCCTCTTACCCGGCAGGGCTCTGAAAATGGCGATCATATATTACGCTCTTAATAAATTGCTCCCAGGAGTATCGCCAATTTAATTTCACACTTGGTTGCTTCTGTACTCTAGTTACGGCAGCGACCCGATACTGGCCCCGCCATGAATAATAAAGCATCATAAAAGGGGAGAGCGCGCCTTTTGTGTGCCTATTCCTACTGACGGCGCGGTAGAGGGTGTTCCCAGCGGTCGCCAGGGGGTGCTGCGCTGTGACAACCCACCCTGCTCTGCTACCCCAACACCGTACCTTACCTGAGAACTGCCCCGGAACGTGACGCGAAGTTAGTACCAAGGAACTGCAAACATGCAATGTAATGTAACAAACGCTAAGTCACGTGTACATTGGTACGAATGGAGGCAAACATAAGGGGACGAGCATTCGCAGTCAGTTCGGCAGTGTTCAGTAACCATGTGTTCGTGCCGGTGAAAATAGGATTACACGGGAGGGAACAGAAGAGAACACTAATGACCACAGAACTAGGACCCCAAGGAAGACTGGCCGAGAGATTCTAGGCGCTTCAGTCTGGAACCGCGCTGCTGCTACGGTCGCAGGTTCGAATCCTGCTTCGGGCATGGGTGTGTGTGATGTCCTTCGGTTAGTTAGGTTTAAATAGTTTTAAGTCTAGGGGACTGATGACCTCAGATGTTAAGTCTCATAGTGCTTAGAGCCATTTAAACCATTTTGTGCGTGTGTATGTGTGTGTGTGTGTGTGTGTGTGTGTGTACGTGTGTGTGTGTGTGTGTGTGTGTGTGTGTGGGTGGTGACTTTTTTCCGCCATGTACAAACTCTAAGAATTGATCGATGAGATGATGCAGAACAAAGAAAAAGTCTAATGATGTCTGGAAGTGCATGGATTCCTTGCTAGAGACCATTTACTTTGTTACAGAGACTGCGGTCTAATACGCGCTGCACCATGCAGCCGCAATTACAGAATGTGTCGAAAATGGTTTCCAGATGCCACAACGAATGGGTGTATGGGCCATAGCATGTTCTGCCTCACACGTTCACATCGGCCCGGCTATATCGCAACAGTGTCAAAGGCAGCATGAATACGCTGCTTTAGTGTCTCTACATCTGGAAAGCGTTCTGCGTACACGATACTTTTCAGATGGCCTCATCACAAGAAATCGCAAGGTTTGAGATCCAGTAAACGAGCAGGTCATGCAACAGGATATCCTCACCTGATCCAACGACCAGGGAAAACACGACTGAGATGCGTCCGGACGTTAACGGCGAAGTGGGCTGGAGCAATATCATGTAGCGAATCATAAATGGCACTTCTTCCAACAGGGGGCCGGCCACTGTGGCC
This sequence comes from Schistocerca piceifrons, assembly GCF_021461385.2. NCBI lineage: Eukaryota > Metazoa > Arthropoda > Insecta > Orthoptera > Acrididae > Schistocerca > Schistocerca piceifrons. The sequence continues at coordinate 600,675,093 of NC_060141.1, read as the reverse complement.
GAGCGGTACAAGGCGCTTCAATCCGAACCACGCTGTTGCTACGATCGCAGCTTCGAATCCTGCCTCGGGCATGGATGTGTGTGATGTCCTTTGGTTAGCTAACTCGGGCATGGATGTGCGTGATGTACTTAGGTTATTTAGGTTTAAGTAGTTCTAAGTCTAGGGACTGATGACCTCATATGTGAAGTCCCATAATACTTGGAGGCATTTGAACCATTTTCATCCAGCAAGGGAGGCAAAGTCACCAGCAAGAAACGCCGATAGTTCTGGCCTGTTACGCGACGTGGAAGTAAGACTGGTCCCAAAATACCGTCCCCAGTTATCCCGGCCCACACGACCTGGCTGCATCGATGCTGATGATTCGCTGTCACCATAACAAATGGGTTATTTATACTATCCCACAGATAACTGTTTTCAAAGTTGAAGATACCACTCCGCATGAAGCTGGCCTCATCTCTGAATGGTATGGATGACACAAATCACGGAATCGTGGTTGCCAGGTGAAGAAACCAGTGGCAGAACTGCTCTCGATGTGAAAAGTCAGTCACTAGTAAGCCCTGCACGTGCTGTAAGTGATAAGATTAGTACCAGTTGTCATGAAGAATGTTCCACACGGCCGTCTGTCTTAGCCTATACTGGCGGGACAACTGCCTGATACTGACACGGCGGTCGTCGTTCACGGTATTAACCACTTTTTCCTCTAAGTCTGGTGTCCGAACATTTCAGATACGTCCTTTTATGATTTCCTGCTTCCTGAAACGATCCTGTCTCGGACAAATGGTGGAACATTATTGCAGACATTGAATTGTGCGGTTGTTGTCGGCGGGGATAAGTCTCCTGATACAACCTTGTTGCCCGCCGCCTGTTGCCATTTGCCTTTCCGTGAGTAAACACAATGTCGGCAAGCTCTCGATTCAAATGCGGAACGATAGTGTACGATGTTGTATCACATCCGCGACAAGGTGAGTCGGAAAGAGAAGTGAATCGGACACAAGATTACCAATGACTGTGTCAGAAGAGGGCGCTAGGGCATGACGTATGAGGAACAGTATCACCCACTAAGAGAAAACCATGTATACTGTAATCTGGCTGTATGGTACAGCGCGTGTGAGACCGCAGTTTCTATGACAAAATATGATTAAATAACTGGTCTGTTGTACGGAAACCATGCATTTCCGGACATAAGTTCATTAGACTTTTTTTCGTATCCTCTCATCGGTCAATCCCTAGAGTTTATACATGCTGTAGATATACGTATACATATAAGCTAATAACCATCACGGGTTTCACCCGGTACTATTCGTGGATTAAATGAAGGTTGGGCGTTAAACACTGATCTGCAGCTCCAGCCTTCCTTAGTAGCTTAGCGTTACTCCAGAACTTTGCACATGTGAGTTGGTGCTCTCATAACAGATAAGCAAGAAATTTAAAAGTAGAAAACTATTGATCGACTAGCAGCAACCTGAAGAGAAGTTAACATTTAAGTTCGTTAGCAGTTGTCATAAACTACAATAGCTGCTGTGTCTCAAATAGTTCTTAATGTCTATCGTGAAATAAGTCAAGCACTTGAAGGATTTTACTAAATAGACAATACTATATGAAAAACGTACGATTAGTAAAATATGAAATATACATGAAAGTTTTATGTGATCAAATCTACTGCTTAGTCAGAGGCGAAAAAGCACAAACGATTTTTGTTTCTTCTGTTATTACATCAGAAACCTCTAAAATAAAAGTGACTATAGTCATGGAATTCCAGGTATTAAAAGCAATTTGAATTCTCGGGCCAGTCATATATTTTTAAGTTTAATCTGCTTAATAGATACATATTCGTACTTATTTACTTTCTAAGAAATTTATGATCGTGTTATTTTTTAATAAAAATAAATACAAAGATAGTTTTTATTCAGTCCGTTCAGTCCGTGCCCATTAGAAGGAAGCGCCTAATGAATTTACCGTGTTTCTAACGTCTCCAGTTGGTCGTAGGAGTATTTTCTTCGGAATTATGTGGGGATTTCTTGAATCCGGGAATTAGCTGTGATGATTATATCCTTCTCGCGAACATTACTTTCTCTTCTGATCACCCCGTCACTAATGCAACTCATATCAGAAATGCAGATCACACGCAAGACTACAGACGAATGCTGTCTGTGTCGCGAGCACCGAGGTGACGAGTACGGGAACTTCCTTTTATGGTTCACTGAAAGACTGGCACCAACGGAACATGAGCGAGCACTACGGAATGGGGTTCGCTCTCACTCGCTTGCTGTTTAGTCGAGAGGGAATTATTGTTCGCTATTGTTCGATTATGCTTGTTACCATGTAAACCAGGCGGGAATCGCTAGGGATTCGCAATACAGCAGCTTCGAATAAAGGAAAGAATGTACGGTTTAACTTTATGATGAAAAGAGTCACTAGAATGTACACAATTTATTTCAACAATACCTATGAACTCCTCAAAGCATAGGCTCTTGCTAAAACGTTCATACGATTTGAAAAGACTCTGCCTTCTCCAAAGCGAAGATGGGAACTTGGCGTAAACTGATTTTACTCATAGGGTTGAAAACTTTTTCAATGGTGTACCATAGGGGTACGTCTTTTACCTGCAGGAACATAAAAGCTTGAAGTACACTGATATGATGACGAGGACAACACAACACTCAGTCGCTGAGCGAAAAAGAATCTCCAACCCCGCCCGAAATCGAACCCGGGCCCCTTTGCACGGCATTCCGTCACGCTGACCACTGAACCATCGGCGCGGACTGCTGTGCAGTGGTATTCTATTGCACTGAAATATGAAGTTATTGGCACGTAATAGGAATTTAGGAAAAAACGTCAGCCCTCGAGCGTATCCAGGTAAATTATTCCTTCCTTAAAAGAGAGTGGAAGCTAAATCTTTTCTCAGCAGACGGTAAAAAGCACATGAAGCTTCGGAAAGTCTCTCTCGTCCTCGACTATGGCGTATGGTACGTGGTTGCTGTGTTTCCCTTATGCTTTAATTGTGATGGTTAACTTTTCCACTTAAATGGAACTTAATACTGAATAACTGAACACTGAATGTGAATTGTTATGTCCTACCTCAAATTTCAGAATTCGATTCCAAAAATCTAAATGTTGCTGTTTATCAATATGACGAAAGGCTTGTATCATCTGGTTATAAAAAAACTGACGGTTTTCTGGGTTGTGTAATGCGGGCTGTATACATCGCAGGGTGATAACATGGCTACCGAATATCCTGCAAAACTAATACCTCCACTTTCTGCCACCATGTGAATAATACTTTAAGCAATCAGAATATGAAATGTTTTATCTTTCGACCTCAGTACGCTGTTTGTCACTTGGTGACAAATGTTGTTTTCTTTTATGTAATATACATTTTAACCATCAGCTGTTTATTTGTTCCTTTAGTCATCTACCATCATCCAGGATATCAGTCAATATCAACATTAAAAAATTATGGAAGTACAGTGCATGCAAAGATATCAGAACTCAACGAATATGTAGATGCAAAATTCCATTTTTATACTTACAGGGTACAACAGATTAGTTACAAGCATCCCACATTCCTTTGAAACTGAACGCTATAGAAATTATCCTGTGAAATTGTACGAACGCATGACAACTTGCTTTAGAGTACTGACAGCCGTATCTCATTTCCAATAGATAGATATAATAGGAAAAACGGACGAACTGTTATTGGAAGAAACCCTCCGCAGTCAAGTTATATAAAAGATAGTAGCGTAACCTGATAGTGAAGGGAAGGCAGGATTCGGTTACGATTGTGGTCGGGGCCGTAATCAGTTACTACTGGTTGCCTTTTACAGTTACACACATTAATTTTTAAAACAGTAATTCGAAACTCAACAATAAATAAAAAATACCACACGTTATTAATGAAGGAATAAACAACTGTGTAAATAATTGTGTTTTCATTGCGTAAGTTTTTAGCAAATCATCATAAAATGCAGATACAGATAATGTTTAGAAAAACAAGCACCTGTAATGACGGCTGAATGCCTGACCGGCCAAGAATGGCAATTAATTAAGAATATTTAAGAACTCGATGCAATTACGACTTACAGGTATTGAAATATTAAAATGTAAGTGGCTACAAACACAGCGGGAGGTATCAGACGCCAGTAATGGCAGTAAATAAGGTTTTAAGGCTTACTGCTAAAATTCAAACATCGAATTATTTTTTCGAAGCAAATGACCACAATCACATCTGAAGGCCTTACACGACAGAAACGGAAATTATATATATATAAAAAAAATTAGAAACCTGCTGTAAAGCAGCAAATACAAGCAAAGGTTAATTAAAAGAAACAAGCAACTGACGACCAAGCGGGTGAAATAAAATGATGGTAACCTTGTAATACAACCCTTACACTACTATTCAGAACCGCTTTCCCTAAGCACAAGTAGCAACACGAACCCGTCACTGGAGACTCGCGAGATGTCACAATTGTGGAGGTTTCTCTGCTTGAATTGAAATGCACTCAAAGCCTGCAGGATCTGGTTTACGACGAGGTCGTGCACCCTCGTGACCACAGCCCTACAATCCGGCAGACCATGTGCGCCACCAGCGGTCTTGCCGTGTTCTCGCACTGTGCGGACCTGGCTCCTCCTGACTCCCCAACCGAACTGCCACACACACACGACACGGAGAAACAACGACGTCTTCCCAAAGCCAGGGCAACATTTACTACATATCGATAAATGCCGCTGCTGCCACTAGCGGACAGGCAACGCTTACGAAACGAGTGGCACCAGTCAAGACGAGAAGAAGACAAACAACCGCAACCATGTCAACTAAAGGATACTGTCTGGCCTCCAACAGAGGGCGGAAGTCTACAAACAGCACCGACGCGAGCCGCCGCACGGCTCAAGTAGATTTGTACAGCATACATAACATGACAACATACTTTTACATCACTGAACATCTTTACCAACATTTTCGAGTGAACTTATCTGCGGAACAAGATAACTTTACAGCAACAATTGTGTACACCTGGTTCAGGGTGCCAAACAAATTACGTAACAAAAGCCATAATTTTAATATAAAGTGCAACATCGAACTGCCATAGGTACTTCATTTGCAACACCACCATTTATGCAATACATATCAGACAAAGAATCAATTCAAAAACATCTAACCTCTTTTTTTATTTAACTAAATGATATTTTTCAAAAGGGTCTGTCGAGCCTCATCAATGGAAAAATAGAAAATGTTGATTTCTTTTGTGAAGTGACTGTTGGAGTCAATAAATAAGGATTTTGAAGTTTTCCGTACGAAATGCAGTGGGTACTGAGAAGAAAGACCGTGCCTGCTGGTAAATTTGAATTCTCATAATTGCAGCAACAGCAGCTCTGTGTTGCGGGAATATATCCGATAGAAACAGCCGAAAAAAGACCCCATGTCAGTAAATACGCTAAAGAATCGGATCACGAAATTTGAAGAAACATATGAATTAGTTGGTGCAGGAGATGGAGATGGCAGTTGTTGATGAAGCTGCTATAGCTATAGTCGAAAGTGCAGCACACGTCTTAAACTCTGCAGCCAGTGCCCTAGTTGCGTCACGGGAATTGTCTCTCCCCTCGTCAGCAGTTCAATGGATATTGTGGCTCATTTTACACTGGTGTCCATACAATATTCATAGTGTGAACTAAATGGATCCCCAATATAGCCCATCACGTCGAGACTTTACGCTTCGGTTTTTGGCACGCATGGAAGTGGATGACATATGGCTGGCGAATATTGTTTGGACGGACGAGGCACATTTTGCTCTTCACGGTGGGTAGATGCACACAACTGTCGCATATGGTGCTCTATTCGACCACACCATGCGCAGGAACATTCACAGCACTCAGATTGTGTGACTGTGATATGTGGTTTCACAAGATCCTTCATTCTTGGTCCGTTTTCTTTTGTGGAAATGACACCTCACGGATCTGTTAGGTATACAGTGGCATCTGCACGTTATAAGGAACGCGTGATTCCAGCTAGTCAAGAATGTAACTACGTCCACATCGCTATATCACGCAAGATGGGACGGCACCACATGGTATTTGCTAGGTAAAAGAATATTCGATAACGAAGGCAACATCTCTAGATAATTTCAAGATGTGTGTCCTTCCACATCCCCCGACCTAAATCTGACTTCCCGTTGTGGGAATATCTGAAAGATCCTCTCTATCACGGACGTACCCGGGCTCTTCCTGATCTGAAAGGTATTGTGCGGCAACACATCGCTCTGATTCCACAGCCATGTCACGCATGCAGCACGTTTTAACATGTGACCATATCTTAATAAACGTGCCAGAAGCACAGTTACCCTGTGTTTGAATATTCCTCAGCTTTTTATGTACCGAAACCACATTCTGACTGTTTACATTACCATATTTTCACCTTCTGACACAAAATGGAACTGATGTTCTTTTTCTGCGCAATGTGTAATTGACTTATCAACCATGTTTCAGCGTCCTGCGATGTATACAGCGCGTACTCAGAACACCATCGCTTTCCTTATCACCACCCGGTAGTTGCTGAATCCTGCATGGTTTGGGAACATGAACGTCGCCCTAATACAGGCCAGACAGACGTATGAAGAGTGGCTCCCTTCAAGCTGGCACGAGGAGTAGACGTCTGCGTTCTGCCTGTAAAGCTGATGAATATGCTGTACGTCTTGAATGAGCGCATGGTAAAACCTGTGGAACAGTACTGAGGATATAAGCAATCCAAACGCAATCTTTGAAAATAATTGTAGCTCTCGAGAGAGCAAGGCACATCTATTGTAAGATGATCAGTTGCGACCATCCCACGATCATGTACTGTCTGTCGATCAAAATAACTGTAGGTTTGAATATGATCATGTGATGATAAAAACCGGTCAACTTTCAATATATATACCTTGAAATCTAGAGAGTTATAATTATCTTCATCTGATATTGTCGTATGCTAATTTGGGAAACAAATTACCTTTAGATTAAATGGATTCACGGAAAATGATGAGTAATGGCATGGCCCATCTGCCACTTCTAACTGCATTTGGAGAAAAGAGAACCACTTGAATGAATATCAAGAGCTCAGATGGAAACCCAGTTCTAAGCAAAGACGGGAAAGCAGAAAGGTGGAACGAGTATATAAAGGGTCTATACAGGAGCGATGTTCTTGAGGACAATATTATGGAAATGGAAGAGGAGGTAGATGAAGATGAAATGGGAAATATGATACTGCGTGAAGAGTTTGACAGAGCACTGAAAGACCTGAGTCGAAACAAAGCCCCGGGAGTAGACAACATTCTATTAGAACTACTGACAGTCTTGGGAGAGCCAGTCCTGACAGAACTCTACCATCTGGTGAGCAAGATGTATGAGACAGGCGAAATACCCTCAGACTTCAAGGAGAATATAATAATTCCAATCCCAAAGAAAGCAGGTGTCGACAGATGTTAAAATTACCGAACTATCAGTTTAATAAGTCACAGCTGCAAAATACTGACGCGAATTCTTTACAGACGAATGGAAAAACTGATAGAAACCGACCTGGGGGAAGATCAGTTAGGATTCCGTAGAAATGTTGGAACACGTGAGGCAACAGTGACCCTACGACTTATCTTAGAAGAAAGATTAAGGAAAGGCAAACCTATGTTTCTAGCATTTGTAGACTTAGAGAAAGCTTTTGACAATGTTGACTTGAATACTCTCTTTCAAATTCTGAAGGTGGCAGGGGTAAAATACAGGGAGCCAACGGCTATTTACAATTAGTACAGAAAACAGATGGTAGTTATAAAAGTCGTGGGACATGAAAGGGAAGCAGTGGTTGGGAAGGGAGTGAGACATGGTTGTAGCCTATCCCCGATGCTATTCAATCTGTATTTTGATCAAGCAGTAAAGGAAACGAAAGAAAAGTTCGGAGTAGGTATTAAAATCCATGGAGAAGAAATAAAAACTTTGAGGTTCGCCGATGACATTATAATTCTGTCAGAGACCGCAAAGGTCTTGGAAGAGCAGTTGAACTGAATGGACAGTGTCTTGAAGGGAGAGTATAAGATAAAATCACTAAAAGCAAAACGAGGATAATGAAATGTAGTCGAATTAAGTCGGGTGATGCTGCGGGAATCAGATTAGGATATGAGACACTTAAAGTAGTAAAGGAGTTTCGCTATTTGGGGAGCAAAATAACTGATGATGGTCGAAGTAGAGAGCATATAAAATGTAGACTGGCAATGGCAAGGAAAGCGTTTCTGAAGTAGAGTAATTTGTTAAAATTGAGTATAGATTTAAGTGTCAGGAAGTCGTTTCTGAAAGTATTTGTATGGAGTGTAGCCATGTATGGAAGTGAAACATGGACGATAAATAGTTTAGACAAGAAGAGAATAGAAGCGTTCGAAACGTTGCGCTACAGAAGAATGCTGAAGATTAGAATGGTAGATCACATAACTAATGACGAGGTATTGAATAGAATTGGGGGAAGAGGAGTTTGTGGTACAGTCTGGAACCGCGCGACCGCTACAGTCGCAGGTTCGAATCCTGCCTCGGGCATGGATGTGTGTGATGTCCTTAGGTTAGTTAGGTTTAAGTAGTTCTAAGTTCTAGGGGAGTGATGACCTTAGAAGTTAAGTCCCATAGTGCTCAGAGCCATTGGAACCATTAGAACCACTGGAGTTTATGGCACAACTTGACTAGACGAAAGGATCGGTTGGTAGGACATGTTCTGAGGCATCAAGGGATCACAAATTTAACATTGGAGGGCACCGTGGAGGCTACAAGTCGTGGAGGGAGACCAAGAGATAAATACACTAAGCAGATTCAGAAGGATGTAGGCTGCAGTAGGTACTGGGAGATGAAGAGGCCTGCACAGGATAGAGTAGCACGGAGAGCTGCATCAAACCAGTCTCAGGACTGAAGACCATAACAACAACAACCCACACAACTAGTCTCGGACGGTAAATCCCGAGATTTCAGTTCTAATCCAGTTTCTTTCATGTATATGTTCACGTCCTACTAATTGCCGCCTTGCCACATTAGCTGCGTATCGAGTAATTGTATCAATGTTTGTTTCACGTAGAAATACATTCCTAACCAGTTTTATTTGTGATATCGAATTATTGTACCCCTTTGCCATCAAGTGCATTTAAATGATAAATGCAACGTTTGAACTGGACCATGAACTCAGTTTTAGTATTTGGAAGTTTTCTCGACATGTTAAGGTTCGTATGCCCAGGGGCCGACAGAATATTTCGGCCTATCTGATCTCATTCAAACAATTAATCTCCATCTAAATCATCAGCGTATCCATTACCTAAAACAGTTGAAATGCAGTCACGCACATTGAAACTGTGTGGCTCATGCAGGTTCAGGCGGAACGGACTATTTCACCCAACATTCGTTCGTAGTTCGGTTGGTAAATTGCAGCTCCCCTTCTATTTCGACATCACTGTCAAATGTGTTCTTTGTGCTGATATCGAGGTCGCAACTTCATTCAGTCAACAAACAGCAGCTGAAGAGACTAGACAACGAGACGATGTTCTTGTGACGTCGTCTTACGAAATTATATACAGGGTACGGCCAAACTTTCAGGAAACGTTCCTCACACACAAAGAAAGAAAATATGTTATGTGGACATGTGTCCGGAAACGCTTACTTTCCATGTTTAAGCTCATTTTATTACTTCTCTTCAAATCACATCAATCATGGAAAGGAAACACACAGCAACAGAACGTACCAGCGATACTTCGAACACTTTGTTACAGGAAATGTTCAAAATGTCCTCCGTTAGCGAGGATACATGCATCCACCCTCCGTCGCATGGAATCCCTGATGCGCTGCTGCAGCCCTGGAGAATGGCGTATTCTGTCACAGCCGTCCACAATACGAGCACGAAGAGTCTCTACATTTGGTACCGGGGTTGCTTAGACAAGAGCTTTCAAATGCCCCCATAAATGAAAGTCAAGAGGGTTGAGATCAGGAGAGCGTGAACGTCATGGAATTGGTCCGCCTCTACCAATCCATCGGTCACCGAATCTGTTGTTGAAAAGCGTACGAACACTTCGACTGAAATGTGCAGGAGCTCCATCGTGCATGAACCACATGTTGTGTCGTACTTGTAAAGGCACATGTTCTAACAGCACAGGTAGAGTATCCCGTATGAAATCATGATAACGTGCTCCACTGAACGTAGGTGGAAGAACATGCAGCCCAATCAAGACATCACCAACAATGCCTGCCCAAACGTTCACAGAAAATCTGTGTTGATGACGTGATTGCAGAATTGTGTGCGGGGGCCAACTAGCGGCGAATCGAGGAAGTACAGTACATACTGACGAAACTAAAATGACCTCTAACATGGATATTAAGCGTTTCCGGACACATGTCCACATAACATCTTTTCTTTATTTGTGTATCAGGAATGTTTCCTGAAAGTTTGGCCGTACCTTTTTGTATATTTAAGGTTCACCCGCGATTTGACCATCTTCTTCTGGGCAAATGCACAAACAGTGCCCGAGCTCTTACGGGGATCGGCGTAAAGCCATGAGTAATGAGTATTATGGGCAGGGGCACTACGAATATAGTGCGGGACAATAAGTTGCGAATGTGGGTCTCACGGGAGGCGTGCCGGAGATAAGTCCCAGCAGTCGCACTGTGTCCTCGGCGGCTCATGTAGCCGGCACGGTAGCTCGGCGTGTCTGACAGAGGACCGATTGTCCTTTGTGCACTACTGGCCATTAAAATTGCTACACCACACAGATGACGTGCTACAGAAGCGAAATTTAACCGACAGGAAGAAGATGCTGGGATATGCAAATGATTAGCTTTTCAGAGCATTCACACAAGACTGGCGCCGGTGGCGACACCTACAACGTGCTGACATGAGGAAAGTTTCCAACCGATTTCTCATACACAAGCAGCAGTTGACCGGCGTTGCCTGGTGAAACGTTGTTGCGATGCCTCGTGTAAGGAGGAGTGATGTGTACCATCACGATTCCGACTTTGATAAAGGTAGGATTGTAGCCTATCGCGATTGCGGTTTATCGTATCGCGACATTGCTGCTCGCGCTGGTCGAGATCCAATGACTGTTAGCAGAATATGGAATCGGTGGGTTCTAGAGGGTAATACGGAACGCCGTGTTGGATCTCAACGGCCTCGTATCACTAGCAGTCGAGATGGCAGGCATCATATCCGCATGGCTGTAACGGATCACGCAGCCACGTCTCGATCCCTAAGTCAACAGATGGGGACGTTTGCAAGACAACAACCATCTGCACGAACAGCTCGACGACGTTTGCAGCCGCATGGACTCTCAGCTCAGAGACCATGCGTGCGGTTACCCTTGGCGCTGCATCACAGATAGGAGCGCCCTCGATGGTGTACTCAACGACGAGCCTGGGTGCACGAATGGCAAAAACGTCATTTTTCAGATGAATCCAGGTTCTGTTTACAGCATCATGATGGTCGCATCCGTGTTTGGCGACATCGCGGTGAACGCACATTGGAAGCGTGTATTCGTCATCGCCGTACTGGCGTATCACCCGGCGTGATGGTATGGGGTGCCAATGGTTGCACGTCTCGGTCACCTCTTGTTCGTTACATTTCAGATGTGTTACAACCCATTGCTCTACCTCTCATTCGATCCCTGCAAAACCCTACAGTTCAGCAGGATAGTGCACGACCGCATATTGTAGTTCCTGTATGGGCCTTTGTGGATACAGAAAAGTTCGACTGCTGCCCTGGCCAGCACATTCTCCAGATCTCTCACCAACTGAAAACGTCTGGTCAATGGTGGCCGAGCAACTGGCTCGTCACAATACGGCAGTCACTACTCTTGATGAACTGTGGTATCGTGTTGAAGCTGCATGGGCAGCTGTACCTGTACACGCCATCCAAGATATGTTTGACTCAATGCTCAGGTGTATGAAGGCCGTTATTACGGCCAGAGGTGGTTGATCTGGGTACTGATTTCTCAGGATCTATGCACCCAAATTGCGTGAAAATGTAATCACATGTCAGTTCTGCTATAATATATTTGTCCAATGAATACCCGTTTATCATCTGCATTTCTTCCTGGTGCAGCATTTTTAATGGTCAGTAGTGTAATTAAAAAAAGTGAGTGAAGGTATCAACGATCAACTTGAACCGATATCATGTGACGTCCGCCCCAATTAAACGAAAACGAACAATGCCGAACTTATATACGCCGGCATGGTAGCTCAGCGTATTCGTTCAGAGAGCTGGTTGGCTTCTGTAATAATAATAAAAAAAAACTGAGTACAAGGACCAACAAGAAACTTGAACGGATGTCATGTGACGTCCGCTACGACCAAACACAAAAAAAGATGGATAGAGCGTCTGCCATTAAACAGGAGATACAGGGTTCGATTCCCGGTCGGGGCACACATTTTCAAATGTCACCATTGACTTACATCAATGCCTGTATGCAGCTAAGGGTATTCATTTCATTGTAATTAAAATAATCTAGGCATACGGTAGCATTATTATTTGGGCTTCCTTGAGTATTAAAGGCCTTGGAGCTCTGCCTAAAAGAAATATAGGTGTGTTCATTTACAAGTATCCCAAACTTCCAACACACAAAGACAGGCGCTCGCGCGTACATGCGCATGTGCGCGCATACGCGAGCACACGTATTTGCGTGTGTGTGTACTTACGTCCAAATATTTATGTATGTATGAGTCCACAGCTCTTGGTCATGCGGTAGCGTTCTCGCTTCACGCTCCCGGGCTCCCGGGTTCGATTCCAGGCGGGGTCAGGGATTTTCTCTGCCTCGTGATGACTGGGTGTTGTGTGATGTCCTTAGGTTAGTTAGGTTTAGGTAGTTCTAAGTTCTAGGGGACTGATGACCATAGATGTATGAGGGGCATTCAATGAGTAATGCAGAATATTTTCTCTGCCTATTGAGGTCTAAAAATGTAGTATTTGTTGTGGGATATCACGGACTATTCCCTCTTCAGCCGCTATGTCTCATGAAGTTCCAATAGGTGGCAGCACTTTATGTAGCCTTGAAACTAGCTTCTGTAGTGCAGATGAGTTTCAAACAGAGAGCTGTCATAGAGTTTGTTTTAGCTGAAAGCCAGGGCTTGGCGGAGACCTGGAAGTGAACAAAAGCACGGTGAGTCGTTGGGCGAGGGGTATGTCATCACCACAGCAAGGTCGCTCAGACCTGTCCGATCTCCGACGTGTCGGCCGGCAAGCACAAAGCTGTGACTCTTGAAACTTGGGATATGCGGGAACTGTCATTACAACTGATCGATGGATCGGGCACCTCGCTGTTCAACTAGACGTCTCCGTTAGTAGTGTTGACACACTCGTCAACCTGCTGGGGTACTCAAAGGCGCGTGCCCGCTGGCCTCCTGGTCACATAGCGAATATCGTAAAAGTAACGAAGGACGTTTAACGATACGAGACTGATTGTGAGAATTTCTTTTCGAGCACTGTCACAAGTGACGAAGCATGGGTTCATCACTTCGAAACGGAAACGTTGGTTTCGACGTCGACCAGTAGAGCGGTGGCATGCGGGCGTAGATCAACACCAGCCCTCTCCATTCCTCCCCCTCCGCCCCAGAAAGGTGGTGTAAGGCGGTAGCATTGAACGGTGATAATGTAAAAACGCAAGGTTTTATAGCCAAAAGAGTGGACAATAATATGTTGTATTCGAATCTGGAATGATACCAACGAGCTTTCAGAGAAACTGTTCCAATACTTATTCAACGCCTCTCGTAGATATACTGGGTGCATCATAATAAATGGCGTAAATGCATTCGGTTGAAACTACACAATACTAAAAGTAAAACATTTAGGTAAACATGGGCTCTAAGCCGCATACCATAAGAGCTATGAGTACTTCTTCACCTTCGAAACTGTGAAACAAATCTCTGCTACAGCAAACGTTTTGCTTTCCATGTTTGGGTGGAAGTAGTATGCACGAAAACAAGAAAAAATGTCCATGAGGTGTGGTCTCTAAAATGCATACTTTAAGAATCAGCTGACTTAATCGGCAAGTGTTCCAGTACACAATTGAGGAAAGGAAGAACTCTTATGCAGTCGTGAATCTTCGGAAGCTGCGGAGAAATATTACGAGGGCGTCCAGATCAATCACCCCATACCACGCAAAGGTAAGTCGTTAAACAGAGCGCTTCAAGGCAACAGGAGGTGTCCAAACCAACGACGGTCTGGGAGGCCGCTAATTGATCTTACAACCGTGCTAACTAAGATGACAGTCATTCTAACAGGGTCGGTAAGACAAGTGTCCCAAGAATGTGGCATCATTCATGCAACTGTGTCCAGGATATTATCGAAAAATCATATCCATCCATATCGTGTGCAGTTTGTACAGGAACTTATCGGAGAGAGCACAAACAGAGGGGTACAGTTCTTTGAGTGGTTTACAGAAAGACGAACGCACCAGCCACACCCTGAAACTGATATTCTTTCCAGCAATGAGGTCAGTTCCATCTGAATGGAGCAGTGAATAGACATAACGTTGGTTATTAGGCAGCCCATACACTGCTGTAGGTGCCCATTACCAATCACCCAAGGTTAAGAGTGTGGTGTTGCACACAAGGGGATGTTCTCATCGCTCCCGTATTTCATAAAATCCTGTTCACTGCAGGACTATACTCGTACAGAGAGTATCTCTAGATGACCCTCCTGCCATATCTGCATAATCTACACCTAATGAAACGGCGAGATTTCGTTTTCAACTAGGTGCGGTACCATCGCATTTTGAACGAACAACTCGCGAATTTCTGAATGATGTTTTACCTGAGCTTTGGATACGTCGACGAGGTGCAATGGAATGGCCACTTAGGTCTTCACATTTGACACCACTTGACCTTTTCGTCTATGGGCCTTTTAAGGTAAGTAGTGTACAGAGACAGACCTCCACCACTGCAGGAACTGTAGGAAAACATCTCATTAGCCTGTGGAGCAATAGCTCCTAACTCCTGATACGTAAAGTGCGCAAGAGTTACTTGAACCGTATTCGGATGGTAGTCACTTTAAATAATTCCTTCAGTAGGGTCCAAGCGGTGCAGCCACCGGACATGGTAGTTCAGTTCATTAATTTGCTTCAGATTGCCACTCCGTGAGTTTGAAATTGCTATTGTCAGTTTCGTCGTAAATGATGTACAGGTATGACAGTAATTTTTTGTGTTTCAGTTTACTATTTTGACAATAATTTTGTTCTGTTCGTGATTTCAAGCAGACTAATAAAGGTATAAATTATCCTTTCGGTGTGTTGTCTTGCGTGCATCTGCGGTACAGGTAGCAGTACAATAGGTGCAATCTCAACAGAGGGGCATTTGTTGGGAGACCAGACAAACCTGTGGTTCCTCAAGAGCTGCAGGGGTAGTAGTCTGGATGATTGACTGATCTGGCCTTGTAACATCAACCGAAACGGCCTTGCTGTGGCGGTACTGCGAACGACTGAAAGCAAGGGATACTACAGGCGTAATTTTTCACTAGGACATGCAGCTCTATTGCATGGTGCAGTGATTATGGCATTCTACTGTGTAAAATGTTCCGGACATAAAATAGTCCCCAATTCATATCTCGGGGTGGGGATTACTCAGAAGGATGTCGTCATCAGGAGAAACAGAACGGGCATTCTGCTGATTTGTCTGTGGAATGTCGGAGCCCTTACTCGGGTGATAGGTTAGAAAATTTAAAAATGGAAATGGATCACTTGAATTTAGATATAGTGGGAATTAGTGAAGTTCGGTGGCAGGAGGAACAGGAATTTTGGTTAAGTGAATATAGGGTTATAAATACGACGTCAGGTAGGGATGATGCAGGAGTGGGTTTAATAATGAATAAGAAAATAGGATTGCCGGTAAGCTGCTATAAACAACATGCTGAATACATTGTCTTAGCCAAGACAGACACAAAGCCCACGATTGTCACAGTGGTACAAGTTTATATGCCAACCAGCTCCGCAGACTGTGAAGAGAATGAAGAAACCTATGATGAGGTTAAAGAAATTATTCAGATAAAGGAGACGACAAGCAAATCGTGACAGGTGACTGGAATTCGGTAGAAGGAAAAGAAAGAGAAGGAAAAATATTAGGTGAATATGGTCTGGGGAAATAGAATGAAAGAGCAAGCTGCCTGGCAGAATTTTGGACAGAGCATACTTTAATCATCGATAATACTTTGTTTAGGAACCATAAACGAAGGCTGAATACGTGGAAGATGCCTGGAGACATTGGAAGGCTTAAAGTTGTTTACATAATGAGAAGACAGAGTTTTAGAAACCATATTTTAGACTGTAAGATTTATCCAGGGCCTGATGAGGACTCTGACCACAATTTATTGGTTATGAAATGCAAATTAAAAATGAAGAAAGTGGAAAAACGGTAGGAAATTAAGGAGATGGGACCTGGATAAGTTGAAAGAACCAGAGGGTGTTGAGAGTTTCAGAGGGACCGTTAGGCTACAGTTGACTAGAACAAGGGCACTAATACCGTAGAAGCTGAATGGGTAGCTTTAAGAGATGAAATAGTGAAGGCAACAGAGGATCAAATACGCTGTGTGATACGGACACGTGGTTGAAAATTGCGAACAAGTTCGTGGCGCCCTCCATGGGTAATGCTGAAATTCAGTACGGTACTGGCCTACCCTTAGCCTTGACGAAAGCTTCCACTCTCGCAGGCATACGTTCAATTAGGTGCTAGAAGGTTTCTTGGGGATTTGCAGCCCGTTCTTCACGGAGTGCTGCACTGAGGAGAGGTATCGATGTCGGTCGGTGCGGTCTGGTACGAAGTTGGCGTTCCAAAATATCCCAACGCTGTTCTATAGGATCCAGGTCAGGACTCTGTACAGGCCAGTCCATTAGAGGGACGTTATTGCCGCGTAACGACTCCGCCACAGGCCGTGCTTTATGAACAGGTGCTCGATCGTGTTGAAAGATGCAATCGCTATCCCCGAGTTGCTCTTCAACAATGGGACGCATGAAGGTGCTTAAAACATCAGTGTAGGTCTGTGTTGTGATAGTGCCACGCAAAACAACAAGAGGTGCAAACTCCCTCCTTGAAAAACACGACCAAGCCATAACATCACCGCCTCCGAATTTCACAGTTGGTACTGCAGACGCTGGCAGATGACGTTCACGGGAATTAACTATACCCACATGCTGCCATTGAATCACATTGTGTACCGTGATTCGTCACTTCACACGACGTTTTTTCACTATTCACTCGTCCAATGTTTACGCTCCTTACACCAAGCGAAGCGGCGTTTGGAATTTACCGGCGTGATGTGTGGCTTATGAGCAGCCGCTCGACCATGAAATCCAAGTTTTCTCACCTTCCGCCTAACTGTCATAGTACTCGTACTTGCAGTGGATCCTGATGCAGTTTGGAATTCCTGTGTTATAGTCTGGTTAGATGTCTGGCTATTACACATTACGACCCTCTTCTACTGACGGCTGTCTCTGACAGTCAACAGGCGAGGTCGGCCTGTACGATTTTGTGCTGTTCGTGTCCCTTCACGTTTCCACTTCGCTATCACATCGGAAACAGTGGACCTAGGGATGTTTAGGAGTGTAGGAGTCTCGCGTACAGACGTATGACACAAGTGACACCCAATCACCTGTCCACGTTCGAAGTCCGTGAGTTCCCTGGAGCGCCCCATTCTGCTCTCTCACGATGTCTAATGACTACTGAGCTCTCTGATATGGAGTACCTGGCAGTATGTGGTAGCAAAATGCATCTAATATGAAAAAAGTATGTTTTTGGGGAGTGTCTGGATACTAATGATCACATACTGTAGGTATAAATACAAGGCCTAGTAGAAATTCTTGGATAACACAAGAGATATTGAATTTAACTGACGAGAGGAGGAAATTAAAAACTGCAGCAAATAAAGCAGGCGAAAGGGAATACAAACGTATAAATAGTGAGACTGACAGAAAGTGCAAAATAGATTAGCATGAGAGGTTAGAGGACAAACGCAAGGCTTTAGGCTTACAACTAGAGGAAAGAGAGCTATCATCTACAAGAATATTAAAGAAGCCTTTGGGAAAAAGAGAAACAGCTGTTTGAATATCAAGAGCTCAGATTTAAAACCAGTGCTAAGCAAAGAAGGGGAAGCTGAAAGGTGGAAGGAGTGGATGGAGGGGATATGCAAGAGAGATGGACTTCAAGAGAACTGGACGTAGATGGAGATATAATACTAGGAGAAGGATTTGACACAGCTCTGGAAGATATAAGCCGAAGCAAAGCCTCAAGGGTAGACGATGTTCCGTCAGAACTGCTGACAACACTGGGATAGCCAGCCACGACAACAGTCTTACAGCTCGTATGCAAGAACGATGAGGCAGGCGATGTATCTCTAGACTTCAAGAAGAATGTAGTAATTGTATTTCCAAGGAAAGCTGTTGCTAATAGATGTAAATTTAATGAATTTTACGTTTAGTAAGTCATCGTTGCAAAATACTAACTGGAACTCTTTGTAGAAGAATGGAAAAACTGGTGGAAACCGACCTCGGGGAAGATAATTTTGGGTTACGGGGAAACGTAGGAACACGGGAAGCCATACTGACCCTACGACTTACCTTAGAAGATAGGTTAAGCGAAGACAAACCTACGTTTATAGGATTTGTAGACTTAGACAAAGCTTTTAATAATGCTGACTGGAATAATCTCTTTGAAATTCTGAAGGTAGCAGAGGTATGATAAGGGAGCGGAAGGCTGTTTACAACTTGTACAGAAACCACACTGCAGCTATAAAAGTAGAGATGCAGGAAAGGGGGCAGTGGTTGAGAAGGGAGTGAGACATGGTTGTACACTATCCCCGTTGTTATTCAATTTGGGCATTGAACAAGCAGTACAGGAGACAAAAAAAATTACGATAGGAATTAAAATTCACGGAGAAGAAGTAAATACTTTGAGATTTATCGACATTGTAATTCTATCAGAGACGTCAAAGGACTTGGAAGAACAATTGAACGGAATGGACAGTGTTTGGAAAGTAAGATATAAGATTAACATCGACAAGATCAAAACAAGGGTAATGGAATGTAGTCAGATTAAGTCAGCAGATGCATGGGAAACGCGACACTTAAAATAGTAGAAGAGTTTTGCTGTTTGGGAAAGAAAATAACTTATGACAACCGATATAGAGAGGATATAAATATAGATTGGCAATGGGAAGACATTCATTTCTGAAGAACATAAATTTGTTAACATCGGATATTAATTTATGTGTTAGTGTTTTCTGAAGGTATTTGTCTGGAGGGTAGCCTTCTAAGGACGTGAATCATGGACGATAAACAGTTTGTCAAAAAGAGAAAAGAGAATAGAAGCTTTAGAAATGTGGTGCTACAGAAGAATTTTGGAAATTAGATGGGTCGATCATGTGACTAATGAGGAGCCAGTGGATAGAACTGTGGAGAGAAGAAATTTATTGCAGAAGTTGACCAAAAGTAGCGATCGGTTGATGGGACACATTCTGACAGATCAAGGGATGACGAAATTAGTATTGGAGGGATGTGTGGTGAATAAAAATCGTAGTGGTTGACCACGACATGTAAATGATAACAGGTTTAGTTTGTCGGATGCAGTAGTTGTTTGATGATGAAGAGGCTCGGGTAGCTTAGAGTAGCATGTAGAGCTGCATCAAATAGTTCTTTGGGCAGAAGACCACAAGAAAAAGAGCCATGAGTACTGAGACTCTTTTGCTTTTAGTGTCATGTACTACCAACTGTATGCGTTTACGCCATTAATTATGATACACCGTGTATGCGTAACGCAATTAAAACTCGTTTTCCGAAACACTGTAGTTGATATTTGGTTCTAAGGTGCCTACGACCTTCCTCTTTAGCAGCTGAAAAGCGTAGAGCCTTGCAACGTCCTCCTCCGGATCAGTGACTCTGCAAACAGCATGGTGTCGACACAAGCGGAACAAAAGGCAGAGCTCAGAACATAAAGTGAAGTGTAAGGTGGGTTAATGACGTCACACTGGTACCAAAGTTATCACATTTCTGCCCAACGTTGCAGCGGAAGTGTCACACGGCAGGAATGACTCATACCCACTTTTCAGCCCTTCCTTTGAAGCCATTGCCTCCCTTTGAAGCCAGGTCAGAACCGCGACGCCCTAGTTGGAATCATGCAGCGAGGAAAACATATCAGACACACCGCTGTCCATTTTCAACAAGAAGATCTATCCAGCGGTAAAATAAATGGCATAAGTAAAACAACCCCTTCCTTGCGGCGTTGACTCCCATACATTTCGCTGTAGCAACACTGCTGACACGTCCTGGACGAATCAACCCTTCTCTGAGTACATCGTGGGACGGCAGTTACATTGAACGTGAGCCCACCCCTTAGGAGTGTAGCGCGACCGCAGTTTGTTCTCAGGTGTAGACTGGAACCACTCGGACGGTTCAAAACCATTCGATATGATGCGAAGCAGGATAAGAGGTATATGCGTTTCAGTCCTCTTGTATCCTTCTATCCTGTGGCTTGTTTACGGGTGGGGGGAAGCGAAAATGATACGGCTAAGGGTACCTTTAAGACCTCTCAGGCTTTCAACACCCTCAATACCACCCGTGCACCTCTGCTGGGAACTTTAAAAACATTCCTGCAGAGAGAGAGGCGTTCACTGATAACTAGGCGCCACTATCACATACCTTTCGAAAGACCTTGGATTTCATGTGTGGCCGCAGCAGGTGCTAGTTAAGCGACTTATCAACACTCACCTACAGAATGCCGGAAGGGCTGCCTGTCACACTTATGCATAAGAAAGACTGATTGGTATGTTCACACTGGGGCACAAGAAACAATGAATGGCTGTCTCTCTGCAGGAACATTTTTAAATCTTCCAACACCGATGCACAGATGGCACCGAGGGTGTTGCCAAACTGAGAGGTTTTATAAGTATCCTTTGCCATTAAGTTCTCGCATGTGGCAATAACACAGCTGCTTGTGTTAATGCCAAAGGAGGGCGTGAAATAGGATGGATAAAAAAGGATAAAAATCTTCGCTGCTTCGCTTCAGGTTCAGGTTTTATTGAATGATTTTCAACGGACTCTAGTAGCTGCATCCTGTTTACCGGAGAGAAAACTGCGATTGTGCTACACTCCTAACTGGAGCGATCACATTCACTCTGGTTTCAGGCCCACGGTGACCTTGGAGAAGAGTTGAATTGTCTGCGGGTTTTCAGTGGTGTTATGGTTGTCAAGAACGTGGTCCTGCTGCTCATCGCAGTGTGTACTGTCGTATTCGACGACGAAATACGTGTGAATCAACGCCCTAATGGATTGGATGGTTCCCATGACGCCCTGTTCGTGTCGATCGGCGGTGTGTCCTCGGCCACCCATAGCAAAACAGCGTGATTTCGACGCTGGACGTGGCGCTTTTGATCTCTATCGCAGAGACTTCAAAAGAATGGGTGAGATATGTGTAGGAGAGGGTGTGCGATTTTCCAGTTGCGTGACACGTCCACGGTGGCGCTGTTCAGAATTCAGAAGATATCTGGCGACAATGAGACTTCGTTAACTTACTTGACAC
Organism: Schistocerca piceifrons; assembly: GCF_021461385.2. Lineage (NCBI taxonomy): Eukaryota > Metazoa > Arthropoda > Insecta > Orthoptera > Acrididae > Schistocerca > Schistocerca piceifrons. The sequence goes on along the minus strand of NC_060141.1, from coordinate 600,653,568 downwards.
CTCACATATACGTCTGTGCTCTGGCCTTTCATCCATATGTGTCGACACCTTCCTGTTTCAAGTGTCGCCGGGAGCGTGGGTGACATCACATGGCGCCACGGTTTTACACTATTACAGAGGAAGGTTGAGGTACCTTTGAAACACGTTTCAAACTTCAGCGTCGCAATGATAGAATATTATGTGTCTGCAAACAAATGACCACTCATGCTGTAGCACAACGGGTATACACTGCTATCCAAAATTAAAGAAAAAAACGAAAATTTTGCTAGTTTGTGTTTATTTTGCCACAAAACAGAGTAAACAGGTGATAGTAAATTAGAAACTATGTAATGAATACAGAACGCAAACATGGCTCTAAGCACTATGGGGCTTAACATCTGAGGTCATCAGTCACCTAGACTTAGAAATACTTAAACCTAACTAACCTAAGGATATCACGCCCGAGGCAGGATTCGCACCTGCGACCGTTGCAGCAGCGCGATTCCAGTCTGAAGCGCCTAGAACCACTCGGCCACAGCGGCCGGCAGAACGCAAACAATTACAGTATGCATAAAAGTAGACAAAAATGTTATTCGTCATTTCCCAGCTTAACTGATATGCACAAACATTCCGACAACAGGTTAATGTGCTCAATATTGCGTGTGACCACCTCCGTCAGCAAAATCGGCCTGACAACGACGGGGCATGCTGTGAATGATGACATCAATCTAATGTTGAGGCAATAACGCCCATTCTTCCTGGAGAGTTGCCCGTAAGCTTGTGCCCGTAAGCTTGCCCAAGAGATCCTCTATGGGATTAAGATAGGGAGAGGGATGTTGAGAAAACATCAACCGTCCTTGCCCTATGGGGTCGATCATTACCATCCATCATTGAAGTCTGGACCACATTGCAACAACCGCACATGGAGCCCCGAGATCTCGTCACGATGCCTGACAGCAGTTAAGCCTTGCCTGCCTTCATGCAATTTCATGAAGAGGTGTTCATGTTATCAGCATCGTTCCTACTCACAACTTTAATGATCCTCCTCGACATCGGTCTTTTTCCCCAAATCGTGTTCCACGTTCCCACCAGTTAGTATGATTATACGGTGGATTAGGGTAAGAGGGAGAAATAGCGGTTCGTTGCTTTTATTTTGGACACCGGTGTGTATGTATGTGAATATACGTATGCCTGTTAGTGTGGAGGCGTATGTACAAAACTTTTTCTGGAGATTGCTTAAATTAAATATTTAATCTCCATTCACAGAACGTCTAATAACCACATCGACACCTAGACACTTAACATTTCTGACTGACGAGGAATCAGGATACGAGGGTGAAGTGTATTCTTGAAACAGTGTTTAATTACTTCATTAATTTATAGCAGCCTTCGAAAAAGTAACAGATGAAATGAATTGATTATATGGCACTGATGGCCGGAAGTCCCCACTCGGGAAACTCTGCCTCCGAGTTGCCAGTCTTTTTGCTGAGGTGAAGTTGGTCGGCTTGAGTGTCGATGATGATGAAATAATGGTGAGAGCAAGGCAACACCCAATCCCCGAGAGAAAAAGATATCTTCGATACAGCGGGGAATCGAACACGTGCCCTGCGCGTGGTTGTCAAAATGGTTCAAATGGCTCTGAGCACTATGGGACACAACTGCTGTGGTCATAAGTCCCCTAGAACTTAGAACTACTTGAACCTAACTAACCTACGGACATCACACACATCCATGCTCGAGGCAGGATTCGAACGTGCGACCGTAGCGGTCGTGCGGTCCCAGACTGTAGCGCCTGTAACCGCTCGGCCACTCCGGCCGGCAGTTGTCAGACGTGCTGACTACAAAGCTAAGGAGTTGGATAAAGTAACTAAAATAAATGTTATGATCGCTATTACATTATTACAACAAGTTGTCATGAACGAATTAATACACAAATAATGCATATGCAGGTCGCATAGGTATAACTCCCGGGTTTACAATTTTACACACTGCATGACTCAATTTTTGTCTCAGTCTCTCTCCAGCCTTACAAACATAAATACATTAGGGGCCATCTGATCTCGACATTCGGTCGTATCGTCCTGATAGTGCGCTTTACAACAGTAAGGTCGTGCAATGAACTTCCATAATAATTCATGACTTTCCGTTAGCACCTGCATTTTTAAGCAACAGAGAACTAGTCGACGGGTAGGAAGCGATCGAAGCGTCACCGTTCTCAGACTCCCCACACTCGCGGAACTACAGTGAGAAACAAGGAAGGATGGAAGGAAGGGAGGAAGCCAATGTAGCTGGCGTAACGGCGACGCCTTAATTCCTAAGGTATGCAACCCTCAATATAAGAATCTTTCTCGCTCGATTTCTGAACTCTACCGACCCGTCGAACATTTTGCGACTCTTCTTTTAATTCAACTCTGCCAATTGCAATCATAATCGAAAATCTTTAGGTCTGTAGTAGCAATTTTTCTGCAGTAGGTTTAGCATTACTATGTGCTAAAATATTCCTCTTTGGTACCAGCTGGATTATTTTAATATATTGCTATATTTCGTATTTTAACGCCGGTCGCGGTGGCCGTGCGGTTCTGGCGCTGCAGTCCGGAACCGCGGGACTGCTACGGTCGCAGGCTAGAATCCTGCCTCGGGCATGGGTGTGTGTGATTTCCTTAGGTTAGGTAGGTTTAAGTAGTTCTAAGTTCTAGGGGACTTATGACCTAAGATGTTGAGTCCCATAGTGCTCAGAGCCATTTGAACCATTTTTTTGTATTTTAACAAATTAATAACATATCTTCTAACAACAAACACCTTATGACGAGCAGGCACATAAGTATTAAGATAAGGAAAGAATTCATAAAAAAATTTGTACATCCGGAAATGACTTTGATTACTCCATCTTCGGTCACTGTGCTCCGGTAAGTTACTTAGCTCCTACCATACAAAGTACATTTATTACTCCATCTTCGGTCACTGTGCTCCGGTAAGTTACTTAGCTCCTACCATACAAAGTACATTTGAGCCCCTCTTGTGGTGTACAGCACGAAGGACGTAAATTAAGTGAGTCGTTCGGAAGCAATATCTCGCAGCCAGACGAAGACCTGAGGAAAATGCTACTTCTCTGCTAGCAGTATTTTGTTGCACGTTTGTGGGACGTGGCTCAAAGAAACAGAATGTGCACTACTTTGGTGCAAATGAATTGTGTGATGTGGGAAAAGACACTAAAAATAGGCTGCAGAGAGAAAATTTAGAATGAGAGAGTCGCTGAAGAAGTACATGAAACTAGCGTATTGTTCACCACCATAGAGAAAAGGAAATGAAAATTTGTCAGTCTCACACTATGTCGCTTAAATTTAAACAGTACCATGACTTGAGACTCTCAGCAGAGGAGAGAAAAATATGTTTGCAGTGCCTTGAGAACAAGATGGATAGAAATGAGCGCTTGCCGTCATTGCCCTGGAGAACCCTTGCGGGGCAGGTCCAGCCGCCTTGGTGCAGTACTTATTACATTCGATGCCGCATTGGGTGACCTACGCGTCGAATGGGGATGAAATGATGATGAAGACAACATAAAACCCAGTCCCTGAGCGGAGAAATTCTTCGACCCAGCCGGGAATCGAACCCGGGCCCGTAGGACAGCAATCCGTCACGCTTATCACTTTTTTTTTTGTCCGTTGTTGATCGTTGTTTTTGGTCGTTGCGGACGTCACATGACATCCGCTCCAGTTCGTTTGTTGATCCTTCCAGTCAGTTTTTTATTACAGAGGCCAACCAGCTCTCTGACCGAACACGCTGAGCTACCGTGCCGGCACCACTCAGCTATAGGGGCGAACTGAGAACACGATGATGATGATACTCTAACGCATTATCTGTACCTTTTACGCTAATATTCCAAACGTCTCTTCTTTATACCAGTGATCATTGATTTATGACCTATCATCTCTTTGTGCCTGCTACCGCTCCGAACAATTCTATTGATCACATAATCTAAACACACTGAAGAGTCAAAGAAACTGGTACACCTGCCTAATATCGTGTACGGCCCCCACGAGCACGCCGAAGTGCCGAAACACGACTTGCCACGCACTCGACTAAAGTCTGAAGTAGTGCTGGAGGGAATTGACCAGGGCTGTCCGTAAATCCGTAATAGAACGAGGCGGTGGAGATCTCATCTGAGCAGCACGTTGCAAGGCATCCTAGATATGCTCAATAATGTTCATGTCTTGGAGGTTTGGTGACCAACGAAAGTGTTTATACTTAATCAAAATGGACATGAATGGATGCAGGTGATCAGACAAGTCTCTTACGTACGTGTAACCTGTCAGAGTCATATCTAGACCTCAGGGGTTCCGCATCGCTCCAACTGTAGACGCCTCACACAATTACAGCGCCTTCAGCAGCTTGAGCAGTTCACTGCTGACATGCAGCGTCCATGGATTCATGAGGTTGTCTCCATACCCGTACACGTCCATCCGCTCTATACAATTTGAAACTAGGCTCGTCCGACCAGGCAACATGTTTCCTGTCACCAACAGTCCAATGCCGGTGTAGGTGGACGCAGAAGAGACGTAAAGCTTTGTGTCGTGCAGTCATCCATGGTACACGAATGGGCCTTCGGCTCTGAAAGCCCATATCGATGATGTTTCATTGAATGGTTCGCACGATGACACTTGCCCATGGCCCAGCATTCAAATCTGCAGCAATTTGCGGAAAGGTTGAGCTTCTGTCACGTTGAACGGTTCTCTTCAGGTCCCGTTCTTGTAGGATCTTTTTCCGGCCTCAGTGATGTCTGCCATTTGATGTTCTACCGGAGTCCTGATATTCGCGGTACATTCGTGAAATGGTCGTAGGGGAAAATCCCCACTTCTTCGCTACCTCGGAGACGCTGTTCCATCGCTCGTGCGCCTATTATAGTACCACGTTCAAACTCACTTAAATCTTGCAGTATCCGAGCTAACAACTGCGCCAGACACTTGTGTCTTACATAGCCATTGCCGACCGCAACACCGTATTCTGCCTGTTTACATAACTCTGTATTTGGATACGCACGCCTATACCAGTTTCTCTGGAGTTTCGTTGTAAATATTACGGTTAATACGCAAGCACTTAAAAGGGTGTTGCAACACTTCCTTTAAACTGTACATCTGCAGTCAAGTTTGCTTAATCCATCTCAGTTCACTGTGCACCGATAAGACGTTCAGCTCCAACCAGACTGAGTACATTTTAGCCCCGCTTGTGTTACACTCCACGAAAGACGTAAACGAATTGCGTCGTGCGGAAGCAATATCTCGCAGCCAGCCGAAGGCCTGAGGAAGATGCTACTTCTCTGCTAGCAGTCGACAAACTTGGACGCCGCGTCACATTAAAGAAAATCGATGTTGTTTGTGTCCTCGCGAGTCTGCCTGGGGGAGGAACATCGGTTCCTCGTCTGTCGGAGCGGCGTCCCAGACTACAGGCGGCTGTTTACTTCGAGCTGCGTTGCCGTTACGGGTTACAAACGATTTTTGATACTTTACTTTCAAGCAGCTCAATTCGTTAATCTAGCCAAAAGTCTACTACACTTTTTTAAAAGTTTTCAAAGTTGATATCATCGAGTAGTCTTACCTAAAAACATTTGTATATACCTGACATTGTCAGTCTGGGGACGATCTGCAGTGTTTGATAACGGAAGAAAACACAAGCCAAGATCGCTAGAAAGCATCTTACTGGCTCGTCGATTTCGACCGCGCTATCATCATCGGGTCTTATGCTTTAAGAGCATTACAACATATTGTCCATCACTGTTGAAGGTCGCTTCACTTGCAACATTGATGGACAATATGTTGTAAAAATTTTAAAGCTTAAGATCCGATGACAACAGCATAGCTCTTCCGGAAACGGGCCATCTGATAAAATGCCTTTTTAGCTATCTTGGCTTATGAAGTTTTCATCAGTTGTAAATTATCGAAAACTACTTCACGAAATTACGTTAAATTGACGAAAAAGAGCAGTTCATTTACATTAATTCGTTTAAATCCATACCAACATCTACATCAATACTCCGTAAGCAAGGCACGTGAGAAGAATGTTTGTCTGCAAGCTTCTTTTCTGTTTCTCGAATTTCCTGGTTGTGCTCATTTCGCGAGAGCCATGTTGGAGGAATTATGTTGTTCTATCCATCCCGTAAAGTATTCTCTAGATATCTCAACAGCAAACCTTTCAGTGACGCACAACGTCTCTCTTTTGACGTTGCCAATGGGGTTTGTTGAGCATCTCTGTAACACTCTGACTTCAACAAAACGATCACGTGACGAAATGCGCCGCTATTCGTCGTATCTAAGCTGCTTCTTCTATTCTTCGTATCTGGTTAGAATACCAGACTGATGAAAATAAGAATCGGTCGAACATACGCCTTGTAAGCCACTTACTTAGAGCCAAAAATAGAAACCAGACTCCTTGCGTTTTATTAGCAATGACGTGTTTCAGGCTGTTAGCTCATCTTCAGACTATCCGTATTTAATAATAACTATGTTGAAACTTCCTGGCAGATTAAAACTGTGTGCCCGACCGAGACTCGAACTCGGGACCTTTGCCTTTCGCGGGCAAGTGCTCTGTCATCTGAGCTACCGAAGCACGACTCACGGCAGGTACTCACAGCTTTACTTCTGCCAGTATCTCGTCTCCTACCTTCCAAACTTTACAGAAGCTCTCCTGCGAAACTTGCAGAACTAGCACTCCTGAAAGAAAGGATATTGCGTAAACATGGCTTAGCCACAGCTTGGGGGATGTTTCCAGAATGAAATTTTTCACTCTGCAGCGGAGTGTGCGCTGATATGAAACTTCCTGGCAGATTAAAACTGTGTGCTCGACCGAGACTCGAACTCGGGACCTTTGCCTTTCGCGGGCAAGTGCTCCACCATCTGAGCTACCGAAGAACGACTCACGTCCGGTACTCACAGCTTTACTTCTGTCAGTATCTCGTCTCCTACCCTCCAAACTTTACAGAAGCTGTCACATCTCCTTCGGGTACACCCGATATTACCTTTATATCTGTCGGTTTTCTTCCGTTAAGTGCAACGTTTGAGTTCTATCTGCAGGGAAGGCTTGGATCCAGTCCCAAATCTGGTCCGATCACTAAACGGTAGTGCGGTGTCAATTGCCCTCTTAAAGTCAAGGAACACGGCGTCAACCTGAGCGCCATTCTCTACGGCGCTGTGGATTTCACGGACGAAAAGAGCGAACTAAGTTTTGTAATATCTCTATTTTCGGAACTCATTTTGATTTTTATAGAGGAGATTTTCGTTCCCCGAAGGTATAATGTTACATGACCATACAACATAATGCAAAATTCTGCAACAGATACGAACGCAATTGATATAGGCTTAAAATTATATGCATCTGTCTTATGGCCCTTCTTGTAACCGGATATGACCTGCACTTTCTTCCATTTGCTGAGTACCATTCGATGCTCCAGCGCACAAACATAAGCAAGTTGTTTCACATAACCATTGTAGAATTTTCAGGTAGCTTATATGGTCCTGATGCCTTTCCACTGCAAAGTGGTTGTAGTCGTTTTCCCGTTCCACGATGTGCTATCTCGAAACCTGTCATTTCGAGGTTCACACAATGGTTGAAAGAAGGGACCGTGGTAAAACAGTTTTGGAAGAACGAATTCGGTATTTCGACTTTCGTTCGGTGTCATTATGGTCGCTGACTGAGTGAATAGATGATTTAGAACCGCCTACTAATGTTGCTTAAGACCATAAACCCTCACGGTTTCCATTCAGAGATGTTGACAAAATTTTACTTTCAAAGTATTGAAAGATTCTTTCATTCCTCTTCTTAAGTTGTTTTTCACTTCGTTCGGCTTTTTTCAGCTAGGTTTTTTTGACTTCTCCTGAATCTGTGACGAAGCCCTCTTTGTTTATGTAGCAGCTTTCTAACGCGGCTGTTGAAGTACGGTGCGTCTTTCCCATCCCTTAAGACCTTAATCTGAACATCCTCGTCTAATATGTACAGAACGATGGGTTTGAATTTTTTTTCATTTGTGCTAAACATATACTTCCCCACAGTTAAATATTTGATGTTGACGACTCAGATACTCCGAAATTTGTGTCTTATCGCTCTTGTTATACATAAATCAATTTCTATCTTTTTTGACAATCCTTGTAATACCTACAGTCAAAGATGCTATCACAGCCAAACGGTCACTTCTCTTCGTTAACTGATTCGAGAGTTTCAGATCTGTATGAAACTAGGAGATTTAAGATGCTACCTTAACGAGTTGGTTTTCTATCTGCTGGAAGTAATTTTCGGACACGACATTCAGAATAATGCCGCACGAATCCCTGACTCTGATTCCAGTTTTGATAACATGACCTTCCCAGTCTATATCTGCAAGTTGAAGTCACCCACAGTTACAACAGCGTGATGATGAAACTTACTCACGAAATTCTGCAAGGTCTCTCAGAAGCTCCCTATCACTATAGACCCTGACACAGGGGGTAAAAAAAAAAAATGGTTCAAATGGCTCTACGCACTACGGGATTTAACATCTGTTTAACATCTGAGGCCATCAGTCCCCTGGACTTAGAAACTACTTAAACTAATCAAAGGACATCACACACATCGATGACCGAGGCAGGATTCGAACCTACGACCGTAGCAGCAGCTCGGTTTCGGACTGAAGCGCCTAGAACCGCTTGTCCAAGGGATCACATTCGGAAACCATGATAACCTTGCTGGATATTATCGAATTCCTTTCTTCAATGAATAAACCGCTCCACTGAAGACTATCTAATCTCTATAATAAATGTTCCAATCTGAATTTAGGAATTAGTTGCTATTAACTTCTGATTTCAACTAGCTTTCTGTTCCTAAAACCATCTGCGCTTAATACCTTTCAATAAGCGAGACATGCTCTGTGATCTTATCATGGTTACTGCTACTGTTTAATAATGTCGTGCCGCGCGGGATTAGCCGACCAGTCTTGGGCGCTGCAGTCATGTACTGTGCGGCTGGTCCCGGCAGATGTTCGAGTACTCCCCAGGGCATGGGTGTGTGTGTTTTGTCCTTAGGATAATTTAGTTTAAGTAGTGCGTAATCTTAGGGACTGATGACCTTAGCAGTTAAGTCCCATAAGATTTCACACAAATTTGAACATTCAATAATGTCGTATTAACCTTTCCTTATTTCCCACCTTGGAGGACGAGCATTCTCTGACAATGATGCGGCTGATGTATCTTCGATTCCTGCAGACAAATCAACTGTGATCCAAAGGGTGGATGGTTCCTCTAACCGAAAAAGACACGTGAACGCCACACGTACTCCACTACTCAAGTAGCTGCTTCCTGCGTGTCGTGCACGCTCCACCCGACAGCAGAGGTCCAGAAATTCGCGTCCTGTACGGCTACACGATCATCTGAACCTTAGGTTTAGGGATTCAACGCAACTTCAAACCAGAAGATCTGGATGCATATGATGCTAGAAATATCGAGCTTAGTCTGATCCTTACATGTGATGCTAGCTGTCTTCACCAAGTCAGCAATCCGAATGTAGGAACTGAGGAGGGCCTAAGAATCCCAGCGGCAGGCGTCATTTGCGCCTACATGAGCCACGATTTGCGGACGGTTGCAACCATTGCGCTCGATAGCCGCCAGTAGAGCCTTCTCAACGTCTCCTTTGAGACCCTCCTCGTGAAACGTACCGAGTGCACATTGGAGATCTTCCCCACGTACTTGCTATTTCCCTGACGGGCTTCATTACTCGCCAAACGTTGGAGTTCCCAAAGACTATCATACCCGCCCTCTGCACTTTTCCGGATTGGGTAAGGAAATCAGCCACTAGGTCAACAGGAGAGGCGTTCCGTGCTGGCTTAGAAGTGTTATCAACACTGGGTAGCACCTCGTACCTGTTGATAAGGCGTAAGGAGCTAGCCGTGCGGCCAGTTCCATACTGTGCCATATTGCCGTCTGGAGTACTATAATTAAAGCTGATAAGATGTAGCATCAAATAGTGGCTATAATTTCTCTGTAGCCGTATTCTAAAAGTTGTGTATTTTCATGTCTGGAGTAGAAAGCTTTTAGCCATCCTACAATGATACGCCGAATGCATTATTTTCATACAGATACTCAGAAACTGCAATGTTTGCATTTGAGATATCAGCTGTAGACCATGTCTCTTTTAAAGGGAAACAAAAAATTATGCAACTAACAATGTGAATGTTTTGAATGCACGACTGGTGTGAAAAAGATCAGTTTGGGTTTGAAGGAGTTCTAAACATCAATGTTAAATATAACTGAGTAGATATCAGTTGGTCAGTAAATCGTCAAAATAATACTTGGCATTTGGAAAAAACAGCAAGTTTGTGGCGGCCGTCAGAAATTAGTCGCTTGACCTCACACTCTTCTTATTACTCAAAGCTTCCTAATATTGTTTAAAATACGAGTATACTCATGTTTCTAATTTTCAGGGTAGTAGATGAACGACTTGTCCTTCTGGATGCTTTTTATAGGAGTCGTCAGAGAAATTAATTCGTGTTTGAAGAAAAATATTAGAAGTTTTTCCTTAAAAAAAGTCTACCCAAACAAAATCTCGTTTGATTGAATGGTGGTTTCCCTTTTAATAGTGAGTGCATTAGTCTTAATTTCAAATTTACAATTTAATCCCAGAGCTATTAGATGTCGCTTCTTTCGTCCTCATTGTTGTTTGATTCCTCTCCTCAGAAGCTCTTAACGTATATATAATTATTTCCTTATTGTTATGTTCTTTGCGTAATCTTTATACAATACAATTGGTAGCGTCATATATCGGAGTGTTTTTCGTCATTGGGAATTAAAAGGAAATAAATAGATATGTAGATGGGAAATATGCGAGAAACTGTACGAAAAATCCAGTCTATTCTGGTTACACATTGACCAAATGTATAAGAATTACAACATGTAAGAATATTAACGTTGGAAGAAGAAAACAAGCCTCAGAAAAGAGTTGCAGCTTTTATTTTGAGATTATAAATTGATAATAGCTGTGACGTTTGAAGATTTTATGCTAGACATACCTGTAATTATAGGCGAGTGCGCTAGTGACGTGATGCCACAGATAAACGAAACGTAGATGCCGACGTCAACAGATGAAGTGGCATCTCCTTCTTAAAAGTTCTAGTTATAAGCTTTCAGAGTGACCACGTAATATATTTGTCTTCTTTGCAAAACGTTTGAATCGTACTGTATCTATTCGACCACTATTTTTTGAAATGTGGGTCTTCTAACTTTAGATTGGACCACGTGAAGTGCGCATCTGTTGGATGTAAATACTTTATGAATTTTGTATTTGGTTCAATGGAATTTGATGTCATAATTAAGAAAAGAAGTTAATACTATTAAATATACCAGTGACACTGTGCACACTGCCAGTAATATGTGATTATTTCATCATGTAACAATGTCCCCCCCCCCCCCCACCTCCCCGCAAAACACACACACACACACACACACACACACACACACACCCATACACACACACGCACGTACATCCTTCCATTACGAAAGTAACTGTTCTTCGAAGCCCTGATTCCACGTAATTGGATCATAAATACAAAAGACAGTGTTCAGTGAGTTACAAATTCCTCAGTTACTGGCTTTCATATCATTAATGTGGGGAGACTATCAGTTTAGTACTCATTTATTTAGTAAACATAAACATTACTATTAGACATCAAGTCAACATGTTACCAACGTAAAATAATAAGAAAAAGCACCTAAATACGCGAACAGCACATGTAGTTATTAAAAGAGCACGGCACTAACTACCATCTGAACGGGTTGTTTTTAAGCACAGCATTAACTACATAATAAGTTGCGAATATAAAGTCATTTTTACTAACATTATAATTAGCGGAAAATTGGATTCCAAAATTTTGTTCTTTAAAGTTTTATAAGAGAATCAGTACGATAAACAATTAAAAGTGAAGTAACTAGAAAGCATTTTAGAAATATCGTGTAAGTAGAATTACATGAATGAAAGTAGAACCTTTTAACATAGGCATCGAAACGAGAAGGTTACCTTTCTACCCTGTTTGTGCCGACTCGAGATATCGATAACACTGCAACAAAAGTCGTTGTCCATTCTCCGTTTTAGCAGATATATTTCAGTTATAGCTGTGTGTAGCTAATTTCGTGAAGAGTACGGCACTGTACACCATTCGCTTCCAAGGTCCCCTGATTTCACGGTTGTAATTTTTTAGGGAGATTTGTGAAAGACACCAGTGAGTGTTCCCTACCCTCCAGCAACTTTACGAGAACTGTTGTACTAGGCTGAGTAATAATAGCAGTGAATGCAGTAACTGCACACAAGCACCTAAAAAGATTGTGGCGAACTTCGATATCTTGATGCGTACACTGAACGTTTTTTGAAAGCCAAATGAAAACTTTGATCCTAAAAGAATTGTAAAAAGTTGTATGTCCATGCTTGTAAGAGATGCGTTTATAAAATCTGAAGATTCTTTGGGCAATGAAAACTCTTTAGTACTTTGTACGTTAAAATTCATCCCCAGTTTCTATCATGATTCATGTCCAAGATAAAGGATTTTTTAAAACAATGAACTTTTCAACTAAAATAAAACATTGTAAAAATGGTGTGCTTGGTTCGTACTTTCTTAATGTGCATAAAGACTGTTTCTATTGTTTAAAGTTTCCTGTGGTGCGCTTTATAATATAATTAATGATTTCATGTGTCCATGTCATTAATTCAGTTAAATGAAACATAGTATTTGAATAGAAATCAGAACGTCCTCGGTCGCGGCTTAGAAACCCGTCACTGCTTGCATTATGAATAAAAATCATCGGCAATGGCAACCGACGGCTTCTGGCATAAGAAGTCACTCTCGTTCTACCAATGGCCTTGTCAAAGAGGGTGGAGGAGGATGAAGGGTTTAGATCACTTCCTTGACCTTGGGGTGTGAAATGGCGCCTAAAAGGCGGAAGAATCAGCAGTGATCTATGGCAAGAGGATGAAGACGGCGAGGGAGGCTTTTGCATTCAAGACACATAATGTGTATCAACAGGACATGTAGCCTGTTTCATGACAGCCTTTAATGCAAAATATTCCGTGCTAGACGACCGTTCGGATCTCAAGGAGGGGCTGCCAAGAGGGAGGTGACTATGAGCAAAAGACTGAATAACCACGAAAGAATAACGTCTTTGGTGTCGGGGTGTGGCGTGTCAGAAGTTTGAACGTGGTAGGGAAGCTAGAAAATCTGAAAAGGAAAATTCTAAGGATCAGTCTAAGTATAATGGCGGTCAGTGAAGTGAAATGAAAAGAAGATAAAGATTTCTGGTCAGACGAGTATGGGATAATATCAACAGCAGCAGAAAATGGTATAACGGGAGTAGGTTCAGATGGCTCTAAGCACTATGGGACTCAACTTCTGAGGTCATCAGTCCCCTAGAGCTTATAACTACTTAAACCTAACTAACTTAAGGACATCACACACATCCATGCTCGAGGCAGGATTCGAACCTGCGACCGTAGTGGACGCACGGTTCCAGACTGTAGCGCCTAGAACCGCTCGGCCACTCCGACCGGCTTTACGGCAGTAGGATGCGTTATCAATAGGGTGGTAGGACAGAGAGTTAGATAATGTCAACAGTTCTGTGATAGACTGGTCTCATCACAATCGACAGAAAACCAACACCGACAACAATAATTCAGATGTACTTGCCGACGTCGATAGCAGAGGATGAGCGGTCGAGGTACAGTAGTATTTAAGAGTACTGAACGTGTATTTCAGTACCTAGAGGGAGAGGAATGTGGTTGCAGGAAAGGGAGTAGAAGAATCGGTCTTGGGAGAATATGGGCTTTGTCGTAGAAGTGAAAGAGGTGAATGAATTATTGCGTTCTACATAAAATATCAGTCAGTAAACTGCAAAGATTGTCCAAGAATCACAAGAGGAAGAGGTATAATAGAAAAGGCCGGGAGATAGATGAAGACTTCTGTTAGATGAAATCATGGCTAGGTAGAGATTCCGAAATCAGATATTGGATTGTGTGTCTAACCCAGGAGCAGATACAGGCTCCAGTCACAATTTAGTAGTGCTGAAGAGTAGGCTGAAGTTTGAGAGACTAGCCAGGAAGAAGTAATCACCAGAGAAATGGGATACGGAAGTACTAAGGAATGAAGAGATACGCTTGAACCTGAGGCTATAGGTACTGTGATAATGAATTATCGTTGAGGAGGAATTGGAAACAAAAACCTGGCTACGAGGAAGGTAAATGCGAAGAAACCGTGGGAAACAGAAAGCAAAATTCAGTTGGTTGATGGAAGGAGGACGTACAAAATTGTTTAAGGACATTAAAAAATTAAAATCACTTAGGAATGAAAGGGAAGTGAAAAGAAGCTAAGGTGAAATGGCTTCGTGAAAAATGTGAGAAATGAAAATAAATGATTGAGGAACGACTGACGCTGAGTATGCAGGAGTCAAAACAGCCTAGAATGAAATTGAAACCAATGGCGGTAACATAAAGAGTGCAATGGCATTCCAGTGTTAGGTGCAGAGGAGTACACTGAAGGCCTCTATGAGGGAGGGTGGAGTTGTCTGATGACGTGATGGAAGAAGAAACAGGAGTCGACATGGATGAGATAGTGCATCCAATATTAGAATGTAAGAGAGTTTTGAACGACTTGCTACCAAATAATGCAGAAGGGAGAAATAACGTTCCATTAGAAATTTTAAAATCGTGGGGAAGAGTGACAAAAAAATAACTATGCACGTTGGTGTGTAGAATGTATGAGTCAGGCGACATACTATCTGACTTTCGGAAAAATATCATCCACCCAATTCCGGAGACAAGAGCTGACAAGTGCGAGAATTATCGCACAATCAACTTAGCAGCTCATGCATCAAAGCTACTTACAAGCAAATACACACAATAATGGGCAAAAAAATTGGGGATGTGTTAGATGACGATCTATTTAGCACTGGGAAATGTAAAGGCACCAGAGAGGTAATTCAATCGTTGCAGTTGAAAAAGGAAACAAGACTAAAGAAAAATCAGGACACGTTCATAGGATTTGTCGACCTGTAAAAAGCGTTCGACAATGTAAAATGGAGCAAGATGTTCGAAATTCTGAGAAAAGTAAGCGTGAACTATAATGAGAGAATGATCATATACAATATGTACAAGAGCGAAAATGGAATAATAAGAGTGGACGACCAAGAACGAAGTGCCCGAATTAAGGTTGTAAGTCAGTAGTATAGTCTTTCGCCATTACTGTTCAACCTGTACGTCGAAGAAGCAATGATGGAAATAAAAGAAAGACTCAACAGTTGGATTAAAATTCATGGTGAAAGAATATGAGTGATAAGATTGCTATCCTCAATTGAAGTGAAGAGGAGTTACAAGAAACGTTCAATGGAATGAACAGCCTCATGAGTACAGAATATGAACTGAGATTTCACTGAAGAAAGACGAAAGTTATGACAAATAGCAGAAATGAGGAAAGACAGAATCTTAACATCAGAATTGAGCATCACTGAGTAGACGAAGTTAAGGAATTATGCTTCCTAGGCAGCAAGCTAATCAATGAAAGACGGAGCAAGAAGGACGTAAATGGAAAGTCGACATTGGCAAAAAGTGTATTCCTGGACAAGAGGAGTCAAATGAAACATAGGCTTTAAGTTAAGGAAGAAATTTCTGAGACTGTACGTTTGGAGCACAACATTGTGTGGTAGTGGAACGTGGACTGTGGCAAAACAGAAAAAGAAGAGAATCAGAGCATATGATGCTATTGAAGAATGTTGAAAACTGAATGGAATGATTAGGTAAGAAATGAGGAAGTTTTCCGCAGAATCAGTGAGGAAAGGAAAATGCGGAAAGGAGGGACCGGATAATTGGTCATGTGTTAAGACGTTAGGGATTTCCTGGTACTGGAGGGAGCTGTACGGGGTAAAACTGTAGAGTAATGTAGATATCTGAATATACACAGCAACTTTTTGAGGACGTATGTTGCTAGCGCTACTGTGAGATGCTGCTCTGTAGATTGCACAGGTGGAGCATTCGTGACTGGCCGCATCAAAACAGTGTCATAAGTCGTAAGACTGACATGGGCTGTACGTGAAGTTTAACATTTCGTGTCGTGTAAACTGGAATAATACTCTTAAATAGGATGTAATAAACCTAATGCAGTAAGAAGTGTAAAAATCATCATACATCAGTTATGAAGGACCTGTAAAACGAAGGGCTGCCTTATAAACCCTTCGTTGTCACTGTGAGTTCTGTTTCTTCCTGTTTAGTTAAGTTCGTGCTATTCGACGTGGACACAAAGCTGAGGACGGGACTCTTGTATCGGATTCGGTCACTAACGCAAGAAGATGATTTCAGGTTTTGGTATCAAGTAATCAGAAAATTACGGACAAAATAGAGATTATGTGTGAAGTTCATCGAGCGCAGAAGTAATCTAACGGAAATATTACACAGACTTTGGTTATGACCCTGATACCTTCTAGTCTGCAATAGAAACACAAGATATATCTGGAATTTCACACAACTCATCCGCAACGCTCTTCTGGATACAGAATTTCGTACCACGACGCATCATTCAAGAAATCAGCCCCTGCCGCAACAGAGATCTTTGTTACAGGGATCTGTAGACTGCAATCTCAAGACATATTTATCAAACCCGATGCCATTATGTTTTCTTAAACAAAAACCTAATGGCAATTCAAACTGTTTGCGGCCCATTTAGTGCCGTGTCTCTTTCGTATATCCTCATTGCTTCGTCTGTCGTGCGTTAGTTACTGTGTTTCCAAAGTAGCACAATTCTTTCCCTTAGTCTACCATGTTGCCCGAAATCCTGATGTTGAGTTTTTCGCTCTTCTTACCTCTTCTGCTCGTCATTACTTTCCTTGTTTTTCATTTAGTTTGAGTCCTTGTTCTGTACTCGTTAGAATGTTCATGCATCAACGAATTTTATCGCTGGTATCTTTTACGATCAATTTTAATTTGGTCTGTTTTGGTATCAAGCAACTAAGTGAACACAAGAAATGTCCGCAAGACATATGTCTTTAATTTGAGTGTTAAAGAACAGTTTTCAGATCGCAAAGACTACATTTCTTTACCTTAAAGATCTAAAGTTAACGTGCAACTGTTCGCTGCTTGCAAGTCTTGTACGTTACTCAAAATATCTGCAGATTCTCATTCTTCTCATTGTTGGCCTTAACCCCTGTACAGAGGATCGGCGTGTTGGTCTGTATTTTGCACTGTTAATGATAGACAGTGACCGGATGCTCTAATGGCCTACAAACCATACCAGGCTGGCCAGCACATCGGCTCTCGTCATTAATCCAGTGGATGGATTCGATCCCAGATAACGCGCCTCCCGGAATCCTAGAAGCAGCGTGTTAACGCGTGCGATTATCTGGGCAGTTCTCAAAATATCTGTATCTGATAAACTAATTGCTTCACCACGAAGATGATGTGCTACAGACCGACAGGAATAAGATGCTGTGATATGCAAATAATTAGCTTTTCAGAGCATTCACACAGGGTTGGCGCCGCTGGCGACACCTACAACGTGCTGACATGAGGAAAGTTTCCAACCGATTTCTCATACACAAGCAGCAGTTGACTGGCGTTGCCTGGTGAAGCGTCGTTGTGATGCCTCGTGTAAGAAGGAGAAATGCGTACCATCACGTTTCCGACTTTGATGAAGGTCGGATTGTAGCCTATGGCGATTGCGGTTTATCGTATCGCGACATTGCTGCTCCCGTTGGTCGAGATCCAATGACTGGCAGCAGCATATGGAATCGGTGGGTTGAGGAGGCTATTACGGAACGCCGTGCTGGATCCCAACGGCCTCGTATCACTAGCAGTCGAGATGACCGGCATCTTATCCGCATGGCTCTAACGGATCGTGCAGCCACGTCTCGATCCCTGTGTCATCTGATGGGGACGTTTGCAAGACAACAACCATCTGCACGAACAGTTCGACGACGTTTGCAGCATCATGGACCATCAGCCCAGAGACCATGACAGCGGTTACCCTTGACGCTGCATCATAGACAGCAGCGCCTGCGATGGTGTATTCAACGATAAACCTGGGTGCACGAATGGCAAAACGTCATTTTTTCGGATGAATCCAAGTTCTGTTTAGAGCGTCATGATGGTCGCGTCCGTGTTTGGCGACATCGCGGTGAACGCAGGTTGGAAGCGTGTATTCGTCATCGCCATACTGGCGTATCACCCGGCGTGATGGTATGGGCTGCCATTGGTTACATGTCTCGGCCACCTCTTGTTCGCATTGACGGCACTTTGTACAGTGGACGTTACATTTCAGATGTGTTACGGCCCGTGGCTCTACCCTTCATTCGATCCCTGCGAAACCCTACATTTCAGCAGGAGAATGCACGATCGCATGTTGCGGCTCCTGTATGAGCCTCTCTGAATACAGAAAATGTTCGACTGATGCCCTGGGCAGCACAGTCCCATATCTCTCACCAATTGAAAACGTCTGGTCAATGGTGGCCGAGCAACTGGCTCGTCACAATACGCCAGTCACTACTCTTGATGAAATGTGGTATCCTGTTGAAGCTACATGGGCAGCTAAACCTGTACACGCCATCCAAGCTCTGTTTGACTCAATGCTCAGGCGTATCAAGGCCGTTATTACGGCCAGAGGTGGCGGTTCTGGGTACTGATTTCTCAGGATCTATGCACCCGAATTGCGTGAAAATGTAATCACATATCAGTTCTAGTATAATATATTTGTCCAATGAATACCCGTTTATCATGTGCATTTCTTCTTGGTGTAGCAATTTTAACGGCCAGTAGTTCATAACGAATTACAGTTTCTCTGGGAAACCTCCACGGACTCTATTTGACATTGGGATGAATTTAATATACCAGGGTGATAGAGAATGAACGAAATGTATTACTATGAGATGAGCGAATACAGAAAAATTACAAATATATGTTACGACCCCCGAGATCAGGGGTTGTAATACGCCAGAACGACCGAGAGGTAATATTTGGGAGAAAGGCATGACTCACTCTGAAGGGTGCAGAGAATCATAGGCAAGTGTGTCATTGACTTTATTACATGGAAGGTACACAGCGGGCCTTCTGCTGAACCCGACGAAGACGCCGAGCAGCGTGCGTGGATCAGCGCTAACAGGAATGCCGGAATCTGCAGCGTCTGCTTTCGGTTGCCGAGCCTTGCGGACGCAGAGATCCACTCTCGCCGCGGTGAAGTGGCCGCCGCGTGCGTTAACTGTGCCAGTGGAGTGGAACAAGGCTGGCTGCTCCCTCAAGCGCGACTCGTGCACCCCATGAAGAGCGCAGATAGGAAGCAGCCGACCGCTGTCAGTGTAGGAAGCCTTAGCAGCACTGGCCGGCCGCCCAGGGCAGCTCGTTCAGTGCCCACAGTCAGCTCTGCGCTCAGGAGGCCGCGAGTTCGCATCCCGGTTCTGCTCCGCACCTGCAGAAGGCAATTTATAGTCTGTCGGACGATATAATCCAGAGAGCGGAGGCCCCCTGGCCTCTCGTTCCTCGTGTAGGTGCAACTCGAAGGTGCGACGCGCCCCGCCATAGTAATGACGCGTTTGGGCAGCAGAATTTGGACATAGCTCCAACGGTTCCTCACCAAAAGGTCGTCGTGGTTGGCCTGCTGCTTGAACAATCGTCATTCTCTCCGGTTCTAGACGCGGGAAAAAAGGCTACACGACTGCCTGCTTTGAGCCTGGGGCTCGCTTATTTATACGTCTTTTCACTACGCCTCTCACGTAGTACCTCTGGAGGGCACAAGTGGAGTGTTCTTTGATAATTACGATGTCAGCTTTCCTCAGCCCGCTTCGGCCCCTACCCATAGGTCACTAGGCGCTGTTGTAACTGCAATGTATGGGTTAGTTCACATTTGTATAAAGTGCCCAGCAGGTCGTGCCTTCTAGTTCAAATGGCTCTGAGCACTATGGGACTTAACAGCTGAGGTCATCAGTTCCCTAAACTTAGAACTACTTAAACCTAACTAACCTAAGGACATCACACACATACATGCCCGAGGCGGGATTCGAACATGCGACCGTAGCAGCCGCGTCGTTCAGGACTGAAGCGCTTAGAGCCGCTCGGCCCATGGCCGGCCGTGTCGTAAACCGCGTCCCTCAGAATCGTTCGCAAAATAGCCTATCAACATCGCCAGCGCCTGCCGTACGATGTGCCAAACGGTCCCTCAACTACTGCTTTCCAGCCATAGCCGCGCGAGGTTTACAAGAATTCTCCAAATCCACGCCTGTATATGGCGCAGCAGATATATCATTTGTCTACGTAATTCTCATGGAGTGCAATGCACGTACTCTATATTTTCAGGAGTCCATAGACACCTCGTGAGGGCAATTCGTTTCGCTGTGGGTGCAGCCAGTCGTGGCTGGTGGATACTTCCTAAATCCCTGTCTGGCAGCTCTTCTCTGGGCCGTCCTAAAACGTGAAAGTCACTCGGGGCGAGGTTCACACATTAATCTTTCGTAATCTGTATGTTTCTGTAATCTGTATTACTCCACGGTAACGGACTCTTACAGGCGTAGCATTGTCGAGTTGCTAAAAGACACCTGCAGTCTGAAGTACTCGTCCTCATAACTGCAGGTCGAAGGTGACTTCGTACCAGATCGGAGTGTGAATTACTGGTCATTCTTAATAGACTTTCTATTTCTTGGTTGAAAATTAAAACTATTTCTCCCACAATAGAGTGATTGTGATTTTCCAGCATAAAACTATAGTAACATTCCTTGCTCCAGTTTTATTTTCATGTGCACCCTGTGGGCCCAGTTTCATTTCCTACAACTGTTCTGTCCAGTAATCACTTACTTTAGACCTGAAAATGGCGTAAAAATTCCTCACAAGCATCGAGGAGACGAGCTCTAAATTCTGCAGTGGATACTTATGTCAACTTGTTGAACTATCAATGTTGTTGTTCTTGTTGTTGTGGTCTTCAGTCCTGAGACTGGTTTGATGCAGCTCTCCATGCTACTCTATCCTGTGCAAGCTTCTTCATCTCCCAGTACCTACTGTAGCCTACATACTTCTGAATCTGCTTAGTGTAATCATCTCTTGGTCTTCCTCTACGATTTTTACCCTCCACACTGCCCTCCAGTACCAAATTGGTGATCCCTTGATGCCTCAGAATATGTCCTACCAACCGGTCCCTTCTTCTAGTCAAGTTGTGCCACAAACCCCTCTTCTCCCCAATTCTATTCAATACCTCCTCATTAGTTATGTGATCTACCCATCTAATCTTCAGCACTCTTCTGTAGCACCACATTTCGAAAGCTTCTATTCTCTTATTGTCTAAACTATTTATCGTCCATGCTTCACTTCCATACATGGCTACACTCCATACAAATACTTTCAGAAACGACTTCCTGACACTTAAATCAATATGCGATGTTAACAAATTTCTCTTCTTCAGAAATGCTTTCCTTGCCACTGGCAGTCTCCATTTTATATCCTCTCTACTTCGACCATCGTCAGTTATTTTGCTCCCCAAATAGCAAAACTACTTTACTACTCTAAGTGTCTCATTTCCTAATCTAATTTCATCAGCATCACCCGATTTAATTCGACTACATTCCATTATCCTCGGTTTGCTTTTGTTGATGTTTATCTTATACCCTCCTTTCAAGACACTGTCCATTCCGTTCAACTGCTCTTCCAAGTCCTTTGTTGTCTCTGACAGAATTACAGTGTCATCGGCAAACCTCGAGGTTTTTATTTCCTCTCCGTGGATTTTAATACCTACTCCGAACTTTTATTTTGTTTCCTTTACTGCTTGCTCAATATACAGATTGAATAGCATCGGGGAAAGGCTACAACCCTGTCTCACTCTCAGCCCAATCACTGCTTCCCTTTCATGTCCCTCGACTCTTATAACTGCCATCTGGTTTCTGTACAAATTGTAAATAGCTTTTCGCTCCCTGTATTTTACCCCTGCCACCTTCAGAATTTGAATGAGCTTTCTCGAAGTCTACAAATGCTAGATACGTAGGTTTGCCTTTCCTTAATCTTTCATCTGAGATAAGTCGTAAGGTCAGTGTTGCCTCACGTGTTCCAAAATTTCTACGGAATGCAAAGTGATCTTCCCCGAGGTCGGCTTCTACCAGTTTTTCCATTCGTCTGTAAACAATTCGCGTTAGTATTTTGCAGCTGTGATTTATTAAACTGATAGTTCGGTAATTTTCACATCTGTCAACACCTTCTTTCTTTGGGATTGGAATTACTATATTCTTCTTTAAGTATGAGGGAATTTCACCTGTCTCATACATCTTGCTCACCAGATGGTAGAGTTTTGTTAGGCCTGGCTCTTCCAAGACTGTCAGTAGTTCTAATGGAATGTTGTCTACTCCCAAGGCCTTGTTTCGACTTAGATCTTTCAGTGCTCTGTCAAACTCTTCACGCAGTATCATATCTCCCATTTCATCTTCATCTACCTCCTCTTCCATTTCCATAATATTGTCCTCAAGAACATCGCTCCTGTACCGACCTACGCCTTCCACTTTTTGCTTTCCCTTCTTTGCTTAGAACTGGGTTTCCATCTGAGCTCTTGATATTTGTGCAAGTGGTTCTCTTTTCTCCAAAGGTCTCTTTAATTTCCCTGTAGGCAGTATCTATCTTACCCCTCATAAGATAAGCCTCTACATCCTTACATTTGTCCTCTAGCCATCCCCGCTTAGCCATTTGCATTTCCTGTCGATCGATTTTTTGAGACGTTTGAATTCCTTTTTGCCTGCTTTACTAACTGCATTTTTGTATTTTCTCCTTTCATCAATTAAATTCAGTATCTCTTCTGTTACCGAAGGATTTCTACTAGCCCTCGTCTTTTTACCTACTTTATCCTCTGCTGCCTTCACTATTTCATTCCTCATAGCTACCCATTTCTGTCAATTGTTACCTAATGCTCTCCCTGAAACTCTGTACAACCTCTGGTTCTTTCAGTTTATCCTGGTCTCATCTCATTAAATTCCCACCTTTTTGCAGTTTCTTCAGTTTTAATCTACAGTTCATAACCAATAAATTTTGGTCAGAGTCCATATCTGCCCCTGTAAATGTCTTACAATTTAAAATCTGATTCCTGAATCTCTGTCTTACCATTATATAATGAACCAACAATAAAATCTAAAATAAAACATCTAAAATAATGAATATTTCATAGAACGTACTGTTATCCGTATTGTGGCATCTGTCTTCTTTCGCCACTACGTGGTTTACTTGCCAGAGGACCGGATTTTCTTCCACGGTATTACGCATCGTTTGAAACTTTTACACCATCCTCTTTCATTTTCTCTGCGGACACACCTACGTGTAACTGTATGGTGCTTTCATTCTGCAGTGCATTTCTACAAGTATGCAAGCAATATATCAGATCGCTGCTTCAATGCGGTGCAAGTAGACAAGGGAGCGGCCATCTTTGCACAGACACAGGTTCCTATACTGTGATACGGTATCTGGGTACCAACTGTTTTTCCTTTTTTTTAAAAATCGAAAGACAGATATAATGACGGCCAGTTGCCTATCCGACTGTAAGAATGTCAGGAATTTTATTGCACTTTTAAACTTTTCATGTGAAATATCCTCGTATTAACACAGACTTTAACGCGGAATTTTCTTTCTGATTTGTTACATCAGCGATCTGCGATGGGAAGCGTTCGTAAGAAATTGATTTTCGCTGAAGAAATCTGCAGCGGTCCCTCGCCAGGCAGTAAAAAGGGGAATTCAGAAGCTCATGGGCGGTAGATCCCTGAAATATGAACTCTTTGTCTGACAGGGGCGCTCGGCGAAGTACGGGGCACATCTGGGACCATATGCGATCGCTGAAGAGTGGAGGCAGGGCCTTCGGCGGAAGCCCGCCTTATTGTCTCATCGGGGGCGACTCTGCAGCGGTGCGCCGGGCGCACCTTCCCCGGAGAGCTGCTGGAGGGCTGACTGGAGGCGGCGGCGGAGGCGGGGGCGGTGGCGGTGGCGGTGGCGGAGGCGGAGGCCCGCTGTAACGAGGCGAGTCCTCTGGGGTGGGACGCGCTAAGCGGTGAGCCGCAGGCCTGCTGGCCACGATAAGCTGACAGCCAATTACAGGACAGCGCGCCATCACACAGCCCGCTGGCGGCGAAGGCTGCCTGCACGCTGCGCTCCCGCTACCTGACGGCGCCTGTCCTCTGCTGTCGCGCGCCTCCTCAACACGCCGAGGCGTCTCGAGGCTAGCGCAGCTATCGAACACGGCACTCGTTCACCACCCCATGTTCCTCAAACCTGCATCCAAGCGGACCCGTACCCTCCTATATGTTATGCTTATCCATTACGGATATTTCAGAACCGCGACTGTAAATTGAATGTAAGTAAGTTATACAGAACTGCAACCAGTCACTTTTTATAATAATTATGTTTTTCCCTCAGAACTTTGAAGATCTACTAGTTCAAAACAAGTAATCACACAACGAACCGTACACCAACCCCTCCTCCCAACGACCTCCCTCTCCTTACATCATAACTACACTGGTGTCAATCTGATATCCTACCACACATTAAAACCTGTACTATATTTCTAAATGTTAACGCCCTCTACCGCTAACATAAATGAGTACTTTTATACATATCAATTCTAGCTACAACAAACAGAAGCTACCTTTACCAATATTTCAGATCACTCTAATGTAAGAATAAAAGTAAGTCAATAGTTAAAGAACTTTTGTTAATGATGTTTTAAATAAAAAGTGTACAGTCATAAAGACAGCTTTAGTCCATTACAATCGCTATAACCTTTATACATATACCTTTAGCTAAAATAAACGGAATTTACTCTTGATAATACCCCAAATCATGTTAACATAACAACAGAAATAAGTCAACAATTCATCTGAAGATTTGTTATTAATTTAAATATACCTAGTCATACAGACAGCTGCATCTCACTGCAGATACAATAACTCTGTATTATTGATTCCTGGGTATTCATGTTAATGTCAAAAAATATATTGTTATAAACTGCCTGTAATATACAAATAGAAATAAGGTATCAGATCACCTGAAGTTTGTTCTTTTAGTAATTTATTTATTAATTTATCTTGTGCTCTCATGTTATCGCCATTATGATTAAAATACTTGCCCTTATATATATACATGTAAAGAACAACAAATTACATCTCTGTCCAAAGTAGGCCTATGCCATATCTTTCTGTCAAGATCTTTGTTACAAGCAACAGTTGCAAAGCGCATGAGGGATGCTCGAAAAGTCTCGCTGTCAGAGTGTGAATTAATATAGTTTGTGTAGAAGTGTGTGTACTGATATAACTACTGGACATCAAAATGGAGGCATACAGGTGGACACTAATCGAAAAAAGCCGCCTATACTGTCGCAGTAAGTAAAAACTAAATTTACATCCATATCGACAGAACCTATAGTCATGGCGATACATTAAAGTGCGACCCATCTTTTGTCAGAGAGCCAGCACCCAGCATTATGCTAGCAGTAATGATGTAACTTCCTGAAACCATCAGAAGATGAACCTGAAAAGGTTCGAAAACCGGTTCATGGAATAAAACATAATTATTCAAAAAAGTGACTGGTTGCAGTTCTGTATAACTTATTTACCTCCTATACGTGCCGCGTTGAATTTAAGGAGCACTTCTCTTACACCAGGTGCACTACAATGACGTTGGATACCTTTGGCAAAACTATTCCAAATCAACTGTAATTTTCTTTCGTAAGTATTTTGTTTTATACCTAGAAACTCAAAACTACCACTCAATCACTGATCTTGTACATTTTAACATTGTGTGAAAAGGCTGAAAGTTGTGTCTATTTTCTCCCAGATCAGATTTTAGGAGCGTTTGTGCAATATTAGTTACGAAAAAAATCTTTCATCGAACAAGATGAGGGAGTGCCACGCTCGTTCTCTGAATTCTTAATACAGCTAACTGCCACAGTATACAAAAACCACCGCCACATTCTGCTGTGTGCGGCTCACACCGCGTTTATTTTGCATGCGTGGCCCTATTTTGTACTGCTATGGTGGAGTCAGCAGGTGGGCTGAAGAATTTCCTTGCATTTTATATGTTTTTATGACGGATGAATTACATATTCACTAATTGTTGCGTCCATTTCATACCGTTTTATGATGCATGAGTTACATATCCAGCCACTTTCACACAACTGGTGATTCCCCAAAAGGGTGAAACGCGTCATTGATATTAAGGGGGGTAGGACGTCAAACGGGCCTACTTGGAGCAGGAGAGGCATCACAGGACAATTTAATTTCCAGCGCCTATACTTTCACAAATAAATTCATCAAACTTTGTCATCATCACCAGGAAGGATTCAGGATTCACACCCATTGCAGTGGAAGTTCGAAAACATAACAAAATAAATTCTTTTACGAGCGAAATTTCATCATTTTTTCACTTACTAATGGCTGCATTTGTTGCTATAGGTACACTTTTCTTCATAAGTTAGAGAGATGCTTCGATGAATTTTGTACAGCATACGTGCCACACTCACAGGTGTATGAAACTTCAGAATTTATTTAATTTATGAAAAAACGAATGAACTTTTATATTTTAAACTTCCTGTTTAGAAAAAACACAAATTTTATGCTTAATTACCTCAATTTACCACAGTTTTTAATAGATTTGTAAAACTCTGGAGTTTCATACACCTTTAAGTATGGTTTATATGCTGTGAAAAATTCATCGAAGAATATCTCTTACTTATGAAGAAAAGTGTATCTACAGCAATAAATGCTGCCATTAGTAAGAGAAAAAAATGAAGAAATCTCACATGTAAAAAAAAATTATTTTGTATGTTTTCGAACTTCCGATTCTAAGAGTGTTAAATCTGAATCCTTCCTGGTCATGCTGTCAAAGTTTTATGAATTTATTTGTAAAAGTGTAGACAGTGGAAATTAAAATGTCCTGTGGTGCCTCTCCTGCTCCAAGTAGGCCCGCTTGACGTCCTACCCCCCTTAAAAAAGTTTTGCACCCAAGACTGTTTGCATTCTGAAACAATTCGAAAATGATTGATGCAGCATCCTGCCACAGCGGAATGGAATAATTTTTTGACGCAGTTCATCTTGAAAATTTCTCGACCATTCAACCGGGTAGCGCCGTCTAAAAGTTGCGATATTTTGGAATGCCGGCTTCTTGCCATCATCAGGCGTTCCCGGTGACCGATTGATATCTTGTGGGTGCCGCATTTGTATACTATCCCCGTCTGCCTCTCGTGCGGCCATTGTGCTGTGGTGGGGGAAGCGTGACGTCGAAAGTCGATCCAGGGACCTTGTAGCACGGAGGCCACAGCCTGCCGAGGACGCAGATAAACCGCTTGCGGCAGCGACTGTCGTCGGGAATATACCAGCAACAATGGCAAACAGTCCGCGGAAACACCCCCGAGACAAAAGCCTTTCTCGGAACAGTCGAGGATTACATAAGACTTCGGAAATAGGGAATGAACCGCATCCTTTGCCAGTTTCAGAAATTATATGGAAGTCACACTCTCCACATTGTAACCGCGGAGTATAATCGGCACACAGGAAACCTGCAGCCTGCAAAGTCCGCTGTTGCAGAACACTGTTTCTAACATGGACATACTATGAATTACAGCTTCACCAAGTTTTTGCGACAATGCAACACCTTCTGGGATTGTATGCTCAAAGAAGCTGCAGAAATCCGACTACACGGCGGACCAATGAGTAAAGACAGAAGCTTTCAGTTAAGCAGGGCCGGGGATCCAGGCTTTGGCATGGTAGAAGCACGGAGGTAGTCTGCGTGGGAATCCGCTCCCAACTTGTCAGCTGATGAAGACCTGGACGCATTGTACTCACGCTAGCAGAGATTGGCGTCCACCGCCGATGAACTCCCGATGTCGCACGTTCACCACCACCGAATCAGACCGGCTGGAGGCTGCGGGAGGGGATGTGGGAGAGGATATAAAGGCGGCATCCAGCAAATATCGACATGAGTGTGAAGTCCTAAGGGACCAAACTGCTGAGGTCATCCGTCCCTGCTTAAACTAACTTACGCTACAAATAACACACACACCCGTGCCCGAGGGAGGACTCGGACCTCCGGCTGAAGAGCCCGCGTAGTCCGTGATATGGCGCTTGAAACCACGTGACCATACCGCGCGGTGCAGATATCAATCAGTGGCACTGACTTTGCTACTTCAAATGGTTCAAATGGCTTTGAGCAGTATGGGACTTAACATCGAAGGTCATCAGTCCCCTAGAACTTAGAACTACCGAAACCTGACTAGCCTAAGGACATCACACACATCCATGCCCGAGGCAGGATTCGAACCTGTGAGCGCAGCGGTCACGCGGTCCCAGACTGAAGGGCCTAGAACCGCTCGGCCAACCCGGCCGGCCTATTTTGCTACTCACTCGCCTAAATATCCTAAGATGTTCGGACGCATCAAGGGATGCGAAACCAAGGGCAAGTCCCGTTTGCTTTCCTACATCATAGAGGAGGTGGTGGAGATTAGTTTAACGTCCCAACGACAACGAGATTACAGGCGTAACGCAAATTCGGATTAGGGAATGATGGGGAAGTAAATAGACCGTTCCCTTTCGGAGGAACCATCCCGGCATTTGGCTGATGTGACTTAGGGAAATCACGTGAAACCTAAATCAGGATGGCCAGAGACGTGTTTTAACCATCGTACTCCAGAATGTGAGTCCAGTGTGGTAACCAGTGCTCCACCTCGCTTGGTCCCATCATAGAGCGCGTGGAAGTCGAGGTACTCGAGTTGGCCGGACACGCAGACAGCGAGAAGAGGAAGGAGCACTACTACCGGTGCCAGAAGCTGGGCCACGTTGCCAGCTACCGCAAAGAAGATGTGGCGTATATGTAGTAAGCGTAAGCGCACGACACATGCGCCTGTCGGAACTGCGGTAGTGCACACGCGGAGAATTTTCGCGGCTGCGGCTACATCAGAAGCTGGAGCGTCGAAAAGAAGAAAAGTCGAAGAAGATGACACGACGACAAATCCGTCACTTGTGCCATGTTGTGTACTGACACCGACATCGCAATGGCAGTTCTCAAAACCGAAATGGCGGCAGAGGGAGATTCTTTCTTGACAAAAATCATTCACGAGCAGCTGCGGGAGGAGAGCCCTCGAAAGAAGGTCAGTTTCCCACAATGTTCCTCCTCTCCCCCTCCCCCCCCCCCTCTATCGGCTGAGAGCAGTGATGGAAGCCGCGGCCGGCCGGAGTGGCCAAGCGGTTCTAGGCGCTACAGTCTGGAACCGCGCGCCCGCTACGGTCGCCGGTTCGAATCCTACCTTGGGCATGGATGTGTGTGATGT
Source organism: Schistocerca piceifrons (assembly GCF_021461385.2). Taxonomy (NCBI): domain Eukaryota; kingdom Metazoa; phylum Arthropoda; class Insecta; order Orthoptera; family Acrididae; genus Schistocerca; species Schistocerca piceifrons. The sequence goes on along the minus strand of NC_060141.1, from coordinate 600,624,293 downwards.
CCTTAGGTTAGTTAGGTTTAAGTAGTTCTAAGTTCTAGGGTACTGATGGCCTCAGAAGTTAAGTCCCATAGTGGTTCAAATGGTTCAAATGGCTCTGAGCACTATGGGACTCAACTGCTGTGGTCATAAGTCCCCTAGAACTTAGAACTACTTAAACTTAACTAACCTAAGGACAGCACACAACACCCAGCCATCACGAGGCAGAGAAAATCCCTGACCCCGCCGGGAATCGAACCCGGGCGTGGGAAGCGAGAACGCTACCGCACGACCACGAGATGCGGGCGTCCCATAGTGCTCAGAGCCATTTGAACCATTTGATGGAAGCCGCCAGAGAGACGGACGTGACGTCACCATGGCCATAGCAGAGACGTAGGAGTCCCTCCTTGCAGGTGAACACAGAAGAAGAAAAACGCCCACGCCAGCTGACCTCTACAGCTCAGAGAGGCCAGCGCCCACGCAGCAGGCCGCTCCCGACGCTGTCCGTGCCGAACGGTCAGCGGCGCCACTGAATCTTGCTCCTGGCGATTGAATCAGCGCCGACACCGGAGTGTGGCCCTCTCCCAGATGGAACAACATTGTGAGAAAGCTACAGAAGATCTATCCAGGACAACACCGACCACGGCATGCTCCATTCTTTCACTCCTCGTGACGAAGCTAAACCTCGCCACCCTCATATAGCTGAACATCAGCTCCATTCTAGCATTCACCACCAAATACTGGGACCACATCAGCTGCTCCTCAGCAGACTGGATGCTCAACATCAATCGGAAGAAGAAGATTAGGAAGTGGGGGACCCAGGCTGTGTGTCAGGTCGTCATCCACCTGAGACCTACCAACAATTACTAACCGCTAGCTTGCTATCAAAATCCACTAAGAGAGGCAACGAGAAAAACTCTCTATCAAGATTATGCAGAAATAGTATTGAAGTGCTTAGCCTAGGCCATCTCAGGCCTAGATATGACCTGTCATAACAGTGACCAGTGCGTATATTAATCAGTCATAAGGAACGCCTGAAGACGGCAAGAAGTCGACTAGCCGAAATATCGCGCCCTTTGAACAATGCCACCGCACTGAATAACAGAAAATATTCAACACGCTCCTACACCGCGGAACCCTATAATAACACAATATAGGCAATCTTTACGTTACATTCACATTCCTTAAACAATTTTATGGGTGTCGTAATGCATACGATTATATTTTTTGGGGTATTGTACATCCAGGTGCACCATAGGTGGCGTCTTCGATTAGTAATCAAAACGCCCACGATCCCCAGTCCGAACACCGGCACTATTTAAATTCTGAATAACAATCGTTAGCTTTGGCGGCCGAAGACTTCCGGCATAAGAAATTACCCTCATTACGCTAACACCTTTGTAGAGACGGTGGAAGACCAGACATCTTGCCCTTCGGGTAGGAAACTGCTCCTAAAACCACTCCACATAATTATTCACAGGACATGTGGCCTTTTGTTGGAAAAGTGTCACAATGATCTCTCCATTGGTAAAAGATTCCAGAATAGTACCCCATTCTGATCTCCGAAAGAGGCGTGTCAAGGGGGAGGTGACAATGAGAAAAAGATCGAATAACCAACGAAATGACACCGTTCTACGTGTCGGGGCGCGGAATAACAGAAGTCTGAACGTTGTAGGGAAGCTAGAAAATCTGAAACGGGAAATGCAAAGGCTCAGTCTAGATATAGTTGGAGTCGGTGAAACTTCTATGGTCACATGAGTATAGGGTAATATAACAGCAACAGAAAATGGTATAACCCGAGAACCATTTGTAATGAATAGGGAAGTAGGGCAGAGCGTGTTTTACTGTGAACAATCAGTGATAGCGTTGTCGTCACCAAAATGGACATCAAATCAACACCATCCGGTTCACACGCCGACGTCGCACGCCGAAGATAGGGAGACATAGAAAGTATGTGCGGATATTGAACGGATAATTCAATAGGTGAAAGGGGGGGGGGGTTGAAAATCCAATAGTCATAGGCGACTGGAAAGCGTTTATAGAGGAAGGAGGAGAAAAATGGTTTACGGGAGACTGTGGACTTCGTACTAGGAATGAGAGTCGAGAAAATCTACTTGAAAATTGGTATAAATTTCAACTAATAATAGCGAACACTCTGTCCCCTCAATCACAAGAGGAGAAGGTATGCTATTAAAACGTTGGGAGATACAGGAAGATATCAGTTAGATTACATCGTGGTCAGGCGGAGATTCCGAATTCAGATACTACATTGTAAGACTATCCAGGAGCCGATATAGACTCAGATCACAATACAGTGGTGATGAAGAATGAGTTAAAGTTTAAGACAATAATCAATACGCAAAGAGGTGGGATACGGAAGTTCTGAGAAAGAAAGTAGTACTGAGAAATTAAGTTATCTAAAGCTATAGGTACTGCGATAAGAAATAGTTGAGTAGGCAATTCTGTGGAAAAGGAGAGGCATCTCTAAAAAGAGCAATCACGGAAGTTCGAAATGCAATGTATCGTGAAATTCAGGAATGCAGAACTACAAGTCACTTAGAAATTAAGCAAATTGAAAGTGCAGGGAAGCTAAGGCGAAATAGCTGGAGGAATAATATGAAGAAATCGAAAATGAAATGATTGTCGGAAGGGCTGACTAAGAATATAGGAAGGTCAAATGAACTTTCGGTGAAATTAAATGCTAAGGCGGTAACTTTAAGAGTGCAGTGGAAATTCCAATGTAAAATGCAAAGGAGGGAGCGGATAGGCCTTTATGAGGGGGAAGACTGACGATGTGATAGAAGAAGAAACGGGAGTCGATATGGCGGAGATAGGGGCTCCAGTATTAGAAATAGAATTTAAAAGAGGTTTGAAACACTTAAGATCGAATTAGGGATAGGTAACATTCAATCATAATTTCTAAAATCATTGGGGGAAGTGGCAACAGAACGACTATTCACGCTGATGTTTAGAACGTATGAAACTGGTGATATACCTTCTGACACTCGGAAAAATATCGTCCACACAATTCCGAAGATTGCAAGAACAGAAAAGTGCGAGAAATGTTGCACAATCGCCTTGATAGCTCATACATTCAAGTTGCTGGCAAGAACAATGTACGAAAGATTTGAAAAGAAAACTGGGGTAATGTTCGATGAGGATCAGTTTGGCTTTAGGAAAGATAAAGGAACAAGAGAGGTAATTCTGACGCTGCGGTTGATAATGGAAGAAAAATCGAAAAACGTTCATACGACTCGTCGACCACTAGAAAGAGTTCGACAGTGTCAAGTTCTGTAAGATGTTCGAAATTGTGAGGAAAAGTGGGATAAATTATAGGGAGAAAAGGGTAGTGTATAAAATAAACAAGAGCCAAGAGGGGATAATAAGAGTGGAAGACCAAGAATGAAGTGCTCAGTATAAATAGGGTGCAAGACGGGGGTGCAGTCTTCTCCCCTACTTCTCATTCTATACATGTAAGAAGCAATGATATAAATGAAAGAGTGGTATTAAAATTCAGGGTCAAAGGACATCAGTGATAACATTCACTGATGACTTTGCTATCGTAAATTTAAAAAAAACGGTTCAAATGGCTCTGAGCACTATGGGACGTAACATCTGTGGTCATCAGTCCCCTAGAACTTAGAACTACTTAAACCTAACTAACCTAAGGATATTACACACATCCATGCCCGAGGCAGGATTCGAATCTGCGACCGTAGTGGCCACGCGGTTCCAGACTGAAGCGCCTAGAACCGCACGGCCCCTAAATTAAAATGAAGAGGAATTACGGGAGCTGTTCAGTTGAATGATTAGCCTTATGAGTACATAATATGTATTGAGATTAAATCGAAGAAAGACGAAAATAATGAGGAAAAGTAGAAATGAGGACTGCAGAAGCTCACCTTAGGATTGGGGATCACGGAGCAGACGAGGTTAAGTAATTATGCTACCTAGGCAACAAAATAACCCATTATCGACGGAGCAAGGACGACGTAAAAAATAGACTAACAGTGGCAAAAAGGGTATTCCTGGTCAAGAGAAGTCTAGTAATATGAAACATAGGCCTTCATTTCAGGAAGAAATTTCTGAAAATGTACTTTTTGAGCAGAACATTGTGTGGCAGTGAAACGTGGATTTTGACAAAACCAGAACAGAATAAAATCGAAGCATTAAAGATTTTGTGCTACAGACAAATGCTGAAAATTAAGTGGACTGATAAATAAAGGAATAAGGAGGTTCTAAGCATAATCGGAGAGGATAGTTATATGGAAAGCACTGGCAAGATCAAGGGACAAGATGATAGGAAATCTGTTAAAATCCATCAGATAATTGATGACATAGGTTGCAATGGCTACTTTGAGATGAAGAGGCTGGAACGGGCGAGGAATTTGCGGCGGGCAGCATCAAACCAGTCAGAATCATATGTATCAGCTTTCATGAATTTTGGTCTTTGTTTTCTGAATAATAACTGAAGTTATTTTAAAATCACTAGCGAATTAGTTTTCTCCTATATATTTATAAATTTTTTTCTTTATTTTTTTACAGCCCTACGAATTCTCATGCTCATTGGTATTTGGGCTCACTTGTCCTTCTTTTCTTACCAATTGCAGGTGCGCACGCAAAGGACCTACTTAAATTTCCTTTGCAAAAATAGTATTTTATCTGTTGTGTATGCAATTTTCAACCAAACAAGCTAAGTACGAGTGGCAGAGTACTTCAGGACACGTGCTGCATCAATGAATGTACCGAGAGCTTACATTTATGTCACATGTATATCTGAGGCTTCTCTGCAACAAGGAGAGATTCATTTATACTGACAAGTTATATTTCGGTGGTTGAGGGACATGGTTTAAAATTCTGGTCCTACAATGTACGTTAAAGGATCCTTTAAATTGTATGTGGGCTGCTTCTGTATTGGCAGCGCTGTGTAGCGCTTTGCATTGGATCTGACTGCGCTTTCTTTGTAAGAAACTCTGTGGCTGATTGGACTCGTTGTTGGAAGTTAAACGCCAGCAGTGTTGGGCAGTTGGGAGTTAGTCGTCAGCAGTGATGAAAGTACTGTTGGGCAGTTGGAGGTGAACAGCCAGCAGTGATGGATGTTAAATGTCAGAAGTTAGCATTGATGGAGGGTAGAGGTCTGAAGTGTTAGCTAGGCTAACGATCTGTAGATGCTCGACTTGTAGATTGAATAGTATCCATGATTATAAACTTTTGTACTAGATGTCAATGGCGGTTTATATTCGTGTTTGAACTGGATGTGACATTACTAAGGTAAAAAATACATCTTTTGGTTTGCTACCAAATCTTTCCTTCGCTAACCACATGCCCATTAGTAGTTAGTGGCTTTAGTAGTTAGAATCTTTTATTTAGCTGGCAGTATTGACGCTCCCTGTGTTGCAGTAGTGCGCGTAATGAAGATTTTTGTGAGGTAAGTGCTTAATTGCTGTTAGGATTTCTGTTTTAGTGACAGCCACTCTTTTGAAGTAATTATTAGAAGTCAGGTTGTAATTTTTTGGAGCAGTCAGATTGCTAGAATATTGTGGATCAGTGTTGACATGATAAGAAAAAGTATAGAGAAAGTAGGCTCAGTAAGTTCAGTTTCACTCAGCTGTTTCAGAATTAAATAACGTAGAAGCTTTAACTTCCCATTTCATTCAGCAATAGAAGCAGAAAAGAAATTTAATAGAGAAGTTTCAAAATGTTCTGTGACCTTATGGAAGTTCCCTTGCTACCTCACATTTCATTAACTGTAGTCAGATCATGCGGTTTTTCATTCATGGGTCAATTCTCATACAAAGGGGAATAGTTTCAGGTCATTAATACTGGAACCATAACTTGTTGAGCACCCATGATCCGTTATAACAGGTAGCTGCGTATTTCAGCATACATCGGATCTAACTTGTTTAATTAACCTGATATTCAGTTACTTAAAAAATGGAAAAATGGCAAGGAAGGTACATAGTCTGGTGAGCGCAGATTAATCATACATCGCTAGCGATATATGTACTGCTTGTCCTGTGTGCTTGCACATTGACATGATTAGCTGCTTGCATGAGATATGCAAGCGTATAATCAAAATTTGTTGACAGACAGGAACGATATTAAGAGTGCCGTACGGGCGCCTCACGGTTTTCACTGCGTTATTAATATAAATCCCCGACTCCTTCCTCCCAGGCCAGCCACCATCTGCTTGTTTTTGTTTCTCTCTTCACGGGACTTCGCATCCTTTGTGTGGGCACTCTTTCTTTCGCTTCTCTCTGAGATACTAATCTCGTTACTCGTGCGTTTCTGTCTCCTCCACTGCTGCTCCCGCCGCCTTGATTGTTCTCATTTCTTCCTCTGGATAAATATAACGCGGAGCGAAGGAAGGAAATTTCATATTCTCGTGACAAATCAGCGAGATGTCACAGTGAGGGGAGATAAGGGGGAAAAAGGGGGAAGGAAAGGGATGAGGGCGACAGAAAGGCAAGGCCTGGCGGAAATTTCTTCTGCGTGGCTTCATTCCGGGAAACAAACAACGCGTGAAACGCACAGAACTCGGTTGCCGTACAATACATTGTCCTTGAAGAGTGTGACTCTACGGTGTTCGGCTACGCATTACCACCATCTTTGCGTCTTCTTTAGTGAGTGTGATTCCTTACAGGTGTTTGGCAGGCTATGCGAGGGCAAGTGAAAATTCTTCCCAACCACGCCCTAGTCTACGTATTAAGCAAATATATCATTTGTGTGAAAAAAATAAAACAGTATTTAGTGGTTTCCCATGTCACGGGGTTACGTATTCTATTTCATAGTTTCTCCTTCGTTACCAAGAGGGTATCAAAATTTTCCCAACACAGCATTTAAACTTACAATGATATAACACTCATCGTACACTCAATTCATTGTAGTCGATCGATATTTCAAACGTTTGAGTAGGTTCATCAACTTCCCTGATATTACATATTCCTGTCATCTTTCCAGATGATCTTGGGTTCGTGATACTGACTTACAAGCATCTGTACTGATTGTATGTAAGACAAGTACAGTAAATAAATAAATAAATAAATGACTTTCATAATACTACAAGGAGTGTAATCAGCAAATTAAAATTGAAATTAAGGAAAACCCATACGATCTTATTAACAGTTTATTGCAATCCATTCATGGACCCACGACCGGTTTCCTACCTTAAAGGTGCATCTTTCTAAACATTTAAGTAATCACTTCGTACCTAAAGAGAATTGCGATGTTCTAATGTGCAGCTATAAATAAAAGTAACTGATCCTCAAAGGTTGTCATCGAACTAAACAGGTGTTAAACACCGACAGTGGGCATTCTAATTAAATTCGTAAGCTGAGACAATGCGTGTGTGGAAGTTCACATAAGCCGGAGAAGTTCTCACTGGAATTGGCATAGCGACGCATACGGTTAGTTGGACAGACATATGTCTAAAAAATTCGTTAATGACCATAGTGTGCTGGAGCACATTTGCCTGCTGATAATCTGATAGATCCTTGTGTAATATAATGGTATGACAAAAGAAATTTTTTTGATGTTTCATCTTGAGACCATTCGATTTAGGTGAGTAGGGCAATTTGAACACTATCTCTGGGAGACCGTGTTTTTTTTAACGAATCTGTGTTAAATTAGTATGCGATAAAATTATCGCGAAACCGGTTGTGTATGATCCTGTGATAAAGGAACTACTAACAGCTGATGCGGCTCCCAAGAATATCTTTCAGAAAATTGTAATAGTTTTTTTAAAAAGATTTAAACTATCTCTATTTAAAAGCCTTTAATATCCGTCATCCATTTGCTTATAGCCAGTAAAAGTAGCACGTCTGCCCACAGCTGAAGAGGATATTGAAAGAGAAACACGAACCCAACGTGGAACGAGACAAAAGAATTTTAATAAAATTGCGTTCTTCGCTCGTGCTCCGGGCGACGAGGAAGGTAGTTTTCATTCCAATTACTTTTCTTGTTCCCTCATCTTATTTTTCGTTGTAAGCCTCATTATATATTTGATGCCATACTCCTTCTCTCATTACAGCATAGTAATATTTTCGTCTCCTTACACATGAGACAGCCAATATTTCTCTAATCTGTGATTCTCCGTACAGTGATATTTTAATTGTTGATAGAGCAGATGCCTCACTAGGCTGCCACTTATACTGGTAAGAGTTTTTACACATATTTTCCTCCTCATCTATTCCTTTTATCACTTCATCCTCTGTTACATTCCTCTTCTTCAGGTATCCGGAATCCTTATTTAACTTTCATGCACTACTTTGCTTCATACGCACACATTTGGAATCTTCTCTCCCTTCTGCAAATCAATACATAGTCTTGGTAATTGTCATCTGATGAAAAACATTTCATCAGTGACAGACTTGTATTATCTTTCTTATATCGGCTGTCCTTGTAACGCATCAGTCTAGTTAACAATATTGTTTCATTTTCTCAACTAAAACAACAGGGCGCTATTTTTATTGTACCACATTCAGCCATATTTGTCTTGGTTTCATTTATCCTCATTTCATATACTGCCTATGACATCTTCGCTTTGCTGTGCGCAATGACAGTTGGTTGTGGAGGGAGCTGCCAATGACACTTTTTATGTGGAGGCAAGTGTAGGGCAAGTTGTTGCTTAGTTTATGAGACTGATGCATTAAGAATGATCTCTCAAAATTTCTTTACTGAAATCTGCCTACAAATATATTTTTAAAAGTTTGATTCCTTTTTCTGCGCCTGCCACGCCACAGTTAACATGCTGTTATCCACACCCAGTACGTTACATATTTTTTGCATGAATTTTTCGGTTACACTTTCGAAGCAAAGTGCAGGTGCACATGCTGAAGGCTGTGACAAAGATTACACATGCCTGCTCCTATTTATACAAACATGGTTTAATTTGAAGTAGTTTATGTGTTAAAAACTGAGATTGTATTTATTTTTTCATTTGTTTGCCTGTTTTGTGCGAAATGGGTTGTAACAGTGGTCGTGTATTCAAAAAAGTGAGAAAGTGTCGAATTTCGCATGTGAATGGCACACAAATTTTAAAAAAGAGCTATATAAACGTTTCTCCTGAATCGGAAGAACAATCTTCTATGAAGGCACCGAGTTCGTCGAAGAAAATCAGTAAAGGAATTGATGATGCTGTGTGCAGGCCACAAGACTAGTTTTGTAGTGGATTTAGGTTACCTGACTTAGAAATACGTGCCCGTATTATTAATGTCTTACGTGCATTTGGTAATTGTGCGTCCAAGTGCCTTAGGCTGTATTATGACAATGCCAGGATTGGCACTGTAAACTATAGACATCTTTTCAGGGAAGTTTGTGAATATGATACTGAATTCAAAACTTATGCTTCTTCATGAGTCAATGTTTGAGGTAAATATAAGACTCTGTTACGCCATGAGATTATTAGGTGCAGGTAGAGAAGGCACCAGTTCGTTTTGTGGCTTGGTGAACATGCCTTCACCAGTACTTAGATTAACTGACTACAACAGAGCACACCTCAGTGCTCTTGAGGTTGAGGAGAAGGAAAACGTGAAATCAGCTGTTGGCTGAGCTTAGTTGTTAACAGTGACGGTCACTGTCCTGAAAAGACAGACCTGTGTGCGTCCTGTGATGGAACCTGGATGAAGAGGGGCCATATATAATTTCATGGTGTATCATTGGTCATCAGCGTCGACACAAAGAAAATCTTCGACTCCAAGTAACGAGTAAATATTGCTCTCATTTTGACACCAGAAAGAACAATCATAACAGTGAAGAAGGAAGGTGGCAGCAGAAGCAAAAGAAATTGCAGTAAGAATTGCCAGAGGTCAGGAGATGGAATGGAAGCAGGTGGGATGAAATTAATATTCCAGAGGCCAGTTCAACAATATGGAATTAGATATGTGAAGTATCTAAGTCATGGAGATTCCAGTACTTTAAAGACTGTCTTAGAGCGTAATATTTATCATTTACAATTTTTTCCCGAGGGCATACAGCTTTACTGTATGGCTAAATGATGATGGCGTCTTGTTGGGTAAAATATTCCGGAGGTAAAATAGTCCCCCATTCGGATCTCCGGGCGGGGACTACTCAGGAGGACGTCGTTATCAGGAGAAAGGAAACTGGCGTTCTACGGATCGGAGCGTGGAATGTCAGATCCCTTAATCGGGCAGGTAGGTTAGAAAATTTAAAAAGGGAAATGGATAGGTTAAAGTTAGATATAGTGGGAATTAGTGAAGTTCGGTGGCAGGAGGAACAAAACTTTTGGTCAGGTGAATACAGGGCTATAAATACAAAACCAAATAGGGGTAATGCAGGAGCAGGTTTAATAATGAATAAAAAAATAGGAATGCGGGTAAGCTACTACAAACAGCATAGTGAACGCATTATTGTGGCCAAGATAGACACAAAGCCCATACCTACTACAGTAGTACAAGTTTATATGCCAACTAGCTCTGCAGATGATGAAGAAATTGATGAAATGTATGACGAGATAAAAGAAATTATTCAGGTAGTGAAGGGAGACGAAAATTTAATAGTCATGGGTTACTGGAATTCGTCAGTAGTAAAACGGAGAGAAGGAAACATAATAGGTGAAAATGGATAGTGGGGAAGAAATGAAAGAGGTACCCGCCCGGTAGAATTTTGCACAGAACACAACTTAATCATAGCTAATACTTGGTTCTAGAATCATAAAAGAAGGTTGTACACATGGAAGAATCCTGGAGATACTAGAAGGTATCAGATAGATTATATAATTGTAAGACAGAGTTTTAGGAACCAGGTTTTAAAATGTAAGACATTTCCACGGGCAGATGTGGACTCTGACCACACTCTGTTGGTTATAAACTGTAGATTAAAACTGAAGAAACTGCAAAAAGGTGGGAATTTAAGGAGATGAGACCTGGACAAAGTGAAAGAACCAGAGGTTGTACAGAGTTTCAAGGAGAGCATAAGGGAACAATTGACAGGAATGGGGGAAAGAAATACAGTAGAGGAAGAATGGGTAGCTTTGAGGGAAGAAGTAGTGAAGGCAGCAGAGGATACAGAAGGTAAAAAGACGAGGGCTAATAGAAATCCTTGGGTAACAGAGGAGATAACGAATTTGATTAATGAAAGGAGAAAATACAAAAATGCAGTAAATGAAGCAGGTAAACAAGAATACAAACGTCTCAAAAATGAGATCGACAGGAGGTGCAAAATGGCTAAGCAGGGATGGCTAGAGGACAAATGTAAGGATGTAGAGGCTTATCTCACGAGGGGCAAGATAGATACTGCCTAGAGGAAAATTAAAGAGACCTTTGGAGAAAAGAGAACCACTTGTATGAATATCAAGAGCTCAGATGGAAATCCTGTTCTAAGCAAAGAAGGGAAAGCAGAAAGGTGGAAGGAGTATATAGAGGGCCTATACAAGAGCGATGTACTTGAGGACAATATTATGGAAATGGAAGAGTATGTGGATGAAGATGAAATGGGAGATACGATACTGCGTGCAGAGTTTGACAGAGCACTGAAAGACCTGAGTCGAAACAAGGCCCCGGGAGTAGACAACATTCCATTAGAACTACTGACGGCCTTGGGAGAGCCAGTCCTGACAAAACTCTACCATCTGGTGAGCAAGATGTATGAGACAGGTGAAATACCCTCAAACTTCAAGAAGAATATAATAATTCCAATCCCAAAGAAGGCAGATGTGAAAATTACCGAACTATCAGTTTAATAAGGCACGGCTGCAAAATACTAACGCGAATTCTTTACAGAGGAATGGAAAAACTAGTAGAAGCCGACCTCGGGGAAGATCGGGTTGGATTCCATAGAAATATTGGAACACGTGAGGCAATACTGACCCTACGACCTATCTTAGAAGCTATATTAAGGAAAGGCAAACCTAAGTTTCTAGCATTTGTAGACTTAGACAAAGCTCTTTTCAATGTTAACTGGAATACTTTCTTTCAAATTCTGAAGGTAGCAGGGGTAAAATACAGGGAGCGAAAGGCTATTTAGAATTTGTACAGAAACCAGATGGCAGTTATGAGAGTTGAGGGACATGAAAGGGAAGCAGTGGTTGGGAAGGGAGTGAGACAGGGTTGTAGTCTCTCCCCGATGTTATTCAATCTGTATATTGAGCAAGCAGTGAAGGAAACAAAAGAAATATTCGGAGTAGGTATTAAAATCCATGGAGAAGAAACAAAAACGTTGAGGTTCGCCGATGACATTGTAATTCTGCCAGAGACAGCAAAGGACTTGGAAGAGCAGTTGAACGGAATGGACAGTGTCTTGAAAGGAGGATATAAAATGAACATCAACAAAAGCAAACGAGGATCATGGAATGTAGTCGAATTAAATTGGGTGATGCTGGGGGAATTAGATTAGGAAATGAGACACTTAAAGTAGTAAAGGAGTTTTGCTATTCGGGGAGCAAAATAACTGCGGATGCTAGGAGTAGAGAGGATATAAAATGTAGACTGGCAATGGCAAGGAAAGCATTTTTGAAGAAGAGAAATTTGTTAACATCGAGTATAGATTTAAGTGTCAGGAAGTCGTTTCTGAAAGTATTTGTATGGAGTGTAGCCATGTATGGAAGTGAAACTTGGGCGATAAATAGTTTGAACAAGAAGAGAATAGAAGCTTTCGAAATGTGGTGCTGAAGATGAGATGGGTAGATCACATAACTAATGAGGAGGTACTGAATAAGATTGGGGAGAAGAGACAATTGTGGCACAACTTGACTAGAAGAAGGGATCGGTTGGTAGGACATGTTCTGAGGCATCAAGGGATCACCAATTTAGTATTGGAGGGCCGCGCGGAGGGTAAAAATCGTAGAGGGAGACCAAGAGATGAATACACTAAGCAGATTCAGAAGGATGTAGGTTGCAGTAAGTGCTGGTAGATGAAGAAGCTTGCACAGGATAGAGTAGCATGGAGAGCTGCATCAAACCAGTCTCAGGACTGAAGACCACAACAACAACAATACAAATTGAAACTGAAAAAAACTGGAATGTGTGGGGCTGAATAAAAATATGAAGAGCAGGACATTAGAAGATGGAAAGCCATTGTGAGGGGCTAACAAACCGACCGACTAAGGAATTCACACATTACAAATACATTATGTAAAAGCCACCAAGGAGAAGGTACATAGTGTTCAAACAATGAAAACAGCAATGTGGGCTATTTTCTCCCACAAACTTTCCATACATGAGCACACGCAGCTCTTCCTCTGTGACGTATCATGGTGCAAAAAAAAAATGGCTTTGAGCACTATGGGACTCAACTGCTGTGGTTATCAGTCCCCTAGAACTTAGAACTACTTAAACCTAACTAACCTAAGGACATCACACACATCCATGCCCGAGGCAGGATTCGAACCTGCGACCGTAGCAGTCGCACGGTTCCGGACTGCGCGCCTAGAACCGCGAGACCACCACGGCCGGCTCATGGTGCAAATATCTTCAGCAAAAACAAGTGGAAAGCCACACACTGATGATCATGGCATGTCACTAGTTGCAATAAATGTAATAAAGGCCACTTTCACATACCTAATCAACCTTTAACTGCTGAAAAATCTGTACATCAGAAAACACGAAAAAACAAATGAGAGGTACAATCACCTTTGATGGATTCTTTGTCTCTTCAGATGTTGTGAAGACAGCTGCCTGTGATGCTTATATAGTATTTAATAGTGGAATCGTAGGTAGGATTAAGCGCCTGCAGTGATCAACCTTCCATCCAGGTGCATTCACACTGAAGATACTCACAAGCATCGATGAAGCACGACTTGACAAAGCCCAGGCAGCAGAAGAAAATACGTAAAAGTTGGCTAGGCGAAGGAGGAAAGGGAAGATAAGGAAGAGAATGAAGTGTGAGGATGGGAACAGTATTAGTAACTATAGGTATGACAATACTGTTGAAAACGGAAATAATAATTTCAAGTGAGACTGATTGTAAACTGGTGTTTTTGAGATATGATGTATTGTTTCTCAGGAACTATAAAAGCTAACACTTTGAAATTTGGAATATTCTTTAAAAATCGCTCGCTGAGTAATCCTGTACAGTAGTTTTTGTTTATCTTGTGTCTGATAGAAGTTCACCGTTACTGTATGAGGAATTTCGACAGTCTCAGTTAACATAAAACTGGAGAATAAATTTTAAATTAACAATGAGCTTACACAGAACTTTGTTGCTCATGCCTTACCAGCCTTTTATGAAGATGTAAAGTTTTAGCTTTAATGCTTTATTAGGTTACGAGAGGAGATACATTATTTGCACACTGGTAATTAAAAATTCAAATCCTTATAATAAAAAGTATGTCTGTGAACATTATCAAGCAAACTTGACAGAGTATCCCACACTATGTTTATCTAAGAACCTCAAGTTTTGATAGTTTAACTGTAGCATTGTCGGAAACATCAACATTTAAATCTCAGCGCGAGTTTTGGCCTACGTCTGTTCTTGAGAGAGCTTGCTGTCGAACGCAGCATTTAAAAGGTTATTTTCTGGCAGTGGTACCCACCTTCCTTGAGTCTGGACTGTTGTAACGGTTATCTTGCTTACTATTCAAAACTCGTGGACTACACTAGTAAATACTGAACTGAAATTTCAGTTTCTATAGCTCGCCGCGTTCACACACAAAAAGGTCTTCGCTATATTTATTGGAAAATCTCTGAATGTCCTGCAGTGGTCTAAAAGAACATGTCTCTTGCAGTAGCATCCTCAACCATGAAACAATACAGCAAAGTAGATAACAGAATGAATCACCATGAGCAACGCAGAAAATATGTGATTGTTTTCTGAGGACTGAAATAAAACCAAGGACAATAACCATAATTAGAATTACACCTTATGCTTGGGACGAGAATGGATGGAAAAAATATTGATCGATAGGGAGAAAGGTAATGAAACAAAGTATAATGGTTTGTTAAGTTCATTGGTAGGTTTTGATTGAAGTGTTGACATCTCTTTCAAAATCTTTGGAGAGACTTTAGAACACGGTAAAGTAACTTGCTTCTCCTAGTTTGGTGAAAATAAAATATCACTATCCATAAAGACTTGATTGCTTCTACCACAGTACTTACAGGGAACATAAACTGTAGGACGCCTAGGGTTCGAGTCCTCCATCTGGTATGGGTACATGTGTGTATGGTCCTCAGAGTAAGTTAGTTTCAGTTGGATGAAGTAGTGTGTAATCCTAGGGACCGATGACCACAGCAGTTTGGTCCCATAGGAACGTACCACAAATTTCTAATTACGTGTGTGCATCGCACTGAGTATTTTGCAACCTGTGTGGAAGCTAGTACGGTTACAGTAGACGCCTCATCACGACAGGATGTCGCTGACACTCTTAAAAAGAGCTGGGAGACCATGCTGAAGGCGTTTAAGTTTTCGTAAAGAAACTATATCGTGTCGCTAAGTAAACAAACGAACACACTCATAGCAGGCTGTGAGAATTAGTGCATCCCGAACATGTTACTAAAAGAAGCAAGGAAAGAAGCTACGTGCATGAAAAGCATACAAATCCCTGGAAATGATGGGGTAATAGAACCAAAGACAAATCAAAGTGAGATATGTTGTTAGACAAATATCTGCAATTATTTAGTGAACGTTTGCGTCAGTGGAGGATACGACACAAATTAAACAATTCTGTAGTCGTCATCCACAAAATGGGAGAAAGGAAGATGTAAAGAACTATGGAGCTGCAGATGCATTAGACTTCTGTCTGTGGTTGTTGGAATTTCTTCAAACCATGGAACAGAATCTAGATACATTAGTTTGTCGGAGAATCTACAAAAGGTAACAAATTCCAGTCGAATATGTACATCATGAGAGTGAAGTGTTCGTGATTGAGAGTTGTGCAAGATGACTTCAGCCCACAAACACTATTTTGTGCTGTGGTTCAAATGGCTCTGAGCACTATGGGACTCAACTGCTGAGGTCATTAGTCCCCTAGAAGTTAGAACTAGTTAAACCTAACTAACCTAAGGACATCACAAACATCCATGCCCGAGGCAGGATTCGAACCGGCGACCGTAGCGGTCTTGCGGTTCCAGACTGCAGCGCCTTTAACCGCACGGCCACTTTATTTTGTGCTGTCTTGGAGGAGATATTCGTATAATTAAACTGGCTTACGTATGAAATGACCTTACGTGATCACCTACTTGCTCATTATTGATGAAGCTACAGAAACGTTTGTCGAATGTCAATGACTGAAATCGTAAAGCAGATGGACACTTTAAACAACGAACAAGAGTTCGATTCGGTAACTGAATAATATATTCAAAGCAAATTTCCAAAGTGCCGTGTACGGAAATTTTGAAACCAGCACCAGCCTACAGAAGTGAAACGTTTACATTAATTATGACAGCAATTCAAAAATTGACGATTGCACAACGAGCAATGGAAAGACGCACGTTGGGTATAACAAGATGGGAAATAAGAGCAAACATTGTTGTTGTTGTGGTCTTCAGTCCTGAGACTGGTTTGATGCAGCTCTCCATGCTACTCTATCCTGTGCAAGCTTCTTCATCTCACAGTACCTACTGCAACCTACATCCTTCTGAATCTGCTTAGTGTATTCATCTCTTGGTCTCCCTCTACGATTTTTACCCTCCACGCTGCCCTCCAATCCTAAATTTGTGATCCCTTGATGCCTCAAAACATGTCCTACCAACCGATCCCTTCTTCTTGTCAAGTTGTGCCACCAACTTCTCTTCTCCCCAATCCTATTCAATACCTCCTCATTAGTTATGTGATCTACCCACCTTATCTTCAGCATTCTTCTGTAGCACCACATTTCGAAAGCTTCTATTCTCTTCTTGTCCATACTAGTTATCGTCCATGTTTCACTTCCATACATGGCTACACTCCATACAAATACTTTCAGAAACGACTTCCTGACACTTAAATCTATACTCGATGTTAACAAATTTCTCTTCTTCAGAAACGATTTCCTTGCCATTGCCAGTCTACATTTTATATCCTCTCTACTTCGACCATCATCAGTTATTTTACTCCCTAAATAGGAAAACTCCTTTACTACTTTAAGTGTCTCATTTCCTAATCTAATTCCCTCAGCATCACCCGATTTAATTTGACTACATTCCATTATCCTCGTTTTGCTTTTGTTGATGTTCATCTTATATCCTCGTTTCAAGACACTGTCCATTCCGTTCAACTGCTCTTCCAAGTCCTTTGCTGTCTCTGACAGAATTACAATGTCATCGGCGAACCTCAAAGTTTTCACTTCTTCTCCATGAATTTTAATACCTACTCCGAATTTTTCTTTTGTTTCCTTTACTGCTTGCTCAACATACAGATTGACTAACATCGGGGAGAGGCTACAACCCTGTCTCACTCCTTTCCCAACCACTGCTTCCCTTTCATGCCCCTCGACTCTTATAACTGCCATCTGGTTTCTGTACAAATTGTAAATAGCCTTTCGCTCCCTGTATTTTACCCCTGCCACCTTTAGAATGTGAAAGAGAATATTCCAGTCAACATTGTCAAAAGCTTTCTCTAAGTCTACAAATGCTAGAAACTTAGGTTTGCCTTTTCTTAATCTTTCTTCTAAGATAAGTCGTAAGGTTAGTATTGCCTCACGTGTTCCTTGTTCCAACATTTCTAAGGAATCCAAACCGATCTTCCCCGAGGTCCGTTTCTACCAGTTTTTCCACTCGTCTGTAAAGAATTCGCGTTAGTATTTTGCAGCTGTGACTTATTAAACTGATAGTTCGGTAATTTTCACATCTGTCAACACCTGCTTTCTTTGGGATTGGAATTATTATATTCTTCTTGAAGTTTGAGGGTATTTCACCTGTCTCA
Organism: Schistocerca piceifrons; assembly: GCF_021461385.2. Taxonomy (NCBI): domain Eukaryota; kingdom Metazoa; phylum Arthropoda; class Insecta; order Orthoptera; family Acrididae; genus Schistocerca; species Schistocerca piceifrons. Next base: position 600,606,524 of record NC_060141.1, on the reverse strand, counting down.
TTCATCTTGCTCACCAGATGGTAGAGTTTTGTCAGGACTGGCTCTCCCAAGGCCGTCAGTAGTTCTAATGGAATGTTGTCTACTCCCGGGGCCTTGTTTCGACTCAGGTCTTTCAGTGCTCTGTCAAACTCTTCACGCAGTATCGTATCTCCCATTTCATCTTCATCCACATCCTCTTCCATTTCCATAATATTGTCCTCAAGTACATCGCCCTTGTATAAACCCTCTATATACTCCTTCCACCTTTCTGCCTTCCCTTCTTTGCTTAGAACTGGGTTGCCATCTGAGCTCTTGATATTCATACAAGTGGTTCTCTTAAGGTCTCTTTAATTTTCCTGTAGGCAGTATGAATCCTACCCCTAGTGAGACAAGCCTCTTCATCCTTACATTTGTCCTCTAGCCATCCCTACTTAGCCATTTTGCACTTCCTGTCTATCTCATTTTTGAGACGTTTGTATTCCTTTTAGCCTGCTTCATTTACTGCATTTTTATGTTTTCTCCTTTCATCAATTAAATTCAATATTTCTTCTGTTACCCAAGGATTTCTAGTAGCCCTCGTCTTTTTATCTACTTGATCGTCTGCTGCTTTCACTACTTCATCCCTCAGAGCTACCCATTCTTCTTCTACTGTATTTCTTTCCCCCATTCCTGTCAATTGTTCCCTTATGCTCTCCCTGAAACTCTCTACAACCTCTCGTTCTTTCAGTTTATCCAGGTCCCATCTCCTTAAATTCCCATCTTTTTGCAGTTTCTTCAGTTTCAATCTGCAGTTCATAACCAAGAGATTGTGGTCAGAATCCATATCTGCCCCTGGAAATGTCTTACAATTTAAAACCTGGTTCCTAAATCTCTGTCTTACCATTATATAATCTATCTGATACCTTTTAGTATCTCCAGGATTCTTCCAGGTATACAACCTTCTTTTATGATTGTTGAACCAAGTGTTAGCTATGATTAAGTTATGCTCTGTGCAAAATTCTACAAGGCGGGTACCTCTTTCATTTCTTCCCCCCAATCGATATTCACCTACTATGTTTCCTTCTCTCCCTTTTACTACTGACGAATTCCAGTCACCCATGACTATTAAATTTTTGTCTCCCTACACTACCTGAATAATTTCTTTTATCTCGTCATACATTTCATCAATTTCTTCATCATCTGCAGAGCTAGTTGGCATAGAAACTTGTACTACTGTAGTAGGCATGGGCTTTGTGTCTATCTTGGCCACAATAATGCCTTAACTATGCTGTTTGTAGTAGCTACCCCGCACTCCTATTTTTTTATTCATTATTAAACCTACTCCTGCATTACCTCTGTTTGATTTTGTATCTGTAACCCTGTAATCACCTGACCAAAAGTCTTGTTCCTCCTGCCACCGAACTTCACTAATTCCCACTATATCTAACTTTAACCTATCCATTTCCCTTTTTAAATTTTCTAACCTACCTGCCCGATTAAGGGATCTGACATTCCACGCTCCGATTCGTAGAACGCCAGTTTTCTTTCTCCTGATAACGACGTCCTCTTGAGTAGTCCCCGCCCGGAGATCCGAATGGGGGACTATTTTACCTCCGGAATATTTTACCAAAGAGGACGCCATCATCATTTAATCATACAGTAAAGCTGCATGTCCTCGGGAAAAATTACGGCTGTAGTTTCCCCTTGTTTTCAGCCGTTCGCAGTACCAGCACAGCAAGGCCGTTTTGGTTAATGTTACAAGGCCAGATCAGTCAATCATCCAGACTGTTGTTCCTGCAACTACTGAAAAGGCTGCTGCCCCTCTTCGGGAACCACATGTTTGTCTGGCCTCTCAACAGATACCCCTCCGTTGTGGTTGCACCTACGGTACGGTCATCTGTATCGCTGAGGCACGCAAGCCTCCCCACCAACGGCAAGGTCCATGGTTCAACATGGATAAGAAAAGAGACGACAGGAGTTTATGTGGTAGTGTGCATTAGAAAACTGAAATGGGAAGGAACACTGCGAGATGAAATGAGAAATCGGTTACAAATATTGCGTCTTGGATTGCTTATCATATGGAAAGAACTGGAAGACAGTCTAATATAAACTGACTCACGCCATAAAGAAACAAGCAAGACAAATTTGAGCGCGGAGAGCTGAAGACTGTAATGAATGGAAGAAATCTATATCCTGCAGTGGATTTTAAAAGGCTGATGATACGTTACAGTGTATGTTATACATAATGAATTATTAAAATTTCCGAATTACGAATTTTAGTTTGATTTGTAAATTATCTTCTCTGTTCAGCAGATCTTTTAAATTGTTTCTTCTGTTATTTCGTAGTTTTCTCTTTTCTGAGGCTGAAAATGGCTTTGATGTTAGCAGTAGTCACAGGGAGGAGAACGATTCATCCTAATATGATGTCACCGCTTGTATATCCAAATTACAACAGGTATTTCATAAAATCACTGTAAGACGGTGGATAGTTTTTTTAATAAATTACTTAACAATCCTTACAGAGATGTTTACAGGAAACATCATCTTTTGTGTGCAGTTAAAACGAATCATGCTACAAAGCTTTAAGATAATACAACTTTCGATTAGAGTCCTCTTTCTTCTTACTTCATTAATTAGTACTTATCGGTCGTCCACTTGTCCTATAGTACTTCAAGACTAGCATGTGCAGCATTTGTGTGCCGTTATCATTTGAATGGTTTTACCAGAAAATGCTGAATGACAATAGGTAACATTGTTTATCTTTAGAAGTTGAGAGTGAACGCCTAGAAATTAATTCAATTTAGTATTTGGTAAAGTGTAGAGGAAGCGGACGGCGAGCTGGTGAAGCGAGAATAATACAGAAAAAAAGTGCTAGCGAAATATTAGGGGCCGGAGGATTTACAGTTTCTGTAAAATTCATAATCAGTTATTCCGCTACAGGAGTAAAATTCCGCAATGACAGATGTGTGGCTGCAAGGTATTCAGACGAAGTAGGCTGGATGGAAATCTTCTAGTCTGCTTCGGCGCCTTTCAAGACCTTTCAGAAACCTAGTTGGCTAACGGAGCGTAGCACGACTCACATTCATCCGTGTGAATAATATTTCAACAAATTTTGTAGTCCAAACGACCGTCACTAAACTGAGATGGGCATTGACATGAAAACCCTCCCTTGGTTCCGAAGCTTTTGTAGAGTTCCCGAACCGCTCAATTTCTGATGGACGGAGTGAGGATGCACACGTGTTTAAGTAGCACATATGGTAATTGCATGGTTTTGGTGATAAGTGACCAGGAAACTGTTGACAGCTTTATGCGTACCTGCATCTAGAGCAATGACATATCTTAGGCATATAACAGAGGATTTAAGATAACTAATTTTTAGTTATTAGATGTTAAACCGACAATGCAGGTCGACCACTTTCGTCAGCATCGGAAATTACACATTACAAGCTCGCATATGATTTATCATTGTAGCTTCAGTCACTACCACATCCATGATGACAGATACCATCTCCCGACATAGTCCTGACCGCTAGTGTTACCATATTCAAATATGTTTGCGTTTGCAGGTTAGCTTAGTCTCGAACCATTGCGAAGACAGTGGTGAGAACTGGAAGCTGGTAATCCGAGTAATACTGCGTGAGGTGACGTACCAGAGCGAGCAACAACTCATGTACAAATATATGACTTAATCAGAAGCAGTTAGAGATGCTACAACGTACACAGTAAATGCAAAATAAGGGCAAAAAGACATACGTGTGATGGAAAGCTTTCTGTGCATTGGTATACAGAAAGCGACTTTATTTAATTACATTACCGATGATCGGAACCTTGCTTTTAAAGAATGCAATGCAGATTAAATATGTCCACCAATTGAGGCGTGAGTGGGAATTTGGATTGAGTTTGTTGTTGTTGTGGTCTTCAGTCCTGAGATTGGTTTGATGCAGCTCCCCATGCTACTCTATCCTGTGCCAGCTTCTTCATCTCCCAGTACCTACTGCAACCTACATCCTTCTGAATCTGCTTAGCGTATTCATCTCTTGGTCTCCCTCTACGATTGTTACCCTCCACGCTGCCCTCCAATACTAAATTGGTGATCCCTTGATGCCTCAGAACATGTCCTACCAACCGATCCCTTCTTCTGGTCAAGTTATGCCACAAACTTCTCTTCTCCCCAATCCTATTCAATACTTCCTCATTAGTTATGTGATCTACCCATCTAATCTTCAGCATTCTTCTATAGCACCACATTTCGAAAGCTTCTATTCTCTTCTTAACTATTTATCGTCCATGTTTCACTTCCATACATGGCTACACTCCATACACATACTTTCAGAAATGACGTCCTGACACTTAAATCTATAATCGATGTTAACAAATTTCTCTTCTTCAGAAACGCTTTCCTTGCCATTGACAGTCTACATTTTATATCCTCTCTACTTCGCCCATCATCAGTTATTTTGCTCCCCAAATAGCAAAACTTCTTTACTACTTTAAGTGTCTCATTTCCTAATCTAATTCCCTCAGCATCACCCAACTTAATTCGACTACATTCCATTATCCTCGTTTTGCTTTTGTTGATGTTCATCTTATATCCTCCTTTCAAGACGCTATCCATTTTATTGGATTGAGTAGAGACGCGTATTAGTATAGACTGGGCAACTGTACAGAGATACAGTGACAGGGTGGTGTAGTAGTTAGCGCATTGGTCTAGTGAGCAGAAGACCCGAGGGTGAATCGTGTAGATGCTTGAGGCTTCACAAAAAGAAGATATTTTTTGGTATAGCGAGATCTGGGGAAGGGAAGGGTGATTAATTGTTTTTGGAAAGTGGAGACGTTAGTTTGCTAATACAACGTGGGAGGTTATACCAGAGTCTAGTTCCTACTACCATTTATTTATTTATCGTAAGGCAACACATACGTAAATGTTACAAATTATTACACGTTAACATCCATGCACAGTTTTCCAGCATGAAATAGCACAAATAACAATAATTATGGATGGACGTAAACGTCTTTTATGTATTTTATAACATCACTCGTCGCTGTGAGGAAACTTCGAAAAGACCCTTGTAGCCGTGAGCGGGACATTTCGATAGAACATGATGTCGTGATGAAGATTAGTCCCAATTGTACACATTGTCTTTAAATAGTCCATGGCGCGTTCGGGTGCGGTTAAAGATAGTCCAAATTTCCCGGGGCAGGTCGATTCCATGAAGTTTGTTCTGGATGCAAGGCAGCTTCAGGTATTGTGGGGAATAGTTTTGTTGCCAGTAGGGTTTCCATTCATCGATGGGATTGAACTGAGTTTCGATGAGAGTCCTGGCTGTGACGGGAGTGGATTATTTTGATCTTAGTCTTTTCCGCTCCGCAGGGAATGCGCCGTCCACTATTGGACGGCCGGTGTAATTGGCAGTCTTCTGGTTTTCACTCAGTAGCGATCTCTTCCGTCTGATATCAGGAGATGGAATGTGGCTCAGGATAGGTACCCAGTATGTGGGAGTAGACCCCAATAACAGTGCGCATAGCCTCTTTAAGTTGTACGTCTATCTTTTTGAAGTGTGGGCTATAAAGCCAGAGAGGTGCGCAATACTCCACTGCTGAGTATACCTAACCGAGTGATGATACCCAGAGAGTGCGTGCTGATGATCCCCAGCGAGAGCCACAGAGTTTATGGAGAATGTTGTTTCTGATTTTGAGCTTAGCTGACGTTCGTGTCAAGTGCTAATTAAAAGAAAGTGTCCTATCTAAAGTGATCCCGAAGTATTTTGGGTGCATATTATGTTGAAGTTCGTCTCCTTCAAAACAGACATTGAGGGATCTGTGTGCCAATCTATTGGACAAATGAAATCATGAAACTTGTGTTTCATTTGAATTTGGTTGTAACCTCCATTTGCGGATATAGTGGCTTATGATATGTAGATCAGAAGTTAGGATTTATTCAGTTCTTTCAAAAGTTTTGTGTTGGGTAGCTGTTGACGAGTCGTCTGCGTAGCCGAACTTTCTGGATTGCGGTGGGTGGATATCAGATACATATAAATTAAACTAGAGAGGAGCAAGGACGGATCCCTGTGGCAAGCCATTGTTCAATATTTTGGGCAGATAGCGTCTTTTTCTGTGGTAGACAATGACGGTTCGCGTCCGTGACATAAGTCACACGTGTCCTCCGGGTGATGCCAAATAACAATCACTTTAAGGCAGATATCTAAAACCAAGAAGCAGATGAAGCCAGATAGTCCCAAAGATATCCTGGCTAAAATAAATCTGTCCTACTACTGAAAAGGACTTCGAGAAAGTGGCTGAGCGATAAAGCTGGACAGAAAAAATTTTACTCTGATGCAAATGGTGTTTCTGCCATGCCCAATGTGATATGTTTATTTACGTCGAGGGCCAGCTGACAGTTCCTGCAACAAACATTAAACTTTGCAGGTCTTCCTGCAGTTCATAACTGTCTTCTATAGACGTTACCTTCCTATAGACAACCGCGTTATTTGCAGACACCCGCTTGAAGCTTCTGACGTTATTCCCTTGTCATTTATACGAACAGAGGGTTTCAGACTTTATGTGTGATAGATTATGTCATGCAGAACAACTTCTGTAAGAGACAACACGTTCGCTGAGAATGCCTGGCGACATTAGGCGTCTCTTTGTTGAATTCGCCAGCCCAGGGATGATGTAATTTCGCCGAAGTAGTGGGTTTTACTAGCCGGGTGTGCTGCATCTGCATACTACCTCTCCCAATAAACTGGCAGAGTAGTGTTCAACAATAAATTCATAAAAATTAGTGTCTCCAAGCCGAGACAGGTGTTTCAGAAGCTCCGCATGCCCCCCATGTAAGCCGAGCAGATGGCTGGAATACAGGCAACGAACACTGCAAGCGAACACCACACTTCCCACGTCGTGCCGCTTCTCAAGAGCACAACTAATTGTAAAGGGCTCCAATTGTCCCCGGGAAGTGGCGATGAGCACTTTATCTACAACAAATGTCATTACTAATGACGCCATGTTTAATCCCTTGACATTTGGTACAAAGACTTTGAAAACAATTGATTGTAAATAGTAATAGACCTATCACAATTTCCTTTATACAAATTGCAGTTGCTGAAATCCTCAAAAAAGAAAATTTGTTCATTTGAAGCGTCTCTGTAAACGGTGGTCAGAAAGAGTCTGAAGAGCTAGTAAGGATGTCGCAGGGAAAGTTATGTTGAGAAATAGTTGTTGGCTAGGAAGTTCGATACGTTGTACGTTTCGGAGTTATTTAGTATTAATGTAAGGGAATCAGGTCGTTGCACCCACAAATTCCAGCACTTTCACGCAATAAAACGCGATAATGCGCAAACATCTGTGGGTCCGTGACTTACTACTTTTTCAAACGTTCTTTCCTTTTGTCATCAATCTTCTGAGTGGTCTGATGCGGCCTGGCATTAATTCCTCTTCTGTGACAGCCTTTTCATCTCCAAGTAGCCCTTGAAAACCATTTCCTCAATTATTTGCTGGATGTATTCCAAACTCTTGTCTTCCTCTACAGTTTCTACCCACTACATATCGCTCTAGTACTACGGAAGCTATTCCTTGATGTCTTAATAAGTGTGTTACCATCCGATCACTTCTTTTACCATGGATTCCTTTCCTTTTCGGGTCTGCGGACAACATCCTCATCCCCTACCTTATCAGCCCACCTAAGTTTCAGCATTGTTCTGTAGCACCATATCTCAAACGTATCGATTCTCTTCTGTTTCGGTTGTCCCATAGTCCATGTTTCAATACGATACAATGCTGTGCTCCAACCGTACATTCTCAGAAATTTCTTCCTCGTTTAAGGCCTATGTCTGGTACTAGTAGCTCTATTTTGAGCAGTAATTCCCTTTCTGCTAGCGCTAGCCTGCTTCGTATGGCCTCCTCACGCGTCCCTTGTGGGTTATTTTCTGCCTAGGTTGCAGGAATCCCTAACATCATCTAGTTTGCGATAGCCAGCTGTGATGTTAAGTCTCTTTCCTCTTCTCTTCTTCAGTCTTGCTTCCGTTACTAAGAGAACTACTTCTTTGGTGCTTTTACATTCCCTATAGCCGATTATCAGCTAAAATGTTCCTTTTTAGGAAGTAATTAATTATAAGCTAGTTGAGCAAAAGCTACGTTAGTTTGGTTTGAGGAAACCAGACGAAGATACTGAGCCGTGGTGCGCCTTTTCTGGCAAACCAGCTCTTTGACTGCACTATCGATTACCCGGCTGCACTACGATCTTTGTTCCTGTTGTGATCTGGAGGCGGGTATCTGTTGTAGGGGAGTTGTTCGTTGTACTCGCTACGAGGCGCTAGGACGTGCTTGAGGGGACGACGCAGCAAACACATGGGCTCGACCTTGAAAGACAGTCGCGAGTCTGTGGTGGACCTGCCTGATGTCAACTTCGGGCGCTGCTCGTCTCATTGCTTTGGGAACTATTTTCTCGGAGAGACCCTCGAGACCATCTCGAACAACGCTCTCCATCGTACGTGTAAGTGGTTTTAGTGCCCTTGTTTCGTCAAACGATTTGCGTTGCAGCGAGTGTACTGGTTGGTCGGTTGGTTTTAATGTACGTGTTGTCGAAGTAAGAGCAGGCGGCAGAGTCTGTGTGACTGTATGCAGACCAGCAGTTACTATTTGATTTAAAATCCGCTGGTTGGACGACTATTAAAAGGCAGATTAGCACGAAGGCGTGCGTGTGATTTTAGGTTTACCGCCATTAGCGACGTCCCTGGTATATTGCTGTAAAAGAAAAAAAAATTGGCAACCAGCTATTGTGTTATTAGTAAAACTTGTATTTTGTAAAGCTAGTAATTTATATGTACTTCATTAGTATACTTGCACTTATTGAATGCACTCACTCAACAGTAACTGGTTTGTGTATTTTATTGCTTATCGATTTCTTAACGTATATTGGTTGATGTTTGGTTGGTGTTTGCCTTGTCTTCGGCGGTCTGTTTGTGTTCCAGTTTCTGCGAGTTGGGGTGCGTGGGTGCGGCGCCACGTCCCGCTTCGGTGCACAGAAGCTGTGACGTGGCGTCTAATAGGAAGTGACTCCCGGTTGGGCCCCGGCGTTTAGCTGTTGTTTGGACGGCTGGTCTACTGCTTCCGGCATTTAATTTAAGTCACCTTTGCCCTGGGCAGCCTGGGGTCACTACCCGTTTGATACCGTGACCTATTTTTTTAAGTTTTAAATTTGTTGAATATGAATTGTAATTACAGTCACGTGTTGTACTGGTTCGGTTTTTGGGGGTCCTAAACGAAGAGATGCTTTTCGTAAATGACTTCATATTGTAATTTTTTTTTTACATTTTGTGCAATTTTTTAAAAATCAGCTTCAGACTGTAATTTTTTTGAAATCTTTAAGTCTGTTGGTAATTGTTATCTGGTGTCTTCAAAAAACGGCTCTGAGCACTATGGGACTACTTCTGAGGTCATCAGTACCCTAGAACTTAGAACTACTTAAACCGAACTAACTTAAGGACATCACACACATCCATGCCCGAGGCAGGATTAGAACCTGCGACCGTAGCAGTCGCGCGGCTCCAGACTGTAGCGCCTAGAACCGCTCGGCCACTCAGGCCGGCTATCTGATGTCTTACTTGAGAAGCAAGATATCTGTAATATTTTATAAAAGATGCCTCTTACCTGTTTTGAATAAACAATGAATTTGGTATTGTTGTTTAAGGAGTTACAGTACAGGGGCCTTGACCTTTCGACTTAAGTGTGCCCCTCATCCCCACTTCCTAAGTTACAGATATGTTTGGCAACACTTACTCTGAGAGGAGGGGGGGGGGGGGCTATCTGAATTTGCGAGCGTGACGACCAGATTAACTAACTTCAGCGCTAAGGAACTGGTTAACGGCAAGTAAGTGGCTGTTAAGTAATGTAGGCAGACGTCACCACGTGACCGCAGCACAAGTAGAACACTTCTGAGACGGGGGTACGAGACGCTAGCATTCGTCTGTCAGCGTGTAAGAGGCTTAGGAGCGCGCAGCCGAGAGTGTCAGCTGACAATGGGCGGGGCCCTTGTTGTTGCGCGGCGTGGCAGCCGGGCTGTTAGTGGGCTGAGCACAGGTTGCGCAGGCGTGCGTCGTTGAAACTTGGTAATCACTGCCGAGGCGCCCTAAGCCGCGTGCCGGCAGAATGCCTTTGGGGCGAACTTGGGCTGACGTGTCGCCTGTTGCCTGACAGCCCCTCCACAACAGGCCTCCGAAGAGGCCGCGATACCAGCCCGCCTCTGGCAGGTGTCTCGCGCCGCCTCAAGTGCGTTACCGCGCCTCGGAGTGACGTCTTATACGCCCTGTAAGTTAGGAATAACTTGCTTAAGTCTCGTATGCTCTCTTACTGTAAGTATAAATGACACTGATGCGTTAGTTGTAACTGCATTGCTGAAACTTAAGTGTTTCACCTCGTTTTCATTATGAAACTCGACTATGTAGACTGGTTCGTCAGTTTTACATTCTATTTATGTCAAGACCCGTCTGCGTCACATACGTAATACGATAAAGTAATAAAACATTTTCCGTTAATGTATTCTGACACTGCAAGTCTTTCGTTCGTAGTTGTCAACTCCCCGCAACTTCACTTTGCTTCAGTCATACTTCTATTATTACTTGGCAATTCACGAAGATTTTATCTGCTCACAGTACTGAAAAAAATATCTTAATACGACACGTGTAATTAGTTCTGCTTTGAAATACTTGAAAAAACAAAGACAAAAAAAGATGACATGACCGCCACAACGCTGCAATGTATTACAATTCAGAGTCTATAGCATTCACAATTTCTGTTCAAGGTCATGTCTTACTGATTTGCTGCGGAAAGTCATTGTGTTGATAATACTACTATAGAGGAAGCACTAAGCATCTGAACTGTAGTAATGCTTCATATGGCGTGTTAACAGTCTCTCTCCCTAGTCAACCACAATAATTTGACTACTTTTGCAAGAGGAGGACATATTGGTGCCTAGTATTTTTTTTTTTTTGAACTTTAATAAAAACAGAGACGAAAACACTGTCGTAACTAGACTTTGTTCGTAACGCTCGAGAAGTTATACTTAATTTCTTTGATTAAGCTAGATATAGTTAGATTTGATTTTTAATTTCTGAATCTTCCCATAACTTTTCTGAGACAAACATTCGATTAAAATATCACTATCGGCACCCTACCACCAGATGGAACGATTTGTATGTTTAATGCAGGTACATAACAGGATAGCGTCAGTTGTTACGTTCAAACATTAATTACTCTTCACAAATTATATAATATTACGAAACACGCATACATACGATGAAACTTGAAGGCTATCCTAAACACATTATGACCTACAAAATTTAAGTAAGTTACCTGACAAAATATTTTCAGTAGTACACAAAGTAAACTTTAATTTCATCACATTATAAAAACATCTACCACTTGTGATATTTCTAGAAAGGTCCTTTGAAAGACGTGTGGCTAGTGATTGTGCAAATCATTATACGCTTTCGTGCAATTTTATGTATCAATACTTGAATCTACAATATTTGAAGGTATCACATTCTGTAACGATATTTTATACGAATGCATGGTTTCGCGGCGATATGTAGTGACAAAATTCTCTCGAACTTCCAGCCACGACAAGTGGTTTAAAATCTACGAGCTTTCGGCCGAATAGACCTCTGCCATTGTGACGTGGTGACTGTCTCTTCGTTGCTGCTACCGTAGTTACATAGCCGCACTGCCGTCTGTGACGTCACTAGTGCTCACTCCGGAGCCCGCCGCGCCCATTTCGACCTTCTGATGTCCGGGTCCCAAGCCGTGCTTTTCTGTATGCCACCACATTTACTGATGGAAATTCAGTCAGCTTTCACAACAGGATGGGACAGAACGAAAAAATCAGAATGCGTCGTAATCAACGTGACAGCGAGAAACATAGACGTCGGTACCATGCTGGCTCCTAAGAAGGGACTTATTTTATCACCATCGCCGCGGAATATTCTTTTCACTGACATAATAAATGGTGTGGAACAGACAGTTCGAAAGACGCTCGGTGAAACTACAGCTGAAATTTGTCATGAAACGAGGAGCAATTTTCGAAAATTCCAGAAGCTGCCAGCCTCAAACATGACGAGAGCTGAGCCTAATAGTCTTAACGAACTCTGCAACGATCCGCTCCTCGTAATCCCTCCACCTGACAAGGGCAGTGAGGCCGCCATTACCCAACGAATCGACTATTACACGAAGATTCGGTTGTTGCTGGAGGAGGAGACACATCATAATTTATCAAGGGACCCAACGTTCAGAATTAGGAAGACATCGGAGTTTGTCAAGAGGTCTTCACCGGAACAGAATACCATCTCCAAAAGGCACCTAGACCACCCAGGTTATACGGTCTTCCAAAGGTTCGCAAGAAGAACGTACGAGAGTCGTTCAGTTAGTAATGCTCTACATTTTTTTTTCTCAGAACGTATTTATTGTTGTGATTCACAATTTGGTGACAATATACATCAACGTGTCTTGTCCATCTTCTATTTTTCAATGTTGCCTCCATCACGTTCTATGCCCGTACGCCATTGTTGTGGAAGAGCATTTATTCCCTGCTGGTAAAAGCTCCTTTACTGTAGCCATGTTTTCACTGTATGACACACTATCGTCGTCTTTTTAAGCGGCTCAAAGTGCTGAAAGTCCGAGGGTGCCAGGTCTGAACTGCAGCGTGAGTGAGGCAATGATGTCCAACCCAATTTGGTGATGTGTTTCCGGGTTCTCAGACTTATGGGTGGGCGTGCATTATCGTGTTGCGTCAAAATTTCTGCTAGATTCTTTTCCGATCTACACGTCGAAAACGGTTCTTTAGGTTATTCATAATCTTCACGTATGCCTCGATTGTTGACTCTCTTGGCATCACATCCAGGAGAATGACGCCATCACGATTCCAGAAGACTGTCACCATGACTTCTCTTGCAGATGCGGTTGTCTTGAATTTCTTCTTTTGTGGTGAATGACGATGATGCCACTTATGGACTGCCCTTTTGTTTCCGGCGCAAAGTGATGCAGCCAGCTTTCGTCCCCCGTATCGATCCGTGACGGAAAGGCCTCTCCGTCGGTCTCAAAACGCTCCAACTCTTCAGATGAAATGGCCTTTCTTTGAATCTTGTGGTCCGCTGTGAGCATTCGTGGAACCCATCGTGAGCACCTCTTCGAATATCCGAGAGTCTCGTATCCGAGAGTCTCGATCATTGCAGATGCCCTTCCAATGCTGACCGACAACTGTAGGGCAAATTATCGAGCTGTGATGCGCCGGTCGGCACCTGCACGATTCAGCATATCTGGAACAGTGGCTGTGAAAGGCAGTCCCGAGCTTGGCTGAGCCTGAAGCTCTGTTTCTTCATTTCCTGTGGGTGTAACTTTCTTTACCCATCGCGCAGCTGTAATGCTATCAACTGCAGCATCACCATACGCGGCACACAAACGTTTATGGAAGTTCACCACGGTTTTTTTTTCCTGCACACAAGAATTCAACAACAGCAAACTGCTTGCAACGTGACACGCACGTAGACGCCATTTTGACGCTGTACTACGGCTCTGCCATACGCCAGAGCGGTTCGAAATTTCATCGGCGCAACGAAAAAACATCAAATATGAAGCAGCAAAAAAACGGTTCAAATGGCTCTGAGCACTATGGGACTTAACTTCTAAGGTCATCAGTCCCCTAGAACTTAGAACTACTTAAACCTAACTAACCTAAGGACATCACACACATCCATGCCCGAGGCAGGATTCGAACCTGCGACCGTACGTCTGTCTATGTATATTAACGGCTTAAAAAAAAAAAAAAAAAAAAAAAGGAAGTCTGGAATTACTTACTGAACGACCCTCGCACCTCTACGTCCCAACGTGAGCTCAATTGGATCGGCGACTTAACAGACTCGCGAAACATCCGGCCAACCTCCTTGCTCCGCACTTTGTTCATTGTGTTTCACACCAAGGATACTACCGACTTAATAAGTCGAATTAAATTCCTGCATCTTGAAGAAGAAAATATTACGATCGATCTGATGTGGTATCAATATTCAAGCCCTTTCCCATAAAACATTCTGTAGATCTATGTAAGTCTGCAGGCTTTTGTGGCCGTTGTCACATAAGTTAAAACCTCCTGGGTTATTAGGCCACGTCAAGTTTCTTCTAAAATGTTCGACGTTTCGACCCCTCTGCTGGGATCTTTTGGTGTCCACTACTACCAGAACACTAGATCTGCTCTCGCAGTTATTTAACAACGCTGTTGTGGATTTATTTAAATCCATTGCGACAGCACAATAGTTTCTAAGAGATAATAAGGTTCGCATCGGAGATGATGCTGTTTGCTGTGCTTTTCCATGACGTCCTCGTCCGGAATTTCCCAGTCATGGATCCGTTACTGCACTTTCACGGGGACCACCATCCATCGCAGAAACATTCTGTACTGAGCAGTCTGGTTCTTCAAGGGGAAACCGTCTCGTAGTCAGACGCTGGCACCCTGCCGAGGGAAGTGAGCCACGTATAGCAAATATTCAGGGAAAACGGATACAACAACGACCAGATTTTGCAAGTTGTCTTTCCGAAAATACGTAAGCAGAAGAACCCAACGAGGACTCAAAGAAGCTTGCGCTTTTGCCGTTCTGTGGCTCAGTAACAGGAAAGATTACCCGGCTGCTAAGGAGGCAAAAACTTGATTCTGTCTTGAGGATGCTAGCAAAATTTGAAAACTCATGAGGCCTCAGAAAGCCAGGACTATATAAAATATGTTGGCGACAGCTTTATGTCTGATAGACTGTGCGTGCTACTGAACAGTGTTATGCAGAACACGAGAGATGTTTTCGCCTTCAGTACCCCGAGAAATCAGCAGTAGCAGAGCATGCTCTAGAAAACATACGTCGTACTGCATTCTGCGAGTCATCTGTTACCGCCCGGACTAAGAGTTTCTGAGAGAGCGTAATATAAGAAGCGATGCAGACAAAATTTTGTGACAACACTATCAATAAAGAAGACGGCCTGCAGATAAGCATGGCTTCGGACCCGGCTTTCGAAGCGGTTGCGGCATGCGGGCAACGAAATCATTGTTGTCTATAGTCCTGGAGCCAGTACGAGTGACGTCAGAGCAGGCAGTACGGTCGAACTGATGGAAACGGTCGAGAGGCAGAACCCAGCTCTCCAAATCTGGTGCACTAACAGTCCGCCGCTTCTCTGCACGTTCGTCTGTCTGAAATGGTCCATGGTCACACAAGCGCCGAAAAAGAGCTGGAAATGTTGTGTGATGTTGTTCGTGTCTGTGAGGCTTGGTCCCGACATCCATGCCGTACCATTTTGCTGCTTACAGTAAGCTTCGCTAATCACACATTCTGCAACAAACACAGGACACACGGCCAGAGCAACTGTCATTCGACAGCGCAAACTACCAAGACAATGACGCATTTTTGGACACCGACACCATCTTGGCTTGTTCCCGACATGAATACCAGACCATTCTGCTGCTTACAGTAAACTGCGTCAATCACACAGCCTGCAACATGCATCGGCGCCATCTACCGCGCCAACAATGCATTTCCGGATACATGTTCGTGGGACTTTTTTCCTCCAGTTCCAGTAAGGAATCCGGCCCTTTAGTTTGTCGGTTTTATTAATGTTCACCTTGTATAAGGGAGGTAGCTACAACCAAAAGACAGTCACCACATGACAATGGCCGAGGAGCACTCGATCGAAAGTCGTGGATTTTAAGGCTCGAGAGACTGTATCACTATATTGTATGATCTTCTGTCTTCCAGACAGTCATCTCCTCTCAAAATTTTATCCATGGCTGTCATTCAGTAGCCGTGGAGCAAGCTTCAAGAATAGAGATAACCAGTCGTCAGCTGCACCAATTTTTATTAAATTAACTTCATGACTAGTTAGGGAAAATTAATTTGCCATCCTGATAAGATCACAGAAGAATAATTTATTACCAGGGTTGGATCACAATTAACAGCAGATGAATAACAATAAGTGTACAGTAATAAACAGACTATAAACGCCCTTCGTCAAAATTTTTACAAAGTACTGTCGAGCAGTTGAAAAGTAAAGTAACAAATGCGAAGATATGGTGACCAAAAAAAACTTCCTATAATAACTCAAATATATTATAAAAAGGACCACGAGAAATATGATGATTACGAACAACAGACTGACAGTTTGAATATAAAAGATTTCACTTATATACGAAGCAATGAGGGCTAATGTGCCTAAAATCTTATGAATACTAAGCACAATGACGGCGCTCTTGTCTACAGCATGAGCTGAAACGAAACTGAACAACAATCTTAAAGGAATGAGCCACCCTTAAGACTTTAACTCAGGTGATAATGAGGTGTGTAAATTTTTGTACAGAAGTTACATGCTGGTAGCTTTTAAAAAAGGCTGAAGAATGGGTACAATGATCAGGTTTGTTTAATACTCAGCAGGTGGTGGCGCCGTGAGCCGCTGGTGCAGCGGCGCTACATCGAACTTTCCAGTATCTTGACGAGTTTTCAGCGATGCAGGTAAGTGCGCCCGCACAGGCTCAGACATCCGACTCGATGGTGAAAGCAAGGTCCCATTGCGTATTTACAAGTTGTTCAGTAACAGCCTGTACCTAAAGCTCTAGCTGCAGCACAGCATATCTACGTTGTTAGTAACGTAAAAACTTAACCAGATAACGGCGTTTCGCAGGAAAACGTATTAGGCACAACCATCAATGTACAAGTAGGTGGCCCGCGTCTCTGACTAGCAGTCATAGTTTATATATATATTACTGTGTGTTGCAAACCATTGATTAAGCAAATAGGTATGTTACTAATCATTTGAAAAGGAGGAAATACAATCAAAATCAATCTGCTTCTAAGCGAGAGCTGACCACTCAGCAGATCTTTGGAGCCTGGGCGGGAATGCTTATAAATTTTTATCTCTTCCGAAAGATTCATTTTGCACCCTTTTTTCACTATGTGCAAGATTTCCATATTAAGTTACGAAAGCCGTGGGTGTAAGTGCTTTTCAGCTTCAAGATGTTGACTTATAAGCATTCTCTCCGTCTTTGTTCAATAAAATGTTCACGGAATCGAGTCTTAAATGAACTTCATGTTTGTCGTCTATAAAAGCCTCGGTATACGCTTCACTGAATTTTGTATGACCCATATTTTAGATATTGATCAATAGGACTTCTCCCGTTACGTATGAGAAGAAGCTTAGTGAGATTATAATTTTTAAGTAAGCTCGCAGTCCGATACGAAGTATCACCTAAGAACGGAATGGGAAAATACTACTTTGCAGTATGGCCACTTTTATTCAGTAAAGATATACTAGAGTTCTTATCCGGCCACCAATGCCATACGCTCATTAGAGTTCTTGACATGTAAAGTTTTTCCACGAGCCTTTATTGACAGCAATATGCTTAGGGTTATTAAGTTCCGTGAAAGTAGTGGACGATATTAAAGGGATCTCAAACATCTGGACAATCACATCACAAAGGCACGCAATTTTTATGCCTATAATGCTGACAGGAAGACGTATGGACGACAATATGAGTCCTAGTGGGCTTCCTATGGATGCGAAGCTAATTTTCCCGTTTGTTAGCCGCTATTTTAGGTCGACGACGCAAGTTCATGACACAGATTCCCGATTTCGTTAATTTTACGGTGGAAGCGATTCAGTGTGCCGTTATTTCTATTCTTAAAACATCTCCTTTTCGATTTGTTCACATTTTCCTTGCATCCATTTCGCCTTTGCTTTCCTGTACTTCATATTTATTTTATTCCTAAGTGACTTGTATTTTTTTATAACTGATTTTTCTTAGATATTTTTGTACTTTCTTTTTTTATGGATCAACTTAAGTTTTACTTCCGTTACTCATTGTTTATTTACAGTTACCTTCAAGTTACCTACGGTTTATTTCCAACTTCTGTGACTGCTCCTCTTAGCGATGTTCACTTCTCTTCATCTGAACTGACTACTGAACCATTCATTATTGCAGTATCTACTGCCTCTGAGAGCTTCAAGCGTATCTCTCCATATGTCAGTACTTTCGTATCCGACTTGTAATAGTACTGATTACTAGTCTCCTAAGCTTCTGCTACTCTTCGTCATTACTGAATTGTGATCTGAGTCTGTATCTCGTACTGGATACGTCTTACGAGCACCTAAACAGAGGTTTTGCTTCTCATCTGAACCTCCGTGGCACTACCTCGGACTAGCGAAAGCGTAACGGAGCATCGTGTTCTAGGATTTGAAGGGATTTGTAAAAGGTAGGAGGGGCGGAGGTCCAGGCGGGATGGGCGTAGCAGAGGATATGGCGTATGAGGGATTTACATGTGAGGAGGATGGTGGACGGGTCAAGACGCCATGTGCGGCCATTTCTGGGATAATGTTGGAGCTTGAGGAGACGGAGTTGGAAGTGTGCCTTGGCTTGGATAGTTCGGAGATGGGGAGTTCAGGAGAGACGATGGTCAAGGCTGACGCCAAGGTACTTGAGGGTGGGGGTGAAGGTGATAGGACGGCCATAAATGGTGATACAGAAGGCGAGGAGACGGGAGGAATGGGTGGTTTTGCCTACAATGATCGCCTGGGTCTTGGAAGGATTGACCTTAAGCAACCACTGGTTACATCAAATAGTGAACCGGTCAAGATGGGATTGGAGAAAGTGTTGGGAGCATTGCAGGGTGGGGGCGGGGGCAAGGAAGGCGGTGTTATTGGCATGCTGGAGAAGGTGGACAGGGGGTGAAGGCGGCGGTATGTCCGCTATATAGAGAAGGTAGAGAAGAGGGTAGAGGAGAGAACCTTGAGGAAAACTGGGGGAGGGGTAGGAGGTGTAGGAATCCATGTTATGGATGGAGACATATAAAGGACGTTTGGACAGAAAGGACGTAATCAGACGAATGTAGTTCATAGGAAGGGTGAAGATTTGGAGCTTGAAGAGGAGACTGGAATGCCATACACAGTCGTAAGCTCGTTCAAGGTCGAGCGACGGGAGTTGAGCTGTTCGGAGAGGAGTGAGGTGAAGGAGAAGGTCATCGGCAGAGAAGGACGGTCGAATGCCACACTGGGTAGCGGGATGGATGCGGTGCTGGCGGAGCTGCTGGTGGATGCATCAGGTAAGGATGGATTCCAGGACCTTGCTGAAGACTGAGGTAAGGCTGATGGGATGGTAGGAGGAGACAGGAGACAGCAGTTTATCGGGTTTGAAGAACATCAGGATGAGGGAGGTTTTCCACAGGTCAGGGTAGAAGCTGGTGGACAAGACCACATTATCTAGCCTGGCAAGGGTGGAGAGGAAGGAGGCGGGAGCTTCACAGAGATGGTGATAGGTAACACGATCATGACAGGGAGCGGTGTTGCATTTTGTGCAGAGTGTAATGATTATATCCTGAGTTTTGATGGGGCCATTGAGTTCGTTGCGTGTAATATTGTCCAAGTACTGGAATCCAGGAGCGAGTGGAGGGACAGATGGAAGGGGGGTGTTCAGAAAACACCGGCATAAGGCGGGTGGGGCCGGCAGGATTGAAAATCTGGCATACCGCACATACTTCAATGAAGGGGTGCGCCTTAAGCTCCACCAACACCTCCTCCTCCTCCGTGATCGTCGGACTAAGCTAAGTGATCGCGACAGTGAGGATCGGAGGGTGACACAGCGGTTGGGGTTGGTGGGAGGGGAATGGGGAAGGAGCAGGGGTGAGGGAGGGGTTGGGACCAAAGTGGGTGATGGGGATTCTGGAAAGGATGTTGCAGTGAAGGTTGGGGCTAGGGGAGGTGATGAGAACAGAGTCCCAACAGGGAGTGAGATCGGGGCTCTGGGATAGTGTTGGTGGAGGAGCAGAGGTCAGCTCTTCCGTTTCTCGCGCAGCCGCAGTGGCCTGTACCCACGATGTGAAAGAGCCGCCGTTTCCGATTTTCATTCAGTTCCATCGTAATTGTGTAGTCAGCGATCGCACATGAAGATGGCAGCCACATTGATGGCTTAAGTAGAGTGTTGTCAAGATGTTCACATTCAGCAGCATATATGTACCTATCGTAAGGTAAGATTCAGTTGGGACTTGTGAAACACACGTTTTCTCGTCAAAAGCACTGAACTGTATCGATATGCCATCATATTATGCACGGAAATATCATTTTCCACAGCTTTAGAGAGAGACTGTGTTTTTCCAGTTTTTTGTCACCAACATATAGTCGAAATTTCAAAAGCTACCAGAAAGTTCCCTCATTCACAGTCACGGGGGATTTTTCAAAATCAGAATGATGTATAAATTTATCCTCTCTCTTACAGCGAAATTTGAACTTCTGTTGACCAAGGAAGATAATACCTTCAGCTGTAGAACGAAGCCTTTCTTGTTGTATCCTGCCTACTCGTCAAATACGAGGTTCCTAGGAAACCTGCTTTCTCAAATCGCTAGATAACAATTCAGGCAAATCGTATTAATGAATTTTGTTACAGAAAATAAATGACAATACTTAACTTTGAGAAGTACAGATGTGTCACGAGTATAGGGCGACAGACAAATAACAAATGTCTTCAGTATATACAGTTCGTAATACAACTTCATACTATGACAACTGAAGTAATTCAGTGGGTGCTTCTAACCAGGTCGCTGGTCTGACGCTTCTGTAGAACTCGTAGAACTGGGGCGCGGCCAGTCGGGTGCAGCGCTTACGTTCTCTTCGCGTAGAGGGTACTGTCGTCGCGTTGTCGTCTTAGAGAGGGGTCTGTCAGCTTGCAATTGGCTGACGTCTTCTTCACAGCCCACTTTGTTCCAACACTCCCTACCGGCGTGCCAGTGCTTGACTTTACGCTGCAACATTTCTCTCTTTCCTTCCACCTCTTTGAGGCGTTTCTGATGTACAAGATTGATCATTTCCAGGTCAGGTTCCTAGAAAGTATGGAGGAATGCAATCCTTCGTTCTGTAGCTCGTTTGTAATAAATATCCATTCTTCCCCACAATATCGTTAAAGTGCTTCGTGGTTTTGTCACAACTTTTTCAACGGCACCGTTTTTCAGCTCCACCAGCACTAGCAGTAGCGAAAAACGGACGGTATTTGCCAAATAAACCTTTTTTTAATTCGAAAATACATGTCAAGAGTTTTTCCTGAGATAATTATGCCCAAAATGTTATTTCATCTCTTTCCCTTTCATAAGATGTGAGGAGAATCGGAAGTTGTAGTAAACTTTTGGCTCAGTCTCTTCCTAATTTTTTACTTTTCTCTATCTGTTGGTCAGTTATGAGGAAATCATTATGCCTTCTTCGACGTGTAGTTGGTTAAGAACAATAGCGCTGCGTGATGGGGATCTGTTTTGTTTCCTCATTATGTCAGACATGTCCGTACTTATTGCAAACGCCAGTGTGTGTTTTCTCATATTAAATTTTATGGTCGAATCAAGCTGTGTACAAATGTACGATGGCGTGATGAAGAGGAAAGCCTCCGATTTTTTATGTGAAAACTCTTAATGCTTTTTAAATAAAACAAACATTATTAATACATTATATCTTTTTACTGCATGTCTGCATATTTCTTTCCCAACATAGTCATCCTGGCGACGAGCACATTTCTTCCAGCGAGAGATCAGATTGTTGAAACTGTCACTGTAGAATGTTCAGCTTTGTTGACAGTATACCTTGCGAGCTAACATCCAAAAGATGTTTGGGCTTACATGCGGTTCCCCTTCATCGAAATTTCTTAGCTCAAACACGTCTAGGGGCTGAACCACACGTGTCGCATTACACCCTCTAAATTAGACACTTGTGACCCTATGGTTAGAAATTGTCTGGCTGATGGCAAGTTTGCGAAATAAAAATATAACATATAATAACAGTCATAATAATATCGGGAACTAAATTAACGACCTAAAAATGATGTAGGCCACGCAGTTGCCATTTTGTTAGAATAATGTTTATTAAGAAAACAAACTAATAGCGAAAATGGTCGTCTTTAGAGTTACTGTTACACTCGAGCGCATATCCATTTGACACAGTTCGATCATTTACAATCTCATTGCGAATTACAAGTCCAATAGTCCACCTCGTTAACTACGCGAAGAGTTAAGAGTTCACACCAGGCGCTCGGCTGCTCACCGCTCAGAGACTAAGTCCCGCGATACCACACAACGCGAGATTTTCTAAGTCGTTTCACTTCCTATCTACCTAAAGATCGACTTTCCGCTTTCGCGTTTGCATCCAAATTGTCCATCCCCCTGCGGGTTCGGGGGTAAGAATAGGCCCGCGGTATTCCTGCCTGTCGTAAGAGGCGACTAAAAGGAGTCTCAAACGTTTCGGCCTTATGTGTTGGTCCCCTCTCGGGTTTGACCTCCATCAATCTAAATTATTCCGAAGAGCGAGCCAATTGGGGAAGGGCGCCTTACATGGTGCACTGTATCCTTCGTGCAATTAGACCTTTAGCCGTCTTTCTCGTCGTTGCAATGGTGTCCCGCTCGTTTTCGATCTCTTGGGCGATTACCACGCTGCACTCTGCAGTGTTTCTTTTAACTGTGACGACGACCTTGGCCATTTTTGCACCTAAGATCCAGCACGGTAGCCAGTCCGTTGTGGTGGGGTCGCCATGTACCCTCTTGGTTGTAGCCCCCTGACAACACAGGGATCGCTCTACTGATGCCTGCGCCGTTCACTCCCCACGTATGCCAAGGAGTAGATGCCCATCTCCCTGGGGCATCAGGACTCCCGGCAATGGCCATCCTGCCAGGTGGCCTTTGCTGTGGCTGGGTGGCGCCCGTGGGGAGGGCCCTTGGTCGGAGTAGGTGGCATCAGGGCGGATGACCCGCAATGAAGCGTGGTACATCATCTGTCGCTGGCGGCCAGCCGTCAGCAGTCTCTAAGCGTTCGAGAGCCCATTTTAAAGGTAACGTTCATGACCCCAAATCGTTCCCCTCCCTCGCCACACCATGGGAGGAACGACAGGCATTGCGTGACAGTGAGACGTATTCGCCCAGATATCTTGTCTGTACCAGAGCAGATGGGGAATCTTTTCTATCCGTGAAGCCTCAGTTCTTTGTAGAGCATTTAGAGGGCAAGTTTGGGGAGGTGGAGGGCTTGTCTAAGATGCGGTCCGGATCGGTGTTGATAAAAGCGGCTTCCTCCGCCCAGTCGCGGGCCTTGCTCGCTTGTACTAAGCTGGGGGATGTCTCTGTCACTATCACGCCCCATAAGAGTCTGAACATGGTCCAGGGCATTATCTTTCACAGGGATCTCCTTTTACAGTCCGACGACGAGCTGCGCGCCAACTTGGAGCGCCGAGGTGTCCATTTCGTCCGGCGCGTCCACCGGGGTCCGAGGGATCGTCAAGTTGCCACCGGTGCCTTCATCTTGGCCTTCGAGGGTGACACGTTACCTGAGAAGGTCAAGGTGATGGTGTACCGTTGTGATGTCAAGCCGTATATCCCTCCCCCGATGCGGTGCTTCAAGTGTTGGAAGTTCGGCCACATGTCTTCACGCTGTGCGTCCGACCTTGTCTGTCGCGATTGCGGTCGACCTTCCCATCCAGATCATCCCTGTGCGCCGCCTCCAATCTGTGTGAACTGTGGTGCGCACCATCCGCCTTGCTCGCCAGACTGTCCGATTCTGCAGAAGGAGCGGAAGATCATGGAAATCAAGACTCTCGACCGCCTGACGTACACTGAGGCGAAGCGGAAATATGATCGGCTTCATCCGGTGCGCATGACAGCTTCATATGCCGCAACTGTCACTCCTTCTACAATTCCATCCGCACCAGTCAGCTCTCAGAGTCGAAGTCCCACACCTGCCCCCTTGCTGGTGGGGGGCACTAAACCTCCTGTTGCTCCTGCTCCATCTACTTCAGGAGCAACACCCCCCCAACTATCGGGGACATCAGTCCCCCCTTCCCAGCCGGAGAAGCGTAAGACTTCTTCGGCTACTCTCGTACGGAAGGGGTCCCTTGGGGACCTCCCTTCCCAAGTTCCGTCCGGTACAAAGGCCGACAGCCGCAAGTGGCTTAAACAACCGCCGGTCCCTGGTCGTAGGGACACACGGTCGTCGTCTGTCCCTGAGACCGACCCAGTTGCGCCCTCCCAGCCTGCGCCACCAAAGGCACAGCGCGAGAAGCAGAAGAAGAAGAAACTCCCCAAGGCTACCGACATTGCGGTGGCACCCGTTCCACCGCTTCCTACAAGCTCTGCGTCTGAGGATGAGGTGGAGATTCTGGCGTCCGCTGAGGACATGGAACTCGCCAGTCCCTCGGATGCAGTAGATGGCTGTTGTCCAGGTGGTGACTCAGTAGCAGCAGGGGCCCCGGAGGCGTAATCTGCCTCCCCAGTCCCTTCACGCCTTTCCCATCCATGGCTAATAACATCCTCCAGTGGAACTGCAGCGGTTTCTTCCACCATCTAGCTGAGCTCCGCCACCTTATCAGCCGTCATCCTTTCCTTTGCATTGCTCTGCAGGAAACTTGGTTTCCAGCAATGCGAACCCCCGCCCTCCGTGGCTATCGGGGTTATTTTAAGAACCGGGCAGCTTATGCAAGGGTGTCTGGTGGCGTCTGCATATATGTCCTGAACTCTCTTCACAGCGAGTTTGTGCCTCTACAAACAGCTTTAGAGGCTGTCGCTGTTCGGGTGTGGACGCCCCAGGCCATTACCGTCTGCAGTATTTACCTTCCACCTGATGGTACTGTCGCGCAGCATGTCCTGGCTGCTCTGATAGCACAACTGCCGCCACCTTTTTTGCTGCTGGGCGATTTCAATGCCGACAACCCTCTATGGGGTGGGACTGTCTCCGATGATCGTGGTCGGGCCGTGGAGCATGTGTTGGCTCAGCTCGACCTTAGCCTCTTAAACACCGGTGCTCCCACGCATTTCAGTGTGGCCCATGGCTCGTTCTCGGCCATCGATCTCTCTATTTGCAGCCCTGGACTTGTCCCATCCCTCCACTGGAGGGTGCATCCTGACCTGTGTGGTAGTGACCATTTTCCCATCAATTTGTCACTGCCACAGTGTCATTCTTCTGGGCGCTTGCCCCGCTGGGCTCTCCACAGGGCTGACTGGCCAGCTTTTACTTCCGCTGTAACCATTGCGTCTCCCCCACAGGGTGACATTGACGAGGTGGTCCGTGTTTTAACCACGTCCATCATTTCAGCGGCCGAGGCTACCATCCCCCGTTCCTCTGGCCTCCCTCGGCGGAAGGCTGTCCCCTGGTGGTCGCCGGAGATTG
This sequence comes from Schistocerca piceifrons, assembly GCF_021461385.2. Taxonomy (NCBI): domain Eukaryota; kingdom Metazoa; phylum Arthropoda; class Insecta; order Orthoptera; family Acrididae; genus Schistocerca; species Schistocerca piceifrons. Next base: position 600,581,381 of record NC_060141.1, on the reverse strand, counting down.
CTGAGGCTATTCGCGACCGTAGGCGGGCTCTCCAGCGTCATAGGCGGCACCCGTCTCTGGAGACCCTCATCGCCTTTAAGAGGCTCCGTGCCTTCGCCCGTCGTCTTATTGCACGGCGTAACCAGGAGTGCTGGGAGAGGTACGTCTCCTCCCTGGGCTCCCGTGTCTCGTCCTCGCACGTGTGGTCCCGGATCCGGCGGATTTATGGCTCCCAGACCCCTGTGGGTGTCCCTGGGCTCTCCTTGGACGGCGCTGTCTGCACGGACGCTGCCGCCATTGCTGAACGGCTCGCCGCGCACTTTGCTCAGAGCTCTGCGACTGCCTCCTATCCCCCCGCCTTTCGCTCTCTAAAGGAGCGAGCCGAGCGGACGCCGTTCTCATTCCACACGCGTCATTATGAAACATACAATGCTCCTTTCAGCGAGAGGGAACTCCTCGCTGCCCTCGCCGATTGCCCTGATACAGCACCAGGACCGGACTGCATCCACGCGTAGATACTGAAGCATCTCTCCAGGGACTGCCAGAGACACATCCTCACCATCTTTAACCGCATTTGGAGCGAGGGCGTGTTCCCGTCGCAATGGCGAGAGGGTCTTATTGTCCCCATCGTGAAGCCCGGCGCGGACCCACTGGCGGTGGACAGCTATCGTCCCATTACCCTCACCAACGTTTTGTGCAAATTGCTCGAACGTATGGTGGGGCGGCGTTTGTGTTGGGTCCTTGAGTCGCGCGGTCTCCTCGCTCCATCCCAGGGTGGCTTCCGTCGGGGCCGGTCTGCAGTGGACAATTTGGTGCGGCTGGAATCTGCTGTCCGTACGGCTTTTGCCCGACGTCAGCATCTTGTTGCTGTATTTTTCGATCTGCGGAAGGCGTATGACACCACATGGAGGCATCACATCCTCGCCACGTTGCATGGGTGGGGTCTTCGTGGTCGGCTCCCGGCTTTTCTTCAAAACTTTTTATTGCGCCGCTCTTTCCGGGTGCAAGTCGGTGCCACCTCTAGTTCCTCTTATATACAGGAAAATGGGGTCCCGCAGGGCTCGGTGTTGAGCGTCTCGTTATTTATAGTGGCCATTAATGGTCTGGCTGCAGCAGTGGGGTCGTCGGTGTCTCCTTCTTTGTATGCCGACGACTTCTGCATCTCATTTAGCTCCACGACTACGGGAGTCGCCGAACGCAGGTTGCAAGTCGCCGTTCGCAAGGCAGCATCATGGGCTCTGGCTCATGGTTTTCAGTTCTCTGCTGCCAAGACTCGGGTTATGCACTTCTGCAGGCGTCGAACGGTCCACCCTCATCCTGACCTTTACCTCGACGGCCACCTGCTTGAAGTGGTGGACACTTGCCGCTTCTTGGGACTCGTGTTTGATGCCCGGCTCACATGGGTTCCTCATGTTACTCAGCTGAAGCAAAAATGCTGGCGGCACCTCAACGCCCTCCGCTGCCTTAGCCACACGTCTTGGGGTGCAGATCGCTGCACGCTACTGCAATTGTACAGAGCCCTTGTGCAGTCCCGGCTTGATTATGGGAGCCTGGCCTATGGGTCTGCGTCACCCTCAGTGTTGAAGTTGTTAGACCCCATACATCACTGTGGGGTTCGGCTTGCAACTGGCGCTTTTCGCACCAGCCCCGTGGATAGTCTACTGGTGGAGGCCGGGGTTCCCCTGCTGCGGATTCGCCGCCATCGTCTGCTCGCCGACTATGCTGTCCACGTACATTGCTCGCCAGGCCATCCCAATCGTCGCCTGCTTTTCCCTGCCTTGGTCCACCACCTGCCCGAACGGCGACCTCGGTCTGGGCTTTCCGTAGCTGTCCGTGTCCAGTCCCTGCTGACAGAACTGGGGTCATTCCCTCTTCTGCCTCCCTTCTGGGTCCATACACCTACGCCTCCCTGGTGTTTGTCCCGGCCGTCCGTCCATCTGGATTTGGCACAGGGACCTAAGGACTCGGTTCCGCCTGTGGCCCTCCGTCGCCGTTTTCTTGCGCTCCTCATTTCCGGGCTGTGAGCCTGTCTACACTGATGGTTCCCTGGTTGATGGTCGCACTGCCTACGCTTTTGCTCACGCTGCCCATGTTGAGCAACGCTCCTTGCCGCCTGGCTGCAGTATTTTTACTGCAGAGCTGGTGGCCATCTTGCGAGCTCTTGAGCATATGCGTTTCTGCTCAGATGCGTCCGTCGTCATCTGCAGTGACTCCCTGAGCAGCCTCCAGGCCATCGACCGCTGCTATCCCTCTTCTCCTCTGGTGTCCTCTATTCGGGAGTCTGTTTCCACCATTACCCACTCTGGTCGTTCGGTGGTTTTTGTTTGGACGCCAGGTCACGTTGGCATCCCAGGGAACGAACGTGTTGACAGCCTGGCCAAAGGGGCGATAGACGCCCCAGCTTTGAAGATCGGCCTTACGGCTCGCGACCAGCAGTTGGTGTTGCGCCGTAAGGTACTTGGGATGTGGGTTGCTGAGTGGCGTGGCATGACAGCCCCGAATAAACTACGGGCTGTCAAGGGGACGACCGATGTGTGGCGTTCCTCCCTGCGGGCTTCTCGCAGGGACTCGGTAGTCCTGTGTCGGCTGCGCATCGGCCATACCTACCTGACGCACGGCCATCTGTTACGTCAGGAGGATCCCCCCTTGTGTCAGTGTGGGTCCTGGCTGACGGTCGGCCACATTTTGCTGGAGTGTCCTCGACTGCGCACACTCCGGCAATCTTTTAATCTCCCGGGCACTTTGGCTTTGGTTTTATCCGACGATGCCTCCATGGCTGATACCGTTTTAAATTTTATCCGTGGTAGTCCGTTTTATGGTTCGATTTAGGGAGGTCCTGCGCCTTTCCCTTTCTGTGTCTATTGTCCTTGTGTCTGTTGCTGTTCTGGTGTGCCGTGAGATGGTTGACTCTTTCCCATTTTTGATCTCGTGGTCAGTCAACCAGTCTCCGGCCATCTTCCTTTCTTCTGTTTCTTTCTGTCTGGTGTTCCTCTGTCCTGTTCTTGTCTGTAGTGTTTGTTGCTGCATTTGTGTGCTTTTAGCGCCTGGGGGGACGTCTCCTCCCCCTTTGGTTTTTATCTGCTTCGTAGATTTTCGGCTCGCCTGATTTTGGAATGGGGGACTGATGACCTTCGCTGTTTAGTCCCCCTTAAACATACCAACAACCACCACCACCACCAAATTGTCCACTTTGGTGTCTCCAGCCGAACTGTCCGCTTTGGCGTCAGCACCAGCACTGTCTCTCTGCCCGTCCCCGGGCTCGTTTCCCGCGCGCCTAACTGACTAGTGCAGTTCCCTTTCCTGAAGCCATCCATCTGATTGGCTACAGATTATTCTACATTATTTTACATCTTAAGATATTTAAATAATCAAAGCTTGGCCACTTTCAAGTTAAAGTAACAATAATATTCATTGTTAAATTATTTTACATAAAACCAATACAGTTTCCTTCTTAAGTTTAAATGTCATGGCCAGTAGCTTTGTACCAATGTGCTTTCTGATAAATAAATAAAGGTCAAAAGTAACTACATATTATGCACTTAACTTTACAAGAAATATTCTATTACCTAATGATTCAATATGGTGTCATGATGTCATCGTTCAATGTGTTTCGTGTAGAGGAAATGATGGTCTAATGCTTAGCTAAAAATACTGATAGTTTAAATTTACTATTTCTTTTAAGCAAATGAAGTTACAGAGTTGATATTTACAACATTTGTCATTTTAATGATGCGCTTCTATACGAAATGTCGATCGTTAAGATCGACCAAAGCGTTCAGATTTCAGCATTCAGGTCTTTGTTATAAAACTTGTTAATTTCTGTGTAACAGTAAATCCTAAACTATTATAGATATGCTCAATATTAGAGTTTTATTGGGATAACCATGAAATTTTATGAGGGATGGTGTATTAAAATTATTGTGCCTACATTCCCTGCACTAGTACAGAATTAAATAGTTTTCATAAATATTTCCCTTTGTGAACGATCTTAGGTGAGCCATATTTAACACTGCTATTTCTCCCTGGCTACAAACGCCTTCTACTGGGTTTCCCTATTGTAACCTCCCCACAAAATTCTATAAATAACATGAATATGATTCTAATTTAGTGTAACCTCAGAACAGAAAATTCATTGATATTTAACCTCCCCAGAAAATTTCTTTCCCATTTAATGTACACACAAAATTCTTTTCTCATTTAATGTAAGCTCAAAACAGAAAAATTCCTAAACCTCTCAACAGTAAAAATTGTAATAATGTCGTTCACATTCATGTGTAGCGTCCCAAAAAAAAAAAAAAAAAAAAAAAAAATTCAGTAACCTGGTAATAATACAATGTAACTAACCTCTCAATTAAATTGTCACTCACTTATGACTATTCAGTAATTGCCTATGAATTTAACCTAGTAAATTTTGGACGTCAGCAGTGCTGCGTCGTGGCCCTGAAAGATCATTCTGAATAAAAAAAGAGAAAAATTGTTACCTCAATGAAGTCGCCGGATAACGCATATATATCTGCTCTTAAAATAATGTTTTCTGGCACAGCCCTGTGCGATGGTGGCCGATAGATTTGTCATTTTATGAAAGGAAGCAACTAATTTATCTTTTGCAACAATCGGGATGGTAGTGGATGGGAGAAATTAGTAAATTCTTTAAACTGAAATGAATGGTTGTTAAGTCACTTTTTATGAGAAAGATTATTATTACGAGATTTTAAAAACATTTACATGGGACTTGAGATGACATTACTACATATGCGCGAGGCTGCTCTTTACCTTATACAATAATACTCAGGCTCTGGTATCGCTGCACCGCGACTGGCCACCCAACACGATACACCAGACCAGATCAGAGCAGACTGCAGACAAGACAACAACTTACTGCTACAGCTACACAGTTCGTACTGCGGTCAACACTGCTCTCTGGTCAGAGATTGTCCTATACCTTGCATATCGCAGGCAGCGCATGAGCAATACATCGAAATTACCTCTGCTCGGACCTCTTATATAACCCTACACTGGGGGGGCAAAAATTTGGCAGCGATGGTGAGTCAATTGAACTTGCCATGAGCAACAAATTTTTCTATAATCTACTTAATTAACTAAGTCTACAGTTACAGAATATATATATATATATATATATATATATATATATATATATATATATATATATATATGTATATAAGTGCAGAACATGAAATGAAATAGAGTGCACATGCACTGAGTACAGAAAATATCAAGGAATGACAAAATGTTTACGCAATGAGTACAAAACATATTAACAAATGACATAAAGTGCACACGCACTGCATATATTTTTTACCAATTTAGAAGAACTAGGAAAGGAAAGGGAAGGATTGCATCATGGTTGTAGCACAGTAGGCTGCACGTAGCTGCACTGAAAGTCCATATCTTTCTACACAAGCACAACACCAAGTGAGACAATCTGAAGTTTTCTTCCCTGAAGTATTAATCAGTGTAGCCAAGACACTGAAATGTTGTATTAATGTTCGATGTTATCATTTTGGTAGTACATTAGGTACACCAAACAGTGGGACCATAATAACATCTCCATCGTTCAAGGTGGTGGACAGCATGATGTGTCAACACCACACCCTTGCAGAATCCATACTCTTTCACCAATGTAGAATTAGTTCAAAAACCTAGTATAGTGCTCCATGATCATGAGGATGGACAGGACAAACGGATATTGCAGTAATTTCTGGTAATTAGGTCAGAAGGTGAAGGACATTAAGTCTTATGCTAGTCATCATTGAGAATTACACTAGTCTATCAACCGATTTGAGTAATTGGTGGCATTCATTTCCTAGTTACTAAACATTTCTGTACTATGTATGGAGTATTACAGAACATTATTCATAAGTCATCTAATTACAGTAAACATTGGCACTCATTGGCCAGTTACAAACCATTTTTTTGCATTGTTCAGAAGTCATCATTCGAAACAAAAGTTAATTAATGGCATAGTATTTACATAATTCATCTAATTATAGTAATCATTGGCATTCATTGGCCAGTTACAAACCTTTTTAATGCATTGTTCAGAAGTCATCATTCAAAACAGGAGTTAATTAATGGCATAGTATTTGCATAATTCATCTAATTATAGTAATCATTGGCACTCATTGGCCAGTTACAAACCATTTTAATACATTGTTCAGAAGTGATCATTCAAAACAAGAGTTAATGAGTGTAGCATCAAGCTACTGGTATTCATATATGATATCATGTGAGTGACATAAGACAAATTTAAAATATAAGAAACAGTGGCATTCATTGGCCAGTTACTAAACATATATTAAGTATTGAATATTACAAAACATTTTTCATCATTCAAGTGACATACGACTTATTTAAAATAATTATTGGCACTCACTGGCCAGTTACAAAACATTCATATCGTTCTATAAAACATTATTCAGTGTTATTCAGAAGTCATCATTCAAGTGACATAAGACATATTTAAAAAGTAACACACTGTAACTATTACTCAAGGTCTGTGGTTAGAAAACATCTCAGAAATTTGCATTATATTTAGAACTAGAAATATCTCTTAAACTGGTAGCATTATTTGGGACTGGTAATACAACTTTTTTGTGCTAGCAATGCATTGCGTTGGGATCGATAATTAATTGCTGTGGGACGAAAATATTTGCTTTTGACTTATTGCTGCAAATAAGGATTAGTAATGTCATTCATCATGAGTCAGCTGTAGCGAGTTTATGATATAAGTAGAGTATATGTGATCACATTCATGAATGTAACACACAAATGGGTAAAAAAATGCAAGTACTTGAACAGGTTTAATGACTAACTGCTTATAGCACATTCATTTCATGAATAGCTTCTCCTAGAAAAAATACAAAAAGGATTATTGAGCTGACAGAAGAAACGCATATTATACTGAAAAGTAGTGAACTTCGAATTAACAGGTAATGAAATGTGTACTCAATATGTATGTACTCTAGCTGTCCTTTCCAAAACATTCAGTCATTATACCATGTGACATAAAACATACTGTCAAAACGGAATGCAACAAATACTTAAATAACTATATAGCATTTCTTAACTAACAGTAAATATATAAACTTCATCATTATCCTCATCTGCAAAGAAAAACTGCATTATTCGTATTACCATAACTTCATTACTATCATCACCTGCAAAGAAAAACCTCATTATTCATATTAGCATATTCTTCATATAACTATTCATCATCATTCATTATCATCTGCAAAAAAGACACTTCATTATTCATATTACCATTTACTTCATACAACTATTCGTAGTTTAGAGTTTCTTATTTCTAGCATATTTCATCACTAAAACTAAGATGGGTAGTTCTGTCTGACAGCTTGCATCAATCGCCTCGAATTCTGAAAGAAAAATAATTAGTTAAGACTGCTATCATACGGTGTGTATAGTATATTCTTGTTAATTCTGATCCATTTACTCTTCATGACAAGGTATTGCATCTTCTTTCGTTCATTCCAAAGGTGAAATTCCCATTTCATAGTAATCCACTGTGGTTTGTTTAAGTTATTTCTTTTACGCGTTATTGCTTTCTGAAAATGATGAATGAGGATTAATATCTTGCATTTAAATCATATACTCATTAAATAAAAACTTGCTTCTAGTGATATAATTAAGCATACAGCATAGCATGACAGAAAACGTACTATGTCAAAAACATAGAGAGAGTTCAGGTGCAAAAATGTACACACAGTCTCATAATGCAGTAGCCAAAAGTGTAAAATAGTCAAGATATTGATATATCATAAAGAAAAATGTCAAAGTCAACTGGTGTTTGTTACATCTTAAACATTTCATAGTTCGTACAGACAAAACAGGAAAACAATCATACATACACGAAAAATGGAAAATGTGCACGGTCTGATATATAACAACAAGAAAAGCGACCTGCTAACCTTACCTTGCCGGGCACTTGCCAAGAAAAAATATGACAATCATCAGTAAGTAATCACATAGATAGAATTGCATAATTGGTCATAAAATATGTAAGTTTATCTGGAAAAATGTGCACGGTCTGATGGGAAACGACAAGGAAAGCGACCTGCTAACCTTACCTTGCCGGGCACTTGCCAAGAAAAAATACAATAATCATCAGTAAGTGTTCATATAAATAACTGCGTAAGTGGTCATATAAAAATCAGGAAATGGCATTACGGTGCGATAAATCATAAAGTATGTTCATTCAATAAAGGGTTTAATATTGGAGATATGGTGATTGCCTTTGCTTTCTTTGGTTCTCAAAGTTTCGACGTGTACTACATTGGGGTGAGGAATGCTGCGAATTCGATATGGACCTGCGTATAGAAGCTCAAATTTACTACATCTACTCTTTCCTCTGTTGGATAAATAATGTGTGCGTACTAATATCTTCTGTCCAATGTGAAAGTCACGGCGTGTACAAACCTGTTTTTGCTGTCTTCTCCGGCGCTCTGCGGCACGTTTGATGTTGTTGAGTGCAATGTCAATTATTTTATGGTGTCGTAGTCGACGAGAGTTAGGAAAGGATACTAATTCTTTAATTTTGTTAGGAGGTTCAACATTTTTCAGTATAACAGTCGGAGATAGCATAGTAGACTCATTTGGTAAGGAGTTAATTACATCCTGGAATGAGAGTATGTGTGTTTCTCAATCAATATGTTTTTTATGGCAGTATATTCTACATAGTTTACCAATTTTATTCATTAGTCGTTCACAACGGTTCGAAGAAGCGTAATACTTGGATATATAGATCGGAGAAATGTTTCTTGTTCGTAGCATACGTGTCCATATAGCAGATCGAAACTGTGGTCCATTGTCGGAAATTACTTTCAATACATGCCCTACATGAAATAAAAAATGTTTTACAAATGCATTTGAAATCGATTTAGCAGTAGCTTTGCGTAACGGAGTGAAGGCTACAAATTTTGAAGTGAGTTGAACAGCGACAAAGATGTAGCAAAAACCTCTATTAGTTCTGGGAATCGGACGAAAAATGTCTACAGCGGCCATGTGTCTCAATTTAACAGGTACAATGGGATGTAACGGAGGAATATGTGAAGTCGTATCTGACTTACCTTTCTGGCAGATTTTACATGACGCTAAAACTCGTCGAATACGTTAATCCATGTTGGCAAAATAACAGTTCTGTCTCAGTATAAGAAAACATTTTCTGGCTCCGTAATATGCGTAACTTAAATGAGTATACCAAATTAATTTGTTAATAAGTTCGTCAGGAATGCATAAAACCAGCTGTTGCTGTCAGGGTGAGAGCGGCGAAACAGAATGTTATTGCGTACAGTGTAATGGTTTCTAATGGTAACATTATTCCTATCTTGCCAAAGGTGTTTGATTTCTTTCCATACGTTGTCTTTACTCTGCTCTTGTGCTATGTCTCGTAATGACGCCGAAATAAAATTTTCGAATGCAACTTGTTGAATATACATGACGCTAGAATTTGCTTGGCAGAAGTTGGTTACGATGTCTTGCTGATTGTTGCTGAGAGAACGGGATAGTGCGTCTGCTACAATATTTTGTGTACCGGGAATGTGAATAATTGTAAAATTAAATTCCTGTAAATAAAGTTTCCATCTGCTTAACCTGTCGTGTGTAAATTTTGCTGAAAGTAAAAACTGAATGGCCCTATGATCTGTGTAAATGGTCGTATGTCTTCCTTAAGAAAATGCCGAAATCTCGTAAATGTCCATACAACACATAATGTTTCAAGTTCTGTAACAGAATAATTGCGTTCAGCAGGTGACAGAATGCGACTCGCAAAGGCGATGTTTTTAATTACTGTATTACCGTCTTCTTCAATTTCCTGAAAAATATGTACGCCTAAAGCTGTGTTAGAACTGTCGGTGGCAATGGAAAAATTTCTAGTAAGATCTCGATGTGATAAAAGTGGTGCATTCAACAAAGTTTGTTTCAGATTGACAAATTCAGACTGCGCTTGGCTATCCCACGACCAAATAGTGTTTTTACCTGTCAATTGACATAATCTAGGGGTGTCTAAAGCAGAGTAATGAATAAATTTACGGAAAAAGTTAATTAGTCCCAGAAAACTGCGTAATTATTTTTTCGTCGTAGGAACAGCAATGTCACGTAAAGCTTGAAGTTTTTCCGGGTCAGGCGCAATGCCTTTTGCTGAAATTACATGTCCTAGTAATTTTATGGAAGTTTTGCCAAAGTGTGATTTGCTAAGATTAACTGTGAGTCCTTGTGCACGAAAAGTTTGCAACAGTTGTTCAATAATCAAATTGTGTTCAGACCAGTTAGCTTCTGCAATAAGAATGTCGTCTACATATGTTGTGATTCTGTCTTTAATGCAAAAGTGTGTATCGGATGTCGTCAAAACTAATAACATTTTCGTGAACAAGATTCTCTGTGTCAAAAGTATTGCTTGCGTTGTTGGAAGATGCAACCTGTACTGTATCTAGTCAAATTCTTTCTGACGTGCTATTATTTGCGGGACGATGCTGTGGCATTTCAACTATTTGTACTGTTCTGTTATTTCGTCCTGACGTATTACGTTCAGGATGATATCTACGGTCTGGTTCATTCATGATAATCTGTTGTTGCGGATGATTCTGTTGCTGATAAGACCGACTGTTATTAAAGGTACGCTGAAAATTGTCCTCATTACTTTTACGTCTGTCATGATAGTCATTGCTATACGGCGCGTTGCGATAGGAGCTGAAGTGGTGTGTTTTCTGTACGTACTGATTTCCTTGTTGCTGTGAGTTACTATTTGGTTGAGCCGACGCTATACGTGTAGGCGGCGAAACATTAAAGCTTGGTTACCTTGCACATTACATTGTTGGTTAGGTATGCTAACCGGCTGGCTTTGATACTGTTGCGCGGAAAAACCTCTATTGTTACCAAAATTTGTTTGCGACTGCTGAAAATTTTGTACGTACTGGTGATTAAAATTTTGTTTCTTATTAAAATTACGCTGATAGTTCTTGTGATTTCGGGAGTGTCTAATGAAAACTGTCACTTTCAGGTAAAACTTGTTGTATCAGGTTTTCTTTACACATCCTTAATCCTAGATAGATCGATAGTTGAAGAGCTGTTTTGATAGATATAAAGGATAGTAGAAGAGAAGGCAGCAGTGCAGAAAACTAAAGATGAAATAGCACTACTATGGCTCGGCGCCCTGTGCATGCTACGGCACATATTCATCGAAGTGTAATGAATCCCCTGTGGTCAATTACGCGCTACAAATAAGTTTTAGTTTCTGCGTTACAGGCAATGCCGGTGAAAATTCAAAAGCAAGTTGTTGTATCCAATCCAACTCTAGTTTCTGCGTTACAGGCCAAGCTGATGAAAATACAAAAGCAAATTGTCGTATCCAGTCCAAACGATGTATTTGTGTTCTGTCGCTTTTAAACACCTTAATTTTTTTTAAGAATAAAAATTGCTTATAATCAACGTTGTCGTCTCTGAATGTGTGAACAGGTTCAGGATTGCATGAGAATCTATTTGTCTGTGACTGTTCGGAATCTAAGTCACGTACTCTCTGTAAATCACCTAAATTATACTGGCTGTGCGAGTGTGAGAAATGTTCCGAATGTGGCGTATGCTGTGATGTGTTAAAGGCTGAAATATTTTTCATCTCCGTCACTTCTTGCTGTAAAGATGACAATTTTCTACGTAATGTGTTATTGGACGAACCTTAACATCTGCTTTGATGGCATCGGGATCCTGTATTAGTTTCAACTTTTCAAGTCTGTTGGTCATTGTCTGAACGTCTAGTGTGTGTGTGTCTGTTTTTGTTTTAAGATCGGAGATTTCATCATGCAATTCGGTGTTCAACTGTTTGATTTCGTCTGAAACTGTAACAATATTGTTGTCTACGTAAGTTTTTGCTTTCGTAAACTATTTACGCTTATCTTCCTGTCTCTGTGGAGTAATTGTTTCCATGACTTGTTGCTTTACTTTATTCTGTTCCAGTATAAATTTACTATAACGCGTTTCACTGTTTTGTAGGTGGTGATTAAAACGTTCGTCAATTTGGCTGTTCTGTTGGTCAAATTTCGCGTCTACTTTTGCATCCAGTGTGCGTGAAAGTTCTGCTGACATTAATTTAAACTCGTCGCGTAACTGTGTTGCGTTTTCAGAGCATTGTTTAGCGACTGTACTAATTTCATCTCTAAGTAATTTAATTGTGGCTGCATGTGTATTATTTAATTCTTGAGCCACAGTTCTAATTTCTTCACTACTGCTCCTAGCACAAGCCTTAATTTCCTCACGTAATTGTTCTTTAGTATCATGACATTGCGCGTCAACGGCGGTAATCTGTTCACTAAGTTGTTTGAAATTGTCTTGTTTATCATTCGACTGTTTGGAATTGCTGTCTAGTTTTTCATTAAGTTGTTGTTTGAGATTATCAATTTTAATTAATTTGTGGTTTAAGATTTTCACTAAGTTGTTTGTGCTGGTTGTCGTATTTTTCATTCAGTTGTAGTAATAATGCCATAACTTGATCCATGCCAAAATTAGCTGCTGTATTTTCTGTGCTGTGTGATGGTGTATGTGCATTTGTCACGTTTTGTGTAACCATTAGGTCATCCTCTGATACTTGAAAATGTTTGCTAATCGGATGTGCACTGTTGATCACTAAATCGGAATCAAATAAATTTGATGTAGTTTGAGTACATTGTTCATCTTCGTTAGAAACATTTATCTGTTCGTTACGTAAATTTTGCAAATCGGGTGTGTCAAACTGGACAGCGTTCATCGTAACGGAACGTGCCGCGTCATCAATTGTTACATTTACTGTGGACATAATTGAATTTGTTTGTTCATCATTAGGATCAAAATCATTACTAGTGATCGGCATGCACTGATTATCTGTAATTAGGGGATTATCACTATTACACTGAGTGTCGCAAATATTATCGGTCAAACTATTCGAGTCGGCTATTTCACTCATTGCACATCGCGATGTACTATTAACAGTTTTTCGCGGCATTTTTCACAAATCAAAATTAAGCCCAAAATGAAACAAAGACGAAGCAAAAGTGGAACAAACACAATTACAACAAAGAGTAACAATATGCCGATGATCTGTGAAAGAAAGAGTGACAATTTAGTAAATTCGTTGCGCCAGATGCAAACTACATTTAAGTAAGAAAGAGCAGATATATGACTACTTCTCAGAAATTCACAAAGAAAATACGATCCTGGACGGTTGTCGCCAAGTGTAACCTCCCCACAAAATTTTATAAATAATATGAATATGATTCTAATTTAGTGTAACCTCAGAACAGAAAATTCATTGATATTTAACCTCCCAACAAAATTTCTTTCTCATTCATTGTACCCACAAAATTATCATTTAATGTAAGCTCAAAACAGAAAAATTCCTAAACCTCTCAACAGTAAAAATTATAATAATGTCGTTCACATTCATGTGTAACGTCCCAACAAAAAAAAAAAAATAAATTCAGTAACCTGGTAATAATACAATGTAACTAACCTCTCAATTAAATTGACACTCACTTATGACTTTTCAATAATTGACTATGAATTTAGCCTGGTAAATTTTGGACGTCAGCAGTGCTGCGTCATGGCCCTGAAAGATCATTTTGAATAAAAGAGAGAAAAATTGTTACCTCAATGAAGTCGCCGGATAATGCATATATATCTGCTCTTAAAATACTGTTTTCTGGCACAGCCCTGTGCAATGCTGGCCAATAGATTTGTCATTTTATGAAAGGAAGCAACTGATTTTTCTTTTGCAACAATCGGGATGATCATGGATGGGAGAAATAAGTAAATTCTTTAAATTGAAATGAATGGTTGTTAAAAGTTACTTTTTATGAGAAAGATTATTATTACGAGATTTTAAAAACATTTACATGGGACTTGAGATGACATTACTACATATGCGCGAGGCTGCTTTTTACCTTATACAACAATACTCAGGCTCCGGCATCGCTGCACCGCGACCGGCCCAGCCAACACGATACACCAGACCAGGCCAGAGCATACTGCAGACAAGACAACTTACTGCTACAGCTACACAGTTCGTACTGCAGTCAACACTGCTCTCTGGTCAGAGATTGTCCTATACCTTGCATATCGCAGGCAGCGCATGAGCAATACATCGAAATTACATCTGCTCGGACCTCTTACATTATGACATAAATTCTCATCTGTCTCACTTGCACACTACAGCACAATGTAGTTCCCCATATTATGGCGAATCTGCGCTCTTTGTGGCACCTGGTCCTGGACGACAGGGTTCGTTTCACAATTCCTGAAGGCTGACTCTTTCGGCTATATACTTAAATGAGAGTGAAATGCTCGTTAACTCACTACCTCAACCTCACTTCTGACTGCAGTGCTTCATCACTACCAAAAGTGAAGTCCTAGAAGGTGTTCTTTTAATTTTGGAAACAGATTAAAATCGGATAGGGCCAAGTTGGGACTGTATGGAGGACGATCGGTGTCACTGAACCCAAGCCGTCGGATTATTACAGATGTCGCAGAACTTCTGTGTGGTGTGACACTGTCATGGTGATGCAGAGGGTGCTCGACGTCTGGACGAACTCTTCGACTCGAAACTCCAGCACAGCTGGCTCTTTCCCACGCACCGACATAGCTACTTCACACATCACCATATTGCACGCTACGATTCGAAGACCTCTAGCGGTAGAGGGCTCTAAATGTGCAGAACTGAAGAATAAAGAAGTAGAATTTCAATAACGTTTGTTATGTTTACAAAACCCTAAAAGTTTTCACGTAAAAAGTTCGGACAGAATACTTTTCAGCACAAGTGTAACAAGTATTGGAAGAAAGACTGAAATTGCAGTTCTGTTTCTCGATCTAACTAACTCGAAGGAGCTTGGTTTTTGCAGGGAAACGGAACATATCACGTTTCTCCCTTGCAGGTATAAAACTTTCGTTTGGAATGGGCAGCAATCTTTGATGCCTGCGTCTAATAACTGACAGTGCGCTAGCTACTTCCCCTTTCTGCTGATGAATCAATCATAGAATTTGCCGATAGTATGAAAAGCAAAGTACTGACTGGTTGTTTTTTTTCTGCTCACGTAGATGTGCTTAAGAACGCCAAGCTTGTGTTAAAGGTAAATATTCACGTTACTTCCGGCTTCCAACCGCTTACAACTTATTTACCTTACTGTAGGTACTTTACGAATTTTTTCCAAAGAAGTGGCGAATTCTTTAGCTTCAGTTTAATTATTTAACAATAAATATATGGTGCTTATGCTGCTGGGAAGAGGGGCAAGAGATCGCTGCCTTCCATCCACCCCCCCCCCCCTCCACCCGCCCTGGAATCACTCATGCAACTGTTCGACGACTAAGTAGCATCGGTTCTTGCTTGGTTCCAAAAAGAAAGAAAAAAATTAAAGTGTACGAAGTGTTCACCTAGAACAAAATTATGCACACTTTTGCACACCTTTAAGTGTTTCATACAAAGCGTAAATGTTAACGTTACTTCAAAAACATTTTCTGAATAAATGTATTGCTACTGAGACAGGTTCTAACATACTTTATTTATTTTTAACACGTTTTTGTTCAGTTTTATGTCAGTTAGGGCATTTCAGATAATATTTTACCGTTTTGTACATTTAATATTAAGATTTATAGCAAAAAGTTGCAGCAAATTCGACGGGTCCTTTCGGCCATTCTATTACATCTTCATGGCGATCCATCATCCTAGTACATACGCAACACTTCTCTACCATGACCTGTAAACAAAGGAGTTTCACGCTGTAACGGACCTACGCTATCAGATGATTGAAATAATTGATGACACTTGTTGCTAATATCACTGTTGTCTGCTTATCGGTAGAGGGCGACAATTTCTGCGCTATGACGAATGAAAGAATTTTGAAAAATGATAAAAAACACATTATAGTTAGTGAAATTAAATACTTTTTAGTGTTGATGGGGCTTGTTATAGAAAACAGTCGCCTGATGACAGTGTGAGCCAACAATATTTTGTAGTTGTTAATCGCTTTGGAAAAGTATTTATGTAATAATTAATCAAGACAATCAGGCGGGAACAGGTACAATTACACTTATTTGAGGTCAGATTCAAAACCACAATTATCAACATGAAGTTAATCTAGAAATCAGTGAAGCAAATTTCGCTAACACTTGCAATTGACTGCTAATTGTTTGGCACTCATTTTGAATAATAAATAGTCTGCACTTAAATAAATATCTTCTGTTCAGCAAAATATCTCTTATCAGCGTGTAACTTTCATTAAATAACAACTAACTTTTACATAACACTGCTATGAATTATGGAAATTAGGGCAGAAATTATTGATCATACAAAGACATTAAATATTTTGATCTAGAATAATCTTTAAAAATCCACTGAAATTAATTTTTCATTGTCACTGAACTATAACACTGGTTTTTAAGTGAAGATTTCGCTGAACAACAAAGTCAATTATCTCTATCAGTCTCAATATTTTTTAAGTTTTGATAACTTTCACTTTTTAAACAAATTATCAAAAGTAAATTATGTCAGCGATTTTAGTCTTTTTTATCATCAACAGCGACACTCGGTTTTAATTAATAACGACAGGCTAGGACTCTACTTGGTAACTGTTGAGATTTAAACACCTGTAACATAGTGTTCAGCTGGGAATTATTCACAAACTGAAACTACTACGCCGGATGGCCTTTATGTACTTCTAATATTAAAGTTGGTCTGTTCTTACTTCAATAAATGGCTACCAGTGCTGCGTAAGGTAGTAATCGCCGAAAACGCAAGGCAACAGGCCCTTCTTGCTTTCGTTTTGCAACAAACAATTTTGAGCCCACAGTGCTCTTCCTTCATTTTAATTCCTTTTGATGCTTTTTGCACTGCGCCCAGTTAAAGCCTTATTTATGCCTGGCCATACAACACAGTTATTGCCAGTGTGTTACCTTACAACATGCTGCACTACATGCCCCTACTGCACAAGAGCCGGCGTCAGACTCAACTGCACTCTGAGTGTCAATGCCCAGCGACAAGCCTCCTACTTCAAATGTACTCCTCGACTTCACACAATAGTAAATCTCCCTGCCTGTACCAGGACGTTTACTACAAGTTATTACAGTATTCTTTCTTAGATACTGCATTTTAAGTACAAAATTACGTTCATTCATTAAAAAATATTTACAAAATAGTTAAAAAGTTTATTAGGGGAACTCGGGGTGAAACGGGATACTTAATGTTTAACAATGTGTATAAAATAATGGAACACAAGGAAACACTTCTTAAAGTTATAAAAAAACACTTTGTAGTGTAACCTAACGTACCTCATTTTAAAATCACTTAAAACAATACATTTTGCATTTTTTACAATTTTTCAAAGAAAGTCTTACATATTTCCCGTTCCACCCCACCCAAGGGGCAGAATGGGATAAGGCTAATTTTTGTTAAATTATTGCGTAAAAGTTGAATTTGAATTACGAATATCGTGTTAAACTATGACAAAATGTTGTATAAAATGCAATTCAGACTAAGAAATGTGTAATTTAAACAATTAAAAAGTCATTCTTCAAAATAAGAAAATATTTTAATGTCATTCTGAAAAATGTACAATGCTTGATAACCACCAAACCACTAACTACTAGCCCTTTCGACAATAGTCACAAATCAGTATTTCCTCTTCGTCTTCACTGTCTATGCCTGCACATGAATTGTGTGCCCGCTTGAAGCACCTTTCGCATGCGACCCAGTCTTCATTAGAAACGGAGTAAAAGTCCCCACAGTAGAGACACTCAGCACCCTCTCTCTCTCTCTCTGATTCTCTCTTCTCCATCTTCTTCATTATATCTTTCTTAAGGTCTTTGCTGTCCTCTGGTTCTTTTTTTTTGTGTGTGTGTGTGTGTGTGTGTGTGTGTCTGTGTGTACAGTTTGATATTTCAGCCTTAAGCTGCATTGCGCCTGACGTCTCTGTCCTGACATTGTTCGTATTTGTGCACCCTCCTCCTTTCTGTAGGCCTACTTTACCTGCGACAGCATTCTGCAGTTCCTTCTTACAACGAGAATCTGTTATTACGACGATTTTTACTTTTCGTCTTGTAGTCCACCTAGTATTTTGACAGATTACTGTGCTTGGAATGACAGCCTCGAGCGATATCTGGAAAGCTGAGTTGTTCGGCGAACATAGCTCGTTGGGAGAGTTAAACCGTGAAACTGCTACTTTGTTGAATCCCACTGTTCGAGCACCAGAAGTATTTTCTGGCTTGCTAATAGTCAGTGTAGGATGTCTCGTAATAAATCCTTTAACCCAGTCTTGTCCAGCTAGACAAGTTTGTATGTTAAATCTGTGTGGTAAGCCATTTCTTTCGGCTAGTTGATAGGCTACTGATCTGAAATCTTTCATTGTTAGACCAAAAAGTCTGCTTTCCATTGACTTGACGTATGTTACAAGCTCAAGCTCTTGTTCTGCAGTGAACACCTTTTTAAATTTCCCTTCTGATTTGTCAATTATGTAGTCAGGATTATTCGTAGCTTTAGCCACATGTCTTTCCAATGTTGATTTCGGAACGTTGAACTGCTTAGATGCTTTTAAAAATCCCATTTGAGAAGATGGCTGAAACTGCCATTTCCATCGCTTTTACGTCCCATTGCTGTCTATCAGTCTTTTTTATGTACGTTAGCACCATCTGTAACAGCAAGGGGGAAAGAAAAAAGCATACAGTTTGCTTTGTACTTGCATCAAAATATGATGGGGCAGAATGGGACACTATCCCATTTCGCCACATCCCGTTCCGCCCCAAGAGCACTTTTGAGGTTAACAACTATTATGGAGTGTAATAACTGACGCATTTAAACGCATTAAATAACTAATGTATAACAAATGCCATGCGCTTTAGTGGAATGTGTCATTTTACGGTATAGAATAAACATTTAACAGCTTACCTGGCGTTGAAATTCACCAAACGTTAGAACAACGCAAGCCGGTACGTGACGGACAAGAATGCACTTAGATCTCGCACTTCAAACTAAATAAAAAAGGGCTGCCCTAACTTCCCTTCCATTCTGAGAAATAGTTACATGCCCATACAACAGGTTGCAGCACTGTGTACTCTAGAAAAGAGCAATTTCCCATTGTGTCCCGCTATCCCGTTCTGCCCCGCGTTCCCCTACATAAAATTTAATCCATTACTCAAAATTACAACATTAATATTGCGAAAATATCTTATGTGAAGACTGATTTCCTTTTTCCTTTTTTTTTAGTCCTCTCTTCTTGTCAGCATTTTTCATATATTCCTTTCCTCGCCGATTCCGCGGAGAACCTGCTCATTCCTTACCTTATCAGCCCAACTAATTTACAACGTACTTTTGAAGCACCACACTTCATATGCTTTGAGTCTCTTCTGTCCTGGTTTTCCCACAGTCTGTGTTTCACTACCATTAAATGTTGAGGTCCAAAGGCACATTCTCAGAAATTTTTTCCCAAATTAAGGACTATGTTTGATAGTAGCACACTACTGTTGGCTAGGAATGGCCTTGTTGCCACTGCTGGTCCGCTGTCGATATCCTCCTTGTTCTGTGCACCATGGGTTATTTTGTTGCAAAGGTAAGATAATTCCTTAATTTGATCTACTTCGTGATCACCGGTCCTGATGTTAAGTTTCTCGCTGTTCTCATTTCTGCTACTTACC
This sequence comes from Schistocerca piceifrons, assembly GCF_021461385.2. Classification (NCBI taxonomy): domain Eukaryota; kingdom Metazoa; phylum Arthropoda; class Insecta; order Orthoptera; family Acrididae; genus Schistocerca; species Schistocerca piceifrons. The sequence continues at coordinate 600,561,728 of NC_060141.1, read as the reverse complement.
GCTAATTTCTTCTTTCTTCGATTTGCTCTAAATCCATATGCAGTACTCATTACATTACGCCGCTTAGATTGTACCTGTGAACTGAGTAATTAATGCGCTTGCCGTTTCATTTCCTGGGAGAATACAAACGCGCGGCGTATTTAAGTTTTGCTCCCCGCGTACGCTAATTGCCTTGTCTTGTTCGAGCGGCACATAATTATTTCTCCTGGGATAGCTCGGCTAAAGAATGCTTTGTTTACCGCACAGCGTCGTCGGAAATGAGTCGATACTACCACCTCGCCCACTGAACTGCTAATCATGGTTCAAATACTTCAGCATGTCGTAAGAGACCATCACATACGCACACTGTAAAACATGCGTATGTCCCCGTCCCTTTAGCTCATCGACAGCCCAACCAACCAAGTGACAAACGCAGTGCATAATGTACATTTAGAAACAACTGTTGGAAATTCTACTTTGAAGTTTCTCTTTGCAAAACTGTACAAAAACTCTTGTCAAAACGGCAGACTGAAGTGTAATAGTACACTCTGTTTAAGCTTTTTACTTTTGAGTAGATTTTGTTGTAGGTACTGTATATCCTACATTCTACAGCAGCTGTACAGTAATTCATAAAATTTCGCGACTTCAGTTTTCAAATCGACTCAAGGAACACGATACCTTCTACAAGATATATAATGAGTGGAAAAAAGGGCAACACCAAGGAAAGAGCTGTGCGACATAAGCGAAAGTTGAGGGCTGTGTTTCTAAATCTGAAACATGATGTCTATTCAACATTCGCGCCAGTTGCATAAGAGTGGCGCTAGTAGCAACAGCATGACGATCCAACTACGGTTTGCCTAAAATACGTGCTATAACGGCCATGAGCATTAGTTACATTTGAGACTGGCCTTTAAGGCCCAAGATGCCATTATTAACACCACACTGAGTTCGAACGAGGTCGTGTAATAGGGCTACGAGAATCCGGTAGTTCCTTTTGTGGTATTGCAAAAATTCTTGCCAGGATTGTAGCCACCGCACATTATTCTTGGCAATGGTGGTGACGAGAATTTGCTGTGGCAAGAAGACCAGGCTCCAGTCAGCCACGTCACAGTACCTAGAGTACTGCTTATGCGAAAGCACAGTAACACAACGAACTGTTACAAATCGGTTTATTTCAAGGACAGTTATTTCAAGGACGTCCTATACTGTTTGTTGCAGTGACACCAAACTACTACCATTTGCGATTTTAGTGGTTTGCAGCGAGAGCTCATTGGAGGGCAGAGTGGAGGTCTGTTTTCTGGTAAAAGTTGGTTCCTCCTCGGTGCCAGTGATGGTCAGAAGGAGACCAACTGAGGGCCTACAATCAATCTGTCTGCATGCTAGACATACTGGAACAATTCCTGGAGTTATGGTCTAGGATGCGATTTTGTATTACAGCAGGAGCACTTTTGTGGTTATCCCACGCATCGTGACTGCAAGTTTGTACGTCTCTATGGCGATTCAACCATTTGTGCTACCATTCATGTTCAGCATTCCCGGCAGTGTGTTCCAAGAGCATAACGCTAGTCCACATATCGCTTTTGTAACCCAACATGACCGACAGAGTGACAATACGTTGCTTTGACCTTTTCGATCACCAGATATGTCTCCAATCGAACACATATGAGACATCATCGGACGACAATTCCAGTGATATCCAGAAGCAGCATTAACCTTCTCTGTATTGATCGACCAAGTGCAACAGACATCGAATTCCATTCCACAAACTAACATCCACCTCTTGTATTCAACATTGTCGTGGTTAGTCTGGTTATTAATGCATTAGCGTTTCACATTTGCAACGGCTTATCTCGCGCATACATAAACCTGTGATCTTGCAATGTTAATCACTTTAATATGTTATGTAGACAAATGTTTTCCTGAAATTTCGTTACTAGACATTAATTATTTTTTTGGTGTTGGGAAGTTTTATCCGTCAATGTGTCTGGCATTATGATCATGAACCCATGAAAAAATTGGTTCTCATAAAAACGCTATCGATGTTATTTCTTCACGAGTATCGCCTCCGAATGGAATAGAAACTGGATGGTGCAGGTCAGTATGTACACTGCAGTACACACAGTTGTACACGGGACAAGATGCAGAAGTAACTTAGAAGAATAATTGCTTCCAGTGTCTTTCTTTCCCTTTGTATCTTTTTCTGTATCTTAAAAACGAAGTAAAAAGCAAAACGAACTACATTAAATAGGATATCAAGGACACTGGTATGATATTTACGCCAAGTTCCGTTACACAGCAGCACTTGTAATTATAAACGTATATGCAGCCTAAGTGGATTCTGCCTCAGTACGATGGGACGTCTTCTGCAATAAGACGCCCGCCAGCCGTCCGTGGCACACCGCAACCAGACGCTGCCGGCGGAACAGGCGTCGGCGTCGGCGTCAGCGTTGGGAGACGCGTGGCAGCGGCGCGGACAGGCCGCCTTCCGGCGCCGCCGCCTCTCCACGTAGCTAATTAAACTCCGACAGGAGACACCCGCCCACCCAGCAACCCAGCCAGCCAACCAGCCCTCACTCTTACCGCGGTTGGCGTGGAGAGACGCCGTGACGTAGATCGTCTTGCGGCATCCTGACTCCACCACCACAAACTGCTCCGCTGCCTGTAACCGACCAGTCGAAGCGCTGCAGGTTTTAGGAAGCATTATGACGATTACACAGTGGCAAATGCCATTCCATGTTTCTTAAAAGACATCATAGTCGCCGTTGACTGTATCAAATATTTATTGTTACTATTGCAATTTCGACCTTATGGCCATTTTCATGTAACACTGCAAGAGTTACATTCTGTCACAATATAAAATTATCTGACATGAGTACATGTCGTCTTTGTTTTTTTTCCTTTATTGAATTTCAATTCCCCCCGAAGGGGGCGGGCTGGCAGCAGCTTGGTACGCTGCTCTACAGCCTACAGGCTTTCATTTCGAAAAACGGAAGAAGAAAAGAAACAAGAAAAACAGGTGATGAAACGGTGACTTAAAGTCCAAAACGGCGGAAAATTGTGGAAAGTTAAACAGAAAGCAAAGGGGTTGGCAATGTTAATAAAATACACAGGAATCAGACACGTAGCATAGTAGACACACAATTAAAAAAACATGGCGACAGTCTGGTTTCTGTTCGCAAGAGATAAAAAAATAAAATAAAAACGACATGTACAGATAGTTTTATATTTTGACAAAATGTAACTTTGCAGTGTTACTTGTAAATAGCCATAAGGCCGAAACTGCAATAGTAACAATAAATATTTTATACAGTCAACGGCAACTATGATGTCTTATAAGAAATATTTTATGACTATGAATCCCAACCATGAGAAGTTAACCATTCCATGTTGTTTGGGCGTAAAGGTAACAATGTGAAAAAAATTATGTGAAGTCGGCATAAGAATTTTATTTGGTTTGATCTAAATTCAGTTTACATCCAATTACCCATTTGCCAATCAAGCCAATGAAGTAATGAAACCAGCTCTAGAGCATGCATCGACGTAATGGTGTCTTAATGAAACTTTTGTAAATACCTCACATACAGCTACCACTACATAGTCAGTGGCCTTTAACCAAAGTCCTGTCATGTATTTCTTTATTAGTGGGTGGTAGCCAAAGGGTGCACAACCCTGTGAATGTTTCTAATGCCACCATATCTCCCTGTGTGGGAAGGGTTCCTCATCAACCTGTTTTGTCAGTAGACGACACTGTGAGGGTTCCACGTTTGTATTATACTACATAGTGCAGATACTGATGAACATCTAGTGTATGTCGTCATTATCGTATGGCAGTGAAACTTCGTGTATATGCTAATGTGTTAATGTGAAACCGATCTACCCAGAAAAATAATAGTTCCTATTTTGGTCACCAGATACAAATATGGCGCAGTGAATGCTAGAAAGACATAGAGGTGTGATTCCATGTATTACGGGTTAGCAATAAGACGTGGGCGAGCCACTCGCACATTTTGTTGAAGATGAGCACCGAAGTCTTCGACCACATCCTGCATTCGTAAAACGACTTGACCAACGGTTAGTTGCTTAAAGCACTTCCAGTGAAATTTGAACAACAGTTCCTTAATAATAACCTTCAGGTGAGGTAGAGACCGAATGTGACCCTGTCCTTTTGGTATCCCCAGAGCCAATAGCAACGTGGATTCAGATCAGGTGACTGTGCAGGCCATACATCTGAAAAATCTCTGTAGATAACACGCTTGTGGAAGGCTGCATTAATCAGATACGTCACTGGAGAGAGACATGAGGTGTTGCCTCAGCCGGCCGGAGTGGCCCAGCTGTTCTGGGTGCTACATTCTGAAGCCGCACGACCGCTACGGTTGCAGGTTCGACTTCTGCCTTGGGCATGGATGTTTGTGATGTCCTTAGGTTAGTTAGGTTTAAGTAGTTCTACGTTCTAGGGGACTGGAGACCACAGAAGTTAAATCCCATAGTGCTCAGAGCCATTTTGAGGTGTTGCCTCATGTTGTATGAAAACAGTAACTTTGTCTCTGTTGCGCTCTTCCAAAGCAGGATAGCGTGCGGATGTCACAGAATTCGTGGCAGACCTCTGAGAATAAAAGTGCTTCTGAACCCACATCGCCACGCGGAGTGGCCGCGAGGTATTAGGCGCCATGTCACGAATTGAGCGGCCCCTTCCGCAGGAGGTTCGAGTCCTCCCTCGGGCTTAGTTAAAGTTAGTTTAAGTAGTGTGTAAGTCTAGGGACGATGACCTCAATAGTTTGGTCCCTTAGGAACTGACACACATTTGAACCAACACCACAAAGTCACTTCGCCACAACAAACGTTTTTACAGTACCCAAAATTGGACAGTTCGGTGGATTCAATCTCCTTGTAGTGCAAAATGTGCCTCGTCACTCCATGCCATATTGCCCTGCCACAAGTTATCAACTTCGATCCGTGCCAGAAACGGAAGAGCAAATTCGAGACCTTGCCACGGATCATGAGGTTTCAGTTGCTGCACGACCTTGATGTTGAACAAGTACCAGTGTAAAAAACTCTTCCAAACTTTTGACCACTGGGTGGAAAGTTCTCGCGACGCCGCACTAGCGTATCTACCAAGTTTCATGGCCATACAACAATTATAGGCCACAATGTAACTTTGTGATTAGCTGCACTTTAATGATAACCATGCGGTAAGCTATAAAAGCGGCTAATAAAGAGTAACCTTGATGATATTTTCGGTTAAAAAGAAATCAAATCAAATTAGTGACTTGCGGTTTTGTAAATAGAATTACATATTATTCGAGTGCTTTTCCCATGTTTATTTTCTTTAATTCAAGACATCAATAATTCGGTCTCTGAGGCTTAAGGGTCTCCTCTCCCATTACCAATAACATAATCACGGTTCCTACTTTGATCCTTGCCACTGCTTGGTCACAACGAAAGAAATGGTGACTGTCGCCGTAGCCCCACGTTTCTATCACTGGCCACAGCAGTCAACGGATCGTTGTGACACAGCACCCACAGCAATGAGCCACATCCACGCGCCGACCTTCATTCACGGTGCAATGAACCAGTCCTCGAAAACCAACGACCTTTTGACTGGGACTAGAAAGTGATATTGAAGGCAAGCTTACGCATAAGCCCAACAAGCCGGTAGAAAACTATTTTATTGTGAATGCCTAGAAGAGTATCAAACAAGAATACTGAAATGCGTCTTCGTAGTTTCATTATTTCAAAGCCTAACGGGCAACACGTAAACCATTACCACTAGTTTTTAATGAGCTACAGGCTGTCCTTAGACTAACTGCAATAATCGGAAAGTAATCGTCTCCCCCGGGGAAGATTTCAGAGAAAACTGCATCCATGTCACACTTACTGTATAATGTGAAAATCACTTACCAAATAAATGTTCCGAAGGAGCACATTAATGCAATATGAACCTTAAATACCAGTTTCCGTAGATCATATAAAGTTGCTGAGCTACTCTGTTCTAGGTTTGAGCATAGATGCAGTAACACATGGCACGTTTAAGATGCACGAAAAGAGAAAATTAAAATTATTTGATATTTCACCGGCACTTAAAATTTACTGGGGCTGTTAGTGAAAAACAAAATCAAGGTAAAATTCTTATCTGGCCGGTGTACTCAAAGATGGACATATATAAATTTTTTGAAAAATTTCTTAAAATCGATGACAAATCAAATAACGAGCCATTTGGGATAAAAATGGAGTTTAAGGTGAGATATGCCGCATGATAGTCTCCTCTTATATGCGCTGCCTGTCATGGAAATACATTTCGGATGTCACGTGTTAGAGAACAGATGCTAAGCCAAATGAAGACACACATTTAGCATGCAAAATCACAATCCGATACCCCAAAAAAAGAACTCATATAAAACGAAACTAAAACGAAGGGCGCGCACCAAAATGCATATTTACCATGTTATGCCACAGTACACGGGTCAGAAAATTCCAAGGTCTGAATAACAAATTGAAGGATGGCGAGTTACAGATTAGAGCGTCTGGTCACACTGAACGAGCAGCATAAGCCGTGTTTTCCTAGGAGAAATAATTTTGCGCCGCAGAGTATGTAATGCGCCCGGCGCAGTGCATCGTCGCCTCTATAGTGACAAAACAGTCCAGATGTTTTCCGACAGAGAGTAAAGAGTAGTGCGCCAGCGCTTTACGTCACAAGTCACAGGTCTACTGCTTCCAGACGAGTCTAATACTTAGTGCGCTGTATTGTAGTGAAACGACTCCTGGAAATCAAGTAAAGTTCGTGTGCAAAACGGGTACAAACTGTGCTAGAATACTCAGAGAAAGATGAACTTTTGACACAATATTCGCACATCGGACATGTGAAAACAGAAACCCTCCTGTAGCATTTAAATGAGAAGGTAAATGACAGATTACACTGTTTTGAAGGGCTATCAAAGCCACAAGCACAAGAGCATAATGTGGTTCAAAATGGCTCTGAGCACTATGGGACTTAACAGCTATGGTCAGCAGTCCCCTAGAACTTAGAACTACTTAAACCTAACTAACCTAAGGACATCACACAACACCCAGTCATCACGAGGCAGAGAAAATCCCTGACCCCGCCGAGAATCGAACCTGGGAACTCGGGCGCGGGAAAGCATAATGTGGGTACGTTCTTCATAACCGTAGTTGTGACAGTGAAATGAATTCAGGCTGATTTCATCACGAACAACATAATTCGAGTTTCTGAATTGTCTCAAAAATGGAAGCATTGACCAACGGCGTCAATGCGGCTATAGTTCATTAGTAAATTATTATGAAAGTCATTCACCTTTGCAGCATTCGTCAGCTTCGTTCTGCAGGTCCATCACCGACAAGCCTACAACACCTCTTGGTGAAGTCACTCAAGCAATTGGTTTTTCGCTAAATGACTTCACTAATCAGCAACAAGAAATTACATAGAACAAGACAATAGTTTGTGGAAAGTTCCATACTTTATGTGCTATACAATACTAAGTGGAATCTATGAATATTGTTTTACCTATTTTCATGAGTTTCTTGTCATGTGTTTCAGTCTGCTGAAACGTTTATTTTTTCGTATAATTTATTACAAATAATGAAAAGTTGTGACTCTTCAAGTTTTCTCGGAGGATATGTTGTAAATAATCTTCACGGTTTTGCCGCCGGATCACGTTGTACAAAGTCCACAATATTTCCTCGGAGCAACTGTCCGCCGAAACCGCGCATCCGCAATGATTTGCAGATAGAGGGAGCCATATTGCAACTCCCTCTGCCGAAAATCGCAATCGCAAAGTGGCTCTCCTGCGTAGACAAATCAAGATTCCTTCATAACAGATCCGTCATAACATTGGTCTACTACGGCCGTTGGTGAGTAACAGCTGGCAAACGCAGCGTACAGCGCACTCGCATGAGAGCAACTCCGCGATTTTTGGCATAGGGAGTTTGAACATGGAACCATCTATCTGCAAATCATTGCGAGTGCGCGATTTCCGCGCCTGCGCATTCTTCGCGCGCGTGGTCTAGAAACGTGGCGTCGACGTGAGGATACCGTCACCCCCTCCCACTTCGTTTCTCCTCTCCTCCCCCCCTTCTTTTTCCTCACATCTGTCCAGCAGACTGTTTTTCTGCTCTTAGCGAATTCTGGAACAAGTAATAATCCTATTCATCGCCCATTACGCGTTTATTTATCAGGAAACCAAGGAGTTACCTTTCTTCCCAGTTGATCCATAAATACTGAGTAGTTTACTTTCGTAAAGTAACAGTGCTTTCTTTAAACGCACTTGAAAGACAGCACCTGTGGACTGTGTAGTTAACGCGCTTACCGTTTCATTTTCAGGGAAAATACAAATGCGTGGCGTACTTAAGTTTTGCACCCAGCTGACGCAGTTGCCTTGTCTTGTACGCGAGGCGTAAATGTTTTTCTCCTAGGAGAGCTCGGCTATAGAACGCTTTGTTTACCGCACGGAGTGACCAGAAATCAGACGATAATACCTCCTCGCGTTCTGAGTTACTAATCATGGTTCATCACGTCGTGAGAGACCACCACATACGAATTCTGCAAAATATGCGTATGTCCCCCTTCCTTTAGCTGATCGACAGCCTAACCAAACAAGTGACAAACGCATTGCGTAGTGTAGATTTATAGGGAATGTAAGGACATCTATCAATTGGTGAAAACTCGAAGCTTCGCTTTGCCAAACTATTTCAAAATCTCTTGTAAAATTGGCAGGCTGAAACGTAATAGTGCGCCCCATTTCAGCTGTCTACTTTGGAGGACATTATGTTACAGTTATTGTACACCATCTCTGCAGCAGATGTATGATCCTGTATTTAATGCTTCTCTGTGTACAACATTTCAGTGTACGTCTACGAGGGTTGGAGCTTTAAAAGTGGCAACTATTTATTTACAACTCGTACAAAATACATACGTATTTCAAAGTTTTACTGACCTTCAAAGTAGTCACCAGCATTTGTGTATAGCCCGTTCCCAGCGATGTGGAAGTTCAAATGGTTCAAATGGCTCTGAGCACTATGGGACTAAACATGTGCGGTCATCAGTCCCCTAGAACTTAGAACTACTTAAACCTAACTAACCTAAGGCCATCACTCACTTCCATGCCCGAGGCAGGATTCGAAGCTGCGACCGTAGCGGCCGCGCAGTTCCAGACTGAAGCGCCTAGAACCGCTCGGCCACAGGGAGAAAGTTGTTGAAAAATGAAATGAAACTGCAACGTTTAAACACACAAAACTTGAACCACATTAACATGACGACTCTAAACTTCTTTAAGAAATAAGAACCAGTTTATTAGTACGCTGAAGAAATGACTGACAGATCTGAAATGGTTAGCATATCAGTGTTTAGATTCTTGATGGGAATTTCGTCTTTACATCATAATAATTAGCGGAAAGTTAAATGTGCCCAAAGTAACTTGCATTAACATTACAACTGGAGATCGCAATAAATAGGAACTGTGCCTCATTCCAAATGTACAGTTACACCGTGAAAGAATCTCAAAATCATCCTCTATCTGCTATGTCCAACATCAGGGTTCCTCACATTCCGACCACTTATAACTATTTTGAGCATAACGACAGAAATCTCATATGCTCCTAACTCAACCAATCGTAAATAAAGAGTTACTGCCACCTATCTTTTCAGGTATCGAAAAGTGATCTCTGTAGCAATTTTTACAAGCAAAATAGCCATATCTCATAATATAGAACTCTTACATTGTCCGTGAAATTAGGAGTCTGAGCCAGATGGAGTCACTGGTCCAGTTCCAGAGGAAGTCTCTCGGTCCACAAGATTTTGGCTCTCAAAGAGAATGGGATTACTGCTAGTTTGGAGCTCAAAAGTTTGTAGCCTAACTGTCCACGTAGGGACATGGCTGCCAAGGAGGGGAAGAAATCTAGCTTGTACACTGTGTGCAGACGGGGAGGAGTCATTTCAAATACGAAACGTGTGCTTCCGGATGCCATGAAGTGCACAAGGTGCAGCTGTGGGTGGTGGGTCGTGTCGGTACCAACGGTTGTCGCTTTGGATCAGAAGAGATTCTGGTTTCTGGCTGCTCGCTGAAGTCGTAAGGACTGCCAGTCTTGTTTGCTAGATGAAGACAGAGTTCACCGTATATAGTATCGTTGACAGGACCGATTGCGAGTCTTTGGTACAGAGGCAAGCAGAATGTCTCAGTTAGCGGCTCAGACGGTTCTGCGACCGTTTATGTCGCAGATTTCTCGACTTGGTTGCAGATTTCTTCACTTACGCCGCAGCGTGGTGGGGTTTCGGGCTCCGCTTAATATACTCCAGGCAAATTAGTAAGAAAATCGGCAAATGAGGGAAAAGATTGTAAAGTTTTGAATCTTCGGTAATGTGCTCATATTGGGCATAGTAATAATAAACAGAAAAGTTCCATTTCATAGGTGGGACGGGGCGGGCATTCCCCTTTTATTTCCTCCAAAAGTCAATTTCTATCACGCAAAAAGACTCATTTTTGGAAAAGAGCTTTAATTGGTGAATATATTCCTCGCAAAACTGTACACGAAAAATATCTTGTGCATCTTTTCATTTACACGAATGGTATTTGAGGTATAAGAGTTGAAAAACAATTCTGTTAAAGTAATAGTTTACAGTTGTTGTTGCTTTGCGAAGTATTTAAGTGTATGGAAATATTTCGTAACCTATATAACCTACTTGATGATATTTCCTCTGCGATTGTTGAAATTAGGAGTGCGTGCCAACAATGAAAACGTCAAGTTCCCCTTCCCATTCACTCAGCGCTCCCCTACCACTTTTGTCTTTGCCGTTTCTTCCTACCCAGTGACCAGTTCAGTTGAGTTAATTTTGTGAACTGTCAAAGTAGTGCCAGACAGTTCTGTTTTTGTGACAGTATTCATCAGTTTGTGGTGTTGGGAAGTGCTTCTTCTTAGTCTCATTTCTTTTGTCTAGTCTGAGAAAACAATAATGTTGGAACCTACTACCGGTTTTATTCGTGGTAAATCTGTTTCGGAAGGAGAGACATCAGTAGTGACGAAGGGCTTGGGAACTCTGATACGTGTCAGCAAGGAACGGAAGGACAGGGCTCATAATCTTCTACCGAACGCTGACTAATTGAAGTGCATAAGGTATGTCGACGTGAATATATTAACGAATGTAATATAAGGAAATTAATTAATCAGAATGTTGCACAAGCAGATGAAAAAAGTATGAGATCCTCTTCCTCTTGTCCATTCATTTTCGAAACAAAAAAACGACTCCAAGAAGTTCGCTCTGTAACTGTGAAACATACGCTGCTTGAGAAAGCGGAGAAACGCGATGATGACTTCTGTAGAAAGGTTGCCGAACGCGTCAACTGTCCTCTGTGTTTAGTAGCTACAGAAGCCTGTTATCATCAAGATCACTATGCTAAATTAGTGTCGAACCCCTCCTCTGTCCGAAAAACAGGCCGCCCTCAAGCTACCAACTTTGATGCCGCTTTTCAAGAATTACGCAAATTTATAGATAGTTCAGAAGAATGTCCATTTTCACTTCTCGATTTGTTGCAGATAGTCAATGAATGTCTCCCAGAATGAGAGACAATGACTAGAAGAACACTGAAAAATAAACTGACTCAACACTTCGATTATGGGGTCTTGTTTGCCACAATGCAAAAAAAAAAAAAAAAAAAAAAAAAAAAAAAACAAAAAAAAAAACACGTTGTATGTTTTCGTGGCAGTGGCCACGGACTTTTGAATCAATGGTACGACGAACGAGCTGTTGATGAAAAAGATGAGAAAAAGAGAATAGTAGAAGCAGCAGCAGTTATCATTCATCTGTGCAGATGTAAGAATGACTCCTTACAGTATTGCCGGTTATCCAGATATCAGTGACTCGACAGAGAATACTGAAGTTACGGTTCCTGACATTTTACACGAATTTGTGAAGGGTGTGGTTTTGTCAAAAAAAGAAAGGTAGTGAACAGCCCTTTTTTTAAAAAAATATACAGCAAAATCCCATACGATTGTGTTAGCCACCAGTTCTCGTTCGTTTACTTCCTCACTGCAACTTGGTCTTACAGTATACTTCTTGTGTAAAGTGGGATGAAATATCATTGTTGAAATTGTCTGGAATATGGGTTTCTGCTCTTCATATAGCACTGTAGCTTTAACTGAGGCTTCTGCCGTTCAGTTCTGGAAACCAAATATTTCAAATGATTCGTTCTCACAGTTCGTTTTTGATAATACTGACTTCAATATTGCAACAATTACGGGCAAAGGTACAGTCCATGCTATGGGTGAAATCAGGTGCGTGACTCCAGGGAGGGCGATAGAACATAAGAAAGTAACGAGACTCTCTGTCATGCCGAGCGTATGTCCAAAAGATTAGTCTCTAGCATTCCGAAGGCAGAATAGAGTTGGAATTAAAGAAATTGTTCTGCAAAATGTGTACTCAGAACAATCATTCACTAGAGCAACAGTGTCTACCAATCACAATTTTACTTGGATTATGGCAAAGTTTTTACAGCTTTCTATTCCTGCATGGCAAATCACAACTGGAGTCAAATGTGTTAGCGCTTCCGTTCATCAACAACCCGTCCACAGATTATATCACTATCTTAACTGCTTTAACTTATGCCATCATGGAGAGTAATAAGATCACACAGAAAACATATCTCGCGATGTTTGATCAACCACTCTACATGAAAGCTAACGATATAGTTGCAGTAGAAGCTAATGCAGGCAATGAACTATTCACTAATGTAGTTATTCGATTAGGAGGCTTTCACTTGATAATGTCTTTTCTAGGAGCAATAGGATTCTGAATGAGAGACAATGGACTCTCTCAACTTTTGGAGACTTTATATGCTGCAGTTTCTGTTCGCCATATACTTTCTGGTCGTGCATACACGAGGGCAATTGAAGCTCACTCTGCACTCATGTGTGCTCTGTCCATCATAATACTGGAGGAAATGGCAGTCATAGAGGAGGAGAAGCAACATACTAAAGACTGTACTTCTGATATGAATGTGAGCATCTTTCGGCGATTTGGAAAAAGATCAAGTGATTGAAAAACTGCAAAATAAATTCGTCAACGCAATAAATGATATTAAGCTAAGAAGGAAAACTTATGCATACAATACATTCAGTTTGTCATGTTGACATTGCATTTCATCCAAGTAGAGCCTATGGGGATTTGGGAGCTCCAAATAGAATCTGTGAGAGCTGTCCTTCCAATATTCCATGCAACTGGACATTTTTATTATGCTAAGGCGTGTCATTTGTACCTCCTAGAGATGAATAAACTGAAAGAAACCATGAAACCCGCGGGGTTCGATAATTTCACCTAGCACAGCTTCTTCCCTGTTCGATGCTCTGGCAAGTATTGGTGGGGAGTATGGACCGACATGGGGATAGAAGAGACGCGTATGAAGAACGTGAATAGTCTTGCAGGTGTTTCACATGGAATAGGTTTCACCGATAGTGTGTTGAACCGATGGATTTGCGGTGTACAAATAGCCCATCACATATGTGAAGCTATGTAACAGTTCTGCAGTTTACATTCAGTTTCGAGTGATCAACATGTCGAACTGAGGAGAGGTAGGATAGAAATTGACTAGAAAATTCGCAGATCTAAGCGATTGTAGCAACATCACACTCCATTTGCTTCTAGGGGGCAACTGTATTCATTAGGATCTGGTTTAGTAGCTTCTCAGGAAGCAAACTGCTACAAAGTTGTGTCTGTTGGTTAGGAAGCTCTTCGAACAATGCTTACTGTCTCGCCAAAATTTGGTTCTCTGAAGCTTAAGCGAAAATGTGCATGTCAACTGTCAGGCTTGAAAGAAATATAACTGAAGTAGATACAACTCACTTATTTCAGAGAATACGTTGCACGTTCCACCAATGTGAAGCCTTGCTTCACGTACATACCAATTTCTCTGTTTGACAGCGGTGTATTGATGAGGAAAACAAAAAAGTCGTCACTGTATAATCTCTTCAGTTAATTACCTGAAAGGAATATCCACAATAATGAATCGAAGTTCTTTGTTATAGATGAAGGATTTCTTATCCATCACGTCGTGTAGCATGAGAATGGAATTTTTGGTGACATTTATAAAACCTTAATAGCCTATATTCAGAGACACATGATGTTGCTGATGTATTTGACAGATATTCTGAGATGTGGTATCGATAGCTACGATCCCACAATGCAGGTGCGCTCTGCTAGGTTGGCACTACGACAGACACCGACGACAGCGCACTCTAGCCGGAGCGGGAAAGCTCTACGAGCTCCGCTCTAGATTCTGCCCATTTCATGAAGAGCAGACGGCCGGGATCCTTCGTTTGCTGTCGAGACTATGTACTACTTACGACGGGTCTAAGGCTTCGCACCTCAGTGCAAAGTTATGTATTCAGTTAATATTGTGATATAGTAAAACCATTTCTAAGAAGAGTACCGAGAGATTTTCATCTTATCCTGCTCCTGCTCACTCCCTACGTTCGGCCAACCCTTCAGGAGCAGACCTATGCGCCGTCTTACAGGCGGGATACAAAAGGAAAGCTCTCTGAACACAAAAACTACTGAACACCAAAGGCGAACGATGAAGCGGACCTCACGAGAAATTTTCTTTAATGACGTGACATTATGCGTTGAATCACAGTCTGCCTTTCTTAGTAACCTCAACAATAAGGAAATGATTATTAAACAGGTTGTGCAAAATCTAGACAGTTTTGGTATAGAAACCAAGATTGCGGATGACAATGAAAATGTTGAAATTGTTGCAAAAGCAAAATAAAAAAAACCAAAATTTTACCAGCAAGTGATTATATTGGGTCAAGATGTAGATCATCATGTGCTACTTATCACTCTTGCTCCATACGACACAGACATAATCCTGACGAAAGAAGGTATAGGTAGCATCAGAACAAGGTGTTACGTCTCTACAGATATACGTAACTCCTCACTCGTTCATGAATGCAAGAATTCAATAGAGTTTCTTCATGCAGTAAGTGGTTACGACAGCACTTCAGCCTTGTTTTGGAAAGGAAAGCTGCTGGCTTTCCAACTATTCAGCCGGTATCCCCAACTTCATAATATTCCACAGATGTTCAACGATCCTGCTTCCTCTCCTGTGACCAATGCAAAAGGAGGAGAGAAATTTTCGCTCTCTCTCTACACAAAAACAGTAGAGAGTCCTGATGATAATTTAAATGCCATTCGGTTTAAATGTTTTAATGTACTTGTGGGTCAGGCAAACAATGCTGTCATACTCTCTTTTGTGCCACCTTCTACTGATGCAGGACGCCTCCACTCTTACCGAGTTTACCTACAAGTCCAGCTGTGGCTGGTGAACGGCTTGGATCTCAGAAACTGGGGCTGGAGGTAATCAAACTCACCACTCTCCCAAATTCACATGAAACGATCACCAGCTCCAGAGAAAATACTGCTACTGATTTCATGCCGCTGCACTCAAGGCTGCGGAAGAAAGTGCGGATGTGTGAAGGCTGACAAGCATTACACAGCAATGTGCAAAAACTGTCGTGGACAAAGCTGCACTAATGTGCCTCGCAGTGATTTGAGCGAAGACTTGGATGAAGGCTTTATATAAGGAAAAGACAGACATCAAAAAATGTTTTGCATCACTCCTGTTCCCAGAGCTCCTGAAGATAAACGTTGACTGTGGACATTGTATCACAGACACAGTCCCTTTGACTATTCAGAGATGTTACTAAATCCGCCCAAAGATGTTAACAACCACGCATGAACAGCGCTTATTAGACGGATGGGGTCCGACAGCCGGTCAGTTCCACTCTTTACACCAGGAAGAAGGTACGCGCCTTGTATTGTCTGTAGTTCAAATATGCCTAGACGGTCCGCATTCTTATTTCGTGCCAGGAAGGACTCTCAATAAGAGAAGTGTCCAGGCGTCTCGGAGTGAACAAAAGCGAATTTGTTTGGACATGGAGAAGGTACAGAGACACAGTAACTGTTGATGACTTGCCTCGCTCAGGCCCCTAATGGGCGACTACTGCAGTGGATGACCGCTACCTACGGATTATGGCTCGGAAGAACCCTGACAGCAACGCTACCATATTAACTAATGCTTTTCGTGCAGCCACAGGACGTCGTGTTACTGCTCAAACTGTGAGCAATAGGCTGCATGATGCTCAACTTCACTCCCGACGTCCAGGCGAGGTCCGCCTTTGCAACGACTACCCCATGCAGCGCGGTACAGATGGGCCCGACAACATGCCGAACGGACCGCTCAGGATTGGCATCACGTTCTCTTCATCGTTGAGTGTCGCATATTCCTTCAACCAGACAATCGTTGGAGACATGTTTGGAGGCAATCCGATCAGGTTGAAGGTGGAGGTTCCCTGCAGTTTTGGGGTGGCATTACATGGGCCCCACGTACGCCGCTCGTGGTTACGGAAGGCGTTGTAACGGCTGTACGATACGGGAATGCCATCCTCCGACCGATAGTCCAACCATATCGGCAGCATATTGGTGAGGCATTCTTCTTTATGGACGACAATTCGCGACCCCATCGTGCACGTCTTGTGAATGACATCCTTCAGGATAACGACATCGCTCGACTACAGTGACCAGCATGTTCTACAGACATGAAATCTATAGAACATGCCTGCGATAGATTGAAAAGGCCTTTTCATGGCTGACGTGACCCACCAATCATTCTGAGGGAACTACGCCGAATTGCCGTCGAGGTGTGGGACAACCTGGACCAACAGTGCCTTGATGAACTTGAGGATAGTATGCCACGACGAATACAGGCATGCATCAATGCAAGAGGGCGTGCTACTAGGCATTAGAGGTACCGGTGTGTACAGCAATCTGGACCTGCACTTCTGAAGGTCCCGCTGTATGGTGGTACAACATGCAATGTGTAGTTTTCATGAGCAAGAAAAGGGCGGAAATGATGTTTATGTTCCTCTCTATTCCAATTTACTGTACAGGTTCCGGAATTCTCGGAACCGAGGTGACGCAAAACTTTTCTTGATGTTTGTATTTACAAAAATTTATATGTTTCATAGACATTGTGGTAATTTCATTGCCTACATGCTGTACATATTACTGTAAATGTATTGCAACAAAAGTAATTGTTGATTAGTCTTACAGTAATCCATAAATTTCATGAGAAATGATTTTCATTCCAATAATTTAAGTTGCAAAAAACTTAAGTAAAATACTATAAAGCAGAATTGTTCCGTATAAATAAAAGTCTGCTTCAAAAGAAATTTCACTTTTTTACTTACAAGTTTCAGCACGCATAAACTAATTACCTTGCTTAAACATGCATTTGACCTGCTCTTAGTAGAATTTCACCAGAAATACTTTCTGTCATACAGATAACCCCGTTAAACGAACCGTTTCTCGTAAAGTTTGGAAAAGTGAAAATAGATTACATTAAGGGGGTGGGGGTGGGGGGGGGGGAATCTCCCTCAATAGAGGACTGAACTTCTCTGTTTTTTACTTCTTCATCCTCTAAGAATATTTTCCCGAAGTTCAAAAACTTTATAAAGTTTTCCCCCATTTTTCATAATTTGCCTGGACTAATAGGGGGCCCACCACACGCAGGAGGCAGCTACACAGTTAGCGAGGATTGTGCGGAATGGACTGGGTTTTTCAGGTTAGAGGGTCTCGGCGGAGTGGAGAAAGGGCTTCAGTTTCAGATGACACTCAAAGGACACAGGACGAGGGTAGACAAAGCAACAATTAACATTGTAGTTCTAAACTGTCGTAACTGTGTTTGGAAAGAACCAGAACTGCAAGAGCTAATAGCAATGAAGCTCAAATCGTTATAAGATTGTACTGAAAGCTGGATGAAATCAGAGATACGCTGAACCGAAATTTTTACGTAAGACTTCATAGTGTTTAGGGAGGACAGATTAAATACAGTTCGTAGCGACATGGTTGTTGCTGTTAGAAGTAGTTTATCTTTGAGTGGAACTGAAGTAGAACGTTCCAGCGAGTTAATATTGGTGGAAGGTATATTCGAGAACCGGAATAATTTAATAATTGGTTTCTTTTGCAGACCCCCCCCCCCAATTTAGATGATCCAATTGCTGAACAGTTCAACGAAATCTTGAGTCTCATCGCAAATAGGCACCCTACTAATACAATTATAGTTGGTGGTGACTTTAATCTACCATCGACTTGTTGGCGACGATACAGTTTCAGAGCTAGTGGTAGTATAAAAATCGTCAGAAATTGTACTAAATGCTCTCGCTGAAAGTTATTTTGAACAGTAATGTTAGTTCAGGAGCACACTCTAAATGCATATGATTGCGACAACTTACTTGATCTCTTAGCAACAAATACTACTCAACGTCATGTCTGCAGAGATTAGTGACTACAAGATCGTTATAGACAGACTGAGCAGCGCAGTATACAAATCCACCAAAATTAAACACAAAATGTATATATTTAACAATGTAGATAAAAATTTGCTTGACGCCTTCCTAAGGGAGCCCGCACTCCGCCCCAACTAACTATACAAGTGTAGATGAGATGTGGCTTCGAGTGAAGGAAATAGAGCTGAGGCAATTGAGAGATTTATAAAAAACAAATTAATAAAAAATGATGACGATCCACCGAGGGACAGGTGAGACAGGTGAGAACACTGTTGCAGAAGCAGCGAGAAAAGCATACCAAATTTAAAACAAGATCTCCACGGTTGGCGATGTTCTATTGACGCTCGAAATTTAGTACTGACTTCAATGCGAGATGCTTTTAATAGCTTCCACAACGAAACTTTATCTCGTAAATGACAGATAATTCAAAAAGATTCAGGTCACATGTAAAGTACACCAGCGGCAATATACAAACAGTAAATTTTACTGCGCGATACCAACAGTAACATGACCGATGACAGCGCCACTAAAGCGTGGTTATTAAATACTATTTTCCTAAATTATTTCCCCTCGGAACTCGAAGTAAATAACCCAGAATTAAAATCTAGCACAAATGTCGATATGAGTAACTTAGAAGTAATTCTTGAGTTTCTCCCGGCGTATTTGATAATCAAAATATCCACGGGTATGCTGCCGGTCTATAGTGTCCACTATAGACCGGCAGCATACCCGTGGATATTTTGATTAACTTAGAAGTAGGTTACTTCGGTGTAGCGAAGAAGCTTAAAATACTTAGTAAAGTTAAGGGTTTCGGACGAAATAGTATACCACTTAGGTTCCATCCAGAGTATGCGGATACAATAGTCCCATACTTAGTAATCATATAAACCGCAAGGTCGACGAAAGATCCGTGCCAAAAGACCGGAAAGTTGCACAGGTCACACTGAGTCAACAATGGAAATAGGAGCAATCCGATGAATTATAGACCCACGCAATTAACGTCGATCTGGAGCAGAATTTGGATAGTATACTGTCTTTTGAACATTATGAATTATCTCGAAGGTAACTGACAGTGCGGATTCAGAAAATATCAGTCTTGTGAATCATACCCGACGCTTTATTCCCACGAAGTATTGAGTGCTATCGACAAGGGATTTCATATCGATTCCATAGTTTCAGATTTACAGTAGCCTTTTGACAATATTGCTCACAAGAAACATCTAACCGAACTGCGTGTCTGCGGAATATCGCCTCAATTGTGCGACAGGATTTGTGATTTCCCCTCAGAAAGATCACAGCGCTTACTAATCGACGTAAAATCATCAAATAAAATAGAAGGGATATCCGACGTTCCACAATGAAGTGCTGTAGGTCCTCTGCGGTTCCTCATCTATATAAAAGATATAGGAGGTAATTTGTGCAGCTCTCTTAGATTTTTGGAGACGATGCTGTGATTAACCGTTTAGTAAAGTTATAAGAAGATAAAAACCAATTGCTAAATGACTTAGACACGATATCTGAACGGTGCGAAATGTGGCAGTTGTCCGAAGTTATCCACATGACTAAAAAAAGGAATCCGTTAAATTTCGATTACAAGACAAGTCAAACAAATTTAAAGGCTGTCAGTTCGACTGAATACATGGAATTAGAATTACAAAGTTGGGACGATCACGTGCTCCAGATACGGTTGTGCGGAAGGTAAACAAGAGACTAGTTTTATTAGCAGAACGTTTAGAAGATGCAGCAGGTCTATTAAAGGGACTACCTACGCTACGTTCGTTGGTCCTCTTGTTAGAATAGTGCTGTGATGAATGGGATCCTTGCCACATAGGATTGGCGGGGGATACAGAACAAGTTCGAACAAGGTCAATTCGCTTCGTATTATTGCGAACGAGGAGTGAGAGTGTAACGGATGTAATAGTCGAGTTAAGGTGGCACTCATTAAAACAAAAGAATTTTTTGTTGCTGCGAGATTTTTTCACGAAATTTCAATCAACTGCCTTCGTCTCTGATTGTGAAAATGCTTTATTTGGGATCACCATAATAAAGTAAGATGAATCAGAGCTCGTACAGAAAGATTTGTGTTAATTTTTCCCACTATTTGTTGGAGAGTGAACAACACCCTCACTGGCATTGTAGCGAGAAGGAAGTACTTCTCTGGGCTGTATTACTAACCTGGTGTCTTGTTGCTTCGATAAGTCCCTCGTAGCACAGTAGTAGCGCTCAGTCGTCAGGTTCCATGTAGGTGGTGATCCTGCTGAAGAGGAGTGTTTAGGGATGCCACTTGTTAATTGTTAATAACTTTTGAACTATACTTGTTTTAATACAGAAATTACTTTGTCACACACGTCAGAGAATCAGTATTTGCAATATGGCGGCTTTGGACTGCGCCGTTACATTCGACCCTTTACACACATTAACACAGTTTTCTGACTTTACATAATGATAGACACTGCCCACGACACGTGGCGTTCTTATAACTAATAACCTCAGTTTATATCTTGCTTAACACCTGAAATATGCGCTCACGCAAATAGTCGGATCTTGTCCCTACCAAGGTAGCACAACATTGCCTCCTATGATTTCATCACTAATGCTCCTTGCTGACGCTTAGTTGTTAAATGTACATGTAGTCTGGCTGCTACTGAGCATTCCCGATTGCATAAATGTGCGTAATACTTAGCTTAAACACGTGAAGGGAAGGCACGTTTGCATTACAAGTGGAACAGTAGAGGAATAGTTTGCATGTGGTTCGAAGAACCCTGTGCCAGGAAATTAAGTGTGAACGGCAGAGTAGTGATGTAGACGTGAATGTTAATCTGTATGCAAAACTAAGAAGTTGGACTATTCTGCACCAACCGTCTATTAAAATTCCAATAGCGCAGATTTAGCTATGTAATTACTTTTTTAAAACAATAAGTGAGGCGTATTGCTGAATGCCAGTACGTGATTTATTTAGAATATGGTTTGGCGTCTACTATTTTATTCCAGTTCCAGAGGGACGCTGATGGTATCTAAAAATATTATTTCGTTTGTAACATAGACTGTCAGAAATTAGAAACGTAAATTAGAAACAATTTTAGGCCCAATGCTGATCCTCGTGGAATTTTGTTACCGAATTCCCTGTCATCAGAACTATCCTGTCTCTTAAGCTTTCATTAATTAACACAAGGTTCTGCTCTTTCCTATTGCTATGAGAGTGCAAGCTGTCATTAAATTGTCAGCCACAACAACGCATGAAGTACTCAGAGATGTCAAGCTACTTACTTACTTTCCGTGTCCTGAACTAGACTTTAGACTTCCAAAAATCAGCAGCCAATATGGCCTTGTCATTTGCCTCCCATAAGTCATTCATTGTGCAAGGCTGGTCTAAATATGGACAGATAAGCAGGTGTTGAGGATCCTGGACAGAGCCACACAGACAGAGAGTGTTTTCTCTTTTAGGAAACCCCATTGCTGCAGTTTTGCCTTGCACTTTGACACTTCTACCCTCATACGGTTTAGGGTTCTCCAGACTCTGCATGGTAGGTCTCCACCAGGCGCCAGTTCTTCTTTTACATCTTTATGGGGGTTTCTCAGGCCGATTTCCCACCTTTTCAAACGATTCTCTGCAGCCGACCCTTCCAGGGCTCGGGTACGTGACAGGAAACTCTTTCTCGAACGAAGCCGTCGGTCAGCAGGCTGGTGTCCATATAAAGGATGACACATGTCCTTTTCTTGCTTGGTTTTTTCGGCTTCGGCCACGATGTCACGTCGTATGTTGGGCGGTGCGATCCCCATGATTAAGTACATCTTGTGCACTGGGGTTGGCCTCGAGCATCCGGTAACAATCCGTGCCATTTCATTCACCGCGACATCAACTTTTCTCGCGTGTGTTGATGCAGACCATACTGGAGCGGCGTATTCCGCGGCTGACACACAGAGCGCAAGGGCTGAAGTTCTCAGGACTTTTGGGTTTGCAACCCAGGATCTGCTGGTTAGTTTCCTGATGGTGTTGTTTCTAGTTGAGACTTTCTCCCTTGTGGCATTACAATGATGTTTACAGGTCAGTGTGCGATCCAGTGTGACACCAAGGTAATTGGGCGTTTTACAATGCTCGAGACGTTCACCTCTCCATATTACATTAAATTCACGATTTACCTCCCTGTTCTTTAAATAGTGTGCACAGACCTGCGTCTTGGAAGGGTTCGGCCTTAGGTGGTTTGCCTCATAATACTGGGAGAGAGCTTCCAGCTACCGTGCATCACGAAACGGGCTACACACTTTGCAGCACTTACGACACTCAAGTCGGATTTTTTCACGAAGAGACCACTGTCGGGTGTTGCTGCAGTGAGACTTATTGCTGGCTGTCAACACACTTTGTGTTGGCGTATTCCTCTCAAACTCTGAGGCGGCTGAGGACGTCTCGCCGGCATTTACACAAGGCGCGGGGAACGCAGCGTCGAGGCCCGCCCTGGCACGCGGAGCACTGGCGGCGCCCGCGCGTCCCTGAAATTGATTTATAACTCACTTATCACAAATAATGTTAACGCGTCTCTCGTTATCGGCGAATCTAATTACCGCCGCGTATAGCTGAGATTGGTTCGCATTATTCCTTCGTGCCGGCAGAGACCGCTCGCTGAGGTATATAATCACGGTTCCTGTGTTTTAATGAAGCCTCGGTTTTCGACAATTACAGCCGTTAAATTTTATTAGTATTGACGCTCCTCGTCAAAAAGCGAAACAGCGCCGCTGCTGGTTCTTTCAGCTTCTTCTCGCACTGGCGAGATGTCCGCGTCGTTTCGAATGCCTATGCCCAGCTACTACCGAGCAGCCTTTTGGTAAAAATTTCGTTTTAATTCGCTGAAAACGATTTCGCTTCATTGTCAACTGTGTAAGTATTCGCTGAATTGCTGTCAGTTCCACATCATTTCTGTTGTTTACCGATGCAGCAAATATCAATAAAATATGTTTGCCGCGACGGGTTCGCAATTTTGCTTGTGATTGGCTTTCCGTTATTACAGTACTGAATGGTTTGTGACAAACACAGGCTTCACGTTCATCAAAGTTTTTGATCCCTGCTGCTTTCCGAGAAAATGAACATCCATTTTGTTCGTTACGAAAAGAATTAAAAGCACCGATCAATTGCCTTTCCGATCTCGGGGAGTACTAATTCTTTGCGTCATTTACTTGTGTGAGCGTCACTGCAACGTAAAGAGAAGGATTTCGTCCTGGTGACGGTGATGTTGATGGGGGATGTGGTGAAGATGGTTGTGGTGGTGGTGGTGGCGACGCTGATGTGTTATTTTGTTTGTTCTCATTAAATTACTAATAAATCAGTTTTTGTAGTTCCAGCCGCAATGCTGCATCTGAACTACTTAAGATGCTTGGTACTTTCTTTTCCATGCCTTAAAATGGAGGCCTTTACTGCCCCGGCCGCGCTGGATTAGCCGAGCGGTCTAAGGCGCTGCAGTCATGGACTGTGCGGCTGGTCCCGGCGGAGGTTCGAGTCCTCCCTCGGGCATGGGTGTGTGTGTGTGTGTGTGTGTGTGTGTGTGTGTGTGTGTGTGTGTGTGTGTGTTTATACTTGGGATAATTTATGTTAAGTAGTGTGTAAGCTTAGGGACTGATGACCTTAGCAGTTAAGTCCCATAAGATTTCACACACATCTGAACAGTTTTTACTGCCCCGAACTCTTAAACAACTATGCAACAGTCTGTGTTGATATTTCGAATTGATAGAGAAAATCACTTTTGTTGTATCCTTCGGCTACGGCATTGAACCTTTTGTAAGGTTTGGCATCTGTTCCTGTAATCTTCAGACATGTAGCAAATGCAGCGCAGCTCGCTTTTTATTTCGTACCAAGGCAGAAGATCTACCCAATTCATAACTATCGGTTATGAAACGTCATGCTGTAGGACTTAGTTCTGTATTTCTTAAACGCTTACTGCATTGATTCTCTCTGAGTTACCTTGCTAACACTATCACGAAAATGGCTACAATGCGCTGCGTGCCACTTAATCACGTACACTGGTTCTCTAAAACAAACTATTTTACGTTACAGTTCCTCAGTTGCAGCCAGCACAGCGCCGTGACAAGAGGTGAAGCCCAAGACAATTCCAGCTGACGGTAAGACTAACATCTAGCTTATAGTAAAGCTAACACGCTGATTTGTTTGCTTAGAACCAAAAGCTGCTCAGTGAACTCATCTACGTCTAAGCTCTTCGGCGAAGTAGGACTTAAATTTTTTGTACTTAATGTACCATCAAAGATATGATAAAAACTACCGAGGGTAGTGTTCAGTAGTTGCGAAGTACAGTAATCAGACACTCATAATGTTACCGAAATCAGCTGATATCCATTTGAGCAGAAAGCGCAAACAACCAGCCCTTGAAGTATATAAAACAAGTATTACACAAGGCAGAGTACAGCGGACACAATTTGATCAGGCAAACCTCTTAGCATCACACGTGTAATTAGGAAAATAGACCAAATACTGTAAGAAACTTCACATGCTTGCGAATAACGTAATTGCATAATAGCAGCGGGTACTACGTACAGGAACGGTCACCAAACTCTGTGTCAACGACAATGGTGCTGTCTCGCCGTAGGCGCCCACTTATCAGTATAACGTTGCAACACTGTAGTCTGTATACTTGCCTGGATTCCGTAGGTAAGAGTGACATAAATACATTATGCCATGCGGCAAGCCGACCCACAACTGTCACACCAGTCCATAATATTATGCATGCGAATACTGACGTTGTCATCCGAGTTGATCACACGCATGTTCTATTAAGGGCAGATCTCGGGATCTTGTCGGCTACGGGAGTATCTCAACATCACGGAGAGAGCTCACAGAGACGCGTACCATGTGTGGACCAGCATCGTCATGATGAAAAATGGCTCCGACATACCCTATCATGAGAGGTACTAACATGAGACGAAAGATGTGGCCGAGCGGTTCTAGGAGCGTCAGTCCGGAACCGCGCTGCTACTACGGTCGCAGGTTCGAATCCTACCTCGGGCATGGATGTGTGTGCTGTCCTTAGGTTAGTTAGGCTCAAGTAGTTCTAAGTCTAGGGGACTGATGACCTCAGGTGCTAAGTCCCATAGTGCTCAGAGCCACCTGAACCATTTTGGAAGGTATCCATTACGTACTTTGTGCCAGCAGTTTTCGCCTGATCACTACCAGCCTTGACCAATAGTCATACCAGATGACTCCCCACACCACGAAACCAGCAGTAACACTTCCGCGTCACTCCTAAACATTAAACGAATGGAGCCACTACCCTGGTGGTCACTAAATTCGCTCACGATTGTCATCCAAGATTGTACAGAGCCGCAAGTTATCACTGGACACAAAGTGATGCCATTCTTCTGTAGCCCATGCTTCCACGTTATTGCGCCACTCCAAAGGCAGCCGCTTGTGTTGTGGTGTGAACGGTAGCCTACGCATGAGATTGCACAATCCTCCAGTCTTGCGGTTGTTGGTCTCCAACCAATCATGCTGGATGACACACAGTGCTACATTGTCCTGTTCTTCGGTGGCAGGCGCTGATGTCAAGGGATTACGATGTCTTAGTGCACAAACCTGTGACCCTCCTTTGTATTCGACTGCATATTTAACGATGTACATGACTGTCTTCCTGCAGTCAAGCATCAGGCCAGTATTACATGCAAATGCATCACACACGTGGAACCGCATGATTCGACCAACTGGCCAAACAGAGATCTACAACAACGCACTTCTAAAACTCTGTCAGGTGCTGATATGTGGCTCACATGCGTAAGTAGCCTCTCCGTGTCCTTCACACTGATATCTAGAAATGTGACACTGCTCATGCCCCTTTATATCCGACCACACCTTGTAACAACACTTAAAACTAACGTTGCTAATGCTTTCCGCTGGAAAATTTGAAAATTTGTGGTATGGTCTTATAGGACCAAACTGCTGAGATCATCGGTCCCTAAGCGTACACACTACGTAACCTACGTTAAACTAACTTACATCCATGCCCGAGGGAAGACTCGAACCTCCGACGGGGGGAGGCTCCTCGCGACCCGTGACAAGGCGCCTCGGACCGCTCGGATACCCCGCGTGGTACTCTCCGGTGGACATTCTACCTGTCACAGAGTATTTAAATGCAAAAGAGTTACATACCTGTATCTACCAATGACGCGTATTTGTCTGAAGTTACATTGATATCTGACGATATCTTATAGGTGCCACAGGTTTTTAGTCAGGCAGTGTGTTTCAAGCACGTTTGGCTACACAATCTGGGATAGATACTGAATGGTGGTTGTTTATCTTCAAGTGCATGTAGCATATTATAGAACACATTTGTATTGTTCAATTCGTGCCATTTTTATTATTAGCATTATTAAAAGCAGCAGTAGTTTCAGACCGCGTTAGAGGCATTTCAGTTTTATTTCATATATTACTTTCACTTTTTTTTTGTACTGTATCCGTTGGGGTTCCTGAGAGACGTACGAACCTGCTAGGCAACCCTGACCTTACGACTTATCCTCGAAAATAATTTTAACTGGCTTTTAGTGTTTGAAATTCTTAAAGTAACAGATGTAAAACACAGGGAATGAGGACTTACGTGCGAGTACATCTCCTACGAAAACCAAACTGCAGTTATAAAAGTCGAAAGTCATGAAAAGGAAGTAGTAATTAAAAAAAAATGCATGTACTCATAGCTCCGAAATATTACAGTTTAAATTTTTATAAAATTATTGCATAACCTCGTTTATTGTCATATTTTAATAAAAAGGTATATGAATGTCGTAGTACAACCAGTTTATTGCACCCTGTTCTCCAGATCGCAAGGATACGTGCCATACTGAGGCCAGCCTCTGAATGGATTTTTCATGCTTTAGCTGGTGTATTACTTTTCTGGTGTCAGTTTGACATGTAGGTCACTGATTGTTTTTTTGTTGAGTTTCACAGCCATAGAATGGTATAAAATGGTGTTAAAAAAAGTAAGCGTTCCTTTGACATAACCTATCAATGTAGCTGACTGTGCTTTCGATATACAGACCTCCGTGACATGGGCTCAACATCCTTCCACTTCAGTTCTAGCAGAGTGTGGTTCCCTGGATGTTGTAAAAAGAGCGGTTAAAATTTTAGAGAACGGAAAATTTTATACAAGATTTATTTTTAGATTTGTGTGTCCTGTGACTACTTGTGAACTTTTGTGTGACAGGTATCTAGGTCAGGAATTATGGCGTCAACAGGATTGCTGAGGATATTCGTTATTTAAAAGGATCAAATTTTGTTCGTTTTCATATTCCATATGTAACCCATGGGAAGTTGTGTCATCTTGCTATTCACATCACTACGAGTCACAGTTAGTTGCTTGCTATTAGTCACATCATCCGTCATTGACGAGGTGGATGCCACTTCGTGATTTTTTCCACCTTACTCACCGGTGCGAATCAGTGTGTTAATTTGGAAAGGAATGTTGCTAGGGCGAGTCATTCCCAGGGGACGTCGAAGGCAAAGGGTTGGACTATGGATAACTGACTGATGATGTTATAGGGATATCTGATCAGTTTAAGAAACTGCCTAACCCAATTTTGTTTTAGCTCATTGCTAATTAATGTATTGCCTTGGATCAAGAAATTGTTAAACTCTTGAGGTTTTATCGTCCTATGAACAACAAAACGATATACTTCAAATTTCCAGTCATTCTTAATGTAATATATCAGTTAACTCAAGATAGTTTGAGTATGGTTTTTGCCGAGGTTTTGCATGATGGTGGTACGTTAAATGACTTACATCAAAAGATTGTTCAGAAGAAATTATTTGGCAGGGTTATGAATGATCTAGCTAAACAGCATTTTTGTGGGTACATGCTCACACTGAGTCACTTGTCCAATAATATAACGAATTGGAACCACTATATTGGCTTCGTTTATAGGTTACCAAAACGGAAGCTATCAGTAACGTTTTGTTTACTGGTAAATGCACTATTTTTGTTGAACTCTACAGGGTCACTGCAAGTGAGAGCATTCACTTCCGTGAAGAAACACGTGACGCTTCTGAAAAAGTTCATTTGTATGCTTGTGAAACCTATATGCTTGTGAAACCTAATTTGTTCAGAAACAAGCGAGCAGGACAACTTCACATAATAAAAGTGATTATTGGTATAGTAAATCAATAAAATTTTGACGTGACTCCCCAATCCAATATGGAAAATTTCAACAAAGGACCTTCAATGGGAACAGGGCTGGGTATAGGAACGGCATGGGAACCAGGCTGGTGTGAGGAGGGACGGGGTCACCATTGAAAGCGTGTAATAAAATGACAGCAGTTTTTAAGCAGTCTATTCCGTTTGTTCATGCAGTCATTAACCAAATCCATTTGTAACATATTGCACTCAGGGAGCAGAATTTCCATCTTGAATTATGAGTAGTACCAAAAGTACCAAAATAAATGTAGATTCTCACCATTGCAACTGGCTAAACAGTTGGACCATGAACGAGGAAGTGTCATCTTTGAAAAGGTTTTCATTTACCGCTACCAGGCACAAAATTTGTTGACTTCTGAATTATTTATATAGCGACATGTTTCGATGTGATACCTCGTCATCAAGGTATACTAACATTTAACATAAGTGTACACAGACATTAAAGTTTCTTTGCATGGCTGCTTTGATCAAGCTGTGGAGAGAGAGAAGGATAACCTAGCAAGAGGCGGTGTCTCTTTGTATATTGCTCTTGAAATTATGTTTTGCCATTGCTTGGTAAAGTGTGGAGGGATCTAGCATTCAGGGTTTGTCGCGGTTAATTTTATGGCTGCCACTAACATTTTGCTCATGTGTGGTGTTATTGTGAGGACGAACTTGGACCATGATCATGATAGAAAGGAATTCCATTTTAAATTTCCACTAGTACAGTATGTAGAATATGTAGTGCTAATTGCACTCAAGCTGTTAATATTGTTCCACATAATTTTGTTGAATCTGATGTTGCTCATTTGCATGAAGGGAATGCTGATTTTAAGGTATCTCAATTAATTTTCTGATGTATTAACCGATAGGTCTGGCATTACTGATGAGATTCAATATCAGATTCAGTTCACTGATGGTTTATCCATTCTCTAAGCACCATATCGTTTATCCCCTCAAAAAATTAGGTGCACCCTAGCATTGATGAGCTGCTGGCTGCTGGTATCGCCAAGCCATCCACCTCACCCAACGACTCAGGCCTCGTTATGGTACACAACGGGAGTGTCGTGGGTTACAGGCCGATCACTGATCACTGATTATCGTACTCTCAGTCAAAAGTTTATTTTCCAGTATGTGCCGTTATCAGACTTACACTCTGTTTCATGCAGTCTTCGTGTCTGTTATTTTATTGTGTTAAACCATAACCAAGCCTCTCACCATCTGTCTTTAACAGAAGAATACAAACGCCTAACAGAGTTTGTATCAATTGGTCTTTACTTCAATCTAATCGTGGTACATACGGTTTATCAACACATGCACCTGTTCTTTCACGTTTATTGAAGATTTAATGTGTTCATAACTATCTGGATTATGTGGTGATGCATGGCAAAACCTTTCAGGAACTTTTGGATCATGTAAAGCCAGTTGCGGCTCGTATGTGTGAAGTGGGCTTGACCGTTAGAGAAACTCAAGTTAATCTAACATGCCAGGAAATCTCAGTTTTAGGGCATTTAGTTTCTACCGTCAGCGTGATCATTGATCAAATGCATACAACAACTACTCAGAGTTTTGTCTACTTGAAAACTAATCGGTGTGATAATATCTTTTAGAGAATTCATGCCGTATTTCGCTCAATTTGTGACGCCCTTGAATCAGCTGCAACGTACTGGGAAGTCTTACAGTGGATAGATAGTCAGCAGGCTGCTTTTGATTGTAAAGTAGTGCTCCCGTGTTCGCGATCCCAGACTTTTGACACCCTATTGTAATCTAAGTCAGTGACTCTGATTTTGAGATTGAAGCTGCACTCCTTCAGGAGTGTGACAGCAACAGAAGAGCAGTAAAATATGATTCTAGAGCTTAGTCTGCTGTTCAGCTGAAATACTCCATGTATGAGTGGCGAGCGCTTGGAGAAATATAAATTCCATCTTGAACATGAGAAATTCCCGTGAGAAACTGGTAACCAGGCTTTAAGTTAGGTGCCTGCCATACTCCGAAATCTGGTAGCATCACGATCTGTACAAACGTCGGCCGTTCACTTTCCAGTAAAGCACGTAGCGGGATCAGACAATGAGATTGAGTCGTACGTTTGAGCTCGATCACACTGGTCCGAAGGCATTTCACGACAATAATCGTGGGGCTTTGATTTCGACAACACTGGCCGAAGTATCTTCGCTATTCACTATATTCACTAACGCAAAGCAAAAACCGCACCAGGATGCACATTTAGAAGGTGTTAAACGTAGACTCTTTGCTGCTGAACGAATTCAGTGTTACCAAGTTAATAAAAGACTTTCCGTTGCCATAGCCATTCCGACGGGAAATTAAAAATTTGTCTTTCCAAGTAACTGGTCTCTGCAGTCTTTAGGTATTCGCAGGAATCTTTACAAAAATTATGAAGAATACGGTGCACCTCATGGGGCCTTTATTAGAGAAGGACAACAACTAAATTGAAATACATTGGATAACAGTGGTGCACAGCGACCTTTGAATATTCAAATGTAAAGAAGGACGGTGTCTATCACAAAATACGTGTTCTATTGCAGAACTAGATTTCAGCTGTAGCATAGATATCATTTGTGCATTACCATTAGTTACATAGGCGAGACAATGTAAGAAAATAATTAAGTCAGAAATGACGCTAGCGTTTACGTGGCCAAAACAAAATTCAAATGCTGGCGTCAATTGTCAGGTTTTGCGTTCTAACGAGGTTAAGCCTACGTCAATGACTCTCCTGGTAATGCGCCCATGATAACGGCGTTATAGTAAAAAATCTAGATCCGGAATAAAATACGGATTTTGAGTGCGAAAGGCGTTTAAAGTAACTAAGCCAAATCTTAATATTCATCGTGGTCTCCCGCATTCTACCCGTGAAGAAAAGCCCACGGAAAAGGTTTTCGTGGATTATTTGAGTCCCCTTCCTCGTTCTGAAAATGATAACGGTTATATATTTGTTGTCAGTGCACTTTCCCGTTTTGTGTGGCTCATACCCAGTAAAGGAACGACACATGGGAAAACCATTCTATAACCGGTGAACGTTTCTTCTATAATTGGGTTGCCTAGTGTACTAATTAGTAATTACTGATAATGCAACCGCTTATGAGTCCAGAGAGCTTAGAAAATTCTGATTTGGTAATGCAATATCTCATATTACTACCCTCCATTAGTGTATGCAGTCTTCCTTCGCGGGACGGGTTAAGGGCAATTTGAAATATGCCCTCATTAGCTTGGTTGAATTTGGCTTTTAATTGTGCGCTTCACGAGACCCATAGGGCAACGCAGGCGACACTGATGTTAACTTGCCTCCTTAATTCAGGTACATCAACTATGGTCTATTAATCATCTTCAGCA
Source organism: Schistocerca piceifrons (assembly GCF_021461385.2). NCBI lineage: Eukaryota > Metazoa > Arthropoda > Insecta > Orthoptera > Acrididae > Schistocerca > Schistocerca piceifrons. The sequence goes on along the minus strand of NC_060141.1, from coordinate 600,529,899 downwards.
GCTGATCAATTCTGAGATAACCCAGAGGAATTGGATTAGTGCTAAAAATAATATTGATCTAGCACACTGGAGAGAAGTACTAACATATAACCGGAATAGGCAACCTGCCAAGTAGAACATGGGGACATCGTCTTTCTGTAAAGTTTTGGATCTGAAAGTAGCGTGATAAGAAACATATCCATTGCGATATTGTCACGTTTTGCTACACTTTGCAAGGTTCTTAAGATTTTGATCTTAAATAGTTTCTACATTAAAAATTTTTCTACTAATGATACCAGTCGCCTCCATGGAAGCCAGTCTGGAACGTCACTACATAGTATTATTGTTAAGTTAGCAGAGTTTCCTCTCCTGATGTTGTGGTTTAAGGAGCAGAAGGAGGAATGTTAAGCCATGAACCGGCTCGTATCGATAGACTTCTTCCCTCTATTGTAACTTGACTTTGTTGTCCAGCAGCCGGTACGCTGCCGGCCGCGGTGGTCTAGCGGTTCTAGGCGCTCAGTCCGGAACCGCGCAACTACTACGGTCGCAGGTTCGAATCCTGCCTCGGGCATGGATGTGTGTGATGTCCTTAGGTTAGTTAGGTTTAAGTAGTTCTAGGGGACTGATGACCACAGATGTTAAGTCCCATAGTGCTCAGAGCCATTTGAACCGGTACGCTATGGCGTCCCGCTCGAGCGACAAACTTGCGCCCTTTGACTACTTTTAGAGCGCTGTCCACGGAGGTTCGCTCGTCATCTGTTTGGAATTTTCATGCTGCAGCTGACGAGTGGATGGGGTGTCCGGCGAGGAGCGACTGTCTGTCCGCTGTTCACACTGGTCCGTTTGGAGACACACACGATGGACAGAATAATAAAGGGACGATTCCAGTCCTACCCTGGAGGCCGGCAGGCTCTGAGGAACTACTTGGTGGCGACTTCATTCCATGCACTTCCAGCGGACCACCGAGTACAGTTAATACGATGAGAAGGCTCTCAGAACATTCATCGTTCCGAGTTTGGTTTTGGTGTTTTTGTACAAGACGAACCTCAGCAAAACTAATTTATAGCGAGACTTTTCGCTTTCTGCAGTGGTACGGCAGGGTGGTGTACCTCCAGGATTGTCTAATATTATTTGTAAAATACTAAACCACTCTAACTTCGGTCATGGCCGTGTGTGTCGTACTTAGCGTAAGTTAATTTAAGGTAGATTAAGTAGTGTGTAAGCTTAGGGACCGATGACCTAAGCAGTTTGGTTACATAAGGCCTTACCACAAATTTCCAAATTTCCACTGTAACTGAATGCATCTGTGTCGTTTTAAGGAATTTTACTGTTTTATCACATGGTCTGTGTTTCTAATCTGTAATACTTCTCGTTTTTGTTATTATTATAGCTTACTGCTCCATGTTCTCAAGTTTGACTGGCAGAGTGTGCGCCCAATCTTACTGAAGGGGTGGTTCATGATTATATTCTGCCTGCTTCAGCCCACGTTGCATTAATTTTCTGGTGTCAGTCTTACACCTGCATCATTGATTGTGTTATTGTGGAGCCTGGCGTAAATAAAATGGTATAAACTCTACTTTTATCTCAGTCTTTAAAAATTTGTTTACGTGTTTTCTTTGCATATTTTTTTTGTCTACAGCTTTCACTTCCAGCTCCTCGCTTTCCTACTTTTGGAGACACCTGGCTTACACTGCACCTACACCAAAGTAATTTAACCTGTAGATTGGTCAAATAGTAAAGAAAACTCAAGAGAAATGTGTAAAGGCAGCTGAAGTTCAGGTAAATGAAATAACAACTTTGCGTTGTAAGAGTAATTGCTCCAGAGACGGCAAATGAAATAACACTTGAACTGAACGAATAATGCCGGCCGCTGTGGCCGAGTGGTTCTAGGAACGTCAGTCCGGAACCGCGCTGCTGCTAAGGTCGCAGGTTCGAATCCTGCCTTGGGCATGGATGTGTGTGATGTCCTTAGATTAGTTAGGTTTAAGTAGTTCTCAGTCTATGGGACTGATGACCTCAGATGTTAAGTCCCATAGTGCTTAGAGCCATTTGATTTGAAGGAATAGTGCCTTAAAAAGAGATCATGACATGAATATCAACAAACGTAAACCATGGGTAATGGAAGACATGGGTAATGTAGTCGAATTACATGAGGTAATGTTGATGGTATTACAGTAGAGAATGAGACACTAAAAGAAGCAGATGAATTTATTGGATGCGCAGCAAAATAATCGACGACAGTCCAAGTACAAAGGATATAAAAAGCAGATTGGCAAGAAAACATTTTCTAAAAAAAAAAAAAAATACGCATTGGGAAGTGTTCTTTGGAGTTATTTGTTTTTTACTGCAACCTTGTACAACAAATAAACGTGGACGATCAGTAGCTCAGATAAGAAAAGAACAGAAGCCTCCGAAAAGCTATGGAAGAATGCTGAAGACATGAGGGGTAGATCTAGAAACTATTGAGGAGGTAATGAATCAAACTGGGAAGAAAACAATGTATGATATACATTGACTATAAAGATGAACTGTTAAAAGACCACTCACTGAGGCAATATGGTACTGCAGGGAAGAATGAAGGGTGAGAATTGTAGATGGAGACAAAGGGATAAAATTAGTAAGCGATTTCAAATGGATGTAGGTTGCAGTAGCTTTTCAGAAATGAAGAGGTCTGCTCAGAATATATTTTCGTGGAGCACTGCTTCAAAACAGTCTTTCGCCTGAAGGCAGCTATAACAACATGTTGTAATTATTTTGTTCTAAATTAAGAGTGAGGTAAAAAGTATTGTACGTATAAAATCCGTAAGTTCCTAATCCGATCTGAGTAAATAAATAAAGGGCTAATGGTTGTATCTACAAAACGTTGTTTTCGCCTTGTGTGCACCATTGCCTTACTGCAGTGAACAACGCTGCAGCGCAAGGCACTTCTTGACCGAGGTTTGTATTTACGCAGCGAACATTCAGAGCAAGTGTCTGTAACCGAAATGGCAACATCACCGAGGCCCACTTTCCAGTGAGGCGCTCCGCGCGGCTCATCAAAGATTTCGCAGAGTAGCAGGGAGTGTGTGAACAGGGAGGAAGCAGGCTGTCGCTGCAGGTAGCGGGTAGCAGGTAGCTGCTGGCAGGTGAGGCTCGCAACAGTGCATTATCCAGGAGGCGCGCCGCGCGGCCGCCAGACGCCAGGCGTCCGGGTTGACAGCGAGGCGGCCGGGGGGAAGGGAAAGGTGCGCAACTCTCTGCAGCCTGCCCCGACCGTCGCGCTAATTGTGACACTGACGGATGGAGGCGCCCTCTTCCTGCCACTTAGCGTACGCAGCGACTTCCAGTCGGGCAGAGCGTCCCAGAGATGACGTCGCCAGTGATGTGCGTTGCGTGGCGTCGTCATTTGCGCACATGAGCCGCGTTTTTATGAATATTTATTAGCGGAACAGGTGGGTAACAACGAAAAAAAGTCTAGCATGCTAATCTGAGAGGAGTATTACCTAAAGAGCTAGCAGTGAAAGAGATGTGTCTCACAGTAGCAACAGTATCAACAAGTGCTCATAGTTCTTAAGGTATGCACTATAGAAATCCTCACTCGTCTCCTATTCCACCATTTCAACTCGCGTAAATCAGTTATTTTTGTGTCTTTCGACCTAGAGTTGTGATAAGACCGTGTCTGTCCTTCAGTCTCTTCTTAAAACTCCTGACATACCCACTTCCAATTATCTATATCCACTTTATTGCATCCTTCTTCTCCGATCGCTCATCCAATGTCACTCTTAACAACATCAGTTCCCATACCTTCCACCCCATTGCAGGGGTGCTCCAAGATTCCGTCCTCTCTCCACTTTCCTGTTTCCTCTACATCACTGATATGCCCAAACCAGCTCCACCAATCCACCTGCTTCAGTACTCTTATGGCACTGTTTTCCTCGGCCTCTGCTCAGCCGTCTAGATTTCCCAACAGTCCCTCCAATCCACAACAAACAGTTTAATTCCTGGTGTAACCAATGGCTCCTCGAGATCAGTAACTCCGTAATACAGGCAGTAATTATTATAGGACGAACTACGGGCACATTCCATCTCCCAGACTTGTACCTTACTATAAATGGAAGTGCTGTCCAGTTAAATAACACCCCAAAAAATATCTCGGACCAACTATCGATCGGCAACTAACTTGGAAACCTCACCTACTAACCATCCAACAGAAAGCCCACAATAGATGAAAACCACCAACAGATCGAGCTTGGGCATTAGACGCCTACAAAACCCTGCTTCAATCAACTCACTGTTATATGAATGTTGCATCGATATCTGCCTCACAAAAGTTCTATAACTCCTTCCAAATCCTTGAATGCCAGGCACTCTGTCTCACTTTCCGTGTCCATATGCCTTCCCTCATAGGAAACCTCTTTCACCTTATAAAATTTCCACCCCACCTCACCCATTTCAAACACCTCCATATCTCCTGCACTATCTACAGACTAGATTCCAACACGTTCCATTGTCTCCCCTCTGATCGCTAATCCTGGTATGCTGTTGCACCTTTACAAGTACATCCCACACCCATTCTTTACACCTAGATATACAGTATTATATATCCTATCGCAACGAAACTTGAACCAAGCCGGCCGGAGTGGCCGTGCGGTTCTAGGCGCTACAGTCTGGAGCCGAGCGACCGCTACGGTCGCAGGTTCGAATCCTGCCTCGGGCATGGATGTGTGTGATGTCCGTAGGTTAGTTAGGTTTAATTAGTTCTAAGTTCCAGGCGACTGATGATCTCAGAAGTTAAGTCGCATAGTGCTGAGAGCCATTTGAACCATTCTGAACTTGAACCAACTCCCACTTCCATACTATGAGATCCACCCTGATACTTATCCCTCCTACCAACTTTAACTCTTCCAACCGATCCCACTTCACACCAAGGCTTCTTTTCCTTCTCCATACATTCCCATCCTTTTCATCCTCTTCTTAATACCCCACCCACAAACCAAACTCCTCCTCACTGTCTGCCTTTCTCACCCTCTAAATTCGAACTATCCACCCCAACACCTAACTTCGTCTCCAAGGTTTTCCTACGTAACTGACCTCTCACTTTTCTACCTACGTCTCTCAACCCTATGTGACATTTTCTCTCCCTGCGAAATATTTCTCACCCAGTGCAGGTCCTTCAGATTTTAAGTGAAAGTGCAGTACTATAGTGTTTTTCCTCAGATGAATTTCACTATATTGCGATGTATTTTTAAAATGTGTATACTCGTATTTTCGTCTTTTAGCTGTACATTTTGGAATTTTTATTTAAAATAGATAAACTGTCATAATATTTTTCTCATTCTCGTTATATTTTTTAATTCACTCGGCAGAAGAGCGGAACAGTGCACCGCTGACAGCACAGCCCCCATCCATATGAGGCGAGTTGACTGAAATAACGTTATTGCGACAGTGCGATCATTGCAATACCTGAAAATTTCAAATAAATTCATAGAAAAGCCAAGCCACCATCTTTGGTGGCACCACTTGCCATTTCTGATATAGTAACATTAATTCACAATTGTGTAATTAAAGAAATAATTTGCTAACTGTAATGGAAGTACCTAAGTATGCAGATCTGGCATTTACTAGCAATGTAAGAGCCAGTCCTGTTTATTTATGTCTTTTCATTATGAATAAAAGAATAGCATAATTATATTGGTTTTGGCTGTAGACTTACCCATAGTTATTTTCAATAACAATTATTTATTTTAAATAGATAAATTCTCTTTTTTCTACGGATTGAATGCAGAAAAAGTGGGAAAATCAGAAACATGTCCAAACTCTGCAGTCTGAATCTTGTTCTGCCTCCATTCCTCTACTCACTAAATGGAAATTCGCTGGACTCAGAGTTCACCCGGGACATTGCACTTCCAAACTTCATGGTAGGAAACCTTATGTCACCTTCACTAGAAGAAGAGAAAGAAGCCACTGCATAGGTGGCAAAATCTTGGAGACCAATATTATAGATCCTAAAAAGCAATAGCGCACAATGCCTTGTCCTCAAGATGACGATGGGTGCTCCAGACCATACCATTCAAAGAGAAGCATAAGAAAAGAAGAAGAACTGGAAAAGCGAATGATGGAACTGGGGATAAAATATTCTTCTTCTTCTTCTTCTTCTTCTTCTGCACTCCATGGACTAGGCAATGTTGCTTGTTCCAGCTTCAAAACGTATCTGTCCATCTTTACCTTGGTCTTCCTGGATATCTTCTTCCTTTAAGCCTGTAAAACATACCTCCTTGAACGTTATCCTCAGGCATACTATCAATACGCATTCTCTAATCATTTCTGTAGCTTACAATTTTTCTTCCAAAGAGTTTATTCCTAGTTTCTCCCCTATTTTTTCATTTGAAAAGGTTAAATCGTTTTACCGTTTTTAAGAATCTCATTTCAGAAGACTGTATCACGCTCTCATATCAGAGGTTTTACATTACTCATCATATTTATAAAAAGCATACTTTTCTAATTATTAAAAATCTGTAAATTGTTCTATTATAATGTTACTGATTACAGTTTTCGTTCGATTAGTACATTTATCTGTGAAGACTATACTTCTTGCCTCATCTTTGGATATTTTAAAATCGTAATTGTCACGTAATTCCGTAATACATATAGAGCTGTAACTTCCTGGCGGATTAAAACTGTTTGCCGGACCGAGGCCCGAACTCGGGACCTTTGCCATTCGTGGACAAGAGCTCTACCATCTTTCTTCTCACCTTGTTCTATATTGTTCCTTGAATTTGTTGGGGGCTGACGTCCCATGACACCCATTTAGGTTCTCCGTTGATCCATTCACTCAGTTTTTTGTTACAGAGGGTAGCTAACCCTCTGACCGAGCACGCTGAGCTACCGTGCCGGCTGTTGCGTCCATCTGAGCTATCTAAGCACGACCCACGACCCATCCTCACAACTTCAATTCAGCCAGATGGCAGAGCACTTGCCTTCCAAAGGCAGAGGTCCCGAGTTCGAGTCTCAGTCTGGCACAAAGTTTTAAGCTACCAGGAAGTTCTATCTAAGCACGACCCACGACCCATCCTCACAACTTCAATTCAGCCAGATGGCAGAGCACTTGCCTTCCAAAGGCAGAGGTCCCGAGTTCGAGTCTCAGTCTGGCACAAAGTTTTAAGCTACCAGGAAGTTCTATATCAGTGCACACACAGCTGAAAAGTGAAAATTTCATTCTAGAAACATCCACCAGGCTGTGGCTAAACCGTGCCTCCGCAATACCCTTTTTCCCAGGAGATGCTAGTTCTGTGAGGTGCTCTTTGCAGATCGTCTTCAGTTTTACTTCTAACTAGCGACCTTGCCCCGCTTCACTCGGATAGCTTTACGTATCTATGGCTAGACGCCTTGACTGGCCTAGTATATTTCGTTTGGAGCCACGAATAAAACTCAAAGAACAACGCTAAACGGATACCATCACTTTAATACAACTTTCGTGATGCAAGCAGCACACACCAGGAGAGTTGTCTGGAGCGTCGATGTTATACGTTTCGAGTTGAATTGGCGATTGGTGTGACACCTTATGGCAATGATGCTAGCTAACCGTGATGTAAATAATAAATTTGTAACCAATGTAAGTACTGTATTCGGATCACGGATGTATACGTATGACAGTGAGTCAGTGTGTAACAAAGGTTCGCTGACATGGCACAACTAAAAGAAGAAATAAAAAATACACATGTTCTGTATGTTACCTCGAGTTACAGCACTCCTCTTGTGAAGCTTAGTACGCACTGTGATGCGTTATTGACCCGTTGCCACAGTTTTTGTCGTGATTTGATATGTCAGACTTCTTCGCCGTGCCGTACAAAGAATCGCGTGTACAAGTAGATGTAATTCAACGAAAGGAGAAAACAGATAGTTTAGTCATCTGCTTCGCTGCTGGAAGAAAGTAATGTTCGTAAGCGAAGCAAAGTTGTTGAAGTCTCTTTCGGAAAGTGTTCTACGAGAAGCTGCAGGACTACACTGGTCTTGCGGTTTGATTTGAAAGCCTACAGGCGACTGTACGTTTATGCCCAGGCAGCAATCACTTTAACTTGTAAGTCTTCCAGTTGTCTACCTGACCGCGTGTCTGCTAAATTAAATCTGTCCTCTGACTGTGGTTGCTATTGCTACACTGGATTGGAGGTTATAACATTTATCAAAAACTTAAATAAAAATGAATGCTGAGAAAAATTAATGAAACGGTGAACATGTCCTTACTGAACTCATTGATTTGCATACTATATTTACATTGGTTGTAAATTTATTATGTACATCACGATTAGCATCACTGCCGTGATATGTCACAACAATCGCCAATTCAATCTGCAACCCTTAACATCTATGCCTCAAGACAACTCTCCTGGAGTGTACTGGGTGATTAATATACCAACATGGGCTTAATCTTTTATAGAAATGATTATATTGATAATAAAATAGGTCAAACAACACAAGTTAAACGACGTGGCAAATAAATGAACTGTTGGCAACACAAACAGATGTAACAAATAACTACCATATGTGAAGATGGCATTTGTTCTTCCGGACATCATATATAGTTAGGGCTAACCGGCCATTGACCATCGTCTTCTTACGGGACTCGGTAAGATTGTCTACGAATGTAGTGTGTGGACATTAAGTCGGAAATGTGGGTCTCACGGGGAGCGTGCAAGGGATAAGTCCTGCAGTCGCACTATCCTCTGTGCCCTGGGTGGCTCAGATGGATAGAGCGTCTGCCATGTAAGCAGGAGATCCCGGGTTCGAGTCCCTGTCGGGGCACACATTTTCAACTGTCCCGGTTGATGTATATCAACGCCTGTCGGCAGCATAGGGTTTGGTAGGCAAAGGTTTACCTGTGCAATCTATTTTCCCTGGCTCAAAACGTGGATAACGCAATCTGAATAGTCATTGAAGTATTTATTCTACAAAGAAGTTACACTACGTTGGTGCAGTTGAAAGCAAATGGCGAGACTGTGATTCTGTTTGTCCTAACAAGCTGGAGTAGTGGTACTACATCCTTTCTCGATGCGTAGCATTATCTCAGGTGACGGTCTTGGCACAGGCGTTGGCAGAGTAGGGGTGTGCGGCGGCGTGTAATTCCTCATCGTGGGCACGAAATACGCGACCTAGTGGGGAGGCGATCTGTAGGACGCTGAAATCTGAGCAGATTCCAGTGTGTGACACTCCCGTTCACCAGTCATACCAATCTCGCTCATTTCTACAGCAGTGGGCACAAGGAAACCCAGAATCTATTCTGTAGGAATCAACATGGATTCCGGAAACAGCGATCGTGAGAGACCCAACTCGCTTAATTTGTTCATGAGACCCAGAAAATATTAGATACAGGCTCCCAGGTAGATGCTATTTTCCTTGACGTCCGGAAGGCGTTCGATACAGTTCCGCACTGTTACCTGATGAACAAAGTAAGAGCCCGCGGAATATCAGACCAGCTGTGTGGCTGGATTGAAGAGTTTTTAGCAAACAGGACACAGCATGTTGTTCTCAATGGCGAGACGTCTACAGATGTTAAAATAACCTCTGTCGTGCCACAGGGGAGTGTTATGGGACCATTGCATTTCACAATATATATAAATGACCTAGAGTCGGAAGTTCCATGCGGCTTTTCGCGGATGATGCTGTAGCATACAGAGAAGTTGCAGCATAAGAAAATTGTAGCGAAATGCAGGAAGATCTGCAGCGGATAGGCACTTGGTGCAGGGAGTGGCAGCTGACCCTTAACATAGACAAATGTAATGTATTGCGAATACACCGAAAGAAGGATCCTTTATTGTATGATTATACGATAGCGGAACAAACACTGGTAGCAGTTACTTCTGTAAAATATCTGGGCGTATGCGTGCGGAACGATTTGAAGTGGAATGATCATGTAAAATTAATTGGTGGTAAGGCGGGTACCAAGTTGAGATTCATTGGGAGAGTCCTTAGAAAATGTAGTCCATCAACAAACGAGGTGGGTTACAAAACACTCGTTTGACCTATACTTGAGTATTGCTGATCAGTGTGGGATCCGTACCAGATCAGGTTGATAGAGGAGATAGAGAAGATCCAAAGAAGAGCGGCGCGTTTTGTCACAGGGTTATTTGGTAAGCATGATAGCAAACTCAAGTGGCAGACTGCAAGAGAGGCACTCTGCATCGCGGTGTAGCTTGCTGTCCAGATTTCTAGAGGGTGCGTTTTTGTATGTATCGAATATATTGCTTCCCCCTGCTTATACCTCCCGAGAAGATCACGAATGTAAAATTAGAGAGATTAGAGCGCGTACGGAGGCTTTCCGGTAGTCGTTCTTCCCGCGAACCATACGCGACTGGAACAGGAAAGGGAGGTAATGACAGTGGCACGTAAAGTGCCTTCCGCCACACATCGTTGGGTGGCTTGCGGAGTATAAATGTAGATGTAGATGTAAAGATCAAACGTCATGAATAAGATGGTATGAATAAGATGGTTCTCGACACAGTGATGTCCAAACTGTGGATACAGCTATGACTTCACAGAAGCTCCCCAGTCAAGACCACTGCCAGTGTGAAGTCATCCTCAGGTCACCTGGTCCAAGTGCAGCCCACTCATAACTAGAGTCAAGACCAGATTTTTCAGTCCAGACTGGAGTCTGAATCAGAAGATTATTTCTACCATCATCACCTTTCCATAAAAACATCGTAATCTCGAAAATTGCACCAATGCAACCATTACCACATAGGTTTTGTGCCAATCATAAGACTCCCCTTTAGCTCGTCTGCTCAAGCACCCTAACCAATAATATTCTCTTTGCTGCCGGAGAAGCAGCCTTACAAATTTCTGCACAGGGAAGAAAACACGCTACGCTCCCGAATTATGTTTGCCATGGGCACTTCCGGTAGCATGTTTTGAGAGCTTTCGTTTGAGCCCGAAGTTAACAACGCATTTACCACAGAGATTATTACCTTGATGGGCTGAACATTACAGCATGTTCGACCAGGCGCCTCGGCTAAAGTAGGACAAGGGCTTCTTTGTCCCATCAGGGACCATTTCAGAGCCGCCACAAATGCCACAAATTTTCTGTTCTATCCTAAAATTTTTCCAAAGATATGGCAGGCAGAAGGACAATACTACCTGATGGTTCTGTCTATAGCATCCGGTCCAAGGCGTACATGAAAACTCGCGGACTTTTATGAACACCACCTCTATACACAATGGGCGCTTAAGACACTGCCAAACGACTTGACCGGGGGACTTACTTTCTCTCCTGCGCCTCTGTCCCTGCCCTGCCGTGGTCAGAAACCCCTCAGATATATCCAGGTGGGCTGATTTTTTTTCTCTTAGGGTGGAAGTATTGTATGCACACTGCAAGAAATTCTTGGGACTAGTATTTCATCCCCAGTGACGACTAACTGCACCAACGTCGATTAAAGAGCAAGATAAAGGAGGGAACCGTGATCACAGTTAAAACTTAATCGTGATTAAGTTGTCTCTGTGCTGCACCAACGTTAAACGCCAATTGCCAAAACGCGGTTAGCTAATCGGGAGTTTGACTGCGGTTAACTCCGCGTGTTACAAAGCAAAGCGCCCATATACATGTTAAGATAATGGTATTTGCTGTCTACCTGTGGCAAAGGTGTTGTAACCGCCTTGGTCCGGTACTGACGCGCATTTTTCATGTTGTTGGCGTAAAGTGAGCGTTGCTACTGAACTATGGTGAACAAGAAAAGGACGCCGAATTTTTCCAAATTCGAAGTAGACGTACTTTTGAACTTGGTTGCCTCCGATTCAAGTATATTAGAGTGTAAAAAAACTGATGGTTGCACAGTTAGGGAAAAACTGGATGAATGGGAAAATACAGCAACACAATTTAATTCAACTCCAGGTAAAATTTAATTTTATTTGAATCATAAATCAATAAATATCTGTTACTAATGTAAATTAAAACACTATTTTTCATGGTGCTTAGATTAACATTGAATAACAGTTCAAGACACACAACAAAAATGATATCGGCTACTACAAAATATATCAATTTCAGGTGTAACGAAAAGAAAGTCTGAAAAGCTTAAAACATGTTACAAGAATTTGAAGTGGAGATTGCGGAAGGATTTGGCTGAAGAGAAGGTTCAAGTCTATAAAACAGGAGGAGTGAAGGCATTACCACTACCTAAAAAGAATCCACAAGACACAAAACTACTGGAAATAGTTGGCTCATCACTGAAGCCACTGGTAAATACCTTTGATTCGTATGCACAGTACAGTGTAAAAATGGATATAAATGTAGATATAGTTGATGATGCAGCAGTTGGCGACGGCAGCAGTACCACAAACAGTAATGGAACTGCCGGCCGGTGTGGCCGAGCGGTTCCAGGCGCTACAGTCTGGAACCTTGTGACCGCTACGGTCGCAGGTGCGAATCCTGCCTCGGGCATGGGTGTGTGTGATGTCCTTGGGTTAGTTAGGTTTAAGTAGTTCTAAGTTCTAGGGAACTGATGACCTCAAAAGTTAAGTCCCATACTGCTCAGAGCCATTTAGTAATGAAACTGTAATTGCTGCTGAAGCTGGCGAAAGCCTGATCCCAGCACAGGTTGTCGCAGAGAATATTCAACAACCCTTCCTCCAAACCTTCAAGTGCAGGAACACAAGAAACATGCAATCGGAGAAGGATGCCATCGAGACTTAAACCAAGTTCCTCCTCTGCTCTGGACAGTGTTATGCAGAAGAGGGTGGAAGTACTCCAGCAGCAGCTGGAAATGACGTAGAGAGAACATATGAGGGAAATCAGAATAAAAAAATCTCAAAATTTTGGTACTAAAAGAAAAATTAAAATATTGGAAGTGGAAGAATTCTACCGAATGTAATGTAAATGTTTAAAAACATGTTGTTATTTGTGCACTATAATAATTTGAAATAAAAATAATTACAATTAAGTAACAGCTTACCTCAGTGAAAATGTTCATCAATTATAGTGCGACGTATTGATCGTCCTGGTAATGTGTCATCATGATACATTTGTTGACCGGGAGGCATTGGCTCATTATCGTCGATATCGGGGCCCCTGTTGCTACTTAATAGCCTGAGCAGCCGCATAATTTCCACATCTTCTGGTGGCTCTTCCTTGCTTGTGTTCCTTGCAATATTATGCAAGACAGCCGTACTCACTATAACTGCCATTGTGTTTCGTGGATTACTCCTCATTTCCATAGATAAAATGGGGAGTCTCCTCTTCCACAAACCATATTGTCTCACCACAGTGTTCCTTGTTGTAATGTGAGACCTATTATATCGGTGATCTGACGCACTCTGTGGATTTGAAAGTGGTGTCAGTAAGTAAGGTCTGCATGCATAGTCACTATCTCCTAGTAAGTGACCGACTGGTATTCACCATTTTCAAAGTGGGGCCTTCGACTACAATTACGAAATACACTCCTGGAAATTGAAATAAGAACACCGTGAATTCATTGTTCCAGGAAGGGGAAACTTTATTGACACATTCCTGGGGTCAGATACATCACATGATCACACTGACAGAACCACAGGCACATAGACACAGGCAACAGAGCATGCACAATGTCGGCACTAGTACAGTGTATATCCACCCTTCGCAGCAATGCAGGCTGCTATTCTCCCATGGAGACGATCGTAGAGATGCTGGATGTAGTCCTGTGGAACGGCTTGCCATGCCATTTCCACCTGGCGCCTCAGTTGGACCAGCGTTCGTGCTGGACGTGCAGACCGCGTGAGACGACGCTTCATCCAGTCCCAAACATGCTCAATGGGGGACAGATCCGGAGATCTTGCTGGCCAGGGTAGTTGACTTACACCTTCTAGAGCACGTTGGGTGGCATGGGATACATGCGGACGTGCATTGTCCTGTTGGAACAGCAAGTTCCCTTGCCGGTCTAGGAATGGTAGAACGATGGGTTCGATGACGGTTTGGATGTACCGTGCACTATTCAGTGTCCCCTCGACGATCACCAGTGGTGTACGGCCAGTGTAGGAGATCGCTCCCCACACCATGATGCTGGGTGTTGGCCCTGTGTGCCTCGGTCGTATGCAGTCCTGATTGTGGCGCTCACCTGCACGGCGCCAAACACGCATACGACCATCATTGGCACCAAGGCAGAAGCGACTCTCATCGCTGAAGACGACACGTCTCCATTCGTCCCTCCATTCACGCCTGTCGCGACACCACTGGAGGCGGGCTGCACGATGTTGGGGCGTGAGCGGAAGACGGCCTAACGGTGTGCGGGACCGTAGCCCAGCTTCATGGAGACGGTTGCGAATGGTCCTCGCCGATACCCCAGGAGCAACAGTGTTCCTAATTTGCTGGGAAGTGGCGGTGCGGTCCCCTACGGCACTGCGTAGGATCCTACGGTCTTGGCGTGCATCCGTGCGTCGCTGCGGTCCGGTCCCAGGTCGACGGGCACGTGCACCTTCCGCCGACCACTGGCGACAACATCGATGTACTGTGGAGACCTCACGCCCCACGTGTTGAGCAATTCGGCGGTACGTCCACCCGGCCTCCCGCATGCCCACTATACGCCCTCGCTCAAAGTCCGTCAACTGCACATACGGTTCACGTCCACGCTGTCGCGGCATGCTACCAGTGTTAAAGACTGCGATGGAGCTCCGTATGCCACGGCAAACTGGCTGACACTGACGGCGGCGGTGCACAAATGCTGCGCAGCTAGCGCCATTCGACGGCCAACACCGCGGTTCCTGGTGTGTCCGCTGCGCCGTGCGTGTGATCATTGCTTGTACAGCCCTCTCGCAGTGTCCGGAGCAAGTATGGTGGGTCTGACACACTGGTGTCAATGTGTTCTTTTTTCCATTTCCTGGAGTGTATTTTACTATCGTGGACAGAGCCAGGCCACCGAGCCACAATGTCCCGTATTATTAAATTGTATTCGCTGATTGTTTGACAGTTAAAGGAGAAATATGATTCCCAATTGCGGAAACATTTTGCAGTCTGTCACCCAGGTCACTGAATCCTTATGTAAGTGCAATCCACTGTACCAATCACTCCAGGAAATCCAGCCAATGTGTTGAAGCCGTCCATCACAGAGCGTACTTAATTTCGAAAAGGAAACTTTATATATTGACGAGACATTGTTGCTATGGTTCCCGACACTTCACTTATAATTCTTTGTGCCCTTGTAGAGTGTATATTAGCACTGTCACCAATTACTATATTAAATGCTCCAGTTGCGTACGCCCTTAATGTCATCAGAAGTCTGTTCATGGGCGAGACCGGATTGTTTGGGTAAGTTGGAGATTCTAACCTATCGTGGATTTGATCCAATAACCACCACACCGTTTCTTTTGAAACACCGTAATCTTCGAAAGGATTTCCCCTTTCCACAAGTACACCAACACGGTTGCAACGATTTATATGTTGAAGACATAGCATTTCTTCGTCTTCTATGCCATCTAAGACGTCAAAACGCGCTGCCATGTTACGTATTTACAATAAGCTAACCACTATCAATTCGAGATAATCGACAATTCGAGCTCGGTTAACTTTAATCGCGATGAAATCCCTCGATTAATTTTGATCGAGGTTGGTGGAGCCGAATATCGAGTTAATCAGGGTTGAATGCTGACCTGACCGCGGTTAACTTTTAATTGGTGTTGGTGCAGTCGGCCCAAACTGTTTAAGATGTGCATCTCCCTAGCAGCTGCATGTGGCCGCCTGCTTCTTCTCAACTCCAGAGCATACAATTTGAAGGAGCGCTACCGTAAAGATCGTGCATGCATTACCAATGTACGTTCTTCAATCAACACCTGCTCATGTTGATAATTTCCTGCCGTCTCACAGAAAACGGTATTTGCGGTACAATAACAGCATTAAAGTATAGCCTTGAATATGAAAATAAGTGACTTGTCTTCCCTCAAAGCTTAAAAAAAAATGAACAACTACAGATTTTGGATTCGCTTATTTTTGAGTATGTAAATTACGAGTTATTTTTTTAAACTCTGTATCCTTGCAATCACCAAGCAATGCAAACACCTCGCCTTGGACTAACAGTTTCGGCCGACGAAAAACAGTGCAGTTATGTATTAAAGAAAACCTCGAGTGGTAAGGGCACTGTAGATTTCAATAGTGCTCAATGAAACACCATAGCAATGTAAAAAGAAAAAATTCCCGGATGGTTTCTGAAATCTGTTGCATATTTTCATGTCTTATGTATTTAGGAAAATTATGGCAGAATGGACTCCTGTGGGACAGCCAGCAAGTTGCTTGAAAACGTGAGCTAATAATTTTTCTACATTTCCGTTAAAATTAAAGAAATTGTACTGTTACGATATTTACGAAGCAAATTTTACGTGTTAGATAAATATTTCAAAAGCTAATGTTTATTTATCTTTGTGAGTATATTTAAAGTGTTTTCTGTAATATGTTTTGTTGATATACTTTAAAGTGATATTTTGAAAGAATTTTGGTAGATAAACTTAAGGAGAGCATGGTAGTCAGAACTATAAGATTATGCAAATATTAATAATCAGGGCTAGGAAAACTGTTTCAGTAGAAATAAATATAATAAGATTTCACAAACCAGTAGACTTTTCATTTGAAATATTTTTGTCGAACTACTGAAATTGTATTTGAAGACAAAAAGCATATTTCAAGTATCTGCCATAAAATAAAACGACATATGATTTAAAGGCTGCTCCTAAGAACTGAGATACCGCGTTTATAATGTTTCCAAAATTCTAATTTTGTCTGAACGAAAAAATCACAATTCCGAACAGAAATTACCGAAGAGGATGTGTAAGGTACCTCTCATTTGCAGATAAGAGCGCATTTTACTTTATTTCCAGTTCTACTGTTTCACATACGCCACAGAGTGTGCACCACAGTCAGCAGTCATCGATAGGATGCCCTTCGATCTATTCATGCTGCAGACCATGCTCTCATACCGTTAATAGTTGGCTTATAATCAGTGTGAACATGTTCGTTTTATGGTGTTTCTTAAAAAAATGTCCATAGTGGCATCTTGTCTGAAAATTATTAGAAATATCTTTCATACTCCGACGGCACTGTTAGGGCTCTGCAAGGCGACACAAAACTACGAGAGCATCCAAACATAACAGGTAGGCGGAATTCTTACAAGGCGACTCACTAACTGAGTTCAAGGACGGACTGGCTTAATTATCGCAAAAATCGGTTGGGAATGTGTGTGCAGTTATACTGTGCACCCCTCATACCACCATCTACGGACTCAGCGGGTAAACTGAGACATTTCTGGAGGTTTAGTGTGAGTGGGGGATTGCTTCATTTGTGACCGTTTGGGTCGATAATCTGCCGATTTTCCTCCTCCTCAATTTGTGCATTAAGATTCTAGGCAGAATGAATGTTTTTTTCTTCATATTGCTTATTAATGACGTGGCAGACAATATTAACAGTACCGTCACACTTTCTTAGATAATCTAATTATCGATATTGAAACACTATTGGAAAAAAACAGCACGAAACTCCGCTAACATCTTGACAAGATTTCAAAACGGTAGAAAGTTTGCCAATTTCTTTTAAATGTTCAGCAATGGAAAACTGTACACTTCATAAAAATCGGAAAAGTGGTATATAATGACAACAAGACTAATGAGCGACGAATAGAATAAGTCGATTTATATAAATACCCATATTCAACAGCAATTCCTAGTGGTATGAAATGGATTCATCACATTTACACTATTGTAACTAATGCTGGTGGCAGACTGGTCTTCACTGGCAACATACTGGAAAAATGCAGTCAAGCTACATACGAGTCTGCTTGCTAATCATTTGTGCTTTCCATATTTGAATATTGTTCAATTGTGTTTTAGACACACATCTAATAGGACCAATAGGGAATTCTGAATCCACACAAACTATTCGCAGTGTATGTTTGGTCCACGGAGAGCGTCATGAAAATGTCTCAGAACTTGACTAGGAAGACCCCTGAAGGTATTCGCCTATTATTTCTCGAGAAGGGTCAGTATGTGAAGAATGGTGAGACATTCATCATCCCCATACATTACACTTCGATGAAGATCGTGAAGAGAAGATTATATTAATTACAGCACACCCATAGGGTACGACAGCAACGGTAAGAAACGCTAAGTACCCACTGCAGTGCACTGCATGATGGTTTGAAGAATGTTTAGATAGATTTAAATCTTAGCATCTTTCTCTCGATCCAATCCGAAATTAAATTCACGCGGTTTCTACATAGGAGGGTCCTGTCTCTGAATATCTGTCACTACGAAATTTATTACGAGCCCACCAATAAATATGCTATTGTTGTTGCTTCTTCCACTCCAGACACAGAGTTCGGTCAGCACTTCGTACTCTATTTTGCATAGGAAAATAGCCACTAGCCCGTCTCAGGTGACTAATTATGGTGACAAAGCAACTATGAGCTCAGTTCGCGGTCCATTACTTCCTTAGGTAGTATCTGCATTTCAGCACCTGTGGCTGCAGCGTTTGGGAGGAAAGGACCACCATTTCGGACATTGTCTTTGTGAAGCCATGTGAATAATATTGATATTGTTCTCATGCTAATGTCTTCTGAATCGGAATGCAGGGTTGTCATTGCACTAAAAATCTCTCCTGATTCAAATCTTCAATCAGCCTCCAGACTAAACTCTTAGTAGTAATAATAATTTATGTTATCCGTAGATCACTTATACATGAATACTGCACATGTCACGGTTTTACAATTTGAGAATACCAACAGCATAATTCACATATAGACCCATTTACATGCATACAGATCTACACTCCTGGAAATGGAAAAAAGAACACATTGACACCGGTGTGTCAGACCCACCATACTTGCTCCGGACACTGCGAGAGGGCTGTACAAGCAATGATCACACGCACGGCACAGCGGACACACCAGGAACCGCAGTGTTGGCCGTCGAATGGCGCTAGCTGCGCAGCATTTGTGCACCGCCGCCGTCAGTGTCAGCCAGTTTGCCGTGGCATACGGAGCTCCATCGCAGTCTTTAACACTGGTAGCATGCCGCGACAGCGTGGACGTGAACCGTTTGTGCAGTTGACGGACTTTGAGCGAGGGCGTATAGTGGGCATGCGGGAGGCCGGGTGGACGTACCGCCGAATTGCTCAACACGTGGGGCGTGAGGTCTCCACAGTACATCGATGTTGTCGCCAGTGGTCGGCGGAAGGTGCACGTGCCCGTCGACCTGGGACCGGACCGCAGCGACGCACGGATGCACGCCAAGACCGTAGGATCCTACGCAGTGCCGTAGGGGACCGCACCGCCACTTCCTAGCAAATTAGGGACACTGTTGCTCCTGGGGTATCGGCGAGGACCATTCGCAACCGTCTCCATGAAGCTGGGCTATGGTCCCGCACACCGTTAGGCCGTCTTCCGCTCACGCCCCAACATCGTGCAGCCCGCCTCCAGTGGTGTCGCGACAGGCGTGAATGGAGGGACGAATGGAGACGTGTCGTCTTCAGCGATGAGAGTCGCTTCTGCCTTGGTGCCAATGATGGTCGTATGCGTGTTTGGCGCCGTGCAGGTGAGCGCCACAATCAGGACTGCATACGACCGAGGCACACAGGGCCAACACCCGGCATCATGGTGTGGGGAGCGATCTGCTACACTGGCCGTACACCACTGGTGATCGTCGAGGGGACACTGAATAGTGCATGGTACATCCAAACCGTCATCGAACCCATCGTTCTACCATTCCTAGACCGGCAAGGGAACTTGCTGTTCCAACAGGACAATGCACGTCCGCATGTATCCCGTGCCACCCAACGTGCTCTAGAAGGTGTAAGTCAACTACCCTGGCCAGCAAGATCTCCGGATCTGTCCCCCATTGAGCATGTTTGGGACTGGATGAAGCGTCGTCTCACGCGGTCTGCACGTCCAGCATGAACGATGGTCCAACTGAGGCGCCAGGTGGAAATGGCATGGCAAGCCGTTCCACAGGACTACATCCAGCATCTCTACGATCGTCTCCATGGGAGAATAGCAGCCTGCATTGCTGTGAAAGGTGGATATACACTGTACTAGTGCCGACATTGTGCATGCTCTGTTGCCTGTGTCTATGTGCCTGTGATTCTGTCAGTGTGATCATGTGATGTATCTGACCCCAGGAATGTGTCAATAAAGTTTCCCCTTCCTGGGACAATGAATTCACGGTGTTCTTATTTCAATTTCCAGGAGTGTAATTTGGGAAGGATGAACCACATTGTCGGCCGTGACCTGAAGTAATTTAGGGAAACTACGGAAAATCCAAATCAGTATGCTTGGATGGAGATAGGAGCCTCCACTCTCCCGTGTAAACGGTCAGGTTGCTTAAAACAGTGCTACCTCACCCGGCTTATCTGTTCTTTACAATACTGTTTTGCAAAGAAGTTGTTTAATATTGTAAAAGACTACTGTTACACTGTACATTCATCTCTCACTCCCAGACCGCGACTTAGTCCCCCTAAACAATTTAACGGAAATTGCAGTATGGTAGCATGACCACTAGGTATGGTGCTGGCGAGGTAAAATATTCCTCCATTCAGGTTGTGTACATGGCAGTACAATACGGCCGTTTTTCCTAGCTATTGTATGTGTGAGAGAGAATACTCCTCCGTTCACTTGTATCCACTAAGTTCAGACCACTTTCTTATTAGAAACACATCAAAAAAAGTGTTGCATCACCTCGTTTTCCAGAACACCTAAACATAGACGTTGACTGTGGATATTGTATCCCAGACACAGTCCCTTTGACTGTTCAGAGGTGTCACTAAGCCTGCCCAAAGTTGTAAACAACGAAGCATGAGTACCGTCTATTAGACAGAGGGAGCCAGACGATTGTTGCTTTGCGCCAGGAAGGGCTCTCAACAAGGAAACTGTCCAGGCGTCTCGGAGTGAACCAAAGCGATGTTGTTCAGACATGGAGGAGACGCAGAGAGACAGGAACTGTCGATGACATGCCTCACTCAGGCCACCCAAGGGCTACTATTGCAGTGGATGGCCGCTACCTACTGATTATGGCTCGGAGGAACCCTGACAGCAACACCACCATGTTGAATAATGCTTTTCGTGCAGCCACAGAACGTCGTGTTCAGACTCAAACTGTGCGCAATAGACTGCAATAGGCGCAAGTTCAAACCAGGCGTCCATGGCTAGTCTATCTTTGTAACCACGACACCATGCAGCGCAGTATAGATGGGCCCGACAACATGCCGAATGGACCGCTCACGATTGACATCACGTTCTCTTCACCGATGTGTGTCGCTTATGCCTTCAACCAAACAATCATCGGAGACGTGTTTGGTGGGAACCCGGTCAGGTTGAACGACTTAGACACACTGTCGAACGAGTGCAGCAAGGTGGAGGTTCCCTGCTGTTTTGGGGTGGCATTATTTGGGGCCGACGTACGCCACTTGCTGTAATGGAAGGCGACGTAATGGCTGTACGATACATGCATGCCAGCGTCCGACCTATAGTGCAACCATACTGGCGAGGCATTCGTCTCGATGGACAATTCGCGCCCCCATTGTGCACATCTTGTGAATGTCTTCCTTCAGAATGACAACATCGCTCGACTAGAGTGGCCATCGTGTTTTCCAGACATGAACCCTATCAAGCATGCCTGGGACAGAGGGCTGTTTATGGACTACGTCACCCACCAACCACTCTGGGGGATCTAGATTATATTAGACTACATTTCCTTTCATTCCAATTGATCCGTGGTGAGGAGGTCCTCCAGAACGTAGAACATGTCAGAAAAACAATTTTACATGACTAGTATTTAAAACTGAAGCAAATAACCTGATGTACCTTCCACTGGTCCCAAGTGGAATGATAGTCATTTTTTTAATGAACACTATATGAAAGAATCATTTTACAAACACTCATTTACTAAGATCGCATTAAATGCACTGAATTTAAAATTTTAAAAAATGTTTCTTATTTATAAGGAAATAAACACTTAGTAGAGTACTGCAATACTTATTTACAGTGAACACATTAATGCTCTGAAATGGTGCAGAAGTTAGATTGTACTTACACACACACACACACACACACACACACACACACACACACACATAAATCAGCTGGTTGTACTGAGAAATTCATTAATGGAGTAGAAGGAATTGGCCACCAATAAATCATTTAGGCTTCTCTTAAACTGAATTTCATTGGTCGTTAAGCTTTTTATGCCTGCTAGCAAGTTACTGAAAATGTGTGTTCCTGAATAATGCAGACCTTTTTGTACAAAAGTAAGTGACTTTAAATCCTTGTGAAGATTGTTCTAATTTCTAATATTGATTCCATGAATTGAGCTGTTGGTTTGAAAAAGTGATATGCGAGAATGTTTAATGACAAATTTCATCAAGGAATAAATATATTGGGAAGAAGAACTTAGTATCCCTAGTTCTCTAAACAGGTTTCTGCAGGATGTTCTTGAGTTCACACCATATATAACTCTTATTGCACGTTTTTGTGCCCAGAAAACTTTAGCTTGGCTTGATGAATTACCCCAAAACATAATCCTATATGATATTATGGAATGAAAATAACCATAGTATGCCAGCTTTTTCATTTTTATATCCCCTATGTCTGACACAATTCGCATTCCAAATAGAGATTTGTTAAGGTGCTTCGGCACTTCTGTGGTGTGCACCAACCAGTTTAATTTATTATCAAGCTGTAATCCCAAGAATTTAACACTGTCAACTTGTTCCATCTGCTTGTCATCGTATGTTAGAATACTTGTGGGACACCCCTTACAAGTTCTGAACTGCATGTAGTGTGTTTTTGCAAAGTTTAGTGACAAAGAATTGGCTAGGAACCAGTGATTAACGTCCACAAATATGTTATTAGCCGATCTTTCAAAGATTACACTTGATTTGCTATTTATTGCAATGTTTGTATCATCAGCAAACAAAACAAACTTGGCATCTGGTAACGTTAGTGATGAAAGGTCATTGATACACACAAGAAAAAGTAAGGGCCCTAAGGTGGAACCTTGTGACACCCCACTTGTAATCTTTCCCCAGTTACATGATGCCTGATAGCTTTATACATGTCTCTTTCTTAATAACACCCTTTGTTTCCTGCCAGAGATATAAGATTTGAACCATTTTGGAGCATTTCTGTTACACCATAATATTCTAATTTACTTATAAGGATATTCTGGTTTACACCATCAAATGCCTTTGACAGACCACAAAATATACCAGTTGCCTGTAATTTTTTGTCTAATGAATTAAGTACATTTTCACTGTAAGTGCAGATAGCCTTCTTAATAACAGAACCCTTTAGAAATTGGAAGTGCGACTTTGACAGTATGTTAATTGTGCTAAGATGGTTATAAAGCCTATTGTACGTTACCTTTCCTACAATTTTTGAGAATGCTGGCAAAAGTGAAGTTGGACAGAAATTTGATGCCATTTCCTTATCTCTGTTCTCAAACAGTGGCTTAACTTCAACATATTTCAACCATTCTGGAAATATTCCAGTGATAAACGACTGGTTACACAGATATCTTAATATGTTCCTTTATTCAGAATCACATTGTTTAATGAACTTTGTTGATATTTCATCACACCCACTAGATATTTTTGATTGTAAAGATTTTATGATGGACATTACTTCTGTTGAGATAGTGAGGGTCAAATTCATATTATGCAAGTTACTTGAAATGTCTGATCTGAGGTATTCCATAGCGGCATCTACACAACCTGACAACCCCATCTTTTCTGTAACAGTCATGAAATGTTTATTAAAAGTTCTGCAACCTTATCCACATCTGTCAACAATGTATCATTTACTCTTAATGCTATTTGTCCCCCTTCATGTCTGGTTCTACCTGCCTCCTCCTTCACTATATCCCATATTGTCTTTGTTTTCTTATCTGATGTGACTATCTTCTCCTTATAATATATTTGCTTTGATGTCCATATTACAGTCTTTAATATTTTGCAGTATTTATTGTAATGTGCTATAGCATCACTATCAGAACTGTTACGGATTGACAGATATGGTTTTCTTTTTGTTTTTCAAGATGCCTCTATTCCTTGAGTAATCCATGGCTTCTTTATAGACTTTGCTCTAATCTTGGTTAGTTTTGGGGGAAAACAGTGTTCAAATAAGGTAAGCACTTTCTTAGCAAAAGTGTTATATTTTTCATTCATGCTGTGAGCACTGTGAACATCACTCTAGTGAATGTCTCTGAGGAGTGTCCTAAAATAATCAATTTTTGAGTTATTGATTACCTTTTTGAGCTCAGATTTAACAGATTTTATATCCTCTTCAGTATTAACATTTAACAGAAGGAACTGCATGTCATGGTCTGAGATGCTATTGACTATTGGATTTGTAATATAAATTTGTTCATTGGACTTTTCTATAAAGATATTATCAATGGATATTTGTGAGCAATTGGCTATCCTAGTGGGGAACTTTACAGTGGGAATTAAGTTGAATGACAGTGATACTAACTCAAATAAGTTATTATTGTGATGTTATTTAAGGAAATCTACACTGAAGTCACCAACCACTATTTCTATGCTTTTGGTTGTTAAATGGGCCAGTACAGCTTTAAGGTGGTTTATGAACAGATTAAAGTTACCTGCAAGTGCTCGACATACACTTAATATTATGACGGTTTTTTGTGAAATTCTACTTCTGTTGCATGTACTTCCATATCTATTCTAGGTAAAATTTATTAATGTCTATGTTCTTAAATTTATGACAGTTCCTGATGAATGTGGCAACTCCTCCTTTCTCCATTTCTGCTCTACAAAAATGAGATGTTCAGAGAGGCAGATTATGTCAGCTGGGCCTGAGGACTCTAATTCATCCATGCAGATAATTAATTCATTAATTTTATTTCTCAGACTGTAACACCATAGCTCTAATGCTGTGCTGATTTATTTTGCTTTTGTTTCATTTAATGTTACATTGCTGTGCTTCTGTAAATGTGTTTGTTTGAATAGGTAACACAAAACTGTATACTCCTTTCTTTGTTAAAACTTTGATGTCATGATTTGATTGTATGCTGTGTAGCATATCTCTCGTTTAAAGGCTTTGACCCATTTGGAGGGAACAAAACTTACTGTATATAATTGTAATTTTTTGTAGAGATGTCAATATGTGTAAATGTTTTGTTTTATTTAATGCATTTGGTTGCTGTTATGTAAATTGCTGATCCTCACTTAGGGTTCTTAGTTAGTTTGTATGTAAATGGTGTAGTAGTTCCCCTCGGGAACGGAACTGTGTGGTGCGCGCAAACTGTGGTTGGCCTAGGTGGAAAAGGTGGAACTGATAGTCAGTCGGAGACGAGCCAGCAGTCGGAGACGAGCTACGAATCCGTGCACTGCCATTATAAAGGTGCACATTGTGCTGATTCAGAGAGAGGCTTTTCCTGCTTCTTCCCAAGGCCTCGGATGGATGGATAAATAGCTGGAACTATTCTGGAGTTTGTATCTATCATCGCCACCAAGAAATGACAGAGTCCAGCAATTCTGCCTAAAATTCCACCTACCAACATGCAGTTGCCACCACATTGCGCAATCATTGCAACGTAATACTATAATGATGTACAGTGAAGGATCAGCTTAATGGACGTGCTAATGTGATGAAATATAAGGTAATTTGTATCTGAAATTATGTACCTACCTTGATTTTTCTCCTCATCATAACACCTCTCAGGTTCCTCTCCATTTGAGCTAAAGTGATATCCGAGTGTCCTTACTAAAAGAAATTAAAGCGCAGTATTTTGCTAATTAATGCCTCTTGAACTTAGTAAAAGGAAAGTTAAAGTTAATGTAGCAATAGAGTGAGTTAAAGTAAATGTTATTTGCTCAAAATAATTTTCCTATTAAAACTGCTATTTAAAGTGCTGTTGCTAACTTCAATATTAAAAGTTATTAAGACTGAGGCTTATAAGGCAAATGATCACATTATTGTCTGTAGTAAAATTCTTAAAGGTGAGTCAGTTCTTGCAATTTGGTCAGTATTGTGTTTCGCTGTAGTAAAAGTGAGAAAGATGCAGTTGTGGAACATTATATATTCAAGTTTGCTAAGTGTTTGTGTATCTTGTGTGTTAGAAGTGCATGTTAATAGTAATGTTATAAAGATCATTCACTTTATGTAAGCCTGAAAGTAATAGGGTGTTTCGGTATCTCTTATAATTTTTGCAAATAGCTTGTGCTGCTCCAGTTGTCAGCTTCAATCTTAAAACATATGTGTGTCAGAGTTCATTGCACTCGCGTGTGGCTAAGTCTAGGTTGTGTTTGTCCATTATAGTTACTTATACCTACTTTCATAAACGAGAACGTTAATCATTCTTTTTCCTAATTAGGCTGGCGACCGTTTTCTTTATACGTTAAACAGTGCAGATAGGCAAAATTTTATTTATTACTGTTCAAACATTTACGTAAATCTGACTTTCATTTCCGATAAGCCACCTCTGTTAGGTACAACACGGTCAACTTAACAAAATTCCTCCCAGAGGGTAACACTGCTCTGCTGCTTTGTACCATAATTGCTTTTACAAAATAGTTTTATGTCGCAACCTGTTTCTAGCATTGAGGTTATGGTGCAGTAGTAGTAGCAGACAGGAGTGTTATACGTGGCTTTTCCGTGACAGGTCTATTTGTTCTGTTGGGGACATACTACGTAATAAACCAAACTTGGTACTTCATAGTATAAGCTACGTAAATACGCTGTTGCAGTGTTATAAGTCCTCTAATATTTTGATGCAATAAAGATAGCTGACATTTCACATTGACTGAGGTAAAATTGGGTAGAGTTGAGATTTCAACTGATTGTTGAAAATCCTTAACCAACAGCTGTTTATGCTGATGTAATAAGCTAGAATTATGTTTCTTTCTCAAACTGAAGTTTTGTTTCAGTCTGTAGGTTATTATCAATGAACTTGTGGACAGTATACCATGACGAATACAGGCATGCATCAATGCAAGAAGATTTGCTTCTGGGTATTAGAGGTGCCGGTGTATACAGCAATCTGGACCACCACCTCTAAAGGTCTCGCTGTATGGTGATAAAACATGCAGTGTGTGGTTGCATGAGCAATACAAAGGGTGGAAATGATGTTTATGTTGATCTCTATTCCAATTATCTGTACAGGTTCTCGACCTCTGTGAGTCGAGGTGATGCAAAACGTTTTTTGATGTGTGTTCATGGGAAATGTATTTCCATTTACTAACTGGAACTTCTTGGCATTTAGACATCTTCACATCCATTCATTTACAGTAGTTCAACCTCCCTTCATATCTCTTCTCTGTTAGACTGTTGTAATCTCCCATTATTATTATACATCCATTTCACGAAACAAGCGTTGACAACTACATTGAACAACATTCATTTAATCATCACCCGCAGCGAAATGAGATTGAGACAGTGTCAGAAAGGGACCGATTCTAATGGTTAAATCATCCAGTGTAAGTTTCCCATTGTTTCACAGGACCGCTTAATGAAATTTTCTGAATGCTTCCTTTAAAGACGACACAACCGAATTTTTTCTTCTACCCTTCCTTATACAATGTCTGCCAATCACGATCTCGTCATCTGAAGGACTTCAAACCGTTATCGTCCCACCTTCCTTTTAATCATCGCTTATTATTCTCCAGGTTTTCCTTCGCATTAAAGCAAGCTATTATGTGAATGCATTACGCAAGGGATATCCCAGTACTCGTGCATGTCTGTTAAACAAAACTGGAACATGATCACGCTTCATACTACGTTCTGCGTTAACTGAGATCTATGATGCATATAACAAGCGTGCTTAAAAATACTGCAAATTGCCGGTAGTCCCCAACCCACCGTCAGGCTGTTCGCGTTTTCAGAAGCCACGCGAAAACCCACTCTACTACTTCGTGAGTTTTAATTAAGTGCCGCGAATATAGGTGGCATGTTCTCCGTGTTTTAAGCGTTGCATTTAATTACCCTCCCCTCCGTTGGAGACACTTGTGTCCTGCTGACGGGAAAATATTACCTGTCACGCGAAATTGACTGAAGTCCCGTCATTATCGGCCGCCAACGACTGGGAAGGGACACGATGATAGGGAACCATTCCGATAACTGAAACATTGGGCTTCCGTGAGCAAATGACTGAAAAAAGATAAATGGGTAAGGGCTCTCATCAACCGGAACGAGACCAGGACGAACGATTCCCATAGAATATCAAGAACTGCGCCTCAGTGTGGTAGGTCGTGGATGTGGACGACGGATGCGACAGACTGTGCACTTGTTCTCGCTAATTGGGTGAATTGTTTACCAATAACAATCGAGATAACGAGAGCTTCACAGCATCCTGTAACTAGCACCCAGATGAGGGAGCCATACTATGCTATGAGTCGGTTGCTTTGATTTCCTCTGTCGGTTCGACCTCTCACTTTACCATCACTCTCTCTCCCTCTCTCCCTCCCTACCACCCTAGATCCCTCGCCCCCCCCCCCCTCTCTCTCTCTCTCTCTCTCTCTCTCTCTCTGAGGAGAACGCAAAACAGGTTACTGTAATCTCGTTACAGATGGGACAGTCATGAACTATGCCGTGTTTCTGTTGGTTGGACAACAAACCCCAATAAACTTCTTTACAAATACTACTATAAAAATCTTCCTGTAACATCAGATCCCAACACTTTATCGTATGCAACAGGGACTTAATGAGACAATAAATGTTTGCGCTGTCCTCCGATTCTTGGTGACAACCACGTGCAAACAACAGCAATAACTCGTCAGTGACCTCTTAGAAAAAGCGTATGTGACTTACGAACTTCCCCTGATAGCTATTTTTTGCGAAACAATAATCCACAGACCGAAATGTGAAACGGAAGAGAAGAATGCAAACATAAAACTCTGATAACAATTTTGTCAATCCACATAGAGGAGAGAAACAAAAAGTCACCAAAATACTGCTTACAATTAAAGAAACAAAGTTATTAAACGAAAAATAAGAACGTATGAATTGAAGCTTACATCTTTTCAGTATTTATTCAGCCTTGACTTTTAAATACGAAATATCTAACCCATATATGAACGTCATATGTAACATAAAATCTTTTCACAGTGAGATAAATAGTAAATGAACTTTTAGCTTGTAGTGTTTGCACGTTTATCTCATAAAATTCAATTCTACAAATTTCAATATGTTGACATTTCATAGCTATCCTTAAACAACCTGCCTAAAATTGTTTCGTCTGACATGTCTAACATGACCAAAGTACTAAATGCTGTTGTGAATGATACTCCCCTAAAAGACAATAAAATTTCATAATACCAAAAAAACTAAACAAGTTATCTCGCTTTGCATCATCTTGAAAATCAACTGTGGACTTGTATCTCCACAATTCAACCAAAATTTGAACTTTGACAGTTGTTTACAGCCGTTTTCCTGGCAAGCCCTGGTAAAGACGTATCTAGCTATTGTTTATTTTGCGACAAGAGTCAACTTCACTAGTGCAACATGAAATAGATTCTTGAGACTCAGAAAGATATAACTATACGTGATAGTGTGTGCTTAGTTCACTAGACATATGAACTAGCAAGAGATCGGTTGCTGACTCTCGTGTAATGGAAACGTCTGTCCCATGCATATGCTTGGGAAGTCAGTACGATCTGTTGATCTGTAACAACTCGGATCATTACTTGTGTACAACCACTAATCTTTCAGTGCGGAAGTAGTTTCTGTATGAGCGTATGATTTGCAACGGCTGCACTACCGCATTTACCGTTACATTCCTTTCGGAATACTTACCTAGAAATGCTGACAATCACACTATCATAATAGTAATACGCTAATATCGAAAACTGGATTGCCGGTTTTTAATGTTAGTTGTACAAGGAGTCCACGAAACGTATGTAGTTCGCATGATACATTGTAATATGTTGTTCTTGTGGTCTTCAGTCCTGAGACTGGTTTGATGCAGCTCTCCATGCTACTCTATCCTGTGCAAGCTTCTTCATCTCCCAGTACCTACTGCAACCTACATCCTTCTGAATCTGCTTAGTGTATTCATCTCTTGGTCTCCCTCTACGATTTTTACCCTCCACGCTGCCCTCCAATGCTAAATTTGTGATCCCTTGATGCCTCAAAACATGTCCTACCAACCGATCCCATCTTCTAGTCAAGTTGTACCACAAACTTCTCTTCTCCCCAATCCTATTCAATACCTCCTCATTAGTTACGTGATCTACCCACCTTATCTTCAGCATTCTTCTGTAGCACCACATTTCGAAAGCTTCTATTCTCTTCTTGTCCAAACTAGTTATCGTCCATGTTTCACTTCCATACATGGCTACACTCCGTACAAATATTTTCAGAAACGACTCCCTGACACTTAAATCGATCCTCGATGTTAACAAATTTCTCTTCTTCAGAAACGATTTCCTTGCCATTGCCAGTCTACATTTTATATCCTCTCTACTTCGACCATCATCAGTTATTTTACTCACTAAATAGCAAAATTCCTTTACTACTTTAAGTGTCTCATTTCCTAATCTAATTCCCTCAGCATCACCCGATTTAATTTGACTA
This sequence comes from Schistocerca piceifrons, assembly GCF_021461385.2. Taxonomy (NCBI): domain Eukaryota; kingdom Metazoa; phylum Arthropoda; class Insecta; order Orthoptera; family Acrididae; genus Schistocerca; species Schistocerca piceifrons. The sequence continues at coordinate 600,499,423 of NC_060141.1, read as the reverse complement.
CATTCCATTATCCTTGTTTTGCTTTTGTTGATGTTCATCTTATATCCTCCTTTCAAGACACTGTCCATTCCATTCAACTGCTCTTCCAAGTCCTTTGCTGTCTCTGACAGAATTACAATGTCATCGGCGAACCTCAAAGTTTTTACTTCTTCTCCATGAATTTTAATACCTACTCCGAATTTTTCTTTTGTTTCCTTTACTGCTTGCTCAATATACAGATTGAATAACATCGGGGACAGGCTACAACCCTGTCTCACTCCTTTCCCAACCACTGCTTCCCTTTCATGCCCCTCGACTCTTATAACTGCCATCTGGTTTCTGTACAAATTGTAAATAGCCTTTCGCACCCTGTATTTTACCCCTGCCACCTTCAGAATTTGAAAGAGAGTATTCCAGTTAACATTGTCAAAGGCTTTCTCTATGTCTACAAATGATAGAAACGTAGGTTTGCCTTTACTTAATCTTTCTTCTAAGATAAGTCGTAAGGTTAGTATTGCCTCACGTGTTCCAACATTTCTACGGAATCCAAACTGATCTTCCTCGAGGTCCGCTTCTACCAGTTTTTCCATTCGTCTGTAAAGAATTCGCATTAGTATTTTGCAGCTGTGACTTATTAAACTGATAGTTCGGTAATTTTCACGTCTGTCAACAACTGCTTTCTTTGGGATTGGAATTATTATATTCTTCTTGAAGTCTGAGGGTATTTCGCCTGTCTCATACATCTTGCTCACCAGATGGTAGAGTTTTGTCATGACTGGCTCTCCCAAGGCCATCAGTTGTTCTAATGGAATGTTGTCTATTCCCGGGGTCTTGTTTCGACTCAGGTCTTTCAGTGCTCTGTCAAATTCTTCACGCAGCAACTTATCTCCCATTTCGTCTTCATCTACATCCTCTTACATTTCCATAATATTGTCCTCAAGTACATCGCCCTTGTATCAACCCTCCATATACTCCTTCCACCTTTCTGCCTTCCCTTCTTTGCTTAGAACTGGGTTGCCTTCTGAGCTCTTGATATTCGTACAAGTGGTATCTTCTCTCCAAAGGTCTCTTTTAATTTTCCTGTATGCAGTATCTATCTTACCCCTAGTGAGACAAGCCTCTACATCCATACATTTGTCCTCTAGCCATCCCTGCTTAGCCATTTTGCACTTCCTGTCGATCTCATTTTTTAGACGTTTGTATTCCTTTTTGCCTGCTTCATTTACTGCATTTTTATATTTTCTCCTTTCATCAATTAAATTGAATATTTCTTCTGTTACCCTAGGATTTCTATTAGCCCTCGTCTTTTTACCTACTTGATCGTCTGCTGCCTTCACTACTTCATCCCTCAGAGCTACCCATTCTACTGTATTTCTTTCCCCCATTCCTGTCAATTGTTCCCTTATGCTCTCCCTCATACTCTCTACAACCTCTGGTTCTTTCAGTTTATCCAGATCCCATCTCCTTAAATTCCCAGCTTTTTGCAGTTTCTTCAGTTTCAGTCTGCAGTTCATAACCAATAGATTGTGGTCAGAATCCACATCTGCCGCTGGAAATGTCTTACAATTGAAACTTCCCTTTGAACAATTTATATATGGCTGTGCTTAAACTGATACACAATATTTTGTTAGCGCAACGCAATCTGACTTTCAAAAATCCCTACAAAAAAATGGCCCTGACTAACATTAAACTATACCTTTCACAAATCACTTACCTCACAAAAATCTTCGCTGCTCAAGCTACTGCAATACAGGAGCGCCACTACTGCCAGCTAAATGAAAGATTCAAACTACTGAAGGCACCAACTACTGATAGGGATAGTTAGCAAATGAAAGATATTAATAGAGAACGAACAATGTATTTACCTTGATATCATCATATATAAATATAGCAGTTCATGACAAATTACAAATCTTCGCCATCTCTCTCCCCACATCCACCACTGCTGGTGGCTCACCTCCAACTGCCCAACGCTACGCGCTGTTCACAGCCAGCTGCCTAACACTACAATGGCAGACAACAATGCAAACTAGCCACAGACTGCACACAGCACAGCCAGTGATTTTCATATTGAGCGCTACGTAACGTTGCCAATAAGAAAACATAAACAGCCTACTTACATAGCCCCCATGCTCCTCACAAAAAATTTTACAAAATTTTTTTTGGGCAGTGGCCAATAATGATTTGATAAAATTTTTCATAATTACAATAACAAAGAAATCAAATGCACACACTTATTGATACAATTTTGGTCAAAAGCTAAAATTTTCTCACAGTTTATAAAGACAGTCCTGATCATTCATTACGGTAATCACAGGTTTTTTTTCACAAAGTCTCATTAGTAAAAGAAATTGCACACAGAAGTAGTGGAAGCCCCAACACAGGTGAGGGGCCCGTGTTACGCCGGACCTCTCGCAGCAAGGCAACCACGGGTTCGTGTGCCAGTAGCAGCCGCCGCTCGTCCCGGGCTGGAAAAGCCTCCTTGCCTGGGGCCACTGCTGCTGCCGCTGCGGCGACAGCGACGGCTGCAACATCATCAACTGCTTCAGGAGCTGCCATGTCCTCTGGTACCCAGGAAACAACGGGATCAGAATCTCATCCAACAAACAGTGTTCCAGGGGGCAATCAAGTTCCTGTTGAAGAGCCTGCAAGTGCTGCCTCTGCAGTTCCATCAGCATCGGGTATTCCTTCAGGAATGCCGTCAAGTGCTCCAGACAGTGAGAGTGATGATAGTGAAGTAGGACGTTTGCAGGCACTTTTGGAAGCGAGAGGACTGCCACCTCATTTATTTGGTGCATTAGGACCTCGAATGCAAACCCTTCTGCATCGTAGTATGGGTGCCAGCTCGTCTTCCAAAGCACAGCAGCTACTTCAAGGTGTTCAAGCGACAGGTGATGAAGGACAACAGCTTCAGGCTGTTATGGAGATGTGTCAGATGTTGGTTATGGGAAATGAGGACACGCTGGCTGGATTTCCGGTGAAACAAGTTGTACCTGCACTTATTACACTTCTTGGGATGGAACATAACTTCGAACTGATGAATCATGCCTGTCGTGCCTTGACATACATGATGGGGGCCCTTCCGAGATCCTCTGCTGTTGTCGTGGATGCTGTACCTGTCTTTCTGGAAAAGCTGCAAGTGATTCAGTGTATGGATGTTGCAGAACAGTCCCTCACAGCTCTGGAGATGTTATCTCGCAGGCATAGCAAAGCAATCCTCCAAGCACGTGGTGTGTCAGCCTGCTTGATGTACCTTGACTTCTTCAGCATCAATGCACAGCGTGCAGCCTTAGCTATCACGGCAAACTGTTGCCAAAATTTACACGCTGATGAATTCCATTTCGTAGCAGATTCAATGGCCTTGTTAGCAAATCGTCTAACACAGCAAGACAAGAAAAGTGTTGAGAGTGTGTGCTTAGCTTTCAGTCGGCTTGTGGACAGTTTCCAAGCAGATCCTTGTAAACTACAGGAGATAGCCAGTCCAGAACTGCTTACAAATTTGCAGCAACTGCTTGCTCTGTCACCACCAGTAATTAGCACAGGGACATTCATTACTGTTCTTCGCATGATGTCAGTGATGTGCTCAAATTGTCCAGATCTTGCACTAACTCTGCTCAAGCAGAACATTGCAGAAACATTATGTTACCTGCTAACTGGATCAGGGGACTGCAGTAATGAGGAGATTGAACTGGTGTCTCGCAGCCCACAGGAGCTGTATGAAATAACTTGCCTTATCGGAGAGCTTATGCCACGTCTACCTACTGATGGAATATTCACAGTTGATGCTCTTTTGGAAAGGCCAAATAACCATGTTCATGATACCGTTCAATGGCAGTGGAGGGATGACCGTGGCTTGTGGCACCCATACAGTACCATAGACTCTCGCATAATTGAGGCTGCTCATCAGTCTGGGGAGGATGAAATCAGCTTATCGACACTAGGTCGAACCTATACAGTGGACTTTCATTCAATGCAGCAGATAAATGAAGACACTGGGACAACGCGGCCAGTCCAGCGTCGTCTGAATCCTGTGTCTCTAGCTGCTACTGTGGATATGAGCTCTGGGACTGTTACGGCTGGAAGCAGTTCGATGTCTGTCAGTAGCTCAAACCCAGCAGACAATATGCATTCCACAGGTTCTCATGCAAACATTGTTAGCCCAACAACAAGTATTCAGCTACCTCCTTGTTTTGGTGGTGGATCATCAGTTAGTTCAAATTCAGAAAGCAACTTCAGTGAAAATAGTGGAATCAGCAGTGCTCAAATGAATGGCAGTAACAGTTCCCGTGATGCACGTGTTGCATGTCTGCGTGAAGAACATGGACTTGCTGCTTCATTCATCCGTTCTTTATTCAGTGTTTTGTATGAGGTATACAGTTCGTCAGCTGGACCAGCCGTTCGTTGTAAATGTTTGCGTGCCTTGCTACGAATGGTGTATTATGCTTCTCCAGATCTTCTTAAGGAGGTACTAAAAAACCAGGTAGTATCTAGCCATATTGCTGGAATGATGGCTTCTCAGGATCTCAGAATTGTAGTTGGAGCATTACAAATGGCAGAAATTTTGATGCAAAAGCTTCCTGATGTGTTTGGTGTTCACTTCAGGAGAGAAGGTGTGATGTATCAAATCAAGCAGTTGGCAGATCCTGATGTGCCATTAGGAGTTAACCTTCCAAAAGGCCAGAACAGTGTTGGAGGTGCTTCAGTGCCCCTGAAGCAGGAATCAATTTGTTCTCTTGCACCACAGCCTGGCCCTTCGTCTGCTCACATCTGTAGCAGTAGTAGCCAGCCAACTGTTAGCAGCAGCCCTACTGGCAGCAGTCCAAATGGCAGCATTTTGCAGCTCGGTGGGAGTTTGAACAGCCAGCTGGGCAGTGGAGCAAGTCTGGTTTTTAGCAGCAGTAGCAGTCAGAATCTGAATCAAAGTCCTGAAGCCAGACGCATATTCCAGCAGCATGAGTCATCTAATTTGGGCGATGATGTGAGGTCACCAAGTCCATCACAGCTACGTCTAAGTGATGTTCTAAAAAGGAAGCGAACACCTAAAAGAAATATGACATCAAACAGGAAATCTCGTCAAGATGATAGTTTATCCTCTTCAGTAATGCAGGATTTTTTCTCAAAAGCAACTTCACTGGGCAGCTCTGGAAGGTCCACACCAACAGGTACAGCCCGTTCCCGCTTTGCAGGAGCAACTTCTAAAACAACAAGCTTTTTAGCAAGTCTTAATCCTGGCAGGGTCGCCATATGAAACTTCCCTTTGAACAATTTATATATGGCTGTGCTTAAACTGATACACAATATTTTGTTAGCGCAACGCAATCTGACTTTCAAAAACCCCTACAAAAGAATGGCCCTGACTAACATTAAACTATACCTTTCACAAATCACTTACCTCACAAAAATCTTCGCTGCTCAAGCTACTGCAATACAGGAGCGCCACTACTGCCAGCTAAATGAAAGATTCAAACTACTGAAGGCACTAACTACTGATAGGGATAGTTAGCAAATGAAAGATATTAATAGAGAACGAACAATGTATTTACCTTGATATCATCATATATAAATATAGCAGTTCATGACAAATTACAAATCTTCGCCATCTCTCTCCCCACATCCACCACTGCTGGCGGCTCACCTCCAACTGCCCAACGCTACGCGCTGTTCACAGCCAGCTGCCTAACACTACAATGGCAGACAACAATGCAAACTAGCCACAGACTGCACACAGCACAGCCAGTGATTTTCATATTGAGCGCTACGTAACGTTGCCAATAAGAAAACATAAACAGCCTACTTACACAATTTAAAACCTGGTTCCTAAATCTCTGTCTTACCATTATATAATCTATCTGATACCTTTTAGTATCTCCAGGATTCTTCCAGGTATACAACCTTCTTTTATGATTCTTCAACCAAGTGTTAGCTATGATTAAGTTATGCTCTGTGCAAAATTCTACAAGGCGGCTTCCTCTTTCATTTCTTCCCCCCAATCCATATTCACCTACTATGTTTCCTTATCTCCCTTTTCCTACTGACGAATTCCAGTCACCCATGACTATTAAATTTTCGTCTCCCTTCACTACCTGAATAATTTCTTTTATCTCGTCATTCATTTCATCAATTTCTTCATCATCTGCATTGCTAGTTGGCATATAAACTTGTACTACTGTAGTAGGCATGGGCTTTGTGTCTATCTTGGCCACAATAATGCGTTCACTATGCTGTTTGTATTAGCTTACCCTCATTCCTATTTTTTTATTCATTATTAAACCTACTGCTGCATTACCCCTATTTGATTTTGTATTTATAACCCTATAATCACCTGACCAAAAGTCTTGTTCCTCCTGCCACCGAACTTCACTAATTCCCAATATATCTAACTTTAACCTATCCATTTCCCTTTTCAAATTTTCTAACCTACCTGCCCGATTAAGGGATCTGACATTCCATGCTCCGATCCGTAGAACGCCAGTTTTCTTTCTCCTGGTAACGACGTCCTCTTGAGTAGTCCCCGCCCGGAGATCCGAATGGGGGACTGTTTTACCTCCGGAATATTTTACCCAAGAGGACGCCATCATCATTTAAACATACAGTAAAGCTGCATGTCCTCGGGAAAAATAACGGCTGTAGTTTCCCCTTGCTTTCAGCCGTTCACAGTACCAGCACAGCAAAGCCGTTTTGGTTAATGTTACAAGGCCAGATCAGTCAATCATCCAGACTGTTGCCCCTGCAACTACTGAAAAGGCTGCTGCCCCTCTTCAGGAACCACACGTTTGTCTGGCCTCTCAACAGATATCCCTCCGTTGTGGTTGCACCTACGGTACAGCCATCTGTATCGCTGAGGTACGCAAGCCTCCCCACCAACGGCAAGGTCCATGGTTCATGGGGGGGGGGACATTGTAATATATGTAGATAAAAATCATGTACATACGTATTTGTTAACAGCGTTAAAAGTCACAGACATAAGAAAAGTTTTCCTCTGTCTCTTATGCTACCACCAACTTCTACCCCGTGTACCGAACAGGTGTTTTGGTAGAAATGACACACGAAAGTAACGTGTCTTGAAATTGCATTCTAGGGACGTTCACGTTTAAATGTTGGAGACGGTTCATTTGCTGTGACACATGCATACCAAGCAGCTACCATGCCGCAATTGTTAGGTCGTTGAGAACATCAACGACCTAACAATTGGCCATGGAAAACAAGGTTTCGTAGCAACTTGTATCCTCAACAACATATTTTATTTCTGCATGAAATTTTAGCCCCACTTTACCTCCTACTCTATAAAAAGTCTACATATTACCAAATCTATGTTCTCATAAACTGTTATCCAATTTAAACGCATACGATAACCATTGACTAAACAGAACACAATTTGTGTAACTGGTCTGAATACAACTTGTCGTTATACTAAATGCGAAACGGAAGTAAAACAATTATCTTGCCCTAATCGAAATTTCCACTTAACTTCGCTTCTTTATAACATTGTGACAGATTTCTCGAAAGCACAACAGCAAACAAGCAGCGGCTAAGCTAGATCTCTGTTTCTAATGAAATTGTAACATACCACATGGTGCAATTTGGTAATGCGTAATGATAAATAGTGGAGTGAGGAAAGTAATTATTCCAATGAAATGATATTCGAAGACAAGAATTATACAACGAAGTGTTGTTGTTGTTGTGGTCTTCAGTCCTGAGACTGGTTTGATGCAGCTCTCCATGCTACTCTATCTTATGCAAGCTGCTTCATCTCCCAGTACCTACTGCAACCTACATCCTTCTGAATCTGCTTAGTGTATTCATCTCTTGGTCTCCCTCTACGATTTTTACCCTCCACGCTGCCCTCCAATACCAAATTGGTGCTCCCTTGATGCCTCAGAACATGTCCTACCAACCGATCCCTTCTTCTGGTCAAGTTGTGCCACAAACCTCTCTTATCCCCAATCCTATTCAATACCTCCTCATTAGTTATGTGATCTACCCATCTAATCTTCAGCATTCTTCTGTAGCACCACATTTCGAAAGCTTCTATTCTCTTCTTGTCCAAACTATTTATCGTCCATGTTTCACTTCCATACATGGCTACACTCCATACGAATACTTTCTGAAATGACTTCCTGACACTTAAATCGATACTGGACGTTAACAAATGTCTCTTCTTCAGAAACGCTTTCCTTGCCATTGCCAGCCTACATTTTATATCCTCTCTACTTCGACCATCATCAGTTATTTTGCTCCCCAAATAGCAAAACTCCTTTACTACTTTAAGTGCCTCATTTCCTAATCTAATTCCCTCAGCATCACCCGACTTAATTAGACTACATTCCATTATCCTTGTTTTGCTTTTGTTGATGTTCATCTTATATCCTCCTTTCAAGACACTGTCCATTCCATTCAACTGCTCTTCCAAGTCCTTTGCTGTCTCTGACAGAATTACAATGTCATCGGCGAACCTCAAAGTTTTTATTTCTTCTCCATGAATTTTAATACCTACTCCGAATTTTTCTTTTGTTTCCTTTACTGCTTGCTCAATATACGAAGTATATATTGAAAAAGATAGAGTAAAGCTTTGGCGTGATCGTCGCACATAATATTGGTCTGAACAGTACTGTGCTTAAAGAACTGAACAATGATTTAAAAAAGGTACAATATTAACAGAAAATTTGTCATCTGATATGTTAATGCATGATTCAGAGAAGTGGGGTAGTCTTCCTCTCAGCTCTGAAGAAGTTAACAGAGTTTGCTAGCAGCCATTAATCATTTGTACACATCAGGTGCACAGTGCTGCACTCTTACCTCAGACTTCTTCTCTTAAAAAAATAATAACATTACTCAAAATTTATATTCTCTTCGGTGTGCAGTATATACATCAGATTGATCCTTATTGTCCTCTACAATAAATCTTTCTTCGTCTAATAGATACAATCGCAAGTCAACACATCACTACTAAATACGTCCATCACCTACCACGCTCCAAGCAAGACTGCACAGAGCCAAAGATTGTGCCAGAACATGACCAAAGATTGTTTAACAGTAACATAACTTGCTTTCTCTCTCTGACATGTACATCGATGACATACAAAAATCAAAATGACATGTTCGCCTGACAAACTAAGCCTTCGGGGTCAACACAGACTGTGCATAACGTTATTTACTGGCATCGTGTTTTTGCTTCCTTTGGTCTAAGAGTAAATGGTACTAACTTTGCTTTCATTTTCCACCGATCCAAAAAAAATTAGAAGTGTGATTTAATTTTCAGTTCCTTAATTTTGAAGAGCTTCGATTTCCCATACTATATGGAGATTACATTTGTTTCAGACTATGCCTCCAAGAACGGGTTGGACAGAAAGACAAGAAGCTACAGCAGCACAATTTTGGCCTAGGTAAAATAAGGGAAATGATGTGGAAATTCATAATGATAATTCCAGTGGTGCTCTGAAACATACATTAAAATGTGAACTGAATGTAACTGCAAATAATTTTGACTGTTATTGCGTTTTGTTGAATTCATAGTGTGCCGGCTACTTTATGTGACATAACAGCATTCACATTGTGTTCTCGTAAGGGAAAAGTTAATTTGCTCTCTTTCACTCAAAATTTATTATTCAACGCACTGTGTCTAGGACTCACTATTGATCGAACAATGAAATATTATATATTTGGTGTACAACGCAGCATTTGCTATTGTCAGTTCTGAGACTAAAATTTCAGCCACAGTTTTATGTGGAATGTCTCAGTTTAAGATACACGATGTTTTTATAACTGATCATATCCAGTGACTAATGCGTGTTGTCGTTCACTATGTTACGCGCAGTTACATATTCATGACATCCACATACCTGGCCGAATTTCATGCACGAGAGATACTAATGTATATTAATGCTCTTGGTGTCGGGGCGGTGCTAAGTATGTTTCAGTAAGGCTATGATTAAACAGCTAAATACAGCTGAAGCTATTTCTGCAATCCGTGATTCAATTACATTGTCATTGTTTTATTTTCAAATATGTTACCAAAAATCATCAAATTAATGTGAATGTATAAAACACCACTATGTAATTTAGTTGTAAATATCATAAAGATTGGAATGCCCGCTATTACCCACCCAATGGTGTAACTATCCGCGGTGGTTGGGAAATTATGCACTTGAATAAGGAGTCTTATACTAAACACACATGAGTGAAAATAATGATCATTTAAAATATCTGCCAATTTCTGCCTTGAAATTACAGTATTGAAATTATTCAAACTGTAACATGAATTGTGTAATTACTTTCTTTTACACTTTTCAGAAGGGTTTAGAATGTTCATTTCTTGGCTAAGTTGTTATCACAAACACAGTCTTAGGGTGTCTTATCCAATAAATGCAGCACAATGTGAAGCACATCATCAACACACCAGCCTAACAATTTTTTTTTGTCATAACCTATTTCTCCACAGAGGCCAATATAACTCATTAGATTACTTCCTACGTGTATGCAATTATTTCAACGCTCAAGTTAACAGCTTATCGTAGTCATCGTCAGACGACTCTGTTGTTTCCCCTTTTTTCCGTTTTCGTTTATTTTCTTTAGAGGCTACCAGTAAAGCACCCAAGTATACCGTTCCCAATACTGATCAATAACCAGATCTGTTGTTTCCCTTCTCTTTGTTCTTTATTCAGATTCTTCCAGCAAATTTTTGCGGGGAAGCGCACCTCTTCTCTTTAAACCAAACATTACCTCAATACCAATATGTCATAACATACATACGCAATTCTTTATGTTAAGATGTTATTTTTAGAAAGCAGATTCACATAATGATACAATGAGATACCTGTTTTATTAGTATATTGATGTAATTTATTGTAAATTTTTGTAAATTTATCGTCTTATTTTCTGTCTGTTGAAAAACTGGAAACTGGCATATTTTATTTGCTCCAAGCGCACAGATTCCTCAGCTCCAATTGCACCTGACACCTTCCTCCTGTCTGTTACTTAAAAGAAACAGAAAAGGGCGGTAGTCGTCATTTTTACCACAGAATTCATGTAGTGAATGCGCACTATCATCCACTACGAACAACTCAACTCTCTCTTAAAAGTAAGATTGTTGTTGTCGTGATCTTCAGTCCGAGGACAGATTTGATGCAGCTCTGCACGCTACTCTATCCTGTGCAAGTTCATTCATCTCCGAGTAACTACTAAAACTTACATGCTTCTGAATGAATATGCTTACTGCATTTATCTCTTGGTCTCCCTTTACCCCTTTTTCCCCCAACACTTCTCTCTAATTCTGAATTGGTGATTCCTATGTGTCTCAGAACTTGACCTATCAATTGACGCGTTCTTCTGTTCAGGTTGTGTCACAAATTTCTTTTCTCCCCGATTCTATTCAGTACCTCCTCGTACGTTACGTGAGCTACCCAAATAATATTCAGCATTCCTCTGTAGCACCACATTTCAAATGCTTCCATTCTCTTACTGTGTAATCTGTTTGGAGTCCATGTTTCACTTCTTTACTTTCAGGAAACACTTCCCAAAACCTAAATCTAGATTAGATATTCACAATTTTTTTCATCAGAAATGCCTTTATTGCCATTCGTAGTATACATTTTATATCATCTCTACTTCGGCCATCGTTATTTTGATGCTCACCTTACGCGACTCGTTTCGTGATACCCTAAGCATCAGCTGATTTTAGGTCGATAACATGTTATTATCCTTGCTTTGCTTTTGTTAATGTTCATCTTGTACCTTCCTTTCAAAACTCTATTCTTTCCATATTTCTACTCTTCTGTCTCTGACAGAATTACAGTGTCATTGTCAAATCTCCCTGTATGGTTCCCTGCTACCTTCAGAATTCCAAAGAAGGTACTCCAATCAAAAATGTCAAAATCTATCTTTATGTCTACAAATTCTATAAATGTGAGTTTACCTTTATATAAACTACCTTCTAAGGTAAGATGTAGGGTCAGTGCCGCCTCTCATGTTCCTACATCTCTCCAGAATTCAGAATGATCTTTCCCGAGATCGGCTCGTACCAGCTTTTCCATTCTTCTGTAGATGATTTGTGTTAGTATTTTGTAAGTATCACTTGTAAACCCTCGTGCGGTTGCACTGGATGACTGAGTCTACCAGAATCGTTTTTTTCGCTTGCGTTTTGACAAGAGTTTATTTCGGATTAAAATACTTCACTAGCAACCATGTTCTATTTTTATTTATACTTCTAATGCCTTTTTCAAAAAAGGGTTATCAGAGGAGGAGATAGAAAGGCTTCTAAATGAAGATTCGGACGACAGAAAATGTTCTGAATTTGACTGGTCTGATGGGGAAGAAGAACAAATAGTAGTTAGTGACCACAACAGTGAATCAGAAATAGAAGTAGTTCCTTTAGAGGGAAGAGGACATACACATACTGAGAGGAAATGCAACATCACGAAGATGAAGAAGATGGTGACGATAATTTTGATTTTGTGTGTGGGTATTTCGTTGGTAAAGGTGGCAAAACTAAGTGGTCTAAGGAGAGTCTAAGGGCCAAAATGGCGAAAACGCGCTCAAAAAAAATAATAAAAATTCTACCTGATCCTAAGAAGTCTGTTAAGGGTATTACACAAGAAGTGACAACATTCAACACGATTGTTAGTGCTGATATGATTGATTCACTTGTGGAATACACCAATTAGCATAACAGAAACTTAGTATCTATTCTAGAGAGAGAGACATGAAGTAAACTTCTAGGAAAGACATAAATGCTTTCATCAGAATCTTTATATTGTCTGGCTTGAAGGATGGAAATAAAACAAATGTTGAAGAACTTTCGAATAAAGATGGCACTGGTATCAAGATCCTTAGAGCTTGCATGTCATACAGACGGCTCTTATTTCTCCTCAGAAGCGTGAGATTTGTCGAGAAATTGACAAGAACACAAAGACGCGAGCAATCAGGTAATATTTAGATAAATTTGTCACCAATTCTAGGGAAAGCTATAGTCTGGGAGAGTTTGTAACCATAGATGAGATTCTGATACCTTTTAGAGGGAGATGTTCATTTGATGAGTACATACCGAACGAACCAGCAAAGTACTGCTTGAAATTCCCTGCTATTTCCGATGCCAAAACATTCTATACAGCATGTATTGCGCTGTGCTGTGGAACACAACCAGATGGCACTTAAAAGCTGTCAAATAAACCGTACGATACTGTGCATCGTCTGGCAGAACCTCTGCTGGGATCAAATCGGAAGTTTACTTTTGATAATTGGTATACCAGTTATCCAGTGGCAGTCTCACATTAGCAGAGAGGCGTCACATGCATTGGAACTCTAAGGAAAATAAAACGGATATTCCTAACTCTAAAATCCAGGAACATTGCCTTTTCACTGTCTGGATACCAGAAAGATATCACACAGTTTCATACGTGCTCAAAAGAATCAAATGTGTTCTTCTGCTTACCACCATGCACAGTGAAGGCACAGTTGATGAGAATACCAGTAAACCACACATGGCAAAAGGAGGGGTTGACACAGTCGACCAAATGTGCAGAGTATCAATGAGGAAGACGATAGCTGTATGGTTTGGTTTACTAAACATCGCTGGTATCAATGCCCAAAATACTGTTTCACCGCAACGAAGAAAATCCAAAAAACCAAGGAGGCTACTTTTGAAACAGTTGTTCCAACAACGTATGAAAGATTATTTAGTTACAAGATCCCACATTTCGATGCTTCCAAATGATCTCAAAATATTTTTGGCTCCTTATAAATTGCAAGAACCTCAAGAATCAGAAGAACCTCCAAACAAAAAGAAGAGTAGTGAACACATAATGTGTTGTGGGTCGGTCAGTCTGTTGTATAAATATTTCAAAAGCCAAGATCGCTTAAACACTGTTTACTAGATGACCAGTTTCAACACACTTAAGGTGCCATCATCGGATCATGCATAAATCATTTGGACATAACGACACATGAGACAGACCAGCTAATGTAAAATCATTGTCGCAGAAATAGAAATTAAAAAACAACTGCTCTCATGGTCACTATATTTCATCAGATATATAAAATAGAAGTCACAAGATAAAACTACTTGACGTATCTGATGAAATAGAATGACCAAGAAAGCAGCTGTTTTTTAATTTTTATTTCTGCTACAATGATTTTATATAAGGTGGTGTGCGCCATGTATCATTATATTCAAATGATTTATGCATGATCCGATGTTGGAACCTTTAGTGTGTTGAAACCGGTCATCTAGTAAACAGTGTTTAAGCGGTCCTGGCTTTTGAATTATTTGTAAAAAAGAAGAGTCGCTGCGTTATGTGAGGCAGAAAAAACAATGTTGTCACCACACTTGGTTATTGTCAGAGTAACATGTTTGTATGCAAGAAGCATTTCACAGTTGTGTGTGAAAAGTGTGCATGTAGCACCGTCGATGAGGTAGAGAAACGGGATGAGTAAACTCTGTTTTCACGTAGAAACAATATAGTCATGTGCAATAAAGAGAGTATAATCCAATAAATGCTGTATGAGTGACATGTACTGAGAAATAAATACAGGTCAAATGTGATTTAACTTCATCCTGTGTGTTAGGAATGTATCGTTAAATGGAAAACTAGGATTCTTTAATTAGATTTTGTAACATCTTTAGAAATAATAAAAATCAAATTTTAAAATTTGTATTTCTATTAATTCAAAAACCGAAATAAACTTATTACTTTTCAGTAGCAAACATATTATGGTAGAACTTTTTACATCTTTAATGAAAACGATGGCTAGTTGACAGAGTGAACCATGCGACCACTGGTGTTACAAAAAATGCTGCGACCACTCGAATGATTGTGTGGCATTGTTGGCCGGGTGGCTCCCTCCAGAGAGGTTCGGCCGCTGGGTGCAAATATTATTCTGGCAGAGAAAATCTCCAACCCGGCCGGGAATCGAACCTAGGCCAGCTGCATGGTATGCAAGCATTTTACCACTCAGCTAAGCCGGTCGACTGTTAGGTAACATACAGAATTTTGAAACAGTAATAATTACGTTCTTGTTGAAGTCTGAGGATATTTCGTCTGTCTCATGCATCTTGCACAGCATTCAGAAGAGTTTTATGAGAGTTTGGTCACGGCTAGCTTTCCCAGTCCTATCAGCACTTCTGACACAATTTAGTCTTCCCCCCCCCCCCCCCCTAACCCACCCCCCCACCCACCGCCGCCTCCCCAGGGAATGATATGAAACAGGAGAAAAAGATAGTCCATATTATCATAAGTTAACTAAAGAATGCATCAATACTTATTGACGCTTGTTGCTGCTCGTAGAAATCGTTTCGTCACAGTCAACCATCATAAGCTTGTAATGAAATATTTAGAAAACCAGTCATAACTAAAGTATTTAGTTTTTCATGACTTCTTTAGTTTCTTATGAAGTGATTAAATATCTCACCCATAGGCTTCAAAAACTCCGGTACTGAAAGATAGCATGACGCGTCTAACAGTGACACACTGTAAAGGCGGGAGACTACATTACTTGATGGAGAAATACATCCATGGTAGTGGCAAGCACCCTGTCACATTAGGCACGACTTTCAAACATGGAAAGATCTTGATCTCACAATTATTTATTAAGCGTTACGAGTTTCGGAAATTCATCATCAGACTGAAGGTGTAGGGTGAAGTGTACAAAGGAATTAAAGGTGACAGATATATACATATTAACATAAGTATGCATATTAGTGACCCATGTATACAATTTTCAGTTAATAGAATACTTACATATAAATAAAATTTCAGGAGCGTATTAGTAAACTCCGGTTTCAATGTAAGTTTTATATTAACTGAAAATTCTGTATATGGATCATTAATAAGCATACCTAAGTTAGTATATATTATTAGTCACTGTTAATTCCTGTGTACACTTCATCCCACGCACTTAGTCTGATGATAAAATTCTGAAATGCGTAACGCTTAATATAGAATTCTGCGATCAGTACCTTTTCATATTTCAAAGTTGTGACAAAAGGCGAGGTTCCTAAAGGCGGAGTACAGGTTCCGATAATAAAAGAAAGGGGAAGTAAAGGTGCTAAGACCATTCAAAGGAACCATCACATCATTTGTCTTAATGAGTTTCAGGGAATCTTAAGAAACCTAAATCACAATAGTCATGCGGGTATTTGAACAGCCTCTCTCACATGGCCTCACCTCGCACAGTGTGGAGCACTGCGCGGAATAGTATTAAGACAGAAATGTGAGCTCTTGAAGAAATATGCAGTTGTGATATGGCAGATGTTAAGAACAGTTTAAAGGTGTTTCCCATTTATAAAATACTACCTGCAGAAGTGGTAAAAACAATAGGTGAAAAAACTGGACCTGGAAATTCATATCATAACGTAACTAGAATGTGAAAGAAAGATGATTAGGTACCAAACAGCAGGGTGTATTGAAATATATAGAATATTAGGATTGTGAAAGTTGCAGAGCAACTGATTGTGGAGAGAGATGAATAAACAGAGAATGGAGTGAAACCAGTAGAAAGATTATTGATTACATGAAAGGCCTTGAATGAGTAATGCAAAATTTTTTTTTTCTGAGGCCAGGTGGGTTTTGTTCGGAATTCCAATACACTATATTATTCCCTACTGTTTTGGATACAACACTCTGTTTTTCATCATACGCTACGTTCAATGTGACGGTCTTGGGCCAATTTACCGGGAAGGCCCGTATAGCCTCATGGTACCACTCTACTGGTCGAGGTCGGAGCCAACGTCTTGCTGCATCTACTCATCATCCACGTACAGCTTCCCCCAGAGTGGATCCTTCAGTGGGCCAAACAGATGGAAGTCGGAAGGTGCGAGATCCGGACCGTAGGGTTTAGTGAACTCCTCTCGGGTGCACAGACTTGTGTGACACCTTGCGTTGTCATGGAGAAGATGCTCGTTTGTGTTTTCGTGGCGATAGACACGCTGAAGACCTTTCTTCAATTTCCTGAGGGTAGAAGCCATAGCTGTGTGTGGCCAGGCGGCAGGCAGGGGATCGGATAAGTTTGCGCGACGTCGTTTCGGAAATTACAGACGCCTCACCCGACGACTCACCCTGCTTTTGTTCACAGCCATGTCTCTTTCAGCACTCTGCAAGCGCCTATGAATATATGCGATACTCTGGTTTTCCGAAGGTATGTATAGTGCCGCCACCTATAACTTCATGAAACCACTGGGGATAAAGCGGGAATTTGTCCCACAATAAATTCCGCATTCTTTTCAAGCGAAACTGGCAGAGAAAAAAAGTGTTGCTCTAGTTATTCAACGCCCCTCGTAATACAATAGAGCATGAAGAGCGATCAAAAGCAGAATTCCTAATTGAAGCCTTAATAATACCCACATGCCTGGTTCTTTTCACTCCTCTTTAATACCGTCCTAGTGATTGGCTATCAGTTCAGAGACTTAGCCGTAGATAGCCTACTGGATAATTCGGAAAACACTGGATGGACTTGCATGGCGCGGGGACACCTGGGGAGCTTTTGTGAATGGCGAGAGCGGCTGATGGGCGCTGACGTGCGTGGGCGTTGTAATTTAGCGCCCCGCTTGGCTTCGTTAATTAGCTCCGTACGAGCGGGGCGCTGATGCGCGTCTTGCCGACTTTTCTGTGTGCCCGCTAATGGCTTTGCTGATCGATTCTGCCGGGCCGGCGATCGGCCTTGTGTTCGCGTGAGCCTGCCGCTCAACAGGGCGCCCGCCGGGGCACGTCGATCCCGTGCCATCGACCTGCACACCTGAGCTACCGTGCTAATTTGTTTCGAATCAGTCACAAATCACTGGTACATAGCTCTGTGGAGTCTACAAAAATATTTTGCTCCCCAGTTCTTCATTATACACTGGATTGCAAAACTTAAGAACCTAAAGAACTTTCACATGACGTGTCGCTACCAAGTGAATCGGTCGTTTTAGAAACAGCTTAACTCCATAAACGCATATTTTTCCCCAACTATAAAAAACCATTTCAAAAAATGTTCAACCCATATCAAAACTTGCTTCGTTCTTTTTAAAGAATATAGCTAAATGAATAATTTCACATACAATATAAATTCCAGCTCATAGTAGACCCAGCCAAAACAATGATCAAAGTATTGGAGTTACGTTCTTTTTATAAAATTAACTGAAACGCTTGTAAAAATTTATCACTGAAACATCCAATTGCAACTAACTCAATAATAATTTTACTTTCAGAAGCTATGAAACCTGTAATAACCGATCTATACATCAAGCTTACACAAATATATGGCATTAGTAATATATTACCTTAAACATTAACATTAATTTGTGGCATCTAACTTTTTTTAAATTACGCAACAAAAATAATCTTATAATGCTATGACTGGGCAATGCAAATGTAAGGCTGAAATGTCAAAGGTGAATAAACTTGCTAATATTCATCACGAATATACTACAAGATGTGCTTCTGGTCAGCAGGTTTAGCTTCTGTGACTGACAGCTGTCTGTTGTAAGCCCTTGCTTGCGGTAAACGTACGCTCCGCTTGCCAACGCAGCTGAGGCTGAATATATATTCCACTGCTGGGGTGATGAATGGTGATAAACGACTGTCCCTAGATGCCGAGATGAGTACCTGAAATGCCTTAATGTTGGTATTTGGAACGCACTACCCTTGCCTCTAAAGTGTTCGCTTTCCAAAGACTTTATTATCTTCTTAGATATGGAGATCACCAATCTCAACATCTTCAACGCCAGCCATAGTAACCATGAAGTCTTACTTTACTGTTATCCCATATACATCTTTTGGAAAACAAAGTCGATTGTGCTTCGAAAAAAGTCCCTTCAGAACACCAGACGGTCGTTGGGGACAAAAGAATGACCTCTAAGAGGAGAGAAGTTTATGTAAACGTTCTGTTTACAAAACCTTACTCGGGTGTGATTTCTGTTTTGACCACCACCGCTGTCATTAGAGAGGTGCAGTTCGATTACATCCTTCAGAATGCAATTATCTACGTAATGCAGAAGGAAAGAAGCATCTTCGTTTGGTCCTTTTTTACCCTGGGTTTCAACATGGAGGTAAAATTAACCTTGTCCTGATTTTACATTATGAGTTTCAAAAACGTTGAGGTTTAACCGTAGGAGATAAAACAAATGCTGCACCGGAATATTAGGCATCGAAATACTCTGCATGTATTCAAATGCTATAAAAGGCTGATTCTTTCTTTCTCTGCACAAACTCGTTGAAGCTTGAAGAGTATTGCAAAAGTCTCTGGCTCTTCTTTCGTGGGTCATTAATTCTGCTTACAGTTAAGAAATGGGGGATTTAGTTTCTGTAGCAGAACTTCGCATGTACAGAAGGTATCTACATGAGGCCTCCCAAAACTGAAGAGAGAATGGTCTTTGAAGTAGTAGGCATGTTTTTTAAGTAAGGTCCGTTTCAACATAAGTACACAACGATAGGTTATTTCAAAAAAGTAAATTTATTTTCAGAAAGTACATACTTCATTCTATTTTTCGACATAGTTGCCAAGTTTGTTCAAACACTTATCATACCTCATCTTGGAGGAAGAGTGAGTATGTTTTTCTGTGAAGACGCAATACGTTGACAAATGAGCATTTTAATTTCGGCAGGCTTTGAACCTGCTGTGGCGGTTTTCCTCTAAAATCAACTGGAGGCTTACCGGTTATCAACAATTTCCATATACAACGAAGTCTACCGTCAACCAAAAGATCATGGAAAGCCATAAATGCCTTTTGGCGGACCTCTTTCCTATCATGAGTATGATGAAGTACTTAAAACTGCGACTACGCATAATCGATGACACATTTTTAGACGGACGAGTTTTTTGTACATTTTTACAAGCAATGAGACTTTGTAAATGCATCACCATTTCGTCTTTGTTTCTGAAATATTGTATCTATATAACAAAGATATCTGATGAAATAGCCGTGCGGAGTGGCTGCGCGGTTTGAGGCGTCATTTAGCGGATTGTGCGGCCACTCCCGCAGGAAGTTCGAGTCCTCCCTCGGGCATGGGTGTGTGCGTTGTCTTTAGCATAAGTTACTTTAAGTCAGTTTAAGTAGTGTGTAAGTCTGGAGACCGATGGCCTCAGCAGTTTGGTCCATTAGGAATTCACACACATTTGAACATTTTCTGATGAAATATAACAACATTAAGAAAACCATGTTTTATTGCGATTACGTTTCTCATATGTTTTTATTTCTGGAACTGTTTTTCCTTCATAGTTTATGTATTCGAGTCCTTGAACATATGATCTTTCGATTACCTCACTTTTGCATTCAACTTCATTCCTGATACCGCTCTTTCGTTTTATTGAGTTTTCCATTATTACAGAACTTGAAAATATAAGTGCTGTCAACGTGCCCGTAGTAGCACATAAGATAATCAAGACCAAGACTGTTCTGTTCTGCCTAACGATCAACAGACTTATTGCCAACAGAATCGATAGTGCAGTCACGTTAAGATTAGAAACACCACAACTCCAGGAGTCATGTTCTTTCTAAAACTAACACAAACTTGCCAAACACAAAAAGCACACAGGTAGATGGAAATGGTGTCGTTTCTATACAGATAGCTGCAGCTAACCTTAAAGAATGCCTGGACATAAGTAACCCATTTTGCATACAATGTTGAGTTACAATGTTTCTTAAATGACCGATTGAAGTAATATACTGACCTGACAAAAGTCATTGGATACATCCGCATATGGTTCTGCTTTTGCCCGGCAGCCGGCCGCGGTGGTCTCGCGGTTCTAGGCCCTCAGTCCGGAACCGCGCAACTGCTACGGTCGTAGGTTCGAATCCTGCCTCGGGCATGGATGTGTGTGATGTCCTTAGGTTAGTTAGGTTTAAGTAGTTCTAAGTTCTAGGGGACTGATGACCACAGAAGTTAAGTAAGTCCCATAGTGCTCAGAGCCATTTGAACCATTTTTTTTTTTTTTTTTTTGCCCGGCATAGTGCAGCAACTCGACTGCAGCTAACCTTAGAGAATGCCTGGACATAAGTAACCCATTTTGCATACAATGTTGAGTTACAATGTTTCTTAAATGACCGATTGAAGTAATATACTGACCTGACAAAAGTCATTGGATACATCCGCATATGGTTCTGCTTTTGCCCGGCAGCCGGCCGCGGTGGTCTCGCGGTTCTAGGCGCTCAGTCCGGAACCGCGCAACTGCTACGGTCGTAGGTTCGAATCCTGCCTCGGGCATGGATGTGTGTGATGTCCTTAGGTTAGTTAGGTTTAAGTAGTTCTAAGTTCTAGGGGACTGATGACCACAGAAGTTAAGTAAGTCCCATAGTGCTGAGAGCCATTTGAACCATTTTTTTTTTTTTTTTTGCCCGGCATAGTGCAGCAACTCGACTTGTAATGGACTGAACTCGTCATTGGAAGACCCCAGCAGAGATATTCAGCAATGCTGCCCTTTAGCCGTCCATAACTGCGAAATTGTTACCGGTGCTGGATTTTGTGCACGAACTGAGCTCTCGATTATGTCCCACTAAAGTTCTATCGCATTAAAGTCGCTCGAATTATCGAGAATTTTCTTCAACCTAGTCGCCAACAGTTGTTGCACGGTGAAATACCGCATTGTCGCCGGCCGGGGTGGCCGAGCGGTTCTAGGCGCTACAGTCTGGAACAGCGCGGCTGCTACGGTCGCACGTTCGAATCCTGCCTCGGGCATGGATGTGTGTGCTGTCCTTATGTTCGTTAGGTTTAAGTAGTTCTAAGTTCTAGGGGACTGATGACCTCAGAAGTTAAGTCTCATAGTACTCAGAGCCATTTGAACCATTTTGAACCGCATTGTCACCCACAAAAATTCCATCGTTGTTTGGGAGCATGACGTCCATGGCTGCCGATGGTCTCCAAGTAACCGAACATCCAGAGGACACGCTTCATTCTATGTCAACATAGCCCAACCCATTATGGAGATACCACCAGCTTGCACAATCCCTTGTTGACAACTGGGGTTCAAGGCATCGTGGGGTCTATGTTACACTCGAATCGTACCATCAGCTCTTACCATCCGAATAATCATAAGACCACACCAGGATTCTCCAGTTGACTGGGGTCCAGCCAGTATGATCAAGAGCTCATGTTATGTGCCGAAGGCGTTGTCGTGCTTCTACCAAAGGCTCGGTCGTATGCAACCATATCCCGTTAACGCCAAATTTTGTCTCAAGGTCCTAACAGGTAGTCGTAAGCCCAGCATAGATTTCTGCGGTAATTTCATGCAATGTTGCCTGTCTATTAGCAACAACAATCCTACGAAACCTGCCGGCCGTTGTGGCAGAGCGGTTCTAGGAGCTTCAGTCCGGAACCGCGCCGCTGATACGGTCGCAGGTTCGAATCCTGCCCCGGGCATGGATGTGTGTGATGTCCTTAGGTTAGTTAGGTTTAAGTAGTTCCAAGTCTAGGGGACTGATGACCTCAGATGTTAAGTCCCATAGTGCTCAGAGCCATTTGAACCTACGGAACCCCGCAGCTCTTGGTTGTTAAGTGAAGGGCAATGGCCACTGCGATGTCATGGTGGGAGGTAATGCCTGAAATGCGGAATTCTTGTCACATTCTTGACGCTGTGGATAGTAGAATATTGAATTCCCTGACGACTTCCGGAATGCAACGCCCCACGCGTCTAGCCTCAAGTACCATGCTATACGACAGCCATCGCTAAATGTACAGTCGTGCTCAAAATTATCCGAACTACCTGAATTGCATTTCGCCTGATTCGCATGCAACCCACATAACGCAGCTGTCTAGCAGGTCCGCTAATCGCTCTTTGGTACAGTCGTTTGACTATTGAAAATGGTTCCAACAAGCCACCACTAGAAAACACTGCTTTGTGTCGCAATAACTCAAGATGTTAAGTAATACCACGATACTAAAAATGTCAGGAAACACCTTATCGGAGATAAGAATGTCCTTAAGGCTCGTAAGCTCACACTTATTACAATAAATGACATACCTGAAATGTTACCACTCTCATTATTACGTCAGATAGGTAATGCAAGTAGTAAGTTCGTCAGATAGGTAATGCAAGTAGTAAGTTCGTCGTATTCATGATTTCCTCTTCAAAGTAACATAACGTACTTATTTTTTAACACAAAAAGACAATAAAAATTTAAGTTATTCATGAACAGCTGGTTGAGAATATGTATGAACTTCAAATGACGCGACGAACCCTCACGTTCTGCATATGGATTCAAACCCAGGTCATGCAGACTAAGCAAAGATTTCGTGACTGACGGAAACTAACAGTCATTCCTGATTAGGCATACAGAGAGTGCTATACCTCGACTTAGCAAATGCCAACTTTAAATTACATAACGCAAACATTTTTAACGGACGCGAATTCCTACCCAGCATCTATTGACCTTGTTAACGAACTACGAGAGATGTTAAATATAGCTTCTTAAAAAGTAACTTACTAGAAATGCCGTGTGTTAAAGCCTTGTATTAGACAGGGATTCGAACCCAGAACGTAATCGGATTGATATCGAAGCACAATCAACTGTGACATTTCGGATTTTCTCCGCAGTAGCTAGACGTTTTAACTGAAATGACGAGACGAAACATTAATTTTTTCCGTCCCAAGACTCCAAAACGGCACCTATCGCAGTTATATTATAGAGAAAACGAACGTTAAGTATGGGTTTGTTGCACTAGCAGCGAAACGTGAGCATGTTTGAACTAAAAATAATATGACGAAGACTTCAGTGCTGACTGGGAATAGAGCCCCACACATATCGTAGTTGACTACACACAAAGAGACGTCAGCTCAGTCGCGTGTGAAGGAAGGATACCTTCTGCAACATTTCGTTCTTTTCAGGTTTAATAGACAGCCAGGCAGCAGATGCATCTCAAAACTTTTGTATTATGCGTGGGGAGAGCGCATCGTGCCAAAACACGACGGAAAAATATTTTCTACATTAGCTGTCGTCTGGTAGTGGCATTTTATTTTTCTTCATACCTTGTTTGACAGCTTTAACTCAGAACAAGTTTTCTACATGCATGTGATCAATAAACTGCATGTGCATTGTCAGACTGTTATAGATAACATCAGAGATTTCGCATATATCGTTGATGATTAATTTCTCTCTCATGTTTACTATTGTTTTAACAACGCTGAAGAAAACGTAACGAAAATTATGAACTGCATCATAACAAATGAAATAAAACTACCCACGATAACCTTACGACGAAAGTCGCTTTTAGTAAAACTGAGTATCTGTACACAAGCGTGCCTCTATCGACTCGAATTAGTAAAATACTATTCACTTAGATTTTGATTAGGTCTGTGTTTAATTGGTATGATGTGTCATACTCAAGAAGTATGCAAATGTATTCCCGAAACCCAAAATTTGCTTGTCAGCAACGGAAGAGGCGTTACCTGCTGTGCAGCATTGTAAGTTTTTCACCATTGCACTATGAGCCGATAGTATTTTCTTGCGATTTCCTTATCGATGTTTCATCTGACTGCTTGTAGCTCTTTCATAGAAGGGATAAAAAATCCACGTTCAGTGAAACTGGAACTACGAACCATAACAGACGCTTTTTGCAGGTCAGCACGTTACCACAGAGCTGGCGAAGGCTGATGTGTCTGACTCCCCTCTAACGAGTGAAATAGTGGCTAGATTCGTAAACCGCTATTTAAAGGACGAGATTAGTTGCGATTTACACGTGCATCGACGTTCCTGGGCTGAAACCCGTTAATTTACAATCATTTGTCACACCTCAAGCGATAATAACTCAAATTAAACAATGGAAATGACAGGTAAAATCAAGTGAACTTTGTGGCTTAATTCCGTGCACACCAGGAAGTAACTCGTCGATCACAGAGTGGACAAACATACGTTGCCTTGTTGCCAAATCTCAGTTATAATACTAGCTGGAAGAAGACGAACCGATGTGATCCTACAACAGACTGGGAAATGACCATAACTGGTGTCTCCAAGTCTCGACTGCTACGGCCTGGAATACGTAATGCGTTTGACTGGCATTTCTGTAACTAGGTTTAGGGACTGTAGCGTAGTTACTAATAATACTCAGAACTGACTGCAAACTAAACGTCATAAGTCAGTAACTCTCATAGTTGTTCTTATATTTCTTTCGTAAGTGTACTCAAAACTAAGAAACTCATTC
Source organism: Schistocerca piceifrons (assembly GCF_021461385.2). Classification (NCBI taxonomy): domain Eukaryota; kingdom Metazoa; phylum Arthropoda; class Insecta; order Orthoptera; family Acrididae; genus Schistocerca; species Schistocerca piceifrons. The sequence continues at coordinate 600,474,341 of NC_060141.1, read as the reverse complement.
ACAGACGTTTTCGTGCCTCGACGATAGTGGAGCACAACAAACAAATAAAAAAAAGAGAATGTGTGTGTCTACGTGTGTGTATGCGTGCGTGGAGCGAGAGTAAAAAATTGTTGTAAAGAAATTGAATCATGGTATGTAAAGAAATCTTTCATTAAAATGACATTTTCCACATCATTACGAAACATTGTATTCATGATCTATGGAGCAAGAATTAATCTAATCTAATCATATCACATCAAATTGATCACTAGCCATGAAGAGTCATGAATTACCGAAATTTTTGCCAATACCAGTAACCAAATCTAAACTTGAAAATGAAAGACGACAATTTTTGTAATAAACCGGGACTCTTCTCAAGACCATTTCGTCCCTGTTAACTAACCACGAAAGATGTCTGGTATACCCCCATTCTGAAGTAACAAAGTGTGCATGCATTTAAAGATGAAGTTCATGTTGTGAAGTTCTGTGATGGAGATACGAACCCAACACGTAATCGGATTGTTAACTAAGTAAAATCAAATGTTACGTATCGGTTTTTCTTACCAGCTGATAGGTGTTTGAATCTAAAATAAGAATGCAAACTTTTGTGTCTAAGCGACAATCGAACTGCTCACCTTAGTAAAATAAGAGCCCCGTTCCTTTAAATGGCTATCGGTTTATCAAATAAAACAAAATTTTCTAATGTAAGTAAGTTTACTGACGACTGTATTTCTGTTTACCGTGACTTTCGCTATATCATTGGCTCTGCCCAGTTGGTAATGTAGGAACGTGATGTTTAATGCTGATTCTGCATTATAACGTTTTCTCTTGAGGTTACCAGAGGTAAAGTAAATCTGTTTTCGCCTTTTAAAAGTAAATGCCTGAACCCACGCATTGCACCAGTGACAGTTCGTTCCACCAGACCATTGTGGCCACATTTCCCAGCCCCGGGAGTGTGCTGTAATGGATGATGTGCTTAGGTTACAAAATTAGTCACGGTCGAAAAGCCGCGAGTCTATTAAATGGTTAAGTAGAAGCAACAATCTGACGCGGAGATTATGCTGTTGTCATGTCAGCAGGATGTAAAGACTCTTCTTCGATGTGAAGTCATTTTGAAATTTTCAGAAATTCAGCAAATTTCTTAGTTCGAGATAACCCACTAGGAATTGTGAAGGTACCGGATAATGCGATTATTACCGTAATTATTACTATCATTTTCTTCATATCGCTGCTGGAACACTGTATTAGAAGATCATTTGATGCCTTCTGCTCACTATAGAAGTAGTTTCCCAAGAACAGGTTCTTTCTCTGTCTACGGAATCCTTTTCATGTTAATATCAAACATCAGCAATGACTTGTAGATTACATTAAATCTAAAGTAATTGATGAAGACGTTACTTTATAGCAAAAACGCGTTGCCTTTCTGCATGTACTTGCGCCTAGAAATAGCTATCGAGTACCGCCAAACCAAAAGGCAAGAGATGTTACAGCCTTCCGAAATACGTCACTGTCAGTTCTACCATATGATTTGGTCGACATGACCAGTTTCAAGTTGTGTATGACAGACAACGTTTTAGAAAATCAATTGTTTTCCTTTGAAATAAACAGAAAGAAAATCATTCTAAGCTATCCAAGCACAAAATTTTCGCAATACTAGTTCAAATTTAATATTCGCTTCTGTAATGTAGGAAAGTATTTCAGAGTTGCAAAAGTCGCATCCGACTCATTGACCTTACACTTAGTGGCCGACCAATAATACTAGCTCAGAGTGACACCAGATTAATAAACTTAATGTAGCATAGACTGTTTGCCAGTGCTCTTTCCAACTGGAAAACTCGCAATTCACTCATTAGGCTCCATAAGTACACTGTAACAGTAATGTCTGTGTGTATGCAATGCATACGGATTATAGAATTTAGTGGTGCTCTCTCTTCCACTTTTGTATACAATATTCCTGACCTAAACTGGCGACAGTCGTGATGGCCGACCGGTTCTAGGCGCTACAGTTGAGAATCGCGCGACCGCTGCGGTCGCAGGTTGGAATCCTGCCTAGGGCATGGATGTGTGAGATGTCCTTAGGTTAGTTAGGTTTAAGTAGTTCTGAGTTCTATGGGCTGATGATCTCAGATGTTAAGTCCCATAGTGCTCAGAGATATTTTTGAACCTATACGGGTCCTTTATCATTACAGGCCCTGGGCAGTGCAACATCGTACTGACAACAGGAATGTGCTTATACTGACAACTTGACTTCGTTTTACCTGATTTTGTAATCATTTAAATGAAACAACATGACCTTCCAGTGGTAGATATTTCGTCCCCATTTTCGTTCTGTGAAATTTCTCGGTAAGCTTTTCGCCTTCCAACCAGCGAAATGCGGCAGAGTGCGGCCGGTAAACGACTCACAAACCACGATGTAGTGCCGTTAAGAAGATTTATTTAAACATCAAAAGACTGCAAATTGATGCAATCGATTTCGAGGTGCAAAGTGATTGTTATCTTGCTTTCGTGACAGGTGGGCACAAGTGATTTCCAAAGACTTTTTATTGTACTGAAATAATCTTTTGTCACATAATAACAAGGTACGTGTTTTATTCGTATATATTTTGTAGGAAACTGTAATCGTGGTGGAAGATTATACACGTGAATGTTTGCCACAACTGGTAGGAGAAAACGCTGAATATTAACGAAACCCTGCGCCTCCTCTCCATATCCTCTTATGACACGAGCACTGGATTCCCCTCGTATACCGCTACAGAGCTCTTCCTAGCACAGCTGAGAATTGGCAACATCGTCACAAACATTAGGCAACACTGTGACAGTGCAATCACTTCCATGTATGGTACTGAATTGACTCGCTCAATTCACTTGATATTCTCTTTCCGTCTGAATGACTCGTGCTATATAACCCTCATGTAAACTAAGACACTGAGACAGAAAATTCAATTTTTTGGCTAAAGAAATGCTATTCTTCACATAAGTGACAACTTTTATTCTCTTTAACGATGCGTTATGAGGCTGATCGATCAATACCATGATGAGAGTGGCGTACAGGCAGCAGTGTGTACGAAGCCCGGTGGCACCGCCCGTGTCTCGTGTCAGAACGGCTCAGTCAGTCGTCAGTTCTAACCGTGGTAGAGGCCAGCGTGTGCGAGCTTTTTTTTCTGATTTATTTTATGGAGCTGCGAATTTCCAGAAAAAATTCTGTAACGAAATCGGAAGAAAACCTTTACACATCAAATCCTCTTGGTAGCTCGACTCAGTAAGTTGTCTTACTCGTCATAGATCTTGGCTTTCTCAGTGCCAAGGTGCTTCGCAATACCAGCGACTCTGAAGAAATTCGAATCGACCATCAGCGATACGAATTTCAATATTGATCTTCACTTAAGACTCACGTGCCAGGGTGATAAATATTAAGGAAATGAACCTCTTGATTACCATATGGACTCTATGCTAAATTTCCACAGTAGCAATTAGGAACTCTCTGCAGACATTTGCTAACAGCGGCTCTAGCAACTTACTTTTTCTCTGGGTAGCTTCGAATATTGGCAATTTTGTCGCCTTAAATCCAATTGAATATTTTAAATATCACTTGTGAACAGCGTTCACTTCTTCATTAATTAATGTTGAGGCCTCAAAACAAGCAATTTGCCTGAGAAGCTATAGAGCAAGTTCTGATAGGTATTGACACAATCTTTCGCATCCATTCACCATACAGAATCAAAGAAAGAAACCAAACACCTTACATTGCATTTATTCTCTGCGCCTTGACTAATACATATGAATCCACGATAATAATAAATTATTTGACGAAACTCCTGTGAAAGGAAAAATAACAGAATGTGACGCTTTAATTACAGTGCAATGGATCAGAGACAATGAAATTAATTCTGTGCCACATTGATGTATTGCATTCTAGTGTAATAAAATAATCATCAAATAAAAACGGTTTTGTGCCTCCGTTGCTACCAAGAGTGAAACACAAATCGTAGACAGATTTTATGGGTCACCACTCACCAACGTTAAAGTATTTTACATGGTCAAGAGTGCGGAGTGGAGCAGACGTTGTCGGCACAAGGCAGTGCCTCAGCCCCCGCCGGTAGGCAGTAAACGGGTCCCAGAGAACTCAGACGCGGTGTTCAGAGGCAGATGGTCGGCAAAGAAATCTTTCGCTAAAACATTGTTGAACCAAACTGTTATTACCATTGTGACAGAAAGCGGAATATATTGTAGGTTCACTTGAATTACGCTCATAGCTACAGCACCGAGAGGAAAGGGGCGATAAAAATTTTGTCGATTTGTGCTTTCGGTCGCTAGACGTCATATTAGCTAGTCTCGCGTTTTGCCTCAAGACTACGGTGGTAGTCAAGCATAGTGTACTGAGACTGAAGTCAAGAATTCCTCTGGGAAGAGCCGCAGTCAACATGTTGCCAGATTGAGCATATTGCCGGACATAGGATTCTGACAGGAGCACGACTGTATTGTCCACCTTACGTGAACGACTCGGAGGCCAATTTTTTGCTCTAAGGCTGTATCAACAAAATATATTGTACGCTGAAGACCCATAAGAATTAAAATAACAAATGTAGTTTATGAGAGCAACGTTAACTATAGCGTTCGAAGTATTCATAGTACTGCATACGTGTGTGTAAACGCCTTCCAATGACCACTCAAGGAAGACAAGGATACACAGTCTAGCTTCAATATTATAAATGCGCCTCAGTTTGCGGATAAACTCAGACTTAGGTTGATAATCATTTTGAATATTTAGCAGTACTCTACCCATTAGTGTTAAAATTGTTTTCAACCAATGATTCCCACAGCTACAGGAACACTATTTGTGAGCTTCTTAAACAAAATACTTACACAGTGCTATCAGACGAAAACATCAACATGACACAAATTGTGGGAAGTTTGTCTTACAACCTTCGTACCTGGATAATGAGCTTTTTCCTATTTGAGATGTCTCTGAACGTCGCTGCTTAAGACGATTTAAGACGAACCTAAATTCCTTCAGCTACGACAATGTTTAAATAAATCGTCTTAACGACACTAAATCGTGGTTTGTGAATCGTTTACCGGCCGTACTCTGCCGAATTTCTCTGGTTGGAAGGCAAAAAACTTCCTGACAAACTTCACAGACGGAAAAGGGGGACGAAATGTCTCCCACTGGAAGGTCGTGTTGTTTTATTTAAATGATTACAAAATTAAATAAAACGAACGGTCAGGTTGTCAGAATAAGCACATTACTGTCGTCAGTATGATGTTGCACTGCCGAGGGCCTGTATTGATAAAGGGCCCGGTTAGGTCAGCATTTTGTATCCGGAAGTGGAAGAGAGAGCAACACTAAATTCTACAATCCGTATGCATTGCACACACACAGAAATTATTGTTACAGTGTTCTTATGGAGCCAAATGAGTGAATTGCGTAATTTCCATTTAGAAAGAGCACTGGCAAACAGCCTTCGCTACATTAGGTTTCTTAATCACGTGTCACTCTGAGCTAGAATTTTTGGTCAGCCACTAAGTGTAAGGTCAATGAGTCGGATGCGACATTTGCAACTCTGAAATACTTTCCTACATTACAGAAGCGAATATTAAATTTGAACTAATATTGCGAACATTTTGTACTTGGATAGCTTAGAATATAAATCTTTCTGTTTATTGCAAAGGAAAACAATTGATTTTCTAAAACATTGTCTGTAATACATAACTTGAAACAGTTCTTGTCGACCAAATCAAATGGAGGAATTGACAGCGACGTATATCGGAAGGCAGTAACATCTCTTGCCTTTTGGTTTGGCAGTACTCGATAGCCATTTCTAGGCGCAAGTAAATGAAGAAAGGCAACGCGTTTTTGTTATCAGGTAACGTCTTCGTCAATTACTTTAGATTTAATGTAATCTAAAAGTCATTGCTGATGTTTGATATTAACATGATTAGGATTCCGTAGACAGAGAAAGAACCTGTTCTTGGGAAACTACTTCTATAGTGACCAAAAGGCATCAAATGGTCTTCAAGTACAGTGTTCCAGCAGCGGTATGAAGAAAATGATAGTAATAATTACGGTAATAATCGCATTATCCGGTAACTTCACACTTCCTAGTGGATTATCTCGAACTAAGAAATTTGCTGAATTTCTGAAAATTTCAAAATGACTTCACATCGAACATACGATGCCTAGAAGAGCCTTTACATCCTGCTGACATGACAACAGCATAATTTCCGCGTCAGAAGGTTGCTTCTACTTAACCATTTAAAAGACTCGCGTTTTTTCGACCGTGACTAATTTTGTAACCTAATCACATCATCCGTTACAGCACAGTTCAGGGTCTGGGAAATGTGGCAACATTGGTCTGGTGGAACGAACTATCACAGGTGCAATGCGTGGGTTCAGGCATTTACTTATAAAAGGTGAAAACAGATTTACTTTACCTCTGGTAACCTCAAGAGAAAACGTTATAATGCAGAATCAGCATTAAACATCACGTTCCTACATTACCAACTGGGCAGAGCCAATGATATAGCGAAAGTCACGGTAAACAGAAATATTTACATTAGAAAATTTTATTTTATTTGATAAACCGATAGCCATTTAAAGGAACAGGGCTTTTATTTTACTAAAGTGAGCAGTTCGATTGTCGCTTAGGCACAAAAGTTTGCATTCTTATTTTAGTTTCAAACACTTATCAGCTGGTAGGAAAAACCGATACGTAACATTTGATTTTACTTAGTTAACAATCCGATTACGTGTTGGGTTCGTATCTCCATCACAGAACTTCACAACATGAACTTCATCTTTAAATGCATGCACACTTTGTTACTTCAGAATGGGGGTATACCAGACATCTTTCGTGGTTAGTTAACAGGGACGAAATGGTCTTGATAGGAGTCCCGGTTTATTACAAAATTTGTCGTCTTTCATTTTCAAGTTTAGATTTGGTTACTGGTATTGGCAAAAATTTCGGTAATTCATGACTCTTCACGGCTAGTCATCAATATGATATAATATGATTAGATTAGATTAATTCTTGCTCCATAGATCATGAATACGATGTTTCGTAATGATGTGGAACGTGTCATTTTAATGAAAGATTTCTTTACATACCATGATTCAATTTCTTTACAACAATTTTTTACTCTCTCTCCCTCATCTATTTTAATTTTTATCTCTCTCTCTCTGTCACACACACACACACACACACACACACACACACACACACACACACACACACACGCATACACACACGTAGACACACTCGATCTCTTTTTTCTATTTGTTTGTTGTGCTCCACTATCGGCGAGGCACGAAAACGTCTGTGAATGAGTTTCTTAGTTTTGAGTACACTTACGAAAGAAATACAAAAACAACTATGAGAGTTACTGACTTATGACGCTTAGTTTGCAGTCAGTTCTGAGTATTATTAGTAACTACGCTACAGTCCCTATACCTAGTTACAGAAATGCCAATCAAACGCATTACGTAATCCAGGCCGTAGCAGTCGAGACTTGGAGACACCAGTTATGGTCACTTCCCAGTCTGCTGTAGGATCACATCGGTTCGTCTTCTTCCAGCTAGTATTATAACTGAGATATGGCAACAAGGCAGCGTATGTTTGGCAACTCTGTGATCGACGAGTTACTTCCTGATGTGCACGGAATTAAGCCACAAAGTTCACTTGATTTTACCTGTCATTTCCATTGAATAATCTGAGTTATTATCGCTTGAGGTGTAACAAATAATTGTAAATTTACGGGTTTCAGCCCAGGAAAGTCGATGCACGTGTAAATCGCAACTAATCTCGTCCTTTAAATAGCGGTTTACGAATCTAGCCACTATTTGTCTCGTAAGAGGGGAGTCAGACACATCAGCCTTCGCCAGCTCTGTGGTAACGTGCTGACCTGCAAAAAGCGTCTGTTATGGTTCGTAGTTCCAGTTTTACTGAACGTGGATTTTTTATCCCTTCTGTGAAAGAGCTACAAGCAGTCAGATGAAACGTCGATAAGGAAATCGCAAGAAAATACTATCGGCTCATAGTGCAATGGTGAAAAACTTACAATGCTGCACAGCAGGTAACGCCTCTTCCATTGCTGACAAGCAAATTTTGGGTTTCTAGGAATACATTTGCATACTTCTTGAGTATGACACAGCATACCAATTAAACACAGACCTAATCAAAATCTAAGTGAGTAGTATTTTACTAATTCGAGTCGATAGAGGCACGCTTGTGTTCAGATACTCAGTTTTACTAAAACAGACTTTGGTCGTAAGTTTATCGTGGGTAGTTTTATTTCATTTGTTATGATGCAGTTCACAATTTTCGTTACGTTTCCTTTAGTGTTGTTAAAACAATAGTAAACATGAGAGAGAAATTAATCATCAACGATATATGCGAAATCTCTGATGTTATCTATAACAGTCTGACAATGCACATGCAGTATATTGATTACATGCATGTAGAAAACTTGTTCTGAGTTCAAGCTGTCAAACAAGGTATGAAGAAAAATAAAATGCCACTACCAGACGACAGCTAATGTAAAAACACTTTTGCGACGTATTTTGGCAGGATGTGCTCTCCACATGCACAATACAAATGTTTTGAAATGCATCTGCTGCCTGGTTGTCTATTAAACCTGAAAAGAACGAAATGTTGCAGAAGTTAGCCCTTTCTTCAGAGGCGACTATTTTGGGTTGAGAAGTGAGGGGAATTATGTTACAAGTTCCATTAGATTGATAACTTTAGCAGACAGCAGAATAGCGTTTTAAAAAATGTAGCGAAGTATGTATTCGAAGTCGCGGCATCTGATCTGTGGCGTGCAACACTTACCATTACGCTACTAGCTGAGAGGTAGCTACAACACCTCTAGAACTCAAACACACTTCCTCCAGAACTTCTGAATTCCACAGCGCTTTGAGATAATGCATATGACCGGGTCTAGACTTCTGACAGGCAAACAGTTACACCTTTTCTTTTGCATAGCACGATGTTTTTAACAAACAGATAGCGCAATACAGAACGCTTCCTATTTAAATTTCTACATCCTACACTGTTGGCAGTTTTGTGTAGGTGGCAGTTACGTAATTTTATTTCGGTGATTACAAAATAGAGTCGAATCTATGCACTGGGTAGCCGAGGCAGCTAGTTCATGGTGATTCGGTCAACCAAGTAAATGAATTTACTGAACATGCTGCAAATTACCTCAGGCAGCCTGTGTGACAGAATTCTCATTCAGTGTGGCGCAACGGCGTTATGATAGAAAAACGAGGCGGAGAGAAGAGGATGTGGTGGACTGTTGAACTGCTGATACGTTCGTATACCTATGGTCTGGGTTCAATCCCAACTTCTGTCAATGATTTTAGATAGGGAGAGACATATTCCATTCTCTTCTGGCTACACCGAGTGAAGAAGATATAATGGCATTGCGGTTTGAAATTCACATTAAAAACGACATTCCTTCTCTACCACGTAGACGATAGGTTCGACCACAATAATGTCTGGAGTGGCGACATGTAGAAACTCTATCACCAGTAACCTTTCTTATACTAGTTATTTATTTCTAGTGACGAAACAAATGCTAATTAGGCTCACAGGACACTTATTCCATCTTTTATCTGACCTTCTGTATGTCGATAAAATTGGTTCTGAACAGGTAATGCAACTCAGTCCGCCCTTAACGCGGAATCTGATCCCTTCGTGACAATACAGCTCGGCTACAATTTGTTGTTTGTTCAAAACTGCAGATTCCTCAACGTCTCCACATATTGCGCGTGAATAGGTTCGAATCCTGGCCCAGCATTAAAGATTTCATTACGTATTATCAAGCTCTAGCATGACACCACCTATCTGCTGGTGGATAATAAATTTGATTTTTAACATATTTTCATTCGTTGTCAAGACTAACGATATCTGACGTTTTTGACTCCCAGTGAGACATAGAACTGTTTGCGAGATCACTGTAAGTTCAAGATGTTATTCCGAGCAGCTGGTGGAGAAAAATTCGGTAGCTGACGTCTCTTTGTGTGTGGTCAACAACGATACGTGTGGGGCTCTATTCCCAGTCAGCACTGAACTCTTCGTCATATTATTTCTAGTTTAAACATGCTCACGTGTCGCTGCTAACGCAACAAACCCATAATTAACGTTCGTTTTCTCTAGAATATAACAGCGATAGGTTGGAGTCCTGGGACGGAAAAAATTAATTTTTCGTCTCGTCATTTCAGTTAAAACATCTAGCTACTGCGGAGAAAATCCGAAATGTCATAGTTGATTGTGCTTCGATATTAATCCGATTACGTTCTGGGTTCGAATCCCTGTCCAACACAAGGCTTTAACTCACGGCATTTCAAGTAAATTACTTGTTAAGAAGCAATATTTAACATCTCTCGTAGTTCGTTAACAAGGAAAATAGATGTTAGGTAGGAATTCGCGTCCGTTAAAAATGTTTGCTTTATGTAATTTAAAGTTGGCATTTGCTAACTGATACTGTCTAAAGTCGAGGTATAGCACTCTCTGTATGCCTGATCAGGAATGACTGTTAGTTTCCGTCAGTCACGAAATCTTTGCTTAGTCTGCATGACCTGGGTTTGAATCCATATGCAGAACGAGACGGTTCGTCGTGTCATGGCTGTTCGTAAATAACTTAAATTTTTAATGTCATTTGTGTTAAATAATAAGTATGGTATGTTACTTTGAAGAGGAAATCATGAATACGACGGTTCGTCGGGTCATGGCTGTTCGTAAATAACTTAAATTTTTAATGTCATTTGTGTTAAATAATAAGTATGGTATGTCACTTTGAAGAGGAAATCATGAATACGACGAACTTACTACTTGCATTACCTATCTGACGTAATAATGAGAGTGGTAACATTTCAGGTACGTCATTTATTGTAATAAGTGTGAGCTCACGAGCCTTAAGGACAGTCTTATGTGTGATAAGGTGTTCCCTGATATTTGTAGTATAGTGGTATTACTTAACATCTTGAGTTACTGCGATACAGAGCAGTGTTTTCTAGTGGTGACTTGTGTGTGTGTGAAATCTTATGGGACTTAACTGCTAAGGTCATCAGTCCCTAAGCTTACACACTACTTAACCTAAATTATCCTAAGGACAAACACACACACCCATGCCCGAGGGAGGACTCGAACCTCCGCCGAGACCAGCCGCACAGTCCATGACTGCAGCGCCTCAAACCGCTCGGCTAATCCCGCACGGCAGTGGTGACTTGTTGGAACCATTTTCAATAGTCAAACGACTGTACCAAGGAGCGACTAGAGGACCTGCTAGACAGCTGCGTCATGTGGGTTGCATGCGAATCAGGCGAAATGCAATTCAGGTCGTTCGGATACTTTTGAGCATGACTGTACATATAGGTGTGCCATGATCTTTTGTCTCCTCAGTGTACAACTCTGTGAAACTTGGACCTTACACTGAAACAATTGCTGCAGTACAGTATAGAAGTAAATGAAAGAAATACCTCATGAGACGAGCAAGAATGACACTCATTCAGAGACGATAATTATACTGTAGTCACCGGGATTCCTCATTGTCCCCTGAACACTGAAATAGGTGCGACGTAGTTCTTGATCGGCTGTGTGATCACCAGAGATGGCAATGCTTGCTCTTCTGTATTATCCTATGCTGACCACGACGTTCTTAGAGTAGGGCGTTCCATTCCTCTACCATTCGGCTGACAACTGTTGGAGAGTCGTTCGTGCATATAGACGTGCTGCGATACCTCTCTCCAACGCACCCAACATGTGCTCAGTTGAAGTCGTGGGAAAGAGCTGGCCAGTCCATTCGCCGAGTATCCTCTCGTTCCAAGAACTCCTCCAACTGCTCTTTTCCATAAGATCGCGCATTGTCATCCGTAACAATGACGTCAGCATCCTTGAAAAGACGTGCGTGGGGAAGCAGGACAGTGTCAAAATAACGTCGACCGTTGAGTGTACTCTGCTCAAATATCTGGAGGTCAGTACGCCACTGCATCATTGTCCCACCGCACACCGTAACACCTGAACCACAAATACGATCAAGCTCAACAACCTGGGTACGTTATGTACACAAACATGGCGAGTTGTGGACACACTTAAAGCATCCCAGAGGGTGCACGTGCGCGTGCATCAACCACTAGATAGATATCGTAAACCACGCTATTCGAGGAATGGAAACGTCTTCCCACAGGAACTCCTTACCAAACTCGCGTTTCTGTAGGACTTCGGTACAGTTTTCACTGATAGGCAGACTCATTTACGAGGAAGTTTTGTGAATTTAATTTAAAAATATTTCGTGCAAACTCGTGCACGCTTTGCTTCATCTGTTTACCGACGTCACGTAGAACACGTTCAGTGCTTCGTGGCCAATATGTATGCGACTTACCGTATTCAGATATTTCCTCTTTGGACAGTCTTAAAGTATTGATAATAACGAATCGGCACTGGTGAGCAAGGAATGTAGTGACCTTTTAATACCATAAAAAAATATTTCGATATGTTGGTTGCACTTCCTGTGCAGCGAGGTATAACCTAAAAGTGACAACTAAAAAATATAGGAAGGAATGTGATAAGAAATGCCTTGCAGATGACTATAGAAAATTTCAAAATATTTCTACAGCTTGTTGTGGGACGCATTTCGTATAAAGACGACAATTCCAGACTGTCATTATCAGCTTCCGCTATATTTGTAGTCACTAGAGACCGGATTATGTGCATCATAAAAACTTTAACATATGCATGAAAAATACTTAAAAATTGCACGAAAAGTGACGAAATGTGCAAAATCAAATAATAAAAAAATCATGGTAGTTACTGCGTGCATAATATCTCAAGGTCGAACCTGTGCGTATAAGTTACGAAGGAGAGCACCGACCACGCAAAAAATCGGTACATTTAGAGTTTTGATGTCATTTATGAATATTTCCTGACAGAGGTCAGGAAGGGGGCCATTCTGGAATTATTTTCTAAAAATTTGCAAAATGGGGACGAATAATGTGTCACAAGAATTGTTCCTTCTTTGCTATTGTTTGCGATAAAAAGCGAATGCGATGCGAGTGAGTCACGGCGAAACAGTCTACTTGTAGAGGACCAACTTCGAGATATACCGCACGGAGAGGGGCATGCTAAAAAATTCCGCAATATTTTATTTAAAAAACAACATACAATCAGTAATCGTTTTGACCAGCATTAACTTTTAATTAAAACTATTGAACCAAAGCATCATTTCAATTTATTTTACGTTTTTCTACTGTTTTAAACATAAACGACCAAATACTGTTCCAAATGTTCGGTACTAAGGTTGTGCCTTCGATCGATCAAGACATTTTTATAAGCAGAAAAGGACTGTTCTACATCAGCTGTGGTAACTGGGCAGTATCTGAATTTGGGTGCTATGTTGGCATATATTGTTTCTGATAAAAATTTACCCGTCCCATTACTAAAACTATAAATGTGGCACAAGGGTTCAAAGCCTGGGCTATAGTTTAAAATGTTTTCAAACTTTTCTTTAAATGTTCTTGGTAATACCTCTGGCAATGAAAAGTTCCCTAGAATAATTTTATTCATTAACTGGATAGATTCATTCAACGCCAAACTTTGAGTTTCAAGCTTTTTGATACTTGCAGGTATATGTGAAAAATGAGTGTCTGTCACAGCAATCTCTTTTTAATACCGGAATCATTACAAGATTGCTTGCACTGGCAAACTGCCAAAGCCTCTGCACTATCGAAGTCGTTTACTACCTCTATAACGCCTCTTCTTAAACATGCTGCGTGGCGTCTGTTTGCTCTAAGTCGTGTCTCCCTACCAATTTCGCGCAACGACGCTCTGAGTGTGTTTTTTAGGGAATTGACTAGTTTGAACCTGGGACCTGTTGCCGGTAAGGAGATTCAAGACCACACATGACATGTAGAGTTCAGAAGAGTTCAGTGAGACTAGCGATGATTTAATCAAATACTTAATGATTTCAGCGTCAGCTCCACTGCACTCCTTGTAAAAGAATCTTAATACCAACTAAATTTAGTGGAAGGGGTTCAAGGCTTTCCTATTTTTAGTTAGCTGGTAAAATAATGTCGAAAAAGCAGTTACGTTTACCATTGGAATTTTTATTCTACTCACAAAACATTGTTTATAAATTGCGCTATTGATGAAAGGAAATATTTTAATACAGGATGATAAAAACCAACTACGTTCAACAAAAATGTGAACGAATATTCCCTGAATGGGTTTCCAAGTTCTACAATTACTTATTTAACTTGTCGTAAATTACAGTGGCTGATGTGGCTTCTCAATAATTATATAACAGAAAAATCATCGCGTTTCAGATTTTAACTTTAGGCAGCAAATGTGAATACCACGAAGTTTAATTGACGATCGACACTAGTATTATGTAAAAAGGGGATGTAACAGATGAGACTTCTGCAGTTCTGAGTGAAACCTTATGCGCTCTTAAGCGGCATCACGTGCATTCATTACCTTGTTGGTGGTTAGTCAGCGTCAGGGGGCGGCGGGCGGCGCAGCTCCACACACCTCACCGTCTCGGTAGCAACTCCCTAACCTTCCTTTACTTATTTACCGAAGTGGGTTTAAGAAAAAGGCATCTGACTGTTTTCAACTGACCAATCAGGGTCTCAATGTTAACCTTAAGCTCCGCCTACAAAAGTTCTGTCTATCCAATGAGAAACGTTAAACTTTTCGTGGTGGGGCAATGTTTTTAATGTTTGCTATGTAACAGAGACGCGTATAGTCTCACGCTAAAACTTGCAGCTGGTGTGGTCCTTTTAGTGTTATCGTAAGATCTATACTGTTCTCCTGGAGGGCTCTATCTTTTAACATGGGCTGGGGGCTGCTCTTGGCAATGAGGCTGTCCGTCCCTTATCATAGGGCCTTTTAGCTTACACGACTCTGCTCTCGGCTTCTGTTCTCGTTCCTCCCCTCGTAACTGCGTCTGTTTCACGGTGGGAAGGTATGACATGCATTTAGGCGTTCTTGGGTTAGTCTGCGGTATTCCATTTGCTCACTCGTTGATCCTATTACTTTGGTTAATTTAATGTCAGGATTTATTTGGAGCTATGTGACATACTGCCGGATTTGCTATCATGTCAGGATTTTCATGGAAGGTGTTGGATTTGCCTGACACCTTACATTACAAAGCACCAACAATGAAATTTGCAATGTAACGGCCACAAGTGTCTGTAGTTTCGTCGTTTGAAGTCCAGATAATGCTATCCTTGAGTTCATTGCGTACTTCTTCCAGAACATTTACGTATATTGTCGGTATGTAATTTCTACGCAATGTTAATTGGTCTGGCATATTTTGATTCAGCAATATTTTCCCAGAAAACCTACGAGGATAGGGTTTGTAAGTTTGTGAAGAGGAACATTGGTCGCAATGAATGCTTCACATTGATCCATGTTAAACCGACCGTTTTGGTTACCTTTGGACTGATCCCTGCAACTTGCTGATGTCAGAAGTTGTTGTGGTTCTTTCTTCTGCATTCCTGCGATATAAAGACTTGTCTTGACATGCTGGTCTATTTGAAACATTTTTTTTCCACGAAACTTTTTTCTCGCAAACTCAATAATATAAAACAATTCCGTCATATGTAAATGTTCCAGGATGGTCAGCTGTCCACGTTTCGGGCGGCATGGCGCACACCACATTACACACTACACGTCGCAAACACGTACAACTGTGTACAAGTAAATAGAAAGCTAAACTGAAACAATGGACGTACGACTAAAAGCTTGCGTAGTTTAATAGGAGCATTGACTCTGCCTGCCTGTTCCTGTTCCTCTTCTGTAATGATTTCGTTAGGCAGTGGCCTCTCCGTTAGCGATTGCACGCAGTTCTAGGTCGCGGTCAATCTGTGAGACATCAAAAACTATACCGAGCTAGAGACCGACCGCCAAAATTTTTAAAATACTGTAAACATATAGCGAAAATATGGAATAACCAGTGAAAGGGAGCCAAATATGCAAATGCATATGCAACATGCTAATACATATAACCCGGTCTCTGTTGTGTTGTTGTTGTCTTCAGTCCCGAGACTGGTTTGATGCAGCTGTCCATGCTACTCTATCCTGTGTAAGCTTCTTCATCTCCCAGTACTTACTGCAAACTACATCCTGCTGAATCTGCTTAGTGTATTCATCTCTTGGTCTCCCTCTACGATTTTTACCCTCCACGCTGCCCTCCAATGTTAAATTAGTGATCCCTTGATGCCTCAGAACATGTCCTACCAGCCGATCCCTTCTTCTTGTCAAGTTGTGCTGCAAACTCCTTTTCTCCCCAACTCTATTCAATACCTCTTCATTAGTTATGTGATCTACCCATCTAATCTTCAGCATTCTTCTGTAGCACCACATTTCGAAAGCTTCTACTCTCTTCTTGTCCAAACTATTTTTCATCCATGTTTCACTTCCATACGTGGCTACACTCCATACAACTACTTTCAGAAACGACTTCCTGACACTTAAATCTATACTCGATGTTAACAAATTTCTCTTCTTCAGAAACGCTTTCCTTGCCATTGCCAGTCTACATTTTATATCCTCTCTGCTTCAACCATCATCAGTTATTTTGCTCCCCAAATAGCTAAACTCCTTTACTACTTTAAGTGTCTCATTTCATAATCTAATTCCCTCAGCATCACCCAACTTGCGAAGAGTTCTCGGGCTTCCAGCCAGGTGGCGGTGTCTTCAAACTGCAGTTTGAAGACACCGCCACCCGACTGGAAGGCCGAGAACTCTTCGCCAGCTGTATACGCCGGGAAAGCATACATTCACATTTATCACCCAACTTAATTCGACTACATTCCATTATCCTCGTTTTGCTTTTGTTGATGTTCATCTTATATCCTCAAGACACTGTCCATTCCGCAATTGCAATTCGCACTCATTATTCACTGCACATCAGTGGTAATGGGTGGTAACTTACTTAACTTCGACATATCTTAAACAATCATTCGAGATCAACTGCATACAAAAATTCAAATCCCAAATTTATCGCTTTTTTTAAAGAATAAGTAAAAAGGCTTCCTAAAAACTACTTCAACAACCAGAGCCGCATCCATTCTCATACACGTAGAAAGTTTTGTCACCAACGCAGCAGATGAATTAGCATTCAACTTCAAGCTTTCCCTGAATCAAATGTACATGCGGACGTGATTCTCTTGTGGGAGCGCGAATAAGTCTGCCACAAAGAGTCTGCCACAAATAATTGCGACAGTGAGTAGAGTCACATACAAAGCGCAGTATTAGAGAATTTCAGTCATTCATCAAAATCTCCATCACATTTTGTAAGTCTCCAGCTGCATCTGGTGATGAAAGTCTTCTGTCGCTGAGGTTCACTGTAAACCGTCGAAAGTGAATCGAACAAAACTACAAACAGGATCACGTGCTGCTGTAAGTAACTGTATAATTTTATATGTCAGACATTTTACGGTGCATATTTTTAAAAAAAATTTGTTTGACCAGTTTAGAGATAAGGATCTCTTGATACCATCCACTTTTGTATCATTTGTTGTGTAAACTACGGTTCTCTGAAGGATCAAAAGCAATTCGCACTGTATATTAGCTTACAGCTAGAGCTGTAGTATGAAAAAATTAATACATAATCAACCCCCTTAGTGTCTGAAAAAATATTTGCGACCTCCCTTAGGAGCTGAATTCTGAAAAATATTTTTTCGGTTTATACCCAAGGTATATAACGATGTTCCCTTCAAATTCCATGTCTCCTGGACCTACTCTTTAAACTGTCGCTATGCCGAAAAGACATTGAACTCATATTTAGCTCCCTAAGAGGTTGAGATTTTCAAACATCCTTTCTTAAAGTGCGCCTAAGTGACACAAAGTGTATTTCGTGCAATGCCATGCTTCTGTTAGTTAATTCTTAGTCTCGAAATCTCTCGAAACTAAATTATAGCAGCGTCACCGCATAAGGTAGTTTTATTGTCAATTCGCGTCTGCCACGCGGGATTAGCCGAGCGGTCTTGGGCACTGCAGTCATGGACTGTGCGGCTGGTCCCGGCGGAGGTTCGAGTTCTCCCTCGGGCATGGGTGTGTGTGTTAGTCCTTAGGATGATTTAGGTTAAGTAGTGTGTAAGCTTAGGGGCTGATGACCTTAGCAGCTAAGTCCCATAAGACTTCACACAAAAAAAGAAACAAAAAAATTGCGTCTGTGGTCCGCAACCGTACCCGTAAGTCAGGCACGGGCTTGTTCATAATAGCTTTCTGCAACGTGAAGTACTGAACTATGTCGGGTCGACATGGATAAATGATTTGCCAACACGGCGTCCTCATCGGGATTGCAAGTAACTGTTGTCGTGAACTGCCATCGAAACCAGCGCACTGGCACTAAACTGATGTATGTCAGTACGTGACTTGAAGAGGCGCATCGAAAAAGATATGCACATTGCCGAGTATAAATAGGGAATAGACAAGTATGCCTGTTCCTTTCGTGTCACAGTTCTCTTGGACGACGGTGCTGTGCAACACGGGTGGCCACATGAAGCTTCCGACAGAGTACTACAATTCCAGTCTGTGGTGGGGCCACAGTTCGATCTGAAAACTTAGCAAGTGTCGGAGCCAGCCAGGAGTAATCGAGACGATTCCTTCCAGCGACACCGTTGATTCCTTCCCGAAAGCATCAGAGGACATCCATCCACCAGCATTCGCCTTCTGCCGTCGCTGTGAGCGGGCCTGCGTGGCGCGAATGCCACTTGGTACTTGACACCGGCGAACGGTCGTCATTGAAGAGTTCGCTGCTGGGATAGAGTGCCTCGCCGTGGATGTCGAAACTGGGTCACATGCAACGGGGCTCTGTCCTCAACAAAGCAGAGTGGCCAAACCACCGAGTGAGTGGAATTTGACGTGAGCGGGACGACGGACACCTATACCGCCTGAGGCAAAGGAAAATAAAATGTTTACAGATCATCGCAGCCTCTCTCTGCATCAGTGAGCTGCCCCGTACGTCTGGCTTATTCGATATAAATACTCATTTTTTACGAAATCCATACCCTTCTGGAGCCTACAGTAAATATCAAAGGTCCACATCAATCGTCATGTTCCTTGATCCCAAGATTTAGCCTTAGCCACGAATGTCAAAAATATTTTGCTGCGCGGGTTAGCCGCGCAGTCTTCGACGCCTTGTAACGGTCCGCGCGGCTCCTCCCGTTGGAGGTTCGACTCCTTCCTCGGGCATTTTGTTTTAGCCGCGTGTGCCTTTCATGTCCCTTTGCGTTCTTTAACAGTTCCACTCGTTTCGCCTGTATACACTTTGTCGCAACCACCTGTCACTTGATACATGCCTGCATTATGGAGGCAATCTGGTGCATTCGTCTTCCGTCGGAAAGATGTCTGAATATCATTTTTCTTTAGAAATCTGCTTATGCAGTCAGTGACCCCAGAAACGAACGGTAACCTAACGAGCCGGCCGAAGTGGCCGTGCGGTTACAGGCGCCGCAGTCTGGAACCGCAAGACCGCTACGGTCGCAGGTTCGAATCCTGCCTCAGGCATGGATGTTTGTGATGTCCTTAGGTTAGTTAGGTTTAACTAGTTCTAAGTTCTAGGGGACTAATGACCTCAGCAGTTGAGTCCCATGGTGCTCAGAGCCGTAACCCAACGGCGTGAGAACGCGGTTCCCCGTCATTCTTACTATCGTGATTAACATTCCGCCTAAAAGCTGTGTCGATTGAACAATTATCATAGCCATTTGCATTCAATGTCCTCTTTAAAAAATCAAACTCCGATACCGTGTTGTCGTCATCGCTGATACGTAAGGCACTTGAACACAGAGTGCTGAGCACTGCTTGCTTCTGGGCTGGGTGGTGGTGCAAGTAGCATCTAAATGCCTGTTTGTGTTGGTCGGCTTTACATATAATCTGTGACTTAGAGTCTTAACAAATCTAGGATCGAGATACCGACGTCACTGTTAATCTCCAAAGTATATTTGATTTTGGGGTGAATTCCTCTTAAGAAATTGGGTAACGCATGACGTTCTTCTTTGCTGTGTGGCCATATAACACATGTATCGTCCATATAGCGGAGCCAACAAGAAGGCTTCAAAAGAGCACTACTTAATGCCTGTTGTTCAAAATATTCGCCGGCCGCGGGGACCGAGCGGTTCTAGGCACTTCAGTCCGGAACCACGTGACTGCTACGGTCGCAGGTTCGAATCCTGCCTCAGGCATGGATGTGTGTGATTTCCTTAGGTTAATTAGGTTTAAGTAGTTCTAAGTTCTAGGGGACAGATGACCTCAGATGTTAAGTCCCATAGTGCTCAGAGCCATTTTCAAAATGTTCCATAAAATTTCAGCTGCAACTGCGAAATGGGTGAGCCCATGGCGAGGCCGTCAGCTTGTTCAAAGAACTGACCATTGTATTTAAAATAGCTCGAACGAAGACATAATTCATTTAAATCACAAACATATGGAGCAACTTTCTCCCTTATGATCTCCATTGTATGTGATACTGAAACGTTAGTAAAGAACGATGTCACATCGAAGCTAAAAAGAATACCACCTGCAGATATCTTCAGAGTGCGTATACTTCCTAAAAACGTTTCCAATCTTTGACAAAAGTATGCGTTTCACAAACTAGATGTCTCAGTTTACCAGATAAATGACGTGCCAAAAAATAAGTTGACGAGTTAATCCCACCAACGATAGGCCTCAAAGGAACCAATTCTTAATGTCTCTTAGGTATTCTATACATTCTGAGTGAGAGATTATAGATTTTTTGTCACAGCTGTCCAATTTGGAGTCTGATGCCAGGTTTTTCACTTTCCGAACGATTCTGTTTGTCGGATCGCTTTTAACAGGCGACACTCAGGATCAGCTAGTAGTTGTTCCATCTTGTTGTGATAATCCACAGCGTCCAAAACGACGGTAGCATTCCCCTTATCCGATATCATTAAAACGGTCCTACCGTTTCTCATGAGTTCAAAAAGAGATTTCCTTGCTTGCGCCGATATGGTGCTTCTGGAATGTTTCGATTTCCGTAGTACTCTCGACACATCTTATCGTACTTCTTCGGCCTGCACCTTCGGAAGACGAAACAAGGATGCTTCAACAGGTATTCTCTTCGGTGTAGCAGCGAAATTAAGACCTGTTCCCAGAACTGAAACAGCTGCTTCATCGAGTACTTCTGACGTGAGGTTCACCACATTGGCGTCTTCCTTGTGCACTCTGACCGAACTTCTCTTTTTATTTCATAGCACTCAAATCCGAAAACTTGTTGAATGATCAGACGTTATTCTGTCCACTTTATCCCAGTCTTGGGGTGAGAGAGTTGCCGCCAGCGAAAAACGCAGATCGATTAAAACGGAGCTAACATAATTCAAGTCTCTGGGTATTTGCTAGATTCTTACACGAAGAATTGGTTGGCTCGTCGTTTAGTAGATCCTCCAGGCTTTCACTGTCTGTGCATGGTGGCAAATTCTGGCGAATTTGGGAATAACATGTGGAATTAGAATCGCAACATTCTTTACGAGAAATGTTCTAAGAAATTACGAATAAAGAACAGATACTAAATCGCCACACACACACAGTTATGACCTGGTCCAACACTTCTTGGTCTTAGTTATCATCATTTACATTAAGTACATTCTTTGGCTTGAAGATAAGACAAAACTGCCGACACACTTCCGATTATGAAGAATTACTACTATCTGCCGCATGCAGACATTAAATTACGTTGACAACCCTACGTAACAAAATTATGCATTGTAGTTCGGGCCCTAATGAAAATGAATATCCGCCATATCAGTCAGACAAGTTTTCCTGAATATTCATGAAATTACACAGTGTGCGGCTACAGATGTAGATAAAGCTAGTTCACTATAAGATCAACAGACGTCAGGAGAATTCATACGTGCTACAGTGTCAGAATCGATAATGGGGTGCTCTAGGCCCTTACGGGTCTCAGCCCCTTAATTATTTGTTTTACTTATTTTAGATTAATGCTTTAAACTGTCAGTTTACTTTTTAAATTCATCTTCTTTTTTATTTTATGTCGTTTCACATGCAAGTATTATTGGACTGATAGTCATAATATCTCTTTATTATTACTTTCACAGAGACCACACCAATAACGCAGATTTTCCTCTTGCATTGGGACAGAAAACTTATGTCAGATACCTTCTGACGTTCTCAAAGTAAGTGTATCAGATTTCCGATATCATCACGAGAACATTTGGGTCTTCAAAAATTGATTCTCGAGCTCTCGGTGGCAACTTTCCATTAGTTTCTTGTAAAAATATGGAAATTTGAGGTAAGTTCCTATGTGACCAAACTGCTGATGCCATCGGTTCCTCGGCTTACACACTACTTAATCTAACTTAAACTAACTTATACACACACACACACACACACACACACACACACACACACACACACACACACACACACACACCCATGCCCGAGGGAGGACTCGAACCTCCGACGGGGGGCGTCACGCGGACCGTGGTAAGGCGCCCAAGATCGCTCGGTTACCCCGCGTGCCGTAAAACTGTGAAAAGGGGAGGAGGTGTTCAGTGACAAAAAATCATTTTGAGCGTCCTACCTCAGGACCAGGAACTTGTTCATCTAGTGACCCCTAAATGCTCGACGGGACATGTACAGCCATAGGACGGACAAGGGTTTCGATGTTGGTAGAACATTGTGAGAAGATTTTCAAATCTAGTTCTGCTGAATGATTATGACGTCAATCTCCCCTTGAGAAACAATATAATAAAGCTACTGTCACTATTAGATAATGATTTCTGCTCGTCAAGATTATTCAGTTACTGAAATAAGCCTTACACAAATCAGTATATTTAGAGGATCTCTAGCCACAATTTGCGAATCCTGCTGAATTTTGTATTCTATTGTGCTGCCCGTCACGTGTATTATGTGAAGATATTTCATTCGTTCTATCTTCTTGGTGCAGAAAAACGCTATATTTTAAAAAAATTTTTAGAGCTTTTTATTGTTGTGATGGTTTTGGTCATAATAGACTCAATTATTTGTTATCTAATTACAATGTAGACTGTATGAAACGGTAAACTAAAAAAAGAAAAAGGGACATGAGTTTAAGACGTAAAATTTCAGTTTAAAACATTGAATAAAAATAAGTAAAACAATTGATAAGAATAATACGAACATTTACAGATCTTAATTAGGAATGCTGAAAATACTACTACAGCACATTGTGTACAGTTTATGTTCCCAATATGGTATTTCAGAAATCAGTTTTGTAACAAAGGTTTCCAGTTTTGAAAATCAGTTAGCGCGATGAGACATTTTGTGAAATTTCAGATTATTACAAAAGTTAATTATACAGTTTTCAAGACCAATAACTACGTTTCAGCTCTTACATGCAAAGCAATTTTTATACAGCCTGGTTTCCAAAACATTCCATCAAAATCTAATATACCAAATTACTTTTCGGGTGTGTTTTACCCCTTAACTGTAAAATTGGTCATAAGCGAAACATTACGTATTGCATTATTTTGGCCCCTCTATATACCCGCCAAGTTTCATAGAGATACCTAGGGATGTTCCCTTCTGAGTTGAAGCAGCAAGGAGTGCCGTACAACCTGTCATATAAAGCTCAGTTCCATTCGACTTCCGGCTGGTTTGGAGACGTTTTGCTGGCGGTTGTATCCGGTCTGTGTCCTAAAAAAAGCACGCCGTATATCATAAATCTCCTACAAGATTAGTCCTGTATAAGGCATAAGCGCAGTACGTAAAATTTCGTTCCTATCTATCCCTCCTGGTCGTGCAAATTTAATGACCAAGAGTAGATACAAATTTCTTTTCACTGCCTACTTGGTTCAAGTTAACGGCACAGTCTGCCTTATTGGCGAATAAGGCCTTCCCTCCGACAGCGTTAGTGGCGGAATGTGGCTGCTGTACTTACGGGAGGCACTCTCCATATCCGCCGGTAGTTGCCTTCTGGGGAGCGGCCCTCGCCACCTAAGCGCGCAGACTCCAGTCCCCTCTTTCGGTTCCCTCCGCTAGCGCGCTGGGGGACAGCCCTTTGCAGACGGGACCTCTCCCCGCTCTCACGGTTTATAAATAAACCTATCTACAATTCAAATGCTAAATTTTGAAGACGGCAAACCAATAAGGACTTCACACGCGCTGATTGCGTGCGTCGCCGGGGGCGGCGTGTCGCGAGCGCGCCGTCTGCCTGCCTGCCTTTGAGGCAGGAAGTCCCCTTGCTCGCCCCATCCGCCCTTTAGGTCGGCCACTGCCTCTTCCCAAGTTGGCAGACGCACAGCACATACTGCTCACAGGTTGGCTTTCCTTTTACCGTCCTACGTAGCGCAGAAAACAGAGGACCACCGCTGCCGATTATAGTCAGCAGTAGGGCATTAACAGCGCATCTACACTGCTGGCCATTAAAATTGCTACACCAAGAAGAAATACAGATGATAAACGGGTATTCATTGGACAAATACATTATACTAGAACTGACATGTGATTACATTTTCACGCAATTTGGAAGCATAGATCCTGAGAAATCAGTACCCAGAACAACCACCTCCGGCCGTAATAACGGCCTTGATACGCCTGGACACTGAGTCAAACAGTGCTTGGATGGTATGTACAGATACAGCTGCCCATGCAGCTTCAACACGATACCACAGTTCATCAAGAGTAGTGACGGGCGTATTGTGACGAGCCAGTTGCTCGGCCATCATTGACCAGACGTTTTCAATTCGTGAGAGACCTGGAGAAAGTGCTGGCCAGGGCAGCAGTCGAACATTTTCTGCATCCACAAAGGCCCGTACAGGACCTGCAACATGCGGTCGTGCATTATCTTGCTGAAATGTAGGGTTTCGCAGGGATCGAATGAAGGGTAGAGCCACGGGTCGTGACACATCTGAATTGTAACATTCACGGTTTAAAGTGCCGTCAATGCGAACAAGAGGTGACCGAGACGTGAAACCAGTGGCATCCCATACCATCCATTATGGTGATTACGAATACACACTTTCAATGTGCGTTCACCGCGTTGTCGCAAAACACGGATGCGATCATCACGGTGCTGTAAACAGAACCTGGATTCATCCGAAAAAAATGACGTTTTGCCATTCGTGGACACAGGTTCGTCGTTTACACAATCGTAGGCGCTCCAGTCTGTGATGCAGCGTCAAGGGTAACCACAGCCATGATCTCCGAGCTGATAGTCCATGCTGCTGCAAACGTCGTCGAACTGTTCGTGCAGATGGTTGTTGTCTTGCAAACGTCTGCATCTGTTGACTCAGGGATCGAGACGTGGCTGCATGATCCGTTACAGCCATGCGGATAAGATGCCTGTCATCTCGACTGCTAGTGATACGAGGCCGTTGGGATCCAGCACGGCGTTCCGTATTAGCCTCCTGTACCCACCGATTGCATATTCTGCTAACAGTCTTTGGATCTCGACCAACGCGAGCAGCAGTGTCGCGATACGATAAACCGCAATAGCGATAGGCTACAATCCGACCTTTATGAAAGTCAGAAACGTGTTGGTACGCATTTCTCCTCCTTACACCAGGCAACTCCGCTCAACTGCTGTTTGTGTATGAGAAATCGATTGGAAACTTCCCTCATGTCAGCACGTTGTAGGTGTCGCCACCTGCGTGAACCTTGTGTGAATGCTCTGAAAAGCTAATAATTTGCGTGTCACAGCATCGTCTTCCTGTCTGTAGCACGTCATCTTCGTGGTGTAGCAATTTTAATGGCCAGTAGTGTATAATAGACGCATTTGATTTATAAGTTTCCTCTTCCTTAGGTTTCGAATCGTGGTATATCAGTAGTTTCGAAGAGGAAGAGAACCATTTAATACGCCAAGATGACAAAAGCCATTGCATAGCGATATTCGCATATACGGACGGGGATAGTATCGCTTACACATATGTGACACAGTTCTAATCTTTCATATATATACACTAAAGCGCCAAAGATACTAGTATGGGCACGCGTATTCAAATACAGAGATATATAAACAGGCACAATGCGGCAGGCAAC
Organism: Schistocerca piceifrons; assembly: GCF_021461385.2. Lineage (NCBI taxonomy): Eukaryota > Metazoa > Arthropoda > Insecta > Orthoptera > Acrididae > Schistocerca > Schistocerca piceifrons. Next base: position 600,448,368 of record NC_060141.1, on the reverse strand, counting down.
GCCTATGTAAGACAACAAGTGTCTGGTAGGGTTGTTAGATCGGTTACTCCTGCTACCATGGCAGGTTATCAAAATTTAACTGAGTCTAAACGTGGTGTTATAGTCAGCGCACAAGTGATGGAACACAGCATCTCCGAGGTACTGACGAAGTGGGATTTTTCCCGTACAACCGTTTCACCAGTGTACCGTGAATATCAGGAATCAGGTAAAACATGATATCTCCGACATCGCTGCGGCCGGAAAAAGATCCTGCAAGAACGGAAACAGCGACGACTGAAGAGAATCGTTCATCGTGACAGAAGTGTAACCCTTCCGCAAATTTCTGCATTGAAAAATGCTGGGACATCAACAAGTGTTGGCATGAGAATCATTCAACGAAAGTTCATCGATATGCGCTTTGAGAGCCGACACCTACCCGTGTACCCTTGACGAATACACGAGACAAAGCTTAACGGCTCGCCTGGGCTTGTCAACAACCGACATTGGGCTCTTGACGGCTGGAAACATGTTACCTGGTCGAAAGAGTCTCGCTTCAAATCGTATAGAGCGGATGGAAGTGTACCGGTATGCAGACAACCTTATGAATCCATGGACCCTGCATGTCAACAGGGGACTGTTCAAGCTGTTGGAGGCTCTGTAATGATGTGTGGTGTGTGCAGTTAGACTCCTCCACTGTATATGAGAATCTTAGCAATTTTACAGATGTACGTACAAAAACTAGTATCCAACCATATGCTAGCAAAACTTAAGAAACTCCTGTAAAAATCCAGATGTGTCACTGCATCAGATCTGCATTTTAAAGTAACGACAGTATATCAAAACTTTTACTAAACAATACAAACAAATTGCTCTCTTTGGTACAAAGTGGTGTGTATAAAATCACATGCAAGCTCTGCAGAAAGAATGTATAAATAAGGCAGTTCCATACAATTAAGTTATCGGCACATGAGAGGAGATGGAGTCTGGGAAAGACAGATCGTCATTTAACAGGATAAAGCCGATAAGATGTAGATTATTAAATTTTACCAAATGCTGGGAAAGCAGTGTGATGGACCTACTGGAAATCAGTAGATATAGGACAGAATATTTATACAGGATTTCGTTTTAAATGTGCAAACTCGATTTTCTTTTTCCTCTTTGTTAAATTAAGTTTAAATTATACAAATATTAAGTTACGGAAATAAAGTCTACTTCAATTATCGTATATTGCTAAATTTAGCGATATTCACAGAGAAACTTTACTTTCATTTTTATTTAATTGTTTCCACATTGCTTAGTGCACTTAAAGCGTTACTTTTTCGAAACCCCGTTACTGCCTCCCTTTGCGACGCAAATGTTTTAAATTTGATTTAAAGGTGCCTAAAAACTTCGTCTGTAACATATTAAAACATGGTGCTCTAGGACGACGATGCCTCAAACGTCCAGACGTCGATATACGCGAAGGAAGGTCCAGAGCTGAGAAGTTCATGTCAGGCGTAAGGTGGGTTAACGATGTCACACTGGCAGCATATTTCATCGTATACGCTACTGTGGACATGTCACACGATACAGAGAACTTCACACCCCCCTCTTACCCACATTTCACTCGTTCTTTGACGGCTTTCCGATGGACGTCAGAACTACGATGTCCGGCGTTTATCACGCGGTTTTCTTTCAGGCATTTCAGACAAATTTTAGAGAAATAGCCGTTCAGTATCGACAGGACGAGGCCAGGCCTCAGTAGGTAGCAAAAAGAGCATCAGTGGAAGCACATCGGCTGGGAGAGGGGAGGGGGGAGAAGAGGGTTTGATTCCGACACATTTTGCGGTCAAAACCAACCGTTCTTTGTTCGGGTCTTCTCTAAGGACATTCGTGAGCCTGAAACTCCAGTTAACGTGATCGCGCCCATTTGGCGTACTGCGCGGCAGCAGTTTTTGCTGTGGTGTAAAGGGTGGAAGTACCACGGAGAGTTCAAAGACATTCAACGAAACTTGAACCTTATCCGAATCAGTAGTTTAAGGTATTTCAGCCCTCCTTGTTCGTGCCCTTCTATGGCGTGGCCACTGTAGGACGGGCACCCATTCAGTTTGGCAACGCCCTTGGTGCCGCCCAAGTAGCTTTGCTGAGCACTTTAAAACCGTACATGTACAGACAGCCTGTCACTGATCAATAAGCACCGGTCAGCGTGACAGGCATCGTTTCTCACACCCCTTAGATTTTCAAAGAGACAGTGCCACGCAGCTCGGGGATAGCGAAATGCTTGCCTGGCACACCCAACATATGATCTCAAAAGGAGGCGTCAAAACAAGTGGTGATACAGAATGACGACTTTCCATCGCGTGACACGTCCACAGTGCTGTTAGGCAGAACTGTGTTGGAATTTGGTGCCAATGTGACATCCTAAACCCACATTATATCTCTATCAACTTCTGGGCTCTGGCCTTTTCTTGCAAGCGTCGCCAACTTCAAGGGTGATGTGGCAGGTCACCACGCTTTTGCACCCATACAGAAGAAGGTTGTAGACACCTCGGATCCAAATTTCGAACTTCTGCGTTGCAATGGGAGATAATTATGGGATTACAAACGAGGTATCCCTTAACTATGTTGCGCACTGTATTTCTGAGTCACAAAAATCTTTTTCCCTTGTAGACACTCTAGCCGCAGGGGTAGCAGTGCTGTCTAGAGCGTCTTGTCGCGGTTCGCACGGCTCCCTCCGTCGGAGGTTCGAGTTCTCTCTTGGGCATGGGTGTGTGTGTTGCCCTTAGCATAAGTTAGTTTAAGTTAGATTACGTAGTGCGTAAGACTAGGGACCGATGACTTCAGCAGTTTGGTCCCATACTCCTTACCTTACAAAAATGTAGACACTCAAAATGTTGTCGTTTATTGTGCCTCTTTATTGTGTTTTCTGTATCAGTAACATCTACTTCTGAAATACCTCATACTGGTGTTTGAAAAATACAGTTGACTCCTGATCTTTGGATCATATATAGAAAAAAGTTCTACAGTAAAATCCCGAAAGTAACCGAAAGAAACGCGCAATGAGACTAACAAGAATAACAAATGGTTCAAATGGCTCTGAGCACTATGGGACTTAACATCTGAGATTATCAGTCCCCTAGAACTTAGAACTAGTTAAACCTAACTAACCTAAGTACATCAGTCACATCCATGACGGAGGCAAGATTCGAAACTGCGACCGTAGCAGTCGCGCGGATCCGGACTGAAACGCCCAGAACAGCTCGGCCACCGCGCAAGAATAACATTTCTATTCAAAGACAGTAATTACACCTAAGTCACCATGATTTATAATGGTACTCTGGACATTACAAAAGGGTAGGTAAGGTTCTTAATTGGGTGTGTGTTAAGCATGGGCGATAGCGCATGATCTGCAGTGGCTCCCATGCTGGTTAAAGGCTGGTAAGGACTTGTTGTAGTAAGGCGTTCCATTCCTCCATCAACGCGGTTGATAACTGCTAGATGTTGATGTATGTGGACGTGCTTCCATACGTATCTGCAACGGATTCTACACGTGTTCGAAGCGATTTAAATAGGGGGCACTGACTGGCCAGTCCCTTTGCCGAATATCCTCAGCTCGATGGAGTCATGAATTGTTATCCATGAAAATAAAAGCAGGGCCGAATGCACCCCGTGAAAGGACGCACATTCACACAGTACACAGTATACAGTAATGTTGGACTGTAAGTGTTCCAGTTCAGAGGTATGGATATCAGTTTGCACATACAACGTTAAGCCTCTTAAAACCATAATATGTGGAACACTAACTGCATCATGGTCGCATTAAGGTGCATTAAGTGTTCCCGCCTCTCGTCATGTAGGGTACATCCAGTGTTGTCGAACACGGGCGTTTTGGTTGTCGTGAGTTTGGGGAGGCAATCATATTGCATGGACTATACGCTCACCGGTCAACTTTATTGTGACACAATATTCCTTCCCACTGAGTGTGTATGTTTTTCTTATTTTGTAAATATTCGGCTCTGATTTCATTTTTATGGAAACAAAGCGTGATACCACCGAAATACGCAGGTAGAGGACTTTTGGAACCAGAGTATATTACAGCGAATGGACTGACCTCTCCTTTCCCGCCTCATAACTATCGTCATGTACTTATGGTACGCTTTGGAGGAGACGTATCGCAGCTCGTCCACATGGACCAATGACCATCCAGCAGTTGCCAACCACGCTGATGAAAGACTAAACTGCCCTAGCACAAGAACTCGTCACCAACCTTGTGACAAACATGGGATCACTTTGAAGAGCATGAATTGTTGCCCGTCGGGACCGCACACTCCTTTAAGAACCACGGCCGGTCTTTTATAATGCCCATGGAACCATCATATACACTGAGACTTCAGTGCAATAACTGTCTTTACATAAAAGTGTCATATCTGTTCGTCACATTACGTATTTCTTTCAGTTACCTTTCCTACCATATTTTAATACGTATGGTCCAAGATTCATGGAAATTTGTTGCTTGACACTGACATCACTCGAAATTTCCTTCCATCCTTAAACTTTGCACATCTGTGCATATTTCACATACTGTATCAATTAATGATAATAATGTAAAGAGACAGCTTCGTTTGCAACCGTGATTGTCTCCTTATACAATTGTGAAAATCGGTTGTTGTACCAGTCTGTCTTTCGTGGAATGGAATAAGCTTTTTAACAATAACGTTACTTTGAAATTTATTTTCTGTTGTTGCACTGGTTCGTATATTATAACTACTATGACATGCAATTTGGTTCACCATCATTTTGAGCAAGAACGTCGTGGACATGAATAAAAATTACTACACCTCTACATACTGAGACGGGCCCAAAGAAATAGCTTGTGAAACACTTACGGAAAAATGTGCAATGTTCCTAATATCTCTCGGAAAAATTTCTTTCATCTCTCAGAGACTAAATTGGTAGGCCCTCGAAAAATGATGTTGGATTCCTACTTATAATCAAAAAGGATAAATAGACTGAGGAGTGGTTACGTGTGAGTCAGGCAGCTTGTTACCGGTCTTGGGTAACAAATAATACCTATATTACACTTCTGTTTCGCAACATCCTTGAGAAGTTCATAAAGTTCGGCTGTATGATGAACGTAAGGAATCACATTTTGGACATACATCATAACCATTCCCTGGGGATTTGCGTGGTGTTAGTGAAAACAGGGTGAGCACTTTTACCAGGAGAACAAAGTGATGATTGTATCAGGGTCGCTGGAATATCAATATGATGGTCATTCACTGAAACGTACAACAGGAATTTCATCAGAGAAGAAGCTATAATACTGGCGCTTTTAGAAAAGGGGAGCAAGGAAATATAATCCACTGTTCAAATAATTCTTATGTAATAAGGAGAGATTCTCTTGTTAATACTTCAATAAAATTGTTGCTCATACTGAAACCTTATATTACTATTCGTTCAAATTACACGAATTTTGCTCATTTTGTGCTCCATAACAAAGTCACATTATGACACGACTGAGCGTATTGGTAAAAATACTATGAGATGTGGATTCAGTGCCCAAATGTTGAAAGATCATGAAAAAGTTTCACAAATACACCATGACTGTGAGATAGGTTGGGCAAGAAATTTCTGAGATTTTCTGCCAATATTTTTAGTAGAATTCAGACACAAAATTACCAAAAACTATAAGTTCGAAATTAGATCATTTTTGGTCACGACATGTAACTATAAACAGCTGCTGCGGCGCGTTGTACGCCGAAATGTGACGCTGATGGGTTATACACAAGGAATTTGTACGTAGTTAAACAGTAACTGATGTCTGTATGTATACGTGGCGAACATACGACGGCGCTACTAAAGGTCTTGAAGTAAATATTCTTGACAAACACAACTGTTAACTTTGATATAAGGTTTATATGTTAACCCTCTTGTACCAGGATGATTGTTACGTGGATTTGAAAATTTCACATTATAAAGAAGCTACCCGCCAATAAAGAATTCACTAAAAGCAGATTGTTGTGGTAAGATGTTTCCTCCAAACGATCAATACTGTAGCACGTTGGGTTACCATGTCAACCTCTAGAGGTGTTTGGAACATAAAGCACGTCATAATACTGACTCGTTCTCTTGTGGGTTGGGATGTGTCCACCACACTCGTTTCGGTCACATTTCATCATCCTGCTCACGTGGTCCCAGTGTCACATTCGTCGGCTGCTGTCCTTCTACGAGCGACAGTTAATAGTGAATCTAAGAGAGGAATATGTTACACATCTGTAAAATGTATAGCCGTAGTTGTACTGTTATCATATTTAAGTTATGTTATGTTTTCAAAGACGGAGATTATTTGCCAATGAAGCATTAGCCCTAATGAGCGTGGGATTCGCCTGATGTACGACCTGGGGCTGGAAATTGTACTCGACCGATGATCATTAATTTTGTGGATCTGGCTTCACCTGTTCATTGCGCCCAAGCCCGCTAATCGTTGAGCAGAACAGGTCCTGTCTACCGTCATAATTTTTTTTCTTTTCTTTTTTTTTTGTCATCAGTCTACTGACTGGTTTGATGCGGCCCGCCACGAATTCCTTTCCTGTGCTAATCTCTTCATCTCAGAGTAGCACTTTCAACCTACGTCCTCAATTATTTGCTTGACGTATTCCAATCTCTGTCTTCCTCTACAGTTTTTGCTCTCTACAGCCCCCTCCAGTACCATGGAAGTCATTCCCTCATGTCTTAGCAGATGTCCTATCATCCTATCCCCTCTCCTTATCAGTGTTTTCCACATATTCCTTTCCTCTCCGATTCTGCGTAGAACCTCCTCACTCCTTACCTTATCAGTCCACCTAATTTTCAACATTCGTCTATGGCACCACATCTCAAATGCTTCGATTCTCTTCTGTTCCGGTTTTCCCACAGTCCATGTTTCACTACCATATAATGCTGTACTCCAGACGTACATAATCAGATATTTCTTCCTCAAATTAAGGCCGGTATTTGATATTAATAGACTTCTCTTGGCCAGAAATGCCTTTTTTGCCATAGCGAGCCTGCTTTTGATGTCCTCCTTGCTCCGTCCGTCATTGGTTATTTTACTGCCTAGGTGGCAGAATTTCTTAACTTCATTGACTTCGTGACCATCAATCCTGATGTTAAGTTTCTCGCTGTTCTCGTTTCTACTACTTCTCATTACCTTTGTCTTTCTCCGATTTACTCTCAAACTATACTGTGTACTCATTAGACTGTTCATTCCGTTCAGCAGATCGTTTAATTCTTCTACACTCACTCAGGATAGCAACGTCATCAGCGAATCGTATCATTGATATCCTTTCACCTTGTATTTTAATTCCACTCCTGAACCTTCCTTTTATTTCCATCATTGCTTACTCGATGTACAGATTGAAGAGTAGGGGCGAAAGGCACAGCCTTGTCTTACACCCTTCTTAATACGAGCACTTCGTTCTTGATCGTCCACTCTTATTATTCCCTCTTGGTTGTTGTACATATTGTATATGACTCGTCTCTCCCTATAGCTTACCCCTACTTTTTTCTGAATCTGGAACAGATTGCACCATTTTATATTGTCGAACGCTTTTTCCAGGTCGACAAATCCTATGAAAGTGTGTTGATTTTTCTTTAGCCTTGCTTCCATTATTAGCCGTAACGTCAGAATTGCCTCTCTCGTCCCTTTACTTTTCCTAAAGCCAAACTGATCGTCACCTAGCGCACTCTCAATTTTCTTTTCCAGTCTTCTGTATACTATTCTTGTAAGCAGCTTCGATGCATGAGCTGTTAAGCTGATTGTGCGATAATTCTCGCACTTGTCAGCTCTTGCCGTCTTCGGAATTGTGTGAATGATGCTTTTCCGAAAGTCAGATGGTATATCGCCAGACTCATATATTCTACACACCAACGTGAATCTCTTCTAAGTCGACTCCTGTTTCTTCTTCTATCACATCAGACAAATCTTCACCCTCATGGAGGCTTTCAATGTATTCTTTCCACCTATCTGCTCTCTCCTCTGCATTTAACAGTGGAATTCCCGTTGCGCTCTTAATGTTACCACCGTTGCTTTTAATGTTACCAAAGGTTGTTTTGACTTTCCTGTATGCTGAGTCTGTCCTTCCGACAATCATATCTTTTTCGATGTCTTCACATTTTTCCTGCAGCCATTTCGTCTTAGCTTCCCTGCAATTCCTATTTATTTCATTCCTCAGCGACTTGTTGTATTTCTGTATTCCTGATTTTCCCGGAACATGTTTGTACTTCCACCTTTCATCAATCAACTGAAGTATTTCTTCTGTTACCCATGGTTTCTTCGCAGCTACCTTCTTTGTACCTATGTTTTCTGTTGTGTCGGTAGCTGGACCGACACCGTGGAGTTGATTGCTGAAAAAGAAAGCTAGACTAACGCTGTAGCCGATAGTGCACGCACGGCATAAAGCAGACGGGCGTGAAGTCTGGAACATGAGAACTTATGAATGAATAAGAAGAAAAGTATGTAGATGCTTTTTACTTATCTTTTTAATTATCCTTGGAATACATCTCTCTTGAATACTCGTAAGCTATAGGCACTGATACAAATGGCTCCTTGCTAGTTCGTAGCCATTAACTTAGCTGATGGCTATTCTGTCTCTCGGCTAATGAGAGAGAAAGGCTTCATACAACTGGGCGGTAGCTAGGTTCTCGTACAACTGGGCGATAGCTAGGTTCGCGTACAACTGGGCGGTAGCTTGGTTCTCGTACAACTGGGCGATAGCTAGGTTCGCGTACAACTGGGGTCGAGTCCACTCTCGTATCACGAGACCTGCCTAGGTGGTGGCGCTAGGTCTGCGATCACAGTGGCGACACGCGGGTCCGACATGTACTACATGGACCGCGGCCGATTTAAGCTACCACCTAGCAAGTGTGGTGTCTGGCGGTGACACCACATTCCTCCCCCGCAAATCGGCGAACAGTCGTGAGATAAGGCTTCCGCCCGCCGTGGGGAGGACCACATGTTGACGTATGCGAGGAGGTGGGGAGCCGAACAACAGGCGAGGCTATGCCACCCGCACCCGGCCATCCGGTCCGAGGGGAGCTAGGAAACGCCTGCAAAACTAGTCCAGGGTGCACGTCAACATGTGGTGTATGCGCCCGTAAAGAAACATGAGGGGCCGAAGTGTCGACCTCCATTGCGTCGGGGTAGCCGACGCGCGATGACGTCATGTGGTCCGGAGCGGGCGGGAGTTCCATGGCGGAGGACAGCCGGTCACGGGAAGCGATCGGCGGCGCGTGACCCTGGGAGGCGCCTGGCGGCTGCAACGAAGCGTCGAATGCGGTCGGCGCCGGCGGGAGAACAAGCGGCGGCGGCGGCGGCGGCTGCTGCTGCTGCGGCGGCGGCGGCGCGTCGCCATGGGGCAAAATGGAAGGCATCGTCGGTAACACCTGGGGATGAGGCGAGCCAGTAGATGGGTCCCCAGGGCGCTGACCGGACGGCACCGTCGCTGAAAGCAGACGGGGAGCGGCAGAACCCGAGCGACGACAGAGGCGCAGCTGATTGAGATGCCGACGCACCTCACCAGAGGCCCCCAAAACCAAATACAACGCGCGGCCGAGGCAGCGAAGAATGCGCCCTGCGAGCCAACGCCGTGAACCTCGATAGTTGCGAGAAAATACAACGTCGCCTGGAGCAAAAGCAGGAGTCTGCCGCTGCACAGGAACCTGATGCGGCGGATGCAGCAAAGACATCAATGTGCGATGAGGACGACCGTGGAGCAACTCAGCCGGCGAGCGACCATCTCGGGGCTGAGAGCGATACGAAGACAAAAAGAGCAACAATGCGTCCTCCCGAGAATGCGACTCTTTCAATTTCAACATCTGCGACTTGAAAGTCCGGACCAAACGTTCAGCGGCACCGTTGGACTGAGGCGAAAACGGCGCGGATGTCAGATGTTGAATACCATTGGCCTGGCAGAATGACTGAAATTCTGCGGACATGAATTGTGGGCCATTGTCGGAAACAATAGTCTGCGGAAGACCTTCAATGCAAAAGATAGCAGACAACGCTTGGATGGTGGCGGAGGACGTCGTGGAAGACATCCGGACAACAAAAGGAAAATTACTGAAGGCGTCGACCAGAACCAACCATCGAGCATTCCAGAATGGACCAGCTAAATCAATGTGCAAGCGTTGCCAAGGGGAAGTGGCTTTTGGCCACGCAAAGACTTTCCGCGGCGGTGCGGACTGTTGTTCGGCACACGCCGGGCACGAAGAACACATATTCGTAATCGCAGCATCGATTCCGAACCAAGTACAGTGCTGACGAGCAAGTTGTTTCGTCCGCACTATACCCCAATGTCCTTGGTGAAGAAGCCGTAAAACAGAGGACTGTAACGAACGTGGGACCACGACTCTGGACTGATCATTATCAGAACGCAACAACAAAACACCACGTCGAACAAAAAGTCTCTCCTTGAGAGCAAAAAATCGGCGAACCAACGGATCCTCGATCCGAGACTTTGACAAAGGCCATTGCGTAGCAACAAAACGTAAAACAGTAGCAAGGACAGGGTCAGCAGCTGTGGCTGAAGCGACACGACGAAAATCAATCGGAAACGATTCGACCACTTCATCGGTTTCCGAATCAATGAACATGCAAGCAAGTTCGGAAGAATCGAATGCTTTATCCTCAGCAACAGGCAAACGGGACAACGCATCGGCGTTTCCGTGCTTAGCAGTGGACCGATACAAGATATCGTAGCGGTACTGCGAGAGGAAAATAGACCAGCGAATGAATTTCTGCGCTGTACGTGGAGGTACAGGCTTGGTCGGATGAAAAAGCGATGTCAAAGGTTTGTGGTCTGTGATGATGGTAAAGTGACGACCATACAAGAAATCATGGAACTTAGTAACACCAAACACGAGAGCCAAAGCTTCTTTCTCTATCTGTGAATAATTTCTTTGCGCAGACGAGAGCAATTTGGACGCAAAGGCAATAGGGCGATCATGGGAGCCAACTTTGTGCGCAAGCACAGCACCGATCCCGAAATCTGATGCATCTACCATCAACAAAAGGGGTTTCTGGGGATCGAATGGCGTAAGGCAAGTATTAGAAAGCAACGCCGATTTCAACTGGCGAAAGGCGCGTACGCATTCCGTCGTCCAGAGAAACGGAACACCTGTACGGCGTAAGCGATGAAGCGGAGCTGAAATGAAAGAGGCATTGCGCACATTCACTCAAACCTTGTGATTCTACATTGTTCAATGTTCTTGCGACCTCCTGACGCAATGCGTGGGGAACATTGCGCGCCCTGAAAAATTTCGGTTGCGCGTTTACCTTCAGTTCTAAATGTGCTGCATAGTTTTTAGCGCAACCTAAGCCCGGTGCAAAAACGTCTGCAAATTCGTCACACAGCCGGGAAACACTGTCTGTAGGCACAGTCTGATTCACTGAGAGGACCTGATTTACAATAGACATGTTAAACAACTTAAATAAATCGAGACCAAACAAGTTCACTGCAGAAGAAGAACGAAGAACGTAAAATGACACAAGTTTTGTTTGTCCCTTGTATGTTGCAAAAAGGCTACACTGTCCTAACACAGGAATTGTCTGTCCTGAATATGTAGTGAGCTTAACATTTGCGGAACGCAACGGAGGTTTGCCCAGTTGTTTGTACGTGTCGTGATTGAGCAATGAAACTGCAGCTCCGGTATCGAGCTGGAATGGTATCACTTTGCCGTCAAAGTCTAAGTCCACAAAAAGTTTATTGTTCTGCTGACGACAAGAGCGACTGTTTTGTGCAATTGGAACAGACACTGCTACAGAATCACTTGCTAATTGACGTGATTTCCGGCGACGTCGACGCACAGTTTTTGTGGGACGATCACAGTTACTGTTAGAGAAAGTGTCACTGGACGAAGTGGAATTAACGACAAGAATGTCCATAGGCGAAGGTCCACGAGCCTAAGTGTCCTTGGTTCGATTCCGGCGCGAAGCAAAGGGCCTGGAATGATTGTGATTGTCTGATCTGAGCTTTTTCTGGCAAACACTTTGAACATGTCCTTTCTTATTGCAGAAAAAGCAAATAGCTTGGCGTGACGGGCAATGGTCACGCGAATGTCTAGTAGCACACCGCGGGCATGATTTCACTGCATTTGTGGGCTGGCGCGGCACACCTGGGTTAGTACGCGGCGGTCGCTGTGTCGCCGTGCGCAAGGCCCGGTTACCGGGCCGCGCAGCGCGTCCAGCGGGCCGGTTAATGTTACACACGGCTGGCGAAGTTTCAAAAGATTCCTGAGCACAGTCAAGTGTGTCCTGTCTATCCAATATGTCTATCACTTGTTGAAGGGAGGGATTAACGAGTTTCAAAATGTGCTCCCGTATGCGAACATCAGAAACGTTCTGTGCAATTGCATCACGCACCATTGTATCTGAATAAGAAAGACCACAGTCACATTCAAAGGCACAGTCCCTAGTAAATCCTTGCAATGTTGCTACCCACTCCCTATTAGTTTGACCGGCCGTACGTTTTGTACGAAAAAACGTATACCGTTTTGCAACCACATTAACTGTTTCTTTGAAATAGGCATCTAATGCAGACAAAATTTCCTCGTAGGACAGAGTTGCTACGTCGCGTCGGGGAAACAATTTCACTATCACACGGTATGTGGACACACCGACACAAGAAAGCAAAAACGGCTGCCGCTCATTACCTTGAATTCTGTAGGCAGCAAGGTGGAAGGCGAACTGACGAGACCACTCTTGCCAGGTCTCATCGGCTGCCACGTATGGTCGAAAGGGAGGTGCAACAGCGTTCAGTGGCAGCGGTAGCGAAGAAGCGGCGGCGGCCGCATCGGTGTGAATGGTACGTTGACCCTGGACGAGCTGTCCAAGGGCATCCAGTAACGCCTGCGTCTGCTGATTCTGCAAGCGATAAAATTCGGACAGTACATCTGGAGAATGTGGCGAAGCCATTACACAATTAAATGTAAGCAATCAGAACACTTTAAAACGTCGTCAATGTTACCAACGAAGGAATACAAACTCTTCTGCTCGTCGCCAATAAATGTTGTGTCGGTAGCTGGACCGACACCGTGGAGTTGATTGCTGAAAAAGAAAGCTAGACTAACGCTGTAGCCGATAGTGCACGCACGGCATAAAGCAGACGGGCGTGAAGTCTGGAACATGAGAACTTATGAATGAATAAGAAGAAAAGTATGTAGATGCTTTTTACTTATCTTTTTAATTATCCTTGGAATACATCTCTCTTGAATACTCGTAAGCTATAGGCACTGATACAAATGGCTCCTTGCTAGTTCGTAGCCATTAACTTAGCTGATGGCTATTCTGTCTCTCGGCTAATGAGAGAGAAAGGCTTCATACAACTGGGCGGTAGCTAGGTTCTCGTACAACTGGGCGATAGCTAGGTTCGCGTACAACTAGGCGGTAGCTTGGTTCTCGTACAACTGGGCGATAGCTAGGTTCGCGTACAACTGGGGTCGAGTCCACTCTCGTATCACGAGACCTGCCTAGGTGGTGGCGCTAGGTCTGCGATCACAGTGGCGACACGCGGGTCCGACATGTACTACATGGACCGCGGCCGATTTAAGCTACCACCTAGCAAGTGTGGTGTCTGGCGGTGACACCACATTTTCCTTCCCAACTACTGTTATGGCCCTTTTTAGAGATGTCCATCCCTCTTCAACTGTACTGCCTACTGCGCTAATCCTTATTGCTGTATCTATAGCGTTAGAGAACTTCAAACGTATCTCGTCATTCCTTAGTACTTTCGTATCCCACTTCTTTGCGTATTGATTCTTCCTGACTAATGTCTTGAACTTCAGCCTACTCTTCATCACTACTATATTGTGATCTGAGTCTATATCTGCTCCTGGGTACGCCTTACACTCCAGTATCTGGTTTCGGAATCTCTGTCTGACCATGATGTAATCTAATTGAAATCTTCCCGTATCTCCCGGCCTTTTCCAAGTATACCTCCTCCTCTTGTGATTCTTAAACAGGGTATTCTCTATTACTAGCTGAAACTTGTTACAGAACTCTATTAGTCTTTCTCCTCTTTCATTCCTTGTCCCAAGCCCATATTCTCCTGTAACCTTTTATTCTACTCCTTCCCCTGCAACTGCACTCCAGTCGCCCATGACTATTAGATTTTCGTCTCGCTTTACATACTGCATTACCCTTTCAATATCCTCATACACTTTCTCTATCTGTTCATCTTCAGCTTGCGACGTCGGCATGTATACCTGAACTATCGTTGTCGGTGTTGGTCTGCTGTCGATTCTGATTAGAACAAACCCGGTCACTGAACTGTTCACAGTAACACATCTTCTGCCCTACCTTCCTATTCATAACGAATCCTACACCTGTTATACCATTTTCTGCTGTTGTTGATATTACCCGATACTCATCTGACCAGAAATCCTTGTCTTCCTTCCATTTCACGACCCGTACCACGTTCAAGCTTTTGACATTCCACGCCCCGACTCGTAGAACGTTATCCTTTCGTTGATCTTTTTCTCATCGTGACCTCCCCCTTGGCAGTCCCCTCCCGGAGATCCGAATGGGGGTCTATTCCGGAATGTTTTGCCAATGGAGAGATCATCATGACACTTCTTCAATTACAGGCCACATGTCCTGTGATTTCCATTGCCTTCTGCATCCTCATGTCGTTGATCATTGCTGATTCTTCCGCCTTTAGGGGCAATTTCCCACCCCTAGGTTAAGAGAGTGCCCTGAACCTCTATCCGCTTCTCCGCCCTCTTTGAGAAGGCCGTTGGCAGAATGAGGCTGACTTCTTATGCCGAAAGTCTTCGGCTGCCAATGCTGATTATTTATCAAAATTTAGGCAGTGTCGGGGATCGAACCCGGGACCGAAGACATTTTGATTATGAATCAAAGACGCTACCCCCCTTTTTTTTTTAACGCTTTAACAGTAAGGAACTGAAAACTAGTAAGTGCACTCTTTGCTTCGAGTTGGGGACGCACATAACTAAAACCATGCTAATAGTTGTAGAAAAAGGCATAAAGAAAGAGAACAAAGTGCGGGGCGAAGGAAACCATGAAACAAAACTGAAGGGTGGAATCCATACCACCATTAACCAGTGCTACATCTTGCACCGGATGGGGAAACTATAACTGCGAAGACCTTTTCGCACCGGGGACAAAAAGAGGAATGGGGCAAATACTGCTACAGAGTGTGAGGGTTCACAACGAAACTCTCCATCTGCTGTATCATCCAGGTATGACTTCTCGTAATGATGAAAGTAGATCCCACGTCGGACCGTGTAGTGTTCTATCATCGTATTGTAATTTTAGCTTCTCTTACCCGTGATGTTCCAGCTACGTGGAGGGTCGTGGAACGCACTCCACAAAAAATTGGAAAAATATTGTCGATACTTAGGGTTACGGAGGATCTTGCAATGTCGTTCCTGCAAATAGTTCCAAAAGTCTAAAGTGTCCTTAGTGCCGTCTTGAAACAAATAATGCACTGCATGTCCACGAAGCCACGTCATTGCATTAGTTTTAGTGCGTGGGTAATACGTTTCATCCGGGAATAAGATAGTCTTGGGGTCGATATGATTCGTCGTTACCCGAAGGAAGTATGCTGACATTTGCCTCACTATGTGCCACACTGCCGTAGACTCGCCACAGCTAAGACGGTGTTCATCGTCGTCTTGAACGCCACAGTACGTGCACGTGGATGAGTCCACCATGTGGATCGCATGTAGCCTGGATCTGGTCACCTGCTTACCGTTGACAGTGATATACCACATCGACGTGACGTCAGTGTCCAGTGTTACGTGGTGAATTGTCCTCCACACTACTCGCCAGTTGACGTTCGGGTGCTTGCTCTCCACGACGTTATCGGGTCGTCCACGTTGTAGGACCCCATAAACCGTCTTTGCCGTCGCCAGTTGAGTCGCTGGTAAGGCAAGTCGAACGTAACTGAGTTCGAGGTAAAAGACACCGATGTAGAAGAGCGAGGAGGGGACGTGGTGTATCGGCACAGGCGGCAACAGGGAGGGCGGTGCTAGTTCTTCTATTAACAAACTGGTCAGACTGTCCGGACGGCGGTGCCGTAGTTTGACTAATGTGCTCACAAATAGGGCGACCGCTCTGTCATAAACGTGATAAAGGCCAAGCCCTCCCCGATCCGGAGGAAGGGTGAGAGTCTCATATTTGATCTTGAAAAGCATTCCTGAACTCACGAAGGACCCAAAAGCCGCATGTATACGGCGTGCTAACATCAACGGTATAGGTAATATCTGGGCGATGTGCGGAATGCGTGACGCTAAATGTGAGTTAACATACTGGGTCCGTTGGACGATGTCCAGGGCTCGTAGGCGGTTGTTGGCAATTCCAGTCCGAACATTCCGTAAAAGCCGTCGAAAGTTGTGAGCAGCGGTCCGTCGTATATCGTCTGTAAAGTCAATGCCGAGACATTTCAAACTATCTCTGAGCTGTAAGGGGGTGACACTGTTCTCAGACAATCCGACCCCGATGTTCATCGCCACCGATTTTGCGACGTTGATACGACTACCAGCGGCCATGCCATATTTCGTTATCCAATTTAGTGCGCTAGCGGTGTCGTCACCGTGGCGGATGACAATCACCAGGTCGTCAGCGTACGCTTTACACCGGAAAGTGTGGCCTCGTAACGTCATACCCGTTAGTCGTTGGCGCAGGCCGCAGAGGAGAGGTTCCATGGCCACAGCGTAAAGTAAAGTGGACAGAGGGCACCCTTGGCGTATCGATCGAGAAATGGTGAGGGGCTGCGAAGGTCGGCCGTTGACGATCACCTTGGACGTCGCGTCACGGAGGAGTCGCATGACGACAGTGACGAATGGCTGTGGGTACCGCATATGTTGGAGGACCGCTTCCAAATAGTTGTGGTCCACTCGGTCGAAAGCTTGACTAAAATCGATTGCCGCCAGTGCACCCTTCAGACGACATGCCCTCGCCAGTGAGATCAAGTCACGATATTCACTGAGTGCTGTTTGAATATTATTGTCGCCTCCTAATGACGTTTGATCGGGTGAGATAACATTTCGTAGGGTCTGGCGTATCCGCGCCGCCAACAGTCGAGAAAAGATCTTAAAGTCGCAGTTCAATAGCGTCAACGGGCGGTAGTCCTGCAGTCGCGAGCCACCGGACGGTTTGTGAATAGGAATAATCATTCCTTCCACAAGGGCCGCAGGGAGCGGCACGTCCGGGGATAGGAGTTCGCGACAGATGTCCGTCCATCGGGAGGCTAATAAATATTGAAAAGTCCGGTAAAATTCCAAGGGGAGGCCATCAGGACCCGGAGACTTGTTGACAGCACCTTTTCGAAAGGCGTCGATCACTTCTTCTTCTGTAATTTCTTCCATCAAGGCCGCTTCCATTGCCGGGGTGACGGTGCCGTAAATCGTCTGAGAGACGTCCTCCAGTGCTGTCGGATCAGGGGTCTGAGCGGATTAGAGTTGGGAATAATGATTGTAGAACGCTGTGTTTATGTCTTGTTGCGTGGTGAGGCGATGACCGTCCTCCGTGTCGATGAAGCGTATCAGCGCTCGTTGGCGTCGTTTACGTTCACGAAGGACGTGGAACATTGACGGGCGTTCGCTCGGTATCCGATCCTGCGTCCTCGAGCGGATGACTACCCCCTCTAGGTGGCGTCGCATATGAGCGAGGATCTGAGCCTTAGCACGGTGGACCGCCGTTTGTCGTTCCGGAGACGGCGCCATAGCATCGCAGTCGCGCAGGACCCGGAAGTAAAAGTCGAGTGTATGTCTTCGCCAGGTAGCGTGGTCACGACCGTAGGTTATCAACGTTCGCCTCAGTGCCGGTTTGGCGCAGTCCAACCACCAGCGGATCGTTGTGGGATATGCACGGAGGCGATTTTCACACGAATGCCACGTATCCTCAACGGCTTGGCGGCAATCCGGGTACGACAGGTGAGCGATGTTTAATTTCCACGGGCTGCGGCTTCTCCACACTTGTTGCCGCCGCAGGGTGACGGCACAAATGTAAGCTGAGTGGTCCGAGAATGCTGCAGGCCACAGTTCCGCATCCTGTGTTCCAGTGGCGAGAGAGCGTGAGACATAAATCCGATCGATACGACTGGAAGAGTGACTTGTGAAGTGCGTGAATCCCGGTCGGTGGCCGTGAAGATGTTCCCAAGTGTCCACCATCTGCAGGTCTCGAATTAGCGTCCCGAGTTCTGGGCACGGATTATGTCGTGGGAGTTGATCTCTGGGCGCCAGTACGCAATTGTAGTCACCTCCAAACACCAGATGGTCGTGGCGGCCTTGGAAGAGCGGGGCGACGTCTTCCGCAAAGAATCGTGAACGTTCGCGACGTTTGTCCGTCCCGGAAGGTGCGTAGATATTGATAAGGCGGACCCCCAGTACTGTGAGTGCCATTCCTCTTGCCCCAGGCAGAAACAGGATATCATCCGCCACTATCCCTTCCCGAAGAAGTACAGCGACACCGCTGCCTGTTGGGGAAGCTGGAGAGACGCAAGCATCGTAACCGTACATGCCTGGGAAGTCGTCGACGTACACTTCCTGGAGAAGGGCTATGTCGATGGAAGCAGAGTTCAACATATCCTGAAGCAAGGATAACTTAGCGCGCGTCCGTATAGTGTTAATGTTTATAGTTGCAACGCGATAAGTTTGAGGTCTATCCATAGCATCCGTGTTGGCCATCAATACCCTGGTAAGGCTGTCTCGTCACTGTAACTGACGGCGGGAAAGGATCAACACTGGTGGGGTAAATTTCCCCCCGTGTCGTCCGACACGATGGGCAAGGAGTGTTCCTCACAGTCGTCCGCCCAGTCGCCGTGAAACACCATCGGCTGGTGGTGGCTGTTAGTGGCTGCTGCGGCACTCGGCGCTGACTCCATCGGCTCTGCTGGCTGGGAATCGGCAGCGGATGTCTGCTTGTGATCCTGCTGTGCTGTGGGGTCTGAGGGGCGATCTGTTGAGTTTGGAGTTACAGCGGCCTCTGTACCGCCGGTACCGTCGTCGGAATTTCCATAGTCCATGTCAGACGATCGCTGCAAACACTCGTCCGATGGAGCACGCCGCCGTCTCTTGTGTTTTCGCGGGGAACGCTGTTTACGGACGTGTGTTTCAGTATCTGAATGTGGGTGGATTTCGTCAGCTGCTCCGGTGTCTGGAAGAAAAGCCGCTGTCGGCACAACCCGTGGGTCAATGTCCATTCTGGCATCCACGCCTTCTTGCAAGGTCGATCGGTGATTATCTTCAGGTGGGGGCGCCGTTGTAGAGGCCGGATCCTGTACTGCAGAAGCCATTTTGGTCTCTCCATCGGGGGCGGCTATCGGACTACTGTCGTCAGCATCGGAAAGAGTTGCTGCCCGTGTAACTTCGGCGTAATTGAGAGGAAGGGTCGTCACCGTAGGAGGAGTCATAGATTCACCTGTCGGGATTTGAGTAAGCCGTCGTCGGAGACAATCCGACCGGACGTGCCCTTCTTGGCCACAACCAGAACAAGTGCGTGGCTGACCGTCATACATAATGATCGCCCTACATCCGCCGATGACAAGATATGACGGAACATGTTTGGTCAGTTCAATTTTAATCTGTCGTACCCCGTTAAGAACGGGGTACGTTGTAAAGGTGGTCCATTTTTCGGCCATATGGCTGATCACTCTGCCGTAGGGCTGGAAAGCCGCGGTGACTACGTCCGGTGGTACTTCGAAAGGGAGTTCGAAGACGCGTATCGTACGGAGGCCAAGCCCCGCGTGATCGATAGAGACCGCCCCAATATGGCCATCAGAATGTTTGAATTTAAGATCGTTCGCATGTGCGCTCACGATTCTGTTGCACACCTCGTCACTTACTAGCTTGACGTAGACTACACTGCTCGTGATAGAGAGATGGATACCAAT
The DNA here is from genome assembly GCF_021461385.2 of Schistocerca piceifrons. Lineage (NCBI taxonomy): Eukaryota > Metazoa > Arthropoda > Insecta > Orthoptera > Acrididae > Schistocerca > Schistocerca piceifrons. The sequence goes on along the minus strand of NC_060141.1, from coordinate 600,428,518 downwards.
TATGTCTCGCGGGTCAATTTTAACGTCGTCACGTAGAAAACGTTCCACTTCAAAAGCTCACGGTCGTGCATGATCGGTTTGAAAACTGATCTTGATGGTGGTTTGTCTGTATGAATGTGCCATGTTGCGTCGGTAGTGATGGACTCTAAACTAGCGGCGACGAAGTAGTAAACAACTACGGGCACTCGCGACCGCGCGGACGGGACGTAAACAAGACGTCCTCGCCGCAGCGCTGCGGAAAGCAGACTGTCCCTAGATCACGGTTTATTATCAGGGCGAAATTTTCTTACAGCCGAATTCCGTAAGCAGAAATTACGTATTAGAGAACTGCAGCACAAGCATCTTTTGTGAAATCGTCTACAGGGTTTGGGTGCAACTTATGAGTCGTGTAATAACAAATATTTTGGATCAAGTTTAGAGCGGCTAATTAAAATGAAATTCAGCAGGGCTGAAGATAAGAATATGTTAATTCAGTTCTTCCTCAGACAAACTGCCTGCGGCTGAAGGTTTACTGTGAATACAGTGGTTTTCTTTGACTCAGACACAATGATGTTGTGATTACTATCCGGTGAGTACTCTAAGGTAACAATTTACAACAATTACATGAATAAAAAAATTTTTGCAACATAGACAAATGTGATAATATTTATCGCATAAATATAATATTTGAAGTATCGGTTTACGCACGTAATTAGTATCTCGGTATCCGTGTATGAACGTGCTAATAAGATGCCAATTTCCATAACCGAGTCTAAATGTAGTAGACTAATTACGGCACGAGGGCGCTGCCACGAATGACTTACGCCCTGCCAATAAGGTGCAAGCTTTGCCCCTCTGTAGTTCCAGCTGCGGATGTACTTAAGTTCGAATATTCGTACACTGAGCCCAGGCACCATCTGGAAAACATTTACAAACTTTCATAGTGGCCAGGGCTCGACATCTTCTGAATAGTCATGGTATTGAAGACTGACAGATTTATGATCTTTTGTATCTGTAAATGTTTCAACTTTAAAAACTACTGTTAGCGACTGACGCAGCAACTGCGGCAATAAAGTTACGTATTATTTGACATTAGAAGTATAACAGATCAGTATCTGAATTCTCTGTTCGTGAACAGCACCTGTTTCTCGCTCCTTGATCCTCTAACGAACCACATAGCATGAAAAGGACGACATAGAGTTAAATAAGAAAACCACTCATATCTGGCGATATAGTTGAGTGAAAGGCGCATCAAAGCCACAGTCTACATTACGAGCACGAATTTTAATCACATTGTCGAACATTGTATCTATACTACTTAACATCTGCTAAAGAACAGAGACATTATTGGAAAAGAATAATCACAGGCAAAGATGGATGACATGAAACACCGTACATACGTAACAGGTTTGGAATGATATTTACTTATAACGAAAAATGGTACCAGATTTCACCACAGGGGAAAGCAGGGTAACAGACATAATTAACGTCATGATTGATGTTGGTCCCAGTCGCATCATAAAGCTCGATATCAGATCTCAGTAAGGAATACGACCTCCTCGGGGTCTAATGAACATCATGCACCCATTATTCATACCATCTACTGTACCGTTCAGAAGTCCTTAAGGGATATTTGTCCACTCCTCTCTGAAGACGGTTTTCAGTTCTTGCGCGGTTCGTGGTGGAGTGTTCGCCGAGAAACACGTCTGCTAAGTGCACCCCGGCATACCCTAAGGGCAGTGGTCCAAGAAGTACACAGGCCAATCCGCAGGTTCAATATCTTCACTTTCCAGAGCGCCGGATACCTCAGTGGTACTGTGTGGGCGGGCACTGTCGCCTGTAAACAGAAAGTCAGAAATTTCCACATCCACAATAATCTCCCTAAAGTGAAGCTGAATTCTAAAGGTCCCTCGCGCAAAGATATCTAGTAGTGTTCTCCCATTGTGCGTAATGCCTGCCTACAGCGTAACGCGCAGACCATAACGATAACATTCCTGAACATTCTGTGGTGTGTAAGGTGTTTCCCCCGTCTCTCGCCACACTAACAAATGGCCAGAATGACTTGCCGAGCAAGGTGGCGCAGTGGTTAGCAAACTGGACTCCCATTCGGGAGGACAACGGTTCAAACCAACACCGACTCAAAGGAAGGCCTCGGCGCTTGTTGGTGACGTCACGTCAGCTAGGCACGGCGAACACAAGGACTGTTGCAGGCAGAAACGCCTGGGCGTGCTTATCACTATAAATCTCTTATTTTTGGACAAAATGTTTGGTATTGTTTTGGATTCTGCTGTTTTATTTTGATGAAAGATTTTCTTACTATTGTAAAGCTACAAATGAAGATCATTGTTCTGTATTATTGAATCCTGTCGAAACAAACGTAGATCAATATGAGAAGATGCTTTGCCCCATTGCAAGCTTCGGAAATTTTACATTCAAGTAACAATATTTACTTGATCCATTTTGTTATCGAAACTTACCCCAAGCCCCTTACAATTAACTCGTTTCTTTTACCTATTAATTTATTTTCTGGAACTGTGAAAAAATTTACATGTGTAAATGTCCAACTGTTGCCAGTCATTAGATTACAGTCGTTTTCAACGAAAGGATTTCTAAACAGGAAACAAAATAGCTTCATACATCGAAAATACTGCTGAGCTTAAACTTTTTTAAACATGCCCATTAGAAAAGATAAATATTCTCCTCTTGCTACTCAAAGGAGAAACTTCATAAGATAAAAAAATTTAATTTGATAAAACAAGTATCTCTCTTTTGCCTCTTCTTCTGTCCCCCATCCCCTCCCCCAACGTGTACAATCGCAAGATACTTCATTAACATTCAGTGCTCCTCACCTCATAGTAAACCAAGATACCTAAAGAAGAGCACCAATATGTTCACAGTTTCTTGTAAAAGCAACCCAGTACAAACGTAACTTCCTCAGATTTACAAGTAAGGTAAAGAAGCACGAATTCTGTTGCTGCCGGACCTTGAAGTTGTTTTTGTATGTCAGTCTTTAAAACAGGTGGAAATTTAAGTTCAGGACGACACTATTTGTTAAGAAGTATAATGAATTACACAATTAATTGATTGCAGAAATCTCTTAGAACAATGTGTGTTGGTCAACTACCGCCAATAGTTTCTCATTTTCCTGTGTCAGAGAGGGAGACACCACCGTTATGAGTATGCCTGCAACAGACCTGGCGTTTGCAGTGCCTAGCTGACGTGACGTCACGAACAAGCGCCGAGGCTTTCCTTTGAGTTGATGTTGTTCAAACCGGCGTCCGGCCATCCTGATTTAGGTTTTCCTTGATTTTTCTAAAATGCTTTAGGCATATACCGGGTTGGTTCTTTTGAAAGAGCATGGCTAACTTCCTTCCCCATCTTTCCCTAATCCGATGGGACCGATGACCTCGTTGTCTGGTCCCTACCCCCCCCCCCCCCCCGAATGACCGACCGACCAGAATCTCTTGCCACAGTGAAGCGGGATTCGTCGGAAAGATCGCTCTGGACCACTGTTGCTGATCCCAAGCAACATGCTCCCTACACCAACGAACTCTTTCTCGACAGTGGAGTGGTAGAAGTGGAATGCAATTAACAGCCAACTGTGCATACAAAACGACAGTTCTGTTAATTTGTTTGCCTTCTGAAATTTTTTTAGTAAATGATACTGCAAATATAATTTTTGGCGGGCTTGGTGGAAGAGGGGCGGGATGGATGTTGAATGCATCACCTATGTCACCTTCCTCAACTCAGAGTAGCAATGCACCGTAACGTCTTAAATATTTATTGGATGCATTCCAGTCACGGTGTTACCCTACAGTATTTAGCCTCTAGAGCTCCCTCAGCATATAAATTACTCCTCAATGTCGAAGCCCATGTCCTATTTGCTGTGGCCGCACACTTCGCACATTGTATCGCCTTCTGCATAGGCATCCCACTTTACGTCCTACCATCACGGGATGCCTGCATCACAGGGTGTATATTCAGCAGGAAAACCTACGTTGTCTGTGTTGTGAAAACAAAAACTTACCGGCGACCACAACACAACACACCACACCTCCACGTTTCCAACAACAGCCGTCAAGGACCGCTATCCGTTAACGGAGCCTGCAGAACAGCTTCACCAGAGGTCACAGCTAGCCTAGGAACTACTTTGCTACGCTGGGCACGTGATCCGCCAGTTGGCAAAAGGTAGTTCGACACACCGCTCGGAAGGATACAGAGCTGCAGCCACGGCCAGACACCTCTTCAAGCTGGCCGATCTCTTGGTATAGTCGACGAACATCCTGATTGTAGGACTGTTTGTGTTCGCTTCCCATGAAGAGTCGGGTCTTTTTTTTTTTTTTGAAATTGTTATTTCTTATTTTGTATTTGGGTCGATCCGCAGTTGAGATCGTGTTGGTTGTTCTTTTGGATATTTCATTATTATTTCGTTTTGGAGGGTCCAATAAACTGTTTTCAGACTTGTGTTATCCGCTTTTCTATTCTCCTAGCGCAGATACTTCACTGTGATCCAATCCTTTCTTCTTTTTAGGGTGCCGCATTAGCTCTTCTTCTCGCTAATCCTGAGGCAAACCACCTTGTTCCCTATATTATCAGTTTACTTAATTTTCCATAACCTTCTATTGCATCACATTTTCCTTCTTTTTCTGTTTTCCAACATTCTATTGCGTCCAGAATATTGTCCAAGCGGAATACTATATACATGTTATATTTATTCACTGGTGGCACCTGAAGCCAAGCAGCCTGAATCAATGACCAGCAGCCTGGCAGCTATGGGGAAATATTATACAGGTAGGTGTGAAAGCGGAAGCGATTGCAACACTCGGGACCATTCGAGCGCCTAACTTACGAACGAAAGACAGAAATATACCACTATGCTGGTGACCAACAGACTGCCACAAGAAGGGCATGGGACCCCTATGCTGCAGAGCTACCCCCGTGGTGCACAGCAAACAGAAAGTGCCTGCGTAAATACTACGTATTTCTTAGTCCATGATCCCAATTGGGCCTGCCAGTGTGGCCGAGCGGTTCTAGGCGCTTCAGTCTGGAACCGCGCCACCGCTACGGTCGCAGGTTGGAATCCTGCATCGGGCATGGATGTGTGTGCTGTCCTTATGTTAGTTAGGTTTAAGTAGTTCTAAGTTCTAGGGGACTGATGACCTTAGAGGTTAAGTCCCATAGCGCTCAGAGCCATTTCAACCATTTTGATCCCAATTGCAGCTGCCCAGCGTCGCTGCTCACCTCGTTCTGACTGCCGACGCTGATGCTGCCAGCTGGTGTCCCCTGACTGGAGACAGCGGGTGGAAGTCTGCACTGCAGTTAGTCTTCTTGGCGTACAGTTTCCATAGATTAGCTTCTAAGCTGCTGGCCAACATCGTACACCGCTGGTTGTTCCAGCTAAGACACGCGTTGGGGGGGGGGGGGGCGGTAGGGATGAGTTGGAGGGGAGGAGGGAGAAGCACCAAATGGCTGTGATGCAGCTGTTGTCACACAAGCCATCTGCTATGCAGCAGTACTGTCAGGTGGGCATGTGCCTGATATTTCTCACTGGGTCAGCACACCACTGGCCCAACTGCACTGCCAGTGCCCTGAGAAGACACCACTGTATATCTCAACAATAAAAGTGTCACTGAGAATGATGTTTTCTTGATGCTATCGAGCGTAAAGAGATCCTCATCACCGGACCGTGCTCGGAACAATCCTCTCAATTACATGGGTCTTGGACCAGTTATGTGCAATCCTAAAGCATCATCTGCACAAGAACCAGGGCCGCGCCGCGAAACGGCATCCAGAAGGCGCTGACCCGACCACCAATGGAAAGAGCAGGTAGCGGCACACCTCCAGGAAGTTCAGCGCCCGCTGTCAACAATGATTTAACCAACCGCCCATTGCTGGTCAGGCCTAGACAGGCCGCAAACTTTGAGAACATTAGTTTTGAGTAATAGGAAGACGATAATTAGCATGCGTTCTGCAAGGAGTAACAGTGTGTTAAAGTAATTGCAAATAGAAGGCACTTGAAGCATATCAAGCCACCTCAACGTTATACATCTTTCCTTTTTAGAAATAAAATATTCTGTTAATCTGTAAGTTCTATATACAGATCAGAATTTCTCTCCTTCTTTGTTTGTTTAGGCGCTGATTCCCACAATAGCCGACACAGCATCTGGAGTCGCCGATTACAGAACCAATACTGCCTTCGCTCTTCGGCGCTCCGTCACAGTGCGTTACTGATATTTCTCTTTTCTCTTTCAGAAGAGCATAGCTACAAATTGTGTTCATTCTTGCAGACTAGCCGCAACGCTTCGGGTCTTTGTGTATCTGCATTTCTTATAATTAATTTGTTGCGGTGCTCCTCTCTTTAAAATGCCGTAGAAACCACCTCCTACACCACCTGCGCCTACGCTTCTGGTTGCTGCTAGCTTTGATCTAATGCACTTCATTCAGTTGCAGAACCGTCAAATGTCGCAGCTGATGACGGCAGTCCGGCAGCTCATTAATTCACAAGCCGCTGTTGCATCAACTCCGCCACAGCAGCCAGCCTCATCTACGGCACCACCTCCATGCATTCCACCATTCCGAGGTTTCAATGAACAACAAGAGGAGTGGAACGGGTACTACGCTCAGTTCAATGCTCATTGAGCTACACATCAAGTGCAAAGTACATGAAACTTCTCCGCCCGAGGTGGCCGACGGTTCTAGGCGCTAGGTGCACACCAGTCAGCACAGCACTGTGGAATGGCACCAAGAAGGCGCTGACCCACGCGCACACCGATCAACACAGCGCCGTGGAATGGCACCAAGAAGGCGCTGACCCGCGCGCACACCGATCAGAACAGTGCCGTGGAACTGCACAAAGAATCCGCTGACCTGCACGCATACCGACCAGTGCAGTGCCGTGGAATGTCACCAATAACGCGCTTACCCGCGCGCACACCGATCAGCGCAGCGCCCCGGAACGGCACCAAGATCGTGCTGCCTGCACACACACTCACCAGCACAGTGTCGTGGAACGGCTTTAAGAAGGCGCGGACCCACGCCAATGGAGAGAATGGGCAGCGCCCCACCTCCTGGAAGACAGAGTTCAGAAACAACAATCAATAGCAAGCCGATACGTAGAATGCGTTCTGAAAGAAGTAATTGTCTGTAAAAGTAATTGCAGGTAGCACATCAAGACCCCTAGTAATAAGAATTTAAATTAAGTTTCTTTCCTTTTTAGAAATAAAGTCTTCTATCAATCTGCAAGTGTTATGAACAGATCATTTCGGATTCCTGTCGCCATCCACCTTAGTTCTCTCCTTATTTTATATCGGTAGTGACTCCCACAGTGGCAGACACAACAGTATAGTTATAATTCCATGATATAGTTCCGTATATCGCTGGTTTCCTAAAGTACATTCTCTAAAATTTCTTCTTCGAATTACAATAGAAGTTGCATACCAGCAAATTCCTTTCAGCCGGAGATATTCTCTTTGCCTGTGCTAGTCTGCATTCTATATTTCTTAGCTTGGTATGTCAAGTCTTACTTTGCTTCAGAGGTGGCACAATTCCTTCACTTTGTCTACTTTGTGGTTCCAACTTTAAAGTTGACATTATCACTATTCTCCTTTCTGCTGCTCCTGATTTCCTTCATCTTTCTTTGGTTTACTCTCCAGCCATATTCTGTGTTCATTAGACGGTTCGTTCCATTCAGAACGTCCTATTATTCTTCCTCACATTTCCTCACGTTATCAGTATCCTCAACAAACGTTCTTTTATTTTAACTATTAAGGAAGTATCTGTTGCATGTATTTATTTTAAAGGTGACATGATCTGCGCTATGGGTGCACCTGCAGAATACACGTAAATTGACAATAACGTATGTATTACTTAAAGTTGTGACAACCAGCCTGTCCTACACCTGCTAGATAGCTACTGAACTAAGTGACTTATAAAATGAACTTGCTTCATACAGTGTAAACTGTACTACTAAAAAAAGGAATGAATGGAGAGTAACCACAATTGTCAAATATAAAACCGAAAGCGCTAAATAATTTTTTATAAAAATTCCTTCTAAAACATATAACAAGTTAACGCATTTTCCATATCTATTGCCGAGACGAACCTAACTAGTAATTATTAGTGAGTCCTACTCACTAAATCATGGCAAAAACCGGTGTGTGGATAGGCTTACTCTGAACAGGTGTATTCCACAATAGTAAACAATAAGGATAGTTATAAACAATGGTACAAAATAGTGCCTGGAGAACGTAGTTTGAATAAATTAATAGTAATTCAATAGTGAACAAAAAGTTGTTAAAACAAATATAAAGTTGAAAAACAAAGCAGTGCAAGCAAGGTTATAGCGGTGGGTAACAAACAGCAATCCTGTTCGTGGTTACTTAGCCAAATTGGAGCAAGCTGATGAAATTCTTGTACAGACGTCATTACAGTGTCATAAAAAAATTTTATTCTTAGTCGCAAGTTACTCACTGAGACGGAAATAACCCGAATGCTTCAAAAATTATGTTGTTTCAAATTCCTCTAGTACAGTTAACTTTTACCCTTAGTGGATAATATGTATTCAACGAACCTTATCAATGATATCCTTTCACTTTGAATTTTGATCACATTGTAGAAACTTTATTTCTAGTCCCTAACCTTTCAGAACAGTACTTGATTGAGGACTAGGGACACTACACTGCGAACTCCTCTTATACATTTTTAATCTTATTGAAATGTCCCCTTAGAAAAATTATGAATTACTGTTTTGGTAAACCTCTTACGTTATTTGATACAAAGACAGCTGAATAAAACTGAACGCACTCAGACATTTCTCCCTTTACTTTTTCTGATCCTCACTAAACTGACAAAAACTATATTTAGCGCAACGCAATCTGACTTTCAATAATCCCACAAAAGAATTGCCCTGACTAAAAATAGCCTATACCTTTCATGAATCACTTAGTTCAAAATAATCTTCGTTACTCGAACTACTGCAATGCAGTGAGCGCCAGTAGTGCCAGCTAAATGAAAGATTCTAACCACTGAAGGCACTAACTACTAATAGGCATAGTTAGCAAATAAAAGATTCTGATAGAAAACAAACAATATATTTACCTTAATAGTGTTCAGAAGTAATATATATATATATATATATATATATATATATATATATATATATATATATATATCAGTTCATGACATCCAGTTTACAAATTTCCTTTTTCTGACGGACACACGTCCAGATCGTCCGCTCTCAAAACTCTGGCATCTCTCTCCCCATATCCACTACTGCAGGCGGCTTACCTCCAACTGCACAACGCTACGCGCTGTTCATATCCAACTGCCCAACACTACAAGCGAATATTCCAATAATGACTTCAACCAGACACAGACTGTACACAGCACAGTCAGTGATTTTCATGCAGGGCGCTACGTGGCGTTACCAACATAAAAATCTAAAGAGCCTACTTACACTATCCCGTCGTCCTTCCATTCCATTGCTGCTGTTTCCCCTTGCTTATTGTACATATTCATATTATCGGTCTTATCCTATAGCTTACACACATATTCCTAAGAAAGTTTTGTTCCATTTTACATTGAGGAACGCTTTCTCTAGGTCTAAAAGGCCTACTATCAGTTCTTGACTTGTCTGAAATTTTTCTTCCATAGTTAAGTGCAACCTCAGAACTATGTCCCTGATGATTTTACCTTTTTTAAAGCTAAATAGATAGCCATTTGTCATATATTCAGCTCACTTTTCCATTGTTCTCTGTATTTTATTACTGGGAAATTTTACGCATTTTCTGTACAACGGATTGTGTAATAGTTATTCTCACTTCACTCTCATTTCCATTATCATTTATAAATTAATACTAGGAAATTTGATGCATATGCTGTACAATGAATTGTGTGATAGTTCTCGCACGCACGCACGCACGCACGCACACACACACACACACACACACGCACACACACAAACACACACACACACACACACACACACACACTCACACACATACACATACACACAACTTTGTGAATATATCGATGATATTTCTCCGAAAGTCTGATGGTGTTTACAGACTCATAGATCCTACATGCTAACTTGAACAATTTTTTTGCCACTTCCCCAAAGTTTTTATAAATTCCGAAGGAATTTTATCTGTATCTTCTGCCTAATTCAATCTCAAGTCCTCCAAAGCCCTGTTAAACTTGACTCTGACACTAAACTCCCTATGCCTTGCTTATCTACTCATTTTTTTAAAATCTCTCACTGCTCGAATTCGTTGTCCTCTTAGGAGCCTTAAAGTACCCTTTCTCTCAATGCACTCTCTGCTCTCCGTTTAACATTGTAATTCCTACTGCAGTCTCAACATCGATGCCTTTACTTTTAATCGTACTGAATTATGTTTTGACATGTCAATATGACAAGCGTCATTCGCTGTGCAACTATCAACCCGACCCCAAACTGATTTAAATGTGGGTGAAGTTTTATAAATTCATTCCAAGCATATGACGATGGAATCTGTCTGGTAACAAGAATTCAACTTGGTGCTGGCATGGGTCGATCAAAACTATTTATGAACAAACGCACGTAAACGCTGATGAGTGTTAGTGCAGTGAACTTCAGAACTTGGTGCACCATTTGATAAGCCCATTAGTGGACCCCCTCCTATGAATGCTCTCAGGAGAAAAATACAGTGATGGCACTGCAATATGCAGTCACAAAATGGAATGAGAATGCTTCTGGATGAGCGAAATATGATACAGTTTCGGCGGTTATACATATTTACTTTAAATTAGGAAATTTTCCAGGTAGGTTTTACATATACGAACATTTTACACGTATGTAAACCATTTTGTGCGTTTCTACAAATATACACTCCTGGAAATGGAAAAAAGAACACATTGACACCGGTGTGTCAGACCCACCATACTTGCTCCGGACACTGCGAGAGGGCTGTACAAGCAATGATCACACGCACGGCACAGCGGACACACCAGGAACCGCGGTGTTGGCCGTCGAATGACGCTAGCTGCGCAGCATTTGTGCACCGCCGCCGTCAGTGTCAGCCAGTTTGCCGTGGCATACGGAGCTCCATCGCAGTCTTTAACACTGGTAGCATGCCGCGACAGCGTGGACGTGAACCGTATGTGCAGCTGACGGACTTTGAGCGAGGGCGTATAGTGGGCATGCGGGAGGCCGGGTGGACGTACCGCCGAATTGCTCAACACGTGGGGCGTGAGGTCTCCACAGTACATCGATGTTGTCGCCAGTGGTCGGCGGAAGGTGCACGTGCCTGTCGACCTGGGACCGGACCGCAGCGACGCACGGATGCACGCCAAGACCTTAGGATCCTACGCAGTGCCGTAGGGGACCGCACCGCCACTTCCCAGCAAATTAGGGACACTGTTACTCCTGGGGTATCGGCGAGGACCATTCGCAACCGTCTCCATGAAGCTGGGCTACGGTCCCGCACACCGTTAGGCCGTCTTCCGCTCACGTCCCAACATCGTGCAGCCCGCCTCCAGTGGTGTCGCGACAGGCGTGAATGGAGGGACGAATGGAGACGTGTCGTCTTCAGCGATGAGAGTCGCTTCTGCCTTGGTGCCAATGATGGTCGTATGCGTGTTTGGCGCCGTGCAGGTGAGCGCCACAATCAGGACTGCATACGACCGAGGCACACAGGGCCAACACCCGGCATCGTGGTGTGGGGAGCGATCTCCTACACTGGCCGTACACCACTGGTGATCGTCGAGGGGACACTGAATACTGCACGGTACATCCAAACCGTCATCGAACCCATCGTTCTACCATTCCTAGACCGGCAAGGGAACTTGCTGTTCCAACAGGACAATGCACGTCCGCATGTATCCCGTGCCACCCAACGTGCTCTAGAAGGTGTAAGTCAACTACCCTGGCCAGCAAGATCTCCGGATCTGTCCCCCATTGAGCATGTTTGGGATTGGATGAAGCGTCGTCTCACGCGGTTTGCACGTCCAGCACGAACGCTGGTCCAACTGAGGCGCCAGATGGAAATGGCATGGCAAGCCGTTCCACAGGACTACATCCAGCATCTCTACGATCGTCTCCATGGGAGAATAGCAGCCTGCATTGCTGCGAAAGGTGGATGTACACTGTACTAGTGCCGACATTGTACATGCTCTGTTGCCTGTGTCTATGTGCCTGTGGTTCTGTCAGTGTGATCATGTGATGTATCTGACGCCAGGAATGTGTCAATAAAGTTTCCCCTTCCTGGGACAATGAATTCACGGTGTTCTTATTTCAATTTCCAGGAGTGTATGTTTTCATAATATGTATATGATATTGTGTTTCCGTACATGACAGGTGTATTGCAGCTAACACACATTCATGATCATTTTACCGTTGATGATTACAGGGTCTGTGTTTACACAGTGTCCATATACATTACTATGCATGTATGTCTGAAGGAACAGACAGTTCTTGAGGATTACAAATCTTGCAAATTTTACGAAGTGGATTCACAGTTTGCGAACACGTATTGACATCAGCTTGTTGTGATATAAGAAACTTTGATGACGGACTGGGGCTCGAACCAGGATTTCCTGACTTTGTGAACGGTCGATTTAATCACCTTGGCTACCCGTTCATGCCTCCAAGGGCGGCCCAAACCCCCGGATATCACGTTGTCCGGAATCCTTATCCTTTCATATTTCACGTTTCCTCATCGGGCTGTAATATTTCCGTGTCTCGAGACCGATTCCAAGTATACATCCTCCTCTTGTGATTTTTAACGACTTGTTCGCTATAAGTAACACATTTATTCCACGACAGTCTTTCTCTTCTCTCATTCCTGCTACCGAGAACATATTCTCCCATAACTTAATTTCTATGTCTCTCCTAGCATAAATTTAACCATGATTATTTTATTTTCGTCTCCATTTACATATGGCATTACAATTTGAATGTCGACATATATTATCTCGATTTCTTTTTCTCCTTCTTGTGACATCGGTTTGTATATCTGAACTATTGCTGTTGGCGTTGGCTTACCGTCGATTCCGACGAGAAATTTCCTATACTGAACAGTTCATAATGAATTACTCCCTCCCCTACCTAATGTTTATGACGAATCTTGCTCCTGTTTCAACTTTTGCTGCTGCTGTTGACAATATATACGTCATTTCCTCTCACTGACCCCCCACTTGGCCTAGACCGGACCTATGAATTTCACTTTTTATCTATCTTCCAAATTTAGATTTATAACATTCCGCGCTAAGACTTGTAGAATGTTATCTTTTCATTGGTTGTGTATTAATTCTTTCATGGCCACCTCAACATAGGCAACCCCTTCCGAAATCGTATGTCAGCGGAGCACTTTATGTGTCTTTAGTGCAGCGGTTTCCATTGTCTTCTGCACCCTCATGCCCATGAACGCTATTGACCCTTCAGCGCTGTACGAGCAATGTCTTACAGCAAGCGTAAGAAGGTGGCACGAATCTCTGTCTGCTCTTCCACCTTCTTTGATAGGGTCGATGGGGGAATGAATTGAACTGAATTGTTAGGTGTTGGCTCACGCGTTCCCACTAACAGTCCCAATTTGAAATGTTACTCGTCATTCTAACAAGCAACAGCTTTTGTGTTTATTGGTTCCGCTAGGGTACTAAGTTGTGTACACTATTTGCAGTCATACATTCGCAGGCAACAATAGACCAATTCACTCAATGTATACAATGTACAAATTCACGTTCCTCGCCGGCCATAGTGGCCGAGCGCTTCTACGCGCTTCAGTCCAGAACCGCGCTCCTGCTACGGTTGCAGGTTCGAATCCTGCCTCGGGCGTGGATGTATGTGATGTCCTTAGGTTAGTTAGGTTTAAGTAGTTCTACGTCTAGGGGACTGATGACCTCATACGGTGAGGCCCGTAGTGCTTAGAGCCATTCTACATCTACATCTACATTTACACTCCGCAAGCCAACCAACGGTGTGTGGCGGAGGGCACTTTACGTGCCACTGTCATTACCTCCTTTTCTGTTCCAGTCGCGTATGGTTCGCGGGAAGAACGACTGTCTGAAAGCCTCCGTGAGCGCTCGAATCTCTCTAATTTTACATTCGTGATCTTCTCGGGAGGTATAAGTAGGGGGAAGCAATACATTCGATACCTCATCCAGAAACGCACCCTCTCGAAACCTGGCGGGCAAGCTACACCGCGATGCAGAGCGCCTCTCTTGCAGAGTCTGCCACTTGAGTTTGCTGTCGGCCACGGTGGTCTCGCGGTTAAGGCGCTCAGTCCGGAACCGCGTGACAGCTACGGTCGCAGGTTCGAATCCTGCCTCGGGCATGGATGTGTGTGATGTCCTTAGGTTAGTTAGGTTTAAGTAGTTCTAAGTTCTAGGGGACTGATGACCACAGATGTTAAGTCCCATAGTGCTCAGAGTATTTGAACCATTTTTTTGAGTTTGCTAAACATCTCCGTAACGCTATCACGGTTACCAAACAACCATGTGACGAAACGCGCCGCTCTTCTTTGGATCTTCTCTATCTCCTCCGTGAACCCGATCTGGTACGGATCCCACACTTTGAGCAATACTCAAGTATAGGTCGAACGAGTGTCTTGTAAGCCACCTCCTTTGTTGATGGACTACATTTTCTAAGGACTCTCCCAATGAATCTCAACCTGGTACCGGCCTTACCAACAATTAATTTTATGTGATCATTCCACTTCAAATCGTTCCGCACGCATACTCCCAGATATTTTACAGAAGTAACTGCTACCAGTGTTTGTTCCGCTAACATATAATCATACAATAAAGGATCCTTCTTACTACGAATTCGCAATACATTACATTTGTCTATGTTAAGGGTCAGTTGCCACTCCCTGCACCAAGTGCCTATCCGCTGTAGATCTTCCTGCATTTCGCTACAATTTTCTAATGCTGCAACTTCTCTGTATACTACACCATCATCCGCGAAAAGCCGCATGGAACTTCCGACACTAACTACTTTTTCTCGTTCCTCACTATTATTAATCACCAATTGATACTCTTGATCAGCAGTACATACTCCTATAACCTACTAGCACGAAAATCATCTGGACCAAGACCTTATATCCCGAAAGGTTTACCAGCAGGAATGTCATCCATTCGAAAAATTTCTTAAGTCTCAAAGCTGCTACAATTCCTGCGTTAGTTTTTGCTCAGCACGATAGCCCATCATTTATTGCTTCCCTGATCACTAACAATTAACATGCACGCCTTCACATCGACAACTATCACATCTGGCACATGCAATGTTGTAGCTAAACTTTTCTAAAACTTACCACCAGAAAATCTTATACTGACCATCATCAACGTGTTCTAATCCTCTCTTACGGAACGAATCTAATATAGGCAGACACACTGTAAACTCGTATTCAATAAGTACGCCTTCTCAGCTAGATCACCGATCACCCGCCTTTCCCAAGCGACTGGTACACGCGATATCTAAATGTTGACTTTTCTCTGCACCATCTGAAACAGAACCGACTATCTAAGCCATATCCATCATAGTCGAACCAATTTTTGAAACCCATATTACGATTTCATTGCATTTAACAGTTCAATATTTATTAAATATTTATTCTTCCGCGGCCTTCGGTGCGTGGCGTAGTGGCCAGCTAGATGAATGGAACAGCTGTTGGCTTCTGATGCCGGTGCATGTTAAGTCTTTGCCGCAACTTGCTCGTACTTTCAAGCGCGGGCGTTTGCTCGCTTTTCTACAACATACTGACATACAATGACATTAGTTACACAACATTAATAAAGGTGCAAGAATTTTCATAGTTGTAGCATCTTTCCAACCTCTGAATTTATATATTAAAAAGGTAAATCTTTTGTCGCATCACAAGGTGCTGGCAGAGGTACGGGCACCACTTTGGACTTTGGATGAGATTGATGGGAGAAGGAGCAGTAATCCTCAACGACTTGAGTATACAGAAGGCAATAGACGACACGTCATTTGAAACACATTTTGTGTATCCACAGCACATGTAGTCTCTGAATGGTAAAATACCATGAAGATTTCTCCATTGGCAAAGAAATCCCATCTTGCCCCAATTTGATCTCTGGGAAGGACTGTCTGCCCGCATCTCGTGATCGTGCTGTAGCGTTCTCGCTTCCCACTCCCGGGTTCGATTCCCGGCGGGGGTCAGGGATTTTCTCTACCTCGTGATGGCTGGGTGTTGTGTGCTGTCCTTAGGTTAGTTAGGTTTAAGTAGTTCTAAGTTCTAGGGGACTGATGACCATAGATGTTAAGTCCCATAGTGCTCAGAGCCATTTGAAGGACTGTCAAGGGGATGGTGACCATGAGAAAAAACTAAGGAACCAACGAAAGGGTAAGCTTGAAATGATAGAAGTATGGATGTATTAACGAAACTAGAAAATCTGAAAATGAAGATACAGAGCTCAGCTTAGATGTAGTGGGGGCCCGTGAAGTGAAATGGAAGGAAGATAAGGACTTCTGGTCAGAGAATTTATGATGATATCAACAGCAGCAGAAAACGTTATAAATTGGAAGGTGGGACAGTATGTGTGTGCGTGTGTGTGTGTGTGTGTGTGTGTGTGTGTGTGTGTGTGTGTGTGTGTGTGTGTGAGAGAGAGAGAGAGAGAGAGAGAGAGAGTGTTATTGTGAGGAGTTCCAGGAGTTCAGTGATAGGATCATTCTCAGCAGAATCACCATTAAATCAACGCCAGCTACGATATTTCAGGTATACATGCCGACGTCACGAGCAAAAGATGAAAGCATCGAGAAAACATACGGGCTTATTTACTATGTAAAGCGATACGAAAATCTTATAATCGTGGATGACAAGGATGCTGTAGTGGGAGAAGGAATAAAAGACTGAGTCAAGTGAGAGCATAGCTCGGTAACAGGAATGAAAGAAGAGGAACATTAATTGACTTCTGCATTACACCCGTGTCTAGGGGTAGCGTCTTTGACTCATAATCAAAACGTCTTCGGTCCCAGGTTCGATCCCCACCACTGCCCAAATTCTAATAATTAATCAGCACTGGTGGCTGAAGACTTCCGGCCAACGGCCTTGTCAAAGAGGGCGGAGGAGCCGATACAGGTTCAGGGCACTCTCTTGTCCTAGGGGTGGGAAATTGCCCCTAAAGGCGGAAGAATCAGCAATGATCAACGACATGAGGATGCAGAGGGCAATGGAAACCACTGCATTAAAGACATGTAACGTGTATCAACAGGACATGTGGCCTGTAATTGAAGAAGTGTCATGATGATCTCTCCATTGGCAAAAGATTCCGGAATAGTCCCCCATTCGGATCTCCGGGAGGGGACTGCCAAGAGGGAGGTTACCATGAGGAAAAGATTAAATAATCAACGAAAGGATAACGTTCTACGTGTCGGGGCGTGGAAGGTCAGAAGCTTGAGCATGGTAGGGAAACTAGAAAATCTGAAAAACGAAATGCAAAGGCTCAATCTAGTTATAGTAGGGGTCAGTGAAATGAAGTGGAAGGAAGACAAAGATTTCTGGTTAGATGAGTATCGGGTAATATCAACAGCAGCGGAAAATGGTATAACAGGTGTAAGATTCGTTATGAGAGGGTGTGTTACTGTGAACAGTTCAGTGACCAGGTTGTTCTAATCAGAATCGACAGCAGACCAATACCGACGACGATAGTTCAGGTATACATGCCGACGTCGCAAGCTGAAGATGAACAGATAGAGAAAGTGTATGAGGATATTGAAAGGGTAATGCAGTATGTAAACGGGGACGAAAATCTAATAGTCATGGGCGACAGAAATGCAGTTGTAGGGGATGGAGTAGAAAGAAAGGTTACAGGAGAATATGGGCTTGGGACGAGGAATGAAAGAGGAGAAAGACTAATCGAGTTCTGTAACGAGTTTCAGCTAGTAATAGCGAATACCCTGTTCAAGAATCACAAGAGGAAGAGGTATACTTGGAAAATGCCGGGAGATACGGGAAGATTTCAATTAGATTACATCATGGTCAGACAGAGATTCCGAAATCAGATACTGGATGGAAAGGCGTACCCAGGAGCAGATATAGACTCAGATCACAATATAGTAGTGATAAAGAGTAGGCTGAGGTTCAAGACATAAGACAGGAAGAAACAATACGCAAAGTAGTGGGATACGGAAGTACTAAGGAATGACGAGATACGTTTGAAGTTCTCTAACGCTATAGATACAGCAATAAGGAATAGCACAGTAGGCAGTACAGTTGAAGAGGAGTTGACATCTCTAAAAAGGGCCATCGCAGAAGGTGGGAAGGAAAACATAGGTACAAAGAAGGTAGCTGCGAAGAAACCATGGGTAACAGAAGAAATACTTCAGTTGATTGATGAGAGGAGGAAGTACAAACATGTTCCGGGACAATCAGGAATACAGGAATACAAGTCGCGGAGGAATGAAATAAATAGGAAGTGCAGGGAAACTAAGACGAAATGGCTGCAGGAAAAATGTGAAGACATCGAAAAAGATATGTTTGTTGGAAGGACAGACTCAGCATACATGAAAGTCAAAACAACCTTTGGTGACATTAAAAGCAACTGTGGTAACATTAAGAGTGCAACGGGAATTCCTCTGTTAAATGCAGAGGAGAAAGCAGATAGGTCGAAAGAATACATTGAAAGCCTATATGAGTGTGAAGATTTGTCTGATGTGATAGAAGAAGAAACAGGAGTCGATTTAGAAGAGATTGGGGATCCAGTATTAGAATCGGAATTTAAAAGAGCTTTGGAGGACTTACGGTCAAATAAGGCAGAAGAGATAGATAACATTCCGTCACAATTTCTAAAATCATTGGGTGAAGTGGCAACAAAAAGACTCTTCACGTTGGTGTGTAGATTATATGAGTCTGGCGACATACCATCAGACTTCCGGAAAAGCATCATCCACACAATTCCGAAGACGGCAAGAGCTGACAAGTGCGAGAATTATCGCACAATCAGCTTAACAGCTCATGCATCGAAAATGCTTACAAGAATAATACACTGGAAAATGGAAAAGAAAATTGAGAATGCGCTAGGTGACGATCAGTTTGGCTTTAGGAAAAGTAAAGGGACGAGAGAGGCAATTCTGACGTTACGGTTAATAATGGAAGCAAGGCTAAAGAAAAATCAACACACTTTCATAGGATTTGTCGACCTGGAAAAAGCGTTCGACTATATAAAATGGTGCAAGCTGTTCGAGATTCTGAAAAAAGTAGGGGTATGCTGTAGGGAGAGACGGGTCATATACAATATGTACAACAACCAAGAGGGAATAATAAGAGTGGACGATCAAGAACGAAGTGCTCGTATTAAGAAGGGTGTAAGACAAGGCTGTAGCCTTTCGCCCCTACCCTTCAATCTGTACATCGAGGAAGCAATGATGTAAATAAAAGAAAGGCTAAGGAGTGGAATTAAAATACAGGGTGAAAGGATATCAATGATACGATTCGCTGATGACATTGCTGTCCTGAGTGAAAGTGATGATGAATTAAATGATCTGCTGAACGGAATGAACAGTGTAATGAGTACACAGAATGGGTTGAGAGTAAATCGCAGAAAGACGAAGGGAATGAGAAGCAGTAGAAATGAGAACAGCGAGAAACTTAATATTAGGATTGATGGTCACGAAGTCAATTAAGTTAAGGAATTCTGCTACCTAGGCAGTAAAATAACCAATGACGGACGGAGCAAGGAGGACATCAAAAGCGGACTCGCTATGGCAAAAAAGGCATTTCTGGCCAAGAGAAGTCTACTAATATCAAATACCGGCCTTAATTTGAGGAAGAAATTTCTGAGGATGTACGTCTGGAGTACAGCATTGTATGGTAGTGAAACATGGACTGTGGGAAAACCGGAACAGAAGAGAATCGAAGCATTTGAGATATGGTGCTATAGACGAATGTTGAAAATTAGGTGGATGATAAGGTAAGGAGTGAGGAGGTTCTACGCAGGATCGGAGAGGAAAGGAATATGGGGAAAACACTGATAAGGAGAAGGGACAGGATGATAGGACATCTGCTAAGACATGAGGGAATGACTTCCATGGTACTAGAGGGAGCTGTAGAGGGCAAAAACTGTAGAGGAAGACAGAGATTGGAATACGTCAAGCAAATAATTGAGGACGTAGGTTGCAAGTGCTACTCTGAGATGAAGAGGTTAGCACAGGAAAGGAATTCGTGGCGGGCCGCATCATACCAGTCAGTAGACGACCAAAAAAAAAAAAAAAAAATTAAATTTCAGCTAGTAACAGCAAATAAGTGTTCAAAATTACTGGATGACTCAAGTTGGAAATCACGGTCGTCAGACAGAGATTCTTACAGAAGATGTTGGAATGTCCTGTCCTTAATGTTATTTCATTGTGATTAGAGATAAGCTCCCATAAATTTAATGTGGCATGGACTGATGTTTCCCATTTTTTATATCAGATAACTCCTGAGGACTCCAATGACACAGGCTGCGTGCTTTAAATTCGCAGGCCCTTGATCAAACCACAATTACGTCCACTTTTATTTATTGAAAATCCAAAATAAACTTCAAAGTACGATTACTCATTATCCCCAGACAGATACTTTGTATCTTTCCACTGTCTCAAAAAAAAATAAAATTCAAACTTTGTCTATTATTTGCTCCGACGGAGCGATGGCAGTCATGTAGAACACCAAATAAGAAGGCAGTAAGTAAAAATTTGGATTATAACTGTGACATAGTAAGCCAGAAAGTGTCAGAACTTTTTCCAACCTGAAAGAACAGTGCCCAACATTTAAAACAAAATAATGTAGACATGACTATGTACAATACTGGCCATTAAAATTGCTACACCAAGAAGAAATGCAGATGATAAACGGGTATTTACTGGACAAATATATTATACTAGAAAAGACATGTGATTACATTTTCAAGTAATTTGGATACATAGATCCTGAGAAATTCGTACCCAGAACAACCACCTCTAGCCGTAATAACGGCCTTGATAGGCCTGGGCATTGAATCAAACAGAGCTTGGATGACGTATACAGGTACAGCTGCCCATGCAGCTTCAACACGATACCACACTTCATCAAGAGTAGTGACTGCGGTATTCTGACGACACAGTTGCTCGAACACCATTGACCAGACGTTTTCAATTGGTGAGAAATCTGGAGAACGTGCTGGTCAAGGCAGCAGTCGAACATTTTCTGTATCCAGAAACGCCCGTACAGGACCTACAACATGCGGTCGTGCGTTATCCTGCTGAAATGTAGGGTTTTGCAGGGATCGAACAAAGGGTAGAGCCACGGGTCGTAAGACATCTGAAATATAACGTCCACTATTCAAAGTGCCGTCAATGCACACAAGAGGTGACCGAGACCTGTAACCAATGGCACCTCATACCATTACGCCGGGTGGTACGGCAGTATGACGATGACGAATACACGCTTCCAATGTGCGTTCACCGCGATGTCGCCAAACACGGATGCCACTATCGTGATGCTGTAAACAGAGCCTGGATTCATCCGAAAAACTGACGTTTTGCCATTCGTGGACCCAGGTTCGTCGTTGAGTAAACCATCGCAGGCGCTCCTATGTGTGATGCAGCGTCAAGGGTAACCAAAGTCATGGTCTCCGAGCTGACAGTCCATGCTGCTGCAAACGTCGTCGAACTGTTCGTTCAAATGGTTGTTGTCTTGCAAACGTCCCCATCTGTTGAGTCAGGGATCGAGGCGTGGCTGCATGATCCGTTACAGCCATGCGGATAAGATGCCTGTCAACTCGACTGCTAGTGATACGAGGCCGTTGAGATCCAGCACGGCGTTCCGTATTACCCTCCTGAACCCACCGATTCCATATTCTGTTAACAGTCATTGGATCTCCACCAACGCGAGCAGCAATGTCGCGATACGATAAACCAGAATCGCGATAGGCTACAATCCGACCTTCATCTAAGTCGGAAGCGTGATGGTACGCATTTCTCCTTCTTACACGAGGCATCACAACAACGTTTCACCAGGCAACGCCGGTCAACCGCTGTTTGTGTATGAGAAATCGGTTGGAAACTTTCCTCATGTCAGCACGCTGTAGGGGTCGCCACCGGCGCTAACCTTGTGTGAATGCTGTGAAAAGCTAATCATTTGCATATCACAGCATCTTCCTCCTGTCGGTTAAATTTCGCGTCTTTAGCACGTCATCTTCGTGGTGTAGCAGTTTTAATGACCAGTAGTGTATGTATTTCGGCCCACTGATGGTGTAACGCGTATCGCAATATAAAATTAGTTTCTTCAGTTGTACGTTGACGGAATTAACGGACGGTTACCATCATAATATAGAAAGCACCTACCTAATTTTAGTGGTGAAGACTTGCCTTTCGTTTATTGAGACTTCTTGACTGTTGCTGAAATCTAGTAACTGAAAGCAATTCTCTAATACTTGTTTTGATACTGGAAAGTCGTGATCAGTTTGAGCCTGTAGTTAAATCTAACTGGCTCGTTACTAAGAGAGCGTTATTGTAAATATTGCTAGAATGTGAATATTGGCATTCGGCAATGAGTTTCCATTGCATTTAGTTCGTGCAAATGTTGATAGGTAGGGGACTGGGCGAGTGTTGCATGTGTTGCAGGCAGTGGAGGTACCGCACGGTGATCCCTCCCGTGCGTAATTGAGCACCGCTGTGGGGTGTGGTAGGATGATGGGTATGGGAAGGGCGGGGGCAGGAGGGGTGGTTGAGAGGGAGGGTCGGCGACTGTTAATACGGTGGCGCAGCGTAAATCCGCACAGACCCAGGCCGCAATTATCACTGACCGCTGCTTCTCATTCCGGGTCACTCGTCAGCCGGGGGAAATGCTGCCGTTGTTTTGCCTTCACTTTTGTTGCTGTTGTTGTTGTCGCCGTCGTCGCTGCTGTGTCGTTGTCGCGGCAGCTGCAAATACCGAGTGTCCTTCCGGACCGAAATACACGGTCGGATCGAGCACCCGTAAATTACGAAGCAAACTGAATGAGCAGCGTGAAACACGGCGTCCCTTTCAGTTTTTACTTTTTCATTTTTTGTTGTGGCGGCTCTTCGTCAACTACGCCTCCCTCCCTGCTACACCTCTCGCATGGTTTGTTTCTCTCGCTTTCTCTCTCTCTCTCTCTCCCTCTCTCTTTCTCTTAGCAACTTACATTCCGTGGCTTTCGTATCACCCTTGCTTTCGCAAAAGTGGAAGTTGTTAGGGAACACGGTAAACTGCAGCAGCCAAAGTAGTTAATATTTATGTTCTTTTTAACGATACTCATTTTTGTACTTCTATAAAGCGCGAAATTTCCTCCGTAAGTTCACCTCTTGTAAATAAAAACGTCTGTTATTGAGTGTTAGTATCGCATGACAAAAAATTTTTTAAGAAACTTTTAGCACGTTTTACGTTAAATAACTGCCAATAAGGCTGTTTCTCAGGTTACTTATTCTTTTCTGTCACGCATCAGGTACACTGGGAGGAAAGGGCGGGATTGAGAAAGGATGATAATTTTGACACATTCAGTTTAAAACTAACAGTATGTGAGAGTGCAGTAGTTTTTCTTCTCACAATCAATTTAAACATAAAATGTAGTGGAATGAAGTCTAATTCTGACGTCACAAAGAAGCGATTGTACACGATTCCCTAAGGCGTAGGATAATTCACCACAGCCGTTGTGAGCTACAGTGTTAAAATATACTTAAGCGATGGCATAGAATGTGTAATCACTCTCATTTTACCATTTGAAAAGTTTTCAGGTGCTCATTTATTGGCTAAGCAGTTATCACAAACAGTCTTGTGATGTCGTCTCAAGTACATGGAGCACGATTCCAGACAGAGCACCCTGTCTACAACTGTTTGTCTTTAACTGCTTCTCCTCAGTTACTACATAGCAGACCCTAGGTTGTTTACTAAGTGCGGGTAGAAATTTCAGTGCTCCAGTAAACTGCTTATGGCAGTCAGTCGTAATCCTCATCATAACGACTGACTGAAACATCCGATGTCTCCGAGAATTCTGGTGTTTCATCGCACTATCTGTTTTCATTCCTCTTTTGCTCTCGCTGATCAGTGGCGTCTGCCGAAAATAACAGAAAATCTGTCAATTTCATCTGTCTCACACTCACGCACTCCATAGCTTAAATGGTGCCTGTCTCCTTTCCATTTGCTGCATACGTAAATGACAAGGGGACAGCAGTAGTCGGGTATCGTAATACGTACAACGGAAATTAGTCCAAAGTTGCTAATTTTACATTCTTTCTTCACTCGATGAGTAGCTTCGGGCTGACCCACAGCTACTGCAGCTTGCTGGAAGTTGGCTGATATGGTAATGTTTATGACAAGCTTTCCTATTACGGAATCCATAAGATTGCCCTCTAGGCACACTTACCCAACTTTCCAGTATCCATTTTCTAACTGTACTTACGAAATAGCTTTATTCAATAGCCCGTAATCCTATTAGTTCTCTATTATTACGGAAAATGCAGTCCGTCAGTAGTCTGTTGCTTGCAGAACACTGGTATGACCCAACCTAGGATATGGTTCAAATTCGGGAGAGCCGTGCTAAATCAAATATTGATCAAGGGATAATGAACACGTACAAATAAGGGCAATAAGAGTGATCACAGGTTTGCTTAACCCATGAGAGTCAAGGATATGGTTGAAAACATGAAACAGTAGACATTCGGAAATGTCAACTATTCCTAGAAAGTGTTCTTGCAAAGTTTCAAGAACCAGTAGTGAATGTGAAGTCTGGAAAAATTACACAACTTTCTACGTGTACCACTGCCTCATAAGGGGCCGCGATGGCGTATTTGGACTAACTGCAGTACGAACACAGGAATTTACAAGAGGCAGTTGTAAAGTTGTCGCTCTTGGTCATTGGTGTCAACAGCAATTAACATTCTCATTGATCAGCAACTTTATTAGACTGCATCGAAAGGTAGTTCTCTTTGATGTTGTAAGATTGTGAAATGAAACATAATATCGAGGAGCTCCAATAGAGACTGAGTGAAAACCATGACGACTGTTTGCATAGAGGAGAAAGATACTCCATATAGAGTCCAGCATAAGGAAGATGTTATTAGTAAATATAAGTAAACTGGAAATCACTTGTACTTCCAGTATTCGGAATCAACCAAAACTAGAAAATATGTAATGAAAATACTGATTGTTAAAACCACTGAAGTGCTGTGGTTGATGTTATCAAAGTAGATAGACTCTTTACTTAAATATATCTACGATACACAGAAATAAAAAGATTGATGTACATCATCGGTTTGGCACAACAACAAAAATCCATTATCACCGACATACGAGCAAGTGGGTGAATATAGCCTCACATCTTCCATTACGTGCATGGGAGTCTGTCTGTAATGCATTTTGTTAT
Organism: Schistocerca piceifrons; assembly: GCF_021461385.2. Lineage (NCBI taxonomy): Eukaryota > Metazoa > Arthropoda > Insecta > Orthoptera > Acrididae > Schistocerca > Schistocerca piceifrons. The sequence goes on along the minus strand of NC_060141.1, from coordinate 600,403,210 downwards.
TGTGGAACAAGTGAGGTTGAGAATTGATGTAGCTGTCTCCAGTTTTACAGGATTTAAAAGATGGGAACGTAATTTTGGTACAAAAGCTAATGGGAGTGACTTGATTCTGATCTTAAATAATCTACTGATATCAAGTGTGCTTCATAATATCTTCATAAATTTTAAATATTCGTGATTGTACCACGAACTTCCGAAATATCCTTGAAAGTTTTCGAATATTTTAAAATTGATAATTTCTAGTTTTGTAAAGATATCAATGTTCTTTAATCATCTCCCACGATCTGGACATGTTATTATCTACAGTTTAACTCTCTGTGACTGTGTACAACATATTTTTGATCGATTATCCCTCGAAAATATCGATGTCTAGAAAATATCGATACTACGAAAATGTCAAAGTATCAGAAAAAAATTACCTTTCATAAAATATCAATTCTTCGAAAAAAATCGAATTATCGAAATACACAAAAGCATGAAAGATATCCACATAGGGACAAGTATCGATCTCTCATAAGTATCGATCACAAAAGGAAAATCGATTCATCGGAAAATATCGATCATTCAAAAATCGTCGATTCAACGCAGTGTCCCCAACAGTAAATAACCGATCTATCGAAATATATCGATCAGTCTGTAGATAATGAATAATCAGCAAAATATCGATAAATCGAAATATTGACCTACTTAAGGATATCGACAGATGCATAGATATTGTCTACCGCGGATATATATATCTCAAAGACTGTAGCTTTCTCGATGAATATCGATTTCTCGAAAAACTACCGTCACTCGAATAATATCGATCACTCGGAAAATTCTGATCTCCTAAACAATTACCTTTCGGTAAGTATCGACATATCGAAATATATTAATCGATCGTAAGTTGTAGATCTTTTGAAGAATATCAATGAGTCGAATACCGACGTATCGAAATATATCGATACCTGATATATCAGTCTACTAAACGTTACCGATCTACCAAAGGATACCTTTACATCGAATGATATCGATATCTCCAAGAATACATATATTTCGAAGAACATTCGTCACAAAGGATATCATAGTATCGAAAAATAGTGATCTGTCGAAATTTATCGAGCTCTCGAAAATGTCGACCTCTTGAGAAATATCGATCTATCGAAATATGTCGGTCTGGCGAGGTACATCTTTCAAATTGTATCGATCCATCGAATTTTATCAGTCTACATTAGTTATCGATGTAACAGGAGTTATAGGTCTGTGGTAAGAAATCCATATGTCGAAGGAATCGATGTCTCGAAACAATCCGGTAGACAGAAAAATATCGATATCTCGAAAAATATCGGTTGCTCGAAATGTCTCGACGTATTGAGAATTTAGAACTATCGGTATATATCGACCTATCGGAAAATATCTGTATCTCGAAACATTTCGATATATCGTGTGCACAACCACATAAAATTTCCATATCTAGAATAAATTCGTAAATGCGAGAGATATCGATATCTCAAAAGAAACAGAAGTCACGAAATATATCGATATATCGAAAATACCGATCTTCATAACAGTTGATCGACTAAATATGTCAATCTATCGTGAAATATCAATATTTCGAAAAATATCGACCTCTCGGTAAGTATAGGTCTCCTACATTTAGAATTATTGTACGCAAAATTCCAGTGGGTGAATGGTTAAAGTACTAGCCTCTCGTAAGACTACTAGTTTTAAACCACTCAGATGTCATTGCTATACATTTTTACTCTCTTCATGTTCTTTGGCTATCCACTTTCTGAGATTCTCCACAGAGGAATGAGTAGTACTGATGCAGGGAATAGAAATCATTAGAAAATTTTTTGAAAGTTCCTCTTTCGCATATGTATCGTAGATAAGAGCTGGTATTTTTGTATGTGATACCTTAATACGTTCATATATCAGTGTTTTGGTGGTTTCCTCTCTCCAATGAATAGTCTTTCCACAGACACATTACACACTTTACAATGTGGTTTTCTGAGCAGTCGTAATGGCACCACTACGTGGACTACACCTATCAGTATAGAGTAACCTTTTGTGCACACGCATCCACACTGCAACACCTGACTTGCTGCCCAGGGGACGATATGCGTTATGCATTGCCACATGTAGTAGGAGTTACTACCCAACCGAAAATCGTATGACTTGTAACAGCTTTGTCTTCAAATGACTCAGATAGTCCTTTAATGTCATTCAGTACATCGCCCTTAGTCAGAAATAGCAATATACAAATTGACATAGTGATGAAGGTTGTTCATTATACCGTCCTCAGTCACCAACAGGAATACCTAAAATGACACACATTATATACTGGAGTTCAAAAAATGTTTTGAATACCTTGAGAGCTAGTGGTACTCTTCGAAGCAAGAAGAATTACTCCATTATACATGGGTTCGGAAACACAATTTCTGAGACAAAAGCGTGTTTATAGAAAGGTTTGCGCGATGCATGGCTGCGGATATTAGTATAGTCGTTCAATTGGCACTCCGTCAAATGTGTCGGCAGGATGTTATGATGTCTTACTCACGATATTGTACTTACCATTATGTGGTCTGCAGCCAATTGTGTGGTTCGAGTAGTGTTATAGGCTACGTTAGGTTGAATAGTGTTTGTGTGCCTCATTGTACAGTACTGTCAACCTTGAGTTCGTGCAAGTAAAATTATGGATATGATATTCTGGTACGGTTTAGCAGATGGAGATAGCCTGTGAGCCCTTGCCCTCTGCGCTGACAAGTATCCACATCGCAAAGTGCCCTCTGATAAGGTGGTCAGGAGACTTTTCCAGCGTCTGAGGGACGTGGGTACTCTTGCATCTCGGAAGACTGACAGTGAAAGACACCGCACAGTTTGCACCTCTGACGCACCTCTGACGCAGCAGCAGAAGGCGTATCACACTCTCTTATCTCGGGATGCTTCATGAACAGCTGGTATACACATACACTCAACAGCACGTTCAGGCTCTAACGCCAGAGGATCATCATGGTAGACGGTGGTTCTGTCAATAGCTGTTGTAGAAGTGTGCCGCACAGCCCATGTTCAGATCCAACATTTTATTTACCTAAGAGGCAGAGTTCACAATGCATGATGTTGTCACAATCTGTAACCAGCATGTATGGGAAGATGGTTTTTTTTTTTTTTTTTTGTCATCAGTCTACTGACTGGTTTGATGCGGCCCGCCACGAATTCCTTTCCTGTGCTAACCTCTTCATCTCAGAGTAGCACTTGCAACCTACTTGCGTAGAACCTCCTCACTCCTTACCTTATCAGTCCACCTAATTTTCAACATTCGTCTATAGCACCACATCTCAAATGCTTCGATTCTCTTCTGTTCCGGTTTTCCCACAGTCCATGTTTCACTACCATACAATGCTGTACTTCAGACGTACATCCTCAGAAATTTCTTCCTCAAATTAAGGCCGGTATTTGATATTAGTAGACTTCTCTTGGCCGGAAATGCCTTTTTTGCCATAGCGAGTCTGCTTTTGATGTCCTCCTTGCTCCGTCCGTCATTGATTATTTTACTGCCTAGGTAGCAGAATTCCTTAACTTCATTGACTTCGTGACCATCAATCCTGATGTTAAGTTTCTCGCTGTTCTCATTTCTACTACTTCTCATTACCTTCGTCATTCTCCGATTTACACTCAAACCATACTGTGTACTCATTAGACTGTTCAATCCGTTCAGCAGATCATTTAATTCTTCATCACTTTCACTCAGGACAGCAATGTCATCAGCGAATCGTATCATTGATATCCTTTCACCTTGTATTTTAAATCCACTCCTAAACCTTTCTTTTATTTCCATCATTGCTTACTCGATGTACAGATTGAAGAGTAGGGGCGAAAGGCTACAGCCTTGTCTTACACCCTTCTTAATACGAGCACTTCGTTCTTGATCGTCCACTCTTATTATTCCCTCTTGGTTGTTGTACATATTGTATATGACCCGTCTCTCCCTATAGCTTACTCCTACTTTTTTCAGAATCTCGAACAGCTTGCACCATTTTATATTGCCGAACGCTTTTTCCAGGTCGACAAATCCTATGAAAGTGTCTTGATTTTTCTTTAGCCTTGCTTCCATTATTAGCCGTAACGTCAGAATTGCCTCTCTCGTCCCTTTACTTTTCCTAAAGCCAAACTGATCGTCACCTAGCGCATTCTCAATTTTCTTTTCCATTCTTCTGTATATTATTCTTGTAAGCAGCTTCGATGCATGAGCTGTTAAGCTGATTGTGCGATAATTCTCGCACTTGTCAGCTCTCGCAGTCTTCGGAATTGTGTGGATGATGCTTTTCCGATAGTCAGAGGGTGTATCGCCAGACTCATATATTCTACGCACCAACGTGAATAATCGTTTTGTTGCCACTTCCCCCAATGATTTTAGAAATTCTGATGGAATGTTATCTATCCCTTCTGCCTTATTTGACCGTAAGTCCTCCAAAGCTCTTTTAAATTCCGATTCTAATACTGGATCCCCAATCTCTTCTAAATCGACTCCTGTTTCTTCTTCTATCACATCAGACAAATCTTCACCCTCATAGAGGCTTTCAATGTATTCTTTCCACCTATCTGCTCTCTCCTCTGCATTTAACAGTGGAATTCCCGTTGCACTCTTAATGTTACCACCGTTGCTCTTAATGTCACCAAAGGTTGTTTTGACTTTCCTGTATGCTGTGTCTGTGCTTCCGACAATCATATCTTTTTCAATGTCTTCACATTTTTCTTGCGGCCATTTCGTCTTAGCTTCCCTGCACTTCCTATTTATTTCATTCCTCAGCGACTTGTATTTCTGTATTCCTGATTTTCCCGGAACATGTTTGTACTTCCTCCTTTCATCAATCAACTGAAGTATTTCTTCTGTTACCCATGGTTTCTTCGCAGCTACCTTCTTTGTACCTATGTTTTCCTTCCCAACTTCTGTGATGGCCGTTTTTAGAGATGTCCATTCCTCTTCAACTGTACTGCCTACTGTGCTATTCCTTATTGCTGTATCTATAGCGTTAGAGAACTTCAAACGTATCTCGTCATTCCTTAGCACTTCCGTATCCCACTTCTTTGCGTATTGTTTCTTCCTGACTAATGTCTTGAACTTCAGCCTACTCTTCATCAGTACTATATTGTGATCTGAGTCTATATCTGCTCCTGGGTACGCCTTACAATCCAGTATCTGATTTCGGAATCTCTGTCTGACCATGATGTATTCTAATTGAAATCTTCCCGTATCTCCCGGCCTTTTCCAAGTATACCTCCTCCTCTTGTGATTCTTGAACAGGGTATTCGCTATTACTAGCTGAAACTTGTTACAGAACTCAATTAGTCTTTCTCCTCTTTCACTCCTCGTCCTAAGCCCATATTCTCCTGTAACCTTTTCTTCTACTCCATCCCCTACAACTGCATTCCAGTCGCCCATGACCATTAGATTTTCGTCCCCCTTTACATACTGCATTACCCTTTCAATATCCTCATACACTTTCCCTATCTGATCATCTTCAGCTTGCGACGTCGGCATGTATACCTGAACTATCGTTGTTCTTGTTGGTCTGCTGTCGATTCTGATTAGAACAACACGGTCACTGAACTGTTCACAGTAACACACCCTCTGCCCTACCTTCCTATTCATAACGAATCTTACACCTGTTATACCATTTTCGGCTGCTGTTGATATTACCCGATATTCATCTGACCAGAAATCCTTGTCTTCCTTCCACTTCACTTGCCTCGATTTTGTCAGGTTCCTTAGAGTTAGGGTGGGTGTCAGTAGTATGCAGTGGTTGGAATTTATTCGCTGGCTGTGGACAGTTTAATTGTTTTTCAAAGTAGTTAGCAGGTACCTAATAATTTTCCTGGTTGTTAACAGCCAAACAGCCATTTTTATTTTTGCAGCAAAGACTTTGAGGTTGGTAACCAGAGAGTTTTTTTGTTAATGGTTTATAATAGTTTCTTGTACTGGTCCTTCGGGAGTCTTTTTCGATATAGACGTTGGGCTTTTTCGTAGTTTCTTTTCGACTGTCAGATTAATTTATATGTTTCCTTTCTTACAATTAGAAAGGAATTGCACATAATTTTATTTTCTCTATTATTCCAGTTTTGTAATGCCTCATGCCTTGACTTAACTGCTGTTTTGCCATCTACTTTCGACCGAGAGTGTTTTTGTTCCTTTCGAAGCTGAATTAAATTTTGTGCTCTTGAGGTAAACTTTTCATTTAGGCTTTGACAATTGTTGGACTGTGTTTTTTCAAGTTCGCTTGTTAGATTTGGGGTTATTTTAGCAGTGTCAGATTTTGGGATAACATTTTTTGTTTTGGAGTGTTTTTGTAGTTGAAGTTTTACTTTTATTCGCGTTAAATAATGGTCAGAATCTATATTAGCCCCTTTCCTAACGTGGACATTTGAAATTTCTTTGTGTTTAGGATATGAAATAGCTACATAATTGATTTTAATCTCCCCAATAAATGCATTGGGTGTCCACCAACATTTTTGTTTAGAAGGGTTCTTTTAAAATGTGTTGACTTGATTTGAAGGTTAAAATTTTTGAACATTTCAGCAAGTCTTTGGCCTTTCTGGTATGTCCATTGACGCGCAGGAAATCCACCCACCGTTTCCTTACATTTTTTCTCTATACCTAATTAAGCATTAAAATTTTAACATGGTTTGAGGGAATTTTCAAGATGACGCTTTCTAACGTTTCCAAAGCTTCATTAACATCTTCAGGTTTTTTACTGTTATCATCATTGTCTGGCATATAGGCATTAATTAATGTGTATGGCTTATTTGCGTATTTAAGAGAAATTTTCATTAGTCTGTTATTAATGGGTCTTATCTCCAGAATTGAATTTAAAAGGTTTTTGTAAATTGCAAAAGCAACTTCTAGACGAGGTGTATTATTAAGTATTTTTTATCAGTTGTAACGTATTACTACCTTTACGACGTTTCTCATCGAGCCATGTACGTTATCTCGCATTTCTAGCTCTTCTCTCACATAAATAATGATAAAAATTCGGAAATTCAGGGTCGCCACGAGCCCAAGCCATTCCTAACCATTTAGAAAAAAACGGAGCTGGAAAATTATTAGTTTAATTACATTAAGAATTTAATTACAATATGCAAATTTCTTTAAGTAGGCAGATAACTAGCACTCCATGTCGTGCATGAAGCAACTAGATTAATTCAGAATTGGCAATCGGAGTAAGTAGGTAAGATCGACACCACAGAATTTATCTTTCACGTTGATTATTTATTGTGTCTAAGTATTTGGTTGCACATCCCAACTGCACATAACCGGTGTCTGACTAGAAATATTTAAGAAATAATTACGTGAGAACGAAGCAGAGCACAGTTTAACTACAGCAAGAAGAAACACAGAAAACGGGGGTGGGAGACAATGAGACTATCATCTCCTTTGCATTCATACCATAAAAATATCTCAATGAGATTCTCATTACGATTCTAGGCATGCACTATCCTGGACAGATGTTTAACCAATGCACGATAATTATTTAACGTAATAACTGCGGCTGCTGCTTGTGGTGGTGGTGGTGGTAGTGGTTAGTGTTTAACGTCCCGTCGACAACGAGGTCATTGGAGACGGAGCGCAAGCTCGGGTTAGAGAAGGATTGGGAAGGAAATCGGCCGTGCCCTTTGAAAGGAACAATCCCGGCATTTGCCTGAAACGATTTAGGGAAATCACGGAAAACCTAAATCAGGATGGCCGGAGACGGGATTGAGCCGTCGTCCTCCGGAATGCGAGTCCAGCGTGCTAACCACTGCGCTACCTCGCTCGGTGCTGCTGCTGCTTGTAAACGGCCGGACTAGAACATGTGGTGCATTCGAATCAAACTGTTGTGCTGCTTTGTAGAAAGCGCACGAAAGAACAGATATTCTTACAGCAGTTAAAATAAAGGCTATTGCGGTGCCGTAGTGGACTAGTAGGGTCATTGATTACCAAGCACATGGCACAAAATCGACACACAAAGACAAAAGCAACTTCCACAAAATATAAGATTAAAAATCATTAAAAATCATACTCGCTTCGACACAGTATTACACTCACGTACGGTTTAAGTGATTTTCGCCAGCTTCTCCTAATCAGATTTACCGTTTGAAATTCTACTTCATCGTTGTTCAAAATGAACAAAGTAACTTCCACACTTTTAACTCAAACACCCAAAAATCACCTATTTAATGATGTATAATTATTGCACATTCGGAAAAACTTGCTTCACATGCTTCAGCCAAACTGAAGTTCTTAAGTATTTCAATACTTAAACATAATGAAGTCCTAACTCAACTTGCTTCCTATCACCTGAAACCCCCATTAAGAGCTACGAACCGTATTCACCAAGCGTTCACCGAAGAGTGCCCCATTCTCTTTCGAGATTACCTAGCTCCCGTGCAGCGGAAGCTACCAGAGGTGTAGCCCTCTGTCACCAACCTTACAAACAAAAACAGCCTTTGACTACGATGGGAAAACCTCTCTATTCAGGTATTGGATACCTAAGTTTGTCATCCTGTTCTCTCCTTCCAACGAGAAGCAACATCGTCTGCTCCCAGCAGACGATGACCAACTCAGCCTTTCCCACAAAACAAAACCGAAACCCCACATTAAAACACACATATAATGTTCCATAGGCCTTATTAGATTGCTCAGTCTTTCTGGAAGAGTTCATGAATTGAGCTACAATCAGGTATAAAGTGAATAAGTAGTACCGAATTCAACAAGAGTTTAATGAAACAACTTCAACGACTTCACAGAGACGTTCACAGCTTTACTTATAAAAGATATAATTACCGAAATCCATGTTTTTTTCAGTTGGCCAGAGGACTCCGACTTCCTCTGTTGAATCACACTGCATTTCAACCTGGCCGCCCCAGAATCCTAAAGACCAGTTGCACCAGACTCAGAGTGTTAAGACTGGAAGGGTTAGTTCCAGAATATAAATATCAGCCGCACCACTGGTGAACAGACACTAACCACTTTACCGCCTGCTACAAGAATAGATACAAAGTGGATATGGTTTTATTATGCCTCGGTCCGGGACTGCTCATTCCGTATTCGCAGCTGTCCACCATATCTGGTGGAACGTTCACTATTTGCCACCTGCGACACGTCCAGTATCACAGGCATAGAATTTTAGTTAAAAAGTCTTGAAGCCTGAACAAATCTGATATAACATTGCTGAAATATACTCTGCACTTATTTCGATTTCACCTCCATGTTAAGTAATAATGCACTTCTGAAGAATATTGTACCAAAACCAGATTTACCTCGTTAAAATATCCGGAGAAGTACAAAAATACCTGTTGCACTTCGATATCTATCCTCTCTGGAACTATCGTCGTGTCCTACGAACTACTGGAGTCCGGGACGCAGTTATCAACTTACAGGTTACCTGTAGTGGCAGGCGGTAACACCAAGAGAAGAAGACCTGTCAGCATAAAGTATCTGCCACAGACAAATAGCTTCCACTCATCTACAGACGGTTGGTTGCACTATCGCAAGAATTCCTTATTGTCACTCCCCACAGTTAGATAGGCGAAATCGAAATACACGCTTCGAAACGCAGATCTACATCTATATCTACATGATTACTCTGCAATTCACATTTAAGTGCTTGGCAGAGGGTTCATCGAACCACAATCGCCGGCCGCGGTGGTCTAGCGGTTCTAGGCGCTCAGTCCGGAACCGCGCGACTGCTGCGGTCGCAGGTTCGAATCCTGCCTCGGGCGTGGATGTGTGTGATAACCTTAGGTTAGTTAGGTTTAAGTAGTTCTAAGTTCTAGGGGACTGATGACCACAGATGTTAAGTCCCATAGTGCTCAGAGCCATTTGACTCATTTTTTTTAAATCACAATCATACTATCTCCCTACCATTCCACTCCCAAAGAGCGCGCGGGAAAAACGAACACCTAAACCTTTCTGTTCGAGCTCTGACTTCTCTTATTTTATTTTGATGGTCGTTCCTACCTATGTAGGTTGGGCTCAACAAAATATTTTCGCATTCGGAAGAGAAAGTTGGTGACTGAAATTTCGTAAACAGATCTCGCCGCGACGAATAACGTCTTTGCTTTAATGACTTCCATCCCAACTCACGTATCATATCTGCCACACTCTCTCCCCTATTACGTGATAATACAAAACAAGCTGCCCTTTTCTGCACCCTTTCGATGTCCTCCGTCAATCCCACCTGGTAAGGATCCCAAACCGCGCAGCAATAATCTAACAGAGGACGAACGAGTTTAGTGTAAGCTGTCTCTTTAGTGGACTTGTTGCATCTTCTAAGTGTCCTGCCAATGAAACGCAACCTTTGACTCGCCTTCCCCACAATATTATCTATGTGGTCTTTGCAACTGAGGTTGTTCGTAATTTTAACACCCAGGTACTTAGCTGAATTGACAGCCTTGAGATTTGTACTATTTATCGAGTAATCGAATTCCAACGGATTTCTTTTGGAACTCATGTGGATCACCTCACACTTTTCGTTATTTAGCGTCAACTGCCACCTGACACACCATACAGCAATCCTTTCTAAATCGCTTTGCAACTGATACTGGTCTTCGGATGACCTTACTAGACGGTAAATTACAGCATCATCTGCGAACAACCTAAGAGAACTGCTCAGATTGTCACCCAGGTCATTTATATAAATCAGGAACAGCAGAGGTCCCAGGACGGTTCCCTGGGGAACACCTGATATCGCTTCAGTTTTACTTGATGATATGCCGTCTATTACTACGAACTGTGACATTCCTGACAGGAAATCACGAATCCAGTCGCACAACTGAGACGATACCCCATAGGCCCGCAGCTTGATTAGAAGTCGCTTGTGAGGAACGGTGTAAAAAGCTTTCCGGAAATCTGGAAATACGGAATCAACTTGAGATCCCCTGTCGGTAGCGGCCATTACTTAGTGTGAATAAAGAGCTAGCTGCGTTGCACAAGAACGATGTTTTCTGAAACCATGCTGATTACGTATCAATGGATCGTTCCCTTCGAGGTGATTCATAATGTTTGAATACAGTACATGCTCCAAAACCCTACTGCAAACCGACGTCAATGATATAGGTCTGTAATTCGATGGATTACTCCTACTACCCTTCTTAATCACTGGTGCGACCTGCGAAATTTTCTAATCTGTAGGTACAGATCTGTCGGTGAGGGAGCGGTTGTATGTGATTGCTAAGTAGAGAGCTATTGTATCAGCGTAATCTGAAAGGAACCTAACCGGTATACAATCTGGACATGAAGACTTGCCCGTATCAAGCGATTTGAGTTGCTTCGCAACCCCTAAGGTATCTACTTCTAAGAAACTCTTGCTAGCAGCTGTTCGTGTTTCAAATTCTGAAATATTCCATTCGTCTTCCCTGGTGAAGGAATTGCGGAAAACTGCGTTCAATAACTCCGCTTTAGCGGCACAGTCGTCGGTAACAGTACCATCGACACTGCGCAGACACAAACACTTCACCACCAATTCTGCCTAATCTGTCTTTCCTGAACACCGTCTGAGACTTCGTAAAAATTTCTGCAGAACTTATTTCAGGCTTTAGCCACCTTACTGTACCTATAACGATTTCAGCTTCTGTGCTTTCTATTAGTGCTTGAGGCTCAGGGACTTTCTCAGCATAGCTACAACAATTTACAACTACAATTCCGACTGTTCCTTGATCCAAGCACGTCCTGTATTTGCCATGTACCATTTGAGATAGCAGCCCACCCCGTACTTTCCCGAGGCCTTCTAACCTAAAAAATCTCCCAGTCCACGCCACACAGCCTCCGCTACACGTGTAGCCGCCAGCTGAGTGTAGTTAACTCCTGACCAATTCAGCGGAACCCGAAACCCCATCACCCTATGGCGCAAGTCAAGGAATCTGCAGCCAACACGGTCGCAAAACCGTCCGAGCCTCTGATTCAGACCCTCCACCAGGCTCTACACCAAAGGTCCGCGGTCGGTTCTGTCAACGATGCTGCAGATGGTGAGCTCTGCCTTCATCTCGTAAGCAAGACCGGCAGCCTTCACCAAATAAGATAGCTGCTGGAATCCAGAGAGAATATCCTCAGATCCAAAGCGACACACGTCATTAGTGCTGACATGTGCCACCACCTGCAGCTGGCTGCACCCTGTGCTCTTCATGGCGTCCGGAAGGACCCTTTCCACATCAGGAATGACTCCACCCGGAATGCACACGGAGTGCACACTGGATTTCTTCTCCTCTTTAGCCGCCATGTCCCTAAGGGGCCCCATTACGCGCCTAACATTGGAGCTCCCAACTACCAATAAGCCCACTCTGACAGTTATTTCCATGATATATATATGATACCATGTATATGATCCGACACCTTGTTCATTCACCGATGGTCAGATCTAAGATGACATGAAAGCTCACTCGAAATACTGGGAATTATTAATGGTAGTTACCAATGAGCGGTTATTACAGTAACTGCTAATTGACAGTAACACCTTATTTCTATCGTTTAAGCTATTTCCTACCACCTCTAGAATGTAGTTCTCAATATTCAACTGTTACCAACTATGTTCTTTTATTTTCAACCGACTTTCCTTTGCAACGATTGTATGCATTCCCCTTTACTGGAAAGAACAGGACAGCGCTGAAATATCACACGTTTTGTGGCTGCCTATTGAACTGTTACAGTACAGAACAAAAGATGACTGAAAGGAATCACTTTTATTTAAACAGAAGAGAAGCACTGAAGTCACGGCGAACATGATGGGCCACTGGGCAAATCAAAAGGCGGGACGCGGTTCTTAATACACTCCTGGAAATGGAAAAAAGAACACATTGACACCGGTGTGTCAGACCCACCATACTTGCTCCGGACACTGCGAGAGGGCTGTACAAGCAATGATCACACGCACGGCACAGCGGACACACCAGGAACCGTGGTGTTGGCCGTCGAATGGCGCTAGCTGCGCAGCATTTGTGCACCGCCGCCGTCAGTGTCAGCCAGTTTGCCGTGGCATACGGAGCTCCATCGCAGTCTTTATCACTGGTAGCATGCCGCGACAGCGTGGACGTGTACCGTATGTGCAGTTGACGGACTTTGAGCGAGGGCGTATAGTGGGCATGCGGGAGGCCGGGTGGACGTACCGCCGAATTGCTCAACACGTGGGGCGTGAGGTCTCCACAGTACATCGATGTTGTCGCCAGTGGTCGGCGGAAGGTGCACGTGCCCGTCGACCTGGGACCGGACCGCAGCGACGCACGGATGCACGCCAAGACCGTAGGATCCTATGCAGTGCCTTAGGGGACCGCACCGCCACTTCCCAGCAAATTAGGGACACTGTTGCTCCTGGGGTATCGGCGAGGACCATTCGCAACCGTCTCCATGAAGCTGGGCTACGGTCCCACACACCGTTAGGCCGTCTTCCGCTAACGCCCCAACATCGTGCAACCCGCCTCCAGTGGTGTCGCGACAGGCGTGAATGGAGGGACGAATGGAGACGTGTCGTCTTCAGCGATGAGAGTCGCTTCTGCCTTGGTGCCAATGATGGTCGTACGCGTGTTTGGCGCCGTGCAGGTGAGCGCCACAATCAGGACTGCATACGACCGAGGCACACAGGGCCAACACACGGCATCATGGTGTGGGGAGCGATCTCCTACACTGGCCGTACACCACTGGTGATCGTCGAGGGGACACTGAATGGTACACGGTACATCCAAACCGTCATCGAACCCATCGTTCTACCATTCCTAGACCGGCAAGGGAACTTGCTGTTCCAACAGGACAATGCACGTCCGCATGTATCCCGTGCCACCCAACGTGTTCTAGAAGGTGTAAGTCAACTACCCTGGCCAGCAAGATCTCCGGATCTGTCCCCCATTGAGCATGTTTGGGACTGGATGAAGCGTCGTCTCACGCGGTCTGCACGTCCAGCACGAACGCTGGTCCAACTGAGGCGCCAGGTGGAAATGGCATGGCAAGCCGTTCCACAGGACTACATCCAGCATCTCTACGATCGTCTCCATGGGAGAATAGCAGCCTGCATTGCTGCAAAAGGTGGATATACACTGTACTAGTGCCGACATTGTGCATGCTCTGTTGCCTGTGTCTATGTGCCTGTGGTTCTGTCAGTGTGATCATGTGATGTATCTGACCCCAGGAATGTGTCAATAAAGTTTCCCCTTCCTGGGACAATGAATTCACGGTGTTCTTATTTCAATTTCCAGGAGTGTATGATGAGTGATCACTACGGACAGCAATGCATGCTTTCCAACGTGTTACCAACCTGATCACAAGGTTGGTAATGAGTTCCCGAGGTAGGGCATTCTATTCCTCCACCAGAGAGTTTCACATATGCCGCATGCTCGTTGGTGCATGTAGAGTGGGCCTGCTGGAGAACGTCTCTCCTACTCATCCCACACGTCCTCGACGGGATATAAGGTGGTGAAACAGGCAGGCCAGTCAATTGCCGAATTTCCTCTCCTTCGAATAGCTCTATCTGTATAATTCGATGCAGTCGCGCAGTGTCATGTACAAAGGAGGAGGAGGAGATTAGTGTTTAACGTCCCGTCGATAACGAGGTCATTAGAGACGGAGCGCATGCTCGGGTGAGGGAAGGATGGGGAAGGAAATCGGCCGTGCCCTTTCAAAGGAACCATCCCGGCATTTGCCTGAAGCGATTTAGGGAAATCACGGAAAACCTAAATCAGGATGGCCGGACGCGGGACTGAACCATCGTCCTCCCGAATGCGAGTCCAGTGTGCTAACCAATGCGCCACCTCGCTCGGTGTCATGCATAAAGAAATGGCCAAATGCGAATAGGACTTGCGCTCTTAGCGTTTGGTGCAAGATGGTTCACGCATCCATGGAACCGAGAATATTGACGTTTTTTGCCTGTTATCGAAATCGATAATGACAAGATATGAGCACTGGGAATTCTAAGACATTACAGAATGTTCACATTTTTCCGTAATCTGTAATTCTGAAAAAAAAGGTTGCTGAACAGACAGACCGACAAACACATAACAAATGTGAAAATAAAATTCCCTATGACGTATTTACATTTTCAGAATTCTTCCGTGCAACCTTGCTTGTCGGCGGGAGGTACCCTGTAAGTATTGATGATTAAGTCAGCGAGTATCGAAATATTTGATACAAACAGCCCTATCTCTTGATTTCATCGATCTATAGACTTAAATCTCTTACACTGCCAATAGGCCCTAAACGTTAGTGTGGTCCATAAATTGCGTCTTGGTACGTCTACCCGTTCCTGAAGAAATCTGTCGGGAAGATAGACAGACAGACCGACACTAAAGTGATCATACATGGGTTCCGGTTTTACAGACTTAGGTACAGAATCCTAAAAGTGAAATTAGGGCTATTGCACTTCCCAAGAGTGCAACCTAGTGGACAAAGAGGGACAGGTTTCATGGTCAAAAGCGTCGACATCCATACAAGAAATAGTGGAGGCGTCAGGAAGAATAGCAGCTTTCAGATTACCACACACTGTCATCAGATAACAATCATACAAATATACCCCCCAACAGAATCGAGTACCGACGAAGAATTAGAAGATTTCTATGAGAAACTAGATGATATCTTAGAGACCTACCAATCACCAATAAACCTAATAATTGGGGATTTCATCAGTAGAGTAGGCCCCCGCAGTAACGATGACGAAGACCTAGTCGGACCACATTGCTTTGGAACAAGGAACAAGAGAGCAGAAAGAGTGGTACAATTTGCTCAAGAACACAAACTGAAAATAACCAACACCTTCTTCAGGGAAAATCAAAACGAAAGATGGACTTGGCGCTCGCCAGATGGCAAGACGAAATACGAAATAGATTACATTATAACGGACAAACAAAACATAATAAAGAACATCCAAGTAATCTCACAATTAAAATTCAACACAGACCATAGAATGGTGAGGCCAAAATAAAAAATCCAAAGAAAAGATGAAGTGTAGGAAAAGCAAGCAAACCACAAATAGAAAAACTGAACAGAGACAAATTTAAACAAGAACTACAGAAGCAACTACAACAATCAGATATCAATACAAAACAAAGCACTCAAGTAATGTATAACTCACTAGAAAAATGCATATACCAAGCTCACAAGGACGCAAGCAAAGACGAGTAAATGAAGAGAAGTCGAAGCAAATGAAGCCAGTGTACAATACAGTTAATCGACCACCGATAGATAATGTTAAAAACTAGAAATATTTCAGTCAGGAATAAATAAGAACATGAAAAACTAGACAAAATAACGAAAAGGGAAATATGGAAAGATTTCCGCGAGCACCGATCAGGAACAACGAGATAAATACTAGAAACAAACAAATTAATTAGAAAAGCGAAGATAAGCGCCCAGGGCGGGAAACGATGGATACTAGGAACGAAGAATCAGGCGGGAGGATATCTAAACACAAGACAGGATATAATCAAATCAGAAACGAAATTCTACAAAGCAATATACACAAGTTCTCTACCAGACAAAGCCACAGACTGTAACCCTGTCGATCCAGACCCAAAAACCACTGAGACCATTGCCGCTAAGATACACAGCGAGGTTAGAACAAACATTACTGAATTGAAAACTGGAAAGTTACCTGGAGAAGACAACATATACAATGAGCTCTTAAAAGAAGCCCAAGATGGTTCAAACGGCTCTGAGCACTATGGGACTGTACATCTGAAGTAATCAGCAGCCTAGAACTTAGAACTACTTAAACCTAACTAACCTGAGGACATCACACACATCCATGCCCGAGGCAGGATTCGAACCTGCGATCTTAGCGAGGTGCCTAGAACAGCTCGTCCGAAGCCCAAGATGTAACACCAATCATCATAGAAGTGTTGAACAAAATCATACAAAACGAAGACATTCCCGATCAGTGTAAAAAAAATACGATTGTACTTTTGCACAAAAAAGTACGATAGATGACATGAACAATTGTAGACCTATACGTCTGATGTCTAACCTATATAAGCTGTTCACGAAAATACTAACAAGGTGATTAACGAAAACACTAGACGAGAACCAGCCCTCAGAACAAGCAGGATTCCGCAAATGGTTTAGCACACTGGACCATATTCAACCCATTAATCAGATAATAGAAAAATCGGAAAATCGCCACCTCAAAATATACCTTGCTTTTGTCGATTAAAGTAAAGCATTCGATACCATCGAACACGCGATCATACTTCAAGCACTAAGAACTCAATGAGTGCAAGAAAAATACATCCAATTACTAAGAAACATCCAAATTCACAGCTTCACTAGAGTTAAAACCGGAAAAAAACAGGTCAACCTCTCCGAGAGGAAAGAGGAATTAGACAATGGGATCCCATCTCCCCAAAACTATTTACCTGCATACTGGAAGACATATTCAGGAAACTAAAATGGAATAAAAATGACGGAATATGCTTCAACGGCAAGAGACTAACAAATCTGAGGTTCGCTGACGACATAGTCCTTTTCGCCAAAACAGCAAGGGAACTGCAACCAATGCTCTAGGTGCTTAACACACAAAGCAAGAGGGCAGGACTCGCAATGAACAAATCTAAAACGCAAGTAATGCCAAATGGATTAGAAACCCCGACATATCTTCAAGGAACGGAACTAATGTATGTATCACAATACATATACCTTGGCCAAATAATTTCCTTTGATAAAAAAAATGGAAAAAAATTAAACGAAGAGTTTCCTTAGCTTGGAAAGCTTTCTGGGCCTTAAAGATCATTTTGCTAGACAGAATCCTGAATAGGAGGCTCAAAATGGAGGCACTCGAAAGCTACGTTTTTCCAGTGTTAGTACATGGATGCCTGGCATGGGCTCCCAAAGCCAAAGAGAGAAACAGTCTACACGTATGCCAAAGGAAAATGCAGAAGAAGATCCTTGGCATCTGTCTGAAAGACAGAATATCGAGCACTTCGATCCAAAAGAGGTGAGCAACAGTAGACATAGCACAATATGAGCAACAGTAGACATAGGACAATAGACTATGAAGACCAAATGGAAATGAGGCGGACACTTGGTGTGCCTGCGAGACGACAGATGGACGGCACGAGCTACCACATGGGACCCCTACATCGGTAAGGAACTCCTAGGAAGGCCAAGACGCTAATTGTCGGACTTATTCAGAAAACAAGCGGGAAGACAGTGAACCAGCATTAAGTGCGGTAACCTCTTACCCGGACTGGCTCACCGCGTGAGTCTTCAAAAGCAGCTACTTCTACTTGTAGCAGGTCTTTGCCCTTATTGGGACAACACAGCCTATGTTCATTCATTCATTTCATTTCATTCATTCATTTATTATCATAAGCCAGCTACAAGTTAAATACCTCTTGAAATAAAAGTTACTTGAAACTAACAGAAATTTCAAATTTTCAGGGGCCATAAAGTTTTACGCTATTAAGGAAACTCAGTTCATGTGCGAAAATCACTTATTTCAGCAAAAAAACCTCTTCTGTTTCAAGGTACAAGATGGTCAACGACCGACGAAGTATGGCTGAAGCGTTCACATCTCTCTCTCTTCCTCTCTCTCTCCTTCTATTTCTCTCGTATATATACGTCTCCTCCTCGGGTGTGTATACAGGGTGAGTCACCTAACGTTACCGCTGGATATATTTCGTAAACCACGTCAAATTCTGACGAATCGATTCCACAGACCGAACGTGAGGAGAGGGGCTAGTGTAATTGGTTAATACAAACCATAAAAAAATGCACGGTAGTATGTTTTTTAACACAAACCTACGTTTTTTTTAATGGAACTCCGTTAGTTTTGTTAGCACATCTGAACATATAAACAAATACGTAATCAGTGCCGATTGTTGCATTGTAAAATGTTAATTACATCCGGAGATATTGTAACCTAAAGTAGACGCTTGAGTACCACTCCTCCGCTGTTCGATCGTGTGTATCGGAGAGCACCGAATTACGTAGGGATCCAAAGGGAACGGTGATGGACCTTGGGTACAGAAGAGACTGGAAGAGCACATTACGTCCACATGCTAACACCTTTTTATTGGTCTTTTTCACTGACGCACATGTACATTACCATGAGGGGTGAGGTACACGTACACACGTGGTTTCCGTCTTCAGTTACGGAGTGGAATAGTGTGTGTCCCGACATGTCAGGCCAATAGATGTTCAATGTGGTGGCAATCATTTGCTGCACACAATTGCAATCCCTAGCGTAATGAATGTCGTACACGCCGCAGTACATCTGGTGTAATGTCGCCGCAGGCTGCCACAGTACGTTTTTTCATATCCTCTGGGGTTGTAGGCACATCGCGGTACACAGTCTCCTTTAACGTACCCCACAGAAAGAAGTCAGAGGTGTAAGATCAGGAGAACGGGCTGGCCAATTTATGCGTCCTCCACGTCCTACGAAACGCCCGTCGAACGTGTACCTCACCCCTCATGGTAATGTACATGTGCGTCAGTGAAAAAGACCAATAAAAAGGTGTTAGCATGTGGACGTAATGTGCTGTTCCAGTCTCTTCTGTGCCTAAGGTCCATCACCGTTCCCTTTGGATCCCCACGTAATTCGGTGCTCTCCGATACACACGATCGAACAGCAGAAGAGTGGTACTCAAGCGTCAACTTTAGGTTACAATATCTCCGGATGTAATTAACATTTTACAATGCAACAAACGGCACTGATTACGTATTTGTTTATATGTTCAGATGTGCTAACAAAACTAACGGAGTTCCATTTAAAAAAACGTAGGTTTGTGTTAAGAATCATACTTCCGTCCATTTTTTTATGGTTTGTATTAACCAGTTACACTAGCCCCTCTCCTCACGTTCGGTCTGTGGAATCGATTCGTCAGTATTTGATGTGGTTTACGAAATACATCCAGCGGTAATGTTAGGTGACTCACCCTGTATATGTGCAGGATAGTCTCAGAAACAGCGACAGGGAATTTTTAACATAGTGCAGCCCTGTCATTAACTGTGATAAATTAATATGTTAAAAATATGTCTCAGGTGCGAAATGTTACTGGTCTTTACCCAGGTTTCAGGTAAAATAATCTTGCCTTCTTTCAGAAACATAAAATAAACTAATGCCATATTCTGGCATGTATTACACTACTGGCCATTAAAATTGCTACTGCAAGATGAAATGCAGATGATAAACGGGTATTCATTGGACAAATATCTTATACTAGAACTGACATGTGATTAAATTTACACGCAGTTTGGGTGCATAGATCCAGAGAAATCAGTACCCAGAACTACCACCTCTGGCCGTAATAACGGCCTTGATACGCCTAGGTATTGAGTGAAACAGAGCTTGGATGGCGTGCACAGGTACAGGTGGTCATGCAAATTCAACACGATACCACAATGCATCAAGAGTAGTGACTGGGTTATTGTGACGATCCAGTTGCTCGGCCACTATTGACCAGACTTTTCAGTTGGTGAGAGACCTGGAGAATGTGCTGGCCAGGGCAGGAGGCGAACATTTTCTGTATCCAGAAAGGCCCATACAGGACCTGCAACACGTGGTCGTGCATTATGCTGCTGAAATGTAGGGTTTCGCAGGGATCGAATGAAGGGTAGAGCCACGGATCGTAACACATCTGAAATGTAACGTCCACTGTTCAAAGTGCCGTCAATGCAAACTAAAGGTGAACGAGACGTGTAACCAATTGCACCCCATACCATCACGCCAGGTGATAAGCCAGTATGGCGATGTCGAATACATACTTCGAATGTGCGTTCACTGCGATGTCGCCAAACACGGATGCGACAATCATGATGCTGTAAACAGAACCTGGAATCATCCAAATAAATGACGTTTTTGCCACTCGTGCACCCAGGTTCGTCGCTGAGTACACCATCGCAGGCGCTCCTGTCTGTGATGCAGCGTCAAGGGTAACCGCTGCCATGGTCTCCGAGCTGATAGACTATGCTGCTGCAAACGCCGTAGAACTGTTCGTGCAGATGGTTGTTGTCTTGCAAACGTCCCTATCTGTTGACTCAGGGATCGAGAGGTGGCTGCACGATCCGTTACAGCCATGGGAATAAGATGCCTGTCGTCTCGACTGCTAGTGATACGAGACTGTTGGGATCAAGCACGGCGTTCCGTATTACCCTCCTGAAACCACCGATAAACCGCAATCGCGATAGGCCCTTTAGCAAAGTCGGAAATGTGATGATACTCATTTCTCCTCCTTACACGCGGCATCAGAACAACGTTTCACCAGGCAATGCCGGTCAACTGCTCTTTGTGTATGAGAAATCGGTTGGAAACATTCCTTCTGTCACCACGTTGTAGGTGTCGCCACCGGTGCCAACCTTGTGCGAATGCTCTGAAAAGCTAATGATTTGCATATCACGGCATGTTCTTCCTGTCGGTTAAATTTCGCGTCTGTAGCACGTCATCTTGGTGGTGTAGCAATTTGAATGGAGAATATTGTAGTTTATTTTATGCTTCTGAAGAAGGCTAGATTAGCTGAAAACTGGGTAAGGACAAGTAACATTTCGCAACTGGGGCGGATTTTTTATGTATTACTGCCACAGGGACTTTGATTCGGTTCTGACTGATAGATGTTCAGATTCACTAGGAAGGTTTTCATTTATAATTCATAAACATTTAACACAAATTTTCTCAGTTATGATCTAAAAACAACACCATTGCCACTAGACTCACTAGGAAGGTTTTCATATATAATTCATAAACATTTAACACAAATTTTCTCAGTTATGATCTAAAAACAACACCATTGCCACCTATCGAATGGCTACTATAACTCTAGAAAGCAGTAGTGGCTTGAGAGAGCAGAAAGCGAATTGAAGGTCGCATCTCGTATGGCTGTCTAGCGGTAAAGAGTTTGGCAGAGAATCGAAAGGTTGTACGTTCAAACTATGGCTGAGTAACTTCTCTTTCACTCTGCCGTTAACCTAGCAAACCCCTCAATGATGTGAAGATTCGCTAGAAACGAAACGTAACTCGGATTCCATACTACAAGATAGGTACCCTTTACCCGGTTGGATAACTGGAACACGGGAGTAGCCTAACTGGCATTCCAATTGAATACGGTCGTTTGAGAACAACCACATAGCGAAAAAAAAAACGATGTGAATTCAACACTTGTGGTTTTCCGTTATTCATGCATAAAGGAAAACGCAACACTGAATGCAGCTTTGCGTCGTTTGTAGAAAGGAAGTCTTACAGCAGCGCAGCGTTTGACTCAACTTTCAGCTTTCTGATTTCCTTGAGTAAAAGTAGATGCGAACACGATTATGTGATGGAGCGAAAGATATTTTTTTAGGGCACTTTCAAATTATGTAGAAGATGGTAAATGAACCTCCACTGGCGAAAAAGAGGTTTAGGCATTTTAAAGATCATAAAGACATGGGCACTATGATCTTGAATGGAATTTAGAAATTTCTTCCTTGTACACATAAGATGTCGAAACATGAATACTACAGATTGTTGTGGGGGGGGGGGGGGGGCGCATTTCGAAATATGGCGACAATTTCAGACAGCAAATTTCTGCTTCCCTTACTTTAACAAACGCAGTTCACACTCTTCATTCACCACAAATTCTTCGAACAACGAGCAGTGAGCCACTCTACTCCGAATTATTGCAACAAATATGACCAATAACGAAAAGATAATCGCCTTATTATCTGATGTGCAGCTTACAATTTGAAATAATCAAATAATTTTAACCATCAGTTTCACAGCTGCATAGCGAAAAGCGTACGAAACCAAAATATGTGATGCTTTTTTTAAATTTAATGTTCAAGTAAAGCGATTTCCGTGAAACTACTTCAGCAATTTAGCTTCGTTGGATGACCCAAACGTTCAGTACAAAATAAGTGCAGCTTTTATCATTTTGGTCTCAAGTAAAACGATTTTTGAAAATCTATTTCAACAATTTAACTTCGATTGACGTTCCACTTTCTGCCTCTGGGCTCAGGCTACCTGCCGCTAACAAGGTAGTTGCTTTTGATGATATGTTTTGGCATAACGACTGCACGAATTGAGGGTATCTCGTACGTAAGGAAAGAACAGATGATGCTAGTGAAGACTGAGGGCGAGCATTTCCGATGTTTACTTGAACTGTTACTTACGATGTCATTCGGACAGTCAAAGATGTTGTCGATTATTGCAGATGAATGCCAAATACCTACCATGTGGGTTTCAACAAAGCGACAAACACAGAATGGCGACCTTCCTAAAAGTTTCATTGGAGGTGCAGTGCAGGGCCTAACAGTTTATGTGGTGTAGCGGTATCACGTTTGCTAGCATGCAGATAGTCCACGGTTCTATTTCAAGTGGAAGCACTGGTTCATAGTGCTCAACAAGGCACTTGCTCCAGTCCCTACTGTGATCATTTAAAACATCTTAGTACGTCCCACCAGCAGTGTTCAGATGGATCAAATGAAACATTAAATTCTTTCACAGCTAGCTCGCAGATTTTTGCGCTGACTTGGAGAACTGCAAATGCGCGAACCAGCCGCCGACATGCAAGTAGTTTCCGCATGTCTGAACAAAACGCAAGGGCTCATCCGGGATTTGAACCCGGGACCCCCGCACCCCAAGCAGGAATAATACCTCTAGACGAATGAGCCTGCTCTTAGATACGATTCATTGTGTGGCACGGAGAAAAAGTCTGCCATAAAGAGTTCACGACAAAGGAGTGCTAAGTGCGGCAATGATGCTCAACAGTATATCATAGTGGATACTAAGCTTAACAATAACTGTGCTATAACACGAGCTAAACGTGTAGATCATGCGTAATTTTTCTTACATTTTCTTTTACTTGTGCCACCTCAGACAGCCTCCGATACATATTTATTCACTCACACACGCACATTCACCAATGATTAGAATGTGGTTACATTAGTTGTAAACGTATTGCTTACATCTGATGTGCTTCCATCACCGCCGTGAGCTGTCACAGCACACGTCACTTCTATATGGAACACTTAACATTCTTGCCTGTACACAAATTTCCTGTCTTGCGCTTCTTACATCGGGATAAGATATATGAAAGTTGTGGTATTCGGTGACTTAACATTCTTCTCTGAATTTTTTTCATAAATCTTCACATTGGTCCGCGCACAAAATGCGGTACGTCAGTCAATTCGTCTGGCCCTAGATACATAACGCACCCGTGCGAAGCAGGGTCCGGTCGCTAGTATTACATAACTACTTTTAAAAATGTACAGAGTTATACTCAATGTAATATTCTGTAACAATAAATAACAACATAATAATGTTAGCTTTAATATATCATACACCACTCAAATGTGTAGATTATAAAATATTAAAAAATGCTGCACTAAACACAACCTGATGTCTCACAGAAACAGAAACAGTAGAAAACTGCGGAAATTATTAATGGTGGCCAGTAGTACAAATTACTTCATGTGATTCTTAAACCGATGTCGAAATTTATGTACCGACCAGGAAAATCATGTGTTTCAGGTTATACTATCCTCTAGGTACAACGTACTCTTCGTGAAGATAAAGTGAAAAGGCGAACAGTTGGTTACTGAGAATGCTGAAAGATAAATCCTGATTCATGAGCAGGACCACGTCACGGTATGACAAACACTACCAAAACATCCACAGACTGTGCTTTAAACGTCTCATACTCCAGTTTCTGTGTTGTATGTTCCACTGAAGACATTCAGCTTTACGTGACTGTTGTTGGATGAGGTCGCCAGTCTTCAGACTGGGGCAACGAATTCTTTTCCTCTGCTACCCTCTTCGTACCATGGAAGTTATTATTCCTGTCGTCCTGTCCTTTCATCTTGTAAGATAAACGACTCCAGATGTCCAATGCACATTCACTCCATCACAACGTCGATTCGGAAACTAGTCGTGATGTAGTTGCATACAATGATAGCAGCAGTTCATAGCTGCTTGAAGCCAAACGTTATTGTCAAAGCGTGCCACACGTCTACTATTCCCTACGCTTAGGATCTTTCTCCAGTCAACGTTGGTGTACCGAGTGACATGACTAAGAGTGGTAGAATATTCCTTACAGACGCGTTGGAAATTCTGTATTGATTCATCTACAGATCGGGCAGTTTATTCACGGTGTGCTCATAGTCACGACAAAACACGATAGTCCCTCCGGCCATTCAGTCACATGTCCTCGTCGACTCATCTTACTGCAGCTCATTCACAGACACCACTGGAACACAAACCCTACTTAACTGCCAAGCCTTATTCGGCGTTCAGAAGTTACAGGGTTGCCTGGTACTAGATGTACTGTGGTCATAACGAGCTGTGGTCTCTGATTTTTTGAGGGTAGGCAAAACTGAGTGGTAGAGGGGGGACCCAGACCAGAACGAACGTCATGGGGACACTGTAGTACGTAGCCTCACGTTGCATGAAATATTTGAGTGTTTATGGAAAAAGTTCAAGGCAATCGTAAAATGCGTTTTTAGACAGGTGCGTGCCGAGTAAAACTGTGAGGGACGGGAGAAACCCACTGTTGCTCAAGAACAAAGTTAGGAAACTACTGCGACAGCAAAGAGAGCTTAACTGCAAGTTTAAACGCAGCAAAAACCTCTCAGACAAAAAGAAGCTAAACGATGTCAAAGTTAGCGTAAGGAGGGATATGCGTGAAGCGTTCAGTGGATTCGAAACTAAAATTCTATGTACCGACTTGACAGAAAATCCTAGGAAGTACTGTTCTTACGTTAAATCAGTAAGTGGCTCGAAACAGCATATCCAGACACTCCGGGATGATGATGGCATTGAAACAGAGGATGACACGCTTAAAGCTGAAATACTACACACCTTTTTCCAAAGCTGTTTCACAGAGGAACACCGCACTGCAGTTCCTTCTCTAAATCCTCGCACAAACGAAAAAATGGCTGACATCGAAATAAGTGTCCAAGGAATAGAAAAGCAACTGGAATCACTGAACAGAGGAAAGTCCACTGGACCTGACGGGATACCAATTCGGTTCTACACAGAGCACGCGAAAGAACCTGTCCCCCCTTCTAACAGCCACAAGTCTCTAGAGGAACGGAAGGTTCCAGATGATTGGAAAAGAGCACAGGTGTCCCAGTCTTCAAGAAGGGTCGTCGAGCAGATGCGCAAAACTATAGACCTATATCTCTGACGTCAATCTGTTGTAGACATTTAGAACATGTTTTTTGCTCGCGTATCATGTCATTTCTGGAAACCCAGAATCTACTCTGTAGGAATCAACATGGATTCCGGAAACAGCGATCGTGTGGGACCAAACTCGCTTTATTTGTTCATGAGACACAGAAAATATTAGATACAGGCTCCCAGGTAGATGCTATTTTCTTTGACTTCCGGAAGGCGTTCGACACAGTTCCGCACTGTCGCCTGATAAACGACGTAAGAGCCTACGGAATATCAGACCAGCTGTGTGGCTGGATTGCAGAGTTTTTAGCAAACAAAACACAGCATGTTGTTCTCAATGGAGAGACGTCTACAGACGTTAAGGTAACCTCTGGCGTGCCACAGGGGAGTGTTATGGGACCATTGCTTTTAACAATATACACTCCTCGAAATGGAAAAAAGAACACATTGACACCGGTGTGTCAGACCCACCATACTTGCTCCGGACACTGCGAGAGGGCTGTACAAGCAATGATCACACGCACGGCACAGCGGACACACCAGGAACCGCGGTGTTGGCCGTCGAATGGCGCTAGCTGCGCAGCATTTGTGCACCGCCGCCGTCAGTGTCAGCCAGTTTGCCGTGGCATACGGAGCTCCATCGCAGTCTTTAACACTGGTAGCATGCCGCGACAGCGTGGACGTGAACCGTATGTGCAGCTGACGGACTTTGAGCGAGGGCGTATAGTGGGCATGCGGGAGGCCGGGTGGACGTACCGCCGAATTGCTCAACACGTGGGGCGTGAGGTCTCCACAGTACATCGATGTTGTCGCCAGTGGTCGGCGGAAGGTGCACGTGCCTGTCGACCTGGGACCGGACCGCAGCGACGCACGGATGCACGCCAAGACCGTAGGATCCTACGCAGTGCCGTAGGGGACCGCACCGCCACTTCCCAGCAAATTAGGGACACTGTTGCTCCTGGGGTATCGGCGAGGACCATTCGCAACCGTCTCCATGAAGCTGAGCTACGGTCCCGCACACCGTTAGGCCGTCTTCCGCTCACGCCCCAACATCGTGCAGCCCGCCTCCAGTGGTGTCGCGACAGGCGTGAATGGAGGGACGAATGGAGACGTGTCGTCTTCAGCGATGAGAGTCGCTTCTGCCTTGGTGCCAATGATGGTCGTATGCGTGTTTGGCGCCGTGCAGGTGAGCGCCACAATCAGGACTGCATACGACCGAGGCACACAGGGCCAACACCCGGCATCATGGTGTGGGGAGCGATCTCCTACACTGGCCGTACACCACTGGTGATCGTCGAGGGGACACTGAATAGTGCACGGTACATCCAAACCGTCATCGAACCCATCGTCCTACCATTCCTAGACTGGCAAGGGAACTTGCTGTTCCAACAGGACAATGCACGTCCGCATGTATCCCGTGCCACCCAACGTGCTCTAGAAGGTGTAAGTCAACTATCCTGGCCAGCAAGATCTCCGGATCTGTCCCCCATTGAGTATGTTTGGGACTGGATGAAGCGTCGTCTCACGCGGTCTGCACGTCCAGCACGAACGCAGGTCCAACTGAGGCGCCAGGTGGAAATGGCATGGCAAGCCGTTCCACAGGACTACATCCAGCATCTCTACGATCGTCTCCATGGGAGAATAGCAGCCTGCATTGCTGCGAAAGGTGGATATACACTGTACTAGTGCCGACATTGTGCATGCTCTGTTGCCTGTGTCTATGTTCCTGTGGTTCTGTCAGTGTGATCATGTGATGTATTTAACCCCAGGAGTGTGTCAATAAAGTTTCCCCTTCCTGGGACAATGAATTCACGGTGTTCTTATTTCAATTTCCAGGAGTGTATATAAATGACCTAGTAGATAGTGTCGGAAGTTCCATGCGGCTTTTCGCGGGTGATGCTGTAGTATACAGAGAAGTTGCCGCATTAGAAAATTGTAGCAAAATGCTGGAAGATCTGTAGGGAATAGGCACTTGGTGCAGGGAGTGGCAACTGATGCTTAACATAGACAAATGTAATGTATTGCGAATACATAGAAAGATCGTTTATTGTATGATTATACGATAGCAGAACAAACACTGGTAATAGATACTTCTGTAAAATATCTGGGATTATGCGTGCGGAACGATTTGAAGTGGAATGATCATATAAAATTAATTGTTGGTAAGGCGGGTACCAGGCTGAGATTCATAGGGAGAGCCCTTAGAAAATGTAGTCCATCAACAAAGGAGGTGGCTTACAAAACACTCGTTCGACCTATACTTGAGTATTGCTCATCAGTGTGGGATCCGTACCAGATCGGGTTGACGGAGGAGATAGAGAAGATCCAAAGAAGAGCGGCGCGTATCGTCACAGGGTTATTTGGTAACCGTGATAGCGTTACGGAGATGTTTAGCAAACTCAAGTGGCAGACTCTGCAAGAGAGGCGCTCTGCATTACGGTGTAGCTTGCTGTCCAGGTTTCGAGATGATGCGTTTCTGGATGAGGTGTCGAATATATTGCTACCCCCTACTGACACCCCCGAGGAGATCACGAATGTAAAATTAGAGAGACTCGATCGCTCACGGAGGCTATCCGGCAGTCGTTCTTCCCGCGAACCATACGCGACTGGAACAGGAAAGGGAGGTAATGACAGTGGCACGTAAAGTGCCCTCCGCCACACACCGTTGGGTGGCCTGCGGAGTATAAATGTAGATGTAGATATCGGTAAGAAATCCTGCCAAGTTGCTGTGATCCGCTTCCCGCTCGCGGAATGGGTACATCAACGGAAACTACGACACGAACGAAAACGGTTTACGGTGAAAGTGTTAAGAATAGAACTAGTGTATTTATGTGGTGTAGGGAGTTTAGTGGAGGAAGAAAAATTTTTTCATGACCAACAAATGAGGGACACACCTTCCAATTTGACTGATGAATCGGTCCGAAAAGTCGATGAAACTGTTCGTGAAGACCGGTGACTGACAGTCGATAAAACTTCTCCGATGTTTCCACAGCTCTTCAGAACTCTCTTATACAAGATACTCAGAGAAAAGTTGGGATACCGGAAACCAAGCGGAATGTGGTTCCCAAAACAGCTGATAGCGCAGTACAATAAAAATCGGATCACTAACTCCAGCGAGTTCTTTGAGCGACTCTAATTGTATAATGAGGACTTTAAGAGGTCTGTTGTGACTGGAGGTGAAACATGGGTACCTCATTACACACCTGAGAAAATCGACATTCGTTATAGTGCCGTCACACAAATTCCTAATCTGCCATGGTTTTTGGACAGAAAAGTCTGCTTTAGTTTGAGACCATCAATGCACGACATTATGAGATCCTAAGAAAACTCAAAAATAGTATTCAAACCAAAGACGGAAATACTGACATTACTTGGTGATTTCACAGAAACGACTGGAATATAAGCACCACTTTACTTCAGTGCCTTACTCAGCGTTTAGACTTCATAGAGCTGCCTGGTACGAGATGTACTGTGACCGTAACAGGCTGTGGTCTGTTACCTTTGGACGATAGGCAATACGAAGTGGTAGAAGGGTGACCCCTGAACAGAGTGAGCACGGAAGGGACAAGCTGGTACATAAATTCACTCTGTAGTGATCCAGACAACTCCGTTCCCACTTAACAAGTTTCTTGAGCGACTCGAATTGGATGGTGACTTAGCCAACAAGGCGCACTTCGACTCATTCTATTGGGATGTTGTGAACCGCGCACCCCATATTGGGCTGACTAGCCACCTTCAGTTTATCATCTTTACAGCTCCATGGAATGGCACATGCATGGAACTGGATTTTCGACCAACGAACAGATGCAGAGAGAGGTTATGAGGGGAGATTTCTTCGAGAAGGGTGTAAAGAAACTTGTAGCATGGCTCACCACGTGCACTGAAAGGGACGGTCATTACGTGTAGAAATAGTCAACAAGTGTATTAACCGTACCCTTCAATTTTTTCAAATATGTTTTTCTGCAAAATATAAAATTCTAGTACACATACCTTCTGAACATGCCCCGTGCCATATGCCGCTCTCCAAAGTGACCAGGGGATTGTTAATATATTTCCTGTGAACCTTTTTTCTGTTGGTATATTGTACATCTCACTTTTCTGGGTATATGACAATTGCTTCCGATTGTGCTGCGCCAGTGATGACCAGCTGACGTAGATATCGACAAGCACAGGTAAAGCCGGTGGCGTATGTAGATTCTTAAGTCCATCACATTGTACATTAACTTTCACCAATTAAGTGCTTCTTGGAGGAAAAGTACATGTCTAATCGAAGGTTACGAAGCAGATAATACCACCACAGAACTGATGAGGTTTGTTAACTCTGTCATCGCAGGATATATAGAGAGTTCATTGTTACGACATTTTCTCTTGAGGCTGAATAGCAAGTAGCACAGTCTTCATGGCCGAAATCAGCTCGCTTGATGGAAAATACATATGGGCCGAACGTACGATCAACAGCGTATGTCACGTATGTTCTAAATGGCAAAGGATCTCTTTACTACTGTGCGAACGGGAGCTTGGTTCTGAAACTTGAGAACAATTTTACAAAGTCAAATATTTGTATCTGCTGCCATAGTTGTATCTTGTGCCTTAATATCTGTCTCTCCGCGTAGTCTGCCTGCTTACAAATCTATGCCTATGTCACAAGTTTAAAAACTGAGACTGACAGGCAGTGTAAAATAGCAAAACATGATTGGATAGCCGAGAAAAGCAAGGACGTAGAGGCATATGTAATTAGAGGAATGACAGACGCTCCGAGAATTTTCGACAATAAAAGACAAGCTATATGAATGCCGCAAACTCAGATGACAAATCATTACTAAACAAAGAAAAGAAAGCTGAAGGAATATGTAGTGGCATTATAGGAGGAAAATGGCCAGGAAGATTATGTTAGGAAAAAGAAAAGAAAGAAGATGACGATGGTTTCGGAGACATGATATTGCAAGAAGAATTTGACGGAGCATTGAACGCTATAAGACGGAACAAGTCCCATTGAGCGGATGACATTGTCTCTGAATTATTCGGATCCTATGGAGAGCCAGCTACGACAAAACTATTCCATCTAGCGTGCGAGATATACGACACAGGCTAAATATATTCAAGACTTCGAGAAACTTATAATAATGCATTTACAAGGAAGATGATGAAACGTGTGAATAGACCTCGAGAAAGATGAACTACTTTTCCGATGTAATGTAGGAGCACGAGAGGCAATATTGACGCAACGACTCATCTTAGAAGATAGGTCAAAGAAAAGCAAACCCACATAGGTTCTTAGAAATTTTGTAGGTAGAAGGAGTAAAATACAGGGAGCAAAAGATTATTTACAACTTGCACAGACTGCAGTTGTAAGAGTCGAATGACGCGTAGGGGAAGTAGTAATAGAAGGAAGTGAAACAAAGTTGTAGTCTGTTCTCTGTGTTATGGAATCTATATACTAAACAAGCATTAAAGAAAACCGAGGTGAACTCTTGAGAGGAAAATAAAGTTCAGGAGGAAGATATAAAAAAATTGAAGTGTGCTGACAGCAAAGGACTTGGAAGATCAGTATATGAAGTGGATAGTGTACCGGAAAGAGGTTTAAGATTAACATCAACAAAAGTAAAACAATGGTAATGGAATGTAGTCGAAATATATCAATTTATACTGAAAGAATTATATTGGCAATGTGATACTGAAAGTAGTAGATGAGTTTTGCTGTTTGGGCAGGAAAATAACTGCCGAATAGGAATGGTATAAAACTCATACTCATTCTAGGACGACAATAATTCGCAAGAAAAAAGAATTTTTTAACATGTTACAAAAATTTAGATATTAGATCTTTTCTGGAGTGTGGTTTTGTATGTTACTGAAGCTTCGACGTTAAGCTGTTCATACAAAAGGGATAATAGAAGCTTTTGAAATGTGGTGCTACAGAAGCATACTGACGATTAGATGGATAAATCGAGTAACTAATGTGGAGATAATGGAATCGAAGGAAAAAGAAATTTGTGGAACGACTTGACTGACTTTACTGAAGGAAAATATCCACCGACAGGTCCCGCCTATAGGAATCCTCAGTTTAGTAGTGGAGAGAAGTGTGGTGGTCAGTCTTCAAGGCAGAAACTTGTTGCTTCTAATAACTCATGATCGACTGCCTAAGGAAAGCAACTCAGCCAGTAACCGAAAGAAAAATAGATCAGTGTGTTAATTTTTGCAACAGGAACAAATTTCATTTACATGTTAACGCAAGATATAGATTGCATCCCCGCACAAGCGTTCGCAAATATATGCACACATACATACACCGACCCATCAACTCACCCATCCCACAACACGCACATATATCCATTATGAAACTCTGACTATTTTCGGTTACAACATTAATGTTGAACTGCTGAACAATAGCACCTTCCAACACACTAAGATACGCTTTGGACCAAGAGGGGTGCTTAGCCCTGCTTCTACTCACAGATTTCCTTCTGTATCCCACAATTGACACTAAATATCAAAAGTTGCTAGCAGTACATCTTTCAAGAAGTGGCTTAGCGTTTTTTATGACGGATTTGCAGAACAAACAGATCTATTCTACACAAGGGTGTTAAAAAACAGCCGCGCGGGAGTAGCCGAGCGGTCTAGGGCGCTGCAGTCATGGACTGTGCGGCTGGTCCCGGCGGAGGTTCGAGTCCTCGCTCGGGCGTGGGTGTGTGTGTTTGTCCTTAGGATAATTTAGGTTAAGTAGTGTGTAAGCTTAGGGACTGATAACCTAAGCAGTCAAGTGTCATAAGATTTCACACGCATTTGAATATTTTTTGTTAGAAAACAAATATTCATCTCATAAGCCTCTGTGCGGAACAAAGAGTGAACACCGAAGTAAATTATTTGATATGTGCATTATATTGTATGTGGTAATGTTTGCAACTGTATGTGTTCATCAGAATCACAGTTGACAGAATATTAACTTTCATTCGTTTCCCCTCGACGCTTCCTGTGTCGATACAACTCTGTTATGCGAAAGTCAACCCCTTTATTTCGGGACCCGTGGGTGAATACTGAACAAATGTTATCATGTCACGTGTCAATTTCTATTTCAAATTTTTTGCGTAACGCCACTCGTAATCCGTTTATGACGCCCGGAAGCATACTAATTACAAATCATGGAAATGTCTCACCGGTATTACCTAATTTTACTCCAGTAGTGGTTCGATTCTCATTTGCTGTCAATTAAGTAATAAAGGAAAATACAAAAATTCTCATTTTATTACTGGCACAGATCGTTATAGGCGGCAGCTACGATCACTGAAATGATGCCTAAATCATTCTTCCTAGCCCATGTGGGTTTTCTAATTGAAAATGATTCTGGTTAATGACTAGAAACTTTATTAGTTATTAGTACGAAATAACAATAGTATCCCTACCGGGTTTCCTAAAATGAAGTTTAGACCTGAATAAAACTTTTACGATGTATTTTGGGATCATTTGTTCACAATCGTTATTGAGGAACACCTCACTTCCACCGGGGATAGCCGCGCGATTTAGGGCACCTTGCCACGGTTCGCGTGGCTCCTCCTCCCCCCCCCCCCCCCTCCCGTCGGAGGTTCGAGTCCTCCCTCAGGCAAGGGTAGGTGTGTTGTCCTTAGCGTAAGTTAGTTTAAGCTCGATTCAGTAGTGTGTAAGCCTAGGTACCGATGACCCCTCAGTTTGGTCCCGTATGAACTTACCACAAATTTCCAAATATCTATCGAGCAAATATTGATAGCTGATAACTCCCATGTTAACTGCACTTTTGTTTTCTTTTTTTGGGCCACAACACCAACAATGAAAGTTCGTCCGTGCACTCTGAAAGTCTACTCTAATGACAATTAATGTGAAGTTCACTGCTTGCTATTGCAACGGCATAATATCAACTACGCCAGTTCAGTTTAGTGTAGTACACGCTCCACTCGCGTTAACGTGACCACCGCCTACGTGCGACGTCATTGCGCAATAACTAATAATAAACGACAGCTCTGAACAGTAGCTCCATCAGTGAGTGGATGGTACTCGTATATAAAGCGTGTACTGGGGACGCGGAAAATAGCACAGTCATTGTCGCAAAGCGGAAACGGATCGATTTATCTGATGCCCAAAAGGGCATTATCATTGGTTTTCAGGCCCAGGGTGGAACCGTTTCCCAAACGGCTGTTTGTAAGCTGTTCACGGGCTGCCGTGGTTAAAGTACCGTGCATGGCGAAGTTGCGTTATCCAAAACGTGTGCTTCTGTGGTGAGAGTACCGTGCATGGCAAGGTGGCGCTGTCCAAAACCTGCGTCGAGGCAACTGTGGGGTACCGCGGGCCATAGATGACAGGGGTAAAAGGCGGCAGTGGAGATGTGTACGAAGAAATAGACGTACAGCTGCTTAGCAACTTACCGCCCAAATGAACCAAGAGCCAACAGCGTGTCCTTAATGACCGTTCAGGAAACGCTGATGCGTTTGGGCGACTGCAGCACATGCCTGGATCATGCACCCATGCTTTTTGCTGCTCAGGGCGAAGAAGCGTGGAATTAGCACGCCAGTACCTACCGTTGCGGTGTACAGCCCTCCAACAATCGTCAGAAGGGTCCAGGCTGGAGAAAAGTTGCGGTGTATGGAATCGCATTTCCTATATGATATTACCATTCTGGAGTGCACAATGGATCAGCACAAGGATGCTGCTACCCTTGGTGATCATGTCCAGCCCTGCATGCAATTTCTTTTTTCCTCAGCACGATGGCATCTACCAGCAGGACAATGCAATGTGTCACACATATCGAAGTGCACGTGCGTGGTTCGATGGGCACCAAGATGGCTTCATCGCACACCTGTGGCTTCCAAACTCCATAGATTCAAACCCAATCGAGAATATGTGGGATTATCTCGATTGCCCTGTTCGAGCCATAGATCCTCTACCAAGAAACCTAGAGCAGATCACCACGGCACTTGCATCTGCTTGGTTCCACATCTCTTCCAGAACCTCACTGACTCCCCTTGCGGTGTAACGAAGTATTAAATTTTCGTTTGATATATGACCATGTGCAGACTTCGTCACCTACGTCAGTTACAACCCACTTCAAAAATGATTCATATTCTTTTTAAATTGTCATAGAATGGTTCTTGAACGAAACTGTAAAACATCAGTTGAGTCGTGTGCAGAGAATTACATCACTTGGGCCAATTGGTTTTCGTAACTTTTTCGAATTTAAATTTCGTTTGTTTCTCCTCAGAAATTATATTGACACACGTTATCTTGATCTAATCGATATCAGAACCACACATTAAATAAACTTTTTAGATTCAAAGTCGCGATGAACGCTGTCAAAATTCAATCATCTTGTCAAATATATTATTAATCCGTTCACATAACTCTTCATAAATAAATCTTCAAGACACGTGTTTCACCTTTAGTAGCATACACTATTTTATTAGCTTCCTACACATACAGATGTGAACTTGAGCGTTGACAGACAGTGACTAACATTTCAATAAGATTGAGATCTATATAATCTCATTGTTGTACAAAAAGAGTATAAAACTTCATTTTTCAATTTTTAGAAACACGACGCAACAACTCGGTTCCAGGATCTTCTGTTGCTCCTTGGCTGTCGACCCGCGACGTATAGCGGCCAGCAATTTCCTCTCTGGTCGCGGCAACGAAGATGCTGTCCCCGTTCGTTGCGCCGATCTCTCCGTACATGAAACACATAAAAAAAATACAAACTTTTAGATAATTCACATTTATTACAAATAATAAGAAAACACATAAACAAAACTAAATTAAACTTATAGTCACCTGCAAACTGGGCTGACTTGGTGGATGGGTGACGTTTAATTTCGTCCCACTACATACCCCACCCACAAGCTCAGTTTGTCAGGTTTTAACCGAAATTAAAACTGTTCAATATACAATATTTAACTGTTAATACATTTTCCTCACATTTTACGTAACCTAGAGTCCTTGCTATTAGATAGATTTAATCCTTTTAATACGATATCGTTGTGACTATTTGTCATTTACTCTTAATTGTGCTCTTATGGTAATTCGTAACCGAATATAGGGAGATTGCTCCTCTTCAGTTAATAGTTGCTAATAAATACTAATTTAGTACGTTCTTTAACGTTGTACATTAGGACAGAGCGTTCAAATTGTGATAGATTAGTTCCAATTTCATTTATTTACTAGAGTTATTCTTTTCAAGAATGTATATTACTAATAAGTTTCTCACAATAACTAATAGTACTATTTACTTTACATCATTCTCTTCCCTAATGCCTTATTTATGCCTGAGGTCAAGAAGAAATCAAGCAAAACTCTCTTTAGAATCTCGGCACGGCTTTCTTTACCTTCGGACACCTTGTTGGGTAATGGCCATTTATTTAGGAGAAACAAGCGAGAGAGCCCCGTTTGGTGTGTTCTATATTAACACTATTGCAAACCTCTATTAAAGGCACTCTGCTATGTTCTCGTGAGCCATATAGCTCTGGACGCCCATGGTCCCTAAAACTATTAACCATCCCCTTTGGTTCCTACTATCCGAGTAAATTTAAAATATGCAAAATTCCTTTTGACCTAAGAGCAAAATTTCTTCCATATAAATCCCCCTTCGGGTTATCTTTGTCCTTTTGAAGTACCAGTAGATTATTGTAGAACACTTGTTTAAGCTTTCTGTTCTATTCTTTAAAATAATACGTAACTATCACGAAAACTTCACATGAATAAACTATGAACGCTCTTCCGTATGTAACATATACTAAATATTAACTTATTTAGGAATGAAGAGTTTCATTTGATCAACACTATATAATCCTTTAATTACACCTGATGAAGGTTCCATAAGAAGTAATGCTTTGGGATGTACAATCTTATGTACAACATATGGACCTTCAAAGGTAAAGAAGAATTTTCTACATTCCTTATCGATCTTAGAACTTTTAGGATGAGATCGTACTAACACAAGATCTCCTACCTGAAATGAGGGTTCTACAGCCTGTTGATTATAACTTTTAATTCTCCGTTCGGCATTTTTTACAATCTGTTCGCAAACTTTTTCGTCTGGAATATCTTGTTGTATCTCATTTACTGGTGGCCAAGGTAAAGCAGCTAGTAAAGGCTCACCTATAATTCGTTTGCCTAAAATTTCTATAGGTGATAATCCCGTCGTTAGGTGAGGCAATTCATTTAATATCTTTTCGAATTCAGGCATTAGTTTGGCCCACCGAGTATGTTTATGTGCACAATAAGTTCTACATAATCGTCCTAATTCTTTCATGACTCTTTCTACTAAATTACTTTGAGGGTGATATTTCGAAATTAAGATATGTTTGATTCCATATTGTCTTATCATATCTTGAAATCTTTGACTAATAAAGGCACTACCGTTGTCAGACATAAGTCGTTTAGGAATGCCCCAGTTAACAAAGTAATTTCGGGTGAGGCAGCGTATAACGCTTGCTGTATTCGCTCGTTTCAAAGTATACAGTTTCACATGTTTGGACCAACATTCCATTACAACAAACACATAGGTTAATCCTCCTGAACTCCGAGGCAGAGGGCCGAAAAAATCTAATGACAGTAGATCCCACAAACCTCGAGGAATTACAGCATATAATTTATAACGCTTGGATTTGTTATTAACTTTAACCTTTTGACAGGTTTCACAAGCCCTAATAATACTTCTCACAATACGTGACATATTTTTGAAATAATAATACTTCATTAGATGTTTAATACATTTATGAATTCCAAAATGCCCGTAACCTTCATGAATATAAGTAATTAACTCGTCCACAACAGTTTCCGGAATGCAGATTTTCCATCTCTGGTGTTCCCTCTGTGCTTTCCAATACAACAAGTCGTTAAAATATAACCACACACCCCGGGTGTTAACTGTTTCGTTCCCATTATTAAGGTTTTGTATAAGGTCCCTATATTGATCGTCATTTCTTTGATTGCATCTAACTGCAGTTACTATCCGTTTAACCTTACGTTCGTTCTCCTTAGTTAAAAGGAAATAAACATGGTAATTTGTTCCTGGTTCTTCTGCAATATTAATATTCTCCATCCCTACGGGAAGCCTCGACAAAGCATCTGAAACTACATTCTGAGATCCTTTTATATACCTAATTTCGTACTGAAATTCTTGCAAGCATAATACCCAACGTAATAGCCTACGGTGAAGTAACCGGCAATTGTTCAAAAAGATTAAAGCCTGATGATCAGTATATACAATTGTTTTTCTTCCCATTAATAATCCTCTAAATCGTTGAAAACCCCATACCACTGCGAGAGCTTCCTTCTCGGATACAAAATAATTTCTTTCATGTTTATTTAAAGTTCGACTAGCGAATCCAATAGGCCGATATAATCCCTCTTCATTGGTCAGATCACCTTGGAATATTACACAAGACACACCATAATCAGAGGCATCCGTACACATACAAAAGTCCTGATTGAAATCTGGGTGGTATAACATTTTGGCTTTGGTTAACGCTCCTTTTATCTTATTAAAAACTTCCTCTTCCTCTTGTCCCCAGAGCCATACTGACTTCTCTTTCAATAAATCTAGTAATTTAGGATTAACAATATCCTGCCCTGGAAGAAATCTTCTCAGGAATCCTACCACTCCTAAGAATGATTTCAATTGTTTCCGATTTCTAGGACTCGGGCATCGAGCAATAGCTTCAATACGTGCTGGGTCTGGCCTAATACCTTTACTGTCCACTATATGCCCCAAAAATCTCACTTCCTCCTTTCCGAAGTAAGACTTAGATAATTTTAAAGTAATTCCTCTGTCAATTAAACGGTTAAACAATTCCCGTAATATCGTTACGTGTTCTTCCCACGTTTTAGTAGCTACCAAAATATCATCTACATATAAAATAATCTTTTGTAACAATTGCTGACCCAAAGCAGAATCTAATGCCCTAATGAAAGTTGACACTGATATATTAAGTCCAAAAGGTAAAACTTGGAACTGATATGATCTGCCTTCAAAAAGAAAAGCCGTATATTGCCGTGAATCCGGGTGTAATGTTACTTGATGGTAGCCGGCGGTTAAATCCATTGTACTCATATAACGAGAACCAGCAATCTTAAGAAGTACGTCCTCCATAGGAATAGGTCTGTCTCTTTCCATCTCTATAATTTTATTTAATTCACGGGCATCCAGAACCAGTCGTACCCCACCATTAGCTTTCTTAACTACCCACAACGGACTGTTAAAAGCGCTACATGATCGTTCGATAATGTTTTGTTCTAGCATCTTACTTATTTCTCTACTAGCCGCTTCTTTGAATTGTACTGGAATAGGATAAGGTTTCTTAAAGAATGGTTTCTTATCTTTAATCTTAAGTTTACAAACGTAATCTTTAATTCTCCCCGGTTCATCTGAGAAGACGGCTCTAAATTCTAACATCAAAGATTCCAACTCTTCCTTTTCTTGCTCGGATAGACAATTCGTAGATAAACATTTTTCTTTCACTTCGGTTTCGATACTATTACTAGCCTGACATTGGTATACTGCATACCCAAGATCACTAAAATCTGTTAATAGATTCATGGTCGGTGCGTACTTAATCTGTAAGGATTCGTAGCAATTTTCAGGTACTTGACTGTTAGAAAACCTCACTTTAAAAGTACATGCCTCCTTATGGATGGTTAAGGAAGAGTCTTTAAAATCTAATATAGCTTTATATTTACACAGCCAATCTATACCTAAAATTATGGCCACATTTAAGTTGGCTACGACGAGTACAGAGTGAGCAATTAATTGTTTAGCAATTTCAAAAGTTACATAAACTTCTTCAGTAATATTTTGACTTCTTTTACCAGTAACTCCTATAATTTTCACCCCAGTTACAGGTAAAGTCGGGAAATTCCAATATTTCCTTTTAAGCTGAAATAATTCTTTGGATAAAATACTCACTTCACTACCCGAATCAACTATAATATTTACTTCGGTATCTTTAATATAACCTTTAATAACGGGTTTATATGTTACATTCTCCCTTATCTGATTGTCTTCCTGAAGTAAATCTTGTTGCCAGTCATCGTCCTTTTGGCAGCTTAATGATAAATTGCAATTGGGTCTTGGATAATCTTGACCAATAGTTCCCTTTAGTTGACCCGTACTAAAGGACTTTACTAGTTTTCCGAACGTTCTATGATGACGTCACCTACCACTTGACCTTCATTAATTACTTGAGGATGATTTATCTCATGATCGTTACTGTGTAATTTCCGCACTTTAGGGTTATTACCACGATTTTGTTGGCTCTCTTTATCTTTAGATTGACGTTTTATATAACAGAACCGGCTATGATTGTTGTTATTAGCTTTTCGTGGTTCTGAATTATTATTATTATTATTTCGAGGATTGTCATTTCTACCAAATCTAAACTTCTCGTCTTCCCTTTCTCTATTAAGTATATCTAACTGCTCTAAATATCCTAACAATTCGCACGGCTGTGACCATTCTCTTTCTATCATTCTTTCCTTTACGTAATACGGTAACCTACTAATTAGGACTCGTATTAAATGACTTTCAATAATTGGTTCTTCAATTAATTTAGCACGGTTTAAATGCCATTCAAAATAATTCCTATAACCTCCCCACCGTTTAGAATATGGAGGAGGGTCTAACAACTCTAAAGTTAAGTGTTGTTGTTTTCCCCTTGACCAATAATTTTGTTTAAACTGCTTAACAAAATCATCCCAATCCCTGAATTCATTTCTATGCAGTACTGCCCATTCCGCAGCTTCTGCTTCTAAATGTCCTATTACAAATTGAATGCGTTTTTCATTACTCCATTTAGGAGATAATGATGTTTCAAAAGCTTTTATAAAGATTATAGGGTGCAGTTCGCCTCCTGGTTTGAATACAGGAAATCGACTTGCTACATTTGAATTTGTTGTTATGTCATCCAGACATTCTGCGAGAGAAATAGTCGGATTTTGTTTAGCTGGCAGAGACGGAGTTGCATCGGATTGGCTTGCCGTGACTGCCTTATTCATATTGTTGCCATCCGTGCTAGCAAATTCGATGCGACTGTTGTCTCTGATTATGTTATTACCTCTGCTACCTGAAATGTTCTCGTTATTATCTAATTCCGATAACCGTTTCGTAATTTCCTGTATCCGCATTTCTGTATTGGATACGCGATTAGCTAATATCGATTCTTCACTGTGTTCACGATGTGAACGCTCTGTACCTTCGTCAATATTATCTTTGGCAGTCTCAAGATTACTGCATATCTCAGTAATTAAAAATTTCATGTTTTCGATTTCGGTATGGTCCTTTTCTACTTGATGAGTTAATGTTTCTAATTCTACATTATCTATTGAAGAAATCTCTACAGGTTTGGTAGAGACCTCTTTAATAGATTTCAATAATTCTCTGCGAACAGTTTCTGTTTGCATAGAAAATTCATCTCGTAACATATCGTTATTTTTCTGTATTTCATTTACAACTAAGATATTGACACTATCTAGTCTCTCGGATAAGTCAGTAATATCGTGTCGCATGCGAGCTTTTTCCTCGCGCGATTCCTGGATATGTTCTTCTAACCTTTTACAATTATCAGCAATCTTATTACTAAGTCCCACTAATTTTTCCTGCATTTCAACTTTAGAAGACTCTATTTTATCACTTAATTCTCGACTGGTTTCATTAAGATATTCCTGCAACCTGTCTGTTGATTTTGTTAGCTCCCCTTTAAGTCTAGCAGTAGATTCCTCGTTAGACTGTTTTAATTCCTGTTTTAGTTCCTGTTTCAATCTAGCAGTAGATTCCTCGTTAGACTGTTTTAATCTAGCCATAGATTCTTCGTTAGACTGTTTTAATTCCTCTTTTAATCTAGCAGTAGATTCTTCGTTAGACTGTTTTAATTCAGCTAGGAAATCCCCGTTAGATTG
This sequence comes from Schistocerca piceifrons, assembly GCF_021461385.2. Classification (NCBI taxonomy): domain Eukaryota; kingdom Metazoa; phylum Arthropoda; class Insecta; order Orthoptera; family Acrididae; genus Schistocerca; species Schistocerca piceifrons. The sequence goes on along the minus strand of NC_060141.1, from coordinate 600,361,232 downwards.
TTTTAATTTAGCTATCGCCCTAAAAAGGGATCTCATGCTCCTATCGGACATAGGTTGCTCTTCGTCTGACATTTCACTTCCCGACATTATTGTAAGATATTAACTATTTACACACGCAGACTTGTAATCAACAATCCTATAAAAGCACACTTCCTATGTACAACACTCCACTTCCAACTTGAAACAAACTCACCGGACACTAATATTGTAATTTGTAGTTCTCGATGATCAGTGTGCTGCTATGGGCTGCAGATATAACAGCCGTCGATGCAGCCGCTGAGATGCTGCGACCCCGCTTCCGCAACCGGCCGGACGCTGAGTCGAACACCGGAAACGTCGCTGGCTGCAACCACGCCCGGCACCGCCGTAGCCAGGCGAAGCCCTCAGCAACACCTCTAATACCAGCCGGAGGAACGCCCCGCAGCTGACGTACTGGGCCTATTAGTTTAGGGAGAAAAAAGGTTGTCGGGGTTTGCAGCGTTCAGCTGCTGCCCAACAGATGCGCCTTCTCGTGGAACAACTGCGTGACCGTACTGCTTGGCTGCACTCCGTCAGATGCCCACACCCACGAAGTCGCCACTGGCTGGTGAAGGCTCCACGAAAACTCGCGTTGACTTCCGAAGGACTCTTGATGTTTTGTTTCGTACCTGTGTGCCTTAGTTGCACACAAGTCCTGTTTCTAAGGTCGCCACGGTGCGGTGTAACGACGTATTAAATTTTCGTTTGATATATGACCATGTGCAGACTTCGTCACCTACGTCAGTTACAACCCACTTCAAAAATGATTCATATTCTTTTTAAATTGTCATAGAATGGTTCTTGAACGAAACTGTAAAACATCAGTTGAGTCGTGTGCAGAGAATTACATCACTTGGGCCAATTGGTTTTCGTAACTTTTTCGAATTTAAATTTCGTTTGTTTCTCCTCAGAAATTATATTGACACACGTTATCTTGATCTAATCGATATCAGAACCACACATTAAATAAACTTTTTAGATTCAAAGTCGCGATGAACGCTGTCAAAATTCAATCATCTTGTCAAATATATTATTAATCCGTTCACGTAACTCTTCATAAATAAATCTTCAAGACACGTGTTTCACCTTTAGTAGCATACACTATTTTATTAGCTTCCTACACATACAGATGTGAACTTGAGCGTTGACAGACAGTGACTAACATTTCAATAAGATTGAGATCTATATAATCTCATTGTTGTACAAAAAGAGTATAAAACTTCATTTTTCAATTTTTAGAAACACGACGCAACAACTCGGTTCCAGGATCTTCTGTTGCTCCTTGGCTGTCGACCCGCGACGTATAGCGGCCAGCAATTTCCTCTCTGGTCGCGGCAACGAAGATGCTGTCCCCGTTCGTTGCGCCGATCTCTCCGTACATGAAACACATAAAAAAAATACAAACTTTTAGATAATTCACATTTATTACAAATAATAAGAAAACACATAAACAAAACTAAATTAAACTTATAGTCACCTGCAAACTGGGCTGACTTGGTGGATGGGTGACGTTTAATTTCGTCCCACTACACCCTCCTGCACGTCCGCGCAGCAAAAGCTAGTGTTTCAGGCATTTGACCGGTGATCAGATTAACGTAACTGGACAGTGTATTAAAGAAAAAGCTAACGAACTGATGTGTGCTCCAGAGGCATATTGTCTGTTCAGTATTGTCTGAAATATTCAGACCGAATATAATGACAGAATGCTGAACATTAAAATATCGGTTGCGTATAAATCTATCCAGTTAAACCACAGTTACGTTATGACAGTACAGAATATCACGTAAAGCAGTTAATAACATAAGTACTTCTGAGTGATATATGATTCGTCAGTCTCAAAGTGGCTCTAACGACAGCGTTGTATTTTGTTATGTGCACGTTATGTCTTAATTTTAATCTCGTTTAGTTTTGTTTATCATTATTCCTTCTTTTCCTTTACCATACACAGAAGTATATAGCAAAATCAAATCATTAATGAGCAGGGTACTAAAGTTCGAACTTAAAGATGTAAAGGTAAAATGCGCAAATCTATTCAAAAGTACATTTTTTTTTTAATCTTCACTTCTAAAAGTGAAGTCGGCTGTTCGAGTTCGGCTAGTTAAAGAATTACCGTTCTATTCAACATCGCGCTTGCACTGATGAATGCTCTCTGATGCTATAGCGTTGCTGCTGCTGCAGTGATCGCTATCTCATCAACTGAAAAGTCAATTAAGAAAATTCAAATAAAACTTCTGCGATTGCTCCGATGTATCGTCCTGTGGTTTCACACTGTAATATCTTAGAACTAGTTCCAAATGGTTGCAGGACTATTATACGTCGGGTTAGGAAATTATGCAGATACAGATTTTTCACCGCCATCCGCGACGACAACTGCTCTATGCGTTTAAACAGCGAGTGGTCACTTTTATTAGTAATCGCAATTTTAAGTAGTCGGAAGCTTAGGGACTCACATTGTTTAATCTGATTTTAGCAAATAGTTCTCAGTTCGACCCTGAGAACAATAACTGCCCGTCTCCACTCGCAACACAGTTCGTAGAACGCGTGAAATTCAGTCTCTTTTTCTGCCCAGTTAATACTCGGTATGCTACTTGATGAAATCATGTTCCCGGTTCCCGAGTTCGATTCCCGGTGGGGTCAGGGATTTTCTCTGCCTCGTGATGACTGGGTGTTGTGTGATGTCCTTGTAGTTCTAAGTTCTAGGGGACTGATGACCATAGATGTTAAGTCCCATAGTGCTTAGAGCCACTTGAACCATTTGAAATCATGTTATGTTTGCTTTGTGTTGACGTGATCGCTTCTACTTCCAGGCTGACCTTCCTCTTCTTGGCGTATATAGCGCTGGATCTTGACATAAAACTTCTCTCCTGCTATTCTTTCTTTCTTTAAGTCTCATCGACTCTTCTGACAACCTTTCCTATTGTGTATTGACTTTCGGAATAAAGCTTCTTCTCGAGATTTTGGTACGTTGCTGTGACAATGGTCAGCAATCGGTTTCCAGACGTTTCTGAAACTCTTTTCTTCATGTAAATCACAGCATTCTCTGTCTCCATACACTGTTCCTGAAATGTCACAAGCTTGTCGACTTTCCATTGCTCCCTAAACTGCGTTGTTTCCTCCGAAATGATGAAATTTCCATTAATTGTCAGAAGTGCCACACCCTTTCATCTAATGTACATGAGTTACGCCGTACACTACTGCTTATCAACTATTACTTCTGCATTGTTTTATTTTTATCTTACACGTATAAAATGTTTCCTTCCGGGCAAAGCTCCCTAAGGTACTCTGAAGTTACGGATAATTGCACAGAAAGAATTTCGTTGTCAATTTATACTGTGTTTCTCTTCAAATGTACATGTACAGAAAGCCATGAAGCAAACAAATAAAAAAAATGTACAGCTGTGCCATATAGTCATGCAAGACTTGGTGTGAGGATGTAGTGTAATTACGGAGAACGCTGAAAATATGCTCGTTATAAACACCCGATGCAAAGGTTCCATTTATCAAAGCTGAACATGTCCCAAATTAGCAGAAATGTTTGCAGAGCAGGATTTGGTCCCAAATTAGCAGAAACGTTTACAGAACAGGATTTCAGCGAAAGACGTATCCAATTTTATACCTTTCCTTGCTGTAGTGAATATTGTTTCATCCTTGAAGTTGTCATCCGGATACACTTATCACTCAAAGATTAGCAACAAATTAGTGGTTATGTACGTTTTCATAATCTCTTCAATTTTTTTTAAATATCAATCATCTTTACATCGTCCGGCAGTACGTATTTTACCATGAATTTTAAAAATTTTGTTACTAACACATAATGTTCATTTAATTACCTGTCTTTTATTGTAAATATATATTTCCGTTATTGGAAATTCGTGATTATCACTCATTACATATTAATCAAACCATCAAAATTTGCGTATATGTTGTATATACTCATTATATTTAAGCGAACTTAACGGTTAACTAGATTCTAATCCCTCCACTCAACGATAGTGTTAATATTAGCCCAGTAACTTGTTGGAACATTCGACTAAACAATATAGATGTATTTAAAGGTTGTGCCATATGTCTAAGATTGTAGACCGCTATGTACTGGAATTACATTGATGGACTAAATCGTTTTAACAGCATGTAGGTCCAAATTTGGAACGCTATTCTGCAGCGATTTTTCGTGGTATGGATTCGACTACTCCTTAGTTGGTTTCCGTAGCCATTTTTTATCGAATGCTTACTCACAGGCCACGAATTTCTTTAAAAAACTAATTGCTTTTGGGCGAAAAGCTGGCACATGACAGCGTCCAAAAGAATGGCTCTGAGCACGATGGGACTTAACATCTCAGGTCATCAGTCCCCTAGAATTTAGAACTACTTGAACCTAACTAACCTAAGGACATCACACACATCCATGCCCGAGGCAAGATTCGAACCTCCGACCGTAGCGACAGCGTCTCAGATCATCAGATTCAGCTCAGGCGAATTTGGTAGCTGTCATCAGTTCCCTACGATATTCCTCAAAGCACAGTATAGCATCATGTTTTTGCCTTGTGTGCAGCGTCCTTCTTGGAGAAATCTGGTCTGAAGGGATGCAGGTGGTCTGCAGTAATGACCACGTGGTCCACGGCTGTTATCGTCCCTCCGAGTACTTCCACAGCTCACGTGGGAGCACAAGCATGATACCTCTCCCAGAGACCTGCATCCGTGGTGCGATTTATGATTCGGTCAGCTGATTGCCCGTACGACGGATTTCGATTTATGTTTCGATCAGCTGATTGCTTTGACGAAGGCCCATTCGTACACAATCACAAATCTGATGCTGTAGGAAACGTGATTCTGATGAATCCAACCAGGTGACATATCCCACTGGACCACAGTCCAATTTTGTTGGTCCCGTGTATACTACAACCATTACCAATGTCTTTGGACCAAAGCTGAAACACCTATGGGTCGTCGGCTGTGGAACCCGATGTTCAAGAAAGTGCGTTGAACTGTCTGCTCCGAAACACTTGTGTTTGTACTCAGTTGTCAGACCTGCGAATGATCGCGCTGTTTACAGAATGGGCAAGCGTCTGACCTCCAAGTTCTGAGTAGGAGTGAATGTCCAACACCTTATCACCTACTCTTGGTTTCAGCGCCATTTAACCACTTTACATAGATGATCACGAGAGGAGCACGCTGAAAGCACACAATCTGCCTTTTGTCACAGTAAATTATATCAATAGATAACCCTATTTGCGGCCCGTATCGACACTAGAATAATTCCTCATTCGTGTCTGGTGCACTTATATATCATCCTTACTGTGTCAGGTGCTAGCAACATCACCAAGTAGCATTCATTCTGTCGCTGGACAGTGAAACATGTGGACCTTCGTTCAATATTTTTCTTTTCTCCGTAAATTCGCGTATTTTACACTAAAAGGTGGATGGTCGGTGAGAGTAGACGTTCTAGTGTTCGGTTTTAAAACCAGGGCACAGCACCTCTTACAAGACACAATTCGTGTCTAGGTTTACAGTTTATGATGAGAAAACGGTTACTACTGCAAATCAAGAAAAGTATCTAAATATTAGATTGTTAATCTGTTTTTTTTCCCTAAATTCCGCTAACTGTTCAAGGTGTTGAGAATTAGCTCACATTTCTGTAAATTTTGTTAGTTACTGTGAAGTACACCATTTCTTGAAGGCTTTCTCTAACAAGGGGAGGCCACGACGTTTGGAACGCGGATTTACTGCAAAACTTCGTACACTCGTAGTACTCCATGTGGACAACAAAATGTGTGAGCAGTAGCGCGTACTTCTCAAGCGTTATTGAGAAAATCAGAAGATAACTGCGGTCGTCAAATATATACCTGTGCCATTTTTTCCATGAAGCGCCGGCAGCCTAGTGGTTAGCGTTGAAGCCCCATAAGCGGTGGATCGCTCGAAATGGTCCCATTCGTCAGTTTTTTTTATTTTCAACAGTCATTGTCTTTACTGTTTATATTACAAATGATATAATGGGAAAAATGCAATTGGATGAACTTTTAGTAAATTTACAATGTTATTTGGCAGTCAACAAATTTTTATTATCACAGATAATATAATATTCATAACTATCGACTAGTAAACGACCAGACGCATAAAGTGATACTGAAATTGTATGCTTGTCGTGTCTTCAGCCACGCTGGATTAGCCGAGCGGTCTGAGGCGCTGCAGTCATGGACTGTGCGGCTGGTCCCGGCGGAGGTTCGAGTCCTCCCTCGGGCATGGGTGTACGTGTTTGTCCTTAGCAACTAGAAGAAGAAAACGTTCTTGTACAGTACATTTCTCTGATAACGATGTGAATAACAAGCCGACCTCTCTTGCAACCATTTTCAGAAATTCTACAACGTTGGCCAGCAACTAAAACTTGGTGAAGCAAGGAATGTCCGAAAATACAGGAGATGTGACGTAATTCCATGATAAGGGACATGGGGCTCAAATGTTGGCTGTTTTATATACCGCGAAAAAAAAGTGTTTTGAACCATATCATAAAACGTTCAGTAACGATTTATTTATTGGCAGCAAAAAATTATTAATTACTACAAATTATTGTGTGGTTATCATGTTCTTTCGTTTATGAAGCAGTTTTAGAGTATCAACAAAAAACTATGTTCCAAACTACATATTTCAAAAATACAAAGAACCCTATTTTCTCCGTGCATTAGCATAAACTGTTTATTTTTACGTATGAATTACGTGTATATTGCTGAATAAAATGATTATATTGAAGAAAGGGGAAAGAAAATCAAAGCAAAGAGTAATGGTTTATCACGATAAGTTATAATTGAGGACGAAATATGTGGAATTCCACTTATGGCTCAGGGAACCATCAAGAAAATAATTTATTTGCATGTGTGTCGCTCTTGCTTATTAGTAGGCTGCAAAATATGAGAAGAAAAATTTCATGCTTATTTTATTTTATCTCAAGAGTGAAGAGGGCAAGTAAGTTCCCACATTGCCAGTTATTCATTCTGTGTTTATTTTCTTGATGTTGGTTTTACACACGTGCTCAAGTGATCCATGCAGACGTGTGTCAAAGGAATACGAGCGTTGTTCGGAAATGAAGGACTGGATGATATGGATTACTGAACAGTAGACGCTGGTAATTGCTTTCTCTACGCTTGTTTGTGTTGTGACAAGTCTCCGTGCTAAGTATTTGGTTGTAGGTTTATATCTAATTTACTGTCTCGTGTGTAAGACGTGTCATAAGATTAGACACTAATGGACGGCTAATTTATTTTCGTGAACACCTGGTTACTCACACCTGGCCTAGTGTTTCTGAAAGGAATCCTCTCGTGGCGCCTTGTGTCGACTAAAATAGGAATTTGCAGTGTAAACATAAAGAACAGAGTACTGTCGCATGAACTATGCTTCTGTAGTGAACTATTGCTTTCTTTCATTAGCGAAATATAACATGAAAATTTGATGCTTCCATGAGAGTATTCGATAATTCCCGTTACAAACTTCTACACTACTGGCCATTAAAATTGCTACACCTAGAAGAAATACAGATGATAAACGGGTATTCATTGGACAAATATATTATACTAGAACTGAAATGTGTTTACATTTTCACGCAATTTGGGTGCATAGACACCGAGAAATCAGTACCCAGAACAACCACCTCTGGCTGTAATAACGGCCTTCATACGCCTGGGCATTGAGTCAAACAGAGCTTGGGTGGCGTGTACAGTTACAGCTGCCCATGAAGCTTCAACACGATTCCACAGTTCATCAGGAGTAGTGACTGGCGTATTGTGAGGAGCCAGTTGCTCGGCCACCATTGACCAGACGATTTCAATTGGTGGGGGATCTGGAGAATGTGCTGGCAAGGGCAGCTGTCGAACATTTTCTGTATCCAGAAAGGCCCGTACCGGACCTGCAACATGCGGTCGTGCATTATCCTGCTGAAATGTGGGGTTTCGCGGTGATTTAATGAAGGGTAGACCCATGGGTCGTAACACATCTGATATGTAACTTCCACTGTTCAAAGTGCCGTCAATGCGAACAAGAGGTGACCGAGACGTGTAACCAATGGTACCCCATACCATCACGCCGGGTGATACGCCAGTATGGCGATGACGAATACACGCTTCTAATGTTCACCGCGATGTCGCCAAACTGGGATGTGACAGTCATGATGCTGTAAACAGAACCTGGATTCATCCGAAAAAATGACGATTTTCCATTCGTGCACCCAGGTTCGTCGTTGGGTACAACATCGCAGGCGCTCCTGTCTGTGATGCAGCGTCAAGGGTAACCGCAGCCATGGTCTCCGAGCTCATAGTCCATGCTGCTACAAATGTCGACGAACTGTCTTGCAAACGTCCCCATCTGTTGACTCAGGGATGGAGACGTGGCTGCACGACCTGTTACAGTCATGTGGCTAAGATGCCTGTCATCTCGACTGCTAGTGATACGAGGCCGTTGGCATCCAGAACGGCGTTCCGTATTACCCTCCTGTACCCACCGATTCCATATTCTGCTAACAGTCATTGGATCTCGACGAACGCGAGCAGCAATGTCGCGATACGATAAACCAGAATCGCGATAGGCTACAATCCGACCTTTAACAAAATCCGAATCGTGTTGGTACGCATTTCTCCTCCTTACACGAAGCATCACAAAAACATTTCACCAGGCAACGCCGGTCAATTGCTGTTTGTGTATGAGAAATCGTTTGGAAACTTTCCTCATGTCAGCACGTTGTAGGTGTCGCCACCGCCGCCAACCTTGTGTGAATGCTCTGAAAAGCTAATCATTTGCATATCACAGCATGTACTTCCCGTCGGTTAAATTTTGCGTCAGTAGCACGTCATCTTCGTGGTGTAGCAATTTTAATGGCCAGTAGTGTAGGTCCTGGAGAGAGGAGTGAGTACATAAGATTTTGAAAAACTTTACGTCTCCGTTCTACGGCGGTTTCAGTTTCGATGTGTAACGATTCTACGACTGATGAGGAAGGAAAAAAGTCTCAGAGTTGCTTTTGCTGGCGTGCAGTGAGGTAGCTAGGATGACATGTACTGCGTCAGACGGTCGCCTAATTTCATCTAACCTCTGCCTTGTGCAGAGACCTATTCATTGCCTGTGCGTCTGTGATAGAATAAACATGGTTCGGTTCATGTTTCCGGAATACCAGAAATACTGCTTGTGGATGCCGAAGCTCAAGGAAAGGAAAGTGCTGCTAATCGGCTCTATCACGAAATTTTTCCGCGATGTAGCGCTTCATCGCATGAACGTTTTGCCCAAGTTGCTCAGTGGTTCCGAAAAATAGGAATCTTTACCATGAGGAGGCAGGACTTTGGTGCTCCATGGCAACACCTCACTCTCGAATTTGCTGTACTGCACCGCATAGAAGAGACACCGTAAACGAGTACTCGAACAGTTGCGCGTGCAATGAGTGTTACTGGTAGTACCTTTTGGAACGTTCTGCGTGAGTAAAAATTACGTCCTTACCACTTAGAAAGGGTACACGATATGTATCCAGTCGATTTTCCACAAAGCGTTGCCTATTACACTTGGTTCCTGCACCGCTGCATCGACACATCCCTGTTTCCACGTCGACTTCTGTTCACAGATAAATTTAGGTTGGTTGGTTGGTTGTTTCGGGGAAGGAGACCACACAGTGAGGTCATCGGTCTCATCGGATTAGGGAAGAACGGGGAAGGAAGTCGGCCGTGCCCTTTGAAAGGAACCATCCCGGCATTTGCCTGGAGCGATTTAGGGAAATCACGGAAAACCTAAATCGGGATGGCCCGACGCGGGATTGAACCGTCGTCCTCCCGAATGCGAGTCCAGTGTCTAACCACTGGGCCACCTCGCTCGGTACAGATAAATTTAAATTTACTAGGGACTGTGTTCTGAATTCGCGAAACAGCCCTGTCCGGGCAGACGAAAACCTTCCTTTCACGCATGTTCAGGGATTTCGTTATTGGTACTAACGCGTGGGCGGGTATTGTCGACGGTCATGTGATTGGGCCACACCTCCTCATACTCAGCCTACCTGGTCCTGTATTTTTGATCTTCCTAGCAAATGTATTGGAACCGTTCTTTTGTCACTGATTCTCCATCATGAAATGTGCTTTTAGTACGATGGCGCACCTGGTCACTTCTCACGTACGTTTCGGAGACGTCTCAACAGACGATATGGTGTAAGATGGCTTGACCGGTGGTCCAACCGCGTGGCCCCCGCAATCGCCGGATTTAACTCTTATGGACTACTTCTTGTGTTGTCTCACGTAAAGTTTAATTTAAGAGAGCCCTGTAGAGACAGAGGAAATTCTGCTGCCACGAGTCCTGGCCGCTGCACTAAAAACTGAGGAGACATCGGGTGGGATGGAGAATGTGTACCAGAATATTTATCGTAGGTACAATGTCTGTAACACCGTTGGTGCTCACCACATCTAACCGCTGTTGTAAAGCATCAGTACTGTTCTCTACGTACAGTATGCTGGACTCATTTCTGTTTTTGATTAATGATCGCTTTGTAAGTCGTAGAACAGAAGAAACGCACTGTAAGACTCTCTAAATACGTTTCTCATGCAGCCAGGGGGCAAAATTTACCAGAAATGAGATAAAAAAGACATATAAAAATACAGTGTAAGTCAGGGATGCTGAGCTATGTGGAGGAAGAAGCGAATTAACTATACACCACGGTATAACCCAATATCACGGATACTAAAGACATCACCTGCAGCCAGCGGTATAATATCCTAACCATATCCTATCTGAATCCGAAGATTTAATGCATTAATTTATCTACGTCTGATATTCCTTCGTTCGGCTGTAACTACGGCAGTATCGCACGGACTACAGGAATTTTTGCACAACTGTATTTCAGTCATAAGTGTCTATATAATTTCTCGTATAACTTTCTGAATGCTGTAAAGTATGTGCTTCCTTTTAGTTTCAGGCATATACAGTGTGTCCCAGGTTGTACGGTTAATATTCAGGGATATGATATGATCATGTGGAAGCAAAAAGTCTAGTAAACATGTGCTTCAAATTCGTACCTTAAGAGCTGCGAGTTTTCCTTCATGTTTGTTACCATGAAACAAATCTCTCCTACTGCAACTTCTTTGCTTATAATATTTCGGGAGAAGGTAGTATGCGCTAAAACAGGAAACCATTGTCTAGTAAACATAGGCTTTAAAATGAATATATTAAGAGCTATGAAAAATTTTTCAATGCAAGACAGGTCTTTCACACATACAAGATGAACAATTGCTCATAGATCTTAAGGTATCTCATAAATCTTAAGGTATGCACCTTAGAGCTCAACTTCACTAGATTTTTTTCTTTGTTTCAGTCCATACTACAACTTTCTCAAAATATAGAAAGCAAAGAGCTTGTAGCAGTAGACATTTGTTTCAAAGTATCGTTGAAGTTAATAGCAAGGCGGTAGCATTCAAAGTGCATTGGTAAATGCAGAGGAGAGAGCGGACAGGTGGTGAGAGTACATTGAACGCTATTATGAGGGGGAGGACTTGTACGACGACATGACGGAAGAAGAAACAGGAGTCGACAGCAAAGAAATGTGGGATCCATTATTAGAATCAGAATTTAAAATACTTTAGAAGACTTAAGATCAAGGAAGACAGAACAGATAGCCGGCCGGAGTGGCCTTGCTGTTCTAGGCGCTACAGTTTGGAACCGAGCGACGGCTACGGTCTCAGGCTCGAATCCTGCCTCGGACATGGATGTGTGTGATGTCCTTAGGTTAGTTAGGCGACTGATGACCTCGCATGATGAAGCCGCGTAGTGCTCAGAGCCAGCCACATAACAGATAACATTCAACCGGAATTTCTGAAATCAATGGGGGACAAAGTGACTGTTCAGCTAGATGCGTAACTTTAAGAAACTGGCGATATACTATGTTCACCTAGAAGTGTAAGAGACTGGCGATATACCAACAGACTTTCGGAAAAACATTATCCACACAATTCCGAAGCTTTCCAGAATCGACAAGTGCGAGAAGTATCGCACAATCGGCTTAACAGTTCATGCATCCGTGTTACTGACAATAGTAATATACACAAGAATGGAAAGGGACAGTCAGGATCGGTTAGATGACTTTCAATCAGGTTTTATGAAAGATAAAGGTTGATATTGGAAGAAAGACTGAAGAAAAATCAAGATACGGTCATAAGATCAGCCGATTCTGGAAAATCGTTTGACAATGTGAAACGGTGGAACGTGTTCGAAATTCTGAGAAAAATTGGAGTGTGGTGTAATATACAGTATGTACCAAAACCAAGAAGGAACAACAAGACTTGAAGACTAAAAATGAAGTTCTCGAATAAAAAAGGGTGTAAGACAAGGTGTAGTTTCTCGCCCGTACTGTTTAATCTATTCACCGAAAAAGCAGTGATGGAAATAAAACAAAAAACCGAAAACCGGTTGTTTCAGCAATAATTGCCATCCCTACCCAACAATGATTACGTCATCTTATCCGAAGACTCGCAGTTCATCCAACCTTCCAGCCCTTAGCAGAGGGATGTGCTGTCCAGTGGCTATAAAAGATCGAACTGGGCATGAAGGAGACACTTCGCCTGAAGATAACGAGTAGGAAACACGTGGAAACGTTGCACCAATACTTCGCCACAACTCTGCTGATGACCCGAAAAATTTCATGAATGAAATTCACAGAGACACTCCTGTGTGCGATCGTTAGTGAAAGTTTGTACAACATAGAAAAATGAATGTCAGTGAAAGTTTCTCATCTGTGTTCGGGTACCTAGTAGTGAATTTCTCTTGAACTATTAAAATAAAATATAAAAAACTGGTATTACATTAACTGCATTTTGATTTCGAGTTCTTATTTCTTGATTTTCTTTGTAAAGAATAACGTACGTTAATGAATCTACGCTGCTTTTTTTGTCTCTTTTGTTCACTTAGTCCTGATTCTACCTAAATCAATCAAACTTCAAACCGAACTCTCCCTTATCATAATGTTTTTTCAGTCTCTTGCAATTCTATCAAGAGTCGAATGTATTATGTTTCACATATGGCTTAGCAATGGAGAAACAGCCGAAACAGACTTGTAGTGAACCATAACAGATTTTAAATTTCTGACAACCCTCACCACAAAATTTTTTACCTTCTATACATTCTTAACGGCTGTGGAGCCCGTCTTAAAAATGATGATTGTCTAATAAAGTGTAATATGACCAGATGCTTGATTACGCGCACTGGGGGCACCCCAGTTGCGGCACCTATTCTATCATCAAAGTTTGGCAGGCGCTGCGTACTCTGAGGTGGAGGCGCCCTCCCCCTTACCCTCTCGCGGATGTTAGCCAGATTGTTTGTACATGGAGATGGCCGGCAGTGATGCGATATCAATATTTAAGGGCGGCCGCCTGCTCTCAGGAGCGATTGCAGACCCGCCGGCCGGAACGTCGCAGTAAATCGCGTAGGCCCGCTGCCGCGCTAGTATCGCTGGCGGCCACCCGCGGCGCCACCGCGCCATCAAGCGGGAAGCCAGAGCGTAAAGGGCCAGTTTTAGCGCCGAAATCGGTCGTAAAGCCGGACGCTTTCTCGGAAAGCCCTGCGGTACCGTCCGATGTTACATGTGAACCACGTTTGTGCCTGTCCTCTCACCACGAGCCGGGGTCGGAAACGCTGCCCTAAGCACTTTATAAAGCACTGTTGTTAAGTCCTAGTGCAATACTGAAATACGTGTATTGTCTTTTATATGTCTAACGGCAGTCAATTCGAAGAAAATCAGTTAGTTTTGAAGTGCTGAAGATTGTCCAATCGGTTTTATTATAGTACTTGCCGCCATCACAGATAATTATTTTTAATTCTTTGATTAGAGATGACCCATCATTTATTAAAAGAAGAGCGACAGCAGATCCACCATCGACGCCTGTGGTCCACCTGTCGGGGTCATTTCCAGCTCTAAATTTTCTGTTTCGTTGAGTACACGCGATGGGGTTCCATTCACATCCTTCTGAATGAAAACCAATTACTAGCATGATCTTCAGTGCTATTACGTTTGAGTGAACTACACAATCTACTTTGACAAGTCACATAATTCTCATTCGTATACTAAATAACAGTTTGCACCGTAGAGTGAACTGCTTAAGAGCTACCCTTAAGCATCTTCTTTTGAGAGAGGTGTCATACGATTCATGCGTATATACGTTTTCCAGTAACTTCAAAAAGTAAACAGTGAGACGGTTGAATCAAGCTTCTGTGATCGACTCTATATTGACCTGCGTCAGAGGGGGCTGCTATGCTGAGGAAGAGGGCGTTTCTTCCCTAGCCTCTCCACTCGTCCCTGCGGGTTGCAGCGGGACATCGTTAAAGTCTGTGGTATCTATGCACGCTGTCGACTTTGGTGTGGAGCCGTGATCTTTGGTCGAAACCACAAGCTCGTTGTATGTATGTAGTCTGTATACATGTGGCATTTCTTCTTCTTTTGGTCCATCAGCTACCCACACAAATTTCAGTCACATCAAGTACGTGTTTTTTAAATATGTTGGATACTCGACAGCTACTATTTATCATTTATACAACTCAGAAAATGAAACAATTTGTTGTAATCGTTGGTGTTAGCCCTTCACTTCTGAGAAATGATGTGTCTCACAGTTTACAAGAAAAGTTTTTCACAACGGTCTCAGTAATTCAATCAAAACACACTTTCAGTGTGCAAGCATATGAATCATTAACAAACTTTTCTTTATTTGAAATATTTTCACTCTAATTCGGATAAAATACTTCATTTCAACATGACTCCAGTGAGCGAAACGCATAAATGGAAAGTTTATAAATGTGCAGTACTAAACATAAGGTTGACTGCATTTGCAGCGTATGTCACATTTTCGAGTGGTAATAATACTTTGACCCGACATTGCACAGACCAGGTTAGTGACCGCAATAGTGGTACCAGTAGAACTTCAAGTCGTATTAGACAGATCACAAGGAATGGTATCGCGACACACCACAATCTGACTATGCTTGGTTCTTTAGCATAAAAATAGTGTGCCCCCACTAGCAGATTTTCAATCCATCACTCCGGCTGATACACATTTATTGCGGTCGTTAATTGTTCAGATTTTCAAGTCCACATATCACTTCTGTATGTGAGGTGATCTTGGCTTTATTAACAACAAACCCAATATATGAGCAATTTTGCTTCATTATTCTTCAATTAAAGATAAAGTCATCTTGCACCTATAGTGTTATATAATAAAATAGAAAAATCAGAGTCACTGGCTTAATTATCTCAACACGCTGCAACGCATCTTGCGAAATAATTCCCAAGGCGTCACATTTACGACGTGCCTTATGGACCAACTTGAGAGTCATGTAATCTTAAGTCTTCGTGATGGCTAATTGTACGAATAATTCGATGCATCTAAATAGCATTCGGAGTCCCTTTCGAACTGTTGAGTCCGTTGGCACACAAATCGTGTTTAGATTATATTGGCTGGACCGGAGTGAAATAGCGGTGGAAGGGCTAAAATAAAACTAAAACACAAATGGTTCAAATGGCTCTGAGCACTATGCGACTTAACATCTTAGGTCATCAGTCCCCTAGAACTTATAACTACTTCAACCTAACTAACCTAAGGACATCACACACATCCATGCCCGAGGCAGGATTCGAACCTGCGACCGTAGCGGTCGCGCGGTTCCAGACAAGCGCCTAGAACCGCTCGGCCACTGCGGCCGGCTAACTAAAACACATATCACTAGAAAAATACGAAATAAATTTTTACTGTGGTGTATAACAAACGATTGAATTTGACCTGAGGAATATGAATCTGGTAATGGATTTAATATAGCAAAGTTATCAGTCTATCCTTATCGATGTTATAATTAACATTGTAATGTCATAGATGGTTGTGAGCTAGTGGTTGTCTAGAGGGGATGCAGAATGTGTAGATAGCCAGTGGCTGACCGATTCTCTACTAAAAAGACATATAAACTGCATGCCTATGGGTGGTGGGCGTCAGACATAGGGCGATGACCCTAAAAGGTAGGCGGGCTGGTGTAGACGTGCTGTGTCAGCGTTTCTCGTCTACGCGGTTCTAGCATATCTTCGTCAGCAGCTGTCTCGCAACGCTTGTTAGGTGGCAGATGGCGCCTTAGCCCTCGTAGCTGCAGGTGGAGCAAGCCCATATTCAGATGCAGTGGTAGTTGGCGATGTGGCCAAGGGTCAAGCCCTGGATCGGCGGATCTGGAGTAAGGGCTGCGTCGGCGGATCCCATTGGTTTGGGGCTAGGAGTCCGTCAGTTCATACCTCGGTTCGGAGGTGTCAGCCAGACCTCCAGCAGAGTGTCCCTTGGAAATGGCTGCAGAACATTGGTGTGCACAGTGCGAAGGCCAACCACCAGTGGTCATTGGTTCATAATCCACGCTGTGTACCTGCATAAGGGAAGCGTCGACGACCTCGCTGCGCAGAGCAATACATGTCGGATGCTGAACTTTAGGCCGGTTATGCTGACAACGTGCTTGGCTGGCCCCAGAGTACATACACAGCAAAATGGTACCATTTAGTGCGGAAGGCACACACTACCGCATACGTCAGCGCTGTATAAACTTCCTGAAGGTTGACCAGTGCCTGAAAATCAGGGTCGTTATTGACGAAACTGTTACTATGGCGGAATACTGTGTCGGCTAACTGCAACTTGCGTCCTGAGACCGTATCACGCTCCTGTCTTGGCCAGTACCGATACAATAGTAATTAAAACCTCCTCTTTTCAGTAAAACAAGCTATGACAGTTGCGGTATTTCAACTTGGCATGTTGACTGAAATATCATAAGTGATTTAAAAGGCTTTTCTAAAACAGGCTAATGTTAATACGAGCAGTTCTCTCATATCAGTCTGCGTAGGAGGTCATGGAATCAATGCGTCAATAAAAGTTGCTATGTCACCTGAAGTAAGAGATGGTTCAGTCTTCGAGTACCTTTTATTTTCGTAATGACGAGGATAATTTGTAAAAGAGAAACAAAGTGCGAAAATTTGAGCTACACGAAAAAAGCTGACACATTAAATACTATTAAAAATGTCCCTATGGAAGGAGACAGATAATTTCCAGCAGTTTTATGGGGTGGCTGAAAGGGTCTGTTACGTTATACCAGAACCAACTTTTAGGTCATAATTTACATACATATTTTCGCCTGAATCAATCAGCCGATTTGGGTAGAAGTTGTCGCTCTCTATATCGGTATACTTGTTGTCGGCGCTTTCGGACATTCCCAAAAGAACAGACACCGTTTTTTGTATTCCGCCTGGAAGGCAGCGCGTAGGTCTGCTCCTGAAAGCTGACAGAGTGGCCGAATGAAGGAAGCGAGTAGGATTAGGTGAGGCAAAGCTCATCGGTACTGCAAGTAAAGTAAAATAGGCTTTACTGGTGCATGAATCTATTTAAATGAATACGTAACTTTGTGCAGATGAGCACTAAGCTGTGCAGCCAAAGTCCAGATAAGAAAGTCTCACTAGCAAGCTAAGCTAAAGCGATGGTTCTCGGCCGTCTGCTCTTCATTGCGGAAGTGGAGCGACGCTCGTAGAGCTGCACAGCGTCGGCTAGAGGGCGCTGTGGTCGGCGAAGATCGTCCGCTCTCGTAGTGCCAGCCTAAGAACGGGCACCTACGTAGCTATCGATACCACACCATTTGTATCCTGCAGCCGCTATGAATCAAGACCCAAACCAATTTAAGACATTAGCTGCCTGTGACAACTGATTTATGTCAATGGGAGAAGTTTAAGAATCTAAACTAGACTGGAATCCCAACCCAGGTGTCCTGTTTACTAGGCAGATGCGCTAATCGCTATCTCATCCGGACACAGTGGTCACTACAGTCGCACGGAGAACCCTACCACGCTCTCGTCAGGCCCAAACTGTATTACACACGACTGATGTAGTGCCCCTGCTTGTTAGCCTCATTACTCGGGGCATATCGCCCATTCCTGTAAGAGTGACCACTGTGTCCGGATGGTGCAGCAGCCAGCGTACAAATTTTCATCTTGCCCCATTGACATAAATCAGTGCCCACTGGCAACAAATGTTTTTAATTTCCTTGTATCTTGACTCTGTATTGGATTCATGTGAAGGGAAGCGAGTTAAACAGAATTATATCGTTACCTGTAGATGTGAGTGACTACGGTGCAGTGGAAGTAGCTATGCATTACATCGTACACGGAGCCATAAATCGCTGCGCTGCGAAGACGTTCGCTGCCGTGTCGCCGACTATGTCGCCAGGGTATCCACTTTAGGGCTCACTCTTCGGCAGCGCCATTAACGTGTTTACGGCAGCGGTAACGGCCGCAGGCGCTATCGCTCTGGCACGGCCCGACCCAACCTGGACGTCTTATTACGTTTATCAATCATAATAACGCTGCCGGCGCTGCCCGAGGGCGGAAGCGAAGGCGCGGGTGCGGGCCGTACCTGCTACCACGTGGAAGGTTCTCCTCAGTCCGATATTTAACATGAAACCAAAATAAGACAGGAAATCGGTCGCTAAAAGAAGGGAACATGTGTACCAACATTCGGCATGGTAAATCTATTTTGATACATGTGGTACTCCGTATCCTTTGACTGTAGCCTTCATTGTATGCAACAACTAAAGTTATTAGCCGTTTACAGTCTGTGTTATACATCTCAGTGTCACGTGATCCCTCAGAAGGAAGTGAGTGCCGGTGTTTCGGTTTTCTCTAGTATGGTACACAGATGACAGTTGTCAATTCTGTAAGTTGTATTCAAAGAAGCACAGTCAATGCAACATGTTCAGTGTAAGTTGCAAGAACAGTCAGTTCAAGCCAAGGAGGATGGGCGTTCAGCCGTGAGGCAGCAAATTTTTTTAGTTTGCAGTTCTTATAAGACTAATAACAAAAACTGCTACGACAGCTACTTAAAAGGAGGGCCCCGTAAATTATTCCCCCGATATTTATATCTGATGTTCAAGTTGCAGTCGGTAACTAATTGGCCTTTAGGTTTGTTAACTCAAGTGCCGTCAATGTGGTAGCAACCGTCTGTGTTGCGTGAACTTGTCCTATGGTTACAAGCTGAAGAGACTTTTCGTGCCGGCCGGGTGTGGCCGAGCGGTTCTAGGCGCTTCAGTCTGGAACCGCGCTACCGCTACGGTCGCAGATTCGAATCCTGCATCGCGCATGGATGTGTGTGATGTCCTTAGGTTAGTTAGGTTTAAGTAGTTCTAAGTTCTAGGGGACTTATGAGCTCGGATGTTAAGTCCCCTAGTGCCCACAGCCATTAGACTTTTCGCGTTAGCAGGCGTCTTCTGCCTGTCACCAGTCTAATGGAGAAGTGGCAACATTGCAGCATACATTTGGCAGCAATGTGGCCTTCAAATTACTCCCTGGACTGGTGCTAAGGTTTCCTTCTAAATTCACTGTCCAATATCTTATCATTCTCATTAAATATCCTGAATGATTCTTCCTTAGAAGATGCTATAGAAGATATCAAATAAATAATTTTGATTCGAGGAAGCTCGTTTCAACAGAAACTGCAGCTGGTTTCGCTATTTACGTAGCTGTTTAGCTGATGAATCTACGATTGAGGCGACAAGGAGGCAGGGTTTTTTGCAGATGGCTGCTAACGTAGGGGTATAGTGTTTGGACGTAGTCGGCTCTCAGCCGAGTTGTGAAGCGGACGCGCGCGGGGCTCTGTGGTGCGCTCCGCAAGCGGACCGTGTTAACTCGCGCGGGTAGTGGTATTGCAGTGTAAACACATCACCTAGAACGACGATGGCGCTTTCTCATAAAAAGGCTACGATTAAAGTAACGTTCGATCCCCAGTACGCACGACCTAAGGCATACGAGCGTTTCCTGCGCGCAATAATGCACTTCGATCCACAGGAGCTTGCCGGCCGGAGTGGCCGAGCGGTTCTAGGCACTACAGTCTGTAACCGCGCGACCGCTACGGACGCAGGTTCGAATCCTGCCTCGGGCATGGATGTGTGTGATGTCCTTAGGTTAGTTAGGTTTAAGTAGTACTAAGTTCTAGGGGACTGATGACCTCAGAAGTAAAGTCTTATAGTGCTCAGAGCCATTTGCACCATTTTTTGCACAGGAGCTTACCGGTGTACATCTTTCGATTATCTCCACTACAGTTTACCTGAAACTTGTAGATGAAGCAGCGTGCAAACGACTTCTTCGACGTTCCACCAATGGATATCGTTTCCACCACTCGGACGGCCACGTGGGTGTAGTGACTGTCGACCATGCAGGACACGGCGTTCGGAACACATGAATCTTCGAAAACTGCCGCTTGAAGTTCCGGCCACGTTTGTCGTGAACGCGATACGGCCTTACGGGGAAGTACTAAATCACGCGGAAGAAAAGTGGCGTTCGTTCGAGACGTATCCTGTACTGAACGGAGTGCTCAGGTGCGAATCGATCTGCGTAAACACATCCCATCCTACGTGACCGTTGGTGGCTGTCGAGCGATCGTCATTTATGACGGTCAACCGCGGACTTGTTCAGGGTGCGGGCAGGAAGGGCATGTACGCTCTGAATGCCTGCAGCCACGCCTAGTCCAGATACCACATGCAGACATAGCAACCGACAACGCTACCTATTACATACGTGGAGACAGCGAGGAACATTTCAGACGCGGACGTTGTTCCGTTCCAGTTGCCGACCCCCGCGGGCCCGGTTTCTGCGCCCACGACGACGAAGCCTCCATCGGAACCGTGGCCGTGCTCGACAGGAGCGACCACGTCTGCACCCCAGCCGTGTGAAGAAGGAGAGCATCAGCAAATCGATTTGAGCTCGGACACGGGGATGTGGGAGGTGCCTACTGTTTGGTGAGATCCACGAGACGCGGACACACGTTCCCGCAATCAGAAGTCGCCCAAGCGACGAAAGAAGAGGAGGCTGTCTGCAGGAAATGATTCTCTAGATAGTGACACGTTGCAGGAGGATTAGGAAAATCCATCTGCGGCCAGGGCTGTGGACCTCACACCAACGGTTCCTGGTTCGCTGCTGGCAACATCTGCCCAAGGACAAAGCCAAGTTGACGATGCTCAGCTCACGAACAAGCCCCCTGGCAATTTTGCGGCTAAGATATCGGAAGAACCTCATGCGTCGCCTAACGTACCACATCTCCAGCTTGTTAATTGGCGTCCCAGATGGAGATGGAAAGAATGATATCAGACTCGAGTGACAACCAGATGCCTGCGGCCGGCGGATCGTCGGACGGATATCATGTCTCAACCTGATCGGTAATATATACGGTGCGGGTGACAGGGAAGGTCGGACGGACGATGTGGCGCATAGTGGCTTAATCGACTGCAGGATACGTCATCATACTATCAAATGACCCAGGTGTATCGGATAGTTACAGTCAATGTCAACGTCATTAGCTCCACAATCAAAACTCAATTGTTAAAGGACATGTTTCGAGCGGCGGATATTGATATCGTGTTTCTTCAAGTGGTACGGCCTGATCTGCTCCTGGATGTTTATGGATACGCGTCTTACGTCATTCCAACCTCCGACGGTGGTGGTGATACGGCCATACTACTACGCGATGGCATCGAGCCAACGCATATTCAGTTTTTGACATCAGCGAGAGGCACTGCGCCCACCATCGGCGCAGTCCGTCTTGTGAATCTGTATGCCCCGTCTGGTACTGCGAAGAGTCGAGAGCAAACACTCTATTTCTCCACTTAGGTAGCTCCATTGTTTCAATGCGCTACAGAGCACCTTGGGGTAGACGCCCTGAGGATCAGATCGCTCACCATGTCCCATATCCAGCCCTAAATGCTATGGTCAGAGATCTCGCTTTGCATGATAACTTACATGGACGCTAATCCACGGTGACCGACGCGGGTATACACACTTCACCAGCCACTCGGCCGGCAGGTTAGGCAGGATTTATGTCTCCCAAGGTCTTCGGGCAGCAACTGTCGGAGCTGAGATGTGGCCCACTGCTTTCACAGACCATCAGGCCTTCATCTGCACCTTGTCTCTGCCACGACAACAGACGAGCCGTAGTAGAGGACCCTGGACTCTTAACGTTAACATTCTCCGGGAAGAGACTTGCCGTGTAGCCGTCACAAATGTGAGCGACGGTGTCGTACGTATAATTCCACGACACGATGGTGGACATACTGCGCCAAACCAGTTCTTCGACGCACGCTCATGGCATATGGACGAGACAGGGCGCTTTGGCTCCGATCCACCACTGAGTTATAATACACCTTCGCCAGAGCGCCAAACGGCCGTCCACCGGACAGAAGCACGGCTTCTGCATATCACGGCTGACAGCTAGGACGGCAGGCGGGTTCGATCGAGTTTGGAAGATTCCATCCAGGAGGAACGTGCTTCTCTTTATCACACTGTCAGAGAACGGAGACACCGTAAGAGTCATCTCATTACGGCAGTTATTTCTGCGGATGGGCAACGCGCAGAGCCACACCCCACCATATCCCGTGCTCTCACAGATTATTATCGCACTCTCTACCTAGCAAATCAACGGCATGACAATGACATTGAGGACGTCTTGCATGTCCTGCTACCTTCGGGTGGGGCACAAGGCGACGCCACATACTTGGAGGCCGTCACGTGGGAAGAAACGCGCATGGCCCTCTCGCGGGGCGCGAGAAACGAATCACCTAGACCTGATGGTCTTCCCCTTGAATTTTATAGCACCTTTTCTGAAATGATGGGGAAGTTTGGCAGCAGATGTGCTCCGAACTCCTATATCCGGACTCCCGCGTCCCCCCCAGAAATTTTGGAGGGCATGATTATCCCTGTGCCAAAACCAATCGGCGAGTGCAGACCGCTAGACTTCCGGCCGTTGACGTTATTGAATTCAGATTACAATCTGTTTGCCTGGATTCTCGCCTCCTCGCTGTCGTCAAAGATGCCATTCATGTCTGGAAGTTGGCAGTAATGTACACACGGCGTTAAGCTCTTATGTGGTGGCGATCATGTCGGCATGCCGCTTAGAAGGCGCCCTCGTGGCGGTTGACCTAGACCACGCATTTCACCGAGTTGAACACCATTTCTTGCAGGCTGTCTTCGAGAAGATGGGATTGTCCTCAATATCGGCAGGTGTGGTTCTCCGTCTCATCCACGGAGCCCCTTCCACAATTCTGGTCAATGGCTACCGCTGGCCACCGTTAACTATCGAGCGCTCAGTGCAATAAGGATGTCCCCTGTCAGCCTTTCACTTCGCCGTCGCCCTCGAGCCTGCACTTCATGGTCAACGACAGCGTTTGGAGAGCATTCGCCTCCGCGATATGGTTTTCAAATGTTGTCCCTTTGCGGATGATGTAATATTCTTGGCGAGGTCGGCAGAAGATATATGTAAAGCAATCGTGTGGCTTCAGCAATACTGAGAGGTAGCCGGGAGTCGTATCAACCTGCAAATGAGTTCACCAGTCTCCATTACCAAAGTCCCGCCGATGAAGTGTTTAAGAGTGACTTTTCATGGAAATGCGCAGCTTACAGCAAAAATCAAATGGTTCAAATGGCTCTGAGCACTATGGGACTTAACTTCTGAGGTCATCAGTCCCCTAGAACTTAGAACTACTTAAACCTAACTAACCTAAGGACATCACACACATCCATACCTGAAGCAGGATTCGAACCTGCGACCGTAGCGGTCGCTCGGCTCCAGACTGTAGCGTCTAGAACCGCACGGCCACTCCGGCCGGCAGCTTACTGCAGCCTACACGTATCGCAGACTACGTAACGTGATCCGCTCTCAAGTTCGTCTCCATAACCTTCGAACACTTGACGTGATCATGCGGGTACATTTTGTCAACGTCTACCTCGCTCCGAAACTTAATCATTACATAAACGTTCTCCCGATGACCGCCATGGTCGCTGCCAAGTTCCAGGCCTTCGGTCGTTTCGTCAGCGAGGGTAGGGTGTTTAAGAACCTTTACGAGACGCTAATGTTGCCCACACACGCAGGCGGCATTGGAATGATAAACTTGCTCAACAGGGCGAGCGCTCTCTTCCTGCGGACGATGCATCGCCTACGTACTTCGGACAAGGCTACCCTCCCTGGTACGCTGATTCAGGAGCTGGTGCCTCAATTCGTCTGTCCGCCGATTCCTATTGGACGTATCACGCCAGCACTGTGTCACATTCGTACCTATCTGGTCGACATGAGTTATCTGATGGAAGTCTTGCCGAACACGCATTATCCTAGCACCAAGGACTTCTACCGCTACTTTCAACGGACGCTGCCTGCTAATATGGTTGAACCTCGACATCCGGCGCTTGGCTGGAGACAGGTGTGGAGTAACATAAACTCCCCTTTCATTCCCATCATGGTCAGGGTGCTGTGGTATGTGATAACGACTGAAAAATTCCCCACCCGACAACGTTTAAACATGATCCATCTAGCCGAGGATCCTCTCTGCCCCACAAGCGCCGCTGTCGACACCGACATGCACCGTTTCATTTGTGGTACGGCTACCCACTGCTGGCTCCTCACACGGCGCATGTTGGCATTGTTGCTGCGACGGACGCCTCAGTCCGGAGAGCCCACCGAGCTGATCCATCCCGGCGTCACTTACTTCCCTGCTACTCGTCATAACGCCACGGCGTGGGTTAAGGTATGGCACTGTCTTACTTTTTTAATGAGAGCGTTGCAGGGTTGTTAGATTTCTGGCATTATTTAACCAGTAATTACACAATTTTACGGTGCAATGCGACGTATGGCACGCTCTTTGCGAATTACCTGAGGTCGTTGTTTACGCGCCTTGCAGACCATTGGGGTGCGCCAGGTGTGAGAAGAGACTGAGAAATTACACATGATGGACTGATGAGAGACATCAACGGTAATTATAGGGTGTTTCACCCTCGATGAACGAGCAGACGACCAGGACATACCACCGTCTGGCTGCTGTGGACAACCCTCAAGAAAATAAGAAAAATATAACAAAAAAGAATTACAAATAAATACATAAGGACAAAATGAGCAACAAGTAAAATATAATAAAGCATTGTATCCTTTCCTTTATCCTTTTCTTTTTTTAATAAGATGTTCAGAGACATATTTAATTTTTCTTCGTGGTGGAACCTGAAGTGGTGGCGCTCGACCGTCCTAGTTAGCTTTAGGATGAAAGTGGCGGTGACACTAGCTTTGTTTTTGTTTTTTGGTTAGATAGGTTTTTGGGGGTAGTATGGACGATAGGGGCCAACGCCTGAAGTGGAAGAGGTAATTATCTTTCTTTATATATCGTATATATATAAAAAATAGAAAAAATAAAAAAGAAAAGAAAAAAATTAAAATACAAAAAATAAAAATTAAAAAAATAAAATAAGACGTGAAATTGCACACTGCGCTTGCTGTCGGTTCAAATACTGGTGGCGACAATACTTTTTCCTCCTCTGTAAAATAGAATCTCGAAGGCAGGTCACCAACCAGTAAAGACGTCGAATGAAAACCTCTCCAGAATTATATCGCTTGCTCTATTCTCTAGTCCGTGGATGTACAGACTCAACATTTACAGAATTGCACACATGTTAATCTCCTTTCCTCTGCTTCTGTCAATAATATTAACTTATGTGTGGCACTGATTGGTTTTTTAACTTTCTCTTGCTAATTCGTAAGGATTTGGGGTATTTTGCCTTAAGAAGGCAGACATTTTTGTACCGTTGTCATGATAAGTTGTAATCAACTATTATTACTATACTGCATACTGCATATGGTCTTTTCGGTAGTTTATTAAATACGACACACAAAAATGAGAGAGATATTAATCAGCAGCAACATAACTCCAATATGATTCACAACAGTCAGACCAAGTCATCCGTAAAGCACACACTTGACATTTAACTGCAGACATTAACATCCCTGCGTTTTGAGTAGCGTTTTACCTCCAGATTTCGCATTTTACAAGCATCGTTGCTAAGCGCAAATAAATAAAGAAAAGCAACATGATTTCTGTTCTCAAATAAAGGTTTCAGCAATTAATTTAATTTTAATGTGATCAATGAAGATTAGAAGATTTTCGACATTAAATAGAAAAGTATTCGCTATACATGGAAGGAACTACATAATTACTATATTTGGGCAGATGGTTCTAAAAATGATCAAGGAGCATATACCTTCCCTTCAATCACACGTGTAGTAGCAGCCTAATGACGATAATAATAGCAATCATGACAGTAATCATC
The DNA here is from genome assembly GCF_021461385.2 of Schistocerca piceifrons. Lineage (NCBI taxonomy): Eukaryota > Metazoa > Arthropoda > Insecta > Orthoptera > Acrididae > Schistocerca > Schistocerca piceifrons. The sequence continues at coordinate 600,335,089 of NC_060141.1, read as the reverse complement.
GAATTATCTGATACCCTCACACGCTGCAGTTGTATTTCTCGAACTAAAACATTAGTTGTCATAGAAAAAATTTCATATTGACATCAAATAGGAGCTATGAAAACTAGAATGGTCCTAAGGTCACGCAGTCATGACAACAACACAACCTGGACGTTGCCAACAGTGAGTTGCAGTGGTTTGCTAGGGTGATCTTAGTTTGATAATTGCGGATATAGATTCAATTCTCAGTCATGGCGTCCATTTTTAACATTCACGGAAAGATCTAATTCACCTATGGTAAGGCCAAGTCCAGAATGTTAGGTCGCACAATGGTTCAGAATCCGCATGAAGCACAATATCCCTTCACTCCCAACTGCGTCAGATCATGTTTAAATGGCGCCATAACAAAGGCGGCAGCCGCCGACGGCACAAACTCTGTAGCCAGTAAACTATCACTAAAAAGTTTATTTCATTTAAATTAGGAATATTTATTTCGTTTACTGCGTTCAATTTGATTTGAACTTGAGACGTCTTCGACTGGAATTCGAATTCGGATCTCTTGGAATGGAACGTATCTGGGTTGTAATCCTGGTCCAGCACAAACATATTCATAATTTAATTTTACGCCCTAGCATGTGCACACTGACCTACCACCGAAAAATAATTTGCATATTTAATGTCTGTTCATGAATAGTCAACAATAACGATAGGTACCGTTATTTCTAGTGGAACATGCGAGCCCCTCACTACTGGTGAGCAAGCAGTTAATACTTAACGCCTATTTAAGGATGGGAAACAGCGGCAGTACGCGCCGGGTTCGATTCCCGGGTAAGCAAAACAAATTGTACCCTTATCTCATATTGATACAGCTGTCTGCTGGTAAATGAATTCGATTTCCTACATCTGATTTTACTTAGTTAACAGTCCGTAACGTGCTGGGTGATAAATCCCGTCACAACATTTCAAATCATAGCATTCCAATTTTCAGCACATTCATACTTGGTTACTTGTGAAGGAGAGTATATTAAACGTCTTTCGTGGTTAGTTAACAGGGCGATAATGGTTTTGATGTAGTAGAAATAATTTCATTTCGTTTCACGTTCAGATGTGTTAACTAATACTGCTGAAAACCTTTATATTTCACGTCTCCTTACGGCTAGTCAGCATTGGTGATCGTTGCCTTGTTCAAGTCCCGGGCAGGTATTTTAGTTAGTAGTGGCTACGTCTGCTGGGTTTCTGTCCAGATCCACAACAAAAAAATTCGTCATGTCATTTATAGTTCAAACATGTGGGCAAATAATTCTTCATGAATAATTAGTACAGTGACTTTGCTGCTTATACTCCATTAATATTGCAGTTTCTATAGAGCGACCAGTTTATGAAAAGAACCAATCGTCACTGGGACATTTAGCAGGTGCGGGAAAACATTATACAGAGGAAAAATACTTTGAACTGTCATAGACATTTATTAGTCCAGACATTGTCTCAGAATATCTTGTTCATGTAAACATTTACTTTTAAAGATTGCTACATAGTTTATTTGCACCATAGTTAATGTTTCAGACTGTAATGACACGGTAGCGCTTTTGAAAGTCATTGTAACCTGTGCGAACGTTAGAGACTAACTCATCTCTAATTACGTTTTTCTTTAGTATTTGCAGTATCACGGTGTGATGTTACATCTCGCTGCCTTAAAGAACAATGTTGTCCAGTGGTCTCTCGTGGTATCCATTTTGCATAGTCGAATGACTGTGCCTCAAAGAGATTAGAGGACCCGCTAGACTGCTACGTTATGTTGGCTGCATGAAAATCAGGTGGATCACAATTCAGGTCGTTCGGTTACTTTTGTGCATGATAGCACATAGTTCATTGGGGTAACGAGGTAACGAGCTGCCTACTTACAAGGGAACCTCCCCATCGCACCCCCTCAGATTTAGTTATAAGTTGGCACAGTGGATAGGCCTTGAAAAACTGAATACATATCAACCGAGAAAACAGGAAGAAGTTGTGTGGAACTATGAAAAAACTAAGCAAAATAAACAAACTGTGTAGTCCATGAGCAAGATAGGCAACATCAAGCATAATTTGAGCTCAGGAGCGCCGTGGTCCCCTGGTTAGCGTGAGCAGCTGCTGAACGAGAGGTCCTTGGTTCCAGTCTGCCCTCGAGTGAAAAGTTTAATTTTAGTGTGTGAGTAGACGTGATTACCATTCCTCCAGGTTGTACACCTCTTGTGCAACCGGTAGATGTGTTTGGCTTTCGGAAAGTGAAATACATTGTGAAAAGATTCTATGATTTTGCGGAGCTGCACAGGTACACAGAGCAGTATTGCTTACGTGATCGTGTGTCAGTTATCAAAGTTCAGGCACTCACACATAACCAACTTCGCTCTCCAAAATTCCAGAACATGTTCAGATTTGACGGTCTACACATGGAAAAATTTGAAAACGTTAAAAACATATGTTTTACAGAGCACATGGAAAACTGTGCGACTGTGAAACTGTTGCATTCATTTGTTGCAGTTTATGTGACAAACTCTTATGTTTTCATCACTTTTTTGGGAGTGATTATCACATCCACAAGAAAACCTAAATCGGGCAAGGTAGAAGAATCTTTTTACCCATTCACCAAGTGTACAAGTTAGGTGAGTCGACAACATATTCCTGTCATGTGACGCACATGCCGTCACCAGTGTCGTATAGAATATATCAGACGTGTTTTCCCGTGGAGGAATCGGTTGACCTATGACCTTGCGATCAAATGTTTTCGGTTCCCATTGGAGAGGCTCGTCCTTTCGTCTACTAATCGCACGGTTTTGCGGAGCGGTCGCAAAACACAGACACTAAACTTATTACAGTGAACAGAGACTTCAATGAACGAGCGAACACATCATAACTTTGTGAAAAAAAAGGAAGTAAATTTTTCACTAGAGGGGAGAGTTGAACCATGGACCTCCCGTTCAGCAGTCGCTCATGCTAACCACGGGACCACGGCGCTGCTGAGCTCTCTTTGTCCTTGTTGTTACATATCTTGCACATGGGCTACTCAGTTTGTATATTTTGCTTTTTTTTTCATAGTTCCACACAACTTCTTCCTGTTTTCTCGATTGACCTGTGTTCAGTTTTTCAAGGCCTGTCCACTGTACCAACTTATAACTAAATCTGAGGGGGGTGCGATGGGGAGGTTCCCTTGTTAGGTGTCTGCCAACTTTTACTCTTTATTATTCACATTGTATTGCTAGGACGGGTAGGATGTGTGCCTGCTATGTACGGAAGCAGGAGCAGCTGGCCGCAGTTCGCGGGCAGTTGAATGTGGTTTTGGCTGCGGTCAGGCTACTTCCTCTCGGTGTGGCGGTGGAGGAGATTCTGGATCGTCGTATTGGACACCGCTGGTGTCGTTCGTTTCCCCCTAGGGCTCTACTGCCGAGACATCTTCTAGAGTACCCGACATGGTGGACCCGCAAGGTGAGTGGTGGGTGGTAACGCGTAAGTGTCACTCGAGACAGACGGCCAGTGTCGAGGCTGGACGTATGACCTCGCTTATTCACCCAGTGAGTGGACAGGTGGCCGTTCTTCAGCAGGATCCGAGCAGGAACACGCCGGCATGGGTTTGTTAGTTACTGGTAGCTCCAACGTTAGGCGGGTCTCGGAGCCCCTTAGGAAAACGAAGTTCAGGGCTGGAAAAAAAGCCAATGGACACTCGGTATGTCTGGTGGCAGGCGTGTTCCGAGATGTGGAGGCGGCCTTGCTTGCAGCTATCGAGCGTAAGGGATATAGTTGCCTCCAAGTTCTGGCTGACGTCAGCACCAGCTACGTCTGTCTGAAGGGTTCTGAGGCCAACCTCAGTTCTTACAGGTGGCTTTCGGAGATGATAAAGACTGTTGGCCTCACATGCGGGATGCAAGGAGAGCTCGCAATTCGCATCATCGTTTCCAGAGTTGATCGGGGTTCCTTGGTTTGGGGCTAAGTGGAGGGTCTCCATCAAAGGCTTTGTCTTCTCTGTGGCGGTCTTGGCTGCAGATTTCTGGAAGCAGTTATTCGGGTAGCGGAGTATTGTGGAGTGCACATGGGGGTCTTTTAGGCTAGGCCGTAATTTTAGGTGCTGTGATTTACACTCGCCATTCTATATGTAGCAAGGGAAGTCAAACGGTGTTCAAAATAAAGACTCTTCGACTGTCATAATTTTATCAGTAAACTTTCGTACTTTTCGTAATGAAGTCCCCGAATTTACTGCCCTCCACGAAAGCTGCCGATCTCAGTTTTTTCTTGGGACTGAGAGTTGACTAAAACCCGAAGTAAAAAGCGAGTCTTGGAATGTTTATCGAAAAGAGCTATCCTAACCTCTTCACAGTCATAATATTTCTTTAAGTGTTAGAGGAAATGAAACACATTTTCTGTAAATTTGTGACTTACTGATATTATTGTAGTTCAATTTAGGAAAACATGGATTAAAAATGCCGTTTGATGCTCCATTTCCTCAGTTTACAGAGTGGATAACAGTGAGGAGGGGATACAACACTGTCTCACCCCCTACTAAGCGGCGGATTTATAACGTACACAAGTGATGTTGCCGATAAAACCATGAAATGCTGTAGACTTAAAGGACAAGAAAAAAATTGGGGAATGTGTTAAAGGACAATCAGTATGGCTTTAGGAAAGGTAAAAGCACGAGAGAGGCAATTCTGACGTTGTGGTTGATAATGGAAGCAAGACTAAAGAAAAATCAGGACAGGGCATGGAAAAAGCGTTAGACAAAGTGAAATGGTAAAAGAAGTTCGACATTCTGAGAAAAATGAGAGTAAGCCATAGGGAGAGACGAGTAAACTACAATATTTACAAGAGCCAAGAGGGAATAATACGAGTGGACGACCTAGAACGAAGTGCTTGGATTAAAAAGGGTGTAAGACAGGGTTGTAGTATTTCACTTCTAGTGTCCAACTTGTACATCGAAGAAGCAATGACAGAAATTAAATAAAGGTTCAAGAGTGGAATTAAAATCCAAGGTGAAAGGAAAACAAGGATATGATTGGCTGTCGACATCGCTATCCTGAGTGAAAATGAAGAAGAATTGCGAGATTTGGTGAATGGAATGAACAATCTAATGAGTAGAGAATACGGATTTAGAGTAAATAGAGGAAACACGAAAGTAATGAGAACTCACAGAAATTACAACACGGAGAAACTTATGAGGATTGGTGGTCACGAAGTACATTCTCTTACGTTGGTGACACACACAGTGGTTACGGTTACTACAAGCCACACCACAAGTTGGGAAACGGGGCCAAATTTCTAGTAGTTTACTGTCGAGTTGAGATTTTCACAAATGTTTTATTCATATCTTACAGAAACTAGCAGTACGGCAGTAAACAGCCTTTTCAACACGCCGCTAAAGGCAATCAAGTAATTTATAGCAATACAATAGTTTAATTTTTTTTGAAAAACACAGAATTAGAGCTAACCTCGTGCAAGGAAACATTACACCACACAGTCCTGAATGAGTGACCACATGATCAACCAACAAGAAGAATGAATTTACTCATAACCTACGACAGAACAGCGAAACAGTTAAACAGCCAAAACTACACCTCCCATAGGGCAGTAAAGAGAGAAGGAGGAAAGATCACTGTCTTCAGTTACACCGGTGCCAGGGACAGGAAACCCGGTCGCCGGAGGCCACAAGGCAGAAGAGACGCTGGTTACACAACATTATTACTTGATGATTAAACCTTGCACGATCTTAACTTCCAGTTATGCTCGAACAGGCAGTACACGACCTCCGATGGCAAGGATCCACACATTCAACCGCGCACGCGTCGCCAGCGTACCCAACACGCCACGGTCACGCGACAACACGCTCTGTCATCGGAGTTCACGTCTTCTCTGCAACGATGACGGGTAGACACCGCTTCTTCGTGTTATGTGTCTCCTTTTAAACTCCAGTGTTCAAACGGAGGATTCAGAGAAACTTCTTAACGTCCTACCAAGGCGAAATGAACAGCAGCTACTCGTGGGGCGATTCTGTATACAACCAACACGCAGGGAGCTCTTCCGTCAACTCGACCCGCTCGTAACACACAACCGACATACATCACGTGGTGAATCAGTACAACCGACCACGCCTGGTCCGCGCTGGCGAGCCACACTGCCCTCCCGTGTCCACCACACTCTCTGAGCGCACCCTCTACTTCCGCACTACCACACGAAGTTACCACCAGTCAAAGATCTCACTTCCTCCATAGCAGTTTCCCGAAAGCAAAAACGCAGATATCGATAGCAGAGAGAGAAGACAATCAAGCAGCGACTTAATGACAGACAACATATCAAGCAAACATGTCAGGGGAAGAAAAGGAAAACCAATGCAATCTAAACACAAGGTGTAGCACTAGTCGATACACGGCTCAGAAGGCGGCCAAATAACAAATGGCAGGCGGAGCAAGGACGACATCAAAAGCAGACTCGCACAGTCAAAGGTTCATTCCTGGCCAAGAGAAGTCTACTAATATCAAACATAGGCCTTAATATGAGGTAGAAATGTCTGAGCATGTGCCTTTGGAGCACAGCATTTTATGGTAGTAAAATATGGGCTGTGGATAAACCGGAGCAGAAAAGAATCGAAGCATCTAAGATGTGATGCTATAGGCGAGTTTTTAAAACTAGGTGGACGCATATGGTAAGAAATGAGGCCGTTATGCGCAAAATGGATGAGGAAAACCATTTGCAGAAAACACCGACAAGGAGAACAAACGCGATGATAGGAGATCTGTTAAGCCAAAAGAAAATGACCTCCATGGTACTAGAGGAAGCTTTAGAAGATAGAAACTGTAGAGTAAGACAGAGATCGGAATACATCCAGCAAATAATAGAGGACGCAAGTTGCAAGCGCTACTCTGAGACAAAGAAGGCATAGGAGAGGAATTCATGGTGGGCCGCATCAAACCAGTCAGAAGACTGCTAACTCAAAAAAATAAAAAAAAAGGTAGCATGTCGCTCTTAACATGGGATTCATTCTCTTTCATTCTCATTCTCGTCTTGTGCACTATGACTCACAATTGATGGTAAGACAGGGCTAAAGGAATGAAGTGGATTTATATCAGACGACACTAGGGGAATTAAGACTTATGACACTAAAAGTCCTATAGGGATTTTCTGTTTGGTTAGAAGAGCAACTGGTGCTGGTCAGAGAGGAAAAAAAATCAGATTGACAATAGTAAGAAAAGCATTCCTGAGAAAGCGGTATTTGCTTTCATCTATTATGTATAGATGTAGATGTTGGCAAGTATTTGCTGAAGGTATTTCTGTGGCATGTAGCCCCGAACGTAAATGGTATGTGGAAGGAGAAGAAGAACCCATTTCTTCGAACGAGGGCATCATTAACATCTATTACAGATTGTCCGAAGGTATTTCTCTGGAGTTTAGCCTTGTACGTAAATGGTTCCTGGACGATAAGTGAATGACACAAGAGCAGAAAATCTTGAAACTAATGTGGAAGTATTGAATCTAACTGAGAGGAAAGAAATGCATGTCACAAGTTGACCAAGAGAAGGAATGTCATATGAAACACCTTTCAGTAGTCTAAATTTACAATCTGTTATCTTATTGGGCTACTTGTTTCGGCGACATATTACGCCATTTTCAGGCCCCCTGACCGGCGTGTAGGAAGCTCCCAGCCTCGGTTCCGGTCAAAAGAGGGTCCAGCATTCAATCTGTAGATTTAAACCTAATACAGCGATCACTGTATCAAGTAGAAATGTACAATTACCAATCATTGAAAGATGACACCTATTTTAACCACAACCGAGGTTAGGGGGCCTGAAGATGGCGTAACATGTCAGCGAAACTGCTAGCTCAATAAAATACCGGTTTGGAAATTTAAACTGCTGCAAGCTTTCTGATTTGACATTCTGTAGAGAACAGGTGAGGTTCCGCAACCATCTATGAAAAGGTGGATATACAGAGAAGAGAAGGAATAGTCTGTTTCGTAATGCAGGGAAGTGTGTGGGCTAAAAACTGTGTAATATGACCTAGAAATGGTTACAGTACGTGGTTTCAGTAAGCAGGTTCAAATGGCTGTAGCTTCCAGTAGTTATCCAGAAATGTAGGCCCTTGAACAGAAGAGTCACAAGCAAGGCCCAATACAAATTTCACAGCATATATGGTACTCATAATTAACCACAATAGTGCATATGGATTTCCAGCATTATGGTTCAAAATGGCTCTGAGCACTATGAAACTTGGCTTCTGGGGTCATCAGTCCCCTAGAACTTAGAACTACTTAAACCTAACGAACCTAAGGACATCACACACATCCATGCCCGAGGCAGGATTCGAACCTGCGACCGTAGCGGTCGCGCGGTTCCAGACTGTAGTGCCCAGCATTATGGGTTACGTGAAGTACGTATTAACCTTTTTTCTTTTTAATGTGTGTTCTTACTGATATTCTCTAGCTCTGTTCGTACAGATTGTCAACCGCAAAACAGAAGATTATTTTGCATTCCTGCTTCCTGGTTTCATTTATTACTTTAGAGCTCCATTTCCTCATTATATATTCCGCAATTTTTCTGACTTTCTAACTACTTTTTTGCTCATGAATGAAGTCAGATATATTCCAGGGCGATTCTTTGTTTAGGGAAAGTAACTCATTAGCACAAAAACTTAATTTCACGTTAATTCGTTTATGTATAAATGATTACCACGCAATCAGTCGCTGTGATGGATTTAATCCGGGATGCAAATTTTTTGAGTTATTTGCATACAAATTGCTCTTCTTTTCCACTTTGCGAGTCGGGAAACCTCATCGGAATCTCGGAAGGCGGTTCTTATCGAAACCTAATTTTCCGTTTCTCGTGCACGCCCCTTAATGGGCGCCCGACTATTCGCCTCCCCTCGTACCCAGTCCTTTGTCGGAATTTGTTAGCTGGCTGTCCCTCCGCGACGCTCGCAATCGCCTTGTGACTCACTACTGTATGTCGACGGAAATACTGATGCAGATCCCAGCTTTACTCATATGAATGAATAAGTGTGCGTTGCCTCTCAGTGTCTAAAAATGTTAAGATATTCTGCAGTACGTAGTCTGAAATGATAAGTAAGGAGGTACAGCTGTAGCCAGATGAAGGGTAGGATACATGAGAAGTGAATGGTGGGCTCCATGTGGTTCCCAAGTCGTGCAGCGACCGTAAACCATAAAATTACCAAATATCCAGCGAGTGCTTTCAACCAATATGTGCCCTAAGTAGTAATACTGCCCTAAGCAGAGGTCAAATACAAAGTTTATGTTGACCTCTGCTTGAGACAGTATTACTACTCAGGGCACATATTGATTGAAAGCACCCATGATTGCTGTTAATAAGTTGAAATCGATTTGCAAAAGTGAATAAATAAAACATGAATTTGCGGCTGGTTGCTGGATATTTGGTAATTTTACGTGAGAACTGTTACTGAGATGCCACGTAACATTTAATACAAATAGGTAAGGAGCTTGTGAGGCTGCGGGCTGTCTCAACACATCTCCTTAAGTTTTTTCGTATTTGCATCCGGCATTTGAGTTCGAGATTTTACCTGCTTCACCTCCTTTGCCCTCTATAGTAATTGTTACGAAGCTCAGTGGCAAAGTACGGCATTTTCTGTTCATTCTGCGGCTGACTGATACTGCCGCACGGGAGGAACGGTGAGAGTTCATTACTAGCATCCAAAATACATATAACGCCAACATGTATCCGTAAGGTCTGCTGACAGTTTGATGATAACACTGCTGAGAGCTCAACTAAACGTTCTTCTTAAAGTGTTCCTTGCTGTTACGGTTTAGAAGTTCGTTAAAGTGCGATATGCACCCTCAAGTGTAGAAGATAGGCAATAGAAAGAAAGACTCTAGCAAATCCATGACATCAATCCTGGAAGCATCCGAGAACGAATAATTCGCAAGACAAGAACGAAATAATGAGCAACAGGATGATAAGTGACATATTTTTATTTTTATTTACCGGCTTTTGGGAAGTACCCATACAGCCACCTCACTAGTGAAAAGTCAGTTATGGCGATACGAATGGGGTACAACACAGCACCCAGTCCCCGAGCTGAAGAATCTCCTACCTGGCCGGGAACTGAAACCGGGCCTCTTCAGTTAACGATCCGCTGCTCTGACCGCGCAGCTACCCAGGTGGACGATAACGCACTTGGGTACCGAATACGATTGAGGGGCGCTTTTGCCAGAATTTTATTTGTAACCAACAGTTTTTTTTCTTTTCAATGGTTTTGAATGAAGATATTTTGTCCTGTTGATACATGTGCTAATCAAATTTTTCCGTGTAACTATAGCTGACACAGTTGTACCAACTAAGTTTTGTTGCTCCCTCGGATATTATGCAGATGCACATTCACCCTTGTTTAAGTTTGTTGCAGATTCAGAGGAAGAAGATAATCCGACAACCCTCTCAATGTCAAGCCGAATAACGGCTTGCATAAGGTCCAAAGGTGGACCAACAACTTTATTGATTAGCTCAATTTGTGAAGCTCGTTCTCTTGAATAAAACATCCAGTTTTTCTGAAATTGTGATCATTCATTTGTCTGTACATGTACACAACATTTATCGATTTCCGTCCCATTCGGATAGTTTCTTCCTGTTGTGGTTTTTTTTTCTCTCTCTTTGATTGCAATTTCTGTAAGCGTGTGCATATAGTGGAAGGCACAGTGGCACACACGGGCGAAGGTGGTGACACGAAGTTAATTTAACTGGTATTGGCTCTGGGGTGTGCACACATCGCCCGTCGCTCTCATTGTTGATTATTCAGTTAGAATTTTTTAAGGGAAGCTCCAACTTAGATGGCAATACATCTGGCTTGAAGGGAGAACAAATGGTGTTTCTTTATCAGAGTGCTGGCTGCTCAGTTCACAGACACGGTTGGGTCCTCAAGGCACTGAATCAAATAGCAAGTGTGTGCGAGCACTATGGGCAGCTCATGTCAACACGACGAGACTGACCCGTTCTGCGCACACGCAAGAGGCCGCGGGAGTGAATGAACAGGGGTCAAGGAATCGTGGAGCTGTCAGAACATTCCATTGTAGCCCTTCAGCACTCCCGATGATTTCGCAACGGGCGTCAAACGCCCACAACAATGCATATGACAACAAATAATAATGTTTTCTCTCACGATTGAGAAAATGGTTCAAATCGCTCTGAGCGCTATGGGACTTAACTTCTGAGGTCATCAGCCCACTAGAACTTAGAACTACTTAAACCTAACTAACCTAAGGACATCCATGCCCAAGGAAGGATTTGAACCTGCGAACCATACTGTACCGCCTAGAACCGCTCGGCCACTCCGGCCGGCTCACGATTGAGAAGTACATTCCTTGTCACTCGTCACGCACAATGACGAAGCACTGTTGCGGGGTGTCGATGGTTCGAAACCGGGACTCCAGATGGCCGAGCTGAAGCCGGGACCCACCACTCCGCTTTTCGTCGGGAGGCTTGGCAAGTTCAATAGCGTAGAGGGGCAGTGCAGAGTGATACAGCGGTATTCGGAAGTATTCTTTTATTCACTTAATTTACAGTACTATAATGGGTGCAGTATAGTGCTGGCGTGCCGCCCGCAGTGTAGTCTCTCGAGTCCAGCCGGCTCAGCAACTCCTGGTATGCCGACACCGCTGTTCTGTCATCAAGGCCACTCAGCTGGAAGTCAGCCGCGCTCGCCCTGCAGCCGCTCGCCGAGGCATCGCGTCTTGCGCCGCGTAGATTCCTCGCGATTCCAGAGACTGTTGCAGTCCCTCGTCCCCGCCGCCCTCCGCCCCGTTTGGCCTGCTCTGTCCGACCATGGAAAGAAGGTGGATGTTCTGGTCACTGGTGGCCCTCGGGCCGCCGCTGCTCCCAGGACAGGACCGGACTCGAACCTGCACCCACCTGGATGCTGTGCCGCAGCTTGCCGCTAGTGGTGCTTGATGGATGGCAGCACCCACCCCCGTCACCGCTGCTGCTGCTGCACTGCCGCACCTCCTACAGCGTACACCTCGCCGGACCAAGATACGCCAGATGGGAAGCAAACGTAGCCTTTCCTGGACCCTCTGTAGACCACTGTCACTGCCCTCCTTCAGGCAGACCGTACCCGGCTGCCATTCCGTCCCACGCCAGTGTTGTGTCCCTGGAGGCGGAATACAAACCGAACAAGTACATAGAAATAAAGTACAGGTTACACAGAATATTACCAACATCGCTGCGAGACTGGCCGCCGTAAGCGTAGACTAGCACAGGTCCGACGGAAGCAAAAAGTGCCTATTTACACTGCTTCTGACGTAGTATCAGAGAGAGACAGAAACTATGGCAGGGGTAAATTCCCATATGTCAGCCACTAACACATCGCCCTCCGTGCTCTGGCCCAGTGCCCCCGCCTCATACATCGCAATAACTTCAAGCAACGCTGCAGTTCCGTGCCTCACTGTTGCTTCACTCCAAACAAATCGTACATGTAATACGCCGCTACAGCTCCACTCCATATTTACTCTGTCTGGCCTACTGGCTGCCGATCATTACCACACACTGCCGGCGGCCCCAGACTTCATCGCCCAACCGCACCTTTACTATAATTTTAAGAGAATTACCATTTCCTACGACTAAGACTAATACTAGTGCAGCACACCTCCCTCCTTTCAACTAGATTCGTCCCGAAACGAGATATAACAGACAAGGCCTGTGGTTGCGTAGACATACCTTGTTCACAAAACCTTCATTCTACGGACTGAAGCTAACGAGAACATCATAACATTAACTCTACACTTATACACTGTGTTGGGTTGGCAGAAGAGCCAACACCGTGTTACTAGAGGAGGCCGAAATGCACGCGTTTTAGCTCACGCAGGCTGGCGTGAGGAGGGAAGGACTATACTGACGGGAGGTCTGGAACATGACAAGGAATTATAATTCAGAAAGTGCCCTAATTACTTTGATACTTAACTTTAATCCATTAATGATGAACGTCGCTCTTGACGGTACATGCTTCACAATATTATATGTTCAGAATACATTCTTGAAAATGGCGCCTTGCTAGGTCGTAGCAAATGACGTAGCTGAAGGCTATTCTAAACTGTCGTCTCTGCAAATGAGAGTGTCTGTAGGCAGTGAACCCTCGCTAGCAAAGTCGGCTCTAGAACTGGGGCGAGTGCTAGGGAGTCTCTCTAGACTAGACCTGCCGTGTGGCGGCGCTCGGTCTGCAATCACTGATAGTGGCGACACGCGGGTCCTACGTATACTAACGGACCGCGGCCGATTTAAAGGCTACCACCTAGCAAGTGTGGTGTCTGGCGGTGACACCACACACTGTTTGCACTGGTTACCCATGCCGTAGGCAACTGATGTGTTGGCACCTCCTCTACTGGTACGCCTGTCCACACTCTCCACAGAGCTATACTCAAGAAAAATAGAAAAACGGAACACCCCGTGGCTGAAATGCTCACTGTCATTATTCTGTAAGTAAAATGCTGTTGTAACGTTCGGACGTGTTCCAATACTTTATTAACCGTGATAGATCCTTCCTGTGCATTAATAAAGGAATGCAACGTTTCCAAAAATTCTGGATTTAACGTGGAGTTTAAATACGTCAGATTCTGCATTGATAATATCTGCAGAACCCCTTCCCACTACAAGTCACTACAACATCGCACTATGTACTCAAAAACTGCCGATAGTACACTTCACCCCTATCGAACTCTCTGAGAATAGTCTCCCCCATACAATGATAAAACTAAAACAAACATGAAAAACGCAACTATTATCTGACCCACCAAAACATAAAAAAACGCCAGTTATCCCTTGATACAAAAACACAAAATGTAAACATGCCATACACTATTACACATATAATAACTCACTCCCTCCGTGACCGTAACGCATACGGAACTTTATGCGTCCGCAGTTGTCCCTCTGCTGCGACCTTCTTCTTCCGTTTACTTTGCCTAGCCTCTGCAACTGGGTCACTTCCTTGTCATATAGGTCCACCATTCCTTTAAATGGCTTTATTCTACTTACGTGGATAACGGATGTTTTTTTTTTGGCAGCTGCACTTTAAAATTTACAGGCGAAGTCATCTCCATGACCTAGTATGGTCCGTGGTACTTCGTCAAGAATTTTTTCGTCTTTCCTTTAGGCGTATGTGGATTCGTGATCAGCACCGATTGATCTACACTGTACTGTGGTAAAGGCCCAACCACTTATTCTGTTCTTCCTGCCTTTCTAACCCTTTCTAATTGGCCTTCTGTACCCTCTTCCAGGCTTCCCATATTGTCCGTGCAAGTTTCATGCGTCACCTTTAGCTCCCGATTGCGGATATAGAACGTCAAACGGTGATGGCGTCTTTCTTCCATAGACCACCTCGAACAGTGACATTCCGGCCCGCTAACGTATTTTGGTGTTATGACTAGATACCGCGTACGGAAGATAAACCTCCCAGTTATCATGGTTTCCATTCATATAAAAACTTATTATTTTTGAAATTGTCTTATATAATCTCTCCGTTCTCTCATCCACCTGCGGATGAAATGGACTGGTCCATAATTTTTTAATTCTCGATAAACGACACAACTGTGACATTAATTCGGACATGAAGTTCGTTTCCTGATCCGTAATTATGGTATCAGGCACCTCAAACTTCAAAAACCAGTTGTTGACTAAAGCTTGTGCTACCGTATTGCCTGTTGGTCTGGTATTGCGACCATGGCTAGAAACCACACCTGCATTATTTTAGAGGATGTATTCCTCGGAGAACTTCCTGGTCTATTAGACGACATTGACGACGCCCGTGCAGGGTAGCTTGATGTAGCTGCGACAGTTGCAGATGGCGTGACATCGCAATGTAACTTGCGCTGTAGCGTCTTTTACCGCTGCTGTACGGCGCTGTCGAAATGGTATTGGTGGTGGTAACATATTGATGCAGTGTGCTAGTATACGATTAATTACACATCCAATAAGAAATTGGGATACATTTGGCAGATGTAAGTAAGGTCATAAATATCTGTAAAGTGCGTTATAGATTGGCTAGACGATACCAGAAAGGGAAAATATGCTAATGCTGCAAATAATCTCAAAGAAATATATTTTTAAACAGTCCGTCAAACTGCATTCCACTAACAAACGTTTCACAGAACAACAAAGAGAAATGATTTTTATATGCTATCTTTTACGAGTGTCAGTGCCTCGATATTTGTAATATTACGCTTCATAATTTTGTAACAGGCGAAGTCTTCTTCCACCTTGGAAGCAAAAAGCATTATGAACCATAATGTCAGAAATAGCTTTCAAGCCGCCAATAATTAGTAAATAGCCCCGAAGCACCATTAGCATACGGCGGCATCATGGTGGCAAGGTGAGGATAAGGTGCATTATGCCAAACATCCATAGTTAGTGGCAGCGTATTGGTGAAAGAAGGTACTCCCGCACAGTGATCTGTAACTGACAAAATATCACCCAGCCACGATCTTTATTTACGATTCGAGTCAGATTAAAAAAAAATGGTTCAAATGGCTCTGAGCACTGTGGGACTTAACTTCTTAGGTCATCAGTCCCCTAGAACTTTGAACTACTTAAACATAACTAACCTAAGGACATCACACACATCCATGCCCGAGGCAGGATTCGAACCTGCGACCGTAGCGGTCACGCGGTTCCAAACTGAAGCGCTTAGAACCGCACGGCCACACCGGCCGGCGTCAGATTTAAAAAGCAGAGGATCAAATCGGAAAATTTTGGGTACGGCACAGTATATGAATGAAAGATATAAGTTTCTATTTTACGACGCGATGATATTTCCTCCAAAATTTGTATATTTGGTTGTTCATTAACGCAGTAACCAATATAGATGCACAAGAAACCGAGGGAAGGAAAGAAGATTCCACATAATGGTCCCGTCGACTGTGGGATCATTAGAAATGGGCACAAGCTCGGCTTAAGATAGTATACAAAGGATCCATCCGAGAATTTGCCTTAAGCGATTTAAGGGTTTAATCTAAAACCTAAATCTGTACAGTCAGAGGAGTATTAGCAACACTCTTCTCACTAATATGAGTTTAGTGTCTCAACATTGGCTCTCCTGTCTCGAAGCTGCAGCAAGTGTGTGCTCACGAAACTACTGGAAACGAGAGTAATTGTAAGGCATCATGTACATTCCGCACATGCTCTGAGTTTAGCCACAAACGGAGAACACAATTTCCCCGTCGATTAAAGCGGTGAAAAATAAAACACTGTCTCACAGATAAAGAGAAGCTGCCAAAAAATGCGGTAGGATGTCAATGAAAGATCGTTCGTCTACGAAAATCGGCTGGTACATAAATGAATAGAGTTGTTGTACTCTATGCCAGGTATAGCGGCCACTAGAGTGCATCAGTCGCATTTGTGTTTAGTGTTGTTACCAGACCTAACAGGACATATAACAGGCGTGAACAGCGTTTGAAGTTGGTTGGCCGCTGTGAGGAAAACGGAGACAATGCTTACTCGAATGAGACGGCGTTGTCAACACCCAAAAGAGTTTGAATGTGGACTCATTGTGGGTCTCCATTTGTTAGGCTGCGAGAGTGGTGCAGTACTCAAATTTGTGACGTGACAGTGGCCAGCAATACGGTCAGATGTTTCCCTGATGGGTAATGTGTAGGACCAGCTTTGACGTCACTCCGTCCCGGTGTCAGTACTCCGGATATCAATGAGAAGATACAACAGTTGTGGGCCAGCTTGCCTCAGGAGATTATACAAAGGCGACACCTTCCTAAACGAATACAGGCCAGACTGCGTGCTACACAATAGTGATAAGTGGGTCCATACAGTCAAATTCTTAGTAAAATTTGATTTGAAATTGTAATAACTAAAATAACATTGCATATCCAGTGAAGTTTCATTCCGTTTCCTCCTAAACTTCAGCATGCTTCACTTATTTTGTCAGGGAGCGTAGCTTTCGGTCAGTACTTAGAGTACTGACAAATGGCGGAAGATAGATACGGTGTGATAAAAATCATTGCTGACGTCTGCACAAATGGTAATTGCGTTTTCATCAGCTACTTTAAAATGTCGCTTTGGAAGAGCTTCGTATAGCTAGAGAAATTTGCTTTACAAAGAAAACATAACGGCAACAAAGTCACAACTATTTTCGACCACTATGCTGGACATCACATAACTCCTTATGAAGACTGCTGCAGTGTTGAGCATTGATATTTTCTACTATCAGAAGAGAATACACTAAATTTTTTTTGAAAAACTACCTCTCCTATCAAAGTCCCGTATACTTATAAAGTAGTCCTACATGATCAATTCAGTTTCAGTTAAAAATTTCACCAACTGATATTTAATGTTCAGTTTTTGTAAATATACGAAAAATGTTCTTCAAAATAGTGTTAAAATCAGTAGCCATGGTTCTTCAGATACTGTTTTAATTATACTTTATCGTACAGATAAGGGAAAAAAGTCTGTCTTTTGCTAAGGAATGTTGCCTCTTCATGCTAGGCGTCAATTCTGGTAGAAAATTTCAGTTGTGTATTTAAAATTAACATGTAATTGCTGAAATTGTAAATATATTGAGATATCTGGAAAACAATCTCTGCTACAAAGAAGGAGACTAAAGAGTGAGCGTAGCCATTACTCATACGCAGAACATATAGTAAAAGAAAATAACCACACCACTGGGAGGAAAACGGGCGTGGTAGTGTTATGCCATATCAACAAAGGAACGGCAACGTTGCAGGAAGAATGTTTCGTATGGAAGACCATAAATGAAACGAAAATATGCTAAGTGACAAAAAGGCGATGGCATTAGGACACTATTTTTGCTAATCCAAAATTACCACAAGAACAACAAGCACACATACATAAACAGCGCCCATCCACCCACACTCCCTCCACCCCCACCAAAAAATGCCACTCCGCTCTGTCTTGCTGCAGCTCCCATGATTTCCCAGTCAGCCCTATAACATGTGAGCAAGACATTGTGTAGCGTGCTACAGGACATGTTATGTGCGGCGAAGTGTTTTAATGCGCCCTATCAACTGAAAGCAAGTACTCTGTGCATCTAGTACATACAGAGCATACAGAAGAGCACATGGATACTTGAAAAGCATGTAAATCTGAATCTAAGAGCAGAAAAACACAAACATAAATCTCTAAACATTATATACGGTAATTTAAATGGGCTAAGTAAAGTTACTACGGTTCTCTTATCAAAATACTTATAGTTAATTTTCTTTATACTGCAGGCCACTGACGATGCCCATCATGAATAGGAGTAATTTGTGTGCTAGACAAAAATGAACAAACAGTTGCAAAAAAAGTAATTCTTTTCTTATCTGTATAATAAAGCATCATTGTCTTGAAAATCTTACTCACCATGGAACTTGGTTCTTCTGCACGCACCACCCTGCGGCAGGCATCCAAATACAGCACATTTAGTTTCGTGTACTTGAAACAAAAGACTGCAGAGATCCTTTCACTGCAATGAACAATGCGCCTAAAACAGAAAAGTTATCTTTAATTACTGTTGCTGGAGAGCAATTTCCATTAGTGGAATGAGTTTAATTAGGTAACAGTAAACGTTTAGATGAAAAGTGAATCTCAATTTTACTCCGTAAGCACATCAGTAGTAAAACTTTACCTTTTGTGAGTCTAGAGATACCAGTACCCAACAAGGCTACGTGGACAGGAAACAGGATCCGGGAGACGCCATGGAAGACTAATTCTGGTTGCATAAGCGTTAATTAAGGCTGATCTCGGCCGCTGGTGTATTGCCTGTTCGTAATTAACAACAGCGTCAGCAATTATTATCGCCAAGTAGGCGTCTTTGTAAGGGGCGCGCAGGCAATATATAGCGGCGCTCCGTGGCCCCACCCACGAGGCGTCTCCACCAACCACGGCACCTGGGCCTCCCCAGCGAGGGTAACGTATAGTTATTAAACGTCGAGATACCGCTCCGCTCTCCCCAGCCGGTCATTCACAGCCGTCTAATTATCTGATACTGGCTTAAAAATCGTCGCATTTTTCTCTACGGACGGGGGTGGGGGACGGGTGAGGTAGCGATTGTAGGGAGAACCAAAGGGCGAAGACATTTGACTCGCGAGCCGTGGGACGTTTTATCCTGCTGCAACCGAAGTGACTGTCCAACAATAATGCCGTTATAAAGGGGTACGTAGGCTTCTGTGGTAGAGGTTAGTCTTACGAGAATCGTTCTCGTTGCACAGTTGCGTAAAATAGTAAAATAACCGACAAGTCTTTTGTCGGCCTTCCTGAGGACGTAAACTGAACCCCCTTTTAAACGAACAGTTTCCTTGTCTTCTTCGACTACTCGATGCAAGTGAATCTACTGCAGCGCCCATAACGTTTTATTCCTGTACTGAGTCTCGCTTGTGACATTTTCGTACATACGCAGACGCCAAAACTGTATGTTTTGTGAGAGTTGTCTGCTGTGCAGTTGAAATCTGAAGGGTGAATGTGGTACTATGAGGAACCATACTTCTTGACAAATGTTTGAATGTACTAACAGAATATGGGAACAATCAATAATAATAGAACAAAATATAGCTTGTTGTGAGTCTTCTTGACAAATGTCCTATAATATTTCTCCACAATCTTGGGAACTGAAACCGTAGGAAAACTACCGTCCAAACATTTCAAAACGTCTGCATTTATTATTCGAGAAAATAATTACTATTAAAGATACTACACTATATTATTATTTCGTTTTCTCTCTAAGTGCCAAAAAACGTGGAAATTTCTTTTGCTGTTTAAACAGATCGGAGTTTTTCTTTGTTGAGTGTTCATTAGAAAATAATTTTGTGAATTCATCTCCTGCGCCAACCTCTTCATTTCAGAACAGCACTTACACCCTACTTCCCCAGTTATTTGCTGGATGTATCACAGTGTCAGTGTAGACTGGCAATGGCAAGAAAAGTCTTCCTCAAGAAGAGAAATTTGTTAACCTCGCTATAGACTTAAGTGTTAGGAAGGCTTTTCTGAAGCCATTTGTCTACAGTGTAACCAAGTATGGTAGTGAAACATAGACGATAAACAGTTTAGACAAGAAGAGAATAGAAGCATTTGTAATGTAGTACTTGCTGAAGAATTCAGATGATTGGATGGATAGATCATGTAGCTAATGAGAAGGTACTGAATAGAGTCAGGGAGGCAAGAAATTTGTAACAAAACTTTACTAATACGATGGATTAATTGACAACGCATTTTCTGAGACCAAAGGACCACCAATTTAGCCCTGGAGAGTAGTGTGTGAGCTGGCGGGGGGGTTTAAAATCGCAGAGGGAAACTAACAAGGGAACTTCCCCATCGCACCCCCCTCAGATTTAATTATAATTGGCACAGTGGATAGGCCTTGAAAAACTGAACACAGATCAATCGAGAAAACAGGAAGAAGTTGTGTAGAACAGTGAAAAAAATAAGCAAAATATACAAATAGAGTATTCCATGCGCAAGATAGGCAACATCAAGTATAACGTGAGGTCAGGAGCGCCGTGGTCCTGTGGATAGCGTGAGCAGCTGGGGAGCGAGAAGTCCTTGGTTCAAGTCTTCCCTCGATTGAAAAGTTTAATTTTTTATTTTCAGACAATTATCAAAGTTCAGGCACTCACACATCTACATCTACATCCATACTCCGCAAGCCACCTGACATATTCAGATTTGCTTGGACATATGCAGGATTTGACGGTCTACACACAGAACAATTGGAGAACGTTAAAAACATATGTTTTGACAGAGCACAGGGAAAACAGTGCGACTGTGAAACTGTTGCATTCATTTGTTGCAATTTATTTGACAAACTCTTATGTTTTCATCACTTTTTTGGGAGTGATTACCACATCGACAAGAAAACCTAAATCGGGCAAGGTAGAAGAATCTTTTTACCCATTCGCCAAGTGTACAAGTTAGGTGAGTCGACAACATATTCCTGTCATGTGACGCACATGCCGTCACAAGTGTCGTATAGAATATATCAGACGTGTTTTCCTATGGAGAAATCGGTTGACCTATGACATTGCGATCACATGTTTTCGGTTCCCATTGGAGAGGCACGTCCTTTCGTCTACTAATCTCACGGTTTTGCGGAGCGGTCGCAAAACACAGACACTAAACTAATTACAGCGAACAGAGACGTCAATGAACGAACGGACAGATCATAACTTTGCGAAAATAAAGAAAGTAAACTTTTCACTCGAGGGAAAACTTGAACCAAGGACCTCTCGTTCCGCATCTGCTCACGCTATCCACGGAACCACGGCGCTCCTGACCTTACACTATACTTGATGTTACCTATCTTGCGCATGGGCTACTCAGTTTGTATATTTTGCTTATTTTTTTCATAATTCCACACAACTTCTTCCTGTTTTCTCGATTGATCTGTGTTAAGTTTTTCAAGGCCTATCCGCTGTGCCAACTTATAACTGCTTCTGAGGGGTTTGCGATGGGAAGGTTCCCTTGAATGATATGAATACAGTAATCATATAGAGAAGGATATAGGTTTCAGTATTTATTCTAAAATGGAGAGACTTGCACAGGATAGAGTAGCATGGAGAGCTGCATCGAATTACTCTTCCGACTGTAGTCTACGACACCAACAACATTCCAATCTCTGTCTTTCTCTGTAGTTTTTGCCCTCTGCAGATCAGTTAATACGATGCTGGTTATTTACTGATGTCTTAACACATCCGCTATCATCATGTATCTGGTTCCTGTCAGCCTTTTCCATGCGTTCCTGTCTTCTCCGATTCTTCGGAGAAACTCCTCATTCGTTGTCTTATCAGTCCACTTTACTTTCGATGTTCTTCTGTAGCACCACGTCTCAAACGCTTCGATTTTCTTCTGTTGCGGTTTTCCCAGTGTCAGTGATTCGTTACCATACAATGCTGTGCTCCAAAGATAGATTCTCAGATATATTTTCCTCAAATTTACTCCTATGTTTCATGCCAGTAGACGTCTCTTGGGTATCAAGGGCCTTATTATCTGTGCTAGTTTGCTTTTTATGTCCTTTCTTCGTCCGTCGTGGATTACTTTGCTTCCAGTGTAGCAGAATTCCTTAAATTTGTCTATTTCATGATCACCAATTTTGATGTTTAGCTTCTCGCTATTCTCATTTCTGTTACTTCTTGTTACCGCGGTCTTTTTACTCTCAGTCCAATTTCTATACTCATTAGACTGTTCATTTAATAAGATTCATACTACAATTCTTGTTCACCTTCAGGATAGGAATGTCATAGCCAATCTTATGATTGATATTTTTTCACCCTGAATTTTAATCGCACCGTTAAACATTTCTTTCACTTCCATCATTGCTTCTTCGATGTTTATATTGAACAGCAGGGGCGACAAACTACATCCTTGTCTTACACTCTTTTCTGTTCGAGCTCCTTGTTTTTTGTCTTCCAGTCTTGAGTCCTCTCTTGGTTCTGGTACTTACTGTCTATTTCTCATATTGTCCTTTCCCTATAACTTACTTCCACTTTCCTCAGAATTTCTATCCTGCACCAGTTTAGGTTATCGACCGCTTTTTTAATGGCAACAAATCTTATCATCAGGTTTTGATTTTTCTTCAGTCTTGTTTCCATTATCAAACGGATCGTTAGAACGTCCTCTGTGGGACCTTTACTTTTTCTAAAACCAACCAACCGACATGTAACAAATCCTTAGTTTCCTTTCTATTCATCTTTAAATTATTTTTGTCGGTAGGTTGGATGCCTGAGCTGTAAGGCTAATTGTGGGACAGTTCTCTCATTTATCGGCCCTTACTATCGCCGGTATCCGAAAGTTCTATGGTGCCTCCGCACTTCCCCCAATTAGTTTAGGAATTCGAGAGAATGTTATCTATATCTTCTGCCTTATGTGATCTCAAGTCTTCCAGCGTTCATTTACATTCTGACTCTAATGCTGAATTTTTCATATCGACTCCAATTTCTCCTACTATCACGACGTCACGTAAGTTCTCCCCCTCATGTTCCATTCCTAAATGATTTATATTCCTTCTGTACTGTATTGTACTTCCTTCTCTCGTCGATTAGTTGAAATATTTCATCTGTTGCACAAGGTTTCTCTGCCCTTATTTTCCTTGTACTTATGCTTGTCTGTCTAGCATTTGTGACTGTGCTTATTATAGATGCCTACTAGCTGTCAACTGAACTGCATACTCTTGTACTCCTCATTGCAGTATCCACAAGTTCAGTGAGCTTCAAATGCATCTGCATGACACTTTCTTCCACACTGATTCTTTCAGCTGATTGTCTTGAACTTCAGTCTACTCTTCATCATTACGAAATTATGATCTGAATCTTTATCTCCTCCTGGATACGCCTTACAATCCGATTTTTGATTCGGAAATCTCTGCCTGGCCAGGGTATAATCCATCTGGAATCTTGCCGTGTCTCCGAGTCTTTCCCAAGTATAATTCATCTTTTTGTGGTTCATGAACAAAGTATTCTCTATTACCATGTGATATTTAGTGCAGAACTCAATCAGTCTACCTCCCCTTTCATTCCTACTGCCAACCAACATCCTCCTGTAATCATTTCTTCTATTCCTAAACCAACAACTGCCTTCCAGTTTCCACGATTATCAGATTTTCGTCTACTTCTAGATGCTGAATTAGCATTACTTTGTCTGGAGCTGCTCGAGGAGCACCTGCGGCAGAATTGCGCCAGGCAGTAATAAGGGACGCCGACCAACAGCTAGCTAGCTGCCGCCGTTCAGCACCAGCCCGATGATGCTGTATCAAGTCACTGACGACGCGACAAAGCAGAGGGCTCAAGGCAACGCACTGCCCTGCCGCGCCAGACTCCTTTTATTATAACGACCAATGGCACTGACACTGTACCCTCTAGCACGATACCCACTATTAACGTAACCTACCCTTGCATGACATGGCCGGCCGCGGTGGTCTAGCGGTTCTAGGCGCGCAGTCCGGAACCGCGCGACTGCTACAAAATATCAAAAAGCGAACCGTTATTTAAGGTTGTGGTAGAATTCCTGTCCTCGGAGGAACCTTTGCAATGTATCACGAAAATCATAGAGATTAAGAACACACATGAACATACTGCTATAATGTACGTTAGCACTGCGAGAGTAGGTTAACTTCCGATGTTAGCAGACGACGCGGCAGCCCCTGGTTCTGAGAGTGCAAATTCTGCAGCATACTAAAGACTTCAGAACTCAGCTGTCGGTTCAGTCAATTAATCAGTGACGTCACTGACCCACTAGTGAAACGCTTTCCGGCTGCTTTACACGCAAGCACATGACATACACCCGTAACGAGAAGAGAATTCTGTTTTCACCAGACATTCGCTCGTCATATTTGATACATGTCATTGCCCCTAAAATAGCATTGGTCGGTGTTAGGAGAGAAGTAGAGAATGGAAGGCAGTCTAATCTTGAATTAACTACTAGCTGTTGATTACGAATTGGTGACAACGCTGTGGAGCCGTACATACCCAAATTTGGTCGCTGAGAAACGACGTCAGTTGTGTGTACGCTGTTCATTTAGTCCAGGGATAGTCAGCCGTTTTGCCTAGCGTCCGCCTTTCTATATCTGTTAGCAGTAAACTTTTCTAATTGCCCACCGGTCCCACGGTAATGGTGGTTAATAAAGTAGGGAAGTAACTCGACATTATAAAGTTTGTACAAATAATTACTTACCAGACACTTCGTGAAAAAATTTCGTTGAAGCCTAACGAAAATAAGTGCCGCAACACGACGTTGCATGGACTCGACTAATGTCTGAAGTAGTGCTTGACGGAATTGGCAACATGAGTCCTGCAGTGCTATTCATAAATCCGTAAGAGCACGAGGGGTGGAGATCTCTTCTGAACAGCACGTTGCAAGGTATCCCAGATATGCTTAATAATGTTGATGTCTGTATTAGTTTGGTGGCCAGCGGAAGTGATTAAACTCAGAAGAATATTCCTGGAGCAACTTCATAGCAATTCTGGAAGTATGGGTGTCGCATTGTCCTGATGGAATTTCCCAAGTCCGTCGGAATGCGCAGCGATTATGAATGGATGCAGGTGATTAGACATGTCACATCCCCTGACAGAGTCGTATCTAGACATATCAGGTGTTCCATATCACTCCAACTGCACATGCCCCACGCCATTACAGAGCCTCCACCAGCTTTAACAGTCCCCTGCTGACACACAGGGTCCATGGATTCATGAGGTTGTCCCTACACCCGTACACGTCCATCCACTCGATACAATTCGCAACGAGACTCGTCCGACCAGGCAACATGTTTCCAGTCATCAACAGTCCAACGTCGGTGTTGACGAGCCTAGGAGAGGCATGAAGCTTCATGTCGTGCAGTTATCAAGGGTACATGAGTGGGCCTTCGGCTCGGAAAGCCCATATCAATTATGTTTCGTTGAATGTTTCGCACGCTGACACTTTTTGATGGCCCAGAATTGTAATTAGCAAGAATTTGCGGCAGGGTTGCGCTTTTGTCACACTGGACGGTCGTCGTTGGTCCCATTCTTAGAGGATCCTTTACCTGCCGCAGCGATGCCGGGGGTTTGATGTTATACCGGATTTCTCATACTCACAGTACACTGATGAAATGGTCTTATATGAAAAATCCCCATTTCATCGCTATGTCGGCGATAGTGTGTTCCATCGCTCATGGGCCGACGACAACACCGCGTTCAAACTCACTTACATCTTGCTAACCTGCCATTGTTGCAGCAGTAACCGATCTAACAACTGCACCAGACGCTTGTTGCCGACCGCAGCGCCGTATTCTGCCTGATTACTTATCTATGTATTTCAATACGCATACATATACCAGTTTCTTTCGTACTTCAGTGTATAACCACCGGTAGGCAGTTAATTCTCGCCCACTATGTATTTACGTCTTACACGTTATTCATAAGAGTTTTGTAGATTGTATTTTTGTAGTTAATAGTCGACCATTAATAACTAAACTGAAAGTAATAAAATTGGTTACCAGCTTCATTTAGACAGCTGTACATTAAATGCGATTTTTAAGCGAAGCGATTATTTCTTCTTTTGCCAGATGTGAATGTCCCGAAGGCGGCTCTTTGCCTTCTCTTCTGTTGAGTCTAAATTACGCAAAGTCATATGTTATTGTGCGTTGCAGTCTAAGTACGGGGTAGCACAAGGAAAAAATCAAACTTGGAAATTAAAATAACTTTACTGTATGCCGCGAATGAATGTGTTGTCTGTGGTATAGTGACAGCGGCAAACGTCACACACCAGCAATTGATTTAGATCCAACTTCTCCTAATATAATGCCGACTGACTGCAGTGACTCTCAGGCTGTAAACTGCCTAAATTCCAGCTGTTATCGTGCGTCTGTTCGTCAGAGCCAGACGAAATATCTAGCAAGCGTCTCGTGGTGTAGTCCTTGAGGAAACAACACTCACGATTTTGTCCTCCTCGTCAGGACTCTTCCTGGAGTCATTGGCTGCCGTCATCGCGCTGCTGTCAGTCTGTATGATGCTCGCATTTCATTCCGTCAATGTTCCCCAAAGTTCGAATGATGCCGATAAGCTGCATGTGCACGTCGGCTGCAGGTCATGTTGTATGGTGAACTGCACTTTAAACTTTCCAGTAACGCCTGAAGGCCATCACGACCTCGCAACACTCTTTATCTATAGGAATAAGAAAAGAACTTCGAGCTACAATGAAAATTTTATCAACAGATTCTACAGTGTTGGAAATACCGAAGTACCAGTACGGTGGCGTTTGGTGAAGCGGTTCATGGTGTAACTACACTTTACAGTTCCGTCCGTGTAAATATCGTCTGCCTCCGTAACCGAGTGGTGAAAGTGACTGACTACCATGTAGAGCCCCCAGGTTCGTTTCCCTCCACTGTCTGGGACTTTTCGTGGTGGAAGGACTTTAACTGGGTGCATCCAGTCCCGCGAAAGCAATTGAGGAGCTACTTGACCGACCGCTAGCTACTCCACACCACGAGAACTAACTTCGGACGGGAGAGTAGTGTTCTGAAACCTTTCCAATCCATACCACCTCACATGGCGCCATTGTCAGAGGATGACATGGTGCTGGGACGAAACCAATGGGCCCGCTAGGGCCGCTGGACGGAATTTGCGCTTACGCTCATGTATCTTGAATGCCATAAAATGAGCAAAGCTATAAAAGACATACAGGGTGTTACAAAAAGGTACGGCCAAACTTTCTGGGAACATTCCTCACACACAAAGAAAGAAAATATGTTATGTGGACATGCGTCCGGAAACGCTTACTTTCCATGTCAGAGCTCATTTTACTTCTCTTCAAATCACATTAATCATGGAATGGAAACACACAGCAACAGAACGTACCAGCGTGACTTCAAACACTTTGTTACAGGAAATGTTCAAAATGTCCTCCGTTAGCGAGGATACATGCATCCACCCTCCGTCGCATGGAATCCCTGATGTTCTGATGCAGCCCTGGAGAATGGCGTATTGTATCACAGCCGTCCACAATACGAGCACGAAGAGTCTCTACATTTGGTACCGGGGTTGCGTAGACAAGAGCTTTCAAATGCCCCCATAAATAAAAGTCAAGAGGGTTGAGGTCAGGAGAGCGTGGAGGCCATGAAATTGGTCCGCCTCTACCAATCCATCGGTCACCGAACCTGTTGTCGAGAAGCGTACGAACGCTTCGACTGAAATATGCAGGAGCTCCATCGCGCATGAACCACATGTTGTGTCGTACTTGTAAAGGCACATGTTCTAGCAGCACAGAGTGTCCCGTATGAAGTCATGATAACGTGCTCCATTGAGCGTAGGTGGACGACACTAAAATGAGCTCCAACATGGAAAGTAAGCGTTTCCGGACACATGTCCACATAACATCTTTTCTTTATTTGTGTGTGAGGAATGTTTCCTGAAAGTTTGGCCGTACGTTTTTGTAACACCCTTTATAGGAAGGAGAGACGGCAAGACCTGTAGAGGAATGCGAGACATGCACTTCTCAGAAGTCTGTGCTAACATTGCGTGCTATCGACAGCGTTTTGGTTTACTCTGAAATTCTAAAGGAGTGGTCTGAAATGCCCAATGAGAAATTGTGTCTTCGTCCTCCCAGGATAATTCGCTGTACTGCGAATGTCCTTGCGCGTCACTTCGTTTATTAAAAGCTAATTTCCTGCAGTCTTCAGGAACTGCACGTATTTAGGCTACATCTGGTACCATATGTGATCACGCATAAGTGACTCTGAAAATTCATGTCGTCACCAAATGCAGCATAATTGCACGCTAAGTGGAAGCTAACAAGCAAGTGTGAGTGAAAAACTAAAGTGTCTCGGAAACTGCACACTACACACCAGTCCCAACTTAAGTCGATAGCTGTTCAGCGTTTTAATCATTTTTGGAAATTCTCAGAGAGCTCATACACCAGAACAGACTGAAACGTTCCTCATCTTAAGAAAAGAAAATCTGAGTATTCAAAATCAAAATTTTCGGTACCACTTAACTCAGAAAACTGTGGCAGAACTTAAAATGTGCATATTCATTTGGGAGCCTCAATCGATCCACCACAGAAATAAATGTAAACATAAAGATAGTAGGTCGCGTCAATCAATTTTTTGTTAAAATGTTTCGTTGAACTTTCTTGTTGCCTATCCTCCTCAAACATAATATTATCAGATTCTCTGATAGGTTTCTACATCTACGTCTATATTACGGTACGCAAATTATTTTACTATGTGCAGCAGTTGGTATTTGTACATTATTGACTGGTGTGTGAAAATAAAACTTAAAAAAAGTAATCATTTGTTGGATGAATATCTGTTCACGTTCATATTAACTAAAGGTGCAAGAAAATGACCGCTTATCTACAATTTACTAGAGAAAGAAAGAATACTGATAAATGAGAATGCTCATAATATTTTTGTACATTGAGATGAGTTTCTAAATTTGATGTAAAAATAGCCATTTAAAAATTTTCAGAAGAATAAGATTTAGGTTGAATCTGGGAGTAATGCTTAAAAGTCTTTCCTTTAAATGAAAAATTCCTGATGGTAATTTGATACTGACGAGAACTGAGGCCACTAATGTTTGAATACGATATCAAAAGAAATGTGACTAACAGCAGAGATCGGCTGGCAGCATACATCCTGTAGCCTCGGTTTTGAAATGAAGTGAATGGTAACGAGTAAAACTGTAGAGGAGATAGAGGCATGAGTATAGTAAGCAAGTTCCAATGGGTATAGGTTGCAATCTTCAGACTGAAGACCACAACAACATTAATGAAACAACGAATAGGGAACTGAGTGCTTCTGCATTTCAAAATCGAGTAGCTATAAAAATGTGCATTATGGAGATGCAAGAAGTATAGATAACGAAACAAAAATGTGTAATGATGAATCCTCTAACCTAACTACTGGCTCCGTATTCAGTAGAGCATTTCTGGAAAGTCACTGAGCTATTTTCAATAGAGATTTGCGCCGTTAGTGTGTAAGACGAGTAGAGCGACTGAGGTTGAGATAAACGGAACAAATTCAGCGGCAGCAGTATACGCTGTCCCCGTGAAATGTATAATGTTTGTTTTGGCGATTCATCATGTGCAGCCAATATCGTAACTGTACGATTCTCCTGTACCGCGGACGTCCACATGACAAACTGTTCTCAATACCGAGAATAAATATCGTGGCATTGGGTTTGCGAAATGACAGAATCTGCGGCAGAAATCAGAACAGTTGCACAGTTGCATTGGATTTGCGTTTTAAAAAATATGATTCTTGCTTAGGTGTTCTCTACTCCCTTCGCTTCCAGGATGCGCTTGTGTAAATTTTGGTCCGCTGAAATAAAATACGTAGTCGTTCATTTTCGCCCATGCTTACAGTCTGCTTCAAAGTCCTAAAATTATGGAAAAGTGACCATTACAAACGACAAAAAAATTTGGATGAGAGCTTTAGTTAACACACACTCACACACGCGCACGCACAACCACCCACCCACCCTCACACACACACACACACACACACACACACACACACACGCACACACACACACACAAAGGCGCGCGAATGCGCACTCACATACGCACATGCACGCACCCACACGCAGGAATGAGAGCGTATGTAAGCAACCATTCAAATGTCAATTAATGGTGAACACATTGAATATACTGCAATCTCGACAATGGGGCCAGTAGCAGTGCGATTAGCCAGTTGATAGGCGAGACATATAGCTGATACAACAATGTTCTCTTTTGGTCAGTCACAGGAGACACACACACCTCTGAGGAATAATACAGAAGACGCTAATTGGAGGAACTGACGTGTTTGGAAACAGTCATTCAAGGTGATGGATTTCTCTTTCATGGTACTGACACTGCAGGCGGGTGTTAAGGGCTGTATGGTGTGTGGCATAAGTATGTGGTACAACTTTTAATATGTGATACAGGTAAAGGGAGAGCTTAAAGCCACTATTTTATCCCAGTATCCCACAACTGAATTTGATTTTGTACGGTTAACTTAACTACCTTACGCTTCTTCAGTGAAATGCAGTGGAAATTATTACTAGTAATACTAGTAGAAGAGTTTTGATACTTGCGGAGCGAAATAACTGATGATGGTCGAAGTAGAGAAAATGTAAAATGTAGAGTGGCGATGGCAACGAAAGCGTTTCTAAGGAAGAAAAATTTGTTAACCCCGAGTATAGATTTTAGTGCCAGGAAGTGTTTTCTGAAAGTGTTTGTATGGAGTGTAGCCATGTATGGTGAGAAACATGGACGATAAATAGTTCACACAAGAAGAGTATAGAAGCTTTCGAAATGTGATACTACAGAAGGATGTATAAGTTTATATGGGTAGCTTACGTAACTAATGAGGAGGTCCAGATTAGAACTAGGGAGGAGTTTGTGACACAACTTGACTAGAAGAAGGGATCGGTTGGTAGGACATGTTCTGAGGCATCAAGGGATCACCAATTTAGTATTTGATAGCAGCGTGGACTGTAAAATTCGTAGAGGGAGACCAAGAGATGAATACAATAAGCAGATTCAGAAGGATGTAGGTTGCAGTAGGTACTTGGAGATAAAGAAGCTTGCACAGGATAAAGTAGCATGGACAGCTGCATCAAACCAGTCTCTGGAATGAAGACCACAACAGCAACAACAATCATTGACTTACTTCTGCTATCTCGTTTGTACGGTTTAATTTAGATACATATTGATTCAAAGCGGGAGTTGTATTTAACTTGTTAGATGTAAGTAATAGTAAGTCAAGTGAGCAGTTTTCATTCTAGGTCCTAAGGACAGCTACTAAGGTTCTAGAGATAGTATTTGACTACTAGACTCTACTGACACATACATACACTCCTGGAAATGGAAAAAAGAACACATTGACACCGGTGTGTCAGACCCACCATACTTGCTCCGGACACTGCGAGAGGGCTGTACAAGCAATGATCACACGCACGGCACAGCGGACACACCAGGAACCGCGGTGTTGGCCGTCGAATGGCGCTAGCTGCGCAGCATTTGTGCACCGCCGCCGTCAGTGTCAGCCAGTTTGCCGTGGCATACGGAGCTCCATCGCAGTCTTTAACACTGGTAGCATGCCGCGACAGCGTGGACGTGAACCGTATGTGCAGTTGACGGACTTTGAGCGAGGGCGTATAGTGGGCATGCGGGAGGCCGGGTGGACGTACCGCCGAATTGCTCAACACGTGGGGCGTGAGGTCTCCACAGTACATCGATGTTGTCGCCAGTGGTCGGCGGAAGGTGCACGTGCCCGTCGACCTGGGACCGGACCGCAGCGACGCACGGATGCACGCCAAGACCGTAGGATCCTACGCAGTGCCGTAGGGGACCACACCGCCACTTCCCAGCAAATTAGGGACACTGTTGCTCCTGGGGTATCGGCGAGGACCATTCGCAACCGTCTCCATGAAGCTGGGCTACGGTCCCGCACACCGTTAGGCCGTCTTCCGCTCACGCTCCAACATCGTGCAGCCCGCCTCCAGTGGTGTCGCGACAGGGGTGAATGGAGGGACGAATGGAGACGTGTCGTCTTCAGCGATGAGAGTCGCTTCTGCCTTGGTGCCAATGATGGTCGTATGCGTGTTTGGCGCCGTGCAGGTGAGCGCCACAATCAGGACTGCATACGACCGAGGCACACAGGGCCAACACGCGGCATCATGGTGTGGGGAGCGGTCTCCTACACTGGCCGTACACCACTGGTGATCGTCGAGGGGACACTGAATAGTGCACCGTACATCCAAACCGTCATCGAACCCATCGTTCTACCATTCCTAGACCGGCAAGGGAACTTGCTGTTCCAACAGGACAATGCACGTCCGCATGTATCCCGTGCCACCCAACGTGCTCTAGAAGGTGTAAGTCAACTACCCTGGCCAGCAAGATCTCCGGATCTGTCCCCCATTGAGCATGTTTGGGACTGGATGAAGCGTCGTCTCACGCGGTCTGCACGTCCAGCACGAACGCTGGTCCACCTGAGGCGCCAGGTGGAAATGGCATGGCAAGCCGTTCCACAGGACTACATCCAGCATCTCTACGATCGTCTCCATGGGAGAATAGCAGCCTGCATTGCTGCGAAAGGTGGATATACACTGTACTAGTGCCGACATTGTGCATGCTCTGTTGCCTGTGTCTATGTGCCTGTGGTTCTGTCAGTGTGATCATGTGATGTATCTGACCCCAGGAATGTGTCAATAAAGTTTCCCCTTCCTGGGACAATGAATTCACGGTGTTCTTATTTGAATTTCCAGGAGTGTAAATAAGGTAGGTAGGAGGTAAACGCTCAACGCATTTATTTAACTATAAGTAATCTAATTGGTTAACGTTACAGAGCTGCTATGAAACACCACGTATTTGAACTAAACAATTCAAAAGATGTAATAATCAGATAATTGTTGCAATAACAATCTTTCTTATCTTTCTTGTAGGTCACTGAAAATGAATAACACACTTACGTGATACATGTTTCTTTCAGTACGATAAAAGAAAAAAGTAATTCAGCCGAGAGCTATTTCCGCAAGAAGTCAGCCAGGACAGCCTTAAGCAGCAGAAAACAAAGCTCAATTGTAAAAAGGAATAATAAATTATCTTATCGTCAAGATAAACGGCACTAGCTATTACTCGATTAAAATTTGATTAGTTTAATCTATAAACTTCATCTTCGTATCTTATTTTCATATTTAAAGACAATTCTTCCTGAGATTAGTTACACTGCTTTGATTGCAATAGCACTAGTGTCTCAAGCCTTGCTCTTAAGGTTAGTCTGTGCCTACATTATGTGAAACACAAATTTTGACAAAATAAAACAGCACATGAAAAAATATTTGTGGTAAATTCATAGAATGCCATATTACAAGCCAATGATTTTTAAATGATACTGCAGGGCCGGTGTTATTCTGATTTCAAAGGAAAGTTCCTTTCAACCTGCACACATGTCCAGGCACTTCAGCAACTGCAGCCGTTATGAAATACATTAAATGTATTCGTAGTTGCGAATAAGGACAATCATCAGCTGTAGAACTTATATTGAATGATTTATAATGTTGTGAAAAACCATCTGCAGTTTTCAGTCACGATTATATCTTATTCTTCTTCTACCCGACGCATGTCGGAATTAATTTTAATATTGATATTTGCGACGCCGAAACATATTGTGACACACCATAAATGAACGTGGTAACCGAAATTGTTCCTCGATATACGTCGTATAGAGAACAAACAAAGCAATTACTTTTGTTTACTGTTTATCTTCATTTTCGTCACAGTTGCGTACAACCGTTAATGGTGACCAGTGATTTTTTAACCATTACCTGCATCAAAACGTACAATATTAAAGGAACATAAAATACGAAGCTTTAAAACATGTGAGCAGTTTCCCGAAATTCTGCTTGTACAATTTATAGCACTGTGCTACAATGTTTAAAATATACAGGCGCCTCTAATGTTTGACTGTAACAAAATTCCAATGGAACTTTACAAAGACTTGTTCGTACATCGTGCCAACTAGCAAATGTGGTTTAATTGTAATATATTTCCAATGGCGTTGAGAGAACTTGTTATTCCCAGAGGTCAACATAACAAAAGGAGTTAGGAAAACTCGACAGGCCCGTATACACGTTTACTGTGTATTCATGAACTATTCACGCAACTATTCATACTTTCGTCAGATGTGTTCGTGTAATTATATCTCTAATTAATTAAAAGTTAAAACTGTGTCTATGGCTTTACGTTATTGTATTGTCATCCACTGTTGCTGCCACATTTATATTTTGGCAATTATTATGTAGACTGTTCTGTTCTCATTTATAGCTTTATTCAAAATGTTCTAATGTCTTCTTGGTTAAACGAATAAGACAATAATCATAACTTTAAAGTATCTTACGGACAGCAGCAGGCGTTGATCGTAGAATCATTCCTCTATGTCCATCGAAAGACCGCTGAGCTTTTAAAAATTTCCTAACTATTAAAAAGTTACAGTAAAACATAGTTATATAGTAAGAAAATCTCAGGCACTTCTGAAACAATAAAATAATAAAAAATATGTGTCCATAACCTCGGAATATTTCGACAGCAGCAGGCACTTTCGCATTTACTTACACGAAGCGAAACGCTACGTTATGCTTTTCGTCATTTAGCTGTCTGCTGTGCTATTTAAAACATTCCAGATATTATAAATTTACATGTGAAATGCATTCATATTGCACTCATTAAAGCCCATGTATTAGAAGAATAATCAAGGGAATTATGGGGCTGTTATACTGAGACATATGTCATTTTTGAATAGAGAAAAAAATTTGTATTTAAGTTGGGACACTAAGTTTACCAGTTTGTCCGGCTTCTTAACCTTCCATTTGTGTATTTCTCATTCTTCAGGTATATCCAGTTTCATTTCCTTAACACTATGTGTAAAAGTTTCATAGTATTTTCAGTACTACCTGCTGCGTGTTTTGCACTGTGTAAATGATGGCCACTTGATTGAGGATGCGTAAAGCTCGTTGAATATCTAATAACTCCAACCATCCGCCGTAACATAAGATGTACTACTTTGTTGTGGTGGCTCGACTATGTAAGCTTTCGTTACAAGGAACAGAATTGCAACGGGTATGAGTCCTCAAAGGACTTTCAATATACACTTTCCACCTGCTCGCTCTCTCCTGTCCCCTTCCTTTAATTTTTTGGAAGGTTCATTTCACTTTTCTATACGCTAGGTCAGTTCCTCCGACAATCATTTCTTTTTCGATTTCTTCACATTCTTGATGCAGCCATTTCGCCATAACTTACCAGCACTTTCTATGTATTTCATTCGTAAATTACTTGTACTTCTGTATTCCTGAATTCCCTGAACATTTTTGTACTTACTTTTGTCAACGAAAAACGGAAGTATTTTTTCTGTTTCCCATGTTTTCCTCGCAATTACCTTCTTTTTACCTAAGTATTTTTTCTAGCTTCTGTGACTGCCCTTTTTAGAGTGGTCCTTTCCACTTCGACTGAACTGTCCATGAATGCTCCTTGGAGAACTTGGAGAACTTTGAGCGTGCTTCCTCACTCCTTAATATTTTCCTATCCCACGGCTTTGTGCATTGATTCTCTAGCTAATCACTATTCCTAAAGGACAGAGAATTTCATTAATCGTGTTCTTTCTATCTATCTTTGCCATATTTGACAAATATGTTCCATTCATTGTTGGTAAATCTCAGCTCCCCCTCACATTTTCCCGTCCCGGAATCTAGCGAACTAGACAATATCGTAATGGACGTTGGAATCATCGGTACTAATCCCTCCTAAGACGGAAAGTGAGGCCCATAGGGGGTAGCAAGTTATTTGTATAACATTATTGTTGGGTTGCAAAAGAAGGAGAGACGGTTGAAAGTATATCGATCCGCCGATGCCTAGGTACTTACCTCCACAAGGACAACTCCACAGTGTTTGCGTGGAGTGATTTAAGGAAACCACAGGAAGCGTGTAGGAGGATGACATACTGGAGCTTGCCGTTCGAATGCATTGTATCATCTCATATGTTAGCTTGTGGAATAGGCGTAAAGGCCCACTATCAAATAAAAGCAATTCGTAATGTGTGCACCGCGGAGAATAATCTGAATCTACAAGGATGAGCGAGTCCTTAAAAGATGTTGATAACAGTAAGAATGTAATACTTCTCTAAACCAACGAAGAACTACGTATGTTTCCCAGGCGAGATAAAGATGCAGGAACAGAATTACTCGAATAAACAAAGAGGAAGAAGGTAGCGATTGGTTTTAGCAGTATTACTATAAAAAAAAAGAAAGAAAGAAGGGAGGAACGAAAGAGTAACGCTTGATTAACCTTGACGTTGTTACAGATAGAACAGATAGATATAGAGAGAAAGAGACCTCGCTGAAGGAAGGATTTTCACAGCTACTTGAGATTAATACAAACGAGGCAAAGAACTAATATTATTTTCTAACTTCATCTCGGAGCAAAGTACAGTACTAGCCATTAAATTGGCTACACCAAGAAGAAATGCAGACGATAAATGGGTATTCATTGGACAAATATATTATACTAGAAATGACATGTGATTACATTTTCACGCAATTTGGGTGCATAGATAATGAGAAATCATTACCCAAAACAACCACCTCTGGCCGTAATAACGGCCTTGATACGCCTGGGCATTGAGTCAAACAGAGCTTGGATGGTGTGTACAGGTACAGCTGCCCATATAGCTTCAACACGATACCACAGTTCATCAAAGGTAGTGAGTGGCGTAATGTGACTAGCCAGTTGCTTGGCCACCATTGACCAGACGTGTTCAATTGTGGAGAATGTACTGGCCAGGGCAGCAGTCGAACATTTTCTGTATCCAGAGAGGCCCGTACAGAACATGCAACTTGTGATCCTGGTGAAATGTAGGCTTTCGCAGGGATCGAATGAAGGGTAGAGCCACGGGTCGTAACACGTCTGAAATGTAACGTCCACTGTTCAAAGTGCTGTCAATGCGAACAAGAGGTGACCGTCACGTGTAACAAATGGCACACCATACCATCACGCCGGATGATACGCCAGTATGGCGATGACGAATACACGTTTCCAATGTTCGTTCACCACGATGTCGCCAAACACGGATGTGACCATCATGATGCTGTAAACAGAACCTATATTCATCCGAAAAAATGACGTTTTGCCATTCGTGCACCCAGGTTCGTCGTTGAGTAGACCATCGCAGGCGCTCCTATCTGTGATGCAGCGTCAAGGGTAACCGCAGCCATGGTCTCCGAGCTGAAGGTCCATGCTACTGCAAACGTCGTCGAACTGTTCGTGCAGATGGTTGTTGTCTTGCAAACGTCCCCATCTGTTGACTCAGGGATCGAGACGAGGTTGCACGATCCGTTACAGCCATGCGGATAAGATGCCTGTCATCTCGACTGCTAGTGATACGAGGCCGTTGGGATCCAGCACGGCGTTCCGTATTAACCTCCTGAAACCTCCGATTCCATATTCTGCTAACAGTCATTGGATCTCGACCAACGCGAGCAGCCATGTCGCGATACGATAAACTACAATCGCTTTAGGCTACAATCCGACCTTTATCAAAGTCGGAAACGTGATGGTACGCATGTCTCCTCCTTACAGGAGGCATCATAACAACGTGTCACCAGGCAACGCCGGTCAACTGCTGTTTGTGTTTGAGAAATCGGTTGGAATCTTTCCTCATATCAGCACGTTGTAGGTGTCGCCACCGGCGTCAACCTTCTGTGAATGCTCTGAAAATCTAATCATTTGCATATCACAGCAGCTTCTTCCTGTCGGTTAAATTTCGCGTCTGTAGCACGTCATCTTCGTGGTGTAGCAGTTTTAATGTCCAGTAGTGTAGTTTGTAGGTGAACAGATCTTGAGGAAAATTCTAGACCAAATCAAAGAAATTTGTGGAATGAGGAGACAAGTATGAACTCTACAAAAGATCCGTAGGAGGAGTATTGTTCTGTAGGGCCACACTGCCCATATGATTCCTACAAAGTTAAGCTTTCAATCTTCCGCCATTTTCTCAACAAGGAAAGCAAGGTGGCGTCGTTCACCAAGGTAGAAAAAGACTTTCGTGAAGTGAGAATGTAGAACATCCATAAATGCGTTCCACTCAGGAAGAAACTCCAAGAGAATGTTTGTTTCCAAGAAAAGCCAATACGAAACAATGGCAGAACTTCGACTGAAACGATGAAGGAACAGGATAGGAAACGAACGTGGGGATACTGGACTAAAGTTAAGACCCAGGTCCTAGCAAAAGGAAAGGTACAATTGAAATAGTGTGGTCCGAAAAAATGGTCTGTACTAAATGAATAAGAAGGCATCAAGCTAAAGCTATTTATGTTTCGGAATTTATTTCTCGTTATTCACACTTAATTGAAACAGGATCAACTCATACGAAGAATTTTTTGTGTCTTCCAGCGCTTTGAGCGACACGCTATCTACAAATTAGATTTGTTGAGTTACTTCAGCAGAGTACTGACTGGCACAGTGTCAAAACACGGCGCTGTGTGGCGACAGCATTCATCACGTCCTCGCTATTTCGCTGTAGTACTCTTTCACCTTACACCGTCTATCTTACGACTTTTTTATCCGCTGTTCCTCCGTTCTCCTGCGGTGTGTTGCAAACGTGTCGCAGTCCCTCCTGAGTCGGTGATCACTGTCGGCCAGACCGACTGTTTTAATCACTTACTCGAATGCGGCCTATGTGTTTCCCGCTTTCTCTCTTTCTCTTCTCTAGTGTTCTCTCCTCCCCTCTATTTCCTCTTTTCCCTCTTTTTCCAGCCCGTCCGCTCACCTGCTCGTGCGACGAGGTGCGGTTCGACAGCGGGCGGAGTGGTGCTTCCTCTGTTTCAGGCAAATGCGCGCAAGATAGGGTGACACAATTTCACTAATGATGGCGTGGCCAGAGAGAGGCGCGCCGCGTGTACGGAAGCGGTGTTTTAATCAGGCAACAGGAGCTTTCCAATCAGCGTGCTGGCGGAGCCGTTCTCACTGCGAAACACGCTCCAAGTCTGTCTCTTTTCGGGCGACCAAATCTTGTTCCTTGATTAATCCTCCTGCGGAATCCGATCTGCACGCCGATCTGATGATTCGCGATAGCACGACGCGGCAGATGAGACAACCGCAGCAAAGACTTCTAATTTTCCGCTGTGGACGTTCTTGTAACCTCTCCGTCGGCTGTGATTCATTCGGCCAAATTAAATCGGAACGCTTCATGAGTAATCAACATGAAGAATCACAGCCACACAAGAAATCGAGAAAGGGGCGAGTCAGAGCAGACTATTTACATCTGCAGGAATTAGTATCTTATGCTGCAAATCGTTTGGCCTTGTAATATTTTCTCATTTAATACGACGAAGCGAATTTCTGTTCTTTTCTCTACCTCATAGGCGGATTCAATCTTCCGAGTACGTGAACAGATATTGGCATTTACTTTTGTCCAAACCACAGTAGGACAACTCACTGTATGTTAGTATATACACTAATCAGGCAGAACACTATGGCAGCGAGTCATTTCACGCGATATCAGCGTCACCTGACGAGGGATACCTGCTAGTCAGACACACGCACGGTATATGTAGTATCATTGAGAGTGTTGTTCGTGTGTAGAATGGGGAGGCGGAAAAGGCGGAAAATCTAAACCAGGGTGACCCTACGGGAATTAGAACCTCCGACCTCCCGAACGCAATTCCAAAGTGCAGGAAGAAGTGACATATGTACAAATATTCCTCGTCATTTTCGGACAGCCACAGTCACTAATGTAAAACCAGCAAACAAAATTCCACCTGAGTTAGACGACTTTTATTATACTGAAACCTTTGTAAGCAAACAATTTTGCAAATGCACAAGAAGCACTCGCTATCGAAAAGTTTGTTAACAATATTGTTAACGGTAGGGAATGATTACCAATGTTACCATCATATATGTGCTAGGCAATTAAATTCTTGAATATTGATTTGTGGATTGCGCTATTTTTTGGAGTAGTGAGCCCACAATGCACGATAACACGCCATTATTTCAGCTTTTCAGACTTGCAGGGGGGGGATAGAGGAAGGGGGGTGGCTGCAGAGGCAGATCCCCGTATGGTGAATTCTTTTAGCTTATGAATATGAAAAGGGGGCAATAATCACAATGCCTGATTTTTATAACCTAAAATACCTGGAGGATTATCATTACAGTGACTTATTTGTAAAGAGTGTTATTAAACGAAATAGAGCAATAAAAAACTTGATACGAGGGTGGAACTGAAATTATAAAATGGATATTTAATTCAAAATACCTACTTTTTACGCCTTTATTTGAAAATACACGAAAATTATTGTATAATCCAGGTTACAAATCAATTGCAGTTGTGATGGGAAAATCAACCGGTTAAAACAGATGCTGATATTTTTGTTCTGAATAACCTATATTTTTCGGTACTTGATTGGTTTCGGTTACAATAGAGTTTTTAAAATTTTGTACTAATAATTGGGCTTATGAACAAATCACTTATTTTCAAATCGGTTAATTCTTATCTCCTGAATTTCCATTGTTATGAAATGTTGGGTTATTACAGAATATGGGAAAAACCGATCGTTCATACAGTAATAACAACTCCGAGAGTTAGAAACTAACAACGAAAACAAGACATAAGAATATGTACAGCACTGCTGAGACAACAATCTACCTGTTGCCGTTTGGCGTATGTTAGACTATATGCGTTTACACGCAGTGTGAAAGACTTGTCCCCACCTCGTCTATAGTGTAGTATCTCGCTGTCGTCGGCGGTCTCCGACTGAATGGCAGAATGTTACCATCCCTAATTTGGAAGTATTTTACGACTTGTGATAGCAATGAAGTACAATGCTCCCTTTGCTTCAAATAATGAAAACCTCGAGAAGGCATAAAAAATTGCGACATCGTTTGAGAGGAAATATTAGTTTCCAAACGAAACAGATATTGACTTTCAGCAACTTTACCACCCACAAGGAGTGATCCTTAAGTTTTTGGGAGTGAAATAATAGTTATATGCAAATTTTATCATTTGTAGCCCCAAACTATTTACACTGAGGTGACAGGAGTCATGGGATACCTCCTAACATCGTGTGAGACCTTTCTCCGGTGCAGTGCTGCAATTCGACGTAGCATCGACTCTACAAGTCGATGGAAGTCCACTGCAGAAAAACTGAGGCATGCTGCTTCTATAGCGGGCCATTATTGCGAAAGTCTTGCCGGCGCAAGATTTGGTGCACTGATTGACCTCTCGATTAGCTCCCATTAATCCTCGATGATTGGCAGGATCATTCGCTGCAGCCGTCCAGAATGTTCTTCAAACGAATAGCGAATAATTGTAGCCTGGTGACATGGAGCACTGTCATCCATAAAAATTCCATCTTTGTTTGGAAAAAGTCCTTGATTTACTGCAAGAGGTCTCTAGCCAGCTAACTATAATCATTTCCAGTCAATGATAGGTCCATTTTGGCTAGAGGACCCTGTCCATTCCACGTAAACACAGCCAACACCATTATGGAGTCACCAGCAGCTTGCAAAGTGCCTTGTTTAAAACTTTGGTCCACAGCTACGTTGTGTCTACGCCACACTCGACCCCTACCATCAGCTGTTACCAACTGAAATCTGGAGTCATATGACAGGGATAGGGTTTTCCAGTCATCTAAGGTCCAACCGATAGTCACAAGCGCAATAGAGCCACTGTAAGTAAGGTCGTGCTGTTAGCAAAGGCACTCGCGTTGGTCGTCAGCTACCGGAGCCCATTAACGTTGAATTTTGCTGCGGTGTCCTGACGTTAGTCGTACGTCCCGCATTGATTTCTGCTGTTATTTCACATAGTGTTGCTTGTCTGTTAGCACTGATAGCTCCAGTAAATGCCGCTGCACTCGGTCGTTAAGAGAACGCTGTCGGCCAATGTACTGTCCGTGGTGTGAAGTGATGCCAGAAATGTGGTATTCTCGGCACGCAGTGGATACTGAGGGTGTCTGAATATTGAATTCCATACCGATTTCCGAAATGGAATGACCCATGCGTCTAGCTGAAACCATCATTCCGCATTCAAAGTCTGCTAATTCCCGTTTTGCAGTCATAATCACATCGGGAACCTTTTCACATGAGTCACCAAGGTAAAAATGACAGTTCCGTCAATGGACTGTTCTTGTATACCTTGTGTAAGCGATACTACCACAATCTGAATATGTGCTTGTCACCATCCCACGACTTTTGTCACCTCAGCTTATCGTTGTTAAGAATTTCTGTGCCCTCTGAAAGATTGAATGTAGTCGACTTACATATCAACACATTATAGAACGAGTGTTTATTAATAGATTGGACTATAAACATTGGCCACTGTTAAGAACTGATTCAACTGTCTTCATGTAAGTGTTCCTGGTAAATGTTATGTTATACCTACTAAGTAAACTGTTTTGAAATTTTTGAAATAATACTTTCAGTTTTGCCAGCAAAATTTCCATTTTTTTCACATTCACGTTAAAAGAAGAAAAAAAAATTGAGTAGAAAACAGGTTCTGCATTCGAAATAAGTAAAGGAAAAGAATGCTGAAAATTTTACACAGGTATTTGTCCTTCATCTGTATGAAGTAATGTAAGAGAAAGGAAATTACAGGAACAGTAGTAAATTAAGAACTTAACATTTCACGCAGGAGTAGGTTTAATAATGAATAAAAAATAGGATTGCGGGTAAGTTACTACAAACAGCATAGTAAACGCATTATTGTGGACAAGGTAAACACGAAGCCCACGTCTACTACAGTAGTACAAGTTTATATGCCAACTAGCTCTGCAGATGATGAAGAAATTGATGAAATGTATGATGAGATAAAAGAAATTATTCAGAGAGTGAAGGGAGACGAAAATTTAATAGTCGTGGGTGACTAGAATTCGAGTGTAGGAAAAGGGAGAGAAGCAAACACAGTAGGTGAATAAAGATTGAGGCTAAGAAATGAAAGAGGAAGCTGTCTGGTAGAATTTTGCACAGAGCATCATAGCTAACACTCGGTTCAAGAATCATAAAAGAAGGTTGCATACATGGAAGAAGCCAGGAGATACTAGAAGGTTTCAGATAGATTATATAATGGTAAGACAGAGATTTAGGAACCAGGTCTTAAATTGTACGACATTTCCAGGGGCAGATGTGGACTCCGACCACAATCAATTGGTTATGAACTGTAGATTAAAACTGAAGAAACTGCAAAAAGGTGGGAATTTAAGGAGATGGGACAAGGATAAACTGAAAGAACCAGAGGTTGTACATAGTTTCAGGGAGAGCATAAGGGAACAATTGACAGGAATGGGGGAAAGAAACACAGTAGAAGAAGAATGGGTAGCTTTGAGGGATGAAATAGTGAAGGCAGCAGAGGATCAAGTAGTAAAAAGACGAGGGCTAGTAGAAATCCTTGGGTAACAGAAGATATACTGAATTTAATTGGTGAAAGGATAAAATACAAAAATGCAGTGAATGAAGCAGGCAAAAAGAAATGCAAACGTCTCAAAAATGAGATCGACAGAAAGTGCAAAATGGCTAAGCAGGGATGGCTAGACGACAAATGTAATGATGTAGAGGCTTATCTCACGAGGGGTAAGATAGATACTGCCTACAGGAAAATTAAAGAGACCTTTGGAGAAAAGTGAACCACTTGCAAGAATATCAAGAGCTCTGTTGGAAACACAGTTCTAAGCAAAGAAGGGAAAGCAGAAACGTGGAAGGAGTATATAGTGGGCCTATACAAGGGTGATGTTCTTGAGGACAATATTATGGAAATGGAAGAGGATGTAGATGAGGATGAAATGGGAGATATGATACTGCATGAAGAGTTTGACAGAGCACTGAAAGACCTAAGTCGAAACAATCAGTTTAATAAGTCACGGCTGCAAAATGCTAACGCGAATTCTTTACAGACCTATGGAAAAACTGATAGAAGCTGACCTCGGGGAAGATCAGTTTGGATTCCGTAGAAATGTTGGAACACGTGAGGCAATACTGACCCTACAACTTATCTTAAAAGAAAAATTAAGGAAAGGCAAACCTACGTTACTAGCATTTGTGGACTTAGAGAAAGCTTTTGACAATGTTGACTGGAATACTCTCTTTCAAATTCTGAAGGTGGCAGGGGTAAAATACAGGGAGCGAAATGCTATTTACAATTTGTACAGAAAGCAAATGGCAGTATTAAGAGTCGAGGGACAAGAAAGGGAAGCAGTGGTTAGGAAGGGAGTGAGACAGGGTTGTAGCCTCTCCCCAATGTTATTCAATCTGTATATTGAGCAAGCAGTAAAGGAATCAAAAGAAAAGTTTGGAGTAGGCATCAACATCCATGGAGAAGAAATAAAAACTTCGAGGCTCGCCGATGACATTGTAATCCTGTCAGAGACAGCAAAGGACTTGGAAGAGCAGTTGAACGGAATGGACAGTGTCTTGAAAGGAGGGTATAAGATGAACATCAACAAAAGCAAAATGAGGATAATGGAATGTAGTCGAATTAAATCGGGTGATGCTGAGGGAATTAGATTAGGAAATGAGACACTTAAAGTAGTAAAGGAGTTTTGCTGTTTGGGGAGCAAAATAACTGATGATGGTCGAAGTAGAGAGGATATAAAATGTAGACTGGCAATGGCAAGGAAAGTGTTTCTGAAGAAGAGAAATTTGTTAACATCGAGTAGTGATTTAAGGGTCAGGAAGTCGTTTCTGAATGTATTTGTATGGAGTGCAGCCATGTATGGAAATGAAACATGGACGATAAATAGTTTAGACAAGAAGAGAATAGAAGCTTTCGAAATGTGGTGCTACAGAAGAATCCTGAAGATTAGATGGGTAGATCACGTAACTAATGAGGAGGTATGAATAGAATTGGGGAGAAGAGGAGTTTGTGGCACAACTTGACTATAAGAAGGGATCGGTTGGTAGGACATGTT
The DNA here is from genome assembly GCF_021461385.2 of Schistocerca piceifrons. Lineage (NCBI taxonomy): Eukaryota > Metazoa > Arthropoda > Insecta > Orthoptera > Acrididae > Schistocerca > Schistocerca piceifrons. The sequence goes on along the minus strand of NC_060141.1, from coordinate 600,290,241 downwards.
CTGAGGCATCAAGGGATCACTAATTTAGTACTGAAGGGCATGTTTGAGGGTAAAAACCGTAGAGGGAGACCAAGAGAAGAATACATTAGGCAGATTCAGAAGGTTGTAGGCTGCAGTAGGTACAAGGAGATGAAGAAGCTTGCACAGGATGGAGTAGCATGGAGAGCTGCATCAAACCAGTCTCAGGACTGAAGACCACAACAACAACAACATTTCATGCATAGTTTACTACAAAAACATAATGCTGTATTATGACTTTATCTGATTGCAGCCCTTGGAAAGGGACCACTTGACATGGAAAAGAGTTTTACAACCTTAGCCATTACCATCCACCACTGTTTATGTGTAATGACATAACAGAGATATAGTCCTCGATTACAATATGGCTTTTGAACAGTGTTTCAAAAAATCTATATTCATCCGAAAATACTGGTGACTTTTTTTATGGCATTCAGCCTGTCAATACATTTCGAGGAACGTCGCGAACGGTGGAAGGACTCAGTTTTCCTTTATTTACTTGTTTTATTTGGTATTTTGATTCTATGTCTGTTGAAAGTTCTTAGAATTTCTCAGTACTCGTTCACTGTCTACGATTATTAAAGAAAATAACAGGAATAACTACTCAAGTATTGGTTATTTCGGAAACCGGTTATTCTGAGTGGTTTTTACAACTGAAAACTGGAATACCCGAAAACCAGTTGTGTGATTGCTTACGGGGGTATCGAAAGTGATCGAACGCCATTTATCGGAGAACAGGGGCTTCTAGTTAGAAACCTTTCAATATTTGCTGACACAACCGGAGCATGCACTTCGATAATTTACTTTAATTTCAAAACCTAATCTTATAATTTGACACTCGAATGTCGCTATTTCACAAAGGGACGTTACATTTGATACGACACTTTAGTTTCTACTCATACTTGTTAAAATGTGACAAAAATAAGTTACGCGACAGTGTCAATAAGCAGTAGAACCACCAGTTCATTTTCAACACGTACGAATACGTTGTTGAGTAATACTGTTACGTTTTTTCTAGAGGCGCTTTCATCGTTCATTCTTGCCAACATTAAAACAATGAACTCTAGTGTCATAAATGGACGTTCAACACAACGTAAAAATGAAGTAAAAGCTAAAAAATGACATCGTTATCTAAAGATTAAATACAATACGGTACCTATATGACGTAGAATGCCAAATTACATTCACATTTCGACACCCTAAATATTTTATATTTTAGTACTTGTAAACAATGTATAGCTCGTACGCAAAGAAAAGTTATTTGTCAAGAAGCTCTGGGCGTTATTAATAAGCTATAAGAAATATAATGTGGAAGTACCTATCAACTGAGTGACAGAACTGTTCCATGTGTACGCTGTCCCATTGGGAAGGTTATCTATGGGAGAATATCTTCTCGAAATTGTTATTTTCCTAGCGAACGAAGTAGTCATCCACCCATTCCCAAGTCAACAGGCACACACATCTTCATAAACCGGATATGGTTTTTGGTGTAACAAAATTGCAGCATAGCGAAACATACTCAACAAATACTTACTCCTTAGAAATTCAGATAATGGTTAACAACTGTCAGGCGCTAATTTAAAGTAGCATATGTTTGGTATATAGTATATATTTTGCTTAAGGGTGTTCATTGCTATGTGTTTGCTGAATCCTGTTTACCTTAGAAGTATAAAAGTCATCGTTATGAGGACTACTACCAACCTATGCAATCAACAGTGGTAGCACGTATTGAGTAGCTGTTGTGCAATGGACTTCGTTTAATTAATTTCATAATCACTGCTGCAAGTAAGCACCACACTTGAGCATGAACGTCTCTATAATGCGCTGTCACGAAGCTCAGCTGATTGATACAGCATGAGGGTGTTGTTGGTAGTGAATGAAGTTGCCTCTCAATCTTTCCATAAGCACGAATGAGTTGCAGCTGAGCAGTGATGCAAGTCTGAAGTTTACTTAGAATTTAGTGCATTATGAGGTTTAAAAGCATAGTGAACACAGTGAAGGTAAGGTTTTTGCATTTCATTAATGAATGAAAGGGAGGAAATCGAACTATATACTACATGCTGTGTTATATTACAAGAAAACAATGAATTAGGTTCAAGTTTCAGAACCGAAAATCTCAATAAACTGATAGAGACATTATAAACCAGCATCCCATAACATTTCGATTGGAGCAGCTTTCATTATGCTCGTGGTTGGTTTATTTTAAAGTACGTAAAGATGCACTTTGTAAATTACGTGTGCGTTTCTGGTCACGTATAAATCATTGTATTTTCCAGTTTCGAAAATTTCAAGAATCCTCAAAGTTCATATGAATTCAGAATGGTATAAAGATGGAGCCGGTAAGTCAAGTAATTTTATTTATGTTGTAACAAACAAAACAGAACCAATTAGGTTCTTTCGAAATAAGTACAAAGTAATCTCCATAGGTTGAAATCAGCCGTGTCATGCATACTGTTCTGCACATTACATGACTTGCATTTAAGAGGTAAAGCAAATTAAAATGTTGTTTTTTGATTGTTTAGTGTAGTAAAATCACATGACGATAGAGTGCGGAAACATTTTTAAAGCGCCCCTAAAGACGAGTTGGATCGGAAACAAACTGTACAGTTTATCCAAACATTATGCGTGTGAGGGAACAGGACGTAGTTTCCACATAAATCGATCTGAAACCTGATATTAAACCGTGTCGCAGTGGCTCAAAAGCGCAAACTGTGGTATATGATGTTAATAAGAAATTTCTAGTATCAGGAAAACAATTAATTGAGATAAAACCACTTACTACAAAATCAACAGAAAATGATGTAAATGGTGGGAAAACGAACAACCTGAATATGCAAAAACTGGTGTTAGTATATAAATATACTGTCGTTTATATCATTGACCAGGTAGTGAAAGAACAATGAAAAAACAAACAGGAGAAAACGATGAGCAGATAAAATGTTCTCGTATTTCTAAATTGCATGTATGTGGAAAATATTTTTCCCTATTGCAATGAAACCCCGCAGGTGGCCCTGCTTCGGGGTAGCATTCGTCTCTGATGCAGTCGCAGATAAGTGAACGTACTTTTTCTTTCTGCTCGTTCTCTTCAAAAATGTCATTCTGCAGTTTTACTACATCCAACTGTACCACTCTTGTAACATACACTAAAATACCTTGGGTTCCTTCAAACAATCAAACTCTCTTCATTCCCCAGACTTTGCTAAATCAAAGTGTTCGACACCAATTGACCACGTTTCGATGGGACCTAAGTTCTTCCCTAAGTAAAGTTTACACTTGGTGGCAAAAGATGATATGGCGTGCGTGACTGTAGTATTCGATTGTAGCATTAACGACAAATCTGAACTAATCCGAGCATTTAATTACTTAAGGATGTCAGTACAAAGGCTTATGATGCGGAATAAACAGGTGAAATGCTTACAACAACAAAATTGAAAACTCGCAGTCTGCTAAGGACTTCCAGGTTTTCCTGCAGAATGTGTATCTTTAACTTCGAATAAGCAAATGAGTGCTTACGCAGTCCTGTACTTTGAATACTTTGAATTGTTTATCGTAAAAATGGTATATTCCATCAATGACTGTATTCACACTGAATGACGACTTCTATCAAAAGTCATTAGGTAGTCGATATTTTGGTGATACAAATAATTACTAAATGAAGCACACAGGTTCATTTGAGCAGAATTTGTAGCATTAACTGTTCCACTTCCTGCTACCTTATTTCACAATACTAAGGAGATTAAATTTGCTCTAATATGTTTTCTGAAGGACTTGTATTCCGAAGTGATTAGTGCAAAATCTTTAAATTACCATACACGAAATACAGTTTGTTTTAAATTTCTGTACACAGAAATAGTACCATGAATTTTACTAATTTTAGAAAACCTACTAGCGGACATTTACCACTGCAACAGGCATAGGATCAAACGTTGTTTTGCCTAACGATTTTCACACATATATCCGTGTCGCAACGGGACGACGAGAGCCAAGCTTAAACATTTTACAAACAGTGCGAAAAAATTACAAGTATTATAATGATACACGTACAATTTTTTTCTCTGTTTTGTTAGTAGCGATAGACATTGATTGAGCCCATCAATTTTTGTAGTTCTGTTGCTGTAGGGATATATAAAGCTAAATTTTAAAATACAACCATTTTATTCCAGTCAAAATGGTGAAATCGAAATGGAAACACGTTACAAACAGTTTCAGCGAAGAACTTAAAAAGCCTACAAAATGACACCAGATGATCCAGGCAAAATTCCGTCGAAACGCAGTATCACTTGTCTTGATTTGAGCACATGAATTTCTTAAGAGATATTTTAAAAATATACACAGTCGTTTGGCAGTGAGGGGAGAACCTGTGAGTCAAATACTTCTAGTATTAGATTACCTTCCATTCGGAAAGCTGGTGCACTCAGTGAGTATTACGTGACTTATAAATTATAGAGTGCAGCAATCAGTCGTCCTTTTCTGGATTTTATTACGCAAATCCAGATTTCAGTTTGTAACTAGCCATTTTCGATGCACTATTTTCTATTCTCAATGCATGTAAGTCCTAGTTCTTCGAGCGTCAGTCACATTTCGAAAGTGGTTCAAATGGCTCTGAGCACTATGGGACGTAACATCTTAGGTCATCAATCCCCTAGAACGTAGAACTATTTAAACCTAACTAACCTAAAGACATCACACACATCCATGCCCGAGGCAGGATTCGAACCTGCGACCGTAGCGGTCGCGCTGTTCCAGTCTGAAGCGCCTAGAACCGCTCGGCCAGTCACAGTTCTTTGAATTCAAAAGGCGCATAGACCCCGAGACTCTGCCCGTTCTTTCGGACATATCCGAAAGAAAAGACGCCATGCAATCATATAATTTGATTGATCTAGCTGACCAATGGATCGACCCCCACTCAATAGAGATCGAATATGGAGGATGTGGAAAGGGACTGCTGATAGGTGGCGCTCGATGGGAATGTGGACCGCCAGTGAGGCGTGCCGAGATACTCCGCGCAGTGGCGATAACGCTTTGTCCCGGATGGTGCAGTGGTTAACGCGCATGAGATGTAAGCAGGAGATCCTTGGTTCGGATCCCGGCCCAGTACACGTTTTTACTCGTCGCCGCTGTTTCCGCTTAATGTCCCAATGCAATTGACAGCAGTGACTCCCTCCCTTTCCTTTCTTTTCTTCCCCTCTCCACCTTCACTTTACATATAATGTAAACACTTGTTGTGTCGGTTCTTTCGGGCATATCCGAAAGCAAATAATATTTAATTATTCATTAAACAAAAGTAGGAATCACAGACATTTGGGCGTCATTGTGGGGTGGGTACGATCCATCATGTATACGAGTGAGCGAACACCCAATACGTCACTAGGACGTGTGTTACCTTCAGTTACTGCACGCTCATGGAACAGATCCCTACTGTAATAATGACGTATGAATAGCCAAATGATATCCCAATAGGCTTCTGGCTGAACTCGGGGAGGTATAGTGTTCATATTACATCTACCAGATGGACGTAGTGCTCTGTAGTATCATTGCCAGCCACCGGCGGTCGACGGCCGGCGTTGCACACAAGCTCCTCCGGCTACCAGGCGTCTCTGACGTGTTTACCAAGTTTACCAAGGGAACATGGCTAATGCGTTTCAGTGGACTACTCTGGCCTACATAGTTATGTTTTTATTCGTACAGGAGGCGTCTGGGTCTTGTACCGAGACCTGTCAACTACTTCCCGGGTTGAAAAGGTGCATACAGCTATGTTTCTGAGAAGTGGTCTCTTTAAAATGTCCCTCTTTTTGACATCTGTATTTGTTCCGTTCGCTGATGATCGTTATTTGGCCTTTCACTTTTCTCCCTATGTGCTTCATGTACGTCTGGTGTGGGGCTAGGTCTTGAAATACCTTCCATCCACACTACACACAAAATTGTTGTGACGAACTTTACAAGAATAGTTCGGAAACCATTCTTCTTTTCTTCCTCTATACCTCACAATTTTTAAGCCTTTTCAGATGTTTTCGGAGAGGAAACGTGTCCATCACCCGACCTTCTAAATACCTGTTGTGTAATAGGCTGAATTGGTCCTGCAGAGGAAAGAAACATACTTTGTCTCAGGTCGCGAAATCGCCTAAGATGTCACCCACGACATCTGACATCAATGTAGGCGGCACTCATATTACAGTTTCCCACTATGTTTCTTTTCTTTAATTTCCCGCCATTGTACACCCTGGGAAATTGTCAGAGAGGTGGGGTAGTAGTTGGAAAATCCTAGCAACATCGCATTTATATCATAGGGCTGGAGATGGGGTATGGGAGGTGGGAATTCTGGCAACAATGCAGAGCACTGCTGAACTCTTTTTGTATAACTACTGATACTGCAGTTGGTACTGGAAGCCAGACTAAACAAAAATCAAAACGTGCTAATAGGATTTATCGACCTAGAATAAGCATTCGGCATTGGAATGTGGTGCAAGTTGTTCGAAATTCGGGAAAAATAGTAGTAACCTGCCAGGTAAGACAGATGCTTTACAATATTTGAAAGATCCAAGAGCAAACAATCAGACTGATAGATCAAGAACTAAGTGCTCGGGTTAAAAAGGGTGAAAGACAAAGATGCACTCTTTCGCCCCTACCATTCAGTCTATGTATCTAAGAAGCAAAAAACTGTAATAAAAGAAGGTTTAAGAACAGAATTAAAATTCAGTAATTAATTACATCCGCCAGCGACCTTGCCGCTGTGGTAACCCGGTTCCCGTCAGATCGCCGCAGTTAAGCTCGGTCGGGCTGGGCCAGCACTTGGATGGGTGACCATCCGGTCTGCCGAGCGCTGTTTGCAAGCGGGGTGCACTCAGCCCTGGTGAAACAAACTGAGGAGCTACTTGATCCAGAAGTAGCGGCTCCGGTCCCGGAAACTGACATACGGCCGGGAGATCGGACTGCTGGCCACATGCCCCTCCAGTGAAGCCTGTGGCTTGAGGATGACACGGCGGCCGGTCAGTACCGTTGGGCCTTCAGAAGACTGTTCGGATATTTAACGATATCCATGGCATTGCTATCCTAACTGAAATTGAAGAATCATAATGAGATGTATTGAATGGAATGGTCTAATGAGTATAGACTGTGGGTTGAGGCTATACCGTAAAAAGATAAAAGTAATGAGAAGAATTAGAAATGAAAATAGCCAGAAACTTAAAATCAAAATCGGTGATGAAGTAGACGAAGTTAACACATGACGGAGGAAGCAAGGATGGCTAAAAAAGCGGAACAGCAGAGTCAAAAAGAGCATCTACTGCCTTGAAACTTAAGCCTTAATGTGAGGAAAAAGTCCCTGAGAAGGTTCGTTCGGGGCACAGAATCGAATGGTAGTGAATCTTAGACAGCAGAAAACTCGGAGCAGAAGGGAACCGAAGCCTTCGAGATGTGATGCTGCAGAAGAATGTTGAAAGACAAATGAAGGAATGAGGAGACTGTCCGTAGAATAGAAAGAGGAACATATGGAAACACTGACATGAAGAAAGGACAGGAAAATAGGACATATGTAAAGACATAGGGGAACAACGGTGCATGGTTCTAGAGGGAACTGTAGGGGAAGATAGAACTGAAATACATCCAGGAAATAACTGAGGGCATCAGTTGCTAGTGCTTCTCTGGGGTGGAGAGACTGACACAGGAGCAGAATTCGTATAGTGCCACATCAAACCAGTCAGAAGAATGACGACTAAAAGAAAAACGTGGCGTTGAGTGAACAATAAAACCAACGCCTCTATTCTTATGAAACAAATGCGCACATGAGATGCTCCCTCATACACTAATATGCATATTGATTTGATGGAGGCAACACAGTGAGAACGTGCGAAAACGCTTTAGCACGCAGCTCTCTCGCAATATACTGGACGGTGCATTTCAAAGCGACAACATGACATGTGATACTCACTGGTGTTGTTGGTCGTATGACAATGAAATTCTCTCTCTCTCTCTCTCTCTCTCTCTCTCTCTCTCTCTCTCCCATTCAAACACAGACACACACACACACACACACACACACACACACACACACACACACACACACCTTGATGCCGTCCTGGAACTACCCGGCTGCGAAATGCAACACGCGGACTTGTGGACTCATACCCTGGGCTGTACGTACCTTGTTGCGACTGCGGGAGTAATGTTCTCATTTCAACATTTATTTGCGTTTCCCTGTTGTAATTAAATTTAAATGTATTCATGAGATATATCAAACGACACGTAATGCACGTTGAGGACTACTATGTTTGAGCTAAAGGAGCTGAAAGCAATGAAAATGTCCCACGCGCGTGGAACAAGGTTTCTGTTCTGTTCGTTGTTGATCCGTTTCCATGTAATTCATACTGCTGTTCACGAGGTGCACCATGTGCCGAAATGATGTGGATTTAGATCCTGCGTTTTGCACTAAAGGTGAAAAGAGAACTGAAATGAGTTCTTTTAATTTCTGAGGATACGTCGTGGGTCCACAGGGAGAGAGGTGTTCGTTCGGGAAGAAAGTGTTTGCATTAGAAATGCTGCAGTGTAGTAGTGATCCTATGGCACTGAAGAGTAGCTCGACTGATTGCGTTTTCGTATAAGGAATAACACAATTCTTCATTCACTATGTCACCAGCGTAGAGGTACACTGATTATACTGCTGAACTTTTACAATACTACTCTGGCCATTTTGATATTAGTTAAGTGTGCTTCTGCTCCGTCAGAAAATATTTTTAAAGAAGTTGTTCCTTTGATCTCTGTTCAAATTTGAAATCTACTGCTAACTGCTCTGTGCTACTGGCCAAAGAGAAAGCGTAATTGGAGAAGTAAATATAGAAACATTTCCCCACAACTTGAATTGTGGTGTTCGTACAGAAAACGCTTGCATCCATCTTCTAATTGGAAAGCAATCGAAAGGTACCGATAAGCATCGCATTTGTACTTGGATGAGATGAAATTTCCGACGATTGGGAGAGGTACAGCTCGTGGTCTCGCGGTAGCGTTCTCGCTTCCCGAGCACGGGGTCCCAGATTCGATTCCCGGCGGGGTCAGGGATTTTCACCTGGCTCGAGATGACTGGGTGTTGTTGTGTCGTCATCATCATCATCATTCATCCTCATTAAGGTCGGAGGAAGACAATGGCAAACCACCTCCACCAGGACCTTGCCTAGTAAAGCGGTGCGGGTCTCCCGCATCGTCCAGAGCTGTTACGTAGTATGGGACTTCATCATCATCTTGATCATCTCGTAATAGTTCGTCTTAGAGGATAATTTATTCAACTCCAGTTATTGTCGATTTAAATAAAAATATAAATAAATAAACTGTCTCTGACGTACTAATCTAGTTTAAAGTAACCTTAGGCTGATCGTATATGCGGCAAATATAAACAATGTACCCCAAGTAAATGCGTTAAGGTTTGACAAGTAAAGATTATGGGAATGCAGCCGGGCGACATCGTCGACAACCGCTGATATTTCGGCACGTGCACACCCTGTTATTTTCAAGGTAAGACTTGCGATGCAAATGACAACGGTGTGCACCTGACGAAATACGGCAGTTATCGATGACGTCACTCGGTTGCATTCTCGTAAGTTACTTGAACATTATTGCTCTTAATATAATTAAGTGAAATGAGCTGCTAATACAGTGGTTGGCAAACACACTATATAAATAAAAGAAAGCACAGGCGGTGTTTACAGCTAAAATTAATCTAAATCGACACTCACACAATTAAATGATAGTCTAATCTACACCTGACACTTAATCTAAAGTCCCAGTCGGTGACAAAAATAATCAAGAACCCGCTGGAAAACTAAATTAAAAATCAGTGTCAGTGCAAATAACTCTAAGTCCAAATAGAATTCACTCCTAGACATAGAAATTCTGCTGGACAACCGGCAAAAATAAAGCCGTGTCCGGCCCATTGCAGAATATTCCCCCATCCCCCCCCCCCCACCACCCTCATAAACTGAATACAGTGGCGGACTAATGAGAGAGGGTGGGCGAAGGGGTGACCCCTCCCGCTACACTAGATCTCTGGAACTTTCGAATCTCGATTGGGAGAGGTACAGGCCCACAGAACCTGGCCATTTCTAGTGTCGAGCTGAATTTCTTGTTGTAATAGGCGCTGACATTGGGCGTGAACTCATTTGTTCAATATAGTTTGTTCAGAGCAGGTTTACTTTTACTTAAAAATATCCATGTTATAAATCTTGCAACACTCTCGTGCCCATGTCACAGGAAGAGAGGCACCTACCAGAGGCTAATCAGATTCGAAAAAAGCTCTGAATATGTCCAGTAAATAAGAGACAGTTTTAAGTTAGAGGCCCCACACGTATGTCAAATACAAAAACATACGTACCTACAAACTTGAAAATTGTGGAATGATAACCAATTGTGTGCTAATCGCAGTTATTTTGGATGAAGCCTTTTATTATACTTATATATTCTACAGAGGTGTACTAGAGGTACAGTTTAAGGGTGTGCCAATAAGTGCTCTGAGGAGCTTAGCGTTGAGTTGTTAATAGTTTCGCCAATATATTACCCTGCAAAGGTTATAAACAGTTGTTCTGCAGTATTTTTTTACGAATATGAAAACCTATGAACAAGAGTGGAGTCATGTAGATTTAACCAACGCCTTTTACCAACTGTAGACATCAAGATCAGCACTAGAATCATGTAGACTTTATACTGTGGAATTAACAGTAGAAAAATGTTTCTGAACCGTGGTGCCATTGAGTTAGTAGACTGTTCTGTCTGGAGCCACTGGCCCAGGTTTAGTATCGATTATCCTTCTTGCGGCCCCATTGCCAATATCTGTGAGGAAGAGTTGGTATCTGCTGGTTGTGCCCTTATAAGGTGTTTGCTTGCCGATATACTCGTATATACGGGGTTCGCTGGACCGGAGGGGGAGGCACGAAATTTCGGCATTGGTGGTAGCGTCGCGACAAGAGGTGGTCACCAGGTCCGAGCGGCCGAAGCCACGATCTGCGCAAGAAGGGCCTGCGGAGGGCGAAGGTATGGAAGTACGTCACCGCCATCAGCGTCAACTACAAGCAGCAGGTCGACATTCCGTCGGTTGGTTGGCAACATTCGTGTCGGACGACCGTTCGTGCCCTGGCTGCCTTTTTCTACCTGGATTTCATCGGCACCACTCAGTAGCCGCTGCGACGCACCGTGAATCCATGGAACTGCTTGCTGATAAAGGAGAATAACATTCTGAAATCCTCGTGGTGATCTGTGTCATTGTCTACCTGCCCTTCTTATTATTTTCTGATTTGTACCCGACCCTCAGAGTTTTACTCAGTTGGCTCTTTGGTCGTAAATATAGGGCATAATATTGTACTAAGACACTAGTTGTCGTTTAAAAATTTGTCCCGTTATTATACTGCCTTTCCTTACTATTTTCTGGTTTGTACCCGACCCTCAGAATTTTACTCCTCTTTTGTCACAAGTACAGGCCGCAGGCCGGCCGTTGTCACCGAGCGGCTCTAGGCGCTTCAGTCCGGAACCGCGCTGCTGCTACGGTGGCAGGTTAGAATCCTGCCTCGGGCATGGATGTGTGTGGTGTCCTTGGGTTAGTTTGGTTTAAGTAGTTCTAAGTTCTAGGCGACTGATTACCTCCGAAGCTAAGTCCCATAGTGCTTAGAGCCATTTGAACCATAGGCGGCAGTATTGTACTAAGACAATAGTTGTTTGAAAATTTGTCCCTTTATTATATTGCCTTTCCTTTCTGATTTGTACCCGATCATTAATGTTTTATTGAATCAGCTGCTGGTCGTAAATACAGCCGCAACAATTGTACTAAGGCACAGGTTGCTGTTAAATAGAAGAGGGACGTTGTGGTTAGATTTAGATGTTAACCGGTTCAATTATTTGATTGAATTGCATTTCTCAGTCATTAGTTATAAAGTGAACAACCTGTTGTAGTAAGCTGCTTGTTGCTGTGTTTGAAAAACCGGGTCATTATTGGTGTATTTTAGCTGGATCTGGTTCTTTCGCCGAGTGAGTTCTCTTGTAATAAGTGTTCACAAGTAATGTTTTAAGACGTTCCTTCAGAGCGGTCTTAATAACTGTCAATCAGTTTAACTTTGAAAATATTAACAGCCAACTGTCACCAGGGCCTTAGTCAAGATAAATTGTCAGAAGGGATGGATTGGGATCCAGTCGCAGCTTGGTTGCCGATTGAAATTAAGAGGTTGGTTGCTTTGAAGTAAGCCTTATCATAGTCATATTGTTTCCTAATCTGTTTAACTTTTAAGGACAGGTGCGTATCTTAACCCCAGATCTTTGAACATACAGCTTTCAAATGAAAACTTATGTCATCTATTTCGAGTAATTGAATCAGTCTGGTCATCAATGGTGCTCAACTAGTTTGCATGTCTTTCAGACAGGCATTTAATAAGACAGACTTTATCCAGCGTGGTGGTAAACACCGCTGCTTCACCCGATAACGGGTGGGCTGCAGGTCCGGCCGTCTTGTAAACAGTGTCATATTATTTGGTTCAAAGTGGTTCAAATGGCTCTGAGCACTATGGGACTTAACATCTTAGGTCATCAGTCCCCTAGAACTTAGAACTACTTAAACCTAACTAACCTAAGGACATCACACACACCCATGCCCGAGGCAGGATTCGAACCTGCGACCGTAGCAGTCCCGCGGTTCCGAACTGCAGCGCCAGAACCGCTAGACCACCGCGGCCAGCGTCATATTATTTGCTGTTTTGCAATACAGTACTTCAGATCTCTTTTGCAAAAGCTTATTCAACTTAAGGTTTAAACTCAAAAGAATTTTGCAAATTCGTTCATTTTGATAAAGAAAATTTTATGGTTGTATATTGTTGAATAAACAGGTTGTATGAAAAGAAAGTTATATTGGTGGGTCCTCCCTTCCACGTTTTCCTTAATTCCTGTAAGTGCCACGTATCAGTTTTGTAACTGTTCTTCTGAAGAACACAGGTAATGTGGCAGAATTCGTATCTAGTTACAGTCAGCATCTTGAAGGGGTGCAATCCAATCGCTTATTTCTTTCTCAAAAGAAACAACATAGCTATTAAGCAATAGGAACGAGGGCAATCAGTTAAAAAATTACGTTGTAACCTGTAACTTGTTAGGAGACCAAATGAAGATAGTACCTGCTGCGGGACTTCCATTCGACTTCCATTTGAAACTTTTGGGGAGAACCCATCGGACCAGAGAAACCCCAACAGTCCATTTGTGAATACGCTCTAGAATACCTTGTGTTTTGTGTTAACTTTATTTCTTGAAGTTTGTTACCTCCCAACAGTTTATTTCCGAAACCTCACAATAAAAATGATGGCTAACTTCTCAGTAAAATTGTGGCTCGTATATAACCTTTCAATAATTAACTGACTGGGAAACACATATCGCTGGCAGCGCGTGAGCAATTCATCGAAGTTACATCTGCTCGAGTGCGCTAGCAAAATCTCCTTAGTCATGAACCTCTTACAAGTTCTTCATTAGCTTCATTTATTAATAGAAGTTCCAATGAAAATTACGAAACGTCGTTGAGAGTCAAACCTGTTCATATTTACGTATGTCGCCCTGCCATAATGCAGTGACACATCCAGGGGCGCGAATGTAGCTCCTCTTAAAAATGCAAAGCTGTGCCTTCAGCAGACAAGACGATGCTCATCACCTTTTTCCCATCAGAGTCTGATACTTATCGAAATCCTCGAACACGGAAAAACCATTAACATTGACGTGTACTATGAGACACTAGGCCTCCTTCACAATTCCACTGAGAGCAAACGACCTGGGCTGCTCGTGGAGGGAGGAATTCTGCTCCACTACAACGCGTGTCCACACTTCTGTGACGTCACACAAAGTTGAAGTGGGAGGAGGTTGAGCATCCGCCCTACATCCCGAACATGTCGCCCTGTGAATTCCATCTGTTTTGTGCGCTAAAAACCATCTCAGAGGGAAACGATTCACCTCGGACGACGAACAGGATACAGTAGAGGAATGGCTCAGGTCACAGCCACAGGAATTTTCAGTACAGACAATTCTTCAACTCGAGAAAGCGTGAGATAATTGCGCTCAGGTACCAGGTGATTACTTTTGAATGAATGTTTCAGTTCTGCCCACAGCATTGTTTTGTACCTTTGCTTCTAAACACACCTCGTTCTATGTGATTAATATTATTGCTTCTTTGTTTTTTGTTGTCTTGCGTTAATTGAGTTTAAAGAGAGATCCTATTATTGTGTATCTAATAAGAGCTCAAAAAGTAAGTACCTATATTTCTAATCGGGTTATTATCATCTCAAAATTTTCTAGTACATACTGTGAGGGTCAGTAACGCAAGGACTCTCCCAGTTCTATATCTTTTTCCAACGTCAGATTCCTTCTTTACAAAGTTTTAGAGCCAATAACCGTTTATTGTAATATCGAAATGTGTAACAAATTGTGGAATCATGATGTTTATTAAACAGGTAATGTTTTATCAAGTAGTAAAATGGAAATAATATTTTTATCCACACAAAAATTACCGTTATTTTCAGCTGAAATGTAACCGCTATACACAGCATTCATTTGAAAAAAAAAAATTACATTAGTTATTGTGACGGTACTATCTACTCTTTACTATGTGCCTACAGTGTACATGGATAGAAAAATGTTATTGGACCTGTAGACCGAGATATGTCACCAAAATAATCTTGCGAATCTTTTTTACTGATAATATTTCACCCTTTCGGCTCTCAGAAGAGAAACCTAAGAAAAACATAAGCTGAAGATGCTAAATCGTGCACTGGATTTTTCTGCAAATTCCCTTCCGCTCTTGGAGAAAATAAAGATGGTGAAAGCAACAGTAATCAAATTGTTGAATCTGGCATATAGGTAATTACTGTTGTTGAAACTAATAATAGAGGTTAAAAGGGTACTACATGTGATTTTAACGAAGACTTTGATGTAGCTGGCATTGAAAAAGATAATAAGATAGTAATGACGAGAAAATAACGACAATGGACATAATTCTGATTCCAGTAATTTTCGGGTTTGCAACCGGATCCCGTACACAATCTGCCCCGATATTTCGGCCCAGAGACGTCCGGCCATCCTCAGGTGAGTAGGCGAGGTACTGAAGAGACCTGCTACAGTCGTGATTTTCATAGTGAATTCCGCGAATGCGAATCGTACTGGTATTTTACGGCGCATGCGTTGGGAGGTGACATGCGCTAGTAGGCCAAGTTGTGTGTGCTGCACCCTCGTTGGTGAAGTAAGAACAATCTAATCGCTGGGTATCGACTGAGCACTTCGATTCCGTTGGATTCTAATTTTTATCCAGCTGAAAGCCTTTATCACGATTCATTAAACTATCAGCAACACGTATTTCCACGGGTTATTTAATTACAGACTCCCAGAAGCTGGAAACCTGTGCTGAAATTTTGGTATTATTGCATTCCAATGAATGTCCCATGGAAATGCAATGTTCTGCTACTGCTGACGGGTGTGTCTTTCGTGTCCTACACAGAGTTCCTGGACCGTTCGTGTCGTCCGACTTACATGTGCAGAGCCACACTCACAGGGCATTTTATAAACACCCGCCTTACTCAATTGTAAATCGTCTTTAACGGATCCGAATAAGGCCCTGCTCTTCGCTGGTGGACGGAATTTGACGCTAATTATTCTTCCTAAGCAATCTGCCTATTTTAGAAGACACGTTCACGGCATACGGAAGCAACGCAGTTGATTTACAGTCGTCATCAGTCTCCTCAGAGCGTTACTTCTTATTATTATAATTGTACATTGCCTTCCGTATTTCAGGCGAAGTATATCCACTCTCTTTAAAAACTTTCTCCAGATGCAGTAATTCTTCGTGAAGGCTATCAGCACCCGATGTTACATTCGCCCGATGAATTAAAGTACTAAGAACACCGGCGGTTTGTGCAGGTTTGATGGCAGCTGAACACCTGAAGATATGTATGTATGTGGGGGTTTTCTGTACACCGAATATCCCGAATACCCATCATTCTTACGACGTACTAGCAGGGCTAGAAAGGGTAGGGTCCCATCTTTTCCAATCCCCATAGTAAACTTGATGTTCTCATGAATAGCTTAAATGACAAAGGAATTTTTCCAGTTCTTGTCTTCCTTGAGGCCATACAACGAAAGTATCAGCTACGTACCGCCAGAAAACTGTAGGCTTAAATACGGCAGACTCACGAGCTTCCTCCTCAGAGTCTTCCTTAAAAGGATTGGGCACGACGGGGGACAAGGAACTCCCCATGGCGACACCGTCAGTTTATTCAAAAAATTCATTATTAAATAAAAAGTCAGTTGAGGAGAGAGAATGTTCAAGCAAATCCGTGAAATCATCACTGAACAAGTTACGAATAAGACGTAGCGAGTCAAAGAAATACACTTTGGTGAAAAGTGAGACCACATCGAAGCTAACTAGTAAATCCGAGATGCTCAGCTTAACAGTCTTCAAACGAATGATAAAATCCTTGGAATTACGTATATGGAGGCAGCACTCACCCACATACGACTTGAGTAAGGAGGCCAGATGTTTGCAGACGAATAAATAGAAGCACCAAAATTACTCACTGTCAATCGTTGTGGAACGCCATCCCTGTGAATCTTAGGAAGCCCAAACAGTCTTGGTACAATTCGCTATAAATACCATGGCTGCATCAGCTCTCTTCAGTACTTCGTCTACTCACCTGAGAATGGCCGTCGGCCGTTGCGGACGAGCGGTTCTAGGCTCTTCAGTCCGGAGCCGCACTGCTGCTCGGTCGCAGGTTCGATTCCTGCTTCAGGCATTGATGTGTGTGATGTCTTTAGATTAGTTAGGTTTATGTAGTTCTAAGTCATTGGGGACTGATGACCTCAGATGTTAAGTCCCATAGTTCTCAGAGCCATTTTTTTTTTAGGATGGCCGGACGTCTATGGGCCGAAATATCGTAGCAGAATGTTTATGGGATCCGGCGCAAACCAGAAAATTACTGGAAGAAGAAATACACCGTTAAAATTTTGGTAGTCACATCGTAATTCTGATGAATCTAGCTTCGAATCCTTTTCATCTAGTGATTCGACAATACCTTTTCCAGTGAGTATCAGAATTATGTTATTGAAAAGGACAGTTAAATACAGCGAAGCAAGGAGAGACCTTGTTAATGTATAGAAGGCCCAGGTGAAAATACTAAAATAAATCATCTTTGTTTAACTTCATCGCAGTTTTACTAACATTCGAACAAGACCAGATGTTTATGAAAATGGATACTATTCTCACCATCAACAAAGAAGCTGTACTGTTTCCGCTGCCAATCTTTTGCCTCAGAGAGGGCGATAGCTACAAAAACAAATTTATTTCTTCTTCTCTCAGTTGTGGAAACTGAGACGAAAGACAAATGTGCTCATAAAATTATTGATGAGGAGACTAAGAAATGGAGAAACATTTTAAATCGCTTTATACAAAATTGAAGTATTTGAAGCCCAGCAAATCCCTACTTTCCGCAGTCATTGGGATGACTTTTATCAGGAAAACAAAATTTCTCAGAACTGGTATAACTGATGGGTATTGAAAGAGCATTGTTTAAAACTTGAACAGTCTGCTGTCGACTCAAAGAGAGTACCTTCTTATTTGTCGAAAGGGATAGGAAATGAATTCATTTAAATTTTCGGTGAACTTGTTAAGAAAAAAATTATTACAGATATTAGAAGAGGCTGAAAAACTTCTACAGCACTCCCGATGAAATCAGAGCTGACCAAATGATTCAAATAATTAGATGCACTCATATAGAAGACAATAATATATAAGTTAGAGAATTCTTCTTAGGTTCTTTTTTGATGTGAGGAAAGACTGGAGAGGATAAGGCAAAAGATATTCAACAGCAGCTAGAAAAAAGTGGGCTGGATATTGCGTTGTGCAGAACTCGAGGTTATGACAATGCTGTGTCAGTGTCAGCTTATGTACATGGAGAAGTGCAACGAAAAATTCTGGAAGTCAATCCAAAAGCTTTGTTGAGTCCCGATGCTAGTCATTTCTTAAATATTTGCATAGTTCATTTCTTCTCTTGTGTTCGCCCTACCGTGACCGGTTTAGGAACTGTAGAGGAATTATATTCATTCTTTAGTCTTCTACGTATAGAACAGATTCTAGAAAAAAAAACAGAATAAAATTTGAAACGATCGCCTCGTTAGAGCGCTCATTACAATTCAGTTAAAGTCATGAAAGAAAACGTGGAAGTAATTGTGAGAACTGCGTAGGATAAGCAAGATCCATCAAAGGTACAAGTCGGTTCAAGGACTTTACCCAGCTTGTCCCTTCCAACTATGTGTGATATTAACTTCCCGACCTATTTCAAATCATGGCACACGGTAGTGGAGGAAGAAATCTTAATACAACAATATCTATAGTTTCCAAAAATGATTTCTGCTAAAGCACTTGGTAACTTAATAATACGGAACTAGTTTTTAGAGACGAAACAAATTATAATTGTAAACAATGGGATTGCTTATGGCTCTACAAAATGCAATGATATGGACATTAACATGACCAATGAGGAAGGAGGAAGTTGAATAAAATAACTCCTCATAAAGTATCTCATGACACGGTGCTATTGATTAAAAAAAGAAAAAGCGCTTGTAGAGTCGCTTTCAGAGAACTAAAAGTATTGCAACATATATTAGTGTTCCTCTATTGACTACAATAATAGTGTTTTTGAAATTGTGGTTGGACAGTGTCCTTTAAAACGTCAAAACGATGCAGAATATGCTCCAAACCTACTTGCGGATATTTTGGTGAAGGTAACTCTAGATACATAGGCAAACGATGAGGTCCCCTTTGTAATACAAAACAGCTGAGAGGGTATGTGTTTGGGACATACCATCTGGAGCAGAGTTTCTTCTCCTAATTAGATGAGACAGAGTGATAAGAGTAACAACTCAAATCTGCAGAAGTTGGGAAATGATGCAGGACCTCACTTCTGAGAATCACGATGATGAGACGGAATGGTTATGAATCAGGCGTGTCGGAATGCCGACCTTCACTCGATCTGGAAGAGTTTCCCGATGACCTGAAGGTTTAAAATAGAAGTTGGCGCCATTGCGATTGTTTTGATGACGACATTGTTCGACATATGACAGACAACGCGCTGAAAGCTAAGAAGGAGAGAGAGAGAGAGAGAGAGAGAGAGAGAAATGGCTAGTAAACATGGGCTCTAAAAAGCGTACCTTAAGAGCTATAAGCACGTGCTCAGCAGAGGAGATATGTCTCCAGTGGCAAGGTACACTATGTGATCAAAATATCCGGACACCAGTCTGAAAATTATTGAAATGTTCGTGGCGTCCTCCATCGGCAATGCTGGAATTCAGGCCCTTAGCCTTGATGACAGCTTCCACTCTCGCAAGCATACTTTCATGCTTGGGGAATGGGAGCCCCTTGTTCTCCGAGTGCTGCATTGTGGAGAGGTATCGACGTCGGTCGGTGAGACATGGCACGAAGTCGGCGTTCGAAAACATCCCACAGGTTTTTTATAGGATTCAGGTCAGGACACTGTGCAGGCCAGTCCATTACAGGGATGTTATTGTCGTGTAATCACTCCGCCACAGGCTTTGCATCATAAACAGGTGCTCGATCGTGCTGAATGATTCAGTCACCATCCCCGAATTGCTCTTCAACAGTGGGAGGCAAGAAGGTGCTCAAGACATCAATGTAGGCTTGTGATGTGATAGTGCCACGCAAAACAACAAGGGTTGCAAGCCCCTCCATGAAAAGCAAGACTACACCACAACACCATTGCCTCCCAATTTTACTGTTGGCACTACACACGCTGGCAAATGATGTTCACCGGGCATTCGCCGTACCCATTCCCTGCCATCGGATCGCCACTTTGTGTACCGTGATTCGTTACCCCACACAACGTTTTTCCACTGTTCAATCATCCAATATTTACGATCCTTACCCAAAGGGAGACCTCGTTTGGCATTTACAGACGTGATGTGTGGCTTATTAACAGCCGCTCGACCATGAAATCCAAGTTTTCTCACCCCCCCCCCCCCCCCGCCTAACTGTCATAGTAGTTGAAGTGGATCATGATGCAGTTCAGAATTCCTGTATGATGGTCTGGATAGATGTCTGCCTATTACACATTACGACCCTCTTCAACTGTCCGTGGTTTCTGTCAGTCAACAGACGAGGTCGGCCTGTACGCTTTTGTGCTGTACGTGTCCCTCCACGTTTCTACTTCACTATCTTATCGGAAACAGTGTGTCTTGGGATGTTTCGGAGTGTGGAAATCTCACGCACAGACGTATGACACAAGTGACACCCAATCACCTGACCACGTTCCAAGTCTGCGAGTTCTGCGGAGTACCCTATTCTGCTCTCTCACTATGTCCAATGACTAGTGAGATCACTGATATGGACTACCTGGCAGTAGGTGGCAACATAACACACCTAATATGAAAAACATATGTTTCTTGGGTGTCCGAATACTTTTGATCACATAGTGCATGCTTTTAGAGTCCGTGATTACTAGACATTTCCCGGAATACCGACTGTTTTACCGGTATAAATGACACTAAGGTGCCATATATACGGTAGGACACTTAAAAGTGGCAGTGCATCATTTACGCCGTACGTCGGCATATGTCAAACTTACGAAATGCAGCGGCATGTTCACATGTCATTGTCATACCTAAACCCTAAAAATACAACGTGAAGAGAGACCTAAACTGCTTACATCGTGAAAATGATGTATATTGGATAGAGCATCACAATAATTATCATTCTTAATATACATACCAATAACCTACTGCCCTTGCTCAACGTGAGCTGAGGCAGTTGCCGCGAATATGTACTGACGGGTCGAATTTCCTTTGTTGTCGTCAGAGGTAGTACTCTCAAGAAGATGGATTGTAATTATAGTATTACAATATTCTTTTACATTTGTTGACAGAATACAGATTTCTGTGTATTAATACACGCTACAAAGGGAGGGAACAGAAATTTTATGTATAACAGAGCGGTGTTATCTGTCTTAAGGGACATCCCTAATGTTGTGAAGCAGCTGAATGGGTTGAAAATAAATAAATCGCCAGGTCCTGATGGGACTCCAATTCGGTTTTACAGAGAGTACTCTACTGCATTGGCGCCTTACTTCGCTTGCATTTATCGCGAATCTCGTGCCCAACGTAAAGTCCTGAGCGACTGGAAAAAAGCGCACGTGACGCCTGTATATAAGAGGGGTAGAAGAATGGATCCTCAAAATAACAGACGAATATCCTTAACATCGGTATGTTGCAGGATTCTCGAACATATTCTCAGTTCGAATATAATAAATTTCCTTGTGACAGAGAAGTTTCTGTCCATGTATCAGCACGGCTTTAGAAAGCATCGCTCCTGCGAAACGCAACTCGGCCTTTTTTCACGTGATATCTTGCGAACCATGGATGAAGGGTATCAGACGGATGCCATATTCCTTGACTTCCGGAAAGCGTTTGACTCGGTGCCCCACTGCAGACTCCTAACTAAGGTACGAGCATTTGGGATTGGTTCCCAAGTATGTAAGTGGCTCGGAGACTTCTTAAGTAATACAACCCAATACGTTGTTCTCGATGGTGAGTGTTTATCGGAGGTGAGGGTATCATCTGGAGTGCCCCAGAGAAGTGTGGTAGGTCCGCTGTTGTTTTCTACCTACATAAATGATCTTTTGGATAGGGTGGATAGCAATGTGCGGCTGTTTGCTGATGATGCTGTGGTGTACGGGAAGGTGTCGTCGTTGAGTGACTGTAGGACGATACAAGATGACTTGGACAGGATTTGTGATTGGTGTAAAGAACGGCAGGTAACTCAAAATATAGATAAATGTAAATTAATGCAGATAATTAGGAAAAAGAATCCTGTAATGTTTGAATACTCGATTAGTAGTGTACCGCTTAACACAGTCACGTCGATTAAATATTTGGGCGTAACAATGCAGAGCGATATGAAGTGGGACAAGCATGTAATGGCAGTTGTGGGGAAGGCGGATAGTCGTCTTCGGTTCATTGGTAGAATTTTGGGAAGATGTGGTTCATCTGTGAAGGAGACCGCTTATGAAACATTAATACGACCTATTCTTGAGTATTGCTCGAGCGTTTGGGATACCTGTCAGGTCGGATTGTGGGAGGACATAGAAGCAATTCAGAGGCGGGCTGCTAGATTTGTTACTGGTAGGTTTGATCATCGCGCGAGTGTTATGGAAATGTTTCAGGAACTCGAGTGGGAGTCTCTAGAGGAAAGAATGCGCTCTTTTCGTGAATCGCTACTGAGAAAATTTAGAGAACCAGCATTTGAGGCTGACTGCAGCACAATTTTACTGCCGCCAACTCAAATTTCGCGGAAAGACCACAAAGTTGAGATAAAAGAGATTAGGGCTCGTACAGAGGCATATAGGCAGTCATTTTTCCCTCGTTCTGTTTGGGAGTGCCACATGGAGAGAAGATGCTAGTTGTGGTACGAGGTACCCTCCGCCACGCACCGTATGGTGGATTTCGGAGTATGTATGTAGATGTTGATAGATGAAGGGCCTGACAGTGACTTCGTCGCTTTTACAGTATGTAACTCGATAAAACGTTTAAGGCCGAAATTGCAGTAGTGAAAAGAAGTAACTTCTAAAGTCACTGGCGAAGTTGATACTTTTTAAAATGTTCTACAGGACTGTGAACCCCTAGTGTCAGAAGTGAATCTGCAGATGAAATGTTAATACAACTCTTCAGGTCTACGTAACTACCGCATCGTACATGCACCACGCCGCGCGGTGTAGTCGCGTGGTGTCAGCCGTCTTGCCACTGTCCGCGCGGCTCCCCCCCCCCCCCCCACCACCTCCCCCACCGTCGGAGGTTCGAGTCCTCCCTCTGCTATGGGTGGGTGTGTCGTCCTTAACATAAGTTAGTTTAAGTTAGATTAAGCAGTATGTAAGCTTAGAGGCCGATGACAGCTGTTTGGTCCCATCAGACCTTACCACAAATTTCCAAATATTTTCTAAACATGTACCCTAACTACCTTACTGTAGTCAAGTGTTGATCACGCTGTACTATTTTTACCCGTTACACTTTTCTCTATAAGCAATTACTCATTGGCGCCTCAGTTATCCTGGTTAACTGAGCCCTTCTTTTAATCAATTTCTGGCACAATTTCTCTTCTCCTCGACACGATAAAAAAAGAAAGTACGCAAAGAAAGAAAATCGGGAGTGGGAGGGAGGGGGCGGGATGGGCGAGAAAGGCTCCATCAGCATATATCGCATGGACTTGTCTCTGAAGGGTGAGATCGTTTTTGCTTGGCGTTCTCTCCTTTTGTTAAACCGAAATACTGCTGAAGAAGTAACGGTAGAGACGTTGCGATAGCAGCCCTGTGTGAGGGCGGGAGCAGCCGCACAGCAGACGGTTATTCCGAGACCTGCAGGGGGACGCACCGGCCCGCAGTCCCAGGGGCTGCCAGCGACGGGTGACACCCCGGGCTGCGCATTCGTTGTTCATTTCCCGGGGGAGCTCACCCTATCAGTGCCGGACGTGGACCACCTCCTGCGCCCCCACCTCGCATTCTCCAATAATCGCTTCTCCAGATCCATCTTCTCACCCCCTTCAAGTCATTATTGACTTCCACGGCCACGCAAGCTACGAGGGTCATGGCACGAGGCCTTACACATTTAGCGTATTCGTCTACCTAATGTGCAGAAAAGAAAAAGAAAAACAAATGAAAAATTCTCGGTACGTCCATCTTTTTAGCAATGGTCACGGGACTGGGCTGTTCGATAGAGGATGTCAAATGGAACACCTTCAGCCGTGGCGGGTGATGTTTGAGGTGGTCACTATAGCAGATAGATATCTACTATTACCCGTATTGCTGGCCTCTGCTTCGATCGCAAGCCCATATCACTGACCTCAATTTGCAGTAGGATTTTGGAGCATCTATTGTACTCGAACATTATGAATCACCTCGAAGGAAATGACTTATTGATGCATAATCAACACGGATTAAGAAAATGTCATTCCTGTGCAACATAGCTAGCTCTTCATTCCCGTGAAGTAATGAGTTCTGTCGACAAGGGATCCCCATATTCCTAGACTACCAGAATGCTTTTGATACCGTTTTTCACAAGCGACTATTAATCAGACTACGTACATGTGGAATATCGTCTACGTTGTGTGACTGGATTCGTGATTTCCTCTCAGAGAGGTCACAGCTCGTAGTGATAGACGGTAAATCATCGAGTAGAACACAAGTGATATCTGGCGTTCCGCAAGGTAGTGTCATAAACCCTCTGCTGTTCCCGATTTACATAAATTATCTAGGTGATAATCTAAGCAGCCCCCTTAGATTGTTTGCTGATGGCGCTGTAATTTACCGTCTAGTAAAATCATCAGACGATCAATTCCAAATACAAAATTATCAAGAGAGAATTTCTATATGGTGCGAAAAGTGGCAATTGGCACTAAACAAAGAAAAGTTCGAGGTCATCCACGTGGGTACTAAAAGAAATCCGATAAATTTTGGGTATACGATAAATCGCACAAATGTAAGGGCTGTCAAGTCGACTAAATACCTAGGAATAACAATTACGAGCAACCTGAATTAAAAAGACCACATAGATAATATTTTGGGGAAGGCGAAAGAAAGACTGTGGTTTGTTGGCAGAACAGTTAGAAGATGCTAACAAACCCACTAAAGAGACAGCTTACATTACACTTGTCCGTCCTTTGCTGGAGTACTGTTGGGCGGTATGGGATCCTTACCAGGTAGGATTGACGGAGGACATCGAAAGGGCAGCTCGTTTCGTGCTCTCGCGCAATAGATGTGAGAGTGTCACTGATGGGATACGCGAGCTAGGGTGGCAGTCACTGAAACAAAGGCAGTTTTCTTTGTGGCGAGATCTATTTACGAAATTTCAATCACCAACTTTCCCTTCCGAATGCAAAAATATTTTGGTGACACCCACCTATGTAGGGAGAAATGATCATCTTAATAAAATAAGAGAAATCAGAGCTCGAACGGAAAGATTTAGGTGTTCCTTTTTCCCACGCGCCGTTCGAGAGTGGAATGGTAGAGAAGTAGTAGGAAAATGATTCGATGAACCCTCGTCCAGGAACTTATGTGTGAATTGCAGAGTAATCATGCAGATGTAGATGTAGATGTAGACTATTCCTGTACGTCGCTCAGGGGCATGAAGATGGCGTTATATAGCGCTGAAACTGGTTGCCTAATAAAATAAGGTTGAAAATTGGCGGCTGAAGGGTGTTTAATTTGACATACTCAAATGAAAAATTTGATCTCTTATAAGACTTCCTGAGCACTGCAGGTAATATATTGCGATGGTGAGTGATCTCCATTTCGAGAATGTTGTGAAGTACTGTAATCACCAAACTCACTCACACTGCTTATACACCAACCAGAGAACGAAAATCAGTATCTTCTTTGGCAGCGCACACAGACCAAACATTTGCACTCATCTGCCACTACACTCTTGCGTAGGATTTGAATAAAGAAAGTGTTGTATCCTAGCCAGTAAGGCGAACCGAGCCCGCTGCCAAAAGGTTGGCAGCATCAAAGTACGGACGCCGTCCGCATAAGCAGCGCCAGCGATACAGGAAATGGCCGCAAGTCTGCGCGCGCCACCGCTGGCTTCTGGCTTCTTAAGAGCTCGAGTCCCGAGCGCTAGGACAGTTCTGTATTCGCTGCTCAGTTGTGTACTCGCCACCGAATTGTGTACTTGCTAGTCAGTTGTGTGTTCATCGCGGCAGAGTTGTTGTTTGTCGTCAGCCGACGCTGACCTAGCCGCTCCGACTCGGACAGATTTCTGTAGACACCGAGTTCACTATTGTGTTATTGTATCTTCATAAATAAAAGATAAGTACCGACTTTTATTTAATCTGAGTGTTGGGGCTTTTATCTTTCTGTTTACTGTTCCAGCGGACCGGTCGGCCCGCTATTAAAAGTGTGGCGGTGACTTCGTAAGCCATTTCTACAGCCAAGTGTTTGTCGCTACGAACACCGCACAAAAGAAAGAGCGGGTGACATTTGTCGGCCGGAGTGGCCGAGTGGTTCCAGGCGCAACAGTCTGGAACTGCGCGACCGCTACGGTGGCAGGTTCAAATCCTGCCTTGGGCATGGATGTGTGTGATGTCCTTACGTTAGTTAGGTTTAAGTAGTTCTAAGTTTTAGGGGACTGATGACCTCTGAAGTTAAGTCCCATAGTGCTCAGAGCCATTTGCACCATTTTTGGTGACATTTAAAGGTCTTAAGAGTGTGTAGCTAACATGACACCCAGATTCCATCCACTGACCCTGATGACCACGTCGGTAGCCACTGACTGCAGTGTCATCCTCTGGAAATTGCATCACTGGATGCGGTATGGAGGGGCATGGAGTCAAAACACCGCTCTCCTAGGGATATCGTTTTAATGACCTGGAGCCGCTACAATTCGCTCAATTAGCGCCTCAATTGTCCTTACGAGGTTGAGTAAACCCGTTCAATCCTCTCACCAAAGCAAAATCCTGGCACTACCATGGCTCGAACCCGCGTCCTCCTCAGCTGAGTTGTACACTCAGCTACGGACAACATCATACACGCAGGGTCCCAAAGTTTGTAACTTATATTGTATCGCAACTGCATTAACATATCTTAGGATGAATATTGCGTGTTAAAAAAAGTATTGCATAATTTCAGGGAATGTAATACGCAGGAAAAGAAAACAGTCCAGTAAAAATGCTCTCTACGATGTGTACAAGAAATGGCGGAGCTCTCATTATTGATTATTCTATTTTATTACTTTAATTTAGCTTCAATTTAGATGAGATAAGTCGTAACATAGTAGATGTACTGGAAAGTGTATCTAGGAAGAGTTTCAAGTGAGGTCCGAACAATCGCCAGAGACACTCAGATACCCAGATTCGCCATTATCTTCAATCAGAAGTGCAAATAGTGTATCAGTAACCCCAAGGACCGTCAGTAGGCGGTTGACAGAGGGGGGACTGAGCTCACGGCACCCCTCGCACCGGCTACATGCGCTGACTACCATTGACCTCTGCACAGCAACAAGCCCGTTTGCAGTGGTATCCGGCCTGGAGTCTCAGTGTCTGTAGTAGGATTGTCTTTAGTTCTGAGTCTCACTTTGAAATGCGTCCCGATGATCAGCGAAGACGTGTCTGGCGACGCTCCGGGGAGTCGTGGGATACCGATCTGGTTGTCGCCCGGCATATGATCCGACAACCATAACTGGTGGGCGGGGTACAATTTCGTTCATAGCAGGACCCCTTTTGTTGCCATCCATGGCAGTCTTACGGCGGAGCGGTACATCGACGGTATTCTACCGCCCGTTTTGTTCTCCTTAATACCAAACCATCCAGCGAATACATTTCAGCAAAATAATGTTCGCCCGCAGACGGGAGAGATTCTACAGCTTGTCTTCGTGCTTGCAAACCCTATTTCGGCCAGCTCGGTCGATGGATCTCTTCCCAACTGAGAACGTTTAGGGCATTACGAGCAGGTCCCTCCATCCAGTTCGTGATTTTGACTATCTGACTCGCCAAATGAACAGAATTTGGTACGATACCCCTCAATAGCACATAGAACAACTCTGTCCGTCAATGCCAACCCGTGCTTGAACGAGGGTCAGAGGTGCAGCAACGCCTTATCGCCTAGCTCTTTCCCTTGAATAAATGATCCATTTTTTCTGAAATTGTAATCATTTGTTTATCTGCACATGTACATCACATCTACTGATTTCCGTCCTATTCGAATAATTCCCTCGTGGTGCGTAGGTTTTTGTCATACCGTGTACTTAGTGTAACAGTACGGTATCGTTTTCTGTAAACTTGTCAATTACTCATGTGAAATGAGTCGACACAATAATTATGATTTTTCTCATTAGTGTCTTCGTATCGTAAATCCTTAGTTCAGAATCACTGTAAACTGTAATTCAGCCAGTATCTTCATAGTGAACTACAGAGTGTCAAAAATGTGTCACCAGTTAACCAACGACAACGCTCTGCCTGCTGTGACAGCTGAAATCGTATGATGACTCGACCTGGGAGTAAAGCAGTAGTTTGTGACGTGTGTTCACCTGCTGCAAACCGTGTGAACTGTGGAACTGATACAAACATTCACACTCTCCGTTTATAGAAGTGGCTATTTCGGAGGAAGTATTAGAATGTCAGCCATTTTCTCAATGATCCTTAGGTTACGCGTAGTCAGAACCCTCCTCCATTTTTTGGTACTCTTTCACCTGCCTGATGAGATCGGTGTAATACCTGTAGCAGATCTCCCCTCAGGAGACAGTGTTAATTAATCAAGTGACACAATGGAATTTTGTTAATCCACTCTGGTATAACAAAATGATTCAAATGGCTCTGAGCACTATGGGACTCAACTGCTGAGTCAACCTAACTAACCTAAGGACATCACACACATCCATGCCCGAGGCAGGATTCGAACCTGCGACCGTAGCGGTCCTGACTTGGATATCACTGATTCTTCTATTACTTCGTTCTATGACATTTGAATTGCTAGCTGTGAGAGTAAAGTCATAGAATACAACAGATTAGGAATTTATTTCATAACCCACATCAAAACTTGCGAAAGTTTAACATTCATTATTGGCAATCAGATTTTCGGTATTACATTGCAAGTCACTTCAATAAGTATCACAATAGGCTGGCAAGGGAGAGATGTTGAGGATGTCAGTTTTTTTTTGTGACTATTCCCTATCTTGAATATAGAATTGCGAAGAGGTCTGCAGTGATTGTGCAGCGAGTTATTAACGGTGTCCGTGTCTTTGCAAGTACACAGTTATTGTTTTGATTTAATACCCAAACGTTTTTCAGCTCAGTTGCGGTAATAGTAAGGCCAAAATTGAACTCTACGACGAGTTTTGTGGGAATATATATTTTAAACATTGGATTCTAAACAAAAATACAATGCAGACGATATCCCAACATCCTTTATGCTTGTAGATGACACGGTTAATAATTTACAGCTGTAGCCAATTTCGGTTGGATGCCACAGAACAAATGGTAATGTACATATGTAATTAAAGTAACAGCACAACCCTATGTAACAATTTCCTGGCCTCATCATAATCGGTATGTGTGTATTTTCGAAAAATGGAAGGAAATGCCTACAGAGGATACCGCGACTGTGGTTAAACATTTTTGAGTATTAAAGCAAAACAATAATCATGTACCTGCAAAAAGGCGGACCCATTCCTAACACATTATTAGTCAAAAGACACTCGAACTGGTGGTGCTCCTTTAACCTTCCGCGAAGTCATCAGACCACACTCACAGCAGTTTACAGTTTTTTTATTATTATTATTTGATTCTATTCACTCCAGAAACTTCTATCATTTCCTGCCTCTTAGCAACTCTTAATAATGAAATAACGATTCTTATTTTTATGCCTTTTTCGGATTTGAGCAAACAGCTTGTCAGCAATTTACATTAACCAGAAGTGTTACGAGAAGTGAAATTGTTTTTACATTGTCACATTCAACACTGACAATTCTTTCGTGTACGCACTACTGTAAGTGGGGAAACTCATTTAACTTCTGGAAAAGAATTCATCGATTTTTATTTGCTTGTCTACGTAATTCTTCTTCTTTGCTGCGACTTGATGTTTCTATTAATTTCGACTCACTTAATGAGGAAACATATGTGGAAGTGTTTACAGTATAGGATAAAACTGCCATAACATTAATGGTGTGTGTTAACATGCAAGGAGATGAGAAGCAACAGTTCACCCAGTTAAATCATATTCCATTTGAATTTGAACGTAAAACGTGTACACCACACAGGGATAAGGTCCTATATCTGTTCCGGCAGGCCAACTACTGCATAAATGACATTAGGAGGAGCGGTCAGTGATCATGGGAGATACGTTAGCATGTAGCCAATGCTCCCCGTCGTTATTGCCAGCAGATGAATCTTTGTAATTTTCCTGCTTATTTATTCAAGCAACTCCGCATGTACGCTATTTACGTTTATATTCAGATGGAATGCGATTAAACAGAGCTGAGTAGACTCTCCTCCAGACCCCCACACTTATATACTAGCACCCAAGTACAGAAATATAATGACTGATTGCATTGACACTTGAAGTATGCTAAACCTGCAATGATCTATGTGTTAGGCTACGCTTGACGAAAGTCAGTTAGCTTGACAATGTGCTTATGTCACTGTTTTGTCGCACATGGCCATATGGGAGACGCTTGTTTACCTCACAAACAGGATTGGCTCTCTGGAGCCGTAATATGGAGCCGGAACGGTCACTACAGCAGACTATAACCTGCGGCAGATGCACAACCCAGTGCATGTACTTTTCTATGTACGGGGCTGCATACATTCCTACAAGAAAGGTTTTTGTCGTAGAGAGACTTGGCAAATGGACATGTTCGCTAGATATGGACCTTGGAGGCAAGAGTCTGAAATGGCATCGGTGTTGTTTCAGAGAAAACATTTAATGACGTGTCCGTGCCTCCTTTAGTATGGGATAAGAAGGATTTACGTAACAGCTACAGAAATCGCTGTTACGTACACTGACAGAAAAAGAACACAACACCAAGAAGAATTATACAAAATAAACGAAAGTTTATCTGAAAGGTGATTTCTGTCAAAACTTCGCGATAATCGCATAAGATTGGTGCTAGTACCGCAATTAAGAAGGAGCAAATCAGGTTAGCTTTAAACAAACACTGTAATGACCGTGAGCGTGAGTTACGTTTGAGACTGGTCGTGGTGAGTTGATGTTAGTCAACAGTGCCTTTAAGGCGGCAAAGACGTCATTATCAACACCTGACTGAATTTGAACGAGGTCGTGTAATAGGGCTACCAGAAGTTAAGACTTTCCCACTAACACACGTATATTCTTCACTTGGCTTCAGTCTAACTTTCATGCATTCCTTTTCCATTACATTGGGTTCATAAATTGTTATCGACACTTTGACGATGGGCATTTTTACACTGAGGTTAAAGATGTCGTACGATAGTTCCTAATACCGTGTCAGACCGCCTTTCGCCCTGTGTTGTGCAGACACTCGACGTGGAATGGACTCAAATCTTCGTTTAATGTCCATTGCAGAAACGTTGAGCCATGCTGTCCGTATTTCACCTTTTTTTCTTCTTCTTTTGAGTTATCAGTCTTCTCATCGGTTAGATGCGGCCCGCAACAAGTTCCTCTCATGTGCTAACCTATTCATCTCAGAGTAGCACTTGCAGCCTACGTCCTCAATTATTTGCTGGATGTATTCCAATCTGTTTTTTACTGCAGTTTTTGCCTCTACAGCTCCCTCTAGTAACATGGAAATCATTCTCTGATGTCTTAACAGATGTCCTATCATCCTTTGCTTTCTCTTTGCCAGTGTCTTCCACATTATTTTTCTCAAATTAATGTTTGACATTAGTAGACTTCTCTTGGCCAGCAACGCCCTTTTTGCCAGTCCTAGTCTGATTTGGATATCGTTCTTGCTCCGTCTGTCATTGGTTATTTTGCTGTATCGGTAGTAGAATTTCTTAACTTCATCTGCTTTGTGATCATCAATCCTACTGCTAAGTTTTTCGCTGTTCTCATTTGTGGTACTTCTCATTACTTTCGTCTTTCTTCGATGTACTCTCAATCTATATTCTGCTCCCATTAGAATGTTCATTCCATTCAGCAGATCACGTAATCCTTCTTCACTTTCTCTCAGAATGACAATCTCGTCAGCGAATCGTATCATTGATAACCTATCACCTTGAATTTTAATTCTACTCTTGATCCTATGTTTTGTAACCGTTATTGCTTCTTCGATGTACTGACTGAACAGTATGGACGAAAGGCTAGATCCCTATTTTACACCCGTTTCAATCCGAGCTCTTCCATATTGGTCGTCCTTCTGTAGATGTCGATAGTCGCGAAAGCGTTGCCGATGCACTATTTTGTGCATCAACTTACCTCCCGATTATGTCCCATAAATGTTCCATGGCATTCATGTCGCGATATCTGGGCAGCCAAAACAATCGCTCGAATTGTCCAGTACGTTTTTCAAACCAGTCGCGAACAATTATAGCCCGATGACACGGACCGAGCGAGGTGGCGCAGTGGTTAGACTCTGGACTCGTATTCGGGAGGACGACGGTTCAATCCCGCGTCCGGCCATCCTGATTTAGGTTTTCCGTGATTTCCCTAAATCGCTCCAGGCAAATGCCGGGATGGTTCCTTTCAAACGGCACGGCCGACTTCCTTCCCTGTCCTTCCATAATCCGATGAGACCGATGACGTCGCTGTCTGGTCTCCTTCCCCGAAACAACTAACCAACCCACCGATGACACGGTGCAGCGTCGTCCATAAATATTCTATTGTTGTCTTGGAACATGACGTACATGAATGCTTGCAAGTGTCCAAGTAGCCGAACATCCAGAGAATCTAGTTCATTCCACGTAAACACTGCTCACACCATTATGGAGCCACTATTAGCTTTCACAGTGCCTTGTGGACAACTTGGGTCCATGGTTCACACTTGAAGACTACCATCAGCTCTTACCATCCGAAATAGGGAATTTTCTTACCAGACCACGGTTTTCCAGTCGTCTAGTATCCAAACGGCATGGTCACGAGCGCTGGACAGGCATTGCAGGCAATATAGCGCTGTTAGCGAAGACAATAGCGTCGTTCGTCTGCTGTCACAGCCCATTAACGCCAAATTTCGCTGCTCTGTCTTAACGGATACGCCCGACGTACGACACACATTTATTTCTGCAGTTATTTCATGCCGCGTTGCTTGTCTGTTAGCACTGACAGCTCTAAGGAAACGCCACTGCTCTCGGGCGTTAAGGCCGTCGGCCGCTGCGTTATCTATGGTGAGCGGTAGTGCCTGAAACTCTCGGGACACACTTGACACTTTGGTTCTCGAAATGCTGAATTCCCTAACGATTCATGAACTCGAATGCCCCATGCGTCTAGCTTCAACTAACATTCCGCTTTCAGTCTGTTGATTCCCGCTGAGATGCCATAATCACGCCAGAAACATTTTCACGAATGACCTGCAAACAAACGACAACTCTGCCAACGATCTGCCCTTTTATACGTTGTGTACGCGATACTACCACCATCTGTACAGGGTGGAGAAAAACTGTGTCACGAAATTTTAACCCTGGATGGCTGATGCCAGTGGGAACCAAAATTACCAATGTTGTGCAGCCCAAATGGCTCTGAGCACTGTTGGACTTAACATCTAAGGTCATCAGTCCCCTAGAACTTAGAACTACTTAAACCTAACTAACCTAAGGACATCACACACATTCATGCCCGAGGCAGGTTTCGAACCTGCGACCATAGCAGTCGCGCGGTTCCGGACAGAAGCGCCTAGAACCGCTTGGCCACCGCGGCCGGAACAACGCACAGTTTCTAAACTACGCAAACTTGGCGGTACGCGTTCCGATTATCCGTAGGATTGCCCTGTTGGCATTCGTCGGTTGACGGGCAGCGTTATGGTTGTCGGTTCACACATACCAATGTCCCTTGCCCTGTCACTGCCCCAACGTGATACGCACACTTGTCGAATAGATCTTGCTGTTAGTCTCCACCTCACATCAGAGGAGTTCACACTTAAGCTTCGCTTCGGAGCACACACACGCCACATGCCATTTAGTCATACAGTAAGCATGGTGGTATAATATTCGTTTGAAGAACCACGAGATATAGTTTTTGTTTGTGGATTAGCGAACGGTAACGCGCATGAAGCGGTTGTATGAGGAACAGTACCCAGCAGGACACCACCCACAGCCGAAAACGGATACAGCAATTCACCGGCTATTTGGCGAAACAGGCTCGTTAGCGGGATATCATGGTGATGCTGGAAGACCTCGAACACAACGGGATGCTGCATTTGGAAAGACAGGTCTCGAGTGCTTCGAGGAAGCACCTATGACAAGCAATGAAATTTTCACTCTGCATCGGAGTGTGCGCTGATTAAAACTGTGTGCCGGACCGAGTTCGAGTCTCGGTCCGGCACACAGTTTTAATCTGCCAGGAAGTTTCAAAATCAGCGCACACTCCGATGCAGAGTGAAAGCTTCACTCTGGAAACATCCCCCAGGCTGTGGCAGAGCCATGTCTCCGCAATATCCTTTCTTCCAGTAGTGCTAGTCTTGCAAGTTTCGCAGGAGAACTTCTGTGAAGTTTGGAAGGCAGGAGACGAGGTACTGGTGGAAGCAAAATTGTGACAACGGGTCGTGAATCGTGCTTCGGTAGCTAAGTTGGTAGGGCCCCCGCAAAAGGTACAGGTCCCGCTTTCGAGTCTCGGTCCGGCACACAGTTTTAATCTGCCAGGAAGTTTCACCTACGACAAGTATTTCAACGGTTGTACACTTTTCCGTTAATCGGGGAGGTTTTGTGGGATGACGCCAGTATCCATTTAGTTTCCACCCTGTGCAAGACCTAAATCCTGGGGCGGACTATGAACACAGGCTAGGATGCCACACGTATGAGAATTCACTAGCCAATCTAAGAAAATCAATCTAGAAACATGAGACCTGTAATAACTGTAACTATTAGCTATCAAATGACGCAAATAATGTTGTAATGTTGTTCAGAACATTGTTTTCAGTCACAACCAAGTCATATATATTCATTCAGAAAATGGGATTTGTAAGAAATCAAGTATAAATACACTGGTTGTACTATACAGCACGACCTAACGAGAAATTTTTCTATCCTCGCCCGTCGTAAGGTCCTGTTGATGTTGCGATCTAGAGTGGTGTGGTATAGGGACCTCCTAAACTGATCGGCTACATATTCGTATGACAGTTTTGGGCTCCTATTCAAAATTAGCTGCGCTATCACGAAATGACAAACGACATCTTAAGACCACAGAGCAGACACTGTAGAATTCCGACAATGATGAAGGTATCTTCTTATTATACGAGGCATAACATCATCTTCTCACCAACAAAATACAATTAAATATGCTTTCTAAATGTGAAATCCGTTGTGTGGTCTTTACCTTTACAGTGTGTTCCATTTCATGATCTACCTAAATAACTTTCTCTACAAATACAAATGAAGGTACTGACACAAACCTTCAGCTGAAGGGTTTTCTTGTGCTTCATTTGTTTAGCGTCTCCAGCAAGTAACCCTGGAAACCAGCACTGTGTGCTGGCACAGGAGAGTCGAAATTAGTTTTCTGTTAAGTTTTGTAACTTTTTATTTACGTCGATGTTACAAGTGATTCTCTTGAAAGGATCGTGAGGAGCAGCACTGTATAACGGAATAAAAAATAGTGTCACTTTAGAAGGGAATAGCCATGTTCATTACTTCGTAACGACAGTGGTTACAATTAATCTAGTCATCCTGCTTAATGCACGTCTGGCAGTTGAGCAACATTTGCTTGATATATATTTTATCGTGCTTTTGGACAAAATGTTTTACAGCTTGCTTAAGGTAAGAGAGAAATCCTCCGTACACTTCATGCAAATTTCACGTTTGTTGCATGCCACTTTCATAGCGTTGTAAATTTTATCGAGATACGAATCTTATGGCGGCCTTTGTAATCACTAGAAGCAGTTCATTACCATCTACACTTTCCAGCAGTGGACGTGATGACGTGGGTTGAAAAAAATGGCTCTGAGCACTATGGGACTTTACATCTGAGGTCATCAGTCCCTAGAACTTAGAACTACTTAAACCTAACGAACCTAAGGACATCACACACATCCATGCCTGAGGCAAGATTCGAACCTGCGACCGTATCGGTCGCGCAGTTCCAGACTGTAACGCCTAGAACCGCTCGGTCACTAAGGCCGGCGATGACGTGGGACACATTCTTGTGCATGTTTGTAACTATAGTTCCGGATCAGTGCATCTCGGGACACTGACTCTTACTCTGCTCATTATGTACACATATCATAAGAGAGACTGAGAGGTGGAAACATCGTTTGTGTCAAGCCGCAGGCGTAATCCCTGCCGGTAAAGGGCTAGAACGGCGTTCCAGCACCTTTGGAGGGTATTCTTTGGAACAAATCGACACCGGAGGTTTAAAATACGACACACGTATTAAATCGCAGCGTAATTACAATTTCCGACTGCGCCGGCACCAGTGAATGTTACAATGGGTGACCAATGTGAATCGATTCCAGGGGAATGGGGCAAGGTGCTGTATTACTAGAATCCCATGCTAGTTACTGAAGTATTTTATTCAGAGAATTTAATTTTCCAGAAATTTCATAATAGTATTTCCAAAACCTAGGAATACAAGCATATAATCGAAATTCTGAATTCATAAAGGCTATCAAGCATAACTAGGGAGCAAAGTGTCAATGTCATGGGGACGGATGGTAGCACCTGCTGTTTCTGTTAAATCTTGTGGTTTTATTGTTTTGATTATAAGAAATTTTTTATCAAAACCTCGAAAGTCAGTCCAGTATTTTGTGAAAAATGATTTCTCGTTCTTAGTCTTATCACAAGTTTTGAAAATTCGGAACTTGTTTTTATGGCTGGGGAGGGAGTGGTAATGGGTATTTGTGGTGGAAGGGGGGGGGGGGGGTTAAGAGGAGGGGCTGTTGGATGGTGCCTTCAGTTTTAGAAATTAAGCGCTGGTAAACTATACAAACACAAATTCCTTTAACTCTAAATGTGGAGAATTTCGATTACATCGTACCTGCTGTGCTCTCGCCGTATTAATAAATGACAAACTGAGAAGCCGTGAATGCTGTGCGGAATGGGTTCGCTCTCGAGCTCACCTCTTTCCTCGGCTTTCGACCGCGACTGCGGTCACGAAACGCTGACGTCACGCAGGGCGTCACGCCCCTAGCCGCCCGTCCCTCGGTCCTCGCCCCGCTGTGGTATCGGAAGCGTGCTCTGGATTCCGGCTGCTCAGGTCGCCAATTACAGGCTCGGTTTCGTGCTGGAAGCACTACTTACCGCCCGTTCGTCCGCTCCCATCACGTAATTGCTGCGGTTGCGGACGAGGGCAGTGGAACGAGGGGACGCCGTAGCTTTTGAGCTGGTGACCTGTTTACCTTCCCACTCGCGTTTGCGTTGCTAAGCGTTTCAACAGCCGCGGATCATAATTCAAGGCTATGAGTTAGCATGCGCATTTCTTTTTTTTCGGTTAATTGCGACTGCTGATCTGAAAATTACATTACTGGTGAAACTATGTTGTTATAGATGGGATTCTGTTCCCTTTTCTTTTAAGCGTTTGACAAAGAATTTTCTTCATGACTTCATTCCAGATGACATGATGTTAAAACGACAAAAAAAGGGCACAGGAACGCATCTGTATTAACACACCTTCAACAGCAAGACTTTTTCAGATACGTTATCGAAACAAACCAAACAAAATCCACATTTTCCAATTTTTAAACCTACAGTACATAAATTGTTGTAAACTTTATACTATACTTTATATTTCAAACACGCAAAAACATAAAGAGGAGCTTATAACTTAAGGAAGGTGTTAATCTCGTACATGAAAAGTCGAGGGGGTTCCCCACGGCACTCGAGACTTCGACCACAGTGATGGCTGACTCACAATCTTCTCCACCATGGAATCAACTAGCGACCACTGGTTTTGAAGGTATGGCAAAGCTGGAATTCTGAAATGACTGTTTACACCTCATCCAGCCATTTTCATTTACAGC
Source organism: Schistocerca piceifrons (assembly GCF_021461385.2). Taxonomy (NCBI): domain Eukaryota; kingdom Metazoa; phylum Arthropoda; class Insecta; order Orthoptera; family Acrididae; genus Schistocerca; species Schistocerca piceifrons. Next base: position 600,252,615 of record NC_060141.1, on the reverse strand, counting down.
TCGTACCCACAAAACATGTGTGTTGAAGGATACTTGGTCGGTTCCTATGTCGGTGCCTATGTTCGCCGATACCCTGTTCCCAACGGCTCTTAAACGTTTCTACATATATTCCCCCCACCCCCGTGAAACACGGACCTTGCCGTTGGTGGGGAGGCTTGCGTGCCTCAGCGATGCAGATAGCATCACCGTAGGTGCAACCACAACGGAGGGATATCTGTTGAGAGGGCAGAGAAACGTGTGGTTCCTGAAGACGGGCAGCAGCCTTTTCAGTTGTTGCAGAGGGAACAGTCTGGATGATTGACTGATTTGGCCTTGTAACGCTAACCAGAACGGCCTTGGTGTGCTGAAAGCAACGGGAAACTACAGCCGTAATTGTTCCCGAGGGCATGATGCTTTACTGTATGGTTTAATGATGATAATGTCCTCTTGGATAAAATATTCCGGAGGTAAAATAGTCCCCATTCGGATATCGGGGCGGGGACTACTCAGGAGGATGTTGTTATCAGGAGAAAGAAAACTAGCGTTCTACGGGTCGGAGCGTGGAATGTCAGATCCCTTAATCGGGCAGGTAGGTTAGAAAATTTAGAAAGGGAAATAAATAGGTGAAAGATATATTGGGAATTCGGGTTATAAATACAAAATCAGATAGGGGTAATGCAGGAGTAGGTTTAATAATGAATAAAAAAATAAGAATGCGGGTGAGCTACTACGAACTGCATTATTGTGGCAAAGGTAGATACGAAGCTCACGCCTATCACAGTAGTACAGGTTTATATGACAACTAGCTCCGCAGATGACGAAGAGATTCATGAACTGAATGATGAGATAAAATAAATAATAATAAGTGAAGGGAGGCGAAAATTTAATTGTCATGGGTGCCTGGAATTCGACAGTATGAAAAGGAAGAACAGGGAACGCAGTAGGTGAGTATAGAATGGGGTAGAATTTTGCACAGAGCGCAACTTAACCATAGTTAACACTTGGTTCAAGAATCATGAAAGAAGGCTGTATACATGGAAGAAGCCTGGAGATACTGGAAAGTTTCAAATAGGTTATATAATGGTAGGAGAGAGATTTAGGAACCAGGTTTTAAATTGTAAGACATTTCCAGGGGCAGAAGTGAACTCTGACCACAATCTATTGATTATGAACTATCGATTAAAACTGAAGAAACCGCAATAACGTGGGAAGTCAATGAGATGAGACCTGCATAACTGACAGAACCAGAGGTTGTGTAGAGTTTCTGAGAGAGAGCGTCTGGGATCGACTAACAGGAATGGGGAAAAGAAATACAGTAGAAGAAGAATGGGTAGCTTTGAGGATGAAGTAGTGAAGGGCAGCAGAGGATCAAGTAGGTAAAAAGACGAGGGCTAATAGAAATACTTGGATAGCAAAAGAGAAATTGAATTTAATTCATGAAAGGAGAAAATACAAAAATGCAGTAAATGAAGCAGGCAAAAAGGAATACAAACGTGTCATAAATGAGATCGACAGAAAGTGGCTAAGCAGGGATGGCTAGAGGACAAATGTAAGGATGTAGAGGCGCATATCACTAGGGGTAAGATATATACTGCCTACAGGAAAATTAAAGAGACCTTTGGAGAAAAGAGAACCACTTGCATGAATATGAAGAGCTCAGATGGAAACCCAGTTCTAAGCAAAGCAGGGAAGGCAGATAGGTGGAAGGAGTGTATAGAGGGTCTATACAAGGGCGATGTTCTTGAGGACAATAATATAGAAATGGAAGGGAATGTAGATGAAGATGAAATAGGAGATACTGCTGTGTGAAGAGCTTGACAGAGCACTGAAAAACCTAACCCGAAACAAGGCCCCTGGAGTAGACAACATTCCATTAGAACAATTGACAGCCTTGGGAGAGCCAGACCTAATAAAACTCTACCAACTAGTGAGCAAAATGTATGAGACAGGCGAAATACCCTCAGACTTCAAGAAGGATATAATAATTCCAATCTCAAGGAAAGCAGGCGTTTACAGATGTGACAATTATCGTACTATCAGTATAATATGCCACGGCTGCAAAATACTAACACGAATTCTTTACGGACGAATGGAAAAACTGGTAGAAGCCGACGTCGGGGAAGATCAGTTCGGATTCCTTAGAAATGTTGGAACACGTGATACAATACTGAGCCTACGACTTATCTTAGGAAACCGATTAAGGAGAGGCAAACCTATGTTTCTAGAATTTGTAGACTTAGAGAAAGCTTTTGACAATGTTGACCGGAATACTCTCTTTCAAATTCTGAAGGTGACGGGAGTAAAATGCAGGGAGCCAAAGGCTATTTACAATTTTTACAGAAACCAGATGGCAGTTATAAGAGTCGAGGGGCATGAAAGGGAAGCAGTGGTTAGGAAGGGGGTGAGACTCGGTCTTAGCCTGTCACCGACGTTATTCAATCTGTATATTGAGCAAGCAGTAAAGGAAACCAAAGAAAAATACGTAGTGGGAATTAAAATTCATGCCGAAGAAATAAAAACTTTGAGGTTGGCCGATGACATTGAAAATCTGTCAGAGATAGCAAAGGACCTGAAAGAGCAGCTGAACGGAATGCACACTGTCTTGAAAGGCGGATATAAGATGATGATCAACCAAAGCAAATCCACTATAATGGAATGTAGTCGAATTAAATCGGGTGATGCTGAGGGAATTAGGTTAAGAAATGAGACGCTTAAAGTAATAAACGTGTTTTGCTATTTTTGGAGCAAAATAACTGATGATGGTCGAAGTAGAGAGGATATAAAAAGGTAGACTGACAATGGCAAGGAAAGCGTTTCTGAAGAAGAGAAATTTGTTAACATCGAGTATAGATTTAAGTGTCAGGATGTCGTTACTGAAAGTATTTGAATGGATTGTAGCCATGTATGGAAGTGAAACGTGGGCAATAAATAGTTTGGACAAGAAGAGGATAGAAGCTTTCGAAATGTGGTGCTACAGAAGAATGCTGAAAATTAGACGGGTAGAACACATAACTAATGAGGTGGTATTGAATAGAGTTGGGGAGAAGAAAAGGTTGTGGCACAACTTGACCAGAATGTAGTATTGGAGGACAGCGTGGAGGGAGACCAAGAGATGAATACAGGTGAACACACTAAACAGACCCAGTAGGTACTGGGAGATGAAGAAGCTTGCACAAGATAGAGTAGCAAGGAGTGCTACATCAAACCAGTCTCTGGACTGAAGACAACAACAACAACATCGTATACTGTCAATTACCGGACTGTTTCAGTAATGTATGGTTTGTGTTGTTATTCCAGATCTGAAATAAGTCAAAAGTTAATATAGTGTAGACGCAGTTCTATGTGATTTAGTTGTTTAACAGGCACTGATTATTAGTGGTATGTTCGAGTTGTAAGCGAAAATAATAATTTTCAACGTTCTATGTAAACCTGAAACACTGAACGGTACACCCAATTTTTGCTGCTTATAAATATTGAACATTCATGTAGTGTGAAGCGCATTATGTGACTTAATTCTGATTTTAAGCGTGTAATCTGTCTTGCAGTGCGTGATAAGTGTGGACGATGCCGTAGCATAGTCAAAGAGGGAGTGTACGGAATGTGAGATGGAATTTCACTGGGGTGATGGCAGTGGTGAGCTGAATGGGGAGCTCAGTGAGGCTCTCCCATGGAGCAATAGGCTCTGCAAAATTCTTCATACTGAATTAGACCACATGCCACGTGAAACTGGAATTAGATGGATTGAAGCGAGAAAAAGTTCGTGAGAACTGGGTAAAGGTAAAAAGGAGTGGGCGAAAGGGGAACAGCTCATCAAATTGTGCTACATTTGAGCTATCAATATCGAATAAGTATGCCTTATTACCTGAAAGGGAAAAGCCTCATACAGTTATAGTTTGCAGTAGGCTTCTAGCCAAGAATCTCAGTGTACGTCAGTACCAAAAGAGAGCAGGAAGAAAAGAGACTTGCTGCTAAGTAGAAGCCATTGTAGGCCAGATGGCGCAGGGAAAGTTAGGAGCACAGTGCCAGGTCACAAGTATTGTGAAGCCCAGTGCTAGCTTTAGCCAGGTGACAGAGGACATAGGAAAATTGTGCAAAGGTTTTGACAAAGAGGATCAGATTATTATAGTTGGTAGAGCAGGAAATAGCCTGGCTGTGAACAGTAAAAACAGCATTAAGCGTGACCTCGGAAAAATAGGAGTAGCAACCATGCAAACAAATGTGAATTTCATGGAGGTCCTGCAGTGGCATGAACAGCCCTGGGTTAATACTGCTGTAAGCTGTGTTAACTCTGAGTTGAGCAGGTTACTGGTGACTTCAATGAATTCACATATGAGTGCAGTGCCCGTTGCTTTAATTGGTTGAGGTTATACCACATATGTCTTGCACCTGAATAGGAGAAGGAAAGATAGGTTGGTTGAACTTCTTGCAGGAAATATACGAGGGGCCACCATCACACAATGCAAGATCACTGTGGTTACTGGTGTCAGAGGGGCACCTTTTTTATGTCCGAATCAAGTTGCAGGCACCCTGTTTAGAAAAAAAGTGACTGTAACAGAAGAGACCCACAAGAACGCACAGAAAAGTAAGGTTGGCTTATTCCACCAAAATATTACAGGACTGAGTAAGAAGGTAGAAAGGCTTCTTGCCTGGTTGTAAGAGTTAGAAGAAAAGATAGACATCGTGTGCCTCTCTGAGCACCACACAGCCACAGGGTTAGGTAAGTTACGTATAAAAGACTACAGTCTAGAGGCTTACTCATGCAGAACTAATATGGGAAAAGGAGGAGTTGTTGCACATACTAAGACAACACACAATTTCAAAAGCACTGAGACAAGTACATTTTGTAGTGATCAGTGAATAGAAGTGTGTGTAGATTACCCCTGGAAAATTTAGAATTATTTATGAGGAGTCTGCATTCCTTACTGTGCAGTATGTCAGACATCAGCAAGCAGTCAATAGTCTGTTGTGACTTCAATGTAGATTTTCTAAAGGATTCTGATACGAAAAATGATCTGGAAACTTATTTGATCCTACATTTTGCTCTGATTAATTAAATTTCCAACATGGGTGAATAAAGACAGTAGGTCCCCAATTGATAATTTTCTTTGATGAGGCACAAAGCAAGAAAATGGTTCAAATGGCTCTGAGCACTATGGGACTTAACATCGGAGGTCATCAGTCCCCTAGCACTTAGAACTACTGAAACCTAACTAACCTAAGGACATCACACACATCCATGCCCGAGGCAGGATTCGAACCTGCGACCGTAGCGGTCACGCGGTTCCAAACTGAAGTGCCTAGAACCGCACGGCCACTCCAGCCAGCACAAAGCGAGAAAATAACTCTTTACCGAGTAACATATTATCTCTCTGATCATGATGCACAGTTAGTCAGTATAAATGACAGAATGCATTACAGTGTGGATACACCTCAGTGCAAGTCAGTTAGAGTCATTAACGATTCCAAAGCAAATGTTTTTAAGAGTGGTCTACAAGACACAACCTGGGATGAAATTTATAAAGTTCCAAATGCCAATATAAAATTCAATACACTGCACGATAAATTAAAATCAGTATTTGGAAACAGCTTTCTGCATAAGCTAATCAGAAGGAACATTAAGCAGCCATGTAAAAACCATGGATCACTAAGGGTATTAAAATATCTTGTGAAAGGGAAAGGGATATTTATCTTTTGGCAAGAACAACTATAGACCCTGCAATAGTAGTGCACTACAAAAACTACTCAAAATTACTAAGAAAGGTTATTAAAACTTCAAGAAACATGTAGATAATGTCAGAAATCAGTACATCTGACAACAGATATAAGGCTATACGGAATATAGTGAAGCCAGAGAAAGGACAACCAACCATAGAAAATGATAACATTACCATTGAATTGAATGGAAGGGTTATAAATGACAAGTCACAGGTAGAAAATGTATTTAATAATCATTTCTTTAACATAGTAGGAAACTTAGGGACCAACAGTTATAGAGAAAGATCCCAGCAATATGTTGAAGAAGTAACTCTCATAAAATTACATCATATGAATGTACCACCAACTTCTACTTCTGAAATTAAGATGGTGACACATTCTCTCCAGAATAAAAGCTCCTCTGGTTTTGATCGTGTTTTGAATAGAGTATTAAAGATTTATTCTCACATGATAAGTCCGGTTTCGTCCGAAATATGTAATTCATCACTAACTCAAGGCATTTTTCCAGAGAGACTAAAATATGCCATTGTTAAACCCGTCCTTAAGAAAGGTGATAAGAGAGACGTCAGTAACTACTGACCAATTTCACTGATGACATCATTTTCCAAAATTTCCAAAAATGGATGTACTCTGGAATAGTATTTCATCTTGGCAACAATAATATCCTCAGCAAATCACAGTTTGGGTTTCAGAAGGGTTGCCCTAATGAGATGCCATTTACATGTTCACAAATTAGATAGTACAAGTATTAAATAATAAAATAGCACCTGTAGCTATTTTCTGTGACCTATGCAAGGCATTTGTGTTAATCATAGTGCACTCGTAGATAAACTGAAGTTTTATGAGATATCTTATGTAGCCAACCATTGGATCATGCCGTATCTAACCAAAAGAATGCAGAAAGTGGTACTTAGTAGTAATTTTAACCATCAGAATCCAGGGATGTAATTCTGACTGGGAGAAATCGCGTATTCAGTTCCCAAGGCTCAATCTTGGGTCCTCAATTGTTACTCATATATGTAAATGATCTACCATCTAATGTACAACAGACAGAATTAGTTCTTTTTGCAGATGACACCAGTATTGTAATCACTCCCAGTATACATACAGAAACGTAAGAAATGGTGAACAAAATTCTCAAAAGTGTCATTCACCAGTTTTCTGCGGATGGTCTAACCCCGAATTTCAAAAAGACACATCGTAATCAGTTCTGCACCTCTAGGGGTACTGCAGCACTGGTGTAACACATGGTGATGAAACAATACTTAGTATGGAAACTTCTAAATTCTTAGGTGTCCGCATTGATGAGAATTTAAATTACCCAGTGATATAAAATGTCTAAAAGACAAAAAAGTAAAATTTGAAAATAAATGGAAGACGTTTCTCCTTGACAACTCCTTCTATTGCATAGAAGAATTACTATGTCTCTAATGTGTAAAAGGTGGTGTATAGGAATTGCTAACTCAGTGTGTATATCATGTTTTCATTTGGGGGGTGGACAAGTAATTATATGGTAATGCTTAGAGTACAAATAGATGTACAAATTAATTTGCAATATGAATGTAAAATGCCTCATTCGACATCATGACGATTTATCGGGCAAAATGATCCATGAAACATGAAAGTAATTAACTAACTCAGAGCCAAATAACAGGAATGAAGTACTTTTAGAAGTGATCATCAATATAGACCATATATGCAGGTAAAATGTTTAAAGACAGATTGTAGAATATTTGTATAAAATTAGGTACAGTATATGGATCCATATTTACAAATATTCACGTAATTCATGGAATCTGGACTCGTACTTCAAAATTAAGATGATCTTAATCTCTGTTTTCAGCTCAAGAGTACCAGTCTATCACTGATCAATATCTATACCCTCTCTAAACCTTTACCAATCTACTTAAGCAAATGATACTTCATTTTTTTACCACAGACAATAACAAATTTCTTACAATTTCAAAGTCTAAAACCAATCTAACAATCAACCAATTGGCGTCTCTTCCATAGATTAACAGTATGCAACACATCAGCATATGTTTCTAAAGTACTCTCCAATTACAGTGTTTATAGATCGAAAGGATAATGGACTTTTAAGGGTGTATGTAATGGTTTTTGGTCCAAAAACTATATTTTTCGAAAATATTATTTTCTTGATATACACTATTTAATCTATGTCGTGAGTGAATTTTATCGTGATAGCAGCTTTAGAAATGCCTTTAAATTGTTAAACAGATTAACTCTGCACTGGCGGCGACTCCAAGCTTTTCCGACAATTGGGAAACTGGTTGCTTCAGTGGAATTTTAGTCAGTGTGAAGGTTATTTTCTTTCGATATCTTTGGCTGACATCTGTATCTCTGGCTGACATCTATATCTTATCTGAAAACTTTCTTGCATATGGTTTATTCACGCTTTGACAATATTAACACATATTAGTAGATGAAAGGTTGAATTCGCAAACGTTTACGTGGAAGTCAAGATTTGTGCATAATGGGTAGTGGTAAAACTGTGTTTAGAAAACGGAGGATTCATGCAAATCAGTTTACCAACAAAAAAGAGGAAGGCACCTCGAAATGAAGAACATAAGCTCTTAACTTCAGCATCGAAACTTGGGACAGCAGAATCGTACAGGTGCGTGAATGATGATATGGATTCCACTGGAATCAGACTTATTGATTTAGGGATTCTCTGCCAGGCTATAAAGTTTTCGTGTTTATGTGTTAGCTGTAAAAACACGGAATGCATGATTATTGTTGAAGGAAGAAGAGTGGGAATAGCCTTTGATCTTAACTTAATTTGTAATTCGTGTGGCTATGTATTTTCATTTTCCTCCTCCAAAAAAGCTGACACTAGTACCTATGAAAGCAATTTTAGGTTAGCAATGCTATGAGATGCCTTGGACGGGGCAGGAAAACAGGTAATTTATTGTGGAATTTTCTGAACATCCCTCCACCCTGTTCAGGGTTTGAGAAAATAAGTAAAGAAATGTCTGATGGAGTATGCGATACTGCCAAAGTGTCTATAAAGACAGTGGTGGTGGAATTGGTGGAAATAAACAATAAGAAATAGATCTTAGGGTAGATATTCATGACAATGTATCTCCTACAAATGTTACTGACCTGTGTGTGCCTGTAGATGGGACCTGGATGAAAAGGAGTCACACATCTCTGAATGGAGTTGCGTCTTTCATTGGTATTGACTCAGGTAAAGTTGAAGGTGTAGAAATTATGTCTAGATTGTGCCATCAGTGTGTTAAAAGGAAAATGTCCAACCATACAGACCACTGAGAAACTGTAGCAAGAAAAGCTTCCAGTAGCATGCTCTAAAAATTATAGTTGCTCAAGTGGGGCATCGAGGCTGCTGTAGTTGTGAGGATGTTCTCCAGATCTGAGGACCAGTATGGTGTCAGATATAGTAAATGGTTTTGTGATGGGAACTCCTCTTCGTTCAAAGCTGTAACATATAAAAATCCGTACAATACAACAATAGAAAAGTTGAAATGTGTTGGCCACATCCAAAAGAGACTTGGTGGTAGGCTTTGTCGCTTGCTGAAAGAGAAGAAAGGTGAAGTACTTGCGGATGGAAAACCAATAGGAGGAAAAATCAGGCTTGCTCTGTAAGAAATTGATTCTCTTCAGTTATTTTATGGGAGAGCTGTCAGGAAAATCACATACAATTTAGAGGCTATGAGGTTTGATGTGGGGCAGTTTTTTTCCACAAACTATCTACTGACTAAACTCGAATGCACAACCTGTGTCTGAAAGACGATTGGTGTACGTTCAACAACAGAAATGAGACGTATACTCACTAACAGTACCTGTTATCAATGCAATTAAGCCCACATTCAGGTTTCTTGCAAGCACTGATTTATTCAGAAAGTGTCTTCACGGAAGACACAAAATACAAATGAAAGTCTCAGAAATTTAACTTTGATTAGAAGCTCAAAAAGGACATTCTGTGGAATTGAAGTACTCAAAATAGATGTCTGTGATGCAGTTTTATGTTACAATAACGGAAATAATGGCAGTGCTGACGAGAGTTGGTATAGATCCTGGTGTGTTTACAACAAAAGCATGTTACACCAAGAAAGGTGACAGATCAGTGTCTTATCTGCAAATAAAAGCCAGGCAGATGTGAAGAGTAGAGAAGAGAAACCTGCAGGATAAGGAGTATCTGCATGGAGCATTTTAAAACTAAAGTAAGCTTATTACGTGTAAAATTATGGTAACAAAATCTTTGAACCTCATTATCTCTGTTTTATATTTTTTATGTTATTGGAAGCGTTTTCACAAAAAGTATATGCGCTAATGCTATGAAATTTTCAAGCACTGTCGCAACGTGTTGCTATCTCCCTGCAGTTAAATAATACGAGATCCTACAATTACATTCTGATTTTTAGGTGATTGTATGTAGAAAAAAAGTTAATTTTGCATGTGCAAAATTAAAAACTTTGTTAAAAATAGAGTTCGTACCATAAAATACTAGCTGTAGTTCAGTGGTCTTTTAACCTTCTCCGGACACTACAATAAAACGTTCAGATTAATTGCATGATCAGAATTTGAGTTATTGCTTTGTACAGAAAAGACAATAAAAATTTAAATATTGTTATATATGGCTAAATATTAATCCTGCATATTTCATTATATTTATCCGCTTTACACATGCAAAATTTTAGATTTGTACATTAATAAATATGGCCATAATGACTTTTTAAATAAATGTTTACATTTTCCATTACATCCACCCTTAACCAATTTATCATCTCATTTACTCCAATCACAAAGTGTATTCTTCAGAAAACTAACCCATTGATTATTCTGAACACTCACATCGACAAATACTTATTCAAAGATGACTAATCTTCCCATACCACTTTAACGTCAAGCACACTGATATATACCGATTCTGAAAGACATACGTGCAGGCCAAAACAAGAGTAACGGACAACACAGAAAACGAAAGATGAAGTATGCACCATTTTAAATGGAGCACACTGTGCCTGTGAAGCACATGAATGCACAATCAGTTTTCCATCTTAAATGGTTAATTTGGTATTCACACTTCAGAACAGATCCACAAAACCACCCTCACAATTAAATCATCCTGACTCATTAGTGGAACTCTCAACATCATACTTCACCACACAAACTCAGCTCACATAAACAACTAAACAAGTCGGGAACTGAAAGTTAAGCTTACAGGAAATTGGAAGCTTAGCTTACAGAAAATTGAAAGCTAAGCTTACGGGATCCATAACAAAAACAACAAACTCATTCACAACAGAAAATCTAAGAAAATGTTGAACACAAACATTAAATCCACTTTGTTCTCTGTATTACCAGACGATGCTTAATATCGACACACAGAAAATCACAAAAAAACGACTCACAGTTTCATCATCAACCAATATCACGTTACTCCAAATATCACTGTACCTGAAATTCCCACTCACGTGACTTTTGAAACCTGTAAATGTGGTCCTATGCCAGCACTGCATTTTCAACTCACCCCGGAGTGTTTAAGGTGATGTTCGCACCACACGTAACGTTTTCTGTGTCTCCACGGACCGAAGCTCACAATATGTAAATCGTACCGTTCTTTGCCATGTACGTACGCACAACAGTCCCTAAATCCTAAATATGTGACGAAGCCGCGCGGGATTAGCCGAGCGGTCTAGGGGGGGGGGGGGGGGGGGATGCCGGTGGAGGTTCGAGTCCTCCCACGGGCATGGATGTGTGTGTTTGTCCTTAGGATAATTTAGGTTAAGTAGTGTGTAAGCTTAGGGACTGATGATCTTAGCAGTTGAGTCGCATAAGATTTCACACATATTTTTTTATGTGACGAATGTTAATTTTTCACAATATTAAAGTTAGTTCTGTTCTAAAATTTTTAATTTCCGATACAGCTCTGCAGGACGGGACCATACCTTGACAAATACTATCATAGTTTTCTTATAGATTTCCTGATGATGCCCCTAAAGCGCGAAGCTATTTTTCCCCCTTTAATCAAGGCTGCTTTTCTTTGGAAATACAGTCCTCCGTAATTGTAATACAGTATGGTGCGGGAAGAACAGTACGTAACAGCTACAAATGTCAGGACAAAGAATGACCAAGCACTTGCCTCAAAGAACTGCAGTCACTAATCTGTCTGCGGCAGTAGAATATCTCTTGGTGGAAACTGTGAGGTATGTCTTCCCAAGTCGTGCGAGCTTTAAAGCGACTCAGCCAGTAGTTAGAAATGTTAAGTGAAGCCCCATGTCCCGCAGACATTGAAATACTGAGGCCTTCTGCTAGCTGCCGTGATGTCGAAGTGCCCATTCTACCTCTTACTGTAGATGTTTTGTCTTGTGGTAGTGAACTGGTCATATTCTGGATTATGGTGAGGTGGTTGGTGGCTTGCATGCTTTGGATGAATTTATGTGATTGTACATTACATACTACACCAAATTATAAAATATGAGATTTCGTACCGCAATGAAATGTGCAGCCCAGTTTAACATGGGAAATGTAAGGTCTATTTTCGCTCACTGAACTTAACAAACCACCTGGGATCAATATCCAATTATGTTTCATTCAACTGTGATTTCAAGTCGTTTACCTCATAACTCCACGACTCATTAAATAATATTTCGGGCATTAATGGCAAAACTCAGGATTTCTGTTTTGACTGTTGTATCCGGACAGTAATGTAACGGCACATAGTCCTCTGAATTGGATTTGTATATAAATATGATTTTTGTACTCAAGTACTGAAAATTATTTTAGATTTTCACGAACTTATTTTCAGTCCCACAGGTCTGACAGGTCTGTGTTGTAGTTAACCTTCCACGTATTCCATAACTCTATATGTGTTCACTCAAGAAACACGTTCCTGAAACGTATAACATTCATTTTAGTTCCCTTCAAATCAGTGAGCGAATAACGGGCCCTAAACTGAGATTACAGTTTTATTAACAAAAGTTGTCGGCTGTACTGGTAAGTTTAGGATTTTGTAGAACTTCGAGATACTCGCCAGCGAGGACGAAGAAATCAAGTGATGTCTGCTAACACAATTGCTTAGAGTTTTTCAGAACATTTGGTCTTTTAGGTCACCTAGATTAACACATTAGCATAGCACGAACTATATCAGTACGTATGTTCTAGTACACCGTGCATTGGTGATAGAAAGGTATGGTCAAGTGTTTTGGATAGCCCTTGGACTAGGGACCATCTGTACATCTCACTGTAACTATCCTACAGTATCGGAACAAAACTTGAATACTACCGGGTCCAAATTTGAATGTTACACACTTCCTCCATCTTGGGCAAATGGAAAAAATTGGTTCGTTCTTTTTCCATAATATGTGAAACAGCTGCCTTAAGTGGCTTATGGAGGCATCATGTGGTTAATGGGCGGTTCCTGAGAAAATCCAAAAAACGTAGTTCTTGGGTCCCAGGACGGCTATGCACAGCAAATGGCAAACATTTTTACCTTATATTCCTAAGATCCCGATCTCGAACTATCTTGAAACTTTTTTGATAACTTTATCCGTTCCCGAAATACAGAGGTGCAAATCTTCCCTACGTGTAAACACAAAATACGCAAGTAAAATCTGGTTTGAGGTGAAACCTAAACAACAAAGGACCTGGTTTTTGAGTACCGAAACCGAGACGCTGATTCCAAGACGGCTTTGAACCTCAAATGACTGTAACTATTACAATATGTTGCTAAAGTCCCAACATCGAACAGCCTTGAAAGTTTTCTTGTTACCTCTGTATCCGTTTCCGAGGTACAGAGTTTCAAATTTACTCTACTCGTAAATATAAAACACGCACGTAATATTCGGTGTGAAACGAAAACTTAGTTTTTAAAATGACGTAGCACGGAGAAATACGTTGTAAAGTTTATGCGTTATCATAAAAAGGGTTCTGGGAACCCCGTGTTGGTATACTGATATTCATGCAAAACTTTTGGGCATGTAAAATCCTGTCCAACGTGTAAAATGAGTTTAGCATTGTTTCAGTTGTACATAAGTAACCCTCAAAATTTTATTGACCCATGAAGTTCTTTCCATATGAGTGACATATGCAGCTGTATAAGATAAAAGACGGGAGCCAGTGGAAAAATGCTCATACCGGATCACAAAAAGGCTAGTAGGCTCCTGTTTTACGAGTGACTGAAAAGTGGGATACCAGCTAATTACCCAGTACCTTTAAAAATTTTCCCAAAAGTTGTAGAATGCGTACATACTCGTGCCTTTTATAAGCTGTGAATAAAGAAGGCATTTGCAGTGGGTAATTTAAGGAAAAGTAACAAACACTGGAAGATAGTAAACATAGCGACACAATGGCAATGGAACTTAGTTGACAGTGACAGAGAAATGCTAGGAAAAGAGTGAAGGAACCCATGCCTGTAGGAGAGGAACAAACAAATGAAGATACCTGAAGCGGGTGAGAGTCATTGATGTTGACAGGCAGCGTTTATGACAAAGGCAATGAGGAGGAGGAAGTGACAGAGAGGGGAGACGGTAGCAGTAGGCAGAAATGAAGAAGATATTAGCAGTAAGAGAGAGAGCAAGAGGGAGACGTGATACTGAGAGGAGACAGTAATAGTAGGACAGATGGAGGAGACTGAAGGAGACTGTGGCTACAAGACAACAGGCACTGACAGATAAACACAAAGCGATAATGACGATGAGTTGGGCTGAATGAGTGAGTGGGAGCGGATGGGTATGAGCGATTTACAAGGTTTGGACCTTGTGGGACTGAGATGTGAGTTTCATGTCACGAGAACCCGAATATGTTCGCGTACGAACATTTATGGGAAAATTTTATATGTGCTGCGGAGGGCAGAATGAGGCTTACTTTTCAGTCAGCGTCCTTTAAAAGAGCAGAATATTAGCCTCTTTTGTGACCCCACAAGAGCATTTTCCCTCTGGTATTTACAAGACGGAATTCCTTCACATGAACAATTAATAGCGGTATGAGATCTATTGCAAGGATTATAGAGCCAGTTCTGTCTTGGTTAATTCTTCTTAAGCCTTCTTTAACTATTGTGTTTCGCTTTGCGAAAGCTCTTGACACTACTAAACTTATGATAAAGCTAATGACATCGCGCTTGTTTACATATGGGTCATATTTTGTGTGAAGATTTAGGGTTTCAGGGCACGAAGTTTGGGGGCATTGCCTTTTCAGTACTCACAGGATGGATGCGTTCCATTCTTGTATGTTTTGGTTCGGCGCAGAGAGGATGGCACTTTGGGACCTAAAGTGTATAGGAAGCCGACGCACACCGATCTGTATTTACGCGCAAATAGCTGCCACCATCCTGCCCACACAATGAGTGTTCTCCGAACTTTGACCCACAGAGCGCATATTATTTCTGACGAAAGCAGTCTGCGAGATGAACTTTCCCACTTACAAAGAGTATTTGAAGACAATGGGTACTCTGCACAACAAATACAGAGGGCACTGAAAATGAAACCGAAAGAGGCCACAAAGAAAGCAGAAGAAGATGAAGAAACCTTTAAATCGATGGCCTTCCTGCCATATGTGAGTAGCCTCTCATCAAAAACAGGACGCATTCTCGGCAGACTCAGAGTAAAAGTGATTTTTCGTCCTCCATCCTAGACAGCTGCACTCGTGGGCTCCGTCAAAGATGATTTGCTGCTCCTAAAATCTGGAGTTTACAAAATTCCATGTGAATGTGGCCTTTGTTACATCGGACAAACAACTCGTACTGTCCAAGAAAGATGTACAGAGCATCGGAGGTACACACGACTTTTGCAACCTAACAAGTCGGCAGTGGCAGAGCACTGTATTGATAATGGTCACAGTATGCTGTATGACAACGTCGAAATTTGGGCAACTACATCATCCGTTTGGGACTCGATAGTGAAGAAGGCAATTGAAATTCGCTTCACGACGAATTTAATTAATAGAGATAGTGGTTTCAATCTTGATAAATCATGTAATCCGGCACTTGCTATAATAAACTCACAAAGACGTCCTCACAGTGCATCTCACAATGATATATCGATATGCCAACACAGATCAACGGCGGAGTCATAGTTACAACTCGGCATTATGCACGTCCCAGCCGCCGACCAACGTCTCTGGCGCATTTGCATCTGTGGCCGCATGTGCAGTCGCGCGGTACAACAGTATAAAGAGACGAAGCGAGCACTGGAGTGGCAGTCTTGCGGTTCACTCTGAAGATGGCTGAGCGTTATACAGCCGAAATATTAGAAGAAGAAGGAGATTTCTTGCGGTTGCACACCCGAAACTTAATGGAACATAAAGAGAGAAGTTCACTCTTCAATGTTTGGTTTCACAAATGCTCCAAAGAAGGGAAAGACAGTAATACTACTCCATACTCTACATAATGAGAGAAAAGTGAGTGGTGAATAAAGCGAACGCAAACCTGAAATCATGCTTCACTACAACAAAACCAGAGGTGCTCTAGATAATGGGGACAAAATGATAGGAGAATACAGTAGTGTTAGAGGAATGAGGCGGTGGCCACTAAGAGTCTTCATGGAAATGATAGACATTGCAGCACAGAATGCATATTTTCTGTACACTCAAAGATTTCCTGAATGGCAGAATAATATCTGAAGCCGACGTAAACTCTTCACGACTGAACTGGTATTTGGACTCAGCAAAGGCAACATGGAAGAAAGAGCCAAAAATATCAACGGTCGTCGTAGAGATCTACAAGATACAGTGAAAGCTTGTGGTATTGCAATTCCTACAGTAGTGATCCAGACCCAGTGTTCCAATTTACCAACGCCACAACGATGTCAAGATTGAAAGAGAAACGAAGATCGGAAAACAAGATTCTGTTGTGTAACGTGCAAGAAACCTGTTTGTAATATACACAGAGAAGAAACTGTTACTGTTAAGTGCATGCTGTGCAAAAATATACTTGACTGAAAAGTTGAAAAAAGTCTTGTGTTATTTTGCTGCACTGACTGTTGGGTACATAGATTATTAATTTTCTGTTCGTTGAGTACTGAATTTAGTGAAAGATATAAAAAAAATTTTTGTACTTTGTATCTGTGATCTGATTAAATACTTCTAATAACCTGAAAAGCTGTTTTTCAATACTAAATAAACCCATTAAATGGAAATAACAAATCTGAGGACAAATACTACAACAAAACTCAAAACTCTTTTGGGGTAGTCCAGATACCCATCTTGGTAAAATAGAGGTGTGAAAAATCTTGGTGACGAGAGAGTTAAAACAATAATATATGGCTGGTAAGTGTTGCTCCATGAGTAAATCGGTTTCTTTGAAGAATGATCTTTTCGTGTTGATGTTGCGTTAGAATGGAGTGAAAGAATCCCGTGCGTCTGATGCAATAGCACTGGTTAATTTGTTGGTGTCATGAGGTATGGTACGGAAGAAAAGTCTGGACTTTTCTATTCCAGAGGAAGTGGAAATTACTTTGAACCTAATATGTGAATTATGCACAAATGGTGGTAGATCATTTATTTCGTAGCAACATATCCTCTAATTATTCTCTAAACTGTCGTACTTGCTGGTCACACATTCGGGAGGACGACAGTTCAAATCTGCTTCCGGCCACCCTGAACTGGGTTTTGCGTGATTTCCGTAAATCACTTCAAGCAAATGGCGGGATGGTTCTTTTGAAAGGGCACGGCTGATTTCCTTCACCATCCTTCCCCAATCCGACCTTGTGCTACCTCTCTAATGACCTCGTTGTCGACGAGACGTTAAAAACTAATCTCTTCCTTCTCTTCCTTGTTGGACACCGCTTGTCAGAATACAACGTTAAGTAAACTATTATAGCTGCTCTGTCCTCGTACATTCTACATTCTTCATGGAGGCGTAGCTTGTTTAAATACTTTATATTTGTCAAACTTCAGCTGCGCAGAAACAATACAAAGCTACATTTGCTCAGTGTACGTTTTATACCGCTGTCGAGGCGGTACAACAGTGCTCACTAACCGACGTGCCACATTTCCTAATTTAGGTATAAAATCATGAACTTCGCCATAAGACGGCAGGTCTTTATGATAAGACCAGCTTAATCCTCAATTCTGTTTTTTATAATTTATTCGAAATTGCGTTTTTGGTTTGGGAGTGAAACGCTGTTAATTTAGTCATGTGTGATCCAAGAGACGGAAAGTAGTTTACTTACATTTGAGAAAGGGCCACTGATGGTAATATTTCTGTTTTCAGCGTTGTTTTTACATGTTACTATCGGTCATTTATTCGAAAACAGCCGGGAGAAAATAAATTTAAGAACTCTTGAGTGATTCCGGATATATGAACAGTTTAGAAGGCTGACCCTCTGAAAATATTATAGGGAAGATATTGAAGGATTTGTTTGGGTGCCAGCCATTCTGCGACACACTAAAAGCAGTAGCCGTTGCAATGGATCTCCCTTGTGATAATCCCGAAGATACCTGTGATGCTAGAGAGACCGGTGAAGAGAAAGGGTTACTAGAAGAAGGACTAGTTTACGTCGCCTTTGCTAAATCAGTAAAATTTGACTTCGGATGTGCGGAAATAGTATCACGTATGTTATGTTTACTAGCACAATACGAAAACAAAGATGGAAAGATAAGTGCAAGTTAGGGCAAGAATTATTATTTTTCCCTGACTTCTATTTCTTGATTTTTTTATCCTGACCTGATTAGACTCACCATAACCCTCTATTAAATCTCGTCAGATAGTCAACATTTTATCATTATCTCCCACCCACAAACACGTTACTAAAATTGTTCCCTAGTATATTAGATATAATACTAGAAATAAATGTAACATAAATAGTGGAAAACTAGTAGAAATAGTGCAAAAAAGTTTATATAAAGTCGTGAAAAATATACCAACAAATGTAGATTTTAGAGAGGAACATGTAAACAGAAGGTACTGGTAGCTAAGGAGATGAGACAAAGAGTGGGATAGGACTAAAGAAAGGAGGAGGAAAATTGGTGCAACTGATTGAGACGTCGTGAGAAAGAAACATAACATTAAGAAGATTGGAGCACTTGCTTTACTACTTGGCAGAGAGAAAGTGCCGCATATGTGTTTTTTTAGAAAAATTGTAGTAGAGTGACAAATATTTCGTAAAAATGCTGCAGGGTACCGACATTGCGAGTGCAAGGTGGACTTCATAAAAACGTGGTGACATATTTGAAAAATCTCGTGAATAAAACAGATGATTCACAAGGTTATTTAGGAAAGAACTTGCTGCACCTATGTACTAAGTAAATTCACTTTCACACTGACACGTAATAAGAATTGGTATTTGACTTGGCGATGGGAGACCTCTCTGTGTCTGCATAGCTGTGCTCCAAAGACACGGAAGTCAACCTAACGTTAAAGCTCGTACTCACTGCCTCTCGTTTTCCTCGCATCTTCCAAGCAAGACCGATTACACGTCACTAGCCTTCTCCGGCTGGTGCAGTGCCCCATCTTTGATCCCTATTTTAGCAGCGAGGTGCTTCAGTTTCGGTATCTTCTTTATTCAACAAATGTCTACTTCTGAATCTTTATTTGAATGATGGTTCTTTGTGGGGTACATGAAAACTGCGAAAGGTAATTGCTAACACTGTTACATTGTTTTTTTCTCTGTCCGGTAGTACAACGATAAACAGCTTGTGAATGTAGCTTTATTTTTATTGCCTGTAGGAGGTGAATAATCTAGTGACGAACTTCAAACCTACAGACATTGAAGATTATAAATAAACTCTAATGTACGTCTTGCAAGTGTGTGTGTGTGTGTGTGTGTGTGTGTGTGTGTGTGTGTGTGTGTGTATGTGTGTGTGTGTGTGTGTGTGTGTGTGTGTGGTTGAGTGTGAGTAAAAATGAAAAGGGAGAGAGAGAAAGTGGGAGGAAAGACGCGTTACAAAAATAAATGGTAGCGTATGGTCTCAGTGTGAATTTTGGTATACAGAACACTTGCAAATACTAATAAAACCGAACTATCGTTTCACGTAGCAGCAAGATGACTGTGCTGAAATTAAGAAACCAGACAGTGGAAAATAGTTAATAAGCGAAAAAAATTATACTAGCTACATGCAGGGGATGAGGGAGGATTATCTTATGGAAAGCAAAGCGTATACGTTTTATGCACTGCATGCTAAACTGTATTTAACAGCTTATAAGTAACGACTGGAGATGACGCAGTTTCCAGGAGACATTTCATCTAGCTCTAAATCAAAAGATGAGTACGTTTTAGTGAGGTTGTTTACTGATAACACCGGTACACAACAGATGCTGAATATTCATGAAGCTACTAAAAGCTCCGAGCTTTCATTAAGAATAAATGAAATTTTACTGGCGAAAGCTAGTAAAAAGCTGAACTCGTAAACAGAAAGAGCAGTCGCCCGAGGAAAGGCCTTAAATGCGTGGCAATCATAATTTACTCGTTTACTAACCACGTTGCCTCGGAGCAACTCAGAATTTCCTCTCGTATCTGCTTGCCAGCAGCTTCCTGAAAGAAAAGTAACTTCAAGGGAATATCCAAAGTTTTCCAACGATATTGCGTAATACCATCACCTTCAAATGAAGAGTGTTTCATACTTACTCGTACCACATAGGCGTCGAAAAGAAACGCGTTGGTCGGAATACGTTAAAATTTTAACACAGGTATTGACAATGGGATTCAAGGTGACCAAGAGTCCCGTGCGGAACTTTCGTACTTTTATAGTTTTAAATAATAGTAGTATTTGGAACAAGTGTAGTCGTTGGGATAAGGGGATTGAAGACAAAAGAACTTTAAAAATAAACCGAACGAAGTGAAACAGCAATCCTTAATTTATGATGCCTCCTTGTATATAAATTTACATCTGTCCAAATTCGTTTTTTGCGTTCGGAATTTTTGTCCCTGCTTGCATGACGGGCAGAGATCAGGAACTATCAGTAGAGCCATATAATTTGTAACATTAACTTCACAAACATTTTCAGTAACTGTAAGCACGGTAGGCAGTAGTAGAAACAGGTAAATCACCGTTCAAGGCGACAATAACAAATATTTTGTCGTTTCAGAGAGTATATTCAATCAGAAAAGTCATCTTGTACGACAGGTAGAGATAATGGACTGAAGTGGTGGTCACTATTGTTATCTATGACAATGCTGTACATATATCATTATCCTATTAAGTGCATTAAAATAAATAAATTGTGCTTGTAATAAGATAATTTGAAAAGGGAGTCTTTCGTTTGCGATCAATAAGCTGGCTTCCTGAAATACAGATACGAAGCTGGGAACCTATGATTTTCTTTTGCCTATGATAGTTGAAAGTCTCCTATATGTTAAAATTTCCGCAAACAGAAAAATTTCCGCAAACAATACGTTTTGGCGCAAAATCGGCATGCAGATTCAGAATCACATTAAAAATGTTTCTAACGATACCTCATTCATCCCCGTAAGATTTGTACTTGGTGAGAAAAAGGAATATTGACCTGAGAAGTAGAATATATACTACATAAAATTTTAGAATATTAATGTAGGATAAGACTTGATGCGAACCACTTTTTACTTACACTAACTATTCTCGTTGAAGAGAACCTGTATCCAAGTGCTTTTTCTTTGATGCAAAATACTTTTTACTTACACTAACTGTTCTCGTCGAAGAGTATCTGTATCTACGTGCTTTCAATCAGTTTTCCTCTCATGTATCACCGCTTTTAGATAATACGTGTCGAATGGAGCGGAAAAATGTTGCCTGAAGATGTTTGGATAAGATAAACAATATTATATCATCTGTGTGCCTTAATAGTTCAATTTATTGAGTTTCTGCGTGTAAATTTAACATCTAATAGCCACAGTTCTCGCGTTTTCGTTTGCGTCAGAAGGTAAACCGATTTTGTGACATATTAAAAGTTCCTAATCAGGGGCAAATTATTTAGTTTCACCTGAGGGCTTCAGTAGTTAGGTTTTTGAATATCTGCGTCTTACTAGACACAGTTCACGCGTTTTCGTCAAGGTCTGCAATAGATTTCCGCAGCACGTGCCGCTAGTCCATTTATCTGTATGGTTTAGTTTTCCACGGTCTTTAGTATGGACAGGAACTGCGATTGTTGTGTGCGGATGCGAGCCGAGTTGGTGACACTTCTCTCTCAGCTTCAGGCTGTGATGGCTTCGGTTACACAGCTTGAGGCCTCAGTGGATGGGCACCACTGTTGTGGGCCGGTCGTGGGGATCCAACGGACGTCCAGCACGTCAGAGTCCTCTAATCGGTCCTCACCGGTCGCCAACACAGTTACTACTCGCACTGAAGCTGACCCCTCACCTGTGGTCGACTGGGAGGTCGTCCCGGGGCGAAACAGGCGGCGAAAGACTTTCCAGGCGACAACACGTAAGGCACGTACAGTTTGTCTGACAAACAAGTTCCAGGTGCTGTCTGTGGCTGA
The DNA here is from genome assembly GCF_021461385.2 of Schistocerca piceifrons. Taxonomy (NCBI): domain Eukaryota; kingdom Metazoa; phylum Arthropoda; class Insecta; order Orthoptera; family Acrididae; genus Schistocerca; species Schistocerca piceifrons. The sequence continues at coordinate 600,230,549 of NC_060141.1, read as the reverse complement.
CACTGTCGCTGAGCCAGATGTCACGTGTCCTGTTTCAGAGGAAAGCACTCAGCCGGCAAGATCCGGACACTCGCAGAGGGAGGGATTATTGGTAGTTGGGAGCTCCAATGTTAGGCGCATTACGGGGCCACTTAGGGACTTGGCTGACAAGGAGGGTAAGAAAACCAATGTGCACTCCGTGTGCAAACCGGGTGGAGTCATTCCAGATGTGGAAAGGGTCCTCCCGCATGCCATGAAGAGCACAGGGTGCAGCCAACTGCAGGTGGTTGCTCACGTCGGTACCAATGATGTGTGTCACTTTGGATCAGAAGAGATTCTCTCTGATTTCGAGTAGCTAACAGAAGAGGTAATGGCTGAAAGTCTTGCTTGCAAGATGAAAGCAGAGCTGACCATTTGCAGCATAGTCGACAGGACCGATTGCGGACCTCTGGTACAGAGCTGCGTGGAGGGTTTGAATCAGAGGCTCAGACGGTTCTGCGACCGTGTAGACTGCTGATTCCTCGATTTGCGCCAAAGGGTGGTTGGTTTTCGGGTTCCGCTGAATAGGTCAGATGTCCACTATACGCAGGAGACGCCTACATGGATAGCAGGGGCTTTGTGGCGAGGACTGGGCGATTTTTTGTGTTACAGGGTCTCGGGAAAAGACAAGAAGGGCTTCAGTCACGAAGGGTGTAGGCTGAACACAGGAAGAACATAGATATAGGAACCATTGGTATAACAGTTGTAAATTGTCGTACCTGTGTTGGGAAAGTACCAGAGCTCCAAGCGCTAATAGAAATCACTGATGTTCAAATCGTTATCGGCACTGAAAGCTGGCTAAAGACGGATAAAAGCTCAGCCGAAAGTTTTGCGATGAACCCAACGGTGTTCCGAAAGGATAGACTAACCACGATAGTCGGTGGCGTTTTTGTTGCTGTCAGAAGTAGTTTAGTTGTCGCGAAATTGATGTAGATACTTCCAGTGAGTTAGTAAGAGCAGAGGTCATTGTTGGCAACCGGAATAAAATAATAATTGGATCCTTTTACCGATCTCACAATTCAGATGTTCCAATTGCTGAAAGGTTCAAAGAAAACTTGAGTTTGATTTGAAACAAGTACCCGACTCATACGATAATAGTTGGTCGTGACTTTAATTTACCCTCCAGATGTTGACGAAAATACATGTTTAATTCCGGAGGTACGCATAAAATGTCATCCGAAATTGTGATAAGCGCATTCTCTGAAAATTATTTCGAGCAGTTAGTTCATGAGCCCACTCGAATAGTAAACTGTTGTGATAACACACTTGACTTCTTAGCAGCAAATAATCCTGAGTTATAAACGGGCATCAAAACCGATTCAGGGATTAGTGAACACAGCAGCAAGACTGAATATTGTGATCCCCAAATCCTCGAAAAATAAGCGAAAAATATACCTATTCAAAAAAGCAGATAGAAATTAACTTGACGCCTTCCTGAGAAACAATCTCCACTCATTCAAAATTAATAATATAAGTGTAGACCAGATGTGGCTTAAATTCAAAAAAATAGTATCGGCACCAATTGAGAGATATGTACCAAATAAATTAACAAACGATGGAGCTGATCCTTCTTAGTACACAAAAGGGGTTAGCACACTGTTGCAGAAACAACGAAAAACATGCCAAATCTAAGCTGACGCAAAATCCCCAAGATTGGCGATCTTTTGCAGAAGCTCGATATTTAGCGCGGATTTCAATGCGTGACGCCTGTAACAGTTTCCACAACGAAACTTTCCCTCGAAACATGGCAGAAAATCCAGAGAGATTCTGGTCGTATGTGAAGTATGTTAGCGGCAAGAAACAATCAATGCCTTCTCTGCGCGATAGCAATGGAGATACTATCGAAGGCAGTGCTGCCAAGCAGAGTTACTAAACATAGCCTTCCGAAATGCCTTCACAAAAGAAGACGAAGTAAATATTCCAGAATTCGAATCGAGAACAGCTGCCAACATGAGTGACGTAGAAGTAAATATCCTCGGAGTAGTGAAGCAACTCAAATCACTTAATAAAAGCAAGTCTTCTGGTCCAGACTGTATATCAATAAGGTCCCTTTAGGAGTATGCGGATGCATTAGCTCCATACTTAACAATCTATGCAACCGTTCGCTCGAAGAAGGATCCGTGCCCAAAGACTGTGAAGTTGCACAGGTCACACTAGTATTCACTAAAGGTAGTAGGAGTATCCACTGAATTACCGGCCCATATCGTTAACGTCGATATGCAGCAGGACTTTAGAACATATATTGTGTTCGAACATTATGAATTACCTCGAAGGAAACGGTCTATTGACACACAGTCAACATGGGTTTAGAAAACATCGTTCCTGTGAAACGCAACCAGCTTTTTATTCACATGAAATGTTGAGTGATATTGACAAGGGATTTCAGATCGATTCCGTATTTCTGGATTTCCGGAAGGTTTTTGACGCTGTACCACACAAGCGATTTGTTGTGAAATTGAGTGCTTATGGAATATCGTCTCAGTTATGTGACTGGATTTGTGATTTCCTGTCAGAGAGGTCACAGTACGTAATAATCGACAGAAGGTCATCGAGTAAAACAGAAGTGCTTTGTGGCGTTCCCCAAGGTAGTGTTATAGGGCCTTTGCTGTTCCTTATCTATATAAACGATTTGGGAGACAATCTGAGCAGCCGTCTTCGGTTGTTTGTAAATGACGCTGTCGTTTATCGACTAATAAAGTCATCAGAAGATCAAAACAAACTGCAAAACGATTTAGAAGAAATATCGAAATGGTGCGTAAAGTGGCAGTTGACCTTAAATAACGAAAAGTGTGAGGTCATCCACATGAGTGCTAAAAGGAACGCGTTACACTTCGGTTACACGATAAATCAGTCGAATCTAAAAGCCGTAAATTCAACTAAATACCTAGGAATTACAATTACGATCTATTTAAATTGAGGGAACACACAGAAAATATTGTGGGGAAGGCTAACCAAAGACTGCGTTTCATTGGCAGGACACTTAGAAAATGTTACAAAGCTACTAAGGAGACTGCCTACACTACGATTGTCCGTCCTCTTTTAGAATACTGCTGCACGGTGTGGGATTCTTACCAGATAGGACTGACAAAGTACATTGAAAAAGTTTATGGAAAGGCAGCACGTTTAGTATTATTGCGAAATATGGGAGAGAGTGTCACAGCAATGATACAGGATTTGGGCTGGAAATCATTAAAGGAAAGGCGTTTTTCGTTGCGACAGAATCATCTCATGAAATTCCAATCACCAACATTCTCCCCTGAATGCGAAAATATTTTGTTGACACCGACCTAGATAGGGAGGAACGATCACCACGATAAAATAAAGGAAATCTGAGCTACGTGTTCAATCCTTCCGCGCGCTCTAACAAATTGGAATAACAGAGAACTGTGAAGGTGGTTCGATGAGCCCTCTCCCAGGCACTTAAATGTGATTTGCAGAGTATCCATGTAGATGTAGATGTAGATGTACATGTACTTTCCATCAAGACTACTCCAGTTTTCCAGATGACGTAGGCCACCTCAGATAGCTTTTTTTTCTGTTTAGGTAAGCCTGAGTCATCTGAGACCCGAAAAAGTCACATGTGGTGCTAGTTGAGTAGCAAACAACTTTATGTTAAACAGTGTCTTCATCAATGCGACGAATTAACACTACTATCACCTACCAAATATTTTCCCAGTGGTGTTTGCGGGTACTTGCTCCTGATTTTTCCAAAACTTACCCAAGTGCTTCAGTTTCTGAAGACCTTGCTCACTGAAAAAGAAATCCGTTGTTGCAGAATATTTTAAAAGGAAAAGACAGTAAACGATTAACGTGTTAATACTTCGCATAAATTTATTAGAAAATTATGAAGATATTAGAAATTTCCTTAAAATAATGGCAAAATAATTTGAAATCGTATCCCAGATTTCAAACATGCTACACAAAGAGTAAACATCTTACAATACTGATATCTGTTCTAGCTATACAGTTTTTAGAAATAGCATTCAGTATACATCCACATCCACATGCAAACTCTGCGAAGCCCTAAGAAGTGCATGGAGGTGAGTGTTACCTATTTTGCCAATTATTAGTTTTTCTTCCCACTCCAGTCACTTTTTGTGCGCGAGAACTATGGTTGTTTAAATGCCTCTGAGCTTACTGAATTTAATCTAATATTATCCACGGGAGGAGTTGTAAAATATTCCTTGACTTACCATTTACAGCTGGATCTGCGAACTTCGTAATTAATCTTTCTCCGGATTCTGCAGTCTCTTCACAGTCCCTGCCACTATCTGCTATGGAACAAAGAAACCTGTAACTAAACCTGTTGCCCTTCTTTGTGAACAATCAATATCCTCAATAAATCCGATTTCGCAGAGATCCTACACATAGGAACAGTATTCCAAGACAGGTGGCACGAGTGTTTTGTAAGTAATCTGATTTCTAGGATGATTGCAATTCACTAATGTTCTTTCTATGAACCAAAGTCTGCCGCCTGATTTTTCTACGACTGACTCTATGTCATCGTTCTATTTCACGTTTCTACACATAATTACAGCCTGGTACTTGTATGAGCTGACCGTTTCGATACGTTATTTGTGATATTTTAGTCATAGAATACTAGGTTTTTCTTATCTGAAGTGCACAAACTTATATTTATCAACTTTTAAAGCAATTGTGCAGTTCATGCACCACTTTAAAACCTTGTCAGTTTACGAACGTACATTTATGAGGTGCTTTTCCGGCACTGATTCACTGTAGACAACCGTCATCTGCGAAAACTTTGAGGTTACTATTAATATTGAGTGCAGTGTCATTCATATACGACATGAGCAACTAGATTTCCAACTCATTTCCTTCGGGCGACCCTGAAGTTTTATCTATATCTGTCGACAACTCTCCATAGAAGATGACATGCTACGTCCACACCACCATATAATCTTCAATATTGTCTCAAATTTCGTTTGACTATCTCGTATGATAGTATTTCCGATAATAAACGCAGGTGTGGGACTAAGTTAAATGAACTGCGGGAAAGATACCATATCTACCTGACGACCTTGATGCACAACTTTCAGGATAACATGTAAGAAATAGGTGAATCAGTGATCGGTGTTTCCGGAATCCCTAGTGGCTGGCGTGCAGGTGTCACTCTGTTCGAGATATGTCATCACGTTTGAGCTCAGAATAAGCTACAACATCCCGTAGCAAATAGATATACAGGATATTAAACGGTGGTTTTGTGGATTACTTCTGCATTCTTCTCGTAAACGGAAGTGATCTTTGGTGTCTCTTCAAATTACTGCGTGAGGTTTTTCTTTCTGGGTTCTAAGGCATATTGCGGGTTAAATGAAGGTCTAACTCAGCCGAAAATGTGATACAGTTTCTGATAGGGATTTCTTCTCACCCTGAACCAATGTTAAATTTTATGAACTTCAGCTGTTTCTCAACGACAATGGCAATAATATCTGTATTTCTTACCTTCCCATTAGTTCTAGAATTATATTTGAGTGGTATTCCTGGATTTTTCTTTGCAAAGGAACATTTGTAAACGAAATTCAGTATCTCCGTTAGTAATTTCTCACCTCAGTTCGTCCGTGAAAGGTTTGGTAGTAACTTTGGCGTCACTAACCGCATAGACATATCCCCAGAAATTCACTGGGTTTTGTGACAGATCGCTCCATAATATTCTGCTACGACAGTCAGTGAAGGATTAACTACGCATCGTCTCCTGCAAAGCCAAATGCTTTTCAGTAAGCAACACTCCATCCTTAACCGTATACTTTGCTTTACACCTACGATGCATAAATCTCTGTTACTTTAGAAACTTCATTACAGTGACTATATTCCGTCGACGATTCTTAACGTCAAGATCTTTTCTATTAGATGAAAATATGTCAAATGCCTTTTCAATTATTCCTTCAACGTTAGCCTCTTCACTAGTTTGTAGCCAACATCCGCAGTAAGCAAGAAAATATCTGTTTTTAAATAGAAACTCCGTTTTCTCAATACAACGTATTTTATTTCTCCCAGACGCGTTTCTCCTTTTGCCTTAAGGCACCATTAGTGGAATATAGAATAATACAGCTATGTTTTGATATGTGATATCTGTAGATTATAAAACAGTCCATGTCTCGTTTTTTACGTAAATAAGTGATTACTACAGTCCTTTGCGTTTTTGGCTAGCAGCTGCGTTTCCTCTAATTTGGTCACATGCTGGAAGTAATACTATAAATTCACTTACTACAAATAAGCACGTTTTCAGGTTCTGAACTTGTTTCTTCACAATTTTCGTATTTTTTACCCTTATTGCTTTGGAACACGGTTAGTCTTCTGCCACCGGTTCTAGTTATTTGATCGAAAACAGTGAATTAAAGACGCAACTACTGTGAGTTCACTATGAGCCTCATCCTGTGTGGTCTGTTTACCTACGTTTTGTCAACTCAGCGCGGTATATGCTGAAAATTAACGTCTATTCACTTCTGTTGTGTTTATATCTGTTTGATTGAGTTTGTGGAATTGACTGGTTGATTGAATAATGGTGAGAGTGTATGGGACCAAAGGGCGAGGTCATCACTCCCGCGATGCCGAAGTTACTCACAGAAAAATAAGGTTCGCCGAAAGTGGACGGATCCAGTCAGGGCAATCAAATTATAAAATAATGAAGTTAAAACTCACACAGTAAAAGGCGTAACAGGTGACACCAAATATAAAAACTGGAAAAAAGGGCGGTATTTCCATGGGAGAGGGTTCATGGGGGTCCCAGACCGAGAAAACATGAAGAGAGGCCCCAAACATAACCACTATCCCCTGTTCCAGAAGTAAAGCAAAACCTCATATCTGTCAATAAAAAAAATAAAAAAAGCACTTTCTTGGATGAAACTCAGGACCAATTGAACCATCCGTGAATCGTCTGCTAATATTAAAATTAAGAAATCGGGAATAGTATACTTTGTACGAAGCGCCAGAAGAAAGAGCATTACAACAATATGTGGCATACCAGACGGCACCACCAGACGGCATAAAACATTGGAGCGGGAGGAAGAGCGCCAAGAGCAATAGACTTCTTGATGTGCGGAGTTTATTACTATGAGCAGTAGCACACCAGATGTCATTCCATTTTTGGACAAAGGGAGATTCGACGTAATTCCTCATATCCGCAGCTGGAATCATGAAAGGGAATGAGGGCTAAGTATCAGCGTCTCTAGCCAAACGGTCAGTCAGTTCATTCCCTAGGATGCCCAAATGACTTGGGACCCAGAGCAGCTGCGGAAGGGGCATGGTCAAGGGTAGAGAGAAGGCACAGTTCAAAGGGTAACGAGAGTAGCAGTGGTCGGTAGCTTGCATGCTGTTCATTGAGTCTGAACAAATGAAAACACTGTGGAGGTAGCCCTGAGAAACAAAATGAAGGTCTCTGTGATTGGCTGGAAGCTTTGCTGTGAACACACTACATGATTCTGGCAATAAACGGTGTTCTAAGCCAGTAGGACGCATGAAGACGTATCCCACCTTACCGATTGTCTTAGAACCATCAGTGTAAAAGATGGTGGCACCCTGGAACTCTGAAAGGAAGGCATGTACAAGATGCTGAAAACCTTAGGGGTGACAAAGACCAAAGACCTTAGGACACTGGAATAGGTCGGTCCTAATCCATGACCTATGCACCATCCATTGGAGGGGGGGGGGGGGTATGAGAGGAAATAAATGGGGTGCATGCCTGCCAACCGGTAGTCCCACCTGTGCGTGGTTGTCAGGTGGGAGACATCTCTCGTTTGCAAAGAAGATAGGATACCTGGGATCGTCAGGGAATTGGCGAATGGCGTTTGCGTAAGAAACCAGGGGTTGGCTCCCTCGTATTCGTAGAGGGGGAATGCCCACTGCTGTGAGAAGACTGTAAACGAGAGTAATGCGAAAGGCACCAGTAGCCAGATAAATCTCACAACGGTGAACGCTATAAAGTAGTTGCAAAGACTACCATAATCTAGTATGGACAAGAACAGAACACAGTAAAGTTGGAGAAGAAAGGTATGGTCTGCACCCGAAGATGTGTGGGCCAGGAGGCAGAGGGTTTTATGCTTCTGCATGCATGTGGCGAATATGGGGTGGCCATGTCAGCTTTTGATCAAAAATAAGGCCTAAGAAACGAGACTGTGCTACAACGTCGAAGAGTTCTTGATTGGGGTGCACTGTGGGTCGACGACAAAAATGCATAACCCAAGTTTTGGATGGAGAAAACTAGAATCCATGGGAGATGGCCCACTTAGAGGCCCGTCCGATGACACCTTGGAGCCGGCGCTCAGTAGGTGCTACCGAGTGACAGCTGCACCAGATGCGAAAATCGTCGACATAAACGCTGGGGTTACCACAGGCCCTATAGATGTTACAGGCGCATTGATGGCTATGAAGAAGAGTGCAACACTTAGCACTGAACCCTGTTGAATACCGCTCTCCTGAATCCGAGGGGTGCTGAGTGAAGTTCCCACTCGAGCCCGCAAGAGCTGATGAGATAATACTCGTGGATAAAATCTGAAAGGCGGCAACGGAAGCTCCAGTCCTGGAGAATAGTAAAATGTGATGACGCCAAGCCATATCATATATCTTATGTAGGTCAAAGAAGACCACGACAAAGTGCCGGCAGAAAATAAAGGACATTCGGATGGCTGTTTCCAATCTGAGGAGATGGTGAGTCGGAAAGCGTCCTGCCCAGAAGCTAAACTGATACAGGGAGGAAAAGCCCCAGGATTTGAGTACCCAACATAACCTGCAGCTAACCAACCTCTCGAGCAGTTTATACATTTGTAACGCTAATTGGGTGGTAGCTGTAGAGAGATGTTGGGTTCCTCCCAGACTTAATGACATGGATAACTATACTGTCAAGCCATTTTGACGGAAAATCATCCATGAGCCAAATGTGGTTGAAGACCGTGAGGAGATGTTGCCTCTGGGGAACGTCCAAGTATCTGATCATTTGGTTGTGGATGCGAACCGGACCTGGGGTTGTGTTTAGTGAAGAGGTAAGAACCTGCAAGAATTCCCATCCGGTGAAAGGTTCATTATAGGGCTCAGCGTCGTGTGAGTTTAAACAAAAGGGGTGGGTTTAACTCGGAGTTTCTGCTAGAGAAAGCTAGCAGAATAGGAAGAAGATGCCAATGCTGTCACAAAGTGTGCCACGACATGTTCTGCGAGAATCAATGTATCAGTGCATACAGCGCCTTGGACAACTGACTGTCACTGGAGGCCCAGAAGGCTACAGAGCTAGGACCAATCTGCGTTAAAGAGGCATATGGCCCTAGGGAGTTTGGCCTTCATTGAAATGCGTTTCTTGAAGAGCAATATAGAACACAGAATTGGAGGAGACAAGGCGTTGTATATCCGGTAGGTGAAGATAGTATGCGTTGCATTTCTCCTGGATGAACATGTGGCGAGAGTCCTGGTTAGACATAAAGAAGCTGAAAGGAGGTTGTGACACTCAGTCTGTGGTTGTCACCAACAATTATGGGGTGATATCCATAAATAAAATGCCAGACATAGGTTGCTAGGGGGTGATTGCACCCATGGGGGCACCAAGTTTGGGGGGTGCTTTCTTTGGACTTACGTTTCTTCCTCTGTTCTTTCAGAGGTGGAGGAGAGCAGGGCACAGAGGGAATACAGGCGTTTGCAAGATCTGGAACCAAAAGAGAGCGGACTACCTTGAGACACACAAATGGTGCGTCTCATGGCTGAGTTGTGGTGGGAGCCTTTTGGCCTGAGAGACGCCCAGCAGAGGGGTCCTGGGGTGCAGCCTCATCACCAGCAGGTGATGAAGGAGGAAAGGAGGAAGGCACTTCTTCAGCTGGGGAGAGGGAGCAGATCCCAGACAGGAATCATGGAAACTGCACGGGAGGGGGTGGAGAGAGGGGGGCGGGCAGGGGTAAGGAGGAGGTAAGAAGGGGAATGATGGAACAGAGGCAGAAGTTGAATATAATGAAACTGGATGGAGCCTCTCATACTTTTGGCGAGCCTTAGCATAAGACAGGTGATCCAGGGACTTGTTCTCTTGGATCTTCTTTTCTCTCTTGTAAGCTTGCCAATCCAGTGAGCGACAGGAGTGGCGGTCATGATTACTGACACAAACAGGAAACGGAACACAGGGGTTCCCCTCAGGTAGTCCGCCGTACAGTGGAAAGACATATGCACAAAACACAAGTTCCGAAAGCATCTTTCGGGTGGTGGGACATACGGCTTTACATCACATCTGTAGCAGATAACCTTTACCTTCTCTGAGATGGTATCCAAAGCAAGAATGAAGGCGTCAGTACTGGTGAAGTTGCCCTTGCGAGCCTTTGAAGAAAATGAATGCCACGCCACTCCACAGTAGCCTGGATATCCTCATCAGTTCGCAGGATGAGGTCTCCATGAAAAATCATCCCAGGATCATATTCAGAGATTGGCGGAGAGTAACAGACAGTGGGACATTGCGAATATGCTCACAAACACGAAGAGCTGCAGATGGGGCGGGAGAAGAAGCTTTGATCAACAGGGAGCCTGCCCACTCCTTAGTAAGAGACTCCATCAAATTTGTCTTCGATATTCTCCACGAAAAACAATAATTTTATGGCGGTAAATGTGTCCACATTTGTCTTAGTACAGTCGAGGTGGCGGGGAAAATGTTTCATCGGAAGACGGCGAGCCTGACACTCTGCGCACTGTGTAGCCAGGGCAGGAAGGCTGCAGTGTCCTTTGAAGCAGCATTCAGTGATCCTTCACCCTTCGAACTGAAGGCAGTTTGGCATGGTGGCAGTTGCTGGGAGTTCCGATGCTCCAAGAAGACAAGGAAGACTCCCTGGGATACATGGGGAGGGAACAGTTCATATATCACTAGTGTGATCCAGGTGTTGTATATGTTGTCAGGGAGCTCAGTCAGATGAGTACATAACAGTCCCACCACATGGGCTGGTTACAAGTGATGGTGACCTAGGAGGGTTGAATGGGGCTACAGAGGGGAAGGGAAAAGAGAAGGTGTAGCCAGATCGATATAAATCAGAACACTGAGAGAAGGGAATGAGGGGGTGGCAGGGAAGGAGTGAGGGGAGGGAGGAAGGGCAGTGTGAAGGAAATGCAGCCAGCGAAAAAAGAATGGGCTGCAATAGCTCGTAGCCCCATGTGCACCACGCACGAACTCACGAAAGAACTGTAACCTACATGAGGATATGAGTGTGTGTGTGTGTGTGTGTGTGTGTGTATGTGTGTGTGTGTGTGTGTGTGTGTGTGTGTGTGGCTTGGGGGGGGGGGAGGGGGGTAGGGTCGGTGGTTATTCACTGTGAGTTGTAGAAAGTTGACTAAGAATGTAATAGCCGTCAGAGAGTGGGCGAAAGTTTCGTTGTTCAGCTTTATTATTTGAGTTTCGGTTTCTTCCTTTTTTTTCGAGCAGTTCATAGACAAGTGAATGGAAAGGGGTTGAGCATTATTGTTACTATTATTATTATCATTATTGTAATAATCCTCTGCTGGAGTGTTACTCTATTATTTTATCTGTTAGTGAAAACAATGAGTTGTTTGGCATGTGTGCTTGATTATTCGAAAGGGTTTTCTTCTCTGCTTTGGTTTTCTGTTTGTAGTAATTTTCTTTCAGGTTTAAGAGATGTTTTTAATGCTGATTCTCATTATTTTCATGTCTTCCTCTCTAGAGGTTGGTTTGCAACTGTGTTCTCTTAGGTGTTATGCATATGTGAAGCGGTTTGTCCCCTACTTCCAGGCTCTCATCTGTTTTTTGTATCTGACATCCACGTCCAAAGTCACACAAAAACTGCAATGGAAAGAGTATAAACTGTTCATAAAAGGAAGATCAGTCAACTCAAAAATCTCCCATCACAGCCCAACAACTCTAAACACAACGAACAACAGACATACAAATTCTACCCAAGCTTGGTGAACCTTGCAGAAACACCAACAAACAATAGAAGAGGACAATGCCTGGAAAAAGGATTAAAATAAGATGTAAATTCAGAAGTAGTTGAAGATCATGTAAATAATATAATTATAAAAGCGGAAAGTTTATTGACAGGGGAAGATGGGAGAGAAAACGGAGTGTCAACATCAGATTAACTAGATCACCAATAACGAAAGAAATACATAATATAATTACCAATGCGAAACACAATAACACAACAAAACACAAACACAGAATCGGTAACACCCAGAAAATTTCAGAAGAAACTTTAAAATGAAAATTCCATCATTTCAAAAGCAAGGAAGCGAACCAAAGGAGTAATTATAGACAAAAAACAATACATTGAAGAAACACAAGAATTCATCTCATAAATTAATATTACGAGATTGAAATCAGACCCAACAAACCGATTCCAGACCGAAGTAAAAATACTCTGAAAAATATAAACGTCATTCTGTATAACACAGATAAAAGAAAGCTGACACAGGTTAATTTCACAGCCACTGTCCTCCAAAGCTAAATGCCCTATTTCAGAAAGTCTCCCACATACAAGCTTGCAGGATATAAGTTATACTTACTGTGTGAAAATTTCAATGTACAAGAAGATAAAGATGTAGATGTAGATGAAGACAGAAACATTAAAAGCGTTACACAGATAATACAACAAACAAAAGTTAAAAACATTCCACAGACAGCAGTACTCTTCTCATTTGACATAGAAAGCATGTAAATCCAACATAACAAAACCAGAATCAACAGACTTAATAGAGAAAGACATGAAAATACGTAGTTAACGATCTGATGAACAGATTAATGGATTAATGAAATACTCTCATTAATAAACTCTTAACAGAGCAAAATTACTTCCACTTCAATTATGAATTTTATTTACAAGGAGATGGATTGGCAAAGGGGTCCCATCATTCAAGAGACTCAGCAAATATTTTTATAAGCCACGTGGAACAGATGATTTTCACAAAAATAACAACAAAAGAATACAACGGATTATGCTGGTTGAAGTGTATTGATGACATCCTCTACTTAATAGATGAACCGTAAGCAAGAACTGAAAAATTGTGTAATGACATCAACAAGGTACATAAAAATATAAAATTAACAATTAAAAGATAGCAGAACAATCTGATGAAATTTATGGATATAATAATCAAAAAAACAAAACAGTAAGCACGTGTTTGTAATTTACCGTCAATCCACAGCAACTGACATTATCGTTGCCCATTCTTCGAATACTCCCACTCACAAAAGCCTGTAGGACTTCGACACATGCTCCATAAGCTCAACACACTGCCTCTCAACAAGAAAAACTACCACAAAAAACTTGACATAATAATAAAGATAGCCGAAAGCAAAGGTTACGGTGGTAACATAGTCATAAAGCTAAACAACAAAATTAAAAGTTAAATAAAATCAGATAACTCGAATCCACAGACAACAAAACTACAGAACTAAATACAATCACAAACACTTAGTACAATAAAAACTACACAGAATCATCAATAAAATATAAGAAGAAACACCCAATGCCACACAATGCTATACGAACTGAGTCACACATAAAATCACCAACATATTCAAAAGGCAGGACATAAAAATACACAAACAACAGACTATTCTACCCAAAAATACACCCCAAAAACTGTCAAATACATATACCAGAAAGCAGATGTAGATATCAATTACAGCGTAACACTTGTGATGGCTGATACATACGACAAAAACGTAGATCAAGTGATATTGGATACAAAGAACCCATGACAGTCTGGAAGTATGGGGCAAACCAACCCACATTTACAGAACACGTAAAAGAACCTATCACAAAACAATTTATAGAAAAGAAGACATGAAAATATTTAGAAGCAACAAGAAAATACTTCCCAACCCTGCAAGAAAATTATCAAATACAGAAACGCAAAGCAGAATGATCGAAGACATGATAAACAACAAATAATTTACATTAATAGATAAAAAATAGAACAACACTCCAACAGAATATTATTATCATAATAATAATAGTATTACAACGACCCAATCCCTGTAGACTCACTCTCAAATCAGTTGAACACCAATTCTTTCAACAACTCTGTGACAGCCATTGCATTCAGCAACTCGCATGGAATAACCACCTACATATCTATGCCTCTCTCCACACACACACACACACACACACACACACACACACACACACACACATAACTCCATACATATACACACTTCCGTCTGTCTCTAACAAACATACACACACCCACACCCACACACACACACATACACACACACATACACGTAGGTATGAACATAACAAAAATGTATAGACGCTAGTTTTCCGCCAATACTTCGTTAGGTTGGCAACATGTACGTAAACAGACCGACAGATTGGGGAACATAGTGAACTTATAGTATTTATGTCTTTAAACCACAGTTTTCGATCAAATACCTACAACTAGTAACAGAAGACTAATAGTGCTACACAGTAATAAGAGCAAAAAGTGTAAAATTGCGAAGAAAACGCTTCATGAAAACATGTTTGATTGTTGTGAGTGAAGTTCTAGTGCGACCTGCAGCATGTGGCGAGATGAGTGGAAACTCAGATGCCAATCGAAAACGCGGTGAATATTAAGTAATCACTTATTTACGTAAATAGCGAGACGTGGATTGTTTTAAATTCTACAAGTATCACAAATCAAAACACAACTGTATCATTCTAGATCCTACTGAACATTCCTTAAAGCAAAACGCAAAACGCGTCTGGGAGAAACAAAATACACTGCTGCAATCAAATGTACTTTTTATTTACAAAACAAATGTTACTGCTACTTCAATTTGCTGAAATGTAAAGCCTTTCCTTGGTTTAATTGCCCGTTGTTCTTCAGTAATAACTGTTGCTACATCTGCCCTACGATTTCATTGTGGACATCCTGAAAGAGATTTATTTGTTAGCGTTTGCTCCTATATATGTTTCCACAGAAGCAATTTTAGAAATGTCTCGCAGTATGTCTTGACACGTCCACCAGTCATAAACTACAACTTTTCCACCTGATTGCTGGATGAATAAGGTTTCCATCGAAGAAGGCAGTATCGAAACTTACAAACTAGCGAACTGAAGTTCTCTTTGAAGTTTTCATTTACACGTGGAAGTGACTCTAGTGGTCGACACAGGTATTCAGTTATAGGTTTCTGCCTGCCTCTGATAACGGTTCATCTCCAAACAACTATGCGCGCTGCTTCTATTTCTATCTCGGTGGATACGAATTTTCCCCAATTTGCTATTAAGCAGTCCTTCCGAAATACCGTTAAATTTTCCTCAGTAGTTTTGTTGTTAATACTTCGGCAGTTGATCTACAGGATTTTTATATTCTCGGCTTTAGATGGCACTTCTTTGGAACTTACGGTAATACTTGCGGGTCTCCAACGGCTATCGGTATATGGATTAGAGAGTCACTTAACCTAAAAAAAGACCTTGTACTCATCCCGCGCACAAGTCTAGAAAATCCTGCCTAGCCTCTTCAAAGTTTCTGGTGCAAACCTTCTACTCCACTCAGAACCAGAAGTTCGCGATCAGTTCTGAAAAGAGCACTGGGTATTGTAAATCTTGTTGAACCTGTGTGAACAAAACTGCTCCTCGCAAACTTCCCTGCTGATCAGTGGAAGTATAGCTCAGGAGCATAGGCTTATTACAACATACGCCGCTATCGGTACTTCGTTCCACTCGATTTTCTCAATGGCTGCTATAACACTTTTTCACCATGTTGAAAATCCCACAGGTATACACACTGAGTGCGCAGTGTGTTCCTTCCAAACCCTTGCTGCCATTTCCGTAAGGGGTACCATTTTTCAAAGTAAATTTTAACTGATTAGGAGTAATAGACTCGGCCATTTTTCCACTTCATTCCACTTGGCATGACGCACAGCAGGTGTCTCTACGAGTGAAGTGAGTCTCATTGGCTCTTTCTCATATTTCTGCGAAAGGTAGCACCTCCACCTTGTTGCTTAGAGAAACGGGTCTAACACACTGATAACGCCCTTGTTCCTGTCGCCCATGTACAGAGTATCTTTTCCTATCACTGACCCGCCACTCACCGTCAGTTGGACGATTAGTGACAGATCCTGTACTTCTGTAGATGTGGCAGGATCCACTGTAGACGATATTACTTGAGATACCTTTAGTACGTCTCGTACATAGCTCTCGGGAGCCCTCCCATCACATGTATTCGCAGAGCTTCCAACAACCTGTGAGTAATCAGTAATTCTTACGAATGTCAACTGCCTCATGTTCCAGAACAGAATTTACAGTGGGGCCGCATTGTAGCTGGTGTACTGTTTTACAGAAAAGTAAACAAGTAAGTTTAAAATACACTTGTTGATTCTGCGTAAATTTCTGGATCTGGTAAGCCTAAAGTATTACCCATTCCCTTTGAGAATTTATGCAATTGATATGTAAAACGTGATTTCCATTAAGACAAAAGAATAACCTGTGATAAAGGTTACTAACTTCGTGAAACTTTTTTAAGCTATGGTCGCTAACAGACCCGAAAAGATCGTTAATCTAAGAGAAATTGCAGCCAATATACACTCCTGTTGAAATAAAAAAACTAAATGTGATGCTATAAGTTAGTTATAATGCATACTACCGTAACAGTTAATAACAAAAGTAGATTAACTGCGAAACATGTTACGCAAAGTGCACGTAACTTCCGAGAATTGTCAAACATATACTTTCATTCACGGTCGATGACTTCTTTTTAACAACAATATTGATTTAGAAACTGCATATATCTCAAATGTTGATAACTCTGGTATCACCTAGTGATATCACCCCACAGACTTCACAGTATTGGCAACTGTAGGTATCGTCTGACGCTCTTAGCGGTACACTCAATGTTGTGCACTCACTGAGCTACGCTCCTGCGGCTCGGTAACATGAGCGCCCTCTGCCGCCACAATACAGGACGATATCAGCGGCAGCCTGCAACACACTTGCACTTGGAGCTCATCATTACGGGACGCCATATGAAGCCGCCTAGTTGCGGCTGTGATACCATCGTTCGTGCTTAGTACCGAGACCGACGTTCTTGTCGACATTGTGACAGCTGGACTCTGTTTCTTGCTGCATTACTTGTAATGAGTCGTCGTACACTTGGGGAAAAAGAAGTTAAATGAATCTTTTGTTTACCGTGTAAATATTTTCGTCAAACATTTCTGCTCCCATCCAGCTTTCCTATGACGACAGTGGTCGCACCACTCTGTAACCCTCCTGTCCTAATCGATGTGTATGAAGTCGGACACAATAATTATGTGATGTGCTATAGCGTAAAATATCTTTCTCATGGCACTCTGGGTATGAAAACACGCAATATATCACGGCTTATGAACAAATTTTGATAAATTAACTTTGATAAATTTTACGTGGAGCGGGTGGACCAAGAATTCTGAAGCTAATTTCTCTGACGGAAGTGATGTTACTTGGACACAAAGAGTGTACCAGAAATAGCTTACAAGATTATGTAAATTAATTAAAGTACTAAATGCACAGACTTTGCACATATCTGCTTTTGTGACACCTTCAACACTAGCGTGGCAATAATAATCAATGCAAATTCAGTATATCTCACAGAACCTGCGTAAAATATGGAGCCCAAGGAAGTACATCTTCTGCTTGTGGCAGCTAACAACACACTAAAAAACGTTAACTGAAGAGGAAAGTGCTTTGGCATTGGCGTAAAATGTTCCTACTTCAATATTCAAATGAATCCAGTGTATCATGCTTTCAGTTCGTTGTTTTCCGGATGGAAAGAAAAATCAGTCTTTCACAAAAGATATGAATATTTGACCATGTAGTATTAAGAATATTCAGATAAAGGACTGGCGAACTTGAGTCCACCATACGACTTTGTAAAAGTACAACTTATTTTGTATGGCGCTGATAGCATTCTGTTTAGCACTGTTACCAACAGAGTTAGTATAGAAATGTTGGACCAAAAATGTTCGAAGTCCCCACAGCCAGATTTGTTTCGGTGCACGGACGTGCCAACACTAGCCAGACACAAGGCATCAAAATTTCTTTACGGTTAGTGAGTTGCGAGAAGTGCGATATCGACTCTCCTGTGTGAGAGTGCGAGCGGGCTCAGTGGAAAAGTGTATGACAGGCTCACACTGGCTGCTTTCGTTGCCCTCGTAACATTAAATAAGATGCACTACATAGGACACAGCAACACATATCTATGACCTAACGGAGGTTTCACAGTATGAAAACGAACCCATTAAGCAAGTGCAGCAGATCAGAGACAGGTTACCGTTCATAATAATGGGCAACGATTCATTCATTATGAATGACGTGTCAAAGAAGAACCTCTACTCAGTTCAATATAAATACCTCAAACAGCTAGCTTAGATGCCTTCGATCAGCCGGATCGAAGGCATCCATGTTGTTTGCACTCAATTCTTTAACTGTATTGTAACCTCTAGTGTAGGATTGTTCCAATATTGCGACACTGTACCAGCCATACAACCACTGCATGGTGTAGTTCCGTAACCACGGATAACAGACGCCAGATTCCAGGAATTTAGCTACCACTGATGGGTCCTCCATGGATCCACCACAACAGTGGCAGTTTAGGCCACGAGCTGGTCTAATATTTCAGCTCCTTACGAAACTGAGGGCCTACTACAGGCAGGTCAGGATCAGCGTACATCATGACATTAGATTTTGCAGTATCTGACACCACAGTCCATCTGATGTAACAACATGGGTAGTGACCACAGAGGAACTGAGCGCCCTCAGGGCGAAGTGTGAACCAGTTTCACAAGCCCACAGTCATCGCCTACGGAACGGTGTATAGGCACCACGCCAGACCATGAGGTGCCGGCTGATACTGCGACTGACATTGGTTCAAAAATGGCTCTGAGCACTATGGGACTTAACAGCTGTGGTCATCAGTCCCCTAGAACTTAGAACTACTTAAACCTAACTAACCTAATGACATCACACACATCCATGCCCGAGGCAGGATTCGAACCTGCGACCGTAGCAGTCGCACGGTTCCGGACTGCGCGCCTAGAACCGCGAGACCACAGCGGCCGGCGCGACTGACATAATTGACCTCTGGCAGCCGTGAGTCCACCACCGAAGACAGAAGTTTATTACTTAATTTATTGTTCAGTGTATCTCTTGTAGCTGTGGCGTTGGTGACAGCCTGTTGCTACGTAGTCTCCAATGGAATCTTCTCGTTTTATTTACGTTAAACGACCCCCCACAGGTCCACAGGCCACTTATCCTGACAAAACGGTACCTGTTCCAACCCAGGAATGGCCGATCTTAGAGCTCTGATTAGAACCATTTCTGTTATATGTCGGAGTTACAGTATAAATACTATAATGGTAACAAAGCTGTAACGAAATTGTGCGCATATTATTATGATGACTAGCTAAAGATATCGTAAATCATTTTGAGGTAGATTGGAGTAGAAGTTTCATTAATATCGTTGAATTACCAAAGAATTTATGGGGCCAAATAGGGGCTTTGCGATTCATTGGCATTCCATCAAAAATTATGCAATCTGAAGTAATGGGGGAACTGCAGAGTCACTGAATTTCTCTGAGAAATTACACAATGTGTGCTGAAAGGGAAAATTGTGTACGTAGATATTCGATTTCACAAATATAGTGCTTTTTAAAAAAAATTCCGATTATGTTAATTCAATATCCGCAGAATAAAGAAATTAATGAAACGTTTGTTTTAAAACCTGTTCGTTTAGGGAGTTGGTTTGTACCGAAAAGTTCTTTATGGTGAACAAACAATATAAGGAACATTTTTACCTCCATTGCATTTTTTGTTCCTTTTATTAGAAATTAGTGTTGGATGAAAAGTGTGATTGAATCCCCGTTTACATACCTACTTCATTGATGCTGCACTGAACATAGGGAGTTATTATAGTTGATTTGCCTAAATTTCTGATAACCCAACAGTGTGAAAGTTTATGAATACCTGTTACTACTGTATTTACATATTATTTTCTTATTGTCATGTTATAATAGTTACTCTAAATGTAGTTTGTCACATATTTTGTTCGTGATTGTAGAAGTGTTTCCCGTTTTTCTTTGCTTTACATCAGTAATATAGTTGGAAATCGTGAATTGCCTATGTCCACACTAACAACCAAAACCTTTATAATCATATGCAATGATAATTTATAAGAATCCTAGAAATAAATAATATAATCATTTTAAAACAATGGATGTGACATCTACATCAACAGACGTACGTAAACTGAGGTGTCAGATAATTCCATTGTTGAGCCCTGCTAGAGACCTTGTACAGCTGAAACTTAGTAGCGGCAAAAGCAGCTACTGTAGAGGAAATACACAATTTAAGGCAAGTTCTAAATGTATTATAATATCTTTCAAGAAAGACAGTTCTTCTGTATAACATTCATTTAAAAAATCATGAATTGGTTGTTACCTAGTATCTTCATGTTAAAACTTCAACTTGTCAGTTTTGTAACTGGTTTCATCCTGAACGTCTTCTCTGAAGACACGACGACACACCACGACAATCTAAAATTGTTTAAAGTGCCAGTTAAGTTGTTTAATCATTCATCCTTAATGATTCCTCGCTGGTTTTTATGATTCTAATAGTCAGAACAATTTTGAACGGGAATTGGTTTGCATATGGGCGGAGATATGTTATCTGACCGAGTTTGAACTCGAAGTTCATAACTGTGAGGGCGTTGAACATTAAATTAATGGCGGCAGAGATATTGTGTACTAATTTTACCAAGATTATAATAGGTTCCTAATGTAAAGTAGTGTTGATCAGACTCGTTAAAAAATAGGTATTAATTCATGGGTGAGATCTTGCACAAATCTCTGGTAACTGTACGGCTCAAATAAATAACTAAATCATTTGGGATTTCATCACCGATTAGCAGTACGTAAGCGAACTTATTGTTGACCGTAGATTTGCATTGGTGGAGTTATTAATCGATGTGAGCTTCGATCTAGCTTTCCAATATAGTGGAGTAGTGGTCTAGCCCAGGACCCTCTTGTAGTGAAGTGTAGTATCTGATAGAATTTTACGGTTTGGTTGTGCAGAAATTGCAGTGAGTACATAGTGACGGCCTGCAATATTGATTACGGTTGCGGAACTATAAATTCCTAGTACAGTATAACTGGTCTGAAAGTATTTCAGTATATTCAGTTGATTCTAAACCAAGGGCCTTCTCACGTGTGTAACACAGTTTCCTCCCCGGCTATAGAAGTTAAGTAACGTTGCGTTCGATAAGTAATTGGTTGGGTGACTGTGTGGGTAGAACTGGGAGCTGTTGGTTTTAAGAACATGCAAGTCACCGAATTAGCGTCCAGTTGAAAACAAATCCCTGTTGCCACATTACAGCAAATTTCTGCTACCGTTATTTTACGCGCTCGTTACGAGGACTGACGGCAATCAATATATGATGAATGTATTTACTAAGGAGAAGATAGTCATCTTGACATGTTATCTCAGAGAATTATAACTCTATCTCCTCGGTGGCCTGTGGAATCACGTATTTGAAGTTAGTAGTTCAATGACTAACTGATATATGCTGAGTGAACTGATTCACGAACAATTTATTTTCTCTGTTTGATTGAGTACTGTCTGGAAATGATATACCAAACCCTTATGTGGGATATGCTGACTGTGTAGGCTAGTCATGAAGAACTAGTTACTGTCGCTATTACAGTAAGTGTTGTTCCATCAGTCAATAGTCTACTTCCTACAGGAGGAGGCCCACGAAAAATTAATCATGTACAAATTACTGCATCAAACGAGTTGTTGCGAATTTGTTTGTTACAGCGTTTACTGATAATCTATATTGGAAAGAACTGACCTTCTTCGCATAGTAGTAGAACGTAACTCACACTGGCTGCCACAACTGACTTTGCACTTTCCATTAGAAAGCAAGGATATCATCTTATAACCATCATTAGTAGAAGTGTTGACCTTTGACAATAATTTAAAGTTGAAAGGTCATACCCACCGTTTACCGTTACACTTTAAACGGAAAAAAATCTTTAATATTACCGTATCGCCACGTCTCGGGACGGGCAGATTTACTCCTGCTGTAGCTCGTGGAGAAAGAAAGAAAATACTAACAATCAAAGCTCGTGGATTCTGGATACAAATCCAGGATGCTCTGATAAAGAACAACCCACCGGTGTACTCATTTTTTCACATAAATTTGATTTCGAGTTTTCTTAAGGTTCAATTGCAGTTCAAACCACCACTAAAATTTTCTAGAGGAAACATACGTTATTATTATTGTTCCTGAAGTACTGACTGGCCGGAATCGGGAAACGGATTTCGGCTGCTGTAATTTTTGGGGAAGTGACCAATGTATTCACAATAGGAGCAAACGTTAAAAACTCTTCAAGAACTAATTGTTCCTTCTTTTCCCACGTGGAGCAGTAGGATTGTGTTTCAGACGCTTCTGGTTCTGAACTTTCAATCTGGCCTAAGGACATTCCCTCCACTACTTCTCATTTAGCACAGTGCAGCATGGTGTTTCCGAAGCCTTTCACAGTCGGGGACATAATAGATAATCAGTATTAAACTCCCAGCTGCCAACTGATCCTTGACGCCTCTGTAGTCTGGGGAAAGTTGCTTTCATACTAACCGCGTGGGTGAGAACGCCGTTAACAGCCTGCGTGCGTTAGTAGTCAGGGTTCCTGAAAATGAATATACACCGTACAGAAAAAAAAGAAACATCTGAAAACACGATGTCGATTTCGATCCGATGACGGCATATGCCACCAGATGTACTGAAAATGGTTTCAAAGTCCTCCGCCAACAGATGGGGTAGTTGCATAGCTACCAGAGCGCCATCTCTGTCTACCCTCTAATAGGGAATGCTCACAGCCAGAAGTGTCAGTGCGGTGCGAAGTGTGAAGCAAGCAGGCATCCATACAACGGAGGCGCACTCATGCTTCCTACAGCCGGTTGTGCGAGTTTGAAATGGGTCAGCTTGTGGCCTTCCGAATGGCGGGATAGTTCTTTCGGACAACTGCAACACACGTTGACGTGCTGCGTTAGTTGTGCAGTGATGTTCATTGCAGTGGTGAAGTGAACTTTCTCACAGCAACAGACAAGGTTATGGACGCCCACGCACCACAGACGCTAGGATCGTCGTACTGTATGGGCAGCAGTGGCAGATCGTATATCTTACACTGCACAGGTAAGAAGGATTGTGAACCCAGACGTATCAATACAAACTGTTCGAAACCGGTTATTAGCTGTGAGACAAAGGACGGGCAGACCTCTACCCCCTCTTCCACTCACGCCACAGTATAGACGATGACGTCTCGACTGGTGTTCTCAGAGGCTCATTTGGAAGATGGAATGGAGCGTCGTGGTCTTCAGCAATGAAAGAAGATTCTGCCTGCAAGCAAGTGATGGTCGTTTGCGCGTACGACGTAGACATGGTGAACGCAGTCTGGAAGAGCGCATTCATCCAAGACACACCGGCCCCTCCGCAGGCGTTATGGTCTCGGGTGCAATGAGCTACAGCTCACTTTAAGCTTTTATTTTTCTGGTGGCTACGCTAACTGGCGCTCGCTAAATGCAGAATGTTGTTACACTCGTTCTTTTGCAGGTCTTTCAAGAGAAAGATGATGTGTTGTTTCAACAGGATAATGCTCTCCCACAGACTGCCAGCGAAGACGTGCAGCATAATCCTTGGCCAGCATGATCTCAGAAATTGTCTCCAATCGACGAGAAGAGACTCGTGCAACTTGTAACCCAACAATCTTCAAGACTACGAGAACAGATGGAGCAGGCGTGGCATAACGCTTCCCTGGACGCAATTCGCCATCTATACGATCGACTGGATACCAGTGTCTGCACCTGCATTACCGTCCGTGGAGGCTACACCCCATGCAAATATGGGTGTTGCAGCATGTGACGATACCTGGTACCTAAGAACCGCTTGTGCTGTTGACCTGCAAATGCAATCATTTCACGTAATCCGTATTCACTGTTGCGAAAAGAAATCTTGAGTGAACCGGAACATCTGAAATGGTGCAGTAATTTTTTCCGACTGTTAATGTGATACTTCATTTTTGTTGTTGAGTTATTTGCAGAAACACTTGTGTTCACAGTACTTGCTTCAGTTAAAGCTTCAGAAAATGGCCTAACTGGCGAAACTGTAGTAACTTAAATGAAGTATAAAACTTAGCAAGAATTAAGTTTTCACTTGGTATCAAATAACGGCAGCGATGCTGCACTCATACGACGACGCACTCGTAACCGCTGGACAGTGACTTTGCTGGAAGGAAATGGTGGTGGTGATCGACAGTAAAAGTTTAAATTGTCTTGTTGTTTGATTTCAAGCAGTATTACAGCTATTGAATCTTCTCCATCATGTTCCACCTTTTGGGCAAGAAACTTGTCGTTTTATGAATTCAAAAAAAACATGGTTCAAATGGCTCTGAGCACTATGGGACTTAACATCTGTGGTCGTCAGTCCCCTAGAACTTAGAACTACTTAAAGCCAACTAACCTAAGGACTTCACACACATACAAGCCCGAGGCAGGATTCGAACCTGCGACCGTAGCAGTCGCGCGGTTCCGGACTGAGCGCCTAGAACCGCGAGACCACCGCTGCCGGCTTTTATGAATTACAAGATTCATTGAATACCTGGTGGATAATTCCCAGAACCGTTAGGATTAGACGATCCCAGACTGAGTTGCTCTATACTGAATCAGAATCTCCAATTTTACGAGAAGTTGCAGTAGGAATAAACTGGGACAGTCACACTGACTTGCTGAAGGTTGGGGGGGAAACAACTTAGAAGATTGCTGCACTGCCAGTGCCCCCGGGAAATTTTGCAACCGTCTAGGTATGACTTCTGCATCTGAGTCTGTACTCCGCAATCAACATTGCGGCGTGTGGCGTAGGGTACTTTGTGTAGTACTATCACTTCCTCGTTTTACTGTTCCAGTCGCAGATTTGTTCACCGGAAGAACGATTGCCAGTAAGTCTCGGTGTGGGCTCGAATCTCTCTAAATTTATCTTTATGTCTTTCGGCGAGATATACGTAAGAGAAAGCAGTACATTGGCTGTCTCTTTTAGGAACGTACGCTCACGGAACATTAATAATAAACCACACCATGATGCCTAACACCTTCTTGCAGCGAATGCCACTGGAGTTGGCACAGCTTCCTAGTGACGCTTTCGTTCTTACTAAATGAATCTGTGACCAAACACTCTGCTCTTCTCTAGATGTTTTCTGTTTCCTCCATCGATTCTGTCTGGTGTGGATCACAGACTAAAAATTGTGTGCAAGTTTTCTTCGAATGAGATTTTAGTCAAGTTCTTCCATTCTTGATGGACTACATTTCCTGAGTATTCTTCCAATGAATCTTAGCCCACCATCGGCGTTACCTGCTATTAATTTTGTGTGTTCGTTCCATTTTAAATCGCTCCGTACATGTACTCCTAGGTATCTGACGGAAGTAGCTGTTTCAAGGGATTGTTTTACGATCATATAACGAGTCATTCCCTCTAGCTATACGTCACAAATATTGAGAATCCTTACCACACCCTGCACCAAGCGTCCATGATCAGCAGCTCTTCCAGCGTCTCGGTACAATTTTATTGCGTTGCTTCTTCTTTATATAGACCTAAGACAACATTATTAGCGAAAGGCCTCATGGAACTTCGAATTGTCTCCTAGTTATATAATACTTCCTTGGTGTAAGCCCGAAGCTACCTTTACGTCTGAAGACCTCTTTCCTTTAGGATGACAAGCTGTGTTCCGTTTGCTTGACACTCTCCAGTCCAGTCATGGAATTTGTATATTAATCGTTCAAATGTTTAAATGTGTGTGAATTCCTAAGGGACCAAGCTGCTGAGATCATCAGTCCCTAGATTTACACACTACTTAAACTAACTTCCACTAAGAACAACACACAGACCCATGGCCGAGGGAGGATTCGGACCTCAGGCGGGAGGGGCCGAGCAGTTTGTGACATGGCACCTTCAACCGCGCGGCCACTCCATGCGGCATAGTAATCGTGCACGTGTATGTTTTTCATTACACAGAAATGCGGAAAGGTATCGAACTTGCACTACCGGAAGTCAAGAGCACCGCGTCCACCTGGGAACCTGTACACTCTCGCAACAATCGTCCTGGGATAGCGCTATGCACATATGCAAATTGTGCTAGTATGGCGTACGCAAGGTACCAAAGGGTATTCTTGTGAAAAAGAGATTATAGCCGCACGACGAGAATTGACACACTCGGAACGCAAAATAGTTGTTGGTGCCAGACGTATGTATGACTCCGTCTCGGATATAGTTAAGGAATTCAGTGTTCCTCGATGAATAGTTCAAGAGCGTGCCGACAGTATTTAATTTCAGGCATTACTTCTCAGCACGGAAAACGCAGTGGGCGACGGCTTTCGCTTAACGACCGAGAGCAGCGGCGTTTGAGTAGAGTTGTCAGTGATAACAGACAAGAAACACCATAGGAATCAAAATGGGACGTACGAGGAACGTATTCGTTAGGATGAGTCCCGAAGTCAGTTGCTAAAAGCTGATGGTATGATTCGACTATGGGGCAGAGTCCACGAGGCCATGGACCCAAGTTGTCAGCTGCACACTTTCGAGCTGGAGGTGGTTCCATGATGGAGTGGGCTGTTTTTACATGAAATCTGCTGGATTCTGTTTGTCCAACTGAGCCGATCATTCACTGGAAGTGGTTATGTTAGGCTTCTAGTTTCCAAACAACGATGAACTTATTATGGGTGACAATGAGCAGACTGCCGCTGTGGTCGAGTGGTTCTAGGCGCTTCAGACCGGAAACGTGGTTCTGCTACGGTCGCAGGTTCGAATGCTGCGTCGGGCATGGATGTGTGTGATGCCCTAAGGCTAGTTAGGTTTAAGTAGTTCTAAGTCTAGGGGAGTGATTACCTCATATGTTAAGTCCCATTGGGCTTAGAGCTATTTATTTGACAATATGCCATGTCACTGGGCCACAGTTGTTCGCCATTGGTTTGAAGACCATTCTAAACATTTCGAGTGAATGATTTGACAAACCACATCGCCCGATATGAATATCGTCGAGCATTTGTAGGACACAATCGAG
Source organism: Schistocerca piceifrons (assembly GCF_021461385.2). Lineage (NCBI taxonomy): Eukaryota > Metazoa > Arthropoda > Insecta > Orthoptera > Acrididae > Schistocerca > Schistocerca piceifrons. Next base: position 600,203,485 of record NC_060141.1, on the reverse strand, counting down.
AGGTCATTTCGTGCTCAAAATCTTGCACGAGGAACAGTTTCTCAATTATGAACGGCTACAGATGCAGCATGGCTCATTATTTCTGCAGGGAACTTCCAACGACCTATTGAGTCAACGCCATGTCGAGTTGCTGCACTACGGAGGGTAGTTGTGTTGTCCTTAGCGTAAGTTAGTCTAACTTAATTTAAGTAGTGTGTAAGACTAGGGACCGATGACCTTAGCAGTTTGGTCCCTTAGCCATTCACACACATCTGAACATCTGGTAAAAGGAGGTCCGACACAATATTAGGAGGTATCCCATGGTATTTGTCACCTCAGCGTTTCTCGAGGACTAACAGAACGAACTGGGTCTCACATAGGCGTTGTTTTTAGAACCTATGTTGACTGCTACAGAGGAGACTGGTCCACAGAAATGTCATAATATGTGAGCATAAAACATGTTACAAAATTCCACAGCAGACCGACGTTAGAGATAAAAGCATATCGTATTGCACGTCAACACTAGTAGCGCTCAGCCGAGTACAGCAGCTCCACATTGGCAGCAGCTCAATGGCCCACAATTGGTAACCGGCGGATCGGCAGCCGTCACCGGCGCGGTGACATGGGGTCGCAGACAGGAAGCGGCGGCCTTCGAGCCGAGACGTCGCATTAATGGCATTAGGCGCGGCGGAAGCGCGCACACCGGCGTGCCGACACAATGGGACGTGATTGGTGACACGGGTAATGAGGTTTGGTCGGAATCACGTGCTCTTGTGCACACACGCTCTCAACGTCCGCCCGCCGTGCGCGCACCGCGCAGCTCCGTCTCCCTGCGGCGCAGGGGTGCCAAATTACCCGGCTGACGCTCTTCTTACATGGATTGCGATAGGGGGGAGGGAATGGGAGGGGGAGTGGGGGATGTCGGAGGGCGGAGGGGGAGACGAAGAGAAATGTACCGCAGGCAGCCAACGTCTGGGAAATCGCATTATTGCGCCACTTAGAGACGGGAGACAGACGATGCGAGAGCGCATGCCAGTGTGTGTGTGTGTGTGTGTGTGTGTGTGTGCAGCTACTTGCCGGGTGCGGCTTGTGGCTGTTCCCCACGTGTGTCGCTGGCAAGTGGTCTTTGTCAGTGAACAGTGAAACGAAGACTCTTGCAAGCGGAATGTTATCAGTAAGTCATGTCTTACAGTCTTGTCATCAGAGTGTAACGACAAGTCTCTTTTAGTTACATGCCACTCCCATGTGAACCCAATTCTTAGCTTTTAACTCTTTTCAGGGAAACAAACGTACAAATAAAGAACACAATTTGCACATTAATATTAAACTTGATTATTTATGAAGTAATCTTCGTAGCTTGAGTCACATTTTATTAAAACTTACTAACACACCGCATTCAGCAGCATTCTGCCATCATCGGATGCGTTAAAGTTACGGGTACGTGAATCTGAAGTGCGATTAATGTAAAACTAACAGTAATGTAAATGATGATAGGGGCATTTAGCCGAAACGCGTCGTGCTGACAAAGATCACTAAAAGGTAACTGAATTAGTAATGAATATTTCATAAATTTTGATCCGTTGCAACACCAGGTGGGTTAGTAGTTTGTTCCCACCTTTATAAAACGTTGCAGTGTAATAAAGTATTTTATATTATTAAACCTCCAAAACATATTTACCGTCTTCAATGAAGTCTTCTACCAGACTGCATAGATATTACAGGCAGTAGTAGCCGTGACTTCGCACAACGAATGTCATATTACATTGTTCACTATTCTACTCACACGTCAGTATCTCTTTAAATATTATGTTGTGAATAAAAACTAACAATAGTTAACTAAATTTGTATTAAAAAAAAATTATGATGCTCAGAAAATTCTTCCAGACCCCACCACATCCCGACTTTCGGTAGCATGCGTTACTGGAAGTACGGTCAACTTACTTTCACATTAGTACCTCTTTAAAAAAGTTTTTGTTGATGTAAGTCAATAACAATTAACAGATTTATATAAGAAAATTCTTCTAGTGTGAGCATGAGTAATATACAATGCTGAAAATACGTAGGTAGTGCGAGGGCTAATATAGTCGTTCACCTCAGCCAATTTTACAGAAAATGTATAAATTTAAGATTAACCTTGATATGTATTACAGAAATACCTCTGCCCACGGCCATGGAATAAGAAAAAGGCTGATCTTATATTTACCAAGAAAGTACAAACATAAAACTCAGAAAAGCATTTACTACCAAGAAATAAAACTCTACAATAAATTAAGCAAGAAGTTTGAAGGTAATGCTAAAATAAAGTTATTTTAAAAATACCAATTAAGCGGTAATATGAAAGATTACTGAGATAATACAGGGTAGGGGCTTGATAAAAAATATGTCAGTATTTTAAGAAATGTCCTTAATTACGAGGAAGCATTTTAACACCGTAATAGTTCTTTTTTCTTTCTTTCCTGGATAACCTTACGACCAAAGCTCTGTAATTTATGATACTAAGACCTTATCCCTCTTATGGAGAGGTACTGACTCATTTTTAACCAATTAGCGGAAGGGAAGCAACGATACACAAACTGGAAGCCACAATTTGTCGCTAGCTAAGAGTATGTGCAGTGTTACAGTATGAAATAATGCATCCTCAGTGATGAGTAGTGAGAAATGAATGCAGGTGTAGCATCAGTTCTTTTTTCAAATCCTTAAATGGCATCTTTGTAAAACAGGATTCTATAATAGTGATAATTCGAATAGGTTTCACTGTTTTAAACAGACTTGCCTTGCGTTTGGAACGATAGAAGCTCCACTCCTCTTTCAGTCCTCCTCATACAGGTTTTCCGCAATTACTTCAGTGAAATGGCAGAATGTCGCCTACTACGAAACCATGATCAATTACCTGTTCCTTTCTTGGCGCTGTACGCCCCTAAGTACGCAATACTTGCTTGATCTTTTATTTTCCTAAACTGACTTAAACTGGCTTGTCCAATATCATTGTAAATGTGAACCACGGTTGAAACAAACCACTACTTCTACTAATGCTATGTATTCCACAGTATGTGAGCAACGTAGAGCAGCAATGATAATACGAAATCTGATTTTGTATTGACTTCAGCTGTCACTATTCAGTATAAGTTATTTATCACCAATAACAGTCATTTTCAGATTTCATTTATTTGCTGCATTGGTATGTTCTTTTTATTTGTTTTCACTTCCCGTGCAAAAGTCCGTCGTTCCTATCACCAGATTTCCTCTAAAGCAGTTGTGGCACAGGAAACGGCGGGAGTGGAATGTGTTTGGAGGCTGTTTGGTCGCAAATCCTTAACAAGCTTCAAATGCATTTACTAACATTAAGACTAAGGCAATCACAACGAATGAATGAAGTCAGCCATAAACAAACAGCGAGCACTCAAATTAGATGTACAGAAAACTTAATCTATAGTACAACATAACAAAGTAAAATCTTCTGCTCCGCAGCATTTCTTTAGATTTATGATAGCAAGGAGGTCAAGAAACAGTATACAAGCATCCCATACATAACTGTGCAAGACGACAAGAAATAAATAAAACAGATATTATTTCAGGACACACTGATCAAAAAAATACCACAACTGAATCCGACACACCATATCTGAAAACTAATAGTAATATAATGAATATTACTTTTTCTATTCTCTTCATCCTTTAAAATACGATAACAGATTACTATAAAATTACCATTCCTGGACTATTACGTTACCTGTAAACATTACAGTAAGCCTGAAAATTATTTTTCTTAATAGCTTTCACAAACGCTTCCCCGTCTTGACTGTCTCTAAAGTCGTCACGTCATTGAACTTGTATTTTCGAGTACTTACGAATACACTTAGAAGAGTAGCTTTTTCCATTGAAAGGTGGCCACATTTGTTCCAATATCAGAGATACATAATAAACTGTGATAATTAAAAATATATAAACGCCACAACTTTTATAAAATCAAGTAACGCGTTTAAATTTGTAACCAGAAAATGAAATAATTGCCCCAGACTCTGTGTGAACTCACTGCTGGAAAGCAAGCTGTTTTACTTTTTCTATTGTCTTCACCCTTTGGGATACGGTAGCGGTCTCTGATGATGGGCTTATACCTAATCTTGCTAGAGTGCCTATTATAGTACCCCACTACACATTCACAGATAATTAATTTTGCGGGAATGTCAGAAACTGGACCATTTTGCATCTGTACCCTGCAGTCAATATTAATATTAATATTAGGCTCCTTTGTGGACTGCGACGTATTTGCTATCATAGGAAGGTCTTGAATTGTATCATCAGACACTTACTGTCAGTTTCCAACACATATGGAAAATATCGCAGATAGTCTCCCATCTATTTCCAGACGTTATTTCAGTTGTACGAGCATTGCATGTGTTTTAGCACTATTTCGGTCGGTTTTATAAGGACACCCTAAACTTGCAACTTAGACTGGATCTCACGGTTGGAATACGAAATTCCATTTACTGTTACCCTTTATAATTTCATTTCCTATACCGACGCACTGTCACAAACGTTATGGACTAATTGCAAATTCTAGGTAAACTCAATACGGGTTAGTTTTAATACCAACGCTGATGAAAGACCTAACACTAAAAATAAATTTCAGAGTACTAAAACCAAACTGAGCACACTCATTAATATTTAACATTCAATGTAGAACGTCGAGAACATTAAAGAACATTACAGAACAAATGAGGTATAAATTATGAAATAAAACAATTATCTGCGTCAGTCACTTATATATTCTCCGACGATGCTGTTTTTAGGGCTTATAGCGTAAACTTTTGTTGGATCAGCGGTTTAAATTACGTCTTTATTTGCTGCATATGGTCAGTTGTCTGTTCTGAACTTATTTCGATACAAATAAGGTATAATTTGCACTTGTTATCGCAGTATATCACTTAACTACCCATTTTAAACAACAGCATGTCTAAGCACAAGGTTTTCAGTACAAAGAACCCTGAGGTTGTTTCTAAATCTATATTTTCATCTTTAGACGACATACAAACATGAAAAACAACAGAAACAGTCCAGAATCCAAAGATTAAGAAACACAGAGCCTTATATTACAATGAAGAAATTATACCTTTTTCGCATCGAAATGAAGTTCAAAGCTGAGAGCTGCCTACATCCAGCAGAGAAAAATGTGATGTAATCAACAGACCCACCTATACATGAGCGTCTAAGACCTCTGAACGCTTCGTGCGAGAAAACAAAAATGGGTAACACAGTAATTGTTTAAATTTATCTTTAATCTGATAGTTACAGTTTCCAGACCACAGTCCAACATGGACGACATCCAGGACACATATTTCTTAAGTAATTGAAGCCGTAATAGGAATACAGAAATGATTCTAGTGAAAAAATTCTCTTGGTAGGGTGGTAAATAATCTGAAGTGCTTCTAACAGTAGTCAACCAACCACTGTTATGGTTAGCATAACAAAAAATGGGCCGCAAACTGTCAGGATTGTTACAGATTTTGCCACGCTCTATAACCTCACTCTCTGCGCATTTCGGATTTTCCAAAATAGAGGCAGTTAATTAACTGACTATAACAGTCAGTTTATTCATGACAGGAGGACATTTATAATTTTCTCATTTAGCTGTTCACTTAACTGTGGAGATAGCACAGAGGTTAAGACAATGATCATGCTTTCTGAAGGAGTGGTTTTCAGGTTCTCATTTGGTCACCCAAGTTTAGGTTTACCGAGATCTGTGTAAATCGCTTGAGTCAAATACCGCGATGGAAAACCATGAAAGAATTTCTCTTCACCATTTTTGCAAATTCCCAGAGTGAGCTCTGTCTCCGATGCGCTCTTACATGACAAGACGTCAAACCCTCATCTTCTTCCCTTGCTTCATAAAATACCGTGTCCTGCTCCGTGAAGAAGACCGCAATTGCCTGCTGCACCTCTTCGTTTGACAGGTATTGTCGGCCCTCCAAGGCTTTTATAACGGACCGAAGGCGTGATAATCGCGTAGGGTGAGAGCAGGACTATTGGACGGATGCTCGAGTGTCTCCCAGTTGAGTTGTTGTAGCTTTTGCGTTACGACATTTGCGATATGGGACGTGCGTTTGCATGAAGCAGCAGCAGCTTTTGTTGCAATGTTCCCGGACTTTCGACTTAATTGCACGTCTTCTGTACCATTCACAAAAGATGGAGAAACCAGATTCCTTGAAATCAATACAGTGGGCCGCTGTAATCAAATAACAGGGTGTATTTCAGCTTTATAGCAGATGACTGGCTCTTGAAATTCTTCGAAGGAGGGGACGATATATGACACCATTGCATGGTCGACGCTATCGACTCCGGCTCCTCCCAGTGGTAACACAGGTTTCGTCTGCTGCAACAATGCGCTCCGTGGCTCCAACACTGAAACACGTCATATGCTTCAGGCAAACAGTCAACCGACATGCTTTGTGTTCGGGATTCAAATCCCGGGATACCCACTGGCTGCGGACCTTACAGAAGCCTAAATATTGCCGAATAATGTTTTGCGCACTACCGAAGGTGATGTCCAGATTGCTACTCCTCGAATGGTTATGCGCCGGTCCGCCCTGATAGCATCATGAACATCCCTCGCGTTGTTCGCAACGGACGAGGCTGGCCTCGCAGATAGACTGGGGTCTTGGGTCGAATCGCGTCCAGCATCGAACTTGCTGCAACATTTCACAACTGTGGCTTTCGACAGACATGCTGCCCCACACATTCGTCACTCTGATGAAAGAACATGTGTAGAACACCAGAGAACTCTTCCCCTTTTACACCGTTCCCATATCCTGTCAAGTATTGCCGGTGAATTTTGTTAAACGATTGAGTGACTCGCATGGAACGAGAGTGTAAGTTCGAATCAGCAGTGGTCTTTTCAAAGAATCATCCCGATGTTTGCCTGAAGTGGCCTATGGAATCTACAGAAAACACGGAAGGGGATTTCACGAAAGTGTGCACATCGAATCGTATGGCGAATTTTGTTCTGCCGTAGCTTTTCAGCGTCTGGGCGACTGAGTCCAACTATTTGGCTCAACATGTTGATAAAGTACTAACAGAGATTGGACAGTACAGGAAGTCGTATTTTGAACTGTTATCAGTTCTTACTTTGCGTGTCAGAATTCGATGAGTCATTCGATGTAGAGGATAAAGTAATAATGGTTGATACATGGCCAGCAAAGGCCGACCATGACCAGCGTGTGCCTAGGGGTAACAAATATTAGGAAACTTACATGCAATGTTTGAGGTACATACATAACGCTATTTGGAAAGCAAATTGTGAACACCAGTTTTCTGTAACAAATCGACAATATTACCCTAGCACAAGAATAAGACGTCCATGACATCCGATTTCTAATGGTTACTGCAGTCTGGTTGAAAATGATCGTGTGGTCTGCAAAAAATAGTGGTGACCACTTCCCAAAGGCGATCAGTGCCACAAGTAAGAAGAGTGATAACGGGCGGACAGACCGACAAGGCCGTACGATACTGCAGTCTGACGTGCGAAGGAGCATTGCATCGTCTTTCTTAACATCACAGACACGGCAACATCGTACTTATCGACCTATACCAGGCAGCGACTTTCAGTTGAAATGTCCTCTCGTCTACGTGAATTACGTAATGTGTGAACGAGTACAGGTTGTGACGCAGGGACGACGATATATGAAGTCTAGGTGTGGCCATGAGTTGTTGGTGGATAGATAAAGCTGTTAAAGCGACTGCTCGCTTAAAGTGGGCAATCCGCGTTAGACTCCCGGTCCAGCACAAATTTTCACTGTCGTCATTTTCTTCTATAGCTGCCGCAGTTTCGTATTCGCAAGTGCAAACGCATTTCATGTAGAGCGGTAAGTGGTCGTGTATCACAGTCAGTATGAGGAAGGGCCTACAATCGGTCGTTAAATGCTGCATTAGTGTCCTGGTTCGTGTTCTTGCCAACTGAATGCAGTTAGAGCTATAATCGATATCGTGCCTCACAATCACCTGGTCCAGCTGTGACTAATATGGTAGTTGGGATAAATATGCAAGTGTCAACATATTCGTCCCGCTGATGGTAGGATTTCAGTTCAAAAACAGATGGGACATTCCAGGAGTGACGGCAAAAGTCAACAGTGTGATATATAAGATGTAACTCGGATGATAAATCTTTAAAGATTAATCATTACTTTTGTATCACCTCCGATTTTTTGGGACCTCTTTTCATGGATTTGGCAGTAATTTAATGGAAATCAATGGCAAATTTAGAGCACAGAAATAAAAACATTGACGTCACCATTCGATATACGCCTTCCTTATTTGCTATACCAGGCTCAGATCGGTAGTAGTAATGGGATAGCAAGTGTTTTATACAATTCCAGTTGCGTTCCTTTAGCTGTCTTTTTGTTTAATGTTAATTTTATTACTTCACAAGCACCTTGAAACTTTGCAGTCTTATTCTTTTTATCTTTATTATAAAAGAAACATCGCGACCCGATATTTAAAACGACTTACTTGCGCGATGGTTTTTTTTCTATTACTGTTTTATTCTTATGTCTTGTTTTCCTTGGAATTTCTTTGCTTTTGTCTTTTCTATAGATATTTTGAAATTATAATTTTTGAACACTTAGTTTCAATTTATAAATATTTATTTGCAATTCTTCTTCTGAAGTGGCTATTGAAGTCTACTGGTCAGCATAAAATAATGTGTTCCACTTCATTGTAATATTACCCAAAGCTCTGTCGTGTTGGCATAGGCGATAAAAGGTACTTGTGTCTCACTATTAAATTCTCTGCTTTTATTAATTAATACCTTAAGGTAGAATGATTATATTATCCCCAGTTACTCGACCTTATCTAAATACACGTAAGTCTTCAGCTAAAATTGTTTCTGTTATTAGTCTTAATATCAGAGTTACAAAGTTTTGCATATACTTATACCTCAACAAATGATACCGTCTTTTCGACATCGTTTCTTAAAGAGTTAGTGAAAACAACTGATGACCAGATTTCATGTATTCTCGTCTTTAAGCAGTATTTTTTTTTTTTTTTTACTGCTCTTAACCTCAGATCCAAAATGTTTGCGTGTACTTATTCCCCCAACCACAAATAATACAGCATTTTTGATATCCTTTCTCAGAAATTTAGTACACATCCTCAGGTGACCAGATTTAATGTATTCTCATTTTTTAATAGTATAAATCTAGGACAATCGCAGTTTAGCGTGCATTCTACTGTTAAAGCTTCCTGTACGTGCTGCCTTACTGCTTTCATCAATATAAAGCTTCTTCTGCTACTGCTGGTACATTTACGCCTTCCACTTTCATACATGTTTCCTTGTACCATTAAATTTTGATCATAATAAAACTTTTTGTATCGTTTTCTGTTTTTCGTTAATTTTTTAATGTTTAATGTATCCTCTTCCCACCTGTTGAATTGTTTTGGTTGCTTTGTAGGCAGGTGCTTGTTTTCCAGGAATGTCATTTTCTATATTACTTACAAATCTGTTCCAAATTATTGGGTGTATTCTTCTTCACAGACCACACTGGGAAAACATAAATAGCTGCTGCATACAACACTATACTGTGCCAGAAGAGACAGACTTTCGAAGCGTGTAGCAAACAGTACCCCCTGGAGCGTAACGTTACAGATTCCGCTCCCCCGCCCGTCGTCCGTCGCTAATTCTCTTGCGCCGCAGGGCAAAGCCCCCTTTAGCCGGTCTCGCGTTACGCATGTGGCGCGCCCGCGAATATCCAATTTGCTGATGGGCTACGAATAGCGGTGGCGATATCATAAGTGGCGCAATAACTTGACATGACGATTTGCCCCTTGGCTGCCAATCCATCGCTGAGTCATCCTTCATTGTCGCCGATAACCGCCGGGCCACGCGCCAGTCCGAATTTCCATTTAGATGGCATTCGTCAATTTCACACACGGCTGTGTCCGCCGTGCGCTGGGACCGGCGTATGCCGGCGGCAGTGGCGGTGTGTGCGGTGTGTGCCCGCCGTCCTACGCTGTGGCGAATTGCATTCTGTGCCGCCCACCGGCAGGGAGAGAGAGAGAGAGAAAGAGAGAGAGAAAAGGAAAAAAAGAACGTCGCGGTGCTGCAAGTCTGGTGTCGCCTGATTGCGGTGGCGCCGGAAACTCTGTGCAGGTGGCGGAACAGAAAGGTTCTTTTGTCACTGAGGAATTGGCGACACACTGCTGGCGAAGGCCGAGAATGAAAACAGAAACTTTCACGCCCGTCACGTGATCTACGAGATACGTCAGGAGGACTGATCCATTCAAATGATGACATCGTCACTGGGCTCAAACGATCTCAATACAGTAAATACTATAGAGAATTATGCATCGATCGCTGCTCATGATACTGCAGTTCTCGTGATGCCTTGTCCATAGCCAAGCATTATGCGTATGCTGATGGTGCGTTGAAACTCTTCTTATATTAACAAAAACTCTTTGTGACCGACGCAGAAGCGATTTATATTACTAGGTCTAGCCTGTATTTCAGGAAGCGACGGTGGGACAGTTTCTAACCTCCATGCTGTGCCTTGAAATTCCGGCCAGTCGGTCGTCAACAACTCGGCCGTAACAACTACAGTGCAATGCTACCGTAGACTACCGTAAGTATAAGCAGATTACATTAGTTTTCCTATCAGCTTTGCTCAGTTACAGACGTACCTGCGTTACTCTTACGTTAGGTGTGTTGCATAGCTATTGGGCGTTACCTCATAACGATCACTTTCTTTATGTATGTGATCAATGTCTTACTAGATTCCCCTAAAAAGTAGAAGCGTGGAAAACCAGTGAGGGTATATAAGGCCTGGGTAACCAATGGAACATTTTGGTCCCAGAAAATTATCCTCCTGCCTATAGCTTAAGAATAAATAGTATTTACAGCAAAGCTGAAAAGTCAATGCTTAATTCAGGTTTTATTCGATAGTTGCTGCTTTATAACGTGAAACGGATGGTCGTTGTAGCGACAATGAAGAAAAAATACACATTTATATATTAATCATACAGCTCTACAAACGCCATTTCCTCAACGAAAAGGTAAAACAATAAAAAAAGCGAAAAAGAAAAATATATCAAACATCGCTTCAATACTTTGTCGATCTACTATAAAACATGTTTCTGTCATTCGCAAAAAACTTTCGCATTTATCAATAACAAAAGTAACTCATGCCTCTACTGAGTACAAAATAAGGTCATATATACTGTATATATATGCCACCAAGAATAACTTCGAAAGTATGATAGGAGCAGAAAAGTCTCTCGGACAAATGATGTACGCAACAACAGGGGCCATAATATGACGTTGTTTTTTTGCTGCTAGGTGGGGTCACGTCAAAGATATGAAGTCAACTTTTTTTTTTAAATCGGATGCTGTTCGAACTGATGACCATTGGTATCAATGCAGTGTTGCAATCTTCTTATCATGGATTGAGTTGTATTCCGCATCGCATCGGCACTTATCGAAGCACATGCTCTGACAATTCTCCCTCGCATATCTTCAAGTGTAGTTGAAACATCTTTATAAACAATGTCTTTTACGAATCCCCACAAGAAAAAATCCAGAGGCGTCAGGTCTGGCGAACGAGCCGGCCAAGACACATCTCTTCCTCGTCCAATCCAACTATTTGGGAATTGCCATTGTAACTCATTTCTAGCCATCAGCGAAAAATGTGTCGGACACCCATCGTGTTGATACCACACTCTGGTCCTTGTTCCTAAAGGTATTTCTTCCAATAACAGACCTAATGTTTCTTGCAGGAATGTGGTGTACTTCCTACAATTAAGATTTCCTTCCATGAAGTAGGGGCTTATAATGCTGTCTTCCAGAATCCCACACCATACATTCACGACCACGGTTTTTGGTGTGCAACTTGCCGCGGCCGACATGGATTTTCAGTTGCCGAATAATGCATATTATGCAAATTAACATTTCTATGGTTTGTGAATGTTGCCTTGTCAGTAAATAAAATCAAATTAATAAACGTGTCATCCCTCTGAATCTGAAGCTGAGCCCATCGGCAGAATTCAATGCGACGCATACAATCCATACCAGTTAATTATTGTATGTGGTAAGGGTGATATTCATGACAATGCAGAACACGAACAACAGTACTCTGGCTCATGCCAGATTCCCTTGCGATGTGACGCGACCTAACACAAGGATTTCGAACCACAGTGGCAACAGTAGCCATTTCCTTTTCCACGTCAGTAGCTTTCCTTTGCAGGATATGTTTCCGATGCTTTGAAGATCCAGTTGTTCTCAATTTATCATGGACATATTTAAATGTACGACGTGTAGGGTGAGTAAGTTGAGGATATCTTTCAGCGTATAAGTCTCTGGCTCCCACTGAATTCCATTAGTATTCTCCGTAAATGAGAAATATATCGACTTGTTCTTCGAAGGAATGCATCATTCACGTCCGCTTGATTCAACGATACTAGTGTTACAGGTCCTATTAGTGTTGTATTGCGGTACCGTTGAATGATGTTTACGTGTTAATGGCACGCTAGATGGATACGCCGTATTCGGCGAATATTTATTATTTACACGATATACGAGAGGGAATTGTCAGATGTGCTTCAGTAAGTTGAAGTGATAAGTAATACCACTCAATCCACGGTAAGGAGATTGCAGCACTGCACTGATACCAATGCTCATCATTTCGAACACCTTCTGTAAATGGATGTTCATGCCACCTGTTTGACCTTCGTTGACGTTCAAAGACCTTACTGTTACACATCATATATACAGGGTGGTCCACTGATCGTGACCGGGCCATATATCTCACGAAATAAGCGTCAAACGAAAAAACCACAAAGAACGAAATCTGTCTAGCTTGAAGGGGAAACCACATGGCGCTAAGGTTGGCCCGCTAGATGGGGCTGACAACGGATATCAGCTGCGTTTTTTAAATAGGAACCCCCCTTTTTTATTACATAGTCGTGTAGTAAGTAAAGAAATATGAATGTTTTAGTTGGACCGCCTCTTTCGCTTTGAGATAGATGGCGCTGTAATAGTCACAAACGTGTAAGTACGTGGTATCACGTAACATTCCGCCAGTTCGGACGGTATTTGCTTCGTGATACATTACCCGTGTTAAAATGGACCGTTTACCAATTGCGGAAAAGTTCGATATCGTGTTGATGTATGGCTATTGTGATCAAAATGCCCAACGGGCGTGTGCTGTGTATGCTGCTCAGTATCCCGATTGTGACCGGGCCAAATATCTCACGAAATAAGCGTCAAACGAAAAACCCACAAAGAACAAAATCTGTCTAGCTTGAAGGGGAAACCACATGGCGTTAAGGTTGGCCCGCTAGATGGCGCTGACAACGGATATCAGCTGCGTTTTTTAAATAGGAACCCCCGTTTTTTATTACATAGTCGTGTAGTATAAAGAAATATTAATGTTTTAGTTGGACCGCCTTTTTCGCCTTGTGATAGATGGCGCTGTAATAGTCACAAACGTGTAAGTACGTGGTATCACGTAACATTCCGCCAGTTCGGACGGTATTTGCTTCGTGATACATTACCCGTGTTAAAGTGGACCGTTTACCAATTGCGGAAAAGTTCGATATCGTATTGATGTATGGCTATTGTGATCAAAATGCCCAACGGGCGTGTGCTGTGTATGCTGCTCAGTATCCTGGACGACATCATCCAAGTGTCCGGACCGTTCGCCGGATAGTTACGTTATTTAAGGAAACAGGAATTGTTCGGCCACATATGAAACGCCAACCACGACCTGCAACAAATGATGATGTCCAAATACGTGTTTTAGCTGCTGTCGCGGCTAATCCGCATATCAGTAGCAGACAAACTGCGCGAGAATCGGGAATCTCAAAAACGTAGGTGTTGAGAATGCTACATCAACATCGATTGCGCCCGTACCATATTTATATACACCAGGAATTGCATGGCGACGACTTTGAACGACTTATACAGTTTTGCCACTGGGATACGTGTGTGTGTGTGTGTGTGTGTGTGTGTGTGTATGGGTGTGTGTGGACGGCCGTTGTGGCCGAGCGGTTCTAGGCGTTTCAGCCCGGAACCGCGCTGCTATTACGGTCGCAAGTTCGAATCCTGCCTCGGGCATGATTGTGTGTGTGGTTAGTTAGGTTTAAGTAGTTTTAGGGGACTGATGACCTTAGAAGTGAAGTCTCATAGTGCTCAGAGCCATTTGAACCATTTGAAGAGTGCGTAATTTTCATTCACCTCCACTATCATTACTTGAACTGGCCAATAACTTGCATAATGAATAATGAAAGATTCCTCTGTACACCAACAGGATTCGTATTTATCCATTCCGAGAGGACTAAACGCTGTGTGCAATTCCATGGAGTTTCCTGTACCGTATTAGGCTTGGTCATGTGTTCCATTTTTGATGTTTCCTAATTTTTATGCAGCCGTTTAGTAGCTAACGAATGCAGGACTCAACAAAACCAGTTATCAACACACCTTAAACGGCCCCTGGATTTTAAAGTGCTGTAGAGAACTGAACTGATCTAAGGAGAAGTCTCTCATATTACTGACAGACCTCAGCCCATGAGGAAGCGACAAATGGGGTCGGTTGCAATGATGGCTTACTACGTTGGTGAGGATGTCGTCTAACTTGAACAGCGCGACTTGGCCGTGATAGCCGATTTTGAGTGGTAGCCTCTATAAACTATCGAAATCTTATCGTCTGCTCGAGATAATGGGTAGTAAACTTCTATCTGAACAAAGGCAGAAAGTGCCGAGAACATACCACGACTGCGTCGTAACTGTACTGCTGCAAACAATGGTCGGCAGAGCTGTTCACAAACTAGGCTGCAGCAACTGCGCTCTTTAGAACTTCCACATAGCGACGCCGACTTTAAAAGTACCAACTGCTGGGAGAGTCGCAGGTCAAGGGCTGTCTCCGGGAACTTACAAAGGGACATTCTCAATTATCAATAAACGATCTTGATAAAAATTGGCTGGTGTTAAGATGGTGAAAAATAAGGGAAAACATATTTTTTCTTAGTGCCCAGTTTTTATTTAAGCGGTAAAACACACCCTGAAAGGTAATCTGGCATACTAAGGTTGGAGGGAATGTCTTCGAAACGATGACAAATAAAAATGTTTCTCACATAAATGTTGATATGCATTTAACGACCTTGAAAATTATACTTGAATTTTGTAATAATTCGTAATTTTGTAAAATACTCCACCACCATTCACCAATTTTGAAAAATAGAGGCCTCAGTTTGGACAAAACTTAAGCTTTCATGCTAAATACATCCATGTGTAATGAAGTTGGTTACTGAAATACAATTTTTGGAAAATGAGCTGTACACGTCGAGTTGTCAGACAATTTTCAACAATAAAAATATTTGCTTTCCATCTTGGTGCGGTGGAACAGCAACCTTCTATTGTTTCTATTTATTAAACAGTCGCAGGGTTCACGATGCCCTGTTTTAATTCAAGTACTATGTGTTTCGCCCGGGTAGGGTATCATATAGTTATGTTGAAAAATCAGAAATCTTGTGCCACAAAATTCCATCAAGGAGGCATGATACAAATATTCAGTACCATGCCTTCTTGACGGATCCTTTTGGCAGAAAATTTATCGTTTTTTAACATAACTTGATGATGACCTATCCGGGCAAAACGCATCGTTCTCGAGTTCATAAAGAACTAAATAACGTTGTGCAACCTATGACTGTCTTTTTAAATAGTATTTTCAACATATCTAATTAAAATATCTAAATATTGATTATTAGTCTAGTTATTTATTTGACTTATATTTCTTTTATGTTTTGATTTGCTACTTTGCGTTTTACATTCATTTTTGTTTTTTGCTTACCATTTCACATACTTCTATTTCGTTAATTTAAAATAATAAGAGAGTCATTTTACGTTGCAAAACCAATACAATCACGGTAATTGGTAAATAAACGCTTATAACATAACGTTTTAATACATCAACCACAGAAAATAAACGACATTTCCTCAAGTAATATACATGACGGAGAGCACAATATAAAAAAAAAATCAACAGTATTTGAAATTGTCGCAGGTAGCTCTCTAAATGTCCTGGCATTTATCAGGCATACTTCAGTATATTAGTAAGCCTTGACGAAGAGAACTCACTATGTGCTGGCGACTGAACCTCATTACACACGCATATGTCTGATATTTACAGGGTTACCTGCAACAATTTCAAATGTTGCTGAATTTTGTTTTATGTTGTGTTCTCTGACATGTGTATTAGTTAAATAATTTTTTTTCATTTTTTGTGCATGGTGTAAGAAAACGTTATGGTTCAAGCATTTATTAAAAAATTATCATTTTTGTAACGATTTTGTATCAAAATAAGCACTTATTATATTCACTTAACAAAACATTCATATCGTCATTTCTAGCAATTTCCGTCGTCCTCAGTCGCTTCAAAATTCATTGACAGATATTGCAGCTTAGTATCTGAATAAAACACATATTGGTTTTGTCCAAATTCGTTTCTTTTCATTTATTTATAAAGCGTTTTCAGTAGTCTGTAATACGCATTTGTTTTAGATGTATAATAAATGCATAATGTAGTATTTACAAATATGTTACCATCTTTGGAAAAAACCCCTGTAGCATAAGTTTAGTGATGTTACATTATCTTTCGACGTTGCTTAAAATTTCCAGTATTGCTTGTTCTTGTGTTTAGTCCTGAACTTTGATTTTGTGTTCATTCGGTCCCTATAGACCTGATGGACAATTTCCTGAGTTTTTTCATCCTCAGCCGTTACAGCACTTCACTTGCACTTGTCATTGTGCGTTTAACATATGTGTGTTAACAGTGTGCAGTGTTGCCCATAGTCACTTAATGTTTATCTTCCGTCTATATATATATATATATATATATATATATATATAGGGTATTACCGCTGGATATATTTCGTAAACCACATCAAATATTGACGAATAGATTACACAGACCGAACGTGAGGAGAGGGGCTAGTGTAATTGGTTAATACAAACCATAAAAAAATGCACGGAAGTATGTTTTTTAACACAAACCTACGTTTTTTTAAATGGAACCCCGTTAGTTTTGTTAGCACATCTGAACATATAAACAAATACGTAATCAGTGCCGTTTGTTGCATTGTAAAATGTTAATTACCTCCAGAGATATTGTAACCTAAAATTGATGCTTGAGTACCACTCCTCCGCTGTTCGATCGTGTGTATCGGAGAGCACCGAATTACGTAGGGATCCAAAGGGAACGGTGATGGATCTTAGGTACAGAAGAGATTGGAACAACACATTACGTCCACATGCTAACACCTTTTTATTGGTCTTTTTCACTGACGCACATGTACAGGGCTATTACAAATGAGTGAAGCGATTTCATAAATTCACTGTAGCTCCATTCATTGACATATGGTCACGATACACTACAGATACGTAGAAAAACTCATAAAGTTTTGTTCGGCTGAAGCCGCACTACAGGTTTCTGCCGCCAGAGCGCTCGAGAGCGCTGTGAGACAAAATGGCGACAGGAGCTGAGAAAGCGTATGTCGCACTTGAAATGCACTCACATCAGTCAGTCATAACAGTGCAACGACACTTCAGGACGAAGTTCAACAAAGATCCACCAACTGCTAACTCCATTCGGCGATGGTATGCGCAGTTTAAAGCTTCTGGATGCCTCTGTAAGGGGAAATCAACGGGTCGGCCTGCTGTGTGCGAAGAAACGGTTGAACGCGTGCGGGCAAGTTTCACGCGTAGCCCGCGGAAGTCGACGAATAAAGCAAGCAGGGAGCTAAACGTACCACAGCCGACGGTTTGGAAAATCTTACGGAAAAGGC
Organism: Schistocerca piceifrons; assembly: GCF_021461385.2. Lineage (NCBI taxonomy): Eukaryota > Metazoa > Arthropoda > Insecta > Orthoptera > Acrididae > Schistocerca > Schistocerca piceifrons. Next base: position 600,185,683 of record NC_060141.1, on the reverse strand, counting down.
TAAAGCAGAAGCCTTACCGTTTACAATTGCTACAAGCCCTGACACCCGATGACAAAGTCAAACGCTTTGAATTTTCGGCGCCGTTGCAACAGCTCATGGAAGAGGATGCGTTCAGTGCGAAACTTGTTTTCAGTGATGAAGCAACATTTTTTCTTAATGGTGAAGTGAACAGACACAACGTGCGAATCTGGGCGGTAGAGAATCCTCACGCATTCGTGCAGCAAATTCGCAATTCACCAAAAGTTAACGTGTTTTGTGCAATCTCACGGTTTAAAGTTTACGGCCCCTTATTCTTCTGCGAAAAAAACGTTACAGGACACGTGTATCTAGACATGCTGGAAAATTGGCTCATGCCACAACTGGAGACCGACAGCGCCGACTTCATCTTTCAACAGGTTGGTGCTCCACCGCACTTCCATCATGATGTTCGGCATTTCTTAAACAGGATATTGGAAAACCGATCGATCGGTCGTGGTGGAGATCATGATCAGCAATTCATGTCATGGTCTCCACGCTCTCCCGACTTAACCCCATGCGATTTCTTTCTGTGGGGTTATGTGAAATATTCAGTGTTTAAACCTCTTCTACCAAGAAACGTGCCAGAACTGCGAGCTGGCATCAACGATGCTTTCGAACTCATTGATGGGGACATGCTGCGCCGAGTGTGGGAGGAACTTAATTATCGGCTTGATGTCTGCCGAATCGCTAAAGGAGCACATATCGAACATTTGTGAATGCCTAAAAAAACTTTTTGAGATTTTGTATGTGTGTGCAAAGCATTGTGAAAATATCTCAAATAATAAAGTTATTGTAGAGCTGTGAAATCGCTTCAATCATTTGTAATAACCCTGTACATTACCATGAGAGGTGAGGTACACGTACACACGTGGTTTCCGTTTTCAGTAACGGAGTGGAATAGAGTGTGTCCCGACATATCAGGCCATTAGATGTTCAATGTGGTGGCCATCATTTGCTGCACACAATTGCAATCTCTGGCGTAACGAATGTCGTACACGCCGCAGTACATCTGGTGTAATGTCGCCGCAGGTTGCCACAATACGTTCATTCATATCCTCTCGGGTTGTAGGTACATCACGGTACACATTCTCTTTTAACGTACCCCACAGAAAGAAGTCCAGAGGTGTAAGATCAGGAGAACGGGCTGGCCAATTTATGCGTCCTCCACGTCCTATGAAACGCCCGTCGAACATCCTGTCAAGGGTCAGCCTAGTGTTAATTGCGGATGTGCAGGTGCACCATCATGCTGATACCACATACGTCGACGAGCTGCGTTTCCAGTGGGACATTTTCGAGCAACGTTGGCAGATCATTCTGTAGAAACGCGATGTATGTTGCAGCTGTTTGTTACAACACGCAACTAAACGTCGGAGGTTTCAAGCGTCAACTTTAGGTTACAATATCTCCGGATGTAATTAACATTTTACAATGCAACAAACGGCACTGATTACGTATTTGTTCATATGTTCAGATGTGCTAACAAAACTAAAGTGGTTCCATTTAAAAAAACGTAGGCTTGTGTTAAAAATCATACTTCCGTGCATTTTTGTATGGTTTGTATTAAACAATTACACTAGCCCCTCTCCTCACGTTCGGTCTGTGGAATCGGTTCGTCAGTATTTGATGTGGTTTACGAAATATATCCAGCGGTAACGCTGGATGACTCACCCTGTGTATATACAGGGTGAGTAAGAAGGGAAGGTACATGCTTTTATTGGTGATAGTATTCGTGATTCTGAACAAAAACTTCATATGGACATATGCCCTACTCCGAATGGTTTCCGAGATAGAACACATTTAATATTCATTGTTATTTATATTCTGTACTACCGAACATTGTCACTGTTTACAATGTACTACAGCATTGTAGAGCAGGTTGAGACGAACAGTTTTATATGGGACACTTGTGGTCTATGAAGTCGTGTAACTACCTCACATTGGCCTACAGAGACTACGTAAGCTACATCGCATGCGCGTCGAGCGAGTTTTTCAACATTCTATCGCTCTCTTCGCACAAACCATTATTTCTAGAGAAAGAAATGAATGGGACCTTTTTTGTAGGAAATTTAATACAGTTTAATTTTGTACTGCGACACGTTTCCGCTGGAGGATCCGGTTTTCGAGTTATTCAAGAAAAACGTAAACAAGTGAAATAAATGTCTTATATCTCTGAAACCATTCCGAGTAGGACATACGTCCATATGAGGTTTTTTGTTCAGAATCACACTTACATTTGTGTGTGTGTATGTGTGTGTGTGTGTGAGAGAGAGAGAGATAGAGAGAGAGAGAGAGAGAAAGAGAGAGAGAGAGAGAGAGAGAGAGAGGGAGGGAGGGAGGAGGGTGAGGGGGAGAGAGAGAAAGATGGGAGAAGGGTGGATCCATTAATTATTTATTCTGATTACGTTTCACATTTCTGTTTGCTATCGTTTTAGTGCCTAACATGATCAGTGAGTTACTGCTATATTGATTTGGTCATTAATTCCTTTTTTTTTCATTGCAAGAGCTCTTTGTATATCGAAGTTTTCCTGTAACATCAAGAGTCTTTTGCTGTAATTGTTCAGTCTAATGGTTTTTCATGTCTTTTTTCGTTAAAATGATTCATGTCGACGTTTTATCAGGTGTTCACCACAGGCAGAACGGCTATTTTCATATTTCCAGCTTCTTATATGTTGTTTGCACCTAGTTTAGAAATTCCTGCCGACCATCCCCAGATATACTGAATCATATTCCTGGCACTCTAACTGGCGTAAAACTGTTTCTTGATATTTACCAGGTCTGGCTATCGTTGTTTGTAAATGTGTGTTTCTTTTTCTGCAAGCAATGGGTATATTTGCTATTCTTTGTGTTGATTTGTGTTTGTAAAAATCTATGACTGCTTTCTGTTAGTCATGTCATGAATGTGAGTGTTTTGTGTTTCTGTGTGTGCTATAGTGCCTGTGGTGCGGTTATGTGGTGTTAGTCTTCTCTGCTTGTTTTCATTTTTATTTAGCCATTTCCTGATGTTGTGGCTGAGTCGTTGTTCTCTGTGGATGTTATAACCATTATTTGTAACTATCAGTTGTATGGTTTGTCATTTTTTTTATTTTGCAAAGTGGGATATTGTGTAGTCTGTGTAATATACGTCACAGGGCCGCTAGTTTTTGATTTTGTGGTTTGTTTGGCGTATAACATATTATTGTATCTGTGGCTGTTGGCTTTCTCAAGATGTAAAATGTATGGTTATTGCTGTCTCTCTTTATTGTTATATCCTTGAAAAGTATTTGCTTTTACGTTCCTTTTTTCGTGATGAACTGAACATTAATATGTATACGATTTATATCTGTATGAATTTTATCTATTTTCTCAGTTACCTTATCAACTATGTAGATTATGGCATCTACATGTCTGAAGTAGTAAATAATTTTGACTAATTTCTTTGAGACGATTTCATCGATGAGTGCTTTCTATGTGGTCGATGAATATGTTTGCCAGTGTTACTAATAATGAGGATCCCTTGGGAAGGTAATATTTTTGTTAGTAAAATTCATTTTCAAATTGGAAGTAATTTTTGGATGCGACAGCTTTAAGGATTTTGATATTGCACTAAAATTGTGTACAGGTAGTTTGTCGTACGTCAGTAGGATTTCTTCAATTAGTTTTGTTTTGCCTGCTGTGGATATCGACGTGTACGTGTTCTCCATGTTGAAAGAGATAAGTGCTGCTGTTTGTGTAATTTTCAAGTCTTTCGTTGTGATATAAGTTCATTTACGTATTTCACATTTCTGCTGCCTATGTCATAGTGTTACATTATGATCTTGTTCATGTTCTTTGCCACATGGTATGACGGGGAAGTCATGAAATTAATAACTGTACCCAGCAGAATAACGTGTTTGTGAACCTTGGGTGCGCTTCTGAGTTTCGTACTTTTGTGTTCATTTTGTGATGTGTTGCTTTTTGTCGCTGAGTTTGTTTCTCATGTGTGTTTGAAAATGTGATGTTTAACCAAATTTAAGTTTTGTGATATTGTTAAAGGAGATGAAATCTTCCGTTTTTTTTAGCATTTTTCTTTATTGATCAGTACTGTGCTGTTCCCTTTATCAGCTCTTGTGAACACAACTCTAGGGCCACAAACACCAACAAGAAACATTATTGGGAATAGTTGTTGTTTGTTTTGTTGTGGTCTTCAGTCCTGAGACTGGTTTGATGCAGCTCTCCATGCTACTCTATCCTGTGCAAGCTTTTTCATCTCCCAGTACCTACTGCAACCTACATCCTTCTGAATCTGCTTAGTGTATTCATCTCTTGGTCTCCCTCTACGATTTTTACCCTCCACGCTGCCCTCAAATACTAAATTGGTGATCCCTTGATGCCTCAGAACATGTCCTACAAACCGATCCCTTCTTCTGGTCAAGTTGTGCCACAAACTTCTCTCCTCCCCAATCCTATTCAATTCCTCCTCATTAGTTATGTGGTCTGCCCATCTAATCTTCAGCATTCTTCTGTAGCACCACATTTCGAAAGCTTCTATTCTCTTCTTGTCCAAACTATTTATCGTCCATGTTTCACTTCCATACATGGCTACACTCCATACGAATACTTTCAGAAATGACTTCCTGACACTTAAATCAATACTGGATGTTAACAAATTTCTCTTCTTCAGAAACGCTTTCCTTGCCATTGCCAGTCTACATTTTATATCCTCTCTACTTCGACCATCATCAGTTATTTTGCTCCCCAAATAGCAAAACTCCTTTCCTACTTTAAGTGCCTCATTTCCTAATCTAATTCCCTCAGCATCACCGCACTTAATATTCCATTATCCTTGTTTTGCTTTTGTTGATGTTCATCTTATATCCTCCTTTCAAGACACTGTCCATTCCATTCAACTGCTCTTCCAAGTCCTTTGCTGTCTCTGACAGAATTACAATGTCATCGGCGAACCTCAAAGTTTTTATTTCTTCTCCATGAATTTTAATACCTACCCCGATTTTTTTTTTTTTGTTTCCTTTACTGCTTGCTCAATATACAGATTGAACAACATCGGGGAGAGGCTACAACCCTGTCTTACTCCCTTCCCAACCACTGCTTCCCTTTCATGTCCCTCGTCTCTTATAACTGCCATCTGGTTTCTGTACAAATTGTAAATAGCCTTTCGCTCCCTGTATTTTACCCCTGCCACCTTTAGAATTTGAAAGAGAGTATTCCAGTCAACATTGTCAAAAGCTTTCTGTAAGTCTACAAATGCTAGAAACGTAGGTTTGCCTTTCCTTAATCTTTCTTCTAAGATAAGTCGTAAGGTCAGTATTGCCTCACGTGTTCCAGTGTTTCTACGGAATCCAAACTGATCTTCCCCGAGGTTGGCTTCTACTAGTTTTTCCATTCGTCTGTAAAGAATTCGTGTTAGTATTTTGCAGCTGTGACTTATTAAGCTGATAGTTCGGTAATTTTCATATCTGTCAACACCTGCTTTCTTTGGGATTGGAATTATTATATTCTTCTTGAAGTCTGAGGGTATTTCGCCTGTTTCATACATCTTGCTCACCAGATGGTAGAGTTTTGTCAGGACTGGCTCTCCCACGGCCGTCAGTAGTTCCAATGGAATATTGTCTACTCCAGGGGCCTTGTTTCGACTCAGGTCTTTCAGTGCTCTGTCAAACTCTTCACGCAGTGTCGTATCTCCCATTTCATCTTCATCTACATCCTCCTCCATTTCCATAATATTGTCCTCAAGTACATCGCCCTTGTATAGACCCTCTATATACTCCTTCCACCTTTCTGCTTTCCCTTCTTTGCTTAGAACTGGGTTTCCATCTGAGCTCTTGATATTCATACAAGTCGTTCTCTTATCTCCAAAGGTCTCTTTAATTTTCCTGTAGGCGGTATCTATCTTACCCCTAGTGAGATAGGCCTCTACATCCTTACATTTGTCCTCTAGCCATCCCTGCTTAGCCATTTTGCACTTCCTGTCGATCTCATTTTTGAGACGTTTGTATTCCTTTTTGCCTGTTTCACTTACTGCATTTTTATATTTTCTCCTTTCATCAATTAAATTCAATATTTCTTCTGTTACCCAAGGATTTCTACTAGCCCTCGTCTTTTTACCTACTTGATCCTCTGCTGCCTTCACTACTTCATCCCTCAAAGCTACCCATTCTTCTTCTACTGTATTTATTTCCCCCATTCCTGTCAATTGCTCCCTTATGCTCTCCCTGAATCTCTGTACAACCTCTGGTTCTTTCAGTTTATCCAGGTCCCATCTCCTTAAATTCCCACCTTTTTGCAGTTTCTTCAGTTTTAATCTACAGGTCATAACCAATAGATTGTGGTCAGAGTCCACATCTGCCCCTGAAAGTGTCTTACACTATCTGATACCGTTTAGTATCTCCAGGGTTCTTCCATGTATACAACCTTCTTTCATGATTCTTAAACCAAGTGTTAGTTATGATTATGTTGTGCTCTGTGCAAAATTCTACCAGGCGGCTTCCTCTTTCATTTCTGTCCCCCAATCCATATTCACCTACTATGTTTCCTTCTCTCCCTTTTCCTACACTCGAATTCCAGTCACCCATGACTATTAAATTTTCGTCTCCCTTCACAATCTGAATAATTTCTTTTATTTCATCATACATTTCTTCAATTTCTTCGTCATCTGCAGTATCTGGGAATAGTAAGTAACATTAAACTATAACTGAATGTCATTAAACACTTGTGTTACTAAAGTTGTTTCTGAACTTAAAAACAAGAAGAAATGTGAGTGTATATATATATATATACCAACTCCCGTCAGATCAATTAAGTTAAGTGCTGTCGGGCAGGGATAGCACATGGATGGGTGACCATCCAGTTTGCCGAGCGCTGTTGGCAAGCGGGGTGCACTCAGCTCTTGTGAAGCAAACTGAGGAGCTATTTGATTGAGAAGTAGCTGCTCCAGTCTCGTAAGCTGATATTTGGCCGGGAGAACAGTGTGCTGACCACATGCCTTCTCAAATCCGCATCCCATGACACCTGTGGGCTGAGGATAACACGGGAGCCAGTCGGTACTGTTAGGGGCTCCATGGCCTGTTCGGTGTGTGTGTGTGTGTGTGTGTGTGTGTGTGTGTAGAAACGAAGGTCACTGAAGTTGTTTCATAAATAAAACAAGCGAAATATGCGTGGCAAAAAAAAAACTGCAGTTCATTTACTTGCAAAGATGGAACATGCCTCTATGAAAATCCATATATGTGAAAAAGTAAATTATAAAAGAAAAACATATTACTGTAAGAAGTAAAATAAAAATTAAAGTCATGTAACATATGTATGTCAAATAAATAACAAGACTATTAATGAATGTTTAGATATTTTAATTATGTATGTTGAAAACTTTCTGACAATGTATTATGTACATCTTATTTTCCGAAAAGGATATTTCGGAAACCATCTGTACTACACATGAATGCCTGTAGCATGAAAGGTTCTTTAATTTATTTCCTAACCAAAGTTTTAATTTCGCAAAATTAATTATTGTTGGTGGCATATTTTACAGATTCAAATTATTACAAAATTTGAATATACAATATTCAAGTACATTAATTACACATTAACTTTTATATGAGAAACAATATTATGTATCATCGTTTCGAAGATATTCCGTCCAAACCTAATATGGCAAATTTCTGTTCGCAGTGTGTTTTAACCCATTAAAAGTGAAACTGGGCACAAATAAAAAATAAAGAAAAGTACCTATTGCATTATTTTGTCCACTTTGCATTTTCGCCAACTTGCAATACGATCGTTTATTCACGCTTGGGAACGTTCGCTTGCTTGTAAATACGTAACTGTTGCATCCTCTGTGGTTTCCGATACTGGTTTGACTCCAGCCTGTGGGGTACCTAAAGCTGTGACTGCACATCAACGGTGGCGAGCAAATGGGATCCGCACTTCCCCATCAGACGGCCAAAACCTGGTTGCACGTGACGTCTGCATGAGCACTGCGACAAAATATTGCACAACGATCTAAACTAAAACTAAAATACACTTTTCCATATGATGTAGGACCACACCAGTTTTGAGCTTCAGTGTGATGTGTTGATTAGTTTTCGCAGAAATTTCCCTAGTGCTATATACTGAAGAGAGAAAGTCTTCACTTCAGAGTCAGGTTCCTTTTCATGTAAAAACATGATGTTGATAATTTTAAGAAGTTACTTCTTTCATTTTTCTCGTTATAAAGTAAGAGCGAATTTTTCTAATAAAATTTGTGAAATCATGACAAATGATATAACCCTTAGAAGCAGGTTAAAGTGGCAAAATTACAACACTATATTCATTAGAAGTAATGATGGGGCTGTACGAAATTGCAAAGCAATTACGTAACTTGACTAAAGTACAGACTGAGGAATAGAGACGGTTCGGAAGTTGCGATCTTCCCTCGGTCCCATTACAAATATTCTAGAACTCGGAATTCGACTGTTACCTGATTTTCTCATGCAACAGCTGGCGCTTAAGGAGTTGTAACTGCCGGTGGTCTGTTTGCTGTCTGCTGAAAAAACGCACCGACAGTAGAAAACAACTACTGTAGCGGTTTATGGGATTCATTCGATTATTGCCAGTTGCTCGTGATGTATCTCACTACACGTTAAGAAGTGTCGATCTTCTGTCGATGGCTCAATATGTAAATCCTCGATCACAACGGAGAAGACATACTTGACCATTTATTGACCGAATTATCGAATTAATCATTGCACTTTTTGTTCCTGTGTGTAGAGATGAAATTTCGTGTATTGATAAATTACTGGAAATCTTGTGTTTTATTTTCGCTGTTTTTGTGTTCTGCCCGTCGTGTGGTAGGAAACCGTGTGCCAGCGCGTAGCTTATTTACCACTGCTGTGTGAGCAATTGACCCTACTTAATTAGCAGGCGAAATAGTAATTAGCATTACTTGGAACTCAGATTCAAGGTATTTGCTTAACAGTATCAAGTGTTAAATACGACAGAAAAACTGCGCTGGATTCCAAAAATATTAATTTGTTCATGTGTAATTATCTTGAATATACTAATTTTTTAAAAAGTAAACATTCATTTATCGCCATAGTTCCTGAGTCCTTTTGATTTAACAGGTAAACAGAGAGTTAAAAATTTTTATTCCAGTTCGGCGAACTCGTGTGTGGAGTTTTGGACTGGAAGTTATGGACAAGAGGTATCTCGATAACTTTCTCTCTGTTGCGCAAGCCGGTCGCGGTGGCTGAGTGGTTCTAGGCGCTTCATTCCGGAACCGCGCGACTGCTACGGTCTCAGGTTCGAATCCTGCCTCGGGCATGGAAGTGTGTGAAGTCCTTAGGTTATTTCGGTTTAAGTAGTTTTAAGTTCTAGGGGACTGATGACCTCAGATGTTAAGTCCCATAGTGCTCAGAGCCATTTTTTTTTTTTTTTTTTGTTGCGCAAATAATTATCAGTCTCTTGTAAATGGCAGTGGTATTCAAAATTACAACATCACGTAGTAAATTCAACAAAAACATACAATATCCCTGAAGCAAGGACAAAGCTTTCGATCTGCCATCGCACTTATGATGCATAGGCCGTGAAATAGCCAGTGAAAGCGTTGTCTGTGGAAAGTGAAATCGCTAGGCGCAAACAGAATACCGAAACGAAACGCACAGAAGCAGCATCCAGTGGAAGAAACAGTGGGAACAATGTTGTGAGTTGCACCTGAGTGTGAAGCCCAGACTGTGAAATCTATCCACGGCAACATTTAAAGCTACAAGAGGAAAGCAAAAGAGGGTGAGGTGGGTCTATAAGCTGCTGCACGCGCTCATGAGTTTCAACACATCCCCCTCGCCTCTGCACTACTGCAGTAGTGGATACCTCCCACTATCAAAGTGACAGCTGCTGGTCCTGCCTGCGTTATATCGCAATGCTTCCCACCCTTTCTGCAACAATGTGCTGGCACCATTTATCGAGCTGAAGCCAATAAGTCAAGAGTACTTACAGGTTTTATTAATCCATTTAACCAATTATCAAAGACGGAATCTATTATAAAGTGTGATGTGAACATTAAAGTATTGGGTTCACGCACAAGTTTGTATCGTTTCTCCTTTAATTTATTGCTATACAACAGATACTTAGAACGCAGACTTTAGTCATCAAGAATACATTCTCCTTCACTATTTCCAACTATCTGCCAATGCTGGGGTAACGTTTTGATTCCGTGACTGTAGAAACCACGCAGTTTTAAGGCAAAGAATTCGTCTAACCATGTTAGTAGCGTGTTTTCACACTGAAAAGAACTTCCTTGTAGGTTGTTCGGTAGAGCGGAAAATGTGGAAAGCTGAGGGTGCAAGATCAGGAATAAGGTGGATGTTATTCACCCGACAAGTGATTACGAGCAAGCAGAGATGGATCTATTGCCACCCTCTGATTTTTGTGATTTTGGCTTGAAGGTACCCATACGCCCGATTTTTGAAGTCTTTCACTTGCATTAAAATGTCGCACGATGGTTGAATGATCACACTTCATCAAATTTTCCAGCTCTCATGTACATGATGGTCATTGTGGGTAATGTGTTTAAACGATTTCCATTAAACTCCATATGTCTTCCAGAACGTGGACAATCGCTAATGTCAAAATGATCCTCCTAAAAACGGGAAAACCACTTTCGTACTGTGATCTGTCCGATGGCGTTATCCCCATACACGGCTCGAAGATTTCCAGCTGCCTCCGCTCTGTCGTCCCTCTACTGAGCTCAGACAGAAGAATATCTGGGAAATGCTCCAATTTCTCCATTTGGCACTCCATTTTCTAGCGTCTACAGCCCCACTCACTACCTCCAAATGCCAAAATTACAACTTATAAAGTAAAATAGCAACAGGAAACTACAAATAAAATATGGCAATCGATTAATAAATCCATCGAAACCCCAACATGAAAAACAAAAACACTGAACTAATGCACCAGCGTAAGAAAACCAATCTCTGACGATGATGAAGTAGAAATAAAAATTCAGGTTGAGGGTTACTTGAAAGTAGGGAGAGAACCAAAGGAAGCGTCAGACAGCAACACTGAATTTGATAATTCAGACATTCAAACGAGTCACATATAGAAAGACGATACATTGACACCTGCTGAAATGCAAACTGGAAATTAAAACAAGCACACACATCCTGTAGAGTTGTGGAATTATTTTGAAGGTGTGTTCCAGAATTGGTCTTCTTCCATTAGAAGTTATTTGTCAGGAGAGGCTGTGCGTCGGTCAGCTGATGCCATAGTACGTTGCCAACCTCTTTGTGAGGTCAAACCTGCTTCCCTCAAGAAGAATTGGTCCCACAATGAGCAGAAAAATGTACTAAAGGAACCTTGGAGCTGGAAAAATTACACTCCTAATCGTGAGTCTACTAAAAAAATTCCTATGGAGTGGGTCTGTCCGAATTCACAGAAAAGTTGAAACCCGATATGACAATATTTGTATTAGAGAGTAAACTACCTTGGTACTGACAGTTAGGTATGATTTCCACAACTAGGGTTAATTCTGACAGATTCACTGAGTATCTGCAGGGGACAGCGAGTGGATGCTAATAAGGAACTAAAGCATGATAATAACAATCCCATGGATGGATATGTAAATGACAGAAATGATAAATGTGTAAAAGGCAGCCAATATGTTTTTTGACGAAGGAAAAATTGTGAGAATGAATCGTTACGACAGAACAGAGAGCATAATGGAATCCGATCTGAAACTGTGCTTACTGAAAACAGTATTCCACATGAGGGAAACTAACTCCCATCTATGAAGATACTGGCCTTTCACCAGGCGGAGTCAGTAATACAGCCAGTAAATGACAAATAGACCGAAGTAGTAAATCAACACACAGCAACAAACGACAGGTATCATGTTACAGTGGCAACTACCAACACTGACAGTTTGTCTAACCATACTCCTTATCTAATCTAACAGTGTTTAGGACAAACTAAGAAAGACGGGATATGCTTGGTAAAGAAAACATTACAGATAATAAAGAAAGTCAAATATATACTTTTGTAACTGGTGGTAACAGACAGGAAGCGGATGATTGCATTTGCAACTGTGATTAATTTCTGCACGCTAAAATTTCTCTGTAGTTTATCCATAGGTTTTTATTTCGAGCATCATAACAAGTGACACATTTGAGAATACATTATGATAGCATTGGTTTTTCTTTTCTTTTTTTTTGAGTTATTAACCTTCTGAGCGGTTTGATGCAACTCGCCATGAATTCCTCTCCTGTGCCAAGCTCTTCTTCTCAGAGTAGCACTTGCAACATAAGTCTACAATTACTCGCTGGATGTACTCCAGTCTCATCCGACCTCTACAGATTTTACTCTCTACAGCATCCACTACTACCACTGAAGACATTCCCTGATTCATAGTAGATATATCGTCCTGCCCCTTCTCCCTGTCATTGTTTTCCACATATTCATTTCCTCTCCAATTCTGCAGAGAACCTCCTCTTTCCCTTTCCTTACCTTATCAGTCCACCTAATTTTCAACATTCTTCTCATTCTTCTGCAGGACCGCATCTCAAATGCCACGATGCTCTTCTATTCCGGTATTCCCACAGTCCCTGTCTGACTACCATACAATTTTGTCCTCCAGACGTATTTTCTCAGAAATTTCTTCCTCAAAGTAAGGCCTGTATTTGACAATAGCGAACTCTTCTTGGCCAGGGAATGCCCTTTTCGCCAGTGCTAGTTCGTTTTTTATGTCCTCCTCGTTCTGTCCGTCTTCAGTTATTTTGCTGCCAAAGTAGCAGAAGTCCTTAACTTCAACTACTACGTGTTTCTCAGTCATGATGTTAAGTTTCTCACTTTTCTCATTTCTGCTACATCTCATTATTTCGTCGTTCTTCGATTAACTCTCACTCCATATTCAGTAGTCTTTAGAGAGCACATTCCTTCAAAACACACTGTAACTCTTCTTCGCTTTCACTGAGGATAGTAATGTCATCTGCGAATCTTATCGTTGATATCCTTTCACCTTGAATTTTAATTACTCTCTTCAAACGTTCTTCTATTTGCGTAATTCCTTCTTCGAGGTATAGACTGAACCTGAGGGACGAAACACTACAGCCTTGTCTCGCAGCTTTCTTCATCCGAGCACTTCGTTCTTGGTCTTCCACTCTTATTGTTCCGTCATTATGCTTGAATATACTGTAAAATTTTCTTAGATTTTCGAACGTCTTGCACCATTTTACATTGCCGAACACTTCCTCCAGGATGACAAACCCTACGAACGTGTGTTGACTTTCCTTTATTCTTGATTTCATTATCAACCGCACGATTAGAACTGTCTCTCTGCTACCGTAACCTTTCTTAAAGCCAAATTGATCTTCATCTAACACATTCTCAATATATTTTTATAGTCTTGTGAAGGTTATTCTTGTCAATAACTTGTATGTATGAACCGTTAAGCACATTGTGCCATGAAAACGTGTTGGCTCTTGCATTCTTCGGAATTGTGTGGATGATGTTTTTCCGAAAGTCAGAAAGTACATCGTTAGACTCATACATTCTACACATCATCGTCAGTTGTTTCTTTTTTTTTCTTTTTTTTCTTTTTTGGCTACTTACCCCAATGATTTTAGAAATTCTAATGGAGTGTTGTGTATCCCTGCTCCCTTATTCGATTTTAAGTCTTCCATAAGTCTTTCAGATTCTGATTCTAATACACCGTCCCCTACCTCTTCTAAATCGACTTCTGTTTCTTCCATCAATCACTTCATCAGACATGTCTTCCCCGTCACAGCGGCCTTCAGTGTTCTCTTTCTACCTATTCGCTCTCTCTTCTGCGTTTAGCAGTGGAATTACCACAGCATTCTTAATGTTACCACCCTTGCTTTTAATTTCACTGAAGGTTTTTTGACTTATATTTCTGCATTCCTGAGGTCTCCTGAACATTTTTGTACTTCCTTCTTTCATCAGTGAACTAAAGTATATCTCCCGTTACCCGTTGTTTCTTCGAAGTTACCTTCCTTGTACCCATGTTTCCCTTTCCAGCTTCTGTGGTTGTTCTTTTTTGATCTGTCCATTCCCCTTCAGCAGAAATGCCTACTCACCTATTCATTTCCGCAGTATCTACAGCCTTAGAGAACTTGAAGCTTATCTCTTCATTCCTTAGTATTTCCGTACCCCACCGCTTTGCACGTTGATCTTTCCTAACTAGTCAATTAATCTTCAGTCTAGTCTTCATCACTATTAAATTGTGATCTGAGTTTCTACTTCCTCTTGTGTACGCCTTATAAGCCACTATCTGATTTGGGAATCTCTGCGTGACCATGATGTAATGTAACTGAAATCTTTCTGTACATCCTGGACTTCTCCAAGTATACCTTCTCCTCTTATGAATCTCCAACAGAGTATTCGCTGTTACTAACTGAAATTTATGGCAGAACTCAGTTAGTCTTTCTCTTCTCTCATCCGTAGTACCAAGCTGATATTCTCCTATAACCCCTTTCTTTTCTCCTCCCTTATAACTGTATTGTAGTTCCCCATTATTATAAAGGCCTACACAGTTTTCCATCATTTGCTTCCAACATTTAACTTCATGTTACAGTATTCATCACAAAATGAAATAGGGATGATGCGGCTAAGCTACCACTTTAGCTACATTGGAATGTTGTCGAGCAAATGCCATCGGTACTTCTCTGTCAAATTGTCAAAGCCAAGCCGGCCGCACTTAACGTGTGCACTAGCATTCAGACGATAGAACTACTTTTTTTATTACAAACTAGGATATTTGACAGAATTATACTCCCCTGAATCCATACTACATTAATTTGGCAGTCTCTGAATAGCCACGTATATTATTCAACTCAGGCGCTTGTGAAGCTATAGTCTTCTGTTTTAATAATTCTATGCTTCATACTTATTTGTCATTTCCCCTCCTACTTACCTTTCCCTGCATTGTCATTGTGGGAGCTACATGTATCTTACGTGTACATCTTGCCTATGGAAAATTACATTAGTTGTCTAACTGTGATTAATTTTGCATACTGGATAAAGCACCATACTTCCGTTATAACATTTTAATGGAGTACATGTGTTATTTATTGTTTCCAGTTGCCGACTTCAAAGGGTTGGAGCCGCATTTTCCAATGACCAAACGATCCGAAGCCCATTTTTGCTCTTTCGTTAATAATTCCCGTAATAGAGAAAGAACTTATCTTGCTCAATACTGAAGTCCAAATATATTGCTTTTCATTTTTCTTCAGTGTAAGAAACTTTTTAAGCTTTCAGTGTCGAGAGTCACTTAAGAAAGCAAGCAGACAACCAAATGCATTGACCTGAAACATCAGAATTTTTATGGCTATGAAAAAATGGTTACTGATGTTTTTTAACTTTTCATGTCACTAAAGACTTCTTAGACTTGGCATTTATGAAGTCTGTAACCATAAAAGATAATGTCATCGTTGACGGAATATCTCTTCTTGATGTGAAAAAATACACACTTCAAACTTTTAAATTATCCGTATTTTTCAATGTTGCTTAGCTGGAGGAGTTTTCCTTTGAAAAGTTTCGCTATTATGAGGTTCTCTACTGAGATGGCACATTTCCAAAGGTTACCGTTTCTTAGGATATTTTTGTAATATATTTGAAGTCTGTTATGACAACTGTATTTTCTGTTGCATGTATTTCAACAGATATTTAAGTAGTATTAAAAGCTTTGAAAGGAATAAGGATTGTGAAAACAACAACTGTTGCCGAAACAACCAAGGAGAACGACAAGAAATTGTTAGCTACAAATCTATAAAAACATTGTAAATGACGAAAAATATCTTTACATCTCATGAATTACAGGTAAGGGAATCATCTTTGAATCACTTGTACTTGTACGTTATAACTTAATGTACACACTAGCTAGATCATGACCCGTTATCAAAACATGTTGATTCATTTTAAATTTTTGAAAAATGTTAATTTTGTTAACTGTATTGTGTTTAAGAGTCGATTAAAATTCTACATTGCTTTTGTAAATTTGTGCACTTCATCATTTACATTTTTTTTATTTACGTCTCAGTTATATTCTTGGTAAACAAATACAGGTAGTGTAAAAATTTTGTGAAAGTGATAGTAAATATTTTTATGACCCGAGATAAGTATCTGTATTTTGACGATGACTTGTGTTCTACTCAAGTCTGGTTTATGGTATCTGCACAACTTGAAAATGGCCTAAGGCCGAAATCTCGGTTGTAGAACAAAATGGCGGTTAAATCTTTCAAAATGGTGTATGTGTCTCTGACTCCACACCAGTGTGAAATCATTAATATTTCTGAGATGTACGGTGTAATTTGGGAAACATACATAAATGGAATTAGCAAATAACTGTGAAGAAGTATTTCATGTCGAAGATAGCAATACGGCAAGTCTGACAAGGAAGACATAGGTCCTGTTTCTGCAGAAACCAAACGAGAACACCAGTCACAATCCACAATTAGTATTTCCAAAACGGGTTCTTTTTTTTTTTGTCGTCAGTCTTCTGACTAGTTTGATGCGGCCCGCCATGAATTCCTCTCCTCTGCTAACGTCTTTATCTCAGAGTAGCACTTGCAACCTACGTCCTCAATTATTTGTTGGATGTATTCCAATCTTTGTCTTCCTCTACAGTTTTTGCCCTCTACAACTCCCCCTAGTACCATGGAAGTCATTCCCTCATGTCTTAACAGACGTCCTATCACCCTGTCCCATCTTCTTATCAGTGTTTTCCACATATTCCTTTCCTCTCAGATTCTGCGCAAAACCTCCTCATTCCTTACCTTATCAATCCACCTAATTTTCAACATTCGTCTGTAGCACCACATGTCAAATGCATCGATTCTCTTCTGTTCCAGTTTTCACACAGTCCATGTTTCACTACCATACAATGCCTTACTCCAGACATATATTCTCAGAAATGTCTTCTTCAAATTAAAGCCGATATTTGGTATTAGTAAACTTCTCTTGGCCAGGAATGCCCTTTTGGATATGGCTAGTCTGCTTCTGATGTCCTCCTTGCTCCGTCCGTCATTGGTTATTTTACTGCCGAGGTAGCAGAATTTCTTAACTTCATCTACTTCGTGACCAGCAATCTTGATGTTACGTTTCTCGCAGTTCTCATTTCTGCTACGTCTCATTACCTTTGTCTTTCTTCGATTTACTCTGTACTCATAGACTGTTCATTCCGTTCAGTAGCTCTTGTAATTCTTCCTCACTTTTACTCAGGATAGCAATGCTATCAGCGAATTGTAACATTGATATCCTTTCACTTTGAATTTTAATTCTACTTTTGAACCTTTCTTTTATTTCCCTCATTGCTTCCTCGAAGTACTGATTGAACAGTAGGGGCGAAAGGCTACATCCTTGTCTTACACCCTTTTTAATACGAGCATTTCGTTCTTGGTCGTCCACTATTATTATTTAGTCTTGGCTCTTGTGTATGTTGTATATGACCCGTCTCTCCCTATTGGTTACCCCTACTATTCTCAGAATTTCGAACATCTTGCACCATTTTACATTGTCGAATGTTTTTCCCAGGACGACAAATCCTATGAACGTATCTTGATTTTTCTTTAGTCTTGGGTACATTATTAACCGCAACGTCAGAATTGCCTCTCTCGTGCCTTTACCTTTGCTAAAGCCAAACTGACCATCTAGCACATCCTCAATTTCCCCCCCCCCCCCCATTCTTCTGTAGATTATTCTTGTAAGCAACTTGGATTCATGAGCTGTCAAGCTGATTGTGCGGCTATTCTCGCACTTGTTATCTCTTGCCGTCTTCGGAGTTGTGTGGATCATGCTTTTCCGAAAGTCAGATGGTATGTCGACAGACTCATACATTCTAAACACCAACGTGAATAGTAGTTTTGTTGCCACTTCCCTCAATGATTTTAGAAATTCTGGCGGAATGTTATCTATCCCATCTGCCTTATTTTCTCTTAAGCCCCAAAGCTCTTTTAAATTCTGATTCTAATACTGGATCCCCTGTCTCTTCTAAATCCACTCCAGTTTCTTCTTCTAGCGCATCAGACTGATCTTCCTCCTCATTGAGGCTATCAATGTATTTTTCCACTTATCCGCGCTCTCCTCTGTATTTAACAGCGGCCGTTGAGCTCTTATACGGTAAGTCTCAAATTCACTTAACTAGTTATTCAGAAAACTTGCGATATAATGGATACAAATTTCAGATTATTTTCGCAAGAGCAGCCTGACGAAGTCCGTATAAAATCTATTATTTCAAGTGAAATTGGCCCAAGGTAGTCCGTTTTCAAATCCATACTACAAAAGCAAGCTGCCCAAGTAAATAATAATTTTAAAAGCATTTCAACCGAAGTTTTGGAAATGAAATTAACTTACAAATAATATCGGAAGCAATCACGCTATAATCAGTTGATTTTCATTCGCTTCATAGGGTTCAGACTGAATTCTAGCGTAAGGGTTAGAAATTAAATGAGAAATTTAACATTCTGACTGCTAAGTTAGATGAAAATTTGCAGAAGATATTCGATGGTCAGGGAAAGGAATTTTCCAGCAGATTTTCCAGAAGTTTTACTGACAAGGCGCACATGGTACCAAAATGTCAGACACCAAACCGAAGACAGCGGTACAACGGGCAAGCGTGCAAGGAGAGGCTGAACAGGGCACTTCCACAGAGGAATTTGGTCATAATTATAAAAATATAAAAACTGTCATAATCAAGGAGATAATGTAAGTGCGTAAACAAATGACACTTGAAGTGAATGTCAGTAGTCAAGAGTAGTCTGCAGAACAGACCGTCTTTGATTCCCAGACCAGGTGACATGGGTACTGCCACAAGTCCCTATGACAATACAGGACAATTTAGTCCATCTCCCGAGTACTCAACTTACGCTTGGGGCAGCAGTAATTTTGTCATCAATGTACATGAAGGAAAGCACAGACGCTTTTAGATTTTCTCTCCACGTAAGAAAACCACATATCTTGTCGTATGTATTAAAGTGTTTTGCCCAGAAATACTTAGTTCATCATCGCGTACGTTCAGGGCTAAGACGCCTTCTGAACAATAAAGACTGAGAGAAATTACACTGTATATGAAAAACTAGAAAAACTCCGCAAAGAAATCTTTATTCTTCAGTATAATAGCAAGCAAGGTAGCTTGCAAAAATATATTGAACGGTACATAAACAAAACATGATACTGGGCTGAGCCGATTTCCTACGAGTGCTGAAGGCAAAGTTATCTCTCAGGATTGAAAGAAGTTATTCATATGACTCTACAGACCTAATAAAAGACGATTATAAGAGTAACGGTAGCGATGGTCGCCTACAGTGTGCACATTGCAGAGGTCACTCCAACAAACAGTCAAACTGCTGACTGTTGTCGTAAGGGTGCACTGCTGCAGGGCGGATCAGTGAATCAAAACGCACCACAAAATGCTCAGCATTCGTCGTATTGCATTTGGCAGAAGAGACTTAACAACTGGTTAGTCATCAACAAAATCAATATCAAAATTAATTTGGGAATCAATGGCACCCAAAGTTTGTGAACCATTAGCTACCTAATATGAATAATTCAGAAACTGGTAATGGATAGATTCCGAACCACAGAACACCTCCACATTGGCAGCAATAATAATACAAACACACGATACATATTGTGGAGGTAACGGAAGAATATTGCTCTATCCCACCTTGTACGTCTGACTAAATGTGGCCTCATCGTACTAAATAATTCCAGTCACAGGATGGGGTGGGGGCAGTACCGTAAACCAAGAAGTACGTGTGTTATATTACAATGATGGTACTCATATGTGGGGTGTCCTGTGCTATTACTATGAGCTGCAGTGGGAAGAGGGTGAAGAAATTGTTTAGGTAGCCGTTAGTGCGATAGTTAATGGAATTCCTACTACCTTAGTAATCGACACTGGTGAAATGATTAATGTGATGCCAAGTAATTTTTAAGAGAATAACCAAAACTAAAGCATCAACCCTGCCGGTACAGAATTGTGCAACTTCTGGCATTATTGGTCGTAGATCCCAAAGTATAAACCCAGGCACTGATTGAAGTGGAATCTGGCAGCAGAGTCATACGTCACATGTTACCTACTGTTGAAGGATTATCTGTTAACTGTATCGTGGGCCTGGCTTTCTTGCAAGGGGGAATGCAAGAAAAGACCTTCTTAGGGGAAAATGTTAGTTTATTGTTGCTGATGAAAATACTGTTTCGGATTTATTGGAAACTAAGCCCCAGCATGGCAGATATTGTCAAGGGGTGAAAGCTACACTGATAAAAGCTAAGGTGTTATACACCCGCAGCAACAATTCGCATTCCTCTTAGGTGGCTGTGTTATAACGAATCTGTCGATGTAAATAACGACTCTGATACTGTTTATAGAAAGATATTGTAATCTGAGTCTCTGAATGCTCAACATCGAGCCAAATTAGCCAGTTTAAAGCTAAAATAAATACAAGTTCTTTCTGAGATATCATGAACAATAAAAGGTTATTAGCATCATAAATAAGTATTTGTTCACAAAACACGCAGCCACTCAACGTACTCCATCCCATGGGCAAAGAAGGAGGTAGTTAAGAGAGCAGTTAAACAAATGTTGCAATGGGGAATTATCGAAACATATATTTCACTATACAGCAACCCGCTCTTAGCGATTCTTAAACCTGGAGGAGAAGTCTGTTTAATCGTGGATATTAGTGCTATAAACAAAATTATTCTTCCAGCGGGAACTAGGCCTGAAGTACAAGAAGAACAACCGCTAATGTTCTGTGGGGTAAAGTACTTAACGTAGAACAGTACTTAACATAGACCTCCTATATTCCTATTGTCGGGTGCCACTTACAGGAAGCTCAGAAAGTAAACGTGCAGATTTCACCATGAACAACACAACGTATCATATTAGAGATGTAGGTACTATCATCACCGCACACAGCTGCAATTCTTCCATGGAATTCAATCGGAGGACATTATTTTACAGCCAGAAACTCGATTACAGCACCCTGTTTCTCATCCATCGACCTAGTTAAGTTACACAGTACAATTCAGTGCCCTCTAGCTGCAGCGGGTTGCTACCTGCATCAACGAAGCAAGAAAGTCGACAGAGGAATATACGTTACGTGGAATACCTGAACCAATTTTGAGAAGACAATAAGAAATTTGGAGACATTTGTTTTCACCAAACCTTCATATTTATTCAAGATTGGCTTTTCAGATATTTCGCCTTAAACAGTTGACAGCTGTAACAACGTAAATTGCTTAGAGACCAGTCCGACTTTAGCACAGATTCTGTGCTCAAAACGTTACACGATTTTTTTTTAAATTACGTGTTCCAATTTCACCATGGAATGTATCTGTGGAAAGTATTGCTTCTGGCCTCATTTCAACCATGGTTATTCATTCATTTTGCTGATTTTTTTTGCTTTATTGATACTTTAATTTCCCATGACAGGTCGGGATGGCAGCAAGTAAAATCTCTTTTCTGCCAAAAGTTGGTCATATTTAAAAGACATTTACAGTACATGAAAAATAGCCATTAAATGGTGTATTTTTAAAAGCTGTGCGAACGATAAGTTGCTTTACAACATTTTAGATAAAGTTATATCACCATTTAAACGTAATTACTGATGATAATGTGAGTTACACTGTTATGTAGTGCTGATAATTGGCGGAGCATAAAAATGATCATGCTCATGATGGAGAAGGAATTATGTGTATGAGTATGGAGTCCTGTGGAACCGCAGGTAGTGTCTATTGGGAATTCCAGAAATGCAGTAGGACGACGTAGGTTATCTTCAATCCGAAAGATTCCCAACAATTAGTAATTAAATGATGTTTGTTAAATTTGAAGAAATACTTAACTGTTGCTTCGTCTATGAAATATCCAGCACAGTTAGACGATTTAAATTATTATCTCTAAAATATTAAAGTCCTGTCATTGGGCCTCTGAGTGAGGCCAACAAAGAGCAAAGAGCTGGGCTACGGTGACTACAGTGCCTAAGTCTCAGGGACGACGGACGAACACTGCAGCTTGTAGAAATGGCGCGCTGAAGAGAACTGTCCGCCGTAGCTCAACGCTCCACTATTTAACGAGGCGTCGACCAATCGCTATCCACGCACGTGATGCCCATGGGTTGGCAGCTGCGGCTGCTGGCGGAATTCGGTATAGTTCGTGCTGACAACCCATACAGCTGCTGCGCTACGAGTGTTCCGATCGTGGGTACTGTCAGCACAGTGTCTAAAAGTCAGCGAGGTGGAGGAAGGGAGATGGATGAAAATGGATGGTGTGATGTGGAGCATTGTGACCAGGGTGTAAAAGGGAGGTATTGCTGCAGAAGGATTTCATAGTTGGGGACTGGGTGCTGGTTTAAATTCCAGTGGGAGCATATGTGCAAGGCACGAAGGTGCATAGGAAGTGGAACATGGATCCAGTGGCGCAACAGGATACCTAAACTGTTTCGCGATTAATGTATGGGATTTGAAGGTGTCCTTGGGAAGAAGGTACGGCAGATGGATGGGTAGGTATGGGGCAGGAGGTGGAGAGTGTAGGCTGATGAAGATGAAGAGGTGGAGTGCATGTCTTTCTAGGATCCCAAAGTATTTGCTGAATTTATGGGAGGAAGATATCCATATACCGTTGACGAAAGTGAAGATGGGTTTGATGAGGGTTTCATAGATGAGGATAATGCTAAAATTATATGATTTCACACTGGTATACAATACGTAAGGACGAAAGTAACTTCCGCAGTTTGTGTCACTGCAGAGTAACATGCCTTAATGAAACTTGCACCACCTATAGAAAGAACAGCTACAGTATATTACTGAAAATAAGTGAAAGAATTCGCAATGAGACGAACAGAAATGACAAGTTTGTTGAAAGACAGTAACTAAACAGAAGTTACCGCGATTATGACGGTCCTCTGGACATTACAGAAAGTAGGAAGTGGTTCTCGATGGGACCTGCGATCACTGTGGATGGCAATGCTTGTTCGGCAAATTACTCTCATTCTGGACAAGTGGTTGGTTAGCAGTTCTTGGGTCAAATCGTTCTGGTTCGCTACGAGCGCTTTTGGCAACTGCTGGATTGTGGTTGAAGCATGTGGATATGCTCCAATATGTCTGCCCAATGCATTCCACACGTTCTCGTTGGGGTTTAAATCGAGACAATGGGGAGGCCAATCCATTCCCAAACATCTTCCCGTTTCAGGAAATGCTTCACAAGCACTGTCCAGTGCGAACACACAGTGTCATCCACACAAATAAAGTAGGGCCCAATATACCCCTGCAAAGATTATAGGGAAACAGTACAGTGTCACAATTACAAAGATCTGCTGAGTGTACCGTGTCCAAGGATTTGGAGGTCAGTTCACCGACGCTACGTAAAGGAAACCCACAACACAACACTTGGACTTCTACCAAAACGATCGTTTTCAACAATGCTGGTCGTACTATCATATGGGGAACGCTATTGAACTTCTTGGTGTGCCATAGTTAAAAGATTGGAAGACCAAATGTTGTTGGTCATACTGACTATCAAATTTCTGAACGCGATACACTCAGGCTGGTTAACGTTGTTTTGGCTCTGTCATTCGTCTCCATGTGCATCTTGTCAGTCGTGTTTTTGGCAGTGACATCAACGTCATCGAACAGCATAGGTGGAGAAGCTCTTTGATTGAGAGGACATTAGACGAATTCACAGGCCTGTCCGTTTCCCAGCTTAAATACCATCGAGCACGCGTGACATGCTATGGGGTGAAGTATTGCAGCACACCCTCTGCACCAACGACCACCCAGAGATTGTCAGCCGCTTTGGTGTAGTGGAACTCCGTACCAACCTTGTGCCCAGCGATGGAGCACCCTGCAGGGCATTTACTGTTGCCCATTGTTGTCACACAACCAATTAAGATCTATGCTCCATCTTTCTAATATCCAGGTGACAATGATGAATCACAGCGACTTCAGCGTAAATGTTGATTTCGAATAAAAGTACCATTTCGGTTAGTCTCACTAGATATTTCTTTCAGCTATCTTCTGTACTGCAGTGTAGCAGTTTTCTCTATATATGGATCAAGTGTCACTGAGTGATCTTATTTGGCAGTGACACATCATTCGAAAGAAACTTTTGTCCGTAGTTTTTTTCAGATCTGTGTGGTTTTATTCGGTTTCGGGCTTCGTATTCGATGGTAAGCAGGGATCCTTTCAATATTACGTTTCTGCTGAGGGCTAGTCTCAATACCTTACCGTGTTAGATGAATGGGATGGTTATAGGCCTAGAGATGGAAATAGGAACGACAGAAACAGAGAGTGGTGCATTCAGAGATGGTGACTTCTCTTTTCTTTGGATTTTTATTGACGTTCCCATGCATTACAGTACTCCACCACGAGATTAGAGGGCACTGTAGAGAGACATATGAAACTCGGAGTGTGTGGTGGGAAGCCACGCAGGTGATGTCGTCAGCATATTGCAGGAGGTAGGTGTGTGTTAGTGGTTTGGGACTGCCAATTTGTTTGGTGCCAAAGAGCGGGGGGGGGGGGGGGGGGGGGGCAAGTAAGAGTCTCGAGGGACACATGCAGTAGAGTGAAATATGCCAAGAGGTGTCATGGTTTGTGACAATGGGACATGTATAGGGTGGCTTTGATGTAAGAAATCTGTACAGCAGATGTAGTTAACTAGTAGATCGCAGTGGAATATGATTGGAAATTACAATTGAGTTAGTGTGTTGTAGGAAATAAAGCTCAAGCTGGATGTCGTCAAAACCTCGATGGTTGGAGCACGTAAGTAAAAAGACAGAAGTCTTCATTTACACAGTGTGTATCATAGTTAATTATGTAGACTCATGCAGTTGATAGTACACAATACTGTAAACAAAAAAGTTCTCAGTAAATATGGATTATAAAACGCATACAATAAGAGCTACGAGCACTTCTTCCAATTTGAAACTGTGAAGTAAATCTCTCCTACTTCAGGCTCTCAGCTTTCCATATTTTGAGAGTGGTAGTATGGACCAGAACAAGAATGAGAATGTCTAGTAAACATGGGCTCAAAAGTGCATATCTTAACAGTTATGAGCCCTTTTTCTTGTATGATACTGTGAAGCATGTCTTTTCTACTGGACAAGTGCTATAGCTATTAAGGCACACACCTTAAGAGTCCATGTTCATTAGACTTTTTGTTCATGTTTTGGTCCATACCACCTGCTCCAAAGTAAGAGAAGCGAAGTGCTTACAGTAGAAGTGAACAAGGTACGTAACACTTAATTAAATGTAAAACGTTACGTCAAACGAGATGTGCAAGCATGAATGCACTCAACGTAACAATTACTATCCAATACATGTCACGTGTTTGCATGATTCCAAATGTGCGTTTGACAGTTGTGATATTTGTCAACTTAAGTTCTACCAATATATTGGGTGCTACAAGGAAAGATCCCGTGTGTAATGTCAGAGATAAAATTTTATGTAGATTCCATGTTACGTGCTTCCCTACTTAATTAAACTTTATAATTTTCTTTAAAATTGAGCAGCAAGATGATGAATCTCTGTGCATTACAGGACATATATTTTATAGGAAAACGGCCCATACGACATCAAAAACTGTTTTGTATATTCAGCAAACAATTAATGTCATCAGTTTGTTGACTAAAGTAGATTTTTTATGTGCAGCAATGCATTTTCACTAGCTTTCTACAGGTGGTGCACCTAATCTTTTCATTTTCATTCATTTCAAATTCTGTAGTCAAATGCATTGCTGCAAGTGAAATCCACCATTGCAGATATCATTTGTTCATCGTGGTATTAACAAAAAGTAGGTACCAGCGTTCCGTTATTAACTGTAGACTTGCAGTTATCTGTGACTGTTTTGTCATGTAGTTTACATGTTCATTACAAATTGTTCAAATGGCTCTGAGCACTATGGGACTTAACTTCAGAGGACATCAGTCCCCTACAACTTAGAACTACTTAAACCTAACTAAACCAAGGACAGCACACACATCCATGCCCGAGGCAGGATTCGAATCTGTGACCGTAGCGGTCGCGCGGTTCCAGACTGTAGCGCCTAGAACAGCTCGGCCGCTCAATTCGGCTGTTCATTACAGTTCGTATTTAATCGTGTTCAGTGCTGGCACGAGTTTCATAAAGAAGTAATGTTTGAAATGAAGCGTAGTAGTTTTCAGTTTCTTAAGTAATGGACTAGGCTACAGCGGCAGTGGCTATTGCACATGCTTTATGTACCTCGGCAGGAAGACAGTATTTGCAACAGAAGTCCACAAGCCTCGCTTGGCACAAAATGTCATCCAGTGGTAAATAAGCGACGGTATCAGCGCTAAGTGCAACCGATAATCTCAGACGAATGAACTGCCAGAGGAGAGGAATTCATGTTGAGCCACATCAAATCAGACAGAAGTCTGATTTCCCACAAAGGGAAATAAAGGAAATCAATGTGGCACGTGAACTCTCTCGCAAGTCTCATAACATTTTACCACATTCACTGGCGTTGCAATAATTAAAACATGTTCCTTATTTTGTTATTATAACTGAACAGTTTTTTAGAAGACTATTTAAAATGTCCATAAGAACATCCAGTCACAATGGCCATACCTGGTTCAGAGGCCACTCCAGACTTCACCACTGTAAACAAGCAATCGCTGAAGTTTGGCCGCTTAACTTGATCTTCGCATCAAAATGTATTTAGCGTGGTAATTTCTAGCGAACTACTTATAATGTACAGCAATTTTATTGTAATTGACGCAGCTTGAAGACCGAGAGAATTTTATGCAGTCATGCCCCAGCGAAAGGCTCCGAGGACACAATGTACACCAGATCAGTTGTAGTTTTACTTCGTGCATTAAAAGTTGCTGTCACTCAATCAATGGTGGGAGTGAAAGTACATCTACAAGATTCTGGATCTTCTTATTCCAATTTGGCTCGAAATTTTCTTTTTTTCCCTTTATTGTTATTTCAT
This sequence comes from Schistocerca piceifrons, assembly GCF_021461385.2. NCBI lineage: Eukaryota > Metazoa > Arthropoda > Insecta > Orthoptera > Acrididae > Schistocerca > Schistocerca piceifrons. Next base: position 600,158,760 of record NC_060141.1, on the reverse strand, counting down.
CCCCTTCGGCTCATATGAACGGAGGGTGTGCTGTCAGCGGTGTAAATTTCCGCTGTTCAGCCAAGCGAATTGAAAAAGTAGATATAAAATGGGAAATACAAATAAAATTTGGGGCTGTTTTTCTATTTCAAGCTAAAAATCAGAGAGGGCAGTTACAAAATCGAAAAAAATAGAAATTTGAAAACACATCGCAGGCAGGTGAAATTCTTCTGATAAAAACACTGAAGCACTGCTCTTCGACTTAAAATCTGAAGGAACTACACTGGGTGAGAAGTACTGTCGGAGGGGATGTGGATAGAAAGATAGGGTCCGTTAGATAAGACAGGTAGGGGTTGAGGTGGATAGTTGGAAACCCAGGCGGTAGGAAAGACTGGGAGTGAGGAGTAGTTTGTTGTGTTGGTAGGGCTGTCGCTAAAAAGAGAAAGGGATTAAGATGGTTGGACAGGGAAAAATGGAGAGGAGCTCGGACGTGGAGTGAGATAGGTGGGGAAGAGCTAGAACTGGGGCGGATCTCGTTGTGTGGGTGAGAGAGTTGGTTGAAGAGGTGTTGGGATAGATATGGAGTGGGCGTAGCTGTAGGGATGGAGGGATGTGTTTATGAAGGCGCGGCAGCAAACTACGATTGTTGATCAGAGGCAAGACAATGGGGTGATTGGAATCTAGTTAGGAGGTAGTATAGGAAATGCGGAAGTGGTCAGTGTGGGTGAGGAGGGGGTGGGAATTCAATGAGATGGTAGAGGATCCATATTGTGGAACATAAATAGATGTGGAAAACAAGACAGAGTGCATGGAGAGATTTCAGAAACTTTGGTGAAGTGGGGATCCATACAACACATGCAAAGCAGACGCTGGTTCGGAGCATGGTTGTGTTGGAGCGGAGAATAGTGGAGTAGTATTATCCCCAAATTCGGCCTCTTAGTAGTTTTAGTACTTTTAGTCTATTGCGGGCTTTGTGTTCGATGGATAGTAGGTAAGGTTTCCACATTAGTTGTCAGTCGATGGTTAGTCCAAGATATTTTAGTGTTACAGTTAGACAGGTACGATAGTTCTAAATAGTAAGATAGAAGTCATGGAGGTAGAAGGTGAGGATGGTTCATCCCATAATTATTGCATGGATTTTGCGGAGAGTGGTTGATTTTGAGTGTTCATTGGTTACACCAGGAGGTAAATTGATTGGGGTGAATTTGGAGGGATCGTTAAGATTTCTGGAATGTAGGTGATGAAGTGGTGTCATCCGCATAGTGAAGGAGTGGGCTGGTGGGCGTGGTTTGGGCGTATCAGCAGTGTAGAGGACTTCGGAGAGAAGAGAGAACAGAGCCTTTGGAGACTTGCAGCGGGATGGAACGTACAGGTATTGGTATTGTTAATAGTAACAAAGAATGGATGATTAGACAGGAATGACGTAATAAGATGGAAATAGTTCCTTGAGTTTGAAAAGGAGACCAGAATGACATACATGGTTTTCTAGGTCGGGGGAGACAAAAGCCATTGATTTATGGGAGTTCACTTGGTGGGGTAGGAGATAGGTGAGGTCTAGCAGCTGGTCATCAGAAGATAAACTGGGATGAAGTCAAACTTGTTAACAGGATGAAGGTGGTATTGGTTCTAGTGCTGAAGGAACTGTCAGGAGAAGATGGACACAAAGACCTTACTGAACACTGAGGTGAGGCCCAAATGTTGAGGACAGTAACCTGTGAAGAGGATGGTAGTGTAAAGAGTTGGAAGAGTGATGAGAAAGGAGAGAGGCATTCTTTGAGGTCTCGATAAGTAATGCAATCGTTACTGGGGGATGTGTTGCGTTGTCTGTGGAATAATTGTTTTATGTCGTTTGCTGTAGTTGGCATATCTATTCTGTTTCTGGTGTGTTTTCCAAGTACTGGAAGCTGGGAAACAGGGGCTAGACGTTCGTCAGTGGTAGAGAAAAGTGAGCAATCAAAATGTTGGTGATCAGGGATGGAGAAAATGGCAGACAGACAGGACGCAAAATGGTCAGCTTAGCTGAGGTTATCAGTTAAGGGATGATGAACGTGGAGAAGTGGATAGTAAGGTATGGATTATTGACAGTGAGTCAATGGAATGCTCTCCAGTACTCAAGAGGAGTTAATTGGGAGTATAACGCTAAGTTTGGTGCATGTTTGGCACCAGCCCTGGGGTTTCTTCTTTTTTTCACGTAATAAATTCAGGATCACGATTCTGCAAGAAGTAGCTGTACATTCTATGGGATTCTTAGAGTAGTAGTAGGGCTCGGTGGGGTTGGGGGGGGGGCTGGAGGGAGGAGAGACGTTGACGATATATGGGCTTGGTAGCAATGTGGGTTGGAAGAGCGTCTGACAAGGTATGCTGCATGAAGGATTAGGCATGAGGGATATTGTCACGTGCTGTAAGGCCAGGGATGGCATCCAATCTGAGTTCCTATAGATTCCCGGCAGGCGTTCTAGTTGCCGTACGAGTAGTCTTGGTTAACTCTTCGATGGACATTGATATGGATTGCACTAGGGTGAGATTGTGCGTAGTAGATCGTGAGCAACACAGGTGGGAGGTCACTTCCCATTGGATCGAGCACCTCTGCGGTGAGGCGTCTGGGTTCGCAGAAATGACACCTCGCACGAAGTCGATAAACTGATACCACCCTTAGAGTTCTGCAGAGATTCTATTACAGATGTTGAGGTCTGAGGACATAATATCAGCGGAGAAGGTACAACCCGTTCGAGTGAAGAAGCCTTAGGCGACGAAGTGATTCGATTGGATGTGGGTGGTGGCACAGGTAATAGTTATGATTTGGAAAAGGAGGCTAAAGTGTTCAGCAGGAATATTTTATAAGAGTTGTGGTCGAAGAAATATGTCGTTGTTGTGGCCATCTGCAACTCCAGTTGATGTGACAGTGTCAGAGGAACGTTTCATAATGGACAAATGTGTGGTCTCTGTGTTCGCACTCGAAGATCCAATATGTCGATGCCTTTATGCTGCATATTCGGAGTCCTGAATCGAGAAACGTAAGAAATACATATTTAATCTTCATAAAATTACTCTATGTGTTTTGCAGCGTGAAACATCCACTTAGAAATAATTTATAAAAGACAGTGCTGGAAAATCTCTACGTTATTTGACTTTCAAACAGCTCAGCAAAACTGAACGTACTCAGACATTTCTCTCTTTATTTATTCTGATAAACACTAAACTGACTCACAATATTTTTAACGCAACGCAGTCTGACTTTCAATAATCCCTACAAAAGAATGGCCCTGACTAACAAAAAGCTATCCTTTTCATGAATCACTTACCTCACAAAAATCTTAGTTACTCGAACTACTGCCATACAGCGAGCGCCAATACTGCCAGCTAAATGAAAGATTCTAACTGCTGCAGGCACTAACTACTGATAGGCATATTTATCAAATGAAAGATTTTGATGGAAAAGAAACAATGTATTTACCTTAATAGCGTTCAAAAGTCATAATATGTATATCAGTTCATGATATCCGGTCAGACAAATTTCGTTTTTCTGACGGACACACGTCCAGATCGTCCGCTCTCAAAACTGTGCCATCTCTCTCCCCACATCCACCACTGCTTGTGGCTCACCTCCAACAGCGAAATGCTATACGCTGTTCACACCCAACTGCCCAACACTACAATAGAGAATATTCCAGCAATACAAACCAGTAACAGACTACACACAGCACAGTTAGTGATTTTCATACAGAGCGCTACGTGGCGTTGCCAACATAAAATCCTAAACAGCCTACTTACAAGCGTGGCCCAAATGTCAGCCAACAATTGAAAATGCCCTAATTCATGGAATAATATGGGTACAGATGTAAAACGTGATACGTATAACGTAAAATGAGGTGGGGTTTTATTGAAACCAAAAACGAGTGCAAAAACGAGCCAACAGATGGTGCTGAACTGACGAAGCCCATTCATACTCCGAGGGTCTGTCAGCATCTACATCTGCAGAAATTGGGCTATCGAAAATCCTAGAACAGTCGTGGAAACCCATGGCATGACGAGAAAGTCACGGTGTAATGCAGGATTTGCCACATCAGCTGTGTTCGGACCTTTTTTCTTCAAAGGAATGTGGTGTGCTGCTTTTCGAACTGTCAGCGTGATGGGTGCGAGGCACGCCGTTATGTTACGGATCCTATCATCTCTTGTCTGGTTGATAAATACATGCTTTAGGGTACGACTTTTGTGCAGGGTTCGTTTCAACCCGTATTGCTATGGGAATCGTGAGCTGAGCCGCCACTTCCGTAAGACTTGACCTCCCGGGTCTCCAGACCTCAATCAGTGTGATTATTGGTTAGAGGGTTACCTGAAGTGGCATGTCAATTGCGATAGTTCGAAATCATTAGGGATGCTAAAAGACAGCACTTAGACGGCAGATTCTCATCGTACCTAAAAATCTGGTGTACAGTGCTATTCACAACTTTGGCCCCTGACTACAGGGATTGCTAAGGAATGACGGCCGATATGATGAGCTTTTGTTATAAAGAACATCGTGTCTGCTAAAATCAATTGTTATGGTAATTATTGTTTTTGCATAATATCGGAAGCCGTCTGTTGGTCGTTTTGTGCACTTTTTTAATTTGAATAGAACGCCATGCCATTTCCAACATATGTGTAAATTTTTAACTCTCTGCCAACATTATTTAGTGAAATATTGAATTTTTAAATATTAACGGACATTTGGGTCATCATGTAGTTGCAATAAATGCTATACGGTGATGAGATGCCAACATACTGCTTAGACTGGAAAATACCACAGAAGCTCTCATATTGTCGATTATTAAATGACTGTTCCGCAGCTGAAAGCTCAAGTGGAAGTTTCCAAGTCCCTACATTTTAAACTAAAACTTCGATGAAGGGAAAGACCATGCGCAGCGCTCCTGTTTTCGCCGTTGCACTTTACGATCTCTCATGCAAGAGAGGATTCCTGAAAACTTCATAAATGACGGTGCTAGCAGAACACTTCGTGCACCAGGAAGTCTCTTTAACGGGAAGTACTATCCGCGGAGAGAATGGGTCAACAAAAATTCTGTAATATGCGAGCAGCGGATAATGGAAGCAACCATGAAATTTAAATTGCGCGTTTTACGGTCTCGCGGGAGAGCTCTTCGCTTCCCAAACAAGGTTTCCCAAGTCGCTGAGGTATCATAACCAAGACCTGCGCACAACTACGTTGCGGAGATGCCGCTGTTGTGTATGAGCTTAGCTGGAAGTCATTGGCGCCTGTCCAAGGAGGGCTCGATAATTTACTGTGTGAGACGATCTGACTACATTGAAACTAACAAAGGAGTCTGTGTATACGATTTCCCAGCTGTAATACTTTGTTTTAAAGGATATTCAGTCGTGGTATTACAAAATTATTGTGGATATTATGAGAGTCTTAGGAGACGTCCGTGCTCTTCAAATGAGATTAAACACAAGATTATGGCCGAAAGAAAGAGCAACAACCCAACAGCATGCAGTACCAAGACTAATGGCGATCACGTATAGCAAGTAGTTTTTGTTGAGGTCTTCAGCACTAGTCAACCACGTGAGTCCAAAAAGCCTCGAGACTAGAAACATAAAAGTTTATGTTCGTTTTAATGCTTCAGATCCTTTAGTCTACCATCTTAGCACTTCCGTCATCCCCCCTCCCCACTCCTGCCCCTCCCCCCCCCCCGTACTCTCCTCCCTTCCCGCCTACCACTTGAGTAAAATGGCAAGCATGAGCTGCAGCATTGTATTTATCCGCCGATACCAGGCAGTGACTCTCTTCTGTACGGGAATTACATAACATGTGTGCATGGATAGTTAGAGAGACTAAGGAGGCCGTCTGTGTAAGCGGGAAATTAAGGTTCGAGTAACGGCGCGGCACAACTTTCCGTTGTCGTCACTCCCTTATAAGCTGACGGTTGTTCGTATTTCCAACTGCGATTACACTTCACGCATTTCATAATGGTTGTAATCGGTTAAGTGCTCGTTCCTTCGGAGGTGCAAACTTTACATCTCAGAGTAGCAGTTGTATCCTGAGTGTATGTGTGTGTGAAATCTTATGGGACTTAACGGCTAAGGTCATCAGTCCCTAAGCTCACACAAAGGACAAACACACAAACCCATGCCGACGGAGGACTCGAACCTCCGCCGGGACCAGTCGTGTATCCTGAGTCCTCAGTTCCTTGCTGGATATACCAAACTCTGTCTTCTTCTACAATTTTTACCCTATACAGCTCCTCTAATTCCATGGGACTTATTCCTGTCACCGAGCGAGGTGGTGCAATGGTAGCACACTGGACTCGCATTCGGGAGGACGACGGTTGAATCTCGCCTCCGGCCATCCTGATTTAGGTTTTCCGTTATTTCCCTAAATCACTCCAGGCAAATGCTGGGATAGTTCCTTTGAAAGGGCACGGCTGACTTCCTTCCCCGTCCTTCCCTAATCCGATGAGACCGATGACCATGATGTTTGGTCTCTTCCCCCAAAACAATTCAATCCTTATCTCTGTCATTCTGTCCCTTCTACTTGTCAGTGTTTCCCATAAATTCTTTTCCTCGCAAAGTCTGCGGATAACCTCCTCATTCCTTATCTTATGAGTTTACTTAATTTTATACATCCTTCGCTAGCACCACATCTCAAATGCCTCGATTCTCTTGTGTTCAAGTTTTCCCACAGCCACGTTTCACTACCGTAAAATGTTGTGCTCCAAACGTACATTCTCAGAAATTTCTTCCTCAAATTAAGAACTATGTTCGATACTAGTGGACCTCTCTTAGCTGGCAATGATTGTTTTGCCAGTGCTAGTCTTCCTTTTACGTCACCTTTGCTCTGTGCGTCACGAATTATTTTACTGCCCAAGCAGCAGAATTTCTTAACTTCATGTACTTCGTGCTCACGTATTTTGGTGTAAAGTTTCTCGCTGTTCTCATTTATGCTACTTCTCATTACTTTCATCTTTCTTCAATTTAATCTCATATTCAGCACTCATTAGACTGTTGATTGCATTCAACAGATCCTGTAATTCATCTTCACTCTCAGAACCTTCTTTTCAATTACGTCTTTTCTTCTTCGATGTGTAGGTTCGACAGTAGGGGCGAAAGTCTACATCCATTCCCTACATACTCTGTAATCCGAGCACACAGACTTTGGCCTTCCAGTCGCATTGCTTCCTCTTGGTATTTTGTACATACTGTATGTCACATTTCCTTCCTTATGGCTTATCCCTATTTTTCTCAGAATTTCGCACATCTTGCACCATTTCACATTGTCGAATGCTGTTTCCAGTTCTGTAGCTCATATCGAAGTGTCTTGTTTTATCTTCAGTCTTCCTTCCACTATCAACAGCAACGTTGAAACTGCGTCATTGGTGCCCTTACCTTCCCTAAAGCCAAACAGCTCGTCATATAACAAATTCCCAATCTTCTTTTTTATTTTCCAGTACGTTATTCTTATCAATATCTTGAAAATATGAGTTGTTAATATAACTGTGCGGCAGTTCTCGCACTTGTCGGCTCTTGAAATCTTCGGAGCTATAAGATTTTTCTGAAAGTCTGGTAGTATATTGCCAATCTCCTACGTTCTAGACGTCAACTTGAATAGTCGTTCAGTTTCTGCTTTCCCCAATAATTTTATAAACTCTGATGGAATATCTATGCCTTTTGCCTCATTCGATATTAAGCCGTTATTCAATTTTAAGTCTTCCAAAGCTCTTTAAAAGTCTGATTCTAAAACTGGATCCATTATCTCTTCCCTATCGATTCATGTTTCCTCTTCTCTCTCCCCATCAGACAAGTATGTGGATGTTTCTGGTGTGAAAGAATCAGCCGTCGTTCCCTGACGCTGCCGAGTATGTCTTTCCTGTTTGGTCAACGCATGCCAAACTGGTGGATGTTGCCCTAAATGACACATTCAGAATTGTAACTGGCCGCATCCAGTTAACTCCACTCTAATGGCTCCACCACCTTGCTGGAATAGAACCACCTCCTGTTTGAAGAGAAATAGCGGCAAACAGGGAAAGGAAGAAACTGGAGCATGAAAAAATGCATCCTATTCATGGACGACAGCCCTACCCACAACGACTAGCGTCGGGCAAAAGTTTCCTATGAACATCAGAGAAACTAACAACCACTAATAAAGAAGGCAGGGAGCAACTATGGAGAGCTGTGACATCCCACCTTCCTGGCTGGAAAAATTTTCAGAATCTTCACCCCCTGGTTATGACGAGAATTGACCAGCCTGGAACCCCTAGAATAGGCTGAGAACAGGAGTTGGTTAACCGATCCAAATGAGGATACATTCAAGAAAACAAAACCCAGTGTGACTGCGGGGAAGAACAGACTGCTCAGCATATGACTCAGTGTCGACTGTGTCCAGCCACCTGCATAGGAGATGACCTTCACCAGGTAACGGGATATGCACTGGATGTGGACAAATTACCCTCAGAGATTATAAAAAACTGTGTTGATCTGTGACCAATTGTAGAAACTGTGTTTAATGTCTGCTTCTGACATGAGAATATTAATCAGACAAGTTCTCCCCGTCATAGAGGCTCCAGTGTACTCCTTCCACCTATTTGCTCTTGCATTTAACAGTGTTATGCCAATTGCAATGTTAATATCACCGCCCTTGGTTTTAATTTTACCAACGGTTGTTTCGACTTTTCTGCATGCTGAGTCAGTCCTTCGGACAATAATTTCTCTTTCGATATCATCACGTATTTCATGCAACCATTTCGCCTCCCTGCGCTTCATATTTCTTTCCATTCCTAAGTGACTTGTATTTCTGTATCCTCAGTGTCCTGAATTTTTTTGTACTGCCTTCCTTCGTCGATAAACAGAAATATTTCTTCTGTTACATTTGATTCTTTTGGCAGTTGCCTTTCTAGTAGCTATGTTTTTCTCTCTAACTTCGATGAGAGCCTTTTTTAGAGATGTCGAATCCTCTTAGAATTAACTGTTTACTGAATTATTCAATACTACTTTATCTACAGCCTCAGAGATCTCCATTCATATCTCTCTATCCCTTACTGCTTCCGTATCCCATTTCTTTTCGGAATGGTTCTTCCTGACTAGTCTCTGAAACTTAAGCCTACTCATCATCATTAATAAATTGTGATGATGATGATGTTTGGTTTGTGGAGCGCTCGACTGCTCTGTTATCAGCGCCCGTACAAATTCCCAATATTTGCTCAGCCCAAACTTGCCACATTCATGAATGATGAAACGATGACGACAACACAAACACCTAGTCATCTCGAGGCAGGTGAAAATCCACGAGCCCGCCGGGAATCGAACCCGGTACCTCGTCCTCGGGAAGCGAGAACTCGACCGCGAGACCACGACCTGCGGACACTAAATTTGATCTAAAACAATGATTACATGAAATTCACCGCTGTTTATGATGGTCCTCTCGACTCTATAAGAGGCGTGTCATGGGGATGTGTAACCACCACGGAAAGCAACGCATGCTCTGCAGCGTGTTGCCATACCTGCTACGAGCTTGGTAATGGGTTATGGTGGTAGGGTGTTTCCCCCGTCCACCAGCGCGATTGCTGCTGGAGGGTCGTTATTGCGTGCCAGCATGGTACGATACGCGTTCTCGACGCACCACATACGTGCTCGATGGGGTTTACGTCAGGGGAACGGGTAGGGTAGACCATTCGTCTTATATCCTCACGTTTCAAGAACGCCGACACCTGCGCTGATCCTTTCGGTGGCTCGTTGTCATTCACAGAAACACTGGATGTACGCTCGTAGGGCGCTAGCTGGGAACACACAGTGCACCCAGGAACACTGTCGAACACGGTACTTTTCATGCTCCTGGTGTTATGAGAGACATAATATTTCCTGGACCTCCAAATCTTTGAACACGATTCATTGGGGGAGTCAATGTTATTCTGAACCTACACTCCTCCCTCATGTGAGTCTTCTCAGGGGAGCATTTGGTTTTGACTTTATTATTATGGATCACAATGGATTGGTCTTGACTTTATTATTATGGATCACAATGGATGATGGCATCGGTCAATGAGTGTGGTACAGATTTTGAAATGAGAGAACTTTCGGCGTGTGGAGTGTCCTTTCCCTGCCCCCAACTTAAATCACATCGAGCACATGTGGGATGCTCTGGGAAGAGTTCCAGCAGCACATCACATGCACAAACGACTATCTAGCGGTTGTCAATGGCACTAGTGGAGGAATGGAACGCCCTTCCTCGTGGTTGGCACTGGAACACTTTGCATAGCATTCAGCGCCGTCCTTCGGGAACACACACCCTATTATGAACAATGTCCTGCTTTTTGGAATGTCCAGCTGATAATCACTGGTTGAAACCAGGTTGGTAGGTTACTCAGAGAGCGCGCAGGATAAAGTTATGATTGTGGATGAGGCCGTTGACAGTTATTGAGAGTTGCACAATCAAGTACACAACTTTAGTTTTCTAAGAACCACTCATTTACACAATGCTTTAAGAGATCACAAGTAAAGAATACAGCTAAAGGACGAGTTAAAGAACTTGAGGTGCTTTCTGGGCTGAAAGCTCTAAAGCACACACAAAAAAAAAGAATGGCTGAGGGCCTGACTTAGAAATCAAAAGCAATTAAAAATAGAAGGTAAATATTTTTCTTTTGAAAAAAACATGCAATTGAAAACAATTAGTGGCTGAAGGCCTACACCACACGTCTGAAGGACAACTATAATTAAAACACATTAATAAGTAATTTTTCCAACGAAGAAATTTCTTTTAAACTTACAACAGAACGGCTGAAAGCCTAATTAGAGGAATATTAACTTACTGCACTGCTGAAGGCCACGAACAGATCTGAAACATTGGTGAAGGAATGAACAAGAAGTCAGACAAACAATTTAAAATAAACCCCTTCCTTCTTATAAAAAATTTTCCTTTAAAGAATATACACCGCTGAAGACTTATTAAAAGGGGTTCACGTAAATCCTCGGCTGAAGGCAACACATAACACATCGAACAACTGATGGCTTAGGGACTTGGATTACAAACAATTTCAGGTAGAACATATTTTAAGGAAAAAAATGTCTCTCCTTCTTTTATAAATAAAATCAATTTTTAAAATTTTAATTTAACACAGCTGAAGGCCTCCATGTAAAATTTAAAAGAACTGAATTAATACACTGCCGAAGGCCTCGTACAATACTAAAATGAAAATCACAAGCTAAAATAAACAAACAAGTGGTGCTGAGAAATGTTCCAAGGGTCGGCCTGAGAAGGTAGCTCTAGGTGAGGTGAGACAGGCAGTCAAGAGTTGAAGTTAAATAATTGGATGGCAACCCAAACTAGGCACGGCCCAAGGACCGACGGACAATTTAACCAATTCCCTTCCGTCCGACCAACGACACAACGATGGAAAGTATCGGCCGAGGACGAGGATACGAACAGCACTACGTCTTCAGAAATTGGCGTTTAAAAACAGTCAAGGGAACAATAACGACTCTAAAGCAAATATGAACCAAACAACTTAAAAGGCTGTCGAACTACACGCCATGCCGGACAGCATCAACACAACGAGGAAAGGCACACTGTCAGAAAAGTACGCTCTTATCCACAAGCGCTGCTGCTGCCACTCACGGGTAGGCAAGCCAGTAATTGAGTTACGCCAGTAAATCGAATAAGAACGAGACGGGAGTACCGCGAAGACAAGATGTCAAGCAATAACGGCACGAACACGAGCCGCACACGGCTCACTGGTCGCGGTGAAATCAATGTTATTCTTGAATAAAAGTGTCATTTGTGTTTGTTCCATTGTGGATTTCTTTCACTTACCTTCTGTGGTATAGTGTAGCATATCTTTCGACGTATGGTTCACGTTTCATGGTGCTGTGTTACTCGGCATTGAAACATCACATGAAAGCTGCTTTCGTCCTAGGGTTTTGCACTCCAGTTTATAAGACCAGAGTCACCGTCACAGATAATTGAAGAATAGAGTCACTTACACTAATGAGTCAGAACATTATGCCCCAACGATTAAGAGCGTGTTGCTACACCTGTTGATCACAATAAAACAGTTATTCTGCCTTACATAGATTCGACATGACCTTGGCCGAGCGGTTCTAGGCTCTTCTGTCCGGAACCGCGCTGCTGCTACGGCCGCAGGTTCAAATCCTGCCTCGGGCATGAATGTGTACAATTTCCTTACGTTAGTTAGGTTTAAGTAGTTCTAAGTCTGGGGGACTGATGACCTCAGATGTTAAGTCCCATAGTGCTTAAACCCATTTGAACCATGTGTCATGTCCTTGATACTTGTCCAGAATTATGTGACCTTGGGTAAGTTTCCACAATTATTTGTCACTAAGCGTCTACGCATAGGACGGTCGGTTATTACTGAGCCAGGATCTGGCGCCTGCTACAAATTATTCAAGTCAGGGGAGCATTGTGGCGAAGACATCAACGTGAATTCATGCTCCTCAAGTAATAATTTTCATTTTATAACACCGACAGTTATCCTGCTTCAAGATGCCCCCAACAGTCAACTTCCGCGGCGCAGGGCATGTAACGAGCAGTCTTTTGCCTTGATGACGGCTTATCCGGACATTGCCATGGACCTGACATAACAACAACATAAGTCATCCGATATAGTGACACATTTCCACTGATCTAGGATCCCACGTCGATGATCGCGTGTATTTACGCGCCTCAAAAACTACACGGTATCCTGTAAATTTCGTCATTTCCCATAGGTATATGGGCATTCCTATCGACTTACGGTGTTCCGCTATCTTCATGGTGGGTCTGTAGATCACATGGATATTTCATTTCACCAAAGTCTTTCCTCTGCTGTCAGTTACGTCTTTAATGAATGGTAGGGAAACCATAGGTTTTACAGGCGCCTGTACATCGCACTGACCTTTTCGTTAATGTCTTATAGCTCTTGCCATCTCATCGGACGATTACCCATTCGTCTACAACGAATCGGCGAAATATTCCAGTTCCCTTTGCAGCACCTCCGATTCACAGATATTCCTCGCTCTGCACGTTAATATTTTTATAACACCTTGCTTTAACGAACCGTAATGTTACTGTAATCTGTAAACCCACCGGGAATGTACAGAAACAAGTTAAGTTAGCCAATGATACAAACCCCTGGATGACTAAGGAATTTAAAGAATACTGCATAGCTGTGGAGACATGTACGGAGTAATACAAAATGAACGCTCGAAATACGACTACAGCAGCACAAGTGAAAATTCAGATGGGGATAAACAGACAGAACCGCTGCTGGAAAACATGCTTTTTAATCAGGAGTCCACCGGATTCGGTTTGATAAGACTCTGATACTGCCTTGGAGCTAGGAGCGAATACTATGAAAGGCTGTAGAGATATAGAGGCAGGCTCCATTTTATTTTACAAATTTTTCTCCTCATCTGCATGAATTTGCAGCCACACTATAGAGTGCTTGTTTATCTAGTAGGCGTGGTGGTGGTGTCGCGATCAGGGAAGGGAGGCGTTGATGTGGGGATTAGTGAGCTGGGATCCAAGGTGCCTGTGCGATGAGCCGCCCCCCCCCCCACACCCCCTCTCTCCATGTCAAGGGGTCACATGGCTAGAGTTTGTGGCGAGGCAGACTGACTTTCGGCACTGGGAAGTCTGTGTGTGCACAACGGTTCTCTTAGTGTAGAGCTGAGTCAGGTCTTGCGGAACTGATTAATTTGCCATGTGGTAATCCAGTAGCGCATTGTAGATCGCTCGTGGCCGCAGAGCTAAGGCTCCTTGTTGGTTGTACATCTACTGCCCGTTTAGGATTCTTAGTCCGTGTTCGGCAGTACTTCTAGAATTACCTTTTCTATTCTGCCAGATTTTGTGATACCCACGGTAAGTATATAATATAAATTTTACTCAACTTCTGCGTTCTCCCTAAGCGCTGTAATTGCGGCAGCCTAGAGCTTGTAATGGTGGCTTGGACTTAGACACGCAGTTAGTCTGTTTCAGCGCCACGGACAGCGTGGTATACCGCCTTATGAAACTGTTGGATCAGAGTGCTAAAAAAAATTGATCAAATGGCTCTGAGCACTGTGGGACTTAACATCTGAGGTCATCACTCCCCTAGAACTTAGAACTACTTATACCTAACTAGCCTAACGACATAACACACATCCATGCCCGAGGCAGGATTCGAATCTGCGACCGTAGCAGTCGCGCAGTTCCGGACTGAAGCTCCTAGAACCGCTCGGCCACCGCGGCCGGCCGATCACAGTGCCTTCGCAACTGTGCTTCTACACGCCACGCGAGTCTGCTCTCTCTTCGCCGAGCGGATGCTGCTCGCCATTTATACAATTGTTATCTGTTAACAGTTTTATGTAATGGCTATGTTCCTAATTACAAAGCCGTAATCGACGTTATTCTTCGTCAGTTTAGTACATCTTGTTTTAACAGTGTAATACGTTTCTACACTTGTCCCAGTTTTTTATTTTATTTCTTTTGTTACTATGGGAAGTCACTCCTGTTGCAAACTGCTCATTTTTTTGGTTCAGCAGTTTTTTTAATGTGGCAGCCCCCTCCCCCCCCCCCCCTTGACTGCATTTCGTAGATGCACTGCCTAGATGGCAACGACTTTGCCGCAGTGGCTACACCGGTTCCCGTGAGATCACCGAAATTTAGCGCTGTCGGGCGTGGTCGGCACTGCACTGTTGCCATTTTTCGAGGTGCACTCAGCCTCGTGATGCCATTTGAGGAGCTACTCGACCGAATAGTAGCGGATTCGGTCAAGAATACCATCATGACGAGCGGGAGTGCGGTGTGCTGACCCCACGCACCTCCTATCCGCATCCTCCACTGAGGATGACACGACGGTCGGATGGTGCCGGTAGGCCACTCGTGGCCTGAAGACGGAGAGGAGTGCCTAGATAGAGACGGAGAGTTTATAATTCTTCTTAGTTTGTCAGGTCGTCGCCCTACTGAGTTCTGTTTATTGTGTTTGGTATAAAAAGGAGAAGGCTATATTCTGCATTGCGTGGCTGAAGCCTTGTGCTTAAGGGACTTAGCGAACATTGTTAACGTTCTTAAATGTGATCGGTGTTGGGGGTGATGGAGTTCCTTGATACTACACATTAAAAGAGAGAGATGGGGAGAGAGAGGGAGTGAATGAGAAGAAAATACCGCAGCGCAAAATATTATTTTCTTTTTCTTCGAGCATTTGTACGAGTCGCTGGAAATCTACAGGCAGCGCTTCTTCTCGAAGGTATGGAAAATTGTTTTTAATTTATTTGCACTCGTTACTGTTCTCATGGTTGTGCCTTTTGTTAAAATATATCCAGTCTGTGGTTTAAATAATAAGAGCCGGCTGGCGTGGCCGAGCGGTTAAAGGCGCTACAGTCTGGAACCGCACGACCGCTACGGTCGCAGGTTCGAATCCTGCCTCGGGCATGGATGTGTGTGATGTCCCTAGGTTAGTTAGGTTTAAGTAGTTCTAAGTTCTAGGAGAGTAATGACCACAGCAGTTGAGTCCCATAGTGCTCAGAGCCATTTTTTAAATAATAAGAACATTTAATTTTAATCTGAATAAAAGACTTTATGGACTTGTATATAAAGAGCTAAAATTTGATAAATGACCCTGTTTCATTTTATAACTGTTGTTGTATCCAAACTGTTGTTCCCATTATCATTGTTGTTTAATGTAATTGTTTCTAATATCTGAAATTGTTTCTCCTAGTAAATAAGCATTTTTACGGCAATAGTGTTTGTCAAATGGTCAGTGATGTACTTAAAACCCTAGCCAAATCCTTTCAAGTATTTTATTTTGGTTAAGCAGCACCCTTGATAGGGTTTTCTGGGTTAAGATAGACAATTTTCCCCGTTGCATAATTCACCATTTCCTGGATTATTACCTTTAATCGTTGCTGTTTCTTTTATTGTATTTGCTTATTGTAATTCTTTGTTGTAATTCTGTCCTGTTAGCAGGAGTATTGCAAGGCGTGGCGTCGCGTCGTAGTGCAAGGTAACACTGTGCTCATCGTGCAGCATCAACTCCCCGGCGGTCTTACAAGACTCATTTGCGTTTGCATTCGCTGCAGGTCACTTGTCTAAGCTGACTATATCATGTTGGCTGCGGAGAACGTGTTTGATCTCCAGCGCCTAACACAAGAATGGAATGATCGGATCGCGCGATATGGCCTGCGGCTCAACAAAATGAAAACTGAGTACATAACATCAAACCCATGTGAATCTGGGCCTATCAACGTTGACGGAAAAGATCTTCTACGTGTAAGCATTTTAAGTATCTAGGTTCTACCGCGTCTAGAGATGGCCATCTTACAGACGAGATCAACGCAAGAACGCGACGCAGTCATCCTGGATGAAGTGGCGAACGAGAACAGGATAGCAGGCGCCACCTGCGATCGTTGGATTGAGGAAGATCTACTGTAAAGATCTACAGGATTGTCAATCGTCCCGTCGCTCTCTGCGACACCGAGTACTGACGAGCTGTAAAGGAGGGAGAATGGCGAGTCGGTGTCATGCAGACCAAGACGCTTAGATAGACGGATGTCATCACTCAACCGGCTCACATTTCGAGCGACATTATCAAAAAAAGTATTGTAATCGCACCGATACGGAAGAAAATCCGAAAAATCCGTCTGCGATGGTTTGAACATGTACTGTACACAGAGGATGATACTATACCAAAAGGCAGCCTTCACAGTGGTAGTCATGGGCAAGAAAACCAAGGA
This sequence comes from Schistocerca piceifrons, assembly GCF_021461385.2. NCBI lineage: Eukaryota > Metazoa > Arthropoda > Insecta > Orthoptera > Acrididae > Schistocerca > Schistocerca piceifrons. The sequence continues at coordinate 600,142,089 of NC_060141.1, read as the reverse complement.
CGACCAAGGCGGCAACGGCCCGACAGTCTGCACAACGGCCTGAAGCTTGTAAATCTTCACGCAGACGTGGCCCACGATCGAACAAAATTGAGACAGTGACTCCAATAAGCGAACCCTGCCACCGGGCGCGACAAACGCTAAGCACAGAGAAAAAGGAAAAGAAGAAGTCGTGACGAGAATTTCAGCAAAGTATGGTTGCAGTGTGACTCCGCTTGCTCCATTACGCAATAAGTACGGGTCCAGTTTAACAATTTGAGTCTCCAGTGAGATGAACAAGTCCCTGATATGTGGATTTTAGTCACTGAATTCACTGAATAAATATTTTCCATATACTGTAAAACTGAGCAGTAAAATGTATTTCAATTTGACGTAGAGAAGAGAGATGAAATGGGGTGGACTGAGAGAATAAAATTGAAATCCACCGGTGATTCTCCGTTAATACAAAACCCAAAGAACATAAATTGAAGTCATGACAATATGAAACAGGCTAGCATGAGAAATGGTGTCCGACATGGCCGCCTTCTTCTGTATATTTATTTGATTTATTTGCTGAAATTGCAATGCAAACGATGAAAAGCGGCACCAAAGGGGTCTACATATTGGTAAACCATTCATTGCATTACTCTGGCTAATGGTACAGTAACTGCAGCAAGTTTTGAAAAATGAAGTACGTGTAAAAAATTTTGACTGTTGCCTTGGAAAACCATAAACTGGAAGTAAACACAAACAAAGCTTGATAATGGTGATAGATAATTTATTGAAGAGACACCTAAGAGCAAATATTGCAGTAGGAAATCAAATATTAACGTAATGAAATGAATTTAAGTACTTGGGAAGTACAATAATAAATAACAACAGAGCTATAATGGATGTCAGAAGAAGAATTGCAATTACTAATCATGTCATCAGAAATAAGAGAAATTTACTGACAAATCGGAATTATAACGTAGATATAAATAAGCGGAAATATATCAATATATATCTTTGAATCATTATAAGCTACGATTGAGATGGGTGCACTCTCGGGAAACGATGGAAGAAAAACTGGAAGCAGTAGAGATGTGGTTATGGACAAGAGTAGTAAAAACTTCCTGGAGTGAGAGAAAGTCTATTGAACAAACAGAAAAAATTTAACACATGACAGTGATTATGATGATAAAAGAAAAACTAATTGGACACCTAATTCGATAAAGTCATTCATTAAAGAACATCTTACAATCTTGGGAAAAGAATAAAAAGGCGTGCCAAGGCATCCATATAAGTTTTAGCAGTGGAATGAACTACATGAACTACAACTAAATGGTAGAGATAGCAACATCCAGAGAGGAGTGTGTGATTATGAATGGTAACAAAACGATGTTCAATTTGATGTGATAAGTCTATTAAAATGGCGACACACCATCACACATTCGGAAACATATCATTCACACAATTTGGAATGTAGCAAGGGCAGGTAAGTACGAAAACAATCGAAGAATCAGGCTTTTGACAGGATTAATGATATCTGTAAAAATGGAAAGAAAATTGATGATCATTTAGATGACGGCCAGTTTGGTTTTAGGTAAGGTAAAGACAGCAGAGAGGCAGTTCTGATATTAAGATTGATACTGGAAGCAAGACAGCAGGATACTGACGCTGGCCGAATCAAACCAGTCAGAAGCATAACGGCTTAAAATATTTGCTTTTAAAGTACCGTGTCTATGTTTACAATTCAGTTTATGCAATGTTCCTGCCGGCAGGAGTGGCCGAGCGGTTAAAGGCTCTACAGTCTGGAACCGCACGACCGCTACGGTCGCAGGTTCGAGTCCTGCCTCGGGCATGGATATGTGTGATGTCCTTAGGTTAGTTAGGTTTAAGTAGTTCTACGTTCTAGGGGACTTATGACCACAGCAGTTGAGTCCCATAGTGCTCAGAGCCATTTGAACCATTTTGCAATGTTCCTTTTGACATGCATGTATGTGTGAAGGATCCTACATAGCGTGATGAGACACTCCCGTTCCTCAAATATTACAAGATTCAGAAACTTAATGGCGGATGAAAACTGTCTGTCGCACCGATACTCAACCACGGTATCTTTGCCTTAAACGAAAGGCAAAGGTACCGTCTTCTAGTTTCGATTTGGTACACAGTTTGAATCTTTCAAGAAATTTCATATCAGTGGCCAATCGGCTGCAGAGTGAAAATTATATTCTGGTTAAGAAATTGTACAGTCAAATTACGAATCTAAACTGACTTCAGCTGTATATTTCTGCCGAATGAAAATTTGGGCCAGATTTCTATCTTATCGCAAGTGATCGCCTTAACTACTTCGGCCATCCGTGAATGCCTTCTGCACCGAACTGTAAACGCAGCCATTGCAGAATAAAACAGTAAGTACCACGTACTTACGTGGGTTAAAACGACGATGGAAACAAATACCACTCCCTGTCATGGGATTCACGTAATGTATTCCGAGAGGCGAGCACGGATAGCCAGAGTTGGAAGCTGGTGAATCGCGTTCGACTCCAGGTCTGGCAAAGTTTTTCGTGTGTCATCCTGTAGAAACTTTAGCTTGCAATACCATAAATGTTCGGTATGCAATTAAATCACTTGAAGTTTTCCAAACTAGTATCAAATGCAGAATCAATACAAACAATAGCAACATAAGACCAACTTACACTTGACCATCATTCACTGCAAAATGAATATGATCACCATGAAACACGGAAGGTCCATGTAACATGTCAACAATCTTAACAGCGTCAATACTCATATTATTATTATTATTATTATTATTATTATGTAGTATTCTGCCTAGTGGCAGGTCCATGTCTTCGTACGGAGAATTTCTGATTCCACTGTTCCCTGTTTTCAGCTTCTCCCTTCAGTTTGTTGTATCTCCTTCCATCTTTCATGTCGTCCAGATGTTGAATTCTTCTTCTTCATCGTCCTGCGTTTTCTCTGAGATTCCCTTCGATAACATCGTATATGAGACCCTCGTGTCTAAGTGCATGTCCAATCCAGTTGGCCTTTCTCTGAAGAACTGTACGCAGAATACTTCTCTCCTACTCTTCGCAGTACATCGTCATTTTTTGTGCGATCTGTCCACTTGATTTTTTCCATTCTCCTCCAGCACCACATTTCAAAGTTCTCTAAGTATTTTTTCTCCTTCTTTCTCATGGTCCATGTCCCTGCTCCATACAGTGCAATGCTCCAAATGTAGTACTTTATCAGTTTTTTCCTCAATGCTAAACTCAACTAGCTGGTCAGCAGAGTCCTTTTCTTGTTGAAAGCGGCTTTCGCCATGGCGATTCTTGCTCGGATTTCATTGGTGTAGTGGGCATCCTTTGTGATAAGGCTTCCCAGGTACTTGAACTGCTTCACATTTTCCAGTTTCAGATTGCCAACAGTTATCTTCAAGTTTTTCTCACGTTTTGATATGCGCATGACTTTTGATTTTTCGATGATGATTTCCATGCCGTATTTTCTTCCCGTTTCCACCAAATTGTTCATCATGTGTTGGCGAGCGCTACCAGGTCGTCTGCCGGCCGGGGTGGCCGAGAGATTCTAGGCGTTACAGTCTGGAACCGCGAGACCACTACGGTCGCAGGTTCGATTCCTGCCTCGGGCATGGATGTGTGTGATGCCCTAAAGTTAGTTAGGTTTAAGTAGTTCTAAGTTCAAGGTGACTGATGACCTTACATGTTAAGTAGGATTGGATTAGTTGGGGGAAGAGATCAAACAGCGAGGTCATCGGTCTCATCGGATTAGTGAAGGAAGTCGGACGTGCCCTTTCAAAGGATCCATCCCGGCATTTGCCTGGAGCGATTTAGGGAAATCACGGAAAACCTAAATCAGGATGGCTGACGCGGGATTGAACCGTCGTCCTCCCGAATGCGAGTCCAGTGGGCTAACCACTGCGCCACCTCGCTCGGTTAGAAGTTAAGTCCCATAGTGCTCAGAGCCCTTTGAACCATTACCAGGTCGTCTGCATACTTGATGGTGTTGATGAGGCGTCCTCCTACTTTGAAGTTTCCGCATCCTTTCAGCGCTTCTCTCGTCAGCATTTCTCCATACAGGTTGAAGACACTTGCCGACAGACAACGTCCTTGTCTTGCTCCCTTTCCCATTTCCACATTGTTCATTTCGCCAGTTTTAACATCTTAAGCAGTCTTGTAAATAGTAGGGCTTTCTTCTTTTCCTTTTTGGTCACTGGGCCCCCTCTTCATTATCCTGTCCTCTGGGAATCTTTGTGAACTCTGTGTTTACGTAATCTATTGCAAGGCACTGTTGCGTCTGTTTGACCTTGGCCGCTGAAAGCTGCACCGCACTGTAGATTCGCAATTTCCGAATGAAATTTGGTAACGAGAAAAGAGGTGATGTGTGCGTATGTGACAGAAAGATACCGGCATACAGAAAGGGTGAGGCGGGTGTGAGGGAAAGGTGGAAAGAGGGTGATGAGACATATGTGTTCACGTAGGTGGCTGCAATGGACGGGAAGAAGATAAAAGTGGGATAGGAGCAAAGAGACTCACTCGGCCAATAAGAAACGCGGAGACGGTTACGCAGTAGAATGCCAGCGTGCTACTTGGCGCCGTCTTAGGAGCGGCGCCAGTGCCCAGGGACGAATGTTTACGGGCTGGCGGCGGGTGGCGGTAATGTAATTACGGCGCGTGGACGTCAGGTTTGCGCCCGGCCCTCCGCCCGCCTCAAAGACCGCGCGGAGGCGGAGGCGGCGCCAGCCTGTCCACGGCGCAGCAGCCGGGATTCAATTCCGCTAATGCCGGCCGCCCCCCGCCAGGTCCCGGCCCGCGGAACGCTGTGCGCACACTCTGGCGGCGGCAACTCGCTCTCGCACTGTCGTCTGGCGCAAAACGATACCAGCTGCCATCTGCCAGAAACTCTACTGCGAGTTTCACAACTAATACCTTCGGTAAGTAAAGCAGTATCCAGTTACAGTTGATCCTAAAATTGTTCCCATGTTAAATGAGCGTATCGGACACAATGTTCGTCTTCCATGGCAGACATCGTGTCAATAATGTGTGACACCACTTACAGCCTTGATAATGTCCTCAGTTCAGTGAGATAGGAGACCCACAATTTTTTTCAGATATCCTACTTGCCGCAGGAGCTACACATTAACATTTACATTGGATCCGTCTAGAGTTGAACCGTCTTCAGTGATGAATCCCGGCCGGCCGCGGTGGCCGAGCAGTTCCAGGCGCTTCAGTTAGGAACTGCGAGACCGCTACGGTCACAGGTTCGAATCTTCCCTCGGGCATGGATGTGTGTGATGTCCTTATGTTAGTTAGGTATAAGTAGTTCTAAGTTTTAGGGGACTGATGACCTCCGATGTTAAGTCCCATAGTGCTCAGAGCCATTTGAACCAGTTTTGATGAATCCCGCTTTGAACTGAGCCCCTATGACCGCAAAACACCTGTCTGGCGACGTCCCAGACAGCGGTGGGATACCAGCCTATCATCCACCATATGGTCCGTCAACCAGGACTGGTGGCCTCGGGTGACATTTCGTTTCGCAATAAGAGCCCTTTGCTTGATATCCGAGGCAGTCTTCACAGCTGTGCGTTGACGATATTCTGAGCACCATTTGGTCGCCCTACATGGACAGCCATCCAGGCTTTATGTCTCTCTCCAAAATAACGCTCGCCTACACACGCCGAGAGTCTTTACAGGTTTAGTTTGTGCTTGCCAGCAGGGTCGCCGAACCTCTCCCCATTTGAGAACAGCTGGAGCATTAGAGGCATGACCCTCCGTCCAACTCTGGATTTTGGCGATCCAACGCCCCAGTTGGCCAAAAGTTGGCACTTAACACTCAGGAGGACATCTAACAGCTCTATCAACCAGTGCCAAACATATTGTAGCACCATTATCAATTGTGAGTAATTGGTACAGTGTATGTAATTATGAAATTTTCATTTTGTACTAGTTAAATTTCTTGAATTGCTGGAGGTAATTGGAACTGTATGATGTAAAATTTGTTTAACTTAACAGTGTACTTAAATAATGGAAGATTCTAAGAACAAAATTGTAAATAAATAATTGGTTCATACTTAGGGAAATTAGATGATGTAACTTAAAAGGCGTAGGGAACCCTCTCCATTAAGAAAGGGGCTTGACCAAGAAAAGGTGGAAGCGGCGGTCAATCTCGGCGGCAAGAGAGAGAGAAAGTTAGTCAGTCAGTGGCGAGCAGTCGCATAGTCAGCACCGCAGGTGCCAAGTGAAGCGTTCTGAAACCAAATCTACGATGGAACGGCCTCGGACGAGGTTCCGGCTGTAAAATGGTGCTCTCGTATCTGGAATTGCTCTAAAAATGACTAACTCGCTGCCAAGAAGAAATGAAATACGGCATTTAACCTCCTGAGAAGAGACCACATAGTCGCCAAGTGCTTGCGACCACTTTGCGCTACTGCTTCAACTACTTTGGAAAACAGACGTATACCAGTATGAACCAGTGTCCTTTGTGTGTGTTTTTACAATAATAATTCAAATGTTGCAAAATTTGCGTTTGACTAACGACAACTTTGAACATGGCTAACGTTTGCAGCAACCTGGATTATAAGTGTCACAAAACTGAGAGCAAGTTCTTGAAATATTCCGGCACACACCAAATAAAGATGAATGAGCCAATACAATTGAAAAATATAAATTTCCTTAATGCTTTTAAACCAGTGTTCTCAGTTTTATAATGCTTATAATCCAGGTTCACTCCACCTTTTCAGAAACATAATTTTACCTCTGTTAAGTTACACTCATTACTAACACACCAGATAACCTCTGTGTCCTCGTTATGCAAGCTTTCTTTTCAAATTTTGTGTCATACAATGAACTGATCTTCTTCATTACGTATATAATTCTAATCGTATTTAACTCTGGTTCTACCTGTGCTACGTAAAACGTAGCGACCTTTGTACTATTTTATCCCGTTTGAAGCTCATTTATAAATGTTACTCAATAATTTGTAAAATGAATTTTTGTTAAAAGCTATATTGGCTATAGGTATGATTTACTTCAGAAAATGTGTAATATACAAAATTGTTTTGCTCACGTTACTAGTGGCCCACTTGTGGCGCCCCCTACATTACGTTTACTTGGCAGCGTGACTAGTTGCCACACAGTCAGTATCCTCACACCACACCGGTGTTACTTATGTTTTAATGCTTGACTTGTTGAAGAACATTATGTCTTATATTTTAATGTATGAACTGAGCAACTCAGCTCATAAATCACTGTACATCTTTGACGATATGTTCTTCATGTATGTACTATTTGTTTTACATTAATGTAAACTTTTATTAGATACGATATTTAATCTGACATATTCATTTTAAGTAATTACCTTACCTTCTGATGAAGTCACCCTTCGAGGTGAGGAAACCTGGTCAAGGTATATAGAAAACCTATGCAACCGGTTGTCAGATTTTTACATATTTTTCAAATTTGACCATTGAAATTGTCCACTTCATGATACCAAGTAGGGTCCTATCCTAAAAGTGCTAAACATCGAGTATCCTGTTTATGGTAAAAAAAATCTAATTTGTTTCTATTTAAAAGTGACTAAGTTTCAGTTTTAAAGCATATAAAAGTTGCTACTTAGATTATTTGTCTCACAGATAAAGAGAGAGGCACGTTATTCTGCACTTGTTAAAAAGCTTTATATTACTTTGAATCGCTACTACGTTGACTGTGCCAAAGTGTATCGTTAAAGAGCGTAAATGTTATTAGTTAAAACTTCTTGCTTCACAAGTAACAAAAGAGGCACATAATATTAAACTTATGAAAGCATTTAATTTGCTGTTAACTGCTTTTACTTTGAAAATGCTAAAGTTTTAGTGCTATTTAACATATTTGTGGTTAGTTAAAATTACTTGCTTCACACGTTGTTCTTATAAGACACTTAAGTTTGATCCTATCGGAAATTTAACTCTAACGTGAAATCGTTTTGAAGTTAATTGAGTAAACTTTCAGTACATATGGTTATAAAGCGTTCCAAGATAATTAATTTCAAGTGGGATTGGAAATCAGTATTATGGTAATGAAAAGTATTTCTGTAAGGTGTGCATAGTTACTGATACAGACAGAAACAGATTAAGAGCTCCCGCTTTACTCTTCAATGGCATGAAAAAGTTAATTTGAATCTGAGTTATTGCTCATGAATCTGAAATATTACCCCAGTGGAATGAATATGAGAAGTGTTATTTCAGAGTCATAGTATCGCGTTTATGATATGTATATGTGTATTAGTTAAACTTGAACTTTTGTCAGGTATTACTTAGTCTCGTGTTGTCTTTCTGAACATTTTGAGCTGAATTAGTTAAAGGCTGAAGTAATGATTGTAATTAACAGTGGTGAAGTTTCTTTCATATTTCTTCGATTGCTAACTTACGCTTTTGATAACTACTGCTACCCACTGTGTAGTTCGTCTGGCCGTTGTAGGTATCCATTGCACTATACTAAGAAAGAATTAATAAAAGTTCCTTTCAAAAGAGCATATTCAAATCCTTTGAGGATAATGTTTTCACATTATTATGCCTAATTAGGCTGGTGACCGTTCTTCTTTTGTTTCATTTACGTAAATTTTCGCTATTTTCATTATTTTTTAAATTATAATCTTTCTGCTTTCTGCTAATTGCCACCCTTGCGAAATTCACGTTCGTTTCCCTCTGTCCGTTAGGTTAAATCACGGTCAAACTTTTCAAAATTCCTCCTGAGAGTAACGCTTACTGAATGTTAAGGTTACATTTGGCACATTTAACATTCCGCGGTTATAACTGGCTTTCCTGTGACAGAATTAGAAATTCGGTTATTAGGAAACAGGTAGCGCGTGTCATCAGTAGCGTTATAATATGGGTCCCGAGCTGGACCAAGGTGATATTGCCTTGCTCAATTTGTGAACCTCTTTCTCTTGGATGAATCATCCAATCACTCTTCTTTTCTTAGTGTGTATATGCACATTTTTGTTTACACCGTTTCGTTTTAAATGATGTACATCATACAGTGCAGTTATAAAAGGTTTTGCCTCTTACTTCAGTTCTATGACTGTAATCGCTTAAATTTCTACTTACAATTGTGTTAGACGCTGCACTGCATATCTTCTTTCTCCCATTTTATAGTTTCTTTGCTCCTGATTACTGCTGTATTAAATTTCTTTTGCACACCCATAGGAAACGAACACTAATTTACTTCATGGTATGTTTTGGATGTTGCTGCTACTGTTAAACGTAATTGACAACTACCATATATGTGCCATATCAGTGATCTCTCTCCCCCCCCCCCCCTCTCTCACTCTCTCTCTGGCCGTCCTTCTCTTTTCCTTTGTCTTCGTGTGTGTGTGTGTGTGTGTGTGTGTGTGTGTGTGTGTGTGTGTGTGTGTGTATGTCTGTGACTGTGAAGCTGGTTTTGTTTTAATGCAATGATTTTAAAAATGGACACTTTTTTACCTTATCATGTCATTCATTATGTTTTTCAGAGAGTTCGTGTTGACATGAGTTTCGTCGTTTATCACGTGTTAGGCCTCTGCAATTACTCTCTCAATGTGGTAGTGTTCCTCCATTCGATAAGATACTTGTTGTGGTGTTTATCCTTATGATTATCTTGTCTCACTGGAAGTTGGTAGACGGATGGTTATGGTGTTTTAAGTGCTCTAAGGATGTGGAATGCTTCCTCTCATACTTCTAACACCTGATCTTTTCTTCGAACCGGGTTTCAAAATTCCAGCAAATTATGCCCATATATGGTGGTGCATCACAACTTTCACATTCCTGTTTGTAAATTCCTGATCGCTGAATTTGTTCCTTTTGATCGTTGGTCAGCTTAAGTTTGTTTGGACACTTTGCACAGGTTTAGATGCTACATTGTGTCCCTGTTTCTTTAATATGTTTGCCACACTGCATTTTAATTTATGTGTGTAAGTCATAATGTTCCATGTGCTTTCTTTTACTGTGGCGTTGTCATTGTGTATGTGGGTATTTGCGGATTTCCAGCTTGTGAGTTTTCTACATTGTGGTTATGTTGCATGTGATGTGTTCGTTTCGTATTTGCGTTTTAATACTTTTACTGAGTGTGTGTTCTACTGCCGTCAAACTCATAGTCCCTAGTTATGTCCAATCCGCAAAATGAAATGGAGTAAACAGTAATATATACTTGGTGAACGACAGCTCCACCGGGAAAACTATCTTAGGTGGTAGTATGTACCAAAAAAGTTCCCGTAAACGTGGACTCAAAATTGCATACTTTAAGAGCTATGAGCTCTTGTTCAATACAAGCCACGTGTCTCACAGGAACTAATGTGAACAAGTGCTCATATTTCATAAGGTACACAGTTTACAGTCAAATTTTACTAGGCATTTTTGTTTTGTTTTGGTGAATCATACCACTCCTGAAATTTCTTCGATAGAATTCCGCTTCATCCCGTACAAATTTCCGGCCACTGAAGGTGCTTTTCGTATGATATAGTAAAATCTCATATGGTGCGGAAGATTTGCTTTATTCAGTTGTAAACTTCTCAAAAGCTATTTTGCTTCTGGGAAGTAAAATATCAGTTAGCATGTATTTTGATGTTAATAATCTGAATATACCTTTCAAAATGTTCTTTCACGTAAGCTATTCGAGTTTTAGCGGTCATTTTACATCCTGTATTGTAATACGTCATTAATATAAGATTAACTTTATATTCAGTTAACTTAAATATCTAGAACTGTTAGACCTTCATCCTTTTGAAAGGATATTTTCTGAAATTGACTAAAGCAAAGCAGAAAAAAGAATATTAGTCCGACCAAAAATAAGAAAATTGACAAAAAAACAGCCTTTCATACCAGACTCACAATAACTGATTTACCTGCTTTCTCCTTCAAAGCAACTGTGACGGCCTTCATGGACAAGAGAAGAAATGAAAACTATGTTTCCATTGTCAGTGATCTGTTCGGTAACTGCAGGAGCATGGAACCTAGAATGTCGTTTAACATACAGTTTTTAAATTCCCATCTTTATTTATTTCTAGAAAATTTTGGTAGTCTAAGCGACGAACAGGTGGAACGCTTTCACCAGGATCCACGTGCGATGAAACAGCGTTGTCAAGGTCACTAGAATCGTTCGATGATGTGCGACTACTGCTGTAGTTTTGTTAGAGAGAGTGTTGAACGGCAGTCAAAAGGAGAGCATCATTGTGGCAGTTTTCGAATACCGAAGAAGATTAAAGATGAAAATGTGTTCCGTATTAATTCAGTACGTCTACTGACGTTATGTTCACACATACACATTAAACGCTACTAGGCCATAAAGTCCTGAATATGTAGCTCTTGTCTGTTTTAATTCTTTCAATGTGCACCAACGCTATATTATGTTATGTATCTAGAAAGTGTGACGTGATAGAGAAAAATCTGATTTCACCAATGAATTCAGTACCCCAAAATTAGGTAAGTCCGGCCATTGAAAAACCAGATGCAAAAAACGTTTTAACTTATTGACTAGTGTTATGAAAGTAATATTACACGTAACTGAAGCAGGAAGAACAACAAGAGATAAATCGTAGAGCCCGAATTGTGGAGGTACTGACTGCCACGTTCACTCACTACTCCAGATATCGCCAAACTTACAGCACGCTTGATTCAGAGGGACAGTCGATGTCGTCATTGCCTGAGTGTTCGACAAACAAGGAACATATTCGTGTAGCTCTGTGAACACGTCCTTTGTTGCCAGGGTACACGGGAGTGTCCACAGCATGCTAGCTATGCAAGTCCAAAAGAGAACGTGAACATCTGATCACAGAGATACACATCCCGATTCATGTTCACAAAGTACAAAATGGTTCAAATGGCTCTGAGCACTATGGGACTTAACATCTCAGGTCATCAGTCCCCTAGAACTTAGAACTACTTAAACCTAACTAACCTAAGGAGATCACACACATCCATGCCCGAGGCAGGATTCGAACCTGCGACCGTAGCGGTCGCGCGGTTCCAGACTGACGCGCATAGAACCGCTCGGCCACCAGCGGCCGGCCGTTCACAAAGTCCTCAACAAGTAGTTCATGGTACCATAACAACACACCCACCATACAGTGCGTGTTAAATGCCTCACTCGGCTGTCAGTGTACACGGCTCCTCGCATTGTCATTGAAAAGAGGCAAAACTGCTATTCGTCGGACAGTTCTCTGCGCCTATAGTCTGCTGTTTTCCACTTTCTGTGTTGTTTGACCTACTGAAGACGTGCTGCTTTATTTCTCACAGTAAGCAATGGAACAGTTAATCAATATATTCCTCCCACAACGAACCTTTTACAGCATGTAAAAGACAAATGTAGATGGAGATCTGTATATGGAGATGCAAAGGCTAATTATAATCTGAAAGGTAAATGATAACAGCCGAACAGTTGCGGGATAAAGATTTATTAAAATCCTTGACCACGGTTTCGGTGTATCTAAATATACCTTCATCAGAAGTAAAATACACTAAAATCACATCCTGCAGTGGAGATACATAAAACAATTATTTTATGTGTCTCCACTGCAGGATGCGATTTTAGTGTATTTTAATATATTACTCGTGGTTGTGGTTGCTATTGGTTGGGAGCTACGTGGTTCACTCTAAGTTTTGGAATTGTATGAAACATTTGGAAGCAATGTATGGCGTATGACATTTGACGGCCTGTCCGTTAACTTTCCTATTTGTCATTCTTACTTAAGGTGTATAAAATTCCGCTTCTTGAAGGTTTTTTTTTCTAGCTTTAATATTGCTGCTATGTACACAGAAAAGGCAGGGGCAAAAAATAGTGAATAGTTTTCTGTTTTATTCGTTATGTTAGAACAAAATTTCTTAACGCTGTCAGTTGGGTGCTGTGCAATTTACGTAACGCCGCATTTCAGTGACATTGGCTGGCACGTATATTTTTTAACAAATGCATTCCTTGCATAATTGTAACTGACTAACAGTACCTTTCGTTTAATTAATAGCCTTCAGCGAACCAGTTCTTATGTTTTCTTTTAATATAATTGTGTGTTGTTCAAACTGTTTCGTTATTGTGAATGTACATACACTATAAATTTTATAGGCGTATTATTCGCTAAAAATGTTGCATATGATGATTTAGGAAAAGGTTTCACATAGCCTAATCACTAGAAGTAATTGGTTGCAGATCTGAGCAGTAACTTGGACATTGTGTTTTTTGATAGATGGACTGACTGGCGGTAGATGCACAGCACCGCAGACTGTATGGAGGGGCGTGAGTGGAAGAAGGACTGCAGTTGAAGTGATTCAAGAAACTGGTTGTTTCCACCTGAAGGAACCTATGGACCATATACAGCAACGTAATTAAATTAGTATATAAATGATCTTTTGGATAGGGTGGATAGCAATGTGCACCTGTTTGCTGATGATGCTGTGGTGTACGGGAAGGTGTCGTTGTTGAGTGACTGTAGAAGAATACAAGATGACTTCGACAGGATTTGTGATTGGTGTAAAGAATGGCAGCTAACTCTAAATATAGATAAACGTAAATTAATGCAGATGAATAGGAAAAAGAATCCTGTAATGTTTGAATACTGCATTAGTAGTGTAGCGCTTGACACAGTCACGTCGATTGAATATTCGGGAGTAACATTGCAGAGCGATATGAAGTGGGACAAGCATGTAATGGCAGTTGTGGGGAAGGTGGATAGTCGTCTTCGGTTCATTGGTAGAATTGTGGGAAGATGTGGTTCATCTATAAAGGAGTCTGCTTATAAAACACTAATACGACCTATTCTTGAGTACTGCTGGAACGTTTGGGATCCCTATCAGGTCGGATTGAGGGAGGACATAGAAGCAATTCAGAGGCGGGCTGCTAGATATGTTACTGGTAGGTTTGATCATCACGCGAGTGTTACGCAAATGCTTCAGGAACTCGGGTGGGGGTCTCTAGAGGCAAGGCATTTGAGGCTGACTGGAGTACAATTTTACTGCCACCAACTTACATTTCGCGGAAAGACCACAAAGATAAGATAAGAGAGATTAGGGCTCGTACAGAGGCATATAGGCAGTCATTTTTCCCTCGTTCTGTTTAAGGGTGGAACAGTGAGAGAAGCTGCTGGTTGTGGTACGAGGTACCCTCCGCCACGCACCGTATGGTGGATTGCCGAGTATGTATGTAGATGTAGATGTATTTCTGTAGGGGGAAAGTAGTGTACATTGAGGCAGACATGTGAGCCGAGTTCAAGTTCAATAACACAAACCCATGGTTAAATCTGTAATTAAATGCTTCATATGTATTTGTATTTACACAGACCAATCGCTTTAATGTGACCACACCTGAAGTTTGACGTCAACGTCCAATAAGCATCAACGGACGGCAGGTGGCAGCACTAGCAGTGAAGGGTACGTAAAGCCTGTCGGGAAGACTTGGAAAAGTGTGCAGTTGTCGTAATGTGGAAACAGAACGATTTATCTTTCGTCTGATCATTGGCCTTAGGACCAAAGTTGGAATAATTTCCGAAACAGCTAAGTTTGTAAAATTTTCGTATGCCGCCGTCGTTAAAATGTCCCTTGCATGCTTCAGGACCAAAGGTGGAATCATTTCCGAAACGGCTAAGTTCGTAAAATTTTCGTATGCCGCCGTGTCCCTTACACGAGAATATTGAGCTGTCCTAGATTGGAACCGAGGCAACTGTGGTGCACCTCGAGCCGAAGACGAGTGGAGTGAGCAACGTCTGTGTAGATGGCTACGGGCGAACAGAAGTGCAGTTGATGAGCAACTGACCGCCTTGATGAACTAAGGGCTGCCAACAGCGTCTCCTCAATAACCGTTCAGCGAACATTACTGAGAGTGTGCCTTCACAGCAGGCGCCTTGTCCGAGCATGCATGCTGACTACCTTCATCGGCAATGAAGACTGGAATATGCACACCACTACCACTCGTTCTCTGAGTGGTGACAAGTGGCCTTTCCACATGAATCACATTTTATGCTCTTTTGGACAGATGGCCGTCTGAAAGCAAAGACCTGCAATAATCGTCGGAATAAACAAGGCCGAGCGTTATGGTCTGGGGAGTGTTTCATTGCCATTCCTTTGGTGTTCTCGTCATTTTTGAAGGCAAAATGGATCAACACAACTATACATCTGTACTTGGCTACCATGTCCGCCCCAAAATGTACTTCGTTTTTCAAGGCAGTATGATATCTAACAGCAGGCAATGCAAACTCTCATACAGCTCGCAGTGTACATGTGTGATTCAGAGGGAACTAGGATGAGTTTACCGTATTCCCTCGGCCACCATATTCCCAGGATTTTGAGCATCAGGAATTTATTCACTTTATTTGAGTTTCGCACACTGCACAGTGCCTTCGGTTTCCTTCAGTCAGTGTCTGGGATTGCTCTGCTTGCTCAGCTGGGTCAAATATGGCATATTTCATTTGTTTCACTGTATGTAATATCAGAGTGTATAAGGCCACCATTAAAAGTAACTTCGGTTGAAACTGAGTATGCTAATGGTGAATTTTAATCCTGCAGTTAAGCTACATTAGTATCCTGAGAGATCATCTCCATTTCGTTAATTGAATATTTTCATATTCATTTGTGTACTTTTATGTGCTATTCACTGGCTGTTCATAAATCTGTTCATATGATCAACTGATGCTTCTTCAAGAGCAAGATTCAACCGTTAAAAACAGAACCCATATGTTAGCAAACGTGCCATAAGCAAATTTTGTGTGTGTACCCGCTATGGTGGTCGAGAGGGCTAATGCGTTGCTACGTGGGCTTGGGTAGGTTCGCTGGCTCCGGATCGAATCAGCCTGGCGAATTAAACGAGGGTGAGTATGCTGGCAAGCCTGCGTGTGCTTTTTAGACAGTTTTCCACATCCCGCTTCGTGACTACCGGGCTGGTCCCCACGTTCCGCTTCAGTTATCCGACTCACAGACATTCGTAAGCGCTTGCACTGTTTCATGGATTACACTAGATGCAGGACACTAGGGTTCGCTACCTCCGTCCCAGGGAGTTCGGGGTGGCGACAGGAAGGGCATCCGGCCAACATCTGACACTAACACCGCCAAATCCATAGTAACAAGGTCCACTCAGCGTTGAAGCGGGACAAAGTCCCGAAGGAAATGATGATGATGTACTCGCCTATGCTAGTTAGGTAGTAACAAAATGATTTCGGCTGATTATACATCTCAGGATATTTATCTCTTAATTTAAACACCCATTTAAGTTACAGTGTGACAGTAATATGTTGTTTTGCTTAATTGTACTAATCGGGCTAATGGATATGAAAACCATGTGGCGGATAGCTTTCCATACAGTGAACTAGCAGGCCGTTTGGATGGATTTCACGCAGCTATGCTGATCTCACGGACGTAGAAATACGGTCAGAAAGAGATTTGTTCCATGTACTTGCCAAAGAACATTCTACAAAGGAAAAGAGTGAAAGCAAAAACAATAAGATGAGGTAACATGCCGAAACTTTATAGGTAAGAGTGTCGTGGAGCATGAAGACAAGACAAAGAAAATCAAAGTGGTCACTGGAATAGTGTAATGTAGTAGCAACCTGATGATAAGGAACAGTTAAAGAATAACAGACTACGTATTCGTCGAAAGCAGAACATTTAAGTGAGCACCTGCCACTGAAACTGTTATGCAGCGATTCGGCCACCCAAACCCTCAATGGTTTCTTTCCATTCCTCAAACATTCGACGTAGCTATCCCTAGATGATCAGGACTGTTTATGGATGATCAAGATGTGATTTGTCACTTTAAATGTATGTTAGAAATAGATTGTTACCAGTTAATTTTACTGGGTCTTATTGTGCTTTACCTGTCATTCACTTACATTCTGTACAAAAATAACACTCTAATGTTAGGATACGGATAGTCTGTGACAAGAAGAGAAAAGAAGATCGAATTTTTTAGCCTTACAAACAACCACCCAATTACTGATTTGATCATAATAATGCAATACGAATTTTGGGTGAGTCATAAACGTGGAATTCGTGTGTTAATAATTCGAATTCTAAGGAAGGCATGTGATGGCAATCGTGTCTAATTTTGAACCACAAGTTTAATTATCCATGGTTACAAAATACATGAATTATTTGCATAAAAATGAAAAAAACTAGTAGAAGACAATCTTAGAGCAAAACAATTTGGGATCTGGGGAACTGTATGTAATGCGAGGCAGCACTGACAGTGTGACTTATCTCAGTAGATAAATTGAGGAAAGACAAAGCTACTTTGCAGATATAATAAAAGCTTTCGACAACGTTGACTGGAATACAATGTTTGAAATACTGAAGGAAGTGGCGATAAAATACAGGGTTCTGGAAGGTCTTCAACTTGTACAGAACCCGGACTGCATTTACATAAGTGAAAAGACTATAAGTAAGGCAGTGATTCAGAAGAGTGTGAGACGGGATTGTTTCCTATCCCCTCTGCTATCCAACGTGTACATTAAGAAAGCAGTAAAAAAAATTAAGGAGAAATTACGAAACGGTATTAAAGTTCAGAGAGGAGAACTACATAATTTGAGGTTTGTAGTTCACGTTGTTGTTCTGTCTGAGATGCCAAAGTATTTGGAATAACAGTTGAACGGAATTACTAGTATCTTGAAGAGATATTATAAGATAAGAAACAAAATAAACCAAGGGCAATGAAATATACTCGAATAAAATCAGGAGGTGCTGAGGGAATAGTAAAATCATATTAGACTTATAAGTATTAGTTGGGTTTCGGTATTTTGGTGGCAAAATGACATTATGGTCGGGCTATAGAGAATAGAAAATGCAGGCTGCTAATCCCAAGAAAAGAATTTCGAAAAAAATAGGTATTTGCTAAAAAAATACTAATTTATATTTTAGGAAGTAATTTATGTAGGTACTAGTCCGGAGAGCAGCCTTATACAAAGCGAAACGTCAAGCAGAGAACCGAACCTTTAGAATGTGGTGTTACAGAAGAGTGCTGAAGATAATGACGGGTAGATCGCATATCTAGTGAGGAGGTACCGAATCATACTGAGGAAAACATAAGTCTGTGGTAGAACTTGAGGAAGGGTTGGGTTGAATGGACACACCCTGAGGTATCATCTATTTGACAAAAGAGGGAACAATGGAGGTTAAAAATTATAGTGGGCTATTTAGACATGAATGCAGCATACAGGTTTAACCCTCGCAGCGCCAAAGGGGGGAGGGGGTTACTTTATGCCCAACTTTTGATAATACTGTAATCGAATAAGTTCCTTTATATCTATTCATTTTGAAAAAAAATATTGTTTTTAATGAATACTTCTACCAGACTTTACATATGTCTTAAATTTAGGTCTTAGTATGAGGCCTCACTTTTCCCAGTGACTATCGTATTCATTACGTCCAGCTTAAGGGTCTTATAAACACATCAACATCTGTTTAAAATGTATGTTGAGTTTAAAAGTCAAGTACAATGAACGAAATTGGCAATTTCTTTTTTGTGGTGGTAGTAAAGTCGGTAGTACACATATCATTGAAAGTGCACTGACATTGCTAAAAGTGTGCTAAAAGGAATTTCAGGTTCTTGTCACTTCTTACACAACAGTACCTGTTTAAAAAGAATGTGTTAATATAATTAAAAACAGTGTACCGAATTTCGAATTTTTTAAAAGAGATTTTTAGGTTGGGCAAAACGCAACTCCCCCGCCCCTCCCACTGGTAATGTGCGTTATGGAAAATACCTAGGTATTGCTAGGATAAAATGAATGTAGGTCGCAATAGTAATTCAGAGGCGAAGTGGCTTGCTTAGGATAGACTAACAAGGAAATCTACTTCAGACCAATCGTCAGACTGAAGACCACAAGAATACGGAATTACAAACATAATACTGTTATGAAAAAGAGAAATCTAATGGGGATTCTGCAGTGTTGATGAGTGCCTGCGTAATCCACAAGGGAAAATACGAAAAATTAGACAGCTTTTGCACGACCGTAAAGGTCGACGACGGGCGTTGTTTCAGCCTGCCGCTCAAACTTCACGTCAAGTGAGCCTGAGGACCCCGTGTGGCTACTATACAAGTCTCTTAGTGTTCAATGAGATGACACATTTTGTCAGATTTCTATAGCATACACTGAAATAAATCATAATTTTCTATGTCCGTCTTTCTGATTGAAGGTTTGAGGGACTTCGACCGTTACTTACGTAATGAAATGGAACATCTAAAGCCGTCCTTATGATGTATTTATTATATGACTACCAGTTTCGGTGCTTCAGTGCACCAACTCCATGCTTAGCTGACGCTGAGAGCCTTAATTCCAACCGCGAAAACGAATCCTCAGGAACCAACATCTAAGAACTGGTTTTGTAAGATTACCTGTTGTGTCTCCAACCAACTAAACGCTAGGAAACATAACATCGTTGTTACAGGTAGTATGTGAAAACCAGTTCATAAATGCTGGCCAATGATGATTCGTGTATATGATTGGAGTTAACAAATGGTTCAAATGGGACTTAACATCTGAGGTCATCAGTACCCTAGAACTTAGAACTACTTAAACCTAACTAACCTAAAGACATCACACACACCCATGCTCGAGGCAGGATTCGAACCTGCGACAGTAGTGGTCGCGCGGTTCCGGACTGTAGTGCCTAGAACCGCTCGGCCACTCCAGCCGGCTGGAATTAACACCCTCAGTGTCAGTTAAAAGCTGAAGCTGGTGCAGTGAGGCACCGACTCTGGTAGTGATATAATAAACAAAATCATACGGATGGCTGTAGATGTTCCATTATATTACAGAAATAAATCATGTCTCTGGTGTGTCATGAGATGCTTTTTTGGAGTATAACACGTCCGCATGTTGAGGATATTCCGCGTCTCTTTAAATGGTTAACTTCTTTGTAGACTCAGGAACATTGAAAAGAGAGAACCCAGAGAGAAGGAATGTAAAAACGCGAATCTTTGTAAATAACTAGAGAGAAATCAGACATGCATATTCCCCAAGTTTTGTGCCGATGTGGATGTCTACAGACCATGCAGTTGCTGCGGATTTTATTTAAACGTCGCATAACGGACGAGTCATATACGTGATGAACACACCACGACTGAAGGACCAAGTTAGTAGGCGCAGAATGCCAAGTAGACGCGTTAGATGATATAATAGCTAATCCAGTTTGAGGGTGGCCTTAACGTTGGCATGAAAACCGCAGACCTGTCGACACGCCGTGTGACTCGCCATATCGACCGTTCGGAGTGTTCCGTCACACGTTGTTGGGAGCAGTGGACACGAGATGGCACTCAAGTAAGGGAGGATCGAAGGACAGTGCGGCAAGCGATCAGGGATCTTACAGAGACCGCTCTTCGATATAAGGAGATGAACGGGCGCCAGTTGTTCCACAAACCATTTCCACACGCCTTGCGGATGCGAATTTGCAATCCAGGCGCCCTTGTCGTATAGTGGTGTTAACACCGAGACACCGGCGACTACGTCCACAGTGGACTGACAGAGACAGGCGCAACGGGGTGTTTAGTGGCGATTCCAGATTCGAAGATAATGATATAGGCCGAAGCAACGAATTAAAATTTGTACTTGTGCCAGGATTCGAACCCAATTCATTTTGGGGGCTGATGATAAACGAGTATGGGTGTGGAATACGGCCTTGTGAACCGCAATGTTCCACCCCTGCCACAACTTGCGACAGCGCCTGCAGATCCGGCGTAATGGTCTAGCAAGCCATAGCCTACGACAGCAGGTCCCCTCCAGTTGTGGAACGTTGAACCTTAACGAGCCAGCGTTGCGCTAATGACACTCTGCGACCCCGTGTGGGATTTTTCCTACATGGCCAACCAGAGGCAGTTTTGCCGCAAGATAATGGTCGTCCATGTACAGCGCGAGTTGCACAAGACTTCCTACGTCATGTTCATACTGCTCCTTATCTGGTCTGCTTCCCGGATTTGTCCCCCGTACAGGACGTGCGGCACCAGCTGTAACGCTAAATGCGACCGTATCACTCTTAACATGATTCGGAGGTCGTTGCTCGAGATTTGCCTACCAACGTCCGGCAGGACACACCCTCCCCACTCTTAACAGTCCTCGTCCTCCATCGGCTCTTTCCCCCCTCCCCTCACATTCGTTTTTCCTCTCCTTCCCCCTTTTCTTTCCCATCATCTGTCCAGGTTCCCACCATCTGCCCTCCGCTGTGGTGTGTCATATTTGTGCCAACTTTTTAGTGCAGTGTTCAAGTCAGTGTTCAGTGTTGTGCGTCTTTTCCAAAGTGTTGCGAACAGAAATCATGCAGTCTCTGGGTGTGATTTTTATATCTCTTGGGAGCAGAAACCAGACTGTCACCGTGTTTCTTTAATTGTGTATCATTTTACCTGTCTGCTTAATGCGTATTTTATTAGCATCGCCAACCCAATGTTTTATGTTTTCATTTCCACAATTTTCGACCATTTCAGCATTTAAGTCACAGATTTTATCGCCTGATTTTATTATTTATTGTCATCATGCTTTTTTTTTTAAATCTGTAGGCTAAAGAGCGTCGTACTAAGCTGCTAGCTGCTGCCAGCCCGTCCCCTTCGGGGGGGATCGTATCTCAATAAAGGAAAAAAAAAAAAACGACAGGACAATGTCAGATATTAAATCAGTTCGACGGTGGATAGTGTTGTGGCATGTATTCTAGCAATACGTGGTACAGCGCATTATTGATATATGGCTGTATTAGTCTACTTGTACTCGCTGTAGTTGTTTACTCGTCTTGATTTTAGGGTCAAATGAGTCTCTCTTCTGTATCATGATGTTTAGGAAATTACGTTTCAATCCGATTTCCCCTCTTGGTGCACTATTTTCAATGTTCCATGTTGACCCTGAAAAATGTAACAACTGTTCTTGAATAGTTGTGCATAGCAGCATTAAGTCTTCTGAATATTCCTCCTAACTCGTGACTTACCAACTATTGTTGGTTTATTCCCTCATGAATGTAAAATGTTAGGAAACTATCACACTTCTTCTTCTTCGGAACTGTCACACTGGAGCAGCTGTAATAAAGGAAAACAGTATACCGCGAGTGTCCAGAATTCAGGAATATTGATGCTTGCACCAGGGTCATGCTATTATGTTGTACTCCTACTGGCCGCCCTGAGTAGCTGGAGCGACGGCAGTGTCGCCTTGGCTGCTGTTTTAAGCGCGACTGGGGGCGGCTGGTACGACGTCAGCCAGTGTTTGGGAGGCGGCTGATTGCGTTAGTCGCTTGTCAGCTAACCGCGTTATGCTGCTGCCGCCCCTCCCTGCGCCTCCATTAGCAGCATGCGTGTCTCCTGGTCCCGCGTCTGATTGGGAGTCGCAGCTTTGATCATGTTGCTCTCCGTGTATCCGGACAGCAGTGTTTATTTGGGTGACGTCATTCCACCAACAAGTACTCATAGTCGTACTGTTTGGAAAAAACCAGATACATTAACTTGTAGCAAATACAGAACCTTTCAGATCGTGTGAACTTTGTCTTCTTCCGTGTACTGAATAATCCCCCTTATATACAGTTAGGAGGCCACTCGATCTGGTAGACAGATGATAATGAGGAGAACACGACAAGTGCCATAACCCGATTTCCGAAAAATTTCGCTCCGTGGAAGAGGTGCCGAAACTGGCTAATACGTGTCTCTGTCTATCCGTTAAGTACTCGGCAGCTTCAGAAAAAAACGACCGACAAAGATTTCAACGTATTTTAGATGCGCCTTAGCGCACCGTCTGCTTGGCGCTCCTAGTGGCCTAGTGACTACCGCCGATGCCTCTCAGTTTCATGTGCAGTGTTCCAAATCCCATTATTGTTTTTTTCTGTTTTATTTTATTTTTTCATTTATGTACCTACGCCCTCAAAAGGTTACTCCGCGAATGTTTCTTATCCAGTTATGGGATACAAGGGCGTTACATTAATTGTGAAATTACGACTGGCTTCAACAAAGTATCATAAATTTATTATGTAACATATCTGTGTATGGTATTTCCAGTGGTTGGAGTCGTTTAAATTATCATATTATCTTATTACTCATATGATTATATTACATCAATTCTTAATTCTTATAGTTTATTCTTATGTTCATTCTTCAGGGAGATGTGGTGTGCTACCATGGATGATACCGATCGTAGAAACATTCGAAAGATGGAAATTCCGGACACCACGAGCATCGGACGACGGCAGGTTAATCACAACGACAGTTCTCCCTATGAATCTCATTCGTGAAAGAACCGTCGTTAAAATCGCTGAAAATTTCACGCGATGGCAATAATTTCGCGGCTGACCACGCATATGAGATCACTTTGCAAAAGACGGCGCATGCAACTGATTGTGAATCAAGGTACGTACACAATAGCAATTTGACCAAAAACAACTTCAAATATTGTCCCCATTCATTTATTTATGTTTAATTCATTTCCCTAACATATAACTGGTAAACGAATAAAGCCAACGTTATTACAACGTACGTTGAATAACATTCGTGTAATAAGTACTCATAATCTTCTACGGGCACGAGTAGATATTTGTAAATGAAAAGCAAAAATAAAAATAAATATAATAATCGAATTTCGAACACGGAGTGCAAAAATGTAAACCCACAACTTCAGCTACCCTGTCACCGCTTCGGATGGACTACATATTCGCTAAAAGGCAGGCAAATAAATTGCTTCGGAAGCTTTGGCCATCGTTTAAACGGTCTAATATCTACGCATAAGCCGAGATGACGCGTTTTCAGCTGAGCGATATTTTTGGGAATAGGGGTATGGAGTTCCGTGTTCACCTCGTAAGCATTGCAGAGGCCAATGAAAAACCTTTTTGACATGAAAATGTCTATTCGCTCGTTGGTCTAACTTTCTTTTCTGACAAAATACCATCGGAATTGAACCGAAGATAGCGTAATAAATCGTAGGCAACTGTTGACTCTGCAGAGTGTAGATCTCGCACGTACATGTGCATCTCCAGGATTTGTTTTGCCTATGAGTAGTGTACTAGTTTGTGCCTTTGCTCGCGCTAGTTACGAAATAGCCTTGTGTAAAGTTATAAATTCGCTTAGCTTGGAAACTGGCTAAGACAGGACATTGATTCGGCTGTCACTGTCCAGGGCTTGCGGACCACTGTTTGGACCCAAAGTGAGATAATAAAAATATTTGACAGAATATAAGTGAAAATTGGTTTTAACCTGAAAATTACAGAATGAAAGATGTCGTCTCCACTAACTCGTAAATAGGAAACTCAAATTATTGAGGAGCTCACGTGGAAAGAAATCAAAAAAATCTGAAATGGCCAGTGCCGAGCGGAAGCGAGAGTTACGGCCACGTCGAAAAGTAAATGAAAAGAAAGTGACAAAATGATTACGCAGCTGGCCCATCCAGCTCAAGCGGCCAGCAACAGTTCATATTTGTGTTTTATCTGTGCTGTAACCATTATACTACTCTGTGTTAATCTCTGTATTAAGGAGATTAATAATTAAATTACAGATTAACACAAATCCCGACGATTTCACTAAAAATGGATGGCACAGAACCGAACCGAGCACACACAAATTTCTTTTACTTATGTTAGATAATAGCAGTGAATCAGTATTTCCGTATCTTTCTTTCTGTAACGTACAGTTTTGTCACAATGTATGTTCGTTATCAATTTGCAGATTAGCAAACAACGCGTAATTTTACTGAAAGGTATTTTAATTTATCAACTGCAATGAAGGTTTTGTTGATGGAAAAAAACAAGAAAAAACTGTTAATTGCATAACAATCATATTTCCATTGCCTGAAATTTGTCTTCTCACTTCTGCTTTAAGCATCTGTGAAGTGTGGCCAAATGAAAAGGAGACTACAGGCATGTGTATGGAAAATTTAATAACAATTACAATTACTGTTCATGTGGGACGATATAACATTGATACACCGGTCCTACCACGGAAGAATTGAGTAGAAGTTCCCAATGTAGACGCCCATGGATTGATGACGGATCTAGTTTTTCAGTGGCCTGCACTTCCTCAACATAGGTAAACACTGACCTTTGAGAGGTTTTTTTAAGGAGTTGAAAATATGTGATTCACATGGGGAGACGTCCGGGTTGTAAGCAAGGTGTTTCAGGACCGCCTATCGAAATTTTGGAGTAGTTCGAGGTTATTCTTGACCACACGTCCCGCCTCATCACACTGACACCACTGCAACATTGTGCACCATGTAAGACACTGTTCTCTCTGCACCTCTTTCATCTTACGATAAATTTGTGAAGCCTTCTCTCATTATGTGGAAAGAAATTTTATATCTACGAGTTCTGCTGATGAGGAGGAATACATCACGCAACGAGCTGCGGAATCAAAACATTCCAGAAATGAGAAAAACCCTGCGAAGCCGTTACCTCCGCCTGTGGAGTTGAGAACACCACCCTACCGCTTCTCAGAAAAGACACTCACCTACTGGTATTAGTTACATCGCTGTAGTGAAGGTCTCGTTTTCAATTGGGTGTACTTAATTAGTATACTTAATTCTCTCGAATTAATTGCCTGTTGCACGTCTCGATGAGGTTACCGACAGTAGTGTGCCATCATAGAGACAATGAACTGACTCAGAGTCTTTCTGTCTCTCTGATGTCTTTACTGAAGGCGCCCAGTCATATCTTCGTACGGCCGAGCGGTTCTAAGCGCTTCAGTCAGGAGCCACGCGACCGCTACGGTCGCAGGTTCGAATCCTGCCTCGGGCATGGATGTGTGTGATGTCCTTAGGTTAGTTAGGTTTAAGTAGTTCTAAGTTCTAGGGGACTGATGACCTGAGAAGTTAAGTCCCATAGTGCTCAGAGCCATTTGAAGCATGTCTTCGTCCAAATGTTCAGTGAAGCAACAGCCGTTCTTGGTTCTTGAGGCTGAACTACATGATTTATGGAATTTTTACGCCATGTTGACTGTAGCAGAAATGAAATAATGGTGCTACCTGCTTATGCAACAACATAGTAGGAACCACATTGAGTGATACCCAAGCCCTTCATCTCATTTGTAACGGAACGGAGCAAATAAATCAGTAGCCCGCCAGTTTAAAGCTGAGTGCTGTATTTGCTATGAGAAATTGAATGCAAGTGGATGCCGGAGGGAAGCGGCCAGCAAGGTTTCCTTGCTTGTTGTTCATTTGAAGTGACACAGCCGAGCGTTGTGGCCGAGCGGTTCTAGGCGCTTCAGTTCTGAACCGCGCTACTGCTACGGTCGCAGGTTCGAATCCTGCCTCGGGCATGGATGTATGTATTGTCCTTAGGTTAGTTACGTTTAAGTAGTTGTAAGTCTAGGGCACTGATGACCTCAGATGGTAAGTCCCATAATGCTCAGAGTCATTTGGACCATTTTAGAAGTGACACAACAGTCCTTTGTTAAGACTGGAAAGGAATGCGTCATGCACGACTCCCCGGATGTGGCGGCGCCAGCTAAGAAGCCGTTGACCGCCCAGAGCGTTCGAGGCAGTCCTCCAAAAATCGGAGTCAATTAATTCCAGCCCTGCATTTAATTATCTACGTCCTGTTTACTAAAAAACGTAATTCATATATTGAAGATTTCAAAAACATACTTTCCTCAGAGGTACTGATTAGTAAGTAGGATCCAAAAGCTGAAAACAGCTTTTAGAAATATCAATTCACTTACAATAACCTACGCTACCGACTTCATGAAAATTTAAGAAATTCAGTTTTCGTTCAGTGTTAATGATTTCTACTGCCAACATCCTGTCTAAAGAGCTATTGACTTGTAAGTAACACCCTCAATCTAGATATATTGCATAAGACATTCACTGTTGAGACTTACATATTTGGATTCTGTTTAACTGAAAAATTTAAAACAGATACGGAATCTGGTAAAAGACTTTATAAGAAAGGATAAATATTTTTTTTCCAAAATTTTAAAATGTAAGGTAACTGACTAGCAAACAACATGCGAATGTACAGGACTTTTTCACTGACACTCATGAGCTGTGGTGTACAACATTGTGGAGACATTTACTTCATTTACCCTTCTCCATTGATGTTGGTTTCATTCTTCTTCTTTTTCTTCTGTCTTTCTCCCGCATCGGAGCAGGGTCAAATGGTTCAAATAGCTCTGAGCACTATGGGACTTAACTTATGAGGTCACCAGTCCCCTAGAACTTAGAACTACTTAAACCTAACTAACCTAAAGACATCACACACACCCATGCCCGCGGCAGGATTCGAACCTGCGATCGCAGCAGCAGCAGCGCGGTTCCGGACTGAAGTGCCTAGAGCCGCTCGGCCACAGGGGCTGGTGGTACATAAATCAGGCGAAGAGGAATACGATCTCTAAAAAGATCAATCACATATGTTTAAACATAGGTACAAGGACACTAGCCGCGAAGAAACCTTGGGTAAGAGAAGATAATCTTCAACTGATCAGCGAAAGAAGGATGCACAAAAACGTCCAGTAAAAGACAGGAATATAGAAACACAAATCACTCAGAATTAAGAAAGTGGGGACCGGAAGCGAAGGCGAAATGGCTTGTAGAGTAGCAAATTATTACGATTTGTCATCTTACATTCAGAGCCTAACTTGCCGTGGAACCGGGAGCAGAGCAGATTTTGGTTCTGACCCTCGCACAGTTGATGCCGGTTACTGGGACGTGCGAGACGTTATACCTGCTTAACACTGCTTGCAGTACGTTATACATACACTTTTTGAACCTGAAGAAGTCCTGTTAAATGTTAATCGATCTTTTTCATACTTTGTATATCAAATTCTACGGATAACAGAACCATACTGCTACAATTTCAAATGCATAGCTTCAATACCTTCGTAGATACAAATTTTTACCTAAAACACATGATAACTGTAAAACCCATTTAGGGACGGTAATGTATTCATCTATAGTATCAATTGAAACCACAACCAAGAGGATAAGTTCATATAATTTAATTTTCTGGCATTTTCTTTAGTTTCGTGGCCAAAGATTTCTGAAGTAATTAACAGTACATTGGAAAAGTATTATTTCATTGTGTTATGGTTGTGTGAGTGTTCTGAAGAAAATGGGAGTGAATGGAGGACATACATAAAGCGAGAGTGTCACATTTTACTTACACTATGTAAATGTAAGAGTGAGACAGTTGTTGTATAGTAGGGGAATTTGTGACGTATATCAGAGATCTTGATTTTGTAAAGGGCAGCCAGAAGGGGCGTTGAATATTAAATTTATTAGTAATTTATTTTTTGGAAAGGAATCGTATCTTGATTTCATTAAACATTATCTAGTTTTGCATTTGTGAGATTTGTAGTCTAAATTACTTGTGGTAATTTGTTTGGCTGACATTACAAATACCACGAACATAGAAGCGCTCGAGATAATCTGGTTGGTTGCTTAACATACTTGTCAATAGGAATCCAGCAATTTCCTGCGCGTTTGAGTAGGGCTTGTGCCTCACATCTGTGAGTCGATATTAGTCACTCGGGAACCATCTTCTAGTAAACACCTATGTTAGATTGCACTGATCGAATTTGTACAAAAACGAAGTAATCTGCGCTAGTGATTGATTCTCGTGTAGCTGACGAAAAGCGACTACAGCGTTGAGTATATTGAGAAGGTTCAAGCGTTGTGAGTGATTTATTTTAGCAGATTTCGAGTGGGAACTTTTGAAGTCGTACGTAAACTCAGCGTGGTCTGTTTCGTGTAAATTACTAGACATTATGGCGAGCACTTCTGTACAGGAAGACTGATTAGTGACTGATTGCGTCAACTTCGCAAATCAATGGGTCAGTGGATCAGTGGCTGATTAGGACGTTTAAAATATCGGGCCGGACGAAATACCTTCTGGCTGCTTTTGGGTGAGAACTTGCTACAGAGGCGGTCAGTAGCATTCCATAACTAGTGTCGGGCTATTAAAAATGGACTTAATAGCCGTTTTCCCTGTTTTAGAGACAATAAACCAACTAAAAGGAAATTTTAGCCATTTTTTTCGAAAGGGTCACGCAAGAATCCCAAACACCCGATATTTTAACTAACTTTCAGCTAGTGACCATGGGCTGGAGTTATGTGGCCTTTGCGTGGTAGGTATTTAGTCGAATTTTTGATATTTGTCAACGGTCCTTTTGCTGGCTAAACCAGTATTTACCACCGCAGAGTGAAGGGGCAGACAACCTGAAGCCTATCCAGGTAGGTGGGTAGATTGTTTATTGGGTAGTGAGAGAACAACCCGACCCGCTGCAGGCTGCAGGAAAAATGTGAAGTAATAGGAAAATAGATGATCATCGGAAGGACTGGTTCAGTATATAGAAAAGTCGAAACGACATTCGAAGAAATTAAAAGGAAGGTCGGCATCATAAAAAGCACACTGTGAATCCTCTGTTAAACGCAGAGGAGAGAGCGGATAAGTGCAAAAGGTGCAATGAAGACTTCTGTGAGGGGGAAGAATAGTCTGTGGATGGAAGCAGAAATTGTTGTCAGTGTGGAAGAGATAATGGATCCAGTGTAAGAGTCAGAGTTTAATAGAGATGGGAACAAACAAAACAGAAAAGATACATAACATTCCCTCGCCGATTTCTAAAACCAGTATAGAAGTGGTAACCAAGCTATTATTGAACTTGTGTGTAGAATCCCTGAGACTGGCGACATACTCCGGAAAATATCATCCATGCGAGTCCGAAAAGAAGAAAACTGGGTAACTGCGAGAATTATCGCACTTAGCGCAACACTTCACGCATCCATGTAACTGAATAGAATTATGTACAGAAGAATTGAAAAGAAAATTGAGACTCTGTTAAATGAGGGTCAGTTTGGCTATAGCAAAGGCAAAGCCACAACAGAAGCACGTCTCACCTTGTGACTGATAAGACTGAAACGAAAAAACATCAAGACACAATCACAATATTTGTCGAACACAAACAAGCGTTCGACAAACAAAAATGGTGCAATGTGTTTGTAATTCTGAGAGAAATAGAAATAAACTTAAGGGGAAGACGGTTAATATACAATATATGCAATAAATCAGTAAGATTAGAAGGTAAAAATAGGTATTCGAATTAGAAAGGGTGTACGACAGTGATGTATTCTCCACCCCCCCCCCCCCCCCCCCCTCACCACCCGTTGCTTAACCTTGAAAAACCAATGATGGAAAGAAAAGTGAAGTTCAAGATTAAGGCTGAAAGGATGTAAATGATACGATTTGCCGGTGACGTTGCCACCCACAGTGAACCTGAGGAACTGACAATATCTGTTGAACGCAATGAACATTTATTGAGAGCAAACCGAAGGCAACCTAAAGTAATGAGAAGTAGCAGAAATGAGAAGACCACGAAATTTACCATCCAAATTAATGACGTGAAGTTGATCAAGTTAAGGTACTCTGCGACCACGGAAAGAAAATAACATATGACGGAGAAAACAAGGTGGACACGAGAAGTAGACTAGCACCGTGATAAACAGCATTCCTCGACGAAGAAATTCTAATATCAATCCTTTCAAATCTAAATGTTCTCTGAAGGAAGAAAATTTTTCTATAGTACTGTAATGCGATTAGGTAATTTTTTAATGATGTTAGATCCCACATTTATACGAAATTGTGTATCTGTTTTCAAAATATATTTTGCACTCTGGGATTTTGATGGACTAATTTTCAAAATTTCACTGGTGTAAATAAACTGGTCATACAATAACTACCATGCAGTGTAACAATAACAATAATAGTTATTTATAGAGTGAAACATAGCTAACAATCCCCTTCTGTGTAATTTGGCAGTTACACGCTACTGAGTACTGTTACACCGACTAGTTGATATTTTGGTAGTAAAGCCCAGCAGCAGTACTTGTATATGATAAAAAGATTGAACATGCACAAATGTGTACATGAGGTTTCCACAGGAGGAGAAAAATATTTGAGTTCGAACAAAGAGTCATTAAATTTTAACGTGTACAGTTGTATCCAGTAGGTCTAAAAGAGCCGGCCAGTGTGGCGCTTCAGTCTGGAACCGCGCGACCGCTACGGTCGCATGTTCGAATCCTGCCTCGGGCATGGATGTGTGTGATGTCCTTAGGTTAGTTAGGTTTAGGTAGTTATAAGTTCTAGGGGAACGATGACCTCAGATGTTAAGTCCCATAGTGCTCAGAGCCAAATTTTTGGATTTAAAAGGATTAATTTGACGAAGAAATTTCAAAAAATATCCTTTTGGAGTAAAGCATGGTAGTGAAACATTGACTGTGGAAAGCGAGTACAGAAGTGAACCGAAGTGTTTGAGATATGGTACCATATAAAAATGTTGAAAATCAGGTGGACTGATAAGGTAAGGAATGAGGAGATTCTGTGCAGAATTGATGAAAGAATGGACGGGTGGAAATCAGATACAAGAAGAAG
The DNA here is from genome assembly GCF_021461385.2 of Schistocerca piceifrons. NCBI lineage: Eukaryota > Metazoa > Arthropoda > Insecta > Orthoptera > Acrididae > Schistocerca > Schistocerca piceifrons. Next base: position 600,110,822 of record NC_060141.1, on the reverse strand, counting down.
GGACAGGGGCATTGAGGCATGTGCTAAGACATCAGGGAATAACGTTTATGGAATTACAGGGGTCTGTAGAGGGTAAAAGCTGTAGAGGAAGACTGAGACGAAATTCATCCAAAAAATTATTAAGGACGTAGGGTATAAGACAGTAAGCGATACTCTAGTAAAGAGGTTAGCAAAGGGTTGGATTTTGTGGCGGGCCGCATGAAACCAGTTACAAAATTTAGGTTAAAAAATTTGACTGATTTGCATTAAAATCGGTTCTTTAAGCAATGGCTTGACTAATATCTGCGACAGCTTACAGTACTAAAAAGCTACACCCGCACAGGCCATGAAGGCCCAACGTTGTCGACAGGCCGCTCTGTCATCGTCAGCCCACAGGAGCCTCTGGATGCAGATATGGAGGGGCATGTGGTCATTGATACTACATGCAACGTGCGTGTGTCTGACAAGCAGTCATTCCTCGCCAGGTGACGCAGCTAACGCCTGGGAGGGTATACAGGGTGAGTCACCTAACGTTACCGCTGGGTATATTTCGTAAACCACATCAAATACTGACGAACCGATTCCACAGACCGAACGTGAGGAGAGGGGCTAGTGTAATTGTTTAATACAAACCATACAAAAATGCACGGAAGTATTTTTTTAACACAAACCTACGTTTTTTTAAATGGAACCACGTTAGTTTTGTTAGCACACCTGAACATATAAACAAATACGTAATCAGTGCCGTTTGTTGCATTGTAAAATGTTAATTAAATTCGGAGATATTGTAACCTAAAGTTGAGGCTTGAAACGTCCGAAGTTCAGTTGTGTGTTGTAAGAAACACGGGCCACGGTCGGCGAGCAGTATCTGCAGGGACATGTTTACGATGACGACCGTGTTTACGAGTGTGGCAGTAGTGCACTGTTGTGGTTTGGTCTAGCTGTCGCAGTGTCCGCATGTAGCGCTTGATGCTATTGTTATTCTGCATTCGTCTCCGCACGCAGACCAACTGCAGTACACCGTGTTACCAGACGTCTGTGATAGTGTAGTGTTGTAGGAACTGTGACCATGGTGTATTCGAACTCTGAAAAGGCGGAGATGATACTCATCTACAGCGAGTGTCGACGAAATTCAGCTGAAGCCTGCAGGGTGTATACAGAACGGTACCCGGACAGAGAGCATCTAACGTGCAGCACATTGCAAAACATCTACCGCCAACTGTATGCAACAGGTATGGTCGTAGCACGCAAACGGGTCTGTAACAGGCCCGTCACAGGAGGAGCGGGTGCAGTTGGTGTGTTAGCTGCTGTTGCCATGAACCCACACATGAGTACACGGGACATTGCGAGAGCCGGTGGACTGAGTCAAAGTAGTGTCATGCGCATGCTGCATCGTCACCGCTTTCACTCGTTTCATGTGTCGCTACATCAGCAATTACATGGTGATGACTTTAATCATCGAGTGCAATTCTGTCAATGGGCATTAGCAGAGAATGCGTTGCAGTTCTATCTGTTTACCGATGAAGCGGGTTTCACAAACCACGGGGCAGTGAATCTACGGAACATGCATTACTGGTCCGTGGACAATCCTCGCTGGCTCAGGCGGGTAGAGCGACAGCGACCGTGGACTGTAAATGTATGGTGCGGAATCATTGGCGACCACCTCATTGGTCCTCACTTCATTGCAGGGGCCCAAACAGCTGCAACATACATCGCGTTTCTACAGAATGATCTGCCAACGATGCTCGAAAATGTCCCACTGGAAAAGCGTCGACGTATGTGGTATCAGCATAATGGGGCACCTACACATTCCGCAATTAACACTAGGCTGACCCTTGACAGGATGTTCGACGGGCGTTTCATAGGACGTGGAGGACGCATAAATTGGCCAGCCAGTTCACCTGATCTTGCACCTCTGGACTTCTTTCTGTGGGGTACGTTAAAGGAGAATGTGTACCGTGATGTGCCTACAACCCCAGAGGATATGAAACAACGTATTGTGGCAGCCTGCGGCGACATTACACCAGATGTACTGCGGCGTGTACGACATTCATTACGCCAGAGATTGCAATTGTGTGCAGCAAATGATGGCCACCACATTGAACATCTATTGGTCTGACATGTCGGGACACACTCTATTCCACTCCGTAATTGAAAACGGAAACCACGTGTGTACGTGTACCTCACCCCCCATGGTAATGTACATGTGCGTCAGTGAAAAAGACCAATAAAAAGGTGTTAGCATGTGGACGTAATGTGCTGTTCCAGTCTCTTCTGTACCTAAGGTCCATCACCGTTCCCTTTGGATTCCTACGTAATTCGGTGCTCTCCGATACACACGATCGAACAGCGGAGGAGTGGCACTCAAGCGTCAAATTTAGGTTACAATATCTCTGGATGTACTTAACATTTTACAATGCAACAAACGTCACTGATTACGTATTTCTTTATATGTTCAGATGTGCTAAGAAAACCAACTGGGTTCCATTTAAAAAAACGTAGGTTTGTGTTAAAAAACATACTTCCGTGCCTTTTTGTATGGTTTGTATTAACCAATTACACTAGCCCCTCTCCTCACGTTCGGTCTGTGGAATCTATTCGTCAATATTTGATGTGGTTTACGAAATATATCCAGCGGTAATGTTAGGTGACTCACCCTGTATATCGATAGTAGGCTGGTGATCAAAATGTTCTGGATGATCAGTATAGATGTTTTATTTGATAGTAGTCGATATTTTGAGGATTTATTTTGTTCCTCAAGACGAGCAAATGCTTCCTGAACTTCTGGTGTCATCTGCGAATAAGTTTTTCGACAGGCGGCTCTGTGAGCTGCCGTGATTATCGTTCGGTACAGAAAAAGTTCTGAAGATGAGTAACACCTATAATGTCAGAAGAGTGGGAGTGGATAATGAGTGAGAGATTAAAAGATCATAGAACGATTGATATATGGTAATGAGCAAGTGAGTTTGAGAGAGTCCCCAAGCTATGGAGATTTCTGCACTGAAAGCATTTGTTCGTCGTAATATGTGTGCCTCTAGGTAGAATAGGTTTGTGGAAGGAGAATAATGGCAATCAACTTAATATGGACTAATCTGACTTCATTTGCCGGCTATACGGCCTCGATACATTAGCCTTTAAATATTTGCGCGCACAAACCACAGGGACCACACACACACACTCTCTCTCTCACTTTCTCTCTCTCTCTCTCTCTCTCTCTCTCTCTCTCTCTCGCGCGCGCGCGCGCACGCACACACACACACACACACACACACACACACAAGCGCGCGTGCGTGCGCGCTCACCGTCTCGGGAACACGTGAATGGAGCACTCATTTCTAATCATATTATATATCATTACCTTCTAGGCTCTCATTAGAATATCCTTGTGATTACCCTATTCACCAACCTGGAGACGACAAAAGTCTCCCAGTTGATTCTCTAAATTGGTACAGCAACTAGGTGGAGCGTAGCAGAGCATGACCGTCAGCAGTTTGTTTTTGTCCGACAATAAAAACTGAGCAGCGACGGTGTAAACAATCAATATTTTGCTGTTTGCTACAAGAGCTATTGTTCTGTATAGCTCTATTAACCTTACATAGTATTGATGGTGGGAGAAAATTACATCGATATACAGATTATTGGCAACGGCATCTTTGCATCTAGAGTGCTTTCCTTTGATAAAACATAAGTTTGTGCTTCCAGGTGATGTGCAGCCACTTGTTCCTATGAAACATCCTACTGGAGACCTTAACCATACAGAACCATACACAGGGTGTGACAGTTGAAAGCTTCATCATGACTATTAACGACTCGAAACGTTGCCCCTGACACTAACTCCTGTATTGCACCCAGATAAGACCTAATTCCCTCCGTTGTGTGTGTATCGTGAAGCACTAGAGTTGAAAGTGATCTATGCAACAGCAAGACTGCAGATAGTGGAAGCTATTTTTCTTCCTACTATGAACCGTGCGTGTTTCTTCACAACTAACTCCACTTGAGAACAAACGTAATTTGTGGTTCTTAGTATTCAACATTTTTTAAAGCAGTTTCGTGCATTAAGTTTGTGGATGGAGTCCGAATAAGATGCTTATACCACTTTTCTGTGAAATGAATACTCTTTTATATGCGTGAAATTGCGTCATGAAATTATTCCATTTTACGTCAGCGGACAGAATTATCTAAAGTAAGCTAATTTCCTAATGCTTTCATCACCAAAATCGTCAATCAGAAGCAGAGCAAATGCTGCAGAACTGAAGCAGTTGACAAGATACAGTATACAGTATGTGCTTTACAATTCAAGTTGTGGTCTATACTCACATTCAGGTATTCTGAAAATTAGTTCTACGTATTTCCTTTCCCCTTCTGTATTCTTACTGATGAAAAAATGTCTTACCTTGTATAGGAAATGAACCGTCTTTTGCCGGCCGCTGGTGGCCGAGCGGTTCTGGCGCTACAGTCTGGAACCGCGCGACCTCTACGGTCGCAGGTTCGAATCCTGCCTCGGGCATGGGTGTGTGTGTTGTCCTTAGGTTAGTTAGGTTTAAGTAGTTCTAAGTTCTAGGGGACTTATGACCTCAGCAGTTGAGTACCATAGTGCTCAGAGCCATTTGAACCATTTTGAACCTTCTTTTACCAAGTTTAGAGGTAGACCATTTAATGAGAACCTGTAAGTAACATGTCTGAACATTTCAGTCATTGCCCTTCCTGTTGTTGCATCTCAATACGGCTTATGGAGCTTGCATCAAAAGTACAATACTCTGTCTCTAGTCTATCAGTGTAAGATAAAAGGTGTAAAGCTACCACTAATACATGTTATGTCGGAAAATTTGTGGACGGATTATGAGCAGTTTGCGACGCTTTCGGTGTCATACACGAAGTCGACCACAGTATCTCTCTATATCTTGAACTTGGACCAATGGATAACTAACACTGCTGTTTGTCAGTACACGTTCATAAACAAAAACAGGTTTACGATGCTCGTAAAGCATTTGATTTATTGTTGTTGCGTATATTACAAGTGTTCATACAAAACTAAAAATATTTTACTCTATACAGTAAATCACCTTTCACGTGCAGTGGTTTACTTACACCAAAAATAAAGTCCTAGCTATGTTAGCTTTCAGTTCTAGAGCTCAGTCTGCGGCAGAGAAGTCAGCTGAAGTAAGAGTTCGCAGGATGACACACGATGAGTAACAAGGTAATGTTGATGTAAGCGTGGTTAAGTTAACGAAACGTTAGTTAACAAAAGCAGTCATGTCTAAGTAATTCTGCAGCAGGAAACTTAATATGCACTTTTCACATCTGGTTTACTTCAGTATCAGTAAACTGCCCTATATCATTACGCAGGAAGATAGAAATAATGATATATGAAAAATCTTCAGGAAAATGTATAGTTTCGCAGGAGAATCGTATTCTCGCACTATAGCCAAGTGGCCAGCATATTTGAAGATAAATGTATGTGATATATACAAAGAGTATTTTGAGGAAACGAGTGTTTCTAAGCGTAATAGGAAACGTACAAATAGTTGCCAAAAGTACTTCTATGTGAACAATCACAGTCTATAGTATAAAATCTAAGATTTCAGTAATTGGCTATGACCCTGTGTTATATAAGATCCAACTGCTTTCGATACTTTCCACATTTACATCCACAGTTAGTTCACTAACAATACTCAGTCGTACATTTCATAAGATACAATAAGATAAGCGCTCATTTCAGAGCACTGTACAAAATATATCAAATCACTCGTGCTTCGTCTTCTCGGAGCTGCGCAGTTAACTCAAAAATGCCGCTGGCATGGCCCATGGAGTCTGTCGCAGGAGAAAGCTGAAGACAGTCACATTCACATATGTATATGGCCATCCTTACGAGTGTCTCCAGTGGTCCCCGGCATCTCACCAGTCTTCCAGTCATCCCACGTCCTTTTTTCGCCGAACTTCTAACAAAATCCAGTAGTTCCACTATAGGTCTTAATGACCTTTTATATTCCGTTCTCTTGCTTCTACTTTATAGAATTCAGTCTTTTTGTTTGTTCAGTATTAGATGTAAGTTGTATTCCCATTACCACTCCTCTCTTTTTAGTGTTAGCCAGTGTTCGGATTGAGAATGACGCTTACTCTGTAAGAAACTTAAGGGTTTTAAATGCTGTCCGTTATCTGATGTTAATGAAATTTCAGAATGCTGTTGAAACTTGTGAGTTTATCCAGGAGAATGAATCCTTATTTAATCTCCTAGCGTCTCACTTAACCTATCGTTTGTATTATGTACTTTTTTCATGTTTACTTGGAATTTTATAGCCAATTAGCATGACAGTCGTGATTCCACTGCTGAAAATTTTTCCATTTGCTTCTATAATTCTACAGTATTAGTAATAAACATTATCAAGATACAAAAGGCAGCCCTAATTGTATGATATGGTCCAAAAAAAATCTTACTGTTTCTGCTCCAGTGAATAAATGGTAATGAAAATTCCGGTTTTTTTGAGTGTTAGCAGATTTGAAGGAGGCTGCCAACTACATTCAGACATCCTATCATCGGAGGCAGTGGTTTCATTGCCTTGTACATGTATATCTGGCAAACAAGTAGAAAGAGCATAAAACTGAAACAACAGCTAACGTACCGTGTATCACTTCATACGAAGACATCAGAAAAGGGGAATGAAACATTTATTAGTGGATACAATATGGTCAGGTATCCTGAAGGATGATTTTTTTTAGAACAGATTTCATTATTTGTTAATATAAAGACAATTTAACTTATTCGGTACTAGGAGACGACTTACGTAATGGTGTCCTCTGTACCACATCTATTGAAAGTGATCGTAAGAAAGGACACCAAGTGCACTACTTCACTCAATACACAAAAATATGATGGAGATTTCGTAGCATTTTCTGTAAGAGAGGCAACAGCCCTTTGATGTCAATGATTGTTCCGTCATTGCGAAACTACATATTATTGGATAGGTAACAACAGCACGCAGTTAAATTTCAGTCACCTACAGGTAACGTCATAACGGTAAGTTAATGGAATATTATATACTCTTCTCAAGCACCTTATGATTCCCTGACTGTAAAACCCACAGCCAGTACGCAGACAATTTTCATTGGGAAATTCCCTGGTAACCACAGATATTTACACTTTGTCGCAAAAAAAGTCAGCATAATGAATGAAATGTAATGCCTGGAACAGCACGTCTAGTGCATCGAAAATATTCATCTGGCTGTTACTGGACTCCAGAAATAAATTGCTAGTGCTAGTGTAGGTGTTTATGTTCAATCTGTCTCTCAAACTACGTCTGGCACTGATGCAGCCTCCTAATAATGCTGCAGCATCTCTCCGACTGACGGACAGTTACGTGCGACATTCACTTTTCCACGTTTGTCAAACATAGCCGTCTAGCTTGTTGGTCAGCTACAGCGATTCAACTTTGAACAAATATTTATTCCACTTTAATCACCCCTTTTTTTCGATGTGAAGTTTTAATAGTAATGTGTCTGTGATTATCATTCCGTAATTTTACTAGATGTTACTAAAGCAAGGTAAGAACGCAACTGCTCTAGAAACGTGCCAGCAAAAAGATGATTTAAATGACGAAGTACACTACTAAAATCACTGAACAAACTGTTGGTCACCCACTTAAAACTGCGATCTCGTCACTTAGGATCGATGTCGAAGGCATCTGATATGAGGCTGTCACGTGGCCCTCCACCTTTGACGAAAGGCATGATGCCGAAGTTGTGTGTATGTATTGGTCGGTTGTATGAAATGAGCCCAATAACATCGAGCTAGACACTTGACCACTGTTGCACTTGATTGTGCCCGTAACCATACAGTGAGTGATATTGTCTGCGTTGTATGTGTGTCAAGCCGGCTGTCTAATACGACTACTCGCACTCATTAACACGATGTGAGATCAGTGGCCATATTAAAACACTGAAAGACAGGGACTGGGACTGATAACTATTTCGTTTAGTCACCTAAATTTACAAACGAACCAACCAACCAACAGGGACCAGAGTGGAATACGACCCGTTTTCTGTCTCGTCAGTGAATTCGGATCATTCTCAGCCAGATCCTGAACGAACATCGCGAAGGGAACTGATCTGAATCGATATATGGTATCGAGTACGTCTTAAACGGCCACTCCACGTAAAAGCTTCACGTTTTCATTTGTCCATACAACTCAGAAATTGGGCACTACATCACTTCATGTGAGTAGGGCTGTCCGACGAGTCGCGATTCTCGCTCCCTTCAAGAGGCAGAAGGCTTCGAGTAACGGCCAGTGAGGAGTCGAAACCACAATTTTTACAGATTATAGTTCAGACTGAAGGGGGTTCTCTTGTGTATTGTGGGTGTTTTTATTGCCATGATTTCGGCCTGCTCATTCATATCCCGCTGAATACGAATCAGGATGTCTATATTAACGAACTCAGAGACGAACTACTGCCCTTCCTCATACATCTTCATGGTAACGCTGTGGTCTCTCCCGTGATGTAACAGTTGTGTTCGCAGGGCTGCATGCATTCTCTACTGGGTTGACGAAAAATCATTCTCTCGCACCTCGAACGGCTCGCTAAATGTTAAATGATAAGGGCTGAAATAAAATTTCAGACAGTTTTGAAATTTATAACCAAATATCAGCCTCTACGATTTCTATTCCGCGCATAGTAGAAATGACAAATCTGCTTTCCATACACCTACATTCACGTCCCTCTGAAAACTGATGCTGAGGCTGCAGATCATCGTCATGTGTAGGCTTCTGCACCGCGTATGGTGCTAGCTCCGGCGAGCGAAGTTGCTACCTTACAAGACTGGGCCGGTGGCGCAACCCTTAATGGAACTCTGGCGCCAACGATATATAGCACTCTAAGATTCTAGCTGACCTCACCAAAGAATACTGTGTATTGGTGCGGGCTAATATCGAGTTTCAGGTCCCGCTAGGAGGAAAACCATTGTCTTTATCGATCAAATAGCCTGCCAACCTAATTTCAACTTCCACTTTATATTAATTGTTCCAAAAACCAGAAATACTGCCAACTATCCCCATATCGTCAAATTTCATTTCGTGTTCTTCGTTTAAGCAGCGTCTTTCTACGCCGATTTTCTCGGCTGCTGTAGCCTAGTCTGACGACGATGTTCCACGCACCTGTCCTAATATATGCGACTCCTACGACCAATGTAACTCTTCCCACATCGACATGGAATTTTATAAATGCCAGTGTTCCTAAGTCCCAAATCATTTTTCACAGAGCCGAGCAGTGCGCTAATCTTGGACGGAACACACTCTTGATGTAAAAACTTCTTAAAGTTTTCCAAAGGATATTCCCCCAGCATAAAGAATAAAAGGCTATAGATCTATACGCTTCTTCAGGCATCTCTGGAGTTGTCCAAATTCCATTGCCCGACGAGTCTGCTTCTGGAGTATTAATTTTCATTGAACACAGCCATCAGATGTGCAAGATTTTGGGTTAACTTGTCCGCGTCGAAAATGACTTAAGCTCTGTGTACCACAGTCCTAAGGATGCCATTGCGTTGGTACAGTCGATGGCAAATCTTAGCATGCATATACCGATCAATGTGTGCCGACTTTCAGTGCACACTGGGCCCCAGAGCAGCATCTTGCCTTTGTTAACCATGACGTCCAAAAATGGAAGATTCCCATCACTTTCGACCTCCATGGTAAATTAAATTCTGCGACAATGACAGTGGAAGTGGTTTAGAAGTCTCTTGAGAGCCGTCCAGTGTTGGAGGGCAGCAACTGTGGTGGGCGGCATATGCACCATGTACAATATGGAGGCCTCTCTAGGACGCTATTTGCAATATTGGTATTAGTTTTCAGCGGGATGTCGGATACATTTTGCGTATATAATTCGCGGTATCGGATCCTCTCCTCCATGTTAACTAAGGCTATTAGCTGTTAGCTGTTTTCATGTGCCGCCCGACTATGTTCCGGCCACAGATTCTACAGACTGCACAGTGTTCTCTAGAACAACACGGCGCTAGCCACGTTGCAGTTCAAAGATGACAAACAGCAGAAGAGGAAAGGGTACACAGCCACTAGTGCTTATAGATTACACAATTAAGTCACATTGATGTGAATACTGTCTTAGTTCGATGTGTAAGTGCAATAACCAATCAGAGACTGCAGATGGCAGCACTAGCAGTGAAGGATTAATGAGTGATTGGAGACACATGAAACAGTAACGTCGTTGTACTAACGAGCAACAATTCATCTGACGTGCAAAAGGGCATGAACAATGACTTTTGGGCCGAGGGTGGAAACATTTCCGAAGCTGCTACGTTTTTAGATTGTTCGCGTGCAGCCTTCGTTAAAATATACCGAACATGGCAAAATGGCCCTGTCAAAACCGGCACCGAGGGAACTGTGGTGCACCAGGGGCCATACATGACAGGGATGAACGACGGCTGCGGATATGGGTACGTGCGAAGAGACGTGTAACTGTTGAGCAACTGACCCAACAGAAGAACCAAGGGACTATCAACAGTCCAGAGAACGTTGCTACGTTTGTCCACCAGAAGCAGACGTCTGGTTCATGCACCGTGCCGACTGCCGCTCAACGGCTTCGAAAGCTGGAATTTTTACTCCAGTACCGCAACTGGACTCTACTGAGTGCGTACAGGTGGCCTTCTCAGATGAATCACGTTTCATTGTGCATCGGTCTGAAGGCCGTTGGAGAGTACGGCGTGGAACGTCTGAAAACAAACATCCTGCAACAATCACCCAAGCCGGAAGAGGGAGCGTTGTGGTGTGGAGAATGTTTCAGTGGAATTCTGTGGGTGAATTTGTCATTCGGGAATGTATCAGCAAAATTATTACTCTATCCTTGGCGACCATGTTCACTCCTACCTGCAGTTTGTATTTATCAGCAGAATGACGGAACATGTCACTTAGCTTGTAGTGTACGTGCGTGGCTCAAAGGACACCAGTATGAGTTTACTGCACTCCCCTGGCCACCAGTCTCCCTGGGTTTAAGTCCTAGGGAAGATCTATAGAAAATTTTCTAAAACCAGTCCACAGGGGATTCAGCTACAGGATGTGAACATTACAAGACTTGCCTATGCAGATGATGTAGCACTAATAAGTAGTTCCAAAAGAGAATTAATCAGAACGATGCAAATTGACTACAAAATTGCTGAGAAAACAGGATTACATGCTAATGAAGAAAAGACAGAATGTCTGCCCATAAGTAAGAAAACCAGAAAAGATGCACCTGCGACTGTAGATGGATTCATTTTCAAGACTGTTGACCACTTCAAGTACCTAGGAAGTCGTTTTAGTAATAACAACATAACAGATATAGAAATAGAAGCCCTTTTATCAACAGCAAACAAGACACTTTTTAGTTTCATCAAAATTCTAAGAAAAACATCACTTAGCAATAACTTCAAAATCCGCTTATATCAATCGACCATTATACCTGTGATATTATATGGATGTGAAACATTAATACTTAGAAAGAAAGATGAAGGAAAACTGTTAATATTCGAAAGAAAAGTAGTAAGGGAAATTTTTGGACCTGTATACGACGAAAATAACATGGAATGAACAATAAGAATGAAATGAAGAATTAAGAGGGCTGTACAAACACCGTAACATCGTCGAAGTGCTCAAGAGGAGAAGGTTGAATTGGACAGGCCATACAGCAAGAATGACAGAGAATAGACTACCTAGAATGGCATTCAGCAGAACAATAGATGGAACGAGAGGAAGAGGGAGACGCAGAATCAGATGGCGGGATAACATTCGGGAGGACACAACTAGGATAAACAGCAACAGCAACTGGAGTAACAACGCATTGGACAGGCAGAAGTGGAAGAGGCTCATAGAGCAGGCGTATGGTCGATAACGCCCGTGCCAAATGTAAAGTAAAAAAGTAAGAGAATCTGTGGGACAACATCGGTTGGGTACTTCGCACCATGGAGCCTCAACTGAGAAACCTAGGAACAGCTGCCAAATGCACAGCAATTGGCATGGTTCTGCTTCCCTGTCGGTGCCTTCCAGAAACTCACTGACTCTCTTCATGCACTTCTCTCAGTGGTCTGTGCTAAGGTGCTTACTCAATTTTTTGAGAGGAGGACGTATAAGTTTGACTAGGCAATCTAAATGAAAAAGCGGCTGTATCGTAACAATTAACTGTTCCACTCTACAGCTACCAATCTTCAAAGAGTGCTCTTCAGTGAGTAGCGTCTTTTCTACGTGGTGTACCTGAAATATCCTGTAGACTCAATTCCTCACAGAATTATCAAGGGCCACTATCAAGGCTAGAGGCGCAGTACATAATATTAGCATGGTGTCCCCTGGCGGTGACTAAGGTTTGTCCAGTGGGCTTACATACCGCCTGGGATCTTGTGATCTTGAGCGCGACAAAATGGAATAACTGTCTTTTGTGAGATCCGTTAGCTTAAAGAAAAAACCCACTCATGAAGAAGATGTAATGTTTAAATGCACTGCGACTGTCGATGTCAGAAAGTCCTTTTATACCATCAGTACAAAATATTCTTCTGGCCCCGCAGAAACGCGGTGGATGACTTCTCGGTGGCAAGTACTGGACCCAGCGGAGGCGTCGGGGTGGCCTCATGGCGCACCCCGGGCGTCGCGAACGCCCTCAGAGCGCAGTGCGCCCCCGCTGCTCCAACAGTCACGCCAGCCTCAGGTCGGAGTTCCCTACGGTGGACCGGCGCCTCTTGTGCGGCGCGCGCCGGGTCGTGTGCGCATACGGGGGACCTGGTCCAGTCTGCGGCAGCTGCTGCTGCGAGCGGAACGTGGAGAACTGCAGCTGCACCTGCTGCGGCCGGTAGCTGAGCGCCGCCACCGGTGCGTAGAAGTCCGCGGGGGCGTCGTCATCGTCCGCGGCCGGCGCGGCGTGCGGCGGGCGTCGGTGCCGGCGGCGGTCCAGGCTGCGGTGCTGCGGCTGCTGGTGGCGCCGCCCCCCGCCCCCGGCGCTGCGGTGTGCCTGCTGGTGCGATGTCGCCCTCCGCCTCTCGCGGCTCGCGCTGGGCGCGTGCGGCCGGTTGTATCGTCGAAGCGTGTAGTAGTGCGGTTCGTCAGTCTCTCGGCCGTCGTCTTCCGCCTCGTCAGACCCAGCCATCGCTCTTCGGCTGTCGTGATTCGAGTCCGGGGAACCTGAGGGACATGCAATATCAAAATGGTTAAATGGATGGCATCCCAAGATTCTAGATAACAAGTGTAGTGCTCGCAATATGAAGAGCGTAACGCAGAGATGCAATATTGCTCTCTATTTTTAAACCTTTCCATCGAAGACTCATAGATGGCCTTTAAAGGGGGTAGGGCGTCAAACGGGACGACTTGGAGCAGGAGAGACACCACATGAATTTTTAATTTCTACTGTCTATGCATTTAAAAATAAATTCATAAAACTTTGTCAGAATGACCAGAAAGAATTCAGGATTTACATTTACAGTGATGGAAGTTCAAAAATATAAGAAAATAATTTATTTTTTACATTCGTGTTTCACCTCTTTTTCACTTACCATTGGCTGCATTTGTTGCTATAGGTACACTTTTCTTCATAAGTAAGGAGATTCTTCAATGAATTTTGCACAACATACAAACCATACGTACAGGTGTATGAAACTCTAGAATTTTCCAAATCTATTAAAAACTGTGGTAAAACTTGAGATAATTAACTATAAAATTTCAGTTTTTTCTAAACATGAAGTTTAAAATGTAACAGCACATTCATTTTTTCATGAATTAAATAATTTCTAGAGTTTCATACACCTGTGAGTATGGTTTGTATGCTGCACAAAATTCATCGAAGAATCTCTCTTACTTATGAAGAAACGTGTACCTATAGCAACAAACGCAGCCAATAGAAGTGAAAAAATGATGAACTTTCACATGTAAAAAAAAAATGTTTTGTTATTTTTTTGAACTTCCACTGCTATGATTGTGAATCCTTAATCCTTTCTGGTCATGCTGACAAAGTTTTATGAATTTGTTCGTAAAAGTATAGACAGTGGAAATTAAAATGTCCTGTGGTGTCTCTGCTGATCCAAGACGTCCAGTTTGACGTCCTATCCCCCTTAAGGGAAGTTTTAGTTGTGCAATTAAGGTCAAGGGTGGAAAGATTATCAATGAAAAGACAAGCTGATGACGTTGTTGTCCTAAGAAAGCTAACGACTTTGCTATCCTTACTGAATGCGATGACCTGTTAAACAGAAAGAACAGTGTTAACACAACACACGGTGCTGGCTGAAAGTAAAGTGGGGAAAGAAAGTAATAAGGAGTGGCAGAAATTAGATTAGCGACATTGCGGACATTAAAACTTGGGAAGAAAAATGTGACTACGTAGTGAGCATGATTTCCTGGGGCTCGTAGTGCTGAGGCATTGAGAACAATCAAGTCAATGCGAGGGCCAACTACTGACAAGCTACATAATAATAACATTATTCATGGTCAATGACAACCTGTTTTAAGGATTAATTCCAGGAAAATCGGCCGGAATTTTCACACAGATACGAGGTGAGGATGCAAATGGAGGAGTTAGGGCGTTTTGATATGAAACTTCTTCAACTGTTTGTGGGAAGCTGTAAGATGGAGAAGACACCTGAACATAGATCAATATATCGAGAGCTGGTGAAATTGGTCCACCGAAATTGTTGGAGGTCCTAAGGATGGTGTCTGAATGAGTCTTAAAGGGAGAAGACGTTCCATCGGAATGGAAAACATGTTACATAAGACTGATGTATAAGAAAAAGTCAAGTAATTACCCAAATAATTATGTTGAATTTGCAGTGATTCCCTTCGCTGGAAGACTGTACTCAAGCGAGGAGGAGGAGGAGATTAGTGTTTAACGTCCCGTCGACAACGAGGTCATTACAGAAGGAGAACAAGCTCGGATTAGGGGAGAATAGAGAAGGAAATCGCCCTTATCCTTTGAAAGGAACCATCTTGGAATTTGCCTGAAACATTTAAGGGAAATCACAGTACAACGTAAGTCAGGATGGCCGCACGCGGGTTCGAACCGTCATCCTCCTGGTTGCGAATCCAGTCTGCGAACCACTGCGCCACCTCGCTCAGTGACTGTACTCGAGGACATAGAAGGATCTGGTACACAAAGAAATAAATCACGAGCAGGAAGAAGAGCAAGCATGATTCCGAGCAGGAAGGTCGGCAGTGGAGAACTTCTTCACAATGAAACTAATATATGAGAAACAACTCTAAAAGGTTTGACTGGACTGATGACTGGACTGATTGACTTACAGGAAGTATATGACAATGTGCACACCAACAAACTGTGGGCAAAGTTGAAAGAGAGAGAATTAAATCAAAGATTACTGAAGGCTGTTATGAAATTATGTGAAAATAACACATAGGAAGTAAGGATAGCGAATAGTTGGACAGAAGAATTTCAGTTGAATCTGAGTTTATAGTAGGGATGTTAGCTGTCATTTACCTTCTTTAAGTTGTATCTTGGACTGATCCCTGAGACTTGACATAGAAAACGCCAGCTTATGCGAGCGGCAATTGAGGACTACAAGATATTTAGCCTATATTTTTCAGATTACCAGATTATACTAACACAAGATGAAGACGATCTAAGCCACGTGACTAGAAAGCTTAAAGAGGAATAGAGTAGGACAGGGCTGAAAATGTACAAAAAGAATTGTGAGTGCTCGGCTACTGGAAAGGAAAAAATTAGTAATTTGGTAGTAGATAGAGAAGTAGTCGTAAGTGTGCAAAAGGCAAAATATCTTGGTGTGTTATTTAATAAACAGGGTACAAGTAATGATAATACCTAGTACGATTAGTAAAGGAAGAGCTGTAAAAAGGGTAATGTACTGTGTTCTGTGGAATATAACTGTAAGAAGAATAACGAAGAAGAGAAAGACTACAGTACGGAGCGTAGTTTAGTATGGATGAGAAACCCGGGACTTTCTAACAAAAAAAAAAAAAATCCTTGCGGCTGAGATGGATTACTTAAGACGAAGCTCGAGCAGTATTAAGATGCATAGGATAAGGAATTGCCTAATCCGCCAAAAGATGAAAATGGATAGAGAAATACGTGACGACATCCAACAAAACAATCTGCTGTGATCTGACCATTTGAATAGGATGAACAATGACAGATACCAGCGGAAGAAAAACGGTCATCCACCACGCAACTGGCAAAATTATGTACAGGTGGCAATGTCGACACGGAAGAAGAATGCGACGGGAGGCGGAGAAGCGGCACCAGCCGCAGATAATCCGCAAGAAGAAGATGTAAATTGCTGACCACGAAATAGATGAAGGGATGAAGCTTGTCTGGAATGAAAACAACACGTCATGGATGAAGAAAGGAGGAAAAGGAAAGCAGTCTATCAAAAGTAAAGATGGCATCTTGGTCAAAAGAATCCATCAGTACGAAACATCGACTTTCATTTGAAGATGAAATCTCTGAGAATGTACGTCTGCAGTATGCATTGTATGGAGAGGAATCATGGATTGTGTGAAAACTGGTAAGCGAGATTGTCTAAGAGTTCGCGCGCTTGTATAGAGTACTACTGAAAATAGTTGTAGAGAGAAGAAATGTGGAAAACTTTGTTATGAAAGGGGTCAAGAAGTTCTGACATGTGTAGCAATGTCAGGAAATAACGCCCAAAGTGCGAGTGAGACACGTAGATAGTAAAAAGCATGGAAGAAATATACTGAAATATATGCAGCACATTAATGAGGATTTCGTGGGGTGTCGTTCAAATAGGTCAGTGGAAGACTAAACTAGAGCTACATACAAGACTGTGACTATAAAGGCTTCAAGTTTTGGGCTAAAAACCAGCACTTCGTTAACAAGGTTAAAATCTTGTCGACAATTTTTATCCGAAAAGACAGCGATGTTGTATGACAGCTTCTTCATAAGTAAAATTAGAAATGAAGTACTTTGTAATATCTGTGAAATTAGTGTTATTGTGTGTACTTTCACAAAACGCGAACAATCACAACAAAACAAACTGTAATCAGTGAAGTTATGTAAGTATATGCGTTTCACAGTTCCCTGGGATATCTAATGTAATGCTCATATAGGGTCAATCACGGGTAAATTAGGTGGCAGGCATAGGTTAAATTTTTGATACTGCAGTCAGTGTACAAAGAAGATCACCGTAAAATATTGCTCAAGTGTGTGGGACCCATGCAATATATAAAACAAATATAGCGGACAATGAAAGTATATAATGAAGGATAATACGATTGGTCCTACGTTTGTGTGCCACAAGAGAGAACGTCTCGGGTTAATTGTAAAATCTAGCAGACACTTGAAGGTGGGTATCAACTACCTTGCGAAATCCATGTACCAAGTTTCAAGAATCAATTCCATGTGATGGAATATACAGTCCCTTCCGTATCACTCGCGCAGTGACCGAGAAGACAAAATCAGATTAATTACAACGGGCACAGAAACTTTTAAGCAGACATTGTTCCTGCGCTCCGTTCGTGAATGGAACAGGAAGTAACCATAATATGCTATATAAAAAGTACCTCTTGCAGTGCGATTCACAAGGGACTGCAGTGTATTAATGTGGATAGCGGACTGGAGGGCTGAAATTTACTGGCCACAAATCGGATTATATTTTCTGTTACCGAATGATTTCAACCTAAATTTAAAATACGTCCTTCGAAAATACCATGTCACATTTCCTTTTCTGCCTTTCTGTAATCAAGGACTGACTTCAGTGACATATTGTTCTAAAAAAAGTCAGCTAACAGCTCTATTTTCTGTATACTTCACTCCTCACATTTACACGTAAGCCTATTTGCCATTGTCGGGAAAGGAGTATCAGCTTAGGATATTACATGCAGGTGACAACCCTTGAGCAAGATGAAAGAGGTGAAAGTGGCAATAAAACTGAAACAGATCTCTAGAACGGAAGAGCATTATGCAGAAGATGATAAAGGTGGGGATCACAGTAAAAATGCTGTACTGGATTTGGAAATATTTTAGAGTTGAATTCATGTCTGGTGGTTAGCAATGGAAGAAACAACTAATTAAACAGTAAGAACGTTAGTGAGTGTCTGTGGGAGCCTCAGGAAAAATTTGACAATGTTAAGTACACTTAATGGGATGAATGCATTTAGGAAAAGATTTGATAATTGCGAAGCCTTTGTAGTAGAGGAACATGTGTAAACGATGTAACCAATGAAACCAATTATTTATTGTACCGGTATGTATTGCACAGAAATGTAACTGAAAAATTTTTGGTAATTTATGTTGGTTTTCTACATTACTAAACAAGTTTCCAATTTTTATATTGGCAGAGAAATGTTGGGTAATTTTTATCAGAAATGGTAATCGTCGTCTGAAGACAACTTCAGGTGAGATATTTAAAAAGGATAAACAAACCCTTGACAGGATATACATCTCCCCCCCCCCCCCCCAGCCCTACTTCCCACGAATAAAGGCGCTCACTATACAACATCGAACTCGATTCAGATTTCATCATGGCAAATTCAAATTTATTGAAAAGTAAAATACCAGTGCCGGAAGAATACAATTACGAAATTTGTACGCCGATCGCAAACGCTTAAGAGATGATTTTTCTGATGAGTCGAAAAATGCAATTTTGCAGAAATGTAAGTAAAACTTCAAATTGCCAAATTCCTTATTTTACAATGTAATTTAGATCGCCCACAATCTTGACAATGTCAAGCATATATGAGGTGCAATTTTACTTTGAGTGCACCGTATGCTACGACATTTTATCTACATCTTTAGCCTATCTATACAAAATTTCTTTTATGCAGTAATTAATTAAAATGGTACATAATTCCAACTTTGTATTATGAAAACTAACCATGTTCAACCTCCTGGTAAATGGGGTTGTAGATGTCAGCCGGCTGCGAGTACGGATCCGGACACACGAATACCGTCGGTCTCTCCATGAAAGGATGACCGTTCTGGAAAGACGAAGCCTTCTTATCACCATCCTGAAAGCAAAAGAAGATACAGTTATGTTTTCGAACTTGTGTAGACGCTCTTGTTTCCATTCCTCGTGAAGTGCTACTGCTGGCCATTAATACCATAATGTTATTTAATGCTGCGGAATATGAACAAAATCTGGAAGGACTGGACAGGAACTATAAATCCAAATTTCTAAATATCCCAGTTCAACGAATATACTTTGTTGTTAAAGGTATCGCTCAACAGTACTGTAGTCGTTCGAAAAATGGGTGGGTACTGACGACAAGATTAACTGATATTTGGTGGTAAACTCACTAGTTCAATAGGAATTTAGAGAAACGTAAATTTAAACCAAAAAGAATGTTGGGAGAGGTATTAAAGTTCCGAGAGAAGGAATAGGAACCTCAAACAATCCCAGTGTCATTGTAGCTCTGTCAGAAACGGGAAAGTACCTGAAAGGTAAATTGTACGGAAAGAATAATGATCAGGAAACGTCAGCCAAAGTGAAAGAGGGGCACTACAGTGTACGAAAAATAAATCAGCTCCCTCTGAGCGAATTATTTTGGGATTTTTTTTTATTTAGACGGTAAAGTAACTAAGGAAAACAGATATTTATATCCAAATTTTAGATTGCCAACAGAAAAAATATATTTCATGAGGAAAAGAGAAATATGATAACATCTAAGTAAATTTATGTTTTCTCAAAGATTTTTGTCAGGAGTTTGTATGCGAAATGTAGACGAGAAACGGTACACACCATAGAAGAATTATAGTGCTACACAACTTTATTATTACGGAAGAGTGCTGAAGATGTGTGGACAGATTAGATAAATAATGAACTGTATTTCTGCCGGTATCCTTCTTTCATTCTGTTTGCCATTCGTCGCCCATGGGCGTTATAATGTTCATCTTTGCCTCGGGGTGGTAGTGCCTCCTTGAGGCCGTTCCGCTAAGTTTTCTCCGAAGCGGGGAAAAATGGGCAGTGTACTCTGAACGCTGGAGCAGCCTGGTTCCGCAAGGCTTTGTAAACAAGTGGCTGACTGAGCAGGCGCAGCTAAGGGAAGTGTGCCAGGCTTGTGCTGTGCCTTGCCCACGGTTGTTTCAGCTGGTGGCTGAGTGGCATTTGTGTTAGACTCTGCATTACCATTCAGTGTTGTTTGAACTGGAATTAACTACGATACCGCTGGTGGAATACGCTAACGCAGCTAAACTTCCAGGAGGGGAGCTGTTTTCTTATGGAGACAGGCAGTACCAGGAATACCGAATTTAGCGGTACGTTTCTTCTGTGACGTTAAGTGTTGGGTTCAGCTACTCTACACACAAGTGCTGTTCTTCTACAGTGCTGAATTCAACAACTGCTGTCCAAAGCTCATTTCCGAGCCCTAAGCTATTGATTAAGAGCTCACTGGCAGCGTAACTCATTTAACTATCTTTTTACCTTGGGGCTTTCGTTGATAAACGTCTTTGCCACCGCGAGGATTGGCGTTAATGTGAAAAATCACCAAGTCAAACAAGTAATAAATAGACTTACATAAGTTTACATTTTAATGTTTAGTGTACTGACTGATCTAATATTATGAACCACAGTGGTGTCCAGGAAGAATAATGGAAAAATTTAATTTTGAGAAATATTTTTGTAATTCTTACTGCTTTCAATATTTATCGGGCTTCCGAGATGTTCCAGAAGGTGAGTGGAATTCCATACAATAGTGATTTTATGAGGTTTAACGTCAACATATTTAGTGATCGAGCTCATTAAACTTCGAAGTAGTCAGTGTGAGTTCTTATATCTTCTATTGTATATGATTATAATTCTGAGAAACTTTTTATATATTTCTTACCGAAGTGTGGAGAGTTATTTCGAGTGGCACTGGGTTATTATAGCTTGAGTCATGGCTGGGCTGGACAGCATGTAATAGCCACAGGTACAAACTGGTACGATGGGAGGCGTAATCGTTGCTTGACGAGTACTAATATGTGTTACTTTCCAGATGACCAGAGTCATTTTCTTACGTAATCTTTCACGTTGGGAAAAGTGGAAATTAGACGTTAAAGTTTATATCCTGTGGATGCACTTCGTCTAAGTGGAATTTTTTCTGCTTTATATTATTTGTAGTAATTCTGTCCTCATTTCCTTTGCAGATGAACCTGAATTTGTGAAACAATTTTACTAACTAATTTTATGTTTTTTAAAAAGTTATTTTACTAACCAGTTCTACGTTTTAATTACAAAACGTCTGAAGTTGTCATTCTGCACGTTTTTCTTACCCATACCTCACTCCACAAATAACGGCACTACAGTTTTAAACTTCGCAGTATCCCTTCTCGATAGGAACTAGAACTGCTGGAGAAATGGCTAGGTAATGCCCTAAAGGATTGTTTCCACAGTGAATGTGTCAGTCTGTTGCGGAGTGTACGGTATAGAAGAGAGGGGCTGCCGGTGAAGATGAGAGTGAGAGTCTGAATCGTGACACCATGGCTCAGTTCGTAGCAGCAGTGACCGCAAAAGGTAAGGTCCCGGTTCCGAAAGCGATGAGCAGTTTTAATCTGCCAGGAAGTTTCAGAACAGCGCTCATTCCTATCCTGACATCCTAAATTTTGCCGAGCAGTACGGTCAACAATGCCACCGTGTACAGAAGTGGTGATGTATGAAGCACTTACTATTAGAGGACAGGTTTAAAATTAAGCACAAAGGAATCACGATAAAAACTGAAAACTAAGCGTCAGCTTAGTATTCATTTGCTAAAAATCAGTAAATTAATTCTGTATAAACGAATTAAGTATCTAAACACTGTTTTTTCTCCTTATTACAGGAGTTTATTCGCCCAAATAGCATAAGAACACCATGGTTACTAGTTTCAGAGAAATTAAATCGCCCTCCGCACATCATTTGTGTAGAATTTGTTTTTTACTTATTTATTTTGCACGGGTAATCCACATGCTTGACTGTAATTTATATAAAGGTAGAGTTATGGAAAATTCTAAAGTCAAACCAACGAATCTACGAAACCAGACGAATCTACTGGATAGGAATTGAATCTAATTATGCAAATGCTTCTGTTTCCATCTTGTTTCATAACTCTATTGAATTTTTCTTCAATTTCTTTAGCGTATGCAGTGTTTTCCATTTTCTTCGTGTTAACACTGTGATTTTTAGAATATGAAAATTGTTTCAAGACCGGACTGCAGTTTGTCGTCTAGCTTAACTAGCAATACATGTCTCTCTCTCTCTTTCTCTCTCTCTCTCTCTGTCTCCATATCCTAATTTTTTAAAGGGAAAAACTGGGTAATAACTGTCGTAACAGTTTTTCTTTTTTTTTTTTTTTTTTTTAATGAGGAGTTAGCTTTGGTCTTCAGTGACTGCTTCGGAAATTCTTCCCATTTGCCTCTCTTTAGTTCTTATTAAGTATTGTAACTGAGTCATTATTTAAGACTTCTTTTGCTATCTAACAAGCCACTTAGCTAAAGTTACGGGACGAAAGAGAAGATTTTCTTTCCTGTGGTCGTACTTGTGTGGAGCTGGACAGGTTAACAGAATAGCAGTTGGAAGCAGAAGACCGAAAAGTTGGGCTTTTTAGGTACAGGTTTTCAGCGTGGACATGCCAAATTTGTACCTAAATTTAAATCACACAATACGTGTATATCTTTATACCGTTGTGATGTCGTGCCTGTACACAGCCTTTTATTTTTATTTTTTGTTCGATCTGTTACCGAGTGAAAGTCAATACACACTAATAAGGAAGTATGGTAATTTTCGAAATTTTTACTAAGATGTGTTCCACTGTATCTGGTACAACAGCTGACACTCGTACACATAGATGAGACTGTGTCACAGTAGATCACGCAAGACCTAATTTTTTTTATACACTCTGCGTAAGCCCCAGATGGGAAAAATGTATCTTTTCTATTACAACGACTTTCAGCGAGTCACACATTTTCGTCAGTTACTAGACTGGTAAATACTTGAAAAAAAAATAAAGCACCTGATGTTATTTTAACTACACATATATTTGAGTAAAGACGAACGTTTAAGAATTGAGACACATGAATATGTAGTGTCAGTCGAAAATTTGTTGCACAGTACAACATGAACCCAGATAGCCACCTTATCACGAGCAGTGGCCTTAACCATTCTGATATCAGAGCACACGTACTGGCCCGAATCAAACATTGAGGGTCAATGATGTTTCCAATTATGATACTAGCACTGGGGTTAACGGAGTTACGGTGGACCGCTCCTAGCCCTGACACTTGGAATGTGCACGGATTTAAACGCACTATATTGTTGTCATTGGTATCATTTCATGTCGTTTCTTCTTCACTAATTCATCCCCAACGATTCACTGATCTCATTTCGACTGAAAAAGAGTTCACTATATTAAGGGGAGATTGTATGTCAAATTAAGTGAAATTTGACGTTTTCTGTTTTCTGTTCCAAAATGTGTTTTAGACTTTCTTGAACATTTTGGTATATCATATATTAAAAGTAGACTATTTTATGACCTTCAAACAATATTTTAAATTTGAAATGTGACAGAGAATTTTGGGGACCTCGTGTACATTGCCAAAGCTGAAGAATCACATCTTGGGATTTACAGAGCCTCAGGCTGTGAACTGTCTTGTTTTGATGCCACTGCTACGTCTCAGACGTTGGCACTACAAATAAACAAATTTTTGTTTGCGGCATTAGTTTGCATGAAAATTGTTTGGTAGCCTGCGATTTCTGTACTGTACTTTTATTGTACTGAACTTTCATACGTATATAAAATGATTAAGACCAAAAATATGTTTAGAATGCAAATCTGGGGGTAAAAGATATGTCAGATGCATACTGGCGTCAAAATTTGTAGAAAACATGTGTGAAATCAGGGAAGGAAGTGTAAATAACTAGAAGAATATGTCTGGAATTACTGTCCCCTGTAGTGCTCGCTGTAGGTAAATGTGAGCTGGGTTTTCTGACTAGTTTTGGCAGTAATCGTAACAATCAGACCCACATTCAACGATTTGGTAAATTCAGAGCTGGTAAAGGAATATTTGTATGGAAATAACCCAGAATGTTAGTGAACCCTTCAATACTTCTGTGAGGTGTCGTGTGCCTAGATTGTTCTTGCTGGCCTCATGACTCTAAACATAACTGATGTTGTAAAACTTTTCGATGGTAGGAACTATAAAAGACTGAAGGTTCTGGAGAAGGTAGGGGTGAGATTAGGCCAGAACACAGCTCCAGGACTGTGAGAACTGGTTATGCTTCATGTAGATCAAGCAGAGCTTGCTGTTCAGAAAATGACAAAAAGAAGCAAGGTACAAAAGACGAAGGGAAGAACTCGGCGACTGTGACACTGAAGATGGCACAGATAATGGCCAGGACAATTGCATTGAATGAATAAGTCAGTATAAAAATTTGTAATTAGATAAAACTTTGAACTTCAGAACCTCTCAACTACTGTTTTTCTGTAAATGACACATTATCTCCAAAAGTACTGGTGGTATAATCGTGAAATTTTCGCAGCATGCCAAGAAGACATTCAACATATATAGCTGTTCACTGTTACGTTCATTTAATTACACATTTCTGCTAGAAAAATTAAGAGTTAGCAGTAAATATCGTAACACAATTTCAATAAATCCAATTCAGAACATCTACAAAAGCACATTAAATAATTATGGGAAACTTAAAGTTAGTGACGTAAGAACTATCCCAGAAAATGGGTCATAAATTCTGATACTTTAATACTGGCAGCGTACAGTGAAGCGACAAAATCGTGAGATAGCGACATGCACGTATACAGATGGTAGTAATATCGAGTACACAAGGTATAAAACGGCAGTGCATTGACAGAGCTATCTTTTGCATTCAGGTGATCCACGTGAAAACGTTTCCGACGTAATTATGGCACCATGGCAGGAATTAACAGCCTTTGACGGCAGAATGCTAGTTGGAGCTTGACGTATGGAACATTTCATTTGGGAAATCGTTAGGTACTTCAATATTTCGAGATTTATAGCGTCAGGAACGTACCGAGAATACCATCAGGTATTACCTCTAACAGCTACATCGCAGGGGCCGACGAACTTTACTTAACGATCGACATCAGCGGCGTTTACGTACAACTGTCAGTGCTAACAGACAAACAATTCTGAGTGGAATAACGTCAGATGTACGACGAACGTATTCGCTACAACATAGCAGAAAAACATGGCGTTAATGGGCTATGGTAGCAGACGACTGATGCTAGAACCTTTGTTTGTCAGCACGATATCGCTTGCAGCGCCTCTCCTGTGCTCGTGGCCAAATTGGTTGGACAATAGACGACCGTAAAACCATGGCCTGGTCAGTGAGTCACGATTTCAGTTGGTAAGAGCTGATGGTAGGGTTCGAGTGTGGTGCAGACCACACAAAGCCATGGACTCAAGTTGTGAACAATGTTTATGTATTTTTGCAGGTGGGGATATTCAGCCGCCAAATAATTGCCAAAATTCATTATGAAACCTTGCATAATTTGCTACGAGTTTTGGTCAATGACCATTATCAAAAGTAGCTGGCGTAAACGGTGGGCAAGCTATACCGTAATTAGAACAAAGGTAATTTACTATTTAAAGCCCACCATAGTACGTAAAACTATTCTCACAATAATAATTGTGTACAATAATTTTCGTCAAGAAGCAGGTTCACATGGACAGCCAGTAGTGTGTTACTAGCTGTCGATGTGTACTTGTTTCTTGACGAAAATTACCGTACACAGTTCGAGTGCAGCGAATTGTGCAAAATAAATGACTGCTGTAGGTTTCACCCTGAATTTTAACAGTTGTCAACAAGGCAATGTGCGAGCTGGTGGTGTCTCTATAATGGTGTGGGCTGGGCGCTCTGGTCCATCTGAACGATCAGTGCCTTGAAATGGCTATGTTCGGCTGCTTGGTGACCACCTGCAGGCATTCTTGGACTTTATGTTGTAAGTAGGCTGTTTATGTTTTCTCTATGTAAGTAGGCTGTTTATGTTTTCTCTATGTAAGTAGGCTGTTTATGTTTTCTTATTGGCAACGTTACATAGCGCTCAATATGAAAATCACTGGCTGTGCTGTGTGCAGTCTGTGGCTAGTTTGCATTGTTGTCTGCCATTGTAGTGTTGGGCAGCGGCAGCTGGCTGTGAACAGCGCGTAGCGTTGCGCAGTTGGAGGTGAGCCGCCAGAAGTGGTGGATGTGGGGAGAGAGATGGCGGAGGTTTGTAATTTGTCATGAACTGATATATATATTATGACTTGTGATGATATCAAGGTAAATACATTGTTCGTTCTCTATTAATATCTTTCATTTGCTAACTATCCCTATCAGTAGTTAGTGCCTTCCATAGTTTGAATCTTTATTTAGCTGGCAGTAGTGGCGCTCGCTGTATTGCAGTAGCTTGAGCAGCGAAGATTTTTGTGAGGTAAGTGATTTGTGAAAGGTATAGTTTAATGTTTGTCAGGGCCATTCTTTAGTAGGGAATTTTGAAAGTCAGATTGCGTTGCGCTAAAAATATTGTATGTCAGTTTAAGCACAGTCATGTATAATTGTTCAAAGGGGACGTTTCATATGTCGACCCTTAGCCTAGGATACCTCACTGGAATCTTCTGATTTTTTCTTGTAGTTTGTGTATTTAGTGTAGCTTTTGTTTATTGCTAGCGCGTAATTGTAGAGAGAATTTCCTTTGTAGTTGCAGTCTTTCATTGTTGTATAGTAAAACAGTTGTGGCATGCATGTAGATTTGCACCAAGTATTTCGCAGCTGCGCTTGCAATTAACTAGATATTATTTGAGTGCTATGTTAATGTGTTCTCTTATTTTTGATCTTCAAATTGTGTTTTTCTGTGTTGTCGTGTGAAATACTGTTACAATAATGGCGTGTGAAAAACGTAACACTAGGCTCCAAACTAAACTGAGAAATAATAGTGATGACGAGCGTAGCTTATCAGCGCCGCCGAGTAATGAATTTACTAATGTTCAAAGTAGTAATTTGGTAACTGTGCACAGGGAAATGGAGCGGGCGTCAAACAATGGCGTGGACAGTGAAACAATTATTGAAGAGGGAAGCATTATCGATCGACCGGTCGGCAATAGCTCGCCTCAGGAAGCCGAAATGACACGACACGATCTCGCAAATACTGTAGATTCAGGTTTTGGATCCTCACCGTTTTCTCAAATAAGTCAAGACACATTTTCAGCTTGTCAAAATGTGAATGTTGCCGGTGCAAATGCACTGCTGAAAAGAGTAGAGGAACAGATTCCAGACACTAATGCATTGTTGTTACAATTAATACAACAAATGGGACAGACACAGCAAAAGCTTAAAAAGTTAGACACAATGGAACAACACCAGAGACAAACACAGCAACAGTTAGACACAGTGGAACAAAATCTCAAAAAGTTAGACTCATTGGAACAAACTCTCGAACAAACACGTGAGGATTTAACTGCTGAGTTACATAACATTGAATCGAAATGTCAAAAAGTCTGTAATGACGTAAAAACTCAAATTTGTGAGCATTTTCAACCTATTTTTTCGCGTCATGAAAATGCATTACAGAATCACGAAGCAGCCATAAAAGAACTGCAAACTATTGTTCATGAAAATCACAACACCTTGCAAGCTAAAATTGACGCAGTTGCATCTACCGATTCGGTTACGCAACTTGCAAAAAGTCAAGAAAACTTAAAAGACACAGTAGATACGATTTCAACACAAATGGACACTCTGAAACTTGGTTCAGAAAAACACACTGAGGAAATGTGTTCATTATCAGAGAAAGTAGTTGAACTTTCGGATCAGCTAAATAATTTATCTACGAAGGTAGATGATAATCTGAATGACGCAAAACCGGTAGTCTTTAATGACACAGAACAGAGCGAACAAATTAGGAAACTGAAACAAAATCTGAATCAAATTGATACGCAACACCAAAGAGAAATCCGGGAAGTACAAGATCAGCTGACACAGGTAATACAAGAATTACGTATTTCAGAAGACACTCGCGCTCCAACACGGGAAGAGGAACTTAGAAATACGCAAAAGCCACAAAATAATAACACAGGGCATTTCGGTAATTATGAAAGAAATTGGCAAGGTACACCGAATTTTGAGATGGAACCGCCGACACGACGTAACTATGACCGAGATGCTACTCGCCGACACGATGATTTTGACTATAAGCTGTTCATGACTACACGTAAATTCAAAACATTTAAGAATTCTGGCAACGACATTCATCCACAAGCATGGCTCCATCAATTCTCTCATTGTTTTCCTCCCAACTGGTCATTAGAACACAGATTAGAATTTATGTGTGGCTACTTGGAGAATGAACCAGCTGTAAGAATGCGATCAGTAATTCACGATTGCCACAGTGAAGGAGAGTTTTACCATGCCTTCCTCTCAGCATATTGGTCTCAAGCCACACAAGATCGTGTAAAACATAGCATCATAATGATGAAACATTTCGAACAATCTGAATTCTCCAGTCTTGTGAAATATTTTGAAGACATGTTGCACAAGAATCAGTATCTTTCAAACCCATACAGCCCCTCAGAACTCATCCGCATTTGCTTAATCAAACTGCCTGAACATTTACGACATATTATTTTGGCAGGACGTTGCAAAGACGACATTGAAGCTTTTCAGGGACTTTTACAAGAATTAGAAATTGACACTGACAATCGCGGAACGCGAAACCAGGAACACAACAATTACAGGTCACATCCGTCGCAATTCCGCGATGAAAGAAATAATAACTGGACACGACAAGGCTATTCTCACAACGCAAATCGTGACCAAAACAGACACCACCCGTATGACAACCGTTGGCAGAGCAGTAATAATTACAGGGAAAGATCACCTCTCCGTGGTAATGACTATCACAGAGACAATCAGAGAAACAGACAATATGGGAACCAAAACAATTATTATCAAGGGAGACAGAATAACTTTAGACGCAACGGTCCAGCGCGCAGTTACGATTCAGGGAGAAATTCTCCACCACTTAACCGACAAGAAAGAAACTACAGGAGCTATCGACATGACGACAGACGATGTGATCGTAACGACAGACCTGAATTGCATCAGAACTGGCGGGATTTAAACAGGGCAGGGCCCTCTCGAGGAGGTGAATTTGTAGAAGTTAGGTCTCCAAATCCCAATAACGACGCGCGCCAACAAAGGAACAGACAATGACTCGCACAGCAGGCAGCCGCGTGCGCCCGCTGGCTCCGAGAAAAATAACATAAGACGCTAACCTTGAGAAAAATTCCAGTATTCTTTACGGACGAATACCGCATGATAATTGCATTCAAGTTGAAATTCTGCGTACTAGGAAGAGTAAAGGTTTACACCATATTTCATATGTAAAACCATTTATTGGGAGATAATCTGCTTTTTAACTTTGTCTTTGCCATAAAACGTTTCGCTTCACATTTCTAGTATGCTTTGTCAGACTTAAGAAACTGTTACCATGCAACAATGTTTGAAGTTAAATATCCAGTCAAGAACCAAGAGAACTTATTTAAACAGAAATGACGAATGCATTGTTATAGTGAACAGACGTCACAGTGTTATTGTGTGTGTACATTCTTGCTTGTTTGTTGCACGATTACGTAACGACTATAAGGCTCACATACTTAGAACATTTACCAGTACTGCTAATGAGATTTTAATGCAACATTTTGGTTTATTTGAAAATACATTCTGAATTTAAAGTGCTTTCTGAGAGATACCAGATGACACAGAGGTTAGTTTATGTGACAGCTACACGATTTTTATCACGACGCTACTAATGAGTGACAATTTACAATGTTGCTTTTGCGGTGTATGTGTTTTATATTTGCACAGTTTTCTGAATTCTTCTGGAAAGAAAAACATGTTTTAGTAGTAACTTTTGTGGTATAGCAACAATGAGACAGCCTTTTTCGTGGCACAACATTACGTGACAGTACAGTACTTTCTTCATCACAACAATAAGCGTAATAACTAAGATATCTATACATAAAGCATTTCACTTTTGTTTATCATGAGGTAAGTACATTGACTTCTGCAGAACTTAGCTTTCGGAGGACGATAAGTACGACACTTCCACAGAATTATCTTACAGCAAGACGCACATTTAGCGCTACAGGACACGCATTTGAGTGATTAATGTTGTACTTAAAACATTTATTTTTAAAGATTTTTGAATTACAAAGAAAGTTTTCCGTGATACATTTCATTCCATTGCTGTAATCTGTAACACCTGAGGGTATAATTACATTAATCCTCAGGGGGGTTACACACTTACTTTGTGTACCATGTGTGTGGCAACCACAAGGAACCCTAGCTAATATGGTATTTGCTTATACAACTTTACACATCGGTACCATATTTCTCTAACACACAAATTACACAGCTATCTGATCATTTAACTGAGAGATAAACATTTTTTTTACTACGTCAGTGACAGATGTTTACGTAATTACACAGCTGGATAGCTTCACACTTATGAAACTGTATTTTGTCTGTGCATTGTAAACTCTTCATATTTTTTTGGAACCATTGTGATACTATGAGAGCTTTGAATGATGTATTTGGTAAAGGGATTATGATTTTTAAAGTACGTTTGAGGCAGATGACACTTTTGACATGAGCAGAGAATTTTTTTTAATTATTGGAGGAAGCTACGACGATTTTGAGATTTGACTGAGGTGTTATGATGTTATTTTTACGACGACGATGTGTATTATGCTGCTGAGGTATGTTTACGATTAATAGGCTGAGGCTACTATATGAGTTATTTGATTATGCTTCATATTTATAATGACGAAATATTGACGAGTGTCGATGGATACGTATATGTGTAATAAGGTAAGGAGTAATGAATAGTGGGTAGGGACTCTTGACTTGTGGAAAAGGATGTTGGAAACCAAGAATCGTACTTTAAGAGTTATGACATGTGTGAATCATGTGTGAATGTATCACAATGCCACTGAACATTTTTTGGACACTGTTATATTCATAGGATTTTGTTTCTACAGATTTGCAACGCTAATTCTTGACCTGTGAACTATTTTTATGTGAGACTGTCACTTTAGCGAAAATTGCTGTCGTAAATATTTCCGTACGAAAGTTAAGTGACCACCTGCACGTAATGCGTCGCGGGCACCCAGCTGTGTCAGACGCCTGGAGAAAAAGTCATTAGCGCGTGCCTTTCAGAGCACAGGAAGAAAGAAAAAAAAAGAAAGGGAAGGCCATTATCCTGGCCATTGTCATTCCTTTAGAGAAAGCATCGCAAAAACGACACGGTCGAACTTGAAAACATATGATTACACTAGCTCTTAATTTACGATATTTACTGAAATGCCTAATAAAATGACAAGAAATATTTTTACATCTGCACACCTGATTATGACAAGCGTCTTTCTATGAGAGTTGAGAGAATTTCTACTAACTTACGAAATGCCACATGACTATTGAATGATATTTTTATGCTTTGCTTTTCATAGTTGCTTATTTCATTTGACATCTGTTTTCCAGCTGTGTTGCAGCTTTGCTTTTATAAAATAAAATGCATTTGCTAATGTGAACACTTTCTGTCAACAGATCTATTAAATAATTATTTTATGATCCACATTCTTAAAAAAAGGAGCACTTGGAAAGGAAAGAACAATAAGAAGGAACTAGTAACTGCATTCATAATTTTCTTTTCAAGTAATTGGTAACTTTTTGGTAGAATAACTTCTTGTGGTGCACCACTTTAATTACATAGACATTAAGATGTGAATATACATTTCCCTTATCTGCATTGTTGTTTAGTGTAATATTTTTTCTGCTTGCGCTATGTCATGTTTAGGTATAAGTTGCTGCTGTTTGCCAGGCATAGTGTTATTGAATTTGACTTTTGCTCATTTATGCTGCTAGCTTTGCCAATTTGCATTTTTTTGCATTGCTGTTTGTGTTGATTTGTTATGTGATGCTGCATTGCCTCGTCCCTTAGTTTAGCATCTGAGCTCAGTAGATTTAAGTTAGCTTAAGAGGGGGTAGCCTCTAAGAGAATGAGTTGCGATGAATTGGAAGAAATGCATTGAGAAAACAGGTTTAGGTAGGATTTTCTTGGAAATAAATGTTGAGGTAAGAAATGTGTGAACATATAAATACAGAAAGCATGCTTGGATAGAATTTTTTTGGTGGAAACAAAGGATGAAATAAGAGGAAAGATATATGAAGTTTTGGGTTGGACTGCAGTACCAAATGTTACACTGAAAACGAACCCTGTCCTTTCCTATTGGTGTTATCCCACTATGTGTTTGTGTACCCTTGAGTATTTGTTTTCTTCCTGTCTCTGTGTACTGTTTCATAGAATTTTTTTCTCTTCTAATACTAAGCTATATTCACTATGAGGAGGAATACTGTTATCCTCAAATATAAGTTGCATTAATAATATGTTATTTTCTTTGTAAAGTTGTTTACAATTCTGTTCTGTTTCAATGTTCATGTGTGAAATTAATGTTTCGAAAACTATTCTCATTATTTTATGTATGTACTTATGTCACTATTTTTGTAACACTGATGTATATGTTTATTTCTATTCTTTTGTAAAGCCTGTACTACAAATGTTATCTGTATTATTATGTTTTTAATGATGTATTTTGTACCTTTGTAATTGTATTCTTATGTTATAAAATTGTAATTGTCACCAGTTCATGACATTATTAACTTGTTAGTTACATTTCACTGCACACGTTTCTGTTGGTCATAGTATGTGGACAATATGTGAGAAGTAGGGACTGTTAGTGTTTGCACGTGTGTTAATAACTCAGCAAGGGACTGGATAACAGCCATGCTGGTTCTAAGGACAATTTCAAAAACTTTGTGAGTGCACAAGTGGTGGTTTATGGACTTGCTATATTCTCTGCAAGACTCTTCGATGGTGATTGTGCACCTGCACAGTCGCAACAGATGGCTGCTGGCCATTTCTACAAGGACTACAGTGGGTCTACACCTTTGCTGACTCACCAGTACCATTATTTCTACAAGGCCTGCAGTGGGTCTGCACCTCTGGTGGCCCACCAATACCGTAATCTCTACCAGGACTACAGTGGGTCTGTTCTGTGATGACCTACCTACCAATATTCTTCAAAACGTCGAATGACTCTGCTGTGGGTTTGCTATGTTGTGGCCCATTACCTGTCTGCATGTCAAGAGTCAGCACTGTCTTTCCGTTGGAAGGACAACACTACTTCTTCAAGACTGCATGGAAATCCACTACTTCTATGTGCATTTTCTTTAACTGCTCAGACTTTGAGAAAAACTCTGCATTTTTACTGTGATGAACAATGTGAACTGTCTTTATGGACTGTGAGAAATTTTTAGCTTTTGACCAACATTGTATCAATAAGTGTGTGCATTTGATTTCTTTGTTATTGTAATTATGAAAAATTTTATCAAATCATTATTGGCCACTGCCCAAAAAAAGTTTTGTAAAATTTTTTGTGGGGAGCATGGGGGCTATGTAAGTAGGCTGTTTATGTTTTCTCTATGTAAGTAGGCTGTTTATGTTTTCTCTATGTAAGTAGGCTGTTTATGTTTTCTTATTGGCAACGTTACATAGCGCTCAATATGAAAATCACTGGCTGTGCTGT
Organism: Schistocerca piceifrons; assembly: GCF_021461385.2. NCBI lineage: Eukaryota > Metazoa > Arthropoda > Insecta > Orthoptera > Acrididae > Schistocerca > Schistocerca piceifrons. The sequence goes on along the minus strand of NC_060141.1, from coordinate 600,077,288 downwards.
GTGCAGTCTGTGGCTAGTTTGCATTGTTGTCTGCCATTGTAGTGTTGGGCAGCGGCAGCTGGCTGTGAACAGCGCGTAGCGTTGCGCAGTTGGAGGTGAGCCGCCAGCAGTGGTGGATGTGGGGAGAGAGATGGCGGAGGTTTGTAATTTGTCATGAACTGATATATATATTATGACTTGTGATGATATCAAGGTAAATACATTGTTCGTTCTCTATTAATATCTTTCATTTGCTAACTATCCCTATCAGTAGTTAGTGCCTTCCATAGTTTGAATCTTTATTTAGCTGGCAGTAGTGGCGCTCGCTGTATTGCAGTAGCTTGAGCAGCGAAGATTTTTGTGAGGTAAGTGATTTGTGAAAGGTATAGTTTAATGTTTGTCAGGGCCATTCTTTAGTAGGGAATTTTGAAAGTCAGATTGCGTTGCGCTAAAAATATTGTATGTCAGTTTAAGCACAGTCATGTATAATTGTTCAAAGGGGACGTTTCAATGTTCCAAAACAACGACGGAATTCGTGTTGATGACGATGTACCATGGGACCGAGTAATAATTGGTTCAAATGGCTCTGAGCACTATGGAACTTAACTACTGTGGTCATCAGTCCCCTAGAACTTAGCACTACTTAAACCTAAGAAACCTAAGGACATCACATACATCCATGCCCGAGGCAGGATTCGAACCTGCGACCGTAGCAGTCGCGCGGTTCCGGACTGCGCGCCTAGAACCGCTAGACCACCGCGGCCGAGTAATAATTGTTCCCGATTGATTTAAAGAACGTTCTGGACAATTCGAGCGAATATTTTAGCTACCCAGATCGCTCGACAGGAGCGCTATAGCCGGCCGCTGTGGTCGAGCGGTTTCAGGCGCTCAGTCCGGAACCACGCGGCAGCTACAGTCGCAGGTTCGAATCCTGCCTCGGGCATGGATGTGTGTGATGTCCTTAGGTTTATGTAGTTCTACGTCTAGGTGACTGATGACCTCAGATGTTAAGTCCCATAGTGATTAGAATCATTTGAACCATTTGAGTCCTATAAAAACGTTTATAGGACATATTCGAGAGGTCACTTCGTGCACAAAATCCGGCACCGGCTTTACTTTCGGAATTGCGGACAGCTATAGAGGCAGCATGACTCAGTACTTCTGCAGAGTACTCTCAAAGATTTTTCGAGTCCAAGACACATCGACTTGCTGCACTACTCCGGGCAAAAGCAGATGCGACACGATAGTAGGAGGTATCCCACGACATTTGTCACCTTAGTGTAAGTGATACACTCTCCCCTTAAGCGCGATCTTATTAATGCTATACAGGTGTTTGCCAGGAGACGCCCGAGAGTTACAGGTAAGGCGGAGGAGTGCCGTACCAGCAGGATGGGCGGCGGGGTCCTGGCGCCGGCCGCAGCAGCGCGATGGACCGACGTCTGCGGCGGAAGCACCACACCCGGCGAGACGCTGGTCCCCGACTGCAGACCCGCCGCCTGGCTCGGTGCGGGTTTGAAAGGCATCAGAATGGGCGCCGGTCTTTTCCTCTTGTACCTGACACAAAAAGCATGACAATCTTTATACCGTCGAAAGGGGTTACTTTGGTCCTTGCCGGGTTACTTTGGTCCAACACAAAAAAAAAAGATTTACATTTTTGTGGTGAACAAGCAAAACAAAATATATTGGTATTTTTGGATTTGAAATATGTTATACTCTACCTGAGGGTATTTTAATAATTTCGAGTAACTTAAAAATTTTTACCATTGGCAACACTGTAGTTTTTGTACACCTTTGGTTTGATGCGTGATTTGTTTACCCCCAGACTTTTCATCGTGGACGAATTCAGTAACAAGATGAAAACAAGCTAAGCGTCAAAATATCATTTTTCGTAACCTGTTACCAATTTGTGAAAATTGCTTTTCCTTATTCTGTTTTTTACACAGTACATGTTTAACTTTTTGTAAACTTCACCTAAAAACTAGTTTCCCGAGACTGCTTTGTACCAGGACTAATTTGGACTATAGCAGTCCCATCAATTTAAAGACATGGTTTTACTTCTAAATTAAAACAAAAATATTTTTACTAACAGTTTTTTATACGTTACTTTTGTTCAATTTTATTATGGTTATTTTTGTTCCAGTTGTCGATCGCAGAATGATGAGAACCTACGAGAGAAAGCCAGGTTCGAGAAAGTACACTGATTATAACGCTGAGACTTTGGAAACTTGTTTGAAGGACATACGAAGTGGAGTAAGAAGATAACGAAGTGCAAGTCAGTGTTACAATGTACCCAGAAGCACAATAGTAAACAAGCTTAAAACCTATGGGTTACCGGTACCGGTAAGCCTACCTGCAAAAAAACATGGCCATCCTACAGTCTTCAATCAAGAAGATGAGCGAGACTTCGAGACTCATTTTGACAAGTTAGCTACATTTGGATTTAATATCACTGATCTTGATTTAAGATACTCCATAAAATACTGTCTTGACAAACAGGAGCGTACAGTAAAGAGTTTTAAGAACAACTTTTCAGGTCCCAATTGGGCAGCGTCATTTGGAAAACGTCACCCTGAGTTAGAGGTGTGCACAGCAAGTAACATTAAACGAGTAAGGGCTGCTATTGATGCAACTGTAGTCAGTGATTATTTTGACAACATACAAACTCATCTCAGTAACGTTCCAGATGAGAACATATGGAATAATGACTAGACGAACGTGTGAGATGACCCTGGAGCAAGCAAGATTTGTACGAATGAAAGGGGGCAGAAGTACGTTGAACGCGTAATGGAGTCAACAAAGTCTTATATTTCTTGAACGTTTTGTGAAAGTACCTGTGGACAGATGTTACCACCCTACGTGGTGTATAAGTATGAGCACTTATGGTCTACATGGACTGAAGGTGGTCCTACGGGATGCAGGTACAACAGAACAAGAAGTGAGTGGTTTGATTCGTGGACATTCCAAGATTTATTTATGACCACCTAACTTCCTCGGTTGAAAAAGCTGTCTAGTGTCATGGTTGTGATTGGGGACAACTTAAGCTCCCATATTAACTTAGAAGTTGTGAAAGCTTGTGACGATAACGATCTAGAGTGTGTGTGTATGGCACGGAACTCGGACACATATCACCCAACCACTGGACGTTACTTACTATGGCCTTATGAAAAGGGAGTGGCGTAAGCTATTGGCTTCGTGGAAGGAAAAAAGGAAAATAAAAGTCAAAGACGGTCTTGCCCAAGGATCAATTTCCTAAACTGCTAAAACAGCTGGTTGATTGTATGTACAGAAGGAGGGAAATATGATATCTGGATAAAAAAAAAAAACAGGTATCATACATTTTGGCAGAACCAAAGTACTGCATCGCTTCCCTTAACATAGTAACTTCAACAATCCTATGAAAAGTCTAATTGCAGAAAGTTTCATGCACCACCTTGCACAAGAAGGAAGGATGTGAGAAAAAGTACTAGTCCAACTCAGAAGTTGGACGTTCAGCTGGAAAAAGTTTTTGTTCAAAGTTCTTTGATGAGTCCAGCGAAAATGAAATGGACTTCGAAGACTCGTCAACTTCTACATCTAAGCCGAAAAAAGGAGCCCGACGTAGAAAGCAAGAACCAGCAACCGAATCAAATAATTCTAATTGTTACAGCCTTCATGATAACAGTGCTTCTGATGATGGCTCACATCTTTCTTTAACTGAAAGTGAATCTCAAGATTTCGATGAAGAAATTGGTACCATCGAACCTGTAGAGGAAACACTACCAGCACCGGACCTAGAATCATTACAACGTAACTTGAAAGAAGACGACTTTGTTATTGTCATGTATGAAGGAAAGCACTATCCCGGTTTGAAAACAGAACTGTCTAATTGGTGAGAGTTAGGCCCTACAGTAGGCTGTCTGAGCAAGATCAGAAAGTCCTGGAAGTGGCCCGACCAAAAGGATATTCTTGTTTATGAGTGGACTGACAAGAAGAAAAAATCAACCTTCCAAAGCTCTTGAAATGAGGACACATTAATGTCCCCGAGATGGCGATTTTCATTTGGTATAAGAAATCAGCATTAAAAAAGTCTGTAGAACAAAAATAAAGGTTTTTCATGTTTTTCAAATCAAAAGTAAAAGTTTGTTTTCTTTATAGGTATTTGAATAAGTAAGTAATGTTTCGCTACTTTGTATTGTCATTTCATTATCTGAATGTTGTGTAAGGAGTTACGATAGTTAAAACATGTCATTTTAATTCAGTTTGTATTAAAATAAGTGAGTGGTTCAAAGTAGCCCCTAGCAGGGATTACTTTGTTCCCAAAATTAAAAAATATTGAAAAAAAGATAATTTCTTTAAAAAGTTGATACAGTTCACTTATTTATACTCGCTTAATTGGGTAAAACTCAATTTTGACGTATAAAATCGGTATATTATATTTTTTATTAATTTAATATGCACGTGAAAACATGAAAAACTTGCCGAAAGTACCCCTGGTTGACGGTAATGTAGTTTTTGCCACAAATCCAGAGGTACGTGCTCTTAAGGTGAGTAATTAAAAAACGTATGTTAGCAAGTAGCACACAATTCGAGTAAATATCATGAGCAAGTTCGGCGAGTGCAAAGGCTTGTATTACTACTTTTACTTGCCACACAAGTGTTGGTTATATTCTGTTATAATCGTCACATCTGTTTCGATCTAGCACGACCTTAATTTTCATGTTTACCAAAAATGTCAACCTTTGATCTAGTTTATATCTTCTGCTGAGCGATGTGACGGGTTGGTTAGGAAATGTTCTTGTGTTCAACAGGACAAAAAGGGCAAACCAGATGATAATTCACAAATGAATCTACACCAATGATTGTCATGCTCTACATGTTCTGGTACTACACAATAACAATTGGCAGCAGGGGACTTGTTCCGATGGCGGATCAGACCATCGTCTGGCTATTCATATTATCATTTTTCGAAGTGATCTCGAAAAATATCCTGTCGTGGTTGTCAATAAGACACGCTCGATTACTTTCCTTTGCTTCCCCAATCCTAGTTTATGACCTGTCTCTAATTACCTATTTAACACCAGGGTGTTATTCTGATAATTTTGCCTTTTTTCTACTGTCCTCTTGTTTGCATTCTTCTCTTACCATCAACTCTGATTCCACTCTCCTTTTATCATCTATTGTGTGACTGATCGTCTGAAGGTTTTAAAGTTCTACTTTCAACATTTTACATCTGTGACACATCTGCGTAAGTGCATTCCAGGACACCACATCTCTCACATCTTAAGAAAATACTTTTTTCTTCGGGTTTTATTTTTTAAATCCGGCATCAGTGCCTAACACAATGACGACGAACGTATTCAAAATCATTCTTTACGGCTTTCCACCAGTGGTGTGTAAATGAACCGAAAAATGAAAATAATACCATCTACGGTATTTTGTCACTAACAAGCAATTTTAAGGAGATTATTCATGAGAAAAGAAGGCTATATCTGATGATGTGGCTATTGAAAATGCTAGTAGTGACATCATTTGGTAACGACACAGTTAAATAAAAACAGAAAAACACTTTTAAAATACGCCCACTTTTAGAACATGGATATACAGCATAAATTTTATTCGTATATCTGCAAACTTCAGGTCATAGAGGTGTTTCTGATATTTGAAAATAGGCGCCAGTATTCTGTGAATGTACCAAGTAACACCATTGTTGGAAACCTAAAAAACTATTTCCACAAATTGTGTCATTTTCGTGTATGAAGAATCTCATAGATGCTGATGATATTGTTCTTGTGATTAATTCTACCAAAAGATTAATGATGTGGAAACCATTAAATTTGTAGTGAAAGCAAATGCACCATGAAACACAAATTAACCTAGCTATACGGAAGCAGCACTCGCTACTCAGAGATTTAATTTTTGTAATTGCTTTGAATACAGTTACAGTCTGTGGCAGTTGGCTGTTTTGTGTTGTGCTCAGAATTCAGCAACAGCACGTGTCTGTGACGATAAAGCAAGCCCAACAGAAATTTATCTGGAACATGGCAATGTAGGGGAATATTAGAACAAGAGGAAGGACATTCTGGAATCATTCATGTGACATTGCCATACAATGAACGATGAAGGACATGAAGGTTATCTACCATTAAAACATGAGCGCGACGGAAACAGATGACCCTTATCTTGGTAAAGTGCAATTTCGTAAGGAATAAGAAGCATTTTATTATCAATGTGGACAACACCGTTGATTAAAATCATTAAAGTGAATCCGCGTGTTGCTTGACTATTTTTCTAACCCACTTTCATAAAGCATTCGGCAGTGGCTCAATTAAAATGTACTGTTTTGCCATTGTAGTAAACTGCTAGAATCAAAAACTGCACAGTATTCATTGTGCGAACGTTTATCAGGTTCAATTCATACTTAGTAATTTAGCTGTATATATGTCAGTGTGATGGATAACTGTATGTGCTACACCTGTAAGTTGCTGTAATAAGAAGCAACTATATTAGTTTGGATACTTTTGAATGCTGTTGAAGTTGCATTTATTACTAATTTCAAAATAATTAGCATGTGTGCAAGAAACAGTATTGTTTCGAGTACTTGAGATTTAGTTATATAACAGCGTTTGGTTATTCGACGCCAACTGTCACAATTTTGTATAAATCGAAACTATTAAATCATAAAATCCCGACAGCTGCGTTATGAGGTACATAGACTAATAACAAGGCTATTGTACGTTGCTCTTTACTCAGGCAGTTTGACTATTTTACGGGTCAGTTTGGAGTTTATCAATACCATTTGCATATTTTTGCTTCTTTCCATGTTACGTAAGGCAAATGAAGCGAAAACTGAGGATTTGTCTGCTTAAAAATAAAGGGCATAAGCGAAGAGGGAAGATTAATGTTTAACGTCGCGTCGGCAACGACGTCATTATTGACAGAAACTAAAGAGGCATAAATCTCAGAAACAAGATAAATTTCGAGGTCTACTGAACAACAGCCATCAGAAGAGATCAGTTCTCCTAGAACTGGGCACTCTGTAAAAAAGTTTTGTCAATACGTGATAGAGCTCCCGCTTGGGCGTTCCTCAAAAGTAATCCCAAACCGAGCATAAAAAGCCAACCATAATGGCGGAAAAAAGCCGATACACACATTGTGGTTTCTGCATTGGATTAAGAACTAACAAGAGCGGAGAGACTAAATATCACATAGTAATTGTTATATGATAACTGACTAAAGTCATTATTTGCTGTTAACAGCATTAAATGGAAATTTCTACTTACATGGAAAGTTTATTAGCTATTTTTGTATAACTGACTCGAAAACTCTGTAAATAAAATCTTTAGCGCGCTCATATCCCCAAAGAGATTTCGCGTTATGAAGGTAATTGTCACACACTGCCTATTTCGCGCTTGTGATGAGCTAAGAGACGCTACTGAATGGAGAGTTGTCTTAGTGTCAGTGAATCAGGCGAGGAAAAAATTTCTTTGGTAAATGCATTAAGTCCCATAGATCAGACACGTCAGTTGTGTCACAGTACATATACCAAAAAAAAATGTTTGAATCACCTCGGTTCCGAGAGTTCCGTAACCTGTACAGAAAATTGTAACAGATATCAACATAAACATCATTTACGCTCTTTTTATTACTCATGGAAACCACACATTGCATGTTGTACCACCATACAGTGAAACTTTCAGAGGTGGTGGTCCAGATTGCTGCACACACGGGTACCTCTAATATCCCGTATCACATCCTCTTGCATTGATGCATGCCTGTATGCGTCATGGCATGATATCAAAGTGTTCATCAAAGCGCTGTAGGTCCAGATTATCCCAATCCTCAATGGCGATTCGGCGTAGATCCCTCAGAGTGGTTGGTGGGTCTTTCAATCTATCACAGGAATGTTCAATAGGATTAAGGTCTGGAAAACATGCTGGCCACACTAGTCGAGTGATGTCGTTATCATGAAGGAAGTCATTAACAAGATGAAGACTAATGCCAGGCCAATATGCTGCCGATATGGTTGTACTATCGGAGGTTGGCATTCCCGTATCGTACAGCCGTTACGGCTCCTTCCACGACCACCAGCGGCGTACGTGAGCCCCATGTAATATCACCTCAAAACAGCTGGGAACCTCCACCTTGCTGCAATCGTTGGACAGTGTGTCTAAGGCGTTCAGCCTGGCCGTGTTGCCTCCAAACATGTCTCTGACGATGGTCTAGTTGAAGGCATAAGTGACACTCATCGATGAAGAGAACGTGATGCCAATCCTGAGCAGTCCATTCGGCACCTTGTTGGGCCCATCTGTATCGCGCTGCTTGCTAAGATGGGCCTCGCCATGGGCGTCTGGACTGAAGTTGCGCATCATGCAGCCTATTGCGCACTGTTTGAGTCGTAACATGACGTCCTGTGGCTGCACGAAAAGCATTATTGAACATGATGGCGTTACTTTTAGGGTTCCTCTGAGCCATAATCCTTAGGTAGCAGTAGTAGCCCTTGGGCGGGCTGAGGCCGGCTGTCATCGACAGTTCCTGTCTCTCTGTATCTCCCCCATGTCCGATCAACACCTCTTGGTTCACCCCAAGAGCCCAACACTTCCTTGTTGAGAGCCCTTCCTGGCACAAAGTAACAATGCGGAAGTGATCGAACCGTAGTATTGACCGTCTAGGCATGGTTGAACTAGAGACAACACGAGCCGTGTACCTCCTTCCTGGTGGAATGATTGGAACTGATCGGCTGTCAGACCCCCTCCGTGTAATAGGCGTTACTCATGCATGGTTGTTTAGATCTTTGGGCGGGTTTAGTGACATCACTGAACAGTCAAAGTGACTGTATCTGTGATACAATATCCACAGTCAACGTCTATCCTCAGGAGTTCTGGGAACCAGGGTGATGAGAAAATTTTTTGATGTGTGTATATTGGTAGACTCTTGCCGATACGTGCTTTCTCACAAATTTAATGATAAAACTTCCTGTAGTGTAAAAATTCTTTCCTGCAGCGTCTGCCACTGGAATTTGTTGAGCGTCTCCATAACTCTCTCGTTCTGACTAAAGATCCCGTGAGTATCTCGTCAATTAACTGATGCTGGTATGGGGCGCAAACTGACGAGGAATACTCAGAAATTGTTGTAGGCGTGTTCTGTAAGCATCGTCTTCCGATGATTACTTACATTACCTTAAGAGTCTGCCAATGAACCTGAGCCTGACGTCTGATAGTCCTACAATTTGTTTTGTGTGGTCATTTCAGTTTATGTCGCTACATGTGGTTAGTCCTCGGCATTTTACGGTCGTAGCTGTATCTACTGAATTGTTGTCAATAGTTTAATCAAATGATAATTGTTTCTCTGGAGTATTTATATGCAGCAAGTTAAATTTATTTACATTCTGTGTCAACTGGCAGTCCCTGCACCAATTTCCCTGTGGAAGTAAATTTCCGTAGGTTATGCGTGACACGGGAAGTAAACTAGAAAAGTGGGGGTTTGGTTATGACCAAAAATAGTCATTGACTTCCGACAGTTTGTGAACGATGTATTCCTCGACATTCACTTAACCAATAAAAAACAAACAGTCTAATACAGTAAAATCATTTTCTGATAGTCCCTAAATTTATTTTCTGATAATTCTTATGTTTATTAGTTTTATCATAATTTTATTGTAAATATATACTTTTTGCTTATTAGTACCTTACTTTTTGTTAATAAGTAAGCGTTAATAAGTAATTTTTGTTTAACACTAACTTATTTCTTGATTATTTTAGTTCAGTATTTAGTTCAACAGCTTCAGAATTGTCTGCACTGTAGAGCCAAAGAAACTGGTACACCTGTCTTATATCGTGAAGTGCCACAATACGAAGTGTCAGGGACTCAGCTAATGACTGAAGTAGTGCTGGAGTAAGAGCACAAGGGGGTAGAAATCTCTTCTCAATAGCACGTTGCAAGGCATCCCACATATGCTCAATAATGCTCATGACTGGCACGTTAGGTGACCAGCGGAAGTGTTTAAACTCAGAAGGGTGTTCCAGAGCCACTCTATAGCAATTCTGGACGTGTGGCGTTTCGAATTGGCCTGCTGGAATTGCCGAAGTCTGTCGAAATGCACATTGAACATGGATGCATGCAGATGATCAGACAGGATGCTTACTTACGTGTCACTTATTAGAGTCGTACATAGACGAATCAGGGGTTCCATATCACTCCAACTGAACAGGCCCACACCATTACAGAGCCTCCACCAGCTTCAACTGTCCCCTGGCGACTTGCAGGGTCCATGAATTCATGAGGTTATCTCCATACACGTACAGGTCCATCCGCTCGATACATTCTGAAACGAGACTCGTCCTACCGGCAACATGTTTCAAGACGTCATCAGTCCTATGTCGGTGTTGACAGGCCCAGGCGAGGCGCGAAGTTTTGTGTCATGCGGCTATCAAGGGTACACGAGTGGACCTTCGGCTCCGAAAGCCCATATCGAAATGTCTCTTGGAATGGTTCGCACGCTAACACTTTTTGATGGGCCAGCACTGAAATCTGCAGCAATTTGTGGAAGGGCTGCACTTCCGTCACGTTGAACGATTGTTTTCAGTCGTCTTCGGTCCCGTTCTTGCTGGATCTTTTTCCTGCCGGAGATCTTCTGATTTCACGGTACACTCGTGAATTGGTCGCATGGGAAAATCCCCACTTCATCACTATCTCGGAGATGCTGTGTCCCGTCGCTAGTGCGAAGTCTATAAAACCTCGTTCAAACTCAGTTAAATCTTGATAACCTGTAACTGTAGCATCAGTAAATGGATCTAACAACTGCACAACAAACTTGTCTTATATAAGCGTTGCCTGCCGCAGCGCCGCATTCTGCCTATTTACATGTCTTGTATTTTAATATGCATCCCTGTAGCAGTTTCTTTGGCGCTTCAGTGTATATTATTGATTACTTACAAACAATATGTTGTTAAATTGATACTAACATAAGTGTCAGATAATACACTGATAAACCGAAGGATCAATGCGTAATAGCACGTTGATCCCACCGGCGTGCGTCCGTGGCGCGATGCACGTTTCGAATGGCCTATGGCCTGGATGACAGCCTATACGTATGTGAACGTCCACTTAGTGTTACATAACAGATCGTATATCCAATGGTCTGACACGTTTCCATTGATCTGCGGTCGAATCTCAACGTTCTCGTGCTCACTGCAATCATAATTGACGTCGCTGTGTCAATGTGGCGACACGTAGGGATTGTATTCTACAGAGCCCCATATTCAACAACATATGCCGAGAGATGGCTCTGAAACCCTTCTATCTGTGCCACCATTGTACTCTCTCGTCATGTCTCCCACAGGTATCCTGCCCTGCTTAACAGAGCGGACAACACTCTGACGATCACGTTACGTGGTGAGCCATGGGTGTCCTTGAGGTCTACTCACGGTTTCATCTTCCTCAACCACATTCCATACATGCTCATGACCGTAATATGCCAAAAGCAAACAGTTTCGTTTCCGAAATTAATTGCAATCAGGCACTGAAATAAATTCAATGGATTCAAGGAAAAAATTCTACTGGTCCGGGACTCGAACCTGTATTTTCCGGTTTACCCGAGCGGTCGTCAAACCGCTTCGGATATCCGAGCACGCTTTGTTGTCCAGTAAAAATTGCCAACCCGTCCCACAGTAAATATTTAGGTAGTGCCCCTTGTTCATTACCCTCATTGCTCGCAGTCTTCCGCAAGAGGTCGGACGAAGAGTGCATCTGCACTGAATGATCATTAAATACTGTCAAGGCACATATATTTACAAGTGTGGTGTCTACTTTTACGGACACAGCCGAAAGAACAGACACCACACACGTAAAAAAAAGGTCGGTTATCTCAGAGGACTGTCCCATTTAGGGCCCGCGTTGTCGTTAGAGTGATTCCCCATTCTTCTCTGCCTCTTTTCTAAATTTCCTTATCGCGCCACGTGATGTAAAAGTCACCAGGGGGTATCCAGTCTCGCGGTGGGTGGTGTTCATGATGTTTTGGCTCATTGGTGTGTGCTCCGCTGGAGGAGACTAGATGGTGGTGCATAACTTCATTCAGTAGCAAAGTGCAAATAGTGGTGAACACACATACTGAGGTACTCACTTCCAGAGGAGCACCGAGACGACGACGGCGGCAGCGACCAGAAGAGCGGAGCCCACGGCGATGAAGGCGGCGGACGGCACGGCGCGGCCCCACTGCAGCTCCGCGTCCGCCACCTGCCCACACCACAGGTGTACAAATACTACTTCCAGCCTGCCTGCCCCTATCTCCGCCACAACCATTAAAGCAGCTAAGCCTGCTACAGCGGAGACACAAGAGTACGTGTGTACTGAAGCGCAGTGGTTGAAGCAGGCCAGATTGGGTCTCCGCAAACCTGGCAAGCTTCACGGGAACTGTTCAGTCTTCTGTACCTAACAGGCTACGCTGTCAATTCAACGTGACCAGCCTGCATACTTTTACGAAAGTAGTTGCACTGCGGCTCATTTATTATAACGCAGGGAGCAGCAAATTGAGCACAACAGTTTTAAAGAAGATTGATGAGGAAACAAGAATTGGGAAATATATACCAGTCACGAAACAGTGCCATAGTCCTGCAGAGGATAAGTTTTCGTGTATTTATGAGAGGGCTTCAAATAATCGGCCAGGGAGAGAGCACCTCGAATTCCTGCCGCTAATAAGGCGAGTACACCGTTAGTTTGTTGCATATTCTTACGAGCTTCAAACAGAAGCGACATTAGTAACGGATGGAAACCATGAACTGGCAACCCTTCGCTCACAGCTCCAGGCTGTATTGGCTTCCGATCATAGATTGAAGGCTTTCACGACTGGATGACATAGCTGCTGGTAAACTTTTCTGGATGAGAGAGATGCTGTGGACGCCCGGGGTTGATCCCTCACCCGTAGTCGAGTGGGAGATCATTCAAAGTCTGGCACGCAGCGAAAGACTTTCCGAGGGGCCGATCGTTGAGCCTCCCAGGTTCGTTCGACGAACAGGATTCGGGCGTTGTCAGTGGCTGACGAAGTCTCTAAGACGGATGCAGTCGTCCGCACTGTACCAGAGTAAGCCCCTCGGCCTGCAAGGTCTGGGCATTCACAGAGGGTGGGTTTGCTGGTAGCTGAGAGCTCCAACGTTAGGGACGTAATGTTACCCCTTAGGAACATGGGTGCCAATGAGGGGAAGGAAGCCAGTGTGCACTCCGTCTTCACACCAGTAGAATCATTTCGGATGTGGAATGGGTGCTTATTGATGCCATGAAGAGTACAGGGTGACGCTAACTGTAGGTGGTGTCTCACGTCGGTACCAATGACGTGTTCCGCTTTGGATCGGAGGTTTCGGGCGACTAGCGGAAATGGCAAAGACCGCCACTCTTGCTTTAGAGACTAAGGCGGAGCTGTGCCGGCCTCTGTGGCCGTGCGGTTCTAGGCGCTACAGTTTGGAGCCGCAGGTCGCAGGTTCGAATCCTGCCTCGGGCATGGATGTGTGTGATGTCCTCAGGTTACTTAGATTTAAGTAGTTCTAAGTTCTAGGGGACTGATGACCACAGCAGTTAAGTTCCATAATGCTCAGAGCCATTGGAACCATTTTTGAACTAAGGCGGAGCTCACCATATGCAGCATCGTGTAGAGAAACGACAGTGGTACTTTGATGCAGAGCCGAGTTGAAGGTCTGAATCAGAGGCTCAGGCGTTCTGTGATCGTGTAGGCTGCAGATTCCTTGACTTGCGCCATGAGGCGGTGGGTTTCTGGGTTCCGCTTAATACGTCAGGAGCCCATTACACACAGGAAACGGATACAAATGCAGCGGGTGCTGTGTGGAAGGGAGTGGGCGCTTTTATAGGTTAGAGGGTCTCAGGAAACCCCAGAAAGGGCATCCGTCTAAAAGGGGGCAGGTGAAACATAGTAAGGTAGCTGTAGAAACCATCGGTATTGTGGTAGTAAATAGCTCAAATAGTTATAGGTCCGGAAAGTAGGCTGCAGCCGGAAATAAGTTCAGCAGAAATTTTTTCAAACGACGTAACAGTGTTCAGAAAGGATAGATTTAACGTAATTGGTGGTGGAGAATTTACTGCAGTCAGAAGTAGTTTACCTTGTACTGAAATGGAAGCAGATAGTTACTGCGAAATACTTGCAGTATGGATAGAGGTTATACTTCACAATCGGAATAAACTATAAGTTGGATCGTTTACCGACCCCTCGACTTATAAGATATATTTGCTGAACAGTTCGAAGAAAACTTGAATTTAGTTTCAAATAGGTACACCACTCATACAATTATAGTCGTGGGGGACTTCAATTTACACTCGACATGCTGGAAAGTTGCACTATTAAAGTCGGCGGCAGGCATAAAGCGTCATCCGAAATCGAGCTGAATGCTTTCTCAGAAAATTATTTTGAGCATTTAGTTCAAGGGCACACTCGGAGCGTAAATGTTTGCGAAAGCATACTTGACCTCTTAGCAACAAATAATCCGAGACCAGTAGGGAGTATCATGACGAAACCAGGGATTAGCGACCACAAGGCAGTTGCTGCTAGGCTGAATACCGTAACAACCATAACCATCAAAAGAAACGAGAAGTACATCTACAAGTAGATAGAAGGCACTTAACGTCTTTTTAAGAGAGAGTTTTCACTACTTCCGATCTTATCATGCAATCGTATAAAAGAAGTGGAATGATTTCAGAGAGATAGTATCGACGTAATTTATGAGATATATGCCACATAAATTAATAAGTCACGCTACTGATTCCCCGCGGTACACAAAACCAGTCAGATCTCTGTTGCTGAAGCAACGAAAACGGGATGCCAAATTTTAAAAAAGGCAAAATGCCCAAGATTGGCAAAGTTTTGCAAGAGTTCGAAATCTGGCTGAAAATCCAGAGATAATTCTGGTCATATATAAAGCACCCCAGTGGCAGAATACAATTAATACCTTCACTGCGTGATAATAAGTATGAAGTCACTGATGACAGAGCCACTAAAGCAAAGTAATTAAACACGGTTTTCCAAAACTCCTTCCTGAATTCCAATCAAGTACAACTGCCAAGATAAGAAACAAAAGTAGATACCCTCGGTGTAGCAGCTTAAGTCAATAAATGCAAGGCCTCCGGTCCAGATTGTATACTAGTCAGGTTCCTTTCAGAGTATTCTGATGCAATAGCTCCATATTTAGCAATTATATACAATCACTCGCTCGCTGTTGGTTGGTTGGTTGTGGTCTTCAGTCCTGAGACTGATTTGACGCAGCTCTCCATGCCATTCAATCCTGTGCAAGCTTCTTCATCTCCCAGTACTTACTGCAACCTGCATCCTTCTGAATCTGCGTAGTGTATTCATCTCTTGGTCTCCCTCTAGGATTTTTACCCTCTACGCTGCCCTCCAATGCTAAATTTGTGAACCCCTGATGCCTAAAAACCTGTCCTACCAACCGGTCGCTTCCTCTTGTCAAGTTGTGCCACAAACTTCTCCCCAATCCTATTCAATATCTCCTCATTAGTTATGTGATCTACCCATCTAATCTTCCGCATTCTTCTGTAACACCACATTTCGAAAGCTTCTGTTCTCTTCTTGTCCAAACTGTTTATCGTCCACGTTTCACTTCTATACATGACTACACTCCACACAAATACTTCCAGACACGACTTCCTGACACTGAAATCTAAACTCGATGTTAACAAATGTCTCTTCTTCAGAAACGCTTTTCTTGCTAATGCCAGTCTACATTTTATATCCTCTCTACTTCGACCATCATCAGTTATTTTGCTCCCCAAATAGCAAAACTCCTTTACTACTTTAAGTGTCTCATTTCCTAATCTAATTCCCTCAACATCACCTGACTTAATTCGACAACATTCCATTATCCTAGTTTTGCTTTTGTTAATGTTCATCTTATATCCTCCTTTCAAGACAGTGTCCATTCCGTTCAACTGCTCTTCCAAGTCCTTTGCTGTCTCTGACAGAATTACAATGTCATCGGCGAACTTCAAAGTTTTTATTTCTTCTCCATGGATTTTAATACCTACTCCGAATTTTTCTTTTGTTTCCTTTACTGCTTGCTCAATATACAGATTGAATAACATCGGGGAGAGCTTACAATCCTGTCTCACTCCCTTCCCAACCACTATTTCCCTTTAATGCCCCTCGACTCTTATAACTGCCATCTGGTTTCTGTACAAATGGTAAATAGCCTTGCGCTCACTGTATTTTACCTCTGCCACCTTTAGAATTTGAAAGAGAGTATTCCAGACAACGTTGTCAAAAGCTTTCTCTAAGTCTACAAATGCTAGAAACGTAGGTTTGCCTTTCCTTAATCTTTCTTCTAAGATAAGTCGTAGGGTCAGTATTGCCTCACGTGTTCCAACGTTTCTACGGAATCCAAACTGATCTTCCTCGAGGTCAGATTCTACCAGTTTTTCCATTCATCTGTAAAGAATTCGCGTTAGTTTTTTGCAGCTGTGACTTATTAAACTGATAGTTCGGTAATTTTCACTTCTCTCAACACCTGCTTTCTTTGGGATTGGAATTATTATATTCTTCTTGAAGTCTGATGGTGTTTAGCCTGTCTCATACATCTTGCTCACCAGACGGTAGAGTTTTTTCAGGACTGGCTCTCCCATGGCCGTCAGTAGTTCTAATGGAATGTTGTCTACTCCCGGGGCCTTGTTCCGACTCAGGTCTTTCAGTGCTCTGTCAAACTCTTCACGCAGTCTCGTATCTCCCATTTCATCATCATCTACATCCTCTTCCATTTCCATAATATTGTCCTCAAGTACATCGCCCTTGTATAGACCCTCTATATACTCCTTCCACATTTCTGCCTTCCATTCTTTGCTTAGAACTGGGTTTCCATCAAAGCTCTTGATATTCATACAAGTGGCTCTCTTTTCTCCAAAGGTCTCTTTAATTTTCCTGTAGGCATTATCTGTCTTGCCCTAGTGAGATAAGCCTCTAAATCCTTACATTTGTCCTCTAGCCATCCCTGCTTAGCCATTTTGTACTTCCTATCGATCTCATTTTTGAGACGTTTGTATTCCTTTTTGCCTGCTTCATTTACTGCATTTTAATATTTTCTCATTTCATCAATTAAATTAAACATTTCTTCTGTTACCCAAGGATTTCTACTAATCCTCGTCTTTTTACCTACTTGATCCTCTGCTGCCTTCACTATTTCATCCCTCAGTGCTACCCATTCTTCTTCTACTGTCTTTCTTTTCCCCATTCCTGTCAATTGTTCCCTTATGCTCTCCCAGTAACTCTGTACAACCTCTGGTTTAGTCAGTTTATCCAGGTCCCATCTCCTTAAATTCCCACCTAATTGTAGTTTCTTCAGTTTTAATCAACAGTTCATAACCAATAGATTGTGGTCAGCGTCCACATCTGCCCCTGGAAAGGTCTTACAATTTAAAACCTGGTTCCTAAATCTCTGTCTTACCATTATATAATCTATCTGATACCTTATAGTATCTCCAGGATTCTTCCATGTATACAGCCTTCTTCTATGATTCTTGAACCAAGTGTTAGCTATGATTAAGTTATTCTCTGTGCAAAATTCTACCAGGCGGCTTCCTCTTTCATTTCTTACCCCCATTCCATATTCAGCTACTATGTTTCCATCTCTCCCTTTTCCTACTCTCGAATTTCAGTCATCCATGAATATTAAATTTTCGTCTCCCTTCACTACCTGAATTATTTCTTTTAACTAATCATGCATTTTATCAATTTCTTCATCATCTTCAGAGCTAGTTGGCATATAAACGTGTACTACAGTAGTAGGCGTGGGCATCGTGTCTATCTTGGCCACAATAATGCGTTCATGATGCTGTTTGTAGTTGCTTACCCTCACTCTTATTTTTTTTATTCATTATTAAACCTAGGCCTACTCCTGCATTACCCCTATCTGATTTTGTATTTATAACCCTGCATTCATCTGACCAAAAGTCTTGTCCATCCTGTCACCGAACGTCACTAATTCACACTGTATCTAACTTTAACCTATCCATTTCCCTTTATAAATTTTCTAACCTACCTGCCCGATTAAGGGATCTGACATTCCACGCTCCGATCCGTAGAACGCCAGTTTTCTTTCTCCTGATAACGACGTCCTCTTGAGTAGTTACCGCCCGGAGATCCGAATGGGGGACTATTTTACCTGCGCAATATTTTACCCAAGAGTATGCCATCATCATTTAACCATACAGTAAAGCTGCATGCCCTCGGGAAAAATTACGGCTGTAGTTTCCCCTTGCTTTCAGCCGTTCGCAGTACCAGCACAGCAAGGCCATTTTGGTTATTGTTACAAGGCCAGATCAGTCAATCATACAGGCTGTTGCCCCTACAGCTACTGAAAAGGCTGCTGCCCCTCTTCAGGAAACACACGTTTGTCTGGCTTCTCAACAGATACCCCTCCGTTGTGGTTGTACCTACGGTACGGCCATCTGTATCGCTGAGGCACGCAAGCCTCCCCGCCAACAGCGAGGTCCATGGTTTATGGGGCGATCCGCACCTAAAGACTGGAAAATTACTTAAGTCACACAAATACCCAAAATGGAAATAGGAGTAATCCGCGGAATTACAGGCCCATATCACTAACGTCGATTTGCAGTATGGATTTGGAACATATACTGTGTTCGAACATAATGATTTACCTCGAAGAAAACGATTTATTGACACATCGTCATCACGAATTCAGAAAATATCGTTCTTGTGAAACACAACCAGCTCTTTATATTCATGAAGTAATGAGTGCTATTGACAGGAAGTGTCAAAATGGTTCAAATGGCTCTGAGCACTATGAGACTTAAATTCTGAGGTCATCAGTCCCCTGGAACTTAGAGCTACTTAAACCTAAATAACCTAAGGACATCACACACATCCATGCCCGAGGCAGGATTCGAACCAGCGACCGTTGCGGTGGCGCTGTTCCAGACTGAAGCGCTAAGAACCGCTCGGTCACTCCGGCAGGCTAGGCCGCGTCAAATTGATTCCATATTTTTATATTTACAGAAGGCTTTCGACACCGTTCCTCGCAAGCGTCTACTAAACAAACTGCGTGCCTATGGAATATCGCCTCACTTGTGCTACTGGATTCGTGATTTCCTGTCGTCGAGTAAAGTAGAAGTAATATCCGGGGTCCCCCAAATCTAAACGCTATAAATTCAACTAAATACTGAAGGATTACAATTACAAATAACCTGAACTGGAACGATCACATAGATAATTTTGTGGGCAGAGCAAACCAGAGACTGCGATTCGTTTGCAGAACAACAAGGTGCAACATGTCTACTAAAGAGACTGCTTACACCATGCTTGTGCGCCTGGAGTACTGCTTTAATGTGTGGGATCCGCATCAGGTGGGACTGACGGATGACATCGAAAAAGTTCAAGGAGGGGCAAGTCGTTTTGTATTATCTCGAAATAGGGGAGATAATGCCACAGACATGATATGTGAATTGGAGTGGCAGTTGTTAAAACAAAGGCGTTTTTCGTTGCGACGGGATCTTCTCATGAAATTTCAATCACCATTTTTCTCCTCCATTTGCGAAAACAATCTGTTGGGACACACCTACATAGGGAGAAATGATCATCATGATAAAATAAGAGAAACCAGGTCTCGCACAAAAAAATTTAAGTGCTCGTTTTCCCCGGTCGCCGTTCGAGAAGTACGGTAGAGAGACAGCTTGAAGGTGGTTTATTGATCCCTCTGCGCGCATTTTATTGTGAGTAGCAGAGTAATCACGTAGATGTATATGACAGCGAACTGCGTAAAAAGTCATTAAAAGTTCATTCGGGAAGCTCTGGTATATGTTTGTTTGCAGGTTGGGACATTCAACCGCCAATAATTGTTAAAATCCATAGCTAAATCTTCAGCTGTCATATATTTTACACAATTTACAATTAGTTTCGGTCAGCGACCATTGTCAAGCTTAGCTGGCATAAGTGGCAGAATGTTGTTCAAATATTGCTTTAACTTCCTGGTGTTTATGCCAGCTAAGCTTCATAATGGCACTGACCGAGACTAGTAGCGAATTGTGCAAAATAAATGATAGGTGAAGTTTTCACCATGAATTTTAACAAACCTTGAGTATGTTACGACATGTTTGTAAATTTGACCAGCAGTATACTAGAGCCATAAATAGTTTGAAAGAGGACAAAGTATGTGTGGAAATGTTTGCTAAGAACTTGCAGCCATTTAGCAGTTTATAGGCTTCCTAAATTTAGGGCAAATATTGATTTAAATAGGAAAATATAGTTCAGTTAATACTAAAAGCAAAATTCTGATGGTATGCAGCATAGTGTGAAGAAAGCTTTACATGAAAGAAAAGCATCTTCTTTTAGACATGTAATATTTAGATTGAATTAATATGAAAGGTCTACTTCATGTTTGTTAAGATGTGTTTGTGGAATTTAGAATGAACTACTTTGGGTCACTTAGGTTGAATTCAGTGAACCAGCAATACATTTTGTGGATAAAAGTAATTAAAATTAGTGTAACTGGGTGCATATTTGGCAGAAATAAAGTTGCAGAAACTATACTTCCAAAGCATTGGTGTAGTTGTACAATAGGCACCTCCAGGTTCTTAGGAGCAAAGGATCCCAACTTTCAGAGCTGGTTCGGCTCCGCTTTCTACAGAAAACGTGTATTAGAGGTAGCTTGATGATGGCTAGAATTGAGAAAAGTCAGCAGAAATCCAAAAAAGGTGAAGTGCAGAGAAAACCGTTCATACCGAAATAAATTAAACCGAAACGAGGACATGAAGAAACGACGAACAAAGTCCGCCATTTTGATGGCCTGCAGTGACTCAAAATTGTAAGTCATTGAGCCTCGTAATATTCGGGAAGAAAAATACATTTCATCTACTTCCCAACCCTACTCACAACGTTGCAATATAAGCTTACAGAATAAACTACTACGTGGCATAGTACAGTGGTAAGCCGGGCAGCCAAGGAAGATATCTTTGGCTTGCTTGATTTGGGCATAGCTTGGCTTGGATGAGAACAAAGCAGTTTTCCCCTCCTGCCGATAACATGTGCCAGCTTGCCTGCCTGGCTAACATGAGAACATGGACATACTAAAGTCTCCCCTGTGACCCCATAGTCCCCACGCGTCTAGAGAGCGGCTCCCGCCCTCTGACTGGTGATGTCCTATATTTGCTATCATGTGATCCCTATGTTCTGTCATAAGTAATTTCTACTGCTGCGTACACTAACCAAACAAAACGTTTTGCCCATAACCGTAAAAACTGAATTTAATAGAGTAATTCGCTGCAGGTAGTTGTAAAATCGGTTCTGTAAGAACGGAATCGCCACCTACGATCTTGTTCACATAGTTCCTGTATATTACGAGTGTGTTAACGTGGAAAGGCGTTTTGTGTTATTATGGGTGTAAAGTAGGATTAAAGCGTACCATTACTGCTGTTCATCTTGTACATCAAAGAAGATATAGAGGAAGTGAAAGATATAATTTCGGTAGAGTAATAACCAAGGGAAATATCAGTAAGCAGACAGACGGCGTACATTTTCTAGCTGGATGTAAGGAATACTTGGAAGGAAACTTCATCAATTAGATCTCATACCTAAAAGAGATGAAAAAAAAGCACACTTGCAAGGTCCACAGCAATTGAATCCTGAACGAAACTTTGAGCCTTAATTCGGGAAGTACGCAGCTATGACCTTCTGAATGCACAGATTTTAAACTTCGAACGCACCGGCTAGTTTCCATTCTCCGCCACACTGCAGCCGCCTAAAGCCCTACTGTAAAGTACAGTACAGGGGGTAAGTCAGAGGTTCGTGCGCCTGATGCCGATGAACAAACATGCAACAGTTTCTTCATTGTCTCATAGTGCACAGTTTCTAACAAATAGTTGGTGTCATAGGTCTGTTTGCTTTTAATTCTTCTATGTTTGCAATTCACAAATGCAGTGCTTAATGAATAGAATGAGTGCATCATTAAATAAATAGCATAGCCATGTTTAATTATTAACAACGCTGTTCTGTGATATTTTCTTTGAGTTGAAAAGCTGACACTCTTAGGCTGAAGTATATTTGTAGGAGTTGCGCTGTTCTTCAGTGCGGTTCGCTTGATTAAATTGTAAATCGAAAGTCATTAACTCCATTTCATAAAATTCTTCAGTTGCTTCGGTTTATTCATTTCGATTTACAGGCAGTATTGAACATATATGTGCGAAATAGTGACATGGGGTACTCTTTCTGTGTAAAAATACCTGTAATCGAAGAAGATTTCAAAACACGTTCCGCAGGTGTGACGACCACCTCATTGTTCTTTCTTTGTAGTCAACATCTAGCGTCGCAGGAGCTGAAAGTCCCCAGGATGACAGTGCAGCTGGTCCTTTGGAGCGTGTACAGTGTTTCCGTACCGACTGAAACTGTCGTACGCTTTGAAAGCAGACGACTAGCAACCGCGTATGCAGTTCGCTGCGGACGTCTTTCGCCGTTTAGAACAGTATTTACATTTCTAAACAGCCTAGCATTTTCTGGCGAGAACAATACTCCTCTTATCTGGTGAGTTAAAGAAATACAATGTTTCCAGCATGAGATTTTCACTCTGCAGTGGAGTGGGCGGTGAAATGAAACTTCCTGGCGGATTAGAACTGTGTGCCGGACCAAGACCCGAACTCGGGACCTTTGCCTTTCGCGGGCAAGTGCTCTACCAACTGAGCTATCCAAGCACGACTCACGCCCCATCCTCACAGCTTTACTTCTGCCAGTACCTCGTCTCCTACCTTCCAAATCTGCCAGGAAGTTTCATTTCAGCGCCCACTCCGCTGCAGAGTGAAAATCTCATTCTGGAAACATCCCCCAGGCTTTTGCTAAGCCATGTCTGCGCAATATCCTTCTTTCAGGAGTGCCAATTCTGCAAGGTTCGCAGGAGAACTTCTGTAAAGTTTGCAGGGTAGGAGACGAGGTACTGGGAGAAGTAAACCTGTGAGGACTGAGTGTGAGTCGTGCTTGGGTAGCTCAGTTGGTAGAGCACTTGCCCGCGAAAGGCAAAAGTCCCGAGTTCGAGTCACAGACCAGCGAACAGTTTTAATCATCTAGGAAGTCTCATTTCAGCGCCCACACCGCTGCAGAGTGAAAATCTCATTCTGAAAACATCCCCTAGGCTGTGGCTAAGCCATGTCTCCCCAATATCCTTTCTTTCAGGAGTGCTAATTCTGCAAGGTTCGCAGGAGAGCTTCTAAAAAGTTTGGAAGGTTGAAGACAAGGTACTGGCAGAGGTAAAGCTGTGAGGACGGGGCGTGAGTCGGACTTGGGTAGCTCAGTTGGTAGGGCACTTGCCCGCGAAGGCAAAGGCCCCGAGTTCGAGTTTCGGTCCGGCACACAGTTTTAATACGCCAGGAAGTTTCAAATACAATGTTCCCGTGTGGGGCACAACCACTCCGCATGCTGTGACAGAGTAGGTACGTGATATGCTGAAGGAAATGTTTGTTTGATGGTTGATGGCATTGTGGGACCATTGATTACTCAGAAAAAATTGATTATAACAGTTGATATGCTGGAGCTGTTACCGTTGCTGTTTCCGTTACAACCGGCTGACCACCAAGATAGTAGTGTTGGAACAAGGCGGTGCACCGCCACATTGGGTTCAGACTGTGCGAGATGCTCTAGAGGAGGTGTTTCCAGATCGCTGTACTGATAGGGTTGATCCAGTTCCCTGGTCACCGAGGTAGCCAAACATTCCAAGGATGGACTTCTTTCTATGTGGGTGTCTAAAGGACAGAGTCAACCAACCGCCCAACAATCACAGCAATAAGTGAAACTAGGGAATCGTTTCTCCCATCTCCACAGCTGATGAGGGTATGTGGCGCCGAGTTTGTATACAGGGTGTTACAAAAAGGTACGGCCAAACTTTCAGGAAACATTCCTCACACACAAAGAAAGAAAATATGTTATGTGGGCATGTGTCCGGAAACGCTTACTTTCCGTGTTATAGCTCATTTTATTACTTCTCCTCAAATCACATTAATCATGGAATGGAAACACGCAGCAACAGAACGTACCAGCGTGACTTCAAACACTTTGTTACAGCAAATGTTCAAAAGGCCCTCCGTTAGCGAGGATACATGCATCCACCCTCCGTCGCATGGAATCCCTGATGCGCTGATGCAGCCCTGGAGAATGGCGTATTGTATCACAGACGTCCACAATACGAGCACGAAGAGTCTCTAAACTTGGTACCGAGGTTGCGTAGACAAGAGCTTTCAAATACCCCCATAAATGAAAGTGAAGATGGTTGAGGTCCTGAGAGCGTGAAGGCCGTGGAATTGGTCCGCATCTACCAATCCATCGGTCACCGAATCTGTTGTTGAGGAGCGTAAGAACACTTCGACTGAAATGTGCAGGAGTTCCATCGCACGTGAACCACATGTTGTTTCGTACTTGTAAAGGCGCATGTTCTAGCAGCAAGGTAGAGTATCCCGTATGAAATCATGATAACGTGCTCCATTGAGCGATGGTGGACGAAACTAAAATGAGCTCTAACATGGAAATTAAGCGTTTCCGCACACATGTCCACATAACATCTTTTTTTTATTTGTGTGTGAGAAATGTTTCCTGAAAGTTTGGCCGTACCTTTTTGTAATACCCTGTAGAGCTTGTATAAACTGAACGTTGTGCGTACCAACAAAGACAGAGATGGCGAAATTGAGCGAACGGCATAAAAATTTTGTGAGACAGATGTCAAGCATGATTTGAGTATCTTAATTAGTTGTACCGTTCCCTTTCAGACCCCAATGTTTAATAACTATCATAGATTTTGGAGTCCAACAAAAATTAAAACATAAACGAAAGATTAAGCTTATCCATCACGGATATTTTAGAACCTGTGACCGTTAATTAAATGTTAATAAGTTGCACGAAATTGGAACCAGTCACTTTTTTGAATAACTATATTTTATTCCATGAACCGGTTTTGGAACCTTTTGAGGTTCATCTTCAGGTGGTTTCTGGAGGTTACATCATTATTTCTAGCATAATTCTGGGTGTTGGCTTGCGAGAGTGTGGGCAAAAAAGCCGCCCATGCAGTCGCAAGCCAGCACCCACCTTTATGCTAGAAGTAATGATATATCCTCCAGAAACCATCTGAAGATGAACCTCAAAAGATTCGAAAACTGGTTCATGAAATAAAGTATAATTATTCAATAAAGTGAGTGGTTGCAGTTTCGTATAACTTGTTTACGTAGAGGAAAGAGTCAGCTATTCAAACAAGAACGAAACAAGACAAATTGGTTTTCTTTTATCTTCTTACCTTTACGAGAAAAATGCGATAAGTACAACAACAATACGGTCACCGTTTGACATCTCAGTTATGCATGTAATAGTTAGAGATGCCTTCCAATATCTCTTTGTTTAAACTGATGCCAGTGTAATAAGTTGCTGCTGTATGTCGTTGTAATTATGTAGGCGATCTTTGTCAACGAAGGGCTACGAAGAAGCCCGCTTCCATTTTCATTATATTCCTCTACTTCATCGATGAAAATTCCAGCAGTCACCTCAAGTTTATACAACCTAAAAGGCCTCAGAACACAGACAGGCTCAAACGACGCAAAGTAAAGGTCATTACGAGAAACGACAAGTATTTGTCTTGATTACATTCGTGTACCTCCGTATTGCTTTACTAAACGCGATAAATGTGGAGGAAGCTTAAGGCCATAAAGATACAGAGGCACACCTACGTACCGGCAAAAGATCGCAGGTGTGCATCTCCGAGCAGAAGGCGGCGTCGCGCAAGGCAGGCGGGGGCGGTGGAGGAGGCAGGTCGAACATTGGCGGCGGCGGACCAGGGCAGGAGCACTCGTACACGTCCTCAGCGTCCGCCATGGCCCGCTCCTGCAACACGGAGGATTCATCTTCAGGTCTGGCACTTACTTGCAGGGATACACATCTGTCATCAGCAAGCGCATCAGGAGAAGTCGCAGCGCTTGCATGCGACCGAACGCAAATATTAGTGCAACGGAAGAAGTGAGCATCTGTCACAAGACCAGTTAAAAAAAAGAAAGAGTTGTTGTCTACCACTCTGCAGTTATTTTTAGTAGTGTTTAGTGTATTACGTGCTCCAAAAATACTCGTTTTCTTCGCATGTGCCCATGTCAGCTAAGTTGGGCACCCCTCTTGTTAGACGTCGTAGCCTGAAGCACAAAAATTAGGCAGTTACCACAAGACTAACGAATGGGCTGATTTTTGATGTTTGCCTCTAACACTTGGCTGATCCTATTTCGCACACGCACAGGGCGCTTCCCTTTTAGAGTGCTCCTCACCCCTTTGTACTTCCCGTGGCGCGAGCGTTGTACAATCTTGTCTTGCCCAGAATTGACCGTAAGACAAAGACTGTACTGGCATACGCAATATACTACCATAGTTTTCCGCTCAGTACACCTTAGAAAATCCAAGACAGGCAGTTCCTCTATGGAACAGCGTCCATAGTGGAATTTGTAGCAAATGTTCCGTCTGTTTAGTGGTCCGTCTAATTACCTTATACTATTAATGTATTTCATTTAATGCCGTGGTATCAGTCTGTGACAGCGAAAATATTATTACAATGAGGAATATACACATAATCACAGTGTAATGAGTACATATACGAAAATTTATGTGCACCACAAACAAAAATAGTAGATAGAAAACTGGTAGATATTACGTCAGGGCTAATACTCTATGGTAGCATCAATAAATATACGTAACAATCATGTTTCAAGCTCGATATAAAGAAAATGGAGCAGTTACCGTCTTAAAATAACATAAATACACAGTGAGATACAAAAAAATAATTGAAACTGAGTGCTAAGTAACAACAAGGGGAACAAAATTAAAGAGAAATGATACTTTTTTTAAAGATTTGTTTTCATCCAAAGTTCACATTCTACTATTTTTAGCACAATAAAACAGTTTTTGTTCCATGGACAATTATGTACGACTAAACAGGAAGACAATCGCATAACAAGATAAAAATCGTAGAACTAAAGTGCCAGTGAGATACAAATCGAATGATATATACGTACGAAATCGACATCAAGAAGTTTGTCACGTCCATAAATTTGCCACAAATTAAGGTATCAGTAATAAGATCTAATAATGCAACAAAATGAAATGACGATTACAGTGATATTACGTTAAAATCTTTACATGGAATGCGAGGGGTAGAGGGGGTGGGGGGGAAGGATCATGCTCACCGCGTCTGTGGCATTCGATAAACCACGCGTGGTCTTGGGTTGTATCAAATGACGGGCGCCTAGGGAGCTCAGCCTCAGCCGTTGTATTGTCTCGTACATGTTTGGCGATCTCAGGTTTCTTCAGTTGGGACTGGTGATCGTCGGCAGTTCCTTGTAACCGTAAGCTCTTGTGGTGCGGTAGTGGGAAGTCGCCTGTCACAGGGAACAGCGACCTTGGCCTAAAATCCAGGATCACGATGACAGTAAATACCTCTATTAAAGACAATACATAAATCAAAGATTGAGTTCTGCAGTAAATTTCAGTTACATTAGGAAATGCAGCACGCAGTGCCTAGCCGTAACATGATAATAAACGGTTTATCCACGAGGATGTTGAGTTCAAGCATGCAAACGTACATGCATTGTGTTATACAGGTCCCGGATGTCAGTTTGTGGGCTGTAGCATTTCGTCGGCCAGTACAAGGACGGTTAACGCTGAGGATGTACGTCTGGAGTACAGCGTTGTATGGTAGTGAAACTTGGACTGTGGGAAAACCGGAACAGAAGAGAATCGAAGCATTTGAGATGTGGTGCTATAGACGAATGTTGAAAATTAGGTGGACTGATAAGGTAAGGAATGAGGAGGTTCTAAGCAGAATCGGAGAGGAAAGGAATATGTGGAAAGCACTGATAAGGAGAATGGACAGGGTGATAGGACATCTGCTAAGACATGAGGGAATGACTTCCATGGTACTAGAGGGAGCTGTAGAGGGCAAAAACTGTAGAGGATGACAGAGATTGGAATACGTCAAGCAAATAATTGAGGACGTAGGTTGCAAGTGCTACTCTGAGACGAAGAGGTTAGCACAGGAAAGGAATTCGTGGCGGGCGGCATCAAACCAGTCAGTAGACTGATTACCAAAAAAAAAAAAAAAAAAAAAGCGGACGACTCAAGAGTTGTCGTCCTATGATGTCTCATACGTGTTCGACTGGAAACAGATGTTCGATAGCATTTATGTAGGGCGATCAGGATGGCTGAACCATTGGCTCGAATCGTCCAGAATATATATCTTCAAACTAATCGCGAACGGCTGTGGCCGGATGAATGGCGGTAAATGGTCTCCAATCATTTCCAATCTACGATATGTTCAGTTCCATGTAAACACAGTCCACGCCGTTATGGAACGATGTCCAGCTTGCACACTGCCTTAATGGCAAACTGGGTCCACGGTTTCACGGGGTCTGCCATCACCTCTTACCAAATGAAAACGAGATTCACTGTTTCACAGTCGTCTAGGGTCTAACAGACACGGTCACGAGCCCAGGAGGGGCGCTGCCGGCGATGTGCTGTTAGCAAAGGCACTCGCGCTGCTCGTCTCTTCCCACAGCCCATTAACACTGCGTTTTGGAGTAGTGTCCTAATGGATAGCTTCGTCTCGCGTCCCACATCTGATTTCTGCGGTTATTTCGCAAAGTTTTGTTTGTCTGTTAGCAATGGCAACTCTACGCAAGTGCCGCTGCTCTCGGTCGTTAAGTGAAGATCGTCGGCTACATCGTTGTCCGTGATCTTATATTTAGTATTATCGATACACTATTGATACTATGGATCTCGAAATATTGAATTTCGTAACGATTTCCGAAATGGAATGTCCCATGCACCGACCTCCAGTTTTCATTCCGAGTTCAACATCTGTTAATTACAGTCGTGAGGCCATAACACGTTGCAAAACCTTTTGGCATGAATTACCTAAGTGCAAATGGCTGCCGGCCGAGGTGACCGAGCGGTTCTAGGCGCTTCAGTCTGGAACCACGCTACCGCTACGGTCGCAGGTTCGAATCCTGCCTCGGGCATGGATATGTGTGATGTCCTTAGGTTATTTAGGTTTAAGTAGTTATAAGTTCTAGGGGACTGATGACCTCAGATGTTAAGTCCCATAGCGCTCAGAGCCATTTGAACCATTTTTTTTGCAAATGACTGCTCCGCTATGTAATCCCGTTTTATTCATTGTGTACGGGATATTACTGCCATCTGTATATGTGTGTATCACTAACCCCTGACTACCGTCATCTCAGTGTAACTATGGTTGTCTAAGCGGCACTATACACGGCAATAGAGAGGTCCTGAAAATACAAGTACAGTGCAATGCAACGTACAGTACACGCAGACAAAAAAACACATACACTGCACACAGAGTGGAAACTCTGAGACTGTGGGTAATGTGCAGATTTACGACTTTCGTACTGACCTCCACAGCCGAGACCGCTAACGCACTCATGTGTCGTGGTGCTGGACGCTGGACTCAGAGGTATGTCTGTTCGAATCCTTTCACTACCAGTATCTGGCCTAAAAGGGGAGCATAGGTGGTGATGTAAAGTTCTAATCACCAGTCTTTGCTCCAGCGTCCTGGATTAAATTACGTACCTCTCCACAGTGTCTTATTGAATGAACACCTGTGACAAAATTGTTGACAGAGGTTCGTCTGTCTGACTGGGACGCTATGTCGGCGGCCTTTTTGGTGCTATTCGAGAGATGTAGACTATGTGCCGTCACCAGTTTTGAACCTCTCCCTTTTCCCATCATCATCATAGAACATAAACGTAACACTGCCTATACATGCATTCATTACACTCAGATGTACTCCACAAATACACCTTAGACATGACTGAAGTACCCTCAAAGTGGCAACTGTACGCAGCAGAAAAGTCTTTTCGAATTCAAATGGCTTCAAGCACTATGGGACTTAACATCTGAGGTCATCAATCCCCTAGACTTTTTTTTTTTGTGATCAGTCTACTGACTGGTTTGATGCGGCCCGCCACGAATTCCTTTCCTGTGCTAACCTCTTCATCTCAGAGTAGCACTTGCAACCTACGTCCTCAATTATTTGCATGACGTATTCCAATCTCTGTCTTCCTCTACAGTTTTTGCCCTCTACAGCTCCTTCTAGTACCATGGAAGTCATTCCCTCATGTCTTAGCAGATGTCCTATCATCCTGTCCCTTCTCCTTATCAGTGTTTTCCACATATTCCTTTCCTCTCCGATTCTGCGTAGAACCTCCTCATTCCTTACCTTATCAGTCCACCTAATTTTCAACATTCGTCTATAGCACCACATCTCAAATGCTTCGATTCTCTTCTGTTCCGGTTTTCCCACAGTTCATGTTTCACTACCATACAATGCTGTACTCCAGACGTACATCCTTAGAAATTTCTTCCTCAAATTAAGGCCGGTATTTGATATTAGTAGACTTCTCTTGGGCAGAAATGCCTTTTTTGCCATAGCGAGTCTACTTTTGATGTCCTCCTTGCTCCGTCCGTCATTGGTTATTTTACTGCCTAGGTAGCAGAATTCCTTAACTTCATTGACTTCGTGACCATCAATCCCGATGTCAAGTTTCTCGCTGTTCTCATTTCTACTACTTCTTATTACCTTCGTCTTTCTCCGATTTACTCTCAAAACATACTGTGTACTCATTAGACTGTTCATTCCGTTCAGCAGATCATTTAATTCCTCTTCACTTTCACTCAGGATAGCAATGTCATCAGCGAATCGTATCATTGATATCCTTTCACCTTGTGTTTTAATTCCACTCCTGAACCTTTCTTTTATTTCCATCATTGCTTCCTCTATGTACAGATTGAATAGTAGGGGCGAAAGGCTACAGCCTTGTCTTACAGCCTTCTTAATACGAGCACTTCGTTCTTGACCGTCCACTCTTATAATTCCCTCTTGGTTGTTGTACATATTGTTTATCACCCGTCTCTCCCTATAGCTTACCCCTACTTTTTTCAGAATCTCGAACAGCTTGCACCATTGTCTTGATTTTTCTTTAGCCTTGCTTCCATTATGAGCCGTAACGTCAGAATTGCCTCTCTCGTCCCTTTACTTTTCCTAAAGCCAAACTGATCGTCAGCTAGCGCATTCTCAATTTTCTTTTCCATTCTTCTGCATATTATTCTTGTAAGCAGCTTCGATGCATGAGCTGTTAAGCTGATTGTGCGATAATTCTCGCACTTGTCAGCTCTTGCCGTCTTCGGAATTGTGTGGATGATGCTTTTCCGAAAGTCAGATGGTATATCGCCTGACTCATATAATCTACACACCAACGTGAATAGTCGTTTTGTTGCCACTTCCCCCAATGATTTTAGAAATTCTGATGGAATGTTATCTATCCCTTCTGCCTCCAAAGCTCTTTTAAATTCCGATTCTAATACTGGATCCCCTATTTCTTCTAAATCGACTCCTGTTTCTTCTTCTATCACATCAGGCAAATCTTCACCCTCATAGAGGCTTTCAATGTATTCTTTCAACCTATCTGCTCTCTCCTCTGCATTTAACAGTGGAATTCCCGTTGCACTCTTAATGTTACCACCATTGCTTTTAATGTCACCAAAGTTTGTTTTGACTTTCCTGTATGCTGAGTCTGTCCTTCCGACAATCATATCTTTTTCGATGTCTTCACATTTTTCCTGCAGCCATTTCGTTTTAGCTTCCCTGCACTTCCTATTTATTTCATTCCTCAGCGACTTGTATTTCTGTATTCCTGATTTTCCCGGAACATGTTTGTACTTCCTCCTTTCATCAATCAACTGAAGTATTTCTTCTGTTACCCATGGTTTCTTCGCAGCTACCTTCTTTGTACCTATGTTTTCCTTCCCAACTTCTGTGATGGCCCTTTTTAGAGATGTCCATTCCTCTTTAACTGTACTGCCTACTGCGCTATTCCTTATTGCTGTATCTATAGCGTTAGAGAACTTCAAACGTATCTCGTCATTCCTTAGTACTTCCGTATCCCACTTCTTTGCGTATTGATTCTTCCTGACTAATGTCTTGAACTTCAGCCTACTCTTCATCACTACTATATTGTGATCTGAGTCTATATCTGCTCCTGGGTACGCCTTACAATCCAGTATCTGATTTCGGATTCTCTGTCTGACCATGATGTAATCTAATTGAAATCTTCCCGTATCTCCCGGCCTTTTCCAAGTGTATCTCCTCCTCTGGTGATTCTTGAACAGGGTATTCGCTATTACTAGCTGAAACTTGTTACAGAACTCAATTAGTCTTTCTCCTCTTTCATTCCTTGTCCCAAGCCCATATTTTCCTGTAACCTTTTCTTCTACTCCTTCCCCTACAACTGCATTCCAGTCGCCCATGACAATTAGATTTTCGTCCCCCTTTACATACTGCATTACCCTATCAATATCCTCATACACTTTCTCTATCTGTTCATCTTCAGCTTGCGATCGGCATGTATACCTGAACTATCGTTGTCGGTGTTGCTCTGCTGTCGATTCTGATTAGAACAACCCGGTCACTGAACTGTTCCCAGTAACACACCCTCTGCCCTACCTTCCTATTTATAACGAATCCTACACGTGTTATACCATTTTCTGCTGCTGTTGATATTACCCGATACTCATCTGACCAGAAATCCTTGTCTTCCTTCCACTTCACTTCACTGACCCCTACTATATCTAGATTGAGCCTTTGCATTTCCCTTTGCAGATTTTCTAGTTTCCCTACCACGTTCAAGCTTCTGACATTCCACGCCGCGACTCGTAGAACGTTATCCTTTAGTAGATTATTCAATCTTTTTCTCATGGTAACATGACACTTCCTCAACTACAGGCCACATGTCTTGTGGATACACGTTACGTGTCTTTAATGCAGTGGTTTCCATTGCCTTCTGCATCCTCATGTCGTTGATCATTGCTGATTCTTCCGCCTTTAGGGGCAATTTCCCACCCCTAGGACAAGAAAGTGCCCTGAACCTCTATCCGCTACTCCGCCCTCTGTGACAAGGCCGTTGGCAGAATGAGGCTGACTTCTTATGCCGGAAGTCTTCGGCCGCCAATGCTTCCCTAGACTTAGAGCTACTTAAACCTAACTAACCTAAGGACATCACATACATCCATGCCTGAGGCACGATTCGAACCTGCGACCGTAACAGCCGCGTGGTTCCGGACTGGAGCAGCTGGAACCGACCACAGCGGCCGGCAAAACTCTTTTCCACCAGCAGCTGAACTTCTCATGGGGTCTCACTTCCAACAGTGCCATACGACTTTACTCTACTTCACGCCTATCGACAGGTAATCATTGCACAATAGGGCTTGCATCGATGCTGAGTAACATGCTTCATTTGGTCGTTAAACATATGGACACTCACCGCCGAAAAAGTAGTAAAAAGAGATGAATTTCACGGCAGACGTCAGTAACAGCTACTTGGACCCTCTTGTGCAGGATATGAAAAAGATGAAACCGTAATGCGCTGTATCCTTTTTTAGGGTTTACATCGTCCGAGAGTCACAGAAGTAGAAATTTTATAGGGACTGGTTGTCAGCAGATTTTCACTTTTGGCTTGTTTATGCTGTCTTATTCATTACTATATGGAAGTTACAGCCTACATCTTTTAAAATTTGATCTATGTGCTTTAGCCATCACATACCCCTCGTTCTCTTGCCATCTCTTATCATTCTTAGGAGCTCTTTGTGTACTGATATTTGACTAACAATTTAAACTATCGGGTGCGATCAAAACATTTGTTTTAGAAGGCACCACACTCCAGAATCGGTTTACTTGTCAGGCAAAATCGCCGTTAAAATTGAGGTAATCATATCACTGACGCAACAGCTTGTAACTACCCATTTGGTAAAACACCCAGAAATTAATACCAGCAATGTATAGCTTGCCAAAATTAACAGAACTCAAAATCAGAAAAATTGGCGCATTTTGCAGAAGCACGAAATTTACCACGAACTTCAACGCAAGATGCTTTCAGTAGCTTCCAAAACGAAACTCTACGTCGAAATGTGGCAGAAAACCCAAAGAGATTCCGGTGGTGTGTAACGTACACCAAGGGCAAGATGCAATCAGTAGCTTCACTACGTGATAACAGCGGTGATATTATTGATGACAGTGCCATAAAAGATTTACTAAAGAAAGTTTTCCGAAATTCCTTCACAAAAACTATGAAGTAAATATTCCAGATTTCGAACCAAGAACAACTGCCAAAATGAGTGACTTAGAAGCAGATAACATCGGTGTAGCAAAGCAGGTTAAAAGAACTATGAATGATGAGGCCTCCGGTACCGATTGTATACCAGTCAGGTTCCTTTCAGTATATCCTGATACAATAGCTCATACTTATCAATCATAAACAATCGTTCGCTAGACGAAATATCCGTACCCAAAGACTGGAAGGTTGCAGAGGCTACAAAAATATTCAACAAAGACAACAGGAGTAATCCACTGAATTACAGGCCCATGTCATCGATATGCAGCAGAATTATGGAACATATACTGCGCTCAAACATCACCTCCAAGGAAATGATCTATTGACAGTGAACAAGTATTCAGAAATTAATTCCATCTTTTTAGATTTCCGGAAGGCTTTTGACGCCGTTCCTCACAAGCGACTTCTAATTAAAGTGAATGAATATGGAGTATAGCATCGGTTGTGTGGCTCGATTCATTATTTCCTGTCATAATGGTCACAGTCCGAAGTAACAGGTGGAAAGTGATTGAGTAAAGCAAAAGTAATATCTGGCGTTCCACAAGGGAGTATTAAGCGACCTTTGCAGTTCCTGATCTACGTAAACTATTTAGGAGACAATTTGAGCAGCCACCTTAGACTGTTTGCAGAAGATGCTGTCATTTACCGTTTTGTAAATCATCAGATGATCAAAACGAATTGCAAAATGATTTAGAGAAGCTATCTGAGCGGTTCAAAAAGTGTTAATTGACTCTAAATAATGAAAAGGGTGAACCCTCCCACATGAGTATGAAATACAATTCGTATAATTTCGGTTATACGATATAACACTCAAATCTAAGGTCTGCAAACTTAATACTTAGGGATTACGATTACGATTAACTTAAAATAGAATGACATCCTAGATAATGTCGTGAGGAAAGCAAATCAAAGAGTGAGATTTATTGGCAGGACTCTTACAAAATGTAGCATGTCTACTAAAGAGACTGCTTACATTACGCTTAGCTGCACTCTTCTGGAGAAATGTTGTGCGGTATGAGAGCCACATGAGCTAAGATTGACTTGGAAAAGTTCAAAGAAGTGCAGGTCTTTTCATATTGTCGCAAAATAATGGAGGGAGTGCCACGGTTATGATACACGAATTCGGTGTCACTCATCAAAACACATGCGTTTTTCGTTGCGTTAGAAGTTTTTCATAAAATTTCAATGACCAAATTTCTACTCGGAGTGTGCAAATATTTTGTTGGCGTCTGCCTGCATAGTGAGAAATAATCATCGAATTAAAATAATGAAAATCGAAGCTCGCACGGAATGATTTAAGTGTTCGTTATTCCCGCGTGCTGTTCTAGAGAGAATAGGTAGGGAACTAGCTTAAGGGTGCTTTGAAGAAACGTCTAGAGAGAAAAGGTAGGGAACTAGCTTAAAGGTGGCTTGAAGAAACGTCTGCCAATCAATTAACTGCGAATTGTAGAGTAATCAGGTAGATGCAGATGTAGATTTAGACAGTGTCGTGCTGCGTGAAGAAGTCTGTAACTGCTTGCTGCCCACCCTTATGCGATAGTAATCGTTAACCCTTCAATGGCTTTATTAAGGGACCCAAGGCGTGATAATCACGTGGGAAGAGATCAGGACTGTAAGGCTGGTGCTCTAGTATCTCAGACTTGAGCTGGCTTAACTTCTACGTTGCATTTATGATATAGGGACGTGCGTTATCATGAAGCAGCAGCACCCACTCGACAACAGTGGTTGTATATAGATATGCTTCTCCATGCACATTCTTGATTCTCCGATGGGTGTAACTGGCGTTTGCACCTCGGCAGCCGGGAAAAGAATAACAGCACGCTGGTCCTTTTTGGGAGCATTTTGTAATAACGTCACCATAGTTCACATTTGCGTATTTACCACACGCCCGTCGGAAAGACACGAACGCCCCACTAATAGCCTGGCTGTATGTCCATACTTATATACCCGCATGGGAGTCGCGCTACGTTGCATATACACTGCAGAAAACTCTCAAACGGAAACTTTTTGATCACTCTTTTTACACTAGTGTTCAATAAACCTCCTTTCTCTTCCAGTCTCTTAGAGACTCAATTATATGTAATTTTAATATCTGAGCACGCAATTCTCCTGATTAAAATAATTCACCTGGTGGTCAGTACATTTCTTTCCTACTTCTCCAAGTTTAGTAAATGGTCTGATTCATATCATGGTTCTTAACAGCTCTAAGAGGGATGCAACGATGAATTCTCTCAACAAATTTAGGACATTTCAGTTTTTTTAACTTTTATTTTGCGAGGGTATTAGTTTTTGTGTATGAGAACTAACGCCAGAAATGAAGCAACAGTGAGAGCAATCGTCCTATTCGCTTAAACAATCTGGAGTAGATTTCTTTTAACGCTAACTTTAAGTCTCATTTTTCACTGACTAAAAGAAATTTGAGAATGTTCACTTGATTGCATTGCTTAAAATTCGGAAGGTAACATCCGTAAAATACGGGTAGAGAAAGGTCCATAACTGCACACATTCACAGAATCGAAACTACAGTTATAAGAATCGCAGGGAAAAGGAAGGGAGTTGTTGAAAAGGGCTGATCACCATTGCTAGTCTGTACTAGAAGAAATATAGAAAGGGAAATGACTTTCAGGGTGAAGAAATAAAGACATTCTAGTTTACCAATGACATTTTAATTCTGACTAAACAACATAGAACTAGGAAGATCTGTTAAACGGAATTGATGGCGTCTTTTAAAGAGGTTAGAGAATGACTATCAACAAGGCTAAAACAACGTTCATAAAGGTACTCGACATTAAGTTATGGTGTACTTTGGGCGCTACAGTCTGGAACCGCCTGACCGCTACGGTCGCAGGTTCGAATCGTGCCTCGGACATGGATGTGCGTGATGTCCTTAGGTCAGTTAGGTTTAAGTTGTTCTAAGTTCTAGGGGACTTATGACCTCAGATGTTAAGTCCCATAGTGCTCAGAACCATTTGAACTCTAAATGCGTGATCACAATTTTGATTTCGTGCAGTAGGAAAAGCACATGTCAGTGTTGCCCAATGAACAGATGACAGTGTACAA
This sequence comes from Schistocerca piceifrons, assembly GCF_021461385.2. Taxonomy (NCBI): domain Eukaryota; kingdom Metazoa; phylum Arthropoda; class Insecta; order Orthoptera; family Acrididae; genus Schistocerca; species Schistocerca piceifrons. The sequence continues at coordinate 600,040,076 of NC_060141.1, read as the reverse complement.
ACATACTCGTAGTAATTAAGTACGAAATATGCGATTACACTACAACAATAATTAACTTCTGTACCCTTCCATTCGTCTTATTTTTTAGATCAGATTTAAAGGACAAGAGTTCGAAACATGTTCTATGTATTTCATTGGTTGTCACATTGTAAGTATACAAATCGGCAGAGCGCAACATTTTAGTTACGATTTTAAAGCATTTATCTGATGCGCTTGGCTGTCATTAATTTGTAATTCAGCGGCACTGAAACACAGAGTGTTAAAGAGCAGGTAAGGCATCAGATGTACTAAACATCTTACAGAAATATTACTCTGACAAATAAGAGAAAAAATTGTAAAAAAATTAGGCTGGTGCGAGTAGGACCCGGACACTAAGAGTTCCGTAAAAGCTTCGGAAATAGAGGAGCTCGACAACTAGTGCTTGTTATCAAAATTACTACTGGAAAGACATCGCTCCAAAGAACTCGAAAACGTTCAAGTACCAGATAACAAAGGCAAAAGAAACATTTTTGTGTTGTAATTAAGGATTAACAGTTTTCGGATTACATTGGTTGTACTATGGAATCTTGCTACTGGGAAATGTAATGATTCCAGGAGAAGGGTAAGTACTCTGTAGATTTTGATGATTGAGTCTGCGAGTGTCAAAATATGTATTCTTTGACCGCAGTGACGTAGAAGATAACTTTTGTTATACCACCAAGGGTTCGTACACCCTAATATGTGATATAAATTGCAAGTTGTTACTTCTGCCTTTCCTGAGAAAGGGTGATCTTAATATACGAACGGACAGACATAATGTCAGATAATAAATAACAACAAATTTTTTTCTGTGATGTAATTACAAATTAACGACATTCGGATTTTTTCTTTTGCTTCGTGGTAAATTTATGTTTCTGAGCCCACGGGAAGTACCTTGCAGGTTTTGATATGTAATACTTGTTTTGTAAACGAAACCTCCATTTCTTGCTGCAACTTATTTTTCCCAGACGCGTTTCGCCTTTTTCTTACTATAAGGGATATTTAGTGGGATCCAGTAGTGTTATTGATAGATTAAAAAACAGTTCATGTCGCGTTTATTTATTTAAATAAGTAATTAATTACAGTTTGTTGGCGTCTGCATTTCCTCTCGTCTGGTCTGGAAGCCACACTACCACTTCATTTCCGAAACATAACCACAATTTGGCATTCTGAACTTTTTCTCCTTCTTTGTGTTGCATTATTATTCTTTCGCCATTATTTATAGCTATGTGTTCGAGCACTGTGCTTTCGACAACGTAAGTATTTCGACTGCATTATGTGATTTCTCCTCTTTGGTTTATTCACCTACATGTTGACAACGAAGTATATGTTCGAAAACTAACATCTGCTCATAATGTTAATCTCTCTCTCTCTCTCTCTCTCTCTCTCTCTCTCTGTGTGTGGGTGTGTGTGTGTGTGTGTGTGTGTGTGTGTGTGTGTGTGTGTGGGTGGGTGGCTGGGTGTCAGACAGTGTGAGAGAGAGAGAGAGAGAGAGAGAGAGAGAGCTGAAGAGTGTGTATGTAGTTTTCTTGTTTGTTCATTTTCTTTGGTGTGTGTGTGGAAGGGGGGTATGGGGGAGGGGTTGGTGGTTTGATTTGTAGACTGTTGAATATGAATATAACAGCTCCTAGAGAGTAGTTGAAAGGTTTGGTGGTAAGCTGATCTGAGTTTTGGTCTAAATGTTCCGAAGATGGGTTCATGGACAAGTGAGTGAAAGGGTGTTGGGTGGTATTATTACTGTTATTATTGCACAATAATAACCCTCGTTGGGAGTCATATTCCTTTATTTTATCTGTTAATGTAAACAATGAATTGTTTGCCATATTTTATTTACAAAACAAGTATTTCTGTGCATGCTGCAGAGGATGGCCACCCAAACAAATTTGCTTGATGAGTAAGCTCGCGAGTATCAAAATATGTATCCTCTGATTGCAGTGACTTCTACATCTACATGATTACTCTGCAATTCAGATTTAAGTGCTTGGCAGAGGGTTCAGCGTACCACAATCATACTATCTCTCTACCATTCCAACAGACGACGAACGAGTGTAGTGTAAGCTGTCTCTTTAGTGGACTTGTTGCATCTTCTAAGTGTCCTGCCAATGAAACGCAACCTTTGGGTCGCCTTCCCCACAATATTATCTATGTGGTCTTTCCAACTGAAGTTGTTCGTAATTTTAACACCCAGGTACTTAGTTGATTTGACAGCCTTGAGAATTGTACTATTTATCGAGTAATGGAATTCCAACGGATATCTTTTGGAACTCATGTGGATCACCTCACACTTTTCGTTATTTAGCGTCAACTGCCACCTGCCACACCGTACAGCAATCTTTTCTAAATCGCTTTGCAACTGATATTGGTCTTGGGATGACCTTACTAGACGGTAAATTACATCATCATCTGCGAACGACCTAAGAGAACTGCTCAGATTGTCACCCTGGTCATTTATATAGATCAGGAGCAGCAGAGGTCCCAGGTCGCTTCCCTAGGGAGCACCTGATATCACTTTAGTTTTACTCGATGATTTGCCGTCTATTACTACGAACTGCGACCTTCCTGACAGGAAATCACGAATCCAGCCGCACAAGTGAGACGATACCCTATAGACCCGCAGCTTGATTAGAAGTCGCTTGTGAGGAACGGTTTCAAAAGCTTTCCGGAAATCTAGAAATACCGAATCAACTTGAGATCCCCTGTCGATAGCGGCCATTACTTCGTGCGAATAAAGAGCTAGCTGCGTTGCACAAGAACGATGTTATCTGAAACCATGCTGATTGCGTATCAATAGATCGTTCCCTTCGAGGTGATTCATAATGTTTGAATGCAGTATATGCTCCAAAACCCTTCTGCAAACCGACGTCAATGATATAGGTCTGTAGTTCGATGGATTACTCCTACTACCCTTCTTAAACACTGGTGCGACCTGCGCAAGTTTCCCACCTGTAGGTACAGATCTATCGGTGAGCGAGCGGTCGTATATGATTGCTAAGTAGGGAGCTATTGTATCAGCGTAATCTGAAAGGAACCTAGTCGGTATACAGTCTGGACCTGAAGACTTGCCCGTATCAAGCGCTTTGAGGGAAGTTTTATTATACCATGAAGCGACCGTAGGCCGTAATATGTAACGTAAATTTCAGCTCGTTATGCCTACCGGTTCCCGAGAAAAGTGGATCTTAAGAGATGGAAGACAGAGAGATAACAGATGAAAAAAATTTTTTCCCCGTGTGACGATTACACATTAACAAGTTTTGGAGTCCTCCTATTGGCTGTAGTGTGAAATCTAGCTTCCTAGCAAACTTCGTCATTCTAAGTGATGGGAGTTTCTATACAGGTTTTGACGAGTAAGTTTTCGAGTATAAAAATATGTGATACAAGCGAACATATATTTTGATTATATTAGTTTAGAAGCTGACATTCATTATACTGAGAAGGGACAGCAGACTTTAATATGTGACACAAATTTCAAAATGTAACGTCTACCCGTTCCAGAGAAAAGGAGCCGTAACAGACGAATGGACATACAGAGAGTCAGGAAACAAATGACAAAACTTTTTTTCGTGTGATATAACTAAAAATTAACAATTCTCAGATTTTTTTGTTTGGTTGTAATGTGAAACCTTGCTTCTTGGCAAATTTCATGATTCCTGGTCAACCGGTAGGTTCTATTCAGTGAGTTTGCGCGTATCAAAACATGTAACTTATACGCCCTCCTTTTCTAACACCACCAAGGAGCCGCAGATCTTTTTTGCCATAAATTTTAACTTAATACATCAACCCATTTTTGAGAAAAAAGGATACTGAACAGACAGACAGACAGACAGACAGATGGAAAATAAAGTGATGCTTGTTCCGTTTTCAAGGTTGAGGTACAGAACCCTAAAAAAGATAAAGAAAATGGAAGCTCGCATCACAGTTGATAACAAAATTTTAAAAGCAGCTAATAATCAATCAATCACATCACATTTCAGTTAAAATCTTACGAAATAATACCAAGACCACCAGTGATGGCGTTCATCTTAATATGCCAGTTTGCGAAAAATCTCACTATGTGGAGAAATGTCTCTGAGAATACGTGGTTGTCGTAAACACACATTATGAAGTACTGTCTTTGCCTCTTAATGGTGCCGTGAAATAAAACTAACACACATGGTAGGACTATATTTTTCCTTAACGTGCAATAAACAATAATAAGATAATAGAGGTGTTATGACGTGCGCCAGTAAAGGTACCGTCTGTTATGGTCATTACTCAACACATATCCGCCGTCGTTAGACCACTGAATATTATATGCTTTCAAACTTCAGGCTCCACCGCGCGTTATAAAGACATACATCATTGTCAAGGCTGAGCCGTAAGCTCTGACGCCACCAAACAGTGCCAAAATAAACCACATTACATTATAAATTCCCTTTACGGTTGAAGATGCAAAGAGGGCGCTGTTATTGACACGACATTAACCTACCGGGCCGTTTTCATAAAATGGGGCACATTATCTCCCGTGCGTCATATAACAGGTAATAAATGCGGCTGAAAAGGGTGGGATGGCCGAGAGAGCACATATCCAGCATAATGTTATGTGAAGGGGCAGACGGGTTGCGACCTTAGGCTGAAATAGCACCGAATGAATTCACTGACGTCAACTACTGATTCATCCACTTGGGGCATATTAAACTGAAATGGAGAAAAATGGAAACTGTTACTTCTTGTCTCGGAGGAAATCTTTATATTCTGTAGCATAGGTCCTGTAGATGTTAAAGGGTAGCAATACGCATTACAACACGCGGAGCATAAATAAAAAATATTGCTTTTACCTACGGCAATACGAAAATCTCGTACGCAGATTATTCATCGAAAACAGTATGCTTATAATACGTACCATAACAAAAATTATAGTTAATCTCATGACATCGCATTCGTTTGTTTCAACAACTCAGAACCAAACTGCCATTTTTCAAACCAACCTACATCTTTGGTTACACTGCAGACCGATTTGCCAGAACAACCTACAGAGGAAACAGCAATACAAAGGAAAATTGAAAAATCGTTGTTCTGTTCTATGCGTATCTGCACACAATACAAAACACAGCATCTTTACGTTTCTGGGCAATGGTGATTTATGGCACCGATTGGTTCGCCCTACCTAAAAAATGAATGTGGTTAATACAGTTTTTTCCACTAGCACTTGTAATACTGCTTCCATTTGCTATATTTAGTGGCAGAAAACTACCCCAAACGAGGTTTAAAACCAGATTATGTTTTTCATAGGAATGAGATTTTGCTTCTTATCGTTACATCTACATTGGGTCCCAGAGTTTAAGAGATAGACAGGTCGAATGATTCCGCTTACCACACACGACTGTAATACTTTTTGGCACAATGTTAAAATTTCAGCTAAGCAGATCGGTCTATCTACATCACTTTTAGTTTCTATTGTCGCACGATGTCTACAATGTCTCTGCTCATAATACAGAAAACAACAAAACACAGCACACTCTTCTTGAAAAGCACCAAGGAGTGAGCTTGTGTCCCTCACCTCAATCCAGATATACCTCAAGTTGTGGGCTAGGACAATTAGTGATCAAGTGTATGCACATGACCAGAGGGATGTCTGGCGTTTAATTTGGTAACCAAGACTGAATTATAACCTGTACTCTGTAAATGTGGTGTAATGAGCCATATCGTTCTGCTATACGCTCTGTGAATGTTATCAACCGCAAACATCAAGTATCTAAGAATACCTTTGTCACCCTTGTCAAGAGGAGTTTCAGCTTCAGTTGCTAAAACTATTGCAGCTCTGTTTCTACGTCAGCTTATAAAAATGGTTCAAATGGCCCTGAGCACTATAGGACTCAACTTCTGAGGTCATTAGTCCCCTAGAACTTAGAACTAGTTAAACCTAACTAACCTAAGGACATCACACACATCCATGCCCGAGGGAGGATTCGAACCTGGACCGTAGCGGTCTCGCGGTTCCAGTCAGCTTATATTTCTTAGCTTTGTTCAAACCTCACGCTTATTGGTATTTCATAGCCAAATATTGCACTTGTCTGCATAAACTGTCAGGGGGCACGAACCTGCTCGTCTTCACTGGTATCGTCCAGATATACAATACACACAGGGCTTCGCCAGAAGCGAAATTGAATGAAGTGGGGGCTCCAAATTGCCAAGCGTTCAGAAAAAATAACACATTTGCCACGGTTCGGGCGAGGTACGAACCATTTATTTTACTGTAATTTTCAGGCAGCGGTTGGCGCATCGGAAAAATGACGGAGCGGTATTATGAAGGATGTGTAGTCGAGTCCCGATACGCATAGTTTTCTTTTTTCATTTCTTACACTGTAGACAGAACTTAATACTACTGACTATATTGTAATTATTAATGTACTCATAAAAGACAAGAAAACGAAAGGTGAAAGATAATTTGAAATTGCAAATAAATCTCCAGGGAAGGATTGTGCTTACAACACGCACGAGGACTCTGCAAATAACTTTCGAAAAGCGGATTTTAATTAAAATGGACAGGTAAAACTACGGCGCTTATAACGTCCTCAGGATGCCCAGAAATTGATTTGTCCTCTGATTTTACGTTGAATATCGCCCCCAGCCTCTAAATATCAGGAATAAAATAACAAAAGTATCTAATTCCATATACGAAGCTCTCGTCCTATAATTCCTTCCTGAAAATTTCTTTCCAATCCCAAATTTTTCCTCTGCCTTTCATTTCATTCCTTTTAATCAAAATTTCAACAAGCAAAATTTATTGTGCGGTTGCAGTGTCAGTAACGTAAGAACTGAAAAGAAAAAAGATCCACATATGGACCCGACCCCACGTCCGTCGGGTTACCGTTCTATTCGCTTTCTGCTATGATGAATGCTGACTGGAAACCACGCTAACATTAGCGGTCCACACATCGCAAGCCCTGGCCCGAAACTGCTACATTTTTTTTTTTTTTTTTTACGACTGGCCCTCTGGATCTGTCTCTTTGATTTCTGGCCAAGCCCTGCATAAAGAAATAATTTGCACGAAAACATTTAAGACTTCTGGACGCGGTCCATTTGTGAGTTCCAAAGATACGGGAAACGGTGTCCCATTTCCCGATGTGCCGCCGCCGGAATCATTCTTCTCGAAACCGCGCATGGAGCGAATGTAGACATGATATCTGAACGTTCTGTTTCAGACAAATAAATTGTGAACATTACAACATGTCACTAGTCAAAAATGGTTTCGTACATAAGGTCAGAATCGCTGCAATATGCGTGTATCAGAGCATATCCGAGATTACAGAAGAATTGGCACTCTACCAGGGTAACAGCGTTGGGATGGAAGTTCAATACGCGTAAACCACAGTCAGGAAGAGCTTGACGACGGATGCCACGTGCCGATCAGCTATCTACCGCACAGATGGTCAGCTGGGCACCCGTTTACCCTAGCCCAGTGCAGCCGAGCAGATATCACATACATCGAAGTGACAGGACTCAAGGGACAGCGGAATGAAAATACACAGATAGTTATCGCATAGCATTCGTGAGCTATAAAATGACGCTGCATTGGCGGAGCTGTCATTTGTATTCAGGTGATTCATGTGAAAAGGTGTCCGATTTGATTATGGTCCACGACGAGAATTAATAGATTATCGAATAAAACACCTTTCAGCCGTCTCTAATTTTCGAACTATTTTATTGAGCTTCTGGTTTCAGCACTTTATTACACCATCTTCAGGCCCCTTGACCGACGTGTAAGAAGATTCCAACCCCGGTTTCGGTCAAAATAGGGGCCAGCATTCAAAGACTAATATCTGTATGTTTCTGGTTGATACAGCGGTTACATTAAATATTATCTGCCGACTGTTAGATAATCACCAACGACGTAATACATCGCCGAAACTGGTAGCTCAATAAAATAACAGTTCAGAAATTGGGCGGCTGAAAGTTGTTTCGTTTGACGGTCTGTACTGAACAGACGAGTCCCACAACCATCTCTGAAAAGTTGGACGTACAGGGAATTGCAGACTTTGGACGCGAAATGGTTGTTGGAGTTAAACACGTGGGATACATTATTTATGAAATCGTTAAGCAATTCAATATTACGAGCTACACAGTGTCAATGGTGCACCGACAATACCTAATTTCAGGCATTACCTTTCACCGTAGACATCGCAGTGGCCGATGGCCATCATTTAACAACCGAGAGCTGCTGCGTATGCTTAGAGTTGCCACGTTAATAGACACGCGACACTACGTGAAATCAACGCAGAAATCAATATGGGACCTACGACCAACGTGTCCTTTAGGAGAGTCCTGCGAAATTTGGCACTAATGTGCTGTGGCAGCAGACGATCAACGCGGGTGCCTTTGCTAACACCACGACATCGCCTACAGCGCTTGTCATACGCTCGTGGCAATACTCGTTGGTGAGTAGACGGTTGGAAACCCATGGCCTGGTCAGATGAGTATCGATTTCTGTAGGTAAGGATTGATGGTAGTATTCGAATGTGGTGCAGACCCAATGAGGCAATGGATCTAAGTTCACAACAAGGCACTGTGGAAGCTGGTGTATGTTGAGTTTACATGGCCCAGCTGAATTTCTTGGAGACTATTTGCAGCCATTGAAGGATTTCATATTCCCAAACAACGATGGATTTTTTTACGGAAGGCAATGCGCTATATCACCGGGTCATTATTGTTTGATATTAATTTTAAGAACTCTCTGGACATTTCGAGCGAATCATTTGTCCACCCAGATCGCCGGACATGAGTCCCATCGAATATTTATGGGATATAATCGATAGGTCTGTTCGTGCGCTAAATCATGCACTTGAAAATACTTTCACAATTGTGGGTGGCTACAGAGGCAGCAGGGTTCAATATTTCTACTGTTGGGAACTTCCAGTGACTCATTGAGTCCATGCTACATCGAGTCGCTGCACTGTGCCGGGAAGAAGGAGAGACGACACGGTATTAAGAAGTATCCTGTTACTTTTGCCACCTCAGTGGAAACGTCAGCAGCTTACTATCTGGGGCCAACAGGGTATACGGGCCCTGTGGCGTGAATCACAAAACGCGACACTACAGGTCTTATGAACTACAGCGACCGTCTCCAGCAGGGTGCGAGTTACTGTTTCACACCCATTTTATACTTCGTAGCTGTGTTTAGATATAGTTAAGCTTTGATGACACAGGACAAATTTTAGGGACTTTATTGCATACCTTTTCATCCACATACTGTTTTCCCTCTACGCCACAGAGGTTGCCAAGCATTTGCACAGCATTTGTCACAGGTTCATTGAGGAGCCAGTTCACCAAAAAGCATACGTCGCAGTGCAGCGAGACAAAACGAGAGAACGTACCTAGTGTAACAGGTGACGCAGAGTGAGCGGTGTGTCATACGTGAATGTAACAGGGATTGAGTGGTGGCAAGTCAAATCTAATACTGTTTTATTATTTACAGGGTATTTGTGTTATATACAAAAATGCAGACATTTTTAATTTTCATTCGTGTATATAATGATGTATTTGTGACATGTTTTGCGGTAAGCAAGGGAATGTCTGGACGAATACTACTAGGGATATGCAGTCGAAAAGCGGCCCTCAGATGAATAACTGTCATTCGTAATCGATGTTTCGATTTGCGAAAATTTAAGGCTGAAAAAAGATGTTCACATAAACACGTAGAACCGAACTTGCACATTATAGCTGCCGCTTTCGCATGTGGTTGAACAAATCTTGTGGAACGTACACATAAACATGTTACTCGCCATTTTAAACTCCATACTAGAGCTGTCACATTGCAGATCTATTAATTCTAATTTACATAGCAGCGGACACAGTTCTGACATCAATAGAACATGCTGAAATAAAGATATCAGAACCTGACTCACAAGACATCAAATCCACAAACATTTTCACGAAAGCTACAACTAAGTTACCGAGAGACAAATAACTCTAGACGGTCATTACTGATGGTAGCTGCGAATTTCGTGTCATTCGGAAAACGCTTGAAATTACGGTTCTGGAATTGAATTCTGCGCATCTCCAATTTTATTTGCATTGCGTGAATTTTAGTAAACAGAGATCCAATTAAGTGATCTTTTCCTTGAAAAGAATCAGGAACTGAGCTTCCTCTCATATCTATGAAAAGATTTACACATTCCAGCAGAAAAAGGACATGTTCAAATATTTTAGTATTACTTAGCCATCTAATCTGACAAAAATGGGGTATATCATTGAAACCAGATTCCAGTGACAGCAGTAGCTTCCGAATCTGTCTGTGATTCAATATGGCAGAGCTTATGGAATTTACAGTCCTAACGACCACATTCTTTGATGAATCACACAGTGCACTTAGTGATATTTCTATCCTGGGTTCAATTTAGTTTCTAAAAGTCCCACAAAATCCACGTTACAGCCGACCATATTTGGGGGGGGGGGGGGGGATCAGAGGCGAGAAGAAGCAGCTCATTCTCAAGAGCATGTTGAACATCACGAAACATATCTTCACCGGTACATGTCTGTCTCAAGAGTATTAAATCCAGAAACTCTTCTGTGATGTTCAGTTCTACACCCACTCCACAATATGAGCGAATGCTAAGATAAGAAAAGATAGTTATACGCCCAGCAGCCATGTGCGTTTCAGAAACCTGCGGCGTGACTAGACGAGAAAATGAAAAGCTATTAATATTTGAAAGAAGACGAATTGAGGAGATGTACGGACCCATCTTAGATAAAGGAGAATCGAGTAGAAATAAGAATGAGGAAATCTGCCTCGTGATGGAACAACCAACAATGCTACAGAAGCTGAATGGTAAAGAACCAAGTGAGCGATCCCTGTAGCCCATATGCCAGAAGAAAGGCAGGTGAAGAAAGTAGTTAAAAGGGCTCCAGACGCTCGATAGGATGAACAACTCAGCGCTGGAGTGACGCCCTGGCGAAGGTCCTGACAACCCTGGGGATCGTAGACTCTTGGAGAAAACGAGCTAAGAACATAAACGAGCACCGGCAGTTTGTGAAAGCAGCACGTGATCTGCAGGGCCTGCGATTGCTGGATGTGTATGTATTTATGTATGTATGTATCATGTTTTACGGACTATAAGATGCTGCAGACTATAAGACACACCATAATTTTTAAGCAGGTTTAAAAAAAATTCATTTTCACCATTTTTATTATTAAATCGCAAAATCAGACTAAAAAAAATTCCTAGTTTATAAAACCGAACCGACCTTTAAAATCCCTGAAAATCGTCATCTGAAATTTCTTCTTCTTCTTCGGCATCGTTGCTCTCTTCATACATAACGTGGTCTCCACTGACGTCGAGAGCGTTACCTACGCAGTACTTCTTAAAACGTTTAACAGTTTCTTCTCTCACTCTAGACCACGACTGTTTTATCCACTGACACACTTGCTTGAAAGCTCGGCGTGAATTCATGCTGGGTTTCATCCACCAACCATTTGTTCCATTCCTCTCTCATATACACTTTACACGGCTTATTGGCGCTGCAGTCATGGACCGGCTGGTCCCGGCGGAGGTTCAAGTCCTCCCTCGGGCATGGATGAGTGTGTTTGTCCTTAGGATAATTTAGGTTAAGTAGTGTGTAAGCTTAGGGACTGATGACCTTATCAGTTAAATTTCACACACGTTTGAACATTTTTTGAAGGCGGCTTATTTATTGACACACCAAGAGTTTCCAAATGTGAAGTAAGACCGCCCAGCATAACAACAATCTCTGTATTTCTTTGCCTCAATTACTCTTTCACAAAATTTTTCAAATGGCTACTGAACTGATCTAGTATAAGAAGAGAACCCTTTTTCAATAAAGCACCTTCCCCTCTCTACCACACTCCATTAATCAATAATTTCACACAATCGACGTCCATCCAACCCTTGTTATGTACGTCAACAAAAGCATCTGTCGGAAGTTTTGGCATTGTTTTGTGCTTGAGAAATATCACTGAATCAAATGTCAGAAGAGTTGCGTCCTTATTCGCTACTTGACTTAGTTCCACATTGGTTTAGTTTCGATGCTGAATAACAAAGCGATGGAAAGATAATATTATCTGTTCGTACTCTTGTGGCGTCTTCTGAGATATTTTTTTTCTAGTTTGCATGGTAAGTCCATCTCGCATCATGTACCTGTAGCACCAACCAACTCCACCCTCAAAGTCAGTTAGCTTACGAGCGTGTATTTGAACTACTTTTGGACTAATGCCAATGCCATTTTGATGGTGTCCTTGAATTAATTTCAATACGTCATCCTCTAATTTTGACCATTTTACATTCAGTCCTCTATTTGCTCATTTAGTCTTCCTCATTTTCTTTCATTCTTCTTTACTAGCCCACCACTCCCGAATGGTTTTCACCACTTGGTGGAGAGGCGAAATGTCTCTCAGCTGCTCCGTTTCCATGTTCTTCCACATTTGTCAGTCCTTTCAATTTAGAGCCCGCATCCTATGAATACCTAGTATTTTTTCCAATTACGAAACTAGCTACTAACAAATATACTGTACTGTTACAGATAACACGAATCACTTTTAAGTTCACGGGCTCCGTAGACTGCAATGATGCATCGTGAGCTAGACAGTGTTCTGAGTTTGCAATGGAGGGGCGGGAGGGGGACAGTGTTAGCAAGTTTGTGAATCCCCGCAACCCATGTTCGTCGCATCGGTGCAATGCTGGGGACAGTTGAATCCAGTGTTTCCAGATATAGACAGGTTTCCTGTGGCATCGAATATATGACCATTTTAAGCTTGTCGCGAATTTTCAATCAAACACTGGACGTTTTATATTAATTTTGAGTATTAAGATGCACCTGAAATTTGGAGGGAATTTTTCGCAAAAATTGCTTCTTATAGTCCGTAAAATGCGGTACGTAAGTGTGTATACCCAGTATTTGGACTGTCATGAATCAATAATGCCGTTAACTTCATCAAATAACAGAGAATGTGCCCTCTCAGAGTTAGTTGTCGTACAATATCTGCACTAAGGCCTTTTTTGCGTTGTGTAACTGCACGACGAGACCGACAAATTGCATTAAACTGGACATACGGACTCTCTGTCAATGTCGAGGCATTCTTTCACTAACGACCCAATGGATAATGGCAAAAGTACTGGAACTATTAAGAGAGCAACTTCAAAGCTCGCCTTCACTGCACCGTCGTTTGCAGCTTGAAATTCCCAGAAACAAAATGGCTCTGAGCACTATAGGACTTAACATCTGTGGTCATCAGTCCCCTAGAACTTAGAACTACTTAAACCTAACTAACCTAAGAACATCACACACATCCATGCCCGATGCAGGATTCGAACCTGTGACGGTAGCGGTCCCGCGGTTCCAGACTGAAGCGCCTAGAACCGCTCGGCCACTCCTGCCGGCTCCCAGAAACAAAAGTATCTAATTAATAAAATTGTAATATAATTCCAGTAGGAAGTTAGTTGAAGTAAAAGAGCTTCCCACATCGCCGATGGCTACTTTTAACTTTACAGTTAGTTACAAACGCTTGTCTCCCTGAAAACTATTAGACGTGTCGCATTGGTTTCAATTATAGTGTCGGCCAACGCTGTATTTCTTCGCGATAACTCAATGACAACATACTAAAGACTTAGCGCATTCTCCAGTTTGCACAAAAATCCACAGCCCCCAGCACTGGGTTTCCTTCTGTACGCTATTTGAACCCTCATCAGCTGAATCCATATTCACAGCACCAGTGATGTCTGTGCAGTGAGGCAACAGGTCTGTTTACTCAGGCAAAACTGATAACAAGAAACTGCTGCACCAGCTCACCGGCCGTGTACTGGGCCAGCTCCCACTATGCGAAATGCCCGGTTTGAGCAAGACTATGTCAGCAGGAGCTGAAACAAGAACGTAAATCTAGGACAGGAGGAAATGTTTCTTAAACATTATGCCCTTCCTGCAACTCACAATATGGTGGCTTTCGGAGAATAAACGCAAAAGAACTGTATCGTGGAGCATACTAGATTTCTATATGCTCCTGCATTTCCTGCTAACACATATCGAAGAGTTGCAGCCGTCCGTCATGTTCCAGCTTGATGGTGCACCCCCACAAGGGAGTGTGAAAGTGCAGGATGTACTGAATAACAAATTTCCTGAAAGGTGGGTGGGTCATATAGACCCCATTGCATGGCCCCTTGCGCCCTCTCGATGTCATGGGTTTATTCATTTGTGAGTTTACGTCAAGTATCACGTACGAGGTGCGGCTAGAAAAAAACCGGACTGATGCTGGAAAAAACATTTATTTACAATTATTTACAATATCATGTTATCTCCTTCAATGTACTCTCCTCCTCGGTCTCTACACCGCTCCATGCGAATTTTCCACTGTTCATAGCAATGCTGCAGATCATTTTCGGTAAGTCCATACATAACTTCCGTCGCTTTTTCTTTTACTGCTTCAACAGTCTCAAATCTAGTTCCTTTCAAAGCTGACTTGACTTTAGGGAAAAGAAAAAAGTCACAGGTGGCCAAATCAGGTGAGTAGGGTGGATGATCTAAGATGGGAATGTTGTATTTTGCCAAAAACGTCTTCACTGACAACGCACTGGGAGCTGGGGCATTGTCTTGGTGAAGGATCCATGACTTTTTTCTCCACAAATCGTTCCGTTTTCTCCGTACTCGCTCACGTAGGGTAGCCAGGACGCTAATGTAGTAACACTGATTCACTGTTTGTCCCTCTGGTACCCAATCAATGTGCACAATCCCTTTGATGTCAAAAAAAAACAATCATCATTGCCTTGAATTTCGATTTTGACATTCGTGCTTTTTTTTGTCGTGGAGAACCAGGAGTTTTGCAATGCATCGATTGGCGTTTAGTTTCGGGATCGTAGGTAAAAAACCACGATTCATCGCTAGTAACAACATTTTGTAAGAAGGTGGGATCACTTTCAATATTTTCCAGGATGTCAGAACAAATCATTCTTCGGCGTTCCTTCTGTTCAATTGTGAGACACTTTGGAACCATTTTTGAACACAATTTGTTCATGTTGAAACTTTCATGAAGAATCTGCCTAACACTCTTCTTGTCAACTCCTGTTAACTCAGACACTGCTCTGATTGTTAAACGGCGATCTTGTCGAACAAGTTTACCGATTTTTTCAATGTTTGCATCAGTTTTTGCTGACAATGGTCTGCCAGTGCGAGTGTCATCACTGGTGTCTTCGCGGCCATCTTTAAATCGTTTAAACCACTCAAACACTTGTGTTCGCGATAAACAATCATCGCCGTACACTTGTTGTAACATTACAAACGTTTCACTTGCAGATTTTCCTAGTTTGAAACAAAATTTGATGTTAACACGCTGTTCTTTCTGTACACTCAACATTTTCCGACGCACAGACGAAACGTCAACTACTTAAAACAGACGCCACGGGCAGACTGAGTGCAGGAGGCAGATGAAACTCGAGCAGTAGGCGGAGCGAGAGTCACGTGACAGGCCACGCGACTTTCAGCCTTATTGCATTCGTTTTATTGTTTCACCAGTACTAGTCCGGTTTTTTTCTAGCCACACCTCGTATACACAACATAAGGTTATGGTACTGGTACCGGTCGTGCGGGAATCACTGAAGCAATCAGAACTATTGATGCTGCAATACCGATACGTATATGGCCAGAACTAGAATACCGCATTGATGTTCTACGAGCAACGAGTGGGATACATAGTGAAATTCTGGCATAACAGAAAAATAAAACTTCAGTCACTGGTGGAAGTTTTACAACAAAGCAAGACGTTCTATCTCCAGCTGTTTACCAGTTACAATTGTTTTGAAACGGTAGCGGGACTTTATGGACACACTTAAGTTTCGTGCGGCTCCACGCCCTAGTGTAAGTCGTTCAGTCGGACACCACTTCTTTCCCAATAACCTTACTTAGGAAAGGGGATCTAAAGTTCAATTTCGAACCGAAGCACCCATCGAATCTTCGCATCACTGCAATGTGAGGCCTAGGTCAAAAGCAGAGAGAAAACTTCCAGCCTTCGGCAGGGATCCAACGGCGCAATCTTCTGGTTTCTAGGCACATGCTTTACCAGTAGATCACCTGGTCCTACTAATGGGATACGTGAAAGGCGTGTGAATGATTATATGGTCCATTACGAGACTGTTCCTAGGTCACTTTCGTTGCACTTGAGATGTACAAGGCACTTGAGTTGTTATACATCAAGACAGGTTCCCATCCCTTTCACTGTATCATGGAGTCAATTTCTTTACATGTCACCACATCAGGAGTGCGAAAGGTCGTACTGCGTAATTCTAGTTAGCACCCTTGGAGTAGGGGTAGGATCTTCGATTAGTAATGAAAATGTCCTCGGTCGCGGTTTCGAAACTTGCGACGTTTTAAATTTTGAATAAAAATCATCAACTTTTGTGGCCGAATACTTCCGTTCTGCCAACGGTTTTGTAAAGAGGGCGAAGGGTCGGGCAGAGTTTCAGGGCACACTCTTGTTCCTGTATTGGGGAACCGCCCCTAAAGGAATCGGCAATGATCACTGGCACGAGGATGCAGAAGGCAATGGAAACCACTGCATTAAGTACATGTAATGAGTATTCACAGGGCATGTGCCCTGTAGTTCAAAATGTGTCATGACGATCTTCCCATTTACAAAAGATTCCGGAATAGTCCCCCATTTGAATTTCCGGGAGGGGACTGCCAAGGCGGAGGTGAGCATGAGAAACATAAGAGATAAAGTTCTACAAGTCGGGCAGTGGAATGTCAGAAGTTTGAACGGGATAGGGAAGCTAGAAAACCCGAAAAGGGAAATGCAAAGACTCCACCTCCATATACACTCCTGGAAATGGAAAAAAGAACACATTGACACCGGTGTGTCAGACCCACCATACTTGCTCCGGACACTGCGAGAGGGCTGTACAAGCAATGATCACACGCACGGCACAGCGGACACACCAGGAACCGCGGTGTTGGCCGTCGAATGGCGCTAGCTGCGCAGCATTTGTGCACCGCCGCCGTCAGTGTCAGCCAGTTTGCCGTGGCATACGGAGCTCCATCGCAGTCTTTAACACTGGTAGCATGCCGCGACAGCGTGGACGTGAACCGTATGTGCAGTTGACGGACTTTGAGCGAGGGCGTAGAGTGGGCATGCGGGAGGCCGGGTGGACGTACCGCCGAATTGCTCAACACGTGGGGCGTGAGGTCTCCACAGTACATCGATGTTGTCGCCAGTGGTCGGCGGAAAGTGCACGTGCCCGTCGACCTGGGACCGGACAGCAGCGACGCACGGATGCACGCCAAGACCGTAGGATCCTACGCAGTGCCGTAGGGGACCGCACCGCCACTTCCCAGCAAATTAGGGACAATGTTGCTCCTGGGGTATCGGCGAGGACCATTCACAACCGTCTCCATGAAGCTGGGCTACGGTCCCGCACACCGTTAGGCCGTCTTCCGCTCACGCCCCAACATCGTGCAGCCCGCCTCCAGTGGTGTCGCGACAGGCGTGAATGGAGGGACGAATGGAGACGTGTCGTCTTCAGCGATGAGAGTCGCTTCTGCCTTGGTGCCAATGATGGTCGTAAGCGTGTTTGGCGCCGCGCAGGTGAGCGCCACAGTCAGGACTGCATACGACCGAGGCACACAGGGCCAACACCCGGCATCATGGTGTGGGGAGCGATCTCCTACACTGGCCGTACACCACTGGTGATCGTCGAGGGGACACTGAATAGTGCACGGCACATCCAAACCGTCATCGAACCCATCGTTCTACCATTCCTAGACCGGCAAGGGAACTTGCTGTTCCAACAGGACACTGCACGTCCGCATGTATCCCGTGCCACCCAACGTGCTCTAGAAGGTGTAAGTCAACTACCCTGGCCAGCAAGATCTCCGGATCTGTCCCCCATTGAGCATGTTTGGGACTGGATGAAGCGTCGTCTCACGCGGTCTGCACGTCCAGCACGAACGCTGGTCCAACTGAGGCGCCAGGTGGAAATGGCATGGCAAGCCGTTCCACAGGACTACATCCAGCATCTCTACGATCGTCTCCATGGGAGAATAGCAGCCTGCATTGCTGCGAAAGGTGGATATACACTGTACTAGTGCCGACATTGTGCATGCTCTGTTGCCTGTGTCTATGTGCCTGTGGTTCTGTCAGTGTGATCATGTGATGTATCTGACCCCAGGAATGTGTCAATAAAGTTTCCCCTTCCTGGGACAATGAATTCACGGTGTTCTTATTTCAACTTCCAGGAGTGTATTTGGAGTAAGCGAAGTGAAATGGAAAGAAGACAAGGATTTCTGGACAGATGAGTACACGGTAATGTCAACATCAGCAGAAGATGGTATAACGGGAGTAGTATATGTTACGAATAGAAAGGTAAGGCAGGGAGGGTGTTACAGCGAACAGTCAGTGATAGGGTTGTTCTTATC
This sequence comes from Schistocerca piceifrons, assembly GCF_021461385.2. Lineage (NCBI taxonomy): Eukaryota > Metazoa > Arthropoda > Insecta > Orthoptera > Acrididae > Schistocerca > Schistocerca piceifrons. The sequence goes on along the minus strand of NC_060141.1, from coordinate 600,021,671 downwards.
AGAATTGACAGCAAATCAACACCGATAACGACAGTTCAGCTATACATGCTTACGTTTCAATATGAACCCGGGAAGATAAAGTATATGAGGATATTGAAGGAATAAATCAGTACGTACGGGGAGATGAAAATCTAATAATTATGAGCAACGGGACTGTGGTCAGGGAAGGAGTAGAAGAAAGGATTTCAAGAGAATATAGGCTTGGTAGTAGGAATGAGAGAGGAGAAAGACTGATTGAGGTCTGAAATAAATTTCAGCTAGTAACAACGAATACTCTGTTCAAGAATGACAAGAGGAGGAGTTACAAGCTGGAAAAGCATGGAGATATAAGACGATTTCAGTTATATGTCATAATGGTCAGGCAGAGACCGTGAAATCAGATAGTTTATTGTAATTCTTACCCAGGAGCAGATATAGTCTCGATCACGATTTAATGGTAAACTAAAGTAAGCTGAAGTCTTAAGGCATTATTCAGGCGATACTGAGGAATGGTGGGATGTACGTGAAGTTCTCTAAGTCTATAGCTACGAATAGCTGAGTGGACAGTTCTCTGGAAGAGGAATGGGCATCTCTAAAAAGGACAGACACAGAAGTTGGAGCGAAAAACATAGTTGCAAGGAAGGTCATGGGTAACAGTAAAAAATACGTCAGTTGATAGGTGAAAGAGGGGACTACGGAAGTGTTTCGCGGAAATTCGGGAATGCTGATGTGAAGAAATTGAAAACTAAATGATTGTCGGATGGATGGCTCCGCTTAAGGCATGGTCAAATAAGCTTTCGGTGAAATTAAAAGCAAGGTTGGTAAGATTAAGTGTACAATGAGAATTCCACTGTTAAATGCAAAGGAGCGAGCGGGTAAGTGAGATGAACAGGTTCAACGTCCTTTGTGAGGGGAATACTTGTCTGATGACGTGATAGAAGAGGAAACAGGAGTCGATATAGAAGAGACAGGAGATCTATACTAGAATGAAAATTTAAAAGAGCTTAGGAAGACATAAGGGAGTGGTTAACAAAACGACTATCGACGTTGGTGTTTCGAACGTATGGGTCTGGCGATATACCATCTCGCATTCGAAAAAATATCGTCGACACCATTCCGAAGACTGTAATAGGTGACAAGCGAGAGAAATAACGCACAGTCAGCTTAATAGCTCATGCATCTTTAAGTTGCTGTCAAGAATAATATACAGTGGAATGGGAAAGAAAATTCAGGACATGTTAAATGACGAGCAGTCTGGCTTTAGGAAAGGTAAAGGGAGAAGAGATGTAGTTCTCACGTTGTAATTGATAATGGAAGCACGAATAAAGAGAAATCGACGCGTTCATAGGATTTGTCGACCTGGAGAAAGCGTTTGGCAATGTCAAATGTTGGAAAATTTTCAAAATTTGTCCATTTCTCATTTTACCTTTGGCTATGAACTTGTTTAAATATTTTCCCTCAAATCACTAATTAAGTTTTTCTTTATTACCTTGAGTGCTTTCAAGCAATTATTATTTTTTGGCGAAACGAAACCCCGACACTGGTGAATTTGGTCACCTATTTGGCTATTTCCCATCCTTTGCTTCGAACAAGTATTGTGCCTCGAATCACTAATGACGCTCTTCTTAATTACCCTGATTACTTGTAGCAATTAGACCTTTTCCGCTAAACTTAAGTTTAAGTTGCTCAATTTGATGCTCTATTTGTGAGATTTCCGCCTTCGTTTGGCTATAAAGATTCGGAAAAGTGTCTTTTGTGTATTTTCGTCGGACTATTGTTTTCTCTCTAGTAAAACATACGACCATAAATGAGGAGGTACTCCGAAGAGGGCCGGCCGACGTGGCCGCGCGGTTCTGGCGCTGCAGTCTGGAACCGCGAGACCGCTGCGGTCGCAGGTTCGAATCCTGCCTCGGGCATGGATGTGTGTGATGTCCTTAGGTTAGTTAGGTTTAACTAGTTCTAAGTGCTAGGCGACTAGTGACCTCAGCAGTTGAGTCCCATAGTGCTCAGAGGCATTTTTGAACTCCGAAGAGGAGGGAGGAAGAGGGGACGGAGAAAAATAGAATTACTAAATGCAGTAAAAAGGAGGAAAGAAACTTAATATGGGATATATTATGAAAGATGTACGTTAAAAGGCACTAAAATGGAACCGATGGATCGCCAGAAACGGAGAAGTAAAACTAAAATATCATTTTGTAGATATTCCTAGAAGCCAAAACATTATGACCATTATATGAAGATGGTATCTGTTTTTTGGAGATGTCCAAAAGAAAAGACATCATCGGTGACCGTGCAGCTCTCTAGAATGAAATGATAATTGAATCAAGACCCTAAGCTGCCAACAGGCATTGATACACATCAACGGGGACACTTGAAAATGTGTGCCCTGTCCGGCTCACGCGGAGCGTGCAAGGGATAAATCCCTGCAATCGCACTATCCTCTGTGCCCTCGATTACTCAGATGGATAGAGCGTCTGCCATGTAAGCAGGAGATCCCGGGATCGATTCCCGGTCGGGACACACATTTTCAACTGTCACCGTTGATGTATATCAACGCCTGCGGCAGCTTATGGTCTTGATTCAACAATCATTTCATTATGACTAGTGGTTACCGTGAGGTTGGATACCATACAATGACGTTGCGGGCACATGACGCGCTATGAAAAGTATGTAAGTGCAGCTGGGACGTATGGGGTATGAGCATAGCGAAGATATAGGCTACAAAGGTGGAAATCCACTGATATAAGCGACTTTGTAAAGCCAGTCAGATCATTATTACGCAATGCCTTTGAACGAGCATCTTGTAAACGGCGATACTGGTCCAATGTTCCAGTACTACTGCCGTGAGCATCTACGGAAAGAAGCAGAAGGCCAGCAAAACTGCCACTAGGCGCTAAATGGTTAAAAGTCCACAGCTCCTCATAGAACGTGGGGTTCGGAGGCTTGTGTGGTCTGTAAAGTTGGATAAACGGAGATCTGTGGCATTTCTGCCGAAAGAGCACAATTTCGGTGCCCGCACAAGCGCTTTGGAGAACACCGTTCGTAAAACATCGTTGAACACGGAGCTCCGCAGCAGACGACCCGTACGTATTCACGTATTGACTCAACGACATGGTGAATTAAGATTGCAGTGGGTTCGGGAGCACCGGGATTCGACCGTCGATCAATGGAAACACGTCGGCTGTTCGGGTGAGTCACATTTTTGCTATACTAGGTCGATGTTCGTCTCTACAAACGCCGTTATCAAGTGAACGGCGAATCGAAACATGCAGCGCGGCAGGAACGAAGGTTGGTGGGAGCTGTATTATGTTCTTGGAGACATTCTCCTTCGCTTGCGTGGGACCTGTGCTAGACATCGAAGACAGCTGCGAACTATCTGCATCACTTCATGCTTGGTCTCTTCCCCGACAGTGATGTTATCTTTCAAGAGCAAAATCGTCCGTGTCTCGAAGCCAGAACCATGCTACAGTGGTTTGAGGAAGATTACAGTGAATTCACGTTGACGTCATGTAATTCACCTTATGTAAACCCTATGGTAACATAGGTCGCTACCAGGCGCCACCACAACGTATGCAAAACAGTAGTCCGTTATTTACGTGAATTAATGACCTGTGCGTAGATATCTGATGACACATACCTCCAAAGAGCTGCCGAAAAACTGTCGGATCCGTGATACGCAGAATCAGTGACGTATTTCGTTCCAAAGATGGACAAGAAGCTATTAAGTAACTGGTAGTAAATTTTCCGATCATCTGTGATAGTTCAAGATGTTATTATTTCTCACATATCTGCATTTATTATCCACAGACCTGAATAACACAGACGGCAAAAGATACGAGTACTGCTTAGTGTTCCATTTTCCTCTTTCTCATTGTGGGAATCAAAATAAAAGCCACCACGCACGCTCTTTGCTTGGCACCTGTATGTCACTGCGGCCTTACTTTCAGTAACGGCGCCCACTAGTCAATTACACGGCTATTAAGGACAAGTCGTGAACAAAAATAGCCGAATTAATCACTGCAACAAAATAATAATCACCGACACGCAAGCACAAAAGCTATTTACAGGGGCCTGTACCGTCTCGGTGTTAAACGTACGGCCGCTGGTGAGGAATGGTGCCCGTTGTCACTTATTAATCACGTGAAAACGACAAGGAAACAGCTGTTGTCGGGGCATTATAATAGGAGCGGCCCGAAATAATCGGCAGACGGCGCGCGGTCGGAGGCCACCGGCGTGGCGACAGCGGCGATAAATCAGAGGGCGCGTGCCTCCCAATTACGACACGGCAGGCCTTAAAGCGCCTCGGCGTAGTCAGGGGCATGCGTTACTAATGGAGCAACGTCGCGACGCCGGCGTCGAGCTGTGGGATGTTCGGCGTAGGCGTTGCGCCGTTTCGGGAAGTGACCCAAATCAATTTTGCAATGCTGCTGTGTGTGACGAGGACCTGTAGCGTCTCGCTGTAGTCTGGTGTACTCCTGAAAGCATTAATCAGTCCTGAGGGAGTCTCAAAAATAAGATATTTATCCATTTACACACGTTACACAATCAGAATCATGTGGACACTCCTACGTAATGCAGATTCAACCACTACAGGCTGCGATAGGCCAACCGGGCAGTGTAGAAGGCGACGAGGGATATTGCGTTATCAGTACAGAAGAAATAACAGCAGACTGAATCCCTCAGGAGGCCTCAGAGGTATCGAATGTGGGTTAGTCATTGGATGTTACCTGAGTAACAAATCCATCAGTTTTGTTGTTTACTTTTGGTATCATCGTCAGAGGTAACATTGGTCCACTTTTTCACATTCTTTGACGCTTAAGCTCTGGTTAGCTAACGGGATGCTAGTAAACGGTAATGAAATACTTTTTAGCATTTGTATCTCATGTTTGACTACACTTGGGTTACTTTGTCCTGCAAGTTTATATCTGCTCACAGAAAGCTAAAAAATACAATGATACCGCGTTAAACGAACCAAAAACGATCATATGTTTAAAAGAGTGTTACTAAAATTTAATAAGCGATTTATACCAAAAACCGAAAATTTGAAAATGATAAAATGAGTAATGAAAATATCTACCAGGTTATTTCTGTTAGATCAATTATTTTGAAAGCTTAACTAAATTGAAATGTAAAAACTGATTAAAAAGTTTTCATTTTCAGGAAAAGAAAAATGGTTTCTTTTAAAGAGCTTTTTGGTTGCTTTATTTTGTACAATGCGTTCTTCCAGCAATGGAACATCGGATATGGTCTTTCAGGTCACCTCCAACCCACACCCGTTTTGCATGCTTTCCTGCAAGCTTGAGTTTTATGATAGATCTAGGTGTTCTAAACCTTTGATCTTCTTGGAATAGCGTCATTTGGCCTACAAACATTCCTCCGACTTCTCAAGTGAATAATTTGAATTCGATATATCACCAAGTTTTTTCTTGTCTGTGTACGGCACTGTCTCTAAAACAAAAATAAAACGTGTCAGTCTCATGGGAAAAAATACCAGCATTTTAATATCCTAAATGTCTTTAAAATAATCATATTAGATAATAAAATAAACAATTGTTAATCCCAAATCGCTTGGCCCAAAGTAAATACAAAACATCGGTCAATGTTACCCAAAGGTGAAACACTTTCATTTTTCGTACTAAAATGAAGGCAATGATTTATATTCGTTTTGTTTCTCATTCGAAGCAAATGAAGCAGTAACAAAAACTACTTCCCTAACAGATAACTGAAAGTTGAAACAACACTGTTTCGCTTTGACTGACAGACTATAACAAAACAAGTGCTGCAGTGACAATTTCGTGAACTACGAAAACAGTACACAAGCAACGCAGCAGGTGCTGCCATCTATCGCTGAAGACTAGAAACATGGATATTCACTCAAATACGTATAAGCTGCGTAACACAGGATCTTTTTTTTTTCCTTTTCTCTCTGTCTCTTTCTCTCTTTCACTCTCTCTCTCTCGCTCTCTCGCTTCTCTCTCTGGACCTGTGTTACCTTCAAAGGGCCAATATTACGCTGCACGACTGTATGCAGTGAGACTGATGTGAGCTCTGTTTTCATTTGATGTGTCATATTTCATAACTGTATTTCGGACATTAGTGAAACATTAGTTTTCAATAGTCGATATGTTTTGCTACAGGGCTTCTCAGTACAATCACTGTGATCGTTGGTTGTTGGTAGCATTGTCGTCGGCGGTAGCATTCTGTGAGAAGTAAGTAAGTAAGTGAGTCGGGCGTTTGTCTCACTCTTAAATGGTCTGGAAATAGCTTGCAAAGCACAGAGATAAAAATGCAGAGGATGTTTAATTTTGGAAATATGCTTTGTTAGAGATTAATTTGAGCAGTGTGAAGGTTTTCAGGTACAGATGTTGCTGCATTGCTTGCCTGTGTGATTTTGTTCAGACCTAAATAGGTAAATTTATCTGTGCGCATGGCTTGCACTCAGGAGTTATGGAGCTCTTTGAACATTTCAGTAATTGATTCCATGGCAGAGTCATATTGCCAATAAGAAATAGTTTTTGTAAAGATAATTGTAAAAGAACGAGTTTCATTTTTCACATTTTAGTTTTCGAATGCTAGTCTCTTTTAAATCAGTTAGTAGCTGAAATAACATCCAGTCTCCTCACGAAAAAATGGTTTTGTAAATATGGGAGTAGCTCCATTGCCACTTTGTGGAATACAGTGGTTAAAACTTAAGCGTGATCTGCTTATTATGGCCGTACGTCCTCGGATTGCGCCACGAATTGCTTTCTTACATTTTAACTAATTTGCTGCTGCGCTGCATTTTGTATGTTCATCACTTCGAGCAGTATCGAGTTTCCGTCGCCACAGGTAAGCCAGGAAAATTTGTTACGGCCAGTTACACTACACTCAAGAAAATAACATCATCCCTAGTTACTTATCACCTTTTTGTTTTCATTGTCATCAGGTTTAGTTTCGGTGAAGATCTGTTTAGATTTAATTGCTTACGCAGACAGACTTATTCTTACAGTGCAGCGTTATATTTATATGTGCATAATTTAGTTTTGAAATTTTATTTAGTCAGTTTGCGTATGTAGAATCACAGGGCATTGTCACAGGGACATTTTGTTTATTTATCCTTTCCCAACTCGATTTGTAATTTTATGTAGAATTTTTCATTCTGTTGATTTTTGCGTTTAAACGGTAAATCACGTACTGTGACGTCACGCATTGTAGCACTGTCTACTGGACTGTGTAATATAAAATTTCACAGAACAGTTTCTTTAGCAAATAGTGTTTGGTTTTCCGATTACTTTGGTGATATTTTGTTCGATACCGTTACACAGCTTCAAATAGTCTTGACGACTTCTCTTATCAGATAGCGTTTCACTTGCGTTATTTAGGTTCACTACACAGACACACCCCCGACGCTGAGAAAGTAAAGCAGTACAGTTATAATTCACAACATTTCACAAACTGTTTGTTTATATTGAGAAAAGTTGCACATTTCATCTCTTCCAAAGCTGCCCAAGTGGACTGCTGACGATGTGGTAGCGAAGCGGGAAAGCCAAGGAACAACCACAGCTAAATCGAGACCTGCAGACCTCATATACTGGCACAGTGACCTACGAACATTGCTGAGATTTCTGGTAACAAATCGCGTGATGTGGAGAGAAAGATCTGCACCTACGTTCTAGTGTACTACCTTGAGTTAAGCTAAAACGAGGACTGTGCTTAAAAAATTAAAAATGATGGGGTACAATGATCACTGTAGTCCGTGCTAAGTGACGCTAAAGATGCTATGAAATCCGACACCCCTGGACAGTGGGTGAATAGTGATTTGGAGTGATGAGTCACGCAGTAACCGGTGGCAGTCCGATGAAAGGGTTTTTGTTTGGCGGAGGCCTATAAAAGATTACCTACCTCGTGTGTAGTGACAACAGTGAAGTACAGAGCCGGCCGGTGTGGCCGAACGGTTCTAGGCGCTACAGTCTGGAACCGCGCGACCGCCACGGTCGCAGATTCGAATCCTACCTCGGGCATGCATGTGTGTAATGTTCTTAGGTTAGTTAGGTTTAAGTAGTTCTAAGTTCTAGGGGACTGAGGACCTCAACTGTTAAGTCCCATAGTGCTCAGAGCCATTTGAACCATCTGAAGTACAGAGAAGGTGGTGTTAAGGAATGGGGGTGTTTCTCATGGTTTTTGTGAGGCCCCTCTCTGTTAACTTTAAGATAACGCAAAATGCGGAACGATATGAGCACATTCTGCAGCATTGAGTTCCGAGATGATGACTGTAGCAACATGTCAATGCACCCTGTCATAAAGCAACATCTCTGTACAACAACATTCCTGAAATGGAATGGCTTTCCCCAGACTGAGGGCACTGGAACACCGCTGGGATGAGTTGGAATTTAGACTTCCCTCTAGCCTCCAGCGTTCTAATGACTACCTTCTCTGGTTTCCGCTTTTGAGGAAGGATGTGCACACTCGCGTCCAGAAACATTCGAACACCTCACTCAGATTGTTACCAGCAGAATAAAAGCCATCATAAAGCTGAATAGTGGACAGAGCTCATACTAATGCCCGTTAACACGTGTCTGGATACTTTGGATAAGATACTCTACATACTTTTTCTTAATGCACGTTTTAGTTGCTGAATACATTACGCTTTTTCGTTATTCATTTACATTTGTTGGGAAATCTGATACAAGGCAACAAAATAGCAGCTACTGAAACAACGAGACGCAATATTCATCAACCAGTTTATTTGTATTTCACGTTTTCAGCCAAAGCAATTCTTATTAATACACGACATCCAGTACTGGTTCTGAGTACTTCATTAAAGAATAACTAACAGTCGACTTCACTTCCTAAGATCACAATAATTTTTCGTGAGACACACAGTAACTTAAAGAAATCCCCAGTTTCGAAGTTGCATCGACTGAAAAAGTAGAAGCACAAAACAATTTGAAAAATATTGAGGTGCAGTGTTTCACCACCAACCCATACTACTAGCCTTTACAGTGCTGATTATTAAAATTGCAGTATGAGGAAAGATAGCAGTTACAGAAATTTTACTTGCTGTGTGTATACAATATAAATGGAGGAATACGTCTTTAATTATATACGAAATTAGTGGGATACAGGATGCACAGTGTTCTCACCTCTGACAGCAACAACGTCTCTAACGCAGCTAGGCGTCGAGTCTGAACTTAGGCGAGAGATATAGGTTCGTCTCTCCATGCTGTATCAACTCTGTGTCACTCATGAATCGTTGTAGATGACAAGCTAGATAAGCTAGAAGGGAACAGTAGAACATTTTCCTTATCGAGGTACGTCAGGACAGCTCCGGCAACAAATTGTCTTGTGTTATCTTGTTGAAATGTAACGTAACTTAGATGTCAAAGACTATATGTCAGTTCATTAACCTTCAGACAAAATTGATACAAAACTGTGTATTACTCTCTCCTTGTTTTATTAATTATAATTATCATTCGTCGTCATAAAAATTAGGTTATCAGTCCTCCCTGCTGCGCAGGATTAGCCGAGCGGTTTAACGCGCTGCAGTCATGGACTGTGCGGCTGGTCCCGGCGGAGGTTCGAGTCCTCCCTCGGGCATGGGTGTGTGCGTTTGTCCTTAGGATAATTTAGGTTAAGTCGTGTGTAAGCTTAGGGACTGATGACCTTAGCAGTTAAGTCCCATGAGATTTCACACATATTTGAACATTTGAATCAGTCCTCCCATTGTTTCTATTCTGTTGTGTTCAACGCGTTACCCTGGATACCAAATACCGTAATGGTATTTAATACACTTTTCTCGCTAATCATAATATTATAAGTGATATAAGGGTAAATACTGGGTATTCTGATGTCATGCGAATGTGGTTGCTTCTGCGTTAGATTCTGTTAATAATTCAACCACAGTGTTTTGTTGATTACTCCAACAAAATTTACCACTAAATGCAAAAAATAATGACTAGCAGAGTTATACTGATAATTTAAGGGATAATGCTGATATGACAAACCATGTAACCCATTGGCATGATGTATGCTTCACAGTCAAGTGTTGCATAGGTTTTGGCTCATTTGTGTTTTGGCGTGCAATGAGATGAGAATAATTACAGCTCGAAATCACAGTTTTGTCAGAGATTACTAAACGATCACTCAACATTATATTTACATGAAGGAATAAATGATATAACCACTGCTGTTCTCTCTCTTCGATCACTATACCAGCAGAACAGTAGTTCTGGAAAAAACATGACAGGGTTTCTCGTGCAGTACTGTCATACATTAGAGAAATGTGGTGAAATGTCTAAAGAATATAATTCAGGTCCGAAAATATGTTGGAAAATATCCAAAAAATTACATAGCCCTTCATCACACACGCATTGAAGAGATAAGACATTCATGTAAGTCAGGCCATCACCTTTTTCACTACATACTTCAAATTTACCATAACAGACTTCGCGTCAGATGTCGAAAGACTGAGGTATTGAGCTATCTACTAAAATTATATAAGTAACTCTTATAATGACTTTCAGGCGTATGAACTTTCATTTGAAATGAACTGCGAGAAATCTAAATCAGTAATTCTACTTTGAGTCATGAGCAAGCCTTAACAGATCTGAAGGACGAGCTAAGTGTAGAAGTATCATCAAGAATCTGTGAGGCTCGATGCCTAGTATTCTTTATGGAAAGCCTAAATTCGGAATATTTGTTAAAATTCATGTCGAAGGTTTCTGGATTTTCATTGTTGAAGATGCTGTAATAAACTAATTTTCCTTATTAACTACAAAGGAATGATTTAGAACTGTGTATGTGCCATGTTTAAGGCCACGATGAAGCGGACGACTTATGTATCTTTTAACCTGCACACAGCATAAGTGTTGAGGCATGTAACGTAATAATGTGACACAGACCCGTGAAGATGCGTTTGTCACGGTACGTAACATATTTGATCTCTAATTTACTGCTCTGAGACTCAGATTCAGCAAATGAACAAAAACGAGTGAAGTACTACGTAATGTACACTGGCAGAAAAATGTCGCATCACCACGGAGCAATGCGACATAAACAAAAGTTTGTAAGCGTGTTTCTGCATCTGAAAGACGATGTCTGTTAAACTTTCTCTCGAGCGCAACTACGAGGAAGATTTACTTTAAATACACGCTGTAACGGTCGTGAGCGTTAGTTACCTTTGCAACAGGACCTGGTGAGATGATGTTGGTCAAGAATACCATTAGGGCAACAAGGATAGCATTATCAACACCTCGCTGAATGTGATCGAGGTCGTGTAATAGGGCTACAAAAGTATGGGTGTTCCTTGTGATATTGCAGAAAGATTTGGCAGGAATGTAGCCACTGTACATGAGTACTGGCAGTGGTGGAAACGGGAATGTACGGTCGCAAGACAACCAGGCTCCAGATGGCCATGTGGCCCTTTCGAGAAGGAAGATAGTCTTGTTCGACGTATGGCTCTGGCACGTAGTACTACATCCGCTGCAGCAATTTATGCAGCTGTTGATACCACAGTGACACACGAATTATTACTTCGAGGACAGCTCCGAGGAAGACATCCTGTACCGTGTATTCGGTTGATCCCAAACCATTTCCATTTTCGATATCTGTGGCGTCAAGCGAGAGATTATCGGAGGACAGAGTGGAGGTCTGTTGTGTTTTCTGAAGAAAGGTGGACCTGCCTCGACGCAGTGATAGCCGTCTGTTGGTTAGGAGGAGTCCAGTTGATGACTTGCAACCAACCTATCTGCGTCCTGAACGCAACGTCTAGGGTGCGATTTTTTATGACAGCAGGAGCACTCTCGTGTTTACCCCATTCATCCTACCTGGATATTTGTATGATTCGACATGATATACTGACATTCATTAACAGTATTCCAGGGGGTGACTTTCAAAAGGAAAACGCCCGCCAACTTACCGTTGTGGGGTAACCCAACATACTCCACAGAGTGTCTACACGTTGTCTTGGCCTGCTCCATCACCAGATCCGTCTACAATCGAGCACTTACTGGACATTACCAGAAGACAGCTCAAGCGTCATCTAAAACCTGCATTAACCGCCCCTGTATTGACCGACCAAGTGTGACAGTTATAGAACGCCATCCCACAGACTGACAACCGGAATCTGTATAACAGAATGCATGCGCGTTTGTATGCTTGAATTCAACATTATGGTGGTTACACCTGTTATTATTGTACCAGCGTTTCACGTTTGCAGTGGCTTATCTTACACTTACCTGTGATCTTCAAATATTATTCAAAACGGTTCAAATGGCTCTAAGCACTATGGGACTTGACATCTAAGGTCATCAGTCCCCTAGACTTAGAACTACTTAAACCTGACTAATTTAAGGACATCACACACATCCATGACCGAGGCAGGATTCGAATCTGCGACCGTAGCAGCGCATGGTTCCGGACTGAAGTGCCTAGAACCGCTCGGCCACCGCGGCCGGCTGAAATATTATTCATTTAAATATGTTACCTACAAAAAGGTATTCCCGAAATTTCATTACCCTACATAAATTGTATTTTGGTGACTCGACTTTTTATCTTTCAATGTATATTTTTTACTCTCAAAATCGAATAACGCACTTACACCAACTGCTAACTTTTGTTATGTGACGGCACTTTCCTTTCATAGTCAGCTCGTGTGTTTATTTTCTACTGCAAGTAATTAATTTACTCGCGAACGATTATCAGAACTATCATTAACATATTCTCACAGGTTCTTCTTTTTCTTCCTTCTTTCCTGTTCCCATTCTCCTTTCACCTGTATTGTTATACTGGGTGAATAGATCTCATGGGAGAAGGAGAATTGGTGGGCGAATGCCCTTCTTGACGCTACCGCTCCTCCTCTCCCCTTCCCCCCGCCCACCTTGAGACGGAATTTGAGTACCCCGTCTGTCTGCATCTACAATAAATCACATATCCAAAAGCGAGAAAGTCCTGTAAATATTTGCGTACCGTGTATCTGAGGCAGGATATGGGTAACAACCAGGCATTTAACTAGCACAATGTGGGAAACTGCCTAAGAAGCTCAGCCCTAAAGGTAAGGTGCTGGAAGAATTGCTGCATTTGAAAACTGCATCCTACCATTTAACCACCTGTGATAATTACCTATAGCCTTATTCTTTTCCTATTTAGAGACCATTGTAACTGCTTTACTGTCTAGATCAGTATGTGAAACATGTGATGGTGCAGTTGCTGGAAACGAATTTAAGCTGCCCTTTGACTATTGGATTTACGCCTAGAAATATTCAAACTGGTCAGTACTGTGCAGGTTCAAGTTGCAAGCCTGTTCGCTTACGCCTAGATTACCTACTGAAATATTTCTGCACCGATTACAAATATGTCTCTACACACGCCGTTAAATGGCTTGTGGTGTGTTACAATGACGTTGCTGGTGTGTTGTCGGTAGACAAAGCGATGAGCGCAGAAGGCAGCGTCCATTAAAAGACTAAGAATAGATCAGCAACAGGGCCTTCATAAATCTCATTATTCGGCCGACATCTGAATCTGCTTCTGTCACGTCCGCATAAAAGATGTTTCAGAAATCTAGACCAATTATGTTTGCGAACAAAAGAATTGGGAGCGCACCGGATGACATCGAGAAAAATTAACTTCTATGACTGTGAAGAACAATGTCCTGCTGTCGGATAACGAAAGACTAGCTATTGTCTAAACCTGGCGCACATTTTGATGAAACGGACAGGCACCACTGTTCACGGGAATATTGTAATTAGTACTCCTTCATGAGCAGTTGCGAGTAAGATGGCGAGCCTTTGAATATGTATCATTCCTGCAAAAGAGATATTTCATAATATAAAGTGACATAAACAGTTTCTGACTTGTGTGTGTGTGTGTGTGTGTGTTTGTGTGTGTTTGTGTGTCTGTGACAGGCACAGAAAACTTGTACAGTCTTGGCCAGCGAAGTAATAGCCCCAATGGCGAAACGTTTGCATGTTGACAGTACCATTAACTTCAAGTTGTGCTTTTTCTGCAGTTCGCTGATAAAGAATTATTTGCAAACGCAGCGTTCAAAGAGCAAGTTTTAGGTAATGGTATTCCATTGTCTGAACGTTCCCAAAGCGTCTTCACCTGAATGAAAGCTGCTGATTGCGCCCCAGATTTACCGCTCACAACAAACCTCCAGTTATATTGCAATGTCTCATTGTAACTGCAGATGCGCCCTCTCTGATGTTGCCAGGTTATATCAAAGTTCCTGTAGCTTGTAAGAGACTGCATTCTGTGTCAGTCAAAGTAGCTTATGACCAAATAGAGCATTCATATTGAAAAAAGCCAAATATACATTTTGTATGAGATAAGTACATTATTGTGATTGTGGCAGCACCCAGAACAAATGGCCTGGCAGATCGATGCCTCAGAAGGTACGTTGACAGCACAAGCCGGCAGTATTTCCTTTCTGTTGTCATCGAGGGAAAACTCTTCTTGGTCTATTGGGTATCCAACAAGAAGAGCCCTGCAGAAGATACCAGCATTGAAGGAAAAATTGGAGGATGATGCGGCCTATAACCCAGAAGGTTCTGCCTTTGTGTATAGACCTAATTACGAAAACTGAAAACGGAAGGGAGAGTGATGTGCTGACCAAATGCCCCTCCATAGCCTCATCCAGTGACGCCTGTCGACAGAGGATGGCAGGGCGGTCTGCCGCTACGGTTGGGCGTTACGAGGCCTGTTCGGACACAGAAGAGGAGGAGAAGATGTAGGCGAATGTACCAGAAATAAGCGATTCACGGGGCAGAGAGACTCGTGCGCACAGCAGAGTCCCTAGAAGACGAGAGGAAGTAAGCGGTTCCAGTACCTGGCGACGGTTACATGTTAAAATGGAGAGCAAGGAAGAGAGAAACACTTCTTCTGTATTCCCCTCAGCTCCTACAACAAACCACGTGCGCGATCCTGCTTGGTCATGCGGCAGCATTAATGTTATTCAAACGTATACATAAAATTTCCATATTTTTAAGTTTTATAATTTGTTGGTAGAATGATGTAGAAACATGCAAAATTAATGAATCCAGTATATGAGCCTCATCAGATAAATAGTTTCTCAAAAAATCTATGTTTTACACAGTTTTATATCTGTGTGAATTTAAAGATCCAGAGTGAAATTTGATAGTATGTGTATTTTGGTATAAAACATTTATAAGGAAGTGACACGTAAAGCTACTTTCACTGACTTTCCAGTTTTTAAACGAAAATTCAATTTTGGACTATAATCAGAAAAGCGTAAGAGATTACCCACCCTTTCAGGTATTACTCAGAATATAAAGTATATATTCCTGACATGTCTTGGCGTGCGTGTAATCGTCAGTAGTGAGGACTGTTAAAAAGCTTTCAAATTAGGCGTTGAAAGTTCCGTCATATTCCAAACAACATAAAGGTTGCAGCATAACATTCTGTGTAGAGAATAACTCCGATATTCCACTTTTTAAAAGATTGGTGTAGTTTAAAAGGGCACAGTGATGACAGAACAGAATGTTCAGAGGCTAAATATCACTAAAATTTCTATTTAAAAAATCGTACAAACTATATTTACTGGGATACAGAAAAGAAAGTAAATCTAAGAAAGGCTAATGCCAATCAGGACGAATGAGAAGAGCGAAAAACTTAACACCAGAACTGGGGATCACAAAGCAGACGAAGTTAAGGAATTCTGCTACCTAGGTAACAAAATAAGTCATGACGCACGGAGCAAGGAGGACATAAAAAGCAGACTAGCACTTGCAGGAAGGGTATTCCTGGTCAGGAGAAGTCTACTAATATAAAATTTATGCCTCTATTTGAGGAAGAAATATATGAGAATGTACGTTTGGTAAACGGCATTGAATTGGAGTGAAACATGGCCTATGGGAAAATCGGCAGAGAAGAGAGTTTGAGATGCCGTCCTGTAGAAGAATGTTTAAGGTAAGGTGGGCTGATAAGGTGTAAGCAAGCAGGAGGAATAAATGGACGCACTGACAAGGAGAACGAACACGGTGATAGGACATCTGGCAGTAACTTCCGTGATACTTGAGAGAGCTTTATAGGGTACAGAAGAGAATTTCGTGGCTCGAACCGTCAAACCAGTGAAAAACAGATGACTCAAAAAAAAAAAAAAAAAAAAACAGTTTAGAAGCAGTCGCCGTGTTTCATGGTCCGCACTGGGCCTCACCGTTGCTATGTAAGCAATACTGGAGCAGTTTCGTGGCTCATTGTCATATTGTCAATTGTGTGTGTCGTAATAGGTCAACAAGACAGTGCCAGAGCTTTGCGATGGACTACGTTCTGCACTTGGTAGCAACCATGAATGTGAGCCTTGGATGGCTGTATGTGGATAAACTTTCAGAGACTGCGATAATCTTTAAGATAGCGCTTCAGCCGCTGTGTATAAAATTATACTTTTATATGAACTTCAAATAATTAAACTTATGATCCGTTTCGGTCTCGCAGGATTTTGTGTGCCAGCCGCAACTTTCCATTTTTAAGTGAACTGTCATTTTAATTATCCGAACGCAGTGGCGTAGAAAAGGAATTTATAAATAACGGAACCTTGAGGAGGTTTTTTTTATCTGCAAGCGAGTTGTGTGTTTGAAACCCTGGATTTTTGAGTATATACGAATTTACTATATAACAGTGAATTTTAATTTTATTAGGTGCTTTCTCAGCCCCTGAAAACAGTAAAACTTTATTTCTCAACCCCAGCGAGCAGAAATGTTCACAAGAGGACTGCAGATTGAGAGGAATTCGGCTAAGGCCAGTTTCAGCTTCCTTATGTTTGTAATTTACAGGCCCTTCTGGTGTGGATGAACACCACTATCGGACTAATAATGCCCGCTGCGCCACAATACACAGCAGTAAAGGTCATTATTACACTCATCTATGTAGATGAAGAGCTGTCAAACGAAGTAGAAGGTAGTAAAAAAAGTTTCTATGTGTCATGGACATCACATAATGCCGGAGCAGCTAATGAGTAAGTTTGAATGGAGCACGTCTATTGGTCTTGCGGGAATGAAATTACCTCCAGTGCTATGTCACTTCTGAGGAAAGAAGGAACCTGCTAAACTACGAAGCGAACGGAATGAGTTCTCCGGTATCAGTAGACAACTCAGAGACTGACAGAGAAGTGTATACTGCATAAACGTGAACAGCACTGGAGACTGCAAACCCAATTTGGAAGAATTATAAGAAAACATTGCAGAATCTTATAACTGTAAAAAATAAAATAGAACAGTTCGGAAGATGATTAGAAGGGGCAACAAAATTCTCACTATAATCTCTAGGTAGGCAGAAATTTTGTGACCACTCCTGCGCATTTCCATTTTATTTGTTCCATTAACAACATTTAATAGCAATTTACTTGATTCATTGTGACCAACTGATTATTTTACTCTGGTATTCCTAAGTCAAAGAGCAGCGATTTCAATTTTCACACTTGGAAGACACGAGTGTCATCTTCTTAAACATAATGTGCATGAGAAGGTTTCTTGTTTAGTCTTTTGCTTCCTATACTTCCAAGTTAAGGTTGTAGATCATCTTCTGGAAAAACCAAGACTTAACGCTGTCAGAGACAAGAGGAAACAGTAAGTTGGTCAAGAAAGGAGTGGTTGAAAGTACAATTACATAAAGAAGAATAAAAAAGTAAAATCTATGGCCCTCAACCCGGAACGTCGTTCTGACCTGACTGCAGGCAGACTGCAGCCCGTCGTTCGCCGTGGCACGAGGAACGGGAGGATGGCGAGTCCATTCCTCTAGACGCCTTGTACCACCGGGAAAGATCCCCGGCACTCAGTTTGATAGCAGACTGACTGGACCACGAGATGTTGCCCGCAGTAGGCAACGAAACGTCAGGAAGGAGAATAAGTTTTATATATGGACTACGGCAATTCAGCCCGGAAGTTTTAATTAATGAAGACGCCAGCCGTGAAAGCTTACATGTCATAATTTATGGTTTCAAATACCTTGTAGTTATCATCACTGATTAACTGAGCTTTGTACTGGCCGTCACAAATTGTCGGCCTTAATGTCCTTTATATCTCCCTCAGTAACTATCGCAAAGACTGTTGCAAAAAGCAGCCGCATTTGTCTCGTTGGACCAGTTATATTGATGTGTCTCGATTTTCTGTAGCTCCGTTACATATGAAATTAACATTAATTCAACGGAATATGCTTCCATATAAGCTCTCTTCATCGTCCCACATTGTGATTTCTTCTCTTTCATCCTAACTAGCAATGTTTGCCACATCTACCTTGTCTGTCCGCTGGATTCTACTTTCAAGGTTCCCGCTGCAGCAGTTGCCCTTCCGTCCCGTCTTAGGCTCTCAAAGTAAGTCCTTGACCTCCGTGTTTCGTCTGCATAAATTCCGAATTACGTGACATAAGAATCATCCGCCCCCTATATAAGTAAGCAATACACAGTAGCTGTAACCAGTTACCCAAAGGCTACAGAATTCAAAACTGAACAGCCGCCCTCCTCTCATTCGGACGCGTTTTGAACAGTTTGCTGCCATTTGTAATATCATACGCTAAAGATGCAGGAATCCTCGGTAAAGAGAAACGCTCCAAACAAAACATTATCGCGACATCATACCACTTCAGTTTATTCCTCTGAACGAACTTCATTAAGTAGGGCTGTTTAAAATTGTCATACAAACAAATTACGCGGCAGAGTTAAATTGTCAAAGAGTTATAACCTGAACTTCGGTGATATATAAGCCATGTCGGTGTCTAACTGAAGTTGTCTCTATGCACGCTCATAGCGTAAGAGGAAGGAAGGATGTATTATAGAACACGGAGTAAGGATAATTAAAACGAGTTTAGGGTCATTTTTACGGAAAAGAAGAAAAGTAAATGGTGGGAAGGAAATGGAGTGGCTGTTGAGAGAAAGGCGAGTTAACACTGAATTAGATGTCACATGAATGGTTAGTGTCTGGGCAGACTTGACTGAGAGCGATAGGGAGCGCACTGAGAATACAAACACTGTAGGTAAAGGATTGATAGCATGTTTCGCTATGGAACTAGCAGAATACCAGGGTTGGAATTGTGGGAATCAAATTTGTCTGTTTTAATTTGAGACAACTAAATATCCCGAAAACGGAGCATCGTACGAAACAAATGTTCTCACTGAAAAGTCGACATTAGTTAAGGGAACATCTGTCTGTGCTACAATTGGACCATCTCCTAACCAACCTTCCAAAAAATACGTGCAGTTTTCTCAAACCATTGTTTCCCATTCGTGCCAGATGGCGGTATAATTGACGGATATCAGGTACGCCTGTTTTTTTAATAAAGAACAGCCGAATTTGATTCCACATTTTGTATACGATGTAAATGAAAAGCTTTGTGTTTTGACGGGTGATAATTAAGTTCGAAATATACTTGATTTTGTAAAATGTTCAGATGTGTGTGAATTCCTAAGAGAGTAAACTGCTGACTTCCCTAGACTTTCACACTACTTAAACTAACTTATGCTAAGAACAACACACACACACACACACACACACACACACACACACACACACCCATGCCCGGGGGAGGACTCAAACCTCCGGCGGGAGGGGCCGTGCAATCCGTGACATGGCGCCTCTAACCACGCGGGCACTGTTCGCGGCGCACTTGATGTTAGAAATTCGATTGTGCAGTACAATATGGTTAGCCGTTCCAATGTCTGGTTGGAAACTACGTTCAGCTTGGTCGAGGAACAAAGACGTGGATGTAATAGTTGTCCGTGGCCATCGGGACGATTAATATCGGTGAGTCTCCTTGCCACTCACCATAGGGTGGCTTGAGTTCGGTGAGACCCTTGTCTCTCACCATATCGGTGAGAATCCATGACAGGCGCGCCTGTCTCTATCACTTCATGGACATTTTACGTCGTTACAATGGTTGAAGTCTGTATTCCGCTGGTAACCTCGTAGCAACCGGCGCCAGAGTTATTGAGTGTGGGAGGGATGACACACCGCAGCAGTCATCCTGATGGCGTGATTCCAGGGTTCAAAGGTGGCCACCGAAATCAAGCACTCCGATGGTTTGGGGACTCACCAGATTCAACCCCGTAGCGAACATAAAACTACGTTATCATAAAAGTCGTTTGTTTCCCTGAAATGTCAACGTCTAGCCACACTCTTAGTATTACTCAACCACATTTGCAACACTCAAGTAATATTTGAGTATCAGTATCAACCGTTAGAACACAACGGTTTACATTTACATCTTAAATGAATTGTAGAATCAAGTCTAAAGTTCTTACTCGCAAAATTAGGCACACTTGATATCAGTCGCTTGCAGTGTCATCTTTCACTAATAGCACGCGCCGTAGACCAATAGGCGGCGTATAAGGGAGCCGCCACTGCGGTTTGATTTCAGTTCCGGTGAGTTAGTGCGACGGCTTGCTCACCTGAAGATGGCGGCCAGTTGGACCGCCGATGTCAAGATGACATTATGTTCCGTCTGTAGACCCAATATGAATGTCGAGCCTATTTCATCTCATTTCAAAGCGAAAGTCAGTGATCTAGGTAAATCATGGTCCCTCACAAGTTGTGCAAGTATTGTGTCGAGACTTTACGGGAGTGGACGAGGAAAACACGAGATTAGCTTCATTTGATATTCCTATAATCTGGCTAGAGCCCAGAGATCACGCAAGCGATTGTTGGTTTTGCATATTGTAAACGTTAGGATATCACAACAAGAAGAGTAAAATATGAGAAGCTTACAGTTAATTGTACGCCCCGTGCCTCATTCAGTTGAAATTCCAGTGCCAGTTTTCAAAGAACTGCCATCTTTGGAAACATTAGAATACAAGTTTAGTGAAGATCGAAGTGAACACAACGACGAAGATTTTGTTGCTGAAGATAACGATCCTAAAGCATTTGAGCAGCCTGAGTTGAATGGCTTTTCACTAGATTAGGGACTATACAAGAAAGCTCAAGACCTGTTACCATCAAGACTGCGCTCCAAAACTGTGCTTGAAAAAGGAGAAAGCTATGCTACTTCGAATCAATAGAAAGTGCATTGCCATAATTTCAAAGATTTTTACATTGCTATAACGTACGTGGTATAATGGAGAGATGGGAATTTCAGCATATAACGCAACTGAACGGCGACTGTTCATCGATAGCTCAAACCGGGCTTGATGTTTGTCCTTCTCCACAATGTGAACTAGGGTGGTGGAGTCCCACTAAGCCACTCAGTTTGGTTGTATGAAGAATATGAAGTCATAATGAATCACTGATCTGCTGCTATATTACATGCATAATGGAATCATCTGCGATGACCTTAAAACAGTCCGCTTCCTCCTTCATTGAAAAATGAGCGTCATATTGCATTTTGTACATCAAATAACGCTTTTTTTTTACATAGGCATCTTGTACGATGGTAGACGGGATATACATATAACTGCTGATTATTGTTGGAGGAACAAGCGAGAACGTCAAGATTTAACAGTCAAGGAGAAGGTATAAGCGATTTTTTTTCCTAATATGCGTGTTTACCATTTGGAAAAGATACTTTACTATTCTTATGATCACAGTTTACCTATCAGAAGCTATTACAGCCATTTTATGAATAAAACTATTCTTCATTAACACTGCGCTGGGTAATTTTTATGTTTATTTTCCTTTTTACATTTATTGTCCTTTATATGAATATTCTGTATGACTATTGAGACAAAGAATGGCCTTTCTGTAGCTTAAATAGTCGACATAACAGGCAAAAACTGCGTTATTTTTTCATCCTGAGGCTAAAAGTTACTCGAAAAGCAGTCACAGATCTAAGTCAACCGAATTACTGTTCCCCAGTGACTGCCAGTGGTGCGCATCTCAGACAAACAACATAATATTACAATTTAGGTGGTAGACTGAGAGATATGAAATGGGACATTCCCTTAGTATTAATATTAGAGAAAGCAGAAAGGAATTTTACTGGAATGGTTGAATACTGTACATATTACGAGAAATGGTTATGAAAGATGTATTTATCATGAGATACAATAGTTTGGTGGTTCTGACTGTTTACTTGGAGCGTTTACGACTATGGACATACAAAATAGTTAAGAGTTGCGTAGCCACTTGTTGACAAACTGCCTGTTGGTTTCTGTCTCGGGTTCTTCGGCAGACGTTTCATGAGTTTTCTGACGTTTCACCAGCACGAGTGGCTGGCATTGTCGGAGTTTCACCTTCCATTTCTGGCGGTGGACTGGAGGCGAGCTTGCAGCCGCAAACTATACGTACCTGGCGCCACAACGCCCAAGGAATCCTCTGCAGTCACTGGACGTTTGCGGCCTCGAGCTCGGCTCAGTCCACCACCAGCGGTAGAGAGTGAAACATTGACAATGCCAGCCATTCGTGCTGGGGATAGAAAAATCATCAGACGAACGTCGCCGATGAACCTGAGGCAGAAGCCAATAGGCAGTCTGTGCACCTTTGCATGGCTGAGCACATGAACGATACGCATTCTTTGGCTACCATAATTTCTACTGTACTTAGTAGAGCTCGGGTGAGCGAGTGAGTGGGGAGCGGTTGCCGGCAAAAGAGGGAAAGAGAGTGTTGTGTCACCACAGGCAGAGGAGATTGGACGGCGATGATACCGCACAGAGATTGTAATTTTATTTGAGATTCTCCCTGATGTGAAACTAAGGACAGAGAATGACTTGAGGTGATTTCATAGACACTTTTTGGGAGAAGCTTAATATGCACTAAGGTTTACTTGCAACAAGCTAATCGTGAAGCATTTTAGAGTGAAGATTTCATTGTGTGTAACAATATCTGTGTTTTCGTACCCAGGGTGAATTATCATTCATGTGTACAGTATTCTAATATATGTCTGTTAGAAAGAATTTCATTTAAAATATTAAAGCGCTTTTGGGCAATATAAAAATTCCATATGAATGTAAATTTATGGTATACGACAGTGTTGAGAAAAAGATAATGTTCATGCTAGCTCAAGCTTCCTTTTTGTCTCATTGAGATACAGTACAGGGTGTCCACAATGAGACTCCAACATTTTAATATCCTATATCTTTCTCATTTCAGATGGTGTACCTGTGAGACCTGAAGGGGTAGACAGAGCAACTCAGCAAGTTTGTGGTGTGCAAATTTGATATGCCAAGTGGCCGTAGTGGAGCAGCAATCAATTGTTTTAGCAAAATGGAGGATATGAAGGAGCGTGCACACGTGGTCTGGTGGTATGCAGAGACAAAATCGGCGCCCTAAGTGCAAAGAAACTTTCGTCGAGTTTACAACAAAGCGCCACCGTCGTTCAAGACTATAAAGAAGTGGTGTGATCAGTTTTTGGCTACTGGGAGTGTTGCGAAAGGGCATGGTGGTGGTAAGCCTGGGATCAGGGAACATCATGTGCAACAAGTGCGGCGGTCATTCGAACAAAGTCCACAGAAGTCAGTGCGACAGGCAGCACGAGAACTTCGTATGAAACATTCAACAGTGCACAAAGTGCTTCATCAGCGATTTCCTTTGTACGCATATAAAGTGCAGGTTGTGCAGGAAATCAAGCCTCATGATCGCCCAAAGTGAGAAGAGTTTCCATGTGTCATGTTAGATCGCATTGCCGCGGACGAGACATTTTCATCACGCGTGAAGTTTACTGACGAGACAACCTTTCACGTGTCAGGGGCTGTCAATCGTCACAATGTGCGCATCTGGTGGTCCGAAAATCCACATCCACCTAGGGAACACATGCAAGACAGTCCGAAAGCTAATTTGTGGTGTGGTTTGATGATAAATCGCATTGTTGGGCCGTTTTTCTTTCAGGATCCGACTGTGGATGGAGCTATTTACCGGGACATGTTAGAAAAATTTGCCGTGCCACGGATAACAGACCTGCAGCCAAATGTGATGTTTCAACAGGACGGTGTACCACCCCATTGGAGCCTTGATGTCCGAAAATTTTTAAATGACACATTCCCGCATCGATGGATTGGCCGTGGAGGTCCAATTCCTCGGCCGCCACGTTCGTCCGACATAATCCCCCTCGATTTTTTCTTGTGGGGTTATGTGAAAGACCGGGTATACGCTACACCAGTAAAGGACCTGCAAGACTTGAAACAGCGCATAAGAATTGTCATCAACTCTGTCACAGAACACATGCTCCGCAACACAAGGCACGAAATCGATTATAGACTTAATATTCTTCGCGCTACCCGTGGCGCCCATAGTCAAGTGTACTGAACCGTCCACCAGTGTATGAAAGCTTGATGAGCTGCTGTATGATTTCCCTGTATTTGTTCGTCAATAAATTGTGTTTCCTCTCAGATTTTATGAGTTCAAATGTTGGAGTCTCATTGTGGACACCGTGTATTTTCTAGATCAGAATCTATAATCGGAAACTTAAAACGTACCTGCCCTCACATTACTAGCGGCATATTTTCACATACCTAGTATCCAGTATAATTTTATATACTATAAGTAATAATATGATTAATATTATATTTGACTTTGAATTTTGCAAACAAATGTACAGATATCAGGTTAAATCGAAGTGATATCAATTCTTAGGGTGTTCTCAATGCGTTCACCTGAGATTTTGGTACTACTTTTACTCTTCGTGTGCCTCACTACGGAAAATACTGTTCACAAACGTAAGTGCGTCCAAACACAAATATTTATAAGGTGTCTCCGTAAGAGTGTGCCAAAGTTTAACAGAACATAGAGGATGCTCAACTGAACAATCTGAGGTAGGGAACATGGGGCCGGAGAAGCCTCTTAAGGAGATAATAGGAATAAAATCACGTTACTGTGTACTTTTTTATTTATATTTGTTACAGTTAACTGCAAATACCAGCACTGCGAACAAGATTCTGAGACCTCTTGACAAATATCCCTGGTGTGTTTCGAATCACAATTCCGGTAATTCCTTGTTTCCTTGCAGGAACGTACATGGAAATAAACAGCAAAGTACGTCTAAACTTGTACCCATGTTACTTGTAAGTAAACTGGAAAACAATAATACTAGACAAAGCTTTAAACTTGTCGTTTTGTCTAGCATTCACTTCCATACCTCCTTAAGCTGGCTTCTCCGATCACAGGTTCCCTACCTCAAATTGTTTAGTAAGGCATTATCTATGCCGCGCGGGCTAGCCGCGCGGTCTGGGCGTCTTGTCACGGTCCGCGCGGCTCCCCCCGTAAGAAGTTCAATTACTCCCTCGGGCATGGGTTTGTGTGACGCCCTTAGCGTAAGTTAGTATAAGTTAGGTTAAGTAGTGTGTAAGCTCAGGAACCGTTGATCTCAGCAGTTTGGTCACATAAGACCTTACCACAAATTTCCAAGTTTCCATTCTCGAAGTCCATTTACATTTTTGCACGTTCTTGCGGAAACACCCTGCATAACGCTGGACTGTGATGTAAGGGATATTCGTCTATTGGCAGATACGATTTGTAAAGGTCCAACAAAGATAAAATATTAATTTTTTTTTCGGTTTGATGTCAGCCTGCAACTCCATGCATTCAATCTAAAAATCTGCTGGCAACGTATCTATATTATTTATAAAAGGGTACGGCGTGAATACGAAAATCGTGGTTATTGTTTCAGCTACCCTGAAATCGATTTGCCAATTCTTCCATCAAATCGAAAAGTATGGCTGCGAATATCATCCACTTTGCAGGGTTATTTATCTAAATCTCTATTTCCGGAGTTGCAACTGAAGGAGGCTAAAGATAACTGACCGGCGCGTATGACGGTTTCTCCGGTTATGAGAACGAGACTCTGTGCTTTCAAGTACACCACGGGCTGCAAAAGAACGCAATGGACCAAGAAGAGAGTAGTATCGTATAACGGGAGTTTCGTATTCATAATACTGAATTTATCATAAATTCACATAAACCATTTTTCTTCATTTCTTTCCGGTGGTACGATAAATCACTTCATTGGCAGCATTTATGTATGCTTCGGGACGCATGCAGCACAGGGGTTGGACACCCCTGTTCTAGAGGCGTCAGTGCTTGGAACCCTTTTCTGTGAAGAGTAAAAATGGCCATCGAAGGAATTCATAAGGACGAAAGGAAAATTAGGTTTTAAGGTCCCGTCAACGTCGAGGTCATTAGATAAGGAAACTAGATCGGAATGTTCCAAGGATGGGGAAGGAAACCAGCCTTACCTGGCCATGGAGTAGTAAAGCTAAATCGGGATGGCTCGACGCAGATTTGAGCCGCCGTTTTCCCGAAAGCAAGTCCAGTGTGCTAACCATTGCGCCACAGCTCTCGGTAAGAAATCTGAGACGGCCTCTTGCAATCATCATAAAAAGTCTGTCATGGCCATGCGAATGCATGAAGGAAATGCCCAGGATACTTAAACGAGAGTCCTCGGTAGAAAGACCACACGGTTGCACAGGTCACACCAATATTCAAGTGAGGCAGTAGGAGTACCCACTACATTATAGGCCCATATCATTAACGTCGATATGCGCCAGGATTTTAGAATATATATTGTGTTCGAACTGATGACTGGGTGTTGTGTGATCTCCTTAGGTTAGTTAGGTTTAAGTAGTTCTAAGTCCTAGGGGACTGATGACCATAGATGTTTAGTCCCATAGTGCTCAGAGCCATTTGAACCATTTTTTTGTGTTCGAACATTATGAACTACTTCGAAAGAAACGGTCTATTGACACACAGTCAAAATGGGTTTAGAAAACATCGTTCCTGTGAAACAACTAGGTCTTTATTCACATGAAGTGCTGAGTGCTATTGATAAGGGATATCAAATCGATTCCGTATTCCTGGATTTCCGGAAGGCTTTTGACACTGCACCACACAAGCGTCTCGTAGTGGAATTGCGTCCTTATAGAATATCGTCTCAGTTATGTGACTGGATTTGCGATTTCCTGTCAGAGAGGTCACAATTCGTAGCAATTGACGGAAAGTCATCGAGTAAAACAGAAGTGATTTCAGGCGTTCCCCAAGGTAGTGTTATAGGCCCATTGCTGTTCCTTATCTATATAAACTATTTGGGAGACAATCTGAGCAGCCGTCTTCGGTTGTTTTCAGATGACGCTGTCGTTTATCGACTAAAAAAGTCATCAGAGGATCAAAATAAACTGCAAAACGGTTTAGAAAAAAATATCTGAATAATGCGAAAACTGGCAGTTGACCCTAAATAACGCAAAGTGTGAGATCATCCACATGAGTGCTAAAAGGAACTAGTTAAGCTTCGGTTAGACGATAAATCAGTCTAAACTAAAAGCTGTAAATTCAACTAAATACCTAGGTATTACAATTACGAACAACTTAAATTGGAAAAAACATATAGAAAATATTGTGGGGAAGGTTAACCAAAGGCTGCGTTTTATCGGCAGGACACTTAGAAAATGTAACAGATCTACTAAGGAGACTGCCTACATTACGCTTGTACGTCCTCTTTTAGAATACTGCTGCCCGGTGTGTGATCCTTACCAGGTAGGAATGACGGAGTACATCGAAGAAGTTTAAAGAAAGGCAGCACGTTTTGTATTATCGCGAAATATGGGAGAGGGTGTCACAGAAATAATACAGGATTTGGGCTGGAAATCATTAAAAGACGGAATCTTCTCACGAAATTCCAATCACCAACTTTCCTTCCGAATGCGGGAATATTTTGTTGACACCGATCTACATAGGGAGGAACGATCACCACGATAAAATAAGGGAAATCGGAGATCGTACGGAAAGATATAGGTGTTCATTCTTTCCGTGGGCTATACGAGATTGGAATAATAGAGTATTGTGAAGGTGGTTCGATGAATCCTCTGCCAGGCACTTAAATGTGATTTGCAGAGTATCCATGTAGGTGTAGATCACGACTGAGAGTGTCCGCACGTTCCAACACTGCAGGAGTCACAGCTGTGTGCGGCCAGCTGACATGAGGAAAATTGGACAGGTTTGCACGACCTTGTTGCGATGATGACGAACGCCTCGATCTTTCAGTGCCTGATCTCCGTAGGCATTCTGCAAGTACCTATGAATGTCTGCGATACTCTAGTTTTCGGCAAACTGAGACTCACTGACAGCTCTCTGCTTGGGACGCACCCTCTTTACAGATACAATTTGGAAGGTTAGGCGAACCTCCGCCACCTTGTGGAACTCCATGCCACCATGTCCCAAAGCATATCCTGCATCTTTTCAGCGGCACTGGCCGAGATAAAAAAAATGTTGCTTTACTTATCGAACGTCCCTCGTAGAATAAGATGAGATATTAAAGCACATGGAGAAGCTTATAGTCTTTTTGCTCAATAAGCGGACGGAATAAGAAAGAAAATGTTAATATTGATAGAAAGTACCCTTAGTCATACCGCGTAGTGTCGATTTGAAAGTAAACATGTGGATGTAGTTATAGGCTGGAGGAAGAGGACTGGAAGGTGAAGCAACCACATCGCCAGGGTAATGGATAGTAAGATTTGGAGACGAACAAGTCCTACAGTGAGAGACAAGACACGTAAAATGTTATTTATCAATGCGATGTTATTACCTGTCGTTAATATGAAGTGCGTATGCGTGATATCAGACATGATGGTAGGAAGAGCAGAAGTCGTCGTGGATCTCATCACGGTTTCTTGGTGAACTCTTGTCGATAGCTCTGTTTCTGTCTGGTCTTCGGCGCACGACACTGTCGTTGTTCCAGAAGGTATGGCAATAATGTAATTGGAGATGAAGCAGAGAGCAAGAGAAAGCCGCTTCTGTCCGCGTCGTGACGCCGGGCGTCGGCAGGTGGAGCCGCAGAGTTTGGAGGGCCAGCACCGGGCGATTGTTTCGGCGACGCAATTAGCGGCGCTGGCAAGTATCGCGGCTAATCCCGGCCGCCCGAAACCTGCCGCCGATTAATTACCGCACAAACTTGTGTGTGTCAATTAATTTCTGGCGAGCCAATTAGCGGCCGTGGTCCTCTGGTGGCAATCTGGCTAACTACTGCCCGCCTCCTGGCAGCGCCGCTGCACAAAAGGGGAAATCACAATCACACCCGTCGGAGGTCGCCACACTTTTTTGCGTTCTTCTCTTTTGCTTTTGGTTTTGTTCTGTAGTGTTGAAACCCTATGGGGGTCTGGTATCTACGTGAGGGGAGGCCGGATTTGTTTGGGTTACCAGTACCGGTAGGGATTGAATGTGATTTCTGTAGACCTTCTGATTGGGTATGTGCTGATCTCGTCAGTTACCAGTATTTTCACTGTCAGCGCTTCAAGTATAAAACGTTTGGTACATTTCGGCTGAATAGTCAGAATCCACTTTTCTGATGTTAATTTCATGTACCAGCTCGTTCCACGGCCATGAAATTTGCTCCTCAATTTTTGTACTTCAGAACTAGACATTTAAAATGATAAAGTGAAACACTGCAGGATAAACGCTTCATTGGCCCATCACTGCCTTCGATGCATTGCATAATTCGTAAAGGGGCGACTGGTTGGACCACCCTATCTCCACTTCGATGACGTCATACATGCTATTAATGAAATAGCATTCTGCAGGTTATATAATTGAGATTCTATTACCTGACTAGGATATTCAGTAGAATGATTTACACTCTCCCTCCAGTTCTCTTCTTCGCAGTCACCTACACAAAATGACTATCAAACATAAAAGGGAAATATGTTACTCATCTGAAAAACGCATGTTGTTACTGTTTGCCGGTATTGAGTTTTTAAACCAAGTGAATTTATTACTGGCCTTCCACTTATTCTTTCACCCTTGTAACAGATTAATCTTATCTTGAAATATAAAAAATTAGAAACTATTTTTATAATTGTTTCGATCGTGTACATTATAAAACGTTAAAATGTAATGATTAGATCCAGTTGATTGAGCAACATTCTGCTGGTCTGACAACAAGTACAAAACAGAAAAGTCCCTTGAGTTACATTTTACGAACTAAACCTCGAGCTTTCAAAATTCTGAAAGTAAGGAAATAAATGAAACTGTCAACGTACCAACAATGGCAAAATATATGTCAGCATATAGCGTACTCAAAACTGCGCTTCGTTTATATACTTTGGAGCTATTTAAGAGAACGGAATTGTTCATCAAACAAGCATGAACTATATATGAATTAACAAGATTACATCGGTGTATAAAAAGACCATGTCCGCATGAGTAACACACGCAATAAAAAGACTGAATAAACTGACAAGGTAAAACCTACTAGTTCAAGGTGTATAGGAACGAGAGAGTCAAAACAAATGAAATGGAAAATTATTGCAGAGATAAAAAAAGCAATACTGTACAAAAAGAAACATTCAAGCTTAATGAGGTTGCAGTAAATTATAAACTGTATAAACACATTTTTACATGAAGTAATTTGTCAAAGCTGAAAACTGTTTATTTGTCCAGCGGGTTGAACTATACTGTGATCCACAAAATTAGTATTTGCGTAAGTGAAGCCAGAAGTGTCGGAGAGTCTGGCAACTGGGTCGCAAGTACACCCAATGACATCATGAGGTATGTATAGAACAAGAATAATTGTAGTGTAGACTTAAATATACACTCCTGGAAATTGAAATAAGAACACCGTGAATTCATTGTCCCAGGAAGGGGAAACTTTATTGACACATTCCTGGGGTCAGATACATCACATGATCACACTGACAGAACCACAGGCACATAGAGACAGGCAACAGAGCATGCACAATGTCGGCACTAGTACAGTGTATATCCACCTTTCGCAGCAATGCAGGCTGCTATTCTCCCATGGAGACGATTGTAGAGATGCTGGATGTAGTCCTGTGGAACGGCTTGCCATGCCATTTCCACCTGGCGCCTCAGTTGGACCAGCGTTCGTGCTGGACGTGCAGACCGCGTGAGACGACGCTTCATCCAGTCCCAAACATGCTCAATGGGGGACAGATCCGGAGATCTTGCTGGCCAGGGTAGTTGACTTACACCTTCTAGAGCACGTTGGGTGGCACGGGATACATGCGGACGTGCATTGTCCTGTTGGAACAGCAAGTTCCCTTGCCGGTCTAGGAATGGTAGAACGATGGGTTCGATGACGGTTTGGATGTACCGTGCACTATTCAGTGTCCCCTCGACGATCACCAGTGGTGTACGGCCAGAGTAGGAGATCGCTCCCCACACCATGATGCCGGGTGTTGGCCCTGTGTGCCTCGGTCGTATGCAGTCCTGATTGTGGCGCTCACCTGCACGGCGCCAAACACGCATACGACCATCATTGGCACCAAGGCAGAAGCGACTCTCATCGCTGAAGACGACACGTCTCCATTCGTCCCTCCATTCACGCCTGTCGCGACACCACTGGAGGCGGGCTGCTCGATGTTGGGGCGTGAGCGGAAGACGGCCTAACGGTGTGCGGGACTGTAGCCCAGCTTCATGGAGACGGTTGCGAATGGTAATCGCCGATACCCCAGGAGCAACAGTGTCCCTAATTTGCTGGGAAGTGGCGGTGCGGTCCCCGACGGCACTGCGGTCTTGGCGTGCTTCCGTGCGTCGCTGCGGTCCGGTCCCAGGTCGACGGGCACGTGCACCTTCCGCCGACCACTGGCGACAACATCGATGTACTGTGGAGACCTCACGCCCCACGTGTTGAGCAATTCGGCGGTACGTCCACCCGGCCTCCCGCATACCCACTATACGCCCTCGCTCAATGTCCGTCAACTGCACATACGGTTCACGTCCACGCTGTCGCGGCATGCTACCAGTGTTAAAGACTGCGATGGAGCTCCGTATGCCACGGCAAACTGGCTGACACTGACGGCGGCGGTGCACAAATGCTGCGCAGCTAGCGCCATTCGACGGCCAACACCGCGGTTCCTGGTGTGTCCGCTGTGCCGTGCGTGTGATCATTGCTTGTACAGCCCTCTCGCAGGGTCCGGAGCAAGTATGGTGGGTCTGACACACCGGTGTCAATGTGTTCTTTTTTCCATTTCCAGGAGTGTATATAATACCGATATTTGCAAAAAGAAAATATGAGAAAATTATAGTGGGAAATGGTTGACATTATAAAAGAAGTCCATGACGATGCGAAAAACAACTTTTGAATAGAGAAGCTGCAAATATAGTACACTATATTGCAATATGACTTGTAGTCAATAAAATTACATCTGAATACTACTAATTTATTATGTATGTCAGTAAATAAAGTTAAATTACATATGCTGAAATTACTGCAGTTGTGGATTGAGCGCCACCTCCTAGGACGTGAAGGCAGCCGATGCTGCCGTTGAAGACTCAAGTGCTGCCACAATGACGGGAAAGAAATCGCAACAGAACAACGAAGCATTTTAAACTGTCAAGAAAACGTTTGTTGACTAAATGTCCGGAAAGGAAAACACTTTATAAATATGGCTGCTACAAATCACGCATCATAACAAGCAAATCAGCCCATTCAAGATTTAACTACAATCAATTTCATATTAAACAGTGTTTTGGCAGATCTGATAATTTCATTGAACAGTACTAACAACTCGAAGTACTTCTGCTGCGCTCATGACAATTTTTAAACGTGTTTGATTACAATTAATGCGTCACTGGAACTGTCCCACAAGAACGACAGCAACTTCATTTGTGGAGGGTATGAAATGGCTGGAAGAACGTTACAATTCCAACGAAACATTATCACACTAAAAATCTCGTCGTTTGATAGACGGGTAATTTAGTCAAATGTCAAAGATTGCTATAAAACGGTAACAAAACAATAAATCGAGAACCACTAAAATCTCCCTCATAACTGTTTCCAACCGCACAGTCACCACCAAATTTTCATGACAGAAACGACAGAAACGAAATCATACAACACGCATTAGGAAGGGTAACTTGGGTTGTGAATGAAATGAAGGAAAAGAAGGTTGCGTACACTGTCATGTGAAAACTTAGAGAGGGATAATACAACTTTTCATAATTGCTAGTATGCTCTGGTGACTATTAATCCTAGAAATCTTAGTCAGGGTTCATAGCAGCGAACTACTGCGTCGTACATGTAAGTGTTATTGTTAACAGCATGTACCCGGATTCTCGTTAATAGAGATTATGACGCGACTTGTTGACCAACCGGACTTTCCTTCGCAGCCGTCATTTAGATAGTTCGGCCAAGACCACGAGTGTATTTCTATGACTGTGTGTAGCGACAAGTACAAATGCTGCAGTTCTCTAGTGCTACTGTATAGTTACACCAAAATTAGGTCTGAAATAGACCTAGTTAATTACAACTACATTACATACACACTACATGAGTACTCGAAAATCGCATGTAAGTGCCTAGCAGAGGGTTCATCGAAACACCTTCACAATATTCTCTATTATTTCACTCCCGACCAACACGCGGAAAGAAACGAAAGCCTAATCCTTCCGCGCCAGTTCTGATTTCCCTTTCTTTTTATCGTTTCTCGATAGTTAGCTGATGTCTCTGTACACCCGTTTATAATCTCTTGTAAATCATAGCTGGTGGCTGGCAGGCACACCGCTCCTCTAAACCTCTCGCTTCAGACGTGCTACCGACTCGCTTCACTTCTCGCTTACTAATCTTCCTACGAACGCTAAAGTGCCGTTTCTCCTGCCAACAATGCTTTCTGGTGCAGACAATCCCTGCTACCATTACAAAATGTATCAATGCGCGGTCTTTCCCGCTCCTTTCTTAAAATGTATCCATACGCGGTCTCTCCCGCCCTTTTTAAAATTATATCAATTTGCGGTCTCTCTTGTCAACAATATTTTGGTGCAGACATTCCCTGCTACCACAATTATTTCCAACATAACAAATGTTAATCATTCCTACTTAATCCTATTAATAAAATATAAACATCTTTCATAAATTGTGATTTGACATTAAACAATAGAAACATACACGTCTTACACTGTGAATGATCATCTCGAAAACGTGAAGCGTTTCGGATGATCCTGTGCTGCTGTTGTGGGCATCTGCCGAAGTTGGTCGAAGAGCAGTGAAACCAGGAGTAAGCAACAAGGTGTTGAACGCTCACGCCACGCAGTCCTCCCCTTCGTGGTCCGCGCACGTGTGTGCTCGTCGGCAGTCGCCAAGAACCTTGCGTCGACGACTCTGATAGCGTCGACGTAGCTGCTCTGATCGCCAGATCGATGAGTTTGCTGAGCGTCTTCTTAAGCAAACGGTTCGGTGATTGCCGTTGAGCGCCCTCGGGTGTGGACGGCGGACGCACCGGCATACCGTGGGACGATATGTAACCCTGTGGAGCTCAGTTCGTCAAGCACCTGACGATGGTGACGTGTCTAATGGCCGATATAATTTGCCCTGTGGGCACTACGGACCTGTAGTACACCTCCAGACTGTTCAATCAATGGTTACTCCGGAAGACACTGAAGAAACACAATTGTACTTTAGTTTTCCGAGTCCTCTCTTTATGAAGAAGATTTCCTTTGATAATCGTGGGTCGTGTAGATACAATTCCAGATGTCTTTCATGCAATCAAACTTAATGGTTGTGACCAGTAGAAATTTAAAACCCATGTCTCTTTCTTATTGTTTCATAGCACTGCATCTTGATGCCAATTTCTACATAATTAATACTACGTAGAACTGAGTGCCACCGAGCGCAAGGGCTTGACACTGTCATGGTGGAGTGAGCTGTCGTCTGCAGACCGTTTTAAGCTGTGGACCATGATAGGGTGGACGGCATTAAAGGAGCGAACTGGCGCGGTAAATTTTAACAAGGATACATGTAAATGTGCTCACTGCGCGCAGCGGATGCGAATGCGGGCTGCGAGACCTGCTGTGGGTCTCCGGGAAGCGGCGTTGGTGGCGCTGGTGTGGGATGGCGGGGCGGCGTCGGCGGGCCGCGGGTAAACATCGTTTAGCGGCGGCGGCGGCGGCTGCTGCGGCGGCGCCGACGCCTGCTCGTTAGGCCACCCGCATGCGCGTGCCGGTTCGCGGGTCCTCGTGTCGCTCTGGCGCTGGGGGCGAGTGGCAGAGTCGCCTTGCGGAAGGCAACACGAGCGCACGGCAGCGCGAAGCGGATCATTCTGGCCGCCGACTCTTTACAAGACCACCGCTCGTGCCGGTTGTGACTGCTGCTGCCGAGTATCATTTTGTAACGCTCCACGGGACGTCGTTGAGGAAGTGAAAGCTACAACTAAATCTTACTACATCTGTCATGAGGATGCTGTGGGTGCCGTCTTTGTTCCCTCGCCATGCCGGCGGAGAAAAATTATAAACAAAAGCTATGGAACTTTTGAAATTCAAATAGTAACACCTCTTATGCTCTGCTAGACGGATTGCAAAATACAGAAGAAGACGTAATTTCAAACCTACGTTTTGAGGGGATTTTTTTTAATATTCAACATTTTCTATTAATTTTTATTCTTATGTAAAGCAAGGTTTTCTGATAACAGAGTGAAAACAAAATTATCGTAACTTGTATTGGCCAATCTGGCACACTCAAAGGCTGCTAAATTGCATGGACATGTACTTCCCTTTTCCACTTAACACACACACTTCTCTGCTGCAAGTTTTCCCCAATTATTCACTCAAATTACGATGAATTAAAGACGAACCAATTAGGCTACACATTTATTTGTTGTGGTCATCAGAAACAGTGTATGCAGATAAACCGGTTCTGTAGGTACATAAATAGTTCTACATAAATATGTGCGATATAGAACATTAACACACACGAATCTCCTTCTACTCGCAAAGTGTAACGTGACCAGTACTGGGTGGTTAGCATGTACTCGCAGCACACAAGAACCTGCTCTTTGAATCAGGGTGACGTGTAGTGGGTGGTGCCACGACTGAATAGTTGCGTAGTCACTGGCCACATTTTGTGGAATCACTGGTCATAGGTCAGAGAGAATTGCCTACAACGGTGTCCAGGAAGCAATTTTCCAGGCCTTTGCAACTATTAGAATGTTCACGTCACATTTATGGAATGGGGTCCCACTTCTCCCGAGAGGTACAAAAAGACGCACCACAAAATAGAAAAGGGGCTCAGTGATCATTAGGAACACTGTAATTACTTTGATCTTTGGCAGTTCACCTGAATTACAACCGGTTCTAGATTGTTGACCACTAACTGAGGCAAATTACGGATTATGTACCAAAATTAGTCTAGTCTGTGAGAAGGCGTGATAGTTTCGGGAAGGGCACCAATAGAAATAAATGGTTCAGATGGCTCTGAGCACTATGGGACTTAACATCTGAGGTCATCAGTCCCCTAGAACTTAGAACTACTTAAACCTAACTAACCTAAGGACATCACACACATCCATGCCCGAGGCAGGATTCGAACCTGCGACCGTTGCAGTCGACCAATAGATATAGCGAGAGGTTGAGAGATGCAGACACGGTACCGCCTGAGTTCCAGTGAAATTTGCCATAGGTTTTAACGCAGTGAGTTTAAAATCGTGTATTATTTAGTATGGTAGCTTGGACAAAACGCAACTAGACGAATCTGCCTCCCGTGATTGGAACTGGTGACAAAAGCTAGACGGCTCTCCAACTCTATGTGATTTTCTGTACAATAAATTGTATGTATTATACATAATACATAATTAATACACTCTAAACTGACTGCAGAATCCGTACAGGCGTTCTTGCTTCAACTTTCACACGTTCTACAAAAACAACTTTAGTGCTTAGCAAGATACATTCCCACACACCATTGCAAGATATCCGACAGCGACGTACGAACCCACTGCCGTCCACGTCTCTCAGGTTGTTAGGCGTATCAAACTTCTTCGGCCAGACGGACGACCAAGGCAGATAAGACCTCCCGCATATTCAGATGAGTACAAGCATAACGCCTCCAGAAACGACATCAGTAACCACATAATGCCACATATCCCTTACACTTTAGCACATTTGCTTCACTCAGAACTACTCGTAAGAACTGTAATATACATTCCTTTCCGACGCCCAGTGTTCCACTGTCGCTTATCCTTATCAGGGAAGGTCGTGCAGATGAACTGCAGGCACAGAGATAGTAGTAAAATACATGTGGTACATTAAACACAGGATTAATCATGACGATACTGAGTGAGGTGGCAGTGGTTAGCAGCTGGAGTCGCATTCGGGAGGACGACGGTTCAATCCCGCGTCCGGCCATCCTGATTTAGGTTTTCCGTGATTTCCCTAAATCGCTCCAGGCAAATGCTGCGATGGTTCCTTTGAAAGGGCACGGCTGACTTCCTTTCCCGTCCTTCCTTAATCCGATGAGACAAATGGGCTCGCTGTTAGGTCTCTTCCACCAAACAACCCAACCCAACTTCAGGACGATGTGTACATGCTTTGAGGGTTGATAATATTATTGATTCTCAAGAAATAACGTCATGTCAACATATGTCCTGTTCTTAAGTTTCCGAGGAATCTAATGAAAACCGTTGAGAACAGAACAAATTCAGGTAGTAAATGAAACCCTGTAATCTAATGATTTGTTTAATAGTGTGCATTTCCTCACTTCTTACGTTCCCGCAGAAAAGATGTCAAAAAAGCCCACCGTCAACAGCATTGCATATTGCAAATGTTGTAGACAGCTGCTGTGTTTCTGATGTGAGCTCCGTGCGGTCCTTTATTTGAGCAGAAGTTCCTAATTTGTGTGCTTTCTGCGCTTGTAGACCTCGCTCTTAAGTGCAAGAGAAGTGCGCACAGAAATTGTCGGTAAATGTCGTGCACAGTTAACCGAAGGGTATATGTTCATTTAAAACATTTTATTCAGAATCACCAGCACTATGATCCCTCAAAGTATGTACCTCCCCTCCTGAGTCAGCCTGTATATATTAACCTAATGATTACGACATGATGATGACGATGGAAGAGTATTCGATAAAAACTCTTGAAATGGAATACGGTAGGCGATCTCATATATGATCTTCCGAAACAATATTAGAGTTTTGATCTTGAAAAGCAAAGCTTTCCACCTGTGATGTACATATTTGACTCGGTCAATCTTCTTCTAACTGAAGGTCAACTTCAATGTATTGTATTATTAATAAATTATCTGGAAATAGTCATGCACTAACGTTAATGTTTATCTAATTTCATTTCTACATAATTAACTGATTTCCTATGTTTGTGGACATTGTCAATGTGAATGTTGAGAAGAAAAGGTGAAATAGAACACTTATATCTCACTCCTTGATTGACAATTTATTTCATTTGTCCTTTCATCTTCTAGGTTTATTACTATTTTCAATTGATTTCTGTCTAGTATCACCTTGATTGGATCGTATTGCTGGATGATCGTACCTAGACCTATGGACAGCATCAGAATCCCTAATCTTGTCGTGCATCCATTAGCTTACTAACAGGTGTTCACAGAGGTGACAGCAGAGCATTTCATGATGATCTCCACATAAGTGCCGTAGTGAAGGCGCTCCACTTCTTTTAAAAAAATAAACTCGTTTTGTTTTACAATATAGGTTTTAAATGGTCTTATGAGCTATGTTGTGCACCCATGGTTATTAATTACTGCACATAATTTAATGCAATCAATTCGGTCGAAAGCTCTTCCATCTATAAAACTGATGTGGCATTCAATATATAGTTCTCTTTGGTTTTCTACTAATCGTTAAACAGTAAAACGCTTTGTAAATAGTCTTCACGGGCTTACCACCGAATGAAGGACAAATTCCACAATATTTCCTCCAGCAACTATCCCACATCTTAGGTGGTTGAACCTTGCCGGGGGGTAGGTACCTAGCCACCACCAAGGTTCAACCATCTGAAGATGTCGAATAGTTGTTCAATGGAAATGTTGTGGAATTTGCACATCGTCATCCTGCGGCACATCCGTAAAGACTATTTACAAGATATCCATCGGGAAAGCTTGAAGAGTGACAGGAGAACGTTTGTCACTAGATTAATGTCCTTATCTTGGTCTGCTTTCTCCAAGATGATAGATGGAACAAAAACCTAAAGTATATAAACTCATGAAAGACGATATACGAGCGGCTACCGTGTGAGCGCCAGCAGTACACAGCCGGGTAGACCATGTGGAAGATATATCACCGGGCTGAACGTGAGAGATTTGTGTGATTGCGCTGCCCAGAGACATCCACATTAGATGAACATGCATTGGGAAATGGATGTAGCACAGCGATGGAGAATTCCTTTATTATCTCGAATGCTAACGTTTTCTGAGACAGCGCAATTAAAGAATCTGTACTCATCAAAATGTCTGATAACCTCATCAATTAAACGGGCGGTTTTCATCTGAGTACAGCGTGTAATCCTACAATATTGAGGACAAAGCTGGAGCGGCAAACGTGGAATTCGAACATTGCCATATACGTCGAAGATCTGGCCACTGCTATTGTCACAGTCAGTTTCACGGGTGTATGCATACGAGCCAAACAACCATACGGCATTCGGGAAAAGCTCGTGGATTTGTAGCCAGTTTGGTCAGCTGTCCCGGAAACGATACATTCATACATTCACACCAAGTGTTGTTATTAGAATTAAGTGGTACAATGGGGGGGGGGGCTTTACCGACATCTCTATGGGGTAAAGACAGTAACAGTGAAAGTGGAAGTTAGAGCTGTAAAAGAAATATGCACTGCTGATTAGTGCCCATGATGTGAGCATTTACTGTGCCAATTCTGATGATAGACATAAAATTAGGTGAAGAGAACGTGAACGGCAAGAAAAGAATATTAATTGTAGCAACAAACGAAACAATACATCGAAACGATTTTGAATTCGCCAATAAACTGTGGCAAATTAAGGAGAAAGTAGTTTGAGAGTGGCCTAGGAACTGGCGGCTGGGATCTCTACGGTGCCACCGTGGCTCCTCAAGCCACAATTCAGGACGTTGAATTTATTAACATTATTAGACTAAAATCCTCACAGCTGTAGCATCATATTGGTGACTTAGTAACCTTCGGGCACCACAATAATTATGCAGTTTTCGCTTTACTTTCATCAAGTATTCAAAAGTGATCTGTAGTTTTCCAGTCACATATTTCCTTATGTTTGTGAGAGAATTTTCTGTGTGAAGCCGATGATGGAGTGGTATCGATTAAGTAGGTTTTCCTAATTTTAACATTTTTCGAATGTTACATTGGTACATTCTTCATATTAAACACTACCACGATACGGTACATACAGAGTTATAAGACTCGATATCATAAGAATACAAGTGTTTCTTTGTTTTCTTTAAATTTCCAGCCTTTACATTTTGGTCGTTTAAATTTTTGGTAGGTTGATCGCACCTGAAATAGTAATGTTTTAAAAAAGTTATTCTTGTTGCAAAAATGATGTATAATAAACGGTTATAAACTTCAACATGTCCATCAGCTCATGTAATTCATCAAAATTTGCAGAAAAGCGCATTTGTAAATCGAACAGTTCTTATCCTTTCGTTTTTGTATTTTGAGAAAATCATAATAGAAGTCTTTTCCTCAACTCATTTTAGCCTCATTGAATCAAAATTTTGTTTTCAATGTCACTGCATTTTTGTATACTAGGTCTTTAACCTAATTTACCTGTTGCTATTCTTGCTGTTCTGGTTTGATACAGTACTCTATGCTGTGCAAGCTTCTTCATCTCTGAGTAACTACTACACCCTGCATCCTTTTGAATCTGTGTACTGTACTCATTTCTCTATCTTCCACTACGATTTTTAGCTCCAAAACGTACCTCCAGTACTAAATTGGTGATCCCTTAATGTCTCAGAATGTCCTACCAATGGTCCCTCCTTCTAGTCAAGTTGTGCTACTAGTTTCTTTGCTCCAATAATCTATTCAGTACCTCCTCATTAGTTACACAATCTACTCACCTAATGTGCAGCGTTCCTCTGTAGCACCACATGTCAAAAACTTCCGTTCTCTTCTTATGTAAACTGTTTATCGTCCAAGTTTCACTTCCATAAGTAGTTATAAGCAGTTACACTCCATGAAAATATTTTCAGAAAAGGCTTCCTGATACTTAAATCTATACTCGACATTATGAAATTTTTCTGCAGATACGCTTTTTCCTCGCCATTGCCACACTACAAGTTATATCCTAACAACTGAATATCTATGGCTCCTTTCAGTTATGTTCATCCCATTTACATCCTCATTAGTCCATCTTTGGCTCTTAAAGAAAACAAATGGAATAAAGGTTTTAAGCTACCTGCTTTGTCCTCTAAAATCCGAAATTCCTTCGTCCGATAGGGTTCAAAAAAGCGCCGTAGGAGTTTATCATTCCCATTATTATTACTAAGGACAAACATTGTTACATTTTACATTACATATACATAAACACTCGTACACGGAAAAACCCACTACGAGCACGTAACCTGTGACTA
The DNA here is from genome assembly GCF_021461385.2 of Schistocerca piceifrons. Classification (NCBI taxonomy): domain Eukaryota; kingdom Metazoa; phylum Arthropoda; class Insecta; order Orthoptera; family Acrididae; genus Schistocerca; species Schistocerca piceifrons. The sequence continues at coordinate 599,980,541 of NC_060141.1, read as the reverse complement.
CTTCGAAACGCACTCGTCGTTTAATTCTAAATAGCGTGAATAGCCTTGTAACACAGTGCCTCACAGTGCAGTGGTGTGACAGGTGCTGCCACTTGCGTTAGATTTTAGCAACGTCCACTGTTAGATAAAACCTGCTGTCCGATACTACCCGACTTTTGTTAAACACGTGACTAACTTACCAAGTGATCCTCTCTGCGATCAAGTTAGGCACTATATTTTTAAAGATCCACCTTGATAACTCAATGTGTACAACTCATAGGTACGGGTTTCGGCCATTGTCATCCTCATTTATAAACAGGAAAACAGCTGAAGCTAAATCTACAGCAGGCCTCGTATACATTAGAGTAACAAAAATATTAATACATTAGCGGCCATGCATACCACTCATATGTACCATAAGAATATCCTGATGTTACTATAAATGACACCATCTATATACCAAGGTAGACAGTAAGTGCTGATGATAGCCTGTATTTATTCAAATACCTGAGGCCAATAGAAGGAAATAATCCTATGGTACACGAGTAGGCAGTATTGTAAATTTAATAGTTGAAACGCAGTATGCGTAGCCATTACAAAAAGCTGTAGCATTTAGAAAATGAGACTCTGACAGAAAGACATGAACTGACATAAAACATGTAAAAATACGTATTTAAAATCTACATAAAACGTTTAAAAAGTAATAATAGGAAGCTCCTAGCTAGCAAAGTAAGTGACACATAATTACACTCCTGGATATTGAAATAAGAACACCGTGAATTCATTGTCCCAGGAAGGGGAAACTTTATTGACACATTCCTGGGGTCAGATACATCACATGATCACACTGACAGAACCACAGGCACATAGACACAGGCAACAGAGCATGCACAATGTCGGCACTAGTACAGTGTATATCCACCTTTCGCAGCAATGCAGGCTGCTATTCTCCCATGGAGACGATCGTAGAGATGCTGGATGTAGTCCTGTGGAACGGCTTGTCATGCCATTTCCACCTGGCGCCTCAGTTGGACCAGCGTTCGTGCTGGACGTGCAGACCGCGTGAGACGACGCTTCATCCAGTCCCAAACATGCTCAATGGGGGACAGATCCGGAGATCTTGCTGGCCAGGGTAGTTGACTTACACCTTCTAGAGCACGTTGGGTGGCACGGGATACATGGGGACGTGCATTGTCCTGTTGGAACAGCAAGTTCCCTTGCCGGTCTAGGAATGGTAGAACGATGGGTTCGATGACGGTTTGGATGTACCGTGCACTATTCAGTGTCCCCTCGGCGATCACCAGTGGTGTACGGCCAGTGTAGGAGATCGCTCCCCACACCATGATGCCGGGTGTTGGCCCTGTGTGCCTCGGTCGTATGCAGTCCTGATTGTGGCGCTCACCTGCACGGCGCCAAACACGCATACGACCATCATTGGCACCAAGGCAGAAGCGACTCTCATCGCTGAAGACGACACGTCTCCATTCGTCCCTCCATTCACGCCTGTCGCGACACCACTGGAGGCGGGCTGCACGATGTTGGGGCGTGAGCGGAAGACGGCCTAACGGTGTGCGGGACCGTAGCCCAGCTTCATGGAGACGGTTGCGAATGGTCCTCGCCGATACCCCAGGAGCAACAGTGTCCCTAATTTGCTGGGAGTGGCGGTGCGGTCCCCTACGGCACTGCGTAGGATCCTACGGTCTTGGCGTGCATCCGTGCGTCGCTGCGGTCCGGTCCCAGGTCGACGGGCACGTGCACCTTCCGCCGACCACTGGCGACAACATCGATGTACTGTGGAGACCTCACGCCCCACGTGTTGAGCAATTCGGCGGTACGTCCACCCGGCCTCCCGCATGCCCACTATACGCCCTCGCTCAAAGTCCGTCAACTGCACATACGGTTCACGTCCACGCTGTCGCGGCAGGCTACCAGTGTTAAAGACTGCGATGGAGCTCCGTATGCCACGGCAAACTGGCTGACACTGACGGCGGCGGTGCACAAATGCTGCGCAGCTAGCGCCATTCGACGGCCAACACCGCGGTTCCTGGTGTGTCCGCTGTGCCGTGCGTGTGATCATTGCTTGTACAGCCCACTCGCAGTGTCCGCAGCAAGTATGGTGGGTCTGACACACCGGTGTCAATGTGTTCTTTTTTCCAATTCCAGGAGTGTATGTAAAAGAAAATAATAATAAAAAGTTTAAATTATCGTCACATCTATTAACCACAAACTTTCAGAATGACAAGTGACTGATAAGACAGCAATTGTTGATTAAACTCTCGGTAGTGGATGACACGTTCGGAGTGTAATCGAAGTGTCTCACCCTCGTGGCTCCTGTGTAAGAAGTTTTACTTTTCCTGTGGCGGAACTAGCTGAAGAAAGCCCAGTGTCCTCCCCGGTGGTGGCCGGCGCACACGACTGCACGCCAAGCTGCTGCGCGACGCTGCTCAGACTAGCAGGTTTCTCAATAAAACAAAATAAGTATGCAGGTTAAATTCACTCCGTTCATTCTGCAGTAATCCGAATACGAATTTTTTGTGAACATAAATTTACATTTCTGCCAGTAGGCTTTGGTTTCTAATGCAACGCTTCCATATTTCCTCCGCATTTCGTACCACATATTTTTCTTTTCTTAATCCCATTTGGATGCTTAGTTTGTCTTTCTGTTTGTAACAGATCTGAAGATGGCAATGGCCGAAACCGATACTTATGAATTGTGCAACTTACGTGGTCTAGATGGACCATGACAAATAAATCCTTACTGTTGCCGGTAATTTCGAGACTGACTGTTACTCTGTTCGGGGTAGACGTTAGACGTCACGTTGCCTGTACACTGGTGTGCAAAACTAGAGGACAAAATAACTTTAGCATGATGTGTCTCAGAAAGGACCATCGTTCGATCAAATTTGGACTATAAGCAAATGCAACTGCAACAATGTAGAACGGGAGATAACTGAAAGAAATGTGCAATCAGACGAACATAAATGACACCGTCATTGAAAACAATAATTACACTAAAGTTCCCTAATTTATGATGGTCCCTTGGACAGTGCTAAAAGCGGTCATGGTTCTTAACGGAATGTGTCACCACCAGGGGCAGCACTGGATGCTCTGCAACACGCTCCCATGCTGTCCAAAGTGGTAAGTATGGTGGTAGGGCCTTCTATTCCTTGAAGAGCGTTCCTGCATGTGGACTTCTACGTCCCCCACGTGCTCGTTTGGTTTTATGTCGGGCGAACGGACAGGTCAACCCATTCGCCGAATATGCTCTCGTTCCACGACCTCCTCTGCGTGGGCTGTTCGATGCAGTCGCACGTTGTCATCCATAAAAATGAAAGGGGTGAACGTACCCATGAAATGACGCACATGGGGAAGAAGTACAGTATCAGAATTACGTTGTCTACTGAGCGTACCGTGTCCTAAGAGCTGGAGGCCAGTGCGAACATGCAACATCATGCCTTCTCACACTGCAACAACTGGAACACCAGAAACGATCATGTTCCACATTATGTCTATAAGTATTACGTCTTTCCACCTCTCGGTATACGCCGATACGTCCACAATCACTACTCAGATTAAATCTGCTCTCATCTGAGAAGAGCATGCGATCCTGCTTCTCGATGGTCCAGCACCATTGCAAATGATGCTACCGAGTGCGGGTGTCAACGGAACATAAACTACTGGTGCTCGGGCACAGAGACCATCCCTAGGCCGTCGTGCCACCGTGGAGCGTGACATTACGTGCCATGTAGCTCTGTTAAGTGAGATTTGCGGTTTCACCTGCTGCTTCAAGTTTGTCCCTTCTTGCGTTTTCTCCTATGTTCATCTGCTGTTGTAGTTGAACGAGATTGGTCACCTCTCTTCTTGGAGCAGCAATGCTCCCATGCACGTGACTTTTCCCATATGTTGCTCCGGGCCATATTATAACAAAGAACACCACCGCAGTGTACCGTAACTGATTCCTGATAGACACACACTGGCTTTTCGCAGTTCTTAAACTGCCCAGTGTTGCGCTGATAGCCCCATTCGGCGCTGTAGACACGATGACCTCACGCGGAGGCCTACGAAAAAGACAGGTCGCTGCGCGTACGTCCCGAAGGTTGGCCTGCGCCCGCTCGCTCTCTTAACCCAGCAAACTATGTTTCTCCACCTGTTAATTCGTAACTAGATGTGTACGTACAAAGGAGAACTGCATCTTCTACTGGAATACACTATTATGGAATCTTACTGTTATTAGTCCCACAATGATCGGAAGTGGATAGACCTACTTATACCTTGTTACAGCTGTACTGGTGTACAATAAAGTTAAAATCATGCCAAAATAATTATCAATTGCACAAGGCTCCATTTCTTGTATGAGATGAGCACTGTTAAGCAGAAGAGACTAAATGCTATAAAAAAGCCTTTTTACTGTTTATATCTAGTACTGATCCTAAATTAAATTTTGTTCTAGTACTGTTAATGAGTAAGACATTGTAACAGCAGATTCCAGTAGGTGATGCAATTTTCGTAAGTAAGTACGCTCCCATCTGCAGGCTAAGAGGTTTAGGAAGACGTTTTGTCTGCTGAGCTGAGCAAGCGAGTATAGGCCTACCGTCGTGACGTACGGGCCGTGGCCCGTCTTTCTCGTGAGCCTCGCCTGACGCCACGTGACGTCAAACTCTCTGTCCACGACTGGGAGATGTCTGGCGACATTATGCTGCACTTGCAATCATTTTCACCCAGGAGTTAATATGCTATGTTACTTTATCCACCTTGTCGTCGAGTTTTGCAGAGTGGTGTACATGACAAAAATTGGCAGGAAAGTGGAAAACCGGTGTGCAATTGTAACACTTAAACCGGTACGTGAGGAGGAAACAAGTGGTTGGCTGGGGTCCGAGTTCGAATTACTTTGAGGTACAGGATCTTGTTTTGTTACGTAATATTCGGTAGTTTTGTTTAGCAGCTCGGTGCATGAATACCATTGCCATTACTGGGCAGTACGTAGGAGAAGATGAGAGAATGCAGATCGAGACATAGCGTCATTTATTAATTTATTTAGTAAAGATATCAAGAGTAGGACGATCAGGCTCCTCTTCTAACGAGTTGTACTGGAAAAATTGTATAAGTATCACTACGATCATCATGTCACAAGGTACATGTAATACACGTTGTATTAAAACAATCAGCAAATACTGCAGTGCAGAAAGAGAAAAAAATGAAATCAGTTTACAGTTGTTTGCATGTGGAGCAATAGAGACAAGTTACAGGAATTTACTTTTTACAGTTGTATGTTTGTGGAACAATAGAGACTAGTTACTGGAATTTAATTTTAGCTATAAGGACAGAAGGGTGGAGAAGAGAGAGAAAGAGAGACACGACTAAAAACACAGTGAATGAAGACAGGCGAAAGGAATGTGACTGAGAAAGAAAAAAGAGGAAGAAGCCTAAATTTGAGACAGTAACAGCAATTGTGTTCCTGTTGACAGAGGGAAAACGACACACATATAAACTTTGTGTGACTAGTTAGAAGTGTGATGGAGCCATGTGTTTCAGCGTCTTCTTAACAAGCCATATAATGACAGGACATGTAATTGTGGGCCGATGGCAGGGTAATTTATTCCAGAACCAAGAGCAAAGATCACAGTCCAGTTTTTCTGTTGATAAGTTAAAGAATGAAGAGGTTTTCCTCATAATCGGTAAGGACAGGAATGTATGGAAAACACTGACGAGAGGAACGCACAGGGTGATAGGGCATCTGTTAAGACATCACTGATTAACTTCCGTGGTGCTAGAGGGAGCTGTAGAGGCTAAAACCTGTAGCGAAAGATAGATATTGGAATACATGCAGCAAATATGAGGATACAGATTGCTAGTGCAACTCTGCGATGGGAAGTCTGGCACAGGAGAGGAATTCGGTGCGAGCCGCATCAGACCAGTCAGAAGACTGATAGCTCAAGGAAAGATTAAAATTAATTGGAATACCAACGACAAGAATGGAGGGGGAGGGGCGACGGGGTTGTTCTCTCAGCATCAAGAGTGCTGTTTTAATGAGAGAAAGACTGCGCATAGGGTCTCCATTCCAGAACTATATAATTTTCCATGCTTTACACAGATGAGTTTTCACAAATCGTATGATGTTTATGGTATGGAAAAAGTGCTAACGAAGGTCGGAGAGTAAAATTAGCAACATAACCTCAGCTCATAAATGCAGCATAATGTCATCGACACCAGAAAACGGCAGCCAATCAGTGGAATGAGTGTGGAAGTTTGTTCAGCATGCGATCCACTTTAGTTCTATCTGTGAGTGCAGTTCCGTCTGAATAAGCCACTGCTGCTTTATCCTGTTAATAGCAGTAATGGCATTACGCTAACTCTAAAGTGATTGATCAGTCAGACCTTAACGAATTAACATTTAAAAATATTGTATCTGACTTAACCTGCTTTGACTGTTCACTATACAGAATTATATTAAGCTATTTCAATCAGTAACTTCACTCATTTGCGTTACAAGTTTTATCGGCGCCAATTTAGCTAAAAGCAAGCACTTCCCTGCGCTTGTCAATGATAGGTTATTGATTTAAGACCATAGGTGAATGACAGCTTTTTTTTTTCCTTTTTCTTTGTGACAAATTTTGTTCAGTGTGAAATTCTATACTCTGTTCTCGTTGCACTGTCAGGAATTTTTTGTGTACTCTGCACACCTAAATGACAGCAGAATAACAGCTGTTGGTATACGCATCATTATTAATAATTATAAGGGATAATTTGGTCACACATATGCCACTATAGACATATACTTGTTGCCTTTCACACATCTGTACCACATGCCAAGAGGAATTGACTCTATTCAAGGCTAACAGATCCACTTGAAAAAGTTTGTAAATCTAGAAGACACACGACGGGATGAGTGATATTTCATAGGATTTTTCAAATCAATACAAACATTCTCAACGAATACATAAATACAGATTATTAATGTTACCAGGCTCAACTTCTGCGAAAAATCCACGATGCGCTCTCCCTGTCCTTCATCCACAAATTCAACATGTGAAGCGAGGCTTCCAGTTGCATGCCCTGATTTTACGAAATGGGTTTAAATCAGAAATCCGATTTCAACTGCCCCTGTAACTTCATTAACCTCAGAGAATCCTTTATTTGCCTTACAATTATCTGTTTAATTCATATGGTGCACGCTTTTCATCTCTGAAACCTATACAACCCTTTCGCTTTTATGATACTGTATTAATACTGATACTGCACGCTGTGGTAACAAAAGGCAAGGGATACCTCAGAATATCATGTCGGACGTGCTCTCGCCAGGCAACTCGACGTGGCATGGACTCTACAAGCCATTAGAAGTACTCTGCAGAAGTATTGAGTCATCCTGTCTCCACCACCTACCGCCCGTAATTGCGAAATTGTTGCCAGTGCAGAATTTTGTGCACGAACTGATCTTTAGATTACCTCTCACAAATGTTCTACGGACGGCCACTTCATTCGTTCTAACTGTCCAGAATGTTCTTTAAACTAATCGCGAAGAATTGTGGCCCATTGCCAAGGAGCATTGCCATCCATATAGTTCCCATTGGCGTCTGTTAACACGAAGTCCGTGAATCACTGAAAACGGTCTCAAAATTGTCGATCATAACCATTTCCATTGTACCGGAAGAGCCTGTCCACTCCACATAACACAGCTCATACCATTATGGAGCCCTCACCACCTTGCACACTGTCTCGTTGGCTACTTGGGTCCATGGCCTCATCAGGTGCCGGCCGTTGTGGCCGAGTGGTTCTAGGCTCTGCAGTATGGAACCGCGCGACCGTTACGGTCGCAGGTTAGAATCCTGCCTGGGGCATGGATGTGTGTGATGTCCTTAGGTTAGTTAGGTTTAAGTAGTTCCAAGTTCTAACTACACCTGGAGGAGCCCTAACAGTACTGATGGGGCTCTGCCCGCTCGACATTAAAATTCGGGAACAGGCAGCATGGTACTGGATAAAAAAGGGAAACAGGGACAAAGTAGTTGACTTGATGGGGATATACGTGGGGAACAAAATTGAAATCAAACGAAGAGGGGAAGAACTTTGGCAAGAACAATGGGATAACGAGGAAACCGGTCGGCGAACACATGAACTGCTGCCCAATATTAGGGAAAGGTTACAACTAAAACACTTCACACCATCACGAGGACTGCTGCACTTCCTCACAGGTCATGGACCCTACCCGGCATACCTATGCCGGTTTGGGAAACAGGCGACACCAGCGTGTGACTGTGGGGCCACACCAGGCACCCCGGAACACGTGGTGTATGAGTGCCACCTCTTCGACGATGTAGCCGCGCAACTTCGTCAGCAATTACCAAACCATGACACGTATCACCTGCTCAGGCATGAGGACCACTTTACAATCTTGAATAAATTATCCAACGAAATATCACTCAAAGTGATAAGGGACTATTTAAGGAACAACAATTAAGATCTAACTATTCCCAAATTAGACTCCGCGCACCTGACCTGTTCCGCCGAGGCGAGGACTTGGCCAGCCGCTTTACGGCTGGAATCCGCCATGCCTAGGATTAGGAGGTGGGGTGCGCCCAACTACCGATTTGAGACACTCACTAACTTTGAAACTAGGTTAAGATAGAGTAGACGTAGGATAAGCTAGGATAGAAATCATTAGCATAGTACTGCAGCGTACCATAACTCCGGCCAGCCCGGTGCCAGGGGCATGTTCACCGGGATTAGCTCGGTGAACAGGGCCAACAATGTAGGTTTATACTATTCTGGCACAAATGTAAACGCTGCAGGCAGAAGTAGCTTAGCATAAGTAGAATAAAACAATGTAGGAAGATAGACAGAAGTGCACATAGTGTGAGCAACAGAAAAGTAATATATTGTGTTAGCTGTAGTACTAATATAAAATATAAATGTATCAAATAGGACCCACTAATTGTATAAGGTGGTGGGTTGTTTGTATCATATAAAATATTGAGAATAAAGATTTAAAAAAAAAAAAAAAAAAAAAAAAAAAAGTTCTCGGGGACTGATGACCTCAGAAGTTAAGTCCCATAGTGCTCAGAGCCATTTTGAACCTCATCAGGTCTGCGATACACTTGAACCCTACCATGAGCTCTTACCAACTGAATTCGGGACTCATCTGGACAGGCCACTGTTTTCCAGTCGTCAAGGGTCCAACCGATATGGTCACGAGCCCAAGAGAGGCGCTGCAGGCGACGTCGTGCTGTTAGCAAAGGCATTTGCGTCGGTCGTCTGTTACCATTGCATAATAACGCTAGATTTGGTCGCACTGTCCTAACCGATACATTTGCCCTATGTCTCGTACTGATTTCTGTGGTTATTTCACGTAGCGTTGCTCGTCTGTTAGCACTACTGACAGTTCTATGCAAACGACACTGCTCTCCATAGTTAATTAAAAGCCGTCGGCCACTGCGTTGCCCCTCGTGAGAGGTAACGCTTGAATCTCGGTACTGTCGGCACGGCACACTCTTGACACTGCCGATCCCGGAATCTTGAACTCAGTAACGATTTCCGAAATAGAAGTTCCCATGCGTCTAGCTCTAATTACCATTCCTCGTTCAAAGTCTGTCAATTCCCGTTGTGCAGTCACATTCTCGTCGGAAACTTTTTCACATGGAGCACCTGAGCACAAATGACAGGTACACCAATCAACTGCCTTTGGTACCTCGTGTGCGCGTCACTACCGCCATCTACATATGTGCATATTGCTGTCCCATGACTTTTGTCTCCGCAATAATAATAGGCAGAGCTCTTGGTATTGTTAACATGTGTAACGTGCAAAACTTTTGCTAGGCCATGTACCTAATATATGTATACCTGACTCGAACACCAGTAAACAATTATAGGAGAAACAATTATTATAATTGTGATTATCATAATCTAATAATGATTAAGAACAGATGAATTTTAAAATAATCGTACTGAAATATCAATGTGGAAAGAAAGAGGAAATTGAAATACTGTTGAGTGATGACAGTCGTTTGAAGTTCGCTAAAGATATGGATACTGCGATAAGGAATATCACAGTAAGCAGTTCACTTGAAGTGGAGAGGACATCTCCAGAAAGGGCTGTCAGAGAGGTTGGACAGTCAGACATAGGTGGAAAGAAAGTAACTCCAATTAAATGTTTAGTAACAGAAGGAATACGTCAATTGTTCGACGAAACGAGGAAGTAGAGAACTGTACAAGGAAAGACAGGAATAAAGATATAAATTGGCAGTGAAATAAAATGGATGTAGTAACTTAAAAACCACCTCAGCTGTTTTATTACACATTTATTGTGTTACGACTGGTTTCGTTGTTTGAACAGGTTCCTCTTAAATATCTTCAACATTTCGCGGCCCTGTCAGCAACTGTATAAATATTAATTTTAATTTTAATAATAAACCGCCTCAGTTGCACCGTTCACCTAGAATTTACCTAGGTTTCAGTCTGGATAACCCAACCTTCTTCAGAATAACAGTAACTACCGTCTGTCCGTAGTGGACAGCGTCAAGCTAAAACTGGAAAACCATAAATTATCGACAGACTGTAAAAAATTATCTGAAACTGCCACGGCCCCATTTCGCGACCGCGATGCGGTAGCCACGAGTGCTGTATTGGAACTCTGGAGTTCACTATGGACAAACGGTAGTTACTGTTATTCTAAAGAAGGTTGGGTTATCCCGACTGAAACCTAGGTAAATTCTAGGTAAGCGGTGCAACTGAGGCTATTGATTATTAAAATTAAAATTCATCTTCCTCTTACTCTGTCTCTCTTTGTAATGAAGCCGTCATACTCAGCTACTACTCCTCACTGCCACTGACTATGTACGTCTCTCTCCCACTGTCTTCTTCTCACTCCTCTCTCTTCCTCTCTCTCCTGTCTGACTCTCCAATTGCCACTGACTTCCACCCTTTCCCTTGCTCTTCGTTTCTGCTGTCTGCTTCTCTGCCACTATCACTTTCTCTGGGTCCCACTAGCATTGTCTTTGTTCCATTCTTCTTCTCTCCATTGCCATTCTCTCTTTATTTCACGCTTAGTCTGCTTTCTTTGTTTTCAGCCACCATTATCTCCGCTCCACAGATGCCATCGAGGATGTTTTATACTGAGTTTTCACCCCGAGACAGCGAAACTTCAACAGGTGGGTATAGCGGATGGGGGAAAATGGGCAAATTTTTTGCGTTAAAATTGACCTGTCTGGGGGAGGCTTCAGACTCCCAAAACCTATTTATGATCTCCACTCATCGCTCTTTTCCACTTCTACTTTCTTCCCAATGCTACAATCTCTGCCCAACTCACTTTCACGCATACTGCTACTGTCTTTCACTGATTATCACTATCTCGTGCCTCTTTGGCTCCCACTGCTATTGTCCTTATCCATCTCTCTTTCCCTTTCCATGCTATTTTCTGTCTCCCACACTCAGCGCCTCTTTTTTCTCGCGCTAGCACTCCCTCCTCTCTCTCCCTCCCAACGCCTGTCTCTCCGCTAACATCTTTCAGTACAAAAATAGCACAAATATGTTCGCATGCCAAATGGTTGGTGAAGAAAGTGGAACGAGGATTAAGGCTGCTAATTCCTCATTTTCCTACATTTATGTTCTTTGAAATATTTAAACTGCAGATGAGTACACATGATATAAGACTGACACAGAACTATCTTCCATTCAACTTCACTTTTCACTACTTAACACAAAAATGCGCAACATTTTTATGCCACGCCTTTCGTATACCAGAAACTTTGATGTTTGATTTGTAACTTCAAACGATTTCTATGACAGAATTAGTTTTTTGTGGGGTGCTTGCGTCGCCAGGTGGCACCACCGAATAAATTTCATGTCAAGACAGCTTGTGTGGACATGAAGTGCCCCTTATACAGAGAGAACATGTAATAAAATTTTGTTGGTGACAAAATATCGACTAAAAGCACAGTTTTGTGACATTAAAATTCTTGTAATGACCCCAGAACCGTGACCATGTGATCACTAAGTCCATTAATACTTCCCCTCGGATTGGATATTATGTGCATGTTGTACTTTCATAAATACGGTAATTGTGAACATCTGGATCTCGGTGGACAATGATTTCTAAAAGTGTTTAAAGTTCCCAAAGAACTCCGTCTTAAGAGCATATGGCAGAACTTTCGATGATGTGACATGAATAGAAGTTGTAGAAGGGACCGTCCCCATTATTTTTAGTTGTGTTATCCAAAACCATAGTTTTTCATGTTTTTATCAGGAACCGCCCAGGAACAAATGGTGCTTTTATAAACTGCCTCTCGCCCACTGTAGATTACACCCAGTGTAAACGAACCCACCGATTTGCTCAATTTTCCAGAGTTGGAGGATGTGTGTAATGTATAAATTTCGACTTGTACTCAAGAATAGCTACAGTAAGTCCGTTTTTGTGATAGGTATACAAATTGCTGCTAGACCAACGGCTAGCCAAAACAGTTGACCCATTAACTCTGTGATTATTTAAATCAGAGGTATCATCTACTGAAAAATCCCATTTTAACTTGAGTTTTCTGGAACATATTGAGACCATGGACTGTCGTGTACGCAAAGATCGGGAACGACAATTGTGATCTCACAGAACGATAAAAATTCATTAATAAAGTAAGATGCATTGCTGTGCGAGGTAGCCGCATAATTTAGGGGACCTTGACACGGTTCGCGCGGCTCCCGCCGTATGAGGTTCGAGTCCTCCCTCGGGCATGGGTGCGTGTTTTGTCCTTAGCGTAAGGTAGTTTAAGTTAGATTATGTAGTGTGTAAGTTTAGGCACCGATGATCTCTGCAGTTTGGTTCCATAGAACTTACCACGATTATCCAATTTCCAAAGTTTCCAGTTTACTAAGGTGTATTTTCTAAGAATATTTAGAAAATCAGCTCGACTGATGGTTATCGTGTGGGGGTGTAAACAATTCAAACGATTTTTGCAACGTCAGCTACAATTGTCTCAAATGGAAGACAACATACACTAGTAGTTACGCAAAACTTTATCATCATTAGGTTGATATCGCCATACAGCACGTTATACAACCGACTGTGATATAATTACATGTAAAACAACGCAACCAGTAATTGCGATCATATAATGTGATCATGAGTACAGAACAAAAGCAGTTATAACTAACAACGACTTGTCTTTGTACTAGAAAAGAACTGAAACAACAAGAACCGGGAAGTTCTTTTGCATTGCTAATAAACTAAACGCGAGTGACGCTAGGTGCTCTATGCTGAATTTTATACATGAGGCAGTTAAGACTTTGTGTTTAATAACGGAAATGAGGCTGGCGAAAAACCAAGATACGTTCATAGCACTTGCCGATCTAGACATTCCACAATGTGAGAGGAAACAAAATATTCGAAATTCTGAGAAAAATTAGAGTAAACTACAGGGAAAGACAATTGATATACAAAAGATGTACAAGAACCGAGAGGGAACAGCAAGACTGGAGAATAAAAAACGAAGTGCATGGATTAAAAAGGGAGTAAGACAAGGAGGCTGTCTTTCGTCCCTACTGTTCAGTCTATACATCGAAGAAAGAATGATGGAAATATAAAAAGGTTCAGTAGTGGGATCAATATATTCAGAGTGAAAGGACATCAATGGTAGAATTCGCAGATTACATTGTTATCCTCAGTGAAAGTGAAGAAGAGTTAGAGGAGCTGCTAAATGGAATGAGCAGTCCAATGAGTACAGAAATTGTATTAAGAGTAAATTGGAAAAAAAACAAAGGTAATGATCAGTAGCAGAAATGAGAACAGCGAGAATAGTAACATCAAAACTGGCGGTCACGAAGGAGATGAAGTTAATTAATTCTTATAGCTAGGAAGCAAACTAAATCATCAAGAACGAGGCAAGGAGGGCATGGAAAGGAGACTAGGACAGTCAGAAAGCCCATTCCTGGCAACGAGAACTGCACTGGTGTCAAATACAGGCCGTAATTTGACGAAACAGTATCTAAAATTATACATTTGGAGCACAGCACTGTTTGGTAGAGAAATACAGACAGTGGGAAAACTTAAACAGTAAGAGAACTGATGTGTCTGAGATGTGATGCTACAGAAGAAGAAAATCAAGTGGACTACTAAGACAAGGAAATGGGAGTTTTTTCGCAGAATCGGCAAAGAAACGAACACATAGAAATCACTGACTAAAGGATGGAACTGGATGGCAGGATGACAGGATAAGTGTTCAGGCATCAGTGTATAACCTCCATGTTACTAGAGGGAACTACAGAGGATAGAAACTGTAAAGGAAGAGAGATTTTGGAATACATCCTGCAAATAATTGAGGACAAAGGATGCAAGTGCTACGCTGAAATAAAGAGGTCGGCGCAGGAGGGGAATTCGCGGTTGGCTGCATCAGTCCCGTCAGAAGGCTGATGACTAAAAAAAGAAAAAATACCTTAAATGACGGAAAAAGTGTTTTTATTTCTTACGCATGTTTCATAAATATAGGTCACTTACAGTTGGAATATCAAATACTTCCTGGCATATTAAAACAGTATGGCGGACCGAGGCTCGAACCCAGGGCCTTTGACCTTCGCAGGCAAGTCTTCTACCAATTGCACTACATATGTGGATGCGTGAACAAGCTTACTAAAACTGGATCTGATGTAGAATGTAAGTTGCTTAAAAATGTTATTTGGAAGGTAAAGAGCATGCGGTTCACAAATAGAATAGCTAATTCATAGGATAAAATGGTCAGTTGTGAAAGAAGTTTCTGGTCAGCAGCACAGGGTCGACGATATAAAATCAGTTTGTTGTAATAATATTTCTGTTACTGATAAATCAAATATATCTACAGTGTTCAACAATCGTTTTATGAGCATTTCTGGAGAGTTTATTCCCCAGGGATCAGTGTTGGGACCACTGCTGTTCCTTATTTATATAAATGATATGCCCTGTAGTATTATGGGATATTCTAAAATATTTCTCTTTGCTGATGACGCTATCTTGGTAGTAAAGGATGTTGTGTGCAAAATTGGCTCAATTTCAAATAGTGAAGTTCATGAGATAAGTTCATGGCTTGTAGAAAATAAACTAACGCTAAATCACAGTAAGACTCAGTTTTTACAGTATATAACACACAGTTCTACAAAACTAGACGTTTTAACATCACAGAATGGGCACATGATTTGTAGCGGCACCACAGTTTAGGATAGGGAATGTTAGTTCAGTGCGATATTCTGATCCCAAGTTACGGCCAGGTGTGACCCAGATTGCAGTAAGTTACGCTGGCCAGCGGTTGTGAAGTAGAATGGAGGTTACAGGGCCGTCGAACCGCAGAAAAGAGTAAACGCAGTGGTTTGCATGGAACAAGCTATAGGCAGAAGAGTCCCATTGGCACAACTGGGGTGTGGTGTATACGTCACATGAAGCGAGGCGTTAGCAAAACTGAGGCGCACAGCCGAGTATAAATAGTTGCTGTTTTCTAACGAGATTGATTGAAGTGTGACCGCTCTCCTGGACAACGGGGCATGTCTCACCACCAGCTACACGCGGCAACAGATGAGGCGACAGCATCCCAGTCCACAGCGGGTCGTTGGTTTGACACTCTGAGGCCGATGAGGGGTCTGCAGCTAGCCAGGGTGGGACACTCTATGGCTCGCTACTGAGGGCAGTCGTCTCGGCTCTGGACACACGATTGAGTCTTGTGAGGTGGGGGTCTGCAGATTCGGACGCCAGATCGTGGGCGGACGTTGCCACCGCGTTCCCAGCTACGCCAGCCAAGGAAGAAGCAGTAGCAGGGCCGGCCTACGGCTCCTGGCAGAGCTGTGTGGAGACAACGAGGACAGTGGTCACAGCCATCCTGACGTAATCGGAACTCTACATCTGGCGAACAAGGTCGGCACAACACAGCGTTGCGTTGCACATGCCGCTGGGATACTTCCTCAGCAATGCAGGGCCTGTGACGCGGACTGAGGTGAATGAAGCACTGTAGTGGAAACGAATAAATCGTTTGGAAAGTTCTCGCCGAGTTTTAATATGGCAACTACTGGCATCGACCCACTACATTTGGTGTCAATACGCCACATTTGGCGTTGGATACCATAACAGGTTAGTGAAACTGAACAGTTCAAATTTCTAGGTGTTCAGGTAGATAGTAAACTGTCATGGAAAGCCCACATTCAGGATTTTGTTCAAAGACTTAATGCTGCCATTTTCAGTATTCGAACGGTATCTGAAATAAGTGACCATTTGACACGAAAATTATTCTACTTTGCTTGTTTTCATTCGCTTATATTTAGCGGTAACTCTTCCGATGTTGGCTCACAAACGGGCAGTGGGGGCAATAAGTGGTGTAAGTTCACGAGCCTCATGTGGACCCCTGCCCACTAGTCTGGGTATTTTGACAATGCCCTCTCAATATATATTTTCTTTACTGTCGTTTCTTGTTAACAATATCAGCTTATTCCTAAGAATTAGCAGCTTTCACTCATTTAATACTCAGTTAATACTCCAACCTGCATTTGCATCGCACTTCCTTAACCCTTGTGCAGATAGGTTTGCAGTATACTGCTGCATCCTTTTTCAATAAACTGCCACAATAGTTTTAAAAAATCTTATCAGTAATCCACCCACTTTCAAATTGAAGCTGAAGAGTTTTCTTGTGGGTCATTCCTTGTATTCTGTTGTGGAGTTCCTTGAAAAATTAAGCTAATTCGTGTGTTATATTGTTGGTTGCGTTTACTTAAATTCTTGGCTTGACTTTTTTTGGGTTCAGAAACATTTTATTTTATGTTATTACTTCCATGCTGTAATTTCATGCAGTGACACGTTACATGACCTCGGAGATTTGCTGCTGAATTTGGTCCTACGGAGCTAGACGTGTAAATAAATAAATCATTTAGTGTCTTTCCGCTGTGCGGAATTTAGTGTTCCCTGATACAAAGGCATTGATCAAGAGTGGTAGTGACCTCAATGCATGTAAGATAGCCTCGTGATATTCACTGTCAGCAGGAAAAATGTAACAACTTCACGAATGTGTATGTAAAAACAGTGGTTCAGAGTCCTGGGGAAGTATGTCTCTGTTCTGTCCTTAACCAAATACAAGAGATGCACTACAGTTAATGTCAATAAAGTTTCTGTGGACAATAAATCTTCCTTCAGTCAACTGTGCACAGAGAGACAGGTCCTATACGCGAATTATATACCGGTCCTTACATGAGTCTTCAAGTGTACAAGAAGTACTACGAACCGCTGAAAAAACCAAGAGGACAAAACCGGTAACTCTCTATCATTCTCAAAGATAACTTCAACAAGTTTACACACGAAGCAGAGTTTGATGTATTTGTGTATTTTGGTTCCAAACCATCTAATGTGCTGAATATGCCACTAAACTACACTGATCTGGAAAAAATATTGGTACACCATTACAATATCAAACATAAAGACAACAAAAAATACTCCATTTCCTAATGCGAGTGGATTGCTGATCCAATTTTATGGCGAGACTCAGTTACTTGAATTCCTTAAACCTCTCGATGCAAGAAGACATACATACGATCACAGAATGTCAGAGGTGTTGTTTGAATACAATCATTGAGCATACGGAAACATTAACTTTATTTTCATAACACAGAGCATTATATTTTACTCAAGGAAGTAACTACTTGAGCAGGTAAGACTCAATACGTTTCACTAAACAAAGCACTGCTTGAAATATTTCCAAAGAGGTTCCAAGATATAACAGTGTTTTTTTTTCTAATTTCTCATTCAGTTACACGAATGCGTTAATGTAGCTGACATCAATAGTCCCTTCCCTTTCCTTTCCTCTCTTCACCTTAAATTTAGATAAAGGTTTTAACAGATCTCACATTTCGCTGCTGATCAACCCAATTACATCCAGCCCGAACTGACAAGCCTGCTGTACAGCAAACTGGTCAGCGGTCTGTATTCCCAGTGAGAGAATTTACAAGATGTTTCAAAAACACATTTCCGCAAAGTACAGCCAGCCTGCACACCGTGAGAGTTTCTATTGCTTGTCTGCTTTGACTAACTGGGTTGTCGATCTCTCCCCAACAATGCCCATCAACCAGCTCTGACGCCCCAAGTAAACAGGATTTGGCGCGATATGCCGTAGGAAGACATCCACCAACTCAGTCAACGGAAGGCTCATTAATTGCTTACACATGGGTCAGAGATGGATAAATACGTTACAGACTTGCTCAATTTTTGAGGCTCCTTTTTGTAGAACAGATCATCCAGTTTTATGAACCTGTAATCAGTTGAAACTTCCTGGCGGATTAAAACTGTGTGCCGGACCGAGACTCGAACTCGGGACCTTTGCCTTTCGCGGGCAAGTGCTCTACCAACTGAGCAACCTAAGCACGACTCACGTCCCGTCCTCACAGCTTTACTTCCGCCAGTACCTCGCCTCCTACCTCCCTAACTTAACAGAAGCTCTCCTGCGAACCTTGCAGAACTAGCACTCCTGAAAGAAAGGATATTGCGGAGACATGGCTTAGCCACAGCCTGGGGGATGTTTCCAGAATGAGTTCGAGTCTCGGTCCGGCACACGGTTTTAATCTGCCAGGAAGTTTCAGTCCAGGACTTGTTTGGAAGAGGTTAGCGGAGTGGGAGTACAGGTAGGGTGTGAGGTGTAGCGGATGATGAGTAAGGCAGGGATATGGTCATTTCCAACGGTGTTGAGGACTGCTGCAGTAATGCACCCAAGGATGTTAGGAGAGGTAAGAATAACATCTGGTGCGGAATTGTTTGCAGGGTGGGTATCTAGTGGGGGAGAGACTAAACCAACCTGGAGGAAACCAATGAACCGATGCCACCACTGGAATTCAGCATGGGACCGGCTATGGATGTTATCAGTGGGAACAATATGGGTTGAAAATATATTTTCTATGTGGGTGAGAAATTCGTATGGAATGGAATGACATGGTAGGATATAGGTAGTGGCATAAGCAACAGTTATTGTTTTGAGGAAGAGAACGACACTACAGTGTTTGGTAAAAGTGTTGTAGAGAGGTTGTGGCTGAATGGGGAGGTTTTTATGGTGGCCAATAGCAACTCCACCTGGGTCCATGGGGAGCAAATTATGTGTTTGTGCAGGATGTATGGTGTTGTGGATAGCATTATGAAGTTGGAGGGAGGTTTCATACAAGTTGAAGTCATCGCTATGATATTGGGATAGGATGTGCATTAAGACGTTTTATTGTCTGATAAGGAGCAGTTGTTCAGAATGGGAATATGATACTGCTGTTGCATTATGATTAAAGGACAGAAGGGATGGTGGGAATGGGTGTCTTGGGTGTGGTTTAAACTAGGGTGTCGATATGGGTGAGAAATGGGACTGGTTGGAATAAGTGGCTTGTGTGTACAGGTGAAGAGAATAGGTAGTATGGGAAATCTGGTGTAGGTGTGTGGCTCCTGGAGAGGGCGAATGTTTTGAAGAATTACAGTCATGAGGCAGGTAATGTCATCTGCTATAGTATGTAGGTGGAGGGTCATGTTGGGGTAGAGGGGTTGTCAGTACCTCTGAAGGACAACTGTCAGGTCAGGTTTGGAAAATAGATGTTGACCCTTGCACTTGGAAGAAGAGGTCATGTGTGTCCGGTTTCAGGTATTACATGAGGGAAGTGGTTAACACATTGCTTGAGGAAATGGTGGGATCTACAATGGGGCAGGTGGGAGGATTTTTCAGTCAGTGGTTAGATGGTCATTACACATCAGGGATCTTTGTCAGCGGTGGGATTGGGGATGGCTCAATGATGTGTTATTGTTTGTCGATCAGGGCCCCATAATGGAGAAGGTTTTCAGTTGTTGATGGGGATTCACTGAAGATGCGGATTTTGAAGGCTGAGTCAGACTAGTCAAAGATATTGTGAATTTCGAGGTCAGTATGGGAGTTGAGCTGAGACTCCACCTCATCCATCGTGATCTCGGGGACGAGTACTTTGATCATGACCTTGAGGGTGGCGGCACAGTGGAGGTTGTGGCCGGTTGGTCTGAGTGATTGGGTGAATTGGGACCGAAAGTCCGACAGGGGACCTTCTGCAGGAGTTTGGAGTTGAATTCTGGAGCAGCTGATGTGATGAGGATGGAACCTCTTCTAGGGATGATTGAGAGATGTGTAAGGAGTGGAGAAAATATTTTGTGATTTCAAGGAGGAGGGTTTCGGGTTCGAGGAAACTGGAGTCAGGACAGGAGTCGAGGAGGGTATGCAGTTCTGTAGATGTAGTGACAGACAGGATGGCCTGACAGTCAATGAGCATTTGGGGACTTCCTCATGAGTGTAGGTAAGGAGGGTGTCGTGTTGTAATAGATGACAGGATTGTTTGTTTGGATGAGCAGGGTACCATAGTCCAGGTAACTGCAGCGGAGTATCTGGATGAGTCAATGGTGATGTTGTAGGTGTATTGATGTATCGTGGTCGCTGTGTTGCTGCTGTACTGGATGATGCTGGTCCTTGTTCGGGGTCTGAAGGGCACGCTATGGAGGATGATGCGCGTGGAGAGGACTGGGTGAGGGGGATAGGTCTGATGAAGAATGGAAATGTCCAAGTGATGGTAGCAGCGGATTGAGAGGGACTGGTATAAACAATGGTAGGCGTCGGAGGAAGCATGATGGCAGTGAAATTACTAATTGATGGATGGGGACGAAGTCGGCAGCGGCGACGTCAGTGAAGCCGTCAGAGACGATGGCATCGGCAGCAGTGGCACCAGAAACGGGGGCCGCGGCGGCGTTTAAACAGAGGCAAGACAGTGGCTAGATGGAGACGGCGGCAGTGACGATAAACACACACACACACACACACACACAGAAGATGTCTCGGAGGCAGAATAAGCTGACGGTAGACAAGCACCCACACGGAATAAGACTCGAAGGTACAATAAACTATACGGACAAACAAACGCAAAGCATAGGGGAGTTGCCCAACTAGTTGTAGTATTTACACTAGCCACTTGATACTACTCGATGGATTTTTATTTCAAAATCCTTGAAGAACTTACATTTTCTTGACATTCGAGCTTCTACTGAGAATTGTTACTGTGCTCCTTCGAAGGCTTGCACGGATCTCCACAGCTTTGTGGACGCACCTCGCGTGGGACAACGGGCGCTGTTTCTAGGAACTTAGGAACGTAGACTACTTTGAATAGCACAACATGAACTGTATCCAAGGGAGAGTGAAAAAATATGTGTGAATTCCTAAGGGATCGAACACGGCCGAGGTCATCAGTCCCTAGACTTACACACTACTTAGTCTACCTTAAACTAACTTATACAAACAACAACAACACACACACACACACACACACACACACACACACACACATGCCCGAGGGAGGACTCGAACCTCCGGCGGGAAGGGCCACACAATCCCTGACATGGCGCCTCAAACCGTGCGGCCACTCCCTACGGCAAGAGAGGGTGACATGCAGCCACAAGTAAGCTGCGCCGTCTAGCGACGAATGCAGCATTTCACTTCATTCCCACTATAAATTACGCTCTTTCTTTTCCATTGAAATACTTCTATTATTTACTACGCTTCTTTACTTTACTTCTGCTCCCGTTTATTTTTCACTATTATTAGTTACTGTTCTAATCTAAGTATAAACTGGAATATGACGAACAGGAAAATATGCATATTCCTGAAGTGTTTTCAGTTTTCTTCCTTTACACAACAAACCCTCACAGTGTATTCAGTTTTATAATAATTTTTGTAATCAGTTTTTATTTTTTGAACATTTTTTTGAATTCTGGTGAAGTTAAGCTGTCAGAAGACGAACACATATTTAAAAATCATGCTTTCTTGTATATAGACAGGAATGTTATAATAACTGCCATTTTAAATGAATTTCTTCCTAATTGTTTTGTATATCTATTTTGTACGATATGCGAACATCAACGACCTGTAGAATCGTTTTCCACGCTATGTACAGTGTCGTCAGAAGCTATCTGAAACCTTGAAGTGTGTCGCAGGCGAGGTTGTACTGAAAAATATGAGTTAAGAAAAATTTCTATGCTTTGCGCAGTTGCCGAGTTATCTAGCATTGAAGTAGCAAATGAGATCATCGAGCGCAAATTAAAGCAGCCTACATGTGACACTGACACCAAATATGTTCTTTGTTTCGTTTTCTCAAATCCTGCAAACGTAGATCTTGCTCACCTAGCTTAAATTTATCACATCCGAAAAAGGCTAATTTTAATTGCCAAAGTGGTAACTCATGGGTACACAGAAGTTCAGAAATTACCAGATTTTAGTGCGCGCCAGAGCTAGAATTAGCATACGCAGTGACGGGATCGGCTAACTTCAATGCTAAAGAAATCGGAAACGGCGCAAGGTATTTAATTATTTTCTTAAGACATACTTCTCAGCACAGCCTACATTGCAATACCCTTAAAAGCTTTTCACACTATTGCTGACGAACCTGTACAACTTGCATGACAGTTTAACTCGTGTTATTTTTATATGGTATGACTTCTTGCAGTACAGCAGTATGAGAGGTACATTGCGTTTTCGATATAAATTCTGTAATTTGTTTTTAATCTCCTAATGTAGTAGTTAGTAATGGACTTCCTTTCACTTCTATTGTAGAAACTAAAGATGGCCACTGCATAGCCGAAGCACTTATTACATTCAAACAGCTTGCGACCATGACAGTTAGTTTAAAAATTGGAATAAAGGAACTGTAGAGACCAAGCAGGGAAGATATTTGACAGAAGTTACATCTACAGATAAAGAGGAGTGAAAGCTGAAAAATGTATCATGACTAATGGTGCTGTAATACAACAACTACAGTAAGTATGTAAAGTAACGTGTTTGTCACTTTGTGTTTGTCGTGAACAGGACGGGATTTAGGCGGCTGTAGCTGCAGGAACCTGCACCGGGAACGAGCGGGGCCGCTAATACCACACCGCCCGGCGAAGTACTTGCAGCTCGCCGATGGCTCTTGGTTCGCAGTGGAGGTGCCTAAGCGACGCATTAGGGCGCTATTTGGGCACGGCGCGGGCGACAACTGCAGCCGTGTGTGTATGTGTGTGTGTGTGTGTGTGTGTGTGTGTGCGGCACTGCCGGCGCCGCTGCACTGCCCGGGGCGCGGGCCGTAATGAGAGCGCTGAAATATTAAGGCGCGCACAAAGCTGTGCCGAGCTGCCGCGGGCGCGCACCGGCGCCACGCCAGCCTCTGCGGCCGACACCACTTGCTGTCTGGCCGGGCTTTGCTCCTCCTCCTGGTATCCAGAGACCGTGGTCCTCCTGAAACGTGAAAACTGTGTTGCATGTCAGTAATTGTAAGCATGTTGCTGTTTCGGGCTTCAGCCCGAAGACTGGTTTGATGCAGCTCTCCGTGCTACTCTGTCCTGTGCAAGCCTCTTCATCTCCGAATAACTACTGCAACCTACATCTTTCTGAATCAGCTTACTGTATCCATCTCTTGGTCTCCTTCCATGCATTTCACCCCCCTCACACCTCCCTTCGGTGCTAAGTTGATGACCCCTTGATGTCTCAGAATGTGTTCTATCAACTGATCCTTCTTCTAGTCAAGTTGTGCCAGAAATTTCTTTTATCCTCGGTTCTGATCGATATCTCTAGTATTACGAGTAACTCCAAAATATTTCTGTTTTCTGATGACACTAGCTTGGTAGTAAAGGTTGTTGTGTGTAACATTGGCTCGGTTTCAAATAGTGCAGTACATGACCTCAGTTCATGGCTTGTAGAAAATAAACTAACGTTAAATCACAGTAACACTCAGTTTTCCCAGTTTCTAACACACAATTCAACAAAACCTGACGTTTTAATTTCACAGAACGGGCATATGATTAAGGAAACTGAACAGTTCAAATTTCTAGGTGTTCAGGTAGATAGTAAACTGTCGTGGAAAGCCCACGTTCAGGATCTTGTTCAAAGACCTAATACTGCCATTTTTATTATTCGAACGGTATCAAAAGTGAGTGATACTTCGACACGAAAATTAGTCTTCTTTGCTTATCTTCATTCGCTTATGCCGTATGGTATTATATTTTGGGGTAACTCTTCCCATTCTACAAGGATATTTTTGGCTCAGGAACGGGCTCTTCGGGCAATAAGTGGTGTGAGTTCAGGAAACTCTTGTCGATCTCTGTGCAAGAGTCTGGGTATTTTGACGTTGGTATCTCAATATGTATATTCCTTATTGTCGTTTCTTGTTACCAACATTAGTTTATTCCCAAGAATAAGCATCTTTCACTCGGTTAACACTCGGCAGAAATCAAACCTGCATTTGGATCGCTTCTTTAACTCTTGTACAAAAAGGTGTGCAGTGTACTGCTGCATCCATTTTCAGTAAGCTGCCACTTGAAATAAAAAATCTTAGCAGTAATCCACGCGCTTTCACATCGAAACTGAAGAGTATCCTCATGTGTCACTCCTTCTATTCTGTCGAGGAGTTCATGAAAAATTAAGCTGATTCTTATTTTGTTGCTGATAGCGTTTACTTAAACTTATGGACTGGCTTTTTTCAGGTCCACGAACATTTATTTTTATCTGTTATTACTTTTATGTTGTAATTTCATGTACTGACACGTTCCATGACCTTGAAGATTTGCTCCTCAATTTGGTCCTACGGAACATGACGTGTAAAGAAATAAAAAATAAATGAACCTCCTCATCAGTTATGTAACCTATCCACTTGATCTTCAGCAATCTTCTGCAGCACCACATTTCAAAAGCTTCTATTCTCTTCATGTCTAAACTGATTATCGTCCATATTTATCTTGTATATACTGCTATACTCAAAACAAATACTTTCAAAAAAGACTTCCCAATAGTAAAATCTGTATTCAATGTTACTGAAGTCCTCTCCTTCTAAAACTCTTTCTTGCCATTGACAGTACCCATTTATATCCTCTCCACTTTGATCATCATCAGTTATTTTGTATATACTACCTTAAGTGTCTCGTTTCCTAATTTCATTCACGCACGATCATCTAACTTAATTCGATTACATTCGATTATCCTTATTTTGTTTTTGTCGATGTTTATCTTGCACCCTCCTTTCAGGACACTGTCCATACCGTTCAGCTGCTCTTCGAGGTCCCTTGCTGTCTCTAGTAGAATTAAAATGTCATCGTAAAACCTCAAAGTTTTTTATTTCCTCTCCCTGAAATTTACTTCTAATTTTTGTTTCTTTTCCTTTACTGCTTGTTCAGCGTACGGATTGAATATCATCGGCGAAAGGCTACAAACTAGTCTCACGCCCTTCTCAACCACTGCTTCGCCTTCATGTCCCTCGATTCTTATAACTGCCGTCTGGCTGGTCTCTGTACAAGCTGTAAATAGTCTTTCGTTCCATATATTCTACCCCTGATACCTTCAAAATTTCGATGGGAGTATTCCAATCAAAATTATCAAAAGCTTTTGCTAAGTCTACAAGTGCTATAAACGTAGGTTTGTATTTCCTTAACTTATTTTCTAATATAAGCCTTACGGTCAGTATTGCCTCGCATCTTCCTACATTTCTCAGGAATCCAAAGTGATCTTCCCCGAGGTCAGAGTCTAACAGTTTTCCCAATTCATCTACATAGAATTTGTGTTAGTATTTTGCAACCATGTGTTACTGAACTCATAGTTCGGTAATTTTCATACTCGTTAGCAGATGCTTTCTCCAGAATTGGAATTTTTGCATCCTTCTTGATGTCTGAGAGTATTTTGCATGCCTCATAAATCTTGCACACTAAATGAAAGCATTATGTCATGGCTGGGTCTCCCAAGGCTGTCAATAGCTCTGACGGAATATCATCTACTCCCGGAAATTTGTTGCCACTTAATATTTGTTGATCCATTATGGACTGTGGGACAACGGCCGGCATGTATTTCTTGACACAATAATTTACCAACAGCCGCATGTATTGCAGAAATTTATTTTATGAACTTCTTATATGCTACCAGTTTCGACGTTACATTGATGCCATCTTCAGGCCCCACACGTCATAGCCGTAAAATCGCTGTACACGTAGGAGCCATATAACTGGATCCGTGAATCGAATCGCTATGCAACAGCTCTTGGTGGCCAGGTGACACTGACAACTTGCCGGGCCACCAAGAGCTGTTGCATAGCGATTTGATTCACGGATCCCGTTATATGGCTCCTTTCGTGTATAGCGATTTTACGGCTATGACGTGTGGGGCCTGAAGATGGCATCAATGCAACTCCGAAACTGGAAGCATATAAGAACTTCTTAAAATAAATTTCTACAGTATATACGGCTGTTGGTAAATTATTGTATCAAGAAATGTTTCCACTTGTGTCTTTAAGTGCTCTGTCAAATTATGCTCGCAGTACCATGTTTCCTATCTCATCTTCATGTACGTCCCCTCCCATTTCTGTAATATTGCATTCACGCTTACCTCCATTATATAGACCCTCTATATACTCCTTCCATTTCAGCCTTGCTTTCCTTGCTTAGGAGACGGTTTCCGTCTGACCTCTTGACACTCGTACATCGGCTTCGCTTTTCTCCGAAGGCCTCTTTTATTTTCCTGTAGGCGGTATCTATCTTCCCCATAGTGGATATGCTTCTAAATACTTAATTTGTCCTCTAGCCATTTCTGCTCATCTATTTTGCATTGCGGGTAACAAAAGTTACTCACCCCCAAGAGACTTCACACCAGTGCCGTATAACATCGCCTCCAGTCTTGATAATAACCTTCTGCGAGCAGAATGTCCATACGTTCCTCAGGTACGCTTAACCGCCTGAAGCAGGTCACTTGTGACTGGATCCCATTGAGCGAATTTGGAAATGGAATTCAGACAGAAGAAATGAAAACTTCGAGGTTGGAGGAAGATATTACAATTGTGTCAGTCGAGGACTCAAACAGTTCAGTTGTATGGATAGGGTCTTGAAAAGTGGTTTGAAAGTATACATTGAGAAAAGTAAAACAAGGATAAAGGAATGTAGCAGTATTACATTAGATAGTGTGACAGCGTTACACTGTCTAATACAAAAAGTGAAGCATCCAGAAGACATGGTCGGATTTCCATGGAATTTCGTACACGTAAACACCATCGCCTGATATGTGTGACAATTCTCTGTGACAGGTGAACATTCCAGAGTGCATTACTTTTCTCCGTATTTAGTGTTGTAACCAGGCCTGACAAGGCACGTGAGTCTTGTGGACAGCGCCATATTTTGAACGATTATTGAAGAGCATATTGGTTATCAGCGTTATCAGCACATGACAAATAGTTACTCGCAGATTAAAACTGTATGCCGGAGCAAGACTCGAACTCGGGACTTAGTTCGAGTCTCGGTCTGGCACACAGTTTTAATCTGCCAGTAAGTTTCATATTAGCGCACACTCCTCTGCAGAGTGAAAATCTCATTCTAGCACATGACAGAGTTTGAAATGGGTCTCAGGCTTCGTCTCCATTTGGAAGTTTCGTCGAATAGTCACGTCAGTTCGTCAACCAGGAGTGGCAGTATTCCGTTGTCGCACTACCTGTTATCATGAATGCACGAGTATTATCGCCAGGGTTCCTGTCGCCCATTTTTTACTGTCACAATGGAGACCTGCCACGTCATGTGCAAAGATACACCGTGATCCCTTCACATCTGCGTCCGACATCGGAGAACAAATAATTAACTCCCTGCAACACTGGTCGCAGAATAGCAGCTGCCGCACTAGGGAATCACTGTCCCAATATCTCAAGCGTTGGCTGCCATCAACACCACATTTTGCTGCGTCTCGAGTTGTGTCATGACCGGGACATTTTGATACGCCCGAATGGAGACGCATTGCGTTCAGCGATGAATCGTGGTTCTGCACTACACCAGATGACCATCGTCTGTGAATATGGCAGCCAAATGGGTAGAGATCTTATTCGTCCAGTGTTTTGGAGTTGCACAGCCTTGTTGGAAGCCATCGGGTATGACCTCAGGTAACGTCTGTAGTGAGTGAGGGAGTTCTTACAGCACAATGCTACGGAACAGACACATGCGTCCTCATGTGTTACCACTCATGCAACAGTGTCGTAGTGTCATTTTCAAGAGGACAGCCTTTGAACTGGCAGCGTAATGGTGAGGTACTTGCGCGTCCGGAAGAACATGTGTGGGACCTCGGGGTTCTGCGTTCGTTCCCAGTCCCGAGGACTGGATGTTTGTGTTTTACTCATCGATTCATCATCATCACCATCACTCGTAACAGTGGCTGGATTGGATTGTGTAGAAATTGGACTGTGTAAAAATTGGGACTTTGTACGGGCGCTGATGATCGCACAGTTGAGCACCCCACAAACCAGACATCATCATCTTCATGTGTGGAACCATCGCCGATGTGTCGTCCTACTGAATGTACCCAGAATATCAAGGACAACTTACTTTTGTGGGCAAGCTTGCTTCAGGGGAAGGTACAAGGCTCTATTAAACGCTTCCAAATCAAATCAGTGCGTGCATCCATGCCTGAGGCGGTACATCGTACTGATGAGTGTGGACTAGAGTCTGGCACGAAAGCTGACAGAGCCTAGTCGACGAAAATAGCGCCATGCATAAACCTTTCCACACAACGTCACCATGGTAGTGTGGCTAGTAGAGCAGAGTGGTCCCGGATACACTCCCGGATAACAGAACGGATTTTTTTCGGGCCTGTGCCGTAGATGAAACAACTTACCATACTTGACCTTAAACTTCTATGATTAACGACTCGTAAAACTAACATTAGGTGTACATTTGAGCACTTGCATGCTACTCGAGATACTAATCATGATAATTTGCGTCACCAGAGATTCATCTACATCCACACTCCGCAAGCCACCTGACGGTGTGTGGCGGAGGGTACCCTGAGTACCTCTATCGGTTCTCCCTTCTATTCCAGTCTCGTATTGTTCGTGGAAAGAAGGATTGTCGGTATGCTTCTATGTGGGCTCTAATCTCTCTGATTTTATCCTCATGGTCTCTTCGCGAGATATACGTAGGAGGGAGCAATATACTGCTCGACTCTTCGGTGAAGGTATGTTCTCGAAACTTTAACAAAAGCCCGTACCGAGCTACTGAGCGTCTCTCCTGCAGAGTCTTCCACTGGAGTTTATCTTTCATCTCTGTAACACTTTCGCGATTACTAAATGATCCTGTAACGAAGCGCGCTGCTCTCCGTTGGATCTTCTGTATCTCTTCTATCAACCCAATCTGGTACGGATTCCACACTGCGGAGCAGTAATCAAGCAGTGGGCGAATAAGCGTACTGTAACCTACTTCCTTTGTTTTTGGATTGCATTTCCTTAGGATTCTTCCAATGAATCTCAGTCTGGCATCTGCTTCACCAACGATCAACTTTATATGATCATTCTATTTTAAATCACTCCTAATGCCTACTCCCAGATAATTTATGGAATTAACTGCTTCCAGTTGCTGACCTGCTATTTTATAGCTAAATGATAAGGGCTCTACCTTTCTGTGTATTCGCAGCACATTACACTTGTCTACATTGAGATTGAATTGCCAATCCCTGCACCATGGGTCAATTCGCTGCAGATCCTCCTGTATTTCAGTATAATTTCCCATTGTTACAACCTCTCGATACACCACAGCATCATCTGCAAAAAGCCTCAGTGAACTTCCGATGTCATCCACAAGGTCATTTATGTATATTGTGAATAGCAACGGTCCTATGACACTCCCCTGCGGCACACCTGAAATCACTCTTACTTCCAAAGACTTCTCTCCATTGTGAATGACATGCTGCGTTCTGTTATCTAGGAACTCTTCAATCCAATCACGCGATTGGTCTGATAGTCCATATGCTCTTACTTTGTTCATTAAACGACTGTGGGGAACTGTATCGAACGCCTTGCGGAAGTCAAGAAACACGGCATCTACCTGTGAACCCGTGTCTATTGCCCTCTGAGTCTCGTGGACGAATAGCGCGAGCTGGGTTTCACAAGACTGTCTTTTTCGAAACCCATGCTGATTCCTACAGAGTAGATTTCTAGTCTCCAGAAAAGTCATTATATTCGAACATAACACGTGTTCCAAAATTCGACAACTGATCGACGTTAGAGATATAGGTCTATAGTTCTGCACATCTGTTCGACGTCCCTTCTTGAAAACGGGGATGACCTGTGCCCTTTTCCAATCCTTTGGAACGCTACTCTCATCTAGAGACCTACGGTACACCGCTGCAAGAAGGGGGGCAAGTTCCATCGTGTACTCTGTGTATAATCGAGCTGGTATCCCATCAGGTCCAGCGGCCTTTACTCTTTTGAGAGATTTTAATTGTATCTCTATCCCTCTGTCGTCTATTTCGATATCTACCATTTTGTCATCTGTACGACAATCTAGAGGAGGAACTACAATGCAGTCTTCCTCTGTGAAACAGCTTTGGAAAAGGACATTTAGTATTTCGGCCTTTAGTTTGTCATCCTCTGTTTCAGTACCATTTCGGTCACAGAGTGTCTGGACATTTTATTTTGTTCCACCTACCGCTTTGACATAAGACCAAAATTTTTTATGATTTTCTGCGAAGTCAGTACATAGAACTTTACTTTCGAATTCATTGAACGCCTCTCGCATAGCCCTCCTCACTCTACATTTCGCTTCGCGTAGTTTTTGTTTGTCTGCAAGGCTTTGGCTATGTTTATGTTTGCTGTGAAGTTCCCTTTGCTTCCGCAGCAGTTTTCTAACTAGGTTGTTGTGCCACGGTGGCTCTTTTCCATCTCTTACGATCTTGCTTGGCACATACTCATCTAACGCATATTGTACGATGATTTTGAACTTTGTCCACTGATCCTCAACACTATCTGTACTTGAGACAAAACTTTTGTGTTGAGCCGTCAGGTACTCTGTAATCTGCTTTTTGTCACTTTTGCTAAACAGAAAAATCTTCCTACCTTTTTTAATATTTCTATTTACGGCTGAAATCATCGATGCCGTAACCGCTTTATGATCGCTGATTCCCTGTTCTGCGTTAACTATTTCAAATAGTTCGGGTCTGTTTGTCACCAGAAGGTCTAATATGTTATCGCCACGAGTCGGTTCTCTGTTTAACTGCTCAAGGTAGTTTTCAGATAAAGCACTTAAAAAATGTCACTGGATTCAGTAGGTCAAGACGACACAGATACGAAGCGCGAGAAGTAGTTGAGAAATGTGACGCGTTGGAGTACTCCAAAGCTATTGTTAATGCCCGTGAACGTACCTGATCAGCGGCTGCGCTCTCGCGGAGAGGTCTGTGACGCATGAGCTGCTCTCGTTGCAAAGCACCACTGTAAAATCTCGCACTCATAGCTTACGCTCTCTGGAAGTAACTGGTGGCGTACACCATCCTAGACGATTTCTCTCAACAGCTCCGTCATAATTCCTTCCACTACAAAATTCAGATTCCGCCCTTATTCAAATGGTTCAAATGGCTCTGAGCACTATGGGACTTAACTGCTGTGATCATCAGTTCCCTAGAACTTAGAACTACCTAAACCTAACTAACCTAAGGACATCACACACATCCATGCCCGAGGCAGGATTCGAACCTGCGACCGAAGCGGTCGCGCGGTTCCAGACTGTAGCGCCTAGAACCGCTTGGCCACACCGGCCGGCCCGCCCCTATTATTGCTTATCCCTGTCACTAACCTTTCTCCCAAAATTATATTTGATAGTTAAGAAAACTTTCAACCACTGTGCCGTTTTTCTGTTTCCAATCTCTTAAGATTTCTCCTGCCATATATATTACGACATAACATGTTTACCGGAAGTACTGAGATCTACTATAGTTCCTTCCGTAAAGTTGGACCTCCATTCGGTAGTCTCTCATACACCAGTGTCTCTGAATACACTTATATCTAGGATTGCGTGTCGATGGCTCAACATGAGGTGATCTGATTGTCTTCTATGGGCTATGATAACTCTGAATAATTTTTATTTATCATTACTTGTCACTAAATAGAAACATTTTCTCCACTTCAATAAAGCCGTTGGCAGTATTGCCATACGAGAATCGAATGTGCACAATGATATCTGAAGCTGTCAAACCAAACTACAACCTGTTGCACCTGTCGTTTTGTTAATAACTGACCTAACTCACTGGAAGACTCTCCATAACTGCACCCCCAATCCCCTCCCGTTTATTTCACTGTGGTGGCTTGTGACGTCGTTATTATTGCTCAAATCAAGTCCTACGTCAGAAGTGCAAAGATTCTTACAAATTTAATTATTATCAAATTATCAGCCTGATTCATTGGAATGGAATGGAGGTCAACGGAGACCTGAGACCCTTAAACGTAGCGACTTCTGTTTGTGAGTAAATCATGTTTATAAGATTCTGACTGAAGCAGTTTGGCATGGGAATAGAAAACAAAAACCACAAACATTGCAGGAATAAAAACTAACCAGATTGTGGGTGATAACGCTTTCCCTTAATCGACTGTACTCTGTGATTCGTGTTTTGCGAAAAACTAGCATTAATTAAACATGGTACTTCATATGTGTTGAGGTATGGAGTTTTATCGTGCACACATACTACATCTGAAAAGAAGCTTGGGATATTTAGTATAGCCGCGTATGGAGCTGAAACTTGGGAAATAACAGATGGAACTGAGAGAATATTATTCTCAATGGAGACGAGATTTCGTGATTGCTGCTGTAAGTTGATAGGACGTGATAAAATTATAAATGAGGACATACGTAAGACAATAAAACAATGATGAATCCAACAGAAATGAAATGGTAGGGACGTGTGCGATATGAGGAGACAATGCCTAAGCAGATGCCGGAAAGGATTCCAGTTAACAGAAGAGGAAGAAAAGGTCGAAAACAATATGGGAGGAGTCACTCAGGAAAGGCATGTCAAATTTTCAAACAAAAGACTCAAGATAGTCCTTGTAGGCTAGGATGCGAGAAAAAACTATAATGTTGTTTCAAACAGCAACGAAAAACGTCGCCTATATGACTAAATAGATAAAATTAAACGACAATGAATCCACATTTGACTTTCATAATTCTCCGAGGTACATTAGTTTTAGCGCAACATGTCACACAATGGGAGTTTGGAAAAAGATGAATTGAACTACGACCCCTAGCCACACTACAAGTAAAATGTTCTGGGCACTGTAACTGAAACATTGGTCAACCCAGTGCATATCTTTGTACCTTTTTTATTAGTCGGCAATGCGAGACAGAGTGAAATTAGTTTATCTGCATCTCTGATTGCAAGATGTCGTTTATGAATACAACAAATCGTGTCTATGAAGAACAGTTTTTCCAAAGTACTTGCTGGTTCTGTAGGGACGCTTCCATTAGTCGAAGAAAATCATTATATCTGAACTTAGAAGCACATAGGATCCGGCAGTTGGTGATTTCTGTGAGTACTGTCAATTTCGATAACAATGTCATAATTTGTTAGCAGAGTATCTGACTAGCAATATCTTCAAATTTACATACTTTTAGCTGGTCTCCGCATATCGTCTTAATAGGATAGCACACGAATCCAAATTCTACAGCGTTTTATGCAAGGAGAAGCCAAGTAAATCGATTCAGATAGCATATTATTAACGTGATGAGTAACTGGACGAAATCAGTGAAAATACTGTGACACATTAGAGTGGATGTATTACTCAAATAGAATCCATGAGACGTAACAGCAACATCTATTTCAATAGTGCATCGGTATTTAAAGAAAAATGGTCTGTGATAGATTACAGTTTGAACATGGCTGTTATTCAGCAACTGTATACTAGTTTCAACTTCGAATTAAAGAGCCAACTGGTTGCACATATATGCTTGACATAGGTTTTGACACCCACTAAAGGTGTCTTCATCAGAATGAAATGTTGCTGAATCCTATAAAATAATACGTAGAAAGTCAGATACGGCAAAAAGCACACTAACCAAGATGAAAGTTTTCATGACGCTCAAAGGTTACTAACGTAAAAGTACATTGCTAAAAAGCAATAGTCAGAATTTGGAGCAGCTATGCTCAAGTCAAAATTAAAATAAAATGTTCTAGCCTTTGCCATGTGTGCACAACTGGGAACAACATCATACTGATGGGCAGAGTGGCTTGCATAGCGGCCAGGAAAACAATAGGAGTTGGCAACCGGTTGGCTGTTTAATCCTAAGTTGAAACTAGTATATAGTAGCTGTATAGAAGCGATGTTCAAAACTGTATGGTTTCTGCTGCCCAAGTGTAAAAGGCTATGTGAAAATACAAAGACGTAAGAAGAAAACTGTTAAACTCAGGTAGGGCTATTAACTTTAATAAGCATTGTGGAGAAGACGAACTTTTGCCAACTTACGTTAAATGCTTTTGTAACACCAGAGAGTGCATGAAGGATCAACTTTTCAGTGCCTATTAAAAATATTTTACGACAAAATGAGTGATTTGTACAAGAAAAAGGACAAATTAAATGATGAAGCCTATGTTTTGTATCTTGACCTCACCAACATTTTCCTCTTACATTTTAATTTTGAAATTGAGGCATTTTGGGATTTTATTAATGACGGGTTAGATAATAATAAGAATCGTATTTCAGAAAGACACGAGAAGAAACTGGCTAATCTTAAGAGCTTTAAACTGTAAAAAAGCCTGTTGTTAGTAGTTTTCAAAGGCCTGAGCGTAAATTTTTCAGCAGAATTCTCAATAAGACAGAAATAGATTTTACACCAGAAGGAAGTGCCGTGTTCCAAACAGGACTTAAATAGAATGAAATGCCTAGCCCGTCACATAAAAATGTTGTAGAAAATATGACTGTAGATCTTATAACAGGCCTTGATAGCATCAAAGTAGATGCTTCTGGACAGACGATAGTAGCTCATGATGTGTGTAGAACGTTTGACACACATGCAGTTAAAATTTTCTACTACATGATTGTGATAAGAAATTGATTAAAAATGTTAATGACAAGCTGAAAGAAAACAATGCTCTTATAACGAAGTCTGACAAAGGGAATGGTTTAATCACTGCTACTCAGGACGAATACGTGTCTAAAACTTTACAATTTTTGAGGAGAATAATGCTTCGGAGCTAGATGAGGATCCGACCCCCCTGATACAAAAGGAAATTAGGTTAGCCGTTAACAGCGCTACGCATTTGCTCAAACTATTTCATAAATAAACTTTATTAATATGAATCCACAGGCCCCAAAATTACGTTCCCATTTTAAAGTAAGTAAAAGTCACCATCCGATATGTCCGATTGTGAACAGTAAGAACAGAGAATATCATGAGTTAGGAAGGTTTCTACACGAAAACATAAAAATATCCTTTTTTTAAATAATTATTCTTTCATCCATAGTCAAAATCTAACCAGTAAAAACAAAGATCTTCAGTGTGACCAAGATACAAAACTGTTTTCATTAGATATTACGAACCTATGTACTAACGTGCCTGTTAAACAACCACTGATATTGTTAGAAAAAATCTACTTACTTTTAGAAAAGATATTTCTGAGGAAGTAATCACTGACTTAATTCGTATTGCTAAGAATAGTAGTAAAATAAGACTGTTTTGTTTTCGATGACAAATTATCGGCCTGACAGCCTGGCAGAGGATAACCCTCTGGCAGATATTTTGGAGAATGTTTTCAGTAATCCGCTAGAAGAGAAATTCTTCAATAATTTTTCAGCTGGTGGTCTTGGTATTTTGTCTTATGCTCGGTGCGTAGATGACATTTTGACAATATACAGTGGTTCCCAGGAAGGAATTCCGCGTTTGTCTGGAATTTTTAATAGCCTTCAAGAAAAAATTAGCTACGCCTGTGAGAAAATAGCGATCGTCAGCTTAATTACTTGGACCTCAGTATTGCTATTGACAACAACAGGCTTTCTTTAGGTAGCTTTCATAAAGCCACTAATACAGATCAAATTGTGCCCTCTAGTTCAGTGCATCGTCTTTCCGATAAGAAAGCATTTCAAATGGCTCAAATGGCTCTGAGAATTATGGGTCTTTACATGTGAGGTCATCAGTCCCCTAGACTTAGAACTACTTAAACCGAACTAACCTTAGGACAGCACTCACATCCATGCCGGAGGCAGGATTAAAACCTGCGACTGTAGCAGCAGCAGTGAGGTTCCGGACTGAAGCGCCTAGAATCGCTCGACCACAACGGCCGGCAAGAAGGCATTTCTCTCATTCAGCCATTTATCGTGCATTCTTTGTATCTTTGTCACCTGACAAGCTAAATGGAGAGATGAAATTAGTAAATTTCATCAAAAGTGTTCTTCATATAATAGGGATCAGGAAGTATTTAATATACGAAAATACCTTCTGAACGTTGACTGTTTATCGTGGATTTGTGTGCGCCTAAATATCGTAGCTCAGCAGGTGTCTGAGGTGAGAGAATATGTTTTATGACAGACAATTTGCACATTTCTGTGCTGGCTGATCGTTGGTGGATGACTGCCAATGGGCGAATAACTCCTGGGCTTCGTGATTTTCTGATAGCTGCCACGATATTGCGAATGGCCAAAACGGCTGGCACATCAGTGTAATTACACCATGGGGTTAAGAGCAAAATGTGAAGGCTGAATAAAGCCTTTAGAGACAGTATTATACGGATGGTAGAGGGTTGTAAAGTACTTCTAGGCAAGGAAATTATATAGATATATATATATATATATATTCCAAATACGACATAAATGTAAAGGAACAAGTATCGGCAGCTTTTCTTAATGAGCTCATTGCAACTCTTCATAAAATTCTGCAGCGTTCTTTATAATACTCTGATGACATGTTGCGCAGTTATACGTACAACTAGTCCCCTAAAAGAGAATAATTACCCTCTAATTTTAAGACTCTTGAGTGAGAGCCGTCTGTGGCCACAACTATGCACGTAACATATCTTTGCCTCGCTGCCATCCGGTTGTACCGTATACCTCGTGTAAGAGAAATCCACGATCTATGTAACATATCACACAAGCGTAAACATACGTACAAATGTGCAGTATATCGTCCTTTTTAAGAATTAAGAAGCGACTGTAAGCACTACGTATACGAATATGCCCTTGCGCACAAGGTACTTTTTAACTAAAAATGGTTTTATTTCTGCCAAACCTTGTACAATGTGCTGTATTTTGTCCACCATAGTTACATACTGACTAGCAATGGAACACGTTTTATGACAGAAATAATTGGAGGTATGTCAATGAACATTTCCCAGTTCCGTTTTCTAAAGTCAAACAAAAATATTTTCTCAAATAGCTTCTCATAAATCATGACAGGAGATATATTCTATGTGATCTTGGCTGTTGAAAGTTTTCTGCCTAGTAAAATGTAGATCGCGTCTTCTATGTTCTCATTACGAGAGAATTCAGTCAAATTATACCTTTGACGACTGCCTAGTACCCCTAAAATAAAATTCACTTATGATCTAAATATCAGTCCTAAATCCCTGCGTTGTAAGATCACAGTCTCCACTGAACTCAGCGGAACCTTCAACAGGAACTATTTTATTCTCCGACATTTTTATTGCCATAGAAAGGTCAGGTAATTTGTCACGGACACTGGCACATTTGCGCGTTGGGGCCACCATCTTATCTTTGCCTTGGTCATATTCTGGTTACGAGAACTTCTAATTCTGAGATCGTAATTCGTCTCTTTCGCATTGAACACCATTTTACTATCACGCACAGCGAAAACTGAGGCGTTCGGAGTGTCACAGAATGTCCCGATAATCAGCTCCAAAAACAA
Source organism: Schistocerca piceifrons (assembly GCF_021461385.2). NCBI lineage: Eukaryota > Metazoa > Arthropoda > Insecta > Orthoptera > Acrididae > Schistocerca > Schistocerca piceifrons. Next base: position 599,942,956 of record NC_060141.1, on the reverse strand, counting down.
AATCAAACGATCAAAACCACCCAATTTTTACACAAAATATGAATAAAGTAAGCAATGTAAATAAATTTATTTCTTGCTATCCTGATGTGTAATTCCCTATACATAAGACGAGTTACTTCCGCAACTACATATATTTGAAGACGATCAGCTTGGATTGAAGTTGTTCATATCATAAAAATAAATGAGGGACTGATATGGCAAAGCAAACGGTAAACACTAAATACAAAAATTATAAATTTTATCAAACTTACTCATTTCTTCAATAAGAAAAGTGAAGTACTTTGCAATTTACTTCAACCCATGTTACTTACGTCAATGACGACACCTACCATGCCCTACTACAGTTTAGCCCGCTGGTAAATGCACAGCCCCATATTGTGGGATAGGTGTAATACTGGAAGGAAAAGAATCTTGAAATGACCTTTTTTAGTTAGAAATGATGCCCACCTCATTGCGTTGTCGTACTCGCGTCGATCGTATTCATTGGCTGAATATGGACAACTGGCCGAGTTTGTTGTAAATAGTTTGTAATAGATTTTAGCGAACAGTAGGCTTCCTATAATTTGTACCTTCCACCGTATTGTACACGTAATTAGTCCTACGCTTTCATCCCTATCATCACTCACGAGCTACATTTTGTTTCCTTTTCTTTTTCGGGTACAACTTGCGTGAAGTGAAATTCAACTATCGCTGCAGTGGCACGCAGCGAGAAAGAACCCTTTCGTTTTCTCCGTTTCTTTGCCAGCGGCAACGAGGAAATATTCCGGAGATAACAGGATAAGATTGCTTTAAAACTTTATAGCGGCAGTAAAAACGAATAGCTGCTGGAGTTTAGTCTCCTCTTTTCTTCGATGACAAGCACATTTTTATAGCTGAAGCCCTCAGCGTACACCAAACATATAAATAACTAACAACGAATACGAGGAAAACGTTGCATCAGGCCTCATATAAAGTATTAAAAGAAATGTAAATAGTGATTTGTTATGTAATAAACAATATGGGCCATACAGAAGTAATCAGGGTGTATCAAAAAGAATGATCCGATTTAGCACTTCTATATTTCTGAAACGAATATAATATACAATGAAATTTGTTTTTTACTGAACAGGAAACTAAAAAGTTTTTTTTCGTACCTTTTCATATGTGTTCAGTATCCTCCCTTGAGATGCACGACATATGTCAAAGCGGTATTCAGATTGTTCCCACAGTGCAGCGAGCATGTCTTGAATTACTGCTATCACAGCTGCTGTTATGCGATGTCTCAGTTCGTTCGTTGTTGTTGGTAACGGAGGCACATAAACAAAGTCTTTTATAAACCCTCACTAGAAACAATCATATACTGTTAGATCCAATCATCTTGGAGGCCAATACTGTAATGCTGAATCAATTAGTCCAGTGGGACCGATCCATCGTTCAGTAATTCTTTAATTTAAAAATTCCCGCACTTATAGATGCCCGTGTGGCGATGCCCCATCCTGTCGGTAAATGAAGTCGTTCGAATCAATCTCTAACTGTGGGAAAAGAAAGTTCTCAAGCATATTGAGATATGTGCTTCGCGTATCAGTTTTCTCGGCAAAGATAAATGTACCATACACCTTTTCCCGTGAAACTGCACAAAACGCATTAAATTTTGGAGAGTCCCTCTCATGTAGTACAACTTCATGTGGTTGTTCCGTACCCCACGTTATCACATTATGACGGTTCACGTTTCCATTTAAACAGAATGTTGCCTCGTCACTAAACATTAAGGATGGAAGAAAACTGTTATCCTCCACCTTGGCAAGAACTAAATCACAGAACTCCACAGGTTGTTGTTGTTTGTCACCTTCACGAAGAGCTTTGAATAGCTGGATTTTATATGGTTTCCTACGTAAACGTTGGCGCAACACAATCCAGACGCACGTCGGGTGCATGCTGAGCTGTCAAGCTGCACGGCGAACGGATTTTTGCGGACTTCTCGTGAAACGATATGCCTTCGACATCTGTGTCTGACATCCCATCGAGTGGTGTGCCGCAGTGATTAGCACACTGGACTCGCATTCGGGAGGACGACGGTTCAAAACCTAAGATGAAAGTCACGGTGTACAGCTATTACTGACCCACACTGCACAAAATAAAGAACACAAAACACTTTCTGTTGCTCCAGCACCATTTTACTAGAACTGAAGTTGTTAGACACTGCTACTACCTAGCGAGAACCAAGTTAAACTCAAGAGATCGCTCTTTCCAACAGTACGTTATTCACGCACATATATCGAATAAATTAAGAGTTATTTTTTAAATCGGATGATTCTTTTTGATACTCCCTGTATATTAAACGGTTACCTAAAACTCGATGTATCGGTAGTCATTTTAAGACATCAAAGGTGATGAAAACTGTTGCCATAATTTAATAAACGATGACACGGAAATAATGCTTACTACTGAGAACAAAAAAATGGTTCAATTGACTCTGAGCACGGTGGGACTTAACTGCTGTGGTCATCAGTCCCCCAGATCTTAGAGCTACTTAAACCAAACTAACCTAAGGACATCACACACATTCTGTCCGAGGCAGGATTCGAACCTGCGACCGTAGCGGTCACGCGGCTCCAGACTGTAGCGCCTAGAACCGCATGGCCACTCCGGCCGGGACTGAGAACAAAATTTAGAAATTTGTGGTAAGTTCTATGGGACCAAACTGTTGAGGTCATCGCTCCCTAAGTTTACACACTATTTAATCTAATTTAAAGTAACTTACGCTAAGGGCAACACACACACCCATGCCCAAGGAAGGACTCGAACTTCCGACGGGGGGGGGGGGGGGGGAGGCGCGCAAACTGTCACAAGGTGCCTTACACCGAGTGGCTACCCTACGCGATTGCTGGGAACAATTCATGCAGCTACATACAGGTGTATAGAACATAGGAGTATCGAAAAGTTATATAGAAGCGATGGATAAATTAATACTTATTGCGTAGCAGAAAAGTTAAGCATCCGGAAATGAAGAAGGAAACTAAATGAAACTTCACGGCTTTAGAGAGTATGGAGAGACCGAGTGGCTACCCTACGCGATTGCTGGGAACAATTCATGCAGCTACATACAGGTGTATAGAACATAGGAGTATCGAAAAGTTATATAGAAGCGATGGATAAATTAATACTTATTGCGTAGCAGAAAAGTTAAGCATCCGGAAATGAAGAAGGAAGCTAAATGAAACTTCACGGCTTTAGAGAGTATGGAGAGACCGAGTGGCTACCCTACGCGATTGCTGGGAACAATTCATGCAGCTACATACAGGTGTATAGAACATAGGAGTATCGAAAAGTTATATAGAAGCGATGGATAAATTAATACTTATTGCGTAGCAGAAAAGTTAAGCATCCGGAAATGAAGAAGGAAACTAAATGAAACTTCACGGCTTTAGAGAGTATGGAGAGACCGAGTGGCTACCCTACGCGATTGCTGGGAACAATTCATGCAGCTACATACAGGTGTATAGAACATAGGAGTATCGAAAAGTTATATAGAAGCGATGGATAAATTAATACTTATTGCGTAGCAGAAAAGTTAAGCATCCGGAAATGAAGAAGGAAACTAAATGAAACTTCACGGCTTTAGAGAGTATGGAGAGACCGAGTGGCTACCCTACGCGATTGCTGGGAACAATTCATGCAGCTACATACAGGTGTATAGAACATAGGAGTATCGAAAAGTTATATAGAAGCGATGGATAAATTAATACTTATTGCGTAGCAGAAAAGTTAAGCATCCGGAAATGAAGAAGGAAACTAAATGAAACTTCACGGCTTTAGAGAGTATGGAGAGACCGAGTGGCTACCCTACGCGATTGCTGGGAACAATTCATGCAGCTACATACAGGTGTATAGAACATAGGAGTATCGAAAAGTTATATAGAAGCGATGGATAAATTAATACTTATTGCGTAGCAGAAAAGTTAAGCATCCGGAAATGAAGAAGGAAACTAAATGAAACTTCACGGCTTTAGAGAGTATGGAGAGACCGAGTGGCTACCCTACGCGATTGCTGGGAACAATTCATGCAGCTACATACAGGTGTATAGAACATAGGAGTATCGAAAAGTTATATAGAAGCGATGGATAAATTAATACTTATTGCGTAGCAGAAAAGTTAAGCATCCGGAAATGAAGAAGGAAACTAAATGAAACTTCACGGCTTTAGAGAGTATGGAGAGACCGAGTGGCTACCCTACGCGATTGCTGGGAACAATTCATGCAGCTACATACAGGTGTATAGAACATAGGAGTATCGAAAAGTTATATAGAAGCGATGGATAAATTAATACTTATTGCGTAGCAGAAAAGTTAAGCATCCGGAAATGAAGAAGGAAACTAAATGAAACTTCACGGCTTTAGAGAGTATGGAGAGACCGAGTGGCTACCCTACGCGATTGCTGGGAACAATTCATGCAGCTACATACAGGTGTATAGAACATAGGAGTATCGGAAAGTTATATAGAAGCGATGGATAAATTAATACTTATTGCGTAGCAGAAAAGTTAAGCATCCGGAAATGAAGAAGGAAACTAAATGAAACTTCACGGCTTTAGAGAGTATGGAGAGACCGAGTGGCTACCCTACGCGATTGCTGAGAACAATTCATGCAGCTACATACAGGTGTATAGAGCATAGGAGTATCGAAAAGTTATATAGAAGCGATGGATAAATTAATACTTATTGCGTAGCAGAAAAGTTAAGCATCCGGAAATGAAGAAGGAAACTAAATGAAACTTCACGGCTTTAGAGAGTATGGAGAGACCGAGTGGCTACCCTACGCGATTGCTGGGAACAATTCATGCAGCTACATACAGGTGTATAGAACATAGGAGTATCGAAAAGTTATATAGAAGCGATGGATAAATTAATACTTATTGCGTAGCAGAAAAGTTAAGCATCCGGAAATGAAGAAGGAAACTAAATGAAACTTCACGGCTTTAGAGAGTATGGAGAGACCGAGTGGCTACCCTACGCGATTGCTGGGAACAATTCATGCAGCTACATACAGGTGTATAGAACATAGGAGTATCGAAAAGTTATATAGAAGCGATGGATAAATTAATACTTATTGCGTAGCAGAAAAGTTAAGCATCCGGAAATGAAGAAGGAAACTAAATGAAACTTCACGGCTTTAGAGAGTATGGAGAGACCGAGTGGCTACCCTACGCGATTGCTGGGAACAATTCATGCAGCTACATACAGGTGTATAGAACATAGGAGTATCGAAAAGTTATATAGAAGCGATGGATAAATTAATACTTATTGCGTAGCAGAAAAGTTAAGCATCCGGAAATGAAGAAGGAAACTAAATGAAACTTCACGGCTTTAGAGAGTATGGAGAGACCGAGTGGCTACCCTACGCGATTGCTGGGAACAATTCATGCAGCTACATACAGGTGTATAGAACATAGGAGTATCGAAAAGTTATATAGAAGCGATGGATAAATTAATACTTATTGCGTAGCAGAAAAGTTAAGCATCCGGAAATGAAGAAGGAAGCTAAATGAAACTTCACGGCTTTAGAGAGTATGGAGAGACCGAGTGGCTACCCTACGCGATTGCTGGGAACAATTCATGCAGCTACATACAGGTGTATAGAACATAGGAGTATCGAAAAGTTATATAGAAGCGATGGATAAATTAATACTTATTGCGTAGCAGAAAAGTTAAGCATCCGGAAATGAAGAAGGAAACTAAATGAAACTTCACGGCTTTAGAGAGTATGGAGAGACCGAGTGGCTACCCTACGCGATTGCTGGGAACAATTCATGCAGCTACATACAGGTGTATAGAACATAGGAGTATCGAAAAGTTATATAGAAGCGATGGATAAATTAATACTTATTGCGTAGCAGAAAAGTTAAGCATCCGGAAATGAAGAAGGAAACTAAATGAAACTTCACGGCTTTAGAGAGTATGGAGAGACCGAGTGGCTACCCTACGCGATTGCTGGGAACAATTCATGCAGCTACATACAGGTGTATAGAACATAGGAGTATCGAAAAGTTATATAGAAGCGATGGATAAATTAATACTTATTGCGTAGCAGAAAAGTTAAGCATCCGGAAATGAAGAAGGAAACTAAATGAAACTTCACGGCTTTAGAGAGTATGGAGAGACCGAGTGGCTACCCTACGCGATTGCTGGGAACAATTCATGCAGCTACATACAGGTGTATAGAACATAGGAGTATCGAAAAGTTATATAGAAGCGATGGATAAATTAATACTTATTGCGTAGCAGAAAAGTTAAGCATCCGGAAATGAAGAAGGAAACTAAATGAAACTTCACGGCTTTAGAGAGTATGGAGAGACCGAGTGGCTACCCTACGCGATTGCTGGGAACAATTCATGCAGCTACATACAGGTGTATAGAACATAGGAGTATCGAAAAGTTATATAGAAGCGATGGATAAATTAATACTTATTGCGTAGCAGAAAAGTTAAGCATCCGGAAATGAAGAAGGAAACTAAATGAAACTTCACGGCTTTAGAGAGTATGGAGAGACCGAGTGGCTACCCTACGCGATTGCTGGGAACAATTCATGCAGCTACATACAGGTGTATAGAACATAGGAGTATCGAAAAGTTATATAGAAGCGATGGATAAATTAATACTTATTGCGTAGCAGAAAAGTTAAGCATCCGGAAATGAAGAAGGAAACTAAATGAAACTTCACGGCTTTAGAGAGTATGGAGAGACCGAGTGGCTACCCTACGCGATTGCTGGGAACAATTCATGCAGCTACATACAGGTGTATAGAACATAGGAGTATCGGAAAGTTATATAGAAGCGATGGATAAATTAATACTTATTGCGTAGCAGAAAAGTTAAGCATCCGGAAATGAAGAAGGAAACTAAATGAAACTTCACGGCTTTAGAGAGTATGGAGAGACCGAGTGGCTACCCTACGCGATTGCTGAGAACAATTCATGCAGCTACATACAGGTGTATAGAGCATAGGAGTATCGAAAAGTTATATAGAAGCGATGGATAAATTAATACTTATTGCGTAGCAGAAAAGTTAAGCATCCGGAAATGAAGAAGGAAACTAAATGAAACTTCACGGCTTTAGAGAGTATGGAGAGACCGAGTGGCTACCCTACGCGATTGCTGGGAACAATTCATGCAGCTACATACAGGTGTATAGAACATAGGAGTATCGAAAAGTTATATAGAAGCGATGGATAAATTAATACTTATTGCGTAGCAGAAAAGTTAAGCATCCGGAAATGAAGAAGGAAACTAAATGAAACTTCACGGCTTTAGAGAGTATGGAGAGACCGAGTGGCTACCCTACGCGATTGCTGGGAACAATTCATGCAGCTACATACAGGTGTATAGAACATAGGAGTATCGAAAAGTTATATAGAAGCGATGGATAAATTAATACTTATTGCGTAGCAGAAAAGTTAAGCATCCGGAAATGAAGAAGGAAACTAAATGAAACTTCACGGCTTTAGAGAGTATGGAGAGACCGAGTGGCTACCCTACGCGATTGCTGGGAACAATTCATGCAGCTACATACAGGTGTATAGAACATAGGAGTATCGAAAAGTTATATAGAAGCGATGGATAAATTAATACTTATTGCGTAGCAGAAAAGTTAAGCATCCGGAAATGAAGAAGGAAACTAAATGAAACTTCACGGCTTTAGAGAGTATGGAGAGACCGAGTGGCTACCCTACGCGATTGCTGGGAACAATTCATGCAGCTACATACAGGTGTATAGAACATAGGAGTATCGAAAAGTTATATAGAAGCGATGGATAAATTAATACTTATTGCGTAGCAGAAAAGTTAAGCATCCGGAAATGAAGAAGGAAACTAAATGAAACTTCACGGCTTTAGAGAGTATGGAGAGACCGAGTGGCTACCCTACGCGATTGCTGGGAACAATTCATGCAGCTACATACAGGTGTATAGAACATAGGAGTATCGAAAAGTTATATAGAAGCGATGGATAAATTAATACTTATTGCGTAGCAGAAAAGTTAAGCATCCGGAAATGAAGAAGGAAACTAAATGAAACTTCACGGCTTTAGAGAGTATGGAGAGACCGAGTGGCTACCCTACGCGATTGCTGGGAACAATTCATGCAGCTACATACAGGTGTATAGAACATAGGAGTATCGGAAAGTTATATAGAAGCGATGGATAAATTAATACTTATTGCGTAGCAGAAAAGTTAAGCATCCGGAAATGAAGAAGGAAACTAAATGAAACTTCACGGCTTTAGAGAGTATGGAGAGACCGAGTGGCTACCCTACGCGATTGCTGGGAACAATTCATGCAGCTACATACAGGTGTATAGAACATAGGAGTATCGAAAAGTTATATAGAAGCGATGGATAAATTAATACTTATTGCGTAGCAGAAAAGTTAAGCATCCGGAAATGAAGAAGGAAACTAAATGAAACTTCACGGCTTTAGAGAGTATGGAGAGACCGAGTGGCTACCCTACGCGATTGCTGGGAACAATTCATGCAGCTACATACAGGTGTATAGAACATAGGAGTATCGAAAAGTTATATAGAAGCGATGGATAAATTAATACTTATTGCGTAGCAGAAAAGTTAAGCATCCGGAAATGAAGAAGGAAACTAAATGAAACTTCACGGCTTTAGAGAGTATGGAGAGACCGAGTGGCTACCCTACGCGATTGCTGGGAACAATTCATGCAGCTACATACAGGTGTATAGAACATAGGAGTATCGAAAAGTTATATAGAAGCGATGGATAAATTAATACTTATTGCGTAGCAGAAAAGTTAAGCATCCGGAAATGAAGAAGGAAACTAAATGAAACTTCACGGCTTTAGAGAGTATGGAGAGACCGAGTGGCTACCCTACGCGATTGCTGGGAACAATTCATGCAGCTACATACAGGTGTATAGAACATAGGAGTATCGAAAAGTTATATAGAAGCGATGGATAAATTAATACTTATTGCGTAGCAGAAAAGTTAAGCATCCGGAAATGAAGAAGGAAACTAAATGAAACTTCACGGCTTTAGAGAGTATGGAGAGACCGAGTGGCTACCCTACGCGATTGCTGGGAACAATTCATGCAGCTACATACAGGTGTATAGAACATAGGAGTATCGAAAAGTTATATAGAAGCGATGGATAAATTAATACTTATTGCGTAGCAGAAAAGTTAAGCATCCGGAAATGAAGAAGGAAACTAAATGAAACTTCACGGCTTTAGAGAGTATGGAGAGACCGAGTGGCTACCCTACGCGATTGCTGGGAACAATTCATGCAGCTACATACAGGTGTATAGAACATAGGAGTATCGAAAAGTTATATAGAAGCGATGGATAAATTAATACTTATTGCGTAGCAGAAAAGTTAAGCATCCGGAAATGAAGAAGGAAACTAAATGAAACTTCACGGCTTTAGAGAGTATGGAGAGACCGAGTGGCTACCCTACGCGATTGCTGGGAACAATTCATGCAGCTACATACAGGTGTATAGAACATAGGAGTATCGAAAAGTTATATAGAAGCGATGGATAAATTAATACTTATTGCGTAGCAGAAAAGTTAAGCATCCGGAAATGAAGAAGGAAACTAAATGAAACTTCACGGCTTTAGAGAGTATGGAGAGACCGAGTGGCTACCCTACGCGATTGCTGGGAACAATTCATGCAGCTACATACAGGTGTATAGAACATAGGAGTATCGAAAAGTTATATAGAAGCGATGGATAAATTAATACTTATTGCGTAGCAGAAAAGTGAAGCACCCGAAAATGAAGAAGGAAACTAAATGAAACTTCACGGCTTTAGAGAGTATGGAATGTTACATCTGATATTACAAAGCAGAGTCAAATTTACAAACAATTTGGGGTATGAGCCCACCTGTAAGTGTGATGTAGTACCCACACTGGCCAACTCTATTGGCAAGGGTGTCATAAAGCTATTATAGCCTCTCCTGTGCCAAGCTGGTCCACCACTGATGAAACTACTCATTGATATCCTCGATACCGGCACGGGTAGAGAGCTGACGTTCAACCAGGTCTCACCCATGTCCTGTTTGGGACAGATCTTGTGTCCTGTTGGGCACAGATCTTGAGAGACCTCGCTGGCCACGAAAATATTTCATCATCACGCAAACAGTTCATAGTAATACGTATCATGTGTAGACGAGCATTGTCCTTTTGGAAAATGGTACCATGATACATAGGAGGACGCAAGAAGTTCGTGATGTTTCGTTGTAGTCTCACAGTCCCCTCAGTCACTACTAGCTGTGAGCCGATAGTTCTTCCAACCGTGACGGCAGGATTAAAACTGCAGTGCCTCTTCAAATCATTGACAAAATGGTACCCTCTCCAGATCAGAACCACACTTTCTGACGACGATCATCGTGAGTATTGCGCTGAATTGCAATTCATCGCTGAACATAACGCGGCACCACTGGACACGCAGCGGTACTGTGTAGTTGTGTTATCGGTAGCCTGCACATGGAATGATAAGTACCTACTTCGGCTGCTGCTAGTCTCCGACCAATGGTGCGAGATGACACAGAGACTCTGGAGTTCTCGAGTGGCAAGTGCCGATGTGAATAGGTTACGATGTGCATAGTGAACCGTGCAGTGATCCACCATTTATGTGGACAGATCATCGTGGACCAGAAGCTTGAAGACGCATATGCCTGCCCGGACTTTCACATATAGTCCAACAACGCATCAGAGTGCCACACCAATCCAGACACCGCACGTTTCCACCAGCCAACAGAGTGGAGATCCACATCGACGCACCTTACAAACTCTCTCAGGTGCTGATAGCGCTGTCTTACAAGAGTACTCAGCATCTTCGTGTCCCTCACAGTGATCACTCATCATCTGACCCTGTTCAAACCCCGTACACACCCTACCAGGCATGGTGAAACACTGAACATGAACAGCTCTAGGACATACATATCTGGTGTCTGTTCTTTCGGACATCATATTTGTATAACTAGAAACAGGACTGCTAAGGATCTCTTCAGTGCGGATGCACCCTAGCGACGAACTCTATCGGGAATCAGCGAAATGCCGTAAGCAATGGAGATAAGACAGGGTGCACTACATTTGTAGTGTGTGTATAGACTGACCGTTTGCGTCTGACTGGGGCGTAGTCAATTCACTTGTGACGACCACTGCTTCCGAATGGCCTAGTAAGCAAGAGACCCGAAATCGAAACCTCGTCACTCTTCCCCATTGATTTAAGTCAATGCCCACTCGCAGCTAGTGTTCGTAATTCCTTTGTACCTTAACACCGAGGAACTTTGGTATCCGCTAAATTCGTTGCAGAGAATTCCAATTCTAGCCATTACACACCCGGCTACGGCGTGTACGTGAACAAAATAACATTGACAACCGATCATGTCTTCTTGGTGCTCCACCCTTTTTGTCAGGAAGTATACTTTAATCTAGACCCGCTGGCTGATGTTCCATATATTAAAGATTATAGTTCGTCGTGTTACACAATTTCCGTAGTAGCCGACAGTCAGGAATGTTTAAAACACACAACGTCTTTAGACAAAGGTTGAAGACGGTAACCCTATCAGTGAAGACACCGCGCGGAGAGAAGGGGGCAGACGGTCGCAGCCAAGGATGGAAGCAGTTCCAAAAGGGCTGGGTTTGTAAATTGCACACGTGCCGCTGTGGTTTTAGTATACCGTGCATGGCAAAATAGCGCTATCCAAGCCCGATGCCGAGATAACTGTATGCACCACTGGGCATATTGACAGGCGTGAACGACACCTGCGGAGATGTGGGTGGGCGAGTAGATGTGCAGCTGTTGAGCAATTGACCGCCCAGATGAACAAAGGGGTTAGCACAGCGTTTCCTTAACAACGGTTCAGCGGACGCTGCTGCGTGAAGATCTCCACACCAGGCGCCTAGTTCACGCACCCAGTCTGACTGCTGTTAATTTGCAAAGAAGAACTTGAAAATTTGCATCCCAATAGCGCAACTGGACGTCCACAGAGCGGCGACAGGTGACCTTTTCTTTTGAATCAACTGTTACGCTAGTTGGGACAGAAGGTCGTTAACACGCACGGCGTGGAACGTCTGTTAGCGAACATCCTGCAACAAACGTAGGAAGGGTCGAGGCCGGAGGAGGATGCATTATAGACTAAGGAATGTTATCCTGACATTTCCTGGGTAGTCATTTGGGAAGGCACCATGGATTAAAACATGTACCCATCTATCGTTGGGGACCATGTCCGCAATACATGCTGTTTCTTGTTTCTCTGGCAAGTTGGTATCTACCCACCAGAACAGTGCAACGTGTCACAGCTAGCAGTGTACGCACCAGGAAGAAATTACCGTACTCCCTTTTAAACCCGATCGACAATCTGTGGGACCATCTCGATTGGGCTTTTCGGGCCGTGGACAGTCAACCGAGAAACCTGCCGCAACTGGTCACGGCAGTGTAGTCAACATGGCGCCAGATCCCTGTCGGTACCTCCCAGTACCTAAATGATACTCTTCCTCTACGCCCACCGTTCCAGAGGGTACTTATTGAGGTATTTCACATGTGGTCACATCAGCGTGAATGGAAAGTGTATATACCAAGAGCTGTTATTTTTGAATCCTTTATTTAGCTAATACTTTCAGTGTCTGAATAGCAAATTCTTCAGTCACCAATGCCTCGAATGACCGACGTATTCCACCGGTATACGGACCTAATACAGGAAACACAAAGAGAGGAAAATTTTTTAAAGTACAGAAGCGTATAATAAGAGTAATGATTAGTGTAAATCCAAGAACATCATGTCGAAACCTATTCAAAGAATTGGGCATATTAACCACAGCTTCTCAGTATATTTATTCCTTAATGAAGTTTGTTGTAAATAATACATCTCTTTTTCCAACTAACTGCTTAGTACACAGTGTCAATACTAGGAATAAGAACAATATACATAAAGATTTAAAATCACTTACTCTTGCCGAGAAAGGAGTCCAGTATTCAGCAATGCATATTTTCAATAAGTTACCAGCAACCATTAAGAGTTTAGTTTCAGACAAGGCACAATTTAAACATAATTTAAAAGACTTTTTGGTGGCCAACTCCTTCTATTCCATCCATGAGTTTCTCAACAAGCGCAGTATACCATTTTAATGAAAATTTGTTATACTTTAATTTTTGACAATACTTGGTTGTAATAGCCAAGAAACTAGCAAATGTCTGAATGATGGATTTAATGAAAGCAGATGTAAGTATTAAACCTGTAAATATTAGAAGTTTAAATTTAATTCATCTTCAAAATTTTACCGTTTATTGAATGAGGACCATTAAAATTAATGACACTCAAGGTTTTCTAATCATGTTTTTGTAATGTGTTTATCTGACATGTTCCACACCCAGGGGGATTCCCTCATTTATGGGTCTATGGAATGAATAATTAATCTAATCTAATCTAATCTATCTACATTCCGCAAAAGTCATTCGAATACTGTGTGCTCTCCGCATGTGAGTTTCTGTTAAATGTGCAAAGAACCACACCGTTCGAAAAACTTTTGCGAAATATAGTTACTACAGTGGTTCCTGTATTGTCTACATATATGGCTGGAATACTCCGGGCGTTGGATGTTTTGGGGCCTGAGGAAGACGCCACTGAGGCGTCTTACTTATGAGAACAGCCCACCTATGTACTTCCAACATCAAATCCAACACCAAGAGCAATCAAAGCGGTAGCGCTAATGTTATCTCCTTTAGAAAAGGCAGCGGAGCAATCTCTAGCTAAAAAAAAGAAAGCGAGTACCAAGACCACAGAGTAGACACCACCTTCAACAAAACCTACCTCGGGAGCTTCATTTGGTTCATCTGCTAAACTTGCAACATCTAGGGCTCACAAAAGGGAACTCTTCATCAGAGAGAACCAGACAATCATGCAGCAGCAGGATCATGGTGAGGAAGACCGATTCAAGCGTTGATGAAACACTGTTGAAAGGTTCATCATCTGAATATGAACAGGATGAGGAGTGGATTTACTGCGACAGAGTGTGGTCAAATGATATCTGTAAATAGACCTGGAGTAAGAGAATCGAATGTTATGAGCAATGCGCAGGTGCAAGTATCGACTTATACAATACTCTTTACTCTGGAAGCCAACATTTGGAACGAATAATGGGTAATCATCAAGTGTCAGTGATTATTATGAACTAGTAATCAACAAAAGCAAAACGAGGATAGTGGAACGTGGTCGAATTAAATCGGGTGATCCTGCGGGAATTAGATTAGTAAATGAGACGCTTAAAGTAGTAAATGAGTTTTGCTATTTGGGGAGTAAAATAACTGATGACGGTCAAAGTAGAGAGGATATAAAATGTAGACTGACAATGGCAAGGAAAGCGTTTCTGAAGAAGAGAAATTTGTTAACAACGGGTATAGATGTGTCAGGAAGGCGTTTCTGAAAGTATTTGTATGGAGTGTAGCCATGTATGGAAGTGAAACATGGACGATAAATAGTTTAGACAAGAAGAGTTAGAAGCTTTCGAAATGTGGTTCTACAGAGGAATGCTGAAGATTATATGGGTAGATCGCATAACTAATGACGAGGTATTGAATAGAATTGGAGAGAAGAGAAATTTGTGGCACAGCTTGACTAGAAGAAGGGATGGGTTGGTAGGGCATATTCTGAGGCATCAAGAGATCACCAATTTGGTATTCGAGGGCAGCGTTGAGGGTAAAAAACGTAGAGAGAGACCAGGAGATGAATACACTAAACAGATTGAGAAGGATATAGGTTGCAGTAGGTACTGGGAGGTGGAGAAGCTTGCACAGGATAGAGTAGCAGGGAGAGATGAAGAGCTCCATCAAACCAGTCTGTGGACTGAAGACCACAACAACAGTTATGAAATCCGAAAACCCGAAATTACGAACCATATTTTCCGGAGTTAAAAGCTACACGTTTTAATTTTATGTTCTGCTGTTACAGAATGAAAAAATATTCGGAACATTTTTGCAAGGGTCAATTTACGGGTAATTTTAAATTAAAAATCGTACGCAAAAATAAGGGACTTTCCCCTACATTCAGCAATTTGTCGTCTGCAGAAGACATGTCCAAATTATGTTTTACCTCTAATTTAGTTTTCTGGTGTTCATGTACGGACTCGTTCACTGACAATGGAAAATTGGTCCACAGTTGGGTCCTACGGAAATAGAAGTACTAAGTAAAACAAAGTAAAAGAGCCAAAAGAAATAGATGCGGCCCGGTGTTAAATTACTGTATCGGGTTGGTAAGTCGTTTTCAGCACTAATGGAAATATTACACCTGTGTCTGGCCAATACAGCTGGCTAATGGCATCATCTGGATAGTGTTGACAATGTTACAAATGTAGCTAGCAGATTTCAGTGTGTGTCACGACTACAGACACGTACTTGCGAACGAAAAAGTAATCGTATTTATGTAAACAAACGAAAAACTTATTACAAAATTATACTTTTGGTAAATTTCCAAATTTCGTAAATACTTACAGACTTTATTCTTTTTATTAACACTGCTATTCTATTATAGTTGTTTCCTATCCGGTAGCCAAAAATGAATTAATATGCATAATGTATGAAGGGCTGTCTCTCAATTAGAAAATATTGCCGGACACATCCCACTAAAGTCGTAGAAAGACGTGCAGGATAGGAAATGCAAATTACAGAAACACCGTGCGTGTCAGTGTGCATAATCATGCTGGTTTTAGGACAGTTCGATATCGGGCATGTGACACGTCTGATGGGCATCTCCCTCACGTTATCAGCAGCGCGCAGGTCACACGCGCTTAGAGGAAAGAACCCCTCCAATATTTGGCGACAGCGGTCAGTTGAAATTAACGCCTGCGGCAAATGTTTAGCGAATGAGGCTTCCGCACAGCGATCAAACGGAAGCGTTTACATGTTGGAGCGCCCGCCGGCGGTACACAATTCAGCGTCCCCGCACGTGCAAGCACCGATGGTGGTCCAGTGGCACGCGCGTGTGTGTGTGAGTGTGAGTGTGTGTGTGTGTCTGTGTCTGTGTCTGTGTGTGTGCGTGAAGAAGAGAGACAGAGAGAGAGACAGAAACAGAGAGAGAGAGAGAGCGATACAAATAGAAAGAAAGACAGTAAAACAGAGTGATGCGTGGCATAAGAACAGAGGATTACGACTGCTCATTGAGCGGCATGTTGATCTTTGCACATGATAGCAGTGCCGACATGAGACCAGCGTGTCTACCCTGAATAAGAGTTACGGCCGCGCGCAATTAGAAGCGCTCGCCAAACAGCGCTAGCCCGGCTGGCAGCCATTCTACAAAATAAATTACACCCACGCCGACAAGCAGCTGCCGGCGCTCTATTTACCAAGTGCGTGAGCGAAATTTTAAAGTCACTCGTAATTATTTTTAGGGGTTCTCGCTCGGTGTACATCAAGTCTCTCTCTCTCTCTCTCTCTCTGTGTGTGTGTGTGTGTGTGTGTGTGTGTGTGTGTGTGTGTGTGTGTGTGTGTGCGTGTGTGTGTGTTGTGTGTATGTGTGTGTGTGCGTGCGTGCGTGTGTGTGTATGTGTGTGTGTGTGTGTGTGTGTGTGTGTGTGTGTTTGTGTGAACCAAGGGTATGGTTAAAGAGGAGGAAGAGTGAGAGGACAAAACGAGGTTTGGGAAGTTAGAGGGAGATAGAGAGCGGGTAGGGAAAGGGAGGGAGAGGGAGAGACTGGGGGGATGGAGAAGGGGGCATGACAGAAAGAGTGAGAGAGAAAAAAAAAGAGAAATCAGGAGCGGCGTCGAATAGAGACGAGGGTTAGTGAATAAAAAGTAATTAGAGTGAAAGTGATGGTAGTTGAAGAAAAGGAATAACCAGAGCTGGTGCAATAGGAGTGATGATCAGTCGCAATACACAAAATAGTAATAAGCATTGTTTTGGACGTGACTGCACTACAGCAAATGTTACAGAGCAGCAGGAATAAAGGACAGCCAACTAGTTGCAAAAATGGTGGTTTTCATATGTCAGCATGTACTTACTAACATGGTCTTTTATTCTAATTGATTTTATTGTGATGTGACAAGCCCATGATTATAGGGACCTCAGTCCTTACATGTGCGCATACAGAACATTGCCGATAAATGACATATGGAGACAGCTTTTACTGAGTCAATTGCTAATGTGAACTTGTCTGCCCTTCTCAAGAAGACAGGTTTATATCCGTCGATACCGTGATCAAGGTTCCTCCCGCCGGAGTTTAGAGTCCTCCCTCAAGCATGGGTGTGTGTGTTGTTCGTAGCATAAGTTAGTTTAAGTAGGGTGTAAGTCTAGGGATCGATGTTCTCAGCAGTTTGGCCCCATAGGAATTCACACATATTTGAACATTTGCACAGGCTTACGCTGAAAGACAAACGTAAACAGCTGGCGCTACCACGCAACGGAACGTGACCAACATCAAAACTTGTCGACAGAAAATATTAATTACCAACTGCCACAGTAAGTAGCATTAACACTATCTCTCGGTTTTCTGACCAGGAAGAGCACGCGATCCCTAGAAGAATATGAGAAAAATGGTACGCCTCTATTTAGATGGTCAGTTGTTAGTTTAATCTCAACTGTTCCATAATAATACTGTGCCTATAGCAGGAAGTGCACGCCAGAAACTCATTGCTACTGTATTCCATATGATGACAAATACCGAGCGTGATTGTTGTAAGCGTGTGTGACGTGCTTTGTGCAAGGGTTCTCTGCGCTCCTGATAGTAGACACCTGCGTTACGCAAACTAACAAGGGAATGGTTCAAAAGACATGTCGAAACCAACCTGCAATTTTTTTACGCAGGAAGAAGACAATGAAAGAAATGCACTTTCAAAATTTTAGCTGCTAAGAGGCACTGCAAGTATACAAAATAAAAGCTGTAAATTGCCAAATACGCAGTGCGTCAGGAGCCAGTAGAAATAAACACCCCTACTGGCGCTGTAGGTCAGCAGCTCGTGGTCGTGCAGTTGCGTTCTTGCTTCCCGCACCCGGGTTCCCGGGTTCGATTCCCGGCGGGGTCAAGGATTTTCTTTGCCTCGTGATGACTGGGTGTTGTGTGATGTCCTTAGGTTAGTTAGGTTTAAGTAGTTCTAAGTTCTAGGGGACTGCTGACCATAGATGTTAAGTCCCATAGTGCTCAGAGCCATTTTTTTTTTTTTTTTTTTTTTTTTTTTTTTTTTTTTGGCGCTGTAGCAATTGCTCACGCGCAACTGGGTGCACACACACACACACACACACACACACATACACATAAAGAGAGAGAGAGAGAGCCGAGGTCTGCGGTACATTTGTAAACAGCAAACACGACACAAGCCGATCTTAACTTTTAAGGGATGTTTCAGGTTAGCATTCGCTGATAGTTTCTCTGACACTACTGTACAAAGTTACTATTCTCTCGAATTATCCACTCAAGTGGCATCTGCTACAAATTATCAGTTACTTTTGACAGTATTGGAAAGTAATGATAATAGAAATAAACCAGAATTAATATTTGTTGCGCTTTCATAAGGCATGCCTGCTGATAGTGTCTTATTTTTTCATCCAGCTTCATAGTAATGCGGAGTCCAATTAAGATTCCCAATTTATGAAGAACGTAGTTTCCAGCCTAAACCACCTACTTCTCCTGAGGATGTACATACGTGTCACTTGTTAGTTGATTTCCTTGACACTCATTCTGATGCTATCGACATTCGTTTGAAATTGTGGGTACGTTACAAGAAATAGGAAATAACTGTGACGATTCCATAAATTAAGAGTGTGCAACAATGAAAATGTAAGCCGGCCGGTGTGGCAGAGCAGTTGTAGGCGCTTCAGTTTGGAACCGAGCGACCGCTTCGGTCGCAGGTTAGCATCCTGCCTCGGGCATGGATGTATGTGATGTCCTTAGGTTGGTTAGGTTTAAGTACTTGTAAGTTCTAGGGGACTGATGACCTCAGATGTTAAGTACCATAGTGCTCAGAGCCAATGAAAATGTAAATAGAATGAAAATAGCGAATTTCTGTCAATTCTAATGTGGTGATCGCAAATATCACAAAGACAATTCAAAATTAGCTCTAGTTTTCATTTTACACTGTTTTATTATGGTGAGATAATTATATACAGATTCTTATGTTCAGCTGAAAATCAAATATCGTAATGGTTAGTCGAAGTCATAATAACCGGTAACAAAGGATTTTATTATTGTCCCTGGTATTATTTGTGTGCAATATTTTGGATATAAACGTTTTCATACCAATTTTAGTGATCTTTGTCTCCCTCCTCTTCAACTTCAGTGACTTTATTAATGCATCTAATAATTTTTGCACATTTGGTTCCAGATTAACTACCAGTTGTGCAGGTTGAGTGCTATTGAAGTGAACAAAAATGTCACTAGCTGTGTTAACAGTGCTGACACATTTTGTTATGTGTGTGGAGAAGTGACGTTTGCTTTACAAAAACAGCAAAACATGTAATTGTATATACTGTACATATGGGCAACTTATATATTTTCTTTTGTATTTTACATAGTTCTGGTACAAAGTTGACTTACAAAGTATTTTCATTCATTTAATATTACTTACATTTTTTCTTAATATTTTACTATTGTACTTCCAGAATGGCACAAATTTATCAATGCTTAACACATAACATCAAGTAATTATTCAGTTAAAAAAATTTGTTATGCGGGTTCTTGGAACACGAATGCATATTTAGTTAGTGAGTTATTTATACAAAAATATATATTACTTTTAAAAAAAACTAGAGCTAAATATTTATAAAGGTGATGACTTTGTCTCCTTTTATACTGAAATAAACATAACTAAGTCGAAATCAAGCAAATTACTCACTTTCATTTAAAATTCGTTGTTCGGTGTTATGGTTCGGACGACGTCAGATGTGCCATTAACGGTTCTGAAGCTGAATACCTTCCAAGCCTAAAAAAACACGTACTGCATCAGATTTCAGCAACAAAGAAAAGACAGTGAAATATTGATTAAACGAAGGAGGGGAAAAACGCTTGACGTTACACAGTGTGCAAATGCGTTTCCGTTTCGTAAAATCGGAGCGTCAACTGTACAAATGGAAGAATGAATCATACGAAACAAGAAATATGCACCAAACAGAAACCCGAAATCACCTGAATGAAAAAATGTTCGAAAGATTTAGAGCTGCTGGTGAGAGGCAATACACCATTACCGATGGACATCTGCGAGACTGGGTCCTCCGAATTGCCACTGACATGACCATTGATAATTTCCAGGCTTCGTCGACCTGGCTACGCAGGTTCAAGAAATCGTACAGAATAGGAAGTCGCAAAATTACCAAGTTTACGTTTGGTAAATGCGTAGAGAAGCTGCCATCGACAGACACTGCAATAAAGAAACTCATAGCAACTGCTGTATATGAAGCTGATCAGTCAGGTTCAGCAAAAGAACTGCGTGCACACCTTATCATTTCGGGGTGAAAAAAAGACGGAGTCGGCTGCCCAATAACGCATTCATATACGACAATGCCAGCGATAAGTATGAGTGGTTTACAGATTCCGCAGCTGTATATCTGTCTTCAAAAACCGCAAGCCAGATTAGCATCAAAATATGGAAAAATAGGAAAGACTAGTTCTCAACATTTTGTTCGAAACGTATTCCTACCAGCTGCAGAAACTATTTCATTGCTTTCGTTGGATTCATGGTATAGATTTAACGACGCCTCTGTTTATGTGAAGGACGACGAAAAATCTGTAGCTGTAATGTGGATTCCGCCTGGAACTACTAGTGCGATTCAACCTCTAGATAAAGAATTTTTTCGACAGTGGAAAGCATTCTTCAGGAAATTATCCGAAATTATATTTCCGATACCTCTCTCTCTTTTCAGGTTTATCAACGAAACAGTATTCTTAAGCTCCAGTCATTTGTGCATTACCAGTTTTCTACGTCAAGCTTTACGAGTTTGATCAAGTATGCCTGGCATTCAGCGCAATATGCAGATCAACGGCTGGGACTATTTCTGACTCTGTCCCAGTCCTGTCCACCCAGTCCTGTCCAATTAAAACTAATGATTACTGCGAAGTGCCTGACTGCGTCAAGTTTTCCTTTGTCCGGTGTTCCTGGTGCAAGAAAAATGATTGTTTTTGTCATTCAATAGATACTTCGCATTTTTGTGACGAGTACACGGAATAGACAAAGAACTGTTTCACTGATGGTCAAACGTACAACAGTCAAACACTATTATAAGGAATGGACTACAGTAACTGTTACAAAATGTAGTACTGCAAGGCACATTTCATTTCAACAAATTACAAGTCATCATTGAAGGAAGTCATCTGTGACATAAAACACTGTCATGATTTTATTTCCTGTGCTAGCCAGTTTTACCATAATTGCGAGGGTTGGAAGTTTAATAGTGGCAACTATGCTTTACGGACCTTCAGAGTAGTCACCAGCATTGTGTATAACCTGTTGTCAGCTATGTAGAAGTCGTAGGATACTCTTAGCAGTGTCAGTTGTGTTGACAGTTCGAGCGGCGCGGTGTATTGCCCGACGAATTTGCAGCAGTTCTGAAGCGAATGCCATGAAGTGTTTCCTTCCGTTTAGGAATCGAGTTGAACTTACGAAGGCTTAAGTCAGGGGAGTGCAGTAGGTGGTATGGCACTTAGCAGCCCCACCAGTCAAACATCTCAGTAACAACTTGCACTGTACGTGATTGAGTATTGTCCTACAAAATGATGGTCAGGTCCTGCAGAAAGTGTCATCACTTCTGCTCTATGCTGTTCATTTTTGGAACACAAACTACGACCAGCTTAGAGACAGGAGTGATGCCACTTTCTGCAGGACAAGACCATCATTTTGTAGGACAATACTCAGTCACCTAATCGCAAAATGGAGACCTGCAGTTTAACGTGGAATCCGGAGCCCATGTATTGAGTGACCACTCCAACATCTGTGAGAAGTGAACGCTCGGTTAAAAATCATAGTAAAAATGTCAGAACAGATTTGATCCCGCGCTCTCTCGATCACGGATAGCGCCCTTTGTCACTAGACCATTTTTGTTTTAGAAAAAAAAAGAATGTGACCATTGGACCTTACACGCGTAGTGGAAACGCTAGCTTTTCCACCTCTTGAGATGATGCTCGACGTCGGCTCAATTTAAATGAGAAGCCGGGGAAAAATGGTAGCCGTGATACAAAGAAAATTTTGACCAGTACTAAGGAGAGATGGAGATGCAGTTCCTTGTAAGGTACACGGTCTCCATGCAGTCGCGCTTCCATACAAATTGAAGCACTCAAATTCTTCCTTCGCTGCGCCTTTTTGCAAACTCCGTCAAGAACAGTGGGTTCGCTATTCAAAATAATCCTCACTGAATAGAAAAGTTTCGCATTGTGGCTCTAAGAAGATAGATATTTATCCTGTATGCCGAATATTGGCTCCAAAACCTAAAAACTAATAACACTGCATCCAAAAGCAATGTTCACTACCTCGTGTTTCTTCCTTTCCCCTAGTATAAACGATCAACCATATAAAGCGAATGGTAGTGAATTTTCTGCAAATGCTCGTTCGCACATGTTCGCTCCCATTCGCTGTATTGTAAACCAGCCTTTAGGTGCCAAAAATTGGTGTCTGTGAACTCCGGATAATTGTGCTACGCGGTGCTGCGTGAGTGATTCGCCGAGTCCCGCACTAGGTGGGCAGGGCTGTCCCCGCCGATGTTATAAGCCGTTTTTTGGCCGAGCATTTCTTCGGTTGTCTTCTTCCTGTATAAAAAATTTCATGGTAGACTCAGGCATGTCTTAATGGACCATTCTCTTGTTAGATCATCCTTTACACACCCTTCGAGGAACCTCGTCCTAGATGGTAGGCGGAAGCCACACTTCACACCGTGCTTCCGCGTAATACGATCAGTCATGACGGAAGTGCTAAATGCGTGAGGTAAAATGGCCGTAGGCGTAGATGTCAGCTCTTTATTTCCATCACTCACCCGAGTCACTGTTGGCTGATACCGCAATGGCGTCTAATCTGTAATTCAGTGTAACCACTCTGACAAAAGGTGATTTCGAGGTTGGCTAAATTATCTGACAATCCTTTACCGTCGGCGCAAGCCTTATGAACCAAGGTATTAAGTACCCCTGGATGGTGACAAATATCAGCCTGAAGATACGAAGTAGTATGCGATGTCTTCCTATGGCCAACAAGTCATCAGCCTTCCTCCTGGCCAACACGTCTAAGAAGGTTAAGCCGCAATCCTTTTCTGTCTCCATCCTGAAGTGAGTATTCTGGTGGTTTCGACTCCGTTATTCTAAAAAGCTGCGAATTTCCAATGCATTGAGGGTTAACAACAAAAATAGTCTAAATAATTTAAAAACAGCTTTGCAGTTTTCAACGCATTCGACATCGACGTTCCACGAATTCTTCTATAAAATTATTGGCTATTAGTGCACCCGAAAATGCTTCGTAATTGCTTCCCCTCTGCCTGTCCATCGCCTCTTCCTTCTCCCTCTCTCCATCTCCTCCCCATCTCTCTGTCCACCTCTCCCCTCTCTCTCCACTAGTCTCCTCCTCACCTCACTGTCCATCTCCCCCTTCCCTCTCTCTATGTCCTCTTCTTCCTGCCCCCTTGTCTTGTCATCTGCTCCTCCCTTCCTATCTCACCTCGAACTTTGTTTATTGTTATAGGAAATTCAGATTCCACAGTAGGACTCTAATCATATGCTGATATGTCGAAATGCCACTTTTCTACTTCCTGTTAAAACAGGCTGCTAGGAAGAAATCAAAACAGCGTAGCGTTGGGCACACAATTTTTGTTTAAAAATGTATGTAATGAGAAATATTATGTAAGACAGTAACAATTACTCTAAAATTTTAAGTCCCCTGCTACCGTACCTAAAACAGGTTATGGGAAAGTAATCAAAATCATACATATTCACAGCAGAGTAAAGTACAGCATTTTCTTGCACTTAGTTTTAACGGATAACTTGAACTTCATTGTTCCAAAAATATGTACCCTAAAGTCCATATGAATATTTATTAGTGTGTCCTGTAAATAAGAAAGAGTATCAGCAAAATATGTTTCCATCGTCAGTAATGATTGGGAGTGCAAGCAATAATTTTGATTTTTGCTGTTTGTCCGAATTTTCCGACTTCTCTTTATAATCAAGCCGAATATTTTTTCCAGAAATGTATTCGAGGACCATCACGAACAAAATAAGGCGATTTCGTATACCCATTTTGGTCTTGTATCCATACAATAAATCCCATAGAAAAAAAAACAAAAACAAATAACATTTGAGATTTTCCAGCATTTTCCTATTTTACGAGCCACTTTTCAAAATTTGTTTTCCTAAAAATATTATTCAGGGTATCTGAATGTTTCTTTTAAATTAGCCAAATCGGTCCAGCCGCTCTCAATAGATCTAAGTAGATAGTAGGTGACAAAGGACTGCCCATCACAACTCCATCTGTTCACGGACTTGTTCTTAAAAAGAAATTTAAGTGTTTGTCAACATATGTCGAAGGCAGTTATTAAATTTGACACAACACCTGATCTCAATTAACCGTTGGAAACTTATTGCAATATCAGTCCTTCATTTGCAGTTCGTCTAGTGGATGTGAGAGAGCTGCCGAGATCCTATGTGATGCACACGGCGACCTAGCAGAGGGTCGAACACAGTAGCATGGTGAAAGTTTAGTGGCAAATTAAAATTGTGTGTCGGACCGTGACTCAAATTTGGGACCTCTACCATCACAGGGCAAGTGTTTTACCAAATGAACTATTGAAGCACTTTCCCGCGGAAGGCAAAGGTCCCGAGTTAATACGGTCTGAAATATAGTTTTCGTCCGCCAGGAAAGTTTCATATCAGTGTACTCTCCAATTCAGAACAAAAATTCATTCTGGAGAGTAGCAAGGTGTTTGCTAGATGGTATGGTGGAGCACCAGTATTACTGGCAGTATGCCGATCGATGATTCTCCTTCGGTGTCCCATGCCTACCGAGGTTTTAAACTTCCTTTCACACTGCTCTCTCGCTTCATTTGAGCCTTGAAAATTGGTTGGAGGGGGAGGTGGAAGATGGGAGTTGACCTATCAAAAAGTCGTAGACTGTCGAGAGAGTTACCAGGTTGCATTCCAACGACACGTTGTTATCTTGAAGACGGTTTGGAGCAAATGTCATACCGGCACGAAGTGCTTGGATACGTTAATTATCAACACAATAACACTAGAAACGTCTTCTGCGGAAGAAGAGATCCGGCATCTGGTTCCCCAATCAGATATCTGATTTGAGTGTAGGTTGTTTGTGAGTGAGGGCTGCGTTATACATAACAGGGAGAGACGTCCACCAGCAAATCTCCGAATTTGATTGAGGATCGTGAGCTGCAGAGGCTGTGGTTGCTGTTTTCACGATACTGCTGCTCATATTTGTTGGGATCCCACGATTATCGTGCGACTGCAGAATCGACGGGTTCAGGAGCATCGTACTATACGTCACGCAAAACCTTAGCTCGTTAGTACAGTATCGTATAACCATGTCACGTACCATGAGTCAGGCAATGAGGTTTTTTATGCTGTTTCCTTTGCAGTGGCAGCGAAAGATGGCGCGACGTCATTGGCGCAAACCAACGGAAACACTGAACACCAACTTTTCAGACGATTCCTGGCTCAGCGTGCAACATCACATGGACGTATCCGCCATGTCACAAGTTGCCCGTGCTTTCCTCATCTACATCGATACAGAGTGTGTTCAACTGTACTATATTCACTTTAAGAAGAAAAGCGAAGCATCACGAAGAAATTTTCAGAATGGGACGGAAATGGGAAGACGTGATGTATGCGTGTAGAGAACCACGTGCAGTAAGATTGGATAACCTATTCAAGAAATAATGACATGATCTTATAGCATTGATGGCCGGGAGTCCGCGTGAGGGGAAATTCGGCGGCCGAGATGGAAGTCTTTTCAGTTGACGCCATATTGGACAACTAGCGTATCGACGGTATGAAAAGATTATGAGTAATCGAACGCAGAAAATCTCCTATTTGGCTGGGGATCGAACCTAGCTCCGCTGCTTGGCAGTCAGACGAAATGATCACTCAGCTAAGGTGTCGGACATTTATTCAAGAGAAAGAGCTTCACAAATTGAACAATTTAGAAACAAGTTATTCTACCCCTGGCACTTACGCAAGCAGTTATCTCCCTTGGCATTGATTGATAGAGTTGTTGGGATATTCTGAGGAATATCCTGAGGGATACAGTCCCAAATTCTACCCAGCTGGTGCGTTAGATCATCAAAATTCCGAGCTGGTGGGAGAGCCTTCCCGTGATGTTCTAAAGGTTTTCAACGGGGAAGATATCCGGCGATCATTGTGGCCAAGGTAGGGTCTGACATGCACTAAGACACGCAGTAGAAGCTGTGGCCGTGTGCGGTCGGGCATTACTTGCTCAAATCGAAGCCCAGGACGACTTGGTATGAAGTGCAACAAAACGGAGCGTAGAATATTGTACGGCAGTGCCGTAAGGGTTCCACAGATGACAAACAGAGGGATTCTGCTACGAAAATAAATGGCATCGCAGATCATCACTCCTGGTTGTCGGCCGTATGGCAGGGTACAGTCAGGCTGATCTCCCACGACAACCCGAGGACTCTCCGTACCCGTCTTTGGCTTGGAATTTCACTGACTGGAATGGAATTGTCTTCATTCATGAACCCCGCTTTGAACTGAACACCAATAACCAGCGACTTCTTTCTGTACATCTAACGATTTCCATCTCTTGAGTACTAAAGACGAAGATCCAGTCGTAGAAATTATAGTAAATAGTACAGCCGATGGCTAACCTGACGTCATTTAGAAAATTCAACGACCCCAAAAAATATAGTTCTCTAGAGAATATCCTGGCCAGCATGTACTCCAGATGTATCACGTATTGAAAATATCAGGATTTCGTTTGCCGACCTGCTGGTACACCACAACTCGCCAGGCACCTCGACTGATGACAAGTGGCATGGACGATGGAGGGTGAAAAAAATTGCAAAAATGACGAGAACTTGAACATAAATACGGTACACCTGCTAGCGAGATGCAGATGGCGTTTTTTTTTTCATTAACGCGTAGCAAGTGACTGTCGTGGTGAAAACACTGTTCCGTGTAGCCCTGGGCCCACTATATCGGTAACGTGGCCAAATTGTTGGTGCTTGTATGGTGAAGAGGACTGTGACGAAAAATAAGTAGACAACAGCTGCAGCGCTCACTGCAGAGCAGAACGCCGCATACGCGAACTCTGTTAGCACTATAACAAACCGAAGGCTACTCCATAAGCTAGGAACTGCAGGGCGAGCTGGTTCAAATGGCTCTGAGCACTATGGGACTTAATATCTGAGGTCATCAGTCCCCTAGAACTTAGAACTACTTAAACCTAACTAACCTAAGGACATGACAGACATCCATGCCCGAGGCCGGATTCGAACTTGCGGCCGTAGCAGTCGCGGGGTTCCGGACTGAAGCGCCTAGAACCGCTCGGCCACAGCGGCCGGCAGCGAGCCGGAATCCCAAAAACAACACGTCACTGATAAAAGTTCCAGTAATAGGAAACGTGTTGCCGAAGCCATAAAACCTGGAATACAGAGCAGTGGAAGTAAGTAGTTTGGTCCTATGAGCCTTGTTTCGCACAGTTTCCAACTTTTGGCCTACGTTATATCCGGCGTACGCCGTCCCAAGACTATGATGCAGATTACTTGCTGCTTAGAGTGAGACATGGCTGTTTTTCGGTGAAGGTTTGAGCAACCACATCTTGACATTCCATGGGCGCCATGATTACTCCGCAAGGTCGGTCTTCTACCGAGGGTTTCGTTACCATTTTGGTTCATCAAGTTCATCCCATGGTACAACGTCTGTTTCCCAGTGGTGATGCCGTATCCCAAAATGGCAAGGCCCCTGTTCACACTGCTCGCACCATCCAACACTGGTTTTGTGAGCACAAGAATGAACTATCACGTTATCCTTTGTCACCAGGCAACACCTCACAATATTTTTGGTCTCCTTTGAAGGGAAATGTGATGACCTCTATCACTGTCAGCTAATTTGCCGCTGTTCTGCAGGAAGAATGGTATGAGATTTTCTTGAAAGCCATACAGGATCTGTATTTACCCATTCCCAGATGAGTGGGGGCTGTTTTGAATGCCACTGGTTTTTGTACGTCATATTAGGCGTGGTAATGTGCTGTATCGTCGGTGATTTCATATTTTTGTACACCGTCGTAGAAGCAACGTGGAACAACGTCCCAGCACCTGTCATTGAAGGTCACTTCGATTCTGTGCCCAGCCGAGTAAACCACGTTGCTACCAGTGGTGGCGGCCATGTGTACCGCAGCCTTTACATCCCTAAATCACTAACAATTTTAATTTGTTTTTCGTTCAGTAAGTTAAAATTAGTTACTTGCAGTCCTTGCCGGTGTTGCCTGTTTAATTCTTATCGTTGTCTTATAGCATTAATTAAAATCCTGATATTCAAGAACAGATATGAGAAGACATTTTTGTCTTCGGTTAGATTAGTATCAATGGTCATTTCTCGGGAACTGCATTACTTAGCGTTGCAGCTGTATCGTCGGAAGCGATACGACAGATTATTGGTTTCTTCTTATTTGGGTGGCATGTCTTTCCAAGGTGACTGAAAGGTTCATCGGAACTTGCGTATTTTAACGGAAAAATCGACGTACCGTCTCGTTAAATCCTAAGCCTTTCATCCACTGTTGGTCTACTCGATAATTCTCAGAGCGCATTAATTTCTCTGATTTGTCAACGGTGCCCGGTAGCAATGTCACCGTAACCCAGCAGCTATACGAAACGCTCTTAGAGGGAGAAGTCCTCATTGGCGAAAACTCATTCTGTAGCATTCAATAACTCTAAATCAGTTGAGATGAGTTCGCACGAAAACATCGAATGCAGTTACCTAATGCTATCCAGTAATCTTGGGCATCGCAACTGAGGGTAAACATCGCCACAGACAGGTGATTTTTGTTTAAACCCAACTGCGTCTACGGTATCCATGAAAACACACACAATGTTGCTGTGATATTGAACAACATTTATTTTTTTACAAACCAGTTGTGACAAATTTCTGCGGCTGTGTCTATTTTAATTCCAAGGCAGTTCATGCGCAAGCTATTAATAAGGACACGGATGATCTTGGAATACATGCCGGTATTATCATACGTATCAAAGAACATTTTATTTTCGAGTAAGGTGCCTTATAATTTTTCAAATTCAAATGGTTCAAATGGCTCTGAGCACTATGCGACTTAACTGCTGAGGTCATCAGTCGCCTAGAACTTAGAACTAATTAAACCTAACTAACCTAAGAACATCACATACATCCATGCTCGAGGCAGGATTCGAACCTGCGACCGTAGCGGTTGCTCGGCTCCAGACTGTAGCGCCTAGAACCGCACGGCCACTCCGGCCGGCGCCTTGTAATTTTTATATTGGGTTATAGAATTAGATTGGCCAGTATTGAGATACTGCTACGTGCTCACAAAAGGGAGTTGATGTCCTAGCCCGATCATCAGCTTTGGGGATTTTACTTGATTATGGCAAATATGTCTTACTGGAAAATTTCCTTACCAAAACGATGTCACATTTTTCCGCAAAGGAATATACAAGATTTTCGTGTGTTCGTTACATAGATGGCAAAATATTCTCTGAGTTGTTAGGTCGCACTCTTCACGCAACTCAATGACACCAGTAGAATTCTGAAGAAGACCACAGTACGGTGACTGAAACATCGAGTATTGACGAACTTTGAACAGGATGTGGTGCAGCTTAAGAAGTCGAATTTTACCATGAAAATTAAGAGTAGTAATAAGGACAGTATGTCAAAGCAAAACTAAATAGCAATACAACAATTACTTTTCAAAGCTGCAAAAATTACAAAAAGAGATTAGGAGTTATAACAGACAATTATTTGATTAGAGCAGTTATGACTGTTAAGGATCATACAGACTGTAATGAGATAAGAGCAAGGTAAGCAAGAGGGTATAGTTAGTGGGGAACAATCTGAGTATACTGTGGTCGGATGTTGCCGTGTAAACTCCTCCGCGTAGGGTTCTCATATATATATATATATATATATATATATATATATATATATATATATATATATATATATATATATATAGCAAAGACTACTCATAATTCCTCTTCACCTCTCTTTACAAGATATAAATAAAGGGTCAGCAATTAATTTTAGTAAATAGAAATATACGCTGACGTCTGTTGTACCAGAAGGGATTTTTTTTGTCCCATAGCGCTCAGAGCCATTTGTTCTTAAAATGACAATATGCATACGATACACAATTAAAACCGATTTTCATCGTTTGTGACCAGTGTAATTAAATTCATCATCATTTAAGACTGATTATGCCTTTCAGCGTTCAGTCTGGAGCACAGCCCCCTTATAAAATTCCTCCATGATCCCCTATTCAGTGCTAACACTGGTGCCTCTTCTGATGTTAAACCTATTACTTCAAAATCATTCTTAACAGAATCCTGGTACTTCTCCTTGGTCTGCCCCGACTCCTCCTACCCTCTACTGCTGAACCCATGAGTCTCTTGGGTAACATTGCTTCTCCCATGCGTGTAACATGACCCCACCATCTAAGCCTGTTTGCCCTGACTGCTACATCTATAGAGTTCATTCCCAGGTTTTCTTTGATTTCCTCGTTGTGGACACCCTCCTGCCATTGTTCCCATCTACTAGTACCCGCTATCATCCTAGCTACTTTCATATCCGTAACCTCAACCTTGTTGATAAGGTAACCTGAACCCACACAGCTTTCGCTCCCATACAACAAAGTTGGTCGAAAGATTGAACGGTGCACAGATAACTTAGTCTTGGTACTGACTTCCTTCTTGCAGAAGAGAGTAGGTCGTAGCTAAGCGCTCACTGCATTAGCTTTGCTACACCTCGCTTCCAGTTCTTTCACTATGTTGCCATCCTGTGAGAATATGCATCGTAAGTACTTGAAACCTTCCACCTGTTCTAACTTTGTTCCTCCTATTTGCCACTAAATCCGTTTATATTTCTTTCCCACTGACATTACTTTCGTTTTGGAGATGCTAATCTTCATACCATAGTCCTTACATTTCTGATCTAGCTCTGAAATATTACTTTGCAAACTTTCAATCGAATCTGCCATTACAACTAAGTCATCCGCATATGCAAGACTATGTTGTGTTCACATATCTTAATCTCACCCAGCCAGTCTATTGTTTTCAACATATGATCCATAAATAATATGAACAACAGTCGAGACAGGTTGCAGCCTTGTCTTACCCTGAAACTACTCTGAACCATGAACTCAATTTACCGTCAACTCTAACTGCTGCATGACTATCCATGTAAAGAGCTTTAATTGCTTGCAAAAGTTTGCCTCCTATTCCATAATCTCGTAGAACAGACAATAACTTCCTCCTAGGAACCCGGTCATATGCAATTTCTAGATCTATAAAGCATAGATACAATTCACTGTTCCACTCATAACACTTCTCCATTATTTGCCGTAAGCTAAAGATCTGGTCCTGACAATCTCTAAGAGGCCTAAACCCACACTGATTTTCATCCAATTGGTCATCAACTAATACTCGCACTTTCCTATCAACAATACCTGCGAAGATTTTACCCACAACGCTGATTAAAGGGCTACCTCTGTAGTTGTTACAATCTTTTCTGTTTCCATGTTTAAAGATTGGTGTGATTACTGCTTTTGTCCAGTCTGATGGAACCTGTCCCGACTCCCAGGCCATTTCAGTTATCCTGTGTAACCATTTAAGACCTGACATTCCACTGTATTTGATGAGTTCCGACTTAATTTCATCCACCCCAGCTGCTTCATTGCACTGCAATCTATTGACCATTTTCTCCACTTCCTCAAATGTGATCCTATTTTCATCATCATTCCTATGCCATTCTACCTCGAAATCTGAAACATTACTGATCGTATTTTCACCTACATTGAGCAACTCTTCAAAATATTCCCTCCATCTGCCCAAGGCATCCACAGGATTCACCAGCAGATTTCCTGACCTGTCCAAAATACTTGTAATTTCCTTCTTACCTCCCTTTCGAAGACTGCTAATTACACTCCAGAATGGTTTTGCAGCGGCTTGGCCCATAGTCTCCAACCTGTTTCCAAAGTCTTCCCAAGATTTCTTATTGGGTGCTGTAATTATCTGTTTGGCTTTGTTTCTTTCATCAACATAACTTTCTCTGTCTACCTGATTTGTAGTATGTAGCCATTTTCCATACACCTTCTTTTTCCATTTACTGGCTGCCTTGTCTGTGTCATTCCACCAAGCTGTTTGCTTCATCCTACTTTTACACACTACTGTTCCAAGACATTCTTTAGCCACTTCTAGTACTGTGTCCCTGTACCATGTCTATTCCTTTTCCAATGACTGTAATTGACGACATTCAACTAACTGGTACCTTTCTGAGATCGCTGTTATGTACTTATGCCTGCTTTCTTTATCCTGAAGTTTCTCCACTCTTATCCTCCTACATATGGACCTGACCTCCTGCACTTTCGACCTCACAATCCCAATTTCACTGCAGATTAAATAATGATCAGTCTCATCAAAGAATCCCCTGAATACACGTGTGTCCCTTACAGCCTTCCTGAATTCCTGATCTGTTATTATATAGTCAATGACAGATCTGGTTTCCCTGCCTTTCCAAGTATACTGGTGAATGTCCGTATGTTTAAAAAAGGAGTTTGTGATTACTAACCCCATACTGGCACAGAAATCCAAGAGTTGTTTCCCATTCCTGTTGGCCTCCATATCCTCTCCAAATTTACCCATAACCTTCTCATACCTTTCTGTTCGATTTCCAATCCTGCCGTTAAAATCACCCATGAGCAGAACACTGTCCTTGTCCTTTACTCTAACAACGACATCACTGAGTGCCTCATAAAAACTATCCATCTTATCTTGATCTGTCCCTTCACAATGCGAATATATTGACACAATCCTAATTTTCTTGCTAGACACTGTCAAATCTATCAACATCAGTCGTTCTTTTACATACCTTATTGCAACTACGCTGGGTTCCATTTCTTTCCTGATGTAAAGCCCTACACCCCATTGTGTTATTCCAGCTTTGACTCCTGACAGGTAGACCTTTTATTCTCCCACTTCCTCTTCTTTCTCACCTCTTACCCGAACGTTACTAACAGCTAAAACGTCCAGCCCCATCTTACTTGCAACCTCTGACAGCTCTACCTTCTTTCCAGAGTAGCCCCCATTGATATTAATAGCTCCCCATCTCTTTACCATTTGTTTGCCAAGTCGTATCTTAGGAGTCCCTGGTTTCTCAGTTAGAGGTGGGACTCCGTCACCTCCAAAGGTTCGAGGCATTTTGCTCTTATTGTTGCCAGCATCATATTTAAAGTACCGGGGAAGCATGTTGCTGGCCTTACTTGATCCGAGTCCCATTGGGTTTTACCCCTAACGGTTGAGAGACTAACCGGTGGATTTGGTAGTCTTTGCCGTATGAGCACAAAGGTGACCACGACTCAGAATATGTCCGAGATGCCCAGCCTTATTCCAAAGTATCTGGTATCCCGACTGTCGGGACCACTTACTTGGCCACTCATACGTTGCCCGTCGTTCATGAACTAGGACATGACTACAGGAACCTACACCATGAACCACTGTAATTTAATTATTGTCGCAAAACAATGGTCACAATTACAAAGACCGTGAACGATGGAAAGCTGATTCTAATTATGTATTTGTATGGATTCCGTCATTTTACGTAAGATTTTAGCGATGTGTGAAGCCGTAGTTGCTGGAATTGCACCAGCACTAATCAAGAATGTTTTATGATCTGAAGATGGCTAGATTGTCAGCCGAAGCTAATAATCAATCCCAATGAAATAAAGTTTCAAGTGTGATCTTGTCCTCATGGGTTTCCAATCCCTAAAAAATAAAAAAATAAATGAATAGAACACAGAAATACTACAGTACAATATAGTCTGGAAATATATGTTTAATTTTCACTAACATCTCCAATGTTGTACCTTATTGTTCTTTACACCGTATTTCAAGACTATAAGCTGTAATTTTGTCCACGATAGCTTGCACTATACTGTCCGAGACCTCTCACTGTGGGAGAAACAAATTTCGAAAGGTATTTAGTGACTTTCACGGTCTTTACTTGGCCAGGATAGTACACTGAATTCAGCTACTTCAAGTATCGATGTCTACCCGGAATTCGACGTTATGTTCAATCCGAATGTGCCGGTTGGCACTTAATATACACACTTGTCTGTCAAAGTACATATTCGGAGACTAAATCTTCGATTTTTACAGCTATTTTGAATCTTCCTGACAGGCTTATAAGCCGGTCCTAGACTCAAACTCTGACCCTTCCCCTGGCAGGCTGAGCTATTCAGGCGCGACTTACAACACGGCTACGCAAAATTTCAGGATTGGTTGTTCAGTTATAAGGTATGTATTTAAGCTTCTATCTGAAAAGTATGAGATATGTAGTGACAAAACAGAAACGGTGAACGCCTGGATACCTCAGTAGACGAGATCGCTGCCGATGAAAGACCAACGAGCAGTTTTAAGGTCTCAGAAAATTTCACAGTTTGCATCTTTCTGTTATTTTAGTAGCTATAATCAAGCATTCAGGTGATTCTCAGATATTCATGAGTATAAATTCGGTACGACCTGAAGTGGAAAGACCACGTAAAACAGTTAGTAGCAAAAGCTGGAGCCAGACTAAAATTCATTAGAAGAATCTTAGGAAATGTAATCACTCACGAAAGGAGGGCTGAGAAAAAAATGGTTCAAATGGCTCTGACTTAACTGCTAAGGTCATCAAGCCCCTAGAACTTAGAACTACTTAAACCTAAGTAACCTAAGGACATCGCACACATCCATGCCCGAGGCAGGATTCGAACCTGCGACCGTATCGGTCGCGCGGTGCCAGACTGTAGCGCCTAGAACCGCTCAGCCACCCCGATCGGCTGGCTGAGAAAAGACTCGTTCGATAACCTCTGAAGTATTGCTCGTAATTGTGGCACCCATGCCAGGTGGGATTAATAGAAGTGGTTGAGATGATCCGTGGAAGAGCTTACTCGGTGCGAGAGCGTTACGGAAGTTTAGTGTTGGAATTCTGAGAGCACACGTTGTGGTAAGAGCTGGGCAACATATTGCTTCCTCCCATATATATAAAGCTAAATCTTCCCAATGATAAAATTAAAGGGAACTATACGATTACCGTCAATTATTCTTCCAATGTGTCATTCTCAAATAGCACAGGGAAAAGGGGAAAGGATGCTTGTACTGGAAGTAGCCTCCGCCACGTAACGTAAAGTGGGCGCGGTATATGCACCACTGTGCAAAACAGTTAATGACGAAATTAATTTTCGTCTTATGTCACACCGCCAACTATCACAAGTCGAGAAAACTTGGACCATACGTACAAATAAATGCTACAGTTTAGTACTGAAGGTAACTCAAAGAAATAAGCAATGAGACGAACAAAAATCTCACTGTTAGACAATAGTTACACAGAAGCAATTGCAATTTACGATGGGCCCCTCGTCATTGCAAAAGGTGGGACGTGGTTTTTAGTTGGTTTAATGGTCAGCACAAACAGCAGAGCATGTTCTTCAACGTGCAGCCACAAGGTTGCCTATGATTCCTGTGGCAGAGAGTGCTGTTCTTCCACCAGAAATGTTGGCACCTATTCGATGGTCGTTGGCACTCGCAGACTTGCTGCAGTACATCTCGTCAATACTTCCCAAGCATGTTCGATGAGATTTTATTCGGGAGAACAGGCGTGCCAGTCCATTCGCCGAATATCCCCTCGTCCTAAGAGATCATCCGTCTGCACAGTACGATACGGTCGTG
Organism: Schistocerca piceifrons; assembly: GCF_021461385.2. Classification (NCBI taxonomy): domain Eukaryota; kingdom Metazoa; phylum Arthropoda; class Insecta; order Orthoptera; family Acrididae; genus Schistocerca; species Schistocerca piceifrons. The sequence goes on along the minus strand of NC_060141.1, from coordinate 599,907,085 downwards.
CATCGTCATCGAAAAGGTGGTGTCGGGGCTGAATGTTCTCCAGAAAAAACAAACGTTACGAAGGAGTACTGTGCCCAATAACGACTACTTGTAGGTTTATCGAGTTCAAAGATCATAGGTCAGTACGCCCACGCAACGTTTTGGTCCATGGTCCCGCACACCACTACACATGGACCCCCAAAACGAGCATGTTCGACAATGTTCCTGGGAGCGTTAGGTATACCCACACATCATCATACGTGGGTACTTCCAGGACTGTCGAACATGATCGTTTCCATGATCCACGTGTGGATGTGCGTACCGGCCTCTAAATCTTTGAACACGGTACATGTACCAGTCAGCATTATTGGTTACTGTGCTCCTTGTCCATTTCCGTGTTTTCAGCGGTTCTCCTGGCACCAATCTCATTTTTATGGATGACAACGCCCTACCGTGTTGAACTGCCGAGGAGCTGTCGGAACGAGAAGATATTCTAATGACAACAGTGTAATTATTGTCTTAGAATAAAGGCGTCATCTCTGTTCATATTACTGTGCATTTCACTTGGCAGTGACGTATCACGTGAAAGATACTTTCGTCCTTACGTTTTGCGCAACAGAGTAGATGTAGATACAGATGCGGAATTTTTATCTCCCCCCTCTTTCTATCACTATCTGTCTTTATTTCGAAACGAAATTTCGTAACTTTTATAATTAATTTTTGACTTAACGGTTTTATTATTTATGTATAAGCGTGTGATATTTCTATCGTTTCGCAATGAGCAGTTAGCACCTGACGAAGCAATCCTACAGGCAACCCGCAAAGCATAACCTTCTGCTACGCAGACGGCTGCATGGGTCGTACTAGCTCTTCATCTGAGCATGCGCACCACGCATATTCCAGACTTTAATGAATCGTCAAACTCTCAGCTGCGACCTATGTTACAAGAATGACCACCACTAAACCCAGCACTAAAGATTCACAATTTCTTTTTGTTACGTACAGGATATTTCAGGAAAAATAAAAATTTAAGGATGAACTGATGCTAGCTGTGTTCGCATCGGCCCTCTATCCATAATCATGTTGTATAAATGGAGATGATGTTTTAACTACTGACGACGCCTTTGGCACAATACTTTTATTAATGTCCATTGCAGGGTGTAATTTTAGGTATTTCACTTCTGATGGAGGTATATCTATATATACCGAAACCGTGGTCAAGAATTTTAATAAATCTTTATCCTGCAACTTTTTGGATGTCATCAGTTACATTGAAGAATTTCAAAAGTTGCTGTTTCAGCCGTGTTTAAAATCTTGAAAATAAAAATTATTTGAGGAGGTGACAATACATATTAATTCGAATAAAAAAACATATAACATGCGTTCAGTTTTATTTGCTACAGGGATAATGCTGGTAACAGATATAAGTTTCATTTAGCGTGTTTGTAATCCAGTTGGTTTGGGCTTATTTAAGGATAGTGTTTCTTGCTTGGACTTTCAAGTTGTGAAGATTTTCTTTAGTTTACATGTTTTTCAACTGTGGCTGTGATTCGATGGTCAGTTCTATTGTACTCTTTAAGCATACCGCTCGTATTTACGGATGCTTAGTATGCCTGTATTGTACAGGTTTAGTAAAGGAACCGCTAGTTTTAGTAAAGGAACCGCTGCTGCTGCTTGTAGAGGAAGTGGTAGAAAATTTCCTAACCGATGAGTACCAGATTCAAGAGTACGTACTCGTGTTAGCACTAAATTTCATGAGACCTGTGTAGTGACCAGCAGTAAATTAAGAGAGTGTGAGTAAGTACATATATTTATACAGCTGATAAAATGTAGTCCTTCAACAAGTACGTGAGGAATTTTTTGCTCTTATCGATGTTTCACATACAAGAATTTGGAGGACCTAACGTTTCCAAGGCGTCTGTGTTTATCAACGCCAGTTTATCAACGTCTTCGACAAGGTGTATGCAGACAACTTGGATTTGGTCGTTGGCTGACTGAAAATCTAGAGTGTTTAGTAAGAAGCCACTTTCACTCCTGACGGCATCGATAACACTTATAACACACACTAATAGTCAGTCGAAGGTTCACATATCTTTGTGGACACACATTGTGACAAACGGTTCTCTAGAAATGTGTCGTGTTGTACGACAGACAACCAGCTGATGGGGCCAGTTGAGTCATAGCGTCGTTTTACAAAGCCTTGTTATTTTACTTTCATTTAATACATGCTGCAAGCATTACTGAAAAAGTTTATTTGGCTACAAGGTTGGATATGTTTTTCCGGTATCGTGGAGCTCCTGTATACTCTCGTCGTTAGGTGACGCATGTCCCAAACCCAACGTTCCCCAGAAGATGAACTGGCAGAGTCGGTCACGTTTCTTGGGCAGCAACATCCTCTGATCTTACCATTTTCGATTCTTACCGGTGGGCATGTTTAAAATGTGAAGTCAGCAGAGAAAAAGAAACACAAGACATGAATTAGTCGGACTACGAATAGTGCTGCCCTCATAAGCAAACGCTAAGCTACCTCAATTCCACGTGGTGCTGTCAGTAGAATCTGGAAGTTCATTGCAGTCGGAAGGTGGAGTTTATGAAAATGAACGGTGAATGTAATCACTTGCCTTTACTTAACATTTAGTGTGAATATTTTAACAGTTGTATATCTGTAACTAACAAAAACTGTACAGACGTTAGATATTTCTTTTTCGAATATCCCTATACCATCACTTTTTAAGATGTATAATTTGTTGACGCCTAATGCTGTTCCTCGACTGTCAACGTCCTAGATTCTATAGATTCAGCTATACGCCCACGTGTTGCTGCTGTACTCGTTGCATATGATGATGGTTGCAAACTGGGAACCAGTCACTAATTTTATTAACCTAACATGTGATCAAGACACTGATTTCTATAATCTAACCATAATTTAAATGTAAGCAATACTAACGCCAATCGAAGTGACGTAAAATTCAGGGCGTTAACTCGTTTTATCCGAATTTTACTTTTCCATCTGTTCTCGGTTGTATCTCAATGCTGGGCGTACGTGTGACGTTGAAATTCACCATGAATTGGGTACACAGTACATCATTTTATCATTTTTATTTATCGTAACGAAGCGTTTAGACATTGCTCATCATCTTCAAAATCTTCGTCAGAGGTAATTTCGTATAATATATATCCTTTCTCTTTTAATGTACAGTTAACTACTTCTATGTGTTTTGTGAAGTATATTAACGAAATTTTCTTTTACTGCTGTCAGTAATTAGTTTCTCGTGCCTTGGTATTACTTCAAAATGAATTACTGGATTGTCAGATAATGTTTATGGTTTTCAAAGTTTCTTAGTTTCTGCCCTTAACGCTAAACAGGACAGGAGTACAATCACAGCCATCAGATCAAAGAGATCTAAATGCGATGTCATCTGTTATGATCAATGTTTCTATTTGTGTATATGGTGACTAATATAAACCTCGCATTGCAAATATTACGAAAATTAAAAGTGTTATTGGTGTGCAGTTTTATACACAATGGATTGGTAGTCAGGAGCTCGTATTTTTACCCAATAAACAGATTTTAATAATACTTGGGAAGAGTACTTTCTGTGCATATATACACATTTTAAAGGAACAATGCCTATTAACATTAACAGACTACATTTAGGGTAAATTAGATTGTCAGTGATGGCAGTCGTGTTCATTGCAGGATTCTAGTGCGAGTCGTTTACCGACAATTGTTCGCGCCATTTAACCTGGGTAGTTTCTAGGAACGAAGTTGTTACCCTTGCTTACAGTTTGCTTTTATGCTCCTTGAGTGCAACTGCGACTTGCTATTCAGTTAACTAGCAATAGGTCGTGAGTGGACGATAGGTTTACCAACGCACAAAAAGCCGAGATGCTCATGGCGTATGCAGAGTGTAGGAAGTTTGCAGTTCGTTCTTGCACGGTGTATGCGGCAAGAAATCCCCATACATATCAACAATTTCGGAAATTATTTATCAGTCTCTTCAACCAGTCAGGTGAAAGTGGTAGTGCAACACCTAGACAACGTAATAAAAGGAAACAGTGACGACAGAAGAGAGAAATTAATGTTCTTGTTGCTGTTGCAGTTGATCCGCAAGTTAGTTCTCGCGCAAGCGCATGAGGTAATGGCCTGAGTAAGTCAACTGTCCCTCGCATTCTCTACCGACAGAGGTTCCATTCCTATCACATCCCTCTCCGTCAAGAGCTGCATGGAAACGGTTGTAAGAATCGTGTTAATTTATGTACATGAGCATTAGGATAGGATACTCCAGATGTATCATATATCTTACTTTGTGATCAAGCCACTTTTACAAATCATGACCAGATAAATCGCCTTAACGTGCACTATTATTCTGTTGACAAACCCCGTTGTCTTCGACAGGTCGAACGTCAGCATCCATGGAGTGTGAACTTGTGGTATGGGATAGTGAAACATGAGCTCATAAGCCCAGTGTTCGCAGACGTATCATCTTCCACGGATGCTAGAAGGCTTTCATCTGCAGACCAATAGGAACCTTTAGTACCAACATGATGGGTGTTCATCCCATAGCGCACGAAGCGCTACAGCATGTCCTCACGAACTGTTCTCAAATCGTTCGACAGCCGCAGAACACCTGTACCTTGGTCCGCCCGTTCCCCGGCCTGACGCCTGTAGACTTTTATCTGTGGGGAAAGTTGAAAGACGCTGTTTACAAGGACATACCTATTACACTTGAGGATATGCAACGATGCAATGATATATTACTGCAACGTGCTTGGAAATCTCCACTGAAATGCTATCACATTTGCAGCCGTTGGTCCATACCAGACTGGATGCGTGTATTGCCGCTACCGGTGTTCATTTTGAAAGCAACGTGTGATGATCAATTGCCTTGTTATTGGTCCACATAACTAGTGTATGCACTTGTGTTGATCTTTAATGCGTGCTACCACAGATATCGTAAATTGTCGGTATGCTAACTTTTCGAGATACGATATCTCGTATACGACTTCTGTTAGAATCTTGCAACAACCAAATCTGACTTTCTAATTTACTCTACTTTTAGTTTGTTGGAAAAATGTATGTTTGCACAAAAAATATATTTTCTAAGTATTACTGTAATATAGTGATCGGCTAACGGTACGAGCCCCTGACTAACAATCCATTTTCAGAAAAAGACACGTCACTAGCACTTGCCACTTTCGCAACATTTGCGGTGCAAGTTTTGAATGACTCACTCTGTACACAGCAGAATCGTCAATAGGAACTAGGGATTCACTCTAAAATCGGGAGTGCCTCAGCAGAGATTGCTCCTTGTTGAAAATACACGCAGTATTCTAGCAACTTGCGATCACCCACCCGTAACTAAGCTAATCTAAGAAACTTTAAGAAATTACAAACATTAAAGAATATAATTTTGGAAGCATTAATCGAAGTCGGACTTACTCTCTCCAAGAGTGGTATGTATATATATATATCTATGCGTCTACTATCTCATTAGAGTCGGACTTACTCTCTCCAAGAGTGGCCCCTTCAATAGGTTTCCCCTTTTTATTTTTTTCAAGAACAGGTTGAAAAGATGTTAAAGTATCGTGGTGTAACACTAGGCCCTCTTCTCATACTACTACACCAATTTATTTTCGTCTTCTTTGAAGCCGTGCCGGCCGTTGTGGCCGAGCGGTTTTAAGCGCTTCAGTCCGGAACCGCGTTGCTGCTACTGTCGCAGGTTCGAATACTGCCGCGGGCATGGACGTGTGTGATGTTCTTATGTTAGCTTTAAATAGTTCTAAGTCTAGGGGACTGATGACCCCAGATGTTAAGTCCCGTAGTGCTTAGAGCCATTTGAACCACTTTTCCTTTAAAGCCAAGAAACAATATTATTGAAAAAATTCTGCTTGCAAACTAAAAATAATCTTCTCCTGGCAGTTAAAAATCTCTTCTTAAAATATATATAAATCTTAAAGAAAATTGTACAACTCGTGTTTGAAACCCGTATTTCGAGAAACTGATGACTCCTCTGCGGGAAGGTAATGCATCATGTCGGACGACGCACACGAAATTTCCTAAATTTTATGACTGGAACATGATATAAAACGCTCCGAAGCCCTGCAACTTCCGTGTAACTGAGTGAAGTGTGTGAGAAGGTATCGTGCTCCTGAGGACGGCCTAAAGTGAGGCCCGAAAAGTCTGTTTTGCACAATACTGTGGCCACAGAGGGGCAATTAATTCGCCAGCGGTGGAGGCAGTGGGCGCAGGTTTAAACTGCGGGCTGCCCGTCCCGTGACTGCAGCGCTTGCCGTGGCGTCGCGATGGCGGCGTCGGCGTCGGCGTCGGCGGCGGCGTCGCTGGTCCCACGTGCGCCGGCTGGCCGAGAGAGCGATTATCGACTGAGCAGCACGCGCGCAGCCGCCACAACCGCAGCCCTCACGCCAGGCCTCGACACACACCAGCACACCAGGCTCTCACTTTGCGGCTCCAGCCCCCAAGAAACCCCTACCTGTCTGTCCTTAGTTTCAGTATTACATGCTTGTTGCGTCATATTCCCCGTACGTTGTGGAGCAGTGCTACTCTCAAATCCAGTGGCTAGTCAGTATTTTCTGTTCCTTGATAAAAACATTTCGTCTGAACTACTACACCGAAACGACGGTATAATCCATCTCGCTCATATAATACAGTCCTTTCCTTATTGAGTTAGAGTATTACAAAAATACACCTAGTAAGGCCTCTAAATACAATTCACACTCCGCCTAAATTTCAGATTTCGATTCCAAGTATTTCGTATATCGTGATGGTAGGACTGGTCACAACTATGCGTAGAAGGGTCAAGGGCTAATAGTACCACTAGGAAGAAATTTAACAAACACCAGTAATTTGTTCATGATATTTGACATGGATAAACTGCATAGAAAGATCAAGGGCTAGTAGTATCACTAGCTAGGAATTCCACAAACACCAATAATCTGTTCATGATAAATTATAATGCACAAAAAATTTTATTGTAGCGTCTAGGCCGCTACACTTCTATGTGATAAAATTAATCTAGGTATCAGAATAAAAAATGTTATACATTACCGCCATTAATAATAGTAAAATGTGCAAAAACTGTCTGTGATGCAGTGTTTGCAAGTATGGAGACGATGATATCTCCAAACCGAAAACGATTCTTACATTGTAAATGTAGTTAAATTTTGTCAAAAAAAAAAAAAAAAAAAAAAGTAAACGTTCCCAGGCGAATTCTCGTAATCTATTCTACGAAACTAGTTTCGCTCTATGTTTTTGTTGAAGGTGTACTGATAGATTCGAATCACGATGTGAACACATACCACATAAATCTATAGACTAACAACCCCAAGCAAGTTCGAGGTGTCCAATTTTTCAGTTGTTCGGGACCATTTTTGTATGTGTGAGAAGGTATCATAGTCCAAAATGTTTCAACTTTTCTGCCCCAGTGCCACAGTTACTCTTCATCTTGGGAACATGCTACGTAAACTGATAACGACCAAACAACCACAGAACATTTAATACAAATTAACAAAAGTCATGGAAGTCTATTGAAATAATATTTTATTTTTTTCATAGATACTGGTAGCAGCATTTAACAGTCAAAGATTCTACTGCACACGGAATTACTTACTGTTATCGATAGGACGTTTAACTGAATATGCTACAAACAGAAGACAATGTTCATGAAGCTGTTAATGTGCTTTCGGTTTTTCAGTGCATTTTTAGGGGGAATATTTTCGGCAATCGGTTTATTAAGATTTCGCCAGTAATCATATCTGCCAGTCATGGGAAACCTTCAGAGAATTTGCGTTTCACGGCAATATGGTATGGCCCCTGAAAAACAAATGCGCATCACGGGGCGTAAGGGACGCCGGGAGTCGAATTCGACTATAAATAGCGGCGCGATATCAACAATAGATCAGTCTGCTTGGAGTGCAGGTAGCACGTATTCTTAAAGTCACAACACCCAACACCTGGTGAAGACGACTGGGTAACTCCTAAAATCGTTTTGCATAAAATGGAGTCAAGAGCTCGGCTATACAGCCTAAAACACATCGTTAGACAATCACGCCGGAGAAATCGGGAGCGATTCGATTGACAATATTGTCTTCTACGTAGCCTTCTACTGAAACAAAACGTAGACCATGAACTCTTCAGACCATAAGAGAACAGAAGTTCTCGAAATGTGGAAACACCGAAGAATCTTGAAGATTAGTTGCGTGGATCGAATTTATAAGGAGGAGGTAAGAAGCTGAATTAACAAAGAAATAAACTAGTTGCGCCGCTTTACTAAAGGAACAGATCATCTAACAGAACGCTAATGAACTGTCAGTTTGGTAATGATAGGCTATAATACTGTAATCATGAGCAAATGCTGCAGTAGTTAGTTACGATAGTGTAACGTGGAGGTCTGCCTGAAAGCCTTTAGACTCATAACCACAAAAAATCTATAGCACATTCTTGTCAATAGAAAACATTGTAACATAGAATTTAGCAAAGACAAAGTACTCGACAGACAACATAATTCTCTGACATATTAGGTTTATATAATAACTCCATAGCTATCACTACCACTTTGAATCCAAGCAAAACGGACAAGAGATCGGCCATCCCCGACAACCATCAAGCTATTACAATGTAATACCGTTGTGCAGCACTAATTATCAGTCGCTTCAGTATCAATGACAAGACCAGTCATACAAACGATGGAGACTGGACATGTTACGCGTTTTAATCGTGTACGAGGGCACGAGACATAAATTGTATAAAAATCGAGGGTGAAAAAAATCGTGGTATGTGAGATTGGCTGTCGACTTGCCTTTGGAAGGCGCTCCGATGCGATGCACTACGCCAGTAGAGACGGGTACGCGTCATGGGACCAAACCCAAGCCGGCCGGAATCCAGGAGGAGCTTGCTCCTGCGAGGTCGGCAAGCCGGCGCACACTGCAGCGCCGCGGGCGAACCGCTCGGCGGCTGGCTAGGGGCACACCTGCGCATGCACGCATGCAGCCACGCGGCCGCCGCGTCTGCTCCCCACCACAGCGTCCTGAAGGAAGGGTGGGGAGGGGGCTGCAGCCCGAGGGGAGGGGAACGGGAGGGAAGGAAAGGGGGTGGGATGTGGTGGGGGAGGGGTGACTGCCACGCTGCCACAAGGGTGGAATCAATGTTGACAGCAGAACAGTGCTAATAGCGCAGGAAACGCCGAATGGGCAAACTGGTCAGCACACACGCAATGTTGACAAGGCGACTCTGCTACCTGGACACGGACGTGTGGGCACACATGCATACCGGCACGGGAGGTGCGTCGCGAGAGAGACAATGTGCTAGATTCGGGCGAGTGCATGGTGTGTACAACAGTGTGTGGAAAAAGAGGGAGACGCCACGGAAGAGTTTGAACAGTAGACAGTGCAGTCGATAAATTTGTGTCCAGCGAAACCTACTTTTCCTTTATTACTTTAGTGAAGCCACGAATTTCCTTTGTTAATGACGTTACACCACACCCCATTCTCAACAGAATTGATTATCTGATAGTGTGTATTTGACGCACATAGATCAGAGAGAAGCGATGTTCTCCCTCTCAGTGTATTATTTGTACGCTAAACGGGGAAAAAGCGCGAATGGAATTTATTTCTTTTTCAGAAACACGAAAATTTCTTCTATGTTCCCTGTATTTGGAAATTTAAAGAGATTAGACACACAATAAAAATATTTAGGCGATACTAAAAACTGTCGACGAGTTTACAAATAAATATCGTGACCTTAGAGCAGCATAAGCTCAAAGTACTTACGTCGCACTTTTATAAAGTGGAAATTGGCTTGTTTGGACTAAAATGTGTATCGTGTCGTTCCTGGACCAAATAATTAATGTGTAGTAGGATAATGTTTTCCCTGAACCTCTGCTAGAAGATAGGTATCTCTTGTGCCAGATTAAATAATATAAAAAACATGCTTGTAGGGTATTACAGAGTGTGTCCAATGATGAAAATAAAAATGTAACTTCGGGTATCGCTTAATTTAGTTACATATTTGGTTGTTTGCCTTCGGTAGATTCAAATTTACTTACCTCAGGGTACATACATACTTTCATGATGCAATTAGGAAACCTGGCAATGCTTCGCAGCTGGTAATTATGTTTAGGAACTGGATATGTGTCTTATTCTAATGTAACACTACGAACTGTGTCAGGACGCAAATTTTGGCATCTCGTTTCGACTTCGCCAACACTGAAAGTGTGGAACTTGAAATTACAATAAAGCATACAGACTATAATCGAAAAAGACTAATTTCCATTCGTTTTCTGTTGTTATTGTTGTTTTTAAGTTTCTTTAACTTTTTAACTTTTTCTGTAGGCACTACATTACAAAACTACTGAATGTACACCATTCTTTCGTTCTTTGCAGTAACATGTGGTAAGAGCATGAACTGATTTTCTGAACTATAGTTTCTTGAAAGCGTAACATATAACAGACCAAATCGAAAACTTGTCTAATTTTTTAATTTCCTTACTATCGTAGTTAAGAACGACTGCTAGGCTGGAAACAAAACGGCAAAGTTGTAGAGCCATAGACCATACGAAGTGTCCAATAAGATACAGAACAGCTCTTGAAAAATAAACTGCAGAGGAAAAGTGGCGTGACGAAAAATAGGTTGAAGGAGATAGAAGAGGACTTCAACTAACACAATACCCGAAAGTCTTACAGAATAAACAGAGAAAAAGGTGACAGAACATGAACGACCGAGCTTATATTTTAGAGGACCAGACGTACGCTGGAAACAAATCTGAAGAATAGTGAGAAATATTAGCACAATACTGTGACACACTTCTCATCTGTGACACGCCAACGTATAGGCTACAGTTCGAAAAACTAGACCCTAACCTAGATTCTTAACCCCAGCACACGAAGATATCGTGAACTCATTAAAATACAGAAGTATTACATGGCATATGGGGAAGGTGGACTGATTTCAGAAATCAGTATATGGGACTATTAAAAATTAAGAGGAAGGAAGTAAAACTGGCTTTAGCATGCTGTCGACATCGGAGTCGTTAGAGACGGAACACAAAAACGGATTGTTTGAAGGGTGAGAAAGTAAATCAGCCGCGCCATTTCGAAGGAACCGTCCCCGGAGTGATTTAGGGAAATCACTGAAAACCTAAATATCGAAGGCCAGACGCAGATTTGAAGCGTCACCCTCTCAAATGTGAGGCCACTGTGCTAATCACTGCGTCATCTCACTCAGTATGAAAACTTTACACCAACAATAAACAGAATGTTGGTAAACGTTTAGGTTCAAATGGCTCTGAGCACTATGGGACTCAACTGCTGTGGTCATAAGTCCCCTAGAACTTAGAACTACTTAAACCTAACTAACCTAAGGACATCACACACATCCATGCCCGAGGCAGGATTCGAACCTGCGACCGTAGCGGTCCTGCGATTCCAGACTGTAGCGCCTTTAACCGCTCGGCCACTCCGGCCGGCGGTAAACGTTTTCAGAGCACAGCACCTCATAGCAGTTTTATTTTTTCTCACGGTCGGATTTAAAAGGAAGCGAATAAATTATTGTTTCAAAGCATATAAATTCTATGTTCATCTGGAAGATTAGGAGCATTGTGTAAAAATTTGGAGCACATTGGCAAAAAAAATTTCTAGACTTTTGCTAACAACTTTTCGCCTGATATACAGGATGAGTCACGTACGACGTAACACTCCTTTTATTTCGTAAACGGTTACAAATAGCTACAAATATCGAAACGCGGTTTCCGGCAAACGTCACAGCGCCGAGGGCAACGGATTTCTTCCTTTGTTAACGTTTCTATGGCTGGTATCAACGGAGAATTTGAAGCAAGTCCTTTTTTTTAAAAAAAGGAACTGTCTACTTTTTATAACTACATACGACAACTCGTGAGAAATTTGAGATTTGTGATAAGTTCCTATGGTACCAAACATCGATCCCTAGGCTTACACACTACTTAATCTAACTTAAATTAGCTTACGCTAAGGACAACACACACACACCCATGCCCGACGGAGGACTCGAACCTCTGACGGGTGGGGGTGGGGGGAACAGCGCGGACCGTGGCAAGGCGCCTCAATCCGTGCGGCAACTAGTGAGAAGGTACCTGCAGTGATACAGCGTTTGTTGAGGTGGGCGTTCAAAACTGTCGTAAAAAAGTTCGAGAAATTTGAGAGCACTGTGACCGGAATCGGCGTTACCGGTACAAACACCGCCAAGCAGATCTCTAGTGCTACGCTGTTTCTGAATGTCAACACATTTTTACGTTTACTTATTTACACTGCAGGTCACTCATTTCTGCTTCTACATTCGTTGCGTGCAGACTTGTACACCAGGAAGGAGAAGCTGGATGTACTACTTTTAATGGAGAACCTAAAATAAATGCCCTAAAAACAGTACAGCGGTATAGGGCTATCTATCCGTATCGCCTATATCTGACGCGCCAAGCAATTGCACGAATTATTAAGACGCTAGCGTAGACAGGCTGCTTGAACGTCAAAGGGAGGACGGGAAAAAAGGCTGCAACTGACATAGAACACGAAGAAGCTGTTCTGGGTACGCACAGTGGTACGAGACAAACTGCTAAGGAATGTGTAATCAGCCAGACGAGTCTCATTCGCATAGTTCATCGAGAGAATTTCTATCCCTGTCATCTGTCTCTACATCAGGCACTCGACGACCGTGATTTAGAACGTCATAAAGAATTTTGTCTTTTTATCCTTCAGCAACTGAGAGAAGACCTTACGTTTTCCTAACGTGTGCTTTACCAATGAAACAACGTGTATTAACCACGCTGTTGTTAATTCGGGTAACAAGCACTATTGAGCAGCCGAAAATCCACACTGTTTTGTCACATGCAATATCAAGGACTTGGAGGGCAAACGTATGGTGCGGCATCATAGCGAATTACATTGTACCTTACTTTATCTCAGGCACCCTGCAGGGACATTCGTACGCACACTTTCTGTCGAACGTGCTGCCGGTACTTCTAGAAGAGGCACCATTGGATATTCGACAGTGTATGTGGCTGCAACGGTTGTCCAGCTCACTCGTCCTGTGTTGTAGCGCAGCCACTGAATGAGAAATTTCCTGAACGAAATTCTGTTGTCAAATGGCCTGAGAGGCCCACCACTTTGACTCCTCTTGATTTATTACTGTGGGGAGCTCACAAACTTGCAATCTATGACGCAGCCCCAACAACGCCAGACTGTATGTGTCATCGAATCTCAAGTGCATTCTCTACCATGTCATCCACTGTGAATACAGCTGTTCATCGTTCTTTCGAACGGCGATTACAAATGTGTCTTTCAGTCCATGGTCACCATCTTGAACACATGCTTAAATAAATGCTACATTTATATTTAAGAAAGACAAAATTTATCTTACGTGATTTGGGCGATTACCAAATCATTGTTAGTATACTGTTTATCTCATTTACATTTGTATGCAACTGCATTGCAATATCAAATAAGACTACAGCGTGTATTGCAAGCAGCTGATAACACCTGATAACACTCTCATGAAGCGCTTACGTTCAGTACGAAATGACATTTTTCTAAGAAAAGTATTTATTTTGTACAAGAGGACACCAAAGTACTTTTAATAAAGTGTTCAGTCCAACAAATGTATCCCATACGACATACAGTAATTGAGAGCAGTGTAGACAGAGAAAGTTGTCCGACAGCGTATATTTTACCTCTAAGAAGCACACATCCACGTCAAGGAGAGACAAGTTTAACCTTCCTTTTAACATTTAGATATTTAATATAGTACTTGCTTTTTGAAACGTATAGGACTTCTTTAGCTTTGTAGAATGAACAGCTGATTCAGTAATACAGTAGTTGCTTTTTGAAACGTATAGGACTTTCTTATCTTCGTAGAATAGACAGTTGATTCATCTGTTTCAGCTCATGTAAATCTGGAAGGAGGCGAAAATCTGAAATAGTTTATAAGCCTTTTGTGATGCGATAGGTTCTAGCCCATTTCATATTTCAGTAAGCAACATCTGTAGGTGAACCTGCATCTAACGTCTTAAGGGGACAATAAAGCCTTATTCTCGTAGCACAGTCCTACCCTACTGTATGAAACCACGACGCCGGTCCGAGACGCCTGCTTTGCAGTGTTCGCAACACTAATGACGTTTCCGGCCACCATCCTTTTACATTCTAGGATATTTCTCGAATATTATTACGACATGTTTCAACGTCAACTTTCACGAGCTCTATAACACTGCAACTGTCTTCTCAAGAGCTATCGAATGACGTTATAAAGATTATACGGCTCCATTTAAATAAAGGTACTTACTTCAATATCTAAGTTGATACCAGTCCGCAGGGGGCTCCCATCTTGGGAGCATGTGGGTGGCAACCACACGGGCCCTTAGCTAAGCCTGGCATTACTTCCACTTACTTGTGTCAGGCTTCTCTTGTTTCCTTTCCTATCCGGCCTCCCTTGGCCAACTCTTGGTTTCTTCGACCCCAACGGTATTAGGTTTCCGAGGCCCAAGGGTATCTTTCACTTTCCTCTCTCGTATCTATTATCTACCCTTCGACCCAACGGCGAAGCGAGCGGAAGAAGAATCTTACATCCCAGGTTCTCAACGATCGTGGAGGCGGAAGAGGTCATGCCAGACGAACTGGCTGTAAAGGCGCCATTCAGCCATCTTTGAGCTCGAGGCAGTTCGTTGCAGCTCTGGTACCTGAAGTCACATGTCACATACATATGTGCCGTGATGAATTGTTCCAGAATCATAGTGTGTGGGTCACTTCCTCGCAAGCTGTAATCCACCTTAAACAAATTCACGCAAATGGCAAATTCTCCAATCATTTCCTCTAAGACCAATGGCGATGGGATAAGGACGATGGTAGCAGGCTCAGAGTGAGGCTGGAAGCCACTAGTCTGGACCTGCGCATTGGCGGCAGGTGTGTGATGGTCGCCTTCTTGAGAACCCGTGTGACTACTCGGGAATTCGGTTCTGCATCTGCGACTGGGCAGGCCTATTTAGGATGACCGCTGCCCACCCTGAATGGGGAAGGCCCTAGAAAATGTGGGCTAAACATCGGAACCGGGCTGGGAATCCGCACCCAGTAGGTCACTCCTTATACTGCGGACGTAAACAAAAGATGAATGAAATGATTATGACAATTGGGACATGGAATGTCAGGACCCTCCTGGACGTGAACAATTACAGGCCAGAGAGAAGCACCGCTCTTATCACCCAAGAACTAGCCCGGCTAGATATAGAAATAGCTGCCTTGAATGAGACAAGACTCTCAGGTGAGGGACACACTAGTGAGGTACGTTCAGGGTACACCATCTTCTGGAAGGGAAAGGATGCAGGAGAACCACGCATCCATGATGCAAGATTTGCCGTAAAAACGAAAATAGTGAAAGATCTTCGACTTACACCTGTCCCAATTATGAGAGACTGATGACTCTTGGAGTACCCATTGGTTCAGACAGTTTCATCACCTTCGTCTCCACATATGCTCCTACTTTAGACAGCGATGAAGACACAAAGAATCAGTTCTACCACCAACTGAACAGTACTCTCTCTAAGATACCCATTAAAGATAAATTAATTTTACTTGGTGATTTCAACGCTAGATTGGGAAGGGACAACCGTTTTTGGAGAGACGTCATGGGTAAACAAGGGGGCGGAAACTGCAATGCAAATGGGTTGTTACTTCTTGGTCTACGTGCTGAGCACGAGCTTTTCATCTCCAATACCCAATTCCGCTTGCCTAACCGCTATAAGACCACATGGATGCACCCACGCTCCAAACATTGGCATCTTATAGACTACGTTATTACTCGAAAGCGTGACAAGAAAGACATTCTCATCACAAAAGCAGCACTAAACATCGATGAGTGCTGGACTGACCATAGACTTTTAGTCAGCCGTTTGAGAGTACCAAAGTATCGCAAGCCAGGATCCCACTTTTCAAACCCACCACGCAGAAAATTCAACATAAGCAGCCTGAACAACAAAAACGTTCTCTCACATTTCCAAGACATACTGTCTGAACAACTTAACAAAGCTCCAGCAACCACAGATGATGTCGAACAAGAATGGACCACATTAAAGAACATCATCAAAGAAACTGCTGAGAATGTCGTTGGTTTTAGTGCACGGAAAAGAAGTGACTGGTTTGATGACAACCATGGAGAAATCCAAGCCATCATCAATGCAAAGCGGAATGCTTACCTATCCCCTGCTCAAGATCTGACCTGCGCAGAATAGAAAGCAACTTTCAAGAACTCAAGCAGAAATGTTAAAGTGAAATACGAGCAATCAAGAACAAATGGTGGCAACAGAATGCCACAGAACTCCAAAATCTTTCCGATGCAAGGAACCTGTGTGGCTTCTACGCTGGTATTAAAGAGCTGTATGGACCTATCCGCTCCTCATCAGGTCTACTGAAAGCTACTGACAACTCCACCATTCTTACTGAAAGTCAGGACATCTTAAATCGTTGGAAAGAGCTCTTCAGCTCACTGTTAAACCGCCCTTCTACTGCCGCTGGAGATTTTCTCAAAAATGTCCCACAGCACCCTCCACAATCCTGGATGGCTGATTCTCCAACTTTTCAAGAATTTTGCAAGGCTCTCAAGAGTGTGAAACCTGGGAAGGCACCTGGACCTGACAACATCCCAATGGAGCTTATTGAGGGTGGCGGCTTCCCTCTAGACTCTTCTCACTCATTCTATTAATGTGGGAAACCCGCAAGGTACCAGCTGACTTGAAGAACTCCAGAATTGTCACCATCTTCAAGAAGGGTGACAGAAGCGTCTGTGGTAACTGCCGGGGAATATCTCTACTCTCTGTCACTGGCTAAATTTTTGCAAGAATCCTTTTAAACCGTCTCCAGACACTGTCAGAGACTACACTACCTGAGTCTCAATGCGGGTTTCGACCTTCAAGAGGAACAGTTGACATGATTTTCTGTGCACGATAACTACAGGAGAAGTGCAGGGAACAGCAAAAGTCTCTACTACCTGTTTTCTACGATTTAGAAAAGGCCTTTGATACTGTTCCCAGAGAACTACCCAGAACATATTGTTGACTTGATAGAAGCTCTCCACGATGATATGATTGGACAGGTCCTCTGCCAGAATGAAACAACTAGTGAATTCCCAATAACAAGTGGGCTTAAACAAGGATGCGTTCTGGCACCAACATTATTTGCATTGTATCTGGCAGCTATGCTTTACGAGACGTCCGTAAACAAGTCAGGTTCGATGGAGTATTATTCAACCAGTCCAGACTCCATTCAAAAAGGTACACTAGTACCACTCGTGTGACAGAGCTGCAGTATGCTGATGACAATGCTTCTCCAGCTCATTCACCTGCAGAGTTGCAGCAGGGCATACGAACAATTTGGTCTCTCCATCAATATTCCAAAGACAAAGGTGATGGCACAGCCAACTCCTGGCTCCTCCGTTCCTGATTTCAGCATATCCATTTGTGATACACCCTTGCAACAAGTGGACCATTTCCTCTACCTAGGAAGTATATTGTCATCTAACTGCTCATCTGGAAAAGATGTGGAGAACAGATTACGTGGTGCCCATGTATCATTTGGACGTCTTATAAAGCTTGTCTTCCTGAACAAAGACCTAACACCGTACACCAAACTGATTGTGTACAAAGCTGTAGTCATTTCCACCCTGCTATATGGTTGCGAATCCTGGACGTTATATCGCTGTGATCTGATGAAACTAGAACGCTTCAACCAACAGAAGCTAAGATATATCATGAACCTGAAATGGGATGACTTCATATCCAACACGGCTGTTCTTGAGTAAGCAAAAATGTGTAGCATGGAAGCTCTTATCATTGGGCATCAACTCAGATGGGTCGGACATGTCCAGCGGATGAAAAATGACAGACTTCCACGCCAAATGCTGTACAGCGAAGTGAACACAGGAAAAAGCCCACGAGGTGCCCCTCTCAAACGTTATAAGGATCAGTACAAGAAAAATCTGAAAAACTTGAACATCGATCCGAGTAACTGGTCCACAATAGCAGAAGATCGAAGTCGCTGGCGCTCGGTTACCTCAAATGCTCTTCAAAACTTTCAGCTGGAACGTCGAAGAATGGAGAATGACAAACGCCAGAGACGTAAACTCCTCCAGGCTCAGCCACGTCCTGCACCTTCCATCAGCTGTAATGTCTGTGGCCGCCTGTTCCACACTAGTATTGGATTGCTAAGCCATCAACGACACTTCCACGCCTGAACGGTGACAAAGGAAATCTCAGGAGAGAAATGAAACCTCGTATACGAGTATCAACCGACGACGACGACGACCAGAGCTGAAAACATTAATCAAACCAAAACATTTGTGCCTCTCGGCTTCTTAACATTTGTCGAAAACCGCCTTTGTAGGCATATATATTCACTGAAGTGTCAAAGAAACTGGTATAAGCATGCGTAATCAAATAAAGAGATATGTAAACTGGCAGAATACGCCGCTGAGGTCGGCAACGTCTATATTAGGCAAGTGTCTGGCGCAGTTGTTGGATCGGATACTGCTGCTGCAATAGCAGGTAATCAAGATTGAAGTGAGTTTGAACGTCGTGTAACATCGGCGACCGATCGATAGGACACGGAATCTCCGAGGTAGCGATGAACTTGGTACGACCATTTTATGAGAGTACCATGACTAACAGTAATCCAGGAAAACATCAAATCTCAGACATCACCGCGGCCGAAAAATGATCCTAAAATGATCCTGCTAGAACGGGTCCAATGACGACTGAAGGGAATCTTTCAACGTGACATAAGTGCAACCCTTCAGTAAATTGGTGCAGATTTCAATTCTGGGTCATCAACAACTGTCAGCGTGCAAACCGTTCAACGTAACATCAGTGATAGTTACTTTCGGAGCTGAAGGCTCACTCATGTACCCTTGATGACTGAATGAAACGAACATTTACGCCTCGCCTGGTCGCGTCAACACCGACATTGGACCGTTGATGACTGGAAACACGTTTCTCGTTTCAAATTGCATCGAGCGGATGCACGTGCACAGGTACGGAGACAACCTGATGAATCGATAGACCCTGCATGTCAACAGGGGACTGTCCAAGCCGGTGGAGACTCTTCAATGGTGTGGGACGTGTGCAGTTGGAGTGATATTGGAATCCTTGATACGTCTAGATACGACTCTAACTGGTGACAAGTACGTAAGCATTCTGTCTGATCACATACATCCATTCATGTCCGTTGTGCTTTCCGACGGACTTCGGCAATTCCAGCAGGAGAATGCGACACCCCACACGTCCAGAATTGCTACTGAGTAGCTCCAGGAACACTCTCCTGAGTTTAAACACTTCCGATGGCCACCAAACTAGTCAGACCTGAACGTTATTGAGCATATCTGGGCCGCGCGGAGTGGCCTTGCTGTTTGAGACTTCATGTCACGAGGAGGTTCGAGTCCTCCCTCAGTCATGGGTGTATGTGTTGTTGTAAGCATAAGTTAGTTTAAGTAATGTGTATGTCTAGGGACTGATGATCTCAGCAGTTTGGTCCCTTAGGGATTCACACACATTTGAACATTTTTTTAGCATTTCTCGGATGCCTTGCAACATGCTGTTCAGAAGAAATGTCCACCCCCTTGTACTCTTACGGACTGATGGACAGCACTGCATGATTTATGGTGTCAGTTCACTCCAGCACTACTTCAGACATTATTCCAGCCCATGCCACGTCGTGTGCGGCACTTCTGCGTGCTCGCGGGGCCTCTACACGATATTAGGTATACCACTTCCTTTGACCCTTCTGTGTATATATATATATATAAATGTAAACAGAATTTTGCAAAGTATGAGGTGAATCAGTCAAGATCTTTCGATGTTTTTGATAAAAATATCACAACTATAAAGTGGATGTACATTGATTGAAAGGGAAGTAAAGGGAGTCTTACTATTATTTGATGGAATAAGCGAAATGCACATACATTAATCTGTTAATTTTTTCTTTTTTTCTTTGCAAGATTAGGTTCATTATTCCCTGTTTAAGATTAAATAAAATGCTGCGTTCCCAATGTACATTCTCAGAAATATATTTCTCAAATTAAGACCTCTATTTGATACCAGTCAACTTCTCTCAGCCAGGAGAAACCTCTTTGCGAGCGCAAAGGGCTGCATCCGGCACGGGTTATTTTGCTGTTTAGGTAGCAGAATTCCCGACCATCTGTCCTGATGTTTAGTTTCTAACTGATCTCATTTCTGCTACTTTTCATTAGGTTCGTCTTTCTTGGATTTCCTCTCAGTCTGTATTCTGTACTCATTGTACTGTTCACTCCATTCGACACATCCTGTACATCTTCTTTCATCGAGGATAAAAATGTCGACAATGAGCCTTGAAATTCTTTCACCTTGAATTTTAATCTCATTGTACATATTGGCAGCCAGTCAAGGAATATTTTAGGGAATTAATTTAAAACATTTATTTCAAAGGCTGAGTCAAATCTTTGCAAGTGTACTCCGCGAGTAACTTCCACCGTGCCTACGTGATACAAGTCGCTAGTGTTTCAAAACCGAGGCAGTTCTGTCCAGTTTAAGCTGACAAGAGACGCCTTGAGCCCTCTGCTGAAACTACCAGAGAATTCACGCCATTGCTTTTAGCCAATAGCGTGCGCGGGATACCGATCACGTGTATGGACGCTGGAGTGTTCTGTGATGCAGAACACAGTTGCTTCTCTTTCTTGTGATCCAGACCTCGAGCAGAACAGACGTCTTTTGGGAAGGCAGAGCTTCTGGCTCTGCTTTTCACGACAGACCACGACAGGCCACCGACGTAAGTTAACATGAACCGCTTCACCTTCCGTTGCCCATTCCATTTAATTGTACGGCCTCCTAGACTGGCCTAAACCTGGTAACTTCCGCCCCTAGACGCACTCCTTGTACACAGCACATTAAATACATCCTCAATAATGTACCTAATTTCCTGTCTTGTCATTTAACAGCAGCCCTGTACGCCCACTCTCTAATCCTGACCGCACGACCTCCAGCAACCTGGCGTCACGAGGCATATGTAACAACCGCACTCCCCCTTTTCACAAACGCTATAAACATTAACATCACTCATGAACCTGTCCTTCAATTCAGTCACTGTTTCTTTGGCGTATAGATTGAACAGTGGCGGCAAAAGACTGCATCCCTGTCTTACACACTTCCTGATGCCAGGACTCCGTTCTTGGTCTGTCACGCTTATTGTTTCCTATTGTTGTTTGTGCGTACTATATACTACCTTTCTTCCCTGATAGACCTTGATTTTTCTCAGCACGTCGACCATATTGCACAATTTTACACTGTCGAACGCTTTTACCAGGTCAACAAATCCTACGAACATGTCTTTATTTTTCTGTAGTCTTGCTTGCATTATCAACCTCAGAACTGCACTCTGTTGCCTTTACCTTCCCTAAAATCAAACTGATCGTCATCTACAAATCCTCCATTGTCATTTCCGTTCTTCTGTAGATTATTCTTGCCGGCATGTAGGATGCATCAACTGTTAAGCTGACTGTGCAGTAATTCTCTTTTGAATTGTTTTAGGGATGTATTTCTGAGAGTATGATGCTACGTTGCCAGTCTCATACATTCTATACACCAACGTGAATAATAGATTTGTTTCCACTTCCCCTAATGATTTTAGAAATTCCGATGGAGTGTTTCTATCCCATCTGCCTGATTTGATTTTAAATATTCAAAAACTCTTTTAACTTCTCATTTCAGTTGTGGTTCCTCTACCTCTTCCTTATCGACTTCTGTTTCTTCATCTATCACATCATCCCCCTCATAGAGGCCATGTATTCAATGTACTCTCAATGAATTCGCTGTCTCCTCTGCATTTAACATTTGAATTCCCATAGTACTCTTAATGTTACTGTCCTTGCTTTTAATTTCTCTGAAGTCTGATTTGACATTTCTATGATGCTGATACACTTATTCTGACAATCATTTCATTTTTTATTTCTTCGTGTTCTTCATGTACCCATTGCGCCTTAGCTTCATTGTTCTCCCGATTTATTTCATCGTAAGTGACTTGTGCTTCGGTATTCCCGACTTTCCAGGGACGTTTTTGTACTTCTTTCTTCTGTCAAGCTGAAGGGTGTCAAGCTAAAGGTTGTAAACATGGAAACTATATTTATTGGTTGACAGAAACGCTGAAATATGCTTGGAGGGAATGGAGTACATTTGCTGATCTGTTACTGACCCCCAGCGCACTTGTGAGACCACATGCTCGCGGGGCGACTTTTCTTTCTAACAGACAACAAGCTGTAGTATGTTTCTCGAGTAGATTTCAAAACAATCGTCGAAGCTGAAAAGTACAGACGTCGCATTTTATTAAGTAATAAACTGATTTATTCGAACTATAATATATCCTGTGCAACCACTGGCAAACCTAATTAATGCGCAGCAACACAACGTTTCTCCTGAGTGTTTTAGCATTACCCTCCACATGTATTCCTCGGTTATTATATCTGTGCTTACACTTGCTTCTTATTCCTCCGAAACTGAAAATGACTATTGTGATTTAAAAACAAAATGCTTCATTTTTAAATAAGATTAAGTTCCCACATAGTTAATTGTTAACAGTATTACAAAAATGTGTATAGCCTGCATCAAAAAACAATTACAGATTGTTTCTTGAGTACTTCCGGAAAAGAAAGTAAATTAATTAGATCCACCGCTGATAAAAAAGTAGTACATGAAAGATATGTAAATACTCAGCTCGGAATCAGTCAAGTGATCACATCTGGAGGTGTTCATGAAGTTATCCGTTTGATGGATTGTTATTCCGACAGGCATGCTGCCAATCATTGGTTGCATGTTAAAAAAATTAAATGAGCAAAAAGTGATTTGACGTTGGTAATTTTTCGTCAGTTCAATTTCCCATTAGTGCTGATTGCAGTTAAATTAAGAGTAATGTTCTAGCTGCTTGTAATAATTCAAATGTAATGTGTGCGAAATGATCACATTTGCACAATGACACATCGTGTCAGACATTCCTCTCTA
Source organism: Schistocerca piceifrons (assembly GCF_021461385.2). Classification (NCBI taxonomy): domain Eukaryota; kingdom Metazoa; phylum Arthropoda; class Insecta; order Orthoptera; family Acrididae; genus Schistocerca; species Schistocerca piceifrons. Next base: position 599,884,061 of record NC_060141.1, on the reverse strand, counting down.
TATATTTTTCATTTATTATTCCCTTCTGTGACTGAAACTACACGCCACATTTAAGCGGGCGCAAAATCACCAAGATTGGCGATCTTTTACAGAAGCTCGAAATTTTGCGCGGACTTCAATGCCAGATGCTTATAATAGTTCCCACAATGAAACTTTGTCTCGAAACCTGGCATAAAATTGAAATATATTCTGGTCATATGTGAAGTACGCTAGCGGCAAGACGCAATCAGTGCATTCGCTGCGCGATATCAACAGAGGTACTATCGAAGGTAGTGTTGCCAAAGCATGGCTACTGAACACAGTCTTCCGACATACCTTCACCATAGATGACGAAGTAAATATTCCAGAATTCGAATCAAGGACAGCTACCAACATGAGTAACGTAGAGGTATATATTTTCAGAGTAGCGAAGCAACTTAAATCACCTATCGAAAGAAAGTCTTCCGGTCCAGATTGCATACCAGTTACTTTCATTTCAGAGTATGCTGATAGAATAACTGCATACTTAACAATCATACACAAACCGTACGTGAGACGTAAGATCCGTACACAAAGAATGAAAAGTTTCACAGGTCACACCAATATTTAAGAAAGGTAGTAAGGATAATCCAGTAAATTACAGGCCGATATCATCAACGTCGATATCCAGCAGGATTTTGGAACATACGTAGTGTTCGAACATTATTAATCACCTCGAAGAAAACGGTCTGTTGATAAAGAGTGAACATGGATTTAGAAAACATTGTTCTTGTGAAACGGAACTAGCTTTTTACTCGTACTAAGCGTTGAGTACTATTGAGAAGGAATTTCAAAAAATGGATCAAATGGCTCTGAGCACTATGCGAGCTAACGTTTGAGGTCGTCAGTCGCCTAGAACGTAGAACTAATTAAACCTAACTAACCTAAGGACATCACACATAACCATGCCCGAGGCAGGATTCGAACCTGCGACCGTAGCGGTCGCTCGGTTCCAGGCTGTAGCGCCTAGAACCGCACGGCCACTCCGGCCGGCAAGGAATTTCAAATTGATTCCGTATTTCTGGGTTTCCAGAAGGCTTGTGACAATGCACCACAGAAGCGGCCTTTAGTGAAATGGCGTTCTTATGAAATACCGTCTCAGTTATGTGACTGGATCCGTGATTTCCTGTCAGAGAGGTCACAGTTCCTATTAACTGACGGAAAGTCGTCGACTAAAACAGAAGTGATTTCTGGCGTTCCCCAAGGTAGTGTTAAACGCCCTTTGCTGTTACTTGTCTAAATAAACGATTTGGGAGATAATCTGAGCAGCTTTCTTAGGTTGTTTGCAGATGATGCTGTCGCTTATCGACCAGTAAAGTCATCGGAAGATCAAAACAGAAAATTGGCAGTTGACCCTAAATAACGAAAAGTGTGAGGTCATCCACTTCAGTGCTAAAAGGCATCTGTAAAATTTCGGTTACACGATAAATCAATCAAATCTAAAACCCGTAAATTCAACTAAATACTTACGAATTACAATTACGAACAACTTAAATTGGAAGGGACACATAGAAAATGTTGTTGGGGAGGCTAACAAAAAACTGCGTTTCATTGGCAGGACGCTTAGAAATAGCAGATTTACTAAAGAAATTGCTTACACTACGCTTGTCCGTCCTCTTTTAGAATACTGCTGCGTGGAATGAGATCTTTACCAGATAGGATTCACGGAGTACATCGAAAAAGTTCAAATAAGGGCAACACGTTTTGTATTATCCGCGAAACAGGGGAGAGAGTGTCACTGAAATGATATAGGATTTGGCGTGGACATCATTAAAGCAAAGGAGTTTTTCGTCGCGGCGGAATCCTTTCGCCAAATTTCAATCACCAACTCTCTCCTCCGACTGCGAAAATATTTTGTTGACGCCTACCTACATAGGGAGATTCATCACGATAGTAAAATAAAAGAAATCAGAGCCTGCACGGAAAGATGTAGGTGTTCAATTTTGCCGCGCTCTATACGAGATTGGAATAATAGAGAATTGTATAGGTGGTTCGATGAACCGTCTGCCAGGCACTTAAATGTGTGTGCTTTCCGTGTTTTGTACATGCCATAATGATGTGACTGCGGGCGTCTGCCTTGTGACAGCCGGCCGGGGTGGCCGAGTGGTACTAGGAGCTACAGTCTGGAACCGCGCTACCGCTACGGTCGCTGGTTCGAATCCTGCCTCGGGCATGGATGTGTGTGATGTCCTTAGGTTAGTTTAAGTAGTTCTAAGTTCTAGGGGACTGATGGCCTCAGAAGTGAAGTCCCATAGTGCTGAGATCCATTTTTTGCCTTGTGACTGTGCAGATCTTCCTTAATTTTCACCATCCAAAGACATTTCCTGACATTCAGTTCATAAGACCACTGAAGCCGTGATTGAGCTTGCGAGTATAATCTTCTGTCTGCCTATGTATTAGTCAGTGGATGCACCATATACCTGGAGTACACTCCTCGATCAGGTGACTGAAATCATTGTGACATAGAATATGAGTAGGAAAAAGGCCTTTGGGAATAATTTCTTCTAAGGCAACATGATATCCACTATTGTGGGTCTAACATGAGCCTTGAAACACATTAAACCATCTTTTTGAAACCTAGCCATGGGAATCTGAATTTGATTAAAGTATCAATTTCCAATTCATTAGCCCTACATCAGTTGGGCTTCTACAGTAGTGACTTCCTTCCATGTGCTTAATTTCCAATTTCTCAGTTGGGCAAGTACTGCCGTACATAATATAGTTTTATTCATTAAAGGGTCGGTGAAAGATCTATGTTTTAATATTACAGGTATCTCAAAATTTTGATATGGTAGAGCTATGTAGACGGTACAGGACTCATGAGGGTACTACGGGAGCTGTTACTCCATGGATAAACGTAGTGAGACTGTCCAGTTGGAACAATATGGGATAAGTAGTTTCCCACGGACGTTTGTTCAAGAAGAGCACATGTGATTTCCTCAACCTTCCTTTTATAGCCGACTATGCGGTTTGAAAAGGGCTGCTGAAAACCTTAATGGCCATAAGTACACAGTCGTCGATTTTGAGATTGTAGCATGTATTGCTGCTGCCAACATCTATAGATCTCACGGCAAAACTCCTTTGCCTCTGCTGTAGGACTAAATCGTAAATATTAACATTCGTGAAATTCTGTGTCACTGATTTCTCTAATAATAATTCTTATACGGGTCAAAAGAACTAAGCATAATATTGCTTCTCTACAATGCTCAATTGTTCGCTAGGGTTGACGAAATAATTGTCTACATTATGTACGTAGTAGTAATACTTCACAATCGAAGATGTGAACCTCAAGCCGAAGAATATGCTTAACGAAAATAATCATAATAAGGACCATGAAGTTATGTAATGCGTCATAATTGTGTATTTGGTGCCCTGGTACCTGTTCTTTATCTTTTGATTCTAATTTTGTACTAATAACAAACTTTACAAGTGTCGATATACACCTTAGTCACTAGCCTATACATGGACATATTATTAATTAATATTAATAATAACTATAACTCCAGAGATTAATTAATATTTCATACCATGAAGTGGGTACATTATTTTTAATAGGATGTATAAGATGCTGAGAGGTTGGAAAATAGGACAGAACTACGAGACTGGCGGTTTGTCTACAAATTTGATTTCACACAGACATCTAGTTTTCTCAAACCTCTGTGTCTGTATTTTGGGCTTTTACTTTTGTCAGTGCTTAACATGTATTTAAAATACGTACGAATGCTCTGCGATCCTGAGTAGCAATATCAATTATCAAAGTAGGTATTCCGTTCTGCTTGTGCCATCCACTCGCTGACTGATGGCGTTTTATTAAACGAACTGTAAAATGGCTTAAAAGCCCATTTCACAACTTGACCACTTCTTCTTTAGTCCAATTCCTTTCACATTACTGACAATCAACTATTTTCCGTTTGTGCAGGTACGATATTTTAGTGATACAATACAAAGTATTATCTTGCAGGTGTGTTCTAATTTAGCAGTTTGAATTGAACGATGACCTTTATCCAAATAATGAACCTCGCATCAAGTTACTTAAAATCTGAAAATGATTCAGTAGCCTTCAGCTATCATGCTGCAAATTAATTAATGAGCACTCAGCTCTCTTTTTAATTACAGTGATGGTGTGTTCACCTTCATGCTCTTATCTGGTGTGTCTGATTAATTTGAATCCAATTATGGAAACTTTACGATGTGCATTCATTTCACGAATTTCTGTAAACAAGTTTGCTAGCATTATTTCAAGATTTAACATTTCGAGAACGACTTTTGAAACTGGATGTGTCATTAAATGTTTGTATCCGAAAACCAATTCGTTTTCTGTGTAATATGTCTCAAGTAACAATTTCTGGAGTGGGAAGTAGTAACGCTCTTATCGGATTCCGCGCCGAACTCCGGCATCAGCGGAGCAGACGATTTCACATATGTACATTTATATCTTTTCAGTGCTGTTCCGCGTGTATGCCAATAGAGTGTCTCATAAATCAGTGTGACGTCATTATTGGTAGATACTATCTTTAGTATTGCCGTTAATACAACTATTACAAATTATTTTTTCATGGACAACTGAATTAAGTGATTATAACAGTAATTCGGTAATGGTTAAAACGTGTTTCCAACTGGCTTATTTATAACCAAGAACAAATGATTTAGCTGAAGACCGTCAATATCTGCAGTAAATGTAACAACGCCGTGTGTGCCTCTGTATATTTTAATTACTTTATTATGAAAGTTTCATACTGTGGCGTTTCAACATGTTGTTTTTGTAACTGAGCTTATATAAATGGTGAATCATCAAAGTGCTATAGCTCAAAAGCAAGATGAACTTACGGCTCAGTAAGGTGCTATGGAACAAACGCAAGACACGATGGCACAAAAGCCAGATTGTAGTGTAGCAGAAGTTGCTGAGATTTCAGGGAGGCAGGATGGGCATGCAAAATAATTAACTGATGAAATTACTGCATTAATGCAGACGTATTCTGGTTTACTACAATCCGTGTGGGAACGTTATACAGGATTTGGAGATCTCCAGAGAAAACAGAGCGAACTGTGGAACACGGTTCAATGCCTTTAAAGAAGAAGTGGGAAAATTCAGTCTTGGACAGAATTATTCGACTAACAAAGATATAGATTTCCCGATTAAGATGCTAGCAGACGAATTTACTTTCAGGTCTGCAGCAAAAGGTGAGCAACTTACGCAGTTAGTTGAAACAAAAGTGGGAATCAATACAACAAACCTCTATAGAAGTTCACGAAATGTGAAAATACACGGATACTTCTGAGGTAAATTAATTTCTGGAGATTGATGAAAAATTTAGCCAGGAGCATTCACACAGGCGAGCTGTACATAACGAATAGCTCGCGCAAATAAAATAGGATCGAGCTGAAGTGAAAGATACTGTCTGGCGCAACGTATCGTAAACGGATTCTGAAAGAAACTGTTGTGTAGAACCGATGCGCGGAAAGTAGCACGTACGCAGTCACATTCATTAGCTAACGGATCATCAAACGTATTGTGCGATGCGGTGACAGCGCCAACTTTTGCTAATATGATGCTAGAAACTAAATCTAACAAGGCATAGAAATTGACAAGCATTCTTTACTGCGCGAAGAAAAGGCTGTAGTAGTCCTCCGCATGGGGAAAACTATATTTAATTGTAGCAAGTGAAAAGTGGAAGCTGGTCTCGTCAAGAACGATTTTTGGTTCATGGAAAATATTGCCAGTGGATCAAAGTACATGAGAATATCAAATCATTATAGCAGCAGTCAGAAATAGTCATTGAATGAAACACTGAACAGCAATTTGAATCAATGTTCTCACAATTCAGAAATCGGATTTAGTTATTGTTTTACTGAAGCATGCCAAAGTATCTGAAGAAACATTCACTCATAAAAGGCTATTTTTCTCATCTTAACACTCTACCTTACGCACCATCCGGTCCACCTACGTACTCCCATTTGTTGATCGAAACGGGCAATTGTTGCAAAGGAGGCCCGGAAGATAATGGTGCCTATATACTGTCTTGTCTGGGTACATTATGGATAAAGGGATTATACGTTCATATGGATTTGAAAAGAAACGATGACCGATAAGTCTTATAGAAAGAACTGAACTGTTTTAAAAATGATAAGTGTAGAAATAAGTGTAGAGTTTAATTCTGTCATGAACCATTCCAGGTATTATATTTGTTCATACTCAAAGCGAGGTGGCAGAATAAACTAACCAATGAGAAAGGGAATGACTCTTCTCAAAACAGTAAAACAGCTCAGGTTAATTTAAGTGTAGTATTGAATTGAGCTGCTGAGGAATCTGTTCAGACACTGTTATTTCATATTTAATACAAATAAATATTAACAGACCAATTTTCATTTTGTTCCTTTTGTTTCTGAGAATAATTGTGAAAATGAAAGTGATAATATGTATGTATAGAGATATATGTGATATTTGCAAACAAAGACAAAATTAAAATTTGATTTCGCTTGAATTAGCGGCCAAAATAAAGTTATGATCAAGCAGCTTAAAAGCTACCGAGCGAGATGGCACAGTGGTTAGCATACTCGATTCGCATTCTGGAGGACGGTGGCCCAAACCCGCGTCCGGCCATACTAATTTAGGTTTCCCGTGATTTCCCTAAATCAATTCAGGCAAATGCTGGGATGGTTCCTTTGAAAGGGTATGACTGACTTCGTTCCCCATCCTTCCCTAATCCGATGACCTCGCTGTTTGGTCCCACCCACCATATCAACCAACCAACCAAACAGCATGTGAGGTAAGGAATTTAGACTGTTATTGTGAGACAATCTATAACAACTAATACAAGAGAAATAGGTTTCCCTATAGACCGTCTTGGTGCTTGCCTATCAGTTTTGAGTAATCGATTCATTTCCCATGAGCCTGAATCCTGACACAAGCAGCTCATTCTGAGAGTGTGTAAGTAAAAGTAGAAGCACTTCATGGGCTATTCATGTCATGAAATACAAAGATAAGATATTTCAGACCAGGGTAAAATACTTAAGTACAAACGAACGGTGCTGAAGGTTTCCCTATTTTAATTTTTTGAAGTAGAAAATGGACTCTTGTACAACCAAGGTAACTGCGAAGAAACCATGGGTAACAGAAGAAATACTTCAGTTGACGATGAAAGAGTAGGAAGAGCAGGTAAGTGAAGACGAAATGGCTCCATGAAAAATGTGAAGGAATCGAAAAAGAAATGATGCTCAGTAGGACTGCTTCAGCATACAGGAAAGTCAAAACAACCTTCGGTGACATTACAAGCAAGGGTGGTAAGGTAACGCGTGCAACGGGAATTGCACTGTTAAATGCAGTGGAGAGAGCGGCTAGAAGGAGTACATTGAAAGCCTCCATGAGAAGGAAGATTTGCCTGATGCGATAGAAGAAGGAACGGCAGTCGATTTAGAAGAGACAGGGGATCCAGTATCAGACTCAGAATTTATGAGAGCTTAGGAGGACTGAAGATCAAATAAGGAAGAATGATTAGATAACGTTCTATCAGAATTCCTAAATTAATTGGGGGAAGTGGCAAAGAAACGACAGTTTACGTTGGTGTGTAGAATGTATGAGTCTGGCGAGATACCATCTGACTTTCAGAAATGTATCATCCACACAATTCCGAAGATTGCAAGTGCTTACAAGTGCCAAAATTATCGCAAAATCAGCTTAACAGCTCATGTATTCAAGATGCTGACAAGAATAATGCAAATGCACAGAAGAATGGAAAAGACAATTGAGGATATGCTAGATGACGACCAGTTTGATTAACAAAAGTAAAGGAACCAGAGAGGTAATTTTGACGTTGCGGTTGATGATGGAAGCAAGACTAAAGAATATTCAAGACACCTTCGTAGGATTTGTCGACACGGAAAAAGCGTTCGACAATGTAAAATGGTGCAAGACGATCGAATTTCTGAGGAAAATAGGGGTAAACTATAGGGACAGACGAGTAAATACAATATGTACAACAACCAAGAAGCAATGATAAGAGTGGACGACCAAGAACGTAGCGCTCGGATTAAGAAGGGTGTAAGGCAGGGATATTGTCTTTCGCTCCAACTGTTCAGTCTGTACGTCGAAGAAGCAATGATGGAAATAAAAGAAGGGTTCAGGAGTGGAATTAACATTCAACGTGAAAAGTTATAAATAATAGCGATTCACTGATGACATTGCTATCCTGAGTGAAAGTGAAGAAGAACTACATGATCGGAACGAACAATCTAAGAATATGGATTGAGAATAAATCGAAGAAAGACGAAAGTAATGAGGAGTAATAGAAGTGAGAACAGCGAGATATTTCACATCATGATTGATGGTTTCCATGTAGATGAAGTTAAGAAATTCTGCTGCCTAGGCAGCAAATTAAACGATGACGGGCGGAGCAAGCAGGAAATCAAAAGCAGACTATCACTGGCAAAAAGGGCATCCTGACCAAGAGAAGTGTACTGGTATCAGACACAGGCCTTGATTTGAGGAAAGAATTTATGAGAATGTACGTCTGGAGTACAGAACTGTATGGTAGTTGAACATGGACTGTGGGAAAACCGGAACAGAAGAGAATCGAAGAATTTGAGATGTGGTGCTACAGACGAATGTTGAAAATCAGGTGGGCCGATAAGGTAAGGAATGAGGAGGCTCTGCTCAGAATCGAAGAGGAAAGGAATATGCGGAAACCACTGATAAGAAGAAAGGGCAAGATGATAGGACATCTGTTAAAACACAGGGAGTGACTTCCATGGTACTACGGTTCTAGAGGGAGCTGTAGAGGGCAAAAACTGTAGAGGAAGACAGAGCTTGGAATGCATCCAGCAAATAATTGAAGACGTAGGCCGCATGTGCTACTCTGAGATGAAGAGGCTGGCACAGGAGAGGAAATCGTGGCCGACCATATCAAACTAGTCAGAACACTGATGACCCAAAAAGCTTTAGTCCAATAGGTGTCACGTGGTTGATGATTAAAGGTTTTTCGTTTTTTCAGGGAAGGTATTTTGATATTATGATGACACAAAAAAAGTGTTATCTCGTGTGTGTGTTTTTGTTTAGCAGTCTGAATTGAACAACAGCCATTATCTAACTAATGAACTTCAGATCACAATACGTAATGTATGAAAATAAATCAGTAGCCTTCAGCTATTCAGATGCAAGTTAATTATGGACCCCCTCAGCTCCGTTTGAACGACATTTATGGTGCGTTCAGCTTCGTCCTCTTTTTTGGTGTGTTTTATTAATAACGAAATCCAATTATGGGAAATTAGGAGCGACATTCATTTTAGCAAGTCCGATAACAAGTTTGCTATCGTTACCACAGGATTTAACATTATTAGCACCACACAGGACTGGCGAGGACGGGTACACTATACACCCTTTTCAACTATCCCGATGTATTTCGTCAACGCATTAGATTATTTCGATTGCGCAAGAACTTTTCAGTTCGCAGGGAATATTCTTCTGTGACTGTCCTGTAGTTATTACCATGTTTGAAATCTGCACATAACGGACAGTGGCCTAAGAACATTTATGAGTTAATCTGCTGGTGTATATGGCTTCCACATACTGGCACGTTAACCTACTAATGAAGGCATGTAAGCTACCATTCGACGATTCAAGTGAGCTCATTTCTGTGCGTTATTCCTTTAAATACTAATCTTCTGTCTTTTTGAGACACTGACGGTGAAAGAAACTTATACATTCCTCTGCTACTGTGAAACCCACTTCGTACAACTTATCTGATCAGTTTACCACCGCACTGGACATTAACTCAGTCTCAGACTTGATTTATATTTGTCTAACTCTTTTGTCTGCACTCCAAAAGTAAAATCATTGTGTAAGGAACTCATTAGGATGGAGGATATTGTCGATGTGGAAATTCATGAGGCATCTTCGAAAGTCACTGTACATTTTTTGAGGAAACCATAGGAAATCTATTATTTTGTAGGTGAACTTGCGATAGAGTTTTGCTCTTCCCGAATGTGTATGCAGTGCTTTAACTACCTCCCATTCTCCTGACGAGATGCTTCTTGATAATTTACGACCCCAGAGGGTAAAGATGTTAACACAAGACATTGTCGTCACCATCTTCCGTAGTCATTGCAACTGTCTGTAAGATTTCGTAAAATAAGTGGTTTAATCAATTATTAATTTTGGTCTGTACATTTTATCGGTAAATCGGAAGCACATTGACAGTGCATTGAAGGCGTGATCCAGATGTACAGAATGAAGTAACAAGAGCAGACGTTATAACTTAGAATCTATATCCTGTATAACTGCGTGACAATATCTCCGGAGCTACAAAGAGGAAACCGTAAAAGAGTTTCATGGAAAACACAGTGCCATTAGGGCGAAATGTGAACACTACAAGGAAGTGAAGCATTTAAATACTTCACTACAAGACAGAAAAAAATAATGTTGTCTTTAAAAAACTTGTATCTGCCTGCTGAAATTCTCTGTTTAGTAATCGTGTAATGTATGTTTGTAAGTCCACAGAGAGTGTACTTTTATTACATTTACCTTCCTCAGTAGTTAGTCATTTCACTTATTATTTCGTAAGTTACACAGAGGACCCCGTGTGTGGAATAAGCTATCGGTGATATAAAGAGGTTGGGGGCGGGCGGGGGGGGGGGGGGGGGGCAGGAACAGCCTGATAAGCTTCTAAAGACGTTTCTGTCTTCACTTTTAATGTAATCATATGCTTTTTAATGGTGTTTGCAATGTACGGAAAAGACGAGTCCGGTGATACAACGTTTGTTAATGCTTGCTTTCATTCGCCAAAGTATCATAGAAACGTCCCAAAGGAGAAGTAACCAGAATGGGATGTTGCATTGTGAATTCGGGCAAGTAGGGCCCTCTCGCCTGACCATGAATAATGATTACGAAAACCCATTTGAAGTGGTTTTCGGAAGCTTCTTGTGATCCGCTGATGTTCCATCCGCAGTAATCGTGGCTGGCTCTGAAATTATGTTCTATGAAGAAGGGCCAAGTAGAAATACGTATTATCTTAGAAACTCGCGTCTATCTTGGAGTATAGGGGACTGAGCCTGGCACAAGTGTCCCATTTGGTGGTGTCTGTTACACAACAGTCGATTCCGGTTGCCTTGTGTTCTAGTCTGGACACATTTGTCCATACTTTTCCCTAAAGTGTCAACGGGCACGTTAACAAGCAATATACACCGTCAAGTCACGTGAATGTAATCTTATGCAGTGCGGACCTACGTGAGACGCGTAGGAAGAGTGCCAGTTGGGTTCTGGAAGGAACCCACAGATATCTGGAGCCATGCCGACTCCAATTCAAGATCTATGGTGCGAATAGCCCGATCGTGTTCGTCCCACAGTTTCTCGATTAGGTTTAAATCTGGGGAGAACGGTAAACAAATCCTAGCGCTCTTCTAACCACAAACGTACACTACGAGCTGTGTGGCACGTTGCGTTGTCTTGCTAGTAGTTGTAACTTAGCGAGAAAAAACAAACTGCGTTTAGGATAGTTGCATACTTATGTTGATCCAATTAGACTTGCAGAATGATAGCATCACCCATGGATTGCCATAAAAATATTTCCCAGGAAACAACGCTTCCTCCTCCGGTCTGGACCTTTCCGCCCATTGTTGCAGCGTCTTAGTTTCAGACGTGTAACGTTGTACACGCCAACGGTCATCTGCCCGATGGAGCATAAAACGCGATTCATCTGAAAAGGCCGCCATTGTCGCCTATGAGCAGCAGTCAGCATTGGTGCAAGAACCAGGCGCCTGCTTCGGATGTCGATAAACAGCGAAGTTCACTAAACTGTTGGCAGCCCCTTGGTTCATCTGGGTGGTCATGTGCTCGGCAGTTGGACGTCTGTTGTCCCGTACACATCTCCGCACTCCTCGATCAACCCTGTCTTACACACTGATGAGCCATAACATTATAACCATCAACCGACTACCGATATAAACCCATCCAGATGATAGTAGCGTCACCTGGCGAGGAAGAAATGCTAGTCAGTCACACGCACCGTGCATGTAGTATGAGTGAGCGTGTTGTCCGTTTGCAGAATGGGGCAGGCATGAGATTTTGGCGAATTTGGCTGGGGGCAAATTGTAATGGCCAGAGGCTCATCACGAGCATTTCGAAAACTGAGCGGCTTGTCGGGTGTTCGAAGAATGCTGTTGTGAGCGTCTTCAGCACATGACCAAACCAACGTGAAACCACGTCCACATGTCATGGGACTGGGCAGCCACCCGTTAATGCAGATGTCGGACGTCGTAGGTTGGGCAGTCTGGTAGGACATACAGGCGAAGAACTGTGGCGAAACTAGCGTCAGACTTTAATGCTGGGCAGACTAGAAGTGTGGTTGAACTCCTAACGATTGGCCTCCGCAGCCCACGAACCGTGAATGTCCCAATGTTAGGACCATGACATCGACAACTACGACCGAAATAAGCACGTGACTGTCGGTATTGGACGATGGCGCAGTGGCAGAGAGTTGCATGGTCTGATGGTTCCCGATGCCCTCTTTATAACGCCGATGGGAGTGAGTGAACCCATTATCTTCCAAGAGAATATTTCCTTGACAACCGTAATGAGAGGCTGAGACACGCAAGTGGAGGCTCCATTATGCTCTGAGGAACATTAAAGTGGGCATTCAAGGGTCCAATGGAACATGTGCAAGACATCATGACGGCCAAGGAGTATCATAAACCGCTTGCAGACCACGTACACCCCTTCATGACAATCATATTTCCTGACGACAGTGGCATTTTTCAACAAGATAATGGGTCATGTCACAAGGCCATGAGTGTGATAGATTGATTCTGGGAACACAGTGGTGAGTTCCAACTGATGTTCCGCCCACCCCCTAAACCCACAACTCACCAGATGTGATCGTGATGGAACAAACCTGCGAGGTGATTGGCCGTGGGGTCAGATCTAATCGCCCCTTCCCCCTAACTTACAAGTGTTAGGTGACGTATGTGTGCACATGTGGTGCCAACTCCCTCCACCCATCTACCAAGGCCTTACTGTTTCCATGCCACGAGGCGTCGCGGCTGTGACCCGTGCCAAAGGTGGACATACTGGCTGTTAGATAGAAGGTCGCAATGTTCTGGCATATCAGTTTATGATCTGGAGCTGTCTCGGTGCTTGTTTTAGATAGTGCCATTTTTCCAAGCTGGTTATACTTTGACCGTGGCGGTATGCATAGTATTTACAAGCTCAACCGTTTCGTAAATGCTTCTATTTTTGCACCGAAAGACAAGATAGTGTCCTGTTTGACCTCTCATATAGCTGTACGTTTTCCGCTTCTCCTCAATACATTTTTTGCAGGCCCTTCACTATTAGTGATGCCGCCTGTCGTCTGTGAGTTGTAATTGCACGTTGAACTGCACATAGACAGCAGTTGCATTAAAGTGGCTTGGCTTTGTATCACTGCATTCGTCTTTACAATAGCTTTTGACTAACGTTAAAAGACCAATAGCCGTTATTTAGGTTTTATTTTTAGGCTACCAGTTTCGACTTTACATTAAGTCATCTTCAGGCCTGCTTAAATATAGTAACATTCGTGTTACAAAACACAGCAGCATTGTAATTCTCGTGACGATTATCACGGCATGTGTTCTCCTATACTTAAATGTCAGCTGTCAAAACAAACAACTCTGTTATTTCACTTTGCGTAGCCTGCGGCAGTTATGTAATCGAAGATACGTCGTAGCATACAGAAGTAGATACAAAGTTCGATCCTTTGGTAGTTCGTTTCATGTTCCATAGATCATTGGCACCGATTTTTTATCGCTTTGATGTGGAATGACTTAGTTTACAGGCTGCCAGAAACATAACTTGACTGAATGTCTACACACTAGTTATTTACAAATTACTAAGAAACATAATAATATAAACTGAATAAATTTCTACTTATTAATCTTTAGTACCAGTTAAGTAGCTAATGATACACAAAAGATTCGTTTGATAGAGACACATACTCTATCGGTTTTTGATAAAGATTCGCATTTGGAGCGGATCTTACCCAAAAGATAAGGCTTGCGCAAGGAGACATATTACGCTGTTTAGCTAATGATTAAAGATATTTGTGCGGTACATTCTGCTCTGTACTGTTGCAGTGACAGCAGTAATAATAACACTTCATTGATTTTTTTTGTACTGTAGTTATCGTTCCGATATTGTACTTAACGAACACCATTAGCGAATATAAGTATCATGGATGGGCCCGTTAAATCGCCTACCTCCTTGAAGATAGGTCTACCAGATGACTGGTGGTGAATGGCACATACGCTTGACGATGCTCGTTAATATGCAGTCAGTAATATGAGAATGTAGGCATCTAGTTCGCTTAATGTACTTACTTATTTATAAGTAATTGTGGCTACTGTCATCATCACATAAAAACTTATAACTTGCAAAGGAAGGTTCAGTTTCAGTTTCGAAAAATTATGGCTAATCGTGTGGCCAATTGTCAGCTTTTCGGATCAAAAACGTGTACTTAAACTGGGTGTCAGCTGTCAGCTTTGAGGTATCAATTGATCCCTGATGACGTATAATATTTTGATACTGACATCCAAATTTGCCTTACAGTTACTAATGATCTCTCAGATGGCAACAGTAGCGAAAAAAACTAATAAACTAAGAAATTTATCAAACGATCTAGGCAGCGTCACTCATAAAATATTCATAACGATTACATACTTATACCAGATATTTGTTTCCTTTATTAATAAACATATGCGTTCTTTCTAAGCGGTAATTCAGCTCTTGGAAGTTATTTTAGTAATCGTTTCGAAATTAATAACGGATATGAAACAAGAAATTTAAGAAGTTTTTACACAAATATTCAGACTCTAACATGATTGCTTCTAGAACACGGCTGTCTTTGCGTTTAAGAAGTTTTTACACAAATATTCAGACTCTAACATGATTGCTTCTAGAACACGGCTGTCTTTGCGTCTGCACTTTGAGTGGCACACGCCGCCTCCTAAATCATTTACCCGTACTTCAGCTACACAGTTCGCAGGCGAGAGAGGAAACGCGCCTTAGATAGCTGCGGTCTCGGACCACCGGCCAGATCGTGTTAGAAGGGGGGGGGGCGGGGGTTAGGAAGGGGGACTCGTGGCACGAGCAAGTGTTTGGCGACCCGCGTCAGTTAATCCTGGTCTGCGCCGGCTACACGGCCCGCCACTCGCGCCGCTGCATCATGCACAAGCGGCCGCTGTCAGTGGGAGAGGCGCCGGGCTAGCTACTGTACTAGGCAGTAGGCGGGCAGGCAGTAGGCAAGCCCGCGATACGCGCTGCCGCCGCCTCTCCTGTTAAACGGCGCGTCGCTGGGCAGACACCTGCTCCGCGCGCAGACAGGGACATCTACTAGCTGTGGCTACGGCCTCACTTAATAACGCGGTCTCAAGTCGTCGCTGAAGATTTTACAGGACACGCGAGAATTATTAGTAGCGCTAGCAGACGCAGTGCTTCGCACGGCAAAATTCCGCCGCGTGTGGTACAACGTAACTTTAGCCGCCTTTCTGTCTGTCGAGTGTCTCATCCCACTACAAAAAGTGTCTAATTAAATAATGAGATCAACAGTACCACCGCCAAACGAAGGTAGTAGAGCTGCAGTATAGCAAAAGCTGAAATTAGGTACTTTGACAGCCCACTGGACGCTACCAGTCCGTTAGCCAGATTGTTCACAAATACTTACAGACATTTTTGAATAACGTGAGCTTATGTTAAATTTAATGATAAAATCTCTACTGCTGTTTCGGCAATGTGGAGGATATTTTACATGATAAATTCTTATCATTATTTGAAAATAGTTTTCCGCATGAGATAATCAGATTGGGCTTTAAACAACCATGTTAACAACCATGGATCACCGGAGGGATATTGTGAAAGGAAAAGGGAAACGTATCGGTAGGCAAGAACCAGTAAATATCCTGCAGTAACTGCACAATACAAAAATTATTTGAAGTTACTAAGGCAGGTTATTAAAAAAAGTCAACGAACATACATATTATGTCAGAAATCAGTAATTCGGACGACAGATTTAAGGCTATACGGAATGTAGTGGAACGAGAGACAGGACAACAAGATACAGAACAAGAAAACGTCGTTACTGAACTGAATCAAAGGGCTATAAATGATGAATCGTAGGTACCAAACACGTTAAATAACCATTCCTTTAATGCAGGAGAAGTTACAGCGACAAAAAATTCAACAGAAAAATGATAGCCATATGTTGAAAAAGTAACTTATAAAATTAATTCACATGAATGTAACACCAATGCATTCTTCGGAGACTGAGAAAGTTATACTTTCTCTTTCAATGCTAACATCCTTTCCCAACATTTTTGTGAGGGTGATGAATTCTAGAATAGTATCTCACCTAAGGAACAATAAGATCTTGAGCAAATAATAGCTTGGATTTCAGAAGAATTTATCTGGTGAGAACGCCATTTACATGTTCACTCACCAAATTTTACAAGCAATAAATAACAAAATAGCTCCAGTTGGTATTTTCATTGGCCTATCTATGGTACTTGATTATGTGAATCAAAGTATCCTCCTGGACGAAATGCAGTTTTATGGGATTGATGGTAGAGCCAAACAATGGATAATGTCTTACCTAGCCAGAAGAATGCGCAAAGCTGTACTTAGTATTTCAACCAATGTAGTATGGGAACATTATTCCGACTGGAGAGATATAACATATGGGATTCCCAAAGGCTCAATGTTAGGTCCACTACTGTTCCTCAGATGTGTAAACGATCTTTCATTGGAAATATAAATATACACAAAGTAGAATTAGATCCTTTTGCAAATGACACTACCATTGTTATCAATCCGAGCGTATGTACAGAAATGTAGGAAATGGTAAACAATATTCTTAAAAGTATCATTGAGTGGATTTCTGCTAATGGCCCCACCCTTAATTTTAAAAACAGACAGGATACTAATGTCTGCACATCTAGAGGTACTAATCAACGATAAGTGTGACATATGGTGAGGAAATTATAGAAACTGCTGAAATAACTGATTTCTTATTAGCTCATATTGATGGGAATTTCAAATGGGAAAACCACATTTTGTAACTCCTAAATCAACTTTTTCCCCTACATGTTCATTTAAAACAATGGGAAATCTTGGGGAGAGACAATTAAGTATGTTAACATATTTTGCAGATTTTCATTCAATAACGCCTTATGAAAAATATTCTGGCGTAATCTGTCTTCAAGAAAGGAAGTCCTCATTGCATAAAAACGTGCTTTAAGAATAACATGTGGTGGTCATCCATCATCATCTTGTAGATATACGTTCAAGGAGTTGGGGACTGTGACTATTGCTGCATGGTACATTTATTCCCTCACTAAGTTTGTTGTAAGTAATACACTGCCGTTCAAATGAAACGATAATGTACGCAACTAAAATACCAGAAGGAAAATTGACATTCAGTGTTCCACATTAAGAATTTCTTTAACACAATAAGAATACCCAATGCTACAACTAAAATCTTTGACCCCTTACTCAGTGATATAGGGTATCTGGTAGATAGAAAAGTATAATTTGAAAACAAACTGAAAAAGTTTTTCCTGACAACTCTTCCATTCCGTAATAAAATTTATGTCATTGTAATGTGTAAAATATGGTGGATAGCATATACTACCTCTCACCTGTAATATTTCTAACAAAAACTTCCTTATAAATATAATGTTGTAGCTATATTTACAAATTAATTTTGGAAGTGAATGTAAAAAGAGCCATTCCCTACGAATTATCGTGCAGATTGATCCATTAACATGAAATTAACACAAACTTTTCTAATGTGTCCCTTGGAGCTCCACTTTCAACTAAAATGCTACAATCCATTCGATGCAGCGTTCACCTCATCGGTTGTGCTCAAGGTAAATATGTGAACTTCCCATCAGTACAAGAACAGTCACAATATCAACACACCTGTATGACATATCACGCTGAGGTAAAACTTTTGTTCGTGTCTTTATTTAAGGAATAAGAATAGATCCATCTTTGAACCCCTGGGGGATTCCCTCTGTGTTTCCTCCTCTGTCACTAAGATTTCATTTCCACCATTATTGTTTGACTTATTCTATACAGCGATTTTCTATCTGTGTGTTATGTGGACTTCAACCCAGTTGTTTGAAAAACCTTCAGTTTCTAAGAGAGCATGTGGTCTGCCAGTCAAAATTCTGGGAAAGGACACAGGAAATGCCAACTGGCGATATTTAATTTTTAAGACTTTTGGTGTTTATTGAGTGAGTGTATAAGTAGCCTTTTCCGTCGAGCAACCTTTCTCGTACCCAAACTGCCACGTGATAAGTAAATTTTTTCTACAGAAATGGGAGACTGCTCTTAGTTACACTACTTTTTCATTGTGAGAAGATGTAAGTAAGGAATCTGGGCAATAATAATTTAGGTCTGTCTTGTCATCTTTGTTATAAAGAGCTTCAACGCTGGCAGATTTCATTTTGAAAAAATTCTTTGTACCAAAGACACAAGAAATATAATAATATCACTAAGGACATTACTTATTAAATATGAATAGCTCTTAAGAATTCTGTTTGAAATTCCATCGACACCTTAGGGGCTCCACATTTCAGTGAAGGATGTAGTTGGAACTGCTAGATGCTTAAAAATTTTTAAAACGAGAATTGTAATATATTCTCTTGCGTTTTCAATAGGATCATTTAATCTGGTTTTTACCGCTACATTTAGAAAGTGACTGGTAAAAATATTCCCAACTTGGGACTTAACAGTCACAACATTGACCTTGAGCCTACCTGTCATCATACCTTGTGCAGTGTCCAGTTATTCAGTCTCCTGTCAGTTCTTATGTTCTCCTCGACAAGGTCCTTGGATGACTGAGAGTTATTCTTTGCATCCGAAGTCTTCAGCGGCCATTGCTGAAGAAGTTTATGCACAATCCGACGGCCCCTTGACGTTCCGATTAGTCAAAGATGTTACCGTTATACCATGTCTACGAAATATTATGTTAACTGTTTCATTTATAAGTATTAGCCATCCCCATTTTCTCATTAAATATGTTCAACGAAATCTATTCTTTGTCCGCCACTGCTACGTATCTATTATAATGCTATCTCTGGTACATGTTAACAGTCCCTAGATTTTGTGTGAGACCAGTAACCTGACTCTAATGCTGCTAATAGTTGCTAATTTCCTTATTTATTCTCCTGATCTGATATTAATTATGTTCCTTATTTGACAACCATATTTTAAGTGATCATCGATGGTACCAAATTTCAAATTCTACTTTGTATTTTTGGTAGTCCATGCTTCATTCCCATACAACAGTATGCTCTAGATGTAGACTATCATGAACTACGGACTCATTTTCGTATTACTACCCCAGACCTCATTTATTGGTGGTAGGTCTCCTTACCTCTTCTATTCCACTTATGACAGCTATCTTGCTTTGCCCATCCGGTGTGGGTAAGAGATTGTTTTCACTCTTCTATTGTTGGATCGATATCCAAGTTAAAACTCGGTGGTCTTTAAGCGTCTTTTTATTACTCCACCTCACCTTCGTCTGTTATTTGTTCATACTTAAGCCACACTGTGTGTCAGGTATAAAGGCCTTTCGTATCAAAAGGAACAGTGATTAAATGAAAATTAGTTGGCAAGGTAATTACACCACACGCCATACACACATATATCGAGAGAGAGTGATAGAGGAGAGTAACTGCCACTGTGAAAATTACTACTGCTACTCATTTTATTACCACTAACGGTAACATATGCAAAATATCCTCCTCTAAACCAAATATCTCCAGGAGAACACAATTCACACATGTAAGCTTTTCTAGAGCTGTTTCTGCATTAACGAATTTAGTTGTTCTACTAGATTTTGATCTTATATTTATATAGCTTTTCAGTAGCATGCTGCATACACTTGCTTATTTTTTACTGTCGCTAAAAATGCTATAATTCTTGTCTTCTAATGAAGGGCATTAGGTGCCTGAAACCAGTGAAGAATTAAAATGTCTTTTGTGCAACTGCTCGCTGACTTTTCAACAAAAACACAATGATCAATCAAGAGATGAGCGAGGAGCTTTAAAATTATGTCAAGGATTAAAAACCCATGAAGTCAAGTGCGTACTTGAAATCTTCTTTATTTGAGTGGATCAGTAGTCTCGGCTTACAATCTAGCCATCTTCAGATCATATAACTTTCTTGATTAGTGTTGGTGCTATTTCACGTCGTGAAAATCTTTCTTAAACTGACAATATCCATACATGACATAATTACAACAGCTTTTTATCATTCGCGCCAGTGTAATTGAACAATGGTCATAAAACAAAGGCGTTACACCTTTGGAACCTAGTAACTGACACAATCAATCTTTGCGTCATTTTATAACACAGATCATAACATATCGTGAGGGTAATGACGATCTCTGTTACGAAACGATGTAAATACTAGTTGCGCCATTTATTAAGATTTAAAGGCAGAACACATTTGTCTTATGAGCGTCGCTCGATTACATTGGCAACGAAGGGTGTAAAGCTCTTTTTAACTATGTTACGTATGGACGTTTTCATTTTAAGAAAGATTTTCATTGTATGTGATGGTAAGAACGCTAATCGTGAATATCCTACGATGCGCTACTGGCCATTAAAATTGCTACACCAAGAAGGAATGCAGATGATAAACGGGTATTCATTGGACAGATATACTATTCTAGAACTGACATGTGATTACATTTTCACGCAGTTTGTGTGCATAGATACTGAGAAATCAGTACCCAGAATAACCAACTGTTGCCGTAATCACGGCCTTGAGACGCGTGGTCATTGAGTCAAACAGAGCTTGGATGGAGTGTACAGGTACAGCTGCCCATGCAGCTTCAACACGATACCACAGATCAACAACAGTAGTGACTGGCGTATTGTGACGACCCAGTTGCTCGGCCACCATTGACCAGACGTGTTCAATTGGTGAGAGATCTGGAGAATTTGATGGCCAGGGAAGCAGTCGAACATTTTCTGTATCCAGAAAGG
Organism: Schistocerca piceifrons; assembly: GCF_021461385.2. Lineage (NCBI taxonomy): Eukaryota > Metazoa > Arthropoda > Insecta > Orthoptera > Acrididae > Schistocerca > Schistocerca piceifrons. The sequence goes on along the minus strand of NC_060141.1, from coordinate 599,863,028 downwards.
CCCGTACACGATCTTCAACATTCGGTCGTGCATTATCCGGCTGAAATGCAGGGTTTCGCAGGGATCGAATGAAGGGTAGAGCCACGGGTCGTAACACATCTGAAATGTAACGTCCACTGTTCAAAGTTCCGTCAGTGCGAACAAGAGGTGACTGAGACGTGTAACCAATGGCACCCCGTACCACCACGCCGGGTGATACGCCAGTATGGCGATGACGAATACACACTTCCAATGTGCGTTCGCCGCGATGTCGCCAAACTCGGATGACTATCATGATGCTGTAAACAGAACCTGGATTCATCCGAAAAAATGACGTTTTGCCATTCGTGCACCCAGGTTCGTCTTTGAGTACACCATCGAAGGCGCTCCTGTCTGTGATGCAGCGTCAAAGGTAACCGCAGCCATGGTCTCCGAGCTGATAGTTCATGCTGCTGCAAACTTAGTCGAAGTGTTTGTGCAGATGATTGTTGTCTTGCAGACATCCCCATCTGTTGACTCAGGGATCGAGACGTGGCTGCACGATCCGTTACAGCCATGCGGATAAGATGCCTGTCATCCCGACTGCTAGTGATACGGGTCCGTTGGGATCCAGCACAGCGTTCCGTATTACCCTCCTGAAACCACTGATTCCATATTCTGCTAACAGTCACTGTATCTTGACCAACGCGAGCAGCATTGTTGCGATACGATAAACCGCAATCGCGATAGGCTACAATCCGATCTTTATCAATGTCGGAAACGTGATGGTATGCATTTTTCCTCCTTACACGAGGCCTCACTACAACGTTTCACCAGGCAACGCCGGTCAACAGTTGTTTGTGTAAGAGAAATCGGTTGGAAAATTTCCTCATGTCAGCGCGTTGTAGGTGTCGCCACCGGCGCCAACCCTGTTTGAATGCTCTGAAAAGCTAATCATTTGCATATCACAGCATCTTCTTTCTGTCGGTTAAGTTTCGCGTCTGTAGCAGGTAATCTTCGTGTTTTAGCAATTTTAATGGCAAGTAGTATAGATTGTAGCCAAAACTAATAATCCATCCAAATGGGTTTTCAGTCGCTAACATGACCTCATACAAACGCGCGCAGATTTAGCAAAAAAAAGTACCATCAAGATTCACAAAAGCATGTCAGCACTAAAATTTACTTGTCATCACATAATCTATAAACGGAATAACAATAAACATAGCATTCATTGTAATATTTAAGGTTTTAAATGATAGTAGTTCCAATTTTACCTGTTTGCCACTGCCGAAGTGAAGTTCTCTCCATTTAGTAGGCTTATCAGACATTTTGAGTGATCAAGCATGTCATTTATTTAGAATGTCGTCACAAAATAAACTTAGAGATTACAGAAACAAATAGAAACCAAAGTCGTTCTGAATAATGAAACAGTGACTTCAACAAAACCTTAGACTGAGAATGGAATAATTTTGAAAGGTGAAACTAATTTAGGATTACTATTCATTTTTATGGACGTTACAATGGTAACGTTTACGTGCGCAGCATTGCAACGCGAACTAACGCAATTTAAGCGCTAGTTAATGATTCTTTTATTGAACTGATACTTGCAGGCAAGAAGCACGTGATTTAAAAGTCGTAGTCCGGTTTAGATATCACTTCGACCAATTTATTGCGGTGTCACACAAGATCACGTGAAGCTATATTTGACAACAAAATAGCGTTTTGATATCGTCCCGGGGATCTAAACCATGTCAGTATTTCATACGAGGGTAGTTGCCTGTACAGATTCCCGTAGTGAAATGCAAATCAAAAAGGCTGCATATGTCGATACGTTGCTTGATGGGACACTCTAATGTAAAAATCATTTCCATTACTTTTATATTTAAAGGAATTTTTCATCAGTAATTTTGTAACTTTTAGCCAACATTGAACAGCCAATAAGTCAACAAGAGATTGCTTTGGAGTCTTGGCCATTTTCTCTGATACATTGTGTGTAAGATGAAACATTTACAGTCAAGCTTACCATAGTCAGGAAGGAGAAGGCAATCTTGACGTAATTTGTTAAATAAAAACTTTATTTTATGTTAAAAATCTTTTTACATCTAGACCGAAACTCTAAGTATAAAATTACAGCAACCGAAAATTGCGTTTCAGGCATGAAAAATTTTATTTAATGAAACGTTGTGATTTTATATTATCTCCTACGTTTTAAAATACAGTAAAACGTAGTATTTAAGACGAAATTACTAATTTAGTTAATGTCAACTGCTGAAAATAAGTGATTATCGAGGGTATGAGTACGAAAGCTACTTACTGACTGACGATGAGGAGGGCAAGGAAAAGCATGGATGAAGTTTATGCAGTAGTTTCATTGCATTATATAGCAAGTCTTAGATTTATTACCAGGTATTTCTCGATTAAGTCAGCATTTCAAGTGCGAAAGGAATTCCACTCTTAAACGCAGACGAGAGTGTAGGTTGGTGGAAAGAGTACACTAAAGAGCTTTACAAGGGGTAAGATTTGTCTGTGGGCGTGATAGAGGAAGAATGCAGGTGACGTAGGTGATCGAGTATTACGTTCAGAATTTAACTACATCAAATAGCTAGAGAGGGGTTACATACAATATGTACAAGAGCCAAGGGGGAACAATAACAGCAGACCATCAGGAACGATGTGCTTGGATTAAAAAGCGTGTAAGACAGGGATGTAGTCAGAATAAGATTCTCACTCTGCAGCGGAGTATGCGCTGAAATGAAACTTCCTGTCAGATCAAAACTATGGGCCCGACCGAGACTCGAACTCGGGACCTTTGCCTTTTGTGGGCAAACGCTCTACCAACTGAGCTACCGAAGCACGACTCTCGCATGGTCCGCACAGCTTTACTTCTGCCAGTATCTCGTCTCCTACCTTCCAAACTTTGCAGAAGCTCTCCTGCGAACCATGCAGAACCATCACTCCTGAAAGAAAGGATACTGGGGAGACATGGCTTAGCCACAGCCTGGGGGATGTTTCCAGAATGAGATTTTCACTCTGCAGCAGAGTGTGCGCTAATATGAAACTTCCTGGCAGATTAAAACTGTTTGCCCGACCGAGACTCGAACTCGGGACCTTTGCCTTTCGCGGGCAAGTGCTCTACCAACTGAGCTACCGAAGCACGCCTCACGCCCGGTCCTCACAGCTTTACTTTTGCCAGTATCTCGTCTCCTACCTTCCAAACTTTACAGAAGCTCTCCTGCGAACCATGGAGAACTAGCACTCCTGAAAGAAAGTATATTGCGGAGACATGGCTTAGTCACAGCCTGGGGGATGTTTCCAGAATGAGATTTTCACTCTGCAGCGGAGTGTGCGCTGATGTGAAACTTCCTGGCAGATTAAAACTGTGTGCCTTACCGAGACTCGAATTCGGGACCTTTGCCTTTCGCGGGCATACCAACTGAGCTAGCGAAGCACGACTCACGCCCGCTCCTCACAGCTTTACTTCTGCCAGTATCTCGTCTCCTACCTTCCAAACTTCACAGAAACTCTCCTGCGAACCATGCAGAACTAGCACTCCTGAAAGAAAGGATACTGCGGAGACATGGCTTAGCCATAGCCTGGAGGATGTTACAGAATGAGATTTTCTCATCAATCTGCTACTCGAGAAACCAATGGTGGAAACAAACATACGTTCATGAGTGTGCTTAAAAGTTAGACTGAGAAATATCAGTGATAAGATTTGCTGATGACATTGTTACTCGCAATGGAATTGAGAAAGAATTTAAAGGGGCACTAAAAGAAATGCCCAATGAGAATAGAATATTGACTGGAATAAATCTATGGACTTTCTTCATTATGAGAGAACTGAAGGGCGATGTGTTTTAATTGTTAAAAACCACTCATAAGCCAAGATCGCAAAAAAAATATTTTGTATTGAAGGTAACTGCTTTCAACAGTCATAGCTGTCATATTCAGGTCTATAAGAAAATGCAATAAATGAAATATGTGTCACTTGATTTAAAAGATTTAGTTTCGGATTATAAAAAAAACCGAACTAGACCTGTACATGTACGTACTTTAAACATTTGTTTTAGTAAAACGTCTTCTTTTTACGCTGATGACATCCACGACAGTCCAGTGGATAAAAGTCAGCACATTATAAACGTTTGTCATCGCTAAAATCTTTAAGAACGCACAGCTTCCTGTCCAAAACGCTATGTCCATATACATATTGCTCACACATGCTTCTTACATGATACAGGTACAAAATACGAAATCTGTTTGCATATGCTGTACGTATACCAAACACTTCAAATCCAAAATATATGCGTGCAAGATACAACTGACAGGAGTTATTGCACAGATAACATTTGTAGAATGTGTTGCAGCCATTAGATGGCTCTTACATAGGAACTATGTAACAGATCGTAAGCACTTCTCGTTTCATATGTAAAATTAAGTACTTTAGTGAGTGGCCTTTGAGTATAATACATATTACAAAATTGAACTTTACAGACATTTAAAACACGTCATTAGTTATCGCCATGTCCATTACACATTCTCATTACTTCACGCATAACAGAAAAATTAAGGTGTTTACTCAGCAATAGTTTCTTCCGTTATTGTTCTAGCGCTTACTCGCCGCTTGGACAGAACTTTAAAAGTTTGCTATGAATAGACGCTATTCATACTCTGCTACGTTGGGCTGTGGATACATAGGTGTAGTACTACAACACAGAAAAGTATGTAGCAATGTAAGACCGAATAAATATCAAATAAATAAGAGTGTCTAACCAACCACAACAAAAACATGTGGCATATATTATTTATGTTATGTAGGCAGCAACATGGCTGGTGCTTTTTTGGTTGGAGTGTACAAGATCAAACATATTTCTACGACTAAAAGTCTCATCATCAGTGCCAGCTTGCAGCGTAGGCTATTTCTACCATCGGCACTTGTAGGAGTGGAACTAAAGGTGTGCTTAAAGGTACCCTCATTTTTGTGTGTCAAGTCACAGACATTAAAACCAGAAGAAAAAAATTCACAGTAGATTCTTACACTGAGGGAAATGTGGGAAAATCGTAGTATCATTTTGCATATAATAAAATTATGGATATAAAGGGTTGTGCATATTCTAACATACAAAAATATTATTATTTCCTTCACTTTCTCAGACGTTAAGTCCAGTTAAAAATGGAGTGACGCGGACCTTGATCAAGCGTCACTTCCTTTTAACTGTACGGTATGTGTTATATTGCATTTAGGAACTTTCAGGTAATTCAACATGTATCAATAATTACGGATTTCTGTAGTTGTATATATATGTTTGGATGTAGCTGTATTGCATTGATGTACTGGTGGATATTGTGTGGTATGACTCCTGTAGTTGATAGTATAATTGGTATGATGTCAACTTTATCCTGATGCCACGTGTCTTTGACTTCCTCAGCCAGTTGGATGTATATTTCAATTTTTTCTCCTGTTTTCTTTTGTATATTTGTTGTATTGGGTATGGATATTTCGATTAGTTGTGTTAATTTCCTCTTTTTATTGAAGAGTATGAAGTCAGGTTTGTTATGTGGCGTTGTTTTATCTGTTATAATGGTTCTGTTCCAGTATAATTTGTATTCATCATTCTCCAGTACATTTTGTGGTGTATACTTGTATGTAGGAACGTGTTGTTTTAAAAGTTTATGTTGTAAGGCCAGCTGTTGATGTATTATTTTTGCGACATTATCATGTCTTCTGGGGTATTCTGTATTTGCTAGTATTGTACATCCGCTTGTGATGTGATCTACTGTTTCTATTTGTTGTTTACAAAGTCTGCATTTATCCATTGTAGTATTGGGATCTTTAATAATATGCTTGCTGTAATACCTGGTGTTTATTGTTTGATCCTATATTGCAATCATGAATCCTTCTGTCTCACTGTATATATTGCCTTTTCTTAGCCATGTGTTGGATGCGTCTTGATCGATGTGTGGCTGTGTTAGATGATACGGGTGCTTGCCATGAAGTGTTTTCTTTTTCCAATTTACTTTCTTCGTATCTGTTGATGTTATGTGATCTAAAGGGTTGTAGAAGTGGTTATGAAATTGCAGTGGTGTAGCCGATGTATTTATATGAGTGATTGCCTTGTGTATTTTGCTAGTTTCTGCTCGTTCTAGAAAGAATTTTCTTAAATTGTCTACCTGTCCATAATGTAGGTTTTTTACGTCGATAAATCCCCTTCCTCCTTGCTTTCTGCTTAATGTGAATCTTTCTGTTGCTGAATGTATGTGATGTATTCTATATTTGTGGCATTGTGATCGTGTAAGTGTATTGAGTGTGCTTCTAGGTCTGTGTTTCTCGATTTCACTAATTCAAATGAGTAGGTCAATATTGGTATGGCATAAGTATTTATAGCTTTTGTCTTGTTTCTTGCTGTCAATTCTGTTTTCAGAATTTTTGTTAGTCTTTGTCCATATTTTTCTTTTAGTTCTCCTTTAATATTTGTATTATCTATTCCTATTTTTTGTCTGTATCCTAGATATTTATAGGCATCCGTTTTTTCCATCGCTTCTATGCAGTCGCTGTGGTTATCCAATATGTAATCTTCTTGTTTAGTGTGTTTTCCCTTGACTATGCTATTTTTCTTACATTTGTCTGTTCCAAAAGCCACATTTATATCATTGCCGAATACTTCTGTTATCCTTAGTAATTGGTTGAGTTGTAGATTTGTTACTGCCAGTAGTTTTAGATCATCCATGTATGGCAGATGTGTGATTTTGTGTGGGTATGTTCCAGTAATATTGTATCCATAATTTGTATTATTTAGCGTGTTGGATAGTGGGTTCAGAGCAAGGCAGAACCAGAAAGGACTTAATGAGTCTCCTTGGTATATTCCACGCTTAATCTGTATTGGCTGTGATGTGATATTATTTGAATTTGTTTGGATATTAAGTGTGGTTTTCCAATTTTTCATTACTATGTTTAGGAACTGTATCAATTTAGGATCTACTTTGTGTATTTCCAATATTTGTTGTAACCATGAGTGGGGTACACTATCAAAAGCTTTTTGGTAATCAATGTATGCGTAGTGTAGCGACCTTTGTTTAGTTTTAGCTTGATATGTCACCTCTGCATCTATTATCAGTTGCTCTTTACATCCTCGTGCTCCTTTGCAACAGCCTTTTTGTTCTTCATTTATAATTTTGTTCTGTGTTGTATGTGTCATTAATTTCTGTTTAATTATTATTATTATTATTATTATTATTATATCATGGCAGTTGACAGTCAAGAATATATAACAATATGACAATAAGGCCCTAACTATACCTTACACTGGAATCTATGTTAAGTATTTATTATACCGAAATACTGGTAATGATTGATTTCATGTCAGAATGAGACCCACCCAGATTTGTTGTCATGAAGTGAGAACTACAAGCACAAGTATAAGCCATGTGGCATCGTAGAAGGACAGGAAGCAGAACGGCTAAGGTGAACATAAAATAACGTGGTAGATCAACATCGAACACCTGTGGAGGTATTTGTGAGGAACAAACTTACACTCTGATTTTTTACAATTACGAAAGTGATGTGGAGTTGCAGATACGAGACTAGTCATGAAATGTTCATTGAAACTGGGGACCATGAAAAGGATGAAAGGAAATTGTGCTACCTCGGAAGCAAAATAAAGTATAATGGATGAATCAAGAAAGACAAAACGTAAACTTGCAAAGGTCAAGAAAGCTTGCCTGCAGAAAGGAAATGATGAAATTTCTGATAACGTTCGCCTGGAGATTAGCCTTCTACATAAGTGAACAATGGACTGTGGGAGCAGCTAAGAAAAATAGAATCGAAGCCTTTGAGATATGGTGCTACAGAAGTATGCTGAAAATTTATGGAATGATAATGGAAGGAATGAGGAGTTTCTTAGTAGAACCGGTGAGGGCAGAACATGTGGAAAATATTGACAGTAAGAAAAATACTCAAAATGTGTAAATGTCTTAAGAGATCAGGGAATAAATACCAATGCCCTGAAAAGAACTGCAGCGCGTGAAAGCTGTGGTGGATGACAGGGACTGCAATATGTATCCAACAATTAATCGTGGAAGTGGTATCTGTTTCTCAGAGATGTGGAGAGCGGCACAGAAGAGAAAGTCGAACAGGCCACATGAGACTAGTCAGATGACTGAAGACCTGGAAAAAAGAGATCTCTCACTTAACCCACCTCAAGAGTGTAGCCCATACAATTCAGGAAATACACTGGGTCAAGTGTTGAAAGAATAGAGTAATCTCTTTTGACGTAGATCTCTCAAATTTCCTTGTGTTGAGATACCGTTTAATAGTACCGCCGATACACAGTTCTGTAACAGTCATAGATGGACTCAAATCTCTCCGTGTAAGTCGACTACTTCTAATAGCTCTTGGTTCATTTACCGTAAATTGTCGTGGGTTGTAAGTTAATTTTTTCGTTATACTCGTCTACAAACTAAAATTTTTTTTCAGTTATTTGTCCTTTTCCAATTACTTTTGTTACTTTTATCAGCTCATAATATATGATTCATGCTTTCGCTGTTTATTGTGTTATTACAAATTATTTCTAACTTTGACACCATTTCCTGGAAGACAGAAGCTACTTTACTCACTGTGATGTAATAGGTTCTGTGGCTATTGCTTCCATGGGCTAGTCCCAATAAACCTGGTGTAAAAGCACTTTTCCACTTTTTTGTGACGTTGTCTATAAACGGCCATTTGAAGCGGTTTGTCTATTTTAGCCGGATATATATATATAGATATCTAGGATATATATATATATATATATATATATATATATATATATATATATATATATATATATATATTGGATATATAGATATCTAGGTAAAAATAACTCGCTTTGGATAGTTAGCTTCTGATAACAGCAATATTTGACCTATTATGACTTTATTATACTATGATAAGATTTCGTAGATTACAAATGCATTGCCTTGACAAATTCTAAGCCCAGATTCGTACTCCTCAAATCCGATATTACACTTACATAACAATAACGTTCTGTTCAATTTTTCTTTTGTAAATTGTATGTTAAACTGGTTTTTCCATGATTGCTGCACTTTTACGCTCATCTCAATATGGTTCAATGAAAATACTACAAATGTGTATTCCTAACATGAAAATTAAGTTGACTTGGAAACGGTTACGCTACATGAGAGACGTAAGCTCCATCTGTTATGTAGTCTTTCCAGAACATTAATTGTCAACTTTTGAGGAGGTGTAAGTTCTTTAACAGAAGGTTGACCCACCGAACATTGTCACTTCAGCAATTAAAGAGGAATAGATCTCAAAACATTGTAGCAGGAACATCGCCTATCCTTACAATGAGGGTAGGGAAGAATGATAAACGTCGTCATGTGGTGAGTATATAAAAGAACTGGACATGTATAAGGATCTGGGGAAACAAGTTAAACAAAATGTATTAAAAGTGAGGTATGGTAAATCGCATACATTACACTAAATACATGATGAGATTTGATTCAGAAGGACGGATAATTGCATAGAGGGCTGGAGATTGCTATCATAGAGAATGCATAAATAAAAATTGCCGATTGTATCAATGGGTCGTTGCAAAAGAAAGGAAGGAAGATTATGTGTAACGTCCCGTCGACGTCGACGTCATCAGAGACACAGCAGAAGCTCGGATTGTGTCAAGGATGGGGAAGGAAATCGGCTGTGCCCTTTCAAAGGAACCATCTTCGCATTTGTTTGATTTAGGGAAATCACGGAAAACCTGAATCTGCATGGCCGGAGAGGGCTTTGAACAGTCGTCTTCCTGAATGCGAGTCCAGTGTGGGTCGTTGCAGGTAGCTAGAGGAGTTAAAGAGAATACCTACCTTGATTATGTGATTCAGGGCAATACAGGCATGTGATAGTACTTGTAGGTAATAAGAGTAGCAGACAGCATATACTACTGTAAATATGATACAGTCAGCGTTTATGAAGGATTTTGTTATGTATTTTCTGTGACTGTTCCTGAGTAAATACGCTCGTAGGCTTCCACGGCCAGTGTTAATTCGAATAAGATTAATGTGTGCATTAGTCTGGGTCACTATGAAACATAACAAATAAAATGCCGACGTTTCGATCGACTTTACAGCGGTTCTCTGCAGTAAGCTGCTCTGTGGATCGAAACGTATTCATTTTATTTATTTTAGAGTTTCACAATGACGATGCATAATACACATAATCGTTTCACTCAAATTCACGATGTTTTCAGATCTGGCACATTCTGACTCCATTCAGTTCCAACATTTATACACATCAATGGTTGACAAACGTTGAACGGTAAATTCCTTTCTTGTGAAAACGTTATAAGATATATCGACGTAACTTTTACTACTATGATGTATTTAAACACACAGAATATGCACAACCCTTTATATCCATAATTTTATTATATGCAAAATGATACTATGATTTTCCCACACTTCCCTCAGTGTAATAATCTACACAGTGGAAAATCCAGACAACTCAAGGCGGTCATGAATATTAGAGAATTGTGTTTAATAATCAGTTGTCCATCGAAACAGTACTTCGTGAGATCAGTTAGGGTGGATACGAATGGACCGGTGATGTGATTATTACGCGCTCTGTTTTAGTACCTCTCTTTGCACATCAGATCCATCATTTCACAACTGCAATACGGGACACGGTACTAACAACCTTACCTGTATCCACGCATAACTCTAAATTTTTCTTCCAGCTTTTTCTCCGTTGCACCCATATGGTTCTGAAACCAATTACCCAATAACCTTTGCCTGTTCCATACTCTCTTCATTCAGCAGGTTAAAGCATAATGTGTTATTATTGGCTTAGCCTTCATATCGGCCGATTCCAGGTCACGTCCTGCTGTTCAGTAGAGAACTGATACTTCTGTCTTTGCCATTTTGTTTCTTTCTCTTCCTCTAAGAAGTAAACCTTTCATTATTTCTGTATATTTCTGCTAAACGCCCAAGCTCAAATTTTGCAATAACGTGAGAAAGTTATTATGGCTGCTGTCCGTCATGATTTCCTTTTACTTTTATTTTACACAACGAGTTTCGGGATGTGGTTCCCATTTTTCCAGTGATTTTTTCGCTGTGTTCAGTTACATTTTTCTCAATGTTTTTGATGTGTGAGGTTCTGCATTGTTCTGTTGACTCTCAGTTTTCTTATTGTCCAATCGCGCAGAGTCTTACAAGTGTTACACATGTGCAGAACAAGCTTACACAAACAAGTAGTTGTATGCCCACACAAGTATGATACTTCATCGTACAGGCAAGGCAATTTTGTAACTCCCCAGTTGGAGATAACTCGGTCCACGGCGTAAACATCTACCGTCCAGATGGGAAGAGCGATCTCGAAGGCTTTCAGGTACAAACCACGGTGCGATGCGAAGCTCCCTCCTTAAATTCCTTTCCCAGTTGCGGCGGCGCGGTTCTTTCCGTCACTTTCCGACGAACCTGCACCTACCTGTGAACATTGTCTCAGCAGATCATGAGTAGGGAAGCCGAGTGAAACCTGCTGCACTTCGACGTGAACCAGGCTGCAATTCAAGTCACTAATCTATGTTTCGGGAGAAAGTTTTCACACAAAAGAAAGGTTGGAAATTTTGTCCTCAATTAATATATTCTGAAACTTAGGTGAACAAGTGTCACTTCCAAGCCCGTGCTAGTATTAACACAGTCACTCACAATCCCTTTCACTCACGTTAACAAGTTCATGGTGTTGCATTTCCCGAAAACATAATAGCTACAGAAATACTGATTGTTTTTGATTGAGAATGCTCGCCAAATATGAAGTCAGTCGGTACCAAATGCAGTCACAGTTTTTAGCCACCTACCTGCTCAATACGCCACGTGGAATGTATCTCTTTTCTCGTCACAAAATTCACTTAAATATTCCGAAAATTCTACACGCCCATCGGAATAATTATGCCGTCACTTTACCACACTTTTGATGCATGAAACACTGCTAGATCGGGCAACTTATCGTTTCCATCAGAACTACTACTACACACGTCCGACCTGTTGCATGGTTAGATTCTCACTCTCTCTAGAACACTCTAAGTCTTCTCTACCAGCAGAGAAAGGCGCGCGAAGAATATTGCTTTACCATTGGTCAGTTTACCCAACAGCCAATAGCAAAACAACATTCTCTCGCGTCAATCCGCGCTTTTCATCAATAACCAATCGCAAAATAGTAAACCTAACGACTCCACTTTTTACCGACGTAATTATCTAATTTGCTGAAGTTTTGCTTATGCATAAAGTTATTTACTATTGCTATTTATACCTGAATTAACTTTCTCTTTACCATAAACTTACTTTACAAATCTATTCTACAAAAGTCCCCTTTGTCCATACCCATACTTCTGCAAAATGTTCCCACACTAAATCCTACTACACAACTCCTTAAACAATTATCTTCATATTAACCTTAAACCACACTCACGCATCATTCATACTGCTAAAACACATTATAAAATTTTGTCTACACAAAAAGACATAATAACACTTTATGAAAATACTAGAATAGTTTATGGAAAACATTCTGTTACTTTAGTGCACTCTAGTGGTCACAATCGAAACTAAATCTGTCCCCTAACCAATACTGTCCTCTATCGGCTGATACATAAACTACGTGTGCGTCCAGTCTCGCGTCACCATCTGTCACTGTCCAGCTCTGAGACACATCTCCCACTTAACCGCCTCCAAGGCAGGATCGGTATACGGCGCTACGCCTCACAGCTGCGAAGGCGCCACCACGCGAGACACCAAGAAAACGATAACTAGGCAACGCTATGGGAAATGTTTCTGATATAACCAAGTTTGACTCCACATTGAACCGTTGTGCACATCTACCTTATGTTATTACAACGCTGTGCATGGCTTACTAATGACTTCGGTTTTCGGAACAGGGTCGGCCGTCCCCTGGTGTGCGATCATCAAAATTATGTACCCTTTTGATGGCACTTGTTACAGAGGGCTTTCAAGTAGTTAGGATGTCACCCGCTGCCTACTCGCCACGACCGGCCCATAGGCCACTGCCACGAAGGTACTGTGTGGAGCTTCGAGTGATAAGGAATGTTTCTGTTGAGTAAGCCTTATTGACTATTCCCTCACTACAGCATTGGAAAACTGATACTATACTTTCCTGCTTATGCAACTCTGCAACCATAATTTGCCAACTTATAAAAAGAGCTAGACTAACCATTTCCTTTGCTTATCTATACTGTCGTGAAACTGCCGCTTGTGACATCCTGTGATACACACTACGTAGAGATTCAAGCTGTATCGTTGTCTGATAACCAGGAAATTTAGAAGCTACACTATTGGGCATTAAAATTGCTGCACCAAGAAGAAATGCAGATGATAAACGGGTATTCATTGGACAAATATATTATACTAGAACTGACATGTGATTACATTTTCACGCAATTTGGGTGCATAGAACCTGAGAAATCAGTATCCAGAACAACCACCTCTGGAGCCCGCATCTCGTGGTCGTGCGGTAGCGTTCTCGCTTCCCACGCCCGGGTTCCCGGGTTCGATTCCCGGCGGGGTCAGAGATTTTCTCTGCCTCGTGATGGCTGGGTGTTGTGTGCTGTCCTTAGGTTAGTTAGGTTTAAGTAGTTCTAAGTTCTAGGGGACTGATGACCACAGCAGTTGAGTCCCATAGTACTCAGAGCCATTTGAGCCAACCACCTCTGGCCGTAATAACGGCCTTGATACACCTGGGCATTGAGTCAAACAGAGATAGGATGGCGTGTACAGATATAGCTGTCCATGCAACTTCAACAGGATACCACAGTTCATCAAGAGTAGTGACTGGCGTTTTGTGACGAGCCAGTTGCTCGGCCACCATTACCAGACTTTTTCAATTGGTGATAGATTTGGAGAATGTGCTGGCCAGGGCAGCAGTCCGAACATTTTCTGTATCCAGAAAGGCCCGTACAGGACCTGCAACATGCGGTCGTGCATTATCCTGCTGAATTGTAGGATTTCGAAGGGATAGAATGAAGGGTAGAGCCATGGGTCGTAACGGATCTGAAATGTAACGTGCACTGTTCAAAGTGGTGACCGAGACGTGTAACCAATGGCACCCCATACCATCACGCCGTGTGATACGCCAGTATGGTGATGAGGAATACACGCTTCCAATGTGCGTTCGCCGCGATGTCGCCAAATACGGATACGACCATCATGATGCTGTAAACAGAACCTTGGTTCATCCGAAGAAATGACGTTTTGCCATTCGTGCACCCAGGTCCGTCGTTGAGTACACCATTGCAGGCGCTCCTGTCTGTGATGCAGCGCAAGGATAACGGCAGCCATGGTCTCCGAGCTGATAGTTCATGCTGCTGCAAACGTAGTGGATCTGTTGGTGCAGATGGTTGTCGTCTTGCAAACGTCCCCATCTGTTGACTCAGGGATCGAGACGTGGCTGCACGATCCGTTACAGCCATACGGATAAGATGCCTGTCATCTCGACTGCTGGCGATACGAGGCCGTTGGGATCCAGCACGGCGTTCCGTATTACCCTTCTGAACCCAACGATTCCACATTCTGCTAACAGTCATTGGGTCTCGACTAACGCGAGCAGCAATGTCGCGATACGATTAACCGCAATCGCGATAGGCTACAATCCGACCTGTATCAAAGTCGGAAACGTGATGGTACGCATTTCTCATCCTCACACGAGGCATCACAACAATGTTTCACCAGGCAACGCCGGTCAACAGCTGTTTGTGTATGAGAAATCGGTTGGAAACTTTCCTCATGTGAGCACATTGTAGGTGTCGTCACCGGCGCCAACCTTATGGGAATGCTCTGAAAAGCTTATCATTTGCATATCAAAGCATGTTCTTCCTGTCGGTTAAATTTCGCGCCTGTGGCACATCATCTTCGTGGTGTAGCAATTTTAATGGCCAGTGGTGTATTAGTTAATTTGTTGCTTTTTCTTAGAGGAGAAACTGGTACTTGTTGAAGAAAATGAAGTGTATGTGCTGACTACAGCAAATAAAAATTTTTGTAGGTAGCTAATTTCCGCAGAGAACAGTAAATTCACTGCACTAACGGCCTGTCCTGTCAGACTTTTGGTGATCCTCTACACGCACTGTATGATACATGCTGATGTGTTGGGCAGACATGCAGCAGGCCCGCGAGGACAGAGTGGGGAGCAGGGACAGCAGCCGCGGCAGCGGACTTAATCGCCACCTGTCGCCGCCCGCGCCGCGCGCTGTCCGTCTGCCGTCGCGGTTGTTGGCGCTCCTAATTTGCGGCGCGGCCCCCGGAGCCGGGATTTAGCACGGCCGGCCGTCGCGCTTCGGCGGACTGGCGATATTGGCCTCCACCGCCCACGCCTCCAGGGGGCCGGCCGGCGCCCTGAGTTAGTCCATTACTTAGCCGGCGACGCAACAGCGCGGCGCGCAGAGACCGCCACGACGCTCAGGGGACACGCCGCCCAGAGGGACGGTCTGTCGCAGAGACCGGCAGCAAACCGTGTTACGGCCTCCCCTGTCCGCAGGCCACATCCGTACTTGAGGTACATCTCTCTCCCTGCCAGCCCGCTACGGAAGTGGGCTATCTGCCGCAGGAAATGGTTAAAATTACTCCCACTCCAACACTCCCAGACAGAGGAGTGTGACTACCTCTAACGTTTCAGGCAAGAGATGAAATTTAACTTGAGATCACTGATACTGCAACTCCGTGAAAACTATATGTAACAAACGTGTAACTGGCAATGATTAGAGTTATTGCAAGGAGGTAGGGGGAATGTTTTAGAGAATATTTAATGACTTTTGTTGGAGTGTCATTCATGAAGAACAACATTGAGCCGTGTATCGACTCGAGCTACACCTTTTATTTAGATTGCATTGGTTTTCCTTTTCTTCAAAAATGGTTCAAATGGCTCTGGGCACTATGGGACTCAACTGCTGTGGTCATAAGTCCCCTAGATCTTAGAACTACTTAAACCTAACTAACCTAAGGACAGCACACAACACCCAGCCATCACGAGGCAGAGAAAATCCCCGACCCCGCCGAGAATCGAACCCGGGAACCCGGGTATGGGAAGCGAGAACGCTACCGCACGACCACGAGATGCAGGCTTTCCTTTTCTTCCCCTGACATGTTTGTTTGATATGTTGACTGTCATTAAGTGGCTGCTTGGTTGTCTTTTCCCTCTGATATCGATATCAGCGTTTTTGCTTCCCGGAAACTGCTATGGAAGAAGTGAGATCTTTGACTGGTGGTAACCTTGTGTGGTGGTGCGGAAGTAGAGGGTGCGCTCAGAGAGTCTGGTGGACACGGGAGGGCAGTGTGGCTCGCCAGCGCGGACCAGGCTTCATCGGTTGTACCGAGTCGCCACGTTATGTATGTCGGCTGTGTGTAACGAGCGGGTGGAGTTGACGGAAGAGGTCACCGCGGGTTGGTTGTATACAGAATCGCCCCACGAGTAATTACTGTTCATTTCACCTTGGTGGGACGTTAACAAGCGTCTTTAAGTCCTCCGTTTCAACACGGGAGTTTAAAAAGGAGACACCTAACGTGAAGGAGCGGTCACTACCCGTCAACGTTGCACAGAAGACGTGAACTCAGGTGACAGAGCGTGTTGTCGCGTGACCATGGCGTGTTGGGTACACTGGCGACGCGTGCGCGGTCGGATGTGTGGATCCTTGCCATCGGAGGTCGTGTACTGCCTGTTCGAGCATAATTGCAAGTTACGTTAATAGAAAGTTTAATCATTAAGTAATAAGTTTGCGTAACCAGTGTCTCTTCTGCCTGGTGGCCTCCAGCGATCGGGTTTCCTGTCCCCCGCACCGGTGTAATTGAAGACAGTGATCTTTCCTCTTTCTCTCGTTACTGCCCGGTGGGAGGTGTAGTTTTGGGAGTTTAATTGTTTCGCAATTCTGTCGTGTTATGAATAAATTCATGCTTCTTGTTGGTTGATCATGTGGTCGCTCATTGAGGACTGTGTGGGGTAATGTTTCCTTGCACGAGGTTAGTTCTAATTCTGTCAGCAAGTTGAGCCATCTGATTACAAGTTTTCGCCGGCTAAAAGTCTGTGCAGTGACCAGCCTGAGAGTGGCAACTGTGTTTACGGGCGTATTTAAATTGGTCAGTATTCTGCCTAGCCTGAGCATCCCTGAGTGGGTGATTTGTGGCCGCCTTACACGGGTCAGTCGTATCTGTTACGTTCTAATGATATTTCCGGGCACTTTTGTTTAAAACCTTTTTCTAAATTCCTCCATTCCTTTATTGCCATTAATCGTGTGTTTGCTGAGACATTTTTTTTTTATGGCGGTGTTGGTAGCTTCACTACCTCACCGTACTTTATTAACAAAACTCTGTACTTACTTCGGTAACCTGTTTACTAATGTTCTTTAAATTTTTTAAACTGTTGTATTGCTATAAATTGCTTGATTGCCGTTAGCGGCGTGTTTTGAAAGGCTGTTATTGTCATACTGTTACATACTGTGTTAAAAAAATTTAAACTCTTGTATTGCTATAAATGATTTGATTGCCGTTTTTAAAAGAGATTTTTAATCTGTTTCATTGCTATAAATTCCTTAATTGCCGTTAGCGGCGTGTTTAAAAGGCTGTTTATTGCCGTACTGCTAGTTTCTGTAAGATATGAATAAAATACTTGAGTGTGAAAATCTCAACTCGACAGTAAACTGCTAGAAATTTGGCCCCGTTTCCCAACTTGTGGTGTGGCTTGTAGTAACCGTAACCATTGTGTGTGTGTCAAACATAACTTTATGAAAGCTGGCATCTTAACTTATTTTTGCTTTCTGTGGCTTCTTCACTCATTAGGAGTTTCCCTGGACCTGTCTTCCTCAAAATTCTGATTATTCCCGCTCTCGATGCTATTTTCAGCCTTTCGCGCGTCCTTCTTCCTGACGGTGACCATTCTACTACTTCTTTTTGCTGTCGATCTTGTTCCATTCGTAGTATAAGACCAGCTCTTTTCTTAAATCTTTGCATTACTGGTTGTTCCATGTCGGTCATCTCTCTAATTTTCTCATTTATTCCCCTCTCTGTTCTGGATATTCTGGCTTCTTAATCCTTCAAACCTTGGAGGCTGTGCTCTACTTCTATACTGGAAGCCCAGTCTCCATCATTCTGCCCCATATGTTAGTACGCTTTCAGCTACCATATGCATAACCCTCTTCTTTGCTTGCATGTCTGGATAACCAGACATAATAACTATTGACAGCCGTTATCATAAACTCCACGTAATTCCTGCATTTTGCTAGCACTGTTTGACCATAGACAAATAATAGAGACAAGACATTTCGTTTCTGGATACAAGTTCCTATACCTATGCACGACAGATTATAACGTTTCAGTATATTCTGTATATATATATTTAAACAGAGCTGTCAGCATACCACAGCTCTGTCTAAATTCTTTCGATAATTGCAATGGGTCACTCAAATTTTTGCTCACTTTAACTGCTCTTTGTATAGTCTCGTACTTATAGATATTTTCTGTACTTCTAAACCTTGGTACCCTATCGGTTCCGGTAGTGCATTGTTGGTTGCAGAGTCATATGATTTTTCTAAATCCACAAAAATTAGGTCTGCTTCCTGTCCCTTAGGATGATTTCATTCGTCTTTTAAGGCTAAAAATATGATCCATATAACATCGTTCAACAGTAAAATCTGCCTGGTCTTTTCGCATCTCCCCCTATAATCTCACTCTCTAACCCGTTTTCCAGTGTAGCGCTAAAATTCTTTTGGTCGATGCCATAACAAATTATTCTACAATTTCTTGGGTGCTTTTCTGTTCCCCTCTTTGTACATAGGCGATATGTATGTCCTCTCCCGTCAAAATCTGACAAAACAATTTGCACATAATTTGATTCCAACGATTCTACCACAGCTCCTCCTAGTCCACTTGCCTTTCCGTTTCTTGCCTTTCTCAGTATATCTTTACATCTTCCTCTAATATATGTTCTGTACTAGACAATATACAGTGTTTGTTGTAAACTCCTCTCACCTTCTGTGAAGTTTGGAAGGTACTGGAGGAAGTACAGCCATGAGGACGGGTAGCTCATTTGATTGAGCGGTTGATCGCGAAGGGCAATGGTTCCGATATCGAATATCGGTCCCGCACTCAGTCTTCATCTGCCAGATAGCTTGAAACCAGCGCACACTCCGATGCAGAGTGAAAATTGCATTCTGGAAACATCCTCCAGGCTGTGACAGCCAGGTCTCCGCAATATCCTGTCTTCCAGGAGTGCTAGTCTAGTAGGTATTGCAGTAGAACTTCTATGAAGTTTGGAAGGTAGCAGACGAGGTATTAAGGAAAGTAAAGCGGTGAGGACGGAGTGTGGCTCGTGCTTGGGTAGCTCAGTCGGTAGAGCAGTTGCCCCCAAAAAGCAAAGGTCCGGAGTTCGAATCTTGGTCTGGCAAAAAGTTTCAACCCGCCAGAAAGTTTCATTCACCTGCTCTCGTGTTTTTTCTTCAAAGTGCTTCTTCCACTGTCCAATCAATTTAGACCGTATTGTAGGCGCTGGACTGCTACTTATTTTCACCTCCCTTATCGTCCTCCGTGCCTCCGCCGATCTCCTACATCCTAGCGGAAGCTGTATTTCCCCATTAACTTTCCCATGCTTTTTTCTTACTATCCTGTTAATTTATCAGCCCTTTTTAAATACTTGGTGCGTATAAAAATCATCATCACTCCCACATCTTAACGATTTGTGATACACTGAACAACATGACCACCAACCTGCTATGGATATAAACCTGTCCTGGCTATAGCAGCGACACCTGCCGGGGAATGACTGCTAGTCAGCACAGTGGACGCATTGTCAACAAGGAAGCTGTCCGTGTGTAGAATGGCGAAGTTGTACGATCTACCTGAGTTTGACAGAGGGTAGATTGTGATGGCCCTGAGGCTCGGCACAAGCATTTCGCAAATTTCCAGAATGAGATTTTCACTCTGCAGCGGAGTGTGCGCTGATATGAAACTTCCTGGCAGATTAAAACTGTGTGCCCGACCGAGACTCGAATTCGGGACCATTGCCTTTCGTGTAGAAGTGCTCTACCACCTGAACTACACAAGCACGACTCACGCCTCGTCCTCACAGCTTTACTTCCGCCAGTACCCCGTCTCCTACCTTCCAAACTTTACAGAAGTTCTCCTGCGAACCTTGCAGAACTAGCACTCCTAAAAGGAAGCATATTGCGGAGACATGGTTTAGCCACGGCCTAAGAGGATGTTTCCAGAATGAGATCTTCACTCTGCAGCGGAGTGTGCGCTTATATGAAACTTCCTGGCACATTTAAACTGTCTGCCGGACCGAGACTCAAACTTGGGACCTTTCTTTCAGGACTGCTAGTCTTGCGTGGTTTGCGGGAGAGCTTCTGTACAGTTTAGAAGGTAGGAGACGAGGTACTGCCGGAAGTAAAGCTGTGAGGACAGGACGTGAGTCGTGCATGGGTAGCTCGGATGGTAGAGCACTTGCCCGCGAAAGGCAAAGGTCCCGATTTCGAGTCTCGGTCCGGCACACAGTTTTAATCTGCCAGGAAGTTTCATTTCGTAAATTGCTCGACCTTTCGGGTGTACGAGGAATGCTGCGGTGAGGTTCTTCAGCGCGTGGCGAAATCAGGGTGAAACCACGTCCGAGCGTTGTGGCGTTGGGCTGCCACCCCTCATTACATACGTCGGACGTCAAATGCTGAGAAGATTGGTACAGCAGGACAGACAGCTAAATGTGGTGGAACTCCTATCAGGCTTTAATACTGGGCAGAGTACAAGTGTATCCAAACATGTGCACCGCTGGCCCGTGTGGCCGAGCGGTTCTAGGCGCTACTGTCAGGAACCGCGCTACCGCTACAGTCGCAGGTTCGAATCCTGCCTCGGGCATGGATGTGTGTGATGTCCTTAGGTTGGTTGGGTTTAAGTAGTTCTAGGTTCTAGGGGACTGATGACCTCAGAAGTTAGGTCCCATAATGTTCAGAGCCATTTGAACCATTTTTCATAGTGCGCCGAACACTCCTAACGATGGGCCACCGCAGCCGGCGACCAATGCAAGTGCCAATTTTAACACCACGACATCGGAAACTACGACTGAAATCGGCACGTGTCCATCCACACTCGACATCGTCACAGTGGGTGACCGTTGCATGGTATGCTGAATCTCGACGCCCTCTTCATCATACCACGTGAGGGCGTGCATCCGTATTATACCACGGAAACATCTCCTGGACACCATTAGTGTAGGACGGAGACAAATTGACGGCACATTCCATATGCTCTGGTGAACATTCACGTTGTATCCATCTGAGCATTGGAGCGCGTGCTAGGCACTAATGGTTGCAGACGACGTACACATTAGGGTTCACCACCTTGCTGGAGTAAATGAAATCTCGATCTATCGCTGACTTGCTTAGACCACAATTCACAGGCGCTGCCTGAGACATAAAATATCTTTGCCCCTGTCAAAAGAGAGCTGCAATAGAGTTGCAGGTAAGAGCAGTTTCTGCGGCAGTTGCAGTCGCTCCCTGCTACAGTGTAGTTGTAGTCAGTCGCTGGTACAGCGCTATTTGTAGTTATTAGTTGTTAAAGTCACAGTGCAGAACAAATTGTAAAATCTTATTATATGGAATTGAATAATAATTGTGATCAGCCGCAGAGCTAAATGATACCATGGACTGAGATGATGATGAACAAATTAATAATTGTTAATATAATGAAAAATCAACAGTGCAATTAAGTCAACCATTCATTGTAAAGTAAATTTCATTATTTCTATTGTCACGCGCGTAGTTAAGTCACTTTTTGATATGTTAATATGAATTTGTTTCAATCTTTTCTTTTGTGATTCGTCAGGACCAGCCGACTCATATTTGTAATATATTCCATTTTCCCGTATAATGGATTGTAGATCTTTATCAATAACTTAAAAAATTTTCAGAATATAATTGTTGTTACCAGTCAATTATAAATGATTCTCCCTTATGTCACTGCCAGTCCCGATCCAGTCATTTATCTGAATTAAAATACTCCAGCATTTTTGTCGGATCATAGTCATGTGCTCTTTAGTAATCAGACGACCAGCTGTGCAGCTGATTCACTAAGTAAAGACAGTTTTTCTAGTAATTCAGATCTGAGACAAATGCTATCCAGTATTAGCAGATAGGCCAGCATTGCACTAAGCTGTGCCATTTACGAGCAGATACATAGAGAGCGTTATCCGGCGATACCATCACGAGTTAAGAATTTTTCAGTTTAATTCTCACCGACAAATTCAGACTGATTTCACAGGGCCATGGCGTAGCGCTGCTTACGTCAATATTTATCAGTTTTCATGAGTTAAGATTTATCACTTTTCAAAAGTCAGAATTTAATTATCCAAATTTAATTATTTTTATTTTTATTTTCTGTTCGGGAAGGTTACACATCATTATTTTATATTTTGTTACTTTTAATGGAAGGTTACAAACTCCTTCATGGTTTTCAGACAGCAGTGGCATTTTTAAAAAAGATAATGCGCTATGACACATGGTGAGGTGTGTGATGGAGCAGTTCGAGGAACACATTGGCGAGTTCCAATTGATGTGTTGTATCCTGCACTTAGCCGCTCATAGAAGCAATGTGGCCAGTGTACACACATACGGTGTTATGGTAGAACTTACGTGGTGTGTATCATCGCGCCAAAAGTGCTTGCACTTTGACTGACCTTATGTACGAGCGTAATCCCATAAATAAGGTCTCCCCTTTTTTACAGGTACATAGACCTGTTTATTTCTACAACGGTTTACATCAGTTTACAGCTTGACATTTAGCTATTTTTCGACATAGTCACTATTTCTGTTGATGTATTTTTGTAGACGCTGTAGCAGTTTGTGTATGCCCATGTCATACTAGCTCGCCGCCACCCTGTTCAGAAAGTTATGAACCTCTTCTTTCACCTCGTCGTCGGAGCTGAATCGCTTTCCGCCCAAATGCCGTAACAGGGAACAGGTGATAGTCACTGGGCACCAAGTCAGGACTATAGGGTGGGTGGGTGTTTATGTTCCACTGAAACTGTTTCAGGAGAGCAATGGTTTGCCGAGCGATGAGTGGGCGAGCGTTTTCATGGAGAATGTGTATGCCCTTGCTCAACATTCCTCTTCTCTGGTTCTGAATTGCCTGTTTGACTTTTTTCAGAGTCTCACAATACATGTCAACGTTAATTGTGGTCCCAGCGATTCAGCTCCCACGACGAGGTGAAAGAAGAGCTTCATAACTTTCTGAGCAGCAAGGCGGCGAGCCTGTATGACTGGGGCATGCAAAAATTGCCACAGCATCTACAAAAATGCATCGGCAGAAATGTTGATTATATCGAAAAATGGCTAAATGTTCAAGATGTCAACTGATGCAAACCATTGTAGAAATAAACAGGTCTATGCACTTATAAAAGAATAGGACACCTTGCTTTTGGGATTTCCCTCGTAAGATACATTTTAATTGTAACATGGTACACTCTGTTCTAGAAAAAGGCTAGATAGTGGACAAAAGTCAAACTGGTCCCATTTAGGAAGAGCATTCCAGCACAATTGCTCAAACCAGGCGTATCGGCAACTATATTCCGTATATAATGAAAGATTAAGCAAAAGATTTCTCATTCAGTAATCTCAATTTGGCTGTAGATCGCTTGTGTGAAATTTGTGACACCATGTGTAATAAGTAGAAACATCTGAAAGTAGAATGATCTGGAAGCATATGTCGGAATTTTACAGCAGCATAATCGAAGGTTATCGAGACTGGTTTATCGGCAGGCAGTGCTCCTCCTCACGTTGTCACTAAAGTGGCATCGATCAGTTCTATTGGACCACACAGGATCTCAACTGCCCCAAGAGTCTAGCGCCCGAGAGGGCAGACGTATAGTTCGAGCAGCCGAGCAGGTACGTACACCCACGTCTAGTACGTCGGCGTTGTTTGCAGCATGACGTGTTTTCACGCGAACGGTGCGACGACGTCTGGATCTCCCAGGACTGCCAGCACAGAGAAGATCTTTCCGGCTTACCTTAAACTGTTCGGTGGTAATTCCCTCTGCGTCCAGTTATCAAAACTGTGTTACTGACATAGAAAATAAGATGTTACCCTGTTTAGCTGTGTGTTAAGGCAGCTCTGTTTAATAAATCAGAAAACCAGATGCTAAAATTACCTTTTCTCCAGTTCCAGAAAATTGTACACATAGCCCGAAACTAGTAGCACCTTTTATTAAATAAATGAAAAGCACCCAGTTTGCTTTTGTTCTACAATATTAGTAAATAAATAAAAACGCAGTAGACAAGAAAAACTTTAACACTATTAATAAAGAAAAATAGTAAAAGAAACTGTTATGTAGGCATGTTGTTCCTATTTTGTGTTAAAGTTTTTCCCGTCTACTCCAATTTTATTTATTTACTGTTCAATTCCTTACTTTTTCATTGAATTACAACCGCACTGTGAAATATGTTACTTACTGTATGTTTCTGCTTCAGTCTAGACGTGTTACTTCTTTTCCACTGATGTTTGCAAACTTTGTAACTTCTTTGGCGACAATACACAGTAAATGTCTGAAGACGGCCTTGTAAGCCGAAAACCGGTTAACACAAGAAACGTAATATTGTAGAACAAAAGCCAACTGGTGCTTTTCATTTAATATAGTGTTGTCCTACTAAGATCCGACGAAAAATTCTGTTTACTTTTCATTAAAATTTATACCGCTGCTGATGGTGTATATAAACATGTCCCTCTTTTAACACTTTTTGGCTGTGGAGCACAGGATATTAAATATTTACGTTATTTAACTTTATGTATTGAAAGCAAAACACGAGTTACTCATATAATTATGCACAATCCACAGTCTCTTTCAGTAAAACAGTATTTGTAAATGCATGCACATCTACACTTGACCCGCAAGGTCTGGGCATTCATAGAGTGTGGGATTAGTGGTAGTTGCGAGCTCCGTTAGGTGCGTATTGAGGCCCTTGGGCACATGACTGCCAAGGAGATGTAGGAATCCAGTGTGCACCCTGTGTGCATACTGGGACGAGTCATTCCAGCTGTGGAAAGAGTGCTTCTATATGTCATGAAGACTACAACGTGCAGCCGACGTGGTGGCTCATGTCGCTACCAACGGTGTGTGTCACTTTGGATCAGAAGAAATTCTCCCTGCTTTCAGGCGGCTAGCTGAAGTGGTAAGGACTGCCAGTCATGCTTTGGAAATGAAGGCGGAGCTTACCATTCGTCACTTGTAGTAACGTCGACAGAACCAACTGTGGTCCTTTGATACAGAGCCGAGTGAAGAATCTGAATCAAAGGCTCGAACGGTTCCGCGAGGCTGCAGATTGCTCGACTTACGCCATCGTGTGGTGAGTTTCCGGGTTACGCTTAATCCGTCATGGGTCCACTACACACAGGAGCCGGCTACAGGGTATCAGGGGCTGTGTGGGCGGGACTGGATGACTTTTTAGGTTAGAGAGTCTCGGGAAATTAAAGTGCATCTACCTAAATGGGTGCAGGGAAAATTCAGGACGGTATTGCAGCTGTAATCTGTGGTAGCTGTGTTGGAGAAGAACGTGAACCCCAAGCACTGACAGAAACCACTAAAGCTGAAATCGTTATACGTTCGGAAAGCTGGCTACAGCCGAAAATTAGTTCAGCCGAAAATTTTACAAAGGACCTAACCGTGTCCACAAAGGATAGATTAAATATTGTGGAGGTAGAAGAAGTTTTTTTACCTAGTAGTGAAACAGAAGTAGACACCTCCTGTGACTCAGTATAGAGAAAGGTTATACTTGACAAACGGAATAAATTAGGAACTCGCTGACTAAGATGATATAGTTGCTGATCAGTTCGTACAATTATAGTTGATGGTGACTTCCATCTACCCTCCACATGCTGACAAAAATAATGCTTAACGTGGACGTGGGCTAACAGCGTCATCCTAAATTGTACTGAATGCTTTCTCAGAGAGTTATTTTGAACAGTAAATTCAGGAGCCCTCGCGAAGTGTAAAAAGTTGCGAAAATATACTTGGCCTCGTAGTAACAAATAATTCGGAGCAAATGGAGACTATCATGACTCACACAGGGAATAATGACCAGAAAGCTTTTTTAGTTAGACAGAATACCGTAACATACAAATCCATCTAAAATAAATGCAAAATAAATCTGTTTAAAAAAGCAGATAAAAATTCGCCTTCCTCCTAAGAGACAGACTCCACTCAAACTACCCATTCAAAGAAATGCTACCAACGTCAGTTGAGAGATAGATATCGAACAAATAAATAACAGATGGTCCTGACACCCTACGGGACGCAAAACAAATCAGAACATCGTTGCTGAAGCAACGAAACGACAATAAGTCAAGGCCTCCAGTCAAGATTGTATAACAGACAGGCTATTTTCAGAGTGTGCTGAGACAATAGCTCCATACTTAGGAAGCATATACAACCGCTCGTTTGTAGATGGATCTGTACCCTAAGACTGGAAAGTTGGGAAGTTGCATATTTCATACCCACACCCAAGGATTGAAATAGGAGTAATCCGATGGATTACAGACCCATATTACCAACGCCGATCTGAAGTAGGATTTTGGAATATTCACTGTGTTTGAGTGTTATGGATTACCTCGAAGAAAACGATTTATTGACAGATACCCAACACGGATTCAGAAAATTTCGTTATTTTGGAACATAGTTTGCCCTTTATTCTCAGGAGGTAATGAATGCTCTCGACAGAGGATGTTAAATTGATTCTATATTTTTAGATATATAGAAGGCTTTTGACACCGTTTCCCACAAACGACGTCTAATGAAATTGCTGCCTGCGGAATATCGTCTCAGTTGTGTGGTTTCCTGTCAGAAAAGTCACAGTTCGTAATTAATGACGAAAAGTCATAGAACAAAGCAGAAGTAGTATCTAGTCTTTCCCAAGGAAGTATTATAGGCCCTCTGCACTTTCTGTTCCACGCAGACGACTTATCGTCTTATAAAGTCATAAGATGATCAAAAACACAATTGCAAAATGATTTAGGCAAGGTATTGAATCCCGCAGAAAGAGGTAATTCATTCTAAACTACGAAAAGTGTGATCTCATCCTGATTAGTGCTAAAAAACACGCAAAATTCTGTTACACGATAAACTACACAAATATAATGGCTGTACGCTCAGCTTAATATTTATGAATTACGATTACGAATAACTTAAATTGGAACAATCACATAGCTAAAGTTGCGTATAAAGCAATCCAAAGACCGGGGCTTACTGGAAGCACATTTAGAAAATGTAGCGTATCTTCTGAATAGTCTGATTACAATATCGTTTTCCGCTCTGTTCTGGAGTGTTACTGTGTACAGTGTGGTGTTGGCTCCGCATCACATAGGATTGATGCAGAACATCTAAAAAGTTCAGAGAATGACAGCTCGTTCTGTACTGTCATGAAACAGCAGAGAAAGCGTCATGGATATGGTACACGAATTGGGGTGGCAATCATTAGAACAAAGGCGTTTTTCGTTGCGGCAGGAACTTCTCATGAAAATTGAGACACCACCTTTCTGCTCAGAGTGTGAAAACTCTTTGTTGGCGCCAACCTACATAGGGAGAAATGATCATTATAATAAGATAAGAGAAATCAGAGCTTTCACGGATTAGCTGAAGTGTTTGTTTTCCCGTGTGAGAAGAGAAGTAGCTTGATGGTTGTTAGACGAACCCCCTGACAGACACTTAATTGTTAATTACAGAATATCCATGTATATGTAGATTTAGAGGCAGATGTAGATATAGACTACGGAAACCATCTAACAGTGTGTGGCGGTGTGTATTTTTTGTGCCACTGTCAGTTTTCCACCGCTGGTTCCAGTTGCAAAAGGTGGCCGGGGAGCATGATTATTTATAAGCCTCCGTTCGTGCTCGAATGTCTAACCTTCGGTTTTTTCTACGATGTACACGTATGAGGAAGGAACGTACTGGTCAGCTCTTCTAAGTGGTACCGTAACCGGATTTTTAATAGCAAACCACATCATGATTAACAACGTCATTCTTGTAACGTCTGCCACTAGAGTTGAATGAACACCTCCTTGACTCTTGCTTGCTCACTTAACATACCTGTACCGAAAGGCACTATGTTTCTTAGAATCTTAACTATTTCATCTACAAGTCCTGTATGACAAGAATCCCAGGAAAGCAGTATTCAGCTACTGGTGGGTCGAGGATTTTGTAAGCCACCCTACGGAGAATCCTTCCTGTGAATCCTAGTCTTGCATCTGCCTTCACTAAGATTACTTTTTTATTGTCGTTCTACTTTATGTCGCTCCTTACGCGTGCTTCCACTGTCATCACTTCTGTCTCTATGCTGTTCAATTTTGGAACACAACCTACGACCAGTTTAGAAACAGAAGTGATGACACGTTCTTCAGGGACCTGACCATCATTTTGCAGCACGCTCCTCAAACACGTACAGTGCAAGCTGTTACTGATTTGTTTGACTGATGGGGCTGCTAAGTGCTATACCACCTACAGCACTCCCCTGACTTAAGCCTTCGTAAGATCAACTCTATTTCTAAACTGAAGGAAACACTTCACGGCATTCGCTTCAGAACTGCTGCAAATTCGTCGGGCAATAGATCGCGCTGCTCGAACTGTCAACACTACTGGAAAGACTTCCACAACGCTGGCAATTGGTTATACACAATGCTGTGACTACTCTGAAGGTCAGTAAAACGTTGAAATACGTATCTGTTTTGTATGCGCTGTAAATAAAGTTGCCACTAATAAAGTTCCAACCCTCGTACAAACGTGCCACCGTTATCCATACTAAACAAAATTCAGCATTTTATTTATATATCTCAGATTTTATCCTTTTCTCTTTTTATAACGTTTTTGTGAAGCTTTTTTTAAATTTTTAATCCAATAATCGTGCACTCCAATAATGTAATATGATGTAATACACCGGGACCTCTGTGCAGTGAATTAAGTCTTTCACCCATTTAACTTATATTGTGTGGTGAA
This sequence comes from Schistocerca piceifrons, assembly GCF_021461385.2. NCBI lineage: Eukaryota > Metazoa > Arthropoda > Insecta > Orthoptera > Acrididae > Schistocerca > Schistocerca piceifrons. The sequence goes on along the minus strand of NC_060141.1, from coordinate 599,834,071 downwards.
TGTTTCACGACCACCACTTGCTATCTGCGGTTTCTGTAGGAGGGTCTCGGTTCCCATGTAGTTACTTTAGTGTAAAGCTGATGTAGGTTCCTTGCAGATACCACCGCCGGTACTTGCTTTCTAAAGAGTACCAGGGCTGTAAGGCTTGACACCGTCCACTGTTGATGCTCGGAGGTGTTGCACTTATTTATTGGCAGTATGAACACAGTGATTTCCCATGATTTCATTGTCTCATTCGGTGGCATATATTGCTCACGCAGTAGTGCTGCATTAGTAATAATAATATAAAATTCCTTGTTTTATTAACTTTTAACAGTTTTGTATATATGATGGTAGTTGTTTTTTTTTGCGGTACTGTAGGAAATAGTGCTTCTTTGCACTATTTAGTCTTACGTCTACGGCTGTCACTCCTACTGTATTTTCACACTGTCTCAATAGCGCTGATTACTACCAGTGGCTTCTGGCATATGACACCAGGGTGTTTCCCAAGTCGAATGCGGTGTGGGCGGCACATATGGCCATCTGCACTAAACTGAGTCATGGCCCATGGTGTTGTCCTATTATTTTAGAACGCTTCTGGATTGGTGGTAATTTTGTATGTCTGGGTAGTTCCTGGCAGTGGATTGTGTCTTACCTTCCACATGTACTTTCGTGTTACTGCTTCGGCTGATTATGTATAAGCCACTCGTTGTTTCGCAGGTATCCAATTTTTTTTTGTCCTGTGTTTTTAAACACGTAGATACAGAATGTTTCCTGTGACTTGACGTTCTCGGTATGAAAATCTATATAGTTTCAGATTTCTAAAGTAGTTATATTTTTATGGTTTCTGTGTTGTTTGTCTAAAAATGTTCATTTTGGTGATTAACATATGTAGAGTCCTACAGTCCAAGTGGCTATTGGGGTCATTTGTATTTAATGGTTACTGGATGTGTTACTAGTTTCCCATTATGTGGTATTGGAACAGCTCAGTACATTGTTTGTAATTTAGCAGCGTCCGGTTTTCACTACGTTGCGGTTGGTGTTACGCTGTATTCCGAATGACTCCTACTACTGCTTTTATTTTTGTTTCAAGTATATGATTCAGTCTGGTTCATTAGTAAATGGGAGTGGGTTCAGTGTTGATTTTCTCTATACTGAGAGCCTTCTGGGGACAAAATTTTGTTTGGCACTGGTGTTCCGCTATCACAGTGTAGTTTAATAGTGGGGAATTTTTGTATATGATTATGCATTTTGTCTAATGTTACTTCACATAGATTGTGTCTGGGTGTAGAACGGATAGCACTACATTTTTCTAGGTGGAGCATATAAGGATGTGATCGGCGCTTGTCACTGAAATCCCTGAGTTCGCAGGATAGAGTGGATGAGGTTATATTTGTGGCAAGGGGCAAAAATATGTTACTGTCAGTTGCACTCGATGTATAAATTTTATTTGTTAAAGTACACAATCACACAAGCACGAATCAAAAACTCACAAGGTTTTAACGAAAGACCTCCTCTGGTTTAATTTAGATCGGCTGAAGGCCACATCGAAAATCCAATACACAAAGCCTAAGCAAGGAACTGAGGTACAGGAGTCCTTCTGGAGGTTTCACTTCTTTAGAAAAAAAAAAATTGTCTTTAATATAAATAGGCTGAAAGCCATAGCTCAAATTTTTCCCATAGATGTCGGCAGTAGGCCACACATTAACCAAGAACAGTGCTGCGGCTTAAGGCCGAGGCAAAGATTTTCAATGTTTAATCTAAATACGCTGAAAACTCGGCTGAAGGCCGCGTATCAACAAAACTATTTAACGGCTTAAAGCCCCGGAAGAAGAGCTCTGAATTTGAAAAGGCTGAAGCCCTTATCTTCAAATATTTCATGTAATACTCGGCTGATGGGCCTCATACTAAAGAATAATAATCTTATGACTTAAGGGCTAGACAAGAATTTTAATTTTAATTTAAGAGAGATTGGAACTCGGCTGAAGGCCACACGCCATGAAGAAAACAATTTTACGGCTTAAGGCTTAAGGAGAAGAGCTTCTAAATTTCAACTAAAATAGGCTAAGGGTTTTATCCTAAAATGCTACAAATAAAACTCGGCTAAAGGCCACATACGAAACCGAAACGGCTTAACGCCTAGACAAAGAAATTGCCAATTTATAATTTAAGTTGGAAAACTCGGCTGAAGGCCAAATATAACTAAAAAATATTTCATATGGCTTATGGCCTAAACAAAATTTTTCAACTTTTCATTTCAAAAAGCTGAAAAAATGGCTGAAGGCCACTTACCAACTTGAAACAAATTACGGCTTAGGGGCTAGGCACAAGGAATTTTCAATTTTAATTTTGAAAGGCTGAAACTTGGCTGAAGGACACATATCAGACAAGAAAGAATTTTTTTATGGCATGAGGCCTAAGAAGAAACTCCTTGCAATTTTAATGAGCCTAAACTCGGCTGAAGGCCACACAGATTACTTAAGACTAAAAAGGAAATAACTGTTAAAACACAAGGAGCGGCGCTTAGAAGGTTCCAAGGGTCGGCCTGGGAAGGTAACACTGACGCACACTTAGATGAGACAGGCAGCCAGACCGATAACCTCTTAATCGGAAGGCAATCCAACCGAAAGCCAACCGACGAACCAACCAAGATCAGATCTATTCCACCCTACCAGCAAAATGACGACAAGGTGTCAATAGCACAACGTTCCGGATACTGGTGCCCAACCCAGCCAAGTCAGAATAAACGCCCAAAACTACCAACAACACCACAGCTGTCGAACTACACGCCTTACTGGACAGCATCAACAAGACGAGGAAAATACACTGCCGAAAACAACGTTAACGCCCAGGGCAGGTAACCTGAACGTCAACGGCCACAAGGCAGAAGATACCGCTGGTACACCTCATTAATGAAGAAATAAATTAAGTTAAACACCTCACAAGAAGACGGCTGCAAATCTAGCCGACTTGAATGCACACACGTTGTTTATCGCGGGAATCTCCCAGAAAGCAACAACCAGAATCAAACGAAGAGATGTGATAGCAGTTGAGGCTTGATAGTAGGTTAAGTGAGCACTCAACTTTAGTGTCCAGGATCGGTGGGGGACGAACTTCATAACCTTCGCAAGAAGCGCCTCACAACTCGAAGCTCGCGTGCTCGCCGCCATCGGCTCCGGCCTGACAACGCGCCACGGAGGCTTCCACGATGCTCTCTATGCTTACACCCGGAAACGGTCAAAAGATCAAACACGTCGGCCTCTGAGATGAGCGACCGTACGTCCAACCAACGGCCGTTCCCGCCCCAGTCTCCTTCCGTCCGATAGTGCATGTGTGTTCCCAGCGGTCGGCATCTCACTGGCGCTTTGGCCCCGACGCTGCTCCGTGCCTAACTGCACTCCTGGTCCGTCTCCAGCTGACTTCCAGACACACGACGACCTGGAAATACTATCGGTCGTTCCAGAGATGGTACGACAGTGCACTTATCGATAAGCGCTGCTGGTGCCACTCACGGCCAAGTAAGGCAGGAGTTAGTGACACCAGTAAATGGAAGAAGAAAACGAGGCGGCAGTACCGTAAAAGAAGATGACAAACAATAAATGGCATCAACACGAGCCACGCACGGCTCATTCACGATTGCGTAATTTATTGTCTGAGTTCCCCTTCTTATGGAATCTTCGGAGTTAATTGTGTTGCTCTTGTATATTAATAGTAGAAACACTGATGACATGTTTTATTGTTACTTTGAAGATATTGTATTCAGTGTCGTTTACTTACACAAGTTACACGTTTTCTATGTTAGTGTGATTGTGGACCTTACGGATACGATTGACTTGCTGTATAGTAGTATCAATGGAGCACACGTTGACAGTTTTTTGTAACTTCAACGCTGATCGAATACTAGGTCTTTGAGAGTGTTTTGCATTTTACAGGTGTCAGTGCTCATTAGCGTTTACGTTATTAACTCGGTGGGTCTGCGCTATCAATTGGACATTTGTTCATTCGGTTCGTGTTACATTTGTTTACTCCAGCTGGTTGGGTAATTAGTTTGTTTCGTCGATTTTATTATTTGCCTATCCCATATTCATAGGTATTCAAGTTAGTGACTTCAGTTTCTTTGCTGGTGTATTTCGCTGTGCGCGTGGCTCCCCTTGGGTACGTTACGTCACTGGAGTATGTGATTATTGGATTAAAAAATAAAAAAATTCATCGAATAACTGTACTGCGATCGACAGCAGCATCTCCATACACCTTTTTCAGCCTCTTGTGGATGTTTCCCACTGTCTCGTTTTCACAGCACAGGAATTCTATGACAGCACGTTGCTTCTGATGAACGTCAAATGTAGCAGCCATCTTGAAAACATGCTGTAGCGGCGCCTCTCACGGGAACAGGTTGATCTAAGTTTGAAAACAAGCGGGAAGGATGTATTTACACACTAAAACTTTCACACATGCACAATGAAAACAGTATTTTTACAAAAATAGTGTGCATTTCTTTTGGAGTGACCCTCGTAATAACTCCAAACACCTTTGCTACCTGACAGAACGCTGCTTGTAACACCTGATAATTTAAACTAACCCAAAGCTGTCACCTCACTATCTGTGATAAGTAAGTGATTAAATCTTAACCTGCTGTTTAAAGGGTCGTACCTAATACCCTGCAACGTTACTGTCGAACACTCCGTATTGGAACTACTTTGAAATGACACTCCCCATTAAGCTGATTCAGTTTGGTGAGAAAGTACATCAATGCTAAATGAATTTCTCTGTTGAATTTGCTTACTGCTAGCCTTTCTACTACAGCACCATCTGTGATGAAACAAAGGAAATGCTTCAGACAGGAAGCATGTAGATTTGGCCGTAGAATCGTAGTCTGCAATAAAAAACGGTGGCTTCCATTGAAGATCTGAAAGTTGTCCGGCAACACCCACACACGGGACGGCGAGTCGAGTGTGGTATCGTTGGATGTCCCCTTCCGAAACAAACGGATTGGAACAATAACATTTTTTGATCCGATGTGCAGTTTTCGAGATATTTCAATGTCTTCAGTTAAAACTGTGCACCCTGTGGACATACATTTACAGGCACCGGCGTCTATAGCTTTGGCGTTGGATGACGTTTCCGGACATGGATTCCCATGTAAAACTTGATCTACTAAATCCCCTCTACAACCTCTAGAGGCGTGTAACATGAATTGCGGAACACCATCTATCAGAATGACGAAAGTATTCATAACTTCTTACAGAGATCATCTGTTATGGTTTGAAAGAGTCCTTGTTGATAAGTGTATTTCTTATGTGTTTTATGGAATAAAGCTAAGAGCAAGTAAAGAAACGTGCACTGTCAATCTGTATTGGTTGGTCAATACATTGTAAGATATTCTGCCTGTAATTAACGGTAAACAGTCTTTTAAAATATTGGTATGTACGAAAGGGTAAAGTTTGAAAGAAATACACTGCAGACTTATTTGACGTCTGATATAAATTTGTAAGACTACTTCCGATAAACTCTGAGACTAAAAAGTAACTGTTGTATAGAAGGTATATTTTGATATTTGTGTTACATGTCGTGATACGTTATAGGTTTTGTCTTGTTCTTGATAAGCAAATGTGAACGTTCTCTTTTTTGTATTGCGGTCAAAATGCTTAGAAGAAAACAAAGCACTTCCAAAATGACAAGATTATTTTTTCGCAGTAAGTGAAAGTACTAATATTTTCAGAGTATTCTTAAGAGGCAAGACTGCAGATTCTACTTCTATGAAAATCTTGAGCTGATAAGGAGTTAAGAGGTTGATTCTTTCCTGAATTAATAATTTTTATTTTACTGTTTTTATAATCTTACACATTCCCGTCTCATAGTACGTTATAATGCTGTCTTCACATTTTACAAAAACAAAGCTTGTCTCTGTGTATAAATCGCTGGAATAATATTCACTTGTCTCGGCTGGTGTCATAGTGGCTAAACTGGATTTTCCTTGACGTCGGTGCGATACAGTTGTTTTTGGCAACTATTGAACGAGGATATGATGGCAGGTAATATCTTGACGATAACAAAATCAAGTAATAAAAATAAAAAATAAGTAAATTTCTGCCCTCCTTTTCCGATTCCTAACCTTGCACAAAAAAAAAAAAAATTGCATGTTAAGAGTAGGATGCGGGGTGAGAATGCGGCACGTGAATATAGCAGACATAGTTTTGCACTCATTAATGGGTGACTATGCATAACTATATGGTTAAAACGCGAGTTGTCAGTTTTATCGGAATTTACTGTTAAATACTGCACGCTTTGGTCCACCCGCTAATTAAGGGTACATTTCTAAAATGGTGAAAGATATTACACAAAACAATAGCAGTGTCTTCTCATCAAACTGTCCATACACTGGGCGACATTCACTGCCTCTCCTCTTGTTAAAAATGAGATGCAAAGTGTTCGCTATATTGTCAAAGAGAAACTACGATGTATTATCGGTTTCATGGCGAGATTACCCCTGGCTCTATTCTTATCGGCGTGTTGTTAATTACAGCCTTCTATTGTCTTCTGCAGTGGATCATGGATAATCTTTTGTCTTGCAATTCTTGATTCTTGCCTTTCTCCTGTCTTCTAAATCTTCCCTGATGGTCTCTTATTCTACATGGAATTCCAGAATTTGATTTTTTTCTTGAAATTTCGGTGTGTTACCACAACAACAGGGTAGCAATCATTTTCTAGACTGTTATATGTTCTTCTTGTCTTCGCCACTTAATACTGCATTCTCTGTTTCGGTGCGTAATCTGTCAGATCTTCTTGTTTTCCATTTTTAGCTACCACAAAAGCTGCTTACCTTCCCACCAAAAATTCTCGACTTTTCCACTAATTAACTCTGCAGCCGCGCCCGTCCGTCTATTCACTTCCGAGTGCTGAACAAAATTAACTTCTTTCAATTGTTACTTGTGCATTAAAAAAAATTTATAACAGATGAAATTTTACCCATGGGACGAATGTATAAGTGTACATAGATGTTACATCAAGACCAATGGACAACATGAGTAACATAGAAATAGATATTTTGGTTTAGCGAAGCAGCTAAAATCATTTAAGAGAGGTAAACCTACAGTTACAGGTTGTACACCAGTAAGAATCCTTCCAGAGAATGCTGATAGATAGCTCCATGCTTAGCAGCCATATACAACCGCTCGTTCGTTGAAAGATCCGTACTCAAAGACTAGAAAATTGCACAAATCACACTAATATCCGACAAAGTAAATAGCAGAAATCTGTTGAATTACAGACCCATATCACTAACGGAAATTTGCAGTAGGATTCTGGAAAATATACTGTGCTCTAACATTATGAATCAACTCGAAGAAAACGATTTAATCACAAGGAGCCGACAAAGATTCCGAAAATATCGTACCTGTGAAACTATTTAGCCCTTTGCTCTCAAGAAGTAATAAGTGCTATCGACAGACGTCGTCACATTGATTCCGTACTGCAAGATTTTTGGAAGGCTTTTGAGACCGTTCCTCACAAGCAACTTCTAATTATATTGCATGCCTATGCAGTATCGTCACAGTTGTTTGACAGGATTCGTTATTTCCTGACAGGAAGGTCACAGCTCACAATAACTGAAGGCAAGTCGCAGAGTAAAACAGAAGTAATATGTAGTGTTCTGCAGGGAAGTGTTATACGCCCTCTCTTATTCCTGATCTACATAAACTACTTCGGAGACAATTTGAACAGACCCCTTCGATTTTTTGCAGATGATACTGTCATTTATCGTCTTGTAAAATCATCAGATGATTTCAGTGCAATTGCAAAACTATTTAGACAAGATATCTGAATATCGAAAAAAGTTGCAGTTGACTCTAAACAAAGAAAAGTGTAAAGTCATTCTGCTGAGTAATAAAAGGAATCCGCTAAATTTCCATTTACACAATAAATCACACAAACCCAAAGGCTGTACGCTCAACTAAATACACTCCTGGAAATTGAAATAAGAACACCGTGAATTCATTGTCCCAGGAAGGGGAAACTTTATTGACACATTCCCGGGGTCAGATACATCACATGATCACACTGACATAACCACAGGCACATAGACACAGGCAACAGAGCATGCACAATGTCGGCACTAGTACAGTGTATATCCACCTTTCGCAGCAATGCAGGCTGCTATTCTCCAATTGACACGATCGTAGAGATGCTGGATGTAGTCCGGTGGAACGGCTTGCCATGCCATTTCCACCTGGCGCCTCAGTTGGACCAGCGTTCGTGCTGGACGTGCAGACCGCGTGAGACGACGCTTCATCCAGTCCCAAACATGCTCAATGGGGGACAGATCCGGAGATCTTGCTGGCCAGGGTAGTTGACTTACACCTTCTAGAGCACGTTGGGTGGCACGGGGTACATGCGGACGTGCATTGTCCTGTTGGAACAGCAAGTTCCCTTGCGGGTCTAGGAATGGTAGAACGATGGGTTCGATGACGGTTTGGATGTACCGTGCACTATTCAGTGTCCCCTCGACGATCACCAGTGGTGTACGGCTAGTGTAGGAGATCGCTCCCCACACCATGATGCCGGGTGTTGGCCCTGTGTGCCTCGGTCGTATGCAGTCCTGATTGTGGCGCTCACCTGCACGGCGCCAAACACGCATACGACCATCATTGGCACCAAGGCAGAAGCGACTCTCATCGCTGAAGACGACACGTCTCCATTCGTCCCTCCATTCACCCCTGTCGCGACACCACTGGAGGCGGGCTGCACGATGTTGGGGCGTGAGCGGAAGACGGCCTAACGGTGTGCGGGACCGTAGCCCAGTTTTATGGAGACGGTTGCGAATGGTCCTCGCCGATACCCCAGGAGCAACAGTGTCCCTAATTTGCTGGGAAGTGGCGGTGCGGTCCCCTACGGAACTGCGTAGGATCCTACGGTCTTGGCGTGCATCCGTGCGTCGCTGCGGTCCGGTCCCAGGTCGTCGGGCACGTGCACCTTCCGCCGACCACTGGCGACAACATCGATGTACTGTGGAGACCTCTCGCCCCACGTGTTGAGCAATTCGGCGGTACGTCCACCCGGCCTCCCGCATGCCCACTATACGCCCTCGCTCAAAGTCCGTCAACTGCACATACGGTTCACGTCCACGCTGTCGCGGCATGCTACCAGTGTTAAAGACTGCGATGGAGCTCCGTATGCCACGGCAAACTGGCTGACACTGACGGCGGCGGTGCACAAATGCTGCGCAGCTAGCGCCATTCGACGGCCAACACCGCGGTTCCTGGTGTGTCCGCTGTGCCGTGCGTGTGATCATTGCTTGTACAGCCCTCTTGCAGTGTCCGGAGCAAGTATGGTGGGTCTGACACACCGGTGTCAATGTGTTCTTTTTTCCATTTCCAGGAGTGTACTTGGGGATAATGTAACACGGTTTCTAAAGAAACCGCTTGCACAGCGTTTGTCCACCCTCTTCGCTAGTATTGTTGTGTGGTGTGGGATCCGCATCAGAGAGGATTAACGGAGGACATTGGAAAAGTTCAAAGAAGGGCAGCTCGTTTGTATTATTGTGAAATAGTGGAGCTTCTCATGTAATTAGAATCCCAATATCCTCCTTAGGGTGTGACATACATTGCTGGCAGCTACCAGCATAACAAGATGTGATCGTTATAATTAAATAAGAGAAATCAGAGCTCGCAAGGTAACATTTAAGTGTTCGCTTTTACCGCGTTCTTTTCGAGAGTGGAACGGTAGCTTAAAGATGGTTCTATGAACCCTTCTGAGGCACTTAATGGTGAGTTGCAGAGTAACCATGTAGACGTCGATGTAGATATATAGAGAATTACATTTATGTAATAATCATGCATCGTATTGCATCACATTTAATTTAATTTGTGATATGGCACTTAAAAGAAAGTAAAAATGAATGTCTAATTACAAAATTTATCATACTTCAGGACTAAATATTGGACTGGTGTGAAGTTGTTTGATGGTGAAAGGAAGACTGAAAATATAAAATAACACATTGCGCAATCAGACATTTGGGCAGAGAGCAGTTACGAAGAATCAATGTGCGACTTCTAGAACCTATCACGTCCATACGGCTGTATGGCCATGCTAATAACTAATTAATGACTCAGATCGAATGTGAAATATTCTAAAAATAAGGATAGTGTACAGGAAGCTTTATTTGATGGTTCCTGAGCTCGCAGTTTATCAACGCCGTTAATCGGTCAGTCACCACTTGATCAAAGTCGTCATTCATACAGTTTTGTAATAACTTCGCATTCTCGTAATTCTACAATGTTAACCCACTGAACATAACTATGTATAAATCAAAGGTAATCAAAGGCCTTTCTGAAAGTATGGTACTCGGCATAGAGTACTTCCAATTCCCAATTCTGTTTATGCGCTCCCATCGAAAGGTAATATGCAATCGTAAATTGATATAAGACCTTACTGGGTGAGACTTAACGCATTTCTGTAGATTAACTCGAGACCATCTGTACTTTATATCAATCATCACATGAACCTTATGTCTACAGCGACCGCAGCCGTCTCACACTGTGCGACGCAATCCAGCGATGGGTGTTTTTCACAGTATTCGACAATGCCTCATTTTGAGTGAAGTCACCCAGTGCTATCGAAAGTTCTGGAGAAGCAGACACTGGTCATTAGTACGACTGATCGTAGACCACATCGGTCGACAACGCAACCGTAACAAATTCTCTGCAGCCTGAGTTGTGTTATGCGGAAGCCTATTAAAATAAGTATATTGTGCATTCGGAGTCATACAGAGTGGTTTTCTTCAATGCTTCTTTCGAGAATGGCATCCAATTTATATCCATTCATCTAACACACATGAGCGTGCAGATACTGGAAGACAGTAGATCTGATAGCACATGTACGATTACTCAGCTTACCAGCCGAAATATTAATTACCGCTTTAACACACAACACTGTTCGCTTTGCAGCACTATAGATAATGTATTATTTGTGCCAGATGATCACGCTGCTCTTCAAAACTGAGGTAACTCGTAGCAGTCGAGTGGTCTGTACGTGCCAGTCGAAATGCGCATGGCCACAATGTGAATGATGTTATCCGATTTGCCCGACGTGTCATGAAGGAAAAGTATAGCACGCGCAGCCATTAAGCACGGCGCAAATAAAAGGTCCTAACTGACAGTGACCGGAGACGATGTCACGCTTTCTATCTTATAGTTGGTTTCAAATCTGATAGGAATAGTTGATGGCATTGATTGCAGCTTGTCTCAGTCATTGTCCAACGAAAACTGCGAAGAGAACTACTTCCATTGGAGATAGTTTACTGGAAGCGTTTTATTGGTTCCTACGAGCCGCACGTCCGCCTCTTTCCAAATGATGCAACACTCCGAGTGAACTAACAGTCCAATGAGGTCTTCAACACACATAATTTGGAGGAGTAGAATAGACGGGAAATATTTCTGCGATGTTTTCTGTATGTTTCTCGTACCGTTATTTGGGGTTAGTCATTATGATTACAGTAAAAGTCAATCAGGATGTTTAATTCCACATTCTCGTTGACGAAGTGTTGCCGTTACTCCTCGCCTTCAGTCCGAGTATTCAGAGTACACTCCAATATTAAAACAGCCATGGCGATCTGACTGCACGCATACATTAATAGTCCAACGAACAATGAAGCACACTATCTTTCCGCGACTGACTTGCCAAATTAGCCAAACCGAATCCCATAGAAATTTTTGGGGCTATTGGTAACAGCGAGTAAAACCTAGTAACACACATCTCCAAAGTTATGTAGCTCTATGGGACTTAGGAAGGAACGAACGAAGGAAGGAGCATTAGAGTTTAATGTTCCGGCGGTAGAGACGGAACACCGGCTAGGATTACGAAAGAAAAGAGAAGGAAATCTGCCGTGCCCTTTTCAAAGGAGCCGTCCTGGGAATTACCTGATGCAATTCAGGGAAATCATCTACGTATAACATTTTATTTTTGTTTGGAGAGTAAAACCCTTTTCAGTTAAGAATTTGTACTGAAGTCGCCCATACAATTCGAGCATATGCTACGTTAAAATAGCGTCTTTTACGACTAGGAGGAATCAGATACTGTAACTGGAAACATTTAACATTTCAAATAATATGTCAATTACGGACCAATAACAGAAATTATCTCGTTTTTCTGCGCCATATCCAACTATGAAGATTTTGTACATGTGACACCAGTATTTTCTGAAGCATTTTCACCCAGTAGAGAGCACAGTTACATTTATGTTACAAAGTCTGAACCTTTCTGTACCTCGACTGCAACATGTAGAGAGAATGTAATGATCTAACGAAACGGCGTCGTATTGTTAAGCTAGCAGTGGACTCCGATGTGTGGTTGCACATAATAAGGTGCCATGTGTGTACCACGCCTTGCGAGATAGAAATGCGGACCTGTTATGTAGAAAACCCAAGAGCTGGATTACCGAATTTTTGGGTAGTGCATAGCTTCCTTTTAACAAGTCTCACCTCAGATTGTTTGCTTATGTCCTCCTCGAAAGCGTAATACAAACGAATTCAGATCGCAGAACTGATGTAAGGACTTTTGCAAATACACGGTGTCCGTAAATTATCTTTAGAACTTCAAGATTTTAATAGCTTTAAAACTATACTAGATAATAATATCTTGCTTTCAACTTGAGATAAGATAAATCGTAATGATTTTTTCTCATTCATACACGTCATTGTATATCCCTAGAGGAACGGACAGCGTATTACCTGTTCATTATGCTACATCAAGGAATTCCACGGGGACATGTTTAATGCACTGTGAATGCATTGCTTCAATTCCTGTGGCCTCTAAACCTGCTTCGGTACACCAGATCCCTTATTATACCCCATAGGGAAGAGTCTATCTTGAGATAAAATCAAAGTGACAACCATATCGGGTCAACTAGTCGAATCCCCCTATCCCGAAACCTTTCAACCAGAAACTAACATTTAGAGATCAATGATGTGGTGCCCTACCCTGCTGATATATGACGCCAGGTTGCAACTGTTCTTCTTATAGCACAGCAAACTCCTTTACAGTGTCCAGGTGAACAATGTCTTCGATGGTAGACTTGTTTAAAATGAATGGCCCAATGATGGAATGGTGGATACGTCCACACCACAAACAAACCTTCGGACTGTCTATCTCAATTTCACGAGTAACGTAGGAGCAATCTTATTCCCATACACGAAATATGCTGCAGACCTTAGTATACCGGATACCTTAAACAAATATTTTCAAAAAATTCTTTGTTTGTGTCATTTTTGGCAAGCGTATTCGCTGAAAACTCTTGTCGTAGACGTTTGTCTGTTGGCTTTTGTGCCTGAAGCAGCAACACCTTTTTAGCGTAAAGACTAACGCCTTATGAAAGACTTCGTGCTCTGTTGATCGTGGTATTTCCAACTCCCTGACCACTGTACGGACTGATTTTCTCGGACTACTAGCAAGACATCGGCCTCCGTGGGATTTCCTGTGTGTTGTGAGTCAGGTCGCAACACATCATAGATCGAAGTTAGCCTTATGTGGGTCCCTCAAATACGAATATCACTAGGAAATCCAGAAAAAATCTCTTGTTTTTACTCGACAACAAAAGAAGATTCCAAAATTTCTATTGTACTTTACAGAAGTGATGCCATTTTGTTTTAACAAACGTTAAATCTTAATTTACTAGGTATATTGGTTTTAAAAAGGCTTAATATCACAAAAGAGAGGCCTAAACGTTGCACTGTTAATTAGACGATGGTACTGCCTGAATTTTATGGACGTGCACGCACGGGTTCACTTGACGGAGCGTGAGTTTGTAATGGAGGTAACATGTTCGTAAGACTAATGCGTTATTTATTCGGTTATCACGCTGAAGGGAAGCGTGTAGTGCTTGCAAGATATACAGCGCACGATTCGTCTTTATATTGGGCAGAACAGTTGTACGTCAGAGTGTAATGGAGATTTAAAGGCACAGTGCGCATATTTAGTACCAGCCGAAATGATATACATTTCTCGGCTGTTTGCGAAATGCTTTACGCCCCACTAAATACTCATTTCGCTTGACGTTTATGGAATACATGAGACCCCTTCAAAACAAACAGATTTTATGGAGTGTCTCTTCAGTGCCTCTTGGAGACATCATGTACGCCTGGTTATGTGGAATATTTGGCGTAAGGTGAAGGGCTATATTGCTCATTACCGAAGTTTTTAGGCTTTGATGTACTACCTACTTATAGCTGGTTTAATTATGCATGCTCATGTAATAATATTGATAAGTCCCGATCTCGAGGAACGTTGTACTGCATTTCAATTTATAATAATCTGTAGAGAAAACTGATTCGCTTTTTCTCTGAAGAAAAGGTAATTTCCATGATAATTAAAAAAATGGTTCAAATGGCTCTGAGCACTATGGGACTTAACATCTGTGGTCATCAGTCCCCTAGATCTTAGAACTACTTAAACCTAACTAATCTAAGGGCATCACACATATCCATGCCCGAGGCAGGATTCGAACCTGCGACCGTAGCGGTCACGCGGTTCCAGACTGAAGCGCCTTTAACCGCACGGCCACACCGGCCGGCCATGATAATTAGTTTAAGTTCACTGTGAGGGCAGTTCTTTAAAAAAGGCGAAAGAGGGCTACGAATTAATGACGATAACATTACAGAAGTATCGCCGCTACGATTTAATGACGCGAAAATTGCAGAACTATCGCTGCTCTTCTCTGTGTTGACTCATGCCAGCTTCAGTTAACCTAAATTCAAAGTGGTAGGGCCATCCCTACCAAAAATTATGACTTAGCCTATAATTTGGCCCTCGCCTGCCTACGTGCTTTGAACCTGATGACCTCCACAGTCCAACATGGGCAATTTCTCAGACTCATCAGCCAATGTCTTTCTACGTATGTGGAAAGTTCCTTTTTGTTACTGATTTCCATATTTTTGCCCCACTTTATGTGGTTTTCGTAGAGCCGCCTCATCAGGCCAGACACATGTTCCCAGCACTTCCACTCACCCCAAGTCTCAGTCATAATCGCTGTAGTTAATCCCTTGTAGACGTCAGAACAGTACATAAATGAGGATTCTCTGTTCCGTCGTCCATGCGTTCCCATCCTTAATAATGGACTGTGTTGGATAATATTCTTTTTATTTTGTTAACGATCGTCGACTAAGAGATCAGAGTAGAATAACGTTTTTCTTTTCGTAGTGGTCGTTTATGGTGGAAACAAACACCACGATTCTCTTCGTATTTTGTGATGAATGATAAGAGATCAATAAAACTCATCCTGTACTCTGTGAATCTGCTGGTAATCTATCGCCGGTCGTTGTGGCCGAACTGTTCTAGGCGCTTCAGTCTGGAACCGCGTGATCGCTACGGTCGCAGATTCGAATCCTGCCTCGGGCATGGATGTGTGGGATGTCCTTAGGTTAGTTAGGTTTAAGTAGTTCTAAGTTTTAGAGGTCTGATTACCTCAGGTGTTAAGTCCCATAGTGCCCAGAGCTATTTGAACAAGTGGCCAACGGCCTTGCCGCAGAGGTAACAGCGGTTCCCGATAGATCGTCGAATTTAAGCTCTGTCGGGCTTGCCTAGCACTTCGTGGGTGACAATTGGGTTTTCCTGGCACTGTTGCCAAGCGGGGGTGCACGCAGCCCTAGTGAGACAAGCTGAGGGGCTACTTGATTCAAATGGCTCTGAGCACTATGGGACTTAACGTCTGAGGTCATCAGTCCCCTAGAACTTAGAACTACTGAAACTTGTCTAACCTAAGGACATCACACACATCCATGTCCGAGGCAGGATTCGAACCTGCGACCGTAGCGGTCGCGCGGTTCCAGACTGTAGCCGCTAGAACTGCTCGTCCACTTCGGCCGGCGAGGAGCCACTTGACTGAGAAGTAGAGGCTCTGGTCTCGAAAGCTGACAATGGCCTGGAGAGCGATGTGCTGACCACGTGTCCCTCCCTATCTGCATCCGGCGATGCCTATCGTCTGATGATGACACAGCGTTCCGGGGCTTGCTCGGACCGTATTTAGTACTCCAAGTTATCTGTCAGAAACCCAAGCTGCTTGAGATCCCAAGTAGAAGTGTAGTGTAGAGATTTAGATGCATCTAGGGATAAGGAATGGGTAGTTTGTGTAAGAAATCTGATAGAGGACGTAAATATGCTCTGCTCATATCGTCAGATGTTTCATCCACTTGCCTGTTGCGCATTCAGAAGGTACTGATACCTTTTATCCATTGCGTATGAAATATAGAGAAAATCTCCTTACTTACTGGGCTAGTTTCTCTTTGTCCGAAGACAGTTCAGCCGGAGGGTATGCAGGGGTCTGAATATAACGCGTATGAGCAAACTTCGGTTAGCCCCAAACGGTCCTTCAATACGAACAGGTTTCGTAGCGTCAATATTCAACATATAGTGACCTGAACAGTGGGGAGACCGCTTGGCAGTGTTGGGTCGAAGCGTGCCCTGATCAATGACGATCTGCTCTTTCCTGCTTCTTGGCACTTTTGGAGCTGAACTGTCAACGCTGTGTATTGAAATTACATACTGATGGCAGTTTTCATGCTGAAAACTACAGATATCGCTATGGGATTGTGGCAGGCTCGTGGCGTTGGTATAATATTTCGTTTGACACGTTTTCTAGTTGATCGAAAAGGTAAGTCGATTTCCATACTTGCAGTTGCACTGTAGTTAATTCAGTTGTCCATCGGTGAGGTTAGTGTGTCGATACCGTTACATCCGCACTGGTTTAAAATTACTCAAAGTGTTCTAGTGTGTATGGAGTTCCCTTTCGTTCAGATTTTCATGTATTGTCAATTTGCACAAAAAGTGGTCCGTCATGGGATAAGGGAAAATTCATTGTCTGTCAGTGGTCACTAATTTGCTTATTGACTGTCGGGAATTTCATTAAAGCATCTTCGATTTCTTTTCCTTACCAAAACACTATAATTTTCGAAACGTACGAACGTGGCCGAATGTTCATACGTAGAAATGAACTTTATTTCAGCCTGAGCTTTTTAATCAATTCACTGTTCAGGGATATTATTAGTCCAGAAGAAAACGACTGTCATCAGACGACATACTTGGAAATTTTTCTTCCTTTTGCAGCCTTTAAGGTACGTCAGCAGTGCCGAAGCTTCAAGACAGATGATATTCAGCACGACAATTATATTTCATGTTCTTTTTGTATAGAAGATAGCCGTTCAGGATCTTAGGCTTAAAACGGACAGAGAAAATGAGTCTTTTATGAACGTCATGCATTTACTTTCTGTTGCATCCGTGATCTGGAATTATCGTTTTTGACTACAAATAATATACGTCCTCGATCCAGGGATACAACCTCGCCACTGCTTAAATTTTGAACAAAAATCATCAGCAATGGCGACTGAAGACTTCCGGCATGAGACGTAAACCTCATTCTACCAATGGCAAAGTCAAAAAGTGCTGAATAGGGGACACAAGTTCATGGCACTCTATTAGTCTTGGTGTGGGAAACTGCCACTAAAACACTGAAGGCTCACTAATGATCAACGGCATAACGATCCTGAGGGCGATAGAAAACACTTCATTAAAGACACATAATGTATATCCACAGGATGCACATTTTCCTCTAATTGGGAAAACTTACTCAAAGCTGTACAAAGTCTGAAAATTTCAGACGCACACCTCATTCATAACTGCAGCCAGTTTATGGTAATGATGAACTATCCTTCACAGAAAGCTTACAAACGGATTGTTTCATGTAGATTTTCTAGCTCATTTATTGTTAATATCAGCATCACGCAACAAATTGTTCAAGTTTGCGAGCAAGAAACACGCCACGCTGCATTTATTCATTTGAATATCACCAGTTGCTCCGAATTTCACATTGTGCTTTAAATCGAACTCCCTTGAACACTTTATGCACTTCTCAAACATTTTGGTCCCAAAATATCGCAGTATTAGTAGTTTTCGGAGGATCACTTATCAGCGTCTTCTCTCTACACAAATGAAACTTCTAGATCCCAAAAAATGTGCTATTATGCTAATTTCTGATTGGCAGAGTAACACCGATAGGCAGCACCAAACCCGCTGAATCTAGCACAAATATATTGAACCAACCAAAATTCTTCACTTAATCAGAAGAGTAAATTAACATAAATAAATAGGAAAACCCACAATTATAAAATTAATTCCCTCTCAACAAAACCTCCGGTTGATTTAAAAAAATACACCAAGTTAAATAAAAATATTTTAATATATACATCTTACAACTACATCTTTGCACTATTTTTCTACATAGTCTCCATAGCGATTGAGGCACTTATCGTATCTCTTCACAAGCTTTGAAATTCCTTCTGCATAAAAATCACCCGCTTGTGCCTGGAGCCAGCCTGTGACTGCATCTTTGAGCTCTTCGTCGTCATCAAACCGCTGTGACCCGAGCCATTTCTTCAAATGCATGAAGAGGTGATAATCACTTGGCGCCAGGTCTGGGCTGTAAGGTGGATGGTTGATAACGTCCCACTTGAAGGACTCATGAAGAGCCGTTGTTCTGCGAGCAGAGTGAGGACGGGCGTTATCGTGCAAAAAAACGATACCGGAAGTCAGCATACCACGGCGTTTGTCCTGTATAGCCCGTCGTAACTTTTTTATTGTTTCACAGTACACGTCTTGATTAATGGTCGTACCACGTTCCATGAATTCAACCAACAACACCCCTTTGGTATCCCAAAACACCGTTGCCATCAGTTTTCTGGCAGAAAAATCTTGCGAGGCTTTTCTTGGTTTGGTAGGCGAATTTGAATGTGCCCACATCTTTGATTGTTCTTTTGTCTCAGGGTTCACGTACTTAATCCAGGTTTCGTCACCGGTCACGATTCTGTTTAACAATGGTTCTCCTTCGTCCTCATAACGTGACAGAAAGTCTAATGCAGAGGCCATTCTTTGAGTTTTGTGGTGGTCGGTAAGAATTTTGGGCACCCATCATGCACAGAACTTACGGTAACCCAATCTTGCTGTCACTATCTCGTACAAGAGAGTCTTAGAAATCTGTGGAAAACCAGTAGACAACTCCGACATTGAGAAACGTCGATTTTCACGAACTTTTGCATCAACTGTCTGAACGAGTTCGTCAGTCACCAATGATGGTCTACCACTCTTCATCATGAACGTTTTCTCGTCCACTTTTAAATAAACGTACCCATTCACGGACAACTCCTTCACTCATAACTCTTGGTCCGTACACGGCACAAAGCTCACGATGAATAGCTGCTGCATAATATCCTTTGGCTGTAAAAAACCTTATGACAGCACACACTTCACATTTGGCGGGGTTTTCTATTGCAGCACACATTTCAAACTGCCACAAAAACTAAACTAGCGCAGGTACGACGTTGACTCGACCACGGCTTGATGCCGACTGACCTGTTGAGTGCGTGAACGCACAGATGGCGTCGCATTCCCCCCACAACCCGCACTGTGACCAATCGGAGGTTACTTTCTGAACCGCCCTCGTATTTTTCCAAAATCATAATTTCATTTCACTAGCACCATAAACTGAAGACATAGTTTATAGTAAATTCCCCGGTACGAATAACTAACATATACGTCATGCTCGAATATTAACTACGTGACCAATTTCTTCATTGTACAGTATGAAAACTTTGCGTAAAACAGTATTTCACACTCACACCTTCTTTTACACTAATAATTGAACTTAATAACAGTAGTAATTGATAAAGCATTAGAAAATTAAACATACAAAACCGGAAATAAAATTAATAGTAGTTTGACTGCAGCTCCAAGTCTGTCACCTCTATCATATAGCAAAGAAACTGTAGCCATAGAACGCCAGCTGTCTTTCTCGTGACTCATATTACACGTCTAATCACCGCTGTAATGTGCCATCTGAATAGGCATGATGCAAGGCACTACACCTCACACCCCCTTTAGTTACGAAAAAGTATGAAATTAAGGACTTACCCCAGTTCAGTGGTACTAGCGCCACGTCATCAGAGCACGTCGGTGCGTAGCACACAAGTATTGCATCACAATTTAAGTTAAAGGTGCTTTTTCAAACTTGTCAGCATGTGCTTTAGTATATTAATGTTTTTCTGACAAATCTCAGATTGATTAGATGAATAATTTCTCCTAAATACATTGTTTTATGAAAAAATAAGTGGCGCTAAATAATAAAGCTACGAACCCAAAAATTAGTCATAATGTGCAGAAGTGTGTCAGAACTAACTGGTACAAATCTCAACATGATAAAAGCAATATTTTGGTCAGACTCGACGTTTTTAAGAAGAATTGAAGGTGCTAAATATTAGACTTAGAAATATGAAAATTTGCACGAAGCTTCAGTTTAGCATAAAAACATTAATTCTGAAACTCCACTGAGATACCTCTAATATTTTTAAAGTAATTTACTGAAAACTGAACTTGGAACAAAAATGTCCTTATTTGTAGTAGATTAAGTATCTGTTACGTTAATTCCACGAAGTTTTCACTACAACACATGCTGACACCTATTAAATAATAGAGCTATAACAAGTTTCAAGGCCTGGATGTAAATAATAACAAATACAAGGTCCTTAAAGTTGTAGTTCAAAGGTCATGTCCTATTGTCAGTTCTGTTCTAAAAATTCTAGACGGCAAAGTTTAAATGCAAGCGACCTAAATCTTTTTCTGCGATTTTAACCAACTTAACTAAATTCATACAAAAATTAAGAACGTTCAAAATTAATACACAACAATATTATAAAATATTATAGGCCTGAGAAAGCATCCATTTAGAGGCTGCTACCGTGGGCAAAATGGTTCAAATGGCTCTGAGCACTATGGGACTCAACTGCTGAGGTCATTAGTCCCCTAGAACTTGGAACTAGTTAAACCTAACTAACCTAAGGACATCACAAACATCCATGCCCGAGGCAGGATTCGAACCTGCGACCGTAGCGGTCTTGCGGTGCCAGACTGCAGCGCCTTTAACCGCACGGCCACCTCGGCCGGCACCGTGGGCATAGAGAGGAGAACAACACAGGTTCTGTTGTCGTCCGTTACGCCGGTATATGAATACAGCCCAAGAGGCAAGACTGTTCTTCACTTATCACCCAGCCACCGTACGATCCGCATCAATCAAACGCCGGTGTACGGGATACCTCGAATGACGTCACAGCCAGACTGCAACTGAACTCATACTTTCGGTACAAATTGAAAGTGAAATTTCGAGGACTGCCCACCGTCCTGGATCGCTTAGATTTCACAGGAGTAACTGTTAGTGTGCTGCCCGTAAAGTTAACAAATCCGCGTGGCAAGTGGTGACAATTATTTTCCACTATTGAGGCAAGCTGTTATTTTGATTATCAAAAGTCAGGGTGAGAGACAATTTCATAAGAACTTACAATACGGCTCCCCTCTGAACTTCTCATAGTGCTGTGTAGGATAGAGAGAATTATTATTAGTATTACCATAATCGATATTACAATGTCGTGCGGGTGAAACTTTACAGAATATATCTATCAATTAGAACTCGAAATCTTCATTTATGATTATACAGAGTCCGCCATAAAAACGCATACGCACTTTAAGGAACGAAAAGTGTTACTTATATCTTTATTTTATATTATTAATTGATAACACATGTTTTACAACCTTCAGTTTAACACATGGTTACCTTAAACGTTCAAATTGTTCACCGTTTTCGGTTATACACATAACAGAACGACGATCTGTCGTAACAGTTACGCCAGTCAATGTTACAGTGGAGATCGCTGGCGAAGTTCCTCCAGCGTGCACGGCTTACGTCGACAGACGTTATCTTTCACAGTTCCCCGCAAGTAAAATCTCATAGGTGTTAGATCTATCGACCGTGGAGGGAACTCAATGGGCCTCTTCGTCCAATCCAATGCCCTGGAAAATTGTCATCCAGGAAATCTCGTACGACTAGGTGGTAGTGCTGTGGCGTCCCGTCCTGTTGGTAGAACACCTCTTCATCAGCTTCATAATGTGCACGAATACCCGGCAAAGTTGATGTGCGTAACATTTCCAGGTAAACTTCTCCAGTGACAGTAGCATCAAAGAAAGAGGGTCCCACAAAGCCCCTAGACGATAGTACACACCACACATGAAGCCTTGACGGACTGACCGCTTTATCCACATAAACATGAGGATTTTCTAGTGCCCAGTACATACTGTTATGCTGATTCTCTGTTCCACTGTGTTTCAATTGTGCCTCGTCACTCTATACTACCTTCGTCGCAAACTGTTCGTCATCAGTACCCATTTACTGATACCATTCGCAAAATTCCATTCGGCGATCAGGATCGTCATCGTCAATCGCGTGCAGTAATTGTGGAATGTAAACTTACCACTTTGCAGCTTTCAGCGCTCTTCGTACACTTGTAGTGCTAACCCTCACTTCAAAGTGCACATTGTGTAGCAGACCTCTTTGGAGAATTACCAAACGTTTCCAACACGAGAGAATGATCTTCCTTTGTCAGTATCACAAAGTGTTCCATGTAATTCAAACTTGTCAATGATGCGTTTAAGGTGTTAGGCAGGTTGGCGGTTCTGTTTCAAACTCCCACCTCCACTGACGTTGCACTTGAAAAGTATTATCAAACTTTAAAAACCACTTCTTAATACATTTTCGGTGCTCGAACGTCAAGCGTGCTCCAGCCATCTTGTTTTCAAAATACCGAGTAGTATGGTCTTTGGCTCAACAGATGTTAGCACTTTGGTACTAACATCTGTTGAGCCAAAGACCGTACTGCAACACACTCGTAACTCAAATGGAACGAAAGTGTCGATATCTTGATAGAGCCTGACAAAGGGTGTATACATTTTTCTGGCGGATTCTGTAGTCCTGATCCTGCTGAGCAAATACAGACTCTAGTAAAATGTGGCGAGCAATGTTCTAATATTTCCCCATACTACTTATGACTATCATTCATTATTATTACTAACTCGCCACCCCACAGATGGTGCATCGGCTGGGAAATTGAGCAGTGAAAGTGATCGTTAGAAAACAACGAACCTGGTAGGCCCTTACAGGATACCGAAGTGAAATGGGCAGAAACCATTGAGAGGACATTGCTATGATTTACTCACGAATGTTAGCCACAGTAACATTGATTGTGACGGAAGGAGGGAAGAGGATGGCACTAGATCTTGGCTGCCACTGGCGCTGAGGTGAGAAGAAGTGGCTCTGAGCACTATGGGACTTAACTTCTGAGGTCATCAGTCCCCTAGAACTTAGAACTACTTAAACCTAACTAACCTACACACATCACATACATCCATGCCCGAGGCAGGATTCGAATCTGCGACCGTAGCGTCACGCAGTTCCAGACTGTAGCCGGGGAGTGACCACAGCGTTTCCACTATGAAGATATGGAATAAGGATCAACAGTTGGTCACCGATAATGCTGAAGTAAACACCATGTGTGCCCCCAGCGTTTCCACTATGAAAATGTGGGAGAAACAGCAACAGTTGGTCACCGATAATGTTGAAGTAAACAGCATGGATCAAGACCACGGTAACACGAGTGAGTCAGTCCACGTCATGGTATGAACAATAGCATCAGAACATCACAGAAATACAGCGTCCACACATTTTGGATGGATCGTCATTAGGTTGCCGGTGCAGTCGATGCCCTCCATCGTCGGACAATGCTGTAAACCTCTAGACAGCGACAGCCTAGTTTCTTAGTCGTTTGGCCCATTTAGAGGTGGCCCTTTTAGCTAATGTGATTAAGGACCTTTTTCAAGGCATCCGACTCTAGAAATCCATTGCCTGTAATTTATGTCGCAGTGTTCGCTCGGGAATGGGTCTGCATTCACAGATCTTAGACACTGTGACATGGCAGCGAGCGGTATACCGTTGCTAGTAGATTGGACATTCCGCGTTTATACATAAACAAATAAGGTAGCTCCGTTCACGGAGTTTACAAAGACAGGTTCTAGCACTATATGTTCTTTTAGTTATTCTGACACGTCTGCATGTCGACGCGTAATATGGCGTTGATTTCATGTAACAGTTTCGCGTATTTCCACTTTATGACCATGATTTACATAAGCGGCGAAGGATCACAGGGAAGCCTCGTGTCGATCACACACTACCTACAGCGCTCAAATGCGACCAATGAGCTGTTTTAAGGGGATGACTAATATTTTGCCCAGTTAACTTGTATCGGACATTAGATCTAAAGACATCGTTACTTCTCTGAAACTGCCGTAGAGCTTACGTCTCTCACGTCTCCTCAGTTCCTGACGACCTCCATTTCCACTACTCCCTGTTCTCTACGATCCATGAACGCACCAACACCGCTGTCACAGCCATGGCTCCCAGCTTCCACTGCTTGCGCGAAGCACCGCGAACAAAATAAAATACACAAACCACAGCACAAGACATAAAGCAAGCATTCTACTAATAACACAACAGTTACCAATCGACGCCTCCAAAAATACCTCCTCTCCTTTTTAGCCTCTCTTTCAACTCTTTATACCACTGTCCTCTCCACAAGTTACTATCCTGAACTCTGAAAAACCTTCAAAATGCAGCATTTTCTTCAAACCTCGCCGTCCTCTACTAATATCCCCTCTTACCGTCCCGCAGCTTCACATCAGTGTTTAGCAAGGTGTTTTAATTCAGCCTTTTACGAGGTATTCATCAACACCTCAACGAACACCATCTCCTTCGTGTCAATCAATGCAGCTTCAGTCCCAGCTTCTCCTCCGATAACCAGTTCCTGTGTCTCACTTATCTCCACCGACCGTAAATTCACTATTTCTGTCCGGTGCTAATGGTCCTCCCTTGGCCACAAAAAAAAAAAAAAAAAAAAAAAAAAAAAAAAAAAAAAAAAAAAAAAGTGTTCCTCATAACGGCAAAAAGAACAAACAAACAGGCAGCCTCGAAACTTTCCGCTGCAAAATTTAAATGATTTATATAAATCTGTTCTTTATGGAGTTTTGAATTTGAAACTTGAAATTGACCTTTTCATTAAAAATAAAATATTGGTGCTGTGCATCTTATTTACTGTCTTCTTGGCTGAAAAAGAGTAGATTATTAATTTTTCAGTAATTCATGGCGTCTCCAGAGTGTCATTGAGCGCACCCAAGGTTAAAGTTCTCCTTAACAGCCAGAGTAAGAAACTGCTTTTCAAGACCTGCGTCGTAATGTAGCTCTGAAAAATTCTTGACGCAGTTATTGAAGAGCAAGTCAGACCGGTACAATTCTAAAGAACTATGATAACTGTGTCGGTGGTGCAAGTTCAACAAATTTTAGCTTTTCACAAAAAAGAATCTGTTCATTCCAAAAGACCGTGTTATCAAACAGGAATCGCACAGTACTACCTAGCATTCAAAATCCTGTCTTCTGGTTGCTTGCACTTTGAATCGTAATTACTAGGAGAGGAAAGTGAGCATGATATTCACTTCAGAAATGAGAAAAATATTACCTTTTAAGATAACAATCATTATGTCATAAAAGCGTTCTTATCAGTGCTCAACTATTACAGTATATATTCAGTTTCTTAAAAGAGCGTATACTGACAAAAATTAATATTTTCTTATATCTCGCAGCAATGGCGGCTGTTGTTTATTTTTTAACAACAAAAGTACACCACCTTCCTTAGTCAAGTCCACTATCAGAAAAAAAATCATCAGTAAAGTCACGGTATAGGTGTGTTAAAAATCACAGAACGATAACAGGCCAACGATGTTATTTACAATGCTGGGCACTCACAGGTGAAAGCGATAACTCAGGATATGAAGTGATAGTATAGTTTGTCTGACTGTATACGATATTCCAGCCTCTCTTCAAAACCCCAGGAGTACGGTCTTCCAATTGTGGTGGAATATAGCCGTTATCAATTGATTTAATATATTTGCAGATGTGAATGTGACATTTGTCAGCTGTATAATGGGATGATGACACAGAAAATTTGTGATGGACAGTATTTTGAACCTGGATGTCCAAAAGGTGTACTGTGATTCGAAGCCGGATTTCCTACTTAACGCAAGTGATCGCCTTACCATATGGCTCTACATCCACGACTCATGGCCTGACCTAAAGTTCAATACGTCGTCAACCATGTCTCTCCAACCTGTACATCCATTATGTACATTCCCGTACAGGGGAGCCATGTTACTTGAATGTCGCTCGCCCGATGTAGGCGGGTGAATACGATATTGCAGTGTCCGATTCACCACAAATTTTCATTGTCGTCGTACTATTACACAGCTGACGGTTGTCCTCATTCCCAGCGAATACGTTTCATGAATTTCAAAAGGGTAGTAGTTGCCTCAGTGTCTGTTCCTTCGGACACGCATGCATGCCCGAAGGAACCTTACATCGTAAATCGGGATAACACATGCACAGCAATATCGTATCATATCCAACTGTCCGCCTTTTTGCTTCCTTGCAGTCTAGTTGCCCATTCTTTGTCACAGATGACAGTACCAGTTCCTGTACCTTCCATCCAACTGCAGGTATGCTCTAACTGCCTCCACAAGACCATCTCCATAAAAGTGCTAATGAGACTGCTTTAATCGCACTCCATCCTACTCTGTAGATGACTCCAAATACACTTCAAACAGTTCTCATGCAGACGTAATCAGTGGCTCCTCAGTCTTGTGACTGGTTTGATGCGGCCAAGTACGAATTCCTCTCTTATTTCAGCCTCTTCATCTAAGAGCAGCAAAAAAATGGTTCAAATGGCTCTGAGCACTGTGGGACTTAACATCCGAGGTCATCAGTCCCCTAGAACTTAGAACTACTTAAGCCTAACTGACCTAAGGACATTACACACATCCATGCCCGAGGCAGGAGTCGAACCTGCGACCGTAGCGGCCGCGCGGTTCCAGATTGTAGCGCCTAGAACCGCTCGGCCACTAAGAGTGGAACTTGCAAGCTACGTCCTCAGTTATCTGTTGGATGAATTCCATTCTCTGTCTTCCTTTACAGTTTTTACACCCTCTAGTACCAAGAAAGTTATTCCCTCATGTCTTAGCAGACGTCCTATCATCTTCTCCCTTCTTCTTGTTAGTGCTTTCCACATATTCCTTTCCTCTCCAATTCTGTGCAGAACTTTCTCATTGCTGACCATATCAGTCCATCCAATTTTCAACATTCGTCTGTAGCACTACATTTAAATGCTTAGATTTTCTTCTGTTCCGGTTTGCCCACAGTCCGTGTTTCACTACCATACAATGCTATGCTCAAAATGTACATTCTAAGAAACTATTTAAGAAACAGTTGTATGTTGCAGAATGTTCTTTAGTAACTTAAGAACGACTCTTGTCATCAGATTATCTGAAAATATAAGGGGTGAACTATAATACAATAAATACAGCGTGGTCCTATCCTCGACTACTAGAAAAGAAAATAAGCTTAAAAACCGACTGAATAATACGGTAGAGAGGAACTTAACGTAACCCACGTAAAAGATAAAAATTTCTCTGCCAAAAAACATCCGTTAAGAAAGCATGATACCACATAAAACGAACTAAAAGGCAGTCTGTATGGGTAAAATATTAAAAATTAATAAAATAAAACCACTGGGATCAGGCATGAATAGAGAGCGATGGTGAAACCGAAAAATGCCTATTACCTCAAGTAGGCGACGGCAAGCATAGCAGCGCAGAATAGGACCTCGCACGCAGACTGGTAACAGCCGTAAATTACAATGGCCCAAGATGCCCGTCTATATTCACGTACTGCTTACATGTGAATGATAGTTCATGCAAAACATTGGGTTAGGAGTAATTATAGTTGCCACGCGGTGCTACAGTTGGGTGTACTCTGTGATAACGACGTAAAGTTCGAATGGTAATTGATAAATTAAGAAATAAATAAAACATAATAGAACATGCAGTACTTGCCAGAGCGGAAGCTATGCATAGAGACATAGAAAACTCTTATGCCAAAAGCAGTGTAAAAGAAAAATGAAATGAACTACTAAGAGCAATAAAATAAAATTAGACTTCGAAAATATGCCTAACAGATAACAACGCCAAATGATAAAATACAACTGCATATACATGACATGCGGCCAAGACTCTGGTGATAAAGCGTTTAAAACTAATAAACTGCACAAAAACAGGGAACACGCGATCAGAAAACTTGATTCTAGTCTGATAACAGACCATTGAATAAAATGCCATTGAGTAACATGTCCTTTCGTCTTACTTCGATTTATTTACCGAGGAAAATCGCAAAACAGCAGTATGTTATCAGAAGTTGGGAGAGGACAAGTTACTCTCTCACCTATTTTCCGAATACGGAAAATTATTAAAATTTTATTACAAGCTGACATTCATTGAGCGAGACTCTAGGAAGTTAACGGCCTGAGCAAACGTTGTTGGAGCCTGGTAGGGCGTTAAAAGCATGAGGTATTGTTATGGTTCTTAGCTTGCAGAAACATCATATTGGGATTTGAAAGCAATTGGCGGCGTGCCAACCCCTCAGTAGATCTTGCAAGACATGCGCACAGCCATACAGGGCAGACAGGGCAGCCCCTTTTCGAGACAGGTCTCCAGCAGAACAATGCCGAGCTACCTGCCGCTACATCAGTGGAAGGCTGGGCTGAGGGGTGATGGACTGAAGGAATGCGTCTACAAGGTGGAGTTGCAAACAGGGAATTGTGCGCAGAACCATTCATAATAAAAATTCACCTGTTTACGTGTTCACTGGTAGTGCAAGTAGGCCAGTGAGCCACTTCCCCAGCTGCCTCGATTGTATAAGAAAAATCCATCGTCTGAGAAACGTTAGCTAGGACTAACAAGCTACAAAGCACAGGCGATTTAGATAAAGATCTTTAAGATTGTATCTGTTCGCTTGTTGCCGTGGTGAGTAACACGACTTTGGAGAAAATCCGCTTCCTTCTCCGAGAAAACTTAATAAAGCCAGTAATTGGCGGTTTCCTTTTTTTCCAGAGACGCAGTTTTCCTAATTTTTGCCCTGGTTCAACATGAGTTTGTGGTGTCGTGTGGGAGGGGAGATTTAGCATCTCTAGAGCCCTGTAATTGGCTCAGGATGGCATGAAGGCGGTGTAGTTCATGCAATTTGTAGGAAAACTGTTTTTTTTTTCTGAAGAGGTGCGAAGCACTCGGGTGCGGGATTTCAGTCTGGAAGCACTTCTGGTCAAAGCTCTGGCATGTTTGTTTGGTAATTAGGACCTGTCCTAAGACTGAGATCACTTGCGGGTAGTTTAGACTATGAAGCCTGTGGTGAATTTCTTACTGTAAAGACAGTGTAACTTCAAACCTCTTGGACTACTCGTTTGCCGAGGGCACACCTATTCGTTTTTGGTTTACCGGTCTTGACGTTTGGTATCGTACTGCATCTGTTGTATAAGTGAGCCAAATTGGGCCTTGGTACGACCAGCGAATGGGTGTGTGACACAGTGAAATCTATTGTGATTTCAGGGCTCTGGTAGAGAGCAAATTGCGATATGTCTGCCTGATCGCTAGACCGTGCGATTTTCTGCATTCCTTTGTGGCGGCGATCGATTCACAGGTGCCGCATCACGTCTCACCCCCACCGTACAGATCTCGCCAGCTGCAAGTTACATCGCCGCATGAAGCAAACAGGGTAACGTACTGCAGCTCTGGCATTGTCAGGACGTACAGATCTCAATCACCACTTGCTCTCAGCGTCACCTATGTAGTGAAACTACAGAAGATTTGATCAATCAAAGTCTGCTCAGCGACAGATCAATTCAGACTGCATTATCCATATTTTTGGGACAGAGTAGTTGACTCACTTCTGGCACCCTGGATCCTTGTCCATCGTAGTTTTAAACCACTTGTTAGTAGTTTTACCGTATTCAATCAATAACTTGTTAACTTAATTTATGTCTGTCATTGTTTTGGGAAAGTAAATGTTATTAATAAACTGAAGTTTGCATAGATTCTCAATAATACATATAGTCCCCACAGGGCAGCGTCCCATGCCAGGATCTCGGATTGATGAGAACTTCTGTGACGATCAGATCACGTTGCCTAGAGTACTCATTTAATTTGATGTCGTTTGGGCAGAATTTTGAACTGTTGGCTCCTTCTGTGAACATGAGATCGTAGATTGTGTCGCCTAGTGAAGTTTATGTTCCCCATGTTTAGTGTGGTGCACTGGGTAGACATAGTACTAATATTTAATAATTGTATGTGTGTATTTTCATGTTGTGGTTGTGACTTCTGTGTCACCTGATTAGTTGTTTCTGATGGCGAACGATGTTTTGCTGATTTATTAGGATAAATTGAGATTTTCGTTCGTTAGCCTAGACGAGCGTGCTATTGTTTGAATTAGTCGTCAGGAACTAGGAATCAGAAGCTCACGGGAGCGTAATTTAAAATAGAATCTGTGTGGCTTGGGATTCGTTTGCGTCAGAATAAGAATGCATGCTTACAAGAAGCAAGGCACGTTTGCTAAAAAGTAGCCGAAGTAATTGTGTTTTGCCGGCCGAAGTGGCCGTGCGGTTAAAGGCGCTGCAGTCTGGAACCGCAAGACCGCTACGGTCGCAGGTTCGAATCCTGCCTCGGGCATGGATGTTTGTGATGTCCTTAGGTTCGTTAGGTTTAACTGGTTCTAAGTTCTAGGGGACTAATGACCTCAGCAGTTGAGTCCCATAGTGTTCAGAGCCATTTAATTGTGGTTTGTTAACCATGGATCTACGTCGGATTATTAGGGGTGACCAGACAGATACACTGGATTCTCAGATAAATGCAGTTGCAGGCCGGACAGATATGTCTAATGTAGAATCTGCAGAGAACGACGACATGTCCCAGTCAGATAACGAAAGTGAACAGGAGACCGCAGTAGAACGAAATGTAATCGCTGCTGCTACGAGACGCACCATCACTGAAACTGGCAGACAAGAATCACGAACGAAACGTCACAGAATGATGGAATCTCGTTCATCTAGTCCTGGTGGATTTAGCGGTGGATCTCTGTTTGAGGTCTCATGCAATTCATGCAATAGGCAGAGAAAAAGAGACAGGATGAAGAGGAGGAATCACAGATTAGTCAAAAGAACGATCAGAGACGGCATAAATGGAGTCAAGAAGAGATCGCAGGAATCCGAGAAGAGCTAGAGAATGTAAAGAAAACGACAGTATAAACGCGTGAGGTTGCGGACCAGGCGAAGCGCGACGGCAAAACATCGCGAATGGTAGCGCAAGTAGCACCAAAGGACGCATCAGTGGCAAAAAAAAAAAAAAAAAAAAAAAAAAAAAAAAAAAAAAAAAAAAAAAACAAAAACAAAACATAAACAAAGACAAGTTAAACTGGCTACAACTGAAGTGTGCAAGACAAAAAAGGCACTTGCAACTCTCCAAAAGCAAGACAAAAAAATAGTTCCAGAAACGCATGAAAAAATTATTGAGGCTGTGAAGTGAATCCAACAAATAGAAATCAAACTGGCCGAAATCTCTGAAGTTAAAGATCAGCAGACCCGAATCGCCGCACAACAAAACGAGTTGGCGAAGGACGTTCGGCAGGCACATGAGCGCCTCGCGCAATTGCAAACAAGTTCTCGTCCGGTAGAGCACCATCGACAGCATCACAGAAGTGAAGAAAATGTTTTGCGACGCTCCGAACCGCTATATCAGGACACACCCCCTGCAAGTGGACGATTGCTGCAGGAATATGCTCCTGCCGCGGTGGAACGCGTAATAGACGATGCTCCGTCGGTAACACGAAGAATGTCAGGGACGGAGTAAGAAAGCAATTGTACACGTCTACGGAGATCAGAAACGTTATTGCGTCAATCTGACAACACGAGGGGATACCATAACAGGGCACGAGGATCCTTTGGGCACGGATACATGGAATCACGCGCTGCAGACGAGAGGGAAAATTTGTACGGCGGATACGTCGGATCTTTCGACCACAAACTTTTCTTGACCATCCAGAATTTTCAGATCTACAGGGAGGCAAATAACGCATTACATCGAAAGACCTGTATGGCACAGTACGATCACGTGCTACCGAAATCTTGGCCACTGAAGTACAAGCTTCAGTTTATCTGTGGTTTATTAGAAGGGTCGACTGCAGAACAAATGCAAGGAGCTGTGGAGAGTTGTCGCTCCTACGATAAATTTAAGGACGCATTCCTTAGCGCGTATTGGTTGCAAGAAACCCCGGAGAGGATAAAACAGGAGATCATGTTAGGATTGGACTTAGAAGTGTTAGTATTCCACAGTCCTGTCAAATTCTTCGAATCCTTCGTCAAGAAGAACCGATTTCTTGGATCAACCGTACAGTCCCAAGGAAATTATAAGGCACTGTTACATTAAGTTACCTTTACGTTGCCAGCAGCTGCTCGTCGGTAGATGCAGCGATTCAGTCGAACTTTCAAGAGTGCGCTGTGCGAACCCGAGTGCGTGAATGAAATTCACAACTCGCAGGAAAGAAGTAGAAATAGTGACCTCAACTGGCCAGATTCAGCACAGAGGAATGACGATGGGCGAAATGGGGGAAAAATCAGCCGAATCGAAACCAAAATTAAAACTTCAATGGCAATAACCAGCCATCATGGGAAAACAGAAGAAGGCAAGGAAATTATAACCATAACAATAACAAGAACTACTACTATGAAACAGGGGACTGATGGCCTCAGATGTTAAGTCCCATATTCCTCAGAGCCATTTGAACCATTTGAACTACTACGAAACGGAAACTTGAGAGAGCAACGGAACTCGAACCAGGGCGAACAAGATCCTAGGCACCAAGAGCAAAGCAATAGCAGGACATACAATGGTGAAGAACAATGAAATGACTAACGCAGCGAATATGTGGAATTGAGGCCACCTAACCCGTCGGAGGGTTCACGCACAGAAAATTCAACCAGGAATTGATACACAGCAGCTGCGGACTCAGCTCAAAACAATGCCGCAGAAACTATCTGAACGAGCGATATTGACCTGTTAGAATACTAAGGCACAAGAGAACTGTAAATGGAAGAGGAGTTGCAGTATGTAAACAGTGTCCATAGATGAACTGTTTAACGTACTTTTATGTTGATATTGTGGTGCTTACCGTAATTTTCCATTTGTTCTATTTCGGTGTTATTATGTTTGTTTGTCATTTCCATTAGTTTTCAGCATGAGTCTTTGTTGAACGTGGTCAAATGAGTTGCGAATTTGTGACTTCTTCACGCCAAGATTCACTGGCAGGTGGCAAATTGAATTCAGATTCCGTTGCAAATTATATCTCATCAACAATTGGCACTTTTGTCGCATAGCAAACCAGGCACTTTGAAACACTGAGTTATCCAAACTACTGAGTACTGCTATTATCTCTTTGGACCTCACAATTGTTGTCCGATTTCCGCAACTGAGCGTTGTACTCTGCTATAACATTCTTGAGCAGTGGTAAGAATTGCTGTTTTGAAGAGCGCGCCGCAGCGCGTAGTGTGAAGCAGGCAATGGTCATTGGCGGTTGGATCGATCGGTCGGTCGGTCGCGCACTGAGCCACAAGATGACTTGTCCGAGCATCGGTGTGTCCAGTGGGCTGCGCCGTATAGCGAGGGGGTAGTGGCTTCGCAGACGACACGAGAGTAACAGGAGTCAACCCACGACATCGGTCTGGCCGGTGCGAGCTGCGACGCTGTGAGACGTGAGATCGGTGCGCCTTCCTGCTTCCCTTGAAGCGGCTGGCAGCGGACGGTTCCGGAGAGCGATTTGGGGGTGCTGCGCCAGGTCTTCGCCAGAAATCGCAGTTTATTAGAGGTTAAGTCATTGGTGTTATGTTGTTTCATTTACTTGTTAAATTCTACTTGTTTTCTTGGTGAGCTCGCCAGCCGTTTTTTATTGCGGTCGTCCCACCATTCTTCTCCGTATTCCCACCCGCGGGAAGGTGGATGTTTATGTATTGGGTGGTCCGTTTTCTTTTGAGGAGTAGGGGCGGGTGAGAGCAACCTGCGGTTCGGGTTGCTCAGTAATCTCCGCATCAATCTACCGTACGTTAGTAGCTGCCTCTGTCATGTTTGTCGGATTTGGTATGTTAACGAATTTATTGCTTGGAGTGTAACGGCCTAATTCCTGAAATATGTTTTGATCTTGCCTATCATCTTAAGAGGCGGTATCTGTGTACTGTAGAGCATGTTAACTTTTTTGGCCAACCTTGTATAATTTTATATAGGATTGCATTTCATGGGCTTTTATTTAAATGGTCATTTTAGTATATAAAGTTGCCACCCTTTCACCTTCGGTGGCAAATTTAATATTTTAATGTTAGTATTTTGTACCATTTCCATCCTTCCTATGGGGTACATAGTTTGTGTGCTTGTGGGAATTGTTAAAACTTTTAGTTTAAGGTAATCTGGAGATTTTCACCAGTGTAGTCTTTCAGAGGTTGTTGTAAGCGGTCGTAACTACAGCAGTGTCAAAAGAGAGCGGTAAGGTTCTCAGCCCGAAAGCTCATACAGTCAGAAATTTGTTTCTTTCTGCCTCTGAATAAATTTTAACTTGATATTTAGAGGGTACTTTCTGATTATAATTTTAAATCTGTTTCTTTTTTTTTAAAAAAAATTTAGGCACCATTAAAGTGAATAAATTACCGTTTGTAAAAAAAAGGAATTTGCTTATGTTTTCATCAGTTACTTCCTGGCAACTACATGCGTAGTGTGATTAAATGTGTTAATGTTCTTGATGAATCGGTAGTAAATAAAATAAATTCTTACGAATATTCTTTGAAAATAAATCACGGTTCAATTCTCGTAGCAGAGCCATCACAATTATCACCACGGGCGGTGAAATAGTTTCTGTTTACTTTCTGTGGTTTCTTGTAAACTGCCCAAGGGACGGATGTACGTCACTTTATGTTTTTCGTGGTGTCAAGACGGTAAATCTTGCAGTAGAGCATCTGCCTCTCGATTTTCGGATGTGTTTCGTATGGTGTTAACGGTCCACGCTTTGGACGCGTGTCGACTGTAAGACTCAGTGTGTTATGAGCATATGGGTCTCGATCTTCGGATGTGTTTCATATGGTGTCAGCGGTCCACGCTTTCGGAACGTGTCGACGCGAAGACTCGGTGTGATAATTGCCATTAGCTGTAGTACGATGTAGCAGGTCTCATGGTGGAAATTTTGCCAGCGCCATGTGAGCGACGTCGGCGTAACATTGTGTATTAGCATGGACAAGTGCAAGACACGCTAGAGTGGCGAACCCCGAGATCCGGAAAAAGGAAGCAGAAACGAAATAATGGACCACGGAAGAGACTTCAAAAATTATATATATATATATATATATATATATATATATATATATATATATATATATATTATATATTCGGTAGGTTTTTGTTTCATTTCAGCTGCAGCGTTCCTGACAGCTGATGCAGGAGCCATCCTTGTACTATGTAAAATTTCGTGTACATAATCATAAATGCCACTACAAAGGTTTCAGGCAATCACCAGCACCTGAATGAATACACGGATTTCCTGGCCACTTCAGTGTCAGCAGACAACACTGCTGGACATCGAAGAATAAAGTAGTATGCAAGGCATAAAATGCACGAAATTTCGCTTCTTTAGTATTAGCAAAGGCATAGGGTAGTACAATAAGTTAATATTTAGTATTGGGAGAAGACTGCTCGTTTGGTGGAGGTTTCGAGGTAGCGCCAGCGTAAAATTAGAGTGCATGAGAGGAGTAGAACTAATCAAAAACTAACAAAAACATGTGCACACACAAACAAAGACACACCTTACATCACATAATTTGCGTCCATACAATGTTAACAGTGCCCTGGTGTCATTAAATTTATTTTTGGATTTGCATCCTTAGTAATAAATCAATAAATATATTAAGCAAATTATATCGATGTAATGATATTTGTGAGAGAATATGGCACTTGACAAGACTTGAGGATTATGCAGACTCTAGAACCAACATGGCAGACTGGACGTCACGGCCCATGCCAGCCAGCGAGGGGCAAAGGGAGTGGGTGGCCTTTATGAGTCAGCAGCGGCAGTCCTGGTGAGCGGGACCAGACCACTCACTCCAACCAGCCCCTGCCAGCTGACACACCTACGTCACACAGCCCGGTCGTCTACCAGTGCAGGCGGCATGTCATAAGCCAGCAGACAGCAGGACATCATCTGGCGGTTGCAACAACCCCCTAGCGGCCAACGACCGCCAGGCTGCTAATCGAAGGACAAGCGAGTCGTATGGCACCACCTTCGACGTGCGCACTGAGCCTAACTGACTCAGTGGGGCGCTGAGAGTGACGTGTCCTGTCGACAACAGGCGAGATAATCCGATGTCCTGCGCCGGCAGCTGCGTTCTGATGCAGAGGTAAACGAGAGGAGCAGGGCTCCCCCACATCCTGTAATGCTGAATGGATTCCTGTGCCAGGGGGAGGGTTGCACGTCAAATGCAATGCTGTCATGCCAATCGCTGACGGCTAACAGCTGCCTGACCAGGATGATGCCAAGGGTCCAGTTGCAGTCCAGAAGCTGCCAAAGATGCCAATTGCTGGCCAGATACTACCTTAAGACGAGAGGGAACGCCAGAGGTGTCTGCCGCACTTCTGCCATGTTATGCGCTGAGTGAGAAGCCATTCCACTCTGGTGCAAATTGCTGTTCTTCAGTCCTACCAGTCACGGTTTGTGCATGTGCATTAGTGCCGTGTTCTCAATTCGTGTAACATTCTCAATTGTAAATTTGTCTCCCCAGGGACCTTTGCGGAGGGAGTGCTGGGATACCTTTCTGTATTATCATTATGTAATATATTTTTGTGTTTCTATATGTATGAATTGAAGTGTCTTCATTGTGAGATATACATTTTTCTTCATATTTATTAATGCCCTGATTATGTGACTGTATTTGTTTTCATGTCCTACGAAATAATGCACAAATTTACACAACTTAGGTAATAAGACAAAGAGATTACACACTTGATTCCTTGTTCATTGGGAATTTGAGAATGTATGTGATTGATTATTGAGACCAAATGAGTGATGGTGCAGAGGTAAATCAATGAGCAAAGAACAGTTCATACTCCAGGACATTTAAAATGATTATGGGTATTAGACATCTCTTATGGATATGGTGTGAATGGGTACATTTCTTTGCTGCAAGGCCTTTTAACCACGTATTAAATGTTTAATGGAAGGCTGTGATGTAGCAATGACCCCTGGATCCAACTTAATTCATACTATTCACAGCATAGTTTTCATGTACTCTAGATGGCTTGCAGCTTCATGTGAGGGAATAACCCTGGAATGAGGGAGGTCAAGCTGGGCTGTGTTTTAAAAAATGGTTCAAATGGCTCTGAGCACTATGGGACTCAACTGCTGAGGTCATTAGTTCCCTAGAACTTAGAACTAGTTAAACCTAACTAACCTAAGGGCATCACAAACATCCATGCCCGAGGCAGGATTCGAACCTGCGACCGTAGCGGTCTTGCGGTTCCAGACTGCAGCGCCTTTAACCGCACGGCCACTTCGGCCGGCGCTGTGTTTTAGTCATGGACGATCCTGATTGGCAAAGTTACCTTTTTCACATTTAAATATAGGTTATGAGGATGAAATTATTCTGCTATTTTCAATGATTTCCTCTGGCTCATGTCACACTAAACAATACTGATGTGAGACACTACACACAGAAATCGACAGCATGTAGAGGGCAGTGAAAGAGGACAAGTTACTCTTACACCTATTTTCCAGTGTGCCTCTATAGCTGAGTGGTCAGCGTAATTGATTGCCCTCCTACAGGCCTGGATTCGATTCCCGGCTGGGTCTGAGATTTTCTCCGCTCAGGAACTGGATGTTGTGTTGTCTTCATCATCACTTCATCCCCATCCAACGCCCAGGTCGCCCAATGTAACATTGAATGTAATAGACCTGCATCGGGGCGGCCGGACCTGTCGCCAAAAACACCAAATGCTTATTTCCATTTACCTATTTTCCGTACATGGAAAATTATTTAAGTTTACAACGTGACATACCTTGAGCGAGAATCTAGGAAGTTAATGGCCTGAGAAGACGTTGATGGAGCCTAGTAGGGCGCTAAAAGCATGAGGTACTTTTATGGGTCTTAGCATGTAGAAACGGCATGTTGGTAGTTGAAAGCAATTGGCGTTGTGCCCATCCTTCAGTAAATCTTGCCGGACATTCCCACAGCCATACAGGGCAGACAGGGCAGCCCCTTGTCAAGACAGGTCTCCAGCAGAACAATTCCGAGATACCTGCCACTACATCAGTGGACCACTCATAATAAAAATTCTCCTATTTAAGTGTTCACCGATAGTGCAAGTAGGCCAGTGAACCACTTCCCCAGACGTCTCAGCCGTATCAGAAAAATCCAGTGTCTGAGAAACGTTAGCAAGGACTAACAAGCTCCAAGGCACCGGCGATTTAGATAATCTTTAAGATTTTATCTGTTCGCTTGTTGATGTGGGAAGCGACACGACTTTGGAGAAAATTATCTTCCCCCTCTGTTAAAACTTAAAATACCCAGTAATTGGCGGTTTCCTCCTTCTCCAGACACAGGTTTCTTAACTCTTGCCCTGGTTCGACATGAGTTTATGCTGTGGTGTGGGAGGGAGATGCAGCGTCTCTACAGCCCTGTGATAGGCTCATGACGGCAAGAAGGCTGTGTAATTCGTGCACTTCGTGGGAAAACGGATTATTATTCTGAAGAAGTGCGGAGTACTAAGGTGCTGGACTTAGTCTGGTAAAAGCACTTCTGGTCAAAGCACTGGAATGTCTGGTTGATAATTGGAACCTGTCCTGAGATTGACTTCACTTGCGAGGAGTTTAGACTGGGGAGCCTGTGGTAAGGTTGTAACTGTACCGACTAAAATGTCTCGGACTATTCGTTTGCCGAGGGCACGCTTATCCGTTGTTCGACCTGCCTTGACTATTGGTATCCTTGTGCTCTCTGTCATAGAAGTGAACCAAATTGGTCCTTGGTACTACCAGCGAACAGGTGCGTCACACACCGAAATTTACTGTGATTTCAGGCGTCTGGGAGTGAGTAAATTGCGATCCGCCTGCCTGATCGCTAGACCGTGCGATTTTTGCATTTCTTTGTGGCCGCAATCGATTCACAGGTGCCGCATCACGTCTCACCTTCACCGTACAAATCTCACCAGCTACAAGTTACATCATCGCACAAAGCCAACAGGTCTACGTACTGCCACTACGGCGTTGTCAGGGCGTGCAGATCTCAATCACCGCTTGCTCCCAGCTGCAGGTATGTAGTGAAACTACAGTAGATTTGATCAATCAAAGTCTGCTCAGCGTCACATCAAATAAGATTGCATTTTCCACATTTTTAATGCCAGAGTGGTTGACTCACTTCTGCCACCCATCCTTATCCATTGTACTCTTAAACCACCTGTTAGTTGCTTACTGTATTCAATCAGTAAATTGTTTAGCATAATTTATGTCTGCTTTAGTAAAATAAATGTTGTTAGTAAAGTCTGCGTCATTCTCAATCATTTATAAAGTCCCCACAGGGTTACCTTTGAAAGTTGCTTGTGATTTGTTGTCAAGCCTATTAAGTAAACATTCCAAAAACGATTTCGCGGAAGTTAATACTGGTGGCTCGAGTATGCAAGTATCGACCTACCTGATTGTCTGTACTTGGAGGGCATAGTGTCCTCTCAATACGGCAGTATTGTGATGCCGAAACTGTTTGTCCAGTCTGTTTACTGATTTTCCTTGGAACGTATCTCACCCGCCGTGTCCCGAATCCACAATGGATCAACTCTCTGTTCATATCTAATACTCATTAGACTGTTATTTCCTATCAACAGGACCTGTATTTCTTCTTCTCTTTCACTGAGGATAGCAATGTCACCAGGAAATCTTATCACTGTATATTTTTACCAAGGGTTTTAATTCTAACCTTGATTACTTTATTTCTGTCACTGATTCTTGGATATATACATTGTACAGTAAGGGCGACGGACTACACCCCTGTGTTACAAACTTCGTTCTTGGTTTTCCAATCTTACTGTTCCCTCTTGGTTCTTTACGTATTCTGTATTACACGTCATCCCCTACAGTTTACCCCTATTTCTCTAAGAATGTCGAACATCGTGCATCATTTTACACTGTAAAACTCTTATTCTTGGGTGACAAAACTTATGAGTGTGTTTTTAATTTTCTTTAGTCTTTTTCCGATTACCAACTGCGACGTCAGAACGGCTACTCTGGTGGCTTTATGTTTCATAAAACCCAACCGATCGTCTTGTAACACTTCCTCAATTTTCTTTTCCATTGTTCTACATATTATTTTTGCATGCATGCATAATTTTCTCTCTTCTCGGCTCTTTCAATCATAGGAATTGTGTGGATGATGTTCCGCCGAAAGTCAGATGGTATATCGTCAGACTCATGCCTTCTACATACCAATGTTAATAGTCGTTTTGTTTCCACTTCCCCAAATTATTTGAAATTCTGGTGAAATTTCATCTATCGCTTCTCCCTTTTGTGATCTCAAATCTTCTAGACCTCTTTTAAATTTCGATTGGAATACTGGAGACCATATGTCTTCTGAATCGGCTCCTGTTTCTACTTCTATCACCTCAGACAAATCTTTCCCCTCATAGAGACCTTCAGTGTACTGTCTCCATCTATCCGCACTGTCCTCTGCATTTAACAGTTTATTTCCCATTGGACTGTTAATATTACCATCCTTGATTTGACTTTCCTGTACGCTGGGTCAGTCCTTCCGACAATCATTTCTTTTTCTGTTTCGTCACATTTTTCACACCATTTCGCCTTAGGTTTCCTAAACTTCCCGTTTATTCCATTCCTAAGTGATTTGAATTTCTGTATTCCCGAACTTTTAGGACCTCCTCCTTTCACTGAACGACTAAGGTATTTCTTCTGTTACTCATGGTTTCTTTGAAGTTACCCTCTTTATATCTATATTTTTCTTTCCAAGTTCCGTCATTCTCCTTTTTAGAGATGTCCATTCCTCTTCAACTCAAATGTCTACTGAGATATCTCTAATCTCAGGCTACTTCAAGCGTATCTCTTCATTCCTTAATACTTCCGTATTCCCCAACTTTAAGTACTGATTCTTCCAAACTAGTTTCTTCAACTTCAGCCCACCCTTTCTCACTACTAAATTGTATAATCCTTGCAAAACAGTATCTGATTTCGAAATCTTTGCCTGACCATGATGTAATGTAAGTGAAATCTTCCCTTATTTCCCGGGATTTTTCAAGTATACCTCCTGCTCTTGTGATTCTTGGACAGAATAATCGCTGTTACTTGCTGAACTGTGCTACAGAACTCAATTAGTCTTTCTCTTCTCTCATTCATGGTACCTAGACCGTTTTCTCCCGTAACCGTTTCTTCTACACCTCACCCTAAAACCGCATTCCAGTCGCCATGAATATTTGATTTTCAGTACACCTTACGTACTTAATTACCCGTTCAATATCCTCATATATTCTACCTGTCTCTTCATCTTCGGTTTGCAACGTCGATATGTGTACTTGAACTACTGCTGTCGGTGTTGGTTTGATGTCGAATCTGAACTGTTACTGAACTGTTCACATTAACTCACTGTCTGTCCTACCTTCCTATTCATAATGAATCCTACTCCCGTTATACCATTTCCGGTTGCTGTTGTTATTATCCTGTACTCATCTGACCACGAATCTCTTTCTTCCTTCCATTTCATTCCATTGTCCCAAACTATATCAAGATTGAGCGTTAGCATATCCCTCTAGCTTTCTAGCTTTAGTACCCCGCTCCGACTTCTGATAACGCCCCAACTCGTAGAACGTTACTCTTTCGTTGGTTATTCAATCTTTTTCTCATGGTCGCCTCCTCCTTGGCAGTGTCCTCAATGGAAATCTAATGGCGGACTAGCCCGGAATCTTTTGCCAATGGAGAGATCATCACGACACTTTTAATTTATAGGCCACATGTCCTGTGAATACACATTAGGTTTCTTCAGTGTAGTGATTTCCATTACCTTCTGCAGCCGTATATCGTTGATCGTTGCTGATTCTTCTGTGGTTGGCGGCAGATTCCCACTACAAGCACAAGAAAGTGCTTTGAACCTCCGTCTTCTTTGACAGGGC
Organism: Schistocerca piceifrons; assembly: GCF_021461385.2. Lineage (NCBI taxonomy): Eukaryota > Metazoa > Arthropoda > Insecta > Orthoptera > Acrididae > Schistocerca > Schistocerca piceifrons. The sequence goes on along the minus strand of NC_060141.1, from coordinate 599,792,074 downwards.
GTTGGCAGCACGAGGGCGACTTCTTATACCTGAAGTCTTCGGCCGATATTGCTGATGATTTTTATTCGAAATTTATTAGGTGGCGGTGTTATAACCCGGGACCGAAAATGTTCTGATTACTAATCAAACACCTACCTTCATATTGGTAGGTTTCCTACCTTAGAGAACTCCATTTTTTATCCACCTACCACCCTTAACCTCCTCATGCAGCTTTGTCTAGTACTAATTTTATTTTATTTTATTAGTTTTGTTTATTAATAGAAACTGTCATGTAGGTATGCTATTCCTATTTTGTGCTAAAGGTTTTCCTGTCTACTCCATTGTTATTAATGTACTGTTCAGATTCTACTTTTTCACTGCAAAGATGTTACTTACTGTATGTTTCTACTTCAGTCTAGATGTGTTAATTCTCTTCCAATGTTGTTTGCTAACATTTAACTTCTTTGGTGATAATACTCAGTAAATGTCTGAAGATGGCCTAGTAAGCCGAAAGCCGGTTAACAATAAAAGTAATATTGTACAACAAAAGCAAACTGGTGCTTTTAATTTATTATAATGTTGTTTCACCAAGAACCGACGGAAGATTCTGTTAATATGATCGTATTTAACTTATGCTCTCCTTTACTTTTCATTATTCTATATGTTATTGATTTCACCAGCTTGTATGTATGAGCTGTTAAGCTGATTGTGCTACAGTTTTCGCACCTATCTGCCCTTGCTATACTTGAAATTGTGTGGATGATATTTTTCCGTAAACCTGCTGGTGCGTCGCTAATCTCGTAGATTCCACACATGAACTTTGTCATTTAGTTTGCCACTTCCCTAAGTCTTGTAGAGTTATTTTATAGTCTGAATCTAATACTTCTTCACTACGTGTTCCTTGTCGACTACTGTTTCATCTTCCATCAACGTATCAGAAAAGTCCTCCTCTTCATAGAGGCCGTCAACGTACCCTAGCTAGCTATCAACTCTTCGCTCTGCGTTTGACTGTGGAAGTCTCATTTTACTCTTAAGTTAGCGCCCTTGCTTTTAATTTCACGGAAGATTGTTTTGATTTTTTTATATGCTGAGTCAATCTTTCCGATGATTTTTTTCTTTTTCGATTTATGCGCATTTTTCTTGCGCTTATTTCGCATTGGTTCCAAGCACGTCCTATTTATTTCATTCCTAAGTGATTTATACTCCTGTATTCCCGTCTTTCCCTCAACGTATTTGTATTTTCTCTTTAGGTCAATCAACTGAAATATTTCTCCTGTTAGCCCAAGTGTCTTCGGAGTTACCTTCCTTGTACCTATGTTTGACTGTCCAGCACCTATAATGGCCATTTTTTAAAATGTCTACTTCTCTTCACCTGAACAGCCTGCTGTGAATTTTTTATCGTAGTATCCACAACCCTACCGAAATTCAACTGTTTCTAGCCATTCCTCAATAATTCAGCATCACACTTCTCTTAAATTGCAGTCTACTCTTCATCATTATTGAATTATTATCTGATTCTGTTTGTGCCTATGGGTACGCCTTACAGTCCAGTATCTGATTTGGAAAGCCTTATCTGACTCCGATGAAGTCCACTTGGAACACTCCCGTGTCTCCAAGTCTTTTCCAAGAGTACCTCCTCTTCCTATGATTCCTGAACGGAGTTCCCGCTGTTATGGCCTGAAATTTATTGCAGAACTCAATTTTTCTCATCTCTCATTCCTACAACCTAGACCATGTTTTCCCGCAACCCTTTCTTCTATTTCTTCCCCGACAACCGCGTTTGAGTCCCCCGAAATTATTAGATTTTCACCTCCCTTTACATGTTGAACTACCATCTCAGTATCCTCATATTTGTTCTTTGTCTCTTCATCTTCTGCTTACGATGTTGGCATCTGTACCTCAACTATAGTCGCCAGCGTTGGTTTGCTGTCGAATCTGTTGAGAACAACCCTATCACTGTAGTGTTTGCAGTAGCTGACTCTCTGCCCCACCTTCCAATTCATAACGAATCATACTCCCGTTATACCACTTTCTGCTGCTGTTGACGTACCCAATATTGGTCTACCCAGAAACACGTACCTTATTTTCAATTCATTTCACTGACTGAATCTAGACTGAGCCCTTGCATATCCCTGCACTCAGTTCATAATTTTCCTAATACTCTCAAACTTCTGACGCCCCATACTCTAGTTCGTAGGATATTACCCCTTTGTTGGTCATTCCTGCTTTTTCTCTTCGTCACCTCCCACTTAGCAGTCCCCGGACGGCGGTCTGAATGGGGGGCTAATGAGAAATCTTTTGCCAATGGAGAGGACATCATAAAACTTTTTCAGTTATAGGCTACGTGTCCTACGGATACATATTATGTGCCTTTAATATTGTGGCCTGAATAGCGTTCTCCATCCTCACGTCTTTTTGAGGCAGTTTCCCTCCCCAAAAGCAAGAGAGTTCCCTGAACATCTGTCAACTCCTCCACCGTGAATGCTTCTCACTGCTGGCTGCTGCTTGCTCGTTGAGCAGAGGATAAACCTGCCCTTCTCACTTCAATGTAGCAACCTCAAAACAGAGGCCAGAGACGGAACACTGCGTCCACTTTCAATTAGGTGGGCGGCGAAGCTAGATTTTCGATTGTATCTTTTCTTCCCATGCAAGAAGTTCATTGGACCTATCTTCGAGCCGCCTTCCCATCTGCCCCACAAAATGGGCATTACGGTCTTGATATTCTACTTTATAAACATCTGATTCAAAATATGTTTGTTTTGTCAATACTGTTACTTAAAATGCAACCAAATTTATTCGTGATAGTAAATAAAATGATAATTATATGCTTTTTACAATCTGGTGCCACTCTCGTACAAATTTTACTGTAATACGGCAAACTAATGTATTTGCTGCTGCCCTTTAATTTACTACTCAAAGCCGGCCGCGGTGGTCTAGCGGTTCTAGGCGCTCAGTCCGGAACTGCGCGACTGCTATGGTCGCAGGTTCGAATCCTGCCTCGGGCATGGATGTGTGTGATGTCCTTAGTTTAGTTAGGTTTAAGTAGTTCTAAGTTCTAGGGGACTGATGACCACAGATGATAAGTCCCATAGTGCTCAGAGCCATTTGAACCATTTTACTACTCAAAACAGGGGTAACTCCTCGTTAACTTTTTTAATTTTTTTAATTTTACTGGAACTTATGTAACAAGGTCGATAAATCTTCTATTTTGTAAGGAATTTATTGTTGTCTAGCCTTAGTTCCTGGTCACCATGACGTGAGGTAAGACTAAATAAAAGATTAATGGCAAAATTTAAAAAAAGCCTATTTGATGATGACTTGGGTGATTTGAATGGAAAGTCATTTTGCTGTGTAAGGTATTAATTTTTTTTACTATTCTATTGGTATGTTCATCATTAACATTAACAAAAGTGTTTCAGCAACATAACTGAAATAGGATACTGTTTTCTGGCAATCTGTGATTTACGAGAAAGAAAGTGAAGATAATTAATGAAAATGTCGGACAGATGACCAAAAATGGAACTTCCATACTCAATCTATTATTTTTGAGCTGTAGTCTATCAGCAAAATTAAAGTAACTGTATTTTAGTACAACTGACAAACCAATCAATAAACTAATTTATCTCATCACTAGATAGTTTATTCTGCTCCGATAATCTCTTGTTATGCTCTTAATAATGCTGTCAACCGATATGTTTTTACATACCAAGAAATGACACAAATTCAAGTCTGCACATTTGGTACATGACGAACATTATTGGCTTGTCATAACTGTTCTTACCTGAGTACTGCTAATTGTACTGGTGGTGTTTCCTTAAAAAAAATTAAGGCATTTCACAAACTTCCTGAAAGGCAAACTTAAACCATTTACAGTCGTTCTGACCAACGTTTTTTCTTACGAACAGCAAGATGTACCGTATGCATAGGCGTATGCGGATTCATTACTTTAACGTGTTGCATTTCCCATTGTGAATATATTTCGTGACAGTTCAGCTTTTCACTCAGTTTTATGTGTTTCATAAGTTAGATCCCTGTAAATTCTATTTATGTTATTTTCCTCAAAAAACTCTTTAGTTTTGGTTCTTTATTCATCTTTCCACACTACCAACATCATATTTCCTTTGTCTGTCTTAGTGACTACGGTTCCTTATCAGTAAGCTCATCATTTATGACTACTCATAATTATTTTTTCATTAATATTAGAAGACCTGCTTGACTCATTACTAATGATTTTATTAATTCTGCAGTCTTACAGCAATCCCGCTTTGTTCAATCTTTGAAGTTTTCAAAGAATCTATCACATACTTCATATGCACGGTTTTATCCTTGATAGCCCTACCATCTATCATCCCACTAATTCTATGTTTTAGACCTTTAATTAACATGAATTTTCCCTTGTAACACTTTCATGCCGATGTGCTCTTTGACCATTTATTATTGTATATATAGGCTACTTGCTTTTATCTTTATGTAAATTTATATGTACGCGATGTATGAATTAATTTGTTTATTTTGCTGTATAATCAATTATGTATATTATGTAAATATCACTGAGTAATAGCTGAGGGAATGTTAGGGAAATGTTAGGTTTTTGTCAACGAGTAAGTATCGTTGGAGTAGCGGCGTCTCTGGACGCGGGAGGATGTTACGTCAGAGCGCGCGCTACAGACAGAGAGAGAACTCTGGTGTGAGACTTGGTGAAGTGCGGACGCATGAATGGCGTGCACTGTAATGGAGGAGTGATTGTTTAGCACCACGTGGCAAGTGATGAGCGTGGGCGGTGAAAATATTCGCTGCAGCAACATCAAGAACCCGCCACGCCAGTATCATTGCCAATAACTCCCGTGCTCGCTAATTATCATGGAAAGGAGCCAGCAGCAGTATCGTCGTCAGCAACTTCGTCACGGCGGGAATGGACTGAAGTAAGATAGCTGCATCACAGCTTATTGTCAACTAGTTTTGTAATGGCGTTACTCAGCTTTGTGCTGTTTTGTGAGTGAATAATTGCCACAGTTTAATCAAAACTGTTTAACCGTGATTCTCCTAAAATCATTCATCCAAGTAGTTTCCTGTGTTGTCCTATTGTTACAATAATCCGAGTACCGTTTATGAAAAATGGAAATTGTACTGGCAGTTAATTTTGCTTGTGAACTAAATGATTCAGTTAGATTAAAGATTTGGACTTAAAGCATTCAGTAATTTCATTCTCACTAACTTTAAATTTGAACTTTAATCTGAGGCGATCTAATTGTAGGAAATAGTAAATCAACTAATCAAATTAAAATGATTCCTGGCACTATGAACAAAAGCATCAATTAGAATTAATGAGTGAGTGCAAATATCAGTGATTATTGTAATTTGTTGTTACTAAAGTTCTGATTCACATTTTGACTTGCAGTCGTTCTACAGTATAATAATTACCTTTTGATACAGTAATTATCAATTTCTACTTCCCTATTCAGAAGTTAATAGAGTTTCTTTTAAGTATTTTTTGCCATTTTCCGAAATTCGTATGAAAATAGTAGACGTTATTGGTCACTTACAACAGTACGTAACCATTAATCTAAGTGTTATCTAGTATGTTTTCAAAATTTCAGCTCTATTAGTTAATGATAGTTCGAGTGCAAGCTGTTTTCTTTCTCGATTTATTACGTAAGTGTTTAAATTTTTTTTTTCCTAACGTGCGTGCAACCTTTCTGTTGCTGCGCGTGTTCGAGTAACTCTTGGCATTGACTGTTCGGCTCATTAATTTACCTACCGAACAGAAATTTTGCCCAATTGGGCTGGCGACCGTATTTCTTTTAGCTATAATTGTTTCAGTAACTCTTATTAATCTGTTTCGATCCACATGGTACCCCTTCTCGTTGGCACAGTACGTGAATGATAGCACAAACCTTTCGAACAACCGTACTAGATTTTACAGTAATTAAGTAGGCGGAATAAGTTGTCCTAGAAGGCATCTTATTGTTAACCTCTCCCTCATTTATCGACTTTATATTGAATCTTCGGAACGATAGCGTTTTCAAAATTTTATTCTAATTGTTTAGGCACATGCTTACGCGGCCATATATTTCTAACATTGTCGATAGAAGGGAGGGGGGACGTTACACCCTCTTTAAGTAATTTGCTGTTTGTCGGACGTAACACCCTGGATAAAATTTCTGTTTTGTTTCACTATTTGCGCTATCATCAGCAGACTGTCCTGCTAATCTTAGAACTTCGTTATCATGCTCTAGCCTTATTTCGTTAACTATTTAATTCACAGAGTCCCCAACAACAACAAAAACAACAACAAATTAAACGTCAAATATTAAAGGAGTTAAAAAAGCCTTGTTAAGTCAAAGTGCAAACAGTATAAATCGTAGCTATTACTTTGCTTCTTAATAACTGAGTCTCTAATTGCACTGCTCATAGTGCACTTCACAGACTGGGCGCACCATAGTAAGTAACTTACTGTACAAAGCGAGTCATATGGATTCAACTGGCTTCTAACTGCACATGTTATTACACGACTTTAGCAAATTAGCTTCGTTTATTAGTTCGAAGCGTTTTGTTTTGCATGTTAGTATTCCAGTTGCTATGTGTTTATTCATCGATTGTCATTTTTCATTTGTAACTCACTGTTGCTATTTGGGTTTACATATTGTAATTTTGTCATCTGGAGATAATGATAGGAGCTGTGACCACTAGGAAGTAGTGTGCCAAATGGAGAAGTGGTTCAATAATCGGGTGTACGGGTACCGCATGCTCTACACCAAAATAACGAAAATCCTCGGATGGTCATATGTGCATCTCTGCTAGCATCATCAATTGGCTCGTGAACAATACCGACCATTCCTATACTGTATTGTTAGTGGTAACTAGAAATGGTGTCTTTATGCTAACGTAGCGAAAAGAAAGGAATAGTTGAGGCCCAACACAGCAGCTATTTCCTCGTACAATGACTTACGCGTATACACAAACGATAATGTTACGAATATGCCGCAACGGCGCGGTGTGGTGTACCACGAATCGCTTCCCTTAAGTGTAACCGTCACTGTTGACATTCATTGTCAACAACTGAGGCGTCTTGCAGACCCAGTATGAAACTGACGACCTGGACGAGTGCGTGATGTGATGCTACTCCGCGATAACGCCCGCCCGCATTCTGCTAGACTCACAAATATCGCTATACAGGAGATGCGTTCGAAAGTCCTGCTTCACCCACTTTATTCACCTGATTGTACTCGCTTAGATTTTCACCTTTTCTGCTCTCAATCGAACAACCTTCAAGGAATTTCCTTTATGAATGAAAATGCTCTCCGAATACGACTCGAAGAATTCTTGGTCTCAAAATCACTTGATTTCTACAGTCGCGGAAAGGGAAAGGTACTCCAACATTGGTAGACGGTTGTAAACAGTGAAGGAGAATGTATTATTGATGACTAAAATCTCTGTTATGTGTGTCTGTGGTGTTTATTAAACTTAAAGAAAAACGTAGTGAACTAGTGCACCAACCCAGTACAAAACTCTATACAAAGAGAGGCTGATGTTGACAGACTAGTACAACTAGACCAGTGACTGATGATGAACAAAGAGCTGTACAACTATGATACGTCTGTAACACTAGCAATTGTGGTAACGTTGCACTATTGTCCGTCGTTGACATTAATCTGTCCTTGAGCTGGTTCAACTGTCCTTACGCTAATAACTTTCGTGTTGAGATGTGGCTGCCCGTGAGAGTTAGCAATCAAAAGTTCTCCTTAGCCACGTGCTACGATTATGATAGTTGCTGGCATTTGACGAAAGCTTAACTGATAAATGACTACACTTGTCTTGTTGATGATGGAATAACCATTTCTTCAGTGGTAATCTAGCCAGAGCAATCTTCGTTATCCATGCTTTTTGAAACAGCTTCCTCATTCTCAACTCGGTTCCTTCACTGTCACTATTTCCGATGCCTGCGACATGTCTCATCTAAAGATAACATCTTGTCTACACTCTGTTGAAACAAAAACTTCGAAGGGCTGTGTTCTGCCGTTGTCTGTTATTCTTCCAATACATGTTCCTGTCGGCTGCACGTTTCTCCCATTGGCGACCTTCAGCACAATTGCTTTCCTGTTACGAAACATAACGTACTTTAGGAGGAAACGCGAAATATTCGACAGTAAAAGACGAAGCATCTTAGCCTAATAATGCCCGGAATGAGTGGTCGTCGATCAGGACATCGAAGAGATCTCCTGTGATCTTGACAACTGTCGACCTTGGAGGATTTTCAGCTGCGGCAGTCGCATCGCCTAGTTTTCCTGAAATCGACAGCTAGGCAATTGGCTTGTCCTCTGGACGGCGATGGATGGCGACTTCGTCCACGGTACGGCGATTAACTTCGACTCACAGATCGACTGTAATCGTCTGCATTTGTCTCGCGTGACTGACGCTGGTGAGATGGTTAGTGACTTGCGGCTTGATTGTCGCTGAAAACTCACCTCATTTTCTACAGTAATGCTCAACGTGTCCGGGACGTATACTGTGAAAACAGACTAGGATGTCGTGTTCCATCCTCCAAATGTCTGTTCTTCTGCGGGGCGTTTTACTTAGTGGAGATGTTGGTTGCTTCTGATTTGTCGTCTGTTGGCGGTGGCAGGAAGTCCGACCGGGCCATTCTATTCTTCACTGGGGGCTTTGCTGGTGGTGGAGATTTGTGCCAAATACTGGTTCACCACCTGTTCAACATTATTATTTCTGACGTGTGGGTTCGACGTTCATCGCTGGTATCGCTTGTGTAATCGTACTAACAGCTCTGGCTGCCATGAAATGCTGTAGCTTGTCTCTTTCAACGCAGAGTATGAGAGAATCGAGATCGAGGTGATCTTCCACAACTTCGAAGCAACCACTTATGGAGATGATCATACTTCTTTCGTCCCACTCTTTTTCTATGGCTTCTCCACGCTGCGGTGACAGCAACTGAAGAATTCTTCTGTTGTTGTGATGTTTCAAATGGTTCAAATGGCTCTGAGCACTATGGGACTTAACATCTGAGGTCATCAGTCCCCCAGACTTAGAACTACTTAAAACTAACTAACCTAAGGACATCACACACATCCATTCCCGAGGCAGGATTCGAACCTGCGACCGTAGCAGCAGCGTGGTTCCGGACTGAAGCGCCTAGAACCACTCGGCCACAACGCCGAGCATGTCCTTACCAAAATAGGTTGTTACATGTTTTCTGAGACGCCTTTCATCAAGTATGATTTGTTTCAGCTTCATTCATATTCAGATTCACCACGTTGAAAAGCGCCAAAACTTAATGTATGTAAGTCTGTGTCGTTTCGCCTTAACGTTGGGCAGAGTTCTTCAGTGTTTATTCTACTAACCAGACTTAATTTTGACTGTCACTAAATGCTCTCTTCAGTTCATTCTCGTTTTTACCCGAGCTTCTCAGCGTCTCTTCATTGTTCTCGAACCATTGCTGGGCTGTGGCGTCCAAGTAAAAGTTACATTTGTCAAACACATGCTATCCAATATTTTTGTATTTGGCGACTCGGAAGAATACTTTCATCCATTTCGTCCTGTCTCGAGCAGCGCCTTCAGAAAACACTGAAGTTTATCTGATGTAAAGCGTACTTACTGTGGATTTAGAATCCATCTGTCTTTTGCGTAAGTGGATCTTAGGAACGCTTTACCGGTTATATTCCGGTCCCTGTCCGAGTAGGTTGCGTCTTTTACATTGCCTGGTTGAAGAAACTGTGATGCAGGTGTACGGAAATACGTAGCGTCTCCTCAACATAATGTCACCTTTAAACCACACTCAAATCCAAATCCGAAAGCAGGATCGTGATCGAAATGTAGCACGTTGAAATGACGTCCTGGTAGGAAAGTGTAGCTATTTATGCAAAAATGGAGTGTTTCATCAAGGTTCCATTATACACATATACAATAATCCAGAATATACCATCTTTACAAATTTATGGTAATTCAAGAACCTTCAGGAAATTAGAAATACTAAGTAACAAATAATTGCGGCTAGTCGGATTTGATCTAGCAGCAAGTAGCGTGTCTGGCAGTAACGCTGACGAATACACTTCACAGCATGCAACGAAGCTCCCGCCAATATTATCCTGTCAGCAAACAGTATAGTGAACTGCTGCGTGTATTTGGTGCTATGGAACTGTGTCCTTCAGCAAAAATTGAATAATTGCTGAGTGTGTGATAGCTACAATATTGGTAAAAAAAATCGAGTTGTACAAAAGAAAATGCGTCAGTAAAGGAATGTGAAGATCAATGCAGGTTTAGTATACTAGAATAACTCTATATCTAAAGGAAAAACGGGAAAACGTAAGTGATGGTAGGATGGGACATCCCGGAGGGTAGGTTCAACCACCTAATTGACAAGTTTCTTCGGTCATTAGCGTGCAATGGCACCTTTCCTTCGTGAAGTATGTGTTTCAGTGTAGCTAATAAGTGTAGTTGGCTTTAATGAACTTGTGTGGTGTGGTGTCATCTTTAGTTGGGTGATGAAGAGCGAAGGGAAAGGGCGAAACCCGCCGGTCGTACTGTCCTCGTGCGACGGACAGATCACCCTCAACAGTGTCACATACCCTCACTCCAAAGGGTATTACTGAGAGATTTAGAATTTAATCCAGGACACTGGCACAGTGTCTGGAGGTCAGCAACTTTACGCCACTACCTGTTCTCCCTTCTGCCGCAAAAGAGGAAATGCAGGTGGCGTGCCTTGGAAGTTACCCATCGAAGTACTGGCAACGCTTCGACATCGCTTAACTTCAGAGATCTGACGAAAACTGGTGTATCTAACGAGGCTATGCCATTGGAAATATCCTTCTGCAATCACTTTTTAATATTCATAGAAGTTGCTTCTCTGCTTTACAAATGGGTCCCACTCACAATGCTCGTGAGGTAGGTCTCTCGAGATAAAATCACCACGCGACTTCGCACAGTATGTGAAACAGATGAATATCGAGGAATCTGGGAAGTATAACTTGAAATAATGAAATCCGCTCCGAGCGTTAGGCGGAAAACGAATTCAAATAATCGTCACATACCACCGATTTAGACCTTCCGGTACATACGGTAGCAGTGGCATCTCCCCCGACAGACAGTGTACGAATGTTTCTCTTATCTATCACATAAAGACGTAATTTTCAGCCACTAATGACGTAGAGGTCGACGAGAAATACAAATCGAGCACTTCCGTCTGTCACTGCAGGGAGTGGTAATGTACTACACATATTTTAAACTTAAGATACAATCATTGTTAATTTATTTAGTACAAATAAGAATAGCATCAAAGCCTGTTTAGTATCTTTCACTTAAAATTTTAAAGACCTATGAAACTTGAATGTTAAATAAAAAATAAAAATATTATAACTTTCTTAAAATGTTAGTTCATAAACATCAACATATTAGAACATAGAAAATGAACATCGATGAACTAATGTAACATATAACAAAGTAAGGGCATTCAAAACCACAAAGTAAATTACAGAATTTACAAATGACACGTATTAAAGTTGCAATCTCCAAGAGAAGATTTCGAAACAAGAAGGGCAGGTTTGAATTCTGCAACAACCAACCGCTTAAAGGCAGAAACTCTGAAAAGCCACGGCCTCCGTGTAACGACTTTTAATTTCAACATTTCTAATGTGCAGTTTAACAAACCACCTGCAACACGCTAGAATTTTTTGTGAGGTATGCATGTTACTACGGTCACTTTGTTAATTCTGCTATAGCTTAGCTCACATAAAGGAAAACCATGTAGCTGAGTAATCTTTGATTATTGCTACAATATCTCTTTGTTTGCTATACCTCCTCTGCCTGAGTGCGCTAGCAAAGTTACATTTATTGTAAGTTGAGCAGTATTGAGTTACAGACATACACTCCTGGAAATTGAAATAAGAACACCGTGAATTCATTGTCCCAGGAAGGGGAAACTTTATTGACACATTCCTGGGGTCAGATACATCACATGATCACACTGACAGAACCACAGGCACATAGACACAGGCATCAGAGCATGCACAATGTCGGCACTAGTACAGTGTATATCCACCTTTCGCAGCAATGCAGGCTGCTATTCTCCCATGGAGACGATCGTAGAGATGCTGTATGTAGTCCTGTGGAACGGCTTGCCATGCCATTTCCACCTGGCGCCTCAGTTGGACCAGCGTTCGTGCTGGACGTGCAGACCGCGTGAGACGACGCTTCATCCAGTCCCAAACAAGCTCAATGGGGGACAGATCCGGAGATCTTGCTGGCCAGGGTAGTTGACTTACACCTTCTAGAGCACGTTGGGTGGCACGGGATACATGCGGACGTGCATTGTCCTGTTGGAACAGCAAGTTCCCTTGCCGGTATAGGAATGGTAGAACGATGGGTTCGATGACGGTTTGGATGTGCCGTGCACTATTCAGTGTCCCCTCGACGATCACCAGTGGTGTACGGCCAGTGTAGGAGATCGCTCCCCACACCATGATGCCGGGTGTTGGCCCTGTGTGCCTCGGTCGTATGCAGTCCTGATTGTGGCACTCACCTGCACGGCGCCAAACACGCATACGACCATCATTGGCACCAAGGCAGAAGCGACTCTCATCGCTGAAGACGACACGTCTCCATTCGTCCCTCCATTCACGCCTGTCGCGACACCACTGGAGGCGGGCTGCACGATGTTGAGGTGTGAGCGGAAGACGGCCTAACGGTGTGCGGGACCGTAGCCCAGCTTCATGGAGACGGTTGCGAATGGTCCTCGCCGATACCCCAGGAGCAACAGTGTCCCTAATTTGCTGGGAAGTGGCGGTGCGGTCCCCTACGGCACTGCGTAGGATCCTACGGTCTTGGCGTGCATCCGTGCGTCGCTGCGGTCCGGTCCCAGGTCGACGGGCACGTGCACCTTCCGCCGACCACTGGCGACAACATCGATGTACTGTGGAGATCTCACGCCCCACGTGTTGAGCAATTCGGCGGTACGTCCACCCGGCCTCCCGCATGCCCACTATACGCCCTCGCTCAAAGTCCGTCAACTGCACATACGGTTCACGTCCACGCTGTCGCGGCATGCTACCAGTGTTAAAGACTGCGATGGAGCTCCGTATGCCACGGCAAACTGGCTGACACTGACGGCAGCGGTGCACAAATGCTGCGCAGCTAGCGCCATTCGACGGCCAACACCGCGGTTCCTGGTGTGTCCGCTGTGCCGTGCGTGTGATCATTGCTTGTACAGCCCTCTCGCAGTGTCCGGAGCAAGTATGGTGGGTCTGACACACCGGTGTCAATGTGTTCTTTTTTCCATTTCCAGGAGTGTATTTTGAAGAATGGTCAAAAATTTGCTTTATAAGTGTGATTGATGAGACTGGAGTACAAATATTTTTGATGTAGTTATGGAGAAACAAGTTAAGGACATTATTTTTAGGTTTCTCAGTAATTTTGAAACACTGGGGTAAGTACGCAAGCATGGAGCGTTGTTTTGTGTTATTGAGTTGTAGTAATGAAGCATAGACAGAAGGACTGTTATATGGATTGCTCTGATACGAAAATGAGATTCCCCTTGGTAAAATTTATTTCTTAGAGTGATGGTATGTAAATACTGTTGTGAATATGTACTCGATTTTTAAAGTATTACCTTTGACCAAGAGATGAATACACTAAGCAGATTCAGAAGGATGTAGTTTGCAGTAGGTACTGGCAGATGAAGAGGCTTGCACAGGATAGAGTAGCATGGAGAGCTGCATCAAACCAGTCACAGGACTGAAGACCACAACAACAACAACAACCTTTGAATACATTTGAATTTCGTTTGAAGACCTTTCTTCCCTGTTAAAATTCCCACCATTCATTCAGTTTATTATGTACATACGCAGATTGCACGTTTTGGTTAGGAACTTTCAGCTGTAGCTTTTTGATGTTCCTTGCCACTGTATGCAGAAGACTGTCTTCGAGACATCTGCAAAAATATTTGTCAATACAGGAGGTAATTGAATATACAGTTTTAGGTCTAGGAATTTCTTTGTAAGTTCGATTGCGTATTTTTTTCAGAACTCAAGTTACATCGAAGGCAGCATTTATTTTTTTTCAATTAGTAGATAAAGTTGAGCCAATCAAATTAAGTCTTTAGCTCACCTGCCGTTGAGAAACAGCAGAAAATTTTGAAAGCGAATAAACCAACATCTCCGTATAAAATTTCAATTCAGTTTTACAAAGAGTACTCTACGGCATTGGCCCCTTCTGTACCCTGCATTTATCGTGAACCTCTCGCCCAGCACAAAGTCCCAAGTGACTGAAAAATACCGCAGGTAACGCCAGTATATAAGAAAGATAAAAGAACGGACCTGTAAAATTATAGACCAATATCCGTACCATCGGTTTCCTGCAGAATCCCTGAACATATTCTCCTGAACATATTCTCCTGAACATATTCTCAGTTCGAATATAATAAACCTTGTTATGACTGAAAAACTTATTTACACGAATTAGGATGGTTTTACAAAGCATCGCTTATGCGAAACTCAGCTTGCCCTTTTCTCACATGATTTACTGCAAGCTATGGATGAAGGGCACAAGGCAAAGTCCATATTTGTAGATTTCCGGAAAGCGTTTGACACCGTGCCCTAATGCAGGCTGTTAATGAAGGTACGAGCATACGCCATCAGTTCAGAGATATGTGAGTGGCTCGAAGACTCCTTAAGTAATGGAATCCAGTATTTTACCGTCGACGGCGAATGTTCATCAGAGACTAGGGTACCGTCAGCTGTGCCCAGGGAAAAGTGATAGGACCGCTGTTGTTCCCTATATACATAAATGATTTGGTGAACAGGGTGGGCAGCTATCTGCGGTTGTTTGCTGATGACGCTGTGGTGTACGGTAAAGTATCGAGTCGCTCCGGCCGCAGGTTCTAATCCTGCTTCGGGCATGGATGTGTGTGATGTCCTTAGGTTAGTTAGGTTTAAGTAGTTCTAAGTTCTAGGGAACTGATGACCTCAGATTTTAAGCCCATAGTGCTCAGAGCCATTTGAACCATTTGAAAGTATCAAGGTTGAGTGACTGTAGGAAGATACAAAACAACTAGCTCTAAATGTGGAACAATGCAGTTTAATGTAGATGAGGAGGAAGAACAAACCTCTAGCATTCGATTACAATATTACTGGTGTCCTGCTTGACACTGTGAAGTCGTTTAAATATCTGGACGTAACGTTGCAATGCGATATGAAATGGACCAAGCACATTATAACGGTAGTAGGGAAGGCGAATGGTCGACTGCGGTTTATTGGGAGAATTCTAGGAAAGAGTGGTTCGTCTGTAAAGGAGACCACATATAGGATGCTGGTGCGACCTATTCTTGAGTACTGCTCGAGTGTTTGGAATACGTAGTAGGTCGGAATGAAGGAAAACATCGAAGCAATTCAGAGTCGGGTTGCTAGATTTGTTACCCACAGGTTCGAGTAACACGTAAGTGTTAGGAAGATGCTTCGGGAACTCAAATGGGAATCCGAGGGGGGGAAGGCGACCTTCTTTTCGAGAAGCGCTATTGAGAAAATTTAGAGAACCGGAATTTGAAACCGACTGCAGACCGATTCTACTGCCGCCAACACACATTGCGCGTAAGAACAACGAACATAAGTTTCGAGAAATTAGGGCGTATATGGAGGCACGTATACAGTCCTTCTCTCCCTCGTCCCTTGCTCTATTAGCGAGTGGAACAGGAAAGGAAATTACTAGTAGTGGTGCAGGATACCTTCTGTCACGCACCGTATGGTGGCTTGTAGATGTAGATGTAAATTTAGATGTAGATGTAAATGTAGATAATTCAGTACATAGTTTTGCACAGTACACTAGTTTAAGTCAGGAATTTGTTTGTTTTGTAACCTTCTTTGGGAAGTTGGGATGAGCAATTTTAGGAAGATTTACCCATGTAGACACAAGCATTCAGCTAAATTACACTTTAAAGATAATAACAATACTTAATAGATATATTAAATAGAACTAAGTTTAACATAAACATGATATTTAATTTCATCATTCAGAAGCGTTGAAAACTGCAGTCAGTTCGCGCAATATTTGAAGTTACTAACGGAATCATATTGGGATAGATAAGTATCGCCTCAACGGAGTAAACAAGTTTAACATCAGTCTAAATAGACGTAAATGGTCCTTCTGACAACTTGAATGAACTTACAATGATAGCAACCAAGAATAACTTACGGAGTTGTTGGGTTACTCAGGCACTAGCCTATAAATAACAATTTGACTGAAGTTCATCAGTTCATAAACACATTGCCATGACAATACAGTGTAGGGCAAGGTAAGAAATGGGTCCTTCACATTATTTGAACACAGCATAGTCAGAATCGCACGTAAGGTGTGTAAAGTTCGAGTGACATTTCAAGGACCTGCCTGGAATTAGGTGTCTGCTGTCGAGGCGAAAAGGTTTGCCAGTGAGGAGGATGGGATTGTCGTGGTTTAAGGATAGAGGACTGGTGCATAGTATTGATGGACTAAGAGTGCCTGTTAGTGCAGAAGAGGGGTGTTGTGGAGGGGGATATTGATGAGACTCATAGTCGTTAGGAAAAGAGGGATGGTGAAAGGACGGCAGGCGACGAAAATGATAAGGGAATGTGGGAGGGTAGGGAGAGTATCCCTGATTAGGTGGAATGGGTGGGGTGGACTTACAGGTGGTTCACGATCAGGGAGGGGAAGACAGTTGAAGTTTCTTTGGGAGAGTATGTGAGGAGTGTGTCGGTGTAGTTCAGAAGGATGTGCTGGTGAGGGAGAGGCAGCATACATGGATTAGAAAGTGGAAGAGCAATTATAAGATTATTCGTGTTTGCGGATGGTGTAGATTGTTCGGAGGTGTTCGGCATATGTGAGGAAAGGCGGCAATTAGATGAGCTAGTAAAATATCACAGTGGGTGATGGAAAATGAACTGTGGAAAGTTAGGTGGAGTGCAAGGCATTCCTGGCTCTGGAGAGACTTACAGAACCAGGATGGGGCAGACATCCATGCAACATTCGCATAGCAACGGATGGGTCAGATCAAGGCATTGTGGGATGAGATCCCTAAAGTCTGCCAGTTAATAGTTGTAGTAGTTTAGCATTGTATCCATGCTCAGCAACTGTAGTTGCATATAACGAAAAAATAAGCAACCAGTTGTGTAAAAGAAATTTAATATTTTTACCAGTTTGGACACTTAGTGCCCTTCTTCAGAAGGTTATACCAAAGTGTACAGACACTATGGACCACATGAAATTTTCCTTTATGCACCTCCTTGCTGACACTCGCAAATAAAGCGATATTAAGTTCCAGAAACCGGTACAGAAGTTAAATTTCTTTTATGCAGCTGGTTGCTTTTTATTTCGTTATGCAGTTTTAGTAGTTTTAATCTGTTGTGAATTATCTGTTGGTTGGTTGTTCAGTAAGGTTTCCAAGTTAATTGCGATTGTTATTCCAAGATATTTTACTGTATTAGTTAGCTGGACAGGAGAGTCGTAAATGGTAAGTTAGATATTATAGAGATAAAAGGTGTGGGTGGTGTATCACGTTATTGTTGCCTAAGTTTTGGAGGGGTTGATTTTGAGGAGCCATTGGTTACACGAGAATGTAAATTGATTCAGGTGGCACAAGCTGCGACATTGTCGCGAATAAACCATGCAATAAGTTTCCTTTATTTGCGTCTGTGGTAGGACTTTGTTTTTATGAAACAGATCTGATGATGGTCATTATAGACCGGGTTAGTGCTCTACCAACTGAGCTACCCAAGCACAACTCACGCCCCGTCCTCACAGCTTTACTTCTGCCAGTTCCTCGTCTCCTACCTTCCAAACTTTACAGAAGCTCTCCTGCGAACCTTGCAGAACTAGCACTCCTGAAAGAAATGATATTGCGGAGACATGGCTTAGCCACAGCCTGAGGGATGTTTCCAGAATGAGATTTTCACTCTGCAGCGGAGTGTGCGCTAATATGAAACTTCCTGGCAGATTAAAAGTTTGGAAGGTCGGAGACGAGGTACTGGCAGAAGCAAATCTGTGAGGACGGGGCGTGAGTCGTGCTTGGGTAGCTCAATTGGTAGAGCACTTGGCCGCGAAGGCAAAGGTCCCGGGTTCGAGTCTCGGTCCGGCACACAGTTTTAATCTGCCAGGAAGTTTCATATCAGCGCACACCCCGCTGCAGAGTGAAAAATCTCGTTCCCTCAAGGAACTTGTTGATTGAGGTGGATTTGGAGCGAACTTTGGGATTTGTTCAACGTTGGTTTGAGAGCGAGGGTATTTGTGTCATCAGCATACTGAAAGAGGTGGGCAGGTGAAGCTCGTTTGGGCTTATAGACTGTGCAGAGGAGACAGAGTAGAGGAGAGGGAACGAATCCTTGGGACACGCCTGCAGTGGGACCTCTAAGGAGCGCATGCTGAACTC
The DNA here is from genome assembly GCF_021461385.2 of Schistocerca piceifrons. Lineage (NCBI taxonomy): Eukaryota > Metazoa > Arthropoda > Insecta > Orthoptera > Acrididae > Schistocerca > Schistocerca piceifrons. The sequence continues at coordinate 599,773,701 of NC_060141.1, read as the reverse complement.
TTCATACAACAGACCCGCAAGTCGCTGCCCTCTGGCGGTACGCCGGAGCGCCAAATCGCCTACACGCTGTCGAAGACCAGAACTGCACAGAGACAGGAATCGACAGTATCTACACCAGGAGTCACTTTTCTTTACATGCCGCTAACCATCTTCGGTCACGATTTTTTTTAAGCTATATAACTCGTTTTATCCTCCAGAGATTCCGATAGAACGTTTAACGTTCTGCCCTGAGCGATGACTATTTCCGGGAACTGCCACAGTGCTGGAGTGGAGGCTGGCCTATTTCGGGACCGCGTGCTTGATTGCACGGGATTACAGTCGGCGGGGCTGCTGGCGGCGCGCGCTGGCGGCGTGTGTGATGGAGGCCGGTCGGCAAATGAGCTGTCAAAACCAGAGGGCGGCGCGCGTTCAATTACACGTCGTTACGCCCGCCGCAGCGCTCATCCGCCGGCGGACGGGCACGGCCGCTTGATTGCCATTAAACGCTCCGCCAGAGTGGAAAGGGAGCGTACCGAAGAAAAGTCGCCATAATGGATTGCCCCAGTGGTGAGTGCCACCGCCAAAGGCTCAACGGACTGGTCAACCATATTCAGAACGCACCTGTGCTAGCTTCACTTCAAAGTTGTATCCTTGATGCATCGCATTCCGTCAATGTTCCGCTTCATTTTTGGATCGTTGTTCCTGTATACTGAGGTAATAAAAGTCATGGGACACCTAATATCGTTTCAGACCTCTTTCTGCGTAGTGCAACATTTCGACGTGGCATGGACTCAACAAGTAGTCGGAAGTCCCATGCAGAATGTAACGTACCCTCTCTGTTATTGTTTTTGTTTTTTTGTTACTGTTTTTTTGTTATTGTAGTTGTAGTTGTAGAATACAAACGTCTGAAAAAAGAAATCGCCAGAAACATAAAACGGCTAAGCACGGAATGCTGTAGGACAAATGTAAGGATGTACAACTATACGTTACTAGGGTTAAGATTTGAGAAAAGAGAACCACCTGTATTAATACCAAGAGCTCAGGTGTTAAACCATTCCTAAACAGAGAAGGAAAAGGTGAAAGTATAGAGATGGTCTATACAAGGGTGATGTACTTGAGGACATGGACATGGAAGAGGACATAGATGAAGATGAGACGGGAGTTATGATACTGCGCGAAGAATTTGACGAAGCACTGAAAGACCTAAGTAGAAACAAGGGCGCGGGGGTAGACAACATTCCACATTAATTGGCTATTGATGGTTAGTCCAAGATATTTCAAAAAATGATTCAAATGGCTCTGAGCCCTAAGGGACTCAACATCTTAGGTCATAAGCCCCTAGAACTTAAAACTATTTAAATCTAACCAACCTAAGGACATCACACACACCCATGCCCGAAGCAGGAATCGAACCTGCGATCGAAGCAGTCCTGCGGTTCCGGACTGCAACGCCAGAACCGCACGGCCACCGCGGCCGGTCAAGATATTTCATTGTATTGGTAAAATGAATAGATTGGTCGTAAATGGTAAGGTAAAAGTCATGGAGACAAGTGCTACGATCGGTTCAACCTACAATTATTGCCCTGGTTTCAGAGGGAATGATTATGAGAAGATACTGGTTACACCAGAGGTGCACTGATTGAGGCGGATTTGGGGAATCGTTGTGATTTCTCGAATTCAAGGTAGAGGGTGTGGAAAGCAGTGTCGTCAGCATACTGAAGCTGGTGATCTGGTGGTGATGGTTTGCACATATTGGCAGTGTACAAGCGACAAAAAAAAAGAGGCAGAACAGATCCTTGGGGCACTCCTGCAGTAGAATGGAATGTACAGGATTTGGTATCTTTAATTGTGATGAACAATGGATAGGATGAATACAATATGGCAGATATATTTAACTGGAGGTGCTTATATCAGGAATTTGGAAAGGATACTTGTATGCCATACATGTCTGTAGGCTTTCTTTATGACACATCCTGCCTCGGGTTTGGATGTGTGTGATGTCCTTAGGTTAGTTAGGTTTAAGTAGTTCTACGTTCTAGGGGACTGATGACCTCAGAAGTTAAGTCCCATGGTGCTCAGAGCCATTTGCATTTTTTGTGGTATGTGGTCCAAGTCCTGGAATCGGGAGCTGGGCATTTGACTGTGGTGTTTGTGTTTTGTTGCTTTCATGGATGATAGGGAATTGAGAGCAATGAAAATGAGGGGCTTCATGGATGGAGAAGATGTCAGAGACATATGATGCAAAATGTTCAGGTGTTCAGTGCTCATGTTGTCATGTGAGGGAATGTTGTGGAGGATGCTTTCCATTACTTGAAGAGTTAATGGGGAGTGTAGCGCCGAGTCTAGTACGTAACATTCGCCAGTCCCAGCGTCTTCTTTTCTATATTCTTCCGATGTCTTTGTACTTGCTGGTGGTGTGTGAGTTCATTTGCACACGAGATGGTAAGGAGGAGTGGTACAAGCGGTGGGACTCCCAGAAGATGAATAAGGCATGTGAGGGAGGGTGCGATGAGGATATATGGTCTCGATGGGAATGTGAGTGGATATAGTGTCTGACAAGGTCTGCTGCAGGAAGGACATGGAATGAGGGGTATCTTCAGATTGCTGGAATTTCAATCAGTGCGTGGTTTTCAATTTGGGTTTCTATGGGTTCCTATTAAGTATTCCAATTGGTGAAGGAGTAGTCTTGAACATCTCCTCAATGGAGGCATGGAGTGCATGGGGATGAGGTTATATGTAGGAGATGGTGAGGAATATGGGTAGGTGGTCACTTCCAATCAGATCGAGGATGTCTATAGTGGGTTGTCTAAGAAGGTTGGAAGGTGCTAGTATGAAACAGGGGATGGTGCTGCTGTCAAGATGAGTGTTCTGTGGGATAGAAACAATGTCACCATGCAGGGTGTCTGTAAACTGAGCCAATCCTGGCGACCTACAGGGGATCTACAATGGATGTTCATGCCAAAGTCAGTAAAAGGTATAGTCGATGTGGGTGAGGAAGTGACAGAGCGATTAGGTTGTTTGTAGTTGGAGACACATGTATTGGTTAGTATTTTGAAGACAAGGGTAAATTAAGGTGTTCAGTAGGAGTGTTGCATAAAGAATGTGACTGAACAGGGATGTTCTTGTTGAGACTCACAGCAACACTGCCTCTGTCCAAGGAAGGAGGATCAACTGTGTAATGGAGGATACAGGAAGACATTGGTATGAGGTGATAAGGTTCGAGGAATGTTTCATTAAGGATACTGGTATGGACGCTATGCTGGCACAGGGATCCATTAAAAGAAGTTTATTAGTTGGTTGCGTCATTGTGATCCAGAATGTTGCATTGATGTTGCACCATTACAAGGGATAACACTAGTTTGTCTGGGTAGAGACGAGAGGGCATTTAGGCAAGGTGTCGAAGGGGTGTAGATGAGGTTGATGGACACAGTTGTGGAAGTAGGTAGCCTGAGTGTTGAGATGGAACAGCTGCATGGGTGGTTCATTGAAGTGTCTGTGTGTGTGTCTGTGGATGCTGAAATGAATGGATATATTGTAGGACGTTTGTCATGACTTTTCTGACAGCTTTAGCAGTGGTAGTTGGGTAAAGGGAATTGTTGGCATGCATGGGGTCACAAACGGTAAGGATAGGGACTGTGAATCCAGGTTTGGTAGGTTGTGGCTTGGCTTTGTGGTTTCTGGCTAGCACGGTCTTCTCAGTGTAGTAACACTTGGTAGCATATACAATGAAAACAAAATTTTATAACTGCTAAATTACTATTGATATTGCCTTCCATAATAATGTATTTACTGGATTGAAGACCATTTTGCACTTAACTTAATTGTCAATAAATCTTTTATACGGCGCTTTACTGTATGTCACTTTCTGTCAACAGCTATGACACGGTAGCTCATATGATTGTATTACACAGGGTGTTAGTACATACTTTTTGCTGTTTCAGGTAAGCCGGCCGAAGTGGCCGTGCGGTTAAAGGCGCTGCAGTCTGGAACCCCAAGACCGCTACGGTCGCAGGTTCGAGTCCTGCCTCGGGCATGGATGTTTGTGATGTCCTTAGGTTAGTTAGGTTTAACTAGTTCTAAGTTCTAGGGGACTAATGACCTCAGCAGTTGAGTCCCATAGTGCTCAGAGCCATTTGAACCATTGTTTCAGGTAAGACATTGTAATGTAATTTCAGAATATAACTAATAAATATGTTTCGCATACACAGAGCCTTTAATCATATTTATAAGACCTTAAAGATGTTTTAAACTTAGTTTTAGGTCTCAGTTTTCAGTGGGTTATTCCACCAAGCAACTACATCGGTTTTGCTTCATCTAATCATCTGTTTCATACAAAACTGTTATTTTAAAGTAATTGTCATATGTCTACTTTTCTTTTGACACAACGAAGTGCATACAAGGTCGTTTAATAAGTTTCAAATAGAAACCAAACTTTACGCAGGTTTCAGCCAAAATAAATTGGCCTTCTTCAGAAGCGAATTTCACTGAACTACTGCATGCCAGAATTTGGCCATATCAAGTATTAAACTGTAGCAACGTAGTAACTAGACATAATCTACATTATTCGGGCTGAAGAGAAACAGCAGGCCCCAATGCGCGGACGAGGTCGGAAGGACGCGAAAGCTGCACCGGAACTGAACGAGGCGAGCAGCTGTGTACCGAGCATCGCTGATGGTCATGCGCATGCACGCGTGAAAATATACATAACAGCAGCTAGCTCTGCATTAGGAATTGGATTAATGTAACCATTAAAACCGTTAACGGCGTAATGTAAAAGGACTTATTTCTGAGGAGACCGAAACCCCTATAACAGATTCGGAGTCCGTGAGAAAGAATACCTGATACTCGGAAAAATTATTTCTCAAATTTGAATACATTGCTCAAACTTCATCTGGTTAAGCAATAAACGTATGTGTGGCTATTTACAGGAAAGATCTGTAATATCATAGAGAGTACATCAGTATGACTAAGCATCCATAAAGGTAACAGCGCCTAAGAACTTAAAAATAGATGAATTTGAATTAACATACCGTTAGTAGCAGTAAGGAAGATAGCGTTATCAAAGATTACGTAGAGTAGTTAGAAACTGGATAGGCTTGGCAGAACATCAAGTAGTAACATAACATGATGTAACACGTTAATCGTGGTACTACAAAAGTATCAGGCTAAGTGCTAGGTTTCCGAGGACCTTTTTATAAATTTGGCGTATAACGCTATAAATACAATGGAACAATGTACATGCACGTATATTGTGTCAAATTACATAGTCTTAGCAAAACACAATGGTTGAGAGAAAGAAAGACAGGCAGCAGTCAATAAATATTTTGTACTTAACATTAAGTTTGTGTACCGGTGTGTTAAACCGACATTGTCTAACACTGATTAATGAAAGAACAGAAGTTAACCATTTGTATCTGTAAGACTATGCGTCGAACGCCACATTCCTCAATTATAAAAAAAATATTTTTGCCTCCTGTCTTTGGGCAAATTTGCATTTAGGCATCTACACACTCGTTTCTGCTTACAAATAACATTTAATACCAGTGTGATGGGGCGTGTAACGCCACAGTCATAACAAAAATCAAGGTTACGTTTGCACAATTAAATATACATTTCTGCCTATGAACGAGAAGGAGAATATTGTCTCATTACGATTACTTAACGGCTATGGCATGATGAATGGGTATGTATCCCACAGTGGTATCCCACATTGGATACAAGTGTCCAGACTGGCTACAAGTAAACAGATAATTAATATCTAACAAGTGGCATAAAAGCGATCGTTTCACATAGGTAAGTGTTGGAAAAATTTTTAACAGCTGAAACTTAGATATTTCAAGGAAAAGCATGTTAATTCTTTCATTTAAATTATGCTTTTTTGCATATAATTCCGCAATTATACTGTCAAGAATTTGTGCGGTGAGCTCGTTTTGAGGGTTGGGGACGTATTACATCATTTACCAATGTATCCATTAACGAATTTTAGGGGGGGGATATTTAATTATTTGCATTGATTAATGCTAGAAATAGCCATTCTTGTTTAGCAATTTTGTGCATATTGTCTAGATATTTGTCGGCTGCGTTAGACACCTTGGCAAGTATAAATTCAAGAATTTTTAACATTGTTCAGCCCTGTCAGCAACTCTGATAAATGAACATGTAACACGTCAGTCTCAGTTCCAAATAGAAACCAAACTTTACCAAAGTTTTAGCCAAAATAATTTGGCCTTCTTCAGAAGCAAGTAACACCAAACTATTGCATTGCAAAATTTCTTTAAGCTCTAAATAATGAGACAATGATGTGCTGCTAGTGGCCTGTCATTAAATAAAGTATATGGCAGTATATGTTAACGTACGCCCATATCTAAAAATGTCCTGCTAATGGCCTGTCATTACATAAAGTATACAGCAGCATATGTTACTGTACGCCCAAATCTAAACATGTCCTAGTCCTATAGCGTACATCTGTACTTTTCTTACTACCACAATATACGTGGCCCTTGTAGGTTACTTTAGAATATAGACTATTTCAGGGTGCCCTGAACATGGACCACGTGTACGCTACATATGGTTAATGCTAAACCACATTAGCGACACTTTAAAATTTACTCATTTTAAGTGCGACTTACAGCCTGAATTTAACGTTTGACCAGAATCAGTCTGTATGTTGTTTCGGTTGGTCACAGCCAGTGTGCTCCCTGCCGCCGTTGGATAAGCAGCTGCCAGCAGCAAGTCGTATACTCTTAGCTCACTTATTTGTTACACTGTTTAATTCTTAATTTCTTTGCGTGTTTTTGGTACTTGCATTGTTTAATTCATCAATTTCGGGCGTATTGTAGTATTTGAGAGTTGTAGCATCGCGTTTTAGTAACTGAATAGTGTAAAATCGCGTAGTCTCCTTCCGCCACCGAGCAGTGTGTCAGCAGTGGAGCATTATTGCATTTACTAGGCAATCTTGTATTTTAATAACCGATTAAATTTTGTGTCGAATTGTTTGTGCTCTCTGTAGATTAGATCAGACGTTCTTTGCACAACAGCTTTTAGCATGAATATGGACCTACTGCTGTGTTTGGATGCAGGCTGAGTTGGCATCCCTTCGCTCCCAGCTTCAGGCAGTGTTGGCTTCGGTCACACAGCTTGAGGCTGTCCGGATGGGGGTTTGTCGGGAACGGCCAGCTCGTCCCACGCATCCCCCGATCGGACTACGACTGTGGCTGCCCGGGATACTGCCCACATTGAGGCTGATCCCTCACCTGTGGTAGAGTGGGAGGTCGTCTCGAGGTGTGGCAGGAGGCGAAAGACATTCCGGAGGGCTGAACGGAAGGCTTCTCCAGTTTGTCTGACGAACCGGTTTCTGGCTCTGTCTCAGGCTGATACCGATCTTCGGCCGGACTTGGCTGCTTGTCCTGCTCCAGAGGTTGCCCCTCAGTCTGCAAGATCCGGGCGGCCGCAGAGGGTGGGCTTACTGGTAGTTGGGAGCTCCCACGTCAGGCGCGTAATGGGGCCCCTTAGGGATATGGCAGCAAGAGAGGGGAAGAAAACCAATGTGCACTCCGTGTGCATACCGGGGGAAGTCATTCCATATGTGGAAAGGGTCCTTCCGGATGCCATGAAGGGTACAGGGTGCACCCATCTGCAGGTGGTCGCTCATGTCGGCACCAATGATGTGTGTCGCTATGGATCAGAGGAAATCCTCTCGGGCTTCCGGCGGCTATCTAATTTGGTGATGACTGCCAGTCTCGCTAGCGGGATGAAAGCAGAGCTCACCATCTGCAGCATCGTCGACAGAACTGACTGCGGAACTTTGGTACAGAGCCGAGTGGAGGGTCTGAATCAGAGGCTGAGACGGTTCTGCGACCGCGTGGGCTGCATATTCCTCGATTTGCGCCATAGGCTGGTGGGGTTTAGGGTTCCTCTGGATAGGTCAGGAGTCCACTACACGCAGCAAGCGGCTACACGGGTAGCAACAGTTGTGTGACGGGGACTTCAAATGGCTCCGAGCACTGTGGGACTCAACATCTCAGGTCATCAGTCCCCTAGAACTCAGAACTACTTAAACCTAACTAACCTAAGGACATCACACACATCCATGCCCGAGGCAGGACTCGAACCTGCGACCGTAGCAGCAGAGCGGTTCCGGGCTGAAGCGCCTATAACCGCTCGGCCAACAAGGCCGGCGTGGCGTGGACTGAGTGGTTTTTTAGGTTAGATGGCCTCGGGCAAGTACAGAAAGGGCGACAGCCTCTAAGGGTGCGGGGCAAAGTCAGGACATGCGGGGACCAAGCAGCAATCGGTATTGTAATTGTAAACTGTCGAAACTGCATTGGTAAAGCGCTGATAGAAAGCACCGAAGCTGAAATCGTTATAGGTACAGAAAGCTGGCTGAAGCCAGAGATAAATTCTGCCGAAATTCTTACAAAGGCACAGACGGTGTTCAGAAAGGATAGATTGTATGCAACCGATGGTGGCGTGATTGTCGCTGTTAGTAGTAGTTTATCCTGTAGTGAAGTAGAAGTGGATAGTTCCTGTGAATTATTATAGGTGGAGGTTACACTCAACAACCGAACTAGGTTAATAATTGGCTCCTTTTACCGACCTCCCGACTCAGCAGCTTTAGTGGCAGAACAAGTGAGAGAAAATTTGGAATACATTTCACATAATTTTTCTCAGCATGTTATAGTCTTAGGTGGAGATTTCAATTTACCAGATATAGACTGGGACACTCAGATGTTTAGGACGGGTGGTAAGGACAGAGCATCGAGTGACATTATATTGAGTGCACTATCTGAAAATTACCTCTGACTTGAGGAGATAACATCTTGGGCCTACTGATAACAAAGAGACCCGAACTTTTCGACTCTGTAAGTGCAGAATAGGGAATCAGTGATCATAAGGCCGTTGCAGCATCCCTGAATATGGAAGTTGACAGGAATATAAAAAAAGGGAGGAAGGTTTATCTATTTAGCAATAGTAATAGAAGGGAGATTTCAGACTACCTAACAGATCAAAACGTAAATTTCTGTTCCGACACTGACAATGTTGAGTGTTTATGGAAAAAGTTCAAGGCAATCCCAAAATGCGTTTTAGGCAGGTACGTGCCGAGTAAAACTGTGAGGGACAGGAGAAACCCACCGCGGTTCAACAACAAAGTTAGGAAAGTACTGTGAAAGCAAAGAGAGCTTCACTCCAAGTTTAAACGCAGCCAAAACCTCTCAGACAAACAGAAGCTAAACGATGTCAAAGTTATCGTAAGGAGGGCTATGCGTGAAGCATTCAGTGAACTCGAAAGTAAAATTCTATGTACCGACTTGACAGAAAATCCTAGGAAGTTCTGGTCTTACGTTAAATCAGCAAGTGCCTCGAAACAGCATATCCAGACACTCCGGGATGATGATGACATTGAAACAGAGGATGACACGCGTAAAGCTGAAATACTAAACACCTTTTTCCAAAGCTGTTTCACAGAGGAAGGCCGCACTGCAGTCCCTTCTCTAAATTCTCGCACAAATGAAAAAATGGCTGACATCGAAATAAAAGTCCAAGGAATAGAAAAGCAACTATAATCACTCAACAGAGGAAAGTCCACTGGACCTGACGGGATACCACTTCGGTTCTACACAGAGTACGCGAAAGAACTTGCCCCCTTCTAACAGCCGTGTACCGCAAGTCTCTAGAGGAACAGAAGGTTCCAAATGATTGGAAAAGAGCACAGGTGGTCCCAGTCTTCAAGAAGGGTCGTCGAGCAGATGCGCAAAACTATAGACCTATATCTCTGACGTCGATCTGTTGTAGAATTTTAGAACATGTCTTTTGCTCGAGTATCATGTCGTTTTTGGAAACCCAGAATCTACTCTGTAGGAATCAACATGGATTCCGGAAACAGCGATCGTGTGAGACCCAACTCGCTTTATTTGTTCATGAGACCCAGAAAATATTAGATACAGGCTCCCAGGTAGATGCTATTTTCCTTGACTTCCGGAAGGCGTTCGATACAGTTCCGCACTGTCGCCTGATAAACAAAGTAAGAGACTACGGAATATCAGACCAGCTGTGTGGCTGGATTGAAGAGTTTTTAGCAAACAGAACACAGCATGTTGTTATCAATGGAGAGACGTCTACAGACGTTAAAGCAACCTCTGGCGTGCCACAGGGGAGTGTTATGCTTTTCACAATATATATAAATGACATAGTAGATAGTGTCGGAAGTTCCATGCGGCTTTTCGCGGATGATGCTGTAGTATACAGAGAAGTTGCAGCATTAGAAAATTGTAGCGAAATGCGTGAAGATCTGCAGCGGATAGGCACTTGGTGCAGGGAGTGGCAGACAAATGTAATGTATTGCGAATACATAGAAAGAAGGATCCTTTATTCTATGACTATTTGATAGCGGAACAAACACTGGTAGCAGTTAATTCTGTAAAATATCTGGGAGTATGAGTGCGGAACGATTTGAAGTGGAATGATCATATAAAATTAATTGTTGGTAAGGCGGGTACCAGGTTGAGATTCATTGGGAGAGTCCTTAGAAAATGTAGTCCATCAACGAAGGAGGTGGCTTACAAAACACTCGTTCGACCTCTACTTGAGTATTGCTCATCAGTGTGGGATCCGTACCAGGTCGGGTTGGCGGAGGAGATAAAGAAGATCCTAAGAAGAGCGACTCCTTTCGTCAGAGCGTTATTTGGTAACCGTGATAGCGTTACGGAGATGTTTAGCAAACTGAAGTGGCAGACTCTGCAAGAGACTCGCTCTGCATCGCGGTGTAGCTAGCTCGCCAGGTTTCGAGAGGGTGCGGTTCTGGATGAGGTATCGAATATATTGCTTCCCCCTACTTATAACTCCCGAGGAGATCGCGAATGTAAAATTAGAGAGATTCGAGCGCGCACGGAGGCTTTCAGACAGTCGTTCTTCCCGCGAACCATACGCGACTGGAATAAAAAAGGGAGGTAATGACAGTGGCACGTAAAGTGCCCTCCGCCACACACCGTTGTGTGCCTTGCGGAGTATAAATGTAGATGCAGATGTAGATGTATGTTATTAGTACCTTTGGATTGTACACCCACTCATGTTACCATCAGCTGTTAAAATTTTGCGAACACCTTCCTATGTGAAAGGATCGCTTTTATCCCACTTGTTAGATATTAATTATCTGTTTACTTGTAGCAAGTCTGGATATTTGTATCCAATGTGGAATATGACTGTGGGATACATACCCATTCATCATACCATAGCCGTTAAGTAATCGTAATGAGACAATATTCCTCTTCTCGTTCATAGGCAGAAATGTTTATTTAAGGGTGCAAATGTAACCTTGATTTTTGTACGACTGTGGCGTTACACGCCCAATCACACTGATATTAAATGTTATTCGTAAGCAGAAACACATTTTTAAATGCCTAAATACAAAATAGACCTAATGTCAGTCACAATTTTTTTTTTTTTTTTTTTATAATTGAGGCTTGGTCAACTTCAGTTTTTCATTAATCAGTGTTAGACAATGTCAGTTTAACACAGCGGTACACTGACCTAATTTTAAGTACAAAATGCTTAGGCACTGCTGCATGCCTTTCTTTCTCTCAACCATAGGGTTTTGCTAAGAATATTTAATTTGACAAAATATACGTACATGTACATTGTTCCATTGTATTTATAGCGTTATACGCCAAATCTATAAAAAGGTCCTCGGAAACCTAACACTTAGCCTGATACATTTGTAGTACCACGATTAACGTGTTACCTCATGTTATGTTACTACCTGATTTTCCGCCAGGCCTACCCAGTTTGTAACTACCCTATGTAATTTTTGTTAATGCTATCTTCCTTACTGCAATTAATGGTATGTTAATTCAAATTCATCTAATTTTAAGTTTTTAGGCGCTGTTGCCTTTATGGATGCTTGGTCATACTTATGTACTCTCTGCAATATTACAGATCATTCCTGTAAATAGCCACACATACGTTTATTACTTAACCTGATAAAGTTTGAGCAATGTATTCAAATTTGATAAATAATTTTTCCGAGTAACAGCTATTCGTTCTCACGGGCTCCGAATCTGTTATAGGGGTTTCGGTCTCCTCAGAAATAAGTACTTTTACATTACGCCGTTAACGGTTTTAATGGTTGTTGTTTTTGTTGTGGTCTTCAGTCCTGAGACTGGTTTGATGCAGCTCTCCATGCTACTCTATCCTGTGCAAGCTTCTTCATCTCCCAGTACCCACTGCAACCTACATCCCTCTGAATCTGCTTAGTGTATTCATCTCTTGGTCTCCCTCTATGATTTTTACCCTCCACGTTGCCCTCCAATACTAAATTGGTGATCCCTTGATGCCTCAGAACATGTCCTATCAACCGATCCCTTCTTCTAGTCAAGTTGTGCCACAAACTCCTCTTCTCCCCACTTCTATTCAATACATCCTCATTAGTTATGTGATCTACCCATCTAATCTTCAGCATTCTCCTGTAGCACCACATTTCGAAAACTTCTATTCACTTCTTGTCCAAACTAGTTATCGTCCATGCTTCACATCCATACATGGCTACGCTCCATGCAAATACTTTCAGAAACGACTTCCTGACACTTACATCTATACTCTATGTTAACAAATTTCTTTTCTTAAGAAACACTTTCCTTGCCATTGGCAGTCTACATTTTATATCCTCTCTACTTCGACCAGCATCAGATATTTTGCTCCTCAAAGAGCAAAACTCCTTTACTATTTTAAGTGTCTCATTTCCTAATCTAATTCCCTCAGCATCACTCGACTTAATTCGACTACATTCCATAATCCTCGTTTTGCTTTTATTGATGTTCATCTTATATCCTTCTTTCAAGACAGTATCCATTTCGTTCAACTGCTGTTCCAAGTCCTTTGCTGTCTCTGACAGAAGTACAATGTCATCGGCGAACCTCAAAGTTTTTATTTCTTCTCTATGGATTTTAATACCTACTCCATATTTTTCTTTTGTTTCCTTCACTGCTTGCTCAATACACAGATTGAATAACACCGGGCAGAGGCTACAACCATGTCTCACTCTTCCGAACCACTGCTTCCCTTTCATGTCCCTCGACTCTTATAACTGCCATCTGGTTTCTGTAAAAATTGTAAATAGCCTTTCCCTCTCTGTGTTTTATCCCTGCCACCTTCAGAATGGTTATATTAATCCAATTTTCAATGTATAGTTAGCTGTTGTTATGTGTTTATATTTACACGCGCGCATGCGCATGACTATCAGCAATGCTCGGTACATAGCTGCTCGCCTCCTTTAGTTCCGGTGAAGCTCTCGCGGCGTACCGACCTCGTCCGTGCAGTGGGTCCTGCTATTTCTCTTCAGTCCAAGTAATGTAGATTATGATTACTTACTACGGTGCTACTGTTTTATACTTGACAAGATCTAACTTTGGCATGCAGTAGTTTAGTGTCACTCGCTTCTGAAGAAGGCCAAATTATTTTGGCTGATACCTGGGTAAAGTTTGGTTTCTATTTAAAAAAAGATAATAATAACATTATTCAACCTTCAGAGCCACCTTGGCCGTCTTCTGTGGTCCCTGTGTAGAAGAAAGATGGCAAATGGCATTATTGCACCAACGCCGATCACTGCACAAAGTTACAAAGAAAGATGTATGTCAATTACTGAACACTGATGACACGCTATAATACTTGAAACGAATAAGGTAGTTTTCAACTCTAGGCGTGCAGGTAAGCTACTACCAAACCGAGATTGACGAGATGACTGAAGTATTGCGGTATAGCTCCTGACAGCCTCCATGTGTTGGACTGTATAACGTTCCAGACGTCTTTGACCATAAGATGCACTCTCTGATTCGGTGCCTTGAATAGACGTCTTTGCTATATGGATGACACAGTTTTTTTTTTTGTTTTTTTTCAAAGAGATCAGAAGAAACTTCCTGGCAGATTAAAAGTGTGTGCCCGACCGAGACTCGAACTCGGGACCTTTGCCTTTTGCGGGCAAGTGCTCTACCATCTGAGCTACCGAAGCACGACTCACGCCCGGTACTCACAGCTTTACTTCTGCCAGTACCTCGCCTCCTACCTTCCAGGAGAGCTTCTGTAAAGTTTGGAAGGTAGGAGGCGAGGTACTGGCAGAAGTAAAGCTGTGAGTACCGGACGTGAGTCGCGCTTCGGTAGCTCAGATGGTAGAGCACTTGCCCGCGAAAGGCAAAGGTCCCGAGTTCGAGTCTCGGTCGGGCACACAGTTTTAATCTGCCAGGAAGTTTCATATCAGCGCACACTCCGCTGCAGAGCGAAAAATCTCATTCTAGATCTGAAGAACATCGAATCCACGTGAATACTGTTTAAATGTGTTCAGACTTTGGATTTCTTCCTGAAACCGATAAAGTTGCTCTTCATCAGCCAAGAAATAAGTCTTGGGTCATCTAGTGAATGGCAGTGGCGTCCATCCCGAACCAGAAAAAATGAGAATAGTCACAGATTTTGAGAGACCTCTGCATATTCATCACGTGGGAAATTTCCCATCATGTGCTCGTACTACTGGAGGTTCATAAGAAACTTCTCCTTCAGGGCACATCCCTTACCAGAACTTTCACAGGAAGACGATAAATCTTCCTGAAATGAGGAGCAAGCAAGACATGTCCTTGTCCTTAAGGGGACGCTTAAATCTTCTCAAACTCTAGTACTCTTTGCCTAAAATTCCGAGACAGAACTTCACACCAACGCTAGCGGTTTCTGGATAAGGCCAGTGCTAGTACATATTCTGGATGGAGTTGAGAGGGTGATAGTTTATGCTTCCACAGTACTCTGCAAGTCCGAACTTAAATGCTCTATAAACTATAAAGAGTGTCTTCCAGTTGTATGGACCATCAACAACTTTTGACCATATTTATTCATCACTGTTGTCATGGATCACCATTCTCTATGCTGACTGACTGGCCTCAAAAATCCGTTGGGTCGACTGGCGAGACGGGCACTGAAGCTTCACTAGTACTACGTCACAGCAGTATACAAAAATAGTCCCCTACAAAAGATCGCTTGGCTTCTTTTCAAGCAACTATTTTACAGAACTCAACAGCATGGATAAATTCTGAGTCACCGCTGCACTGAATGGCATTGCATTTACCGGTGGGAAGATCCAGCATTGCTGAAAACCATAGAACCCTTGAAGATGTAAGAAACGACGAAACGAGGATTCCAGTTAATAAAGGACCATTGTATAAGAAGAACTATCCGAAGAGGTGAAAAGGCTTGTTCAACATCCCAGCTCATCTGCAGCCAGCGATCCTAAAGTATTTCCACTACGATCCAACATCTGGTCACCTTGCATTCGTGAAGTCTCCAGACGGAATCAGCTGCACGTATCACAGACCACGTCTCTGCCGGTCCGTGAGGCACTATGTGAGCCATTGTACGGAGTGCCTTCAATGGACGCACACGACACAGTTATCCTGAATGCATGAGTTGCCAATCACATCTGCAGCAGCGCCAGTCCACCGGCTAGGAATGGATCTCTGTAGGAGATACTAGAAGTAGACAAACTTTGATGGATGAATAATAGGCTGCAGTGACTAACCAATCTTTCGACGAGGGTCTCAGTCGAAGCTACACGTAGTGAAAGATCATGTAACTTGGCCCTGAAGGATTACAGAGCCGCCATAAAGAAGACCACTAATGCTGTCTAGATCCAGGGCGATGACGAAATCCCTACTCCTATACCGACGCTGTTCCTACTGCTAAAACTCCAGATACTGCTATGTTTCTTGTAGAAGACATCAATTTGAAGCACGGAGCAACCTTTGTGATGATCTCAGATCTTGGAAAAATTCTCGAGACTGTATCAGAGATAACATAACGTTGTGGCATGGTCCGTAGGATGACAGCTGCCTACCACGTAAAGACGAAAGGCGCCACAGAACGCTTTAATACGGCGTTAAATGGTATGCTATTGACGTTCGTTGATGTCAGTCACTGTGCCATTTACATACAACACACAGAAGGAAGGTAGTAGTGGCTTCACAGATGTACTGTTCCCATTTTAAGAGAATGAAACTCAGGATGAGCTCGCGTAGTATTTCATAACAAGGGCCGCAGAAGGAAAGCAGCTGGCTTGCATACGGAGGTGGGCGCCCAGGAGAAAGACAGAGCATTACAACACCATGCACCGATCAGATTCAACCCGGAAACTTGGTGTAAATTTTTTCGCCTATGCGAAAAGTCCGACGTTCGGTAAAGTTACTAAAGTGCTACTTAGTGCCACATCGTATCCATATCGTACTCTTTGCCACTTGTCGGATGTCACATACTAAGTCGACGATTATGACCCTTCATTAGCAAGACAAATGCGCAGAGACATCTTCCACTACTTCCATTTGTAGCCCTACTACAGTCCAGAGAAGGGGATCGATGATGGGGGCTCAAAAAAACTGAAGACCCAATCAACGACGGCGAAGTTTCAACGAGGGTCTCAGTCGAAGCTACACGTATTGAAAGATCACGTAACTTGGCCATGAGGGCTTACAGCGCCGCCATGAAAAAGACCTCTGATATGGTCTAGATCCAGGGCGATGTCGAAAGAGAATGTCTGAAACAGCGGCTCGTTGTTTCTCTAGGAGAGTGGACAATGACTCAACCTGTGGTGCACGCAGCTTAATGAAGAGGTTAGCGTCGTCTCCTAGCATGCTTCGGGTCGCCAGTTCAAAACCAGCCATCACAATTATCTGTTGTTTAGTTAATTCTTAATCCGCCGGAAAGACACGGCCGGATATTCTGCGGTGTGTCATCAAGAATCAGCAGTGGGAGCGGAGAGCTAGACCCGGTGGTCAGAGGTGGTGGCTTAGGGCTGTGCCTGGTGCTGGGCAACATAGTAGCAGTCTTGTGCTGGCAAGCACACTAGCTGGAAGAAAAGGGCGAATGGTGATGGTCAGTTGCTGGAAGGAAAGGAACTAGCCTATTTTGGGAGAGCCAGAAGCGAGAGTGTGGAGAAGCAGGTGCAGTGCACTGCTGTCGACCAAATCCCGATAACGGTCAGCACCGTCTGTGCCTGCTGTGCGGGCCAAAGCCGTGCATCGTGTCACATTGAACCGGCCGAGCGCTCCAGCGGCCGACCTCTCCGTTCTGTTGCCCGCAGGGCTGGTAGTCGAGCTAAAGTCTACCGGGAACAGATGCGCTGACAAGGTCAAATGAGAGAGGATTTACTTTCTGAATCGTCGGTACTCCTCTGAGTACCGTGAAGGTTTGATGTGCTACGAAGAATGTATTCTTGATCATTTGTAAAGAAAAATAACGGGCGTCCTTGATCCTCTGTAAAGAAAAATAACTCTAAATGTAATATAACGGATGCAATACAGTAACGCGCAATAAAATACCGCACATAGCACAAGCCACTTTCTATTGGTTTACACAATTCATCCTTCCGTTTTCCACTTCTTTCTGAGGCCTCATCATATCGGAGTTATTTTTCGAAAATTTATTTCGAATTTTGTAGATACGTTTTGATTACATTTTGTTCCACAGATGAAATAACTTCTAGCAATGTTTCGACTACCTCTTTGTACACACTATTTTTAACATTCGTGTTCGTGTAATGTTCCTGGATAATTTTCCGAAAAAAAGAGGTCTTCTGCGGTAGAGTTCTAGACGTATTATTGGGTCAGTCCTTAGCCACACTGGAAGCAACCAGAATTTGTTGTCACTTGAAAACCATGGGAAAATTCACTGATTTTTTTTTTTTTAACTCGGCCTTGCCCTTTGCTGCAAAATTCCGCGCTAGTGCACTCAGCTAATGAGGACGGATCGGTTGTTCCGAGAAAGGGAGCTGAAGACTTTAACGTTGCGTCTCCCATGATGCACAGTCAGAGACTGCAGGTGTTCCAGAATCCGTCGCTAACATCCCCTCGTGTGTGGCCAGCTAATGCAGCGCTATGCTGAGAATTCGGCGCAAGCCACTGATCAGAGAGTAACCAACTCGCAACTGTTTTTGTTTTCTTGACAGCGCTTTTGAGGTATCGTACATTACATTTATTATCTCGGGAAGAGATATCGAAAAGCAAAGGTCTTCTCAACGTCCAACGACCAGATAATGGGTGGAAGAAAGAAAAGAAGTTTTCCAGAAAATGGATGAGTGAACCCAAGCTCCCCTGAAGAAACCAGGAGGTAGCATACTGTAGCAAAACTATTCGCAGGTTGTAGATAAACAAAACAAATGTATAGGTCTTTCAGAGCAAAGTTATTAGCTTTCCGTGATGGCACTGTCAGTACCCTGTTACGACACTTGAATACATGAAAACCTTCCACAGTGTTATATCAACATCAGTAGCAACCTTCCGGTGTTAGGAAAATCCATTGCGCTGGAGAAGTGAGTTCGAATATGTGCATTGCTACACAACGGCAAATGCAGAGGAAGTGCTTCCTCACCATTCAACAACTTCTCGCAATGGAAAAAAAGATGAAAACCATGTGAATGTTGTCCCTTAAGTTGCTCGATATGGAGGATGGAGCATGCGCAAGTGGAACTGATATGTGGAGAAACGTGTACACTAAAACGATTTTGGGCGTGCGGTTCTAGGCGCTACAGTCTGGAACCGCATGACCGCTACGGTCGCAGGCTCGAATCCTGCCTCGGGCGTGGATGTGTGTGATTACCTTAGGTTCGTTAGGTTTAAGTAGTTCTAAGTGCTAGGGGACTGATGATTACAGATGTTAAGTCCCATAGTGCTCAGAGCCATTTGAACCATTTGAACTAAAACGATTTATTTCACTCTTACCACCAATTCGATTTCTCGATAGTTGCCTGGCAAAAATAGGCTCCTATTTGTTGTAGAGATTCCGTCTGATACGGAGAAAATTGTTTCATATGTACAGGATGAAACTGAAACTAACATGACTAAGTTACGGACACTTACAATTGCCGAGGGTTACGTTATTACTCATCTGAGAATAAAAGTGAGAAAGGCATTTGAGAACTACTGTTGCATTCTGTGGAAAAACTACTGCCTTTTGACTTATACAAATTGTTGTGAGAATGTGATCCGAATGTTTATGCATCGTTGAGAGCAGCGATAAATGTAACTTATTTGAAAAGGAATGGCCGTGTGAAAGACGTGGTTACAGTTCACCGTAAAGCAGCCGTTGAGTTTGGTTGCAACACTTTTTTTGTCATGCTAAATGCCATGTTTGTACGGCATGAACAAATTGCTGAAATTTTACGTAATTTCAGGAAAATACAGTTGTAGGGAATTGAGATTATCAGGTAGTTGGCAAAGTAATTCAGTTTCTCGAAGTATTTCTAGAGGCTGCGCTTATTGTGTCATGGAGATACCAAATTCAGGAACATTGTATTGAGAATGCGGTGAATAGTGAAGTAAGAACTCCCATATACGTAAAATGACACATTTATAAACAAATATAATTTAAGTTTTTTTATTGAATATTTGAAACACACAGAACTGGGTAAGACACCGTATTTAAAGTAGGCGGTGCACGTCAATGTTGTCAGGCATTTGCAGGATGGCCGAGCGGTTAAAGGCGCTACAGTCTGGAACCGCACGACCGCTACGGTCGCAGGTTCGAATCCTGCCTCGGGCATGGATGTGTGTGATGTCCTTAGGTTAGTTAGGTTTAAGTAGTTCTAAGTTCTAGGGGACTTATGACCACAGCTGTTGAGTCCAGTGCTCAGAGCCATTTGAACCATTTGCAGGATGTAGCACTACTGAAAGCGCGCACTCAGAAGCTCTTGAGCGAGGAGCTGGATATAAAGCCAATGCATTGCATTCTTTGTGGTACCACAGGTGCACCATCTGAAACAATTCTACTAGTATATAACCGAGGGAGAGGGAGTTTATGCTGCAACACATTTCACATGTGCTGCACTTCAAGGTAAATGTGATGTAATGTAGGTTTGCTAAGTAAATGTTTCACCACCACTGACGTTCCCAAAGGTTGATTGTATAGTAGTGCAAAGATGTGAATTAATGTGAAAAATCCACCAAATTTATTAGTAGCTACGCGATATAACCCTTTTATTCTCCATGTATGGGTAAGTTATTTGCCGCATGTCATACAGAGGTCGAAGCGACATTTTCAAAAGTGCCCACGATGTTGGCGGAGGAGTAGTAAACTGTCAACGTAGTTCCCACGTACCTGTTCATGCTAAAGGAGCAATCCCTTCAGTAGTGGAGGAAATCAAAAGCAACTACTTATCCCAGACGGTCGCAAGTGACACGAGAACGTTTGTATAATCCGGCTGCCTCTAGAGCAGGGCCGCACAAACACGGAAAACCACACGCGTGCAAAGCGAGGAGCAGCGAGTGCCTGCACAGTGCATCGGTTCAACTCGGAATACTTCGCCTCAACTCGGCTTGCTAGGTGAGGCCGACGCTGTGCGCTGCCGAATGCGCTGCCAGACGGCTTAGTCAACATTGTAAAAAGTAAGAGCAAGACAATTACTGGAATAATGGAACCATCTGCTCCAAAAAAAAAGGGAAAATTGCCGAAAGTCAATTTAAACCGGAATGGGAACTCTCCTACCTTTTTGTGAGTTGTGACGATAAAGCCAAATGTCTAATCTGTGGTAGACTAATTACGTGTGTCAGATAATCGTCTATTGAAAGGCACTACACCAAATTGCATTCAGAAAAGTAAAGTGATATAACAGGGGATGCCAGAGAGGAAGAATTACGGAAGTTGCAAACTCTTGCAGAAGAGAATTCTGTATCTACAAATGAGGTTTGTTGCAAGTACTTTAGCATGTATATTTCGGTTAAAGGTCATGCGAAACGAAATAACATTTGTTTAGATTCCTTAGTATTAATTCTAACATATCTTATTTTCTCTACTTTAGGGTGAAGAGGATGAGGGGTGTTGCGAAAGGACCCTCAGAGATAGTTACAAAGTTACTCTACGCTTAGCAAGAGCTGGGCGGCCATTTATGGATGGGCCATTAAGAAAAAACATTATGTTGGACGTAGTAGAGGCAATGAATCCCACATTAGCTCCCACGTACAGCAGAATACCACTTTCCAGAATGACAATACATCGGAGAATCAACGACATTTCTGAGAATTGCATGAACAACTGGCAGCCAAAATTGAAAAATTCCTAGCGTACTCCATCGCACTTGATGAGTCCACGGATATTAACGACACGGCTCAGTTAGCAATATTTTTGCATGGCGTGGACGACGACCTACATGTTACGGAAGAGCTCCTGGATATGATTTCGTTGAAGGACACTGTTACAGGGGCGGAAATTTTAGCAGCTGTTGAAATGGCAGCTGAAGTAATAGGACTCCCTTGGGAAAAGCTGTTTACCGTAACAACAGACGGGGCACCAGTAATGTGCGGTAAAGCAAAAGGGTTTATTGGCCTACTGCGGAAAAAACTTAACATGCCGAATTTACCTTCCGTTCATTGTTTTGCACACCAAGAGGCTCTTTGCGCGAAAGTTATTGGTCTTCAAGATGTGGTGGAGGTAGTGGTGCGTATCGTGAACTACATTCGTTCTCATGGACTCACTCATCGTCAGTTCAAAGAATTTTTGATTTCCTTTGAAGAGAAGTATCCAGATATTCCCTACCACGCTGAGGTGCGCTGGCTGAGCAAAGGGAAAGTGATTTCCCGAATTTTTCGAGTACGCCACGCTGTGGCTCAGTTTTTGGAGAGCAAAGGACGTCCGGAGCCACTTTTTCATGACCCTGAATGGGTAGCTGATTTAGGATTTTTAGCAGACATTATGACTCTCCTAAATGATTTAAGTCTGAAACTCGTAAAAGAAAACAATCTCATCAACGATATGATCAGCAAAATAAACGCTTTCCAGTATAAACTGAAGCTCCTCAAAAACAACCTTTCAGAGAAAAATACGCAACACTTTCCTGAACTAGGTAAGCGAGATATAAATTGTACCTTTATTAAAGCAGCCTGATTTTTATAACCACTCTAATCAAAACGGTACTATGTTTTTGTTTGACAGCATCTGTGCAGGAAGGAGAACGCTTTTGAAAAATACGTCGAGGTGCTACAATCCCTTGAAAATGCGTTTAACGACCGATTCCAGGTAATGTGCCGGTATATGACATACAGCTAGATAAAGGAGATTGCGATACATATGCAAGTGTAATATTACATTAAAACCAATAGTACACATTACACGTTTATTAAAGTCTATCGCATTTTAGTACTTCGAAACAACGGCTTACATTACTTTCACTTATTAACATTGGCTTTGTTATTGTTTCAGGAAATTACCTACCTGCAGCCAATTCTCGATATTTTTGTGACACCTTTTCCGATTGATATTGAAAGTGCGTCTTCATATTTACATTTCGAACTAATTAATTTGCAAAGCGATGTTCACCGAAAGGATGTGTTTTACAATACAAAAGGTTTGCTCCAATTCTACCAGAATTTGCCGAAGGAAGAATTTCCCAAGTTACACAGAGAAGCATCGAAGATTACTTCTATGTTTGGTTCCACTTGTGTATGTGAAATGTTTTTTCTGTTTTGTCTTGTACAAAAACTAGATTGCGTGCGAGTGTTTCTAGTTGTAATTTAAAAATTCTCTCAGAATTGCTGTCAGCCAATCTCTTGTTCCAGATCTTAGTAGCATAATTGCAATTAAAATAAAGAGTACAAAGGAAGATACATTTGTGTTGAAACCAAATTTAAAATTGTTACCATTACAGTTATTATATAAATCTCTTTTGTACCGGTACACCAAACTAAGTTCTCCATCTAGTGTACATTAGTATTTGGCAATGACGAAGACAACAGGGTAAAAGCTTTGAAACAGGTCGAGACAGGCGGCGCGAGCTACACAAGCTAAGAAAATGAGAGGCAGCGATGTTGGCAAAGCCGAGGAGTGGGGGGTCTGCACCGTCGTCAACATAGCGCAGCCGTCTTCTGCACTCTGCACTGTGCGATGCACCGGTGCATGCACCTTGTGCGGCCCTGCTCTAGAGCCTCTAGCGACAGGGTGTTTATTATAACTGTGTTTGTCATGTTCAGTAAACATAATGGAATATATATGGAAAATGTGCATGACCTGCTTATGATGCAATGCAATGTCATTGTAAGTTTCAGGTACACTTACTAAACATTCTGTTTTCGTTAACATGAATCTCTAACGTGTTAACTGTTGTTTCAGGAATAAATTCATCCAGAAGGTCGTTGCAGCGTTATGAGATATTGAATATTTCTTTATTTACTTTACGCAAGAAAGTTTTCACCAGACTTCGTATATATTTCTTGTGTGCACTTTGTGTTCCTACTTTATTTTGCTTTTAGTTTTAAGAAATATATTTGCAGCCACGGGTAATGTAGTGGCTGTTGTGAACACCTTAGATGTCATGTGGATAATTTTGCAGATTCCTATAAGTTTTCAACCAGTGACCCCCTGTCATAAAAATCTGATATCTACGGACCCCTGTTAAGAAAAACGTAGTTACAGTAACACGTAAGTAATTGAATTCTAATCGTAATGCATTTATGTGGTTCACATTCCAATTTTATCTCATCAGAAGGTCCGGTGAAGGCTTTTGCGCAGTGGGTATGACTAGTATGAATTATTAAAGTATTTTAGGCTTTTTTGTTTACCAAAGAGATTTCGTTATGGAATTAACTGGCTCAACCGTTCTTTGATATTTAGTGACAGGGACCCACTCGTTTTGCGTGGCACATAACACTGAAGTCAGGAAATACAGACGTTAAAGACAGTCTCAAATTATGGTTGTCCATACTACTGCGTGGACGAGGGACCTTAGTTGATAATGTATATTAGAAAAAGCACCTCCACAGCTATATCTTGAAAACGTCTTTATTCTATCACACGACTAGTTTCGGCGGCACCTTACAGCCATCCTCAGGTCCCGCCATTGCCAAAAGAGTAATTGATTTCCTTGGAGCATTTACTGTGGGATCCTTTTTACTAGCAAACGTGGGCTACCTAAAGAGGCAAAAATCGTAAAACTTTGTGCGAAATACGCGGAAAATATTTTTGTGGCTTCCCGCGTATTTGGCCAATAGTGTTACGACGTTTTATTCTCTTCAGGTGGCCCAAGTGTGCTAACAACAAGGATCCCACAGTAATTGAACCAAGGAAATCAATTACTCTTTTGGCAATGGCGGGACCTGAGGATGGCTGTAAGGTGCCGCCGAAACTACTCGTGTGATAAAACAAAGACGTTCAATATGCCGATTTGTTGGTACTTTTTCTCATATAGTCTCCAATTACTTTCGACGAGAAGAGTTTCCTGTATTTATTTTCTGTACGAAGGAAAATTTTTTTCACCCAAATATCTGAACGAAACAGGTAATAAATTTGTAACGGCTTAATTTGAAAGCACTGGAAAGTCCACCTTTAAATTTAACTAGAAACTTACCGGTGACAAAAATTCTGTAACTTAAAGAGAGTTGCAAATCAGAGAAGCTACTCGTTTTAATTTACACTTCACGTAGATTTCTTCCACGATTTTGCGGATTCATTTATTATTACTAGACAGA
Organism: Schistocerca piceifrons; assembly: GCF_021461385.2. Taxonomy (NCBI): domain Eukaryota; kingdom Metazoa; phylum Arthropoda; class Insecta; order Orthoptera; family Acrididae; genus Schistocerca; species Schistocerca piceifrons. The sequence goes on along the minus strand of NC_060141.1, from coordinate 599,749,252 downwards.
GCAGGGATATAATCTTTGAAGTTTTTCCAAGTCCCTTCAACTCTTCTTCAATTATGATCTTAACATGTTGGTCTGAAGTAAAGCGAATAGTAACTAGCAAATCGTGAAGGGTATCAAAGCACTCATTTCGACTGGAATTTAAACAGGTTTTCCAAACAGTAATGTTTTTAGTGAACATGATCGTACATAGTAAATCGGTTTGTGTTTGGTCTTTAAGGAATAAATTCAAACTGTCTGTCAAATAAGCCAGACTGAAGCCAAACTTTGCCGTGGGGAGGGTGTGGCTGATGAGAAAAAATATAAGCTTCGTACAATACAAGAAAATTTCTGGCACGAGATGACTATCTAACTTCCGTGTGTATAAATAAAAACTTCTAAGTATCCGCCAGTTCTTCATACAGTATTACAAAAATTCGATAATTAATAGAACGATCTTTAGTAAAATTAACTATTTTACTGCATCGTAAGGTGCAGAGTTTTCTCATATGCTCCTAACAATGTGTTGATTTAACAACTGCATGCAAGAGAGAAGATTGAAGGAGTCATTTTGTTCTTGATGTTACACATGTCAGTTAATTTTATGTAAGACCAGAGGTGATATACTCCGTCCGTACATACTGTCTGAATCCAGAAACTGAGTGCAATCGGGCCGCAGAGTCTTCGATTCGCTCCCGCGACAGTGTAGTGTCTTTCTGGTGCGCGACTTATCGAACAGCCGAGGGACATGGGCGCCCGGGCGGACTTGGGCCCTGTCGGGAAACGGCAGTGTTTGGAGGGCCTCTGTGATCCCCACCAGCTCATCGGGCATCGTGATTCGAGGCTCGCCCGACAGTTGTGGCTGCGGACCCGAGCCGTCTGGGCAGGCTCAATCCACACCTCTGACGTGCACACAGCGACCTGGTGGAGCAGTTGGCAACAGAATTGCAAGTTTCCATTGGTCGCAGATAGCGGTCGTGCAGTATCTGGCGGACCCAATGTTGCACGCCTACTGGGCCACGGCTCCAGTGGCTGTGGAGCACGAGCGCCCTCTGCCGCCGCAAATAGAAGAGACGGTGGCAGCCACGAGGTCCACCGTACTTGGAGCCTCTTCGCTATGAGACGCCACGCAGACACCGACTAGTCGAAGTACCAACACCATTGTTCTTGCTTAGTTCAGAGAGCCTCTTCCTTGTTGACAATGACAGCTGGAATGTATTTCTTGCTGAGTTATTTGCAATGAGTCTTTGTATGCTCGGAGAAATACAAGTTAACTAAATCTTCTTTTTACTGTGCTAACTTATTCTCCAATAATTTTTGCTACAGTCCAGCTTTTCTACAATGATAGTTGCCCCAGCAATCTGTATCTCACTTCGGCGTACTGTTGTGCACGAAGCTGTACACAATAAAGAGAACAGCGATCCCACTGGAGATGGAGGAAGATGATTCTATCTGCGTGCTCTAACAGCTGTTGATTGATCAGCAAATGAACAAATAATTAACATTTCCAAACATGTGGCTCTTTAAAACAACACAGAAGCATATCTCGTCTCAAAGATTAAGAACTTAATTGCTAGACAGAGTAACTTACAGCTGCGTCAAGCCAACCAGGAAAAAGAAATTCGTAAAACACCTCCAAGGTTATGTAGATAATTTAATGAGGTGAACAAGTGCTCATACACTCCTGGAAATGGAAAAAAGAACACATTGACACCGGTGTGTCAGGCCCACCATACTTGCTCCGGACACTGCGGGAGGGCTGTACAAGCAATGATCACACGCACGGCACAGAGGACACACCAGGAACCGCGGTGTTGGCCGTCGAATGGCGCTAGCTGCGCAGCATTTGTGCACCGCCGCCGTCAGTGTCAGCCAGTTTGCCGTGGCATACGGAGCTCCATCGCAGTCTTTAACACTGGTAGCATGCCGCGACAGCGTGGACGTGAACCGTATGTGCAGTTGACGGACTTTGAGCGAGGGCGTATAGTGGGCATGCGGGAGGCCGGGTGGACGTACCGCCGAATTGCTCAACACGTTGGGCGTGAGGTCTCCACAGTACATCGATGTTGTCGCCAGTGGTCGGCGGAAGGTGCACGTGCCCGTCGACCTGGGACCGGACCGCAGCGACGCACGGATGCACGCCAAGACCGTAGGATCCTACGCAGTGCCGTAGGGGACCGCACCGCCACTTCCCAGCAAATTAGGGACACTGTTGCTCCTGGGGTATCGGCGAGGACCATTCGCAACCGTCTCCATGAAGCTGGGCTACGGTCCCGCACACCGTTAGGCCGTCTTCCGCTCACGCCCCAACATCGTGCAGCCCGCCTCCAGTGGTGTCGCGACAGGCGTGAATGGAGGGACGAATGGAGACGTGTCGTCATCAGCGATGAGAGTCGCTTCTGCCTTGGTGCCAATGATGGTCGTATGCGTGTTTGGCGCTGTGCAGTTGAGCGCCACAATCAGGACTGCATACGACCGAGGCACACAGGGCCAACACCCGGCATCATGGTGTGGGGAGCGATCTCCTACACTGGCCGTACACCACTGGTGATCGTCGAGGGGACACTGAATAGTGCACGGTACATCCAAACCGTCATCGAACCCATCGTTCTACCATTCCTAGACCGGCAAGGGAACTTGCTGTTCCAACAGGACAATGCACGTCCGCATGTATCACGTGCCACCCAACGTCCTCTAGAAGGTGTAAGTTAACTACCCTGACCAGCAAGATCTCCGGATCTGTCCCCCATTGAGCATGTTTGGGACTGGATGAAGCGTCGTCTCACGCGGTCTGCACGTCCAGCACGAACGCTGGTCCAACTGAGGCGCCAGGTGGAATTGGCATGGCAAGCCGTTCCACAGGACTACATCCAGCATCTCTACGATCGTCTCCATGGGAGAATAGCAGCCTGCATTGCTGCGAAAGGTGGATATACACTGTACTATTGCCGACATTGTGCATGCTCTGTTGCCTGTGTCTATGTGCCTGTGGTTCTGTCAGTGTGATCATGTGATGTATCTGACCCCAGGAATGTATCAATAAAGTTTCCCCTTCCTGGGACAATGAATTCACGGTGTTCTAATTTCAATTTCCAGGAGTGTATTTATAGAGCTGCCTTCAGACCAACAGAGCAAGTCCCCTTAAATCTCACCCCAATGTACTGTTACGTAACTGGTAACAGAACGAGTGTGCACAGATAGATACAACTGCCTTCAGACAGGCAGTGAAAATTCTCTTAAGGTATACCCTAGAAACACTTAAGTGATTCAGGAAATGAACATTCTTGCGTAGCAGCTGAAGAACGCCATTCATAAAGGAGGAGAGCCAATAATTAGTACTGACAACCAACGTGTAGCATAATGTCAATAGATAAATAAATAAAAAAGTGAGAAAAGGTAACTCCACGAAATCATCTAAGTAACAAATAGTTGAACAAATAAATGCAGTAAGCTGTAAGTAGCCCTGAGACAGGTAATAAGTTCCTTTTACTCTTCACCTCACAAATGACTAGTGAAAGAATACATCAGAAACCATCAGAGCAAGGTAATACTTAATAGTTTTACACCCTTATCCGCTTTACCACCTGTGAACTTCAAATGTGACAGTTATCATCAAGGGGCTATATTTTCTGAAGTCCAGAGGACATCTCAATATGACATGTGCGATTCATATACAACCGACAAACTTGTGGCCAGCCTGCTGGGTCTCGACACTCCATCCAACAAGAGTAAGAGTACTTGACTCAAAAAAGCCCCAAACATCGAAATTTACACAATTGTTGAGCCGTGTTGCAGCTCGCTTTGGTGCCATTGGTAGACTGGCAGCGTGTAATAGGGATAGTGGCGTCTCGTTTTCTTCTTGTGGTTACTGGCACCACTAAGTTTGCTAGCATTGTCTGTCCATGAGTGGCAGCAGGAGCGGTTATCGACATCTAGTACAGTGGTACTATATTTGGTGGGACGTCAGGTGTTTTTCCGGGCCAGAGTGTGACAAGAAGTTCGGTTGGGACAGAGCAGCAGTGAGGTCCGGCCGCATCAAGACATGCCGGAACCGCTTGCGGCGCACAGGCACTGCCGGATCGAGAGGCTGTAGTTGCGAGCGCCACAACCTTGTTTTCCACCAGGCGCTGGACGTTTGAGTTGAGTGAACATGAACCCAGTAGTGAAAAATCCACTATTTAGAGATCATGCCGTTTGGTCGTGCGTTGCTGCTCACAGGGTCGCTGAGACGAAGAGCAACAAGTGCAGTGTGTGGAGTTGCCGAAATCAATTAGCTGTCCTCCACTTCCTATTATTAATCACTGAATTCCTTGTGTCATTATTGGCGAAGTTCAGCCAGCGCTATTTTTCTGCCTAGTGCCCACTAACACCCCAGGTACCTGCCCTTTAGGTTAGCATATTTTTCGCACCAGTGTACCTTTCCTCGCCTTGCCGCTGCTGTCAGTAAGGCGTGTAGATCCACAGTCTCCTGCATTGTGGGTTGGATTTTTGTTTCTTTTGGACTGCTTTGGTCGTACTGGTTCCTTACGCTTCTGGATGTTCTAAACGCCGGATTATAATGACACAGTGCTGTCTGCCGGTTCTGCCTTGCCTGGGTTATTCCATCGCTGTATTGGTCATCACACGCTAGGTAGATTTTGCAAGAGTGTTGGTCTGCGTTTAAACTGTCACTAGTTTGAGTTGCCATCTGGTTAAGTGAAAACAACTCTTGGCTGCCTGCCTCATCGTTTACGAAGTTGAGTGACTGCCCCAGGTCGATCCTTGGAGCATTGTCTGAGGCTCAGTTCTCTCTTGATTTGGTCAGATTGTGATGACTGTTTTCTTTTTTTTACCATTTTAATTTTGAATAATTACTGTTTCGGCTTTCAGCCGACAAATAATTTGAATTTCTTGACAATAAGGTCTTCAGCCGTGAGTGCAACTTGCTTAAGAATTTCTTTAAATTTCTTATTGTCTCTTAATAGTGAAATTTTGATCATTGTATTTCTTTACAAATATTTCAGTATTTCTCGGAAAAATTTAACTGGTTCTTAAGAATTGGCTATCCAGACCTTCAGCCGTAAAATTGTGTTTTGAGTTTTTCCTATAGGGATCTTCAGCCGACAAATAATTTGAATTTCTGGTCAATACGGCCTTCAGCCGTGAGTGCAACTTGCTTAAGAATTTTTTTTAATTAGATATTGTGCCTTAACAGTTCAAATGGCTCTGAGCATTATGGGACTTAACATCTGAGGTCATCAGTCCCCTAGAACTTAGAACTGCTTAAACCTAACTAACCTAAGGACATCACACCCATCCACGCCCGAGGCAGGATTCGAACCTGCGACCGTAGCGGTCGCGCGGTTCCAGACTGAAGCGGCTTTAACCGCGTGGCCACACTGGCCGGCTGTGCCTTAACAGTCAAATTTGATAATTGTTCCTTATAGACAACTTCATTTGCAATTGTTTCCAAATAATGTGTACATGATTAAAAGAAAAAAAAAACCGGCGGTAACTGGATTACGGTCCCATCCACATAGAATCCTGCATTTCCATAAGTCCCACGTCTCAATTGTAATTCAAATTTCAAGTAGTAATTTGCGTAACCTGAGTGAAGGCAGCCGAAGGGTAGCCGGCGGCTGCACTTTCCATGAAGCAGAGGCGACGTTAACAGCCGCAATACGATGAGCACGCACTGGGCCCACCTCCAACACAGTCAACGCGTGCCACACCAGTAGAAAATTGGAACAGAGTAAGGGAAAATCTAAATTCCACTGGCATTCTCATCTCCCACTTAATACAACCTCGTAACCACAGTGCTTGTACTGATCAACGGACAGTTCCGATGATGCTCTCCAAAACCTTGGCCTAAGGCTTGCCTAATGTAATTTCCACCGAGAAGAACTAACAGCAAATTCAAATAGGCGACACCACACAAACGTTCCTTCTTTTGATAACACTCGTGCCCGCAACTGTCAAATAAACAAAACGTTTAAAGGGGATGCCAGTCACTTGACGGCACGCCAATTTCGGCCTAATGGCACATACTGACCATTGGTCGTGAGCTGCTAGCCCTCAGGTCTGGCCCGTGCGATCCGCTGCCGCTCCTTGACGCCTAGCGTGGCCCCATCTCGCCCCCTGGAACCACAAGCTCCGAGCCGCGAGAAGAGGGCGCCCGCCATGGCTCAGTGCGGTCGGAGCTCTCTGTGAGTGAAAGCCAGTTTATCTGTTAAATTTTACGTTGTCTGCGTGATTAATTGTATTGTACAGAGAGTTTTTGAACTACGCCTTAAGCGTAACTGAACTTTTGAAGCAATTTGTGCTAACAATATCATCTGGTTATTAGAGCTGTGCAAGTGATCAGTTTGTATGTATTACTATATAGAACGTTATGGAGATATGTTTTAAATAGTTTGGTAGAGTGGTGATGGTAGCTTCTTGTTGTAGCTACTTGGTGATGGCTCTAACAGTCGACAAATTATGGATACGAGCTATGTAGATGATCTTAATTTAATCTGAGAGATTTTTTTATGTCTTATGCATAACCGCAGAAGTTATATCTGCTACACTGGAGACGCAAAGAAACTGGAACACCTGCCCGGTATCTTGTAGGGCCCCAACGAGCACGCAGAAGTGCCGCAACACGACGTGCCGTGGACTCGACTAATGTCCAAAGAAGTGCTAGATGGAACTCACACCATGAATCCTGCAGGTCTCTCCATAAATCCGTAAGAGTATGAGGGGCTGGAGATCTCTGCTGACCAGCACATAGCAAGGCATCCCACATATGCTCAAGAATCTGCCAGGAAATTTCATATCAGCGCACACTCCGCTGCAGAGTGAAAATCTCATTCTATGCTCAAGAATGTTCATGTCTCAGGAGTTTGATGGGCAGCCGAAGTGTTTAAACTCAGGATAGCGTCCCTGGAGCCACTCTGTAGCAATTCTATACGTGTGGGGTGTCGCATTATCCTGCTGCAATTGCCCAAGTCCTTCGGAATACACAATGGACATGAATGGATACAGGTTATCAGACAGGATGTTTACGTAAATGTCACCTGTCAGAGTCGTATCTAGACGTCTCTAGACATATCACTTCAACAGCACACGCCTCACACCATTACAGAGCCCCACCAGCTTGGTCAGTCCCTTGCTGACATGCAGGCTCGATACACTCATGAGGTTGTCTCCATACCCGTACACGTCTATCTGCTCGATACAATTTGAAACGAGACTTGTCCGACCAGACAATGTGTTTACAGTCTTCTACAGTCCAACGACGGTGGTGACAGGCCCAGGCTAGGCATAAAGCTTTGTGTCGTGCAGTCACTAAGGGTACAAGAGTGGGCCTTAGGCTCCGAAAGCCCATATCGATGACGTTTCGTTAAATGGTTCGCATGCCGTCTCGTTGAACGATTCTATTCAATCTCGTTGGTCCCGTTCTTGAAAGATCTTTCTCCATCCGAAAAGGTGTCAGAGATTTGATGTTTTATCGGATTACTGATATTCACAGTACACTCGTGAAATGGTTGTAGGGGAAAATCCCTACTTCATAGCTACCTCGGGGATGCTGTGTCCCATTCCTCGTGCGCTGATTATAACACCACTTTCAGACTCAGTTAAATCTTGATAACTTGCCATTGTAGCAGCAGTAACCGATCTAACAACTGCGCCAGACACTTGCTGTCTTATATAGGCGTTGCCAACCGCAGCGCCGTATTCTGCCTGTTTACATACTCTGTATGTGGACACGCATGCCTATGCCAGTTTCTTTGGCGCTTCAGTGTTTATTTCCCGTGTTTTGCCGAGGGCAATATATTATAAGTGATACTACTGTTGCCCACTTATTCATCCTGAGGTAAAGATTGTATTTTAATTCTGTTTATTGAAAGGAACATAATTTAGTTGTATTTTACTCTTCGAGCCCTGGTTAAGGAAATTTAAGGGGATATAAACTTATATTAGGTTCCACTGCTATTGTACTATTACCTTGAAAGGGTACAATACCGCCCAACATTGAAAATAGGTACGAAATTCTTGTCAGAACAACACATTTTTTGTGTAAAAGTAACTCAAGTTCAATTAACACAGCGAAGCCGGATACCAGTGTGGGAAAGAATGACAATTTATTTATTTAATTGATCACATGTGCACTCCCTCAAAATAAATCCCTACATCCAGTTTGGTGAGATCTGTGAAAGGAATGAATGCTAACCACAGATAGTGAATCGGAATATATGATCATCTTTGAGTCGATCCTTTGGCTACCTTTGATGAGACCAAAGAGATGGAAGTTACCAGAGCTTTGAGCGTCTGAAATGTGGCTGACCAATAAGGTAGCAAGGTGCTTCTCCCACTTCGAGAGAGGTGCGAGAGAATCGGAATACGGCCATGTTTCAGCTACTCTGCCGCTGAACCTTCTGCTGTAAAGACCTGTTTTTTTGTTGTGCTCCGTAATGAAAGAGTGGAGGCATGGTATGGATGTGGAATATTTAAGAGTACTTAGAATTAATAATTTCTCTTTCACAGGACCTTTTGTGGGGAAAATTACAAAGTGAGGCAGGTAATTTTAAGGGGATTGTAGTAAACTAACGGTCACAATGAGCCCACGTGTAGTTATAAGTTGAGATACTTCCGTGAGCTTAAGCTGAAATATTTAAGAATTAATAGCGTGTGTACAATAAGTTGAAATATTTAAGAAATAGCGTGTGTATCATAAGTTGAAGTATTTAAGAAATATCATTCCGTGTGACGCTAAATTTAAACTCTGAGAGAGAATCAAGGTGAGTCGGCCGTTTTTCCAGCAACGCCACTTGGCTTGCATTGCACAGAAAGACGTGCGTTTATCTCCAGAGTTCACAGTAGGAAAGTAGAAATTACAAAGTGGGGCAGTGTCGTGTGAAACTGGGATAAATATTGATTGAAGTGGGAAAGCGGGGTATTAATTTCAGTGTGTCACAAGCACAAAAGTTCATTGTATGTTGTAGTTTTAGGATAAAGTTTCTAATATTTTCACTGTGATAGGATGTTAGAGTAGCCTACTATTTGATATTGTAATTATGAGCTGTATAGATTGTTTATTATTCCTTTTGTTTTTTTTTTTACACTTTCATGTTTTGTATGAGGGACGACAGGTACAATGTATAGCACGAGTGTGGGCTGTCTATAGAAAAGAGAAAAATGTTGATGTTGTATGTGTAGAAAACTAGGGTGTATAATTTTAATGTAAGAATTTCCTTTTGTCTGTAATGTTGCGAGATGCACGGAAGGCTAACTGATTGGGTGTCGTAACGCCCATACCGCTAGCGGGCCGAGCTGACGATGCCATGGCGACAGGCGACAGAGCCGCGGCACTCCCCACTCCACTGTCGGACGGGGTACACTCCACGCGCCCGCTACAGCAGGTCAACGGCCTGGGGCGACACGCACGTACCACTGGCCATTCATGAGTTCCGCCACCCTTACGACTGGGGAAGGTATCCCGCGGAGGCAACAGCGGGTGGTTTCTTCTGCTCAACGGCGCGCGCAGCGGCGCTACTGCAGAATGGACGAGGCGCGGCAGAGCCCGGCGAGCATTTTTTTTACCAGCAGCTAATAACTAGTACTGGACTGTGGAGCCGTGAAACAAGATGACTGCGACTTTCCATAATGTGGAAAGTGAAGGACTGGTGTTTCCACGTTGTGAGTGGTGGAAAAGATTTTGTCTTTAGCAGACAGGACGATCGTTTTGTTTTGTCTTGACCACTGAATGGTGGGATCCATAAACTTTTGGCAGTGACTTGTTAAGTGTGCTTTGTGAATTGCATGTGGGACACTTGGTATACTTAGAGGACAGTTGTCGTTTGGAGAACAATTATTGTATGAAGGCAAGAAACTAGAGTGGGACATTGACATTTGCGTCTGTAGTAGGAGGCATTTCTTGAACTGGTGCGGGAATAAGTGCTGTTTGTTGAAACTTACGATTTTTAATTACACCATGAACTGAAAGGACAGAACCGTGGGTAATAGTAGTTGTAGGGCCATTTTTTTGGACGAACAGATTCGTGTGGATGGTACTCTGACAGTGACTATGACATTTGTGTTTAAGGTGAGATACAGTTTACTGTTCAGTGCGTGTTCAAAATGCCGATTTGAGTGACTCAAAGACTTTCGTCCGGGTAACCATGGGAGAGCTTTGACACCGAGACAGTGGTTCTAGGAAAACTATCAGCAACTTTTTGACCCCAAGAAAATCACAGAATGAAAGGTTTCCGTGTGACTCGCAAGATAGGGAATAATGTATTTGTAATTGAGTAAATGTTTTTTTTATGTGTTTCATTCCTGAAGGGACAGCAAGTGTAATTGTATTTCATCAACATTTGTGTTTAGAATAGTTAGTGTTTGTTTTTTGTCTGTTCTGGGTTATCAAGTTCACGTAGCATGTTTATTAGAATATTTGGTACAATGATGCTCTAATTATAAGCCAGTGGCGTAATACTAACGTAGCGGTTCATGTAGCATTGATCAGTAAGATTGTCACAGGGGACAAGAGTTTGCATTGCACAACAAATATCGGAATTAACTGATGTATTTTGATGTCGTCCATAGTAATAATCTTGTTGGTGTTTTGACTGAAGCCACTTATTTTTATTATCACAGTGGTGACATTTCACATTAAAGTGTAACGAAGGCTAGTCGAAATGCAAGTTCTTGTCGTCTATATGTGTGACAACAGAGAAAGTATTTTTTATTTGTTTTAGAATTATTGAAATTTGGATTACTCATAAAAATAACGAAGATCCCAGTAACTAAAGCAAAATTTTATCTCATGATTATTTTTTCATTTCTATGATGTGATGTTTTATTTGTCATGTAGATTGTTGTAAATTTGTATGTGTACGTTACTCCGGATTGTGGAGAGTACAATAATGCAACAACTGCCAATTTGGTAAAGTAACAACATTTGGTCGTCAATTTGAGGTCACCAGGGGCTAAGGTCTCCTCCTGGTTATTTTGATGAATTGCTACGTTTGTTTTAATACAGTTTTCTTAAAAAAAAAGAAATGTTCGGAACTACCCTCGCATTGCAAGGATAGTACCGTGCCATTTTTTTCTGCATGGGTAGCCGGTGGTGAAAGGGTACAGTACCGCCCAACATTGAAAATAGGTACGAAATTCTTGTCAGAACAACACATTTTTTGTGTAAAAGTAACTCAAGTTCAATTAACACAGCGAAGCCGGATACCAGTGTGGGAAAGAATGACAATTTATTTATTTAATTGATCACATGTGCACTCCCTCAAAATAAATCCCTACATCCAGTTTGGTGAGATCTGTGAAAGGAATGAATGTATGGTCGTCTGCTAACCACAGATAGTGAATCGGAATATATGATCATCTTTGAGTCGATCCTTTGGCTACCTTTGATGAGACCAAAGAGATGGAAGTTACCAGAGCTTTGAGCGTCTGAAATGTGGCTGACCAATAAGGTAGCAAGGTGCTTCTCCCACTTCGAGAGAGGTGCAAGAGAATCGGAATACGGCCATGTTTCAGCTACTCTGCCGCTGAACCTTCTGCTGTAAAGACCTGTTTTTTTGTTGTGCTCCGTAATGAAAGAGTGGAGGCATGGTATGGATGTGGAATATTTAAGAGTAGTTAGAATTAATAATTTCTCTTTCACAGGACCTTTTGTGGGGAAAATTACAAAGTGAGGCAGGTAATTTTAAAGGGATTGTAGTAAACTAACGGTCACAATGAGCCCACGTGTAGTTATAAGTTGAGATACTTCCGTGAGCTTAAGCTGAAATATTTAAGAATTAATAGCGTGTGTACAATAAGCTGAAATACACTCCTGGAAATTGAAATAAGAACACCGTGAATTCATTGTCCCAGGAAGGGGAAACTTTATTGACACATTCCTGGGGTCAGATACATCACATGATCACACTGACAGAACCACAGGCACATAGACACAGGCAACAGAGCATGCACAATGTCAGCACTAGTACAGTGTATATCCACCTTTCGCAGCAATGCAGGCTGCTATTCTCCCATGGAGACGATCGTAGAGATGCTGGATGTAGTCCTGTGGAACGGCTTGCCATGCCATTTCCACCTGGCGCCTCAGTTGGACCAGCGTTCGTGCTGGACGTGCAGATCGCGTGAGACGACGCTTCATCCAGTCCCAAACATGCTCAATGGGGGACAGATCCGGAGATCTTGCTGGCCAGGGTAGTTGACTTACACCTTCTAGAGCACGTTGGGTGGCACGGGATACATGCGGAAATGCATTGTCCTGTTGGAACAGCAAGTTCCCTTGCCGGTCTAGGAATGGTAGAACGATGGGTTCGATGACGGTTTGGATGTACCGTGCACTATTCAGTGTCCCCTCGACGATCACCAGTGGTGTACGGCCAGTGTAGGAGATCGCTCCCCACACCATGATGCCGGGTGTTGGCCCTGTGTGCCTCGGTCGTATGCAGTCCTGATTGTGGCGCTCACCTGCACGGCGCCAAACACGCATAAGACCATCATTGGCACCAAGGCAGAAGCGACTCTCATCGCTGAAGACGACACGTCTCCATTCGTCCCTCCATTCACGCCTGTCGCGACACCACTGGAGGCGGGCTGCACGATGTTGGGGCGTGAGCGGAAGACGGGATAACGGTGTGTGGGACCGTAGCCCAGCTTCATGGAGACGGTTGCGAATGGTCCTCGCCGATACCCCAGGAGCAACAGTGTCCCTAATTTGCTGGGAAGTGGCGGTGCGGTCCCCTACGGCACTGCGTAGGATCCTACGGTCTTGGCGTGCATCCGTGCGTCGCTGCGGTCCGGTCCCAGGTCGACGGGCACGTGCACCTTCCGCCGACCACTGGCGACAACATCGATGTACTGTGGGGACCTCAGTCTCCACGTGTTGAGCAATTCGGCGGTACGTCCACCCGGCCTCCCGCATGCCCACTATACGCCCTCGCTCAAAGTCTGTCAACTGCACATACGGTTCACGTCCACGCTGTCGCGGCATGCTACCAGTGTTAAAGACTGCGATGGAGCTCCGTATGCCACGGCAAACTGGCTGACACTGACGGCGGCGGTGCACAAATGCTGCGTAGCTAGCGCCATTCGACGGCCAACACCGCGGTTCCTGGTGTGTCCGCTGTGCCGTGCGTGTGATCATTGCTTGTACAGCCCTCTCGCAGTGTACGGAGCAAGTATGGTGGGTCTGACACACCGGTGTCAATGTGTTCTTTTTTCCATTTCCAGGAGTGTATTTAAGAAATAGCGTGTGTATCATAAGTTGAAGTATTTAAGAAATATCATTCCGTGTGACGCTAAATTTAAACTCTGAGAGAGAATCAAGGTGAGTCGGCCGTTTTTCCAGCAACGCCACTTGGCTTGCATTGCACAGAAAGACGTGCGTTTATCTCCAGAGTTCACAGTAGGAAAGTAGAAATTACAAAGTGGGGCAGTGTCGTGTGAAACTGGGATAAATATTGATTGAAGTGGGAAAGCGGGGTATTAATTTCAGTGTGTCACAAGCACAAAAGTTCATTGTATATTGTAGTTTTAGGATAAAGTTTCTAATATTTTCACTGTAATGCAGAGGTAGCAGCACTCTTATCAGCTTCCATTTATTAAACAAAAGATGCCACTGTTATGAATATTAAAAGCAGACTGAGGAAGGAAAATTAAGTAGTAGTGAAATATGATTCCATACGCCTTTGTGTCTATGGGTGATTTTTTTCTTGGACTCGTTTATATATTACCTCTGAGATGGTAACAGACCTTCAGTAGCTGCTGAATTTTTCACAAGACGAACAGTTCCTTATCGTCAAATCCAAACATAAGATGAAAAAGCAGTACACTGCAAAGTTTGCTGCAGAGTAATACTACATCCTATAACTTCTAAGCAAAAATGTTCGCGTAACGGAATGTGCTGCAGATGTTGGTTTGCTGCATAGCATACTAGTACTTCGCAGTGTTCTGCAGTGTGAAATAAGGAAAGTGTTGTGTAGGGATGGAACAGGAAGTTTAGATTTGCTGTATCTTTATGGATGGAAAATTACGTCATACGCAGGAAGATGGAAGTTGCAATCCTCTATTGGCGGTTAAAGCGCCTGCAACGGTGTGACAATCAACAGATTTATCAGAGTCGCGGAAGATTTGAATCGGTACCAACTGATGTCTATTGGAAATCGTTCAATGTTTAGTGTGAATGTATGTTACGCTATGACTTATTCTTGAGGTTCCTCATTAACTGAGAGTAGGTGCCTGGACTTTTCATCTCGAGTGACCTACCCCATGAGCACTGGCTCTCACTTACGAAGATAAAAGCTAAATAAACGAAACGAATGTTAAAAGGAGACTGCGGGCGAAAAAAATCCATTTTATTGAAATCACTTATCATTTGCCTTCATATTTTATCGATACTTTCTATATTATGCGCTGTTTCTTTATCATCCCTGAGGTGTAGATTAACTGTCAACTAAAATCTTAAATATGTAAGATATACAGTATATCTAAAAATATGAAATTGGAAATCTTTATTACCATAGGGAATAAGTCATCAGCAACGTACACACTTGCTACTTCACTACGAAAGCTGCACCGAACTCAAAGTTGTCTTTACAATGCACCCGATGAAAGGAATCAGCATTTTCACAATTAAATAAATTGACAAGTGCCAGTAGGATTCGCGCTGTGAGAGTTCCACACAAACTTATATATGAGTATACAGGGTGATTAGAAACAGTCTGAAAATTTTTTAATCGTTTTGCGGGGTAGGTTGTGCTAAGAAATAATTGTTAGGAACAGAGTCGATATTTTACGCCGTTTCAGAGTTAATTAACATTGAAGTTAGCCAATCAGGACCTAGTGCTCCCAAAATCAATCGGCCTGCCAGAGACAAGTCGCCAAATGTATTATAAGCTTGTTTTACTAAAACCGAACAAGGGAGTAGTAGCAAAATTTAACGTGGCTGACCGCTGTGGCCGAGTGCTTCTAGGTGCTTCAGTCCGGAACCGCGCTGCTGCTGCGGTCGCAGGTTTGAATCTTGCCTCGGGCATGGATGTGTGTGATGTACTTCGGTTGGTTAAGTTTAAGTAGTTCAAAAATGGCTCTGAGCACTATGGGACTTAACATCTGAGGTCATCAGTCCCCTAGAACTTAGAACTACTTAAACCTAACTAACCTAAGGGCATCACACACATCCATGCCCGAGGCAGGATTCGAACCTGCGTCCGTAGCGGTAGCGCGGTTCCAGACTGAAGCGCCTAGAACCGCTCGGACACACCGGCCGGCAGTTTAAGTAGTTCTAAGTTTAGGGGACTGATGACCTCACATGTTAAGTCCCATTGGGGTTAGAGCCATTTGAACCATTTCTGGACATGTGATGGTAGTAAGGATCGAACCCGAGCCAGAGACTGAGTAGTCTCGTGTGCTGTCATCTACTCTATGAGAACAAGTGACACTAATTATATCCTGCGTGGGATGCTTTAATTTGCATGCGCAACGACCGGATTACGTAACTCAAATGGTAACTAACTCGGAAATTGGACAACTTGTCGAATTTGTTCTTCAACAATTATTTCTCAGCACAACCTACCCTGAAACACGCTAACAAGCTTTTCGGAGACTTTCTGACCATCCCTGTAGATAATAAAAATTATAATTTGGTGGGGCGGAATGGCTGGTGCAAGTCTTTTAATTGGCCGCCACTTCAGTGACATGCGTGTCCCTAATCTACACTAGGCATCCAAACGGGGAAAAGGGACCTACATTTCAATGCGGAATCTGAGCCATATCGCATATCTGGTGAATAGTAACCGTTGAGAAGTTTAGGTTAGATTAAAACGAGGACTGAAAAATCTGAAATTTGATCCTGCGGCCTATGTTTCCAGTAGACTATCAGCCCCGAGGTGTTCGTTGCTAGCTCATTTATGAGTTTTGATGAATGAGTTTGCAGTTATCAAAAATGCAGCATGAATGGCTAAATCTTTTGGCTACACTGACATAAAAGCCTAAATTTTTCACACCACTAAGAGACCGTAGACCTCAAACCGCCTCTGAGAAAGAGGGTTTTGGGGGACGAACAGACAATCGGACGACTTAGTGATCCAATAATGGTTCCGTTCTAGCCGATTAACGTACAGAGGCTTAAAAATAAGAGAACAGTCTCACTGATCGGGGACGGCATACGAGATAATCTACATGAGCAAGCTGACATACTTACTTGGTGTATAAATGAACATACAGTTTCATCCAGATGTTACAATGACGGGTGCTTTGTTGGGCGTGCCTTGACTTACTACTGACATGTATCGTGTCGCGGTCGAGCTTAGACTGTCAAGACTTCCATTTCGCGTGAGGCAGTATGCGATCGAATCTCTTTCATTTCAGTACCTTCACACACCACACTCCAATAATTAAAGGCAACGGTTCACAGTATGTAATAAGCTCCCCAAATTTACTGAATTAGTAGCAAAATGTTTGCTTACAAAGTAATATCATTTCGTGTGATCTCATACTGAAAGGATTCGCATAAATGGATGTGCTTCAAGCACTTGTGATACCGTAAGGGTATCGGTAGCATCCCATATTTGGAAATATTCAGAAGTCAAAATAATTCACATCAGATAATAAGAACACTGTCGTAACGGTTATGGGTGACGTAGGTCTCTGATCAGATAATAACATAGATGGAGCTACGTACTGTGCCCATTTCCACAAAGCTCCTGGCTTCAAGATATTCATCAACATGTGCGAATACAACCATGACTAAGTGTACACTTCCTTAAATCTGACGGAGGTGCGATTTAAGCCTATGTAATAATACTATATCACAACTCTGACTCCAGCCTGACAGCGGAGGTTCAGTACCTAAAATGAATAAATTAGAGTCAGTGTTCATTGCTCCATTCACTTAAACTACTAGTTCAGTTCCAGATCAGTACAACTGTCTCACAGCTTTAATCGTATTTCACTGTCGTCAAAACCCACATACAGATGTGCATTTAATCTGCTCATCTAAAGTATCACTGTTGAGATTCGTCACTCAAAAAAATTTTTGTGCACTGATTTTCAAACGACTCTCGACGTTGTTTGCATTCCTGCGTTCCTGCGGTCTGTATCTTCCGGGATACTTTATGACCAAGAAAATTGTAGCTTACCAGCACGGTGATCCAGTTGAATGAAGCAATATCGTTTCAACTTCAAAATAGTGTCATTAACAGTGACTGCTGGAACTCCTCCGAAATGTCTCTGATTCTGATCTGTGGTCCCAACAGTCATGCCCTTATCGAATCTAAAAGATATCCGTCAAAAAAAATGCAAACATCGCCAATACTTAGTTCCATTGGAGGAGTAACTTTAAATAGAGCGAATTAGTTTCGTGCGCCTTTCGAGGCCAACGTACATGTTACTTTTGATTTGTGTAGGACTGTTCCATATTTTATTAACATTGTCAATGTGCGCCAGTGAAGAATAGATCTAGAAAGACATAGAATACACAGACCAACGAAAAAAGTTTTTAAAAAACTTTTTTTTTGCTTTGGTAGCTCATCTTTATAGATTTTCATGAGCTGAATCCAAACCATCGTTTTCGAGCAATATGCTTTTTATTATGTAGTATAAAAGGCCTATGCTATACGGTAAACGGGAAAATTAATGGAACGCTTTGTTACAACATAAGCATGGTTTGTATTTACAGTAAGCTACTTAAAACAATGATCTGTGTTAAGAGAGGTTTAACTTGTCAGCTGTAATTGGTTTGTATTTTCTTTCTCTTTCTTCTTTGAAGCTTCGTGTTTAGTTTTTTCTACGATGTGTCGCTTGCTGAACTTCTCAGTGAAGTGACCAGCAGTAGACCCCCCCCTCCCCAAATCATGTTGGTGTTCCAGCGGCCTTGGTAGTGTTTTTCCATCACTTTAATGCCTTGGTGACAACGCTCTCCTTGCTCCTCACTAACATGTCCCATATTGTACGGGAAGTAATCAAGATGACTGTTCAAAAAGTGAAGTTTATGGCTCATTAAACATCTTAAGGTTTTAAACTTCTTTATCATTATACCTATTATGGAAACATATTCTGGGTCTTTTTCGTGTCCTAAGAACTTTGTAACTACTTGCTTGAATGATACCCATGCTTCTTTTTCATTTAAGGTCATTGTGGATTCAAATTAACATCAAACATTAATTTTCTGATGTCAGGTCCGACAAAGACGCCTTCTTTTAGTTTAGCTTCTGAAAGGTGTGGAAACTTTTGGCAGCGATACTTAAAACATGTTCCATCTTTAGGCAAAGCCTTTACGAACTGTTTCATTGGACCTAACTTTATATGTAGAGGTTTTATATGTAGAGGTTTTTGCGTAGAATGTTCTTCTCGCCAGGTTTTAAAGACTCCCTCACAGACCAGTTCTTTCTGCACCAGTGTTGATCCCTAGCCCTACTGTCCCATTCACACAAGAAACATGGTAATTTGGTAAAGGCACCTTGCTGACCAAGGAACATGCATGTTACTTTTAGATAGCTACCTATCATCCAACTATGAGGAAAATAGCCTGTTTTATTTAACACTAATTCTAGGTTTTCATAGCTTTCTTTCATATGTACAGAATGCCCAACAGGTATTGATGTTTAGATGTTACCATTGTGACATAAAACAGCCTTTAAACTAGTTATGGATGAATCGATTAACAGCCTCCAGTCTTCCTTTTTGTATTGAATACCAAACTCATTCATCAGACTGGGAATTCTGATCAGTAAACAAAATCACCTTCATGTTGAAAATACTTGGGAAACTGCGGCTCTCTCTTTCTATCATGTATATGCTGGTTCCAAATGCCAATAACTTCTTTTCTTTTAATCTAGAGTCAAACAGTTCAGCTTTTTCTTTCGTTAAGCCCAGATCCGTAACCAAATCGTTAAGCTCGGTCTGAGTAAACAATCTGAGCTCTATACTTTTTGTTTTACAATGGAATTCATCATCATCTGGTTCATCTGAATCACATTGTACATCTGAAAATACTTCTGTTGGAATAGAATTTAAATTATCTGGTGGTTCAGGAAGCGGTAAATCTACACCATGTCCTAATAGTCGGATGGCGGACAGAAGGCTAGGGTAGCTTATTACTTTCTTATTTTTCGAATTATGACCAGTAATATCAACAAAAGTAAAAATCATTGGAATGATTTCTTGGCTCCCTCCATATCATAGGAACAGCAAATCTAACGGATTTTTTTCTCCTTTTTGGTCCATTTTCTCATAACATAGCTTATTCAACGTCCAATATTTCTCTTGGTCACTAAGTTTAGATCCAAGGTATGATAGACAAACCTTTTTCACAAAGTCTTTAACGTTTCTTTGGTGTTTTTTAAATCAAAAATTCACCACAAATATAACAAAAGCTGTCAGCAGAGTTTTACAATCACGATTAGACATTTTACTGAGGACATGTACAGGAAACGGGAAAGTGAGGTTAAGTTGACAGTAAACAAAACACCGTTAACACAAAAATGTAATCGACTTCTTTTTGCCAGAAAATGATTTCGGCAGTGCTACCAACGTCATCTAAATTCATTACACCTCCTTTTTAAATAAAAGCTGTTAAATTCTTAAAAAAAATCTCTTAATTTAATAAATTTAACTGTAAAATGTGAAAAAATAGTGGGTGATACAATTTTTTAAGTATCATATTTGGATTTCCTGCCCTAAAAAACGTAATAGTAAGGTATTTTCAGTAAAAAATTGTTCCATCGTTGGCTGGCCTGGGTGGCCGAGTGGTTCTAGGTGCTACAGTCTGGAAACGCGCGACCGCTACGGTCGCTGGATCGAATCCTGCCTCGGGCATGGTTGTGTGTGATGTCCTTATGTTAGTTAGATTTAAGTAGTTCTAAGTGCTTGGGGACTGATGACCTTAGAAGTTAAGTCCCATAGTGCTCAGAGCAATTTCAACCTTTTTTTTGTTTTCGTTCCATCGTTGGCCTGTGATATTTTATCATTAATTATTGTTCTCGGTTCACACTGCATTCCGAGTCAATTAATTAATGCTTTCCTATGAAAATGGAGTAGTCTTAACTCGATAGTACCTTTTTTTAGTAAGATGCTGGAGCTTTCATTCTCAGGTCTACATATTTTAAAGAATGCATTGTATCTTTTCAGGTGCTGACCTTACTAACAGTGGTTGTTCAGTTAGAAATTGTAAAATGACTATGCTAATGTTGAAGTTTGGTGCAGCCAATATTTCTTTATATTTTTTCTTCTTTGTCAAGATAAGAGTCACAGATTTCGTTAGACAAAGATTACATTTGATTTCAAGAAAAACGTTGGATTTCAGAAGCAAATGAAGAGAAAACGAAGCACTGCTGATAATCAACTATCAAATTATCAGTCAAATAATGCAGCATAAAGGCCGTCACTCTCGGCTTGCTATTTTTAAAGATTTTTGTACATTAATTCCTTAGATGTAGCCTTTTACTAAGGAGGAATGGTTTCCACCTGAATGGATTATTATTTGTCTTTCTCTGAAAATATTAAGAGTAGTAATAAGACATGGATCGATGTGTGGTGGCGTCATGTTTGTTTTGACCACTACGCTGACACCAAGGTTGCTGGATATCCCCTTCTGCCCCTAGAACGGTGCGTGCTTGAGGCTGTGAGAATTGGAGCTATGTTAGTTAGTCAGTTAGTTACATGTTCCACTGCTCATTTAACCTATTCTTTTTACGAAGTGATGTGCACTGAGTCAGTTCACAGGGCATATACACATGATTAATTTTTGAAGGCTACCAGTTTTTAAATAAAAATTCATCCATGGAATAGAAGGAGTTGTCCATGAGAAAGGTTTCCATGTTAGATTTAAAATTAGTTTTGCTACGTGTCAGACATGTTATTGGGCGAATGACTGAATATTTTAGTTGCTGCATATTGAACCCGTTTATAAGCCACTAACAGCTTTAGTAATGGGCAGTGAAAATAATTTTTCCCTCTCGTGTTGTGGGTATGGAGATAATTGTTCTTCTCAGATGTGATGGATTATTTATGATTATTTTCTTTAGGGAATATATGTACTGTTACGGCGAACTTTGGCCTAGCTCCTTGAAGAGTACGCTCATGACGTCTTGGATGAACAACACATATTATTCTTATTGTTCGCATTTGCGCAATAAATACCTTCTTTCTGAGTGGTAGGTTAGCCCTGAGAAGTATCTGTAAGACGTTAATGAGTGGAAATATGCAAAACTTTCCAGGAGGTTAATTCGTTACAACATTTGCAATTACAAGAAGATCAAAAGTAGCTGAATTTAATTGTTTGCGAAGCTGAGTAATATGCTTCTTGCAGGTCAGCTTTTCGTCAGTATGTACACCCAAAGAACTGGAGCAATCAACCCATAGTTACTGAATCCTTTTCATGTGCTACATCCATTTTTTGTATGACTATTTGTTGCACAGAAGTGTGTATACTATGTTTGTATTTAAACTTAGTGAGAGAACACGAGAACCACTTAATCGTTCCATGGAAAATCTCATTTGCAACCTAATCTGCTGCTTGCTCTCTAATGGGATTTATTATAACACCAGCACCGTCTGCAATAAGTGCTTGTGGTATATTAAGCGTAAGGTGGTTCACATGTATAAGGAATCGTAATGGACCCAAAATTTAACTCTGACGATCTCCCTTTGTGATTTCTCTCCTGTAACTAAAATTTTCTATCATGCTATCATTGTTTGAATTCATTACAACATTTTGCATACTGTTTGATAAGTGTGACTGAAACCAGCACTGTATAGAGTCATCAGTTACATAAAACGTGAGCTTTTCAAAGAATACAACCTGATATACACAATCAAACACCACGGAAGATCTCAAAAAATATAAAGTGGAGAGATTATTGGTTAAAGCTTGTACTGTTTTATGAATGAAAGCGTAAATAGCATAACAATACCGCAGCTAGTGGGGAGCCAAAAATGTTAGCTCTTTAAAACATCCTTTATTTTTCCACAGTCCTTATTTCAGCACAGTCCCATGTGCTGACAGTGGCTATTGGCAGCGAGAGTCTGCTGAGGTAGTGGAATGCTGAGTCAGCGTAACAGCGGCTGACGGTGACAACGGCCTCGCTGACATCACGGGTTGTCAGCTCCGCAGCACAGCGAGCTCACGGTGGACAGGCATACTCTGAGCGTGGCCCCAGCTGGCGGCAGTCTTTTCGAGTCGAGCCCAGGACTCTTGATGGCTGGCCAAAGAATTCAGGCGATGGCATCCCAAGAGTTACCTCAGCTGCGCAGTTCGGATTCGAATCCCGGAACCATCAGTACTAGCTGAGGGCTTGTGAACGAGTAGCTTCATCTTGCTGACAGTGCATTTCGACGGAGCTGTAGGTGCTTGGTTGCACTTCCGACTGATGACTGGCGATGAAGCTGTGCAATTAGGATGCAAGGGACTGAAGGAATGAGCCTACTAGCTGGAATATACTTGTCCCGGCCAGATGTATTGTGACAGGAGCTCGGTATCCATTACGTAACCAGCTGTAAAACGTTGCTTTATGCTACATCATTTAAAAATCTGGGCCCCTGCTACTGTTGCCAGCATAACCTGTGACTGGCTGCTCATGTGGCCTGAAACTAGTGCCGCAGTAGATAGGCACAACAAAAGTAAAGGTGCAAGGACATGAAGTGGTATCGGCAATGTCATGGTACTCTGTGCCAGATGAACAATTCCCTTCAACATCAGCACATTTCTTTGTACGACACAGACTACAATACTGAATGTTCTTGGATTTTTTTCGAGTTAATATTTGGAAGGAATGTTTCTAGTAATTTCTCTTGTTTGTTGTTCTGATGCAGTTGTTCCTAAATATGAGATGACTGTACAAGATCTAATGACATTCCAGACATAAATCGTACAAGTGGGTGGCTACAATTAAAGTGCAGCTACTCACGGATTCGCAGTGTGAGCTGTAATTAGCGTATGGCAACGAAAATTGGTAGATATGCTAATGCGTCACTCCAGAACCGTGTCATGTTGGAAAACATTAGTTCCAATTTAGGCCACCATGTAAAAGTATGGCGCTGTACACTGTTTTTACGACGGAATGACGTCCCCTCTGTGATATGACAAGCTACACCGTGAGTAGACAGTGTGGCTGCCGAGAAGAAACACCGTGTACTGTTAGTGAAACTGTTTTATGTGAAAGGTAGCAACTATAGTACTGAAAGTATCACCGACTGAAACGTGTGGTTTGAAGTAGACGACAATGATATTAGTGATTAGTGGCAACTGAGAAAGGAAAGCTACTGACGAGGTTGCAGCACATGGAATGTGGTCCTTGTCGTATTACTGCTTCTGCAGTGTCGCGACGATTGTCCATCACATCGTCAACAGTACGAAAAATTTTGCAGTCTATTTTACAATGGTATCCATACAAGATCCAGACTGTGCAGCAAGTGAAACGTCATGATCCACAGTAATGTTCTGAATTCGCTCTTTTGTTTCTGGCATGGATCGAAGTGGATGACATGTGGCCGGGATACATTCTACGGAGCGACAAGGCACATTTTAAACAATAGGATGGAATGAACACACAAAACTGCCAATTTGGGGTGCTGTTATACCATGTGTTGCGTACGAAAAACCGCTGCACTCTCCGTATGTGACTGTGTGATGTTCATTCAGAAGCACCGTTTATCTGGGTCCATTCTTCTTTGAAGAGTATACACCCAGAGGGCCCGTCAGGCGTACTGCACGTTATCGACACTTCCTTGAACAGCATGTGAGTCCTGCTCCGCAAGACTGCAGCTTTGTGGAACCAACAGTGCAAGATGGGCAACACGTCTTGTCACTCGCGTAGTGAAATATCTGCTCAATGCAACCTACTACGAGAGTGTTCTAGCCATAGGTTTTTCAGACACACGACCTGCAAGATCACCTGATCTAAATACATGTGTCTTTTGGCTCTTGGGTATCTAAAAGAAGATATTAACCAGGTACATGTCCGGTCTTTCCTGAGAAGAGGGCCAGTATATAGGTACACGTTGCTCAGATTCCACCAAAACTTGCTGGGAGCAACTGCTGATCACGTCATTTAAAGGCTGCAGCAACTCATCAACGTCTTCGATGACCATATTCAACACGTTGCTGAAGTGGCAGCCAACGGCCTTCCCGCAGTGGTAACACCAATTTCCTTCAGATCGCCAAGGTTTGGCGTTGTCGTACTTGGCTAGCACTTGGATTGGTCTGCTGACCGCTGTTGGTAAGTGGGGTGTACTCACCCTTTGTGAGGCCAATTGACGAACTACTTGATTGAGAAGTAGTGACTCTGGTCACTCTGCCCTCCATATCCGCATCCAGTGACGCCTGTCAGATGTGGGTGACACGGGGGTCGGTCGGTACAATCGGCCCTTCCGAGGCCTGCGTGGACAGAGTTCAGTTTTTTTTCTTTAATGGTGGTAGCGGTTAATAATAAAATCAACATCATACCTCTCTCACTTGATTTACTTTTGCCACCCACTTTCTTTTCGTAATTCATTACATATGGAAACACTTGTTTCTCACATTCACAGCGCCACACGTGCCCCTAGTGGCCAAAGTTGGAACTGTTCTTATGTTTTGTTTTGTTTTTGTTTTTAGAGAACGTCTGTTCCGTATTAACGCATTATCATATTTACCAAGATTCACTATCATTCGATAATAATTATATTACAGCCCAGACTAGACCTGAGTGAGCAGCTGCACTTCAATTATAACCACGCGGTACCTCCTGATTCTGTCTTGATAATACAGGACTGTTCACTACTGTGCCTTCTATGTGAGAATAGTCAGCCATTAACCCACTGAGCAGAGTTGGCCTGCGATCGCCCGGCGGCAGCGACCGTCAATTAAGGCGAGAGTGAGCGACACAGCGGGGAAGGGATTGGCGGTCCCTGGTGGCAAGGGAGGGTCGTGAGGTGGGGTAGAGGGGGCGAGCAGCGCTGGGCTGGCAGCGCAGTGGCGGCCAGCCGTCCCGGCGGAGTCTGCGGCGTGGGGCGTGAAACTTTGATCGCGCACAGTGGCCACCGTGGCCTAACAGTCGGCCGCGGAATTATTCAGCGGCTCGACCGCGCGCCACGCGCCCTCGTCCGCACGCTTCACGCTGACGGCGGACTTCCTTCTCCAGTGACGCGCTACCCACAGTCGTGTTTCCTGCTTTTTTCTGGCCCACTGCGCAACAGCGTCACGATGTACGTTCCATCTACATGTTAGCCTGGCACAGTAAAAAGGCATAGCTTCAAACGTATTACAACGTTCCCAAGGCACAAGAGAATTGTAAGGGTGGCTGGACGAGGTTACCGGCCGTAAGACAGGCATCTGAGACGTCATCTCCGGCTCGCCATCTGATATTAGCAGTCATTGGCTAGTGGGCGCCCCGGATACCGTTTTACGAAGGCCAACGCTCTTGTCCAAAGCGTCGTGTTTTGAGACAGAGGACATAGGACAGGCGCTACGGCGTATGGCATAAACTGCTAGGGCTCCGCGCAAGCAGGCGTACGTCTCGACGAGGGGTGCGAAATAGCAGCGTCGCGTTGGTGTCCCACGCCGAGCGCTTTCCGCGCAGATATCTCGCAGAGGCTATGACTGGAAGCAAGACTCTTACGTCAGCTTATGATTATGACCGCCGTGAGGATTCACGGGAAGACCTGTCATTTGCGGCTGCGGTGGCGTATTTTTTAGTGAGGGAAATTTTCATTTTACACTACTGGTCATTAATATTGCTACACCATGAAGAAATGCAGATGATAAACGGGTATTCATTGGACAAATATGTTACACTAGAACTGACATGTGATTACATTTTCACGCAATTTGGGTGCATAGATGCTGAGAAATCAGTACCCAGAAAAACCACATCTGGCCGTAATAACGGCCTTGATACGCCTGGGCATTGAGTCAAACAGAGCTTGGATGGCGTGTACAGGTACAGTTGTACATTCAGGTTCAACACGATACCACAGTTCAACAAGAGTAGTGACTGGCGTATTGTAACGAGCCAGTTGCTCCGCCACAATTGACCAGACGTTTACAATTGGTGAGAGATCTGGAGAAATTACTGGCCAGGGCAGCAGTCTGAAATGTAACGTCCACTGTTCAAAGTGCCGTCAATGCGAACAAAAGGTGACCGAGACGTGTAACCAATGGCACCCCATACAATCACGCCGGGTGATACGCCAGTATGGCGATGACGAATACATGAATCAACGTACGTTCACAATGATGTCGCCAAACAGCGATGCGACCATCATGATGCTGTAAACTGAACATGGATTCATCCGAGAAAACGACGTTTTGCCATTCGTGCACTCAGGTTCGTCGTTGAGTACACCATCGCAAACTCTCTTGTCTGTGATGCAGCGTCAAGGGTAACCGCAACCATGGTCTCCGAGCTGATAGTCCATACTGCTGCAAACGTCGTCGAACTGTTCTTGCAGATGGTTATTGTCTTGCAGACGTCCCCATCTGTTGAGGGATCGAGACGTGGCTGCACGATCCGTTACGGCCATGCCGATAAGATGCCTGTCATCTCGACTGCTAGTGATATGAGGCCATTGGGATCCAGCACGGCGTTCCGTATTACCTTCCTGAACCCACCGATTCCATATTCTGCTAACAGTCATTGGATCTCGACCAACGCGAGCAGCAATGTCACGATACGTTAAACCGCCATCGCCATAGGCTACAATCCGACCTTTATCAAAGACGGAAACATGGTACGCATTTCTCCTCCTTACACGAGGCATTTCAACAACGTTTCACCAGGCAAGCCGGTCAACTACTGTTTGTGTTCAAATGGTTCAAATGGTTCTGAGCACTGTGGGACTTAACTGCTGAGGTCATCAGTCCACTAGGACTTAGAACTACTTAAACCTAACTAACCTAAAGACATCACACACATCCATGCGCAAGGCGGTCGCGCGGTTCCAGACTGTAGCGCCTAGAACCGCTCGGCCACCCCGACCGGCACGTCGCAACATAGTAGCTTTGTATCCACAGCATATTTACTGTATACCACTTTCCTTTCATTACTACCAATGACAAATTTGGAGCGGTTTGTAGTTTTAGTGTGTTCCGAAGAAGGCGTGGTTATCTGCGCCGAAATATAGGTCAACATCCGGTTTCAATTTGTAACCCAGGCGGATTTTTTGTAATCATTATTTATTTTGAAACTGACGCGTTTCGTGCTAGAGCTCATCTTCACATTTTCGATACATCTACAATAACATATGTATTCCATAAAATTGTGACCAAGAGCCTACACAACCCCTAGTACTCGTAAGGAACTGCTGACTTCAGTAACTTACACGAAAAGTTTATCTTGGACATCGTTTGATTCGCTAGTGGTCACAGTTTAATGGCATACACACGCCATTGTTAATTTACAAAACTTCTGAGGATGTGCCACCTGCGCGAAACGTTTCCATTTTAATATAACTACTTGTGATATATGATACGTAGTATTCGGTGAAGTAACAGGGATCAAAAGCCATGGCATCGTAAATCATCACAAAATACATGATCGAGTAGATGTAAATTACTCCTGCAGTTGTGGACGTGAGACGTCGACATCGCTTCAGCATCAAAGTATAGGCAAGAATTGTTGGTGACAGACTCATAGAGCCACAGACTGTACCACACAAATTAACAGGTGCTGAGTATTACCGATTTGTGCGCGATAAATTACCAGCGCTCTTAGAGAATGCTACTTACGCAGAAAGACAACGACTGAGGTGTGCCGGCCGAAGTGGCCGTGCGGTTAAAGGCGCTGCAGTCTGGAACCGCAAGACCGCTACGGTCGCAGGTTCGAATCCTGCCTCGGGCATGGATGTTTGTGATGTCCTTAGGTTAGTTAGGTTTAACTAGTTCTAAGTTCTAGGGGACTAATGACCTCAGCAGTTGAGTCCCATAGTGCTCAGAGCCATTTGAACCATTTTTGACTGAGGTGTGTTTACAACAGGGCAATACCTCTCTTTCTACGAATCGTAGGATAAGACCTCATATGATGCTTCATTGGCGATAAATTGGTTGAGGAGCTTCGGTAATTTGACCTCCCCTTTCTCTGCATCTGAACCTGTTGAATTTCTGACTATGGGAATACTTAAAGGCCTTGGTGTGTGGCCAACCCGTAGACAATATCCAGAAGTTACAGGAGCGTGTGACAAACGGAAATGACGCAATCCATGTGGAGTCAGGTGTATTTGCAAAAGTGCCGAAGTTACTGCGAACGAGTGAAAGTTGTGTTACCATATGCAGCACTGCTGCAGTGTCTGCTTCTACTTAAAAGATGGATGGAATGGAGGACAGACTGGCGTCTGCCTCAGGAATTACTGCTTTCTGGACTTACCATTATAGAAACTTTTCTTCCAGTTTTGACTTGTACTACGGCTTGTAGAAATATGTGACATCCTGTTTAGCCAGCTTTCCTAATTATGTTCATGGCTGACATGTAAATCTTTTGGCTTACGATACAACAAACACATTTCAGCATAAATCATACATCTGCTACAACAACTCACCTTCATGACAGCAGAGGCAACCGGCTAGACATAGCTAAAGACTTCACGAACACACGTATCCGCGGATGTAGAGATTTGCGGATATCCGCAGTAATTTTTACTTTACACTAAAAAGCATGGTCCCAGCTTGTATATCTGCGAATATCCGCAGTACAGTCTCAGTATTACAACTGCGGTGTGTTCTTGCTTATTATTGTTCAGTTAATTGTTATTACGCATTTTGCATCTGATGTTTAGCGGCAAAGTGCTTCACGTGAAAGTGAGAGGTCGCGCGACTGAATCCCTGTCTACCGACGGAAATATTCAGCCTACTTTTAATCCTTTCTTCATTTCTCAACGTTGTGTGGAGTTACCAGCAATGATAAGTGGTTCATATTTCACGTTGAACTGTAAGCCCCATTTCTCCGGTCGTATAAATGGAACACGCAAGTCGCCGAAATGGCGTTCGACGGTAACACATGAACTCAACCACTAAGCCACACGAAATTAGTTATTACTACTATTAGGGGTACTCGGGGCGGGACTGGATACTTAATGTTTAATAATTTGTATAAAATGAGAAAATACTTCTTAAAGTTATAAAAAAACACCTTGTAGTGTAACCTAATATACCTTATTCCTAAATCACTTAAAACAATACATTTTGCATTTTTTACAATTTTTCAAAGAAAGTCTGGCATATTTCCCGTCCCGCCCCACCCGGGGGGCAGAATGGGACAAGGTAATGTTTTGTTAAATTATTGCATAAACGTTGAATTTGAATTACGAATGTCGTATTAAACTATGATAAAATGTTGTATGAAAGGCAATTCAGTCTAAGGAATGTGTAATTTAAACAATTAAAAAGCCATTCTTCAAAATAAGAAAATATTTTAATGTCATTCTGAAAAATGTACAATGCTTAATAACCACCACCTTTCGACAATAGTCACCAATCAGTATTTCCTCTTCATCTTCACTGCCTATGCCATCATATGAATTGTGTACCCACTTTAAACACCTCTGGCATGCGACCCAGTCCTAATTAGAAACGGAGTAGAAGTCCCCACAGTAGAGACACTCAGCATCCTCTCTCTCTGATTCTCTCTTCTCCATCATTTTCTTCCTTTTATTTTTCTCAAGGTCTTTGATGTAATTTGTTTTGGTTTTTTAGGGTGTACGGTTTGATATTTTTGCCTTTAGTTGCATTGCACCTGACGTCTCTGATCTGACATTGTTCATATTTGTGCAACCTCCTCCCTTCTGTAGGCCTACCCTAGGCCTACTTCACGTGCGACAGCATTCTGCAGTTCCTTTTTGTAAGGAAAATCTGTTAATAGGACGGTTTTTCCTTTTCGACTTGTAGTCCGCCGAGTATTTTGACAGGTTAGTGGGATTGGAATGACAGCCTCAGGAGATATCTGGAAAGCCGAGTTGTTCGGCGAACGTAGCTGGTTGGGAGAGTCTGATATTGATGAACATCCAGGCTGGAGGTCAATGATGAGCAATGGTCAGTCTTAGTCGTAGGCCTATTAGTGGCAGGTTCAGTACATACTGGAGAGCCTGTAATCAGTATGTTAGATTGTCCATCTGTAGAGTTTGCAGTCGGACTTTCGCAGTTTCCGAACTGAACATCTGTTGGGGCTGATGACAGGTAGTCTGCGTCTGAAAACACATTCAGATCAGACGACCATATTCCAGTTCTCTTAAAGCCATTTATAGCCGTCGGCATCGTTGCAGCACGTAAAAACGCGGCCCCAAATAGCGATGATATTTGGAAAAGAGTGACTTTTCCTCGATGGTTCCGTAGCCATTTTTTTATCTCTTCACTGTAATAACAACTCAGGGGCTTGGAAAACATTACGTCCAGGGATTGTAATTTATGTGAAGTTTGTGGCGGTAAACAAAGGAGGACTACACCATTGTCTTTAGCCATATCAAGCAGCTCCAGGTTTTTAGTGTGAGTTGAATGTCCATCAACAATTAGAAGCGCAGGTGATTCTTTCGTGGGAAAATCCCACAAATTTTCTAAACCATACTAGAAAAAATTCACTAGTGATCCATCCCGAGGGCTGAACTTCAGACCAGCCTCCTGGAGGCAATCCGCGCTCAAATTCTTGTTTCTTCTTCTTCTGCCTTGGAAAGATAAGCATGGTTGGAATATATAACCCAGATGCAGACATGCTGATGACCGCTGTAACGGTCTCTCCACGTTCTGAAGATGTTACCGCTCCTACTAGCTTTTTCCCCTTAAGTGCTATTATCTTCGACTGACTTTTAGGATTAACTTTCAAGCCACTTTCACCCCAGTTGAATATTTTGTCAGCAGTCTAATTAACATTATTGAGAAGAGAGTTAAACCGTGAAACTGCTACTTTGTTCAATACCATTGCTCGAGCACCCGAAGTATTTTCTGGCTTGCGAATAGACAGCTTACGGTGCCTCGTAATAAATCCTTTAACCCACTCTTGTCCAGCTAGACAAGTTTGTTTGTCAAATCTGTATGGTAATCCATTTCTTTCGGCTAGTTGATAGGCTAGTGATCTGAGATCTTTCATTGTTAGACCAAAAAGTCTGATTTCCATTGGCTTGAGATATGTTACCAGCTCATGTTCTTGTTCTGCAGTGAACACCTATTTAAATTTCCCATCTGATTTGTCAATTATGTAGTCAGGATTATTCCAATGTAGATTTCGGTACGTTGCACTGCTTAGATGCTTTTAAAAATTCCATTTGGGAAGATGAAACGGCTGAAACTGCCATTTCCATCGCTTTTACGTCCCATTGCTGTCTATCAGTGTTTTTATGTACGTTCGCACCATCTGGAACAGCAAGGGGGAAAGAAATAAGAATAAGTTTGCTTTCTACTTGCATCAAAATATGACGGGGCATAACGGGACACTATCCCACTCTGCCCCAAGAGCACTTTTGAGGTTAACAACTTTTGTGGAATGTAATAACTGACGTACTTAAACACATTAAACAACTAAAGTATAACAAGTGCCATGTACTTTAAGCGACTGTGTTATTTTAGGGTATACAATAAACAATTAACAGCTTACCTGGCGTTGAAATTCACCAAACGTTAGAACAACGCAAGCGGTAACGTGGCGGACAACAATTCACTTAGATGTCGCACTTCTAACTAAATCAAAATGACTGCCTTGACTTTCCTTCCATTCGGAGAAATGGTTACATGCCCATACAACAGGTTGCAACACTGTCCAGTCTAGAAAAGAGCAATTTACACTTGTGCCCCGGTATCCCGTTCTGCCCCGAGTTCCCCTACCCATTACAGACGTAATCCCGTAATATTGGTTTAAATGTATATAATTCTGGATACGGTAGATGTATGTTGCACAAGCACGAGCTAATGATGGCAACATGGAAATCTTCTGATTTTCACTAGTTTTCTTCATACTGGGATACTCAGTCCATTTCCCGATTTTCCGCAAAATTACACCGTCATTCCGTTTTCTTGGTACCAGTAGCTACCTCGAATCTGAATCGTTCCTGTGTCATTTGCGGTACCAGAGGTCACTTATGGAAGCACCGAAATCGCCACAAATCAACAAATGGTTCAAATGGCTCTGAGCACTATGCGACTTAACTTCTGAGGTCATCAGTCGCCTAGAACTTAGAACTAATTAAACCTAACTAACCTAAGGACATCACACACATCCATGCCCGAGGCAGGATTCGAACCTGCGACCGTAGCGGTCACGCGGTTCCAGACTGAAGCGCCTTTAACCGCACGGCCACACCGGCCGGCACAAATCAACAAGATAGCTGTTTAAGGACCCTCTATCCAATGGAATCTTCGCTTCATGGTCTGACTCTTGTTGGAGTATTCAACTGACATAAAGTTCTGTACAAAATGAATGATGCTATCAACGTTCTTCTTCAAAATATTTACAAGTACGGTGCACAATGCAAAGCGCATTGCATTGAGAAGCGTTGTATCTTAACATGATTCAACATTGTTTTGAATTAATACGCATTTTCTAAACGATCTGTATGGCTACCACTTAGCATTATGTTATACCTGACGACAACTTAAAACGTGTTTTGATTTGGCTTCTCGGTATTTAGGAATTATTCTGCCAAAAATCATAATATCCGCTTCACTACGTACGACAGAAAGTTGTAACGAAAGAAAAGTATCGCGAATACGTCAGATTGTATTGGATCAGAATGTGGTTGTGTTCATGCTGCAGGTTGTTTGTCGACGGAATGTGAACTATGATGTCTGATTCCCACAGATGAAAATTCACCTCAAACCAGGCCTAGCTCCAGTGTATCCAACGCTTTTATGTTGGCTACAACGTTTTAATACCCGTGGATGCAGATGTCGGTAAAATACTTGCGGATGAGCGGTGGATGCTAACGGCACATTTCGCTTCCGCTCAGACCTCTAGGGATAGACATTTTTATAGCAGAAAACTTGGTTATCGCACTAAAAGTCTATCCAACCTACTTCCACGCTGAATGAAAAAGCAGACAAGACAAATAACAAATAACTTTCTAAAAGCTGTCAGTCTACTCATCTCATCCTTACGTTATTTCCTCCACCCCCCCCCCCCCCCATCTTGCTCACTCCCCGAATCTATCTCTTTTTCCCTCTGATTTCCTGCAAACCCCCCCCCCCCCTCTTTCTTTGTCCCCGTCTCTTCCTCCCTTCCCCCCCCCCCATCTCTCTCTTTGCCTCCCTCTCCCCCCCTCCCTCCCTCTCTCTCTCTCTCTCTCTCTCTCTCTCTCTCTCTCTCTCAATCTCTTTCTCTCTCTCTCTCTCTCTCTCTCTCTCTCTCTCTCTCTCTCAGTGTCGCAACATATCCATATCGTGCATCCGTAGACCCCAGAGACATACTCATTGTCATTTACAATACGTTATTTCATTTCATGAACTAAAGTAGTATGATAACATTTCATGACGCCTGTGTATAAATTACACACTTACGTGGTCGTATCCGAGGTGTCGAAACCTGACCTGAAATTTTTATACGTGAAGAACACACCAAAACAAATGTGTTGTCAAAATTTTATTTCCTAACACAAACTGCAAACATTTTTTTAAACGTTGGAAACTGCCGGATTCGTAGGTCGCCAGGCGACTGGGCAAGTGTACAGCCCCACTGTAGCTGAAGCTGACAGCGTCCGCGTAACACGGCAGTTGCGTGGCCCTGGATGACGGCAAATCAGTAAACAGGTAACACAGCACAGTGCGGTAGTACTTTGTAAAGCGAATTTCAGTTTCCGTTTATACGTTCCCAGACATAATTGTTCACAGTCGCTATTCGTTCGAATTTCCAACTCATTTAATGTCCATAATCATTAGCAGTTGCCTTAGCAATGTCGCTAAGCGTTAACAAAGGAGAAAAACTGAATTAATTTTGAGGACTTCTAACATTGCAGCACGTCAGCAACCGTGAATAATTTAATGATTATAAAGAATCCACCTCGATTTCAAATTGAAACCGGATGTTGACCTAGGTTTCGGCGCGGATAACCACGCCCTCTTCGGAACACACTAAAACTACAAACTGCCTAAAGAGGCATGGTCCAGCATTAATACAGAACGCCCAAAAGGGCAAAAGACTCGCATAATGTAAAATAAACGGTACGTGTACCATGTCAGTAGCAGTACTTAGCCCAAACGTCAGAAGCGTGCTTCCTCACCCCAACCAACCTCGGCGATCTGTATTAATGTTGGACCATGCCTCTTTAAGCAGTTTGTAGTTTTAGTGTGTTCCGAAGAAGGCGTGATTATCCGCGCCGAAACCTAGGTCAACACCCTGCTTCTATTTGCAACCGAGGCGGAATCTTTGTAATCATTGAATTAATTTTCTTTTTGTTTTCTTCATGCATGGTTAATAACAGCATCACTCTTTGTGCAGGTTTCAGAGTTTGACGTTAACCTGGAACCCAGTTAATGTTTTCAACCTAGCAAGGATTATATATGCAGTATGAAGAACGTGGTATGCAACAGGCATCACCTACTTCTTCTGAAGACCGACATATGTGTTATTTATTAGTTAATTCCCTGAACATTCATTCGAATGATGTCGACATTTCGTAGGAAATTGTGGATTCATTAGAAGGAAACAGCTCTGACGGTTCTGAAAATTGTGGTTCTAATGATGATTTTTGTGCTAATTAAAGTTCAGAACATAAATACAGTATCTTCCTAGTCCCAATAAAACATGAAACTAGTATCTTTCAGTGACAATAAAATGCTGCCAGTACTTTGGTGAAACGAAGGTGAGAGAAAACACTTAACATTAAATAGCGTGCAAAAACAAGCATCGTTTCGTAAAACCTGAACGTGCATTTTATAAACCGAATAATGATTTGTACATACTACGAGTAAATATGCACCAAAATAAAAACACAAAGGTGTGAGAGAAAAAGTATTCTAAGGATTCAGAACTGTTCCAGAGACTCTGTGCACCGTTAGAGAACTATAAGACGCTGGGTCCGATGAGCTGCAAATGAGGAGAACATTACTGATTTCCAGGCTTCTTTGAGATGGTTAAACAGATTCAAGATACTATGCGGAAAAGTAAGACGCAAAATTACAAGTTTACTTCAAGTAAAAGAGAGAATGAGATGTCATTAATAGGTGATACTATAGAGAAATTCGTAGCTGACGTGAAGACGGAGCTTCCTGTTGTTCTCTAAATTACTGTATATAAAGTCAGTCAGTCATGCTTCGTGAAGGAACTCCGTGTAAACAGCACCTTATCTTTCGAGAGGAAAAAGATACAGGGTGACAATTATTGAACTATAAGAAGAAAACTTAAATTAGTTACCAACTACGGCTTTCAAATGGCTCTGAGCACTGTGGGACTTAAATTCTGAGGTCATCTGCCCCACAGAAGTTAGAACAACTTAAACCTAACGAGCCTAAGGACATCACACACACCCATGCCCGAGGCAGGATTCGAACCTGCGACCGTAGCGGTCGCGCGGCTCCACACTGTAGCGCATAGAACTGCTCGGCAACTCCGGCCGGCAACTACGGCGTGCACACACTTTATTCAACATATAAACGTCACTACAGATATTCGGATTTAGGTTATGACATGTCCAATATGCCTGCCATCCTTGGTGATGATGTGGCCCAGACGAATAGCGTGAAATTCTGCATGACCCGCTGAAATGTCGGAACATCGGTGTTGTTAATGACCTCCGGAATGGTTGATTTCGGCTCAGACCCACATGTGTTCAGGCCCGGAGAATATGGTAGCCAATCGGGGCCGATGTCAGTGGCCTCTAGGTACCCCAGAGCCAGAATGCGGCCGCCAAAGTGTTCCTCCAGGACGTCACTCTCCTGCTTCCATGGGGCCGTGCTCGGTCTTGCATGACTCAAATCTTGTCTAAATCAGAGTCAATTTGGATAATGGAGTTGAAATCATCTTCCAAAACCTTCGCTTACCGTTCAGTAGTCACCGTGCCATCAAGGAATACCGCACCGGTTATTCCGCGACTAGACATTGCACAACTCACAGTCCCCTGTTGAGGGTGAAAAGACTTTTCCATAGAGAAATGTGGGTACTCAGTGCCCTAAATGCACCAATTTTGCTTAGTGACGAACCTATCCAAGTGAAAGTGGGTTTGGTATCTAAACCAAACCATACATGCGCTTACTAATTCCCATCATACCCCGCGGCCATCAGTGCAGTTTGAATGTATTAACGCAAACCATTCAGACGTTATGACGATTTTATTTAATATATTTCAGTTATTGTAACCCGGTACGATTCACATTGCAGTCGATGAATGTTTGGACACATTCGTATATAAGAATGCAAGTATCAGTTGATTACCCTTTCCGCAGCCTGATATCTGGGTCCGGGTGCCTCCATTAAAGTTAAGACGAAAAAGTTGAAAAAAAGTTTTGTTACAAAAATCTTGTAATTGAACGTAGAAAAGCCTGGAAAAATGGGAGAGAATAAGTTTCAATATTAAATTCGGTACGTCTTCTTGCCAACTGTAGAAAATAGTACATTGCTTTTTTGGACGCTTGGCCTGGACATAATAACGCTTCTTCTTAAGGACGACGACGAAAAGACTGTTAATATAATTCGGATTCCAGGGAGAAGTAATAGTGATACTCAGTCTTTCGACAAATTTTTCGACAGCGCATTTTTCAATGAATTGTACTACAATATTATTTCCTATAACTCTTTGCAATTTAAGGTTTATCAGCAAAACAGTACTTGTTTGCATTGTTAGTTTACATCACCACATTTTATTAATTTGATCAAGCATGCCTGGTACGCAGCATAATATGCCGATCTAAGACCACGACCATTTCTTACACCATCCTAAATTTGTCTAAATAAATCTAATAACTACTGCGAAGTGCCTGAATGCATTAATTCTTCTTTTATCAGTTGTTTCTGGAGGAAGCAAAATATTTGTTTCGTAAGCGAACAGAAACATTGTATTTCTGTAACAATTATAGGGAATGAAAAGGAACTGTTTGATTGTTAGTAAAATAAATGTTATTGAAAAATCATCAACTTTGCTACAGGAAATGTTATAAAATATTTCATGACAGCAAATGAAAGTCCCGATTGACTGAGGCCCTCTGAAACATAATATCGTACATTGCCTTAAATTTCTTTCCTCGTTAGTCACTTGTTTAACAGTTACATGTGCAACAGTTTAGATGTCGATATGAAGTGCAGGTTAACGACTTCAGGCATTTTTATGTAGAATTAACTGCTTAAAATTCGCGTGTGTCCACTTTGAATTTCCCGTTACGCGGCGTTACGTCCATTTGTCACTGCTGCGTCTGTTTATTCACCGATTCATGCTATAGGCAGGAAGGGCTGAACAAACTACTGTTATAAGCGGATCATCGTAAGGCCAGAATGAGTAACATAAAAAAAACTTTCGGTGCCCCTCAGCAGCTAAAATTTTACAGTGCTATACTTTCGGTTTGCTACTCCTGTGTGAAAAAATTTAGGCTAGATTTCGACGTGTCATGTTGGACCATGCCATTGTTAGTAATGGAATTATCACGTTGTGAGAAACAATTTGAGTTACCTAGAATGAAACCAAATGTTCCATAAGTAAACTTTCTATAAAATATTGTCTGTATAAGATAAGACTGAATACACTGATTTCGAAAACTTTCTCCTTAGGTAATTTGTGCTTTATATAACGTATTCAAATGCTGAGCAAAACTCACTGTTGGATGGCTATGTGTTGCGAATGTGAACAGTGTCTTGAAATAAAATTTTATACTTGATGAAATGCAGAATTTGCAAAAAAAAAAAAAATAAAGTGAACCTAATTAACTGCCAATAGAACACTCTGTGCTCTATGAAAACTATGTAACTCAAAATCAGCAGCGAAATACATTATGAACGATGCGTGCTAAAAGTGCGACGTCAGAGTAAGAATTTCCACAAAAATAAATTACTGCTGTACTCGAAAGAAAATAAATTTTTGATATTATCGACACTATTCACCGAAAATTACTCTGCTGGCTAGCACGATGCCTGACAATCTTCACTACACACTGTTTGAGCAAGAATACAAGCTCAGATCTGCCCTGAAATAAAAATGACTTACTACGTGCTCAGCATGCTGTGATTGTCTTGAATACTGACGTTCTCGAAACCAAATACAAATCAGCAGATGCAGAAGCTACAGATAAATAATCTACACTTTTTTTCGAGTAACGTAAGATTGGACTCACACACGATGAAAACTGGAAACTTTACTATGAATCGTGAAAGTGGGTTTTACTTTAAAGAAAGTCATTTTTGAGAAATCGAATTCTGACTAGTGAGACAAGCACAACTTAAGAAGACCCTAACAATTACAAAAGTCCCTCATTATAGTAATTGCAAACATACCTTTAAAATTCCTCCAGAATATTCTCCATCAATACAGAAAACACGAAAGTCGGTGAATAAGAGAGCTAACAAGTTGCAATGAACGGTGGTCTTCAATTCACCTTAAACATGGTTTAGCAGGCCGGTGTGGCCGAGCGGTTCTAGGAGCTTCAGTCTGGAGCCGCGCAACCGCTACGGTCGCAGGTTCGAATCCTGCCTCGGGAATGGATGTGTGTTATGTCCTTAGGTGAGTTAGGATTAAGTAGTTCGAAGTTCTAAGGGACTGGTGACCTCAGATGTTAAGTCCCATAGTGCTCAGAGCCATTTGAACCAAACATGGTTCCAGAGGATTTAAATCCAGCTTCTTCAGAAGGTCAAGAAACAAATTTTATATTAGGAAACACTCAGTTAGTAAAGCTATCTAGCATTTCCACATGAAATGCGTCGCCAACGATCTTTACATCAATTTGGAAAAGTTAAGACCCCTAAAATTAAGAACTTGTCACATCAGTAAAACCAGTCACATAAAATGTCAAACCATGCCGGCATTTCAAATTTTTATTTTTTTTTATTTCCACACATTATAGACCGTACCAAGATCTACGTTTTCGACAGACCGAAAATATGAAATCCATTCAGAATTTATCTTCCAATTGCAATCTACACTGGAAAACGCATATACAGCAACTTCCGTTGTACACAAATATGCATCTTGGGACAATCGGCATGAGATTGTACAGAAGTACGTGACTGGATCTGTCTTGGATAAAAAAGATTTCGAAAGCTTGCTGAAGTCGCAAAACTAGCTGTGAAGTGTGCGTATTGACCCATTTTATGACGACAAATATATACCGAAATTATTGTGAATAGCAGTTGAGTGAGACAACGAAACCGCATTGCACGGAACGGGTTGCCTGGTGTGAAAGCCCCTACAAATCGATGTCGCATCCACAAAGAAATCTCTCAGTTCTGCGACTCGGCACTGTCTAAGTTTCCTAATAGACTTTTCAGCGAAATATGTTCATTTCTTGCAGACCTGAAACCTGAACGTAACGCCTAATATTAGTGTCATCAGCCGTGAGACCTAGGGTCTAATAAATCTCTACAACGGATCGAGAAAACTATAGAAACTTTTGAAGCAAATGGTGTAACGAACACAGTTGTACGATAACATTCTTATAGGTAGGCCATAGGATGCAACAACTGAGAATCCAGGCTACAGACAGAGTAACGGAGATCGAGCAAATGACTCATGTACAGGTAGTGTTTAAACGAAGGGGAAAGAAACTGAGCAAAACTGACTAGCTGGTTATTGTTCGAACACATTTGAAAATTTCTGTTTCCTGCTTTTACAGTGCGCTACTTTACACTACGCGTGAACAAAGCTGCACGAGTAATGTTCTGAGCAGAGAAAGTAGCAAAATATTTGTAGCCCCCGTGAGGTTATATACTTCTTCATAAGACTTGCAACGGCAGAAGGAATTTCGTAGACGGATCTTTGACACATTCAGTTTCTGTGACTTAACGCCTGTTCGTTTTAGGCCAAGGCCTGGAAGAACGTTATACAACTCTTCGACGACGCCTCATGTAATATACAATCGCGAATCTTATTAAACTTGTAGGAACTGGCGAAGTGCAGATGTATTATAAAGACGAAAGGTCCATTCGTTTGTTGATGCATGTATCTTTAAAGCTGGCTATGCATGAATGCAATGCGGTCGACCGGCTAATCACTACTGTGGCGCCTTACACAGCAGTAATAATTTAAACACTGTTGTACAGCTCCGGTCGCTGCCAGCACTCCTCTTTATTAGGAGGATATTCATAAAGAATCTTCGTAAATAAGCTATTGACAACGTTATCCAATAAGAATGAGCTGTGCGTTAGAAATATGCTCTCATTGCCACTAATACGTAGCAATTGATGAGAGAGGCTTAACGGCGATCACTGAATATTTGACACATTAAAGAAAAAAACACTTTAACAGCGAGCTGTAGATAAGACAAATTCAGATGTCTCATGCAAAGGTAAATGCCTTCCATAAACAGTTTGCTTCTGATCCATAAAAGCTAGTGCACCGCTATGTTTTTTGATTCCGGACAACACTACGAGAAGTGAATCCAGTAACAGAGCAGTGTAAAGATTTTCGTACGATAGTCAGATCTTTACCTTACTACTGGTAGCTGAGTGGTCATTGCGACGGAATGTCATACCTA
The DNA here is from genome assembly GCF_021461385.2 of Schistocerca piceifrons. NCBI lineage: Eukaryota > Metazoa > Arthropoda > Insecta > Orthoptera > Acrididae > Schistocerca > Schistocerca piceifrons. The sequence goes on along the minus strand of NC_060141.1, from coordinate 599,708,733 downwards.
ACGGTCCCGGCTAGGTCGGGGATTTTCTCCGCTCAGGGACTGGGTGTTGTGTTGTCCTTATCATCATCATTTCATCCCCATCGACACGTATGTCGCCGAAGTGGCGTCAACTCGAAAGACTTGCACCAGGCGAACGGTCTACCTGACGGGAAGCGCTACCCACATGGCATTTCCGTTTTATCTTACTGCTATAATCTAATCTGGTGTTGTAAGAAAGATCATCCGTAGTTACATAGCGATGTGACGCAAGGAAAATGCTAAGCAATAAAGAAGGATAAAAATTGATGTAACAACATTATTTGTTGTATGTGCTGATACTTTGAACGACGATTCAGTCTGTAGACATATATCGTAGTGGGGAGTTAGTATTTACATTTCCTTCAGTTTTAAGTGTAGAAACCTCTCCCTCTCCCCGTCTTCCTCCCTCCCTCCCCCTCACTCCCTCACTCGCTCTCTCTCTCTCTCTCTCTCTCTCTCTCTCTCTCTCTCCCTCTCTCTCTGTCTCTCACTCAAACACACACACTCACACAATGTACACAATCATATGTCCTTACCTCAGCTCACCATTGGAACTCGCGTTCATCAGATGTCCCTATTTAGCATAATAACGTACAAAAGTAACTCCATAAGCACATGATATGTGGCAACATGTATCGATGAATGTGGCGTCATAATTACTTAAAAAATAATAAGAACGAGTGATACGAGACAATACTGAAATGATGAAAGGCATGAAAAAGAGCGCCACTGCTACGGTCGCAGGTTCGAATCCTGCCTCGGGCATGGATGTATGTGATGTCCTTAGGTTGGTTAGGTTTAAGTAGTTCTAAGTTCTAGGGGACTGATGGCCACAGATGTTAAGTCCCATAATGCTCGGAGCCATTTGAACCATGAAAAAGAGTGTCAGTATTATTTACGGAACACATCAAGGATGCATAACATGATAAAACCAAAATCAGTACAGAGTAAACACTACTGTCACTTTCGAAAATAAACTATGTGGAAACAGTTACAATTTGACGGAACTTTTTTCCGGTCGCTTTGAAGATTGCTGTACAATGCAATCTTTAAACTGTACAAATGTACCCAAGTGTTTGGTTTGAGCGGTATGACAGGCTACAGATGAGCAAGCAAAATCAAAACGATGTACAACTTATATGTTTAAAATATAAAAACGCTCTTGAGGTTGTATAATATTTATCGAAAACGATATCTACAGACCTTGACCCATAGCACTTTTGTGGCAGTATATAAAAAGAAATAATTAAGGAACTGAGTTCTGCAGAAGGTGCAGGTGTTTTAAACACCGTATTTGATTCCTAAACACATTAGAATTTAACCTCAGCAAGATGGTTGCGTGCTATTACATTATTTTGAAATGCCAGGTACGGCAAGATCTCCTGTAAATCTCTTTACTGAGCACCCGTTTCAACAGATCTGTCCAGTCATCATCGGATTTTGTTACACAATTCAGATCACCCCAAGCTGTTGCCACAGTGTAAAACATATGTATAATCTACTAAGTAAAAAACAGCATCAGTTTTCAAATAGTAGGAAATTAATGTAGATCGGACCGTCTTATGTAAAACGACTGGCTGATTCCATCCCAAGGAAGGGAAGCGTTGAACGTCCTTCTGATAGTATGATTATTCGATGAGGTCGCACACGTTCACTAGGGTTAGGGTATGAAGGAGCTTGTACCCGTCTCGCAAGTTGCAATCGTCGCCGGGCGTTGAACAACAAAGAAAAGTTCCTTCGAGGTACATCGGAGCCCGATAATAAATGCCTCGGAATGAAAACGCATCTGGCCAATTGATCCGGTAGGGTTAAGCTATTCAAACGTATGCAAGCGTCTGCTCTGAGCTGTGTGACCAGGTCGAGTGACATCCGTACCATCTCGATGCGCGGCGGTACTCATTTCACGGGGTTAAGCAGCGCCTACTGTGGGATGATAAATCCGTTATATCACCTTACCGACAGAGTCGTACTAAGACTATGATTATCTCACTAATGAATGTGAAACAGCATTTAGATGAACTGTGTAAAACAACGGAGAAAATAAACAAGCAGCCAGTTTAAAGTCAGATGCTGTGAGAGTGTTGAAAATCAGTGTGCTGGCGGAGGACCGTAGAAAGTGGCTTTCTGGGCTTGGTGAGAGCTTAGAGCGTCGCAATAGCATTTTGTAAACAAGATGGAGGGATTCGCCACGGCAGAATTCCACCGGCAGGCTGGCAGCAGGACTGTCTTGGTGCCACAGGCAATGGTTCTTCCTGCTCAATGTGCACAGCATGCTGCGGTTCACGAGAAACGGATATCAACAGATTTATTAATTATTAATTTATTAATTTAAATTAAGTATGCCCTGATTGGTGTAAAGCACATGGTGGTTCGAAAACAATGCAGGTTTTAATATGTCAAAGTAAGAAGTTAATTCTTTATAAAAAACGCTAGCAAAATACCTAAACATATTCGCTTAACCTTCTCGTTTCAAGTGTGAAAAATGTGAGGCATGTGACCTCTTCTACTGTACTGGTAAGCTAGAACTCTGTCGATGAAATTCCCTAAGACTGTATGAGAAGTTTCCACATCCATTTCGCTGACAACATCTCGAATTTCCTCGTTCACGTCATGGACGTTTCGGTGTTTATTGGTACATACCATTGACTTAAGATGACCCCAAAGAAAAAAATCAAATGACCTTGGTGTCCATTCGTTGATGATCAGCATTGCGCGATCCGCAAACCGCTCATGGAGCGACTGGATTGTTTCCCGCGAAGTATGGCAAGTGACACTATACAGCTGAAACCACAACACTTCAGTGCCGGCCGCGGTGGTCTTCCGGTTCTAGGCGCACAGTCCGGAACCGCGCGACTGCTACGGTCGCAGGTTCGAATCCTGCCTCGGGCATGAATGTGTGTGATGTCCTTAGGTTAGTTAGGTTTAAGTAGTTCTAAGTTCTAGGGGACTGATGACCACAGATGTTAAGTCCCATAGTGCTCAGAACCATTTGAACTTCAGTGTCTATTTCATGCAAAAGAGGCCACGAAAACTACCTTATCGTAGTATGGTATCGGTCTCCGTTGACTGTAGCAGCTTGTCCTCCCTCATCTTCGAAAAAATAAAGGCCGATGTCGCTGCCCGACCAAAAGTAGCACCAAACTGTCGCTCGTTGTGGGTGTGTTACCCTTTCTTCGATCATGCAAGGATCTTATGACCCCCATATACGGCAGTTCCGCTTATTCACGAAACCATTTAAGTGGAAGTGTGAATCATCACTGAATATGATTTTGTCTGCGAAGCTCTCGTTCTCCTGTCTTCCTCTCAGAACCCAGTCAACAGATTGTTGTCTCTTCTGGTGATCCGTCACTTTAAGCTGCTGCGTCAACTGAATATTATAGGGGTCGTAATGCAGGTCACACTGGAGAATTCTCCGTACTGAAGAACAGATTAAGCCCAAATGTTGCGATCGGTGACAAATTGATTTCATTGGACTAAAAGCCACACTGTCACGAACCACCTGAATGTTCTGCTCACTTCAGCCAGAACAGCGACGCCAAGGGGTTTTAAGGTTTACTCTTGAACCCTTCTCAAAGCACTTTTTCATAATTATGCGAACTGTTGAGTCATTCGGAGCCATATTACGCCCTAGAATCGCGCAAAGTCGCCTGACAGTTACTGCAAAACTTTCTCCATTCAGATAAAACGTTTTCACGACTAGCACACGTTGCGCACAAGTGAACTGCTCCGTGGTTACACATGAATGCCATAAATTCAAACTGTATCAACAATCATAATTTTCCTGGAAATACATACGAATAAAAACAATCCGCAACCGACAAACAGAAATTTACCAGCCTTTTCCAAAACAACGATCTTTTTGATCCACCTGATATTATTAGATATAGAAGACTTATATATGAGCAGGCAGTGGTTCCAAGCAAGTCATCTAGGAACGTTACTTATCATTCCTAACCTCAGTTAGTGCATTATACAGAGCGAGGTAGCGCAGTGGTTAGCACAATGCAGTAGCATTCGGCTGGACGACGGTTCAAACACGCGCCTTGCCATACTGATTTAGTTTTTCCGTGATTTCCCTAAACTACATCAGGCAAATGCCGGGATGGTTCCATTGAAAGGGCTCGGCCGATTTTCTTCCCCATCCTTCCCTAATCCGAGCTTGTACTCCGTCTCTAATGACCTCGTTCCTCGTTGTTGACGGGACGTTAAATATTAATCTCTTTCTCCTCCTCAGTACAACATTATAACAATAACTGAACGTAGAGGGGGTTCAAAATGGTTCAAATGCCCTGAGCACTATGGGACTTAACATCTGATGTCATCAGTCCACTAGACCTTAGAACTACTTGAACCTAACTAACCTAAGGACATCACACACATCCATGTCCGAGGCAGGATTCGAACCTGCGACCGTAGCGGTCGCGCAGTTCCAGACTGAAGCGCACAGAACCCCTCGGCCACACCGGCCGACACGTAGAGGGGGTACCAGCTCCTGATCGACTGGCACCAGCGCGCACTATGGGGGCCAACCTCGAGAAGACACCAGTCGAAAGCGATCCCTGTTCCTGTCCCCCCGCAAACTGCGGACGAACAAGACATCGTCGTCGACAGTGTGACAGGTCCAAGTGCGGTCACGCGCAGTATCGCAGTATTGGTGAGATTGTGTTAGTGGTTTCTAAAAGTAAAGGCCATGCATGTCGTGTAAATGTACTGTCATTATTTTAATAAAACACAGCTGTGTCCCGATTTTGCTTCGTTTATTTCATGTTAGGACCCCGTAGTGACCTTTGCGTGGTATTACTACCTGCTAATGTTGCACTTGCTGTATGTAGTGTGCTGAGTGCATCCGCTGTGCGACAGGACGCAGAGTTAAAAGTACAGGTTGGCAATAGTTGTGCTTGTGCATTACAAAGCACTGTTAGGTGCGCTGCATGCACAGGGTACTGAATTTGCACTCACTAGCACAACGCAGTAACAGCATTCCAATTCCTAAATGCTTCACACTACGTATACCTTCTCACATACAATCGTAAATGTTTTGAGCTTTGCTGTTGCAAATAGTGGTAAGTCCTTCTAAAATGGATCAATTATTTAACCATTGCATACAACGTGAGCATACTACCAATTCTGCTCACTAACTCACGTAGCAGTACTTCGAATGGAAAGCATATCTGGCTTCAGACTGTATATACAACAATGCTTTTTTGCAGCTTTTTTAGGGAAACTGACTGCAATGAACGTGTAGTGATAAACAGTCACAGACTTTGTGTTTATCATGGGTTGTTCCCTTAACTATTAGGTTTTATGTGTACACTCCCTGATGTGACTCGAAGTCTCATTATTGCTGGTGTTTACACCTCTGATTTCAGAACACTGCTCCTAGAAGCCCTACCACGCGGTATGTGGAAACAGTGCGATTGGGAAATAGGAGTCAGTGGGTGTCTGTGGGATATATTTGCATGCTCGTCGATGGTGTGCACGTGCACAAAGTGATTTTGACATCCTATCAGGTGTTCCGGGGGCTTCATTTTTTTTTTTTTTTGTCAGATAGTGTACGTCATGAAATGGCCGCGAAAGTAATACTTGAAAAATTCCATATCTTACACAGGTTTAACGATATCAGTTCATCCAGAGAACAGTTTGTGAATGGAACAGGAAGAGCATGAAGTAATTCTGCAGCGCTATGCACTCTCCACCACACATTGCACGATGAATTGTTCAGTACTCAATGGAGAAATCATCTGGACTCTCACCCGCCGTACATTCTCCATTACTTCAACTATACCGTACTATGGTAGAACTAGAAATTTATACAGTAATCGGGAACGGATTTCTAAACACGTTTTGTTAGTGGTGAAAATTTTGTAGCATGGCTTGCCTGAACTGCGAAAATGAACTGGTGTTCCGAAACAGAAAATGATTATTGTCCTATCTATGGCAATGAAAAATTCTTATGATCACTGTGGAAAGTCTGTTATGTACGGAAAATGACTGGTGCAGCTGAAGTAATATTCCGATAAAAAACGATCCGCACAGCCGTTCCCTAACAGAAGGTTTTAACGTGTCCCAGATATTCGGCGGCATCAGTCAATGCCCTTGCATGTCCAAGTAAGTGGAGAAGTTACATAAACCGAGGCGTTGCGTGACAACACATGCTCGTTTCATATTCTGGACTAGAAGCCCGGTATTACAGTCTTAAATTTCCATGTGAGGCCATAGCAAACTTCATATTTACGTTTTTCATTAACAGAATCAGTAAAGAATTGAGGAACAGAATTCAGGGATGTATACCTATTATTATGAGTAAAGAGACCATCTATACTAACTGTAGCGTTTGGATGACTCTGTGATTTAGCCATGTATTTTCAATCAACGTTTCGTTACCTGGACGTAGCCATGCCGCCCAGTTTGACAACCACGCCACCGCAGATAGTTATTTTCAGCCAAATATCAGAGATAACTGGGTAACAGAGAACTAGCAGATAGGATTCCCTTTTGGAAATGTGTGAGAGGGGTCTACGATTTCCGAGTTCCTTACCGTCAATCAAAACCACCTGAAACTTTCTTCGGGATTCGGGATATTGGGAACAATTTTAAATGTTTTGGAATATCTTCTATGTATAAAATGGTAAACTCGATGACTTACACGACATGCAGGCCTTTGCGTTGTGTTGGTCTTACTCTGAACTAGTATAACAGATGAACGGCGGCGAGAACGTAATGCCCATGCCGGCGCATAGATCACCCTATTCGAACAGAGCTCTGGGACCCGGGGACTTAGCATCCTTGAGCAGATCACTTTCAACAGTGTCGCATGTAAACATTCCATAAGACACTGCACAGGTAATAGGCCTAAAATTTGGGGACACTAACTTCATGAAGCCACCTCTACTCACGTCAGCAACCAAATAAAACGAAGGAAACCTCTTCTATCATCATTATTTGAAGCAGTTACCCACAGGTCCATCGCCTCCCCGACAGCGTGCTTCAGTGACCACGATCCCATAGTGCTCAGAGCCATTTGACCACGATCAAAAACGCGACTGTCGTCGAGAAAGCTATTTCAGTCCTGTAACGGCAGTGTCACACTTCAGTGACTAACGAATCCTCGTATTTGAGTTCCTAGTTCAATTTTAAGCACACACTAATTGACGTAACGATTTTAGACGCGAGAGAAAATGGAGCAGCGTGAACCGAATTTCGTCACACCTCCTTTAGCGAAATGATTAATTCTATCGAAGCCTGAACGTGCAGATCATCCATTCCTCTTCCAAAATACTTCGCAAGTAATTCAAGTCCTTGAAAACATCACAGCAGTCAGTTCTATGTATGCTGGTAGGAAACAGATGTCCGTTATATCGAAAACCATCTTCCTTACACAATAAAAGGTATGACTTTCACAAGAATTCTCTCTCTCTTCATGGTAATGAAGTTACCTGCCTTCTTACAGTGAGAAATAGTATTCTAGTATAATTTTAAAATATATACAACAGGAAGAAGAAAGTCAAGAGTGGTATCTTTTATTCAGCAAACATATTTTATAATAGATATGTAGTGCGCTTTCCCACCTATATATACTCCACATATACGATGTCACGTATTATTTTATTTTTATATTTTTTCTTATATGTACTCATCGTTTAATTATTTATTATGGAGGAGAATATTTGTCCGGTGATTAAATTTTAAATCGTTTTATTACTATTGTTTTAAAGTTTATTCTGTAAATAGGCTTTTTAATTATTAGTCCAAATTAAATTGTAATTTTATTAGGTAGAGATAGTTCAGGAAAGTTTGTTACCGTTTGATTAATTATGATCAAATTGTAGTGGTGGTGGTTAGTGTTTAACGTCCCGTCGACAACGAGGTCATTAGAGACGGAGCGCATGCTCGGGTTAGGGAAGGATTGGGAAGGAAATCGGCCGTGCCCTTTCAAAGGAACCATCCCGGCATTTGCCCGAAACGATTTAGGGAAATCACGGAAAACCTAAATCAGGATGGCTGGAGATGGGATTGAACCGTCGTCCTCCCGAATGCGAGTCCAGTGTGCTAACCACTGCGCCACCTCGCTCGGTTTCAAATTGTAGTCATGTGAAAACCAAATTAGGTTTTTCTCACATGCCACCCTAAAAGGAAATCCGTTAGAAGCAGTATTCCTTGACTTCCCAAAGGCATTATATTGAGTACCACAGCTTCGCTTGGTATCGAAAGTACAGTCCTACAAGTTATCAAGAAAAATTTGTAAGTAGATTGAGAATTTCTCTCGATTGCGAGGGCGCAGCATCTTAGGAAGATGTAGAAGTAGTGTCAGTTGTGCTCCAGGAATGTGTGTTGGCGCCCTCGCTCTTTATTTTGTATACTAACGATGTTCTGGATGATAGCAAGAGGAATCTCAGACTTTTCACCGATAATACGGTTGTATTTGCTAACCTTCTGACTGAAGAAAGCTGCACATATATTCAGTCGGATCTTGGCAACAGTGCAAAGTTGTGGGGAGATTCCAGACTTGCTTTGAATGTTCATAAATGTAAAATGTGCGGTTCACAACAGGAAAAAAATGAACTGATCTGTGGCTCACAGTTGGAATCGGTCAACTCGTATCTAGAAATATTTAGGCGTAACATTTTGTAGTAATACGAAATGGGACTATCAGTCTTAAGTAAGGCGAAAGGGCAAATATCATTTCGTTGGTAAAATACTAGGAAATAAATTAGCTCATTTTTTGTAGACCTAGGAAACTATGTGGCATACTTTCTACACTACATAGAAACTGGATTGTACCTATTTTTCAAGTCATACCTGACGATTATATTTTCATTCCTTTAATTCCGTGTTTGTTGATTTTTTCATTGTATTTACGTATTTTATTCTTACTCTACAAACTGTGGAATCAGTCCTCGTCTCGATATATCAGGTGATTACATATGAAGTGCACATACTCACAGGGTCGAATGTGGTCTGTAATTATCGTATGGCAGCGAAGCTTGCTACATATTCTAGTGCGTTAATGACGAAACGATTTACAGCGGAATAAAATTTGTTGCAATATTGTCCACCAGGTGCAAATCTGGCGCTGTGTATGCAAGAAAGACATATAGATTAGGAACGGGATGTGGGCAGAAAATGTCAAACAAGTGAGAACGGAGTAATGTTGATTTCATAATTAACCACCGCTTACACAGTTCATTCAATATGAGCACAGTAGACGTCGAAAAGATGCTGCATCCACACTGGACTCCGTGAGCAGCTGTATGTAGTTACCACCACCCTTTACAATATATTTTTTAATTTTCACTGTCGGACGCGCTAAGAAGTTAATATTAAGGAAAAGTTATTATGCACTAACAGCGTTCTTCATGTGAAGAAGACACCTCGTTAACACGCGCTGTGGACCCTCGCACGCTTCCACGCCTACGCCCTCCACTTGCTGGCATCGAAGCCCGCGTGGAACCTTTGAAGGCTGGCGTCTGGCTGCCTGCCTAATCTCCAGGATACGGGAGCGTACGATGAACTGCGCTAACTATACTTGTAAAAGTACCGTAAGCTACCGTAGACTATCGTACGTAAGAGTAGCCTACCGTAGTTTTTCTAGTAGCCTTGGTCAGTTACGATCCTAGCCGCATTACATGTACGTTACGTGTTATTGTATACCTATCGGATGTTACCTCATTTTGATGTCTTTGTTTCTAAGAAACTCTCTATAGGCAAAATCGCATAAATATTTCTTTCCTTTCGACAACTGGTTTCGATACACTTTGCTGTCATCTTCTAGTCAAAGTTTGTCGAAACCAGTTGTCGAAAATAAAAAAGGAATTATGCGATGTCGTGTGTAGAAAGATTTTAGCAAGTAAAACAGATGGCTTCTTCTCATTTCTCGACATGAGAAAATTCAATCGCTTTGTTTGTGTTACTTGAGTATTAGAAACCAGAAGCGGCGAATTGTCTAGAAACTGAATTAGGATATATCAAGGACCGGGTAACCTGCGGAAAATTTTTGTTTTGCATAGTTATTCTTCTGCCTGATACTTAAAAATAAGCAGTATTCATATCAAAATTTAAATTATTAATGTTTAATTTAGGTTTCATTCGAAAATGGTTGATTTGTAACGAAGGAAGTTGAAGTAAATAATAATTGCAACTCTTGTCTTTGAATACGATGAAAAACGTTCTACTAAGGATTTTAATTTTTGTGCATGTAAACTGTACTTTCATCAGTAGTAATTATACTGGTGACATAGAAGTCCAGGCATAACACGCTCAAGTCATCTTTTTCACCTATTAAGTGAAATTTACGTTTTGTAAGGATATAAAATACACAACTGAGTATTTATGTAGTGTACCAAAACTATCGAACCGTAATTTTTGTCAAGCGCCACTTTACCGCTATGGTATCGGCCCATCACGCCATCATTTTTAACAAATAAAGTTCTTTATTTGGGTTTCGTAAGCCACGTTTAAGCCAAATTTTTTAAATTGATCTAATAACTTAATTGGCAGCTGAGTCCTTTTATCTGACACATAACTTTCATTTTGTTATTGTAAGTCATATATTTTGCATTCTTTTGTAATGTTCTTGCCTGCTATGACTCTGTATAAAAGTGTGATTAATTCACTTTATCAATCTGTAGTTCCAGCTATTGCACGCACTACGTACATTTCATTTTATTAAAGTTTATTAACGAAGGTATGTAGTTTATATGACACTTAACTATTGCACATCAGATAATTTTAAACAGAAACTTGCGAATATTTCATTCACAATCTGCTCATTCATGTCTGCTGAATAACAAGGTCGGCATTCTTAATGAGAGGCGTCGTCAATTGCAACAGATCAGTACATTATCGTGAGTGTAACAGAGGAAACGGTTATAATTTAAATTCCTGAGGAGATGAAAAATCGTGTTTTGATCTATTCTGGAAATATTTCCCTGCCCTTTTGGAATTAGTGTTGAAAAGATTGATTTAGATTGGTGTGAGTCTCGTGCAACTGAAAGATTCAAACGCTGACAAGAAAATGAGCAACAGATTCCAATGATAACGATTCCTGCGATTAAGTACCCCTTATAGCATTCAAAATTGTACTAACAACATATTGCAAAACATATTCGTGATAGTGGATCTGGATGAAATAAATTAGAATTCAGCGGAACGATGTATCAGTGCCAACCACTGAGATACGTTGGACAGAGATGCAGTGAATATATGCTATAGCTCCAGTACGAGGCATACTCAGGTTCACGTTGAGCCGGATATAGGGGTTAGATTCTCTAGATAGGAAATGTTCTCATTTGTTGGTACCTATCCGTCATTTGTTTATCTTGTCGCAGTAGAGGATTAACTAACCACGTAATTCTCCCAGCCGTGCAGCCGTGAATTGAATCTGTGCCCCATATTCCATCAACTACGACCGATGGTTCAGCAATGTTATTGTAACGTACAAATAAATAACTTTTTTCTGCTTCTCAGATAGTTTGGTTTATATTTTCATTCATAATTTGTGCCATTTCAGTAGCTATCCCATGTGACGTTTTCTACAGTCTCAAACTCTTTCTAAAGAGTACAATCTCACCTTGACACATTAATCCTTCCCTAAGCTAGCATAATATACTGTGGTTCTCGCCAGCTTCACATTACCTTCAAATCTCCTTTTAAGAACGACAATCAACCGAACAAACTTTCTTAGGGTATCTGTTGTCTTCAATTGTGAAGAACTGCAGCTCATTGATTGGATTCAATAAGTACGTTATCAAAAAACAAGCTCAGCCACAGCAAAGCATACAAAAAATTTAAACATTTGAACCCCCTAGTTTCTGCCTCAAACCACAATTGTATTTATTCGGTTTTAAGGTACCAATGCCTTCTACGCTTTATCTACACTAATGGATAAAGGAATGCAAGGTGAAAGGTTATGGCGCATGTGCCATCATGTATCATTTCCTATCACTACCATTGTGACATAAATACCTCTGAAGCAGTTAGGCCTTTGTGAGTCATAATTTCAGTTAATTACAGCTCAGATATCGATAATAGGGCACTAAAAACAGGTAGGCCTTGATTAATAAGAGTTTCAAGTAACCCGGATTCCGAAGCAATTCTTAATTTTATTAAAATGGAGCAGGCAGCCCTTCAACAATAAGAGCTTCAGTTAAGTAAAATGACCAAATAGACAACAGGCAGGCCTTCAGTAATAACAACTTCATTTTGGCAAAATTACCAAACAGCAAACATGTAGCCCTTCGAAAATAATAGCATTAGTTAAGCGGAATTACCAAACAGAAAACAGGGAAGGCTTACTTCAGTTAAGCAAATTACCAAATGCAAAACAGGCAGGTCTTCACTAACAACAGCTTCAACTAAATAAAATTACTAAATAGAAAACAACCAGGGCTCCCTACTTGGACTGTCATTTTGCTTCTGCCACCTTTAGAATTTGAAAGAGAGTATTCCAGTCAACATTATCAAAAGCTTTCTCTAAGTCTACAAATGCTAGAAACGTAGGTTTGCCTTTTTTTAATCTTTCTTCTAAGATAAGTCGTAAGGTCAGTATTGCCTCACGCGTTCCAACATTTCTACGGAATCCAAACTGGTCTTCCCCAAGGTCGGCTTCTACCAGTTTTTCCATTCGTCTGTAAAGAATTCGCGTTAGTATTTTGCAGCTGTGACTTAGTAAACTGATAGTTCGGTAATTTTCACATCTGTCCACACTTGCTTTCTTTGGGATTGGAATTATTATATTCTTCTTGAAGTCTGAGGGTATTTCGCCTGTCTCGTACATCTTGCTCACCAGATGGTAGAGTTTTGTCAGGACTGGCTTTCCCAAGGCCGTCAGTAGTTCTAATTGAATGTTGTCTACTCCCGGGGCCTTGTTTCAACTCAGGTCTTTCAGTGCTCTATCAAACTCTTCACGCAGTATCGTATCTCCCATTTCATCTTCATCTACATCCTTTTCCATTTCGATAATACTGTCCTCAAGTACATCGCCCTTGAATAGACCCTCTATATACTCCTTCCACCTTTCCGCTTTCCCTTCTTTGCTTAGAACTGGGTTTCCATCTGAGCTCTTGATATTCATACAAGTGGTTTTCTTTTCTCCAAAGGTGTCTTTAATTTTCCTCTAGGCAGTATCTATCTTACCCCTCGTGAGATAAGCCTCTAAATCCGTAGAGTTGTTCTCTAGCCATCCCTGCTTAGCCATTTTGCACTTCCTGCCGATCTCGGTTTTGAGACGTTTGTATTCCTTTTTGCCTGCTTCATTTACTGCATTTTTATATTTTCACCTTTCATCAATCAGATTCATTATTTCTTCTGTTACCCAAGGATTTCTACTAGACCTCGTCTTTTTACCTACTTGATCCTCTGCTTCCTTCACTACTTCATCCCTCAGATCTACCCATTCTTCTTCTACTGTATTTCTTTCCCCCATTCCTGTCAATTGTTGCCTTATGCTCTTCCTGAAACTCTGTACAACCTCTGGTTTACTCAGTTTATCCAGGTCCCATCTCCTTAAATTCCCACCTTTTTGCAATTTCTTCAGTTTTAATCTACGGTTCATAACCAATAGATTGTGGTCAGAGTCCACATCTGCCCCTGGAAATGTCTTACAATTTAAAACCTGGTTCCTAAATCTCTGTCTTACCATTGTATAATCTATCTGATACCTTTTAGTATCTCCAGGATTCTTCCATGTATACAACCTTCTTCAAACGGTTCAAATGGCTCTGAGCACTATGAGACTTAACATCTATGGTCATCAGTCCCCTAGAACTTAGAACAACTTAAACCTAACTAACCTAAGGAAATCACACAACACCCTACAACCTTCTCTTATGATTCTTCAGTTAAGGCAGCAGCGGGTCTCAGATTACATACCTTGTGAGTGTGGACAATATTAAGTCGGATAAACAGTAACCACGTAGAAAGACGCAGAAAGGAGTATGAGAGGCTGTAAGGCCTCGCTTTAGCTGAACATGCTTTAGAAAATGGCCACCGGATCCAATTTGACGAAATCTCTGTTACGGATCGCACTGTCAGCTTCTGATACTCTGTAATTAAAGAAGCTATTGAAAAAGACACGCCGATGTTACCCTTAACAGTGACGGCGACCTGCACGGAGCTAGATCCAGCGATCGCGTGGTTGAAGCAGGCACATGGAACCCGAGGTCAACCTAAGCCCATGTACTGCGATGACGCCAACACAAGTTACTTCACAGCCGACATCTAGCGAATATCAGGGGCTACCAGCAGCTCACTGGCAGTCATATCTCTTGACAATGGCCAACGAGTGCTTGGCCGAAAGCTTGTATAATTTTAATAACTTTACGCGACTGGAAACCTGTGAACTTTTTATTCACTGACATAGCCGCAAGATTTGGGATTCTTACAGTCGTCTTGTTGTACACATCGGTGCACGTACACTTGTTCATTTTCCTCTGCATCAAATGCTACTGACCATGTGTTACACATTGGAATACCGGTTTGGCTAATATACGTTTTAAGTGCAGCTCAGGGTGTTCAGAAGATGTCTTCTATCAAGTACCATCCAGACTATGAACATCTTCCTTACATCAACCTTCTCCAAGATGTATGGCTGCACATCAAACTATTGTAGAACAAAAACTGACACTTGCCTTACAAGTATATAGGGAGCTATTAATCATGAAATACTGCCAGACATCGCTGCACGACTGCGGTACTCCGTTGGTATGTACTGCAGAAATTTCCAGATCACCATGCTTCGCCTCCTCTGTAAACATGAGCCTTTCCGACAGTACCTCTACCGGCTACAGATGATCCTCTTTCCTTTATGTAATTGTGGCACCGGAGGAGAACATGTACAACACCATTTTCGATAAAACTATACTACCAATTTACTACACTCCTTAATGGTTCGTGGACAACACAATTTCCCTTAGAATAACGTCACTAGTCACAAAGAATAACATGTGATTGCATAATAATTTAATACATATGTTACTAAACGATTTGACCAATTCTAGACGGCCTAGAATCTAAGACAATCTCATCTAGTTTCCTCTAATATTTCCAGAACTTCTTGTTCCGGTACTGATGTTGCGGTATTGATCACTAGACTAGAGAGTTCCCTGTCCTGGACGATGCCTTCTGTCATGTTAAGTCTTCTCAAATCCCTTCTTGTCTCTTCCCGTGGACCTTTTTAATTTGGCAACGAAACTGAAACTTTTCTGCGATGGCCTTTAATTTAGTGAATGTCACTATAAAGCTTCAATCTCCTCTTCCTTATTGTGCCCTTATTGTTGTATATCGCTACGTAAATATTCATTTCTTCTCTTCGTCCAGTTGTTATCTTTAGTTATTTATGGTCCTAATATTTTTCGAAGTATTTTCTTTTCTTTCCTTTACAGTTCATCTTGTTCATGCCTTTCATTCAGTTGTAAGGCATCCAGAAACATAGAGCGGTTCCTGCTTAGCTTCTGATACGCAGAATTTAATTTTTGCGTGGAACGACAATGATCTTTTACACTAGTGGCCATTAAAATGGCTACACCAAAAAGAAATGCAGATGATAAACAGGTATACATTAGACAAATATATTATACTAGAACTGACGTGTGATTACCTTTTCACGCAATTTGGGTGCATACATCCGGAGAAGTCAGTACCCAGAACAACCACCTCTGGCCCTAATAAAGGCCTTGATACGCCTGGGCATTGAGTCAGAGCTTGGATGGCGTGTACAGGTACAGCAGCCCATGCAGCTTCAACACGATACCACAGTTAATCACGAGTAGTGACTAGCGTACTGTGACGAGCCAGTTGCTCGGCCACCATTGGCCAGACGTTTTCAATTGGTGAGAGATCTGGAGAATGAGCTGGCCAGGGCAGCAGTCGAATCTCTGTATCCAGAAAGACCCGTACAGGACCTACAACATGCGGTCGTGGATTATCCTGCTGAAACGTAGGGTTTCGCAGGGATCGAATGAAGGATAGAGCCACGGGTCGTAACACATCTGAAATGTAACGTCCACTGTTGAAAGTGCCGTCAATGCGAAGAAGAGGTGACCGAGACGTGTAACCAATGGCACCCCGTACCACCACGCCAGGTGATACGCCAGTATGGCGATGACGAATACACGATTCCAATGTGCGGTCACCGCGATGTCACCAAACGCGGATGCGACAATCATGATGCTGTAAACAGAACCTGGATTCATCCGAAAAAAATGACGTTTTGCCATTCGTGCAACCAGCTTCGTCGTTGAGTACGCCATAGCGGGCGCTCCTGTCTGTGATGCAGCGTCAAGAGTAACCTCAGCCGTGGGCTCCGAGCTGCTAGTGGATGCTGCTGCAAACGTCGTCGAACTGTTCGTGCAGATGATTGTTGTCTTGCAAACGTCCCCATCTGTTGACTCAGGGATCGAGACGTGGCTGCACTATCCGTTACAGCCATGCGGATAAGATGCCTGTCATCTCGATTGCTAGTGATACTAGGCCGTTGGGATCCAGCACGGCGTTCCGTATTACCCTCCTGAACCCACCTATTCCATATTCTGCTAACAGTCATTGGATCTCGACCAATGCGAGCAGCAATGTCACGATAAGGTAAACCGCAATCACGATAAGGTACAATCCGACCTTTATCAAAGTCGGAAACGTGATGGTACGCATTTGTCCTCCTTACACGAGGCTTCACAACAAGGTTGCACCAGGCAACGCCGGCAACTGCAGTTTGTGTATGAGAAATCGGTTGGAAACTGTCTTCATGTCAGGACGTTGTAGGTGTCGCCACCGGCGCCAACCTTGTGTGAATGCTCTGAAAAACTAATCCTTTGCATATCACAGCATCTTGTTCCTGTCGGTTAAATTTCACGTCTGTAGCACGTTATCTCGATGGGTGGCATTTTTAATGGCCAGCAGGGTATTATATCGAGTTTGGGTAACTTTTTAGCTCCTGACCAAAGTCTGATTTAATTAACATGATTACAACATAATGTAAATGTTTTATCGTACGCTTCGATTTAGGTGTGTGAATAATCGAATTATTTAATAAAATATGTGTTGCTCACTATATTGTCTCGTATTTCGTGTATGAGGCTGGCTGAGGGCATCATGTTCGAAAGGCACAAATAAAATTAAAAAATTAAAGAATGTTGAGGAGACAACTCGGCTTCACCACAGTGAAATTGAGGTAATGCAGACACTTCGTACAGGTTTATGTAAGAAGATTAGCAGAGCGTCTTCCGCACTCCGCAGCCCGTGCTCTAGCCGCCGCGTCGTTAGGTGGTGGGCCCTGCCCCGGCTGCAGCCACTATTTGTGTCAGGTGCCAGGTGGGGAGCGCCGCGACGGCTGCTATCGACGCCACAGACGTGAAAAACGGGACGCAGCTGGTCCGGTCGCACGACCGCGCTGCCCTCCGCCCCCCGACACAAGATCGACGCGAGTGCGACACCCGCCCGGTCACAGGCCACAGGACCCTCACAACACCTACCCGTCCGCCACGTCTGACGCGTTCAAAGTCGCGTACACAGGATGACTTTCCATTCTGTACGTATAACCGTACTTTGCGGGCAAGGCGTGTCAATTAGCATCACATTAATTAAAATCGGCGATAAATAGACTTTACTTTGGAAGAATTAAAACGGGGAAAGTAATACGAAACTTTAAGAACTGCACAGTATTACTAAGAAGCAATATAATGAAAAGTAATAAAAAGCAAAGTAGGAAAGACCAAGTGGGACAGGAAGATATGGGGGCGCGTTTGTTTTTTAACACATATAAAAGAACATGTAACACATTATTGAGCTCTCTACCTTCAGTTATCGCGGTCGGGCTAGTCGATGAAAAAGTGGTACGCGACTGCGAAATTCGTTAAGGAGATTTTTTAAAGATTCTTCAAACACGTTTAAAATACATTACGTGTGACGAAGTGATCAGAGACGTTTATTGTCGCGTAAAGTGAAAATGATTCCGACAACATAATTCGAACTTTGTGTTAGCTGGGAAAAGTACTCTTGGGAAACTATTATGGTTGTGGAACCCACGAAAGTTGTACTCAAAGGAAAGCTATAGTTTACGTAATTCTACATTTTATGAAATTGGGAAACGCGTGTGCGCGGAGCATTAAGAGAATCTTATCCTTGGACGGATGCGGGGGTAACTGATACAAACAACGCGCCAGCATAAAAATAGTTCGCTTATTAACTACCAGATATTAATTAACAGGGACCTAAAATACTAAAAGCAGTGCATACACCGTTAAATTGAACCCTGCGTGTGAAATACAATCGCATCGAACATTTCGAGAGCGAAGAAGAGACATTTAAGTGCCGAATTGAGAGCCTGGGTCGTGTCGATACTTGGACATTATATGACACGCGTTATTCAGAACACGATATCGACCATTCTAATACTGAAAAGAAGGATAGCATCATCACCTCCGAATCCGATTCATATTTCATATTTAGTTAGTGAAAAGAAAAGTGTTAATAAACAAACTACATTTCAATTTTATCCACGATTTCGGCTACATTACATAGTCTTGACTACATGATAAACAATATCTGTGGAAGCTGTATACAACGTATCGTCATAATATTTAGCCAACCAATATTGTGAGACACCAAACATGTAAATGCATGAAATTGTTCTAACAGCGGATGTGTAATGTGTGAGTGCGACGAACTATGTTGAGAAACTGAACATCCATTACGTACTTGCATGTTTATCTGCGAAAATGGTCTTTGTCGTTACATCAGCAAAGAGTTCGAATAGAATCGCTGGAACAGTGCAAACCATTCAGATTAATCTAACATCTAAATATGCATAATGCTGGTATCACCAGGATGTGTTCTTTCTCCTCACCCCCGGGCAGTAATTGAATTAAGAGTCAGCCGGGAGTAACATTTAAATCAATTGACGACCCTTGAGCTAACGTCACGAATTTTCAAACGTCCGCTGCCATGTATGAAGTCGAGTGACACCACGAGTGTTAACGTCGATCGAGGGGTGTCGTCGTGATCGTATTGAATGACATTGAGTGGGCACATGTGGAAGATGTCATGTAGTAGACAACTTGATTTTGAAAGGAATTCACAACTATGCATACATACAAAATGTTATTGAGAAGGCTTATACAGGTAGTAGAGGTGTCATTTAGTAGCAAGATACTGTAATATTCTTGCCATAGATACACTTTGGCCTCCTATTTGATTTCCACTTTCTCTAAAAGTGACGGCCAATACTCACACAGCAAACGGCCCATCAGAAATCAGAGTCTTGCCACACTCTAATCGGTATATCTGGCGTTATTTCTGCAGCTACGGTAACAATTCGACCTCATAGCTCTCAGAGACGCACAGGTAACGGCCGGACGTACTTCCGGTTTCAGCGAAACACAAAAAAAAAAAAAAAAAAAAGATGTTAACAGTGAAGGGTGGTGAACGGGGCCGCCATGCAGCTGGTCGCCCTCGACCACTAACACGATCTCTCATTATCGAGAGTATCTCGCTCTTACTCAGGTAGTTAGATGGTGCTCCGTCTTGTTGGAATGGAATGTGTCATAATGATCATCGGCATGTGACTGTGAGAAAACAGTTCCAGCATATCCAGGTACATAAAACAGTTTACGGTTTTCTCGTGAGAAAAAGAAAGCTCCGTACATCTTAGTCATACTTAAATTACACGAAAACATTCACTTCGGAGCTATGACGGATATTTCCCACGTATAATTTTTTGCTTCTCACTGACAAAATCCGGTAATTTTGTTTGTTAACCTTGCCACTGATAAGTAAAAGCCATGTACCAAGTAATGTCTCCTCTTCATCAATCCAATGTAACATTTCTGCACAAAACGCGTTGGTGCTTCCTTATCTTTATGTGTGATGACGTGTTACAATGACCTTTGTATGGTATCAGGCGCAATATTTTTTCATAACGCTCTTTTATCAATCGATTGAGGAACTCCAATCTCCAAGACGCTCGATGCGTTGATTTCTTGGTACCGCGAACGGAACTCTCTCTCTCTCTCTCTCTCTCTCTCTCTCTCACTTGCTCAATGAAACTCATAGAAACTCGTGGGCGACCTGGAGGTTTGTTATAATGAATACTACAACCAGTTTAACGAAATTTTGATACCAGATGTAATTGCAGATTTACTATAATTACATTCATTCCCTATATCCGACTTAGTTTCTTCCATCCAGAACACACAACCAGAATATTCATGTCTGGTGAGATTTGACATTTTGATTTTCAACTTTCTGTAGTTCCTAGTCACGTATTTCGATTCTGCAACTATAACTGAATGAAACTTGTTCTACAAGATGCCACTTTAACCACATAATTTTCAATTTTTTGTCGTTGCTAATGATGTAATGACCCGTCCGCCACGTATGACACGTTCAAAGTCGTTTATACATGATGACTTTTCATTCTACGCGAAATTTCTTACGTAGACAGGGCGGTTCTAAAAGAACTTTACAACTTTGCATACATACATAATTTTATTGAACCGATGGTGTAATGAAAATTGATATATTTTGCAACAAGACGGCATCTTAAGCACGTGTGTAAGCAGTCACAACATAATTCCTTATGTAACTGAAGTTGTGAAGTCATTGTAGAATCACGATGTATTTGCTACTGAAACCAATCTGTTGATACAGAACCAACACAGATCCAGAAAACACATTGCTCTTGAGAATGGGAAACTGGCTCTTCATTCACATGATGTATTGAGTATTATCGACAGGAGATCTCAAGTATAACCCTTGTTTCTAGTCTTCCAGAATGCTTTCGACACCACTCCTCACAAGCGTCTTCAAATCAGATTGCATGCTTGTGGAGTACCAGCTCAGTTGCGCCATTGGATTAGTGTTTTACTCTCAGGAAGCTCGCAGTTTTTAGCAACTGACGGGGATTCATTCAGTGAAACTTTTAGCGTTGGATTTGGTTTCAGGCAAGGGGCTGTGAAGACGTGAGATCAGCTTAACAACTACTTTATCGAACATTAAATCTTCTTGACAACGGAACTTTATTTGTAGCGCCGTATAGCTAATAACACCAGGCAAAAAGATGCAGGGTATTCGTTGTGACTGCCACAGTGACGTGCTAACCGATCGCAAGAGGCAAATCATGTGTGAAGCTATTGAAATGTTCTGACGACGCTATGGAGGGATGCGAAGACAAGGCTTAGCTGGGAGTTAAGCGAACCATTTTTATTATTTTCATTATTCTTCACAACAACATCCACGTTCATTTTGCGTAAGGTATATTCATGCCTTTTCTTTGGGCTATACAATCTCGCTTCGCTCCTCTATATACTTCTGACATGGTACGCAATGAGTTCTTCTTGTTTCCTTTAAAAAGAAACCACTGTGTGACAAAAATTTCCATATTGACGCCGAGGTGATTTTCGAAGTGGAACGTTACGTGACTTTTTTTTTTTTTTTAGATGTTCCTGATAGATCGTGGGAGGACTGAACAAGAAGCAGCTGGAAGAGAATTTGAAACGTGAAACTGTGTGAGTATTGGTTACAAATATTGAATGTACAGAACTATCAGCAGAATTAACAGTGGAGGAAACACGTTTACGAGGATTTTTGGAAGAAGAAGATGTAGATTTATGGGACTTCTGATGAGGACTAGCCGGCCGCGGTGGTCTCGCGGTTAAGGCGCTCAGTCCCGAACCGCGGGACTGCTACGGTCGCAGGTTCGAATCCTGCCTCGGGCATGGATGTGTGTGATGTCCTTAGGTTAGTTAGGTTTAAGTAGTTCTAAGTTCTAGGGGACTGATGACCACAGTAGTTGAGTCCCATAGTGCTCAGAGCCATTTGAACCATTTGATGAGTACTTCAGGAGTAGTTAATTTGGCACTACAGGCATAAGTACAAAAAATGTGGAGTGTTTCACTAAAATTGCAATACAGGATACAAATTATGGTGAGAGAAATAAATGTAAAGCGACTGAACTTAACAAGTGGAACTACAAAATACATAAGATAGTTTCTTATATTTAACTGTTTGGAAATTTGCACCAAAAGAGAACCAGGTGGTACCCGATACTTGGTTAAGACAAACTACACACATAAAACAAAACAGACACTGTCCCTTTGATTGTTCAGAGATGTCACTAAGCCCGCCCAGAGATGTAAACAACCATGCACGCGCAACGCCTATTAGACGGAGGGGGTCCGACGACCGATCAGTTCCAGTTATTCTATCAGAAGGAGGCACACGGCTCGCGTTGTCTGTAGTTCAACCATACCTAGACGGTCAATACCGCGGTACCACCGCCTCCGCACTGTTGCATTGTGCCAGGAAGGGCTCTCAACAAAGGAAGTGCCCAGCTGTCTCGGAGTGAACCAAAGCGATGTTGTTCGGACGTGGAGGAGATACAGAGAGACAGGAACTGTCGATGACATGCGTCGCTCAGGCCGCCCAAGGGCTACTACTGCAGTGGATGACCGCTACCTGCGGATTATGGCTCACAGGAACCCTGACAACAACGCCACCATCTTAAATAACGCTTTCCGTGCAGCCACAGAACGTCGTGTTACGACTCAAACTGTGGGTAATAGGCTGCATGATTCCCAACTTCACTCCCGACATCCATGGAGAGATCCATCTTTGCAACCACGACACCATGCAGCGCGGTATATATGGAACCAACAACATGCCGAATGGATCGCTTAGGATTGGCATCACGTTCTCTTCACTCATGAGTGTTGCATATGCCTTCCACCAGACAATCGTCGGAGGTGTGTTTGGTAGCACCCCAGTCAGGCTGAACGATTTAGACCCACTGTACAGCGACCTCAGCAAGGTGGAGGTTCCCTGCTGTATAGGAGTGGTATTATGTTGGGCCGACGTACGCCGCTGGTTGTCATGGAAGGCGCCGTAACGCTGTATGATACGTGAATGCTATCCTCTGACCGATAGTGCAACCAAATCGGTAGCGAGGCATTCATCTTCATGGACGACAATTCGTGCCCCCATCAAGCACATCTTGTGGATGACTTCCTTCAGGATAACGACATCGCTCGACTGGAGTGGCCAGCATGTTCTCCAGACATGAACCCTATCGAACATGCCTGGGATAGATTGAAAAGGGCTGTTTAGGGACGACGTGATCCACCAACCACTCTGAGGGATCTACGCCGAATCGCCGTTGAGGAGTGGGACAATCTGGACCAACAATGCCTTCATAAAATTGTGGATGGTATGTGGCGACGAATACAGGCATGCATCAATGCAAGATAGCGTGCTATTGGGTATCAGAGGTACCTGTGTGTACATCAATATGGACCAACACCTCTGAAGGTCTCGCTGTATGGTGGTATAACATGCAATGTGTGGTTTTTATGAGCAGTAAAAAGGGCAGAAATGGTGTTCATGCTGATCTCTGTTCCAATTTTATGTACAGGTTCCTGAACTCTCGGAACCGAGGTGTTGCAGACTTTTTTATGTTTGTAGTTCTTTGCTTACACTTTTGTCTTTAAAAAATCATTTTTGTGTCCACATCTGACACTCCTTGTAATCGCTGCAAAAGGTGGAGGGGTCACTTGCAGCCGTAACATTCGTCATGAAGTGGAATTCCTGAAACCCTCATATTAGACCTCTACCGAGCAGTGGTTTGCACACTGGACTCTCATTCGGGAGGACGACTGTTCATGCCCGTCTCCGGCCATCCTCATTTAGGTTTTCGTGATTTCCCTAAATCTTTTCAGGAAAATACCGGGACGGTTCCTTTGAAACGGCACGGCCTGTTTCCTTGCCCATTCTTCCCTAATCCGAGCGTTTGCTCCGTCTCTAATGACCTCGTTGTCGACGGGACTTTAAACACTAATCTCCTCCAATATTAGACCTTCTTTCATCATTTTCTTCGCCGACCAAATTGGAGACAAAAGCCTGCACCGAAAATAGTCTTTTGAATATATCGCATAACGGCTACGTACGCTGATTGAATTTACAGTAGACTGGAGGCATCTAATTCCGATGAAAATCATATGAACCGTTCTCAAGTTATGTATCCTGCCAATTTGCAAAATACGCTTTCTAGAGAAACGCGTGTAAAGTTTTGGATAACATTTTTGTAGCTAAGTTAAACATACCTCTAGCCAGTGGTCGCTGGAGCGTACAGCAATTATTCCGCATCCAAAAAGAAGCCATCCTCCATAGTCTTCGTCGCCGTGGTGGTCCTGCTGGCCACATTGGCGGCTCCTGTCATCCGCTGCTTTTTTCGCTCAATACACTTTCTGTGCGCCTTTGAGCAGAAGTTCTGAAAGGCTGATCCGACCTCAAGTTTGAGCTATGGATAGGAAAAACCTACACCGGTATTTTAGGTCCCAATAACCGGTATTTTTCGGTACTTATTTGTGTCGGTTATAAATGGAGTTTTTCATTTAATACTAATAACCGCGTAAAAAACGAAATATTGGCTAGCCATTGCAGCAGTAATAAAATTTTACCAAGTAAACAAACATTTTAAAAAAAGAAATACCTTTTATTCACAAAATTTGCATGGTTTGAAATATTACGTTATTATAGAAAATTGAAAAAGCAGTCAGTGCTGTTTTAGTAACAATGCCGACAGAAACGAGCAACATACACATGACATAAAAATTGAAACAGGACTTGTGAAACAATAATGAGTCTGTTGCTGTGTGGGTTGGCTTAAGGTACACGGGCACATGCAGCGTGCAAGACTTGCCACTTCCAACCCCCCTCCCATCCCCCACCCCACCTCCGATCTTTACAGTAGATTTTCGCTATGATAGTCGGACATCCGTTGTATTGCAGAATGGCACCAACCCCGAAATACGAGAGTTGTCCAGAAAGTAATGCACTGCGTTTTTTCTTCCTTCAACAATTCTTCATTGAACACAATGAAAATTACACACACGTCAGAATGGCGTTATATCTACACACCCTATATTTCCACTTAATCTGCATACCGTTCTATGGCCTTCCTCCAGAGCGAAAGAAAGGCGTGTATGCCCTATCGGTAACAATCCTTGTCCTGGTGGGGGGGCCGGGGGGTGGCGGTGCTTTACTGTGTGAATCACCTCCTCATCGTCTTCAAAATATCTTCTACGAATAGCGTCCTTTAATGGCCTAAACGAGTTGAAGTCCGAGGGCGCTAGGTCAGGGCTGTAGAGTGGATGGAGTAACATTGTCCATCCCTGTTTTGCAATGTGTGCAGCAGTCCTTAGATTTTTGTGGGGCCGAACGCTAACGAGTTGCAGCAAAACACCTGGGCTGCTGTGGCGCCGAAGTCGCTAGAAGTGCGTCTCGAGTTTTGTTAACGTGTTGGCACATGCTTCTGAATTAATGGTACCGCCTCTTTGCCTCTTGGCATCACATCGATAAGAATCACACCTTCACAGTCCGAGAACACCGTGATCATGACCTTACGGGCAGAAGCAATTGCTTCGAAATTTTTCTTCTTTGCCCGCCTGCTTGGTTGAGTAATAACGTGCTTGTCTCCCATGCAGCGGGCTCGGGTTCGATTCCTGTCCATGTTGGAAATTTTCTACGCTCCGGGACTAGGTGTTGTGTTGTCCTCATCATTTCATCCTCATCAAGCCGTCGACGGAAATAAGACTTGCACTCGGCGGCCGAACTTCTCCGTATGGGGCCTCCCGGCCAACAATGCCACACACGCGTTCCATTTTTTTTTTTTTTTCTTATTCTTCTTCTGTGGGGAGAATGGCGCCATTCCATCAACTGTTGTTTTGCTTCGGGCTCAAAATGATGAACCTAGGTTTTATCATCTGTCACAGTCCTGGCCAAAAAAGCCTCCCTCCTCAGCTCCAAAACGTTGCAACAAATCAAGACAAATATTTGCTCTGATCTGTGATCCACCGTTAGACACAGCAGGACCCATCTTGCACACACTTTAGAATATAATTGCATCCACACTTCCTCTGCTGCTGGACAGATGCAGCACCAAATGCCCAGTCATATTGCGTCTGTCTTTGCGAATGACAACATCCGCTCGCTGCAACATGTCAGTTGTGACAGCCGTAGATGGTCTACCCGACCGCTGCAAATCGTGGAACTCCTCCAAACCGCCTTCTGTTGACCTCACGCCCCGTGACCAGCGATTAATTGTACTTCTGTCGACAGCAGATGCTCCACAGACTTTCTACAAGCGCTTGTGAATATTCCCCACAGTTTCTTTCTCTGCAATGAGAAATTCAATGATGGCACGTTGCTTGTAACGTAAATTACCTACAGACCCCATTTTGAAACTGTCCTGCAACTACACTATCTGTCGGAAGGGACGGAAACTCGGCACGCTCATTCAAAAAGCTTCAAATAGTACATACGTAATGCTTCGCATTCGTAGTGTTGATTCGGCTGAGAAAAAAATTCGGTGCATTACTTTCTTGACAAACCTCGTATTTTTACGAAGTCACGTAGTAGTGAAGTAGAATACTTCAATACTTCATTTCCTTTTAAAGATCAAACATTTCTCAGCCATTTCTGTGATATAAAAGAGGAAGGAAATTATGGTTACAGCAATAAATTAAAAACTTAACAACAATTTGTTCATGGTATACAATAAAATATAAACTATGTGATATGCTACCCGTATTTACAGATTATGCTTTTATCTTCCTGTGGCCTTGAAAACGGCCAAATTGAGACGAAAAATAAAATTCTTCTACTAGAATTTTCAGTCTGCACCACTGACTATTTCTAATGTCCAAATAATGGTATGATCACCAATTACAACGTGATCTTTGAGCAGAGTTTCAAAATGTTAGGATAATTAGGAGAGTATTTATGATTTTTATTTACAAAAATTGTGAACGGTGGATCGACTAGGTTTTCTTTCATTTTTTTATTTTGTTTCTATGTACCTTCAAGTAGAGCAAGTGAAAATTTTCCAGTCTTCGTTGGATTGGCACGTTTAACAGGAAACAATGCGATTAAAAAACCAAAAATTGGTTATTTCAGAAAATGGCCGGAAAGAAAAAAAAAACCGAAAACCGGTTGTTTCAGCGGAAACAGCGATTCCTAGTTCTAGCAGGTTCATAATTTCCACAATGCCTGTTAGACCGTTGTAGAAATTACATGTCTACTGATTTGTTTCCCCTGTGAATGGTTTTCTGAGGCACTTTTTGAAGAATCGTCGTGTAAATCGATAGCAAAATTTCTGGCGGACTCGGGACTAGCATTACAATAGGGTAGACATCGTAGAGACCATTTATTATGAAGATAAGAAGGTACACTTTTCGACCTGAAAGTTGCCTGGTGTAAAATCTGCTTCTTCTTGTCTGCAGCAGAGGGAGAGCCTGTCACAGCCGAGCTCCCTCGCCACCGGCCGGCCGCCGCCGCCCCCTCGCTGTGACTGCCGCGGGCCGGCGCGCGGCGTGCCTCTGGTTCGCGGCCGGGCGCGCGTGCGGCGGCGGCGGTAGACCGTACGCCCCGCGTCCGCCAATTAGGACATCGCTGCGGCCGAGCCTACCTGCGCCGCCGCCTAATTACTCGACGTGCGGCCGCGGCCGGTATGTGGCGGAGGCCGGCAGCACCCCGCAAACACCGGCGGTCTCCCGCCGCTGATTGGTTCCGCCATGGCCGTGGCGCGTGAGGCGCGCACCTGCCCAAGAACCGCCGGTGAGTACACTGGGCAGTCAGGCACTCACGCTACGAGGTATACCACCACCTCACTAATAAAGTACTACCCGTACCCCCTCTTCCTCCTTCGTCTTCATAATTTCCTTCGTGCCTCTGCATACTACTCACTTCCCTTTCTCATTGTTTCCAGTTGCTCTAGTCTTGGCCTCTACAAAAACGGTAACTAATACCTCATCAGAAAAACGTATTACTCCCACTTACACATACAGGATGTCTCTGTTCTATACCCACTTTGCTGCCACGTTCAGGTGTAGGGGAGTTTCGATTATTTTGCAGTAAGCAGCTGACCCACACATACACACAGACATTTCCTGTCTCTGTCTCTCTCTCCCTGTCACACACATACAAACACACACACATATATATATATATATGTGTGTGTGTGTGTGTGTGTGTGTGTGTGTGTGTGTGTGTGTGTGTGTGTGCGTGTGTGTGTGTGTGTGAGAGAGAGAGAGAGAGAGAGAGAGAGAAAGAGAGAGAATGTGTGTGTGCATGTGCGAGTCAACTGGTTACTGCAAAATAATGAAAACTCCCCCACATATGGACATGGTAGCAAAGTGGTTATTATAGAACAGAGACATCCTGTATGCGAAAATCAGAGTATTATATATTGTGCTCCATTTGCTCAGGCCATACACATAATATGTGTGTGTGTGTGTGTGTGTGTGTGTGTGTGTGTGTGTGTACAAGATCTCCTTCAAAACCTCTGGACTGATTTCAACCAAATACAGCACAGAAACAGCAGCGCTCATGACTATGAGCACTGTGAGATTTACAGCCTCCTAGCTCCAATAGGTGCAGTGATACGGGCAGAAATGTGTT
The DNA here is from genome assembly GCF_021461385.2 of Schistocerca piceifrons. Taxonomy (NCBI): domain Eukaryota; kingdom Metazoa; phylum Arthropoda; class Insecta; order Orthoptera; family Acrididae; genus Schistocerca; species Schistocerca piceifrons. The sequence continues at coordinate 599,680,272 of NC_060141.1, read as the reverse complement.
TCCCAAAAATGTTCAAATGTGTGTGAAATCTTATGGGACTTAACTACTAAGGTCATCAGTCCCTAAGCTTACACACTGCTTAACCTAAATGCAAACACGCACACCCATGCCCGAGGGAGGACTCGAACCTCCGCCGGGACCAGCCGCACGGTCCATGACCGCTGCGCCTTAAACTGCTCGGCAAATCCCGCGCGGCTGTGTTTCTCCATCCCCACAGTGTACAGACTGCCACGCACAACAACTACATAGTGTACGTACAGTATCAGCCCACCAGATCAACCTGCTTGGTAAAGGAGCAAGAAATGCCTTTCTGGGACCGGACATGTAAGCTGCCCTGTGTGACAGGGCAGTCGCTTTGGAGTAGTATTGGCCTGCTTTATCAACTTGTTTTGCACAGTAGCCTATAAACCAGGGGAAATAAATGTCTTTCAGGCCCTTGCATAGCAGGAGAGTTCCGGGACTGGTATTGGCCTCTTTTTTTATTGAATAACATTGCAGGGGCTGAATATGCCTACGAGGATGGGTGGGGAGAGGTTGAGATGGATAGATGAGGGGCTGGGCAGAAAGGGGGGCAGGAGGAAATGGACAGGGAAGTGGCGGAGAGGGAGATGCATAAGGCTAGTAGAAGGTGTAGAGAGGTGGTGGGCTCGATAGAAATGAAGAGTGACAGTTAGAGACGGAAAGAGTGGGACTACATTATTGCCAGAGGGAGGGGGAGAAAGATGTGGTCATAAGAGGGTTGAAGGACCAGTATAACTGATGGGGAAAAAGGTGTTTCAGACTCTTTCGATCAAATATATAAAGATGATATATCACAATACGGGGAGAAACTTGTGGTTGCAAAACATTCCCTGACGTTTCCTGGCGACACTAGGCGTCTTTTGATGACGCCATACGTGGAACGACAAGATTTCACCAAACTAGCAGGGTGTACTGACCAGTCGGCTACTGGCAGAGTTATTTTCAACAATGAAACCTTTAGAATGAATATTTATTAGCAGAGAAAATTATTTCGGAACTGAATCGGGACCTTTAATTTGGTGGGACTAGCGCCATTCGCACGAAACGGATGACTACATTATAAGCAACATGGAAGGCATATACACACCGCTGAGAGCCTATTCCCTGCGATCTCTCTGGGGCATAACCAATACCAAGGAAAGTCTAACGTCATCAGGAAGTGTCAGTGCAAATTTTGCCTTTGGTCTCTAAGAAAATTTTTGCCCAGGATCCTTTAGCCATAGATTTTGAATCAACCTATACACTGATGAGCCAGAACATTATGTCCACCTACTTATAAGAATGATGGTCCACCTCTGGATTAAAATTCAACAGGGATTCTGCGTGCCATGAATTCAACAAGTACTTGATAGATTTCCACAGGTTTGTGGCACCATGTTGGTATGCACAGGTCACAGGTAATTTATGGTAAGTTGGTTTGTGGGCACAGAACTGGAGCCCAGTAGCGTCCTAATTGGGTTTCATCGGATTCAGGTAAGTCGAATTTGATGGCCAAACGTGAGTTCACTATCATGCACCTGAAACCATAGCAGCACGATTCTGGCATTGTGATAGGGACGGTTATCATGATGAAAGATGCCACCACTGTTGGGGAACAAGTCAGGCATAAGAGGTTACAGATGGTCGCTAATAATGTTCAAGTAGTTCACAGCTGTCCAGATTTCTACCACAGGTCCCATCGAAGCCCATGTGAATGTCTCCCATAGCATAATACTACTCCCAAAAGCCTGCGTCCGTGACTCATTACGTTTCGAGCAGACGTTTACTTGGATGACGAAGTATCTAGAGACGACCATCGACCTGTACTTTGTCGTCAGATTTGTCACGTATCGCCGCCTATCCTTCTTTAGAGAGCGGGCTAGCTTTTGGCCCCTGTGTTCTGTGATGAAGTGTGGACGTCGAACTTCTTGTGAGTGATGTTGTGGCATACACGATACGAATTTTGGTAAACAGAGGTGCTACCTCTGGCAGCAACAATGGCTCTAGCCTTGTGGGCATCCAGTCGAGATGAACTAGGATGACAGTTATAGGAAACTAGCAAGGTCATCCAATGCTGCTTCAGCTCTGTGCTTGAATTTATAACTGTAGTGGCTGATGAGTGGTAGCATGGCAATCTCTCGTTAAACCATCATGACGTGTTTTCAGTAGGTAAGAGGTATGGAGGATATGCTCGCCAGGACAACAGTCACGCTCTTTTTGCGCTGAGGTAGGCCAGGACAGTATGGACAACTTGCGGCATTGTCTGATACTATTGGGAGAAAAATACTTCCTCTGCTTCTCGAAGATAGGGAACAGCCACCGATATTAGCACAAAAATGTAACGGCTAATGCATCGGATAAGCGAACCAGAGGCAGCATGTAACATCATTCAAGAAGCTGAGCGTGATGACAAACGCAGTCTGGCAAGTTTCATACTCCTCTCAGCTTACACATGCGGACATGTCACGATGCTTCACTCAAAAAGAGGACTCGTATAGGTACAGTGTTGACGTTATTCACACCAGGAGTCGGTGCACGTCTTTCTGCTGCCGCATCAAGAACAGCGGAAATAACGGTCGTTGCGCTGTCGATGGTGGTACACACGTTGTCGCATTACCCGCTTGACTACTTGTCATGGTAAGAGCGTGTCTATTTCCTGACTGAAGGTATGTGACGTGCCTGTACTATCCTACACGATCGAGTAGACAATATACTGTGGTGGTAAAAGTCATGTGATACCTATACGCACGTATACAGAATGCGGTAGTATCGTGTACGCCATGTATAAAAGGGCAGTCCATTGGCAGAGTTGTCATTTCTACTTAGTGGATTCACGTGGAAAGGTTTCCGACGGGATGATGCCTGCACGACGGGAATTAACAGACTCTTAATGCGGAATGGTCGTTGGAATTAGAAGCATGGGGCATTCTACTGCGGAAGTCGTTACAAATTCAATATTCGGAGATCCAAATTGTGAAGAGTGTGGCTACAATACCAAATCTGAGGCACTGCCTCTCACCACAGACAACGTAGTGGCCGACAGCCTTCACTTAACGACCGAGAGCAGCAACGTTGGGGTAGGGTTGTCAGTGCTAACAAAGGAGCACCACTGCATGAAATAACTGTAGAAATCAATGTGGAACGTACACTAGCGTATCCGGTAGGACACTGAGGCGTAATATGGTATTGATGGGCTATGGCAGCAGACGAATGCCACGAGTGCCTTTGCTAATAGTACAAAATTGCCTGCAACGCCTCTCCACGGCGTGTGAACATATCGGTTGGAACCTAGAGGACTGGAAAATTGTGGCCTTGTCAGATGAGTCCCAATTCGAGTTGGTAAGGGCTGATGTAGGATTCAAGTGTGGTGCACAACGAACGGAGCCATGGACCCAAGCTGTCAACAAGGCACTGTGGAAGACTGAGGTGTGTCCACAATGGTTTGAGCTATGTTTACATTGAATGGAGAGGGTCCACTAGTCCAGCTGAACAGATCATTGACTGGAAATCGTTGTGTTCGGCTACTTGGAGACCATTTGCAACCATTCAGCACTGAAATTTTTATGGATGGCAATGCGTTATGTCAGTGGGCCACAATTGTTTGCGTTTAGTTTGAAGAACATCCTGTTCAAAATGTTAAAATGTGTGTGAAATCTTATGGTACTTAACTGCTAGGGTCATCAGTCCCTAAGCTTACACACTACTTAACCTAAATTATCCCAAGGACAAACACACACACCCATGCCCGAGGGAGGACTCGAACCTCCGCCGGGACCAGTCGCACAGTCCATGACCGCAGCGCCTCAGACCGCTCGGCTAATCCCACGCGGCAAGAACATTCTGACGGTTCGAGTGAATGATCTGGCCATTCCGATTCTCCGACATGAGCCCCATCTAACATTTATGGGACTTAATCTAGAAGTAAGTTCTTACACGAAATCCTGTGCCGGCAGCACTTTCACCACGACTACGGAGGACGTGTGGCTAAATGTTTCTGGAGGGAACTTTCAACGACTTGTGAGTCCATGCCACGTCGATTTGCTGCACTACGCCGGGAGAAAAGGGATTCGACACGACATTAGGATTGACTTTCGTCATCTCAGTGTACGTCTGTCCGCTCGAGAGCTATTCTCGTGGCACCATTAGCATCATACATCGCGTTGTTTGTGACTCCTCTGAACTCTTCGATTATATTTTCGCATGGTAGTCGTATATCCCGACCAAAGCGAACAGGAACATAGTGCAGCAAAGCGGCAGTCTCGATTGTCCACGATCCTTCAGCAGAAGAATTCTAACACGTGCTAACAGACGTTTCTACTTCTTATACATCGTGTGTTACAGCCCTCTGAAGAAGAAACCACATTCAAATGTGATTTTTGAATGAGAGATCTGTTGTACAATCTTTCTTTAAATACAAAACGTAGATCACATTACTACTACTGACGTTGTTCGGTACGATTGAAATGCTAATCCTTTGTATATCCGAGTGTGCATTATACTTCATCCCAATCTGATGTTTGTTGTATGCCGCCTCCGTGGTACTGCAATATTATTGACTAGTCGAATTAAGTCGGGTGATGCTGAGGGAATTAGATTACGAAATGAGACACTTAAAGTAGTAAAGGGGTTTTGCTATTTGGGGAGCAAAATAACTGATGATGGTCGAAGTAGAGAGGATATAAAATGTAGACTGGCAATGGCAAGGAAAGCGTTTCTGAAGAAGAGAAATTTGTTAATATCGAGTATAGATTTAAGTGCCAGGAAGTCGTTTCTGAAAGTATTTGTATGGAGTGTAGCAATGTATGGAAGTGAAAAGTGGACGATAAATAGTTTGGACTAGAAGAGAATAGAAGCTTTCGAAATGTGGTGTTACAGAAGAATGCTGAAGATTAAATGGGTAGATCACATAACTAATGAGGAAGTATTGAATAGAATTGGGGAGAAGAGGAGTTTGTGGCGCGACTAGACTAGAAGAAGGGATCGGTTGGTAGAACATGTTCTGAGGCATCAAGGGATCGCAAATTTAGCATCGTAGGGCAGCGTGGAGGGTAAAAATCGTAGAGGGAGACCAAGAGATGAATACACTAAGCAGATTCAGAAGGATGTAGGCTGCAGTAGGTACTGGGAGATGAAGAAGCTGGCACAGGATAGAGTAGCATGGAGAGCTGCATCAAACCAGTCTCTGGATTGAAGACAACAACATACGAGTGTATAACTGTTGTTCTTCATTTAATTATAATAGCGTTATTTGGTTTAGAAACTTACGCGTCGTCTGGTCGTGGTCTATGAAACTTTCTCGTTCCTGACATTTCACCCATAGCTGAGCTAAACGTCTACTAAATATTGTTGATACGGTCGAGTCCTGTAAGGTTACTAGCTTAACGATAAGGGTCTCTGCAGATCTCCAGCTCAGCCCTGGAGGAAACATCTGGAACGAGAAAAATTCGTGGATCACTTTCATACTACCTGTAAGGTTGACCAGCAACTAACCTTCATTGTACCGAGGCAGTCACAGAAGCCGAACTTAATCGTAGTTGTAAAAGAGAAGGCCTAACGACGACGTGCACGGAGTAAGCCTGCGGTGAAGATGGTTTCAGTTGGAGCGGCTGTAGACTACGCCCCCGCAACCGCCCCCGCGAGCGCAGCACGTGGGCGCGGATCCATTAGGGCAGCGACAAGCCTCGTTACGGGGGCGGGCAGGGACGGGCCGGGCCGCACTGGGCCTGCGATTAGTCACGTCACTCAGACGGCGGGAAGCGGCACTCGGAAGCGATCGGTGAATTTAATTAGCACGCGTGTGGTCTCCGGAAGGCCGGCGCCATCCATCACCCGGCGCGGCCGCGGTTGACTGGCGTGGCCGTAGCCGCCTCCTCCGGGTCGGAGGTCTTCGCCGGCCACACACGGCTTCATTACGCCCCTCGCTGATCAGGAACGACCGACTCCGGGAAAGTAGCCACTGTGCAAATGAAGCGAGCTAAATACTGTGTACAGCGACAACGGGATATACTATGTCTTACACTTTTGTCATTTCAAAAACCACTTTTGCTGAGTAATGGATGTTGTCGGGAACTCCTGATGACTCAGGGAGTTTCCTTACGAACAGAAACTAAGGAATTTAGCTTCAGTAACTGACTTATTTAGAATGCTATAGGTATTAAGAGGCAGGATGTCTCTGTTTTTCCTTATCGTTTAACACCAGTCAGGTGTGGAAAACTAAGAACGTCTCAGGACAATGAAACATGAGAGAGAATATCAAAAGAGGCAACAAAACCGACGCAAGAGTTAAACTGTAGGAAACTCACACTAACAACTTCCTGCAGTAGAATTTACACAACATTAAATGGCTCAAATGGCTCTGAGCAGTACGGGACTTAACTTCTGAGGTCATCAGTGGCATAGAACTTAGAACTACTTAAACCTAACTAACCTAATACATCACACACATGCATGCCCGAGGCAGGATTCGAACCTGCGACCGTAGCGGTCGCGTGGTTCCAGACTGTAGCGCCTAGAACCACTCAGCCACTTTGTCCGGCTAACACAACATTACAACAGAGACAAATTCCGGATTATATGGTGCAAATGGCTCTGAGCACTATGGGACTCAACATCTGAGGTCATAAGTCCCCTAGAACTTAGAACTACTTAAACCTAACCAACCTAAGGACATCACACACACCCATGCCCGAGGCAGGAGTCGAACCTGCGACCGTAGCAGTCACGCGGGTCCGGACTGAAGTGCCTAGAACCGCACGGCCACCGCGGTCCGGATTAGATACCCATTTCAATTTCCAGGAGGTGATTGTCGAGGGTCGTGCAGGGAAGGACATGTTGACCGCGAAGAAATTATTACAAAACAATCGAAAAAGTAGCACACCACGGGTCGAGACATAGGATATCAGCAGTCTGAATGCGCTAGGGATGTTAGAAAATCTGTAAAAAGGAATTGCAAAAGCTCAATCTAGATCTAACAGGAGTTAGTAAAGTGAAATACGAAGAAGGGTTTCCAGGGTAATATCTAAAGCAGCAGAAAATGGGTATAATAACAGTATTCGGTACGAGCAGCATGGTGGGGTCAAGAGATCGTTACTGCGAACAGTTCAATGATATGATTATCATCAAGAGAACAGGCAGCAGACAAAAGCCTACCGCAATAGTTTAGGTTCAAATCAAATGGCCCTGAGCACTGTGGAACTTAACATCTGTGGTCATCAGACCCCTAGAACTTAGAACTACTTAAACCTAACTAACCCAAGGACATCACCACATCCATGCCCGAGGCAGGATTCGAACCTGCGACGGTAGCAGTCACGCGGTTCCAAACTGAAGCGCCTAGAACCGCTCAGCCGCTGCGTCCGGCAATAGTTTAGGTATATAGACTGAAAGTAGGAAGACGGTTAACAAGATCGTGACCGCAGGAGATTCTTCAAAGTGCTGAAAACAGTGTTGGAAACCGCCAAACAAGCAAGAATAAGAATAAGTCTGAGAAAGAAAAGTAAGAGAGAACGGCATCATAAACAAGATAAATGTGAACCTGTAATGCACTAGCCTTATGCAGGGTAAGTAGAGAAAGAGGCCTGAACTTCTCTGAAGTAAATTTCTTTAGTTTGTAGTACACACTGGTTATAGACAGCATAGATTTTATGTACTGTCTCACAACGTTCTTAACTAAAATGTGGACTATTGTGAAGACCAAAATCTGAAAATTAAAGACTTTTTTTTAAAGAAAAGCTATGAATCACTTACTGAAATTTTTCATAATCAGTATTAAAAGAATTCTGAGTCACGATTTATGACAGCAACATCCTTTTAAAAGTCTACATTAAACGTAATAGTGTACGAAACTACCAGAAAAAATCAAATTATAACTTCATTTTTATTTCGAGATATGTGTACTTATGCTATACATAAATATTTAACATGCTTTATTTCACTATAACACAAAACACAGTTCAGAAAAGTGTGAGATCATAAGCTGTCATTCATGCATCAAATTCGCGCCAAAATATCTTTTAAAGATGGTAAGCATTAAGTGTGCTTGCAATTTCTAGTCTTTGAGCAACACTATTTAGGCTATGACACAGACAAATTTTTCGAACTTTACCCATGTGTTAACACACTAGGTACCTTATACTGTTATGCCCTATTACACATACTCTAGAACACTTATCGGATAAAAATTTGTATGACGTATAAGATACACTTTGTACTATTTCTTTAGTCAAAAGTCAGTGAATATAACCCAATTTATTACGAAATTTAAATATCTGAACACGTGGAGCAGTGAGGACTGCATTATGCCTCACGATGGAAAACATTTCACTGAAGGTTTGGCACATTGTAATAATTAATGCAATTAACTGTTCAAATATGGATTTTCGCTTTTACGCGTACAATTCATCTGAAATATTCGTGGGCTAGGAATACGAACTCAACACATGTCATTATGTACGTCTCACACAAATAGTTGAAATCGATACTTCTATTAAAGAATTCTCCCGAAATCACGGATTTATGCAATATAACACTGCTAAATCATTACATTGCCTGGAGGTGTTGAAGAGACGATCTGTCGTGGCGGCGGTGCTGGATAGTGTTATGTAACAGTGGCTCTACAAATTCACTTCTTGACGACGGAAAAATAACTCGTTTTACAATATGCCAAATTGCTGCACAAAAATGGCATTTCCAGTCGACACTCATTTAACAGAATCTGGAGACAATTTAGCCTCTTTCTCATCCCCAGTTGCGTTGACTTCAGTGGTTGGCCACAATAAAACTGTTAAACAGTAGGCGTTCTCACTTCGCGCCCTGCCACATTCCCCATTTACACGTTCAGCTCCCAGGTATTCCCTCCACTTTTTCGTATCAGTTACAATTAAATATTTCTTATGCACGACTCAGTAAGTTTACATAACACGTTTATCCCATCTAACATACAATAGGAGATGAATTTCGTAAAATTATTTAATAAATTACCCAAACCTGAAAGCATTCAAAATTTAGGAGACAGTGATATTTACGTTTATGATATACTGTTACCTCACAGATGTTACACACTAACCTGTGAAAATGATATCAGACATAAATATCGGTATAAAAAGGTCACTGCGAAGTAAATATATCAAAAGAAAAATTGATTGACAGAGGAAAGAAGTATGAAAACTTTCAGGAAAGGTAATGCTGCCTTATAAAACAGTTACAAATGAAATCAATAGTACTTGCAAGAAAGCTAATCCAGCAGTTCCAAGAAAGCTGAACCTAAATAATACAGCTAAGATAAGAATAAATACAAAAGGATATGACTGTCGGAAAGACACAAAATCTTAAAATAACTTTCGGAGAATACGAAAGCAAAGTCGCCAACACCAGGAGTGATAAGGGAATCACACTTTTAAACACAGAAAAGAGAGCTCACTACATACACTTTCATAGTTCATAGATAATGAGCTAGTAGTCTGAACTTCAGTGTTTGATTGTGTTTGCGCGAACTATTGCCTACTGATCTAAGTCTGATGAATACATGTGGACTGCGCCTCCGTTTGTAGATCCTCCGGAGATCGTCCGCTCTCAAAATTCCGCCATCTCTCTCCTCACATCCACCACTGCTGGCGGCTCACGTCCAACTGCACAACGCTGCACGCTGTTCGCATCCAACTGCCCAACACTACAACAGCGAATATTCCAACAATGCCAACCGGCCACAGACTGCACACAGCACAGCAGTGATTTTCATCAAGAGCGCTACGTGGCGTTACCAGCACAAAAACCTACTTACAAGCCTTTTGGTTATTTTTGGATTTGTGTTGACGTCAAATTCACAGTCAACCCAGAGACAATAGCTGAAACTTACCCTTTACCTCGCTCTGAGCAATTCATGGACAGGCTTGGTGTAGAACGTCACTTTTCTATGATATATTTGCGTGATGCCTACTGCAAATTACATCGTATGAAAAATTACAGAAAGTGTTTGTTGTAAATACACACTAGAGATTTTTCAAGTTCTTGCGTTTTTGCTTCGTCAGTGTTTTCGCACCCGCCATTTTTCAACGTCACTTGGAACAGCTGACCGCAAGGGTGCCATTTTGTTCGAACTACCTTGATAATATTGTCATCTCAGGTCGTATACCAGAGGAACTTATTGCAAATTGCATACTCTTTATCGAGTGTTGTCGGAAGTAGGACTCAAATGTCGTCTCGAAAAGTGTGACTTTTTTCAAACTGAACGACAGTTCTTTCACGTGATAAACAGTCAGTGTGCATCCCTTCCAATCTCAATTGCTTCATTCCATGACCTGCCTGTTCCTCTCAATATGTGTGAACTGCAGTCAGTACTATGCAATATGACATACTACATTCGGTTCATACCTAAATCCGGTCAGGTCGCAGCTTCATTGCATTGCTTAGGTCTCAAAAACGTACCGTATGGTCTAAAAAATGTCAGGACGCATTTTAGAAACTCAATGTCTTGCTTAGTGACCGATGTTTACCGCATTTTGACCCTGCCAAGCCACTAGTTTTGCAAGTCGACGCTTCTTCCTACTGAATCGGCGCTGTGCTTTTGCACGAAACTGGTGCACAAGACAGACCTATTGCTTTTGCCTTGAAGTTACTCACTCACTCAGTGCAATTATTCTCTGATAGAAAACGAGGCTCTCGCTATTGTGAACGGTGTGATAAATTCCATCCCTGTTCGGATGGACTCCAGTAGTATTCAGTGATTGATCACAAGACTTTACAGTCGTTGTTTCATCTGTCAAAGCCGGTTCATTCGAGCACTGCTCAAAAATTGCACCGCTGGGCTTTGTTGCTTTCGCAGTATCAGTACGAAGTTGTGTACAGACTTAAGGCAAAGCATGGCAATGTAGATTGGTCCAGACTGTGATGCGTCTGGCGCATCTTGTTGCCAAATCTATGCACAGGACTCTACATTGCTGTCGTCTTTTCCCTTGCACTACAGGACACGGGAGCAGAACCAGACCTCAAGATTTTGTTGCATTATTTTCGCATGTCTTGACCTCGTTCATTGAATAGTACTCGGAACTCAGATGTACGCCAATGTTTGGCACGTTGGCATAACCTTTCAGTTCAACAGTTCAAAATGACATTGGACAGGCCCTTGTGCATATTCCCAAAGGGTTGCAATTGCTCCATCAATGACATTGGGGGATTGTTCGCACTAAACAGTAAGCGCGACGGCACTGCTCCTGGCAGGACATGGACGCTCATATTGGGCCGTTAAAAATAAATATAATGTTGCCCTTCAGAACATCGACACAAATTACAAGTTTACAAGGTGAGCTGTGTGTATATTCTGCGTCAGAGAACAAACTTACGTTCTTGGAATCACAATCCGTTATCATCCAGTCACCTGACCTTCAAAAATGGCTCTGAGAACTATGGGACTTAACATCTGAGGTCATCAGTCCCCTAGAACTTAGAACTACTTAAACCTAAGGACAGCGCACTAATCCATGCCCGAGGCAGGATTCGAACCTGCGAACATAGTGGTCGCGCGGTTCCAGACTGAAGCGCCTAGAACTGCTCGGCCACACCGACCGGCACCTCACCTTCGATTCTTCATAAAACATGTTAAGAAGGAATTGAATACGAAATAGAAAGAATTCAACTCGGAAATGATACCGTAACCAACTTCTCAGTGGCTGATAAATTCTCGTCTTCTCCAAGCCATACCACAGCAAATGAAAATGGTGCCGGCCGGGTGGTCTAGCGGTTCAGGCGCTCAGTCCGGAACCGCGCGACTGCTACGGTCGCAGGTTCGAATCCTGCCTCGGGCATGGATGTGTGTGATGTCCTTAGGTTAGTTAGGATTAAGTAGTTCTAAGTTCTAGGGGACTGATGACCACAGATGTTAAGTCCCATAGTGCTCAGAGCCATTTGAACCATTTGAACCAATGAAAATGGTTAAGTGAACACCTGCTCGTGAAATGATACGAAGTCACGACTTACCTCACCTCTAACTGCAGCACGGAACTCAACAGCACAAAATTACTTGGAATTGTCTTGTTATCGGAAATACTGAACCCTATGCAAATTATTCAACACCACACTTTGTATCAGGCAATTGAACTTTCATCACAATAGTAAGCTCCAGAGAAACGTTGCTTCAAAACCAAGCACATCGTAACACTTCAGGATACAGCACCCGGCTCTCTAGTGATAGCAATGCCATTACAGAGACTGAATATCTTTCAAACTAGAAGCACATGGCAAACTCTACCACCGAAGCACGCTCTTGGCTAAAAGCCAACGGCTGACCAAAGACAAGGTTTTCCAAGCGACGGTTACGCAAAGAGTTCACGAACACATCAAAATGGATGTATAGTGAAGCTCGCTGGGTTAAAATCTCAGCGATAATATGAAAATTTCTATCATGGATATTGAAGATAAAACGGGTTGTGAGAAAATGAAAGACGCGAGAAGTCACTTTTGAACTTGCCTTAGTGATGGATTGTGAATATACTTTAGGTTCAGCAAATTTGTTTTTAATTCCGATGGGAACGGATAATGAATAATTATTCTCTTTTATCTGTACTCATTCTTGCCTCTCTGTGTGCTGTATGTTATTATTATTCAATTAACTGACACATGTTTATAGCAAAAATGGCTCTGAGCACTATGGGACTCAACTTCTGAGGTCATTAGTCCCCTAGAACTTAGAACTAGTTAAACCTAACTAACCTAAGGACACCACACACATCCATGCCCGAGGCAGGATTCGAACCTGCGACCGTAGCGGTCTCGTGGTTCCAGACTGCAGCGCCTAGAACCGCACGGCCACTTCGGCCGGCTCATGTTTATAGCATACTTTTCTCTTTTTGTAACTGCAACAGCTCAGGGATATTTCAGAGGTATTGAATACAACATAGATCCACTACGTACATTTTATTATTTAGAAATTAAAACTATAACTACGTTAGCAGGAGACGATTCCTAACACCTAGAAAAATCAGCGTTGTTGTCCTCAAGCCCTTTGATTATCATCCGCCATTACTGGGTGTAATTTTTTTGGGGCCATTATAGAATAGTAAGTAAACAGGTAAGTTTAATAATTCAGTTCATACAGTCATAAATGAGAATTACCTTATCTCACAGTCAGAAGACAATTTGATTACTGAAAAATACACAGTGTGTTTGGAGTTTGAGTTTCGGTTCGAAAAATTTTAGTCTCTCATTGCATAAGCACAATATGTATGATTCCTGAGTTTCTCCCAGCGATCATACATGTCGCCATCATCAGGTGAACTGACGGACTGAGCTCCTGTGAACGTGCCGGCACGGAGATGCGTACGCTATGCCTGCTCAGAGGGAACTGGGCTGGGTCGCGGCAGCGGCAGATTTAAATACCCTACGCCCGCGGCGCGCTTCCTCCGCTGTCCGCGCCCCGCGCCACGGTCGCGCGGTGGAACAGATTGCGATGGCGTCTGAGATGACGTCGGAGTGATGGCTCTGTCCGCCGTGGTCGTCACAACTATAAGTTTACTCGATTTACTCTTGATTAACCCAATCGCTGGTTCCCAAGCCTTGCTACGATTATAGCCACAGTCACGGTTTATGAAGTCGTCGTTGGTGCGAATTTCGATGGCCTCTCTAACAACGCTGTCCCAGTATCTCGACGTCTGTACCAGAATCCTCGTGCGTTCATACTCCATAGCGTGATTTTCCGACAAACAATCTTCAGCGACCGCCGACTTGCTCGGATACATCAGTCGAGTGTGCCTCTGGTGTTCATGTCATCGATCCTCGACGGTACGCATCGTCTGACCAATATACGACTTGCACGTTGACACGGAATCTGGTACACGCCGGCCTTCCTCAAACCGAGGTCATCTTTGGCTCTCCCCAACAGTGCACGAGTTTTATTCGGAGAACAAAACACAGTTCCGACCCGGTGTTTCTTCAAAATGCGGTCGATTTTCCCCGAGAGTGAGCCTATATATGGAACAAACGCAGTGCCTACTTCCTCCCTCGTGATTTAATCCATCTCCACAGGTTGTGCTGTAGTGGTTGGGCGGAGAGCACATTGAATCTGCCACTCTGAGGACCCATTTTTTCGAAATACAGTTCTCAGATGTTCTCTGCGTCAGAGATACTGCGCGCCCTATGTACTAGAGTTTTAAGTACCCCATTCCTCTGTGAAGGATGGTGGCAGCTGTAGGCTGAAATTGTAAAAGAATCGTCAAAAGCGGAATACTTAACAATTTTTGGGAGCTGCATGCATTTTCGATCTAAAAATGAAAGAAGCCTATAGAATATTTTGTTTCAATATGCTCAGGTTTCTTCGTTAGTGTTATAATCTTCAAGAAAGACAAAGAATGTGCAAAACTCTGCTGCGGAAATAAATTCCAAGCAGCATTTGCGAGTACTATCACGGACAACTTCATAAATAATACATTAGGAACGTGGCTGTTGCGGTAACATGAGACATATACGCTGGAGCTACGCCGTGCTCGTAGCAGTGAATTGAGGTATAAGCTGTAATTTATTTACACCGTTTTCTCCATGCATCCCATTCGTCTTGAGGAGAAATTGCTAATCCATTTGCAGCGTTCCGGAATGCAGCTCGGTTTTCCGACCCACTTTAGAGAGCATGGCCGCCGCATAAACAAAGCGGCAGTGAGCGGTGGAGGGGAGGGGTGCGGGGTGGCGTGGGCGAGGAAGGAATTCTCGCGTTACGGCACCACTCCAGACGGTAGTTGTGACGTCGCGCCTGAGGAATGCAGACGGCGTGGCTCCCCAAGGCGGAACTAGCGCATGGCGCCGTGGACGCAATACGCCGAGGATGGCTGAATGGCTGACGGAACAGGCCTACAACTACCACTCTAAATAAACAGAACTCTAACAGGAAGCCATTCAGACGAGAAACAAACTGAGGCATGATTTATATGTGGTATCTGAAAGAACAGTACTTTTAATCCTGCATCCACTATGAATCAAAATACACAGGAATTACAGGCATTAGCTGCCAGTGGACACTGATTAATATCAATGGTGTAAGTCGAAAATTTGTTCTGGATAGGGACTCGAACCCGGATCTCCTGCTTACTACACATATCGGCTGACCACTACGTCATCCAAACACAGGGGTCATCAGAAACGCATGGAGTTTCCTGGCAAGCCTCTCGTCAACTAATACAGTGAGTCTGCTCAGTAGCCTTGTTACTTGTGGTGTCTCACCAATAACCGAAAGACTTTGAGACTGATGTCCGAAAGAATGTGTGAGGGTACTGGTGTGTAGTATCTGTAAGTGGTTGTTCTTTGAAGGGCGACAATGCCCAGTGGCGTAGAGAGTCGCAAGCAGAGGCAGTTGTTGAGAGGCTGTGTAAGGTGTAGGCTGCGTGAGCCAAAGGCGGTTTCCTAGCGAAGGATTTATCTCTATGTTTAATAGTAGTGGCACACAGTTTGAATAATAGTGTGTTTACGTTTGGGCAGTGTGATGAGGAAATAAATTAAATTTTACCAGTTCTTAATGCGTCTCCATCAGTTAGTACCACACCATTGAACGTAACAATGAAGGAAGTCTCGATATACACGGTCAACTACAACAAGAGGATTGTAACATAATAATCATTAATTAACCCATATAATCTCCAAGACGAAGGGAGCTTATAAACGGTCACCACATATACACAATTAATAAAACCGATCACGGCTCCCGCTGTCAGCTGATAGGCGTGTACAGAATGGGAAGTTAATTGTTTACCTTTTTCTGTGTTTTAGACGTAGTATATTTGTGGTGTCACCGCCAGACACCACACTTGCTGGGTGGTAGCCTTTAAATCGGCCGCGGTCCGGTAGTGTACGTCGGACCCGCGTGTCGCCACTATCAGTGATTGCAGACCGAGCGCCGCCACACGGCAGGTCTAGAGACACTTCCTAGCACTCGCCCCAGTTGTACAGCCGACTTTGCTAGCGATGGTTCACTGACAAATTACGTTCTCATTTGCCGAGACGATAGTTAGCATAGCCTTCAGCTACGTCATTTGCTACGACCTAGCAAGGCGCCATTATCATTTGCTATTTATCTTGTGATGCATGTACCGTCAGATCGATGTTCACCAATTATGGATTAAAGTTAAGTATTGCAGCACCTATGTACCTTTTTTGCTAGTCTCAATTCCTTGTCATTTTCCAGACCTCATGCCATCCTGCGTGAGCTTAAACGCGTGCCTTTCGGCTTCCTCTCATAGTGGCTTGGCTGTCTTGCCAAGTCACAACATATTTATTAAATTTTTTGCGAGTTTCTCTGTTTAAAAGGTTTAATCTCGCGATTTTGTAAGTGTACATTCATTCAGTCTGTAGTGCAATAGTTGCTCACTGGAAAACCAGCTACGTAGCTCATTGACGCGTCAACGTCCATTGGTCACGCATTAGGAGGATTGTCTGCTTTTATAGTCCCCTTATTCGGTTAGTGTAGCTAGGGTGGCTGGGACGCAGGAGGAGCGGGCCGCAGTTCACAAACAGCTGAATGCGCTTTTGGTTACGGTCAGTCACCTTCAGGCTGCTGCCTCGGGGTGTTGCCCTCAGGCTTTGGTTCCGAGGTGCCTCCTATTGTGCTCCTGACGGTGTGGATCCTCCCTCACAGCAGGGCGAGAGGCCGGTGGTAACACGCTCGCGTCGCTCAAGGCCGGGGGAAAATGAGGAGAGTGGTGGCCTGGCCTCGCCCATTCTCCCTGTGAGTGGACAGGTGGCCACACCTGCAGCAGGGTCCGAGCAGGCACACGGGGGAAGTGGTTTACTAATTATCTGAAGCTCGAATGTTAGGCGCCTTATGGAGCCCCTTAGGCAGGTAACGTTCATGGATGGAAAGAAGACAATCTGTACTCGGTATGTCTGATGGGGCGCCTCAGCCGAGATGTGGAGTCGGCCTTGGCTGTGGCTATCGAGCGTGCAGGGTGCAGTCGTCTGCATGTTGTAGCTCACGTCGGTACCAACAACGCTTGACGCATTGGTTTTGAGGCAATCATCAGGTCGTACAGGCGGAAAGCGCGCACGCGGTGGGCAAGCAGAGCTCGCATTTTGCAGCACCGTTCCCAGATTTGATCGGCGTCCTTTGGTTTGGAGTCGAGTGGAGGGTCTCAACCAAAGATTTCGTCGATTCTATGACGATCTTGGCTGCAAATTTATAGAACTGAGTTACTATTTGCAGGAGTTTCCTCTATAGATCAGTGGTACACTACACAAAGGAAGCAGCTAGTCGAGTAGCAGACTACTTGTGGGGTGTACATAAGGGTTTTATGGGCTAGGCAGTAGTATAAGGTGTCCTAATGAACGCTCGTCAGTCGATATGCTGCAAAGGAAGACAAACAGCGTTCAGAATAAAGACACTTCGACTGTCACAATTTTATCAATAAACTGTCGAAGTATTCGTAATGAAGTTCCCCAGTTTACTGCCCTCCAGGAAAGTTTTCGCGCTAAATTAATCTCGGTACCGAGACCTGGCTGAAACTCGGAAGTAGAACGCTCTCAGAAATTTAGTGTGTCGTGGGGCGCATATCGAAAAGACAGATCAGGGGCCATAGAAGGAGGAATGTTAATTGCAGTTGACAAAAATATTGCCTGTATTGAGTGTGTCAGTGACGTCATCTGGTCACGTATGACAGGAGTAGGTGAAACCGAGTTAATTGTTGGGTGTTTTTACTGGCCACCCTATTCTGCTGTGACAGTTCGAGAGTCATTCAAAAAAAGTCTACGATTAAAAGCGCGTAAATACCCAGATCGTTCAGTGATGGTTGGAGGTGACTTTAACCTGCCGAATATTGACAGATATGTGTATGGAATCATTGCGTTGGGTAAAGGCAGACAGACATGTGAAATATTTTTGATCACGTTTTCTGAAAATTGTCTTGAGCAGATAGCTCGGCAGTCCACACGCAATGGAAATATCTTAGGTCTTGTAGCTACAAATAGACCTTATCGACAATGTAAGTATAGAAACTGGGATTAGCAATCATGATATTATAGCAACAATGATTACAAAAGTTGATAAATAGGGCTAGGAGAGTATTTCTGCTAGAGAGAGCAGATAAGCAGTTGTTAACATCTCACGTAGACACCGAATTGGCATCACTTAGTTCCAGTAAGATGAATGTAAAGGAATTACGGGCAAAGCTTAAGCAGACTGTAAATCTGGCTCTGGAGAGTTACGTGTCCTATTGATATAAATCAATTTCCACAGTCAGCTAAAGTCTTTAACTGCGATCAATGAAGTTCTAGCTTTGGTCGTATAGATTTGAAATCTTTTTTTTTTTTAATTATTATACATCGGTTTCAGTCACAGAGTAATCATCTTCAGTGCACGACTAAATCCAGTGGACTCATATTATCATGAACTTAACATCAATCATAGGAGTTTAATGTGAATAACATGCCACTAGCAGGTAAGATTCAGACTCTTGCCTGCTAGTTGGCATCAAGAGAAGGTAGTGGGATTCTGGCTCTGAAGACGGGTGACGACACCTGAAATCCAGGCAGAAGGTAAAGGCAGAGCGTCACCACAAAACGCCTGGAACAAATTACGGAAGCGGGACTGATATCTTGGGTTGCCATGCATCGCTAACCGCTGTCACCAAACCACTTACAAGAAATAGCTGGACATTGCAGAGGAGGAATAATCTGGTACACTGAGTGGAATTCTGTAGTATTCAGTAAACAGCTTGATGCTGTTTGTGTCAGTCAGATCGACGCTCATGCATTCGCAGGCGAACAGGTGAAAAGTCCCAGGAAGCAGTTATTCTCTAGCACTTAGAAACGTGGTGTCGGGAATTATTAGGTATGACAACAGGACCGATTTGGCAGTTGGTGACGGGAGTCTAAACGCTCAAGAGTACGTGACAAGAACACTGTAATCTGTTAGTATCTTCCTTGACTAAAGAGAAATACCGACGTCACCAGCAAGATGGCCTTGAAATAATTCAATCACGACAAGTTATAATTTATGTCCTTGCGGGACGCGAACACGGATTTCCAGTCTTGAGCGAACGGCTGCATGAACAGCCTCGGCTATCTGAGCACGCTTCTCGTTTACCCTAAATCCCTAACTTCTTGCACACTACTTCCATAGCGACCCCATGTCCACTATCTTTATTGCTCGCAACATTTAGTATGATTTCCACAAGAAGTCGGAATTAGTGCATCCATACTGAAGAAATCATTAAATGCCATCAAGGCATATTATCGTTATATTTGTGCAGTCTGTTCTTTCAAACATGTCCAAGTGGTCATTACCCATCTTCTACCTACAGCAAGCAGCGCAGAAAAATCATATTGTGGGACCAGGAGAAACGTCTGCCAACAAGTATCGGAATTCGACAACGGCAGGATTGCTGTCGAAATTGCGGTTTATCATTTCCAGATATTGCTGTTTACATTGTCCGTAACCCTATGACTGTCATACGAACAACGAATCGAGGCAAAAGAAGAACATACTGTACCTTATGAAGGATTTCAAAGCCCCGTGTTATTAGTGCCCGAAACGACTGATGTATTGTTGTCTCGGCGTGTAGAACCGTACAGCAACGTCTCTTATCATACGTCAGTTGTTTGCAGCAACATAGAAATGCGACGATGTCTGGAACACCGCAGAGTGTTTGCATCGCGACCATTCTTGTGCCTTCCCTTGATGCAGCAACAGAGGGAGCGCTGCAGTCAATCAAACGCCTAACGACAATACAGACCACGTGTGTGGTATCAAGATGTATATTCAGACGAGTGTGAATTTCGCATACAACATGACTATGGGCGTATCCAAGTGTCGAGGATCCATGGAGAACGAACGTTGTAGATGTTATTCGTCATCGTCTTGTATGTGACAGGTATAGAAGCATGGTCACCTCTGGATCTAATATTTGGTAATTTGGACACCAGACTTTACATTTTTCACTTGTTAGCACCGGTAGTTGTACCCTCTCCTTGAGGTCTCTGTATCTTTACATATCAAGTTAATGCAACACTGCACGTTTCTCATTTTCTTCCACTACGCAGACGGTGTGCAGCTGGTCAGCATGTTCTCCAGATCTTATTGAAAATATCTGCCGCTGGCACACCACGATTCACCAGCTACTACGACTGTGAACTCTTGTATGATTGCCTTTTGTACTAAATATCACGTTCTTTTTACAATCAAATCACATACAAAATTTTTCACACGTTCCTTCTACACTGTACGCTAAAAACTAAAATTTTTATGACTATCAGTGTTCTCTGTAACTTACTCGTATTTCGTTTACACGGAGAATCTTCTTATCTACAACACTGGAAATTCTTTCCGAGTGAGTCTGCAGATGAGTGTGCGCTGCTTTGAAATTTCCTGGCTCATTTGAACCGTATACCGGACCATGTTTCGAGTGCTGCATTTAGAGAACAGTGCTTTTTATCGACTTAGTTTCCTTGGAATACAATCTCCTCCAGTATTGCTGGTCCAACAAGATAGATGGGTGAGCCTGTGCGAAGTCAGAAGGTTGGACTGAATTACCGGCTGAAGTGAAGCTGCGAATGGGACGTTTACATGATGGTGATGTGTTTCAGGATAGGCCTTTGAAACATGAATGCGGCACACAGTTTGAATTTCCCATGAAGTTTCAGAACAGCGAACCTTCTGTTGAAGAAATTCATTCGAAACAATCCTACTGAAAGCAGTTAAGACACTTCGCGCACAGTTGTAATCATTTGGAAATTTGTGGTAAGGTTTTATGGGACCAAACTACTTAGGACATCGGTCCCTAAGCATACATACTACTTAATCTAACTTAAACTAACTTATGCTATAGACAACACACACACCCATGCCCGAGTGAGGACTCGAACCTCCGACTGGGGGAGCCGCACGGACAGTGACAAGGCGCCTCAGACCGCGCGGCTTCCCCGAAAGGCAAGATTCTTTTGCAGATGTCTTTAAGTCAGTGTATGCTCTGGAAATAAGGATTCTTATATCCAGAATGAATTTTGACTCGGTATCGGAGTGTGTGCTGACATGAAACTTTCTGGTTGGTTGAGACTATAAGCCGGACCGGGTCTCTGAAGTGCTACTTGGACTTTCGCGATGAAGTGCTCTACCGGCTGAGCTATCCTAGAACGACTGACAACATGTGATTTCTCTCCCTCCTCCTCCCCCTCAACACCACGTAAAAGCATTACTTCCTTCAGTCGCCCTCCTGTCTGAAAGAAGCCCAGTAGCGCAGAAGGTATGCACGAGAACTTCTGTGAAGTCTAGAAGGTAGGAGAAGTATCGGCGGCAGTACAGCTGTGAGCTCGCAACATGAGTCGTGTGTATATAGATCGGGCGACAGAACACTTTCCTCTGAAACGCGAAGACCCCTGGTTGGAGCCCCGATCCGAAACACATATTTACCTGCTACGAAGATTCAAGAATGATGACGTATACAAAGACTAATTTTAACATTGCAGCATGCTGTGAAATGTATAACATGAAAATAAAGAAGCAAAATAGGAGCATTTTAACCTTTTTTTTTCTTTGCTTTACATGGGTGTTAAAATTAAGACCAACTGACGTTTGATATGCAATTAATAGACAGAACAATGCAAAAGAATTGTGTAGAAACATTTATCATTAGGAGAGATACGTTGGAGGGCTGTGTGGATGTCACAGAAGATTAGGCGGTGAAGACCTCTATAATATATTGCAGCACTTGTGGTGTTACGATGCAACCTGCAATCGCCTTGAGACATACATGCATGTCCGTAGGTATAGGCACTGCTGCGATCGGCAATAGTGTGAAATACAAGAACTATTCGCAGACTGCAGCTGCACAAACTATTGGTGACAATGAAAATTTGTACCAGACCAGGTCTCGAGCCCAGATTTACCTCCTTATGCGAGTAGTCGCGTAACCGCTTCTGCCATCCGTGGACTCCAAGACTGACCCAGACTTTCACATGCCACAATGTATCTATGTCTGTATTCGCACAATTGCTGTGATTCATGCATGCAAATTGCAGGGTACTTCATGGCAACGCACGCACTTCAATGTAGCATTTCATGGCAAGATAATGTCGCGGCAATAACCATATGTCTCTCCCCGCGTCAGAATCACAGCAATTTTGCAGCTTTGCAGCAGTAGGACTTAGATACACGGTGGCATGTTGAAGTTTGGATCGGTCCAGGAGGGTACTCGGATGGCGGAGGCATCTTCCAGCGGGGAAGATGACTCTTTTTAGTTCACATGATGTCATAATTTTTGCCATACGGCTCCATTGTATTGTTCATTTTTAATTAATAAAAACAAGCAGCCGAGCGGAGAGGCCGCGCGGTTGAGGGGCCACGTCACGGATTACGCGGCCACTCCCTCCGGAGGTTCTTCTTAGCATAATTTTGTTTAAGTTAGTTTAAGTAGGGTGTAAGTCTAGGGACCGATGACCTCAGCACTTTGGTCCCTTAGGAACTCACACACATTCGAACATTCACAAAAACAAGCATTATGATGGTGCACCTGGGGGCCAGGCCTCGGAATTCGATCCTTCCCGCCTTGCCTCCTCCAGCCTGCCACTGCTCCTTAATTTTAAAAAAAAAGTTAGGCTGCAGCGCTCATGGATTATCGTCGCCGCTTGTGGCGAGTTCTAGAAGTGTTTCTTTGTGTTTGTTTCTTCCTTCCGTACCGAGTAAAAAAAAGGAAAAGAAATATCAATAGAAAAAATGGTAAGTTTCTCAGCGCAATGTAGCAACGGGAGTCTCGAGTTCCAATCCAATGCATTCCGTTTTTTTATCGCCTTTCGAAAAAATGTGGACACAGAATTGTAATTTAAATGGTAATGTGTTGCTGGTTCGAGTCTGACTGGATCCAATTAAATTAAAAACAGATGGTAACGCGACCACTATCTCAGTACAGAAAAAAAGGCGCATGAGGCAACCGCTCGGGTAAAGGGGAGAATTCGTGTTCGAGTCCCAGACCGACACAAATTTTCGTTGTCACCTATACGTTGCGCAGTTGGAGTCTGATCGTATTCACAACTACGAATACATTTCTTCTATTTCTTGGTGAAGACAGCAAGACAAGAAAAAGTAACCACTCGAACGCGTGTGCCGGCCGATGTGGCCGTGCGGTTCTAGGCGCTACAGTCTGGAACCGCGCGACCGCTTCGGTCGCAGGTTCGAATCCTGCCTCGGGCATGGATGTGTGTGATGTCCTTAGGTTAGTTAGGTTTAAGTAGTTCTAAGTTCTAGGGGACTGATGACCTCAGAAGTTAAGTCCCATAGTGCTCAGAGCCATTTTTTTAACGCGTGTAAAGTATAAATATTATTGAAATATTATTGAATATGTGCAATATCCAGGACGCCTAAATAAATAATGAAGGACAGATTGAAATCACTCCTCAGATTAATAACTACGAAGATAAACGCACGCAAGAAACTACAAAAACAGGATAACGGTTAAACTGCAATTTCTACAAGCTGAAGTCTTCTGATGTAGTTAACAGCCCGGGATAACTTGGAAGAAGCAGCTACGCCTCCACGTAGGGGGACTTGCAGCCCGAGGGGGAAGTTTTATTTATTAGCGCCTCACTCTGGGCGGTGCTCATTATTTATAGTCTCGTTGTCGCGGAAGGAGCCGACTCGGAGGCGGCGGAGCGGGTGATCCGGGAGGCGGCCTGGTGACTGCGCGCCTGAATAATTGAAAGGCGCCGCGTGGCGGGCCGCTGCCGGCGCAGTAATAACGACGGGTGTGCCCTGCAAGGCCAGGCTGGCCGGATCAGGTGGGGCTGCGACGGCCAGGGCCACGGCGAGCAGGGAGCCCAACCCCCGAGCTGCTGGCGTGGCGTCACGGACGGGCGGACAAACAGATTGCGTCCGTGCCGGAAAAACAACTCCGGGTGCCCTCAGGGGTCGATAAGCGGCCTAGCCGTCTTCCCTTCCCTGAGATAACTACCTTTCAGTGTGAGTTGTTCATAATGTGACATACTCACCAACGGCTAATGTAGTATTAGTCGCAGTTCTTCTTCTCTAACCTAAAAAATTTGTTTTTATTATGGTACTCTGACTGAAGACTGGTTTTCCAAGACACTCTCTCCGGTGCCGACATATTCAGCTTCGCATAACTACTGCTACTTCCACCAATTTGCAGCTGCTTACTATAGTTTCCACTTCGCTCTACGATTTTAGCTCACCCCACTTCTTTCCATTACCAAAGTAAGTACTCCTTGAAGCCACAGAATGTGTCCTATTAACCTAGCCCTTCATTTAGACAGTTTGTGCCAGAAAGACCTTCCAACTCTACTCAGAGCCGGCCGGAGTGGCCGTGCGGTTCTAGGCGCTACAGTCTGGAACCGAGCGACCATTACGGTTGCAGGTTCGAATCCTGCCTCGGGCATGGATGTGTGTGATGTCCTTAGGTTAGTTAGGTTTAATTAGTTCAAAGGTCTAGGCGACTGATGACCTCAGAAGTTAAGTCGCATAGTGCTCAGAGCCATTTGAACCATTTGAACCTCTACTCAGAAATTCTTCATTCATTATTCTCTCTTCTAGCCTTACCTTCAGCATCATGCATTTGATTTTTCTTGTTATTGTTTACGCGATATATGAATGTCTTTAAACAACGACAATACGTTTACACGACAACAACGGTTTTCACCTGAAGATTACCAAAGTGAAATGTAACACTGACAAACGAAAAAGAAACACTATCTTAACCACTGATATACTATCAGATGTAGGTGTATGCCATCGAAACGCGTTGTGAAACCAAAAAAAAAGTTACAGAACTAATAAGTTTTTTAAGTAGTCTATTGTATTTTTCTGAAATTATGTATTTCTAAAGTTTCCTTACTTCTTTTGCCCTGTTCTCTTCAATTTTTGTTTAATGTTCATATTTCTCTTTTTCAATTGTACTCTTGTTGCTATTGTCACTCTGCAATTTTATATTCAATCTAATTCCATAACAAATATTTCCTTTTCTTATTCATTAGGGTGTAATGGAGGTTCTCGTATTTGAAATGAAATCACTTATAGATATTTTAAAATAACTTATTTAATTTAGGCACTTATCTATTTCAGATCTTGTGGATTCATTATTAGTTGCATATTTTCTTACATCGTGAACATGTGCCTTTTTAAACAGTTCCATGATGCTGGAGTTAATGGAACCGACCTTATACACTGTGTCCACGATAAAAGCGGTCTCATGACAATAAGAAGCACATTACTTTCCTCTGTCTTAGCGTTTACAGGATCCACACTACTGGACCATTACAATTGCTGCACCACGAAGGTGACGTGCTACAGACGAGAAATTTAACCGACAGGAACAAGATGCTGTGATACGCAAATGATTAGCTTTTCAGAGCATTTACACAAGGTTGGCGCCGATGGCGACACCTACAACGTGCTGACATGAGGAAAGTTTCCAACCGATTTCTCACACACAAACAGCAGTTGACTGGCGTTGCCTAGTGAAACGTTGTTGTGATGTCTCGTGTAACTTTCATTAAGGTCGGATTGTAGCCTATCGCGATTGCGGTTTGTCCTATCGGGGCGTTGCTGCTCGCGTTGGTAGAGATACAATGACAGGTAGCAGAATGTGGAATCGGTGAGTTCAGGAGGGTAATACGGAACACACTTCTGGAACCCAACGGCCTTGTATCACTAGCAGTCGAGATGACAGGCATCTCATCCTCATGGCTGTAACGGATCGTGCAGCCACGTCTCGATCCCTGAGTCAAGAGATGGGGACGTTTGCAACACAACAACCATCTGCGCGAACTGTTCTACGACGTTCGCAGCAGTATGGACTATCAGCTCGTAGACCACGGCTGCAGTTACCCTTGACGCTGCATCACAGACAGGAGCGCCAGCGATGGGATGGTGTACTCAACGACGAACCTGGGTGCACGAATGGCAAAACGTCATTTTTTCGGATGAATCCAGGTTCTGCTTACAGCATCATGATAGTCGCATCCGTGTTTGGCGCCATCGCGGTGAACGCACATTGGGAGCGTGTATTCATCATCGCTTTACTGCCGTATCACCCGGCGTGATGGTATGGGGTGACATTGGTTACACGTCTCGGTCACCTCTTGTTCACATTGACGGCACTTCTAACAATGGATGTGTTACGACCCGTGGCTCTACCCTTCATTCGATCCGTACGAAACCCTACATTTCAGCAGGATAATGTACGAGCCCATGTTGCAGGCCCTGTACGGGCCTTTCTGGATAGAGAAAATGTTCGACTGCTGCCCTGACCAGCACATTCTTCAGATCTCTCACCAGTCGGAAACGTCTGGCCAATGGTGGCCGAGCAACTGTCTCGCCACAATACGCCAGTCACTACTCTTGATGAACTGTCGTATCGTGTTGAAGCTGCATGGACAGCTGTACCTGTACATGCCATCCAAGCTCTGTTTGACTCAATGCCCAGGCGTATCAAGGCCGCTATTACGACCAGAGATTGTTATTCCGGGTACTGATTTCTCAGGATCTATGCACCCAAATTGCGTGAGAATGTAATCACATCTCAGTTCTAGTATAATGTATTTGTCCAATGAATACCCGTTTGTCGTCTGCTTTTCTTCTTGGTGTAGCAATTTTAATGGCCAGTAGTGTAGCTTTTACGTTTGTGGCTGAGTGCGCTTCCTGACGCCACAATAGACGTCGCGGTCGCCTAAGGTAGGAAAGGGGTGTAAGCACCATCTGCATGTGGTTTGTTTTTACTTTGTCCTATGTCACGTATCGTAACAGATTTTATACCGTATTCTCTGAGAAGGAATATGACGACAGGCCCAGCATTTTCCTAAACGACCGTGGGAAACAGCCTAAAACCACATTAAGGCTGGCAGATATATATCTACCCACTATAGTAAATCAGCACGTTTATTTTATCCGGGTCTGGTTCATTTACTTGTCTCTCGTACTGGCACGCTGCTTGTTGCTTTTCATTAGCAGATAAAATAATAGGCATATTCAGACAAGAAAAAATTATTCAAAATGAGAAGATACCTTTCAAAAATTAAAACAATTACTATTTACAAACTACAACATATTTTGAAAATGGTCGTCCTGCACCTCTATGCGCCTTTCGGATCATGAAACCAAATTAAACTTACCAACGTACCATACGCCGAACTGTAACATCGATTGTTCCAGCACACATCTCGTGAACCAAAGTGTGCGGAGTTTAGTAGCACTGCACACCCAGATGTAACTCAAGCTCTGGGCCTTAATCATCAGACTGTATTCGGGAGTGTGTTCTTTCGAGAGGTCCTGCAAGAATCAACCGGATTTCAAGTTCTAGTCGCCGTCGCTGTCAACCATTCCATTGCAGCTCACCTGTCCAAAGTAGGATTCGGCGCTCTTCAACAACCAACGATACCGCCATGGCTGTGCCTACACCAGATGGAAGACTGCATTGTATACCAACCGGACTCAGCCTCAGAGCAGTACTGTCTCGTGCTAGAATTGTTGGACAATGATCTCTTGAAGTCCCTGAATAAATGCGTGTTTTCAATAGAACTGCAGTCACTTCAGGTAGACGTGCCTGATGTGTGGGTAGGAGGAGCTCCCCACTTTACACTACATCAGCGGCATCTCGGTGTCTGTTATCAAAATAAACACTGGTGACCAGTTGTTAAAACAAAGTTCTCCACGATATGTTTTGAAATGCCTGGGCTAGCAGGACAGATCGGATTAGGTTGTGGAAAGAGGCCACAATGAGTTCCTGTCCGTTGCACTCAACATGCAAACTTTATTTATCAATACATAATATTACAAAAACTTTAATCGACCTCCCTTGACCAGCTTTAGATCGGCTGAAGGTCACATTCAAAATCGAAGACACAAGGCCTAAGCAAAATTGAAATACAAGATTCTTCTGGAGATTTCACCCAAGAATATTTTCTAAACCTTCAGTCTAATCGCTTGAAGGCCTTAGCAGTTTAGTTTTAATGGAAATAGGCTGGAGGTCGCATATTAAGCAATAAGAGGAGTTTCAATCAAAAGACAGGAGGCCTTATCTTAAAACATTTCATTTAAAGTAAAGAATAATGATCTCATGCCCTAAGGGCAAGGCAAGGACATCAATTTAGGAGAAATTAATACTCGGCTTAAGGCCGCACATCAACACAATAATTTAACGGCTTAAGGCCTTAAAATTCGGCTGAAAGCCCCATATGGAATAACAACCTTATGTCTAAAGGGCAAGACAGGAACATTAGTTCAGGGTATGTATAAACTCGGTTGAAGACCACACATCAACCAAATAACTAAAACTCAAACAGGGAAGTTACTATGTAACCGACACGGAACGGCGCTCATAAGTTTCCAAGGGTCGGCCTGGAATTGTAACACTAACGCCCGTTTAGGCGAGACAGGCAGCCTGACTAACAATCTAAATCGGAAGGCAACCCAACCGACAAACAGCCGACGAACCAACCAACTACCTGATTTCGGCCGCCAGACCAAAAATACTACAACCAATATGCCAGCGAGGCGAAGAGACCAGTAACAGTGGTCTTCAAGTATTGGTTTGTTAATAATGCACGGCACAATAACTACTGACATACATGAACATCGCAACGGCTGTGAAACTACACGCCGTAGCGGACACCACCAGCAAGGTAAGAAAACAGTCGCTGCTCTTGTCGGAGCCAACAACTGGCTACTGCAGTACACAGACCGCATTACAGCATTTAAAGCATTGCTCAGTCGAACTGACACAGGGTAAACAGTGTTGCACGAAACACTGCCACAAGAAACTCGAACACTCGAAAAACGAATCACTGACGAACAACTAAAACAAATAAGCGGAGGACGCACACAAACCCGAAGGACGATCGGTGACGAATCACACGTCGTCTGATCAGACGACCGACGAACAACCAACCAAGGTCGTTGGCATTCAAACCATGAGCTTCCCCTGTCCGTCGGGAACTGGCAGACACGGTGATCCTGGCACACTGGCACGGACCCAATCATGCAGAGGTAACTCTTGCCCATTGGTCACGACGTCTCCGCAGAAGAAGGAACCGAGTAGCGTCCAGCTAGATCACCCAGTGACGAGGCCCAGAAATGGTCAAAAGACCAAACACACGTCGCCCAAAAAGGCGAGCAAATGAACGACAGAGAAACGGTCGATGCCGCTGCCATCTCCGTCCATCAGACAGTTCATCCTGTTTTGCGAGCAGTCGGCGAGTACTGGCTATACGCTCCTCCCTAGCGCTCCGTTCCCGACTTCTCCTACGTCCTGACTGCACTTCGGCCGCGTTCCAACTCAAACCGCTCCAGGTCCGATCTTACTTCGCGACACACCACGACCGGGAAGTAATAGCCGTGCAGCAAAGATAATACGGCACTGCAAATATCGATACGCGCTGCTGCTGCCACTCACGGGCAGCCAAGACAGTAATTCAGTGAAACCAGTAATTAAAATTTAAAATGACGAGGCGGCAGTACGGTAAAACAAGATGTTGTATAATAGATGACACGAACGTGAGCCACGCATGGTTCATGTTTTTCATCTGCGTCTACTTTTAAATATCCGGAAAACACAGGTAGACAAGTCTGAAAAACGAAGTCGCCAACAAACTGTGCTTATTATGAGATCTTCCGTCAAAGTTTCAGAATTATGAGCCTAACGAAACGTAAGGCACATACCTCGTGGAAAAAAGCATTACTGGTTTTAATTTTTATGTTACTGAGATTGCAGTTCTCACATATAGTGTCTAGTCACATTAATGTGAGCGCCTGTCGAAATCCTGAACAACAGCATTTTGCAGCACTGACTGCTGTGAGACTTGCAGCAAGGGAGTCAGAGGAAGGTACCGACAGGGATGTGGACCCATGCCGACTCCAAGGCCGTAGCTAGCTTCGCTAGATGTATCGGTTGGGGATCTATGGCGCAAACAGCCCGGTAGAAGTGGTCCCACAGTCTCTCCGTTGGGTTTCCATCCGGGGAATTTGGAGGCCAGGGAAGTATAGTAAACTCATTCTGGTACTCAGCGAGCTGTATGACCAATCTCTTGATGTCGCCGTGCCGCGGAATAACATGGTACAACTTCGGGTGCACACGGTCCCCAACGATAGATGCTTACTTCTGTTGATCAAATGTTGCCTTCAAGAATGACGATGTCACTCAGTGAGTGCTCTCCGGTCTGGACCCTTCTGACGATTTTTGCCATCCATCATACTAAGCGGATGTCGATTGCGGTTCCGCGGTGCTATCTCGGGCCTCCGCTGCCAATGAACAGCAATCAGCATGTGTGCATGGATCAGGTGCCTCCTGCAGAGGCCCATACGCAGCAGCCTTCACTAAACAGCCACTGAGGAGACTTGATTCATCTCGGTTGTCAGTTACTCAACGGTTGCAAGTCTATTCATACGTACACATTTCCGCAGCCGTCGTTCACATTTATCTTCGGTCCGTGGTATACCACAGTTTCATCGACGCTGGTTCTGGGTAGCGTCATTTTGCCATCGCCAGTATACTGTAACCAAGGCGGCACCCATACAAAAATTCAAGCGGCTCTGAGCACTACGGGACTTACCATCTGAGGCCATCAGTCCCCTAGAACTTAGACCTACTTAAACCTAACTACCCTAAGGACATCACACACATCAATACCTGAGGCAGGATTCGAGCCTGCGACCGTTGCAGCAGCGCGGTTCCGAACTGACCCGCCTTGAACTGCTCGGCAACAGCGGCCGGCCGATGGCAGTGAACCCAAGGCTTCGGATTGTTGCAGATGTCGCAGCGCTCGTGTGTTGCGTGGTATTGTCGTGTTGAAGGAGAGGCTGCTCCATGTGTGGACGCATTTTTCTAATTCGAAACTCGATTACAGCACACTGTTTCTCACGCACCGACATAGTTACATTACACATCGCCATGTTACATACTACGATTCGGAGTTCTCTAGCAGCAGAGGGCTGTAAATACGTAGACGTGAAGACTAAGAACGTAGAATGTTAATAACGTTTGTTTTATTTACAAAGCTTTAAGAATTTTCATGTAAAAAATCGGAGGCATTCTCAGCATGCTATGGAATTTCAACAGAACAATTCCTCAGTAGTTTTCATTAGAAAAAAAAGTTCCTTTTTTTATAGACTGATACTACATCCGCCACTCTCCAAGAGTCAGTTATCATCTTCCGTTTCCAGCATTAATTTAATAAAAAAAGAGCGTCAGTTCTAACATTTAAACTCCTCATTTAATAAGCTAGGAATTAATATTATGAGGCTCTGCTGCTGTTATGTGTAGCTGTGCAGAATCTTTTTCCTGTTTGTTGTTTCAGGTGTTTATGAACCATTCCTTATCTACCACGTAGATCTTTTCAATGTTTCGTAACACTCAATCCCATTGTTTTTAATTAGTTTATCTCACTATCTTCTTAGCATTGGTTTTTCTTTATATTACGCTTTCATTTCTTCCGCATTGTTCAGTAAACTTGTTATACAGGCTTTTTGAGTCTTTTTAATCGCATTTTCTTTGTCCTCGTTCAGTCTTTTGACACCCTTTCTCCTCCTCTTTTACAAAAAAGTAAATGTTGTATTCAACAGAAGTTCTTTGCTTGAAAAATACATACGTATATGGTAGTAAGAGATTACCTTATAACCTAATGAAAAAAAAAAGAAACAAACAAATAAGCTGAGCCACCAGGCGTCACTACCACCGCCTTAGTAGCCTCTAAGGGAATTTATGTATTCTGTCAAACGATTTCTATATGCACTCGCACTCACAGAAGATAAGGGTGACAACACGAAAGAAGAATTCTACAGCCAGCTGGAACAAAGGTACAACTCATTAAGTAGGCACAATGTGAAAATAGTGTTAGGAGATTTTAATGCCAAAGTAGGAAAGGAAGAAATCTACAAGCCAACCATCGCTAATTTTAGCTTACACGAGGAAAGTTTAGATAATAGTGTCCGCCTTTTAAACTTTGCAGTGACAAATGGTCTCACGATAAGCAGCACAAAATTTCAACATAAACGCATTCATTTAGGAACATGGATATCATCAGATGGAAAGGTAGTCAATCAAAAAGATCATGTAGCCATCGAGAAACGATTCCAAAACAGTATTAAAGATGTCAGAATCTTTAGGGGAGCGGATTGTGACACAGACAACATTTTAATCATATCAAAAATGAAAGTGAAAGTCAAAAGGAAAGTAAATAGAAGTAGAGAAGAAATTACAAGATGTAACATAGGAAACCTGGAGAAAGTAAATCTAAAAGAAAATTTTACAAAAGAAATTGAGAGCAATCTAATAAAACCGAGACTAACAAATACAGAACCACAGGATGTCGAAAGCAGATGGAGACAGCTGAAGGGCTGTATTCAAGAACCAGCTTCCAAAATCACAGGTAAAGAAAAACGATTTAATGAAATTTGGTTTAACACAGTCATGAATAAGTGCTGGAAAGAAGAAATGCGGAGAATGCATGGATTAAAGAAAGGGACAATATGACATTGAAGGAAAGATACTATAAACTCTGCCATGAAACACATAGAACCCTAAGACAAGAGAAAAGGGAATACTATAACAATATGATCAGAGAAGCTGAGGATGATTTCCAACATCACAGGACAAGACAAATGTATCAAAATATAAAATCCTTTGGTAAATTCAGTAAAAGGGAACAGTTTATAAATGATCAGAACGGGAAAGTGTTGATCAACAAAAGTGACATACAAAACAGATGGAAGACATACTTTTCACCACTTCTCAACTGCAATGACCCACACTCTTACTTTAAAGTGGAAGAACCTGATATAATTGATACAGCTAATACAGTTACTACTCCATCAGTAGACGAAATACAGCAAGCAATAAAGAAATTAAAGAATAACAAGGCTTGTGTCGAGGACAAGATATACGCTGGAGCGACGTAACACGATCGATGGGCGTACTACATTGCCCAATAAATCTGTGCAAAGCATAATCGGTATTTGACTGTGGTTTCCATTCCACGATCTTTGGACCAAACAGTCTTTGTACATTGTTGTATAATTCGTAATATAAAACCTGTGGTGCGCCATAAATTAAGAAGAGTTCTTTTTCTATAACTTGTACTTCTAATTTTATTTATTTATTTATTTATTTACTTTTCGTTTGTGACTTGATACTCGTGACACGAAAAATTCTTGTCTTTTACATAGGATGTAAGTGGAGTTACTCATGCTTACTTCATTCTGTTGCACTGAAATTCTAATGATTTATGAAGCATATATTTCACCTACGTGAGTTTCAGATTTTTTTGCCCAGCAGTGTAATATGGGTTCATGGCGATATATTTGCTACCATATAGGACCAAGTCTAATGACACCTGCCTAATACACTGTATCGAATCACGCAAATGTTGTTTTATAAATGGAAGACATTAGTAATCGTACACATTGCTTGTAGACACATTTGACTGTAAATTAATAATTTAACTCGAAATTGTAAAATTTTATTGAAAACTTTTCAATGTTCTCAGTACTTTAAAATTTAACGATTACGATTAATTGATTCCTCCACATGCATTCCCTGAACAGCTATATTGAAAGCCTGACATTAGAGTGTAAGCGTTGTTTTATGCGATGCGCAACTGAAGATACTGTCGTTCTACGCGTTATTTAGTTGAAACGATCATATGTGGACTGCTGTTCCCCCACGAGTACCAAACGGAATGTTATTTTTCTCTTGTAAACGTTTCGCTACTTGGTCCAGAAGAGCACCATGAGTGACATGCAGTGGCGAGCTGACTGTGGCACGATCTGCGATCTGTGACAGCGCACGACCTGCCACATGCGCCTCCACAATGCCGCCTCCCTTGGCAGTAAATCAGTTGGCGGACTGCGAGGTGCAGCCAGACGAGACAACTCTACACGACGCGACGTCAGATTACCTCAACAGCAGCTGGTCGGCGTGCCCACGCCTCGCATAGCCGAGTTACAGCGCTGCAGCGTATGTACGGTGAGCCACAACCCGCGCACCAGTTCACCACGCACAGTAGCGTGAATCTGTATGCAGCCACCTCCAGATCACACAAAGTCCTCTCTCCGAGGTGAAGTCCAAAGTAATGCTTACATTCTACTACACATTCAAATAAACTAACTGACCAAAAGGTTCGTGATAACGCCTTGGAATGTCGAAATGACCACTGTGTAACTACCCGGCAACCGGCCGGTATTTAGTATCAGGATGGTCCATCACTCATTGCGCCTGGCGGGAGACCGCCTACTCTGCTCCAGAAGGCGCTAATTAAACATCATTAACAAATAAGTATTTAATGCTTCAAAAATCCAATGTGTCTTCTTCTACAGCAGCCAGCAGTGGCAGTTGGCAGTTACGCGCTTGCCTCGCTAGACTGTGCAGACACTCATGTTCGCCGCTCCATCTCGGCCACTGCAGCGATGGAAGCATGTGGTAAGCACCTGGCGAAGTAACAGCCCTTTATCCCAGCAGTTAGGCCTCCAGAAGGACTGATGGGAATATCACCCACAGCTCGACTCGAACTGCTGCACTGTGGCTTGTAGTGGCGAAGTCCACTTAGCAGGACTCGCGTTTTCTTCGGAGTTCAATTCGAAGACGACCTCCTTGAACAGAGTGTACGAGATTAACGCAAGTCCTACCTTCAAGATTGTCGTCTAAATACTGACCACAGACTGTCTTACTTTCATCTCTCAGAATTAGTGGTGGACAAATTTTTCAGCGTTGGTTCTCTGAATGATCTTTGTGACGATTGATATATGCCTCATCGACGCAACGAGGCTATACTGCTCTCTCTTTATGATGTCATTTTGCTCTACTGGCGGTCTGGGCACACAGCTCCGTCTTGTTGCCGCATTACACGTAACATCAACAGTCCCTGGTGTTTTCCACTCAGTCTGGCAGTTGCGTATCGGTGTCCTTAGTTCGCCTCTTGGTTACGAAGTGAAGACTTCTAAAATTTTACTCTATTCCTAAGCCTGTTATTTCATGATGTTTCAGCTAGATGGCCTAAGAGGTTTATCCAACAGTATAAAAAGAGGTGGGGAGTACTGTGTCGTCATTAGAGAGTCAGTAAGAGCAGAATAGTTCGATCAGGTGAATTCAGAGACATGGTATGTAAACCAGTCATTGTGTGTCACATGAGTAACACCCACCAGGGACATTTTAGTTTTTCTAAAACTGTCCTAATCTACTGTTGGTGGTGGGCCTGTGAAGTGAAAGCACGAGGGGACAGCCACAGCTAAACAAAGACCAAACAGACGTCATGCACTGATGAAGGGGACCGTAGAGTATTACAGAGGGTGGTTGTAAAAAGTCACATAAAGTAACACTTCAGGTAATGTAGACAGCGATGTCACTGTACAGTGTATGATAGGAAACGATTCATTTGGAATGATGAATCACCCTTCATCCACTGACAATCCGATGGAACATTACCCGCCATAAAGTGTAGCGCCAACAGAGAAGTACTGTGGGGTGGCGTTGCGGTATGGGGCTGTTCATCATGTTTTCTTCATTGGGCTTAAGAAAACACCATGTGAGGAAGCACATGAACACATATTAAAGCATTGTGTAGTCCCTGTCTGACTCAGACATAAGCACCTATTGCATCCTTCGTATGTAAACGTTCATCCTTTGTCACTAAGTAAAATACCAGTTCCCATACCTTCCATCCCATGCAGGAGTGCCTGAAGGCTCTGCCCTCCCTTCTCCGCTTTATCTCCTCTACATTTGAGATACGCTCACACCACCTCCATTAGTCCACCTCCTTCAATATGCTGGTGACATAGCTTCCCTTTCCTTCTACTCTACACTCCAGAAATCCCAACGATCCCAACAAATCCACCTCAATCAGTTCACCTCCTGGTGTAATTAATGGCTCCACAAGATCAGTCCCTCCGTAACCCAGGCCATATTTATATGGCGAACAACCCACACCTTCCGCCTCCATTGCTTCTGCCTTACCATGTACAACCGTCCTATCCAGTTAACTAATAAACTAAAATATCTAGGATTAACCCTCTACCGGCAACTAATGTGAAACCTCACCTAATAACCGTCCATCAGAAAGCCCACAATAGACTAAATCTTGTAATAGGGCGAACTTGGGAATTACACCCTCGCACTGTTCTCCACATCCACGATACCCTCTGCTATGCATGGATCTCCGCGCCCCCAAAGTCCTAAAATTCCCTCCAACCGTAGTGCGGGTCCTTCAGATTTGAAGTGGAAACGCAGTGATTCGGCGTTTCTATCTGTATAATTTCACCTTAAAACGTTCACCTTAAAGTGTGTATATTTTTGTTCATTAAATGTCCGTCTTTGTTTTTTAATTTAAAATAGAAAACAGCCACACACATTTTTCTATTTCTCACTATAATTATTTTTTAATTCGCTAGTCTGAAGAGCGGAGAACTGCACCGCTCACAGCCCATTCACTTGCCCTTGTGGGGCGAGGGCTGTGAAGCAACAATAATTTAAAATAAAACACTGTCAATAGGCATAAAGAAAACACAGTAGTATTTATTACTTCTATGTACTTTGGCGTTTATCTACCCCCTAAGATTGGAATAATGTGTCTCTCTCATATACCAAAGCCGACATCCTTCTCAATGTCATGCTCTGTGCGAATAAAAGTGTGATTCAAGGTATCGATTATACATAGATGTAATGTAATAATAATAATAATAATTTGAAAAAGGTGACTCTACATTTGTAATAATGTTTGTACGATTTTTGGCATCATTTAGATGTAGTTTGACTAAATAAAACTCTGAAAATAATAGTACTTATTATTATTACTTTCATTATTATTATTATTATTATTATTATTATTAATGTTACTGTTTTATTATTATTGTCCTTATGAGAGTAAGCATGGTCATCACTATGATGCATTTTGTATTTTATCACTAGCCTGACAATTTGCAAGTATCTAGGTCTGAGCGATGTACAGGTGTATAATTCATGCGTATCCCAGTAAAGAGGTTTTTTGAATGTGGTAGACGGATGTTTAGTCAGTTACAATGTTTTTGAAGTCACCACGAAGATTTTTTGACACTACTCACAGGTAACCGAGAACCACTGTAACAACTTTCAGTGGCTTATCTCAGGGTCACTGTGGTTCCACTCTTATGACCTTATATCTGATTAGCTTATGTAGTTGTTTCTCGTCTATTCTGGTAGGAATGTCAATGACATACACTTTCTTTTTCTCCACAATTTTATTTCTAGTGTATTGTGTTCCATCATTTGATCTGTCTCACCTGGACGTGACACAGTAACTTGGCATCTCTGTTTTAGACAATTCTTACGGCACGTGGATCCACAAATTCTTTGTCTCCGGCAGATGGCAATTTTGGCGTAAGTTCCCATGTAACATTTGTGCCACAGCACTGGGCGTCTTCTTGTAATCAATCTATTTGATCTTTCTGTCACTGCTCAAGATTTTCACCTCAGCATTCTTGCAGAGTCTCTTCTGAGTATATATTGCTGTCATTTTCATAATTGTTATCATAATGACTAATGTTAGAGATACTGAGCAGGAATCTAACATTAAAACCATTGGTTCTAGATATATTTATGTACTACCTATATAGAATTATGATTTATGAAATATTTTTGATATATTTATGAAATAGTCCTAGCATGTAAGAATTCAGGGCACTCTCTAGCCCTTTGCGGTGAGAAAATGCCAGTAAAAGTCGGAAAAGTCAGCAATCATCAATGATATGAGGATGTAGAAGCCAATGGAAAGAGCTGAATTAAAGTCACATGATGTGCAGCCTCATGACAAGCGACCTGTAACTGAAAAATTCGCATGATGATCACTACATTAACAAAAGATTCTGCATTAGTCCCGCCATTCTGATCGCTGGGACGGGACTACCAAAAGGGGGATGATCATGAGAAAAAGATGGCATAACAATGAAGGGTGTGGCAGGGAAGCTAGAAAATCTGAGAAGGGAAATGCTAAGGCTCAGTCAAGGTGCAGTGGGAGTCAGTTATGTGAAATGGATGGAAGACAAGGATTTCTGGTCAGATGGTTATAGATTAATAACAAGAGCAACAGACAATGGCACAACGGCAGTAGGATTTATTCTGAATAACAAGGCGGGGCGGAGGATGAGTTACTGTGAACATTTCGACGATAGGGTTGTTCTCATGAGATTCCACATGAAGCAGCAAGCAGGACATGATGAGAGAGAAAAGTGTATGAGGATACTGAACGAGTGTTTCAGAATGTAAACAGAGATGAATATCTAGTAATCACAGGCGATTGAAAGGTGTTAGTTGAGGGAAGGATTAGAAGGAAAGCATACTGGAGAATACGGGCTAGGCAGCAGCAGTGAGAAAGTAGAAAGACTAATTGAGTTTTGCAATAAATTTCAGATGATAAACCAATTAGACTCCTTTTACAATGATCTCATAGAATAGTTATATATTTAGCTACCTTATACACTGATCGCTGACGAAATATACGTACCTAAAGATTGAAAAATTGCTCATGTCACACCAACATTCAAGAAAGAAAATTGGAGTAATCCGGTGAATCGCAGGCCCATATCACTGACATCGATTTGTAGTAGGATTTTGGAACGTATACTGTGTCCGTTCGGCCATTAGGAAGTACCTTGAAGAAAACAATCTATTGAGACGTAGTCAGCACAGCTTCAGAAAATACTGCTCTTGTGAAACACAACTTGTAACACCATAGCTCTAATACTCTATTGATTTATAAACTAACTCTTTATTTCACACGAAGGAACGAGTGCTATTGACAGAATGTCTGGAATTGATTCCATATTAGTAAATTTCCAAGAAGGCTTTTGATACTGTTCCTCGCAAGCTGCTTCCAATCATATTTCCTGCTAATGGGGTATCATTTCTGTTGTACTACTGGATTTGAGACTTCCTGCCAGAAAGGACGCAGTTTCTAGTAACTGACAGAAAGTCATCAAATGAAACAAAAGTAGCATTCACAGTTCCCCAAGAACGTGTTATTCACCCTCAGCTCTTACTGATCTTCGTAAATGATTTAGGAGACACTCAGAGCTGCCGTATTAGTTTGTCTGCAGGTGATGCTGTCATTTACCGTCTTGTGAAGTAAGCAGATGATGCAACCCAAATGCAAAATGATTAAGATATCTGTATGGTGCGGAAAGTGGCAATTGACTCTATACAACAAAAAGAGTGAGGTCATCCCTAAGGCTCTTAGCGGAACCCGTTAAATTTCGGTTCCATTATAAATCACACAAATTTAATTACGTTAATTCAGCTAAATAGTTAGGGATTGCAGATACAAGAAACTTAAAGTAAAATTAACATGCAGAGAATGTTGAGGGGAAGGTGAACCAAAGGCAGAACGCTGAGGGGATTCAACAGATCTATTAAGGAGACTAACTACACCACGCTTGTCTGTCCTCTTCTGGAATACGCTGTATGATACAGGAGCCTTAACAGATGGTTGATGGAGGACATTGAAAAAGTTCAGTGAGGGGCAGCTCGTTTTGTATTATCGCGAAACAAGGGGGAGAGTCTCATGTATATGATACGCGAGTTGGGGCGGCGGTTATAAAAGAAAGAAATTTTTCTCTGAGACAATATCTTCTCACGGAATTTCAATCAACAATCGAAACATTGGTTTCTCCGGTATAATTTCTTACACCGTGACGCGGTACGACGTTCGGGAAATCTTTATGACAATTTATTCTGGACGCGGAAGACCACGCACAGATGTTTTGTTGACAATCATATTTCGTTGATGATAACCTACACAGGAAGAAATGCTCATTGTAATGAAACAAGAGAAATAAGAGAGCGCAGGGAAAGACGTAGATGTTCATTTTCCCAACACATTGTTAGAGGGTGGAACGATAGAGATATAGGAGTAGTATGAAAGTGGTCGATGAACCCTCTGCCAATAACTTAAATGTGAATTGCAAAGTTGAATGGAGATGTAGATGTAGGTGATAGCAGCGAATACTCTGTTCAAGAATCTGAAGAGGGCGAAGTGAAATTAAGAAAGACCTGGAGACACAGGAACATTGCAACTGAACAACATCACGAGCTCACAGAGATTCCGAAATCTTATATTGTATTGTAAGGTGTACCCAAGAGAAGACACAGACTCAGATCTTAATTTAGTAGTGATGAAGAACAGACTAAACCTTAAGAGAATCGTACGGAAAAATCAGAGTGGTAGAAAGTGGGATACCGCAATATTGAGAAATGGTGAGAAGCGTTTTGTGCACTAATGATGTGGATACTGTGATAAATGATATCAGAGTTGGCAGTTCTGTTGAACAAGATGGGACATCTCTAAAATGAGCAATCACAGACGTGGAATAGACAAACGTAAGTACACGGAAGGTAACTGCGAAAAAACCATGGGTAACAGATAAAATACTTTAATTGATTGACGAAAGGAGGATGTATAAAAATGTTCGGGGAGGGAGAGGAATATATCAATATAAATAAATTAGGAATTAAATAAATAGCCAATTAAGGAAAGCCATGGCTAAATCGCTGCAAGAAATATCAGAAGAAGTCGGAAGAGAAATCATCGACTGGAAGACTGACTTATCATATATAGAAGAGTCAAAAAACCTTCGGTGAAATTAAAAACAATGGTGCTAACATACGACTGTCAGAATAGAGAGTAGATGGATGGAAAGAGTACAGTGATGGCCGCTGTGAGGGGGACGATGTGTGGGATGTAATAGAAGAAGAAATTGAAGGTCGTGTGGAAGACGTATGGGATTCAGTGTTAAAGTCAGAATTTAAAACAGCTCAGGAAGACATGACATCAAATAAGGCTGAAGGAATAGACAGCATTCCATCGGAATTTCTCAGATCGTTGGGGAAAAAGGCAACCAAATGTCTATTCCAGTTGGTGTGTAGTCTATGAGACTGGTGGGGTACCACCAGACTTTTGGGAAAAATATTGTCTATACAATTCCGAAGATAGTAAGGGCACATAAGTGCGAAAACTGTTGAATAATTATCTTAACAGCTCATGAATCCATGTAGCAACATAAATATCGTACAGGAGAATGGAATGAAACTGAGGATCAGTTAGACGGTGAAGAAACTGGCGTTAGGAAAGGTGAAGGCACCAGACAGAAAATTGCATTTTATATTGGAAACAAGGTTGAAGAAAAATTAAGACATGCTCATGGTGTTATCCGCCTTAGAAAAAGCGTTCGACAATGTAATATGGTACAAGAAGTTCGAAATTCTGAGATAAATTGGAGCAACCTATAGAGAAAGACGGGTAATACGCACTATGGACGAGAACCGAGGGGGAGCAAGAAGACTGAAAGATTAGGAACGAGGTACTCGGATTAAATTTGATGCAAGACACGGATACCGGCTTTCACCTCTACAGTTCTTCCAATACATAGCAGAAGTAATAGCGGAAATAAAAGAAAGTTTCCAGAGTGGAATAAAATTCGGCGAGAAAGAATATGAAAGGTAAGATTCGCTGATGATATTTCTATCCTGAGTGAAAGTGAAGGGGAATCACAGGGTGTGTGGATGGAATCAACAATGTAATGGGTACAGGATGTGGACTGAGAGGAAAACGAAGAAAGACAAATGGAATCTTAACATCAAAGTTCTGTAATGTGTTGATTATTCCTTGCTACTGTAGTGTTATCTTGAGGCTGTGAGAAAGGAGGACGGGCGCTCCAAGGAGTGGAAGCAGAGACGATGCTGAGGGCAGAGTAAACTAGGAGAGGTATTGTTACATGAAGTAAAGCGTAATGGGTGAGCCTTACGAAAATGCAGATGCATCCAGGCGCGGTCCCAGGGCGTTAGTTACTCTTCAGGGAATTAACATGCAACTTCATATGTCGTCTAGACGCTGTGGTAGACTGCAACCGTAGAGCTTCGTAACCAACAGGCATGTAGTAGCGTATAAAGGCAGCCTGATACCAGCCCAGAGAACACCAACGGTAGTAGGCTTACTAGTGTAAGAAAGAGAGCGACAATTCCATAAAACTGTTGACCTAGCAGTCCCTACTCCGGGGAGTCCGGAGGGCGGGGCTAAATGACGTATAACAACAATATTGCGAGCCTTATTTGGCAGAGCAGTCACGTTTAGCTTTCAGATGAACAATCTTGGTACCAAATACGGACTGAGTTAGTGCAACTGCATTAACATCCCCGCCTTAGGAGCGGTAGACAGGACCTAACTAAACGGTGATTGGCAGGCGCCTGCAGGAGACCTGGGGGAATGGCTGGGTGGTTTTAAGCG
Source organism: Schistocerca piceifrons (assembly GCF_021461385.2). Classification (NCBI taxonomy): domain Eukaryota; kingdom Metazoa; phylum Arthropoda; class Insecta; order Orthoptera; family Acrididae; genus Schistocerca; species Schistocerca piceifrons. The sequence goes on along the minus strand of NC_060141.1, from coordinate 599,638,074 downwards.
GGAAAAACAGTGCCTCCACGCGACATTTTAAAGCCCCTAAATTCCTCATTTTGGCGGAGTTCTCAGTCAGACGATCTTGGCCCCGAATCCGCGTCCGTCGACTCCAGCCTCGTTCCAGCTCCACGTAGGTCTGCTATCTAACTTTGAGTGCCTCAGTGAACAGTGTCACTTCAGTATGTATTGTTTTGCAACTAAGTTGTTGCCTTAAGATGCTACTAGTGTTCGCTGCTGTGGTTAGCATCCACTCCTGGGACTTCTGCACTGGTTTCTGTTGTAAAAGATGCTGGTAGTGTTTGCTACTGTGGTTAGCATCCACTCCTGGGACTTCTGCACTGGCTTCTGTTGTAACAGTGTCATTCATGCTTTTTCTAACCCTCGAACTAGCCTCCAGTGTGTTAGTTAGTCCTCTCTGGAATAAACAACTATTTCTAAACCCTGTTTGTCCAAGAGTCTCCACAATGAGTTCCCTAGTCTCACCACCTGCATTTCTAGGAAACACCTTGTAATATGGTTTAATGAAGTCATTAAAGATCACCTAACTCACGTTGAGCGAACAGTAGGGCTGAATAAAAATGACTGACAAGGCACAATGCATCTTGTAGAGGGTATAGTATGGACGTATTGGAATAATTAATGTCAGGTGATGGTTTTAAAGTAATTCACACGACATGAAAACTTTGTGGAAACACGTCGATTTACTGGAGGCTAGTTTACCCCATGGAAGTATTCAGAATTGATTGTGGCCGCCTGGGGAGCGGCTAAGGGAAGCAACAATAGGCAGGTTAGGGTAGCTCAAGCTCTGAGAAACCGGTAACGGTGCGCGGCCTCCAGCCGCCTTAAGATGAGTGACAGTGAGTGGGTGGTTGACCCCGACTCTATGCTGGTGTACCGGAAAACAGATGGAAAACTTGTACGCCAGTTGATAAATGTCCGTCGTCCCGTTTTCTGTGAAACATGCGAGAAAGCCATGCAAAGCTACGGTGGAGCAGTCAACAGAGGTCAAAATATGCATGCTCGTGACTATAGCAACTTCACACTGAATTCACAGCCCGCAGAGTCTGAAGCAAATCAGGTGAAGAGCGACAGAACGAAATACGCCAGCCTCTGATGGGAATGTAGGACCAAGGAATTTGAAGTACTCTCCTGGGAATCAGAATTCCGGCAAACTTGGTGTCTGTGCAGATGCTAACCTTGATGGGTGGCCTGGGAGGAGCAAAATAGAAGTTGAGAGGAAGGGAAATTTTGTGGCAATTTGTTCACTTTCCAGAGCAGGCATTGGTCGGCGCTGGGAAGCGATGCATAATTAACATGACTTGCGCTGCAATTTGCGTAAGTGATTTTGCTGGAGGGGAAACCGAGGCGAAGAGCGGACTGTGAGAAGTCTTCATAGAGGTCTTTGGTTCCCAGCTTGCCTAGAGTGCGGACATTCTTTACTCAGCTTGCCTGAGAAAGAGTGAGCATCTCTGCAGTTTAGGACTTATCGAACGGAACGATTGCTTGGAGATAGGAAGTTTTGGTTCAGCTATGTACTGAGCAAGATAGCTAGGAGTGAACAGACGAGTGCAGCCTTGCAGCACCACGAGGTCGGCCAACGTCCACACAATGACGCCGCTCTGCCATGCTGTATTCGGAGATATTGTGCCCGCTCCGACCACTGATTAATTTCTTGGATCACGTCTGCAAAGTTTCCACGAGTGTTTCATTGGCCGTGTATTGTAGAATTCTTCTCGCACTTCGCATTACGCCTGTGTCAGTCGATAGGAATTACTTTTGAGTTATCACGCTTTACTCCACGCAATCGCAATTTATTACCACTGCCTGATAGGAGAGTCTTGTAATGTGATGATTGAAGGTCGGGAGTTAAAATAAATTTGTGATAATCGACTGTATCTGTTTTCAATCAAGTAGTTGAAATCCCAAGTCACTTTCTTAATTAATTTTAGGTTCAACATTTGCATCTGGTGTTCAACAGCTGAATATAACATCAATGTACACCACTTTTTAATTAAAAGTGATCAATTCTGAATAAATTAATGTCAACACCGCCACCGCAGTTCAATCAGGAGTCACAGGGCCATATTACTTTTTGCGTTATCCGATATTGCGGCAGTTTTGCACTCTCTGTTGATCTGCTAGTCAATTAGTTGGGGTGAACACACGCCAAAACCAGCTAAGTGACGGGTGGGGTGTTACAACCTGTACCAGTGTTGGCTCAGATAGAAGAAAACAATGAAATACCTTCACTGTGAATTGTCCTCCTGCCTTCTGCTCTGTACCACTCGGGAGCGCAGACTAACCAGTAACCTCTTTTCTCCCTCTCCCACCTATGTCAGGACACGACAGTTGGTGTTCCAGAATTAGTGAAATTTAATGAATCCTGCTACCTTGGACGCTAAATAGCCCAAGAAGGATGAAAAAAAAGATGATATAAAAGCAGGCATCGTAGGCCTTTTTGGCAAAGAAAAGTCTTCTGATTTTAAGCACAGCCAGTAGTCTGAGAAAGAAATTTATTAGAATGTATATCTGGAGCATAGCGTTGTTGTTAGTGAATCATGGACAGTGAAAAAAATGGATGCGTTCAAAGTGTGGTGCTACAGAAGAATTCTGAAGTGTGTAGACTGAGTAAATTGTCCGCAGAAACGCGAAGAAAAGGACGTATGAGGAACACTGACAAGAAGAAGGGAAAAAGTGACAGAACATATGTTAAGGTATCGAGGAATAATCTCCACGAGAGTAGAGGGAACTGTAGCGGATAAAAACTGTAGCGGAAGACATCCAGCAAGTAATTGTGGACGCAGGTTGCAAGTTCTACTATGAAATGAAAAGGTAGGCGAAAGAGTGGACACTCCAGAATACCTAAGAATCGCACGGCAATGTCTACTTCCCGAGACGTTACATGCCAGTTGGACAGAATGGCTGTCACCAGGATTCATTTAGACCTGTAACGGCTAAATCTACAGCCAGTAGATGTGACATATCTGGAACAAGCACGTGATCCACACACCTCCCCGCCACATTCCCGTTTCTGAGTCGTCACATTTCCGTATATCGATGACCTGGGGCGTTGCAGTTTAACTCACTGCCGCATGACAACTTACTGACGCGAGTCACCACCCTGTTACAGAACTCTTCGAGGTGACACACCAACGTCGTCCTTCCTCGAAATCATTGCCTATTAGCGGCATTTAGACTCCTGGTCCAGCCGACTACGTCATCCTCGACACGGCAAGGCGATGCAAGGCACTGCTGAGTGTGAATCGTTGCTGGAAACTTCGCCGTAACTCCGCCGTCTTCCGGCCCCGATCCATGCACCCTCCTCTTGTGCTCAGCCTGGGCAGCCACCAGGCCACCTGCCTTTCGCTCGTGCTCCTCAGTGTCGATCCAGGCTTCAGCTCTGAGCAATCCCATCCCCGTGTCCTGAATTACCAGAAAGTCCGTCATGCCATTGCTCCGTCCCGCAGCCGCAGCTGAACCAAGTGCTGTACCACCGCCATCGAGACCGTGCGCTGAGTCGAATATCTCTTGTGCCAGAACCTTTAGCCTTTGCTGCGCCTGCTGCTACAGTGCAAGAATATCAGTCACTCGAAAGATTGTATAAGTCAGATTGATTAATCGAATACTTGTGTTCATCCTCATACTTATCCGCAGCCACTCTCCCCATATACACTTGGAGGAGATCAGTTGAGTAAATTAATGAAGAAGTAATATAGAAATTACCGTATAAGTTACCGCATCCTCACCAGGATATTCTCTTCTGTGGATCTGGCAGAGAACCTCGGCCCACCGACCAGTCTTCTCTTCAAGTGAAAGCAATTGGTGTCAGATGGAATGGTGAACTCGAAGATGGACAACCAAAAGATATGAGTTGGTGCCATGATTCCGTAGCAGCACTATTCTTAAGGGGAAGAGAGGTAGATGGATGGTAATGACGAGCTGAAAAATCGTCTGTGAAAACAAGACACTAAGTAGCGGCCTATAATTTTCTCTCGTGGGACTTGCAAACTCTCATAATGTTGGGATCAGATGCCGCCGTACTGTTTATTAAAGACAGCCGAACCGATAACTTCTCTAGCATGCACAGACATTTACCTAGACTCTGTGGAAGTAATTCCCACTTCTTTGTTAGGTTTCAAACAGAAAAGTGCATCACGACAGCCACTGCAGAGTGTGCCTGGCTAAGGTGCGGAAAACCTAGGACAGCCCGAAAACTTCGCTAATTTCTTATAAGCCAGAACAGGCATAAGGTTTTGCACTGTAAATCTCAGTTGTATGCGGAAAATGTTTTACTATAAGAAAACGCGATAGAAATACCAAGTGTACTGAGATGATAGAAGTCATGGGGTAGCGGTACAGACATATACAGATGGCGGTAGTATCGCGTGTACAAGATATAAAAGGGCAGAGCACTGACGAATCTGTCATTTGTACACACGTAATTCATGTGAAAAGGTTTCAGACATAGTCACGACCGCACGATGGATACTGACACTCTAAACGCGAAATGGAACTTGGAGGAGCTACAAGCATGGGACATTCGGTTTCACAGTTTCAAGAGTGTGCCGAGAATAATACATTTCACGCATTACTTGTAACACTTGACGAGTGAAAGTAGCAGGGTATGCGTAGAATTGTCAGTGCTAACAGACAAGCAACGCTACCTGAAACAGGCGTGGGACGTACTAAGAACGTATCCGATACAACAGTGAGGTGAAATTTGAAGTTAATGGACTATGGCAGCAGACGACGGATGTGATTGCCGTCGCTAATAGCACGACATCGCCTGCAGGGCCTCTCCTGGGCTCCTGACCATATCGACTGGGCCCTAGAAAAATGGAAAACCAATGATGGTCAGATGAGACCCGATTTGAGTTGGTAAGAGCCATCTTTGGGTTAGTGTGGCGCAACCCCATGAAGCCACAGTGCCTTGTTTGTCAACAAGGCACTGTGCAAGCTGGTGGTGTGTCCATAATGGCGCGGGCTGCGTTTTACATGAAACGGACTGGGTCCTCTGGTCCAACGGAACCAGTCATTGACTGGAAACGGTTATTTTCGTGTACTTGGAGACAATCTGCATCCATTTAACAACGGACTTTTTATGGATGACAGAGCGTCATGTCAGTGGGCCAAAATTGTTCGAGATTGGTTTGAAGAACAGCCTGACAATCTGAGAGAGTGATTTGGCCACCCATATCGTCCGACTTGAGTACCATCGAACATTTACAGGACCTAATCTAGAAGCCAGTCCGTGCACAAAATCCTTCAGCAGCAATGCTTTCGCATTTATGGATGGCTCTAGTGGCAGCATGTCTCAGTATTTCTTAATGGGTCATCCAACTACTTGTTAAGTCGATACCACGTCGAGCTACTACACAGTGCCTTGTAAAGCGAGGTCCTACACGATATTCGATGTTATCCCATCATTATTTCACATCAAGATACATCCGTAATGAAAGGTAGGCATCCCGAAGGAATGATGCTCGTAGCTAAGTCTAGAATATTAGGAGATGTACTCTAGGCAAATGTGATTCCAAACTAGAATATTTCACAGGTACTATGTAGATTTAAGCCGTGGTACAATCTTGATGAATTAGAACAGGAATAAAGAGCCGCAATGGTATTCCTTGGTTAGGTTTTATTGTCTTCACATCAGCGGAATTTTTAAAAATCAAAAGCATAGAAATGTCATACGGATACGAGATGGTCGTTCGATGTAACGTCGTCAATTAAACTGCTCCATGTCGCTCGAGAATCTATGCTCATGATTACGATAGATCCCCCAACAATAGGTGACTAAGCGATGAAGGGACATAGCGGGAAAGCCTGCCAGGTGATGGAAAATATGTGGAAGTAGAATAACATAGGGCATTTTTTTATTGTACGACACAAGTGGGACTGAAATAGCGCCTGCAGTTGGTGAAAAAGGATGGAGAATTATAAGGACTTAGTACGGGTGGGGACGGTACGGCGCCTGCAGCCAGGGGTACTTACAGGATCATCGAAGAGCAATGTGGAGACATACTGCCTATTGGCTTCTGTCTCGGGTTCTTCAAACGTTCACCTTATGATTTTACTGACGTTTCGCCAGCACGAGTGGCTGGCATTGTCAAAGCTTCACGCTCCATTGCCGATGATGAACTGGAGCCGAGCTCGCGGCCGCAGACTGTATGTACCTGACGCGCCAACGTTGGCTCGGAACGTCATAATAGTGAGATTTTGCCGGACACCGGGTGAACGCATTTTTGTTTTCTGGTCGAGGACAGGACCACGTCCTATCTCCTTCTGTTTATAGGTGAGCGACATTATTAACTTTCGCCAGAAACTTGTCTCGGCCGTTTGTTTGAAGCAGATTGCCTTCCGCTCGGTATTCAACTTGAGTTATGTTGCTTTCTCCCTTCTTTCTTTAAATTGGTGATTGTCTGAAGTGCCCACAGGCATGTGTTCCCCTCCCTCCCGTAGGGAAACTGGCTTATCTGTTTTGTGTATGTGTTTCTTTTTATATTTGGGCATCCGACTATGAGTAAAAGTTGAAACAGTAGTTTCCTTGTGATCTTGATTTTACGGCCTCGCGGTCTGTGATCAGTTCTAAGCGTAGATTTGATCATGCTGTGCTGAACTTAAGAAACGGGATGCACTTTAATCAGTGGTATTTACTTGGTTCTTCCAGGCATTAGTTTATCTCCCTCCTTATTCTTTAGCGAAGCAAGTACAGTATTTTCTATGGTACTCAACTAACTGTTTTTCACTAAAAGTACAAATAACTTTTGATTCTTAGGAACGCACGAATTTATACACACATTAAGTGTGGTATATTTCAGAGTTGAGCAAAGTACTTTAGTTGTGTTTCACCGTTTCTCTGATTAAGAGGGTGTCTGCTGTACATGTTGTAGCGTTCAACTTACTACCGCTTACCTTGTTGTCACCAGAGACTGGGGCCTGAGGTCTACGCTTGGGGCCTGTTTTGCTGCCAGCGGGCCTGTGCCCCGATCGGTCATAGTTCAGTAACACACTACTCGACATTAAAATTGCTACACCAAGAAGAAACGCAGATGATAAAAGGGTATTCATTGGACCAATATATCATACTAGAACTGCCATGTGATTACATTTTCACGCAATTTGGGTGCATAGATCCTGAGAAATCAGTACACAGAACACCTACCTCTGGCCGTAATAACGGCCTTGATACGCCTGGGCATTGAGTCAAACTGAGCTTGGATGGCAAGTACAGGCACAGATGCCCATGCAGCTTCAACACGATACCACAGCTCATCAAGAGTAGTGAATGGCGTATTCTGCCGAGCCAGTTGTTCGGCCACCATTGACCAGACGTTTTCAATTAGTGAGAGATCTGGAGAATGTGCTGGCCAGGGCAGTCGAACACTTTCTGTATCCAGAAAGGCCCGTACACGACCTGCAACATACGGTTGTGCATTATCCTGCTGAAATGTAGCGTTTCGCAGGGATCCAACGAAGGGTAGAGCCACCGGTCGTAACACAGCTGACATGTAACGTCCACTGTTCAAAGTGCCGTCAATGCGAACAAGAGGTTACCGAGACTTTAACCAATGGCACCCCATACCATCACGCCGGGTGATACGCCAGTATGGCGATGACGAATACACGCTTCCAATGTGCGTTCACCGCGATGTCGCCAAACACGGATGCGACCATGATGATGCTGTAAACCGAACCTGGATTCATCCGACAAAATGACGTGTTGCCATTCGTGCACCCAGGTTCGTCTTTGAGTACACCATCGAAGGCGCTCCTGTCTGTGATGCAGCGTCAAAGGTAACCGCAGCCGTGGTCTCCGAGCTGATAGTTTATGCTGCTGCAAACGTAGTCGAAGTGTTTGTGCAGATGGTTTTTGTCTTGCAGACATCCCCATCTGTTGACTCAGGGATCGAGACGTGGCTGCACGATCCGTTACAGCCATGCGGATAAGATGCCTGCCATTCCGACTGATAGTTATACGAGGCGGTTGGGATCCAGCACTGTGTTCCGTATTACCATTCTGAAACCACAATTTTCTGCTAACAGTCATTGGATCTGGACTAACGCGAGCAGCAATGTCGTGATACGATAAACCGCAATCGCAATTGGCTACGATCTGACCTTTATGAAAGTCGGAAACGTGATGGCACGCATTTCTCCTCCTTACACGAGGCATCACAACAACGTTTCACCATGCAACGCCGGTCAACTGCTGTTTGTGTATGAGAAATCGGTTGGAAACTTTCCTCATGTCAGCACGTTGTAGGTTTCGCCACCGGCGCCAACCTGGTGTGAACGCTCTGAAAAGCTAATCATTTGCATATCGCAGCGTCTTCTTTCTGTCGGTCAAATTTCGTTTCTGTAGCACGTCATTTTCGTGGTGTAGCAATTTTAATGGTTACTAGTGTATTAAAAGTGTTTTATCTGCTTTAAGTATGTCTAAATCGTTCAACATCTGGCATTTGGAGTTAAATAATTGTTCTTAAAACTGATCTTTATATATTTTTTATATTGAAATTGAAACATTGTATGTTGATTATGAATATATTTCGAGGAGATATTTAATAACGAATGATGTTCACTGGTTTGCATAGCTCTTTGTCTTGGACTTTACTGCTTGTTTGGAGAGAATAAGGTAAGAATAGTTATAATGCGTACATAGGAATTAAGACTTTTTTACGTTGATCAGTATGCGATTAGAATGGGAAAGAAAACATAATATTGACATGATATAGGCACTGTTCACTGGCTTTCGGAGTATTTATGTAGATGTAGAAAAGGAAAAAGTCAATAGCTTCAGGACAACAGGTTGCGTGTCATCAAGTCTATTGTCTGGCCCACTGAAAAATACATACAAAAAAAAACTTTTTTTTTACATCACTTAGTTTCCGAGGGTTTCAGCACCTGTACAGGAAAAGGGAATAGAGATCAACGTTAACATCATTACCGCCCTTTTTATTGCTCATGAAAACCACACACTGGAAGTGTTTACCATCAAACAGCAAGACCTTCAGAGGTGGTAGTCCAGATTGCTGTACACACCGGGATACTCAGTAGCACGTCCTCTTGCATTGATGCATGCCTACATTCGTCATGGCATACTATCAACAAATTCATCAAGGCACTGTTGGTCCAGATTGTCCCATTCCTCAGCGGCGATTCGGGGTAGATCCCTCACAGTGGATGGATGGTGGGTCACGTTGTCCCTAAACAGCCCTCTTCAATCTATCCCAGGCGTGTTCGATGGGTTTCATGTCTGGAGAACATGATGCCCACGCTAGTCGGGCTTTGTCGTTATTCTGAAGGAAGTCATTCACAAGATGTGCACGATGGGGGCACGAATTGTCATCCATGAATACGAATGCCTCGCCAATATGCTGCCGATATGGCTGCACTATCGGTTGGAGAATGGCATTCACGTATCGTACAGCCGTTACGGCGCCTTCCACGACCACCAGTGGCGTACCAGCCCCACATAACGCCACCCCCCAAAACAGTAGGGAACCTCCACCTTGCTGCACTCACTGGACAGTGGGTCTAAGGCGTTCAGCCTGACCGGGTTGCCTCTAAACACGTCTCCGACGATTGTCTGGTTGAAGGCATATGCGACACTCATCGGTGAAGAGAACGTGATGCCAATCCTGAGCGGTCCATTCGGCGTGTTGTTGGGCCCATCTGTACCGTGCTGCATGGTGTTGTGGTTGCAAATATGGACCTCGCCATGGATGTTGGGAGTGAAGTTAGGCATCATTTAGCCTATTACGGACAGCTCGAGTCGTAACACAACGTGCTGTGGCTGCACAAAAAGCATTATTCAACACACAGACAACACGAGCCGTGTACCTCCTTCCTGGTGGAATGACTGGAAGTGACCGGCTATCGGACCCCCTACGTCTAATAGGCGCTACTCATGCATGATTGTTTACACCCTTGGGCGGGTTCAGTGACATCTCTGAACAGTCAAAGTGACTGTGTGTGTGATGCAATATCAACATCAGTCTTCAGTCACGTTTTTTTTTTTTATGTGTGTAGTACGGTTGCCACTCATCTTCCTGACATTGGGTGACTACATTCTGATGCGCGTTAAATTGGTTTCCACATCCACATATATTAGCAGAAAGAGCGGATTTGTTGAATTTGAGGAAACTCAGGCCGTGACCAGGTAAGGGTTCCTCGTAAATTGCTTACGATGCTGGAACTCCGTGTACGATCTCCGTATGCATCCTGCCTATGCTTCCTGAGAACTCGCGCACCTGAGGGTGTCGTGAGTCTCGGTGGTAGGGGCAGAACCGCCTCCGCCAGAATCAATTTCCGAAAGGCGACGCGCTGCCCGACATGCAATATTAACTCGCCGCGCAGCTGCTGGGCTTCGGCGCAGCACGACTCCATAGCATGGGGCTGCAGGACCGGCAGCAACGCCCATTCTGGAAATCCGGCGGCCCATGTGATACAGCGCCGGACGCGCAACTCCCTTGCAAGGCTGATATGTGGAGTTAGAGGGAATTCCAGCTACTACCACACAGCTCAGATGTACCATGAGTGTGTACCACACATTACAGATCGCCTCTGAGGACGTCTTACACAGCACTCTTGGAAGTCTTAATATGCAAGGGCATGGGCGCAACGCCTGTGTCTAATGACCTGCAGAAACCAAGCGAGGGAAGGACGAGCATATTGCTCAGAATGTAGGGTGCTTTTTTCATCACTTCAGTAGAAGCCTTGACCGTGGTTCTGGAAGCGCTCCACTGGCATCAGTACCTGCAACAGAGCAGCGTACTGCGTGAAGACGGGCAGGCATGACAAGGTTAGTGATGTAGCAGGGGTAGACACTGTAGACCTGTAACAGGATAGAATGACATCAAAGAAATGTTGTGACATCCATAAAGTGTTGTGCTGTAGACAACATCGCTGATAATATTTCAAGAACACTGCTTGACGTATACAGACAAAGATATCCTTACGGCATATCTTGTTCACTTTAGGCATCAGTGCTGTTTCTGACAGTAACGAGTACAAAAATCTTTTATCGATTCCATTTTTATGCTCTGATTCGTGCAAACTTCGTCGTCTTCTAATTGGAAAATATGGGTTCAAAGTTATATTTACCATAACAATAAATTGCAAAAAAAAATCTCATTCGCAATCTCAAGTCCACAGTTGCAGGAGTGTATAAAATCAGATGTGATGTGTATCCCGTTTAATACATAGGACGAAGGGGAACGTCTTCTTGCCTGACGCCCTGTAAGTTGTATTCCATTGGCACCCGCACGTCGGTAGCACCGTTGGCGATGGTGCTAAGAGCACTGATATGCCCGCTAAACCCACTGGGCTGAACAAATAATAGGATTGCGGAAAGGGCCTATGGTTGAGGTCAGTTTCTGCTTCGAACTGTCATTTATTGTGATTTAGCAGCTCTTTCAAGCTGAAGGCCTCCAACAAGAAATCTCAACAAGATAAAAATCCAATGAAGATAGCAATAAGCCGCGCAGGATTAGCTGAGCGGTCTCAGGCGCTGCAGTCATGGACTGCGCGGCTGGTCCCGGCTGAGGTTCGAGTCCTCCCTCGGGCATGGGTGTGTGTGTTTGTCCTTAGGAAAAAAAATGATTCAAATGGCTCTGAGCACTATGGGACTCCTCTGCTGAGGTCATTAGTCCCCTAGAACTTATAATTAGTTAAACCTAACTAACCTAAGGACATCACAAACATCCATGCCCGAGGCAGGATTCTAACCTGCGACCGTAGCGTGTCCTTAGGATAATTTAGGCTAAGTGGTGTGTAAACTTAGGGGCTGATGACCTTAGCAGTTAAGTCCCATAAGATTTCACACACATTTGACCATTTATGATACCAATAAAATAATTTAAAACTCAAAGGTAACATATGCAAGGTGCAACACAAATGGCTCAGGGCCGCAATTAAATTTCAGAACTTCAGAATATGTTACCATAGACATTTAAAGGCAGAAGGCCATCATGTTTAACAAAAAGAAATCTTAAAAATCAACAAGATAAAAATCCAATTCAGATAGCAATAGAATAATTCAAAATCAACATACGCAAGGTGCAATACCAATGGCTGAGGGCCGCAATCAAACTTCAAAATTTCAAAATTCAAATATATTACCGTAATCTTCAAAGGGAGAAGGCCGCAGTGTTTAATCTTGAAAGGTAAATTTAAAAATGGATTTTGCAAAATTTTAAGAAGCAAACAATAACCATAAGCCTAAAATTTAAAATAGCTGGCAACAGATAATAAAACACCGGTGGCACTCAGAAGGCCTCCATGGAGGTCGGTCTGCCCTCGTTCACTTAGGTGAGACAGGTGGTGAGCCGAACTACACTTGATCCGTTGGAACCAAACCAGGGGACAGCCACGGACTGACCGACACAACGACTTGCTTCCCGTCGGTCAGTACATGAGAACGCAAACCGGCAATGTTAGAAACGTGATAATCCACAATGGAGTACGTATTAGCTGTCAAAATTACACACCATGTTGGACAGCGACAACAGGTGAGGAAAGGACGCTACCTGAAATTACGTTATTGGCCAGGGCAGGTAACCGGAACACTAACGGCTACTAGGCAGAAAATTCCCCTGGTACACTTGACTTTGAAATACGGCAATATAGTTAACTTCACCAAAAGAAACACTGCCTTAATTTACGTAAGTCTCTGGTCCGCCCCAACTGACTGACTTCTCTGAGAATGCCGACACATCTAAAATAAATTACAGTGAAATGAACACCCTTAGCTGCTTACAGGCGTTGACATACGTCAACGGAGACAGATGAAAATGTGTCCCCCGACCGGGACTCGAACACGGGATCTCCTGCTTACATGGCAGACGCTCTATCCATCTTTTTTTTTCTCTCTCTCTCCATTTTGTTCGTTGTTGATCTTTGTGTTTGTTCGTTGCGGACGTCATTATTTTATTACAGAGGCCAACCCGCTCTCTGACCGAACACGCTGAGCTACCGTGCCGGCGACCCATCTGAGCCACCGAGGACACAGAGGATAGCGCGACTGCGGGGATTTATCTCTGGCACGCCTCCCGCAAAACCCACATTCTCAACGTTTTGTCCCGCACTACATTTGTAGTGCCCCCGCCCATTATACTCATTACTCGCGGCGCGTTGCCGATTCCAGTAAGAGTTCGGGCACTGTTTGTGCATTCGCACAGAAGAAGATGATGGTCAAGTCTGAAAGAACAGATAAAAGAACAGATACCATCTTAGTAAATATAAACATCTAAAATAGTCGTCAGTGGATATAATATCAACTACACACACGACGTGACAAACACTTGCACGAAGACCTGAACGATACCCATCAGAAACTAAACATACACAAAGACAAATCGGGAGTCGATGCACACACACACACACACACACACACACACACACACACACACACACACACACACACACGACCGACGATCCACCAAGACCGACGCCCGGCTCAGGTGATCTGTGGCGCCAGTGGTCGGGCGAGCCATTTCGACGCTGGCCTCGCTGCTATTACAACCCGACTGCACCAGCGCCGTATTGCACAGAGCCGACTCATAAACTATCGGGGAGCCAAAACGCGTCCGGTAGGGCGACCGACCGGCGATACACCAAGACCGTGGCCCCGCTCAAGTACTGTAATGCATGGTGGCAATGGTTTCGACCGCACTAGTGCCGCATAGTAACTCCCCGACTGGCAGGTCCGGACTGCGCTCCAGACGCGTTCCAACTGACTGCAGACCCGAACTCGCAACCCGAACCACGACCAACTCCCTACAACAGACAACGAGCGGGAAGTCATAGCAATCGAGCAAAGATACTACGAGAGGGGATATATCGATACGAGCTGTTAACGCCGCTCATGGTCAGGCAAAGCAGCTACTCAGTGACAGTAGTAATTTAAATTAACGTAGTGAGATGGAAGACGGTAAAAACACGGTGTAAAATACATGATGGCGGGAACACGAGCCATGCACGGGTCAAGCACAGCGACTGAATCAACGAGGAGTGGAGTGACGTGCTTTCTGTCGATTGAGAACAGAGCCATATAAGTAGCGGTTTATGGACGTAACCTCATAGAGTGGGAGGGGGAGACATGATATGCACTCAGAAACATTGTCGAACATGATCATTTTAATGGCTCCAGGTGTTGTGGTGCGAGGAGGCATAATGTTGCATGACTGTTCTGAGCTCTATACCTTCTAACAAGGCACACTAACGTCAACGTTTTGCTCTCCTTCCCTTCCTTAGTGGGTGCATTCTTCATGGACTTCATTTATTATATTACAATGTGCGACCGCATCGAATAGGGCGTATGTAGGAGCTCTTGAAACGAGAGGATACCCGACGAATGAACTAGAGGCAGATTAAAGGGATACCCATAAACATAAGACAGATCATCGATGATGGATGCCGCAGTTACAGGCTGAGAGGAATAGAGCTGCTTGCGAGCGACTGAACTGGGGAGTTGCGTCAAAAAACTTTAGGGTTGAGTAAAGAATTAGCAGAGCAGGGCTGCGAGGGAATTCCAATGCCGACGTAGCTCACTCATCACAATTTGATAGACTGATTACCGTCAGGCCATTGCACTCTGAGACACGACACAGACCTTCTATTTAACAAAGGACAAAGGCGCATACTCAGGTGATCTGGAACGTTGAAGTTGACAGTTTGCGTTAAATGATTTCACTTTGCACTCCCTGTGAAGAGGCTTCGGAAGGCCCAACGGTACTGAGTGACAGCCATGTCGCCTTCAGTCGAGTACAAAAATCGCAGGATTCATAAAACATTTTATTCACTTACACACTAGGATCTTTCGATTTCTGCGACTCTGTCTTCAAGTAAAGGAAACCAACACGATTCACTATTATGGTTAAATTATCAAAACATTTTTGTGTTGTCATGTGCTTAACATGTGATGTGAAATACGCTGTAACCACCTGTATTCTTCTTGGTGCCCTACGTTTCACATCTACGTTAGACACCAATGTTGAGAGGAGAAAACACGGTGGCGAGAACATAACGTAAACCTCCACACTGGCTTTTAGGTCAATTTGCTACGTGAACTGGTCACACATGGTGAACGAGATAGTCAGATTATAATGCGTACTTCGTTAAAAACTGGCTTTAAAAATTTTTAACGTACGTTTCCTAAAGAGTTGTCTCCTCCCTGTGAAAAATCAGGTTAACTATACTCCACTCTCGACGAATTGCGGAGTGAATAAACAAATACGTAACTCATAGTACGTCAGAAAGAAGCTCAATTCACTCATTTTAAGTTGACTGGGAAATAAACTGTGAAATACAAAAACGTGAAGCTTTTTGAAGTATTGAATTACTGGAGTAAATTACACGTGTACGAAAATAATTTTGAAACGTTATACTGCAGTCATACAGTCGATCGGAACAGCATGGCCATCATACTTCCATAGTCGTTCACTTGTTAAAAGAAAAAAATTTATGGTTACATAGTAAAAGTGACATTTATACTCGTTTTAGGAGATTAACTATTGCTAAAGGTTAAGGTAACAGCACAGAAAGGGAAACCCAAACGTTAAATTATATGTTGTTGTCGGGCTTAATACAACTTAAGGACTTACTGTAGTAAATTTCCTCGAAGTGCATAAGAACGAAGAATTGTACACGTTCCTGAGTTAAAGACACACTAGTACTTTCTGAAATTGTCTAATGAAAAACTATTTACACTCATAACGATGATCGGATGCGTGTTCGAACCAAAAATCTTGCCAATGTGGATCCAATGTTCATTGATTCGCACTAACTCTGCGTTGCAGGTTAGGGGCTAACGAGTCATCTCCTGATTAACAAAGTTTAGGTACCGTGCACGTAAATAGTTACTTCTTGTGATTCATCCGTTAGGCCACAGTCTCGACTATACGGCACACTGCTTTCTTCCATTCACAAAAGTTATTAAAGAGGTTATGAGAATGTACTGTTTTGTTCCTCTGGTCATAACATTAATGGAACATCACAAATCACAAAAATGACCACAAATAGCAGGTAACATTTTTCCTGATCCCACATTCATAGCTTCCAGAGTCATAATTTTCGTACTGCTTCATCCTTCACCTGGGACAACTCTGTCAGTGCAGAAATTAAAAAGTAAACAATTGTAATCATAACTTCAGCGATTACAAAGCCAACGGTGAATAATTTTGTGGATCATAAACATCGATCATGGCAAAACATATAATGCGATTATGGAATTTAATTTTTCGCGTTCTAAATGGGAATATTCCTCGCAGTTCGGAAGACAATCGCGCAGGCACACAATTTTCCACGAATAGTTGTATACGAGACAACGAGATCAAACAGGAGAACTACTTTCTTCCTACCCCTTCACACCCTCCCCCTTTCATCCTTTTCCACTCGCTGCCAGAGACATGACAGTTATTTTACATCATCTTGCTCTTTACCTAGATTTCCGCTCAGCGCTATCTTAAAATTACATAAGTTTTAGCCATCGATTGCCAACGCCATACAGTGCAGCATTCGCAGACCCATACAGTCACACATCCAAGTGCTAGTCCAGCATTGGACTGGATAGCTCGAAAATTATGAAACTGCTCTTAATTTCGGAAATACAAGAGACACCTTTACCTTATAAATGGTGTTCCAGGATGAATGGTCAGTATTCAGGGAAATGGCAGGAACGATCACTGTCAGCAAAAAAATTCATTTTCCGAATGGTTTACGAGATATGACACATTTAAGGTGCATTTAGTGTATTTATTATCTGAATTTTTCAGTAGGATGTCAGGTTGATACATTTATGAACGCACAATCATTATTAAACATTACGACATGCGTTTTACAAAATATCAATAGAAAAATACATATTTTTAACCCAATAACTACTGAGCAATATAGTGCACGTCACTACACAGCAGTTGTGCAGTTCACAACAAATCCCACCGACAGCTACAACTCATTTCTGCAGTCTCGAGAGAGCATGTTGTGTTGCTTGTCTCATTGGCTCTGCACGTTCCCTTTTGAGGGTAGCAGCATCCATGATGAGACCAGGCAGTTAATTTCGCGTTCTCACCTTCCGTTTATACATCGTGGGCGTCATCCCACACAATAAACCAAAATCTAATAGCATAAGGTCTGGCGATCTTGGTAGCAATGAGGTAACCTGGGCTACAATAAAGCATCCAAGGGGTACAGTAGATAAGACACATACTTGCCCGTCACTAGCCCAAAAACAAATATACATTACTGGCCATTAAAATTGCTACACCACGAAGATGACGTGTTACAGACGCGAAATTTAACCGACAGGACGAAGATGCGGTGATATGCAAATGATTAACTTTTCAGAGCATTCACACAAGGTTGGCGTCGGTGGCAACACCTACAACGTGTAGGCATGAGGAAAGTTTCCAACCGATTTCTCATACACTAACAGCAGTTGACCGGCGTTGCCTGGTGAAACGTTCTTGTGCTGCCTCGTGTAAGGAGGAGGAATGCGTACCATCACGTTTCCGACTTTGATAAAGGTCGGATTGTAGCCTATGACGATTGCGGTTTATCGTATCGCGACATTGCTGCTCGCGTTGGCCGACATCCAATGACTGGTAGCAGGACATAGAATCGTTGGGTTCAGGAGGATAATACGGAACGCCGTGCTGGATCCCAACGGCCTCGTATCACTAGCAGTCCAGATGACAGGCATCTTATCCGCATGGCTGTAACGGATCGTGCAGCCACGTCTCGATCCCTGAGTCAACAGATGGGGACGTGCGCAAGACAACAACCATCTGCACGAACAGTTCGACGACGTTTGCAGCAGCATGGACTATCAGTTCGGAGACCATGGCTGCAGTTACCCTTGACGCTGCATCACAGTCAGGAGCGGCTGCGATGGTGTACTCAACGACGAACCTGGGTGCTCGAATGGGAATATGTCATTTATTCGGATGAATCCAGGTTCTGTTTACAGGATCATGATAGTCGCATCCGTGTTTGGCGACATCGCGGTGAACGCACATTGGAAGCGTGTATTCGTCATCGCCATACTGGCGTATCACCCGGCGTGATGGTATGGGGTGCCATTGGTTACACGTCTCGGTCACCTCTTGTTCGCATTGCCGACACTTTGGACAGTGGACGTAACTTTTTATATGTGTTACGACCGGTGGCTCTACCCTTCGTTCGATCCCTGCGAAACCCTACATTTTAGCAGGATAATGCACGACCGCATGTAGCAGGTCTTGTACGGGCCTTTCTGGATACAGAAAATGTTTGACTGCTGCCCTGGCCAGCACATTCTCCAGATCTGTCACCAATTGAAAACGTCTGGTCCATGGTGGCCGAGCAACTGCCCCGTCACAATACGTCAGTCACTACTCTTGATGAACTTTGTTATCGTGTTGAAGCTGCATGAGCCTGTACACGCGATCCAAGTTCTGTTTGACTCAATGCCCAGGCGTATCAAGGGCGTTATTACGGCCAGAGGTGGCTGTTCTGGGTTCTGATTTCTGAGGATCTATGCACCCAAATTGCGTGAAAATGTAATCACATGTCAGTTCTAGTATAATGTATTTGTCCAATGAATACCCGTTTATCATCTGCATTTCTTCTTGGTGTAGCAATTTTAATGGCCAAAGTGTACATTAAATACATTCTATTTCGGAATCCATACGGATGGGGCTCACTGTATAAGGGTTTCACTACATTGATACTTCAGTCTTGCCATTTATCACCTGAAATTACAAATGTAATTCAAATCCACTCAGTACTGAGCGTATCCGACGCTAGCGTCATTGTAAAGCAGCAGTGCATCGCACTAGAAAGTGACACGTAGTTGCAATGCGCAAAATATTTCATCCCATGTAACTGATAAGCATACTGTATATCCAAACGATTAATGGTGCGCATTCCAAAATCATAGCTGGAAAAGAGCGCAGTGAAGGGAAATAAACTTCAGTCAGCAAAATCCAACACCTCTTCAGACCGATTAATGACATAAAATTATGCATTCGGACGGACACACATTACTATTGCATATCGTTTTTCACATTTCTGTTACGTATTATTTGCTGGAACTGTGAACTACGTCTTACAATAACGCAAATGCCGGAAATGATCAATTGTGAATGGACATACACATAGAACGAGAACTCGGATGGAGGAAATTCTGGTAGAGGTAGGTGTAATCTGTAGGGAATGACAGTTCATACACTGTAAGACAAAAAAAGAAAAGAAAAGGATGCATCACGAAGGAATTTTCCGAATGGGACAGAAATTGGTAGATGTCAGAAATCGGTAGATGTGATGTACATATACAGCGAAAAAATCATTACAGTTTCGGAAAAACTGGATCATTTAACAGTTAAGCTTAGCAAACTAAGCAAGTCAACAACGAATTGGTCCACCTCTGGCCATTATAAAAGCAGTCGTTCTGTTTGGCATTGGTGACAGAATTGTTCGATGTCTTCTTGAGGGATATCGTGCCAAAGTCTGACAACTGGCGCGTTAGATCGTCACGTTCCCGGGTTGGTTGGAAGGTCCTCCTCATAATGCTCCAAAAAGTTATGAACTGCGGAGAGATTTGGCGAACTTGCTGCCCAGAGTAGGGTTTGGCAAGCACGTTTGCGGGCGGGCATTATCTTGCTGAAATGTAAGCGCACGATGGAGTCCCATGAAGAGCAACAAAACGGCTCATAGAATATTGCCGATGTGTCTATATGCTGTCAGGGTGCTGAGGATGACAACCAGAGGGGTTCTGCTGCGAAATGGCTGAAATTCACTCCCGGTGTTAAAGTAGTTGGGGTTGTTTCGGGGAAGGAGACCAAACACCGAAGTCCTAGATCCCATCGGATATGAGAAGGATGGGGAAGGAAGTCGGCAGTGCGCTTTTCAAGGGAACCATCCCGCCATTTGCCTGAAGAGATTTAGGGAAATCACGAAAAACGTAAATCAGGATGGCCGGACACGGAATTGAACCGTCGTCCTCCTGAATGCGAGTCCAGTGTGCTAACCAATGCGCCACCTCGCTCAGCACTAAGGTAGTATGGCGGCTGACAGTTCACTTGGTATCTCACCGCTGTCTAAACTGTCTCTAAATACGTATTCGTCCCAGAATCACATTGATTGGAATAGAATTTCCTTAAGTTTGAGTCACGCTTCGATTTGAGCCCTGATGACCAGTGAAGACGTGGACACCAACCTGACTGTCACCCAGCTACATGTCCAGACAACCAGGAGTCTGCAGTGACATTCATTTCATAGCAGGACCCCTTTGGCTGTCATCTACATCGTTCTTACAGCACAGCAGTACTTCGACGGTATTCTACGTCCCGTGGCATCGTGGGTCTGCATTTCAGCAAGATAATGCCCACTTGCAGGATCTCTCCTCAATTGAGAACGTCTGGAGCATTACGGGCAGGTCCTCCAACAACCTTAAGATTATGACGATCTAAGGCCCCAGTAGAACAGAATATGGCACGACATTCCTTACAAGGATATCCATCAACTCTGTAAATCAATAAGAAATCGAATAACTGCTTTCACAAGGGCCATCGTGAGCCTGCATTTCAGCAAGGTAATACCCACTTTCAGGATCTCTCCTCACTTGAGAACGTCTCGAGCATTATGGGCAGGTCCTCAAACAAGCTCCAGATTTTGACGATCTAAGGCCCCAATAGAATATGGTACGACATTCCTTAGAAGGATATCCATCAACGGTATAAATCAATAAGAAACTGAAGAAACTGCTTCCATAGGGGCCATACGTGGACCAATGCATTATTGACTTCGGAAATTTGTGAAACTCTTTCTCTTGAAGAAATCTCACACTTTTCTGAAATTATAAATATCTGTTTCTCTGTACTCGTACGTCACATTTACCGATTTTCGCCCCATTCGGATAATTCCTGCGTTGTGCGCTCTTTCTGTTTCCTTACAGTGTATATGGCGTATCGAAGAATCATGAGGAAACAGTAAGATAGGAGGACCAAGATACAAGTTACACTGAAATTAGAATGAGACAGGGGCGTCGTATTTAGCCGATACTCTTCGTTCTCTGAATTGAAGAAAAAATTACGGAAATAAAAGATTCAAGGGTTGGACTAAAATTCTGGATGAAAAGATATCATAGGTATGATTCGCTGATGATGCTGATATGCTCAATGGAAACGAGGAAGAACTACAGGGCCTATTGAATGGAGTCTAATGTGGACAAATTATAGATTGAGATGAAACCGGAAAAATCAGAAGTAATGTGGAGTAATATAAATGTATGGTAAACTTAACATTAAAACTGAAGACCACGAATTGTGCTAACTTTGAAGCCTAATAAAATGTCCCCGGTGTTGGGAGAGAACATTAGCCTCACTAGAGAGTGCGTAATTTGAGCAGAAAGGAAATCCAAAGGGTTCATATGTGGTGCTACTGAAGGATGTTGAAGGACACTGAATAGTTGGTGAACTGATAAGAAAAAAAGAAGAGAAGGATCTCTACAGAATCAGCGAGGAAAGTAGTATTTGGGCAACAGTGAGAAGAAGGAGCGGAAGGATGAAAGAACATGTGTTAAGCTATAAGCCAATAGTAACTTCCACAGCAGTAATGTTACATAATACCAGTGGATAGCAAAATTCGTTCATAATTTAAAACTCAGTTGGTAGTTCATGGCTTTGTCCATAGCTCATTTGCGAGAGTACAGACTTTTCTGAATTTCATTACGTCAGGTGTACTGTCGCCTGTATATTCCCGTGCGAGTCTGTGTATATTTGAGACGATATACACTTTGTACACGATGTGCGAGTGATACGCGCGAATCAGAGGACGGATATTTCGGGTTTAGAGCGGTTATTAGATTTCACTCTCTAGAAAATTACCACTTAGCATGTGATTAAAGTCTCGCTGTAATTTCAGGTTAAGAGGGTAAGTAACGGGACGGTGTGCTGAATAATTCATTATTATGTTACAGATATCTGACGAAGATTGCATTAACGGCGCCGGGCGACCGTTCGGCCCGCGGCTCGATTTCAGGGAGAGTTCTGTGGCGATAAGCAAGTTCCTCCTGTTCCTCTCTCTCCTCTCCTGCTCTCAGCCTTCCGTGACGGCCCGGCGTCGGCTGTGGCCTTGGGACACGCGACACTGACTGCGCAGTTTGAAAGGTGCCGCGACACCCGATGGGCAGCGACACGATGTGGCTACCTGCGTGAACTTGTTACGGAGGCTCTCCGTCCGTCGCGGCCCATCACTAATTCACACAGTGCACCGCTTTCCCCGTAAGCAGAGCTCAATAACTAGGTGGGTGGGAAAGAGCTTGGAGATTTTTGTTACGTTATTCTTCCTCAGCTCCTCTTTTTTATTGGTTATTAGTCAGTTCAGTTGCTTGCTGCTCTCTTCATCTCACAGTAGCATTTGCAGCCTACGTCATCAATTATTTGTTGGATGTATTCCAATCCTTGCATCTCCGTGCCTTTTTACTCTTCACATCTCCCTCTACTACCATGGAAGTTCTCACATGACAACGTATGCCGTTTCATTGTGTTCTCACTTCCTCTCAGTATTCTCGGTATATACCTTTCTTCGCAAATGCTGCAGAGAACCTCCTCATTATTATCTTGTTAGTAAACATGATTCTCAACTTACGTCTATAGCATTATATTTCAATCGCTTCAGTTCTCCTCTTTTATGGTTCTTCCAAAGCACATGTTTCACTACCTCATAATGCCTTGCACGAAACGTACATTCTCAGAAATTTCTCCTCTAGATTAAGGCTGATAATTGACACTAGCAAATTTGTCTTGGCCAGAAAGCCAGCTTTGCCTGCCTTAATCTGCTTTCTAGCTTATCCTTGCTTTACTTCCAAGGTATCACTCGCAGAATTCCTTAATTCATCTACTTCCCAATTTTTATATTTAGTTCGCCATTAATCTCATTTCTGCTAATTCTCATTACTTTCGGCTCTTTTCGGTTTACTCAGTCCATCTGCTGTTCTCATTAGGCTATTCCTTCCATAGAACATGTTCTGTAATTCCTTCTCATTTTCACTCAGGACAGCAATGTCGTAAAGGAACCCGTCACTGATATTCTTTCCCCCTTAATTTTGAAAGCAAACCTTTATTTTATTTCTGTCTTTACTTCTTCGCCGTAGATTCACCAGTAGGGTCGAAAGACTACATCCCTGTCTTACATCCTTCTTAACCTGTGCATTTTCTTTCTTTGTTCCACCTTTATTGTTCCCTTTTGGTTCTTGTGCGTACTGTACATTACACGTCTTTCCCTAAAGCTTACCCCTATTTTTCTCATTATTTCTAATATCTTGCATTATTTTAGATATCCGAATGCTCCTTTCACTGTGACATATCCTGTGAACCGGTCTTGATTTATGCGCAATCTTGCTTTCATTATCAAACGCCACGTCACAACTCCTGCCGTCAGCTCTCTTTAATTTTCAAAAGCCGGACTGATCATCATATAACACGTCCTCAGTTTTCTTTTCCGTTCTTCCGTATGTTACTCACCCTACATGCTTGATCCACTTAGTTGATTGTACGATAGTTTTATCCACTCTCCCTATCCTCGAAATTGTGTGGACAATATCTTTTCGAAAGCCTGACGGGATGCTGAATACTCATAGATCCTACACCGATGGGCACGGTTGCCGCATGTCATAGTGATTTCAGAAATTCTGACAGAATTTTAGCATTCCATTTGTTTTATCACATTACAAGTCCTACAAAGGCCTGTTAAACGATAGCTCTAACACTGAAGCCCCTGTACCTTCGATATCGACTCCAATTTCTTCCTCAGTAGCGTTATCAGAGATGTCTCTCCCTCCGAGAAGTCTTCGATGTATTCTTTCCAACGGTCTTCTCTCTCCTTTGTACTTAATAGCGGGATTCCCTTAGTGCTCTTATTATTAGCTTCTTACCTTTTCAGTTCACTGAAGGTTATTTTGAGTTTGCTATAAGATGAAGAAGACCTTCCTACGACCATTTGTTTTCCTATTTCTTCACATTTCTCCCTCGGCCAGAGGCGGACATACAATTTTTTTTCTGCGGGTTAGAGGAAGAAGTCACATCACAACGATTGGAAGCGTGTGCACGTCCTTAAAGGTTTTATGAGGCTAATTTTAAAATAAATATTTACACATACTGTGTGTGTGTGCTATTCTCCCTTGAAAGCTACAAAGCCAGGAAAATTGTCTTTGAATGGTTCAGTACATTGCAAACATTCACTATATTTTTATTACTAAACTTTGGGGCAATAATTTTTGTAGATCACCGATGCCTTGTGGCTGAGTTGTAGGGAGTCTTAATGACATTTCTTTTAACAAATGATCGAGAAAGGACATGAACACTGACAGGCGGTAACACCCTTTTACAGTCTGAGTATCTTGGCCTGTTCAAAGCATGGCTGTACACTGCTACGTAACAGAGTGCCACCTGCAAGATTTTCGAAAGTTTTCCATCGATTAGTGATAGTATCTATTTATTTATATATTCAGTTACCCTTTACAAGCGGCGTCATTCGCGTATCGAAAGTATTGTTTTGATAAGCAAGTATCTGAGAAGCACAGCTCATGATGTTCCCAGTCCCCTTTCGCCGCCCCATTGCGCGACATCAGCTGTTATAAGTCTTTGTATGTCTATGGTATCACAGCACCGACACGAATGTATCGATTTCAGAGCATATTTTCGTGTAGTTTAAGGCTAGTACTCAAAACGGTCGTGACGCAGGTTTGATGGAAGTGTGTTCAGACGTTTAAAGATAATCTGCTATGTGAAGTAACGAGTTTGTCAACAGCAATATGTTGCCTAGTCAATATGTTGTACATAATTTGACGTCTCACTATAATGTAGATTTCAAAAATGTCTACAAAAATTACATGAGAACTTACGTTTAACTTTCATGGTTCACCCACAATCACCAATTTTGTGGCGTCTTTCGAATTCGGTGCGCCAGGTGCAATCAAAAGACGAAAAATGTTATGGGTGAACCGTAAAAGCTAAGCATGTGCCCTCGTGGACGTTTGCGTACATCTCTCTGATACCTAAAAATTCAAATTTTCCTATCTGTCCAACGTACTGTAAACATGAGCATTGCCATGAAATATTATTCTTTATTGATTTACTGTTATTGATTGATATCATCTCTGCCTACTGATTTAATTTTTACAAGTAGCCCATGTTTTTTCTCAGGGTTGAAGCTACCTCCGTACCAAACTTCATCAAATTCGATTCAGTGGTTCTGCTGTGAAAAGGTGACAGACAAACAGAGTCACATTCACATTTATAATGTTGTACCACATGGATTACGCACTGTCCCTTTCAGCAAGAAGTGAGGTGCTATAACATGACTGTAACACGTTATTACTGATAAAACGCCAAATAGGACACTAGATGCCATTTACCAACAGGAGGACTATGACTAAATGTCAAGGATCATAGAAAAACATATGTACTAACTGTAAGAAGCTTGGTGATTATGGAAAATCGAAAAGTGAAGTTTCAGGCAAAGCTGTCTACAGTAGTAACTCGTGGCAGTACTATTTCTTACGAACTAGGAAAGGAATCCAGAGAGATCAAATGATTACCGAAAATATCTGAATGTTAGGACCTGAACGCAGCCCCACAAATTCACAAATTTTTCACGAAGTAAAAGATGTAACTTTATTTGCATAGGGAGTAAGATTCAAGAACGAAACGATAAACGAAGTCACATTTTATTGTACTTTTATCATAAATTATGACAAAAAAACGAACCAGAAGGCATACCAAAGAAAGTGACATCAACGTTCCGTTAATTCCAGGCTTTCTGCATTTTTTAACTCACGATTACATACTGCCCGTAAGTAAAAATTGTGATTATGCCGAGATTCACTGTCTTCCTCTTTTCTCTCTCTCTCTCTCTCTCTCTCTCTCTCTCTCTCTCTCGGAATTTCTGGGGAGGGGGTTGGTAATGTGGGCCCCGAGGGCCCCCTTGAATGCGCCCTTGCCTGCAGTCGTTTCGTCTTCATTTCCCAGCGATTCCTCTTTGTTTCGTCCTAAGTGAGTTCTATTGTCCTGTGTTATATATTCCTGAATTTCCCTGAACTCCTCTGTATTTCTATTGTCACCCGATGTTTCTTCGTTGTTACCTTCCGTGTATCTATGTTTGTCTGTCCAATTACTGTGATTGCTCTGTTTAGATATGACCATAACTCTCCGCTGACTGCCTACTGTGGTTTCTCTGGGAAAGTGATTCTTGCTTCTTCATAAAAGAGTGCAACTGGAAAGTCTCCTAGCGAAAACTACTCGCCGCAAAAGTTATTATTCGTGGTTCTGCTCTGACTAACACCGAAATGCGATCTCCCACTGGAAAAAAAAGTTTACTGTACTCTGTTTAAAGATACTTTAAGATTGACGGCTGCGACGAAGTAGTGTTTTGACGCTATATAGAAAGGAGCAGCAAGCATTCCTCCAGATAGTAAACAATATCAGAATCAAATTCGTCAAATGTAATTCACTGAAATAGGTCTGCGTTGCTCTCGTTGGCCAGGGGATTACTGAGAAAAGTAAGTTGAATGAAAAGGTTTACGTGGTACGTAACATTATTGGCTTCGGTGTCGAAAATACGTATACGGAGTCGACGAGTGCTTTTGAAATAAAGTATATTTTAGTTTATAGTCACAACGTTCTTTTGTATTTTGCCTTCAGGCTACCCGTTTCAGTATACAGTGGATTCCACCGTCCATATTTGAGACACTGCGTGCGAGTGGATAGCCAGAGGCTGATAACGTGTGCTGAAACAGGTAGAAATATGGCGACTGTAGGCTAAAACATATCCCAGTTAATTGTCAATATCAAGGAAGCTCTCCAGCAACCGTCTAAGTGATATTTTGTTTTATTCTATTCTGAAGGCTACCAATTTCGGCATTCAAGACGCCATGCTCAGGTCAAATAAACCATAATGGATGCAATCGTTTCACTAGCGCTTCATCCAGAGACTTGATAGCAACTCTAACTTAATAGCTGCCATCAAGTCTTCGAATGAAGCACAAGTGAAATGATTGATTTCAAGACGTCCAGGGATTTAAGGCATTATATGACATTATCAGTAATTTTGAGAGATGCATATGGGGCCTAAAGATGGAATAGAGGAATGCCGAAACTGGTAGCCTTCAAAATAAAATAACATCTCAATTACACGGCTGCTGGAGAGTTTCATTGACATTGGCGGTTACTTAACCAACCGATATCCCCTGTCCATGATGGGTCAGCAAAGATACTCCAGTTAATGCTGAGTCGTCAGAGTTGGTTTGTACCTTGCAGCGGAAAGAAAAAAGAGACTCAGTCTGAATCATGTTACATAATATGAGTCGTGACCAGATAAAGAACATATCCTCCCCTAATCGAATTTGCTTAAATAATAGCAAGATTATCACTTGTCAGAACCCCACACAGCTTCTCACAAGTAACTTAGATACAGAAATATCCTAACTCGAAAAATCTTGACAAACTCCCGTTCAAAGTCGCCTCCTAGTGCTCATCGCACAGGGGCACAGTGCCTCGTCCAAGACTCTTAACTTCAGCGTCTCGCTAGCTACTAACCTATAGTCAATCTACCTCGCTCCCAAACACAGCGACCCAAAGAACCCCATGAGGGCGAACTGCCAGTCAACAAGATGTTTTATTTACTGGTACGAGGTATCTCTTCAATTTAGTAGACACGAGTGATGACGTCTGTTTACTTGTTCTCAAAATTTTTCCATCGATTCAGTCTCTAAACCTTTAACGAACGCGTCCCCCACGTGTGGTTCTGAGAGGGCACCCGTTACGAAATCCACGCAGATGACGCTCCAGCAGTGTGATGTCTCAGGCCAGCTTTGAAAGTTGAATTCGACTCAACGTTCACAGATCTCTGCTCCAAAGCTAAATCAAAAAAGTCCAGCTCAGTTTACCCGGTTAAAGGCGTTTCCAACTACACCCAAATTTATTCAGCAATGATCGATGTTTAGAACAAGTGGTTACATATATACAGGTGCTGAAAATCAAATGTAATAAAGAAGAAACTGAAACACACTCAATTTCGGTTCCAGTGTGATCTTCAGCCCTGGCATGTAAAAATTATGAGACGACAAAGGCAGAGGAAAAATACCCTTCAGAACTCGATAAAACCGCAAAATTACAAAACCGCCAAAGTGTGTGGAAGGTGAACTGACTGTCACCTTGCAGTATTTTTCCTGCGTTACACTGAGCAGGTTATAGATATAGGAAATAAAAGGGCAGTACAGCGTAATTTTCGCTAGTCCTGAGTGTTTATACCGTGATATTTTCAATATGTAATAGTAGTAGTAGTTGTTGTTGTAGTTGTGTGTGCGTGTGTGTGTGTGTGTGTGTGTGTTAGTGCTGAATAACCGTGCTTACAATACTACGTGACTAATTGTGTTTTTTTTCTTTTGTTCTCTACTAGATTCCTCAGATGTTTTTCTTTAGGCAGTGTTGCTTGAATATGTGCCGGGGCAACCTGAACTGTTGTTTAAAGGATGTGTGTCGTACATCACTGACCATCAAAGGGTTTCA
Source organism: Schistocerca piceifrons (assembly GCF_021461385.2). Taxonomy (NCBI): domain Eukaryota; kingdom Metazoa; phylum Arthropoda; class Insecta; order Orthoptera; family Acrididae; genus Schistocerca; species Schistocerca piceifrons. Next base: position 599,609,533 of record NC_060141.1, on the reverse strand, counting down.
TAACGTAGGTCAAATGTTTTGCTATTTCTTTGATGGGGCGTCAAATCTGTATGTATGACATTTCAGTCGAACTGTATTACCCGTGAGTCTTAGCTGCGGTGAGTCTTAGCTGCGTAGCCCTAGTCTCGGTCTGTCGGACAGAGACTCATTATAAATTTTAGACCTATAATACTGTATCATCGCCGGCCGCGGTGGCCGTGCGGTTCTGGCGCTGCAGTCCGGAACCGCGAGACTGCTACGGTCACAGGTTCGAATCCTGTCTCGGGCATGGATGTGTGTGATGTCCTTAGGTTAGTTAGGTTTAAGTAGTTCTGAGTTCTAGGGGACTGATGACCTGAGATGTTAAGTCCCATAGTGCTCAGAGCCATTTTGCACATACTGTATCATTAGCAACAATGTGTTAGTGCTCTGAGAAAATAAACTCTTTTACAACACATAAGTTGTTACAATGGCTCCCATTGGACTTACTTGAGTACAGTTTCTATAAAAAAAATTACTTTCATTTCATAGTTCGGTGAACAGAGCAATTATGCCAGAGTCAACAGCTAATGGAAATCTCCGATTCGATTTAGTCAAAAAAGAGCAGGTCCGACGAAAGTATTGGATGAGAAACTGTCGTTTTGTGAACTATGGCAAAGATAATGATTTAGGACACAGAGAGAGTAAACAGTTTACTGTTCGTATTTTTCAAAAACTGTTGCGAATCACAAGCTGTAGCAACAGGTTCCCATAGGCATACTTCAGTAATGCTCGTCGAAGGCTTTGACGATCGCTTTATAGTCAGATGGAAAGTGTAAATATGCAAGTTTCAACACCTAATTCGTAATGTCCACTATAGCAGATCAGTGAAGAAAAGAGCTATCTCATCGAATGTATTTCATGAGAAAGAATTACTTTGTGAACTGTATCAGTCAAAATTATTTAGGAAGCTTACACTGCTACCGGTTTACAGTTAGCGTTGTTCAAAAAACTTCTAACTAGTAATTGAAAAGGCACATTAAAACTACATTACCCAGCGCAGTTAAATTTGCATAGCTTCTTTTTTTAAGTTATTGGTTTTCGGAACGTGCCATTCAGCCATGCAAACATTACAATTGGTTTGAACGTTTCAAAGTGGCATTGTTTTAAGTCTTACACAGGTAGGATGTAAAATAGGATTAGCAACGGACTGAGTCGACATAAAACAAGTTTTACAATCAGATTGTACTAAAACGAGTAAACAAAACGAAAATGGAACATAAGGTTCACAGATATAGTATACTATAAAAATCCTATTGCTAACACAAGAAAAAATGATAAATCGCCGTTTGTACACTTTTGAGGCATTCTCAGTTCAGTCCACATGAATGACTATGTATCTAAATTATTACTAAACTGTTCTTTGTATGTCTGTGAGAACTGTTTCACAGCTGCGGATAGAGAATTGAATATTTGTCCAGATCGATAAGTGCCAAGTTTATTGGCTGAGCGTTCCATATTCTGCAGCGTAGCACGTCAGGATATAGTCAGTTGATGGTACTTTGCTCTTCTCCCGGCATTCTGACTACCAGAAGCACTAGATTACAAGCGCACAGAGCTATATCTTGATGATGGTGCTGTTGACGAACATATACAGTACCTTCGGCGGCAGAGGGTGCTCAAGGTGCCAGGCCGCTAGAAGGCATGGCGTACTCCATTGGATCCCCTGGATCCCGCACGATTGCTACTGGCGTCTGGTGGAAATTTGCAGTTCCGCCCTTGGGGTGCTAACAACGCTTTATACCACAGACAGAAGGGCACTTAGTACACTTGTAAGGTTTTGAGTAACAACTGTGTAAGCTGTAAATATTTTTGGTTTAATGTTGTAATATTATTACAGAAATACACGCATTTACACAGTTTACAATGTGACAATGCTACGACAGTTGTCAAACGAACACATCTTGTCCTCACAAAGTGCAATAATCTAAACCACGACATTGGTAAATTCTAACTAGAAGTTTCTTTACAAAATTATTCTTACGACTACGTTATAATGTTCGCCAGTACTACGACAAATCAGCTGATTTCGGTTCAAAGTTCGGTACTATTAAGGATGACAATCAAGTCTACGGCGGATGGTTAGTTTTGTGACAAGTTGAGCAAAAGATTACCCAAGGTCGCTCGAGTTAACAGTGGACGCAAGCTGGTGAACCAACAAGTATACGCCTCTGCTCGCAGTATTTACCTTAGCTGCGATGAGCTGTCATCAGCATGGTTGCTCTCGTCCTCTGAAATTCCTATAAGAACCAACGAAGCCTTTGTTGAATTTTTCAGTAGAGACTCTCCCTATATTTCTCGTTATGTGAGAAAACATACATACGACCATACATACATATACTTTGGGTAACCTTGTCACGAAAACAACAAAACAAAAAAGAAAACTGATTTTCAGTTCAAAAGTTCTAACTGCCCTTTCTAATTTGACTACTCTGCCATCCAGGCAGATCAATTGCCATCCTGGCAGGGTCGCCATTCTCTAAGGTTCTGAGGACAGAACAACAACTGTGTAAGCTGTAAATATGTTTGGTTTAATGTTGCAATCTTGTCACCGAAATACACGCATATACTGAGTTTACAATGTGACGAAGCTACAACAGTTGTCAAACGAACGGATCTCGTCCTCAAAAAGTGAAATAATCCTAAACACAACAATGGTAAAATTTTCTTACGACTACATCATGATGTTGGCCAGTACTACGATAAATCATCCGATTCCGGTTCGAAGTTCAGTACTATTTAGGATGACAATCATGTCTGTTGAGGATGGTTAGTTTTGTGACAAGTTGAGCAAAAGATTACCCAAGGTCTCTCGAGTTTACAGTTGACGCAAGCTGGTGAACCAACAAATTTACGCCTCTGCTTGCAGTATTTACCTTAGCTGCAATGAGCTGTCGTCTGCATGGCTGCTCTCGTCCTCTGAAATTCCTATAAAAACTGTGTAAGCCTTTGCTGATTTTTCCTGAAGAAGCTCTGCCTATGTTTCTCATTATGCGAGAAAACATGTACTCATCCCTAGTCTTGGAATATGGTGATATGCACACTCATGGCAGGAGCAGTGCACAATTTAAATGCCCTCTCAGTCTATACAATAACAATTAAGCAACTGGTTGTTGGTTTCACCACAGTTGGAGCTCAGCGACGCTACAGCTAATATCTAGGTGAAGGTCAGCCGCAGTGAACGCAGTGTTCACACTAATTTCTCCTCTGTATCCTACGGAGCGTTATGCACCCCGTCCTGCACTTGACGCCAGTTCAGAGAAGAGTCCCCGAAAATTTCGCTCTTGTCTTTCTTGTAGCACAACTGTCACCCCACCTGGGTTATTTCATTCTTCGCATCACAGGTTTATCTGACCAATAGGAGAGTTCCTCTTATTTATGTGGAAACTCTCTCTGCCCACTGCAAGGGCCGTAACATTATACTGCATCAAAATCATGGCATTTTACTCCTTCCCAGTTCGTTTCTGCCAATCGGACGTTTTGTGCCTGCTCCAGACGCTTAAAAGCTACATTCATACAACTCATGTGTACCAGTCGCTGTTCACTTGATCAGCTGCGTCACTGGTTTTGTTTGTATCCATTTGGAATTCCGAAATACATCTTTCTTAAGCTTCTTTCTGTCCGACTTCTGGTGGCCCGTTAATTGCTCTCCAGTATGCATCACCTGTTCGGTCGCTGACTTCCTCCACGGGACGCCCCCTAAGAGGTTTTCGTGGTGCGTCCTGTGGTGAGCCCTCTGCTTCTGCCCGCTTCCACACAGTACGTTTCCTCTCTCTGCTTGTTTCACCTTCTGTTCATGGACTTGCATTACATAGGAGCGGTGTGTTAATACCATTAATTGAGCGCCATCCCTTTTCCATTACATACTTTTAGGCAAATCTGCTCATTACAGCAGATGTAAGTCAGGTGTCATATTCACCTTCTTGTTACGATGTATAAAACTCTTATGTAAGGTGCGTAATTGACCTTCATTAATTCTGCCACCTTACGTACAGAATGACAAAAAATCATCTGTATCAAATACAAAGTCAAAATTACTGTCTCTTGTTTGTAATCTTTCATTACGTGTCATACTAATTTCAAATTCTCGCCACATTTCGTTAACAAACACAGGTATTTTGGATTTCGTTAAATTATCACAGTACAACACAGAAAATAATCTGTATAATTATACATAGACCATACTGCTTAGACTCCTACAATTCCAGTTAGTGTGCACTATTGAAAATTCTACCTGTGAGAGATAATTCTATTAATATTAATGTAATTTTCAGTGGGATACTGTTAACTATTTTCTTGGGGAAACACTAACAGTGCTTCACTGATTTGTCACTTTAATTTAATAGTTTCTCAAAATCCTATTTTTCACAAAATATACCAACACATGTGGCAGCTGTATGACAATCGCTGACTGGCCAATGTGGCTCATGTTGAGAGGCACTTGTGGAGGTATGATGATGGGAGATGGCTCTACAGACGTACACTGTACGTTAATTTGAAGCCGACTTAACAATGATAGGTAACCCTGAACATTAACAGACTACTGTTGCTGAATGCTTATGGTTCTTAATTTCTATCGTCTGTATGCTGTAGTGGTTTTAAACAGATAATGTTACAGTGCTTTCGTGAATAACACGGCATCACGAAGACACTTACAGGTGTTTTCCTAGTCTTAAAGTATATTTAATCCAGTAATACGACGCATTTAGCGTCGTTATTGTAGTTTTCTTTTTGTTATCCATTTCGAATAACCAAAACAGAAGTAGGTGATGCTAAAAGGCAGGTTTCGTAATCCTACATTTTCCTGAACACTGACGAAATAGAAGTTCGGTCTATGTCCCTTTCCCAGAAAATGCTAAGAACGTATTTTGCTATGTTTGATAGCATTCCAGGTTCTCCTTTTTACAGCGTTCACACAGGTAAGAACTCTGAAGTCAAGTTACAGAAATAAGCGAACACCGTAAGAGTAAACAGCACAACCGAAATTCTACCACATAAAAGAAGGTGTCGCTTGGACGAAGCCAATTATGAATGAAATATGATTCCTTTTCATTTTAGACTAGAATCACAATAAAGAGTATATCTCGTAAATGACGCAAGCTGGCATTCTTTTATCAGAACGCTTTCACCAGAAACTAATGTATGGGGCAACTGACCTTGCAGGCGTCAGCTCCCAGTTGGTGAAGTCATGACAAATCCCAATATCGTAATGCATGGATCCGCTTTAGTGAAGAAAATTATTTGCCTCGAACGCGATGCTGTTGAACTCTGAAGACTCCTGGACTACAACAAATCATCGGTGGCTTACTCGCCGGTTAGTGTTTACTAAAACTCAAATAAATTTCCACGGTTGCTCCCACAAATGTATAAATTATGTAAAAGAACAGGTTGTGACCACTACAAAGCCAAACCCTTTAGTCAAACGGCAACTGAATTAATACAGATCAGAGATATTGGCAAAATTATGCCAATTTCTTGATCACAAGCAAGGTGTGATATAAGGGAGCACTTTTAAAAAGATCGGAGTATTAGCACCTCCATTTCTCTTTGAAAGAAATGTCACCTCAGACGACAATGACAAAACGGAAATGTTCAAGACTGTACCGGCGCAAACACACAATCACCCAACGGACACGAATTTCAAGAATAAGCATGAGTACCTCGTATTTAAGAAGCCTACGAACCATACTACTTACCCGAAACATCCCGAATGCAGAAGAGGCCAACGTCACTGCTAAAAAACGCAAGAAGAGATACAACAGTGATTACTAAAAGGCAAAAATAGTGCGCCTGGACTAGAAAACGTAACAAGGAAGCAACTGCGATTAGCACCACGAAAACAGATGCTAGGCTGCTTATCGTCGTTTACAATACCGCCCTGAAACTGCAAAATACACTGTGGTTCAAATGGCTCTGAGCACTATGGGACTCAACTGCTGAGGTCATTAGTCCCCTAGAACTAAGAACTAGTTAAACCTAACTAACCTAAGGACATCACAAACATCCATGCCCGAGGCAGGATTCGAACCTGCGACCGTATCGGTCTTGCGGTTCCAGACTGCAGCGCCTTCAACCGCACGGTCACTTCGGCCGGCAATACACTGTGGTGACCCAAGTAGTGGTATATCTCCTAATACCATGTTAGACCTCCTTTTTCTGGCGTAGTGCAGCAAATTGACGTGGTATGCACTTAAAAAGTCGTTGGAAGTCCCCTTCACAAACATTGAGTCATGCTGACTCCAGAGCCATCCATAGTTGCGAAAGAGTTGCCGGTGCAGGGTTTTAAGCATGAACTGACCTCTCGATTAGTTGACCATCGCTTCTTGTCTAGCGGCTATTGTTGCTGCATCTGGATTACGAGCTCCTGGGTTCAATTCCCAGCCTGGTTGGGGATTTTCTTTGCCCGGGGACTCAGTGTTTGTGTTGTCTTCATCATTTCGTCATCGTCATCATTGGTGACAGTGGCTATACTGGACTGTGTCAAACTTGAACTGTGTAAAAATCGGAACTCTGTATGGGCGCTGATGACAGCGCAGTTGAGCGCCCCACAAACCAAACATCATCAAACGTCTCGATTACGTACCAATGGATGTTGGATATGTGGCCAATCATACGCTCGAATTGTCCATAATCGCGGACAATTGTGGTCTGGTCACATGGCGCTTTGTCTTCAATAAAATGTTCGTCTAAGTTTGGAAATATGAAATCCATGCAAATAGTCTCCACGTAGCTGAACACAGCCGTAACCAGTCAATTATCGTTTCAGCTGGACCAAAGGACACAGTCTACTACTTGTAAACACAGCCTACGCCATTACGAAGGCATCACCAGCTTGTCTTGTTGACGAGTTGGCTTCATGGCACTGTGTGGCCGAGCGGTTCTAGGCGCTACAGTCTGGAACCGCACGACCGCTACGGTCTCAGGTTCGAATCCTGCCCCGGGCATGGATGTGTGTGTTGTCCTTAGGTTAGTTAGATTTAAGCAGTTCTAAGTTCTAGGGGACTGATGGCCTTAGAGGTTAAGTCCCATAGTGCTCAGAGCCATTTGAACCATGGCACTGTGGGGTCCGGACCACACTCGAACCCCAGTATCAGTTGTTACCCGCTGAAATTGAGACTCATCTAACCGGCCCACGATTTTCCAGCATCTGGCCTGTCTATGGTATCCAGTTGTCTAGGGTCCAACCAATGTGGTACGACCTCAGGAGAGGCAAAGGCACTCGTATCGGTCGTCTGCTGCCATAGCCCACTAACGGCAACTTTTGCCGCAATGTTGTAATGGATACTTTCGTCTTACAACCCCCAATGATTTATGATCGAATCCTGCCTCGGGCATGGACGTGTGAGATGTCCTTAGGTTTAATTAGTTCTAAGCTCTAGGCGACTGACGACCTCAGAATTTATGTCGCATAGTGCTCAGAGCCATTTGAACCATTTTTTTTAATTTCTGATCTCATTTCAAGCAGTGTTGCTTCGCTGTTAGCAATGACAAATCTAAGCAAACGCCACTGCCGTCGGTCGTTAACAGAATGTCATCGGCCACTGCGTTGTACTCGGTGAGAGGCAGTGCCTGAAATTTGGTACTATCGGCATGCTCTTTACACTGTGTCTCTCGGAATATGAAATTCCCCAACGATTTCCGAAATAGAATGTCCCATGCGTCTAGTTCGACGTACCGTTCCACGTTCAGAGTCTGTTAATTCCCGCCTTGCAGCCATAATCAAGTCGGAAACCTTTCCACATGAATGACAGAATACAAATGACAGCTCCGCCAATACACTGGCCTGTTATACTTTGTGTATGCGATACTATCGCCACCTATATTTGTGCATTCCGCCAACCCATGAATTTTCTCAGCTCAGTGTATACCGACACACTAGAAACGAAAGTAAGAATGATTCTAAAACCAGGAAAGTCCTCAAATTACCCCAGATTCTGCCAGTCAGTAAAATTACTGTTATGAATAGACAGGGTTCTGAACCAGTTATCAACAGTAGACCCTCAGGCTTTGCAGAAAGGAGTGTATCATTTGTAAAACACAAGCCTGCTTCAGGAAACATCACGCCACCCTAGACCACATACTAAGTATCTCTAGCCGAATGACTGAAGCGATGTACTTAACAAAGTACCCCTCTGCCCTTTCTCTATATGTAGAAAGGGCGTTTGACAATGTATGGCACAAGGGGCTATACTATGGACTTCACCAGACAGGGATGCCAAACCAGCTGATCACACTTCTGTCAAACACTTTAGACAATAGGATGACGAGGGTATTTGTTAATGAAACCCACTCTGAAACGTTTTTCCCAAAATAAATCGTACCTCAAGGAGTTATCCTATTGCCTCTACTATAGAATCTGCATGCAGCCGACGTCCCTCACCCAACAAACTGGAACGAAAGACTGGCCTTCTACGCTGATGACACAGTCTACTGGTGTCATGTACAGACCATAGAAGAAGTCAACAGGAAAAACGACCGTTCTCAGTGGGACTTATCACCAGAAACAGCGATCTCCTGAAGATCGCGAATAGAGCTGATTTTAGGATCCGGCAGCAAATCCGAAGAGGCTTTCAAGACTTATTACGCAGGGAAAACCTATGAAGTGACAACAGTTACGTTAACAAGCTAGAAGCGTTGCTAAAGAAATGGCGAATCAAACCAAACGCCTAAAAATACGGCTCATAATATTTAACCAAAAACACTTCTCACGGTCTAAAAACCAAATAATACAAAAAGTTAAAGTACAACTATGGGGAGAAACAATTAAATTTTAAAAACACATTCGTCTACTTAGGAATAACCTTAGATAATAAGACGTCATGGATTCCACCTATCCAGAAAACAGATAAGGTCAACATCATCGGCAAGCTAATCAGACGTATAAAGGGCAGAGCGAACGGAACCAATAACGACTCACTAATCTACAAATATAGACCGGTCTTAGAATATGATAACCCAGTCTTGATAGCAAGCAGGAATAGTACACAGAAACTACTTGCAGTTCACACATAGCAGAGAGACTGGACAGAAGGAGCAATAACAACACTGTCTACCAGAGCACGAAAGTTTCTCCCATAAGGGAGCATTGGATTAATTCTTTAATGGCTAAACTAGGAAAAAACAGAATCATCAAAAAAACACTAACGACAGTTCCACTGGACTACTCACCATTAACATTCAGCTATCACGAGTGCAAATATGCGCTCCCTCCGACAATAACAAGGAATGCATTGCATTAGAGTATCAAAACATCGAGAGCAGAACAGAATTAATCAGCCATTTAACAGATGCCTAAAACCTAAAACAACCCAAAAAAAGTGTAGAACAAAGGCTAAGGAAAACAATAACAAACGAACTGCAGAGACCTTTTCGAGGTTTCCTTCAGCACTTCGGTAAGTGACAGGGTGATCACATACTCTCATCAGAAAACAGAAGACCCCACAGGAAAAATAGTAAGGTATTCCCAAATAACCTAGTAAATGGTACTCCAACAGAATAACGTAACGTTAAGCTAGGGCATCAAAGAGCATTAGGCTCTGAATGTGCCCGCCTTCCCATGTTTGAGGCAGAAAGGAAAGAGGAAAAAATTATAGCAAAACTCAACGGGAATTTAGGTAAAAATTATTTAGGTGCAGGATTCTGGACTGGAATATGCCGGATCAGTAAACTTCCCAGATCCAGATTTAAGACTAACAATGAGGGACAATGTCATATTATAAGAGGCATTCAAATGAAACCCGGTCACTAGTGTAAAGCAACGGTAACTATTTTATTAACTCGAATATGAACTTTTACACAGTATACTCAAAAATAGTCGCCAAAACTGCTGGCACATTTATCCCATTACGACACTAGCCGGTCGATTCCATCCTTGAAGAAGCTAGTGGTCTGCTGCCGGATACAGGCCTGGGCCCAGTCACACACGCTAATACCCAGTAACCGATGGATCTCATCCGCGGTGATTCTACGGTTATCCAAGACGAAAGCATTCACTTCCGCAACCATTTCCGGTGTGATGACGCGATGACCCTGTCCAAGACGAACGTCATCTTCCAGTGACTCGCGCCCGTCAAGGAATCTTTTGCGCCATTCCACAACACTTGAACGACTCAGACTATACTCACCGTACACATTCCTCATCTGTCGATACGTTTCACGGCCTCCACCTCCCTCTGCCGCCAAAAATCGAATCACTCCTCGTTGTTCTGCTTACTCGCCTGCATGTTCGGTAGTGGACGATACCTTGTGTGACCACCTTCTCTTCAGTGTGAGCCGGCCCGAGTGGCCGAGCGGTTCTAGGCGCTAAAGTCTGGAACCGCGCGACCGCTGCGGTCGCAGGTTCGAATCCTGCATCTGGCATGGATGTGTGTGATGTCCTTACGTTAGTTAGGTTTAAGTAGTTCTAAGTTCTACGGGACTGATGACCTCAGAAGTTAAGTCCCATCATTCTCAGAGCCATTTGAACCATATTCATAGTGAAACCACACTGGCGCTATGCAACATCAAACTGTGGGCACGCGTTAGTCTCTCTACCAATAGATGGCGCCACCATATCCGCAGTTACGTAGTGCCACCTTACATGTAAGGCTAGGGTAGACGCACTGACCAGGTTTCATTTGAATGAAACTCATATATTTAAATAGTAGATGATCCATTTATTAATTTAAACTCAACATGTCAGTTGCTCCAGCTCTTACATTGTTAAAACTCACTTTTGAAACATTTCTCAGATCTAACCGCGAAACTATTTTTTCCAGTTTTCGCCCATAATACAGTCCATATTATGAGTAAATTTCACAGTCTTTTTTCTAAATGGGTAGCACGAAAATAGTTGGGTATGCTGCTGGAAGATATTTCGATGCGATTATGTTCTTTTACTGCAACTGCTCTTAGTTCTGGGATGTTCTATGTATATCCTGTTTCTTCTTCTGGAGTCTTCTGGTGTGGATCTTCAAAATACCTTCTGTCTTCAAAATTCTTGGTTCTTCTTTGGTCCTCCCACTTGCACTTTCCTCTTCTGCGTCAAGAATCAAAATAAATATTTTAGAAGATTCTGAATTCCAATCGTCTCCCCTTTTAAATTACAGCGTTGTCTGTCTCAATACACTGTCCCTGAGATCTATCCGTCTCCTCCCTTCACTGCTGCTAGAACCGTTCTCCTTTCCACAAACTAAACAATTTTCCACCAATTCACTCTAGACTCGATCACACCATCCACACACCTCACCAACTGTCATCAGCACTCACTTTTATATCGATAACATGCTTCCTACTCGGCCAAAACTTCCGAACATATACAGGGGTTCCACATAATTACAATGAAAAATAATATTACATCTCAAACACAGTTTTCGTTCCATGTTCACATAAGTAATAAAAATACATAGACAAAAATACGTAAATACACAATATTATAATGCATTTCTACGAGATATTAAACTGGCGGTGGTGCTGTTGCGTGTTCTTTGAAGAGGCTGAAATACGTCCACTTCAAAGTGCACGTTTATTCTGAATGGTTCACCGAGTGCAATGAAAATTTCGCATTATTTCATTTCTAGACGTTGGTAGCTATTTCAGTTAGTATTCTTATAATTAGATGTCAGTCTCTGTAAGTTATTTATTTGCCTCTAGTCCAGATTCATTTTGTATTCGTAAAACGTTCAAAAATATATTTAAGTGTTCATAAATAATCTATTTTTCTCTAGAATCTATGCGCAGTGGTTAGCACACTGGACTCGCATTCGGGAGGACGACGGTTCAATCCGGTCTCCGGCCATCCTGATTTAGGTTTTCCGTGATTTCCCTAAATCGCTTCAGGCAGATGCCGGGATGGTTCCTTTGAAAGGGCACGGCCGACTTCCTTCCACACCCTTCCCTCACCCGAGCTTGTGCTCCGTCTCTAACGACCTCGTTGTCGACAGGACGTTAAACACTAATCTCCTCCTCCTCCTCTAGAATCTATGCTGTTTTCAATGTATTTATACAGTAAGTTTCCTATCTAGGAGACTTTGTTTTACAATGATTCGAGATAATATTAAAGAAGCATAGTGAAATGATAAGTTCTCACCGTGTAAGGGATGAATAGTAATTTTTACTACATGTTAAATACAGTATGCACAGGGAAGAATTTTTAGAGTCGTAATACGATCAGACTTTGTTCAGCTTAACCACCAAACGAGCTGATCAACTATGTAACATACCTTTTAAAATTGGGACCTGACTAAAGCCTATTACTTCAATCACTTATTATTCATCGGAGATAATACGATCGGCAAAATAATCTCTGAAGTCTCACATTCTCCGATGAAATTGGAATTACTCGGTTCAGATGCAATCCATTTCGACAAGATAATACCAGCGGACAACTGACGGCAAAATTTAATGAAAAGAGCTACAACATTTTTCATATTATGCGGAGAGGATTTTATATTAAAACTGTGACCAGAATGTCATTTCCGCTCCCGAATGATATTCCCAGTAATGCTTGAATTTCATATTTCCTCTTTCGAGGCCAGAAGATAAAAGAGAATTTAATTTAAAAGAGAAACATTTTCTGCGAGGTTTTTCGAGCTGAAGCCAGAGTCCGTGCAGAGATCGAGCGACGTGGCAGCAGTGTGCGGAGCGGGTAATCAGCACAAATATGGCGGTTGCCGGCGCGCCAACAAGAGAACACGTAATCGTACCGTACTCCCTAAAATAAGATTAAAAATTGTTTGGAAATGTTCTGTATACATATCTGTATGCATCCCTCACTCTAAATGTATTGTGCTCGGGAACACCCACTTTTTAACTTGAGAGTTCATACGCCGATTTCCTATCAGTTTTAAGAGTACATATGTGTGAATAATATATGAGAAACTTTCATCAATACTACCAAGTGTAAAGCGTATCGCAATTGTAGGTAACGAGAAAGAAATGGTGTAAGAAACTAAAATACCTCCTGTGTCTATATATCCAGTTTCTTTTGTTTACAAGCTCGTTTATGTTTGCGGTTTCTCCAACAATGCCAACTTCAGTAAGTATCTTGGCGTATGATAGATCAGTCCCATACAGTTATACGCAGATAGTCATACTTATTCTCTGTTGAAAAAATTTGTATTTTACTATACAAAATGTCTTCATCCACCAACCGGTATCACGATTCCCTCCTCACTTTTAAACTAGCCCCACATTCTGTTACAGCTGTTATCTCGAACCGTGTAACATTATTCCTTGTTGTATTAGGTACTTCATACACCTTTTAGCGTCTTTTTTCCACGTCTGGAATGCATTAGGTAACATATCTTCCCCAACATCAGTGTCTGAGACTACACATTGCAGCTTCCTGGTCGTTGTCGCATATTTTATGCTGTTTGTCGGTCCACAATATTACCGTTTTCTTGCTAGTTTGCCTTCCTGTGGTGGAGGGTTACGGTACCCTGGACACGTGTTCTCTTCCGATATTGGAAGCTATCTTGTCTACTAGGACCGTTTTGTATCCAGCACATATCTTGTGACTTATATGTAGGCTAATCGTTACTTTTCTCAAAATTACTTAAGCTTCAGTTTCCTTATAGTTTTTTGTGTCATTAATTTTATAAATGATGTGACGTGACTCTCCATGAGCTATGATTCCTTCTCTTGTGTCAACCTCTTCATCTCAGAGGAGCACTTGCAGCCTACATTCTCACTTATTTGTTGGGTGCATTTCAACCTCTGTTTTCCACTGCAGCTTTTATCCTCTGCAACATCCGGTCTTACCACTGAAGTTATTCGCTGACATCTCAGGTTATGTCATTTTATCATTTCACTTTTTCTTGTCAATGTTCCCCATATGCTCCTTACTTCGCCAGTTCTGCGAAGAACCTCCTCATTCGTGTTTTATTGGTCCACTCTGTTTTTAACAAACGTCTACTGCACCACATGTTAAACGCTTCGGTTGCCTTTTTTTCCGATGTTCGCACAGTCCGAAATTCACTACACGCAATGCTGTGTTCCAAACATGCATTCTTAGAATTTTATTCCTCAAATTAAGACTGATGTTTTGTAAAGGTAGACTAATGCAGGCCAAGAATGCCTTCAGTACCTGTCCTAGTCAGCTTACTACATTCTCATTGCTCGTCTATCATGTGTTATTTTGATTCCAAGTTAGCAGACTCTATTAAATTCATCTGCTTCGTGATCACCAGTTTTGTTGTTCAGTTTATAGCCAATCTCATCTCTTGGATTCTTCAGTTTCTCCCGGTGTATTTCTTGCTCGAACAGTGCGATCGTGGACTGTTCGAGCAATTTAAACTCTGCTTCTCGCTAACTGTTATATGCTCTTCGAAGGCCACGCAATCTAAAGAGTATTCGAAAATTCCCATTACAAACCTGTAGCACTTGTAGAGGGGAATGAGTAGACAATGTTTCAATTTGGAACACCTGATGCAGTAGGTTACTGATGGATTATCACTATAGACTGCATCCGTCTACAATGATGTGATGAATGTTTGAAGAACAATAGTACATTCCGGCAGTGGTGTATGTTCTCTACGAAAATATATTTTATTACATTGCCAATAGCCAGTTTCGGTATTGATTTGTGCATACTCATGAGGATCAACATTACATAAAATACAGATCGTATTCTACCTTTCACTTGAAGACGTAGATATACAGGGTGATTTTTCTGAATAGTGAGAGGATGAGGAGCAAAAGGTCTTACGGATATAAGCCCGCCAGTATGTTCGAAAGAAGATACGTTTACCCAACAGTGAATACACTAGGGTCTTCAACATATTTTTTATCGGTCAGTTTCAGTTGAAAATGAAGCGAAATTTATAGTTAGACATCGTGGAATATTTCCGCTTCAGTCCCTATAGTTTCACGAAGTCCCGGTAAGTCGTTCCTCTATACGTAGCCTTCAAAATGGCATTTGTAAATGAAATGCTTTCCAAGCAGAGAGCTGCCACTGTATTTGATTTAGATGGAAAACAGAGCAACGTCGATATTCATAGACGCTTGCAGAACGTCTACGGAGGCGTGGCAGGCAAGAATAACACTGTGAGTCGTTGGGCGAGGCGTCTGGCATCATTGCAACAAACCAGTACAAATCTGTAAGATCTCCCACGCTCCGGCTGGCCCCGCACACAACTGTGTCTCATGCCATGTTGGAACGTGCGGACACTCTCATTCGAGGTGTTGGACTGATCACAATCATACCTCGAAGCACAACTGGACGCCTCTGTTGGTAGTGCTGATACGCTGCTGATACGCTCTTCCAACGGGCTACTCAAAGGTGTGGGCTTGCTGGATTCCTCGCTTTCGCGTTTCGATTGTTAGTCGCGAAAATCTTTTGTCGAACATAATCACAGGCGATGAAACGTGGGTTCATCACTTCGAAACAAAGAAAAACGGCTTGGAGTGGCGTCACACCATCTCTCCCCTGTCGAAAAATTTCAAAGCCGCACCCTCAGCCGGTAATGTCACGGCGACAGTCTTCTGTGAGTCTGAAGGAGTTATTCTGTTTAGCGTCCTCCCTCATGCTGTAACGATGAACTTTGAAGTGTTGTGCTACTTTCAGGAAGTTGAAGAAACGACTTCATCGTGTTCGTCGCCACAAAAATACAAACGAAATTCTCCTTCTCCTAGGCAACGCAAGGGCTTACGCAAATCACTGCACTCGTGATGATTTCACAAAACATTGGACTGTCCTTCCTGATCCACCCTAGAGTCGAGATCTCGCATCTTCCGACTTCCGCAAGAAGCAGCACATGGATGATGGGTAGGTTTCCGATGCAGCAAGACTTCGGCTCGGACTTCGACCAGTAGAATAGTACCATGAGAGCATGCAGGCCCTCCCAATTAGGTGACGTAAGGCCCTTTGCACTGAACGGAGATTATTTTGAAAGATAGCATTTTTTAGCCAAAGAAGTGGGGAATAATATGGTGTATTGGAAGCATGAATAAAACCATCCTGCTTTCAGAAAAAAATGAATTGCTTTACTTGTTGAAAGCCCCTCATAACAAGGCCTACGTATGTTGTAAATGACACATTACTGGCCTCTTGAGTGTTGAACTGAAGCACTAATACAGTCAGAACGTTGCCACTTGCCGGATGGTTCTCATGTGTGGTTCCATTCAATAAAATAAGTGCTGTCAAAGATCTTTCATATGCACAATCTAGAGGGTGTAGCTCCCTTTGAATGCGTCTTCGTCCATATGCCCATTTGGCCCCTCCCTGTTTCCTACCCTATCAGGGACCATTTGCTGCAGTTTTTACTCGTTTAGCAGAACCATCCTGTACATCATCAACTTATGACTCCCCAATTTCATTTTCGTGTTGTTATGGGGTGCTCTGTTGCCTGATATGCGAGATTAGTAGTTCATACACAGGGCATATCGTAATTGATAGCGAAAGCTAACCTGTCCATAAAATGCTGCGCGCCAAAGGTACATTCTCAGGAATTTGTTCCTCAAATTATGCCCAATTTTTGATATTAATAACCTACTCTTGGTCAGGAACGTCCTCTCTGCCTAGACTGGCTGACTTCTGTGGTCTTCCTGAGATCGCCTGCCATATGTTAGTTGGCTTCCAAGGTAGCAGAATTCCTTCATTTCGTCTACTTCGTGGTCCAAGATTTAGGGTAATTTTTCTCAGTGATCTCAGTTCTGCTGCTACTCGCCACCATCGTCTTTGTTCGATTTTGTATCAAACCATTCGGTATCCTCAGACTGTGCATTCTACTCAAGAGGTCCTGCACCTGTAGTTCTCTCTCACTATGTCTAAGTACAGCAATGTCATCCGTGTTTTCATTAATGGTCTTCCAATATTACTGTTCTCTCTTGGTTCTCGTACGTTTTACTCGGAGTTTCGGACATTTTGCGCCACTGAACGTTTTGCACCATATCACATTGTCGAGCGCTTTTGCTAAGTCGACAAATCCTTTGAACCGGACTTGGTTTTTCTTCAATTTTGCTTCCATTACCAAGCGCAAGGCCAGGATTGCCTATCTGGTGTCTTTGCATTATCTAAAGCCAATATGATTGTCACATTAGGACTATCTGGTGCATGTTGGTAGTTGTTTTTTATTATTACATAACTGATTTCGGGGAATGCCGAACATCTTCATATAGAAATCAGTAAATACCAATTTGATTGTAATGGAGTAGTTATAATATTACAGGGTAAAAGTTTTTCTGTCGAATTACAGTAAAAAAATGTAGCATACCATTTCTTGTAGTTTCAAAGAGGTCCGTTAAGACTGCACGAAGTCACTAGTCTTCAGGAATTATCTGGAATTACGAGATATGGTACAACACACAGCTTTTACATTGCAATTAAATGGAAGTAATTTAACTTTGTAATATTTTAACACAGTATTTTAACCGAATTGTTACATATTTTTATGGTTCCGCATGTCACGCAGTAAAAACGGAACTGTTATAGGATCACTTCGTCGACCGTAAGTCTGTCTGTCCGTCTTTTTGACTGTTAAAAACAGTTTTTCTCAGGAACGGGTAGACGTATAAAGTAGAAATTTATCTCACATACTAAGGTACATGGTCCCTTGGCGGTATAATAAATTCAATCTTCTAATTCAGTACATGCAAAAATACGGCCATTAATGTCATGTTTTTTGCGGCTCACAAACTCACTCATCAAAACGTGTAGGGTACATCTCGTTGGCCTAGAATCACAAAATTTGAAAGAAGCAATGTTTCACAGTAGGGAAGAGCGGAGCTACAAGTTCCGATTTTCAGCTAACCTGAAAATTCGTTAAGAATACTTGATTTTAGTATTAATGCGATGCAATTTAAATTAACTTACATAAGTAACTTCCATATGAAGACAGTTATTTGGGTCATTTGTTGTCAGATTTTTTTACTAATGGTGTTTCAATTTCCAAAGTAGTAAAGTAACAACTAACCCCGACCAGGGTAAATTGTTAACAAGCTGGGGTAAGTTGTTACCATATTTGTTAAAGCTACTATTCTGAAATTTAAAAAAAAATGATTAGACCATGCATGTTTATTTAAATAATAATCAACAATGTCTTACAAATCATCAGGTAAACCTTTGTATTTTATATAAAAAGTGACTATAATTTTTACTTAAACAATTATTAACCCGTTAGTAATTAACAGCTTATCAAATAACTTGCAACTACTCTGCCTTGATAATTCAGTCTTGAATCACATTTGCCTTGTCTCAGGCTGAAAATGTCTATCATATTGCCGACAATAGCAGAAACATATATACTTATAATTAGTTAATCATCAAAGATATATCACAAACACAATTCGGGCATAGGTAGGTTAATAAGGCTTGATTCTGCCTACATCTCTAATGGGCCCAGTTATTACATTCTTGACACTGAACCCAATCTTCTCCAGAACGTGAATTAGAGTAGCTATCACACCACACTAGACAATAATACTCTAAACTGTCCTCTTCACTCTCAGACTTTTCACTAGTGGTTTGTAAAACCTGTCGTTTAAGAAACTTCCCCTAGCCTTTGCCTTTTCCCTTCCCATTTCCTTGTGTTCCTTTACCTCTCCCATTTCCTTTATGTTTTCTCACTTTTTCTTTTTTCATGTTCACTTTCCTTTTCTTGCTTTGCTCTGCTGCTCAGGTTTGTTTCCCTGAAGTATCGGTTAAAATAGCAGATTTTCTCAGACGTCTCTTTTTTGTTCCAATCCTTGGTGGTGCCTTCGTAAAAGGATGTACTGCTTCTGGCGGGAAAGGGACTTGATCTCCGAGTTGTTCTTCTATGACACCAGAAGATGAAGGCAGATTAACAACCCCTGATGGCCCCGGCCCTTCGACGATTAGTCATGTATCTGTACTAATGTTTACAATTTTGATGCATTAGCGTCTATCCCAGAAACAGTCTCTGATACTTCTTCCGACCTATTGGTTATGATGTCATGTGGAATGCCTAAAGCCACACCTGATGCGTTTATTAAAGGTAAAGGGCGATCTGTAGCATACGATGGAACATAGGCGATTTCTGTAAAAACGTTGGGGCCATAAGGCCAAATGCCAGCTTTTCTGAAAGCCCTCATTCCGTTTTTAGGAGTCACTGCATGAGGTAGAACGTATCTAACAATTTCTGGGATATCATATATCGATATTGTCTTTCCAGGATTATTGCGCAGCCAACTGTCCTGAGCCTCTGCACAATAGTTTTTGATAGGTGCATTTACTCCAACATCCAGTGGCATTAGGCGATGTGTACAATCAGGCGAGAATGACAGCATTATAATGGAGTTAGATTTCGTTTTCTCCATCACATTGATATCAGTATGAGATTGGTGATTATCAAGCAACAACAAAAGCGGATCTACAGGTGATGGTTTAGTTTGTTTGATAAAATGATCCATATGTCCCACGAACACCGTAGCTGTCATCCATCCTGAACTGTTTCCTGCGGCGATAGATTCCAGTGGTCAGCCTTTTACTAACAAATTCTTGTATTTAAGCCTTGGAAAAATAAACATGGGAGGAACTGCATGACCTAATGTATTTACTGCCAGTGCCACTGTAACCAATGTCCCTCATTCAGCAGATGCTATGGCTCCAACTAGCTTCATTCCCTTCTTGGCAATAATATTCCTCGGCTTTAGCACGGTGGAAACGCCTGTTTCATCTATATTATATATTTTTGAAGATGGTAATTTATATTTATCCAACACTGTGCTCAGCTTTGTAAAAAGTTTGGTAACATTGTGTTTGTTAAATGATGTCTCCCTGCTGGCATTTGTTGACTCCGTTGTTCTTATTGACAGGTGAGGATGTCCTTTTAAAAAATCAGTCAGCCAAAGACCAACTTCATTATTTTTGTGCCACAATGGTGGAATATTTCAAGCACTGAATTTGAGTTCATATTCATACACTAAATTTTTGACTTGTTCTGACAGAAGACTATAAAATAAATAAAATAAATAAAGAAAATATATTGTTATTTAGATATTAATTATTCTATCTGTATGATGGTGATTGTGATTGCAATTGTAATTAATATTTTGCTTATCTGGAACGTGGACGTTTAATTATTCGTTATCAGACGCTTGACAATGGCTTTTTCGTAAAGGCAATGTTACTCGTAGTTGACCGTGAAATAAAACTGAAATAATCGGACTTCGTAATTAAATCGTTTCCAAAGACTGCTGCGGTAGGTGCGGACTCATAATCTAAATCTCAATATTACAATAATTTGCCAGCCATGCCAATACGTCATACAGAGGTGATTGTCTACTAAACATAAAAAAGTTACACAGTTAGTTAAATCAGATATATTCAATGAATAAGCCTACAGTTCATAATCCTACTTACTTTTATAAATATAAATTCTTTACAGAATCGAGTGCCTAGTCTGGTTGCAACTCGCAGTATTCTTCTATAACATGAAATATGGCGGTGTGCCAGACAATAGAATAAAAATACGTGCTTCTCGCACCACTTCTACCAGAGCTCTCCCTTTCATAATCAAACATAAGAGTAACGTAATTGTGCTTTTGTTTTATCAGCGACACAGCGCTGCAGTTGTGTGCCATAGGCTTCATTTATTTGTCACTGATCATTTATTTAATTAGTATTTCGCGTTTCCGCGGAAACTCGCGCTCGGCATGCAAATGTGCCTTTATATTGCCCCCTGAATTGCGAGGCGAAAGGACACACCTGCAGGCGAGCAATTCACCTAAAGGCACAAGAAAATCTAAGTTATCTACAACTATTTACATGACTTACATTACACATTATACACATTATATACAAAATTTGAATGACGCGGGTGCGCGCATGCGCAGAAGCGTCTGTGTAACTGCGGCACTGCCGTTATATCGTACAGTTAGATCACGCGGCACAGTATTGCAGATCATATTGTTCGTGTGCGCGCGTTTTTCAGTCGTTGCACAAAGAAAATATTCAACCAAGATTACATATGAAGACTACATTCTATGACAGGTAACTTAGTTTTAAATTTACAATATTTGTTATAACACAATACAACTTAGATTGTTGAATGTTCTTAATTACATAGTATTGTTTTGAAATACTTCAAAGAAAAATGTCCGTATTTTTCAGGTGCGTTGACCTATACACATCGTGTCGTTATTACAGTTCATATTCATCCGCTGCACAATAATTTTTTACAGGTTAGTATCGTCGTGGTAAAGTTTTTTGATCACAGTAACATCGTTGTATAACAACGTGATTAATACATAAGCGTGTCCATTTCTCATTTCCATTATAGTCGTAGTGATGCAGTTCGTTGTGACTAAAACCATTGCTTATTACAGATCAGACGTGACCCGTCGAGTAATTGGTCCACGTGCAGTTCGTTTTTTACATTCCGTGGAAGCTTGGTTGCAGAACCTCGGACGGCACATAGCTGGCGTCGATCCTTGGACAGTCCAGGTAAGAGTGTCCGTCACATTTCGAGAACATTTCATTCCCTGAAGTTCCAACCAAAATTCTTCCACCCGTCGTGTTGTTTTCTGGACAGGCACTTTGTGTCCATTTAATCCAGTTAACATCTTGAAGTTGGGTACTGTAGTAATGTCACTAGACGATGCACGAATTATGCACTTCACATTTTCAGTTTTTTGCTGAATATAGCTCACCTACATGTTCGTA
Source organism: Schistocerca piceifrons (assembly GCF_021461385.2). Lineage (NCBI taxonomy): Eukaryota > Metazoa > Arthropoda > Insecta > Orthoptera > Acrididae > Schistocerca > Schistocerca piceifrons. The sequence goes on along the minus strand of NC_060141.1, from coordinate 599,587,914 downwards.
GTTATTAATCAAGGAAATCGTTCATCGCGTTTAAATAGATACGCTGCATAATGAATGGCATTAACAGTTTCTTTCACATAGGTTTCCGCGTAGTTGCAGAGTTAGTAATGTTCGTTAATGTCCGTGAACAGTGGTTTACTATGCAATGTCTTTTTGGCACTCGTTTTGTTCAAATTTTTACATAGTAACAGTTACACTATACATCAGTTAAAAAAATAAGTAATTATACATACACACGTCACATATTTTCTTACCATAAACATAATATAGTTGCACATAAACATGTTTACATCATCATTACATCGCTATAGGTTATTACATTGTGTCACATTTGATTACATGAATTGCAGATATTTACATCCTCTTTAGCGGTTTTGATGGGATATTATCGATGTTTTTTGTGATGTCATCTGAAATTAAGATAGGTTAGACACAACATTCATTACATCAGTAGGCAAGACCAGGCGTTTTCACTACTCAATAAATATTCAAAATAGTAAGAGAGAGAAAATGTTCGATTCCTCGCGTTTTGTGCGTGTGTGTAGAGTGTCTGTGTGGCCTTGACTACTGATAGATGTTTTTCGTGTTGAGAGATGTGCGTCTAATCTATTTCTCAAAGTAAAAGATCGCTTCACAGATGACGTCTGTCAGTTCGTCAGGTGTCACACCAAGTCAGTGGTACCTTCAGTAATAAATGTTCCGTGAAAAATTAATATGTCATCCACTGCTACGTAATCATAAATTTTACTTTAATATTCCGTCTTTCAGGTGGAGGCGCGCGCTGAAAGAAGAGTTCTTCTGTCTTCAACTGCGTCACTAGAACCGCTGAAATGAAAATTTCTATACTACTTATTATCTGTGTTGTAACAACAGAGTTTTTCGAGTTGCTTAGCAATATTTTGATGAGTATGACTTTGACATTATTCAGCATGAAATGCTCTAAGATCTCGGTGTGCGTATAGCCCAATAATTTTGTTAGTTCTAGGATGTTGTAACAGATACGCACCAGGATGCGGTATGTTAACAATTATATAAGGTCCTTCATATAGCAGACGCCACTTAGCGTTGCGTCGTTTGAGTGCTACATATTTATGATGAGTACGAAGTAGTACAAGCATTCCTACCTCGAATTTTTGTTTTCTTTTTATTATGTTTCTGTGATGTTTGTTTCGTATTTGTGCGTGATGTGTCAATGTAGTCAATACTTCTTTTATTTTCTGTTCAGGTGTGATTTCCTTGTCTGACAACTTAGGTAATGGTTCTATCCACTGATCGTTCTGTTTGCAATTGAACATGATCTCGTTAGGTGTGTAATTTGTATCGTAAATATTTAAATTATTGTGTACGTCTTCGAAAAGACTTAGGTAGGACACCCAATTAGCATGTTTTGATGAAATATAGGTCCTCATGAAACGGTTTAATTCTCGGAAAAGTCTCTCAGTCGCGTTACATTGTGGACTAAACCTCGAAATAAATATACTTTTAATGTTATTGTCCTTCAAGAAATTTCTCCATTTGTACCCAGAGTAGTATGCTGCATTATCTGATAGAATTGCTTTAGGTTTTCCCACGTGCGTCAGGTAATCACTTGAGAATCTTCGTATTATAGCATTTGCAGTGGCGGATTTTAAAGCATAAAGTTTTACATGGTTAGAAAATATATCGTAAAAAGCTAAGATATATTTGACGCCTCCAGAGCTTGCTGGATGCGGTCCACTGATGTCAGTACACAGAATTTCCAGGGGATTACTAGGTAAAATAGAATGTAAATCTGTTTTTGTGGATAAATTCTGAGGTTTTGATTTTTGACATATGACACATGTTTTCAGTTCCCTGTAAATTTTTCTTCTCATATTGCTAAAATAACAGTATGTACTGAGCTTTGCCAAACACTTTTTCGTCCCATAATGACCCCAAACTAAGTGTGTGTGCCAAATTAGATTACGTTCAGACTCTTTGGGAATGCATACACACCAGTTAGTAGCATTTGGATGTCGGCGGTAAAATAACACATCATTGTGTAACTTGTAATACTTAGTCAAAGGATGATTGTGTTTTTCTACCAGTAATGTTATTATCTTATACCAGTGAGGATCAGATTTTTGTAATTCAGCCATGTTTCTGCACATATCAATATAATATTGGTGATACTGCTTGTCTTGCATTAAGAGAATCCTGTAGTCATTTATATTTTCTAAGTCACTGTTGGTATCATTCATACCTTGTGGAAGTCTAGACAAAGTGTCTGCAATGGTGTTGTCCTTACCTCTTATGTACTTAATTTCAAAAGAGTAGTTCTCAAGTGTAACTGCCCATCGTGATAGTCTAGGATGTACAAGTTTACAAGTTAACAAAAATGTCAGGGCCTGGTGATCGGTGTAAATTACTGTATGTTTTCCAAATAAATAATAATTGAATTTCTTGAATGCCCATACTATGGAAAGTGTTTCTAACTCAGTAGTGGAGTATGTACGCTCACATTCAGTTAGAGTACGACTTGCAAACCCAATAATTCTTATCTGTTCCTCCTCTTTATTCTTTACAACTTGAAATAAGCAACAGCCCAAGCCAGTACGTGAAGCGTCACAAGTCATACAAAAATCTAAATTGAAATCTGGATGGCTCAATATGTTAGCACCCACTAAAGCATGTTTAATTGTATTAAAGTCATCCTGGCACTGTTCCGACCAGATCCAAACTTGATTCTTTCTGAGTAGATTTAGCAGATGTTTACTGTTCAAAAGTGGTTGTGGCAAAAAACGTCTGAAAAATGAACATAGCCCAAGGAATGATTTTAACTGCTTTTTAGTTCGAGGGCTAGGAAAGTTTCTGATAGCATCTAATTTACTGGGATCAGGACGTATGCCCTGTGAATTAATGATATGTCCTAAATATTTTATCTCACTGCAACCAAACTTTGATTTTCTTAGGTTGGCTGTGACTCCAGCTTGTGCAAATTTTTCTAAAATTCTTTGAAGTGTGTCAACGTGTTCATTCCAAGATTGTGTAGCTATCAGTATATCATCTACATAGTGTGTGACTGTCTCAACTAAATCGTCGCCAAGCACGGTATCCAGGGCTGTAATGAATACCCCAGAGCTGACATTCAGTCCGAAGGGTACAACACAAAACTGATAGGTTCACCCCCCGAACATAAATGCAGTATATTTCCGAGAATCAGGAGTGATACCCACCTGCCAAAACGAATTAGCGAGATCTATTGTGGAAAAATATTTTGCATCTAGAAATTTCTGTAATTGCTCTTCTAAATTTTCAGGTTTTGTGTGAACCGGTAAAATTATTTCATTAATAGCTCGTGCGTCTAACACTAACCTAATGCTTCCATTTGATTTTTTGACAACAAGTAGAGGACTACAATAAGGTGAGGTGGATGGTTCAATGACCTTCCAGTCTAACATTTGTTTTAATTCTTGCCACACAGCAGGTCGTTGAGATAACGGTACGTTATATGTCTTATGGTAGAAGATCTTGTGAGGCTTAACTTCAATCTTGTACACATACGTGTTGATAACACCTAATCGTTTGGTAAAAACTTGTAAATATTTGGATAACACTTCCTGTAGTTTTATACGTTCATGTACACTGAGAGCTGTAGCTTCACTTATCTTATGATCAAGCAATGTTTTCAAGTCCATTAGCTCTGTGTCAGATGAGTGTGTTTGCATGTCTTGGATGTCATTGTCAAGTACTAACTGAACCTTGTACCCTGTACAGTGTTTGTCATGCTTTAGAGTTCTCCTGTCCAAATCAATAATAATTACACTGCCTTTATCATTTAAAATACACTTACCTTTGGAGAAGTCTATAATGCAGTCCTTCTCGCTCATAATATCTATTCCTAATATGCAATTTGTCACAAGGTTTTGTACAACCAGGAATGGCCATTGTACGGTTCCATTACCTATTTTAACGTTTACAAAAACTTGCTTCGTAACCCTACATGACTTATTACCTAGTGCAGTAGTTATTTTACAGTTTTGGGCAGGAAACTCAGGCACAGGTTCCAATTCACCCATCTTTTTATAGAAATTAAAAGACAAAACGCTCACAGCTGCACCTGTATCTAGGATAATAGTAGTTGGAATCCCACCTACTACACCAGTAGTAGATGCTAAAACAATTTCATTTGTGTTTAAACGACATTGTGTACTGTCTTGTAAAAGTTCATCTGATATATTGTTATTGTGGTTGTATCTTATAAATAAAACAGGTAGTTTTTGTTTAGAATTACTCGGCATATCATTATTCTGTTGTTCAAGTGTGGTGTCAAATAACTGATTAACATTGAAGTCGCCCCCCAAGAATTCTTCAGCCACGACCTGGGGCAAAGTAGTGACTGTTTCTAGTTTGTTGGATTAGCATTTGTACTAGGTACTGACACAGATTGAGGTTGTGCATCAGGTGTCATTTCTATTATATTCACATTCGGATATTGCCTATTATGATCTCCAAACTTTTGCGGTTGTTGTTGCTGTTGCGCATTATAACTTACCTGTCGGTCGTAAGGTATGCTCCAATTTTGACCTGGTGGCTGCTGTGGTAAAGCAGAGTTTGAATAAAAGTACTGATCGTTACGAGTCCAACCTTGATGCTGTCTTGGCTCGTAGTTATTATTATTTCTATTTCTGTTTGTGTTTTTGTTATTACCTTTGTATCCGTTGTTACCGTTGTAGTTATTACCGCGGTGCCTTTTGTATGGATTGCCGCATGAAATGTTATTACTGTTGTAACTATTGTTTGTATTGGAATACGCGTGTTGATTTTGATTTCCGTACTGAGACGGCATGTGAGTTTGCTGTTTTTGTTGTACCGCGTATCCAACTGTGGGCGCGCCAGAATTGTGTTGGCAAGCCTGCATGTTTTGCATACCACTAGTGTAAACATTGTGGCTGCTGTTTTGCCGCGCGAAGCGCTGATCTTCAAGTAACATGTCAACCGAATCTAAGGCTGTTAAAAAATAATCTGAATCGTCATCCGGGATATGTAGAAGTTTTTCCTTAATGTTGAAAGGCAATTTGGCCTTCAACGCTCGGAGTATATCACGCGTTGCGACTGGTTCGTCTAAAAAGCGTCCCATGTTCAAGTATTTTTCAAAATATCTGCGTAAGTTACCATTTTTACTGTTAAAAGTTTCAGGTTCTAAAATTTGTCTTCTGAGTCGCTCCTGGACGGATTGCGACCAGAATTTGTTCAGAAAAGCACGCTCAAACTCACTGTACGTGGTACATACGTCAGCTTGACTGTATGCCCAGACAGCTGCATCGCCTTGGATGTAACCGACAATATATGAAATCTTTTTCCGGTCACTCCAAGTGCGTGGAAATGCGTTACTAAAAGATTTAAGAAAAATCACCGGATGAATGGTTCGTTTTTCTGGGATAAAAATCTGAAATTGCCTGTGTTTCATTAAGCTTTCGTCTTCCTTTGCATTATGATATGGATTTCTCCCACTGTAATTACTGCTATGTCCAGCTGGCGAGTAATTATGATAATGTTGCTGTGGTTTACCATGATAATAGCTTGTGTTTGTGTTTCCACATCGTGGTATGTGTTGTAGTCGTGGTGTGTTTTGTTCTTGTGTATTTGTCGTGTGCGGAATGTGTGTATCATACTCGAATGTATATTGGTTTCTGAACTGTACATTTTGACTGATATTTTCGTTACATTCAGACTGTAGTTGATCGGTGAATTGTCTCATGGGTGCAGTGACGGATTGTACTGCGTCACTGATCAGCTGTTTGTTATTAGTAATGTATTGCGCTACGGAGTCGTGCACAATTGTTGGTAAATTTTCACGTAAGCATCTATCAAAATGTTTGTCTTTGTTCTCAACCCAATCATGAAATTCTTTATTAATATTTTGAAAATGAGCTGTGGCATCTGATTGTAAGATGTCAGTCAGGTGTTGTTCAACATTGTCCAATTTATTCTGTACGTCAGTAATTCGTTTTTCAAGGTTGTCATGTACTGAAGGATATGTTTGAATTTGTTCAGTAAGAACTTCACACGTAACATTAAGGTTTTTTACTTGTGTCTGTAAAAGTGCTACGTCAGTTGTAGTCTTTTCTTGTCTCGTATTAAGCTGGGAAAATTTAGTACTGAGTTCAGTCATCTGTTTGGTCAGTGTGGCGTCTATAAGTTCCACACGTTTACACAAAGTGTCATTACCTATCTTGATTGCTATGAGATCAGATTTGATTTCGTCATTTTGTGTTTTTAACTGTTCATTTTGTGTCTCTAATTGTGCCTTTAAGGTTGCCATGTTTTCGGCGTTCTGTTTCCTTATGGTTGCCATATTTTCTGCGTTTTGTTTCATTAGCATTTGTAACATGTCGGCAATGTTTACCGTTTGCAAGGTCTCTGCCCCCGCCGCGTCATTAGACGTGACGTCATGCATTAACATGGGCTCTGATTGAGATTTTGACATTTTTGTAGCGGACGGCCTATCGTCAAAATTTTCGTCAACACTTGCGTCAATGTTTGATGAATCGTCACTACCGGTTGCTGTCGTAAAGTCATTTTCTAACACTTGTCTCACGTCCGAGTCGGATTGCGTCTGAATAGTACGTCCTTGCTGTTCCATTTTTGCGTATTGTTTTCTAGTTATTACCATGCCACACGTGATATATGTTTCAAGAAAATTTTTGACACTGATTTTAAAATAAAATGTAGTTGAGCATGAATCGATCGTAGCAACAATGGCTGTCTGTTAATTTAAAAATATAAACTGAATTTGAGATTATTGGTAATGGCTGCTGGCCATGTTACATGATATCGTACAGAAGTCGGCCATATTGTACACTCGTGTATTGGTATTGTTGCATACGTTATTGTTTAGGGAAAAGTATTGAGAATGAAATTTATCACTGAAACTGTTATGCGGAAAAGAAACACTACAGAATTTACTGAAAAGCTAATACACTGAATTATACGACTGGTCAAGCCTGCTAATGCAAAGATGCTGCGTCTTACCTTATTTTGCTGGAAGCTTCTTTGCGTCTTCCGGCAAAATTTCAGAATTGGAAAATATCTTCAGATTTTGTTATCTCTCATACATTGACGTCCAGGTCCAGAAAGTTGATTTTTTACATGAAACAAAGAGAACAATGTAACAAATGACAAAATAACAAGTCCGACACGCAGTCGCCAATATAAAATAAATAAAATAAATAAAGAAAATATATTGTTATTTAGATATTAATTATTCTATCTGTATGATGGTGATTGTGATTGCAATTGTAATTAATATTTTGCTTATCTGGAACGTGGACGTTTAATTATTCGTTATCAGACGCTTGACAATGGCTTTTTCGTAAAGGCAATGTTACTCGTAGTTGACCGTGAAATAAAACTGAAATAATCGGACTTCGTAATTAAATCGTTTCCAAAGACTGCTGCGGTAGGTGCGGACTCATAATCTAAATCTCAATATTACAATAATTTGCCAGCCATGCCAATACGTCGTACAGAGGTGATTGTCTACTAAACATAAAAAAGTTACACAGTTAGTTAAATCAGATATATTCAATGAATAAGCCTACAGTTCATAATCCTACTTACTTTTATAAATATAAATTCTTTACAGAATCGAGTGCCTAGTCTGGTTGCAACTCGCAGTATTCTTCTATAACATGAAATATGGCGGTGTGCCAGACAAAAGAATAAAAATACGTGCTTCTCGCACCACTTCTACCAGAGCTCTCCCTTTCTTAATCAAACATAAGAGTAACGTAATTGTGCTTTTGTTTTATCAGCGACACAGCGCTGCAGTTGTGTGCCATAGGCTTCATTTATTTGTCACTGATCATTTATTTAATTAGTATTTCGCGTTTCCGCGGAAACTCACGCTCGGCATGCAAATGTGCCTTTATAAGACCAAAGAAAATTGAAGCACATTGCAACAGAAATTCTGCTAAATTATCTTCCTGTTCTTCAGTAAATACCAGTATTACTTTTTTGTAGCCAATCGAGATATTTTCTACCCCAGATCTCAGCTTTTTGACACATATGTATAAAGTCATATGACATATATCTAATTCTTTGGCAACAGTTTTTATTTTCCTGCCATCGTTGAGAACTGCATCTGCTGCTTTATGCATCACCCCTGTGACACAGAACCTCGTGTTGTTTTTAGGGTATGCGTCCTCATACTATGAAAGAAAAAAATAACAATATTTATATTCCATTGGTGGTACAAAGGAATTGGGAAAATTTGTACCGAGGTTACAACGTGCCCCCGAAAAATGGAACATCTAGCCCCAATCACAAACGTTGAAATAAGAGCAAGCTATTGATCACGTTACGAAACATTTACGCATTATGTACCAAATAAGTAGATAAATCCTTACACTAAAACACTGAAACACTAAAGGATACTCGTTAAAATTCGTTAGATAGATCAAAAATACCAAGTACGAAAACATTTACTTACGTGAGCCAGCGACGCATTTGCTGACGTTCCGACGTCCCTGGAACCACTAGCCTGTTTACGGTGGTTGTCGTCAGTGCGCTGGGGCGTTTTATTTTACGACGTGTTTACTCCGTATTCATATCTCTTTTCCACGCGGAGTTATTTCAACCGGAACAACTTACCTCGGTAACTTCTAGCCCCGCCCTCCCCCACAAGTAGAGAAACTTCGAAAAATTGTTAATTTGTGTTTTTATATCAAACATAAAAAATATTTCTTTTGTCATTTGTTATCCGGCTTCAGGCTTAACAATGAAACATTGTCTAAAGTCTTGAAATACCCAAAATCAATATCTTGCCAGTATCAATGTAGATAACAGGCCAAAATCATCGGAATTCTCGGTTCCCAGGACTGAAGAACTAAACTAGACGAAACAAAATCGTCATGTCTTCTAAACGGTTTGCGATAGCACGTTCAAACTGCGTCGTTGGCCGCAAAGCATGATGGGAATTAGTATGCGCATGCGCACGCTCCTTGTTATTGTAAGCCACTTGCACGTGATAAGCATGTGTTGAAAAAATGAAATGGCTCTGAGCACTATGGGACTCAACTTATGAGGTCATTAGTCCCCTATAACTTAGAACTACTTATACTTAACTAACCTATGGACATCACACACATCCATGCCTGAGGCAGGATTCGAACCTGCGACCGTAGCCGCCTCGCGGTTCCAGACTGCATCGGCTAGAACCGCACGGCCACTTAGGTCGGCAAGCATGTATATTAAGTAGAACTGGCGCTTTGGGTGGACTGAGAATTCACATTTCGAGATCGATAAGTCTCTTCTCCTTCAACGGGATCCTTTGTGGTGTGCAATGTCCAGTCACGGATATTCCTCGATGGCACGGTGACTATCCAGCGGTACGTGATGGTTTTGGAAGTTGATGTCAGCCCCATTATCCAAAGTGACCCTGATTTCGAAAGATGTGGTTCATACAAGACGGAGCTCGACCCTACCGGAGCCAGAGAGTATCTGATGTCCTCGAGGAGCACCTTGGGGATCGCATTCTGGCTCTGGGGTAGTCAGAGGCCACTGGCATCGGCCTCGATAGGCCGCCGTATTCTCCTGTTGTGAACACACACTTCTCCTTTTTGTGGCGCAATATTAAAAACAAAGTATACAGAATTAACCCTGAAACCACTGCTGTGCTGAAAACAGCCATTCAGGAGGTCATCAACAGCATCGATGTTCCGAAACTTCAGCGGGTCATGCAAAATTTCGCTATTTGTCTGCGCCACATCATCGCCAATGATGCCAGGCATATCGAACATGTCATAAGCTAAACCAGAATATCTTCTGTGACGTTTACATGTTGCATAAAGTGTGTGCATGCTTTAGTTTGAACAAATTTGCATTATTTTTTCATATAGTTTAATAATATTTACCCTGTAGATAATGAAATTTATAAGCTACCCTCAGAAGGCTAGTCCTACTCGCTCATGGACAGTTACGTGGGTGCGTCAAATGAAAACCTTAAATATTTCTTTAGATTTTATTTATTGTAAAGAAGTGGTACAAAGCTGTATCACTTTTCAACATAATCTCCCCCGCGCCCCCAATGCAAGTCCTTCAGCGCTTACAAAGTGCATAAATTCATTTAGAAAAAAAATCTTTTGCTAGTCCGCGCTACCACTCATGCACCGCGCGGAGTACGACTTCATCAGAACGGAACTTCTTTCCTCCCAATGCGTCTTTGAGTGGTCCAAACATATGGAAATCATTTGGGGCAAGGTCTGGCGAGTATGATGGATAAGGAAGACACTCAAAATGCAGGTCTGTGATTATTGCAACTGTTGTACGGGCAGTGTGGGGCCTTGCATTGTCATGCACCGAAATTACACCTGCTGACAGCAATCCACGTCGCTTTGATTAGATTGCAGGCCGCAGATGATTTTTAGGAGATCTGTCTACGATGCATCGGAGACAGTGGTCTCTCTAGGCATGTAATGCTTCAAAATGACCCAAAAGAGAGTCAGTATAACCTTTCCTGCTGATGGTTCTGTTCGAAACATCTTTAGTTTTGGTGATGAGGGAAGGCGCCATTCCTTGCTTGCTCTCTTCGTTTCCGGTTGGTGGTAGTGAACTCAGGTTTCGTCCCCAGTAACGGTTCCTGCAAGGAAGCCATCACCTTCTCGTTCAAAGCGCCGAAGAAGTTCTTCACAAGCATCAACAAGTCGTTCTCTCGTATCAGGAGTCAGCTGCCGTGGTACCCATCTTGCAGACACTTTGGGAAACTGGAGCACATCATGCACAAAGTGGTGTTCTGACCCATGACTAATCTGTAAACATGCTGCAATGTCATTCAGTGTCACTTGGCGGTTGTCCTTCACTATGGCTTCAACTGCTGCAATGTTCTGTAGAGTCACAACTCGTTGAGCCTGACCTGGACGAGGAGTATCTTCCACTGAAGTCACACCATTTGCGAACTTTCAACTCCATTTGTAGACTTGCTGCTGTGACAAACATGCATCACCTTACTGAACCTTTATTCGTCGATGAATTTCAATAGGTTTGACACCTCCACTACACAAAAACCGAATAACAGAACGCTGTTTTTCCCTGGTGCAAGTCGCAAGTAGGGCGGCCATTTTTATACTGATACTACGACGGTATGTGTGCATCTGCACTATGCTGCCACCTACAGGCCATTCGGCACTGTGTTTGTAGCACGCTTACCAACGGAGAGAAATTTCGATTTGTTATTACAAATTTAAGGTTTTCATTTGACTCACCCTCGTATTTAGTTTAATTGAGTTGTAGATGGGTCACATTGTCCAAAACTAGTCATGGGGTAATAAAAACAGCGACACAGAGACAATAACTCCTTTTTTTCTCAAGTGAGAGTTATGCATAAATGTTGTGTGCCGAGTTTTGATAGGCTGCTCTTCATCTAACATAAACGTTCAAAGCATATGGACCTGCCGCCAACTTCCACGTCTCCATTATTGTAGAGGGAATGTACACTACTGGCCATTAAAATTGCTACACCAAGAAGAAATGCAGATGATAAACGGATATTCATTCGACAAATATATTATACTACAACTGAAATGAGATTACATTTTCACGCAATTTGGGTGCATAGATCTTACAAAATCAGTACCCAGAACAACCATATCTGGCCGTAATAACGGTCTTGATACGCCTGGGCATTGAGTCAAACAGAGCTTGGATGGCGTGTACAGGTACAGCTGCCCATGCAGCTTCAACACCATACCACAGTTGATCAAGAGTAGTGACTGGTGTATTGTGACGAGCCAGTTGCTCGGCCACCATTGACCAGACGTTTTCAATTGGTAAGAAATCTGCAGAATGTGCTGGCCAGGGTAGCAGTCGAACATTTTCTGTATCCAGAAAGGCCCGTACAGGCCCTGCAACATGCGGTCGTGCATTATCCAGCTGGAATGTAGGGTTTCGCAGGGATTGAATGAAGGGTAGAGCCACGGCTCGTAACACATCTGAAATGTAACGTCCACTGTTAAAAGTGCCGTCAATACGAACAAATGGTGACCGAGACGTGTAACCAATGGCAGCCCATACCATCATGCCAGGTGATAGGCCAGTATGGCGATGACGAATACACGCTTCCAATGTGCGTTCACCGCGATGTCGCCAAACGCGGATGTGACCATCGTGATGCTGTAAACTGAACCTGGATTCATCCGAAAAAATAACGTTTTGCCATTCGTGCACCCAGGTTCGTCGTCGAGTACATCATCGCAGGCGCTCCTGTCTGTGGTGCAGCGTCAAGGGTAACCGCAGCCACAGTCTCCGAGCTGATAGTCCATGCTACTGCAAACGTCGTCGAACTGATCGTGCAGATGGTTGTTGTCTTGCAAACGTACCTATCTATTGACTCAGGGATCGAGACGTGGCTGCACGATCCGTTACAGGCATGCGGATAAGATGCCTGTCATCTCGACTGCTAGTGATACGAGGCCGTTGGGATCCAGCACGGCGTTCCGTATTACTCTCCTGAACCCACCGATTCCATATTCTGCTAAGAGTCATTGGATCTCGACCAACGCGAGCAGCAATGTCGCCATACGATAAACCTCAATCGCGATAGGCCACAATCCGACCTTTATCAAAGTCGGAAACGTGATGGTACGCATTCCTCCTCCTTACATGAGGCATCATAACAACGTTTCACCAGGCAAACAACGGTCAACTGCTGTTTGTGTTTGAGAAATCGGTTGGAAACATTCCTGATGTCAGCACGTTGTAGGTGTCACCACTGGCGCCAACCTTGTGTGAAAGCTCTGAAAAGTTAATCATTTGCATATCATAGCATGTTCTTCCTGTCGGTTAAATTTCACGTCTGTAGCACGTCATCTTCGTGGTGTAGCAATTTTAATAGCCAGTAGTGTATATCCAGAGCTGCGGCGGTGAATATGAGGACGGTAATGCCGAGCGAAGAGGTAGCGCAGCGTTTTAAAGTAACTTCAAGGAGGGCATCCCCCCTGTGTGCGCTGGACTGCGATTACATCACAGGCGGCGGCGGCGGCGGCGGCGGCCTGGTGGCGTGCGTGGTGGCCGCTGCAGGTAGCGTGCCGGCCCGCCCCCACAGACGTGTGGGCGCCGGCAAACCACAGCCGGCAGTCGGAGAAACTACGCCCACCGGGCGCGGCGGCCGGACTCGGGCGCGGGGCGGTTCGGCGCATTTGAATGCCAGATACTGGCCCACAGATATGCCTCCAGCTGCCGTAATTATGTGAGCGCGATACCGCGCGCCGTCAGCACGCTTCGAGATCGCTGCCCGGCTAACGGTGGCCCGCTGGCCGCACTTTGGACCTCGCGGGACTTAACGACGGGCACGACACCGCTGAGACACGTCATGAAACGTGTGCGCGATAGTTCAAAGCGTGTGTCTCTGGGGCTCTCGCTCCGTGGGTGTGTCCTAGCTCCAGACCGCGTAGGGGTGGAAATAAAATGTACTGTGGAAAAGTCCCGGGAGTATGGTGAACCGACTACCGGCTGCTCGCGGGACCGTGACAGTTGAGGTGACCGCCCTAGTCCGCATCGCTGCGCGACATCTGAGTGGTTTTCGAGTAATTACAGGAGTCGTGTGATGGATGGGGAACGAAATAACTTAGATCGGGCAGATCGAAAAACACCGGAAACACGAAACAGTGAAATGGACGCCGCGGTTATCAGAAGTTAGTTCCTCGAAATGTTGTCGTGGAAAAGTACTGCTGCGACATCGTTTTAACCCAACAGGAAATGACTAGGCGTATTTACGACGAGCGTATCGTGCCTCACGATTCTTGGCGACTGCAACGTGACGAAGTGCACGTGAAGCAAATTGTGGAACACGAATGGCAAATATAGCTCGAAACGTTTATTAAAGGACGCAATAATTCCAAGACGGCTAAATGAGAATACCCACGAATTTACACAATTTTTTCCGGAATCCTTATTAATGTAAGATTACTCATGTCAGAAAATATTTATAAATTTATGTCTTCCTCTGCCTTGTTAATACTTTATAATGTTTTAGCTCTCTACTATATCCAAGTTCTGTTATCAACCACCAAGTAGTCTCCGAGTCGTGCTGACACGATGCACTCCCATACATTGTTTTGGTCTACAGTTCTTTCAGCATCACTCAAGTGCTTTCTTTTATCTTCCCCTAGATTTTCCTCTACGTCTTTGATATAATATGTCGGAAATTAAAAAAAAAAAAAAAAAAAGGTTCAAATGGCTCTGAGCACTATGGGCCTTAACTGCTGTGGTCATCTGTTCCCTAGAACTTAGAACTACTTAAACCTAAATAACCTAAGGACATCACACACATCCATGCCCGAGGCAGGATTCGAACCTGCGACCGTAGCGGTCACGCGGTTCCAGACTGTAGCGCCTAGAACGGCTCGGCCACTCCGGCCGGCCGTAAATATTCGTCTGAAAGGTAGTGATAAATATAACGACGTGCTGAGACGATGGACGACGTCGCTCGATGCATCCCGTACATTGTTTTGGTCCACAGTACTTCCAGCATCACTCCAATGCTTTCGTTTATCTCTCTCTAGGTTTTCCTCTACGTCTCTGATGTACTGTGATGTAAATTTTCCTCTGAAAGATAGTAATAAATATAACGACGTCAGGATTTAACTAATATTTATATGGTACAGTTCTACAATAAATAATGCTACATGTCATAAAGAGAGTAGTTATCTCGCAAGAGCGGTAAATTATGGGTAGCTCATTTACAAAGAGTCAGAGAGATTGCACAATGGAAAACACATTAGTTAGTATAACTATCGAGTGATTACCTAATCGCTTCAGTTGGTTAGCTCTTTCAATAATACTGCGGACGATTCCTCTGCCCATTCACATACACCTTAGCTAATGCACTGTCATTGACTCTACATCCTCCTCGTATAAGACTGAAACAAAAGTAGAATAATGGATATGTTTATTTTCGATTAGGTAAGAGTTGAAAATGCTTGTTTGTGTGCCACACATAACACGCAACTGTTGTCTGTCAAGTGGGATTCTAAACAAAGCTGGCTAAATAATTTTACCTATGCTGCTAGCAGTCTCGTATTGTATCACTGTGGAACCGTTTACCATCGCGAAAAGAACAGCGCTCTTAGTACTTGTAATAACAGTTTAGATTTAGTTGGTGGATGTCACTGCATTTCCGGGCTGCCACTTCTGCCACTTCAGGTGATGATCTTCCCCTGGCTGTTGCTCGTCGGTTTGTGCCATAAATCTGCCTTCTTCTCCTCTTAACATATCTACCAATCATTCGATTTACAAGAAAATACTGAATATATAATAAAACTGAAAAAAAAACGTTAATGACTAAGGGTCAGTAAATGAATTGTGTGATGATCTGTAACGTGATAACGCTTACGATACTTTGGTCATCATATATTGTACTAAATTATTCATACCAGATTTCTACAAATTACTTGGCAGACCTAAAAACAGAAAAGCACATGATCGCCTTTGCTGAAGTCATAACACCGAATGTTGTAATTCCACATAAGATGTCTTGGTAGTATATCTAAATAACATCTCTGGGTCGTATATATGTGTGGGGAGAGAGAGAGAGACTATAATTCTATTAACTGACTGTTAATTGACATTTTTCTTTCCTTCCTTTTTTCCTCTTTATTTGGCATCAAATGCTAGTGGACTAGTATATAATGATGTGGAATCTGTGATACGCGTATATGCAAATTTGGGTCGGTCGGTACTACATGCACAGATAGCCGAAGTGGTTTAGGCGACCACTAACAATAAGCAGCAAGTCCAGGTTTGAATGCCCGTTCGACACTAGTTTTCATATCTCATTGTATTGTAGTAGACCTATTACTACAGACGATGTCAACGAACACGCAGCCATCGAAATATTTTCAAAGTATTGCATGCAGTTGCGGATCGTAAGCAACATCTGTTCTTTCACACATACACGTAAGTTGTCCTGTTATTGTAATTCCAGTAATTATGACCTTACATGTCTCGCAATTTTAGTTGGAGTGTGGGAGAAGAGAGCCTGACGAGACAATGGATGCAGCCATTTAACTTCTGGGTTTGTTTGAGTATCGTCTTAATATACTCGTGCAAAAGACTCAAATATAAGGGGTGATCAAAAAGTTTCGATTCGAAGGCCGGTATGCCAGTCAGACAAGGGACTGAGGCCATCATCCCACCAAGGCACCAGGCTGAAAATACCCATAACGTATAATACGTTGTCTGGCTTAACAACGAAGTCCTCGTCCTACAGTAATCGCCGACCTTTCAATCCTCTTTTTTTAAGGAATGAAGGCGTGCTAATCGCGCGAGGACTGATTATTAGTAAAGGGCGCGTTCTCGAGTGTTCTCACTTGAGTTCCCGTAACTTTATGTTCCGATATTTGCAATATAGGAAAATCCATTATCATGCAGCAGCAGCACCAGGCACAGAACTGGGCGGACTGTCCCACAATGGTGGTTTTCTAGAGACATGCTACCCCATACACATTCTTCTTTCGGTTACGCATGTCTACCGGTGGTGTTCTTCGTCATCCAAGCAAAAAACAGCTCATGGACTATGCTTGGACGCATTTAGTAACAGCGTTGCCATTGTTCACATTCCAGAATTTAGCGCACCCACGCCGGATAAACACGATTGAACACTAATCCGTTGACTACATGTCGGTGCTTATATACGCTGGTCAGAAACAGCGTGAAAAGCTTGTAAGTATGTTGCAAGGTAGGCTGCGCTGGGACATAACTGATAAGGAAGAGATTCGATACTCTATTCCGTTTCCGAGTTAATTAGCGTTGAAGTTAGCCACTCAGGCTATTGTGCGCGCAAATTAAAGTGGCCGCCAGAAACGGTGTCGCCAAAAGTGTTCTTCGTCTGGTTTCTAAAACAGAACAATGGAGTGATATAAAAGTTTGGGCGTGGGTTGGTAGTACCGGTCTAACCCGAGCCAAAGGCTGAGCAGTCTGGTGCACCGTCATCTGCCCTACGAGAACAAATGACGCTAATGGTATCTGGCGGGCCGCCTGAAACGGCACGCGTAACGACCTGATTGGCTCACTTCTGTGCTAATTAACTTGGAGAAGGCGCAACGTATCGAATTTTTTCTGAACAATTATTTCTCAGCTCAGCGTACCTTGGTACGTTAAATATTATGCAGCAGCAACATCATCAAACGGGAATTTTCTGAGCGCCACTTCGGCGTCTTTGCGTCCCCTAGCGACGTTCTGCAGTATTAAGTAAGGGAAACGTTTGAAAAGGTTAATTATCCCACAGTGGAAGAAAGGTTACATCCTGTCCAACTACAGAGCTGCACTGAAATTGTGTTAAAGAACAAATTAATAAAGGAGATATGTACAGTGACTGGTAACTGTGATTTTGCGGGGAACGCCGTTTAGAAACAGACCCTGGCTAATATTCGAGACATCCTACGTAAAGTAATGTAAGATACATGAAAAATTAAGGAGCTGACTAAGTACAATCGGAATACAGAAAACAGCAGTCTGTTCATTGGCACCTCTCACTGTACTCTAAATGGTTGGCTGATGAGCTAGAGACAAAATTTATGCACTACTTCGGGAGCTACTGGCATTTGTCTGCACTCAAAAGTTCTTACACACACTTTTTAAGTACATAAAACAATTCAGCATATTTAGGTTTAGGCGAGCCTTATGAGAAACCATTTTATAGGTCACAGTAGTGATAGTAATCATCATCACAATTTTACTTACAAGAAGCCACGCGTTAATCTCAACAATGCGAGGAGAATTCTACCGTCTTCTTGTTCCTAGTAGACGATAAGTCCTATAAGTTGTATTGTAGTGCTACATGAGGATGCCAGACATAAAAATTACGTGATTCGAACAGTTTGGGCTTCTGGTGCATATTCCATCCCTGTCGCGGTTGTAGTCGATAAGTCTTTCTTTTTAATTTATTGCCTTCCGGAACGTGGTCATATAGCAGTCTCAACACTGAAATGTTGTATAACATTTTACGGTTTGTTTGACAATTCAAAGTAGACATTAAGTCTTAATCATGTAGCAAGTTACATACACTTAACAAAGGATTGATTCTGACATAAAAGAACTTTTGCAAGCACAGTATAGGCCTACTAAAACGAGTAAACAAACCGAAAACGTAACACAAGAGAAACAGAGGTAGTATAAGTTCTACTGGTAATACAATTAGAAGTAAACAGTTTTTGATGTTGCTGAGCTACAGTCATACAATAACTTCTAAATGACTACGCCACCATTTGACAGTGTTGTTGTTTATTTAATTACGACCCAGTTTTCAGTCTATTCGTTTTCAAGTAAGGGTGTTTGTTATTAACATATAATTAGATGTATTGCGACATGTGTTAATGGCATAACTTTAGTCACCTGAAAATGGCATGAAAGGCAGAAACCTGGGTTGTAACTGAATTAACAACAACATAGTCAAATGGCGATGTGTTAAAAAAAACTGGTAACTGGTCCTGGATAAAAATTTGGGTTATTCCCAATTCAATCCATATCAATAACTGCGCATCCAAGTTCACAATAATAAGTTCTTTTGTATGCCCTACAACAATTATTACAGATGTTGCAGACAGAGAACAGAATACTTGTGAAGACCTGTAAGCACAATCTGGACAGAACAGGATTGTGTAGTCGCGGTAATCTGGCCCAGGTGCAGTGTTCTTCCCTTGGGAGGAGGCGATCTGGAGTTCTTACAGCGAAAACAGTTGTGTGATGACACTGTTAGCCTCTCTATATTCCGCTTCTTCCTTGTTCATTACGTCTAATGGGGTGACCGTACACAAGAACTATTCTAGATGATCGTCGGACGGTGCAGATGTGTACACGCCCATTGCTAGACCGTTTTTTTATGCTCCTTATCGTATTCAAAAAGCGGGTTATTTCTGTTTCTTTGCAGCCTCAGTGCAGAAATTTGACTATAGCTTGTGTTTTCTTAAGAGCGAGAATGTTCGTATCATTACAGACATTTTTGTAATTTGTCAATCCTCGCCTCGTTCATGAGGACTGCGTCACATTCTGAATCCCACCAACAGAGTGATGGCAGATGAGTAGTCCACTTACTTACTTTTTGAAGTACTAAGACTTCCACAGCTTCATTGATAATCTTAGAGAGGGTGAGGGAGTAGATACGGTACTACTTAACACTTAGACTATACCGCACGGCTTATAACGGCAGTTCGGTGGGGTAGACAAGAGACAAATCAATAACTGTTCAAAATGGCTCTGAGCACTATGGGACTTAACATCTGAGATCATCAGTCGCCCAGATTTAGAACTACACTACTGGCCATTAAAATTGCTACACCACGAAGATGACGTGCTGCACATGCGAAATTTAACCGATAGGAAGAAGATCCTGTGATATGCAAATGATTAACTTTTCAGAGCTTTCACACGAGTGGTGCTGGTGGCGACACCTACAACGTGCTGACTTGAGGAAAGTTTCCAGCCGATTTCTCATACACAAACAGCTGTTGACCGGCGTTGCCTAGTGAAACGTTGTTGTGATGCCTCGTGTAGGGAGGAGAAATGCGTACCATCACGTTTCCGACTTCTGATTGTAGCCTATCACGATTGCGGTTTATCGTTTCGCGACATTGCTGCTCGCGTTGGTCGAGATACAATGACTGTGAGCAGAATATGGAATCGGTGGGTTCAGGAGGGTAATACGGAACGCCGTGCTGGATCCGAACGGCCTCGTATCACTAGCAGTCGAGATGACAGGCATCTTATCCGCATGGGTGTAACGGTGCGAGCAGCCACGTCTCGATCCCTGAGTCAACAGACGGGCACGTCTGCAAGACAACAACCATCCGCACGAACAGTTCGATGACGTTTGCAGCAGAATGGACTACCAGCTCGGAGACCATGGATGTGGTTACCCTTGACGCTGCATCACAGACAGGATGGCCTGCGATGGTGTACTCAACGACGAAACTCGGTGCCCGAATTTCAAAACGTCATTTTTCGGATGAATCCAAGTTCTGCTTACAGCACCACAATGGTCGCATCCGTGTTTGGCGACATCGCGGTGAACGCACATTGGAAGCGTGTATTCGTCATCGCCATACTGGCGTATCATCCACCGTGTTGGTATGGGGTGCCATTGGTTACACGTCTCGGTCACCTCTCGTCCTCATTGACGTCACTTTGAACAGTGGACGTTACATTTCAGATGTGTTACGACCCGTGGCTCTACCCTTCATTCAATCCCTGCGAAACCCTACATTTCAGCAGGATAATGCACGACCGCATGTTGCAGGTCCTATACGGGCCTTTCTGGATACAGAAAATGTTTGACTGCTGCCCTGGCCAGCACATTCTCCAGATCTCTCACCCATTGAAAACGTCTGGTCAGTGGTGGCCGTGCAACTGGCTCGTCACAATACGCCAGTCACTACTCTTGATCAACTGTAGTATGGTGTTGAAGGTGCATGGGCAGCTGTACCTGTACACGCCATCCAAGCTCTGTTTGACTCACTACCCAGGCGTATCAAGGCCGTTATTACGGCCAGATGTGGTTGTCCTGTCTACTGACTTCTCAGGATCTATGCAGGCAAATTGCGTGAAAATGTAATCACATGTCAGCTGGAGTATAATATATCTGTCCAATGGATACCCGTTTATCATCTGCATTTCTTCTTGGTGTAGTAATTTTAATGGCCAGTAGTGTACATAAACCTAAGTAACCTAAGGACATCACACACATCCATGTCCGTGGCTGGATCGGAACCTGCGACCGTAGCGGCAGCGCAGTCCCGAACGGAAGCGCCTAGAACCGCTCGGTCACAATGGCCGGCCAATAACTCTTGCAAGGCAACTTCAGCAAGGGCAGTAAGAGAATATTTGCGGCCTTTAACTCTTTAGAGGGCCACAACCAAACCACAGAATGACGAACCAAGCTAAATTATGAAAATACTATCGGCGATTTCGCCATATAAGTCGAACCGTAAAATACTGTAAGAAGTGACCTGCCACTAACACGATTCATAAGTGTCCCACTGGAAAGCTCCACAGTCAATCTTTCCATTACTAAAAACACTTAACAGCACCTTCAAGGTTCACTCGTGGACACTACCAGACTGTCAAATTAATCGTTATAGCTATAGATAACATAGTGTAATACGCTGAAGGGCCGACTTAGGTTTCTTAAGAAGACAAGCAATGATTGGGTTCCAGACTTGTATCCACCTTCGAACCAAAACAGTCATTTACTTTAAAGCAGCTAAATAGATGACAATGACGATTTCAACATTCTCCTCCAGGCAGAGCTCGAGCTCGAGACTGCAGTATTGAAGCAAAGCTTACACGACCCACAAGTCTGATAAACACGCCACCAACGTGCACCATTTTAGAATTCTTATGTTTACCACATACAGCAAAATTGCCGTAATTCTTCGTTGTAATCCAAGGGTAGAACCAAGAAATCACTTCTCAGTCCTCGAATGACCACACGGGACCACACCGGCCCTCCATAATAGTATCATCGAGCCAGCGCCGTTCCGTTCCCAAGTCATTGCTTCCGTGGGGCCCACCGACCAAGTGGCCTTGCCCTCCGACACCGATGTCGCTCCTCACACAGTCCCGGCAATCTCCTTCCTGTCTGGAACCGCGCGACCGCTACGGTCGCAGGTTCGAATCCTGCCTCGGGCATGGATGTGTGTGATGTCCTTATGTTAGTTAGGTTTAAGTAGTTCTAAGTTCTAGGGGAATAATGACGTCAGCACTTAAGTCCCACAGTGCTCAGAGCCAGCCAGTGTCCTTCCTCGTTCTGTCGCCTCGCGGCGCGCGGGAAGACAACTCGCCAAAGGTGTGCGGCGCCCAGAGACTCCGATCTCGATACTGACATTGCGGCGAGTACCGAGAATGCGTATGATTACAAAATAAAACAATTTATTGTAAATAGCGAGCCGTACCGGCTCAACTTGGTAATAACTTCACACACAATCACGTTAAGTGTAAGGCAGTATAAGGGGCCGTCAAATGCAAAACAGACACATCTAAAAAGTAACTAACGGTTTATTATTTCAAAACAAATCTCCGCAGTTCTTAACAAGTTTATCCGAGTGCGAGTCAGAATGGTCAACGCCATCATGGAAAACTGGGCGCCCCCAGATGTTGCCAAGGTTGTTTCGAGTACGCTGCGGGAGTTTCACTGGGAAACCGTTACACATACTTCATACAGTCCCGATTTCTCTCCATACAGTTTCCATATTTTGGGAGCCATGAAGAAAGACAGTCGTGGCCGTCGGTTTGTTCAAAACACAGAGATCCATGCCTGGTACGATCATCATCCCTTAGGCAACCGCAAACATTTTCCCACGAAGGCACTGAGCATCTGTCTCCCAGCGGGGTAAAATGTATTAACAGTTATGGCGAATACTCTTGAAATAATAAACAGTTTCGAATAAAAGAATTTTCAGTATTATACCGCGCCATTATAAATCTAAAGTAACTGAAGTGCCAACGTTTCTACCGACTCTGCAGCGGTCTTCGGCAGGACAGTAAATAGTTTCTTCCACCTGTCTCGTTTTCATTTCAATTCAACTTATGTTTTATTTGGCTGGTTGTGGTATTACTATTATTGAGTAGTTGGTGAACGGAGTGATTAGTAAATAATCTCAGATCCATTGGTTTATGTGTAAACATGTGAAATCCCAGAGAAATCCGATGACAGTCATACTGACTTTTTGTCTATATTAAGCGATTCTGCCTGCAAGCTTTCTTTGATTTTCCGAATATAGTATTATCGCCCGAAAGTTGGAGTATTGTTTTACTGTAGCGCTGCAAAAATTTTAATTCATTTATTTTGTTGTTCTAATAGACATGTTTCAGGAACTGTAACTGGGCCACATATTTATATTCAGTTTGTCAAAATGCTGTTTTGGATTTAATAAAGATTTTTGTCAACTTAAGGTCACGACCTCATTAAGTATAGATACATTTCTGTTGACGACTGCAGTTCCAGTCAACAATCTCAGATTTTCTAAACGTATCAGACAAATATGTTCCATATATTCAGAATATTAGAGAGCTTATACACTGAAGAACGAAACAAACTGGTAGAAATGACTAATATCGTGTAGGGCCCCCGCGAGCGAGCAGAGGTGCTGCAACACGACGTGGCATGGACTCGACTAATGTCTGAAGTAGTGCTGGAGGGAACTGATTCCATGAATCTTGCAATGCTGTCTATAAATAGGTAAGAGTACGACGGGGTGGAGATCTCTTCTGAACAGCACGTTGTAAGGCATCCCAGATGTGCTCAATAATGTACATAACTCGGGAGTTTGGTGGCCAGCGGAAGTGTTTGAACTCTGAATGGTGTTCCTGGAGCCACTCGGTAGCAGTTCTGGACGTGTGATGTGTCCCATTGCCTTGCTGGATTTGCCTAAGACCGTAGAAATGCAAAATGGACATGAATGGAGGCACGTATCACCTGTCAGAGTCGTATATAGACGTATCAGAGGTCCCATATCACTCCATCTGCTCACGCCCCACACAATTACAGGCCTCCACCAGCTTCAACATTCCCCTGCTGACACACAGGATCCGTGGTTTATGAGGTTGTCTACATACCCGTACACGTCCATTCGCGCCATACTATTTGAAACGAGACTCGTCCGACCAGGCAATGTCGGTGTTGACGGGCCAGACGAGTGTAAAGCTTTCTATCGGGCAGTCATCAAGGGTACACGAATGGGCCGTTGGCTCCGAAAGCCCATGTCGATGATCTTTCGTTGAATGGTTCGCACGCTGACACTTGTTGATGGCCTAGCATTAAAATCTGCAGCAGTTTGCTGAACGGTTGCACTTCTGTCACGTTGAAAGATTCTCTTTGGTCGTCGGTGGCCCCATTCTCGTAGGATCTTTTTCCTGCCGCAGCGATGTTGGAGATTTGATGTTTTAGCGGATTCCGGATATTCAAGGTACACTCGAGAAACGGCCGCACGTGAAAATCCCCACATCATCGATACCTCGCAGATGCTGTGTCCCATCGCTCGTGTGCCGATTGTAGCACCACGTTCAGACTTACCTAAATTTTGATAATCTGCCATAGTAGCAGCAGTAACAGATCTAACAATTGCGCCAGACACTTGTTATCTGATAGAGGCGTTACCGACCGCAGCGCCGTCTTATGCCTGATTACATATCTCTGTATTTGTATACGCATGCCTATACCAGTTTCTTTGGCGCTTCAGTGTGAAACTTCCTTCTGCCACACCCAACGTCTGATTCGCTTCTGCTGAAGAGTTTTCTATTCCTGACGTATTACATTGGGATTTATATTTATCATACATGAATACTTCGACCAGCCGTACCTCCGTTATATGTTGCGAGTTCTGTTGTACAGTTCTTGATACTTACTGCTGCTCTAGTTGTGTTAACACAATGGAACAACGAAACAACGGAATGCTTATCAAGAAGACGCTTCTCTCCTTATCTTACGCATTTTTCAACACGCAACAACTTGCAAGTTTATCCACATACTGATTTAATAATTAGGTATTGTTGTAAAAAATTCATTCAGATCATTGATTCCTTGTACGACTATACCCCAGGGTCCTCAGGTGCATTTTCTCTGGTATTTGCAATTTCAGTTTTGCAATGTGTAGGTGGTGTCAGCCCATGTATTTCATACGTCGGCCAGTGTCGAGGGGAAGCTTCAGTTTGTTTCCCATTACAAACTAAATGATTTTTAAATCGGAATTTTACGGCCCCCTTCGACAGAGCGCTCCCGTATTAGTCTAGTGCGTTATTCATTTTATCGACATGTACAACAGTAACAGTAAAAGACAAAGAGTAATCAGTACTGCAGCAGCGACTGAACAGCGCGCTTCCGCATGGTCCGAGCGGTGCTGGAACACTTGTTATCCATCGTGTTTTATTGTCCCTGTTAATACCTATCGGTAAACGAATATCACACTTCACTAATTTGGGACCGCTCTGTCGAATGGGCACGTAAAATTAGACTTTACGAATCTTTTTGTTTGTAACGGGAAAAAAAATCGACGCTTGCCATTTGCGCTGGGCTTGGCGTGAAAGACGTTGTGAGTTACACATTGGAAAAAATAGGTTACAAATATCTGACGAAGTATCATGACATTTCAGTTTAACTTGAAGCATTTCGCATTGTTTCTTGATGGTGCAAAAATTTTTTTAAGCAATATATGTTAGAGAAACCATGGAAGCAATTATTTGTTAAAAGACTTTTACTTTTTCTTACATTAAAACGACTGTCCAAATGTATGAAACATGTACTGCCAGCACTCTTGTAAGTAGGCTGTTTAGGTTTTTATGTTGGTAACGCCACATAGCGCTCTGTATGAAAAATCACTGGCTGTGCTGTGTGCAGTCTGTGGCTGGGTGGCATTGTAGTGTCGCTATGGTAGTGTTGGGCAGTTGGCTGTTAACAGCGCGTAGCGTTGCGCAATTGAAGGTGACCAGCCAGCAGTGGTGGATGTGGGGAGAGAAATGGCGGAGTTTTGAGAGCGGATGATCCGGACGTGTGTCCATCACAGACAGTGCATTTGTAAGACTGGATGTCATGAACTGATATATATATATAATATATATATAATGACTTTTGAACACTATTAAGGTAAATACATTGTTTGTTCTCTATCAAAATCTTTCATTTGCTAACCACGCCTATCAGTAGTTAGTGCCTTCAGTAGTTTGAATCTTTTATTTAGCTGGCAGAAGTGGCGCTCGCTGTATTGCAGTAGTTCGAGTACCGAAGATTTTTGTGAGGTAAGTGATTTGTGAAAGGTATAGTTTAATGTTAGTCAGGGGCATTCTTTTGTAGGGATTATTGAAATTCAGATTGCGTTGCGCTAAAAACATTGTGTGTCAGTTTAAACACAGTCATTTATAACTTTTCTAAGGGGACGTTTCACTCTGAAGTCGTGGTTTCACAAAGTGTGTGGGTTAGGCACAATTACGTTGATATGCCACTCTTGTCCAATCACTTACGAACTTTATAATGTGATCGACGTTTTTATCCGATGGTTTTTGGCAACGCAACTCTCTTTTCTGCTGCTGATTCTCTTCCCAGTCACATGTTGCGTCATCGGTTATACTGCCATAGCAGTTAGGAAAAAATATCATCATCCAGCTCTCATTTCGTGAGCGTACGAGCTACGTCAGACTGTAAAAGAAAGTTCGCACCCATACCTGTATACGAGAAATGCCGATTGGAAACGAGCAGTTGGGCCATTCCCACCTCACTATGAGAACTCTACAAGCGATACGTCTTCATTATCGGAAGTGATACTTCTTCATTAGAAACTTTGCTGCCGTTGCGCAGTCCCTTGGTAATGTTGATAAGGTCACTCTGTTTCCACAAATCTCAGTCACACTTAAACGTATAACAGATGGCTTGTGATAGCAGACACGAATCAGTTAAACTGCCATCAATTCTCATCTTTTTCTGTTCTCCCACAGTCGATAATTGGCTACGTTACAAACACACATTCTCGGAAATTTAAACCACAGATTAAGGATGATGTCTGATATTAATAGAATTCTCCTTGCCTCGAATAACTTCTTAGCCTGTGCTCATCTGTTTTTTACATCCTCGATTCGTTCATTATGTGTTGTTTTATTTTCAAAAGTTCAAATGTGTGTGGATTTCTAAGGGGCCAAACTGCAGAGGTCATCGGTCCTTAAACTTACACACTACTTAAACTAACTAATGCTAAGAACAACACACAAACACACATTCTCAAGGGAGGAGTCAAACCTCCGGCGAGAGGGTCCGCGCAATCCGTGAAAGGCGCCTCTAACCGAGCGGCCACTCCGCGCGGTCTGTTTTCACTTCGTCTACTTCGTGGTTGCCGATTTTGATACCCCTCATTACTTTCGTCCTCTGCTATTTAATCTCAGTCCATATATTGTACTAATAACTTAATTCCATTCAACCTATCCTGTACTTCTTCACTTTCACTGACGACAGCAATGTCATCAGCGAGTGTAATAATTACCATCTTTTCACCATGAGTTTTAATCCCATTCTCCATTATTTGTTTCCTTCATTGCTTCTACGCTGTGTAGATTGAACGTAGGGGCGAAAGATTTCTTGCGCCCTTTTTAATAATAACCGTTTCATTTAAATTGTAATTTTTCCCTCTTGGTTTTAGTACACATCGTGTATAACCCGTCTCCTTCTACACTTACTCATCTTTTTCTAAGAATTTCCAACATCTTGCGCTACTGTACATGTTCGAACGCTTTTTCTAGGTCGAAAAAATCTATAAGCGTGTCTTGATTTTTCTTCAGTGTTGCTTCCATTACCCGTAACAGCATCTGAACAGCTTCTCAGGTGTCCGTGTCCTTACTTTTCCCGAAGCCGAACTGAGCGAGGTCTAACGCATCTTCAACTATCTTTTTTCGTTCTTTGATATACACTACTGTCCATTAAAATTGCTACACCAAGAGGAAATACAGATGATAAATGGGTATTCATTGGACAAATATATTATACTAGAACTGACATGTTACGTTTTCACGCAATTTGGGTGCATAGATCCTGAGAAATCGGTATCCAGAACAACCACCCCTGGCTGTAATAACGGCCTTGATACGCCTGGGCATTGAGTCAAACAGAGCTTGGATGCCGTGTACAGGTTCAGCTGCCCATGCTGGTTCAACACGATACCACAGTTCATCAAGAGTAGTGACTGGAATATTGTGACGAAGCAGTTGCTCGGAAACCATTAACCAGACGTTTTCAGTTGGTCAGAGATCTGGAGAATGTGCTGGCTATGGCAGCAGTCGAACATTTTCTGTATCCAGAAAGGCCCGTACAGGCCCTGCAACATGCGGTCGTGCATTATCCTGCTGAAATGTAGGGTTTCGCAGGGATCGAATGTAGGGTAGAGTCACAGGTCGTAATACATCTGAAATGTAGCGTCCACTGTTCAAAGTGCCGTCAATGTGAACAAGAGGTGACCGAGACGTATAATCAATTGCACCCCATACCATCACGCCGGTTGATATGCCGGTATGGCGATGACGAATACACACTTCCAATTTGCATTCCCCGCGATGTCGCCAAACACGGATGCGACCATCATAATGATGTAAACAGAACCTGGATTCATCCGAAAAAATGACGTTTTGCCATTCGTGCACCCAGGTTCGTCGTTGAGAACACCATCGCAGGCGCTCCCGTCTGTGATGCAGCGTCAAGGGTAACCGCAGTCATGGTCTCCGAGCTGATAGTCCATGCTGCTGCAAACGTCATCGAACTGTTCGTGCAGATGGTTGTCTTGCAAACGTCCCTGTTGACCCAGGGATCGTGACGTGGCTGCACGATTCGTAACAGCCATGTGGCTCAAATGACTCTGAGCACTATGGGACCTAACTTCTGAGGTCATCAGTCCCCTAAGACTTCGAACTACTTAAACCTAACCAACCTAAGGACATCACACACATCCATGCCCGAGGCAGGATTCGAACCTGCGACCGTAGCAGTCGCGCGGTTCCAGACTGTAGCGCCTGGAACCGCTCGGCCACTCCGGCTGGCAACAGCCATGTGGATAAGATGCCTGTCACCTCGAGTGCTAGTGATACGAGGCCGTTGGGATCCAGCACGGCGTTTCGTATTACCCTCCTGAACCCACCGATTCCATATTCTGCTCACAGTCATTAGAACTCGACCAACGCGAGCCGCAATGTCGCTATACGATAAACCACAATCGCGATAGGCTACAATCCGACCTTTATCAAAGTCGGAAACGTTATGGTACGCATTTCTCCTCTTTACACGAGGCATCACAACAACGTTTCACTAGGCAACGCCGGTCAACTGCTGTTTGTGTACGAGAATCCGGTTGGAAAATTTCCTCATGCCAGCACGTTGTAGGTGTCGCCACCGGCGCCAGCCTTGTGTGAATGCTCTGTAAAGCTAATCATTGGCATATCACAGTATCTTCTTCCTGTCGGTAAAATTTCGCGTCTGTAGGACGTCATCTTCGTGGTGTAGCAATTTTAATGGCCAGTAGTGTATTATCCTTGTCAGCAACTTAGATGCTTGTGCCATTAAATTCATTGGTCGGTAGTTGTGATTATCTGCCCTTGCTATCTTCTGGATTGTGTGAATGATACTTTTCCGTATGTCTGATATTAAGTCATCAGTCTCATGGTCCTACACCCCAAACTGAATATTTGTCTGACTGCTATGTCCTCTATGATTTCATAAATTTCAAAGGAATGTTATCCCTTCAGCCTTGTTGATGAAATGATTGAGCTGAGCGGTAAAAAAGACTGATTAGGAATTCACAGTTTTTCCAAAAGTATATAGATGTTTGTGAAATAAATGTGCAGCAACTGAATTCCTTTTGCTATCATTTCAGTATTAGCAACCTCTGTCACGCTCTGATTATGGATTAACCAGTACCGTCAGCCCTGTACATCTTTCTTTGACATTTCCGTTGTACAAAGCCTTATCCAAGTGACACATAGCGTTTAAATTGACCTTCCACTGCAAGGTTAGTTCTCGTTCCTCCCCCACGTCCTTTCTCCCCGCCCCCCGTCCCTCTTACCTATTCAATTCTTCATCCATCCCAGTAGCAGGTACTGGCACGTTTCAAGGTTTAAACAAAACTTCACAGTTAATACCATGTTCCAGAATGCCGTGGTCGGGATGCCGTGGTCGAATGGATTTCACATTTGTTATATCCTAGCCAGTAATGCCACCCGAGCCCGCTGCCAAAAGGTTGGCAGCATCAAAGTCCGGACGCCGTCCGCATAAGCAGCGCCAGCGAGACAGGAAATCGCCGCAAGTCTGCGCGCGCCACCGCTGCCTTCTGGCTTCTTAAGCGCTGGAGTCGCGAGCGCTAGGACAGTTCTGTATTCGCCGCTCAGTTGTATACTCGCCACCGAATTGTGTACTTGCTAGTCAGTTGTGTGTTCATCGCAGCAGAGTTGTTGTTTGTCGTCAGCCGACGCTGACCTAGCCGCTCCGACTCGAACTAGACAGATTTCTGTAGACACGGAGTTCACTACTGTGTTGCTGTATCTTCGTTAATAAAGATAAGTACCGACTTTTATTTAATCAGAGTGTTTGGGTTTTCCTCTTTCTGTTCACTGTTCCAGCGGACCGGTCGGCCCGCTACTAAAAGTGTGGCGGTGACTTCGTAAGCCGTTTCTACAGCGAATTGCTTGTCGCTACGAACGCTGCCACAAAACTGGCGACGAGGACTTCCGAACTCGTGTGCAGGGCTGGTTCAACTTGTTTCTGGTTATACTAATTATAGTGATAAAATTTTGGGGGCTGGTTTAATTTGTGTTCACTATGTCTGCCGAATTACAACAGTTTCAACAAATACAAAGTCTGGTGGAAGCAATCG
The DNA here is from genome assembly GCF_021461385.2 of Schistocerca piceifrons. NCBI lineage: Eukaryota > Metazoa > Arthropoda > Insecta > Orthoptera > Acrididae > Schistocerca > Schistocerca piceifrons. Next base: position 599,557,573 of record NC_060141.1, on the reverse strand, counting down.
CCAAACAAGCGGCTAATCCTCCAACACAACAGGAGCAAGCACAGGCAGCACCACCTTTCCGTGCTTTTGATGCATCAAGAGAAGAATGGCGAGAATATTTCGCGCAGTTGCAGGCGCACATGACAGTCTACAAAATCACAGGTACTGAGAGGCAGCTTTATTTAATTTCCACTGCAGGAGTGGAAGTCTATCGACTACTTTGTAAGTTGTTCCCGGAATCCCAGCCAGAAGCTTTAGACTATGACGTTGTTGTTAACAAGCTTGCTGAGTATTTCGAGTAGCGAGTTCATGTGGCAGCAGCCAGATTCAAGTTCTTCAGATTAAAGAAACTGCCACATCAATCTAATAAACAGTGGTTAACAGATTTACGGGGCCTCACCCGTCAGTGCCGATTTAATTGTGTGTGTGGAGCTTCCTACAGTGATGTCATGTTACGAGACGCTATTACTCAAAACATTGCAGATTCTCGTATTCGTGCTGCTATCTTAAAGTTGCCTGACCCGTCGTTAGAGACTGTGATGAACATCATTGAAGCCCAAGATACTTTTGACTATGCTGAGTGTGAGTTAGATCAGCCATGTATTTCTCAAATTGCCTGTGTTAGCAAGTTATGTCACGCCCGCGGCCCCACCGGCAGAGTCAGACTGTAAACACTAGCCGGCCGCGTCATGTTAAACACATTCGTCAGCCGCGTGTGCCAAATGATAGAGTTAAGTCTTGCCCTAAGTGTGTTCTTGCTCATCCTCGTGAACGTTGCCCGTTAAGAAACGCGGTTTGTCACTTTTGTCAAAGGAAAGGACACATCCAGACTGTTTGTTTGCGTAAACGCAAGAACAATTCTAGTGCTGCCCAGCCCATGGATATTCATGTTCTTCAAAGCCAGCCCGCCCAGAAGGTCGCGTTTACAGACTCTTCCACGGTTCGTGTGGGTAATAAACTTGTTCGCAATAAGCCACCCACCCAGCCCTCTGCTATGCGACCCAAGCGTAATTCAAACGCTGTAAAAAGTAATGTACAGACTGCAAGTGAAGCGGGAGTTGTTGTTCCACCCGCCCAACCCACGAGTTGTCGTACGCAGCGAACACGCGCTAAACGCGCTGATTTTGTGTCTTCCGCCTCCACTGCACCGATCCAGAGACAGTGTAATAAACTATTTGTGAAGCTACGCATCCAGGATAAGACCTTCAATTTTCAATTAGACACTGGTGCGTCTGTGACTCTTATAAATAGTGCTACGTATGCGGCTATCGGCCGCCCTAAACTTTCAGCGGGAAAACATTCTTTGGCTACTTATAGTGGAGAACAAATTCCTGTGTTAGGTGTATGTAGCGTGCCAGCCACATTCCGTGGCAATACAAAAACAGTTTCATTCACAGTGCTCCGCGCTACAGACAGTGTAAACATTTTCGGATTAGACTGTTTTGACTTGTTTGGCCTGTCTATCCAAGACAATGTGTTGCAAATTAATTCTGTTGTTGTTCCTCAAGACAGCATAACCGATTTGTGTAAACGATACAGTGACATATTTAAAGACGAACTAGGTTGTGCTGCGAACTTTGCCGCTCATATTACGTTAAAAGATAATGCTCAGCCTCGATTTTGTCGTGCTCGTCCAGTGCCTCACGCCCTCCGGGCACCTGTAGCAGATGAACTTCGTCGTTGGCAAAACAACGGTGTTATTCAACCCGTTTCAGCGAGCCAGTGGGCTTCTCCCTTAGTTATTATAAAGAAACCGTCTGGCAAGTTACGTTTGTGTGCTGATTTTAAGTCGACAGTTAATCCTCAGACTGTCATTGATTCTTTTCCTTTGCCTAGAGCGGACGAGCTGATGGATAAGTTAGGGGAAGCTCGTTTCTTTTCCAAAATTGATCTCCGTGAAGCATATTTGCAATTGCATCTCGACGAGCAATCACAATAGTATTTTGTCATAAACACGTCGTTGGGGTTGTTCCGTTTTCTGCGTTTACCTTTTGGTTGTGCGTCAGCTCCAGCTGTTTTTCAGCGTTTTTTGTCACAACTTCTGGCTAATGTGCCATCGTGTGGCAACTATTTAGACGATATTGTTGTGTCCGGTCGGACGCCTGCTGAACATTTCCGTAATTTGGAGTGTTTGTTTAAAGTGTTGTCTCAGGCAGGCCTACGTTGCAACATCGATAAATGTTCATTTTTCCTTACGGAGATGGAGTATCTGGGACATGTTATTAATGCTCAAGGCATTCATCCCTCCCAGTCACATTTAGCAGCTATTCGTGATTTGCCCGCCCCTCGCAATCTGCATGAATTGCAAGCAGTTCTTGGCAAATTGACGTATTATATTAGGTTTATACCTAATGCATCACAGATTGCTGCACCGTTGCATCGTCTCCGCCGTAAGAATGTTCCGTTTGTGTGGTCAGCTGATTGCCAATCAGCCTTTCAGCAGCTTGAAGAGGCTTTATTGAATGATCGTTGTCTGGTCCATTCCGACCCTAACAAGCCTCTGGTGTTAGCTTGTGATGCCTCTTCTTTCGGCCTCGGTGCTGTGTTGTCTCACCGAGTCGGTAACACCGAACGTCCTATTGCGTTCGCATCTAAATTGCTAAACAAAGCTCAGTGTAATTATAGCCAATTGGACAAGGAAGCGTTGGCTATTGTGTTCGGTGTCACAAAATTCCATCACTACCTCTATGGTAGACCATTCTATTTAGTAACAGATCACAAGCCCCTGACGTCACTGTTTCATCCGTCTAAACCAGTTCCTCAGCGGACAGCTCAGACACTACAACGTTGGGCTCTTTTGTTATCACAATACCAGTATGAGATACTATATCGCCCTACAGCTCAGCATGCAAACGCTGACGCGCTGTCTAGATTGCCGATTGCTGCGGATGATGTCTTCGATTCCTCTGACGACTCTTGCCATCAGATTGACGCCGATGAGCATCAATCCCTCCGGGATTTTCCGATTGATTATCGTCAGGTGGCACGTGAGACAGCTACGGATCCTCATCTGAGTTTACTATTACGTTTTGTTCAACGTGGTTGGCCGTCCAAGGCAAAGGACATATCGGATCCTGTGGTTCGTCGCTATTATCCGCAACGTCATCTGTTGTCTGTCTCGCACGGAGTTTTGCTGTTACGCACCGAGAATGACCAGCTTCGTGTAGTGGTTCCCCAAGTGCTCCAATCCAAGGTCCTCTACTTGTTGCATCAAGGTCATTGGGGAGTGGTCCGCACCAAGCAGCTTGCCCGCCGTCATTGTACATGGATCGGCATTGATAAGCAGATTACGCAGATGTCTACAGATTGTTCGACGTGTGCCGAACACCAAGCTGCTCCGCCTCAACGCTATTTTGAGTGGGCACGCCCTGCCGGTCCCTGGCAGCGAGTACATATTGATTTCGCTGGTCCATATTGGAATTCTCGTTGGCTCATCGTGATAGATGCATTTAGTAATTTTCCGTTTGTTGTGCCCATCAGTCTACAACGTCTGCACAAACTATACAGGCGTTGACTTCAATTTTTTGTATTGAGGGTCTTCCAGAAGTTTTAGTGTCTGACAATGGTCCACAATTTACCTCTGCTGAATTTGAAAGTTTTTGTTCTGCCAATGGCATTCGCCATGTTCTTACTCCGCCGTTCCACCCTTAATCGAATGGTGCAGCGGAACGTTTTGTACGCACATTGAAGGATCATATGGACCGCCTTCGTGCTACGCACTCTCGTCAGCAGGCCATCATCACGTTCCTGTCGTCGTACCGGACCACGCCACGCGACGGCCCTTCGCCTGCGGAGCTTCTCCACGGCCGTCGTCATCGCACCCTACTACGGTTGTTGCACCCCCCCTGATCGACCCGCCGCTTCTGAGCATCGCACGCGTTTTCAGCGCAACGACGCCGTTTTTTTCAGAGTTTATCACGGTCGCCGTCGTTGGGAACGTGGTACCGTGATATGTGTCCAGGGTCGCGGTTTTTATACTGTTCAAGGTGCTACTGGGGTGCACAGGAGGCATCAGAACCAGTTGCGCCGCGCTGGCCGCCCGGATTCTGCCGCTCGTTCTTTGTCCACACGTTTGGTCCGCGGCGGGTTCCAGCCGCGCCTTCCGACTTCGCTGCCGCCCCCAGGGCAGCAGCAGCAGCCGTCGCCGCTACCACGCCGACAGCCCGTCCCGTTGATGCCTCCCGCGCAGCTTCATCCGGGAGCGCCCCAGGTGGTCGCTCCGGCGCCTGCGGTCCCTCTTCAGTCGCCACCGCCTTCGGAGCTGATGGACGTCGACCCCTCAGCCGGGCCGCCTTCCCAAGCGGTGGCTGTGCAGCCTGTCCTGCAGCCGCTTTCCTTGGGCACCCCCAAGGAGTCTGACACCGCAGCGCCTTGTCCGGCGCCCACTCAGCAGCCGTCGACGCAGCGTCAGGAGACGCTGCCTCTCTTCGTGGGTCCCGACGCCCCGTCGCGTCCAGTACCAGAAGCTGCGCCCGTGGTCACAGGCGTGCACCCTGACCTCGGTTTCCCGAGGCCCCGCGCAGCCAATGCTGGGGTGCGGACCGGGGACTGCCACCGACAAAAGTCTCCGCCCCGGTCTCTTCTGCTACGCCTGCGGCCAGACCCCTCCCCCGCCGTCGACGCTCGCCATGTCATTATTCAACGACGGTGCGGCGATTTGGGGGGGAGGAGTGTTAAATCCTAGCCAGTAATGCCACCCGAGCCCGCTGCCAAAAGGTTGGCAGCATCAAAGTCCGGACGCCGTCCGCATAAGCAGCGCCAGCGAGACAGGAAATCGCCGATAGTCTGCGCGCGCCACCGCTGCCTTCTGGCTTCTTAAGCGCTGGAGTCGCGAGCGCTAGGACAGTTCTGTATTCGCCGCTCAGTTGTATACTCGCCACCGAATTGTGTACTTGCTAGTCAGTTGTGTGTTCATCGCAGCAGAGTTGTTGTTTGTCGTCAGCCGACGCTGACCTAGCCGCTCCGACTCGAACTAGACAGATTTCTGTAGACACGGAGTTCACTACTGTGTTGCTGTATCTTCGTTAATAAAGGTAAGTACCGACTTTTATTTAATCAGAGTGTTTGGGTTTTCCTCTGTCTGTTCACTGTTCCAGCGGACCGGTCGGCCCGCTACTAAAAGTGTGGCGGTGACTTCGTAAGCCGTTTCTACAGCGAATTGCTTGTCGCTACGAACGCCGCCACAAAAACATTAAAACGAAACGTTTCGTCCCAGTCTCCGGAGGACAGTTTCAAAGCGAATCGTAGCCTCTTTGAATGTCCGATTCGCATTCTGGCCAGCTGCTGACTGCAGCAAACTCCGCTTCCGCGTCACACGTTTTGAATACCCGAGCGCAGTTGGGCGTTGTCGACTGCTGTCGTCCGCTGTTGCTCTCACTCCATGGTGGAAGACTGGTACACAACTGCAACACCGGATGTGTACCAGTCTTCCACCATGCGTTGATAGCAACAGCGGACGAAGGCAGTCGACAACGGCCGTGATTCAAAACATGTGATGTCACCCCACTGAAGCACGCAGGAGCGGAATTTTGCTGCAGCCAGCATCCAGCTAGGGTGTGAATCATACAATCAAAGAAGCTACGATCCCCTTGTAAATGCCCTCTGCAGAGGGGGACGAAATGTTTGGTTTTAATGTGAAATCCTTTCGACCATGGCATAATATCCCGGACATTTTATCGATTGTAACATTTTCGGCCGTTAAAGCTTACATATTACAATTAAATTCAACTTGTCATTTTTATTGCACGTAAAAGAAAGAGAAAGAACGACGAAAAGGTGTCCGTATATTTTAAATTGATTTACTGTAATATTTTAAATAAATAGATCGATATAGCAGAACAACGGAAGAAGAACGACATATAGAAGTTCTGAGTGCTAACTAATCTCACAGTTAGTGCTAGTAAATTACATTTCTGATAGAGTACGGTTTTCGCAGAAGTTCAAAAAAGAACCAATAAAATATCAATACAAATCAGTCTGCTGTCATTTCTACCGCTCAGTTGTTAATACCATAGTGTTCCATGCTATCACAGAGATATCCCGCCAAGTCTGCAATACGATTATTTTTGGTAACTTTAACACACGTGGTTCAACGACCATCCAGTCTTACCAAGCTTACAGACCAAGTTGGCCACCAGACCAGAGACCACGAGACTTGCTCTGGTCGGTTATCCCATGACTTGGTCACATGACCAACCACTGCAGTCAATCTGCGACTCCAGTCTTTCTCGGCGTATTCCACTGATGAATTCTCCTCGAGTTATCAGCTGAGTGGTGTCGTCGTCTCGTCGCAACGTTTCGACGAGTTTCGTACCTATCATCTTCTGGCGCCAGACCCCGAGGAGAATTCATCACTGCAGTGAAGACATACTACTGTCCCTGGGCCACCTTATCGAAATGATGCAGTTTAATATTTGTTTGTAAGATTACGTGAGTTGAACAGATATATTCTTAAGTAGAGTGTTTACATCTTGTCCCATTCTTCAATGTCTACATTTTATCCTTTGTCGTTATTAATTGTGATTCATTCTGAGAAGAAGCAACATAACCTAGTCAATATTTCATGCCTGTAATCGACCCGCCATTACGGCTCTAAGAGGCACAAAGCTCATTTCTTATTTCCTACAATTTTTATATAAATTAATACATCGTAATCCCTACTGCAATTTCAATACGCTGAAGTTAATGTGGAGAATTCTTTGCCTTTTCATAGCTGAATTAAATGTTATAAGCTATCTCTTGAACAATTTAGTTTCGCTCGTATTACACACACATGCTTGCTCAACTCGTTGCTGACATATCCGTTGATGTGTCATACGCATTAACAACATGTCTGAAATTGATTATTACTTCGATATAAACAACCATTTAATCTATAATAACATCCAAATATGACGTCGCAATATGGAAACAATTGTTATAAATATTTCATTCTGAATAAACCTTGAAACTAAGAGAAATAGAAAAGAGATGATCAATTTTTTTTTAATTATTGGTCTAAAAGTGAGAAACAAAATCGATTGGACAAACATTCGAAGCACCTGTGAATGGAGCTCGAAATTACGGACAGGAAATGTGGTAACGATTGAGAATTTAGACTTCAATGTATAATTACTTAAAACCTTAGAATATTACAAAATACTACAGGATATTTGACTGGTGGCATTTCTGTTCAATGGTGTTCTTATGTCACTAAAGCACAAGCATCTGAGCTGCGGTACATGATTGAGGCATCATACAAAGGAGCGTCAAATGCATTTCTCGTTTATTTTATCTCTTACTTTTAGGCAAATCGTTTCACAAATCGTTTGACATTTTAGAGGCTTTTTTTTTTAGTATTTGGTAGTAACTTCTCCAAAGCTCTGTTAAAGTCTGACTGAAGTATTGGGTCACTTATGTCTTCAATATCGATTCCCATTTCCTTCTCAATCACGTCATGAGACAGGTCGTCGTTCTGGTAGGGCCTCAAGTGTACTCTTTCCATCTACCCGCTCTCTCCGGTGCGCTTCACAAAGGAATCCCAGTTAAGCTCTTTAATGTTGAATCGCACCCTTTTGATTTGACCGAAGGTTGTTTTAACTTTTCTATATGCTGAATTCCTTGCAACAACTGTTTCTTTTCCGATTTCTTCATATTTTTCTGTAGTCACTTCATCTTGAGTTCTTGCAATTTCTATTTGTTTCGTTCCAAAGTGACTTACATTTCTGTACCTCTGAATATCCCTGAGTATTTTTTATTATAAGATTTTCTTGCACCTAAATTTTTGTCTGCCCAGCGTCTTTGCCCAACCTTTTTATAGATATCCACTCCTCTTAAATGAAACTGCCGACTGTGGAGTTCATTCTTGCATTCAGAGAGCTTCAAAGGATATAATCATTCGTGAACACTTTAGTATCCCAGTTTTTGCATATTGCTTCTTTCAAACGATCTCCTAAGCTTCGGACTACTCTTAATTGTAACTGAGTTGTGACCCGAGTCTACATCTTCTCCTGGGTTTTCCTTACAATCCAATATCTGATTTGAAAATCTCTGTCTGGCCATGAAGTAAACCAGATGGAAGCTGCCAATCCTCCAGCATCTATAGGCCTTTTTCAAATATACCGCCTCCTCTTGTGATTTTTTAATAGTGCATTTGCTATTACTTGGTAAAATATGTTGTAGAACTCAAGTTCCTCCTCTCTTGTACCTACTATCAAGCCTAAATTCTACTGTAGCTCTTCTTCTATTCCTTTCCACTAGCATAGCGTTCCCTATTACCATCTCCTTTTGTGTACTAAATGACCCTAACATCCTCATATAGTTTTCGCTCTTCATCATCTGTTAGTGATGTTGGCATGTATATGTGAGCTATTGTGTTGGCGTTGCTTTCCTATCGATTGTGATGTCAACAATCCTAGCTCACTCTGTACCTTACATTCCGATTCATAATAATTCCTACTCCCCTTATAACATTTCCTACTGTTGTTGATGTTACCCTATGTACGTCTGACCTGAAATACTTATCTTCTGTCCAAGCGTCTTCTGTGACCTACCCTGTATCTGAGCCTTTACATTTCCGTTCTCTGATTTTCTAGCTCCGTACCATGTTCACATTTCTGACATTCGAAGCTCCGACTCGTTTTATATTCTCTTTCGTAGAGTACTCAGTCTTTTTCTCGTGGTTACCTCCAACTGGGCAGGCCCTTTCCATAGATCCAAATGGAAGGCTGATCTTGAATCTTTTATCAGTGTAGACAAATACAGGCCGTATACCCTGTGCATACACAATGTGTCTCATTAACTGAATATTTTAGGCATCTTTACTTTTACTAAAATTGGCACAAAGCGTCATGATTTAAAGTGCGCTGCTACGATTTATTCAGTTTTAGATTTCTGATTTTCATCTGTATTCTCATGCTGTTGATCATTGCTCATTCTTCCGCCTGTTAGGGACAGTTTTTCAGCTGAAGAGCAAGAGAGTGTCCTGAAACTCTGTCCACTCTTCTGTCCTGTTTGACAAGATCACTGGCAGGACAGGATGAGTCCTTTACCTGAAGCAATGTGCCGTCTTTGCTGATGAAATCTGTTCGAAATTTACGCAGTGGTTGGGTTCGAACAAGTGACCTAGAACGTTTCTTTTACTAGTCAGATATGCTTTGCCTAGACAATGGGTTCACGCCAGAGGTAACGTTATCTGAGGGGTGGGAGGAGGAGCTTAGTGTTTAACGTCCCGTCGACAACGAGGTCATTAGAGACGGAGCGCAAGGTCGGGCGAGGGAAGGATGGGGAAGGAAATCGGCCGTGCCCTTTCAAAGGAACCATCCCAGCATTTGCCTGAAGCGATTTAGGGAGATCACGGAAAACCTAAATCAGGATGGCCGGAGACGGGATTGAACCGTCGTCCTCCCGAATGCGAGTCCAGTGTGCTAACCACTGCGCCACCACGCTCGGTTAACGTTATCTGAGTGTTGCCACCCATCACAAGCCCTAGTGGACGCATATTAACTCAGAGTCAGTCCAGTGCCACACCTGTGGGATTGTTCCACCGCTGTGACTGTATTCGATATGATACTCAGTGAAGCCGTAAATGCTAGGCAGCTAATTTGTCTGACATCCCCTGGAACTATGGTCTGATCAGTAACGATTTCTACTGACAGCAAATGATTATACCCTGTATTCTATGTGTTGCGAAAAGTTATTTTCATTCTAAACTCTGTTTGTCTTGCAGGAGACGCAAATAACTGTAAGTGTGAACACCTCAGTATTCATAGGCAGTAATTGGAAGAAATAATGGTAGAGCAGCTTCCAAGGACGAAATAATTATCGGCAGAAACTTCGTGGTAAATACGAATGTACTCAAAATATTTATCTTGTCGATACAGCATATGTGCTGCAAATCATGTTTCTTGCTTGGTTCAACCCTTTTCTGAAAGTCTTCATTCTATCTTGTGGTGTTTTTTTTTAATATATTTTGATCAAATTTATTATTCTCTTGTGAAGACTCAGAAATCTGTTGTGAGTTTTGCACCACTTCTTGGCGGGAAGAGCAAAAACTTTTCCCAGAACTTAAGTACTGTAATTTATAGTTTATCTATATTTCACCTGAAATCGTTCGCAGAAGGCATAGCGTTCTCAAGATCAAGAATAGAGTTCGCATTGCCACTTAATTTATTTGTGTCGTGATCATGTTCGATCACGACCGGATATAAGACATAGCAACTATGAACAGAGCAACCTAAGAGACCAGATATAGCTGGAAATTTTCTTTGCTATACTACACTGCACATTAAAAGAAGTTGCATTTAAATCACAAACAAGGTAAATAGCAATGCGCCTTCTGCCTTAACTATGACGTTTGCCGACATGCAGTCGGTCCCTGGTAGCTGTATGAAAACTATAAAAACACCGTGATTTCTGTTGCCATTATTAGGAGATGGATAGTATAGAAATACTTTAAGTAATAAGCAGGCACTACAACATTTGAGAGCACAATAACCAATTTAATTACCTTAGTCAGTATTTCTAACAATAGGCTCCGTACATTTCAATTTTATACTTTGCTGCCTGTTTCTTTAAATAAAGTCCTTTAACATTTTCGACATGTTATCTTAGTTGCACACATGAATTCTTACATAGCACTGCACAATACTAATATTTTATAATAACTAATTAGCGATTGCGGACCACGCCATAAACGCGTCCGCCGTCTTTAAAAAATATCACGACAGTGTTAACAGAAGAGGATTACAATTCTTCAGCTGCCAAAAAGTAAGAAACACAAAATATCTCTATCGATACAAATCATGAACAATTCGTATTCCGCGCCGTGGCGCGTAAGGTATTCTTTGAAATAGCAGTTGGTCGCTGCTCAGCGACGATCTAAGAAATTTTTTACACAGATGGGTTTTTGAACCTGCATGGTTAGATTATCGAATGTAAGCTTTTTCAAGCTATCGAAACAGATACTAATAATACAACCTTCAGACGTCACTGCATTAGATCTTCGCCCTAACAAAGGATTGAACACTGTCTTCGGCATTAGTACGTACATACCTGAAGACCAAATTACCGTTTCTTCATCAGTTACATTCATATGGACATAACTTTGTGCCAAACTTTGTAAATTGATAACATACGCCAAGCTCTAAATTGTTGCTACGGTAGCTACAGCCCCCTTCATTATGAAAATAATGATAATAAGCATAGGTCATTGTGAAACTTCCTGGCAGATTAAAACTGTGTGCCCGACCGAGACTCGAACTCGGTACCTTTGCCTTTCGCGGGAAAGTGCTCTACCAACTGAGCTACCGAAGCACGACTCACGCCCGGTACTCACAGCTTTACTTCTGCCAGTATCTCGTCTCCTACCTTCCAAACTTTACAGCAGCTCTCCTGCGAACCTTGCAGAACTAGCACTCCTGAAAGAAAGGATACAGCGGAGACATGGCTTAGCCACAGCCTGGGGGATGTTTCCAGAATGAGATTTTCACTCTGCAGCGGAGTGTGCGCTGATATGAAACTTCCTGGCAGATTAAAACTGTGTGAACGACCGAGACTCGAACTCGGGACCTTTGCCTTTCGCGGGCAAGTGCTCTACCAAGAGCACTTGCCCGCGAAAGGCAAAGGTCCCGAGTTCGAGTCTCGGTCGGGCACACAGTTTTATTCTCCCAGGAAGTTTCATATTAGCGCACACTCCGCTGCAGAGTGAAAAATCTCATTCTGGATAGGTCATTATTTTATAAATTTCACGTTGCAGGTATCTTCATAGGAATAGAACATATTTATTCACTTACAAGAAGACCAAGTTTATTCGGTAACCTACTGTGCTTATCGACACGTACTGTAGGTGTTGAGTTTTTGACCTACGTACCAGGATTCGCATTTTCTTCAGTGCATTTATAATTGTTACAGACATTTTGAACCTCACCTCTAATTAAGATAATTCCGTCAGTAAATTGTAGGACATTCCCCGTGAAAGGAAAGGTGCCGGGTTCACGTCCCAGTGTGGCACGTAGTTCATGTAGTTCCATGTAGTTTTAAGAATGTGCGAAACTGTGGATGCTGTCTGCTAAAGTCCGTCTCACTGTATGCGTTACGTATGTTGAGTCAGTGCTGAACGGAATTCTCTGCATTTTCTCTTCTAGTAACATCTCATCTAAGAATGCCTTTTCGGATAGCAGTGCCATAATAAGATATCTTCGCAGATAGTTTTAGTAACTGCCTCGTATATTTAAAACCTGTGAGAGAAGGGGTGGATTAACGGACACTGGAACTTGGTAGCGACTTATTAGGAACAACACCTGTGAGTATGGTTTGTATGCTGTGCAAAATTCATCGAATAATCTCTCTTACTTATGAAGAAAAGTGTACCTACAGCAACAAATGCAGCCAATACCAAGTGAAAATATGATGAGGTTTCACATGTAAAAAAAATTAGTTTTGTTATATTTTTGAACTTCCTCTGCTGTAAGTGTGAATCCTGAATCCTTCCTGGTTGTGTTAACAAAGTTTTATGAATTTATTTGTAAAAGTATAGACAGTGTAAATTAAAATGTCCTGTGGTGCCTCTCCTGCTCCAAGTCGGCCCGTTTCACGTCCTACCCCTCCTAATCAATTAACAGAACGGCACAGTAGTAACTATATAAGGCTCTACACAGTATTTATATTATTATTATTAGACTGTTTAGACACAAAGCCGTGACAGCCTGATGCCGTCCAGTTTGTGCTGGTTTAGAATTAGGGAGTATAGCGATAAAGTGATTCACGTACAGTAAGTGTAGTGCACAGATCTGAACTTGTTTGATTTTAAATGGGGTTGCAATTTCCCTATCAGGCACGTGCTGGAGAGTAATGGAGAGGAGTAATACAGGAGAAATATGTTTTCTACCAATTTTCTACCCTCACTGTGGGTAGTTAGCTTTCTTACTTGAGCAGGAGTTGTGGGTATCATTTGCGATGCATTAGAAATCGCTTCATCATTCGTTCTAACACACACACACATACACACACGCACACACACACACACACACACACACACACACACACACACACACAAAATATGATTCATCTTCACAGCTTTCATCATTTTAAAATTAAAGTTAGGTACTGAACTTAGTGAAAATGTGTGTGTGTGATGGTGGTGTGGAACGGGGGGGGGGGGGGAGGGAGGGGGAAGGAGGATACTAGCTAATTGCATTCAGGGATAATGGTCTAAGAAATGTTGAGAACCACTGGTGTGAGGTTATCGCGATACTGAATTTAAAATTATGTATCTTTTTTACATTTTCAGTCGATTATGTTACGTATATTAAAACATCCGTATCATTCACTCATTCACTGCATCAGAAGGAACTATTTAAGTGCGTGATCTTACTACGGGACGCCATCAGGTATAAAGATCATGAACGGGTTATCTGCCGTGACTTAAAATTTGTAGTATTACTTCCAGATTTACTGGATGGTTTCACGAAACACTGATATTTTTTGTGTTTATTGGGCCGATGACATCGGAAAACACTACTGTGTCAACAAGAGGCCCATGAGTCTATGACACAAAGATATATTGCGGGAGAACAAAACGTTAAGTACAAAACACCAACTGTGGCAAGTAAATTCATATTGGTATATTGTGGGAGAACAAACCGTTAAGTACAAACCACTAATTGCGGCAAGTAAATTCATATTGCCTGCATTTATTATTAGTTCTGCAAGATAACGATTTTACAGATACTTTCAATCATTTGAAATAAAAGTTAGCCCATTTTTACAGAAGGAACGAAAATCATAAAATTATAAGTCTGAAACTGGCCAGTAATATGAAATATGTACATGGTGAAAGAATGTTACTTTGTATGACAAAACTGACAGCCTATGGTGATTTAAAATGGTTTCATCGTTTGGAAGCTTCCACCAGGCACTCTTGTCACAGAATTTAGCTATTAGGAAAGCTAGAACCATTCAGTTATGAGCGACTGGTTTTGGCATTTATTTAGAGAGGCTGATGGTACATCTTGTAAGTAAGAAACTCTCCCATTTTTTAAAAAGGAGTTGACATTAAATTTTGTAATACGTAAAGCTTTTTAATTAACACTACTGTTTCTATGTCATCTTTTGTACAGTAAGACGATTGTTTGGATACTTTATGTAATCCTTAGAATAATTTTCGGTTTGTGTGTTTAATTACTCTGCTTTTCATTAATGTTCAGCACATATCGGAAACAAAACCGATTAAATTTTACTTATTTTCTTGTATATCATAAATCTGGCGCGATAGAGAAAACTGATTTGGACTTCAATATTCCACATCTCAAAATTTGGCAAATCCACTCACTCAGAAACCAGATCCAGAATAAAATTTCTGTTTGTTAACTAGTATTATTAACAACACTTTATTAATCAGTGTTGTTTCAGAATGAAGCTAGATTTTCTTTTTCTTTAGTCATCAATTTTACGAAATAAAATACCTCTATTGAGTTGTATTTACAGGTATTTATATTCCGATCAGAAATATTTATTTTGCCTACATTTATTTGCATTCTGATCAACTTTACTTATCTTTGCTGTTTGTGTGTACATACGCAGTCGACTTCACAATTATATAAATCCATACTCATTGTGGTGTCACCGCCAGACACCACACTTGCTAGGAGGTAGCCTTTAAATCGGCCGCAGTCCGTTAGTATACGTCGGACCAGCGTGTCGCCACTATCGGTGATTGCAGACGGAGCGCCGCCACATGGCAGGTCTAGTCTAGAGAGACTCCCTAGCAATCGCCCCAGTTGCACAGCCGACTTTGCTGGCGATGGTTCACTGTCTACATACACTCTCATTTGCCGAGACGATAGTTTAGCATAGCCTTCAGCTACGTCATTTGCTACGACCTAGCAAGGCGCCATATTCAGTTACTATAATCTGAAGAGATAATATTGTGAATCATGTACCGTCAAGAGCGACGTTCATCAATAATGGATTAAAGTTAAGTGACAAACTAATTACGTCCGCTCTCTGAATTTTAATTCCCTGTCATGTTCCAGACCTCACGTCAGTATAGTTCTTCCCTCCTCAGGCCAGCCTGCGTGAGCTAAAACGCGTGCATTTCGGCCTCCTCTAGTAACACAGTGTTGGCTCTTCTGCCAACACAGCACTCATAAATCCTTATGACTGGCGAATTGATCGACTATCGAGTAAAGTGAGTAAATTCCTTGAGACACAGGGTCGGTCTCCTTAGCCTCACTAAACTAAAGAAAGATAAAAGAAACGGAACTTATTGACAGCTGCAACTTGAGGATATGAGCGTGCAGTAACCAAAAAGATTATAGACGTACGTCTATCCGCGCCCAACTCCGAGAACGAGACAGCCTTTACACAACACGAAATGCACAGACAACGCGTGCGCAGACCATGCAAAGTGACCCACCCTGCACTTTCCATTCGCGAATTGCGGACCGTGTCGGAGCACAAGGTACCGTATCCGACGCCCATTATTCATCTGCCCTTTTACGCACTTGCAACGCACTCCCTATTCTTTTTTATTTTTATTATTATGTATTCTCATTGTCTGCGTTGGCTACTGTGCTTACGTATCGGGCTAAGTAGGGACACTCGTTCCTCTCCCTCTCTCTCTCTCGTTATCTCTCTTTCTCTGTCTCTCTTACTGGTTGTGTTTACTCTTCATACTCTTTTCGGGAGCGTGTGCCGCGTGAGAGTGGGCGTTCTGCGCACCAGGGCTTTGCAACAATGACGCGCGTCGCCCCCGGCAAGGTGCAACAATGCGACCTGCGCGGGGCGCGTTTTCCACCTGGCCTGGCACCGCGACACCCCGGGCGTCAGCCGGCGCCACTATTTGTCATTAGCTTCTCAGCTGTGCGCTAATTACCGCGACCTGGGCGAGGCTCCAAACACAGACGCTACTCCGCTCTTTGCGCAAGCTGGTGACGCGGCCTCGTTCCCAACGCATTCGTGTTTTAATTGCTAATTTATGTTGTCGCCGCGCTTGTTAATTTGCACCACCTCTCACGACATTGCCTGTGGAAGCACAGTTGTGACGTCTTGTTTCTCTTGTAATTTTCCTTTCTTTGTGTGTGTGTGTGTTTGAGTGTAAAATGAAAACTGATGACGTGGCCCCCGCAATGGTTTTAATATCGAGTGAACGCGCTGTGCATGTGTAATGCGTTCCTTGCGTTCTGCACTAACGTACGGCATAGCTGCGCTGCAAATTCCACTTTTCGCTCTATCTGACACGCACACGCGCACGTGCACGTTCACATTCCAGCCATAGCTCCCGGCAGGCCTCTGGCCTGCACTGATTCGAGCAGGTATTCCTGTTTTGTTCTAGATCTCTTTCCCATGCAATATTATGAGAAACGAATAATTATAAGTGAAAGAAAAGTTTACATTCTGACGGGAAGCGATACTTGAAATACCAGTTCCAATACCAGCTTCAACATGATATTTGGTATCGTTGTCAATACCTCATATTGAATCAATGTACCGGTAGCATTAAACAAATGTATTGAATGGGCTTGTATTTTAAGCTTTCTCTAACGTGAAAGAATTTAATCACAACACGATTCTAAAAACTGAAGTTTTGCTTCTATGTTTTTATGACGCAACTTGAGTATAAAAACAAACACCAACTAAAGGAGTGAAAACACATATTCTAACCACAAGCAAAATAAAGACTCTGACATAAATTTTTGCTACCTGTTTGCGCCATAAAGAGAGAGCATCACTGGAAATTTTTCTTGAAGGCAAGAACACTATACCTTTTTTTAAAATATAAAACCCAGTCACACAAGGTAAAATACGGTAATTACGCTATGTTTGCCTGAACCAATTCCAGTTTATGTTTCGAAATTAACGGATTCAAATGTAATCTTACTGGTGCGTTTTGCAGAAATCTGATTTGTTTATTGCAGACTCCACGTATTTTACTATTTATGTTACTAACCTTGTTATTCCTGAATATGGCATAGTGCTGTCTATATTTTTTATCATTGTAAATTACGCGTTCGAGTCACATTAATCTGACCACAGCCTGTGTTTGACGTCAACGTACAATAACCTTATAGAAGTAGGCTGGTGGCAGCACTAGCAGCGGAGGGTATATAAAATGTGCCGGAGGACGCGGACAAGAGCGTCATAATGCGGAAAACAAGCGATTTATTTGACGTCCTAAACGGCTAGATAAGTTGGCATTCGGGTCAACAATGGAAGCATTTCCGAAACTTCTTAGTTTGCAAATCTTTCTCATGTCGCCGTTGTTAACTCTCTGCTTATCGGACATCTGTGTAGCGTTGACTACCAGTCGGATCTCTCAGGCCCGTGTTGTTTAAATTTACATATATTGATACTATTTTCACTACTTTTGATGTACAAATACTTTCAAAATAATTACTTATTTAAAATTTAAATTACAAAACACAATTTTTATACTTTTACTGGTCGCTTTTATTCTGATTGCAAATTTGTGCATGGTTTACAGACAACAGCACAGTGTTCCGAGCATGCAGGTTTGGTGCACTCATAAAATGTAATTTGACACTTTCTACCTTTCTGCTCAAAAAATTACACATATCTGCTCCTTTACTTAGATTTCACTGCTGTTTCTCAAACCGATACTGCTAATGAATACATTGACTCTTTTAACCCTGCTAGTTGCTTTCCCGATTTGAGGGTGAATGTCCAACGTATCATTTTTTATTCGTAGCCAGCATCATCCAGATTATTTATGCATTCATCACGCTTACACCGATTATGTTGAAGAAAACCATCAATGGCTAGCGCCTTGTGTTTCCCTTGACACTGCAACATCGTGACTTCTGGTCCATGGTATCAACGCCGCCCTTTGTGGCATAGTATGTCATAACTTCAGGCTCCTTTACTTGTGATGACGACACCGTTGGGTGATCAGAAAGAGAGACGGTAACAACCTTATTTTTGTTAGGAACGTAAGAGGCTATCATCACATCTGGCTGAAAAACAAATAACGTATACTTCATATCCTTTAGGTGTGATAAAACCGGCAGGCAGTTCTGCTTTGTTGTATTTTTATTATAGTACCATCTAGTATTAGATCCTTTGGCAGAAAATAATGACCGATTTTAGGATGTGTATAAAAATTATCACTGGTAATACTATGTCCAAACTTCTGAAGTTCAATTACCATGGTTTTACACAACTTTCTCTCCAAGTCGTACGACTCTGGTTTCTTCCTCCTTCCCCAATACACTTCCATCTTTCAGCAATAGCTTGTTGCAATGTCACGAATTGCCCAGACCTTTATTCCGTAATACCAGGTTTTGATGGGGTGTTTAGTCGAAATGGACAGCGACCTCGAAATGTGATCATCTGTTCTTCCATGGTCATGCACCATTCTGAAATGTAGGCATCCCCAAGAGTAATTTCCCACATTTCATATACTTCTCTGGTTGGTTCCCATTAGTCACTTGACCTACGTTCACGCCGGGATGGTGGATTGTCAATGCGCTACACAGTCAGAATAGCAGGAAGCGGTTGCGAGACATAATTTCTTTGAACAATGGTCAGCCATTCTCAACATTCCAGAGCTGACTGAAATTTTCATTTCTTGTCTTGTAAACCCCAGCCGCGCGGGATTAGCTGAGCGGTCTGAGGCGTTGCAGTCATGGACTGTGCGGCTGGTCCCGGCGAAGTTTCGAGTCCTCCCTCGGGCATGTGTATGTGTGTTTGTCCGTAGGATAATTCAGGATAAGTAGTGTGTAAGCTTAGGGACTGATGACCTTAGCAGTAAGTCCCATAAGATTTCACACACATCTGTACATCATCTGTAAACTCCAATCAGGATAATAACATGAAGAACTATTTCATTTCATGAATATCGATAACTACCCAGTCCTCGTAAACGATTCAGCCTTCATTGTTGGTCACTATACACACTGTGTTAATGAGAGGGCGAGAGGTCTCTTGCTTTAACCATGAATATATGTCCAAGTAATGCTAAATGTTATTATCTTTACATAAAGAAAAGTATTATCTTCTCAATATCCTTCAAATCGCGAGCTACATCCTTTTATTTATGAAATTAGTGAATTTACTCATGGAACTTTTGTTCCTATGTCCAGAGTCACTTTCAGAACTCAAATTAATAATCAAATTAACTAATTTAATAAGACTGAACTTTCAATTGCTGGTATATCCATGTATCACCGCAATAAAATAAAAACAGAGAATGGTTGGAGGATTATGATTGAGAAGAGTGGCGTATTTAAGTTTACAAAAATAATGACAAGTTTTTATTCATCCTTTTATAACTACAATCGAGCTGATAAATCTTACAAAAAAAAGACAAACATAAATCAGAAACAGGGATTGTGTTTGATTGGCAAAGCATTTAATGGGGGTGGTAAACAAGTTCACCCCTGAATTAGTCCTTCTTACAGAGCAATCTGACTTTGTTTACATGAATCCACTATGAGGCCCAACGCTGGGTGCACCACAAGCTATAGTTCACGGAGAACGGGTAGCTGAAAATGTAATTTAACAATCCTACGCTGGTGCAGCACTATACAAAATAAATAAAATAAATAAAAAAATATATTGTTATTTAAATATTAATTATTCTATCTGTATGATGGTGATTGTGATTGCAATTGTAATTAATATTTTGCTTATCTGGAATCTGGACGTTTAATTATTCGTTATCAGACGCTTGACAATGGCTTTTTCGTAAAGGCAACGTTACTCGTAGTTGACCGTGAAATAAAACTGAATAATCGGACTTCGTAATTAAATCGTTTCCAAAGACTGCTGCAGTAGGTGCGGACTCATAATCTAAATCTCAATATTACAATAATTTGCCAGCCATGCCAATACGTCGTACAGAGGTGATTGTCTACTAAACACAAAAAAGTTACACAGTTAGTTAAATCAGATATATTCAATGAATAAGCCTACAGTTCATAATCCTACTTACTTTTATAAATATAAATTCTTTATAGAATCGAGTGCCTAGTGTGGTTGCAACTCGCAGTATTCTTCTATAACATGAAATATGGCGGTGTGCCAGACAATAAAATAAAATAAAATACGTGCTTCTCGCACCACTTCCACCAGAGCTCTCCCTTTCTTAATCAAACATAAGAGTAACATAATTGTGCTTTTGTTTTATCAGCGACACAGCGCTGCAGTTGTGTGCCATAGGCTTTATTTATTTGTCACTGATTATTTATTTAATTAATATTTCGCGTTTCCGAGGAAACTCACGCTCGGCATGCAAATGTGCCTTTATATTGCCCCCTGAATTGCGAGGCGAAAGGACACACCTGCAGGCGAGCAATTCACCTAAAGGCACAAGAAAATCTAAGTTATCTACAACTATTTACATGACTTACATTACACATTATACGCATTATATACAAAATTTGAATGACGCGGGTGCGCCGTAAAAGTTCTATTGTTGGCAGATAGAGTGCGCGCATGCGCAGAAGCGTCTGTGTAACTGCGGCACTGCCGTTATATCGTACAGTTAGATCACGCGGCACAGTATTGCAGATCATATTGTTCGTGTGCGCGCGTTTTTCGGTCGTTGCACAAAGAAAATATTCAACCAAGATTACATATGAAGACTACATTCTATGACAGGTAACTTAGTTTTAAATTTACAATATTTGTTATAACACAATACAACTTAGATTGTTGAATGTTCTTAGTTACATAGTATTGTTTTGAAATACTTCAAAGAAAAATGTCCGTATTTTTCAGGTGCGTTGACCTATACACATTGTGTCGTTATTACAGTTCATATTCATCCGCTGCACAATAATTTTTTACAGGTTAGTATCGTCGTGGTAAAGTTTTTTGATCACAGTAACATCGTTGTATAACAACGTGATTAATACATAAGCGTGTCCATTTCTCATTTCCATTATAGTCGTAGTGATGCAGTTCGTTGTGACTAAAAGCATTGCTTATTACAGATCAGACGTGACCTGTCGAGTAATTGATCCACGTGCAGTTCGTTTTTTACACTCCGTGGAAGCTTGGTTGCAGAACCTCGGACGGCACATAGCTGGCGTCGATCCTTGGACAGTCCAGGTAAGAGTGTCCGTCACATTTCGAGAACATTTCATTCCCTGAAGTTCCAACCAAAATTCTTCCACCTGTCGTGTTGTTTTCTGGACAGGCACTTTGTGTCCATTTAATCCAGTTAACATCTTGAAGTTGGGTACTGTAGTAATATCACTAGACGATGCACGAATTATGCACTTCACATTTTCAGTTTTTTGCTGAATATAGCTCACCTAAATGTTAGTAGTTATTAATCAAGGAAATCGTTCATCGCATTCACATAGATACGCTGCATAATGAATGGCATTAACAGTTTCTTTCACATAGGTTTCCACGTAGTTGCAGACTTAGTAATGTTCGTTAATGTCCGTGAACAGTGGTTCACTATGCAATGTCTTTTTTGGCACTCGTTTTGTTCAAATTTTTACATAGTAACAGTTACACTATACATCAGTTAAAAAAAATAAGTAATTATACATACACACGTCACATATTTTCTTAGCATAAACATAATATAGTTGCACATAAACATGTTTACATCATCATTACATCGCTATAGGTTATTACATTGTGTCACATTTGATTACATGAATTGCAGATATTTACATCCTCTTTAGCGGTTTTGCTGGGATATTATCGATGTTTTTTGTGATGTCATCTGAAATTAAGATAGGTTAGACACAACATTCATTACATCAGTAGGCAAGACCAGGCGTTTTCACTACTCAATAAATATTCAAAATAGTAAGAGAGAGAAAATGTTCGATTCCTCGCGTTTCGTGCGTGTGTGTAGAGTGTCTGTGTGGCCTTGACTACTGATAGATGCTTTTCGTGTTGAGAGATGTGCGTCTAATCTATTTCTCAAAGTAAAAGATCGCTTCACAGATGACGTCTGTCAGTTCGTCAGGTGTCACACCAAGTCAGTGGTACCTTCAGTAACAAATGTTCCGTGAAAAATTAATATGTCATCCACTGCTACGTAATCATAAATTTTACTTTAATATTCCGTCTTTCAGGTGGAGGCGCGCGCTGAAAGAAGAGTTCTTCTGTCTTCAACTCCGTCACTGGAACCGCTGAAATGAAAATTTCTATACTACTTATTATCTGTGTTGTAACAACAGAGTTTTTCGAGTTGCTTAGCAATATTTTGATGGGTATGACTTTGACATTATTCAGCATGAAATGCTCTAAGATCTCGGTGTGCGTATAGCCCAATAATTTTGTTAGTTCTAGGATGTTGTAACAGATACGCACCAGGATGCGGTATGTTAACAATTATATAAGGTCCTTCATATAGCAGACGCCACTTAGCGTTGCGTCGTTTGAGTGCTACAGATTTATGATGAGTACGAAGTAGTACAAGCATTCCTACCTCGAATTTTTGTTTTCTTTTTATTATGTTTCTGTGATGTTTGTTTCGTATTTGTGCGTGATGTGTCAATGTAGTCAATACTTCTTTTATTTTTCTGTTCAGGTGTGATTTCCTTGTCTGACAACTTAGGTAATGGTTCTATCCACTGATCGTTCTGTTTACAATTGAACATGATCTCGTTAGGTGTGTAATTCGTATCGTAAATATTTAAGTTATTGTGTACGTCTTCGAAAAGACTTAGGTAGGACACCCAATTAGTATGTTTTGATGAAATATAGGTCCTCATGAAACGGTTTAATTCTCGGAAAAGTCTCTCAGTCGCGTTACATTGTGGACTAAACCTCGAAATAAATATACTTTTAATGTTATTGTCCTTCAAGAAATTTCTCCATTTGTACCCAGAGTAGTATGCTGCATTATCTGATAGAATTGCTTTAGGTTTTCCCACGTGCGTCAGTTAATCACTTGAGAATCTTCGTATTATAGCATTTGCAGTGGCGGATTTTAAAGCATAAAGTTTTACATGTTTAGAAAATATATCGTAAAAAGCTAAGATATATTTGACGCCTCCAGAGCTAGCTGGATGCGGTCCATTGATGTCAGTACACAGAATTTCCAGGGGTTTACTAGGTAAAATAGAATGTAAATCTGTTTTTGTGGATAAATTCTGAGGTTTTGATTTTTGACATATGACACATGTTTTCAGTTCTCTGTAAATTTTTCTTCTCATATTGCTAAAATAACAGTATGTACTGAGCTTTGCCAAACACTTTTTCGTCCCATAATGACCCCAAACTAAGTGTGTGTGCCAAATTAGATTACGTTCAGACTCTTTGGGAATGCATACACACCAGTTAGTAGCATTTGGATGTCGGCGGTACCTTGTGGAAGTCTAGACAAAGTGTCTGCAATGGTGTTGTCCTTACCTCTTATGTACTTAATTTCAAAAGAGTAGTTCTGAAGTGTAACTGCCCATCGTGATAGTCTAGGATGTACAAGTTTACAAGTTAACAAAAATGTCAGGGCCTGGTGATCGGTGTAAATTACTGTATGTTTTCCAAATAAATAATAATTGAATTTCTTGAATGCCCATACTATGGAAAGTGTTTCTAACTCAGTAGTGGAGTATGTACGCTCACATTCAGTTAGAGTGCGACTCGCAAACCCAATAATTCTTATCTGTTCCTCCTCTTTATTCTTTACAACTTGAAATAAGCAACAGCCCAAGCCAGTACGTGAAGCGTCACAAGTCATACAAAAATCTAAATTGAAATCTGGATGGCTCAATATGTTAGCACCCACTAAAGCATGTTTAATTGTATTAAAGTCATTCTGGCACTGTTCCGACCAGATCCAAACTTGATTCTTTCTGAGTAGATTTAGCAGATGTTTACTGTTCAAAAGTGGTTGTGGCAAAAAACGTCTGAAAAATGAACATAGCCCAAGGAATGATTTTAACTGCTTTTTAGTTCGAGGGCTAGAAAAGTTTCTGATAGCATCTAATTTACTGGGATCCGGACGTATGCCCTGTGAATTAATGATATGTCCTAAATATTTTATCTCACTGCAACCAAATTTTGATTTTCTTAGGTTGGCTGTGACTCCAGCTTGTGCAAATTTTTCTAAAATTCTTTGAAGAGTGTCAACGTGTTCATTCCAAGATTGTGTAGCTATCAGTATATCATCTACATAGTGTGTGACTGTCTCAACTAAATCGCCGCCAAGCACGGTATCCAGGGCTGTAATGAATACCCCAGAGCTGACATTCAGTCCGAAGGGTAGAACACAAAACTGATAGGTTCGCCCACCGAACATAAATGCAGTATATTTCCGAGAATCAGGAGTGATACCCACCTGCCAAAACGAATTAGCGAGATCTATTGTGGAAAAATATTTTGCATCTAGAAATTTCTGTAATTGCTCTTCTAAATTTTCAGGTTTTGTGTGAACCGGTAAAATTATTTCATTAATAGCTCGTGCGTCTAACACTAACCTAATGCTTCCATTTGATTTTTTGACAACAAGTAGAGGACTACAATAAGGTGAGGTGGATGGTTCAATGACCTTCCAGTCTAACATTTGTTTTAATTCTTGCCACACAGCAGGTCGTTGAGATAACGGTACGTTATATGTCTTATGGTAGAAGATCTTGTGAGGCTTAACTTCAATCTTGTACACATACGTGTTGATAACACCTAATCGTTTGGTAAAAACTTGTAAATATTTGGATAACACTTCCTGTAGTTTTATACGTTCATGTACACTGAGAGCTGTAGCTTCACTTATCTTATGATCAAGCAATGTTTTCAAGTCCATTAGCTCTGTGTCAGATGAGTGTGTTTGCATGTCTTGAATGTCATTGTCAAGTACTAACTGAACCTTGTACCCTGTACAGTGTTTGTCATGCTTTAGAGTTCTCCTGTCCAAATCAATAATAATTACACTGCCTTTATCATTTAAAATACATTTACCTTTGGAGAAGTCTATAATGCAGTCCTTCTCGCTCATAATATCTATTCCTAATATGCAATTTGTCACAAGGTTTTGTACAACCAGGAATGGCCATCGTACGGTTCCATTACCTATTTTAACGTTTACAAAAACTTGCTTCGTAACCCTACATGACTTATTACCTAGTGCAGTAGTTATTTTACAGTTTTGGGCAGGAAACTCAGGCACAGGTTCCAATTCACACATCTTTTTATAGAAATTAAAAGACAAAACGCTCACAGCTGCACCTGTATCTAGGATAATAGTAGTTGGAATCCCACCTACTACACCAGTAGTAGATGCTAAAACAATTCCATTTGTGTTTAAACGACATTGTGTACTGTCTTGTAAAAGTTCATCTGATATATTGTTATTGTGGTTGTATCTTATAAATAAAACAGGTAGTTTTTGTTTAGAATTACTCGGCATATCATTATTCTGTTGTTCAAGTGTGGTGTCAAATAACTGATTAACATTGAAGTCGCCCCCCAAGAATTCTTCAGCCACGACCTGGGGCAAAGTAGTGACTGTTTCTAGTTTGTTGGATTATCATTTGTACTAGGTACTGACACAGATTGAGGTTGTGCATCAGGTGTCATTTCTATTATATTCACATTCGGATATTGCCTATTATGATCTCCAAACTTTTGCGGTTGTTGTTGCTGTTGCGCATTATAACTTACCTGACGGTCGTAAGGTATGCTCCAATTTTGTCCTGGTGGCTGCTGTGGTAAAGCTGACTTTGAATGAAAGTACTGATCGTTACGAGTCCAACCTTGATGCTGTCTTGGCTCGTAGTTACTATTATTTCTATTTCTGTTTGTGTTTTTGTTATTACCTTTGTATCCGTTGTTACCGTTGTAGTTATTACCGCGGTGCCTTTTGTATGGATTGCCACATGATATGTTATTACTGTTGTAACTATTGTTTGTATTGGAATACGCGTGTTGATTTTGATTTCCGTACTGAGAAGGCAGATGAGTTTGCTGTTTTTGTTGTACCGCGTATCCAACTGTGGGCGCGCCAGAATTGTGTTGGCAAGCCTGCATGTTTTGCATACCACTAGTGTAAACATTGTGGCTGCTGTTTTGCCGCGCGAAGCGCTGATCTTCAAGTAACATGTCAACCGAATCTAAAGCTGTTAGAAAATAATCTGAATCGTCATCCGGGATATGTAGAAGTTTTTCCTTAATGTTGAAAGGCAATTTGGCCTTCAACGCTCGGAGTATATCACGCGTTGCGACTGGTTCGTCTAAAAAATGTCCCATGTTCAAGTATTTTTCAAAATATCTGCGTAAGTTACCATTTTTACTGCTAAAAGTTTCAGGTTCTAAAATTTGTCTTCTGAGTCGCTCCTGGACGGATTGCGACCAGAATTTGTTCAGAAAAGCACGCTCAAACTCACTGTACGTGGTACATACGTCAGCTTGACTGTATGCCCAGACAGCTGCATCGCCTTGGATGTAACCGACAATATATGAAATCTTTTTCCGGTCACTCCAAGTGCGTGGAAATGCGTTACTAAAAGATTTAAGAAAAATCACCGGATGAATGGTTCGTTTTTCTGGGATAAAAATCTGAAATTGCCTGTGTTTCATTAAGCTTTCATCTTCCTTCGCATTGTGATATGGATTTATTCCACTGTAATTACTGGTATGTTCAGCTGGCGAGTAATTACGATAATGTTGCTGTGGTTTACCATGATAATAGCTTGTGTTTGTGTTTCCACATCGTGGTATGTGTTGTAGTCGTGGTGTGTTTTGTTCTTGTGTATTTGTCGTGTGCGGAATGTGTGTATCATACTCGAATGTATATTGGTTTCTGAACTGTACATTTTGACTGATATTTTCGTTACATTCAGACTGTAGTTGATCGGTGAATTGTCTCATGGGTGCAGTGACGGATTGTACTGCGTCACTGATCAGCTGTTTGTTATTAGTAATGTATTGCGCTACGGAGTCGTGCACAATTGTTGGTAAATTTTCACGTAAGCATCTATCAAAATGTTTGTCTTTGTTCTCAACCCAATCATGAAATTCTTTATTAATATTTTGAAAATGAGCTGTGGCATCTAATTGTAAGATGTCAGTCAGGTGTTGTTCAACATTGTCAAATTTATTCTGTACGTCAGTAATTCGTTTTTCAAGGTTGTCATGTACTGAAGGATATGTTTGAATTTGTTCAGTAAGAACTTCACACGTGACATTAAGGTTTTTTACTTGTGTCTGTAAAAGTGCTACGTCAGTTGTAGTCTTTTCTTGTCTCGTATTGAGCTGGGAAAATTTAGTACTGAGTTCGGTCATCTGTTTGGTCAGTGTGGCGTCTATAAGTTCCACACGTTTACACAAAGTGTCATTACCTATCTTGATTGCTATGAGATCAGATTTGATTTCGTCATTTTGTGTTTTTAACTGTTCATTTTGTGTCTCTAATTGTGCCTTTAAGGTTGCCATGTTTTCGGCGTTCTGTTTCCTTATGGTTGCCATATTTTCTGCGTTTTGTTTCATTAGCATTTGTAACATGTCGGCAATGTTTACCGTTTGCAAGGTCTCTGCCCCCGCCGCGTCATTAGACGTGACGTCATGCATTAACATGGGCTCTGATTGAGATTTTGAAATTTTTGTAGTGGACGGCCTATTGTCAAAATTTTCGTCAACACTTGCGTCAATGTTTGATGAATCGTCACTACCGGTTGCTGTCGTAAAGTCATTTTCTAACACTTGTCTCACGTCCGAGTCGGATTGCGTCTGAATAGTACGTCCTTGCTGTTCCATTTTTGCGTATTGTTTTCTAGTTATTACCATGCCACACGTGATATATGTTTCAAGAAAATTTTTGACACTGATTTTAAAATAAAATGTAGTTGAGCATGAATCGCTCGTAGCAACAATGGCTGTCTGTTAATTTAAACATATAAACTGAATTTGAGATTATTGGTAATGGCTGCTGGCCATGTTACATGATATCGTACAGAAGTCGGCCATATTGTACACTCGTGTATTGGTATTGTTGCATACGTTATTGTTTAGGGAAAAGTACTGAGAATGAAATTTATCACTGAAACTGTTATGCGGAAAAGAAACACTACAGAATTTACTGAAAAGCTAATACACTGAATTATACGTCTGGTCAAGCCTACCAATGCAAGGATGCTGCGTCTTACCTTATTTTGCTGGAAGTTTCATTGCGTCTTCCCGCAAAATTTCAGAATTGGAAAATATCTTCAGATTTTGTTATCTCTCATACATTGACGTCCAGGTCCAGAAAGTTGATTTTTTACATGAAACAAAGAGAACAATGTAACAAATGACAAAATAACAAGTCCGACACGCAGTCGCCAATATAAAATAAATAAAATAAATTAAAATATATATTGTTATTTAAATATTAATTATTCTATCTGTATGATGGTGATTGTGATTGCAATTGTAATTAATATTTTGCTTATCTGGAACGTGGACGTTTAATTATTCGTTATCAGACGCTTGTCAATGGCTTTTTCGTAAAGGCAACGTTACTCGTAGTTGACCGTGAAATAAAACTGAATAATCGGACTTCGTAATTAAATCGTTTCCAAAGACTGCTGCGGTAGGTGCGGACTCATAATCTAAATCTCAATATTACAATAATTTGCCAGCCATGCCAATACGTCGTACAGAGGTGATTGTCTACTAAACATAAAAAAGTTACACAGTTAGTTAAATCAGATATATTCAATGAATAAGCCTACAGTTCATAATCCTACTTACTTTTATAAATATAAATTCTTTACAGAATCGAGTGCCTAGTGTGGTTGCAACTCGCAGTATTCTTCTATAACATGAAATATGGCGGTGTGCCAGACAATAAAATAAAATAAAATACGTGCTTCTCGCACCACTTCTACCAGAGCTCTCCCTTTCTTAATCAAACATAAGAGTAACGTAATTGTGCTTTTGTTTTATCAGCGACACAGCGCTGCAGTTGTGTGCCATAGGCTTTATTTATTTGTCACTGATTATTTATTTAATTAATATTTCGCGTTTCCGAGGAAACTCACGCTCGGCATGCAAATGTGCCTTTATAACTACTTTACTCTTTCACCCTGACCCAGGCGACAGCAGAAAACGGCATGTTGTGGGCGATGTGCAGTGCGCTGCGGCAGCTGTAATTGTATGGAATGTCCACGAAAACTTGCAAAGTACTAGAATGTGGGAGACTTTCCTATCACAGCCCTGAAATCCTGACAGATGGTCAGTTTGAGGTGAACCCGTTTGCTGTTATGGCCAACCAATTGACTATCAGGCATGACGGTGCATGCTGGAGTTGTCAAACGTCAGACAGCCAACTCAGGATGAATAAGTTCATCCTCATGACAGTCGATATGTCTGAGATGACATGCAGTTACACTGTTGGTACAGTTGGAAACTGCCATTGGCTCTTCGTCCGCCACAAGTCACAAACCACAAGTCTCATTAACTAGGGAACGAGCCAAAGTTCTGCATCAGGGGAGGACCAGAAGGCGAAGAAAGCAAAGCATCACAATCACTTTCCACCAAGCCTCGGTACAGTAGCCGAATAAGCAGGAAAAAGTGAGCCTCTACGTTGTACAAACCAATCGAACTACTCGTTGAATCTGTCCAGTTAACTGTTCTGGTGGCCTGTTAACTAACCCAGACACAGCACTGGGGTACCCACGAGAGCAAGCCTCTGCTTTTGATATCCTAGAGAAGCGAATCAATGACTCAGAATCTCTCTTTTCTGAGAAAAGAAGGTTTTACACTGTGGAGGTGTCGTACTCATGGTAAGGATGTCCTTTTTATGGCAGAAATGTATTTCCACGTCGACCCAATTTCTAAAAGAAGGCTGTTAAGCATCCCAGACAGTCAAGCCTGTGAAATATATGTTTCTGCCACTCGCTAAAAGAACCTGGCGACTTCCTGGTATCGGGAGAGTTACAGTCTTGCCTTCACTAAACACGTGCACCAGTCACTCTGTTTGTATCGTACCACCTTCTAGCATGAGAACGCTTGTAGTTTTATGACCATTTCACCATTTGCACAAAAGCTCAACTTACAGAAGTATCTGTCGTATGGCTTCCTCCACTCATTTTCCACGGACTGAACAGACTTGCAACTGTTGAGCAATGGACCGCCCAGATGGAGGTAAGGGCTACCTGTGGAATCCTGCCCACTCGTGTAATATAGGATGCCTAGGAAACTGCTTTCTCGGATAGCTATACAACATACAAGCAAATCATATTAATGGGGTTTACTTGCAGTAATTGAATTGACAATACTTTACCCTTTTTAACAATGAAGTGTCGAAAGCTATTGGCGACATGAAAATAATCAATGTCCTTCGATCTATACAATTTCCTTGCAAGCAATTGATACAGATCACAAGCCTCAGCTAAACAGGATGACTGCTCGTCTTCTAACGCAGCCCTTCTAGTGCAGCTCTTCTAGTTCGCTCTTCTAGTGCGCGCTCCTAGTGCAGCCGAGGCTATCTGGAGTGGCGTTTTAGTCCTCTACGGATAGAGGCCGCTCCTGTCATGGTGCGGACCTAGTCAGCATTCTATTGGCTGACGTCGTCTCACAGCCTTCTCTGCTGCAACGGTTCACGCCGACGTGCTGGCGCTTGATGTTATGCCGGAAAACTGCCAACGACCGTTTACCGAACATTGCGGCGTGTAGGCGTCCACACGAGCCTCCTGGATCATGCACCCACGCCGACTGCTGTTTATATGCACGAAGGCAGAAATTTGTAACCCATTACCGCAGCTGGGGTCGACAGTTGCCTTTTCGGATGAATTACATTTTATGCACCATCGGGCGTGAAACGTCTGAAACCAAACACCCTGCAACAAACGCCAGAAGGGCTCAGGCTGGAGAAGGGAGTGTTACGGTATGGGGAATGTTTCCCTGGTATTACCCAGGTGATCTTATCATTCTGGGAGGCCCTATAAATCAGCAAAACTATGCATCTATTCTTGAGGACTGTGGCCACCTCTAAATGCAATGTGTTCTTCCTCCCCCACGATTCAATCAGGACAATACAACGAGTCGCCCAGCTCATAGTGTTCGTAGGTGGTTGAAAGAGCGCCTGAAAGAGTTTACTACTCTGCCCTGGACACGAAAATCCCCGGGTATGAACCCAATCGAAGATTTGTCGGACGATCTCGATCGCGCTCCACGGCCCATGGATCCTCAGCCGAGAAACCAAGCGTGACGCCACTGGAGGTGGAACGGCTCCACATCACTGTCGAAACCCTTCAGAACCACACTGACTCTTTTCCTGCACGTCTTGCAGCGATCCACGCTGCTAAAAGTTCTTATTCACGCTCTTGACAGGTGGCCACTGTACTGTGTGGTAGTGGAAGATTACTTTTACCAGCATACAATCAGATATTTTCCATACTGATGTGTTAATCTTTGTTATGATTCTATGAAATTGTCGAATTCTTTCTAAAGATATTGATAGCAAACATTTCGAAATAAAAGTAGTAATACGTACTCACACCAGTAACACTGGAACACCCTCAATAACCCACCACTAGACACTGTCACTAAAATTATAAATTTGATGATGATGTTTGGTTTTTGGGGCGCTCAACTACGCAGTCATCAGCACCCGAAAATTATAAGTGGTAGACAAATGAAAACGAGACACATGAGAAAAAAGTACGTAAACTGTTTATGATTTCGTAAGTGGTCTAAGAGTAGCGTCTTTGATTCATAATCAAACCGTCTTCGGTCCCGGGTTTGAAAACCGCCGCTGCTTAAAATTTGATTAATAATCGGGTTTGGTGGCCGAAGACTACCGGCATAAGAAGACGCCCCTCATCTTGCCAACGGCCTTGACAAAGAGGGCGGAGGAGCTGACAGAGATTCAGTACACTCTGTTCTCCTACATACAGGTGGGAATCTGATCCAAAAGGTGGAAGAATCAGCAACGATCAACGGCATGAGGATGCAGAAGGCAATGGAAGCCACTGCATTAAAGACATGTAACGTGTAGCCACAGGACGTGTGGCCTTTAATTGAGGAAATGTGATGATGATCTCTCCATTGGCAAGAGATTCCTGAATAGTCCCCCATTCTGATCTCCGGGAGGGGACTGTCAAGGGATAGATTTCCATGAGAAAAAGATTGAATAATCAACAGAAGGATAACGACTCGGGGCGTGGAATGTCAGAAGCTTGAACGTGGTAGGGAAACTAGAAAATCTGAAAATGGAAGTGCAAAGGCTCGATCTAGATATAGTAGGGGTCAGTGAAGTGAAGTGGAAAGAAGATAAAGATTTTTGGTCAGATGAGAATAGAGTAATATCAACTGCAGCAGAAAATGGTATAACGGGAGAAGAATTCGCTATGAATAGGTAGGTAGGGCAGAGAGTGTGTTAGGGTTGTTTTTATCAGAATCGACAGCAAACCAACACCGACAACGATAGTTCAGGTATACATGTTCGGTTGGGAGGATTAGTAGAAATTTTGTCTTTAGAAGCTCTTTTCAGTAGCATTGTTTCGTAAGGACTTCCAGTTATCAGGGCAGAGCTTCCTATGACTTTACGTCCTTTGTTGCTTTTTACTTTGCTTACCATAAGAACAGTGTTTCACGTCAGCATCGTCCAACAGATTAAAGAACACTTCAGCATATTGCTTATAAAAGTTTAAAATACGTGAAACAGACGTTCCACGGGGAAAACGTAAATAACACGGCCTTCTTATGATGTTGCGAAGATAGGTACACCCAAAAGTCTTCCTGCCTTTGAGTTCTTAACAGGGTAGCCCTCTTTGACCGCATCACAAATAATGACTTCGTAACCTATTTTTTAAGCAAAACAGAAGTTAATACTAAATCTGATGATTTTGTTTTGTTCCTTACACTGTCGTCTTCAAGAAATTATTTTGTGTACACTTCAGGCGGTCCCTGTAATCCCCACAACAGGTGGAAGAACCCCATACAGCTGGCATAATAGTCATCAGCCGGAACTCCAGCAGATTCATAATTGCCAGAATGCCTGTTAGGTCTTAGTTGAAATAACATGCTGCCACATTTTCCGCAATGTCGATTATTTTCTTCCTGCTCTGAATGATTTGGACCTGTAACAAAGAAATTTTGTGTAAGTCATTTTCAATACAATTTATATCATAAAAAATAGGTTCATTGAAAAACAGTATGTTCCAACAACATGGTAACGTGTTGAAGCAAATCTCAAATAATCGAGCCGTAAGCGTGCACTGAAAACAGACTTTTGAAGGTATCGCAAAAAGGCTATGCACGCTGATAGTGAGTTTGACTTAGAATACCGGCACCAAAATCAGATCAAAATTGCATATATCGTTCTCAAGTTATGTTTACTGCTAATTATTAAAATATGGTTCCTAGAAAATTCGTTTAAAGTTTTAGCTTACATTTTATGTAGTTGAACAAATCCGTAGTTAGTGATCCATGGACCATAAATCAATCCTTCCACATCCAAAATGAGGTCCTTCTCTATCATCTTCGTGGCGAAAATGGTCCGGCGGGCCTCTTTGGCAGCGCTGTTACCCACTGGTCGACTCACTCGATACACTTTTCGTTCGCTTTTGTGCACAAATTTCAACAGGCTGATCCGATTTAAATTTCTAGCACGTTCATAATTTCCATAATGTCTGTTAGGCCTTTGTTGAAAGACATGCTGTGACATTGGCCGCAAAGTAGTTTTTTCTCCTGCTGTGGGATATTTTGACAGACATTTTTCACAAATCACCTTGTAACTCGATAATGGAGTGTTCGGCGAACATGGGGTGAACACTACAATGAAGCAGACATCCCAGATAACATTTCAAGCCGAAACAATATCGATTTTAATAAAATTTTCAGTACTACCCCCTTAAGTGGATGTTTTAGACCATTCCTTGTTCGCCGACTGTTAAGCAATTCGATGTAGGTCACGAAGTGTGAAGTCAGAAAATTTCTCTTTTCTGAGAAGTGGGTAAGACACTAGCACGTTTCCTCTATCTGCAAACGCATCTCATTATTCTCAATCCTTTCTACACATATTTTCCTGAATTTCATTCAACTGTTCATCGTTAATAAATTGATATTTGAGTCTACGTCTGTCCCAGGGTATGGCTTAAATTTCAGTATCTGATAACTGAAACCCTGACTATGATGTTATCCAGCTGGACTCTCCCCATGCCTCAGTAGTGATAGTGTACCGGTTATAGAACAAGTGAGGCCAATTTAGATTATCTGATATAATAACCCTTGTGTAAAAAAGCTGCTAACTTGGGAGCATGTTTAGTTTATTAAAGTTAAAGAAGTCCGATCCAAATGTAGGTTTGATTTTTGCCGAGCATTAACTGAGTAAAAGCTACTTATTCTTGGGAATAAGCTAATATTGTTAACAAGAAATGACAGTAAGGAATATATATATTGAGAGGCTAATGTCAAAACACCCACACTCGTGAAATTACACCACTTATTGCCCGAACCACCCGTTTCTCATCCGAAAATATCCTTTCAGAATGGGAAGAGCTACCCCAAAATATAACACCATACGACATAATCGAGTGAAAATAAGCAAAGTAGACTAATTTTTGTGTCGAACGATCACTTCAGATACCCTTGAAAATAGTGAAAATGGCAGCATTAATAAGTCTTTGAACAAGATCCTGAACATGGGCTTCCCATGACAGCTTATTATCTACTTGAAAACCTAGAAATCTGCACTGTTCAATTTCACTAATCACATGCCCATACTGTGAAATTAAAACGTCAGGTTTTCTTGAATTGTGTGTTAGAAACTGTAAAAAATTGACTCTTACTGTACCGTTAGTTTATTTTCTACAAGCCATAAACTTAGGTCATGTACTGCACAATTTGAAACCGATCCAATGTTGCACAGCCACGCGGGATTAGCCGAACGGTCTCAGGCGCTGCAGTCGTGGCCCGTGCGGCTGGTCCCGGCGGAGGTTCGAGTCCTCCCTCGAGCTTGGGTGCGTGTGTTTATTCATAGGATAATTGAGGTTAAGTAGTGTGTAAGCTTATGGACTGATGAGCTTAGCAGTTAGGTCCCATAAGATTTCACACGCATTTGAACAGTGTTGCACACATCTTTTAGTGCCAAGCTAGTTTCATCAGCAAACAGAAATACTTTAGAGTTACCCGTAATACTAGAGGGCATATTATTTATATAAATAAGGAACAGGAGTGGCCCCAACACTGATCACTGGGGCAGCCCCCCCGCCCCCCCCCCCCCCTCCAGTTGACTGTACCTCACTTAGATCCATCATCATGGCCATTCTCAACATTGTGAATAATGACCTTTGGCTGTCTGTCGCTAAAGTAGGAGGTGAACCAATTGTGAGCTACTCCCCGTATTCCGTAATGGTCCAACTTCTGGAGCAATATTTTGTAATCAACACAATCAAATGCCTTAGTTAAATCAAAATCAGTTAAATCAGATTGGAAGCTGTCATCGAGGGTAAGGGTGGGCCAACACCATATTGAATTCCAGCACTACCGATGGAGGTGCAACGAACGTGTAAGTTATTTTCAGCCAGGTGTCCAGATACTTTTGATCACATAGCGTATCAATATGGGTTTTTCTGCATTTTTATTGGTTTTTACCAAACACACTTAGAAATAAGTGGCTTTAAATGTTCAATGAACCATCAACAAATGATGCTATTTACGGTTTCAACAAATTCGTTGGAATTTTGTCGATTTTCCCTCAGTATCCCAAAAAATACCTACTTTTTCAACAAAACACACTTAAATATGGAACCTTAAACGTGAAGCACATAACACCGTACTTCATACCCTCAGAGCATACGAACACATGGGATTACAGTTCTTAAAAAATTTTGTCGTTTTTCTCCTTAAATAGCCTTATTTTCAGAAAGACACACCACAATAAGAAATACGCAGCAGACCCACATTCCACCTAAAGTGAACTTACCTGGCTGCAGTCTTAGTGTCTTACGTAACATTGAGCTCCTGTAATACTGTATGATTATACCGTACTTGCAAAAAGCAACAGCTGGAATACTTCTTCAAAGAAAGGTATACGTTCCATTCATGAATCCAGCACTGAGCTGTCAAAGTGTCATTCTTATGCAGCAACCTACTGTATCCAAACGCCACTCAAAGTCCTAAGCTGTCGCCGCTGCATTTTAGTGCTAACGTGAATAACTTCCAGAATATTATGCGAATAATTAGAACGTCCATATTCAAACAAATATCGCACAGTGCAGTGGTCCTTGAAAGACACCTAAAGTTATAAATTACACAACTGCTCACAGTGACCCCTATCGTACTGCAGAACACATTGCGTCTACACTGCACCACGTGTCTAGGAGTGTGTGCATATAATGAGACACCGCCGGTTGCCAGGTGCAGTCCCCATACCCCCTGCACACAGCATGCGTAAAGACAGAGGAGCTGTGTATGATCTGTTGCGACTGGTAACGTGGCGCTTGTGCCTCTCACCCCAGTGGCCAAGCCTCAATGAGATACTGCTGCACATATCACGATTAACAATTCTATTTAACCACTTCCTTTCTCCCTCCATCCAACGTTTTCGAGCAGACCGAATGTGAGAATCTGCATCCCACCTGAAAGCCATTC
This sequence comes from Schistocerca piceifrons, assembly GCF_021461385.2. NCBI lineage: Eukaryota > Metazoa > Arthropoda > Insecta > Orthoptera > Acrididae > Schistocerca > Schistocerca piceifrons. The sequence goes on along the minus strand of NC_060141.1, from coordinate 599,521,111 downwards.
CAGAGGTATGTGGCTTCACTTGTCGTACGGAAATTCTCGTTCACTTACAGTTTGACAGTTCTAGTATTTTGTCCATCATTCAGATCCACTGACCATCGATAAACCTATCAATGTTCCAGATCTGGTATATGGCTCTCCTGTAGTTTTACGTCTCCCTATCGTAGCGACCACTCCTAGGTGTGGTCAAGCATATTTGTTTTTCATCTGCAACCTGAACCATTCATGAAATGCGTGCAAAATGAATATCTGAATATCTGTCTGTCGGTCGACGTTTTGCGCTACAGAGTAGCTCACAACCTTATTCATCAGATTTTATCTATGAGCCCACAATGTAGGTTTAGTCTGTCTATTAAAACGTCGGTCCATCCATGATAAAACTCATGGAGGAATGTGCACTATCCACACAGTCTTCTCAATCTCTTGCAAAGTATCTTGCTCTTTATTTACTGTACTGCAACCTAACAGAGAATAGACAATAACGTCGAAGTAAGGTAAATATAGCACACAGCTGGGCAATTAAAATAAAATGCTAAATTTCAAGTCAACTCTGTGTTGGTGTTTTCTTCCACAAATCATCGAAAGATCTTGGAAACATCCATCTGTTTAGCAAGATGCTACAAGCTGCTTCAGGCTACTTGCCCACAATCAGTTATGACAGAGCCACCAATCAATGGAATTAAAAAATAATAAAAATATGTTAGAACCTTTTTTCGTTGTTGATACATTCGTTTGCTTTTTTTTTTTTCTTTTTCTGGCCGGTGGATAGATTGTCTGTCCACCAAACAAAATTTCTGAGCTGCAGAGCAATGCTGTAACTTTAGTCACAGGATTTTATCAATGGGCCTACAATGTAAATTTAGTTTACCTATTAAGATGCCAATACACCCATTTACAGTCACACAAAACTCATAGAAGAATGTTTCCTCTTGCTGCATGAGGAAGTGAAATGTCGGCTAGGGCATCCCGTTAGGTAGACCGGTGGCTTGCTGCTAAACTTTGGATTTGACGCCACTTCGGTGACTTGCGCGCCGCTGGGGATGAGATGATAACGAAGACAACACAACAGCCAATCCTTGATCTGAGAAAATCTCTGACTCAGCCGGGAATGGAACCCGGGCCTCTTTGCGTGCCATTCGGTCGCGCTGATCACTCAACTACCGAGGCGGACTCGGTGCATAATATGAACCTAATTTAAAGTTCTAACAGATATATTGCTGGTTTAGTACAGTCAGTATGATGCCTGAAACTAGAGGAAAAAATTGAGTTGCCCATCATCATCTGGTTGTGCTACGTCAGCCATATATTTTACAGGAAAATGAAAACACGTAAACCAGAAACAATTTATATCTTATTCAGTACGTTCACAGAGCAGTTTAATAGTAGTGGCCAACTATTTTTAATATACGAGGGCTATTTCTTCATGGACAACATAGTGTTTCCTCCATTTTCGTCTTTAAAAAGTCCTCAATGAAAAAACAACCATCGGTATATAGATGTGCAACCCAACAGAAACTTCGCATTTCTTTCTTTACTATCCCACCGTAACATTTATCGAGAAAACCAAAAAGGGAACTCTGCTGCTGAATGTTTCTCAGTAAAAACCTTCTTATTAACCCCTTATTTTCTCAATGCAGTCACTTCACGAGACAAATGTGGGAGGTAGTAATACGTTTGATAGAAACATTTAGAAGAAGCGATAAAGAGACCATTTCTCTGCCGCCCTTTTGTCACAGTATCGATTTCAGCCCCCCACCCAACCTTTTTCTCACCATTCACAAATCTCCCAGTCTTTGATACAAGACATTTGCAAGTACCTGAATTTTACGACTAAGTTTGGCTCTAGATATCCCCAACAAAGTCATAGAGCCTAAGTCACAGAGCCCCGCTAATTCTCTCAAAATTCCATCACATTGCGACAGCACCGTTCCTTTACTCTGAAAGCTGTCTAGGACCCTGTCACTGGATATCCAGAGAGGTATCACAACAGATACACAGGTACACTAACGTACAGGAAGAAATGCACTACCACGAGAACGCCTAGGTCCAGATATTTTATGATCAATATTGCTTCTATTAACTTGTAATCAGCCATGTAATGGAGCAGTTCCAGGTCTCTCCATCTGTTATACATTCCATAATTACATTTATTTTGCACTAAGCTCCAACAAAGCCCACAACTCGTCAAATCCATTGCAAATTGCTACAGCCTACTAAAAAGGAAAAAAAAAAAAAAAAACGTTTCAAATGGCTCTGAGCACTATGGGACTCAACTTCTGAGGTCATCAGTCCCCTAGAACTTAGAACTACTTAAACCTAACTAACCTAAGGACATCACACACATCCATGCCCACGGCAGGATTCGAACCTGCGACCGTAGAGGTCGCGCGGCTCCAGACTGTAGCGCCTAGAACCGCTCGGCCACTTCGGTCGGCACAGCCTACTAGTGCCTACAGCTAAGAACATACATCTTAAAACAAATTCCACATACTACTGTGCAGTGTGGTGTGTCAACTGCGTCTCACCAGAATTAACGATTTTTCGTTCCTATTCCATTCACATGCATAATAATCCAGTATGTCTCTGTATATACGGTAATCTCCTCTATGATCGCTATGCCAGATATGGGTTTTCTAATTGCCACGGAAGCGTTACTGCTGCACCTTTATTACTCAAGGGTTGCAGAAAGGAATTCAGAGCGGTAACACCTGAAATTCATTGATATCGAGTGATTGTGTATGAGTACTGTCCGTCTTCATGTCCATAGCTCCGTTATTGTATTGTTATGACCGCTACGCTAGATATGCAAAAGTAGAATGGTGTCAGAATCTTCACTGAACGCACAGCATTTCGCGAGAAATATATAGTACTCGTTTACACTGTTTACCAGCCTTCCATTAAATATATAGACTTCCACACCATGTACAAGCAGATACATACCTTACCGATTTACGAAATTTAGTTTGCCTAAGACGAATAGTCAGTTATCCATTCATTCCCACAGACTCGTGTTTCGAAATGTTATCTACTTTCGAAGAAATGCTCAGTCAATCGCCACATCACTCGAATCACATCTGTATATAATATTGTTTCCAAACATCTGTCGGTGCAATTTATGTATAGTGATGCTGTGTGAACCGGCCACTGTGGCCGAGCGGTTCTAGGCGCTTCAGTCCGGAACCACTCTCTGCCACGGTCGCAGGTTCGAAACCTGCCTCGGGCATGGATGTTTGTGATGTCCTTAGGTCAGTTAGGTTTAAGTAGTTCTAAGTCTCGGGGACTGATCACCTCATATGTTAAGTCCCGTAGTAGTTAGAGCCATTTGAACGTTTTGATGCTGTGTGTGGCATCCCTCCCACCAGTCACCGATGTTCCATTAAAATTACATTCTTCCTTGCCATATATTCACATACAGAATCTCTCCTCGTTTCAAAGTGTAATTTGCTTACGAAGGAAATACCCATTTATCCAGTGGAGCAAAGGGATCACATAGGTGTAACATAGTTTCCAAACATCTCTCAGGCCTGTTTAAGTAAAGTGATGCTGTATGTGGTACTCCCTCCCAATAATAACAAAAGTTCCATAAAAACGACAGTATTCTATGCCTTATACGTGCATGTAGACTCCCTCCTGATTTCTAAATGTAATTTTCCACGAAGAAAATACTCACTCAACCGGCGGAGCAATGGAGTATGTAAGGCTATTTAGGTAGAATAGTGCTGTGTAGGATACTCCCTGGCATCGTTAACAAATTTTCCACTAAATCTGCAGTCTTGTGCGCCACATGTGTATATCCCACACTGACTTTTTAAATTTCTTTCTCTATCATAAGCATTTACACAGGGTCAAACTCCAACAGTCCACTTCCTTAGTCAAAGTTCAGAGCTTAAAAAAGCATGTTTTGCCAGATGTTAAGAAGCGGACGTAATAGGTCAGCTAAAACAAATGGGAAAGAAAGAAAAGAAATCCTCTCTTTTTATCCGAATCCATAAGCTACAACTCATCTACAGAAGGCCATTGAAGTAGAACACGCAGATGGTCCATCTCAACGTTAACCAGTTCTGCTTTAGATGAATTTCGTATACTCCCGCTGCTTCTATACAAATTAGTCCTAATATATCTCTTGCTCCTGTCTGTGGGAAATGGTATAATATCTCTGGAGACCAGAGGCTCCCCCTACTAAAGTAATGATGAGCGACACCATCCTTCTGTCTAATATTTTAATGCGTACATTAAAACCAAGCACACTTTACCGCTAATTCCGTTTACGTCTGCTGAGTAATACTTTTCATCAAAGTAACATGGCACATGGCTGTAGGCAGCACTCTGTAATTTATATGTTGTGAATGGTTTTGTGAGGTGGTAGAACCTGATTTTCCTTTCCTCCACGCAGTACGCCCCAATAGAGAAGCTAGTCGTTACTCTCTCAGTGGTGTATACATATCACCACAAAACACTTATTACCAAATCATGTGAAAGTTGGTAGAACAGGTGTTAGCAATAGTTCTCTGTTGGCTTACGAAATGAAGTTTTTTTTAACCCGTGGAAATTTGCGTACATTGAGAGAACGGTGGTATTTTCTGTAGGTTCTATGTTTCGACACTAAAAAAAAAACCGTGACTCCTCAATATAGAAGGTATTAAGATCACAGTATAATCATAGCTATCATATTACGAGCAGACCTAAGTCTGATTGTGTACAATGAAAATATGAAAAGAATATTTTTGCGATAATGTTTTACTCCTCACAATGTGTATTGACAATGTACAAAAAGCACATCATAAAATAATAGTATTCCTTCAACGTCACTTCAAAAATGCGTTTTTTTGTAGCTGTAACCGATCTCCGTCACACAATCCAAGAGAAAAGAGAACTACCACATTTAATGCAAACAGCAGTATATCTGCACACAATGAGCTGTACTCCCATTTCTTCCCGGAAACAGATTTTAGAAAGGCGAGAATTGTTGAAAGCTCTAATCACATTGTGTTCTAATGTTGCTTACAGACTTGCTTTTTGACTTGCAACAAAGTTCACAAATTATTTCAAACCTTTAAGAAACTGTTTCTCGCTGACAACACCAACAAAACCATGAAACATGGAAAGTTTATCATTTACTGCCTAGTCACTGTTCATGCAGTGAAACAGCCACCTCAGACATGACGTTGCAATTTATTACTTGTTTACTACCAACTGTATTCACGACAGATTTTGCAGACCGTGTTCACATACACCTATGAATGTGCCAGCAAAATTATATCATTGTATGACGCATAGTTCAGTACATATGACGTCATATACACTGAGGTGCGTGCAAAATGCCACAAGAGCACGAAGTTTAAATTTGTTACTTCTTTGTTAATAACTCTATTCAAAACAAAAATTAGAAGAAAGTATCCACATATGCCGATGAATGTACCTATGAAATTGTATCATTATACGATACATAATTCAGGAGATGTTACGACTTAAACACTGAGATGCTTGAAAAATTGCCGCATTGTGCATGGATTACTGTGTGTTCGTAACACTTGTCGCATACCGTATCCACATATGCCGCTCAATGTACCTGCAACATTATGCCACTGTATGGTCCATAATTCAGTAGGTACAGAGTCATGAACACTTAGATACTTGGAGAACTGTCAGTTCATGAATTTACTTTGCCTTTACTACTTACTCTATTCGAAACACACTTACCAGACAGTATAAAAGTATATCACTGAATTATCCTCAAATCGTCATTGTTCAGGAGATTAAATGTCGTAGGGACTGAGCTGCGTGAAGTTGACATTGCAGGACAAAATTTGCTACTGCTAAAGGTGAAATATTCGTACAAGCCCGCATGAAATTTGTTAAACACATGTGACGACTCTTAACTTTGGCAAAACTGTGGCTAAAAAGGTCCTCATAAACCCCTGGAACGTGATAAACATATTTCTACTTGGAAAGGAATACTGTGGGTGTAAGGACCAACAATGTCCTACTGGGGTGGGGATGATGACATGGAGGAAGACGTGGGAGGAGAAGATGGACAAACATAGTGAGGGTAATGAGGACATGGGCACAGATATGAGGAGGAAATTGACAGTTTGAAGGGGAGGGGGAAATTGACAGAGAAAGAGATGGTGAGAGAGAGGGAAGGAGCAGAGGAAGGAAACAGGAAGAAATGGATGGGATGAAGGAAAGAAGTTGATGGACTGAAAGAGATCGAAGGAGGAGATGCTCAGAGGGATGGAGAGGGTTGGAAAAAATTAGGTGGGCAGAGAGAGGGGGCAGAAGGAGAAGGACAGAGTGAGGAGTTGTTGGAGTTGGGCTGAGAGAGGGGGAAGAGGAGATGGACAGGAACTGTGGGTAGGTTGAGATAAAGGGATTATGAGGGAGATAGATGCCAGGACGAGATGAATTCAGTGGGGGTATATAGTAGAGATGGAAATAAGGGGAAGGAGGGGATGAACAGATGAGCAGAAGCAGATGGACAGAGAAAGCGCTGAGGAGCAGGCAGACAGGGAAAGGGATGGAGGAGGTGCACAGAGAGAGGGGATGGAGGAGAAGGGAATGCAGGAATGAGGAGATGAACAAAGTTAGAGGGAATAAGTAAATGGGCTATTGGAATTACGATATGTACATACGAAGGCAATCCCAGGCACTCAGCTGGTAAATGTACATGTATAGAATACCCTAGAAATGCAAAATTGCAACACATCTATTCACGTGATCATGCCATCACCTCTTCTCATACATTCTACATTTGCTTGTAAACGTAATACAATTGTAAACACCTAGCGCAACTGCGCTAGTTTTCTGTATCTATATGTAACAGTTTGCAGTGGGGGTAGAGGGAGGGCGTTTAGATTGTGCCCTCAGCCTACCACAGTTGGAACCACTTCTGATACAGCCTCAGACATATTGTGGATGGACCGACCTTCGAACCTTATCCTGGATGTAACGTGCTACGGATCTACATTCAAACACTGTCTTGGGTGTAACGTGTGTTGGATCCGCCTTAGAATCTCATCCTGGAAATAATGCCTAGCGGTTCTATCTTCGAAGATTATCCTGGATATAATCCATATCCGAGCTCTATCCCGCTGGTGGATCCACATCGGAATCCCGTCCTGGACCTACCCCGTACTATGGGGGTGCCCAGGAGTTTCCTGCACCTAGGTTTAGAATCTTCCCTTAAATTCGATCGTCTTCTCTGCTCTCTTTGACAAGGCCACTGACAAGAGCACTGTGCTGATATTGTAACAGTGGGTCCCAGGTGCTCAGCCACGTCTAATTGGGCTACAAATATATTTAACTTCCCTCTCATACAGCTGAGATACTGTCACCCTTTGAACTTGGATCTTGCCCTCAGTTATGAACTGTGTGGAAATCTAAATGGCAAATGACATGAATGCAACCGATACCATCGTCAAGTGTGGTTCGAAAGCGTGTCGATATTAGAGTTAATGTATGACTCCGTTCAGGATGTCTATGCTCGCTCTTTCGACCACCACAAGGTCGCTAAGGTTTTGATCAATCCCTGGACACCTCCCCAAGGGTAACTGCGTCTCGGCAGGTCAGGGTCTCGGAACAATACTGGCACCACGTACTCCTAACTACTCCGTTTTGCTGGATAATGCCGACAGTCGCAACGCTGGAGGACAATTTCCAGGCTTGGAATAAATTGTAACCACATACATGCGTGTAAACGGAGAAATTTCTAAGTACCAGTTGGTTGTAATTGAAGCGCAGCAACTCATGGAGGTCCAGAGCGGGCCGTGATTATCCTACGGCAACTAAACTTACTAGAAACGCTAATGCCTTGAAGTGGAACCGATTTACGCTGGAAAAGAAATTAGTGACAATTTCGACCGCCAGGTGCAAATCTGGCTCTGTACATACATGGTTTGACGGTATTACATCCACGCTGTCATCCAACAAGCCAGAAAGTGAGTGAACAGTATGACTATCGAAAGGGGAGACTGCGTCGTTAGTGAAACTGTTGTACGTGAACGGTAGGAGTTACAGTGCTACCGAGGGAGAGTATCGCTGACTGAAAAGATCCAAGGCGAGGCTCGTTGTCACTAAATAGTTTTAGGTAGGAGAAAATATTCGAAAGCACAGGTAAGTTGGATGTGGGACCTGGAAGACGAAGGCATCCTATCCCGCTGGAAGCTGTTGACAAGGTTTCCGTTGCTGTAACTGAACGTGCAGCACACGCCCTGGATAGTGATAGTGCTCGTGCGGTGTCACGAGCATTGTTCATCTCAGGGTTAACAGCACAGAAAGTTTTGAGACCTGTTTCACACTAGTAAAGAAGAAAATTCATATGGTGTAACACCTGAAACCACATGACCTACAGCAATGATCTGAATATGCTCTTCAGTTTCTGGCTTCGACCTAAGTTCATGACATACAGCTGATAACATACTCCATATTCTATGGAGTGATGAGGAACATTCTACACCCCAAGGTACTGTGAATACACTGAACTGCCGAATTTGGGCTATAGTTAAAACCCGTATTGTGTGCAAAGAACTTCTGCATTCGCAGTTTGTGACTGTGTGGTGCTGATTAACATGCACCTTTATTTTCGGTCAGTTCTTCTTTGAAGAGTATAAACCCAGAGGGCCTGTGAGGGGCATGGTAAAGTTGGCATGTTATCCAGACCTCTTTGTTCAGCTTATGATTCCTGATTTGTAAGAGCGCGACTGTGTGGAAATCACTGCTTTGGCGAAAGATGGAGCAACTCCTCACGTTGATCGCCCGGTGAAAGGTCTGCTTGGTGCAACCTTCCACAAAAGCGGTTCGGACGTGTAAAGCTTTCTCCAGAAAATTGTTTGACAGTATAATATCCGACGCTCTTCGTCATTTCAGTTTTATCAGCGTTACTGTATTTCTTACTTCTGTCATTTTTGCTTGCAAGTTTGCATCACCACATTTTAGGAGTTTGGTCACGTATACCTGGTACTCAGCACACCACTCAACAATGGCCACGCCCATTTCTTACTCAATTCAGTTGTGTCTAAATAAAACTAGGAACTACTGCGACTGAGTGCGTTAACTATTATCAGGTGTGCTTGATAGAATGAAATTGTTTGTTTTCGTCATTCAATACACTCTTCACATTATTATGACATTACAGGTACTAAATAGGGAACAGTTTCACTGTTAGTAAAATATACATTATTCTGAAATGCCATAAGAACTGTGCTGTAGGAACTGTTATAAAATATTTAATGTCAGTAAATTAAAGCACCACCCGATGGATGTCATCTGTAATGTAACGTTACCCACCGCCTAGAGTGGCAGTGAACTGTAAAACTGATGCTTATCATCGCATATCACGTCAGGGGTGTCAGTGTGTGTCACTTCGTTCCATATCGTGAAACAGGGAACTCAGAATACTGTAAGGACCTCCTTGTGTGGCAGGTGCGACGTGACGTTCGGAAAAACATTCATATCTTGTGAACAGTGCAAGAAAATGCAAAACCACATAATGCAGAGTTCGTATGGAGGCACATGTGACGCTGGGGATGGACGTTTAACTGGAGCACCGTTCCTGACCTTTTTGCCCTCCAACTCTGATATCATACTAAAGGTAAAGGAACCAATATGTAGTAGGCCATTTACGACACGAGAGGTCATTGCCAATGCTGTGCGACAACAGATGACCCAATTCAGACACGATGCACAAAATAGTGACTCAGGTGCTGCTCAGTGTCTTCCACATCATTGGCAGTGTATGGTGAACTGTGCAGGGGACTACTCTGAGGGCCTTTACACGCGGTATTGTCACGTCACCCGTTTGTGTGCTGTGCCGTAATTGCTCTGCAGCATGAAACCTAATTGTCCTGTGCAGTGTTGTAGTAAATACGTGAGGCACAAGGTTCGCTTGATCTTTAATGTCCACACGTGTACTTCACATCTCTTCCTTTCATCTGTGTATGTAGCATTTTTCGCCGATGTCTGCAAGAAAAAATAGTTACAGTGCCTTTTCCCACAACCCTTCTAGTTGAGTTGCCTCAGCAGGCAACCTGACACTGGCGCTCAAGGTCAAGGTGATCTCGTACCAGTACTGGCTAACTCCTACAGCATTACAATGTTACCTTATCTTTGGCCCTTTTTGGAGTACTGTTGAAGTATTTAGATACCCAGGACCGGAGTTGCTGTACTGTATTAGTCTATGAAAAACCCTGGAGCAGAATAAAAAGTTGTTTCAGTTTATCCCACGTGTTATCTGTAGTATCAGATTCACACATCTGGTTAGCCTGTCTCTCATGTTGATGTCCTTATATTCGATAAATTCATGAATCATCTCTCATGACGAGTAAGGGCGGACGAACTGACTCACCGAAACAGGTATGGTGCCAGTATCCCATCTCCGTATCCCTGCTGATAACAGCAGTCGTCCTATTAGCAGCCAAGATATGAAGCCAACCAGGACCTCACCACTAACAAAACAATATCTTGGGACGTTGTTCCTGTGACTGCAATGATTACTGGTGATATTACAAACAAACGTCGAACTTGAAGGATTGCACAGATGTAAGGGGGTGGTTTTTGTTTGTGGAGAAGACTTTCAGTCCACTCACTCATGATATAATCCTGATGTAGTAAGACTCCTCAGCCTACGATCGTCCAGGAACAGTCTCGAGTGGCACACACGCTACTGGATGTGAGAAACAGAGAGCGAGAGTGTATCCGGGACTGACACTTGGGCAAATTGTGGACAGGGATATGGGTGGCGGAGGCATCTTATTTGTTTTGTAGAAAACTACTGAAAAAACTTTTTTTCCTACTAAACTAATAAGTTGCCTCCGCCTCCTGCATGCCTGTCCGCAACTGCCCAAGTGTCAATCGTAGATACACTATTGAAAAACTAAAGTTGTTAACGTTGAGTACAGATTTAAGTGTCAGGAAGTCGCTTCTGAAAAAATGTATGGAGTGTAGCCATGTATAGAAGTGAAACATGGACGATAAATAGTTTGGACAAGAAGAGAATAGAAGCTTTAGAAATGTGGTGCTACAGAAGAATGCTGAAAATTAGATGGGTGGATCACGTAACTAATGAGGAGGTACTGAATAGAATTGGGGAGAAGATACATTTATGGCACAACTTGACTGGAAGGGATCACAAATTTAGTATTAGAGGGCACCGTGGAGGGTAAAATCGTAGAGGGAGACCAAGAGATGAATACACTAAGCAGATACAGAAAGATGTAGGTTGCAGTATGTACTAGGAGATGAAGAAGCTTGCGCAGGATAGAGTAGCATGGAGAGCTGCATCAAACCAGTCTCTGGCCTGAAGACCACAACAACAACAACATTGAGACACTGTGTTTAGACATCACAAAATATACTAACAGATACAATATATCATTAACGTAATTAACTGAGAGCATACAGTTGGTTTAGGGTTATAATAGTCTCGTTACACTCGCCTTTTTTATTCCCTGGCAAAGTGTTAATTCATAATGTGAAATAGAATGATGACAATCTTCACTCAGTTACAAGACAAGGGCTATAAGGAGAGAAAATTCCTTTAATTGACTGATTTTGGAAAATCTGTTACATATGAACAACATCAGAGTCGCTACCTAGTGGTGCACTCCAGGGAAGGTAGTAAGCGGACAGATAACGCGTAGGTGGTGTAAACGGACAGTGAATAAGACAACGCGGAATCTACGGATGCTGCTGCCGTTCCAAAACTAAATTTTATTTAAACTGAGTACCAGTCAGTCACGGTTCTATTGTTTTTCCTGGACTGACCGAATTCACTCTTATACCATGTCCCGTTAACAGCACTTAAGATTCTCCTTTTAATGTAGTTAGTTATCATGACTAGGTGCAGACTGTATATGCTTTTGAAGAATTAAGCAGAATGTTTTTGTTCGGTTCACAGTTTTTTCTTTGACATACTGGTGCGTGACAATGTGATATTTATTACAACAAATTGTAATGTGTAGCTTTTTACTAGTTGTTGCTACGTGACATTAGGGCAGCTATATAGTCTTAGGATGTAAGTGGACTGCTCGTTGGAATTGTTCCGCGCCCGGAACAACGAAACTTAAATCTCGAAGGAATCTGAAAAATTAAAACGCAGCCACATTGCATATTTTAGGGCCAAAGTAGGAACTTGTACTAAAACATTTACGTTATCAGGGGATTTCTGTTCTACGTATCTAATAGGATAACTGCATCGAACAAGAAAGAATTTTTAAACTTTTCCAGTACATTCGAGAGCAAGTATTTGGGATTCTTGTAATTAAACTCAGCCATTCAGTGAAATAACAGAACCGACACAAAGTATATACAAGTCGTTTGGCTAGCAGGCAGGTAAGGTTCAAACAAATACGTGTATTCTCTGTGGTCACATTTTTAGCAGTTCTTGACATTAACAGTTAACAGGAGAAATGTCGTCGTGAAGGTACAACAATAGTGGAAACTGTTACAGTCCTGAACCATTTCCATTATTTGTTTGCATGATGAAGAGCGATGAAAGGTGCAATAGTTTTGAGATTTTGAAAGAAATGGATTTTGGTGCTCTTGCCTTATTAAAGGTTCTGCCTTTTCAAAATAGACACTGAACTCATCGCTATCTCAGAATGTTCCATCAGGGAGAATGAAATATAGAGCTGAAAACAGCCTTTATAAGGAAGATAATAAGAGAGAGATCAATTCCCACCGATGTGTTTCGCTATTGTTACTTTCTAAGCTTTTTGGATGGATTATGTACCACAGAATATTAATCATATTAAACAACAATAATATCATTAATAACTTGCTGTTTAGATTTCAGAATAATTGCTCAACTGGGAGTGCTACTAACATTTCACTTGCGAAATTTTACAAAAAAAGTAACAAAATATCATCAGCTTGTATTCACTGTGACTTAGTTAAGGTATCCGAATGTGTAACTCAGAATAAGGCATTTTACTATGTGACTCATAAGATCCTCCGAAATAAACTGGGGATTAACGCAATTCAAGGCATAGCTGACCAATTGAGCACTTCTCATCTCACCAAAAGGATGCAAAAAGTTATACTTAACCATTCAACAAGATTAGAAAGAGATAATTTTTTTCTGACTGGAGAAGAACGATTATTGGATTGCAAAAGGCTCAATCTCGGGCCCAATATTGTTTGTAATAAATGTAAGCAACTGTCCTTCTAATACACGATAAGAAAAATGAAGTGTTGTTGCAGTTGACACTACAGCTAAAATCAATACAAATTAATATGCAGCAACCTACGAAATGGTAAATAATGTTCTTAGAAGTATTATTGAGTGGTTTTCTGCAAATGACCTCACTCTCATTTCCAAAACGATGCCAGAATATTCAGTTCTGCGCATCTAAAAGTATTACACGAATAGTGATGAAATAATATCTGAGGTAGAATTTCAAAACCTTTACGCGCCCACAACGGTGATAATATAAGCTCGAAAAAACACCTTTTGAAATCCTGTAATGGCTCGCTTCAGTCACATTTGCAGTTCTGCTCATCTTGTGGTAAAGCAGATCAGAACTACGTTAACATACCTTACGTACTTACATTTGCTAATTTTATTGAAATAATTCTTCTGGCGTAACTCATATGAAATGTAAAAGGTTTTCATTGCTCCAATACGTGCTGTAGGAATAATTTGTGTTGCTCACTTACAATAATCTTGTGCAGATATGTCTAAGGAATTAGACAGTCTGATTTCTGCTTCACAGTATACTTAATCCTTCCTCAAGTTTGCTGTAAATAATGTGCTCCAGTTCAGAATCTATGGTGTAAATAATTACAATGCCAGGAGCGAAAATAACAGCCACAATTCCTAATTAAGCTGGTCTTCAACAGAGAAAGGGGTGCTCAACGTAGCCACCAAAATTTTTGGTCACTTACACAATGGCATAAAATGTCTGGTTGACATCAAACTTAATATGAAAACAAACTGAAAAAGTTTCTGCTTGACAACTTGTTCTATTCCATAAAAGAATCTCTATTTATGTAATATGTAGATAGTGGTGGATAGGAATCGTAAAACCTGTAAAGAGTCAGCATATTAACATGCGAACGTGTAATACGAACGCAAAATGACTCATTCTGCATCTTTGTTGTTAATCATACCAATGATCCGCGGAAGATTAAACTATGCGACCAACTGGATAGATGCGTCGGTCTGTACAGCTGGGTAGGATGTGAGTTTGGCTTGCTAATATGACTATTTTTTAAGGTTGAAATGGAGGGAAAAGCGGCTAATCTTTAATCCTCTTCACGGCTACGCCGTTAATGAGGCGTGACAATACATGGTCCATCAGTTAACAGGATCTGAATGTTCTGTCGTTTGTTGCAGGTATTGCTGGATATCACCAAGCTATGATTTTAAATTTTGGTGCTGTCGGAGTGGATGCTATTTCACTGGACGATAACGAAATTTTTTTGCGCCTCGATATACATTTTCAGCGTTGCTCAGTTTATGGTATGTATTTCCTTTGCTTCAATATTTTGGGTGAATATTGTTTGAAAAATAACGCCCACGTTTCATTATTATGGCAATATGTTGAAAAAGTCTCTAGAGGACAATGGCCTAAACACCATGAAGGTGCAGATGCGAATCAAATGCTTTGTTTCTAATGGACCACTTTCATAATATCTTTATCATCACTTGACTGTTAGAAGTTTTGGATTAGTTACTTAAAAAATGCTTTAGACAACAGCTGACAAAAGAAGCAAGTAATTTTTGATCAATTAGCAGTTGAGCTTCATAAGATAGAGCCATGTGAAAATTGTGTCCTAAGCGCTTCTACATATATTTAATTACTTTTATGTCAATCATCTGTGTCCTTGTCATAACATTTTCCAGTTAGAAAATTATTCTATTTGGCCCCGGGTCGTTCATATTTGTGCCAGAGCACTCATATTAAGTCATTACTGTTATTGGTTTCTAAGCATTAATGATTTCATGATCCATTTAACCACTGCAGAATGAAACATTACCACTTTCATAATCCATTTAATTGTAACTGGAATTAAACAGGCCGTAGCCTGCACGGTCTTGCTTAATTTCTTCTGTGTAGAAGATGTTACCCGTAGTGTTGGTAGGATAACTTTTCTCTTTAGATCGATGGAAGCAGCATTTTGTTAGAAGATTAAGAAACTTTACACAGAGCCGTCTCTAATGTTCAACGTAATTGATAACAGCGGCTATTCTCAATAACATGTGCACAGCTATTCACAGGATGTCGAAATCATTATTGTCAAGGAAGTAATATTCTGAGATAGAGGGGTTGACATCCATGCCTTTTTGATGCCCGTAGAGTGCTCACCCAAAACACTAAGACGCATATCTAATGTATGTACGTGCGATCCTACGCCAACTGTGAGAAAAGCCACTCCTTATGAAAGATGTATTTCTATGATGATGCTTGGGATGCTACTTTCTAACCGATTTAGAATGCAGGGTAGCGTAGAGTGATTCGGATTTCAATGAAACACCATGACAGACTGGCAGCAAGAAAAGACTTTGATGAAAGCTGCTGCTCAAGGCCGTCTGTAGAATCAGTCAAAAGTGGACGAATGCACGGTAACAGATGGTACAGCGTAATACGCTCACGCCTCACATCGTAGACATCTGAACGTAGTAATCTGAAAATTCCCCACAGTATAAATTATATCGCCGACATAATAGGAACTAGAAATCTTACTTTACAAATGTAATGTTTATCACCTCTGCATCAGAGTTACAAGTTATCCAATGAATGCATGTTTGCTCTATTCGCTTCTATGCCTGTATTCCACATTATCCAGCATTTAAATAGTTTCATGTATGGACTAGTTTCTACATTGTGTACCCACCCACATGAAATTCCAACTGTACTTTGTAACTGTTCTTTTGATAGCTTGATAGAAAAAGCATTTACGAGATAAATGTCCCTTGGATACGACAAGCAATTTCATAGTAGTTCGTTTTTAGTCCACCTTTATTTAAGGTATTAATTTAGCCCTAGATCGGTGGTGTCATCTGACCATGGACCAGTTCCTACTTTATGTGACCACTTAAACCTGGTGTTTATCTTATGTTTTTATCTGTTTTCGGTTTTTGATAAAAAAAACTCCCTGTGAATTACATCCTCAGTTATTTTCACACAACTTTAACTTACTATATTTCAGCTTTGGTGCATTTTCAATGAGAAAACTATTTGCTGTAAATAAGGCGCGTTTCCCACACTTTTTGTTTCAAGACGTTGTGGTTAGTTATTTATAAATATTCTAAATAATAATATTAAAAGTAACGCTTCATAACTCACTGTGAACGAACGCGATCTATTGTTTTTACTCACTCTTGCCATGGCCGCAGGACGTAGAATGACGCTTTCAACAATGTTTATCATTTGACAGGTTGTGCAAGTCTGAATCTGCCTTGTATTCATTATACAACATTACACGTCTCGGTAAGGTAATTACTTCGTATCTTTCTTCTGGTTTTTCCTCCTTCACTTCGTGGACTATAACATTCATGAAAACGACCGTTTGCAGTTTTTGCCTTCCTTAATACACTCCGTTTATTGCAAAGTTATCGTATGTTATGGTTCTAATACATGACGGGTACATATACTTGCCTATTTTCGTTGCACACAACGAAGGAAATTTATTTTGCGTACGTTTTGTCACTGATATCCATAACACGCTTCTCAATTTTTAATGTTCCAAATTTCGGCCCAAGGCAGGTCAAGCCTCTCTGATTACATTGTATTTTAATGTAGGAGAAACTGAAGATCCATAGGAAGTAGACGAAACGCCCGTCATTAATTAATAAATAAACAATAATTTCAACTTCGCAACAAAGACTGTTTCCTTCTTCTCATGTTCCTCTATATATCGTAGTTAGAAACTATTTTTCGACCTAGAACCCTGACCTTTTTGTTGCGAAACGGTTCGAAGTTTCAACGAATTTTGTCTACTCACTAAGAAGCATTTACATCACACATGTTTGAAATGGTTGCTGGGAGCTCGGAGCCGGGAGTGGTAAGGTGCTGGATTCACCACACCTTTTTCACAACATATATTCTTCTCAACGACACTGAAACAATATTGACGAAGGAAAGCAATTCAAAACTGGCGTAATAGTAATTACTTACTTACTTTGCTTTACTTTACTTTACGCTATCAGGCCCAATGGACCGCGCGCTGCTTTGAGAGATTGCCTTCACTTCAGCCTAACTTCAGCTCCTTTCTGCCATCCTTCCAGCGGTCCCACTCTCTGAAGGTCTTTGAATACGCAGTCACTCCATCGAGTTATAGATCTTCCTACGGGCCTTCTGCCGGTTGGCTTGGTGTTGAGTATAGTTTTCGGCCATTGGTTGTCTTGCATTCAAGCAACATGCCCTACTCACTAGAGTCGTTGTCTTCATTATAGCCACGATGTTCGGCTCTTTGTAAATATCATACAACTCTGTATTGTGACGAAACCCGTTTTTCACTCTCACTATCGTAAATCTTCCGAAGGACTTTCCTTTCAAATATCATCATTCTGATCAGATCTTGTTTGGTTGTACTCCAGGTGGCTCATCCATATAGTACTACTGGCTGTAGGAGTGTTTTGTAGATGTTTATTTTGAAATGTCTTCACAAACTTCTGGTTTTGAGGAGAGCATTAAGGCAATGGCAACAGCGATTATCTGCCTGTATTCTTGCTCCTATTTACATTTTACTGGATGTTTCATCTCTGAATACTGCGCCCAGGAATTTGAACTCCCTGACTTGACGATGAGAACCTTCAGTTGTCTGTAAGGATGGAAGTGGTTCTTGAGTTTCATTATGTCTACGGTGTAAAAACCATGTATTCCGTCTTGCACGACTGATTTGAAGTCCAACTTTCCTCGCTGTTGTTTCCAGAATATCAACCTCTTCCCCTAATTCTTCTTGCAATCCAGATAGTAGCACTATATCACCGGCATACCCGAGGTACTTCATGTTCACATCCCCGGACTGGACTCCTCTGTGTTCATTTGATGACATCTCTCGCATTACCTTCTATAATACGAGGTTGAAAAGAACAGGTGATAGTCCATCGCCCTGCCGTAGCCCAGTTTTTATTTAAAATGCTTCAGTCACCTTATTTCCAATGTTTACCTTTGCTGTAGTATCCATCAGGCAGGCTTTCGTGAGGCTTACTTGTTTCTTCGCAAAACCTAACTCTTTCAGACACCCCAGCATACTTTCCCGATGAATGCACCCATATACCTTTCTGAAGGCGACAAACAGCATGTGTAGTTCTTGGCCAAACTCCCACCTTTTTTCAATGATCTGGCATAGTACAAAGATTTCGGCGAGAGTAGATCTCCCGTGACGAAATCCTCCTTGATATTCTCCAATGATAGTGTCTGCTAGCGGTTGGATTCGATCTAGAAGACAGTCTGAGAACATCTTATAACAAAAATTGAGCAAAGTGAATCGTCGGTAGTTTTCACATACCATTTGGTCATCTTGTGGATGAGACAGATTAGTACATTCCTCCAGTCTTGTGAAATATTTTCAGTGTTCCAAATGGTCTCTATTAATTTGTGAATCCTTTCGATAAGGTATTCACCACCTTCCTGAAATATCTAAGTTATTTCATCATGGATGCCATCCTCTCCTGGGCCTCTGTCCTTTTTAAGCCGTTTTATCTGCTTCATGATCTCTTCGACGGTTGACGGGAGGTATTCAGAGTAGGTAGGGGGAACTTAAAGAGCGTCGTTGGGTCTCCACAATTTAACAAGCCACTGAAATATTCTTCCCATCTCTTTGCAATTTGATATTCGTTGTCAGCATCTCATCTGTCGCGAACTTCCTCTTTTCTCTCTTCGGACTCTGTCAAATTCTGCCTTACTGCTCTGATCAGTTGCTGACTGTAACCACTTGTCACGGGCTTCTTTTCTCCTGCTAACCGCCTCTTCACACACCTCAATGAACCATTTCTCCTTCCTCTCCACTCTTTACGCAATGACTGCTCCTGCAGCCTTTGTAACCACTGGGAACTATCATTAAATAGTTCGCAGAATGAAACTGACCAATCAAGGAACTCCTTTAAATATCTAAAGAACATTTTTAATATCTTCCTTATAAACAGCAACAGAATGAATATTAGTAGAACTTAAGCAATGGAAACATTAACAGTAATAAGCCACAATTCAAGGAGCTAAGAAAGAAGGTGACCATCCTGAGCTTAGCCCGGACATCGCTTGGTCCCTTCATTCAGCTCAGATTAGGTAGTCTGTAACGCAGAAGAATTTGGAGCAGAAATTAAAATCCACAGAGAATAAACAAAAACTTTGAGGTGGCCCATAGACACTGTAACTGCGTCAGAGGCAGCAAAAGATTTGGAAGGACAGTTAAAGCGCATCGACAGCGTCTAGAACGGAGGATATGAAATGAAGAGCAACAAAAGCAAAATAGGGATAGTGGAACGTAGTCGAAATAAATCAGGTGGTGCTGAATAAATTATATTTGCTGTTTGGACAGCAAAATATCTGATGATGTCCATAGCAGAGAGGATATGAAATGTAGACTGGCAATGGAAAGAGATTTTTGTTGACATAGAATATAGATTTAAGTATTGGGAAGTCTTTTCTGAAAGTGTTTGTACAGAGTGTAGCAATGTATGAAGTGAGACATGAAAGATGAGCAGTTTAGACAAGAAGAAAATAGAACCATATGAAATGAAGTGCTACAGAAGATGGAACCGCGCGACCGCTACGGTCGCAGGTTCGAATCCTGCTCGGGCATGGATGTGTGTGATGTCCTTAGGTTAGTTAGGTTTAAGTAGTTCTCAGTTCTAGGGGACTGATGACCTCCGAAGTTAAGTCCCATAGTGGTCAGAGCCATTTGAACCATTTTGTTACAGAAGAACGCTGAAGACTAATAGATAGATCATGTAAGTAATGAGGAGGTGATGAACAGAACTGGGGAGAAAAGAAATATGTGGCACAAACTGACTAGAGGAAGAGATCGGTTGATGCACACATTCTGACACATCAAGGGATCACCAGCTTAGTACTGGAGGGTAGTTTGAGTGTGTGAGAGGGAGGGGGCCCTAAAATGACAGAAAGATAATAAGAGGTAAATACAGTAAGCAGATTCACAGGGATGAAGGTTGTAGTAACTATTTGGAGATTAAGTGGCTTTCACTGAATACAGTAGCATGGACAGCTGCATAAAACCAGTCTTCGGCCTGAAGAACATAACGACGACATAACACAAGCAAAGCGAAAGTTAAAATCACATAGTCTGAAATTGACAACAGAAATACATTACAGGTCATGTGCCGAAAGATCTCATAAGGACCGTTCAGGCTCCCACTGTGAACAATACAAGTTTTAATTTCGACACAGTAAAAGTAATTTTCGCAGTTCATCACATGACTGCTTAAACAGTACAAGCACCTTAAATGATTAATCTTTAATAACCGTTGCAAGAGGAGGCACGCAATTTTTAAAAACAATTTGTGGTTAATGCCCAGCCAAGACTGCATCAATTAAAAGAAATCAAGCTTGGCCAAGTGCTGATTTTTACAAGAAGGCCAAACAAGAAATCGTTCATGTTCCGCTAACTCGGAATGCTGACCCACACTGAGTACTAAGACCAATATGACCGTCGCAAATGAAAGGTAAATAGCGGTTCACCTTAGAAGGCATTTTAAATTTCTATGAGAAGGTCTCGCACAAAGAAGAGAGGTTTTCGCGAACCACAACCAATTAACCATTTAACGATAGGCGCCCACAGTTCTCTTTCTATGGCGGAACTTGGCTGTATAGCAAATACTGCTCGACATCCATAGGCCGAATCAATAGAGAAGAGAAACGTACCGACTATGAAGACGTGAACTGGCGAACACGAAGGCAGCGGGAAACTATAGTTCTTCAAATGTACGGGCACTTTTAACACAACGATGCCGACCTCACTTCTCGGTTAACCACTCTCGTTACCATGCAGAACAACAAACAAACTTCCAGCTCTCGAGAGATGATGCATTCGGTTGAACCTGCTTGGGCCGCAGCTAGCTGCCCTGACGCCGGCGAACCTTTCGCTATGATTTGAAGTACAGAGATGTTTGATGAGCTACAGCTATCGCTGCTAACGCACGCAGGGCTCACTGTTCTTGAGCCCCGTTTGAGGAAAACGACAGAGCTAATGCTTAGACACATGGAAGAGGGCGTGTAGAATTATTTTGAGCAGCAGAAGGGACAAATGCAGACCGTAATGATGAATGGTGATGAATACAGCGGCTGTCTGTATCTTTGTATTATGTTGCTAGGTTCACAATCCATCGGTACATTCCCTTAATCTGCTATGTTCATGAGACCTTCACAAGGTACACATAGGAGGCAGCAGACTTTCTGCATCATCTGCCTTCTTCACAGGCTCACTGTAAAGTGCTTCGTAAAGATAACGTTCTCTCTGCTTAGAACGATTCCTATTTAAATTGTCTGAGTACATTTGTTACTCTTTTATGTGGGTTATACTGACCTGTCATTTCGTATCTAAATTCATTCAGTGCCAGTTGGTATTATTGCTTGATAAGGATTGGAAATGTTGGAGCAGTAATCTACAACTGGTCGCACTAGCATCTTCTATGCAGTTTCACTTAGAGATCCGCTGCACTCGCCTAGAGCCCTTGTAACAAATCTTAGGCTTACATTCACTTTCCCTACTGCAGAATTCGGATCTCGACTGATTTCAGAAGCTACATATCACGATCTACAAGTCTTATCTTCTAACAGAATATTAAAGTGTGTCCTCCTTTGTGATGGTATTTGTCTTCCATCTACCTGGAGGATATACCGCAGGAAATGCCTACTTCAACATGTATGCAGATGCTAGCCTAGCCCCGTATGTTGCGTTGCTGTAAAAAAAAAAAAAAATAGTTCAAATGGCTCTGAGCACTATGGGACTTATCATCTGAGGTCATCAGTCCCCTAGAACTTAGAATTACTTAAACCTAACTAACCTAAGGACAACACACACATCCATGCCCGAGGCATGATTTGAACCTGCGACCGTAGCAGTCGCACGGTTCCTGACAGAAGCGCCTAGAACCGCTCGGCCACAGCGGCCGGCTGCGCTGCTGTATTCGACCATGAACGGCACCTTGTCAATGTTCTCTATGCGTTGGAAGTGTCAGTCGTTCTCAGAACACTGTTTTGTGTAGTTGTAAGTGCACTGTGTCGATGTTAAGTCAATTCGAACAGTACGCTGGTGCCTATATCGTGCGTGCTTCCGTAACCAACGTAGCCGAAATGTTCTATACAGTTTAGAGGAAAAGGAGAAGAACATCGCCCGCTAAGCCACAAAGTGGAGGAAAGTATGTGTTGATTGAACGTGAGGAATGGTCAATGAAGAAGATAGTGACAGAAAATAAGAGGAAGATAACTGCATAATCACTGCAGAATTGAATATCGCATTCGCGAACCCTGTCACAACATGACACGAAAGGAACGCCATAAGCTGGGAACTGCAGGGCGAACTGGAATTTCGATACCACTCATCAGTGATGCTAATTCTCATGGCAGGAAGAGTGGTCTTGGTACCATAAAACCGGACTATCGATCAATAGAAGAAAGTCATTTGATCGGATGAGTATTGTTGCACACTGTCTCCAGCTTCTTCCCGAGATTACGTCCAAGGAGTGAAACATAGTGGAGATTCGGTGAAGATGTGGGCAGCCATATAGTAATATTCCATGGGTCCCAGTTTTACTGTGCAAGGTAGGATTACTACCAAGGGTTATCTGACCATTTTGGCTGGTTAGGTCCATCCCCATGGTACAATGTTTGTTTCCTGGTGCTGGTGCTGTGTTCCAAGACGACAGTGCCTTGTTCACACAGCTCTAGCCGTTCAGGACTTGTTTTGTGAACAGGAGGACGAGTCGTCGCTTCTCCTCTGGCCAGCGCAGTCACCAGATCTAAACAATATTGAGCTTTTATGGCCTGCCTTGGAAAGATCGGTCCGTGATGCTATCCATCTCCATCCTCACTACTTGAGCTTGCTACTATTTGCAGGAAGAATGGGACAAGTTTCTACTGAAAACCAAAATGGACCTGTATTTATCCATTCCTAGGCCACTGGAAGGTGCTTCGAATTCTGGTCTGTCACGGCGTATTAGGTATGGTTATTGCATCCTATGTACATCGTGATTGTGGTTCATTCACAACTATCATCATATTAAGCGAGAAATGCCTCCTATTGTCCCTTCCACCTAAATAACTCGTCTGTTGTCTGCATCGATGTTGATCCAGCACAGTCTCCAATGTATTCTATCTGCGTCCTATTAGGTCAGCGCTCTTCCCTTATCTATTAGAATTTACCAGTGAACTTCCGTCGGCAACATAGTCCCGTTCAGTTAGCTTAGTTTCCTGCTCATCGCCATTTAATTTTAATTTTAGTTACTTCTAATCCTGTTTGTACCCTGATTCATTAGTTTTCCTGTATTTGCTAGTAACTCCCATAGTAAAACTGCCTACTGAGAAATTTTAACTTTCCTAAAACAAAGCTCGTGGTCTAGTGGTAGCCAGCATGACCGGTCAGGGGACTGGCCACCCACTGTAACAAAAAAAAAAAATGTCATTAGAGAATTTAGAAGAAGTCATATGAAATCCCCAAAACATTACTGACGACATAACGACGAAGGAAAGGTTGAAAGAGACAAAATAAAGTGATCATTGTTTCTGCCTCTAGATCGCGGGGTTCAGGTTTTCAATCCCCACCAGGTTGAAGGTATTCTACCCTCGGGGGCTCAGTGTTTCTGTTTCCCTAATAAGTTCATGTCGTCTCCATCGACACGTGCATCACTGGAGCATCGTCAAATAGAAAGACTTGCACTAGGAGGCCAAACAACCCCAAACAGGGTCTCCCTGACAATAATAGAGTATGACTATTTCATTTCATTTCCCTCTGTCATTTTTAATGTGTGTCACAAATTTTTGTGTAAGCAATAGGCCTACAGTCGCATTTGATGGAATATTTCTTCTAGTTACGGTCTTCAACCTCCAAATAACACTGCAGTGCTTACCAAGTTAGTCTTAACCTGTACAAGACTTATCTCTGCATACTTATTGCATCTCAGATCGACTTGAGCCTGCTCACTGTCGTCACTCCTTGGTCTCTGTCCCTCTATAACTTTCACCACACAAGCTTCTCTCCATCAACGAGTTAACTATTCCTTGATCCCATAAAATGAGTCCTCTCGACGGAGCGCTCCTTTTAGTCTATTCTTGTCACAAACCTCTTTTGTATTGAATTTTATTCAGTAATTCATCATCGATAACTCTATCTATCTATTTGTCTAATCTTCAGAATTTCTAAAACTTCAGTTGCTTTATTGGAAGCAGATTATCTTTCCATCATTTAACTGTATATTCAATGTTAACACATCCGTCTATTTCAGGAAAATCTTTCTTGCTGTTGCTACATTACATTTTTATTTTATTTATTTATTTAACATGATGCAATTAGGGCAAACAGACCATCTCTTACGTCATACCAGGGTATCACACATATGATAATTCATTTACATAATAATTACATAATAAATAACTATTTTAATATGACAAATGATATTAAAATAATCTGAGTGTCTGAAGTGACAATGTGAGTAATGAACTCATTATGAACTAATTATTTACTGTTGGCAGTACCTATACTGTTGCAGCTGCTGCGACTAAAAGCTATAACGGTATTAATAATAATTGCTATAGCAATGACAATAATAACGATAGTCGCAGTCATAAAAGTAATTTATAGTGAGACAGGAGGAGTCACCTTCTCACTCATTTTGAAATTCAATGCTACACTTTAATGTTGTTATTATACCCTCGGCATCATTTTTATTGAGGCAACCGGAAGTTATCAATATGAGCACGAACTGATGGGACCATGTTCATTGTTTATTTGTGCTGGATCTTTACAGTGGCTCTCCTTTGAATAGCATTTTCTGGACTTGAGAACAAGCAGGCAGTCTGGTTATATAACAGAAAATCTTGGAGTGGACATCTGGGGCTTGGAATCCACGTCTGGGTATTAGGAAGAGGAACATCTTGAAACCCTTGCTGGGGAAACAACAATGGACCCAAGAATTTTTCGCACCGGTGTGCAGACAATTCTTTCGGCCGAAGACGCAATAAACTGCGTACCTGGATCTACCTTTTAGGTGTCCCTTGATATCGCAGAGAAAGGGTTGCCGGAGGAAGTATGTCGCCTGGATAAGGCAATTCGACAGTTTCCTAAACTCCTAGAGATGGCAGCCATAAAAATCCGCTAGTTTCCATGTTCACCTTGGACTGGATACTATAGATGGAACCATCAAGTGGTATCGTCTCTCTGCCTGTCGATTTTTTGGGAAGCATCAGGCCTTTGGAAGAAGTTTAGGATAGAACGGAACAATTATAGCGGCTCTGAAACGGCGTCAGCTGGAACACAAAAGCACTTCTCTTAGTTAAGCCGAAGCCCCTGGTCAGATTGCTATAACATTTGACCTGTCCAGACTCTGATATCTGAGATAAATGTGTTGCTCACCTTAGGCCTAAATGGAAACTCAAAATGTGTTGCCTAAACTCGCCACTGGAAAAGCAATTTTGGATCGTAATGTCTTATCCTCCCTGCATGGAAATTTCGAGTCATTGATTGGCTGCGTCTCCAGCCAGGAAAAGAATATTATTAACATTGGTAGGGATTGTCCGGAGGGTAGAGCAGACAAGCGAGACGGAAGAAATGGCGCTCATTGAGTCTTGTCGTTGGCATGAAACCCTTCTGGGTGTGGTTACAAATGTGATATTTTCGAGTTTACCAAGGTTTGGGGAAAACGGAGGAGTGGAGAAATGTGGCCTTCTGATTCAGACTCTTAGTTGGAGAGGAGATTATGGTCTTGACTCTTGGTAAGAGAGGGTTGCTTTTGGGACACTCATCCTGTGAGTGACTTCACACTGGCATTCATCTTGACTAGGGAGCTTGTGGTGAAGTCATAGCTGAACCGACAATTTATCCTTCAGTCGTCTCAGACAACTCACTGTGGCAAGGACAATTTTATTCATATGAGCTCTGCTACCTTGATGTTGGATCTCCTTGTGTCCACTGCCGTATGAGAGACAAATTGGGCCATGGTATTACTGGGAACCAGGAGTGTCTCACTTTGGAAACTACCGAGGTTCAGGGCATCATCAGAGAGTAATTGCGATCCTTCTAACAGATCACCATTCCGTGACGTTGCATATTTCGTGGCCGCGATAACGAATTACAGGCGCCGCACATTGCTATTCTGCTGATGCTTGCGCCATGACCATCACCTGAGACAGCACTATGTGTTGAGAATCTGCTCTGGCTTGTTAGGGCAAACAGAATCACAGCCCTACCACTTGTTCTCAGCTGCACCGACGTAGAATAACTACTGTCTAGGATAAATCCATCAAATTCCATTCAGAATTAGATAATTTCAGACGGCGTTATCCATGTTTTGAGCTAGAATAAACAGATTAAACAGCTAAACCTAAGGCTTCGCCAACCAAATGCCACCCAGTGGAGTGCTAAATATTCATGGTTTCTATTTCTGTTGTTAATGACCAAGATTTATTTTTCAGCTCGTTTAACCTGTGTTATTTGTTCTATTATATGATCAACAAACTTTTGCCATTTTTATACAACATTATTTCCATATTGAAATATTAATTACCCATCAATAATCGGCTACAATAATGACGTGGCCACCATTGCACTAAATTATTTCCGAACTCAAACTTATTTCAGATTCTGATAAAAGTTATAACCTCCAGCGCAGGCTAACACCAAGAACTATCAGAGGGCAGAATCAATTTAGAAGGCACGTCGTAAACTTACAGTCACCTGCAGCCTTTCAAATCAAACCGCCACACCAGTGTGGTCTTGGAATAGTTGTACAAAACAGATGTTTTCTGATGAAGTGAGTTTTGAGGAAAGGATATTTAAGGATACTGGGAAATGAGGAGGATCTTGTTGGAAAGAAGAATGTGCTAGGGTGATGAGCGAGTATAGGCACAATGGTAATATTTATTGTTGCTTCAGCAGATATGTCATAACTGAAGATGTCATTCAGTTTTCCAATGTAATGTGAGAGTTTATTCCAGAGTCGGGTACCTTCCATGGAGAAGGACTTTCAGAAAGTGGCTGAACGATGGAGTGGGATTAACAGGGTTTGAATCTAATGCGAACGGGTATTTCTGCCAGCATGTTCAGATAAGAGCGTTAAGTTTGGGAGGAGGTATGAGGGACAATGTTTGTTGATACTTTTGCTTATGGTAGTGAATTACGATCAAGGACTCGAAGACCACTGATACAAAGAATACTGGGATTCAAAACCAGTTCTAGGCTCCATGTGGTTTTTCAGAAAGGCCTTGCAGGATAACATCGCTGTAATCAATTATTGAAAGTAAAAGTGTTTGTACAAGTTTCTTTTCCAGGTCAAGAGGAAAGAGTTTTTTGTACTTTTGTAGGGAGTGGAGTGATGCTGATGCCTTCTTGCACATTTTAGTTACGTGCTCAGTCCAATTTACTCTCACATTTTTTTCTAAGAGTGTGAAGTTGACATTTATTACATTTGCGTTAAAGATGTTAGGGCTAACGAGCCTAGAATGACCCGCCAGTAACACATGGTTTTTGGATGGATTGAGTTTTAACCTTGTGTACTGCGCCCATTTCGACAGTGTACACTGGACGGTATTGAGATTTGTCTGCAGATGTCTCCAGGTTTATCGTTTTGCATTTAGATATAAGTGGAGGTCGCCAGCGAATATGTGGTATTTTCAGTAGGACAAAACTGATGGCAAGACACTTGCGTACAATGAGAACAGTGCAGCTCGACACAACCTGCGTCAACGACCACTATGGGACTTAACATTTAAGGTTATCAGTCCCCTAACTAACCTAAGGACATCACACATATCCGAGGCAGGATTCGAACCTGTGACCGTAGCGGTCGCTCGACTCCAGACTGATGCGCCTAGAACCGCTCGGCCACAACAGCCGGCCAACATGCGTCCATTATGGCTTTATGGTGCAGGATATGAAACATTGGTGGCGGCACTTAAACTGTGAGCGGAACTATCGCATTACCCTTGGCGAGAAATTTAGGCCGCTAAGTTTGGCAAGTAAAATGTCGAAGCTGACTGTGTCATAGGGCTTAACTGTAGTCTAAGAAGCACGAATAGTGGCCTGTTTTGCATCCACGACCAGCTTCAGGTGATCTGTTTAACTTTATTCTATGTCTTCTTTTAGATTCCTTACTCTTGCCATCGAGTAATGGCAAATATTTCGTGCCTCATTTCCTAGTCTAGTTCGTCAGTATCGCCTGACTGTATCCTACTGAATTTTGTTACTCTTGATTTACTTTTAAGAATATTAAGCTCTGTTTCAGGGCACTGTCCATCCTGTTAGAACGATCTAACAAAACTATTGCTGCCTCCTGCAGATAACAATGTATCTATTGATATTGTAATTTGCTTCCTCCCGGGACTTAAATTCGTTTTCCCTGCTCTGTGTGCATTCTGAGCAATGGGAAATTTATTCTAAATACAAGTCTGCTTATTAGCAATACATAGTTCAGCATTTTTGCCATCGAAGCTACTTCTAAAAGATTGTAGATATCTCCTAAACCATCAGTGTGGGTGAAAAGAGTAAAATGAGGAAATACACAGGGGTTGCTGCGTCTTGGAACACCGCGATCTCTTAGATTCCACTGGACGCATCACAGCAGGAAAATGAAACGCGTGGCCAGGACAACTCGGAGTAAAAATTTATCAAGATCAAAGTCGCTTCGTTCTTCTCCACCTGCGGTTGAAAATCGTCACCTGATCCGGAAGGAGCAGGGCAACCAGTTAACAGTGTCAGGCAATCCCCCCAAAGCGTACGTGCCAGCTTCAAAGCGCGTCGAGGCGTGGTGGCGGCGACAGGCCATCGCGTGGCAGCTGTACAGCGAGTGGGGGCGGCGGCGGCGGCGGAGGGAGTGGCTTTCAGCGCCACCTGCAGGTGACAGCGCCGGCGTCGCCGTCGCCGCACCTTCAAAGACTCCAAAGGCGGAGCTGCGCCGCTGGCGTCAAAGCTGCCGACCGGCCGCCGGCATGTGGCGCCGGCAAAGTGGCCGGCTTACGGGCCTCCACGCCGAGTGGCCAAAGACCTAACAGCCTCAGCACAAAGTCTTCATTGTTCTCTGATCAGGCTGCCCTCTTGCCTGTCTGCACTCCCACGCGCCCACATGCTGGGCGTTTGTATAAGAATTAGCCCTCCTCCCTTTTAAATTCTCCCAGCTTTTTTCTTCGTTATTCCCTCCTTCCCTCTGTTAGTCACTGTGAGGTGCGTTTATGGTCAAGCCTCGTTGCTTACGTGTCACCGGCACAGCTCACTAAGTTTTACAGTTCTTTTACACGGAGACCGAGGATCCAGACACCACACTTGCTAGGTGGCAGCCTTTAAATCGGCCACGGTACGGTAGTATACGTCGGACCCGCGTGTCGCCACTGTCAGTGATTGCAGACCGAGCGCCGCCACACGGCAGGTCTAGAGAGACTTCCTAGCACTCGCCCCAGTTGTACAGCCGACTTTGCTAGCTATGGTTCACTGACAAATTACAGTCTCATTTGCCGAGACTATAGTTAGCATAGCCTTCAGCTACGTCATTTGCTACGACCTAGCAAGGCGCCATTATCATTTGCTATTTATCTTGTGATGCATGTACCGTCAGACCGATGTTCACCAATTATGGATTAAAGTTAAGTATTCCAGCAGCTACGTACTTTCTTGATAGTATAACTCCTTTAACTGTTCAAGACCTCACGCCAGCTTGCGTGAGCTTAAACGCGTGCATTTCGGCTACCCGTCACTGTGGATTGGCTGTCTTGCCAGTCCACAACAGAAGGTGTACTGAACCACATCACATCAGTATTTGCGTCATTTGCGGACTAACATTTATAGCTGTTACAAGCCGTATGCTTTTACGTTGGTTCGTACAGCAAGCTGCCGTCAGTGGTATTTGGAGTGGATTGATCGCTATCTAACACTCTGTTTCTCGCGACAACACTGAGGTACTCTTGGCACAAAAATCTAATTAAATTGCTCCTGCCCTATCTATCTGTTCTTTAACAAATGAATCCCGGTTGGTTATAGGGACTAATCCCAGTTAAAGAAGAAAAAGAGGGTTCAATTAACAATATTAATTATAAAATAAAAAGAAAAGTGCAAAAAAGACAACATGGAATCCTAACAAATGTACAGTTATAAATCCTGCTATTTACTCTATCCAAGACTGGCACAACACTTAGCTGTCTAAATACGTCCCCTGTTAGGTTCGTTAAGAACAGTGCAAAGGTTGATACTGTTAACCCTTTATTAGTTCTAACAACCGTCTAAGTTGGCTTAAACGATGAAAAACTCAGAGATACGAACTATTGGAATCGTACGTTCTTAACTTTACTGTTCCCTATACTACCTCGACACGCCAGTATCACCCAAGTGATCAGCAAAGTGTGGATCTTCGGCGTCGTGACTGGCGGCGCCATGGAGATGCAGCGTGGCGTCCAGAATATAAATAAGGCTACAAAATGGGCGTATTATTGGCGTCCGAAAACTCCTATGGTTGAAAATACTCAGTTATAGCAATCGTTTACGAGACTCTGCAGTCTGCTTGCCTACACTGGCCAGGAGCAGAACTGTATCTCTAGTGCACGAGCATAAATGAACACTTCTCAATATTAACAGAGCCACAATGAAGTACCAACCTTTTCCCCTCACCACAGAGAGGCAAATTTCTCGTACTTCAAGTAGTATAATCAGCACCGTACTAAGTAAGTCAGAGACTGGCCACGGACACGTTGCCAGCAACGTCTCAGGACAGCCTTCCTCTGTGACTGTCCGCTCGCCTCCTCTCACTAGACTCTCCACGCTCGCTTGCAAGTCTCCGTTACTCCAGTGTCCGTTCCGAACACAGCCAAACATGGCTCTCCATTCTAAACGATTTCCTTCCACCCTTGTAAGATGTCAAACAGCTCACCAGCCTACACAGCGCTTCCATAACCTTAGACATGTCTCTCGAAAGATTCAAGCAAACGCATACTCAGACGTCCGACCAATGGCATCATTTCACAGCTTCACTTTGGAGCGATACGGCCAGCGGCTACACGGTCATCGAACTGTAACTGCAACCTGCCCTGGTCCGACTTCACTGGGACAGCTCTCAATGTCAGCTTCCGTGGAGAAGGTGGGGGGCCTTCGCTGCCCACAGTCCGTAGGAACGCTCCCTGCCTCTTCATTGCTATGGCCAGCGAAAAATTTATTTTTCCAACAGCATACAATTTTATTTTGTTAGGTAAAAATTAGCCAGTATCAGTCATTTCAGGGAATAAAGTGACAACTCTCCTGATAAGTCTAACATATACGGTTACCAAAATACCGACGCCTTACGGTACCTCCAAGTACGTGTGGCAAGAGCAAGCCATTAAAGCTGATCTACATCTACATCTACATCCATACTCCGCAAGCCACTATAGGTTCTTCCTTCAGTTCCGGTCTCGTATTGTTCGTGGAAAGAAAGATTGTCGGTATGTCTCTGTGTGGTCTCTGATCTGTCTGATTTTATCCTCATGGTCTCTTCGCGAGATATACGTAGGAGGGAGCCATATACTGCTTGACTCCTCGGTGAACGTATGTTCTCGAAACTTCAACAAAAGCCCGTACTGAGCGTCTCTCCTACACAGTCTTCCACTGGAGTTTATCTATCATCTCCGTAACGCTTTCGCGATTACTGAATGATCCTGTAACGAAGCGCGCTGCTCTCCGTTGGATCTTCTCTATCTACTCTATCAACCCTATCTGGTACGGATCCCACACTGGTGATCAGTATTCAAGCAGTGGTCGAACAAGTGTACAGTAAACTCTTCCTTTATTTTCGGATTGCATTTCCTTAGGATTCTTTCAATGAATCTCAGTCCGGCATCTGCTTTACCGGAGATCAACTTTATATTTTTATTCCATTTTAAATCACTCCTAATGTCTACTCCCAGATAATTTATGGAATTAACTGCTTTCAGTTGCTGACCTGCTATATTGTAGCTAAATGATACAGCATTTTTCTTTCTATGTATTCGCAGCACATTACACTTGTCTACATTGAGATTCAATTGCCATTCCCTGCACCATGCGTCAATTCGTTGCAGATCCTCCTGCATTTCAGTACAATTTTCCATGGTTAAAACCTCTCGATATACTACAGCATCATCCGCAAAAAGCCTCAGTGAACTTTCCTCTAGGCAACAGGCCAGGTATTGAAGTGCAAATGCAAGGATGCAAAACGGTTAGTCTAAACTGACAGGCGTAATCCAGTCAGTCATACAGTTACGACCCTCCCAAAACATAGGTCATGAAGTCGGTTAGGAGTTTGTGGAAAGACTTTGTCTCAGAGAAGAAACAATATTGCACCTATATACGTTACACCCTGTATTTTCGTTAGATTTGATCAAATTCACACACGTACACACACACACACACACACACACACACACACACACACACACACACACACACACACACACACTACGGTGGCGTGGTTCTCGCCTAGACAACAAGGTCCGACTCACCTTTCTGTGGTCTCTTCTACAGTACACACTTTCCTTAAAGAAACGAACATTGCTCTCTCGGCTAGAGAAGATGTAGTGGAAACCAGCAGCATTAAACGTATCTATATGGTGCAAAACTGTTTTTCTGGTTCGTCGTTTTCCCGTAATACAAAATTAAAGAAAGCTTCGAATGAAAATTTCGATATACGGTCTCTCCCTGAATACAGTTTCAGCTGCCAAGTCTCTACTATTTTAGATTTTTAATTATAACATACACACGTAAGCACAACAACCTGATACAGGAAAATTACACAAAGCGTGTCTGTGAATCGAGTGCTCCCTCAGCATTTTACAAACTGTTCACTAAGAATTATTAACTCTAGGTTACGTGCAGGTTTTAGATTACTCGTTGGTGGTAAACGTTCAAAAATAAGATCCTGAATTTGCACATTGATCTCCACTGTTCGTCTGTAAATATTTTCCGGCGCTACATGATCTTACATTTTGCTTCCAAGTGCAAGTCAGGACCGCCTTACTGGTGCCCTTACTTTTTCTAAACCCAACTTATCGTCGTCTAACAGATCCTGGACTTTCGTTTCCATTCTTCCGTATACCATTCTTGTCAGCAGCTTCGACGCATGAGCTGTTAAACAGGTTGTGCGGTACTTTTCGCACTTACCTGCCATTGCTATCTTTGTGTGGATGATGTTTCTTCCGAAAGTCTGATGATACGTAGGCAATCTCAGACAACCTTCATCTACACCTACGTCATAGTCAATAAGCCACCGAACGGTGTGTGGTGGAGGGTACTTCATGTACATCACTAACTGATCTCCCTTTACCCGTTCCACTCGTAAATGCGCTGTGGAAAGAATAATTGTCGGTCGAGCCCTGGTTAACTCTGACTTTTCGAGTACATGAATTACATCTCAACATGGATTGTAGTTTCTTTGCCACTTCACCTAATGATTTTAGAAATTCCGACGGATATTTCATACACGTTCTCCCTTCTTTGACCTTCAGTCTTCCCAAAAATTACATTACAGAAACAGTCACCCAAATGACTAGTACGAACTGCTAACGCTAAGAGCAAGCCTTTCATCATCACGACAAATCTATCACAGACAATAGTCATCCAGCTGTCTATTACGATCTGCTAACTCAACTCCAAATAGACTTCCATAAGCCCAACATGACATGAATTTAATTATCGACAAAAACAAAACTTCCTTATACAACAACTGTTAAAGTACATTTTATTGCACAGATACTCATTACAAGCTAAGCGGAAAGCAATAAATTTAAATTATTGGTATACAAAATAGGTGATTTTGTTTGCTACGCTCTTACATAACCAGGATAACTACTTTTCCTGATTGTGACGTAAGTTTCACCGTATTATATTTTCAGATAATGAGTTCCCAATATTATATGATCTTAAATAAACGAATGCAGAAGCTTAAATTTATATTACTCGAACTGGAAAATAATTTACTTTTACTCTTATCTTATGTTGTAGTTGCCGATACCGAAAAATATCAGTAAGTTCATATAAAATTGTAGACTCTATCAAGTGACAAACTGCAAATTTCAACGACGTGATTCGTAGTAGGAACATCAGCAGTCAAGGTGGAATTGTGATTACGTAATTGGTCACTTTGCCAAAAATAAGTGTCAATGAGAAGGTTTCTAGGTGTTATGTTATTTGCAATATGTTAATATCTGTATTCGTGATTTCGCATTAAAATCATTTAATTGTTCTCTTATCTGTCTCTGAATAAACTGCATTGCTCCGATTCGCTCCTTCGTTACTCCAAGATGAGTATTGTTCTTGTGTTTCCTTCCATCTTACCCAGTTCACATTCGGAAAGCGATGCGAAACGCGACACCACTCAAGTCCACTTTGTCACATCCCACTTTCCTTTTCACAGAACCAGTATGACTTCTAAACACATAGTCCATTATATGTTTCTTTAAAGTAATTTCACTATAGATTAAATTTCTTGTACCATTAAATCATATTATTTGTCGGGGAAGAAATATATGTATGGATACTGAAAACCTGAAAAGTAGAAAACTCACTAGTGGTGAAAGAGTGGGGAGTGGGAGTGACCTAATGTCCTTTGTCTGCGGCATTGCCGTCGGTAAGTCCTGCCCTGAATAGGGAGAGCTTAAGTGATTCACTTCACACTGAATTTTAGCGTCGTTTCACAAGAGCTGGGCTTTGTCTGAGGCCCTCTGTAATCCTCGTGTGGCTTGTAAAGTGAACCACCACTACTCGTGTTACACAGTCAGACGGATGCCTTCTGGCGCGAGTCGTGTGCTCCCATGCCTCCTCCTTTGCACGCACTTGCGTACACACAGTCAAGTCGGGGGCTCTAATGTTACTGCCCACTGTCCACGTTTTATGTACGCTACAGTAAAGAGTCTTCGTGGCTGTAGTGACTGTATGAAAAGGGGTTCCCGGGTTCGATTCCCGGCGGGGACAGGGATTTTCTCTGCCTCGTGATGACTGGGTGTTATGTCCTGTCCTTAGGTTAGTTAGGTTTAAGTAGTTCTAAGTTCTAGGGGACTGATGACCATAGATGTTAAGTCCCATAGTGCTCAGACCCCTTTTTTTTTTTATTAAACGTAGTGAGCGGTACCGCAGTTTAGGCCGGTACTGTGTCACTGCTCCATAATAACTCAGATAAGTTAAGAAAGGCTAACATTTGAAATGAAATATGTACATTATATAACAGTAAATTTCACACCATGCCACACAGGAGAAGATATCATAGGTAAGAACCTTTAAAAAAAATTGTTTGGATTACAAACATATACTGGTGATGTCTCTTTCTGTGTTACGAGACGCCAATAGGACGAAAATTTTCCTCATTGATCTGTACAATTTTTCAGGATTAAGTTCTTGAGTAATACTACTCATGCCATTAAAAGTATTCACTTTTGCTCACGAACTTTTCAGGTAAATTACACCAAACAGTTCTCGCTGCATTCGACGTCAAGTTTGTCAGATTCTGAATTTTTGGAACAATAACACATTAAATCAGTTCCGACTATGAACAAAACTGTGAACCACTGCATCACATATTTAGATGGTTCAAAATGGTTCAAATGGCTCTGAGCACTATGGGACTGAACATCTATGGTCATCAGTCCCCTAGAACTTAGAACTACTTAAACCTAACTAACCTAAGGACAGCACACAACACCCAGCCATCACGAGGCAGAGAAAATCCCTGACCCCGCCGGGAATCGAACCCGGGAACCCGGGACATATTTAGATGACTTCCGCAGTCTTAAGGAAAACATCTACTGGCCGGTGACGCAATACAATCGCGAACAAGCCTAATGCTTCATCTTCACCAAGAATAAATGTCATCTCTAGCTTTGTGATGTACGGCAGTGGGTACTGGCTGTAATATCTCAAATACTCCGCGCCGAAGACCGACTGCATGAAGCCGTAAGCTGTAGGGATGGTTGTTACCGCTGAAACAACCAGTTTTTGGCCTGGACTGTGCTTTAAGTTTCCAGTTTAACCTGACTGTTATAACCACTCAAAATATCCGTTTTCTGAAGTAACCGATTTTCGGTTCTTTATTGCTGTTACTTCCGAACAAAGATCCTCGGCAGTGATCGGTCTCATCTCATTGTCTTCAGCAAAGGCTGCGAAGAGGACGAAGACGGGAGCGGCGATAGAAAGAGTGGAAGGGTCACAAGCTGGTGACTTCCTTGTATCGTCACTTTTGGATGGTATCAATTTTTCACCCTGAAGCTACCACAAAATTTTGAGTCTATAGCATGTCTACAAAATTATTGGTATGTGAAGCAAATTTATCTTTTCTTCCAAGGAACATTGCAGACGTTTTCTCTTTACATGACGTCACCAATCTGCAATGCATCCACCCTGTTTTAACATAAAGCAAATGAGGCATTTTACTTTACTGCTACCGCACTTCGTAAAACGCTTTCAAACTATGGATGGTACCAACCTGCATTGTAACTGATTCTCGAGGATGGCAGCGAAAAACTACCTTGTAGACCATGTGGGGCAAGTCCTGCACACTGCAGGTACTCGTGTAGCGACTAAAAGGCCACCCCACAGGACAAAAGGTACATTATTTGCTTCTACAGTGCTGTACAGATCCTTACGCCATGTCTTTGTTGCTAGTTGCTAAAGGGGCTCTCACATACTCAGTATTAATTGCGCAGTAATACTGCGCCAATATGCTGCTCGAGAGCGCGAGGCCATGAGAGGCACAATACTACTGCGCAGTGCTCATGCCCTGGACGCGTCAGTTAGAACTCTTGTCTTCGTAGCGAAGATGCCGGCGCTCGAAGCACTACGTCTACGGTTACCATATCTAGCTGGGACCACGTTGAGACACTCCGAGAAGGACTTGTAGAAATGAAGAAAAAAATTTATTTACTTTAATTGCATTTTATTAAGAAAACACTTACATGGAACGTGTTGCGACAGAAGTAGTTGGTACGCAATATTTTTCGGAAGATTTCACCTTTTTCAGCAAGTCTTTTTTCCCCTTCACGTATTTATAAAACTCCATGCAAGATAGCTTGTAGTTAAACTGGCACTGAGAGATTGATTCCTAAGCCCCTGACAGCAGTCACTTTCTTTCATCAGTCCACCAGGCCGACAGTAGCGAAAATACTCTTTCAACAGTGGCAGTGTGCACGGGAGTAGAAAATAAATACTCTCATTGTTTTAGCAGTTGGCATTTGCTTTCAGGATTCTCGGTTTCCTGAAGAAAGTAAATCCACTTTTCCTTCATGAAGTGCTTAGACGTCTATCCTTCCGAGTGACGCTTAGTTTCTGAAAAGCTCTTCAGATACATTTACACCTGAAAACAACTGTCGACTGAAATCTTCACAACATTTTTAGTCAGATATATATTTGTGTTTTCAGTCATCACTGAATCTGGGGTTTCAGATAGTACCATCCAGTCAAATATTTGATATTAGTCAAAAGAACTAGTCCATTTCTAAAAGGAATGAAATGCAGTGGTATAGAAAACGATTGTCTCTTCCTCAAATTTCGAAATGAAATTAATTATTTTTTGCTTAGAGTCATATTCATCTTCGTTTGAATCCCAATAAAACTGGCAGTCTCCTTTTCGTTCAGACATCTTTGAGTGTCGATTAATATATTTCTTATTTCAGTTAACGAGACTTTCTACACTTTTTCAAACACAACCAAATCTGAATGCAGAAACAAGAAGAAAATTCCACTGATCGGACTACTGAAAAACTCTAAAATTATTTTAGGTGGCCGGTCATCGATGTCAAAAAATTGTTTTAATCGAATCCAAAGCTTAATAAATCTGTCAACTGCGGGTATTAACGACAGCCACCTTGTTTTTGTGTGAGACAGAAGAATCAGATGATTGACGTCAACGTATAAGCAGAACTCTTTCAGATTCTCTGTCCTTACACTGTATATTGAAAAATAATTAAATATTTATATTACGATAGTTTCAATGTCGACAGTTCAGACTCCAGCAGTGTATGATATAGTATTGTGGAGAATGTGAACAGAGCATCCATCTCCTTCTACATTTTCTCCTAGCTCTCCTCTAATTTGGTGAAACACTTTCCACTGGCCACGTCGATGTAGCCCGCCGAATTTGGTACTGGAAACGTCTTCACAAAAAGCGAGTAAATTATCTAATGGAATATGCAGTTGTGTTAAAGTGTCTAGACAAAACTTTGCAACGGCCTTAGACGTTTCGGTATTCAATGAATCAAACTTCAGCATCTTCTGTTGGATTCCGTTAATTTCAGTAAAGTATTGAACAACCAAAGGAAACATCGTTTCAGCCTTGTGGTTCGATGCGTAGGTGCCTATGCCGTAAATTGAAGGTTCTTGGAATTGTATTATGCATTCGGACATGGAGTGTGGCGCGAGAATATTTTTAACAATCTCTGTGGCTTTGGTCCTGGCTGTAGACTGCCTTCCGTACATCTCAGATCAAATTGCAATAATGGCTTCAGTGTCTGAAGTAAACTTTTGGTGGCTTATAGTGTAGGATCGTCATGGCCATTCATTACTGTGTGTAGGTGTTCCTTACATTCTGCGCAAACGAGTTATGGAAAAAAAATAGATCAGTCGATGCTCTAAGGCACTATGACTTTAGGCCTACTTTGTCATGTTGTGACTTTCCAAGTATGTTGTATCAAATACGTGTTGTTACGTATATTTTATGTAATATATAATCCAACTATGTTTTTCAAAGGCTAAGTTCTCGTTGATTTTTCTCACAGAAAATCCAGCTGAACCGGGAAATCTCAGTGGAGCGATGAAGCCAGAAATTGCTTTCTTGAAGGTATCACTGGTGGTCAGGCTATCGACTCTGATTTAGAAGAAGATAGTGATCCCAAGAATGCGACTGGCTGGTGTCAGCACAAGATTGTCAGCAGACAATGACGATCAATATGAGCAATCTCTCACCACTGCACTGCATTGCATGGAAGAATGAGATTCAAATTAAGACTATAATAAGGTGAAGTAGCAACTGATCTTCCTCAAGAGAGTGAAATGAGAAGTTAGGATGGTGTATCTGATGCTGTTAATGATGTTTCCAGTGGTGACAACAGTATTACATTCCCATTTGTCAAAAACTGCAGCAATACGTCAAACCTTTTCCCTATTTCATTTCATTCAGCCACACGCGACAAATTTCTCAGATGATTTAACGTCACCACTACATATTTTTCTAGGCTGTGTGAAACCTAGGTTGGAAACAACTGTAAAAGAGTCAAATCTGTAAGCTCAACAGAGAGGTGTTGATTTATGTATTTCTGTTACTGAAGTGCAGGCCTACCTTGGGGTACTGATAGTGACAGGTTAACATGTTTCACCACAGTCTATACTGGTAAGTTGGTGATGATTTTAGTGTGCTACAGATTTCTAAGGTAATGTCACTGAACAGGTTTCTCAAAATTGTGGAAACCTTCATACCATTGACAATAAAAATGAGACGAAGAGGTAACCAAGACTTTCACAAGATGTAGAAAATTAGCGTTTGATTAAACATCTTAATAAGGTTTTAAAAAGTGTTTTCAGTTCTAGTAGGTGCTTGTCTGTAAACGAGTGAATGGTCGGTTTCTGAGGTAGTTCGTCTTGCCGGTCGGAGTGGCCGAGCGGTTCTAGGCGCTACAGTCTGGAACCGCTCTACCGCTACGGTCGCAGGTTCGAATCCTGCCTCGGGCATGGATGTGTGTGATGACCTTAGGTTACTTAGGTTTAAGTAGTTCTAAGTTCTAGGGGACTGATGACCTCGGCAGTTAAGTCCCATAGTGCTCAGAGACATTTGAACCATTTAGTAGTTCCTCTTGGAGACTATGTACGCCTATGAAGCCTGTCAAGCATTATTGCGTGCCATGAGCACTCAGCACTCAGTTAGAGGGTTTCACATAGCATGTGAGGTACATGAAGTTAAAAGTGCAGAAATTAATAACTTTACCATGAAGAAATTTACCATGAAGAAGTAATGCTAAGGTTGACAAATGAGTTCCAGGCAAATGTTAACTGAGTCTACTGGGTCTCCTTTGACATATTTTTTTCAGCGTACGATTATTTCAAAATGTAGGCCCTCGGAGACCACTTGCATCTGGAACTATGCAGACAAGCAGAAAACTTTACCCAAAATATATTTT
Organism: Schistocerca piceifrons; assembly: GCF_021461385.2. Taxonomy (NCBI): domain Eukaryota; kingdom Metazoa; phylum Arthropoda; class Insecta; order Orthoptera; family Acrididae; genus Schistocerca; species Schistocerca piceifrons. The sequence goes on along the minus strand of NC_060141.1, from coordinate 599,480,855 downwards.
GTGCAAAGATACTCACCTAAAAATGGGAGGGAGTCATTTTACTGCAGCAGGACAGGTATCAGTTTTTACATGGGAGGATAGAGACAATAAATGTTTTGTAGTTGGATCAACTATGCTGTTGGCAGGAGGAAAAAGTCAAGGGAGAAGAATGACATTCCATTTACTTTTTTTATACATTATTACAACTAATACGTGGGGTGGGTCTACCTGTTTGATGAACTTAGGTCTCGCTACTCTATTTCCTGGAAGTCTAGGAGACGCTGAGTGTAAGTGTTCTACTTTCTCACAGATTCTGCTATTGTGAGCTCATATACTACATACAAGGCAACTACGCAACATGCAGAGAACAGCCGATGACACATATGAGCTTCAATAATCTGATCGCAGATGAGCTGATACGATGTTATAGCAGTTGGGTGCAGAAAGGGAGTAGACCAAATGCTCCAGTAGCAAATTCAAGTCACAATATGAAAAAGAAGAGTGGCACAGCCATAAAATCATTCAGGGTATTTACTGATTTTTACAATCATTTACCATCCACGGTTAGTTACAGAAGATATGCTTATTGCGGTACAAAGAAAGTTGTCAAAAGGTCTATTATTTGCAAATCTTGTGAAATGGCCTAGTATTTAGATTGTTTTGTACCATTTCATGGTTAGTTTTCTTTAGGATTTTACTTGTGCTGTGATAAATGCAATGTGGTATTAAGAGAATTTTTGATACAGTAATTTTTTTGCTTAAAATTTAGATTAAATTATATCAGCAATTAAGCAGTGTGCCCTTTTTTACTCTGAATAAATAAACCAGAATGAGTAAAGACTAGTTCAGAAGAAGGTGTCCATATATTTGGACACTTAGTACATGTCGCTCTAAGGGAACAGTGGCTAAATATTAACCACCTAATACTGAGAAAACTAGGGATTATATTCACTAGGAATTTGCAGCTTATAATACAACATGTAACTTAGAATAAAATTTTCCAAAAACAGTATATCTGAATTTAAAAGAAATAATTGTCCCATCCAGAGATAAACGTGGTGGATAAGACTCTGGCCTGTGAGTGGTAAGGGGTTAAATATTTTTACATCTCTGTAATCACCTTCAGTAGATTGCTTAAACACTCACTTTCGCTCTCAGATGGTCAGCTACTTTTGTGTAATAGTATTGAGCAACAGATCTTTAGTGTTTGCTATCAAAATAATGCTGATCATTTACAGTTTCTACAGTAAATCAGTATTTCAAAGCAATGGAAATGTTGCGAATAAATTTTACTCGTTTTTACAAAGAAATATATTTAAAAACTAAAATTTTAGAACTGCTACCATGGCATACTTATATGTCAGTTTTTTTCATTGGTTAGTAACAAAAAATTGATAAAATCTATTATAACCGAGACCAAACAAATTACGAAACAAATTACGCTTTAGCACATGCCCTTTTATTCTACCCCTTGTACTTCTCAGTGTTCTCCGTATGCTTCTTTCCTCTCCGATTCTGCGCAGAACCTCCTCTCATTTTTCTTTAGCAGTCCATCTACAGTTCAACATCTTCCTATTGCACCAACAACAAAAACGCTTCGAGTTTCTTTTGAGGTTTTCCTACGGTCCAAGATTGACTTCAATGTACTGCTTCGCTCTAAAAGAACATTATCTAGAAATTTCTTCCTGTAATTAGCGGCGATGTTTCATGCTACTATACTTCCAACGTTGTCTTTGCCTGTGTTAGTCTGCCTTTTATGTCCTAGATTCGTTATCATTTTCCATTTCAAGGTACCGTAATTTCTTCGCTTCGCTTCGCTGGTTATCATTCTTAATTTTTCTGTAAGTCCATCTTTATACAGATTGTTGCGGTATTTCGTCTTTTAAATAGAGAATCACGAATCAAAACACCTTTCAGCTGTCTAAATTTCCAGTTGTTATTTTATTTGAGCCGAAACTTGTTGCGCAAATAAAATAACAGTTGCAAATGTAGACTGCTGAAAAGTGTTTTGATTCAACGCTCAATTATTGGTGTTTGGTTTATCGCTAATCTTATTTCCGCTACTTCATTACTTTCGTCACCCTCAACCCATATGCTGACCACATCCGACTGTTTATTCAATTCAAAACGGCATCCATTCAACCGATCTCGTAAACAGTGAGTTTTCACTGAGAAGAGGAATGTCATCGCGAATTTCGTCACTGATATTATTTCACTCTGTATATTAATCCCACTCTTAAACCTTTCATTACTTCTTCGACGAATGAATTGAAAAGAGGAGATATAACACGGGTGCTATGTCTTACAAATTTTTCAGTCTCAGGATTTAGCTCTTGTTTTACGTAGTAACTGTTCCATTTTCCTTTTGGTACACTTGCATGTTGCCCGTCTATTCTTACAGCTTATTCCTATTTTACTGAAAATTACGAACATCTCACGATATTTTACATCGTCGCACACTTTTTCTAGGTCGACAGATGCTACTAAAGCGCCTTGATTTTGCTTAATTCCTGCCTCTGTTATCACTCGCAACGTCATAACTGCCTCTCTGGTCCCTTACCTTTCCGAAAACAACATGATCGCCATCTAATAAATCATACATTTGCCTTTCCATTCTTCTATATATTATTCTTGCTACCAAATTGGATTCATAAGCGTTTATGGTGATCGTTCAATAATTCTCGCACTTGTTTCACATTTTTATCTTTGTTATTGTGTGGATGACGTTTTCCGACAGTCTGATGGTATGTCTACAGTTTCACCTCCTTGAATAGTTGTTTTGGTGGTAGCTCCACTAAAGATTTTAGAAACTGCGAAGAAATGTTATAAAAGCTAAAAACCTTACTAGATCGTAATTCTTTATAAGTGCTTTTAAAGTCATTCTGTAGCACTGGATCACCTGTCTCTCACAAGCCGACTCTCATTTCTTCTCTCAGCATGTCATACGACAGTCCATCGTAGAGGCTTTCAGTGTATTCTTTCCACCTGTCAGCTCTATCCTTTGCATTTAACAATGGACCTGATGCATTTGCTTTTAATGTTACCAAAGGTTGTGAAGGGTCTCTACATGAGCATCTTCTTGATTTTGCCTGACATTTAACTTAAAGTTGCCACCTCTGGCACCTCAAATCTGGGTACAAATTGTCAACTACATAAAAAAAGACTGAGCAGCTGAGTGTGTCTACAGTGACCACAATGAATATTATCTTCGTTTCACCGCACATTTCACTAAGATTTTTCGTAATTATCGGAGCCCCACACGAGTATTCAATACATTTACGTGCAGTATGTAAGACCTCACTTACTTTCCTCCGTTCTCATTGTAGTGTCCTGCAGTAGGCAGGATAGAAGTAACAGTTAATTTCAACATACTCTATTATAATTAAAGAAAAACACCTTCTTGGCATACACTAAGTGTCAAACGCAAGAACAAACAGAAAAAGACCTCACAACTCTTGTGGGGGCAAACCAGGTATGGAAACGAGAGAATAGAAGAGAATATTCACCAAAATCTACACAAGGAAATACAAAATACAGCGTGCTACTAGAATGCTACGGCGAGTGAATACAATGCTAGGGCCGGCGTAAGTACCGGCTGAAGCTGTTCCTAGCAGTTGGTAAACACTGCCGGTTTGATGGTCTAGGCGTGCTTATAAAGCCAGGTCGGCGGAGTTCTACATCAGTCATATGAGTTCCGATTGGTGGAACACTGTCACATGTTGTCTAGCGAAGTAGTTCCGTGTATATTTGGAAAGTCTGTTACTGTCTCTGTCCGCTGGCGGTGTTTCTCTCCGCGCTCCTGAAAAGTGGACGACAACCCATCTTTCGTGTCTGTTCTGCGGGCCCTCCAACAGTAAGTTGCCGCTACGACGTTCATGATGATTGAAAAGCATGAATGAGAGTATACAAAAGAAATTTTCATTACGTAGATGTGTGGGAGTAAAAGTAGCCTGCGACCATGACAGAACAGCCAACACTATAAAGCACATAAAAGGTAGGAAAGACGTTTCCGTTTGCCTGTGACGAAGCTCTTGTATAGGTTGGTACCATACAACAAGGAGATCTCTGGGCACTTCCGGAGGAACAGAACGAAAGGATTCCAAAAGCATTCACTCGGCAGTGTTCTGGAAGGCGCAAGACGGGTGAAACCAACTAAGTGAGAGTGTTACTCTTCAAACTTAATTCATTATCTTATTTTTATAATTTCAGCACCAGTGAAAATTAACGTCTCGCTCTCATCACTCATTGCTCGTTGAGAAGTGTATGGTGTTTTTCTCACTAATTCCGGAACATTATAACCAGCTGCACCTAGCCACACATACAAGCTCTACCTCTGTTCAGACATGTGGATTCGTGATGTATCTTCTCACTTTAGTCCGACTTAGTTGGTTTGTGATTTCACCAGTAAAGTATAAATGACCTGAGTTCTGAAACTTCGCAAGTTTCAGTTTCCATTAGTAATCTAGTTTCCACGTGTCTTTGTTGTCTCACTACGTGTTAAGTACGGATCTGAGTGCCTCAAGTTCGCAGATCGTGTCTCATAGTAATGTATCCTGCCCCATTTGCTTAATTATTCTGAATTTTACCACACCTTTTATGCACAATTTTTATTTGTGACGACGATGTGTTCGCAAATTGTGAGAATCGTTACATGTAGCAGCTACTGGTTCTTGGGGTAAAACTTCCAAATTGGTTTCAAAAATTCGTGTATGGGGAGATTATTAACTGTTTGCTTTTATCGATGAATTCTTGTTTACTTGCTTCGTACACTCATGCAAGGAAATGACCGTTTGCCAACCACATGCATACTGGCGAAATTTTTCTTCATTTTTATATTTATCTTGAATCTCTATGATATCTGTGTATGTACGGAAACGTGGTCATTGAAAGATTCCTCTGACCCTTCCATAATTGATAATAAATCGTATTGGGGTCTCCAAGACGCCATTCTACACTCCTGGAAATGGAAAAAAGAACACATTGACACCGGTGTGTCAGACCCACCATACTTGCTCCGGACACTGCGAGAGGGCTGTACAAGCAATGATCACACGCACGGCACAGCGGACACACCAGGAACCGCGGTGTTGGCCGTCGAATGGCGCTAGCTGCGCAGCATTTGTGCACCGCCGCCGTCAGTGTCAGCTAGTTTGCCGTGGCATACGGAGCTCCATCGCAGTCTTTAACACTGGTAGCATGCCGCGACAGCGTGGACGTGAACCGTATGTGCAGTTGACGGACTTTGAGCGAGGGCGTATAGTGGGCATGCGGGAGGCCGGGTGGACGTACCGCCGAATTGCTCAACACGTGGGGCGTGAGGTCTCCACAGTTGTCGCCAGTGGTCGGCGGAAGGTGCCAAGACCGTAGGATCCTACGCAGTGCCGTAGGGGACCGCACCGCCACTTCCCAGCAAATTAGGGACACTGTTGCTCCTGGGGTATCGGCGAGGACCATTCGCAACCGTCTCCATGAGGCTGGGCTACGGTCCCGCACACCGTTAGGCCGTCTTCCGCTCACGCCCCAACATCGTGCAGCCCGCCTCCAGTGGTGTCGCGACAGGCGTGAATGGAGGGACGAATGGAGACGTGTCGTCTTCAGCGATGAGAGTCGCTTCTGCCTTGGTGCCAATGATGGTCGTATGCGTGTTTGGCGCCGTGCAGGTGAGCGCCACAATCAGGACTGCATACGACCGAGGCACACAGGGCCAACACCCGGCATCATGGTGTGGGGAGCGATCTTCTACACTGGCCGTACACCACTGGTGATCGTCGAAGGGACACTGAATTGTGCACGGTACATCGAAACCGTCATCGAACCCATCGTTCTACCATTCCTAGACCCGCAAGGGAACTTGCTGTTCCAACAGGACAATGCACGTCCGCATGTATCCCGTGCCACCCAACGTGCTCTAGAAGGTGTAAGTCAACTACCCTGGCCAGCAAGATCTCCGGATCTGTCCCCCATTGAGCATGTTTGGGACTGGATGAAGCGTCGTCTCACGCGGTCTGCACGTCCAGCACGAACGCTGGTCCAACTGAGGCGCCAGGTGGAAATGGCATGGCAAGCCGTTCCACAGGACTACATCCAGCATCCCTACGATCGTCTCCATGGGAGAATAGCAGCCTGCATTGCTGCGAAAGGTGGATATACACTGTACTAGTGCCGACATTGTGCATGCTCTGTTGCCTGTGTCTATGTGCCTGTGGTTCTGTCAGTGTGATCATGTGATGTATCTGACCCCAGGAATGTGTCAATAAGGTTTCCCCTTCCTGGGACAATGAATTCACGGTGTTCTTATTTCAATTTCCAGGAGTGTATTTGTGATTTTGTAACTTAGGCGAGGGTGTTATGAAGAACAATAACCATCAACTATTTATTAGATGTTTAGTTTATTAGTTTGTTCAGTCGTTCTTCAATAAACGTGATATTTTTACCAAACCACATACTTACCTATTCCCTCACAAACTTCCATTTTTTACGTCCTTCTGGTATCCGTTGTGAAACAGATGAATTTAGTCAAGTTATTTATTTAATATTTATTCAGTTATCATAAATGTGCAGATCTGGCTACTCAGTTCATTTAAACAGCAAAGGATTTTCTTTCATACATATCCAGATACCGTCTTCGCACTTTCCATGTTAATAGATACCTCATTTTGATGGGCACCTTCATCACGATTACCGATCCGCAATCCGATCTATCACGTAGACATATCCTTTAGTTGTTTTGACTGTTCTATATGCTGAATCTCTCCTTCCAACGACAATATCTTTTCGGATTTCCTCGCGTTTTTGTTGTAGCGATTTCGCCTTGACTTCTCTGCACTTCCTCCTTATTTCAGTCCTAAGTTATTTCCGGAGCTTTATTCTTGTCTTTTCCTAAGCATTTTTCTATTTACTTCTTTCGTATGTAAACAGAATTATTTCTTCTACTACAGAATTTTTTTTACTATTACCTACCTAGTAACTATATTTTTCCTACTTCTGTAACTGCCGATTTTGTTAATGTCAGTCCCTCTTTAACTGAACAATATACTTTAATATTCATTATCGTGTATCTGCAGCCGTAGAGAACATCAGACCCATCTCATCATTCACAACACTTCAGTGTCCCACGGCTTTTCACACTGATTGTTCCTAAAGATTCTCATAAAATTCAGTCTGCCCTTCATCATTACTAAATAGTGAGCTGAATCTATGTCTGCGCGTAGATACGCCTTACAATCCACTCCATAGTTAGTGAATCTTTGTCTCACCATGATGTAAACCTGTTGGAATCTTTCTATGTGTCCAAGGTGTTTCCTAGTATACCTCGTCTTATTGCTATTTTTAAATGATGTGTTCGTTAATACTACCTTAAATGTATTGCGCCATGCATTGTTTCTTTCTCTTCTTTCATTCTTAGTACCGATCCCATATTCTCCAATAACTCTTCTGTTCCTTTCCCTACTACGGTGTTCCTGTTTGCATGATGTTTAGATTTTTATCTGGCTTTATATACTGAATTACCCTTTCTACATCTTCATAAATCTACTCTTCATCTTCTGTTTCTGATGTCGACACGTATAGCTGATTCATGTTCGCATTGTATGCTGTTGATTATAATGAAAACAACTCTGTCACTACACTGTTCGCAGTAACTTACTCTCTGTTCTACTTTCTACTCATATACAATTCATGTCACATCCGGTTACATCATTCTCTGCTGATATTCGTATTATCCTATGTCTGTCTGAAAATGACCCCCACTATATCTAGACTCCGTGTTTGCATTTCGATTTTCAGATTCTGTAGCCTGGTTATCACATTCAGATATCTGAAATTTCAAGCTCTGCTTTGTAGACTGATACCCTTTTACTGTTTAATCAATTTTTTTGTGATCACCTCCACCTCTCCCTCTTGTCAGTCTCCTATCGGCGATCCAAATGTCGGACTATTCCAGAATATTTTCCTATTTGGAGATCTACAGGACCATTCAACATTTACAGACCACTTATCCTGTGGATATGCTTGACGTCTCTCTAATACAGTGGTCTGCATTTCCTTCTACTTTCTCGTGCCTCTGAACACTACTGATTCTTCCACATATTGAGGGAAGTATACCTACCCTATGGCAAGAAGACACCTCGAACCTCAGTCCACTCCCCGCACTTTGTGGATAGGCAGTTGACTGAGCAGGAGTGGCTCTGAATATTATGAGTCTTTGGCACCATTGGAATTAATTTTTTTCCAAACTTAAGTAGTGGGTCGATCCCGAGATCCATTATATTTTGATTATTAGTACAGACCCAGTCCCTAGATTACTATGACACGGAGCCTCACCGGCGCATTTAACATACAGCATCGCTGATAGCCCCACGGCTCACACCGATCACAGCCGGCAAGGACACAAAGGTATTCTACGTTCTCGGCAGCGACTATCGCTAACAACTTTGAAACTCGAGCCCTGTTTGGTTGCCATGTTGTCGCTAAGTATACTTGTTCTCGTCACGTGGATTCCTCAGACACCATCCACAGGTGGCAGCGTTTATATTGTCAAGCAGTGTTTTCTAAATGCTGCAATATGTATTTGATTAGCGTTACAGCGCAATCACACAAAGCAGGCAGCGCTTACGCTGTCCACATACTGCATAAAAATCAAGATTATGTAGCGTATTTTGCATTTAGAAATCGCATTTGAATGTTGATTGCGAGAAGATACTTTCACCCCTCGTGTAAGAAGGAGAAGTATTTTCCCTCACTTGTTGGAATTCGGCAGCGTCAGGACCGTGGGCTATCAAGATAATGGTTTATGGTTCCACAATATGGCTCCTCTCCTAACTCTCACGTGAATATGGAACCTATAGGTTCAGGAGATTACTAAAATTTATGGTGAAATCTTCAGCTCTCATTCATTTTGCACAGTTTGCTATTAGTTTTGTCAATAACTATTATCAAGTTTAGCTGGCATAAACGGTAGGAGAGCCACACTCAAAGATACGCGTGGTCTTGGAGTCTTGGACCATCTAGCGCTAGCGAGGGCAGTTATATCGTTCACTCGGCCATGCAGGATCATTCAGCCTCTTCAGATACCTGGAGTGTAATAGGCTGTACAGATGGTGTGGTGCTATCTTCAGTACAAGCTTCTATCGGCATGGCGATGATTGCAGTACCTTCCATTCATGCGGCTGGACAGAGGCTCGCTGACAGCGGTTCACCCAACCACAACGCAGGAGTAGCACCAAGACATCTTTCCAGACGAGTTATGGTTCCATGCGAAGCATCATGATGGATATATATATATATATATATATATATATATATATATATATATATATATATATATATATATATATATATATGTGGCGGCTCCGCAAGGAATAAAAACTGTCACAGTGCATTGTACGGGCCCTGATTTGTCGCACAGCGCACACAGTACGATTATCACTGGTTCGGATAGCCAATATTTTTCACAGTAGCCTTTATATTTCTGATGAGATAAACCATTTTGTTCGAGGTCTCTTTGCCGTCCTCCAACAGGGAAACACAAGACATGATGTCCGGGCTGCTGACGCGGTACAGTGGGTGTTCATATTTTGCCTGGCCAGCATGTTCGCATTCTTTAGGCATTCAGAGCATTTGGTCGTGGGATTGAGAGGGCCTGACACCAGACTTTTCCGCAGCCAAAGTGCGTGATGAACACTGGCAAAGGAGTTGCAGCAGCATGGAACGACGTACTCCTTTCTTCCGTCCAAGTTTATATCGCCTTAACGGTCAGTGGGTGTCATCAGAGATGCCAGCTTTTCTTTCTAAATTCCATACGCTGTGTACCTCCTAACCATCGACAATTTTAATCACATACCCAGAACCAAAAAGCAGGACACACTACGAAGCAGTTCTCCGAAAGGGGAGGAAATCTGCAGATTCGATGTACTTGTACACACAAACTAATGATTTCAATTTCAGACGAATTGGAGAAGTTATTCAAGAGAAAGAACTTCACAAACTGAGAAACTCGATAACGCGTTGGACCACTTCTGACCCTTATGCAAGTAGTTGTTCGGCTTATCATTGACTGAAAGAGTTGTTGGATGCCCTCCTGAGGGATGTTGCTCTATATCTTGTCTATCTGGCGAGTTAGATCGTCAAACTAGCAAGCTGGTCGGAGGACCCTGCCCATAAAGCTCCGAACGTCCTCAACTGGCGACCTTGCTGGCCAAGGTAGGCTTTTGCAAGGATGAAGACGAGCAGTAGAAACTCCCGCCGTGTGCAGGCGGGCATTGTCTTCCAGAAATACAAGCCTAGGACGGACTTGCCATGAAGGACAACAAAACGGGGCATAGAATGTCGTCGATGTACCGCTGTGCTATATGGATGCCACGGACACCTGCTGTGAAATGAAATGACACCCGAGACTGCCACTCCTCGTTGTCAGGCCGTATGGTGGACGATTGTCTAGGGCGTCTCCAGAAACTTTATCAGCCTGGAAACTCATTAGCTAGAGTAGCATTGTAGTCAGTGTTGAGCTGCTGAGAATTCTTCCGGGTTGTGTGGCCGTAGTGCATGGAACGCTTCTATCCCTGACATTTCGTCCAAGGCTGCCGACTGACAAGACTGAGCAAGACTCAGCACAACCAGAAGTATCTACGAAGATGTCCAACGTAGCCTTGGACGAAACGTCATGGATAGAGGAGTTCCATGGGCCACGGCCATACAACCCGGAAGAGTTCGCAGCAGCTGTAACATACGGTCGTGAAAGCCTTCATTGTATGAATCAATGCTGAGTCCAGTTTAGAATTGAGCCCCGATAACCAGCAAAGACGTATCCGGAGACAGCAGTGGGTCAGTGGGTTACGAACCTGACACTCGCCTGCCATATGGCCCGAAAACCAGGAGTGATGGTCTGTGGTGACAATGCTGATCATAGAACACATTTAGTCGTCATATAACGCGCCAATCGGACCGAATTTCTCACAATAATCATCAGAAGGAGATCCATGAACTCTATCAATCAATTCCAGAGGTGGATCGTTATTAACTTGCGTTCATGAATTATTTCTCTTGAATAAATCATCCAATCTTTCTTAAACTCTACGTATTTGTTTGCTGTATATGTACGTCACTTCTACAGATATCCATCCCATTCAGGTATTCTTTTGTCTTAGAGAGTAAAATCTTCCTTGTGTGCTGTTCTCACAGGCACATATTTCAGCAAAGCTATCTGGATTCAAAGACTTGAAGATAATCATAACTGATTCTTACTGCAAGACTGCACTGGACTTGCGGTATGTTTTGGGAGGAGATTGGCGATTTTGAGTCAGCGCCCTGACAGCAATCACTTTAACTAGTAAATACTTCACTTGATTACCAGCCTCATGCATCCACTAAATTGATTTAGTCCTTTAACTGTGTTTGTTGTTAATAGCCTGAATTACAGGTTCTCACAGTTATCAGAATCTAAATGAATTTGAATGCTGAAATGGTATTAATGAAATGGTGTCCCTGTCATTAGTTTTGTAAATTGTTGCTGGGTGATTCATAAATCAACTTGGGATTAATCTCTCATAAATGTTATGGCACAAGTTTATTGATAAAAACTTAGGCAAAACAATACATGTTAAGCGTGATGACAAATATAGTACATGACCTGATTTCTGCACAAATATGCAATAACCTCTGTCTAGAGGCTGCTTGGCAAAGACTAAGATTTGTCTCATTGAACTGCTTACTCTGGCTCAAAATATGTATAACGCAGTCTGATATTATCTGACATTGAGTAGATCTTGCTTCATTTTTTCTACACAGAAGTTGGACCACGTTGCTGCAGCTGAGAAGAAGTGGCAAAATTATGATCTTGTCTGCATTAACAAACCAGAGCAGCAATATAAACCCCTTTTCTCGATTTCGGTGCTTTCTCAGGTGACAGTCGTGGTTCAAACACCCGCAGAGCAGCGATGGGCAGCACCTATAATTCCCAACCATGGGCACAAAATATGAAAATTCTCGGCTGGCGATCTGTAAGAGGGATTGCAATTAGCTTACTCTCTCACGAAGCTCTGAAATCTCGACGGATCCCGTTTGCTATCATATCATTGACCAATTTGATTTACTTTTATGGCAGTGTGCATAAGGAGATCAAATGTCAATATGGCAGACCGGTCACGGATAAGATTGCCCTCGATACAACAAGTTGCTCAAGATGACGGAGGTCAAAACTGTCGGTACAGCTAAGTCCTCACCACAGGCTCCTCTGGCAGGACAGTGCTAGTGCGAAGTTACGCCCAGGGCAGACGTAACCCACTCATAACAAAGGTCAAGACCAGCATTCACTCCAGACAGCACTCTGAATCAGAAGACCCATTCCAACCTGGAATCTGATTCGGAAGACGTTCCGTTCTTCTCCTCTCACTTCCCATCAAATCTCAGTCAACTCCAAAAAAGCACTTCTGCCACTGCCCCCACAAGGATGTTGTGCCAACCACAAGACTTCACGAGCTTCATGTCACCCCTCTAACTCGCCCGCTCTATTCATAGGCCAGTCCTAATCAATGTTAACAACATCCTCTTTTCATGACAATCCCTGACTCGCAAATTGCCATGCAGAAAGGAGAAGATGTGCTCCTGACTTGTTTTTTTTTTTTTTTTTTTCACAGCCACTTTAGGCGGCGTGTTATTTTAAAGTGAACAACATTTGTATCAAGGAGATCATTACCTGGACAATCACAACGTTACTGCATGTCTGATAAGGGGCCACGGATAAAGTGAAACCTCCCCTCAGAAAATTTTTATAAATGACAGTGCTGGAAAACCTCTACGTTATTTGATTTTCAAACAGCTGAGCAAAACTGAACGTACTCAGACATTTACTAAACTGACACACAGTATTTTTAGCGCAACGCAATCTGACTTTCAATAATCCCTACAAAAGAAGGGCCCTGACTAACAATAAACTATACCTTTCATGAGTCACGTACCTCACAAAAATCTTCGTTACTGAAACTACTGCAATACAGCGAGCGCCAATACTGCCAGCTAAATAAAAGATTCTAACTACTGATAGGCATAGTTAGCAAATGAAAGATTTTTATAGAGAACAAACAATGTATTTACCTTAATAATATTCAAAAGTCATCATATATATATATCGTTCGTGATATCCAATATTACAAATTTACTCCCTCTGATGGACACACGTCCACATCGTCCGCTCTCAAAATTCTGCCATCTCTCTCCCCACATCCACCACTGCTGGCGGCTCACCTCCAACTGCGCAACGCTACACACTGTTCACATCCAACTGCCCAACACTACAATAGCAAATATTCGAACAATGCCAACCAGCTACAGACTGCACACAGCACAGTCAGTGATTTTCATACAGAGCGCTACGTGGCGTTACCAACATAAAAACCTAAACAGCCTACTTACAAAAGTAATAAAGGTGCTCTTATGTCCCAATATAGATCATTTAAGAGCTGTTGGTTTTCTTCTGAAATTGTTTTTCAGGCCTGAGACTTCTCAGAAAATTACGCAAGCTGAGTGACGACTCCACCTGATGCCCCCTCGATAGCATCTGATCCACTGTGAAATGGAAACTCGCGAATTTTTATGGCCACCGTCCCTGTTCACAAAGGAATTCATGATGCTGTAGTAACAGTTGTCTGGGTGTCTTTCGAAACCACGGCTCCTGATGCGGTAAGAATCACGAAACTGTTAAGCCCACGTAAGGTGTTTTCCACGTCTTCAATGTAATGCATTGTCTGCACGCTGTGGAAGAAATTCTTGGCCCAGCATTCTGTACCCAGTAAAGTGCTTTGAGCTGTTCCTTTCCCTAATAGCTGCAGGTGGCTTTCAATCCCCAATCGTCCACGGAAAGATTTACTGTTAAACGACCAAACTGCCTGTTTGTTCTCAACTCTAGAGAAATGCTATTCAAAGGAGAGCCACCATAAAGACCCCACAAGCATTAACAACGTGCATGATTCCATCAGTGCCTGCTCATGCCGATAACTTCCCGTCATCTTCAAAACACGACGTCTTAGGTGAAAAATCAACATTAAATTGTATCCTTGTATATGGAGACTATTGATAGAGTGATTCGTCTTCTCTCAGTACTAAATAATTTTACATGTAGTGGGCTTTGGGAATTGGTACCATTGTTTCCCCAGATTTCTCACATATCTGAAGCAAAATTACTGAACGTAAATGTAATGAACAAAGTAGATACAGATGAAGACGAGTGAGTAATAACTACACTTCCCTAGAAATTAATTTTTTTTACAGAAGAATGCTGAAGATTAGAGGGGTAGATCATATAACTAATGAGGAGGTGTTGAATAGAATTAGAAGGAAGGGAAATTTGTGGCACAACTTGACTAGAAGAAGAGTTCGGTTGGTAGGGCATATTCTGAGGCAGCAAGGGATCACCAATTTAGTATTGGAGGGCAGCGTGGAGGGTAAAAATCGCAGAGGGAGACCAAGAGATGAATACACTAAACAGATTCAGAAGGATGTAGGTTGCAGTAGGTACGGGGAGATGAAGAACCTTGCACAGGGTAGAGTAGCATGGAGAGCGGCATCAAACCAGTCTCTGTACTGAAGACGACAACAACAACAACAACAAAGAAATTGGTTTAATAATTTTGGGCCGAAAAATGAAAGGTATAACACGTAGATTAGGGCACCATTTGCCTATGCTTAACCCGACAGTTCACTTACTGCATTACATAACTTCCCGAAGACATCATGACGACAATAGCTATACGCCCTGCTTTGCAATGGATGTTAAAGATGGGCTTTTGTAGACCATCTCCTTTTAGAGTCCCCTATGGTATCATTCTGTTGACAAATTCTTTAATTCCTGGCCAACGATTAAAACTTGATAGCAAAGAAACAAAGCAATTTCGTTAACGTTTCAATAAACAAAGTAAATGTTACGTTATTTTGTATCCGTAAAGGTAAGATAATGGCACTTAATTCTGTAACTGACATAAACTGCCAGCAGTACTTCTGGTCACTGAGGTAAAGAAAACTAACAGCTCTATATATTGGTTCTTTGATATACCACTAAACTAACGGCACTATCTGTTGATTGCTAGGCGTACTACTGACGTAACAACTGTACAACTAGCTATTCAGCCTCCGAAAACTTGAAAATACGATTTTTGTTTAGTGATCCAGTTTTGATGAAATAAAGCCAGTATATTTCCCACGCTGTGCTCGAGTTACCTGTGAAAATTCTATGAAGATTCGCTTCATAGCTTTAGAGATTAGGAAGTTCAAACAAACAGAACAACACGACAGTTTCGGAAAATTTTTTTTTAATTACGATAACATGTTTATCCGTGATCCGGCTTCGATGGAATAAAGCGTATACATTGCCCCAAGCTACGCGTATAGTTACCTAAGGAAACACAGTGAAAATTTGGCCAACAGTTTTCGGAACTAGCGTGGCCAAACGCACAAATGGAGACAACAGTAACAGATAAAAATTTTAATTACGATCTTTCTTGTCATCCGTCATTTTGGTTTTGATTAAACAACTCTATACATTACCCAAACCTACGTTAAAGTTACCTGTGAAAGCCCAATGTAATTTCTTCTTGTAGTTTACGAGAGCTGCTTGTTCAAACAGAATAAATAGCTAATCACGATGGTGTTATATAAAACGTTAAATTTTATTTTCATTGTCCCATTTTTATGAAATAAAGTCTATAAGTTGCTCCAATCTAAGCTCAAGTTACGAGGGTCACTCCAGAAGAAATGCACACAATTTTTGTAAAAATACAGTTTTCATTCTACATGTATGAAAGTTTTACAGTCTGTAGATACATCCTTCCCGCTTGTTTTCAAACTTAGTTCAACCTGTACCCGTGAGTGGCGCCGTCGCAGCATGTCTTCGAGGTGGCTGCTACACTTGACGTTTGTCAGAAGCAACGTGCTATCATAGAATTCCTGTGCTGCGAAAACGAGACAGTGGGAAACATCCACAAGAGGTTGAAACAGGTGTATGGAGACGCTTTTGTCGATTGCAGTAGTTAGTCGGTGGGCAAGCAGGTTACGTGATGAAAGCGGGCACGGCAATATTGAGGATTGTCCTCGCAGCGGCAGGCGTCGTACTGCACGCACTCCAGAGAGTTAACGAATTGGTGACTGCTGACAGACGCATCACAGTGAACGAATTGTCATGCTACGTTGGGCTAGGGAAAGGAAGTATTTGCAGAATACTGAAAGTGTTGGCGTTAAGAAAGGTTTGTGCCAGGTGGGTTCCCAGTATGTTGACAGTGGATCACAAAGAAAAAAGAAAAACGGTATGCAGCGAACTTTTGAAACAGTACGAGAAAGGTGGAGATGAAGTTCTTGGAAGAATTGTGGCAGGTGATGAAACATGGCTCCATCGTTTTTCACCTGAGACGAAGAGGCAATCAATGGAGTGGCATCATGCAAATTCACACAAGAAAAAATAAATTCAAAACCACACCATCTGCTGGAAAAGTTATGGCTACGGTGTTTTTCGGTTTCGAAGGACTCTTGCTTGTGGACATCATGCCAAGTGGAACCACCATAAATTCTGATGCATATGTGACGACACTGAAGAAACTTCAAGCTCGACTGAGTCGTGTTCGACCACATCGGCAAAAGCAGGATGTTTTGCTGTTGCACGACAATGCACGGCCACATGCCAGTCAAAAAACGATGGAAGCGATCGCAAAACTCGGATGGACAACACTGAAACACCCGCCTTGCAGTCCTGACTTGGCTCCATGTGACTATTTTCTCTTTCGGAAACTGAAAGACTCTCTTCGTGGAACAAGGTTTGAAGATGATGACTCCCTTGTGCACGCTGCCAAACAGTGGCTCCAACAGGTTGGTTCAGAATTTTACCGTGCGGGTATACAGGCGTTGGTTCCAAGATGGCGTAAGGCAGTTGAGAGGGATGGAAATTATGTGGAGAAATGAAAATATTGTTCCTAAAGGATGTATCTACAAAGTGTAAAACTTTCAGACATGTAGAATAAAAGATGGATTAAAAAAAAATAGTGTGGATTTCTTTTGGAGTGACCCTCGTACATACGACAACCACATGAAAATTCGTCTTGTAGTGTAGGCGATTAGCGTGTTCAGACAAATAGACGGTCAGGGCGGTTTTACATTTTTTTTTTTTTAATTCTACAGGAATGACTGAGGTACATCACATAAACTATTGTTCGGCGACGGTGCCTGGACGCAAACCGCTCAATTTCTGGTGATTCACGTATTGACAAAGAGCTCATGACTAAACTGTTTGCCCATTGCTAATTTTATGACAGGCGATGAGAGGAATCGGTACTGCAGTGAAATAGCACCACTAATTTTCCATTACAAAACTGAAGTGAAAGTGGAGAGACGGAGCTTTTTCGAGTCTCACGAAGTACAGCGATGTTGCGGACCACTATCTTGTCTGAACGTCGCTACTTTCCCCAACTATTGAGAAGATGGGCGGGGCAGTCTGCGAAGAAGCCGCCGGCCGGCTCGAGCTGCCCGAGGGCCAGAGGCCGCACAGCCCGGGGGTGGCGGCGCCGGCCCCCGGGGGCGGGGCTAACTGCTGCGGAGGCGACGCGGCCGAAGAGCAATTACGGGAATCGTTAGCGGAGGAGCGGATCCGGCGCGCCGCGGCCCACTAACTCAGGCGGGCGCGTCCTCTTCGTTATTTTACAGCTCGCTCGCGACGTTCGTTTTCTGGGAAGTTGGGCCGGGCAGCTGGAGGCCGGTTGCCGGGAGCCGGCCCCGTCTCGCCGCGCTCCCCGGCGTCTCCCGCTGGTCCGCAACCAATTAGGGCGGCGGAATCGATCAGCCGCGGCGGCAGCACTTCCAGAAGGCGCTCCGGCGGGCGGCCTCCTCCCACTCCGCCAGTGCCCGTGTTTCCGACCGGATCGTCCTGAAACTGCGCCAAGTTCTTCCCAGCTTCCTGAAACCTAGCGTTCTCTTTCAGTCGGGCTGTATCATCCGTTACCCAAATAGTGTGCAATTTACATCGAGTAACTGAATTATTAGCAGCTGACTCGAGGTACACGTCGATCAAATAACAATACATTGTATTTTAGTGCACCCTTGGTCTAAGGATAGCGTCTTCAGTCCATGGTTCACACCAGGCAACCTGTTACATTTTGAACATAAAAGCATTTCCCGTGCTAACCTAAGACTTCCGATATAAAAAGTCACCCTCATTCAACCAAATGCATTGTCAGAGAGGGCAGAGGAGCGGACAGAGGTTCAGGGTACTATCTTACCCTTGGAGTGAGAAACGATTCGTAAAGGCGGAAGAAATGAAAACCACCGCATGGTTCAAATGGCTCTGAGCACTATGGGACTTAACAGTTGCGGTCATCAGTCTGTAAGTAGGCTGTTTAGGTTTTTATATTGGTAACGCCATGTAGCGCTCTATATTAAAATCACTCACTGTGCTGTGTGCAGTCTGTGGCTGGTTTGCATTGTTGGAATTTGCTGTTGTAATGCTGGGCAGTTGGCTGTTAACAGCGCGTAGCGTTGCGCAATTGGAGGTGAGCCGCCAGCAGTGGTGGATGTTGGGAGGGAGATGGCGAAGTTTTGAGAGCGGATGATCTGGACGTGTGTCCATCGGAGACAGTAAATTTGTAAGACTGGATGTCATGAACTATTATGACTTTTGAACACTATTAAGGTAAATACATTATTTGTTCTCTATCAAAATCTCTCATTTGCTAACTATGCCTATCAGTAGTTAGACCCTTCAGTGGTTAGAATCTTTTATTTAGCTGGCAGTCGTGGCGTTCCCTGTATTGTAGTAGCTCGAGTAACGAAGATTTTTGTGAGGTAAGTGATTCATGAAAGGTATAGGTTATTGTTGGTTAGGGCCATTCTTTTGTAGGGAGTTTTGAAAGATTGCATTGCGCTAAAAATATTGTGTGTCAGTTTAGTGTTGATCAGAATAAGTAAAGAGCGAAATGTTTGAGTACGTTCAGTTCTGCTCAGCTGTTTGAAAATCAAATAACGTAAGAGTTTTACCAGCACAGTAATTCATAATTTTTTCTAAGGGGACGTTTCAAGTACCCTAGAACTTACAACTACTTAAATCTAACTAACCTAAGGTCATCACACACATCCATGCCCCAGGCAGGATTCGAACCTGCGACCGTAGCGGTCACGCGGTTCCAGACTGAAGCGCCTAGAACCGCTCGGCCACACCGGCCGGCAAACCACCGAATTAATGATACATAATGTATGCATACGGAACGTATGGTCTGTAATTGTAAAAGTGTCATGATGATACCTCCATTGGAAAATGATTCCAGAATAGTTCCTCCCTTCGCATCTTAGGAGGGGACTGTCAACGGGTAGGTGAATATGAGAAAAAGACTGGATAAGAAACAAAAGGACAACGATGTCGGAGCGAGGAATGTCAGAAGTTTGAAGGTAGTAATGTAGAGAAGCTAGAAAATCTGAAAAGGGAGATGCTAAGGCTTAACCTAAATTAGTGGGCGTCAGTGAACTCAAATGGAGAGAAGACAAAGATTTCTGGTCAGGTGAGTATGGGCTAATATCAATAAAATTACCAAATGGTGTAAAGGGAGTAGGATTCGTTATGAATAGGGAAGTGGAGCAGAGAGTGATTGACTGTGATCAGTTCAGCGATGGGGTTGTTCCTATCAGAATAGACAGCAAACCAACACCAACAACGAAAGTTCACGTTTACATGCCGCCGTCCAAGCCAAAGATGAAGATTGGTTGAGTCGCGGTAGGGGACTAAGCAGTGAGGTCATCGGTCCCATCGGGTTAGGGGAAGTTGGGAAAGGAAGTCTGCCGTGCCTTTTCACAGGAACCATCCCGGAATTTGTATGAAGTGACTCAGGAAGGACTTGTGTGATGGCGCGATAGAAGAAGAAACAGGAGTCGATATAGAAGAGACAGGGGATCCAGTACTAGAATCAAAATTTGAAAGAGCCATAGAACAATTAAAGGGATAGATAACATTCCTCAGAATTTCTAAAATCATGGTGAAAAGTTGTAACGACTATCACGTCGGTGTGTAGAACGTATGAGTCTGACGATATATCATCAGACTTTCGGAAAAACGTCGTCTACAGAGTTCTGAAGACTGGAATAGCTGACAGGAGAATTTAAAACTAAATTGAGGATGTATTACTTGACGATTAGTTTGGCCGAAGGACAGGTAAAAGTACCAGGCAGGCAATTCTGAGATTGCTGTACATAAACTAATCAAGACTAAAGAAAAATAAAGACATGGCCATAGGATGTGTCGACCTGGAAGACCAAGTACGAACTCCTCGGATTAAAAAGAGTGTAAGACAGGGAGCAGCCTTTCGCTCCTGCTGTTCAATCTATAATGGAAAAAGTAATAACGGGAATGAAAGAAAAGTTCAAGAGGCTAATTGAAATTCAAGGTGACAGAATATCAATGATAAGATTCGCTGACGACATTGTTATTTTCAGTGAAAGTGAAGAAGAATTACACTATCTGCTTAATGGAATGTAGGTCTAATGAGTAGAGAATACGGATTGAGAGACATCGAAGAAAGATAACAATGAGAAGTAGCAGAACTGAGACAAGCGAGAAACATAACATCAGGATTGTTGATCACGAAGTAAATGAA
The DNA here is from genome assembly GCF_021461385.2 of Schistocerca piceifrons. Lineage (NCBI taxonomy): Eukaryota > Metazoa > Arthropoda > Insecta > Orthoptera > Acrididae > Schistocerca > Schistocerca piceifrons. The sequence continues at coordinate 599,460,267 of NC_060141.1, read as the reverse complement.
CTTAAAGAATTCCGTTTCCTAGGCAGCAAAATAACCCATCACGGACGGGGCAAGGAGGACACTAAAAATAGACTAGCTATGTTAAAAAGAGCATTCCTGGCCATGAAAAATCTTCTGGAAGCAAATATGAGCCTTACTCTGAGATATAAATTTCTGAAAGAGTACGTTTGGAGCACAGGGTTGTATCATAGTGAGACGAAGACTGTGAGAAAACCGGAACGAAGGAGAAGCATCTCAGAAGTTGTGCTACAGACGAATGTTGAAAATTTGGAGGACTTTTAATGGAAGAATGAGAAGGTTCTCTGGAGAATCGGTTAGAAAAGGAATATACGGAAAACCCTGACAAGAAGATAGTGCAGGGTGGTAGGACATCAGGGAATAACTACCACCTTGCTAGATTGTAAAAATCTGAGGGTAAAAAGCTGTAGAAGAAGACAGAGATCGGAATAAATCCAGCAAACAACTGAGGACGTAGGCTGCAAGTACTACTCTGATATGAAGAGGTTTGCACAGGAGAAGTGTTCTTGAAGGGCCGCATCAATCTGAAGATTGATGACTCAAAAAAATGTTCATATATTTGGAGGTGGTACAATGGACCGAAAGAGAAAAAAAAGGCTTTCCAGTAAACGTGGGTTCTAATATAAGTACCTTAAGAGCTAGGTGCAATTGTCAGTCGGAAAGATAGGCTTCTGTGTTTCACAGTAGGAGAAATGATACCTCCTAAGATATTAGAGCCTATTTTTACTGGGCATTTTTGTCTTGTTTTGGTTCATACTGCCATCTCTCAAAATGTAAAATAGCGAAAGTGTACTGCGTGCGATTCCTAATAGTCGCCAGGAGCATTTTCTCTGATGTACGGCAGATACCCGCATCTTCGGTTTAGCAATGTGTAGCTTAGCGGGAGATATAATAGACAAATACTGCTCCTTACGTCTTTCGTGCGATGCTCAGTGTGGACGGAAACCACAGCGTTATTTCTTGTTACGAAGAAAATCATTGTTGAAGCGCACATGCCCATTCGAAAGTGCGGTCCCAATTTAGTATAAGGTGCGTTTTATCGTTACCTATTAACAGGGGCATTAAAACACAAAGAATAATCAGTACCCCAGCAGCGACTGAGCAGCAGTGCTGCATAGCGCAATAGCAGAGGGCAGGGCAATTGTGTCACTGATGGAGTACTGGTTATTCTTCTTGTTTTACTGTCCATGTTAACACACATTTAAAAAAACGAGTATCGCATGTAACTAATGTGGGCCCGCTCTGTCGAATGGGTACGTAAAATTTTGTTTAAAAAAACTAATATGGATTATTAATAGGAAACAAGTCGATGCTTTACATCGGTAGTGGGTGTCTCATAAAAAAATGATGAGCAGTATTTGTCTGGGCTGTCTCCGGCTTCACACTAAAGAAAGGAAATGGAAATATCAGCCATAATACCTGAGGAATTACACCTGACGACACCTAAAAGCTGTTGGGTAAGTCCAGCCTTATAAGAAGTCTTTAGGTCTAGATTGAAACACAAAATATCAAAAGGACGTACACGATCACCTGTTCTCAAGTTTTCGGACTTTGAGACATGTCGAATGACTGTCATGACAAACATCAGAGCATCATACCGATAGATCGCTGTAGTGCAGCGACTGTAGAGCGAGAAATGACGACAAGAAGGGTAGGCATCAGTCCTCCCACAAGGAGTACACCACTATAAGATCGTAGAACTGTCCAACTGGGTCCAACGAGTAGGTGGATGAAAAAAGCTGAAATCAGGGCAGAAGTTACCGTCAGAATACCACCGCGAATCAATGCCGCGGACTCCTGGAACGATGCAATCATTTACGGAATAATGTAGGCAGAGAGGTACAACTTGGCACACATGCCTCAAATAACATTTGGTTTTATTCAGACCGAAAACAAGTCCAAAAATTAGCCAGCAGATGGCGCTGGACAGCAGCACGTCAGTAACGCCACGTGAGAATCGTCAGCGTGACGGGTGCGAGTTACGCCAGGATGTTACAGAATGGCATCATACCTAGCTTGGCTGATAAACATCTGTTGGAAAGTACTACTTTTATCCAGAATGGTGCGCCGCCCCATGTTGCTGTACATGTGAAAGATCTCTTGCGGCTGGCCGGAGTGGCCGAGCGGTTCTAGGCGCTACAGTCTGGAACCGCGCGACCGCTGCGGTCGCAGGTTCGACTCCTGCCTCGGGCATGGATGTGTGTGATGTCCTTAGGTTAGTTCGGTTTACGTAGTTCTAAGTTCTAGGTGACTGATGACCTCAGAAGTTAAGTCCCATAGTGCTCAGAGCCATTTGAACCAATTGATCTCTTGCGCGACCCTTCCTTATCACTTAGAGTTGTCATGTGTAGTTTACCACTGACGCTACACGACAGACAACAGATACACCCAAGGTCTAGTACCAGAGTCTACGGGGCATAGAGTGTTATTTTATGTTGTTGAGGTATAAGTGTCACATTCTCATAATACACTTCTGGCAACGCCAGCTTGGAGCGATGTGTAGTATTATGAACACTGAATAAATTCTGAACTGAGAAGATCGGTAAAACGATTTTAGCAACCTTGGCAGTTGAGAATTTATTCTGTGTTCACATTCTCATGAAATGTCACTGAATACTATAGTGAATTTAATTTACTGAAGGACTGCTATGCAATTTGTCCCAAGCTGAGCGCCAAACCATTAACGTTTGCAAATTTTATAATTCAAGGAATAATGTATGTAGAGAGGCAAAAATGGGCACATATGCTTGAAATGACATGGGGTTCACTGAAAGCGACAAAAGTGCACATAATGACCAACAGATGGCGCTTCAAATGATACAAAAAAAATGGTTCAAATGGCTCTGAGCACTATGGGACTCAACTGCTGTGGTCATAAGTCCCCTAGGACTTAGAACTACTTAAACCTAACTAACCTAAGGACAGCACACAACACCCAGCCATCACGAGGCAGAGAAAATCCCTGACCCCGCCGGGAATCGAACCCGGGAACCCGGGCGTGGGAAGCGAGAACGCTACCGCACGACCACGAGATGCGGGCTCAAATGATACAACAGCAATAATTAGTATAACAAATTATTTGTAACAGAGACGATGTTCTTTATAACAAGTGCTCAGCAAGTCGGACGTCATTCATCAATACCTGTAGTTCATGGCTAATGTTGTTAACAGCACTGCACAGCATATTAATAAGTATGGTGAGAAAATGCCGTCAGATGCTGTCTTTTTTGCATCCCTTAATGAGGTCGGACGATCACGGTATACCTCGGACTTCTGATAACCTTACGACCATTAATCATGCAGGGGCCTTGGAGGTCAAGCATGACGGAAGTGTCGATTCAGCAGGCGATCGTCAGAAAACAATGTGCGCAAGACATCTTACACACCTCTCGCAATGTGGGGTTGAAGAGTGGACCATTATGCTGCATAAAGTCGTACCTTCCACCAGATGTTTGTCAGCCAGGCTAGGCAGTCATTACTGCATACTGTAATACATCGGCGAACCTCGCATTCGTCACGATTCTCATGCCATACTGACGTATTGCCCTCCAGCACCATCTGTAGGCCGGTTTTTGCACTCAAATTGGGTTTCAGTAAAACCTCACGTCATTTCAGGCACGTGTGTCACGTTTTTCCTCTCTACCTACATTATTCCCTGAATCAGTGAGTTTTCAAATGTTAACACACTTCTGGGTCTCCCTGAGCATTAAATTTAAAAGTCATAAATACATGTAAACATTTATATTCATTATTATATCTTTTACAAATATCCTTATTTCTCAAAACTCTGGCATCTCTGTCTCCACATCCACCACTGCCGGCGGCTCACCTCCAACTGCACAACATTACGCGCTGTTCACATCCAACTGCCCAACACTACACAAGCGAATATTCCAACAATGAGTCCAACCAGCAGCAGACTTCACACAGCACAGCCAGTGATTTTCATACAGAGCGCTACGTGGCGTTACCAACATAAAACCCAAACAGCCGATTTACAATTCTTTAGTGTCAGTTGCACGTTCTTAAATGCATAACATGTTTCGATCTCTCTGGGTCATCTTCAGTTCTATGTAGCTGCGTCAGCAACCCGTTTTCTTCAGGTCAGAACCATAAATCAGAGTCAGGATCTGACACAGACAAGACTGGTTGCTGACGCTACTGTTTGTACCTGAAGAAGATACTGAGAAATGGAATTTGTCATGTAATTAATGTTCAACTGAGACTGAAGAATAAATGACAACTGATTTAAATACCAGTATAGTTTCTGAGTCTCTCGAGAGAAATATGTAGGCTATAATGATAAGCTCAGGGCTGGTTTGCCTGGCCAAAGATAGCACTCAGTAATTCGACTAGTAAGGGGGAAGGGAGGGGTGGGGGCTGGAGGAATAGCACTTCATCTCACCGCTTGACGGAGTGTGCACCAGATGTGAGGTCGGCGATGCGTCAATATCCTTCGGTGTTGCGATGGTGCTGGGTGACAGCTGTCCATCTTAATCTACTGTGCCTCGCATCTCTGAGACAGCGCTCTCCATAGCTAACTTCCACCCTTCTCTGCTGGTTGACAGCCTGCTTGATACCTCTCTCAGAGGCCTCCCCGACGGCCAACGTAGTGTTACTGTCTGTGCACTTGACATCTGTTTGTCTGCAGTGATTAGCTCGCAGGCACAGGCTACATAATATATGAAAGCTGAGATCAGATAAGATACGCATGGTTGCTTAGAGATTCAAGCATTGGAGTAAGTAAGTCCTAGCAAGTCACAGAGTGACCTAGAATCCATCACGCAGTTGAAAGAGATACGGCGGAGGCTGGTTTGAAAGAACGACCACTAGTAAACATTGCGAATAAAATGACTCTAATAATGTTGCTCTAATGTCTAAGACGCTTCACAGCTTACCAAGAGCTATTCTGACTTCGCGCAGATTTGGCCGCTCGGTCCTCGGAGTGTGTTTATCGGCATTCCTTAGTTGCCAAGAAGTCTCCAGTAAAAAAGAAACCCGCTTTATTATACGGGAATGCCTGTAAGCCGTCGCTCAAGTGCACCTACTCGTTTGTGGCTCGGCTTTGTACCGTCCCTGTCAGTCAGTCCTTAAATAGGACGAACCTTACGGGTAGACGCAGTCACTTCAGTTTAACAAGACCTACCAGCCTATCTGATAGGCCTCATCACGTACGGGTGTGGGTAAAGTGTAGCCCTTTAGTCCTCAGCATTTGGTGACGAAGTATTACTCAACGGTGCTAATGGCATTGGCTCCGTTTTGTGCCAATATTCTCGTCATATAACTAGCCGTTGCTGCACTATGTGATCAAAACTATCGGGACACCTCGAAAACATACGTTTATCATATTAGATGCATTGTGCTGCCACCTACAGCCTGGTGCTCCATATAAGCGACCTCAGGAATTATTAGACATCGTGAGAGAACAGAATGGGTTGCTCCGCGGAACTCACGGACTTCGAACGTGGTCAGGTGATTGGGTTTCATTTGTCTCATAAGTCTGCACGCGAGGTTTGCACACACCTAAACATCCCTAAGTCCACTGTTTCCTATGCGATGGTGAGATGGAAACGTGACGAGACACGTGCAACGCAAAAGTGTACAGGCGACTTTGTTGTTGACTGACAGAGACCGCCGACAGTTGAAGAGGAACGTAATGTGTAATAGGTACACATCTATCCAGATTATCACACAGAAATTCCAAACTACATCAGGATCCACTGCAGGTACTATGGCAGTTAGGCGGGAGGTGAGAAAACTTGGATTTCATGGTCGAGCAGCTGTCCTTAAGCCATGCATCACGCCGGTAAATGCCAAACGACGCCACGCTTGGTGTAACGAGAGTAAACATTGGAGGATTGAAGAATGGAAAAACGATGTGTGGAGTGACGGACCATAATATACAATGTGGCGATCAGATGGCAGGGTGCGGGTATGACGAATTCCCGGTGAACGTCATCTGCCAGCGTGTGTAGTGCCAACAGTAAAATTCGGAGGAGGTTGCGCTTTGGTGTGGTCGTGTTTTTCATGGAGTGGGCTTTCACGCTTTGTTGTTTTGCGTGGCACTATCACAGCACAGGCCTCCATTTTCTTGCTTCCCACTGTTGAAGAGTAATTCGGGGATGGCGATTGCATCTTTCAACACGATCGAGCACTTGTTCATAATACACGGCCTGTGGCGATGTTTTGGAACACCGACTTCGTACGATACCTCACCGACCGACATCGTTACCTCTCCTCAGAGCAGCACTCTGTGAAGAATGGGCTGCAATTCCTCAAGAAATCTTCCAGCACCTGGTTGAACGCATGCCTGAGGGAGTGAAAGCTGGCATCAAGTCTAAGGGTGGGCCAACACCATACTGAATTCCAGCATTACCGATGGAGGGTGCCACGAACTTGTAAGTAATTTTCAGCCAGGTGTCCGGATACTTCTGATCGCATAGTGTATTCGTTGGTACCGAGCAAAAAATATTCTTGCGTCGAGAAAAGAAACGTACGTTAAGCAAGAGATAGCCTACTGCTGAATATAATCAACTCCTACGGCAAGAAATTACAGGACCCTCAGTACCAGTATTGGCTGTCGATGTTGTCAGAGTAATATTTGTTGCCTTCTCAGCTGCTGGTATTTCGAAGGTAATACGCAATTAGTGAAGAGATATACGCAATAATGTCGTTCCCGAAGTGCAACAGAAACATACAATGGAAAATCCTTACTAGCAGAACAATCTATGATTGTCTTGTACTCAGCAATCACCGACTGATTAATGTTGCTTGGAATGGGTGGTAGAGAGGAATCATTTAGAGCAGACAATTCCCCCACTTCTGTGACATTGGTTTGATGGACATTATGCATATTTCTGTGCATAATATTTCATATGCAACTGCGGAATACATCCTCGGAAGCAATAAATATCTTACGTAAATTCCAAAATGTTTACGCAGTTGAATAGTCACTAGATTCAACTGTCTAATGCAAGCGAACATGAAGAAAATAAAATCCTGAGATTAAATTAATCGGATTAAAATAAAGTTATTACGCGAACAGAAAAGTGATTTCATTTTAATGCACCTCCTCTAATCAGCATGTGCCTAATCACAAGTCCTTGAACTAATTGCGTAAAATATTACATCCAAAACCATTATGGTTCTGTAGCAGAAATGTTAAAAGTGATTATAATAAGACTAGTAAAATCTTAACTGATCAGTTAACACACGTAGTTCGGCCTACAGAACTGTTTTAGAAGTCTTTCATTACCGCAATAACTAACGCAAAAGGTAGCATAAAGACTAATGACTCAGCAATAAACTTTTTAGTTAAAATTGTAATTCACTATAACAACTTTCAAGAGAACTGCTTGCCACATGACTGATGGTTTTTTAAAAAGTCATACTAAGTTTCTTAAGAAACTTAAAACAGAATGTTCCCTGTTGTGCTTCTATTATCAAACTGTTTCTAACCATCTGAACAGTTGTGCCGACGAGGAAAGGCCAAGGCCGAACTGCATTTCAAATCTCTATGATGAAAGTCTTCAATAGTTATTACATTCTACATTCTACAGAAATTCAGATTAATGTGTTTTTGTTGCGCTTATTGATATCAAACTTTCGAGACAGCTTGCTCAAGGTGGTTCAGCTTGTGTAAATGATTAAAATTTAGCGATGTTTTCTATTACTTGTGAAGTTTTCTAAATAAAAAGTCGAAAAAATGGTGTGAAAATTGAAATAATGGTTTGTCAATGTTTTCAATTAAAATTTCTTGTTTCCTGGTACCTTCCGCACACCCAAATCCTTGCTAGTAATTTCGGATGGTAGCTACTGAGTCAGAGGTTGCGTGAAGGCAGTAGTCGTCATTCCAGGAAGGACATTGTAAATGAATCGTACTGTTAATTGTACTTTCAATTCAAACTGATAAACTTACTCTGCACTTACATAGTGCTGAAATTTTGCGTTTCGGGCTAGCTGATTAAGACGGCTTCACGAGAAAATATCGCTATAGAACATCTCGACGAGCTGCATTTAGTATGTGAACTTAACGTTCTTGAGTAGTCGATGTAAGGAAGCGCCACGGAACTCTTACGTAGGCTTCATGGTCCCGGTGACTGACTTCTTCGGATCACCGCGGAGAAGGCTGGCAATGGAAGTGATGCGGTCGAAATTGTGTGCTGAACTGTTTGCCGGAATGTAGGGTGCCGTTGAGTCGTAGTGTTCCGTCGTGCTCTCAGCTGCACCGGATTCAGTCTCATCTCAATCATCTCCGGGAGATAAACGAATTGTTAATGTTAGTTCTGATAAAAGGTAACTTGTTAGTTATTGGAAAAAAATTATTTCACTTCAGTAGAGTGCTTCAGTGGGACGAGGACACGGATGAAGGAATGTTGTGGGATGGCAGTAGCCATGGGGACATGTTATTGAACAGTAGACGACTGAGTTCTGGAAATCATTTAGTAAAATGCCGAATCCGATATTACCTGTTTTACGGGGCATTGATCAATTTTACTTTGAGAATATAATAAAGATTTTTTCGTTCTTCGTGTTAATCTTTTTCAGGTTGCTCATGTTGTTATTATACAAATGATTTATCCCTGAAGGGCGGCTAGCTCGAATGAGTACCAGCGTTATTCAGGTAGGTGAGTTACTGCAATATTTACGCGTTAAAATTATTAGAGACATATTATCTGAGCGAGTGAGAAATGAGTTGAATAACGAATATTATTTCCGCGTTCTGTCGCCAACCTTTGCCAGCTGCTTTCGGAGTATTAGAATAGATAAAGTTCCTTTAGAGCTTCAGTTCACAGAAGAACATTATGAAAGATCTTGGATGGCATGTGGGTGGAGAATTGTTTTCTAGTGTCTTTCTGTAAGAAATCTGTTAGTTTCAATTACCTCTGTCGCATTGCTATTATTATTGACTGATGACATGTAGGAAAGAACAGATATTTCGCATTCACCTCGAGGGGCAATGAAGCTACCACCTTCGGATACACAATTACTTTCAACCTCTTGCGGAATTGCAAAGGAGCGAGCATGTAGGACTTTGACGGGGACTGCGGACAGGTGGCACTGGCTGGGAATGCGGGGTGGCCGAGGGCGCAACGAGACTGTCTGCGCGAGTGCCGTAAGCACTGTGTCCAGTTTGCGCAGTGGCTATCGCAGCTGCCTGGTAAGTGGGAGAGCCCGCGTTCTGTTCCCAGTCTGGCACACATTTTCAATCGTCGCCGCAGATTCCGCATAGAGTACCGATGCAGCTGACATCAACAGTTCGTTTCCTTGCCTTTCTCTCCCACAAACCTCGAATTTACATAATACAGAACGATCAAGCTTGTTGGTTACCAGGAGATGTCCACTTTATATTTTAACCTACTGTAGTGATCTGGAGATCTAGAAAGTTGAGAGGTCCCACCTTCTGAAATTCAGTGGTGAACTTCATATTATCATATAGATAGTTTAGAAAGTGAGCTGGTTCATGGACGTCATCGTGGCTGCCTGAACAGATGAAGAAAATATCATCATTGTACCTACGATACAAACATATTTTTGGCACATCTCTTTGTGGATATTAAAAAAATTATTTTCAACACTATTCACAAAAATATATGGCAACATGCCCCAAACACTAGATCTCATTGTCAGTCCTTCTCTTTGACAGAATATTTTCCAGCTGAAATTCAAGCGAAGGAAAGATAAGGAAGTTTAATGAGTTCAGTTAGTTCAATTGCATAGGTGTTTTCTGCTTTCCCAAAAATAATTTTGAGAACAGTTCTTAACGTTATATTGATAGGTACGTTCGTGTACAAGTTTTTAATGTCAAGTAAAACAAAAATTTCATCTCATGGTAATATAACATTTCTCTTACAATTTGAACCATTTTTATAACTGCTTTTTATGCTGTAAGATTTTCGAAAGATAAGCTATTCTTTTATATTGGATTGACAGAAAATTTTCCCACAATAATTAGGACTGTGATATGCACTAATGACTGGACGGATAGGCTGATTTTCTTTATGCAGCTTAATCTGGAAACTTAATACAGGCATCTTCAGATTCGTCATCAACTACCGATTTCTTTTGTTTCACTTTGAATCTAATAAAATATTGGAGTTATTAAGAACACTCCTGAGTCATTGCCAAAAACAGCTAGGGAATGTTTCTTTCTTATTTCCACAATTACACTGTCTTTAAAGAACTACATAGTCTTTGAAATGTAATCATCATCATTAATTACCACTACAGAATATTTTATTTACCTTTGTGACGAACTGACTAGTTTGATGGAATTTAAAAGTAAGGGTTTTTACATTAGCAAGCAATTTATTTGAAAAATCTGGTCCATGTCCTAACTGCAACGCGAATTAGAGGTTTTTACTGAGATACTGGCTTGTGCAAACTTTGATATCTTATACATTTTTCATCTATTCTTAACTTCTGTGATTCCTTTTTTCATGAGTTTGTCATTGAGTTTTGTTGTTCACTAAGAATTTTTACGTCGTCAGTAGAAAAAGCCGTGTTGGTCAAATCAAGCACTCCTGTAGCGACTTATGTTTACCTACTACCTGAACTGCAAACAGCATATTAAATTTTCTCTTAGACCTGTGACAAATTATTTCTCGCTCCCAGCATACGAATTTGAAAATCGATTTGAAACATATCAGAAGACTACAGTGTTAGAGAGGAAGGAAGGCGGCATCCAAGCACTTCTTAAGAACGACTAGCTGGGAATGTTACTTTGTGGATTGATCTAATTTCACTTTTAACCCAAAAAATTTCCCTTTTTTTTGACACATTCTGCGATGTGCGATCAGTGGCGTATTTTTATTCTTGCATGTGCACACGCTGCATAGCAGTCTAAATATCTGTCATTAAATAAGATTTTCAAATGCCTTGTCATAATAGATCTTTTTGCAAGGTAATAACTTTTGTCATCTTGTTTCGCCCAGCTAGGCATTAAATATCGTAAATGTTGCTAATAACTAGCATAGGCTCATAACCACACTATGATTACAGCGATACGTTTATTCTGCTGTGTGTTTTTATGCTCACCTAGTGTCAGCAATTTTGTAATTCAGGTTTCTGTACTAGCAAAAAAGGGTTAGGTACATAAACCCATTTCATGTATCGATGTGTGCACTCACAGGCTACCTTGACTGTGTTTTGTTCGTTTTACGATCAAGTAAGTTATCAGGCATTGTACCTATTTAAATTATTTCTTGAAGAACATGGTCTGAAGACGACGCAAATGTGGCGTAGAAACTAGTCGTCTAAATAATAAATACTTTGAAAATGCGGCTGTGATATTCTATTAGCAGTACTTATATATTCAGCTGCTGTCCCACATCACGGATAAAGCCGTAGAATACCTTACACACTTAACGAATGCCATCCAAAAACACCAACACTCCCCTGACTTTTGGAAGGCGGCCAAGGTCCTGATGTTCAGGAAGCCAGGCAAAGACCACTCCCTCCCACAAAATTACCGACCCATCAGTCTGCTGTGGTCGCTCAGCAAGAATGTTGAGAAGGTAATATTAAAACGTATGACTAGGCACAGCATCGCCAATGACACCCTAATACCGGAGCAATTCGGCTTTAGGAATCACCACTCGACAACACAACAACTCCTCCGCGTAGTCGAACATTTAACACGCCGCTACAACATGAACAGAGCCACAGGGGCCGTGTTCCTGGACATCGAAAAAGCTTTCGACCGTCTCTGGCACAACGGCCTCATACGCAAACCAAGCGAAGTGGTTTCCCGGACGCACTCTACGAGATCTCCTACACGACTGCGCCGCCTGCAGATCATACAGAACAAAGTGCTACGAATCATAAGCAACGCTCCACACTACACATGCGCCGTGGATCTTCACCAAGAATACCGCCCTGAAACACTCAAGGAAGTATTCAAAAACACTCCAGAAGACTATACAGGAACTCGAGACACTCGAACAATCCTTTCATCCTCACTCTGGGAAACTACGATCACAGCCACAGGTGGAAGCATAAACGGCCAAAGACACTACTAGCTAGGGAATAGCGACCTATGATAAACTAACATACACAAACAAGCGACAAACGTCGGCAAGACCCTGCATATCAGCAACACTGACTGGTAACTACCAGCTGCTATTAGAGCCGACCAACAGGCCACAGCAGGGACACCGACGAGCTCGCCCACAGACGCACGAACAATCTGCCAACACTCCCTCACACTGTGTCTCCGGTATATGACCTATCGGACATAAAAACGATGATAAACCTAACTGTTGCAGGCTGCTGACGCTAATCGAAAGCTCAACACCGGCACCCAGTGGCAGCCGCCGAGCACACCACCGTACGACGTCAAAGGTGGTGGCATCATACCCACTACTAACAAAGCCTACCCTTGCACGACCTGTCGAAGGCAGCAAGACATCCGCTACTGTTCTTACCACCCGTCCTAAGTATCGCAGAGGTTTTTTTCCCTTGGCTCTTGCCGTAGCACTTTTGTTCCTCTGCCCTTCAAACCGCTACCCTTGGTTCGACTTCGACCCAGTCTATCTCCGGATGAGCGCGTATTAATGGTTAACCTTAACCAGACGTACGCGAACATCGTAGTACCCATATCCTGCGACACCTCACTTTAGTGCAAACTAACCCTTACGCCGTGCTCTAGGGGTAGCGTCTTTGATTCATAAACAAAACGTCTTCGGTCCCGGGTTCGGTCCCCGACACTGCCTAAATTTTGATAAATAATCAGCATTGGCGGCCGAAGACTCCCGGCATAAGAAGTCAGCCTCATTCTGCCAATGGCCTTGTCAAAGAGGGCGGAGGTTCGGATAGAGGTTCAGGGCAGTCTCTTGTCCTAGGGGTGGGAAATTGCCCCTAAAGGCGGAAGAATCAGCAATGATCAACGACATGAGGATGCAGAAGGCAATGGAATCCACTGCATTAAAGACACGTAACGTGTATCCACAGGACATGTGGCCTGTAATTGGAGAAGTATCATGATGATCTCCCCATTGGCAAAAGATTCCGGAATAGTCCCCCATTCGGATCTCCGGGAGGGGACTGCCAAGGGGGAGGTTACCATGAGAAAAAGATTGAATAATCAACGAAAGGATGACGTTCTACGAGTCGGGGCGTGGAATGTCAGAAGCTTGAACGTGGTAGGGAAACTAGAAAATCTGAAAAGGGAAATGCAAAGGCTCAATCTAGATATAGTAGGGGTCAGTGAAGTGAAGTGGAAGGAAGACAAGGATTTCTGGTCAGATGAGTATCGGGTAATATCAACAGCAGCAGAAAATGGTATAACAGGTGTAGGATTCGTTACGAATGGGAAGGTGGGGCAGAGGGTGTGTTACTGTGAACAGTTCAGTGACCGGGTTGTTCTAATCAGAATCGACAGCAGACCAACACCGACAACGATAGTTCAGGTATACATGCCGACGTCGCAAACTGAAGATGAACAGATAGAGAAAGTGTACGAGGATATTGAAAGGGTAATGCAGTATGTAAAGGGGGACGTAAATCTAATAGTCATGGGCGACTGGAATGCAGTTGTAGGGGAAGGAGTAGAAGAAAAGGTTACAGGAGAATTGGGCTTGGGACAAGGAATGAAAGAGGAGAAAGACTAATTGAGTTCTGTAACAAGTTTCAGCTAATAATAGCGAATACCCTGTTGAAGAATCACAAGAGGAGGAGGTATACTAGGAAAAGGCCGGGAGGTACGGAAAGATTTCAATTAGATTACATCTTGGTCAGACAGAGATTCCGAAATCAGATACTGGATTATAAGGCGTACCCAGGAGCAGATATAGACCCAGATCACAATATAGTAGTGATGAAGAGTAGGCTGAAGTTCAAGACATTAGTCAGGAAGAATCAATACGCAAAGAAGTGGGATACGGAAGTACTAAGGAATGACGAGATACGTTTGAAGTTCTCTAACGCTATAGATGCAGCAATAAGGAATATCGCAGTAGGCAGTACAGTTGAAGAGGAATGGACATCTCTAAAAAGGGCCATCACAGAAGTTGCGAAGGAAAACATAGGTACAAAGAAGGTAGCCGAAGAAACCATGGGTAACAGAAGAAATACTTCAGTTGATTGATGAAAGGAGGAAGTACAAACATGTTCCGTGAAAATCAGGAATACAGAAATACAAGTCGCTGAGGAGTGAAATAAATAGGAAGTGCAGGGAAGCTAAGACGAAATGGCTGCAGGAAAAATGTGAAGACATCGAAAAAGATATGATTGTCGGAAGGACAGACTCAGCATACAGGTAAGTCAAAACAACCGTTGGTGACATTAAAAGCAACGGTGGTAACATTAAGAGTGCAACGGGAATTCCACTGTTAAATGCAGAGGAGAGAGCAGATAGGTGGAAAGAATACATTTAAAGCCTCTACGAGGTTGAAGATTTGTCTGATGTGATAGAAGAAGATACAGGAGTCGATTTAGAAGAGATAGGGAATCCAGTATTAAAATCGGAATTTAAAAGAGCTTTGGAGGACTTACGGTCAAATAAGGCAGAAGGGATAGATAACATTCCATCAGAATTTCTAAAATCATTGGAGGAAGTGGCAACAAAACAACTATTCACGTTGGTGTGTAGAATATATGAGTCTGGCGACATACCATCTGACTTTCGGAAGAGCATCATCCACACAATTCCGAAGACGGCAAGAGCTGACAAGTGCGAGAATTATCGCACAATCAGCTTAACAGCTCATGCATCGAAGCTGCTTACAAGAATAATATACAGAAGAATGGAAAAGAAAATTGAGAATGCGCTACGTGACGATCAGTTTGGCTTTAGGAAAAGTAAAGGGACGAGAGAGGCAATTCTGACGTTACAGCTGATAATGGAAGCAAGGCTAAAGAAATATCAAGACACTTTCATAGGATTTGTCGACCTGGAAAAAGCGTTCGACAATATAAAATGGTGCGAGCTGTTCGAGATTCTGAAAAAAGTAGGGGTAAGCTATAGGGAGAGACGGGTCATATACAATATGTACAACAACCAAGAGGGAATAATAAGAGTCGACGATCAAGAACGAAGTGCTCGTATTAAGAAGGGTGTAAGACAAGGCTGCAGCCTTTCGCCCCTACTCTTCAATCTGTACATGGAGAAAGCAATGATGGAAATAAAAGAAAGGTTCAGGAGTGGAATAAAATACAAGGTGAAAGAATATCAATGATACGATTCGCTGATGACATTGCTATCCTGAGCGAAAGTGAAGAAGAATCAAATGATCTGCTGAACGGAATGAACAGTCTAATGAGTACACAGTATGGTTTGAGAGTAAATCGGAGAAAGACGAAGGTAATGAGAAGTAGTAGAAATGAGAACAGCGAGAAACTTAACATCAGGATTGATGGTCACGAAGTCAATGAAGTTAAGGAATTCTGCTACCTAGGCAGTAAAATAACCAATGATGGACGGAGCAAGAAGGACATCAAAAGCAAACTCGCTATGGCAAAAAAGGCATTTCTGGCCAAGAGAAGTCTACTAATGTCAAATACCGGCCTTAATTTGAGGAAGAAATTTCTGAGGATGTACGTCTGGAGTACAGCATTGTATGGTAGTGAAATATGGACTGTGGGAAAACCGGAACAGAAGAGAATCGAAGCATTTGAGATGTGGTGCTATAGACGAATGTTGAAAATTAGGTGGACTGATAAGGTAAGGGATGAGGAGGATCTGCGCAGAATCGGAGAGGAAAGGAATATGTGGAAAACACTGATAAGGAGAAGGGACAGGATGATAGGACATCTGCTAAGACATGAGGGAATGACTTCCATGGTACTAGAGGGAGCTGTAGAGGGCAAAAACTGTAGAAGAAGACAGAGATTGGAATACGTCAAGCAAATAATTGAGGACGTAGGTTGCAAGTGCTACTCTGAGATGAAGAGGTTAGCACAGAAAAGGAATTCGTGGCGGGCCGCATCAGTCAGTAGACTGATGACCAAAAAAAAAAAAAAACCCCTTATGCAGAGATGGCAGTAGACCTCTTGAGTTGGCTATCACGCCGGTGTGGGCGTGGAGGGGCTCCACCCCCGGGAAAAAAAGAAACATCCACATGGAGGACTGACCTCCACAAATTTTAACTTGATGTTTTTTTGTAGCTTGTTACCTTCCGCTCATTCAGATCCTGGCTATCTGTTCCAATTTCATCTATTATAGAACTACTAAACTTCCATAGAATGTGTGTTCCTTGATACCTTGGACTGTCATATACATTTGGAAGAGCTTCACTTCCCTGGAGTAATTTTTTGTGATTTCACAAACAGATTCCTGCACATAAAAGCGAATGCTATCGTTTAAAATGGAACAATAAAATCTGTTAATCTTCTCTTACAGCACCGACTAGAGATAAAAATGTGAGAAAGGTTCCAAGATACTGCACTCTCCCCAACCTCGTGCATTAAGTCAAACCACGAAGGGGTCCCTCATTTCAGAATTAACTATTTCGAAAACTTAAATAAAAGGAATCTTTATTGTAATTACGTCAAACCGCGAAGGGGTCCCTGATTTCAGAATCAAATATCTCAAAACTTAGACAAGAGCAATAAAAGTGATGTTTATTGTGAAAGCTATACGAAATTTATATCGAAGTTCAAAATAGTTCGAGAAACAGACAACAGATTGCGCTGTACGCTGTGTAACTCGTGCAGTGTCAGCTGCTTTGTTAAACTCGCCCTCTGCCAGCAGCTTTTTGAATCACATCACAGTCCTTTCGTAATGTCTACCACTCGCAGTGCGGAGGTGACACAAGCGAACATTGAAACTTGCCATATCATCCTGTAGTGCTTCAACCGAAATGAACTGAGGTGCTTTCAGCGTTGTGGGATGGTACGGTAGACAGCGCCTTGCTGTGCGCCTCCTAAAACTACAAGTCAGATAGGGTGGCTATAGAGGCAAATCCATCCCTGCACCATTAAATTTGCTGTAATCCAAAGCAATTACTTTACTACCGAAGTATTCATCAACAAAGCGAAACACATGTTCGGCGCAATGTGGTCTGGACGAATCTTCCATGAACCACTCAGTACCTGGTCGATTCTCCAAGGCTGGCCCATTGAATAGAGATGTGGAAATGGAAATGCATTGATAATTGATTGAATAATTGGAAAAATTAATTGGAAAGAATAGTTGAGAAAATTTTGAAGGTAATTTATGGATCTGTGCTCCATCTTGGTTGAACTTTAACTGATGCCAATATCAACAGACATTGAATATAATTACATTCAAGGTCCATAAAAATAATTTGCGTTACGTACTGCTTCTCCCAATATTCTTCTTCATGTGCCGTCTCCTCTAAGAACGTTGGCTGTCATCATGGCAATTTCTGATCTTGATTTGGCTGATCTAAGGAGTTCTGACGTTGAACAGTTGTACCAATTTTTTAAATTGTCAATCCAGGATGTCCGTCTTCTACCCCTCGTTCTCTTCCCACAAATTTTCCCTTCTAGTATTATTTGCAATATTTTGTAATTTACTCCCCTAATAACATGGCCTAAATATTGTAGCTTCCTTACTTTAATAGTTTTAATTAATTCTTTTTCCTTTCCCATTCTTCTTAGGACATCTCCCAATATTGTGCGGTACCAATTAATCACTGCAACCATTGAAACTGTGGATTTGTCTCTAAGTTCACAGACACACGAAGCACAATATTTTTAGTGTAAATAAACCAAGTTCAATAGGTTCCTATCTAGTCAGGGTCATTAGCATCACATAAATTCCATTGTGTTTAGTCTTGAGTGTGACAATGTCGATGCGGGAACGTTTCACCAGATACGGCGTTAAATATTCTCTTCAGCACCGAACGTCTTGATGCAGGATCTCCGGCTGCGAGTGAAATGATGGACAGATGGGAGTTGAACTTATAACCGTGCGAACAAATATTCCTTTTCTAATAACTTTTTATAGCACTTTTAACGAACTGTTAACCAACACATTTTAAACAAATGTGGTTCGACGGATCCTAGCATACATCCGTACGCTACCACTTCCAGAAACAAAAGGGTGAAGATACATGAATTAATAAACCGAAGAACGTATTTCTTACTTTGTTTGATACAGATATTTGATGATGTATCAAAACATTATCCTTGCCACAAAACAACTCGTTAATTCACTTTTGGCGGAGTCTTCGGTTTATAGCTCATTCAGTTTATATATATATATAAGAAAAGAAAGAAAACTAATATGATTCAGTACATCGTGTGGCGAGAAATTGTTACAAAATTGCAACGTAACGTTCACTAGTGATCATTTATCGCATGAAAGAAGTAACAATATAACCTCTGGTGCGTACCGAAATCCAAATAATACCTTTGGGAGAAAAGAGCAATAACTTTTGACCTCTTGTTTCCCCCTACTAGGCTCGTTATTTTATTTGCTCAAATAAACAACTGGAAATTTAGGCGGCTGAAGGGTGTTTTGATTCGACATTCTATATTGAACAGACGAGGTCCCGCTACCATCTGTACTAAGATCAACCCAGAAACGCTAGTTTCATTCATTCACGATTCCAGTCACTTGAAAGACTGTTTTATCTGTGAGCGAGAGTAAGATAACGTGAAATTTTTTATTGTGAATCACTGAGAGAGTCTGATTGGCAGAATCAACCTTCTGTCGCACAGCTCGAACAGGTATGGATTGGTGACTTTGCATTTTGAATGGAAACACATATTGGTTCTGTCTCAGTATTTTCTGTGTGCTGAAACGCTTGAATCCAATCTCTGCTCCCATTCTTCTGACGGTTTTCCTTGGATTTTGTTGCATAGTTTAAGAAACCGTGTTGACAATTTCAGGATTCACTGCAATTTGCCTGAGGCCAATATTCCCCGTTAGATCACCAGCCGCGTTGGCCGTCCGTTGGAATTTGGCAAAGACTTTGCGAATCGTTTTGTCAGTTGGTCCCTTTAGGGCATTAAATCGTGTTTGAAACTGTGCCTTGTTTCTGTAGTTCCTTGTTCTAGTTTGTGGTATTCCAGCTCCATAAGAACACGTTGTTCAACGGAATAAATGAAATTAACCTTTTCCTTCGGTACGCTAACTCCAATCGGGTTTCAGCACTGGAAATGATCGCTCTGTACTGCGGCACATTATTTATAGGCACTATGTATTGCGATTACAGTGTCACCTTGTAACGGGATATCCTCCTCTAGCATTACTTTTCCTCAACAGTGGCTGTCTAAACCAGTATTATTTTTCGAATTTAGAACAGTTTACAATTATCTCAGTCACATTTCTGAAAACATTCGTACAATTTTGTACACAGTATGTCGTATTTTAAGCTAAAATTTATGAAAAGGGATTACTTTATAAAATATTTTAATTTCGATGTTATAATCGGTAAGTACTGGTTCTGAATGTACAGTAAAAATTATTTTTCCTTAGAAATATCCGACATTGCGAATTATTTGCACACTTCAAATTTCTGTTATTAATTGCGCAATCCTGTACTGCTTACTTTGTTTATTTTAGGATTCATTTATGAAATAGTAATCGAAGTTAATAATTTAACGAAAACTAGTAGGAATTCATTTGTTCAGAAAGATTGGAAACCCTTTGGAATATTGAGATTTCCGCAGAGTGAGAGAGTCGTAAGCTTGCCTCTGATGTGATAGGAAGTATTTTTGTATAATAATTGCGAGCAATGTAATTTCGGCTTTGTTAATGTGGAAAATAAAAATACTGTATGATATACTAAAATGTGAGAAAATCAGTGGAAAATATATTTACGTAAAAAAAATCAGCAGCAACAATCTTCCAGTTTATATTGTCTAAACCAAACGTGGGGACCTGATGTCAGATTTTCAGCTCCAAGAATCAGGCTCCTAGACAAGAAGAACTGGGGCTATCTCAACATGAAACTTGAAAGTTTATTGTAATCTTCGCTCCTCTTAGATCTCTATAAAAGGCTTTGCTTATTAATTACTTAGACTGGGCATTGTTTAATGTGGACAATAGATGGAAGAAGGAAGGAGGGGGAGATTAAAACCTGTTAACAGCTTTTCGAACTATTTCGAAATATCTATATAACTTGCGATAAAATTCTTACAGCTTTCATAATAAATTTACCCTTTGTTGTATACGACTATCGACATTTATTGTCGAGGTATTTAATTTTGAGATCAGGGACTCTTTTGCTGGACTCCTGTATCTTACGTTCAGGGAAACACATGAAAGAGAATGAAAAATTCGCTGATTTGATCCCGTCTTATCCCTTTAACCACACGTCGGCCTCGCCTACGACTTCACACACCCGACGGCCAAAATTTTTGCCGCCCTTAGCAGATTTCGCTCTCGGCGGCTGGTGAGGTCAGCGGTAATGCAAGTGTAGGCGATGCAAATCCAGTGGAACGGCTCACCCCCTACCCTCCCCCCTCAGCAGCTCCAGCGGCAGCAATCGGGAGGGCGACCGTAACGAGCTCAGCGGCTTTAAAAAGTGCGCTCGGACTGCCTTTAGAACGCCAGATTGGCGACTAAGAGAATGTGGAGGGGTCGGGCACACAAAGGAAACTTGTGCTTTGAAGAACTCGCCCCCACCCTCTCCCCGCTTTCCGGAGGGAGGACTAACAATTTGGTGCGACTGCGCGTAGGAGAAAGAAGGCCGCGCCCCGGGTGTCGGCCCGTGCCAAGTGTGCCGCGGGATATAGGCAGGGCGGGGCAGGGGGGGACCGAGCTTCCAGGCCAGACAAGACCGTAGCTGGCCGGGGACGTCGGAGCGCTTCCTGCATTAAATTACGCCCCGCTATCGCCGCCAAAGTAGTCTACTCGCGCGCCCACAATGGCCGCAGTCGTTAGCATCCCATTGTTCGGCCGGTAGCTCCTAGTTCCCACAGCGGAACGTCTCCGTGGCGGCGCCGAGCCTTTGCCGGCCTACATTTGCTCTGAGGGCCATCGCCCAGCCGCGACGAAGCGCCAGCCAAATGTTCCTACGCGTCATCGGACACTCGTTCTCACATATCAACACCACCTTCTCTCTCTCCCTCTCTCTCTCTCTCTCTCTTCTTCTCTTTCCCTCTCCCCGTCCCTCATTCTTCCTTCCTTCCCTCATTCTTCCTTCTCCCCGTCGCTCACTCCCTCTCCCACCACCCTCTCCCTCTTTGGTTTCAGGCCCAACCTTGCAGTTCTTCTAGTTACTCTTTACACTTGAACACTGCTCCGTGTACTTCATTGAGTTTTAGTTCGACGCGCATGTTGGTATTAATTCTCTGTTCTTATGCACTGTCCAGTCATGTTAATGAGACCACCTGCCAAAAGTCTGAATAACCACTTTCTGGAGAATGGACCGCTGTAGGACGTTCAGGACGAGAGTCAATGAGAATGTCAAATTTAACACTTTTCAGCCGTCTACTTTCCAACTTAATTTATTTGGCTACCTGTTTCGGCGATTTACTAAGCCATGTTCAGGCCCCTGACAGACGTGTAGGAAGATTCCACATCGGTTCAGGTGCAACCAATATTGGTATTAGTAGATTGCGGCTTGCTATAGCGATCACTTCAACCATCATCTGCCAGCGATTGATGGTTGAAGTGATCGCTATAGCAAGCAGAAATCTACTACTACCAGTGTTGTTCGCCCCTGTTTTGGTCAGAACCGAGGTGGAATCTTGCTACACATCTGTCAGGAGCCTGAAAATGGCGTAGTAAATCGCCGAAATTGGTAGCCAAATAAAATGGGCTTGGAAACTAGACGGCTGAAATGTGTTTGGTCTGACATCCTGTACCGAACAGCCGAGTCCCGCAACCGTCTCTGAAAAGATGGGCTTGGAAACTAGACGGCTGAAATGTGTTTGGTCTGACATCCTGTACCGAACAGCCGAGTCCCGCAACCGTCTCTGAAAAGATGGACATACAGTCAATGAAGTCCTGTAAGAGACAGATGTAGAGCCATGCCGACTCCAGTACCGTGGTCAGCTGCTCCAGGTTACTCAGTTGAGGATCCGTGGCAATAAGAGCCCAATCGAGGTGGTCCAGATTCTCCTTTGGTTTTAGCTTGGCGAGTTTGGTGCCTAGTGTAGTATGGTAGACTTCGTGGTCCTCTTTGAATCAAGCACGTACACTACGAGCTGTGTGACACATTGCATTGTCTTACTGGTACATGTCATCATGCAGATAAAAAATAAACTGCGAGTATGGGGGTGGTCATAGTCTCCAAGGATAGATGCAAACTTGTGTTGATCATCTGGGGAATTTCATGGAAACACTCCCCTGACCATAATGCCCCCTCCGCAGGCCTGGAGCCATTGCTCTCAAACGTTTCACGCCGTACTCCCCGACGGCCATATGTCCAATGGAGTGTGAGAAGTGATACATCTGAAAATTTCATATGTCGTCCTTCACTGCACGATCAGCTGCCGTGTACATTACAGCAGTCTTCGTCAGTGGTCAGTAGTCAGTAAGGATTCATCAGTATGGGTGCATAAAAATACAGCCGCTGCGGAGACACACACGCAGCAACGTTCGCTGAATGGTCGTTGAGGAGAAACTATTGGCAGCCCCTTGCATCATACGGGCGGTCAGATACTCAACAGTTGCACGTCTATTCGCTCATACTGATCTCTGCAGTAACTGCTCGCAAATGTCCTTTATGGGCTGAGGTGTTCCACACTTGCCTCGGTGCCATTTTTGGGTAGTGCCCCTTTACCATCGACCGTATACTTTAACAACGGCGTCACGAGAACTGTTTACCAACTTTGTCACTTCGGAAACGCTTCCACCCGTGGACCGAGAACCTATGATCATAAATTGCTTCTTTTCTACATTATGACAACGACTGCAATGTTGTCCGCGGCCACCGATACGCTGTATATACCCTCTCTTGCATTTGCAGCCAGCTGCAGTCTGTACATAATCGTTGACGGCGAACATAGACGTCGGTCACATTAATATGTAGAAAATGGACTTATTTTGTTGTTGTGTGTGAAATCTTATGGGATTTAACTGCTAAGGTCATCAGTCCCTAAGCTTACACACTATTGAACCTAAATTATCCTAAGGACAAACACACACACCCATGCCCGAGGGAGGACTCGAACCTCCGCCGGGACCAGCCGCTCAGTCCACGAATGCAGCGCCTCACACCGATCGGCTGACTTACTTTCCATCTGTCAACAACTGTTTTTTATTTTTTCAGACTGACAGGTTTCGGGCAGTGTCGCCAGCCTTCAGATCATTTTTGTAGCTACAGAGTAACCAGTCTTAACAGGACTACCTCCTGCATGGAGAAATTTTCTATTCGACGTCATTTACACGTTACGTGGCAATGTAACAGACTGTTCCGTTAAGGTTCGTTGCTCTTTGACTTCGATAACTGACCTGAAGATTTTGCGACTCGGCCCAAAACCGCTCAATTCGAAATAATAAAAACAGCGATCGATAGATAAATAAATATACTTTAACAGTTGTATTTCATTAAAGCTGTGAAAATTCTTGGATAAACCTAAAACTTCATCATGCCTCCTCAGACCCAATTCATGCAAACTACAAAACTTGTTATAATTGCAGGACAGCTACAAATCGCCCCTAACTTTCCTTTATTGACATGTTTCACTCGACAGACAGGAGCATCTTCAGAAATTAATCACGCAAGGGCCCCACGTTAAATATATCTTGGCTGCTTAATTTCTTAAGATGCTCGCGTCTGTGGAGTGAAACGTGTCAATAAAGGGCACTTACATGCGACTTGTAGTTGTTCTGCAATTTTAATTTTTAATGTTCGCTGTTCTTATGCAGGCGGTGCCTGTGCTCGCAACGAAAGGTTATGGCAATAGTTTCAGAAAGATAGGTCAATATTTTTACTGAAACTAATTGTTACTGTGTTTAAAACTTTGACAATGTTGTTCACAATAAGAAACCATAACTACAACATCCAGATTACTGGTTTCGGTTGAGTAAGAGCCGTTACCAGTTCTACGAAAATAAACAGAAATTTGGTTTTCAGTCAATGTGGACATTCAACACTCATGAAAAATACGCTTTATATTAAAAGATAGTATTTAAACCCCATGCTTACTAAAGAATCAGTTCCTACGTACACTGTTGCCCACAGCACCATCATGACTAACTGTACACAGGTCTCTGTAAGTAAACGGAATATTGGTTTTCATATTAATAGAAAACCCATTTCCTGTTTATTTTCATAGGTCTGGTGGTTGTTGTTAGTCAAGCGAGACCGGCAATCAGAAAGCTCTAGTTTTATTTTTTATTCCGATAAAAACTAATAAAATTTTTAACAAATATTGCAGATAGTGGTATCTCCTTCACTCGACGATGTCAGAGCTTACAAAGGCTGTTGCTCTATTTAGTCTTTATAATATTAGATATATTCGTAGATTCGCGCATCCAGTGTAGCTCAACTTAGCATGTTATTTACCGGGTTGTGGCTTTGTTTCTTGGAAAGCCCTTGAGTCCGACTCGTCCTTCTCAGTCCACGCAATTGTAATCGAATTGTTCGTTATCCCAAGAGGAAGCACGACTCAAATTCGGAAACATCTCATTTTTTGTTTCGTACATAGTACAGGTATATTAATTTAGTACATCTGCTTCATAAGGCTCTGTGCGCTCTTTGTAAAGATCATCCCTGTAGTCAATATGTCGAGTTCCTTAAAGCCATTTTCCTCTTGCGATCTTAGTGTGCCTTTCTGATCCTCTTAAACCGACATAGGTTTGGTTTCCCACCTGATAAACTATTTATTATCTACTTAAAATATAGATTTATAAACGAGTGAATGTTGCCTTTGCTGTCAATTCAATTTCGCTCATGCCATCATTGCATCGCAAATCCACTTTTCACTTTCATAAAGAAGTGATGCAACATGACGATGGTGTAATGAAATATCTATGGCAGTTTTATGATACATTCCAAAATAAAAAACACACATGCCTTCACTGTTGTTATCGAGACTTCCGCACCTTCACGAGCAAACAGATGTGTCACCCCATAAGGACAGCAGTCGAGAACAAATTCGAAGCTGATGTCTGCCACTGTTCGTAGAAACAATGCCGAAATTCTCAAAGCGTCCACAGCCTGCCCCCATCAGGAACGTGCCAGTAGTGTTCCACAGTACCTACGGTTGCGAAAGGTGGCAGGTCTTGTTCCTGCAGCAAGACAGGAGAATATGGCGTTCGTTTGTAATTTGTCTTTACGAGCTTAAAAAATGAAACCGACTTATTTAAATTACTTGTGCGTTAAGTAGTTTAATTCATAAAATTCTTGGCTGTTTGTTTGCTTAACAGACGCAGTATAGCGTTTTTTTAACTGCGTGGGGCATAGTTCTGCTGTCTTTATCGGTCACTATAAAATATTCTTATTTTTTATTTTTAGTTGCATGAAATTTTAAAAAATGGAACATGTCTTCGTTACCTCTTGTAAGCCGTAATATTAACGATATTCAGTGAACAGTAAATTTTGACTTGGAGGGTTGGATAAGCGTATGATCCTTTAACACTGTGTGTATATGTTGGACATTCCTTTATTAATTTTAATATGCACAAAATGTGGTGGCACTATACTTTGCTTTTTATCTTGTAAGTTGGACCTGATGATACGGCTGTACGCCGCGAAAACGATTGTTTTAATAAACAACAAATTCACCTGGTGTTAGCGGAGTTCTTTCTAACATCATGTCTTTCAACATATGCGGTTGCCCGGACTGTAAAATAGTTTATCTTTTCGTTTGAACAGCAGCACCACTGGTGACTATAGCGTTCGTTTGTGATTTAACTTTTATGAAGTTCAAACAGAAGAGACTTTTTCTCATTCATCTGTGTAATTAGTTGTTTAATTAGTAAAATTTTTGCATGTTTATATGCTTTCAACGTACAGTCCCACGTCTTAATAACTGTGTGGTGTAGGCTATAGTTACACCTTCTTTACTATGGATAGGGTCTGTGATTGCTGTGATCGGTCGCAGGCTGCATTCGTGATCCTTCGCTCGCAGCTCCTGGCGGCACTTGGCTGTTTCGAATGGGCTTCACTAAGCAGGGCGGAGGTGAGGGAGGGGCAAGGGGGGAGGGGCGAATTGACGAATCAAAATACGTCCAGCACGCCCCTTATCCCCCGATCAGTCCACTGTTGAATTTTCTCATTGTGAGAGCGCTGAAGGGCGACCTGTTTTAATAGCAAAAAATCATTCAACATCCAAGATCACAAATAATCTATTTTCATTCACAACTGCTGGTTTCAGCAGCCTTTGTTGTCACCTACAGGTCTTAAAATTCTTTGTTGTAAAACATGTTCATTTTACGCTGAACCTCTCGCACAAGTTGTTCAAAATGGTTCAAATGGCTCTGAGCACTATGGGACTTAACATCTGAGATCATCAGTTCCCCAGAACTTAGAACTACTTAAACCGAACTAACCTATCACACACATCCATGCCCTAGGCAGGATTCGAACCTGAGACCGTAGCAGTCGAGCTGTTCCGGACTGAAGCGCCTAGAACAGCTCGGCCACCGCGGCGGGCTCGCACAAAATGTCAATTGGGTATAAATTAGCACACTGTAAAAGCGATAATAAACGTTCTGTATTGCGCTGATTTCTATCCATTTAACGTCTTCTGCGTGAGGTTCTTCGTAAAATGAACATGTTTTACAACAAAAAGGCTTTAAGACCTGAAGACGATGGAAAAGTCTGATGAAGCCGGTTGTCTTCAATAAAGAAATATTTTATGTGATGTTGACTTTTGAACGGTCCACCATTGTGGCCACCTCAGCTACTGTGCGCACTGATTTTGATCCCTCACCTGTGGTTGAGTAGTAGATCGTTCCAAAGTGGGGCAGACAGTGAAAGACCTTCCGTTGGAGCCTATCGAAAGGTCTCCCCGCATTGTTAGACGAACAAGTTTCAGGCGCTATCTGTAACTGATAAACATTTTGAGCTAGATGAAATCGCTTGTCCTGTTGCAGAGTATGTCTTTCCGCTTTAATGATCTGGGTATTCACCGATGGTGGTATTACTGAGAGTCTGGATCTCCAATCTTAGACTCATACGGGGCTCCTTAAGACTATAGCTGCCAAGAACAGGAGGAAGTCCCCTGGGCACTCTGTCTGCATAGCAATTGGAGTCATCCTTGATGTGGAACGGGTCCTTCCGTACGCCTTGGAGAGCACAGCTTGCAACCCACTGCAGGTGGTGTCTCACGTTGGGACTAACGCATTTGGATTAGAAGACGTTATCTCTGGTTTCGCGCGGCTGTCTGAAGTGTTAAAGACTACCATTCTTGCTTGCAAGACGAAGGCAGATCGACAGGACTGATTGTGATTTGATACAGAGCAGAGTCTGAATCAGGGGCACAGGTCGTGTAGGCTGCAAACTCCTTGACTTGCACGACAGTGTGGTCGGTAATCGGGTTCCCCTTAAGAGGTCAGTGGTCCATTACACACAGGACGCGCCTGCACGGGCGAGACGGCTGTGTGGCGTGGATTGTGAGGTTTGTGGTTAGAAAAGAACAAAAAGGTCTTCAGCCTCAAAGGGTGCAGATCAAAGTCGGGAAAAGCGCAGATCTAGGAACCACAAGCGCTATAATAGCAAACTGTCATAACTGTGTTGGGAAACAGCCAGAAGTTTAGGCGTTTCAATGAAGTTAAAATCGATGTAGGTACGGAAAGCTGGCTTAGCCTGGAGACAAGTCCAGGCGAAATTTTTGCAGAGGATCTAACGATGTGATGAAAGAATAGATTACATATTGATGGTAGCATCTCTGTAGCTGTTAGAAGTAATTTATGTTTAGCGAAACTGAAGAAGGTAGTTCCTGTGAGTTAGTTTGAGAGCGGCTATATTTGACAACCGAAATATTAATACGTTGTATTCAAGTTATCATAATTAATAACTGGTCGCTTTTACCGACCCCCTTGCTCAGATGATACAGTTGCTGAAAGGTTCAAAGAAAACTTATCATCTCAAATGTGTACCTACCTCATACAATTTTTTTTTTTCGTTACTTCAGTCTACCCTCGTTCTACTGGTGAAAATACATGTTCGGAACCAGTTGTAGGTGTAAAACATCGCCTGAAATTGTGCTAATCCCTTTCTCCAATAGTTATCTTCAACGATTGGTTCATGAGCTCACTCAAAGTGTAAATGATTGCCAAAGCGTACTTGACCTCTAAGCAACAAATAATACCGAGCAAATTGGGAGCCTCAAGACAGATACAGGGATTAACGTCCACAAGGTCGTGAAGCGAGACTGAAAATCTTAACGTACAAATCCACCAAATACAAACATAAAATATTTCAATTTGAAAACTGAGATAAAAGTTCGCAACAACCAGTGTTGGCTATCGACACACAGAGGGAAACACGCTCTGCCGGCGCTACGGCCGCGAGTGTGTAGCAACAGCAGGCCTTAGAGGATCATCGTGGACGAAGAGTGCGCCGGGGCTGCAGTGGGTAATTAGGAGGGACCACTTGCTGTTGGAACGCTAAGCAGGAGCAGCGCGTCATCCGGCGGTCCATGGTTTCGCGGGGGCCGTGTGTGCCGAGTCACCGAATTGTTTACAGCCGTGTGAGATGCTCTACTGGCTACTACACTTACTAGTAGCCACTTTACTTGCATGTTACTGGGTTGGAAGCTGCTCTTCGGTTCTCACCAGTAGTGTTTACTGTTAAGGTTCTCCTGCCTGCAGTATACTGTGCACCACGTCGACGTATTTGTAATCTGAATTGGCTTGGTTGTGCCCGAGTTCTCAGTACCTCCCGTTCTACGGAATTTCTTGTTTGCTACTTAATAAGAGTGTTGTAACTTAAATACTGGCAACTCTTTATTCAGAACGGATACAAATTAGTTAAATGTTTGCACCTGTTACTGTCTTTCAAAGTAGTCACCAGCGTTTTGTAGAACCCGTTGCCAGCGATGTGGAAGGCATTGTATACTGTTAGCAGAGCCTGTTCTGTTGATGGTGCGAATGGAGTGGTCTGCTGCCCGTCGAATCTTTGGAACAGTTTTGAAGCGAATGCCACGAAGTGGTTCCTTCATCTTCGGAATCAAATCAAAGTCACAAGGACCTAAGTCCGGGGAGTATGGTGGATGGTATAGTATTTTCCAGTCCCATCGACCGAACAAAGCAGCGCAGCTTGCGCTGTATGCGCCAGTGCATTGTCGTGTAAAATGATTGGTGGGTTGAGCAGAAAATTGCCACCGATTCTTTCGCAAAGCCGGTTACAGGTCCAGAAACGAACAGTAATGCTGTGTTTGATTCCGAAGATGAAGGAACCACTTCGTGGCATTCGCTTCCAAACTGTTCCAGAGATTCGACGCGCAGTAGACCGCTCCATTCGCTCCATCAACAGAACAGTCTCTGCTAAAGGTATACTACGCCATCCATATAGTTGGCAACGGGTTGTCCTTGATGGACAGTAACAGGTACAAAGATGTAACTCTTTTGTATCGGTTGGAATAAATAGTTGCCAATATTTAAGTTCCAATCCTCGTAGTTGGTACTGTAATTCTGGAACTTCTTCCCCTGGACCAAGAAGGGTCTGGAAGATTTTCTGTTCACTGTTTGAGGGTGGCCTTGCTATTGAGAACTTCATTTAACGCTTGAAAAATTTTGAATTTCCTTTAAAGGACTTTCGCTATAAACTTATTTATTCAAATTGCGAACGTTTGTTAAAGTTTGAAAGATTTAATTCCACCATGTTGTGTGTAACTTCAACAAAGTGAATATTTCCTTAAACTTTCGAAACGCTTTATTTACGTGTAGTACGAACAAATGTTTAAATTTTAGAAAATAGCTTAATCTACCCTTTTAAGGTGGATCAGTTAAAGTGTTCTCTTTTGTAAGCATTGGCTTAAACTAAACTCTAACGTTCTGTTTTATGCTGTTGTCAGAGGTGATGTTAAAATTAAGAGTAAGTCTTGATCACTTGGAACCCTAAGAGTATGATGCGCTGATGCTCCACTTACTGTTTGGTGTGTTTGGATGAACTCAACCTGTTTGTGTAATATTGCCGAAGTTACTTAATGCGCAGCCCCATGTCTAGGCTAGTTAAGATGATCAACGCGTGATCACCGTATCATGCATTGTTCTTAACATTTTGAGGAAAATTCCTTGAGTCTAATCATCGAGCAAATTGTTGATGGGCATCGGAATCTTGTTCTACGGTAAACTGAGTCGAGTGAGATTGATATTGTAAAGATGCCGCACACTATCATGAGCTGTTAAACCCTCAACAAAGTTACGGATCGTGTGTGCAAGTATATTTTTAAGTATCTGAATGTTCTCAGTTTTATTACATTGAAAAATCTTTATAATTCAACTCAACTGAGAATTTGCATTAATTAAAGTCTCTCTAAAAATTTAGACTTGGTCTCTGCTTTACCATTCACATTGCTCAGCTTGTCCGTAAAAAAACTATATTTTGCTGAATTGTGATGTGTACGCTACGAGTGTATGCTGTTTTAAATGTCTCGACAAATAAAAAAAAATCCCTGATTTCGGTCAGTCCTTCCATTCTAGTAGCCCATACCCTGCTCACCTACCACATCATATACCAACCAGATACCTTTCAGAGTATACGGATGTAACAGCTCCATACTTACCAATCATAAACAACTTCTCACTTAAGAACTGCATGGATGCACAGATCACACCAAATCTCAACATATGAAAGAGGAGTAATCCCTTGAATTATAGACCCGTACTACTGACGCCCATATACAGGAGGATTTTGGAGTATACATTGCTTTCAAGCATCATAATCTACCTTGACTAAAACGATATATTGACATATAGAGAGCACAGATGCAGAAAATGTCGTTCATACGCAACACAACTAGCTCTTTACTGTCATGAAGTAATAAGTGTCATCGACACAGGATGTCAGATTGGTTTCGCATTTCTACATTTCCAGAACGCCTTATACATTACGAGAAAGGTCTCTGATTCCGTTGCTCACCAGTGGCTTCAATTCAAATTGAGTGCCTAGGGAGGATTTTCTAAGTAGTGCGACTGATTTTCTTTCAGAAAATTCGTCGTTCGTAGTAACTGACGGGAAGACATCGAGTGGAACAGAAATGATCTCTGACGTTCCCCTGGAAGGCGTTGTAGGCTCTTTACTGTTTTCTTAATCTATACAAACGATTTAGGAGACAATCAGAGCAGCCAGCTTTGATTGTTTGTAGATGATGCTATCACATACCGTCTATTAAATCCATCAGAACATCAAAACCAAGTGCAATATGATATGGACAAAATATAAGTATGATCCGAAAAGTACCAATACAGAGTAAGTCATGAAAAGAGTGAAGTCATCCAGATGAACATTAAAAGGAATTCGTTAAATTACGGTTACACGATAAATCACGCAGATATAAAGCTGTCAATCCAACCAAATACCTAGAGAAAACAGAGACGAAGAACTTAAAATGCAACGATTACACAGACACTGTTGTGGGGAAGGCGAACTAGAGACAGCGGTTTATTAACGGAGCAATTAGGTGCTACAAATCCACTACGCTTTTATGCTGTCTGTTAGCGTGTAGCTGTGTGACATAGAATCACTACCAGACAGGACTGACGGAGGTAATTGAAAAAGTTCAAAGAGGGGTAGCTCATTTTGTGAGTGTGACGGATATGGTATGCGGTTTGGTGTTACAGTCATCTTTTCACGAAATTGCAATCTCCAAATTACTCTCTTGAAGGCAAAAATAGTGCATTGACGCCCACTTATACTCCACGACCATCATACATCAGAACTCGCATCGGAAGGTGTAAGTGATCATTTTGCTGTGCAATATTCGAGAGCGGAATGGGGAGAAATGGTGTGAAAATGGTTCGATAACCCTCTGCCAGACACTTAAGTGTGAACTCCAGAGTAGGCATGTAAGTGTAGACGTAAATCAGAATACGTGACTACCCACAGAACAAAAATAATCGTTTCGGTTACCAAACAGGTGCTACTGAAATAGCCAGTACGGGGGAGCATGCGTTGCACGTCATTGGGGACACGTCGTGGGTTTGACCACTGGTGTGTTGCACGCTGTTCCACAGCGCCTCATGTCACGTGCCAGTCAATGAACACAGCACCCGCATCGAATATTAACCTCTCACGTCCGACCACAGATGGGACTATGGTTCGCCGTTTCACCTTGGTGACACTAGCTGGATACCCCTCAGCGCTCTGAACTTCGTCGAATACGGACAAAAATATGTACTTGCAAGCTGTCACGTCTGCCATCAGTCGTAACGAAATTTTATAGAATTTTCAGCTGTGTTACTGTTCAACGTCAGTCCCTCTATGGCTCAATGATCAAAACTGCGGGTGAAAGCTTAGCCAAAGACTAACAGTGAAGAAGTTTAAACAAAAAAATTATTATTATATTTCATTACAAGATCCTTAACCTTTCTCTCACCCTCTGGCATTCATGTTTTTCAAACAGTCCAGTCCATCGAAGGCTTGTAAAATTACATTCTGAAGTCATCTGTAAGACAAGGGCAAGTACACCTTCTGAAATTAGCAACGATATTATGAGCAATGGTTTCTACTGAACAGTCACAACTAGGAAAACTCTACATTTCTATCGAAGGGTGGTTTCGTAGATCGCTAATATCCTTTTATGTTCACAAGGTAAGGCTTGACTATTAAGTCAACTAAATTACTATGTCATGTACTTTGTCCAGCGACTCAGATACAGATACGAGCGATGGTATTCGTGCAGTTCTGCCATCAGCAGAGCGAAAATCAATGTGTTTACAGCGCGAGGAGCTCTGCAAGCCAGGAACACGTCTGCCGCCGTCACATAGGACCATGATACGCCAGTCAGCTTCTTCTGACACACAATGAAGCTGCCAAAACACGCCTAGCGGAGAACTACTTCAGTGGTGTCATGCGAAGAACTAGGTGCCAAGGCAAGGTTAGCACCATGCAACGAAACCACAGAAAATACCACACCGACGAATTAGAAACGCTCGCGTAACCACCCATCCAAGGGCTTTGCTACACCAAAATAGTCGATAGTCTAGTTGAGGCCGAGCAGAGGAGCAATCTGCCCAGTTCGACTAAGACGACTGCAAGGCCACCAGAATGTTAAATATCTTTCGCAGAACTTTACGTGAACATTTTCTCCATTATACTTCAAGTGAAGCGTTTTGTAAATTTGTCTGCATCACGTGATACTTCAACACTCAGAGACAGTTGTAAATACTCAGAACACCCCTTTGTAAATTGATTAATTGAATACTTATATCTATACAATTAGGTGACTAAATTCATGGAATAGCGATGGAATAGCGATGGGCACATTTATGGATGGCAGTAATACGCAAGGTATAAAATAGCAGCGCAATGGAGCAGCTACCATTGTACTTAGGCGATTCAAATGGAAAGGATTCCGACGTGATTATGGCCGCACGGCCAGAACATACACATGGTACATTCCATTTCAGAAATCTCAAGGGAATTTAACATTCCAAGGTCCACAATAACGAGAGTGTGCCGAGAATACCAAATTTCAGACATTACTTCTCACCTCGTACATCGCAGTGGCCGACAGCCACCACCTAATGACCGAGGGCACCGGCGTTTCCGTAGTGTTGTATGTTGTAACGGAGAAGCGTCACTGCGAGAAAAAAATCGCAGGAATCGATGTGTGACGTACGACGAACGTATCTGTTAGGACAGTGCGGCGAAATTTGGCGTCAATGGGCTATGGCAGCAGACGATCGACGCGAGTGCCTTTGCTAACGGCACAACATCGCCTACAGCGCCTCTTCTGACTCGTGCTTATATCGGTTGGACACAAGACGACTGAAAACCCGTGGCCTGGTTAGAGGCGTCGCGATTTCCGTTGGTAAGAGCTGATGGTAGGTTTCGAGAGGGCGCAGACTCCATGAAGCTATAGACACGAGTTGTTAGCAAGGCACTACATAAAATGGTGATGGCTTCATTATGGTGTGGGCTCTGTTTAAATGGAATGGACTTTGTTCTTAGGGCCAACTGAGCCGTTCATTGACTGGATATGGTTATGTTCGGCTACTTGGAGACTATCCGCAGCCATTCCTGAACATTATGTCCCCAAACAAAGACGCTCCATGCCCAAAGGGCCACAATTGTTCGTGATTAGTTTAAAAAACATTCTGGATAACTGGAGTAAATCATTCGATCACCCACACCGCCCTACATGAATCTCAGCGAACATTTATGCCACATAATCGAGAGGTCAATTCGTGCACAACATCCTGCACCGGTAACACTTTGACAATTATTGACGAGTATGGAGACATTATGGCTCAATATTTCGGCAGGAGGCTTCCAACGACTTGTTGACTCTTTGACACGTCGGGTCACTGCACTACACCTGGCAAAGGAGGTCCAACACGATTATAGGAGGGTATCCCATGCGTTTTGTCACCCCAGTGTGATACACTCCTGGAAATGGAAAAAAGAACACATTGACACCGATGTGTCAGACCCACCATACTTGCTCCGGACACTGCGAGAGGGCTGTACAAGCAATGATCACACGCACGGCACAGCGGACACACCAGGAACCGCGGTGTTGGCCGTCGAATGGCGCTAGCTGCGCAGCATTTGTGCACCGCCGCCGTCAGTGTCAGCCAGTTTGCCGTGGTATACGGAGCTCCATTGCAGTCTTTAACACTGGTAGCATGCCGCGACAGCGTGGACGTGAACCGTATGTGCAGTTGACGGACTTTGAGCGAGGGCGTATAGTGGGCATGCGGGAGGCCGGGTGGACGTACCGCCAAATTGCTCAACACGTGGGGCGTGAGGTCTCCACAGTACATCGATGTTGTCGCCAGTGGTCGGCGGAAGGTGCACGTGCCCGTCGACCAGGGACCGGACCGCAGCGACGCACGGATGCACGCCAAGACCGTAGGGTCCTACGCAGTGCCGTAGGGGACCGCACCGCCACTTCCCAGCAAATTAGGGACACTGTGGCTCCTGGGGTATCGGCGAGGACCATTCGCAACCGTCTCCATGAAGCTGGGCTACGGTCCCGCACACCGTTAGGCCGTCTTCCGCTCACGCCCCAACATCGTGCAGCCCGCCTCAATGTGGTGTCGCGACAGGCGTGAATGGAGGGACGAATGGAGACGTGTCGTCTTCAGCGATGAGAGTCGCTTCTGCCTTGGTGCCAATGATGGTCGTATCCGTGTTTGGCGCCGTGCAGGTGAGCGCCACAATCAGGACTGCATACGACCGAGGCACACAGGGCCAACACCCGGCATCATGGTGTGGGGAGCGATCTCCTACACTGGCCGTACACCACTGGTGATCGTCGAGGGGACACTGAATAGTGCACGGTACATCCAAACCGTCATCGAACCCATCGTTCTACCATTCCTAGAACGGCAAGGGAACTTGCTGTTCCAACAGGACAATGCACGTCCGCATGTATCCCGTGCCACCCAACGTGCTCTAGAAGGTGTAAGCCAACTACCCTGGCCAGCAAGATCTCCGGATCTGTCCCCCATTGAGCATGTTTGGGACTGGATGAAGTGTCGTCTCACGCGGTCTGCACGTCCAGCACGAACGCTGGCCCAACTGAGGCGCCAGGTGGAAATGGCATGGCAAGCCGTTCCACAGGACTACATCCAGCATCTCTACGATCGTCTCCATGGGAGAATAGCAGCCTGCATTGCTGCGAAAGGTGGATATACACTGTACTAGTGCCTCCATTGTGCATGCTCTGTTGCCTGTGTCTATGTGCCTGTGGTTCTGTCAGTGTGATCATGTGATGTATCTGACCCCAGGAATGTGTCAATAAAGTTTCCCCTTCCTGGGACAATGAATTCACGGTGTTCTTATTTCAATTTCCAGGAGTGTATTTCATGTGTTATAATTCCACCCAACACCCTCCGACAGCAAACCAAAGAACCCACCGTTCTACCGGCGACTGTATTTGCGTCCAGCACAACAACTTCCGCGTTGTCTTCGAGCTGTGCTCAGACTCTGTGACCCGACTGTGTTTCTATAACCACTGCGACGGACTTGGACTGCGTGGCAGCTGAATTCTCACCTGCAGCTAATAGTTGATTACGCCCATACTATGTTAGTCGCCGTGTGGTACTCTTGGTGCGAGATTGTGATATTAGGTGTACATTGTGACTAGACTCCAATCGAATAACGAGTATACATAACAGCAGCGCAACTCGTAGTACTTGAAGAAGAGGACTGCGTCGATCGCCGAAATGTTACTCATAAAACGGAGACCACAACTTGGATGTAAGCCTAAAAGTACACCGTCTATGCAATTTAATTAATAATAACATTTAAAGGCCACATATTTTTATTCTAACGTGTACAGTAGGTACATCAGTGTGGACTAATACAATGGTGAAATATGAAGCCCTATAATATTTTCCACACACTTCTTTCTCCATACTATACTTTTACAGCAAATGCCTGAAAATTCCTCCTGCAACATCTCAGCAAGTGCGATGGAACACATCAGCGACAGCATATGGTGGTAGCAACTTAGTCGGACAGTACGAACAGACACACGCAAACGCGTTTGCTTACCGGACGAGCTACTGCGTGCTTGTCGCTGATTGACTATCGTTATAGCCGGCCCGAGTGGCCGAGCGGTTCTAGGCGCTACAGTCTGGAACCACGCGACCGCTACGGTCGCAGGTTCGAATCCTGCCTCGGGAATGGATGGTGTGATGTCCTTAGGTCAGTTAGGTTCTAAGTTCTAGGGGACTGATGATCTCAGAAGTTAAGTCCCATAGTGCTCAGAGCCATTTGAACCATTTGACTGTCGTTATAAGGCTGTGCATTTGCGATCCAGTATTAATTGAAAAATAATGTTTAATGCAACGTCCCCTACACATCTCTCACATAAGTCGAACTCATCTACAAACATTGGCAGAATGTCAACGATACCTAGCATTTGATTTTAAGGCTACTTTTTGCATCATCTACAGAAGCCTAACGTAGCATGCATAAGGCCAATTTGCTAACAATATTATCGCAGTTGCTCCGAAAAAGTGAGATAAGAATCTAGTGACCCTGCTATTCCAACTTAGTGCATGCTAGTTTACTTATCCCTTAACTCCTTTCTCCCTAGTCTGCTGACATTATTTGAGATTTCTTTGCTCCATTGCACTGTACTGCGTCCACAGCTTTTCAGTCACAGGTTAGCAATGATTGGATATGGAAGTGGACACATGTAGACAAGAACCAATCAGTTAACTTCGAGAATAACATTTTATAGTTGAGCATCGCGCTAGAGTTAAGATTCATATGATAACACAATCACAATTCTGCAAAGCCACTTGTCGAAACATGTAAATCTGGAATGTTGTGAGCATAGCTTTCTTTTGCAGTCAGGTCACTACATTTCTTACACAATAAATAGTGATACGGATCAAGAGAGTAATATCACACACATAGACGCACACACACACACACACACACACACACACACACACACACACACATACACACAGATACAGGTGCGTGCAGGCGGTCATTCACGTACACTTACCTGGAATAATATTAAAAATAGGTGAGCATCACATAGTAATTTACCTCGCTTACTAGCTTCTACGAGTCTGTACTGCCTGACAAAAGAAGGGAAGTACCCACCAGGCATGGTTGGAAGTGAATGTGACTTCGTACACTTACACATCAATGGCAGGTATGTATATGATTACAATTTGTATTCTCTGCGACATGTAGAACGGCCAGCAGAGTGTGTCAGTGTTGGTCATGTTTAGTGTTGTTAGACGTTCGCACTCGCGTCGATTCGCACTTAAGAACGCGACACGTTCTCGGCGCGATTCTGTCCCCATTCGAATGCTCACGTAAGTGAATGGGTGGCCGCCGTCGAATCGACCTGCAGCCGTCTCTTAATCGTCTCGTTATCGTTGCGAACGACGCTCGTCTCTGGCGTCGTGCAGTGCACGAGCAAATTCGAACGTGACGGGCATACCACAAATCATTGAGGTAATTTTTCTTGTACTTGTCCATAAATTTTTGTATTTTGAATGCATAGAACATTTTACAGTCTCTTGAGATCTACGTGCAATAACTGAATTGAACTTTTAATAAATAAATAAGAACATAATATGTAATATGATCAAGCAAATGTACAAATTTTAGATGGTGTCCGTCAGAGTCAACAAGCTGTAGTTTCCCAGATTATGTGCCAACAAAATCAAGTCCCACAGTGAAGAATAGCGATTGAACAGTTACATTCAATATTATCCACATACTGTTTCAGTACTGCAGAATAATAAGGTAAACAAAAATGCAAATGCACCTCTTCTAGTTGTTCAACTTCAGATTTGTAGGGGAATTGGAGAAACATCCTCGAAGGAGAGATTTTACTGACAAAACATGGAATAAGGATGCCAAAGAATTGAACTTGTCAGGTATTAATATTCAGGTTTACTTTCACTGTAGCTTATTCCGTTGGTCAGTACATTATTAAATACAAAGAGTATAAAAAAAAAAAAGATCCGGATAAAAATTACGGAAACGAGATCGATGAGCACGAACCTAAACTCGTATCTATCTTTTAAATACGATTCCACCGCCAAGGCAGTGATACTATTGGAGTCAGCAAATAATTTACTAAATAATCTGTAATGCATTAGCCGGAGAATTGCTGTTTATTTCGTCTCGAGATGGTAACGTAAAGGCAATGGAGTTTGCAGAACCAGTGATAATGACATTTTGGTCCCCTTTTTTCGCTGTGTACTGACACTCTTCTCTCTTTCTGGCGTAGTTATGAAGTGCGCAAACACATTTTATGACATTATTGACCGTATTATCAATCTTGAAACGTATCAAAATGCAGATTCTTGCCATTTATCAGTCATCATACCAAACGTGCATTTAAGTGATATTCTATCCCTTAAGTGGTAACTGAAAATTCGTATTATCAAGAATCCGTTTTGAGTAAGCTCTTATTAAACGTACAGATAACGGGAAGACTTCATCTGCTACAGATTCGTAAGGAAATTCACAGACATCTAATGGAAGGTCAGTGTTACGTTAAGCAGATCATTAGATAACAAGCTTTTAATTGCAGAGGCTCTGAAAACAACTCCAAAACGCAAAAGCCACAGAAATAATCTCACCAAAAATATATGATGCATCAGTAGTGAAGTGGCACTCGGAACCTCCACACGCTCGGTGCAGGGAAATTTCAAGAATCCCATTGTCACCACAGCCAACGAAAAACACCGTCTTCGCGTGATGAGCTCTGTGCTCTCCCAAAGCCATTTAGTATCGTCTCTAGACCGCGGAGGTAAACTGGCCTCGCGGCCCGCATATGCTCCTTCCAATTTAGCCCGCTAAATCTGTCAACCTTCGAGTTGGTCAAAGCTCCTCGCGCGGAGGACCACCAAAGATCGTGCCCACTACCGCGCTCTAGCGGTCGATTGATTAACTTGAGACCACGTCTCACATGAGAAGAATATTACATGAAAGTTCGGCCCTAACTTTTTTTAGAGTCTGTATAGGGGCGTGAATAGTATCAAACACGGTGATATCACAAACGCAGCGTAATTACCACCTAACAACGCTGGAAAGGTGCCTGACTGCGGCATTTCCAATGTGACAGTGACTCGATGTTCGACTGCGTTGGAATATGAGGGTAGGCATACTAGCCGTCAAGTTTCTGCTCGATGACAAGTGATCACCACAACAATGTATCTTCGTATTCTGCATCAAGCACATTATAATACCTTCATAACTTGCTTGCTCCCAGGAACAAGTAGCAGATATTGTTTGTTGTCCTGGCAGCAACCGAACTACACCTGTGGGCTGGCGTTATCACCACAACACAGACGACTACGTTTAGAGTGATGCCGTGACTCGGAGCATGGCCTTCTGATGAACAGCGCCGCACTGTGTCTAACAGTGAATAGCGGTTCTGCACTACCCTGGTTGACCATCGTCAGAGAGTGTATTTGTGTCCTGGAGAGAAATCCCATTCTTACAATATTTTTGAGGGGAACAGTGGCGTTATTCGTGTAGTCAAGGCACAGGCAGGTATCGAGTGCAACATCAGGCCACAGCTAATACCGATTTAAATAACTCTGACGGCTCAGCAGTATGTCATGGGCATCCTACGTCATCATATTTTACCTCTGATGCGACATTATCGTGCTGCCACTTTTCAGCAGGACAATGCTCGTCCACACACGGCGTCTATATGAAATGTCCCCTGATGTTTAGGTACTGTAATGTTGTGGCCACCAAGATCCTCAGACAGTCCCTGACAGAATATGTGTGGGACCAGCTTGGACATCAAATTGGTCCCGATGCTTTTATCATTGATACCAAGGGCAAGTTTCAACAGTTGAAGGTCAGTTTGCCTCAGGAGAGGGCACAAGGCCGTATGACACTCATCCTAACCACGTCATAGCATGCATCCAGACCAGAGAAGATACAACTTCATAATGACACATTTTTCGTAAATTTGACTCGATTTTGTAATCACCGCAACAGCACTGCGTAGCCTCTGTACCAGTGATGTTCCAATTTGTTATCTCCCCCTGTTTCTTACTACTATTCTTGTTATGTCAGGCATTGTGTGTTGAAACGAGGCTGTTAGCCTCTCTTCACGATAAGATCGTTCAGCGTATTCATACAAGGACGAATGGCGTCTCAAAAAATGAATGCTATTGTGATGCGTGGCCCACAGTGATCTTTTAGTCGGCCCGAGCGTGGACGATAGTACTATCTTCTTGAGTTCTTAGCGCGACCACTGTGAAAACGCTGGCAATGTTAGACGCAGTAGAGGCCGTAATCCTCTCTGATGTATGTATGCAAAGTGAAGTGACGAATGAACATTGCTACGAAGGCTGGGATTCAAATCCACGTCTCCAGCTCACTAGGCAGATAAGCTAACCACTACGCCACCCTGGCACAGTGGCTTTGCACATCTACCCTAGTACGCCTCCCTCCTCAACCCAAAATGCCATTCACAACTCCCCCTAAGCTCTCTGAACAACACTGCAGAGGTTATCCAAACGCATAAACGTACGCTTCCGCGGCCATTGGTGACTGCGTTGTAGATGCATATAAAACTACCGATGTTTCGGTCCCTGTTGCAAGCGATCATCTTCAGGGTCGCTTGCAAAAGGGACCGAAACTTCGATAGTTTTATATATATATATATATATATATATATATATATATATATATATATATATATTGACAATGAGGTCACAAGCCCAGAAAAATTTTATTTAAATTTGCAACTGGATTTGAATATCACATCAGCGTCGAAGGAAACGGGGATCCTGCCTGAAACCCTGACACAGGTGCTTTAATCGAATGAAATTATAAGGAATGGGAATTTGGAGCGAGGAAAGAGTCGTACTAGGGTACTGCGTGCAGTTGTGCAAAGCGACTATCAGGTGGTGTACTGGTCAGTGTGTTTGCCTAGTGAGCGGGAGACCCCGCATTCAAATTCCGGCCTTCGTACATATTTCCATTCGTCCCTTCAGTCTCCTAGTACACATCATAGATGTTTGAGACTTGAGAAGGTCTGTGTAACCTTATAGTTTCATTTCAGTAATCTTCTCTGTTGTGTTGGCAGAAGAGCCAACACCGTGTTACTAGTGGAGGCCGAAATGCACGCGTTTTAGCTCACGCAGGCTGGCGTGAGGAGGGAAGTACTGACGTGAGGTCTGGAACATGACAAGGAATTAGAATTCAGAAAGCGGACGTAATTAGTTTGATACTTAACTTTAATCCATTAATGATGAACGTCGCACTTGACGGTACATAAGTCACAATATTATCTGTTCAGAACACATAGTATCTGAATATGGCGCCTTGCTACGTCGTAGCAAATGACGTAGCTGAAGGCTATGCTAAATTGTCGTCTCTGCAAATGAGAGCGTATGTAGGCAGTGAATCATCGCTAGCAAAGTCAGCTGTACAACTGGGGCGAGTGCTAGGGAGTCTCTCTAGACCTGCCGTGTGGCGGCGCTCGGTCTGCAATCACTGATAGTGGCGACACGCGGGTCCGACGTATACTAACGGACTGCGGCCGACTTAAAGGCTACCACCTAGCAAGTGTGGTGTCTGGCGGTGACACCACATTCTCTCCCACAGCACCAAAGCTATGAATCTGCAGTTATTTTGTAAGTTCTGTTTGCTGAGACCACGTGCAGCTCAAATATTTATGCGTGTTTCAGAAGTTAAATACAGTTGACAGCTGTGGAGGCAGCCCAAAATTTTGTCAGTGCTGGAAGGTCTTTGCACATAAAACAGTGGCGATGTATTATCATATTCAGATGCCTGTGTATTTTTCCAATCATTCCTTTTCATCTGACATGGAGAGTGAGAACTTGTACTATTCATGGATAATCCCTACATGGAACACCCATTTACTCTAAAGTTAGAGTCAAGCAGTATTTGGTTCCAGTGCTTAACATTTTAAATTAATTATTTTATTCAAACCTTACTGTGCCTAATTCAGGGATAGTTCAATCATTAAATCATCCACCAATATAGACAACATAAAAACTGACAGTGTATTAATACAGATAACAAAATGTAGAACTTACTAACTGGCAACGTCTGCCAGATTCTTAAAAAATGACAGGGTTTAAATATACAACTAATAAAACTTTCAACGTTAATCTGAAAAATAGCGAATCACTCGGTGGTCGGAGTCCCTGTTACGCTGTAGGTTCACCTATAACTTCTTCTTCTTCCGTGTCCGGATGCACCAATTATATCTTCCCTTCACCAGAAATTAGCAACGTAGATTGCTTTGTCATTGACTTTCAAAATATCATCTTTAGTGCATGTCATAGACATATCTGGGCAGATCAGTAGGTGGTCCAAGTCCTGTATTGCTCCGCATTCACACCTGTCGCCATCACTGTAACCCCATTTAAATAGGTTTGATTTGCACCCAGTTACTCCAGTGCGCAGCCGGTTTAATGACCTCCAAGTTGTAAAAGGTAGTTGAAATCCTGCAGATCCCTCCTCAAGTAGATCCATTGTGGAGTGTGGTACAATTTCTTCCCAAAGAGATAGCCGCCTTGCGGCGGGTTTGGTGACGAGCTCTTCAGTAGTTTCAATGAAACTCCTGCGGGATTTCAGCCGGACACGTTGTTTTCGGTGCATATGCAACGGGTGTCGAGGATCATTCTTTTGTTTTGATCTTTCGATCTCGGCGGCTACTTGTCTGCGGATAGTGGGTGGTGCTATGCCTATGATGGGGTAAATGATGTCTGTTGGAGTTGGTTTGAGGCATCCTGTGGCAATACGTACAGTTTCGTTTACGGCGACGTCAACTTGCTTAGTGTGAGCAGAGTTCCTCCAAACTGGCGCCACATATTCCGCTGCTGAGATACTCAGCACCAGACCCGTGGTGCGCAAAACATGTGGTTGAGCTCCCCACGATGAACCTGTTAGCTTCCGCAGTATGTTGTTCCTGGCACAGACCTTTTTTTTAGTGTTGTGACAGTGCTGCTTAAAAGTAAGTGCTCTGTCCAATGTTACTCCCAGGTATTTTGGGCTGTTTGTATGTTTCAGCTCTTCCCCTTGCCACATGACTCGGAGTTTCCGTTTGGCTTGTTTGTTCCTAAGATGGAAGGCGGATACTTGAGATTTACTAGGGTTTGGTTTGAGATTATTGCCGTCGTAATAGGTAGCAAGTTCTGTTAAGGCTCCTGTGAGATTCTCCTCCACTTGTTCAAAGGTTTTATCCTGTGTGGCCACTGCTGCATCATCAGCATATATGAACATTCGTGTCCGGCGGCTGATGGGAAGATCATTGGTATAGACGTTAAATAATATTGGAGCCAAGACAC
This sequence comes from Schistocerca piceifrons, assembly GCF_021461385.2. Taxonomy (NCBI): domain Eukaryota; kingdom Metazoa; phylum Arthropoda; class Insecta; order Orthoptera; family Acrididae; genus Schistocerca; species Schistocerca piceifrons. The sequence goes on along the minus strand of NC_060141.1, from coordinate 599,416,496 downwards.
TACCCTGTGCAAGTCCATTTTTCTGTGTCCTCCAACGGCTGTTTTTAGATTGTAAGGTTACATAGTAGCGTCTGTTTTGTAGCAGACATTGCACGAACATAGAAAGGGTGTAGTCCTTAGTGACCTATAACTGGGTGGATAAGACAGTTCAATGTCAGAGTGGGGTAACGTCCAATGGGACTGTGATTTGTAAGGCACAACGGTAGTCAAACGACCTGCATTATGGAAAGAGCTGAACGTGAAGTAATTCTCACTGACGAAGGCCACTTACAACGGTGGCCGAAATGTAGGTTTCGTTTTGCAGCTTGACGACACGGTCGCACAGTGGGAAATGTCTTACAGAGGACGACCATGCCGCTGGCACCTCCGCTCGCACAAAACAGAAGTTACTTCAACAGCCGCACAGCGCATCGCACTACGGTGACAGAATCTGTGTTGGAGGCACAAGAAGCTGGCAGCCGGCTTGTGCGGCCGCGAAGTGCCGTTCCACTCTACCGCAGGGCGGCGTCGCGCGGGCTGCACTCTGCAGGCGGAATGCGTCCGCGCGGAGTAGAGAGAGGCGCTTTACAGCGGCGCATAAACCAGCGGTCGCCTTCCTCTGACCGCGCTGTTTTACGGCAGGTAGCCTCTGAAGCGCCGTTTGGTGGCAGCGCATGTGGGCGCGCCGGCTTGAGAGCTGGCGCCGGCTGTTCGCTATCCCAGCGCCATTTCCCGCCGCGAAGTGGGCCATCCCAAAGGGCGTCCCACCAGCGGCGTCGCGGCTCTTCGCAGGAATTGACCATCGCAGTACCAAGTTTCCGAAACTCGGTCTTTCGTGAAGGTGCAGGCTTTACCTCTGCATCTTTTACAGTCGACGATCCCTAAATCAGGCCACAACATTTCGACATGTTTGATGCCTGACGTAGTGGTTGAAAATATTACCGCATGCTTCCAGTGCTGTGTTTGCCAGGCATAAAATACAGTACTAACCTGATTACATGAAAATTCCTGGCAGATTAAAACTGTGTGCCGGACAGAGACTCGAACTCGGCACTTTTGCCTTTCACTGCCAAGTGCTCTACCATTTTTCTTTTCTACTTTCTCAAAAATTTTGTTCGGTATTGCTCGTTTCGTTTGGTCTGGGCGGACGTCACATGACATATGTTCAAGTTGACACTGATTCCCTTACTCAGTTTTTTTTTTATTACAGAAGAGACAATCTGCGTTGAGCTACAGTACCGCAGTCCAACTGAGCTATCCAATCACGTTCTCACAGCATTACTTCCGTTAGAACCTCGTATCCTACCTTCCAAACTTCACTGGAGCACTCCTGTGAATCTAGTAAGACTAGCTAGCTCATCTGGTACAGCACTTGCCTGTGAAAAGCAATAGATCCCGAGTTCGAATCTCGGTCCGGCACACAGTTTTAATCTTCCAGGAAGTTTCATATCAGCACACACTCCACTGCCAAGTGAAAATTTTATTCTGGGAACCTGACTGTAGTAGGTGTTGAAAGTGTTGGCGCTTCTGGGCACTGATCAGAAAACTGATCAAGGCGAATCGAAGCTGGGCCGCTGGATATGGTGCAATCTCATCTAGAGCGTTCTAATGCAGTTCTTTAAGACTATGAGGGTGGTTGTGTCACATCTTAGACCTGAGGGCTCCCCACAAAAAGTAATTGCACACTGGCAGATCAGGTGACCTGCAGCTAGGGCCTCTACTAACTACCCAACATGATAAATGGTATTGAAGCGGACACGTATCATTAGAACGTACATTTCTAGTTTATTTCTGATAACTGTGTCTTTAGAATAAGACTTCATCATATATGTTTGAATTATATATTAACGATGCTATGCGTTTTGCACTTAGTCAAACGTCGAAATGAGAAACAAAACAGAGTGGTGGAGCGGGGGTGCGGGTGGGGGAATGAAGGGATTTCGGAGAAAATGACTTTCTCGGGAAAACTGGATACACTGTTTTAACGTACATTAAAAACCATTGAACTTTTAGTAGAAGCTTTTTTTATATGTGCTAGCGCTTCAACAGTATTCATTCATATACATAAAACTCAGTTTTCAATAGCGTGTTTCACCTCCTTAACGGCAGTGTGGGCACGTATAAAACAAATACGTCCCTCTTATTTTTCCCTACACTACAATACGTTCAAAGCCGAACAAAATCGAGGTGTATCCATTCGGTAGCTTTAATTGTAAGACCATTCTCTGATTGATGAATGTGGTGGTCGACAGGTTGCTGAGTTTGTTGTACCGGCTGACGGATGGGTACCGATTGCGCTCGAAAAGTATTACTATTTGCGCAATTTCGTGAGGGGAGGTTCAGCATTACCTCAGCTATCAGTTCCACTGCGCGCGATGAGACATGTTAGATAGAAGCCGACTGCGTGCAAGTGATTTATTCGCTGCTTCGTAACGTTTGCACTGAACCATTGGTAGCAGTGTTATCATTAGTCACTTTGTCTAAGTGCTGTGCCGTGTGCACCTACTCTTTGAATGTGTACAGTACGGTTAGAAATAGACAGTAGCGTTCCTGAGGAACATCTGACAAGTGAAAAGGGCCACAAAAGAATCGTTGTTGGAAGAAATTTTTCGGATGCCAATGAACATAAGATGCAATAGCATGGAGGTGTACATTAAAAATATGTATGTCATTTACTTAAACGGTTCTTCGACCACATTCTAACAATAAACGCGAGAAACATGTGAATTATACAGAAGAACTGATTTTTAATCTACAGATATGGAACTGTGACACGAATTTTTAAAAAGCGTTTCTTATTGTTATAATAAGGAATGAAAGCTGTTGCCATATCTTTTAAAACACCTTGACGAATTCTCCACTAGGGGCATAACTATTTTATCAAGCATTTTTGACCATACCCGAGAGTGGTTTAAATTATCAGTCATAAAATGTCATAAGACTCTCAAAATGGAAACGAAATTGCTGTAGTGCCAACGTAACTTGTGCTTTCCGTCACACGCAGTTGACGTGACCCCAAAATTTACTACCATGTGAAGTTGACCTATGCTGAAAAGTGACCGCATGACCAGCTCACCACTTCAAAATCAAGTTAAATTTTAGGTCTGCTTGCACTCAGGAACACACGAGGCCGATAGCACGTTGGCTCCAGAAGCAGACCACATGATTCACCACGTGAACTCCACTTGCCTCTCCACTTCACTCAGCTGTCTCCTGGTAGTGCAACTCCCTAAATGCTCAGCGGAGGGAAGGATACGGAGAAAAGGTCTCTTTCCTCCCTTGTGTCCAGCACAGGAAATAGTGTAGCAAGCGTGGTGCCCGCTGCCTCTCTGCAGCGTCCTCTGTACAACGAACTTGAGTTATGCTATCGTTCCACAGCATACGCCTGACGAGCAGGCAAAACCTCTGACTCAACTGTAGACGGTGCAGCCTCTGTCCCCGTGAGTACAGCTTATCAAATTTTCAGTCCGACGGAGTGTGTGCGTTGAATTGGAACTTCCTAGCAGATTGAAACTGCATACCGATACTGGGAGTGTGGTTCGCCGGCAAGAGCTCTACCGACTGTCTACCATCACAGGTTCGAGTCGCGGTCTTTTTCAGAGTTTTAAATTAGCGCACGCTCCGCTGCAGAGGGAAAATTCAATGGGGAAACAAACGCTATTGATGTAGCTAAACTATTCCTCTACTACATTTTTTTCTTTCAATGTACTCAACTGAACTTCTGTGAAGTTTGAAAGGTAGTAGATGTATTAGTGGAAGTGTAACTGACAGCGAGAGTACTGAGTAATGCTCAGTCGATAGAGAACTTGCCCACGAAAGGCAAAGTCCAAGATTACTGTCCCGGTTTGGCACACAGTTTTGTTCTATCGTTTACGTTTTTTCATAGCAAACACATTATTGAAATGATATTTAATTTAAATGTCTGAGCTATAGTACCGTAGCACCCTGATAGGGGAGCCAAAACGTAAAAATGCAGCCTATTGGTAAGGATGAGTAACGTGCGGTAGTTTGTTTCCTGCACTTTAATGAGAAAATCACTGCAACGGTTCCCCTTTTTTTGGTGAAGTATACAGCGCCGATGATCCATTATTTTGAAACGTGACTGTACGGATTGGTTTCATCACTTTTTGACAAAATCCTGTGAGATTTGCTTTCTTTCACAGTTGAGAGTATTTTGTGATTTTACAGTACTGGCCATAAAAATTGCTACACCAAGAAGAAATGCAGACGATGAACGAGTATTCATTGGACAAATATATTACACTAGAACTGACATGAGATTAAATTTTCAAGCAATTTGGGTGCATTGATTCTGATAAATCAGTACCCAGAGCAACCACCTCTGGCCGTAATAACGGCCTTGACACGGCTGGGCATTGAGTCAAACAGAGCTTGAATGGCGAGTACAAGTACAGCTGCCCATGCAGCTTCAACACGATACCACAGCTCATCAAGCGTAGTGACTGGCGTATTGTGACGAGCCACTTGCTCGGCCACCATTGACTAGATGTTTCCAGTTGGTGAGAGATCTGAAGAATGTGCTGTCCAGGACAGCAGTCGAACATTTTCTGTATCCAGAAAGGCCCGTACAGGACCTGCAACATGCGGTCGTGCGTTATCCTGCTGAAATGTAGGGTTTCGCAGGGATCGAATGAAGGGTAGAGCCACGGGTCGTAACACATCTGAAATGTAACGTCCACTGTTCAAAGTGACGTCAATGCGAACAAGAGGTGACCGAGGCCTGTAACCGATGGCACCCCATACCATCACGCCGGCTGATACGCCAGTATGGCGATGACGAATACACGCTTCCAATGTGCGTTCAACGCGATGTCGTCACACGCGGATGCGACCATCATGATGCTGTACACAGTACCTGTACCCATCCGAAAAAATTACGTTTTGCCATTCGTGTGCCCAGTTTCGTCGTTGAGTACACCATCGCAGGCTCTCCTGTCTGTGATGCAGCGTCAAGGGTAACCGCAGCCACGGTCTCCGAGCTGATAGAACATGCTGCTGCAAACGTCATCGAGCTGTTCGTGCAGATGGTTGTCGTCTTGCGAACGTTCCCATCTGTTGACTCAGGGACCGAGACGTGGTTGCACGATCCGTTACAGCCATGCGGGTAATATGCCTGTCATCTCGACTGCTAGTGATACGAGGCCGTTGGCATCCAGCACGGCGTTCCGTATTACTCTCCTGAACCCACCGATTCCATATTCTGCTAACAGTCATTGGATCTCAACTAACGGGAGCAGCAATGTCGCGATACGATAAACCGCAGTCGCGTTAGGCTACAATCCGACGTCTATCAAAGTCGGAAACGTGATGGTACGCATTTCTCCTCCTTACACGAGGCATCACAACAACGTTTCACCAGGCTACGCCGGTCAACTGCTGTTTTTGTATGAGGAATCGGTTGGAAACTTTCCTCATGTCAGCACGTTGTAGGTGTCACCACTGGCGCCAACCTTGTGTGAATGCTCTGAAAAGCTAATCATTTGCATATCACAGCATCTTCTTCCTGTCGGTTAAATTTCGCGTCTGTAGCACGTCATCTTCGTGGTGTAGCAATTTTAATGGCCGGTAGTGTAAATGATTAGCAGAACTCAGCTGGGATGTATTCATGAATTATAGTAATTTTTCCAACTTGCAGTATTTCGCGAATTTTGAGCAGATTCGCGTCTGTTGTGAAACTAACCCATTTTCTAACACTCTCGTTGGTCAGCATTTGCTCGGGCTTCCTCGTCCCCGCTATAGTCGCCCGTTACAAAGTGTGAGGAGGGAAGTGTTCGGTTTTCCAACGGTAGCCCGCGCAGGCACTCTCGACCAGACATGGACTCAGGAGATCGCTGTTTAAAGGATAGGTAACACCGCAACATTTCTTTGCAAACTGTTAGCTTCTCTTTCTCATACTTTGCTTTAAAATTGTTGCATTATGTTGCGGTCACGATTTTAGATTTCCGACATATAGTTTGCAGTAACATATAGTGTTTCTAGAGATTGGATACCGCATGTCCCCCTGGACAAAAGCTTCCAGTCCTCCGTAACGAACGTGTTTAGTTATAGTAACGCCCTGTTCATTTTGCCGTAACTAAATTCTGTGTTATTTGTAAACTGTTGCCGGCCGGTGTGGCCGAGCGATTCTAGGCGCTTCAGTCTGGTACCGCGCAACCGCTACGGTCGCAGGTTTGAATCCTGCCTCGGGCATGGATGTGGGTGATGTCCTTAGGTTCCTAAGTTCTAGGGGACTGATGGCCTTAGATGTTAAGTCCCATAGTGCTCCAAACCATTTGATTTTGTAAACTGTTATTAGATTTTATTGATTCAGAGTTAACTGAGATATGTCATTTGAGATACCACGTCTTTATTACTCAGTCTGCTTCCATTTGCATGCAGCATCTCGATTCATATATCATTCCGAGTCCGAATAGTAGCCCCTCCTCTTTAAGTAATTGACGATGAATCCTGTTAATAGGAATATAAATTAGAATCAACAGATGCTTTCTTCCCACCAGACTCAAATGAATGAAACTGACATGTCACTTAAGAGTAGGTCTTGTAACAAGGAATAAAAAATCGAATACCTATCCCTTAACCTTGTTACCTTGTAAAAACATCTACAGTGCTTGTAGTTCTAGTGTCGATCATAGAATGAAAGATATTTCGTTCACATTTCGTGTTGTGTGTGATGATTTAATACTAAAAATTCCCAGCTGAAATAAATGTATAAACTGAAATTCGTAATTCAACATTCTGTACAGTCTTTTCCTTTTGTCAGGATGCTAACTCATTAGTTCGCACGAGCGTTAGAAAGAGGATTTGCTATAAAGAATTCTGTTAAATAGCCACTGATAAAATTCATTCAATTCAGCGTGACATAGATAGACTGATTTGTCCGATTTAATGAATTGTTAAGACATCCTTAACAATTACATACGTTTTATTCATCCGTTACCAACTAGCAACAGTAATTTTGGTAAAAACGACATTTTGTCAATCGAGTGAGTGATTGATTATTTTGTAAAAATCTTTTGTATATTTATAGTCGCAATTAAATTCTTATGACACAGTCATAACCGTTTCGGCCATACAACAACCATCTTCAGATTATAAAACAATACAAAAGAAAATTTGTATTGAAACTTAAAAATATGTGCTATATTTAACCAGGCTTATTAGTAATCAAACTGGATTTATGCGAAATACGTATAGTTCATACCTAAATGCGGCCTACACTGAACACAGGTTCATGCGTTGTCAAACTAGCTATAAAATGTAAAACACCGGTCTTATATAGATATAAAAATTTTGTTAAAATATTGTTCACCCTTTTTGCGCTAGATGCGCGCATCCTCTATAAGGTCTTTAATTTCCAAAACCTTAAAATATGACAAATTTACTATTAATATTTAGGTCAAATGTATATAATATTTAAAATTCAGAACAGATCTTCAAAATCAGTGAAATAACATTACAGAACAAGGAGAAAACACTGCTATATATGAAAATAGTAGTAGCACTAGTAGAGTGTATTTCTGACGCCCGATGGCGCTGTATTCCCGGCTATTGCCTGTTTATGTCGTTGTGCTTTAGTATGGCAGGGACGACACGGGCAGGACGACGAGGGTAGTGCTCTGCTGCGGGTGGATGGCACGCTCCTACGTGTTAAAGGTTGTTGACACCTGCTGCGGCCCGAGCTAGACAGTGCAAAACTCGACCGCCGGAAGGCTCCATCCTCAGCTGAAGCACGTATGTAGTTAAAACGATTCGCTCAGGTGAACAGATCGTTGTAAATGTTGAAGTATGCGTCTGTTGCAAATTCATTCCGTTCATTGAGGAGTTTGTCAGGTTTTCTGCGTCTCGTACCATAAATCTCCAGTTGTTCTAAAATGTTCAATCGTTTGCTTTTTGTAACTTCATGTAGAATTTGAAGCTGTTCGTCGATGTTACCAATATTATGACCCTCCTCTTGCATATATAAACCTAGCGCTCTCTTGTTACTGGGATATGTATTTTCTTTAAACTTTACATCAAAGGACCTGCCTGTCTGTCCGATATAGCTTTTTCGCAGACATCATATTTTGTAGACCCCCTATTTGCTATATTTATTACTTTTCCGTGGCAAGTTATGACGCACTAGTGTTTCTAAATTATCGGAAGTCCTCAATGCAATTTTAACCCCGTTTCTTCGGAATATATGTTCGATTTTATCTGATGTTTTGCCTGTATATTTCGTAGTGGCGTACTTATCCTTTTCGGATGTCAGTTATACCTGCCGTTTTTCGCTCCTTTTTACCTTCGGTCCAATTTTGCTATGTGTGAAGTTATATGTGGGTTATCATAATTTGCTAGGGCGACCTGTCTTAATATGCCAAGTTCTTTTATCACTTCAGTTTGACATAATGGAAGTCTTACTATGCTGACTATTCTATGTAACAGTGAATAAAAATATGCATGTTTCTCACGTAGTGGGTGATTGGAGTGGGTATTGAGAATCACGTCCGTACATGTTAGTTTCCTAAATATTTGGAACGCGTACACAGAATAGTCCGTTTGGTAAAGATCCTAATGGAAGAACACTGGAGGGAGAGGGAGATTTTCGTTAGGGAAATCAAGAGTGGCTGGTAGAAAATGTGATTTAAAACTTTATCAGTGTATGGGAAAGCGTACATAAGTTTTTAGAAACTTACAAGTTCTGCCATGCAGTAAGTAATAATTGATTATGTTCCTACAGGTTGTTAGAAGGAATTCCAAAAATTCGTATCAGTTTAAAATTAGCAGTTCAGAAATTATAACTTACTTATACAATTTAGACGAAAGTAACTCAAATAAACTAATATTCAAGTAATCTCGTACCTTGTTGTCATATATCCGAGTCTAATTTTTACCTGTTGGTGTTAAAGACAAAGAAATTGTGGAGATAAAACAAAGTTAAGCGGAGTTTCAAACAACGCCACACGTTACCCTACCACTAAACGCATAAAACATTTATCTTACTTAAATAGTTGTGTTCACACTGTGGTTGTCTTCCTGTTTTCCGTAGGGTTTTAGATTTCCGTAATTGGTGCTACATATACAAACGGCCGGAATGAATCTACCGAAACAGCTTATTAGAAGAGTGTTGTTGGTCAAAGTAGACAGCTCACTACGTCTTATTATCTGCACTGAGGAAACAGGTAATGGAATTCCTTTGAATTAAGCCATCGTATAACGTTACAAACGAATATGTCCTCCTTACATTTAATAAATGGTAGCAATTTATCAGCTTTTACATTTGTTACTTTGGGAAAAAATTGTAAATCATGGTATGTATGTACATACCATTTGTTTTTCGCTACACTGGACAGCCGTTCAGTGTTTAGTTTTTATGTCATACTTTCCATCACTCGTAAAAATTTCCATTCTTGCCTATTTAAATGAAAATATTTTTACTGATTCATTCTTGTGCATATGTTCTAATAGTAACGGTGCGTTTAAGTATGAACATATGACACATTCTGTTATAAACTTTATTTCTGCATTGCGGTCAATGTTCCGTTTTAGTGTTTCATAGTTTTAGACATTTGTTAAAATTACACTTTCCGATGTGTAAATGGGAAAATATCAGTGATTCTTTCATGTTTGCATGTGCTAAACGAACAACTGGACTTATTAGAGATAAAATAGCTTTGTTTTCAATGTGCAATGAGACGTTCATTCTACCAGTCCCGCCGTCCGTTTGATAGCTTCGCGCTGTTACTATACTGAAGGCTCAGTTTTGTGTAGAGTAAGCTATGGTGATGGGCTGTGTACAGCCACAGGCAACATCAAACTTACTTGTCTTGGTCAGACAAGAGCCATATTTAGTGGCCTGCTCGTGCAGAGAGAGAGAGAGAGAGAGAGAGAGAGAGAGAGAGAGAGAGAGGGGGGGGCGGGAGGGAGAACTTTCCATGTATCGTAAACAGTTATTCAATTTCCGAGTGCACTCTGGAGTTCGTGTCGGTAAAAGGCGTCACGTTAACTGTGGTTCAGTGAGGCAAGTGACTGTCGAGCTGAGCGGCATCTGTGGCCAAGCAGAGGTGGTTTATGTTAAGCTCTCAGGTAAAAGTTCTAGAGGACCTGAAAGGTAAAGCAAAGATGGACCCCACCGTCACTCCTGGAATGCCTGGATAAGTCACTACTCAACGGTGAACTGGCGCTAGAGAGCGAGAACTAACTTCGTGTTAGTTTTGTTATTACCAGTTTTTTCTCAGTTTAACCATTTGAGTAAAATTTTGTATAATGGTAATTGAAATTATTTCGTGAGTGATGCTTATTCGAAGCCCACGCCATCCTCAGGCTTCTTGTCATTGATTACATTTATTATTCATTCCGTAAATGCTTCGTCTTGCTATATTTTATCACAATGTGTTTCTGTACACATAATGTTTCGTGAATTATCGTCCAAGGTAGTGATTGAGCTCCTCCAAGTAAACTCACATGGTATTACTGTGATCACTTCTTGGCTGCGTTTTTCGTAACATTTTAGGAATTTACCTCTTGATACTTGCGAACAGTTTAAGGATTCAGATGAGGGTAAGTTTGAACAAGGTAAGGATTTACTCCGTAAGTTTCTATTGGAGTTTTTGTACCGTTACCTTCTTCCAACAACAGAGCAGATTTAAGCAGTAAACTATTGGGATCTACAGTTCAACAGGAACTGGTACTGGTCACATATACAGCTAACTGGTAAACAAGGAAACTCTGAGAAACGTCAGAGGATTGAACCGGTGATCTGAATTTACAGTGATGGCACAAAGTATCACCAAGTGAATTCTTTTAACGTAGTGTATAACCCTACCTGCACTGTGCTTGCGGTGCTCATAGACTATGACAACATTATTTCACTGCTGAATATTCCTTGCAAACGGACGCTTAACAATCGAGAGAGGTCATTAAATAAATCATACTACCCAAGTGAGACTGTATGCTACATTACTGCTGATCGCTAGTCTGAAACATGCCGACTTACCAACCGAGCTACACACTGCTGACGTTGGTACCACGAAACATGTTTACCTTTTCTCAGATACAAAGGAAAGAATCGTGAATATAAACGGCAAACATGAGAACCAATTTGACTTCAAGATAAATAACTCTGTTCAAAAACGATAGTGAAATCATTTAAAGTCTTGTTCACCACTTAAAAATACATAGTAAAGGAAGCCAAGACCGTAAAATTAGTCGATAAAAGGCGTTACAGTTGAGTGATGCACTAAGGCTATTCGGAGTCTAAGGTCCGATCGGCCGCGCAGTGAAGACCACTGTGAAAATCGAAAATGTTTTATTTAAAATAATTAGCTACGCATCTCAGCTACTTCTCAACATAGTCGAAGCTCCGACTTAGACATCTGTCGTAGTATCGTACCAACTTCCCAATGTCCTCGATACAGAAGGCAACAGCCTGTGCTTTCCGCCAATTTTCTAGGCTGGTCTGCAGCTCGCTGCGTATGACAAAATGTTGTCTTCGTTGTGAGCAGAGATGAAAACGATAAGCAGCAACACGCAGGTTCTATGGTAGGCGATCCATTGAAAACGCTTCAGGAGCTTCTTCGCTGCCACTGCTCAGTGGAGTCGAAAATTGTAATGAAGAAGGAAACGAAAGACATGTATGTGGGCTGCACGACATCAGTCGAAATCTCTCACCATTCTCTCATACTTCGCGGGAGACATTATTTTCCAGGCATCTTTACGTGCTCACTGCGCGCTCAGAGCGACGTAACATGAACGACATACGTACTGGAGACACTGCCTAACAGATCTATGCAGAGCTTCAGCAATTTTCGCTGTGATTTCCCGTTCGCGCCCGATCGGGTCTTACTTTCCCAACAGCCTTCGTAGTTTTGTAAGAATCTTCTTGATGTTGTGTATGGTTAAATTCAACGTGGAACTTCCGACAACCTATGTGCATCAAATAAATATAAATTCCAAATGCTTTCCAGTGTCCCAATATTTTAACCTTCATGCCTCCTAAAAATATATTACATTACATTTTAAAAATCATAAGAGCAGTTCCATATGAACAGAGGACTAATAATTGTGCACGTCGGCAGGCACCCCTGTTTGATAGATAACACTCCAAGCCCGGCTGTGAAGCGGGTTGCGTCAAAAATGCTATGCAGGCGTCGTAATAAAAATAAGTCCGTGGAAGGAAGAGATCCTTCTTCTTTTCCTATACCTTTACCCAGTATCTTCAAGGTTACGATAAGCAAATTATTGGTGCTGGAAATTAGTGGTAGCCGATGGCAGGAAGACTTTCCTGTCGCCATCCCACTCCAGGGCGAATCTGTGTATCCCAACCGAGGTGCGTCTAGAGTTATCCCAGGTGAGAATAGGTGAAAGTTTTTCTAAATGTTTGTGAATCATGTATCTGAGCTGGGACGAGAGTACCAGCCCGGTAATCACTGAGACGGATGCGGAAAAACGATGCCACACCTGCCCTCATCATTCGATCCAGGGATAGTGTATCTTCCGAATCCCGGAGGCGGCGTGCTAATGCACACAGTTATCTGGGTGGGTAAATCTGAATAGAATGTTGTATTGCTAATGAATAGGCACGGAAGCAAGATAATTTTCCCCACGATGAATAAAAGATGATTACTCTTCTTCGAAAAGACGTTGTTTGTTAACGTAGATTTAAACATTATTCTCATACCGCATTCTTACTTTAAACACTTTTTCCAAAACAATTAGTCCTGAACACTCGAAATGTTGATCTGAGTACGTCTTCACTAATTTCGACACCCTGCAGTACTGACTGTCTTAAGAAACGTACAACGATATCTATTGTAGTTTAATTCAATTTGGTTTCCTATATGCTTATTCCATCTTCTAATGTGTTGTGTGAAATTAGTTTTTCGTCTTAAACAAAACGTATAGGTTTTATCTGACGTTAATAGGTTTGATTACAATGTGTGACTAAAGAATGCTCTTTCACCAAAAAATTAATGTTTTTGTCCCACTTCAAATGGAAAGCCAGTAAATTATTTTTCTCTTATACATGATGGAGTTCTCGTTCCAAATCATCCTAATTTTATGTTATTAAGCAATACGAAAGCATAAACAAATGTCTCTTGCGGGTATCCTTTATCCCCTTTACCAAGTATTCGCAGAATTCGAATAACTTTTCCCAGTAAAGTGTGGTCTGTGCTGTGTATGAGTTAGGTAACGATATAGTACTACCACGATAAATTTTTAATTTTACTGAATTCTCTCTTACTTGGATAATCCAGGCTGACCGTCTTTCATTGAAATTCTTCCGTAGTTGAAGAAATATAAGTTAGATGTGCACACTTGACGCTTCTTCTTCATTGGATCTCAGTATATACAGTTTGGTCCATTGATCGTGACCGGGCCAAATATCTCACGAAAAAAGCGTCAAATGAAAAAACTACAACGAACGAAACTTGTCTAACATGAAGGGGGAAACCAGATAGCGCTATGGTTGGCCCGCTAGATGGCGCTGCCATCAAACGGATATCAACTGCATTTTTTAAAAATAGGAACCCCCACTTTTTATTACATATTAGTGTCGTACGTAAGGAAACATGAATGTTTTAATTGGACCACTTTTTTTCGCTTTGTGATAGATGATGCTTTAATAGTCAGAAACATATGGCTCACAATTTTAAATGAACAGTTAGTAACAGGTAGGTTTTTTAAATTAAAATACAGAACGCAAGTAAGTTTGGACATCATATTTCGTTTGTTCCAATGTCGTACATGTACCTTTGTGAACTTATCATTTCTGAGAACGCATGCTGTTACAGCGTGATTACCTGTAAATACCACATTAATGCAACAAATGGTCAAAACGATGTACGTCAACCTGAATGCATTTGGCTATACGAGTGAAAACATTCCTCTCAACAGCGAATAATTCGCCTTTCGTAATGTTCGCACATGCATTGACAAAGCTCTGACGCATGTTGTCAGGCGTTGTCGGTGCATCACGACAGCAAATATTCTTCAACTTTCCCCACAGAAAGAAATCCAGGGACGTCGGATCCAGTGAACGTGCGGGCCATGGTATGGTGCTTCGACGACCAATCCACCTGTCATGAAATATGCTATTCAATACCGCTTCACCTGGCCGTGATGGCCGAGAGGTTCTAGGCGCTACAGTTTGGAACTGCGCGACCGCTACGACGCAGGTTCGAATCCTGCCTCGAGCATGGATGTGTGTAATGTCCTTAGGTTAGTTAGGTTTAAGTAGTTCTTAGTTCTAGGGGGCTGATGACCTCAGCAGTTAAGTCCCATAGTGCTCAGAGCCATTTGAACCATTTGAACCAATACCGCTTCAACCGCACGCCAGCTATGTGCCGGACATCCATCATGTTGGAAGTACATCGCCATTCTGTCATGTAGTGAAACATCTTGTAGTAACATCGGTAGAACATTACACAAGAAATCAGCATACATTGCTCCATTTAAATTGCCATCGATAAAATGGGGGCCAATTATTCTTCCTCCCATAATGCCGCACCATACATTTACGCGCCAAGGTCGCTGCTGTTCCACTTGTCGCAGCCATCGTGCATTTTCCATTGCCCAATAGTGCGTATTATGCTGGTTTACGTTACCGCTGTTAGTGAATGACGCTTCGTCGCTAAATAGAACGCGTGCAAAATATCTGTCATCGTCCCGTAATTTCTTTTGTGCCCAGTGGCAGAACAGTACACGACGTTCAAAGTCGTCGCCATGCAATTTCTGGTGCATAGAAATATGGTACGGGTGCAATCGATGTTGATGTAGCATTCTCAGCACCGACGTTTTTGAGATTAACGATTCTCGATTTGTCTGCTACTGATGTGCCGATTAGCCGTGACAACAGCTAAAACACCTACTTGGGCATCACCATTTGTTGCAGGTCGTGGTTGACGTTTCACACGTGGCTGAAAACTTCCTGTTTCCTTAAATAACGTAACTATCCGGCGAAAGGTCCGGACACTTGGATGATGTCGTCCAGGATACCGAGCAGCATACATAGCACACCCCCGTTGGGCATTTTGATTACAATAGCCATACATCAACACGATATCGACCTTTTCCGCAATTGGTAAACGGTCCATTTTAACACGGGTAATGTATCATGAAGCAAATTCCGTCCGCAGTGTATGAATATTACGTGATACCACGTACTTATATGTTTGAGACTATTACAGCGCCATCTGTCACAAAGCGAAAAAAGTGGTCCAACTAAAATATTCATATTTCTTTACGTACTACACGAATATGTAATAAAAAATGGGGGTTATTATTTTTAAAAAAACGCAGCTGATGTCCGTTTGCCCTATGGCAGCGCCATCTAGAAGGCCAACCATAGCGCCATATGGTTTCCCCCTTCAAGCTAGACGAGTTTCTTTCTTTGTAGATTTTTTGTTTTATGCTTATTTCGTGAGATATTTGGCCCGGTCACTATCAATGGACCACCATTTCGCATTTGCCATTACGTAAAAATTTTCTTTGAAGTTCCATTTCTCAAGTACACACATAAGTAATCAATCGATGAACCAGTTTTTGGATGGCATATTAAAAGTTTATGGTTACATTGCTGATCCTTTCAATTCCACCCTATGGGAAAACTTTACACTACAGTTGTTGACGTGACAGTTACAGTAATGGTTCAAGTCTACTGTAAGGTAAATTCTAGCTGTATTGCTTATAATAAAAGTTTTGGTTTCTTCCTCTTTGTTTCGGCATTTGTTACATTGAGCGTAACCAAGAATTTTCACTTTCCTTTCTTGTGAAGCACAATACGAAAAACATTTTTATAATGAGAAGAGGAAAAGTCCTGTATTGTACTGTATATGTACTGTATTTATACCTATACATCTAGAGAACCTCATTTAAAGGATATATACCATTCCAGTGTCGAACTATGATGCTGAAGGTCATCATTGTTTTTATCACTGGATGTGTTTTCAGTGAAGGAATCCTCAAAGTAAACCGCTTAACCGAAGACATGAAATTGAGCATATAAATTGAAACTGATGAAGAAAGTAGTCATTCAGCCGTAAAAGTGAATGACATATCCTTTCGTGATAAATATGGTACAGTCGTAGTTACGGTGGAATGTAAAACTGAAGCAGTACCTATTACTATATAGTGTATGCATCTGACAGCTAGTACGATAGACAACGTACGAGTACTTCACTGCAATTATAGTTCATTACATAAAAATATTTATTTGGAAGAGTGAAAGTAATTTTGAATTAAAATTCAGCGAACACCTAGGGTTAAGTAGACTATAATAATACTTTTCTGGTCGCCTAATAAGGGAAAAGTACACATTACCTGCAACAATTGAAACAGCTTGCGATAAAAAGCAGGATATGAATGCATTTGGAGAAATTCAAATATTTATTCACAGAACAGTGCCTTACAGATATTCTTCATGAACCTCGTAGGGATGCCAAGAAATTCCTCCTAAGTTCAGAAAATTACTGCTAGGAGCACTCAGGTCTAATACGTAACTGTAAAAACAAAGTGTAAATATTTTAAACACCTGGCACGGTAATCAAAGTTTTGAACAGCTGAAAATCATACCTAGAAGGTCTAAATTAATAAAGGAAAAAAACTGCGGTCCAACATCCTCAGATGTCAAGCAAGAAGTACCTTCAGAATGAAATATCCAATCTGCAGTGGAGTGTGCGTTGATTTGAAACTTCTGGACAGATGGAAGCAGTCTGCCGGCCCGCGGCTCGAACTCGGGACCTTTGCCTCTAGCGGCCAAGTGCTCTACCGACTTTTTTTTTCCCCCCAGGGGGTCCACAACTCTTTTGTGGATACGTGCGTGTCGAGCACGGGGCCCCGAGCCATTGCAGCCTTCTCTCTCTCCCGGGCTGCATTTCCTTTCCCTTCCCCTCCTTTCCCCTCCATACCCCTTTCCCCTCGCCCTCTCCTCTCCCTCTATTGGTGTCCTTGCTTATGTTGGCCCCCGCTATCCTCCTGGTTCTGTTGGTTTTACACTCCGGCTTTGTTGCGTAATCATCTCCTCCTTTTGGCATTCCTTGGTCCCCCTCTGGGGTTTGACCTCCATTCCAAAATTTCTCTTCCGTAGTGTAAGCCATTTGGGGAAGAGCACCTTACCTAGTGTCTCTGACGTGTGCCCTCCTAGTACATTCCACCTTTTCTTTTACGTCGTTGTCTGATGCTAGGGTGCATAGCCAGCACGGTAGCCAGCCCGTGTGGTGGGGTCGCTATGTACCCTTTTGGTTGAGCCCCCTGAACACACAGGGATCACACTTCTGATACCTGAGCTGTGACCTCCTCATGCATGCCTTGGAGTGGTTGCTCGTCATCCTGGAGCATCGGAACTCCCGGCAATGGCCGCCGTGCCAGACGGCCCTTGCTGTGGCTGGGTGGCGCCTGTGAGGAGAGCCCCTGATCGGAGTGGGTGGTATCAGGGCGGACGCTATGCAGATGAAACGCATACGGGTCCAAAACTCTGGCCGCTCTTCTGCGGCCGTCTCTCTGCGTGGTACTGATTCCTCAAGTGCTGCTTCTCTTGCCCCTTCGGCCTTCCCTTCCGTGGCTACCCCCTGGGAGGAGGGTCAGGCCCGTCGTCTAGGGGCAAAACCTTTCCCCCATTATCTAGTTTGCACCAGGACTGATGGAGATACTTTCACCAGTGTCAAACCTTTATTCTTTGTGGAACACATTGAAGACAAGTTCGGCGAAGTGGACTCCCTGAGCAAGATGCGGTCGGGTTCGTTACTGATAAAAACTGCTTCGGCTGCCCAATCTGCGGCCCTTCGTGCCTGTACCCATCTTGGCACAATTCCCGTGTCCATTACCCCTCACCAGTCTCTAAATATGGTACAAGGTGTGATTTTTCACAGAGACCTCATCCTTCAAACTGATGAGGAACTTCGGGACAATCTCGGACGGCGGGGTGTTCACTTTGTTCGGCGTGTTCAGAAGGGTCCTAAAGATAATCGTATTGATACTGGTGCCTTTATCCTGGCCTTTGAAGGGGATACCCTTCCTGAGAAAGTTAAGATTATGGTCTATCGCTGTGATGTGAAGCCGTACATCCCACCTCCTATGCGGTGTTTTAAGTGCTTGCGTTTTGGCCACATGTCTTCTCGCTGTTCCCAGGACCCTCTCTGTGGTGACTGAGGACGTCCACTCCATGAGGGGAGTCCCTGTGTTCCCCCACCTGTATGTGTAAATTGTCATGGTAGTCATTCTCCACGTTCAGCAGATTGCCCAGTCTATAAGAAAGAAAAAAAGATACAGGAGTATAAGTCCCTTGATCGTTTAAGCTACACAGAGGCCCGTAAGAAATATGCACTATTGCACCCTGTGTCCATGACATCTACACTCCTGGAAATGGAAAAAAGAACACATTGACACCGGTGTGTCAGACCCACCATACTTGCTCCAGACACTGCGAGAGGGCTGTACAAGCAGTGATCACACGCACGGCACAGCGGACACACCAGGAACCGCGGTGTTGGCCGTCGAATGGCGCTAGCTGCGCAGCATTTGTGCACTGCCGCCATCAGTGTCAGCCAGTTTGCCGTGGCATACGGAGCTCCATCGCAGTCTTTAACACTGGTAGCATGCCGCGACAGCGTGGACGTGAACCGTATGTGCAGTTGACGGACTTTGAGCGAGGGCGTATAGTGGGCATGCGGGAGGCCGGGTGGACGTACCGCCGAATTGCTCAACACGTGGGGCGTGAGGTCTCCACAGTACATCGATGTTGTCGCCAGTGGTCGGCGGAAGGTGCACGTGCCCGTCGACCTGGGACCGGACCGCAGCGACGCACGGATGCACGCCAAGACCGTAGGATCCTACGCAGTGCCGTAGGGGACCGCACCGCCACTTCCCAGCAAATTAGGGACACTGTTGCTCCTGGGGTATCGGCGAGGACCATTCGCAACCGTCTCCATGAAGCTGGGCTACGGTCCCGCACACCGTTAGGCAGTCTTCCGCTCACGCCCCAACATCGTGCAGCCCGCCTCCAGTGGTGTCGCGACAGGCGTGAATGGAGGGACGAATGGAGACGTGTCGTCTTCAGCGATGAGAGTCGCTTCTGCCTTGGTGCCAATGATGGTCGTATGCGTGTTTGGCGCCGTGCAGGTGAGCGCCACAATCAGGACTGCATACGACCGAGGCACACAGGGCCAACACCCGGCATCATGGTGTGGGAAGCGATCTCCTACACTGGCCGTACACCACTGGTGATCGTCGAGGGGACACTGAATAGTGCACGGTACATCCAAACCGTCATCGAACCCATCGTTCTACCATTCCTAGACCGGCAAGGGAACTTGCTGTTCCAACAGGACAATGCACGTCCGCATGTATCCCGTGCCACCCAACGTGCTCTAGAAGGTGTAAGACAACTACCCTGGCCAGCAAGATCTCCGGATCTGTCCCCCATTGAGCATGTTTGGGACTGGATGAAGCGTCGTCTCACGCAGTCTGCACGTCCAGCATGAACGCTGGTCCAACTGAGGCGCCAGGTGGAAATGGCATGGCAAGCCGTTCCACAGGACTACATCCAGCATCTCTACGATCGTCTCCATGGGAGAATAGCAGCCTGCATTGCTGCGAAAGGTGGATATACACTGTACTAGTGCCGACATTGTGCATGCTCTGTTGCCTGTGTCTATGTGCCTGTGGTTCTGTCAGTGTGATCATGTGATGTATCTGACCCCAGGAATGTGTCAATAAAGTTTCCCCTTCCTGGGACAATGAATTCACGGTGTTCTTATTTCAATTTCCAGGAGTGTAGTTACGCCTTGGTTACATCTTCATCCCTTCCTCCCCCTTCCTTACCCCCATCCCGGACCCCTCTCCTTCCCCCCTCCCCTGCGGCTCCCACACCTTCTCCTCTGGGCGCTGCTCCCCCTCCCCAGCCGGAGAAGTGTCCCACTCCTTCGGCGTCTGCCGGTCAAGGGCGCCTCTCCCGGGATGCCCCTTCCCGGCACCTTCCAGGTCAAAGGTCTGCTGCAGCGCGGCGACCGCGAGAGCCGCGGTCTATCGGCCCCCAGGTCGCCCGGTCTCTTTCTGTTCCTGATCTTGCTGCATCTGGCTCCATTATGCCACACAGCCCTCCTCGATCTCAGCCTGAAAAGAAGAAGAAACATAAGTCCCGGGACAAAGAGCCTCTGGTGTCACCGGAGGTCCCTTCCCCGACTTCACAACCGGATTCTGACCTGTCGTTTATGTATGTCGCCCCCTCCTTGTCGGTGACGGGTGGGGACCCGGCGGTATGACTGGATTTAGCGTGTTCAGCCCTCATTTAAACCATCGTTCTGTGGTTCTCCAATGGAATTGTAATGGCTACTATCGTCACCTTCCGGAATTGAAATCCCTTCTTTCGTCCTACTCAGCAGCTTGTGTGGTTCTACAGGAATATCATTTTACTGATGCTCACTCACCGACCCTCCGTGGGTTCCGTGTTTTCTGTCGAAATCGGGTCGGACCCTTGCGGGCTTCTGGTGGCGTTTGTACGTTGGTCCGTACAGACATTGCTAGCACGTGGATTCCTCTCCAAACTACATTGGAAGCGGTTGCTGTTAGGGTCCACTTAGACTCTGCAGTCACAGTATGCAATCTTTATCTCCCTCCTGACAGGACTCTTACACCTGCTGCCTTAACCACCCTTCTTCAGCAACTTCCTCCTCCCTTCCTCCTCCTTGGGGATTTTAATGCTCATCATCCTTTGTGGGGCAGTGCCTTTCCATCTAGACGAGGTCTTCTTATAGACCAATTTATTGCAGACCACGACCTGTGCCTTCTTAATGATGGCTCCCCTACTCATTTCAGTGCTGGTCATGGTACCTTTTCTGCCATTGATCTTTCTCTTTCTTCTCCCTCTCTCCTCCCTTCATTACACTGGTCGCCACACGACGACCTTTGTGACAGTGACCATTTCCCGTTGATTATCACGCTCCCTTCCCGCTCCCCGATGGAGAGGTTACCTCGTTGGTCTTTCTACCGCGCCGATTGGCCTCTATATACTGCACAGGTCGAGTTTTCTCCCTCTTTGTCGGGTTGTATTGATGACGTCCTACGTGACGTGTCTGACGCGATTGTTCGCTCTGCTAACCTTGCTGTCCCGCGCTCATCTGGACAATTTCGTCGTCGGCAAGTCTCGTGGTGGAGTACGGCCATTGCCATTGCCATCCGTGATCGCCGTCGAGCTTTGCAACACTTTAAGAGGCACCCATCTGTAGCCAGCCTCTCTACCTTTAAGCACCTTCGCGCTAAAGCCCGTTATTTAATCAAACAGAGCAAGCGGATATGTTGGGAACGATTCGTTTCTTCCCTTGGTTCCGCTGTCCCTCTGTCACGGGTATGGGCTACACTTCGCTCTCTCCAAGGTTGCCATCGGCAGTCCACCCTCCCAGGCCTTCACCTCCCAGATGGCATTTGTACGGACCCATTAGTTCTCGCAGAACATCTTGCGACCCATTTTGCAGTGGCATCAGCGTCGGCCTCCTATCCAGCTGCTTTCCTTCATCAAAAACAGCAGGCTGAAGCTGTCACCTTATGTTTCACCACTTGTGAGTCAGAATCTTACAACGAACCTTTCACTGAATGGGAATTTCTTTCTGCTCTATCTTCTTCTCACGATACGGCCCCTGGCCCAGATTCCATTCATAACCAGCTGCTTCAACATCTCAGTGCTCCACAACGGCACCATCTTCTTCGGGTGTTTAACCGTATCTGGCTCCAGGGTGACTTCCCTTCTCAGTGGAGGGATAGCATTGTGGTTCCTGTCCTTAAGCCTGGTCAGAACCCCCTATCTGTTGACAGCTATCGGCCAATTAGTTTGACCAATGTTGGTTGTAAGTTACTTGAACGGCTGGTAGCCCGTCGGCTCACTTGGGTCGTCGAATCTCGGGATCTATTGTCCCCTTACCAGTGTGGCTTTCGAGAGGGACGATCTCCAATCAATCATTTACTTCGCTTGGAATCCGCAGTTCGGCAGGCTTTTTCCCAGCGCCGCCATTTGGTTGCAGTGTTTTTTGACCTTCGCAAGGCCTATGACACGGCCTGGCGCCATCACATCTTACTAACCCTTCATCAGTGGGGTCTTCGGGGCCCACTCCCGATTTTTATCCGCCAGTTCCTGATCCATCGGTCATTCAGAGTTCGAGTTGGTACTGCTTTTAGTTCTCCACGGACCCAGGAGACGGGCATCCCACAGGGTTCTGTCTTGAGTGTCCTTCTTTTCCTCATTGCTATCGATGGACTTGTGGCCTCTGTCGGTCCCTTGGTCGCCCCTGCCCTGTATGTGGATGATTTCTGCATTTGGGTTAGTTCCTCCTCGATGCCATCTGCAGAACGGCAGCTCCAGGTGGCTATACGGCGTGCCTCTGCATGGACCCTCTCACACGGGTTTCAATTCTCTCCTTTAAAATCGCGGGTGGTCCACTTCTGTCGCCGTACTACGGTCCACCCTGATCCAGAGCTCTATCTCGCTGCACAAAGATTGCCTGTGGTTCCACAGTTTCGTTTCCTAGGTCTTCTTTTCGACAACAAGCTCACTTGGCTGCCCCATATCAGACTCCTGAAGGTAGGATGTTTCCGTAAACTCAATGTCCTTCGCTTCCTTGCCCACTCCTCTTGGGGTGCGGACCGTTCCCTCCTCCTCCGTCTTTATCGTGCTCTAGTTCTGTCACGTTTGGACTATGGTTGTCAAGTTTATGGTTCAGCTGCTCCTTCCACGCTGCACGTGCTGGATCCGGTCCACCATCGTGGTATCCGTTTGGCCACCGGTGCCTTCCCAACTAGCCCTGTTGATAGTCTTCTGGTTGAAGCTGGGATCCCCCCCCTTTCTGTTCGGCGGTCCCAGCTTCTGGTGTCTTATGCCCTTACTATCCGTTCTCCCGCTCATCCTTCCTATTCTATCCTATTCCCAGACCATGGACGTCGCCCGCCTGACTCCCGCCCTCGGGCGGGTTTACCGGTTGGACTGCGCCTTGCGTCTCTTAACCGTGATTTTCGGCTTCCTTCTTTGTCCTGTCTTCCTCGCTCCCTCCCCTCCACCCCTCCTTCGTTAGTTCCTCGGCCTCGAATTCGGATGGATCTCCGCCGCGGTCCGAAAGATTCCATCCCCCCGGTGGTGTTCCGTTCCTTTTTCTGCCAAATTTTATGGGAGTTTCGGGATGCTGTTGTTTTTTACACTGATGGCTCTAAATCTGCTGATCATGTTGGGTATGCCCTCACGTCCTTTGTTGGAACGGAAAATCATCTACTGCCACCCTCATGTGGGGTGTTTACTGCGGAATTGATGGCAATTTCCCGGGCCCTTACCTTTATTAAACAATCCCAACACAACCGCGTTTTGTTATGTACGGACTCGATGAGTGGCCTTCTTGCTATTGACCGGTGTTTTTCGCGCCATCCCTTGGTCTCTGCCATCCATGACCATCTCGCTGATCTTCACCGTGCTGCTTGTTCCATTGACTTCCTATGGGTCCCGGGCCATGTGGGTATCCCGGGTAATGAGCTCGCTGATCGTTTGGCTGGGGGAGCAGTTACTTACCCCCCATTTTCTGTAACCCCTCCTGCAGCGGATTTACGGCTTCACATCAAATCCCACTTCGCACAGTCATGGGCCAATTCTTGGGAGGCTACTCCACTGTCTAATAAACTTCGTGCCATTAAAGTGAATCCAGGCCCATGGCGTTCTTCCTTTCGCCTCTCCCGCAAGGATTCGACCACACTGTGTCGTCTCCGCATTGGCCATACCAGGCTGACCCATGGTTTCCTTTTGCGTGATGAGCCACCCCCGCTATGTGGTTGTGGAGCCTTCCAGTCAGTGGCCCACATTTTGGTTGAATGCCCCCTTCTTTTGGCTCTGCGTGCTAAGTACAGACTCCCCCACACTTTACCTTTGATGTTGGCTGACGATTCCCGGATGGTCTCTCTGGTTCTAGGTTTCCTCCGGGAGAGTGGTTTTTATTCTCAGTTTTAAAGTTTTTAATCTCCCTCTGGTGTTGGGGCAGGGCGGTGAGTGTTTGGGTGTCTCCCACTGTAGGCAGTGTTCAGAGATTCCCGATTCACCTCCCTGACCGGAATCCTCTTTTCTTTCCCTTTTACTCTGTTTTTACCCCTTCTTTTTAAGGCTTGGTTAGTTTTTCTATTCCCAAACGTACTTTCTGCATTATAGCAGTTGTACCTTTTAAGTCACAGGTGGTCTTGCCTATGCTGCTTCAGCATAGTGTTGGGTTCGTTCTCTTGCCAACTTCCCTCATTTGTTTTTACTATTGACAACGTGACTGCCCTTTTACGTTTCCCCTTTTTCCGTTTTCTTGTTCTGACTTTTCTGAGATGTCCCGTTAGCAGAATGGAGTCTATTTGAAACAAGGGACTGATGACTTTGCTGTTTGGTCCCTTTAACCTCAAACAACCAACCGACTTTTTTTCAAACATTTATTTATGGAACAATGTTACACATTCCAAATACATACTAAGTGCATGTACTAACCATGCACGCATGTTATACATGAATGATTTAAACAAAAACAGTTTGATCATAGCTATTATGTTGATTTCAAAGAAATACGACAGAAGATTGAAATGTAATTTTTAACATATCACTGAAATTTTTCTTGTGATTCGAATACTTTCTAATTTTGTGGTATTCACACCTTGAAGTCTATGGTGCTTTCGGATCATAGTTCGTTAATGACGTAATTAACAAAATTTCCCTGCAACCAGTTCACACCGTTATTTCTTGCCTCTGGGAAATAGCGTGCTTCAGGTCTATGTATCAGTGACAGTGATATATACTCAGGGGATGTCGTTGTAATCAGAGCTATTTGCTCCCGGATCGCCTTACAACTGTTCATGTGACCGCTGCAGCTATATCTATGAATTATTGTGTCAACTAGATGGAATTGTTGACAAAAATTTGTTTTACAGAGTCCGTTTGCGTACAGTCTTTCATTGGTGCTAACTATGTTGTTAACTGTCTTGTACCATGACGTTTTTATACTAGACGTGAGCACATCAGAACTAATGTTTTTCCAAATCTCAGTCCAATCAATGTTTGGAAACTGTCGTTCTATTTTGTTCCTTCCTTCACTTTTCTTCCGTTCCCGCGTTATGGCTCTTGATGTTAAGTGTCGTGGCTGTCTGATTTCGCCTCTTACACAACTGAATTCAACATAGAAAACGGTCAGATGCTGCAAACGACTGTTGATATTTGGCACATGATTCGGGAGAAGCAGGCTTCGAGGTTTAATGATCTCAAAAAGTTGGCTGGTTATGCTTTCTCGTGATTTCTTATTAAATTAAGTTGCCTTATGATAAAAGTACAGAGGCTTTATCCGTTATATCAGTTAATCACAGTCCTCCACTTTTAGGATCTAAAGTGGCTACTTTAGCTGGTACTCTGAACATTTCACCTTAGCACAAAAAGTTTGTAATTTTGGACACTATTCTCCTCACTATCATTCTTGGTATTGGAAACAGCTGGGCATTATACCTATTTTGGACACTATTCTCCTCGCTATCATTCTTGGTATTGGAAACAGCTGGGCATTATACCAAGCTCTAGCAAGGATGCGTGAATTGATATACTTTGTTCTTTAAACTTGGTTCATACATGGAGTTAAATTCTCTATAATGTCTCCTTGCACTATATCTGCTGCAACTATCCCATTTAAAGCTGTCATTTTCATGAGGTCAGGGTGATCCCAAGTGTTTTATGTTGTCGGACTAATTTTTCCCAATCGATCGACGATGATACTGTTGCAGAAGAAACGGAGTAGCACAGTCACCGTGGTGTAGTGGTTATGATACTAGACTCTAGCCTGGAGGGTCATGAGTTCAAAATTCATCTGAATCCTAAACCTTTAATTTATATATTCGGTTCGAGTGCATTCTAGAAGTATCCAAAAATGTCGAGAATCATTGTACTGGAATGTTCTGTAGCTGTAGCTGTATATGTACCGTGTGTGTTCTGGTCGAAGGCCGTTCGCTCCGCGCTCTTGTATGTGCAAGTGCTGTATAAACCTTCGTTAGGCGAAGTTTGAGTTCGTCATTCACCTAATTTCACTTTCTTCTACGTCACATTATTCTGGTGGAGGCGCCGGCGTATTGGAAATTGTGTTAGCGAACATTATCGACGACACAGCGGCTCCCATTAGGCCGCAACAGTGAAGCCGATTACGTGGCAAGAAACCCGAGTTCGAGCCATATTCAACAGATCGCAGTCTATCGGAGACAGAAGAAGAAGAGGACGTTACGATGACAAACTGTGTGCCACCACACGAGACATCCTTCCGTGTTCACTGGTGACGATGGCCAAGATCCAAAGAAGTGGCTGAAGGTATATGAGCGTATAACCGAATTTAACAAGTGGGATGACGCCATGTGTTTGGTTAACGTATTTCTCTACTTGGAGGGCACTGCTAAGCAATGGTATGAGAACAAAGATGAGAAGTTCACAAGCTGGGAAGTTTACAGGCGGAACTGCGCAAGTATTTCGGCGATACACAACGACGGAAGTGCAAGACTGAAGACAAGTTAAAGTGCATTGCACAGGGTCCAGGAGAATCTATAGCATCCTACATTCAAGACGTCTTAGAGCTGTGTAAAATGTTGGATCCCAGTATGAAGGAAGAAGATAAGATTGCAAATCTCCTGAAGGGTGTTGCTGAGGACATGTATAAACCCTACTTCTGAAGCAGGTTTCGACAGCAGACGTCTTTATAAAATGGTGCCAGTATATCGAGACAATGCATCAAAAAGGAATTATACCCAAGAGATTTTTCTTGCCAGGTTTATTTAGGAGCGTCCGTCACTATGTGTCGCACTGTCGAGAGAGCCAGAGGAGAAAGGCAGTTCCTCTGAAACCACCTGGCCGACCCATACCAATTCCACCAGCCGAAACGCCTTTCTAGCATGTTGGAATTGACATCCTTGGACGATTTCCAACGTCCGCTAATGGCAATAGATTGATTATTGTTTGCACTGATTGACACGCTATGCCATTACAAAAGCCGTGAAAACAGCCGAAGCATCCGAGGCAGCCAAATTCATCGTGGAAGACATTGTATTAAAACACGGTGTCCCCAAGGGTGCAGCGTTACTCATCAAATGACGTCTGCCTACCATCCGCAAACTAACGGGCTTACTGAACGCCTTAATAAGACGTTGGCCGACATGCTATCAATGTTCGTCAATGTAGAGCAGAGCAACTGGGATGAGGCGCTACCTTTCGTGACGTTTGCCCAAAACACCGCCAAGCAGGACACCACAGGATTTACGCCATTTTTCCTGGTGCATGGACGCGAGGCGACTATGACGATGGACACAGTGTTTCCGTTACATCCTGATGACAAGGACGACGACTACATCGGCTAGGTATTAGCCAGAGCTGAAGAAGTTCGGCAATTAGCTCGACTCCCCACGCTGGAGTGTCAAGAAAACGATCGCTGAAGGTATGACGCGAGCCACCGTCCTGTTCTCTACCAGCCTGGAGACCTCGTCTGGATCTTCACTCTGTGAAGCTCCTCAGGCACTACTTTAGACCTTATAAGGTTGTAAGACTGTTGTTGGACCTTACTTGTGAAGTTGAAGATTTCGATCCTGGCACAAGACGACGAAAGATCAGAGATACGGCCCATGTCCTTCGAATGAAGCCCTACAGGAATCCTGCAACCCAGGGTAAATTCGAAGCTCCAGCGACAGGCAACAAGCGGAAAGGTGACGAAGAGCGTAGTGGAAAAGGAAGTTCTAAGACGACCACCGCTAGGGCGAACATCAGTCATCGGGAGTCGGACTGTTGACGCGTTCCCGGACTGGGAGGACGTAACACCAAGACGCTGTTCCCTTAAGGAGGCAACAGTGGCACCGTGGTGTAGTGGTTATGATACTTGTCTGTGACATGGTGGAGGGTCGTGTGTTCAAAACTCACCTGAATCGAAGAATTCTAATTTCCATATTCGGTTCGAGTTCATTCTAGAAGTATCCACAAATTTCAAGCATCATTGTACTCTAATGTTCTGCAACTGTATATATACCGTATGTGTTCTGCCCGGAGGTACTCCGCTCCGCGCTCTCGTATGTGCAAGTGCTGGATAAACCTTCGTTAAGTGGAGTTTGTGTTCGTCATTCATCTAATTTCATCTTCTTCTAAGTGACATTATTACCAAAACCTCTGAGATTTAACATGCCTTTCTTTTCGTTTGTATTGGCTTCAGATGCTCTACAGTACGTATCAATCACTGTTGCTATCGTGGTTACCTCTCCATTATTCCTTATAATGACCACTATAGCGTCAGCATAGGCTCTTATAAAGTTTTGTTTCTTGATAATGTTAATCCTAAACACCTCGTTTTATTTGTATCAGCCTGGATTGTTGACAATTCACCTTTGTTTTTGCATTTATTCCAGTTGCTATGTTCTTTATCAACTGTATGATCCTATCTTTGAAACCTAGTTTCTTCAACGTCAGTAGGAGATATTCATGATTTACTACATCGAAGGCTTTATAGAAATTTAAAAAAGTAAAGCACACTTCATGTTTGTTACAGAAGTTATGGCAATGATATCCCAGAATTCTGCTGGACTTTAATAAATGGTTCTGCCTTGCTCGCATTTCTGATGTTTACTAATAACTTTATCTGTTAGGCATGAAATTCTCTTGTTCACTATTCTAGCTATTAATTTATAATTAGAATTCAGCAGTGAAATTGGACGAAAACGATTTAAATCTTTGTTTCCTTAATTTTTGGCACAGGATCAGTTTTACTCTCCTTAAACTCAGTCGGAATCATTTTACTCCGAATAACCTCATTTACAATGTCCGTGATTTTCGCACCCACTATTGGCCCGTAACAGATGTAAACTCTGCTGGCAGACCATCCTATCCCGGGGATTATTTTGGTGGTGAGGCGCACAAATTCTCATACACGTCCTCTTCACTGACTACCTCGAGAATATTTTCGTTGTCATCTTCTGTCAGCTGTGGGGCTAGGATGTCTAGGAATTCTTCCAAGGATGCATCACTACTTTGATTTAAAGAATATAGCTCGCAATAATAGTAAGAAATCTCTTCCATGATATCCTACTCGATTCTGAGAATCGTACGGTTTTTTTGTTCGAATTTCATCAATAAAACTCCTTCTCCCCTTTTTCGTACGCTTCACTAAATGATAAAGGAAAGTAGTTTCGTCTTCTGAGACCGAATTTGCCTTCGGTTTTATTTTCAACCCTTCCCGCTGCAGTCCTGGACTGTGCGGCTGGTCCCGGCGGAGGTTCTAGTCCTACCTCGGGCATAGGTGTGTGTGTTTGGCCTTAGGATAATTTAGCTTAAGTAGTGTGTAAGCTTAGGGACTGA
Source organism: Schistocerca piceifrons (assembly GCF_021461385.2). Lineage (NCBI taxonomy): Eukaryota > Metazoa > Arthropoda > Insecta > Orthoptera > Acrididae > Schistocerca > Schistocerca piceifrons. The sequence goes on along the minus strand of NC_060141.1, from coordinate 599,387,173 downwards.
TGACCTTAGCAGTTAAGTCCCATACGATTTCACACACATTTGAACATTTTTCAATCCTTCCATTTGATTTCTCTTGATATTAAGTAACTTGGCTTTGATTTTTTTGATGTCTGCTATTCGAATTGATGAACCTGATGAGACCTGATCATATAGATCTCTCAAAACGAAATAGTAGTATTCTATAGTGCATTCCATTTCTCTTGCGCTCTGGGCACTGTATTGTGTAAGACCCTTCCTCAACGTTGGATTCACCATTTTAACCCACCAGTCGATAGTAGTGACATATCAACTACGAGGACGCCGGCTTCTTTAATCAGGTCTTTTAAACCATGTCTTACTAACAATGAAATGTTTAAATTCCACTGATACTTGAATCGGCGAACTGGCTGTCTTGTTAGATACATGCAAGCTAAGACACTGAATGGTCTGAAAAGTATGTAGGAATGGTTTTTACTTTGGTCACGGAAGTTTCAAGAGTTTTAGAAGTATATAATGTATCAGTCCGGCTATGATATGTTGCCGTGAATAAGTGAATTGCCGGTCGGAGTGGCCGTGCGGTTCTAGGCGCTACAGTCTGAAACCGAGAGACCGCTACGGTCGCAGGTTCGAATTCTGCCTCGGGCATGGATGTGTGTGATGTCCTTAGGTTAGTTAGGTTTAATTAGTTCTAAGTTCTAGACGACTGATGACCTCAGAAGTTAAGTCGCATAGTTCTCAGAGCCAATAAGTGAATTCAACAAAAGAGTGGTATTTGATTTCCCATATATCCTTTAATTATAAACGAGTAACTAGTTGTTTTAGTTCACTTGAGAAATTAAAATTAGGTAACTGATCTCTCCGATTTAAAACACAATGAAAATTCACCTCCAAGTAATAAGTCTTGAATTTTTCCTTAACAAGTAAATCAGTTCATCTTTGAAGAAACGTGCCCTGGCAGCTCGGTGAGAACTTCCTGAAGGGGCATACGATGATAGTCACGTCATAGATATTTAGTCCTATTCCCCTTCCTGATTCCAGCGATGCCACCTCAGTTACTGGAATCCCTACCCTCACCAAAACAGCTGATCCAACACCTATTTCGTGAGACACATTTCTGTAACTGATATAACCGGGGATTACTAAATCCAACATTAGAACTACTTGTAACATGGCAATATCAGTCGCAGATTCGTACAGAAATTCCTTAAGCGCCGATAGTTTCAAACCGGACGTAATTTTATTTATGTTTATAGAGGTGCCAGAATAGTATTGCGTAATTGCGCTGTCACTATGTAGTTGTTTTGATGAACTAATGTAGCTTCATCTGGTCCAGAGTTCAGTTAAACTATTAAGTTTTCTCGAAAAACTGAACATGAAATAACACTTCAAGTAGTTTATTAGTTACTGTCCCGTTTTTTTCTCTACTTCTGAGGCTTTCTCTTGTACCGCTAGCAGATTGATTTCCTTTGAAACTCTCTGGTTTTTGCTACAGTGATTCGTGTAGGACCATTTCGTACCGAACACCCTTTTCGGATTTTCCATTCCCTTGGTTACGAGCTACATTCACATTTGGTTGCATTTTTTTTTTACTTAGTGGCTCATCTGGAGCAGCAGCAAACTCTTTCGCAATTTCTGTTTCTGGCGCCAGCCCTGCGGTGTTGGCCGTGATTTCATTTTGGCCACAACTTCTTGTTCTTTATTAGTATCACTTACTTCCTGATAGAGAGAAACAAATGCAGACGGCAGTTTTGCAACCTCTCCACGAATTTGTTTACTAACAGATAGCTGCTGATCTTTGCAGTCAACTAAATCACCTGCTATTTGTTGCAAATTAATACCGACTACACCCCCTTAATTTTCTGGTGCTGTATGTTTATTGTCTTTCCGTTCATCAGTTTTAATTCTCATTCTGCCTTCTAGTTCCTCTGCCTCCTCATCGCAATGTTTTTGCTTGCGAACTGAGGGAATTGTATAGGACGTCTCGTCCTCTGAACAACTATCTCCAGAGGTCTTTTTTCGGTTGCATTTCAGTTTCACGAATAATGGTAACAGGGTTTCCCTTTGTTATTAACGGGGGAAGTTGACTGTTACCGTGAAGGGGGACATCAGCTTGGCCTGCTGCATTAACATCAAGTAGTTGATCTAGGCTATTCTTTGGTAATAAATCATTTAAGGTAACTTTCTGACACTGTATCAAATTACTTTTAAGAACAACAGTTCACCGCAGGCATTCCTGTCTTAAGTGCCCGGTTTCGTTACTTATATAAAAAGTAGCTTCCTAACCCGTACAAACAATTTGTGCCTTATACCCACAAACAGTTACGTGAGACGGAATATTTGCCTTAACGTCCATGTCTACACAGCTGACCCCGCTGAAACATTGCAGTTTAAAGCGAGGCGACCATCTTTCATTTGCAATTGATGTACCGTCCCCGTAGTTTGAAAGCGCTTCCTTAATGTTATCATTTTAAATTTCAGTGTGAAAATTCAATAAACGTACGGTTTTGTAATCAATGTCAGCTCTATAGCAGGAAACCTTATTTTTATAACCATTTCTATGCAAAAAACCTACTTCATAGTCCCACTTTCGTAACATATTATCAACAGTCACAGCACTGAATAACTTGGAAAAAACACAGTATTTTTCCTGATCTAGTTGCCAGGTATGGAGAGTATCAGAACTGAGTCCAATTACCTGTTAATCTGGTCATCTTCTTCCAGGGACGTCGGCTGAACGTGACGGGATTCCTTGTCAAAAGCAAATACCAGAGTATTCTTCCAGAGGTTTGTAGTCATGGTTAATCCATCGACGAAATTTCGGTTAAGCAACCGAAATTCAAATTAGCAGCAGCACGATCAGAAGGAGCTATCAGATCACAGGGAGTATGAATGAACACAGAGATTAACGGCCGGGCAGCACTCAGCGAAGCCTAAGTACAGCGACGTAAACACGGAAATGCAAGGCAGCAGTAAACAATGTCCACTCGCTAGCGTGCCTAAAACGAAACTACTGAGCTACCCGTCCGCATGGCCAGAGGTTCCGAGTTTGAGCCTCTGTCGGGCGCACAGTTTTAATCTGCCCACAAGTTTTAAGAATTGCTTTGCATATATGTTCCTAAATAACATGTTAGCTCTAATTCTGTCTGTGTATTGTGTGAACTCTTACATGTTTTGAAGTCAGTGAAACATAATGGAGTAGGAGAATGGCTAGGTTCAAATGGCTCTGAGCACTATGGGACTTAACATCTGAGGTCATCAGTCCCCTAGAACCTAGAACTACTTGAACCTAGCCAACCTAAGGACATCACACACATCACAGGATTGGAATCGGCTACCGTAGCGGTCGCGTGGTTCCAGACTGAAGCGTCTAGAACCGCTCGGCCACTTCGGCCGGCCGTAGGAGAAAGCCCTTAATAAACATACTCACAGATGTAACTTTACTTCGTAGCTAACTGATGACTTCCGTCTACTGACAAAAGCCTATAAAGTGGCGCGGGTGTGTCTGCGCGAACTGCTGCGTTACTTCCACCAAACACTATTGGACACACATAGACACAACTAGCAAAATAACTAGAATATCTGTGAATGAAACATTGATTTATTGAGTATTTAAAATACTCAACGCCCATGTGTTCATTGAAACTAAGTCCAAATCACGATTATCTCCATCCCAGGACAGAAATTGTTCCTTGGCGATGTCTTGTGTTGTCGCTGGTCAGTTGATTTCTCGTGGGACTCATCGTAGGCGTACGTTCCCCTAGCTAGAGGAGATGCATTGGAACTGCTGAGCTCGATTCAACGTTAACTGCCCACTAAGCCGCGGAACGCGGTCTATATCCTGGTTTGCACAGTGACATGAAACTGCGCACTACTTGTTCCACGTGATTGCTGGCGTGCAACAGTTCCTGTTACGATCACGACCTCTGCTCTAGCCCGCTCGTAATGTCAGCGGTCTCGCTTCTCCTGGCTAGTATGCTGCTCCGTGCAGCCTACGTTGCTGGAGGGAAGGCTAGCTTGCAGCAGAGCTACGACCACGCGACTACCGTACGCATCAAAGTATTCTGCATATACTGTAAGCTATGTAATAACAAGCCTCCTGACCGATCAAAATTGATTGTATAATGGGACATAAACCCTTACTGATGACTTACGTGGAAAATGCTTTTTCCACTGAGCTATTTATGTCTCTATCATATCCCAATATGACCCAATTATTATAGTTTTGTTTCTGCTAATGACTAATAGTTATCTGCTATAATATACAGTATTTTCAGTAACAGTAATCTGTACTATTTTTTCTATCACTCTTGTAGGATATCCGTAATTTATAAATAAAGATACCCAAACAGACTAATTACAAATATGGCTATCAATTCATTGTAAAGTAATTGAACGCCCATTTGCCTAGCACTTGCACGCGTTAATGGAATCTCATATTTAACTCCCTTTATATAGCGTTAAAGATCTCTGACACAATCCCATTTGACTGGAAAGGTTGTGTGTGCAAACTGCTTTTTCCTAAATGTAATGTCGAAGAGGTTTTCCCTGTACAGAAAATTATCTATTAACAGAAGGAAATCAACTCACGTAAGCTTGAGGTAAAAGGTGTAAAAATTAATTTCCCACATTCTTAGGGGAGAAAGAAGCACGTTTAACAGTCGTACCACCGGACAGGGTGCCCAACATGAACTACGGATCGTACCTTAGGAGAAAACACCACGGAGAAGCCACACCAACATGTGGTTCGTGAAAGGAAACAGTAGTTTTCCAGCAGTTGCAGAGGTAACAGTATGATTGACTGACTGATCTTGCTTTGTGACGTCAGCCAACATGGCTTTGCAGTCCTGGCACTGCGTACAGCTGAAAACCACGGAAAATTACGGAACTTACTTTCCCCGAGAGCATGCAACTCTGGCATATAGTTTAATGATGGTGACAACCTCTTTTTTTCAGAAGGTGAAATAGTTCCCCAATCGGATATGCCGGAGGGAATTACTCAGGAGGATGTCGTCATCAGAAAAAACAAAACTGGTAATCTACGCGTCTGGGCGTGGAATGTTAAATCCCTTACCCCGCATCTCGTGGTCGTGCGGTAGCGTTCTCGCTTCCCACGCCCGGGTTCCCGGGTTCGATTCCAGGCGGGGTCAGGGATTTTCTCTGCCTCGTGATGGCTGGGTGTTGTGTGCTGTCCTTAGGTTAGTTAGGTTTAAGTAGTTCTAAGCTCTAGGGGACTGATGACCATAGATGTTAAGTCCCATAGTGCTCAGAGCCATTTGAACCATTTTATTTGTTAAATCCCTTAATCGGAGGTAGCACAGAAACTAAAAATGGTAATGGATAGGCTGAAGTTAGATGTAATGGGCATTAGCAAAGTTCTATGGTAGAATGGACAGGAATTCTGGTCAGGTGAGTACAGAGTTAGATATACAAAATCGAAAAGGTGTGAAAGAATAACTCTAATAATGAATAATGACATAGAAATGCAAGCAACCTTCTATGGACAGAATAGGTCAAGCATTATTCTATCCTAGATAGACGCCTAGCAAACGATCACTACACTCGTACAACCTTATATGCCAGTTAGCACCATAGGTGATGAAAAGTTTGAAATAATGTGTAATGAGGCAAAAAGAAGGAAGAGAAAATTTAATTGGGGTTGGGGACTCTAATTCGATGGAAGGAAAAGGAAGGGAAGAAAAACTGTAACAGAATATGAACAGGAGAAAATGAATGGAAGAGGAAGCAGTCTGGTAGGATTCAGAACAGAACACAGTAGAATTATGGCTAACACTCGTTTTAAGCAATTTCAAGTAAGGCTGCAAACATGACAGAAACCTGGAAACACTTGAAGGTTTCAGATAGATTGCGCAGTGACGGAAAAGAAATCACAACACCATAACATAATTAATGTAGAGTAATAAAATTTTGGGAATATGTTTGTCCAGAGAACATATTTAAGTGATTCACATTGCAAGATCACAGATTAATATTACAGCGCGATAAGCCATTGCAAATGTGAAATTAATAGCCGACGTAATAGCCAGAATGTTGAATGCAAGAATACAAATGTACATGCACGTTTGCATGCATTGTGTTCTACAGGTGCTGGATGTCAGTTTGTGGGGTGGAGTTCCATGTCTCTTGCTCTTGCTCGGTTCAATACAGGGACGGTTAATGCTGTTTGTGGATGACGTTAGAGTTGTCGTCCGATGATGGCCCATATGTGCGCGATTAGAGACACATCTGATGATCGAGGAGCCCAAGGCAACGTGTCGACACTCTGTAGAGCGTGTTTGGCTGCAACAGTGGTATGTGGGCGAGCGTTATCTTGTTGGAAAACATTGCCTGGAACGTGGTTCACCAACGACAGCACAACAGGTCGAATCATCATATTGACGTTCAAATTTGCAGTGAGATGCATGTATTAACCGTGAGAGGGCTCTGCTGACATAGGAAATCGCTCCTCGAACCGTAACGCTAAGTGTAGTTCCAGTGTGTCTACCATGCAGACAGGTTGCTTGCTGGCGCTGAAGTGACCTCCTTCTCATCAACACACAGCTATTACTGGCGCCGAGGCAGAAATATCTTTAATCAGAATACACAACAAACCTCCATCCCGCCCTCCAATGAACTCACGGTTGACGCCACTGAAGTCGGAAATGGCTGTGGTTTGGGATCAGTGGAATGCGTAGTACGCGGCGTGTGGCACAGATCTGATCTTGAAGTAACCTGTTTGTAACAGTTCATTCTGTCACTGTGGTACCAACTGCTTCCGAGATTGCTGTTGCAGATGAAGTAATACGAGCCAAAGCCATCCGCCGAACACGATGGTGTTCGCTCTCGGTAGGGCCACGCGACCGGCCGGAGACCGGTCTTTCTGTTACCGTGCGTTGTCGTGAACACTGTAGCCAACAGTCATGAAGAGGGGCTACATTCCTCCTAAGTCTTTCCACATTATTGCAGAAGGAACGTCCAGCTTCTTGTACCCTCTTACATGACCTCGTTCAAGCTCACTGAGATGTTCATATGGCCATCTTTGATGCCTTAAAGGCATTTCTGACTAACATCAACTCAACACATCCAATCCCAAATATAGCTAACACTCACGACCGTTAGAGCGTGTATTTAAATCAAACCTGATTTGCATCCACTCTTACTCGAATGGAGTGAAATTTGATTAGACATCATATTTCATATGCAGGAACACGTACACAAACTTTCGTTTATGTCGTACAATTCCTTTCTGGTGTTGCATTTTTTTCTTCAATGTGTATAATTGTAAGATAGAGACTTGAGAACCATATTTTGAAGTGTAAACCGTTTCTAGTGGCAGATGTGGAACATGATCATGATTTATTGGTTACGAACTGTGGATTACAAATTAAGAAACTGCAATAAGTGAGATCATCGAATTGATTGGAGCAGAATAAGTTAAAAGATCCTGAGGCTATTTATAGTTTCAGAGAGGCCATTAGCAACGACTAACTGAAACAGGGAAAGCAGTAGACCAGAAGAGGATGGGTAGCCTTGAGAGGTGAAATAGTGGGGGTATCAGAGGATCAACCAGGTAAAAAGACAAGGCACAGGTGAACTCCTTGGATATCACAGGAGATATTTAATTGAGGGAAGAAGAAAACGTAGAACTGCAACAAATGAAGCCAGCAGAAGGGAATACATACGTCTAAAAATGTGATTTTGAGAAACTGCAAAGTTAATAAGCAGGAATGATTAGAGGGCAGGAAGCAGAAGCATACGTAATTTGTGGAAGTACAGATATCACCCATAGGAAAATTAAAGAGCACTTTAGAGAAGAAAGAAGCAGCTGTGTGACTATCAAGGGCTGAGACGAAAAACCGGCATTAAGCAAAGAAGCGAAAACTGAAAGGTGGCAGGAGTAATCAAAGGGGTTATACAACGGAAATGAACTTGAAGGTAATATTATAGAAAGAGAAATGGAACTAGATGAAAACTAGAAGGGAAATATTATACTTTTAAAGCATTTGACTAATCATTGAAACAAGGTACCTGAGGTAGACAATTCACCCTAGGAACTAATGGTAGCCTTGAAGGAGAGCCAAACATGACAAAACTATTCTGTTTCGTATGCAAAATGTAAGAGAAAGACGAAATACTATCCTTCTTCAAAAAGGATTTCAAAGAAACAAGGTGCTGTCATGTATGAATATTACCGAGCTATCAATTTAATGAGTCAAGTAGCAAACTCCTTGCACGAGTTATTTATAGAAGAATGCAAAAACAGGTTGAAGCCGACCTCGTGGAAGAGCAGTTTGGATTCCAGAAATATAGGAACAAGGGAGGCAACAATGCCCCAGCGATTTCTTTTAGATTAAGGAAAGGCCATTTATGTTCATATCATTTGTAACTTTAGAGAAAGCTTTTGACTGGAATCACTATCTGAAATTCTGGAGGTAAAAAGGTTATATTACACGGAGCGAAAGGCTAGTTACACCATGTGAAGAGACCAAGCGGCATATTCGAAGGGCATGAAAGACAAGCAGTGTTAAGAGAGGAGCGAGTCAGCTTTGCACCCTGTTCCCGATGTTATTCAATCTGTATATTCTGTACGCAGTAAAGGAAGCCAATGAAAGTTTGGAGAAGATGTTAGAGTTCAGCTGGAAGAAATAAAAACTTTGAGGTTTGCCAATGTCACTGTAATTCTGTCAGAGACAGCAAGGGACTTATAAGAGAATCTGAACGGGATGGATTGAGTATTGAAAGAAGTGTATGAGATAAACATCAACAAAAACAAAACAAAGGTAATGCAGAAATGCCAATTAAGTCAGATAATGCAGAGGAAATTATATTAGGAAATGAGGCTCTAAAAGTGAAAGATGAGTTACTGTTTCGGCAGGGAAATAACTAATGATGTGCGAAGTAGAGAATATGTAAAATGTAGACTACAACGTTTCAGAAGAAAGGAAACCTGTTAACACCGAATAAAAAATTAAGATAAAATGAAGTGTTAAGATGTTCTTTCTGAAGATACCTGTCTGGAGCGTATCCTTGTACCAGTTAGCAGGTTACAGTAGCCATAGGGATAAAGAGGCATTCACGGGTTAGACAGTATGGAGAGCTGTGAAGACAGTGCAGAAGGGTCACTTTCAACTGTCTACGTTATCATCCATTCCTCTCGCATCGTTTTGAGATAGTACTGGCATCAGAAATCGACTAGCATATCCGTGGAGTGTGAACACCGTCAGCAGACAAATAGAGACCTATTGTTACATAGGAACTGACAGACATAATGCTGAGCTAAGCTTCAACCAATGGCGATCGTCCCAAGCCACGTGTCATGTATGCCTAAAGAATCCAAAATGCCTCAGTTCATATGAAAACATATTCTGCAGATTATTCCAGGGACTTGCAGCCACGGTAATATTCGAAACAAGGGCAGTTCGCACGCCGGCCATCAAAGATAGAGAACTGAAGACGATCATGAAGCAAAGGAGCAAAGAATTTTAGCTTCTGAAAGCATAAATGACATTATTACTTGGTAAACTCTTACTTTTCGATGCCACATCGTGTGTGACCTCTTCGGCTACAGGATCTCCATGCGTGACTATAGTTCCGTCAAGGGATTCTAAGACATAGTGTTGACGATTCTCCATTCACAGCATGCATTTTATTTACGGATGGGACCCGATTCGCTTGGAGTACGCTCATGAATTACGTATGCGCAACTGACAATCCACGAGCGATCATGGTTCGTTGATTGGTGGGAGGGGATCAAACAGCGAGGTCGACAGTCTCATTGCATTAGGGATACTTGGGGAAGGAAGTCGGCTATGTCCTTTCAAAGGAACCACTCCAGCCTTTGTCTCAAGCAGTTTAAAGAAATTACTGAAAACCTAAATCAGAATGGCCGAACGCGGGTTAGAACCGTCGCCCTCAAGAATGCGAGTCCAGTGTGCTAACCACTGCTCCATCTCGCTCAGTAGTTGCAAGACATCGGGCTCGCTTTAATAGCTCTCCGTGGGCCGGAATTGTGAGAGACTGACTCGTACCCTCAGGTAAATACAGATACCAGATGTAACACTGTACCTTCAACGTTGTTCTCTTTACAGTGGAAAAACACTTTTTTGTTAGTGTTACTCTACATATGCGGTTGTGAGTCCAATGCCTAGCAAAGCATGGACGTAGTTGTGACAGAGGTGGTGCTAGATTATCGGTTAATAACCCGAAACTGAGAGGGGAAAAAAATAAAGAGTGAAACAATTGACAAAAAGTGTGTTTCAGCAAGTACGTACAGAAAGATGTCACAAACCTTTTTTTTCTGAAGAGACAAAACCTAAGCTGTCGACAGTAATTGCAGTTTATTTCTACCTATCGGCAAATTTCGTCCCTTATTCACTGTCATAGTTGACGTACATTAGGACAGACCACCAAGCTAGGCAGGAAACGGCACATTGAAAGTTGATTTTTTTATTTCTTTCGCAGTGCCAAATGGGCTTGGGAAGGTGTGGGGTCGGGTGAGGGGTCTGTTAGCTGCTCAACACAAATGCAGTGGCTCAAATGTGACCGAGAGAGAGGAGGTGCAGTGGATAGCACACTGTACTTGCATTCGGAAGGACGACGGTTCAATCCCGCGTCCGACCATCCTGATTAACGTTTTCTCTGATTCCCTAAACCCCTCCAGGCAAATGCCGAGATGGTTGCTTCGAAAGGGCAGGGTCGACTTCCTTCCCCGTCCTTCCCTAACCCGAAGAGACCGATGATATTGCTGTCTGGTCTCCTTCCCCAAACAACCCAATCCCAAACCGGACATACTTGAAGAAATATTTGTTTCCAAATACATGTTTGCAGATTTTTTTCCCATATACTATAAAATATGGGCCACCATTTTTAACATTCTTTACGTCAAGCTTAGACTACTGGATTTTCTGCTGATGTCAGCACAATTTTGCAACAATAAAACTGCAACGTCATCAAATTAACATGAAGGCAACATCTACAAAAATTTCGAGTGTCAAATTGGATATATGTTAGAAATATTTAAGCCGATACAATCCATTATTTACAAATGTTTTAAAAATTTCTAAAATGATAAATTTAATGAATATTGAATTACAAGAGGTGAAATAAAAACTACAAGAATACATTTAAAGCATATTGCAGAAATGGTAATCTTAAAAAGGGAGCATTTCACTTTCAGCAAAATTTGAAAGTCTTGCACTGCGAAGAAATTGTATACTTTTGGAGGGGCAGTAGGTCTTCATTAGGGTAAGTAGAAGGATAGGGCTGTAATTGTGGAGGTATGATTAGTAGTATCGATTCAGAAGAGGTTGGTATGGATGTTTGGAAAAAAGAAGTTCAAGGTCTAATTATGGACATATTATGAAGACAAAAGTGTAGGGAAATTGGGATGATAGAGGGAAATAAGTAAAGAAAAACTGGGTGGGAAAGGTATGCATAGGAACCCTGGATGGGATAAGTAGATTGAATTGCAGGTGGTCGGATGGGAGATACAAGTAGTTATGCGTACAGCTGGAATAAAAACAATTTAAATCTTATTGCAGATACAAGGACACTGCTCATTGCATGTCAGCTGTAATAAAACTTCCACAACACCGTCAGCAGTCAAACAAGTGCAGCTGACTTCATGTTGACACGTTGTTCTTGTCGTATCAACACGAAATATTTGAAATAAATTGCTTTAGTCGGTGTGTCAGTACGAAAGTAATGTTGAAAACACTACAATAAGTTTAAGCAGGCGAAGAGCCATATGTAGGTCATGTTCGTTGTGGCAAGTCGCTGTTGTTTTGTATACGAAGTAAAGTGTGTTAGTAAAGGCATAAGTAAACTCGCCAGGCGGACAGTGATTTCAGCGAGACAAACGCCGCACTTTTCTTTGCCAGTGGATGGACCGCTCCACAGAAATCTGTCACATTCAAAACAGGGGCACAAATCTGGAAGCTGCCTCGGCCACAAGTCGCCCGCTGTCAGAGAGAAAATGGGCAGCAGTACGCTCCTCTGCGGGAGAAGGCCTGTCGTGCAGTGGCTGGGGGGAGCAGAGAGAGACAGAGAGAGAGAAGAGAGAAGAACGGCCGGAATGCGGAATGCGCCTCAGCGATTCGTGGCGGCATTCGGGGCCGCTTCCGCAGTGGCTGGCCGTGACAGCGGCGCCCGCGATGCTATTATCTGTGTGCGCGGCAACGCTGAATGTAAATAAGTTAGTCGCGCCACGCCACGCCGAGCTGCGCTGTGCTGCGGTGCGGCCTGAATGCGCCCGTTGTCGGGGCCACGGCACGGCGCGGCGCGGCGCGGTACAATCCCCCACAAAGAAGCCATCCGGCGGCGGCAGCCGGGGGTGGCGGGGGAGGGCAGCCAAAAATGCGTCGCGACGGCGCCGCGTCCCTCTGATATTCTAAGTAGCTGCGCTGCGACTTATTGAGATCTCGTTCCGGAGGTTATGCACTGCGACCGCCATGTAGCCCTGCATAATTCAGCACACAAGCGCCCGGTTTCTTCGCAGTGCAGCTGTCAGCTCGAACTGGCCAGAAATCGGGACACGCACGCTTAGCGTTCTAGAGATATCTTTACTGTTTTCTATTTCTTTTCCTCCTTTCCGCTTTCTAGATGTTAGCGGCGAACTTCCGTCGTGAAATGTGATTTTTGTACCAAATCTATTCACATACTACAGAAACCTGATTTTTACAGAACTACAAAAAACAGAACGAAGCACTGCACAGTGTTACAGTTAATATGTAGAGTAGAGCTTTGTACCTAGAGGACAGTATACCCAAGAACATATTGTGTGTTTTTGGTCGGTGCTTCAGTATGGTGACTGATTTGAGAATCACTTAACAAAGCACTTGAATAACGAAAATTGAAACCAACAGCTGTATAGTAATTCAAATATCACTTATTCATAACGTCTTACCAGTTTCGACGAGGTGCGTTATTTCCAGGCCCTTTACATGGAAACATACAGTATATAGCATGATAGTAAAGAATAATGAGAAAGGCCGGCCGGGGTGGCCGAGCGGTTCTAGGCGCTACTGTCTGGAACTGCACGACCGCTACAGTCGCAGGTTCGAACCTGCGACCGTAGCTATCGCGCGGTTCCGGACTGCAGCGCCTGCCGTAACATTCACTAAGCTCCAGGGCAGGTAACTGGTGAGTTAAAGGCCACTAGGAAGGAAAAATACACTCGCTCAAATTCACAAATAATAAGATATAGAAAGCGACAATTAATAACGAGAAGTGGAGGAAGTCTAATTAGGTTCGCTTTCCCCAAAGGCCCCACTCGTTGCTCTTCATCTCGGCGACACTGCGAGCAGCAACACGCAAGCAAATGGCGAGATCTCACATTGGTGGAGGTTTCACTACTTGAATTAAGGTCCACTTAACTTCCAGAGTCCAGTTGACAATGAAGTTGTGTCGCTCGCGACTACAGCCCTTCCATCAGGCAGTGCAAGCGTGCCGCCAGTGCTCCCGGCGTGTTCTTGCGCTGCGCAGACCTGGCTGCTCGTCCGTCCCCAGCCGAACTCCCGACGACCTCAACGTCGCCCCAAAGATAGTACCGCCGTTGCTAGATATCGATAACCAGCGCTGTTGCCACTAGTGGACAGACAACGCTTGCAAACGGAGTGGCGCCAATGAACACAAAAATAAGACGACAACCGAAACTATACCAACTAAACGATGCCAACCTAGCAACGGCTCCAACTAGAGCCGCAGCGCGGCTCATTTCCATATGTCGTCAACATCGAAAAAAGTCTGGATGGTCGGATGCGTGTTTGAACAGTCATTCTCCCGGATACGAGCCCAGTGTGTTGACCACTGTTGTGGCTGTGCCCTGTTGATATGTTTTGTGTGCTGGATGAAGAGAAGGTGGTATGATAGGTGACTGGCCGGTTTCCTCTGACTACAACACGAAATGCACACGTGGTTAAAATACACTTTATTGCAGGAATGAATTGAGTACTTAACTTCATGATGCCCAATCTAAAGGTCTGTTATCAACGGCAATCAAATAACATGTACTAAATCTTGAATCATGTCCGTATCCATATCACAAGTATATACAATACGTTCGCGTCACGCGGAGTGGACTAGCGGTTAGAGGCGCCATGCCAAGAATTGCGCGGCCCCTCCCGCCAGAGGTTCTAGTCCTCCCTCGGGCATGGTGTGTGTGTGTGTGTGTGTGTGTGTGTGTGTGTGTGTGTGTGTGTGTGTTGTCCTTAGTGTAATTTAGTTTAAGTTAGACTAAGTAGTGTGTAAGGTTAGGGACCGATGACCTCAGCAGTTTCGTCCCTTAGGAATTCACACACTATTGAACTAGCGTTGCGTCACAGCTACCTAAGATGCGAGGCGACGACTATCATTGATGGAAGAGAGCACAATGCTCCGGACTGAGGTGCAATGCGCCGGCCGGGGTGGCCGAGCGGTTCTAGGAGCTACAATCTGGAACCGCGCGACCGCTACGGTCGCAGGTTCGAATCCTGCCTCGGGCATGGATGTGTGTGATGTCCTTGAGTTAGTTAGGTTTAAGTAGTTCTACGTTCTAGGGGACTGATGACCTGAGATGTTAAGTCCCATAGTGCTCAGAGCCATTTGACCCATCTAAATTCCATAGTGCTCAGAGCCATTTGAACCATTTTTGTGAGGTGCAATGCGAACAGAGTCCCGATGCGATGTACTGAGGTACTGATACTGACAGGTTGAGACAGCTAGGTCGGTGGCGACCTATATGTACGCTGCCCAGGGGGCGTTATCGGCGCGCAGCTTGGGTGCTTGTCTTGGTCTTCTTACAGTCACGCTTGGTTCAGCGCCTAGTATACAACGTTTCCTAGTCTCGACCGTGTGCTGGCGAAGGAGTACGCCAGCACAATTACATTGCATAGTAACTATTGAATGAGCAGTTTACTTACAATAGTGAATCTTTCAAAATTATTTTAGTCCATAAAAAGCCAAGGTACAAGGTATATTTTCAAAATGGGCACATATTTCTGTATAAATCTTGCATCTAACATCGTTCAAAAATCACCAAAGTGCTTTATTGCACAGAAAATTAAGATCTGAATGAATTGAGCCCTCTGTTTGTTATTAGAGTTTCTTGCCCTGCGCTAGTCTGCTTTTTATGTTCACCTTGTTTTCTCCGTCATGGGTTACTTTCCTTCCGTCTCTAATATTGGTGGTAATTTTCTTGCTATTCTCATTTTTGCCGCTTCCCATTACTTTCGTCTTCCTTCGGTTCGCTCTCAGTAAATGTTCTGTACTTATTAAAGTTGTTCAAAAAATGTTCAAATGTGTGTGAAATCTTATGGGACTTAACTGCTAAGGTCATCAGTCCCTAAGCTTACAAACTACGTAACCTAAATTATCCTAAGGACAAACACACACACCCATTAAAACTGTTCATTCTGTTCGACACACGCTGTCAGTTCTGCAGGTCCTCTGTGGGTGCCCACGTCATCAGCAAATCTTATCTTTTACATCCTTGCACCCTTAATGTTTGTCTTACTCTTGAACCTCACTTTTATTTTCATCATTGGCTTTTCGGCGTTTAGGTTAAACGTGGGAAGGGAGAGGGGGGAGGGGGAAGAATATATCACTGTCTTACCCCCTTTTTAACCTGAACACTTAATTTTTGTTCATCTAATCTTACTGATTCCTGTTCATTCTTGCACATATTGTACATTACCCGTCTTCCCCTAAAGTTTATTCCTATTTCTCTCAGAATTACAAACACATTGTACTGTCTTTCACTGTGAAACGCTTGTTTCTGTTGGACAAATCTTATGAACCTGTCTTGGTTTTACTTCAGTCAGTCGTAAATTGAAAGCTGCTTCTGTTGTGCCTTCAGCTTTCCTATAGCCAAACTAACAGTCATTTAACAGATCCCCAGTGTTCTTTTCCACTCTTCTGTATATTATTCTTGTTAAATCCAGCCTACTCGTCAAATATTACGTCTCCAAGCTCGTCGTCAAATTTGGGGTGTCTCGGCATCCTGCGTACTTGATAGCTAGGCAAACTATTCAAACAAATCGTATTAATGAGTTTTATTACAAAAAAAGTAAATGACAATAATTAACTTTAACAAGTACACGGAAGTGTTGCAAACAGAGGGCGAGATATGAAATAAGCAATCACTTCAGTAAAACAATACTCAAGTCTGTGTTACATAGTGTACAAGAGAAGTAACGAGCGCTGAAGTGTTTGTTCAAGTCGCTAGTCTTGAAGCTGCTGCTCAACTGGGCCGTCGCCAGCCGGTCGCGGCGCTTATGTCGTCTTCACACAGCGACCACGGCTGTCGCGTTGTAGTCCTGGAGAGCGGTCGGTCAGCATGCGATTGGCTGACGTCTTCTTACAGCCATCTCTTCTCGTCGTTCCAGACTGGCGTGCGGGAGCTTGACTTTACTCAATAACAATTTTATTCAGCTTGCTGGAAGCATGAAATGTTAAGCTGAGTGCAATAAATGTAGGTTAATTCTTACACAGAAGAAAACAGTAATCAGCCATATTAATACTGCTATTTACTGAGGTAAATAGCGCCGTTACCGGTTTCGAGCTGGCAAGTTCATCATCAGACGGCTGTTCACATGATTTTCAAGATACACTTTACATTATCGTCCGTTTTAGATTTTTATTATTTCACTGTGGTGAAGTATTTTTGGTGTGTTGTTGCCCTACGGTAGAGAAACAGTGTTAGAAGCGCCCTATGTGAAAATAACTAACCTCCAAACGATGAAATACAGTATAAATAAATATGTGAGGTTAAGTGGTTATGGTACTTACATCGAAAATATATTTATTTACGCTGTATTTCATCGTTTTGAGGTTAGTTATTATCACATAGGGCGCTTCTAACACTGTTTCTCTACCGTAGGGCAACAACACACCAGAAAAACTTCGCCACAGTGGAATAATAAAAATCTAAAACGGACGATAATGAAAGTGTATCTTGAAAATCATGTGAACAGCCGTCTGATGATGAACTTGCCATTTAGAAACCGGTAACGGGGCTATTTGTCTAAATGAATATCAGTATTAATAGTGGCTGGTTGCTGTTTTCTTCATTGTAAGAATTAACGTACATTAACTGTACACAGCCACGGTCTCACCATGTCAGTTTTAGGTAAAATAGCATGAGTGCAATAATTCTCGCATTTACCGCTCTTGTTCTCTTCGGAATCGCATGGATCATATTTTCCGGAAGTCTGACAGTATGCCACCAGTCTCATAGATTCTACATACCGAGTTGAACAGTCGCTTGGTTACCACTCCCACAATAATTTTAGAGCCGGCCGCGGTGGCCTTGTCGTTCTAGGCGGTTCAGTCCGGAACCGCGGGACTGCTACGGTCGCAGGTTCGAATCCTGCCTCGGGCATGGGTGTGTGTGATGTCCTTAGGTTACTTAGGTTTAAGTAGTTCTAAGTTCTAGGGGACTGATGACCTAAGATGTTAAGTCCCATAGTGCTCAGAGCCATTTTTAGAATAATATTAGAAATCAGCGGTAGAATGTTATGTACCCCTGCTGTTTTATTTGATCCCATCTCTTCCAAATCTCTCTTAAACTCTATTACATTTGATCCATTATCTCTTCCGTGTTGACACCAACTTTTGCATCTGTCACGTCATCAAACAATTCTTCCCCCTCACAGAGGTTCTCATAGCATCATTTTCACCCATCCGTTCTCCATTTTGCGTTTAACAGAAGAATTCGCATTGTACTCTTAATGTTACCGACCTTGCTTTTAATTCCTTCGACGGTTTTTTCGACTTATCTAAATACTGTATGAGTCCTTCCGACGATCACTGATTTTCCGATTACTTCACATTTTTCCTGCAGCCTGCGGCGGGGCGGGTTGTTTTCTCACTATCCTTTCAAATGGTTCAAATGGCTCTGAGCACTTTGGGACTTAACATCTGCGGTCATCAGTCTCCTAGAACTGAGAACTACTTAAACCTAACTACCCTAAGGACATCACACAACACCCAGTCATCACGAGGCAGAGAAAATCCGTGACCCCGCCGGGAATCGAACCCGGGAACCCGGGCGCGGGAAGCGAGAACGCTGCCGCACGACCACGAGCTGCGGACTCCTTTAAGCAATCTTCCCACCTAACTGTATGGGGTTCAGGTGGTCTGCCCTTCACTCTGGTTTAGCCGTTCAGAAGCAACTTGAAAAAATTCGACCAAATACATACCACGCAAAAGCCACATAACTCAAGTCCATGGGCCATTGCTGAAACTTAGCTAAACTGCCGAGTGTTCGGGATTCTTGCATGACTCGGTTGAAAAAAAGTCTAAAATTTACTTTCAGTTGTTTACTGTCTGTAAAACAAGGAAAACGGCTATCAGGTCCTTATTTCATATCCCGTCGCTAATTAAGCAGTGTTACTGACTGTCTCTGTAAAAAGTTCACACCCAAAAATAGCCAAAAGGTATGTAGTCCGATCGGATATTTTAAACGTCCTAAACAGTCACTGACACACGACAGTCGTTCAGTAGTCTCCTTGTACAGAAGTGCTCGCTATAATGTCTCGTAATGTGCCGAAACACGCCACGCGGAGCTGGAAATGGAAATGCCTGTGGTTAGGATCTCCCGTCGGGTAGACTGTTTGCTTGGTGCAAGTCTTTCCAGTTGACGCCACTTCGGGGACATGTGTGTCGATGGGGATGAAATGATGATGATATGGAAAACAAAACACCCAGCCCTGAACGGAGAAAATCTCCGACACAGCTGGGAATCGAACCCGGGCTGTTAGGGATGACAATCCATCGCGCTGACCACTCAGCTACGAATGGGGAGGGGGGGGGGGGGGGGGGGAGAACCACGCGGAGCTTATTTACTACTTGAAATGATCACACGCGAGATTTCCTAAAATAAATCAGGAAGCTCAAACTTTCTCAAAATACTCAGCACAGTAGTCGCTTTTCATCAACTACACGCGCCGATTTCTTCATTCTGATGCAATTTTGTTCAGCGCGATTTAACATAGCTGCTTATTGGAAGACCGCTCCCGAGCGACTATATCGACTCATAGATCTTAGGCACAAAGCCCTAAATTGCTAAATTTCTGTTGGCTAGTACGTTAACCAACCAATCAGATCATCTCCAGCTCTCGAGCATTTCTATACTCGCAGTATTTCTAATGTCAGTCAATCAGATTACACACATTAAGACTAGAAATCTCGTAATTCTGAAACTAGATGTAATTTAATGGAAACAAAATAAGATTCCTTCCCTCAAATTAAACTCACTCGGACATACGTCACAAATTCCCCTGTTAAACAACAACAACATGCTCAACTTACAATTAAATAGTTTTAATAAAATACCATATTACCACTTTCCATATGTGCTCCATTCACTCTCAATCCCTCGAAAACACTCTCACAACATTCCCGTCGGAGGTTCCAGTCCTCCTTCGGGCATGGGTGAGTGTGTATGCTGTCCTTAGTGTAAGTTAGTATGAGTTAGATTAAGTAGTGGGTAAGCTTAGGGACCGACGACCTAAGCAGTTTGGTCCTATAAGACATTACCACAAATTTCCACTCTCACAACCAAAACACAATGAAATAATTATTTTTCAATGTACTGTTAATTATGCCATAAATCAGTGACAATGAAAATAAAGAAAATGGCAGAATATTAGTTTATATGAAACTATCCTCTTGGTTGTAATTTCAATTGAAACTATAGATGCATACAGAACAGTCCCTAACTCGGTGTCACGATGCCAGCACATTTATTATGTGTTTTCAAATGGTTCAAATGGCTCTAAGTACTATGGATCTTAACATGAGGTCATCAGTGCCCTATACTTAGAACTACTTAAACCTAACTAACCTAAGGACATCATACACATCCATGCTCGAGGCAGGATTCGAAACTGTGACCGTAGCAGCAGCGCGGTTCCAGACTGCAGCGCCTAGAACCGCTCGGCCACAACGGCCGGCTTATGTGCTTTAGGTAAAAATTTATATCCCCGAAAATATTGCAGTTATTGATTTGGGGCATGTAATTTGGTATATAGAGTATGAAAACAGTACTTCTTCAGATTCATAGAGACAATGTGTAACATACTGCACGCAGCATGGATCAACTATAACGGAACGCTCTCCCAAGCAGACGGCGTCAGCTGTGCGAGCGTGAGAACCAAAATCAGCTCTCCTCCCGACTCAAAGACAAGATACTCTTTGAATGCAGGACGACAACTCGTAATAATTTCCTACGGTACAAGCCATTTCGCCCTATCTCTCACCTGCCATAATCGTTAGTTCTGAGTGATGTACTACGGTTTTTTTTTCATCCTTCTTTCACTGATCAATTGAAGATGTACACCTTTTACCCTTCATTTCTTCGTGGTTACTTTCCTTGTACCTATGTTTAAAAATATCTGATTGCTCTTTTTAAAGATCACATTCCTCTTCACCTGAATTGTCTACTTTGGATTTCCTTAGAACATATCCAATTCTATAATTCTATAGCGAACTTCAAGTGTCGTCATTCCTCAGTGCAACAGTATCCCACTTCCATCCACACTAATTGTTCCGTGCGATTCTGCTAAAATTTAGTCTATGCTCTACATTTACCATATTGATCCACATATCAGTTCCTGGATGCGCCATACTGTTTGATGTCTGACTTCACAATCTTTGTCTGACCATGATATATTCCAGCTGGAAGCTTCCGGTGTCTTCCGGCCTTTTCCAGGCTTCTTATTCCCATTCTCGAACAGAGTGTTTGGTATTATTTGCTGAAAGTTACCGGGTACCTCAATGAGTGTTCCTCCTCTCTGTTTCCTACTACAAAGCCCTTCTTTAACGCTCTTTCTTAAGTATCGCAGATAAGCATATTACACTGTTCTATGCCACATATATATCAGAGTATGTTGCAGCGGCAGCGACACTCACAGAGATGATTCACACAGACAGCATCTCCGGGTGCATATGAGATCTACAACACCAAGAAGAATCGGTTCTCGGTTTTCGGCCAGATCAGCGTGTAGACCGTTAAAAAAAAATCCCACGGGAGATAAGGAAAGAAGAGCTAGTTTATTTCAGTTTCTATAATAATATGTCACATCACAAACTACTTTAACCTCGCTACGGTAAAGAGCTCCTTTAAGCAATACAGACTCAGAACCAACGGCATTGTAGACATATAACAAGGTGTACCTCTATCTCTGTTATAGACTTCACACATCTGATATGTCCGACAATCAATAATTTCTCGAATGAAACTTCCTGGCAGATTAAGACTGTGTGCCGGACCGAGACTCAAACTCGGGTTCGAGTTCGAGTCTCGGTCCGACACACAGTTTTAACCTGCCAGGAAGTTTCACATCTGCGCACACTCCACTGCAGAGTGAAAATCTCATTCTGGAATTTCTCGAATGTTTAAAGTCTCCAGCCCTGGGGTAGGGTCTGCTTTAGGACCACGTACTACAGCCACAGTAACCCAACCATTACCATGTTCTTTAGCCTCTGCGTTCGTAAGCGTGACATTCAATATGCATCCTCAAAATATTGAAGGGCTGTAACACTAACGTGCCGTGAAACACGCTAATGTTACCCTCCGAGAGTATTTCGAAGTTTGACCGAGCGTGTGTCTAATGGAAAGAAGGTATCGGACCATAATTTCGAATTTAGTGAAGCTAAATGAAAAACCAAAGGGGCTTCAACCTTGGGCGTTAACAGCACTGGTAAAATCATAAATGAATGAAAAAAACGAACGGTCGCCAGCCTAATTAGGCACATTAATTTGGAAATATGTATTCGAGAAATTTGGATAGTAGTTATTGAAGTTACTTTTATTGCGACTTCCCTTCGAATAGCAAACAGGATACAAACCGACACAGTGCACTCTGTACAGTGTGTAGCAGGAGTTACCAATAACACACACACCAGTAAATTATCGGGAGCAAAATTGCACCGAGCTCATACTAATGACAGCCACACTCAAGAGCATTGCTTAATCAAATACTGAAACATCACTGCATGAAGTGCAGAACTAATTTTGGATATGACATGAAAACCACAAAGATGGCTCTGAGCACTATGGGACTTAACAGCTATGGTCATCAGTCCCCTAGAACTTACAACTACTTAAACCTAACTAACCTAAGGACAGCACACAACACCCAGTCATCACGAGGCAGAGAAAATCCCTGACCCAGCCGGGAATCGAACCCGGGAACCCGGGCGTGGGAAGCGAGAACGCTACCGCACGACCACGAGCTGCGGACACAAATAAAGATGAATAACATTTAAATACACTCTATAAGCTCCTCTGGATATAGCAGTTTTCCTTAGTAACAATAATAGTTCAATTTTTTTTAATAGGTGGAGGATATGATGGTGACCCATAAACTAGTATACTTTCACTGGCCAAGGATCTTTGATTATTGCAATAGTGAAAACCAACTCTAAAAGCTAATCATTTACTTAAATTACTTTGCAAAGTATTAAAATACAACATTGTGCTTAATTAACTTCAAAAGGAACCATTCATGATGGTGTCCAAAACTACACTACCTTTGAAAATGTGCATAACTTCCACTTCTAACAGTACTACCTTAAATATCTTCATTAAAAATTTGTATTACTTGAATTTCAGTCACCTTTGAAGCAGGTATTCTTTGCAATAATATTTACACTACCTTGCACTGTAATCCTACAAAACTATATTTTATAATAAACTAAGGGTACTTAATCAAAAAGCTATCCAACTTCACTTTTCTGGTTTTAACTCTTACATAATTAGAGTTTTCACTTTCCTATTAATTGATCTTTGAATATTTGTACTTAAACTAATAATTTACAGGTTGTATCTGAGAGGTCATTCACATGAGTACGAAAAGGAATCCGTTACATTGCGGTTATACGATAAATCAGCCAGATCTAAGGGCTGTCAACTCAACTAAATATCTCGGGGTTACAATTACGAACCACTTACATTGGAACGATCACGTAGAAAATATTGTGGGAAAGACGAAAAACTACTACATTTTATTAGAGGAATGCGTACCTGATTTAACTGATCTACTAAAGAGACGGCCTCACTACACTTGTCTATCCGCTTCCAGGGTATTGCTGAGCGATGTGAGATCATTACAGATAGGATCGACAGCGGATATTGAAAAAGTTCTGATTAGGGCAGCTAGTTTGGTATTATTGCGAAACAGCAGGGGGACTGTTACAGATGCCATACGTAAGGACGCATTCATTAAAATAAAAGCGGTGTTTTTGTTAGCTGCGAGATATTCGAGCAGCAATTTATTCCTCCGAATGTGAAAATATGTCGTTGATATCCATCTACATAGAAAGAAATTATCATCGAAAAAAAGAAATCAGAGCTTGCTGGGAAAGATTTAAGTGTTCGGCTGATCGAGAGTGGGTCGGTAGATAAATAATCTGTAAGTGATTCTATGAACCCCACGCTGCCACGCTTGGCAGTTGAAGATACCAAAATCAAAGTCAAAGTTTTAAATTTCACGTTCAATGAATCGCTCACGCATGAAAATTGTACAGTCATACCGTCGTTTGACCATCGCACAGATTCCCGTATATACGACATGGTAATAGGCATAAGTCGTAGACAAACAACTGAATTAGCTGAAAACAAATAATTTGTTATTTCCGGATGGAACACCAGTTCGGTTTTATGAAGAGTACTCTACGGCATTGGTCAATTACTAAGGTTGCGTCTATCGCGAATCTCTCACCCAGCGACTGGAAATAGCGCAGGTGACTCCTGTATATAATAATGCTAGAAGAACGGACCCGCAGAATTACAGACTAATATCCCTAACAACTGTCTGCTACAGAATACCTCGACATACTCTGTCCTAATGTAATAAATGTCCTTCAGACGAAGAAGCTTGTGTCCACGAATCAGCATGGTTTTAGAAATCATCGCTCGAGTGAAATTCTGTTTGCCCTCTTCCCAATACTACGAACAATAGATGATGACCAACATGCAGATTCCACATTTCTAGATTTCTGGAAATCATTTGACACGTTTCCTCACGACAGGCTGTCAACAAAAGTACGAGCATATGGAATAGGTTGCCAGAAACGTGAATTGCTCGAATGCTTCTTAAGTAATAGAAACCAGTATGGTTCCCTGGACGGCGAGTGTTCGTAAAAGACAAGGGTATCGTAGGAGTGCCCTATGGAAGTGTGATACGAGCTCTGTTATTTTCCATATGCATAAATGGTCTTTCAGACAGAGTGGGTTGCAATATGCGGTTGTTTGTTGATGATGCTGTAGTGTACTTGAAGGTGAGTGACTGTAGGAGGATACAAGATGACTTTGATAAAAATTTCTAGTTCGTGTGATGAATGACAGCTAGCCTTAAATATAGAAAATTTCAGCGGATGAGAATGATACAGCATTACAAGTGTTCTGCTTGCCACACTCACGTAGTTCAAACATCTGGGCGTAACGTTGCTAAACGATATGAAATGGAACGAGCATGTTAGGATCGTGATAGGGAGAATTTTGCTTAATTGTGGTTCATCTGTAAAGGAAACTGCATGTAAGACGCTAGTGAGACCTATTATTGTGTACCGGCTAGCTTGTTTGGGATCCGTACCAGGTCCGACTAAAGAAAGTTATCGAGGCAGTTCAGAGGCGGACTGCTAGATTTGTTGCCAGTAGGTTCGAACAACATGCAAGATGCTTCGGGAACTGAAATGGTAGTCCCTGGAGGGAAGGCGACTTTCTTTTCTAGCAAAAACTTATGAGAAAATTTAGAGACCAGCATTTGAAGCCAACTGCAGAACTGTTCTGGTGCCGCCAACATACACTTCGCATAGGACCACGAAGATAAGACACGAGAAATTAGAGCTCATACAGATCCATACAGACAATCGTTTCTCTTGCTCTATCTGCGAGTGGAAAAGGTAAGGAAATTATTCAAGCATGAGATTTTCACTCTGCAGCGGAGTGTGCGCTGATATGAAACTTACTGGCAGATTAAAGCTGTGTGCCGGACCGAGATTGCAGGAGAGCTTCTGCGAAGTCTGGAAGGTAGGTACTGGCGGAATTAAAAGCTGTGAGGACGGGTCGTGGGTCGTGCTTCGGTAGCTCAGATGGTAGAGCACTTGCCCGCGAAAGGCTAAGGTCAAGAGTTCGAGTCTCTCCCCTTCACACAGTTTTAATCTGTCAGGGAGTTTCATAAGTAAATTATTACTACTGGTGCAGGGTACCCACCGCCGCACACCGTACGGTGGCTTCCTTTGTTATGTATGTTTGTAGATGTAGATGCAGATGTAGATGTACATCTACATACATACTCCGCAATCCGCCATACGGTGCGTGGTGGAGGGTACCTCGTACCACAACTAGCATCTTATCTCCCTGTTCCAGTCCCAAATAGAAAGAGGGAAAAATGACTGCCTGTATGACTCTGTACGAGCCCTTATCTCTCTTATCTTTGTGGTCTTTCCGCGAAATATAAGTTGGTATCAGTAAAATTTTACTGCAGTCAGCCTCAAATGCTGGTTCTCTAAATTTCCTCCGTAGCGATTCACGAAAAGAACGCCTCCTTTCCTCCAGAGATCCCACCAGAGTTCCTGAAGCATTTCCGTAACACTCGCGTGATGATCAAACCTACCAGTAACAAATCTAGCAGACCGCCTCTGAATTGTTTCTATGTCCTCCCTCAATCCGACCTGATAGGGATCCCAAACGCTCGAGCAGTACTCAAGAATAAGTCGTATTAGTGTTTTATAAGCGGTCTCCTTTACAGATGAACCACATCTTCCCAAAATTCTACCAATGAACCGAAGACGACTATCCGCCTTCTCCCACAACTGCCATTACGTGCTTGTCCCACTTCATATCGCTCGGCAATGTTACGCCCAAATATTTAATCGACATGACTGTGTCAAGCGCTACACTACTAATGGAGTATTCAAACATTACTGGATTCTTTTTGCTACTCATCTGCATTAATTTACATTTATCTATATTTACAGTTATCTGCCATTTTTTACACCAACCACAAATCTTGTCAAAGTCATCTTGTATCCTCCTACAGTCACTCGACGACGACATATTCCCGTACACCACAGCACAATCAGCAAACAGCCGCACATTGCTATCCACCCTATCCAAAAGATCATTTATGTATATACAAAACAACAGCGGACCTACCACACTTCCCTGGGGCACTCCAGATGATACCCTCACCTCCGATGTACACTCACCATCGAGGAAAACGCTCTGGGTTCTATTACTTAAGAAGTCTTCGAGCCACTCACACATTTGGGAACCAATCCCATATGCTCGCACCTTAGTTTGGAGTCTGCAGTGGGGCACCGAGTCAAACTCTTTCCGGAAGTCAAGAAATATGGCAGGTACTTAAATGTGAATTGGAGGTCCACAATACAGAAGTAGATACGCCCTGTGACACTATTAAAGTTAGCTTACTACCCCATATTTTATTGACAGTAGGCAGATGGCGGTGAAGTTGATTCATTCGTAAAAAAATTTAATACAAGATTGATCCCAGATTCATAACTTATTATGGACTCGTAGTTAAAAACGAATAAAGCAGTGGGCAGCTTCCACGGTAGATCAGTGAAGCGGCCGTCGGTGCTGGGAGTTATTACTGAGGTTGCAGAAGTCAGGGCATACATCCGAACATCACGTCGTATCTTCTTGTGCTCGACATTGTGCAGCAGCTCGACGTTGCGTGTACCCAACAACTCGTTTGAAATCCCTTACAGAAATACTGAGCCATGCTGCCTCTGTAGCCGTCCAGAATTGAGAATGTGTTGCGGGTGCAGGATTTTCTCTCGACCCGACCTCACGATTATGTCCGATGATAGTTCGATGGGATTCAAGTCGGACGATCTAGGAGGCCAAATCATCCGCTCCAGTTATCCATAATGCTCTTCAGACCAGTAGCGTGCAATTGCGTCTTGTTTGAAACGTCCTCTTAGAAAAATTAATGAATTACTGTGCTGATAAACCTCTTACATTATTTGATTTTCAAACAGCTGTGCAGAACATTTCGCTCTTTACCTATTCTGATCAACACTAAACTGACACACAATATTTTTAGCGCAACGCAATCTTTCAAAAATCCCTACAAAAGAATGGCGCTGACTGACAATAATCTATACCTTTCATGAATCACTTACCTCACAAAAATCTTCGTCACTCGAACTACTGCAATACAGCGAGCGCCAATACTGCCAGCTAAATAAAAGATTCTAACTACTGGAGGCACTAACCACTGATAGGCATAGTTAGCAAATGAAAGATGTTGATAAAGAACAAACAATGTATTTACCTACATAGTGTTCAAAAGTCATATATATAATCACTTCATGACATCCAGTCTTACAAATTTACCGTCTCTGATGGACACACGTCCAGATCATCCGCTCTCAAAACTCCGCCGCCTCTCTCCCCTCATCCACCACTGCTGGCGGCTCGCCTCCAACTGCGCAACGCTACGCGCTGTTAACAGCCAACTGCCCAACACTACAATGGCAGACTCCAACAACGCAAACCAGCCACAGACCGCACACAGCACAGTCAGTGATTTTCATATAGAGCGCTACATGGCGTTACCAATATGAAAACCTAAACAGCCTGACCTGATTAGCTATGATTGATCTCCATGTAGTGAATGCAATCATATGCAGTCAATGATCAGTTGGAGAAGAGGAACCAGTCCATTACAAGTAACACAGCCCACACCATTTTAAAGCCAGCACCAAATTGCCTTATTGATATCTTGTGTCTGTAGCTTCATGGGCTCCACGCCACACTCGAACCCTACGACCAGCTCTTACCATCGGAAACAGGTACTCGTCTGGCCAGGCCATGGTTTTCGTTCGTCTAACGGCCGGCAAACCGGCCCGCGTTAGCTGGCCGGATATCCCCGGTATTCGGCCCGCCAAATATTTGAGGTGGTACCTGTACTGCCAACAATTGAGTTTCGAGGCTTATCGCGACCAATACACCGCGACACTGGCTCTGCTACTTGCTACAAGACTACATAACCAAACTTATTGTTGCACCGCTTTAAATAACAATGCGTTGACATACTCTATCTCTGTTACGTCTTGCGGTGCAGTAATAGTGCTGCTAACAATGATTTTGAGATTTCGTTAATTTTGCAGGACGCTCTCGTGAAGAATGTCCAGTGACATACTTTTTTGTCGGTGAACTTCGCCAGAACAAAATACGCCAGAATTCCGTTCAGGTACGTCCACCAATCAAAATTACGTAATTAAATAAAAATCGTAGTTCGTTTCAGTGCTAGGCTATTGCCACAACCTTAGATTTTTGCGATTTCATCTTTCCTTTAGCCTTACATTACAGTGATAATGGAGTGCTAGGGTGCTTTAATCCCACTAGGTAGATCTTGGCCCCTATGACTTCGTGGAGGAGTCAATGTGGCCCGCGGACTAAAAAGTTTGGAGACCCCTGATCTACGGTCCAACCGATATGGTCACGAGCGCAGGATGTCATACTCTTAGCAGAGGCAATGAGTAAGTCGTCTGCTGTCGTGGCCCATTAACGCCAAATTTACTCACACGACCTTGGCCGATACGTTCCTCGTAAGTGTCATATTGATATCTGGCAGTTTTTTCACGCAGTGTTGCTTGTCTGTTAGCACTAACAACTCTACTCAAATGCGCTGCTCTCGGTCGTTAAAGGAAGGCCTCGGCCACTACATTGTCAGTGGTGAGAGGTAATGCCTGAAATCTGCTACTCTCAGCACACTCTTGTCACTGTGTTTCTCGGAAAATTGAATTACCTAATGGTTCAAACGGCTCTAAGCACTACGGGACTTAACATCTGTGGTCATCAGTCTCCTAGACTTAGAACTACTTAAACCTAACTAACCTGAGGACAGCACACACATCCATGCCCGAGGAAGGAGTCGAACCTGCGACCGTAGCAGCAGCACGGTTCCAGACTGAAGCGCCTAGAACCGCTCGGCCATAACGGCCGGCAATTGAATTACCTAACGATTTCCAAAATGCAATGTCCCATTGCTAGCTGCAAGTACCATTCTGTGTTCACAGTCATTTAATTCCTCACCTGCGTCCATGATCACGTCGGGAACATTTTAGCATGAATCACCTGAGTATAAATGACAGCTCCGCCAACGCACAGTAGATTTATATGTTGAGTACGCCATAAGATAGCCATGAGACTGAGAGTAGGTACAGACGAATAAGGCAGTGGCCAGCTTTTACGGGATGTCAGAGCAGGCGTCGGCGGTGCTGGGAGTCTACGGGAACCGTGAGGCCCGGCTGTTGCCGACAGCGGGGAGAGGCGCCAGGTGCCGGCTGGGCCCACGTCTCAATCATCCCCGCGGCTCAGCGGCGCGCCGGCAGCGATAGTCAGCCGACTGGCCGTCTACCTGCCACGCCGTCGGCCAACTGTCGGCGCGGGGCCCCATCTAGCGCTATAATTGCCGCTATCGAGCCGGCGATTAAGACGTCCCGTTGCCGGCGGTCGCCTTGGGGGCGGAACGAGACGTCCAGGTAGGAGAGGTTGCAGGCGCAACAGCTCCACAGCTGCCGGCCGCTGGGGGCGTCACCTGCCTGGCAATCTGCAGCCGTGGGACTCCCTCTCACAGAACACACGAGGCCGTAGCGCCTACTGGGATGTCTATATGATGCAGGGGAGAAAGCGAGGAATATTCCTAAGCATTCAGGCTAAATTGTCAGCAATGAATCAACAAATCGATACCGAGTTGTCGTTATCAGTTTCTGAATTAGTTCCATCTAGAATTGTAGAACTACCGTACGCTACAGTAGACCACCATAAGTAAGCATAGCTAAGGTAGTTTCCCTAGTAGCTTTGGTCAGTTAACGTCGTACCCTCGTTCCTGTATGTTAGGTTTTCCGGCTATTACCTCATAATGATTCCACTAAAACCCGGAAGCGTTCAATCGTCTAGAAACTGAGTGAGGATATGTAACAGGCCAGGTAACCTACGAAACATTTTTGTTCTACGTAGCTGTCCTCCTGTGCCTTATTGAAGAAAAAATAGCGTTTATAATAAAAATGAAGTCAATGTTTAGTTTAGATTTTATTCGAAAATTGTTGATTTCGAACATGAAACAGAGGAATGTTGAATTAATAATAAATAAAACAATACAGGTTTATTATATAGCACTAGAAAACGCAGTTTACTTAAAATAATATAAAAAACGCAAAACAAACATGTCAAACGACGCTTCAATTCTTGGTCGAACTTACATAAAACATGTTTCTGTTACACATAAACATCTTATATATCCTTCAACAATAACAGGAAACTCTTGCTCTCGATCTTGATGAAGAACATTCAATGCATGTAAACTGCACTTCCATCAGAAGTTAATACTTTGGTTTCATAAAAGCGCAGAAGTTACATTGTAAACTAATTTTTATACATATAAAATGCAGTTTTATGTTCTGAATGACGTGCTCTTTTGATCATGCGCAAACCAAACAACCGAAAAAACAAAC
This sequence comes from Schistocerca piceifrons, assembly GCF_021461385.2. Lineage (NCBI taxonomy): Eukaryota > Metazoa > Arthropoda > Insecta > Orthoptera > Acrididae > Schistocerca > Schistocerca piceifrons. The sequence continues at coordinate 599,356,726 of NC_060141.1, read as the reverse complement.
AGGCAAGGAGAAGTGTTGGGTTCCAGTTCCTCTTACACGTTCATTTATATATGTTTCTTACCACTACTACTGGTAACCCTACCATTTGCGGCGTAATTAATGTATCGTACCAAAACTACCGAACCTTAGTTTTAGTAGAGCGCAACTCCACTTGTAGCGCCTTGTGGCAGGGCCAGACATGGTACTGAGACACTTCTCCCTCTCTTGGCCTTGCTTCTTCATTTCCGCATAGTTATCCGACGTTATTGCTGTCCTCTTTCATACTTTTCTCTCCTTCTCATTTCCTTTAATGTCACTTCACTTCCTTGCATTGCGTTCTGAACATGTGGCCTACCGAAAATTTCATCATTTACCTTTCGATATCTATGAGGCTGCTCTTCTTCAAAAAATGGCTCTGAACACTATGGGACTTAACATCTGTGGTCATCAGTCCCCTAGAACTTAGAACTACTTAAACCTAACTAACCTAAGGACATCACACACATCCATGCCCGAGGCAGGATTCGAACCTGCGACAGTAGCAGTCGCGCGGTTCCGGACTGAGCGCCTAGAACCGCTAGACAACCGCGGCCGGCTGCTCTTCTTCGCAACTGTTATTGACACCTCCTTGTTCCTCATACTGTTTTCCCTACTCACACGGTCTAGTTTCCTCGAAAGCAAAATTTCTTGTCAATAGGTAAATGTTTTACTCTTCACAGTGTCAACGGATAGAAGATTACGGGGAAATAAAACTTACTCGGTCGATACTTTATTCTATAACTGAACTTCTATAACTTCTTGTCAGTACGACGGTAATATTGTTTCGTGTACGCAGTATTTCAGCATAGAATTCACCACTCATCCTTTTCCAAGTATAAAACATGTACAGCTATCAATTAGCATTAAAGGTTATAATAGCGAGACACGTAGCCCTTTTATATATTGACCATGTAAACCACTTCCTTATGGCTGGCAAGACTGTCGTCATTTGGTAAACGGACCATATTGCCCGCTCCTGATAAATGTTCAACCTCCTCCGTTTGTGCGTAAAGTGATACTTCAGCCCGGCTCCAACATGACGCAGTTCTCATTGCTTCAGTACCTGAGATTCTATCCTAGGTTCCTGTCGCCGTTAGACATAACGAACTTCAAGTAATGGGGGTAGCTGTAACTTACGATTAAACCATGGACCGTATTTTCCTCATAGAAAACGTACTGCTGCTGTTGTTTCTTAACATGCGACGTGTTGCTCTATCATAAAGGATAAACGCTAAATAAAATAAAAGATTGAAATGTGGTTTAAAGCCAGTAAAAATTTATTTCAAGAATACGGCTTCAGGGCAGGAAAGCTGCCATGTTTGCTGCGAGAAAATATTCCCCATTACTGGAATTAAGCATAAAATGTTGGAGTATCTTAAACTCATGATTATTCATCGTGTAAACAGCTCCACGATGTACACTTTTGTTCATGTTTCTATGATTTCTCGTTCTTTAAACTTTTCCTCATATGACGTACACATGTCAATCCCAGCAAGGAAAATAACAGCATATATACTGGTTTAGCTATTTCCATGTAAGCTTCTCTCACTCTGAGTCGCTAGCTCCTTCTTACTTGTTAAAGCACTATTTGTATATCAGTGATACTATGGTAAAATGTTCCCAAGACCTTGCACTAAGAGGACGATCAGTTATCTCTAGCCGCGCGGGGTAGTTGCGCTGTCTAAGGCACCTTTTCACGGTCTTTGCGGCTCCCCCGTCGAAGGTTCGAGTCACCCCTCGGGCATGGGCGGGTGTATTGTCCATAGCGCAAGTTAGATTAAGTAGTGTGAAGGCTTAGGGACCGGTGACATCTGCAGTTTGGTCCCATAAGACCTTACCACAAATTTCCTAGTCATCTCTATTTACTTCTTCCTGAAACTGAGAAATAGTTTACAAAGTTGGTTAGAACCGCAAAGGTGACTAAAGTTGTTGAGAAAATGCTAGATATTATTTTTTTTAATGGTACGATCTTAGCAGTCGGCAGTGAAAGACTGCACAGCAATGAAATGAATAGCTTTTTTTGCTAGAGGAGGAGAGGGGGGAGGGGGGAAGGGGTGTTATCAGTTTTTACACTGAAGCGCGAAAGAAACTGGCATTGGCATACGTAATCAAATACAGAGAGATGTAAACAGGCAGAATACGGCGCTGCAATCAGTAACGCCTTTATAAGACAACGAGTTTCTGCAGTAGTTGTTGCATCGGTTACTGCTGCTAGAGTGGCAGGTTATCAACATTTAAGTGAGTTTGAACGTGGTGTTATAGTCGGCGCACGAGCGATGGGACACAGCATCTCCGAGGTAGTGATAAAGTGGGGATTTTCCATACGACCGTTTCACGAGTGTACCGCGAATATCAGGAATCCGGTACAACATTGCTGCCGGCGGAGAAAGATCCTGCATGAACTGGCCCAACGACGACTGAAGAAGAGAATCGTTCAACGTGACAGAAGTGCAACCCTTCCTCAAATTGCTGCAGATTTCAATACTGGGCCATCAACAAGTGTCAGCGTCGAACCATTCAAAGAAACATCATCGATGTGGAGTTTCGGAGCCGAAGGCCCATTCGTGTGCTCTTGATGACTCCACGACACAAAGATTCGTGCCTCGCCTGTGCCCGTCAACACCGACGTTGGACTGTCGACGACTGGAAACATGTTGCCTCGTCGGAAGGGTCTCGTTTCAGGTTGTATCGTGCCAACGGACATGTACGGGTATGGAGATAAGCTCATGAATCCATTGACCCTGCATGTCAATTGTGGACTGTTCAAGCTGATGGAGGCTCTATAATGGTGTGGGGCGTGTACAGTTAGAATGACATGGGACCCCTGATACGTCTAGATACGACTCTGACAGGTGTCACGTACGTAAGCATCTTGCCTGATCAGATGCGTCCATTCATGTCCATTGTGCATTGTGACGGACGTGGGAAATTCCAGTACGACAATGCCACACCCCATACATGCAGAATCGCTACAGAGTGGCCTCAGGAACACTTCCACTGGCCACCAAACTCCCGAGAAATGAACATTATTAAGCATATCTGGGACGCCTTGCTACGTGCCGCTCAGAGGTCTCCACCCCCTCGTGGTCTTACGGATTTATGGACAGTCCTGCAGGATTCATGGCATCAGTTCAGCATTACTTCAGATATTAGTTGAGTTCATGCCACGTCGTGTTGCGGCACTTCTGCGTGCTCGCGTGGGCCCTACATGATATTAGACAGGTGTACCAGTTTCTTTCGCTGTTCAGAGTTGTTTCTCGTGGCCCGCTACGAATAACACTCCTATGCCTACCATTTCATCTCACAGTAGCGCTTGCATGGTTAAGTCCTTAGTGATTTGTTGGATGTATTCGACTTTCTGCCTTCCGCAACAATTTTTGCACTCCTCCTCAGGTACCTCTCGTGGGACCGTGGCGAACCGGGGTTCAGTTGTCTTTGGTCGTGGCAGAATGGGCTGAAGCGGAAGCTAAAACAAGTTTTCTGGCCGACTCCGATCTGTCGGTGCAGTACGAGAGAGAGGCTCTGAACATCGCAGGCTGAGGGAATCTTCTAATCATAGTTTGGCGTCTTCGAGGAGCGTGGTGTTAGTTACGTGGCAGGCCCCGGGCTGTCAGAGGCGTGCTGACCTTGAAGGACGGTGTTTTCCTGCTGTGTTCGATCTTTCTATTCTCGTCTCCATGGTGGTAGACTGCAGTGGTTTTCCTGTGGTTAAGGTAGCGAGTTGACATTAAGATCTGTTACATTTTGTTTCTGTGAAACTATAAATCTGTGTACTGGAACTTTTGCTCTGTTATGCCGCGTGTATGAATTTAATTTATCCTATTGGATTATTAAACCGGCGTGTAGCTGATTTCAAGCGTTCTTGAAAGAAGAGGCCACTATTCTGGCTGTTATTGTGGTCTTACACGTGCCACCTTTCCCCGCGAGGCATTAGGTAACTCAGCTTGGTGATTAAAGGAACTCTGAACTTCAGTTCTCGTACATGTCTGAGACACGAACGCCTAATTAATGTCGTTAGTTCCAGCACGTGCCCAACTGTTTTAGTGTGCTGGATTTTCATATTTGGATTGACTTTGGTTTGCCATGGCGTTAAATTACGTAACCCGACAAATGTGACCTTATTAGTTAATGCATTCTTAATGGGTGTTTAATCACTGTACTCTAATTCTCATAATTATCAGCTTTAAAATTAAAATTATTCTAGGTTGTGTTTTTGCTCAAGTAGCTGAATTCTTTGAGCTTCTTGTAACACAGTGGCTCACGTAGTAACCAGTCTCTTTCAGCGTACGCTGTATACCGGTGTCTCAAGGTTTCTCTGCAGAGCTGACTTAATTATGAGGTACTGAAGCAACTGTAACGTGTTTCTAATCCTCCGCCAAATACACGAAGCCCCAGTTTTGATGTCAAGTTTATCGTTAATCTTTCTACCCGTTTCTCTAGATCTTAATTTTGTGCTCGTTAGACTGTTCATTCATTGTTTCTCACTTTACTGAGGATATCAGTTTATCAGTGATATCCTTTCAACCTTAACTTTAGTCGCGCTCCTGAACCTTGCTTTTATTTTTCCGTAAGTTCACCTTCATACTGGATGGTTGTGGGATCTCTGCTGTTCAATACAAACTGTCAAATCCAAACACCTTCATTTGATCCAAGGGGTCGCTTTGTTGACAGGAGTCTACAAATACCAGTGACTGTATGCTGGTCCCTATTTTGATTGCACAAGAGGTGGTATTCTTCCTGCAGTCGGTCAGCGGGTCAGAAGAAGGTGTAATGTAAAGCTGAAATTGGCAGCAAAAGCGAAATGAAACTGGAACTTTACACAGCTGAAGGTGTTTTGATTTCACATGTTTTATTTCTGCTATTGGTCCTTCGATGAACAGATTGAACAGTATTTTACTCTTGTTAATGCGAAACTTTGTTCTTAGCGTCCCATTCTTAATGTTACCTCTTGGTTCTTGTATGTATTGCACATAAGCAGTCTTCCCCTACAGGTTCCACCTATTTTTCTCAGAATTTCGAAAATTTTGCATTATTTTATATCGTCGAATGCTTTTTGTAGGTCGACAGATCCTATGAACTTGTCTTGATTTTTCTTGAGCATTCCTTTCCATTATCAAGAGAAACTTCAGAACTCCGTCTCAGGTGCCTGTACCTTTCCTAAATCCACACTGATCTTCATCTAACGGATTCTCAGTTTTCTTTTCCATTCTTCAGTATGTTTATCTAGTCAGAAAATTGTATGCATGAGATCTTAACCTGAATGGGCTATTCACTGATCAGCCAGAACATTATGACCTGATAGCTGCTATGTCCGCTTTTGGCCCAGACGCGTCGTGGCTAGGAAGAAATGAGGCTTTGATAGGTCGCTGGAAGGAGCTGGTTCCACATCTGCACACACAGATCACTTAATTCCGGTAAATACCGGGGATGGAGGGGGGGGGGGGCGATGAAATCTGACGCCATGTTCATCACATTCCAGATGTGTTCCATCGTGTTCACATGTGGCGAGCTAGAGGGCCAGCAAATCAATTGCAACTCTGTATTGTGTTCCTCGAACCACTCCTTCACACCCCTGCCCTTGTAACATAGCGAATTATTCTTGAAAAATGACACTGCGGTCGGGAAACATTGTCATGAAGGGGTGTACGTGGTCTGTTACCAGTGTATGATACTCCTTGGCAGTCATGGCGCCTTGCGCGGGTTTCGCTGGACCCATGGATGCCCACGTAAATGCTCCCTAGTGTATAATGGAGCCACCGCCAGCTTGTCACCATCCCGCATTATAGGACTATACAAATCTCTGCCGCTGTCCCAACGTCCGGTGCCGGTGGACAAGTGTCCATTTCAGTCGTAGTTGCAAGATGTCGTGGTGTTAACATTGGCGTATGGATCGATCGATGACTGCGGAGGCCCATCGTTTAGAATGTTCAGTGTCCAGTAAACTGTGCGTTCAGACACACTAGTATTCTGCCCCGCATTGAAGTCTGATGTTAGTTCCGAGTTCGCCACCTGTCCCGTTTTACCAGTGTACCCAGCCTACGACGTCAAACATCTGTAACGACGGGTGTTTACGCAGCTCCAAGAGTCTGAACGTAGTTTCACCTTGGTTTCGCCACCTGTTGAAGACACTCACCACAGCACCCCTCGTACACCAGACACGTCGTGAAGTTTCAGAAATGCTCGTGCCGAACCTTGGGGCCATCACAATCTGTCCTCGGTCAAACATAAATAGATGGATCCTTCCCCATTCTACGCACGGACAGCATGCTCACTGATACTACATGCACCGTGGGTGTTTCTGACTAGCAGTTTTTCATCGCCAGATGAGGCTGCTATCGCCTGGAGAGGTTACATTGATAGTCGGTTGGATGTAATCATGTTCTGGCTGATAAGTGTAGCCGGCCGAAGTGGCCGTGCGGTTAAAGGCGCTGCAGTCTGGAACCGCAAGACCGCTCCGGTCGCAGGATCGAATCCTGCCTCGGGCGTGGATGTTTGTGATGTCCTTAGGTTAGTTAGGTTTAACTAGTTCTAAGTTCTAGGGGACTGATGACCACAGCTGTTAAGTCCCATAGTGCTCAGAGCCATTTGAACCATTTTTGAACATGTATCCCCCTACCCCCCTCGCTATCTTTGGCACCGTCTCGCTGATGTTTTTTTCTAAGTTCTGATACTATGTCTTTCGATTCGTAGATGTCACATACCATCTTGAATATTGGTTTGTAAATAGTGGCAGTCAGACGAATAGTTCAAATGGCTCTGAGCACTATGGGACTTAACATCTCAGTCCCCTAGAACTTAGAACTACTTAAACCTAACTAACCTAAGGACATCACACACATCCATTCCCGAGGCAGGATTCGAGCCTGTGACCGTAGCGGTCGAGCGGTTCCAGACTGAAGCGCCTAGAACCGCTCGGCCACCATGTGCCGGCGTCAGACGAATGCCCTGTTTATTTACTCTTGGAGAGCTTTCGGTGTAGTTGCACACTGGCGCCTGGTAAACAGTAAAAGTACTTGGTAAATATCCAAAAAATATACGATTTGATTCCTGTAAGTACGTAAGCTTGCACTTCCAGGGTTTATTTACATAAAAACGATATAGGTGCTCGGCCGCCTAATCGTGAAACACTGAATCCACTACACAACCACTATTTTTTCCATTTGTACAAGAGTCCTCTTCGCCGCTGCCAAGACTTTCAGAACGTTGATTTTATAGTTGTATTAATGTACTGTAAGGACACCACTGAACACCCAAAAGAATTTTACTGAAAAAGAGATGTGACTGGTTTGAAGTTCTACTAGCGAATAACAGAGCTTCGTTACAAAGGGCATTGTTATAATCGGGAGCTGAAAGTGTTAACCTCAGCTAACCGTGACAGAACCGTCACTATTCGCGATTCGTTTGAATGACCCGTCAGATAACGCTAGTAACTAAGGGCGTCTGAAGAGGAATGGACAGTATTAGGTGTACGACATGAACGATAATTCGAAGTAACGCTGTGTAGTAAACATGGGCTCTAAATTGCATACCCTTAAGAACCTCTTCATCTTCGACAACGTGAAACATATCTCTTTTACTGAACAAGAGCTCACATCTCTTCATGTACGCTTTTTAGAACCCATGTTTACTTGACTAAACGAGCTGGATATTAGCGAAATTACTGTAACGTACAGCATCTTTGTGTGGATTATGTTCAGACAGACTCTTGTAACAATTTATATCTTCTACATCTGCTTGTGTCGTAATTGACAAAACATATTATTGATCTATTGTATACTGTTTTTCTCCTATGAAGATGGTTATTACAACAGAAACCAGTAGAGAATAAGTACAAAACTGTACAGCTGACGATGAAAATGTATTTTTTTTTTCAAAACAACAGCCGTAGACAGCTAACTAAGTAAAGCTTTTTATGTCCTCCGTGTTTCGTCCGTCATACGTTATACTGATTCATAGCAGCACATTTCCTTCACTTCGGGTACAAATCTCACTTCTACCATTCCTCAATAATTTTCTCACTTTCAATCGATTTTCTGTGCACAGTAGACTGATCATTCCTTTCAATAGATCCTCTAGTTCATCCTTTCAGTTGATGTTGCTAATGCCAACAACAACTTAAATTATTGACACCCTTTCACCCCGAATTTTAAACCAGCAATACAACTTACGTCGTATTATTCGTTGTAACAATGGCAAATTAAGACGTTAATCACTTTCCTACGAGTACATGGAAAACGATTCTATGTCAATATTTTCTCTCCTGTGTTGCAAAAGTTTCAAACTTACAAGCGTATTATATTGTTCGAAATTGATTCTTTTGGTAACCTGCTGCAATTACGCTATATGTAAGGGTAAAATGATATACCGGACTAAGATACAGATCCTAAGTCTTGGCTGATGTGGGCAGCGAAACCGATCTCCCTGCTATATACGTGGCTGTCTTCTGAAGCGAAGCTCGCTTGGCTGATTCTTCCCCTAGGACTGAATGTTTTAATATATATTCTTACTGTGTACCTAACCTTACTAAATGACAGAAAATTATTGTAAATGTGGGGACGTTAGTGGCTATGACGATTAGCACTGACAAGCTTTCGTCATTACGTCGGTAATCTTTGTCCTCATACCATTACAGCTACTACCGAGGGTGCAAAATGGCTAAACCTAAAAACCTTTCACGAACTCAGCAACTGAAGCATATTTCACGGAGTACACAGTAAAAATAAAGCTACGAAGCAGGCTGTGTGGTTGAAAGTCGTCTGCTGTCGGACATATTTCATGATTGCGTCGCTAGGCGCTTGTTTGCCTCAGAGAATTGTTCAAATGGTTCAAATGGCTCTGAGCACTATGCGACTTAACTTCAGAGGTTATCAGTTGCCTAGAACTTAGAACTAATTAAACCTAACTAACCTAAGGACATCACACACATCCATGCCCGAGGCAGGATTCGAACCTGCGACCGTAACGGTCGCTCGGCTCCAGACTGTAGCGCCTAAAGCCGCACGCCCCAGAGAATTGTAGTCATTTCTCCTTCTGTTTGGGCGGTTTATCTTTGGATGAATGTGTCTGAGCGATGTATACCAAACAGAGAAAGAGGAAGGAAAGGGAAGGGCTGAGTCGGAATATGTGACTTTCAGAAGCACAGGACATTGTGGTTAAGCGGTGGCAAAAGTTGGAAATTTATGCCGATTCTCATGAGCGCTTGCTTTAACCCCTTAGGCTATCCGGGCACAATATCGGACAAACTCAGATTTCTAACTTAACCTCTAACTTAACCTCTAACTTAACCTCGTCCATTATACCTGTACTCGTAAATTACTGATTCTCACTAAAAGAAATTTCGAGGTGTCGTGGCGCTCTTACAGAAATGTATATATTTGAGTGTTGTCTGTTCTGTCGGACATACATGTCTTTAGCGAGTCTCTTGTACTTAGCCGTGAGCCAGCCAGCATTAATACTCTGCCGTAAAGCCGGCTATGTTGACTACATGGTCAGCGGAAAGTAGGCCACTTTCTCGTTCGGCCTGATGCCAGCTTGAGTAAGTCTGCAAATGTTTATATTTTTATTTAGTTTTATTTGTAACAAGTAGAAAAGTCGTTGCAGAACGCCTCGCTGACGTTCGTGATACATGGACTCATTCAACCATTTTACACTGAATCAAACGAATGAGCTGTAATCCGAGCAAAAAGCAGCTCTTTTCTACAGAGCAGAGGACACACAAGAGCTTTGCGGGCACAACAGTGTAAGGTAACCAAGTCTTTGGTTCGCACACCCTGCACTCCCTCACTGTCCAGTCTGGAGATCCCTGTGTACTTTCATACCGCCATGCTGAGCTAAGTGACCCGCCGTTTCTTCGCAGAGCTCCTGCCCGTTACAGCCGACCACCACCGTCAAGCAGCCATGTTGCTAGCGGTTCCTCCGTGCGCTCTGAAGCGACGATGACTAGTAAACGACCATTGTCAGCAATTTGAAGACCCATCCAGGTGCCGCCATTACCATACTCTATCACATCAAATCAACACTGTCCCAGCAGAGAGGACCTCACTTCTGACTACTGAATGTAAAATCCTTCGGTCGACTGGCCCAGTAATTTCTTGGAAGAAACCACGGCCCATTTCTTTGCCTGACCTAGCCCCTCCGAGAGGAATGTGCCATAATTTAGCCTACTGACAGTATGAGGGACAATACAATTTGTCAGCAGCTACATGCAAGTACACATGCTGTGTTGAACCCTGACAGACAAGTTGGGTGAAACAGTTTATAATAGTTACATGTATCTATAGTCCGCAGTGTAAGTTAGTACTGAACGATCTCTGAGACAAGGCACTATTCATCTACGTGATTACTCTGCTATTCACAACAAAGTGCCTGGCAGTGTGTTCAGTGAACCACCTTCAAGTTGTCTCTCTACTGTTCCACTGTCGAACGGGGCGCGGGAAAGACGAGCACTTACATTTGTCTGTGCGAACCCTGATTTCTCTTATTTTATCGTGATGACCATTTCTCCCTATGTAGATGGGTGCCAACAGAATGTTTTCGCAACCGGAGGACAAAATTTTTGATTGAAATTTCATGAGAAGATCCCGTCGCAACGAATAATACCTTTGTTTTAATTATTGCTACTCCAGTTGGAACTTATTTATCTTTACATCGTTATATTGTTTGGTTTCTTTATGTTATTGTTTCGTGGCTTGTGAAAAATTAAGTTAAAAATCCGTGTTTATGACGAACCGCTGGGTTCTGTGCACTGAAAAAGATTGTAATCTAGCTCTATCACCGTTTAAAATTTACAATCTTAGTGCCATAATGTAACCTCCCCACAAAAAGAAACATATATATATATAACACACATTTAGTATAACCTACCAACAGATGAATTCCGTAACCTACCAATAATAAAATGTGACTAACCTCCTAATAAAAAAGGTGACTCACTTATAACCTGTCAATAATTGACAGTGAATTTAAACTGATAAATTTTGGACGTCAGAAGCGCTGCGTCATGGCCCTGAAAGATCATACTGAATAAATTGAAAATTCTTACCTCAATAAGGTCGCCGCATAACGCATATATATCTGCCCCTATAAGAAATTTTTGTGGCACGGCCCACTGCAATGCTGGCCGATAGATTTGTCATGTATAAAAAGAAGCAACTGATTTTTCTTTACAATAATCGGGATGACCATGGATTAGAGAAATTAGTAAATTCTGTAAATTGAGATGAATGATTGTCAAAAGTTAATTTTTATAAGAAATATTATTATTAAGAGATTTTTTTAAATATTTACATGGGACTTGATATAACAATAGTACATATGCGCGAGGCTGCTTTTACAGTATACTACATCGCTGAGGCACCGTCATCGCTTCCCAAAACCGGCCCAGCCAACTCCATACACACGACTCCTAGCTACTACTTACTCCTACTGCCACACAGTTCCTACTGCAGTCAACACTGCTCTCTGGTCTGAGATTCTCTTATAGCTTACATATCGCAGGCAGCGTGTGAGCAATCCATCGAAATTACATCTACTCGAGTGCGCTAGTAAAAAATTCCTTATTCGTGGACCTCTTACAGTAATAACAAATGCCTGTTATACGGTGCCGCAGGAAATGAAACCACAACAAACAACCGCCTGTATGTTGCTAGCTAATATATAACACAATATCCTTGTTCGAGCTGAAGACGAGAGTGTAAACTCTCGAAACAGGTCTTGGGAAGAAATCAAATGAGTGATGGATTTTTATTGGAACTTACATTTGTCATAAACAGCTACAGTTCCTTGCAACAGTCCAATATGGACGACATAAGGTTTCTTTATGCAATAATTTACCAACAGCCGTATGATTTGTAGAAGTATATTTTATTTTATGAACTTCTATGTGCTACCAGTTTCGGCATTACATTGATGCCATCTTCAGGCCTCGCTCGTCAAAGTCGTAAAATCGCTATACACGGAAGGAGCCAAATAACTGGATCCGTGAATCAAATCGTCCTGCAACAGCTCTTGGTGGCCAGGCGACACAGGACGATTGATTCACTGATCCAGTTATATGGCTCCTTCCGTGTATAGTGACTTTACGACTGGGGCCTGAAGATGGCATCAATGTAATGCCGAAACTGGTAGCACATAGAAGTTCTTAAAATAAAATAAACTTCTACAAATCATACGGCTGTTGGTAAATTATTGCATCAAGAAGTTCATGCCAGCCGTCGTCCCACGATCCATTATGGATCAACGAAGATTGGACATAAGGTTTGGTCGGAACTGTTTAGCACCGGTTCCGTGATAAACCACGTCTTCAGCAGCAGTGCTGCCAACATAAACATGTAGATTAGCGGCGACCGTTGTTGGCTCGTTCGCCGCCGCGGGGTTCATTTGCGAGACGCGCCATTCCGGCGCCGTCCAATTACGTCTCTCGGCGGGAGGCGTCCTGACGGGGCGGAAAAAGCCCTTCTATCGCCGGCCCGGCCGCGTCCCACCTCCGGCGGCCGACCTTTTGTTCTCACCTCGAGGTCAGCGCGCCGCCCCCCGTTTCCTTTTTGTAGCCCCGCGCGTTCCTCTCCATCATCCCCTCGTCACGGCACAAAACCCCCGCCATCCACCCCGATTGTCCCGACGCCGGCGGGAGAGCTTCCTACGGCAACTCGCCAGACGCCGCGCGGACGGCGACTGGAACGGATTTATTAGAAGAGACGCAATAATAGTAAAAAGAAAGCCCTGGCGGAAATGTATCATAAAGGGAGGCGCCGCAGGGGTGCCGCCTGCCCTATCGGCGCGGGGCGGAAGGCAGCGCCTCGCGCCGGCGGGGGGCGCCCCGTGCCGACTTTAATCTGAGGGTAACAGCTGTTTATACACGACACACCTTCATTTAGCCGCCGGGGGCGCGAGCCGGGGCGTTTTACTTCCTCGTGATGGCGCCCCGCCTTGTGTGCTGCAACGTCTGTATTCTCTCGCGCGCCTGCGTGTAGCAGTCTGAAAATACCAGCACCTTTAAAGCTCCTAGCAGCCGGAAAATAGTTATAAAGAGCGACATAGCACACGTTTCCTTTCTCTGTATGTCTTCGTCTGTTTTAGATTGTGCAGTGAACATCACGTGTCTCTAGGAGGGCTCCCTGTATTATAATACACTACTGTCCATTAAAATTGCTACACCAAGAAGAAATGCAGATGACAAACGGGAATTCATTTGACAAATATATTACACTAGAACTGACATGTGATTACATTTTCACGCAATTTGAGTGCATAGATCCGGAGAAATCAGTACGCAGAATAACCACCTCTGACCGTAATAACGGCCTTGATACGCCTGGGCATTGTTTCAAACAGAGTTTGGATGGCGTGTACAGATAGAGCTGCGCATGCAGCTTCAACATGACACCACGGTTCATCAAGAGTAGTGACTGGCGTATTGTGACGAGACAGTTGCTCGGGCACCATTGACCAGACGTTTTCAATTGGTGAGAAATTTGGAGAATGTGCAGGCCAGGGCAGCAGTTGAACATTTCCTGTATCCAGGAAGGCCCGTACAGGACCTGCAACATGCGGTCGTGCATTATTCTGCTGAAATGTAGGGTTTCCCAGAAATCGAATGAAGGGTAGAGCCACGGGTCGTAACACATCTGAAATGTAACGTCCACTGTTCAAAGTGCCGTCAATGCGAACAAGAGGTGACCGAGACGTGTAACCAATGGCACCCCATACCATCACGCCGGGTGATACGCCAGTATGGCGATGACGAATACACGCTTCCAATGTGCGTTCAACGCGATGTCGCCAAACACGGATGCGACCATCATGATGCTGTAAACAGAACCTGGATTCGTCAGAAAAAATGACGTTTTGCCATTCGTGCACTCAGGTTCGTCGTTGAGTGCACCATCGCAGGTGCTCCTGTCTGTGATGCAGCGTCAAGGATAACCGCAGCCATGGGCTCCGAGCTATAGTCGATGCTGCTGCAAACTTCGCCGAAATGTTCGTACAGATCGTTGTTGTCTTGCAAACGTCCCCATCTGTTGACTGAGGGATCGAGACGTGGCTGCACGATCCGCTACAGCCATGCGGATAAGATGCCTGTCATCTCGACTGCTAGTGGTACGAGACCGTTGGGATCCAGCACGACGTTCCATATTACCTTCCTGAACCCACCAATTCCATATTCTGCTAACAGTCATTGGATATCGACCAACGCGAGCAGCAATGTCGCGATACGATAAACCGTAATCGCGATAGGCTACAATCCGACCTTATCATAGTCGGAAACATGATAGTACGCATCACAACAATATTTCACCAGGCAACGCCGGTCAACTGCTGTTTGTGTATCAGAAATCGGTTGGAAACTTTCCTCATGTCAGCACGTTGTAGGTGTCGCCACCGGCTTCAACCTTGTGTGAATGCTCTGAAGAGCTAATCATTTGCATATCACAGAACCTTCTTCCTCTCGGTTAAATTTCGCGTCTGTAGCAGGTCATCTTGATGGTGTACCAATTTTAATGGCCAGTGGTGTACTTGGAAACAATAATTATAAGAAGGCGGGACGTAATCAGATCACGAGAAACAGGCATAAGATTGGTGCAAAGACACTTCAAGAAGCAGTCTTAATTCTATTAAGTAAATGCCTTGAGGAAGAAATGGTTCCAAAGTCTTGGATAGGTGCAGAAGTGAAAAAATGACTACACGAACCTCGAGCACCACAGCACTATTAGTCTTTCAACTATCTTGTGATTCTTGAGACTCCATAAATTTTCGGGATTGAAGGCGGATAACGTCGACTTCTTGCCACGATATTCGAGTGACAATCTTTCAGCCATCTCACTACCTTTGGTACAAACTCTTCTGGTGATATGTGGATAATTCATTTGTAGTGTGATCCCAAAGTAGAGGACTGTTAGGCTTCTTGTAGAACCTGACTTCATTTCATGAGAATATCAAATTTACGATGGCGGTGGAGAAGGGCCGCTGTCTGCCATTTCTCGATGTCTTTCTCAGTCGAAAAGTGGATTGATCACTGGGGCATTCCGTCTATCGTCAGCCCTCACACACAGACCTGTATTACCAGGCGTCTGGCTGCCACCGCCCATGACAAACAACAGGTTCCTTCGAACGTTGGTACACCTGGCTCATCTTGAGTTTGATAAAGATAGCCTTGAAAAGGAGCTGTAACATCTACATTCAGTGTTCAAGGATAATGCAGATTCTCCGCATCAGATATACACAGCTCTAAGGAAGTAGAAATGTGGCCACCCACATGATCAACAGGACAAGGAGCCATTCAAGCCCAAGGCGTTCGTTGGCAGTATTTCGTCGAAATTAAGCAGAATCTTAAGAAAACATCATGTCAAAGTAATCTTCCGCCCACCTAGGAAGACCTGTGCTTTTCTCAGTTCGTCAAAGGAGTTTTTTTAGTGCTGAGATAATGGAGTTGAGAGAGACCACCGTAGCGAAGCCTTTACTGATTTACAACGGGCATTGGTCTACAGTAGACTGTATAAACAAACAAGAAGGGACTTACTGGCGCAGTATAAACTTTAAAAACAATAAACACAAAGGAAGATTATCCATAAAAAGTAACACAGTTTTGGGGAAAGATAGCCATTTTGCATTCCAAATGAAGGAACAAATGTAGAGCGAAAACATTTGGTCAGTGTAAAGAAGCGGGCAAAGGATAAAGACGGTACAGTTTCACCAGTTTACGTCAAATAATTAGGGCAGCTCTTCAATCGATCTTACGACTTAGTAACATCGTTATCATCACACAGAAATGGGAAACTAGCGTTAAATCGCATGAACCGCAAATATATGGGAACTACGATAGATCCCATCTATTTTGGAAGAATATTCGTCCAAGAAAATAGCTTACAGATGAATTAGGTAGCATATTTTTAATTGCAGAAGATAACAAGAGACCGAATGCAAGAACACTGGTGTTTGCCAGTGCAAAGGGAAAAACATGTTCATCAAACCGCGATTCATTCGTTGAGGATGGAACGCTCAGGAGTTATAGCAAGCAGTTTGGAGGAGACAAACATCATTCCAACTGGTCAAATTTTGCTGCCAAATAAAAAGTGAGAAACATATGAACTTTTTTCACAGGTATTAAAACTAACGTTCCTGGATGGAATCCTGCATCACTAATGATGGATTTCGAAATTGCCATCGTCCAAGTAGCTAATGTTTAGTTTCCTATAACAGAGATTACTGATTGCAATTATCATTTTAATCAATGTTTTTTGAAACAAGTTCAGTGTTACGGCCTCGTTCCAGTGAGCAAGGAAAACGAGAAAGTATCACATAAGAATGTGTTCTGCTCTAGTACATCTTCTCCTGGAAAAGTTGGATGATGGTTGGCTGTGTATTAAGGAGAGCACTCTCGAAAACCAGAAACTTCAGGACCTCTGTGTGTATTTAGTGGAATCGAAAAATAAATACGTTAACATCAAAAGTTCATCTGAATATTCACTCATTAGAGAAAAATCTTCGAAAAAGTGCAGAGTACCAAGGACGCCAATTTGACTGAATAGTTTTAAACTTCTATTGGAAAAGAAAAAACAAGTTAGCAATGAAGATTGACAGAACGACTGAAAAGGCTTTAAAGAAACTTCCAACTGATAGGATCTTAAAACCATTTCCGACTGGCATGGCCTACGCATGGAAGTTACAATAACGACTAAAACGTCAGAATCACGGAAAAATTTGTATATATTGAAAAGCAGTTCAATGTAATCATTGGCAGTATTGTAAATAAATTTAGTGGGTGCGAGAAGAGACAACCTTCTCGTGGTTTTCCCTGTAAGCATCACAAAGTGGGCTAAATGTGTTTCGAAATTTATAAAATTTTCTGTAACGAAGACTTAGAAGACTGTTAGCCTTTGAGACAGTCTTGTAAGTCTTCATCACAGAAAATTTTATAAATTTCGAAACACATTTAGCCCACTTTGTGATGCTCACAGGGAAAACCACGAGAAGGTTCTCTCTTCTCGCAGCATTCGTTGTGAGAGGTTTTTAGAATCAATATCTGTATGTACAGGCACGATTATAAAATCTTTTCAGTGGAAATGCAGGCAAAAGACAAGCAAGTAAATCCATGCTTTCACCCTCAGCGAGAAGACGAGCAAACCAGCATGATACTGGTAAATAAATAATCATAAAAAAGTGACTGGTCGCAGTTTTGCAATCTTTCAAGACATGTGAAAACTAATTTCTAGCAACATTTAATTACAGCAGGTCTGTTGAGGACGCGGCTAAGACAGCGTTGTGAGAGCTCGCCGTAAAAGAGGACGGTCAGAGGTCGTTATGCAGCGCAGCACGGCCGACTGGTAGCACGGGAGAAGTGCAAACGATATGCTGCCTTGAGAGGAATGACCATAACTAGATACGGCGTAGCCGCGCGGGATTACCCGAGCGGTCTAGGACGCTACAGTCATGGACTGTGCGGCTGGTCCCGGCGGAGGTTCGAGTCCTCCCTCGGGCATGGGTGTGTGTGTTTGTCCTTAGGAGAATTTAGGTTAAGTAGTCTGTAAGCTTAGGGATTGATAACCTTAGCAGTTAAGTCCCATAAATTTCACACACACCGATACGGCGTAGTCTTGGCTACGTACGTATAATTTCTACAGTGCAGTGTATAAGAGGAAATTCTAACCAAAATTTAATTTTTCTTCTACTTCGCTGATAGCAAGCAAATTTTAAACGCGTGTCTGTTACATAAAGATGTAGCAGCGCCCAGGTTTTGAAGACCACAGCTTCTTTGGTTTTCGAGTTTTGAATTTTTATTATCGTTTCAATGGTATTCTCGAATAACAGCTTTTTGTACTCACGCTATCATTTGACTTGCCGAATTTTGTAGGTACTTTCACAAGATATAGTTCAACGGTTCTGTGCATTCAATTTATGAGAAATATTTTTTCAGTGTTCATTTCAAATTTCAGCCTTAAATTTTCTTTTCTTGTCGGTACGTAAATGTGATGATAGATTAAACAAATTAAATTTCCGAAAATATTAATGCATATAAGGATGTAAACATACCAAGACTATTTCGTGCTAATACCTATTATAAAAACGTCGGCACCCAGGATCCTAAAACAAAGTTATGGATAATAGGTCTAACATTTTATCAAAAAATAAATGTTGTTGCAAAACACCTACCCATTAAAATTAACCGGCACCAAAACGTTTTCCCTTCCTGTTTTGGTTCAAATGGCTCTGAGAACTATGGGACTCAACTGCTGAGGTCATTAGTCCCCTAGAACTTAGAACTAGTTAAACCTAACTAACCTAAGGACATCACAAACATCCATGCCCGAGGCAGGATTTGAACCTGCGACCGTAGTGGTCTTGCGGTTCCAGACTGCAGCGCCTTTAACCGCACGGCCACTTCGGCCGGCCTTCCTGTTATTAAGAGGCTTCTTCTTGTAATGTTAAGATCTGGGTAGCCTTCTTCTTGAATTTTCTGAATCAAAATCTGCTTTCATCTTTCTGGAGGAGGGATATCCGATAATAAACCTATGCTCATTTCCTTGCACCTTGCTGACTGTACTGAACAGTTCCTAAATTTATATTTAGACAGTCAGTCATTGATTTCCAACGAACGGCTGCCAAATGTTTCGCTCCAATTTTCCTGGTAACATTGCAACTTGTTATTCCTAGTTTGAGTTCATGCCGAGGCCGGAGTAGTGGTTCTTAAGCCCTATCGCCCCGTTTCACTATCGATAACTTTCAGTTGGCGTCTAAGTAGGGAGCACAGAATTACTCACTTGTGCGGTTATCGCTGCCTCCCGTAGTCTTGAAAAGCGGTCACAAGAGTCGCGTTTAGAGAGAGAGGCCTGAGTAAAGCGCGGCGCCGACCGTTGACGGGAGTTTCCGAACAGCGTGGAGCCGGCGGGTAGCAGCAGTGCTTGGAGGAACGCACACGGGCTGTGGATCAGCATGACGTCTTTTCCGGTTCGCTTATGTTGTGCGCAACTTATTGTTCAGCTCTGTGCTCACATTTTCCGCTCCGCAAGATGTTGAAACTCATGTTCATGTTTACATTTCATTGAGTCTTCATGCACGGATTGATTCTTGGCTATGTGATGTTTTGAATAGTGTATTGCCCTGCCTGCTCAGTAAGATTTAGAAGAAACTTTACTTACTACGCTGGTCAGCGTTCTCTCAAAAAAAAAAAAAAGAAAAAAAAAAAAAGCCATGGTTAATGTTATGATTATGTAATGTGTACAGTTGCCACGAGTAGATACACCAGGGAGCCTACATCTTATCGCGGTCTTCTTTTAATTATGTTCATTTTAAAATTCTTGTGCCAAAAATCAAATTGTTCTAAGTTTTAACGTTTGTTTTGACGATGTTTTAGAAGCTAGTGGGCTCACTGGTATTACTACTAGCCAACCCTTTTGAGCATATTGTGAGCTCCAGCTAACGGTAAGAACCTAGCGCGTTGTTTACTATATTTCTCGGCTCTGAGCACTATGCGACTTAACTTCTGAGGTCATCAGTCGCCTAGAACTTACAACTAATTAAACCTAACTAACCTAAGGACATCACACACATCCATGCCCAAGGCAGGATTCGAACCTGCGACCGTAGCGGTCGATCGGTTCCAGACTGTAGCGCCTGGAAGCGCACGGCCACTCCGGCCGGCTTACTATATTTCTTCCCGGAATAAATTACAACTCCCTTGCTGTAGCCCTCTCTTAGCGAAGCTTATTTCCTAGGGCGTATCAACTTATTGCAAACGCACTATAAGTACAATCACCGTTAAACCATAATATTACACACTTCATAAAAAGTGTTGCATCACCCCAGTTCCAAGAACTCCTGAAGATAGACGTTTAATGTGGATATAGTATCATAGACACAGTCCCTTTGACTGTACAGAGATGTCACTAAACCCGCCTAAAGATGTAAACAAGCATGCATGAACAGCTCCCATTAGACGGAGGGGGTACCACAGCCGATCAGTTCCAGTCATTCCACCAGGAAGGAGGTACAGGGCTCGTGTTGTCTGTAGTTCAACCATGCCTAGACGGTCAGTACCGCGGTTCGATTGCGTCCGCATTGTTACTTTGTGCCAGGAAGGGCTCTCAACACAGGAAGTGTCCAGGCGCCTTGGAGTGAACCACAGCGATGTTGTTCCGTGATCGAGAAGATAGAGAGAGAGAATCTGTCGATGGCATGCCTCGATCTGGTCACCTAAGGGCTACTGCTGCAGTGGATGACCGCTACCTAAGGATTGTGGCTCGGAGGAACCCTGACAGCAACGCCACCATGTTGAATAATGCTTTTCGGCAGCCACAGGACTTCGAGTTACGAATCAAACTGTGCGCAATATGCTGCATGATGCTCAACTTCACGCCCCGTTGCCCATGGCGAAGTCCATCTTTGCAACCACGACACCATGCAGCGTGGTACAGGTGGGCCCAGCAATACGCCGAGTGGACCGCTCAGGATTGGCATCACGCTCTCTTCACCGATGGGTGACGCATATGCCTTCATCCAGACAATCGTCGGAGGCGTATTGCGAGGCAACCCCATCAGGCTGAACGTCTGAGACACACCGCCCAGCGAGCGCAGCAAGGCGGAGATTCCCTGCTGTTTTGGGGTGGCATTATGTGGTGCCGACGTACGCCGCTTGTGTTCACGGAGGGCGCCATAACGGCTGTACGATACGTGAATGCCATCCTGCGAACGATAGTGCAACCATATCGGCAGCATATTGGCGAGGCATTCCTCTTCATGGACGACAATTCGCACCCCCATCGTGCATATCTTGTGAATTACTTCCTTCATGATAACAACATCGCTCGACTAGAGTGGCCAGCATGTTCTCCAGACATGAACCCTATCTAACCATCCTAGGATAGATTGAAAAGGGCTGTTTACGGACGACGTGACCAATCAACCATTCTGAGTGATCTCCTGCGAATCGCCATTGAGGAATGGAACAATCTGTGCCAACAGTGCCTTGATGAACTAGTATGCCACGACGAATACAGGCATGCATCAGTTCAAGAGAAAGCGCTACTGGGTATTAGATTTCGCTGTATGGTGGTACAACATGCATTGTGGGTTGTTTTCATTAGCAATAAGAAGGGCGGAAATGATGTATATGTTGATCTCTATTCTAATTTTGTGTACGGGTTCCGGAACTTCGGAACCGGGGTGATGCAAAACTTTTTTTGATGTGTTTACTTGCAGTGTAATCCAGTCATAAACTTGTTTTCTTTGTTTCTTAACACAACTTACTAAGTAGCTGGGAGAGTGTTCCATGTTGGTGGCTTCTCACTGCGTGGGCTTGGCTTACTTGCGGCAGTGTGCACGGCTCTCCACCAGCATTTCCTGGCGCGGATTGCTGTTTGTTTGCAGTCGCGCGTCCTGGCTGTCTCTGCTCGAGCTAGGTACCTTAAAGCCGGCCGTGGTGGCCGAGCGGTTATAGGCACTTTAGTCCGGATCCGCGAGACCGCTACGGTCGCAGGTTCGAATCCTGCCACGGGCATGGATGTGTGTTTGTTCGGTTTAAGTAGTTCTAAGTTCTAGGGGACTGATGACCTCAGATGTTAAGTCCCATAGTGCTCAGAGCCCTTTTTAAGTACCTTAAGTTATCTGCCTTGCAGTGTAAATGAAATTCTGCTGTCGGACTAGAAGCCTTTGAGTAAGTGGCTTCGCACACGAATTTTTTCTTTCGTGTTTAAAACAAACTGTATTCATGCACGAAGTTTTATTGTAAACTGTTTGTCCAAACTGGAGGTAATCCCTATGTTATTAGTGTTAACATTTATCTTTTGGGGGCCCGCCTAATGTCTTGAACTTAAATTCGCTTGAAGAAATTTATCTGCACTCATGCTCATAAATTAAGGATAATTGCAGAATCCGGTGCCACACAACGCGGCACTAGACAAAACTGGCGCTAATAGCATATGCCCATAGGGAACACACATGAGACCGATCTGTAAGTCCACGGTATTGTTGTTAAGTTGAGAAAATCGTCCCGAAACACATGTGCTACTAAACGCCACTGTTTCCTGCGCATGTACCCCGACACCAATATGGGATATGATCACCACGCTCATGTACACAGTGTGCACAACGGGTTGGCATACTCTGGATCAGGTGGTCGAGCAGCTGCTGGGGCATAGCCTCCCATTCTTGAACCAAGGCCTTCAGGAACTCCTGAAGTGTCCTAGGGGTTTGAAGACGTGCAGCGACACGTCGACCGAGAACATCCCAGACGTGCTCGATGGGGTCTAGGTCTGGAGAACAGGCAGGCCAGTCCATTCACCTGGTATGTTCTGTTTCAAGGTACTCCTACACGATGGCAGCTCGGTGGGGCCGTGCGTTATCATCCATCACGAGGAACGTGGGACCCACTGCACCCCTGAAAATGTGGACATACTGGTGCAAAATGACGTCCCGATACACCTGACCTGTTACAGTTCCTCTGTCAAAGACATGCAGTGATGTACGTGCACCAATCATAATCCCACTGCACACCATCAAACCAAGACCTCCATACAGGTCCCTTTCAATGACATTAAGGGGTTGGTATCTGGGCCCTGGTTCACGCCAGATGAAAACCCGGCGAGAATCGCTGTTCAGACTATACCCGACTCATCTGTGAACATAACCTGGGACCGCTGTTCCAATGATCATGTACTGCGTTCTTGACACCAGGCTTTACCGGCTCTCCTGTGACCATGGGTCAGTGGAATGCACCTTGCAGGTCTCCAGGTGAATAAACAATGTCTGTTCAGTCGTCTGTAGGCTGTGTGTCTGGAGATAACTGTTCCAGTGGCTGTGGTAAGGTCCCGAGCAAGGCTACCTGCAGTACTCCGTGGCTGTCTGCGGGCACTAATGGTGAGATATCGGTCTTCTTGTGGTGTTGCACACTGTTGACGTCCCGTACTTTAGTGCCTGGACACGTTTCTTGTGTGCTGGAATCGTTGCCATAATCTTGAGTTCACACTTTGTGGCACACGGAGGGCCCGTGTTACGACCTGCTGTGTTCGACCAGACTCCAGTCGCCCTAGTATTCTACCCCTGATAACGTCATCTATATGTGTTCTTTGAGCCATTTTCAACTCAGTCACCATTAGCACATCTGAAAATGTCAGTACACTTATTCGCTGCCCTGTACTCTAACATGCACCAACACACTTCTGCGTATGTGGACTGCTGCCAGCACCACCGTGCGACGACCGCAGGTCAAATGCACCACATGGTCATACCCCGAGGTGATTTTAAACCCGCAAACCACCCACCAGAGCGTTGTTTCACCATGTATCAGCGTTATCCTTAATTTATGAGCGTGAGTGTAGAATTGTCTGGTTTATTTAAAACTGTTAAATTTAAAAATTATAAAAAGACCAATATTATTAAGATTACTCCTTGTATTTCTTTGAGGTTGTTATTGTGATTTAATGTCTATGTTTCTATCCATTTTGAACGCCCGTAACAGCATATTAACTTCAGTTTTTGTGCCTTTTTTTTTCAAAGTAGACCTGTTACCAAAGCATATATATATAAATAATTATTGTTGTTGATCAAGGCTAACTGAATTCGATTAAAGAAGACCATTCCATTCATGTCATTTCTCTGATCCTGGTAATTCCTGATTTCTGTTTTGTTTGATGGTGTTAGAAATCAAATATTATCTTTACCATCTTCCGGTGTACCACAGCCTTTTACGCAGTCAGGGACCGTGTCTCAAACCTTTCTTAGACGTACTTGTAATTGGAATCGTTTTGGGTTCTAACAGTAATCACTCCCAAGATGTGAAATAGTCATCAATTTTTTTGAGAAAATTGAGGTTTTAGTGTGGAAACATTAAGAGTGCAACGGGAATTCCGCTGTTAAATGCAGAGGAGAGAGCAGACAGGTGGAAAGAATACATTGAAAGCCTCTATGAGGGTGAAGATTTGTCTGATGTGATAGAAGAAGAAAGAGGAGTCGATTTAGAAGAGCTAGGGGATCCAGTATTAGAATCGGAATTTAAAAGAGCTTTGGAGAACTTACGGTCAAATAAGGCAGAAGGGATGGATAACATTCCATCAGAATTTCTGAAATCATTGGGGGAAGTGGCAACAAAACGACTATTCACGTTGGTGTGTAGAGTATATGAGTCTGGTGACATACCATCTGACTTTCGGAAAAGCATCATCCACACAATTCCGAAGACGGCAACAGCTGACAAGTGCGAGAATTATCGCACAATCAGCTTAACAGCTCATGCATCGAAGCTGCTTACAAGAATAATATACAGAAGAATGGAAAAGAAAATTGAGAATGCGCTAGGTGACGATCAGTTTGGCTTTAGGAAAAGTAAAGGGACGAGAGGGGCAATTCTGACGTTACGGCTAATAATGGAAGCAAGGCTAAAGAAAAATCAAGACACTTTCATAGAAAGAAAAATCAAGACACTTTCATAGGATTTGTCGACCTGGAAAAAGCGTTCGACAATATAAAATGGTGCAAGCTGTTCGAGATTCTGAAAAAAGTAGGGGTAAGCTATAGGGAGAGACGGGTCATATACAATATGTACAACAACCAAGAGGGAATAATAAGAGTGGACGATCAAGAACGAAGTGCTCGTATTAAGAAGGGTGTAAGACAAGGCTGTAGCCTTTCGCCCCTACTCTTCAATCTGTACATCGAGGAAGCAATGATGGAAATAAAAGAAAGGTCCAGGAGTGGAATAAAAATACAAGGTGAAAGGATATCAATGATACGATTCGCTGATGACATTGCTATCCTGACTGAAAGTGAAGAAGATTTAAATAATCTGCTGAACGGAATGAACAGTCTAATGAGTACACAGTATGGTTTGAGAGTAAATCGGATAAAGACGAAGGTAATGAGAAGTAGTAGAAATGAGAACAGCGAGAAACTTAACATCAGGATTGATGGTCACGAAGTCAATGAAGTTAAGGAATTCTGCTACCTAGGCAGTAAAATAACCAATGACGGACGGAGCAAGGAGGACATCAAAGCAGACTCGCTATGGCCAAAAAGGCATTTCTGGTCAAGAGAAGTCTACTGATATCAAATACCGGCCTTAATATGAGGAAGAAATTTCTGAGGATGTACGTCTGGAGTACAGCATAGTATGGTAGTGAAACATGGACTGTGGGATAACCGCAACAGTAGAGACTCGAAGCATTTCCGATGTGGTGCTATAGACGAACGTTGAAAATTAGATGGACTGATAAGGTAAGGAATGAGGAGGTTTTACGCAGAATCGGAGAGGAAAGGTATATGTGGAAAACACTGATAAGGAGAAGGGACAGGATGATAGGACATCTGCTAAGACATGAGGGAATGACTTCCATGGTACTAGAAGGAGCTGTAGAGGGCAAAAACAGTAGAGGAAGACAGAGATTGGAATACGTCAAGCAAATAATTGAGGACGTAGGTTGCAGGTGCTACTCTGAGATGAAGAGGTTAGCACAGGAAAGGAATTCATGGCGGGCCGCATCAAACCAGTCAGTAGACTGATGACAAAAAAAAAAAGTGTGGAGTCTCCCGTTAAACTGGATAGTAGCTGATTTTAAAGGGATGAAATCCAGCAAGATGGTCAGGATAGGAAACTGAAAGCGCTCAGGCACAACAACTACTACGTATCATTACAGGATTCGATTTCTACATGTTTATTGTATGTGATGATGTCTTGGCCCGCTTGGTACTCTATTAATGTGTTCAAAAGTTTGAAAACGACGAAAAAATCTGCTTACAACAACATTACAAAAGATATCCATGAAAAAAGATATGGACACTTGAAAGGTGAACAGCGAGAAGTCAAAGTGCAGAAATAAAAAAAAAAAAGAAAAACACTCCGCCTTTAAGCAATATGACTAAAGAAAGTACTCATCGTACGGGAGCAGACAAACAAACGTCTCAATAATTTTCCCAACACTACCATTACGAAAATACATTTTTGGTTTCATAAGAAACACTCAACGAATGACTCTACAGTTGTATCAGGTTACCATACACCTTTTGAAGTTGCAAAGGTTTGGCAGTTGCACTCATTTTCGGGTTATGTTGACAGTGTGGAAGCTCTACTGCATCTAGAACTTATACACCAGCAGTGTGATGTTTGCGTGATTAGTTTTATAGCAAAATTAGTCTCGTATACTTCTGTTTACCTAAAGTACATTTTCACTACTTTACCAGTCTGCAGCTACGATTTTATCGATGTTTAGACTTACACGTACATGCTGCTTTTTCACAGAATGAAGAGAAAGAAACCCACCCACAGAAGGTCACCGGCAGAATTCAACATAAAAGCTTGTGTTCGAATTAGCATTACCCGAAATGTGGTACCAGGCATTGATGCTTTGGTGAAAAGCAAAATAAGTAATATTGATTGTCATTCTGCATTTTTGTGATGAAATTGAAAACAAATCTGTAGCGAAATATAAATTTGTCAGTTTCAATTTCGTCCTACACCAGCAGTCATCATAAGACTGCAACATTGATAATAAATAGCAAACTTCTTATTTAGTTGCCCCGCCCCCTCAACGAATCCTTTGCATCATTAAATATGAAAAAGAGATGCTGAATTTCATTGCCTGTTCTCATTATGTTGAATTTCATTGTCCTCATTAATACAACAGTCTTAAAATATAATTGCAACTTAATGAGCCACCCTGAAGCGATACATGGTTGCTCACTGCTGTGGTGCGAGCGCGATCCAGCTCGCACGATCAGCTAAGCTGGAGGATGGACTCAGGCTTGCCCCATCTTGGCTGACAGCAATCAGAGCCCAACTGACCGCACTGTCAACACGAGGCGCGAGCACTACCGGCGAGTAATTGCCGCCGCGCGGCCGACGTCCATCATTTGGTAGACAGCAGCCAACTTCTCATTCGACGGTGACCACCAATCATGGTGCATAACACAAGAGCCAATAGACAACTCAGGTTACGTTCTCCCTCCTCTGCAATAGCCTATTAAAATAAAATTCCCTCTCCTTCTTCCTTACGTGACCAATAAAACGAACTATCTTTTTAAATTATGACGTAATAGCATGCGCAGTGAACAGTAACAACAAAATATAAGGAAAACTGCTTGCCCTGAACGCACCAGTAGATCCTGAAGAAGGCCGCTGAAACTGTGGCCGAAACGTTGATTTCTCTCCAGCAGCAGTAGTTTTGTACATTATGACACGGTAGCACACCCAGATAACGTTTATGTCGACTAATTCTGGCCGCAGAAGCCTACGCAATTATATTCATCGAAATATCCTTGACAAATTGCTAACAAATAACTTTTCGAACCGTCTGTCAAGAGTTTAGCTTTCACAAGGCAGTCAACAGTTGAGATTCAGAAAAGGTTCCATTACAACTGACCATATCCAAACAATACGCTTACTTGAAGAGAAATATGCGGAATATAATAACCCACTAAACATGAGCTTCATAGGCTAACAAAAGGCGTCCGACACGATCGAAGTCTGCACAGTAATGAAGATGTTGATCAGTGTCCGCGTTTACCACAGATGGACCAACTTATTCCAATACTTGTGAAAATAAAAATGATTGGATCACTGAAAATATTACCGTGAGAAGAGGTGTCTAAGAGAAGCAGTCTCTCTTAAGCTATTCAATGGAGTTCTGGAGGATCTCTTCAACTAACTGCCCTCGGGACAAAAAGGTATTAACGTAGATAGAAAAAGTATCAACTGTCTTCGTTTTGCATATTATATTATCCTCTTTAACATCGGAACTAACTATCAACAATGACATGAGAACGCAAAAATACTTCTCAAAATGTAGGCCTCAAAATCAACCATCAGAAGAAGAAACTCAGCAGCCCTGTGAGTCTATGTCTCCTTCAAACACCATGCCTTGGATGTAGGAAACAGACAAATTTATGTGGGACCTAAAATAAAACTTTTTACAGTCAATTAGACAGCAATGATCACTCGGCGAACTGGACTCACCTAGATGGCACTTGGGAATCCTCTTTACATTTTTCGCCAACCCACTATCCCTAGATATTTAAAGAGGAAGTTCTATGATACGTTCACCCTACCAGACACAACACAGGACTCGAAACAATGCGACAACGATAAGAGCAAGTCGATTCCTTGTCTGTGAAAGGGCAATAGAGGGAGGAATGCTCCGAGCAAGTCTGAGAGACAGGATTATGAACCAACAAATAAGGAGAAGAAAGGGGTGTATGACGTTATAGAGCAGATGGAGTGACTAAAGTGGTGTGCAGCAGGACATATGACCAGGAACCACTTTCAGTAGACCTTAACACTGATGCAGTGGCGTCCGAGAGAGTCAAAGAAAAGCGTCGGGCGTCCTTTGGGCTGATGCAGACGCAACATTCAACGACTTGACGAAAAATATGAGATCGAGACCGCCCAACAAAAATCGACATTGAAATATTTGCAAGAGGTCTTTGCTTTCTCCAGGAGTGGACATTTAGAGGCTGAAGAAAAAGAAGAAACAAGTCTTGATAGATAAGATCTTCAGATGGCTACCGTGTATCACACAGTACACTTTTGTTTCGGTTGTTTTTGAGAGGAAGGAAGACAGATCAGTTTATATCCCATCAACGACGAAGTCAGTACAGAAGGAACACTGGTTCCGACGACCGAGAAGGAAATCTTCACTGTCATTTTCAAAGGAGGGATCATCCCCGACGTTTCTCCTAAGCTATTCATACGGAAAAGTGTCTATGGAAGGCGTAACGGCAGCGTTATCATTAGAGTATGCCCGTATAGGCGTACGCGATGTGCAAGATTATCCACCAGCAGATTTTGGATGCTTTTCGGTTATTCAGCTCACGTGTTACCATTCTCCAGTATTTCATGTCTGCTACAACAGTTTTCGTCTCTCAATGGCTACTACAATTGACATTCTCAGTAACCTGTATTACTTATAGCATTACTTTGTCTCCCCTTCAATGTTTCCAGCCTGCTGCATTTTCAATTGCTGCATTTAACACATCTAATACTACAATAAATTTTGGCTGAGTTCAGTGATACCTTGTGTTAATAAATCCGAAGGAAATTTTTGGGAAAAAGATATTTTACGACAAATTATTAAAATTTGTGTATTATCGACTCCTTGAACCTGACTCCCTTAACGTAATCTCATTTTTAATACGTCTATATTTAACTACCAGATAGTGGCCAAAGAGAAAGAAATTTTCTTTTCCCCAATTTTCCTATTTCTCTCTCAGATTCAATAAACAGACTGTTTGATTTAGAAAAATTACAAATAACATTATGATTTACTTGAAATATTGCGTACATCAATGAAATGTTCGCCACATTACTATATTGAATGAAAACATTCTGCTGCCTGAAATTAAATACTCCCCATTGAATACATGGCATTCTTAGAGCAGAGTAACTCCCAAGAATAGTTTAACATTTTATTAATATTGTCGTTAATATTGTCAACTATTTCCCCTCAGATACTACCATAGTTAAAACAAAACTAAACACCCGAACAGGCATTGAAGGCCCAAGGGTACCGACCGGCCACCGTGTCAACTTCAGCCGACGAGCGTCACTGGATGAGGATAGGGAGGGGCATGTGGTTAGCACATAGCTCTCCCGGCCGTTTGTCAGCTTACGAGATCGGAGTCGCTACTTCTCAGTCGGGTGGCTCTTCAGTTTGCTTCACAAGGGCCGAGTGCAGCCCGCTTGCCAACAGTGCTCGGCACAGCGGATGGTCACCCATCCAAGTGCGAACCCAAGCCGACAGCGCTTAACTTCAGTGATGTGACTGGAACCAGAGTTGCAAGGCCGTTGGCACTACTGTAGTTAAGCTTTATGAAATAAATAAGAAGAATTCCATTTCCTGCGACTGAATATCATTTTTGTGTCCATCAAACATGTTTCATTTATTCGTGTTATGAGTCATCAGTGGTATATAATATAAAGAAATTAAGCATCTAATTACACGTATTTCTATAGAAGAACTATAGTGATACTTGAGAGCTAACGGAAGATATCAAACTATTTACAAATACATGATTCTGTTTTTTACAAACACTGTTATTTTTATGTCCTTTTCATCTATTCATATGTTCTGTATTTTAGTAGACGTTACAATTAAGCATTTTGCTACATATATTATAGAACACTGGACATGGTTTTTCTTATTTGTAACAATGACTGAGGGATCATAGATCATGGTGAGAGTAGAATGCGGTGCTAAGGTGCGAATGGAGGGAAAGTGGTTGATGCGGTGCTGTGTGCGTGTGCGTGTGCGTGTGCGTGTGCGTGTGCGTGTGTGTGTGTGTGTGTGTGTGTGTGTGTGCTTTACTTTTTATGGTAAGTTATAACTTAGTTATAAGACTATCTTCCTCCTATTGGTTTTTTCGTCAATTACCACACTTTCATTTATATTTATGGCTTTCTTTATGAAATATTCTTCCTGGAAAGTGAGCACTTCCTCTGCTTTTTTTGTTACGGCATAAGATTGCCAAGTCTCTTGTTATCCCAATGCGGTGGTTACTTTCTTTTACAAGATTTTCGGTATATGTGGAGCGGTTACATTCTCTCATCAGTGCCCTTACATGTTCTTTGAGTCTGAAACTCCCTGTTAACATCCCAAAAAACTTATAGCTGCAGCTATTATACCATATTTTATATAGTCCTGAGCTGTTGCATTTGTCTTTCTCTTCTGTAATCCTTTTCAGTTTCCTGTATTTTGTGCTACTTTATTGAAGGATGTATTAATGTTATGTCCTTAGAATATATTATTAATTATGTGCTTGAGTCAGATTGGGCATGTTACGGTATGCCATTTTGTATTTGCGCTAAGAGTTGAGAATACTGTTGTGAGTATGCAGTATGTGTTACTTTTATGTGCTGCTGTATCTGGATTATTTTTAATTTTTCTGTGCTCTGTTCATATTTTCTTTTTAATGATATTGTGTAGCTTGAATACTGTATTTTCGTTTATCCATTTTCTTGACCAATGTTCCTGACGATGTTTACTTCTTTCCAATAGATATTTCTTGCTTAGAGGTGTTCTGCAGACTCTTTATATGGCAGTCCATGGCTGCCATTTTTTAGATTTTGGATGCTTTGATTTGTTGTGTATTGTCATGCATGTAGCAGTTTTCTTGTGGTAAACGTTGAAGGAGTGTCTGTTGTTAGATCCTGTGATTTTGATGTTCAGGTAGGCCCTAGCGAATTGCTTCCTCTGTTTCTATTTCCAAAGGGAATAGAGTACTGTGGTTTACCTTATTCAGATAAATAAAAACGTTTATACATTCTTGTGGTTCATATTTGAGACGTATAATGCTATCTATATATCTGTGCGAATATAACAGTTTGAATTTTTTTGTTTCTATTATTTCTGAAAAACTATGTTTGGAATGTGATTCATTGGGCTTTTGGGGTCTTTCCTTTTGTAAATAAAAGAAATTGTGAAACTGAATGTAGTTTTGCTTTGTGATTACTTTTATGACTGCGATTTCTGTGGTATTGTGTGGGATTTCTGAATTTCCTGTCAGTTGTTCTGTCGTACCGTTAATTGTTCACCAAGTGGGACTGAAGTGTACATGTCTTTCTCATCAAAGGACATCAGTTAACATAAAAGTTTTGTGGTTATGGTACTGCATCATATTGTAAATAACTGTCACTAATGAAATCAACATTTACCCACAGTTGCCTTATTCTGGTTCTTTCGGTTTCATTACGGATAGTTATTTACAATATGACACAGAATCATACTCAGAATACCTTTGTCTTAACTGACTCTGGCTATGAAGGCCTAGAACGTTGAATCAATGAAGTAGGTAAAATTTTGCAGTTAATCAGCTCTGTGTATCTTTTACTTTTTGGATTATTTCCCAGGAGTCTCTGGTATTGAGGTTCTGTCGTTCGAAATGTTTGGTTAAGTATGTGTGTTAGAACTTTGCAATGTAGTGTATGGGTGTACTCTAATTTAATAACTGGTCTTATGGTATTTTTGTTTTTATGTAGTTTGGGCTGGCTTCTGGGCATTTTAGTTGCTGTATTTTGATGTATTAAGTTTTACATTTGTGTTTTTGTGTGTTTTGACACATTTCCTGAGTTTTTCATTTTCATTTGAGTTCAGTTATTTGTATCGGACTTTAGTTCTTTAACAATATTTCGCTGTAATTGTTTTTCGGTCTAGTTATATATTCCTGTTTGCCTATGAGCAATCTCGACTTTCCAATGTGTTCGACACCTCAGCGATGGCAGGTACTGTAGTCCGTAGACAGAAAGTTAGGACCTACGGCACCCCTAAACAGATAGACATGATCCACAATAATCTCCCTGCAATATTCTGTGCGGTAACGGCATCTCACGCGGAGATGTGCAGCAGTGTTTGCCCATTATGTTTAACATCTGCTCACACCATAACGTCTAGACCATACGGCTGGCTATTGTGAACATTCTGTGTTGTGCAACGTGTTCCCCGTTATCTCCACACTAATTGGTGTAAGTGTGGAGCCTTGCCACAGTGAACAGGGATTCACTGGAGAACATCTCTCTAGACCACTGTCTCTGACCGCCAACATGCTCCTATACAAATGAACTTTTTCGATGAAGGCGTGGGATGCATTTAACATGCCTCCGATCACACAAACCAACCTCATTTAACAGCAGTGAAATAATTCTACCGTGACATGTGTAGCGCTGGCAGTTGCAATGTCTGCAGTGATCGGTCAAGGAGTGATATGGTTATCCTTTGTCTCGTTGCGATGTGGTAATCCATGTAATAACCGGTATTCTTCCGTACAGCATTTCCATCTTCAGCTACTTTTTTAATAGCGAGATGACACCATTTGACACACCGATTACTGTTGTCACAGTAGGCCACAGTAGAGACACCTGCCTTCGAGCAGTGCAAGTGTCTCCACTGTGTCCTCGAGCAGTCCAACTACCCCTCCACCATCGTAAGCACTCAGATGATGTCTTGCAGACACGTTGCTGTATGACACAGATTGTCGCACTGATAGGATCCACAGCAGCCTTTGTCAGACACAGTACTGCAAGAACCGTCGAATGCATACAGAGTGTTAGTGCATCGGCCTCCCGGCAGTTAACATGCCCAGCCCTCAATATATCCTTTTGCTGTCATTGGTCGGGTGTTCCGCAGCAGTTGTCAGTTGTTCCGTAGCAGTTGGCAGTTGTTCCTTAGCAAGAGTCAGTTCTTTCTTAGCAGTCGTCAAGCAGTGTCTACAACAACCTACCCTTGTGTTTGGTAGGACTGTGCTTCACCATGCCAGTGAAAATTTCATCCAAATACCTACACCACTTACACCGTTCCATTCCTACGATGTAGTATAGATTTGAAGTCAGGGTCCTGCAGAGAGGGAAGAAATTCTCAAATTTAGTGTTGACTGATTAGGAATTCATTAAATAGTTGATCTTGTGTATGTTTGTAGCAACTAAACACACAAAAAAATATTAGGTGCACCTAGTGCGAAATGGAATACGGATACTTTGGACAGAGATTACTAGTATTTTTTAAGAATCATTGATACTGGTATGCACCTAAATTTTATTATTTGCTCAGGAATGTTACAATTGGGAATACAGTACTTTTACGGCATTTGAAGAACCTAACACATTTCAGTAGTAAATCAGTACTCAGTAAAATAGTGCTTACTCTTCTTATAATTTCGGCGAAACATTGCTGGCATATTGAAACTTTATGACTTTGACAGAAACTCAGAGTGTTTAGAAGGGAGAACCGATAGAGGCACTCAAGGTACCCTCCGCCACACACCGTCAGGTGGCTTGCGGAGTATGGATGTAGATGTAGATGTAGATGTAGATGTAGGAGCATTTCTACTTGGTTGTGTTGGTGCTTTTGGTTATAAGGCGTCTTAGTGAGACACGATCAGCAGTTGAATCTGTAGAAGTCTATAGAACTTGCTGATGACAAGACTCTGTCTAAATCATAATTCTGTTCTACGAATCTGAGGCAGAATTCCCTCAATCTCTCTCATATCTACACCAAACCTTGTACATAGAGGTTTGACACCTTGCGCTTTCGATCCTGCAGATCTAATTATTTTTTAATAACATATATCAAATTACGCGATTACTTCTCTTCACTCGACATTTCCAAGTAAAATATACACCTCTACAGCTTTCTGCAGTGACATTCCATTTCGCTGAAATGCTTTCCCAAGACCTGACACCTTTCTAAAACGTTTGATGTACATTATCACAAATTCTACAATCCGGGCTGTTTCGAGGCTTTCGTCACACGATGATCGCATGCAGCTACTGTATTCTTCATAATATCAACTGAGGTTCATTAGCGTCACATTTAAATTTTATTTATTACGAAAAGCACTTTTCCTGCACCCTCGTAGCCTCAGAGACGTTACAGGTGTAAAAATTTCATTAAAATTATTTCATAACATTGCTTGAAAAGGAAACATTGTAACTATAATGACAGTGGAACGCATAGCGTGGTTAATGTAACAATCCTAAAGCAAAGCGAATAACACGTGTGATGACATAAAGAAGAAGTCTGAATAATGTGATAAATTGTACATCGTTTGAAATTTATAAAATGGATGTATGAGGTTGGTGCGGGATTGGTATGCGATAGTTAAAATGAATATGGAGTGTGGTTAGCACTAAAGAGCAAACACTTAAACGGGGCTGTGGACCCCGAGCGTAAACACGCAAGAGCCGTCACCACCGTGGGGAGTGGAGCGATGTGGGGAAGCAGTACAGCCCTCTCGCAGCCAGCTGCCTTTGTTTGAGCTTCTAGAAAAGCAGAACTGGCACGCTCAGCGATAGCAATCGCTGATGCTTTGTTATTGAGAGAGGGTGGCGGCAGGGGGACGGGGGTGGGGGAACTGTCGGAACCTCGTGATGGATGTCGATGACCCAGGTAATTATTAAAAAAAAAATGACCAGCACACAATACATAGCAAAGAGGAATACATAAACACTTGTCTCTGCACCAGAATTTTACTGTATCGTCAACCTGCCTCTTGCTTTTAGAGAACGGGAAAGATTCCGACTTCCACGTTCTGTGACGTGGCATGGACATTAAACATCTTGTCGCCTACTTGTGGTTTCACTGTCCTTAAACCACTTCCCATCATTATCAGTACTACAGTAATATTAATAATTAACGAGGAACCCAACAGTTATACTGATACATGTTTATTTTGTGACAGCAATAACATCACTTGCTAATTCGGGACATGCTGTCTCCAGATGGTCGGGATGGTAGGCCCTCGACAGTTCACCTCTGAGGAAATAAATAAATATATATATATATATTTTTTTAAATTTTGTCAATCTCAGTTCCATGAATACTGGTGCACAAATTTTGCTGCACTGGTTACCGGCTTCGGGCTGACACATTCATTCTGAAACTACACACCTAAAAATTACGAAGAACTTGCTGCAATTTTGTCATATGATGACATGATGGAGACCGTGGCTGTTGTTTGAAGACAAATGTTGATGGTGTTAGGACAGCAACCAGCCACAAATTTACTTTCAGTTCCTTTGTTCAAAGGGTACCGTTACCGGTTTCGAATCGTTGTGATTCATCCTCAGACGGTTTACACGCTTTCTTTATGACATGTGATGTGTTTTTTACAAATTAACTGTCGTGAAACGTCGGTTTGGAGTGTTTGTTTTCATAGCATTCGTCCAACAGATGTAAATGCATTCCTACTGCATTCTTATTTTTGCACACGTTAATTGTTCTCACTGAACACTTTAGATACAAAATTACGTGTGAAACAATAAGAATGCAGTGGGGATGCATTTACACCTGTTGGACGAATGCTATGAAAACAAACACTCCAAACCGACGTTTCACGACAGTTAATCTGTAAAAAACACACCACATGTCATAAAGAAAGCGTTAAACCGTCTGAGGATGAATCACAACGATTCGAACCCGGTAACGGTACCCTTTGAATAAAGGAACTGAAAGTAAATTTGTGGCTGGTTGCTGTCCTAACACCATCAACATTTGTCTACGAAGAACTTGTCGTACAACAATTTATAGTACAGTACGCATGTCCATGTTACAGGTACTTCCATGCTTATATACATCTCTATGTCTACGCCTACGTGATTAATCTGTTATTCATAATAAAGTGCCTGGCAGAGAGTTCAATGAGCCACCTTCAAGTTGTCTCTCTACCATTCCACTATGAAATGGACCGCGTGAAAAACAAGGACTTAAATTTTTCCGTGCGATTCCTGATTTCTCGCACGGAAAAACATACGTTGTTATTAACTACTACTCACACAGTATGGTGCCAAAAGGCACGAATATCCTCTGTACCGCGAGTCATATTGTGAGCAACAAGTACTCTCATTGATAAGTTAGCCTATGTGGGTAGTCAGTAGGACACCTTGGTGGGTGTCACCCTCATACGCGCATATGGCTGCCTATTAGTTTTGTATGGTGCAACCGCATCCATTACCATTTATTGGTAACATTTTCAAAAAGTAGAAAAATGTGAATTTTATATTACAAGAAACGTTAACAACTCTGTTTTACGAATTAATGTAGCATCCAAGTGATATATACAAGTTTTCATATTACGTTACCCACATACTATCTAAAGAAGTAGAATAATGTGAAAGACAGAAAACAGTTACACCTCTTTCAAATTTATCGTACCTTTGGGAACAGACCCACAGGTATACAATAAATAAACATAACACAGCACCACGATCGGCATCAAAAATGGTTCAAATGGCTTTGAGCACTAAGGTCATCAGTCCCCTAGAATTTAGAACTATTTAAACCTAACTCACCTAAGGACATCACACACATCCATGCCCGAGGTAGGATTCGAACCGGCAACTGTAGTGCCTAGAATCGCTCGGCCACTCCGGCCGGCTCGATCGACATCATCTGACGCAATTTTCATCCATGGCGTGAAGTCTGCATTCAGAGCAAAAAACCTTATTTACACAGTGATCATGTTTGCCTAAAATGATAAGTAAAAGTATTATATAAAAATTTGAAACGTCCCCTTGGACAAATTAATGAATTACTGTGCTGATAAACCTCTTACATTATTTGATTTTCAAACAGCTGAGCAGAACTGAACGTACTCAGACATTTCGCTCTTTACCTATTTTGATCAAGACTAAACTGACACACAATATTTTTAGCGCAATGCAATCTCACTTTCAATAATCCCTTCAAAAGAATGGCCCTGACTAACATAAACCTATACCTTTCACAAATCACTTACCTCACAAAAATCTTCGTTACTCGAACTACTGCAATATAGCGAGCGCCACTACTGCCAGCTAAATAAAAGATTCAAACTACTGAAGCCACTAACTACTGATAGGCATAGTTAGCAAATGAAATATTTTGATAGAGAGCAAACAATGTATTTACCTTAATAGTGTTCTAAAGTCATATATCTATAGCAGCTCATGCCATCCAGTCTTACAAATTTACTGTCTCTGATGGACACACGTCCAGATCATCCGCTCTCAAAACTCCGCCATCTCTCCCCCCACATCCACCACTGCTGGCGGCTCACCTCCAACTGCGCAACGCTACGCGCTGTTAACAGCCCACTGCCCAACACTACAATAGCGACTATTTCAACAATGACCACCAGCCACAGACTGCACACGTACAGAGCGCTAGGTAACGTTACCAACATAAAAACTTAAACAGCCTACTTACATAGCCCCCATGCTCCCCACAAAAAATTTTACAAATTGTTTTGGGCAGTGGCCAATACAGATTTGAAAAAGTTTTTCATAATGACAATAACAAAGAAATCAAATGCACACACTTATTGATGCACTGTTGGTCAAAAGCTAAAATTTTCTCACAGTCCATATAGACAGTCCTGATCATTCATCACAGCATTAATTACAATTTTATGT
Organism: Schistocerca piceifrons; assembly: GCF_021461385.2. Taxonomy (NCBI): domain Eukaryota; kingdom Metazoa; phylum Arthropoda; class Insecta; order Orthoptera; family Acrididae; genus Schistocerca; species Schistocerca piceifrons. Next base: position 599,318,853 of record NC_060141.1, on the reverse strand, counting down.
ACAAAGTCTGAGCAGTAAAAGAAAATGCACATGGAAGTAGTGTATTTCATTGCAGTCTTGAAGAGGTAGTGTTGTCCTTCCAGCAAAGATAGTGCTGACTCTTGACATGCGGACAGTAATGTTCCACAACAGAGCGAACCTACCGCAGAGTCAGTCGACGTTTTGAAGAGTATTGGTATGTAGGTCATACAGAGCAGACCCCCTGTAGTCCTTGTAGAAATTATGGTATTGGTGGGCCATCAAAGGTGCAGACCCACTGTAGTCCTTGCAGAGACGGCCAGCAGCCATCTGTTGAGACTGTGCAGGTGCACTATCACCATCGAAGAGTCTTGCAGACAATATAGCAAGTCCGTAAACAACCACTTGTGCACTCACAAACTGTTTGGTATGTCCTTATAACCAGCAATGCTGTTAACCAGTCCCTTGCTGAATTATGAACACATGTGCAAACATTAACAGTCCCAACTTCTTATCTATTGTAAATATACTATGACTAACAGAAATTTGTGCAGTGAAATGAAACTTAATTTGAAGAACTGGTGTCTATACAAGTATAAATTTTATAACATGAGAATACAATAACAAAGGTACAAAATACATCATTAAGGAACATAGCAATACAGATAACATTTGTAGTAATACAGGCTTTACAAAAGAATAGAAATAAACCGATTCATCAGTGTTACAGGAATTGTGACATAAGTAAATACATAAAATAATGAGAATAGTTTTCGAAACATTAATTTCACAGATGAGCATTCAAACAGTAAAGAATAAAAAATGTCTAAACATCTTTACATAGAAAATTAACATATATAGGAAAATTCTACAATATAACTCCTATCAGATAAACACATAAAGACAGGAAGAACACAAATACACAAGGGTAAACAAACACATAGCGGAACAACACAAAAGGAAAGGACTGGGTTTGTTTTACTGCAGTATTTTGCAAACAAAACTTTCTTTACATCTTGGAGATCCCCCTTTGTTCATCATTATTCCCAAACAGTCATATCTATACCTGCTTTCTGTAATTTGTTCATTTCCTCTTCCAAAATAGTTAATGTCCACTGGACACTACTTTTTTGGCCAAACCATTTTCTTATAGCTTCTCAATGCATTTCTTCCAATTCATCACAACTCGTTCTCTCATATAGCCTACCCCGTCTTCAGCTAACTTAAATCTACTGAGCTCAAATGCATAAACTAAGGGAGGAGGCAATGCAGCAGCACAAAACAATTAACACAAACAACAATGACAAAGAAATGCAACTTGGCAAAGCTAGCAGCAGTAAATGTAAATTAGTAAAGCAAATGCAATATTACAACTAATATAGTGCCATGCGCAGCAAACAAGAAAAATAAATCGGTAGTAAAACTGGCTTAACAGTGTAATACAAAGGGAAATTCAGTAGCACTATGCCTGGCAAACAGCAGCAGCAAATGCAATAACTTATAGTTAATCATGACAAACCGACAAGCAGAAAAAATAGTACACTAAAGACAACAATGCAGATAAGGGAAATGTCTATTCACATCTTAAAGTCTATTAAAGTGGTGCATCACAACTTATTCCACAAAAAAATTACCAAGTACTTGAGAAGAAAATTATGTATGCAGTTACTGTTATTAGTCCCTTCTTATTGTTCTTTCCTTTCCAAGTGCTCCATTTTCGAAGATTGTGGATCATAAAATTATCATTTAATAGATCTGTTGACAGAAAGTTTACACATTAGCAAATGAATTTATTTTATTTTATGAAACTAATGCTGCAACAGAGCTGGAAACCAGATATCAAATGAAATAAGCAACTATGTACAAAGTAAAGCATAAAAATATCATTCAATAGTCATGTGGAATTTCATAAGTTAGTAGAAATTCTCTCAACTTTCGTAGAAAGACACTTGCATAATCAGGTGTGCAGATGTAAGAATATTTCCCATCGATTCATAAGCATTTTAGTAAGTAGCACAAAGTACGATATGTTTCCAAGTAATGAGCGTGTCGTATTTGCGATGCTTTCTACAAAGGAATGTCAATAGCGAGGTTAATGGTCTCTTTTTTTCTCCATCTAATGGCTTTTTCTCCAGGCAGGTGGTACAGCTGGGCGCCCACAATGCATTCGTGAATGTCACTTAACTTTCTTACCGACAGCAGTGACAGTCTCATATAAAAATTTGCACAAGTCGAGAATTGTCGTTGCAAATGTGTAGAAACAAAATCCTATAAATATAACGGTGTCCAAAAAATTTTTCGCCAGCACTGTGTTACATTCACACATTTCATAACTCTTAAAGTACGAATCGTGGTTTCTATCATCCTTTTTCACAAATCAGAATCCCAAACCACTACACACTATTCCTTACCTTATTACACATATATATATTCGTCAACACTTCTTCAATATTTCATCATAATAAATATGTAGCATAATCAAATTCCTCATATAGCATCAGCTTATTGATCATAAACATACCTCAACAGCATAACACACATCGTCGCCGTAATAATATCATAACACCTCAGCCAAATCTCAAAAACGTTGTAGCTTTCTGCAATAATGTCAAAACCTACAAAAAATTCTCTGCTTATTTCAGTAGTGTCACCTACCTCAAACGTACTTTAAAAATCATGATCCCATAATAAATACGAGATTCAAAGCTCTCATAGTATCACAATGCTTCCGAAAAAAACATGAACAGTTCACAAAGTACAGACAAAATACAATTTCATAAGTGTGAAGTTATCCAACTGTGTAACTGCGTAAACATGTGTCACTGACGTATTAAAAATAATGTTTGTCTCTCTCAGTTAAATGATGAGATATCTGTGTAATTTATGTGTTAGAGAAATATGGTACCGATGTGTAAAGTTGTATAAGCAAATACCAAATTAGCTAGGGCTCCTAGTGCTCGCTACACGCTTAGCACACAAAGTAGGCGTGTACCCCCTTAAGGATTAATGTAATTATACCCTCAGGTATTACAGATTACAGCAATGGAATGAAATGTCTCACGGAAAATCTTTGTATCATTGTAATTCAAAAATCTTTAAACATAAATGTTTTAAGTACAAAATTAATCACTCAAATGCGTGTCCTGTAGCGCTAAATGTGCGTCTTGCTGTAAGATACTTCTGTGGAAGTGTCGTAGTTATCGTCCTCTGTAAGCAAAGTTCTGCTGAAGTCAATGTACTCAACTCATCATAAACAAAGTGAAATGCTTTGCTTATAGATATCGTAGTTCAAAAAAAAATAGTTCAAATGGATCTGAGCACTATGGGACTTAACAGCTGTGGTCATCAGTCCCCTAGAACTTAGAACTACTTAAACCTAACTAACCTAAGGACATCACACACATTCATGCCCGAGGCAGGATTCGAACCTGCGACCGTAGCAGTCACACGGTTCCGGACTGCGTGCCTAGAACCGCGAGACCACCGCGGCCGGCTCGATATCGTAGTTATTACGCTTATTGCCGTGATGAAGAAAGTACTGTACTGTAACGTATTGTTGTGCTACGGAAAAGGCTGTCTCATTGTAGCTACACCAAAAAGGTTACTACTAAAACATGTTTTACTTTCCAGACGAATTCAGAAAAACTGTGCAGATACAGCGCAAAAGCAACAATGTAAATTGTGTCACACATTAATAGCTTCGTAATATAATCGTGTAGCTGTCAAATAAACTAACCACTGTGTCATCTGGTATCTCTCAGAAAGCACTTTAAATCCATAATGTAATTTAAAGCGCCGGCCGAAGTGGCCGTGTGAGTAAAGGCGCTGCAGTCTGGAACCGCAAGACCGCTACGGTCGCAGGTTCGAATCCTGCCTCGGGCATGGATGTTAGTGATGTCCTTAGGTTAGTTAGGTTTAACTAGTCCTAAGTTCTAGGGGACTAATGACCTCAGCAGTTGAGTCCCATAGTGCTCAGAGCCATTTGAACCATTTTTTTGTAATTTCAAGCAAACGAAAATGTTGCAGTAAAATCTCATTATTAGTACTGGTATGAGTTCTAAGTATGTAAGCCTTATAGTCTTCACGTAATCGTGCAACTAACAAGCAAGAATGTACACACACAATAACACAGTGTCATCTGTTCACTATAACAATGCATTTGTAATTACTTGTCTAAATAAGTTCTTTAGGTTCTTGAAGGGATAGTTAACTTTAAAACATAGTTGCATGTTAGCAGTATCTAAGTGTGAAATAGCGTACTAGTAACGTGAAGTGAAAGATTTTATGGCAAAGACTAAGTTAAAAGCAGACTATCTCTCAATAAACGGTTTTACATGTGAAATGTGGAGCAGTCCTTTAATCTTCCTAGTACCCTGAGTTTCAACTTCAACGCAATTATCATGTGGTATACGTCGGATTCTGTAAGGTCCATTGTAAATCTGAAAGAATTTGTGACTCAAATGGTTTTCTTTATGCGACAATGAATGAGCATTAATGTGAACTTTCTGATCAATATATAATATCTTTGCATTTGCTTTACCGTGTAGTTTTCTTCTTTCGTCTGCTGCAGAATTTATATTTTTAATAGCCACATCAATCATGTCTTTGTGTCGATGTTTACGTGTAACAAAGGCGTTGGATACAGACCGTCCAATGGCTTTACGTAAAGGTGTGAAAGAAACAAATTTTGAAGTAAGTTCAACAGCGACTAGAACGTACGAAAATCCATTCAATGTTCTGACATGGGGTCCGAAGGGATCAATAGCAGCAATTTCTTTTAATTTAGAGGGAATGATAGGAAACAACGGAGCACGATGTGAGACAGTAGATGGTTCAGCATTTTGACAAAGTTTACAAATAGACAAGACTCTTCGAATTCTTTTTTCCAAGTTGTTAAAATAACAAGTCGTCCGAAGAATACGATAACATTTTCGTGGACCAAAATGTGCATAGCTGAAATGGATGTACCAAATAAGCTTATTAACAAAACCGTCAAGAATGCAAAGTACCCATAGCTTGTCATCAACAGTGCAGCATTTGAAGAGTATGTTGTTTCTAACAATAATGCCGAATCTGTGTGTGTGTGTCTTTTCATGCCATTTACTTCTGATGTCTTCCCAAATCGGATCTTTAACTTGTTCATGAGCAATGTCCTTTAAAGTTGTGGTGATAAAGTTTTCGAAGGCGACGGAATACTGAAATTTTTTCTCGAGGTTGCCTTCTGTGTTACTTTTCTCGAGCCCAGCCGGTACACGTGACAGTGCGTCCGCAACAATGTTCTCCTTGCCGGGAATGTAGACTATTGTGAAGTGGAATTCTTGCAGAAACAATGCCCAACGTTTTAACCTGTCATGATTTAATTTTGACGACATAAGAAATTGTAATGCACGATGATCAGCGTATACTTTTACGTGCTTACCAGAAAGAAAGAAACGGAATCTGTTAAATGCCCCAACGATAGCTAAAGCTTCTAATTGAGCAACGGAATAATTTTTTTCAGAATTTGTTAGCAGTCGGCTAGCAAAAGCAATGGTTTTCTGAACAGTAGTGTCATTTACTATAGCCTCTTGAAATAAATGGGCACCAAGACCCACTTTAGAAGAATCCGTGCTAAGGCAGAACTCTTGTGACAGATCTGGATGAGCTAGTATTGGCGCGTTAAGTAGCGCTTCTTTCAAAGAATTGAATTCCAGCTGTGCCTGTTCGTCCCAGTTCCAAATAGTATTTTTTCCAGTGAGAGAACAAAGTTTTGGTGTAACTAGAATTTGCAATTTCAGAAAACGACGGTGAAAATTTACGAGACCTAGAAAACTGCGGACTTGTTTTTTTGTGGATGGAACTGGAATGGCTCTGATTGCTTCTAACTTTTCAGGATCCGGCTGAATGCCTTCAGAAGAAATAATACGTCCCAAAAACCTCACCTTTGACCTACCGTATTCAGACTTTTCCAATTTAACTGTAATTCCAGGTTCTGCAAAAATACGTAACAAACTGTTGAGGACGCGATTATATTGTTCCCTTGAGGCTTCTGCTATTAGAATATCGTCCACATATAAGGTGATGTCACGTTTTAAGAACTCAGGTAATATGGAATTTAGCCCGCGAATGAATGCTGCCGAAGAAATGTTCAAACCAAAAGGAAGTTTCCGAAACTGATAACAAACGCCGAAACATAGGAAAGCTGTGTATTTTCTACATTCTGGATGAAGTTACATCTGACAAAAGCTGGATCTGAGATCAATAGAAGACAAATTTTGAAGAAGTTCTTCCAACGTTTGCGGCCTGTCTGTTTCAGGAATGATGATAGTATTGATTTGTCTCGAATCTAAGACAAGCCTGATCGACCCATTTTTTTTCTCAGCATCATGTAATGAATTGTTGTATGAGCTAACTGTAGGCTCAATAATGCCCTCGACAAGCATAGATCGTATTTCTGTTCTAACACGGTCCCTATAATGTGCCGGAATTACGTATGTTCTAATACAAAATTTAGTATGCTCACGAACACGAAATTGGTATTGAAATCCCTTGATTGCTCCTGTTTTGTGAGTAAAAATTGTGGAATGTGCTTGTAAAATCTCAAAAAAGTCCTGCCTATCAGTGTCATTACAATTCTCAATTGTCTGAATTTTATTCTGAATTAACTCATTAGTATCAAATACGCTGTCGATATCATCCCTCTCAATACTTGCAGAGTGATTGTTAGTGTGAAGTTCCGTCGAAAATTCCGAACTCTTGTCTAACAGGAGTTAAAACCGATTAATTTCCTCGTCATGGTTTGAGAGCCAATCTTCAAATTTCAAAGCTATTGACCTACCTTGTTTCTCTAAACTTATTTCGGCATCGTGAAAGTTTAAGATTGCTCTGTATTCATTCAAAAAGTCTACTCCCAATATAATTTCCGTCGACAATAATGGAACAATAAGAAAGTTCATAGAGAAACTGTGGCTTTGGCAAAAGAATTCTAAGTTGGTTTGTTGGCGTACATCTACAGATTTTCCAACGATTGCACCTTGCAATTTAATCTTACGTAATGGAAGTGTGGGGCAATCGTTCGATTTGTTGCATTTGCTAAAGACTGTTCCACTAATTACTGAAATTGGACTGCCAGAGTCAAGTACTGCCGTAAATTTTACGTCATTTACTATAATGTGAATTACAGGATGTGCAATGTTGTTATGTTTGACGTCGTGTTCCTGGAGTAAGACGTCCATAATGTCTTCCATTTTTACGTGATAACTAGCCACGGCGGCTACGTCGTCAGCCTCATAAGTACGTTTTGTGGCTGCCAGCGGTGTGAGTCATTGCCTACTGTCTCTTTGTTGGCGCGCGTCGTTATTGGGATTTGGAGACCTACAAATTCATCTTGTCGAGAGGGCCCTGCCCTATATGACTCCCGCCAGTTCTGATGAAATTCAGGTCTGTGGTTATGTCGGTAGTTTCCATTGTTTCTTATTTGTCGGTCATGTGGTAGAGAATTTCTCCCGGAATCGTAACTGCGCGGTGGACCGTTACGTCTGAAATTGTTCTCTCTCACTTGATAATAATTATTTTGGTTCCCATATTGTCTGTTTCTCTGATTGTCTCTTTGATAGTCATTACTGCGGAGAGGTGATCTTTCTCTGTAATTATTACTACTCTCCCAACGGTTGTCATACGGGTGGTGTCTGTTTTGGTCAGGATTTGCGTTGTAAGAATAGCCTTGTCGTGTCCAGTTATTATTTCTTTTCATCCCGGAATTGTGACGGATGTGACCTGTAATTGTTGTGTTCCTGTTTTCGCGTCCCGCGATTGTCAGTGTCAATTTCCAATTCTTGTAACAGTCCCTGAAAAGCTTCAATGTCGTCTTTCCAACGTCCTGCCACAATAATATGTCGTAAATGTTCAGGCAATTTGATTAAGCAAATGGGTTTGACAGGTACTGATTCTTGTGCAACATGTCTTCAAAATATTTCACAAAACTGGAAAATTCAGGTTGTTCGAAATGTTTCATCATTATGATGCCATGTTTTACTCCGTCTTGTGTAGCTTCAGACCAATATGCTGAGAGGAAGGCATGATAAAATTCTCCTTCACTGTGACAATCGTGAATGACCGATCGCATTCTTACAGCTGGTTCATTCTCTAAGTAGCCACACATAAATTCTAACCTGTGCTCCAACGACCAGTTGGGAGGAAAACAATGAGAGAATTGATGGAGCCATGCTAGTGGATGAATGTCGTTGCCGGAATTCTTAAATGTTTTGAATTTACGTGTAGTAATGAACAGCTTATAGTCAAAATCATCATGGCGGCGAGTCGCATATCGGTCATTGTTACTTCGTTTCGGCGGTTCCATCTCAAAATTCGGTGTACCTTGCCAATTTCTTTCATAACTTCCGAAGTGCCCTGTGTTATTATTTTGTGGCTGTTTCGTATTTCTATGTCCCTCTTCCCGTATTGGAGCGCGAGTGTCCTCTGAAATATGTAATTTTTGTATTACCTGTGTCAATTGATCTTGTACTTCCCGGATTTCTCTTTTGTACTGTGTATTGGTTTGATTTTGATTTTGTTTTAATTTTCTATTTTGTTCGTACTCTTCTGTGTCATTAAAGACTAACGGTCTTGTGTCATTCAGATTATCATCTGCCTTAGTAGATAAATTATTTAGTTGATCCGAAAGCTCGACTCCATATGTCTTTCTGAACCTATTTTCAGAGTATCTACTGTGTCCTTTAAGTTTTCCTGAGTTTTTGCAAGTAGCGTAATCGAATCGGTAGATGCAACTGAGTCAATTTTAGCTTGCAAGGTGTCGTGATTTTCATGAACAATAGTTTGCAGTTTTTTTATGGCTGCTTCGTGATTCTGTAATGCATTTTCACGACGCAAAAAATAGGTTCAAAATGCTCTCAAATTTGTGTTTTTACGTCATTACAGACTTTTGACATTTAGAGTCGATTTTAAGTAACTCAGCAGTTAAACCTTCACGTGTTTGTCCAAGCGTGGTGCCTAACATTTGAAGCTGTTGCTGTGTTTGTCTCTGATTTTGTTCCATTGTGTCTAACTTTTGAAGCTTTTGTCGCATTTGTTGTATTAATTGTAATAACAATGCACTGGTGTCTGAAACGTGTTCCCCAGTGCTTTTCGGCAGTGAATTGGAACCGGCAACATTCTCAATTTGACAAGCAGAAAACGTGTCTTGACTTATTTGAGAAAACGGCGAGGACCCAAAACCTTAATCCACAGTATTTGCGAGATTGTGTCCTGTCATATCGGATTCCTGAGGCGAGCTGTCGCCGACCGATCGATCGATAAAGCTTCCCTGTTCACTAATTGTTTCACTGGCAACACCATTATTTGCAGCCCGCTCCATTTCCCTATGCACAGTTACCAAATTACTAGTTTGAACATTAGTTAATTCATTATACGGTGGCGCTAACACACTGCTTTCGTCTTTACTGTCAGTTCTTAGTTTACTTTGGAGCCCACACGCCATTATTCTCACAATATTTCACATGACAACACAGAAAAGCACAATTTGAAGAGCAAAACAAGAAAACACATTAACATAGCATTGAAAATAATATCTCGTTAGTTGCAAGCGCAGCTGTGAAATACTTGGCGCAAATCTACATGCATGCCACAAGTGTTTTACTGTACAACAGGGAAAAACTACAACTACAAAGGAAATTCTCTCTATAACTACGCGCTAGCAATAAACAATAGCTACACTAACTACACAAACTACAAGAAAAAATCAGAAGATTCCAGTGAGGTATCCTCGGGTAAGGGTCGACATGTGAAACATCCCCTTAGAAAAATTAATGAATTGCTATGCTGCTAAACCTCTTACATTATTTGATTTTCAAACAGCTGAGTAGAACTGAACGTACTCAGACATTTCGCTCTTTACCTATTCTGATCAACACTAAACTGACACACAATATTTTTAGCGCAATGCAATCTCACTTTCAATAATCCCTACAAAAGAATGGCCCTGACTAACATAAACCTATACCTTTCACAAATCACTTACCTCACAAAAACCTTCGTTACTCGAACTACTGCAATATAGCGAGCGCCACTACTGCCAGCTAAATAAAAGATTCAAACTACTGAAGCCACTAACTACTGATAGGCATAGTTAGCAAATGAAAGATTTTGCTAGAGAACAAATAATGTATTTACCTTAATAGTGTTCAAAAGTCATAATATCTATAGCAGTTCATGCCATCCAGTCTTACACATTTACTGTCTCTGATGGACACACGTCCAGATCATCCGCTCTCAAAACTCCGCCATCTCTCTCCCCACATCCACCACTGCTGGCGACTCACCTCCAACTGCGCAACGCTACGTGCTGTTAACAGCCCACTGCCCAACACTACAATAGCGACTATTTCAACAATGACCACCAGCCACAGACTGCACACAGCACAGCCAGTGATTTTCATACAGAGCGCTAGGTGACGTTACCAACATAAAAACCTAAACAGTCTACTTAGAAGTTCCCATGATATATCATTACGTGAGGCTACATCACGAAAGAGCCCGTTACAAATAATATTAGCCATGAAGACGCGTGTAGATAAATGGTCATGTATCAGATTACTCCGGATCCATGCAGTCTATGTGCGCTACTAATATAACAATTTATGCTTTTCATTCCGAAATATAATAACCATAAGTACCACTGACACATACAGTACAGCACATTTCTACGACCAATGCATACCGAGTCATACAATTCCTGAGCTGTGGAATCGAACCCCTTGTCACTTTCCGTATCATGTGCTAAAAATTACTTACTAAAACAAAATCTCTTGTTGCTTACATAGTGTATCGAATAGAATATGAGTGTGTCGTTAGAAATGTAGTGTATATATGCATGCAGTCACGCAAAAAAGACTACCAAATTTCCTCAATAAAATTACTATTAATCAGCAATCAGATGATTGAGATTGCTCACGACAGCAGCACTGCAGACCAGCTTCGCCGTTTCCCCGATGCTTTTTCCGAAACGCAAGATCGTAACTATCTATTATCTTCCAAAGTCGTTTATGTCATTGGATGTCCCCATTGTGGCCGTATCATCGCTAGAAACATTCCCCGTTTTGTCGGCACTAGTCATCACGTTTCGGCTTCTCATCCAATTGGTGCATTCCTGTATAAATTACGATCCTAATAAGACGGCAGTCAGTCGGCAAAATGCCACGCCGTCGCAGGCATCGTCTTTATCGCTGGCGACTTGCGATCTACAAAACAGTGTAGGACGTCGAGACCGATTATAATATGAATCCAGAATGAGATTTTCACTCTGCAGCGAAGTGTGCGCTGATATGAAACTTTCTGGCAGATTAAAACTGTGCGCCGGACCGAGACTCGAAATCGGGACCTTTGCCTTTAGTGGACAAGCTCTCTACCATCTGAGCTACCCAAGCACGACAGAAGACTCGTCCTCACACCTTCAGTTCTGCCAGTACCTCGTCTCCTACTTTCCAAACTTCACAGAAGCTCTTCTGCGAACCTGCCTGCGAAAGGCAAATGTCCCGAGTTCGAGTCCCGGTCCGGAGCACAGTTTTAATCTGCCAGAAAGTTTTATAATATGAATGTTGATCCACCCAAGACGATCGATGTTCTACATGGTTTTCCGTGGCGGACTTGTCGACTTTGGCCAAGTAAGGCTTATGGTCGGCATTGCCCACACTGATTCCGCTCTACGTGCACTGGCTACGAGTTCGGAGAATTTTCCATCCAGGGATGTAATTGCATATCGCACCTTAATTACAAATCATCCAACGGCTGCCACGAGGAACGATCAATCTACTAATTTCTTTATTGATAAACCTGTGTGTTTTCGCACCAGACGTATGTGTAAATTGTCAAAAGGTCGAATGGAGAAATAACGGAAGAAATGACACATATTAACCTTGACATTTTCGCTCTCTGCACCAGTATAGCTTCACCACGACTTTTTCTCATGCCCTTCCTGTAGCCATCCCCCCCAACCATTCTCATACATCCCGCCCACGCCCACTCGGCTGGGGCGTGGGGGGGGGGGGGGGGGGGGGGGGCTCAGGGGCTGGTGGAAGGGTGCGAAATTTTGAATTTGAGCGCCCGAGGTCTCTGTGTCGTGTTATGCAGTGTGAAATAGGGAAAATATTTTCGAATTGTTTGCGAATCGTAGTCGGGGCTCCAGCACGGTATTGACCCATTGAGATGTAGGAAACTGGCTGAAGACCACACCGGTACTCGTCACTAATCCGCCAGGAAGATTCGATCCAGGGTTAACGCGCCTCCCCGAATCTCTCCAGTGGTGTCCTAACGGTCGGAGCTATCCGGATTGGTCTCCAGAAGTTTTTAGGTACACTGAGGTTACAAAAGTCGTCGGATAGCGACATGCACACACAGATGACTGTAGTATTGCGTACACAAAGTATAAATTGGGAGTTCATTGGCGGAGCTGTCAATTGTATTCAGGTGAATTTTGTCAAAAAGTTTCCGATGTCATTATGGCCGCACGACGGGAATTAGCAGACCTTTAATGCGGAGTGGCAGTCGGAGCTAGAGCCATGAGACATTCCATTTTGGAAATCGTTAGGGAGTTCAATATTCCACGGTGTCAATAGTCAGCCGAGAATACCAAATTCACCTCTCATCACGGACAACGCAGTGGCCGATAGAGCAGCAGCGTATACATTGAGTTATAAGTGCCAACACATAAGAAAAACTGGGTGAAATAACTGCACAAATTAATGTGGGACGTACGACGAACGTATCCACAGTGCGGTGAAGTTAGGCGTTAATGCTCTATGGCAGCAGACGACCAAAGAGAATGCATCTTTTTAATAGCACGACATGGCCTGCAGCACCTCTCCTGGGCTCTTGACCATATCGGGTGGGCCCTAGAAGAATGGAAAACTGTGGCCTGATTAGAGTTGTCAGCAAGGCACTGTGCAGGCTGGTAGTGGTTCCACAATGGCGTGGGTTGTGTTTGCATGTAATGGACTGGGTCTTCTGAACCGATCATTGACAGGACATGGTTATCTTCTTCAACCAGCTGGAAGCCAACTTTATGTTCCCAAACTGAGTGGAATTTTTGTGGACGACAGTGCGCCATGTTGTTGGGTCGCAATTGATCGCGACTGGTTTGAAGAAGTTTCTGGACGGTTCGACCGAATGATTTGGCCACACAGCTCGCCCAGGTTAGATCCTGCACAACATCCTGCATAGGTAACACTTACCCAATTATGGACGGCTATACAGGCCGTATGGTTTGTTATTCCTGCAGGAGACTTGCAACGACTTACGGAGTGTATGCCACGTCCAGTTGCTGCAATACGCCGGGCAAAAGGAGGTCCGACTCTATTGTAGGAAGTATCCTACGACTTTTGTCGTCTCAGTATCAAGCTGTAATATTCATATCGAAGAGACGACAGAGGATGTATTCCGCTGCGCACCACTTCACGGATCCAGTAAATACGCGCACATTTGCGCACGACTTTTGGAGAGATTTGTGGGCTCCACACTGCATTTTTATCGCTGCAGTCATTGAAAGAGCCCGGAGCTGGCGGAAGGGGTCATCGGGTACGGCCCGTTAAACGTGACTTGGCCGGCACAGTGCACAGTGCTAATGCACCCCCGCCGAGGAGCGCTGCGCGTTGCCTATTGTGCCAACGGGGGCCGCCGGGGACAATATTCCGCGTCGCGCCGCGCTATTGTTCCGCCTGTTCTGGAAATCGCTTAAGTGCTCCCAGCCAAGAAGGATGCACTGGCCTTTATGGCCGAGTGAATAACAGAGTGCTCGCGATCTTAAGGCGACTTGGAATCCGCCACTGTCGCCGGCCCTGGCTCGCGGCTGTGTGTATAAATTACAGAAACTGCAGCGAATTTGGCACGCGCCTGCCCGCCGTTCGTCACCCTTCTACCAATTGATTCAACTTTTCTGCAAATACTCTTGTTTCCAAGTCACGGAAGTGCATCATGATGACTAGAGCAGTGCGAGAAATAGTGTTATCTAGTGCGCATTAAAATGGCTGCAGTAAGGAGCGTCATAGAAGTTGAAATGAAGCTTCTTGTAGCCGAATCTTAGCGTTGGTTAGTTTTTAAAACTATCAAAGTGAGAACCAAGTACTGGTTGCATCAGTCACAATAATAAATTAATTTCTACTTGTTGGGGTATTGTAGACACTTCCCTAAAAGACATGTCATAGCATTATGAATGAATAGTCACAATTAAAATCGCTTCTAATGAAAATAGTAAAAACAGATGAAATATCGAGGATCTCCCCTTGGAGCCTTCTAGTGTATTTACATTTTGTTGTCGCAATGTCTGGATGGAATCAGCCCTAACAAGTGCTGTTTATCACGTGTTCTATGGAACGTCCTGTTTCTGTTTGTTTCTCGTTAGAAAATTTTGCGCTACCGTTCTAGAGAACGGTCTCAAATTAGCCTAGTGTTACGTAAATGCGTACATTTTGGTTGAAGTGTTACCGTGACCTGTGGATGTAAGTAAAAATTACAAGTTTAGTCTTACAAATCGCAATTTATTGTTATTGTAGTAAGGAGAGCAATGAGAGAATGGTTCAATGATTTGAAAGTAAGCCTTGTCAACCGACCTGAGTAAAAACCCTAAGAGATATTGGTCGTATGTAAAAGCAGTAAGTGGGTCAAAATCATCTATTCATTCTCTCAGCGACCACACCGGAACCGAAACGGAAGATAACTGAGAAAAGGCCGAAATACTGAATTCGGTCTACCGAAGTTGTTTCACCGGAGTAGATCGTAACACTTTCAACATCGAAATGTCAGCTTGCGAGGTGCCGGGGCTAGCAGCGTATTTAACACTAAATTCTTCTAGAATCTTCATACGTAAATGATGCTCTAAGCACCCCCCCCCCCCCCCCGCTATTCTAACATCGACTTTTATGGACACATGGATTAAGAAGAAACGCGAACTGACTGAAATCGACCCTGCAAGTGGTGTAGAAAAGAGTTAGGCACCTGCAATAATTTAATTTGATAGAAATTAATTAAATAAAGGAAAGTTTCAGTAACGTAGTGAGAAATAAAACGGTTGCCTTACCGATTAACAGAATGAAAGTTCTGTCCAAAATAACAACATGATTTATTATGACTAAAATCAATATAATAAACAAAACACATGAAATATTTACAATACATCAAATTGGCTCAAATTGGATACTCAAAGAAATGCTGTGGAGGTGAAGTTGTACCTAAACTATATTGTGACATTTATGACGATGTGGTATGTGGAGCCAATTCCTTGCAACTCAAATCTTAAGAGAAACACACAGTCAACCCAACATTAATTGCTGCTACAGTAGTGAGAACTCAGACAATGAACACCCAAGACAGAACAAAGTTAGAAAAGACGAACAGGCGCGCCGCTCTGCTGAGCTCTAATTATAACCTAGCAAAATCCCCAATCTGCCGGTGCTGCGGACATACATTACCAAACTGTCTTCTTAACTGCAAGAACACGATCTGGCGTATCGGAGGCGATGGCTAATTGCTTCGACGCCCCATCGTGGTGATGATAATGTCGTGAGTATAGCCCGAGACAAATTATCCTGGTCTGGTTGTTCCAGACTGAAGACTTCCTAGCAATACAAATGTGCCTCTGACGGAGACGAAGAAGGCCCGCCACACAATCACTGACGGTACAGTGATTGATTTTAACAAGCGAAGTCACACAGTAACTCCGATACAGTCAACTTTAGCCAAAACTGCTGAAGACAGACAACATAGGCCGCTTGTACGCAGAACGCTCAATTTTCAACTGTACTCGGAAAGTTACGTTGAAGTAGGAACTTCAGAAACATCGTCAAACAGTTACAATCAAATAAAAGTATATTAGACAGCCAACGGAAGGCACGCTGTCAAGAGCAGCGAGAGCTCAGTCTTGTAACCTACTCTGACCGAAAGGCGAGAGCCGACTCTCTCAAGAGCACCCGTACAAGCTGAACACAGAACATTGCCACCCCCACGACAGTGGTCGTGGTTAAACTCGAAAACCGGCGGAAAATTCCCATCTACTGCAGACGCAGTACGATTCCACAAATGGAGGTACTTGGCACCAATTTCTGTGCCGATTTTGCTACGTCATGGAGCAATTCCCTGAGCAAGCCAATCACAGTCATAATTTTGCAGAAAACACGGGAATTTGCCCGCCAAGACTGCCTCGCTGGTAGCCCTCCAGAAAGTGTTTTCACTAGGTTTCCGCGAAGTAACGAAATCTCTAGCCTTCTGGCCGCTCTGGGCGTGTCGCTCCCGCTCTTATGACAATGTCAGCGTCTGGAAAGCATCCACTCGGCTCCCTCACACCCGTCAACTTAACCCTTTCAAGTTCAGTAGAACCCGCCTGTCACCGGACCATCCGGGTGACGAGAGACACTGCATGGGAAGTCCGTGTGTGAAGGAATAGCGACTTTTCACCGCATGCAATTAGAGAGGAAAATCGAATTACTCAGAGTAAGATAGAAATATCAGAGGGGGCTCATGCCACCTCTCAAGCTACTGAGATAACCGATCGCGGAAATGAAAAGCATTTACAATCGCTTAGAAGCTAAAAGACTTCAGGACCAGATGAGATACCTATAAGATTCTATAAAGATTATGTGAAATAATTCGCTCCCCTTCTAGCAGTAATTTATCTTAGATCGCTTGAGCAACGAAAGGTACCTAATGACTGGGAAAAAGTGCAGGTGATTCCCGTTTTTAAGAAAGGCCGTACGACAGATCCACACAATTGTAGACCTATACCATTGACGTCAGTCTGTTGTAGAATTATGGAACATGCTTTATGCTCAAGAATTGACTATTTTGGAAAATGAACATTTCCTTTATAAAAATGAACATGGATTTTGCAAACAGAGATCCTGCGAAACTCAGCTCGCTCTGTTCCTGCATGAGATCCACAACACAGTGGACAAAGACGCTGTGGTTGATGCCGTGTTCCTTGATTTCAGTAAGGCATTTGACACCGTCCCGCATTGCCGTCTAATGAAAAAAATTCGAGCTTACTGAGTACTGGAGCAGACTTGCAATTGGATTCAAGACTTTCTTGCAGACAGAACTCAACATGACGCTCTTAGCGGAACAAAATCGACAGATGTAAAGGTAATATCCGGAGTACGACAGTGAAGTGTGATGGAACCGTTGTTGTTTATTATACAAATGATCTAGTAGAAAGCGTCGGATGCACTTTAAGGTTATTCGCAGGTGATGCAGTTGTCTATACCAAAGTAGCAACAACAGAAGATAGTAAGAATTTGCAGAGAATTGATGAATGGTGCAGGCTCTGGCAGTTGACCCTGAACATTAATAAATGTAACATATTCCGCATACATAGGAAACGAAATCCACTACTGTACAGCTGCACTATTGACGACAAACAGCTGGAGACAGCGTCTTCCGTAAAATATCTAGGCGTAACTATCGAGGGCGATATACCACATAAAACACAGTGGGAGAAGCAGATACCAGACTCAGATTCATCGGAAGGATCTTAAGGAAATGTAACTCATCCACGAAAGAAGTGGCTTATAATTCTCTTGTTCGACCGCTCCTTCAGTATTGTTCATCCATCTGGGATCCCTAACAGGTAGGACTGATAGAGGAGATAGAGAAGATCCAACGAAGAGAGGCGCGTTTCGTCACGTGATCGTTTAGTTCGAGAGAGAGAGCGTTACCGAAATGTTGAACAAACTCCACTGGCAGACGTTACAAGAGAGGCGTTGTGCATCACGGAGAGATTTACTGTTGAAATTTCGGGACAGCACTTTTCAGGAGGAGTCGGACAACACATTACTTCCTCCACATACTCACATCCTGACCACGAGGAGAAAATTCGAGAAATCAGGGCCATTACAGAGGCCTACCGACAATCATTCTTCCCACGCACTATTCACGAGCGGAATACGCTTGGAGGGATTAAATAGTTGCACCGAAAGTACCCTCCGCCACACACCATTAGCTGGCCTCCGGAGTATGATACAGATGTAGACGTAGATGTGTTTCGGAGGATTATACCTCCTTCATCTCGTGGATTTATGCCGTTTAAAAGATATGAAATACACTCCTGGAAATGGAAAAAAGAACACATTGACACCGGTGTGTCAGACCCACCATACTTGCTCCGGACACTGCGAGAGGGCTGTACAAGCAATGATCACACGCACGACACAGCGGACACACCAGGAACCGCGGTGTTGGCCGTAGAACGGCGCTAGCTGCGCAGCATTTGTGCACCGCCGCCGTCAGTGTCAGCCAGTTTGCCGTGGCATACGGAGCTCCATCGCAGTCTTTAACACTGGTAGCATGCCGCGACAGCGTGGACGTGAACCGTATGTGCAGTTGACGGACTTTGAGCGAGGGCGTATAGTGGGCATGCGGGAGGCCGGGTGGACGTACCGCCGAATTGCTCAACACGTGGGGCGTGAGGTCTCCACAGTACATCGATGTTGTCGCCAGTGGTCGGCGGAAGGTGCACGTGCCCGTCGACCTGGGACCGGACCGCAGCGACGCACGGATGCACGCCAAGACCGTAGGATCCTACGCAGTGCCGTAGGGGACCGCACCGCCACTTCCCAGCAAATTAGGGACACTGTTGCTCCTGGGGTATCCTCGAGGACCATTCGCAACCATCTCCATGAAGTTGGGCTACGGTCCCGCACACCGTTAGGCCGTCTTGCGCTCACGCCCCAACATCGTGCAGCCCGCCTCCAGTGGTGTCGCGACAGGCGTGAATGGAGGGACGAATGGAGACGTGTCGTCTTCAGCGATGAGAGTCGCTTCTGCCTTGGTGCCAATGATGGTCGTATGCGTGTTTGGCGCCGTGCAGGTGAGCGCCACAATCAGGACTGCATACGACCGAGGCACACAGGGCCAACACCCGGCATCATGGTGTGGGGAGCGATCTCCTACACTGGCCGTACACCACTGGTGATCGTCGAGGGGACACTGAATAGTGCACGGTACATCCAAACCGTCATCGAACCCATCGTTCTACCATTCCTAGACCGGCAAGGGAACTTGCTGTTCCAACAGGACAATGCACGTCCGCATGTATCCCGTGCCACCCAACGTGCTCTAGAAGGTGTAAGTCAACTACCCTGGCCAGCAAGATCTCCGGATCTGTCCCCCATTGAGCATGTTTGGGACTGGATGAAGCGTCGTCTCACGCGGTCTGCACGTCCAGTACGAACGCTGGTCCAACTGAGGCGCCAGGTGGAAATGGCATGGCAAGCCGTTCCACAGGACTACATCCAGCATCTCTACGATCGTCTCCATGGAAGAATAGCAGCCTGCATTGCTGCGAAAGGTGGATATACACTGTACTAGTGCCGACATTGTGCATGCTCTGTTGCCTGTGTCTATGTGCCTGTGGTTCTGTCAGTGTGATCATGTGATGTATCTGACCCCAGGAATGTGTCAATAAAGTTTCCCCTTCCTGGGACAATGAATTCACGGTGTTCTTATTTCAATTTCCAGGAGTGTAAATACAGTGTCTTGATATTGTCGCCTGGGATCCGTTGCTACAGGAGGTAGTCCCACAAGTTATTCAGAAGTCGAAAATGTAATAGACACATGTCTTATTATGTTACATAAATCCACTTAATGATGGAGGATTAATTCACCGAAACGAGTTGTTGAAATAAAAATAAATTTAGTTACTGTTATTGTAGTTCCAACTGAGACTAGCGCTACATTCAGATTGACGATAAATGCTAACAGAGACAGTGAAATACGGAAAGAGACCCATGCTGGATGAGAGAATTTTTGGTAGGGAGGACGTATGTTACATCCATTCCCGTGTGTGATTTCTTTAATAATGTTAGTTGCTTTCTTGTTCATCAAGATTACTGCGAGTTCGTGTATGCGTTTAAGCGTAGAATGTAATTTTGTGTTGTATTAGGGTGGTGAGTTTTCGGTAAATTTGAAGGGCAAGTTTGTAATTTGCATTAGAGGTTGTACGATCAAGAACACTGACTCCATTATCTATTTTATGTTCTACAGTCAGTTTAATGTTTTATGCATGCCACTGAGAGTATGTGCAAGTTTTTACCTCCTCAGGCGTACCATTGTATAGGATAATGGTATCATCAAAATATACAGAGTGAAGCAGCGCAGTGGTTAGCACACAGGACGCGATTCGGGAGGATGACGGCTGTAACCCGCATTCGCCCATCCTGGTTTAGGTTTTCCATGATTCCTTACACTGCTTAAGACAAATGCCAGATAATTCCTTTTACAAGGGCACGTCCGATTTCCTTCCTCATCCTTCCCTAATCCGAACTTCTGTTCCGCCTCTAAACGACCTCGTTGTCGAGGGGACGTTAAACACCATTATCCTCCTTCTCATCGTCATGAATATGTCTTTTGCAACAAAATAATTTTATTTTTAAGTTGACAGCCTGACTTGAAGAATTGATTTTCTATCTGATTAATGTACATACCTGCAAGGATGCCTGCCGGCCGCAGTGGCCGTGCGGTTCTAGGCGCTTCAGTCTGGAACCGCGGGACTACTACGGTCGCAGGTTCGAATCCTGCCTCGGGCATGGATGTGTGTGATGTCCTTCGGTTAGTTAGGTTTAAGTAGTTCTAAGTTCTAGGGGACTGATGACCTAAGATGTTAAGTCCCATAGTGCTCAGAGCCATTTGAACTTTTTTTTTTTTGTGCAAGGATGCCTGCTAAATTAATGCCAATTGCAAGACCATCTTCTTAGTTGCAAATTTTGTTGTTAAAAGAGAATGTATTATGGGACAGAACTATGCAGCAGTTCACTGTGTTCGTATGTCTCTGTCTGGGACAACCTTTTGTATTTTAGTAGGTTGTTTTTAATTATCTGGTTTGTGCCATGAATAGGAATGTTGGTGCAGAGGTTTACCATATCCATTGAAACAAATAACGCACCATCTGGTATTGAAAAGTTTTTGATAGCTTCTCTAAGATCATAGCTGCTCTTAATTGAGGAATTCTTTTCATAAGTATGAAGGCTAATTTAAGATCATAGCTACTCTTAATTCAGAAATTCTTTTCATGCTTATCAAATTCCCGATAATGTCATTCAGGTTCTTGCTGAGAAAATATGCTGGAATATTTACAGAGTTAACTATAAGGCGTATAGGAGAATGAGGTTTATTAATTTTCGCTTGTGAACGTGGTTTTAGTGCTGACAGGTACACGAGAGGGTATTTTATGTCTTCATTCTCAGATAAAAGGAAATTAGCAGATTTCAGTAGTTTACTTAGCTGGGCTTAAAATTTGGGTACGGGGTCATTCTGTATTTCATGTATGTTGTTTTTATCACAAAAATTCGGAACTTTTGTTGAAATATTCGGAGTCACACATGACAACAGCTGAGTTCCCTTTGTCATATTTCAGTATCAAAGCTTTGTTTTCATAGTTTTCTATTGATATTCCTGAGCAGTATGAAGTCATTTTTTGCACTACTATGTTTTTTGATTTTGTAGGCTTTTACATATGATATTATTGACTTTAAGCTTTATACGGAGAGTGGCTCCTTAATTTTATTTTAATGACACTGGGTATTACTTTAGGAAAAGAGCAGTTTTTGTTCAATTGTATAGCTTGTATGGTTTTCATCGTTTTGATTTTACATGTTCTGAATACAATGACAGTTCGTGTTGCATGACTTGGCATCATTAAGTCAGCTTTATGCATAATGGATGTAACTAAACTCCGTGACTGTTCCTTCATAGGGGATGCAATAATAACAGCACCAGTTACAATAGAAGATATTTTATTTAATGTTCCACCAGAGATGGGCATGTGCTATTAAACAAAGTCACGACATTATATAATTCTATACATTATAAACGACAGTGTGGTTCCATATTCATGCAACAGTTTCATTTTCATAATATTTGGTCTAAGCCCTTTTTCCATAGCCTCTGTTTTCCTTTGCAAACTCGCTAGAATCTGTGCTTCTGAAGTTATTTAGATCCATTGTATCAAAACCATAACATGGAAGCACTAATATTTACCATGATGTGTAATATACAGTTAATGTGTAAAAAAATTGAGACATTGTGTAGACAATGTGAGGAACGAAATGCGGTGACGACATGGATCCTCCAGCTGTATGTAAGTAATATTTCACTTTGCAACACATGTCGATTAGCATCTTCCACTCGTTTCAGTTGGATCTGTTTAGTCATCATCACATTACTTGTTTTTTTTTATTTAAACAAAGAGCTCCAGCACTGAGCACTGAAACATGTAATTCAAAGTGAAACCACCTGAGGATTGGCACAAGCTCGAAATAGGTAGTGCGTTAAATCAAATCATTTTCTATTGTGACAGGTAGCGATTATTATTCCACACCCTGAAAGGAACAGTGACAGAGTTCAACTGCACCAATTATAGATAAAATTCACTTAGAGCTTTTCCTTTTGTGTGATACCGTAGCATGCACCATTAGTGTAACAGCCGAAAATGCTTGTTGATTTTAGAAGATGCACTGTTGAGTTTCCTTGAAGCTGTAATGACGAACTATGTTTCCCTTGTTTATGTGTGTCTAAAAATTCATGAAACCAAAATTCGGTTTGTAAACCACAAACTGTCTAGCTAGTGCTTTGAAAACAATAAGCACATAAAAGTTGTTGATAAAACAGTGAATGTCAATAAAGGTGCTAATTGAAATTGATACCTACAGTTCCTTTTTTCACATAGGCAACGGCCTTGCCGCAGTGGTTCCACCGGTTCCCGTGAGATCACCGAGATTAAGAGCTGTCGGGCGTGGTCGGCACTTGGATGGGTGACCATCGAAGCAGCCATGCGCTGTTGCCATTTTTCGGGGTGCACTCAGCCTCGTGATGCCAATTGAGGAGCTACTCGACCGAATAGTAGCGGCCTCGGTCAAGAATACCATCATAACGACCGGGAGAGCGGTGTGCTGACCACACGCCCCTCCTATCCGCATCCTCAACTGAGGATGACATGGCGGTCGGATGGTCTCGGTGGGCCACTCGTGGCCTGACAACGGAGTGCTCATTTTTCACATACCCCGTTTCTGGGGGGAAAAGCCTCGAATAGACAGTTTCATAAGAAGAAATACGCGTTTGATAGAAGGCAGTAAGCGAATAGAGGTGATAGACAGCACCTAATGGAAGTTATGAGTACCCTGTGTTAGATACTTTTAGTTATTTAAAACACAGATAGCTGCACAGAAGGGTACTCGGAAAATATTATGGATCAAATGAGTACTTTTTAAACATTTTTTTCCTGAGTTTTGACTTTATGCTCCACACAGATGAAAGCAGGGAATTGTTCTTAGAAGAACGACGTTTAGCATTATGCGTCGATCTTTTCAGACCGTATTCTGGGATAACTAGCTACATAGCAACGTCAAGTTTATTTCTCAAATTCACTAATGACAAATACGATGCCGGGGCAAAGTTCACGTTAACACCATATACAACCCAGGAGTGAAATAAGCTTTGATTTACGGTCTGACGTTTATCAGCGTAGTCGTCGAACCAGAATTGTGCTTTGTATTGTTGACAACAAAGAGCCTACGTCCCTTATTTTGCCGCGGTTGGAAATGTCCTGTACCATTTGCTCGTATATGTCAGTCAGATATTAGGTAGACGCGGGAGTTTCAGGCGTGTTGCAGCTCTGCGCGCAGCGGTTTCTGGGCTATCGAACCCCCACTTCGTTATATAATACCTAAGCGATTTTCCCCGCCGACTCAGTGAGCGCGAGTATCAATAGCGGAATCGGGCCCTCCTGCCGCGCGCGGCACGGTCCACTGGCTGGAGCTGCAGCCGGCCGGTTCGCAGTGGCGGTGCGGTCTGCGCCGCTGTCCGCCCGCTGAACAAAGGCCGGCGCCGCTGTTTATGAGGGCGCGCCGAGCCCCGCAATAACAATACCCTAATGCCATTAGTCACGGGCCGGAAAATTCGCCAACAGCGGCCCGAGCGCAGAGAGCTTGCTGCGATGAGCAGGGGGGGTTGCGCCGCGTCGGCCTGCCGGGCCCAGGTGGCCGTGTGGGCGCTCCAGGGATCACGCCGCCCCGATATGTGATACGGCTTCCTAGCGCACCCTGCCGCCGTCAGCGCGAACTATACATCTGACTCCGCATCCACAACAGAACGCGTGTTTGTTACTAAAGTGCAGCTTTCGGTCGTGAACTGGTCTTTCTCCAAGTAGGTGGAGTACTAGTAGTCAATTAGATACGTGTTCTCTGCTCAGGCCGGTTTTGCTATAGCTGTACTGCTCGCCAAATGCCGGTGTCTGTTCCGAGCGACAGCGTTCCGGCCGATCTGATCCAATTACCAACCGATTTTTCGAAAATGCAAGGGGAAGAATGAGATTTTCACTCTGCAGCGGAGTGTGCGCTGATACGAAACTTCCTGGCAAGTTAAAAATGTGTGCCCCACCGAGACTCGAACTCGAGACCTATGCCTTTAGCGGGCAAGTGCTCTACCAACTATTTTTTTTTTCATTTTGTTCGTTGTGTTTGGTCGTTCCGGACGTCACATCTCATCCTGCCAAGTTCATTTGTTGTTCCTTCCACTCAGTTTTTTATTACAGAGGCCAACCAGCTCTCTGACCGAACACGCTGAGCTATCGTGTTGGCAGCAACTGAACTACCCAAGCACGACTCAACGCCCCGTCCTCACAGCTTTACTTCTGCCAGTACCTAAACTCCTACCTTCCAAACTTCACAGAAGCTCTCCTGCGAACCTTATAGAACTAGCACTCCTGAAAGAAAGGATATTGCGGAGACATGGCTTAGCCACAGCCTGGGGGATGTTTCCAGAATGAGATTTCGGTTACTCTTATAGTTTGGATGGTAGGAAACGAGGTACTGGCTGAAGTAAAGCTGTGAGGAGAGGGTGTGAGTCTTGCTTGGATACATCAATTGGTAGAGCACTTGCCCGCGAAAGGCAAAGGTCCCGAGTTCGAGTCTCGGTCCGGCACACAGTTTTAATTTGCCAGGAAGTTTCATGCAAGGGGATGTAATAAAGTAAAGGGATTTTTGAGAAAAGGAATATTTATTCTGGTAACAGAGAGCTGAAACATACATTGTTTTTCTACATAACCTCTCTGCACTTCAACGCACTTCTTCCAACGTTTCACAAGTGTTCCATCGAAAAAAAAAAAAGGGTTTATGGTTGCACCTGTAGCCAATTTTGCACACCATCAACGACTTCTGCATCGGTTGCAAATTTTCTTACCCTGAGCGCTTCCTTCAATGGAAATCGCTTGGAGCCTGGTCTGCTCTGTATGCGTTCCAGCAATTCGGATTCCAACTCCGTAATTGTTTCGGCCGTCCGTCTGGCAGAATGTGACATAGTGTTATCTTGCTGCTGGATGACACCTTTTCGTAGTTTTCCGCGACGTATGGATCTGGTTGCAGGTTTCAGTTTAGTTCGCAACATATCGCAATAGTTCCCACTGTTCACAGTTTCGACTCTTGGCGTGAAATGAACGGCTGCCAAATCTTCCACGTCCAACAATTAGCACAATCTTACCGGCTGACGGTTGACATTTAAACTTCTGGTAATGATGGTTGTTTCCAAACCGCGCTTGCAGCCTTAGCCTCTGGTTCGTGATTACGCACCCACGTTTTGATGACACTAACAATTTCCTGTAAAAATCCATCTCCCTCGCGATGGTAATTGGCCAAATTTTTAAGAGAGATATCCATCCTTTGAGCCTTATACTACGCTGACAGTTCTTTCGGTACCCAACTTGCAGACACTTTCAGAAAATTTAGCCTGTCAAAAAAATGGTTCAAATGGCTCTGAGCACTATGGGACTTAACATCTGTGGTCATCAGTCCCCTAGAACTTAGAACTACTTAAACCTAACTAACCTAAGGACGGCACACACATCCATGCCCGGGACAGGATTCGAACCTGCGACCGTAGCAGTAGCGCGGTTCCGGACTTTGCCTGTCATGTACGATGGAATACGCTGAACCGTGACATATGTAAAGTATTGGCCTTTCGTCCTCTGTGATTCGTCTGCTTTTCTTTATCATACCATCAACGACTCCAATATTGTCCTCATTTGTTCATGACAATGGTCTTACGATCTTTCCTCGTCACATGGCAAAATTATTCCCTGTTTGAAGCACTCTATCCATTCATAGTGCTTCCTTCACAATAACGAGCTGTCACCATACTGCGTTTGCATTCGACGAATTGTTTCTGCAGGTTTAACACCTTCAGCGAACAAAAAAAAAAATCACTGCTCTCCTTTCCTCCTCGGTGCAGATCGACAGTGGAACTGTGCAAGTCCACAACATCTGGGAAAGACGAAGCAGGACGTGTTTACACGTTCACACCACCGGAAGTATTGATCACAATCATCCTTACAAGGGAACCTCCCAATCACAGCCCCCTCAGATTTAGTTATAAGTTGGCACAATGGATAGACCTTGAAAAACTGAACACAGATCAATCGAGAAAACAGGAAGAAGTTGTGTGGAACTATGAAAAAAAAAAAGCGAAATATACGAACTAAGTAGTCCATGTGCAAGATAGGCAACATCAAGGACAGTGTCAGCTCAGGAGCGCCGTGGTCCCGTGGTTAGTGTGAGCACCTGCGGAACGCGAGGTCCTTGGTTCAAGTCTTCCCTCGAGTGAAAAGTTTACGTTCTATATTTTTGCAAAGTTATGATCTGTCCATTCGTTCATTGACGTCTCTGTTCACTGTAATAAGTTTAGTGTCAGTGTTTTGCGACCGCAAAGCAAAACCGTGCGATTAGTAGACGAAAGGACGTGCCTCTCCAATGCCTCGCTACTAATCACACGGTTTTGCGGTGCGGTCGCAAAACACAGACACTAAACTTATTACAGTGAACAGAGACGTCAATGAACGAACGGACAAATCAGAACTTTGCGAAAATGGAGAAAGTAAGCTTTTCACTCGAGGGAAGACTTGAACAAAGGACCTCGCGTTCCGCAGCTGCTCACGCTAACCACGGGACCACGGCGCTCCTGAGCTCAGATTCTCCTTGATGTTGCTTATCTTGCACATGGGCTACTCAGTTTGTATATTTCGCTTATTTTTTTCATAGTTCCACACAACTTCTTCCTGTTTTCTCGATTGATCTGTGTTCAGTTTTTCAAGGCCTATCCACTGGGCCAACTTGTAACTAAATCTGAGGGGGGGGGGGGTGTGATGGGGAGGTTCCCTTGTTAGTAAATAACATAATATGCTGTTCAAGGAGTGTAGAACAGTACAAAGAGGAACACCACGTCATCTGCGTGGGGAGAAATCACAATGACAGCCTATAGGGTTAGATCACTGGTCCAATACTGTCCTTGCTTAACGTTCACGAGTTAGCAGTTTCTTGGAATCCTAGCAGAATTGTAAGCGTGTGATTCAACCATAGGTAAGCCAAGAAATGAAACATCAAGAAAGAAATTAGTGAACGATATTTTCGAGAAAGCTGCAGGTTGATTTGGCTAAAATGGCCTAGCTTTAAACTTAGAATAAAACATATCCCACTCAGTTATGTATTAAAATTAGCCCGCCTCCTATTTAAAAAAAGCGAACCAACAACAAAAATGAGAAACTTTTATGTAGCTACGTGAGCATATTGATGAAAACGAGCATATTGATGAAAACTTGACCTGGAAAAACCATATAGTAGGCCTGTTAAAATGATTAATTTTGGTTACATTTGTAGTAAGAATAATTGCCAACTTTGGAGATGTAGAGATCAGGAAGTTAACATACTTCCCACATTATTTTTCGCTGAAGTCTTAGGGGATGATAACGTGGAATAATTCATCATTTAGGTATTAAGTATTCGTTACACAAAGGGATGTAATCAGAGTTTTGGATGTGGTTCAAACACGCTCATCTGACAAATGTTACAGCACAAATTAGGAAGGTGTTAAAAATTAGAAAATTTATTAAAACTCATTCACACTGCACAGGCAAACTTTAATCACGTCAGAGAGAGAGAGAGAGAGAGTGTCAGAAGCAGCAAGTGAGTCAATATGTTGCAAGCGGGTCAGGTCGGTGATACACCTTCTGTCAAATAAGGATACACATTCAGCAGAAAGGAGACTGTGGCAGAAAACAAAACAAACCAAGACAAGCATCTTCTTTAGCTGAGAAGACATGTTGCAAGAAGATCTATTCCACAAGAGCACGAAGCGAAGTACGGACACGACAGTTCACAGTCTGTTAAGTGAAAGTAGCAGAATATGGAGGGCACATGCAGTCATTACGATCCGAGCCTTGTGTCATAGCCTCGCATTGGCTCTCGTAATGAGTTTATCAGTGGGATCGATGACATTCGCAGTAACAGCACACGATTCCGTTACTATGATACTGTTGTGTTTCTATGCTCTACGTGCCCCAGCTAGTCTGGACTAGCCGACGAAGTACTCGGGGTGATGGCCCTCAACTGACGAATTTCGTACTGCTCGCCGCCTACCGTCCACTGATGGAGAAACTGACTGTCTTCTAACAACACCACATCGCAGGGCGCTGCCAGTATTAAACTTCAATGTGGGAACCCGCAAGAGGGCCTCTAGGGGTCCACATTCCTGTTCAGTACTCAGGCATATCCTGCTGCTAAAATTGATGTTGTTGTTGTGGTCTTCAGTCCAGAGACTCGTGTGATGCTACTCTAATCTGTACAAGCTTCATCTCCCAGTAGCTACTGCAACCTACATCCTTCTGAATCTGCTTAGTGTATTCATCTCTTGGTCTACGATTTTTACCCTCCACGCTGCCCTCCAATACTAAATTGATGATCCCTTGACGCCTCAGAACATGTCCTACCAACCGATCCCATCTTCTAGTCAAGTTGTGCCACAGTGTGCTAATGTTGTCGTTATAAAATTTATCAACCATCTATCTCAGTTTGGAAGTAACAGAAATATTCACAGGTACAACACCAGAAGGAACAGAAATAATCAGTTGTTTATATAGAAAAAACCAGTAAGTGGCTGTCATCTAACCTTGTAAATGTTTCCTTCACTTTTTAAATTATATGTTCTACTTTTATTCGGTTGACGTGATCTAAATAATAACGTTTGTAGTGAATGTGATGTTGAAACTAGAATTCACGACACGTCCGCGGTGAATTAAAAGGCCGCGATGTTACACGATGACACCAAGACTGCTCCAGTACTCTCGCCCAGTATGCGAGAGAGCTGGTAGAGGTATCGGTGCGGCGCCAGCGCCGTCCAGAGGCAACGAGGAAGGCCCGTTGGGAGTGCAAGACAGAAGGCTGTGGAGCAGCCGAGCAGGACGGACTTGGAGGAAGAGCCTCAGTAGCCATTAACACCTTGGCAGCAGACAACACAAGTATTTGGTCCCGGTAGGTGGAAGTGCAGGAAGTCTGGTGCTGTTTTGGTGTCCAGCAGTCGGTTACTAGCTGTAACTGGAGAGCACGAACTGTATCAGCATCCTGAGCTGTGTGTGCGTGTGTGTTTCAAAGACAGCGCGTCCTTGGATGAAGAACTAGTTATTAAGTTCCTCTACTGCACGGCCAATATCGTATTTTCGGGAAAGAACATAGATTTATACTGTTTGACATATGTGGGCCGTTACTCTGTGTAGGGATGACTGTATGATTATTACACTGCTGTTCACTGGTTTGATTTATGAGCATTGATTACACCTGTTTATGAGAAAATTGGTTAAGATTATTTCGGAATGTAGATACAGCAATATTCAGTGTATCAGATTATATTTGTGTTTAGTGATGCTTGTGCTTCTGGGTAATAACATTATTTTCAGGTAAATTAGGCTTAGTGATGAGTTTGATTTCTTGTAACTCTGGAGTTTAGCATGAGTTATGGACATGATTACCTAGAGTAATTTTCTCGTGAATTTTTGTCTCCTGTATAGCGTGATTTTATTTAGCCATCATTTTCGTTGAGCTTTCTTATAAACCTTCCGCATTCCTTCTTTTTTATTCCGTGGTTCTCACCAGTCCAAATTAATGGTATTATTTTTAATGGTCTGGTTATTATCCGTTTACATTTTGCAGCTTGTTCCATCAACTTCGATTATAATTTTCCTTTTAGTCAAGTTTGCATTCTGGTCTGTTACTAAATATTTAATTATAATTGTCACTGTGATGTGTGATCTAAGGTTTTCTTTTTGAAGGTTCTGAATTTATTGTAAACTGTAAATTCATTCACGTTGTTAGACAAAAGGTTAAAGTTTATGTTCACTCTCTTCTCAAGGCAGAGCTACCACTTCCCTGTACAGCTATACACAGTATGGTACCTTCTATAATAAAAAGTACACAGAATAAAGACTACGCAGAAAAAAAATTTTCTCTCCTTTTTTTTTTCTTTTCGCATTCATCTGTACTTCTGCTGTCATTTTGGTATGTTATTCTTCTCAGAGTCATGTGAGTCATGTAGCCCTTTCTTAGTAGCTTTTTTTTTTCCCATCAGTCTACTGACGGGTTTGATGCAGCCCGCCACAAATTTGTTTCCTGTGCTAACCTCTTCATCTCAGAGTAGCACTTGCAACCTACGTCCTCAATTATTTGCTTGACGTATTCCAATCTCTGTCTTCCTCTACAGTTATTGCCCTCTACAGCTCCCTCTAGTACCATGGAAGTCATTCCCTCATGACTTAGCAGATGTCCCATCATCCTGTCCCTTCTCCTTATCAGTGTTTTCCACATATTCCTTTCCTCTCCGATTCTGCGTAGAATCTCCTCATTCCATACCTTATCAGTCCACCCAATTTTCAACATTCGTCTATAGCACCACATCTCAAATGCTTCGATTCTCTTCTGTTCCGGTTTTCCCACAGTCCATGTTTCACTACCATACAATGCTGTACTCCAGACGTACATCCTCAGAAATTTCTTCCTCAAGTTAAGGCCGGTATTTGATATTAGTAGACTTTTCTTGGCCAGAAATGCCTTTTTTGCCATAGCGAGTCTGCTTTTGATGTCCTCCTTGCTCCGTCCGTCATTGGTTATTTTACTGCCTAGGTAGCAGAATTCCATAACTTCATTGACTTCGTGACCATCAATCCTGATGTTAAGTTTCTCGCTGTTCTCATTTCTACTACTTCTCATTACCTTCGTCTTTCTCCGATTTACTCTCAAACCATACTGTGTACTCATTAGACTGTTCATTACGTTCAGCAGATCATTTAATTCTTCTTCACTTTCACTCAGGATAGCAATGTCATCAGCGAATCGTATCATTGATATCCTTTCACCTTGTATTTTAATCCCACTCCTGAACCTTACTTTTATTTCCATCATTGCTTCCTCGATGTACAGATTAGTAGCCTAACTATTTAAAATCCTCATTTTCAATGTGACAGACTGAGGATTGAGAAAGATTTCTGCTTCCTTGTAAGGTATCTGAAGGTGGCACACACCGATGTCAACTAATTTTTACATTAAAAAATCACATGACGGTGTTGTGGCTTCAGTCTGAAAGTTGGCTTGAGCCGCTCTCCACGCTAGTTTACCCAGTGCTAGCATTTTTATTTCAGCATAACCGAGGTAGCTTACGTGCCTTATGTACTTGCTTGCTGTAGTTAAGCAGGCCAGTGTGGCCGAGCGGTTCTAGTCGCTACAGTCTGGAACCGCGCGACCGCTACGGTCGCAGGTTCGAATCCTGCCTCGGGCATGGATGTGTGTGATGTCCTTAGGTTAGTTAGGTTTAAGTAGTTCTAAGTTCTAGGGGACTTATGACCACAGCAGTTGAGTGCCATAGTGCTCAGAGCCATTTGAACCATTTTTGAACTTGCAGTGTAGCAACAACCATTATCTAAGATCAGGCATATTGTGCGGCAATACTTGTAGGAAAAGGGGAGTTTAATAGGACAAAAAGTCATGTAAAAACCAGTACTCGTCGTGAATATGCAAAGCCACGTGGTTTGATGCTCACACAAAAGGAAATCTTAAAATTATGAATAGACAGAAGCTGAAACTTTCCGTAAAGACGAACTAGTATTCAAATATTTAGGTTACGTGACAAGCAACCCTAAATGAACGGCTGTAAACCGTCTTTGATGTTACATAAAAGGCCACCAAATGCTACAAAGAAAAAAAAAAATAACATGGTCGACATAGCCCTTTTACTAATAGTAAGGAAAGAGAAAGAGAGGGACTGATCAGCACATAGACTCAAAGATGTGAGAAGCACCACCAGATCTGTAACCATGAGGGCCATTGTTTCCGAACCAACACTAAGGAATACTGTGTTCTATTACGATTTGATTAAACATACAAAGCAAGGAATTTGTCCGTGAGAAACATGAATCAAAATCAGTACGTCGTACAAGAAACGTAAGTGAACCAGGCGTGGAGGCATGATATAAGCCAAGAGAATGGAGCGACCCCACCCGTATAACCATGATGAAAACAGCATATCTCCGTCTGTGCGATACCAAATCGTAGTCCATAGTGTGTTTGCTTATGACGGAACTTGCTCTTGCTAATTGAAATTTGCATCAAGCACCTGAGTGGCTGTTATAAGTCAAAATAATTGCGCTTCGCGAGACATACCAGGCCCGGATACGCAGAGATAAATGCGGCAGCTACCAAGGCAGTGCAGAATTTTAGAAATGCTATTCTTCTGAAGAAACAGAATACTGGCGAATTGGCATGAACAGCCAATGTGTTTCAACGGGAAAACATTTGCAATTTTAATAGACTGTTGCATGGGGGCTTAATTAAGTAGAATGCAAATAATTTTAATTTTAGTCGATGTATGTCCGGCTACGAAGTCTCGTAACCGGTTGGCCCTGACTGGTATTAGTACGCAATCTGACTGCATAGAATAACAACAAAGAATGAAAGAAAATTTCCGTTAACACAATTAATTAACTAAGTCCCCAGCAACTATGAAAGCTACGAAACAACAAGGCACAAGTGCAGCTGTTCTGTGTGTGGAAGTGAGATTCAACGTACACATCTGGCACGGTTCTTCCTCAAAAAGACAAGATATATTAAATACCATTTACACTGAATTAATTAAATAAAACTGAAATACTATACTTGCATATAGAAACCAGAATTACACTCTAATACATGAACACAAGCCAGATGCTTTGTTGACTGAACCTGTGACCAAGAGGCATTATTGTTTAAGACATTTGAAATAAAAATAAAAAAAATTTATTACCTTCATATATATTGACGAAACATTCACTCTGATCATTACAACATCCGCAATCGAACAGCATCGGCTGTCTAGCCCATCAGAACAACTGCATACAACATGCTGACAACTAGTCACGGCTACATCGGAAATCCTACTGCCCTCTTCTCAATAAGTACTCCCCACGACGACCTCACGACAAGCACTCTCCACTACCACATCTCACCAAGCACCGCCAGTGGAGGCGGCTGAATAATACTCTTTGGCGCAATCTCTGGCGCTGTGACTCAGTGTAGCCACCTTTCACTGTCTGTATTGGACTGCGAGGTTCACTAGGGATAACTAACCAACTACTTCACGAATGTTAAACACTTAAATTATTACCTCCATTCGAGACTGAACTTGAATTGTTCATATTTCCATGCGGGACACCAACCAGTTCTTCAACTCTAAGAGCATCCAACAACTAACTAAAATATTGTGGTCTTCCAGCAAATCAGCCTCAAGAGCAACATGGAAGCATTTCCATTGGCCATTTCCTTCTAAAAACACAGCTTTGGAAGCTACTGGTCCACTCCACGAGTTTTAGAACAAATTACAGAAAACACCATGAGGAAGTCACAGACCCTTAAACCATGTTAGCAGAACCCAACCAGAAAACCACTATAGGCGAAGTAGGGATATGACCACGAATAAGCTCGTATCTGAACGAACCCAAAATCCACTGTACGTCAGCTATAATGTCTCCAGAAGTCAAGACGACAACCCCAAAGCGTGGCCGGTAATAACGCGCCAAAAACAAGTGTTAATTGATTCCGTGATGATTCATTTCTTTTATTTATTAAATTACTAACTGTTCCAAGCGTTTCTGTGGCACAGTCTGGTTAAATGGTAGGGGAAGAAAAGATAAAGCTCGCCTTTCTAACTCTTTGTGCTACCATTTCCTCCCATCCCTATGTTCATCCCCTCTTCCTCTTTCTCTCAGACCTTGACCCTTGTTTATTGTGGTTGCAAATTCACATTCTGCAGTAGTATTTTACTCATAAGTCGATAAGGAATAAACGCAACTTGGTGTCTGCTATATGTATAGCCGGCCTCTGTGACCATACGGCTCTAGGCGCTTCAGTCCGGAACCGCGCTGCTGCTATGGTCACAGGTTCGAATCCTGCCTCGGGCTTGGATGTGTGTGATGTCCTTACGTTAGTTAGGTTTAAGTAGTTCTAAGTTCTAGGGGACTGACGACCTCAGATGTTAAGTCCCATAGTGCTCAGAGCCATTTGAACCATTCAACAACTATGTAATCTCTGATGCAAGGCATTGGGGTTGATGTCCGAGTCGATGAACAAAGGTAGCAAGTGGTAGACACATAACTTGTCTGGCTTCAACCAACTTAACGGCATGTGAGGCACTGTCCTGGTCAAATAGCCAGATGTTGCACATGTAACGAACATAAACATTGATCGTTAGCATGTCCGCCTCCGGTAGCTGAGTGGTCAGCGCGACAGAATGTTAATTCTAAAAGCCCGGGTTCGATTCCCGGCTGGGTCGTAGATTTTCTCCGGTCAGGAACTGGGTGTTGTGTTGTCCTAATCACCATCATTTCATCTCCATCGACGAGCAAGTCGCGTAAGTGGCGTCAAATCGAAAGACTTGCACCCGGCGAACGGGCTACCCGACGGGAGGCCCTAATCACACGACATTATTATATGGTTAGCTTTAACTGTCCGTTGTCCTGATTATTCATACCACACTGGATTACAGCGCAATAGTTGACATACGGTAGAAGGAGTGATCGCACAGTTTTATGTTTCAAATCCTGTGGAAATAAATTCCAAAGGCCACAGAGCAAGTATTTTCCGCGCAGTTGAGATGTTCACCCAAAGCCACACGCAAGTTCTTCATCGATTTTTTATCGGGAACTGGATTACCGAGGAAAGGAACAGAAAGTAAAGAGCGTTGTTTTCTTCATTATGAAGACTCGTTTGCTCAGCTCTCCATGCTACCCCATCCTGTGTCAGCCTATTAATTCCGAGCAACTACTGCAATCTATATTCTTCTGAATCTGCTTTCTGTAATCATTACTTAGTCTCCCTCTACGATCACTCCCCCCCCCCTCCCACTTCTCTCTCCACTGCTAAATTGGTGTTCACTTGATGTCTCATATCAACTGATCCCTTATTCTAGTCCAATTGTACCACAAGTTTCTTTGTCCCCCAGTTGTTTTCAGCACTTTCACGTTAGTTACATGATACTCCCTTATAATCTTTCGCATTCCTCTGTCGCACCACATTGAGCTGTGCGTGGCTCATGTTCCCGCCATAATGTATTTTACGCCTTGTTTTTAACGTACTTCCACCTCACTACGTTAATTTAAATTACTGGTGTCACTGAGTTGCTGCTTTGCCTAACCGTGAGCGGCGCTAGCAGCGCGTATCAATAAATCCCCTCTCGTAGTATCTTTGCTGGACTGATATTACTTCCCGGGTGTTGTCTGTCGTAAGCGAGTTCGGGTCGCGATTTCGGGCACTAGTCGGGGAGTTGTAATGCGGCACTAGTGCAATCGGGTTGGAGCTGTGAGGTCTGCGTCGACAGGGCTCGCCCGACCGTTGCCGCCACGCATCACTTGAGCTGGGCCACGGTCTTGGTGGATATTTGATCGGTCGTCCTACGGGACGACGCGTTTTGGGTCGCCGATCGTTCATGAGTCGGGTGTGTGTGTGTGTGTGCATCAACTCTTTGCGCGTGCTTAGTTGCTGTTGGGTATCGTTCATGTCTTCGTGCAAGTGTTCGTCAGCTTGTGTGTGTAGTTGGCGTTATTTGCACTAACTACTATTTTAGATGTTGTCGGCAGTCTGAGGGAGTCGGTCGGTTGGTGCGGACCAGGGAGGATCTCCGTGCGGTGCAGTCGGCTGGGTCCGTTGGCGGTACCTGTGCAGTG
This sequence comes from Schistocerca piceifrons, assembly GCF_021461385.2. Lineage (NCBI taxonomy): Eukaryota > Metazoa > Arthropoda > Insecta > Orthoptera > Acrididae > Schistocerca > Schistocerca piceifrons. The sequence goes on along the minus strand of NC_060141.1, from coordinate 599,282,864 downwards.
TTGGAGCGTGTGTGGAGCTGTCCGATCGCTACGAGCTTCGTGGCTCACCGCCCCAGGACGTCAAAGTTCAGAGATGTGTGAAGTACCCAAGCCAAGTCCGTTCATCTTGTGTCGTTCGTTTCGGTGGATAGCTGACGGGGAGCTTTTCCTGTTGGCAACACCGGGTGTTTTGTAGTGGTGAAACTGAGCCGCCGTGCGGTGGAATTAACTATATTGGTTCATTACAAGTGCACCAGAGGAATTATCTGCCTTGTGGCCGTTAGTGTCGTTGTCTGTACTGTCCTTTCCATGGGTATTTAAAGGTCTGTTGCTAATCTACACTACTGACCATTAAAATTGCTACACCACGAAGGTGACGTGCTACAGACCCGAAATTTAACCGACAGGAAGAGGATGCTGTGATATGCAAATGATTAGCTTTTCAGAGCATTCACACAAGGTTGGTGCCGGTGGCGACACCTACAACGTGTTGACATGACGAAAGTTTCCAACCAACCGATTACTCATACACAAACAGCAGTTGACCGGCTTTGCCTGGTGAAACGTTGTTGTGATGCCTCGTGTACGGAGGAGAAATGCGTACCATCACATTTCCGACTATGATAAAGGTCGGGTTGTAGCCTATCGCTATTGCGGTTTATCGTATCGTGACATTGCAGCTCGCGTTGGTCGAGATCCAATGACTGTTAGAAGAAAATGGAATAGGTGGGTTCAGGAGGGTAATAAGGAACGCCGTACTCGATCCCAACGGCCTCGTATCACTAGCAGTCGAGATGAGAGGCATCTTATCCGCATGGCTGTAACGGATCATGCAGCCACGTCCCGATCCCTGAGTCAACAGGGACAACAACCATCTGCACGAACAGTTCGACGACGTTTGCAGCAGCATGGACTGTCAGTTCGGAGACCATGGCTGCGGTTACCCCTGACGCTGCATCACAGACAGGAGCACCTGCGATGGTATACTCAACGACGAACGTGGGTGAACGGATGGCAAAACGTCATTTTTTCGGATGAATCCGGGTTCTGTTTATAGCATCATGATGGTCGCATCGTGTTTGGCGACATCGCGGTGAAGGCACATTGGAAGCGTGTGTTCGTCGTCGCCATACTGGCGTATCAGCCGGCGTGATGGTATGGGGTGCCATTGGTTACACGTCTCTGTCACCTCATGTTCGCATTGACGGCACTTTGAACAGTGGACGTTACATTTCAGATGTGTTACGACCCGTGGCTTTACCCTTCATTCGATCCCTGCGAAAACCTACATTTCAGCAGGATAATGCACGACCGCTTGTTGCAGGTCCTGTACGGGCCTTTCTGGATACAGATAAGGTTCGACTGCTGCCCTGGCCAGGACATTCTCCAGATCTCTCACCAATTGAAATCGTCTGGTCAATGGTGGCCGAGCAACTGGCTCGTCACAATACGCCAGTCACTACTCTTGATGAACTGTGGTATCGTGTTGAAGCTGCTTGGGCAGCTGCACCTGTACACACCATCCAAGCCAACTCTGACTCAATGCCCAAGCGTATCAAGGCCGTTATTACGGCCAGAGGTGGTTGTTATGGGTAATAATTTCTAAGGCTCTACGCACCCAAACTGCGTGCAAATGTAATCACATGCCAGTTCTAGTATAATATATTTGTCCAATGAATACCCGCTTATCATTTGCATTTCCTCTTGGTGTAGCAATTTTAATGGCCGTTAGTGTATTATAGACAAAGCTTTAAAAGAAGGGATTTTTTTATTTTGTTTTATGTAAATCAATTTCTGTTAATCTATTGTGGGCCTTCAGCCGCTTCAAAGGTTGTTCTTAAGTTATTGTCGTTGCGTTGCTTTTTCATTTAGTGTGCATTCAGCCATTAAAAATTTAAAGGTGGAGGTATTTTTGAATATTTGGAAAATGAACTGTGGGGCTTCCGCCGCTTAAAGCCTTATCCTCAAAGTTTCCCCTTAAGCGAAAACATTGCGGCCTTCTACCTTAAAAGATTATGGTAATATATTTTGAAGTGAAACTGACTGCAACCTGATTTGGCCCTTTCCACAATCCTAATCACCTGTTCTGCCCTGCGGGTTTAGCAGGCGTTTCACAGATCTCAAAAGCTGAAATTCTTTTCTTGTCGTATACTGTTTATCGTCCATGTTTCACTTCCACAAATGGTTACACTTCACACCAATACTATCAGAAGACACTTCCTGACACATAAATCTATACTTGATGTTATCAAATTTCTCTTCTTCAGGACTCTTTTCTTGCCATTGCCAATCTACATTTTTACATTTTCACTGCTTCGGCCATCATCAGTTCTTTTGCTGCCCAAATAGCAAACCCCATCAACTGTTTTAAGTAGCTCGTTTCCTAATCTAATGAGCCGCGTGGGGTAGCCGTGTAGTCTTGGGCGCCTCGCCACGGTTCGCGCGGGTTTTCCCCTCGGAGGTTCGAGTCTGCCCTGAGGCATGTCTGTGTGTGTTGTCCTTAGCGTAAGTTAGTTTAAGTTAGAGTAAATAGTGTGTAAGCCTAGTGGCCGATTACCTCAGCAGTTTTGGCCCAGAGATTTCAAAAAATTTCCTAATCTAACTCCGACAGCATCACCTGACTACTTTCGATTATCTTTGCTTTCGTCTGTTGGTGTTCATCTTATATCCGGCTCTCAAGACCCCTACTGCTCTTCCAAGTCCTTCGCTGTCTCTGAGATAATTGCAATATGATCGTCCAAACTCAAAGCTTTTATTTCTTCTCCCTGGACATTAATTCCTACTCCGAATATTCTTTGGGCACCTTTATTGTTTGCTCTGTGAACAGACTGAATAATGTCGGGGATAAGCTACAACCATGTTTCATTCCCGTCTAAATCATTGCTTCCCTTCCATGCCCCTCTACTCTAATAGCTGCTGTCTGACTGCTGTCTGGTTTCTTTGCAAGTTGTAAATAATCTTTCCCTCCCTTTTTTTACCCCTGTTACTCTCAGAATTTCAAATAGAGTATTCCAAACTACACTCTCAAAAGCTTTCTCTAAGTCTGCAAATGCTGTAAGCGGAGGTCTGTCTTCCTTAAGTAAACTTCTTTGAGAAGTCGTAGGGTCAGTGTTGCCGTTCTTGTTCCTTCATTTCTACGGAATCCAAACTTATCCTACCTGAGGTCGGCATCTATCAGATTTTCTATTCTTCTATAAGGAATTCGTGTTAGTATTTTGCAACCGTGATTTATTAAACTAACAACGCGGTAATATTCACACGTGTCACCACCCGATTTCTTTGGAATTAGAATTATTATATTCTTGTGGAAATCTGAGTGTATTTCCCGTCTTTCATACATCTTGCTCACGGAAGAGATTTGTCATAGCTGATCCTCCCAAAGTTATCAGTAGTTCAAACTGAATGTTGTCTGCACTCGGGGTCTTCTTTAGACTTACGTCTTACTTAGGTTTTTCAGTGCCCTGTTAAATTCTTCACGTAGTATCATGTCTCCCATCTCATCTTCATCTACGTCCTCTTCCATTTGTGTAATACTGCCCTCATGTACATCTCCCTCGTATAGACACTCTACGTGCTCTTTCCAACTTTCGGTTTTCCCTTCTTTGCTTAAGACCGGTTTTCCATGTGAGCTCGTGATATTCATGCGGATGGTGTTCTTTCCTGCAAACGCCATTTTAATTTTCCTATAGGAGGCATCTATCTTCCCCCTTGAGATGTGTGCTTCTAAATCCTTAAAATTCTTCTCTAGCCATTCCAATTTAGCAATTTCGCAATCTCATTTTTTAGACGATTGTATTCCATTCCGTCTGCTTCTTATACTGCATTTCTATATTTCCTCAAAAAATGGTTCAAATGGCTTTGAGCACTATGGGACTTAACTTCTGAGGTCATCTGTCTCCTAGAACTTTGAATTACTGAAAACTAACTAACCGAAGGACATCACCTACATCCAAGCCCGAGGTAGGATTCGAACCTGCGACCGTAGCGGTCGCGCGGTTCCAGACTGAGCACCTAAAACCGCTCGGCCACTCTGGCCGGCTATATTTCCTCCTTTAATTAAATTCAGTAGCTCTTGTGTTACACAAGGATTTCTACTAGGCCTTGTCCTTTTACCTATTTGATTCTCTGAACCCTTAACTATTTCATCTCTCGAGGCTACCCGTCGTCTTCTAGTGTATTCCTTTCCAATGTTTCAGTCAATCGTTACGTAGTGGTTCCTCTGAAACCCTCAACAACCTCTGGTTTCTTTATGTTATCCATGTTCTATCTTCCTATACTTTTTCAATTTTTCCAGTTTTAATCTACAGTTCATAACCAATAAATTGTGGCCAGAGTCCACATCAGTCCCCGGAAATGTCTTCTGAATACTCTATCTTACCAATATATAATCAATCTGAAACCTTCCAATGTCTCCAGAGGTTCTCCACCTATATAGCCTTCTTTCATGATTCTTGAACCAACTATCAGCAATGATTAAATTATGCTCTATGCGAAATTCTACGAGGCGGCTTCCTCCTTCACTCCTTTCCCCAGACCATATTTACCTACTATTTTTCCTTCTCTTCCTTTTTCTACTTTCGAGTTCCAGTCCTCGATCTCTATTAAATTTTCGTCTCCCTTAACTGTCTAAATGCTTTGTTTTATCACACATTTCTTTGGTATCTTCGTTACCTGCTGAGCAAGTTGACATATTAACTTGTACTTCTGTGAAGGGTGTGGTCGTCGCATCTATCTTGGTTACAATAACGTGATCAGTGTGCTGCTCGTGGTAGGTTAGGCGCATTCTTGTTATTCATTACTGGATCCTCACCTGCGTGACCACTTTTTAACTGTGTATATATAGCCCTGTATTCAACTGACCAAAAGTCCTTTCCTCTTGCGAACCAACTTCACTAATTCCAGCCATATCTAACTTTCAACCATACATTTCCCTTTTTAAATTTTCTAATATCCCTGCTTTATTAAGAGATCTTACATTCACGTTCCGATCCGTAGGACGCCAGTTTTGTTTCGCCTGATAACGACAGTCTCCTCAGTAGTCCCCGCCCAGATACGCGAGTGGGGGACTAGTTTACCTCCGGAATATTTTACCCAAGAGAATGCCATCATCATTTAACGATGCCCTCGAGAAAAATTACTGCTGTGGTTTCCACTTGCTTCCAGCCATCGCAGTTCCAGCACAGTAAGGTCATTTTGGTTGACGTTGGAAGGCCAGATCAGCCAGTCATACAGAATGGGAAGCGATAGTTCGAAGAATTCAGAAACTATATATTTCTGATAAGCTAGTTAAATTACTTGGGATTAATCCATTTCAATTTGCATCCGATTTGGTGCCCATTTTACCACTGAAGACAGATCATAATTGATCCGGAGAATTTCAAAAAAAAATTTTCAAATGTGTATGAATCTTATGGGACTTAACAGCTAAGGTCATCAGTCCCTAAGCTTACACACTACTTAACCTAAATTATCCTAAGGACAAACACACACACCCAAGCCCGAGGGAGGACTCGAACCTCCGCCGGGACCAGCCGCACAGTCAATGACTGCAGCGCCCTATACCGCTCGGCTAATCCCGCGCGGCAGGGACAATTGCAGAACTGATGTATTCCTGTTTGGCACTTCGATAAAGCTGTAGGACATCAATATAGAAATGATATTTTCTGGAGGAGAGCGTCCATGGCGTATCATTGGAATACAAGGGATCTGAAGTTGCTATTTACTAAAACCGGTAACAAAACATGTAAGATACAAACCTATCCCTGGATGCTATCAGCGTAGTAAAGTACACCGACGAAATAAAATCGCCACACCAAAGACGAGTTGAGCGATATATGCGAAAGTCCTGAACGATGATTTCTATTCAAATTTCGCACCAGTCACATAACAGAGCCGCTCGTAGTGCTACTACGAGGATTCAAATCAGGTTGTATCTGTCGTATGCGTTAGTTACCTTTGATAATGGATGCGATGAGTTGATGTTAAGTCAAGGAAGGCTTGTAAGACGACAAAGATATCTCACTGAGTTCGAACGAGTTCGTGTAATAAGATACGAGAAGAAAGCAGGTGGGATACTGCAGAACGGCTAGATTGAAACGTAGCCAATGTAAGTGACTGCTGGCAGCTGTGGTGACGACCGGGACCCATTACCGAGATCGAAAACCAGCCTGTTCTTCGTATGGCTCAGCAGCAGGCACCTAATGGTGCTCTTTAGGGATATGCCTGCCAGGATGAGGAGGGAATCCAATGTGTACTCTATGTGCGTACCGGAAGGAGTCGTTCCAGATGTAGAATGGGTGCTTCCGGATGCCACGAAGAGCACGAGGTGCAGCCATCTGGAGCCTATGGCTCATGTTGGTACTAACGGGGTGTCACTTTGAATTGGATGATATTCTCTCTGGTTTCGGGTGACTAGCTGAAGTAATAAAGACTGCCAATCTTGCTTGCGAGATGAAGGCGCAGCTCGACGTTTGTAAGAATTGACATAAGTGATTGTGGTCTTTTGATTAGAGGACCGAATGGAGGCTCAGACAGTTTACCCACTGTGTAGGTTGCAAATTCCTCGAGTTGCGCCACAGGGTGATGGGTTTCCAGGTTCCACTAAATAGGTCAGGAGTCGACTACACTCAGGGAGCGGGTACATGGGTAGTGGTGGCTGTGTGAAGGGAACTGGACGGTTTTTTAGATTAGTGGTCACGGTAAAGTGCTGCAGGGGCTTCAGTTTCTAAGGGTGCTGGACGGACACAGGAAGAGGCTAGAGATAGAAACAATCAATATTGTACCTGTAAACTGTTGGGAAAGAAACAGAGCTCCAAGAGCTAATAAGCACTGAATCTCAAATAGTTATAGCTACGAAAGGCTGGCTGAAGCTGGAAATAAGTTCAGCCCAAATTTTGACAAAGGACCAAACCATGTTCAGAAAAGATAGATTAACTTGAAGTCGGTGGTAGAAAGTTTATTGCAGTTGGAAGTCATTTACATTGTAGTTAAACTGAAATAGTTACTTCCTGTGAGTTAGTATAGGTAGAGGCTATACTCGACAACCAATATAAATTAACAATTGGTTCCTTTTAACAAACCCCCGACTCAGATGATGCAGTTGCTAAACAGTTCAAAGAAAACTTGATTGTCATTTCAAATTGGTATTTCACTCTTATAATTATAGTTGGTGGTTACTTCAATCCACTCTCGATTTCTTGGTGAAAATACATATGTAATGTTCCAGAATGAGATTTTAACTCTGCAGCGGAGATTAAAACAGTTTTAATCTGCCAGGAAGTTTCATATCAGCGCACACTCCGTTGCAGAGTGAAAATCTCATTCTGGAAACATCCCCTAGGCTGTGGCTAAGCCATGTCAGCTCTATATCCTTTCTTTCAGGAGTGCTAGTTCTGCAGGGTTCGCAGGAGAGCTTCTGTAAAGTTTGGAAGATAGGAGACGAGGTACTGGCAGAAGTAAAGCTTTGAGGACGGGGCTTGAGTCGTGCTTGGGTAGCTCAGTTGGTAGAGCACTAGCCCGCGAAAGGCAAAGGTCCCGAGTTTGAGTCTCGGCCTGGCACACAGTTTTAATCCGCCAGGAAGTTTCATATGTAATGTTGGTGATAGGCATAACACGTCGCACGAAATCATATTGAATGGATTCTCAAAAAAATTATTTTGAATAACTAGTTCAGGAGCACACTCGAAGTGTAAATGGTTGCGGAAAGTTACTTGGCTTCTTAACAACAAATAATTCCGACCAAGTAAGGAGCGTCGTGACAGATACAGGCATTAGTGACAGAACCGTTTAGGCTCATTGTATGTTTTTACATCCTTGCCTATTGGCACGATCAGTTAATGTAAGTTAATGTCTCTGAGGTCCGTGAGATTTTCTGGTCATTACATTAACTTGTTGCATTTTACTGTACGATTAACCTGTTATTCCTTTTCGTAACTCTTATTGTAAAATTCTTGTTGTTACACGTAAGGTTTGGTTAGGGCTAGGGGTCACGCTCACATTGAGCTTCTTGTCTTGGTCTGACTATTTTCATACGTTCTACGATTATTACGCATGTATTATATGCTTGCTTGTTTTCTCTCGGCCTTCTGAGCTGTTCGTAGCGTTTGGTGGCGCTGCTCCGAGATGTTACCTGTTACCCGCCCATCCACCGGGCGTAACCTGTCCGCGTCAGCTGTGTACGTGCGCGAGGGCGGCGCGTCGTTTCCCGTCTCACAGTAGCCTCCGACCCGTTACTCCCTCTTTGCTTGCTACGTCATCCCTCATAAGTTGAGGTTCTGTCTTGTTACCATTTGATCGTTAATTCACGCAGTAGTGCCCGTTGTTCTAAATCATCTTATTCAGACCTGTTCTGCCGTTCCTGACTTCCATGTTCCCCTGACTGAAGTTTGGTATTTAAAGTACTAGTTCTAATATTGATGTAAAGCTTAATTAGTTAAAAGGTAATTTCTTATCTTTCCACGTCAGTGTCTTGAATATGCCCAAGAGCCTTCCGTGATTGAGCAAATATGTTTACAGAACTATGTGATTCAACCTTGGCCAGTGTTATAAAAACTTATTTATTTATATTGAACCTGTTTGTGTGTTTTTTACCTGTAAATCTGAACTGAAGAATTTCCATTTTTAATGTATGTCTGAAAAATGCTCTATATTTATGGTGGTAACATGGAGCTAGAGAATTCAGAAGAAATGTGCTTTTAGCCAGGCAGCTCAATTATAAGACTTGTCTTTGCAATAAAATATTGTTGGACTCTTGTGAAGTGACAAATGACTTGAGATAAATGGCATGCACTTTTCCATGCCCGTTTAGCTGTTCCTTTATCCTGTCGTGTCCACTATCATTTCAGTGGACGCAGTGTTTTTGTAGCTAGAATGAATACCGTAACATCCAAACCCACCAGTAACAAACACAGAATACATCTATTCAAAAAAGCGGATAAAAATCCCCTTGACATGTTCCTATGAGAAATCTCCAGTCCTTCCAATCTATGTAAGCGTAGACCAGAAGGTGTTTAAATTGAAAGAAATAATATCTATGGAAGTTGATATATACCAAATAAATGAGTAAAAGATGGTACTGATACCACATGTTCCACAAAACAGATGAGAACACTATTGTGAAGCAACGAAAAAAGCATGCCAAATTTAAGAGAATGCAAAATTCCCATTATTGGCAAAGTTTTACAGAAGCTAGAAATCTAGCGTGAACTTCAACGCGAGATGGTTTTAATACTTTCCACAATGAAACTCTGTCTCGAAATCTAGCAGAAAACCCAAAGAGAATCCGGTCGTATATCAAGTACACCAATGGCAAGACACAATCAATGCCTTCCCTGCACGATAGCAATGGAAATACTATTGATGATTGCGATACTGAACGTGGTTTTCCGAAATTTCTTCGCAAAAGAAAACGAAGGAAATACTCCATAATTCTAATCAAGAAATATTGCCAACATGAGCAACTTCGAAGCAGATATCGCCGGTGTAGTGAAGCAGCTTTAACACTTAAAAATACAAGGCTTCTGGTCCAGATTGTATATCAGTCAGGTTTCTTTCAGAGTATGCTGATACAACAGCTTCATACTTAAGTCATATACAATCGCTCTCTCGTTGTAAGGTCCATACCCAGAAAGTGGAAAGTTGCACAACTAACAGGTGCACCAAAGAGGAAATATGGTTCAACTAGCTCTAAGCATTACGTAACTTAACATCTGAAGTCATCAGTCCACCAGACTTAGAACTACTTAAACCTAACTAACCTAAGGACGTCACACACATCCATGCCCGAGGCAGGATTCGAACCTGCGACCGTAGCAGCAGCGTGGTTCCGGACTGAAGCGCCTAGAACCGCTCGGCCACATAGGCTGGCGAAATATGAGTAATCCGCTGAATTAAAGTTAATTTGCGGTAGCATGTGGGAACATATACTGTGTTCGAATATTATGAATCGTTTCGAGGAAAACGATAGCCAATATGCATTCCGAAACACAACTAGCTGTTTGTTCTCACTAAGTAATGAGTGCTATCGACAGGATAGGATTCCTTATTTTTATATTTCCAGAAGGTTTTTGACACCGTTCCTCACAAGCGTCTTCTAATTAGATTGCATGTATATGGAGTATCGTCTCTGTTATGTGACTGGCTTCGTGATTTCCTGATATCTGACGTTCCCCATCAAGTGTTGTTGGCCCTCTTTGGTTCCTGATCTACATAAAGGATTTAGGATACAATCTCAGCAGTCCCTTTACTTTATTTGCAACAAATGATGTCATTTACCGTCATGATCAAAATTAAATGGAAAATGATTTAGACAAAATATCTGTATGGTACAAAAGTGGCAATTGACACTAAATCATGGAGAAGTGTGAAGCAATCCACATGAGCACTATAAAGAATCAGCTAAGTTTCAGTTGCACTGTAAGTCATACAAATATAATTATAATTAAGAATAACTTTAACTAAAACTATGACATAGATAATGTTGTGGGGAAAGCAAACCAAAGACTGCGATTTATCGTCAGAGCACTTAGAAAATGTAACAGATCTACTAAAGAGACTGCTTACACTACGCGGCTTCTTCTGTAGTACTGCTGTGCGGTGTAGGATCACCTTCAGACGTAATTGATGGCGGATAACGAAAAGGTTCAAAGAAGGGCAGCTCGTTTTGTATTATCGGCAAATACGGGAGGGAGTGTCATGAATGTGATACACGAAATTGTGTTGCAGCCATTAAAACAAAGATGTTTTTCGCTGCAACAGGACCTTCTCCTGAGTTTTCAGTCACTAACTTTCCCCTCACAGTGTCAATACATTTTGTTGGAGCCCACTTACATAAGAAGAAATGATCATCATAATAAAAATAAATCAGATACCGCGCGGGAAGATCTAAGTGTTCCTTTTCCGGAGCGCTGTTCCAAAGTGGAACGGTTGAGAGGCAATTTAAAGGTGGTGCATTGAACCCTCTGCCAGGCGCTTAATTGCGAATTGCAGAGTAATACTGTAGATGTAGATGTAGGTATAGACAAAGCCGCCATGTGGTGACAAACGAGAGATCATTGGGAGGGTGAGGGGGGGGGGGGGGGGGAGGCTGAGTGAAGGTCTGTCGTATTTTCTGATCAAAGACAGTGATCGCCGTCTGTTGGTTAGAAGGAGGTCAGTTGAGGATGTACAACCTACTTATCTGTGTTCTAGACACACTGGACTTTCAAAGGGAGCTGTGGTCTAGGATGCGACTTCGTGTGACGGCAGGAGCAGAGTCGTGGTTACTCAAAGTACTCTGACTGCAAAACTATACACTATGTGATGAAAAGTATCCGGACACCTGGCTGAAAACGACTTAAAAGTTCGTGACGCCCTCCATCGGTAACGCTGGAATTCAATATGGTGCTGGCCCAACCTTAGCCTTAATGACAGCTTCCACTCTCGCAGGCATACGTCCAATCATGTGCTGGAAGGTTTCTTGGGGAATGTCAGCCCATTCTTCACGGAGTGCTGCACTGAGGAGAGGTATCGATGTCAGTTGGTGAGGCCTGGCACGAAGTCAGCGTTCCAAAACATCCCAAAGATGTTCTATAGGATTCAGGTCACAACTCTGTGCAGGCCAGTCCATCACAGGGATGTTATTATCGTGTAACCACTCTGCCACAGGCCGTACGTTATGAACTGGTATTCGATCGTGTTGAATCATGTAATCACCATCCCCGAATTGCTCTTCAACAGTGAGAAGCAAGAAGGTGCTTAGAACATCAGTGTAAGCCTGTACTGTGATAGTCCCACGCAAAACAACAAGGAGTACAAGCCCCCTATATGAAAAACATAACCACACCATAACACAACAGCCTCTGAATTTTACAGTTGGCACTACACACGCTGGCAGAAAACGTTCACCGGGCATTTTCCATACCCACACTCTGCAATCGGATTGCCACATTGTGTGCCGTGATTAGTCGGTCCAGACAACGTTTTTCCACTGTTCAATCGTCCAATGTTTACGCTCCTTATACTAAGCGAGGCGTCGCTTGGCATTTACGGCGTGATGTGTGGCTTATGAGCAGCCGCTCGACCATGAAATCCAAGTTTTTTCACACCCCGTCTAACTGTCATTGTAGTTGCAGTGGATCCTGATGCAGTTTGGAATTCCTTTGTGATGGTGTGGATAAATGTCTAACTATTACACATTACAACCTCTTCAACTGTCGGCGGTCTTTGTCAATCAGCAGACGAGGTTAGCCTGTATGCTTTTGCGCCGCACGTGTCCCTTCACGTTTCCACTTCACTATCAAATCGGAAACAGTGGACCTAGGGATGTTTAAGAGTGTGAAAATCTCGCGTACAGACGTATGAAAGGGACACCCAATCACCTGACCACGTTCAAAGTCCGTTAGTTCCGCGGAGCGCCCTATCCTGCTCTCTCACGATGTTTAATGACTACTGGGGTCGCTGATATGGAGTACCTGGCAGTAGGTGGTAGCACAATGCACTTAACATTAAAAACGTATGTTTTTCAGCGTGCCCTTATACGTTTGATCACATAGTGTTCGTCAATTTGGTGATTCGACTGTAGTGCTGCGATTCATGTACTGAGTTCGATGGCAGGGGGGGGGGAGGGGGGGCGGGGTTTGCAACAAGATATGACTCTCTCAGATACCGCTGTTGTAACGCAACATCCTCCACATAGTGCCGACACGCTGCTTTGGCCTGCTCGGTACCAAATCTGTCTCCAACGGAGAACATACTTTATCATGAGGCGACACCACCAGCGTCGGCAAGTGCAACAGGTACGGAACTCCATCCTAAAAACTGTTATCCGGCACCTGTACAACACAGTGTATGCTCATTTGCATGCTTGCATTGAACATTCGGGGGTTATTAATTTGACATTTGAAGGCTCATCTCGCGCTGACCTCAACGTGTGATTTTGCAATGTTAATCACGTAAACGTGTTACCTACACAAGAGCGTTCCCGAAAGTTCTTTACTCTACATTAACTATTTTTTGATGTATCAATTTTTTTTGCTTCAGTGTAATTTCACTGTACTTTCCTTTCCTGCAGGCTAGTACGCCAACAAATTACCATAAATCTTTAAGCGAGAGATCGGAAGATAGTACAGGACTACATAGAACGAACTGGAAACGAGTAAATACGTACTCTCTCTCTTGATCTCCAGTATCAGTTCGGCGCCACGTGCCGCGCTGATCGGGCAGGGAGGATCCCAGGTGATACATCATATCCGCGCACGTGGAGCGGTGGTGGCAGGAAGGGGGGGACCAGGGGGAGCAGGGAGGTGGGGAAGGGTAGTTTATTGGCGGCTCGGCTCGGCGGCTGCTGCGATATTTACCGACCGCGCCAGCTACACCACGGCCCGGCGACTGAGCGGCCGAGATATTGGCAATAGCGCGCAGATTATCCGGCCAGCCCGCGCTCTGTTGTGTGAAGTATAGCCGCCATTAGTCTGCCGACTGCCGAGGTGAGGTGCCGGCGCAGACGGAAGTCCAGCTCCGCGACTGCCGCATCCGGATCTCAGTCTCTCCCCTCGCTCTCACTCTCCCATTCCCTCTCCCTCCCCTTCTCCCTATCCCTCTCCTTCTCTCACTTTATGTATGTGTGTGTGTGTGTGTGTGTGTGTGTGTGTGTGTGTTGTAGCAGTAGCCACGTTGGAGAAGATATGATAATAGCTAAAAGACTTTAAAATACAACATGAAAGTGTGAGTCACATAGCCAATGGCGGCATATTACTTCATTGCTACCATCCCAGAGCGAATTTCTTCTCTGCATTGAAATGGCGCTAATTTGAAACTTTCTTTGAGATCAAAACCGTGTGCGGATCGGGTAAGTGCTCTACCTACTGAGCCACCCAAGCACGACTGACGACCCGGTCGCAGGTTGGATTCCCCTTCCGGCACACAATTGTTATCTGCCAAAAAGTTCCAAGTAAGTACCCACTTCGCCCCGGAGCAAGACCTGTTCTTCCAAGAGTGCTAGACTTACAAGTTTCCCAGGAGAAATTCCGTGAAGTTTGGAATGTAGAGGCGGCTGGTTCCGGCGGAGGTTCGAATCCTCCCTCGGGCGTGTGTGTGTGTGTGTGTGTGTGTGTGAGTTTGTCCTTAGGACAATTTAGGTTAAGTAGTGTGTAAGCTTAGGGACTGATGACCTTAGAAGTTAAGTCCCATAAGATTTCACACACAGTTGAACTTTTTTTTCTTTTCTTTTTTTTTAATTTAGAGGATGAGGTACTGGCGGAAGTAAACCTGTGATGGAGAGTCGTGGGTCTTGCTTGGATTCCTCAGTATTCAGATCATAGCGATAGGCAAGGTCCCAGGTTTGAGTCCCTGTCCAGCAAACAGTTTTAACATTTCAGAAAATTTCAAACCTTCGCTCATTCTAGTGCCGAGTGGAAAGTACTTGAGGAAAAACTCAACTAGGCTGCGGCTAATCAATGTCTCTGCGGTATCCCTTCCTTCAGGAGTGCTAGCCCCTCCAGGAATTCAAGTGAACTGCTGAGGTGTACTGGCGGAAGTAAGGCTGTGTGGACAGGTCGCGAGTCGCTCCCGGAAACCTCATTCGAAATAACACTTGCTTGCGAAAGGCAGTTTCGAATCCGGGTTCGGTACACAATTTGAATATGCGTGTTGGGATAGCTTCCTTGTCTATTATGGACACAAGGGCCGATTTTCGGTTGAGGCGAAAGGGGATTTTTGATCGGCCTGAATATGACGCGCCGTTATTCCCTAATCCGCGTAAGGGGATGGTGGTCGGAGTCAACGACGCAGGGCTCAAGGCCGAGAAATTTTCCAGTGACGGCCAGGTTTTTCCAACACCCGCTGCAGAGAAACTTCTGTAAATTCTGGAAGGATATAACCTTTACAAAAGCGCTATAAATGGGAGCAGGTAATGGCCAGTTGAGATCCTACAGTCTGCAAGTGATTCTCACTTCTGGAAGCCTTAATAATGAATGGTTTCGTGAGCCGGTTAGGCATTTCGCGAAATCTAGGGATCAGCCCCGGTATAGGTGTTGTTGTGCGCTCTCTCAGGGAGACGAGGGCGGAAGAAGGGTGGACTACTAAAGTGGTACCTGGGGGTTGATGATAATATCTGTAATTCTTACTCCAGAAACTCCGTCTTCATTCAGCGTCGAAGCAAACATAAGCATGCGTCCTCGGCTCACTTTTTATGATATTTTATGTAACGGTAGTTTTACGTAGGACATGCCCATGTACTATGCCTAGCATGTTCTTGAAATTTCTTTTTGCGCTGTCACACGAAACACTGTGCAAAAGCACAAGGTTCTGTTACGTGAAGTGCGTAATGTACGTTATATATATATATATATATATATATATATATATATATATATATATATATATATATATCCATCTTATGTTAAAAATGTTATGCAGGTATGTCACGCGTGATTTTCAAAACAACATTGTGCTTATCACTCGTTCTCTGCTTAACAAATGCGAAACTACTAACGTAGTTTACCGAACCCGGTAGTCTAAATAAATACAGTACAAATATGATAGTGGCTTTTTGAATTTTTTGCTTCTGTTTTCATACAGGGTGTTTCAAAAATGACTGGTATATTTGAAACGGCAATAAAAACTAAACGAGCAGCGATAGAAATACACCGTTTGTTGCAATATGCTTGGGACAACAGTACATTTTCAGGCGGACAAACTTTCGAAATTACAGTAGTTACAATTTTCAACAACAGATGGCGCTGCAAGTGATGTGAAAGATATAGAAGACAAACCAGTCTGTGGGTGCGCCATTCTGTACGTCGTCTTTCTGCTGTAAGCGTGTGCTGTTCACAACGTGCAAGTGTGCTGTAGACAACATGGTTTATTCCTTAGAACAGAGGATTTTTCTGGTGTTGGAATTCCACCGCCTAGAACACAGTGTTGTTGCAACAATCAACGGAGGTTTAATGTAACCAAAGGACCGAAAAGTGATACAATAAGGGATCTGTTTGAAAAATTTCAATGGACTCGGAACGTGACGGATGAACGTGCTGGAAAGGTAGGGCGACCGCGTACGGCAACCACAGAGGGCAACGCGCAGCTAGTGCAGCAGGTGATCCAACAGCGGCCTCGGGTTTCCGTTCGCCGTGTTGCAGCTGCGGTCCAAATGACGCGAACGTCCACGTATCGTCTCATGCGCCAGAGTTTACACCTCTATCCATACAAAATTCAAACGCGGCAACCCCTCAGCGCCGCTACCATTGCTGCACGAGAGACATTCGCTAACGATATAGTGCACAGGATTGATGACGGCGATACGCATGTGGGCAGCATTTGGTTTACTGACGAAACGTATTTTTACCTGGACGGCTTCGTCAATAAACAGAACTGGCGCATATGAGGAACCGAAACGCCCTATGTTGCAGTCCCATCGTCCCTGCATCCTCAAAAAGTACTGGTCTGGGCCGCCATTTCTTCCGAAGGAATCATTGGCCCACTTTTCAGATCCGAAACGATTACTACATCACGCTATCTGGACATTCTTCGTGAATTTGTGGCGGTACAAACTGCCTTAGACGACACTGCGAACACCTCGTGGTTTATGCAAGATGGTGCCCGGCCACATCGCACGGCCGACGTCTTTAATATCCTGAATGAATATTTCGATGATCGTGTGATTGCTTTGGGCTATCCGAAACATACAGGAGGCGGCGTGGATTGGCCCCCCTATTCGCCAGACATGAATCCCTGTGACTTCTTTCTGTGGGGACACTTGAAAGACCAGAGACTACGCCATATTATTGCTACGCATGGTGGATATGTGGAAAATATCGTACTATGGAGTTTCCCAGACCGCAGCGCCATCTGTTGTTGAAAATTTTAACTACTGTAATTTCGAAAGTTTGTCTGCCTGAAAACGTACTGTTGTTCCAAGCATATTGCAACAAACGGTGTATTTATATCGCTGCTCGTTTAGTTTTTATTGCCGTTTCAAATATACCGGTCATTTTTGAAACACCCTGTATTTTCTTTTTTACCGTCAGCGTCCAAGTTTCGGAACCAGATACAAGCACGAGTACAGCCATAAACTTACAGAATTTTATTTCTGGTTCCTTACTGTTTTTCTTTCCAAAGCTCTTCTAATTGTTTATAACTAATGTCACATGCCAGACAATTGAAGTGAGACGCTTTCTCCAAAATTTTACCATTTATTATTATTTTTTATCTACTGGCGTGTTCCCTTTGAAACCCAATTTTTTTTCTTAATCGCAAAAAAGGCAAAACTGTATTGTACTACGTTTTATCTTAATCTGCATGCTGCTTCCTGTATAATCATCTGGTAATCAGCATACGACAAAGTATTTAATGCTATGCTTCATTGACAAAAGTGAAGGTAATTTCAGAAGTAGTCCAACCAAAGTCTTGTGGAGTCACTACCTTGGCTTATATTAATGATCGCTTGCATAATGTAGGTAGCTCTGTGAGGGTATTCACGAAATGTTGCAACAATGTAGAAAAATACGAGAAGACGTGTGCAGGATCGTCGATTTCTGCAGTGATTGGCAAGTTGACCCTGAACATAAATCAACGGAATGCACTGCTTTTCGATAACATTTCTAGTGAAAAATTATTGGAAACAGTAACTCCTGTAAAGTAAGTGGGAGTAACTTTTTGAAGCGAGCTGAAACGGAATGACGATAGGGAGAATCTTAAGGAAATGTATCTTAGGCATGAAAGAAATGGTTTACAGATAATTAGTTTGACCGATCACTGAGAATTTTCGACAGCAGGGGAGAGACAGTTCTGGGGCAGTGGTTGATGATATAAGTAAAACTGAAGAAACATCAAGACGTATTCATAGGATTTGTCGACCCGGAAAAAGTATTCTACAATCGAAAATGTTGCAAGACGTTTCAGAACCAAGAGCGAACAGTGAGACTGAAAGATAAAGAAGGAAGTGTCCGGATTAAAAAGTATGGAAAACGGGGCTGTTGGCTTTCACCCATACTGTTCAATCAACACACCGAAGAAGCAAAGACAGAAGTAAAAGAAACATTAAAATACAGGGAGATTAAAATTAAGTGCGAGAGGATGTCAATCATAAGATTCCCTGATGACATTGTTATCCTCAATGAAAGCGAAGAAAAATTATAGGTTATGTTTAATGGAATGAATTGAATTTTACTGAAAGTTTCATAATAGCAAAAGCTTGCAGTGTGTGACTTGCGTTCACTTTCAGGTAGAGTGGCTGTCACTTGAGATTTCTTGCAACTGGGAAAACATTCCAGTCCTGTCGTTGGCCTTTGATACAAGGATTGCAGCAAATAAGTTGTGTATAATAAATAACATTGGCTTGTACTTCTATTAATTGAGCAAGGAAAACCCAGAAACCTTTACAAAACAAACAGCGAAAAAGAAAAAAAAAGAAAAAGGAGGTGGACGCTCACCACCAGCTTTTAAGTGCTAACGAGTTGTTGATCTGTTAATGTGTAGGTCACGAGGCTATACAGCTTCGAGGCGGCAAACGGCCCTTCGTGTATGATACAGACTTTCTGAAGATTGTATCTACAAATGTGATTATTTGATATTTAATATGTTAATTGTACCAGATGAGACGCGCTTTGAAAGATCATTATTGTGCCGAAGCGCTGCAACGGAATACTTCCGTAGCACACAAGTTGTAACACTGAAAACATCGACTGCAGGATGGCTATACTTACTGGTTATGCAGTTTATTGTCATTTCATCATAAGCAAGTCGTAGCGAAAACGACGTATGTTCGACAGGTCTTTGAAACAACTTGTATTCATACCACGTACCCTATGAGAAAGAAAACACGTATTAACGCGATGCTTAATGCCATATAAAAGAATGCGGCTCCTATTTTCCAGCTTCCTACTTAAAACCATGTCGTATATCACTGGCTACGTTCCAATTCCTAACAAAAATCTGACATGCCAGTTTCTTTATTTCACGCTCTCCAGTGTAGTGGAACGTGGAATTCTACGCTGCAACGTCACCCTCTCTTCGTGTACGTCCGTTTTCGCGTCCCGTGAGAGGTAGGCTTTAGGTGCCATAAGGAAAAGGTGACAAAGGTCTTGGGATACCTCCTAATATCGTGTCGGACCTCCTCTGGCCCGGTGAAGTACAGTATCTCGACGTGGCATGGAATAAAAAGTCGTTGGAAGCACTTTGCAGCAATATCGAGCCTTGCTGCCTTTACAGACCTCTTCGGTAGCGTCCCCGGCGCAGGATTTGTCACATGAACCGTCGTCTCAATCACGTCCCACAAAAAGTTCATAGTTGTTTGAGAACATGAAATTAATGAATGGCTCCCAATAGTCTCCAAGTAGCCGATTGTAGACTATTCCAGTGAGTCATCGGTTCAACTGGACCTCAGGATCCAGTCCATTCCACGTAACCACAGCCCATATCGCTGTGGAGCCACCAGCAGCCTTGTTACAACGTCGGTCCACGGCTACACTCGGACCCTGCCATCAGCTGTTACCAACTGTAGTCAGGACTCGTCTAACCAGGCTACTATTTCCTAAGTCGTCTTGGGTCCAACCGATACGGTCACGAGCCCAGGAGAGGTGCTGCAGGCAACGTCACGCTGTTAGTTCGCATCGATCGTCTAGTGCCGTAGACCATGGCCAAATTTCGCCACACTGTCACAACGAATACATTCTTCGTATGTCGCACATAGATGTTTACGGTTATGTCATCTGTTAGAAGTGACAGCTCTGCGAAAACGCCGCTGCTCTCGGTCGTTAAGAGAAGGCTGTCAGCCACTGTTGTCGGTGGTGAGAGGTAATGTTTGAAATTTAGTATTCTCGGCAAACTCTTGACGCTGTTGCTCTCGGAATATTTGACTCCACAACGATTCCCGAAGTGAAATGTCCCATGTGTTTAGCTGAAACTCCATTCCGCATTCAAAGCCTTTTAATTCCCGTCGTACGGCCATAATCACATTAGAAATCTATTGACAAGAATCACAAACGGCTGTCCCGTCGATATATTACCTTTTTATATCTCGAGTACGCGATACTACAGCCATCTGTACGTGTGTATACCACTATGCGATGACTTTTGGGACCTCAAAGTACAACATTGAAAACATCAACTACATGAAAGCTTTACTCTCCGGTATGTAGACCTATGTCATTCTAATACGACAATTCCTAGCTAAACCAACGCGCCTTCCAGAGATCCTCAATTTTCCTATGCTTTGGAAGAGATTACATTCATTCATGTGAAGTACGCGCCACGACCTGTCTTCCTCGTGAGCCTCGAATTCCACGCTGTAACGTCACCAGCTCCTCTACGTGTTTTCACGTCCCATGAAAGGATGGCTTTTGGTGCCACGCAGAATTTAAATGTCGATATGTCGATGATTAAGTTTCATTGTGCTGAGAAATAAAAAGGAGCGATCTTGATTAAAAAAAAAAAAAAATCAGCAGCTGTGATCACGTAAAATAATTCTTCACTGAAGTGAAGTCAATCGGTTTCAGCGGACTTTGCCGTCATCTTCAGGTCTTAAAAATCTTTTTGTTGTGAAACGTTTCATTTTACATTGAAACCTCACGCCAAGGTGTCAAGTGGATGAAAATCAGCACATTATAAAAGACTTGTCATAACTAAAATATTTAAAAAACATAAAGCACCTTGCGCAAAAGGCCGTGTTTATAAGCCCTATGTATATTGCTCACATATGCTTGATCCATCACAGAAACATAGACCACTGCAGCACATCTCTTTACATAAGCTGGACATATTTTTAAATATAAAATACGTGTACTGTGCTTAAGTGGTGTAACAAGCACCTGTGAGCGATATACATGTGGACATGCCCATCTGCACAGGATGCTTTATGTTTATAACTATTTTAGTTATGACAAGCCCTTTTATAATGTGCTGATTTTTAACCGCTTGATAGCTCAACGTGCGGTTTCAGCGTAAAATGAACGCATTTTACAACAAAAATATTTTTAAGACGTGAACGTGACAGCAGAGTCTACGGAAACCGGTTGTCTTAAATAAAAAACACATTTTATGCCATCTAGGCTGTCGATTTTTTTTTAGCGAGTAAACCAGATCGCACCCCCACAAGGCTCAAAATGACAAAATTCCATCAAGCAACGGTCTGTTTTACTTGATAAAAGCTTTCTATAGCCAAGATCGGATAAATATTTTTTTATTCACAAGCAACCGGTTTCAACAGACTTTGCTATTATCTTCAGGTCTTGAGAAATTTATGTTACTAAATGTGTTAATTTTGAGTTGGTCCTACATGTCAGCTTAGTGTGAGGTCGCACTTGAAATGAACACATTTTATCACATAGATTTTTGAAGACAGGTTGGTGACAGCACAGTCTGTCAAATCCTGTTGCTTGTAAACAAAGAAATATGTATGCGATCTTGGCTTCGGAAAGTTTTCATCTGTCGATGATTCTCTATCCGAGATAAGATACTGCGCCCTCCCTGCCAAAGTATCCAGTCACATGGTGGGTTTCGAAGGTCACCAGCCGAATTATGCGCAGCTTTACCCCGGCCCTTCAGTAGCGTGACGCTGCTGGGATAGAGGACGCTTGCAGCCTGTTGACCCCAAGAAACGGCCCCTTATCTCGCGCAGCGATCGGGCCAGCTGCCAACTGCCCCGGGGCCTGAGCCGCCCGAGGGCTGAGCGACGCCACGGCGCGCGGTGGCCAGGCGCCATGCATATGCATGAGTCCGGCGGGGGCGGCCAGCGGGACAAGCCGCCCCACAGCACGCCACGGCGGCTTGACCGCCCCCCACCTCCGCCCCCGCCCGCTGGACAAAGCGACAGTCCGGGGGCTCAGCCGGTCTGTGCAGCCAGCAGCCATTACGGGAAGCCGCCACCACCGCCACTAATGACGCCGCAGCTGGCGGGGCCAATAAAAGTGTCGCACGTCCTGGCCGACGCTAATGAGACGCGCCGCCGGCCGGGATCCTCTCGCAGAATCCCAGCGGAGGAGCTCTCGCTTTCCGTTTACTTTTGGAGCCAGCGCAAACGGGCGCGAGGTGACAACGAGTAGCCCAACTTCACAAGTTTCCTCCAGTCTTCTTCTCCTCACATCCTGAGACGCGACACTAAATTCCGAGAAATTCGTCCCTCTGTCAGTGATACTTTTCTAATTACGTTCTCTATATTGACACTCTTCTTGTGAAGTTTGCCAATTAAGTTTCTGTCCAATACTATCTTGTATTTCCCCCTCTAACACTCCCGTTTCGTTGCCTGTAGGGTAACATAGAGGAATCCTCAAGGGGCTCATCTCCGAAACTGAACAGAAAGCGACGAAATTTTGGGGACTGGTAAACCATCTGAGGCCCATCGACGCCAAACTGATTAGGCGGAGACAGCGAAACGCTTCGTATATGCCTTAGCAGTGAGAGAACCGAGTTATGAAATATGCTGCCGGAAAAAAAGTAGTACACCCGGGCCGCGCGGGATTAGCGGAGAGGTCTGTGGTGCTGCAGTCATGGACTGTGCGCCTGGTCCCGGCGGAGGTTCGAGTCCTCCCTCGGGCATGGGTGTATGTTTTTGTCCGTAGGATAATTTAGGTTAAGTAGTGTGTAAGCTTAGGGACTGATGACCTTAGCAGTTAAGTCCCATAAGATTTCATTCACATTTGAACAGTACACCCAGAAAGAGGACGTAAATTTTGATCCGACGACGACGTGTAGCCGGCTGGGGTGGCCGAGCGGTTCTAGGCGCTACAGTCTGGAACCGCCTGACCGCTACGGTCGCAGGTTCGAATTCTGCCTCGGGCATGGATGTGTGTGATGTCCTTAGGTTAGTTGGGTTTAAGTAGTTCTAAGTTATAGGGGACTGATGACCTAACGAGTTAAGTACCACGTGGAAGATTGTAGATGTACTGATAATGGTTTCAACGTTGTCCGCCAACAGGTAGCGTAATGACTTAGTTACCAGAGCGCTATCCGTGTCTACCCTTTAATAGGAAATTCTCACAGCCAGAAGGCTCACTGCAAGGGTTGGAGTGCCCTAACTTGCAGTGACTGAGTTGCTAGATGCTACCCTTCTAGATTCGGAATTTGCTAGTCAAAACCGCTCTGTTATCGCATCGGACTGTCACTCATCGTCAGCATCTCTTTACAAAACTGTAGCCGTCTTGATATACGATGACCAAGTCTTCAGAACGAGGATTTCGCCCAGAACTGCTGCCACCACAAATACAATCGCAATATAAACAACACTACCTGCTACCTGGACAACAACATGGGGAACAAGACCTGTCGAACGCCCACAGAACCTGTTAACAACACGCCAGCACCATCAACGGCCTCGCCCAGACCACAGCAGCATCTCCATCACCGCCAACTCTCCCAGCACTAGCCACATCACCACCACCAGCGTAACCATCTCCAGCATCGTCAGCAACAGCAGCAGCCACACCAACATCAGGATCACTCCCAACGCCATCAGCTACAACAAGTACTCCGATACCTGCAGGTAAACATTCCCTAGCCCCACCCAGTTATCCCGTAATCTCCATTTCACACCCAGCCAAAAAGTGTCACTAGAACTAACAAAAGGTCGAGTACCAGTGACCGTCAGGGTGAAACTTAATGGACTCAACTAACTCTCCCTTATACTGAGGACATGCAGGTCGAAACCATTCCAGAACGGTAGCACCTTTCAGCTCAGTAGGTGTGACCCAAAATTCCTTAATCCAAAGACACTCCCAACTCACGTTCAACGCTACGTACAAGCAATTCAAATCCAGAAACTCACTCCTAGAAGATATTCCAAGATCATTAAAACTAATGATCCTCATTCCCATTCGTCCCTCTTACAAATGATTTCCACTTTTTGTGGAAATGCTGTCATTACAAGCCTTACAAATCCTCCAACTAAACAACCCCATACTACATGCTGAAACCTATCTTCGTAGCAGTGATCAAAATGGTGAGCTCAGAGAACACTGACGAAGAGATGGAATGTAAATTCAACTCGCAACCAGGAATCAATGTGCGTAAGGCACTTTGCATTGAAAGTAATAACAGACCTCGTTTCTTTGTACGAGTGCTCTCAGGATCACCTGACATCACTGTCACGCTTATAAAGCATATGGGCTTGATTTACCACGAAAGTATCGTGTAGAAGCATCTCGATCAACTACACAACCTTACAGATGTCAGCAATGCATCAAATATAATGACCATCTAACAGAACATAGCAGGAAACTACCCACATGTCCTCATTGCAAGAAAAACCACATTCCAAAACAATGCCCAAACCTAAACTTCCTACCTAGTGGCAACATCTGTGACAACCTCACTCCAGCCTCACCCCACTTATCCCACAAATCCATATCCAAGCACTCTCGCCAAAAGTCTGAACTCGTGATCCCCATAAATACAGTCGAGTAACCACTTCACACAAACAACTCCCTCTGTCTTCCACACACAATTGAACATATAATCTCTTTCATGATACCTATCCTGAAAAACATACATCCTTTTCAAAGATTCCACATCCTACAATAAATAACTCTCGCCAACCACACCATTGTCCATCTCGATATTTATGTCACATATTCCCAAAATCCCACCCATTTCATTCTCCATTGTCGTGAAGCTGTAGTCTAACCTACCTCTGAGATTCGTAGTTTTATTGAAAATGGCGCAGCAGACATACAATGTCCTTCACCGAAATATCCTCTCCCTCTGCTCTAATAAACATCTTCTTGTAGTGTTGGCAGAAGAGCCAACACTGTTTTTCTAGAGGAGGCCGAAATGCACGCGTTTAATTACACGCTGACTGGCGTGAGGTCTGGAACAGGACAATATCTTGAGAATTGCAAATAAAGTACGTAGATGATGTAATACTTAACTTTAATCCACAATTGTAGAACATCTCTCGTTACGGTACATGCTTCATAATATTATCAACTGCTATGGCGCCTTGCTAGGTCGTAGCAAATGACGTAGTTGAAGGCAATGCTAACTATCGTCTCGGCAAATGAGAGCGTATCGGTCAGTGTAGCTTCGCTAGCAAAGTCGGCTGTACAACTGGGGCGAGTGCTAGTAAGTCTCTCTAGACGTGCCGTATGGTGGCGCTCGGTCTGCTATCACTGACAGTGGCGACACGTGGGTCCGGCGTATACTAATGGACCGCGGCCGATATAAAGGCTACCACCTAGCAAGTGTGGTGCCTGGCGGTGACACCACACTTCTTATCCATACCCTCCAACAAGACGAAATCCATTCCCTCTTCCTCAACGAAATCTTTCTCCAACTCCATCATTCCATTCACATACCTACTTGCACCCTACATCACACTGACGATCCCCCTCCTATTGCTCGTTCTAGAGTGGCCATCGCCCATCTGCAAAGTGTCTCCTCAACTGCTCCTCAATGATCCAACTTAGAACTACATCCTCACATCTTTCTCATAAAAATAACATTAACCCTTGCTACTACCTACATTCGCCATAAGCGTCCCATCCCTTACGACTTCCTGTTACATGTTGAACAAACCTCTACTACATACATAACCGCAGCTGATCTTAACCTTCACACTCCTAAAACCGCTGAAAATTGTGGTGGCGTTGTTTATCAATATCCCCAATGGCCACAATATTCATTTCCCTGTTCACAGCTGCTTTGACACTGATACTATCCCTGATGCCATTATTGTCTCCCCTAACCATTTGAAGCACACCACAATGGAAGTCCCAGATCCAGCTAGGAGTGATCACCTTCCTCTCCTTCTGTCATACTGTGTAACCCAACCCACCCTGCACCACCCCTAATCATCCATCCTGACATTTTCAGAACTATTCCCATGTAGACTGGAATGCATACCACGCCCCAATTCATACCTTAATCGAAAGCCATGATTCTAAAATCCTGACGGTATCTAAAGCGAGGGTGACTTCTTACAATACATCGTCTCAGATGACATTTCCAACCATATCCCACTCCGAACTCTGTACTACCACTATTTTACTTTTCCTCCGCATGGTCTTGCCCTGCTCCAAGAATACTATTGTACATACAGAGAAGTCCTTCGTACTAGTGACTAAGACATAATTATACACCACCGACAGCTCCAGTTCCATAGTTGTAATTTCTTACAAGCCAAATGACATTGAGGCTGGAACATGACAAGCACTAAACTGACCAAAACACCTATAAACTCCACAGAGTGCTGGAAAGCATTCCATAGACTTTCTAGGAACAATCCCTCCCCGCCGGCCAGTGTGGCCGAGGGGTTCTAGCGCTTCAGTCTGGAACCGCGCGACCGCTATGTTCGCAGGTTCGAATCCTGCCTCGGGCATGGATGTGGGTTATGTCCTTAGGTTAGCTAGGTTTAAGTAGTTCTAAGTTCTAAGGTACTGATGACCTCAGATGTTAAGTTCCATACTGCTCAGAGGCACTTTTTGAATCCCTCCTCTACCTATCCCCCACATAACAACAGACCACTTCGAATAACCACATCAAAGCTAACCACTTAGCACCCTACCTGGAAGACACATTTGCCATCCCGCGTGATTCATACTTTGATTGCACAGTGGACCCTTATGTGTACGAAGGTACTAACACAACTATTCTACCTCACCCTTTCAAACTTCCAGTACTTACTCAGCACTCCACATACAGGAGTAAACATGCCAATAACAGCTGACAACATTACACACACATGTGCTAAAAAGCGAAGCACTGCGCCCAGTCATGGTACAACTAGGTATTGCCACTTCAAAGCATGTCGCACAGTTTATGACGAATCACTTGCCATCCTTTACAATAGCGTCCTGTATAAGAGTTATTACCCAGAGCTGCGGAAAACATCCAAAGTCCTCCTCTTCCTGAACCTGTTAAACCACCCTTGCATTCATCATCATATTGACTTATCATCCTTACTTCAGTATTGAGCAAAATCTCTGAAACTACTCTTACCCAACGAATCCATCAGCATCTTGCAACCCAACTACCCATTCCCAACACCCAATGTGACTTTCGTCCCAACTATTCCACAGATGACCAACTTCCATGCCTTACTTCTTCACCTTATCCACCTAATCTCTCAACACCTTAATAAACATAAATCCGACATATTTGTCTCTCTTGATATCCAGAAGGCCTTCGACTGGGCATGGCATTATGGACTGTTCTTCAGACTGCAGACCTATGTACTCCTAGTTAACTATGTCCCTCTTATGGCATCCTTCCGCGAACAACGTCCTGCATATGTCACAATTACCCATGTCGACTACAGCACTTTTCACACTGCTGCAATTGTGCCTCAAGGCTCTGTCCTCTCACCCCTCCTTTACATTTAGCTACAGACACTCCCCAACCACTACCCCCAGCATTCCTCCTGTAATGTGTTGATGACACTATGTACCTAGCCAATCATCATACCCTTCAATTCTACCAAACCTCCCTCCAATGTCACCCGTATATCGCAGTCAAGAGTTATAACAGCTCGAAAACTTCAGGTAAACCCCCAGTAAAGGCAAGACACAACCTTAGGCCGCACCAAGCGGCGATTCCGTCTTCCTGATTTCAGTCTTTCCGTCTACAGTCAATGCACCCCTATGATTAAAGTATTTAGACCAACTCTCGTCAGAAGACCAACAGGGAAAATACATGTCCTCACAATCCAACACAAAGCCTGAAACCCTCTAACATTACTGAAACTACTAACAGTCCGCACATCCTTCTGCCATCATCCTCACGTATAAATCCCAATACTACGTTAACGTTTCCTGGATCTCTCTCTCTCCTAAATTCTACGTCCCTAGAAATCCTGGAAAGACGTGCACTCAGCCTCGCCTTACGCATACGCCTACCTGCCGTAACACGCATCCAGTATCAACTCATCCAACTTCTTTTCTTCCTACAGTTCCTTCGGAAATGATACATTAATCACAAAACCCTGTCCACGTACCCAATTTCCCACCCACTAATAATCATTCCACGTACCCTGCTGCGCCACTATATCTCTATTCCACTTACCACGCGCCTCTATATCTTATCCATCCTCCGCTACCGGAATTTTAACCAGCTCCCACTCTCCGACGATGAAACCCATACCATCGTATAACCGCCTTTCCAGCCCTAATCACAACGCTCCACCTCATAACGTCCTCGTATTTTCACCTTCCCTCTTCATCTACCTTGCTTCTAGTAGCCACCTGCGGTTCTACAGGGCCCATAATCACACTCATCCTTGCACATTCATCATGACACATTTTTATTGTCTGGCCTAGCATCACCATTACACCATGGCGTCATCCACGTTGAAGTGTGACTTTAATTGACAGTAATCCAAAATCGTCAAACGAGTTTTAGAAACGCTCAGTATTTTCGTCTGTGTGTATTTCAAAAGTACTTGTTGACTGTCCTTAATGTGCACGTATGTATTTTTTACAAAATAACCTTTTATTGTCGACTTTCATATGTTTTTAACCATTTGTAAATACAGTTTGTGCAGCCTTTAGCTGAAGAGTGTTTCCTGTCCGTTGCCAGATCGCCCTTGTTATGAAAAATCGAAATAACGGTAAGGAAAAAAAAAACTAAAAGACTCACTGTGGTGCAAACGCGTGCAGCAAGCAAGCAACCATGCCACAGAGGAGTACTCACGCTTACTGCAGCCAAATGAGGGAGTTTGAAAGGTCAAATGGTACCCTTCCGATTGGTGGGATGGTGCTTACGGAGGATTGCCACACAAGCTGGACGTGCTGCATCAGCTGTAGAACGATGCTGATATCAGTGGTCATGTGAACACTCTCATAACCGTAGACGAGATTATGGACATCCATGCAGCATAGACGCCAGCCAGGATCGTCGTATTGTAAGACAGCAGTGGCAGATCATACAGCTACCACAGCACAGAAAAAAGTGCTTATGAGTCCAGACGTATGAACAAGAAACGTTGCGAATCAGTTACTAGCAGTCATACTACAGGCACGCACACCTCTAACATTACCGGCCAATTTCACTGACATCGATTTGCTGTAGAATCATGGAACATATTTTGTGTTCAGACATAATGACCTTTGTAGACTCTGAGAAGCTCATCTGCAGAAACCAGCACGGTTTTAGGAAACAGCGGTCATGCGAGACACAGCTGGCCCCATTTGTACATGATATACAACAGGCTCTATATACCGGCTCCCAGGTTGATGCCATATTTCTCGACTTTCGAAAGGCGTTCGACTCAGTTCCGCACTGTCGCTTGCTGCAAAAAGCGAGCGCTTACGGTCTATCCGATGACATATGCGGTTGGGTAGAAAGTTTCCTAACAGACAGGGAGCAGTATGTCGTCCTAAACGGGGTAACTTCAACAGAAACAAGCGTAACTTCAGGTGTACCCCAGGGCAGAATAATAGATCCTCAGCATTTTAAGATTTAAATAAACAATCTGATTGATGGTATTGACAGTGGCCTGAGACGGTATGCCGATGATGCTGTAGTCTATAGGAAAGTAGTTTCACGCGAAAGTTGTCAACAAATCAATGAGGATTTGCAGAAAATAAATGTGTGGTGTAATGATTGGCAGTTATCTCTCAATATTAGTAAGTGTAATTTACTGCGTATAACAAGGCGAAAATCCCCATTAATATACGAACACAAAATAAATGTCCAGTTTTTGGAAGCGGTAACGTCCGTCAAGTATCTGGGTGCGACTATTCGAAATGATCTCAAATGGAATGATTAGATTACACATGTAACGGGTAAGCCGAACTCTAGACTGCGGTTTATTGGTAGAATCCCGAAGCGATGCAGTCCTTCAACAAAGGAAATAGCTTACAATACTTTTGTGCGTCCAGTCTTGGAGTATTGGTCACCTGTATGGGACCCTTACCAATTGGGTCTGATTCAAGAGATTGAGAAGGTCCGAAGAAGAGCGGTAAGATTCGTGACTGGTACATTTAGCCATCGCGAGAGCGTTACAAATCTCATAGAAAGTTTGAAGTGGGACACACTTGCAGATAGACGACGCGCTAAACAGATGGGGCTGCTCACTTAATTCCGAAATCCGATCTTCACCGAGGATGTAGAGCATATATTATCACCACCAACTTTCAAATCGCGCAATGATCACCATTCAAAGATAAGGGAAATAAGAGCCCTTACTGAGGCGTTCAGACAGTCGTTTTTTCCTCGCGGGAACCGCGAGTGGAACATTGTGGTGGGGGGAATATGAATTTGGAGCGAATTGTGCCTTCCGCCACACACCGCTTGGTGGCTAGCAGAGTATATATGTAGATGAAGATGTAGATGTCTTCCGCTCACGTCACACCATCGATGTGCACGGCTAGTCTGGTGTCGTCAGAGCATCACTTGGAAGTTGGAATAACGTTCAGTAGTCTTCAGAAATGAAAGCAAATTCTGCTTGCAAGCAAGTGATGGTTGTTTGCACATACGACGTAGACGTGGTGAGCACTGACTTGTAGAGGCATTCGTCTGAGACTCACTGACCCAGCCCTTGTGTACTGGGGTGCGATAAGCTACAACACTCGTTCACCTTTGGTGTTTCTGGAGCGGACGCTACCAACGGTCGGACGTGCCGAATGTTGTTAAATGCGTTCTTTTGCCAATCTTGCAACACGAAGGTGATGGTTTGTTCCAATAGGATAATGCTCGTGAAACACAACGTGCTCTGCAAGGAGTACGGCAACTGCCCTGGCCACCACGATCTCCAGACATGTCTCAAAATCAAATACATGTGGGATATTCTGAGGCGAGAAGTGAGTTGTGCGACTCGTTTATAACTGTTACAGAACCAAGGGAACAGGTCGAGGTGGTGTGGCGTAACGATCCCCAAGACAGTATTCGACATATTTACGGTGGACTGGATACCAGAGTCAGTTCTTGCATTGCCGTCTGCGGAGGCTACACCGCTTACTAATATGCGTGTTACAGAATGGGTCGATGCCTGATATCCCAGAACCCCTAGTACTACTGATCTGTAAATGTAATCTTTCCATGTAATCCATATGTTCTGTTGCAACAAGAAATCTTCAGTGAATTGAAAACCTCTAAAAGAGTGAGCAATTTTTCTTTCCATTAGTTACACAGCGATTTGTGTGGGAACTAACATTGCATTTTTATGAATAATATGCTTGGTGAGCAACCTGTACATTAAATGTAGCTCCCAAAATGTGTCTCAGTAGACAAAAATTACCTTACATACTTACAGAATGAAAAATTAATGTAAATTTAGCAGAGCTTAGTGAGAGGGACGAGCTTGTCTCGTGGTGTTGGTCTTCACGAACGCCAACTGGTGGTAGATTTGTAGACGTGAGATCTTCCAACTGCTGGCTATTTCCGTCTACCTCCAGATGTGTCTCCACGTATTTATTTATCGTATAGCAACTACAACAGACATTGACAAGAACATAAAGTTTAAATTTTACATGTATATCTAGTTGCGTATTTACATATACCTTAGTTTTACATTTTGGCACATATTGTATGCACATTTTTAAATTGTGAAAATTACCAACTTAATATTACTAACTACTTTGACTGATACAATTGCAAGTTAAAAAAGGCAGATACATTTAATCATAGTTCAATATCTAATGAGTGAAGCCAACTAACAGCAGAGGGAGTAGCCTTAACAAAGTCACTAGACGGTCCAGGATACTTCCTTTGAGGACAGTCTGTAACAATATGTTGAACAGTTTGTTCTTGGGCCCCACAAACACAGGCTGTCTGTCCAGTGAAGCAGGTCCTGACCTCCTCACTTAGGTTCTGGGTGACATACAACATGACCTTCACTTAGAGGAGGTATACGTTCTCTACGTCTCGTATATAATTTGAAGGATTCTCATTAAGAGATGATACGGAACGAATCGAGTTACAGGAGGTGCATATCCGGCCAGGGTTAACATTAATGAACATAGCTGTATCGTAACATTAGTATGCAGACGGACAATAGGAAACCAGGCCAACCTACACCTGTGCGGTGTATCATTTGAATTCTATCTATTCAGTCTTTACAGTTTCTAACAGTAAATTTTGTACAAATTCAAACGGTTCTTTAATTTTGTCTTGAAGACGCCTAGCCAATGAGCTATGGGCATTACCCATTCCATTCACCACAGGACTAACCGGGTGACCCTGATGGTGGTCAAAACAAGGTAATACAAGGATATATTCCAGAGATGAACGGGGAGGCAACACCAATAAATAAGGTGTCCCTGAAGGATTTTTGAGCGTTTGAGTAATCAGCAGAGGCTCCAAGTTCAAGACCTGTTACATGCTTTACTGATGTATTGACCGCGAAATTGTGAATCATTTCTATTTTGGAATATAAAATAGAGCCCACAGATCAAGTTCAGGTTAGGGAGGTCCCTTATCGATTTCCACCACCGGGAGTAAAGTAACATTAAGAAGATGTGAGAGCAAGGGGCAGCTACGCTGCTAAAATCTCCTTACGTCTCGCTAATACTTTTAGTCCCTACGCTAGAGGGAAGATCTATACCAGTTGTAGATTATAGATAACCTAATAAAAATGCAGTTCTTAGATTTATTCCGCTTCCTGGTCTCCAGTCGTGTTTTGCCTGGCTCAAGGGTGCAGTGGTGTTTACAGTACTTTATTTGATCGGGGCTTATAGTTATATCCCTTAATATGAGTCCAGGGATGTCACTGCTTCCTGAACAGACTGGAATTTATTTGAATCTCTCAAGATGCCTTTGATATGGCGACGTGAGTGGCAGTCTTGCCACAACTCATAGATTCAATTTTTTCAGATACTGAAGCTGAGTTTGTGTTCCACTATCTTGACGAACTGGTTTTGTGTAGTGGGACTATAAAGGAACGTTGGTATCATTTGAACCAGGTCTTTCACAGATTATGTAGTGCTGCGTTGATAGATAATCCAGATTGCATCTAGATCGATTTAGTTATTGGGTTACATAGTATTGCCATAGGCCTATGGCTACCAAAGGCATTGCCAGTTTTATTGGCATGGCAAAACCTTTGAAGAAATTGGCTCTTCAGTTTGCTAAAAAAGGCAGCACTGCTGAATCATCTTACGCGAACAGGAAAGAAGGTTGAATGGCTCCATCACAAGAAGCTGCCTTCCAGGCTTTGAAAGGAGCATTGGTTTCTGTTCCAGGTTTATCGTTACACGAATTTGATAAAAAAAACTCTTTTACAGACACATACATGCGAGTCCAGCATACGAACTGTGTTGTTGCAGAAAGGACATCAAGGTAAACAACCAGCGTAAATGTCGAGGCGAATACGTGATATAAAGAGGAAATATCCCGCTTATGAGCTGAAGCCGTTGGCGGTTCCTTTTGATCCCACTGACTTTCATTATTATATTCAATATACCATCTTTCAGCTCGAGACTGCTAACCAGCCATTGAACTGGTTCCTGGGCATACCTAGGATGGCTGGCCAATAGTGCAATGGCCTATTCGAATATTGGCATTTACGGTTGGGATATTGCAGAGTAAGGGCACTAAAAACTGGTTTGCTAATGACCTTAGTAGACTGGTTAACCAGAAAAATACCGTGGAATAGGATATGCAAACCTTCTCATCCTGAGCAAGTTAATCTAATTTTAACAGACTTTCCATCACAGTACACAAGCATTAGGCAGAATCAAAACTAAGAAGTAGTCACTAAGGCCATTCAGGGTCGAGTAAATAGAGTGGAATTAATGCCCCCAGTCTTGACTTAAAGAATGAGTACTACGCTTTTACAGCGAAAGTTGATGGAAAGCTACCAACAGAGCTAATTTGTCTGTCTATACTTGAATAATTTCAAGAATGCCCAGGAGTGGACATCTTGGTTATTTAAGACCCCAGGGAGAAATTAACAGGAAGTTTGTTTGGAGATTTATGGGTAGGGATATTAAGGATGGAGTAAAAAACTGTCATGCTTAAGCTGTGAATAAGGTAGCGCAAAACTTTGATTTCGGGCATCCACTCCAGTAGGGGCCATCTTTGGAAAATTGTATGTGGAATTAGGACAGTTGCTCAGAACTCAAAATGATCATAAATACATTTTCGTCTGTGTCGACGCGTTATTCACATTCACTTAGTGGATTCACGCAGGGGATGCCACAGCACAACAAATATTTGCTGTGTTTGAGGCTAGTAAGTCTGTCTGTGATAACGCTACTTCCTTTTGCTCCCATTTCTTCAGGAATTTTTGTTTTGGTTTGGGCATTCTCCACATTATACCCACTCTTTACCAGCCAAACCACGACACACTCCAAAACAGTTAATTGGAGCCTTAGGGCATTCAGGCAGCACTGATTGTTCATCATCAGGATAGTCGAAGTGGAATCAGTCGTCACAGTGGCTCATAACAAGCTGGAAGTGACTGGTTAAATCTGCAAACTAGCCATGCTGTAGACAAATTTGGATTGCATGACAACGCACCTGGACGCTAATCAGTTCACACAGGATTCATAAGGATCGGAAATTTCAGAATTAAACAGTGCATACCATGGATCCTACGTGTTATAAACAAATTAGCAGATAAGGTTATTTCGGTACAATCAGAACAATCCAGCCTAAAGGGAACTGTTCAGCAGCTAATGGTAAAGTTAAGGAACTTAGCCATTGGACAGGAATTAAAATTAAAAGAATGAGTTAATGTACAGAGCCAAAACTTCTCTCATATGTTTACAAGATGGAACTCGAAGAAAGCAGCAGAGATTAACGATTCTAAATCAGAATTAGCTATTTAACTGGCTAGTACTAGAGCATCATCATAATAGATGTTTCAGGAAAAGCAAGTCCATCTTAACAGTGTTAAATTAAAACTACACCAATTAAGGACCTCCATGAGCTACTCAGCAATTCAGTTCTTCAAATTAATGGTATGTGGAGGGAGTTGTCCACTGTTGAAGAATTAGCGAATGAGACACCATCCTTTGACGCTAGGGCACGTGATAATTATTACAACTGGAATTGGTTTGAAAGAATTCATAGAGACAAAGTAGGTCATAATAACCCAGCACCTACCAGTATATCATATGGGATGGGGACAGCTCATCTTTACCATCTATTCTATTACAAGAAAGTTTATTGGAGCATAGGCAGTCAGAAGTCCTTTCAACTGATTAAAAAATCACACACCTAGTAGTTTTCATAACAACATTTAAACAAGTTTTACCTAGAACATGGAGTGATTTAAAAAAATACAGTTCACTACAGGATTTATCCAGGGTGTAGGAGCACTATGAGCATCATAAACTGAGAAAATGTTAAGAGAATCTTCCGTCAGTTCTTGGTAGAACAACATTATAATAAATGAAAAGCAAATGTTTGCTTTTGTTCTACAATACTACTTTTATTGTGTTAAACGGTTTTCACCTTACAAGGCCATCTTTAGATATTTACTGAGTACTGTCACCAAAGAACTTACAGTGTTTGCAAACAACATTGGAAAAGAAGTAACACATCTAGACTGAAGCAGAAACATACAGTAAATAACATCTTTGACAGTGTGGTGGTAATTCAATGAAGTATCTTCAGTTGTATACTGAGTATTGTCACCAAATAAGTTACAATGTTTGCAAGCAACACTGGAAGACAAGTAGCACATCTAGACATTCCATATAGACTGCAGATCCAATTGTTAATGCTTTCTTTTAACTGGTGCTTGTATTACTGTCCTTGTTTAACACCTCTTTAGTTGTCTCATCGAATGTTGTTTATATTTTACTTGGTTCATTTATTTAATGCGAACTGCTACATAGCCACAGTTTTCAATATAATGTTAATGTTAAAGTGCAATACCACCACATTCTCAAAGACTGTTATGTATATGTATATATATATATATATATATATATATATATATATATATTTATTTATTTATTTATTTATTTATATCTGTGTGTGTGTGTGTGTGTGTGTGCATATTGTAAGTTAATACTTCAGTGTAAAGATAAGTTAGTAGTTCATGTCTTTAGATGTTCATCACCATAAAGACAGTAATATTAGACCTACGTGGGATCTCAACTAATAAGGGTAGTACTGGCTCTAGTTCAAAGCTAGGAAGTTCCTGTTTCTATTATCTTAAGATTTTGGTTGTATTTTCTTTTCTTGTTAGTTGGTGTTACTATGGTGTAGGAATCGTACAAGCAGAGATTTCCAACTTTCAAAAGAAACGATGATGTTCTATGCCTTCAGTAAGTAGAGACAGTTTGTGACAATACATGACTGTACAGTTCTGGCCAAAATGTTCCACTCTTGTAAATACACTCCTGGAAATGGAAAAAAGAACACATTGACACCGGTGTGTCAGACCCACCATACTTGCTCCGGACACTGCGAGAGGGCTGTACAAGCAATGATCACACGCACGGCACAGCGGACACACCAGGAACCGCGGTGTTGGCCGTCGAATGGCGCTAGCTGCGCAGCATTTGTGCACCGCCGCCGTCAGTGTCAGCCAGTTTGCCGTGGCATACGGAGCTCCATCGCAGTCTTTAACACTGGTAGCATGCCGCGACAGCGTGGACGTGAACCGTATGTGCAGTTGACGGACTTTGAGCGAGGGCATATAGTGGGCATGCGGGAGGCCGGGTGGACGTACCGCCGAATTGCTCAACACGTGGGGCGTGAGGTCTCCACAGTACATCGATGTTGTCGCCAGTGGTCGGCGGAAGGTGCACGTGCCCGTCGACCTGGGACCGGACCGCAGCGACGCACGGATTCACGCCAAGACCGTAGGATCCTACGCAGTGCCGTAGGGGACCGCACCGCCACTTCCCAGCAAATTAGGGACACTGTTGCTCCTGGGGTATCGGCGAGGACCATTCGCAACCGTCTCCATGAAGCTGGGCTACGGTCCCGCACACCGTTAGGCCGTCTTCCGCTCACGCCCCAACATCGTGCAGCCCGCCTCCAGTGGTGTCGCGACAGGCGTGAATGGAGGGACGAATGGAGACGTGTCGTCTTCAGCGATGAGAGTCGCTTCTGCCTTGGTGCCAATGATGGTCGTATGCGTGTTTGGCGCCGTGCAGGTGAGCGCCACAATCAGGACTGCATACGACCGAGGCACACAGGGCCAACACCCGGCATCATGGTGTGGGGAGCGATCTCCTACACTGGCCGTACACCACTGGTGATCGTCGAGGGGACACTGAATAGTGCACGGTACATCCAAACCGTCATCGAACCCATCGTTCTACCATTCCTAGACCGGCAAGGGAACTTGCTGTTCCAACAGGACAATGCACGTCCACATGTATCCCGTGCCACCCAACGTGCTCTAGAAGGTGTAAGTCAACTACCCTGGCCAGCAAGATCTCCGGATCTGTCCCCCATGGAGCATGTTTGGGACTGGATGAAGCGTCGTCTCACGCGGTCTGCACGTCCAGCACGAACGCTGGTCCAACTGAGGCGCCAGGTGGAAATGGCATGGCAAGCCGTTCCACAGGACTACATCCAGCATCTCTACGATCGTCTCCATGGGGGAATAGCAGCCTGCATTGCTGCGAAAGGTGGATAAACACTGTACTAGTGCCGACATTGTGCATGCTCTGTTGCCTGTGTCTATGTGCCTGTGGTTCTGTCAGTGTGATCATGTGATGTATCTGACCCCAGGAATGTGTCAATAAAGTTTCCCCTTCCTGGGACAATGAATTCACGGTGTTCTTATTTCAATTTCCAGGAGTGTATATATGATTACTATGGGCCTAATCTCCTCTTTACTATGAACATTTGAAATAATGAGATTTTTTTGTTAAATACTTTAAAAATTACATGATCTATGTGGAGAATACTTAAAAATGTGCATTCGTAAAATACGAGATTGAAGACTCTGGTACTACAAGGATTACGTAGAAGTCGTTGAGTTTCAACTTTAAAAAAAATGAACGATTAATACATTCAGCACTCTACCTGTACACCATATGGACTGCCATGCATCGGCCATGTGGATGGCAGCAGTAACTAATACAGGAGCAGCTTGTCTGTCTGTCAAATGTGTTTTCCAGCACAGTACACAACTGGTGGCTGTAAGATACCTGTAGACTATAATAGTTAATATTTTGTCCACTACATGCAGCAGGAGTCGATTCACAGGTGTGCCCTAACTGAACATGTTGTAGGAACATCAGATACCAGCTGTCAGAACTATCATTAAAAACAGAAAGGGCCTGCCAATGGGATTCAAAATAAAGAGGCAGAAGCAAAATTAAATGTGTGTTATTTATTATTATTGTCTATCTACAAGTAGCAGGCACCAGCCAGAGAAGTATTTATACATTCAAAAGGACAAGATTTTCCAAGATCAATAAAGCAGAACACTGTCCTGGATTAGAACTAGGAGAAGACTGGTGTAGACAGTAACAATCATCCTTACAGCTACTATCCATTAAAAGGCAAAACAATGAAGTGTTAGAGAAATATTTTCACATTTTACTAATGTCGACTGTAAATGGTTTTATATTATACAAGACCAGGCAACAAGTCACCAGGCAAAAGTTATCTCTAGTGGGCTTTATAAAAAAATTAGCATAGACTTGGTAACTGGAAGAGGAGATATTCAATCATTGGAACCGACACCAACAACATGCTTAGATAGAAACGTTTTCACCATTATTGTGTAAATATACCACCCACTAACACCAAAGTATACCCCACACAATATTGTTAAATTTGCTCTGTGAATGGGAAGAAAGAGACAAGCAAGTGGATAAGGAAAGAAAGCAGATTGTGGTGCAAAGACTATAGTGTGGACTTTGTGTACCACAAAGTTTCCAGGACTACCAGTCAGAAGCATAAATTATCTGTAATCATTTATTGTCATAAAATATGAAATTAAGAAGCACTTCAGAAGTAATTTCTTTTAATTATACTTCTTATCTTCCTGAGCCAATGTATACATTTATCTGTGAGAGGAGACCAGTTTTGTCACGTTTTTGTTAATGCTAATGCACCAATAGTGATGCAGACACGTACACAGCAGTCACTAACAGTCTAAATATTTGCTGAAAAACAGTTGTGCAAAAAATTTCATAGTTTTTCCTATTTCCGAGTAAATTAACATCGAAGTTATCGAAACAGGCTGTTGCACTCGAAAATTCTACCCTTCAACACTCTTAATAGTATTTCAGAGTGCTTTTGACCATTATTTCTAGAAGCAAGGATTATCCCTAATCCATAAAATATAAAGTTTAAAATTATACTAGATGTGTGCCTCTTAGCTGCTTGAATATTATGTAATTATTCTTTAAATTTGCTATTAAATTCACATACACAGTAGAAAAGGATAAACAGCAGTGTTCAATGTGTTAAAGACACTCTCCAGAGTGATCTTAGCTAGTGTTGATTTTTACAAGAAGCCTCGTACATGAATGAATGACATTTGTGAAACTTGCTGTGGAATACAGAATGTGTCATACGTAACAGACAATAAATGAATCAATGTACAAAATATACAGGTCAATAGCCACTGATCAAACCGGTAAATTCTAACAAAAAGAAAACAGAGTCCCTAATGAAATCGTTGCTCGGTTTAATATACTGTTTAATTTACTGTTTGCATTCTCATGAGATTTTATGTATGTAATAACAAGAAAATTATTTCAAAACATCCTACTGAAAGTATTACATTAGGCCTACATGTTGCAGATGCAAATGTATAACATGTTGATGTTATCTGTATCTGATGAGCTGCCTGATGTCACTTAGAAAAGGAATCAGTCTATTCTGAGGCCCATAACCACCTATCACATCAACAGACTGAATGTCTGAATCCCTCTACAATGGGTCCCGATGTTGATGACTGACGTTTCCTTCCTGCCTGGAGTCCAATTCATTTTTTTCAATTTGGAAGATCATATGTTGAAACTTACCATTTAGATTACAGAAATTCGTGAAAAAAATTTCCTGTCACACATATTAACATGTAATTCTTTTATCGTACTCTAACATAAGAGAATGATTTTAGAAAGACCGTTATAATCTAAAGAGCTCTGGAGAATTTACTTATTTGCTCTTCTATAGAAAATATGAAACACAAAAATATACTAGTTCCTCAAAGTTAAAAATTGAATTCCAGTAACTGCAGTATTCAGCAGAATATCTGTGTTTTTACAAATCCTGTCTGAAGCGCAAAAACTTTGTCTAAAGCCATATATTTATACAAACTTCGAAAGAATTCAAATTCATTCCATGTTATATAAATTAAACATTTTATGTTTTATGCACCTCCTTAGCTATACACTTTTGTAATTGTGAATGATGTTAAAGTCTGAAGAATTTTGGTTCAGATGTCCTGTGGACTTGGGCTGAATAGGGGGCCAACATATCAAACATGATCATGAAGATTGGTAAAGTTACCCAGAGTTCAACTATACACTTTCAAATTATGTAGCGTAAATTTCGTCACATCTCTAACCAATTTAAAGATGTGATTACCATGCCACAGACGGACTATTAAAATAATGTTTGTTTCAAATCAACATTGTCTGCTCCAACAATTCTCTTACACTGAACATCGTGTGATCAATTATAATGTGCAAGAACTGATATTTACTGTATCATCCAAGACTTTTCATAACAATCGAAGTGAGTCATATCTAGCTGAATGCTGAAAGCCAGGTTACATTAATAAACGCTATCTTCACCATTCGAGGGTGTTTTGTAACGCTGCTTTTCGTGAAACAGCAAAGTAATATTCCTGCTTATGGATTTCTATGTAATAACTTTTGGTATCACTTCAGTTAAGACATTTCTGAACTTGTAACAGTTACGCTAAATGAACAGATAAAAACAATATTTATAAAAAGACAATGATGTTTTTAAAATTAATCTGTGTAATGTTTTCATCAGGTGCGAACGAGCTATCGTTAAGTACTTTAGGAAATGCATTTTATAATCAGCTCTTTTATTTGACCTATATACCACCTACAGATTTTGGTCATACACAATCATCACAGTATGTAAGGCAAAACAGATCAATTAAAAACATCTCGTTTTCCTTTTAAGCCGATACACCATCAATGTAAGAGCGAAGCAAAATAGCTATAATTAACGGACTTTGAAATACTAAGGAACTTTTCTCATTTTGGTGAGAGATGTTCAGTAGTATTTTTAAACCAATGCCACCCACACGGCAAGCAGGCACTCTGCCACACAAACATGTGGTCCATAGAACAAATGTAAAACTTCAAAATCGATTTTCTCGAGAAATTTTGAGAGCAGCATCGACTTGCTTTGCAGTATCGATATTTGGGCTCTGGAGTTCTCGTATCATAAACTCAAGAAATTACTAAAATCCAATTGGCATGTGGTGTCCTTGCAAGAGACATTCTAGTAGGTGGGTCAAAACTGGTGACACTGGCAGTGACTGAGAATAGGAATGGGAGAGTGGGAGAAAGAGGAACGTATTTGAGCACAAGTAACGAGGAGAGGGGAATGGCGAGGTACATGAGAAAGACAGACTCCGGCACGTTATCGTGACGTCGGCATCTCGGGCGACAGTGTAGATCGCTTGTGTGTCTTGTGTTAGTTGTCGAGTGAGTTTGTTTGCATTATGTGAGCGACGTTCTATAGTGTAAGTTCTTTTCAACCACGTTTGTTCAAATGTATATACTAAAATCATTCAATGCATATATAGTTTTTTAATAATGAAATAGATGTATGTGAAAGTGTAATAATTAGAAGTGTCCTTAGCTCTACCAAGTGTATTTTACTTAATCGTCTCATTTCTTTCAGTGTGAGTACTAAAATAAGTACACTGTATTGAGCAAGCCGCCAATACAGTAACTGTCCAAGTATGCACAAGGCTCAACAGCTCTTTCTGCTTTTGTACCGACAGTGTATGCAACATCAGTGTTTAGTGTAGAGTACTCCAGATAGAGTAGATGCTGTTATTAGCACATTGTAGTATTACAAATTAATTGTGACAGGTACATCGAAATCGTACAATAATTTTATTTCATTTTGTTTATAGATTTCGTGAAATATCTAAATGCCACGCAAGTGCAGTCTATTTGGATGCAGATCGAATTCTCAGTGCCATCCGATGAAAATAGCTGTAGTGTGTGACTTAGTCACATCCCAACGAATTTCACAAAACTAAAACAAACAGGTGTATGTGTGAAACATTTCGATTAATCACCAGTATTATGGATAAAGATGAACTAAAAGTGTTTCCAAGAAATTAACAGAAGACTCCTTGGCAACTATATTTCCAAACGCGCCATGCTATTGTTCTAAAACCGTCACAAAAGCAAAGAAGACAGCCTGTGGAAAGCCATTCAGGATAGTAGAGAAGCTTAAATGACGTAAGTTCACCTTTAGAGACCAGAAAAATTAGTAGTGATAAGTGATCAGTGATTAATGATAATAATGAACTGCATCTTCGTCTGTTGGGAGTTGATAGGGGAGTGCCTTGTGTCACTTCCTACATCACAACCAATTGTGATTTGAGTTACAGTTTAAACATTAATGCTGCCAGTAATCTCTTTGTTGATGCTTCTTCAGGTAACTCAAAGAGAATCAGTTCTGTAAACATTTTAGATTGCATTATGTGGCAAATGGAAAAAAGAAGATAGTAACAGATGTCAGAAGTAAGTTACTCTGCCATCCTGTCTCTGCAAACAATACCCAACTATTTTGAAAATAAATATATAAATTTTTTGTTGAACAACATGAACTGCCACAGATATAAAAACAATAGGCAATATGGTAACAAAACCATGAAATTAGCATATTGTTTATATGTGCATTCAGTCTCTCCTTACAATGCTGTGAGGAAATGTGATCTTACGTTCCTGTTACACTCTTGTACCTTGCAGAAGATTATTTTTAATTGACTACTAGTCAGTTCTTCACTTGAAAGTAGCAAGTATTTGAAAAATAGGATTCACTATTGAAAACAACATGAACTGTAGTGTCCCTTTTAATGGATGAGATTTATATGCAGTCACAGCTTTCATTTAAGAGTGGTGAAAGACATGGAAATAATAGTTTTGATGCTGAGACATGTGCTAAGGCAGGCCATTTTTTATGATTTCTTCTCTTGTATCCAAATATGTTGATGTAGTGGCTATTATACCTGTTACAGTATGACAGCTGAACAGTTAAAGTCTAACCAGTACCATTCTGCATATGATAGAAGAGATAGGATTCAAAGTTGTTAGACTCGTTCCTGATAACGTTGTGAACAGAATGGCTTTTGAACTCTTCAGTCCAAGCAAAGTGGTGCAGCCCAGTATTGTGAATCTCCTGAATTCTTCTAGATAGTTACTTTTTATGTTTGAGGCACTCCATATACTAAAATCTCTGAGGAATAACTGGGAGTCAAAGAGAAATGTGAATAAGTCACTGCATTTTTCTGACAAGAAAAACTATTTTTGTCACCAGAATATAGTTAACTACAACTACTTTAAAAAAAACTCGTTAGTTAAGTATGGTTACATACTTTCATCCAAAGTTTTTTGTCCATCTTCCATACAAAAGCAGAATGTAAAATTAGCTTAAAGTCTTTCCAATGAAAATAATGTAGTTGCATTCAAACATGTAACAAAAGATATGCCTGACACATCTAGAGAGATAAAACAGACTGCTGTTTTCCTTCAGACTTTAGTGCACTACTGCAAAATTTTTAATATTATAAGTGCGTTTGAAGGCGAAAGGTTCCGTGATCGATAGACAAGCTATTGCTACTGGTAATCAGATTAAGACACACTTCATTGGCTAAAAATCTGGAGATATCTGTCCTATAAAATGTTGCCCTTTCACCACAGATTTTTCAATCTTGGATTTTAAGCATACAATCCTTTCTTGAAGTAATACCATATTTATTTGACAAACATGGGTTGAATGACATTCTCATAGAGAAATTTCAACCTGATAATTTAGAGATTCAATTTGGGTCATACCATCAAGTGTCTGGTGCCAATTATTACATGAATTACGTTCAGGTATTAGAAGATGGAAGAAAACTTAGATTTAAGAACGATGTAGTGTATGCTGCTCACAGTGACACCATACAGCTGAAAACATGGATTCCTGTGCAACAGAACGAAAATATGAATGTTGATATACATATGTTTGCAGATATATTGAGAGTTTCAAAATAGAAGAGATTCCTCATGATACCTTACCCATACTGACCTGCATAGGAGGTTATGTGGTTAGGAAAGTCTTAAAGAAGTCAAAATGTGAATGGTTGCAGCTGGTGGAAGAAACTGAAGTAGACCCTTTGTATGACTTTGTTAAAGACTGTAA
Organism: Schistocerca piceifrons; assembly: GCF_021461385.2. Classification (NCBI taxonomy): domain Eukaryota; kingdom Metazoa; phylum Arthropoda; class Insecta; order Orthoptera; family Acrididae; genus Schistocerca; species Schistocerca piceifrons. Next base: position 599,238,707 of record NC_060141.1, on the reverse strand, counting down.
CAGAGGCAGAATAATTTTTCCCTCTGAGGATGCAGTATTTACTGTGGCTCTGGCATGGCAAAGAGTTTCTTCACTCCTGAATAATAATCTGCAGCAGTTCATGATGTGTGGGAAATAGCTTTTGTTGCACATAATATACGTTACAGAGGATTAATGGTCTCTAAGGTCATTGATGCTAGAAGCAAATGTGTGTTGCATAACACCCTGTTAAACAAATTAGAGAATATTTCCCTATATTCAATGAAGATTCTTCTTAATAATATTGAGAAGCTTTATAACGATAAAAGAACAGATTTCAATGTTAGTTGCTGAAAAATTTAAAAAAATTAAGTCTGTTCTACACACATGATGCAAAATTGTATAACATACAATTGTTACCATTACATATTAAATAAATATAGTTATTTACTTTTTATTCATATTTTATTATACATCTATAGTTCTATTGAATCTGGAATGTGACATTGCATTTACTGATGATTTATTTTAAAGTTATGTGTCTTAGTGTGTGTGTGTGTGTGTGTGTGTGTGTGTGTGTGTGTGTGTGTGTGTGTGTGTGTGTGTGTGTGTGTGTGAGATTGTGTTTTTAAAAGAGATTAAGTTCTACCCATGCAACAAATTTAATCATTTGAGCTTCCTTGAATACTTCTGCCTCTGTTCCTTACAGAGAACGCAGATCATCTTCTAAAACCTTATGTACTCTTTCAGTGATGAATAAATTCATTATAAACACTGTACACTGGTGTAATCTCTGATATAGGTTATTATTCTAAGGAAGTTCAGTAAAATGTGACTTAAAATAATTTGCCATTTCCTCCAAGCTGAAACTGACTTAGACATTTTGTTTCCTGCTCTTGATTTTGAATGATTATTCTTTAAATACAGTGTCACTTTGATTCTGGTGTACGAGCCAGCAGCTACTGTGTATATTTCTTTTGTCTTAGCAGTTTATCTGATGACACATCATAAACATTTAAGTGTTTTTTTTTTTTTTTTTCTTTTTTACCAAGGTGAGTGGACAGTTGATATCCTGAAGTGATAGTATTGTACTGCAATTCTCATCTGTAATTTATGAACAAGCAGTAACTTCGTCAGGAATTTCCCACCACACTTAATTACTGTAAAGGGAGTTAACTACCAACCCCTGATACAATTTGATCTTTTACATACAGGACTGAAGTGTTAAAAAATGCGGGGTATCACAGAATTTAAGTTGCTTGTTGTTCAGTTTTGTGAATCAGGAAACTAAGCTGAAACTCCAGATTTACATAAGAAATTATAAAATCTCTGTAACCCAATTTCTTTCCAAATTGATCTACTCTGAATGACAAATGTGGTGTCAGACACATGATCCCTTGCTTCATCCCAGTAGCTCCAGTTCATGTACCTGAAGCTGCGAATGAAGAATCGATTTATTACAGTACTGTTCTACTTCTTTGATGGTTGGTATAATATTTTCTTTATGAGATTTGGTGACTCCTCTCTTGTTGGTTTATAAATTCTGACTTATAGTGCACAATCTATGCTGTAATCGTTGCATTTATAGTTAAATGATAAATGATGTTCATACTAAAGGTGAGAGATGTAATTTGGTTCAAATTTACGTCATGCAGCTAATATTTAATGTAAAACGAATGAATGGCGTTCACAGTGAGAATCTTTTCAAAGATATGCAAAAGTGTTAATTTATTTTGCATTTTTATGTAGGGAAAATTCAGAAGTCCAGACCCTTCAGTAATTTGTCATGTGTGTGCCATGTACAATTAAACGAAAAAGCGTTGCAAAAGGATTATCAGTTGTATGAGGCACTACATGTAGTATGAAATAAGGATTCTTTAACAGGAGGGACTGAAAACTAAGAACGTGTGATTATATCATTTATGTTGAGTGCGTACGTTAAGTTACACTACCCTGGAAAGTTATGTTCCGTTGCAGCACTAGTAATCGGCCAGAGTCCAAAATAGTAGAAACTGGTTCAAGATGCATTTCTCTTGTGTACGTAATCAGCTAACTACGTGTCAAGAGATTTAGAATGCCATTCGTCTGATGAGCTGAGGCAGTGAGCTAAGGCCTACCCTAGTCACGTGACAGTCAGATTGTGACGTATGTGCCTTGTCCTGTCTTTTCCGTCGGCCACTGGGAATGGGAGGTGACGTGTTGCACCTGAAAGAAGATGAGGTATTTGCTTCACTGTTTGACAGTTGTCATATACATTCTTTACTTAGAGAAATGTCATGAGGATAACTTAAGAAAGGGCTTCAGCTTCCTCTTAAATGCTAATAGCGTGTAATGAGCAGTGTAACTTGCTCCAAAGACACATAGCAGCAACAGACAATCAGTTGGCGATTGCTTTTGTTCTGTGGACGGGCACAGCTAAGGCTTCAAGCAAGTGGAGACTTATGTATTGCGGTTATGATGAGACGACAAATATTTGATCTCTGAATCGAGTTATCTGTCAGGTTCCTTTGATGAATAAACAAACTTTTTCTGTCTTAAAACTCAGAGAATATAAGTTAATGTATATTTAAAACTTGGCTGAGTGTCATGCATGGAGAACAACAGATGTTAACCAATCTGATTTTCATAACACTTCCAGTTGTTTGTCAGCCTTCCAGAGACGAAGTAGGCCTGCCTACTGGACGAAAGATGTAGTATCAGTAGTGATATTTCTGAAGCTAGGAAGTCTTTCGGTATCAGTAACTCTAGCATCTTCGTTACGTTGGTCAGAGAGAAGGTAACGGAGAGTTTCGGTGGCACGGAAGTGCGGGCACAAATTTGGGGTGAGCAAACACTAGACGAGAGGACCTACTCTTAATTATGTGTGCTGTAATCAAAAGGAAAAGTAATCTTCATTTTTCTTGTACGTGTTTCACGAAATGCCTGTTGATTTAGCCTATTACTTCCTTTACCCGTTAATAACGAACAAATATTCTGGTCATATTATAACAGATCTGTTGGTCTTACCAACCTTATTATGCATACCAAACGATCGGTACTTGGCGCACGTGTTTGGACTCACATTAGCAAAAAGCGACACGAATCTTCAAAGAGTACACTCACTATGGGACGACCACCAAGAAGTGAATGATAGCACGAAATGACTCCTACGATATACGAGGGCATTTCGAAAAGTAAAGATACAATGGCTCGCAGTCCCAAAATAGTTTATGCCCGTGTATCGACATGTCCCCTGTCTACTATCACTGTCAGCTGCACAGTGAAATTGCTCTGCATTGTTGCTGTTCCATTCATCGGCCACTCAAGTTTACAATTTTTCATTTTCTGTCGATTGCTGTGTGAATATGAATTTGAACCAATTTGCGTAACTGCTTCGTGCTGCTTCGTAATTTTTGTCTTAGAGTGTATATCAGTCAACAAATACGATTCTCAGAGAAGCTGCACTGGGTGGCCAGGAGATATAGCAAACACGTATTATGATTCTGTAAATCACGGTCAATCTTCAGATGAACTCTGAGGTTCTCGTGTGTGTGGCAGCATTGACACACCACGAGATTTGACGAGTGACATATTCATCATGATTTGACGATGTCTTCTCAAGAAGACGATGAGTATGTCTATCAGTTCTGCCATCCGGCTCGAAACCTTAGAGCTTTTCATTATAGTTTCAGGAAGTGTAAATTCCGACAGTGCCTATAGGGAGATGTAATTCTAACAGTCATGGGGGCTGGAATGCAGTTGTAGGAGAAGGAGTAGAAGAAAGGGATACAGGAGAATATGGGCTTGGTGGTACAAATGAGTTCTGTAATAAATTACAGCTAGTAATAGCGAATACTCTATTGGCTCTGAGCACTATGGTACTTAACATCTGAGGTCATCAGTCCCCTAGAACTTAGAACTACTTAAACCTAACTAACCTAAGGACATCACACACATCCATACCCGAGGCAGGATTCGAACCTGCGACCGGAGCAGTCACGGGGTTCCGGACTGAAGCGCCTAGAGCCGCACGGCCACCGCGGCCGGCGAATACTCTATTCAAGAACCACATGAGGAGCGGGTATACTTGGAAAAGGCAGAGTGATACGGAAAGATTTCGGTTACATTACGTCAGACAGAGATTCCGAAATCAGATACTGGAATGTAAAGCGTTCCCAGGAGCAGAGACAGACTCAGATCACAATGTAGTAGTGATGAAGAGTAGACTGAAGTTTAAGAGATTAGTCAGAAGAGTCAATACGCAAAGGATTGAGATACGGAAGTACTAAGGGATGACCAGATACGCTTGAACTTCTCTTAGGTTATGGATACAACAATTAGGAATAGCTCAGTATGCAGTACTGTTGAAGAGGAGTGGACGTCTCTAAAAAGGGCAGTCACGGAAGTTGGAAAGAAAAACATATGTACAAATAAGGTAACTAAGAAGAAACCATGGGTAACAAGAGAAATACTTCTGTTGATCGATGAAAGAAGGAATTACAAAAATGTTCTGTGAAATTCAGAATACAGAGATACAAGTCGCTGAGGAATCAAATAAACAGGAAGTACAGGAAAGCTAAGATTAAATGGCTGCATGAAAAGTGCGAAAATATCGAAAAAGAAATGATTGTCGGAAAGACTGGCTCGGTATATAGGAAAGACAAAACAACCCTCTGTGACATTGACATCAAGGGTGGTAACATTAAGAGTGCGACGGGAATTCCACTGTTAAATGCAGAGGAGAGAATGCATAGAAAGTGTCTGTGAGGCGGAACATATTTCTTATGTGATCGAACAAGAAACAGGAGTCTGTTTAAAAAGAGACAGGGGGGGGGGGGGGGGCCGGGATCCAGTATTAGAATCAGAATCTAAGAGTGCTTTGGAAGGCTTCAATTCAAATATGGGAGAAGGGATGGATAACATTTAGCATGTCGAAAATGATTGTGGTAAGTGGCAACAAAACGACAATTCACGTTCGTGAGTAGAATGCATGAATCTAGTGACATACAATCTGACTTTCGGGAAAATTGACTTTCGGCTTAAGGAAAGCTAAAGGCAGAGAGGCAATTCTGATACTGCAGTTGATAATAGAAGCAAGACTAAAGAAAAATTATGACACGGTCATTTCATTTGTCGACCTGGAAAAAGCGCTCGAGAAACGTAGGGGGAAGCTACAGGGAGAGACAGGTAGTATACAATATGTACAAGAGCTTTCCAAGGCATTCTTAAATTCTGATTCTAATACTGAACGACCAAGAACGAAGTGCTCGGATTAAAAAGGATGTAACACAGAGATGTAGTCTTTCGCCCTACTGTTCAATCTATACATCGAAGAAACAATGGTGGAAGTAAGAGAAAGGTTCTGGAGCGAAATTAAAATTCAAGGTGAGAGCGTATCAATGACACGATTCGATAATGCCATTGATATCCAGAGTGAAAGAGAAGCAGAATTACGACTGGAATAAAAAGTCTAAAGACTACAGACTATGGACTGAGAGTAAATCGAGGAAACACGAAAGTAATGAGAAGAAGCAGAAATGAGAACAGCGAGAAACTTCACATCAGGACTGATTGTCACGAAGCAGATGAAGTTAAGGAATTCTGCTTCCCAGGCAGCAAAATAATGTATGACGGACCGAGCAAGGAGGACATCAACAGCAGACTATCACTGGAAAAAAGGACATTCTTGGCCAAGAAAAGTCTACTAGTATCAAACATAGGCCTTATTTTGAGAAAGAGATTTATGAGAATATACGCTGTGAGAACAGCATTTTATGGTAGTGAAACATGTCCTGTGGGAAAACCGGAATAGAGGAGAATCGAAGCATTTGATATGTAGTGCTACAAATCAATGTTGAACATGAGGTGGACTGACACTTCTTGGTAGATTAAAACTGTGTGCCGGACCGAGACTCGAACTCGATGTAGAGATTGAACACTAAGGGTGAAGGATTACGTTCATGTCTTACACCGTTTTTAATCCGAATTCACCGTCCTTGATCGTACAGTCTTATTATTCCCTCTTTGCTGTGATGCATATCGTATATTATCCGTCTCTCCCCGTAGCTTACCCCTATTTTTATCGAAACTTTGAACATCTTGCACCATTTTACATTGACGAAGGCGTATCCAAGGTCGACAAATGCGTCGAACGTGTCTAGATTTTTCTTTAGTCTCTCTTCCATTATCAACCGCAAATTCAGAATTGCCTCACTGCTGCCTTTACCTTTCCTAAAGCCAAACTGATCGTCATCTAATATATCCTCAATTTTCTTTTCGATTCTTCTGTATATTATTCCAGTGAGCAACTTCGATACATGAGCTTTTAACCAGATTTTGCGATAATTGTCGTACAGCTGTTGCAGTCTTCGGAATTGTGTGAATGATATTTTCCCGAAATTCAGATGGTATGTCGCCACCAGACTCATACGTTCTACTCACCAACGTGAATAGTCGTTTAATTGCCACTACCCCCATATGACTTCAGAAATTCTGATTAAATTCTGCCATATCGCTCGTAAGTCCGCTTAAATTCGGATTCTAGTACAGGGCCCTTATCTCCTCTAAATCGACTCCTGTCTCTTCTATCACATCAGCCACATCTTCCCCCTCATAGAGACCTTCAATGTACTCATTCCATCGATGCGCTCTCTCCTCTGCATTTAACAGTGAAATTCCCGTTGCACTCCTAACATTAGTATCCTTGCTTTTCATTTCACCTAAGTTTGTTTTGACATTCCTGAATGCTGAGTCAGTCCTTCCGACAACCGTTTCTTTTTCGATTTCTTTACAGTTTTCATGCATCCTTTTCATCTTAGCTTCCCTGCACTTCCTATTTATTTCCTTCCTCAGCGACTTGTATTTCTGAATTTCCTTGAACATTCCCTCTTTCAACGATCAACTGTTACCCATTGTTTCTTCGCAGTTACATTCCTTCTACCTATGTTTTCCTCTACGGTTTATGTGATTACTCTTTTTAGAGATATCCATTGTTATTGAACTGTAGTTCCTACTGAGATATTCCTTGCTGCTGTTCCTATAGTCTTAGAGAACTTCAAGTGCATCTCGTCATTCCTTAGTACGTCCTTGTCCCACTTCTTTGGGTATTGATTCTTCCTACCTAATCTCTTAAACTTTAGCCGACTCTTCATCACTACTACATTGTGATGTGAGCATATATCTGTTCCTGGGTACGTCTTACAATCCAGCATCTGATTTCGGAATCTCTGTCTGACCATGATGTAATCTAACTGAAATCTTCCCGTATCACCCGATCTTTGCCAAACATACCACCTTTTCTTGTGGTTCTTGAACAGAGTAGTCGCTATTACTAGCTGAAATTTATGACAGAATTCAAGTAGCCTTTTTTCTGTCTCATTCCTTATAGAAAGCTCATATCCTCCTTTAATCTTTTCTTCTACTCCTTCCCCTGAAACTGTATCTTAACGGATGTCCTATTATCATGTCCCTTCTTCTTAAGTGTTTACTACATACTCCTTTACTCTCCGCCCCGTCCTCACAGCCCTATTTCCGCCAGTGCTTGGATAGTTATGATGGTAGAGCACTTGCCCACGAAAGGCAAAGGTCCCGAGTTCGAGTCTCGGTCCGGCACACTGTTTTAATCTGCCAGAAAGTTTCACTCCGCTGCAGAGTGAAAATCTCGTTCATGAGGTGGACTGATAAGGTAAGGACTGAGGAGGCTCTCCAGAGAATCTGAGAGTAAAGGAGTATGTAGTAAACACTTAAGATGAAGGGACATGATGATAGGACATCCGTTAAGATGTCAGGTAATGACATCCGTGGTACTACAGGGACCTGTGGAGACCATAAACTCTAGAGGAAGACAGAGATTTGAATACATAGAGCAAATAATTGAGGACGTAGGTTGCAACTGCTACTCTGGCACAGGAGAGGAATTCGTGGCTGTTTGCATCAAAGCAGTCAGAAGACTGATGACTCAAAGAAAAGGAAAAATAACACAGAAACAAAGTTCAATCTACATCAAATATCTTGTTCACAGTGTAAAAATACTTGACGTAGACAGTCTTTTGTGTAGAGAAACGAAATTATTACACGTAAGATTACATCTTTTCGTAGCTGTTGTCATTGAAAATAAAATCCTTTGGGCTGTTAAGCCGCGTCATTTCTACATCCATGTTCCTTGCTCTCTGAAGTGATCTTCTTCAGGAACTTGTCGTGTTCACAGTTATCTGAACACTAAGCTAATCGTGAACTTCACAAGACCCTGAGCAAAAACCCAACAGAGGGGGCGGTACATTGATCGCGTAAAAGAAATACGACGCAGCCTAACAATCCTAAAGATTTTGCCCTTTGAAACTGATGAAGATGTCGAGTATTGAAGATGTACTAATTAGTTCCGAAATAAAATGGCTGCATAACTTGTGGTTATAAGATTGTTTCCACAGCTAAAGATGAAGCTATATGTAAATACGGCATTATCGCCAGACAGAAAGTTAAAAAAATGGCACCTGTAGTTAGAGACGCTGCATTACATCCTCAAATTACTACTTTTTGAAATACGGGTTGTCTAAGTATCTACCTTTACTGATACGATAATTGTGGAGATACTAATGAGATACTGATACTTCAACTTCGCTGATTTCTTGAATAATGTGACACAGTGGTTGTCTATCACTCATACGAAAATAGCTAATGAGAACTCATGCGGATGTCTCTGGTGCCTGCCGCATGGAGGTGACTGGCGATGTTTCGGAATGGCATCGGATGCTTGGAGCTTGGAATTAACGAGATATCTGTTCTGTCTTGCGTCCTTTACAGGTATAAGCACTCATTTTCTTAAATGTCTTAGTGCGCACGTCTCCAGAGAAAATTCACTTCTTTACCTCAACTACTTCCTACAGTTCGTTCAGAAAATGAGTTCTCTCTATTGTGGGCTGTGGGGAGGTATTAGAACATTTAACATATCCGATGTTATCAGGTTCCATCATGCTCACCTAGACAACCTGTAAACGACGTGATGGCTCCGTTCCTCAATTCAACTTGGACGTGTCTGAGGGAAGAAGTATCACCGTTCTGCTTGTGCATCAGGGCAACTGATGGCGCTACCTGCAAACAATTAATCAGATAATTTTTGGCCCCTGAAAGAGCAAACTTTTCGTGATGAGTTCTAATACTACTCCATTTTCAATCTCATAGTCCCAGATGTCCCTATTTCGACTGTTAACACAAGCTGCGCATGTAAAGTAGGCCTCGTGAGGGAATTAAACGTCTGTGGAAGGAAGATTCATTAGCATTTTGACGAACATAGTTTCTTACAAAGAGCAGTTGTAATCATCGCTCTTGCACTTTACAATTATCTGTGCCCGTGTGTGTGTGTGTGTGTGTGTGTGTGTGTGTGTGTGTGTGTGTGAGGGAGGGAGGGGGAGAGAGAGAGAGAGAGAGAGAGAGAGAGAGAGAGAGAGAGAGAGAGAGAGAGAGAGGGAGAGGGAGAATCTCTCTTTATCGTCGTAACCCGGCCAGAAAGCATTTCTGCTACTATTTCTCTAAATAAGTATAAAAGCAGATCTCCTATGTTACTTTTGAGAAGTTAATGGTTTATATACTCCATTTCTTCATTATGTTCATAGAACAGGCCGGGAGGACTTCTGGTTTTAAGGTTGACCTTAGTTCAGTTCCTTATTCTACAAAATCATCATTAGTGTTAGCTTCCTTTCAATATTCCGGTATAATTCCGATATAATCACCTTACCTTTCTTTTATTTATCTTTGGATTATGTCATTTTGCATCACACTGTACTACCTGCGCTGTATATATAATCCGTATTATTAAATATTTACTAGTGTCCCTGTCATACTGCCAACGGCCTTCTCAAAGAGTGCGGAGTAGCGGACAGAAGTTCAGGGCACCCTTTTGTCCTTGGGTTGCCAACTGCCCCTTAAGTGGGAAGAATCAGCAATGATCAACAGCATGATGATGCAGAAGGTAATCGAAACCACTGCATTAAAACACATCTGACATGTAGTTGAAAAAGTGTCATGATGATCTCTACATTGCCAAAAGATTTCGGAATAGTCGCTCATTCGGATCTCCGGGAGGGCACTGCGAAGGTGGAGATTATCATGAGAAAAATATTGAATAACGAGGGGGAGGATAACGTTCTACGAGTCGGGGCGTGGAATGCCAGAAGCTTGAATGTGGTACGGAAACTAGGAAATCTGAAAAAGGAGTTGTAAAGGCTCAGTCTAGATATAGAAGGGCTCAGAGAGGTGAAATGGAAAGAAGATAAGGATTTCTGGTCAGATGAGCAGCGACTACTCTGTTCAAGAACCACAAGAAAAGGTGGTATGTTTGGCAAAGATCGGGTGATACGGGAAGATTTCAGTTAGATTACACCATGGTCAGACTGAGATTCCGAAATCAGATGCTGGATTGTAAGACGTACCCAGGAACAGGTATATACTCACATCACAATGTAGTAGTGATGAAGAGTCGGCAAAAGTTTAAGAGATTAGGCAGGAAGAATCAATACCCAAAGAAGTGGGACAAGAACGTACTAAGGAATGACGAGATGCACTTCAAGTTCTTTAAGACTATAGGAACAGCAGCAAGGAATATCTCAGTAGGAACTACAGTTCAATAACAATGGATATCTCTAAAAAGAGTAATCACATAAACCGTAGAGGAAAACATAGGTAGAAGGAATGTAACTGCGAAGAAACAATGGGTAACAGTTGATCGTTGAAAGAGGGAATGTTCAGGGAAATTCAGAAATACAAGTCGCTGAGGAAGGAAATAAATAGGAAGTGCAGGGAAGCTAAGATGAAAAGGATGCATGAAAACTGTAAAGAAATCGAAAAAGAAATGGTTGTCGGAAGGACTGACTCAGCATTCAGGAATGTCAAAACAAACTTAGGTGAAATGAAAAGCAAGGATACTAATGTTAGGAGTGCAACGGGAATTTCACTGTTAAATGCAGAGGAGAGAGCGCATCGATGGAATGAGTACATTGAAGGTCTCTATGAGGGGGAAGATGTGGCTGATGTGATAGAAGAGACAGGAGTCGATTTAGTGGAGATAAGGGGCCCTGTACTAGAATCCGAATTTAAGCGGACTTACGAGCGATATGGCAGAATTTAATCAGAATTTCTGAAGTCATATGGGGGTAGTGGCAATAAAACGACTATTCACGTTGGTGAGTAGAACGTATGAGTCTGGTGGCGACATACCATCTGAATTTCGGGAAAATATCATTCACACAATTATCGCAAAATCTGGTTAAAAGCTCATGTATCGAAGTTGCTCACTAGAATAATATACAGAAGAATCGAAAAGAAAATTGAGGATATATTAGATGACGATCAGTTTGGCTTTAGGAAAGGTAAAGGCAGCAGTGAGGCAATTCTGAATTTGCGGTTGATAATGGAAGAGAGACTAAAGAAAAATCAAGACACGTTCGAAGCATTTGTCGACCTGGAATACGCCTTCGACAATGTAAAATGATGCAAGATGTTTAAAGTTCTGAAAAAAATAGAGGTAAGCTACGGGGAGAGAGGGATAATATACGATATGCATCCCAGCAAAGAGGGAATAATAAGACTGGACGACCAAGAACGGTGAATTCGGATTAAAAACGGTGTAAGACATGGACGTAGTCCATCGCCCTTTCTGTTCAATCTCTACATCGAAGAAGCGATGATGGAAATAAAACAAAGGTTCAGGAGTGGAATTAAAATTCAATATGAAACGATAAAAATGATACGATTCGCTGATGGCGTTACTATCCTGAGTGAAAGTGAAGAAGATTTACATGATCTGCTGAATGGAATTAACAGTCTAATGAGTATGGAATATGGACCGAGAGTAAATGGAACAAAGACGAAAGTAATGAGAAGTGGTCGAAATGAGAACAGCGAGAAACTTAACATCAGGATTGGTGGTCACGAAGTTAAGAAATTCTATTACGTTGGCAGCAAAATAAGGGATGACAGAGGGAGCAAGTAGGATATCAAAAACATACTAGTACTGGCGAATCCTGTGCAAGAGGAGGCTGCTAATGTCAAACGTAGCAAACATGGGCATTAATTTGAAGAAGAAATTTCTGAGAATGTAAGTATAGAGGACAGCATTGTATGGTAGTGAAATATGGATTGCGGGAAAACCGAAACAGAAAAGAAGCATTTGAGGTGTGGTGCTACAGACGAATGTTGAAGGTTAGGTACACTGGTAGGGTAATGGATGAGGGGTTCCACACAGAATCGGAGGGGAAAGGATTATGTGGAAAAAACTGACAAAGAGGAGGGATAGGATGATAGGACATCTCTTAGGACATCAGGGAATGAGTTCCATTGTACTAGAGGGAGCCGAAGTGGGACATAGCTGTAGAGGAAGGCAGAGATAGGAATCCCTGCAGCAAATAGTTGAGGACGTAGGTAGCAAGTGCTGCAGTGAGGTGAAGAGGTTCGCACAGGAGTGTAATTCGTGGCGGGCCACATCAAACCAGTCAGAAGGCTGATGACTCAAAAAAAAAAAAAAAAAAAAAAAAAAGGTCTGTTTATTCTCCACTCATTTACCATACGGTCAGTACCTCCAACAACGAATATTTTTGGCTCACAGAAATATATAAGTCGCTTTCATAGTCAACTGCGTTGCTGTAGATGTAAATGTAGGATGTCTAAAAACAGTGATTCCATGGTGTACTCTTTGACATAGCGGTTTCTGAAATTTAAAATTGAGTTTTCTGTTTGCTGCTGTTAAAACAAAAAGTACATGTATGACGAGAGCGAGTACTCTATCGGCTACTTCAGAAGTAAATGTTTTCCAGATACAGCAGCGTACGAGACAACAAAAGCATCAGCTGCGAACGACTGAAGTGCACGCAGAAAGCAAACCACATTCGCTGACGGGCTCCTCTGCGCCGGCACAGGAGTGCTGCACCAACAAAAGGCTTTCCGCGGTCAAAGGCAGGACTCAGGGCTCCCGTGGGAGGCGCCATTGGCCTAGCGGCGTTCTCAGACGACGGACAGCAGTGTTTTCTGGACGACAGGTGCACAGCACGTGGCACACGACCTGCGTGGACCAATTGCCACGTGCAGACTTCGAGTCGCCATTAGACCCCGGACCGCGGGATTGTGTAACAGCCTTCAAAGGCAGGTTAATAAGAAGTTGCTGTATTTCGACCAGTATAAATCAATAGTATAGGTTCCTTGGGTATTAACGGAGCAACGTGAGAAAGAAACCATAACCAGACTGGATAAATAATTGAAAAAGAAAAATCAAGTACAGAAAAAATTTACGCAGCGTGAAGTAAAATGAAATGTAGCTTGTGGAACGTATAGGTAACCAACGAAGGGTACATCAGAAGTCACTATTAAACAGAGAAGATTGTTTTACCTTGAGGGTAGTATACCCAGGAACACATGATGTGTCCTGGTCGGGATCTGGGATTTTCTCTGCCTCGTGACGACTGGGTGTTGTGTGATGTTCCTAGGTTAGTTAGGTTTGAGTAGTTCTAAGTTCTAGGGGACTGATGACCATAGATGTTAAGACCCATAGTACTCAGAGCCATTTGAACCATTTTTTTGTGTCCTGGTCAGTGTTTCTATCTAGTGACTTGTATAAATAACACATGAACAAATGAGAACAACAAGCCACCATAGGCGGTTTTCAGAGTTCTTTTTTTGAAGCTCTGAGACATGAGGTAGTATTTTGTACAGTGTTTGTGAGTACACCATAAGACGACACAGAATTAATTATTCGAATAAGACACAAACTGATAGATGTGATGTACTTGTAGGGACAAACATATCATTTTTCCCAAAATTCATTCAAGATTTCAATAAGCTGAGCAAGTCAGTAACACGCTGGTCGACCTCTGACCCTTATGCAAGCAGTTATTCAGCTTGGCATTGACTGACAAAATTGTAGGATCCCCTCCAGCGGGACATCGCACCACATTCTGCTCACTATCTGCGATAACGCAGATCAAAATCGCGAGCTGGTTTTAGGGCCCTGTCCATAATACTCGCAACCAAGGTACGGTTCGGAAAGCACGACGTGAAGCATTAGAAAATCTCTCCATGGACGGGAAGGCATTATCTTGCTGAAATGTAAGGCTAGGACGACTTGCCATGAAAGGCAATAAAATGGGCCGTAGGATATTGTCCATCTACCGTTGTGCTGTACGGGTACTGAGAATGTCAACCTAACGGGTCCTGCGATGAAAAGAAATGGCATCCCAGACCATCACTCGTGGCTGTTGGACCGGATGGTGAGCGACAGTGAGGTTTACATCCAACCACTGTATGCGGTGTCTCCAGACACGTCTTCAATGCATCTCATTGACTGGAGTAAAGCTGCCTTCGGTGATGAGTCCCACTTCGAATTGAGCCCCGATGACCACCCATCCAAGTCCTAGACAAGTTCTACAGTGCCTAGCTTCAGTGATACCTGTGGGAAGTGGTGTTACCACTGCTGCAAGGCCGTTGGAATTAAAGCTATTTGTAAGATTTTAGCAATTCTTAAGTTGCAGAGTGTTTTGTTTAAAATTCAGCATATTCTTGAAATAACTTGCTTAACATGCGGGCGGCTAAGCCACACTTCCTCAGTCGCACAACATCTTGTACTTTGAAACAGAAGAAGATCTCGAAACGTGGAAATGTGATATTTGCAATTGATATGAGTCTCTGTACTACTAAAAATTTTCCCTCGGTAGAAAATGGATGGTTGGTTAATTGGTTGATTTAGGGGGGCTAGGGGCAGCGGGGAAAACCAAACAGCGAGGTCATCGGTTCCATGATCTGACATGGCAGAAATCAAGGGAGGCACAACACAAACAGCACAGTCCAGTCAAAGGGAAGGGATAACGTGCAAACATAGAGGGAAAAGGGACGTCAGGGCAGCAGGAAAAGGGAAGAACAGGAACGCCTATGGAAATTGGGAGAACTGGAGTGCCCCAGAAACACTGCATGCCCTATTGGCACCAGTACCGCCACAACTCATCCCAATACCCACAACCCATTATCTCGATACAACGATGACAACATCAGGGGAACAATACACCAGAAAAGAAGAAGTAAAACAGTACAACAGACAAAATGTACGGAAAAGAAACAGTGCGGCCGGCGTGGAGGCGAGGTTAAGGCCTCCATAACCAATGCCTACCCTAATTGAGGGCCTCAAATTCCAGAGGAAAATTCAAGGACTTATACCTCAGGCAACAAACCAGTTTCATGAAGATAACCGAGGGCAGATGTAGCCTTGCGTAGGTCATATGTAGTGTGACAGGCTAAAAGGCGGGGACAGTCGAGTAAAATATGAGTCATCTTGAGGGGAGCCCAACAGCACCAAAGGGGTAGGGGAGTGGCTAATTGCAGAGTAAAAAATCATATGTCAACTTACCTTGGCCAATACGAAGACGGCAGAGTTCATGTGAAATAGTATGGGTAGAGGTTATACCTGACATTCGGACTAAACTATTAATTGGATCGTTTTACCGACAACCCGACTCAGAAGATATAGTTGCTGAACGCGTCAAAGAAAATTTGAGTCTCATTTCAAATAAGTACCCCGTTCATACAATTGTAGTCATCAGTGACTTCAATCTACCCTCGATATGCTGGAAAAGTTATACAATACAGGCATAAAACGTCATCCGAAACTGAACTGAATGCTTCCTCAGAAATATATTTAGAACAATTAGTTCATGAGCCCACTCTGAGCGTAAATGGTTGCGAAAGCATACTTGACCTTTTAGCAACAAATAATCCTGGACAAATAGTGAGTATTGTGACGAATACAGGGTTAGCGACCACAAGGCAGTTGCTGCTAGGCTGAATACCGTAACACCTACAACCATCAACAAGAAACGCAAACTATATCTATTTAAAAAAGCTGATAAAATGCTATTAACGCCTTTATAAGAACAGTCTTCACTCCTTCCGCTCTGATCATGTAAGTATAGAAAAGTTGTGGAATGTATTCAAAGAGATAGTATCGACAGCAATTGAGAGATATATACCCCATAAATTAATAAGTGATGGTACTGATCCCCCATGGCACAGAAAACGGGTCAGAACGTTGTTGCAAAAGCAACGAAAAAAGCATGCCAAATTTAAAAGAATGCAAAATCCCCAAGATTTGCAAAGTTTTACAGAAGTTCGAAGTATAGCGCGTACTTCAATGCGAAATGCTTTGTATAATTTTAACAACGAAATTCTGTCTCGAAATCTGCCAGAAAACCCAAAGAGATTCTGGTCATACATAAAGTACACCAGTGGCAAGACGCAATCAATACCTTCACTGCACGATAAAAACGGTGAAGTCATGCCAAGATGAGAAACATAGAAGTTGATATTCTCGGTGCAACAAACCAGTTTAAATCACTTAATAAAGGCAAGGCCCCGGTCAAGATTGTATACCAGTCAGGTTCCACTCAGAGTATGCTGATAAAATAGCTCCATAATTAGCAATCATATACAACCACTCGCTCACAGAAAGATCTGTACGTAAAGACTGGAAAAAGTTTCATGTCACACCAATACCCAAAATGGGAAGTAGGAGTAATCCGCTGAATTACGGGCGTATATCACTAACGTCGATTTGCAGTAGGGTTTTGGAACATATACTCTATTCGAACATTATGAAGTACCTCGAAGAAAACGATTTATTGACACATCGTCAGCACGGATTCAGAAAATATCGTCCTTGTGAAACTCTTTATACTCATAAAGTAATAAGTGCTGTCGACAGGTGATGTCAAATTGATTCCAAATTTTTAGATTTCCAGAAGGCTTTCCACACCGTTCCTCACGAGCGTCTTCTAACCAAACTGCGTGCCTGCGGAGTATCGCCTCAGTTGTGCTACTGGATTCGTTATTTCCGGTCAGAAAGGTCACAGTTCGTAGTAATAGACGGAACGGGATCGAGTAAAACCGAAGTAATACCTGGCGTTCGCCAAGGAAGTGTTATAGACCCTCTACTGTTCCTGATCTATATTAACGATGTAGGAGACAATCTGAGTAGCCGTCTTAGATTGTTTGCAGATGATGCTGTCATCTACCGTTTTGTAAAGTCATCAGATGATCAAAACGACTCGCAAAATGATTTAGATAAGGTATCTGTATGGTGGGAAAAGTGGCAACTGGCCCTGAATAAAGAAAGGTTGAAGTTATTCACAAAATTGAAGACTGTAAATTCAGCTGAATACTTAGGGAGTACAGGTACAAATAACCGAAACTGGAACGATCACATAGATAATATTGTTGGTAGAGCAAACCAAAGACTGCGATTCAATGGCAGAACACTTAGAGGATGCAACAGGTCTACTAAAGAGACTGCTTACACCACGCATGTCCGTCCTATTCTGGAGTATTGCTGTGCGGTGTGGGATCCGCATCAGGTGGGACTGACGGATGACATCGAAAAAGTGCAAAGAAGGGCAGCTCGTTTTGTATTATCGCGACATAGGGGAGATAGTGTCACAGACATGATGCTTGAATTGGAGTGGCAATCATTAAAACAAAGGCGTTTTTCGTTGCGACGGGATCTTCTCATGAAATTTCAATCACCAGTTTTCTCCTCCGATTGCGAAAACATTCTGTTGGCACCCAACTACATAGAGAGAAATGATCATCAGGATAAAACAAGAGAAATCAGGGCTCGCGCAGAAAAATTTAAGAGCTCGTTTTTCCCGCATGCCGTTCGAGAGTGGAACGGTAGAGAGACAGCATGAAGATGGTTCATTGAACCCTCTGCCAGGCACTTTATTGTGAATAGCAGAGTAATGACGTAGATGTAGATTTAGACTACAGCCAGGAGAGACAAAGGGAAGAACATCACATGGTGGGGGTTTGCTTGATAGCGCGAAACCAGACGGGACTACCCTACCAAGAGCTGGCCCACGCTTGAGCAAAAAAGGACTTGATGTAGTGGAAAATCTGCCCCCAGAGGAGTTACAGAGAATGGGGCGGCAGAGAACAGGGGATAGGTGACTGCTCCCCCCCGCCCCCCCCCCCCCCCCATAAAGCTACTCGATCATCAAGTTCGTTAAGTAGGATATCTACATGGCCAGGAACACGAAATCAGCTGAACAAGTGGCGTCAGCAAAACCAGAAAGAAGGTCACAGTTGCAGAGACCAAGAGGTGGCGGGAAAAACAACTAACGATAGCCTATAGGCCATACACTGAGTCCATATATAACAAACTTAGATGAGTGCAGACTGTTTAATAAAGCAGAGGGTCTGATAGATTGCCATCATTTCTACTGTGAACACCCCAAACGTTGCAGGCAAGAGATGTGAACATTCCCACACGGTCAGCGGATTTAGATCCATCGGTGTAAAATACAATGGCATCGTGAAACTCCAGTAAGAGGCTTTC
The DNA here is from genome assembly GCF_021461385.2 of Schistocerca piceifrons. Classification (NCBI taxonomy): domain Eukaryota; kingdom Metazoa; phylum Arthropoda; class Insecta; order Orthoptera; family Acrididae; genus Schistocerca; species Schistocerca piceifrons. The sequence continues at coordinate 599,220,412 of NC_060141.1, read as the reverse complement.
GGACCATGGAAGAGAACCACCTGAATACAGGGCTGGTCGGAATTCCGTGCCAGCCATGAGCAGAATCGGCTTCCGTTCTATGTGTTTAACAAGAGGCATTACCTCTGAAAGCTGAACACCACATTCTCATCTGAAAAACGGAACCAACCATTTTACTCAAGGTGACGGAAAAGGCATGCATTATGTTACGAAATAATTACTTTTTATCTGATGCGATACGATTTTAATCGTCAGTTGAGTCACTTGCTCCTAGCTGGATTTAGTCGACGTTTGTGTGGCTAGGCCACCTTACGCACTTATACGTTTATTAATTTGAATCGCTATGAGGCGTCTTCCTGGATTTTCTGTCAGAAAAATATCAGCGATTTTGACACACATTCTTTCATTTACGCAGTTACGTATTCTTATAGGAACGAGTTTGTATGTGATTCCGTCTTGCAAAAGATCTGCCACCATACTTTTGTGCATTTATGAGTAATTTCGTTTCCAACAGTCTGCTGAGGTGCTTTGGTTACAGCCTGCCATGAATCTCTCTCCTGTGCCAATGTTTCCATCTCAGAGTTGCACTTGCGAACTACGTCTTCTATTATTTGCTTCTTCCACGGCTTTTACCCTCTACAGCTCTTGATAGTACTATGAAAGTTATTCCCTGATGTTATAATAGAAGTCCTATTATCCTGTTCCTTCTTGTTAGTGTTTCCCATGCATTCTTTCCTCGTCGATTCTGCGGAAAACCTCCTTATTCCTTGCATTATCAACCAACCTAATTGTCAATATTCCTGTGTAGCACCACATCTTAAATAATTTAATTCTATTCTGTTCCGGTTTTCCGACAGTCCACGTTTCACTGCAATACGACGCTGTGTTCTGTCAAACTCATGTACGAATCAGACTAGTGCTATCCGATTATTGTTATTATTCTGGAGCATGGTGTCAGAGCAGAATCATTAGTTTTGGACACATATATGTATGTACAACACTCATGTTGTATTGATAGGGACCAGTTATAAGAACATAGTAACATTTTGTTTCCTTGTTTCACATGTCTTGTGGATAAACCTTACATGTCTATATTAGAGTGGTTTCTATTGCCTCCTGCATTCTCGTTGCCTCATGTATCGATCATTGATCAATGCAGATTTTTCTACCTTTTTTATTGTCAGTTTTCCAAGGTAAGGGTACGAGGTTGCCACGAACATCTGTCTGTTCCTTCGCCATCTCTGACAAGGCCGTTGGCAGATTTAGAGTGGCTCCTCATAAGCCCTTGGCCGCTATTGCTGATGATTTTGATTCAAAATATAAGCAGTGACTGGGTTCCAGTCTGGGACTAACGATCAACAAAATTTTATTATGTTAGTCACAGCCACTTAATTTTGGGAGTTTCCTTTTAAACGGACATTAATAAATTTCCTTCGCCGCCTTTAATAGCTAGAGTACCTTCCTTGACGATCTCCATCCGGTTCAAACCATTGTTTCAGTCGCATTTGTAATTGTATCAGTCGTAGCCGTCAGCAGTTGCGAAAGTGCCAAGTAATTAAAGTTTTTCATCGGAACTGTAGACAAATACGATTAACTCATCTATTTTTGCATTGTGTTTCAATGGACTGTGTGGCATGGAGTGATTCGGCGTGTTGAGTTTGTCTCCAAGTCAGTGCTTAACAATACATCACAGAGATTTTAACAAGAAGTGAACTGATGGGCAGGTGCCAGCTCGGCTTTATTTGGAAACCACCCTTCACCCGAAAGCAGGCTGGTCTGCCGGGCGTCCCGTCTTGGGGATGCGAGAGCAAACAGTGGCGGATGACTGCCGTGCTCCCCACCCCCGCCTCGCCGCCGGTCCCCATTTACTTGTTTACACGGATGGCAGCCCCGGCAGGAAGGCGCGTATCGTGTTCCGTGCCCGTGCTGGGGCCGCAAGCGCCACCGGCGGGGGGCGCCCCGCCCACTTGCTCCCTCCCTGGCTTTCACCTGGCCACAGTCTTTGCTACGTCACACCCTAAAGTCAATGACGGCAGCAGTGGGAGCCAGTTCACAGCCCCTAAATGTAATTATGGCTGAAATTATTTTCGAATACTGCTGACCAGTAAAATAGTAAAACCAGAAATAACAGCAAATAACGAAACTTCCTGCGTTTGCATATTGTAGGAAGAAGACGTGATAGGTGACTTTGAAGTATCCAGGGTGTGTAATTGACAGCTGCCAGCTCTGGAAGCAACAAAGGCCCTAACCTAGCAGAGCACCGGTGACAGATATGGATACATACGCTATGCCAGCCTTCATGAATCATAATAGATGGTGAGCGGTGGTGTGCCAGTCTCTAGGAAATCGATGGTCCGATATAGAAGTTTTTTCTTTCGGTGAGAGATCTGAATGGCGAGCAACGGTGAAACAACCTCTATATCGAGGTAAGTTATGACAGTACAGGCGATATGATCTAACGTGGTGCCGGCTGGTGTGGCCGTGCGGTTCTAGGCGCTTCAGTCTGGAACCGCATGACCACTACGGTCTCAGGTTCGAATCCTGCCTCGGGCATGGATGTGTGTGATGTCCTTAGGTTAGTTAGGTTTAAGTCGTTCTAAGTTATAGGGGACTCATGACCACAGATGTTAAGTCCCATAGTGCTCAGAGCCATTTGAACCATCTAGCGTGGTCTATTTGAAAGAAACGTCATGGAGACCTCAAAGATACTGCACAGCATCAGACATAACACTGCAGAGATGTAACGCCAGCTGTTCGCACTACCAGCTGTAAGAAAGAGAGGTGGCCATGCTGTGTACACTGTATTGTCGTCCAGAGATTGCAGCGCCACATCGAAATATACAACGTGAATCGATACGAGAGACATTAGCGAAGCCTCGCTGCAGTCCACAATGACGTATGAGAAGCGCTCCAGCACTGTAGCGCCCTCACACCGAAGCCAATATAGTGTTGTGCATGCAAGAGCTCAACCCAGTTCCAGACATCAGCTACAGCAGTCAATATCATCATCTAGGAGCAACTAGAAGTTAAAATTAACTTGTAGCGTTGTAAATGTTGAACACTGTACCTCAAGAGAACAGTTTGTTTATTAGTGCATCATCTGATGATTTTCTAGTTTATGACAGTTGTCAACAATCGATTACTTCTGTCACAAAGAAGTTTGCCAAAGTCAAGTAAATCTTTTTTTATTACTTAAGAAAGCGAACTAAAATCCCATGAGTTGTAGTTTGATGGTCCTTCTTCCAGAGCAATCAAAGAACCCACAGTCGTTACCGGACGAAATTAATTTGCCTCGCCACATCACACCCAATGGGACTTTTACCATCGCGCATATTGCTGAGCCCGAATGAAGACAACGAATACATTCTGACAACTTCAGTTCTCATTGGAGATTCAACTTGATGGGTCGTCTAGAAAGGCGAAGTGGTTGAGTTTTGAGTACAATGTGTAACACCAACATCGACTGTATGTAATTTATACACTGTAATTATGTTTACGTGACTATGAAGTGTTTGTTTTTTACAAATTAAGCTCATTGATTTGTGAAAGCAAAGTTAAAGTTTGTAATATATGTATTATGAAAACTAAAACAATGTTTAAAAATAATGAAACTTCGAAAAATATTTATGTTCAGAAAGAGAAATTGTTCTTTGAATGATCGTCCATGCTTAGGGATCTTGTATTGTATCGTATAAAAGGTGTAGGGAACCCCCCCTCCCCCCAACCTCCCGCTAGGCAATTTGCCTTGCGCCGCTAAAAGGTGATTTTGGCGGTCGATCTGGGTGGCTACTGGGTGAGCACGTTTCGCAGTCAGTGGCTAGTAGTTGTACGGTTAACATCGAGGGTGCCAAGTGAGGCATTTGAAAGCCAATTTATATTGAAATTGCCTCGGATGTGGTTTAGGCTGTCGTATGGTGCTCTTGTTATTATGGTATGGCTCTAAAACGAGGATAATACGTCGCCAGGATGAATTTGTAAAGTTCATTGAAGATCAAGAGTATGACACCAGATAGCCGCCACGTGCTTGCCACCGCTTTTGCGCCATTGCTCCGCTAGCTTCAGGAACTCAGATATGTATCATAGTATAGACCAGTGTGTTTGAGTGAGTGTTTTTTTTTTTCAATAAAAATTCCAGTGATATACACACGTGTTTCAACCTTAAAATTGGCCAGATCATGAAACCAATGCAGGTGTATCCTGTTTCTAATTAATCAATGGATTTCTTCTGTACTAAATGTACTAAAGTTCATTGCCAAAGTGTGTAGTGCTACCGTCAAAATATCTACTTCACTGGTAATGGATAAGGCACACAAATTGAACCTATATGAAAAGTAATTTTGCTCTGATTATTACTATGAACTAATTTCTGAAGTTAATTCAATTTAATATTCGAATTACTTGCTATAAAGTATAAAAGTATGAATTATTTCAAGTGGGGTTAGAAATCAATAATGGCAAATTGCAGTTTGTTTCTGAAATAGTCACAGAAACTGCCTGTAAAGACAGTTTCAGTTTATGGGTCCCCACTATATTTTTTTCTATTATAAGAAAGATAAACTAAATATTACATTTGCTAAAGAAATCTGAAGCATTTCCATAAAAGTGTGAGTGTAAAAAGTGTCTGTATAATGTTATTTATCCTCATTTGTGACGTATGTATGCCAGTTAAACCAACTTTAATCTCTTGAGATCTTTAGGATGATTAGTCATTGATAGTAGTTATTTATAGCTAGTTATTGATTGCAACATAACTATTATTACTATGAGTGAAATAACTTTTAAACTTCCTGTGATTGCTGATTTCTGTAAATAGTAACTAGTGGTAACCGCTACTCAGTTCATCTGGTAGTCATGTCTATTCATTGCATTATTCAAAAGGGGTATTAATGAAAGTAATTTTAGCAACTCAGATTCATTGATCTTTAAACTTAATGTTTTAAATTATTGTGCCTAATTAGGCTGGTGACCGTTTGTTGTTCATTCACAGGAACTTCACTGCTTTCATTACCTCCAAAATAAAGCCTTTAAGTTTTCTATTACTTGCCATAGATACGAAATTAATGTTCGATTCCCTCTATTCATTAGGCAAACACACAGTCAAACAACTATAAATCCTCCCAGAGGTTAACGCTAGTGTGGTTTAGTGTCATACTTGGCGCTAACTTGCAGATCTGCTGGCATACGAAGGGAATCCACAACAATGTTTGCTACCCTGTCAGCTCCAGGTTTTATACATGCCGTCGCCTATCCACGTGGATCCTTGTCTTACTGAAAACAAATCCATTTCCTCACTCAAGGAACAAGACGCGGCTGCACGATCCTAGATCGACGCACGAAAAGTAAATCTGGTTTGTCGAGCTCTAGTTGCGTGGGACTGTTGAGATCCTGGGTTTGCGTTGAATATGACTCTCCTGCGCTCATTAATTTTACAAGGCGTAAAAGATAAAAGTTAAAACTTGTACCACAATAGTGTAGGGAAAATACAATCGAACAATTTCCTATCAGACACTGGTGGTCTATGTAGGCAGGAAATTACCTCAAATTGAGCAACAAAGACCCGTAAGGACTTTAGTACAGGTGCACCGAGCGAGATGTTGAACACACCAATTTTTAAGTTAACCTTTTCTGTTTGTTTTTCGTTTTCTTCTTTTTTTTGTGTTCAGGCTTCTTCATGGTTTGATGAGGCACCACGAATTACTTTCCTTTGCAAGCCTTGTCATCTTGGAGAAAGTGAGGAAGTGTTACACTGTAATGAGTAGAGAATCGAATAGAAAATATGGATTGAGAGTGAACTGAAGAAAGACGAAAGTAATGAGAAGTAGCAGAAATGCGTAGTTATTGGATTACAATGTATATAGTTAGACACACACACACACACACACACACACACACACACACATATATATATATATATATATATATATATATATATATATATATATATATATATATCATCCAGTAACATCGTAAAAACTCCGAATGTGTAAGAACTCCTTGTGAAGCCATAGTGTCGTTTTATGTCTTAGTAGCATGTTTTGTAAACAAACTGTGTAGGTAATCATTTGTGTGTGTGTGATAGCCTGTTTAATGGAGGAAGCACTGTACCTGTAAATATTAAAACAAAAATACCGTTTCTGACATTAGTGCTCAAATACATAAAACATCGCCAAACATATTCATGCAACCAAACACACAAACGCCCATGGAGGTGAGCGTAAGTTCTTAAAACGCCTTGCACTAAGCATCAAAAACTATGCAACCAGTGAAGTTTTCAGTATTTAAATCGCGGATGACACAGTTTCAGGCTTTCTTGAACGAAATTAAGTTATCGTCTGCACCCTGTGTACTCGACAGACAGTCGCGGGATGCTGATCAACGCAGGCAGCGGTGTCACAGAACGGTAAACCAACAGACTCGATTGGGAAAAATCCTACCTCTGTCGATTTCCGATAAGTGCTGATAGACGTTTCTTCGCAGTACACGACGCTGAAGACATTCACAGATGATCCCAATTCAAGTGCGATTTCTGAATGAGAAACCCTCTGCGTAATCTTACACTGTACACAGTTTGGCGGCACCATTACTCCTACATGCTTTCTACGTTTGCGCTGAAATTCAACCCATCTACGTATTCAAGAATGTAGCGCACGTCATGTTGCTATGACGTGTGTAACATATCGCGTTCATAGTTTTGCGGGTTTAAAGTCCTCCGGTCAGTTCGATAAATTCAAGGCTCCGCCCTTCGTCATGTAATTTGTTGGCACTGCCTAAAAGCTTGTCCCAGTGTCTGAAAGAAAACACACGACACATTCGTCAATCTCACTGGTAAAAATTTGTTATACAGTCTTAAAATATATTTTGAGAAGTCAAGTGTTTCGACATATCTGAGGCAGAAGGACCACCTCCATGCCAACCAAGACGGATTCAGTAAAAATCGGCCATGCCAAATCAAGTTCGGTTGGTTGGTTGGTTGGTTGATTCGTGGGAAGGGACCAAACAGCGCGGTCATCGGTCGCATCAGATTAGGGAAGGATGGGGTAGGAAGTCTGCTGTGCCCATTCAAAGGAACCATCCCGGCATTTGCCTGAAGTGATTTGGGGAAATCATGAAAACCTAAATCAGGATGGCCGGACGCGGGTTTGAACCGTCGTCCTTCCGAATGCGAGTGCAGTGTGTTAAACCAAATTCGCACTATGCCATGGGTCAGGGGCACATTTCTTTATTTATGAAAAATATATTACTCGGTACCATGCGAAACTACCGTCATGTAGGATGTAAAACGAAATATTCCACTGGACTGAGGATTTCTTGTTATGTAGGGCGCATTACTGTATCTTGGATGAAAAGTTGTTGTAGAAGAGTGCGCCATAGTTAAATTTGTTATTACCCTTACTACTCATATTGTATATTTACGACATATCCGACAATGTTAATAGTACCTTTACTCTTTTGCAGGTGATACTTTTATCTACAACGAAGTACTGTGTGAAAGAAGTTGCATAAATACCAATTGTTTTCTTGATAAGATTACACAAAGGGAAAAAGATTGGTAGCTCGTTTTAGATGATCAGATATATAGACCGAGTAGTGCACAAGACGCTAAAATGTACCAAGTGCTTATAATTAAAGTGCTACTATTCACAGAGTTATCATATGGAAGCGAAACGTATTACATATGCTAAACATAGTACATATGCTAATACGTTACTATGGAACCGATTAACACTGGAAATAAATTAGTCCCTGTTTCGACTACCAGTTGCTAATCTGTCGCTGTCGATGGCAGAAAGACGTGTAGAAATGTTTCCATATGTAATGGATTAGGAACGGGACATTTGCAGAAAAAGTGAAACAAGTGAGAAAGGGATAACGTTGCTTTTATTATTAACGGCTGCTTACACAGTTTGTTTATATGAGCACTGGAGACGTCGATGAGATGTGCATCCGTGAAACCACTTGAACAACGGTTGCTCGCAGCATTTCCGGCGGAACCTGAGCGGCGTGCTCCTATATAGTGGCCTTAAGTTCAAATACCTGCCGCTGTGACCGAGCGGTTCTAGGCGCTTCAGTCCGGAACCGCGCGACCGCTGCGGTCGCAGGTTCGAATCCTGCCTTGGACACGGATGTGTGTGATGTCAGGTTAGTTAGGTGTAAGTAGTTCTAAGTTCTAGAGGACTGATGACCTTAGATGTTAAGTCCCATAGTGCTCAGAGCCATTTTCAGTTCAGAGACCGAATGTGTACCTGGTAAACACATTCATTTAGATATTCTAAGAGCCAAAAGTTACGTGGATTCAGATCGAGTGATTTTGTAGGCCATGCATCTGGAAGACCTCTGAGATAATTTATTCGTTAAAGGTAGCATTAAGCAGATCTTTCACTGGGCGAGCGACATGAGGTGTTGTTCCATCTTGCGTTAAAATAGTGGTTTCGACACAGATACGCTCTTCAAGAGGGGGAATCCCATGCAGCACAAGGCGGTCTTGGTAACGTGCAGACTGTTACAAGTGACAGGTCTTCTTGGCCTGTTCTCTTCAAAGAAGAACGGACCGAGAATAAAGATGCCTGTGAACCTACACCACACTTACACATGCAGCGAATGCAATGGCTCATCGTGCCCAAAATGAGGTCTAAAAGTACCCCAAACTCTGCAATTATGTGTATTCTCTGCACACTGCAGTGTAACATATACCTCGTCACTCCATAGAGTATTACCTAGGCACGTGTTATCAACTTCGATCGGTGCCAGAAACAGAACAGAAAATCCAGAACACTACTGCGTATCATAAGGTTACAGTTGCTGCACCTCCAGGATCTTGTACGGGTGCGAGTGCAATATAGGCTGCAAAACCTTCCGTACTGCAGACCACAGGATGAAAAATTCTCGTGACACAGCACGAGCACCGGCACTATCCGGGCAACGTGTCGGATGGCCACTTACCGCAACAGCAACCTCGTCAGTGACTTCCAACCGTATTTTCGAATTTCATAAGCATGTTCTTTAAGGCATTTGATGATACCAGGTCTCTCCTAAGGCCTGTCAGTCGACGATACTCTCTCATAGCAACACTAGAAGCTCTGTAGTTGCTGCCATTCACATAACACAGTTTCACCAACAGTGTACGGTTTCTCTTATAGATAGCCACACTGTTCACTCGCGTTATGGCTGTCTAATGACAGCTTGGATGTCATACCATGATACAAACGGTGCACAAGACCAGATTTGCCCCTGGTGGCTAAAGTTGGAACTAAATTTTTCCCAGGCTAAATCGGTTCACATTAGGATATCTACCAAGTTTCGCTGTCATACCGTAATTACAAACCGCAGTGGATTTCCATGAGTAGCTACACTTTAATTATAATCACGCAGTAGCATTCGAAGGGTTAATACACACAAAGCCCTGCCTGTAATAGTTTGCAGGGGTAGGAAATGAAATGATCACAAATGCTCAATCGTAGTTAAAGCATGAGGCAGAATTCATTTCTTAGGTAAGATATTCGGAGTTTGGTGACACTTTACAAAGGAGATTGCTTACAAAATGCTCATGTGATGTCTCCTATGAAATTTTCCAAGTACCTGGGAGCCATACCAAATAGGACTGATAGAGGGTATGGCATGTATACGGCATGGACAGCATGAATGGGCGTAGATTTGTTTTACTTATGGGAGAGATTAGCGAAATGCTGAAGAACCTGTACTAGGAGACACTTGAAGATAGATCTCGAATGTACCGTGAAAGCCCATTTACCAAGCGTTGAGAACTTGAATTAAGTAATGAATCTCAGAACATACGTGAGAGTGCTGAAAAGTAATGCCTCGGAATATTTTATTCTGTTTTCAGTATCGGTTAAGGTGTTACATATCATGCATGTAACTCAGTCGACCTTCCAGACAAAATTACCTGAACTCATTAATACTGGTGCTGGATTGTGTGTTGTATTTTCACTCTATGTTGTCACTTGTGATGATTACGTAGTATTTTAGATCTCATCTACTCTGTCCTACACCACCAACATGTTTAGAACTAATGTATGTAACCTCTGCAATGAACGTAACTATATTTGGTATCTTGCTGCATTTTTACATGCCTCAACCTCTATATTAGTAGTGGGGCAACAGGGGCATCAGCGCATTTGTTAGTGCAGGTTGCCTACATTCAGGGGAAAATACACATTCAGGGGTAAACTTTCAATTTGATTGACTAATTAATTAAATCGATAAATTAATTAAACCCCTGAGCCCCTCCCCAACTAGAAATTGGAGGGAAAAAGACTCAGTCTGTGATGAAGAGGAAGGATTTCACAACAGGAAATTCAATTATGTAGTATAGGATATACTCTTTATTCATACAATTCAATTTCCAGGGGCTGGATCTCACTTGTATTTTCTGGTGAAAGCACACATCCAGCAAATACATGTCCTAATTTACTAATTACATTGCTGCAGATTGGAGGTGTCGTCTTATTGGAAAATTTTCGTGTGTATGCTCACCTTGACATCCAGCGATCGACTGAGCTAGTGCACAGTGTCACCACCAGAGGACATACCACCACCCATCGCAAGCCCCCTCCCTCCCCAGCCATCCCAGAAAAAAATTTGGTAGGAAGAAAACTCATGCTGTGCTGGAGAGAAAGGCTCTGACAAGACGAAATTCAAATCAGAGTGAATAATGTATTGATACATATTCTTTAATTAAACAGGTTGCGGAACTTAGACACAGACACACAGAAAACAGCGTAAGCGCACTCCAACTGTAGAATATGTGGGTGGATGTGACAGAATGCACTCGACAACAGTGCTATACTATGCCTTCCAACCAGAAAAATAGTGCATTTCCACTAGCTGTAGGAAACTACACTTACAAGAAATTTTAGAATATGGAATGAGAAGTGATGTCATGATCACATGGGCAGAAGTGATATAAAATCTGAAAAATTAAGAAAAATAATGGAAAAACATACTAACTTAGGGATAATGTGCCATTATGTGGGGAAAGTGATGGAGCAAGAGGAATTTAAGAAAGTATTGACGTAGAAACACTGGGAAACAGAGAAACAGCCATTTTTCAACGACACTGATAAGTCAGTTGGAGTAGCATGTTTAATGTGATTGACTATCAAATGTAGAGTAATGAATTTATGTATGTTGTATCACAAGCGCAGGTATTACTCCAAAGTTACCAGCAACCACCTTACAAGTTTTTAAATAGTGTGCTTAGCTACAGAGTGTTGTATTACCGGCTGGGGAGACTGCAGTATACTCGTCCAGTATACTCGTACAGGATACTCATACAGTATACTCGTTACATGGTGCAGGAGTGTTTACCTATTTGCCAGTCGGTGTGGCCGAGCGGTTCTAGGTGCTACAGTCTGGAACCGCGCGACTCCTACGGTCGCAGGTTCCAATCCTGCCATGGGCATGGATGTGTGTGATGTCCTTTTAGTTAGGTTTAAGTAGTTCTAAGTTCTAGGGGACTGATGACCTCAGGAGTTAAGTCCCATAGTGCTCAAGGCCATTTGAACAATTTTTTTTGTTTACGTATTTTAAACCCTAACAAACAGTATTTACAATGTGTTTCTATGTACTCTCCATCAATCACAACCTCGCAGTGTCATCTAACAAACAATTACTGTATGGCCACATTCTTTTGTATGTCTGTTGAGGTAATTCTGATGTGTGTAATACGACCGCTGTCTTTGGTACTTTCCTGGAAAGTGCCTCTAAACTTACATGGATATTCGTTAAAGGACGACAGGAAGTAGATGGAGTGATCAGTACAGAGGGAGAGAAGGATATGTTGCTGCAGGCCATTTGTCATGCCTTCAACCAATTTTCCATTGTTCGGTCAGGGTGCATCAGTTGTGCGACATAGGCTGCAATCGACTTACATACAACTCCATATTGTATGTGTGACTTAGAGCACTATCTTCCTGCGATCATTAACAGCAAACCTCTCCAAGCCACAGTCACTGGAGGACTCCCAACTCATGTTTGATGAAACATGTCCATCAGTGGAAAACCTGTGCCAGTAACCTGCTCTAGACAAACGAAGATGTGTATGATGTCCATTTCTGTGCCCATCTAGGATGTAAATCGAGTCTTCTGTTTCTTATAAGTACGAAGTGACTGTTACTATACCTTTCATTTTCCTCCTATCCTATACACATGAAAGTGGATCGTTTGGAGAGGGCAAGTTTTAAGATTTTTTAGTAGGTTGGTGCATAAGATGCAGAAACATTCTCATATAGAATCAAACAGTACATGGGTATATCAGCAATATGACCATATATATATATATATATATATATATATATATATATATATATATATATATATATAACTATGGAAAATAACATGATATCGATAAGATTAGAGGTAAAGCTGGCATGATCTCGAAAACTTTTGTGAGATACTGGAAAATGGAGGGGAATACGATGAAATGGGTAAAGTCGTGAAAACCTAGTAAAATTAGGGAAACTGACTGAGAATTGACAAAGTTATAGAAAAATAGCATGAAAAGGATACTGAGCAAAATCAATAAAATAAGCGTTATGGAGGAGGAGAGTAGACAGTAGCTACATATACACATTTCAATAGTGGATAGAGGAGGCATTTTAGAGTTATTGTGTCGAGGTGAAATGGCCATATTATCCCACACATGAGCAGTACAGCCTATCATCGTGTCATGACTTCTGCGTGCAAGAGGAGTGTTACCAGGGCCAGTGGAAACTCTGGTAAGAGTGTTACATTTCCTCTGGCTACTGATGTTGGTGTTCATTCCTTCACAAGATGTTACTGTTTCTTTGTATGCATTTTCAGCTGCCAACCATCATTTTATAGGGCTGTTTTGGATATACGATTATTTCCGAACCATATTCGCGTATAACTTCGTAAACAACAGGCGTCATACACCTCAGGAAACCTATCTAGTGTTTGTGTTACAAAGAAGCGATATGTTCTTTGGTGCGCCAGGTAGTTGTTTTATCATTTCACAGTTCGTCATCAAAGTTTGCCATAGAAAAACTAGTCGGGAGAATGTATGCTATGCACTGGGAAGATATTTCTTATATTGGAATATTAACAGCGTGGCATTCCTCGCAACTATAGACAGCCCTGTCTGGTATACTTTGGTGTATATATATATATATATATATATATATATATATATATATATATAATGTTCGAGAATTAACAATGAGTGGATGTACTGCACAGTCCTCCGTCTACATTCGCCAGCTGGTCGTAAAGCAGTGGAGGTAAGGTTTAGTGATGATACAAAAATTGGGAAACATGCTACTGTGTCATTGGTCGGCATTGAAATTATGGTACAAACTGGTAGAATTGCTAAAATGGATCACACTATCATCTGTAGTGCTTATTACAGTACATCGATGGAGTGGTTTCCATCCTATCTATACACTGGTACGCTGTTGATTACCACATAATGACTGACATGACTTGTTTGAGATGGATTGAGAGTCTTAGTGTGAGCAACACCCTCCAGGGATTGCCTGCACCAAAACAGTGATCGCATATAAGACTGTAATATGGGGGATCATTCGAAATGAGACATGTAGACACCTGCTGCCATGTCACTGAAAGATAACTTGAAATGTAGAGGTCATCAGCGAGGGATCAATCGAAACAAGACACCATACATCGGCTTCCACATCACGATGAAAGATGATCATAAATGTAGAGGTCATTAATCAGTCTCAGGCAGATTTTTAGAAACACTACAAAACATCGATAAACTCTTCCTGTTTCCATATGTTGTGATGTCTTCTGAATTTTTTGTCAGTAAGAAACACTGTCCTTGTTTTTTATTTTAATCAGCCTGTGTACTGTCAAAGCAGCAGCATAATTTACACCATGCTATGTTCAGCTTTCAGTCAGATCCAATGAATCAATCCATGTCAATGTCTGTTTAAAACCCGACACAAACCTTGAAGTCTTGGTGGAAAAAAAATGTATGGTGGTATAAATAGCTGCAGTCATATGCTTCCTGGATGTGTTACAACAGAGAAAAACAATGTAACAAACAAAGACACAGGGACCCTCCCTTGCGACTGATAGTCTGTGGGATATGGTCCTACTACTGTACAGGTGACGAAACTATGGTCTGGGGAAGCCACTTCAATCACTGTCTACCTACTCCAGTGAACCAGTACCTGCATATTTAATAGGATCGCCACATATGATCGATGCCAGCATGCAGATGGTATTTGTTTTCTAAGTACATATCAGAAGAGAGGAATGCACTAATACCCTACCGAGTTCTCTATCTGATGACGTTAGCGGAGGTTTTATTGGTGTTTATCTCTGTTGAATGGTACAAAATAACGGCGATAGAGAGAATGTTGGGAGACAGACATGAATGCACCCTGAGGGACGCAGCACCTGCATGTAGTTTGGAGATGCACAGCAATGTAGTAGCAAAAGCCTCGTTATTTTTCCAGTTCATGATGTGGCGTCTTCCGAATTTTCCTGAAAAGACACACCATTGTAACTGTTCGTAATGTCTTTTATAATACCTTGTGTGGCAGGAGAAAGCTTCGTTTTGGCATTGAGCTTAGACACCGTACACCATTGGTGGAGCTACAACAAAATGTTCCCATTTCCACTGAAAGATAAAAAATGGTGCTGTCGCATTAACTCAGGTCAGGCTGTTTCTCCAAGGGATGCCGAAGGTGGTAGGTACATTGCCTTCTGGCTTCTGCTCATTCCAACTTAAATTGGAATATCACGTGGAGAAAGTTGCAGGGAGGCCGAGGCAGAGACTGAGTAACATTTATAGGATGCAGAGATACTGTCTAATGCCACGTTGGAGTTTAATTGTAGCAGAAAGGTTCGAAAAAGAGGACTCGTTTCGAGATATGAGAGTGGCACAAATATTATTCACCAGTGGTTGGTAAGATGTCTCCATAGGATCTAATGCAAGTATGTGATGAACATAGAGACTTGATTCCAAAATTGCAGATAGCATTTCTACCAGAAAGCGTAGCACTTTCAGTGACTCTTGTGTGTCTGTAGAACCAAGACCACTTTTTATGCAGCATGACAGCAACGTAGTTGATGTGATCGTGTTTTAATCAGCGCTGTCCTTGTGCGAAAAGTATTCATCCAGTGGTCGAATCCTCCTATGGTCAGCTTAAAGTGTCGGTTCTCAGTACCGTTCCTCGAAAAGAAAATCGTCTTCCCTCCATGAATTCCCATTTGAACTAAATGATGAGTGTTACCTGAGTACTGAAAAATCATAATTACTAGCCATGCAATCTGACTGTCGTGATCAATTTACACTCCTGGAAATGGAAAAAAGAACACATTGACGCCGATGTGTCAGACCCACCATACTTGCTCCGGACACTGCGAGAGGGCTGTACAAGCAATGATCACACGCACGGCACAGCGGACACACCAGGAACCGCGGTGTTGGCCGTCGAATGGCGCTAGCTGCGCGGCATTTGTGCACCGCCGCCGTCAGTTTCAGCCAGTTTGCCGTGGCATACGGAGCTCCATCGCAGTCTTTAACACTGGTAGCATGCCGCGACAGCGTGGACGTGAACCGTATGTGCAGTTGACGGACTTTGAGCGAGGGCGTATAGTGGGCATGCGGGAGGCCGGGTGGACGTACCGCTGAATTGCTCAACACGTGGGGCGTGAGGTCTCCACAGTACATCGATGTTGTCGCCAGTGGTCGGCGGAAGGTGCACGTGCCCGTCGACCTGGGACCGGACCGCAGCAACGGACGGATGCACGCCAAGACCGTAGGACCCTACGTAGTGCCGTAGGGGACCGCACCGCCACTTCCCAGCAAATTAGGGAAACTGTTGCTCCTGGGGTATCGGCGAGGACCATTCGCAACCGTCTCCATGAAGCTGGGCTACGGTCCCGCACACCGTTAGGCCGTCTTCCGCTCACGCCCCAACATCGTGCAGCCCGCCTCCAGTGGTGTCGCGACAGGCGTGAATGGAGGGACGAATGGAGACGTGTCGTCTTCAGCGATGAGAGTCGCTTCTGCCTTGGTGCCAATGATGGTCGTATGCGTGTTTGGCGCCGTGCAGGTGAGCGCCACAATCAGGACTGCATACGACCGAGGCACACAGGGCCAACACCCGGCATCATGGTGTGGGGAGCGATCTCCTACACTGGCCGTACACCACTGGTGATCGTCGAGGGGACACTGAATAGTGCACGGTACATCCAAACCGTCATCGAACCCATCGTTCTACCATTCCTAGACCGGCAAGGGAACTTGCTGTTCCAACAGGACAATGCACGTCCGCATGTATCCCGTGCCACCCAACGTGCTCTAGAAGGTGTAAGTCAACTACCCTGGCCAGCAAGATCTCCGGATCTGTCCCCCATTGAGCATGTTTGGGACTGGATGAAGCGTCGTCTCACGCGGTCTGCACGTCCAGCACGACCGCTGGTCCAGCTGAGGCGCCAGGTAGAAATGGCATGGCAAGCCGTTCCACAGGACTACATCCAGCATCTCTACGATCGTCTCCATGGGAGAATAGCAGCGTGCATTGCTGCGAAAGGTGGATATACACTGTACTAGTGCCGACATTGTGCATGCTCTGTTGCCTGTGTCTATGTGCCTGTGGGTCTGTCAGTGTGATCATGTGATGTATCTGACCCCAGGAATGTGTCAATAAAGTTTCCCCTTCCTGGGACAATGAATTCACGGTGTTCTTATTTCAATTTCCAGGAGTGTAATTAATTAGCATATCAATTTGTTATCAGCGATACGCCGCCTGGTGGATTGGGGAGATTGATGGGGCACCATAGCAACGATTTGGGAGTGAGAGCAGAAATCGGACATTTCATCTGTTGCGGTGATATCCTTTGATGATATTTGAATCTCTCACCTACACAGCTAGAGACGATCATCGTAATATAGTCAGATGTATTACCGAATTTGTAAAGTGACACATTGTGTAAACCTTATATTTACAACTCTTAAGAGATAGTCCAAAAGTGAGGGGGCATCCTGTGACAGTGATAGAGTTTAGTATTCCATCAAGAGCCAAAATGAGTTTAATATTCCAGTTTGTGATCCAGGACGTGACAGATAAGAAAATTTTTTTCTACTTGATGAGAGAATACTAAGAGGGAATATACCCTATGCCGTAGTCCTGTATAAGATTTTTACAACAAATAAGGGTACTTTAGTGATATGAAAACATGTGTATGGTCCGAGTTTTTCTATCTTCGAAAATAACTCGTATAAAATGGAGAAATCTAGAATGGTTCAAATGGCTCTGAGCACTATGGGACTTAACTTCTCAGGTCATCAGTCCCCTAGAACTTAAAACCACTTAAACCTAACTAACCTAAGGACGTCACACACATCCATGCCCGAGGCAGGATTCGAACCTGCGACCGTGGCGGTCACGCGGTTCCAGACTGTAGCGCCTAGAACCGCTCGGCCACCCCAGCCGGCAGAAATCTAGATTTCACTTGAGAAATTTGAGGTGTATGGTCAACAACATCAAAACTTTAGATTGGGTAAAGTGTATTTTTTAAAATGTTGGCTCTATGTCCGGGTGTAATTGTTTAAAACCACTCTGTACACAACTGCTGCTGCTTGTTTTGCAGTGCACCACAGCTGTCTGCAGTAGTGGTCAGGGGGAGTTGGCAACCAGAAGTAACAGATTAGGTCAGCCTGCGACCAGTACAAAGAATGCACTGACCTGTCTGATGATGTCCCATGGCAGCAAGGGCTGGCAGAGTAACCAATGTGCTGGATGAGCACGACAGAAGCGGACATGTGTGTGTTTGTTGCATGAGAGAAGATTCAAAATGATGGGTGTTAGCGATATACATACTGATAACATCCAAATTCGTTCCACTCCGGTCATCCCTGAACACCCTTTATGGACATGTGTAGTGCACTCTGGCATACACGCTCATCCACGACTGTCACTGCAGCCACTGTGGTAATTTTCAATGACTACTGGAACATCGGCACTGGCGGTGGATGTGTGGATGGGAGCACTGCATGTGGATCTTGGGACATGAATCTGTGGGATGTATGAGTATTTTCAGCTCACTATGACAGCTACTGCTACGTATTGGATCGTGATTTAAGAGTGTCTTGTTTAGAGCTTCTCAATACATTGCAGTGGATTCGGTCTTGAAGTGGTATTTGTTGTTGTCTCTGTTCTATCACACAGTAGAACAGTAGAACCTTCCTCTCTCCTTCCGAATGTAATGAAGACAACCAATTTAAGAATTTAAAAACTTTTAAAGTCCCAGTCGCGACCTCAAATTCCCGATTGATCAGTTTATGGTTTCCGATAGCTGCATTGCTTGCATGCATGCGTTTGGTTAGGGTGGGCATGGCCAGCGTGGGTGTGGGTCTCTCTCCCCTGGCTGGTGTAGGCTGGGCTATCATGCAGTCGGTGGATGGCGCGCTTTGTGACTGCTAGTTTGTGTGAGCAGCAGGATTTTTTTTTTTCACTAGAGATGTTTAATGGAAACGTTGTGGTGGAGGAGGGTGTCCGTGTTTTCAAACCTCATTGTGTGCAAGACGTTGGATATATTTAGCACTATGATCTATTTGTGATGGAAATTTCACTACTTTATTTGCATAATGTTTGCATGTGATACTCAAAGGTTGAAAATATGTTTTATTATGAAGAAGGATCATCATAAGATGGAGGTGAGTGTTTTAAGCTATGTATTTGAGACCTGTAAATTGTTAAACAACTAATTTGATAGGGTAGTGCAAAAGGAGTATTTACTCTGTGTTTTAAATCAAAATAGTGTCAGCTTTCCCTTTGTCTCCAGCATTAACCAATAGAAATACAGTATTCTGAGGACGGATGAAAACCTCTGTGTTTGGAGACAATGGTTCTCACAGACAAATAGGGAGTGGCCTATTGAGGGAGACCGAGACACAAATCAGGTCTGAAATTTGCCAATCAACAGAATGCCGCCACTTGATGCTTAATTTGGGGGCTGGAATATCAAAGGAGGTCGATATCCATTCCTTGGTCGTTGGTATTGTAAGATGGCAAGAACTATTCCTTTACATGAAGTCATTAAAGATCACCTAACTCACGTTGACCGAACAGTAGGGCTCAAAAAAAATTACTCACAAGACACAATGCATCTTGTAGAGGGTATAGTATGGATGTATTGGATTAATTAATGTCAGGTGATGGTTTTAAAGTAATTTACATGACATGAAAACTTTGTGGAAACGAGTCGATTTACTGGACGCTAGTTTACCCCAGGGAAGCATTTAGAGTGACCGTGACCGGCTGGGGAACAGCGAAGGGAAGCGACAATAGGCAGCTTAGGGTGGCTCAAGCTCTGAGAAAGCGGTAATGCGGCGCAGCCTCAAGCTGCCTTAAGATGTGTGACAGTGAGTGGGTGGTTGACCCCAACTCCATGCTGGTGTACCGGAGAAACAGACATAGAACTGGTATACCTGTTGATAAATGTCCGTTGTCTCGTTTTCTGTGAAACATGCGAGAAAGCCGTGCAAAGCTACGGTGGAGTGGTTACTGGGTCAAAAATTTGTGTGTTCGTGACTATAGCAACTTCACGCTGAATTCACAGTCTGCAGAGCCTGAAGTAAATCAGGTGAAGAGCGAGAGCATGAAATACGCCAGCCTCTGGTGGGAACCTAGGACCAAGGAATTTGAAGTACTCTACTGGGAGTCAGAATTCCAGAAGCTTTTGTGTTTGTGCAGATGCTAACCTTGATGGGTGGCCTGGGGGAGCTAAATAGAAGAAGTTGAGAGGAAGGGAAATTTTTTGAGAAATTGTTCACTTCCTAGAGCAGGCATTGGTCGGCTCTAGGAAGCGACGCATAATTAACGCGACTTGCACTGCAATTGGCATAAGTGATTTTGCTGGTAGGGAAACCGAGGTGAAGAGCGGACTGGCAGAAGTCTCAGTAGCAGTCTTCCGTTCCCAGCTTGCCTAGAGTGCGGACGTGGCGTTCTTGGCTCAGCTTGCCTGAGAAAGAGTGAGCATCTCTGCAGTTTAGGACTTAGCAAAGGGAACGATTGAGCCTGGAGATAGGAAGTTTTGGTTCAGATGTGTACTGAGCAAGATAGCTAGGAGTGAATAGATGAGCGCAGCCTTGCAGTACCACAAGGTCAGCCGACATCCACACAACGACGCCGCTCCGCCACACTGTATTCGGTGATATTGTCCCCACTCTGGCCACTGATTAATTTGTTGGATCATGTCGGCAAAGTTTCCATGAGGGTTTCAGGGGCTGTGTATTGTAGAATTCTTCTCGCACTTCGCATTACGCCAGGGTCAGTCGATAGGAATTACTTTCGAATATCGCGCTTTACTCCATGCAGACGCAGTTTATTACCACTGCCTGATAGGAGAGTCTTGTAATGTCATGATTGAAGGTCTTGAGTTAAATAAATTTGTGGTAATCGACTGCATCTGTCTTCAATCAAGTAGTTGAAATCCCAAGTCACTTTCTTAATTAATTTTATGTTCCACATTTGCATCTGGTGTTCAATAGCTGAATAAAACATCAATGTGCACCCCTTTTTAATTAAAAGTGATCAATTCTGAACCATTAATGTCAACACTGCCACCACAGTTTAATTAGGAGTCACAGGGCCACATTACTTTTTTGCATTATCTGATATTGCGGCAATTTTGCACTCAGTGTTGATCTGTTAGTCAATTAGTTGGGGTGAACACACGCCAAAACCAGCTAAGTGACGGTTGGGGTGTTACAATATTTAGTAACCTGATCAGTAGTAAGAAGTTTGGGCTGTTTTGGTCTACATGGCGGCGCCCTGATTAGAGACACATGTGTGCAGGAGACCCCTAACAGTGGCTACCATACAACACTTCATTCCATTCCCTGGAGATTACAGCTATTATGTCATGGGGAGCAAGGGTTGGGGGTGCATTCCTGATGTCTACCCAAGTGGGGGAACCCTGTCTCTAGCAAAGTGATTAAATAAAGAGTATGTAGAAATATACTATTAACTATGATTTGTATTTCGTGTTGTGATGTCCTTCCTCTCCAGCACAGAGTGTGGGGATGAGGGGTAGAGTGGTGGGACATCTTCTGGTGGTGGCACTGTGTACTAGCTCAGTTGATCACTGCACGTCAAGGTGAGCACACACACGAAACTTTTCCAATAAGACGACACCTCCAATCTGCAGCAATGTGATTATGTAATTAGGACATATAGTTGCTGGATGTGAGCTTTCCCTACGCTATATAATTGAATTTCCTGTCTTGAGATCCTTCCTCTCAGTCACAGACTAATTTCCTTCAGTTTCCAGACAGAGACAGGACAGGCAGGTCTGGGGGGTTTCTCACAGGGGGGTTTAATTAGTTTATTGATTTAATTAATTAGTCAATGAAACTGATAGTGTTCCTTATCAGCAGCGGATTTCCTATAGGAATGGGGGAGGAGGAGGGCTAATGGAAGGAAGAGAGGGAGGACGGATGGGAGGAGGAACAATAAATTAAGGATCTGCCAATCAAAAGAATAGGTTATCCCCAGAGGTTATGATCCACTTATCAGAACAGTAGGTTAAAGACCTGTCAGTCAGAAGAGAAGAAAACGTGTGCCCCTGAATGTATACTTGCCCCTCAATGTATGTAACATCCACCAACAAAACGTGCTGATGCCTCTGCTGCCTCACTGCTTATATTTCCCCATAAGCACTTCTAATTGTTATTTTTATCCTGGCCACCTTATATCATTTTATCCTTCTGTTTTTACATCAGTACAATTCTTATGACACTGAATGAAATGAAGTTTAATTTTCTCATATGATGTATTCTCCAGGAGCGGTCTTATATACAACATATAAATACATGCTATTGCAAGATATATCTCACATGATTGTTGAAAAGTGTTTCAATGACTGTTATATTGAACGAAATGGTTTTTCAAGTGTTATTAGCAAACACAAATGGTTACACCCAGATGACCATAAAACACATACACTGCAGTATAGTGATATAAAAATATCAAGTACAGTATGATATAATTTTGAGCTCCTCATGCTATTAATTTTCTGTATGTTGTGATATGCTATAGTTGTGAACACTTTGTTTTGTGATAAAGATTCTTCAACTTTATCTACTAAGATATAAATTTTAGATTCGAAACTATATATATGTCACTTACCACTATTGTATCAAGCATAAAGTATAAGGCCGGCCACTGTGGCCGAGCGGATCTAGGCGCTTCAGTCCGGAACTGTGCTGCTGCTACAGTCGCAGGTTCGAATCCTGCCACAGGGGTGGATGTGGGTGATGTCCTTAGGTTAGTTAGATTTAAGTAGTTTTAAGTCTAGGGGACTGATGCCCTCAGATGTTATGTTCAAATCAAAAGACTCTAAGCACTATGGGAGTTAACATCTGAGGTCATCAGTCTACTAGACTTAGAATTACTTAAACCTAACTAACCTAAGGACATCACACACATCCATGCCCGAGGCAGGATTCGAACCTGCAACCGTAGCATGAGATGTTAAGTCCCATAGTGCTTAGAGAAATTTTAACCATACAGTATACATATTTATGTTCTGTCTGTGACATATGTTTTGACAATTGTATTATATGTTTCCATACTGGTGCTTATGTGAGACACCGAATAGAAAATACCCCTGTTTCCAATATAACTGAAGATATACTTTGAATTCGTGTCGATAATACAGTATGATCATTGTATTTTTTCTCTCTGACTGACAATTAACATATACGGAGTTTACAAAAGGCATGGGATAGCGATATGCACATAAACAGATGGAGTTCGTATCATGTTCTTAGGGTATAAAAGGACAGCGCACTGTCAGGGTTGACATTTGTATTCAGGTAATTCATGTGAAAAGATTTCCACATGATTACAGACTCACGATGGGAATTAAGAGACTCTGAACGTGTAATGGTAGCTGGACTTGACACATGGGGCATTCCATTTCGGAAATCGTTAGGGAATTCACTATTCCGAGATCCAGTGTCAATAGCGTGCCGAGAATACCAAATTTCGGGCATTACCTCTCACCACGAACAACGCAGTGACCGACGGCCTACACTTAACGACCAAGATCAGCAGCATTTGCGTAGAGCTGTCAGTGCTAACTGACAAGCAGTACAGCTTGAAATACCCCAGAAATCAATGTAGGACCTACAAAGAACGTATCCGTCTGGAGATTATGGGGAAATTTTGTATTAAAGTGCTATGGCTTTTGACGAGTTTGTTAACAGCACGGCATCGCCTGCAGCGCTTCTCCTGGGCTCGTGATCATATCGGTTGAACACTACACAGCTGGAAAATCGTGGCCTCGACAGATAAGTCTTAATGTCAGTTGTTAAGAGCTGATGATAGGATTCAGTGTGAAGCAGACACTACGGAGCCAAGAGCCCGAGTTCTCAATAAGGCCCTGTGTAAGTTGGTGGTGGCTCCTTAATGGTGAGGGCTGTGTTTACATGGTATGGAACCGATCATTGCCTGCAAATGGCTATGTTCTGCTATTTGGAGATCATTTGCTGCCGTTCATGAACTTCATGTTCTCAAACAACGATGGAATCTTCATGCACGGCAATGTGTCCCACCACCGAGCCTCAGCTGTTCGCAGTTCTTTGGAGAACGTTTTGGACCCTGAGCGGATGTTTTGGCTACACAGATTGCCCGACATGAGTTCCATCGAAGATTTATGGGACATAATAGAGAGGTAAGTTCGTGGATGAAGTCCTGCAACGGCAACACTTTTGCAATTATGGACAGCTGTAGAATCAGCATGGCTCAGTATTTCTGCTGGGTAATTCCTACATATTGTCTCCATGCGAAGTCGAGTTGATGCACTACGCCAGGTTAGAGGACGTCCGACACGATGTTAGCAGGTATTTCATGACCTGTTATGTCACTGTATTCCCATGCAGCCATGCACGTGTGACAGTTATATGAACAAGTGTTTATAGTGTGATTTGTGCAGACAATTACATGGTTTGTTTCCTTGGTGCTTGTAGCCAGATGTGACCTCATAATAAATTAGAAGTGCTATTGTTCTCGAATGCACTTTTATGTGATGCACCTTATATTTTAGATGATGATTATGGACATGGTCCTCCCCGGTTCTATAAAACCCTCCCCTCGAACGCCATGCACTCCGCCTCGCCTTCCGCATCCGCCTTCCGTCCCCCACGCGCATCCTCTATGACCTCATCCCCTTCCCCCACCTTCTCCTTTTCCTTGAACACATCCACACACTATATATTGTCCGCCGCGTTGATCCCCCTCACCCCCTGGTGTCTCCCTTCCTCTCCACTCCCAACCAGTTGCCGCCCCCTTACCGTTGTGTCCCTCCCTCTCTCCATCTCCACACCCTCCATCTGCTTTCCCAACACAACTTCCACCGTCTACCCCTCCCGGATGATGAGCTTCGCCCTGACATCTACCCTTCCTACCAACTCTAACCCCCTCTTCCTGCCTGCTCCTCAGGGCCCCCTCTCCCCCCCCTCCCTCCTTCTGAGCGGATTTCCCCTCCAACTCCCCCTCCATCTCTTGTGCCTTCTTTCAGTGTCTCTGCGCTCCCTCCTGCCCTGTCTTCCCTTTCCTCTCCCATCCCATGTGTCTCCTGCCTCTTCGTGAACCCATGGTTGCCCCTCCTCTCTTCATCCCGCCGCTTCCCCAGCTGCCCCATGCTCTCCCATCCTTTTCCATCCTCTCTGACCTTTCCCTCGGCGGGTCCCACCTGGTAGTTTTATTCTTCGTCGTGTGTGTGCTCGAAGTGAGTTTTAAGTGTGTTGTTTCGGAGTGTTTTTAATACTGTGGCCAACTCTAACCTGTGCATGCGCATCCAGTGTCTTCTCTGTGTTTTAAGAATCGCCAACTGTGTTTTATAACTTTCTGGTGACTTTTTTAACTTTCCCCAATGAACGTCTACGTGTCAGTGTATTTTTACCTCCATTTTCTTCCCTTACTCTGTTTTCTGTTCCCCTTTTTATCTCCTGATGTATGTATTATTTTCATCTTGTTTTAGTTGTCATGTCACTCGGCTGAAGAGCGGCGGATTGTGCTGCTGACAGCCCTCCCCTGCCCATATGGGGCAGGGGTATGAAATCACAATAAAGAAAAAAAAATGGACATGGTGTGCTCGAACATGCGTGCCACGCGATTTTTTAATGTAACATCGACAACGTATCCACATCTGTTACTACACGTTAGTCCTGTGCCTGTTCAATGATGTATCCAAACATAATTCTGATTGCTGTACTGGAGTTACTCAGATATTTGGTGAGATTTTTAACTATACAACACGTTTCCGAATAAGTGGAAGACTGTTGGCATGTCGGTATACTATCGCCATTAGTGTGTAGTACAGCAAGACTCTGGAGACAAAATTTTTGCTGTGCCTGTACCAGCGCGTACCGGTTCTCCGCGGGCGATCCCAGTAGCTCCCCGGTGTTATGGTGACAGTGGGGAGGGACGTTAACTTTTATATCACTGCCAAGTTCCGGAGGGTGTGCGAGAAGAGTAGTGGCCACAGGGGCATAGGCGCGAAGCGGCGTAAAAAACGGGGCAGAAGTGGGAGGGGAAAAATCCCATTAGGTTCGAGGCGGCGGTCGCGCACAAAGCGGCCACAGCCAGTAATTGAGAGGAGACCGAGCAGGTACGCGGCGTGGTGCTGCGTCCGCCATAGCGAGCCAGTGGTCCGTGCCGGCGCGGTCTGCAGGTAGCAGCCCGGCGACTTGGCTGCTCTGCTCTGCGGGATGCCGCCACCGGCCTTTCAGGCGCCGCGCCGTGCTGCGCCACTGTACGGCTTCCGCGCTCCGGCGGGGCTAATGAGAGACGGCCTTCCTCGGGAGTTGCTGTGTCTCGCCGCGTTTCATTAGGGAAATGACGTCTGCGGATCCGTGCGCTTGCGTGTGTATGTGGCCACTTCCGTCCGGCTGTTACAACTTGACGCTGGACGCTCGACGAGAAGGGGTAGGATTAAGCAGAAGCAGGGTGGATTAATATTGAGGGTGCTCTGTTAATATACTCCGTTTCTGGGACTGACTACTGGCATGTCTACCCTTCACTGTGTGCTTTATTTTCTGACATTATCACGTAGTCTGGAGATCTTGGTGAGATAAATTGCATTTAATATAGTGACATCATTTTCTTTAGAGATTGCGTAAGGAAAACGCTCCAGAGCCAACGTTGTCTCTTGCGTCATCCCACAACAAGATTACCTTTGGCCTATATTTTCAGCTTGTGCTCAGCAAACACGTCTCTGGTAAGACATTCTGTTCTGTTTTCAGATTACGTGAACATTGGCTGGTATGCAGTGTCATGGACTTCGCGGGGTTGACAAATGTCGTGAAGAAAAACGCAAGTTTCTCCGAAAGTTATTCGACCTAAATTCCGCAAATTCGATAGACGGTGCATTTATGCCGCCACCTATCAGGTACACAAAGACAGAAGGGGAATAAGTGTTCATCTTTGCTTCCTGAGCCTGAGATGCCTTCTGTTCATGTATTGCTATATATACGAATATAATCTAGACGATCCACATCACTCTCGAAATATTTTTTAGCTGCCATGATAGATCACGTGGTCACGACTGCACACCAGTCGTAAGACCATTATTTGTGCTAGTTCCCTGTTACTGCTCTGATTCATATAATTAAAACAATTTTTGTGATTTTCCACTTGCCGATGTTTCGACCACGTGGTCCCATGGTGTTCCACATCGCTTTAGCTGCAATAGGTATCCATCCCTTTGCTATGCCGGCCGGTGTGGCTGAGCGGTTCTAGGCGCTTCAGTCCGGAACCACGCGACCGCTACGGTCACAGGTTCGAATAATGCCTCGGGAATGGATGTGTGTGATGTCCTTAGGTTAGTTAGGTTTAAGCAGTTCTAAGTTCTAGGAGACTGATGACCTCAGATGTTAAGTCCCATAGTGCTCAGAACCATTTGAACCCTTTGCTATGCTCCCTGCGCATACAACACGAAACTTTCCTGTCTTCCATTCCGCGGGTGTTCCATGGTGCTTTGACCTCTAAGTAGAAAGAAAGCGAAGTTTTAGACGAATTAATCCAGCAAATACCAAAACAAATTATAATGAGATACATATTGTCCAGTTGATCCTTCAGAGTTTCCAAGTACTTGACAAAAAAAATGTAGTCGACATTATCAAGTCATACTGTCTTCCCAGTGTGAAAAATTTCACGCTAACATTAAGCGTCAAGCATTGTACCGCGTGGTTATAATTAAACTGCAGCTACTCACAGAGGGCCAGTGTGCTTTGTCATTATCGTACGGCAGGGAAGCTTGGTAGTGAAAATCTGGCGCTGTGATTGTAAGAAAGATGTATAGGAATGTTTCTATATGTAATGGGTTAAAAACGGGCGTGGACGGAAAAGGCCAAACAAGTAAGAAAGGCGTAATGTTGACTTTACTATCAACTAATGCTTCCGCAATTTGTTCAATATGAGAAAGCGACGAGATACACTATGGCCCCAGATGTGCGCCTGGTGTCCAAAATTGGAACTATTTTTTTCCAATGTAAATCTGTTCCACATTTACGCATGATCAAATCTACCAAGTGTCGCTGCCATTCCATAGTTACAGCCCACACTGGACTTAACTGAATATATGCACTTCAATTATAACCACGTGGTAAGAATATTTTGTTTACGTACATACGTAATTTGCTTCTTTGATAATATTATGAATCTGGTAAAATTTTCTGGTTTAATACTTGTGCTTTATGATACGGTAGTCATTAATTGTTGCCAAACAGTTTGTGCTCTTGTATTTACACTGTGTCAGTCTAACTCATCCTATAAAATGACGTGCTTCGGTATAAAGTCTCATAGTGTAAAGGAGTATGCCTGTTAAACAAGTACATTGATATAACTCTGTAAAGTGCTTCATGAAGCATGCTATATGATAACAGTAGCTACCCGTACCTCTCGTTAGCTAAAATATCTTGATTGCGTCGATCAGAGTATGATATTTTAATCAAAGGTGGTCCTGATGAAATAAGGTATTGCATCTTCTCAGGGGTCCTGTGTACTTCTTTTCATACATTCAGATATATAAAATATTTTCTGCAGACAGTGCTGCACGTAAACTACAAGAGACAGTGATACTTCAGCATTAGTTACTTGACTGCTAATGCTAGATGGAAGACATTTTTATGAATTACTTACTCAGCGATATAGCTGCACGTTGCTAGTCGATCATCCACCTTTGGTTGTTGTGTCATCCCGTCGTTCCCCCACTTACTGGAATCCAACAAAGACCAACCACGGTCCGTGTATCTTCAAACCAAGTGTCTAGTTTATGCATTTGTCCATCGTAGCAATTCCTGACATGCCCATTGGTCGCTGAACGACGCTCTGTTTTGCAATTATTTTCGCCTGGCAAGCCGGTTGCACTGCCGTTAGTCAAAAGAGGTCAGATTTACTAATTGTAAACTTCAAGTTTGTCATGTAAAAAGCTTATTTTTTTTAATTTTCTGGTCTACCGAAATGTGTCCATCCTAATTGTAGTCTTCCGTTTCTTCTTCTGTTCTTCTATCCAGTCTATGCAGCTGCCATACATGTACTGGTTTGATACGACCTGTCACGAATTCCGGTCCTGTGCCAATTTTTTCATCTCAGAGCAGCAATTCCAACCTACAGCCTCAAGTATATGTTAGATGTATTCCAATCTTTGCTTTTCTCTACAGTTTTTACAGCTCCCTCTAGTACCATGGAAGTCATTCCCTGATGTATTAATACATGTCCTACCGTCCTGTCCCTTCTCCTTGCCAGTGTTTTCCACATGTTCCTTTCCACTCCGATTCTGTGCAGAAACTCCTGATTCCTTACCTTATCACTTCACCTAATTTTCAACATTCGTCTGCAGCACCACTTTTCAAATGTCTCGATACTCTTCAGTTACGGTTTCCCCACAGCCCATGTTTTACCACCAAACATTGCTGCACTCCGATCCTAAATCCTCAGAAATTTTTTCCTCATATGAAGGCCTATATTTGATTCTAGTAGATTTCTCTTGGTCAGTAATGCCCCCTTTTCTTTCTAGTCTTCTTTTGATGTTCTCCTTGCTCCCTCCATCATTGGTTATTTTGATGCCTAGGTAATATAAATACTTAACTTCGTCTACTTCGTGGCCATCAGTTCTTATGTTAAGTTTCTCACTGTTGTCATTTCTGCTACTTCTCATTGCTTTCATCTTTCTTCGATTTACTCTCAATCAATATTATGTACTCATTAGACTGTTCATTCGATTCAGGAGATCATGTAATTCTTCTTCGCTTTCACTGAGGATAGTAATGTCATCAGCGAATCATATCATTGATAGCCTTTCATCTTGAATTTTACTTGCACTCGTCACTTTTCTTATTATTTCCCTCACTGCCTCTTCGATTTACAGATGGAACAGTAGGGGCGAAAGACTACACCACTGTCACACTCTTTTTAATCCAAGCACTTCGTGCTTAGTCGTTCACTCTTATTATTCGCTCTTGCCTCTTGTCCATATTGTATATTACCCCTGATTTTCTCAGAATTTCGATATCTTGCACCATTTTACAGAGTCTAATGCTTTCCCCAGGTCGACAGATCCTATGAACTTGTCTTGATTTTTCTTTAGTATTGCTTCCAATTTCAACCGCAACGTCAGAATTGCTTCTGTGGTGCCTTTACCTTTCCTAAAGACAAACTGAATGTCAACTAACACATCTTCGACTTTCTTTCCAATTCCTCTGTATATTATTCTTGTCAGTAACTTGGATGCATAAACTGTTAATCTGATTGTGCAATAATTGTCGAACTTGTTAGCTCTTGCAGTCTTCGGAATTACGTGGATCATGTTTTTCCGGAAGTCAGACGGTAATCGCCAGACTAATACATTCTACATACTAGCGTGAGTAGTGGTTTTGTTGCACCTTACTCCAGTGATTTTAGAAATTCTGATGGAATGTTATCTATCGCTTCAGCGTTATTTGATCTCAAGTCCCCCAAAGCTCTCTTATATTCTGATTCTAATACTGGATCTCGACTCCTGTTTTCTCTATCTCGACTCCTGTTTTTTGTTCTATCACATCATACATATCTTCCCCCTCATGGAGGCCTTCCGTATACTCTTTCCACCCATCTTTCCTCTGCATTAACAGTGGAATTACCGTTGCGCTCTTAATGTTACCACCCTTGCTTTTAATATCACCGAAGGCTGTCTTGTCTTTCCTATATGCTGAGTCAGTCCTTCTGAAAATCATCAAGTATTCGATTTCTTCACAGTTTTCCTGCAGAAATTTCGTCTTAGCTTCCCTGCACTGGCTATTTCATTCCTCGGTGATTTGTATTTCTGTATTGCTGAATTCCCCTGGACATATTTGTACTTCCTTCTTTCATCGATCAACTGAAGTATTTCTTTTGTTACCAATGGTTTCTTCGCAGTTAATATATTTGTACCTATGTTTTTCTTTCTAGCTTCTGTGATTGTCCGTTTTAGAGATGGCCATTGCTCTTCAACTGAACAGGCTACTGAGCTATTCCTTATTGCTGTATCTACAGCCTTGGAGGACTTCAAATGTATCTAATCATTCCTTAGTACCTCCGCATCCCATTTCTTTGCTTGTTCATTCTTCATGACTAATCTCTTAAACTTCAGCCGAGTCCTGATGACTACTACATTGTGATCTTAGTCTGAATCTGCTACGGGGTACGTCTTACAATCCACTGTCCGATTTTGGAATCTTTTACTGACCATCATGTAATCTAACTGAAATCTTCCAGTATCACCCGGCCTTTTCCAGCTACACGACCTCCTCTCGTGATTCTTGAACAGAGTATTCGCTATTACCAGGAGAAATTTATTACAGACCTAATTTAACTTTTTTCCGCTCTCGTTCCTTTTCCCGAGCCTATATCCTGCTGGTCACATTCCCTTAGGCCGTTCCCTCCCGGAGATCGAATGGAGGACTATTCCGGAATATTCTGCCAATGGAGAGATCATCATTGCACTTTTGCTTGTCCTGTGGACACACGTTATGTGTTTTAAATTCAATAGTTTTCATTGCCTTGTGCATCCTGGTGCCGTTGATCATTGCTGATTCTTCCGCCTTTAGGGCAGTTCCACGCCCCAAAGACGGAAAGTTCCCTGAACCTTGTCCGCTCCTCCACCATATATCACATGGCAGTTGGCAGAATGATGGTGACTTCTTATTCTGGAAGTCTTCGGTCTTCGTCGCCAAGTAATCACCCCTAGTCTGTGGGTGCCGGCATGGTAGCTCACGTGTTCGGTCAGAGGGTAGCAGCCGTCCGTTAAAAAACCTTTGGGAATGGATCGACTATGAACTTGAGCTATGTCATGGGACGTCCACCCCAAACAAATACTACTGTCAATAACTAACAAAATGAGATCAAGAAAAACGGGGCAGCGTTTGATTAGTATTCAAAAGTTATTGGTCCCAGGTTCTAAACCCACCACTGCCGTAAATATAAAAAGTTATAAACTGGATTTAAGGCTTCACTATATTTTCTTTCTTCTCGTTAATTTAGTAGTGGCAGGATTTCAACTGGCTCCCCTTGCCAGAGTACGTTTCTGGAATCTTTTGCCTAATAATAGCTAGAATCTTTTGTCTATTAATAGCTGTATCAAGCAGCTTCACTCAGAACTGCGCCTGTTTCTATGTGTAATCTTGCCAGTGTAAGCTTTCTAATGGCATACCATTCAAGGATTAGATTTTGGGTAATCACCTGATCACTCATTTGTGTCCGTCCTCACAGAGGCACTCCAGCACTTTTTGTACTGTGGCCATGTCATCCTCAGCCATAGATCTCTCTTTCTCCTCTCCAGCCCTCACTGACTCTGTTGAGTGGACAGTCAATGATTACCTTCATTCCAGCGACCATTTCCCATCCTGGACTCACATACTGTATTGGGCCCTATCTGAAAGGAAGCAGCCTCGAAAGATGATCAGCAGAGCCAAATGGACGCTTTTCGGCCAGCTGGCCATGTTTAAAAGTCGCGGCAGCGTCCAGGAAAGGGGGACCACATCAATGAGTCATCAACCATGCTTGCGGCTGACTTCTCCATTCCTAAGTCCTCCGGTCATCTTAGGAGACAACCTGCCCCTTGGTGGGTCAGGCGTGGGGCTGTGAGAAGGTTTACATACTGCCCAGCGACGGAAAACCTCGCAGGCTTTCGATTGCCGAGACCCAACGGTCAACACATCTTCATGGAGAGTAAGAAAAGGTTGTACCAAGCGTTCATGGGCTCTCAAAACCACTCCAACTGTTCAACAAAAGTATGGGAATCCATCATGAGGATTTCTGGTAAATTCAGTCGGTTACCTAGGGTGGCGTTATTGAAGCAGAGGTCTCTCTGAATAACACCTGGAGAAATTACGCAGACAATGGCAAAACGTTTTGCACTGACTACTGACACCGCCAACCCTGATCTGTTGTTCCATAGTTACCATACCACCATGAAGAGGGTCGAGTTTGAATTATGTCAACCCATTCTCCATATGCAACCTGGATTCGGCACGGTTTGACGTTCGTGATACGCCGCCTGGTCACGACCAAAGGTGGTACAGCATGCTGCAGCACTTGCAAAAGTGGTTGAAAAAAATCGTCTTACAATTTTTAATTCCATGGCTGACAAGGCACTATCCTCACTTCAGGCGAGCAGAATTTTTGATATCTCTCCTCAGAGCAGGAAACGTGTCCAAAGTAGTACCCGGAGCATAGCCTTAACGAGCTGTGCACATGATCAGCCGTCGTCTGCTTTGGATACTAGGGACTACGTAGCTTCTTGACTGCTCTCGTTGTGGATTTAGGAGATGTCGATCAACTGCCAACCGCCTGACCCTGCTAGGGGCGGAAATCAAATAGGCTTTCCTATGTTAACGGCATTGTCTAGAGGTATTTTATGATACTTGGTTGCACAATATTATCAGTCAGTTACACCAGTGGGGTTTCGTGGCCACCTCCATCCATTCCTTCCTCTCAAGGAGCCTTTTTAGTTTCAGAATTAGTGACTGCTGTCCGACAGTTTTGTGCAGGAGACGGTTGATCTCTAAGACAGTGTTTTATCTGTCACCCTCTCTGCAATAGCTACTAACAGTATAACGTCCATAATACGTAGTCCTGTCCAGTGTTCCTTATTTGTGGACGATTTTTCAGACTTTTGCTCTTCCTCTAGAACTGTATTAGCACTCCGGCGCGTCGTCAGTAGCAGCTCCCTGTGAAGAGTTTTGAGGAGTGGACTGCAAAGACTGGTCTTTCGTATTTTGCAGAGAAGTTAGTGTGTGCGTTCATTTTAATCATTCTCGTGGCCTTTTTTTAATTTACCTGAATTACGTATTTGGGACACCATTCTCCATTTTAAAAACAGTTTGAGGTTTCTGGGCCTCATTTTTGACTACCACTTGTTGTGGTTACCACCACCAACAGTCCTGAAAGCCAGGGGACAAAGGGTCCTGTATATCTTCAGACGTTTTAGAACCAGGTCTTGGGAAGCGGACAGGACACGTCTTCTCCAGTTTTATGGGGCAGTCGAGCGACCGCAGCTGGACTGTGGATGCACAGCCTATGTGTGCACGGGGCATTTTTACCTGAAGAGGCGCAAGTCTCTGTGCTGAAGCTGTTAACCGCTTACCATTCGGCGACAACTCCTCATGGTTAGGCAAGCATGCAATTTCCGCGCTACTCCCAACTCACCAGCGTACCGTACCGCTGCTCGTCCAAAGATGAAATGTCTCTTTACTAATCGTCCACAAACAACGTGACCATTTGGGTTTCGCATTAGGAATGCGCTGGAGTCCCTTGAAGTGGATCAGTGTTTTAGGCGCCTGCCACCCTGATTGCTGCAGAAGCCTAGAGTAATTTTAGCTTCAGTGCAGTACAGAAGATGTTGTGCTCCTGCAAAAGTTTTTAATACGTAAATTTATTGCATTTTATCTGAGCACCAGAATTCTGTGTATGTGTTTACGGATGGGTGTAAACTCCACTGGTCGCTCTGTTCTTTTCCTTGATTGTGTCCTCAAAATTCGACAGTTTTAAGACTTTACCGTCTTCGGCTCCGAATTTTACGCGATCTTGTGGGTACTAGAGCAGTTGAGATATGTTTTGAGTGCTAAATTCAGTGTCGGTTCGGATTCCCTGAGTGCTATTCGCTCTTGACGAGATTGTAACTAGCAGATAAAGTTGTCCAGAATATCATCCAACTACAAAGGCTGGGGAAGGAAGTGTCTTCCTACTGGGTGCAAAGTGAAATGACGGATGTAGCAGCCAAGGAGGCATGTCGCAATCCTCCATTAGTTCGTGTGCCACCCCCCTGCATGCTATGGCCTCGCTGCTGACATACAGATTCCTGCGTAGGTGGGAAGAAGATTTGATGCGAGTTAAAACATTCAGCCGTGTCTTGATAAGCCCACATCATGGCCGTGGCCGTGGAGTACCTCCTTCTAGGCAAACAGGTGGGATGAGCACATTCCAGTAGGTCACAGCCCTTTGACCCATGGCTTCTTGCTCAGGCAAGAGGATCCTTCGATGCATCTTGCTTGTGGCGTACAGATCACTGTTCGCCACGTTTTACTAGACTGTGCTTTATTTTCAGGCCAGAGTGTAGCGGCATTCTAACGAATGTAGTTACAATTATAAGCTTTTGCGATATGGCAAACCTGTTTTCTGAAGTTTCAGGGAACTGTTCTTAACATGTTATCAGGGTGATTGGCTCACCCTGTTTTTGTAAGTGGTCAGCATATCACATTTCCAAAACTAAAAACTAAACTCTGCTTATGTGGTACTTCCAGGTGTAGCTCCTTTCATCCTTTCTCCGTTCTCTGAAGATGTGTGAGGTAGATTCACTGTATGGGTCAACGCGAGTGAGGCGAGGGAGTGAGTGTCATTTCGTAGGTGTAATTCTCATCGTGTTTTGTGTACCATAGGGGATTACTTCAATTTCTTGTCAATTTATTTGGTATAAATCTCGCAATTGCTGCCGACAATATTTCTTTGAATCCAAGCCACATCTGGTCTCTAGCTCGGAAGGAATAGAGACTGTCTCTCAGGAAGGAATCAATTTTTATCGGTTGTTTAATTATGTTTTGCTTATATTTTTGGTAGGTTTTGTTGTTACGGTATTCATTCTGCCACAACGATCTCATGGTCACTAATTCCTATTTCCAACATGCCAACATGATGCTCCCTATTTGCTCGGGACTACTTGTTGCTAAGAGGCCAATTACGTTTTCGCCACCATTTACACTTATGCATTGTTGCGACGAGATAAACGAGCAATTCCCCGATACTGTACGGTTTGTTAGCAAGTTACAGTATACTCAAAACACGTTGTAGTCGTCAGCTGCTAAAAATTAACAGAAATTACCATTTCATCTCGAACTGTGCTGAATCTGATTAAAGACTTTTTTTTTTTTTAATGATGACTAACTGAAACCCTCAGCTGCCGACAGGTGTTGTTGATATACCTCGATGTGGACAGCTGAAAATGTGTGCCCCGACCGGGACACGAACCCGGGATCTCCTGCTTACATCGCAGACGCTCTATGCATCTGGGCCACAGAGGACACAGATGAATAGCGCGACTGCAGGGACTTATCCCTTGCCCGGTTCCCATGAGACTCACATTCCCAACTGTCCACAACTCTACATATGTAATGTACCTTATAGGCATTTGCCCATTCACTCATTACTCGCGTACGCTTTGGCGATTCCCGTAAGAGTTTGGGCAACCTGTACGCATTCGCACAGACGAAGGTCAATGGCTGGGTCTTGGCGTGCTGGATGACATTCGTAAAGGTCGAACTTACGAGTGTGAAGACAGTGAAGGACACGGGATGATGGAGAGAGTCGAGTAAAAAATATCTCTCGAAAACCATACCACAACGCGATAGCACACTCTAACAGCCTCTGCGCTTTCCGAGATAATATGGAGCTGAGTGTGCCGGTAGAGTTCACGATTTTACCCTCACGAGGCGCCACACACCAACGGTTCGCCAAGCATAACTGGACCGAGGAATTGTTAGTGCATAGCGAGCTATGGTTAGTGTTAAAATCACATGTGCTTGGTAGGATGTGAATAATGAATACGTAGTATATGACTTGTTGGAGTTTGAAGATTATTCGCTAACTGCAGTCATCTATAAACGAAAATAAGCAATACAGGAAGCATATAACGTGGAAAATAATGTTGTAGTATTTACACTCGTTCTACAGTTGTGTCTGTTGCTGTTAACGTTGAATGTTCACGCTAAAAATACGTTTATGTGACATTTCTGAGACATATAATATCTTAAATGCACTCATTATTCCTTACAGATGTGGCACAAATGTGAGCTTTCCTCTAAGCATGAAAAAGGGAAAACTACTGAAAAACGTCCAAAAAATATCCGAATGATTCCAGAATGAGATTTTCACTCTGCAGCGGAGTGCGCGCTGATATGAAACTTCCTGGCAGATTAAAACTGTGTGCCGGACCGAGACTCGAAATCGGGACCTTTCCTTTTCGCGGGCAAGTGCTCCACAATCTGAGCTACCCAAGCACGACTCACGCCCCGTCCTCACAGCTTTACTTCTGCCAGTACCTCGTCTCATACCTTCCAAACCTTACAGAAGCTCTTCTGCGAACCCGAGTTCGAGCCTCGGTCCGGCACACAGTTTTTATCTGCCAGGAAGTTTCATATCCGGAGAGGAGTCCGTGGCGGACGCCATCAAAAAAGTGGCCAGAAGAATAATGACTAAAAAGAGAAAAAAGAGAGACAGAGACAAAGTGCGTGGTATCGAGTGATTTATCGAGAAAACTTTATGCCAAATACGCCGTCAAATTCATCAGCACTATGCAGTCAACATTTTACCGAGGCAGATTATAATTTTTGTTGCAGAAGAAACCTTCTGAAAACAAGTAGCATACTTCCATGTTACTCTCTCCGTAAAATTAACAGTAGCAGCAGTACCCAGAAGACAAGTTGAAAAGCACCCTTCCAAAACCTTGTCGTAAACGTAAAAGAAGTACAAGCTCCGCATAAGAAACCCGCACAAATATTCCCAAACATTCAATTAAATGCGTTCACGGAAACTGGTGTTTAAACAGAAGACGATGCGTTTTCCAAACTAAAGTTTTCCCTAAATAAATCACTTTTCAATAATAACTAAGAACCAATAAATTCTAAATTTTAAAATTTTAAACAACTGAAGCCCATAAAGAAATTTTTATGGCTTTCCACATACATAGCTTAATACTGCTGAGTTTTCATCATTGACTAATGTCAGTGGACATGTCGTAATGAAAGTACTACAGTAAATAATCCTGTTCAACCTGCAGACATTTAATTTAAACCAGTTCGCATAATTGTAATTACCTGATATTGTTAGTGTTGCAGGAGCCAATGTTTAAATACAGGATAGCAGTTTTCTTTTGAAAACCTTTTTATTTACCACGATCCCAAGAAAGGAAAAAACTACACTCCTGGAAATTGAAATACGAACACCGTGAATTCATTGTCCCAGGAAGGGGAAACTTTATTGATACATTCCTGGGGTCAGATACATCACATGATCACACTGACAGAACCACAGGCACATAGACACAGGCAACAGAGCATGCACAATGTCGGCACTAGTACCGTGAAAATCCACCTTTCGCAGCAATGCAGGCTGCTATTCTCCCATGGAGACGATCGTAGAGATGCTGGATGTAGTCCTGTGGAACGGCTTGCCATGCCATTTCCACCTGGCGCCTCAGTTGGACCAGCGTTCGTGCTGGACGTGCAGACCGCGTGAGACGACGCTTCATCCAGTCCCAAACATGCTCAATGGGGGACAGATCCGGAGATCTTGCTTGACTTACACCTTCTACAGCACGTTGGGTGGCACGGGATACATGCGGACGTGCATTGTCCTGTTGGAACAGCAAGTTCCCTTGCCGGTCTAGGAATGGTAGAACGATGGGTTCGATGACGGTTTGGATGTACCGTGCACTATTCAGTGTCCCCTCGACGATCACCAGTGGTGTACGGCCAGTGTAGGAGATCGCTCCCCACACCATGATGCCGGGTGTTGGCCCTGTGTGCCTCGGTCGTATGCAGTCCTGATTGTGGCGCTCACCTGCACGGCGCCAAACACGCATACGACCATCATTGGCACCAAGGCAGAAGCGACTCTCATCGCTGAAGACGACACGTCTCCATTCGTCCCTCCATTCACGCCTGTCGCGACACCACTGGAGGCGGGCTGCACGATGTTGGGGCGTGAGCGGAAGACGGCCTAACGGTGTGCGGGACCGTAGCCCAGCTTCATGGAGACGGTTGCGAACGGTCCTCGTCGATACCCCAGGAGCAACAGTGTCCCTAATTTGCTGGGAAGTGGCGGTGTGGTCCCCTACGGCACTGCGTAGGATCCTACGGTCTTGGCGTGCATCCGTGCGTCGCTGCGGTCCGGTCCCAGGTCGACGGGCATGTGCACCTTCCGCCGACCACTGGCGACAACATCGATGTACTGTGGAGACCTCACGCCCCACGTGTTGAGCAATTCGGCGGTACGTCCACCCGGCCTCCCGTATGCCCACTATACGCCCTCGCTCAAAGTCCGTCAACTGCACATACGGTTCACGTCCATGCTGTCGCGGCATGCTACCAGTGTTAAAGACTGCGATGGAGCTCCGTATGCCACGGCAAACTGGCTGACACTGACGGCGGCGGTGCACAAATGCTGCGAAGCTAGCGCCATTCGACGGCCAACACCGCGGTTCCTGGTGTGTCCGCTGTGCCGTGCGTGTGATCATTGCTTGTACAGCCCTCTCGCAGTGTCCGGAGCAAGTATGGTGGGTCTGATACACCGGTGTCAATGTGTTCTTTTTTCCATTTCCAGGAGTGTATTACTAGTTTCGACCAGTTAATGACCATCTCCAGTTCACTTAACAGAAAGCAGAGTCCACATTGGTTACTGAAGCGAGACACTTTGCAACAATCATGTTTGCAATTCCAAAGTCAAAAATTATGGTTACAATGTATGTTCGCTATGCAATATGGGAAATACATCACAATCATAGCAGCCAACATAAGGAGCCATCGTGTCTGTTGACATTATCGGAACAAGCTATCCAGCTGACAGACCTGTACATTGTGGCAGTCGCTCTCCCGTACTTACAAACTTGTCGTTTCAGAAAAAATGAGAAACGCAAATAGTGCCAGAACCTAGAAGAATCAGCATATCTTTGTTGTAACAGAGCGGAAAACCATCCAGTACTTCTTATTGCTCTTGTGTGTAAATAATTCTTACCAGTCGTACTAAAGCAGGCAGTTGCCTTAACTAACAAACCCAACGAGAAACCTAAGTTTTAGAACTCCAAATCGGTGAATCGAAAGGTGCTGCGTCGTCAGCATCATATACTCTACACTTACAAGGGGAGGCCGCCAATTGTGAAATTCAGATTCGATTCATACTGCGCATAATAAAAGCTCATGGCCAGAGGTGTAATGTGGCAAAGCACCAAGAAGCACTTCTCAGCCGTTGTCGAGAAAATCGACAGTTAAAAGAAACCGTTGCGGTGAAATACTCTCTACGATTAATGATTTTCTACAGCGTCATAGCGCAGCGGTAAGCGCTGCGGTTCGTAATCCGAAGATCGCCTGATCGAATCTCGCGCCAAGCAATATAGTTTTATTATTAGTTTTTTGCAATTCAAATAATATATACATATATAACTATTAATGAATTGCTTATGCATATTGGTGAAGGCGGATCGCTCTCCAATTGTACCGCCTCCATTTTTCCGTTTTTTTAACAGGGTGTACCAAAGCTGTCCCGTCCGCACTGGTTTTCGACGATGTTATAAGTTGCGCTAGGGACCGCATCAACCTTCTTTCGAAGTTAGCAGGCAACTACGTTGTTATGGGGCGGCTCGTTTCGGCACATTCAACATCTGGCCTTCAAGTGTAACGAGCGAGTAACGGAGTTTATACTTCATACCTGCCACAGCAAGTTTGTGTTCGTGGGGTCTCTATTCTAATTCGAACGTTTGACTTACGCTATACGTATTCGTTTCTACGTCTTCCGTTAACTATACGTGGTTAACATTATGAAGACAATTAATAACATTTGTGAAATACAACTTTGTTTTCGGAAAACATAATGATGTTCGAAGTCGCCGGTTTTTCCACGACAAACGACTTTCAACAACTTATTATATGCATAATTGTTGCAACTGATTGCCGGGAATTATATATATATATATATATATATATATATATATATATATATATATATATATAAAAATTACAAAAAACAAACACTAAAAAAAAAAGTTGCATGGAGCGAGATTCGATCCGGCGACCTTCGGATTACGAACCCGAGCGCTTACCGCTGCACCATCACGCTGTAGAAAATTACAAATCGTAGAGGTTTCTTTTAACTCTCGATTTTCTCCACAACGGCTGAGAAGTGCATCTTGGTGCTTTGCCACATTACACCTCTGACCATGAGCTTTTATTATGCGCAGTATGAATCGAATCTGAATTTCACAATTGGCGGTCTCCCCTTGTTAGTAGCATCTGGTAACAGTTGGTAGTCATCGCTATGCGGCGACCGGCTGAAACTTAACGTCATAACAAGCTCAGGTAAGGAGTGCCGAGGCTGCTAGACCATACTAGCTGCCTATGTTTGTACACATAAACGAAGAGGAAGTTGGTTTCCGAAAGAAGGAGGGCCGCGGGTGTCATCAACATGGAGGTCATTAGAAACTGATTACTACTTCGGTGAGAATGGAGAAGGTAATCGTTCTCATCATCTTGAAGGTATCATCCTGGCTGTCACCGGAAGTAATTTAGGGAAACTACGGGAAACTGCAGTGTGGATACTCTGAGATATGAACCCTAGTTCTCTCGTAGACGAGTCGAGCGTCATAACCACTACGTCACCTTTCTAGGATTTCTAGCTTTCCCTTCAGGTAACACCCAGTGTAACGCAGACGGCACTTAGCTGCTACATAGGTCGTGATCCTTGTTCGATGCTCAATATATAATGTACCAGTCGGTGCTGAATATCCTGCGTAGTTGTTCCCCTCTAATTAGGGAAAAGCCTTTTGATGTAAAATTTACGACGTTGTTTCAGCACGTCCGTCTCATTTAAGACAATGGCATCGTATAATGGTTGCTGCCCACTTAGAAGCGACGTCATAAACAGGGAACGGGCCACTACAAGTTAATTGCTTCTCCAACGCTTGCGTATTTTCTCGGCGCTCTAGTCTTATTGTTAACGAGAATATGCGTTTATCTTCGGAATGCCACTGAAGCTTTTAATGCGGTTTCGTACTCAACTTTTTATCCCAGTCACGAAGACCAAGAAAGGTCGATTACGAAAAAAATCCTGTAATAGCATATTTTTGCAAAGTG
The DNA here is from genome assembly GCF_021461385.2 of Schistocerca piceifrons. Classification (NCBI taxonomy): domain Eukaryota; kingdom Metazoa; phylum Arthropoda; class Insecta; order Orthoptera; family Acrididae; genus Schistocerca; species Schistocerca piceifrons. The sequence continues at coordinate 599,179,059 of NC_060141.1, read as the reverse complement.
CTAGGAGAGAGTGTTATGAGCAACATACTGATAGATGGGATGCGAGCGTTGTGGTGCAGTCAGTTTTTACATTTTTCTCGAGTAACTCGAAAACCGGAGCTTCCAGCGAAAATGTTTCCCGGTATGGAATTAAACTACATTATACTTAATGCTAAATATCTCCTATCCACTATTTCTGTAGGACTAATGGTTTCCGCTTTTACAGGATGGAAGAATTGGAGATTATTAAAAATATCGTTCTGATGATACTTCATTAAAGTTTACTTTAAACAAAGTGGGTTAAAAAGACATATTAAAGTGTACCACATCTATACGCAGTAGAGCTGGGTTGGTATGTTTGGGGGAGGAGACCAGACAGCGAGGTCATCGGTCTCATCGGATTAGGCAAGGATGATGAAGGATGTCGGCCGTGCCCTTTCAAAGGAACCATCCCGATATTTGTCTGGAGCGATTTAGGGAAATCACTGAAAACCTAAATCAGGATGGCCGGACGCGGGATTGAACCGTCGTCCTCCCGAATGCGAGTCCAGTGTGCTAACCACTGCGCCACTTCAGTCGGTCGCAGTAGAGCTGTCTCTATCGATGAATTGATTCCTGGGAGTGCAACAGGCGAAAGATGAGTGCGGTAGAAGCGTGAGGGAAGTTGGGTCACCGGGTTGTGACCATGCACTTCCCTCGTTCATAGGCCTGCTAGCTGAAGGTCGAGCTGGTTCTTCTCGACTCTGTCTACATCACTACTTCACAAGTAGCAACCACAGTGTGTTTCACAAATTTATAGGGGTCCTCCACAGCGCACCTTATGAAGCATTGGCGATACAGTTCACAGACATGCCTGCGGGGTGTTTCTTACGCACAAAATTCGTTAACACTGCATGGAAAGCAAATATGAGCTAACTATAACACAAATGCAGGGAAAGCATAAGTGCAGAATCTACATAAATCTCTGCACACAGTTTTACACTGCTAGAAGAGAAATTGATTCTCAGGATCCTGTACGGCAGCTGATGCTTCGGGGAAAGACAACTACCCCCAACATGAACGCTGTTAACTTTTCAGTTTACAGGCAGATCTTATCTCCCCAGTATTTTCTGTCCAGTCTCATGTGAGTAGACAAACTACATTCAATGACTCCGGGTTTATACACGGTGAACATTAATAAAACAAACAGCAGGGACGGATTCTTGACTAAAAATGGAGGAAAAAGGTCCTATGAACATGTGTCCGGAACACATCGTTTAAACTTTCAGCCGTGCTACGTCCATTATGGGGTGGTGGGAGGGGGGGGGGGGTGGACAGGTAGGGGACGAGAAAGATGGTGAGTGCTTTCGCAGAGTCAACTGTCGTCAACGGTTTGCGCAGCGACGTCTTGAAAGTGCTGACCATCTACTCGGCTTCCGATTTGGACGCAGGAACAGTTCTTTGTTCTTAATAACACAGGTTCTCCAGTATCGTATTTATCCGCCGTTACCTGGCAGCGACTTTCAATTAAGCATCCTCCCCTGCACAGGAATTACAGAATGTGTAAGAGTATAAGTCGAGATGCAAAAACGATGACATATGGAACTTTCGACCTGGCCGTGAGTAGAGCATGCATAGTAAAAGTGGTTAAGAGTACCTCCCGCGTAAAGAGGGAAATCTGGGTCCGAGTCCCGGTCAGACACACGTTTACATTGTCGTCTTTCCCTTACACAGCAGGTAGTTGTTTGTATTCACAACTGCAAATATATTATATATATTTCGTGAGCGCTGTAGTCGTCGCAGTGCCTGTTTCTTCGGACATCCGTGCATAAAAGAATGAACATTGCATCGTTCAGAAGAACAACAGGAAGAACGAAGCAAGCATTTCAACATCGTATAATCCTCAATACGCAAAGAAGTGGGATTCGGAAGTACTAAGGAATGACGAGATACGTTTGAAGTTCTCTAACGCTATAGATACAACAACAGGGAATAGCTCAGTAGGCAGTACAGTTCAAGAGGAATGGACATCTCTAAAAAGGGCCATCACAGAAGTTGGGAAGGAAAACATAGGTACAAAGAAGGTAGCTGCGAAGAAACCATGGGTAACAGATGAAATACTTCAGTTGATTGATGAAAGGAAGACGTACAAACATGTTCCGGGAAAATCAGGAATACAGAAATACAAGTCGCTGAGGAATGAAATAAATAGGAAGTGCAGGGAAGCTAAGACGAAATGGCTGCAGGAAAATTGTGAAGACATCGAAAAAGATATGATTGTCGGAAGGACAGACTCAGCATACAGGAAAGTCAAAACAACCTTTGGTGACATTAAAAGCAACGGTGGTAACATTAAGAGTGCAACGGGAATTCCACTGTTAAATGCAGAGGAGAGAGCAGATAGGTGGAAAGAATACATTGAAAGCCTCTATGAGGATGAAGATTTGTCTGATGTGGTAGAAGAAGAAACAGGAGTCGATTTAGAACAGATAGGGGATCCAGTATTAAAATCGGAATTTAAAAGAGCTTTGGAGGACTTACGGTCAAATAAGGCAGAAGGGACAGATAACATTCCATCACAATTTCTAAAATCATTGGGGGAAGTGGCAGCAAAACGACTATTCACGTTGGTGTGTAGAATATATGAGTCTGGCGATATACCATCTGACTGTCGGAAAAGCATCATCCTCACAATTCCGAAGACGGAAAGAGCTGACAAGTGCGAGAATTATCGCACAATCAGCTTAACAGCTCATGCATCGAAGCTGCTTACTAGAATAATATACAGAAGAATGTAAAAGAAAATTGAGAAAGCGCTAGGTGACGATCAGTTTGGCTTTAGGAAAAGTAAAGGGACGAGAGAGGCAATTCTGACGTTACGGCTAATAACGGAAGCAAGGCTAAAGAAAAATCAAGACACTTTCATAGGATTTGTCGACCTGGAAAAAGCGTTCGACAATATAAAATGATGCAAGCTGTTCGAGATTCTGAAAAAAGTAGGGGTAAGCTATAGGGAGAGACGGGTCATATACAATATGTACAAGATCCATGAGGGAATAATAAGAGTGGACGATCAAGAACGAAGTGCTCGTATTAAGAAGGGTGTAAGAAAAGGCTGTAGCCTTTCGCCCCTACTCTTCAATCTGTACATCGAGGAAGTAATGATGGAAATAAAAGAAAGGTTCAGGAGTGGAATTAAAATACAAGATGAAAGGATATCAATGATACGATTCGCTGATGACATTGCTATCCTGAGTGAAAGTGAAGAAGGATTAAATGATCTGCTGAACGGAATGAACAGTCTAATGAGTACACAGTATGGTTTGAGAGTAAATCAGAGAAAGACGAAGGTAATGAGAACCAGTAGAAATGTGAACAGCGAGAAACTTAACATCAGGATTGATGGTCACGAAGTCAATGAAGTTAAGGAATTCTGCTACCTGGGCAGTAAAATAACCAATGACGGACGGAGCAAGGAGGACATCAAAAGCAGACTCGCTATGGCAAAAAAGGCATTTCTGGCCAAGAGAAGTCTACTAGTATCAAATACCGGCCTTAATTTGAGGAAGAAATTTCTGAGGATGTACGTCTGGAGTACAACATTGTATGGTAGTGAAACATGTACTGTGGGAAAACCGGAACAGAAGAGAATCGAAGCATTTGAGATGTGGTGCTATAGACGAATGTTGAAAATTAGGTGGACTGATAAGGTAAGGAATGAGGAGGTTCTACGCACAATCGGAGAGGAAAGGAACATGTGGAAAACACTGATAAGGAGACGGGACAGGATCGTAGGACATCTGCTAAGACATGAGGGAATGACTTCCATGGTACTAGAGGGAGCTGTAGAGGGCAAAAACTGTAGAGGAAGACAGAGATTGGAATACGTCAAGCAAATAATTGAGGACGTAGGTTGCAAGTGCTACTCTGAGATGAATAGGTTAGCACAGGAAAGGAATTCGTGGCGGGCCGCATCAAACCAGTCAGTAGACTGGTGACAAAAAAAAAATAATCCTCAAAGATTCATGCGATCTTGAAAACTGCGTTCTTTAGGCATCTTGCTGCTTTCTGTGACTTTCGAAGTCCTAAATACACTGAATCGTCAAAGAAACTGGTATAGCCATGCGTATTAAACACAGAAATGAGTAAACAGGCTGAATGGGACGATGCGTTCGGCAAAGTCTATATAAGACAACAGGTGTCTGGCACACTTGTTAGATCGGTTATCGGTTGCTGCTGTTACAGTGGCAGGTTATCAACATTTAAGTGAGTTTGAACGTTGTGTTACAGTCGGCGCACAAGCGATGTGACACAGCATCTCAGAGGTGGCAATGAAGTGGGGATTTTTCAGTACAACCATTTCACGAGCGTACCGCGAATATCAGGAATCTGGTAAAACATCAGATCTTCGACATCGCTACAGACGGAAAAATATCCTGCTACAAAGAGACCAACGACGAGTGAATAGAATTCTTCAAAGTGACACAAGTGCAACCCCTCCGCATATTTTTGAAGATTTTAATGCTGGGCCCTTCAAAGAAACATCATCGATATGGGCTTTCGGATCCGAAGGCCCATTCGTGTATCTTCGATGACTGCACGACAGAAAGCTTTCCGCCTCGCCTGGGCCTGTCAACACCTTGTGACTGTTGATGACTGGAAACATATTGCCTGGTCGGACGAGTCTCGTTTCGAATTGTATCGAGTGGATGGACGAGTTCGAGTATGGAGACAATCTCATGAATCTTCAAACTGATGAAGGCTCTGTAAAGGTGTGGGGCTTGTGCAGTTGGAGTGATATGGGACCGCAGATACGTCTATATATGACTCTGACAGGTGACACTCACCGAAGCATCTTGATCACCTGCATCCATTCATGTCCTTGTGCATTCCGAGGGACTTGGGCTATTCCAGCAGGACAATACGACACGCCACACGTTCAGAATTGCTACATAGTGGCTCCAGGAACAGGAAAGTCCACAGACATGAACATTATTGGGCATACCTGGGTAGCCTTGCAAAGTGCTGCCCAAAAGAGATCTCCACCCCCTCGTAATCTTACGGATTAATGGACAGCCCTGCAGAACTCAAGGTGTCTGTCCCCACCTCTCCCCCCGCACTACTTAAGATAGTAATCGAGTCCATGCCACGCCGTGCTGCGGCACTGCTTTATGCTCGCGAGGACAGGTGTACCAGTTTCTCTGCTCTTCAGTATATCCTTTAGTTTTTGTCCACGTGGTGTGTACGGGAGTTCACAAACATATGCGTTGTCTCCAGTAACTTCTAAAATTCTGTGGAATAAAACTATTGCTCGTTGATTTGTATTTCGTTTTTTTTAAAAAAAAGAAGAAGATCTTGTTAGCGTGTCGACACCCCTCTGAGCTCAGTTGTAAGAGAAGATCATTTCTGACTTTTGTCTTCTCTGTTGTTGGTTTGGCCATCGTTTTGTTTTTATTAGTTAATTATAACAACGAATTCCTTGGTTATTTGCTGTACAAGTTTTGGATCGGTGTCTGCATAGCTTCTAATAGCGTTATATTCGTTTTTATCAACAGGCATCCCAAATTGTGAGCAGTGAAAATGTCACAGCAAGTTACATTCAGAGCTATTATTTCACTGCTCAGAAGCACAAGCCTCATTATTTTCTGGTGCTTTTAAATTTACTTTTTAAGTGTATACGGAGGTTCACTACCACAAAGCGTCGACAATTGTCTCCCAAATTATGCTGATCAGCTTGGAATACACTGTCTCAAGGGGCACTGATCTTGAATCTGACCAACTGTTCGAGAGTCATAACTGTTCTTGAATTATATAATTTATATTAAATAATTTTCCCGGATACTACGAACAGCAGTAAGTTTGTCAGCACTTCGCCTTTCTCCTCTGGCTGATTTGCTATCAGATTGCTCATTACAAGGTGCTTTATTAAATGTTATCTTAAATATATTGCAGCCTTTTTCCTTATCTCACCAGTACTTTGTAGACTCTCAGTATGACCAACATACACCAAAAAGAAACAATTCGACGTATACTTGAAAGAGATCGCTGTAAATATTTAACTGTTGTTGGCTATAAATACTGTTGAACTTTACGTTAGTTGACTCAATAATTTCATTGTTAGTTGTCATGTAAAAGACTGTTGCAAATTATGTTTTATGTCACTTATTCCTGTGACAGCGTACTTAGCAATTTCAGTGCAGGAAGACAGCTGTGCTGCAAAAAAAGATGTAGCGACATTCTATAGCGTGACTGGTTAAAAGGAATAGGTTGTTCATTGCCCTACAGAATGTCCGCTTTTGGGGTCACGAGAACTGTCACTTTCAAAATTATTAGTCACGTGATATTTACCTTCAAAACTGAGCATTTACAACGGTTTCTATTCTATATAGGCATCAGTTAAGCACGTGGATACTAAGCATGGCGACCTAATCACTCAGCTGTATAACCATAGCTGTGGAGCAACCCACGAAAACATTTGCGAACACGTCTCACTTGAGCTCTAACACAAAACAAGTCAATTGTTCATAATACTTGCATTATTACAAGAAATACTTCATTGGTAACATACTGAAGTAACATAGCTCCAAATCCGACAAGTGGTACTTATATAAACCGAAGACGCAAAAAGATTTGCCTCGAGTCATATTGGCACGAACATTACACACTTAACAAATTACCATTTGGGAGAAGACTATTTTAACATTGACGAACATTATTTAGTCGGAAAAAAATCTGGCAATTGTGGACAATACTTGCGAGTTTCACAAATATATCACATTTTGCATAAAAAGAGAACAGTAGGGTAACATGGCTTTCGAGGTGTATAGATTCCAATAGAACAGCGAGCGTAATATCCCGTGATTAGGTGCGTCTCACAGGCTCTGGTTGGTGAGGAATGGAAAAGGAAGTACGCTGAGTCCTTCGCATAGGAACCATTAACTAATGTGCCTCAAATGATTTAGTAAAACCAAGGAAAACATAGCTCGGACGTCCAGACGAAGATTCGAAACTCACTCCTTCCGAACGCTATTACAGTGCCTTAACCACTGCACAACCTTACTCACTGCAATATCAGAATTATATGCCTAAAACTGTGGCCAAAGTTGCCCACATCGCCACTTCACTCCTACGCCTTATTTTCTTGTGGATGGTTCCTTGCATTCGCTACATTTTCGCAGCAAGCGTGTTGACTAGCAGATGGGTTAATGTTTCCTGCATAAAGGGACCTCTGTAATGAGCAAGGTCAAGAATCGACGTAAAACAGACGTTCCGAGACATCCCATAAATATTCATTCCGATTCAAATCAGAATTCTCAGCAGGCCAGAGCACAAATGATAGAAACCACTACTCTACAAAGGGCACCGTGTGAACGAAACCTTTTTAATGTTAATACTCACAGTACCCTTCCACACAAATGCTCTTCAACAATAGACATTACAGAAAAGGTACATAAACAAAGACTCCTTTTCTTAAATTTCCACACAAAGTCTCGATAATTTCTTCTACTGCAGTATGTGTCACTGTGAAGGACACGCGAGTCCCAAGAGATCATCAGAGATATTCACTAGTAACTGCCCAGTTATCATCTAATGAAGAATGCCATAGCATTCTAACGAGAAACTTTGAGCTTGTCCCATACATCATGTTATCAAAATTTCATTACTGTTTTTATGTAAGAGAACCGATTCTATTACAAAGTTGTAACACTTGCTGTTAGGGAAACTGGTGGTTTAGATAACATGCTCTTGCAGAGTATTTCTATGACGTAAGCCCCTCACCACTGCAGGAGGCAAAGATGCTCCAGTTTCTATGACAGCACAGACTTCAGTTTTCTTTCGTAGCGTTTTTAAATTAGGAGACACATGCATGTACTACTTTACGTCTTATAGACTATTGTTAGCGTTATATTTAAATCTCTGAAAATAAAGTAGACAATAAATGCATGTAGCTCACAGCTGATGTGTTCGGAGAGGAAATTATAAGCACTATGAGGATATTCAGGTAATTATAAATCCTGCAAATTGTTTTGAGTTCTGAAATCCTATGCTCATAATGATGCCATTAGCATATCAGTTCCACAAATCATGGTCTTCCCTTTAAAAAAAAAAAAAAAAAAAAAAACGATTTTGGAAACAGACATCTTGGCTGTACCTACAGGTAACGCTAGATCTTTCTCCACTTTCTTCTCACTATCAGCCTACAACACTCAGCATTCTGCGTCTCATATTAAAATGCTTAAATAGCAGTGAAGATTAAAGATTTACCTCATATCGTCGGCCTTCCTCTCGGCGTATCATTACAGTCTTTCTTCCGTCTAACAGGGTACCAGCATATTAACACTATCCATCTTTTCCTCATCCCTGTCTGTTTTTGTTTTCTTTCTTCCTTCACATCTGCTAACCTTACCTTTCTACTTCTCGTTATTCTCTGGTACAGTCAGCATTTCCATATTTGACGTTCCAATATTTACTGCCAAAAATTTGTTTTAGATGTCATTACTAGAATCGACAGAAATGAAGTTGAGAACTTACTTATCACACTGTTATTAACTCTGAAATTTCTGAAATACCATACACTCATTACTATATCATTGTGAATAAAAATAAAAAACACTCAGCAGTCAATAACCATTCAGATTATCACATAAATTACAATCAGGAATGTCAAGAATTATGAGGTGTTTACAAAAACCCACATAGCTATATGAAAGTGCTTTATTCACAACCACTCGTTTCACGTCAGAAGGGACGCATCTTCAGGTTTATCAGCCAAAAATAAAAATTACTGTGTGATATTTCATGAATCAATAGAAATACAGAACCATAGACAGTGTCGGAATTTAACAGAAGACAACAACAAATACTCACAACGGTGATATTTTCGTAACGTAGATGGACAATTACGGAGTCCCATCTTTCGAGAAGCTATCCTCATCAAGGGTCCCATTAATGAGTTGTCATAACGTAATAGTACACCCAAAAGCTGTATTCCAAAAGTATACAAAGCACGGCAGCTGAATGAGCCAGGTCTAGAAAAATGGGGAGAAAAACAAATAAAGACTGGGACACTTAACGTGAAAGGGAATAAACTGCCTCAAAGTTAACTAACGTCTTGGGTAAGTGTGTATACGAGGAGTGCGATCCAAAAATTAATATTACAGTAAGGAAACGAAACGTCGAGACTGGAAAAAGTGTGACAAACAGCTTACCCAAAACAGCAGATAAAATATAATATATATTTGTTAGAAACCAGCTATAGTACAGTCAATTTTGGTGAAACTTAAAATTCTGTATAGTGTGCGTACATCCGCCGTATTGCTAACAGGGCGATACGGTTTAAAGGACTTGTAAAACTCGCCTGACCCAAGTCCGCTATCTCATTTAATCTAAAAGAAATTGGTCATTCTATTTGTAACATTGAAAAGTATTTGCGTATTATATTTTAGGTAACAAAAGGAAATATTATTAATATTTTAGAGAACATACAGATCATGAAGGCATTACAGCGATCCCCTGGTTCAATTTTGAACAATCAAATTGAACTGAGACACAATAATATCCTATCAAATTCTGGGTATCTGAATTATTGCCAGTAATCATTAGGATGGTTTTCATGTTAATATGGAAAATGTATATAATACTCAAATACTACTCCTTTGGTAATTTTATAATAGTGGGGTACTAACGTAAAGAAGATTGTGTTTTACTTTTTATATTATATCTGCAATAGACTACGCATCTGTCCAGATGGTTTTTTTTTTCTTCTTTTCCGTCTATCTCTCTTCGGCAACACAGCCTTACATCTTCCAGTGTATTGTTAGCCTTCACGAGGTCCTTTCACCACATCGACCTGTTAGCAATACGTGCTTCATACGGGATTTTAAGTTTCACATATACTTCTGTTCTATCACAGTAATGTGTACCGAACCTGTAATACGCTGACGAGAAAAGAAATTATAGCTCCAAAAAAATAATTAATGTAGAATAATGAAATTTTGAGAATGCCTTTGTCTAGGTAATATATTTAAATCATTAATATTGCAAGACCACAGGTTAATGTAAACGCAAGATCAATCATCGCAAATGTGAAATGCTGGTATATTAATAACTAATGAATCCGCCTAAACGTTCAATGAAGCACAGAAATACGCGTGCATTGCGTTCTACTGGAGCCAGATGTCAGTTTCTGAGATGGAGTTCCACTCCTGTTGCACTTCGTCGGTCAATGCAGGGACGGTTAATGCTGTTTGAGGATGACGCTGTATTTGCCACCCAGTGGTGATCCAAATGTGTTCAATTGAAGAAAAATCCGGTGATTGAGCAGGCCAAGGCGACATGTAGACACCCTGAGAAGCATGTTGGGTTGCAAAAGTGATATTTGGTCGAGGGTTATCCTGTTGGAAAACACTTCTGGGAATGCTGTTCGTGAACAACGGCACAATGGGTTGAATCACCAAATTTTGCAGCCCGTGTGTGGCATAAATCGGAGAGTGCTCCTGCTGTCACACAAAATCGCACCCGAGACCAGGTTTGGTGCTGTATGGTGCTATATGCATTATTTACCGTCGCCCCACAGTACGTAATAATTATAAAAGTCGTATTTGTCAATATGCAGACTACATGGAAAATGTATAATAATGGCGAAAATAACAATGTATACAACTGTCTGGGAAGGGCAAACCCAGCTCAGAGACATTATGAATAAGAATAAAAAATTCTGAACTTTCAATAACAACTCAGGCTATCATAAAAATTGTAACACTTAAATAAGTCAATAATTATGAGAATTATGAAATATTTCCAAAAGCTGCATAGCTGTGTGAAGGTGCTTTACTCGCAACTACACATCACTACAGATACATCTTCAGTTTTATCTGTCAAGAATACAAATTGCTGTGAGAAATTTTATGAAACTGTAGAAATTCAGATCCATGGACAGGTTTGGCTTTCAACAGAAAACCATAACAAGTAATCACAATGGTTATGTTTTCATAATGTCGGTGGACAATTACGGTGTTCCTAAAATCGAAAAGTTATCCTCTTTAAGAGGCACATTGGGAGTTGTCATAATAGCAATTTTTCAGCAATTTACAAAGCCTGACTGCCGAATCAGCGGAGAAATAAGAGGTAATGAATGGGAAGCTAATGGGAATAAAATGCCTAAAAATTAACTAACGTCTAAAAAAATGCTGTATGTACACGGGAAGATATCATCCAAAGAATAATACTATAGTATGGAAGCCAAACGTCGAGAGTGGCAAAAGTACGGAAAATGGCCTAGCGGTTAACACCACATAGGATATACACTGACAAACTGGCGGAAATAAAGAAGGAAGTTGGTAGTCGTGTTTCTGCATCTCAAAGATGATGTCTATTCACATTGCGCTCCAGTCGCGTAAGACTGGCGCTAGCAGCACACTATGAGAATGCAAATCCAGTTTCCTTTAAATATACGCCTTATGGTCGTTAGCGATAGTTACCTTCGAGATTGGACACGGTGAAATGAAGTTAGTGAACAAGGCGACAAAGACACAGCCCCTGGCTGAATCTGAACGGGATCGTGTAATAAAAGCTGAATGTTCTTCTTGCGATATTGCACAAATGCTTGACAGGAATGCATCCATTGTACATGATTACTGGCAACGGTGCTCTGAAGAATATTCGGTCACAGGAAGACTAGACTCTGGACGCCCACCAAAGTGGAAGATCATCATTTTGGCGTACTGCTCTGGCGCACCGTGTATCTTCAGTACCCGTGTGAGCAGCATTAATCCCCACAGTGACACGACGAACTGTTACAAATCGGTTACTTCAAGGATAGCTCCGAGCCAGACGCTCTGTGGCGTGCATTCCGCTAATCCCAAACCCCCGCCATTCACTTCAGTGATGTCAAGCGAGAGCTCACAGGAAGACAGGTTGGAGGTCTGCTGTGTTTTCTGATGACAGCCGGTTCTGCCTCGGTGCCAGTGATGGCCGCGTGTTGATTAAAAAGACACTAGCTGAGGGCCTGCAACCAACTTATCTGCGTGTCGGTGTTTCAGCATCTAGTCATGCAAAGGCCCTTGAACTGTGTGTGCGTGTATTGCACAGGCCTTCGCCATTTACCGGAGCCTGAAAACTATTTTTGCAGTCAGCCAGAAAGTGATGGTGAGCATAGAGACCATAATTTCCAGTCTGCAATTCGACATTACACTTTGTACTCACTGAAAAAAAATGTTCTTACTCGTTATTTACTCAGCGGGTTCAGGAACTATGACCATAAATATAAGTTTAAACTAACTGACATATTTAGCCAAAGTTCCAACGCTCAAAACGTAAGCCTTAATTGTAACTAATACCCCTATGAGAAACCGCACTGTTAACAACAGTTCAGAGGCTACCTCTTTGGGATGTACCAAGTAAAATGGTCTGTCGTCCTAACTTCTAATCACCAAAAGTTAATTGCTCGTCTTAAAAATGGAAATTAATATCGCCACTTGCCGAACAGTCTGTCAACATTACGAGCGGCCCACAAATAGTTACTTCCGTGAAAATAAGTAATCCAGGACGGTGTTCAGTCGTCACGAGTTCACTTCCATCTTTTACCAAAAATGCTTGTCGTAGCTGCCCGGCTCTGACACATTCTGAGGCACAGGGCACGCAGGTATTTGACTGAGCGGACAGACTGACATCTCGGAACGAAGTGTTTCCTTCACAGCCTCTGGCGGTATTTGTATATCGGCGTAGCGGACCGCCAAACGGAGCATCAGCTACCAACGGCCTTAGGCAAAGGTAGCAGCATCAAAGTGGCTCCTTTCTAGGATACGTATGAACTAATAGCTCTGTTGTTTGCCATTTTAGAATTTTCTTAATTTTTATATAGATTAAGTTAGCTTTAGTTACAAAAGAGTTTTAAGTTGGACTGCATTTCAACTTTGCCGGCTAGAATTTTTAGAACGGAACCGACAGCCGAACATGACCTCTGACCTTCCTCATTAAGGTACCTTGTAGTTATGGTTATTTACAATACAGTCTTGAAACTTGGTACATCTGTATTAGTTCCGAATGCAAACGAGTGCTGTAATTAGAACTTATACTTAATCTACCACAAATGAGGAGATTTTCGTTCTAAAATTAGTTTTTAGAAAATTAACTGAAAAGTAATAGAGGTCGTTTACTCCTGTTATACATATAACGTTTTTTCATGTTATTGTGGTTCATAACATTTCATCTTTGTTAGTCTAATATTTAATGCCTTAAATGTTTCGTAAAAGCGTTAATATTGATCATAATATTTCTCTGGTCAAGTTGAGTACTGTAAGTTTCGTTTGTGACATAAATTTGCACATTTTGACCATTATTAACTTTGTGCTCCTTATTATTCAGTGTCACTTATTTTTTCTCAAGATTGTTTCTTTTTTCCTGGCATATTCATTTGATCGTTCTGAGAGTTTAAAATGTTAACATAAATGTACTTAAGCCTACACTGACGAAGGTTGGAAAAGTTATTTTAATTTTTAATTTCACTCTTAGATTATGGTGCAATTCCTTGTATAAACGAAATTGCACAGTTTCAGAGGGTTTTAGAGGTCTACATATAAATCTACGTCTACATGGGTACTCTGCAAATCACATTTCAATGCCTGGCAGAGGGTTCATCGAACCACCTTCATAATTCTCTACTATTCCAATTTCGTATAGCGCGGAAAGAATTAACACCTATATCTTTCCGTACGAGCTCTGATTTCCCTTCTTTTAACCTGCTGATAATTCCTCCCTGTCAACAAAGTATTTTCGCGTTCGGAGGAGAAAGTTGGTGATTGGAATTTCTTGAGAAGATTCCGTCGCAACGAAAAATGCCTTTCCTTTAATAATGTCCAGCACAATCCCGTATCATTTCAGTGACACTCTCGTTCATATTTCGCTATAATTCAACACGTGCAGCCATTCTTTGAACTTTTTCGATGTACTCCGTCAGTCATATCTGGTAAGGATGCCAAGCCGCACAGCAGTATTTTAAAAGAGGACGGACAAGCGTAGTATAGGCAGTCTCCTTAGTAGATCTGTTACATTTTCTAAGTATCCTGCCAATAAACGGCAGTCTTCGGTTAGCCTTCCCAGCAGCATTTTCTGTGTGTACCTCCCAATTTAAGTTATTCGTGAGCGTAAGTCCTAGGTATATAGTTGAATTTACGGCCTTTAGATTTGACTGGTTTGTCGTGTAACCGATGTTTAAGGAATTCCTTTTAGCACTCATGTGGATGACCTCACACTTTTCGTTATTTAGGGTCAACTGCCAATTTTCGCACCATTCGGGCATCTTTTCTAAATCTTTTGCAATTTGTTTTGATCTTCTGGTGACTTTATTAGTCGATAAACGACAGCGTCATCTGATAACAACCTAAGATGGCTGCTCGGATTGCCTCCCAAAACGTTTATACAGAAAGGAACAGCAAAGGGCCTTTGTTACTACCTTGGGGAACGCCAGAAACCACCTCTGTTTTGTTCGATGACTTTCCGTCAATTACTGTGACCTCACTGACAGGAAATCACAAATCCAGTCACATAACTGAGACGATGTTCCATAAGCACGGACCTTCACACAGATATGAGTTTTTGTTTTTATAGATTGAAGCGGCGAGTGAAAATTTTTATCAAGGCCTGGAACCGAACCCGGGTCTCCTGCTCACTAGGCTTTATAGTATGCTGGGGCACCTGTGAGAATTTGGATCGAGGAGGGAGTCGTGGGAGGGTAGCCCATGCAGTTGTGTGAAACACTGTGCGGAGGTGGCTTAGCGGCTAACGCACCTGGCAGTAAGCAGGAGACGCGGGTTTGATTCTCAGCCTTGGTACATGTTTCCCCTCGCATTATATTTTCGGAGCTTTTATTTCTTCCTGTTCTGATGGCATTATTAGTTATAACGATAAGTTTTTGGGGTAATGCCAAGCAATGTGACCCCGCTGACAGGAACAAAATCGCAACATCAAAATATAACCGGTGTAGCATAACGAAATTTCGTGGACACATTTATCTAGGTAATATATTTAAGTGACTAACATTGCATGGTCACAGGTTAATATAAGCGGGAGATAAGCCATTGCTAATTTCAGATGCTGGTACATCAATAACCAATGTACCGCCAGAGTGTTGAATGCAAGGATGCAAGCGTGCATGCACTGTGTTGAACAGGCGCCCGATGTCCGTTTCTGGTGTCAGTTTGTGGAATGGAGTTCCGTGCCTGTTGCACTTGGTCAATATAGGGATAGTTAATGGTGTTTGCGGATGTCGCTGGAGTTGTCATCTGATGATGTCCCACATTTGGTGGACTGGAGACAGATCTGAAGATGGAGCAGGCCAAGGCAACGCAACATGTCGACACTCTGTTGAGCATATTGCGTTACAACAGCAGTATGTGCACGAACATTATCTTGTTGGAAAACAACCCTGGGAATGCTGTTATGAATAGCAGCACAAGAAGTCAATTCGCCAGAATGACGTACATTTTTGCAGTCAGAGTGCGTGGGGTAGTCTAGAGAATGCTCCTTCCGTAGGTCCAGACAGTTTGGCTGCAGCTCTTCAGGTGGCCTGCTTCTAACCAAAACACGGCGGTCATTGACACCGAGAGAGAACCAGCCTTCACTAGAAAACGCAACAGACCTCCTCCAATGAACTCCCACTTGGCACCAATGAAGTCGCAAATGGCGGCGTCGTAGGGTCAGTGGAATCCACGCTACATGGCGTATTGCTCGGAGGTGTTCTTGAAGTAACCGATTTGTAACTTGATTTGAATTCTCATAGTGGCGCTACTAGCGCCACTCTTATGCGACTGGCGCGAAAGATGAATAGACATCATCTTTCAGATGTAGAAATAAGCCTGCCAACTATCGTTTTGTCGCACAACTCCTGCCTGGTGTTGCAGTTTCTTTCCCGTCGGTGTGTAGTAGTAACTACAATGCGCACATTTCTTTGAGCATGGAGAAAACTATTATTTTTGCTACTTTGATGTGTTCACTAAAATAAGCGGTTATTGTTTACTTGATAGTTTTGTTATTCGCTCTGGACTGAAGTAGATATGACGGAAAATTACACTGCATTGTACCTGGCAGCGTATGTTTCAGATAGAATTGTGTACGCTGCTACACTGCACATACATGCTTGGTGCTATTTTCTGTACTTTGCTTCTAGTGACTGTAAAGCGTAGCTGAAAGGTGTTTATGCTGAGATAAATGTTGCAATGAGTGTGTTTCTTAACTTCCTGCCGATTGCTTTATTTCGTGTTATGAAATATTCCTGAGTCATATGAAATAAGGGGTTAGTATTATCTCAGGTTATCTACCGAGGAGCTGCAAACATAAACAGTTCTCAGATATGATGTTTGATTATACTGTGCTTAGTACTGTGGCTTGTTGTGCACAGAAGTCAGTGATTGTCCACACCACAATTGGTTCCATTTACCGTTAATTAGGAGTAATTAATAAATTCGATAAGGAAGCTTCCACTTACCATCGGATGGTGTGCTGCTTTGAAACTTGCTTGCAGATTAAACCGTGAGGCATACGGGACTCAAACGTGGAATCTTGCCTTTCAAGGAAAATTCTCTTACCGACTGAGCTATAAGAGCAAATTATTGTGTGAAGTTGGGATTTAACGTGTTCCACTCCTCAACAGTATATTCTGATTCCAACATAAAACTAGTGATCATAGGTCTCGGTTATACTACATTTGGGGCGGTTAATGTGAAAATATCGAAGTCACAATTTTTTAGTCCCACGAAATGCCAACGAAAGTCGTAGTTGGCAGAGATATGAGACCAGATTGATTCTGTTCACATACACCAGTGTCGCTACAAGGGTTAAAAGAAACGGCAGGAAGGACCTTCCCCGCATTTATTGTTTAAGTTTTCAATCAATAGCTGTGAAAAGATATTTGACAATTCCTTGTCCATCTTCTCTAGCAGTCAACAGCTGTTACCCTTTTGTAAGAGAGAGAATACCTAACACGAAATACAACGTTCAAGAGGAAGTTAAAAAACATACTCATTTCAACATTCGTCTTAGCACAAACACGTTTCAACTACGCTTCACAATCACGAACCAAGAACTGAGTTTATCAATTACAGAAAATAATACCAACCATTTAAGTGCAATGTAGAAGCAAATGTTATTCATATTTCATACATATGCTGCCAGGTACAACTCAGTGTAATTGTCTTTCATGTCTACTTCAGTTCAGAGAAAATAACCTTACCATCAAGTGAATAATAAATGCTTATTTAAGTGAACACATCAAAATAACAAAAATAATAGTTCGTACATATCACTGTTATTCAGAAAAGGGGAACTATTTGCAGACACAGACAAAATAATTTACACTGAATTACAAGTTAATTTCAGCTGGAATATCTTTTGTTCTGAAATAAAAAAAAAGTTTGAAGCTAGTGGAGGGAGAAGATGGAATCTTGCAAGGATCTTACAAAACTTTTAGTACTCCGAAGATATGTTACCACGTAGCCGTGGCGTTAAAGTTACTGCCAGAGCCTTTAATTCACATACGAGCCAAGTGACACTCTCTCAGTTTTCTAGGGTGCGTCGTAACGATGACAGTGGCATTTTCTATTCATTAATAACCTTTTTTCCTCGTTACAAGTAACATTTGATCTCGGTTTCAATGTCGATCGGTAACTTGTTATTATTTTTTGTCTGTCATTTACAGTGACTGAATTGGCGCTCTTCAGATCTGAATAAAACTGTGAAATCACGGTTTATGCCACGGTGCAGGCAGTGGCGCTGGTGCCAGTTCTGCTGACGGTGCCTCTGTTCGGAAACGGATGAGTCATGATGTAAAGTTGCTTCATGAGGAAATGATAGGCAGTAGAAGCCCTGTTGAAACAAGTCAACCAGCAGTAATGTCATGTGGAACTCTTCTGTTAGAGCGAACCGCACTGTGAATGCATGATGGCCAGAAAGTGGGAGAATGTTGATCCAGACGTTACAGTATAGCAAGGCAGCGAAGTGGCGAACGATGATGGTGACAATAAACCTAAGTCAGCCAATGTGTTTGCTGTCAGTGTCACTGATAACATACGTGATGCTCAACTGAAGATTGCGCTATGGAAGTGGAACAGCACGCAGAGATGGCAGCAAGTGTTACTGAAACTGTTGATCAAGAGTAAGGGAACTGAATGCGGAGCGGCATAGCATAAGTAATTCAATCGAATGGAATGCTATCACTGTCACTGCCATTGTAAAGCATTAGGAACGTCATGATACGATTATTGGTCTGGGAGAGAATGTGGAGATGGCAGCAAGCGTTAATGAGAGCTTATCAAAATTGACATGCAGTGAAATTAGCCTTTCCAATCATGCAGCATACAATTGCGATGTTGAATCTTGGCCCGATGGGAGCCCTATGCTAGAAAAATCCATGGAAAATTGATGGAATTACAAAGCCAATTTAACGCTGTGTCAGTCATTAAAACCTTCATTGTTATTATACAAAACAACAACACTACCTTGTTCAAATCAGACAAGGCAAGCAGCGAAAAAGCTGCTAAATGAAATACAGACTCCAGTCTCGATTATCAAAAACCGTAAAAAAGAAAAGAACGGTAAAACAGGGCAATCTCTGTATTGCTTGTCGAAGAATGCCATAAGCTGCAAAAAAATTGCTGGGAAGCAACCGCTGCATGCTGGGTGGACGAAACACTGGAGCCACCGGATGGAATGTATCTTTGACGGTGCAATAGATACGGATGTTGTTGAAATGGTTTTGTGTTATGTATCGAAAGGAGTGGAACTTGAGTGAAAGTCTGAATCTGTTACATGTACCAACTTCATTAGTGAGATAATGGAAAGTGAAAAATATGACATTGCATCTGAGACCCCCTTTTGTGGTTGAAGTACAGTTTGTTTGTTGTTTCTGATTTGTAACCTGTTTCTTTTATTTTCTAAACATTGTTATATTATCCTGTATAACTTAAGTGTCTGGCAAAGCGTTCATTGAGCCACTTTCACCCTGCTTCTCTATTACTACACATTAGGACAGCGCACGGGAAAAACGAAGATCTCTGTCTTTCCTCACGAGCTCTAATTTCCATTCATTTACTAGGATGATCGTTTCTTCCTGTGTAGATCGGGTTCAACAAAATAATATTTTCGCATTCGGAGAAAAAAGTTGCTGGCTGAAATTTCATGAGAAGACACCGCCACAACGAGAAACGCTTTTATTTTAATGATATCCACCCCGAACCACGTATCATGTCCTTGACGCTCTCTCCCCTATTTCTCGATAGTACAAAACGTGATGAACTTCCTCGAACTTTCTCGATGTACTCCGTCAATCCTATCTAATGAGTATCCCACACCGCGCAAGAGTACTCCAAAAGGGGACGGTAAAGCTTACTGTAGGCAGTCTCTTTAGTACATCGGTTGCCTCTTCTAAGTGTTCTGTGAATAAAACGCAGTCTTTGGTTCGCCTTCTCCACAAAGATTTCTATGTATTCTTCCCAATTTAAGTTGTTCGTAATTGTAATTCCCAGATATTTACTTGAATTTATGGCCATTAGGTTTGACTGATTTGTCGTGTAACCAAAGTTTAACGGATTCCTTTTAGCACACATGCGAAAGGCCTCCTACATTTCGTTACACTTGCATATAATGGCATGAACATTTGAAATACTAACGTATACGATTAATCGGTTTTCATCAACTTCATTTGTTAACTTACAGACCAAACACACATGAAACGTGGAGCTCAAACGTTTGATCATAGATCATCGTTTGTGGCTCTGTTTACACAAGATGTCTGTAGCTGCATAGTTTCTTACACCTGTAAAAGTTTTACGAAGGAACAGCTGCATATCAATTTTAAAATGTATATAAATAATCCCCGGTCAAGGATTTTTATCTTCCCCTTACCACTTCACCTCTGGAATTGTTTATTGATGTGAAAAATAACAAGTTACATCGTGGTTCATAATCCTCGTTTAACTGTTGTTCCTCCTATAACTGTCTGTTTGAATCGTTCAAAGATCGGAGGAATAAAAAGGCATGCTACCTCCTAACAAACCAGGTCTGGTTAAGCACTGTGATGCTGAGACCAATCTTTGGATTGATGGCAGCTTTACTTTTACAAAAAAATATTACAGAAAGAAAGATAATGATTATAATAATGAAGAATTTTGTTGTCTTGAAACCTATGGGAAAGTTTATGTTTTGTAATAATGACTAGGAGAAGAACTGAGATACATTGTGACTGTAGAGAAAGAGTTATGAAAAAGGATATGGGATGAGTATTTGGAATGGCCATGAGATGGAATGCTAGTTAGCGGAAGACGTGTAGATTGACAGTAATGAAGCGCATAGATGGATTGCAGCCTAGATTATAACGGGTAAGACTGGTAGCTAGTGGCATGGGACGCTTTTTGTTGGACATTAAGCGAAAGTAGGTTAACATCGAACGTTACCAGGAGTCTGCATGGCAACAAAGATACCTTTGCGATGCTAACTTACGTGAGTTTGCCCAGCAGGTCAGAAACTGGCGATGGTTGAGCTACTGGTGGTGCAGGGGATGATTGTACATTCGACGTTGCTGGCAGTAGCGTTGGTTACTATATTGTTGTTGGTGACAAATAAGCTGTAACTTAAAGTGTTTTATAAATGGGCAGAATACTGGTGAAGACAGTGAGGAGAGGGAGACGGTGAGAATGTTTGTACGTCAAGGTAATGGTTCATGTTGTGATGTCGGTGGTAGAGATACGTTGGTGCTACTGTTGCCGGCCGGGGTGTCCGAGCGGTTCTAGGCGCTTCAGTTTGGAACCGCGTGACCGCTACGGTCGCAGGTTCGAATCCTGCCTCGGGGATGGATGTGTGTGATGTCCTTAGGATAGTTAGATTTAAGTAGTTCTAAGGTCTAGGGGACTGATGACCTCAGATGTTAAGCCCATAGAGCTCAGAGCCATTTGAACCATTTGATTTGGTGCTACTGTTCGACGAGGTCTATCTTGTCACAAGCTAGCGTGGAGTAGCCTGTATCCGCACAGTGTTAGAGGTGAATGGCAACAATTAAGGTGAGAAGACTCTGCCCTCCAGTGACTGAGTGATGAGGATGTCTGGTCTATCACGGGGACGAAAGCTTCCTCAAAGATAGGTTTCCGGTTGACTTCTGATTGTGACGGCCGCGACTGCAAAGGCGGTGGCTAAATTGCTCAGTAATATCGAAGCTTCAGAAAGTTGTCCCGAACAGGAAGCTGTTTGGCAGTAGGCTCCAACAACTTCTTGCACTGCTCTTAAATGCTGTTTTTTATTTTATTTACTAGAAGCAATCGATTGTATTGGTATTACATATTCACAATAGTTTCCCTGATAATTATGAATACCATTTCCATGTTTGTAATTCGATGGCTTGACACATTAGCGAAGAAGTGAATAACAGTGTGAATATTTACCGAAGCCTTTCAGGTACTCGTCTTCAGAGTAGGTTCTGTGTTCACTTAACTTCTGTCACTCATGGATTTACTCGTCCAGTATTTTCTGTTATAAAAGTTGGTAGAATTTCTTGCATTATGAAGTATAATATTACACGTGGTCTAGGGGCAGTCGGCTTTCAGCCGTGTTACCGTGCGGACGGGCTCGGCGCGCCGGGCAGTGCTCCGCAGGTGTTGTTGTTTACCCGCTAGCGCGCGGTCGCGTCGTTGTCTTGCCGTATAGTACCTGTACCGACCCGCCATGGCGTTCTAATATCGACAAGCTACAATCAAACTAACGTTCAACGCATCGTACACGTGACCGAAGGCCCATGAAATTGAACGGTTTCTACGAGACATAATGCACATCGAACCACAAGAACTGATAGGAATTCATCTGTCTATTGTAACCAGCACAGTGTACCTCAAACTGATTGACGAAGCGGCCTGCGACAGATTACTCCAACGATTTGCAAACGGCTTTCGCTTCTGTCACGCAGACGGAAACGTGAGCGTGGTAGGAGTTGACCACGCTGGTCTGGGGGTGCGTACCGTGCGCATCTTTGAACTACCGTTCGAAGTCCCTGCCAACCTAGTCGTTGATGCGCTGCGGCCATACGGCACAGTTCCGAGCCACACAGAGGAGAAATGGAACACATTCGAAACGTACCCTGTCCTTAACGGGGTACGACAAGTGCGCATAGAACTTAAGAAGCACGTCCCATCGTATGTTTTCGTTGGTGGCTGCCGGGCAGTTGTTATATATGATGGACAACCGAGGACCTGCTCGGGCTGCGGCCAGGAGGGCCATGTTAGAACTGAGTGTCTGCAGCGCCGCCTCGTTCAGGTGCCCCGCAATGAACTTCCCCAACGATCCACTATGACCTCTCTCCCGCTAACATATGTGGAGGCGGCACGACATGATGTGATGGATGATCAAAACCTGCTACCTCCTCAAGCCGCTGCCAGCTCCGTTGGAGAGTCAGCGCCGTCGACGACGCCGCAGCCCAACGGTGCAGAGGTTCCTACAGCCTCCGCCCACCGCAGCGTCGTGGGCACCCAGCCACCGTCACTGTCGGGATCAGACACAGGGGTTCCTAGCGACCGAGACTGTGTCGAGCCCCGCCCTCCAGTGGATGTCGAATCTCGGACCCGAAAGCAAAAATCACCCAAGCGACACAAGAAGAGGCGATTGTCAGCTGACGAACAGGACAGGAATGTGAAGCCGGCGGAAGACATCGACTTCGTTGACTCGCCCACAATTGCAACGGACTCCAGTGGCATCATTCACCAGAAGGTGCCTGAAGACAAGGAACACTCGCCTAAATCTGGTGGCCCAGAAAACGAGGCGCACTGCCTCGACTCCCAAAATGTGGGCTCCTGTGAAAGCGTCCAGCCCCCCAATGACATCACAATCGTCTCTTGGTGATTGGGCAGACGATATGGAGGCAGATGATGCACAGCCAACATCGATATCTCCACCAGAGCCCATGGCTGACAATGAGCCCGGAGGGCTCTGCCAGTCAGGGACTTCTACGGCACAGTAATGCACAGCATGCAGGTGGATGGCTGTGTGGTGTGTGGTGTGTGAAATCACTGTGGGATTGCACCGGCACACTGCCCCCGCCACTTGATATGTCTCAGTCATACCGTGTGGGAACAGTCAACGTAAATGGTGTCCACTCCACTGTCAAGACCCGCATGTTACACGACATGATCAGAGCGGCAGACTTTGACATTGCCCTTCTCCAGGAGGTCCGTCCCGAGCTGTGTTTAGACCTATATGGCTACACCACGTACAGCCTACCCGTAGGTAATGGCGCAGGAGGAATGGCCATCCTTCTCCGAGATGGCATAGACGCGACGGACGCGACGTACTTGCCGAACGGGCGAGGCATCGCACTCACACTTGGCGCAGTCCGCCTCATTAACGTCTACGCTCCCTCCGGTAATTCGCACCGCGGTGACAGGTATGTCTTCTATTCGGAGGAGTTGGCCCCACTTTTGCAAGGAAATATGGACCATTACATAGTGGGCGGCGATTTTAACAGTGTTCTGCGGCCCGAGGACCAGATACCGCATTACGTCCCATGCCCCGCTCTACAAGCATTGATACGTGACCTCGCGCTCCACGACACATGGCTCTTGCATCATGGGACCCAGAGTGGATATACGCACTTTACCAGCCATTCTGCCAGTCGTCTGGACCGGATATACGTCTCGCGTGCCCTCCGCACTGCAACCCGTGATGCAGAACTCTGGCCGACGGCCTTCACGGACCATCTCGCGTACATCTGCACTGTCACCTTGCCCCGACAACTCACAAGACGCAGCAGGGGCCCGTGGACGCTGAACGTCTCCCTCCTTCGCGAGGAATCGTGTCGGCGAGCAGTCACTGACACGTGGCGTCGATGTATCAGGCGCCTGCCTATGTATGCTTCCACGTTGCTGCGGTGGCTGGGATGTGTCAAACCTGCCCTCCGAAAGACCTTGATGGCCTACGGACGTGACAGATCGAACTGGCAAAGGGCAACATCGGAATTTTACTATACAGCGTTACGTGAGCTGGCGACGCAACCGCCGTCCCCCGAACGTCAGATGTCCGTACAACGCATCAAAGCTCGTCTACTTCGCATCAGGACAGAGCAGCTAGACGGTGTCCGCATCCGTGCGCGAGTGCAAGACTGTATCCCCAACGAAACAGCGTCAGTGTATCACATTGTGCGCGAGAGGCGCCACCGCAAACGTCAGCTCATTACGGCGGTAAACACGGAGGACGGCGGGCGCGCAGTGACACAAACGGACATCGCGCACACGTTCGCCAGACACTATGGGACCTTGTACATGGAAGATCCGCGAAATGTAAGTGATTATGACGGGCTGTTGCACGATTTTACCGCCCCTCGGGACGTGGCACCCGATGATAGTCTGCTGTTGCCCATTACACCCGACGAGCTGACATCGGCCTTGGCACGCGGAGCACCGAACAAGTCGCCTGGACCGGACGGTTTACCCCTGGAATTCTACCGCACTTTTTACCACCTTATGGGTGACAAGTGGCTCCAAATGTTTCAAGACCTGATCCGCCCTGATTTCACTGTCCCCACAGAATTCACAGAAGGCATCTTGATCCCAGTTCCGAAACCGAATGGTGGTTGTAGGTGGCAGGATTTTCGCCCACTCACACTCCTCAACAACGACTACAAGATCTTCGCCCGTATCCTCCGCGCGCGTCTCCACACCGATCAGACATGTTTAGGTGGTGTCAGCAACATTCATACGGCGTTAGGAGCATACCGCGACGTCATTGCTTTGACGGCGGCCTGCAAAATACGAGGCGCCCTTGTCGCCGTAGATTTTGACCACGCATTCGACCGCGTCGATCACGGCTTCTTACGCGCAGTTTTGCATCGCATGGGCCTCTCTCCGGAGTCTGCACAGGTGGTCCTTCGACTGGTCCACGGAGCGCGCTCCCGCATGATGGTCAATGGTTATCGGTCTGGTCACATTGTTGTTGGACGGTCACTGCGACAAGGGTGCCCCCTGTCGGGCATATTATTTGCTGCAGCACTTGAACCAGCTTTACATGGTCTACGGCAGCGATTAACTGGTATCTCCTTGCGGGACGTGACCTTTTGTTGTGGTGCATTCGCCGATGACGTGGTGTTCCTGGCCAGATCAGAGGATGAAATGCATATGGCGCTACAGTGGCTACGCCAGTACGGGGCGGTCGCTGGGAGCGTCATCAACGTGAAGAAGACAAAATACATGGATGTCGGAGGGGGCATTTCCCACACAACGGCGGTGTCCTTTGACAAGGTGCCCGTACTCAAGTGTTTAGGAGTGCAATTCTATAGCAATGTCCGCCGCACGGCGGCGGCTACGTACCGCCGGCTCCTACACCAGACACGTGCTCTGCTGCAGGACAACAAACTGCGTCGCTTGGATATGCTCCTCAGAACACGTTATGTCAACACCTATCTTGTCTCAAAACTGAACTATTTTGCGCATATCCTTCCCTTAACAGCTACGATGGCCGACAGATTTCAAGCAGCATATGGACATTTCGTAAGCACCGGTCTGGTTTTTAAAGTCCGATACGCCACCCTGACACTGCCGCAGCGGGCGGGCGGTATCGGTTTAATTCACGTATATAACCGTGCGCGATCACTTTATCTCAACACTATGCGTCGCACGTGGACCTCTGCCCACGCCACTCTGACGGGCACCCTGATAGCGGAAATGGCACCACACTCTCTGCATCCCCCGGTTTCTGTAGGACACATTTCACCGGCACTCACCCACATCAGAGACTTCTTTATTGACTTCAGCTACTTACGTTCAGAACTTCCGACGACACGGAAGCCCAGCACAAAAGCCTATTATCGCCTCTATCAGCAGCGGCAACCTGTAAATACGGTCACCCACAGACACCCTGAAGTTGCCTGGAACACGGTGTGGCGAGCGGTACACACGCCTTTTCTACCTACGACGGTGCGTTCATTGTGGTACGTAGTTGTGAATGGGAAGTTCGCTACTCGTCAGAGGTTACATTCCATACATCTGACGGACGACCCCTTGTGTCCGACATGCTCAGTCGCTGACTCGGATGCACACCGTCTGAGGTGTGCCGCGACCAGCGAGTGCTGGCTACTGACGCAGCGCATGCTGGCATTACTCTTGCGGCGATTGCCGGAGTCTATCTCCCCTGATGACGTATTGCGCCCCGACGTCGTATACTTTCCATCAACCAGAACGAACGCCGTTAACTGGCTAAAAGGCATGGCCGTTTACTACATATTTTGCGATGCTCCCAAAGGCACACTCGACTTTTGGTCCCTATTGATGACGACACATGCAGCTTTCAGCCACCACCCGAAGTACCGAACTCGTTTCGCAAATTATTTAGGTTCATTATTTGCGGATCCTCCTGCTCACTGGGGCGTTCCGGGTATGAGACGCTGAAAATGAAGAAGAATCCTGGAGCATATTGATCCTCTACGGACGGAATAGGGGGGAACCCCTCCCAACAGACGAGAAGACGACTCGGACGCTCGGCTACGGCAGTTGTAGGATCTTTCTTTGTAATGAAACAAAAATAAATCTATAATACAAAAAAAATGTTGTAAAAATTAAAGAAATAAATAAATAAAAAGAACAACATCGACAAACCCACTCCATCCTCTTCCTGATCCTTCGATCCTCGAACTCGAACACGTTGCTTGGGCGTGGCGGCGGGATGGCCAGGCTTCGGGTGTCGACCCCTGCCCTACCCGTCGTCCTGCTCCTGCAGCGGTTCATTAGGGAAAAAAAAAAAAAAGGGGGGTAGCGTCTTTGGTTCATAATCAAAAAGCCTTCGGTCCCGGTTTCGATCCCCGCCACTGCCAAAATTTTGATGAATAATCGGCATTGGCGGCGGAAGACTTCCGGCATAAGAAGTCAGCCTCATTCTTCCAACGGCCTTGTCAAAGAAGGCGGAGGAGCGGATAGAGGTTCAGGGCACTCTCTTGTCCTAGGGGTGGGAAATTGCCCCTAAAGGCGGAAGAATCAGCAATGATCAACGACATGAGGATGCAGAAGGCAATGGAAACCACTGCATTAAAGACACGTAACGTGTATCCACAATTAAGGTGAGAAGACTCTCCCCTCCAGTGACTGAGTAATTGAAGAAGTGTCACGACGATCTCTCCATTGGCAAAAGATTCCGGAATAGTCGCCCATTCGGATCTCCAGGAGGGGACTGCCAAGAGAAAAAGATTGAATAATCAACGAAAGGATAACGTTCTACGAGTCGGGGCGTGGAATGTCAGAAGCTTGAACGTGGTAGGGAAACTAGAAAATCTGAAAAGGGAAATGCAAAGGCTCAATCTAGATACAGTAGGGGTCAGTGAAGTGAAGACAAGGATTTCTGGTCTGATGAGTATCGGGTAATATCAACAGCAGCAGAAAATGGTATAACAGCTGTAGGATTCGTTATGAATAGGAAGGTACGGCAGAGGGTGTGTTACTGTGAACAGTTCAGTGACCGGGTTGTTCTAATCAGAATCGACAGCAGACCAACACCGACAACGATAGTTCAGGTATACATGCCGACGTCGCAAGCTGAAGATGAACAGATAGAGAGAGAGTATTAGGATATTGAAAGGGTAATGCAGTAGGTAAAAGGGGGACGAAAATCAAATAGTCATGGGCGACTGGAATGCAGTTGTAGGGGAAAGAGTAGAAGAAATGGTTAAAGGAGAATATGGGCTTGGGACAAGGAATGAAAGAGGAGAAAGACTAATTGAGTTCTGTAACAAGTTTCAGCTAGTAATAGCTAATACCCTTTTCAAGAATCACAAGAGGAGGAGGTATACTTGGAAAAGGCCGAGTGATACGGGAAGATTTCAATTAGATTACATCATGGTCAGACAGAGATTCCGAAATCAAATACTGGACTGTAAGGCGTACCCAGAAGCAGATATAGACTCAGATCACAATATAGTAGTGATGAAGAGTAGGCTGAAGTTCAAGACATTAGTCAGGAAGAATTAATACGCAAATAAGTGGGATACGGAAGTACTAAGGAATGACGAGATTCGTTTGAAGTTCTCTAACGCTATAGATACAGCAATAAGGAATAGCGCAGTAGGCAGTACAGTTCAAGAGGAATGGACATCTCTAAAAAGGGCCATCACAGAAGTAGGGAAGGAAAACATAGGTACAAAGAAGGTAGCTGCGAAGAAACCATGGGTAACAGAAGAAATACTTCAGTTGATTGATGAAAGGAGGAAGTACAAACATGTTCCGGGAAAATCAGGAATACAGAAATACAAGTCGCTGAGGAATGAAATAAATAGGAAGAGCTGGGAAGCTAAGACGAAATGGCTGCTGGAAAAATGTGAAGACATCGAAAAGGATATGATTGTCGGAAGGACAGACTCGGCATACAGCAAAGTCAAAACAACCTTTGGTGACATTAAAAGGAACGGTGGTAACATTAAGAGTGCAACGGGAATTCCAGTGTTAAATGCAGAGGAGAGAGCAGATAGGTGGAAAAGAATACATTGAAAGCCTCTATGAGGGTGAAGATTTGTCTGATGTGATAGAAGAAGAAACAGGAGTCGATTTAGAAGAGATAGGTGATCCAGCATTAGAATCGGAATTTAAGAGAGCTTTGGAGGACTTACGATCAAATAAGGCAGAAGGGATAGATAACATTCCATCACAATTTCTAAAATCATTGGGGGAAGTGGCAACAAAACGACTATTCACGTTGGTGTGTAGAATATATGAGTCTGGCGACATACCATCTGACTTTCGGAAAAGCATTATCCACACAATTCCGAAGACGGCAAGAGCTGACAAGTGCGAGAATTATCGCACAATCAGCTTAACAGCTCATGCATCGAAGCTGCTTACAAGAATAATATACAGAAGAATGGAAAAGAAAATTGAGAATGCGCTAGGTGACGATCAGTTTGGCTTTAGGAAAAGTAAAGGGACGAGAGAGACAATTCTGACGTTACGGCTAATAATGGAAGCAAGGCTAAAGATAAATCAAGACACTTTCATAGGATTTGTCGACCTGGAAAAAGCGTTCGACAATATAAAATGGTGCAAGCTGTTCGAGATTCTGAAAAAAGTAGGGGTAAGCTATAGGGAGAGACGGGTCATATACAATAAGTACAACAACCAAGAGGGAATAATAAGAGTGGACGATCAAATACGAAGTGCTCGTATTAAGAAGGGTGTAAGACAAGGCTGTAGCCTTTCGCCCCTACTCTTCAGTCTGTACATCGAGGAAGCAATGATGGAAATAAAAGAAAGGTTCAGGAGTGGAATTAAAATACAAGGTGAAAGGATATCAATGATACGATTCGCTGAAGACATTGCCGTCCTGAGTGAAACTGAAGAAGAATTAAATGATCTGCTGAACGGAATGAACAGTCTAATGAGTACACAGTATGGTTTGAGAGTAAATCGGAGAAAGACGAAGGTAATGAGAAGTAGTAGAAATTAGAACAGCGAGAAACTTAACATCAGGATTGATGGTCACGAAGTCAATCGAGTTAAGGAGGATGTACGTCTGGAGTACAGCATTGTATGGTAGTGAAACATGGACTGTGGGAAAACCGGAACAGAAGAGAATCGAAGCATTTGAGATGTGGTGCTATAGACGAATGTTGAAAATTAGGTGGACTGATAAGGTAAGGAATGAGGAGGTTCTATGCAGAATCGGAGAGGAAAGGAATATGTGGAAAACTCTGATAAGGAGAAAGGACAGGATGATAGGACATCTGCTAAGACATGAGGGAATGACTTCCATGGTACTAGAGGGAGCTGTAGAGGGTAAAAACTGTAGAGGAAGACAGAGATTGAAATACGTCAAGCAAATAATTGAGGACGTAGGTGGCAAGTGCTACTCTGAGATGAAGAGGTTAGCACAGGAAAGGAATTCGTGGCGGGCCGCATCAAACCAGTCAGTAGACTGATGACCAAAGAAAAAGTATAAAACCAACACGGGTATCATTTGTAGCTATATTTAAAGCTAATTTTCTTCCTCACCATACAAGATAGCAAACAGATTGTCGTAAATGCAGTTCCGAGTTTTATCCAGTTTTACTCACTATATGCTATGAAATGCTTCTTCTAATGAAGAATAAACATTGTAGCTAATATCGATTCAAGAACTGTCTCGAAAGTTTTAGCCACCGAGATAGCATAAATTATTCCTGCTGGCAGTCCACATGTATGAAAAGTATGCAACTAGAGGAAAACAGTTTATGTGCAGACCTGAATGTAGTAGGCTTATTACTTAATAGTTTTTGTTTAGGTTTTGTAGTCAGAGGGATTTTACTGCTATTCGTGAATATTTCTTTTTGATATGTGCCGGCCACGTTTTGATATGTGCCGGCCATAGTGGCCGAGCGGTTCTAGGCGCTACAGTGTGGATCCGCGCGACCGCTACGGTCGCAGGTTCGAATCCTGTCTCGGGCATGGATGTGTGTGATGTCCTTAGGTTAGTTAGGTTTAATTAGTTCTAAGTTCTAGGGGACTGATGACCTCAGCAGTTAAGTCCCATAGTGCTCAGAGCCATTTGAACCATTTTTTGATATGTAAGAACTACTTCGTGGTGTGGCGAAGTTCCGTGACAGATGAAGCTCTTGGAGATCGTGTAATGAACACCTGGGAAGAGTTTACAGAAGGGTACACAGAAGATTCAGCAATTTCTACATTCTAAAACGGCATTAAAGTAATAGACGATAGTCTGGGTAACACAGTGACAAATGCATCAGTGTGCGAAACATCTACACTGGTGTCCAAAATTAAAGCAACAAATCGCTATTTTCCCGTCGTCTAAATCTCGATATAATGATACAAACGGTCAGCAGATCGTTCTGGACGGAAGTGTGGATTCCGTTTAACAGCCACGCCAACGATGACGTTAGGGCACTTATAAAACGGGGTAGTTTTTGCCGGGCAGTCCCACATCCCCAATCGCTAGTTATACAGCCATAGACAGTGCGGCACAGAGAAGAAGGCGTCACACCCTCTGCGGTGGAGGGTCGTGGGAAGAATGGAAGCAGGACAGTCATAAACTGGTGCAGCCCGATGGCTTAATGTGAGGCATTCTGTTGTTTCTCGGATTTGGCGACTATGAGGCGACAGTTTTTAGAGAGCGAAGCTGTATGCCGAAGACCAGGGCAGAGCCTACCAAGTATGACATCAAAAAGAGAGGGCTGTTAGTTGGCTGTATAAGTAAAGTACGACCTTAGTATTGCACGGTAGTTAGCATCTGACCTCGCAGCAGCAATTGGACGTGTTCTGTCGAGGCAAACGGTGTACATAAGGCTTCATCAGAGTGGTCTTTATTGTTGGAAACCTGTTATATGTATACCTCTGACGTGTCTTCACAGAAGTGAACGGCTACAGTGAAGCCGTCAACATGCCACCTGGACGGTCGAACAGTGGGCCAATGTACTTTTCACACATGTACCGATTTGGTCTTGAGAGTGACTCTCGACGGATTCGCATCTGTTGGGAACATGGAACACAATTTAGGGGACCGATGATCGAGGAGGATCCATAATAGTGTGTGCTGGGATTACGCTGGTCACACCAACACCTCTTCATGAAATTTTACTCGTGAATCAGCAAGTATTAACTGCTGTCAGGTATCGTGATGAGATCTTGGGTCTTTATGTGCGGTTGTTTCGTGGTGCTGTCTGCCCAGACCGTATTGATGGACGATATTGCCCTACCTCGTAGAGCACAGTTTGTTGATGTTTTCTTGGAAAGGGAAGATACTGCACCTATGGCATGGCCTGCTCGCTCTCCCGGTTTGGATCCCATAGAGCATGTCTGGGATGCACAAGGTAAACGGGTTGCAACACGTCAGCAACCACTTACTACAGTCCAAGACTTGCCATCATCTCCGAAGGAAGAATGGGCATTATTTGGTGACTTTTGATCACATGATTCACAGCATGCCCCGTCGTTACCAGGCCTGTGTTGCTGCCAGAGGTCTTCATACCCCATACTAAGCACATTAACCAGTTGTCGGAATGTCTGTACAGATCTATCAGAAAACATTTTTGCCTACCGTTATGCATGGTGCAGCTGATTACGTTCTCTATTCTTTACAATGTTTCTACTTTTCTATCACCTGTTTACATTGTTTTGTGGCAAAATAAACGCAGCCTTTTAAAATTTCCCCTTGTTTCCTTAATTTTGGACACCAGTGTAGTATAAATGCAGCAGGTAGGATGAAAGTCATGAAACTGACGCTGATACTAAACTGGTTGCAAATGTGGATTCATACGCATGGTCTAACATTGGTTGTGAATCCCAATCTTCTGGAAAATGTCATCCTCCTGAAGGCATAAGTTTTTCAACTGAAGTTGAGAAGGTCAGTTTCCTGCGATTTGTTTAAATTTTTTCAGCACAGATTTTACACTTATGATTAATTGGTATGAACGTTTACCAACCTGTAACTCATGGTGGCAGTAGCAATATATAATAAACCGACAGGAAAAGAAATACATTATCAAAGAAGAAGTTGTGCGACATAAACTGAAAGATTGTGTCTGTTCAAATTTTACGCCAAAGGCATTAGAGTGGTGCTAGTAGTACAACTATGAGGACGCAAATCAGGTTTGCCTCAAATACGCGCTGTAATGGTTGTGATCGTTAGTTACCTTCGACATTGGAGGTGGTAAACTGATGTTAGTCAAGAATGCTTTTAAGGCGACAAAGACGCCACTATCAACCCCTCACTGAGTTGGAACTAAGTCGTTTAATAGGGCCACGAGAAGTTGGATGTTCGATCTACAATACTGCAAAAATACTTGGCAGGAATGTAGTCACTGTGCGTAATTGTTTGCAGCGGTAGCCACGAGAATGTACGGTGGCAAGAATACCAGGCTTCGGACGGCCAAGTGGCACTACCGAAGGGGAAGATCGTTGTGTTCGGCCTTTGGTTCTGGCGCCTCGTACAGCATCTGTATCAGGAATTTTTCAGTGGTGTCAAGTGAAAGCTCATTGGAGATCACGGTGAAGGTCTATTGTGTATTCTCATGAAAGCTGGATCTGCCTCGGCGCCAGTGACGGCCGAATTCGGTTAGTAGAAGACCTGTTGAGGGCATGAGACAAACTTGTTTGTTTGCTAGACACATTGGATCCACAGCTGGAGTTAAGGTCTGGGGTGCCATTTCGTATGACAGCAGGAGCACTATCGTAGCTATTCCACGCATCCTGACTGCAAATATTTACGTCAGTCTGGTGATTCGACCTGTTGTGCAGCCACCTTGAACAGCATGCAGGTGTGGAGGTGAAGGTGGGGGGGGGGGGGGGTCGGTTTCGAACAGGATAACGCTCGCTGACATAGTACTGTTGTAACCAAATATGCTCTACAGATAGTCGAAATGTTGCTTTGGCCTACTCGATCACCAGATCTGCCTGCAAGCGAGCACCTGTGGGACGTAATCGGACAACTCCAACGTCATCCAGGAACAGATTCAAATGGCTCTGAGCACTATGGGACTCAACTGCTGTGGTCATCAGTCCCCTAGAACTTAGAACTACTTAAACCTAACTAACCTAAGGACATCACACACATCCATGCCCGAGGCAGGATTCGAACCTGCGACCGTAGCAGTCGCACGGTTCCGGACTGCGCACCTAGAACCGCGAGACCACCGCGGCCGGCATCATCCAGGAACAGCATTAATTTTCCCTATATTGACCGACTTAGTGCAACAGGCAAGGAACTCTACCCCACAAGCTGATATCCGACACCGGTGTCCGACACCTGTACAACACACTGCGTGCATGTTTGCATGCTTGCGTTTAACATTCTCACTGTTACGCCGGTTATTAATGTACCAGCATTTCACATTTGCAATGGCATATCTCTCACCTACACTAACCTGTCATCTTGGAATGTTAAATCACTTACATATGTATGAAGCCTCAGCTGCCGACAGGTGTAGCTGACATACCTCGATGGGGACAGCTGAAAATGTGTGCCCCGACCGGGACTGGAACCCGGGATCTCCTGATTACATGGCAGACGCTGTATCCATCTGAGCCACCGAGGACACATATGAATAGCGCGTCTGCAGGGACGTATCCCTTGCACGCTTCCCGTGAGACCCACATTCCCAACTGTGATATACCTAATAGGGAAAAGTCCCTGCAGTCGCGATATTCATCTGTGTCCTCGGTGGCTCAGATGGAAACCGGCACGGTAGCTCAGCGTGCTCGGTCAGACAGCTGGCTTCTCTCCGTAATAAAAAAACTGAGTGAAGGGATGAACAACGAGCCTCAACGGATGTCATGTGACGCCCGCTACGACCAAACACAAGGTACAAAATAAATAGATAAATACTAGTTCCCTTAAAATAAAAAAAAAGAAAATCGCCGGCACGGTAGCTCAGCGTGGTCGGTCAGAGAGCCGGTTGGCCTCTGTAATACAAAAACTGAGTGGAAGGATCAACAAACGAGCTTGAACGGATGTCATTGTGACGTCAGACGTCCGCAACGACCAAACACAACGATAAAAAAAGGAGGATAGAGAGTCTGCCATGTAAGCAAGAGATCCCAGGTTCGAGTCCCGGTCGGGGCACACATTTTCAGCTGTCCCCATCGAGGTATATCAACAACACCTGTCGGCAGCTGAGGGTTTCAATTAATTATTATTTATTCCAGAGAAGCTGCACGGTCATCAATGGTATCTGTTCTTTCGAGAACTGTTACTATCTTCATATATATACTTAAATACACTCCTGGAAATGGAAAAAAGAACCCATTGACACCGGTGTGTCAGACCCACCATACTTGCTCCGGACACTGCGAGAGGGCTGTACAAGCAATGATCACACGCACGGCACAGCGGACACACCAGGAACCGCGGTGTTGGCCGTCGAATGGCGCTAGCTGCGCAGCATTTGTGCACCGCCGCCGTCAGTGTGAGCCAGTTTGCCGTGGCATACGGAGCTCCATCGCAGTCTTTAACGCTGGTAGCATGCCGCGACAGCGTGGACGTGAACCGTATGTGCAGTTGACGGACTTTGAGCGAGGGCGTATAGTGGGCATGCGGGAGGCCGGGTGGACGTACCGCCGAATTGCTCAACACGTGGGGCGTGAGGTTTCCACAGTACATCGATGTTGTCGTCAGTGGTCGGCGGAAGGTGCACGTGCCCGTCGACCTGGGACCGGACCGCAGCGACGCACGGATGCACGCCAAGACCGTAGGATCCTACGCAGTGCCGTAGGGGACCGCACCGCCACTTCCCAGCAAATTAGGGACACTGTTGCTCCTGGGGTATCGGCGAGGACCATTCGCAACCGTCTCCATGAAGCTGGGCTACGGTCCCGCACACCGTTAGGCCGTCTTCCGCTCACGCCCCAACATCGTGCAGCCCACCTCCAGTGGTGTCGCGACAGGCGTGAATGGAGGGACGAATGGAGACGTGTCGTCTTCAGCGATGAGAGTCGCTTCTGCCTTGGTGCCAATGATGGTCGTATGCGTGTTTGGCGCCGTGCAGGTGAGCGCCACAATCAGGACTGCATACGACCGAGGCACACAGGGCCAACACCCGGCATCATGGTGTGGGCAGCGATCTCCTACACTGGCCGTACACCACTGGTGATCGTCGAGGGGACACTGAATAGTGCACGGTACATCCAAACCGTCATCGAACCCATCGTTCTACCATTCCTAGACCGGCAAGGGAACTTGCTGTTCCAACAGGACAATGCACGTCCGCATGTATCCCGTGCCACCCAACGTGCTCTAGAAGGTGTAAGTCAACTACCCTGGCCAGCAAGATCTCCGGATCTGTCCCCCATTGAGCATGTTTGGGACTGGATGAAGCGTCTTCTCACGCGGTCTGCACGTCCAGCACGAACGCTGGTCCAACTGAGGCGCCAGGTGGAAATGGCATGGCAAGCCGTTCCACAGGACTACATCCAGCATCTCTACGATCGTCTCCATGGGAGAATAGCAGCCTGCATAGCTGCGAAAGGTGGATATACACTGTATTAGTGCCGACATTGTGCATGCTCTGTTGCCTGTGTCTATGTGCCTGTGGTTCTATCAGTGTGATCATGTGATGTATCTGACCCCAGGAATGTGTCAATAAAGTTTCCCCTTCCTGGGACAATGAATTCACGGTGTTCTTATTTCAATTTCCAGGAGTGTATGTTACCTAGACAAATGTATTCCCGAAATTTCATGACTCTATTATTTCTTGGTGTTGCGATTATTTTTCCGTCAGTGTATTTGAGTGTTACGACTGATGAAATATTTTGTGACTTAAAGGGTTACGTTACATTATGAGACGTGACTCGTCGGCCGGCCTGTCAAGGTCCCTCCTCACACGGGTAGCCTGCATCTGAGCCGCGACTGCGCAGTGCGCCTGCGCCGGCAGCGGCGCGGCGGATTAAACACGTGTAAACGCAGGCCGCCAGCAGCGCACCGCGCCACGGAACGCGGCGTTTGTTTACACTGCAGCGCTATTATTAAACTCAAATTTTTTAATGGCTTCCTCCTGCGGCTACTGCTGCGGCCCTGGAGTATGTGCTGTTAGCGGCTATATGAAACTCGCCAGCAGACTTTTGTAGGCACGCCAATGCTGGCAGTGTTGTATACGCATAAAAGACAGCTGCTTCCGCAGTTGTTTGCTAGTTCTGGAACAATCTTCCTTGCATGTGGGATGCAAGCGTCCCGAAGTACATCGAAGATAATCTTTTCCTTCTTCTCGCCAAATACCTCCTCAACGTAAGCTAGCCAAGTTATAGTGGCTACAGGCCACTTACATACCGTTCGATTCGAAAAAGAATTAATATTTGGTTACCAGATGTGATTTCAATGCATATCAGGGCCAGCCACAAATTCTGCAAACGTGCGGAGCTGCTGCACATGTACAACCTCCTGGTCACAGTGTTCACGCTTACCAGACGCGTAAACAGGGAAATTGAATCGTCACCTTAACATACATGTCGCCACTTCGCTTTACCCACTCGCTGAGATACACTGCACCTGCACTCTCGTGCTATTTTAACAGTGTGCACTGCAATCAGGGGAAGATACCGTGTTGTCCAAACGCCCTATCAACAAACGTCATGGTTCTTAAACAAAACAAAAACAGATGGTGCATAAAAATGCCGGATGGGTTTTAAGCTCACGTTAAGAACCTAAATACCCTTCACGGTAAGGATATGAAACACGCCTCTCAATAATTAACAGATAATTTGTAAGCATGTAAGTATACCTTGAACAACCGATTTAATACCAATTTTTTCAGATAACAATGTTCGCCTATGTAACACGGAGTAGGATGTGGCACAGTTAGCAAATAACAACCTTAAATGAGAAAAAGAAAGAAATCCGAAATGCGTGTATCATGGGCGATGAAAAACAATAAAGTTAACATCGGGCGCAACAGCACGGCGGTGCCGGCCGAAGTGGCCGTGCGGTTAAAGGCGCTGCAGTCTGGAACCGCAAGACCTCTACGGTCGCAGGTTCGAATCCTGCCTCGGGCATGGATGTTTGTGATGTCCTTAGGTTAGTTAGGTTTAACTAGTTCTAAGTTCTAGGGGACTAATGACCTCAGCAGTTGAGTCCCATAGTGCTCAGAGCCATTTGAACCATTTTTTGAACAGCGCGGCACATTGATAAACACAAGCAGCTGGTAAGATTTTCGTCAGTAATACTCGATCGAAACTTTGATTTATTCATTTTTAGTACGGAGAAAAATCTTTCACGTGCATAAGTAGATACAAACATGGACATAATTCTCGGAGCTTCGTTACACAAGCGCGGTAATTCTTGCTGTAGAAGGTTTTCGTAGAATTCTTCTGCATTTTGTAGTCCAACGAGTTGTCATTCAGCTGTGTGTATCAAAGCATGTCGATTAGTTCCATCTGTAGATGATTCGGTGTATCTTCATGTGACGCTGAAAGCGGCTCTGCAAAACAACGAATGACAGGATGCACACTCGTAACATCTACAAATCGTGATCGAAATTCCTCCCTAATTATTACAATTACTGACACGTCTTCTTGAAATCTAGCATTTTCATGGACCAAATAAAGGGTATAGAAATGGGCAGTGTGTTCACACAATACTTGACTCTTCCAAAGAACAATCTTCCTTTGTAAAGCATTTACTTTTTCCAACACGTCAGAAATTAAATTCTTTTCACCCTGCAAACTGACGTTCAGACTGTTTATGTGAGACGCATTGTCCACGAGAAATGCAAGGTCTGACATCCAGTAAATGTCTTCTAATTTCGGTTCACTCTTTCCCTTATCACGTAAAAAATGTACGAGGACCAAATGCAAGTCAAAAAATCTTTTCAGAAATTTACCTCGAATAAGCCGTACTCCTAATTCCTCCAACTGCCAAAACTGGCGACGCGTAAGCCCATGCGTCTTCAGATAGTTTACAGTACACACAAGAATTTGCATGACGTTCTCTAACGCTACTGATTGTCCACAAAGCGCCTTTCGATGTAGAATGCAGTGGGATCCATACAACGCCTCTTCGGTGCGTCCTAGCTGTTTGCTCATCGGTGTTATGAGTAATCCACGATGGCCTCGAATTGCTTGTGCGTCATCCGTGGCCACTGAGATTAATCGAATCCAGTCCATACCGACACCATCAATCGCTTGCTCGAGAGCCTCGAGTAAGTCTACACTGTTGTAGTCCCTTTCAAAGGCACTAAGTCCTCAAAGTCACCTGTTACACTCAGAACAATGTCGACACTTCGTATTTGTATCACTACCTGAGCTGTATCTGTAAGATCTGTTGCCGGCCAGTGTGGCCGCGCGGTTTAGACGCTTCAGTATGGAACCGCGTGACCGCTACGGTCGCAGGTTCGAATCCTGCCTCGGGCATGGATGTGTGTGATGTCCTTAGGTTAGTTAGGTTTAATTAGTTCTAAGTTCTCGGCGACTGATGACCTCAGAAGTTAAGTCGCATAGTGCTCAGAATCATTTGAACCATTTTTTGTAAGATCTGTTGCTCCATCCAACGCAATAGAGAAAACGACCAAGTCCTTAGCCTTATTTATTAACTGTCTGTCCACATTGCCGGTCATAATATACGTCATGTCACTGTTTGTTTCGAAAGGCATACTTCTTGAAACCTGCTAACGTTCGTTGGACACAAGTAAGACAGTCTTTTAAAAACTCCCCTTCAGAAAACGGTTTCTCGGATCTTCATGTTCTTAATGCAATTTTGAAACTCGTTTGCAATGCAGATGTACTGTTATTATCGTTCTGGAAAATTGAAAACAATAGGTTGTACAGTAAAACAGAATGCAACAAAAGAAACAAAGAGTCCAGGAGGTATCAATTATTATGACTCATATTTAAAACTTGTTGATATGATCTATTGTCTTAAGCGCACTTAATTTGGTTTACCGTTCTTCTCCGTTCAGTACAATGAGGTGTAGTTCTTTCAGTCATGAACTTGCGCTGATCTCCTATTATTCGGCGACACAGAAAACATTTCGAGTTTTCAGCTACCGTTGTAAAGAAGATTAGTAGTTGCCAGTCGTGCTTAAATGCATGAGAACACAAATCTCCCAGCCTTTGTTTTTCTGAAATACTCGCCATTTCTCAGTGCGTATCAGATAAAACTACAGTCACCTGAGGGAAAAAATGGCTCTGAGCACTATGCGACTTAACTTCTGAGGTCATCAGTCGCCTAGAACTTAGAACTACTTAAACCTAACTAACCTAAGGACATCACACACATCCATGCCTGAGGCAGGATTCGAACCTGCGACCGTAGCGGTCGCTCGGTTCCAGACTGTAGCGCCTAGAACCGCACGGCCACTCCGGCCGGCCGCCTGAGAGAAGCAGGACTTGGTGTGCTTCGGGCCTCCTGGTACCGCGTAAACGAGGAAACGGAACTGTCGCCGCTCATTTGGTATACATGTGTGGTCACAGATGTCGCTATTCCGCTTTGCCCGTTGGATGGGCTGTGCGCACCTGTGCCGCACTTCAGCATATAAGCACAGTGTGCAGCATTTGGCCGGCCCTGATGTATATGTATAGCTCACTTCGAGGCCTTGGAAGAAGGAAATTAGCATTTTGCGACACGTCAATGCTTAGGTCATTAGGGGTATATCAGACGATGCAGCTGTCTGTAGC
The DNA here is from genome assembly GCF_021461385.2 of Schistocerca piceifrons. NCBI lineage: Eukaryota > Metazoa > Arthropoda > Insecta > Orthoptera > Acrididae > Schistocerca > Schistocerca piceifrons. The sequence continues at coordinate 599,139,010 of NC_060141.1, read as the reverse complement.
GGATTGCAGGAGGACCTGTAGAGGATCGATTACTGATGCAGCAACTGTCTGTTGAGTCTGAACATCAATAAAGGTAACAGATTACGGGTAAATAGGCGTAGGGATCCATTATTGTTCAATTACGCTGTTGGTTTTACTGGGAACAGTAAAAACCGGAAAGTACCTAGGAGTAACCATCCGGAGCGACATAAAGTGGAATGAAGACATAAATCAAATTGTAGGAAAAGAAAATGTCCAGCTGAGGTTCGTTGAAAGATTTGTAAGGTAATTTAACTCGTCCACGAAAGAAGTGGTTTATAGCGCACCTGTTCGATCGAATCTTGAGTATTGCTCACCCACACCAAGTAGGATTAGCGGACGAGATAGATAAGATCCAAAGTAAGAGCTGCACGTTTTGTCAACGTATCGATTGGTGAACGTTACAAAGATGCTCAAAAATTTCAGTGACTGTCGTCGCAAGAAAGTTGTGTTTCACGGTGAAGATTGCTGTTGCAATTGCGAGAGAGTACGTTCGAAGAAGAGTAGGGCAACATATTACTTTCTTCCACATATTTCTCGTGAACTGACCTCGATGAAAATGCAAAATTTGAGCTCATACCGAAGTTTGAAGACGGTCGATATCCCCTCCCCCTACCCTTACCCCCACCCGCATTCTGCAACGGAACAGATAAGAGAGAAAACTGAAAGGTGGCTTTTAGAGTAAAGGATATAGATGTAGAAAACTGCTGTAGCCTTCGAAAAGCTTCTTTTCAAAGAGTCTCCTTAATCTATACAGTAAACAACGGAAATACCAAATGCGGCTTACGAGAGGGGAACTGGACTCGGAATTACTCGTATGAGTGTTCGTAAGAATGGTGGATCAAATTATCGACCGGTTATCCCGATTTAGGTTTACCGTGATTTTCATAAACTGCATGAGACAAATAATAAGACATCCCCTTTAAAAATGACGCTGCCGAGTTCCATCCACATCCTTCTCCAGTCCTGGTACGCACTCGTCTCTTATTACCCATCTTCGATGGGAAGTCAAACTCTAAACTTACTTCTTACTTCCATCCCAAATTGTTGTGCACTGGTTGTAGCGGCTGGAAGCCTAGGAGTTAGGTATTGGTATTTTTTCCCCTGGTCCTGTTTTGGAATTTTGTGCTGCACCTATACACCGAAGTGACAAAAGTCAGGGATAACGCCTAATATCATGCTTCACCCTCTTTTGCCTGAAGCGGTACAGAAACTAAACGTGGCATGGACTCAACAAGTCGTTGGAAGTCCCCTGCAGACTTTTGTGCACAAACTGACGTCTTCATTATGCCCAACAAACGTGCGATGGGATTCATGTTGGCCCATATAGGTGGCCAAATTATTCTTTCGAACTGTTCAGAATTTCTTCAGACCAATCTCGAACAATTGTTGCCCAGTAACAGGATTCATTTACATCCATAAAAATTCAACTGTTGTTTCGGTACATGAAGCCCACGGATGGCTGCAAATGGCCCACCTCAGTCAATGATCAGTTCAGCTGAGGCAGAGGACGCAGTTCATTCCGAGAAAATACAGCCCACAGTATCACAGAGCTACCACCACCTTGCACATTGCCTTATTAACAACCTGGGACCACGGCTTCATGGGGTCTGCACCACACACGAACCCTAACATCAATTCTTACCAACTGAAGCCGGGACTCATTTGGCTGGGGCATAGTTTTCCAACCGTATAGTGTCCAACCAATTCCAGAGTAAAGTCAAGCGCCAGTACGTCGGTCAAGAGCATCAGAACAAAGAGGGCTGCAAGACGGCGTCAACCAATAGTATGCTGACCGACCCCTCTCTAGGACAACACCAAGACAGCATCGGCCTCTAGGCGAAGAGAGCATAAGCCCCTCTTCGATCGGCTGCAGTCGAGTTGAAGTCTAGCGGTTCTAAGAACGCTGCAGCAGCGACTTATAAACTGCATTGTTTCGCATGTATTAGGAGTTGCGTACACTGAAGAGACTTCTTATTTGACTGTCGCCAGTTGCTTGTGAACAATCATTGTAAATGCTCAAATATTGTCATTTATTTACTGTAAAATAATTCAATAATACCATTTGCTTTAATTGTTGTCTAGCGATTCGAGAAAGCAGGTTTCCTAGGCACCCTATATTGGACGAGTAGGCAGCACACAACATTGGGAACGAGGAGGGCCACGGATTCCATAGTGTCAACCTGTAAGTGGGCTGTTTAGGTTTTTATGTTGGTAGCGCCACGTAGTGCTCTGTATGAAAATCACTGACTGTGCCGTGTGCAGTCCGTGGCTGGTTGGCATTGTTGGAATATTCGCTATTGTAGTGTTGGGTTGTTGGATGTGAACAGCGCTTAGCGTTGCGCAGTTGGAGGTGAGCCGCCAGCAGTACTGGATGTGGAGAGAGAGATGCCAGAGTTTTGAGAGGTTGCTATAAGCGGACGGTCTGGACGTGTGTCCGCCTGGAAAAGGAAATTTGTAAAGATGGATGTCATGAATTGATATATATATATATATATATATATATATATATATATATATATATATATATATATGGTGTCCCAACTATCCCAGCTATCTTGTCCACCTAAAATATCTCTGGAACAATAACAGCTATTGGAAAACGACTTTCACCGGTATCAATGTAGGGCTGGGGCCCATGAATGTACATATTTGGCAACATTCTAAAACGAAAGCATATGTGTTCTTTAACACAAACTTCTGTTTTTTTAAATGGACCTCCTATATTTTTTCTTCAGCAGTCCATAGCATGACAAAACACATACACAATGGCGTTGATTGCATCGCAATATTCCCATTACATCCCGCGATATTAAGACGCGAAGTTGACGCTTGAAATACCCGACATGCGCTGCTAGCGCACGTCCTGAGGCTCAGGCGTGAACCCCATGCTGCCCGTAATCGCGATGTGATTGACATGCGTAATCACACTCCCATACTTATCAAGAGGTCCGAAACGAATAATACGGTCTGCTGCCATCCTGCAGCATGGGGTCCACGCCTGAGCCTCGGGTGTTTCAAGCGTCAACTTCGCGTCTCAATATCTCGGGATGCATTGGGAATATTGCGATACAGTCAACGCCATTGTGTATGTGCTTTGTCATGCTATGGATTGCTGAAGAAAATATACAGGAGGTCCATTTAAAAAAACAAAAGTTTGTGTTAAAAAACACATATGCTTTCGTTTTAGAATGTTTCCAAATACGTACATTCATGGGCCCCAGCCCTACATTGATACCGATGGAAGTCGTTTGCCAATAGCTGTTATTGTTCCAGAGATATTTTGGGTGGACAAGATAGCTGGTACACCCTGTATATATACAGGGTGTTTCAAAAATGACCGATATATTTGAAACGGCAATAAAAACTAAACGAGCAGCGATAGAAATACACCGTTTGTTGCAATATGCTTGGGACAACAGTACATTTTCAGGCAGACAAACTTTCGAAATTACAGTAGTTACAATTTTCAACAACAGATGGCGCTGCGGTCTGGGAAACTCTATAGTACGATATTTTCCACATATCCACCATGCGTAGCAATAATATGGCGTAGTCTCTGAATGAAATTACCCGAAACCTTTGACAACGTGTCTGGCGGAATGGCTTCACATGCAGATGAGACGTACTGCTTCAGCTGTTCAATTGTTTCTGGATTCTGGCGGTACACCTGGTCTTTCAAGTGTCCCCACAGAAAGAAGTCACAGGGGTTCATGTCTGGCGAATAAGGAGGCCAATCCACGCCGCCTCCTGTATGTTTCGGATAGCCCAAAGCAATCACACGATCATCGAAATATTCATTCAGGAAATTAAAGACGTCGGCCGTGCGATGTGGCCGGGCACCATCTTGCTTAAACCACGAGGTGTTCGCAGTGTCGTCTAAGGCAGTTTGTACCGCCACAAATTCACGAAGAATGTCCAGATAGCGTGAAGCAGTAATCGTTTCGGATCTGAAAAATGGGCCAATGATTCGTTTGGAAGAAATGGCGGCCCACACCTGTACTTTTTGAGGATGCAGGGACGATGGGAATGCAACATAGGGCTTTTCGGTTCCCCATATGCGCCAGTTCTGTTTATTGACGAAGCCGTCCAGGTAAAAATAAGCTTCGTCAGTAAACCAAATGCTGCCCACATGCATATCGCCGTCATCAATCCTGTGCACTATATCGTTAGCGAATGTCTTTCGTGCAGCAATGATAGCGGCGCTGAGGGGTTGCCGCGTTTGAATTTTGTATGGATAGAGGTGTAAACTCTGGCGCATGAGACGATACGTGGACGTTGGCGTCGTTTGGACCGCAGCTGCAACACGGCGAACGGAAACCCGAGGCCGCTGTTGGATCACCTGCTGCACTAGCTGTGCGTTGCCCTCTGTGGTTGCCGTACGTGGTCGCCCTACCTTTCCAGCACGTTCATCCGTCACGTTCCCAGTCCGTTGAAATTTGTCAACCAGATCCTTTATTGTATCGCTTTTCGGTCCTTTGGTTACATTAAACCTCCGTTGAAAACTTCATCTCGTTGCAACAACACTGTGTTCTAGGCGGTGGAATTCCAACACCAGAAAAATCCTCTGTTCTAAGGAATAAACCATGTAGTCTACAGCACACTTGCACGTTGTGAACAGCACACGCTTACAGCAGAAAGACGACGTACAGAATGGGGCACCCACAGACTGCGTTGTCTTCTATATCTTTCGCATCACTTGCAGCGCCATCTGTTGTTGAAAATTGTAACTACTGTAATTTCGAAAGTTTGTCCGCCTGAAAATGTACTGTTGTCCCAAGCATATTGCAACAAACGGTGTATTTCTATCGCTGCTCGTTTAGTTTTTATTGCCGTTTCAAATATACCGGTCATTTTTGAAACACCCTGTATATATATATATATATATATATATATATATATATATATATATATATATATATGATGATTTTTGAACACTATTACGGTAAATACATTGTTTGTTCTCTATCAAAATCTTTCATTTGCTAACTATGCGTATCCGTACTTAGTACCTTCAGCAGTTAGAATCTTTTATTTAGCTGACAGTATTGGCGCTCGCAGTATTGCAGTAGTTTGAGTAACGAAGATTTTTGTGAGGTAAGTGATTCATGAAAGGTATAGGTTATTGTTAGTCAGGGTCACTGTTTTGTAGGGATTATTAAAAGTCAGATTGCGTCGCACTAAAAAAAAAAAAAAAGTCTTCAGTTTTGTGATGATCAGAATAAGTGTAGAGAGAACCGTATGAGTACGTTCAGTTTTACTCAGCTGTCTCTGTATCAAATAACGTAGAAATTTACCAGCACAGTAATTCATAAATTTTTCAAAGGGGACGTTTCAAATCTCGTGCCTAGGTGCCACAACTTTTGGTTTGCTGGCACCTTCATTCTACTTTGCTTTCCGTTGCAGGAGTGTTTACTTGCTTTAACAGTCTCTTATAGTGTTTCAGGTGGGCATTGCAGAAATTTTCTTTGCTTTTGTACTTATTTTTCTTGCTTGCCTTGTCTGTTTATTGACTTTGTGACTTTGTATCTTCCGAAATGAGCAACCCAGCTCACCCACCCACGCCGCACCTCCAGCCAGCTGTGCATGCTACCGAGACAGTACCGGTATGCGAACCGCCAGGCGACAGGCGCGCATCGCACGTTTAAGGAGACGCGGCCGGCCCCACAGGCGGTCACGACACTCCCAGGTCTCCGAAGCCAAGCCTGCAAGTGCCGTGCGCCCTGTGTGCTTCGGCGCGTCCGCGAGTGCGGCGCGGTTTACTCCCTCGCGTGATCCGATTCGAGGACACTGCGAGGCGGGGAGTTTGACTGGGACGGTACATCTCTCAAAGAATAACGCAGGGATCAAAACCAATCGGTCGGCTCCTCCGATGCGTTTGCCTTGGTGACTCTGGATAACTTTGGGCAGATCGCACGGTCCGCGTACCGGCGGCGCATCTTTCAAATGTCTGCCTTACCAAATGTCGATGGTAGGTTCTGTCTCGTCCTCATTGCGAGGTGAGGCGCACGTAGAGCGTACATATCGGGACCCGAAAGATGGTGAACTATGTCGGGTCAGGACGAAGTCAGGGCAAACCCAGATGGAGATCCGTAGCGATTCTGACGTGCAAATTGATCCCTGCGCAGGCAACTCAGCTGCAAGCAGTAGATGCAGTGCAGATAATACAGATGTTTTAGACGCAACAGATTGCATCTCTATTCGATACAGTACAACAGCTCCTGGCGAATCAAACGAATGCAGTACAGCAGCCACCTACAGCAGCTACAAGTGCTATACCGCCTTTTCGACAGTTTCATGAACAAGAAGAGGAATTGCTCACAGCGTACCAGGTACTGTGAAACTTCCCTACTTTTTGTCCACGGTATGAGGTGCAGGGTTCTGACTCGTTCAGAAGCTATTTCCTAACGCCAATCCGAGTGAACTATCGGCTGATTACGTTATAGATTCGCTAGCTAACTAGTATGGCCAAGAAGTGAATGTGGTAGCAGCTAAGTACCAATTCTCTAGTTGCAAGAAAAGGTCAGAACAAACTTACCGCGAGTGCGTAACAGATTTGCAGGGTATGGTGAGTAAATGCAAATACAAATGTGCTTGTGGTGCTTTATATTCAGATGATATGTTGCGTGATGAGAGCGTGTAGAATGTAACTGATGTCAGACTCAGAGAACAGATTCTGATACAGTCAGATCCATCGTTCCAGCATGTAGTACAAATACTAGATCAGTATGACTCAGTTGCCGTGTCGGCCGATAAGTTTGCGCAGCCAGTAATTTGTCGGGTTGAGTCCTTTGCTAGCAACTGGCCCTTTCGGTAGCGGCGCCTTGTGCACGCCATGACGCATAAACAGTTCTCCACACCACGTAAGCAGCTAACTAAACAGGCGGCTAAAAAAGTGAACAGAAATAAGTCATGCCTTCGCTGCTATTCAGCAACGGCCTTGCCGCAGTGGATACACGCCGGCACGGTAGCTCAGCGTGTTCGGTCAGAGGGTAACGTGTCCTCTGTAATAAAAAAACTGAGTTAACAGATCAACAACGAACTTAAATGGATGTCTTACGACGTCCGCCCCGAGCACTTGCAACGAACTAAAGCGGCCAAAATGAAAAAAAAAAAAAATAAATAAATAAATAATAAAAAAAAAAAAAAAGATACGCCGGTTCCCATGAGATCGCCGCAGTTAAGCGCTGTCGGGCGAGGCGGCACTTCAGGATGGGTGACCATCCGGGCCGCCATGCGCTGTTGCCGTTTTTCGGGGTGCACTCTGCCTCGTGATGCCAATTGGGGACCTACTCGACGGAATAGTAGCGGCTCCAGTCAAAGAAAACCATCGTAACCACAGGGAGAGCGGTGTGCCGACCACACGCCCCTCCGATCCGCATCCTCAGCTGAGGATGACACGGCGGTCGGATGGTTCCGATGGGTCAGTTGTGGCCTGAAGATGGAGTGCTTTTTCGGTGCTATTCACGGCACAAACGCCAAGGTTGCCCCTCCAGTGAAGCACAGTGTTACGCTTGTAGTAAGGAAGGTCACATCCAATCCATCTGTTTGCAACGAGACAAATGTACGATTTCTGCCTGCTCACAAAAATCTATTCACAAGACCCATGTAATAAATGCAGTGTATTCAAAGTATGCTGCAGACGTTAGCAAAACTAGCAAGCAAACCGTTTCTTCAGTGCTACGGCAGTATAAAAAACTTTTTGTTCATTTGAATATTAGTGGACAACGTGTGAAATTTCAGTTGGACACAGGTGCCTCTGTTACATTGCTGAATCGTAACACATATGAACTGTTAGGCTCCACACGCCTGTCTAAAACCAGCCCGCACCCAAAAACTTATAATGTACAACACATTCCCGTTCTTGGAAAATGTACTTAGCCTGCCATGTATCGCTTGCATATGTGAACTGTAACTTTCACTGTCCTACAATCTTACGATTGTGAGAACATATTTGGCCTTGATTCATTTGATTTGTTTGTCTTAAAAATTTCAGGTCAATGTGTAGCTAAATTGCTGAAAGAATTCTCGGAACTTTTATCTGAAGGTCTGGACAAGGCTAATAATTTTGTTGCACATATCACTCTGCAAGACCATGTTCAACCAAAATTTTGGTGGGTGAGAAATGTTCCCATTGCATTATGGGACAAAGTCACTGCTGAAAGTAAATAACTGCAAAGTAGCTGAGATATTGCACCTATACAAGCTAGACAATGGGCTAGTCCACTGGTTTTGCTCCCCAAATCTTCAGGTAGCATTCGCCTCTGTGTTGACTTTAAATCTACAGTCATCCCTCAGACTGCGATAGATGCTTATCCGTTGCCACATACAGAGGATCTCATGCACGGATTAGACGCTTGTTGCGGCGTTTCAAAAATTGATTTGCACTACACGTGCTTCCAATACCACTAGATGAAGAATCTCAAATGTGTGGGCTTGTTTAAATATTTACGTTTACCTTTTAGTGTGTTTCTGCACCCGCCATTTTCCAATGGTATTTGGAACAGCTGACTGCTCAAGTGCCAACCTATTCAAACTATTTGGATGATACTGTTTTAGCAGGTTGTAACGCCTGCAGAACACATTGCAAATTTTCGTGATTTGTTTTGTGTGTTATTCGGTGCAGGACTAAAGTGTAGACTGGACAAGGCAGCTGTATTTGTTAGCCATACGTGATTTGCCAGTTCCTCACAAAGTCACAGAATTGTAGTCAGTTTTACGGAAAATGAGCTATTATATTCGGTTCATACGGAATGCTGCACAAATCGCAGCACCATTGCGTCACTTGCGTTGCAAGAACGTCTCCTTTGTTTTGTTGAGTACTGATTAATATAGGTAAATAAATAAGTGAAATCAATGTGAAGTGAAGTAGAAATTAGAATATAAATGAAAAACTTAGTTTACTTTAGAAGAGTTACACACTGGCAAACAGTGGGCAGAGCAGCAGTGGCAACGGCCGGCGCTTGCAAATCAGCACATTCAGGAGAAGCGATCGAGCTCCCCACATAAGTGGAAGCTTTCGATTCAGCTGTCAGGGCATCGCCCGACTGGCTCATGTGTTTCTCAACTCTCACATGTGATCTAAGGCCCTCGCGTACATTCCAAGAGCCAATGACCGACGTTAAGAAGATTCTTCGACAAGCTTTTCAATGTGACAGCAGAGGCAATGACCGTGAAGTCGTTCACCTCCAGTGAACAGAAGTAAATAAATACGCGAGATGCAGTGGGCCTGACAGTAGTTTTCAGTTCGGTTTCGGTTTGTGTTCAGTTCCTGTACAGTTCAGTCAGGGCTGAAGACCGTCATGCAGGAAAAGACTACATCGTACAAAGAAGCACCAAGTGCGCCGCTGTAATGGAATAGCAAGCAGCACCCTCGCCGCCAGAAGACAGAAGTTAGAAGGTATTTGAAGACTGAATTTTACGTACCCGGGTGACTCGTGAGACGGGAAGGAGACGGCCTCACATCAACAGTCACGTGTGAGGTGGTGATGAAGATCTGACAGCCAAAGAGTGGCAAGCTGGCAAGCTGGAGTCCGTTGTTCGAGTCCGGGACACTGGCTTTCCCCCAGCGTGCCACTCTGCTGGCCGATGCACAACACTGACACTCACAGCTGCATAGAGAAGAGAAACACTGGGACGTCACATCCAAGGTATCACCATCCGATTCACGACTTCATTCTCAATAATTAAACGGGCCACCTCACGACGCGCATCTCCAGTCAACTGGGCGAAACAGCGACACGAGATACTCACCACCAGGAGTAATCAGACGCCGCCGCTCACACAGCAGAAGGCTTTACAAACGACACAGCTGCCGCTCTCCCAGCCAGAAAAATCCAGTAAGGAAACCATTGTGCAAATCTTTCAATACAAGTTATGCCATGTGAAAATGCTGTTTCATTCTGCCTCATACCCGATCCAAGGAAGAACCCACCCTGCCCACATGTTGTTAAGAGAGAAAAAGTAATTTATTTAGTGTTTTTCACCCTGATAGAATGCTTTAGAATCAAATACCCTTTGCAGTAATGCTCATCCTGACAATTGACTACCATCAAAAAAGGTTACGCAGGTACAGTTTGGACAACTGAGTGCCAAAGCAGCATTTACAAAACTTAAAGATGCTTTGCTCAGTGATCGCTGCTTAGTTCACTTTGATCCTGACAAACAAGTTCTTTTGCAAGCTGACGCTTCTTCATACGGAATCGGTGCCGGGCTTTCACACAGAAAAGAAAGACCTATTGCTTTCTCATCGCCGGCTGCTGCAGTCGAGCGGTTCTAGGCGCTTCAGTCCCGAACAGCGACTGCTGCGGTCGCAGGTTCGAATCCTGCCTCAGACATGGATATGGGTGATGTCCTTAGGTTGGTTAAGTTTACGTAGTTCTAAGTTCTAGGGGACTGATGACCTCAGATGTTAAGTCCGATAGTGCTCAGAGCCATTTGAACAATTTGCTTTCGCTTCAAAAGTGTTATGCAAAGCTCAGTATAATTACTCAAAAATAGAGTAATAGGCCTTGGCTATAGTGGATGGTGTCACCCAACAAACTATTTATATTGCAGAAAATTCTACTTAGTAACGGACCACAAGCCATTGCAGTCCTTGTTTCATCCGATGAAGCCGGCTCCTGTATGAAATACCCAAAAATTGCGAAGATGGGCTTGTTGTTGTTTTAGTATCAGTACGCGATTGTGTATCCTCCGACAGCTCAACATGGTAATGCGGATGCAGTTTCACGTCTTCCGATTGACCCTCACACACACTTTCACGCTTCTTCGGCATCTTGTTGTCACATCGATGCTCAGGATTCTGAATTGCTTCAATCCTTTCCTCTAAACAATAGCAAAATTGCGCAGGCCACAGAAGCTGATTCAAATTTGAACATTTTTCCAAAATATAATCGCGATTCTTGGCCTCGTCCATTGCATAGCATACAGAACTCTGTAGTGCGCCGATTCTTTACACGTTGGCATAGCACCGCTATACACAAAGGGGTGATTTTTGTTCTAAATGACAGTGGACAGTCACGTGTGTTGACCCCTAAAGCTTTTCTAAAAGAACTGTTGCAGTTACTTCACCAACGAAACTGGGGCATTGTTTGTACGACACAGTTAGCGCGTCGACACTGTTTTTCGCAGGGTATGTGTAAGTTGACTGTTTAGGTTTTTTTATTGGTAAAGCCACGTAGCGCTCTGTATGAAATTCACTGGCTGTACTGTGTGCAGTCTGTGGCTGGGTGGCATTGTTGTGATATTCACTATTGTAGTGTTGGGCAGTTGGATGTGAACAGCGCATAGCGTTGTGCAGTTGGAGGTAAGCCGCCAGCAGTGGTGGATGTGGGGAGAGTGATGGCGGAGTTTTGAGAGCGGATGATCTGGACGTGTGTCCATGACTGGATGTCATGAACTGTTATATATATTATGACTTTTGAACACTATTAAGGTAAATACATTGTTTGTTCTTTATCAAAATCTTTCATTTGCTAACTATGCTTATCAGTAGTTTGTGACTTCAGTAATTAGAATCTTTAATTTAGCTGGCAGTATTTGCGCTCGCTGTATTGCAGTAGTTCGAGTAATCAAGATTTTTGTGAGGTAAGTGATTCATGAAAGGTATAGGTTATTGTTAGGCCCATTCTTTTGTAGGGATTATTGAAAGTCAGATTGCGTTGCGCTAAAAATATTGTGTGTCAGTTTAGTGATGATCTGAATAAGTAAAGAGAGAAATGTTTGAGTATGTTCAGTTTTGCTGAGCTGTTTGAAAATCAAATAACGTAAAGGGTTTATCAGCACAGTAATTCACTGATTTTTCAAATGGGACGTTTCATATGTCGACCCTTAGCCGAGGATACCTCACCGGAATCTTCTGATTTTTTGTTGTAGTGGGTGTAATTAGTGTAGCTATTGTTTATTGCTAGCCCGTAATTATAGAGAGAATTTCCTTTGTAGTTGTAGTTTTTCATTGTTGTACAGTAAAGCACTTGTGGCATGCATGTAGATTTGCACCAAGTAATTCGCAGCTGCACAATTAAAGAGATATTATTTTCAATGCTATGTTAATGTGTTGTCTTATTTTGCTCGCCAAATTGTGCTTTTCTGTGTTATCATGTGAAATATTGTGACAATAATGGCGTGTGAAAAACGTAATACTAGGCTCCAAAGTAAACTGAGGAATGAGTGTCGACGAAAGCAGTGTGTTAGCGCCACCGTGTAATGAATTAACTAATGTTCAAAGTAGTAATTTGGTAATTGTGCATAGGGAAATGGAGCGGGCTGCAAATAATGGTGTAGACAGTGAAACAATTAAAGAACAGGGAAGCATTATCGATCGATCGGTCGCCAACAGCTCGCCTCAGGATTCCGAAATGACAGGACATAATCTTGCAAATACTGTAGATTCAGGTTTTGCATCCTCACCGTTTTCTCAAATAAGTCAAGACACATTTTCTGCTTTTCGAAATGCGAAAATGGCCGGTTCAAATGCACTGCCGAATAGCCCTGAGGAACATGATTCAGACACCAGTGCTTTGCTATTACAGTTAATGCAACAAATAGGACAAAGGCTACAAAAGTTAGACACAACGCTGGAACAAAATCAGAAACAAATTGGACAAAAGCTTCATAAGTTAGTCATAATGGAACAAAATAAGAGACAAACACAGCAACAGCTTCAAAAGTTAGAGTCAATGGAACAAACGCTTGAATAAACACGCGAAGGTTTAACTGCTGAGTTACTTAAAATCGAATCGAAATGTCTAAAAGTCTGTAATGACGCAAAAACACAAATTTGTGAACATTTTCAACCTATTTTTTCGCTTCATGAAAATGCTTTACAGAATCACGAAGCAGCCATTTCATGAAATATTGTTCATGAGAATCACGACACCTCGCAAGCTAAAATTGACTCAGTTGCATCTACCGATTCGGTTACGCAACTTGCAAAAACTCAGAAAAACTTAAAGGACACAGTTGATACGCTTTCAACACAAATGGACACTCTGAAACTTGGTTACGAAGAACACACTGAGGAAATCAGTTCACTATCGGAGAAAGTAGGCGAAATTTCGGATCAGTTCACTAACTTATCTACAAAGGTAGATGATCTGAATGACACAAGACTGGTAGCCTTCACTGACACAGAAGAGTAAGAACGAATTAGAAAATTCAAACAAAATCAAAATCAAATCAATACACAGTACAAAAGAGATATCCGGGAAGTACAAGATCAGTTGACACAGGTAATACAGAAATTACATATTTCAGAGGACACTCGCACTCCAATACGGGAAGAGGGACATAGAAATACGAATAAGCCACAAAATAATAACACAGAGCACTTCGGAAGTTATGAAAGAAATTGACAAGGTACACCGAATTTTGAGATGGAACCGCCGAAACGAAGTAACAATGACCGATATGCGACTCACCGACATAATGATTTTGACTATAAGCTGTTCATTACTACATGTAAATTCAAAACATTCAAGAATTCTGGCAACGACATTCATCCACAAGCGTGGTTTCATCAATTGTCTCATTGTTTTCCTCCCAACTGGTCACTGGAGCACGGATTAATATTTATGTGTGGCTACTTTGAGAATGAACCAGCTGTAAGAATACGATCGATCATTCACGATTGTCACGGTGCAGGAGAATTTTATCATGCCTTCCTCTCAGCATATTGGTCTCAAGCTACACAAGACCGAGTAAAACATAGCATCATAATAATGAAACATTTCGAACAATCTGAATTTTCCAGTCTTGTGAAATACTTTGAAGACATGTTGCACAAGAATCAGTACCTGTCAAACCCATGCAGCCCCACAGAACTCATCCGCATTTGCTTAATCAAATTGCCTGAATATTTACGACATATTATTTTGGCAGGACGTTGCAAAGACGACATTGGAGCTTTTTGGGGACTCTTACTTAAATTGGAAATTGACACTGACAATCGCGGGACGCGAAAACAGGAACACAACAATTACAGGTCACATCCGTCACAATTCCGCGATGAAAGAAATAATAACTGGACACGACAAGGCTATTCTTACAACGTAAATCGTGACCAAAACAGACAACACCCATATGACAACCGTTGGCAGAGTAGTAATAATTACAGGGAAGATCACATCTCCACAGTAATGACTATCACAGAGACAATCAGAGAAACAGACAACATGGGAACCAAAATAATTATTATCAAGGGAGATAGAATAACTTCAGACGCAATGGTCCACCGCGCAGTTACGACTCTGGGGGAAATTCTCCACCACATGACCGACAAACAAGAAACTAGGAAAACTACCGACATAACGACAGACCTGAATTTCATCAGAACTGGCGGGATTCAAACAGGGCAGGACCCTCTCGACAAGGTGAATTTGTAGAAGTTAGATCTCCAAATCCCAATAACGACGCGCACCAACAAAGAGACAGCAGGCAATGACTCTCACCGCTGCCAGCCACAAAACGTACTTATGAAGCTGACGACGTAGCTGCCGTGGCTAGTAATTACGTAAAAATGGAAGACATTAGGGACATCCTACTCCAGGAACACGACGTAAAACATAACAACGTTGCATATCCTGTAATTCACATTACAGTAAATGACGTAAAATTTACGGCAGTACTTGACTCTGCAGTCCCATTTCAGTAATTAGTGAAACAGCCTTTAGCAAATGCAACAAATCGAACGATTGCCCCACACTTCCGTTACGTAAGATTAAATTACAAGGTGCAATCGTTGGAAAAAGTGTAGATGTACGCCACCAAACCTACTTATAATTCTTTTGTAAAAGCTACAGTTTCTCTATGAACTTTCTTATTGTTCCGTTACTGTCGACGGAAATTATATTGGGAGTAGACTTTTTGAATGAATACAAAGCAATCTTAAATTTTCACGATGCTGAAATAAGTTTAGGGAAAAAAGGTAAGTCAATAGCTTTGAAATTTGAAGATTGGCTCTCAAACCATGACGAGGAAATTAATCGGCTTTACCTTCTGTTAGACAACAGTTTGGAATTTTCGACGGAACTAGACAATAACAATCACTCAGCGTGTCCTGACAGGGATGATATCGACGGCGTATTTGATACTAATAAGTCAATTCAGAATAAAATTCAAACAATTGAGAATTGTAATGACACTGATAGGAAGGACCTTTTTGAGATTTTACAAGCACATTCCACAGTTTCTACTCACAAAACAGGAAAAATCAAGGGATTTCAATACAAATTTAGTGTTCGTGAGCATAATAAATTTTGTGTTAGACCATACATAATTCCGGCACATTATAGGGACCGTGTTAGAACAGAAATGTAATCTATGGTTGACGAGGACATTATTGAGCCTGCAGTAAGCTCATAAAACAATCCATTACATGTTGTTGAGAAGAAAAATGGATCGATCAGGCTTGTCTTAGATTCGAGACAAATCAATACTATCATCATTCCTGAAACAGACAGGCCGCAAACGTTGGAAGATCTTCTTCTAAATTTCAATGGTGTAAAAGTGTTGTCTTCTATTGATCTCAGACCCAGCTTTCATCAGGTCGAACTTCATCCAGAAAGTAGAAAATACACAGCTTTTCTTTGTTTCGGCGTTTGTTATCAGTTTCGGAAACTTCCTTTTGGTTTGAACATTTCTTCGGCAGCATTCATTCGCCGGCTAAATTCCATTTTACCTGAGTTCTTAAAACGTAGCATCACCTTATATGTGGACGATATTCTAATAGCAGAAGCCTCAAGGGAACAACATAATCACATCCTCAACAGTGTGTTACGTATTTTTGCAGAACCTGGAATTACAGTTAACTTGGAAAAGTCTGAATTCGGTAGGACAAAGGTGAAGTTTTTGGGACATATTATTTCTTCTGAAGGCATTCAGCTGGATCCTGAAAAGTTAGAAGCAATCAGAGCCATTCCAGTTCCATCCACAAAAAACAAGTCCGCTGTTTTCTAGGTCTCGTAAATTTTTACCGTCTTTTCTGAATATGCAAATTCTAGTTAAACCAAAACTTTGTTTTCTAACTGGAAAAAATACTATTTGGAACTGGGCCGAACAGGCACAGTTGGAATTCAATTCTTTGAAAGAATCGCTACTGAACGCGCCAATACTAGCTCATCCAGATCTGTCACAAGATTTCTGCCTTAGCACGGATTCTTCTAGAGTCGGTCTTGATGCCCATTTATTTCAAGAAGCCACAGAAAATGACACTACTGTTCAAAAAACCATTGCTTTTGCTAGACGAGTGCTAACAAAATCTGAAAAAAATAATTACTGAATTAGAAGCTTTAGCTATCGTTTGGGCATTTAACAAATTCCGCTTATTTCTTTCTGGTAAGCACGTAAAAGTATACAGTGATCATCGTGCATTACAATTTATTATGTCTTCAAAATTAAATCATGACAGGTTAAAACCTTGGGCATTGTTTCTGCAAGAATTCCACAATAGTCTACATTCCCGGCAAGGAGAACATTGTTGCGAACGCACTGTCATGTGCACCGGCTGGGCTTGAGAAAAGTAACACAGATGGCAACCTCGAGAAAATTTTCAATATTCTTTACATTCAGAAAGTCGCCTTTGAAAACTTCATCACCACATCTTTAAAGGACATTACTCATGAACAAGATAAAGATCCGACTTGGAAAGACATCAAACGTAAATGGCATGAATAGACACACACACAGATTCGGCATTATTATCTGGTTAGAAACAACATACTCTTCAAACGCTGCACTGTTGATGACAAGCTATGGGTACTTTGCATTCCTGACGATTTTGTTAATAAGCTCATTTGGTACATTCATTTCAGCTACGCACATTTTGGTCCAAGAAAATGTTATCATATTCTTCAGACGACTTGTTATTTTAACTGTATGGAAAAGAGAATTCGAAGAGTCTTGTCTATTTGTAAACTTTGTCAAAAAGCTAAACCATCAACCATCTCACATCGTGCTCCGCTGTTTCCTATTATTCCTTCTAAATTAAAAGAATTTGCTGCTGTTGATCTCTTGGGACCGCTTGTCAGAACATGTAATGGATTTTCGTGCGTTCTAATCCCTGTTGAACTTACTTCAAAATTGGTTTCTTTCACACCGTTACGTAAAGCCTCTGGACGGTCTGTATCCAACGCCTTTGTTAAAAATTTCTTACGTGAAGTTGGACACGTTAGTAAAGTCATTTCAGATAACGGACCGCAATTCAGATCTGCTGTTTGGTGACGCATGCTTCGGAATCATAAAATCAAACCTGTTTTCATTTCATTGTACTCACCACATTGTAACCCGTCTGAACGGATTATGAAAGAATTCAATAAGTTTTGCAGACTTTATTGTCACAGAAAGCATCAGTATCGGGACAGATATTTACACTTATTTCAAAACATGCTGAATGAAATGCCTCATGACTCCACTGCTTTACCACCTATTCTTGTACTGAAAAGTGAAGAACCACCAAACAGAACCTTTTCCGAATATGCGTAAACTTCGACACAAAGACATAATTGATTTGGCTATTAAAAATATAAATTTTGCAGCAGACAAAAGGAGAAAACTACACAGTAAAGCAAATGCAAAGAAATTATGTATTGGTCACAAAGTTCTCATTAAAGCTTATTCATTGTCACATAAGAAGGAACACTTGAGTCACAAATTCTTACAGAATCCGACGTATACCACATGATAATTGCGTTGAAGTTTAAACTCTGCATACTAGGAAGAGAAAAGGATTGCACCACATTTCACATGTAAAACCGTTCATTAGAGATAATCTGCTTTTCTACTTAGTCTTTGCTATAAAATTTTTCACTTCACTTTACTAGTGCTCTTTGACACACTTAGAAACTGTTAACATGCAACAATGATTTAAAGTTAACTATCCAGTCTAAAACCTAGGAAACATATTTAGAAAGTAATTACTAATGCATTGTTATAGTGAACAGACAGCACAGTGTTATTGTGTGTGTACATTCTTGCTTGTGAGTTGCACGATTACGTAACGACTATAAGGTTCACATACTTAGAACATATACCGTTACTGCTAACAAGATTTTAATGCAACATTTTGGTTTACTTGAAAATACATTCCGGATTTAAAGTACTTTCTGTGAGATTAAAGATGACTTAGCATTTGGTTTCTTTGACAGCTACACGATTATATCACGACGCTATTAATGTGTGACACAATTTACATTGTTGGTTTTGTGGTGTATCTGTTTTATATCTGCACAGTTTTTATGTATTATTCTGGAAAGTAAAACATGTTTTAGTAGTAACTTTTGTGGTGTAGCTACAATGAGACAGCCCTTTCAGTAACACAACAATTCGTTACATTATAGTACTTTCTTGATCACAGTAAGGTACGTAATAACTACGATATCTATACGCATAGCATTTCACTTTTGTTTATTACAAGGTAAGTACATTGACTTATGGACGGCGATAATTACGACACTTGGCACATTTTTTACCCTTAAGTAATAACAGAGATTATCTTACAACAAGATGCACAGTACACGTATCTGAGTGATTAATTTTGTACTTAAAACATTTATTTTTAAAGATTTTTGAATTACAAAGATACAAAGGTTTTCCGTGATAAATTTCATTCCATTTCGGTAATCTGCAACACCTGAGGGTATAATTACATTAATCCTCAGGGGGGGTACACGCCTACTTTGTGTACCATGTGTGTAGCAAGCGCTAGGAGCCCCAGCTAATACGATATTTGCTTAAACAACTTTACACATCAGTACCATATTTCTCTAACACAGAACTACACAGTTATCTGATCATTTAACTGAGAGAGACAAACAGTTTCTTTTACTATGTCAGTGATACATGTTTACGCAATTACACAGCTGGATAACTTCACACTTATGAAATTGTATTTTGTCTGTACTTTGTGAACTCTTCATGTTTTTTCGGAACCATTTTGATACTATTAGAGCTCTGAATGTGTATTTGGTACGGGATCATAATTTTTGAGGTACGTTTGAGGTAGATGACTTTATTGAAGGTTTTGATAATATTGCAGAAACCTACGACGTTTTTTAGATTTGGCTGAGGTTTCATGATGTTATTATTACGATGACGATGTGTATTATGCTGTTGAGGTATGTTTTTTGATCAATAAGATGATGCTACCATATATGAGAAATGTGATTACGTGTTTATACGTATATGAATAATGAATAGAAGTTAGGGACTTTGGTTTGTGAAAAAGGATGTTGGAAACCAAGAATTGTACCTTAAGAGTTATGAAATGTGTGTAAATGCGTGAGTGTATCACAATGCCGGCGAAAATTTTTTGGACACTGTTATATTTATAGGATTTTGTTTCTACACATTTGTAACGCAAATTTTCGACCTGTGAAATTTTTTATATGAGACTGTCACTGTAGCGCAAACTGCTGTCGTAAATATATCGGTAAGAAAGCTAAGAGAAAAAAGAGGTCATTATCCTCGCTATTGACATTCCTTTGTGGAAACATCGCAAATTCGACACGCTATTACTTGGAAACACATGATTGTACTGTGGAGCACATACTTTGTGCTACTTACTGAAATGCCTAGTGAAATGATGAGAAATATTTTATGTCTATACACCTGATTATAACTACTGTCTTTCTAGTTGAGAGATTTTTTTACTCCCTTATGAAATGCCATATGGCTTGTGAATGATGTTTCATGCTTCGATTGTATATATATTTGCCTATTTAGTTTATGTAGTTTCTAGCTGCACTGCAGCATTGGTTAAAATAAAATTTAATAGATGTACCAATGTAAATATTTTCTGTCTACAGATCCATTAAACAATAATTTTATGATCTATTTTCTTTAAGAAAAGGGAACACAAATAGACATTTCCCTTCACAGGAATTGCATAAATAATTTTTTAACGATTTGGTAACTTGTCTGCTAGAGTAAGTTATCGTGATGTATCACTCTAGTGTTAAGATGTGACATAGGTATTAGACATGGCCATCTTTACTGTAATATTTTTTCTGCTTGAGCTTTGTCATGTTTAGATATAAGTTATTGTATTTACTGCTGCTGATTGCCACGTATAGTGCTACTAAATTTCACTTTGTATTACTCAGTTAAGCCAGTTTTACTACTGATTTATTTTTCTTGTTTGCTGCACATTGCCATATATTAGTTGTAACATTGCAATGGCTTTGCTAATTTAGATATAGTGCTGCTTGCTTTGCCAAACTGAATTTTTTGTCACTGCTGTTTGTGTTAATTTGTTATGTGCTGCTGCATTGCCTCGTCCCTTAGTATATATATCTGAGCTCAGTAGATTTAAGTTATCTTAAGAGGGGTAGACTATATAAGAAACTAGCTATGGAGAATAGGAATACAGAAAGCATGCTTGGATAGGATTTCTTTTGTAGGAACAAATGTTGAAATAAGAGGAAAGATCTATGGAATGAAGCTTTGGGTTGGACTGCAGTACCAAATGCTGCAGTGAAAACGAACCCTGTCCTTTCCTTTTGTGTTATTCCGTTAAGTGTTTGTGTACCCTTGTGTATTTGTGTTTTTCCTGTCTTTATGTGTTTAGCTAACAAGATTTATGTTGTAAAATTTTTCTAATACTAAGCTACATTAACTATGATGAGGAATACTGTTATCCGCAAATATAATTTGCATTAATAATATGTCATTTGCTTTGTAAAGATGTTTAGACATTATTTTCGAAAGTTATTCTGATCTTTTATGTATTTATGTATGTCATAATTCCTGTAACACTGACGTATATGATTATACCTATTCTTTTGTACAGCCTGTATTACTACAAATGTTGTCTGTATTGTTATGATCTTTAATGATGTATTTTGTACTTTTGTAATTGTATTCTTATGTTGTAAATTTATAATTGTAATTGACACCAGTTCATCAAATTAAGTAACTTCTAAGCATTCATTTCAGTGCACGCATTTCTGTTGGTCATAGTATATGCACAATATGTGAGAATTTGGTACTGATATTGTTTGCACGTGTGTTAATAATTCAGCAAGGGACTGGTTAACAGCATTGCTGGTTCTAAGGACAAGTCCAAAAACTTTGTGAGTGCACAAGTGGTGGTTTATGGACTTGCTATATTCTCCGCAAGACTCTTCGATGGTGATTGTGCACCTGCACAGTCGCAACAGATGGCTGCTGGCCGTCTCTACAAGGACTACAGTGGGTCTACACCTTTGATGACACACCAATACCATTATTTCTACAAGGACTGCAGTGGGTCTACACCTCTGGTGTCCCGCCAATATCATAATCTCTACCAGGACTGCAGTGGGTCTGCTCTGTGATGACCTACCTACCAGTATTCTTCAAACCTTCGACTTACTCTGCTGTGAGTTTTAATCTGTTGTGGCCCATTACCTGTCTGCATGTCAAGAGTCAGCACTGTCTTTCCATTGGAAGGACAACACTACTACTTCAAGACTGCATGGAAATCGACTACTTCCGTGTGCATTTTCTTTTACTGCCCAGACTTTGAGAAAAAGAAAACCTGCAATTTTACTGTGATGAATGATGAAGACTGTCTTTATGGACTGTGAGAAAATTTTTGCTTTTGACCAACATTGCGTCAATAAGTGTGTGCATTTGATATCTTTCTTACTGTAATTATGAAAATTTTTTTTCAAATCTGTATTGGCCAGTGCCCAAAATAATTTGTAAAATTTTTTGTGGGGAGCATGGCGGCTGTGTAAGTAGGCTGTTTAGGTTTTTATATTGGTAACGCCATG
Organism: Schistocerca piceifrons; assembly: GCF_021461385.2. NCBI lineage: Eukaryota > Metazoa > Arthropoda > Insecta > Orthoptera > Acrididae > Schistocerca > Schistocerca piceifrons. The sequence goes on along the minus strand of NC_060141.1, from coordinate 599,117,240 downwards.
TAGCGCTCTTTATGAAAATCACTGGCTGTGCGGTGTGCAGTCTGTTGTTGGGTGGAACTGTTGTAATGCGGATGATCTGGACGTGTGTCCATCAGAGACAGTAAATTTGTAAGACTGGATGTCATGAACTGATATATATGTTATGACTTTTGAACACTATAAAGGTAAATACATAGTTTATTCTTTATCACAATCTGCCTATCAGTAGTTAGTGACTTCAGTAGTTAGAATCTTTTATTTAGCTGGCAGTATTGGCACTCGCTGTATTGCGGTAGTTCGAGTAACGAAGATTTTTGTGAGGTAAGTGATTCATGAAAGGTATAGGTTATTGTTAGTCAGGGCCATTCTTTTGTAAGGATTATTGAAAGTCAGACTGCGTTGCGCTAAAAATATTGTGTGTCAGTTTAGTGATGATCTGAATAAGTAAAGAGAGAAATGTCTGAGTACGTTCAGTTTTGCTCAGCTGTTTGAAAATTAAATAACGTAAGGGGTTTATCAGCACAGTAATTCACTGATTTTTCTAAGGGGACGTTCCTCTAAACAAAACCAAAATTGCGCAGGCCACAGAAGCTGATTCAAATTTGAACATTTTTCCAAAATATAATCGCGATTCTTGGCCTCGTCCATTGCATAGCATACAGAACTCTGTAGTGCGCCGATTCTTTACACGTTGGCATAGCATCGCTATACACAAAGGTGTGATTTTTGTTCAAAATGACAGTGGACAGTCACGTGTGTTGATCCCTAAAGCTTTTCTAAAAGAAGTGTTGCAGTTACTTCACCAACGAAACTACGGAATTGTTTGTACGGAACAGTTAGCGCGTCGACACTGTATTTGGCAGGGTATGGACACCCGAGTGTAACCGGTGAAGTCACGGTGTCACGCAAGTGCGGAAAATCAGTCCGCTGCGCCACAAAAATTCTCTACTTGGCCTAAGTCGCAAACACCATGGCAACGTTTGCACATAGACTTTGCGGGACCTTTTTGGAGCACTAGTTGGTTAACTGTGGTTCACTAGTATAGCCATTTTCCCTCTGTTGCAGCAGCGACTTATGAACTGTATTGTTTCAGTTGTATTAGGAGTTGTATACACTGAAGAGACTTCTTATTTGACTGTCGGCAGATGCTTGCGACCAGTCGTTGTCAGGCTTAAGTAATGTCATAAAAACTCATTATAACGATTTGCTTGAATTTTTGTCTAGCGATCCGGGAAAGAAGGTTTCCTAGGCACGGAATATTCGAAACGGCAGGACACAACACAACCGTCATGGTTGCGAGCCCAGGACAGGCGCTGCAAGCGATATCGTGTTGTTAGCAAAGACACTCGCGTCGGTCGTCTTTTTCATAGTCCGTTAACCCCATATTTAGCCATACTGTCCTAATGGATACGTTCGTCTACGTGCCACATTGATTTCACGCACTGTTGCTTGTCTAGTGGCACTGACAGCTATACCCAAATACTGCTGTTCTCGCTCTATAAGAGAAAGCCGTCGGCCACTGCATTCTCCGTTGTGAGAGGTAATGCCTGAAATTTGGTATTCTCGGCACAATCTTGACACTGTGAATCTCGGAATATTCAGTTGCCTAATATATCCGAAATGGAATACCCATGCACGTAGCTGCAGCTACCATTATGCTTTCAAAGACTTAAGTTTCGTCGTGCGGCCATAATCACGTTGAAAACTTTTACACATGGATCACCTGAGTACAAATGACAGCACCGCCTGTTCACTGCCCTTTTATATCTTGTGTACTCGATACTCCCGAACAGATCGCTATCCCCAGACTTTCGTGACCTCAGTGGAGTTCTCACAGCAGAGACATTTCAGCAACTTGGGTAGCACCGCTGCCTACGGACTTACCCTAGTTGTATTTGACAGCTGTAACTTCCTATTTCATTGTATCCTGCTGTGTTTCCTGATGCTTCAGTGGAAGTCTGAAAATGGTAATTTGTTGTGTTTCATTGATCTGCCGTACACTTCTTCTTTAGCTGAAGCGCCGATGCTCTTTACTCTGCTGTGAACTCTCACTCAGAACATCATCTTGATTTTTGTTGCTTATGAGTTGTTGTGCTGTTTCTGAGTTGCGATGCACAAGATACCTGCTTGTGCTGTTGCTAAAATGGGCGTCAGTACCCAATATGAATGTGATTGTAATGTAACTGTACTTTTGCTAAATTAAGTTTTACATTTACAGGTTCATGACACGTCTTCAGTTCACAATTTAGTGCCAGGCAGAGGGTGTATCGTGGCACTTTCACGCTGCTTCTCTACCACTCCACCCTTAAACAACGCGCAGAAGATATGAACACTTAAATTGCTCCTTGCGAGATCTGATTTCTCTTCTTTATTATGATGATCACTTTTTCGGACGTACATGGGCGACCACAAAATATTTCGCAACGGAGGAGAAAACTGGTGGCTGGAATTTCATGAGAAGATCTTGCCGCAACGAAAAAGTCTTCGTTTTAATGGTTGCCATCCCATTTCGTGTATCATATCCGTGGAACTGTTCTTCTATTTCGCGATAATACAAAACGAGCTGCCTCTCTTTTAACTTCTTCGATGTCCTCCTTCATTCCCATCTGACGCGTATCCTACACCGTAAAGCAGTACTCTAGAAGAGGGCGGACAAGCGCTGGGTTATCTTTTCGCACAATATTATCTATGAAATCGTTCCAGTTTAAGTTATTCACAATCGTGATCCCTAAGTATGTAGCTAAATTCACAGCCTATAGATTTGTGTGAGTTGTCACGTAAATGAAATTTTAGCTGTAGCCGAATTTTTTATGGGGTCATGTGTAAACGTCGACACAACGCACACCAGGCGGACATCTGGGCCGTGTTGCGCTGTCGAGCTGCATGGAAAACGTATTTCTGCGGACTCCTTGTGAAACTATGGCGGACGCGTTCGACGTCTGTGAGAGACAAAAAATGGTTCAAATGGCTCTGAGCACTATGGGACTTTCCTTCTGAGGTCATCAGTCCCCTAGAACTTAGAACTACTTAAACCTAACTAACCTAAGGACGTCACACACATCCATACCCGAGGCAGGATTCGAACCAGCGACCGTAGCGGTCGCGCGGTTGCAGACTGCAGCGCCTAGAACCGCTCGGCCACCCCGGCCGGCTTTCATCGCCTGCTACGAGTGTTAGCGCAGTAATTCTACCATGCGCCCCATGTATCTTTCCCAGTAATGTAACATATACCACAGTCACGAAGCTCTCACTGGACTCGCATTCGGGAGGACAACGGTTCAACCCCGCGTCCGGCCATCTTCATTTCGGTTTTCCATAATTTCCCTAACTCGCTCCAGGCAAATGTCAGGATGGTTCCTTTGAAAGGGCACGGCCTGCTTCCTTCGCCCTCCTTCCCTAATCCGATGAGACCGATGACCTCGCAGACGCCAGGTTCATGCACCCTTTGTGACGGTTGCTCATCGCTCGTTTCACACTACCATCGGTATTCACAAATTCTATCCGACCGACCGACTCTCTGCCCTCAGCAGTGTGAGACAACAAAACTGATCCTCCACATAGCCTATATACCAACGTAGCACAGCTTTCTCATATACGTAGAAAAAGCTCCACTCTACACACTCGTACTATTTACATTACAAAAATGATCAAATACAGCATTTTGATCATACATAATACTGAAAGAATTAGACTATTCATCTTTTTGGGTGCTGATGCTCATCTTCCTTGCGATACTTGCTGAAAAGTATGGGCGAGATACTGCGGAACAGCGTCTTTCCCAAAGCGGTATATTGCTCGAATTAGGATATTATTATTGTTTCCCAGATTACATACAAAGCTTGTTCGTTTTATATGCTACTGACAACTGACACTTAATTGCTAGTTCTGCTGTATAACATTGCCAACACTAAGATGGTAAAAAGCCAGTTTACAGTGATAAAGATTTAAAACAACATACGTGCGAGTAATAATAATTAACACTTCGTCTTCAACAGTACCAACAGTACATTTTACACACGTTTACTCCATAATTTTGACTCAGTTTCTTTACTAGAATTGAACTTTCCAACTTTAAAAATACTTATTTACTGCTGCCTATTGCAGCAGGAATAATCTTTTGTCATGTAAGCACCAAGAGATATTGTCGTTCCTTAGTTCGGTGATTACAGGGATGGGAACAGCTACTTAGAAGTCAGTATGTCTTTGCGATTGGCCTTCTGATAAAAGACGCTATTCTTTTGCTGAGCCGCACAGTACGATACTGGACACCTGCTAGCACAGGAACCGAATTTCAAGAAGCAGATGCTTTTGCTGAAGAGGACGCTGTACAATTTTCTCGAGACAGCCCAACCAACAGCGTAAATCCGCCGGTTGCCCGTTACGGTGCGGGAGAGACCTCCCGTCTTCTCGCTCATAGTGCCCCCGCTCTGCAGAAACGGGTTACACTGGACCCAGGCAGAGACTCGTCGCGGGCGACAAAGGACGTCTGACAGGCCCCTCAGAGCGACAATGTTTCGCAGATGACAGCGGATAATACAGCGCCGCAGAGCGTAAAATACAGCCAAGTCGCGGTGTGCTACCTGGGATGCAGTACGGTGCGACGATATCACTCAACGAGATCTGCTAATATTGCTTCCTTTGAGTAAAGGTGCAGGTGCCCGAAAGGGGGGACTCACGCTTTTGACATCGGATGATACCTCATAAATAAACATAGATATTAAAGCATTCAAGAATAGTTTGCTTCTCTACCTAGGCTATTCCTCATACAAGTGCCTTTCCTCATTTGGAATTAGCTAGCTTTAAATTGTTTGACTTTCTTTCCAAGGAGGCACTGTAAATAAAGTCTCATAAAAAACAAATAAGTCACTCTGATATTTCGTAAGGAATTTCATTCCCTAAATTGACTGATCTGACTTACGGAATACGACCTCCCTATTTAACTTTCTGGCATCTTCAAACCAGTGTTTTGTCGTCCTTCTCTCAAATCGAACTTAAAAAGTGATTCATTACGAAGATCAATTTATTCTTACAGATATTTGGTATATGGATATAATATCACAACTAAAAAACCAAGGAACAAGTAACTAACATATGATACCAGCAATTAAATAAATATGAAATTAAATAAATATGAAACGTAGGTGTTACTAATTTATTTACATCCATTTACATTATGTTATTTATTTATTTGTTTATTTATTTAACCTGATCTTATTAGAGTCATCAGGCCCTCCCTTACATCAGGTCAGGGTTTCACGCATACAATACCTGTTATATCATAGTCACCTAAGAAAACTAGTATTAAACTTATTTGAGTGTTTGAAGTGGCAAAGTTAGTGAATTATACTGACCATGAAGTAACGAAGTTAATACTGGCATTACTTGTACTACTGCAACTGCAGTTACTAATAGCGATAATAGTAATAATAATAATATTTATAATAACGACAATAATTTTGAGATTAATGACAATAATGATAGTGGCAGGTTGAAGAAGAATTTATAGATCTACAACATAAATGCTTCCTGATACGGAGACTACATCGGCTAAGAATACTGGAAACTCAGGAAGATCAGGTTGAAAAGAGGATGTACAGTACATGGACAATCATAATCCTATTTATACTTTAGTGGGTATGTCATTACCTTTATTTAGAGGCGAGATATGAGGGATAAAAATCGTTGATAAGACAGTAAAAGAGACAGATGCTACGGAAATACCTGCGCTTGTCTGCACGCAGCCAGGATAGTTGTGCATCAAAGAGTTGAACTTCACGGATATAACGAACACTGGCATTTATAACCAATTCTAGGAGCCATGAGCTTTCCTGAGAAACGCTTTGCACGATAACATTGCTACAATTAGTAACTGGAAGTATAAGTGTTTGTTCAATTTAATTTTCAGAAAGAGCTTTTTGTATTCTTCTAGGACATGGGGGAGATGCTTACGCCCTCTTTCACATTACAGTTACGTGCTCAGTCCAATTTAGATTTTCATCTATTATTACTTCTACACTCCCTGCCGAAGGAGAGAAGTTGATATTAGTCTCACTTTGGGTTAAAGATGGTAGGGAATCCCGATATTTCGGGCTAATGAGCCCAGACAGATCAACCAGTACTTCTTGGGTTTTGGATGGGCTGATCTTTAACCCTATATCCTCACTAAATGTCATACAACTGTGTACATCTGTATCCATTACACATTTATGTCCATTATGTAGTGATCCTTCTAATGCAGCTGCTTACAATTCCGCCATCACCAACAAGTGAAACTAAACGATGTTCCTTATTGTTTTAAAGAGCAGATGATCCCATAGCTCTTTTCCATACAGTTTAAGAGCTTTTGCTATAATCAACAGCTTTTTTTCGTCCTATAAGCTTTCATTCTTAAAGAAAATTTTCTTCCTTGTGTGAGTCTTTGTAAGATGAAAATTCCTGGCAGATTAAAACTGTGTGCCGGACCGAGAGTCGAGTTCGAGACCTTCGCCTTTCGCGGAAAAGTGCTCTGCCAACATTTTTCTCTTTTTTTCATTTTGTTCGCCATTGTTCGTTGTATTTGGTCGTAGCCGACGTCACATGACATCCATTGAAGTTCGTTGTTGATCCCTTTGCTTAGTTATTTTATTACGGAGAACAACCAGCTCTCTGACCGAACACGCTGAACTACCATGCCGGCTCCGACTGAGCTACCCAAGCACGACTCACGACCCGTCCTGACAGCGTAAATTCTGCCACGACCTCGTCTCCTACCTTCCAAACATCACAGAAGCTCTTCTGCTTAGTTTGTCCTTGCGGTAACCACTCGCTTCCTCGATACCAAAATTTCAGATCTTTCGCAAATTTGAGGTTCAGATATAACTGATTCCTCTTTCTGCTAGACCCAAACATTTTCGCTGATTTATCTGTAATCGCTTTTCTACCACAACAGGCTCGTTGACTAAGTCATAAGCGTTGGTATCTATTCCTTTCGCTATTTTATTGCTATTCCTTAGCTTTCATTTTATTTTAATTCTTTTCGTCAGGCGGATCTTCTTGACTAGTTCAGAATCTATCTTGCAGTGTCTGTTAAAAGGAGTAATATTATTTAATACAACAATTCGGTCACCTTCGTAATCTTTTTCTTGTGGACCCAAATTTCTCCGTTCACCGTTCCCTATTTTTATCAAATACCTCTATCCAGTTCTCACTGTCTATATAGCAGCTAATGAAGGCTGCCGGTTCCGATACTGACTGTTAAAAGAAGATTGTTTCAAGTATTATTTAATTGGAACGATGTTAACGCTGATTTATTTCACTTGAAAAGTTGCAAATAAGGCAGTAGCAACTGTACGACGGAAGTCTCCTGGAAGAGAACTTACTTTCTTGTATCTCTTCTTCCAAAGGAAATAAAAACTCTTCTTCCAAGGAAATAAAAACTTGCCATATGTTAAAAAGTCAGGCTGTCCTATAAATTTCTTATTTCTTTTTTAGATCAAAAATATATTGTTGTGACTTAACAAGACAGCCAAGTCACAACGAGAGGAAGCCGAAAGGCACGCGTTAAGCTCACGCAGGCTGGCGTGAGGTCTGAAACAGGATACGTAATGAATGCTATAAAGAAAAGTACGTAGCTTCTGGAATACTTAACTTTAATCCACATTTGTAGAACATCGCTCTTGATGATACATTAATAGAATCTCAATATCACTTGAATACGGCGCCTTGCTAGGTCGTAGCAAATGTAGCTGAAGGCTATGCTAACTATCGTCTCGGCAAATGAGAGAGTAGTTGTCAGTGAACTGTTCCTTGCAAAGTCGGCTGTACAACTGGGGCGAGTGCTAGTACGTCTCTCTAGACCTGCCGTGTGGTGGCGCTCGGTCTGCTATCACCGACAATGGCGACACGCGGGTCCGGCGTATACTAATGGACCGCGGCCGATTTAAAGGCTACCACCTAGCAAGTGTGGTGTCTGGCGGTGACACCACATATATATCGGATTGCTTTGAAAATACAGATATAAAAACTTCTACATCAAACGTTAAGTAAAAGTTTGTGACACAATATTTTTACATTACTCATTAATCGGTATGATATTCTGCTCGATAGGTATTATACTTATTTATATGTTAAACTGCCAATTAGTCACCCAATATTATACAGGAAGTACTTAGCTTTTAATTTTTATAGCTGCAGCACTTTTTCTTCGTTTTTCACACTTGTGTTGATCTAAATAATGAAACATATATTCCTTACAACATTATTTCATATCCGTATTCTTATCCAATATTTCACACTATATCTCGAAGGAAACGAAATATAAGCTAATGTTAGCTTTCATACATTATTCTTCCGCATGTAACCTTAAAAACATAGACAGGTATTTGCTTACAGCATTTATGTTATACACTGAAGTGCCAAAAAAACTGGTATAGGCATGCGTACTCAAATACAGAGATATGTAAACAGGCAGCAACGGTGCTGCGGTCGGCAACGCTTGTATAAGACAACGAATCTGACGCAGTTGTTAGATCGGTTACTGCTGCTACAATGGCAGCTTATCAAGATTTAAGTGAATTTGAACGTGGTGATAAAGTCGGCGCACAAGCGATGGGACACAGCATCTCCGAAGTAGCGATGAAGCGGGGATTTTCCCGTACGACCATTTCACGAGTGTACCGTGAGTATCACGAACCCGGTAAAACATCAAATCTTCAACATCGCTGCGGCCGGAAGAAGTTCCTGCAAGAAAGGGGCCAACGACGAGTGAAGAGAATCCTTCAGCGTCACAGAAGTGCAACCCTTCCGCCAATTTCTGCAGATTTCAATGCTGGGCCACTCAACGAAACATCATCGATATGGGCTTTCGGATCTGAAGGCCCAGTCGTGTACCCTTAATGACTGCACGACACGAAGCTTTACCCCTCGCCTGGGCCCGTCGACATCGACATTGGACTGTTCATGGCTGGAAACATACTGCCTGGTCGGACGAGTCTCGTTTCAAATTGTATCGAGTGGATGAACGTGTACGGGTATGGAGACAATTTCATGAATCTACGGACCCTGCAGTAAGCAGGGGACAGTTCAAGCTGGTGAAGGCTCTGTAAAGGTGTGGGGCGCGTGCAGTTCGAGTGATATGGGACCCCTGATACGTTGAAAGGTGGCTACACTGAGCCACATCGCCAGAGATTGCGCCAAAGAGAATTATTCAGCCGCCTCCACTGGCAGTTCTTGTCGAGAAGTCGTGGTGGAGAGTGCTTATTGAGAAGTAGCAGTAGGCAGTGCTTGTTGAGATGTAGCAGTGGTGAGTCGCTATTGAGAAGTTCCCATGGAGAGTGCGTGTTCAGATGTTGTCATATTGTTTTGATGGGCTAGACACTAGATATTGTTGGATTGGGGATGCTGTAATGATCAGAGTGTGCTTTTCGTCAATATATATATAAAGGTAAAAAATTCCTTTTTTTATTATTTCAATGTCTTAAACAATAATGCCTCTTGGTCACAGGTTCAGTCAACAAAGCATCTGGCTCGTGTTCTTGTATTAGGCTGTATTTCTGGCTTCTATGTGCAATTATAGTATTTCTGGTTTTTTTTAATTACTTCGGTATAAATACTGTTTAAAATATCTGATCTTATTGAGGAAGAACCGTGCCAGATGTGTACGTTGAATCACACTTCCACACACAGAACAGCTACACTTGTGTTTTGTTGTTTCGTAGGTTTTATAGTTGCTGGGGACTTAATTAATTAATTGTGTTAACGGAAGTTTTCCTTCATTCTTCGTTGTTGTTCTATGCAGTCAGATTGCGTACAAATACTGGTCAGGGCCAACCGGTTACGAGACTGCGTAACCGGACAGACAGCTACTAAAATTAAAATTATTTGCATAATATTTATTTAATTAAGTCCCCATGCAGTTTTTTTACCTTTATATATATATTGACGAAAAGCACACTCTGATCATTACAGCATCCCCAATCCAACAATATCTAGTGTCTAGCCCATCAAAACAATATGACAACATCTGAACAAGCACTCTCCATGGGAACTTCTCAACAACGACTCACCACTGCTACATCTCAACAAGCACTCTCCACCACGACTTCTCGACAACAACTGCTAGTGGAGGCAGCTGAATAATACTCTTTGGCGCAATCTCTGGCGTTGTGGCGCAGTGTAGCCACCTTTCATAACGTCTAGGTACGACGCTGACAGGTGATACTTACGTAAGCATCCTGTCTTATCACCTGCATCCATTCATGTCCGTTGTGCATTCCAAAGGACTTGGGTAATTCCAGTAGGACAATGCGACACTCCATACGTCCAGAATGACTACAGAATAGCTCCAGGAACACACTTATAGCTTTAAACACTTCCTATGGTCACCAAACTCCCCTGACGTGAAAATTATGAAGCATGAGTGGGACGCAACTTGCTGTTCAGAAGAAATCTCCACCTCTTCCATTTATGGAAAGCCCTGCAGGATTCGTGGTGTCAGTTCACTCCAGCACTACATTAGTCCATTCCACGCCGTGTTGCGGCACTTCTGCGCGCTCGAGGCGGCCCTACCGGATATTAGGCAGGTGTTCCTTGGCTCTTCAGTGTGTAACAGGTATCTAAAACTACATAAGATTGCGCAATACTGCCCAATGCTTACTGTCTGCGTAGAAGGATAATATGGCGACGGTATGACGTGGAGGTTACTGCGTGGCACCTTTGCAACGTCACCTATCACCAGGGCATCACCCATGTGAGAAGCTTGGTATTGGTTTAGTAAAATTCTTATATACAGAGTGAATCACCTAACACTATCACCGCAGATAGTGCGGAAATGGAAAGAGCTGTTGATTTGCGGTTTTCACAGAATGGATTGTTAGTAAGGGGCTCATATTGTTAGTCAATCGACAGATTGTGTTAGTACCTAAAAAGTGTATTTTTGTGCAGACGTATTTTTTTAATGGGTCAGACTAAAAGTATGGAAAATCAGAAGTCAGTGGTATTTATTTGCCGGGTTCTAGTGCGAGTCGTTTAGGAGCAATCGCCGTTTGAAAAATTCCCACACTGATACTTATACAATGCCTGTTGTAGCACAGACTGAAGAACAGCACAAGTGCATACACTAGCCATGTGGACTCTGACCAGTACCGAGACGATTGACCATCACATATTATGTTTAAAATAACCACCGGCAGCCGCAATACACGCTTCCAATCTGGTACGGAACGACTGCTGCGCACGTGCTAACATTTCAGAGGAGACGTCCAAGCTGACTGCAGTAATACATCGTTGCATATCATCGAGTGTAGATGGTATGCCTTGTACAGAGGGTCTTTCAGCTTTCCCCACAGAAAAAAAGTCTTCTTTCCTTCTGAATCATCAGTCTTCTGACTGGTTTATTGCGGCGTGCCCCTCTCTTCATCTCAGAGTACCACTTGGAACCTACGTCCTCAATTATCTGCTCGATACATTCAAATCTCTGTCTTACTCTACAGTTTTTACCCTCTTCAGCTCCATCTAGTAACATGGAAGTTACCCCTGAAGTCTTAACAGGTATGCAATTGTCCTGTCCCTTCTTGTTGTAAGTGTTATTCATATATTCCTTTGCTCGCCGACCTTATCTCTAATGCTTCGTTTCTCTTCTCTTCCGGTATTCCCACACTCCATGTTTCACTATCGTACAATGCTGTGATGCTGTGCTCCAAACGTACATTTTCAGAAATTTCTTCCTCAAATTATGACCTATGTCTGATACAAGTAGACTTCAATTCGCCAGGAATGCCATTTTTGCAGTGTTAGTCTGCTCTACATGTCTTCCTTGCATCATCCATCATGGGTTATTTTGGTGCCTACCTAACAGAATTGTTTAACTTCATCTACTTCGCGATTACCAGTCCTGATGTTAAGTTTCTCGGTTTTCTCTTTTATGATATTTCTTTTTAATTTGGTCTTTCTTCGATTTACTCTCACTCCACATTTTCTACTCATTAGACTATTCACTGTATTCAACAAATCCTGTAATTCTTCTTCGCTTTCAACGAGGATTGCAATATGACTAGAGAATCTTATCGTTACTGTCCTTGCATCATGAATTTTAATTCCACCCTTGAACCTTTCTTTTACTTCCGTCGTAAGACTGAACAGTAGGGGCGAAAGACTGCATCCCTGTCCTACATCCTTTTTAATGCGAGCACTTGATTCTTTGCGTTCCTCTCTTAGTTTTCTGTCTTGGCCTTTGTACATATTTTATTTTACCAGTCTTTCCATACATGTTGCCCCCATTTGTCTCAGAATTTCGAAAATCTTGCGCCATTTTACATTGTCGAACGATTTTCCCATGACGACAAATTCTATGAACGTGTCTTGATTATTCCTCAATATTGCTTCTGTTATCAACCGCAACGTCAGAACTGCCTCTCTGGTGTCTTTACGTTTCCTGAAGCGAAACTGATCTTCACATAAAACACGCGCAATTTTCTTTTCCATTTGGCTTTATATTATTATTGGCAGCAGCTTGGATGCATGAGCTGTTAATCAAATTGTGCGATAATATTCGCATTTGTCGACTCTTGAAATCTTCGGGATGTGGGTGACGTTTTGTCTTTCTGCAATTTCGCTAAACTGATACTTTCTACAGACCAACGAGAATAGTCGATTTTTACCACTTCCATTAATGATTTTAGAAATTTTCTATCCCTTTTGCCTTATTTAATCTTATGACTTCCAAATGTCTTTTAAATTCTGATTCTATTACTGGATCATCTATCTTTTTAATGTCGGTCCTTCTATCTTCTCATTCACGGAATCAGACAAGTTTTCACCGCGCAGATGTCTTCAACGTACTCGTTTCACATATCCGCTCCTTCCTTTGCATTTAACAGTGGAATTATCATTGCATCCTTTGTATTATCACCTTTGTTCTTAATTTCACTAAAGGCTGTTTGAATTTTCTGTATGCTGAGTCAGTCCATCCGACAATCATTTCTTGTTCGATTTCTTCACGTTTTTCACGCAGTCATTTTTCCTTAGCTTCTCTGCACTTCCTATTAATTACGTTCCTAAGTGACCTGTGTTTCCGTATTCTTGAATTTGCCTGAATGTTTTTGTACTTCAGTCTTTCGTCCATTAACCAAGTATTTCTTCTGTTACCAGTGGTTTATTCACGGTTACCTTTTTTGTACCTATGCTTTTATTTGGAGCTTTTTTGAAGATATCCATTCCTCTTCGAATTATCTACCTGCTGAATTAGTTCTTATCGCACGATCTACAGCTGTCAGAGAACTTCAAACGTACCTCTTCATTTCTTAATACTTCATAGCTCATTGATTCTTCCTAGCTGGTCACTGCGGCCAAGCGGTTCTAGGCGCTTCAGTCGAGAACCGCGCTGCTGCTACGGTCGCAGGTTCGAATCCTTCCTCGGGCATGGATGTGTGTGATGTTTTTAGGTTAGTTAGGTTTAAGTAGTTCTAAGTCTAGGGGACTGATGACCTAAGATCTTAAGTCCCATAGTTCTTAGAGCCATTTGAATCATTTGATTCTTCCTGACAAATCTCTTAAAATTCAGTTTAGTCTTCATTAGTAGTAAATTGTGATTGTCTGTATCTGCTCCTGGGCACACCTTGCCATACAGCATCATATTCCGGAATCTCTGCCTGACCGTGATGTAACAAAAAAGTCTACAGGTATCAAATGCGGAGAACGGGCCGACCAAGGTACAGTTTCTCTGCGTAAAATTCAACGATTTAGAAAGAATTCGTGAAGACATGATATAGTACTTATGAGCGGAACGTCCATGTTGGTACTAAAGGTTCCTCTTAGTCTGTAGAGGTACGTCTTCTAGCTTCCTTGGAAGATGGCCTGTTGGGAGGCTGCGATACTTGTTCGCGTTCGGTGTTCCGCCTATGAAAAGCGATCCTAGGACCTGATAGTTCACTATCCCACACCACGCTGACTTTCCACCTGACGAAACCTACAAGGATTGTTAACAGACCATAGTGAATGTTTCGGTGGTTTAGCTGCCCATGATTAGTAGATCACTGAATTGATACCACAGATACCACAGTAGTATCCTGTCTTAATGCTCATGCGCAGAAGTTAACACGATTCTCATAATCATTCCCAAACAGCTCTTGATGGAGAGAAATATGATAGGGATGAAAACTATTTCGATGGAGAAAGCGAAGGACACTTGCCTGACTCACGCCACTTCATCATGTGATTGCGCGGTATCTGACGTGGGGATCAACTACAACAGCAGCAAGAACACTAATTTCCCCCTCATCTGTCGGCACTCGTTTCCTTCTGTTATGTTGTCTAGGTGCTACACTACCACTTTCACGTAAATGATCGATAAATAACTGCCGAGATTGTTGGCATCTATTGGTGTATCTTGCTCCACATAGTATACAAGAACGAACAGCATTCTTCCTTTGCTCTCCATACATCATGTGCGTGTCGACTTTTCCTGCAGTGGTAAGTCGCATCGCCACGCACTAACTGAGAAGTAGGTTGCAGTGCACTCAAGGGACGCACAAGCACACTGTACGCAAACATAACAACGTCGTACCTAGCAACTAGGCGGGTTGAATGGCACAACATGTATCCATGTGGAAATTTTTCAAAATACGATATCTCGTAAACTAGAATCACGCAATAAACATCACTGAAATTCTAATTTACCCTACGTTTAGTTTGTTAACGTCAAAAGGCATTGATCCTTTTAAGAAAATGCATCTTTGCACAATAATACACTTTCTATTTGTTATTACATCCGCCGCTTCTGTACGAGCACACGACCGAGCAGTTGCACTTCATCGAAGGAGCATCTCTGAAGGCGACGGGCTACGGCGTTTCAGAAAAACTGCGAAATTTGACATCTCCAATGACAGCCTCACGTGTACGGTTACTCTATTACAAATAGAGACTGAGGAAATTGTGGCCAACGCAATGAGAGTGTCGACTGCTTCTCTCATGAAGCTGAGCATGTATGCTCCTTCATTACTTTTTACGAAATGAACATGGGCTCGAATTGCGTTTTGGTGCTTCGGTCTCACAGGAATATTATATTTCATGCAACATTAATCTGGCCAACAAAGTGAGATATTATCACCTACATGACGTTCTTATTTTGACTAGATTTTTTTGTAAAACAACCTGTACGGTCTTGGTCACTCAACAGTCTTTCGGTAGTGTATGATACAGACTGTACATTCACTTCCCAGACCTATTTGTATCCACAAGGTCATTGTCGTATTTTCAGTGCCCACGCGTACCGATGATTCACTCCCATGGTTGTCCGAAGTTTGGTCTGGGCTTTATAAAAGACTAGCTTAGCGCCCGCTGCAACTTAAAGATGCCGGACCTGTCTTCCTCGGGCTGTAATAGTAGTACAAATCGGTGGAGATGTCTGGGGATTATAGCTGGCAACAAAACTTGTGAATAGTTGACAGGTGATACTTTCTGGCTTTTACTAGTAAAGTATATCAATGTCTTCCCTCATCAGACATCCCAACCTTTGAATCGTTCGTCAACCAAAGGTCCAATACAGAGGAAGATTGTGAAGAAAACGGTTCCTGGAGATTTACTATGACCGTGAATTTGTAATCAGAAATTTTTTATAGAAAAACTTCATGAAGTAAATTAATATTTTATAAACCCCAGGAAACCGTTTTACTTCCGTAAACTTCAAAAGCAAACCTATATATGAGAAGTTTCCCAAACCTGTTAAAATTATGGTAATAAAATCCTTTGTTAGTGGAAAACACTAGAACACTCTGAAGCTAATTTGACCAATGAAGACACAGTATACTGTAATCTTGCTTACCAATAACAGTTACACCCAGATAAACTCGCATCTAGCCATGAATGAATGGAAATATGACGTTAAGTGGCAAGTAAGCAAAGATCGCGTGCTATGACAGCTGTCAGATTCAAAGTTCCCTCTAATATGCTAACTTGAACCAATGGCGAATAAGCTAATTCTGTGTAACTGGTCGGTGTAAATAACTTCAATGGCTGATGCCTTAACTTACACGTCTGGCCACGTTTCACAGTACAACACATAAATTCTCCTGTCTAAATTTATAGTCCGCAGCACGTGGTCTCGCGGTAGCCTTCTCGCTTCCCGAGCAGGGGGTCCCGGGTTCGATTACCGGCGGGGTCAGGGATTTTATCATGCCCCGAGATGACTGG
Organism: Schistocerca piceifrons; assembly: GCF_021461385.2. Lineage (NCBI taxonomy): Eukaryota > Metazoa > Arthropoda > Insecta > Orthoptera > Acrididae > Schistocerca > Schistocerca piceifrons. Next base: position 599,101,097 of record NC_060141.1, on the reverse strand, counting down.
GTGTTGTTGTGTCGTCTTCATCAACATTCATCCACATTATGGTCGGAGGAAGGCAATGGCAAACCACCTCCATTACCTCCAGTACGGCGATACGGCGATGAGGGTCTCCCGCATCGTTCCCCTACGCTCTGTCAAGAAGCATCGGACTTCATTTAATTTCCAAAATACTGTTTATACACATCGAAGCACACTCTTCCAAAAGACATGGACAACGCATGCAGCGGCTAGTACAATTACACTGACAAGCAAAAACAAACAAATGATGGCCATAACTACTGTTAGTGGAGGGGTCAAAAATGACTGAAGGTGGAAAGTCTTTACAATACAATACTACAGTTTCACTTAGATAGTCTATTACAAACCAGAAAGAGATTACAGTTGTGTTTCTCGAAGAGATGAATGGTTTTGAGTCTTATCTGTCCTAGGTTGGCGTGATGTGGCGATGGCGGTAGAAGCAGTTTCAATTTGCTGATACGAATCCAGCAAGTGTATCCAGTCGTGTCCTTGGCATTAATATACCGTTTCTCCTTACATCGTGTTTCGGCTGACGGCGGTAATAAGTTGCGTAGCATCCATTTGTCGTAGGCCAGAACCAAGTAAATGTTTATGCAGCACTTCAAGGTCGCATCAGTTTAGCTGCAACTTTCATAGACGATAGTTTGGCACAGTCCAAATAACGTGTTTAAATTAACTGCTTGAATTCTGCTCAGCAGTGTGGGATCCGTACCAGATAGGGTTGATAGAAAAGATCCAATGGAGAGCAGCGCGCTTCGTTACAGGTCATTTAGTAACCGCGAAAGCGTTACGGAGATGATAGATAAACTCCAGTGGAAGACTCTGCAGGAGAGACGCTCAGTAGCTCGGTACGGGCTTTTGTTGAAGCTTCGAGAACATACGTTCGCCGACGAGTCAAGCAGTATATTGCTCCCTCCTACGTATATCTCGCGAAGAGACCATGAGGATAAAATCACAGCCATTAGAGCCCACACAGAGGCATACCGACAATCCTCTTTCCACGAGCAATACGAGACTGGAATAGAAAGTAGAACCGATAGAGGTACTCAAGGTACCCTCTGCTTGCGGAGTATGGATGTAGATGTAGATGTAGATTCCATTTGCTATAATTTGCCAATTGCGAAGTTAGACAGTCCGTCTACAGTTAATAGTTACGGTTCACGATAACACTGTTCCCGCGAGAATAGTCACTTACGTAGCAACACAGTTCACAGTTTCCAAATTGGCGGTTAGTGTTTTGGCATACGCTACATTCCTAATCAAGAAAATGAGCAAAATGAAATTCAGAGTTTATGTAATGCAGCTGTTTTAATCCGTCGACAATGCTGTCTATTCACGAGTGCATTGTCACTGCCAACTGCCACAAATTGCCAAAACCTTCAGCGTTTGCGTAACACAACATCCGTTTCGAGTATCAGTCACAAAGTCAAATAACAACCCGGTCTAACACAAGAAAGTCCGGTACTAATATCGCGTTAAACACGCACCCGTACTACACACAGTACTTGCTTCCGTACCGCCACACACATTCGCCATCTGCGCCAGTCTGTATCACTTTTCGATCCGACAAGTATCGATACTTCTCTCGCTCCACAGTTCTTACGACAGTTCTGCCAACTGCATTCTTATTCACACAATACATTTAATACAACTATTTGAAAGATCACCAGAAAAAAATCCGAGTTCTTACATAAGGAACCCTTTTAGAAAATAGCACAATAAACATAGTCATACTCACTTCATGTTCTACACTATATAACCAACTGAAAAATATTCTGTGTCATCAGAAATATACCTATGGAGTACAAGGTAGTAAAAAAAAGGAAAGAAAATATATCTCTTTATTAGCCATGGCATCACAAGATGAATAATTCAAGACTTGAATTTAGGAACGAGATTTTAATCTTACTCTACGCAAGTTAATTAATACACGGTAATGGTGTAGAATGACGACTACCAGATCTTTGGTACCTTTGTGATATGTACTACCGGCTACAGCAGTGTCGGCCAGGGCGTGCCAGAATTCACGCGCGAAGTAAGTGCGGGCCGCTGGCGTACCAAGGCCTAAGCTTCACTGGGGTTTGCTCGGCCCTCGAAAGTACCCCGAACAATTAGATATTTCATTTAACATTGCGAAGCGGCATTTTTCGGTCACCATATCTCTCTGAGTTCAGCAAAATCGTGGTATCGGCGCTGTCTACCCTTCACTATATGTTCATTGTATGAAGGATGTTCGCGGGTCTAGTGGCAGTTTGCACAAAAAGAGGCAGTCTAGAGATCTCCCGTCACAGTTCTTTAGTGATGGGAATGACAGAAGTGAGGGATGGTAAGTCTCAATTCGTATAAGAGATGGGTACTGCTTATTTGCTATGAAGCGATATTGCAGTACCCGACAGACGGGATTCATTCTTCTGAACATCAAGAAGTACTTGGTGCTAAATTTTGAGACATGGAGCACTTGGGAAAACTGGCGGTGGGAATAGCAAAACTTCTGAAGACGAATGCGTTATTCCGTTGTCACTGTCAACAATTTTCAATGGAAATGAACGAAGAGTATGAGGACTTCACACATTACTGCAAAGTATATTGGTTAAATCAAGGGACATGCCTGGAACGATTTTTCTATTTACGAAGGAAAAATGAGCGCAGGAACGAAAATTAGAACATCCAAAACGGACTGCAGACTTCGTATTTAAGAGGACTTGTTTTCGAGACAGTTTGCAGTTTTAGTTGAAAGCGCTTTGTGTATGTGTAGACGTAATTGATTGACCTGCAAGGTAATTCCAATTGCAGTCACAAATATTTTTATGTTAAAACTGTTCAAGACATCTGCATTGCTTTCCTACAATTATGTTTTCCAACTCTCCATAATGAGATAGCAAAAGTACTATAATATTTCGATCGACGAATCTGTGTGAAAGATCATTTTTCGATTATAGAACTAAATAAATTACATTTAAGTGGCAACTTTAGTGCTAGACAGTGACATTGTCTGCGTGGGTCCGTATGCCGAAAGTTTCTACCAGATAAATATTATATTACGTCTTCATCTGGTCGAAAATAATCAATTAGTACCAAAAATTTGTTTCGTTTGTGATCTGTGTTGCTAGAAATGTGAAATATAAAAGCAAGTCGCATGATATTTAAATGCAGCGCGTTCGCTGTTTCCCTTCTTCTCCATACTTGCACACAGACGTAGCGTGGTGTGGCGTAGGGGGAGATGTGAAGAGAGGTTTCGCGTTTTGGAACTCCGGTCCGAGTCGAAACTTTGGACATCTCTGGGCTATAACTAAATAGGACGGGGAAACTGGTTATTTTAAACATTCGTTGCAAATTACAACATTATTCAACATTCCCTTGACCAAATGACATAGAATTGGGCAACAAAGGAGTGGAAACTTAATTAATGGTCAGCATGGGGCGTACTTTGCGCAGTACGGAAAAGGATACTAACACAATGGAGGGGTTGCTAATCAAAACTAACACATTGGAAGGTTGTTAATCAAGGAAGCACGAGACGCCCTCCGTCACAGGAATCTATGGGAGATGATAGTGAACACTGATACTTTAGCGAAGAAAGCAACAAAGCATGCACGAGACAAACGGAGGGAGGCAAGTCAGAGCTCCGCTAATTAAACTTTCGGTAGCTAATAAAGGCATATACCATTTTGGAACCAGGTCTTTCTGAAGGAACAAACCAGACACTCACGCGAACTGAAGCATTGATTCTATATTCTAAATTGCCTCATAAGTTAACTACTCCCCACAAGAGGAAAGATGAAACACTGATGAAGCTATCAATTACTCTGGGGTCCACAACTCATGGCTAACCACATTTACAATTACATGTTTGTTACCCTATCAACGTCCCGGCTGGAGCAGCTCCGTTTGGCAGCAGCTCCTGTGGTGGAGGAGGAGGAGGAGGAGATTAGCGTTTAAAGTTCCGTCGACAACGAAGTCATTAGAGATGGAGCACAAGCTCAGATTGCGGAAGGATAGAGAAGGAAATCGGCCGTGCCCTCTCGAAGAAGCTATCCTGGCATTGTCTTAAGCGATTTAGGGAAACCACGGAAAATCCAATCAGAATGGCCAGATGCGGACTTGAACCGTCGTCCTCTCGAACGGGAGTCCAGTGTGCTAACCACTGCGCTACCTCACTCGGTAGCATCCCCCGTGTTCTTCCATCAGTCATCTACTGCACCCAAAAAGAATGTGAATTGTGCATCGCCTAAAGTTTTCCTGAGAATATCAGCATTGAAGTTACTCCCAGTGACCATACCCAGCAACGAATATATGCTCCAGAAATTCTAAAATTTACCAACGCAACGTGACTGAAATTTATAGAATCCAAAAAAATATGTGGTCGCCGCTTCAGTGCCACCAAAGCTCTCAGAGCTGTCCTCCTCGCGCCCCCCAAAGCTATCTCGACTGTACTCCAGCGACCAAGATGGCAACCTGCCTGAATTGTTTTCGCAGTTCTCAGCGACCAACACTATGTCCGTTTTTCTAAACAACAGCACAGACCAATCAAACTCCAAGAAGAGCCCTTAGTAATGCACCCTATTTGGCGCTCTTCTGCCGAGAGAAAACTACTAGAAGCTTAACCGGAAGCTTCTAGAAGTCTTTTCCAACGAATCTGGAGAGTAAATAAAACGCCTGTCTTGAAAATTGCCGTTGAAATATGTTTCTCCGTTGGTGCATTGGTGCACGACCTAAGCCGCACAGGCGGTCGGGATGGTCGAGCGGTTCTAGGCGCTACAGTCTGGAACCGCGCGACAGCTACGGTCACAGGTTCGAATCTTACCTAGGGCATGGATGTTTGTGATGTCCTTACGTTAGTTAGGTTTACGTAGTTCTAAGTTCTAGGGGACTGATGACCTCAGTAGTTAAGTCCCATAGTACTCAGTGCCATTTGAACAATTTTAAGCCGCACAGAAATGTGCCGTTTGACTCTCCTACAGTGTTCTTTAGCGCATCTATCCCACTATTGTTCCACGAAACCTGACGGATCCTCCCCCTCTCCCCTCACCAAGGTGGAGCAGAAATCCGTCCTAACACTCAGCTAAACCTAAATTCTCTTGCACTACGGAGAGGAACAGAATTGAAATTTTGCTGATCAGAAAGAAGACTTAAGAATTAAAATAAAACGCAGGTTTACGCGGACACTTACTCTGGACATCGATATCACTCCACAGAATTGAAAACGGACAAGAACATAATATGATACCAAGATAAATAAACCGATCCTAGAACCAAAGAAATGCATAGGAAAACAACGTACATCTTACACTCCTAAATGACTCTTTTCATCAATTCTTTGTAGGACATCCTGATTGGTTATTTTGTCTGTGTACTTTAACAGGCGTCTCCAGCGCTTCAGTGCTTCAAGAGATTTCATTTCATTTACGCTTACTGTTCATGTTTCTCAACAATGTATATGCGTTTATTAACCACCTTTTTCTCACTTCGATATTTACGCTGTTTCAAAAAAGCATTTTGCTTCTAGTTACGAACAGCGCTTGTGCCGTGTTAAACGAACGGCTGTTTTCCCCAGCACCAGATACATTGCTCTTGGTTGTGTGGTACTGGTGCTGCTAGAGTGCGGCCGTTGCAAGAAATGTACATGCAGTCGGCTGGACTCAAGTAGAATGGACACATCTCCGGGAAGTAAAAGCCGAATCTGTGTTTGAGACTGACGGCGAGCCGCCGATACTCAGTGCGTGCCGTAGTAGACGGTGGCGGCGTTCGAATCTGGAGACCGGGGCTTTGCGTAGAGACGGACAGTGAGTGATGGGGAGTTTATGGAGAGAGACCAAGGAGAGCAGTTCTGCGGGAAGCCAAAACCCTCGCCGAGCTGACATGCGCATCGACACCGAATGGACACACGCAGCACGGGCAGTGCTGGTGTGTGGACAACAACCTGTTGGAGCGAATGCTGTTTTCTCCAGTCACAAAGACGTGGACGCAGTAAGGTGAGGAATGGTTCTACAGATCGCAAGGAGCACAACAGTGTGCTTTTGTGTTCAAGTTGAGTCACTGTATTACGTTCATTACGTAAAATCAGGTGTTGCCCATTCCGACTGGGAGCTGTGAGTGTTCAACTATGGCTTATTGTGGTTACTGGGCGCTCGGTTTTTTGACATTTTGAATAATAACTGCTTGGCTGCCCTTGTGAATAATTTTTTTAACGACCGGTTCAGTAGTCTAAAAGCCACCACCAGGTTAATTACGGTGAATCATGACATTAAAGTTGGAACATAGAGGACTGAACATACCTTGTGTATTAATATAGCGGTTATTACTCAAAATGTCTCCTCATGGCTGCAATTGTCCTTCATATAAGACAGCATCATAAGTATATATTGTGTGTTGGACGCAGGGCATATTAAAGTGAATATTATGTCCTACTGCAGTACATGCAGTGCACATAATTGTAGAAAAGTTAAATGTATTTTAAAATCTTGCTACATTTGTGGACCTGCTCCGTACTCTATTGATTTAGTATGGTTGATTTGGTACGGATCCTGTTATTGAACCTGTGGCTGATTCTTGTGTATGTGAGTTTCTATATTCTCTTGGGTAAATACATTTTTATATACGGTGATTCAGCTGCCCCTAATCATTCGTTTTATGCAACCTGCACTACGTATGTATATGGAACGCTAATTAGACAGGCGACAGCCACGTAATTGATATGTTCTCTCTCCAAGCTCTGGGCGGCAGTTAGCAAACGGAATCACAGTACAAAAAATACAGTAGAGAATTGGCCTTAAGTTACACAGTATTTCTGGATAAAGACCAATTTTACCTCTGCTTTACATGTTCTGTTCATAGTACTTAATCTTTCGTAAATGGTTTAGAGGTTATATGCCAGAAAGTTGTTTGTCCTATGTTTCCGATTTTGATATCTCCCGTTGATTTCATTGTTTCTGATGGCATTTTTGAACTATTTACGATAGATTAACTATTGTAAATGGACCAAATGTACTGCGTAACCGATGACCAATCCCCACTTGTATTTTTTACACTATGATTCCGATTACAATAGTCGCCCAGAACTTTAAGAGGGAACTGGCATCGATAACGTGGCTGTCGCCTGTCTGGATATCGTTTTTATAACAGGTGTGATGTGAACTGCATAAAAAGAATCGGTAAGGGCAGTTGAATCACCCTGTGTATGCAAGTGGTGTAGTCGTCACCCAGGCGTAAGCGAGGGTATTAGAGTATAGCACTGGTAGTTGATGTCTTTGTGACTGTGGGTAGCCTGTAGCAGCCACGTAAGAAGTAGCTACTCTGGACATTACTCAGTTTTCAGTTATAGATGAGTGAATATATTCTGGTACAATAAGTTGCCGTTGTCGTAACTATTGACGACTGAAGATCATTGGCTGTAAACTGTTACGTCGTTATTAGGTTACCCCTATAGGGCCAGATTTATTCGTTTTGTATTAAATATTGTTCTTATTTCAAGACGATATTTTGTGTTATTCAAGCCCTGTTCAAGACTATTCTGGCTTTTATTCATACTAGTGTTCTTCATATTATTAAGATCGACTTTGTATGGTAAATAAAATGGTAACAGAAATCTGAGCCCCACGTCTACACAACCCACAGCCCGAACCTCGCACGATCTTAATCTTGTGCTACATGCTTTTGCTTCTCTAATTCTTTATTTTATGTCTTCTTTATGTCTTCCGTCATAATTTACCTTATTTCCTAAATATTTCTTTTACCTGGTTTGTTTTGTTTTATTTCCTCTGTTTATTATGTTTATTTCTTCTGTATTCTTAAAGCATACGTGTATATTTAAATTTCTTTTAGTTAATTTCTATTTTATACTCATCCTTTAATACTATACGTATCACTTCTACGATTATTTTCAGATTTCTTTCAAGGGAAGCTATGACAACTGTCATCCACATATTTACAAATCTACATTGTTTGTCCATATATTCTGCTACCGACACACTATTCTTTGCAGTCATTTATTACATGTTCAGTTGGGATGGGGACAGATTGGCTTCCTTTTTATTTACTTCTTATCTTTACTGTCGTTGTTTACTCTCCGTATATTCTTCCATAACTCTTCCGTCTCTGTAGCCTAGTGTAATCAGTTTCAGAATTTACATTAGACTGTTCTAGTTAACAGAGTGGAATGTTTTCCTGAGGCCTACCAAAGCTTAAAAAATTTAACTGTTGACCCTAAAACGCCGGCCGGGGTGGCCGAGCGGTTCTAGGCGCTACAGTCTGGAACCGCGCGACCGCTACGGTAGCCTTGGGCATGGATGTGTGTGATGTCCTTAGGTTAGTTAGGTTTAAGTAGTTCTAAGTTCTAGGGGACTGATGACCTCAGAAGTTAAGTCCCATAGTGCTCAGAGCAATTTGAACCAATTTTTTTGTTGACCCTAAAACGTTCTGCAATTGCACTAAGCGTATGTCAGCTTCTCTTGCGTCTCTGCTTTCTCAGAAACCAATTTCTATGTATTATTCTTGTTGATATTTTCGAAGTCTGAGTTATAATTATCTGTGATCTTTACATGTAGCGGCCTTTTTCATACTTGGAATCACTGTCATCACGCTGTCCATAGTGATCTGGGATAACACCAGTTACTTACTATTAGGAACGTGAAGTATTACTATGTGACTTAAGTAGCGTCTTAATTACGCTTTCAGTGTCGTATAGATGTCTGCGGGAATCATTAGTGCAATTCATTTCGCAAGTCCCTTCTGATTCTCTGCAGTCACCGGAACACGACAGGAGCTGACTCGTCTGCCGTGGCTGTGATGAGCCACAGTGCTGACACTTGCACAGGAGTTACAGGTGAGCCGCGTCACGAACACGAGTCTCCACGTGAATGGCGGCCCCGAGCAGACACGTGCCCTATTCACTCTGCTTCCAGGCATCGCGCTGTCCAGCCACAGTTTCAACCGCATCTGCGGACTACGAGGGCTGAGTTGTGAGACGACTATGTCGCTAGGATGATATGTGTCCTCGTTGGAGCTGCTTTATGAAGGGCTCAGCACGCCGCAGTTTCTCTGCCCGTACCATTGGCTCCTCGTTTAATCTCGCAACGTTGCGAGGACATCGTTGCATGATCGGCATTGTGAGGAACGCAGCCGACGGCAGTCCAGACGTGCACTAAGCTAAGGTCTGTTATCACTTCCCCCACGTTAACGTTCAGCAACGCTGGTGACGAGTAGCGCACAGTTTTGCATCTATCGATGAAGTGCTAAATTTCCGGAAGTCAGCTCGACTGACAAACTCACCACTGACTCAGTTTTGCCTTGCTTCTTCTCTGACAACAGAAACACGGAGTAAACAGAGGGTGAAACTGAAAGAAAGTATAGAAACGCAACGCAAACGGGAGTTCAGGTGACAGCTTAGATTTATCCATTGCCAAATGTTAACGAACTGATCAGGACCAAGACCAATTATGAAATCAACCAGTGCTATCACGAAGGACTCGGCAGTGCCGTTGAACGAAATGGACACATTCTTGAAAGGATGATATAAAATGAACATTAATAAAAGCAAAAGAAGGGTAATCGAATGCAATGATAGATGGTTAGCACCCTTTATCTATCCATCTCAAATGCAAGGATGTTATATATTTTCGTTAATTTTTTTTCGAGTTTATAATAAGTGTTAAAAAGTTATAATTCGTCATTAACACTTCTCTGTCTTCATAAATTCCTATCTTCTATTCATAAATGGTTAATTTTAAGATTTTCGTTTCTTAATTACTATTAAGACTATAAGTACTTAAAGCTGCAGTATTATTAATCCTTATTAAAAATGAGTAATAACAAAAAGGTTTCACCAACTGTACATGTAAAATTTCGTTGTATGAGAGTAAAACTGTCTTAGTAATATGGTGGTAGGTCACTTGTAAATGCCCACAAATAAATAAACAATAAAACAGTCGAATTAAATCAGGCGTTGCGGAGGGAATTGCATTGAGAAACAAGACACTAAAAGTCGTGGATATGTTTTGCTGTTTGAACAGTACAATTGCAAGATGGCCATGTCATTTTGATTTTGTATGTGATCGATGTGCACGTCAGAGTGAGAGCAAGTTACGTTACTGTTAAATAATATTTGATCTTGTCGTGGCACAATCTTTGCCCCTACACAGTCGGATACATTCTTAATCGAAGTGTGGTAGGTGATTGACGAATTTCGTAGTGCCGTATGGACCTGTGATTGTATCTGTTAGATGAAGAAATGACACATAGGATGAATATGATGTATACAATGAAAGATGAAAGGCATATATATTTGAATAATGTTATTATTTTTAAAGAGAAGAAATTTGAGGTGAGACTGCAGCATTGCGGAGCAAAGAATGATTATGGTGAGCTAATTAACTTGTTCAAAGCTGAGAGAAAGACCACCCCACTTCCCTGAGTCACTCATTAACATATTAATTGATTAAGCTCTTTGATTCTTATAGAAATTCTCTTTTAACATTGTACCCTTTTAAATTCATTGTTCACTTTGTTAAGCGTAGTATTGTTCAGAGCAATGTCGTTGTCTTCGAAAATTATTTCGTAGGAACAGCTACTCCCCCAACCCTACTGTTTGTCATTGCTACATGCCACAGTTTGAATATCCATTTAAAAAGAGAAATCTAGCTTATCCACTGACTAGTTGCTTTTTGCTGTTGTGATTTCGATAAATCTGCAACAATATTGTCAAAACGCGAGGCGAGTGGAAATGTTGGTTGGGGGCAGATAATTCTATTACTTCCGTTGAGCTTTTAATACAGAGACAAGCTGAATTTAGATTAGTTACAGTTCAGTCCCAATTATGTTCTGTTTAGTCATTGGTTCACATACGAGTGTAAGTTGGATAAAGGTTTATGAATACATAGCTTTCGTAGTACGTAGATTTTTATACAGTGGTAGGAACCATGAACAATGGACCTTGCCGTTGATGGGGAGGAGTGCGTGCCTCAACGATACAGATAGCCGTACCGTAGGCGCAACCACAACGGAGGGGTATCTGTTGAGAGGCCAGACAAACGTGTGGTTCCTGAAGAGGGGCAGCAGCCTTATCTGTAGTTGCAGGGGCAACAGTCTGGATGATTGACTGATTTGGCCTTGTAAAACTAACCTAAATGGTCTTGCTGTTTTCGTACTGCGAACGGCTGAAAGCAACGGGAAACTACAGCCGGAATTCTTCCCGAGGGCATGCAGCTTTACTGTATTATTAAATGATGATGGCGTCCTCTTGGGTAAAATATTCCGGAGGTAAAATAGTCCCCCATTCGCATCTCCAGGCGGGGACTACTCAACAGGACGTCGTTATCAGGAGACTGAATACTGGCGTTCTACGGATCGGAGCATGAAATGTCAGATCCCTTAATTGGGCAGGTAGGTTAGAAAATTTAAAAAGGGAAATGGATAGGTTAAAGTTAGATATAGTGGGAATTAGTGAAGTTCGGTGGCAGGAGAAACAAGACAGGGTTATAAATACAAAATCAAATAGGGGTACTGCAGGAGTAGGTTTAATAATGAATAAAAAAATAGGAGTACGGGTAAGCTATTACAAATAGCATAGTGAACGCATTATTGTGGCCAAGATAGACACCAGGTCCACGCCTACTACTGTAGTACAAGTTTACATGCCAACTAGCTCTGCAAATGACGAAGAAATTGATGAAATGTATGATGAGATAATAGAAATTATTCAGGTAATGAAGGGAGACGAAAATTTAATAGTCATGGGTGACTGGTATTCGAAAGTAGGAATAGGGACAGAAGGAAACATAGTAGGTGAATATGGATTGGGACTTAGATATGAAAGATGAAACTGCCTGGTAGAATTTTGGGCAGAGCACAACTTAATCATAGCTAACACTTGGTTCAAGAATCATGAAAGAAGGTTGTATACATGGAAGAACCCTGGGGATACTAGAAGGTATCAGATAGATTATATAATGTTAAGACAGAGATTTAGGAACCAGGTTTTAAATTGTAAGACATATCCAGGGGCAGATGTGGAGTCTGACCACAATCTATTGGTTATGAACTGTAGGCTAAAACTGAAGAAACTGCAAAAAGGTGGGAATTTAAGGAGATGGGACCTGGATAAACTGAAAGAACCAGAGGTTGTACAGAGCATTAGATAACTATTTAGGGGAATGGGGGAAAGAAAAACAGTAGAAGAATAATGGGTAGCTCTGAGGGATGAAATACTGAAAGCAGCAGAGGATCAAATAGGCACAAAGACGAGGGCTAGATAAAACCCTTGGGTAACAGAAGAGATATTGAATTTAATTGATGAAAGGAGAAAATACAAAAATGCAGTAAATGAAGCGGGCAAGAAGGAATACAATCGTCTCAAAAATGATATCGACAGGAAGTGCAAAATGGCTAAGCAGGGATGGCTAGAGGACAAATGTAAGGATGTAGAGGCTTATCTCAGTAGGGGTAAGATAGATACTGCCTACAGGAAAATTAAAGAGACCTTTGGAGAAAGGAGAACCACTTGCATGAATATCTAGAGCTTTTATGGAAACCCAGTTCTAAGCAAAGAATGGAAAGCAGAAAGGTAGAAGGAGTATATAGAGGGTCTATACAAGGGCGATGTTCTTGAGGACAATATTTTGGAAATGGAAGAGGATGTAGATGAAGATGAAATGGGAGATATGATACTGCTTGAAGAGTTTGACAGAGCACTGAAAGACCTGAGTGGAAACAAGGCCTCTGGAGTAGACAACATTCCTTTAGAACTACTGACAGCCTTGGGAGAGCCAGCCCTGACAAAACTCTACCATCTGGTGAGCAAGATGTATGAGTCAGGCGAAATACCCTCAGACTTCAAGAAGAATGTAATAATTCCAATCCCAAAGAAAGCAGGTGTTGACAAATGTGAAAATTACCGAACTATCAGTTTAATAAGTCACAGCTGCAAAATATTAACGCGAATTCTTTACAGACGAATCGAAAAACTGATACAATCCGACCTCGGGGAAGATAAGTTTGGATTCCGCAGAAATGTTCGAACACGTGAGGCAGTACTGACCTTACGACTTATCTTAGAAAAAAGATTAAGGAAAGGCAAATCTACGCTTCTAGCGTTTGTAGACTTAGAGAAAGCTTTTGACAATGTTGACTGGAACACTGTCTTTCTAATTCTAAAGGTGGCAGGGGTAAAATACAGGGAGCGAAAGGCTATTTACAATTTGTACAGAAAGCAGATGGCAGTTATAAGGGTCGAGATATAAGAAAGGGAAGCAGCGTTTGGGAAGGGAGTGAGACAGGGTTGTAGCCTCTCCGCGATGTTATTCAATCTGTATATTGAGCAAGCAGTAAAGGAAACAAAAGATAAGTTCGGAGTAGGTATTAAAATCCATGGAGAAGAAATAAAAACTTTGAGGTTCGCCAATGACATTGTAATTCCGTCAGAGACAGTAAAGGACTTGGAAGAGCAGTTGAACGGAATGGACAGTGTCTTGAAAGGAGGGAATAAGATTAACATCAATAAAAGCAAAACGAGGATAATGGAATGTAGTCGAATTAAGTCGGGTGATGCTGAGGGCATTAGATTAGGAAATGAGACACTTAAAGTAGTAAAGGAGTTTTGCTAATCGGGGAGCAAAATAACTGATGATGGTCGAAGTAGAGAGGATATAAAATGTAGATTGGCAATGGCAAGGAAAGCGTTTCTGAAGAAGAAAAATTTGTTAACATCGAGTATAGATTTAAATGTCAGGAAGTCGTTTCTGAAAGTATTTGTATGGAGTGTAACCATGTATGGAAGAGAAACGTCGAGGATAATAGTTTAGACAAGAAGAGAATAGAAGCTTTCGAACTGTGGTGCTACAGAAGAATGCTGAAGATTACATGGGTAGATCACATAACTAATGAGGAGGTATTGAATAGAATTGGGGAGAAGAGGAGCTTGTGGCACAACTTGACTGGAAGAAGGGATCGGTTGGTAGGACATGTTCTGAGTCGTAGAGGGATCATCATTTTAGTATTAGAGGACAGTGTGGAGGGTAAAAATCGTAGAGGGAGACCAAGAGATGAATACACTAAGCAGATTCAGAAGGATGTAGGCTGCAGTTGGTACTGGGAGATGAAGAAGCTTGCACAGGATAGAGTAGCAAGGAGAGCTGCATCAAACCAGTCTCAGGACTGAAGACCACAACAACAACAACAACAACAGGAAAGGTTGGGCTAAATTCCGTACTGTAACAGATATGGTGGAAAGGTGGCATACGGAAATCTTTCTGCCAGGATATTTCAATAGATTTTTTGGTAATACGTAGTCAGATAGTGTTGGATTGCTCGAAAACAAAAATACCACTGGGCTAATTATCCTTATGTTGTTCTTCTTTTGGAGGCAATTCATTTGAAATTCTGTGAAATTTGGTGTCGCGTGGCAATTATCGATTGCCTCTTCACGTAAACAGTTGGCATAATAGTATAGATTCTGTCTGGAATTCTTTCTTTGTTGAGTGTTAGCTTGCACATTAGTATAGTTTTGTTTTAATTTTTTTTCGGTCATGTAGCAAACATTGTTTACCGAGAAATATCGTTTCCTCGTGTTAGGTACAGCGGAAAACTATATGAAAGTTCGTCGTGGCACAAGACAACAGAGGGTGTTGCAAAACAACGAGTCGATATAGGATGATATAAACAAACTTGATTAGCAAATACCAATAGTTTACATGAGACTACAGGAAATTGCACGTATCCACTATTATTAACCAAATCAGCGAATAATAATGAAGCAGAACTAACGATAGGTAATGAACAAGCAAATTCTGAAGTTGAGTCTGACGGCGATAAGTCGCCATAGTCTAGCGAAAGCTTTCCAAAGTCGCCACAGTCGTGTGAAAGTTTACCACAACTTGTAACAGACAAATGAGAATCAAGTTTTGTGTCAACGTTATTTGAAGGAACTCAACACACATCGGCTTCAGTGAACAGTTATAGAGAACCACGCGGCGCGAATCCCACATATTTTCTAGAATCAGCTCGCCAGGTGATTCAAGAAACGTAAGATGGAATGAGTAAGAAAATCGACAAAACACAAGAAGAAAACTTTAAGTCACCGAGGGAAGAAATAAGAAAATCACAGGAAGAGAATATGAAATCACACAGGGAAGAAATTAAAAAAGACCTTTAACAATAATTAGCGGTTTTGCAACTAGATTACGTGACCTTCAAACAGAAATGAAAATATGAAAACAAATCAGCGTAATGACATAGATGAACTGTTAGCTAAAATGAACTCCATATTTACACATATGAAACAACGGAAAGAACATCGTAAAACAAAGGTAAAAGAAATTAGCGGACAAGTAGAAACTATGTTCTGCTCGTGCTAAAACGTTAAAAACGCGCTTCTTGGATTATTTTGCAAGTTTACACTGTTCATCTTTTCCACTGTTTCACAAATATTTTTCGTGTTTGAATTACGAAATTCGTAACCGAACATCAAACCTTTTCGTGACAGAAATATGCATTTCACCTCATTCAAGAGAAAAATAAAGCATGTATTAAGACGAATTACACCTGATGATGAACTCACAAGGTCCGAAATGCATCGTGTACTGAATAAAACACGAGAATTTGTGACTGAAGGCGTTTGCTTAATTCACACCTCCCGTGTAATGAATAGAGTGAAGTTGCGAAATATGGATAAAATTAAATTCTTATTCATATTTTGGCGTTTTCCGTATCTTTATGTATTCATGGCACTTAGGTGACTGATCGCGAGGACATGGCTACTCTCGCAGTCGGAGCAGTGAATAGTCTTGGTGGCATACCAATGAAGTTTTGTAGATACAGAAAATACTGTTACGTGTACAAACATTTTCGTACAGACAACTTAGGCGACTATTTTCTCATACAAAAATACACATTCACACAAGACAGTGAACAATCCGCGCGCAATTATGCTGAGCACTCAGCATTGGAACAAAATAATTACGAAAAGAAGTCACAATCTGAATTCCAAGCCTTTTATTATGTTCAAATGTAGGTAAGGGATCCATTACTCATTTTTGGATACATCAACTGGCAAACGATGCCTCCCCGATCTGAGTGTTAACTATTTCTCAACTTCCTGATACACTCGCTTTCTCTTACTATCCTTTTATTCGATAAATGCAAGGAAATTCCTTCTCCTTTGCCGGCCGAAGAGGCCGAGCGGTTCTAGGCGCTACAGTCTGGAACCGCGCGACCGCTACGGTCGCATATTCGAATCCTGCCTCGGGTATGGATGTGTGTGATGCCCTTAGGTTAGTTAGGTTTAAGTAGTTCTAAGTTCTAGGGGACTGATGACCACTGCAGTGCTGATGACCCATAGTGCTCAGAGCCGTTTGTTTTGAACCTTCTTCTTTCCTAATGTAAATATGGTGAAAGTAATTTTAGTGACTTGAGAGCTGTGACTGTGTCATATTGGCGGCAAAGTACATTCCAATACTGACAAAATGAACGCTCTGATTACAAGAATTTCACGACAGTAACAAAATTTTATCCAGTTAAGGAAATTGTTAAAATGAAAAATCTCTCGCATTTAATAAATATTTGATACCGTTTGTAAAAAATGTAGGGAAAAAGAAGCTGCATTTTCACTGAAGTTCGACTGTCACACATACGTAACAATAAGCTACAGGAATGTGCTACGGAACAGCGACTTGCAATTCCGGCAATATATAATGCCTCACATCACCCAATTTTTACCGCTGCTAAAACACTAAACTTTGATCTCTTATAGAAATGTCTGGGACATCTTACAGATCGTCCCGGGATTTGTGCTTTAAGTTAACGTCTTCTAATACGAAATTTTTGGAAATGAAACACAGTTTGGCGAAACAAGGACACAGCTTTGAACACCATCGCCTTTACAGACAGCAGTGGCAGTCACTAGTTATAAAATGAAAGATTTATTTCTGATGAGGTATACAGATTAATGAGACAGTAGTTTTATTGCACAAATGATGTCTGTTTTGCAAATAATAGTGTTACTGATGAATTGGAAGTATATGAAGGATTTTCTATCAGTTCAAGGAATAATTACGGATTGTTAAAGGTAAGAGTGTGTTCACTGAAGGAAATTGTTTATAAGATAATATGTATATTAGTGGGGATTTTCTTTTCGTCCTCAGTAGTGTATTAGTGAAGGCTTATTTGCTCAGTAGTGTTATTTATGAAGTGTGACTGCGGACTGTTTCACGTGCAAGTACACATTAATGAAGCAGAGCAGGGACCATTTACTACTGATTATTTACGCGATATGGTAGTATCGTGAGATGTGAGGTTATTATGATGATACAGTAGAGATAAATATGTTAAAAGTATTAGTGATTATTGATGATGATGATTACGAGGATAATGATAATATAGTAGAAAGATGCTGCGGTTAGGAATTACGATGTATTGTAGAAACGAGTACATAATGGTTAGAGCATATGTTAAGGACCCTGTTTTTCTTGAACTCTATTTTTAATTGCATGAATATCCTTCATTAGCTTGCTCGTAGTAAAGGAAAAGTGATGAACATGAATGTGGTTAGTAGCACAACAGAGCTCTGATATGGTAAGTAACATCAGTATGGTAAAAGGCAACACTATTATTTTTTTATGTGAAGTTTTTTCTTTTGGATCGTCGCAGTTAATACCATTTCAATCTTCGAAAGAAGAATTATGTCATAAGACAGAAGTAGATAGATGACAGAAGTATATGTCATCTATTTCGAAAATATTTCTAGCGTTACAGGGCACAGCAACAGCTGGCGATAAACAATGCTATTTCACTGCATGCCAGAATGACTCCTGTACCACAGTAGTCAAATTTTGGCAAGAATCGGGCGACTATCGTCGAGCAACAAACTTCATTTATCGCGCAATAACTCGCTCGATTTGCTGCCACGACGAGTACGCTAAACAAAATGTTACGAACTTCGACATTTCATCATCAAACCGAATAAAAATAAATAACTTCTGGTAAAATGAACATTGACAGTATTGTTTTAAAACCAGTTCTGCCAAGTTACCCATGTTATCAGCAGTGTGTTGTTCACTTGAGAAATATTTTTCGCTGTACACATTGATGATAATACAGAGACACTTTCTGCCACTTTTCATGAGATATACAGACAGTTAGAATGGTAACTGTGTTGTTTTGAAAGAAGAGGGATGGGTATTTTGATATTATAAATTTTTCAGGACCTATTGTGAAGTAGTGATGCTGTGTTTACTGAACGGTAATATTTGCTATTGTGGCTATGAAGTATTGCTTACGTGAAAATTATTGGACGAAAACTGAGAAGGGAATTGTTATTTGAAGTGTGTATTGAGACGAAGATAGCGAATTTTTATGCCATGTAGGTGCATTTCGTGTTCATAAGCCCAAAGAGTAAGTTTTTGAGTAGATGTAGCACAAGAGTGAAGAAGGTAACGAGACTTAAGACAACAAAGTTATTTCTTTCACGTGGAGTTTATGATTAACTGACGCGAATTATTCAACCTTTTTACTAAACAATTACTGCCATTTTTTTCATTGGAGCAACACAACATACAAGGGTTAGTCAAATGAAAACCTTAAATTTGTAATAACAAATCGAAATTTCGAGCCGTTATCCTGTAAGTTGGTAAGCGTGCTACAAACAGCGCGCAGAATGGCCTGTAGGTGGCAGCACAGTGCAGATACACACATACCGACGCAGTATCAGTATAAAGATGGCCGCCCCACTTGCGACTTGCACCAGGGAAGAACAGCGTTCTGTTATTCGGTTTTTGCGCAGAGAAGGTGTGAAACCTATTGAAATTCATCGATGAATGATCAGTACGGTGATGCATGTTTGCATTGCATCGAGTCTACGAATGGAGTAGGAAGTACACAAATGGTGTGACTTCGGTGGAAGATGCTCCTCGTCCAGGTCAGGCACAACGAGTTGTGACTCCACAGAACGTTGCAGCAGTTGAAGCCATAGGGAAGGAAAACCGTCGAGTGACACTGAATGACATTGGAGCATGTTTGCAGATTAGTCATGGGTCAACACACCACAATGTGCATAATGTGCTGCAGTTCCACAAAGTGTCTGTAAGATGGGTGCCACGGCAGCTGACTCCTGAAATGAGAGAACGACCTGTTGATGCTTGTGAAGAACTTTTTCGGCGCTTTGAGCGAGGTGATGGCTTCCTTGCAAGAATCCTTACTGGGGAGAAATCCTGGGTTCACTTCCACCAACCGGAAACGAAGACAGCGAGCAAGGAATGGCGCCATTCCTCATCACCAAAGCCAAAGAAGTTTCGAACAGAACCATCAGCAGGGAAAGTTATGCTGACTCGCTTTTGGGACGAAAAAGGTGTCATTTTCGAGCATTACATGCTTAGAGGGACCACTGTCACCCGTGCATCATCAGATCTCCCAAAAAATCATCTGCAGCCTGCAATCAAATCAAAGCGACGTGGATTGCTGTCAGCAGGTGTCCTTTTGCAACATGACAACGCAAGGCTCACACTGCCCGTACAACAGTTGCGACAATGACAGACCTGCATTTTGAGTGTCTTCCTTATCCACCATACTCACCAGACCTTGCCCCAAGTGATTTCCGTATGTTTGGACCACTCAAAGATGCAATGGGAGGAAAGGAGTTCCGTTCTGATGAAGAGGTACGCCACGCGGTGCATGAGTGGTTGCGCGGACTACCAAACGAATTTTTTTTCTAATGGAATTTATGCACTTTGTAAGCGTTTGAGGACTAGCATTGAGAGTTGGGGAGATTATGTTTTAAAAAGTGACACAGCTTTGTACCACTTCTGCACAATAAATAATATTTTAAAAAATATTTAAGGTTTTCATTTGACTCACCCTCACACGTTACAATAATTCGTCTCCATTTGTGCACGGAAAATGTTACGCAAAGAGGCTCAGCACTGATTACTACTCTGTACTGTGACACACTCTTAATATATGGTACCTCATTGAATTTTTTGTGATTTGTCTGTGTGATAGTGTCTTTTTTCTTGTGTATTCTGATGAATGACACTGTATTTTCTGATTTATATATAGTTTCATGCACCTAAAATTTAACTTCTACCGAATTCTGTAGAATTAATCTCCCTTTTCTTTGTCTAACAGATAAACTTTACATATGTATGAAACGATGTAATTGTCCATCAGTATAGGTGTTTGAAAAATTTGGAATTGAAGATGATACTGATAGACAACACACTGCATTAAGAGAAATGATACACAGGAAGAATGTGGCATAATAATGATTTTTTTTTTACTTTTCAACTTTACTCCTTTTGCTATGGCATAGGATAGGATTGTTTTATACATATTTTTCTACTACATGTGAGACATTGCAGATTAGCTGTCTTCTTGTATTTACGTATGATGTAACATAGTAACATACATTGCTGTAACTTTAGGAATTTTCAGTTTGTAATTGCCTTTTATTCTTATATCACTTATTGATTGTCTGCATAATGCACATTTTTGTATTTCATCGATGTGCGCGTCAGAGAGAGAGCAAGTTACGTTACTATACATTACGATACACACGATGACGTACACGCAACTTACGCAAGTATTTGATCCTGTGACTCTTGTTACAATTTTATGTTGACAAGAGCCTCTACCTGTGGTCACATACTAGTGAGCTTTCTTCTGGAGTAGGTTATGTATATAATCTGGCTACTATCTAAAGCCATGGCTTGGGATAACTCTTGTTTTGTCAATTTTATATATGAAAAAAGCTCTCTGCATCATCTAGTCTAATGTACCACCGTGTGATGTAACAAGGCCCGCTCCTTCTGAAGAAGATATCTTTAGAAATATCGAATCTAGGTCAAAGGCTAAAAACCATGTTTTTGCAACTGGTTGGCTGATTTTTCAGCCTCTATGTGGACTTTTATACAGTGAGAGGAAGTTTGAGCTAAATTCCACACAGAACCCAACGTAGTGGGGAGGTTACACAATAACTGATTATGAACGAGATAAAGAGGAGATGAAAAGTATGCAAGCAACGGGGAGAAAAGCGTCATTGTAGAATAAAACTTTCTTAACTGTGAATGTATGAGGAAGTGTGTTCTGAAGGCATTTGTCTGCAGAGTAACATGGACGATAGGCAGGTGAGACAAAAAAGCATAAAGGCTTTAGAAATGTGGTGCTACAGAGGAATGCTACAAATTAAATAGGTAGATAGCGTAACTAATGAGAAGGTACTGAATAGAATTGGGGAGAGAAGTAGTTCGTCGCATAACTCGCCTAGAAGAAGGGATCAGATGATAGGACACATTCTGAGACATCAAAGAATTGTGAGTTTAGTATTGGAGGGAGATATGTAGGGGGGGGGGGGTGGGGTTTATAGAAAATTTGCAAAACGGGGCCAATAGACGGCGAAAATAAGCAGGTTGAAATCTCTGTTGGTTGTAGCAGATATTCGAAGATAAAGAGACTCGCACAGGATAGAGAAGCGTGGAAAGCTGCATCAAACAAGTCCTCAGACCGAAGACGACAACAACAGCTGCAGGTTTACATACTGCTGGTGGTCTCCCAAACAACGCATCCGGCACGTGCTCGATGCGGTTCAACTCAGGCGGACCGGACAGGCCGTTCATTCACCGAAAAGCCACTCAAGTTCCTCCACATGCACTGTTCGATGCGGTAGCGCAATGTCATCCACAAAAAAGTCAGCGCCGAATGCACCCCTAAAAATGGTGCACGTGGTGAAGGAGCACAGCGACTAAAAACGTGACGGGTGAGTGTATCGTGTTCAAAGATTTGGAGATCAGTACGCCCACGCCATATTATGCGTCCAGTAGTTGTCTAACTCGCTGGTGGATGTTGGAATGCGCTACCACAACAACTCCTTACCAGTCTATATACACTCCTGGAAATTGAAATAAGAACACCGTGAATTCATTGTCCCAGGAAGGGGAAACTTTATTGACACATTCCTGGGGTCAGATACATCACATGATCACACTGACAGAACCACAGGCACATAGACACAGGCAACAGAGCATGCACAATGTCGGCACTAGTACAGTGTATATCTACCTTTCGCAGCAATGCAGGCTGCTATTCTCCCATGGAGACGATCGTAGAGATGCTGGATGTAGTCCTGTGGAACGGCTTGCCATGCCATTTCCACCTGGCGCCTCAGTTGGACCAGCGTTCGTGCTGGACGTGCAGACCGCGTGAGACGACGCTTCATCCAGTCCCAAACATGCTCAATGGGGGACAGATCCGGAGATCTTGCTGGCCAGGGTAGTTGACGTACACCTTCTAGAGCACGTTGGGTGGCACGGGATACATGCGGACGTGCATTGTCCTGTTGGAACAGCAAGTTCCCTTGCCGGTCTAGGAATGGTAGAACGATGGGTTCGATGACGGTTTGGATGTACCGTGCACTATTCAGTGTCCCCTCGACGATCACCAGTGGTGTACGGCCAGTGTAGGAGATCGCTCCCCACACCATGATGCCGGGTGTTGGCCCTGTGTGCCTCGGTCGTATGCAGTCCTGATTGTGGCGCTCACCTGCACGGCGCCAAACACGCATACGACCATCATTGGCACCAAGGCAGAAGCGACTCTCATCGCTGAAGACGACACGTCTCCATTCGTCCCTCCATTCACGCCTGTCGCGACACCACTGGAGGCGGGCTGCACGATGTTGGGGCGTGAGCGGAAGACGGCCTAACGGTGTGCGGGACCGTAGCCCAGCTTCATGGAGACGGTTGCGAATGGTCCTCGCCGATACCCCAGGAGCAACAGTGTCCCTAATTTGCTGGGAAGTGGCGGTGCGGTCCCCTACGGCACTGCGTAGGATCCTATGGTCTTGGCGTGCATCCGTGCGTCGCTGCGGTCCGGTCCCAGGTCGACGGGCACGTGCACCTTCCGCCGACCACTGGCGACAACATCGATGTACTGTGGAGACCTCACGCCCCACGTGTTGAGCAATTCGGCGGTACGTCCACCCGGCCTCCCGCATGCCCACTATACGCCCTCGCTCAAAGTCCGTCAACTGCACATACGGTTCACGTCCACGCTGTCGCGGCATGCTACCAGTGTTAAAGACTGCGATGGAGCTCCGTATGCCACGGCAAACTGGCTGACACTGACGGCGGCGGTGCACAAATGCTGCGCAGCTAGCGCCATTCGACGGCCAACACCGCGGTTCCTGGTGTGTCCGCTGTGCCGTGCGTGTGATCATTGCTTGTACAGCCCTGTCGCAGTGTCCGGAGCAAGTATGGTGGGTCTGACACACCGGTGTCAATGTGTTCTTTTTTCCATTTCCAGGAGTGTACTTATATGGATATGGTATTTGTTCTATCGGACATGTCCGAAAGAACAGACACCATATCCATGTAAGTGTATAGTTCTGGCAATACCGGTCATGACCTTCCTCTTCTGTGCGGATGCACACATATTACCCGAACTCTTACGGGACTTGGTAAGAATGTCTTCCACGAGTAATGACTGTGTTGGCTAGGGACACTACGAGTATTGTGTGTGGAAATGTAAGGTGTGAAAGTTGGTCTCACGAGAGGCGTGCTCGAGATAGTCCCTGCAGTCGCACCATCCTCTGTGCCCTCGGTGGCTCAGCTGGATAGAGCGTCTGCCATGTACGCAGGAGATCCCGAGTTCGAGTCCCGGCCAGGGCACAAATTTTCACCTGTCCCCGTTGATGTTTGTCAACACCCGTCAGAAGTTGAAGGTATTAATGTATAATTCTAATTCCTTACCAGTCTTGTGGCCAGCACGGTAACATGTTGCAGAGCTTAGACCATCGTCTGTTGTGGTCACGCACCCTATTAAGAACCATGTTCCGCCTCTTGAACTCTTCACAGGACCATAATGAATCGCGGTGACTACAATGTCTTTAAATAAAAGATCATTGCTGTTCGTCTCATTGCAGATTTTTTTCACTTACCATCTGTAGCAGTTCTTTACATGTATTTCCTAAGTTTCAATTAGCTTTGTTCCCTGGCGATGACATTCACTCTGATGATGTATCATTATTATTATTATTTTATCATTTGCGTCGAGACCCAGTAGGATCACACAAAGCGTTCTGCCCCCTTTGAGCATTCTTTCTGATCTACAATTCTCTTATTTTTTCCCCATGGAGTCTCTTTCAATCGTCAGTCCACTTCGTCCGTGGTTTCTTTGGTATTTCATTCTCTGACCTAACAGTCCACTTGTATATCTTGTCTCTGTATATGATTCTGTCTTGAACTTCTAGGTCGTGTTTGACTTTTGTATTCCATATTGTTATAGACTTGGCCCCTTGTATGTATGTCAGAATCTGTTTGGTGAGTCTTGTTGGTGGTGTCACGCCAATGGGCACATGGAAATTTAACCTTCTCTTTCTTACATTTCCTGCTAGGTTTGACATATTCTCTGTTATTTTGCTGGATGGAAATGTGCATCCCTCTTCTGTCATCTTTGGGCAGAGAATTTTTCTCATGATCCTGCGTTCTTCCTGCAGTATATTTTTCATGTCGCTTTTCTTATGGAGTGTTAGTGTCTTACTTACACACAGTATTTAAGACTTGATTATTGCGTTGAGTGTCTCATCTTTGAATGAACATCCATTTCTTATTATATATGTCTTGAGTTCTACAGTTAAGGTCTCTCTCTTTTTTACAGGCAAGTGTTCTGTGAGATCTTTCCTCCTCTTGTAGGCTCGAGGCGTTCCCCTAGGTATTTGACAGGCGTAACTCTATTTACGTTGCCTATTTTCTGTCTAATTTTTGTATGTTTAATTTTGAGAAGAAGAATCCAGACTTTTGGAAAGAGATTTCCACGCCAACTTCTTCTCCACATTGTTTCAGTACTAGTATTTCGTTTTGTTTGGTTGTTGATGCTTCGATATCCGAGAACATGGTCAGGCGTCTGCGAAAGCTAGGTCTGAGATTTCTCTCTTGTCCAGAGACCGTCCTAGTCGTGTTAGCCAGTGTCTTACCTCATTCACACATTACCCTGTTCAGGATTAGGCTGAACAATAGTGGGTATAATCCGTCGCCTTGGAGTACTCTTGTTTTGATCACGAAGGGGTCAGAGATTTTAGCTATGAATTTAACTTTCGATATCATGCCAGCCAGTGACTGCCTGATTAGTGTTTTTGGTTCGAGTCCGTGTTCTTATAAGCTGTTAAATGAGGGTTGTCGGTCAGCATGATCGAATACTTTCTTGAAGTCTACGAATATGCAGATGACTGGATTATTTCTGTTAGAATTGTATTTTAGAATAGTTTTCAGATAGAAGATCTGTTCTGGGCATGAACGACTGTGGCGGAAGCGTGACTGTTATTCACCAATTTTGTGTTCTAACTGTTCTTGTGTTCTCTGGAGTAGGAACGACGAGAAAATTTTCTTGATTATCTGTAGCAGGAAGATCCCTCTGTAGTTTTTCACATTCGTCGTGTTTCCTTTCTTGCTCCGCGGGTGGATAAGAGGACATTTCCCATCGCCAGGAAGCTTTTCTGTTTGCCAAGTGGCTCTGATTATTTGTGTGAGCTCCAGTAAAGCCTTTGTTCGAGGATCTTTAATAGTTCATCAATGTTACAAAGTTTTAGTGACCTTCAAAGGTGTCACCAGCACTGTGTATAACCCGTTGCCAATGATGTGGAAGTCCTAGGGTACTCTTAGCAGTGCCAATTGTGTTGACAGTTGGAGGGGTGCGGTCTGTTGCCCGACGAATCTGTAGCAGTTCTGAAGCGAATGCCGTGAAGTATTCAGTTTAGAAATCGAGTTGAACTCATAAGGGCTTACGTCAAGGGAGTAGAGTAAGTGGTAAAGCACTTAGCAGCCCCATCAGTCAAACAATTCAGTAACAGCTTGCACTGTACGTGCTTGACCATTGTGTTGCGAAATGTTGGTCAGGTCTTGCAGGATGTGTCATCACTTCTGCCCCTATGCTGTTCATTTCTGGAACACAAACTACGACCAGGACAGTGGCCAAGTCATCTTCTGACGCCAACCGACGCAAGGGAGGACGTTTAAAACAGCAGATGCCTCTTTTAAAAAGAGGTGTCTAGTGGCTTAAACGTCCTCCGCGTACGTTCTTTGCGGATTCTGTTTTCGCCGTTTTAGTGGATGATGTTACTCTAACAACGCTCAAATCTGACATCATATTCTCCCACATTACTCTCCAGTACGTAAAGCATCAGGAATCTGCAAATAAAGTTTTAGAGACCTCGAAATAAAATTGATATAAAAATGTGAAGTACACCAGCATGTTGGTTCCAAAGAAGGAATCCATATGCTGAAGGTATACGAATATGAGTCAGTAAAACTCCTCTGGATTTGAAGCCGCATTGTCAGCTATAGGCCGGCCGGAGTGGCCGAGCGGTTAAAGGCGCTATAGTTTGGAACCGCACGACCACTACGGTCGCAGGTTCGAATCCTGTCTCGGGCATGGATGTGTGTGATGTCCTTAGGTTAGTTACGTTTAAGTAGTTCCAAGTCTAGGGGACTGATGACCTCAGATGTTAGGTCCCATAGTGCTTAGAGCCATTTTGTCAGCTATAAAATTGCGACGTTTCGGGGACTATTGCAAAACGCCTTTCAGTTAACAATACTTCCTGAGGAAAGTGTCTTGCAGTAGTCGCCGAAACGTCGTAATTTTGTTGTTAACAATGCGGCCTCAAACCTAGAAGAATTTTATTGACTGTGACAACGGCCGCGGAAGCCTACGTTTACATGTATGATTTTAATTAATCGATGTTCCTGTCTTTGTTAATTCACCTTGCGCGAGCGCTCATGTAAGTATCTAAAGTGGAAAGGAGGGCTTGCGTTGTAGCCTCACATTATTATGGCCCATTCTACTACTGTAAGCATTTCGGAAAATCTATACATGAATAGTAGAATATAAAAGGTGAAACAAAAACTATACTTCCACAGCCAGAATGGACTTTTGTTTTTGCAACGATGGGTAATGATTAGAATTCTGTTTGTTGAAAACATAGGAGCTAGTTTCAATGAAGACATCTAAGAGAGTGAGAAGGAATAGGGAGGAAGACGGAGTTTAATATGGCGTTCGAGAGCAAGATGATCGAAGACGTAGCACAGTCTCTGATTGGGGAAAGAAATCGGTCACGTCCTTTTGAAAGAAATGACCATGGTATTCACCATAAGTGGTTTAGAGAAACAGAGAAAACCTGAACCTAGGTAACCAGAGGAGGATGTGAACTGCTGCGGCCCTGATTACGAGTTCCGTGAGCTACCTCACCTGGGAATTAAATAATATAAGCAATTTAATATGTGATCAGAGCATAGAGAAATTTAATATACTGTCAGTGGTACGAGCCTCTATTGCTCTCCCGGGGACAGAAAAAGGCCATTTGATAGCGGCAGAAATGTTTGACAAGAAGTGTCTGTTCATAAATATAAAATTCTTGCTCTGCATTTCGGAATATCTGTATGCGAATGGTAGAATGTAAAAGGTGAAACAAATACTTCCACAGCCAGGATGGACTATTGTTTTTGCAACGATGGGTACTGATTAGAATTCTGTTTGTTGCAAACATTGGAGCTAGTTTCAATGAAGTACTACCGTAGCCATGTATGGTGGATTCCCAGAGGGAGACTGTGCGCCAGACAGATGGAGAACAATAGCGCCAACTAGAGAGTGACAGCGTGTACACCTCCCTGGAGTGCTCCCCATTGTCATCAAGTGGCGCAGAGGATACGTGCCGTAGGTGCTCTCACATGGTTAGCTGGCTCGTCTCCCACTGTGCACGGCACTAAAGCGCGGGATTATCATTGATTATAGCACTACTGCAGATCTAGGACGCCATGGCGATTGCCCTCAATTGCGTTATATTGCTCCGCATACACTTCACAAAACTAAATGCTTTTCTTGTATTCTTTTGCTTGAACTAGCTGACATGGAGGAAACTGTAGGGGATATATTTTTTTGTTACTTTTCAGGTTCATAGGACACTCTTAATTACTATCACTCCTGCATTGCAATGGAACATGTGATTAATATGTAACTCACAGAACAATATCAGCGTTTGCATGGGGGCTTATTTAAATAAATTTGAAAATACTTTTTAATTTTAGTATGTCCGATTACGTAAGTCTCGTAAACGGTTGGCCCTGACTAGTATTATTACGCTATCTGACTGCAAAGAACAATGTAAGAAAATTTCCGTAAACACAGTTAATTAATTAAGTCCCCAGCAACTAAAAAAAAGAAAACCAACAAGACCAATAAGCACAAAAGTAACTGTTCTGTATGTGGCAGTGTGACTCAACGCCCACATCTGGCACGGTTCTCTTCCAACAAGACAAGAATTTTTAAATACCAACTATACTGACGTGACAAAGAAATTTAGAAAAACTACAATTACGCAAAAAAAATCACAATTACAGTCTAATCCAAGAACACAAGCCAGATGTTTTGTTGACTGAACCTGTAGTGACACATTATTTCAGATACACAACTAATAAAGAAACATTATAAATTTTACCTTCATATATATTGACGAAATGCACTCATTACAATAACATCTGCTATCTCTCCCATCAAATAACTGCATAAGACATGGAACAACACTCTTTACTACAACATCTTGCTCCAACTTCACGACAACCACGAGCTCTGCCCACGCACACACTGCTACGAGCTCTCGACAAAACTGTCCTCTACGATCTCTTCACAAGCACTGACTGCCACGAACTCTCAACAACCACTGACTTCTACAATCTCATAACAAGCACTGACTGTTACGAACTCTAAACAGGCACTGTCCTCTCCGATCTCTTAACAACCACTGACTGCTACGAACTCTTAACACGCACTGTGGAGGCGGCTTAATAGTACTCTTTGGCGCACTCTCTGGCGCAGTGGCACAGTGTAGCCACCTTTCATATGCCCCTCCTCCACAGGCCAGAATTTGATGGTATTTTTGCCAGCATTGATGGTGAAAATACCACCAAATTCGTCCAGAAAAATACAGACAAAAATAAAAGATAATATTAATACCTAAATATCACATAATTAGTTAAAATTTTGGCTTTGCACTGACCTTTTACTAACCTAATATATAAAGTACAGTAGGCAATACAAATTCTTTTCATACATGTGACTTTACATAATAGTTTACACAATATACAAAAAATCAGTTTATACAAATGTTCACATAAAATGCTTTCAATGATTAGTTTATACAAACAAAAAAAAGACACCAACAGGTAACATCTTTTCAGTAAAAGCAGTCCATCAGTGGCACCCAGTAAAGTTTAGCAGGTACACCCAGCAACAAGTCACATTAATTCAGTAGAAGCAGACTATCAGTGGCACCCAGTAAAGTTCAAGAGGTACACACAGCAACAAGTCACACTAATTCAGTAGAAGCAGTTCATCAGAGGCACCCAGCAATGTTGAGTAGGTGCAGACAGCAACAAGTGACATTATTCAGTAGAAGCAGTTCCATCTGTGGCACCAGTAAAGTTCAAGAGGTACACACAGCAACAAGTCACATTAGTTCAGTAGAAGCAGTTCATCAGTGGCACCCAGCAATGTTGAGTTGGTGCAGACAGCAACCAGTGACTTCATTTCAGTAAAAACAGTTCATCAGTTGCACCCAGCAATGTTGAGTAGGTGCAAACACCAACAAGTGACACCATTTCAGTAGAAACAGTCCATTAGTGGTATCAGCAATGTTGATCAGGTGCACACAGCAACAGGGGACATCTTTTCAGTAGAAGCAGTTCATCAGTTGCACCCAGCAAAGTTGAGCAGGTACACCCAGCAACAAGTGACATTATTTCAGTAGAAGCAGTTCCATCTGTGGCACCCAGTAATATTGAGAGCAGGTGCAGACACCAACAAGTGACTTCATTTCAGTAGAAGCAGTCCATCAGTTGCACCCAGTAATGTTGAGTAGGTGCAGACAGCAAGAAGTAACATCATTTCAGTAGAAACAGTTCGATAAAATTCACTAGCACTGATCACACTGTTCATCAGCAGAAATTAAACACGACCAAATGTCACACATCATATTGAAAAGTGCAGGTAACAGTTCAGAATATTTATCTTCACTAATCAGACAGTTCAGGCATGAACAATAGTTTGAATGCACATACAAATGCTTTTACAGTAACATACAAATCATAACAAACACACAAATGATATCAGATAATTGTCCTATTAACTATTACAATACACAAATACCAGTAAACCTATAATATTCATGGGTGTCAGTGCAAGCCACTACCAACACTAAAATAATATTTAGGAGATAGGTGGGTAGGATTAGGAAAGGAAAACACACAAAACACACTCACGCATCTTTCATCCACATTAAATACTACTGTGTAATTGAATAGTGTTAATTGTGTAAATGAAATTCTGTCTAAATCTGATGTTCATCACGTGTATCAAGTAGTACTGGCAGCAATGTATAACAGTCAATAATAGTTAAGTCAACGTCATAGTCATCATGTCAAGACCAATGTTTGCCAAGCCAGATCAAAATGTACTGTTGTTGAACAACTGTCAGTGAGCCAAGATATGCAATTACTTCCTCTCTCCAAAAAAAAGTATATACTGCTTATTGATTTAACAAAGTGTGTATAGACAATCTTCCTTCTATTTTAGTGTTCTAGTCTGCTATCTTCATCCTCCTTGTTCCATAAGACCAACAAAAAAAAATATGCTCCTCACTTACTTTACCTCTTATACACCAAAACTCCAATAATCAACAGCATCACATAATCTCAATAATACCTCAATAATACCTCTTCAATACGTCTTATCATTAATATCATTTACCTTACCTCTTGTCCACAAAAACTCCAATAATCATCATATACTCTCAATACCTATAATAATACGTCGATAAATATAAACCTCAGCACCAATATCATTTCACTTCCATAACAACTCTTTCCTCTAGTCAGTCTCCTCGAACAAGTACAGATAAAATCCTAATGCAACTTCAAGTCAGCATCCCATACAATCCGAAGACAGTGTCCACACACAACCTCTGTGTAATCCATCTGACCCAAATTTTCTACTCATTATAAATTATAAGATACATTTTGGTTCCTTGTCCATCATTAAATAAAAGAAATGCATACCTGACCTCTAACAGACTTAGTTCGAATAACTCTCAGTAATTAAGTAAGATTACGGAGTGTGAATGATCATAATATTTCACAGTGTGTACACCACTTCAAGAATTATGGCAGAAGCAAACATGTGGAGTATTTTTTGTGTCAAGTGTCACTTCCTATTTCAATTGCTCACGAAAAATGCAGTCTAATAATTGTTAATGGTCTAAACCTAGTTTTGGTCTGTCATGTCGTTAGCCTCCTTCCTATTAGCATAAATTTATACAGCTTCCATAAAACCTCAGCTCATGTGACTTCTATGACTTTCTTGTACTAATGTCGTTCGTCGAATGATAGCAGTTAATTTTTTTATCTTAAAAATATAAGGCACTGAGCGTAAGCAAAACATGCAATAGCGAGTAAATATACCAGTAGAGAACAAAATGTCAACAGGTGGATGCAGCACAATTCCTACAACGAGGCTCTGCCAACCGAACAATCTATAATTAATACCACAGTGTAACCTAAACTCTATGTTTATACACAGTATATCAGCATTTCTATACACCAAATTAAAGAGCAGTTATGGCAACAAAACAGAATGTGTAAATATGTAATCCATACGCATAGCAGTAAACATATATCTTACGTAATAAACAGGTCATTAGCATCATATCAGCATAAGCAAATAAATATTCATATGTCATCTTAATAAGCAAACATGAAGGCACAAGCAGATAAATCACAAAGTATAACTTACATAACTAAACACATCAGCACAATAAATCAGGTTACAATTATAATTCAAATAAATAAGCACAGCAGGCACATAATAAAAAAAAATATGACATCAGTGAAAAAGCATAGCACCCAAGCGATGCATAATCTATACAAGTCACAACCCAGTTCATTAATCAATAATTGTCAAAATCAGTCAGTGAAAAAGCATAGCAGCCAAGCGATGCATAATATACACAAGTTACAACCCAGTTCATTAATAATCATTGTCAAAATCAGTTAACGTACGCAAGCACGTCGCTTCACACGTAAATTCATAGAACATGAAATTAGCACAAAGTCTGAATCACGTAATCGCGAGCAGCAAACTACGTCTAAAGTACGTACCTAAGTGGAAATTTGTTACCTGAAAAATAAACTCAATTAATAGTTACCCTTTTTTAGTTAATTAGTTTCTTCTTGGAAATTACATTCTTCCTGAAAATTTCTCGATAGCAGGTCGTCTTAACGTCGGAGACACACAGAGTTTACCTGAAGTTCTTAAATACTTTATACAACCGTATCCTGCAAAATACTGAATGTTAATAACAGAATTCATCAAGTCACTATAGCTTTATACTGAATTTAGTCGGAGAAATTAGACTGTGTATTTGTTTACGGCTGTCAGTGCATTCGCACTGAGCGCTCGATCAGCTGTGGGCGCGTGACGTAGGAAGCTATTGTTCGCGGTCAACGACTGCCTTGTGCGGCGCGCAGACTTGACTGTTGCTTAGAGTATGTGCCGCCGCCAAAACATAGCGCGGTATCCTTGTACTCTCCGCGTGTTTACATGTAGCTGTTAGTTCTCTAAAGTATGTCATTCCACAAAAATTTTAACGTTTGATATGTGATGTATTCCTTTAGAGCGTCGAGATTTAAGAGTTTCTACTTCAACAGTGTTATCATGTATAATTTTGCGAACCCTATATGGACCGTTATAAAGCAGAAAAAATTTGCGACACAAGCCCTTTCCTTTGTGAGACAAACGGTGGGACTTAATTAATACCTTCTGACCAACTGACAAGATTTTTGAACGACCAGGACGTTTGGCTGATTTCTCTCTTCTAGCAGCCGCAGATGCAATATTTCGTAGAGCCAGGTTGACAACTTCAGAATGCCGCAGTTTCCGTGAAGGCGGAAAAGGAACGATTTCAGAAATGCGATTTGTTGGCACTTTATTTTTTAATATCAATAGAGGCGGTAAAGAAGTTGAGTCATTAGGAAGTTCATTCAGAATGTTTTGAAAAATATGAAGATACTGATCCCAAGTTCTGTGATTCTGATGACAATAAAGACGACACAATTTATTGATTTCCTTCATCCATCTCTCTGAAGCGTTCGATTGAGGGTGAAAAAGTGAAATGAAAATTGGTTTAATTTTACGACGCTGTAGAGTACGAAGCCAAATTTTAGAACGAAACTGTGATCCATTATCTGATATAACCTTATCAACGTGACCAACTTCTTTAAGAAAATGTTTGATGAAAGCGTTAGATACTGAACGAGCTGTTGCTTTGCGTAAAGGTGTAAAACACACATATTTTGACGTCAACTCCACTGCTACGAAAATGTACGCAAAACCATTAGTAGATCGAACCACTGGACCAAACAAATCGACTGCAGCCATCTCCTTTAATTTCGCTGGAATGATGGGAAACAACGGTGCTCTGTGAGAAATCGTTGGAGGCTTAGCCATTTGACATAATTTGCATTTGGCAAGAACAGATCGAATACGTTTTTCCATATTACTGAAGTAACAATTTTCTCGTAATTTATGAAAGCATTTTCGGGGACCAAAGTGTGCATAACTGAGATGCGTATACCAAATCAATTTATTGACCCACTCATCAGGAATACAAACTAACCAAACGGAGTTGTCGACCGATTTTCGTTTAAAAAGAATGTCATTGCGAACTAAATAATGCTGTCTAATCGCCACGCTTTCCTTTCTCCTCCACTTCTCCTTAATGTCCTTCCAGATTGGATCCGTATTTTGCTCCTTAGCGATGTCCTGGAGCGAAGACGAAATAAAGTTCTCAAAAGCAACACCTTGAATATACATCAAACAAAAATTGTTTTCCTTGCAGTCCTCTTCAGCACTTTGTTTCAAACCCATAGGTGCACGTGATAAAGCATCGGCAACAATGTTTGAAGAACCCTGTATGTAAACAATACTAAAGTCAAATTCCTGTAGGTACAGCGCCCATCGTGACAATCTGCCATGAGTTAATTTCGTTGACATAAGAAATTCCAGAGCTCGATGATCGGTGTAAACCTTAGTATGTCTGCCAAACAAAAATGTGCGAAATTTTGTGAAAGCCCAAACAACCGCCAAAGCTTCAAGTTCAGTAATCGAATAATTCTTTTCTGATTTAGAAAGAACACGACTTCCAAATGCAATCGTCTTCTGTACTACAACGCCGTTTTCTTCTATCTCTTGAAATAAATGTGCACCTAGGCCCTTGTATGATGAGTCCGTTGCTAAACAAAATTCTTTAGATAAATCCGGATGTGAAAGAAGTGGAGCAGCAACTAAAGCATCACGAAGCTGTTCAAATTCTGACTGAGCTTCCTCATCCCAACACCAATTAGATTTCTTTCCAGATAGTTCACATAAACGAGGTGTGGCCAAATCGTCCAAACTAACAAAGCGTCTAGGAAAATTAGAGACACCAAGGAACTACGAACATCACGTTTTGCGGTAGGTACAGCATAATTACGAATAGCGTCTAGTTTCTCTGGATCAGGAAGAATACCTTCTGTAGAAATAATGTGACCGAGAAATTTCACATGAGAACGACCAAATTCAGATTGTTCTAAGTTCACTGTAATGCCAACTCTTGCAAAGATACGTAACAATGAGTCCAAAATTTTGTTGTGCTCACTCCAAGAATATTTAGCAATAAGAATATCGTCAACATATGAAGCAATATTGTCACGAAGAAAAACAGGTAAAATTTCGTTTAAACTACAATGAATGCTGCAATAGGTACAGTAAGTCCAATCGGTAATTTCCAAAGTCACTTTTGGGTAAAACAGTCATATCCGGTTATTGTTCACTTACTGTCTAGATAGATTGATAGTCGAAGAGTTGGTTTGACAGATGCAAAGAATAGTAAAAGAGTAGGCAGCGGTACAGAAAACTAAAAGAGAAATAGCACCACTACAGCTCGGGGCCCTATGCTCGCTACGGCACATATTCACTTAGAGTAGTGAATCCCCTGAGGACATTAATAGCCGCATATAATTTCCAGTTTGTGACTTAGTGGCAACTTTGGCGGAAGGGCGTACATAAATTGATCTAGCCATGAACATGGATGTATGTCGTTCTTCGAATTGCGAAATATCTTAATCTTCCGAACAGTTAAGAAGTGTTTATAGTCAATGTTTGCACCTCGTGGCGACAAAGACCTACCGCGTCTGTCCCAGTCCCAATGTCGATTATTGTTAAATTCGCGCGCCTGGCGCTCTCTTGTTGCTTCTCGTAAATGAAATAAATTACTTTCTTCAAACCCCTCTGCTGTCTGTGATTCGAAATTTCTTCTGCTGTCTTTTCCTACAATTTCGCCTTCGATCTGCTTGACTTGCTTCCGTAATGCCTCAAATTCCTTTTTCACGCGTTCATTAAATTTTCCCTGATTTTCAACATGCTTATTTATGTTCTGGTATTCTTCGGTTTCTGCAAATGGCAATGGGGCTGTATCATCTGAATCTCTGTCCCCATGTAAACTAAGATTTGTCAATTTATCTGAAATTTCCTCAACTCTTTCCGATAAGTCACCTATTTTTTCTTTCTGTTTATTTACGTCTTCCGTAAGTATCGCGACTCGGGTTTCAGTATTGTCACATTTGGTAGTTAAGTGTTCACACTGTTGCGTTAAGTTATTTATTCTGTCATTTGGTACGGATTCCTCGATTCTTTCAAATATTTCTTTCTTATCGTTTGTACGTTGTAAATTTAACTCTGAAAATTTTTGTACTATCACGCGATCTCTTTCTTCCTGTTCTCTATCCTGTTCCCTTTGTCTGATTTCTACTGCAATTAATCTATTATTGTGAGCATTCAAAATCGGTTGCACTTCTTCTCTGATTTCTTTCTTTAATTCATCTTTCATATTTTTGAAACATGTTCCTATTCGTGAATCTATCCGAGTTTCCATTGTTCCCATCCGTGTTTCCATTGTTCCTATCTCTGTTTTAATTGTTCCCATCTGTGATCCCAGTGAGTCTAACTTTGTTCCCATATCAGTTTTAATAGTTCCTAATTGTTTTCCCATATCTGTTTTTAATTCAGATCGTAACTGTGATCCCACATTTAATATAGCACTCATCAACTGCTCCATAGTAACTGTTTCAAAATTCTTTTCACCCCTCACATTTCCCACAAAACCAGCTTCCTTCTGCATGGCTGTAAAGCTATCTGTGTTCGATACTATTCCAGAATCTTCTATCGTTAATCTCGGATTCTGTGGATTATCTGATTGCGAAAAATTTTGAAATGGTTCCGGACTATTTTCCCGACTTATTACATTGTTTTCCACTTCATTATCCACCATACCGTTTTCCTCTGTTGGCGAGTTCGCCATGTCAACAATTTCGTTATTCTCACTATTCATCATTTTTGCCTTTTTCATAGATCGCGTAATCATTTACAAAATACACAAAAAATTCGTCACTGTTCGAAAATTACACACAATGCCTCCTTATCTCCAACAATACTATTCACATGAAATGTCTCCCTCAGACACGATCAATCGAACAATTGAAATAATTGCACTAATTTGTCAAACGCGTGTACAAGGCAATAAAAATTAAATTTTGAAAAATACCATTAGAAGAATGCCAATTACCAAATCTACACATGCAAAATAGACTACAATTAATAAACTACAAATCACTACAACAATACTACAGTCTACAATTTTCACAATCAGAAGAATCCAAGGGACGATCCGAAGCAGCGGTCGCCACGTGCATGGGGGCTTATTTAAATAAATTTGAAAATACTTTTTAATTTTAGTATGTCCGATTACGTAAGTCTCGTAAACGGTTGGCCCTGACTAGTATTATTACGCTATCTGACTGCAAAGAACAATGTAAGAAAATTTCCGTAAACACAGTTAATTAATTAAGTCCCCAGCAACTAAAAAAAAGAAAACCAACAAGACCAATAAGCACAAAAGTAACTGTTCTGTATGTGGCAGTGTGACTCAACGCCCACATCTGGCACGGTTCTCTTCCAACAAGACAAGAATTTTTAAATACCAACTATACTGACGTGACAAAGAAATTTAGAAAAACTACAATTACGCAAAAAAAATCACAATTACAGTCTAATCCAAGAACACAAGCCAGATGCTTTGTTGACTGAACCTGTAGTGACACATTATTTCAGATACACAACTAATAAAGAAACATTATAAATTTTACCTTCATATATATTGACGAAATGCACTCATTACAATAACATCTGCTATCTCTCCCATCAAATAACTGCATAAGACATGGAACAACACTCTTTACTACAACATCTTGCTCCAACTTCACGACAACCACGAGCTCTGCCCACGCACACACTGCTACGAGCTCTCGACAAAACTGTCCTCTACGATCTCTTCACAAGCACTGACTGCCACGAACTCTCAACAACCACTGACTTCTACAATCTCATAACAAGCACTGACTGTTACGAACTCTAAACAGGCACTGTCCTCTCCGATCTCTTAACAACCACTGACTGCTACGAACTCTTAACACGCACTGTGGAGGCGGCTTAATAGTACTCTTTGGCGCACTCTCTGGCGCAGTGGCACAGTGTAGCCACCTTTCACGTTAGAATATAACGTAGACCAGACGCACGTGGAGCCCGGTTTTACTTTCCTGCATGGTAGTGTGGACAGTACCCGACCGTCATTGATATTAAATCACGTGCTGATGTGTCAACGTACACTACTCTTTATCAGTAATATTTTACTGTGAGGAACTATGTACAGAATAAAAACAGCGTGTTGTACAGACTTCCACACAGTTCTGTGCATTAGTTCAAGGTGTAGAGGCTGCAGGGAATAAATCACTGAGCTGAGTATTGTAGTGTTAATCAGGGGGAATTACCCTTCCTCAAATACGCCGTGGGTACTTCATTCCCTAGTCCTTGCCCAAATCAGGTTTTACGGAAACTGCAATGACTGTTTGTACACTCCTGGAAACTGAAATAAGAACACCGTGAATTCATTGTCCCAGGAAGGGGAAACTTTATTGACACATTCCTGGGGTCAGATAAATCACATGATCACACTGACAGAACCACAGGCACATAGACACAGGCAACAGAGCATGCACAATGTCGGCACTAGTACAGTGTATATCCACCTTTCGCAGCAATGCAGGCTGCTATTCTCCCATGGAGACGATCGTAGAGATGCTGGATGTAGTCCTGTGGAACGGCTTGCCATGCCATTTCCACCTGGCGCCTCAGTTGGACCAGCGTTCGTGCTGGACGTGCAGACCGCGTGAGACGACGCTTCATCCAGTCCCAAACATGCTCAATGGGGGACAGATCCGGAGATCTTGCTGGCCAGGGTAGTTGACTTACACCTTCTAGAGCACGTTGGGTGGCACGGGATACATGCGGACGTGCATTGTCCTGTTGGAACAGCAAGTTCCCTTGCCGGTCTAGGAATGGTAGAACGATGGGTTCGATGACGGTTTGGATATACCGTGCACTATTCAGTGTCCCCTCGACGATCACCAGTGGTGTACGGCCAGTGTAGGAGATCGCTCCCCACACCATGATGCCGGGTGTTGGCCCTGTGTGCCTCAGTCGTATGCAGTCCTGATTGTGGCGCTCACCTGCACGGCGCCAAACACGCATACGACCATCATTGGCACCAAGGCAGAAGCGACTCTCATCGCTGAAGACGACACATCTCCATTCGTCCCTCCATTCACGCCTGTCGCGACACCACTGGAGGCGGGCTGCACGATGTTGGGGCGTGAGCGGAAGACGGCCTAAAGGTGTGCGGGACCGTAGCCCAGCTTCATGGAGACGGTTGCGAATGGTCCTCGCCGATACCCCAGGAGCAACAGTGTCCCTAATTTGCTGGGAAGTGGCGGTGCGGTCCCCTACGGCACTGCGTAGGATCCTACGGTCTTGGCGTGCATCCGTGCGTCGCTGCGGTCCGGTCTCAGGTCGACGGGCACGTGCACCTTCCGCCGACCACTGGCGACAACATCGATGTACTGTGGAGACCTCACGCCCCACGTGTTGAGCAATTCGGCGGTACGTCCACCCGGCCTCCCGCATGCCCACTATACGCCCTCGCTCAAAGTCCGTCAACTGCACATACGGTTCACGTCCACGCTGTCGCGGCATGCTACCAGTGTTAAAGACTGCGATGGAGCTCCGTATGCCACGGCAAACTGGCTGACACTGACGGCGGCGGTGCACAAATGCTGCGCAGCTAGCGCCATTCGACGGCCAACACCGCGGTTCCTGGTGTGTCCGCTGTGCCGTGCGTGTGATCATTGCTTGTACAGCCCTGTCGCAGTGTCCGGAGCAAGTATGGTGGGTCTGACACATCGGTGTCAATGTGTTCTTTTTTCCATTTCCAGGAGTGTATTTCCTATCATCAGTGTTTAGACTATTTTGAAGCCGTCCTCCTTCTCCTGCGCCAGCCTCTTCTTCACGGAACAGCATTTACACCCAAAATCTTCTCTTATTTGTTGGATATATTGCAGTCTCTGTTTCTCGTTGCATTTTTCGCCATCTACGGATGTCTCTAGTACCAGAACAGTGATTCCCTGATGTCTTGACACATGTCCTGTTGATCTAGTCAGAGTTTTCCACGTATTCCTTTCCTTGCTGATTCTTCGGAGAATTTTAGTACTTCCATCATCAATCCATTAACTTCCAGAGCCCTTCCGTTAACACCACACTCAAATTCTTGAATTCTGTACTTTTCTGGTTTACCTACAATTCATGATGCCCATCCATGCAATGCATGCTACAAACGTACATCTCCAGCAATTTCTTCAAGTTATGGCCTTTATTTCATACAGAAGTTCTTTTAGTATGTGCTAGTGAGTTTCCCAGTCCCTATATCTTCCTTGCTTCGTCATCATGCGTTATTTTCTTCCCGTGGTAACAAATTACATTGTCTTCGTCCACTAGGTGGACTCCACTCTAGATATTCAGTTTATCACTGAAATTATTACTACTAATCCTCCTCACTTTCTTCGGTTTGCTCGCTGCACGTATCCTTTTTATTTATCAGGTTCCGTGGGACCACACTATAGCGAGACAGCGTAAGAAGATTTCTGATAGACTGCAGCAGTGTTGCCAGATTTCAGCTACGAAGAGCTGGGATTAAGGGAGAAAACAGCAGCCTTCTATGGAGGCATAATCACAGAGACTTTTACAAAATCGCGCTACGTTATTGGTTACGGCAGCCGCGCGAAGCTGCCGCTTCCAGCCCGATGCCACTGTCATGGATCAACGTATGCCGGCTCAACTATAGCAATAGTTTCTTGGTCGCGGAGTGAGTAAATACGTACTTAAAGAATTCTGATTATAAAATTTAGAAACAAGGAATTAAATAATTAATGAAACAGGGGAGACGGGAACTATCGAATAAATAGTAATAGTTCACAACCACGTTTAGGCACTCGTGTACAAAATAAGAGTGTGTCACAGGGAAACCTTTCAACTTGGACTAAATACTTGGGGCCTATCACTCAACTTTTTCTTTTCTTTTGTCTGCTTGAAACTTGTTGAAAATGACACCTGCTTAATAGTTCACACCCTTCTGCGCAATGCTTAAGAAAGCATTAGCCAAGTGTGTATCATTTCCCCATCTACTGTGCAATGAACTAATGCTGTAGTTTCTTCTGAATAAGTTGGTATTGTCAATGACAGATTCAGTGATGGAATGTATGTACTGGGATGGCAGAATTAAATTTCCGAAACAACTTAACGTCCTACATGAAGTTTGCAGTTAGTATGACCACTCTTCTCTGGGCTAAGAATATTCTTGGTGAATACACAGAGGCATCCCAAAATATAAAACCATGCCCGATAATAGAGCAAAAATAAGTCAATGAACTAGGTTTCCCGTTTAACCGTCTGACAAAGGACATCATTCTTATAGTGAAGACACCGAGATTCATTTTCTCCACAGCATCTTGTACGTGATACATAAGGCCGTCCATCAACCCTCAGTTCTAAGAATTTAGGATGGTCGATTTCAGTGACTGTCTGACTAGCTTAGGGTATCAAAAATGCGCTTTTACACTAGGCAGATGTCAGAACCTATGCATTTCGTTTTGCTGAAGTTACGCCTTAACTTGTTCTCTGAAAGCCACCTCCTGATTTAACTAACCACACTATTAGCAGATCATTTGTATTATTCT
Organism: Schistocerca piceifrons; assembly: GCF_021461385.2. Taxonomy (NCBI): domain Eukaryota; kingdom Metazoa; phylum Arthropoda; class Insecta; order Orthoptera; family Acrididae; genus Schistocerca; species Schistocerca piceifrons. The sequence continues at coordinate 599,059,851 of NC_060141.1, read as the reverse complement.
ATTGTTTAAATGATTATATAGTGCCTGCATCTGTGTTGTACGACGGTCGTTCAATAAGTAATGCTGTACATTTTTTCCTGAAAGCAAGCTGGTTATATTCAGGATTCCAATTCGCCATATTAATCCCCACTCCTTTGGCTACCAAACCCTATTTTTCAACATAATACCTGTTCAATGCGACGGCCTTACGCCATCTTACCGGGAGGGCTTACGTGCCTCATGCTGCCACTCTAGAGGACGACGTCGGAGCCAGCGTCATGCTTTATCAATAATCTCCCTATCAACATCCACTTGATGATTGAAGGTAAGTGCTTCCTTCATTTGACAAAATAGATGGAAAACGAAAGGTGCGTGATCTGGGCTGTAGGGTGGTTGAGGAAGATCAGTCTAATGAAGTAGTGCGAGCTCCTCTTGGGTGCCCAGACTTGCGTGAGGCATTTTGCTGTCATGGAAAAGGAGACGTTTTTAGCATTTCTGTGGCGACAATTACGTTCAAGTCCTTTCTTCGATTTCCTGAGGGTAGGAAATCTGTGTGCGGCCGGCCGGCACCCGGAAGATAGGACAGGTTTGTGTGATCTTGTTTCGATAATGACAGACACCTCACCCAACGACTCACTGTCCTTTTGTTCACTGCCAGGTCTCCGTAGACATTCTGCAAGCACCTATGAACATCGACAATGCAATGGTTTTCCGCAACAAGAAACTCTGTGACAGCTCTGTGCTTGGAACGCACCTATCTTAAAAACGTCAGTTTGAAGGCTACGTGTAGGGTCGCCACCTCACGGAACTTCAGAACACTTTTGTGACTGAAGCGGGAATATCCCACGATGTCCCACAACAAATTCCGCGTTTTTTCAACCGAAAGTGGCCGAGAAAAAAAGGTGCTGCACCACTTACTCAACGTCCCTTGTAGTGTCGTGCAATATCATTTGACCATTTTCGAGTACTCTGATAAATGGAAACAACAGTAATTCGGTGTATTAATAATCAATTAATAATACACACACTAACAAATGAAATCATAAGCAGTGCTAGAATTAATTAAAACTTACTGCACAAATATTCCTACCGATGGTGCGTTACGTCACACTAGTCTCTGCTCATCTTGCATTTTGAAGTCGTCCACTGTCATTGTACTTGTGACTGTAAATGCCGCAGTCGTCATAAAACCATCAACACTAGTGTTATAACTTCATTTGTACACTGTGTGGTTCTTTTGCGGATACAAGAGTGAGGAACAGATGCCGTTCATTTAGAATTCAGATATTAATTTATTCTACATCTAATATCAAATAATAAAAATAATACATAACATTGTTCCCGTAGCTGTAGCGTCAGTTGCTAGCAGTAGATTTGAATGTAGAAATATATACTGATACGAAAGATTTGTAAATATGTTACCTTTCAATACAATGTCTATTCAAAAGATGTCAAGCCCTTGCTCGTACGAAAGTCTGTAAAAGTTTTTGAAGTGGCAAATACAAAAAAAAGGGCACTGAGCATGAATTTTCGAACTTAAGTGTACCCGCCACTGTAGCTCCGGAGAGCAGATGCTTGCATCTCATTGGCAGCGGAGTAATCGTTCTTGGCAGGGCCCTCGTGCCGCTGTAGCGTCTGTACGAAACGCAGAGGCGTAACTGGCGGCGAGCGTACTTGGAACTGCGGCTGACCGGATAGCGGACAATGCACCCAGAATCCTTAATAGGAGTGCACGTCATGAATTTAAAATTCTACGTATTTTCGTGTACTGTCACACTAGACTCACACGTTGTGATTGCACAGAGGTCATTGTTGGCATGCCTCTATGGAAAATGTTGCTACAAAGAGCTTCTCCCAAACGACACAGCAAATACACAGAGATAATGTAGGCCTACTAGACTTACAGAGATGAAGTGCAAAGATGTCATGAACAGTTTTTATTGTTACTTGACAATTTTTTCAAAACTTTCCCGTAAACAGAATACAAAAACCCTTTAAAACAAAATAATTAATCAACACTGAGATGTGAAATGCGTTTTAGTACCAGTCACTAGTTAACTATCTTCATTTACTTTTTCATCTGAATTTGCGTGGTATATACAGGATGTAAATTTTCAGTTGACAAACCAGAATAACTCTAAAAATAAGCTTCACACGAAAAAATGTGTAGAATCCGAAGTTGATTATTTACGACTGGGACCCAAATATTAATTTTTTCCGCAGATTCGGATAAGTTTTGTTTGTTTCGGGGTCAACATTTGTAAGACTCTAATTCCTCTCCCCCAAGCGTCACCATATGGGGAGAGGGGGAGAGTTTTAGTTCTAGCGAATCAAAATTTACGAAGTAAATAAGTATTTTTTGTTTATCCGTAACCATTTTCCATGGGACTTTACATCTACGGTCATCAGTCCCCTAGAACTTAACAACTACTTAAACCTAACTAACTTAAGGACATCACACAACACCCAGTCATCGCGAGGCAGAGAAAATCCCTGACCCCGCCGGGAATCGAACCCGGGAACCCGGGCGCGATTTCTTAGTCCGCCAAACCTCTCCTTATGCGCATCCTGAACAGCACCGTCGGCTTCATATTTATCCAGAATACGATAAATTGTTGAACTGTTGGTGGCTGAATTCCGTACACCTTACGCAATTGGCGTTCTAGCTGCATGAATGTTTCGTACTTCCAATTCCACTTCAATACGGCCTTGCGTTCCTCAGACGACATCTTACTTCATTCGTTGCTGCACTGTCATCTGGGAAAAACACGCGCCAAGATCTGTTGTGGAAACAACTGACTACCCTACAGCGCAAAACTACAATGATATGCCATTTTGCTCCGAAGGCATTAACTATAAAAGAGTGACTACATTTTTTTTATCCCTCTGACAGTATGAAGAAATTTGAGCGCACTCGGACGAGCTGCCAGTCCTCAAGCGTGCAAAGAACCTCTGTAGCCGACAGAGTGACAGATTGGCCTCAGGTCAGTGCCACTCAGTTGACCAGACTTTCATTTAGGGGCCGGCCGGAGTGGCCGAGCGGTTCTAGGCGCTACAGTCTGGAACCGCGCGACCGCTACGGTCGCAGGTTCGAGTCCTGCCTCGGGCATGGATGTGTGTGACGTCTTTAGGTTGTTAGGTTTAAGTAGTTCTAAGTTCTAGGGGACTGATGACCTCAACAGTTAAGTCCCATAAAGCTCAGAGTCATTTGAATCTTTTTTTTTTCATTTAGAGCTGCCGCAACTGGACTCTAGCCACCTCAACAAGCAGCATGCACAAGACCTCCTGTGGCACGAGTTCTCCCCGACTCGAAGGTGGAAAGAGGTGAAATGCTGTTTTTAGGAAAGTCCAGGAAACGCACTGTTGCGCTCAAAACGTAGGAGGCCATGAGTCGTTCAACTTTTGGCTTTCGATTCTTCGAAAGATGAAACCGTACGCCTTAGAGCAGCTCGCCCGTCTCCGCACGCATGAAAAGTGATTAAGAATAATAGTACACAGCAAACCGGCATCGAACCGGTGACTTCTACGAGAAGTACATGTCGTTACAGAACAGAAACACCTGTAACACGGTCGCCAGCACCCCAAAGCCACCAGGTTGCAACACGTGCTAGTGGAATAATGTGTTCTTGTTACGTAATAAAGTAACTTATTTGTTTCGGATCAACACCAGAAAGGATAGTCAAAGAAGAAATGAGGATAGAACCGGACCAAAAAAAAAAAAAAAATTGCTCTGAGCACTATGGGAGTTAACATTTGTGGTCATCAGTCCCCTAGAACTTAGAACTACTTAAACCTAACTAACCTAATGACAACACACACATTCATGCCATAGGCACGATTCGAACCTGCGACCGTAGCAGTCGCGCGGTTCCGGACTGAGCGCCTAGAACCGCTAGACCACCGCGGCCGGCGATAGAACCGGACAGTGAATGCCTGAAGAAACAGGCTAGAAGATTGGCAACCGACGGTGTAGAAATAGGATACGCCAATCGCAGTTTGTGTTTCAAAAGGACCACTCTACTGAGTCAGCTATTTAGACATTGCACAACACAATTAAAGGATTTTTTTTTCGAAACCCCGTAATCCCCACCCACTGCTACGCCTAAGTTTGAAATTTTGCTCAGAAGTACGCACAAACTTCCTCTGCAATGGTGTAAGAGCGTGACACCCTGCTACTTCACGCTCTTGCTCGACGAAGCTTCAAACAGCAAGGTGTCGACACAGCTCAAAATTTCATCCCAATCCTGCCCAATACCACCATGGACGTGTCACACGTTGGCACACGTTGGGAAGGTCGTCACATTTCCTCTTACCCACATATCATCCCTTATTTTGACACCTCTGCGATGCAGGTTAGATCCGCGACGCCCAACTTTGAAATCACGCGGTTTCTTATGAATGGCCGAAGAAAAGATTCCAGGCACTCCGCCGCTATGAATCAGCACGAAAAAGCTGCAGGGGATGGCCTAAAGTGCTTAATTAAAACCACCTTTCCTCTGCTGCCTTGATACCCACATACTTCGTGGTCGAAAACGAGCAATAGAGAAACATTGTTCGCAACCTTTGACACTGTTGACACCTTCGAACGTTTCGACCCTTCTCCAAGGACTTGGTGGGGCTGCATCCCCATCGGAAGTGATCACACCAGCCTGGAGCGCAGCTGCGTCAGTCATAAGGAAAACACTTGATTTCAAAACTGAACGTCTGATCTACATTGCAGACGCGTCAAAAGAAGGGGTGTAATGTGAGCCGTAGGGGGCGTGACATGAGAATAATGTGACACATCCACCGTGATTTGATTGGGTTGATAATAATATTGTATTGGAATTCTTGAGTTTTTATGAATAATGTAGTTCAATTATAAGAAAGGACACCACATCATTTCCATGGGAAAAATTACAATGGTATTCCAATTCTATTTGAATCAGGGGGCAGAATTATACCTGTTTCAAATGATACAGTGTTGCGAAGGTGAGCAAAGTATCTACAACAGAGAGAATAGTAAAAGGTTTTATTGTGAACGTTAGTGACTGGTTTTGTACATATGCACTAGTTTTAAACTTTGAAAAAACTGCCTTCCAGTTTTGTACTGTCAAAAATCTCACTTCCTATTAATCTAACACACCAACAAGAAATAATAAATGGTAGTAAGTTCAGAGTCCTTAAGTGTGCATTTTGATGAAAAATTAAACTGGAAGAATCGTAAAGCGGACCCACTAATACGTATAGGCTCGTCTGTTTCTTTCTAAGAATCATACGCATACACAATTCGTTATCATATTTTGCATACTTTCATTAACTGATGTGCGGTAAAATCTATTCTGGTAGCCGGCCGGAGTGGCCGAGCGGTTCTAGGCGCTTCAGTCTGGAACCGCGCGACCGCTACTGGCGCAGGTTCGAATCCTGCCTCGGGCATGGATGTGTGTGATGTCCTTATGTTAGTTAGCTTTTAGTAGTTCTAAGTTCTAGGGGACTGATGACCTTAGAAGTTAAGTCCCATAGTGCTCAGAGCCAATTGAACCATCTGGTGTGGTAACTTGTCTCTTGGTTAGATAGCATTCATTGCACAAAAGAAAGTAATCAGGATTACTTGAGGGGTTCACAGACGAAGATTATGCGGGTATCTCTCTAAGTGCCTGGTAAGATTAACCACAGCCTCACAGTACGTTTATACGCGTATTAAATTTGTGATCAGCAATCCATCCGAGTTTCAGAGTAGAGGACATATCTCCAACACTAGACTAATCTGCGTTACCCATTATAGACTCTAGCTTTGGCACAGCAAGAAGTGAAATATGCAGCTATAAAACTCTTTGACAACCTAGACATGAAAATAATATGCCTGAGAGGCAGCATAAGTGTTTTAAAATGTAAATTAAAGATATCTCTCTCCACCAACCATTTTTGTAGCATAGAGGAATCCTTTAACTGAAATAGAGATTTAGAGATTAAACAAGACAATGTCAATGCTCGGCTCTCAGAAATATAAGTACTTCTTTTATCTTTCTCGTAGGTATCTGTATGTATATGTTCTACGTTTACGTATTCCACAACGTAACATTTACCGTGAATATGACATAGGTTACAAGTAGTTAACTAACTAATTAGCCTCCACCGAAGATGGGGAGAATAGAAATTAGCGCTCAGATCAGCACGAAATACGATGACGTTCTGCTGCCAAAATATTGCGTACGTCTGCCACGGTACTCCGGATGTTAGGTCCGAGAACTGTTTATCCAACTAAAAGTTGGTCAGGTGGGATAACAGCTGATCCTTTCGAATGTCAAATGGCTGTAGAACTAGCTAAATTAGTAAATCAACAAACTGATTGAAAGCCTCGGTTGTAGGGATGGCGGTTACCGCACTTAGAACTTGTTTTCGATTACATCGTATTCTTTTTTTCGCGCCAGTTTAACCTCAGTATTAAAACCGCTCAAAATAACCTGTTTCTGAAATAACCAATTTTCGATTTTTTCATTTCTGTAATTTCTTGTAATAAACGAAGATGTCGAGGAAGGATTGAAAAATCTTTACTCCATGAGTTTCAAGGTACATAGAATCAAAATATTAAGGTAAATTGGCGAATGATGGATAACTTAATCAGTCCACCGATTGCTTCTTTTCTCGAAAAGTGATACGTATGCAATACTAGAAAATAATCATCACGATTCTCCTACTGACTTATTTTTTGCTCAAAAATCTTATTGTAATTGGAGATCTTACCAGTATTTGGGCATTACGAAAAGTCAGTGCTAAGAGGAGAAAACCGAGGTTGAAAAACTCAGTCTTTCGTGTTCATTTTTCCGTTTTCAAGTGCTACAATCAGACAGGGCGTATTACGTAGACAAAGTCAGCTAATCCGCTACTTGCTATTTTAATTTTATTCTATGAACGAATTATACAACGGGAGATCCCCACTTCGTCCACACCAGCAACGCGGTAAAGTTCCCGCTCCTTCCGCCTCAAGTGATCAATCGGAACAACGACCTTTTAAAGTTGTGACGTAACGTCTTGCTCAGTGAACAGCAATAACAAAACACAAGCGCCTCCACACAGGTACGTCAAGCGTAACAGTAGACACGGAAGGATGCCACTGCAACCGTGGCAGAAACGTTGGTTTGTTAACTACTGTTCTTTTTTACATTAAGACGCGGTACGATACTCAAAAAACTTTTGTGCCAATTGACTCTGACAGCGGAAACCTACGCAATCATATGAATGAATTGTTTTTTTTTATTTTCTTAATGTTACCATAATTTTCTTTCTCTTTTATTATCCCATAGAAATGGAAGACAAATCTTTAATCTTTGAAGCAAATGAAGCTTTGCGCTCCAAGTCACTTCGCAAAAACATTTCCAGCCAACGGTTGGTGCCATTCTGCAATACTACGGATGTTCAGCTACGACAGCGGAAACTACTGTATATAGCAGCTGGGAGGGAAAGTGCCGGCCACGGTGGCCGTGCAGTTCTGGCGCTGCAGTCCGGAACCGCGAGGCTGCTACGGTCGCAGGTTCGAATCCTGCCTCGGGCATGGGTGTGTGTGATGTCCTTAGGTTAGTTAGGTTTAAGTAGTTCTAAGTTCTAGGGGACTTAATGACCTAAGATGTATAGTCCCATAGTGCTCAGAGTCATTTGAACCATTTTTTGGAGGGAAAGTCTTGAATAGCGTACGTACGCGTGTACCTCAAACCACGACACACGACAACAAGAATGCTACTGTCTGAGCAATGTGGTCCCAACTAGCACTGATAGCTTATCCCATTTTCAATAATAATGCAATATTTAAAAAATGGCTCTGAGCACTATGGGACTCAACTGCTGTGGTTATCAGTCCCCTAGAACTTAGAACTACTTAAACCTAACTAACCTAAGGACATCACACACATCCATGCCCGAGGCAGGATTCGAACCTGCGACCGTAGCAGTCCCACGGTTCCGGACTGCGCGCCTAGAACCGCGAGACCACCGCGGCCGGCAATGCAATATTTAAAACCAATGCAAATTTTACTTATAAAAATTTCCCTTTTGTTAAATATGTTTACTTCAAAACGAAAAATTTTCGCACTACTGCTATGGCTAATTGATATTTCGGATTTTTTTACTCGGTTATTAGCAAAAAATAGAAAACACCCCTTATAACCGAGAAAAAAGAAATACCGAAAAATACCAGTTACTTGGAAATATTTTCCCATCCGTATTGTGTGGAGACGTCATTTGGCTCCCCACCATCAGGGCGACGATGAGACCAGTAGTCTCTGGTCTGTCTACCAGGTGTTCGGACAGAAGTCGAGAGGCGGCTTCTGCTGGCTACCAGACTCCCCCCCCCGAACCGCGCCTCCCTGACCAGTTGACGCAGGCAGCTCACGTCGTGTCGGCTAATCAGGGGGACCTTCGATCCACTGTCAGATCCAATTACCTCACACTCCATCATCCACAGGCGGACCGCTGGTTTGCCGATAAACCGTAATGAAAGATGGATAGGGGGAGAGAGGCGCTGTCCTTTCAATTCTGCAGTAACCCCGGAAAAGGATCACTGGACTGAATGTGTGTGTGTGTGTGTGTGTGTTTGTGAGTGTGTCGGAGGATGTGGGAGGAGGCGCTTAGGGGAAAGGAACCCGTGGGACTGTCGTGGTGAAGCACACGTCTCCTGCCCCTCCCCCTCTCCCCCCCTCTACTTGTTCGGTCGGTCCTCAAAGGCTGCTTTCTCACGTACTGTTTCCTGCACTCTTCCATTTTTTAAATGTTGTAGCACTTGAGCAGTAAGTCATCAGTTTATTTAGCTCACGTTCCAAGACCGAATTTATTAGAAACCCTAACAAAGGCCATCTGCACCTGTACTCGATAATTCTACTCAGATCTCAATCAATTACAGTCAGTTACATGTGGGAGTTATAACGTAGTATAAAGAGCATTACAGAATATAGGAAAGTAGTGAGCTGCCATGAGAAAAATCACCCGGAGAACGACGTTGCGCTCAATTTTGAATTCTTTTTTCGAAATTGCATGCCTGTGGAGCATAAGAAGAAGGAGCGATATTAGTGAGAAGGGAAGGCAAGCCGATGGATTTATGCACAATGTAAGATGCTAGGTATGGAACAAGAATATAGCACCAAAGAGCAAGCAGATGTACCGAGTGTGTAATGCTCCAGTACTGACGTATGCCCCAGAAGCGTGGGCAGCGTAGAAAAGGCCGCATACAAGCTAGCGAGAAGAAATTTCAGGGAAGCACAATAGGACTTACTGGAACAGAGGGAGTAAAGAATGAGACGCTGAAAGAAACTCATACAAGAGAACAGACAATATTAAGGTGGTTTGCGCATGTTAAAAGAATGAGAGTTATCAGGATGTCGAGAGAGATTCAAGTGAGAAAAGGAGGCAAGAGACCTAGAGGAAGACTGAGAGACTGATGGGTCGCCTGAGTGAAGGGATGTGTAAAGCAGAGGGGAGAAAATTTGCACAGAGTGGAGGGGGGAGGCGTAGTGGGAGGACAGGAAAAGATGGAGGGGTTTATGTTCTAAGCAGACCCAGGTAAAAACTGACAACAGTGAAACATGGTGATGAGGTTGACGGTGATGATGATAACGACGTATACATGAATGAGATAGGAAAAATAAAACAAGCATAATGTTAGTAGATCAACTTTAAATCAAGCATTCTCGAGCCATAAATAGTGTTTCTTTCGGACTGCCATGTAAGTAATATACTAGAATAATGTTTTTACCCTTTTCCCTTGCTATCTATCAATGGGAATGCCTCTTGTTCTGAGCGCAGGAAGTTCATATTCCTCATGTCGCATGACGACGCTATCTTAAGAAACTTTTATCTCTTTTGTGATACCGAGCAAGGCGGCGCCGTGGTTAGCACACTTGACTCGCTATCGGGGGAGGGGGGAGACGATGGTTCAAATCCCCGTTGTGCAATCCATATTTAAATTTTCCTAGCCTGCCCCATCCTTTCGTAATCCAAGTTTGTGCTCCTCCAATGACAGTGCTGTCGACGAGACGATAAACTCTAATCTTCTTTTTCTTCCTTCTTTCCTGACATGTATACACCATTAATACAGCCACAGATGACTGCCGAACATTATCGCTATTTTGTTTGTTCTCTCAGTATGTAGTACAGAAAATATTTCTCAGTATTATTTGATCTAATGAGACGCGTATATCGCTTTATAGGATGTTTAGAGTAAGCAATGTAGCGTGATTACGGCCTTATTTGCGTAGTTCACAGGTGTCATTGGTGCCTTTCATTACTACCATGGGCCCCATGGCAGCAGCGGTGCACGTTTCCCACAGTATAAAACTACGCCCAGCAGTTTTGCGTCTTAGCCGTGGTGGAAGTTGCAACAACCGTTTGCGTGGATGACGGGTTATTCGGACACACTGAAAATACCTCTCTAATTATTTTTATTAAACACTGACCCACCGAAATTTCCCTTCAAAGACAACTCAGACTTAACGTATTCGTTTATTACCTACAATATACAAGCCCAAAGCAATCTGATTGCTATACATTGACAATATGACTTTCAATAATTATCACAAAAGAAAGCAAAAAATACTAACAACAATAAAAATCCAAAAAATATGAAATTAAAGAAATATGAAACTACCTCCAACTCTTGTTAATTGCCTAAACTCATATCAATCACGAATCTCAACAGTGCTAATCCCATTCTTTTTAATAAGTCACTTACAGAAAATCTTCATAACACGAAGTAAGACAATTACAGCAAGTGGCAACTACAGCCAGCCAAATAAAAATATACTATCTACTACAGACTCTAACTACTAGGAGCCACATGGTTAGAGAAAGAATAATTTTGTTGAAGAGCGAACAATGTATTTAGAAAATTTTACCTTATTCATTTGACATTCAGTTCCAAAAATTATATAGTTGCCGATAATTCCACTGCCCAAACATTATCAACCAAAGATCCATCATCATTCATTTCCTTGCGTATTTTCTTATAAAAGTATCATTTCATCTCACTTTAAAATGCATGTCCTACCAACGCAGAGTCTCCACTAAGGATATCATGTCCATACACTTCCCTATCGACTCGCTAACTGCCTGTCGGTCCAACCACAGAATCTTTTGCCGAGGGCGTAGAGTGCTGTCAGCGATAGTAAGACAGTCTATAGCGCTGCGCCATTAAAGTTGCTACAGCACGAATATGACGTGCTACAAACGCGAAATTTAACCGACAGGAAGAAGATGCTGTGATACGCAAATGATCAGCTTTCCAGAGCATTCACACAAGGTTGGCGCCGGTGGCGACACCTACAACGTGCTGACATGAGGAAAGTTTCCAGTCGATTTCTCATACACACACAGAACAGTTGACTGGCGATGCCTGGTGAAACGTTGTTGTGATGCCTCGTGTAAGGAGGACAAATGCGTACCATCACGTTTCCGACTTTGATAAAGGTCGGATTGTAGCCTTTCGCGACTGCGGTTTATAGTATCGTGACATTGCTGCTCGCGTTGGTCGAGATCCAATGACTGTTTGCAGAATATGGAATCTGTGGGTTCAGGAGGGTAATACGGAATGCCGTGCTAGATCCCAACGGCCTCATATCACTAACAGTCGAGATGACAGGCATCTTATCCGCATGGCTGTAACGGATCGTGCAGCCACGTCTCGGTCGCTGAGTCAACAGATGGGGACGTTTGCAAGACAACAACCATCTGCACGAACAGTTCGACGACGTCTGCAGCAGCATGGACTATCAGCTCGGATACCATGGCAGCGGTTACCCTAGACGCTGCATCACAGACAGGAGCGCCTGCGATGGTGTACTCAACAACGAACCTGGTTGCACGAATGGCAGAACGTCATTTTTTTTCGGATGAATCCAGGTTCTGTTTACAGCATTATGATGGTGGCATCCGTGTTTGGCGACATCGCGGTGAGTGCACATTGGAAGCGTGTATTCGTCATCGCCATACTGGCGTATCACCCGGCCTGATGGTATGCGTGCCATTGGTTACACGTCTCGGTCAACTCTTGTTCACATTGACGGCACTTTGAAAAGTGGACGTTACATTTCAGATGTTTTACGACCCGTGGCTATACCCTTCATTCGATCCCTGCGAAACCCTGCATTTCACCGGATAATGCACGACCGCATGTTGCAGGTCCTGTACGGCCTTTCTGGATACAGAAAATGTTCGACTGCTGCCCTGGCCAGCACATTCTCCCGATCTCTCAGCAATTGAAAACGTCTGGTTAATGGTGGCCGATCAACTGGATCGTCAAAATACACCAGTCATTACTCTTGCTGAATTGTGGTATCGTGTTGAAGCTGCATGGGCTGCTGTACCTGTACACGCCATCCAAGCTCTGTTTCACTCAATGCCCAGGCGTATCAAGGCCGTTATTACCGCCAGAGGTGGTTGTTCTGGGTCTATGCAACCAAATTGCGTGAAAATGTAATCACATGTCAGTTCTAGTACAATATCTTTGTCCAATAAATACCCGTTTATCATCAGCATTTATTCTTGGTGTAGCAATTTTAACGGCCAGTAGTGTACAAACAGGCTACTTACAACGCGAAGGACCATTGACCTGGTGTTAGGAGAAACGTGATTGATCCGACCAGGCCACATGGTTCCATTGACCCACTGTCCAGCCTCGATCATCCAATGCTCACTGCAGCCGTTATGGACGATGTCACTGTGTCAACACGGGAACTGTTAGCGGGAACCGGTAGCGGTCATCGGCTACGGAGGTCCATGTTCAGCAGTGTAAGCTGGACGCTGGTTTCCTAAAGGCTTTTGCCTGCTCTAGCACCGTCCTTGGATTTGCTACATATCGTTCGCTCTGCTGCTTCACACACCTTGTTTCTTCCGTGAAGCTACACCCTTAGGGGCAGCAGGAGGTGTACCCACATTTGAGGCCTTTGTGGGGATCCGTCTCTGCTTCTCTTATAAGCTTTCCTTGCTACGTCAGCTGCCTACAACGTCAACAGACAACCTTCTATCTCACCATGGACACGCGCAACAGTTTTTTAGTGCGTTAATGAACTTGCCAACTTCTGTACATGCAGGTGTCACTGTACGATTTCGTTTCAGAATTATACTAGGTGAATAGTCCGTCCTACCAGCAGAGTAATGCTTATGTGGAGCGAAATGTCTTACTTGGTTTCTGCGGCACCTTACAGTTGCAATGTGTGGACAAACTTATTGAAACTGATTTGAACGAGTTTGATTTCCCAGATTACCCTCCAGAAAAACTGTACATTCAACGAGACAACATGTCTCATTTTGGCTCCGAATCGTTTTAAAGTAGCTCGATTAATACAGCATGAACGTAAAGGTGTTTGTGATACTCACTTAAAACCCAGTGAGCTCATTTGGTAATTTGAAGGTAGAGAAATTTAGCATTTTGAGCCTTCTTTCGTGGCCCTCCGTCAATTGTGAACCTTTGACAAGCATAATATACAAAAATCTTTTGTGCTTTAGAGCCAACGGATAGATGTCACTGGGATATACTACCAGGCTGCTATATACAGGATGATCCGAAAAGATGTTACTATTTTCATGGGATTACCTTGTTTTTATTGTTATTTTTTCATTTTATTCTTGTTTTATTATTTTATTCTTCCTTTAGTTATCTTAATATAAAAACACACACTATGTACGTATGTCCAAATGAAGCTAGTGCACTTCTTCGACCTGTACATCTTGGTTCTCAACACACGTGCAAAGTCCTTCGCCACAAAGTCGACAGCTCGTTCTCATATTTCTGCAGGTGTATTGGAGACAACTTGTGTTATGATTTCCTTGAAGTCATTGGTATCAGCTGGTCTTGTATCATATAAGCGTTATTTCATCATTTGCCATAGTCTGAACTGAAATTCAGTCTAATCGGGTGACCGAGGTGGCCGAGCCGAAGGCCCACCTCTTGCAGTTCAGTATCTACCAAATGTTTCATCCAGGTAACGTGGAGCCTTTAAGGAGCACCTTGCTGCAAGTAGCCTGATGTTACGATACGAAGTACAATATTTTCAACCACAAAACTCTGCAACATATCTGGGTAAGAATTTTCCTTTATAGTCTGATAATTAACAAATTGTGGATAAACTACTCCACACTTTTAATTACCGCACCATATGCTAATTTTCTGAGAACATTGAGAGTGCTATCTCAGTCTGCGGGGGTTGTCTGTTCTCCTAACGATACAGTTGTGCTTATTCACGTTGCCACTGATATGAAATGTGGCTTCATCCAATATAACGAACACAACACTACGTTCTGTGCGAGTCGTTTCTAATAACACTTCTGCAGCTCGTACACCAGTAGTTTTATAAGCGTCAGACTGGATCAGTGCCATTGCTTGTGATATGGCTTTATTCCCAGATCGAGGTGGAGAATTCTTAAGACACTCGTCCGAGCGATTCCGGTTTCCAATGCTAGTCTAGTATCTGAATTTCCTGGCCTCCTGATCATTGTGCTTTGAACATTTACGGTGTTATCTTCCGTTCGAGTACATCTTAGACGTTCATCGTTTCCTTTACAGTCATTGGTCACAGACCTGGTGCGTACAGATGCAGTCGACATGTATTTAAACATATATTTATCCCAGGTTCGAATCCCGGTCGGGGCACACATATTCACCTGTCCTCGTTATATATCAACGCACGTCAGCATCTGAAGGTATTAATATATAATTCTAATTTCGCTCTAGACGGCTGCAGGTCATCAGTGGTGTATATTCCATTGGACATGTCCGAAACAACAGACACCATATCCATATAAGTATATAGTTCTGGCAATACCGCCCGTGACCTTCCTCTTCTGTGCGGATGCACACATATTACCCGAACTCTTACGGGACTTGGTAAGAATGTTTTCCATGAGCAATGTGTGTGTTGGATAGGGACACTACCAATGTAGTGTGTGGACATATAATGTGGGTGTTGCGGGAGGCGTGCGCGAGATAGTCCCTGCAGTCACACTGTCCTCTGTGCCCTCTGTGTCTCAGATGGACGCCGGGCACGGTAGCTCAGCGTGTTCGGTCAGAGGGTTTAGTTACGCTATGTAATTAAAAAAAACTGAGGGAACATCTTGAACGGGTGTCAACGGAGGTCTGCCACAAACAAATTCAACGAACAATATAGAACAAAAGGAAATCAACAACAAACATGATGGATAGAGCGTTGCCATGTAATCAGGAGATCCCGGGTTCGAGTCCTGATCGGAGCACACATTTTCAACTTTCCCGTTGATATACATATATCAACGCCCGTCATCAGCTGAAGTTATTGATATATAATTCTATATTTAAACACCTTGGAGGATCCTTATGAACCAGTGTTGAAATTCTTTTCTTACTATTGAAGGTGATCCAAACACTTCCGCCCAAGCTGGTAACTTCATCTGTTTCAAAATAAGTTAGTTGAAAATATCAATTCTGGAACAAAAGAAAATTTAAAATTACTTAGTACCATATGAGTCTTAACTTTTTTGAGCAGCCCTGTATAAATCAGACTCAGGCAGAAGTAGATCTTTCGGGATGACAAAAAGATTTTTTGTAATGTGTTTTCTGATTTCATGAAAAGAAGATCATCATGATGCCGTCAGCTAAACAATTTTTTTCATTTGTTGCATATTATCCACAGATCTCTTCTGCATAGTGAACGGAGATTTATTTTCATTAACATGTACACATCTTCTCAACATGCAAGCATTCTTTCATTTTCCAGTTTTGTTGTGTAAAATATTCTGTATGTGGTTAACGCATGGCTTACGATAAACTATAGATCCGTATTTTGTTTTTCACATTTGTAAACTATTGTCTAGGTCAGAGGTCGTCAAACAGCGACGATTTGCTCGCTTTCAGCCGAATCAGATATTCGTGCGGCCCGCTATCCTCAGTCTAACAAGAAACAGCCAAACCCGAAAACGTTAACAAACATTAAGAGGTTCTTAAAGAGTGTTGTTTTCTCGGTAACATACAAAAATAGTTACAGAGGCGTTAATATTTTAAGATGTGCTTAAAGTTAATTGACGTTTCTGAATTATGCCTTGAGCTAAGAATAGTTGGCCGCTTACTTCACGGGCAGATGAACAAATAGCGCACACTGTGAAGGGTTAGAGGATATGAGGAGTAGGAAGGGGGTGGAATGTTTTATTATTTGTCTCCCGGTATTGACAACTCCTGCGCGAATCGTCCGATTACCTGCTATGATATCACTTTGACACAGAAGGTACACGAATTCATGAATGCACATTACAGAGACGGTCATCTTCAAATGGGGTGCATATGAGGTCCGTTAAAAAATACCGGAACATTCGTAATTGGTTCAAATGGCTCTGAGCACTATGGGACTTAGCATTTGAGGTCATCAGTCCCCTAGAACTTAGAACTACTTAAACCGAAATAACATAAGAACATCACACAGATCCATGCCCGAGGCAGGATTCGAACCTGCGACCGCAACGGTCGCGCGGTTCCAAACTGTAGCGCCTAGAACCGCTTGGCCACACCGACCGGCCATTCGTAATAGCGTGCCATTAATGTGTTGCAGCGAAATGCGGTTGGCACCCCTGCACACGCCTGTGTCTAATGTGTAACTGCCGGAAGTTTCATTGTTGTATGTCTGTTCGTTAATGTTCAGTGCTGTATTGAGTAGAACTTTGTGTAGCACAGTTTGCGAATTTCTAGACAGCAGAGATAGAGAAGCAACGAGTATGCATTAAATTTTGCGTGAAACTCAAGAGAACCTAACAGACACACCAAACGATGCAGGAAGCCTACGGTGATGAGCGCTTAAGCCGTACCCGGTGTTAAATATGGTTCACACGGTTTAAAAATGGCTGGACAAAAGTTAAAGATGAAGTTAAAGATGACTATCGATCAGGGTACACTTCGATGTCAACCCACAACGCTCATATCGGAACGTCAACACAATTGTGCATACCAGTCGAAGACTGACTGTCCGAGAGAGCAGAACAATGTACCATTAAATCCTGACACAGCATCTCGGAATGCATCGTGTTGCCGCCAAGTTAGTCTCCCGATTCATGAGTTAAGACCAGAAAGACCATTGCTTCGTAATCTGTGAAGAGCTTTTGGATAGCGTAAATGAGGACGAGATGTTCCTTAAGAGAATCTTACCTGGTGGTCAGACGTGGGCCTACCGTTGTGATGGTGAGACCAAGGTTCAATCTTCACAATGGGTCAGAAGAGGTCCTCCAAGGCCAAAAAACGCTCGTCAGGTCGGGTCAAATGTTAAAGCCATGCTGACAATTTTCTCTGACTCCGATGAATTAGTTCATCATGAATTCATGCCACAGGGACAAACGGTTAATCGATGGTACTATCGGGGCGTGTTGTAACGCCAGCGAGAAAATGTGAGAAGGAAATGGCCAGGAATGTCACGATACAATTCATGGTTGTTGCTCCACGATTACGCACAAGCACATTCATCCCCGTTGGTGTGTGATTGTTGCACAAAAAAACGAAACTACTGTGCTGCTTCATTCTCCATACTCTTCAGTTTTGGCCCCATGCGGACATTTTTTTTTTTTAATTTCCAAACGTGAAAACGCCGTTGAAGGGACGAAGATTTGCAACGATAGACGAGATTAAAGGAAATTAACAGACGGCGATCTAGCACGAGTCTTACCAAGACTGCTTTCGGAAGTGGAATCGGTGTGGGGAGCTGTGTATCAGTTGTGGGGGAGAGTTCGAAGAAGACCATGTAGAATAAGTAAAAGATAACCGTAGAAAAATTTTTGGACAAAGTTCCGGAATTTTTTGAACAGACCACGTGTTTGTAGCAAGGACCATTCAATTAATTAAGGTTGTTCTTATATAACGCAGTAGATAGAAGAAAACTGTCATTCAAGACGTTTAGTAAACATATGTAGTCGAGACTCATATTGCATAATCCATTTAAATATAAATAAAATTACCGTCATTAATTCAATGTTACCAAGACTGCTTTCGGAAGTGAAATCGGCGTGGGGAGCTGTGTATCAATTGTGGAGGAGAGTTCGAAGTAGACAATGTAGAACAAGTAAAAGGTAAGCACAGAAACACTTGTTCAGGCAACAACACAGTCACTGTTTTGGGGCCGCTGAGGATGACAGCGGTCTAACACTGAAAACAGTCGACACGAGGTGTTCTGAGTGGTGCAGACTTTCAACGATCAGTACTGGAGAGGGCCGGCTTCCAACTTATGACGCCTAGTCAATTGAGGGCGCACTTATTTAAATTGCGAAATAACACTAAGATCGGTGCTTATGTGGCTCCAGGTGCCATCCCGGATCCGTGTTAACTCGTGAACAAATACGTTTCATGCCCAATGGTGTAGATGGTAACATTAATATCTTCTAAAATTATTATGCTGCATGTAAGGTAATGCGATGGCACAGTTAGAGGTATATTTTAATATGTGAAAATGCTCTCAAGATTGAAGAGATTTCGTTGTTGTTGAAACAAGAAATGTGAGTGGTTTTGAGAAATGGACGGATGCGAATGTTGGAGACGCGCTGTGTGTACATTTTGAGTTGATTGCGTGACAGTTTGATGATTTCAGCTTTGACAGTGACTACACTACTGGCCATTAAAATTGCTACACCAATAATAAATGCAGATGATAAACGGATATTCTTTGGACAAATATATTACTAGAACTGACATGTGATTACCTTTTCACGCAATTTGGGTGCATAGATCCTGAGAAATCAGTACCCAGAACAACCGCCTCTGGCCGTAATAACGGCTTTGATACGCCTGGACATTGAGTCAAACAGAGCTTGGATGGTGTGTACAGGTACAGCTGCCCATGCAGCTTCAACACGATACCACAGTTCATCAAGAGTAGTGACTGGCGTATTGTGACGAGCCAGTTGCTCGGCCACCATTGACCAGACGTTTTCAGTTGGTGAGAGATCTGGAGAATGTGCTGACCAGGGCAGCAGTCGAACATTTTCTGTATCCAGAAAGGCCGTACAGGACCTGCAACATGCGGTCGTGCATTACCCTGTGAAATATAGGGTTTCGCAGGGATCGAATGAAGGGTAGAGCCACGGGTCGTAATTCATCTGAAATGTAACGTCCACTGTTAAAAGTGCCGTCAATGCGAACAAGAGGTGGAAGAGTCGTGTAACCAATGGCACCCCATACCATCAGGCCGGGTGATACGCCATTATGGCGATGACGAACACACGCTTCCAATGTGCGTACACCGCGATGTCGCCAAACACGGATGCCACCATCATAATGCTGTAAACAGAACCTGGATTCATCCGAAAAAATGACATTTTGCCATTCGTGCACCCAGGTTCGTCGTTGAGTGCAGCATCGCAGGCGCTCCTGTCTGTGATGCAGCGTCAAGGATAACCGCAGCCGTGGTCTCCGAGCTGATAGTGCATGCTACTGCAAACGTCGTCGAACTGTTCCTGCAGATGGTTGTTCTCTTGCAAACGTCCCCATCTGTTGACTCGGGGATCGAGACGTGGCTGCACGATCCGTTACAGCCATTCGGATAAGATGCCTGTCATCTCGACTGCTAGTGATACGAGGCCGTTGGGATCCAGCACGGCGTTCCGTATTATCCTCCTGAACAAACCCATTCCATATTCTGCTAACAGTCAATGGATCTCGAGCAACGCGAGCAGCAATGTCACGATACGATAAACCGCAATCTCGAAAGGCTACAATCCGACCTTTATCAAAGTCGTAAACGTGATAATACGCATTTCTCCTCCTTACACGAGGCATCACAACAACGTTTCACCAGGCAACGCCGGTCAACTGCTGTTTGTGTATGGGAAATCGGTTTTTCCACATGTCAGTACGTTGTAGGTGTCACCATCGGCGCCAACCTTGTGTGAATGCTCTGAAAAGTTAATCATTTGCGTATCACAGCATCTTCTTCCTGTCGGCTAAATTTCGCGTTTGTAGCACGCCATCTTCGTGGTGTAGCAATTTTAATGTGCAGTAGTGTAGTTTAGGAAGCGGTTCCCCAGAGTTTGTTTAAATGATCGCACAGCGCCTCTCCCAGACTTACGATTGTCCTCCTCCCGACACCGCCACTCACATTCTGTGCTTTCAGCAACAAAATCTCAATCCTGACATTTTACGCAGATAAAATATATCCGTTTTACCTATATTCACTTCCAGTCCAACTTCGAAGTTGCACTTTCGAGTGCTGTATAATTATCCCTCAAAGCTCTCATGTTCCTTGCAATTAATACTACATCATCAGCGTATGACATCATATAGACCTGCGTTAGTTGACATTTGCCGAATTACCTTCTACAGAGCAGGCCATGCTGACCGAGCGGTTCTAGGCGTTTCAGTCCGCAACAGCGCGACAGCTACGTCGCAGCTTCGAATCCTCCTCGGGCATGGATGTGTGTGATGTCCTTAGGTTAGTTAGGTTTAAGTAGTTCTAAGTTCTAGGGAACTGATGACCTCAGATGTTAAGTCCCATAGTGCTCAGAGCCATTTGAACCTTCTCCAATGCTAAGTTAAAGGGTAGTACGGAGATCACAGGTCCCTGCCGCAGCTCCCTCCACACATGGAACTCTCCTGACAACTCTTTCTCTATTATGACGGTGCAAAATGCTGTTTTATTGTCTTCCGATCAGCCTCGCTAATTTTAGCCGGAGTATAAAGTCCTTCACAATATGGAGAGTCTTATCCCTGTCTAGCTTCATGTATGCGTGTTTAAAATCAACGTACAACTTATACAGTTTCTCCTAATATTCAAAAAATTTTTGAAGTACTTGTGTGATTGGAAAAAATCTGGTTCATTTTTGGTGTATTTCTCCTAAATCAATCCTGATAACGTGAACCTTTTCCAACCGACATTCTA
Organism: Schistocerca piceifrons; assembly: GCF_021461385.2. Classification (NCBI taxonomy): domain Eukaryota; kingdom Metazoa; phylum Arthropoda; class Insecta; order Orthoptera; family Acrididae; genus Schistocerca; species Schistocerca piceifrons. The sequence goes on along the minus strand of NC_060141.1, from coordinate 599,039,035 downwards.
GCTGAGAGGGGGAAGTCTTACTAAATACCTCATACAATTTATCTAAGTCAGTAATCACGAGGTATTTGCTCCATTCTGCCTTTCTGCCTTTCATCTCTAGTTGGCAGATTATTTCTGTGGTGTCATCGCCAGACACTACACTTGCTAGGTGGTAGCCTTTAAATCGGCCGCGGTCCGTTAGTATACGTCGGACCCGCGTGTCGCCACTATCAGTGATTACAGACCGAGCGCCGCCACACGGCAGGTCTAGAGACACTTCCTAGCACTCGCCCCAGTTGTACAGCCGACTTTGCTAGCGATGGTTCACTGACAACGTACGCTCCCATTCGCCGAGACGATAGTTAGCATAGCCTCCAGCTACGTCATTTGCTGCGACCTAGCAAGGCGCCATTACCAGTTACTATTGATATTATGAATAATGTACCGCCAAGAGCGACGTTCACCATTTATGGATTAAAGCTAAGTATTCCACCAGCTACGTCCGTTTTTTCTAAATTCTAATTTCCTGGTCCTGTTCCAGACCTCACGCCAGCCTGCGTGAGCTAAAACGCGTGCCTTTCGGCTTCCTCTTGTAACCCGGTGTTGGCTCTCCTGCCAACCCACAACAATTTCCATGCTCAAAATCTTATGTATTTTTCCCTTTAACCGTATTTCCTTTATTAATTCATTAACAGCCGTCGCTACACTTGCATCGATACCCCACAGTCCACATCATGGCGCGGCGTGGAAAGTAACCTTTAGCACTGCTTGCCATTTCCCGACCTGTTCCACTCACAAATAGAAAGAGGGAAACCGAATGTCTATATGCCTCCTCGTGAGGCCTATCTTATCTTCGTGGTCCTCACGCGCAATGTATGTTGCAGGCAACGGAACCATTCTACAGTCAGCTTCAAATGCCGGTTCTCTAAATTTTCTCAGTGTTGTTCATCGTAAAGAATGTCATCTTCCCTCGAGGAATTCCCATTTGAGTTCCAGAAGTACCCACACAACACTTTCGAATTGTTTGAACCTACCCGTAACGAATCTAGCAACCCGCTTCTGAACTGCTTCGATGTCTTCCTTTAATCCAACCTGGTATGGCCCCCAAAGACTCCAGAAATGTTCAAGAATACGTCACACTAGCGTCCTATATGAGGTCTCCTTTGAGGATGAATCACACCTTCCTACTATTTTCCCGATAAACCGGAGTTGAAAATTCGCCTTTCCTACAACAGTCCTCATATACTCGTTCCACTTCATATCGCTCTGCAATGTTACGCCGAGATATTTAAAAGACGTGACTGTGTCATGCGGGACACTACTAATGCTGTATCCGAATATTATGGATTTTTTTCCCACTCACCAGCATTAACTTTTATTTTTCTATATTTAGCACTAGATGCCATTCGTCACACCAACTATAAACCTTGTCTGCGTTATCTTGTATCCTTCTACAGTCACTCAACTTCGACCCTTACTGTACACGACATCGTCATCAGCAGACAACCGCAAACAGCTGCTATCCCTGCCATCCAAATTATTTATCTATACTGAGAGTAACAGCGGTCGTATCACACTTCCCTGGGGAGCTCCTCACGATACCATTATCTCTGACGAACACTCGTCGCAGACAACACACCACGTTCTATAACTGAATAAGTCTTCGGGCTACTTACATACCTGTGAATCTATTCCATATAGTCGTGTCTTCTCTAACAGCCAGGAATGGGACACCGTGTCAAACGCTCTCCGGAGATACAGGACCATGGAATCTGCCTATCACGCTTCATCCACAGTTCACAGTACATTATGTGACAAAAAGACAAGCTGAGTTCACAGGAACGCTGCTTTCTAAAACCATGCTCACGCGTGGACATAGCTTTCTCGGTCTTAAGAAAACTTATCACTTTCTAGCTTAAAATATGTTCAACGATTCTGCAGCAGACAGACTTAGGAATATTGGTCTGTAATTATGCGGGTACGCTCTTTTTGCCGTTATTATACACAGGAGATGACTCCTTTATTGAGTGTGTTCGATGGTCAAACGGTGGTATATTTGTACGATTCTCCTTCGTGAACCATTTCTTGAACGTGAACTGTAAGACTTCCGCTTTCGTTTTGCTATATTCAGCTGCCACACCAGACTAGTCAACAAGTGACTGGGTGGAAGCGTCAGACCCATTCAGTGATTTTATACAGGACAAAAATTTTCTCGTATTCTCTGACAGATCTTTTGTTAAGGTATGGCGATGGCAGTAGTTGTATACTTCGCGCATAAAACTTTTCACAGACGGCCGAATCTCTACTAAATTTTGCTCGTTGTCGTTTGTACTTTCTCTTTGGCACCGAGAGTGCAACAGCCTCTACTTCCTTAGTATTTTCAGAATCTCGTTATTAAACCGTGGTGGATCTGTTCCGTATTTAATCCAGTTACTAAGCACAAAATTCTCCAGATCGCGATTTACAATCTGTTTAAGCTTAGTCCATAATTCCTCTTTCTCCATCTGGAACTAAGTATGTCATTTCTTTGTCTAACTGAGATTCGAACAACTGCTTATCTGCTCTCCTAGCTTTCTTGACTGATTTATTAACTTTCGTAACAATAGTTGCTGTAATGACATCATGATCGCATATCCCCATTTCTGTACTGACATTGTCGATTAAATCCAGTCTGTTTGTAGCTACAAGGTCTACGAGTATTTCACTGCATCTGGGGTGCCGAACTAGCTTCTCAAGACGGTCTTCAGAAAAAGTGTTCAAAAATACTTCGCATGACTGTATGTCTGCACTCCCTGCAATGTATCCGTAGACATCCCTATTTATACTTAGTAGGTTGAAGTCTCCTTAAATTTCTAATGAACGATTTGGGTATTTACGCATTACTGACGACAGACATTCTTTGAATTACTCTAGAATTATCACAGCAGAATCGGCTGGCCGGTAAAACCACCAAACAATTACCTTGGTTTCGCCTAAACCTATTACATGCGACCAGATAGCTTCACTGTCACACTCAACTTCGACCACAACAGAGACGGTAATTTGTCAGATTCAATGAACAGTCACGGCCTTTAATCTCTCTTTCCGATATGCGTTCCATGACTCACTGAATATCACAGCCAGCTCTCGGTGCCGATGATAATTTGAGTACGAGAACTTCCATGGAGGGCTGTAAATTCGGAAGCTTTGTTGCGAATACTTCGACAGTTTACTGATAAAATGTTGACAGTAGAGTTGTCTTCACTCCGAACGCGGTCTACCTTACCTTGCTAAGTATCGACAGGCGAGTGTTCATCTGAGTCCTAAAAACCTCCCATGAGCACTCCACAAGTTGCTACCCAAGCAGCTGCTTCCCTTGTGTAGTGTATCCCAGCCGTATCAAGGAGAGTCAATCCCCAACCGATAACGCACATCTAGAAATCTGCAACCAAGACCGTCACAGGGTTAAGAAAGCCTTCGATTAAGACTCTCCACTTGGCACCAAATCAAAGGACGGTGTTCAACTCTAGGAACAATGCTGTAAATTGTGGACTGTACTTGCGGCCCGTGCGCGAGGCCAGCAGCCTTCACCACTTCCACCAGTCACCTGTATGAACTGATCATGGTCTGAGAACCCATGCGACAGGCGTTGTTGGGGCCGATGTGAGCCACAACTCGCCGACGACTGCACCCTGCACGCCAAGACCGCCGGATGACGTCCCCCGGCATACATACCGAGTCTACATTGGATTTCTTCCCTGCCCTAAACGCTGTCTGCTAAAAAGGTTCCATCAGCGCCTAATGTTGGAGCTCTTGATAACTAGAGAACCCTTTCCTTCGTGTGCTTGCTCGGACCCTGCTGAAGGAGCGGCTACAGCGTGAATTGGTGAGACCAGACGACCAGTCTCCACATCGACCCTCCACCTCGGGCAACTCGAACGCGTTATCACCCGCCACTCTCTTTGCAGTGAGGGCTCATCCACAACATCGGGTACACGTGGAGGTACCTCGCCAGCAAAGCCAGTGAGTGAAAAAAACGACACCTGGAGTGTCCTATGTGTTAAGCCAGATTCTCCGCCACCGCTACACTCGGAGGCAGCAGCCTGAAGTTGACTGACCATAGCCAAAAGCGCATTCAGCTGTTCGCTAACTGCGCCAAACTCCTCCTGTATACGCACACAGCATGCACATATCATACTCATTCTAGAAAGACTAAAAAAGTAACTAAACTATAAAAGCAGCGACTTGCTACCCCTATGATGTGTCAGCAATGGACGCTGGTACCTCGGTGAGCTATGTAGCTGGCTGTTCAGAAGAGATGAGAACTATCATACAGACTGCACGAATCCACATTTACAAAAATACGAGATTAGACTTCTTAAACAGGAAAACACGAACGAAATTTAATAAAAACACAATGACGAAAGGTCAGGAAAGGATAAACAATTAATTTGCCTCTCCGTAGCTCTGTATAGGGCGAGAGCGTCTTCCAAGAATAAACGTGGTGGTTGCATAGGCTTGCAGCTAGCATAAATCGCAAGGATATCAGGGCTTTGAAGGATAATTATGCTGCGTAGGAAAGAGTAGCACGGAAGGTAGGACTGGAACTGAATATAGGTAAAACAAAATATATGATTGTGAGAGATGCTGGGGGGCAGAGGAGAGACGTCATCAAAAATAAATGGGATAGAGTATCAAAGAGCAGAAAAGTTTAAATACCTGGCCTCAATAATACAGATGTTAATAGCACGGCTGTGGCAACTCAGGGAAGGACATCAAGTGGAAAACGATGTTACTGTTCTGTGCAGAAAGTTATCAAGTCCAGATATGTAAGAATAAACTTAAAGATCCAAATATGTTTGACTGTATTAAGCCTTATAGTAATGAATGGATCAGAAGGATGGGTTGTGACCACAAAGGAGGAAGGCTGCTTATTGTAACGGGAAGTGAAGGGTGTGACAAATATATTTGGGGCAGTGAGAGAGAAAGGAAGCTGGAGAAAGAGAACAAACGCAGAACTACTGACACTTTTGGGAGAGATGAATATTAATGTTTTGAACATGGCTGTGATCAACAACCGCCGGCCGCGGTGGCCGTGCTGTTCTAGGCGCTCCAGTCCGGAGCCGCGCTGCTGCTACGGTCGCAGGTTCGAATCCTGCCTCGGGCATGGGTGTGTGTGATGTCCTTAGGTTAGTTAGGTTTAAGTAGGTCTAAGTTCTAGGGGACTGATGCCCACAGCAGTTGAGTCCCATAGTGCTCAGAGCCATTTGAACCATCAGCAACCGTAATTAATAACAATATCACAAAATTCCAGCCAACTTGAGGCAAATAGAATATTAAATTCTTTAACTAGTTTCCAACGCCAAATAGGGGCGCCTTCTTCAGAAGAAACTGCCAAAAAGAATTTTGAGCGACAACGCTCTAGTCAAAAGTTTAAAACCACAAATGAAACATTTTCCATCTGACTAGAGCGAGGTCGCTCAAATTTCCTTTTAAGCACGTGTAAGGTAACAGTTTCTTCTGAAGAAGGCGCCCCTAGTTGGCGCTGAAAACTAGTTAAAGAATTTTATATTCTATTTGCTACTGGTTGGCTAGAATTTTGTGACATTGTGACAGATGAATATTTTAGTGAGAATCAAGCAAGGAAGAATTAGGTGAGTTGAACATGTACACAGAATGCCAGAAACTCGAAATAATAAGAAAGTGTTTGTAGGAAAGTCCGAAGGGAGAAGAAGAGGAAGACGAAGGTAAAGGCGGCACAAAGATATGGAGAAGCACCTCAAAGCAATGGCAATCGGGAATTGGAGAAGGAAAGTGATAGACATAGAGCAACGGAGCCAGGCGACAAAGGAAACCAATATTCCAGAAGGACTGTAGCGTCGACTACTAAGTAAGTACGTGAAAATCAAGCAAGGCTAAGTGGAGGCGACGAGAAGCTGTGGAACAGCAATTTTTACGCCGCATTGCTACGCTAATCCATTCGTTACTGTACGGCTTAATATAATAATACATATTTGTACTTTTGCGTTTTTAATTACTTTTCTGGACTCGTTAAAATCAAACATTATTAAAATATTGCACCCGAGGTTTTGAACTGCATGGGACGTGGATGTTTAATAAGTAAAATTCGTGATAAGATTTGTGGAACGTGATAAGCAGGTACAGAAACGTACTGAACTGCTGAACTGCCGTTTGTTCTTCAGGGCTAGAGAGAATTGAAGCAGCCGATTTAGACTGCCCAGCAAAGTGGACTTTAAACAGACGGAAGCAGCCGTTTGTGCATGCTATTTGTGTGTTTACCTGTTGTGGGTGTCGCCTAAATGGTCGTGTACTTTTGACTATATAAACCGTGGTTTGTACTTATTGGATAACATACACGTACCCTAACATCCATCCGTGGTTGTTGAAGCTCCGCATGTCGCAAACCGTCGAACAGTGGTCTCCCAGCGCAAAATTCCATCACGCTGTATTTTAGTCTGCTATTTGCGGATATTAAACGTTTCAGGTACGCCATTATCAAGTTCTTCCATTTTGTCTTGGTGCAGCGGCGGTCGCAGAATTTCTTGCACCATCAGCGAGGCCGTCGTTCTAAGTTATGTCTTCTCTGACATCTCTCTCGTCTTTATTGAAACACAGTGGTAACAAGAACAGAAGATGCAGCCACTGAGAACCTTGTACGTCAAACTTTATTTACGGTAATGAACTTTACAGGTATTAAAGTATAAGTAGTATTACAGTTAGTAAAACTGTAAAGAGATTATCACTTTCGAGAAAGAATTTATATCTGTTTATAATAATTCAAGACGACACAATCGTTTAATAACTGCAACGCTGTCATGACAGTTTCAGCAGTTTATTGCAATCTTCGGAAGTGAACAATCGACTTATACCTTCGTTACGATAAAAATTTAAGTTAATGTACCTTGAAATTTTACCGCGGTGAGGCTGGTAGTTCTTTAATCACATCTGAAGATGAAAATAAACTGCACAATGGCAAAACTTCCTATTTTCACCAACTCAGTATTGCATATATCTTCACAAAAAGCTATTACAGACCACTTCCGCGTAGAGCAACTTACCTTTAAACGTGGCAGCACAGTACACTGCTAGCCCCAGTGCAAAACTTGTCCTGGTGTGGGATAGGCTGGAACAGAGGTACAATACTTTTTACGTACTTCAGTCATAACAGTTCACCACGTTGATATCTGTCCCACATTTCAGGCGCAACATAATGATTTTCGCAGTCGCATCTCTTTACTTTTCTTTTGTAAGACACTGTGCCAAAGCGCAGATAAGTTTCACTTTGAAAACTGCTTTACAACTTCCCTAAACTCGTGGATGGAAAGATGGTATTTGTAAAATAGTTGTTTAACTGTCATTGAATATACTCCGCAGCATCTGCAGTTCCGACTTAATTTTTTGGTATACTGAGACCTAAATTAGAGAAGGACATAGCTCTCAAGTACACAGTCTAGCAAAGAATGTAACTGATTGTGATTGAGAGCAACAACACTATGTAATTCTCCGAACGCGTCCCCGAATGTAATTCGAGGTAGGAATCTTAAACCAAATACGTATTTTAGAAACTTTCACATTTCTGACTGAGGACTGGTACACTAAGAGCGAAGTCCAAATTCGAAAATGTTTCGATACCATTCCTGACTTAAGTGAAAACTACAGCCCTTATTGTTAGCGCTTGAAAGCACTTTCTTTGGAACCACACTAGCAGCATCTTCAAACTCCAATGTTTCTGGGTGAAAAATTTTAGAGCACATAATAAGAATACCGTCCAACACGCATTGGTATGCTGATACAGCTATTGATAACGGAAAATGTTTCGATACCATTCCTGACTTAAGTGAAAACTACAGCCCTTATTGTTAGCGCTTGAAAACACTTTCTTTGGCACCACACTAGCAGCATCTTCAAAATCCAATGTTTCTGGGTGAAAAATTTTAGAGCACATACTAAGAATACCGTCCAACACGCATTGGTATGCAGATACAGCTTTTGATAACGTTAAACAAAAAGCAACCCGGATATACTCCAAGGCAGTGCATGTATGTAACTAGTAAAGTTGATGAAAGTGTTCTGGTGAAACGGAAAATTTCCCTTCCGCTAATTCAGTAAGCACACTATTATACATAAATGTCAGACTTTGTCACAAGTGAAAAATACTGTACTATATTCTGGGTCTATGAGGCGGAACCTTTCATCTCGATTTGTTAAAATATGTAAATTGTCGAAATACTCTAGTACTTCCTTCGCAGAACGAGAATGAATGGGCATCTATCTGTTTCCTTAGCGCACAGTGCAATGAAAAACAAAAATCAGTTGTCTCTTTTTCCTGTATTTCACAGCTAGTTAGCCTAGATAATTCTCCACGTATAATTTTCTTTGGCTGTGAAGTTAGTTGTTCAGAAGCTGGTATAACTGGTAATTCTATCACCCTAGAGCTTTGTTTCCATGATCATGGGATTCTTTTAACTCTAGATTACTAGACCCTCGTAAAATTTACGATTGCAATCGGTATCAGTTCACAGTTCCCGCCAGTCTAGTATTGTCATTATAGGACGTAAAACAGAACATGTTGCAATTATTTTGTATTTGGCATGCCACTGGAGAGCATGTAATTACAATTAACTACTGCATGAACCCTAAATTATGACTTCCTTCATACAAAATTTGGAGTAGTAAAATTTGGGGAATGTAATATTCCCCCCCTCCCCTTTAATGTCCTAGGATTACATACACTATTTCATTCATTTCTGAATATGGTTGTAAAGCTGCGACAAAATTCATCTCCGTGCACCTTAACGAAATCTCACACATCCTGAACTTTATGAAGCTTTCCATATTAAATAATAAATAATATATTGAATAATAATCCACATCACGATTTGTATCAGTTTTTATGAAGTCCAATAGTTAAACCCTTAAAGTGACAGGAATCAGATAAATGCACTTCTGTGTCTCTGTCGAGCCTTCGTTCTCAGTAACTACGCAAAAGAGTAGCTTCCGATTGTGTAAAAGAAGATACCCAACACACCATCGAGCACAACATACAGCGGTCAATAAAATTCTTCTGGGCTGCTGACCGCATTGTCAATATATAAAACTGTCCGACGTTTCGGCCACTTTTGCAAATGCCCTTCCTCAGGGCTTTACGCTGAGCTGACGGTGACATGGGCCGTGGAAGCCTACGCTTACACACAACTTAAGCCTTCTGCTTTGTGGAGCCCTATCTACTGTAAAATTTGCCAGTGGCCATAGAGTCAGCAGAGAACCCTCGATCTAGCGCCAGTATGGTATAGAATATGCACGGCGTTGCAGGACTGACGTAGTATGTAATTACGAACAGAATTTCTGTATAAATTATTATTTCACACGGACAGCTAAACAAAACAGAAAAGAGTTCATGTTTGTGGAGTAGTTTCGAAGTGCCATTTATTGAATGTCATACAGAATTACTTCCCACACTCGTGTATTATCACGAGTCATTATACAAGCAAGAGCCTCAGTTACATTTTAGTTGATCAATAGCTTACATCGCTGATCTTTATTTGTGTCTTACTGTGAGATGTTGTTTCAATACTTTATCGTATACTATGACTAAGCGAAATTATGTGTTCTCTCTCTCTATCTCTCTCTGTCTGTCTCTGTCTCTGTGTGCGTGTGTGTGTAATGTACCCTTATTTGTAACAGAGAGGAAATTAAGCCATCATTTTGGTAGAAACTCGATTGTTGGTAGCAACAGGGTTTCTGCCAAATATACTGCTCAGGACGATTCAATTTTTAAAAGAACAGGTTAGTTTGCATAGGCTTATTTTAACTGGATAGTATAGCAGGTATATTTGCAGCAGGAACAAAAAGCAGAGCTGTAGTACTCTTTAATGCGCTCAGGCTATAAAACCAGTAGCCTCGATTCAGATTAATTGCCTGACCCATCTCCTCTGAGAATATCAAGACTTCTCACAAAGTAAGATGATGCTAATTTCCTTTCATATTTTATTTACCTGACTGCTAGTTTTATCTCATATTTCTTTCACTCAACTAACTCCAACCTACATGTCATTCCAGAAAGAGCGAGTATACTACATTCTCGCAGCACACTTCAATGAAAGGTAATTCATTTACGTCAATGCAAAAAAAGGGACAAAAGCTGTTTAAGGGCGTTGCACTGATTAAGAGCGTTTATACTTCACAGGAAAACCGTGTACACGGGTTTGTTTCTGCTTGGTTCCTGCGTTAATTGCTAGAACGTAAACATTTGTTCCATTCGGATACAAAACGGCACGGAAGCTGGCCTTTAAGGATGTCTCTCAATATTTACAACGTCAGTCGCTTCTCTAATTATTTTTTTTTCCTAGCAACCCGACGTGAGATAAAAGAGCTACGTTAGAACTTTGCTCACGCTGTTTCATCACCTATATCCATCGCAACAGGCAGCAGTAAACGTGCGTCAGCTAACTTCATTGTAGCCTCTTACACCCTGTGATCATCTAGACGGGTGACAAAACACTGCGTTTAAGTGCTATTTTACTTTCACAAAAGCTTACGTTCAGTCAGTTCCTTAACGAAGGTCACTCACTGCCCGGTGGAAATGGCCAGTACTAAAAGTACTGGTAGCTAGTTAGGCTTTTGCCTCTGATTGACGAAAGCAAGGTTGTGTGCACGTTCTGTTTACACTATTTTTGAAGGTCTCTGTAGATTACAGCCTGAAGTTCAGGGTATTATTGGAAGTGTTCCAGCGGATACTGCTGTTCCTTGCACAATACTTTAAGTATTTGGAAATGATATTTCTATCTGCTTTTTCCTACAGCATAACTGAAATAATATTATAGTTAATTAATATGAATTCTAAATGAAAATTACTGTAATTTAGGCCAATAAGTCAATGAAACCATTAATTTACACTTATCACAGCAAAACCTTACAAATAAGTTTTTTTGTTGTTTTGTTTTTGTGTGGATCCACAGCCTATTAATAACTAGACCAATAAGATATACATGATCCCTGTACGTAACCTAACTTTATTTCAATCGTGTTCAACAACTGTAAAAATGAACGTGGAGGAGTTACATATTGTCGGCGTATTTCTCCTTACATCGCCATGTTAAATAACACATTACATAACTCTCAATTTCATACTCCTTTACCAAGCAATACATTTACTTACACGTGTGAGATTATGTATTACGTGTTTCAATTATCAAATTATTTTTCTTTGCATACAAAGTAGACCTCATATTCTATCATTACACCGGGAATGGATCCACATCACAAACGTTACAACCTCAAATGTGTAAGTAGGCTGTTTAGGTTTTCTTATTGGTAACGCCACGTAGCGCTCTGTATGAAAATCACTGGCTGTGCTGTGTGCAGTCTGTGGCTAGTTTGCATTGTTGTCTGCCATTGTAGCGTTGGGCAGCGGCAGCTGGATGTGAACAGCGCGTAGCGTTGCGCAGTTGGAGGTGAGCCGCCAGCAGTGGTGGATGTGGGGAGAGAGATGGCGGAGTTCTGAAATTTGTCATGAACTGTTATATATATATATATATAATGACTATTAAGGTAAATACATTGTTTGTTCTCTATTAAAATCTTTCATTTGCTAACTATGCCTATCAGTAGTTAGTGCCTTCCGTAGTTTGAATCTTTCATTTAGCTGGCAGTAGTGGCGCTCGCTGTATTGCAGTAGCTTGAGTAACGAAGATTTTTGTGAGGTACGTGATTTGTGAAAGATACAGGTTAATGTTAGTAAGGGCCATTCTTTTGTAGGGATTTCTGAAAGTCAGATTGCGTTGCGCTAAAAAAAATAAAATATTGTGTGTCAGTTTAAGCACAGTCATGTATAACTGTTCAAAGGGGACGTTTCAAATGTCATATTGGTAATTGTGATCTAAGTACTACAGCTTGACACCTATCTGAAGCTATTATAATGTTGTCAAAGATACACATATATCCAAACGCTGCAGATTTATAGTTAGCAAATGTAAGAAGACTTAGCTGATCAACTGTATATCGGGCGATCAAAGATGTATGCGTCCAGTAAGGTGTACCCGCAAATGAATGTCGATTACATTTACAGAATTTTTCGTTTTGTTACCTAGTATCACTACTTACCCATTTTGGCGAAATACGAGGCGAACATATTGATGTACATCTGCATGACGATCCTTGAAGTAAGTGATACAGAGACTTGTGCAGTTCAGTATGAAACGAAAATTGAAACACTGGCAGCTGTCTCATTTGCATTTAATTTATTTATTCAACCAATGTAGGTGTTCCATTACACCATTGTCAGGACCAATGACCAACATAAATTGGGAGGATGCAATCTCGGTTGCAAACATACCAGGAGACAGTATTAATTAACCATTGTTCGTAGATCTCTGGTTTGCACGGAATTATCTCTTCATTTGTCGTCCAGCTCGACAGCATCATGTAAACCTGAGATCTACGAATCTGTGCATCTTACATTTGCTATCGATAGTTCTGCAGTGTTTACGTGCATATGAATCTTTGGCAACATTGTAAGAGCTGTTGTTTGTTGTTAAGCTGTAGTACTTATAGCATAGTTACCAATATGTAATAGTGTGGCTGTAACGCTTGTGATGTGGATCAGTTCCCTATGTAGTTATGGAATATGACGTCTATTTTTTGTATGTAAAGAAAAATAATTTGATAATTACAATACTTAAGATGTAATATCAAACATGTAAGTAGAAAGACTGCATGGTAAGGGGGTATTCTATTGGACGTTGTCAGATGCGTTATTTACTCTCAGCGATGTACAGAGATGTACGCAGACAATGTCATCATCTTCCACGTTTGTTTTACAGGTGCTTGAAAATCACAAACTATCGAAATCAGCTAATTGCACGAGTTACGTAAAGACTGTCTACATTATAGCTGCTATGGGCCGTGTTTTCGTTCATTAATTTTTATTTTATTTTATTTTATTATCTGCTTAAAGAGACTATTTTAGATTTTTTCTGGTCTTTGCTTCCCTTGGGAGGGACATCATCTACATTATTTCAGACACATTTTGGTTTCTTGCAATTATATCATTATTCTGCGCTATATTTAATGAGGTAATAGGGAGGCAGAAACGTATTTGGAACAGAAAGTTATTTTGACATTTCGTGACACCATAATCCACATAGCATGGAGATGAACGACTGCACCGTTAGTGACAGCAAGCTATTGTAACATAACATAGCGTCAATACATTGTCGTCACGAGTTGATTGCTCAGTGTGGAGAGTGAAACCCCACACATAAAGCCACAACGATTAATTAACTAAAATAATGCGTTTTCCTACCGACTATATGATGCGTTTCACTGTTAACGACAGTGACTCAGGAGAACTTTTGTTTTATGTGATACCACAGTAACAACTTTGCCACACAAGCAAGTTATCCAGCAGTTTAGGCGGTTGTTAAATAATTTTTTGTACTTACGAGCTGCGAGAACCACCCACACAAAATATAGTTCAGAGCTAGCTTCTAGTGCAGCAAAGCTCTGCCCTTATGTAACATACGTCCAGTTTTATTTGTAAATATTTCTAATTGCTGTATCGGTGGCTTGGACGTGGCATGTGGTTTCGATTTTTTTTTTCCAGCAACTTGCGGTATCTCAAGAGGTTTCTTGAGACCACCAATGTAAAAAGCACAACTAAACATTTTATTAACACAAAGTGAAGTACGCAGTCAAGCACTATTTCCTAGAGAACAGCCATCAAGTGCAAATCCAACCACAGTTTCAGACCTCGTCCATTTCAAGCCCAAATTCATGATGATTTTTGTCATTTCCGTGCACTATCACAATTATGATAATATCCGAGTGACAAAGAAACAAGATCAATTTATCCAATTCAGAGACTAAATAAGACACCACATGACCTATCGAGCTAGTAGAAAGTAATTAGCAACATATCTAACTGGTTGTACGGTCTCTGCAGCTTCCTTTTCAGCTTAACTGCTAATCACGTGGCCTCCAGATTGCTGGGGAGTATGACATACTGCCACATTCTTTGCACTGGAGACATTAGAAGATGACAACTGGCAAATTCGATGTATACCCCTTATTCCGTCAATAGTATACTATAGTTATTATTTCTTAATACAGTGAAATATAGTATCACCTACCTGATCTAAATGATAACGAACATTTTTTAAAATAAGAAATAGATGTAGTAATCCATCTATCTGGTATATTATATCTGATATATTATATACTAGTGTAAATAACTAATTCTGTAATTTAAAATAAACAGAATGTTACACATTCCCACAGTATTTTTCGTTAACTGTTCCTCTACTATCATTTACTTATTTCTACCCATAACAATGTGGGTTGAATTTTTTTAAATTATCTCTCTAGCAATCTGTAGTGTATAGGAGACCAGAGGTAGCTGCAACAATTTTTTGGAATAATTTTTGTGCAAGAAAGTTTTGAGCTATGTTCCTTGTAACCAATCACTGTTATAGATTCAGCACATGTTTGTTCGTTATGCTCAGCTAGCAGGAATATCACTGATTTGACACTATTCAGTTGTGCACATTTCAAGAATTTACCTGCAGTGAGGAATGGTGTTACAGTAGGAGTGGGAGGTTGTTATGCATGGTGTATCCCACTAAACATTAAAAAAATATTACAGTTTTACATTATTAGTTGTTTTTCTCTTACATGTAATTTGTTATGAATATGATAGAAAAATCTATTTAACTTTTACTAATAGCTGATAATTTAACATTACTTCCTTTCCCACTTCGTTATATGTTACTTCTGGCTTGTGCCTCTGTTTGTCTCGTTTTTGTAATTTCTTACTTCGCCTTCACAAGTTAAATACACAATAAGAAAACACATGTGACCCAACGTAATTGCAACAGATTGCCCCATGCGTCACCATTTCATGTTCGGTTAGCGGTAAGAATCAATTATCAGCTGAAGTGAAAGTTTAAAGTATTTATCACTCATCTGTAGCTAGGATTTCCACATGATTCAGTATTTGCTTTCATATAAAGACGCTACGTTGCTAGGTATGCTGCTAAGTTTGTTACTGGTTAGTAACTACACGCGAGTATTACATGGATGTTTTGTGAACTCAAATTTGATGCCCTAGAGGGAAGACGACGTTTTCTTAGGGAAACACTGTTGAAAGTATTGGAAGTGTGGTGTTAGGTCGAAGTGTATTCCTAAAACACCGAAAATCGGAGTTCCTGCGTACACAAGCCAACCAAGTGAAGTAGTAGTGGTACAGGATACGCTCCGCCGTGCACCTTAGGGTGGCTTGAGGTGTATGGACGGTCAGGATCACAGATCATAAGTAGAACCTAATAGTAATTTAACCTTACAAAACTCGCGTTACAAAATTTCTTTCCCACCTGACAACAAGAGAATAACAAAAAACTGTAATGTAGTAACAAATCCGTAATTCTTATATAACACAATTATTACATTCATAAAGAAATATTTATTATAGATCACTGAAAATGCTTCAGAAATAAAAAAAAGCGAAACGCGTTGCACAATACCACAGCCATTCATTTAATTGTCTTAAACGGATCATATACCCAAGAAACATTTACAGAACCGGAATTTGTGACTGACTGCAGATCAGTTCTGCTGTCGCCAACGTACATTTCACTCCATTTGCAAGTGGAACAGAAAATGGAGTGGCTAGCAGTAATACAAGGTACCCTCCGCCATGCACCGTACGATGGCTTAATGTGTATACATGTAGAAGTAGGTATGTAGATGTAGATACTTGTTCCAAAGTTTTATACTGTCTTGTAGTGACGGTATAAATTCATCCCTCGTTTGAATATGTTCGTAACATAGTACTTAACACAGTGAAAAACTATTCCTATTCGCTATCAGTCTTTTTGCGAAGCTTTGAAAGAAGCTTTAAGTGCACAATGAATTTTTATCTAAAGATCTCTTAACTATTCAGTTGCCACAGTTGAAGCGCGACGCTGGATGCGATTTCCACAGCCTGTCTCACCAAAGAGTCGTCAAACGCATTTTCTCTGGTGTTTCAGCAGGTTTTTGAGATTTCATTTTTGCATTGTGTAACTGGAATGAGCCCAAGCAAATAGTGCTCGTCCCGTCTTTCACACGACTCCCAGTGCCGACGAAAAGCGACAGTTTGTTTCCCTTTACAAATAAAATGATTTTTGAAGCGGAATTTTACACGAACATTCCTTAGAGCGGTCGCAGATTAGTCTAGCGCGGTGTATGCTTTATCAACATATATTAAGAGAGACGGTAAAGCACGAAGAATAACCAGTACTCCCGCCCTGAACGCTACTGCTGATTTGCTGCTGGATTAGCTGTTTACTCTTTGTATTTTACCGTCCCTGTTAACATACATTGATAAAACGGATATCGCACTAGACTAATTTGGGAACGCTCTATCAAATGGGCTTGTAAAATTCGGATTTAAAAATAATTTTGTTTGTAATGGCGAACACACCGATGCTTTCTGTTGACACTGGGCGCCGCATGAATCGTTTGGACTCCGCTACACAATGCGAAGTCAGAAATACAAACACAGGGTGATCCAAAAGCATGATAGAAAGCATGTTAGGTCCCTAACTTCGCATGTATTGACATATATTGACATATATTGAAATTTCAGGTGAATACCTGATTACCGGAAATAAAGAAGAGGATAAATGGAATCCCTGACCTCGGAAGAACGATTACTTACCGGACGAAAATTTATGCGAATAACCGTAGTAATCTCACTGTTGGACGGGCAGGTCTGTCAGAGTTCGGAAAGAAAAGGACACCTCGTGAAGTGCTTCTTACGCGGTAAGTTACGGCTCGAAAGTCGCAGTGATTTTGAAGCCATCAGACAGTCGACTTACTGGTCCTCATCTCACATTGATGTTCGTTGGTGACACATTGAGGGCCAGATTTGAATTTATCGGGAGTGTTTGGGTTGCAAGAAGCAAGGCGTCGGGACGAAAATCCACAGTTTTTACCGATTGCAACAGTGAGTGTGTCCGCACATTCTTTGAGGCTCAGGCAACTTCATCCACTGGATAGGCTGGTTCTGGTTCAACTGGCTCTGAGCACTATGCGACTTAACTTCTGAGGTCATCAGTCGCCTAGAACTGAGAACTAATTAAACCTAACTAACCTAAGGACATCACACACACCCATGCGCGAGGCAGGATTCGAACCTGCGACCGTAGCGGTCACTCGGTTCCAGACTGTAGCGCCTAGAACCGCACGGCCACTCTGGCCGGCAAACTGGATAGGCGTCCCAACAATCAAGCATATCAAAACATCATTACAAAGACTCACGGAAGCGGAGGAATTGGGTCCCTACCAGGTCCAAAGACGCCAGCTACTCAGTGAGGGGCTGTGCCCTCCTGTGATGTTTTGTGGCTCTTGACTGGATGAGGAGAGGGTGGTATGATAGATGGGTGGCCGGTTTCCTCTCATTACAACACAAAATGTACGTGTAGTTAAAATACGCTTTATTACCGGAACCAATTGAATACTTAACTTCAATGAACTAATTCTTGAATCTTGTCCATGTTCATCTCACAACTATATACAAAGAGTAACGTTCCTACACAGCTAGCTAAGGTAACAGGTGACGAGAATCAGTGTGGAAGACTAGAACACAGTGCGACGTATTGAGCTGCAATGAGAACTGAGTCCCGAGGCGACGGACTGAGGTACTGGGAGAGACTGAGACAGTTCGGTCGACGCTGGCGCTCTAAATGCACGCTGCTTAGTGGGCGTTATCGACGCGTAGCCTGCGGCTGTATCTTGGTCTTCTCTCCCATTGTAGCGTTTAGTTCAGCGACTGCTATGCAATGCTTCCTAGTGCCGACCGGTATTCCGGCGAAGGCATATGCCTGCACAGGGGACAATGTGTGGCGGAAATATTTCGCAAACTACATGATCCATGATCTTGAAAATGGCGCCATCAGTGAACACAAGATCTGGTTCAATGATGAGGCCCATTTTCAGTTGAATGGTTAGGCGAACAAACAAAACTGGCGGCTTTCGGGTACGGAAAATCCTCATCTCAGTGTCGTGTCACCACTGCATCCAAAAATGGTGACGGTGGGGTCTACCATATCGACGAAGTGGATGATTGATGCGATATTCATTAACGATATGGTCACAGGAATGAAGTATCTGGGCACTTTGGCCCAGAAGAGGGCCGTCTCAACATGACTAGCCGGTACTCTTTCATGCAGGAAGCACCTCATCCTCATAGAACTTCTGATGTCTTCGCGCGGCTTGAAATGACGCTCGGTGAGTTTTTAATTGCTTTGGATGCAGAGAAATTCAAGGGGCATGGATAGAGTGGCCCTCATACTGTCCGGACCTCAGTCAATGTGACTTCTTCACGTGGGGTTACATCAAGGATAGAATCTGTAGATATCCCCTAAGTCAATGGAGGACCTGAAATCGGCCATCAGGAGTAAGACTGATACACTTGTCCATCACTCTCCAGCTAATTATGACAGAGTTTCGGAACCGGCTGTGTACCACTGTAGTCGGGGACGGTAGACATTTCGAGCATCTTCTAGATTAAAAGTCATTCATGGTTCAAATGGCTCTGAGCACTATGGAACTTAAATTCTGAGGTCATCAGCCCCCTAGAACTTAGAACTACTTAAACCTAACTAACCTAAGGACATCACACACATCCATGCCAGAGGCAGGATTCGAAACTGCGACCTAGTGGTCGCGCCGTTCGCGACTGTAGCGCCTAGTACCGCTCGCCCACCCCGGCCGGCAAATGCCATTCATATGTGTATTCAATAAAATAGGGTTCATGTTCTTGAAGGTTGTCTTTTTTCGACAACATCCGCTTACTTTCCATCATGTTTTTCGACCATCCCGTATCTGCTGAAAGACGGGGGAAAACGCGCCTGGCTACTTTTAAGAGAGACACATGGTCTAAGCGCATATACGCGAAGTAAGTCTCAAAATGTCTTTAAGCTGAGCTGTTTAAAAAATAAATTGTAAATCTGCATCGTAAAAGCGATTTTGTTGTGTTACGTGACAAATGAATGCCTAAGCATCCTGAGAGGATGCAGCTAGCTAAGATGCAAATTGAATAAGTTGTTGTATACGTGACACCTCCAGATTTCGCGGGAAACCTGCGAGGGAGCGTAATACCTTGTAACGAATTACTGTAGGCGGCCAGCAAGGTGAAATCAGATACGAGATTTAATATCGGAAAGCGGCGGTATTTGCGGTCGCATTCAAATGTCGACTGCAGCTAATTCGAAAGCGCGTGCTAATTAACAGTTACAGAGCCAAAGCCGCGGGCAGTGAAAGAGAAAAATAATAACGAAAGGAAAAGGGCGAACCGGCGACCGCGCGTGGACCGCCAGGGTAGCTGGCTGGCTGCAGCCCCACTCACACACACACACACACGTGCTGTCTGGAGCAGCCGGCGCGGCTCGCTGCAGCCACATTTAATTACGGGCTCCGCTGGCCGCCCGGCTCTGTACACGTGTGGCCCGCCCCTGAATTAGTAACCGTGA
Source organism: Schistocerca piceifrons (assembly GCF_021461385.2). Lineage (NCBI taxonomy): Eukaryota > Metazoa > Arthropoda > Insecta > Orthoptera > Acrididae > Schistocerca > Schistocerca piceifrons. Next base: position 599,019,545 of record NC_060141.1, on the reverse strand, counting down.
CTAGCCCACCTTCCCCTGCACTCCCTTACCGCGGAGCTGTGTGGTCGCAGCGGCCGCGGAGGGTAGTGGCGGTGGTGGTCACTCGCTTCCCCTACTGTGGCGTTTCGTTAAACTGATCCATTCGTAAAGTGTACGCAAGGTAATTGAGAATCGCTTCGATGACGATCAGTCTGCCTTTCGGAAAGGTACGGACACCAGGGAGACAGTTCTCAAGCTCTTGACAACGGAAGAAAAACACGATAAATCAACACACGTTTGTCGACTTAAAAAAAAAAGTGGGACGTACAATGGTGCAAGATGTTCGAAAACCAAGAAAAATAGGAGTAAGCTATAGAAAAAGACGGGTAATATACGCACACCCTTTTATTCCTAAACTGATGGCACCCAAAGAATAAAAATTACAATGCAGCCAAAAGTCACACACATAACTTTTCTTTGCCGGCCGGGGTCGCCGAGCGGTTCTAGGCGCTACAGTCTGGAACCGCGTGACCACTACGGTAGCAGGTTCGAATCCTGCCTCGGGCATGGATGTGTGTGATGTCCTTAGGTTGGTTAGGTTTAAGTAGTTGTAAGTTCTAGGAGACTGATGACCTCAGATGTTAAGTCCCGTAGTGCTCAGAGCCATTTGAACCATAAGTTTTGTTTGCTTTGACGACACGATCATCTTCAGTAATTAGGTAGCTGAGAAGCAAACCCTGGAAGTATCAGGCTGTCATACTGTGGTGTGCGTACGGTAAGACCTTCGGTACACACACCATCAGATTATTTGACTTGTCGCTCTAACGAAGTAGAGAAGTGGTCTTATCGTGGCGTGTTTATCTTCTGCCGTTAGGTCAGACGATAGAAATGCAACTTGCACTCTTAGAGTAGTAGATTGACGGTGACCAACTTTAAACAGAACTTGATTAATTTTCACACACATTTATTAAAGTAATAAAAATCATAGAAATTACTGAACTTGATTCTGGATGCTTATTACAATTGACAATCTGAAGTTCCTTTGGTCTTGGTACGTTAATCTTATTCTCACTATCTCTGATACTTGACAAAGTGGCTATACATTTCTCTTCATGGCTATGTACAGGAATATGATAATCTTATTAGGGCAGACTGAAACTTGACTACAGACTAATGCAGACTAATGCAGACTGACTAATCGGAGGTCTGTACAGTCGTTATAATACTTCGCGCGTTCAGGTATCACTGCGCGAGTGCGATCCGCGAGGAGAAAAGTATCTACGTTAGCAGCAATCTCATTGGCTGCATTACATATTAATACGCGGATCGGCGGAAGCAGAATTTGGTCCGTCTTTATGGCAGAGCCATCTCGTAGTGCGGAGACGGACGAGCGCTGCGCCTGCGTTGTTGTGCTTAGTGGGGCGCGCTGTAGTGGGAAAGTTGTGTACGTGCTGACTACGCGGAACTATCTACACAACACATACATAAAGTGATATTCACAATCTGGAACATGTCTGTTAGCGGCAACAGTGTGTAACACATCCAATCAGTTGCCCGTTTTTATTTACTTTTAGTCTTGATCCAGATTTCGAGACCACTAAGGGTAACTTCTTCAGAGGAAGAAGTAGTAAAAATACTGTTTTAACTACAAAAATTGCTCCCAGTTGTGAGGAGTAAACTACAATTCCTAAACGTACAATAAAATCTGTTATCTCCTTGGATTACATTAGGTAAAAAAACGTTACCTCCATCGTGAGCTGAAGCGCTCGAGTCACGTATGGACAATTAAATTCAAATCCATTAAAAATGCAGAGACTTGTACTGTAGGAAGCAAGGAAGAGGACGCTGCTATGAGTAGCCAATATCCTCTTTCTACAACACAAATGCACACGTAGATTGATATGGTTCTTTACTTACATGAATCTGCTACTTAACTTGCATAGAGTCCATATCCGTCGTACAAGCTCATCAGTACTGGTCCTCTTACAGACCATATCGATAATCTTGCTATGACAAACTTTAGTCTCAGTGCTGGTCCTGCTGTGGTCACTAATCTGGACCCTATGCACTGTTATGGGCTAAGCCCGCTCTGCAACTGAACTGACAGACGCCAAACGGGAAGTGTCTGTCAGTCAGTCATTCAGTGAGGCCTTCCGGTCAGTAGCGGTGGCCTAAATACTTGCTGTCGAGAGGGCGTTGGTGGCCTGTTTCTTGTGGTGTGTATCTGGCCTCTCCGGTGATTTACGCACTTGATCCAGCGCTTACTAATCGAACTTCGCATCATCTTTGCCAGGAGGTGTGCTGGCGACAGCTTACGCCAGCACAAAAACACAACAATTAAAGACATATTTGGCTGTTGAACACACAAACGCATGCTGTAACTAGCTGCAGCACTTACGTAGACTGGCAAGGAGCGCACCACAAGTTGCTGGCTTATGTCGTAATATCACTCAGTTATATGATATTTAGCTTTTCTTGCAGCGACGTATCATCGTAAGATACTATATGGTGATCTAAGCTGCTACCAAAATGAAACAGTGTAAAAGCAATGGAGTAAAATCAGATAAAAGTGAAAGGAGTGGTAAGTATTACATAATCTCAAATTGGGCAACCTCACACATTTTATAGCATACAGGAATCAGGGAGAAAACAGTATTAACATATTAACATGAAGGTATTAGTAGCCTGCTTCCTACAGTAAAATGTTGATAAAAATATTTGTAAGCTTTCGTTACAGGAAGTAATTAGTAGTCACTCTCTTGATGAACTAGGTTGTTGTTGTTGTGGTCTTCAGTCCTGAGACTGGTTTGATGCAGCTCTCCATGCTACTCTATCCTGTGCAAGCTTCCATATCCACTGCAACCTACATCCTTCTGAATCTGTTTAGTGTATTCATCTCTTGGTCTCCCTCTACGATTTTTACCCTCCACGCTGCCCTCCAATACTAAATTGGTGATCCCTTGATGCCTCAGAACATGTCCTACCAACCGATCCCTTCTTCTAGTCAAGTTGTGCCACAAACTTCTCTTCTCCCCAATCCTATTCAATACTTCCTCATTAGTTATGTGTTCTACCCATCTAATCCTCAGCATTCTACTGTAGCACCACATTTCGAAAGCTTCTAATCTCTTCTTGTCCAAACTCGTTATCGTCCATGTTTCACTTCCATACATGGCTACACTCCATACAAATACTTCCACAAACGACTTCCTGACACTTAAATCTACGCTCGATGTTAACAAATTTCTCTTCTTGAGAAACGCTTTCCTTGCCATTGCCAGTCTACATTTTATATCCTCTCTACTTCGACCATCATCAGTTATTTTGCTCCCCAAATAGAAAAATTCCTTTACTACTTTAAGTGTCTCATTTCTTAATCTAATACCCTTAGCATTACCCGACTTAATTCGACTACATTACATTATCCTCGTTTTGCTTTTGTTGATGTTCATCTTATATCCTCCTTTCAAGACACTATCCATTCCGTTCAACTGCTCTTCTAAGTCCTTTGCTGTCTCTGACAGAATTACAATGTCATCGGCGAACCTCAAAGTTTTTATTTCTTCTCCGTGGATTTTAATACCTACTCCGAATTTTCCTTTTGTTTCCTTCACTGCTTGCTCACTCCCTTCCCAACCACTGCTTCCCTTTCATGCCCCTCAACCCTTATAACTGCCATCTGGTTTCTGTACAAATTGTAAATAGCCTTCGCTCCATGTATTTTACCCCTGCCACCTTCAGAATTTGAAAGAGAGTATTCCAGTCAACATTGTCAAAAGCTTTCTCTAAGTCTACAAATGTTAGAAACATGTTCCAATATTTCTACATAATCCAAACTGATCTTCCCCGAGGTGGGCTTCTACCCCTTTTTCCATTCGTCTGCAAAGAATTCGCGTTAGTAGTTTGCATCCGTGACTTATTAAACTGATAGTTCGGTAATTTTAACATCTTCTTGAAGTCTGAGAGTATTTCGTCTGTCTCATACATCTTGCTCTCCAGATGGTAGAGTTGTGTCATTACTGGCTGTCCCAAGGCCGTCAGTAGTTCTAATGGAATGTTGTCTACTCCCGGGACCTTGTTTCGACTCAGGTCTTTCAGTGCTCTGTCAAACTCTTCACGCAGTATCGTGTCTCCCATTTCATCTTCATCTACATCCTCTTCCATTTCCATAATATTGTCCTCAAGTACATCGCCCTTGTATAGACCCTCTATATACTCCTTCCCCCTTTCTGCTTTCCCTTCTTTGCTTATAACTGGGCTTCCATCTGAGCTCTTGATATTCGTACAAGTGGTTCTCTTTTCTCCAAAGGTCTCTTTAATTTTCCTGTAGGCAGAATCTATCTTACCCCTACTGAGATAAGCCTCTACATCCTTACATTTGTCCTCTAGCCATGCCTGCTTAGCCATTTTGCACTTCCTGTCGATCTCATTTTTGTGACGTTTGTATTCCTTTTTGCCTGCTTCATTTACTGCATTTTTGTATTTTCTCCTTTCATCAGTTAAATTCAATATTTCTTCTGTTACCCAAGGATTTCCACTCGCCCTCGTTTTTTTACCTACTACATCCTCTGCTGCCTTCACTACTTCATCTCTCAAAGCTACCCATTCTTCTTGTACTGTATTTCTTTCCCCCATTCCTGTAATTGTTCCCTTATGCTCTTCCTGAAACTCTGTACAACCTCTGGTTTAGTCTGTTTATCCAGTTCCCATCTCCCTAAATTCTCACCTTTTTGCAGTTTCTTCAGTTTTAATCTACAGTTCATAATCAATAGACTGTGTTCAGGGTCCACATCTGGAAATGTCTTACAATTTAAAACCTGGTTTTTGTGGACCGGCAAGACAGCCAATCCACGAGGACGGGAGGCCGAAGGGCACGCGCTTAAGCTCACGCAGGATGGCGTGAGGTCTGGAAAATGACAAGGTCTTGTACGTAGCTTCTGGAATACTTAACTTTAATCCATAATTGGTGAACATCGGTCTGACGGTACATGCATCACAAGATAAACAGCAGTTGATAATGACGCCTTGCTAGGTCGTAGCAAATGTCGTAGCTGAAGGCTATGCTAACTATCGTCTCGGCAAATGAGAGCGTAATTTGTCAGTGAACCATCGCTAGCAAAGTCGGCTGTACAACTGGGGAGAGTGCTAGGAAGTCTCTCTAGACCTGCCGTGTGGCGGCGCTCGGTCTGCAATCACTGATAGTGGCGACACGCGGGTCCGACGTATACTAACGGACCGCGGCCGATTTAAAGGCTACCACCTAGCAAGTGTGGTGACTGGCGGTGACACCACACTGGTTCCTAAATCTCTGTCTTACTATTATATAATCTATCTGAAACCTGTCAGTACTCAAGGCTTCTTCCATGTATACAACTTTCTTTTATGATTCTTGAACCAAGTGTTAGCTATGATGAAGTTGTACTCTGTGCAAAATTCTATCAGGCGGCTTCCTCTTTCATTTCTTAGCCCCAATCCATATTCACCTACTACGTTTCCATATCTCCCTTTTCCTACTACCGAATTCCAGTCACCCATGACTATTAAATTTTCGTCCCCTTTCACTATCTGAATAATTTTTTTTTTTTTATTTCATCATACATTTCTTCAATTTCTTCGTCTTCTGCAGAGCTAGTTGGCATATAAACTTGTACTACTGTAGTGGGCGTGGGCTTCGTGTCTATCTTGGCCACAATTATGCGTTCACTATGCTGTTTGTAGTAGCTTAACCGCACTCCTATTTATTTATTCATTATTTAACCGACTCGTGCATTACCCCTATTTGATTTTGTATTTATAGCCCTGTATTCGCCTGACCAAAAGTCTTGTTCCTCCTGCCACCGAACTTCACTAATTCCTACTATATCTAACTTTAACCTATCCATTTCCATCTTTAAATTTTCTAACCTACCTGCTCGATTAAGGGATCTGACATTCCACGCTCCGATCTGTAGAACGCCAGTTTTCTTTCTCCTGATAACGACGTCCTCCTGAGTAGTCCCCGCCCGGAGATCCGAATGGGGGACTATTTTACCTCCGGAATATTTTACCCAAGAGGACGCCATAATCATTTTACCATACAGTGAAGCTGCATGCCCACAGGAAAAATTACGGCTGTAGTTTCCCCTTGCTTTCAGCCGTTCGCAGTACCAGCACAGCAAGGCCGTTTTGGTTAGTGTTACAAGGCCAGATTAGTCAATCATCAAGACTGTTGCCCCTGCAACTACTGAAAAGGCTGCTGCCCCTCTTCATGAACCACACGTTTGTCTGGCCTCTCAACAGATACCCCTCCGTTGTGGTTGCACCTACGGTACGGCTATCTGTATCGTTGAGGCACGCAAGCCCCCCACCAACGGCAAGGTCCATGGTTCTTGGTTGGGGGTGGGGGGGGGGGGGGGGAGATGGACTAGGTATCTAAGGAAAAGGTCCATGGCTTGAATATAAAAGAAAGGTTACGAATGGCGCCTGAGGGAAACAAACTTTTCGAAAACGAAGTTATGCTGATAAACAAAATACCGAGCAGTGAGCAACTCGACAGTAAATGGTCGTTCATGAGAAGTTTATTTTTCATAAAAATCCCTAGATCCTCCAGTATATCCAACCTCCACCCTTTCTTGTTTTTAAGCAACATTTCGAATACCTCTATTCGTTTCGGGTTATGATATGTTGCTAACGAGCGTTCTGCGACCGTAGAATTATGGATGTTGGTACTTTTTTATTCAGCAGGTGATCTTTGTGTTTAAGACAGGAAGCCCTCCCCGTTTATCCGATATGAAATTCTAGAAATGCATCGCATGCAATTTTGCAGACACCTGAACTGCATTAGGTGTCGTTAGTGGTTTTAATATTATGGACTAAATTTTTAAGTTTATCTGTAGGTTGTTGTCAGTAGAGTATGCTACTTCGCAGCTATATTTATTAACCAGCAAACATCTTATCCTGAGGTATTACGTGTGAAGATATTGAAATATACTTTTTCACTTTCATTTTCTGCGTTTTAACAGTCTCAAACGGTAGTTGCTCTCTCGAAATACTGTCCTTACTGTAAATGAATCTTATTCGTTATTACAAGCTACAGTTCTTCCTCTATTGTTTTCGAGAGATATTGCACGATGTATGGCTGAATGAAAAAAGGCCATCTTGTGGGAGTATGTGGGGGGAGGGGGGGGCGGGGGGCGGTTGCGTCGTTGAGTCATATGATATAATTTGATCCGTTAGTAGAAAATATCGAGACCCATCATTTGTAATCGCGAGTTTTGACATCTAAAAAAACTACTTTGCAATTTTCATTTTTCAACACACAGTTTTCATGAGGACTGCTGAGCGTCACAAAGAGTTAATCTAGTTAGCATTCCGACCCATTACGTACAATTAAAATATCATCCTAGTTTTATAGGTGAGTGACTTTAAAAAAACTTGGTTTCTACCGTGTTTATGAAAATGGTTCAAATAACCATTGCATCGCCATCCGACTGCTCATGCAGCTTTCCATTAAATTCAAAATAATTTTACCTTACGAAAACTTTTGACAACCGCGTTAGTTCTGTAATCTGTTGATCAGTTACTTCTTTTTTATTAGCTCCCAGGTTGTTCTCTACTACTTCTAAAGTAGTTGGAACTGGCACATTGGCGCAAAGGTTAGTAATATCAAAATAATGTACGAATAGTTTAGTCTCATGGCTATGTTTCAGTTATTTTAAATTGCTTACCAAGTTCTAGCTGTTAGATACTGAAAAATTATTCTGAAAAAGGTTAGAGATTTTAATCTCCTCGTGCAAAAAACTAATAAGTTCATGGTATCAACTGCTTATACTGTTAACCACAAGACATATTGAGGTCTCTTTCATGTGCTTTAAAGTGGAATCGTGGCTTAGGAGCTTGTGGTTTCCTATAAATCAGGGTTAGTTGAATGCAAAATTTCAAAGTGTTTCAAGACATTCCTGGTAGCGGTTTACTGAAATATGCAACGTAGTTATTAGTTCGGCCACGAGGTAGCAGCACTTGGCAGGCTCTGGCACACTCCAGGTAATTCCACGAATTTCTGCTAGTCTGATGGAGAGTAATGGTATGGCTGGTGTATTGTTTATCTCATGTTACAACTTCTTTGTCCAATGTGCAAAGAATCAGTCAGACAGCAGTAGCCGACCGAAACAGACCCAGCAACAGGCAAGTAACCGCATTTGTCATTTACGAATTCCTAACAAGGAGTTAATTTCATTATATCATCTGTGTGCTTTAATAGTTCAGTTTCTTGAGTTTCTGCTTGTAAATTTAATATCTAATAGCCACGGTTGTCGCGTATTTCGTTTGCGTCGGATAGTAAACCGATTTTGCGAGATATTACAAGTTCCCAATCAGGGTCAAATTAGTTTCACTTGAGTGCTTCGGTAGTTAGGGTTCTGAATATCTGCGTATTACTAGACACAGTTCGTGCGTTTTCATCAGGTTCTACAGTGGAGTTACGCAGCAAGTTCCGATAGGCCGTTAATCTGCATATTTTAGTTTTCCACGGTCTTTAGTATGGACAGGGACTGCGACTGTTGTGTGCGGATGCGAGCCGAGTTGGTGACACTTCGCTCTCAGCTTCAGGCTGTGGTGGCTTCGGTTACACAGCTTGGGCACCACTGTTGTCGGCCGGCCTTGGGGATCCAACGGACGTGCCGCGCGGGATTAGCTGAGCGGTCTCAGGCGCTGCCGTCATGGACTGTGCGGCTGGTCCCGACGGAGGTTCGAGTCCTCCCTCGGACGTGCCGCGCGGGATTAGCTGAGCGGTCTCAGGCGCTGCCGTCATGGACTGTGCGGCTGGTCCCGACGGAGGTTCGAGTCCTCCCTCGGACGTGCCGCGCGGGATTAGCTGAGCGGTCTCAGGCGCTGCCGTCATGGACTGTGCGGCTGGTCCCGACGGAGGTTCGAGTCCTCCCTCGGACATGGGTGTGTGTGTTTGTCCTTAGGATAATTTAGGTTAAGTAGTGTGTAAGCTTAAGTACTGATGACCTTAGCAGTTCAGTCCCATAAGATTTCACACACATTTGAAATTTTTTTTCCAAAAGACGTCCAGCACGTCAGAGTCCTCCGATCGGTCCTCACCGGTGGCCAACACAGTTACTGCTCGCACTGAGGCTGACCCCTCACCTGTGGTCGAGTGGGAGGTCGCCCCTGGGCAAAGCAGCAGCGAAAACTTCCCAGGCGGCCGCACGTAAGGCCTCCCCGGTTTGTCTGACAAACAGGTTTCAGGTGCTGTCTGTGGATGACACTGTCACTGAGCCAGATGCTGTCACCTGTCCTGTTTCAGAGGAAACACGCGGCCTGCAAGATCCAGGCAATCGCAGAGGGTGGGATTATTGGTAGTTGGGAGCTCCAACGTTAGGCGCGTTATGGAGCCCCTTAGGGACTTGGCTGACAAGAAGAGTAAGAAATAGAATGTACACTCCGTGAGCATGCCGGGTGGAGTGATTTCATATGTGGAAAGGGTCCTCCCGGATGCCATGAAGAGCACAGGGTGCAGCCTACTGCAGGTGGTGGCCCAAGTCGGTACCCATGATGTGTGTCACTTTGGATCAGAAGAGATTCTCTCTGGTTTCGAGCGGCTAACAGAAGTGGTAAAGGCTGCCAGTCTTGCTTGCAAGATGAAAGCAGAGCTGACCATTGGCAGCATAGTTTGACAGGACCGATTCCGGACCTCTGGTATAGAGCCGAGTGGAGGGTCTGAATCAGAGGCTCAGACGGTTCTGCGACCGTGTAGGCTGCAGATTCCTCGACTTGCGCCAAAGGGTGGTTGGGTTTCGGGTTCCGCTGAATAGGTCAGGTGTCCACTATAAGCAGGAGGCGGCTACACGGGTAGCAGGGGCTGTGTGGCGTGGACTGGGCGGTTTTTTAGGTTAGAGGGTCTCGGGAAAACACAAGATGGGCTTCAGTCACAAAGGGTGCAGGCTGAACACAGGAAGAACATAGACACAGGAACCATTGGTATAAAATTTGTAAATTGTCGTAGCTGTGTTGGGAAAGTACCAGAGCTAGAAGCGCAAATAGAAAGGACTGAAGCTCAAATAGTTATAGGCACTGAAAGTTGGCTAAAGCCGGATATAAGCTCAGCCGAAATTTTTGCGAAGAACCTAACGGTGTTCCGAAAGGATAGGTTAAACACGGTTGGCGGTGGCGTGTTTGTTTCTGTCAGAAGTAGTTTAACTTGTCACGAAATTGAAGTAGATACGTCCTGTGAGTTAGTATGGACAGAGGTCATTGATGGCAACCGGAATAAAATAATAATTGGATCCTTTTACCGACCTCTCAATTCAGATGATACAGTTGCTGAAAGGTCCAAAGAAAACTTGAGTTTGAATTGAAACACGTACCTGATTCATGCGGTAATAGTTGATGGTGACTTTAATTTACCCTCGATATGTTGGCGAAAATACATGTTTAATTCCGGAGGTACGCATAAAATATCATCCGAAATTGTGCTAAACGCATTCTCTGAAAATTATTTCGAGCAGTTAGTTCAAGAACCCACGCGAATAGTAAACGGTTGTGAAAACATACTTGACCTCTTAGCAACAATTAATCCTGAGTTAATAACAAGCATCACAACCGATTCAGGGATTAGTGATCACAGGGCTGTCGTAGCAAGATTGAATATTGTAATCCCCAAATTCTCGAAAAATAAGCGAAAAATATACCTATTAAAAACAGATAAAAATTCGCTTGACGCCATCCTGAGGGACAATCTCCACTCATTCCAAATTAATAATATAAGTGCAGACCAGATGCGGCTTAAATTCAAAGAATTAGTATCGGCAGCAATGGAGGGATTTATACCAAATAAATTAACAAACGACGGAGCTGATCCTCCTTGGTACACAAAAGGGGTTAGAACACTGTTGCCGAAACAACGAAACAAACATGCCAAATTTAAACAGACCCAAAATCCCCAGGATTGGCAATCTTTTGGAGAAGCTCGAAATTTAGCGCGACCTTCAATGCGAGATGCTTATAACAGTTTCCACAACGGAACTTTGTCTCGAAACTTGGCAGAAAATCCAAGGAGATTCTGGTCGTATGTGAAGTATGTTAGCGGCATGAAACAATCAATGCCTTCTCTGCACGATAGCAAAGGAGATACTTTCGAGGACAGCGCTGCCAAAGCAGTGTTACTAAACACAGCCTTCCGAAATGCCTTCAAAAAAGAAGACGAAGTAAGTATTCCAGGGTTCAAGTCGAGAACAGCTGCCAACATGAGTAACGTAGAAGGAAATATAATCGGAGTAGTGAAGCAACTTAAATCACTTAATAAAAGCAAGTCTTCTGGTCCAGGCTGTATACCAATTAGGTTCCTTTCGGAGTATGCTGATGCATTAGCTCCATACTTAACTATCATATACAACTGTTCGCTCGACGGAAGATCCTTACCCAAATACTGGGAAGTTGCACAGGTCACACCAATATTCTAGAAAGGTAGTAGGAGTAATCCACTAAATTACAGGCCCATACCGTTAACGTCGATATGCAGCAGGATTTTAGAACATATATTGTGTTCGAGCATAATGAATTACCTCGAAGAAAACGGTCTATTGATACACAATCCACATGAGTTAAGAAAACATCGTTCATGTGAAACACAACTAACTTTTTATTCACATGAAGTGCTGAGTGCTATTGACAAGGGATTTCAGATCGATTCCGTATTTCTGGACTTCCGGAAGGCTATTGACACTGTACCACACAAGCGACTCTTAGTGAAATTGCGTGCTTATGGCATATCGTCTCAGTTATGTGGCTGGATCTGTGATTTCCTGTCAGAGAGGTCTCAGTTCGTAGTAATTGACGGAAAGTCGTCGAGTAAAACATAAGTGATTTCAGGCGTTCCTCAAGGTAGTGTTATAGGCCTTTGCTGTTCCTTACATATATAAATGAGTTGGGAGACAATCTGAGCAGCCGTCTTCAGCTGTTTGCAAATGCCGCTGTCGTTTATCGACTAATAAAGTCATCAGAAGATCAAAACAAACTGCAAAACGATTTATAAGAAATATTGGAACGGTGCAAAAAGTGGCAGTTGAACTTAAATAACGAAAAGTGTGAGGTCAGCCACATGAGTGCTAAAAGGAACTCGTAAAGTTCGGTTACACGATAAATCAGTCTAATCTAAAAGCCGTAAATTCAACTAAATACATAGGTATTACAATTACGAACAACTTAAATTGGAAGGAACACACAGAATATGTTGTGGGGAAGGCTAACCAAAGACTGCCTTTTATTGGAAAATGTAACAGACCTACTAATGAGACTGCCTACACTACGCTTGTCCGTCCTCTTTTAGAATACTGCTGCACGGTGTGTTATCCTTACCAGATAGGATTGACGGAGTACATCGAAAAAGTTCAAAGAAAGGCATAATGTTTTGTATTGTTATTTCATTGCTACGGAATCTTCCAATCATCAACTTTCTCCTCCGTATGGAAAATATTTTGTTGATACCGACTTACATAGGGAGGAACGATCAAATAAGGGAAATCAGAGCTTGTACGGAAATATATAGGCGTTCATTCTTTCGGCGCGCGATACGAGATTGGAATAATAAAGAACTGTGAAGGTGGTTTGATGAACCCTCTTCCAGGCACTTAAATGTGATTTGCAGAGTATCCATGTAGCTGTAGATGTAGAATCGACATTTTGAAAACCGGAAGTGTGTAGTTTTATGCAGAGTTTTATTCCTTGAGCAGCACTTCATGTAATTTCTGTGTATATGTTTAACTATAAATGACGTTTAAAATGTTAAACATCAAAGTGTATGCTAGTATACTGATAACCAAAAACAAGGGCTACTTGGACCCACTACACGCTTGAGTTGATGTACGACTTAGGTGCGTATATTCTTCATTTAGATCAAAATAAAATACCGTTGCAGATTGTAGCAAGTTATTGTCCATTTTTACCTAACCAAAAAAGGTTTTAAACTATTTAGGATTTTTCTCTACAGGTTTAAGTCTCATTATGCCGTCTGAATACAGAAGATTGGCTGGGAGTCGTACGTACAATGACTTTGCTGAAGAAAAACGGCAAATGCTTGAAAGCTATTAGGTGAGGTGCAGTACATCGCATGTACTGCCGATAATTAAGAAACAAGAAGATTCAAAAGTCATTATCGGGAACAACTTCAACTCTCATGTTCTGAAATTTTGTGAAGTTAACCTCAAATATCTTGTGCTTGCTTCCAAATTCCAGCCACGTGACACATCTTCTAGAGGTCGGCTATTTTAGAGCCCATAAGCCCAAATGATGTTCTTACTAGATGGAAGGAATCTGATGCTGCTCAAACAGAACCACCAATCCCGAAAGTCCTGTTTCAATTTTTGCTGAAAACAGCACTGCTAAAGCAGATTCATTCACCTCACATCTAGAATACAAGCGATAAGGCCTTTTCAAAACTCGGCCAACTAAAAATAGAAAACTGCGAATTTCAGATGAAAAAGAATTTGTGCTGATGATATTGGTGAAGTAGAGTAGGCTAAAACGTTAAAAATGTCAAAACATCCGCAGACAAAAGAAAGAAGGGAACGAACAAACCATAAAAACAAGTCGATACTGAGTCCACATCAGAAGATGCTGATGATTTCATCCTCTAATCATCAGGAGAAAGTTATTATATTTTGTATAGTAGTGAGGATGTAGCGCGTGACCTGAGGGACCCATGTTAGCCTTCTCCCAGTAGACCTATAGAAGAACGAGCTAAGATGAGCTGAGTAAAAACGGGAAGAAAAATGAAGACACTGGTTCAAAACAGTGTAGTCTTAAACAGACATTGGAAGAAAGCAAATTTTGAATCGTTCTATGGGAGAAGATTGAATTTCCTGGCATTATGTCAAGTGTAGACGACAATGGAGCTGTCGTCGAGTATATGCTGCAAACAAAAGAATTCAGAATGTTGCCTGGACAAAAAGACATTCTACATTACATATGGTGTGATATTAACGAGAAGATTAATCGTCCAGAACTAATCAAAATGTCTTATTTTCTATTCCATCAATCAAACAAAATGTTTAGAGTCGGTTAAGGTACTGTAATTCGTTTCATAACTCTACGTTTTCCATTATTTTATCGTGTTGCTAAAAGAATTTTCATAACAAAATTATTTTCTAAATGCACATACTACCTACTTGAGGCCAGCACATTTTCCAACGAATCCGCTTAGGAAAACGGAATATGGGTTCAAGTAATCCAACCTAACGGCTACAAGAACTCGAATTCGTTTTATTTTTTTCAAATCGTAAAATGCAAACATAGGTAACAACTGTTACAAATAGTAAGCATATAAGCTGTAGATCAACAACAATACAATTACCTGTACAAGTCTTCTACAACTATGGTCTTACAGAAACATATATCAGGAATACGTACAAACTTCGTCCAATTAACCTTGGGTTTTGGTATTTTCTTGAAAGGACTTAACCAAATGCCTTGGCTACCCTATTTCGTTTTCCAATGGACTGGTCGGATCCTCCTCCTATTCGGAGGAGACAGCTGTAAAATGCGAAGTTCGTCGCCGTCGTCGTCTTACATACATGGATTAGGCATATGCCTGTTACATCATCAGAAACTTTGTCCATCGTTTCCTTGGTCAAGCTAAGTTGCTCCTGCCTTTCGAGTTGTAGTTCAGGATTTTCCCGGCTAGTATTTCATCTTATATTCTATTCACATGTATCCACCTGTCTCTGTATTCAGTTTCCTCATTTATAATATGTTCATTCAACTTATTTCAAACAACTTTATTAAATCAACTTATGTGCAGCCCCTTATTCTCCCCAGAATCTCATCTCCGCTGCTTGTGTTTTATAATTACTTTTCTTTTTATTTATCCTGCTCTTCCTTCCAGTCAACAGTAGTGGTATCGCCACACTTTTATAAAATTTCTTATTTTTCTTCTTCTGCTGACCATAGCGCCTGGTCCCCAGCACGAATTCGCCCGGCGGATTTGTGTAGAGGTCCGGTGAACCGGCCAGTCTGTGGATGGTTTTCAGGCGGTTTTCCATCTGCCTCGGCGAATGCGGGCTGGTTCCCCTTATTCCGCCTCAGTTACACTATGTCGGCGATTGCTGCGCAAACAAGTTCTACACGTACGCGTACACCACCATTACTCTACCTCGCAAACATAGGGGCTACACTCGTCTGGTGTGAGACGTTTCCTGGGTGGTCCACCGGGGGCCGAACCGCACAATAACCCTGGGTTTGGTGTGGGGCGGTGGAGGGGTGAAGTGGACTGCGGTAGTCGTCGTGGGGTTGTGGACCACTGCGGCTGCGGCGGGGACGAAGCCTCTCCGTCGTTTCTAGGTCCCCGGTTAACATACAATACAATGGTTGCCCCTGTTTGTCTGCCTCGTTCTGGGGACCAACTGTTTGTTGTCACATCTCTTGGGTGGTCGTCCGTAGAGTCATTATCCTTGCGGTCATACACATTTATAAACTTAGTCTAGCCCTAAAGGGTCCATCCTTTCTACATCACCTTTCGAATTTTTTTTTCTTCTTCTATTTAGTTACATCTTGTATTCCACACCGTTCTCTTATCGACATTTCTTCTTTTGTCCCACTACGTTACTTCTTACAGTCTTAGTTTCTTCATTTCCATTGCTATTAACTTTTGTTTTATATTTTCGTTTCTGCTCTGGTTTCTGCTGCATATGTCGAATCAAGACGCACCATCGTCATATATACTTTGTTTTCCCCTCAGTTGTCGTAAGTTTGTTTCTCCACGCAGAGTTTTGCAGGCAACTACCGTGATTGGCTTTTTGACTCGATTTCTCTTCATAGCTGGTGACAATAGTCCCTAGATAACCTAACCTTCTCACTTGTTCAACTGACAGGCCATCTACTTCTAATATACATCGAGTAAGTGCTTTTGATATTACCATACTCTTAGGTTTCTTTGGATGGTATTTCCATGTTACATTAATTAGTTGTTGTGTTAAATTGGTGAAGTAACATTTTTAAATTATCCGAGTTACTTGATATCCGTACAGCATCATCAGAATAACGTACAATATTTATCACTTTATTTCCTATTTTATAGCTTAGTTTCTTTCTTACGTCATCAGTTACGTGGTCCACTATCAAGTCGAACAGGATTGGGCTTAATGAGCCTCCTCCTCTTAATTTCTTCACCTAGTATACTTTCTTCAGCAAATCGTTCGTGTGTTTTAATTCTTGTCTATTTATCTGTTTACATTTCTTCTACGATTTTCACTGAGCCCATTGGTACTCTTTTGTCGATTTAGATTATATCCTTTTTCTAATCCTATCAAAGGTTTTTGACAAGTCAATGAAGCATAGGTAGGCTGGGTTATTAAATTCTATGGATTTGTCCATAATCTGGCTTAAAGCGAAAACAGTATCTATTGTACTCCTGTTTTCCTAAATCCTTGCTGTACTTCTGCTATTTATATATAATTCTACATTCTGTCTCTAATTACTGATTTAAACAATAATTCCCCCGTAATTATCGAATACTTGCTTGTCTCCTTTTTTTTATAAGCTGGAACTGTAACACTTTCGTTCCATTCTCTTTATACCCTGCCTTCCGTAACGACACCAAAATACATAGTATGAAGCTGTACATATAATGCATGTGTCCCCCCCCCCACCTATCTTTATTTT
The DNA here is from genome assembly GCF_021461385.2 of Schistocerca piceifrons. Classification (NCBI taxonomy): domain Eukaryota; kingdom Metazoa; phylum Arthropoda; class Insecta; order Orthoptera; family Acrididae; genus Schistocerca; species Schistocerca piceifrons. The sequence goes on along the minus strand of NC_060141.1, from coordinate 599,002,949 downwards.
AACCCATTATACAGGCCATCTGACCCAGGAGATTTTCTAAGTCTTTTTATTGCAGTGTGTATTTCTTCCAATGTGACATCTATTTGGTTATCATTTCTGTGCTTTGGCGACTACTTACAGTTCCCAACTTTGCTGCGTCCTTATACTATAATTTACTTATTTACATTATGTATTTGCATGTGTTCAGTAATATACTTTTGCTTTTGGAGCATCCACCGTACGTTCTTTTGGGATCCATAAAGGTCTCGTTGCGTACTTTTTGTGTACCGCTCCCAATAATCCTCTTTTTCCGAATATACGAATTCATCGTATTACGAATGATCTTATTCTCCGTATAATCGCGTTGACTTTGACTGATTTTATCCTTTAGGAATGCATTCTTCTCTTGAGTAGCTAATTCTTTAACATCTTGGTAAAAACTAGGTGTTCTGTATGTATTTCTACCTCCTATCACATTTACCTTTTGCACACCTAAACTTTCTCACGCTGCCTCTTGTATATTCGATCTGAGAGTAATCCCTACAGATTCTACAAAATTAAGTTTTTATATATTTTCTGGTGTTCTAGTTAAACCTCTCTATTGTTCTACACAGTGTTTGAAATTTATGCACCTTTTCTTCGGTATCACTATCGTAATCACATATAATGTAACAGGCTACCTACACTGATCAGCCAGAACATTACGATCACCGACCTACTATCGAAATGATAGGCGACAGCAACGTCACCTGGCGAGTATTGGCTGCTAGTTACACACACGCACGGTGCATGTAGTATCAGTGGGCGTGCTGTCGGTGTGCAGAATGGGGAAAGCGTGCGATATATTTGAGTTTGTCTGAGGGTAAATTGTGATGACATTTCGGAAACTACGTGAGTTGTCGAGTGTTCAAGGAGTGCAGTGGTGAGTGTTTCCAACACGTAGCGAAACCACGTCCAGACGTGGTGGGGTTGGACCGCCAGCTCTCATGTCGGATGTCGTAGGCTGGGCACTCTGGTAAAACATGAAGGCGGCGAACTGTGGCGGAAGTAACAACAGACTTTAATGCTGGGCAGAGTGCAAGTGTGTATGAAACACAGTACACCGTGCATGCCGGCCGCTGTAGCCAAGCGCTTCTAAGCGCTTCAGTCCGGAACCGCGCTGCTGCTACGGTCGCAGGTTCGAATCCTGTCTCGGGCATGGATGTGTGCATGTCCTTGCGTTAGTTATGTTTAGGTAGTTCTAAGTCTAGGAGACTGATGATCTCAGATGTTAAATCCCATAGTGCTTAGAGCCATTTTTTTTACGCTGTACATTCCCAACGAGGGATCTCCCCAGCCGGCGATTCATCCATGTAACAATGTTAACGCGAAGACATCGGCAACTACGACTGAAATTGGCACGTGGACATCGGCACTGGATGTGAGCGCTGATGAATCCCTGTATCTTGTATTGCCGGACGGAGACAAGTTGGCGGTGGCTCCATTATGCTCTGGGGAACATTTATGTGGTCATTCAGGGGTTCAGTGAAGCTCGACCAAGCCGCCACCACCACGACCACGATCTAGGAGTATCGTACATTGGTTGCAGAGCAGCTGCACCCACTGCGTGACCATCATGTTTTCCGACAGCAGTGGTATTTTCAACGGGATAAGTGCGGCTGGCCCTGGCGGAGGTTCGAGTCCTCCCTCGGACATGGGTGTGTGTTTGTCCTTACGATAATTTAGGTTAAGTAGTGTGTAAGCTTAGGGAGTGATGACCTTAGCAGATAAGTCCCATAAGATTTCACACGCATTTGAACAAGATAATGCCCCATGTCACAAGACCGAGAGTGTGACGGAGTGGTTCGAGGAATATCCAATTGTTATGCTGACCTCCCAACTTTCCAGATCTGTACCCCAGATGTGACTGGACATAGCGTAAGAGCTCATCGCACCCCTCCCTGGAATTTGTGGAAGTTACGTGTGTGCAGATATGGTGCGAACTCCCTCCAGCAACCTACCAAAGCCTCACTGCTTCCATACCACGACACGTCGCTGCTGTTATGCGTGCCAAAGGTGGACATACGTGTTATTAGGTAGGTGGTCACAATGTTCCGACTAATCAGTGCATATGGAAAGTGACAAGTGTTCATTTATTTTCATCTTAACTACTGTGTCGACAGTACAGGGTACTTACCTTGAAAAGTTATTACTTTCTGTTTATGCAGCGATGTTTTTAGTTTGCTTGCTGCACATACACAGTATAGTACTGACCGGAGGTCATCTTTACTTCATTGCATTATTTTTTTGTCATATGACTAGTGTGTTTTAGTTCTTTGATAATTATCTGCTTTGCAGTTTTTGAGGACATTGACGTGATAAATCCTAAACAGAGTGGACGAAAGGGAGCACTACTGTCTCACTTCTTGATTGATTTCTATCTCGTTTGTCCTTTTCTGTCCCGTATTTATTACAAACTTGGTTCTTTGATATATGCTTCTGGATGCCTTATGTGTTTAGTGGGTAGCCACTGTTATCCGTAATTGCCTATAATTTATTTCAGTCAACTCCATCTAAAGCTTTTCAGAATCTATGAATCTTTTTATTTCAAAAATATTGTCGCAATACGAACGTCATTATTCTAAATTCACTTTGATCTTCTTCGAGAAGAGGTCTGCTAGAACTGTTACCCTAATGTTGAAGAATTTTTAATACATCTTGTGCGGTGCAGTTAAAAGACTGATACCTCCGATGTTTCCACAATCGCTTCATTTGCCCTTTTTGAACTGCGTGGTAACTTCAACCGTGTTCCATGAACTTGAGATTTAGCACCTTTGCCACTCGAGGCGTCAATTCCGAGAATATCTCAAGCCGCTAACGATAGCCTCGATAGCAGAGTCAGGCTCTAAGATTGACCTAACTCCTGAGTACGAGGCAAAGGACTGCCGTCAACAGCGTGGGATGTTATCTGAATCTGATAGGGCAGATTAACTGACAACCATATTTATTCAGCGTTATTTTAATTTACTGCAAAGTACAGGATAAATATCACGTCCACGCCTCTGGATTTTCATTTTCTTTTTCGATAGGTAAAATTTTAGATTCTGAGTTGAGAAATCCCTTTTTTCCTTCATGAGAAGGTTCTTCATCTTGTGAAAGTGAACTGCGGTGCGCAATTTCAGTGATGGGCATACTTTTTTTTCCTTACAGGAATAACACTGTGCTACACCTAAAGAGATACTACGTTAAACGCATTCTCCTGTCAAAAAAGGCAAAGCGAGAAGTCTTCATTGGCTCCTGCAGCAGAACCTTCTCGGAAGATTTCTCGCAAAACCCAAACTTAGCGTCCAGATACACATTCTCAAGACAGAAACTGAATGCAGTGAGCCAAAAGCAGAATGCTGAACTCTGCATCCCTAATGCTCCATTACACAGGAAGATACAGGAATCCTGCCCCAGTTCAATTCCTGAACAACTGCACAATGGCAAAGATAATGGATGAAGATGTTACTGTGACTTTCATTGAGAAACAGCTTAATACGCCGAAACTGGAGAAGACGTAGGACCGGATGGAACTTTACCAGATTCCAAACAGTTTTTGGCTGTGTTAGATCCTCTTTTAACCATAATTTAAACAATATCTCTCTGATACCAGAATCTTAAACATGGCTGCGAAACAGCAACTTTGTTAATCTGAAGAGGTTGAAAAAACTGCTAACCAGTTGCAAAACAAAGGTTTATTAACCCTTGACCTAGGTTTCGATATTTCTAAAAATATCTTCTTCAGAAGGATTGGGCCGTGTTACATGACATGATGGTGCATTAGATTCGATGAAGCCGGGCGGTTCTTGTCATATATAAAATTGCCAAAACCAGAACTATCCCAAGCCATGGATTCAGATAGCAGTCAGATTACGTATGTCGTACTTCAGAATGGATGCTCACTAGTAAATGCCCAGAGATAGAGGCTCTTGTAAACATAAAATTGTAGCCGTAGTCACAGCATAAAACACTTGCATCAGGCTAGAGACTAAGGCCACCTGTCTGGGCAATGAGACCTCCAGAAAGATGGAAAGGAAGTAGGAATTCCTGGAAGCAGAAATTGCTGAAGCCACTCTGAAAAGACAGTTGACACGAAATGCTTTTAAGATAAATAGATATGGAATTTTGGGCACAGTAGACAGGCGGCGACGCCGAAAGACAACTAATGCAATAACAACGAAATCTGTCCGGTTGCAAGGCCACGAAACGCTCACATAGAGAAAAAAAAAGTATTATTTCAATCAGCCACAGTCCAACTTGTGGCGATTGACTACTTTAGGTACCAGATTTAAACACTCGCTAAAATCCGTGATTAGAAAAGCAGGTAAATCATTGTTACACAATAGGAAATTAGTTGAAATAAATCAACAACATTCATAATGCACAGTCCTGGATCAGCAAGATTAATAGGCTGAAAGAAGGAAGAAACCAAATATTTCTTTTATTCGTTTTAATAGTTCTAATTTATATAATATGTACAATTTTTTACACATACGAGGCCTGGTAACAATTATTATTTCTAATACATTTAGATTTCTCGTATACTCATTCACATTCATTCCATACAGTACTTTCTCACACCAGTAGGAACTTACCATCAATACAGTAAATGCTGCATGATTTCAGTCTTTTTAATATATGAAACATCAAGTGATTCACCTATTGTGTTTACATTTCTATCCCTAGCTACATGTGAAACAGGACCATCATTGAACAGAAGAGCTACCCTAGAACTCTTGCCTGAAGCTCCCTAAATGCTATTTTTCAGATGTTTCTATAGCCTAAGACGGTGCCAACATGAAAATACCCTGTATTATTTTGGTAGTTTTATTTTTTCAGGTGATCAGCTTAAATTACGGTTTTTGTGCAGTACAAATGTTCGTGAAGCACTTTAGCGAATTTAGTACAGTAATTATGAGCGAAATTTGGTAATCGCCAAGCATTCGATACAGTGCACTGTTGTTTCAGTCGTCCATACAACAGCAGAAAATCTTCAAAAGTAAAACAGAGCGGAGTACTTTTGGACGCTGTACATTGCACATTTCCAGTTTTCCGCAAGAGTAGTAATGTTCACAGGGAAATATTACTTATTTTCTTACTGAAAGGTCTTGTATTGAAAGGAGGAAAGTTTTCTCCATTGTAAACTTATTGTATAACTGAGAGCAGCAGGCATAAATTTGTTTATTCATATAATATTTTAACATACACAAATACTCCATACGTCTCTGTGCAAGCAGCGAAGCGTTTTCTGTATTGGAGTACACCACTCCAATTTTTTCGAAAGAGAATTCTACGGTAACGAATATTTTTATGGTCCTCAGGCAGACGAAAATGTTTTTGTTCAGCCTATACAAATTTAGAAATGTTTGTCTTTCATAACTGTTTCTGAGTCTACGTTATGAACTTTCATTAATTTCTTAGCGGAAAGGCACCTTGTAATTCGAAATCTGTCCAGTTTACTTGGCTTCTTGGCGATCTGTTTTTAATCAAACTTGCACGAAGAAGTGACCTTACAAAAGAACTTCCTGCGATGAATAGTTCGTTTCTGCATGTGGAAACTGAGACTGCCAGACTGTGCCGAGGTAGGTTCATATGACGGGAACATTGTAGACTTGTGCGGCAGTTCTTATCGACATGGAGATAGGAGAGCCGTATAATTCAGTTCCTGAAAGCTGCTACACCCAACTAATGCCTTGTTCAGTTTTTATTCGAATGGAAGTTGTATTATTCTGAAATAAGAGGTACGCCAAGATCGCTTGTAAATCTTTCTATAGATTACCGGTTTCGACAGATCTGTCCTGTCGTCGTCGGATCTTTTAACACATTAACAGAAATTCATGATCTTTACAAACGTGCAAGTCACATAGTAATGTTGCTTCATTTTACAAGACAAGGAAGCACGGAACATAAGCACAATACGATGTATGTTTTACAATTGTGGTATTTTATGTAAGCTACGATGATGTTCCTAGCTACCCATTATTCTAAAACGACCCCAACATGACTATGTGACTCGCAAGTTTGTAAAGATCATGAACTTTTGTTAATGTGCCAGATGATGGCAGCAAAGATCTGTGGAAAATGATAATGAAAAGATTTACATGCGATCTTGACGTGCCTGATATTTCACAATAATATAATATTTCAGATCGCCCCCAGCAGTTGACACAATATCTAACATATATCACGAAATTCACCCACAGATGTTAGGTTGTGGAACTAGTTATGAAGTACAAGGAAAATATATTTTCCTCCGTCTCGTTTTCAGGCATTAATATTAAAAAAAGTTGCTCTTTTCCGACTGAGTCAATGGAGTCTGAAGTCGAGCTGCTGTATCCTGACTAGTTTCCACACAATGGTAAATCGATTTTTTTCTTTGACGAACTAGTAGCGTTAATGAAGGGACAAGGTATTACAAATAATTTTATTAGGAATAAGCAGACAAAGACAATGTTGTCCAAGCTAGATAAACACTTCGGTCGAATTATGATCGAACATCCACTATGCAAGTTTGTTGAATATGCTATCTTAATTTTCAGTATACAACATATTTGACGTGAACGGAAATTTATACAAGAATTACAAGTTTTGAGTTATTAGGCATCCGTCCCCAAAGTACTAAAACCTCCTTATTGGATTAACTCGTCTAGTGTAACATAAGGACAGAACGGGACATTTGCTTCTGATACATTTGACGAGTTACTCAGTATAACGAGATTTAAGTGATTTGACGGTGATTGCCTGATCAGTCGAAATTGATCATTCTTCTATAAATACGCGATCAAGACAAATTTTACATCGGTTTGGAATCTTTTATTTTTGCTTACGGTGAATGTCCATACTTATTTATGTAAATACGAATTCAGTTTTGTAGTTTATGTAGTTTATCTCACTGAAAGGGGAGAAGCAGAGAGGGAGATAGAGAAGCAATAAACGCTCTAGGATTCGATTTTGAGGGATTCGTGGTCCGTCCACAAGGCGAGTCACTATGGTACAAGATCTTTGGTGTGTAGAGATAACTGGTCCCACCGGGCCAGAGACTGCTTCGCCGCACTTCCAGCGAAAGGGCCGCTCTAGGACGGCAGAGTGGAGCCTTCACCAGGAGGGCGGTAGGTCTCTGTTCCGCTGCCGCCGGCCCGCAGTGGCTAGGTGCGCCGCGTGCGGCGGCTGTCGGCGGCGGTCGGAGGGCCTCCTGTGGGTGGCGAAGGCGGCGGGCTGCGGGGGCGGTGGGGACAGCGGCGGGCCCAGAGGCGGGCTGCGCGGCGCGGAGGCGGCGGCCGCCGCGTAGCTGGGCAGCGGCACGCACGCGTAGGCGGCGGGGGCGGCGGGCGGCCAGCCGGCGTCTCGCTGCGGCGGCGGCAGCGGCCTCCGCGGCAGCGTCCGGTACGGCGGAGGCGGCTCCCCCGGGGGCGGCGACCATGGGCGCGGGGGCGGCGGGGGAGGAACGCCGCCAGGCCAGTGGCGGCACAGGTCAGGCGTGGGTGGCCTCGGCTCGCCACTAAGACCTGCCACCCTCTCGTCGGCCAAGCAGGGCGGCTCTCCGTAGCTGGGCCCCCCACTCAGGCCTGCACAACAACATAGTGTATGTTACCTCCTGACAGAACACAATTCATGTGCAGTTTACACATTGCGCAACAGAACTATGGGATTACTCTTTCGTAACCCCATAAGTGTCTTCCGCTGTTACGAAAGTTTGGCTCTAAGGCGCCTCTGTAATAGAGCAAAAGCATGACGCCCTGAAACATCGCCCATGGGCTTGACAATCCTTCAAAAAGGTCAACACATGCGGAAAAAAAACCAGCCATGTGCGAGTAGGATTAGCGCAATGAGGGTCCCTACAAACTGGATTACGTACAGGGTGTATCAAAAAGACTCGTCCGGTTTTAAAAAAAAAAACATAACTATTATGTTATTTGAGACATGTACGTGAACAATATACTGTTGGAAAGAGAAAACTCTCGAGTTTTACTTGGTTCCAGCTAGGTAGCAGCAGTGTGCGCCCGCTTTGTTCTAGTAAAAATGGGGTCGGGGCAACAGAAAGCGTTTTGTGATCTACGTTTTGCGCAGTGCAGGTCCGTAATATCTCTTCAGCGCACTTTCGCACTAGGTATAGAGCGGATCCTTCTACAGCACAGTGCATTAGGCGATGACATGAGCAATTCCGAAAAAACATTGTCAGTGTAAGGCAACTCGCCGGGGTGCCCCCGAATGTTGACACAGACATTGCACGTATTCGCCATAGTTTCACAAGGAGTCCGCAGAAATCCGTCCTCCGTGCGGCTCGACAGCTCAACATCACCCCCATGTTCGCCTGGCGTGTGTTGCGTCGACGTTTGCACATGAAGTCATACAAAATCCAACTACTGCAAGCTCTTCTTAAAGGTGGTAGATAACAACGTGTGCCCTTCTGTAATTGGCATAGTGGAAGATTACAGTTTTCTTCCACGCTTAAGTGTTTAGTGACGATGTAACATTCCATTTAAATGGAAGGGCGAACGATCATAATGTGAGTATGTGGGTACTGAACAACCACATGAAGTTGTTCAACATGAGAGGGACTCTTCAAATTTAATGTTTTTTGTTGAGATTCGCGAGTAAAGGTGTATGAATCATTTTTTTATAAAATTTGAAGACATCGCCTTGGAGATGGCTCCAGTTAAGCCAAGTTGCTTTTATCGTTACGTCGGTGACACTTATCATCTGGCCCCATGGTCGCGATAAACTGGAAGAATTTTTAGAACACCTGAACAGCATTCACGGCCACATCAAGTCTACGATGGAAGTCGAGACAGATGGTGCATTGCCCTTCCTTGACATCCTCGTTCGACCGAAAACCAATGGGTACCTCAGCAACAGTGACTACAGGAAACCGACACACACAGATCGGTATCCGCACGCTCTCAGCCACCACCATCCGGCACAAAAACGTGGCATTCTGAATAACTTCGTCCATAGTGCTAAAGTCGTCTCAGACGCTGAAAGTCTGCCACTAGAACTGAGCCACCTCCGAAAAGTCTTCCAGGAAAACGCGTACAGCCACGGACAGGTGTCACAGGCTATATCTGGTGTGACACGCAAGAAACACACCAACAGACAAGAGAACACCACCAAAGAAGAAAGCAAGAAACTTGTGTTTTTGCCTTTCTGTGGTACAGTGTCTGGAAAGATTAGCCGGCTCCTGAAGAGATAACATTTCATCGGTGTTCAGGCCCCCAGTAAAAATTTATCAACTCGTGAGGCCTGTGAAGGACGATCTACGGCTTAGATCGCCTGGAGTGTACAAGATACCATGTCAGTGTGGCTGTTACTACGTCAGCCAAACAGTAAGCGCGGTGGAGCAACGCCGGACGCAACACGAGAGGTGCTTACGCCTACGCTATCCAGAAAAATCAGCCGTGGCAGAACGCGCCTTAGAACATGGACACCGAATTCTATGAATTCTATTCGACGAAACATCTGTCGTTATGAAGACGAACGAATTTTGGGACAGCGTCATAAAAGCAGCTATTGAAATAAAAACCTCTGAAAACACCATCAACAAGGACGGAGGTTTACAGCTCAGCCCAGCCTGGGACCCGTCTATCGCGATGTTAAAACGGGCGCGATGGACACGGAATGAAAACATTACCATATATGGCGAAGAAAAGAGCACCAGTGACGTCACAGCCAGCAGTGCGGCTATATAACGACGCAGCCACGGTGACACAGCAGTCACTCTTACCACTTGACAATGACCGGGGAGAGCTCGGTCGAAAGCTCGTGGGATTTTAACCACCTGACGCGGCTGGAAGCCAGAGAAAATTTTATTAATCGCCGCGAAACCATGCATTCATACATGAATCATTTTTCTTTTCGAAGAGCACTGTTACAGGAAGCACATATCGCGATATACTTGAGAACTTTTTTTTCCCACAGTAGGAGACTGATTCGAACGATTTTATTTACAAGTAGGGTGGGGCACCGACACACCGCCATCTGGAAGTGCGGAAATTTTTAAGTCAACGGAATTACTGAACAATGGATCGGTTGCACTGGATCAAATGAGTCCGCTTTACATTACTGGCCTCCAAGGTAACCGGACTTGACTGTATGTGATTATTTATTGTGGGGGTTCATAAAAGACTGCTTATGTGCCTCTGTTACCGAAAACAATGAATGAACTGAGACGTAGCATAACAGCACCTGTGGAAGCTGTAACTCAAGACATGATCGCTGCGGTATTTTAACACCGCATTTACATATGCCGTCCATCTCTTGGAGGGCATACTGAACACCTATGAAACGGTATGAAAAGGAAACTTTTTGAGTTTCCCGTTTATCGGAAAACAAAATCCATTGCCTATATTTATTAGTTTCAGAAATATAGACGTGCCAAATCGGATGATTCTTTTTGATACACACTCTACACAGACCGTATAACAACTCAGGGAATCGGGGACTCTGACGATGTTTGCCTGTTATCGACATGTATAATGGCAAGATACCAGTCCCAGAAATTCGGAGGACTTAAGAGATGATTTTAATTCCAAGTCTGAATTCGGACAACAAATGACAAAATAATTCGAAATTTTCCCTTTACTTGTACTGTAATACCTACCTTCTCGCCAAATTTCATGATTCTCGGTCAACGGCAAGTACCCTGTAGATGTCGGTAAGTGAATCTCCGAATATCGAAGTACGTGACATGAGTGACTATATCTTTTGATTGAATTGCTTAAAATTTTTACATCGCCAAGGGAACATAGACCTTAATATGTAACATAAATTTTACTTCTTCCTGAGGAAAAGGGTCCTCAATACTTGGACTGACAGGCAGACAGAAGGACAACAAAGCGATCCTGTAATGGATTCTTGTTTTACAGACTGAGGCACGCAACCCAAAAGGTTCAAATGGCTCTGAGCACTATGGGACTCAACTGCAGAGGTCGTTAGTCCCCTAGAACTTAGAACTAGTTAAACCTAACTAACCCAAGGACATCAGACACATCCATGCCCGAGGCAGGATTCTAACCTGCGACGTAGCGGTCCCGCGGTTCCAGACTGCAGCGCCTAGAACCGCACGGCCACTTCGGCCGGCCCCCAACCCAAAAAGGCTGGAGTTAATGTTGCCGCAATTCTGCCCAACGTCAGCGTGATAGTGACACATAATTTCATCCATTCTTTTGACGCCTCTGTGATGGAGGTCGGAATCGCGACGGCCAGCGCTGAAATCATGCTGTTTTCTTATGAGTGGCTGAGGAAAACATTTCGTACACCCCACCGCACAGAACTGACGCGGTGAAGCCTCGGGGCTGGCATAAAGGGCGTCAACGAAACCACACTTTCCTTTAGGCGTTGACTGCCACACATTTCGCTTTAGAAAACGACAGTGTGCATTGCAGTGAGCAACACGACGGCATTCTTGACAACCTATGACATTGTTGACATCCTGCACACACGCAACCCCGTGACATTCAACAGGTACAAGTCGCCTGCCTGCAGGCGACTGAACTACCTGACAGTTTGTCTCTGTATAAGTTATTTTTAAAATGGTTAACTAACTTGGGTTGATGCCACCGAGGGTTTTGCCGAGGGGGGCATAGCAAACGGACCCTTTTGCGTTTTCCGGTTTATTCACCCACCCAAGCTTCAGTGTCGGCTCGACTCCCCCATGTGATAACGCACAGGCAAAGGAGGGCTAAAAAAGGCATAAGCGCCCTTTCCACCTCAGATCACTTTCAAACTTCGTCGTATCGTTTTGGAGGGAGAAAAAATAGCGGTCGCACGCCACTCCAAAGTGGTCCCATCACTTTCAGGGAGGATGCAGCACCAGAAGAGAAGGGGTGAAATGTCCGAGGGTGTGAGAATGTTAAAGGTTGTCAACAACGTTGTCTTCATCAAACTGTGAATTTCCGTTTTCGAGTCGAAAACATGTGAGAATCAACAGCCCAAGGAAAGGCATGATTTCACTGGCACCCTCGATGCCACCGCCGAGGATTTTCGTGTCGATTCTGTGCGGCAGTGTGTCTGAAATATATTCCTATCCCACACATACGGATCACCACGCTGTTTTAACAGCTATCATACAGGCGTCAAAAGAAAGAGTGAAATGTGGCTGAGAGGGGCTGCGGCTGGTCCAGATGGCGCAGTGCAGAATTGCGGTGAAATTTGGTGCCAACGCACACTATTAACCCATCTTATTAAGTCACGTCAACCTCTCAGCTCTGGCCTTTGTTTCGCATGTGTGGACACATTACTGTTTGAGCCTGAGAGTGACGTCTTAGGGCGCCAGGCATTTGCACCGTTATAGAGGAAGGTTGCAGGCATTTTGACCGAAATCACAGGTATCTGCTTCTCAATGGAAAACAGTTAAGGGGTTTCGAAAGTGTGATCCTTCAATTCAATGCACAGAAATTCATTATATTACAACGTGATCGCCGCCGCAGTTGAGAAGTTCCGGAGTGACATTAGACATTTAATCACAAGAATTGCTTTCGAATATTCCAGATGAAAAAATACAATTGTTAGTTGGTGGCTACGCCGAATCTAATATGAACACTAACTGTGTCAGTTATGGTTTCTAGATTAGTTACACTTCGCGGATGCTTGTGCTCCGTCTGATTCTTTTAAGTGTCGTAGTTTTCACTGTAGCATTTGCTTTGACTATTACGATTCTCATCCATAATTCGTGTAACCTCTTTTTTCTTTACTTCGTGAAAGGCTCACCATCGGTTAACCAAGAGCAGAGAGACAGTAGGATACTTACCCAATAGAACGAAAGTGATTATGGGCGGCCATTTTTGTTACTCTGGTATTCTAAAAGACTGTTCCTGGTCTACTGTTTAGCCTGGAAAGTTATTACAGAAGGCACGTAACTGGACATTTAATAGGGAATTTTGAATGGATGTGTTGGTTCCCCTACAGTAGTTAGCACAGTTCTACAGATACTGTTTCCTATAAATCCATACATATTATAAAAGTGGATATAGGTGTGTTCCACATCTCCTCCTCAACTTCTGAATCGTTTACAACCTGACTTAGTACACATGTCAAGAACCACTGTAGCTGTAAGAACCATCTCGATATAAAAGGGATGGGAGTAATTATCGTAGTTGACGTCGCACAAATAGCCAGACTGCGAATGTGTTCATCCAGTGTTTGAGAATGATGGCACTTAGTTATTTATAACAAATTTTACAGATAATTTCAAACTTTGTCTCCCCCACAAAATGATGAAAGGGAAAAGTTCATTGCTTACTACATTTCAGTTTTCATTCAGTAAAACAGGTATGATGCTCTACTTTATTGTTTTTTCATCACTATTCGCAAGACAGTTTGTAGACAACATTGACATTTACTACTGAATGTACATGCAAAAATATATGATTGCACGACACATTTTTTGAGCAGATGTGACGTGATAAACACAGAGAAGTGTGAAGAAGTGCCGCGTCACGCATGACGTTTCATTTTACTCGTATTACTTCTTCACTGCTAACGCTCTTCGTAACACATTTACTAGTAGATGTACATTTCAAACCATACCATTTTGCGACGCAAAACTCAGGAGTTACGATGTCATAAACGGTGAGCTGGATGCAAACGGAAGGGCTGGGCGAGATTCGCTAGAGACACAAGTGAAGTATGTGGAGATAAATGAGTGAAACATGTTAAATATATATGGCAAGTACATAGGGAGGGAAAGCTGCAAGTAAAAAGCTTCTCCTAAACCCATGGATCTATTTCAGACAAATATGGTACGAATATTACTACCTGGAATGGGGTACTGTAAGGATAGGAATCAGCCGACTCCTACTGCTGTGGGGGTAATGATTTTGAGTTAGATGGGCGAGGAGGAGTTAGGTAGGTAGAGAGTGTGAGGAAGGACAAGGAAAGGGAGAATAGGTTATGGGAAGAGGAGGAGATAGAAAGAAGGGGAGGAGCAGAGGGATGGAGAGGCGAAAGGTGACATACTGAGTAAGGATGGAGAAGGAGATGGACGGAGAGGGAGGAGGACACAGAGACGGGGAGCAGGGGATGGACTAAGAGGGGGTGAGAAGGAGATGGTCAGAGGGGGAAGAACCAGATTCACAGAGGTGGAGTAAGAGATCAAAAGTATCACCCTTATTCAATACGAAATTGGCTACTAGATGTCACAAGGGGGCGGCCTGCCAGCCTAGAAGGATCTGTGTTATCAGTAGAAAAACAGTAATAGCGCAATGGTCATGGTCATGGCTCTGAGCACTATGGGACTTCACATCTATGGTCATCAGTCCCCTAGAACTTAGAACTACTTAAACCTAACTAACTTAAGGACAGCACACACATCCATGCCCGAGGCAGGATTCGAACCTGCGACCGTAGCGGTCACGCGGTTCCAGACCGACGCGCCAGAACCGCACGGCCACACCGGCCGGCAACAGCGCAATAGTGCGTTGGTCAGGAGAGCCCTGTGCTCATACGTGGACTAGTCACTGGATGTCTCCTGAGGAACAAATCCAGCAGATATATTTCAAATCCTCCAGAGCTGCGCGAGTCGAGTGTTCGCAATGAGATTTTGAAGCGGAAGCTCAAAGGAGCAACCATAGCTAAACCAAGAACAGGCATACGTCATGTCTTTGACGGGCAGGGCCTAACGAGCACTGCGGAGTGTGGTTGTAAAAGATCGTATGAAATCATCGGAAGGAATCACTGATCAGTTCCGAAGTGCTACTACCAGCAGCCCAGCTAACATAAAAACTGTGTGTTTGTGGGAATGAAGGACACACCTTCGCACACCGCGATCGCATTGCAGAGACTTTATTGTTCCAAGACGAATACTGCCATCATCTGATCTCTTCATAAAATTACTATGTTATAACAAGTTCCACAAGATTAGATGTTGGCAGCATTAGACTATGGAGACCGATCATCTTGGGAAAATTGTCTACACTACTGTCAATGTGTATAAAGTGTGTTCTTCATTTCCAACCATACAGATCGCCCCTCAGCGCAGCTTGTACACTTTACAAAATAGTTTGCGGAGAGTAACATTCCCTGCCCCGACCTGAAAGCTGTGGAACACCTTTAGGGTAAGTCAAGAAGTGGAGTTCGCTCCGCGTCTCAACGTCTAACACCAACTGTCCTGCTTTTGGAGCTTTAAGAGCCAAGCGTCCAAAACATCAGCTTCTCTGCTTTTGGATCTTGATGAAGAAACTTCCTGGCAGATTAAAACTGTGTGCCGGACCGAGATTCGAACTCGGGATCTTTGCCTTTCGCGGGCTAGTGCTCTACCCAAGCACGATTCACGCCCCCCTCCTCACAGCTTTACTTCTGCCAGTACCTCGGCTCCTACCTTTCAAACTTTACAGAAGCTCTCCTGCGAACCTTGCAGAAGTAGCACTTCTGAAGGAAAGGATATTTCGGAGACATGGCTTAGCCACAGCCTGAGGGATGTTTCCAAAATTACATTTTCACTCTGCAGCGGAGTGTGCGCTGTATGAAACTTCCTGGCAGATTAAAACTGTGTGCCGGATCGATAATCCAACTCGGGACCTGTGAGGACGGGGCGTGAGTCGTGCTTGGGTAGCTCAGATGGTAGAGCACTTGCCCGCGAAAGGTAAAGGTCGCGATTTCGAGTCTCGGCCCGGCACAAAGTTTTAATCTGCCAGGAAGTTTCGTATCAGCACACACTCCGCTGCAGAGTGAAAATTTCATTCTTGATGAAGAATTTGCTCCATTTCCTCCAGAGACATTAAGAAACCTCACTGAATGTGTCCTCAGCAGACAACAAGCCACAGGGTGGGCTCGCCCTATATTATTATTCACCAACAGGTGTTCGGTTACTTTCCGTCAGCTGGTGCATGACTCGTCGTTTCATTCTGTCCCATACATTCGTTGAGATACAGAGGATCATGGAGTCAAAACACCGCTTTCCCACCCGTTGTCGACTTTTCAGATCTTATAGCTTCTACTTGCATTCAAGTAGGAGCTCAACTGGCCCCACGAGGCCAAGTGCGCCCTCTCAAAACGGAAAAATCAGTAGCAGTCTCGGGAACCTTACCCCGTTCCTCCGTATGACGGTCAGACGCGCTGAGCACGCAGCTACGGAAGCGTACGCTTACGTTTTGTACTGAACCTAATCTCAGAATTATTGGAAAGCTTGTGATTACTTACCGTGACCAATTTCTTGGTAAACGTGACCGTAGCCATCGCGGGACAAGGAGCAGACGAACGAGTGTGGCTCTTCCTCGTCTCTTCTCAGTTTCGTCCTGCTTCCGGTTGCCTTTACCTGGAAAAGAACAAAGAATGATAAAATAAATGAAGCTAGTGGAACTGGAAAAACGTTTCTGCTGTATGAAGCTACTGTTGTGATTAGTTCAGCAGATAAAATTCATCACATCCCTCTGAGTGAAGCCAGTGGTAATTAATTAGCGGAATATGAACTGGTTAAGGGAACAATGAATACAATGTTGATCGATTTTTACACTATATCGGAGGTGCTTATAAATCATATTTAGGGTGTATTACTTCGCCCACCCATTATGGGAGCTACATTAAATTACACCGCTTATTATGCATCGTCCCCCCCCATGAACCATGGACCTTGCCGTTGGTGGGGAGGCTTGCGTGCCTCAGCGATACAGATAGCCGTACCGTAGGTGCAACCACAACGGAGGGGTATCTGTTGAGAGGCCAGACAAACGTGTGGTTCCTGAAGAGGGGCAGCAGCCTTTTCAGTAGTTGCAAGGGCAACAGTCTGGTTGATTGACTGATCTGGCCTTGTAACAATAACCAAAACGGCCTTGCCGTGCCGGTACTGCGAATGGCTGAAAGCAAGGGGAAACTACAGCCGTAATTTTTCCCGAGGGCATGCAGCTTTACTGTATGGCATGGAGAGCTGCATCAAACCAGTCTCAGGACTGAAGACCACAACAACAACATTATGCATCGTCAGTTTCCTTTCTACCACTGTGACACTGACTGATCCTCATCTAAAAACAGCTACTGAAACACAAGAATAGTTCCAGCGCTCCTATTAACTTGAAGCCTGACACTATCAGCGTGGGGACGGTGGTCTTAATGTGGTTTACCACATAACAAAAAGTTAAGTAAAACTTACGCCTAGACCGTAATTACCATCATCCTGAGAAGTAACAGGTAATGTTTTTAAACTACTTTCTGTCACTGTCTTGGTATTTACAAATGCGTCATTGCATGACTACAGCTATTGATTCCTTTCGGTGTATATTCACCGCTTTTTTGCACATTTTGAAAGACATAAGGATCTTTGGAGATATTATCAGAAACTAGTTATCGTACTTCAGTTGTAATAAGGAAATAACGGGCTAGGCATTACCTTTAAATTTTTTTTATTTATTGTGTTCTATTAACATTTGCTATAAGATAAGTATATGGCGAACAGGAATTCAAATCTACCTTTCTGCCTTTGCTGGACAGCGTCAGTATTGAGAGAAAAGAACAATAAATCCATGGCATCGGTTTGTTGCAGAATTCTACAGCATATTCTGAGATTAAATGCAATTAATTTCCAAGTGAACGAAAAGTTCTTGTCCACGAATCAGTACGGCCTTAGGAAGCATCGCTCGCGTGAAACTCAGCTTTCTCTTTTCTCACATGATACACGGCGGACTGTGGATAAAGGCCAACAAGCAGATCCCATATCTCTGGATTTCCGAAAAGTATTCGAGACGGTACCCCAAAGCAGACTTAACGAAGGTACCTGCATACGGAATACGCCCCCAGATACGTGACTTGCTCGAATACTTCTTAAGTAACAAAATCGAGTATGTTGTCCCCGACGGCGAGTCTACATCAGAGACTGGGGTAACACCAAGACTGCCCCAGGGAGGTGTGATAGTACCGTTGCTATTTTATGTATACGTAAATGATCTGGCAGACAGGGTGGGCAGCAATCTGCACTTGTTCGCTGATGATGCTAATGGTGTACAGGAACGTGTGTAAGTTAAGTGATTGCAGGTTGATACAAGATGATGTAGACACAATTTCTAGTTGGTTTGATTAATGGCAGCTGCCTCTTAATGTAGAAAAGTATAACTTAATTTGGGTGAATAGGAAAAACGAACCCGAAATGTTCGGTTAGGCATTAGCAGCGTCGTGCTTCACAAAGTCACGACGTTGTAACATCTGCGCGTAACGTTGCGAAGTGATATGAAATGGAACGAGCTTATGAGGATTGTGGTAGGGAAGGCAGATGGTCAACTTCGGTTTACTGGAGATTTTTAGGAAAGTGTAGCCTGTAAAAATGACGCTAGTGCGACCTTGTCTCTAGCACTGCTCGAGTGTTGGGATCCGCCCCATCTCGGATTGGAAGAAGACATCGAAGCATTTCAGAGGCGAGCTGCTAGTTTTGTTACCGGTAGGTTCGATCAGCACGCAAGTGTTAGGGATATACTTCGGGAGCTCAAGTGGTAATCTCTGGAGGGAAGAAGACATTCATTTCGAAAACACAATACTGTTTAGAGAGCCAGCAGTTGAAGCTAGCTGCAGAAAGTATCCTACTGCCGCCAACATAAATCTCGCATAAGGGCCTTGAAGATACGAGAAATTATCGTTGATTCGGGATTATATAAATAGTCGAGTAGAACAGACAAGGAAACAACTAGTTGTGGTAAAGGGTACCCGCGCCACGCACCGTACGGTGGCTTGTCGAGTATGTATATAGACTACTGGCCATTAAAATTGCTACACCACGAAGATGACGTGCTACAGATGCGAAATTTAACCGACAGGAAGAAGATGCTGTGCTATGCAAATGATTAGCTTTTCAGAGCATTCACACTGGGTTGGCGCCGGTGGTGACACCTAGAACGTGCTGACATGAGAAAAGTTTCCAACCGATTTCTCATACACAAACAGCAGTTGACCGTCGTTGCCTGGTGAAACGTTGTTGTGATGCCTCGTGTTAGGAAGAGAAATGCGTACCATCACGTTTTCGACTTTGATAAAGGTCGGATTGTAGCCTATGGCGATTACGGTTTATCGTATTGCGACATTGCTGCTCCCGTTGGTCGAGATCCAATGACTGTTAGCAGAATATGGAATCGGTGGGTTCAGGAGGGTAATACGGAACGCCGTGCTGGATCCCAACGGCCTCTTATCACTACCAGTCGAGATGACAGGCATCTTATCCGCATGGCTGTAACGGATCGTGCAGCCACGTCTCGATCCCAGAGTCAACAGATGGGGACGTTTGCAAGACAACAACCATCTGCACGAACAGTTCGACGACGTCTGCTGCAGCATGGACTATCAGCTCGGATACCATGGCTGCGGTTACCCTAGACGCTGCATCACAGACAGGAGCGCCTGCGATGGTGTACTCAACGACGAACCTCGGTGCACGAATGGTGAAACATTTTTTCGGATGAATCCAGGTTCTGCTTACAGCACCATGATGGTTGCATCCATGTTTGGGGACATCGCGGTGAACGCACATTGGAAGCGTGTATTCGTCATTGCCATACTGGCGTATCACCCGGCGTCATGGTATGGAGTGGCATTGTTATATGTCTTGGTCACCTCGTGTTCGCACTGACGGCACTTTGAACCGTGAACGTTACATTTTAGATGTGTTACGACCCGTGCTACCCTTCATTCGATCCCTGCGAAACCCTACATTTCAAGAGGATAATCACGATCGCATGTTGCAGGTCCTGTACGGGCCTTTCTGGATACAGAAAATGTTCGACTGCTGCCCTGGCCAGCACATTCTCCAGATCTCTCACCAACTGAAAACGTCTGGTCAATGGTGGCCGAGCAACTGGCCCGTCACAATACGCCAGTCACTAATCTTAATGAACTGTGGTATCGTGTTGAAGCTGCATGGGCAGCTATACCTGTACACACCATCCAGGCTCTGTTTGACTCAATGCCCAGGCGTATCAAGGCCGTTATTACGGCCAGAGGTGGTTGTTCTCTGATATCTCAGGATCTATGCACCCAAATTGCGGGAAAATGTGATCACATGTCAGTTCTAGTATAGTATATTTGTCCAATGAATACACATTTATCATCTGCATTTCTTCTTGGTGTAGCAATTTTAATGGCCAGTAGTGTAAGAGGGCTGATCGGAAAGTAAGGTCCGATCGGTCACAAAGTTGAAGTCACTGTGAAAATCAAAAATGATTTTTTTGCAACAGTTAGCTACACCTTCCAGCCAATTCTCTACACTGTCGCCAATCCGACTTAATTGTCGCAGTGTTGTACCAACTTCCCAATACCTTCGTCATAGAAGGCAGCCGCCTTTGCTTTCAGCCAATTGTCTATGCTGGTCTTCAGCTCGTTCTGTGTGCCAGATATTGTGTTCATAGCCAGCGGATCAGAGGTAGCAGTGCCAGGTCTGTATAGTGTACGATCAACCACTTCCGACTGAAAGCGTTGCAGGAGCGTCTCCGTCGCACGTGCAGTTGCTGCCGAGAATTGTCACGAAGAAGGAACTGCGTGACATGTGGGCTGCATAAAATCAGGCGAAGTCTCTCGGCAGGCACGAATACTTGACGGGAGACACAATTTTCTAGGGCGTCTTTACGTGCGCGCTCTGGGCTCAGAACTGTTTTGAGCGACGTGACACGATCGGTGGACATACTAGAACAAATGCCGATACATCTGTGCAAAGCTTCACCGGGATTCTTACAATGGTTTCCATTTCGCGCCCGATCGGGACTTTCTGTGAAGTGCGAGAGTCTAAACAGAATATGGAAAAAAGGGAAAGAAACTTAACAAAATCTCAATGTAGCATCGTATTGACAGCTGTTAGAGACTATTTTTTTCCTTCACATTACAAACAGTGTCGGTCTTTCGGACCATCTTTCGTTCCATAATGTTTTCCAAGAGTCAAATTTCCTTGAAATATCATATGGACAAGAACCCTACACTTAAGGAATGTACTGAGCTTTTGGCACAGACTGACTTGTTCCCACATCATCCTGACGACTTCGTAACACTTTAGTGACGTTTCTGCACCTGAAGACTAGTCTAAAGATCGGTTGCAAAATCGCCAATGAGAGCCAGTGTGTCTACTCATTATAGCGATTTGAAACTTTATTTATCACATGACGAACTCCACGCAGCTAAAGTTAAGGAGAAATGGAACGATTTCCCTGTGTCGAACAGGTTCTAGAAACCGGAACACTTTCCCATCCAAAGGTTTAACTTGTCACAAATGTTATTAACATACAGTATGACTTTTTGGAAGCCTCAAAGGACAAGCCACCTAAAATCCACATAGATGCTGTAGAGGCCCGGTTCACTTCCGTGTCTCGCTAGCTGACGTTTACCGCGTGGCGCTGTACGAGATATGCGGTGCAACACTTGGTTATTAATCACCAGACGTAAGCCGGACGCAAAATGAAGCCGTACAACCGGAGGCGTGCCTTTCCTTTATGACTTGGTACAGAACACGTAGCATATTGAATCCTCAGGACTGCATCCCGGCATCAAATAACTATCAGTTTGCCGCTTAGTACTTTTTCCGCTTCCGCCATACGATGCGCTGTCCCTAAAACGGACGACTGCGTGCATTATCAGTTTAAATCACGGCAGCGCCATCGACACAGGCCACTAAAAAATCCAGCGGCATCGTTCGGTCGTCAGTCGCGAAAAACACACACACACACACACACACACACACACACACACACAGGTATTCCTACAAAAAAAAAGTTAATCCAGAAAGTGGCGGAATACATCAAAAGCCTCGTAAACTGCCGCTCTGCGCACTCGGTGCGAGGAGAACCTGTTCGGCATTCGCATGGTTAAACTTATGGTACGTGTAATTCATGGGTTATTAATTCCACTATTAAATCTGGCAACCAAATAACACGGCGTCCAACGGGCAGTCGAAAACCCCGGCCGCTTTCATGCGAGCGCTTACGCCGTTTTTTTTGTTTTTTTTTTTGTTTTGGCGGGGCTTGGCGATCCGCGCTTGGTGATGGAAGGAGCGTTCGGCGTGCGTCATTTAAGCGATGATACCGGATGCTGCTTTCCCATGGTTTATGGAACACAATCAAATTAACAGTTATTTATGGACTAAATATGCTAATGTAATATTCGCTAAGAGCAAATTTACAGCGCGGAAATTATTCGCGAAACTAATTCGGTGGGCGCGTTCCGCAGCGCCATTCAGGCAAGGCAGCTTTATTTTAACGATGGCCGTGCAAACGACAACACGTGAAATATGATTAACGTAATACCGTAAACAAACAGGAGCGTACGTGAAAGTGGCGGTAAATGGTGCCAAAACTGAGTGCACGTTACCTATTTTTAATTTTTTTTTCTCCGCCCTTGCCTATAAACATCCACAGAATTTACTAAACGTTTTAGTAACAGCACCGAAATATTGCACAGCTAGGGAACGTAACACCAAAGACATTACCTGCAGTCAGTGGTTACCGTAAATTTAGAAAAATTATGTGGTCGGAAAAATAGAGCCGACAGTAAAACGACTGAAATGAGGCGCAGAGGTTAATCAACTGTTCGTTTCAGTGGGGTAACTCGAAGCGAGATATTGATCGCTATGTTGATCCGTGATAAATCCTTGGCCCTCCACGATTTCGACCTTGGTTATAAATTACCAATACAGCAGAACATTTGTGTTAACCAGTAACGTGACGAATGATCTACGTCCACAATGTGACGGCGTCAAAGAAGCTTTGAATGTTAAAGCCTGATACATAATTTGAAAAGACACCGTGCACGCACAAGAGTAATGAAAAAAAGGTTCAAATGGCTCTGAGCACTATGGGACTTAACATCTATGGTCATCAGTCCCCTAGAACTTAGAACTACTTAAACCTAACTAACCTAAGGACATCACACAACACCCAGTCATCACGAGGCAGAGAAAATCCTTGACCCCGCCGGGAATCGAATCCGGGAAACCGGGCCCGGGAAGCGAGAACGCTACCGCACGACCACGAGCTGCGGACCAAGAGTAATGAATGAAATTCGTATCGATCATGTGTGGTAGAAATATTCTAACACTGGGTATACAAGGTGAGTCACATTCCGATTGTATTATAGGAGCTGGGAAGTCTGTGGGACAAAAGTTGTATGGGACAACAGGGGCCATAATATGACGAAGGTTTTCTGTTGCTAGGTGGGGTCGCTTCAGAGATATGAAGGTCACCTTTGTTTTTTTTTTTTAAATGGGGTTTTATAGTTTGGAACTCATTTTGAAATAGCGGCTATCGAAACGAATCCAATGATGTGTAACAGTAAGGTCTTAGGTCAACAAAGGTCACAAAGGCGTCATGAGCATGCATTTACGGAAGGCGTTCGAAGTGATGACCATTGGTATCAATGCTGAGCTGCAATCTTCTTATCATGGAATGAGTAGTATTCGTTGTCACATCGGCTCTTATTGAAGCACATGTTCTGACAATTCTCTCTCGCACATCTTCAGGTGTAGTTGGAACGTCTTTATAAACAATGTCTTTTACGAATCGTCACAATAAAAAATCCAGAGGCGTAAAGTCTGGCGAACGAGCCAGCCACGGCACATCTCCTCCGCGTCCATTCCAACGATTTGGGAACTGTCTCTGCAACTCATTTCTAGCCATCAGCGAAAAATTTGTCGGACACCCATCCTGTTGATAGCACATTCTGCTCCTTGTTCCTAAAGGTATTTTTTTCATAACAGACCTAATCTGTCTTGCAGGAATGTGTACTTCCTACCATTAAGATTTCCTTCTATGAATTTTTTTTGTCATCAGTCTACTGACTGGTTTGATGCGGCCCGCCACGAATTCCATTCCTGTGCTAACCTCTTCATCTCAGAGTAGCACTTGCAACCTACGTCCTCAATTACTTGCTTGACGTATTCCAATCTCTGTCTTCCTCTACAGTTTTTGCCCTCTACAGCTCCCTCTAGTACCATGGAAGTCATTCCCTCATGTCTTAGCAGATTTCCTATCATCCTGTCCCTTCACCTTATTAGTGTTTTCCACATATTCCTTTCCTCTCTGATTCTGCGTAGAACCTCCTCATTCCTTACCTTATCAGTCCACCTAATTTTCAACATTTGTCTATAGCACCACATCTCAAATGCTTCGATTCTCTTCTGTTCCGGTTTTCCCACAGTCCATATTTCACTACCATAAAATGCTGTACTCCAGACGTACATCCTCAGAAATTTCTTCCTCAAATTAAGGCCGGTATTTGATATTAGCAGACTTCTCTTGGCCAGAAATGCCTTTTTTTGCCATAGCGAGTCTGCTTTTGATGTCCTCCTTGCTCCGTCCGTCATTGGTTACTTTACTGCCTAGGTAGCAGAATTCCTTAACTTCATTGACTTCGTGACCGTCAATTCTGATGTTAAGTTTCTCGCTGTTCTCATTTCTACTACTTCTCATTACCTTCGTCTTTCTCCGATTTACTCTCAAACCATACTGTGTACTCATTAGACTGTTCATTCCGTTCAGCAGATCATTTAATTCTTCTTCACTTTCACTCAGGATAGCAATGTCATCAGCGAATCGTATCATTGAGATCCTTTTACCTTGTATTTTAATTCCACTCCTGAACCTTTCTTTTATTTCCATCATTGCTTCCTCGATGTACAGATTGAAGAGTAGGGGCGAAAGGATATAGCCTTGTCTTACACCCTTCTTAATACGAGTACTTCGTTCGTGATCGTCCACTCTTTATTCCCTCTTGGTTGTTGTACATATTGTATATGACCCGTCTCTCCCTACAGCTTACCCCTACCTTTTTCAGAATCTCGAACAGCTTGCACCATTTTATATTGTCGAACGCTTTTTCCAGGTCGACAAATCCTATGAAAGTGTCTTGATTTTTCTTTAGCCTTGCTTCCATTATTAGCCATAACGTCAGAATTGCCTCTCTCGTCCATTTACTTTTCCTAAAGCCATAGTGATCGTCACCTAGCGCATTCTCGATTTTCCTTGCCATTCTTCTAAATATTATTCTTGTAAGCAGCTTCGATGCATGAGCTGTTAAGCTGATTTTGCGATAATTCTCGCACTTGTCAGCTCTTGCCGTTTTCGTAACTGTGTGGATGATGCTTTTCCGAAAGTCAGATGGTATATCGCCAGACTCATATTCTGCACACCAACGTGAATAGTCGTTTTGTTGCCACTTCCCCCAATGATTTTAGAAATTCTGATGGAACGTTATCAATCCCTTCTGCCTTATTTGACGGTAAGTCCTCCAAAGCTCTTTCAAATTCCGATTCTAATACTGTATCCCCTATCTCTTCTAAATCGACTCCTGTTTCTTCTTCCATCACATCAGACAAATCTTCACCATCATAGAGGCTTTCAATGTATTCTTTCCGCCTATCTGCTCTCTCCTCCGCATTTAACAGTGGAATTCCCGTTGCACTCTTAATGTTACCACCGTTGCTTTTAATGTCACCAAAGGTTGTTTTGACTTTCCTGTATGCTGAGTCTGTCCTTCCGACAATCGTATCTTTTTCGATGTCTTCACATTTTTCCTGCAGCCATTTCGTCTTAGCTTCCCTGCACTTCTTATTTATTCGATGAGATATGGACCTATAATTCTGTCCTCCAGAATCTCACACCATGCATTCACCGACCACGGTTTTTGGTGTGCAACTTCCCGCTACCAACTTGGATTTTCAGTTGCTCAGTAACGCATGTTTTGCAAATTAACATTTCCATGGTTCGTGAATGTGGCCTCGTCAGTAAACAAAATCAAATTAATAAATGGTCATCCCTCTGAGTCTGAAGTTGAGCCCATCGGCAGAATTCAATGCGGTGCATACAACCCGTATCAATTAATTCTTGGTGGAGACTGATATGGTAAGGACGTTATATACGACGACGCAGGACACGAACAACAATACTCTGGCTCATGCCAGATTCTCTTGCGATTTGACATGAATTAATACAAGTATCTCGAACCACAGTGGCAAGAGTGCCAATTTCCGTTTCCTCGTTAGTAACTTTGCTTTGCCGGATATGTTTCCGATGCGATAAAGATCCAATTGTTCTCCGTTTATCATACAATTATTTAAATTTACGACGTGTAGGGTGAGTACGTTGAGGATATCTTTCAGCTTATAAGTCTCTAGCTCTCACTGAATTTCGTTGGCATTCTCTGTAAATAAGAATCATATCGACTTGTTCTTCGAAACAATACATCATTCACATTCGCTTGATTCGGCGATACTAGTCCTACCGTTCCTATTAGTGTTGTATTGCGAAATCGTCGAAAGGTGTTCACGTGTCAATTGCACGTTAGATGGATACGCCGTATTGGGCGAATATTTACCGTTTGCCAGATATACGAGAGGGAATTATCAGAGCAAGTTCTTCGATAAGTGCCGAAGTAATCAGGACTACCACTCAATCCACAAGAAGAACGTAGAATCACCGCATTGATACCAATGGTCATCACTTCGAACACCTTCTGCAAATGAATACTGATGCCACCTTTGTGACCTTCGTTGACCTTCAAATACCTTACTGTTACAAATCATTGGATTCATCTCGATAGCCGCTAATAGAAAATGAGTACCAAACTATAGCATCCCATTTAAAAAAAGAAAGCTGACCTTCATCCTTCATATCTTTGAAGTGACCATATCTAGCAACAAAAACCAATGTCATATTAAGGCCCCCGTTGTCCCATGCAACCATGCAAAATTTGTCCCACAAACTTTTCAGCTACTATCATACTTTCGGAGCTATTCTTGGTGGCAACAGTTAGTGACTCATCGTGTATAAGATGGGTGCTCATTAAGTAACGCAATGTTTTTCTAAAAGTAGGTTGGTTTTATTCAGGTTTCCAATACACCATATTACTTCTGACTCTGTTGCCTACAAAACTCTATTTTCTACATCAATTTCATTCATTGCAACAGCTTTATACCAACTTACTAGGAGGACCTGTGTGTCCATATGGCCCCACACTATTGACGTACGTCGTATCCAACGTACAGATGTGTCAATAACCTCACCATTATCGACTTACTGCTTCTGAGTGTTGGATCCTTCATTGGGCCAAACAGGTGGACTTCGGAAGGTGCGAAGTCTGGGCTGCAGAGTGGATGAGGAAAAGCAGTCCCCAAGATTCGTGAGGTCCTCTCGTATGTGTCAGCATCACCAATAAGGACGTCCAGTTGAGCAACAAGGTATCTGATTGTGATCCGGCGACCACCTCGAATGGGAGTACCCTCAGGTTCCAGGTTCCAACACCGCGGGAGTCAAAGCTGGGGGGGGGGGGGGGGGGGGGGGCGCCGGCTGGAGGCTGGAACACGGGAGATCGGACAGGTTTGCGCGAACTTGTTGCAATGATGAGAGACGCCTCGCCCAACGATTTACTGTGCTTTTGTTCACTGTCAGGTCTCTGCATACATTCAGCAAACACCTATGAATATTAAAGATGCTCCGCTTTTCCGCCTAAAGAAACTCTCTGACAGCTCTCTGCTTGGAACACTCCTCTATTACAGACACCATTTTGAGGGCTACGTGCAGCACCGTCACCTATCTGAACTTCACTATAGGAGCTGGAGCAGAATTACCCCACGATAACCCACAACAGACTCCGCCTTTCTTTTTCAATCAAAACTGGCCGAGAAAAAAATGTGTTGCATTACTTATTGAACGTCCGTCGAACAAAAACTATTACCAGGCAGCTTAATCGACTAATTAGTGGTGACTGATGATTCTGTTGTTTAATCTGTCCTCCTCAGAGTACTGCAATAAAAAAGAGCGATAATCTCCTTTCTGCAGTGAGCCGCAATTCACCGTGCGTCGATATAACATCTTTACAATTCAATTACATTATTGAGGGTGGAACATAAGTAGTATGAATTAAATGCTTTACGGAGAAAGACTGCCTCCTTAGATCAGTGGTCAGCGTCTCTGGATGCCCTGTGTGGAAGACGCGGGTTCGCTTCCCGGTATTGCCAGGGATTTTTCCTCGCAGGGGGACTGGAATTGTGTGCACGCTTCCTCGTAATAGCAAAGGAGGAACTCTTTGAGTGAGAAGTAGCGGTTCCAAAGACTAGAAAGCTGACAAGGGCTTGGGAAACGCTGTGCCGACTCCACATATCTCTATATTGTATCCACATCCAAATGATATCACTGTCCATCCAAATGACAGCACTATTTAGGATGACATGGCGGTGGGTCGGTCCCGATTGGCCCGTCTTCTGTCCTCTCATTTTAGATTCACACAACACTACATTCTACGTCTACGATACGTCTACATGTCACAGACAGGATGAAAAAGTGCTGCAAACCATCTTGCTAAAAGTGGCGTGGTGCATTTAGTTCTACACCCAGAGATCTCCAGATGATTTATCGGTTACTGTATGGGGTCAGGAATTTTCAGATACACTTGTGCGGAGAATGGAACCGGTTGGAGGAGAACTGGCATTACTTTGTACTCTTAGCGCGAGCGCAGGATTCCAGTGCGAATCACATAATCCTTATTTAAAGGTAGTGGGAATAGCGCGAAGTACTGTTGTCGAAAATAGGTCTGAGTCATTCAACACTGTCGTGGACGAGTACCTCGGTCAGCCTGAACGATAAAGACATTTTGGTATAACGTTATTGCAACCTGGAGTACTTTTACCTGAACAGATCTCAAATTGAACAGAAAACGGAAGTGAATGGGAAAAACACTTTCTTTCGATGGGGAGTTTCAGCATTTTGAAAAAAAAATTCAAATGTGTGTGAAATCTTATGGGACATAACTAAGGTCTTCAGTCCCTAAGTTTACACACTACTTAACCTAAATGAGGACAAACACACCCATGCCTGAGGGAGGACTCGAACCTCCGCCGGGACCAGCCACACAGTCCATGACTGCAGCGCCTGAGACCGCTCGGCTAATCCCGCGCGGCTCAGCATTTTGAGTTCAGAGTATCTTTGGTAGGAAGGAAATTCAGGGTTGTGGACCATTCATGTCACGTACTGTCAAGTCGACGAAAAATTGTTCGACACGGATCACGAGTGATCTGTGGGTATCAAGCGACACATAGTTCTGAATGGCCGCACACGGATTTGAATCGTCGTCCTGAAAGTGAAACGAAATTTACTGCTCCATATTGCGCAGACCTAATAAGCACAGTTAAATTTATTATACTTTTCTCACTTCTCTTGACTTTATCTAATTCATATATGCGTGGGGAGTAGTAGGGTGAGAGGATGAAAATCGATACGACTTATGACGCAATGTCATTCCCTTTTCTCATTTGAACGACTTTCTAACACTGTCTATTCGACGCAATTGATTGTCACCGTGAGGAGTAAGAAAATATGACGCTGTAGAGCGAAAAAGATTTCTGGAAACAAAAAGCAAAGCGATTCGTCGATTTGTATCACCAGAGCTCTGTTTTTTATTACTAGGGCGTGCTGAAGAGTGATGCCTCCGTATATTTTTTTTGAAAATTCTTAACTCTTTCTAACTGAACAAAAGTTTTTAACAATCTACATCTTTATCCTTTATGTCTACATGTTTGCAGCCTTCTGCTGGTAGAGGACTCATGCAGCGTGTAACATTTCGGTGTGTAACTCAACTATATCGATGCGTGAGGAACAGCGTCTTGCAATCGAGTTTCTAAGTCGAAGAGTTCTTTCACACATGGGACACACACTCTTTCAACGTGACAACACCAGACCCCACACGGGCGCTGTGATATCTGCAACATGTAACGCCTTGGGTTCTCTGTCATCGATCATCCCCCATACAGTTCCGACTTGACTCCATCCGATTTTCATCAGTTTCCAGAACATCAAGAATCCCTTCGACGACTTCACTTTGAGGCTGATGAAGCGGTAGAAGCAAAGGTGAGATTGTGGTTCCGCCAACATATACAAACAGTCTACATTGACGGAATCAGAAAACTGGTATCTCTTTGAGCGAAATGTGTTCGTGGCCAGGATACGTTGAGAAATAAATATGTAGACGTGAAGAATAAGACGGATAATGTTAATAAGGTTTGTTTTATTTTAGAAGAAACTTCAGGAATTTTCACTCATAAAATTCGGAGGCATTCCTTTTCAGCACGGCCTCGTAGAACAGATATTGAAAAAAAATATCTGCTTTGAAAACTTGCCCTGCTTTCCAAAAAACGATGTAAACTGATCAACCACTGAGATATGAGCTCCCAGCGACAATTCAGGCTAGACGTTCCCTTTTATACATCGGGGTCGGTCTTGTAGTATGATATTCTGGGCACTGAGAGCTTTCTATTACACCCACGTCTCATCTACATCTACATGGATACTCTGCAAATCACATTTAAGTGCCTGGCAGAAGGTTCATCGAACCACCTCCACAATTCTCTATTATTCCAATCTCGTATAGCAAGCGGAAAGAATGAACATCAAAATCTTTCCGTACGAGCTCTGATTTTCCTTATTAAATCGTGGTGATCGTTCCTCCCTATGTACGTCGCTGTCAACAAAATATTTTCGTATTCGGAGGAGAAAGTTGGTGACTGGAATTTCGTGAGAAGATTCCGTCGCAACGAAAAATGCCTTTCTTTTAGTGATTTACAGCCCAAATCCTGTATTATTTCTGTGACACTTTCGCGATAATACAGAACGTGCTGCCTTTCTTTGAAACTTTTTCGATGTACTCCGTTAGTCCTTTCTGGTAAGGATCCCACACCGCGCAGCAGTATTCTAAAAGAGGACGGACAAGAGCTGGATTTACAGTTTCTAGATTAGACTGATTTATCGTGTAAACGAAGTTTAACGAGTTCCTTTTAGCACTCATGTGGATTACCTCACACTTTTCGTTATTTAGGGTTAACTGCCACTTTGCGCACCAGTCTGATATTTTTTCTAAATCGTTTTGCTGTTTGTTTTGATCTTCTGATGACTTTATTAGTCGATAAACCGGAGCGTCATCTACAAACAACTTAAGACGGCAAAGGGCCTATAACATTACCCTGGGGAACGCCTGAAATCACTTCTGTTTTACGCGACGAATTTCCGTCAATTACTACGAACTGTGACCTTTCTCACAGGAAATCGCAAATCCAGTCACATAACTGAGACGATATTCCACTACGAGCCGCTTTTGTGGTACAGTATCCTGCAAATCCAGGAACACGGAATCGGTCTGAAATCCCTTGTCAATAGCACTCAGCACTTCATTTGAATAACGAGCTATTTGTGTTTCACAGGAACGATGTTTTCTAAACCCACATTGACTGTGTGTCAATAGACCGTTTCCTTCGAGATAATTCATAATATTCGAACACAATATATGTTCTAAAATCCGGCTACATATCGACGTTAACGATATGGGCCAGTAATTTAGTGTATTACTCCTACTACCTTTCTTGAATATTGGTGTGAACTGTGCAACTTTCCAGTCTTTAGGTACGGATCTGCCTTTGGTACACGTGACACTGAAAAAAACTGCGCAAAAAGCTGCGGATTGCCACCTAAACTACTGCGTTCTAAAATAATGTTATATATTCTTCCGTCCCTCCTTACTGTATGGAAAAATTTAGGCGATTAAGTTTTTTGCACCACTGAGTTCACCAAACTAAGGGCCAGCAGGCTAGAGTAGGTAGCTTCACAGCGAGTCTGCGAAGACGACCAAGACAGGTGGGTTGTCAACACTTGGAGGAAACAAAATAAACACTTCCACGAATAAAAAGGTCGTGCAGCGGAAAGACGTCCTTCAGACACGAGAGACGGAAAAAGCTGGGCGGTGACGTGTTGATGAGAACCGAAGAGCAGAGAGGCAGGGAGGAAGTAGCTGTATCAACGGCGTGGGTGGCGGACGTTTATCTGCTGTCACCGCTTCCTTCCGCCAGTACGACCTGGCCGCGAAGACAACACTTCGAACAAATTTGAGGTAGTGATTCTCTCTCTCTCTCTCTCTCTCTCTCTCTCTCTCACACACACACACACACACACACACACACACACACACACACACACACACGAACACAGAAGTAAAGACGAGGTACCGCTAACAGAATGGTATGTTCCTCTTGACGGGACATCCACAACTATTGATAATCACCGTCAATGAATCAATGATAAGATCGGCTACAGTTGTAATTTGTTTTTTATTTCCTAAAAGGACAGCAAACGCACTTTCGGGACCTTTGTCCTGTCCTGTCTTCAGGTTCATATAAAGTGTGAGACCCCCCCCCCCCCCCCCCCACCACCCCGTTATTCGACTTTTATGAATTCACACTTTTTATACACCTGAAGCTTACACACAGGTCCCGCAACTGGGCCGTGCTTTCCTTTTAGGAAGCAAAAAGCTTTAGAACTGTAGGTGATCTGATCAGTGTTGACAGAGGTGCGTACCCATTCATCATAAAAAACAATGATGTCCGAAAACAACCAAACTACTACTTACTCTCTCTCGCACCATTTTATGGTAATCTCCACATATAACAGTAAATGTCTTGACTGGTTCACTTATTCTTCAACGCCCAGCCCAATCCACTAAGGACAGAAACTTGAAATTGGCCGAGGCAATTGATCTTATACCCGCAGGCATCAGTTAAGAAAGGATTTTTCTAAATTCCACTTATGAGGGGGTAAAATACGGGAAGATACGTTTTTCCGAAAATGTGCCGCTATTAAGGGAATTTTAAGCTAGAATGACGAAAACTGTTATGTTTCAGCATTTTTATGGAACTTCAACTCCTAAGGGAGTGAAGTAGCGGCTGAAATTTATTTTTTAAAATAACTGATTATAGAAGAACTACTCAAATATTTTTAAATCTGCATCTATGAAATTTACCATTTTATTTCTCTGTTAGAAACACAAAAAGTGTTTCAGTTTTTTTTTTTTAATTCGACACCTAATGGGCTGAAATAGAGAATAAAAAGTTCTATGAAACTGTTTCATTATGAAAGCATTTTTAAAGCGAAGTATATAAAATATTGTTTATGTCTTCCCAGCTGCAAATAACAAAATATTTGGTTCAGTGTTTTTGGAAATTGAGCCCCTAAGGAGGTAAAATAAGGGATGAAAAGTCTTACATTTCACTATGAAAGCAGAATATCATTGTAATCAAGATTAGTTTCGGAAAAGAATACGCTTCTAGGAGACATTTATTACCTTGATAAGTTTAGAAGGTGCTGTAATTTTTGAACAAGTCAAAGAAATATATTTAACAGTCACCACGACAAATTAGCTTTGTCAGAACTGCATTTTTTCAAGAGCCTTAATATATGTTTATACATTTACTTTTACTGTAATTACTATGCAAGATAATAATTAATGATGACAACATAGATTCCACATTTAAATGCAATTCGATGTACAGGTATACCCTTTTGACGTGAGAGAATGCAGTACCAGTTGTAAGACTGGTGGCAGTAACTACAGAACCACTTACCTGATCTGTCTTTTTCTTTTCTTAACTCTATATATGGAATGAAATTAAACCCTTTGGAACACTGTAATAGTGCAGGGACTTACAGCCATGTAATGAGTGGCAAATTCATGTATAGTGCTTAGATTTACACACAGCAATGGGCACAACAATATATGAATTAGATTGAAGGAAAACAAAATAGTCTTTGCAGGCCACATAGTATACGTGAGTGAGGAACCAAGTGCTGAATTAGGTTTAGTATATACACAATCAGCCAAAGAGGCAAAGGCGGCGTAGCTTCCATTTCTTTCGACCAAGATGCGGAATTTTCCAACATGCCTCATCCACTTCCACATCCCCTGTCTGCACGTAATTCTATCCCTAGTACATACAGTCTGCACAGGTTACTGTGGTCAATGCGCAGTGACCAGTTTTCGTCCAAGGCGCTGGGCGAATTCGTTCGTTTATTTGGAAGGGAAGGCCGACAGTGGCATTTTGGCCAGTCGTCGATGACATAACCGAGCGAAACGCCCTGCAGTCTTTCTCAAACTATTTTACAGAAATTACTGAGTAAAAAAACATTTTTTGTTTAACTTGTAGCTATATATGTCAAGTCCATTATGATGGGCCCATTATTTCCTTAATGGTAATAGTTATTGTGATATTTATGTGGAAGTAAGGCACTGCGACAAATTCGAAACAGTTTGCAATGAAATTAGGGGTCGCTATGATTTTGGGGTTGATGGATATTACATAACATGTTTCTGCGTATGAAATTTACCTAACATATTGAATGTTTCTTTAAACTTGGGTGGAGGTCTCTATCTGTCATAAATGTTGATAAAACTCATCTGACGTAACACACTCTTTTGCGATCGCGTCGCGCCAGCGATAAGGCCAGAATGAAATATCCACAACATTTCTCATATTTTATAAACGATTTGATACATCGAAATGAGATTTTGGCAAATGATAGCACACAAAGAGGACTATGGTTTCCATGCAAAACTTAATTATCAACCGTATTAGTCAATTAACTACAGACTACTTCGATGAAAGAGTGCAATTTTTAGCGGTCATGGATAGCTGGTGAAACAAGGAATGCTGTTGGTCTCCGAACAACGTAATTGAAGATATTAAACGTTTACTTTGTACTGAGGATGTGCTTTTTCATAAGATAGTGACTTAACTTTTCTTTTGTTCTTCGATTAATAAGCTTAACTAACCACTGATTCAGAATTCTCTCGCAACTGTGTCTGTTCAATATGTTAGCGAGATGACATTGTGTAAACTTCGCTGCGTTTTGGCAAAAGAAGCAAATTTTAACAGGGCAACAAGTGAAATGTGTAGATTTTGCTCAAATTTCGCAATTTCGGACACTTCTCTGAAACTAACAAATGATTAACAAGCGAGCTGAAAATAATTCCCTACATTTTCGGCAGAATTCCTTTTAGAAGCTAACCAAAACAGAGGTGACATCTTTTACAACAGTCATAATGCAACTGTGGGCACGGAGGCGCCCGCTTAATATTTACTAAAAATGTGTGTGTTGGCTTCAGTTTAGAATGGCACTTCCCCTCCAGCGCTCGGCATTTCCCCAACAGCGCCTGCGACAGCCCCCACCACTACCTGTTGCCCCAAGTGTATCCTGCCGTTTGTGTATCTAACGTGAACATTATTCCGCATGGACCGTACCTCAGTGCACCCTGCTGGGCATCTGCATCAGGTGATGCAGAGTGTTCCTCAATAAACACTTAATGTCTAAGATATCAAATGCGTATTTAGTGTTGTGACCGCATATACGAGTGACCAAATTAACTTGAGTATCAGGACGTGTGCCACCCATATGCTTCTCAGAAAATTATATAATTTCTCTGTACCGATTGTGGGGCGTGAAGGAGAAGATGGAGAAGGAAGAGGAAGAGCGAGTCATTAGTGAGCGCACTCACATAATTGGGTATGGGTTTGGGAGTCTTATAATGAAACACACAGCAGCACTCATTTGACGACAGAGGTGATAGACGAAATTGTGCTGATGACAACGGCTTCTGAGATGCACTTAGGCTATCATTTCGTTGTCGTTACTTTGAACATGTTACGTTATTCTTGTTTTCATGGTTTTTGTTACTATAAACGCATATATTGCGCTGGAGCCACTTCTTTTGCCTATGTCGTACAACACGATAATATCGACGTTATCAGAATGGTTAGTCAGTACACGAGTTGAATATTAAATGAAATCCATTTTATTGTTACATTACAAGCGAATTTTAAACCATTTCGTAATTGCAAGAATTTAAAATTACATACCAGGTGAGTAGTCGACAGAGGTATAATAGTTATTTTATTTTATTTGTTCATTTAACCTGATCTGTTTAGGGATATGAGGCTCTTTCTTGCAATGGACCATTGTTTCAAACACGCAGTACAGTTTTTACGTGCTAGTGACCTAAGAAATAACAATTTAATATAATAAATTGAATTAAGATGGTTTGTAGAGTGCCTTCAGAGACAATATGAGTAAATAACAGTGACTATGAACTAATAAAGTGAATACTGGCAGCACTTCTAAATTCTGCTGCTACCACTAGGAATAATAATAATTATTATTATTATGAAAGTGACAGATATAAAGAGAGTTTATGTACATAATAGATGTTTTCTGGTATACGGA
The DNA here is from genome assembly GCF_021461385.2 of Schistocerca piceifrons. Lineage (NCBI taxonomy): Eukaryota > Metazoa > Arthropoda > Insecta > Orthoptera > Acrididae > Schistocerca > Schistocerca piceifrons. The sequence goes on along the minus strand of NC_060141.1, from coordinate 598,966,977 downwards.
GTTCTGGAATGAAATTTAAGGAGACTGCACCAGCTAAGAATATCGACAAATGAAGATCTGTTTGGAAAGAAGACTTCACAGGGGTAAAGAGTGTGTACACTGACAATGGTAGTCTATATTGTTGCTTCAGTAAATATGTCATAGATAACATTCTGAAGCTGGAGTTGTTTTTAGTTCCCTAATTTAATGCGGAAAGCTATTCCAGACTCGGGTTACTGATGCTGATAAGGGCTTCGAGAAAGTGGCTGAACGACGGAATGGGACAGAAGCGATTTTGCCATGTTGTTCAGATAAGAGCATTAAGGTCGCGGAAAGAGATGGAGGCCAGCGCTCGTTGATAAGACAGTAGAGAAGACCAGAGGGTGTGGAAATCTATGTGCCTGTCATCACGCAGCCAGGATAGCTGTGCGTATGATGGTGAAATAGGATCTAAGAGTCGAGCATCATACATAATTACACAAGCAGTTCCAAGCGCCATGAGCTTTCCTAAGAAATAATAAACAGGATAATACTGCTATAATCAACAGCTGGAAAAAAAGTGCTTTATAAGTTTCTTTATCAGGCCAAGAGGGAAGAGCTTTTTATAATTTTGTAAGGCATGGAGAGATGCTGACGCCTTCTTGCACACTGCACTTACGTACTCAGTCCAATTTGGACTTTTATCTATTATTGCAACTCTCTGTTTAAGTAGAGAAGTTCATATTTGTACCGCTTAGGATTAAGGATGGTATTCGGTCTAAGGAGCCTAGAATGACCACTCAGTACCGCTTTGGTTTTGGGTGGTTCGAGCTATAATTCTCAACCCTGCGCCCATTATGACAATGTATACAGGTTGGTGTTGAAATCATCGATAGCAGTCTTCAGGTTGGTTGGTTTTGCAGTTAGATGCAATTGGAGGTCACCAGCGTACATGTGGTATTTGGAGCAGGACAAATTGATGACGCTTCATTGACATGAGTGTAGGACCTAATACCGCACGCTGGGGAACGCCTGATACATCGGTATCAGTGTAATTTGGAGGGACAAGGCCTCCAAGTCGTCAGACTGCTTGAACAGGTACTGTAACTGTAGAGGACAATAGGTACTGTACCTGTAGAGGTTCGGCGTACTGGTGCAGGCGGGACGCCCGGTGGTCCCTGGTATAGTGGTTGGAGGGAGCGCGGCGCAGGCGCATCTGGATGACGTCCTCGTAGGCTGCGCCGTCGGCGTCGAGCGCCTCGTCATCCAGGCCGACGCTGTCCTTGGGCCGAGGTCGCGTCTGCTCCGGGACGCCCTCACGCGCTGCGCGTGCCTTCTTCCTCTTGTACCTGCAGGTCGAGACACGGGACTCAGCATCCACTGCACACTGCACAGTACTTCTGTCGTTTGGAGTGATCGTGCCTTTTCATCCCACCACTTCTTATACGCTACGGGTCAAGTTACATCGATTCTGTGACTAGTAGAAAATAAAAGGGCAACATCCTTATTGATAAAAAAGAAATAAATAGCTATTACACATCATTTGATTTCAAGAAGTTTACTCTCAACAACCCGAAATTAAATACATCATAAGTACTTCATGAGTTTACCGCTGTATTTTGTCTATGAGTGTATTAAGTGCTCGCTGTGCGTGCAGTCTCACAGCATGACATTTACCGCTGAGATAGACACTGTTGTGTAAATAAATGATTGCGACTATCGGACTGACATCATCACACTACTGCAGGGTTGTGTCATTATCGCTAGTCTCTTTAACATGTAGTCATACAATAAACGATACAGACTCCACCATACCATGTCAGATATCTAAAGGTATTGAGAGGCGTGTGATGGCTTTATAGACGACGTCAACACATTAGTTTGACAAACTGTGAACAAAGCATTTTGGCCGGCCGGCCGGGGTGGCCGAGCGGTTCTAGGTGCTACAGTCTGGAACCGCGCGACCGCTACGTCGCAGGTTCGAATCCTACCTCAGGCATGGATGTGTGTGATGTCCTTAGGTTAGTTAGGTTTAAGTAGTTCTAAGTTCTAGGGGACTGATGACCTCAGAAGTTAAGTCCCATAGTGCTTAGAGCTATTGGAACATTTTTGAACAAAGCATTTTTACTATTATTACTTGCATCTGGACTTCACTGTACTACGCCGTGTACAACAAAAGACATTTTCACAGGTTCCTTTCAGCTTTCCTTTGTGAATGGATTACTTTTACTTTCTTAGAATGACCTCTTTTCCGCTCGTTGAATTAACTTTCCGGTGTTGTTGATTTTTTCCGCATAGCCTACTGTCCAGTCACGAATTTACTATCTGCAATTATCTCCGTCAACCACATAGAGTTCCGTTATTGCTGCTTCCTTTGGGCCTTCTTTTATTCCTCCACTTTTTATTTCAGTTTTAGCTGTAATGAAAATCTCCAAATATTTCACAACCTGTCAATAGTTAACTTGGTTGCTTGCAACCCTTAACGTGCCCACAAAATTTTAGCCCCTTTTTTCATATTTCAATAAATGTTATCATACGTTTAAATTTCTTTGTTTTCCCTCAGTCTCTATATTCCTTCTTTAACAAAGTTGATACATAAAATTTTCCTGATTACATTTCGGTTGAATTTTCTCATGCTGAGAAATAAGAAGGAGCTATCTATTTTACTTGTTAAAAACCTCTCTATAGCCAAGATCGCACAAATACTTCATACTTCTTTATTTTCGACAGACTATGCTGTCATCTTTTAGAACAGTGATAATGCAACTGTGGGCATGGAGGGGCCCGCTTAATATTTACTAAAAATGTGTGTGTTGGCTTCAGTTTAGAATGGCACTTCCTTAGAATGGCACTTCCCCTCCAGCACTCGGCATTTCCCCAACAGCGCCTGCCACAGCCCCCACTACTACCTGTTGCCCCAAGTGTATCCTGCTGTTTGTGCATCTAACGTGAACATTATTCCACATGGACTGTACCTCAATGCACCCTGCTGGGCATCTGCATCAAATGATGCAGAGTGTTCCTCAATAAACACTTAATGTCTAAGATATCAAAGAAGATGACCGCAAAGTCTGTCGACACCGGTTGTCGAAAAGTCGAAAATAAGTAAGTATTTATGCGATCTTAGCTAGAGAAGGTTTCTTTTACCATGATTACTTTTCGTTTTTCAATATCTCTTAGTGTATTAACAGAGTGCTTCAGACTCTTAAAGACAACCTTATGGTGTGGCAAACCGGTAGTTCCAAGTGCAAAGGGAAACTCTTTTACAAACAGTATAATTTGGTTGGTAGGTGATTTAGTTATGCCAGTTGTTCTCCACGGCGAGTGTTGGTTAGAGATTGCAAGTGTGACACGACCGATATTATTCAGATGGACAGGGTGAGTAGCAATCTGCGACTGTTTGTTGATGTGGTGGTGTACGGAAGATGGCGTCGTTGAGTGACTGTAGGAGGATACAATGCGATTTTGACCAAACTTCTAGTTTGTATGATAAATAACAGAATGTCGTAAATGCAGAAAAAATTTAATGCGTAGAAAAACAATCCCGTAATGTTCGAATACGGCATGAAGGTGAATTATTGTCGACTCGTTGTTTTTCATACATAAAGGATACCACATAGACAACCAGTGCGACCCATTATTGAGTGACCGATCGAGGTGGCGCAGTGGTTAGCACACTGGAGTCGCATTCGCGAGGACGACGGTTCAATCCCACGTCCAGGCATCCTGATTTAGGTTTTCCGTGATTTTCCTAAACCGCTTCAGGCAAATGCCGGGATGGTTCCTTTCAAAGCGCACGGCCAACTTCCTTCCCCGTCCTTCCTTAATCCGATGAGACCGATGATCTCGCTGTCTAGTCTCCTCCCCCAAACAACCCAACCCACTATTGAGTGTTAGAGATCCTCATCACGTCGGATTGAAGGAAGACTTCGAAATAAATTCAGAAGCGTGCTACTAGATTTTTTACCGGTAGATTCGATCAGCACCCGACTGTCGCAGAGAAGTTTCGAGGACTCTAATGGGAATCCCTGGAGGAAAGGCAACGTTCTTTCCGCGGAAAGTTATTCAGAAAATTTAGAGAACAGACATCTGAAGCTGACTGCCGAACGATTTTAATGCCACCAACGTCCATTTCGCCTGAGGAGACGAAGATAGCTTAAGGGGCATTAGGGCTCGTACTGAGCCATATAGGCAGCAATTTATTCGTCAGTGGTACAGAAAAGGAAATGAGTAGTTTTATACGAGGTACTCTCTGCTTGTGGATTAGGTAAGTAGATGTAACAGTTCTTGAAGGCCCAACTATAGCGAACTACCGCCGTATCATCCTCAGCCCATATGAGGCAGTGGATGCGGATATGGAGTGGCCTGGTCAACATAGCGCTTTCCGCGTAGTTGTCGGTTTTCATGAGCGGAGCCGCAACTTGCCAGCTAAATAGCTTCTCAATTAGCCTCACAAGGGCTGAATGCACCCCGCTGGCAAACAGCGCTCGGCTGACTCAGACAGTCACCCATCCAAGTGTTAGCCAAGCCCGATAGCACTTACCTTCGGTGACCTGACGGGAACCGGGTTAGCAATGCGCGAAGGCCGTTGGCCATGTAAGTGGTGTAGGTGTAGTTTATTAATAAATACCTGACATTGTCGGCTGGAGGGCGATCAGTGAAGTCAATGTAAGAAAGCTTCAGACATGAAGTTACTCGTTTCCTGCCATCTTCACATCCATAGTGTACAGGTTATGAAATCATGCTGTGGCATAAACCGTACCTTTGTTGTCGTTCCGTTACTATGGTAAGAAAACAGACGTGCGATTTATTGCGCGCCTTTATTTCATAACCTGTACAATGTGAATCCGAAGATGAGAGCTTAGTCCGGTCGAAAATAGCAATCCAATGTACCTATAAGCCTTCAAGGCTATAAAAAATTAATATCTAAGCTGTCTTTACATAGTAATTAAATAACGCAGAATTGCAATTTGAAGTTCAAATGGCTCTGAGCACTACGGGTCTTAACATCGGAGGTCATCAGTCCGCTAGAACTTAGAACTACTTAAACCTAACCAACATAAGGACATCACACACATCCATGCCCGAGGCAGGATTCGAACCTGCGACGTAGCGGCCGTGCGTTTCAAGACTGAAGCGCCTACAACCGCTAGTCCGCAGCAATTTTATGTGTATGATGAACTCCGTATGCTATGGCTTTTCCTTTGAAGCACATAATTCTTTATTTTTTTCCTTCAGAAAATGTATGCGTGTGCAAAAAAAAAATGCCAATCTTTCTATTACCTACTCCAAAGTGCTACTTCATTCGAAGCACAATACTGTTGAAGTAGCCATTGTACTGGTAGTCGTTGTTAAGCGTTACGCCACAGAAGTCTTGTTGTTTACAAAAATAGGGACACCTTTCGCTTCAATGGGGCTCTGTCGTGACTCAGCTGCAGGTTCCAGTGAAGCAACAAAGCCAAAGCCGCCGACGGTGGGCATCTTGCGGCGTTCGGCGGTGCCCCTCTGTCCTCGCAGAGCCCATTCTGGCGCAGAGGCCGCGGAATGCACTGCCCATTGTGCGTGGCACAGTCAAGCAAACACAATAGCGCGCCGACGGCCATCCAGAATCTCAACGCCCGCTACCGCTCCCGATTCGGGCTGGGAACTTCCCTGCCGCTGCTGCATTCCTGTAATCTGCTGTGGCTGAGTAGGTTAGGTCCCAGCCGGAACTCTAGGACCTTCATCAGGCGGTACAGTTAACAGCGGACAGAGATAGGGACAGAGGCGTGACGCAGAGGCACGAACGCGGGTCATCAGATTGCCAGAGTACCACTGCATCCGGCGTAAGTCGTTGTAGCGGTTTTTGGGAGCACTTCCTCCGATAATAGAAGAGGGTCAGTAAGACCACATAGGGAAAGAACTGCTTTCCAGATCACTACAATGAAGATTCGGCTGAGAATGATGTTTATGTAGATAACACAATGTCTTTGGAAACAGTGCGAAGGAAATAGGAAAACATGGGGGTGATGCTATCGAAAAACCTCTTGTGCACCAGATGAATGCCGTAAAGTAAGGCAAGAAGGGCATAAGCTGCACTACGAGCCAATAGTAACAGGCGATGTGCAACGAATCCACTGTACGTAATTCATCACCAAAGGCCGTATATACGTGGAGAGAACGGCAGGAGAAGTGTACTGTGTAAATAGTTTTCTTCAAAGAATCAAGTGCGGCACTAATTCTGTAATAATTTGGTCGGTTTCTGCGAACCCTAATCGTCAGAGTGCAAGACAAGGTAGCAAGTAAGATGAATGAAATAGTTTAAGGGCGATAATTTTAGTTCTGTGGAGGAAGTGTTGCTCTCAACAGAGGCTCTGCATACTCGAATATGATAACACCCGCGGACATGTAGAGGGACGGTGTCACAAGCATCTTAAATGATCATTCCCAAAGACCATAAAAAGCTGCATTTTTGTTAACACCGATTTACTGTTGTTTGAATTATGCAGTTCACTTCTGGTCCATTCTTCCCTCACCACATGTGAACGAATTATCTCGCTGAACATCATTCACTCATTCGTTTCAGACCATAAATTCCAAGGCGGGTGCAAGCTATATAAGACATCACAGGTTATGCAACCACTGTATCTACCACTGGTTTCGTACATAGCCACCTCCTTTCCTAAGATATCCTTCATTGTAGGCTTGTAATCAGAACCGGCTGGTGGCGATTTTATGCTAAATTATTTGTGAAATTCCAATATGTTACTATGCAGGTCATCACGAAATGTTTCCGAACGAACGTTTCAGTCATTTCGACTGATTCCTTAGTATCTTTCTGGCACTCTTCCCTTCGAGTTCAGTAGTAAAAGTTCCCATGATATAAACAGAAAATACGCATCCTCCCACCAAGCATTGATCGACCACCATCACTCTGATGGTCAGTATCTACTTACTACCTGGAAGAAAATTACTGTGCTCTAGAGGAAGCGAATATGGGAAGGTGGTGACGACAAACATGATTAACGAAATTCTAATGACATTGGTCTCCACATTTAGACAGAACAAGTAGAGCTCTGAAACATCTTCTCGATGTTTTAGAAACGAAAAGTATTTTCGATAGCCTACTGTAAGTAACAAAATGCGCTAAACTTCATTGTCGCATGCCTTTATCTCACGAGGAATCACTCACCGTTTAAGACTCACGTTCCACATCTGGAACAATTATAGACTAGGGAAGAATCGAGGGAGTGTGTGTGGGACAGATATGCTGAGCTCGTATATTACGATGTATGTTTGAAGACAATAAAACGCAGACATTCCGATGAGTATTCACTGTAACTATAATGAACTGCTATCATGGTCAGCAAGTCTCAAGAGCTGCCTATTTGTTCCGCCAAACTGATTTCAAATTTCTGCTTATCTCCCAAACACCTCATGGTGCTTGCTCAATAGTGGGTTCCATTTAGTCTTGCGCTTGAGGGAAAACGAATAATATTGTTTGTAAATGAATTTTGTTTCAGGGCGAATGTATAAAAACAGAATAATATTAAATACGAAACACTTTCCGTACAATTTGGCAGAAAATCAGTAAGATATTTTCTGTTTAATATTCTTGTCAGGTTCTATCAAGTATCGACGGATAATTCGGATAAAAATTATCCTGAAAAATTTGTATACTGTACTTAAATTTTTACAACTCGTAAATACAATTACTTTCACAATGTAGAGAGATTTTATTCTTTTTCCATTTAATAGAATACAGGAATTAACAGGTAACTGGACGATGCCTTGTAATAAGTTATTTGAATACAGGGAGAAGTACGCGTCGATTTGCATACTAAAGTCCACCAGTGATCGAAGTACTTACACAGTTTGTGAAATATTCCATGAGATTTCGAGATTGTGTGGCACGACGTCTACATCTTGATACGATATTTCGACTGGCAACCATGCAGTCATCTTGAGACGAGTTTAACGTTGGTGTAATAAACGAGACTACTCACAAGACGGAGATGCTCCAGGTGTAGGGCATTCCTAACATACGTGGATAATATTTCGTCTAGAACAGCCAGAATCCTAACCAAACGTAATGTCAAACAGATCTTCCTGCCACCTAGGAAGACCTGTGGCCTTCACAGCTCGGTAAACAACGACCTAGGTTTGTGGAAGGCTGAAGTCACAAAATATCAGGTCAATGTGGAAAATCCTACATCAGTCGGACCACATGAACAATACAGGGAAGGTGCGTTGAATGTCGTCGCCACACTTGTCTTTCGCAGCTCAGTAAGTCAGCCATAGCCGCACATTTTCAACTCCATGGAACACTATTTGGACTGCTATTCCACAAAAACGTTGGCCATAATGAGATTCTTTTGGGATTCAGTTATCGAGGATTCCATGGAAATGTTGGGAGAAGATAGTACTAATACTGACCGCGGTTGTCAACTTCATAAGACAATGGGTCTCATGATAACTACAGAAAGACATCACTTTAAGCCTAATGACACATAACGACCGTTTCTTATACTATACTTTTAACCTAAGAAATGTAACTCCGCGTGCAAGCAATTCGGTGAAGGGCGTACATGCAGTATTACCGTTATGTATGCACCTGCTCTTGTCAGAAAGACCAATATTCGAGATGAATAATGCTGAACTCAACGGAGCTCTGTCATACGTTGTTAATCTCAGCGGCAAACCACACATCTCCAGTGCAAAATCCACCTGAAGAAGACTGAATGGTTGACAATCGAAATAATGGGATAGGATATCGATATCATGCGACTGCAGTCCTGAACTTTCTGGAATACACATTACGTCGGGAAAACTGCAAGAGCCCCAGTTATCTAAATATTACAACTAATTACGTAGGGTACCTTGAAGATACCACGTAGGGTCTATGTGAGCTGCTTGCAACAGAAGAGACGCTATGCACTCGATTTTTCACTGTAGCAAAGATATTCGTCTAGTGAGAAACAGCAACAATGTTGATATTTAATTCTCATTTACGCGTTTTTAACTAGGTTACATGTTTCGATCACTCAGGATCATTTTCAGGTACAAATAGTAGCGTCAGCAACCAGTCTTTACTACTGGAAACCAGACATCAGAGTACTCTGATATGTGGTTCTGAGTAGACAGAACGGGTAGCTGACGAAACAGTTTAGCTATGTATATGATCGTGAGTGATCGAAACATGTAATCTAATTAAAAATGTGCAACTCAGACGGAACAATCGACTTTATTACTAACTAGACAGTTGACGTAATACCATCGTTGAAGTAACTTCGTCTACAAAACACATAGGAATTCGGATGGAGACGTGTTTGAACATCATAAACATGACTAGAGGTACTAGCGTGGGAGACGGCAAAGGAAGCCAAAGAAGACAGTCGTCTAGAAGGGGTTCTACGAAGGTCAGGAGCAGCAGCAAAAAACTTTACAGCTTCGCAGTTTGAGAAGATGTGTTTGAGTTCTTGCCTCAACTATAGGACGTCTTTCCGAATCTCGAATGAGAGGGCAGCAGAGACGCATACAAGCATTATAATAAAATTTTGTTTGATTATACGAAATACGTCGACAGGTCGTTACGCTTCTTGCTCCCCTACATGGCTTGGCAGTTAACAACGGGCTATTGTTTGAGCTCCACAGAAGCGTTCGCGTTGGCGCAATGCGCTCTCACCGCACCACTCTCTAAATAACGGAGTTTATCGCCGAGCACCCGTAAGCAAATAAATTAAGGCCGCGCGACAAACAACGCCATAGTCCCGCGGAGGAGGGGAGCTTTGTATTCTTCACACGGACATAAAACGCCTGCCAGAGTAAACGCTAGACCGTAAGTGTATCTAGCCGGCAGCGCCGCGCAGTAAATTACACGCCAGGCGGCGCCGGGGTCTGGGCGGTAGGCTGTCGTCTAGACGACTCCAGCTGTCGCCAAGGTACTGGCGGCGCAGGCGCTGGAATCCGTGGCGCCAGTGGCCGCTGATTCCCATGGATACTCCGACGCAGGGTGCACTGATTGCAATGAAGCTCTGAGGACGCTACCGATGTCGACAAATACACTACCTGACAACTGCTGATCAGCTGTTCATGCAGAGCATTGGTAAGTAGCGGTACATCAGGAGTGGCCAAGAATGATATCTCCATCTGTCCCAACCAGATACAGCGTTATCAAAATAGACATTGTCTGTATCTGCACCAGTACTCCGGAAGCGACTTTACCGTACTCCTCCGGTATCACTACCATTTTTTACCTTGTGGTGCTCGATGTTTTCGCGACGGACTCGTTGTAAATATGGTTCTCTATTCCACACCTGAAATGAGTTTTTGATGAACGACTATCGCTAAACTTCCGCATAACACGTTTGTGGGACGAGGTAGTAAGTTGCCCAGCCGGCCGAAGTGGCCGTGTGGTTCTAGGCGCTGCAGTCTGGAACCGCGAGGCCGCTACGGTCGCAGGTTCGAATCCTGCCTCGGGTATGGATGTGTGTGGTGTCCTTAGGTTAGTTAGGTTTAACTAGTTCTAAGTTCTAGGGGACTAATGACCTCAGAAGTTGAGTCCCATAGTGCTCAGAACCATATGAACCATTTGAACCATTAGTAAGTTGCCCAAATATTTTTTGGAAGTACACTCGTGGAATTTCAACAGTAATACAAGATCATGTCACAATGTGACCACCGCCTGTGTTCGACGTCCACAAGCAGTAATCACTTCTAGACTGCAGTTGTCAGCGCTAGCATTGGAGGGTACATAAAGAGCGTCGCGGGATGTGGAAAACAGTGCAATCGTTGTCGTAATGCGAACATGTAGATATTTATCTGACATCCAAAGGGGCATCATCACTGGCTTTCGGGTCAAGGTTGGAATCATTCCCGAAACTGCTAAGTTTGTAAACTGATAGCGTTCCGCTGCGGTTAAAGTACATCGTGCATCCAAAATGGTGGTATCCTAAACTGGCTCCGTGGCAACTGCGTCGCTACAAGGCCCATAGACTACAGGTATGGACGACGAATGCGGAGATGTGAACGGGCGAATACACGTGCAACTATTGATCGCCCAGATGAACCAAGTGGTTACCAACAGTGTCTTTAACAACCGTTCAGCGAACGTTGTGGCGTAAGGGCCTCTGCAGCAGGCACCTGGTTTATGCGACCATGCTAACTGCTGTTCATCGGCGTCGAAGGCTGGAATTTACACGCCAGTACCGCAAATGCACGTTCGCTGAATGGCAACAAGTAGCCTTTTCAGATGGACAGATGGCCGTTCACGCATACGGCGTGGTAAGTCTGAAAGCGAACACCATGGAACTACGTGGCTGTTTTGTTCTGAGGAATGTTTTCGTGGCTTCCCCTAGGTGATCTCGTCATTCTGGAATGCAAGATGTATCAACGAAAGCACGAATATTAATCTGTATATCCACTCCTAAATGCTGTTAGTTTGCCATGAAATGGCATTTTCTAGGAGGACAATGCAACGTCTCACACAGTTTGCAGTGTACGTGCGTGGTCCGAGGAGCATCAGGAGCAGTTTACTCCCAAGGTTTAAACCCAATCAGAAACTGTGGGGCCACATCGATCTGACGGTTCGTGGCATTCCTCAATCGAAGAAACTACCGTGCGCGGCCCTGGTGTCGGCTTGGCTCCGTGTCTCAATCGGTACCTTCCAGAGCCTCCCTGACTCTCATTCAGCACGCGTCGTAGCGGTCCACGCTCCAAAATGTGGATATTCAGCCTTTTCGAAACGTGACCACATTAATGTGATTCAACATTGTGTGTTCCGAGATACATACCACCTCTCGTGAAGCGACTGCTACCGAAGTTTTAGCACTTTCAACAATAATACATGAAGTCGTGATGGTAAGAGCCTCTCTTTGTCGTATCTTCTCGCACTCTTCTGCTAATTCTAGCTGATAAGGGCCGCAGTATATCGAACAATATTGTTTTACGTTACCATTCCACTATAGGTCGCGCAGTAAGGTTACTTCTAGGCATTTTACGGTTGTTGATGTTTCCAGCGATTTGTCGGAAATAACGTGATCGGGCGGTAACGAATCTCTTCACATATTTACAAGCAATACGTTCTATTTATTTGTGTCCAGCTTCAACTGCCAGTCTCTAACACTATCATGGTTCCTCTGCAGGTCACTCTGCATTTCGCTACAGTTGTCTCGCATTGCACTATTCCTATAGACAACAGCATCGTCTGCAAAAATCTCGAGAACAACCGACTTTATCCGTTAGAGCGTTTATGTACAGCGTAAGCAGTAATTTCCTTATGATGGTACTCCAGAAATTACATCTTTAGATTTCATCCCGCTGACAATAGGTATGGAGTTGCGTCTTTTATAAAGTTCCTAATCCTGACTCGAATCTGGTTCAGTACTCTTCAAGTTCGTATCCTGTCTAGTGCGGAACTGTATACTGTAGAAAGCGCTCCGTGAGTCAAGGAACACGGCATCCACGTGGGTGCCTTTACAGTGACCTGGATTTCAAGGACTGACAGAGCAAGCTGCGTTTCGCAGATCCCTATTTACGGAATCTATGTTCGTTTCGATAAGTACGAGAGCGAAAGGTGTCCATGCCGACGTAGCTGCCGCAATTGTAAAGTCTTACACCTCTCATCGTCTGGTCACAGAATCACTACTTGTAGCAAGACCAGGGAATATTTATTTCCTCTGTGATGCGGAAGTTATTTGGACGGTGCAAAATGCCGATGTTGCTGATGTATCAGTGTTCCTTGGCGGGACAAATCGATTGGAACCTGCTATGCGTGAAGTAGCGGGAACGGTCGTTCCACGAATTTCTTTCACTCTACCACGGTCAAGGTTAAGACATAAAAGATATATTACCTGTGGGCTACGGCTGTCTAAAGGCGTATTATCTTTATACAATTGTTCCTTTTTTGTTATCAAATACCTTGTATGTATATTAACGTGTGCCTCATGACGTAGTCATTGAGATCATGTATAGTTGAACGGCTTGAGTAAATTGATCTTGTAAGTAAATGCCCGGGTTTCTTGGACATTTCCTTTAGATTGCATCCACCTCCAAGCTTCCCCCCTAGCCCCTCCCCATTACCTCGCGCCCCTTCCCCCCCCCCCCCCCATCCTGCTCGTTGTGACGTTAAAAGTTTTGTTCAAGGCAAAGACTGAGTAACATCGGACGACTTGTGACATTAAATTTTAATAGGTCCATGTATTACAATTTTTATTAGACAATTATTTGACAACTTTTTAATTTTTAAATAAATGATAAATTATATGGAGAGAGAAAGCAAAGTTTCTAACGTGACCATTAGTTACTGTGGTATTTCTGTATTGGATTTCAGACAGATAACCATTATTGAACAGTACTTCCATGAATGTGGCTGCCGGACGTTACAAAAGCTATTTCATTTGAAACATCCATGTTGTCTGCTTACTGCGCTCTGAAGGATTACTAAAAACCGTTCCGGCGTGTGAAACGGTACAAGGAAAGACCAAACCAAGTGTGCCGTCCTAGTCGGTTTATTGACTTCCTCAGGCAGAAAATTGAAGACACAGTCTGAGAAGACTGGCAACGACACATAACGCTCAAATAGCCCGATTTTGTGAGTCTTTATGAATACAACGAAGTGCGGTTTAAATTAGTTGGCTGGACTGCTCCCTCTAGCAACACTACAGTGGAAGAACTGCTGCTAGCGGCCTGTCTTTCGGTCGCTGCATCACTTCTGCGATGCGAGCGCCGCCTGGGAGTGGTTGCGTAGTGCTGGGCCCGGAGCGGGCGAGGCCAGTTGGCGTGAGCTCGCGAACAAGTACTGACTCGGGGACGCCGTTACCATCACCGGTTTCTTACCTCCTCCGACGGATATGTCTAGTAGTGTACCCCGAGATGAACATTGCTGGGAGCCCATGGCGGCATTCGAATTCTGATTAACGGTCAGCTTGAAGGGACGGCATTTGTTGGAGGAAAACAAAGTTGAATGCTGAACTGCCAAGAGGACATACGATTGTTCTTACTTAAACAGTATACCTAAAATTAAGCTTAACAGTATGTCGCTTCTCACTGAAGCGATATGAATAAAATCAGGCTGGTTGGGGCGTGCAGTACCTTACAGGTCTGATGTTTCATACTAACTCTTGATGTTACGTCCGAAGTGGTGCGGCTCGTAAAACTAGAATTTAGTCCTCAGCTCATGGACACCGACTTAAATTAGCCGTTCTAGTGTTAAGTTTACCAGAGAGTTGGTTCTGCAGCAAGCAAATGGCACTGTGGCGGCATTTGGTACTAATGGTGTCTCCCATATGTGTATGTATGGCACCGTTACATTAGTAAGCTTACTGCATATTGCTGTTGCTACTTGAGTATTCTGTCCTGTACTTGTGGTCAGTGACAGTACCGTAAGTGGTTATATGTTACCCTTACGCTACAGGTTCTAGTATAGTTTTAATTATATAGGTTTTGATCCTGACAACGTTTTAATGTTTGCCCGGTTCACTGGAAGCCTTGTATATATCTCAGTTATCTTGTGAGAACAGTTTTCACAGTTATTGTTTTAGTTATTGTTTAGTCAAAATATTTTACATTGAGCACTGGGTTCTAATCAGAGTTTTGTTATAAGGAGTGCGCGCCACGCTGTAAAGAGGACCTTGTACATTTAGGTTTTCATTTTATCGAAGGTTGTTGGGGAACTTACTTCAATCTTAACGTTAAAGTTCCGTGACCATAGAGTAAAGAAGTGGAGGGCACTTAAACGAAAGTGTTAACGGTGCATGATTTTGTGCACGAACTGACCCCTCGATTATGTCCCATAAATGTTTGATGGGATTTATGTCAGGCGATCTGGGTGGCTAAATCATTGTCTCGGATTGTTTGGGAACGTGAAGTCCGTGAATTGCTGCAAATGGTGTCCAAGAAGCCGAACCTAATGGGTTTCAGTCAGTGATCGCTTCAGCTGAGCCAGATAACTCATTCCATTCCATGTAAACGCAGCCCACACCATTATGGAGCCACCAACAGCTTGCACAGTGCCTTATTGACAACTTAGACCAATGACTTCGTGGGCTGTGCGCCACACTCGAACCCTACCATCAACACTCGCGTCGGTCGCCTGCGTCACAGCCCGTTTACGCCAAATTTCGCCGCACTGTCCAAACGGATACGTTCGTCGTACGTGCCACATTGATATCTGCAGTTACTTCGCACGGTGTTTCTTGACTGACAGCGATGCTATCGATCGTTAGGTGAAAGCAGTCGACCACTAGTTTGTCCGTGGTGAGAGGTAATACCTGAAGTTTGGTATTCTCGGAACTCTTGACACTGTGGATCTCTTAGTATTGAATTCCCATTTCTGAAATGGAATTTCCCACGCGTCTAGCTCGAACTACACCTCCGCGTTCAAAGTCTGTTAATTCCTATTGTGCGGCCATAATCACTTCGGAAACCTTTTCACATGAATCATCTGACTACAAATAACAGCTCCGCCAGTTCTCTGCCCTTTTGTACCTTGTGTACGCGATACTACCACCATCTGTAAATGTGCATATCGTTATCCCACGACTTCTGTCAGTTCAGTGTATACTGGATGGCCTAGTAGAACTTTCGGTGGCGTCTTATCAGCAGACTACACGCTCATTTAGTGAAAATAAATTTTATTTAAATGTATGACTGTTTAATGTAATTTATTTATTGGTTTCTAGCATAGAAGTATTATTTTACTGTTTTACTTTTCAACTGTTGTATGAAGCTAATTAATAAGTACTTAAAAGTGTCACCCTGCACTCATTTGTCCCAGTACTCGCTCAATATCGTCCTATGGTAACAACTATACCCGCACTGTCTGCTCCCAGTGTTTCGGCACTTCCACTGAGCAAAGCCAACGCCTTTCACTTCACTGCCAGTCGCTGTGGGAGATTCTCGTAATACTTGGTTCGACGTGTCTTACGATTGCCGGCCGGTGTGACCGAGCGGTTCTAAGCGCTTCAGTTTGGAACCGCCCGACTGCTACGGTTGCTGGTTCGTATCCTGCCTCGGGCATGGATGTGTGTTATGTCCTTAGGTTAGTTAGGTTTAAGTAGATCTAAGTTCTAGGGGACTGATGACTTCAGATGTTAAGTCCCATAGTGCTCAGAGCCATTTGAACCTTTTGTCTTACGATCTGCATTGAAAGTAGGCCCTTCTCGAAAGAGGAGTATACGAAAGAATCTATAGGCATCTATACCACATGTGAATTTTATGATTATTACGTTTCTTGCAGTATTGACACTGCCCAGTTGCCGGTGTTGTCTTCCGACACATTTCAGTGCTCCGCTCGTCGTCTCAGTGAATGATACATGATTATCTAGAAATGATCGAAACCGATTAACATTGACACATGGTTCTTAATTTGTAATAAACATTTCGGTCAGGACCGTTACTATTACAGACTGTAAGTTGTTGATTGGCGAATCCATGTTGTCTTGTGCACTACAACCAGATAACAGGTATACTTGAAAAAAGAGACAGCATTGGTCGTATATTTTTTACTATTGCAAGATCGATTTTCTGTCACTGAGTGACCATCTTCAGTGCTATATTCAATAACTTAAATTGGGATGCACTGTTGTCACTAAGCTTACGGCAATCACATAGACTGAGCCAGTCTATGTGATTGCCGTAAGCTTAGTGACAACAGTGCATCCCAATTTAAGTTATAGAATATAGCACTGAAGATGGTCACTCAGTGACAGAAAATCGATTTTGCAATAGTAAAAAATTTACGACCAATGCTGTCTCATTTTTCAAGTATAGACTAAGTTATTGTGCGAACAATAAACTGCAGTGACATTAGCAGATCTAATCGATCCAGAGACAGTCGCCGTCTCGGTGTGTTTCTTAATTTGCGAGTATTGTCCTTCGCCGAAACCGCGTGCTGCCCCTTTGTGGGAGAGGTTTGAGGACGGGGGCGTGGCGGCGACGGCTGGCTGGGCGGCAACTTTACACGGTGAGCAAGTCGCCGGCAGCTCATCGAGTTACCGACCGCGGCCCGCCAAGCCTTTGATCCCTGCAATGTGATCAGCCGGCGGAGACGTCTTCCAGTAGGACCGCCCCACCAGCTCCGGGGTTAGGTGGCCGGCCTTTCAAAGGTGGTGCGGGGAGGGCGGCGGTGGGGGGAGCGGAAGGGGCGGCCGCAGCCCCAACAGCCAGCCAGTCCCGATATTGGATACTAGCTCCCCTTTCCGCCCCTTACGCAGAACGACTGTGTCGAGAGCTCCTCGCCGGGGCTGCTTATTAAATTCTGCTTGCCTGGTGCCGTTGCCGAGCCGCTGTTAGTGTTTAGACCACAAAGATGAACAGCTCAAATGCAGTACTCTCGCAGTTGGTTGATGAAGACGGCATTAACAGCAGTATATCTGCTAGAGACTGCTGGAAAAAAAAATCCTAAAATAATCAAATCTGGCTAAGACATATGGTTGGCTCTGAGCACTATGGGACTTAACTGCTGAGGTCATCAGCCCCCTAGAACTTAAAACTACTTAAACCTAAATAACCTAAGGACATCACACACATTCATGCCCGAGGCAGGATTCGAACCTGCGACTGTAGCGGTCGCGCAGTTCCGGACTGAAGCGCCTAGAACCGCTCGGCCACCACGGCCGGCATAAGACATATAGGCTGAGGTCTAAAAACACGTCGTACCCATAACGAGAAAACCTATGTGGATGCAGATCAACATATTATGTAGAACTTCACATCACCACTACTATCAACAACTTCACCATCAACATCAAAACCATAAGTTTCACATCATCATTATTATTATCAGCTTAGTCTTCATCGTCCGCTGCTCGTGGTCTCGCTTCCCGAGCACGGGGTCCCGGGTTCGATTCCCTGCGGGGCCAGGGATTTTTCCTGCCTCGAGATGACTGGGTGTTGTTGTGTAGTCTTCATCATTACACTCATCCCCATCCCGGTCGGAAGAAGGCAATGGCAAACCACCTCCACTAGGACCTCGCCTAGTAAAGCGGTGCGGGTCTCCCGCATCGTTCCCCTACGCACTGCAAAGAAGGAAGAGGCTTCATTCCCATTTTTTTTTTTTGTCTTCATCAACACTATCACCAACATTAGCATAGCAGCAGTCATTTACAATTCGCAGTTATATTGAGACATCATTTAAATGGCTGCACACTTCCTTGTTCCCAACAATTCTCCATTCATTTCTGTTTTGTGTCCTTCGAGAGGTCTCCCGATACATTGTTGTCTTTTTATGAAAGGAATTTTACTCGTAATGACGCATATTGTTTGTGGGTTTCTGGGTGCAGAGACCGAACGACCATTCCATTGATCTGCACAGGTGGTAGACAGCTAACATTTTTTCAGGTGTAGCGAAAACTTTACACTGAGGTGACAAAAGTCGTGGGATACCTCCCAATATCGTGCGCATCTCTTTTTGCCCGGCGTAGTGCAGCAACTCGACGTGGTATGGACTCAACAAGTCTCTGTGTAACTCCCATGCTCAAATATTGAGCCAAGCAACCTCTATACCAGTCCATAATTGCGTATGTACTGCCGGTGCCGGATTTTGTGCAAGAACTTACCTCTCGACCATGTCCCACAAATGTTCCATGGGATTCATTTCGGGTGATCTGGGTTGGCAAATTATTCTCCTGAATTACTCAGAATATTCCTAAAACGAATTGCGAACAACTGTGGCCCAGCGACGTGGCGCACTGTGATCGATAAAAATTCCATCGCTGCAAATGGTCTCCAAGTAGCCGAACATACCGTTTCCAGTCAATGATCGCTTCAATTGAACCGGAGGGCCCAGTCTATTCCATGAAAACACAGTCCATACCATTATGAAGCCACCACCAGCTTGCACAGTGCCTTGTTGACAACTTGCGTCCAAGGCTTCGTGCGGACTGCGCAACGCTTGAACGCTACTATCATCTCTTATCAACTGAAATCGGATATCAGCTAAGCAGGCCACAGTTTTCCATTCGTCTAAGGACCAACCAACATGGTCATGAGCGCAGGAGAGGCGCTGCAGGCGATCTCGTACTGTCAGCAAAGGCACTTTCGCTGATCGTCTGTAGCTATAGCCCATCAATACTACATCACACCGCACTATCCTAACGGATATGTTGGTCGTACGTCCCACATTGATTTTTAAGGTTATTTCGCGCAGTGTTGCTTGTGTGCTAGCACTGACAAATCTACGCATACGCCGCCGCTCTCAGTCTTTAAGTGAAGACAGTCGACCACTTCCATCGTGAGAGTAATGCGTGAAATCTGGCACTTGTAGCACAATTGTAGATGTCGCAACAGGTCGCACCAACAACACGTGACACTAGCGCTACCGGCCAGTTACAGCGGCCCAGCGGCCAGCGTCCAACAGAACGAAAACGGGAGCCCGCGCCTCATGATCACCAGTCATGGCACAGAATACTAAAAGCAATGGACCACATTAGGTCCCCACTCCCTCCACCGAAGTAAACTATTACAGTAACCCTTTCAGACCTGAATTTCTTCTGAATTATAATTATATATTAAAACCTTCAGCTGCTGACAGGCGTTGATATATATCAACGGGGACAGGTCAAAATGTGTGCCCCGACCGGGACTCGACCCGGGATCTCCTACTTACACAGCAGACGCTCTATCCATCTGAGCCACCGAGGGCACAGAGGATAGTGCGACTGCAGGGATTATCTAGCGCGCGCCTCCGGCGAGACCCACATTCTCACCTTCTATGTCCACACTACATTCGTAGTGTCCCTACCCAACAGACTCATTACTCGTGGAAGACATTCTTACCAAGTCCCGTAAGAGTTGGGGTAATGTGTGTGCATACGCACATAAGAAGAAAAGAAGAAGAAGAAGAAGAAGAAGGTACTGCGAGAACTACCGGGTGATTAAAAAGTCAGTATAAATTTGAAAACTGAATAAATCACGGAATAATGTAGATAGAGAGGTACAAATTGATACACATGCTTGGAAGGACGTGGGGTTTTATTAGAACCAAAAAAATACAGATGGCGCTTCATCTGATCAGAATAGCAATAATTAGCATAAGTAAGACAAAGCAAAGATTATGTTCTTTACAGGAAATGCTCAATATGTCCACCATCATTCCTCAACAATAGATGTAGTCGAGGAATAATGTTGTGAAGAGCACTGTAAAGCATGTCCGGAGTTATGGAGAGGCATTGGCGCCGGATGTTGTCTTTCAGCATCCCTAGAGATGACTGTCGATCACGATACACTTGCGACTTCAGGTAACCCCAAAGAGAGTAATCGCACGGACTGAGGTCTGGGGACATGGGAGGCCAAGCATGACGAAAGTGGCGGCTGAGCACACGATCACCACCAAACGACGAGCGCAAGAGATCTTTCACCTGTCTAGCAATATGAGGTGGTTCTAATAAAACCCCATGTCATTTCAAGCATGTGTGTCAATTTTTACCCCTCCATCTACATTATTTCGTGGTTTATTCAGTTTTCAAATTTATACTGACTTTTTGATCACCTGGTATATAAGTCTATAGATATGGTGCCTGTTCTTCCGGACACGTCCGAAGGAACAGACACCTTATCCATAGATGATTTTTTTTTTGGGGGGGGGGGGGGGTAGAACAATTTTTATTTATATGCCAATGCGCTTAGCTGATTTTTTTAACGATTTTAGATGTACAATTTATTCAAAAATATTTACCCATTTTCAAAACATATTTCGTAGACTCAGCTTCAATTTATCAACATCTACATGGATACTCTGCGAATCACATTTAACTGCCTGGCAGAGGTTTCATCGAACCACCTTCACAATTCTAGAGTATTCCAATCTCGTATAGCGCGCGGGAAGAACGACCACCTATACCTTTCCGTACGAGCTCTGATTTCCCTTCTCTCATTATGGCGATAGTTTCTCCCTATGTAGGTCGGTGTCAACAAAATATTTTCGCATTTGGAGAAGGTTGATGACTGGAATTTCGTGACAAGATTGCGTCGCAATGAAAGACGCCTTTCTTTTAGTGATGTCCAGCCCAAATCCTACATCCTTTCAGTGACACACTCTCCCATATTTCGCGGTAATACAAAACGTGCTGCCCTTCTTTGAACTTTTTCGATGTACTCCGTCAGTTCTACCTGGTAAGGATCCCGCACCATGCAGCAGTATTCTAAAAGAGGATGGACAATTGTAGTGAAGGCAGTGTCCTTAGTACATGGGTTAAATTTCCTGTGTCCTACTAATAAAACGCAGTCGTTGGTTTGCCTTCCCCACAACATTTTCTATGTGTTCCTTCTAATGTAACTTGTTCGTCATTATAATTCCTAGGTATTAGTTGAATTTACGGCCTTTAGAGTTGAGTGATTTATCGTGTAACCGAAGTTTAACGAATTCCTTTTAGCACCCATGTGGATGACATCACACTTTTCGTTATTTTTGGACTAACACAACATGTAAGTAGGCTGTTTAGGTTTTTATGTTGGTAACGCACGTAGCCCTCTGTACGAAAATCACTGGCTGTGCTGTGTGAAGTCTGTGGCTGGTCTGCATTGTTGCAATATTGCTATTGTAGTGCTGGGCAGTGGATGTGAACAGCGCGTAGCATTGCGCAGTTGGAGGTGAGCCGCCAGCAGTGGTGGATGTGGGGAGAGAGATGGCAGAATTTTAAGAGCAGACGATCTGGACGTGTGTCCGCCAGAAAGAGTAAATTTGTAATACTGGATATCGTGAACTGATATATATATATATTATGGGTTTTGAACACATTGTTTATTCTCTATCAAAATCTTTCATTTGCTTAGTATGCCTATCAGTAGCTAGTGCCTTCAGTAGTTAGAATCTTTTATTTAGCTGGCAGTATTGGCGCTCGCTGTTTTGCAGTAGTTCGAGTAATGAAGATTTTTGTGAGGTAAGTGATTCATGAAAGGTATAGGTTATTGTTGGTCAGAGCCATTCTTTTGTAGGCATTATTGAATGTCAGGTTGCGTTGCGCTAAAAATATTGTGTGTTAGTTTAGTGTTGATCTGAATAAGTAAAGAGAGTAATGTCTGAGTACGTTCAGTTTTGCTCAGCTGTTTGAAAATCAAATAGCGTAGAGGTTTATCAGTACAGTAATTCATTAATTTTTCTAAGGAGACGTTCCAAACTAGCTAGGAAATATTCTCGTTTGTAATAAATAGCAAAATGATCATTCAAGAATTACAATGCAAAGACCAATAAAAATGTTCAATTATACAGTGGAACCAACCACATCCGTGTATTCTGATGGTCACGACTTGCTGAGCACTGTTACTTTGTCTTGCTCATATTTTCATAGTGATGCCCAACAGTTGGCATCTCTTGCACATGATGAAAAGATTGAGCATTCATTCACAAATGTGTACCTCAGGTTCCCATTGGAAAAAAAAAACTGCTGTTGCCGTTATGACACAGTAAAATTTAATGTACACAATTGTAACCAGATGGTCTGAAAGGGATGAAGTTCTCGCTCCTTCTGCCAAGATACCAATCACTGTAATGGACTTATAAAACTGTGACGTAATGCCATGCTCAGTGAGCTGTAATAACAAAATTTAAGTGACTTTGCTCAGCTAAAACATACCAGCATAACCAGAAGAAGGCCACTGCAACCGTGACCTAAACGTATCCAGTATACTTTTTTACAATATGACGCGGTACCACACTCAGAATGCTTTTATGTCAACTGACTCTGGCCGTGAAAGCCTTCCCTAAAATAATAAAACAGCGTTACAGTGTGGTCCCAGTCCTGCTAGGAACGACTGATTGTTACACAGATTATTTTCGCCGGATTCGTTAACAATTCTCGCGGCGTAGGAATCGTAACGTCATCCAATGACAACATCGGACCCGACAGAGACAGTACCATGTCATGATTTCTACACTCATACCCGGAACCTGGTAGGAGCTTCTATCTGTGCGTGCGACCTCGCAGGATATTAGCAGCTAAACAGCGGCTGAGTCGCTCTCAGCGGCAGGATTCGGTACAGTAATTGCGCGCCGTGGGGAGGTTCTGTCAGGCGCATGCGCAGTCGCGGCTGAGAGGCGAGGCGAGGCCACCTACTTCCAGAGGAGGATGGAGGCAGCGGTTGCCAAGGCGACCAGCAGCAGCGAGCAGGCAGCCACCGCCACGGCAGACAGCAGCGCTTCGTCGTCGTGCCAGCGCGCCTCCAGCACCTGCAACACCGACCTACTCTGCAACACTGCACCATCGCTCTGCGCTAGGTGTTAACACTACATAAACAAGCTACAAAACCACAGAAACGTAATAACGAATGTAAAACATTCGACATATGTGAGATAATACAAGATCTGACAAAACAGGAGATTTTACAATGCAGAACTTCATGTCCAGTTTCTGTAATTTTTATTACATTAGTTTCGTGAGTCTTAGACATGTTCCTTAATCTAACGTTTCATTTCCTACCACGGGAGACATTCTCGTAGTGGTGGCCGAGCGGTTCTAGGCGCTTCAGTTCGTAACCGCGCGACTGCTACGGTCGCAGGTTCGAATCCTGCCTCGGGCATGAATGTGTGTGATGTCCTTAGGTTAGTTAGGTTTAAGTCGTTCTAAGTTCTAGGGGACTGATGACCTCAGCTGTTAAGTCCCATAGTGCTCAGAGCCATTTGAACCATTTTTTGAACATTCTCAGAAACTATGACGATACAGTAACTTGTCTCCATTACCCATCATAGCTGATGTTGATAACACAGCTAAGTACAGCATAAATAATAAATCAAACACCCTCAAGTTGCAGTTACGGTTTCAAAATTTTTATTGCACGATCGATTTAGAGACTTCGTGTCGTATCTTCCTGTGCACATAATAAAAACTTTTTTCAAGATCATGTAGGTCAATATATATAAACTTAACATTATTTCTTGTAAAGTATACGTCTACACCTGTTCTAAGATTGTACAGAGGTCATGTGTTGAAATCATAATATATAGGAATAGTAATTAGTTATAGAAAATACTAAGTAAGTAGTATTCTCTGTCTTCAAATATATATATTACTACACATTGTTAAAACTCAGTTTATTGATATCAACATTTACACTAACCAGAATAAATATTAATTCGAGAAGAATACTAAGGTGTAATGAAAACTATTTATGCCCGTAGGCTACACATTCGAATAGTGAATATTAGTATGCACCACTGGAAACGGCATGAAATAAAGAAGGGGTTCATAAATTAACAGCCACTATCTTGTTTGATTCACACTGCCATTATTCATAGTCGTGCTTCCTTTACAACGTATACTTAACAAGTTATAATGTTACGTTGTATATGTATGGACCCATGTAATCTTGAAAACGTTTTTACTGTGAGTACAGATATATCTGAACACCATACGTGTGGTCTCCAAATCGATCATTCAATAAAAGCGTATACATGGAGGAGTAAGCTATTGTACTCACCACCGATGTTCAGTGTCAACGTACAATAACCACTCACAGATGGTAGTGGGGTGAGGTTGGGTGGTTTGTGGTTGGGGGGCGTGGTGCAGGGGGGGGGGGGGGGGGCAGGGGGAGGCGCAGAAAACAGTGCGGTCGTTGGTCGTTGTCGTACTGAGGAAACCGAACTATTTATCTGACGTCCAATAGGGTATGATCATTGGCTTTCAGGCTAAGGGTCGAAGCATTTCCGGAATGGCTAAGCTTGTAAACTGTTCATGTGCCGCCGTCGTTACAGAATACCGTGCAAGCCGGCCGCAGTGGCCGAGCGGTTCTAGGCGCTACAGTCTGGAGCCGCGCGACCGCTACGGTCGCAGGTTCGAATACTGCCTCGGGCATTTGAACCACCATTCCCCGTATTAGAAAACGAAATGCTGGGAGATTTCTTTTTTCGTTATGCTTCTTCTCATTACGACACTAATTAAAACAACAGTACGTTAGTTTCTTCTACTCCGAAAAAAACGCTATTGAAAGGTTTAACACGGAAAGAAATAATAATTAAAATTTATTTACTATCGTACTCGACTTAGGTGGAAGAAACTTAAGTGTCATTCGGTAAGCAGTGACATGCTGAACGGCGAAACCAATGGCAGTTCCGAATGGCTAATGACGACTAAGTTCATTTAGTGAACGTCTGCGTACAAACAGAGACCCAAAACAACAAGATCATCTGAAGCGTACAAAATAATTCCAGAATAAAATTCGAAAGAAGAAACGGAAAACAAGCAATCTTCAGTCATTATGTCATATCGAGCGGTTTGAAGGATTCAGCTGAAAACAGGCAAGGGGTAGGACGTAACCATACTTGCGTATCCCAGCACAGAATTCTGCCAGAGAGCGTACCCAGTGAAATCGTAAGCTGGTTCTGTCTGCGGACCCGTGAGGAACTATTAGTATGGTTGCTTCCTAGCCACAGCATTTAAGACGTTACATCAATATTACGACAGTAAGTCGCTGTCAAATAGAAAATATCAGTGTTGTAGAATCTAGTTTGGTGGTATCCCAGTGTCAATGCATAATCTACTACTGCTGATTACACACAGGGTTCTCCGGTACTAAACATTTTATTAAAGATCCCTTATTACCGTATTAGCGTAAACGTGAGACATTTCCACAGTCTTTCACACACACATGGAGAGGCCTCTGTGACTGTTGTCCAGACCTTACAAAGAAAGTGTACATAATTGTTGTTGATGTGGACTTCAGTCCAGAGACTGGTTTGATGCAGCTCCATGCTACTCTATCCTGTGCAAGCTTCTTCATCTCCCAGTACCTACTGCAACCTACATCCTTCTGAATCTGTTTAGTGTATTCATCTCTTGGTCTCCCTCTACGATTTTTACCCTCCACGCTGCCCTCCAATACTAAATTGGTGATCCCTCAATGTCTCAGAACATGTCCTACCAACCGATCCCTTCTCCTAGTCAAGTTGTGCCACAAACACCTCTTCTCCCCAATTCTATTCAGCACCTCCTCATTACCTATGTGATCAACTCATCTAATCTTCAGCATTCTTCTGTAGCACCACATCTCGAAAGCGTCTATTCTCTTCTTGTCCAACCGATTTATCGTCCATGTATCACTTCCATACATGGCTACACTCCATACAAATACTTTCAGAAACGACTTCCTGACACTTAAATCAATACTCGACGTTACAAATTTCTCTTCTTCAGAAACGTTTTCCTTGCCATTGCCAGTCCACATTTTATATCCTCTCTACTTCGACCATCATCAGTTATTTTGCTCCCCAAATAGCAAAACTTCTTTATTACTTTAAGCGTCTCATTTCCTAATCTAATTCCTCAGCGTCACCCGACTTAATTCGACTACATTCCATTATCCTCGTTTTGCTTTTGTTGATGTTCATCTTATATCATCCTTTCAAGACACTGTCCATTCCGTTCAACTGCTCTTCCAAGTCCTTTGCTGTCTCTGATAGAATTACAATGTCATCGGCGGACCTGGAAGTGTTTATTTCTTCTCCATGGATTTTAATGCCTACTCCGAACTTTTATTTTGTTTCCTTTACTGCTTGCTCAATATACAGATTGAATAATGTCGGGGACAGGCTACAACCCTGTCT
The DNA here is from genome assembly GCF_021461385.2 of Schistocerca piceifrons. Classification (NCBI taxonomy): domain Eukaryota; kingdom Metazoa; phylum Arthropoda; class Insecta; order Orthoptera; family Acrididae; genus Schistocerca; species Schistocerca piceifrons. The sequence continues at coordinate 598,940,507 of NC_060141.1, read as the reverse complement.
CACTCCCTTCCCAACCACAGCTTCTCTTTCATGCCCCTCGACTCTTATAACTGCCATCTGGTTTATGTACAAATTGTAAATAGCCTTTCGCTCCCTGTATTTTACCCCTGCCACCTTTAGAATTTGAAAGAGTATTCCAGTCAACATTGTCAAAAACTTTCTCTAAGTCTACAATTGCTAGAAACGTAGGTTTGCCTTTCCTTAATCTTTCTTCTAAGGTAAGTCGTAATTTCAGTATTGCCTCACGTGTTCCTACATTTCTACGGAATCCAAACTGATCTTCCCCGAGGTCGGCTTCTTCCAGTTTTTTCATTCGTCTGTAAAGAATTCGCGGTAGTATTTTGCAGCTGTGACTTATTAAACTGATAGTTCGGTAATTTTCGCATCTGTCAACACCTGCTTTCTTTGGGATTGGAATTATTATATTCTTCTTGAAGTCTGAGGGTATTTCGCCTGTCTCATACATCTTGCTCACCAGATGGTAGAGTTTTGTCAGGATTGGCTCTCCCAAGGCCATCATTAGTTCCAATGGAATGTTGTCTACTCCGGGGGCCTTGTTTCGACCCAGGTCTTTCAGTGCTCTGTCAAACTCTTCACGCAGTATAGTATCTCCCATTTCATCTTCATCTACATCCTCTTCCATTTCCATAATATTGTCCTCAAGTACATCGCCCTTGTATAGACCCTCTATATACTCCTTCCACCTTTCTGCTTTCCCTTCTTTGCTTAGAACTGGGTTTCCATCTCAGCTCTTGATATTCATACAAGTCCCATAGTATTCAGAGCCATTTGAAACATTTTTTTTTTGTTAGAAACTTGAGCGACTTTTCCAGACCGATCCTTGGAGCACTGTCTAAGGCCTAGTTCTCCCTTGGTCTGATCAGACTGCAATGATTAAACCTACTCCTGCATTACCCCTATTTGATTTTGTATTTATAACCCTGTATTCACCTGACCAGAAGTCTTGTTCCTCCTGCCTTCACTAATCCCACTGCATCTAATTTTAACCTATCCATTTCCCTTTTTAAATTTTCTAACCTACCTGAACGATTAAGGGATCTGACATTCCACGCTCCGATCCGTAGAATGCCAGTTTTCTTTCTCCTGGTAACGACGTCCTCTTGAGTAGTTCCCGCCCGTAGATCCGAATGGGGGACTATTTTACCTCCGAAATATTTTACCCAAGAGGACGCCATCACCATTTAACCATACAGTAAAGCTACATGCCCTCGGGAACAATTACGGCTGTAGTTTCCCCTTGCTTTCAGCCGTTCGCAGTACCAGCACAGCAAGGCCGTTTTGGTTAGTGTTACAAGGCCAGATCAGTCAATCATCCAGACTGTTGCCCCTGCAACTACTGAAAAGGCTGCTGCCCCTCTTCAGGAACCACACGTTTGTCTGGCGTCTCAACAGATATCGCTCCGTTGTGGTTGCACCTACGGTACGGCCAAATGTGTCGCTGAGGCACGCAAGCCTCCCCACCAACGCCAAGGTCCATGGTTCATATGGGGGGAAGGTACATAATTACTCAATAATTCCAATCACGAACAATCAAGCACTGGATAAAATTACAGACCTGACGACACCAATCAAAGGCCGATTTCGTAGATTTTAAATAAGTCGGGAAACTAGATACGCAAATTTCCTATATAATTTCAATTTTCGGTGTATTCTGGATCCACGGATATGTCGTTGAGATACAGGCCATCAGGTGGTGAGGTTAACGTAGTTTTAACATCTGTCAATCACAGTGTCAAATAAGAACTTCGCAAGACGCCGTATGTCACTGAAGAAAAGAGCCGTTTCTTTCACACTGACGTTTGGCGTTGTAGAGACGCTACAGCGGAGGGTGAGTTCCCTTTGTGGAGGAGAACGACTGGCGCTGCCACAGAGCAGCCAACGTATCTGCCGGTCAGCTTTACCTCACAACTCCGCGTCAAGTGTCGCAGTAGTGGTTAGCGCTAACTCTCCACTGAAGTTGGCTGTGGGTGCTACTTTTTACCTGTGGAGACCACTGTGTCTCCACAGAGGCAATAAAACCACAACGTCACTCTACGAGCCTCATTCTGATCCGTATTCTCAACGTTGCCGTTTGGTTGTTCAATCGCTAGAAAGAATTGCTGCACAAAATGTCGCTAACTTTGCTCAACACGTACTGGCTCTCATTACTTTGGAATCAGTTTTGGATAGAATCATATCGGTAAGAAACCAGTCACGCTGCGAGGGTATGCAAAAGCTTCAAGAGATGGCAATAATTGCACATCTACGCCATTTCATCTGTGAGCTGACTGCACTCTAAACACCACTGCTGGTGGTAAGAGTAGCCAAGCTTGCCGTCTTCTGCTTTTATATCTTGTATCTATCACGGCCAACAGTATCTTAGCCGTCCGCTGTGGCCGAGAACCAAGCTGCTGTTACAGTCGCAGGTTCGAATCCTACCTCAGGCATGGATGTGTATGATGTCCTTATGTTAGTTAGGTTTAAATAGTTCTAAGTCTAGGGGACTGATGGCCTCAGATGTGAAGTCCCATAGTGCTTAGAGCAATTTGAACAATCTCTCAAATGTGATTCTCATTGTACAATTTAGGACTTTCTAGGGGCTAGACGAAGATTTATTCCTCGTAAAAAAATTCTGCTCTTGTCTTATTGTTGGCTTTTTGTACTTCCGTGGAGGGGCAATACAGTCAGTAATTCGAAACTGTGGGCTGAGTTCCTCCCATTCTGTGCAGGTCACCCCGCATTTTCTTGTATTTAATCGATCACTGTATTAATGTATAATTACATTTACGCCTTTTTGTTACGTGTTTGCGGCCCTCTCCCTGTCCCTTATTCTATAAATTCATGTGACAAACACCCGCTGTAGGTTGGATCTCCGATGCAACCACAGTCCAGTTGCCAGAAGATCTTCAGGAGAGACCGTGTTTAGCTGGAGATAGGAAGGCGATGACAGACGTTTCGGTAGGTTCAATTACTTTGTTATTCAATGAAATTATCTCTCTGAAGGCGTATGATTCTCACCATACATCATTTAATTTTCATTTATATTTTACGTAACATGATTACGTCGTCGCACTTGGATGTGCATAAATGCTATAGAAATACAAAAACACAACAATCAATTTAACAAGGGAAAGAAGGAGGACCGAATTTAGTCTCTCAGTGCTAAATGAGGCGAGCAGAGCAATCTTTCTACTGTAAAAGTTCCTTATCGCAAGCTGTTGCCACTTTGTGTCCCATTACAGCGATCGTATTTCGTCACAAATCGACCATTGTGTGGCTGCAAACTAACAGTCCTGCAGTTCCGGCTGGATAAAAAGGTTTTCCTTAGAAAATTAACTAACTGTGTCTCTATATCTCCTTAGGATGTCTCCCAGAGCAGGCACAACGTGAATGTCCTAACTCATCCCAAAGGTGTGTCTTTGGGTTCATGTCGGGACTCTAGGAACGCCAGTCGATTCCAGGAATATTGTTGCCCACAAACCGCTGCAACATAGATGCTGCTGTATAATCGTAACACAATCTTCACTGTTGGCACTACACGTGATTGCAGTTAAGGTTCTCCATACATATGCCAAACTCAGATCCTTTCATCGGGTTGCGACAAGGTGCAGCCTGATTCACCTCGTCACTCCAAATCTTTCCAATCATCCATTCTCCAGTGTCGTCGCTCTTTATTCCACCTCAGGTATCGCTCAGTGATGGCCAGAGACATGTTTGGATTATAAGGAACTGCTCTACCATCATCCCATATTTTTTAACGTCCTATGCACAGTCACGACAGCTGAACTACTGGTAGCACTTTTAAACTCACGGGCGATTCCTTCCGCTGATTCCATGCGATGTTTTACAACTATACTCTGCAGTGCTCGACAGTTACTCACCGTCAGCGCATGAGTTCTGCCTTAAAATGGTTCAAATGGCTCTAAGCACTATGGGACTCAACATCTGAGGTCATCAGTCCCCTATACTTAGAACTAATTAAACCTAACGAACCTAAGGACATCACAGACATCCATACCCGAGGCAGGATTCGAACGTGCGACCGTTCCGGATTGAAGCGCCTAGAACCGCTCGGCCGCGGCCGGCAGGTCTGCCCTACCTTGGGTTAGCTGTTGTTCCTTCGCGTCCCATGTTCACAATCACATCATCAGCATTCATCGACTTTGGCAGCTTTAGACGGGTTGAAATGTTCCTGATAAATATGTTACTTGAGTAACATCCAATCACAGTCGACGCTCATATTCACTGACATGGCTTGATTGACGCAATCTGCTGTTACTACTTCTCTACCGACAACAGTATACTCCCTGCCTTCTCTTATACTGTCCAACTGGACAACTACGCATTAAATAGGGCTGTCCGGATAGTTTTCAGCAAACAGCATGCGTTGGAATGTAGCAGTTTATTGCTCGCAGTTCCCTGCTCTCCACTGTCAGGGTTGCCCGTGTCCTCAGCACCATTAAATTTTTTTGTAACAAGTCATTTTAAGCATCTATCTCTATACCTCGAAAGCCACCTTATGGTGAGTGGTGGATGGTACTTTGTATACCACAGTAACTTACACCCTTCAATACTCTGGTAGCGAAGACGTGGAAAGAGTAGGAATCAACTGAATTTCACTCTCAATGCTTTCAGTCTGGATTTTCGTAGGAGAAAGCAAAACACTATATGACTATTCTAGCAATATATTCTCCCGGAATTTTAACAGTAAACCACATTGTGATGCACAATTCCTAACTCTGCCACTGGACTTCGATAAACATCTGCGATCTGTGTATTCCTTGCGGTTATTATTATTCCGGCTGTGCAACTTGGTATCGCAGAATTTGAGTGCTGTCACCACTTGATGGTATACTAAGGTGCTGTTAGGTGTTACACATTTCTGTGCTGGTAATGACGTGCTTTCGATAAAGGTACCCTTATGCCATATTTTTGTATGTCAGAAAATGCCCAATGGGGCGAAATGAGTTACTTATTTCTCGGATAAATATATTTCAACAACAAATACTGCTTTGTACTATAATAATGATTTAGCAAAGAACAGTGGAGTTTGTCAGCGTCCTCGCGAAAAATTAGATACAGTAATATTTAAAGCGGTTATAAGGAACGGATTCATACGTGTGAGAGGTCAAATGTGTCAGTACTAATATAACGTATTTATATGGTACACATAATTTCACCGCTCCTTATAGTCTTCTTGTGCATGACGTTTCCGGCGAAACGCAAAATCACAGTTGTAGTAAACAGATTGTCTACTTCTCTATAAACAGTTCACACTAATAGTTCGTTACTAACGGGAGTACCCACTGCTTTTTTTCTTTTTATACAAACTTTGTATATTTATCAACATTTCACAAAATATTTTCCTTTTGTGATATTGGAAATATAAGTAATGCTTAGAAAAATTTTCATGTACTGTTAGCAGCGAATGTACGGACATATGTCTTGAAATTGAGACCACTGTCTCCACAGAGGCAATAAAACCACAAAGTCACTCTACGAGCCTCATTCTTATCCGTTTTCTCAACGTTGCCGTTTGGTTGTTCAATCGCTAGAAAGAATTGCTGCACAAAAATGACGCTAACTTTGCTCAACACGTACTGGCTCTCATTACTTTGGAATCAGTTTTGGATAGAATCATATCGGTAAGAAACCAGTCACGCTGCGAGGGTATGCAAAAGCCTAAAGAGATGGCAATAATTGCACGTCTACGCCATTTCATCTGTGAGCTGAGCTGTAGCTGAGTAGTTAGCGTGCCTACCTGCCACGTGGAGGGCCCTGACCTTGATTCCCGGAACTGCCACGGATCTTTCCTTGGTGGGAAGGCTGGTACGGGGTGCACTGCTTTCGAATGCATATAGTATAGCACAGAAAGTAAATTTTATATGGTCTTAAATACAAAGGATACATGGCTGGCTGCTATTACGGACGACAGCACCGGTTTCCGGGGGATGGGCGCTGAGATAATGGGCCAGCCTTGCCCTAATTCTATAAATGGGTGGTGGTCCACACCGTTTGTGTTATTTTCAGAGACGAATGATTTCCACAGGGTGGCCGATATTTCCTAACTCCTACACGAAAACCACCTGGGCAGGAAGCTGCACCTCATAGCCAGCATGAGCGTGAAACAGAAAATGGCCAACTTAACTGCCCATATTCTGCCCTGATGGCCGATTGGTCGAAATGTCTGCTTCTTGATTTCGAGGAGCTTGTTTTCGAGCTCGCGAAATCTGGAGTGAGACGGCAGCATTGTTTTGGAGGGCTCAGTAGTTTTCCGGTCTTTGTGAGAATGTGTATGACTTAATGAACGAGCACTTGCTAGGTGAAGAGACGTTTGATATCAAAACATGGAGATGTCAGCTACACGGAGACAGTGTCTGACAATAATTATGTGGACTAGCTGAATTCTTAGAGAAAATAATAAATTCAATTTTTTCCTGTGGAAACTTATGGTGGCTTCCCAAGAGTGTAACATGACGGGGGTTGGGTGATGACATGTCCAGCCATACTGTTGTATTCCATGGGCCCCACGGTTACTCTGAAAGGTTGGATTACTGCCAAGGATTCTTTTCGCGTGGTAAGGTCCATCCTAAGGTACAATGTTTGTTATGCAATGGCTGTGTTTTGTTACAAGACTACAGGGGTCCTTTTCACAAAGCTCGCATTCTCTAGGACTCGTTTTGTCAGCACGAGGATTAATTATTGCATCTGCCCTCGCCACCACAGTCACCATGCCTGAATATAATTGAGTCCTTGTGGTCTACTTTGAAGAGAAGGATTCGTGACCGCTAGCTGCGTCCATCGTGTTTACCAGAAGTTGCCACAATTTTGGGGCGAAGAATCTTGCAAGGTTCCCTTAAAAGACACACGAAACCTGTAATTACCCATTCCGAGATAAGCTTGTTGGAATGCCAAAGATTGTCTACTCCATATTACACATGGTAGAGTTTTAGGTGTTTCCGTATTTATGTCCACCCCTTGCACAAGATGGATATTGAAACGCTTACCTGCATAACCCTTGCAGAAGATAACCTGAGTGCTGAACCTTTTTGTGAGTCATTTTCGGATCAGGTCGCCATGTGCACTGACCTCGTTCTGCGCTATTTATTCCGATTTGTTCGCTGTCATCAACAGGATTGGTGTATCTACCAAAAATCAGTGTTGAAATCAGCAATAGTAAATCAGTGACTATTTGGAAGTTGCTTCATCAGTTGCTCCAGGAAGTAGTCGCTTTGCAGTTTTTCTCATTGACATTTTGACAATATCTCCAGAATTGCCTCTTCCAACAATCAACATATTATCTGTTCATAAGTTCGGCCCATATACTACCGATCATCGAGTGTCACCACGTTCTAATCTAAAACAATAGCCAGTACTCAGCTTCGCATCTAGTCGTGGGGAGTATGACAGCGACAGTTCTTTCACTATAATGGCAATACTGTAAGAGTTCGGGAAGTGCCGAATGTCGCATTAGATAGCCATATCCTGGATCTTGGACACATGTGCGCTCGCCTTTCGCAGTACATGGCCTGCCGTCTTTTGGAAGCGTGAGAAAGTTTCGTTCTGGGAAGCACCTCAATATGGAGGCAGAGGGAAGGGGAACTAGTGACTCAGAGGAACAGTGGAACAGATGGGACTGTAATTCTGGGAAGGGAAATATGAAACTGTTATATGTTACAGTATAAAAGTTTCATGCACACTAATCTGTCGACCACGACCTTCCTTTGTAAAAGACAGATGAGTTGAGCGGAAGAGGGGTGTAGATAATAACAAGATGTAGAAAAAGTCCACCAGTATTTATGGAATACTGGCTGAAACTGAAGGCACGCAGAACAGAGATTAGCTGTATTCCACAAATGACTCACTAATTTATGGGTAGTCTCGCATGTAACATGTAAATAATACATTTGAAACAATAATTAATTATTATGCATAGTCTTTCCCGAAGTAAGTAATTTTAAACAAAAATTTTCACAATGTATAGGCGTATCTACGTCAATACCATAGCAAATGTCATTTATAAGTATGACAATGTACACACGCTATTCAGTTTCTTTAGGTAGCCTTAAATAAGTTAGAGCTTCCGTAAACGCTGTTACGTGTGGCTGTCCATAAGCTGTTGAAAGCTACAGTATCTCAGGAATGAAGAAATTTCAAAAATTGCCATGCAAATGTTAACTTAGTGCCAAGACGGTAGTTAGTTACACACTCTATAAACGACAGGTTCCATTTTCCCGGTAGTAAAATTGTTCCTTAAAGAGGAAAATCTTTTTTCACTCACATATCTGAACTGGCACATTGTCGACAACAAAGTATCAATGACGTTGATATATAAAAAAAGTATTTAGTTCTGCTGCTGCAAGTTGTCCAACAACTTAGTCACGTTTCAACTTGATCTGCGGACTATGTTTCATTTTTCATCTTTTAAAAGTAGTCTTATTGTGTATATTTCTTTCGAATGAATACACTGGAATACAGACCATGAAGTTCTTTAGTACAGTCCTATCAGAATCACAAATTTATCCAAAATTAGAGACCGTTTGTGAAGAATCTAATCTCTAAATATCAACTACAAGAAACGGGCTCCGGCTGATGATAATCCCAAAACTGTAAACACGGATAAAAACATCGAGAATGTGCACAGCGAGGCATTGTATGGTCGGCGATTACTTTAGTTTAAAATTGACAACGCCGTAGACATATCAGGAAAAAACATACGTAACACAAGGAAGTGAGTATCCGAATGTTTTTTGCGAGACAGAAAACGCATATGGTGAATGCAGGTCAACGTGAAAAGGAGAAAAAAGGGAGGTATCGACTGTTTTATAAAGAATCTTGCTCCTGATTTGGCCCGGCGATTTTTGGAGGAGAAATGTGTTCATGACTTCATGCAAGGAACAGCAATAAAAACAGTTAGTGGGAGCCGATAGTCTTGCAACGAGATATTCAACGTCTTGTTTATTTTCTGGAAATATTCAAATTGATTCTAGGATACATATATGGATTCTTGTTTTCAATACCTTCCAAAGAGTAAAACATAAATTGGTAATTTTAATCAAGTTTTACAGGCCAGTTCGATGAGAAGACATGTGCGCAGAAAGAATTCAAACGCCATCAGAACAATTCACCGACCCACAAATGTGCTACGGCAAGTAGGAAACTTTAAGGCTTGAAGTATCTGTATGATTTCTTGGAAGATATTGCGCGGGTACAACCAGATCCGTCATCCGAAGATAGAGACTTATAATATTTAAAGAAATTCGTGTACAGGAAAGTATTGGAGACGAATGAAATGCTTATACCAGCAATTGAAAAGTATTTCGCGGGACTTACAAAACGAGCTTCAGGAATGGAATCCACGAACTCAATGTAAAACTGCTAGACGATGCACATTAACCTAAAGTGGCTTATCTCGAAAAATACATGTATATTTGACCCAGCAGAAAGTAACAGAGCTCTCCCCTGATATTCGTAATGCTTTTATAAAAGCGACCATGAATCGTTTCCTCTTATAAACCATATCTCTCCAATGCTAATTACGATTCGTTCGGTGGCTCCCTAGCCCTTCTCTATTTATTTATTTATGCATCTGTTTCACGTGCCAGGATTACGGTCTCTAGACCCTACCTTACGTCTAACCAGACATCCTAAGTTAGTCAGTCTTAAGATTTGTACTACGTAATAAGCGAACAGTAAGTAACATGTGTAGTAATGCGTACAAAGAGTTTAAGAAATGACAGTCTTATTACCACTGTCTTAAGCAAACGTCCTCATTACACTCTTTTAAAATGTGAGGAACGACGTCTAACGAATGTGTGGCAGCAGTACAGAATGCATCAATGTGGACGAGTCTGACTGCTCAGAGAAAACGTGAGAAATAACAGGGTTAGATTAGCAGATGAGATGGACGGGGGAAAAAGTTTACAACGTGGCAAGAGATATTAGCATCCTGTTAGACAGAAGAGAAGTGCCACGAGGAGAGCTACATCGATCGATAATGAATAAAGTTTTAATCTCCTCTTGAAAGCAGAGTGGCCTTGGGTAAGACGAACGCGGCTTGGTAATTTGGTCAAAGTCGTATGGTTGGGTCAGAAAGAGTGAGATTTAGTGTTACGGAAAGTGCAGATAAGATGCTAGACCTATCCGATCTGGTACTGCAGTCGTGAAATGTAATTATGTTGGAATCCGACGAAGTAGATCGAGTGTAAGAAAATCACATATCTGTCCATTTGCATTCGGGTTCACTGAGTGCAGGGAGGACTGACGTGATTTGAAAGTTCGCACTAAGCAGGCAGCTGGGCAGAACTCGTCACTTATGATGAAGATACATTCTGAGAAAAGTACTGCTTTTCACTGCAGCTCGTGGACAGCTGCCACTGCATCCTAGCCTGCAAAACTCAGCGGGTCAATACACGCTCCCCCTATTACAAAGCTCACCGTATTGGAAGACGGGCGGGAACTCTCAGGCAGTCGTGAAGGGGCCAACAATTTAGTTATTGTGGGAGCCATGAAGTGGGCCACCGAAGGAAACTTCCAGCCTTTCCGCGGAATAGCCACTTACGGTAAGTGCTCCGAGCACTTAAGCCAATCAGCTCCGGGGAATAAGCCGAATCATAAGCCAGGAAGTCTACTCTCGTTTCCTCTTTTTATTTTTTACATTTTGTTTTCGGTCTTTAAACTGGATGGCACGATATTGTTTACGCTCTATGGCGGGAGGAGGTGCGCCGCAAAAGGGGCGCGGGGTGTAAAAAGCGTGGGAGGCCGCTCCCCGGCCGGTGCGAGGTGAGCAGGATGGCGAGCGGCTATTTTACATTTTTTACCGCCCTGTTGGCTGCTCAGAGCTGCTGCTCCGATGGTTAAAAAAGTGGCCGGCGCCGAGCCTATGACGGCGTCAGAGGCTAGGCGCGCTCTCAATAAAGACTTCCTCTTTATCTCTCGCAATTAACTCCGATCCTGACGGCGTCTTCTCCCAGCGCGCGCCACATACTGCCGCCTCGGGCCCACGTTCTCTCAGGGATATATAAACTTGTGCAATAAATTCCTTGTGGTCACGTACGTTGTTCCTACGGGAAAAAGCCTATTCGTTTGTCAGTATAGGTACGCTCGTTTGAGAATAAACTTCAGGTGGAGCTATGCATCCAAGTTGCTGAACAACATATGTAATCAATCTAACATATATTATGAAATCTACGATACCAGCAGGTATCGAACTCCTCACAGCAATTTAAACGGAAAATTTGTACAAAACTCGCCCATGTTTTTGTGAATTATCATTTCATAGGATACATATTCAGTATTCCTATAGTCAAATTAACTAAAACGTAAGTATACTAGTTTTGTACAGTTATTTGTATAAATATTTACACAGTGTTCTACAATATTCGCATGTCAGTTTCCGTAAAACTTATTTTAAGTACACTCTAAAACCAAAAAGGACGCACCACGAAGAAATTATCCGACTGGAATGGAAATGTACACACAAACAAATCATTATAATTTCAGAAAAATTGGATGATTTATTCAAGAGAAAGAGCTTCACAAAATGAGTAAGTCACTAACAAGTTGGTCCACCTCTGGTCCTTATGTAAGCAGTTATTCGGCTTTGCATTGACTGACATAGTTGCTGGACGTTCTCCTGAAGGACTTCGTGCAAAATTATGCCCAACTGGCGTGTTAGATCGTCAAAATCTCGAGATGGTTGGACGACACTGCCCGTGATGCCGTAATGCTCCAAACGTTCTCGATTGGGGAGAGAGCCGTCGACCTTGTTGCACAAGGTAGGGTTTGGCAAAGCACGAAGGCGCGCAGCTGAAACTCTCGTCGTGTGCAGGGGGGAACAATCTTGCTGAAATGTAAGACCAGGATGCCTTGCCGCGACGGGCAACATAAGGGAACGCAGGATAATGTCTGTGTACCGCTGTGCTGCAAGAGTGCTGCGGATGACAACCAAAGCTGTTCTGCTATAATATGAAACGGCATCCCAGACCATCACTCCTGGTTGTCGGAGAGTATGGCGGACGAGAGTCAGGTTGGCACTACTGTCCTGGGAGTCTCCACAGGCGTCTTTGGCCTGGGATCCCATTGACTGGAGTAGAATTAAAGTTGAACTAAATAAGCCCTCGGTCACAGTTTCTAGTCTTTTTAACCAGGTTTCAACACTTCTAAGAGTGCTTTCGTCAGAAATTAAATATTTTAAGTGGCCTATAACATAAGTACAAATTTATGGGAAAAAAATTTCTTATATAAAAGTTTAAGTACAGAATAACAGTACTTACATGTCACGTATAAAATAAATATCAAACAAGAAAGGCTTCAGCCACAAAAATTTTAAAAAGAATACATGAAAGGCGAGCCACTGTGGGCTTCTCATACCTATAAAGACGCAGGTAGCAACAGACTGAGGCGCCCGCGTTAGCAAGTGTTCATCTGCCGCCACTTGATAGTGCGGGCGCCTCAGTCTGTTGCTATCTGCGTCTTTATAGGTATGAGAAGCCCACAGTGGCTCGCCTTTCATGTATTCTTTTTAAAATTTTTGTGGCTGAAGCCTTTCTTTCTTGATATTTATTTTATACGTGACATGTAAGTACTGCATCTTTCTTGTACTGTTAGTCAGTACTTACATTTTTATATAAAAAAAATCTTCCCATGAATTTGTACTTATGTTGTAGGCCACTTTAAATATTTAATTTCTGGTGAAGGAACTCCGAGAAGAGTTGAAACTTGGTCAAAAAGGCTACGAATGTGACCTATGGCTTATTTACTTCAACTTTAATTTATAAACGGTCACTGAACCAAGCAGCCATGTTTAAAACTCTGGAGTAGAATTGTCGTCCGTGATGAGTCCAGCTTCGATTTGAGCCCCGATGACCAGCGAATACATGCCTGCAGACGCCCCGGACAGCAATGGGACACCAACCTGACTGTCGGTTGTTAGTAAACTAGCAACTTGACAGACGTGGAAATACTATAATATTACTTTGACAATCATATCCTTGAAAAGAAGACAACGAGGCCAACTTCAAGACAATAAGCTTAGTGAAAGAATTATCTTTCTGTAGTGTACGTGACTTTCAATAAAATGGAACCCCGTTCAGTGGACTCGTCATTGTACAGACGCTATTGAACAGGAGTGTTTACAATATACAGAAGATTTCAGAATGTAAGTTATACAGTTTTATATCACGTCAAACGGCTTTTACTGAATGCTGCACTACTCAGGTAAGTGATACAGATACATGACTATTTTTCACCACAGTCACCAAGTGCGTCTACAACGGTCGGAATGATTTACAAGTTGTTCAGTTCCTTGACGATAGATATGCGCTCTTTGGTCATGGAGCCATTCGAGAAAAGCAGTGTAAACATCCTCACATTGGAAAAAAATGTTCGTCGTAGTGCATTAAAATATATCAGTAACATATTTTTATATTGGTGTTGTCACTAAAATGTAATTACTTACAACTTCCGAAAAGTTGCCCTATCCAGAGGTCATGTATACCATGTATCGAGTGAAGCTTAGGAAGTACGTCCAGGAACATTTCGAACAGATGGTGCCTACCATGTAGGTCACCTATGCCAGGTGATGATACACTTCCGCGATAGGGAATAAACGAGATATAGTTTGTATTCTCTTCTTTAAATTATGCTCCACATCTCCGATAAGCTGAATGAAATCTTTCTAAGCAACAAATGCTTCTACTAAATACTACTTTATTCTTTTGCGTCCAGTTTTGATTTGGCGTAATGAACACGTGGATTATACCGCTTCCCGTAGGAAAGTGTACCAGATAATGACAGCATCCGAAACCAGGGGAAACAATCTATTACAACTTTTAGCGTTATAAAAAAAATTCTTCGTACAAAAGCTCATATTCTTCACTTACATAATATAGCATAAACGAAGAAGTGCATTCGTTGGTTTTGTGCCTTTTACTGGACGCGTTTGAAAAAAAATGTCGACCAAGGCACAGGTTAATTTCTAGTTAAGAAGCTTCATCAGCTCCACATTTTCTCTTTACCGTTAGCGTCCTTTAATAACTGCGATAATAGGAATTTATCTTGAGAAAGGTAAACATAAAATCAGTTTCTGGACTAGAATTCTAAAGAAAATCTTCGGTCTAGTAAACGGTAGGTCCACTGAAGAATGACAGTTCCAGTAAATTACAAGCTAGACTAAATGTATCACGGTAAGCATACCAAAAGCTAATGTCTCGTGAGAATAGGCTACACCATTAGATCGACTGTAAAACTTTTCAGTTTCGTTCATGGTGGAAAGAGAAAGTAGGCAAAGAAAAATATGGAGCGAGGAGAACGGCAAACGGGCATGAGGACGTTCAGTGGAAGCGAAAAGAAAAAAGAAAATCAGCACAGTGGAGGAGGCGGCTTCAAACTGCAATCGCTTTCTTGGTCCTGCAACCGTTGCCTTGGGTTTCTGTTTTATTTTATGTCACATACCCAGTAGCGAGACTATTTGGCTGAGTATCACATAGCAGAGATTACACAGATTTTTGAATTCAGTTCTCGATGAGAAGTTTAAACTCGCTAATTAGCCGGGACTTTAAAGTGGACGTCTTCTGGACATCTTTCGGTATAAATTGGATTTCGTTTCAGCATCAACACATTTGTCAGGGACTGATTAAAACTGTCGAAATTTCAATGCGTGTTCTCCTATTGCTTTCAACCTCTCTGCACGAAACTCTTGCACTGCGCTGTGCAAGCTGTAAGCCAGGCAAATGGAACAGCAGCGACAGCCATCACAGCACGTACGGCTGCTAAAAGCAGATTATGTGTCTGAGGGGGAAGTTCTGTACAAAAGTAAAACATTCAAAACTTCACTCAGTTTCTACCATTCCTCAATTTTCATTAAAATGCTACGAGACGAAGCGGCCTTTTGGATGCACTTTAATAACTTTCGGATCTTGACTACACTTTTTCTTATTTCGGAAATAGCTTTGCGCGTTTGGATATCTAGTCATTTTCGAAGGCTATAAAATGCAACACAATACTGGTATCAAGAGACAAGAAAACATCTTACATTTCACCACTGATAAGATACCTAGGATATTGAGTAGAACATGGTTTTGTAACCCACTAATGTTATGTCAGTCATACAAGACTGTTCAGTAGATAGGTCTAGGGCGCTGCGGCCATGGACTGTGCGGCTGGTCCCGGCGGAGGTTCGAGTCCTCCCTCGGGAATGGGTGTGTGTATTTGTCCTTAGGATAATTTAGGTTAAGTAGTGTGTAAGCTTAGGGACCTATGACCTTAGCAGTTAAGTCCCATAAGTATTCACACACATTTCAATTTGTTCAGGAGAGACATTGTATCTCAAATGGTTCAAACAGCTCTGAGCACTATGGGACTTAACATCTGAGGTCATCAGTCCCCTAGAACTTAGAACTACTTAAACATAACTAACCTAAGGACATCACACACATCCATGCCCGAGGCAGGATTCGAACCTGCAACCGTAGTAGTCCCGCGGTTCCGGATTGAAACGCCTAGAACCGCTCGGCCACCGCGGCCAGCTCATTGTATCTCGTCAAAATTCGCAGTCGCGAGAGAAGTGCAAACTGCTGCCACGGAACAAATTGGAAACCAAGGGGAATAAACTATTACTGGCTCCGGATGCGTGGTACAAGCAAATTTCTTTTGTTTGCAACTACATTTCCATCGTGGCATCGAATACAAGAATTTCATCAATAAACAATTCATGATAAGCACTTTGCAATGTTGCATTAAAGGGCACTTTTTTTTAGAAAACAGTACATAGTAGATCTTTTCAGTGGCCAAAAATAATACACCAGAAGAGGACGCTGAGTGGCGCTAGGGTAAATGAGGCAATTTGTCTGGTAACAGAATTATTGAGCACTCACAGCCCATAAATTACAAACATCAATGAAATTTATAAATGCCATTTTATCAGAATTTACAAGGTATAGAAATACCAGTTGAGGCATGTAGCACT
This sequence comes from Schistocerca piceifrons, assembly GCF_021461385.2. Lineage (NCBI taxonomy): Eukaryota > Metazoa > Arthropoda > Insecta > Orthoptera > Acrididae > Schistocerca > Schistocerca piceifrons. The sequence continues at coordinate 598,924,540 of NC_060141.1, read as the reverse complement.
CACTTGTGAAGAACAGGTGGTGCCAGTGCATTGCCATTTCCGCCACTAGGAACATCTGCTCTAGAGCCATACAGGAAGTCCGTAATCTCTGAACACCATACATCATTTTCATTAATAGTATATGGCAATCATTCCAGATTGCCTGATGTAATTAAAAAATTCCTTAACATCCAATTACTAGTGTTACTGAAGCACCATCCAAAATACAGCCATGTAAAAACCACTGAATTATTACTGCTACTGGTAGACTGGCAATTGCTCTACCTTAAATAACGTGTTCCCTTTAATTTATACTACATGTCACAATTTTCCTTAGGAATCAAAGACAATTGAACCGTTTACTGATGAAATTGTTTTATACTATGTAAAGATGAAAACATAGATGCGAACAAACAAAAGCAGCGAGAACCAGCTATGGAGTGCCGCCTAGTGGTTTGGCCCACTTGATTTCCAATTTGTTCCTTGGTAGCAGTTCGCACCTATATCGTGATAGAGAGTGTTGGCGAAATACGATGCAGCTTTTCAACGATTTTATATGACTGACATAACATTGGTAAGCTTGAAAACCGTATTCTACTGACCATACTATGCTTCTAATGAATAGTAAAATGTAAGATATTTTTACAGCTTTTGATAGCAGTTTTGTGCTGTAATTTATAACCTTTGGAAATGACGGAATATCGAAACACGTGTTTAAAAGTGTGGTCAAGGTATCTGAAAGTTATTAAAGTGACACTACTTTTTTCTTAAATTTATACTTTGACGCTGTCACTCGACTCACTAAACTTACAATTCATAGCATGCACAAAGTGGTTTAAATGCTTTCGTGCTGGTTCTTCAGTCAGTCAGTCGTGTACGCAGAAAGAGAGAGACACGAGAAATAGTTGTTCGCGTGACCGTGGAAACACGGCAGATGTCTTAGGAGCGACAGCATATGATGCGCCTCAAGGAAAGTTTGGGTCGATGGAGTGCAGAGGAGAAGAGTGGAGTGTCGGTTACTCACGGCGACGACGTCACAGGTGTCGGGGTGCTGCGACTGCGCGCACGATGACTCGGTGAGGTCCCTGAGGAAGGGCGGCCGCGGGGGCGGCGGCAGCAGGAACTGCGGGGGCGGCGGGCCGGCGCACGCGCACTCCGCCTCCATCGCCACCTGCCACACACGCGTCCAGCGTCATCACAATACTCTGCACCGGGGCCAGTAGCGTCAGCGCAGCGCAGCAGAGCGGGCGGATTGCGACCAGGAATCTGGAGGCGTTCAGGAAGAGATTGGATCTGGGGCGACATCAGAACACGACGATGTTGCTGTGATCCTCAGTCTGAGTACTGGTTTCAGGCTGTTCTCCATGCTAGCCTATACTGAGAAACTGCATAAATCATAAATGCTGTTTAGTATATTCAAATATTAATTTCTCTGGACTATGTTTATCCCTCCCCTCTAACCAACCATCCACCACCTCCCCCCCCCCCCCCCCCCCCGAACGCACACAATGTTGCCAACAATCCAAAATGAAATAAGCCAGATGGAAACTGAAATAAAACAAGCCGTATTATTTGCTTGGTTTTATTTTTGCTATAATTATACAGTGGAAGGTATTTACATGAGGGGAGGGACGAAAACGAAAATCCTGTAAGGTAGGTATTGCTGGTTACCTTCAACTACATGAACAACAATTAGATGAAATTTTATACACAGGCAAGCTGAAATGTAATCACTGCTGATATTCCTTTGATTAATTTTTTTTTAGATTAGATTCAAGTTCTTGAAAAATAATTTAATCAGGTTTACTCATATCGGGTATGTAATTCAGTTTAAAGCCAACGGCCCTGCCACAGTGATAACAGGTTCGAGTCAGATCATCGTAGTTAAGCGCTGTCACTTTAATGGGTGACCATCCGGTCTTCCGATCACTGTTGGCAAGCGGGGTGCACTCAGCCCTCGTGAGGCAAATTGAGGAGATACTTGACTGAGAAGTAGAGGCACATGTCATGAAAACTGACAACGGCCGGAATAGCCGGTGTGTTGAGCACACGCCCCTCCAGATCCGCAACCAGTGACGCCTATAGGCTCGGGATGACACGGCGGTCGGTCAGTACCGTCGGGTCTCCGAGACCTGTTCGGACGCAGTTGCAGTTACTTAATTCAGTTTAAAACAACTTCAGGAAATAATTGATCCATAGGATTTTTCATCATCTCGTAAATATTACGTGTACGACGTATCGTTTTAATGCTTTTAACAGCCGGAAACAAACGCGCAAAAGAAAACAAATTTAAAGGCGTGCTTTATACATCTCATTAGGGAAACGAGTTCTGGATGCACTAGCACTTCGAATGCAGAAATAAAAATTCGGCATTTTATTTCTACGTTATGTATCAAAAATATAAGCCCATTTTTAATACCTCGAGATTTTGACGTAGAAATTAATTTACATTAACATCATCGAGTCAGTTTCTTTCGCATATCTTTCTTCTTCTCACAATAAAATTGTAAATAGCATTTCAGTTAGATACTTGCAGAACAAACTTCCGATTATCTGCATTGTAATATTACATTACTTGATACACTTCGGCTAACTAGTGCACTGAAAAGATGTTTGCTGTTCCTCTCCTCAGTTCAGTCGCTGGCAAATTCATTATTACAGCTATGAAGCGTATGACTTCTGATTCATCCTGCATACGTCAAAGTGCGCTTTTCTTAAGCAGTTCCTTCATCACAGTAAAATTGCGATACTTCGCGGATGTGTGTGCGCGCGTGTGCGTGTGCGCGTACGCTGATGAGCCAAGAATACATTCCCACACAGCTTTAGTTTGTTTTGTTCTGCTTTTTAATTCAATCTAATAGTAAATTTTCATCCATACTGAAGCTACTTTTGTAATTTTAGGTCAATGCAAATAATTTTCCTTTAGTAAAAATTGATATTTAAACTTTCCTTCAGCCAAGGAAAAATCTAGAAAAGTAGGCTAATGTTGGTCAAAAGAATACCAACACTGTACACACACACACACACACACACACACACACACACACACACACACACCGCTCTACTGCCAAACTGATAAATCCTTTATGCATCGGCACTTTCTATTAATCAATCAGCTCTCTTAATCAAGTTGTGCCAGAAATATTTCTTTTCTCCTGAGTTCCAATGAATAGCTGCTCGTTAGTTACTCGCTCTAGCCATCGCGTTTGCAGCACTTTTCTGAAACGTCACATTTATAAAGATTCTATTCTCTTCTTGTCTTAACTGTTTTTATTCCATCTTTCTCATACGTGAACGGCTACACAGCCAGCAATCACGTTTATGTTCGATGTTAACAAATTCCTATTTTTCTGCAGAAGTCTTCTTGCTATTGTCTCTCTGCATATTGTAGCAACACTAGTTCAGCCATCATCAGTTATTTTGTGGCCTAAATAGAAAAACTCATACACAACGTTTAGTGTATCATTTCCTGTTCTCGTTCCCTCAGTATCGTCCGACTTAATTCGATCACATTTCATAACCCCTGTTTTACTTCTGTTGATGTTCCTCTTACAACCCTATTTTAAGGCACTATCCATTCTGTCCTAGTACTCGTCCGACTCCTTTGCCGTCTCTGACAAAATTACAAACTCATCACCCAACCTTAAGTTTTTCTTTCTTCTCCCTGAACTTTAATTTCCTATCAAAATCTCTCCTTGGATTCCGTCGCTGCTTCCTCTATGAACAAGGCACAACCCCATCCCGCTTCCTTCTAAATCAATGCTTCTTTTTCAAATAATTTGATTCATATTACTACAGTGTGCTACAAGTACAGTAACAAAAGAAAATGACGCAGTTTCCTAAAGTATAGTCTGTAAACTGAAGTGCCAGTAGCGATGGGGGGGGAGGCTTTTTCTGGAAGAATTTCAAACAAGGTAAATAAATGAAACAATCAATTTGTAGCTGTGGAACTTCCACTTCCAAAACAAATATTTTATCAGGTAAGGACAACAAGAAAATTTATCCAACAAAAGTAATGGAGAAGGTAATAAAAAAGACGTTAAAACAGGCCTATCAAGAATAAGTTTCCCATCTAATACCGTAGGATAGTGTGATGCGATTTACGTAGATACACTTCTTGCGTTCGTTATTGATACTGATTTTTGTACAGTGTTGTCGATTTTCGTGACGAATACTCACTAGGCGTGTCACGGACTGATTAACATAAGATGCGGTGAGTACGAGTCGATCTCGAATTTGCACGTGTCTCTTTTAACCGAGCTGTGTAGATAGAAGGCCCAATGGTACCGACCATCCGCCGTGTCTTCCTCACCCAAAGGCGTCATTGGATGCTGATATGGAAGGGATGCGGTCAGCACACTGCTCTCCCGGCCGTATGTCGGTTTCCGAGACCGGAGCCGCTACTTCTCAATCAAGTAGCTCCTCAGTTAGACTCACAAGGGCTGAGAGCACCATACTTGCCAACAGTGCTCGACACACCGTATGGTCACCCATCCAAATGCTAGCCAAGCCCGACAGCGCGTAACTTCGGTGATCTGACGAGAACCGGTCTGCCACTGCGGCAAGGCCGTTGGCAAACTTAACGACAGTTCATCTAAATGTATATCTCGATAAAGCTCAGTGGTTCCTATGTTGATCTCGATAAAGAGTAGAAAATGTATTAGCTGGCCGTTGTGGCTGAGCGGTTCTGTGCTTTTCAGTTCGGAACCACGTTGCTGCTACGGTCGCAGGTTCTAATCTTTCCCCGGGCATGGATGTGTGTGCTGTCCTTAGGTTAGTTAGGTTTAAGTAGTTCTAAGTCTATGAGGCTGATGACCTCACATGTTAAGTCCCACAGTGCTCAGACCCATTTGAACCACTTTTAGAAAATGTATTGATCTATAGTTATTGTTTGGAGCCACCACATTGCGTATCTCACTAAGGCGTGAAATACACACTACCCGGTAAGACGTAACCGGATACACTTACGTAATGCCGAACTGATCATTAGACGTCACGAGAGGCAGACCTGTCAGTATCAAAGGAGGTGGGAGGCATTCTGTTATCAGCAGAGAAGCAGTAATAGTGGAACAGGTCGGTGATGAACGCTCAGTGACGTAAAAAGTGAACTAGTCATTGGATGTAGCTTGATTGAGAATTACATTTCAACCCCTCTACAGCTGCCCAGGCCGACTGTTGAAGATTGTGAAGTGGAAACGCGAAGGAATAACAACAGGTAAACGAAGAGCAGGAACACCTCATGTAATGTCGAACAGGGACTGTACAGCACTGCGGAGGGTTTTTGTTAAGAATAGCATGTAAACAACGGATGGAATCAACCCTGAGTTCCAAGGTCACACCAGTAATCCACTTAGCACAATGGCTGTGCTTAAGGAGTTAAAAAGAATGGAAATGGCTCCTCATAAGCCACACATTTCTGAAGTCATTACTAAGGCTGATAGAAGTGGTGTTAAGAGCGAAGTCACTGGACGATTGATGACTGCAAGCGAGTGATTCGACATGATGAATCACGGTATATCCACTGGATTGGCAATCAGGTTTTGCGGATGCCTGAAGATCATTATCTTCAGTCATGCGTAGTTCCAACAGTGGAGTACAGAGGAGGTGGTGTTACGGTGTAAGGGTACTTTTCGTGGTTGGGATGTGGTCCCCTTATCGTGCTTAAGAAAACGCTAAATACAAAAGCATGTGAACATATTTTACAGCGGTGTGTTGCATATGTCAGAGGAGCAGCTCGGAGATGACGATTGTATCAGCATGACAATGCACCCTGTCACAAAGCACCATTTATGAGGCATTTGTTGTGGACAGTAATGTTCTGTGTCACGTTCTGAACTCAATGGAACACCTTTGAGATGAGTCAGACCGTCGACTTCGCTCGAGAATCCGGTGGCCAACATCACTACGTTCTCTGGCTTCGGTTCTTGAGAAAAAAATGGGCTGCCGTTACTCCACCGACTTTCACTGAGAGAGTTCTCAGCAGAGGTCAAGCCGTCGTGAAGGCAAGGAGTCGACCCTCACCATGTCCTTTAATAGGCGTCGGATACCTTCCACTAGCCAGTGAGTACCATATTATATTGTTTTTCGAAGCCACCACCAAATCTAATAACGAAGAAAGTAGGTGCGATAACACGATTCCCCAGAAACTCTGCTCAGTGGAAGAAGGGTCAAAACAAACGAACACATGTTTTGGCTTACCTGTACATACTCGACCGTCTGTGAGAAAACGACCGTCAAAGTTTTCGACTTAATTCAGATGTCTTAGCAGTCGATAAACTCATCTTCACTGACGACACAGTGGCTAGGGTACTGGGCTCTAACTTTTGCGTCCTGTGTTCGAAATCCGACAGTGGTTTTTGTTTTACAAGAGCTATTCGGAAAGTTAGGTCCGATTGGTCGTGAAATGGAAACCATGGTGAAACTCAAAAATATTTTATTTGTGGCAGTTACCTACGCCTTCAAGCTACTTCTCTACGTAGTCGCCGCTCCAACTTAGACATTTATCGTAGCGTTATACCAACTTTCCAATACCCTCGTCACGGAAGGCAGCCTTCTGTGCTTTCCGCCAATCCTCTGCGCTGGTCTACAACTCGTCTGTGCGAAAACATTGTCTTCATAGAGAGCGGTTAGTGAGAGTAGATATGAATCTCAGGGGGAGCCAATTATGGGCTGTTCTGTGGGTGATCAAACATTTCCCATTGAAAACGCAGCAGGAGCATCTTTATTGCCCCTGCAGCGTGCAGTCGAGAGTTGTCATGAATAAGGAAATGCGTGACAGTTGTGTTATGTGGACTGCAAGACTTCAGGCGAAATCTCTTACTGGGCCCTCACACTTGGTGAGAGAAACTATTTTCGAGGCACCTTTACATGCTCACTGTGCGCTCGGCACTGAAAAGAACGAGGTGATGCGATCGACAGGTATACTAGAGACACTTCTCAACAGATCTCTGCAAAGCTTTATCGGATTTTCACTGTTGTTTCTATTTCGCACCCAATCGGTCCTTAATTTACGAATGACCCTCGTATTTTCTTATTTATCTACTCATGTCCCTAAAAGATTATTACACGAATGTTTCTTATCAAATTAGGGGATACAAGGGAGTTAACTGTAAAATTACAACTAGGTTTCACAAGTGCCGTACATTTATTATAGAATATAATATGTGTGTATGATGTTTTCAGGAGCTACAATATTTTTAAATTCTAATTTTATTGCATTTCATTTTTAATTCGACTCTTAATTCTTGCTTTATGTTCTTATGTTTATTCTTCAGGAAGATACTGTGCATTCCCTTAGGTTAAACCGATCGTAGAAACATTCGAAACCTAGAGATTCGGAACATGAAGAGCATCACGTGAAGACGGCCTTGGCACAGCGATATTTCTTCGTACAAATCTCTCTTCGGAAAGAAAGGTCGTTAATATTGCTGCAAAGTTCACGCGTTAGCAATTATTTGACGGCAAACTAGACATAACGGATAACCCTTCTGAAAACGAGCACTTGAAGTTGATTACGAAACAAGATACACAACAGGAATCTCTTGGAAAACGATTTTAAGTAATTTTTTGCGTTCATTCTTTTTTAATTCATTCACCAGTCATAGGATTAGTAGACAAATAAGGGCAACGTTATTCCAGTAAACACTGGAAAACATTAGTGTAGCAATCTTCTACGGACATTGGTAGATAAACGAAAAGCAAAATTAAAAATAGTAATAGGGGGCTTCGAACACGGGCGCAAAATTGCGAAGCCGCTTAGGTTGAACCATTACTCCCTCAAAGACACGTATAGCACCAGGAAAACATTGACCGTCGATTTTTCGGAAACGGTCGAGTATCTACAGATCAGCCGAGACATGTTCGCTTATTTTGGCTCCCCTTCCACTGAGCGAAGATTCTGGGAAATCGGATTATAGCACCTGTCGTGTTCTGCTCGTCAGCAACATGCCATCGGCTTCATTGGGAAACGATGCGCTGACACGTCTTCCGGCTTTGTTCGAGCGGCACAAGCTGAGATGGTCGTCGCAGAGCTAGGCGGGACGAGCAGTGTTTCCCGAGCTCAAATAGCGACCCTCACTCGGCACCGCCTTAATTACGAGACGAGCTTTTAAGTGTTCGGCGCCGACAGCTCCAGCGCTCTTAGGCACCGCGCCTCTTCAGTCACGGACGTCTGTGTTTCCCCAGTTTTAAGACGGCTGGAGACTTTAATGTGTACGGTGACAACCAGCTAACAACGGAGGACGGCCGCCGGAAAGACGGAGAGCGGAGGGCGAGCAACGGCTGGGAAATGGGACCGGGAACGGAAGAAGTTGGGTTTGCGTGTTGGCCCAACACTAGACTAACGCATTAAGCGGCAGGAGTCTACTTTACAGCTGTTTGTGTATACTTAGCAACCACCGCCAGTTCTGTGGGGGGACGAGGAGGGTGAGTGGAAGGGGGGAGGGTTATTTACGTCTTTGCCGACTGTTCCCCGGACTCCCGCTGGCCTGGAGCGCTGCTGTTGACTGAGGGACGCCATTACATTCCGGCCGAGCTTTGGCGCGCAATCTACGGCGCGCTGTTTGCTTAGGACAGCGTACCGCGCCTTCACTAAAAACTAAACTTTACGACTGGCCCTCCTCTTCCACGCCCTGCCTGAGCGGTCGAGTTCCTTCCTTCCATCCTTCCCCGCGGCTCCGCTGCTGGCCCCACCTCGGCTCTTGCTTTCACACCTACTCCGCCCTCCCTCAGCGCCGTGAAACTTGTCGGACCCTTCACTAGCCAAGGAAACAGACTCCATTTCCCAGTCTGCACTATAAAAATGGCTCTGATCACTATGGGACTTAAATTCTAAGGTCATCGGTCCCCTAGAACTTCCAATTAAACCTAACTAACTTGCCCGAGGCAGGATTTGAACCTGCGACCGAAGCGGTCGCGCGGTTCCAGACTGTAGCGCCTAGAACCGCTCGGCCACCCCGGCCGGCAGTCTGCACTATAATATCTGTAACAGTCACCGAGCAAATATTCGCTGCAATTCGTTTTCATCTGCATGATCAAGCACCTTTGTGCGATATTCAGCTTGTGAGAATACTGAATCCTAACAAAGGACTAGATTTATACATATTTACTTTCTAAACATTCTCGCTATTGCCTATAAATTCCTCAGCAGAAACTTCAGCAACTGTGCTGATCTTAAAAAAATGACTAGTTTCGATCCAATAAGAGGGGCTGGGGGGTGGGGGGAGGGAACAGCGATGTTGGGCTCATGGATTTACTACAAGTTTTGTACACTTTCAATAGCCCATAAGGACAACACAGTCAGGAACTGGTAAGGTCTACTACTAGTGTGATTTTGATAAAATCGCAAGAGAAGTTTTAAGCGTCAGTAATGTGTCAGTCCTTGCGACCCTAACGGCTTTGCACCTGGACGCTTCGATCTGCAGACAAGGTTTCGACGGCGAGGCACGAGCTTGGAAAGGGCATACCAAACATCGGTAAGTAGTGGTGTACAAAACTTTGTTAATAATACAATGAGTTTCAATATACCAGAATATGAGGGTAATGTACGGTCAGTCGTCGAAAGTGCTTTCGACATTTCAGGTTGCAGGATGATATTTTTCTTACAGATACGGAAAACATAAATTGTAAACGGTATCTACTACGTCGAATTTTTCTCGCACTCACAAGGAACATTCGCAGTTTTATGGGAAAAAAGGTTCGTAAACATTTTGAAAGATTTCTCTTTCTTCCGACAATTTTGGGGCAAACTATGCGTAACATCAAAATTTTGGTAAACATTTATGCCAAAATTTGGCAAAGAACGATTGAATGTATTTTAATATCATATTCACGATAATCACTTTCTTGTTCGTTGTCAATCGAATATGAGTAAGTCTGAAGGCGCTTGAGAAAGTTTCTAACTTGGCAATAGAAATAACGTGTGTTGTCGATCTTTCGTCTCGTGAGGGAGCAGAGCAAAAGCTGAAGGTGCTACGAGCGCACAAGAACGAAGTAGCCGAGTTCGTCATTTCTATAGTATAACAAGTCACGTCTGATTCACACGCTGGTCCCTACTTCGATCCCGTGTGGGAACACTGTTTCCTATCCTACTGAAATACTTCAGTGAGTCAGGTCATTTGTGCGTCCGCTGAGGTTTCTGTTTGTTGAGAACGAAAGCGATTCCTTTAATCGAAGTTAATCATGCAGTACAATAATGTGTACGTGAGGCGTCAGAACGAAAGCTACAAAAAAAAGAACTGTACATTTGTTTACGTATTCTTTCACGTTTGCCTAGTCAATACCGACATACAAGCCAACAAAAAAGAATGGGTAAACCTCTTTGTTGTACAACTATAAATACGTTGTTGCAGGATTTAGTGCGCTACCCGCAATCTGACGCCACGGCAGGTCTTCAGGCAGTGCTACCGTCTGCCGTGCGACATGCCAGCAGATATGCCAGAGAAATTTTTCAGTCTGCGCTCACTATCGAAATTAACGTAGATGAGCTAGTGTGGTCTATGTGCGAAGTCAAAATAAAAAACAAAGGAGAATACTGAATAGGAGTGCTCTGGGTACATTCCTTCATTGCTGAATGTAACATTAATTGGTTATCAGAAATGGTTTAAGAAATTACGGTGATAATTTTTTTTCAATCACGTGAGAGTGTTTGTTTAGTACGTGATTCAACGAGTTACAAATGAAGTTAAGAAGGAAAGCTTCCTGAACGGAAGAAAAAAGAGTGTATTGAGAGTGATGTCCAATCGATCGCTAATTACTTGTTGTTTGGAATGACTTTAGCAATTTTGGTTAAAACTGAAACGTATTCGTAGGATTAATTTTTCCGATCTTTTTTCAAAACCACTCTGTAATAAATTCTACAGTAAAAAATATTTGAGGGGAAAAGTATCAGATTTGACTCATTTGTTTACACATGTTATTTCTTATAATAACTGACTCGCTTCTGATGTAACCGCCCATTGGCGACACTCGCCGCAAGAGCCGTAACTGCGCGATTCCGGCCTGGGAGTAGGTTTTGAGGAAAACTTCCATATCCCGGATAATGTACCTTGTCTGTCTTGTGAAATTCTTGTGAATGGAGTGGAACATCAGGAATAAGTTGTGAGGACAATGAGAGACGATAACAGAGGCGTTCAGTAAGTAACGCTACACTTATTAATCTGAAAGCAGGTTGGTTCTAGTCAGGTTTCCAAGAATCCGTATTATTCACCACTCTTTTGGCTACAAAATCCCATTTTTCAACATAATCTTCGTGGCACCATACTGGCACGTCCTGCATGCCCGCGTGGTACTCTACTGGCCGTAGCAGGAGCCAACGTCTTGCTGCATCAGCAACCTCCCCATCATCCACGTGTTGCTTCCTGTGGAGTGCAACCTTCACACGGCCAAACAACTGGAAGACAGATAGTGCAAGATGGGGCTGTAGGGTGGATGAGGGAAACACTCAAAGTTTTGCGAGCTCCTCTCGGTCACGCACACTTCCATGAGATCTTGTCATAGACAACGAGAAGTTTGTTTGCTTTTCAGTGGCGACGAGCACACTGAAGTCGTTTCTTCAATTTTCTGGTGACAACACAATACACTTCAGAGATTATAGTTGCACCGTGGGAGAGGACATAGAATAGCCCACTCAGAATCCCAGAAGACCGTCACCATTACTTTAACGCCTGAGGGAGAGGCTTTCAACTTTTTCTTCGGGAAGAGAGATGGTGTGGCTCTGCTCCACCGATTGCTGTTTTGCTTCAGATTCGAAGGGATTGAACCACCCTTCATTGCCTGTGACCATGTTCGACGAAAAACTGTCACGATCAGCCTTGTAACCCACAAGGAATTCTGCAATTCGTTGCTATTTATGGTCTTCCGTTAGGTGGCGTGGAACCGGAGGGCACACCTTAGAATAGCCGACTGGTGGACGAGTCTGTCAACATTACCAACATAGATGTACAGTTGTGCAGCCAGCTGTTTTTACTGTGATTCGTCAATCACCTCGAATGATAGTGTCCGCACGTTCCAACATTGCATGTATCCCAGTAGTAGGCGGCAGCCCGGTATGCGGGAGATCGGACAGGTACGTGCGGCCTTGATGTGGTGACGACCGGCCACTTCAGCCAACGACTCACCATGCCTTTGTTCACTGCTAGGTTTCCGTAGACATTCTGCAAGCGCCTATGAACATCCGTGTGTCTCTGGCTTTCCGCCAGAAGAAACTTAATGACGGGTCTTTGCTTGGAACGCACTTCCATTACAGACGCCATTTGGAAGGCTAAGCGCCGCAACCTATTGAAACTTTATGGACCTAAAGGAGCTGAAGCGTGAATTATCTCCCATAAAAAAATTCCGCATTTTTTCGACTGAAATTGGCCGAGAAAAAAAGGTGTTGCATTACTTACTGTGCGCCAGTCGTAATTTCCATGTTCTCCATCAGGCTATTATCTTGAAATGATGCGCTCCGCGTGCATACGTGGTGAGAGGCTCCTAGGGAAAATAGATCGATGCGTGAGCACTTGCCCGCTATGGAACTGGTACGCAGAACACTCGGACGCCGAGACCCGTGGAGGGTTCGCGAGACGTTTGCGCCCTGCGGAGAGCTCTCGACTGAACAGTGGCCACTCAACGCGCTGCAGTAATACCCAACAGCGGAGTTCCACCTCCCCACTTACCAACAGCTTCACCTATGGGAGGCAGCAGCTTGTGCCCACGGACGACTGCAAGCAATTGTTTTATGACGCTGTATAGTTGTATTAACACGGTTCGATTCATCGTTTTTGCGTAAGTAACGCGGTAGAGTGGGTTGCAATAATTCGGTCTATCAACACGTAATACTGAGCCTTTGAGATGAAAATTTCCGAATCTGAATGTGATATTAACGAATTATGATCTCGACTGACATAGAAACTGGTTGTGGATCTATGTTATTTTCCACATCGATTTACATGGTTAGACGACACCTATTTCAACAACTAAAGGAAGATCAACAATATTACCAGGGCATTATAAAAATTAAGTTACTCGTTATTATGGCAGGCCAAGTAACTTATATTGAATACTGCAGTACCGCATCAAAGTGACAACATATTCACCGAGTTCCTGTAAAAAAAACGCTCAGAACATTTTACCAATTGTTCAGTTCTTAGGTTACGGAGCAAGTCGAAAAAAGCTATGTGAACGTCCTCATAGTTGGAAAATGTCTTCTCTCCACACGTTCTTTCACCTTTCTAAGAGGATCAGGACTACCAGGTCAGCATCACACACGTCTGTGCAGCTTTGGTCAAAATCTGAAAGCAATACAGCATTTGATCCATATACAGCCAGAATTCCACGTTGAGGATAGGAATATATTGGAAACACTAGCAAGAAGAAGCGACAGGTTGATACGACATTTGTTAAGACTTCAGGGAATAACTTCAGTGGTAGCAGAAGGAGCTGTAGAGGATAAAAACTGTAGTGAAAGATAGAGATTGGAGTACGTCCTGCAAATAATTTAGGACGTAGACCGTAACTGCTATGAGATGGAAAGGTTGACACAGGAGAGAAAATCGTGGCGGGCCGCATCAAACCAGTCTGAAGACTCATGCCGAAAAAAAAAAAAAACTCCACTTTAGATGTTTCGCCCTCAAGAATCGTACTGTCACACATTCTTTAACTTTGGAGAACGTTTCCAGTTGCCGTGCCATTTCAATCGAACGTCGTAATGCTCCTTTAATCCTTAATGCAGCAGCACTGTATGTCCAGGAAACCCAGAACTTGTATTCTAACAATGTGAGATTTTGTACACAATGCTTTTAGCGTGGGACGACATGCTTAACTTACTTTCCAGGCCCTACATAAACAAAATAGGTGCGTGTCGGAGTCAAGTAGCCTATGCGTATATGATGTGTCTTGTATAGCTGTGTACTGTAACAGGATGAAACAAAATTTCTCCAGTAACTACCGTACCACTTTATCGTTTGCTGATGCACACTTTGCGGTACAATAATGATGCACATAGCCTCACACACAATAAAACTCTGCGTGGCATTATTTAGGAGTGTTAGGAGGGTGCCAGCGACAATTTCTTTCATAATGTTTGGATGCTGAGACTTGGTAGCGTATTTTGTAACTAGGATTACACAAAATGAAGATGAATGAATCAAGTCGAATTCGGATTTTCAGGCGCCGTCCTAGAATTTCCGTGGTACAAGGTTGTCGTCTCGGAGCTGAAGGGCCGCGCCCAAGCAAAGGAAAATTTACAAGGGACTGAATTCGCCAGAGAGATGTGTGTTCTCCTGTTTTCCTTGAACATAGAAATATACCCTACCGACCAAGGTTTCCTGTCGTGTTCTTAGAGATTTTTTCATATTCGCGGCAATCTTCCTGGGGGGTAACTCGGATCAGGAGCTTAAAAAAGGCACGTGGAGGCGTATACTTGATTGTGGAGGCAGGTATCTCGTGACGCGTTTGGTGAAGATTATGTAGATACTTCATGTAATTGCCAGTTCCTGAGTGGACCTGGACAAGAAGTGTTGACACATCACGAGATCCTTGTAACTTGGAAAATATGGAAGTATAGGGGTTGTTGTGACGACAGTCGTGAAAGAGGCTGGTCTTAAAATAGTCTAATTACGCTGTTCGGCAAGGATTACTCGTATTTAATGAGCACTAGCGGTAAGTAAACTTAAACGACAATTTTCGAGCACCCTAAACATTTAAAATTCGGTCCTTTTCTATTAAAAGGTCGTGCAGTATTTAAGATGTTTAATAGTTATCAAACAGCAACAATGAACAAATAAAGTTCCGGACATTCTCAATATGCCTGTACTTCTACGATTGTTCCTCACTCCTTTTCAACTAAGCTAGTGCTCAGTTATTGACTGGTACCGGTACTGACAAAGAAACTATATTTTGCATACTCTCTACCCTACGTGATAGGTGAACCGAAAATGTATTCGGTGTTACCAACGGACGAAAGTTTAATTTGTAATACAAAAGTCCGATCTGATGTATGCATTTATACAATTTGAAGAAATAAAAATAGCAAATGATGCTGAGCAAATAACGTTGTTCTATAGGTAACGCCGATGGTTGCAACCGTAAGTTCTTTTAACTCAAGACTTAGGGGAAGGATACATTCATGCGTCTGATGCCCACGTGTACTATCCCATCGCTGTCGCTTCATTGCATAGGCACTGCACGAAGATACTGCCAGCGCGGTTTCATTAATCATGGAGAGAGGCTGCCTCTCTTTGTCGAACCTACAACGTAAGAAGTGAAAGTTTATCCTACTTTTAGGAAACACACACACACACACACACACACACACACACACACACACACACACGCACAAACAAACCGTCTGTTGTACTAGAGCACTTTCCAGGAAGAGTAGGGCAACATAGCCGGCCGGAGTGACCGAGCGGTTCTAGGCGCTACACTGGAACCGCGAGACCGCTACGGTCGCAGGTTCGAATCTTGCCTCGGGCATGGATGTGTGTGCTGTCCTTAGGTTAGTTAGGTTTAAGTAGTTCTAAGTTCTAGGGGACTGATGACCTCATAAGTTAAGTCCCATAGTGCTCAGAGCCATTTGAACCACTTTTAGAAAATGTATTGATCTACAGTTATTGTTTGGAGCCACCACATTGCATTTTCTTAGGGCAACATATTGCTTCCTCCCTCATACATCTCGCGTAATGACTACGAAGAGAAAATTCCAGAAATTAGAGCCAACATAGAGGTTTACCGACAATCATTCTTCCCATGCGCCATTCGCGAATGGAACAGGGTAGGGGGGGAACAGTTAGTGCTAGCAGAAGTACCCTCCGCCACACACCATTAGCTGGCTTGCGGAGTATGATGTAGATGCAGATGTAAGTGGGAGATGTACAATCTGCACGTTCTGCAGAACTTGAAAACATTTACAATAGGCTAGAGTGAGCGGATAGCTGGCAAACATTGTTGTTGTTGTTGTTGTGGTAATCTGTCTGAATAAATGAATACAGTTCTCCACGCTAGTCTATCCTAAACAAGGCTCTCCATCTCCGAGTAACAACTAGAACATAGTGCACTGGAACCTGGTTACTGTACTTGTACCTAGGTCTCGTTCCGTAGTTTTTACCCCCAACACTACACACCACTGGTAGACTATCCATTCCGTAATGCCTCAGGATGGGTCCTATCGACCGATCGCTTCTTTTAGTCAAGTTGTGCAATAAATTTCTATTATAATCAGTGAGTCATTAGCTATTCGCTGTACGGATCTAAACTTTAGCATTCTTCTGTAGAACCACAGCTCAAAAGCTCTTCTTGTCTGCGTTGTTCATCTAATTTTCATACTTCTGACAAAGGCCTTCAGAAAAAACTTATTATTACAGAGATTTATAGAAGATACAAATTCCTCAATTACAGTAATGTATGCATTTCATATCATCTCTGGCTATTGTCAGTTACTTTAGCGCCCACTTAAAAAAAAAAAAAAAACTCATGGCCCGTTTTTATTGTCCCATTTTTTAACCTAGCTCCCGTAGTATCACCTGGTTAAATTCGAGTACTGTTTTTTACTTTTATTTACGTCTTATAAACGCTCTTTAAGACACTATCCACTTCGTTCAACTGCTCTTCCAAGTCTTTTGCTAATTGATAAAATTGCAGCGTCACTGGCAATCCTCTAAGTTGTGGTTGCTTCTGCATTAGCTTTAATCATCTCTCCTAATTTCTCCTTGGTTTCCTTTACTGATTGCTCAATGCACATTTATGGTAGGCTACAACCCTATCTCCATCCCTTGTCAACCACTGCTTTCTTTTTACGTCCTTTGACCCGTACAGAAGCACTAATTTCTGTGCTAGATGTGAACAGCCTTTCGTTCCCTGTACTGTATTTTAGCCCCGCTACCTTCAGAATTTCGAAGAGTGTAATCCAGTTAACTTTGTCAAAATCCTTCTCCAAATCTTCAATTGCTACAAAAGTAGGCTAACCATTTTCTTCTTATCTCCTAAGAAAAGTCTTAGGGCCAATATTGTATGTTCCTACAACTAAACTGATCTTCCTTGTGGCCGGCTTCTACTAGTTTTCCCACTCATCTGTAAATAATTAGTGGCAGTATTAAAGTGATGGTTCTGTAGTATTTACACCTGCTAGTACCTGCCTCCCCATAATGGTACCATACATTAAATCAACCGTGAATTAACTTCTTACCTAATTCTTGTCAGCTGTCTTTGATTCTTGGATTCCTCAGCACGGCCTTCAGTACTCATAAAATATATTATATACATTATAAGGCCCTTCTTTCCGGTACACTGATCAAGAAACAATAAGAGCTGATCATCTTGAGGTTGAAACTCTTCTGTCATTGGTTGCTTACGAAAAACATTTGTTTCCGGAACGTATCTACCTCGAACAAAATAGTTTCTTCTGTTACCTAGACATGTTTCACTCACGTTTCACCATCATCAGTGGGTTGTTATTTTCCTCCCACTGCATGTGGTAAAAAGAAAGAAAATAAAGGCATACTGATGAAACTGAAACTTTAGCGAAACATGTCTGGATAGTGGAAAGAAACGAAAAATTTTTTTCCTCAAGGTGGACCCACTCAAAAAGAAATAAGTTCTGAATTCGGAGGAGTAAACTACAAGAATGGTGCGTCAATAAGTAGACAGCGTGTTGCTTACAAAGAACAGAAAAACTTAAAGTACAATGTAAGGAGAACTCTCTTGTCCTCAACCATCGCCCTCGTTTGTGGTTTAGGCCAGTTTTGCTCAGGAAATGTCAAACAACCGGAACTGCAAAGCAGCCATCAGAACGTTGTCGCTGCAAGGAAACTACCTCTTAACTTGCGTAGGAGACCTTTGTCAAGGTGCCGGGTACTCTAGAACTCCGTAGTCGAGGCTGTTTTCCCTATTGATTCCAAGAGCTTTCCCCGCTAAAACTGAGGTAATTATAGCTCCAGGGGGTTTTACGTCTAAAGTTCCCCAGCATAGCTCCCCCGCAGTGTCACCTTGAAATTCGCTTACTTTGCTGGTAATTTTGTCAGCCGCGTTGAAGTACACGTGTTGACAAACACCTCTCAGTAGCTGCTTGTCCTCAAACGGTACATCAGTAGCCTTTTGTAAGGCAAACTAATTAGTAACAGTCGGTAACAGAGCTTGTCAAATACGCTTTTTACTCCACAAAATGGACTGTCTAATCGTGATTTGGCTGATTGGTCCACAAACGAAGCCATGTTTTATATGCATCCCTTCTATATTTCTTATAAAAATTTGTGAAGGTGTTTGGTTTTCAAATACAGACGAATAAACACATCTTTTTCGAATCATTTATGATACATAACACCATTATTTTCCTTCTTCTGTCCATATTATCCTTACTCTCTCCTGAAAAATTAAGCAATCTTTAATATTTTACCATACACCACTTTCTTTAAGTTCTCCACAGATTAACATCCGTGATCTATCTACATAGCTCTTCTATGTTTATCCTATGTTAATTAGGCAGTACTAAAAAGATTTTTCCTAATAAGATGTTCGGAGATTTTTGTGTATGTATTATGTTAACGAACTACCCCAGAAAGCAACAAAAGCTCCTCCATTGTGTTGTAAGATCAGATGCGTCTTCTCTAACAGAAAGTTTACAGTAAGTTATATAAAGTTTACTGCGAAAGATTGCGTGACCTTAAATCTAAATATGTACGCTGTGTACGGTGCTATTAAACGTGAGCAATAATGAGCTTATAACAACGTTCTGGCAGTGTCTACTTTGCTTTTAGTGGTATCAATGGACGGTAATGCCTTTGTAGCGAGCGTGTCTAGGTAATGGAGCGCATCGCTGTGTCCCTAATGCGCCCACGAGTCGAGCGCACTTTCCGACAAACTTTGACATTTCCCACCCGCCGTGCGAGCTGTTGCAAGTAATTAGTCCTTGTCTGCGGTCGCACTGGCATTCTGTGAAGACACTGCTCGTTGACACCGGAATTCCGACGAAACACTGACATTTAACTCAGTGAAATTCAGCGCCTACGAGGTTTCAGTAGAATGGCTTATCAGCCACGAAAGGCAGTGAATTAAGGCTGGTCTCGTTTTTTATTCCAAACAAGTTCACGTCTTAGTTCAGAGTCCATAACGAAGCTTTGATCAGTAACGTATGACAGACAGTATGGTGTTTGCGATACGAACGACTGGTACAGCTGGTGAGTCACTTTCTGTTTAATCGTTCCACCTCTGTCCTCTCCTCCCTTTCTCACCACCGTTGTCGTCACCGAAAGACCGATGACACTACTACGCTAGGTACTGACTTATCAGGCATACGATACACTGACCAAAATGGGAAATATTTCACGAGCACACCTAGATGGTAAGCTACCAAACATATGCACCATGTGATCAAAAGTATCCGGACACCTGCCTCAAAATGACTCACAAGATCGTGATGCCCTCCGTCGGTAATGCTGGATTTCAATATGGTGTAGACCTAACCTTAACCATGACAGCTTCCACTCTTGCAGACATACGTTCAATCAGGTGCTGGAAGGTTTCTTGGGGAATGGAAGCCCATTCTTCCCGGAATGCTGCACTGAGGAGAGGTATCCACGTCGGTCGGTGAGGCCTGGCACCAAGTCGGAGTTCCAAAACATCCCAAAGATGCTCTACAGGATTCAGGTCAGGACTCTGCGCAGGCCAGTCCATTACAGGGATGTTACTGTCGTGTAACCACTCCGCCAAAGGCCGTGCATTATGAACAGATACTCGATCGTGTTGAAAGAAAATGTAGAAATGTGTGTGAATTCCTACAGGACCAAACTGCTGAGGTCATCGGTCCCTAAATTTACACACTACTTAAACTAACATATGCTAAGAACAACACACGCACCTAGGCCTGATGGAGGACTCGAACCTCCTGTGGGAGAGGACGCGCAATCCGTGACATTGCGCCTCTTACCGCGCGGCCACTCCGCGCGGCGTGTTCAAAGATGCAATCGCCATCCCCGAATTGCTCTTCAATAGTGTGAAGCAAGAAGGTGCTTAAAACATCAATGTAGGCCTTTTCTGTGATGGTGCCACGGAACACTGCAATGGGCGCAAGCCCCTCCATGAAAAACACACCTTAAAACCACCGCCTTCGAGTTTTACTGTTTGCACTACACAGGCTGGCAGATGATGTTCACCGGACATTCGCCATACCCACACCCTGCCATCGGATTGCCACACTGTGTAGCGTCATTCGTCATTCCACTGTTCAATCGTCCAATGTTTAAGCTTGTTACACCAAGCGAGGCGTCGTTTGGCATTTACCGATGCGATATGTGGCTGATGAGCAGCCGCTCGACCATGAAATCCAAGTTTTCCCATCTCCCACCTAACTGTCGTAATACTCTAAGTGGACACTGACGTAGTTTGCAATTCCTGCGTGATGGTCTGGACAGATATCTGCCTATTACACATAACGACCCTCTTCAACTGTCAACGGTGTCTGTCTGTCAACAGACGAGGTCGACCTGTACGCTTTTGTGCTGTACATGTACCTTCACGTTTCCACTTCACTATCACATCGGAAACAGTGGACCTACGGTCGTTTAGGAGTGTGGATATCTCGCGTACAGACGTGTGACAAGTGACACCCGATCACCTGACAACGTTCGAAGTCGTTGAGTTCCACGGAGCGCCCCATTCCACTCTTTAACGATGTCTAATGACTACTGAGGTCGCTCATATGGATTATCTGGTAGTAGGTTGCAGTAGAATGCACGTAATATGAAAAACTTATGTTTTTGGGGGTGTCCGGATACTTTCGATCACATAGTGTATTACACTCCAGTACATCCCATCTCTGTATGATACACTGCTTAAAATTTCATAATTATGCATGCTTACTTTCAGTACAGTTAAAAGCCATTCCTATAGATAAACTCTGTGAGTTAGCCTACTTAATAGCTACTGGTTATGTCTGAGCTTACTGCAACCTACCACGTGGAAATCTAAACTCAGTATTGCCAGCGGGGCACAAAGGGATTGTGCTGTTTTCCACACCGGAAAATGCTGCAACTTTTTGCAGTGACACATAACTATGTCTCAGAATGGACGAAAGGTGCAACGGTTATTCTCACTTGGGTTGGAGAACGACATGTAGGTGAACAATTGATCTTCACATCCCCAATTGCGTTTTTATAACTTTTGCCGGATTTCAGTGCAAGGTAAACCTTTAATTGTACGCACAAACGACATTTAATCTCAAATCGGATGCCGTTCGCTACATGTTAGTAGTATCAACCGTTAAAATGAGTTATTGTGATCCATTATTTTTGTTTAACCTGACATGCGCTATTGGGGCGGAACGGAATGAGGCAGAATGGATTAGTGTCCCCTCGGCCCAGTAATTTTTTGATGCAAGTAGATTTCTACC
Source organism: Schistocerca piceifrons (assembly GCF_021461385.2). Classification (NCBI taxonomy): domain Eukaryota; kingdom Metazoa; phylum Arthropoda; class Insecta; order Orthoptera; family Acrididae; genus Schistocerca; species Schistocerca piceifrons. The sequence continues at coordinate 598,903,200 of NC_060141.1, read as the reverse complement.
TGTTTATTCCTTTTTTCCCTTCCTTTAACAGAACACTGCAGAACACGAAGACGAGATAGTGGCACACTTGTAGTCAAGAAAGAGTAGCTTCTTTAGTTCAACAATGTGACATCTCGTTGTCAGAATCATTAGACAGTCAGCGATCAGAAAGAAATAGGTTAGATACATATGACAAAGAAACTTGTCTTGTTGGGCAGGCCTGGGTTATTGGATTTATTAATAGGCATCCCACGTTGTTTATTCGCAAGACAAACGTTGGGACTGAATAAAGTAAGGCAACAGTAATTTGTTATTAAGCAAAAAAAAATTGTTGTACATTTGTCAAAATGACGTTAAAATTTTCTTGTGTTGACCGTCTATTTGGGAAGGGTCCATATTCTTTAGCCTAAATTGTTCGTTAAACAACTTTATGTCGTAGTTGTAATAATTTAAACGTTTACGCAATAATTTTACAAAATATGCCTTATCCCATTCTGTCCCTTCGATGGGATAGAAAGGGAATTATGCAAGTATTCCTTTGGAAAAACGTAAAAAAACACATGACATACAATTTTAAGTGCTTTTTCAAGTGAAGGCGATTTTCTATACCTTTAGAAAGTGTTTTCTTCAGTTCCTTTATTTTACGAAAATTGTTAAACATTGGGTATTCCGTTCCGCCCCGAGTCCCCCTACATATAATTTTCGCCATCTGTCAGACTCTGAGAAATCAGTTCAAAGCGAGACTCACCGCTGAAGACAATTCTACTCCGGTCAATGGGATTCCAGGCCGAAGACATGTCTTGAGATGCCCCGGACAGCGGTGGATACTTGCCTCACTGTCGTTACCACGTGGCCTGACAACCAGGACTGATGGTCTGAGATGCCATTTCGATCCATAGAAGAGCTCTTTGGTGTCGTCCGCGGCGCCCTAACGGCACAGATTTACGTCGGTGATATTTTACGCACCGTTTTGTTGTCCTGTATGGCAAGCCCTCCTGGACTTACATTTCAGCAAAATAATGCCGGCCAGTACACGACGAAGGATTCTACTGCTTATCTTCGACTTTGCAAACCCTACCTTGATCAGCAAGGTCGCTGGATCTCTGCCCAGTTTGGATCGTTATGGGTAGAGCCCTCCGTCCATATTGGGATTCTGACGATCTAACACGCCAATCGGACAGAATTCGGTACGATACCCCCAGGAGGTCATCCTACGACTCTGGCAACCAATAACTGCTTGCGTAAGGGACAGAAGCAGACCAACACATCAATCACTTGCTCATTTGGCCGAGCTCTTCCTCTTGAATAATTTTCCTGATATTGTAATCATTTGTTTGTATATGTACATAGCATTTACTAATGTACGACTCGTTCGGGTAATTTCTTCGCGATACGTCGTTGTTCTGCCTTGGGCCAAATCCAGACACAGTGAGCACTAGATTCTGCCGACCACCTGGCGGAAATATGTCCAACAGAAGGAGTATGCTGCTCAAAGCAGACTGAATATGTTCTATGAACGAAACTGGTGCCAACACAAGTGAGCCATGGTGCAGAAGTCTTTGCCTCATTGCCTGTAGTTATCTTTGTTCTACATCGCTCGCTAGTTTCGCGGCTCTGATTACTGGAGGAACTCTGGTGCTGTTAGTCAAAAGGCCGAGCACGGTGGCGCTAAGGGAGAAAATGGACCAGCGCCTTTGAGGGATACAATGAGTGCAGGGGCTTCGAGTGTACGTGGCGCAGCCGTAGAGTGAACGCTCTTCGCTGCTGAGAGTACAATTGGAGCCGCTGAGCGGCTAGCAGTGAGCTATGCAGCGGTGTGCTGTGCCCTATGTGCACTACCGGTTGTATATGAGGGCTGTTCAGAAAATTCCGGAACATTCTTTATTTCGCATCAGTGGTGTTTTGGAGCGAAATACGGTTGGTATCCCTGCACACGCCTGGGTTTAATGTGTCACTGCCGGAAGTTTCATTGTTGTTCAGTGAGATATTGAATAGAACACTGTGTCGTACAGTTTGCGAATTCCGAGATGGCGTCTGCATTAAATTTTGCGTGAAACATATCGATGTTGGGCTCTGCCACGCGGACCAAAGTTCACAGTGTCTTCCTATCTGCACTCAGGGTGTGTTATCTCGGCTTAGTTCGAAGAGATGATCGTAGTTCTCGGCAAATGTAATTCCTGTTTGATATAATTTTTATTTTGGCTGAAGCTACAGTTATAGTAAATTTTTTAAATTATGCTGCCGCCATATGTCTGTAGTAACTTTTATTTTAGTGTTGTACAATTCGGATTTCGGCATTACGCCGTTTTCAAGCACAAAAACTGATTTATATGTCAAAGGACAACAGACTGGAATGAAATACAGCTCCCTGTCTGAAAAGCATATCTGGTAATATAGTATAATGACATATGATTATAAGACCACATGTACTTTTTTGACAAAGACTAATATTTCATACCAGTCTGATATATCTTGACATATAAACAAGTTTTTGAACTTGTAAAGGGCCTAAGGCCGAAATTTGGATTGCACAACAATGAAACGAAAATTATTACAGTCAAATGGCTGAAACGCCATTCAAAAAATAATTGCTGTTTGATATTTTAAACATAGCTGCACAACAGCAACGGTTTCACGTAATAAAATTATAAACAGCCGACCAGTTGCAATGGATAAAGAAATTCTTTACCTAGGTTTCGACAAATATAAATTTGTCTTCTTCAGAACGTAACAATTTTACATTAGTAAGGACTAATGTACCATCGCCATTTTTACAATTGTCGGCATAGATCCATGTGTCAAAAATAAAATATAGCCCTATAATTAGGGTTTGTCGCGTAAATACAAATTAGCTCATGGATCTTGCAGTTTGCTTCCTACTGAAGGTCATCGCTTCAGATGCAGCTTGTGGAACAAGTTTTTGCCGATAATGGGTAGAATGTGGCTTCTAAGTGTGCTGATGATATAATTACTGTACTAACGGTGAATGATGCAGTGAGAATTTATTATCATCATCGTAAACCTATTGACAATCGGCATCGTGGTTACTAGATAGTTTTTCAATTCAATTCAATTCATTTCTGCGAATTTTAGACCTGTTATCTGGATGCTCTTAATAGGACGTGAATATTTCTTCATCGTGGCGACATAAAACGTTTCATATTATGGATGTATTGTAAATCATGTTAACGGCAACCCTTGGTAATGTTAATGTAGAAATAGAACACAACGTTTGAAAAATAAGAATCATTTAAAAAATAAAGGGAATTAGCTCAAGTGCCAAGTGAATAAAAAATGGTTCAAATGGCTCTGAGCACTATGGAACTTTACTTCTAAGGTCATCAGTCCTCTAGAACTTAGAACTAATTAAACTCAACTGACCTAAGGACATCGCACACATCCATGCCCGAGGCAGGATTCGTGCGGTTCCATACTAGCGCCTAGAGCCGCTCGGCCACCCCGGCCGGCCCCAAGTGAATAACTTAAATCTTTCTAGGCATACATTTTTTTTCAGTTAAGTGATTCTTCGGGTTTTCGCGAAGTAAACCGGCGGGAAGGCTATTGGTTTTAACGAGGGTAGTATAGTACGCGAAGTGATATAGGTGTCTCTTAACAATATTTAAATTTGGTAGTTGTTAGTGTTGTTCAGTGTGGTTAATCAACCCGGTTTACTGTGAGTAGTAAATTTTTTGTCATCTGTCAGTTATTGTTGGTTTATTTACAATTTGTAGTGCAAATGTTTATTAAAGTACTGGCAAAGCACAAAACTGGTCGTTATACTGAATTCTAGCTTCATTTTCTTATTAATTAATGAACATTATAGGTGAATGAATTTCTTTGTTTGAAATGAAGTAAGCAACATTTAATTATACAAAGTTCTGATGGTTTTAAGTATTAGAAGAGTATATTCTCATTCTAGTTTCCTGTTACTCTAAGCGCTCAACAGCTTTTATGTCGCGGGAGCTAATGCTATGTGCTGAAAGTTGTGCTATTAAATTGATGGAAGGCCCAATTAGCTGGTATGGAGCTGGCATGTAGGAGGGTCGTTCAACAATTTAGGTTGAAAAAATGCAGAATTTGTTGTGGCTCATCGTGGAATATTCCCTCTACAGCCACTATTGCTTCATGAAATTCCGGTAATTGACGGCACTGCACGTAGGCTTAAAAATTGAGTCTGTAAGCACACAGTTGTCATTGAGTTTCTTCTGGCGGAAAACTAGAGTACCGCAAATATTTAGAGACGCAAGATTGTATACGGAGACCTAGCAGTGAACAAAAGCACAGTGAGTCCTGAGTAAGGTGTCTGTTATCATAGCAACAAGGTCACGCAAACCTGTCCTCTTTTCCGTGTGCCGACCAGCTGCAGACAGCTGCGACTCCTGCAATGTCCGGATGCGCGGACAGTGATCCGAGGTGATCGACGGATCACAATCAAACACCTCGCTGTTCAGCTAGACGCCTCTGCTGTCTGACACACTAGTCCATCAGTTGGGGTACTCAAAGGTCTGTAGTCTCACGATTCCACGCCACTTAACGGAAGACCATAAAAAGCACAATTGCTTGTTCGTTAGGAGGCTCGTCGTATCAACTTTTTGTCGAACATCGTCACAGGCACTTAAATATGGGTTCATCACTCCGAACAGAAACATAACGGCAATCCACAGAGTGGGTCACACCACCCCTCCACTGTAGAGAAAGTTCAAAGTCGCACCCTCAGCCATTGAAGTCATGGCGGTGGTCTTCTAAGGATCTAAAGGGGATATCCTGTTTGATGTTCTTCCTCGTGGTGTCACTATGAAGTGTACTGTGCTATCCTTAGGAAACTGAAGAAACGACTTCAGCGTGTTCGTCGCCAATATATGCGAACGAACTTCTTCTCCATGATAAACCAAGGCTTCACACAAGTCTGCGCACCCGAGTGGAGCCATAAAACCTCATTGGACTGTTCTGCCTTATCCACCCTACAGCGCAGATCGCGCACCTTCAGATTTCCATCTGTTTGGCCCAATGAAAGATCCACTCTGCAGTAAGCCGTACGTTGATGATGGGAAGCTTACTGATACAGGAGAACGTCTACTCCGACGTCAACCAGTAGAGTGGTACCACGCTGGCATACAGATCCACCCAGAAAGGTGGCATAAGGCCGTCGCATTCAGCTGAGATTATATTGAAAAATAGGGTTCTATCGCCAAAAAAGTGAGAAATAATATGGTGTACTGGAATCTTGAATGAAACTAACCTACTTTTAGGAAGAAGTGTGTTGCCTTACTTATTGAATGCCCCTCCTATAAGTGAGGTGAGGTGAGCGGGGGGCCCCATCAAGCGTTAATGCTGCCTTGTAAATCACCTCATTTTGGATACGAGCCACTTTACTTCCATCAAATAAATTGTCCTAATTTTGAGGTTTCACTGCTTATCTTGATTTTATTGTTTTAAATTTTGTAGTGTCTTGATGTCTTTTTTCCTTTTTGTAAAGTTTTACGTACAGAATATTGAAGTTACGATAGCTTACAGTGTTTCGATTCATTGCAAGGTTTTAGTTAAAATTAAAAAGCCTAATTAAATTGTCATACTTTCGTAATGAAAGTGAATGATTGCACTGCCTACATTACAAGAGACTTCAGGAAGTTTTAGTGCTGAAACTCATGGTGTTCAGTGTTTAGTACAATCAATAAGTTCTGTTTTTTGAAATAGTGAAGATTTTTGTCCCAGCTCCTCTCCTATCCCACAACCCTGTATGGTCAAAACTGATTGAAACGTGTGTTGAAGAGTTTGTTAAAAAATATGTTGAAGATACGGGACCAACAACACACATGTAATAATAGAACATTAGTAGTTCCTGTCAACCCTTAATATTATTCTAGACAGCCGTACCTCTCCATTCGGCGTTATTGTTTCAGGAACTACTGGTTATGACACCCGGTCTGGTTTGGTAGTTAAATACAAGCTGAAAGCTCGCCTGTATGTTGCAGGACCGTTAAACTCGTGAAGACAAAAGCACCAAATGGCATATTTAAGCAGGACAAAGCAAGACGCTACACTACAGTTCACACCACAAATGTCTTGCGGGAAGTACGGATTTCTGACTGGCCTGCCCAGTTTCTTGATTTGTCACACATAGAACATTTCTGGATTGTGATTGGAAGACGAATACTTCCAAAACAGCCACCAGCCAGCATCCCCATGAACTGACACAGGATGTGTTCGGAGTATCTAAGTAAATGGATTAAATTAGATTAGATTCAGTTTTCGTTCCATACATCCAGGAAATGAGATGATTCTCGTAGATGTGGAACATGTTAGAAAGTATAACACAGAAAACACAAAACACTTGAATATAATACCTGCTACCCTGATGATTTGTCAGGACACTGTGAAAATTGGTGAAAAATTACAGTAAAGTGGAACTGCTAATATTTACATAATTAATACACTGTTAAAATGAAATACTGTTATGCACTTTTAATAAATTTATCCTACACAAAATACCGTATCTTGACTGTTGTGACCAAGTGCTGTCAAAACTGAACCTAACTGACATTTTTACTTAATCTCGTCTAACAGTCCCTGTTAAGATATTCGTCTACAAAGTAGAAGGAGTTGCCCATCAAAAAGTCTCCCACCGTCTGCTTAAACGGTGCTATATGTGAAACCAAGTTTATAGTCGTTGCTGGCAATTTATTAAAAATGTGTGTTCCTGAATATTGCACTCCTTTTAAGACCAAGGTAAGTGATTTTAGGTATTTATGTGGACTGTTGTTGCAACAAAAAAAAAAAAAAAAAAAAAAAAAAAAATGTTCAAATGGCTCTGAGCACTATGGGACTTAACTACTGAGGCCATCAGTCTCCTAGAACTTAGAACTAGTTAAACCTAACTAACCTAAGGACATCACACACATCCATGCGCCAGGAAGGATTCGAACCTGCGACTGTAGCGGTCGCGCGGTTCCAGACTGTAGCGCCTAGAACCGCTTGGACACTCCGGCCGGCCTGTTGTTATTCCTAATATTGATAGTAGTATGTATTGAGCTATTGGTTGGAAACAGAGGTATACTGTATTCCTCACAACAAATTTCATTAAGGAATAAATATACTGAAAGGGAGTGGTTAGAATACCGAGTTCCTTAAACAAATTTCTACACGATGTTGCTGAATTTACACCACAAATTATTCTTATTACACGCTTTTGCTCGCAAAAAACCTTGGCTCGTTTTGATGGATTATCCCAGGACATGATCCCGTATTACATAATAGACTGAAAATACGCCAAGTTCAAATGTGTGTGAATTCCTAAGGGACCAAACTGCTGATGACATCGGTCCCTAGACTTACCCACTACTTGAAATAACTTATGCTAAGAACAACATACACACCCATGCCCGGTAAACAAAGTGAGCAAGGTTTTTTTTAATATTTATATCTCCTACATCTGAGATCATTCTCACTACAAATACAGACTTGTTTAGGCGCTTCACCAATTCTATGGTATGCCCTTTCGAACTGAATTTATTATCGAATTGTAATCCCAGAAATTAACACTGTGAACGTCTTCAATCTGCATGTCTTCATGTGTTATGCACACACTGGAAGGAAGTCTCTTACAGGTTCTGAACTGCATATAGTGGGCCTTTTCAAAGTTTAATGGCAGTAAATTAGCTTTAAACCCACTTATTACTGTCAGAGGAAATTTGATTATCAGCTATTTCTATAACTGTACTTGACTTGCTGCCTCTTGCAATGATTGTACCATCTGCAAACAAAACACGTAGCATCTGGCAATGTAACGTACGAGAGGCCAATAATGTACACAAAATGGAACCAACATGACGCTCAGAATTTGTTCTCCGACGCCACAACGAACAGAAAAATGTATTCGTGTTAGTCGCACCTCATTCTGGTACTGATGACGGATATGAAAGTTTAATCATTTAACATCCATTATGTGATGAATTATCCTATAAAGTGTGATGAATGTGGGACTGGTACTTCGTGGTGTAACACTTGGTATTTCCGTCAGTGTTTTATGGATTAAGACATGCATTTATAATATCAACCCCGGAAAACATCACGATGCTGAAGAATCACATGCTGACAGGAAGGAACCGCACACGCAATGGGCGTTTCCAATCCAAGGACAATGACTCACCTGCTGCCGCCCACATGTGTGATTCACTCTGACACGTCAAGAGCAGGAAGCCCTCTTGCAAACACTAAAGCCTACCTGTGCGGTACGCTGACGAAAACTTATGGAAACCGGAGCGCTGATTCTCAACGGTCGACAATGGGAACGTGCAGAGCCTATTGCATAAACTGGATATTTGTGGTACGGTCTTACGAGACCAAACTGCTGAGGTCATCGGCCCCTAAGCCTGCACACTACTTAATCTAATTTAAACTAATTACTTTTGAATACATTATGGGAGTGACAGTTATCAATGTGTTACAAATATTTACTATCAAAAACAGTCTTGATCACAATTTATTTATTATGGTGACCTGTTCCCACTATTTGGTCTGAAGATGACCGCAGTAGTGGTCGAAACCGGTCGCCATAATAAATAAATTGTGGTCATGACTGTTTTTGTATAGTAAATAATTTAAACTAATTTACGCTATAGACAACACACACACCCATGCCCGAGGGAGGGCTCGAACCTAGGACGGTGCGCCGGCCGAAGTGGCCGTGCGGTTCTAGGCGCTACAGTCTGGAGCCGAGCGACCGCTACGGTCGCAGGTTCGAATCCTGCCTCGGGCATGGATGTGTGTGATGTCCTTAGGTTAGTTAGGTTTAAGTAGTTCTAAGTTCTAGGGGACTGTTGACCTCAGCAGTTAAGTCCCAAAGTGCTCAGAGCCATTTGAACCATTTTTTTAGGACGGGGTGCGCCGCACGGACCGTGACAAGGCGCCCTAGACCGCGCGGCTTGTTTTTACTTCCTATCTCGACCGTGTTATTTTGACTTAATGTCTGCTGTATCACAGAAGCGACGACCTGGCCAGCTCGAAACATTGTACCTGGGGAGGATTATATTTGCAATCCACTCGAGGAAGTGTATGCTTAGCATTATGTCATACCATCTGTATACCTACCGTACAGCTCTTCGCACCGCAGAGCATGATGTATGTTTGCATTATTCTAGAATACCTTTTCCATTTCCCCGTAATTATTTTCCGTTCAAGGGTACACATCGTAAGTAAGGATAAGTTACCACATGTGGCGTGATTTATTGATTTGTTTTCGCTTAACTCATGTGCGTGATATGTTGAGATGGGGTGACACTTTCCTCCACTCACCTTTGCCAATTAAGTAGGAATTTCAAGAGATCAGGCTTCCCATTAATTTCTGCAGGGCAAGAAACCTGTCACGAGTTACTTCGCTCTGCTTTTGAGGACACAGATATTCCAGAAGTGGTGTCATCATCATAACCTTAGAAGCTAACCTCTTCGAAGGTAAGTTAGGCACCCTACGTAAGAGTCGCTGTCTGGTATTTGACTTCCGCACAACAATAATCACACAATCGCTTGTAATAAATATCTCGACAAAAAAGCAACGGGACTGCTCGCATCAGTAAAGACGTAATTTTTGTGTCGTTGTGACGCACCATTGTTTTCCTGTTTGAACTGCGTACTCTCACTGCAACTAGTTTAATCTCAATCGATCGACTAAGTCGTAATGGACGAACGATTTAAAGATGTGATTTTTTTCCGCACAATATCTTACCCTAAGGGGCACAATGACTGTTAGCCATTTAGGTCAAGTATCGTGGTACTTACGTCCTAATGCGATATTTAGTCCACGGAGCGAAGTGGATGTCAGCTCACATCGATTTCGTGACTACTTTTGCAAGACATCTCAGGTGAATGATTCGCCAAGCACATCAATATTTTTTTAAAAACATAACCGCCATTTTACTGTACAACAGGTCTTATTCCATAATCGATATTTCGGCCTTGGCCATTTTCATGTGCTATAATTACAAATAGACGACAAAATCACACGTTTAAATTTCGCTTCACAGTGTAGCGAAAGTTAAACCTGTGATTTGGTCATGTCCTTTATTCCACAATCACATCAAGCCAATACGTCATGTTAATTGCCAGTAAATTATCCTATTACACAAATGTTCTAGCATTTACTGTTGAAAATATTTTGTTATATAACAGAACATACTTACTCTGAGGGATATTTGTGTTCTACTAAAGTCTAGTGATGTTTAATACGTAACTGTAACACTTCAACATGGCCTAAGGCCGAAATGTAGACTAAGGAATAAAAAGTGATGTACAATCAAATGGCAGTTATACCCTTCAAAATGTTTTGGATGACAATGGATCCATACTAAAGTAAATTCACGTCGATATTCATCAGTCAGCGTTGGCTGTAGTATGCAGAACCCAGCGCAGTTGGCCCTGGTACGTTTTGAGTGTGTGTGTCATTATTGATCACAACTACAAAGATCAGTCTTTTGGAGAGTCCTGATATTCTATTCCTGTTTCGCCGAAGTATAAATGAGGAGGACAGCGGCGCACTATTTAGAGTGAACGCTCTTAATCTGCCAGAAAATATTATTGATGAACATGTTCAGTTGGAAGGGAGCAGGATGGAATCTAAAAAAGTTCCATCAAATTGCTGAGTGAATAGCAAGTCGAGGTACAGTCAATATGTTTAAACTTACCAAAGTAAGGCTGCAAGTAATTTCAAGTACAGAAATGTTGTCGAAATACATGGAAATCTCCCGACACGCCAATTAAAGTTCTCTATTTAGAGTGTGTGAACTAGGCCTACCGTGCCTAGCACCAAACCCTGCGGAAACACGGGCACAGGACTTCGGCTCGTGCTACTTTTTTCACATTAAACAATTTTTCCTATCGGTTTGCCTGGAACAAAAATAAACGGTGTCTAAGGATTTCTGTATTTCGAGAAATACTGCTCCAGTTCTATGGCAAGGGGTTGGTACGTTGGGTGAGAAACTGTTGATTGGCATTAAACTCAATCTTCCTTTCTTTTTATACGTATGGCTGTCAGGATGTGTAGCTGCCTGCAGGGAACTTATCAAATAAGTTCCATTTCCTTACAGCCAGTCCACATCTGGAATAATGATTCAGTTGTGAGTAGATGGTTCTGCGCTTAAGGACAAGTCCCACAGAATATACACGACTCGTGTTGGAGCAACTTGGATATAAACCGGTCAATCAGAACAATATGACCACCGACCTAACAGCCGGTAAGTCCACCTTTGGCACGGCTAACAGCGGCGACGAGTCATCAAATGGAAGCAATGAAGCCTTGGCAGATATCTGGAGGAACAGGTACCGCATCTGCACACACACACACACACACACACACACACACACACACACAAGTCACGAAATTCCAGTACATTCCGGGTAGTTGGGGAAGATCTTTGACGCCAAGTTCAACCACATCCCAGATTTGTTCGATCGTATTCAGATTTGGCGAGTTGGGGGACCAGCACGTCAATAGTAACTCGCCAATGTGTTCATCGAACCATTCCATCCAATTCTTGGCCTTGTGACATGGTGCATTATCTTGCTGAAAAGTGCCACTGCCGTGGGAAAACACGATCGTCATGAAGGACTGTACGTGGTCTGCAAACAGCGTACGATACCCTCTGGCCGTCATGGTGCCTTGTACGAGCTCCACATGACTCATAGATGCCCACATGAATGTTCCCCAGAGCGTAATGGAGCCGCCGCCAGCTTCTCTACGTCCTGCAGTACAGGTGTCAAGGAGCTGTTTCCCTAAAAAACGACGATTCGAGCCCTTCCATCGGCATGATGAAGTAGGTATCAACACCCTGCCACTCCGCCAACGTCCGGTGCCGATGGTGCGAACACATTTCAGTAGTTGTTATCGATGTCCCTGTGTTAACATTGGCACATGCATGGGTCGTCGGCTGCGGAGGCCCTTCGTTAGAATTGTTCGGTGCTCTGTGTGTTCAGACAGACTTGTACTCTCACCAGCATTGATGTCTGATGTTAGTTCCGCCACAGTTCCCACCTGCACTGTTTTACCAGTCTGCCCAGTCTACGACGTCCGACATCTGTAATGAGGAGTGGCCATCCCACGAAGTCTGGACGTTGTTTTACCTTGGGTTCGCCACGTGTTGAAGAGACTGGTCACAGCACTCCTTGAACGCCCGAAATGCTCATGCCAAGCCTCTGGGCCATCACAACCCGCCCTCGGTCAAACTGAAAAAGATAGCGCGCCTTCCCTATTCCACAATTGGGCAGCACGCTTATTGGTACTACATGCACCGTGCGTGTGTCTGACCAGCAGTCATTCCTCGTCAAGAGACGCTGCTATCACCTGGAGGGGTTACAACAATCGTAGGTCGGTGGTCATAATTTTCTGATTGATCAGTGTGTATTATGTATAATTGGGGTGAAAAGACTGGGAAGGGAAATGGATGGGGAAAATAGACAGCGACAAACTGATCAATCACTTCCAGCCGTGCAGGGAAAGAAATGGATTGGAAATGTGATCTCTTTAGAAGATGCAGATTATGATTCTAATCGAGAAGAAGAGAAACACATGGCATATCTTGACGAAAACATGGGACTGTTTGACAGGAGAATTACTGAGACATCAAGATATAGTTAATTTGGTAATAGAAACAAGTTTTGGGAAATGTTGGCAAAGGCTGACAGTTGACACCGTGTATTGATACTGACTATTAACTATATTTTAGGAGTTTTAAGTTTTGGTCTAATAATAGCATTAGCTGAATCGATGTTTTAAATAATGAAATATATTTATAACAAACTAGAAGCCTTCATTCTCAAAATATCCAAAATGATCGCAACCTCTTTTAGGAAATGTTAATCTGAAAAGTGCTGAGCTGCACCGTGGATCAGAGACCACATTAAACGGTAGGCCCTGTCTACAACCAGCCGGGTAAGTCGCTTCAGAGGACGAAGGAAGGTAACAGCACAGGACAATGCCTAGCTGGGCACTGAGGTGTTCAAAGAAACCTTCGAGTTGATGACAGCTTTTCTTCTGTGTTCTTTCTTTTACATTGACGGAATTGTTCACAAATTGTTCGTTCCTCCTGGTCAGAGGGTCGATGGTTTTCTATCCCGATGTTGAGGAAGGACATGGGGAGAAAAGATCTAGGAAAGTGGGGTATGAACGATTGGGTACGTTACCATGTCAGTGCACATGGCATATCTCCCACATTATTCAGCTGGTTTTTGAATAGAAGCGAGATGGTAGTTGTTCCACACCTGCTGTACTTACTAGTCTAAGCGACTTTTAACTCCGCCTTCCCCCAAGGTAAAAATCAAGTTAAAGGGGCGAAATATTGATACAGTTGGGGAAATTCTAGAGGACTCGCGAGGGGTGCTAAACATTCTATCAAAGAAAGTCTTTCAGGACGCATGTCAGAAGTGGCGGGAACGGTTTATTACCGTCTGAGGGGATTATTTTGAAGGTGACGCTGCTGAATAAGATCTAAAGATTGACTAATATATTTTGGAAACTTTTAGATACAACACCATGCACTGTGCAGTATGGGATGTACGGCATGTGCTAACGCTCAAGCCGCCGCATCAACGATTTTTGTCTTCGCCGTAGATGGGCGTAGACGAAGCGTCGAAAGTCCATGGACATCGTATGTTTAGCAGCTCGACCGAAAGCAGCGGTAACTACGCCACGTGAGTGCTGTCTACGCAAATCGGCCGCCTGGAGGGCTGCAGGTATGGCCATATAACAGGTCGCCGGGCAGTTGGGCGTCAGTTCTCTATGGACATCTACAGCAAGCAGCTCGTCACCCGCTGCCGAACGCCGCCATCTGACGGCCACTGCTGCTGCATTCTGATTACGTCGCTCCGCTCCGCTGGAATTGCTGAATCCGTTGTCTCGCCCAGCACTGGGATTACGTCGCCAGCGCACCACTACTGGTGACAGACTCGGGAACATTTCCTCTGGATATGCAATGAATTACGGAGCTTTGAATTCTCGCCCGATACGGTCGGCGTGTCCAGCGGTTGCTTGTCGCTGGTCGCCCACAGGTCGCCCACAGGTCGCACGAATGGCAGCGGTCTATCCACACTCGAGCTGCAGGAGGCCTCGGTCACAGACACGCCAATCAGCGGAGAGTAACCGAGGAAGGAGAGAACACGGGAGCAACCGGGCTGGGTGCGAGCATGGCGGACAGAGCTGGAAGTTTGCGCGGCCAGCAGTGGGTCAGCTTGGTCGAGGTTGGGCCTGAGCTGGCAGCAGACGGAACTGTGGGAGGACTGTGACTCTTTCTTGGTTCCAGAGAGGGCTCTGCTGAAGGCGAAAGAGTGAATAAGACCTGTGGGTTGCGTTCCCAAGAGGCAGTGCACAAGAAGAGTGCCGTGTCTCTGGTACTCGACGAAAACAGCCGCGCGGGGTAGCCACGCGGTCTGATGCATCTTGTCACGGTCTGCGCGGCTCTCCCCGTCGGAGGTTCGAGTCCTCCCTCGGGCATGGGTGAGTATGTTGTCCACAGCTTTAGTTAGTTTAAGTTAGATTAAGTAGTGTGTAAGCTTAGGGACCGATGACCTAACAAGGGAACCTCCCCATCGCACCCCCCTCAGATTTAGTTATAAGTTGGCACAGTGGATAGGCCTTGAAAAACTGAACACAGATCAATTGAGAAAACAGAAAGAAGTTGTGAGGAACTGTGAAAAGCAAAATATACAAACTGAGTAGTTCAAAGGAAGATAAGCAACATTAAGGACGATGGGAACGCAGGAGCGCCGTGGTCTCGTGGTAGCGTGAGCAGCTGCGGAACGAATGGTCCTTGGTTCAAATCTTCCATCGAGTGAAAAGTTTAATTTTTTATTTTCAGTTTATGTGACAAACTCTTATGTTTTCATCACTTTTTTGGGAGTGATTATCACATCCACAAGAAAACCTAAATCGGGCAAGGTAGAAGAATCTTTTTACCCATTCGCCAAGTGTACAAGTTAGGTGGGTCGACAACATATTCCTGTCACGTGACGCACATGCCGTCACCAGTGTCGTATAGAATGTATCAGACGTGTTTTCCTGTGGAGGAATCGGTTGACCTATGACCTTGCGATCAAATGTTTTCTGTTCCCATTGGAGAGGCACGTCCTTTCGTCTACTAATCGCACGGTTTTGCGATGTGGTCGCAAAACACAGACACTAAACTTATTACAGTGAACAGAGATGTCAATGAACGAACGGACAGATAATAACAATGCAAAAATAAAGAAAGTACAATTTTCAGTCGAGGGAAGACTTGAACCAAAGACCTCTCGTTCAGCAGCCGCTCACGCTACCACGGGACCACGGCGCTCCTAAATTCACATAGTCCATTATGTTGCTTATGTGGCCCATGGACTACTCAGTTTTATATTTTGCTTATTTTTTCATAGTTCCACACAACTTCTTCCTGTTTTCTCAATTGATCTGTGTTCAGTATATCAAGGCCTATCCACTGTACCAACTTATAACTAAATCTGAGGGGGGTGCGATGGGGAGGTTCCCTTGTAAGTAGTTTGGTCTCATAAGATCTTACCACAAATTTACAAAATTTTCAGGTTAACAGCGCATACACCCAAGCTGCTGACAAAAATAATATACAGAAGAATGGAAACGATATGATCATCAGTTTCGCTATAGCAAAAGGTACAGGCACCAGAGAGACAGAGTTCTGACTTCGCGCTTAATTACAGAAGCGAGACTGAAGGAAAGTCAAGATAGGAAGAACTTACAGGGAAAGACAGATGATATACAATAGGCCCAAGAACCAAAAAGGAAGAATAAGACTGAAGTGATCAGATTATAAAGGGTGAAAGACAGGCATGTAGTTTCTCACCCTACTATAAGTACTATACATGGAAAAAACACTGACGAAAATGAAGGAAATGTTCAACAGTGGGATTAAAATTCATGGTAGAATCAGTAAGATTCGCTGATGACATTGATGTCCTCAGTGAAAGTGAAGAAGTATAACACGGTTTGTTAAATGGAATTAAGAGAAATGACTGGAGATTATGGATTGCGAGCAAAGCGGAAAAAGACGAAGGAAATAAGAAGTAGCAGAAATGAAATCAGCGAGAAACTTATCATCAAAATTGGTGGTAACCAAGGCGACGAAGACCGTGGAAGCAAAATAACCCATGACGGAGGAAGCAAGAACGACATGACATGCAGTCTAGCTCAGGCAAGTAGGGTACTCGTGTGACAAGAGAAGTCTGCTGGTGTCAAATACAGGCTTTAATTTGTGGAAGAAATTTCAGAGAATGTACGTTTATAGGACAGAACTGTATGATGCTAAGAATAATGAAAATGAGATGCACTGATAGGGTAAAGAATGAGAAGTTTGTGCGCCGAATCGGCAAAGAGAGGAAAGTGTTTAAACTCAGAAGATTGTCCCTGGCGCCACTCTGTAGCAATTTTGATCCTGTGGTGTGTGGCATTGTCCTGCTGGAACTACCCAAGTCCGTCGGAACGCACAATGGACATGAATGAATGCAGGCGATCACCCAGGACGTTTACGTACGTGTTACGTGTCAGATTCGTACCTCGACGTATCAGAGGTCCCATGTGACTCAAACTGCATACGCTCCACACAGTTACAGAGCCTCCACCAGCTTGAACAGTTCCCTGCTGACATGCAGGGTCCATGGATTTATGAGGTTGTCTCCATACCCGTACACGTTCGTCTGCTCGATACAATTTGAAACGAGACACGTCCGACCAGGCAACATGTTTCCAGTCATCAACAGTCCAATGTCAGTGTTGACGAGCCTACGCGAGACGTAAAGCTTTGTGTCGTGCAGTCATGAAGGGTACACGAGTGGGTGTTTGGCTCCGATGGCCTATGTCGATGACGTTTCGTTGAATGGTTCGCACGCTGACACTTGTTGATGGTCCAGCATTTTAATCTGCAGAAATCTGCGGAAGGGTTGCACTTCTGACACGTTGAACAATTCTCTTCAGCCGTCGTTGGTCCCGTTCTTGCAGGATCTTTTTCCGTCCGCAGCGATGTCGGAGATTTGAGGTTTTGCCGGAGTCCTGATATTCATGGTACACTCTTGAAATGGTCGTACGAGAAAATAGCCACTTGATCGCTACCTCGGAGATGTGTCCTATCGCTCGTGCGTCGACAACAACACCACGTTCAAGTCCAAGTAAATCTTGATAACCTCCCATTGTAGCAGCAGTACCCCATTTAACAACTACGCCGGGCACTTGTTATCTTATACAGGCGTTGTCCACCGCAGTGCCCTATTCAGCAGGTTTAAATCTCTGTATTTGGATACACATGCCTATTACAGTTTCCTTGGCGGTTCAGTGTTATTTTATTTAATCGTATGACTAGGGCCCCCCGTCGGGCAGACCGTTTCCCGGATGCCGATCTTTCAATTTGACGCCACTTCGGCGACCTGCAGTCAATGAGGATGATAGGATGATGATGATGAGGATAGCACAACAACTAGTACCTGGGCGGAGAAAATTCCCCGACCCAGCCAGGATCGAACGCGGGACCAGACGACTGACAGTCCGGCACGCTGACCATTCAGCTACCGGGGGCGGACATAGAGTGTACATGCAGCAAATCACTGAGGTCCTGGGATACAAATGAGAGAGACAACAGACAGAGAGAGAGAGAGAGAGAGAGAGAGAGAGAGAGAGAGATGCGTGTATGTGACAGCGGCGGCCGCCGTTTTATGCCTTTAGCTCCACCGGAAATCTAGGATCGCTGCATACATTCGGCACATCTGGATGCCGCGGCTCGCGGAAGTCTGCCATTCGCGTCATCCAAGGCCCGGCGCAGACAGTAATCCGCAGCTCGCCAGTAACTGCTGCCCAGCATCCACAGCATCGCCAGCGGCAGTGCATCCGCGGCAGGCCGGTTCCCCTCCGCCCCAGTAGCAGTAACCAGTACCCCACGCGTTATTTACGGCCGGTTGGGAAGTCCACAATTTTTGCGACCCACTATATCACACAGATCTCTCTCCCCTACCCCTTCCTACAACGCTTTTTAACCCGAGATCCCTC
Organism: Schistocerca piceifrons; assembly: GCF_021461385.2. Lineage (NCBI taxonomy): Eukaryota > Metazoa > Arthropoda > Insecta > Orthoptera > Acrididae > Schistocerca > Schistocerca piceifrons. Next base: position 598,885,199 of record NC_060141.1, on the reverse strand, counting down.
TGGTTTCCAGTTTTGGGCAACGGCCTCCTGTGCGGTAGACCCCGCCTGACCTTCAAGCTCGGACGGAGCAATTTATGAGAGGAAGTGGGAGATAAATATTTTACCATCTAACCCGATGTATCATTATTTTTAGTCGGGGCACACGGCGTATACGGGGAGGAGCTGCACTTTTTTCTTTTTTTTGCGGCCGAGTTGGCCGGTGGTGGACTGGCGCTACGACGCGGACCTCGCTCTCTCGCGGCGTCCTCGTTTTATGAGCGCTGCGCCGCGCTGTGCTGTGCTGCCCTGCCCTGCGTGCTCTGCATTAAGAGCCGCGCGGCGCCAGTCGCCACGTCGCGGGATAAAACACGGCGCACAGTGGCAGCCATCCGAACACCGAGTCATAGATCTACTGATACAGAAACCCAGTAAAAGGCCGGCACCTCCCCACTCTTGTGACGTCCAGAAGGTTGTCCGGTATCATTTTCTTAAGTCAGTACTGCACTGCTGTAGCCAGTCCTCTGCCTTGCCGTTTGTATAAATGGCCTAGCTGACAGAATGAAGTATGATAGTAATTTTTTGTACTAAGGCTGTCAAAAACCATTTCCTCATTTAAGAGCTTTAGGAGTCTGTTGAGATGAAATAAATACACTACTCGCCATTAAAATTGCTACACCTAGAAGAAATGCAGATGATAAACGGATATTCTTCGGCCAAATATATTATACTAGAACTGACATGTGATTCCATTTTCACGCATTTTGGGTAAATAGATCCTGAGAAATCAGTACCGAGAACAAACGCCTCTGGCCGTAATAACGGCCTTGATACGCCTGGGCATTGAGTCAAACAGAGCTTGGATGGCGTGTACAGGTACAGCTGCCCATGCAGCTTCAGCACGATACCACAGTTAATCAAAAGTAGTAACTGGCGTATCGTGACGAGCCAGTAGCTCGGCCACCATTGACCACACGTTTTCAATTGGTGAGACATCTGGAGAATGTGCTGGCCAGGGAAGCAGTCTACCATTTTCTGTATCCAGAAACGCCCGTACAGGGCCTGCAACATGCGGTCGTGCATTATCCTGCTGAAATGTAGGGTTTCACAGGGATCGAATGAAGGGTAAAGCCACGGGCCGTAACACATCGTGACCGAGACGTGTAACCAATGGGACCCCATACCATCACTCCGGGTGATACGCCAGTGTGGCGATGACGAATACACGCTTCCAATGTGCGTTCACTGCGATGTCGCTACAGGGATGCGACCATCATGATGCTGTAAACAGAATCTGGATTCATCCGAAAAAATGACGTTTTGCCATTCGTGCACCCAGGTTCGTCGTTGAGTAAACCATCACAGGCGCTCCTGCTTGCGATGCAGCGTCAATGGTAACCGCAGCCATGGTCTCCGAGCTGATAGTCCATGCTGCTGCAAACTTTGTCGAACTGTTCGTGCAGATGGTTGTTGTTTTGCATACGTCTCCGTCTGTTGACTCAGTAATCGAGACGGGCTGCACGATCCGTTACAACCGTGCGGATAAGATGCCTGTCATCTCGACTGCTAGTGATACGAGGCCTTTGGGATCGAGCACGGCGTTCCGTATTACCGTCCTGAACCCACCGATTCCATATTCTGCTAATAGTCACTGGATCTCGACCAAGGCGAGCAGCAATGTCGCGATACGATAAACCGCAATCGCGATAGGCTACAAACCGATCTTTATCGAAGTCGAAAATGTGATGGCACGCATTTCTCCTTACACGAGGCATCATAACAATGTTTCACCATGCAACGCCGGTCAACTGCTGTTTGTGTATGAGAAATCGGTTGGAAACTTTCCTCATGTCAGCTCGTTGTAGGTGTCGCCACCGGCGTCAACCTTGTGTGAATGCTCTGAAAAGCTAATTATTTGCATATCACAGCATCATCTTCCTGTCGGTTAAATTTCGCGTCTGCAGCACGTCATCTTCGTGGTGTAGCAATTTTAATGGCCAGTAGTGTAATAGACATACATAACATAGAAGAGCAGTAAAAAGTAAAAGCTGTCATTCTACATTTACTGAACATCAATAGAATCAACGTGAACTTGAAAATTCCCTAGAGCAGCCGCACAGCCCCCCCACAAACTCTAATAATCCTCGTACATGTTAACTACTAAGTACCGAAAGTCATACCAAAGAAAAACAAAAAACAGAGCTCTCTGCAACAGAGCCTTGTTTTCTGCCGTCAAAAAACTATCAGACAACACCAATCCATAAACACCCCCTCTCCTCCCAAACACATACACACACAAAATTTGAAAAAAGTAAATAAATAAATAAATAAATAAATAAATAAATAAATAAATAAAAGGCACGCACATACAAATTCTCCCACATAGTGTTAATAAATGTTGGGCCTAACCACAGCACTCCCAGTCGTAAAATTTCTAAATGGCTCTGAGCACTATGGGACTCAACACCTATGGTCATCAGTCCCCTAGAACTTAGACCTACTTAAACCTAACTTACCTAAGGACATCACACAACACCCAGTCATCACGAGGCAGAGAAAACGTAAAATTTCAATATGAATAACTTTCGTACAGTAAGTTCCATATGACTCCAAATGACAGACTTTGAAAGGAAAGCAAAAAAAAAAAAACAACAAAAAAAGCACTAAGTGTGGTAACAAGGTATATATAATACAAAACTTCGTCTGCTTTACGAATTAGTAAATATTTCTTAAAATCTCGAGTTTATGTTGAAGATCTTCACGGACAAGCAGCGGATTTTATTGTCCTACCGACACGATATGTCGACAGCCCAATTGGCCGCCATCTTCTTGTGAAATTTCAGGTGCACAATCAAGCTGGAACTGAGGTAACATCAGATACGGCGTCTCTTTTATTCCCCGGGAACAGGCCACTGAGCGAGCGCGAGAAGTCGAAAGGGCTGCCATCTGCGCAGCAAAGAATTGCAGCGCCGCCGGCAATAGAAACTAACAAAAGCTATGAACCGCAAATCAAGATGCAGCCGCTCGGAAACCAAACCGTTGCTATTTCATATTTAATAAAAAGATTCCAAATCTTGCACAAAGGAAAAACCTTTATCTCTATTATAAATGTCGTCGAATAATTGTGTTTCGATGGATTCCTTACGTACACAATACCAGTAGCGGAAAGCCGGAGCAATAATTTGCGTCTCCTGAAATGACATCATGCCCTTCAATGGAGAAAATGTTCAGCGACGGCAGATTTTTCAGGCTGGAGCAAACGAGTGTGACGTCGACGTTCCACATATCGATAATGAACGATATGAACAGTCTGTCCAATATAAGCCTCTCCACAATGACAGGCAATTATATATACTCCAAGCTTCCTTAATCCCAGATCATTTTTAACAGGTCCTAGAAGGGCTCTAATTTTGGCCAGAGGAAAAAGGACACTCCTAATTTCGTATTTTGTGAGGATTTTTTTCTATTTTCGAAGAAATTTTCCTCACGAGGGTAAAAATACAATTGATCTACAAGGGTCCAATGTTGGTTCACATGGTGGTCCAAACTGGAAAGCACGAACAATTTGATCAGTATAGAGGGTGTTACAAAAAGGTACGGAATTGTAAGTAGGAGCGCTCAGACTGCTGACGATAAGTAACTGTTCTTAATAATTGAAATGGTCTTCTGTTTTATCCGGTCGGTAGTATCGCATCGTAGTTTACGATATGCAGATTCCTCCAAGAAACATGCCTTTTTTGCCAAATACTCTTCACGATAGCGAAGGACAGTGGCACTGCCTTTATCGTTCCGCCAGGATGGTGAAATCCACCTGCACATCCATGAAGAATGTCAACGTTACGCCAGAAAAATCTTCGTAACTACAACTCGAATTTATACATATAGAAGTAGTGAAGTGCATCTTTTTCCGTTTCACAGAAAGAAAATGCAGCACATTGAAAGCTGAAACTTCTGCGAAACATGTCTGTGTATAGGAAGGAAAGGAAAAAATGTTTTTCGCTCAAGGTGCATACCCTTCAAATACAAATTTAAACACAAACTACTGTCTGGCTGTCGTTAAGCCTCGTTCCAGCAGTCGCAATCATACAAGTAAAGTAGGCAACATACCGTCTGTTGCGACCGTAATGAATGTCTTACACCATTCGCGTTCCGCTTTATTTTGAAGCATCTTCTGTGGCCAATGTAGCAATGAGGTTTTTTATGTATCTTTCTGCCAATATCGTGAACACGTGTCATCTTTTTTAAATTAGTATTAAACAGCATTCAATTGCTATTATTTCTCACAATTTTTTGTTTCATTCTTCGTTCATAATGTTATTCTACACGCAGGCGTTAAGATTTTAGTGCCCTGCATTTCACTGACACTGAATATACACTCCTGGAAATGGAAAAAAGAACACATTGACACCGGTGTGTCAGACCCACCATACTTGCTGCGGACACTGCGAGAGGGTTGTACAAGCAATGATCACACGCACGGCACAGCGTACACACCAGGAACCGCGGTGTTGGCCGTCGAATGGCGCTAGCTGCGCAGCATTTGTGCACCGCCGCCGTCAGTGTCAGCCAGTTTGCCGTGGCATACGGAGCTCCATCGCAGTCTTTAACACTGGTAGCATGCCGCGACAGCGTGGACGTGAACCGTATGTGCAGTTGACGGACTTTGAGCGAGGGCGTATAGTGGGCATGCGGGAGGCCGGGTGGACGTACCGCCGAATTGCTCAACACGTGGGGCGTGAGGTCTCCACAGTACATCGATGTTGTCGCCAGTGGTCGGCGGAAGGTGCACGTGCCCGTCGACCTGGGACCGGACCGCAGCGACGCACGGATGCACGCCAAGACCGTAGGATCCTACGCAGTGCCGTAGGGGACCGCACCGCCACTTCCCAGCAAATTAGGGACACTGTTGCTCCTGGGGTATCTGCGAGGACCATTCGCAACCGTCTCCATGAAGCTGGGCTACGGTCCCGCACACCGTTAGGCCGTCTTCCGCTCACGCCCCAACATCGTGCAGCCCGCCTCCAGTGGTATCGCGACAGGCGTGAATGGAGGGACGAATGGAGACGTGTCGTCTTCAGCGATGAGAGTCGCTTCTGCCTTGGTGCCAATGATGGTCTTATGTGTGTTTGGCGCCGTGCAGGTGAGCGCCACAATCAGGACTGCATACGACCGAGGCACACATGGCCAACATCCGGCATCATGGTGTGGGGAGCGATCTCCTACACTGGCCGTACACCACTGGTGATCGTCGAGGGGACACTGAATAGTGCACGGTACATCCAAACCGTCATCGAACCCATCGCTCTATCATTCCTAGACCGGCAAGGGAACTTGCTGTTCCAACAGGACAATGCACGTCCGCATGTATCCCGTGCCACCCAACGTGCTCTAGAAGGTGTAAGTCAACTACCCTGGCCAGCAAGATCTCCGGATCTGTCCCCCATTGAGCGTGTTTGGGACTGGATGAAGCGTCGTCTCACGCGGTCGGCACGTCCAGCACGAACGCTGGTCCAACTGAGGCGCCAGGTGGAAATGGCATGGCAAGCCGTTCCACAGGACCACATCCAGCATCTCTACGATCGTCTCCATGGGAGAATAGCAGCCTGCATTGCTGCGAAAGGTGGATATACACTGTACTAGTGCCGACATTGTGCATGCTCTGTTGCCTGTGTCTATGTGCCTGTGGTTCTGTCAGTGTGATCATGTGATGTATCTGACCCCAGGAATGTGTCAATAAAGTTTCCCCTTCCTGGGACAATGAATTCACGGTGTTCTTATTTCAATTTCCAGGAGTGTATATTAGTTCTCATGTTGTGAAATCCAAACGACACCTCGTGTACTTTATTTCGGTCGCGAGATGCCATGGTCTTTTGTTTCAAGTTACGTTGTGCAAGACGCGACAGTTGGCTGCGACGCTGCCCCCTCCTCTTTTCCCACCCTGGCAGACGGCGACACGGCCGCAACACGACTGGAGTCGTCGCTGTTTCCCAAGCTCCGGTCGGCGGCGGCGGATTCAAATACGTAAGAAAAATAAGAATTCCGATTTTCTTGCTGTAAAAAATACTGTATGTTAATGCAACAAAGTTACATCGGATCCCAGAGTTAGTTTTTCGATACAGATTCTCCATTTACTCTAAAAAATTCAAAAGTATCTCTTCCGGTTTTGTGTGTTTTTTTCGATGCATATTACTTCTCTATCAATTGTGAGGAAAGTAAAAGGCACAAAAAATTGATGTTTGCGTATCTTACAGTTTCACATCACAGCTTGATAATGAGGTGTCTATTTTTCCGATATTCGTCACAGTTATTCCGATACTTAATTTACAAGTAACCTACTGCATAAAATTTGAATTGTGTACAGTGAAAAATGTGGTCGCTGGCTACTTTACGTATGGTTCACGTTAGGTCATACATCGTTGCCGATGAAAAGAAGCTAACATATCGAAATTATTTTTAAAGTTGAGATCAGAATGATATCGATCTCCGTTTCCGAGATTTGGGCTCATATCTCCGGGAGCGTCGCGACTAGCCGCCAGTTCTGTCGACGCGCAACGAGAATCGTGTGGTCATCACGCGATAGAGAATGCATTTGTTTTGTTTCACTGACACATTTGGCCCTAATGAAACCATTTTATGTCATATTTCTCCGGTATGAGTTACTAATATTTCTCCATATGCTCTTGACAATTTCATTTAAAATGCCACGAAATGTAGGTTTCTTAAAGCCAAGTGATCAAGTAGAACCCATTTTCTTGGTTTTGCTGAGGCATCTGAACCTGTTCCAAGCTTTCTTTTTCGTTTATTTCTCCGATACGAGTCCCGAATATTCCTCGATCTGTTTTTGCACATTTCACCTAAAATTCCAATGAAAGATAAGTTTATTAACAATAAGTACACGCTAGCGTCATTGCATTGTTTCAAGTTCTTGACAACAAGATAGGGTTACACCTTAAACATCTCTAGAATTTTCATTCTGAACGTCTACAGTATACGCTGGCAGAAATGTGGAAGAAATAATGTCCGTGCTTGTTCACAAAATTTCCCCAAATTATACTTGTCAGTTTCTCCCACGCAGAAACTTTTGGAACAAGCTAAGGCAACTTTCATAGCCGACTGAATCTTTATTCCCACCAAAATGAACTTCCATATTCTTATATTCTGACAGCATACATCGTTATGGATGACATGAACATTTAATCTTGCCAAGCTGCACTCAAAAGATGACTCCAGGGTTTACAAAAGACGAATTTCAATTGTGAACTGTGTCAGACCAGAAGGGCCTTGTCAAACAGTAGTGCACTTTCGGCACAAGTTTTATGAGCACCATCTTCTACAAATGAATTGAAGTGAATGTGACAAATTACTTATTGCAGCATACTGTTTGCGCAATCTGTTGAGAAACGCCTTCCTCAAAAACGAACATCTATCGATTACAGAAAGCTGTACAACAATCTGGTGGTGGTTTTTCACAACTAGAAGGTATCATCAAGACACCAATCTACCGTTTACTTTCAAAGTGAAGGTATTGTAAAATGTAACTTTCTCGTTGTACTTTAGATTGTTCATTTTATAATGTACTTGCCGTTTTCAATTTTTATCGTCACAAAAAAGAGTAATGCGAAAATTGACCTTCAAGTTCATTTTCATCATTCTAATTCTACATCTGCATGGATTATAATGATTTTCATAACAGGCCTTAAAAATTTGCATTAATGGGAAAATATATATTTCACTCACCTGCCAGTTTCAACTGTGCACCAATTTCTTCCCAATTTCTGTCTCTGAACATAGTGTCTCTATATTTAGGGTTCTCCAAATCGTAAAGGCAAGGATGTTGCGAGACCAGCTCACAGAGCATCACATCCTGTGAGTGGCTCATTTCAGTTTTCCTTGACTGGCTCGACATCTTTCTAGCAGCCGTACTTCTTCGTGTCGTCCGACTTCCGTCGCAACACTGCTCACTGGTGCAGTGCTGCGGCAGCTGCCGCAACAGTCGCGCGTCGCATCCCAAACTCGAACTGCGCATGCGCCAGCAGGCAACTTCTGACGTCACGTAGCGACCCGTCGCAGTCGCTAGTGTGCGTCGCGTCTTGGACAACGTACCTTTAGTGGTTGTGTAAGCATCCGTTATTCCCCTGCCTGTGTGAATGTGTGTATGTGTGTATATGTATCCGCAGATAAGTAGTCTAAAACATTTGATTAACAGTAATTATTTGGGCGTACGCTTCTATCGATTTATGGAACTTCAACTCCTGGGCTGCCAATGACAAGGTTTCTTTCTGTTAAGTAACTTCATCCCTCCCACGGAGAAGAAGCCAAGGATAGTTCAACGAAATACTTATTTCAGAGCAGTACCGAACAAAGGTTAAAAGTAGTGGCATAAAAATACGAAGCCCACAAGAGCAGATAAGCTTGCAATTGGACCTATGCTCCCTAAGAAACACAAATTGTTACTGGCCTTTTTTCGGAGCATGTTTGTGCATACCATCGCTGGAAAGCAATATAGAACTGATTTCGCAGTTAAGTTCACCAGACTAGATATTGGTGGCTCCTTTAGCAGCCTATGCACTTTGGACCGTGGCAAATGTGTTCCTGCATCGTGGAATTAAGTCCTGGCAGTCGTTTGAATGCACCAATCGGTTGTATGGAATCAGCAGAGTAAGAAAATGGCAGAACAGAGCTATGGTGTTTGGACGTTCCTATCAGCGCTCCATGAATGCCGATGCTCCATTCGTTCGCTTATCAATGTGGATTATTGAAAGTGTCTACAAGGAAAGATGGACCACTTACATTCATTTAACGTGGCATAAGAACAGTGCTCCTGAGAAAAACTTAACCAATAGGGACTGAAGACCAGTGTCACGCCTCGTCAATAAAAATAAGTTTGAAATGCAATAGGAGCAGCTACTGACAATGAGTTCTGGTCCGCCTCAACGAATTTCTGAGCAAATATTCCGAAAGAAACTTCAGTGGAGGCTCATACGCTGCTTGTGTGAATGGGGCCGACAACACAGACAGGACGATATGTTAATGAAGGAGTGTAATGTGTTCCGACGAATCCCAGTTTCACATATTTTCAAATGGTGTAAGTCTTCTGTACACCGACGGTCCAATGAGGTGTTTAACCCGCAATATGTGTAAAGCGTATTTCAGCACAGAAGTGTTTCTCTGGTGTTTTGGGGTATTCTTGATACCATGACTTGGGCCTACCCACTTTTGTCGTCACCTAGCACATGAATCAGGATTAATATCTGAATGTTCTCGATGATCAAGTGTAGCTCTTTCTTGTACGTCTTCATCATGAGTGTATCGTCTTCCAAGACAACAGCCGTATTCACATTGCTGCAGGCATACGTTCCTGGTTTGACAGACACTCGGGGATCCTACAGCACGTTGCCAGGTCCGATGAATCATCAACGTAAATGTCTGGCACAATTTGGAACACCCAGTAGAACACAGCAGTCAACACCCCCGCAAGTAGCCTCAGCTGGATATAGCAGTCCCCAAGATGCGTTTGAAGTCTCTTTCTCACCGAATTTGGGTCATTACCAGCTCTAAGACTGTGTTGCACGCTATCTACATATACCCTGCAAACCACTGTGAAGAGCACGGTAGAGAGTAGATCCCACAATACCAGTTATTAGGGCTTTTTTCTGTTGCATTATAGTATGGAGCGTGGGATAAATAATGGCCTAAATGTCTCTGTGTGTGTTTTAATTAATGCTGTCCTCATGATCCTTGTGAGAGCGATACGTAGGGAGTAGTGACACATCTCTAGAGTCATCATTTAAAGCCGGTTCTTGAAACTTTGTTAGTAGACTTTCTGGGTATAGTTCGCGTCTATTTTCTAGTCTTCCAGTTTTCTTTCAACGTCACGGTGACTACCGCAGGTGAAACAAGCCTATGATCATGCGAGCTGTCCTCTTCAAAAAATGGTTCAAATGGCTCTGAGCACTATGGGACTTAACATCTGAGGTCATCAGTCCCCTAGAACTTAGAACTACTTAAACCTAACTAACCTAAGGACATCACACACATCCATGCCCGAGGCAGGATTCGAACCTGCGACCGTAGAGGTCACGCGGTTCCTAACTGAAGCGCCTAGAACCGCACGGCCACACCGGGCGGCCTGCTGTCCTCTCTATACACTCAATATCCCCTCTAATCCTATTTGGTAAAGGTCCCACCCACTTGGACTGTATTATAGGATGGACCGCACGAGTGATCAATCTCGTTTGTAGGCCGATAGCATTTCCCTAGTACTCTACTAACAAACCGAAGTCTGCTACGTGTTTACCCACGGCTGAGCGTAAGTGATCATTAAAGTCCCTACAAACTGTATGAGTTTACAGATTCCAACGTGACTCACTACATTAAGAGAGTGTTCAATAAGTAATACAACGCATTTTCTTCTGAAAGCAGGTCCAGTACACCATATTATTCCACCCTCTTTTCGCGGTTAAACCCTATTTTCCAATTCAGTCTTGGTTCAATGCGACGCCCTTACGCCGTCTTATTCGGATGGTATCTATGTCCGCGTGGTACCACTCTTTCTGCATCAATAACCTCCCCATCTTCCACGTCCTGCTTCCCACAGAGTACATCCCTCATTGGGCCAAAGAAATGGAAGCCGGGATGTAGATCCGGGCTGTAGGATGGATGAGGAAAAATTCCAATCAAAGTCTGTGACGATGGTCCAAAAAAGATGTCACGATCAGCCTCTTAACACTCAAGCTGTTTCGCACAGGTGGTCCTTCGCTCCGTTTCTGTTACGCTACGAGGAACCCAGCGATCTCTGAGTACCGCGACTGGTGGACGGGTGTGTCAGCACTATTAATGGAGACGTCCAGCTGTGCACCAAGTAGTTTGATTGTGATCCGTCGATCACCTTGAACCAGCGTGACCGCGTATTCCAACAATGCATTAGTCACAGCCGCGTGCGGCAGGCCGACACACGGCAGATACGAAAGGTTTGTGCGACCTTGTTGCAGTGACAACAGACACTACGCCCAACGACTTACCCTGCTTTTGCTCACTGTCAGGTCTCCGCAGACATTCCGCAAGCGCCTATGAATATATGCGATAATCTGATTTTCAGCCAAAAGAAACTGAATGACAGCTCTCCGCTTGAGATGCACCTCCGTTACAGACGCCATTTTGAAAGCTATGTATAGCACTCCCATCTATCGGAAGTTCATGGAACTATAGGGGCTCAAGAAGGAATATTCCACGATGTCCCATGTCAAATTCACCATTTTTTCAACTGAAATTGTTCGAGAAAAAAAATGTTGCATTATTTATTGAATGCGATTTTTCATGGGTGTGACTAATTCTTCGTCTGGTGTGCTAATCTACCTCAAGTCTTTGCTACGTGCCCTTAGCGCGAGGATTTCACCCGGAACAAGTCCCTCCCATTCACCCCCCTCCATGCCTATCCATAGTGTAAGGCCCTACCCTAAACAGCCGCCAGTTCCGCAAACTGGAAGCTACATCAAAGTTGTTATCGTCACCGTCCACACATGTTACACTGTGACGAAATTCAGTACTGATAAGAAATTTAAGTTTTTCTGGATAGTAATATGATATGAATTTGCATTATTAAAGAAATAAAAATATTTATAGAGAATTTAAAGCATCGCCAGCAATAAAAAACAAAAAATAACGTCATGTTATTTAAGGGCAATAAGGACAAATTTTCATTAACTAATACACTTACTATAATACGTTTCTTTGAGGGACGGTCGCAGCTTCGAATCCTGCCTCGGGCATGGATGTGTGATGTCCTTAGGTTAGTTAGGTTTAAGTAGTTCTAAGTTCTACGGGACTGATGACCTCAGCAGTTAAGTCCCATAGTGCTCAGAGCCATTTGAACCATTTGAGGGAAACATAAGAGCAAACACACAATGCGAAAACAATGGTCTTGAATCTGTCATGTCGGTAGTAAAGCCATGGATGCAGTCGACTAACTCTGTTGTCTAAAATCATCGTTATATAGAAATAAGTGAAAGTCGTTTTGCTTATGTAGGCCCTCATAGTAGCTCACGAATATTGAAGAATATAAGAATGCCATGAAGTAGAAATGCCTAATGGAAGCCGTATGATGTTTGCTTGTATGACATATTTCGTTAGTATTTGCATGGGTAATGGGTGAATGTTTACTTGTAAATTCTTCCAATGCCATACAAGGGAATTATAAACGAGGCTATAAAGAAATGTGGCTGTTTCTGTGTGATTAGTGTCCTATATGCTGTTGCAAATGTCTCAGGAAAATAATTTGTCGTTATTTTTTGTCCTGTATTTTTAGCCGAAAGATTTATTAACTTAATAAATGTCATTCAAACTATTTTTTTAAAAATAGTAATGATGATGTGTATGTTTGTCACAGAGCAGTTGTGGAGGAATTAAATGCTGCATTGTTTCACGGCTGTAAAACGTCCTCCATACTGCGCTAGCTCTTCCTCCACCCCTAAAACATTTCAGCAAAACTGTTCAGTGAATAACACGCAAAAACAGCCTGGATTGATCTAGGAAGAACAAAGTAATTTTAATGCCCTCTGGCATTATAGTGAACACTGGTGCCTGTTTCGCGTATACTGTCTGAGTTCTGAAACTCACGTCTCGAGTATACCGAGGTTCCTCTTTCTCTAAGCAAATAATTCTTTGAGGGTAGGTTTTTCCTGTTTTAGTTTTGGGTGCTTTTTCTCACATAGAAGTATGTTTCTTCATAGGCTATTCATATGAATACTGAGTTCTCACATTTAAAGAATTCAGCGCAAAATTGTTTTCTCTTGTGTTTGCTGTGGAAGTACCTGGCACAGCTGAGGCCAATTGTGCACGTTTTTCGTAACGTGTCTTAACTATCTGGCAAAATTTAAGACCTGTTGATGATGTTGTGGTCTTCAGTCCTGAGACTGGTTTGATGCAGCTCTCCATGCTACTCTATCCTGTGCAAGCCTCTTCATCTCCCAGTACCTACTGCAGCCTACATCCTTCTGTATCAACTTAGTGTATTCATCTCTTTGTCTCCCTCTACTATTTTTACCCTCCATGGTGCCCTCCAGTACTAAATTGGTGATCCCTTGATGCCTCAAAACATGTCCTACCAACCGATCCCTTCTTCTAGTCAAGTTGTGCCACAAACTCCTCTTCTCCCCAATTCTATTCAACACCTCCTCATTAGTTACGTGGTCTACCCATCTAATCTTCAACATTCTTCTGTAGCACCACATTTCGAAAGCTTCTATTCCCTTCTTGTCCAAACTATTTATCGTCCACGTTTCACTTCCATACATGGCTACACTCCATACAAACACTTTCAGAAACGACTTCCTGACACTTAAATCAATACTCGATATTAACAAATTTCTCTTCTTCAGAAACGCTTTCCTTGCCATTGCCAGTCTACATTTTATATCCTCTCTACTTCGACCATCATCAGTTATTTTGCTCCCCAAATAGCAAAACTCCTTTACTACTTTAAGCGTCTCATTTTCTAATCTAATTCCCTCAGCATCATCAGCATCACTCGACTTAGACTACGTTCCATTATCCTCGTTTTGCTTTTGTTGATGTTTATCTTAAACCCTCCTTTCAAGACACTGTCCATTCCGTTCAACTGCTCTTCCAAGTCCTTTGCTGTCTCTGACAGAATTACAATGTCATCGGCGAACCTCAAAGTTTTTATTTCTTCTCCATGGACTTTAATACCTACTCCGAGCTTTTCTTTTGTTTCCTTTACTGCTTGCTCAAAATATAGATTGAATAACATCGGGGAGAGACTACAACCCTGTCTCACTCCCTTCCCAACCACTGCTTCCCTTGCATGTCCCTCGACTCTTATAACTGCCATCTGGTCTCTGTACAAATTGCTAACAGCCTTTCGCTCCCTGTATTTTACCCCTGCCACCTTCAGAATTTGAAAGACCTAGCAAGATATTAATTTAACATTCGCTCCAACTGCAGCCGAACGCGGTAAACCACGTGGGTCAACTGAAACGATGCCCAGGCGCCGAACAAAGACCGGGAAAGCCGGGTGTGAATGGGCGGGACTTGTTCCGGGTGAAATCCTGGCGCTAAGGATTCCTGTCTTTGATGTGACCTAGTTCCGTAATGTTTCTCTCTCTCTTCCGTAAGTCTACAATCAGAGAACAGAGGGGTGCAGTCTCGTCGCCCACGATCATTTCCACCTAGAGGTCTACGAATGCAGCGCACCGCACCTCGCTGGATGTGGAACACGTGTCGGGCCAGTTAACACGTGGTGCAGCGCACACAACCCACGCCCAGGTGCCCCCTCTCTCCAGCAGGCCCGGCGGAATGTGGGCCGTCTCTCTTCGTGTCCCCCCAGCAGCCGCGGAGGGACATGTTTTCTTAAGCGGGGAATCTGTTTGTGGCGGTAATTGATGGCGATGGCCGCGGCGCGGCGTGGCGCTCACAGCTGTCGCACTCAATTAGCAGGTCCGGGCACCGGATGTCGGCTCTTTGATCCGCCCGCCGGCTGACTGACGGCCGGCCCCCGCGCCACCCCCTCCATCCGCCCCCCAATGGCCTGTTCCGGCCCTTCAACACTGCTCACCGCCCCGCCGCGGACGCCAGTCTTCACGTGGGCCAGACAACCAACACCGGATGTTCAGGTGCCGCTCTTAGCGCTCCAAGCATCTTAGACGGTATGTCAACAACAGGTTGCAGGCACTGCTGCGTCGACCGACATAAAGATGTAAACAGAACATAATCAAGTGAACGTGAGTTTCTGCTACTCATAAGGGATACATCCGTTGTTCAATGGTTAGCGTTTCCGGGAACTGATGCTGAGGTTTGGGATGGAATCCCGTAACCGCATCAGATGTTTTTAGCATGGAGAGATCTGGAACGGGGTCCATTACGTCTATCACTTTGAGAAGGTAAGAGGGCCTTTATTTATAAACACGACCGTTTTCGCAGCAGTTTAGTTGCAATATCTGGTGCAATACAATCACGTTCCGATCGAAAAAAGAGAATGGGGCGACCCAGTGTTCATAGTCTGCACTTTTTCCTGAAGTAGTTGATCACGTAAAATAAAGCAGATCACGGTCGCTTAGTTACCCACAAGAAGCGCGTGCAACGGATTGTATACAAACAGGCGGCGTGTCAAAACGCAACATATCACAGTTGATCCATTGATCTAACGGTATTTAGGTAGATGGGGATTCTGTTACCTCACCAGGTAGTGTTTACTCACGTTACCAGGGGAGAGTACCATGGGAGCATTGACTGCTTTGTCTTTGACGTCTGCTACTTAGCAAAAAATTGCTGTTAACGCTGGGTCATCACATTCTTTTTCCTCGATAGAACCTTGATTTCATTGCACCGATGATCCAGCTAAAATATTGTGAAACGGTCGTTTGTGTAAATAAAGGACGCACTTTTTCAAAATTGTATATCCAGGCTGTGACTGTCCCGACTACAAAGTCCTCTACCCACTGCATCTACAGCTACGTACACACTCCGCAAATCACCTTATTGTGTGCGGCGGAGGGTACTTCGTGTACCAGTGTCTTTCTCGTTCCACTCACGAATGTTTCGCGGGAAGGGCACAATTCATCAAGCATCTAGGCAACTTTATGTACCTCGATCAACACTGCATCGTCTAGTTCACCAGCATCTTCAAATGGCTCTAAGCACTATGGGACTTAACATCTGAGGTCATCAGCCCACTAGAACTTAAAACTACTTAAACTTAACTAACCTAATGACACCACACGCAACCATGCCCAAGGCAGGATTCGAACCTGCGATGATAGCGGTCGCGCGGTTCCAGACTTAAGCGCCTACAACTGCTCGGCCACACCAGCCGGCACAACCACAGACGGACGTCAAGCATACAGGTCTATAGGTCTAGTTTGTGCGTCTGTTCAACGCTCCGGTTTGAAAACGGCAATGACCTGTGCTTTTAATCCAATCATCAACAACGCTTCGTTTGTCCAGAGCACTGTGGTACAGTGCTGCTACTAGAGGAGCAATCCTTTCCATACAGTCTGTGTAAAACCGAATTCGTATGGAGCGAGGTCCAGTGGCCTTTCGCTGTTGAACGATTTCAGGTGCTTTTCTATCCTTGGTCCCTCAGCCACGCGTGGCCAGACGACAGAAAGCTTGAATAAATAAACAAGAAAACTGAACCGCAAGCCGCCGAAGTGTGTCAAATGCAGATTTATTTATCGGAGGATCCATGTTTTTGTATAGCGTGCTGTGTGGGCATTTCACAGAGGAAAGAAGCATTTTTATTTGGATGCTTTTCCTTGCTTGGAGACCACAGCTTAAATTTATTTTTGAAATGAAATCATGGCACCATTTGAACGTGAGTTTTAACATGTATTTATTTCAATAACGCGATTTCAGATGTGGAGCCATTTTAAGTGCAAGATGAGAAATGTATCAGACATGTTTGAGTCATATGGCGTCGTCGAAATATTACACAACATTTGTGTGTGTTTACATATAGCAGTCGTCTGAAGAGAAACGCCAAAGAATCCAGAAGTGCTGTTAGGATCATAATAATTTAAAACACATCTCAAGTGGCATAAATGGTATCGTCGTATAAAAAGAGATATTCACTAAAAACTCTGCAGAGTAAATGTAAAGAATCAGAATCAGAGTTCGACTGAGCAACAGTTCCACTGCGTCAATGGTACATCCAAGGTCCGTAAAAAAAAATCTACCGCAGGATCAATGAAGCTAACATTTTAGAGTAATCATTTTTTCCATACTTCGTGCGTGATTGGGTAAAGGACGGAGTGAACAATATTCGTAAAAAGTACCCTCATTCATGCAATGCACAGTGACATGTCAAAAAACTGTGCAGAGGCAATTGTGATGATTTACGCTCTCAAGACTACAGAGCTGTTCGCATAAGTGATGTAAATCTGTGACGAATTTAGAGGTGCTGATTCAAGTTGAAATATGCTGAATGACGTAATTAGGCACTCATATATTCTAGTAGTTAGGCAGGTAATTAAAAAAGACGCATTCAGTATTTACGGAAGAGGTAAAGTCAATGGAAAGAAAAAAGTAAGTAGTTGTCTTGATTTTGAAGACGAAATTAGTTTACATATACATTAAACATACATAATATGTAAAGTAGAAACGGCTTTAACATTATATAACATGTACAATTAAAAGAATTACAAATATAAAAAAATCGTTCTTCGGAATATTAAGATGGATTACGGGTAGCGTCCAAGTATACGAGGTAAATAGTTCTAGAACTTAAATATTTCTATTATGCACTATTCTACACTGTTATAATAGTACACACATCAAAAAAAGTTTTGCATCATCTTGGCTCCGAGACTTCCGGAACCTGTACAAAAATGGTTCAAATGGCTCTGAGCACTATGGGACTTGACAACTGAGGTCATCAGTTCCCTAGAACTTAGAACTACTTAAACCTAACTAACCTAAGGACATCACACACATCCATGCCTGAGGCACGATTCGAACCTGCAACCGAAGCGGTCGAGCGGTTTCAGACTGAAGAGACTAGAACCGCTCAGACAAAGCGGCCGGCAGACCTGTACAGATAATTAGAATAGAGATCAACATAAACATCATTTCCGCCCTTTTTATTGCTCATGAAAACCACAAATTGCATGTTTTACCACCATACAGCGAGACCTTCAGAGTTGGTGGTCCAGACTGCTGTACACACCGATACTTACGTTCTCTTGCATTGATGCATGCCTGTATTCGTCGTGGCATACTATACACAAGTTCAACAAGGCGCTGTTGGTACAGATTGTCCCACTCCTCAACTGGGATTCGACGTAGATCCGTCAGAGTGGTAGGTGGCCCATGTCGTCCATAAACGGCCCTTTTCAATCTATCCTAGGCATGTTCGATAGGGTTCATGTCTGGAGAACATGCTTGCCATTGTAGTCGCGCGATGTCGTTATCCTGAAGGAAGTCAATCACAAGATGTGCACGATGGGGGCGCGAATTGTCGTGCATGTAGACGAATACCTCGCCAATATGCTGCCGATATGGTTGCACTATCGGTTGGAGGATGGCATTCACGTATCGTAGAGCCTTACGGCGCTTTCCATGACCACCAGCGGCGTACGTCGGCCCCGTATAAAGCCACCCCAAAACAGCAGTGAACCTCCATCTTGCTAAACTCGCTGGACAGTGTGTCTAAGGCGTTCAGCATGACCGGGTTGCCTCTAAACATGTTTCCAATGACTTTCTGGTTGAAGGCATATGAGACACTCACTCATCGGTGAAGAGAACATGGTGTCAATCCTGAGCGGTCAGTTCGGGATGTTGTTGGGCCCATTTGTACCGGCTGCATGGTGTCGTGGCTGCAAAGATGAACCACGCCACGGACGTCGGGAGTGAAGTTGCTCATCATGCAACCTATTGCGCACAGTTTGAGTCGTAACACGACGTCCTGTGACTGTACGAAAAGCAATATTCAACATTGTGGCGTTGCTGTCAGGGTTCCTCCAAGCCATAATCCGTAGGTAGCGGTCATCTACTGCAGTAGTAGCCTTTGGGCGGTCTGAGAAAGGCATGTCATTGACAGTTCCTGTCTCTCTGTATCTCCTCCATGACCGAAAAACACCGCTTTGGTTCACTCCAAGACGTCTGGACACTTCCCTTGTTGAGGGCCCGTCCTAGCATAAAGTAACAATGCGGACGCGATCGAACTGCGGTATTGACCGTCTAGGCATGGTTGAACTAAGGACAACACGAGCCGTGTACCTCCTTCCTGGTGGAGTGACTGGAACTGATAGGTTGTCGGACCCCCTCAGTCTAATAGGCGATGCTCATGCTTTATTGTTTACGTCTTTGGGCGGGTTTAGTGAACAGTCAAAGAGACTGTTCAAAATGGTTCAAATGGCTCTGAGCACTATGGGACTCAACTGCCGAAGTCATTAGTCCCCTAGAACTTAGAACTAGTTAAACCTAACTAACCTAAGGACATCACAAACATCCATGCCCGAGGCAGGATTCGAACCTGCGACCGTAGCGGTCTTGCGGTTCCAGACTGCAGCGCCTTTAACCGCACGGCCACTTCGGCCGGCTCAAAGAGACTGTGTCTGTGATACCTTATCCACAGGAACGTCAATCTTCAAGAGTTCTGGGAACAGGGGGATGCAAAACCTTTTTTGATGTATGTATATCGGCTTCGGTAGAATATTCTGAAATTGTCAACACTATCTGTCTCTCCGTTGGTAACGTAAATATTTCGAAGAGTACGACTTATTCGTTCCTAGCCATATTTTAATACTACGTCCACCGATCGGTTCACATCTATATCCTGGTCCCTGTAAAAAGTCTGCCTTCCTGAGTATTTTTTAACAGTAGCCTACTAGAGGAAGAAAAACAACGGACTATCAGTAAATGTATTCCTTTACGCCCTGCGACGCCCTAGCAGATTTCTGTTCAACCACTGTCTGATTAAGAACGGCAGTTGTAAGCAATCTGTTGTCACTGTCGCGCCATCATTACATTTTCTGTTTCCTTGATCACAACGTTTTTTTTTTTTTTTTTTTTTTTTTTTTTTTTTAATTCTCAAATAGCACTAGTTGTCGAACAGGACTATGTCTCTTCGAACATGCGTAGAGTATGAGCTAAATTAGAAATTTGTTGTTGTATCGCAACGTTCTGAATAAATGACTGCAATTTGAATAAGCAGGGTTTTGAATTACCTTGCCGGTTTATTCAGTTTCTTTTTTTTTTTTACTGAAGGTGTTACGTACACGAATATGCTTCCTGCTTTATAGACGACGCAGGTTTTGTATTACGCAATACGTTGACATGCTTGTTACCAGGAGTGAACCGGAGAAGCTTGCTTAGTTATCTGAAATTAGTCATCATTTTTTGATGTTTTATAAAGCGCGAGACCTAGACTACCATATTTTTTAATTTTTATGAAATCTATTTATCACTATTTTTTCCTTTTCCAACAATTTCAGATATAAGTAGTTCTCAATTACATCCATAAACCTTATAATATAGTGTAGGTTCCACAACGATCGAACATTAGTTCAAACTAAGCTGAACTATTATCAGTTGGCTACTGAAGATTTAGTTAGTATTTTCTGACTTATAATCCTACCCGAAATAAACGGCTCTAAGGACTGTATGCGTCATTATTACAATCAAATTACAGCTATGAAAAATAAATTTTTTAGGAACAGTAAAGCTTAAGAAAATTTATAGAAAAGTAAAGTGTCGCACTCACGACATACGTATTCCTACGATTTTCTGACGTATACGAAACATGTATCATCTCTGGACACATACAGTGTTCTTCTTTAGCAATATAAAATAGCGAAAGACTCCTAATTCAGAATTTCCCGGCAGACAAACTGTGTGTCGGACAGGGACTCGAAAGTAGGACCTTTGCCTTTCGTGGTTAAGTGTTCTGCCAACTCACGAACCGTCCTCACAGCTTTACTTCAGCCAGTACCTCATCTCCTGTTTTCCAAATTTCCAGAAGTACTAGTCCCAAAAAATATCCAGAAAAATACGAAATTTGGAAGGCAGGAGATGAGGTACTGCCAACAGTAAAGGTGTGAGGACAGGTCGTGACTCGGGACTGAGTAGCTCAGTCAGTAGAACACTTCCTTGCACAAGGCAAAGATCCCACGTTCGAGTTTCGACATGGCGCATCGTTTTAATCTGTCGGAAGTTTCACACCAGCACACGCTCCGTTGTAGAGCGATAGTTAATTTTGGACAATTAACTGGATAAAGACAGTTTGAACAGAATTCGGTTTTGATTGTGAATATGATGCACTTTCAAAACTAAGTGACTGAAGTTGCCTGAGCCATCCACAAAATTAAAAAGCACATTAAACTGATTTCCATTGGCGCTATCAGAAATTGTACTTGTCGACTACGTGAATCAATTATTCCGAGATAAATATCTGTGGATAATTGTCAGGGATTAATAAAGGAGATAGATAATATGATCACTGGTTTGTATGGTAAGTGTAAGAGAGTTACAAACATGCTCGTCGTATTTCAGAAGTAGAAGGTAGAATAGAGCCACTGTGTATCATGGAGTGATTTGTTGTCAAATTACTAGATTAGAGAGGCAAAATATTACCTTCCCTAAAACACAACTTGCGAAACAAATAAGACGTGGTACATCAAAGAAGTTTGAGCCAATAAGGAAGCTTAACGATGGTTTTTCTTCGCATGAAACATTCGCGGCTGGATCAGAAACGGGACGATACGGGCGAGGTGTCAGAGGAGCTGTACACCGTACGCCGTGAGGTCGCTTGTGGAGAAAAGATGTAGAAGTAGTCGTACGGCTGCAGCGGGTACAGGACCGAACGACGTGGCGCAGTCGTAAAATTTCGAAGTCCATCTTTGAGAGAAGCGTCATAAATTTTCAGTTTTACGCATTCCGAATGATTTACTCTCAGGCAGTGTCAGAGAGGTTCCCTGTAAAATAAATCAGTGAGTAAATTCTGCCTAACATTAGGAATGGTAGTAATTGGAAAGAAAAAAAACAGTAGAAAGAAGTGTTTTTATCCCTGTAACAGTTATGATGAAGTGAAACAAATTACCGCAAGAACGTTCTTAAGTCGAACGAAATGCTTGGTAATGAGCTATGCAGTTTTAAGTACTGGGGTTTACTTGCAAAAGTCATTTATACAGGGTGTTACAAAAATGTACGGCCAAACTTTCTGGAAACATTCCTCACTCACAAATAAAGAAAGGATGTTGTGTGGACATGTGTCCGGAAACGCTTAATTTCCATGTTAGAGCTCATTTTAGTTTCGTCAGTATGTACTGTACTTCCTCGATTCACCACCAGTAGGCCCAATTGAAAACATTCCTCACACACAAATAAAGAAAAGATGTTATGTGGACATGTGTCCGGAAACGCTTAATTTCCATGTTAGAGCTCATTTTAGTTTCGTCAGTATGTACGGTACTTCCTCGATTCACCACCAGTAGGCCCAATTGAAGGAAGTTAATGTTGACTTCGGTGCTTGTGTTGACATGCGACTCATTGCTCTACAGTAGGCATTGTTGGTGATGTCTTGATTGGGCCCCATGTTCTTCCTCCTACGCTCAATGGAACACGTTATCATGATTTCATACGGGATACTCTACCTGTGCTGCTAGAACATGTGCTTTTACAAGTACGACACAACATGCGGTTCATGCACGATGGAGCTCCTGCACATTTCAGTCGAAGTGTTCGTACGCTTCTCAACAACAGATTCGGTGACCGACGGATTGGTGGAGGCGGACCAATTCCATGGCCTCCACGCTCTCCTGACCTCAACCCTCTTGACTTCCATTTATGGGGGAATTTGAAAGCTCTTGTCTACGCAACCCCGGTACCAAATGTAGAGACTCTTCGTGCTCGTATTGTGGACGGCTGTGATACAATACGCCATTCTGCAGGGCTGCATCAGCGCATCAGGGATTCCATGTGACGGAGGGTGGATGCATGTATCCTCGCTAACAGAGGACATTTTGAACGATTCCTGTAACAAAGTGTTTGAAGTCACGCTGGTACGTTCTGTTGCTGTGTGTTTCCATTCCATGATTAATGTGATTTGAAGAGAAGTAATAAAATGAGCTCTAACATGGAAAGTAAGCGTTTCCGGACACATGTCCACATAACATATTTTCTTTATTTGTGTGTGAGGAATGTTTCCTGAAAGTTTGGCCGTACCTTTTTGTAACATCCTGTATTACTGTGAATTATCCGAAACTATACTGCTGTACACTATTTTGGTGATGATTACGACTCAGGAAGTAATAAAGAACACGAGACGAAAGCTAGTATAAAGAATCACGTACATGTTGTTAGAGACAGAACGCTAGCTCAATTGCGCAAATGTAGGGAAGAAGGAAGGGAGGAAATTTGAAGTACAACATTATTATTTTCCTCTCCCCTATCGCTTCTTTGGATTCTGACAATGTCTTATTAGAATTTAGTGTAGTAACTGCTTATCAGTAACCGGGTTTGGAGTCCACGTTAAACGGACCGTTTGCGTAAAACTGGCAATGGCAATCAGTGCAGGAACCGCAGAAATGCAACGTACGTCACCTCAAATGGAGCCGTGTGTGGCAGAGCACTTGAGTGTTCATTACAAACTTCTTACTGACGACAGCTGTACCCTCTACAGCAAGCCTAATTTTCTGTAATACGGCAGGTAAGGATTTGTACAGAAGATAATTTAAATTGTGCGCCTAGAAAAATTAAAAAAGAATGATTCTGATTCATAGGACACAGACGATGTATAGGATGGGCAAAATAAAACTGAACCGGAAAATATTTCACGCGCCTTAAGACAGGCAACCCAACATACAGCCTCTACCCTGGATGAGTACAGTCTTAAGTTTGGTTTCTTATGTTATTGGTGCGTGAAATATTTTACGGGTCTGCTATATTTTGTCGATTCTGTATTACTTTAACTGGTGACATCTTTTACGTGCTGCTAGGGTCCGTGAAACTTTCAAGTTCGTTTTGGTTATAAAGACAAAGTATCTACGACTTACGATGGATTTCTGATAATTGTGCACTTCTGACAATGACAGTACTTCTGAGCGACATTTTACTTTAAAATGGAAAAGACTCACTGATTGTCTATCTTAGTACGTAGTGTTACAAAATAAATGAACAAAACTGTAAACATGGTGCTGAGTACTTTTAATAAAGAAATAAAACTGAACTCCGCCCGAACAGGCCATGGAGGATCAACGGTACCGATCGGCCACCGTGTCATCCGCAGCCAACAGGCGTCACTGGCTGCGGATATGGAGCGGCACGTGGTCAGCACACCGCTCTCCCGGCTGTGTTTCAGTTTACTAGACCGGAACCGCTACTTCTCACGCAAGTAGCGACTGAGTTTGTCTCACAAGGGCTGAGTGCACCCCGCTTGCCGATAGCGCTTCGCAGACTGGATGGTCACCCATCCAAGTGGTAGCCCACCCCGACAGACAGTAACTACGATGATCTGACGGGAACCGGTGTTACCACTGAGGCCAGGCCGTTGGCTTACTAATGTAAATGGTGTTTCTAAAACGAAGATTCCACTGTGTCAGAAGGAATGTTCACATTACTTGTTTCGACTTGGGGCAGTGACAAATGCAAGTTGAAAGCGAAAGCCATTCAAGTAATTTGTTGACGGTTCTTGAAAAATGAATGGAATTCTATGTGTAGAGTAGAAAACAAAGAAATGGATAAGGGAGCGCACTACAACGACTAGCGTTATTATGACTGGAATGAAGGTGGGTGATCAAGTTACGTGGCAGACGAATGAATGGATCAAAGAAGTTCTTTATTTGACTTCATGAGATAAAAGATCGAAATGGCGATTTGAAGCAAACGGGTAAGATGTGTCTATATTGCACACACATGTTCATTTATTCAGAAAAGGATGATAATGGCTGATGACGAGAATGACTGTTGTCTGTGGCTGGTATATGTCGGCGACTCACTAGGTTACAGTGTTGTGTTTGTGATAATGCTGGAAGGAGCATGGTGGTTCCCCTTGACACATAATTACTCCTTACGAATGGCAGCAGGAGGGTTTCTGAGCTATACGTCCCTGTCCTAAGAACTGATTAGTACCAAAAGAGAAAATACTCTCACCAGAAGAAAGTACGGGGAGATTTCCAAACTTAACACAGCCTAATGGCACAAGTTCTGAAGATTAAGGATTTTATATGTCTGCCTTTGATACGTTAGTGGCTTCGACGCTATATAATTGTGCTATATAATTTCTAACAACAAAAACTCATTGAACTTAGTATTCTCGTGGCTGAAGGACGATAAACTGCAGTACATGTTACTCTGGAAATTCACGTAAAGGCGCTGTACTCGCGAAAATTCTCTTGGCAATTCTCTTGGTTTGTACCGGTTCAAATATGAAGAACGTCATTGTGAGTCAAGAAAAGCCTCAGAAAAAGTTTATGTACGAGAGTACAAAAATTAGCCTGATAGGTGCCCAGGTGGAAACCCATCTTCGGTTTTTGTGCAGTTTCTATCGATTTCTGAACAATAATGACGTTTCTGAAATCGTCTCCGACTTCCAATGGGTGTTGTTGCAAACTGGATTGCAAAATGAATGTGAACGAATCGGTAAGAGTAGTAGTGTTTGTAAATAATTCACAACTATACAAATAAAAGAAAGATCGTTCTCACAGCTGTTTGCGAGTTCTATGCGTAATACGGACATTGCCACGAGAACAAAAGAAAGTAGTACACAACCAGAGAGAGGTTCTGCTACTATTTTAATTGTTTTCGTAACAGAAATGTAGCTTTATGGCCAGAGACATTTTTCAATGCTAACTTATCTCATTCACTCCTCGTTTAAAAGTTAATAATTTACTTTTGCTCTCCAGGTGACTCACGTATTCTCAGTCGTAGCTCTTCATCAATCTGCATTTCACACGAGAAATATAGGAACTTGACATTTCTATAACTGGTACTGTGACACCAATAATGCGTGATTTCTCTTCAACAGTCACTCATTACATTCAGTATTATTGTGGTAATGGATATGCCTCTCTGTGAGAATACATTCGCCGTGAGCGGCCCCGAAACCAAAAGCAGGTATTCAATTTTGTACATGAATGTAGAGAAAACGAAGCACTGCGATAACAAGTGCGTTCCTTAGTGAATGCTAAAGTATCATAAGATGAACTATGATTTACCTTTACAGCATAACAATGAGGAGTTCGAATGACAGCAGCTACGTGCGGAAGAGAACGATTTTTGTGGACGTGGTTTATTCAACAGGGCCTCAGAAAACTGGTCAATGCTCGGTTTAGCAGCGAGCTCGGAAGACAAAACAAAGGACGAGTGATTCCGAGTGTGCATCAAATACGAGAACACCCAACAAGAAACACTAGCTCTGTACAGCACCAAGTTCCCACGGCTGTCGTCGGTGTCAAGTCCGGCACGTCGCTGCCCTTGTGTAACAATCGTAAGCAACACCAGCTATAGTAATGACGTATTAGCAGAAGAAACACTGATACAAGGCCACGATAGTAAAAGGCGCCGTGATGGAGTTTATTTTAGTTCCGTTGGACATCAGCTGCAATTCACACCAAAGAAGGCATCGCTAAGCCTGTTAATTCCTTTCAGCATAACGTCACAGTCTAACACGTGCAGTCACGACACTCCTGCTAATTTGTGTCATATTCTGCGAAAGCTGCACTTTCGAATACGATATTGAATGAGTGCGAATAATATGGTTTATCTTGATTTGCAACATAGATTTTACAATGGGCAGCGTATGTAGTACCATAAAATCGACAATAAATAAAAAATAACATCACATTCGTCATCCTTCAGTTTCCTAAAGACCCTCGGAGATATGAAATGGTGCATGTCATTTTGTTTACGATTCTCTTGCTACCTACACATATTTATTGAGGAATATCGTTTCCTTTTAACAAGAAAAAAGGCTAGTAAACAACCAAAGACGTGGCCTTTAGCTGGAAGACGTATTATACCCGTTCAACAACGTGTTGTTTTATTAACTACTCCTCCGTCAAATCAATGAATGTGGGACGTAGGAAACTTCTGCGGAATGCAATACTTATATTATTTAACTTGTCAAATAAGCCATCACAATTTTAGCTGAAGAGAAAACCACACAGATATGATAATTAAGCAATAAAATTGTTTCCCAACACAGAAGAAACAATTTCTATTATTATTGCTATATCCAAGCCCACAAACACCAAGAATCTTCCACACATTCGATTTTGAATAAAAAAATAGTCACATTTACAAAAATATTCCTGCACTGGAAAGTCGAGTGAAGTGTAAGAAAGTGCGAATCATTCCAGTCCTCATGAAAACATTAAGTGTCAAGGAAAGTGCCTATCATAAGAACAGCAAACAACAGAAGTGTATGCTTCTCGTGGATGAAATAAGTGTTCGTATTATATTAATTTCAGTGGTATAAGATACAGTTATACACATATTCAGAAGTACTTCTTTATGATTAAGATGTAGCTTACGGCACTGAATCTGTGAGTTTCGGCTGTTTTTACTTGCCTCACGATCATTCATGTCTCTCAGCTTGTAACGCAAGTGAGTGAAATAGAAAATTTTAAACGAACATTAATCTTAGGGCTGCTTTCTCGCCGATAGGGGTACTAGTGTCGTTCCAGATGTCTGTAACAATTTTTACGGCAGTGAGTGTCGCGACTGTATTTGTTAGACTGTGTTATTGCTGTCCGAAATCCATGACAAACAGAACAAATAAAAAGTGCAGTGATATTCAGAAATAAAGTCATGTCACAGTTGTTACTAAGGCGTTCAAGAGCATCATCAGTATTATTTTTAGTGAAGAGTGAGGTGTCCCTTAGACGTAAGCGGAAAACATTTTCGGCGACATCAAACCCTATAGTTAGCATACATCACAGTGGACGTGGAATCAACATATATGTGCTCAGGCACTGAATCCACTCCGTTATTTTTACATAAAATGTCAGGGATGTGGATCAGATATTTAGAAGCGATTCAAGATAAGAGGACTGTGTTTGGTAAAGTACGCTGTTGTCTTAACACACAGTTACGTGAAAAGCGTATCTCTTCGTAACTAGATATTGACGTGTTTCACTACAGCACTCACAGTTCTACTGAGACATATTCGTTTATACGCGTAAAACTACAGAAACCGTCGCGTTAAGCGCAATGTTTTGGTGTTTGCAACAATTAGAAGCTCATTGTTTCCAACTGTTCACATTCGCAGCAGGAGGAAACAGGCTAAGAGTAGCCAACATATTTCGGTAACCTGCCTTGTGGAGACAGACAATCAACCTGGCAACGGACACCGCGAATTTATTTTCGCCACTCACGCTCCGCTGAGAAGTGCATCCGGAGGCAACGACCATCAGCGCAGCGGTCACCGTGGTGACACAGGAAGCGGAAGGCGGGCTCTGCATAGTCTATAGAGTGTATTCAATCCTGGCTCTGCCACTCTAATTCCATTCTTCTCTCGTCGTGAACTGTGGTGTGTGGGGGGGGGGGGGGGGGGGGGGCGGAAGGCAGGATGGCCGCATGAAGTGGCGAGGACATTTTCTACGCGTCCTCTGCCGCCAGCGGAAAATGTGGTTTTTGTCTGTATAGGATGTAACATATGGACCGCTGTTCTTGTTCTAGTTTCCGCCTCATCAGTCCTTGCAGCCTATAATTACTGTTTTTACAAGGAGAGTGGCGGCGGTTGGTTCTTTTGCACCCTTGACGGCGTGCTAACGTTACAGAATGCTCTTCATCTGCAGCAACAGACATTTAAGTTATGGCATCCATAAACCGCTACTGCAGAAAAAAAAGCTCTCCAGCAACGTAAAGCAGCTACGCCGCAAAACTCAATAATTACCGTAATACGGCGTATGTGTATCAAGTATCACATCTACTTGTTACTAGTTGGGGAACTGTCAACACACTAAAGAACGCTGTTGTCAGCAAACGATTTGCGTTGATATATCTTACTGCCATTAACGCGATTGTCGGTACCGATATTTCGCTTACAGTGAAAAATAACGAATGAAAGTGATTTTAGAACGGAATACCCTCTTGAAGACCCAGATTACGCAAAATTACGGAAACTCTAACCCAGCGCATAACACATAAAAAAAAGATATATAACGTGCAAAGGAAGCTGACTTCATTCAGGCTTCCCCGTGCAATCTTGTTTAGTGTCACTTTCTCTCGACCATATCACCATTGCCATAGAAACAAGGACGCCGGAACCTTTAGCTTTGTACAAAATGTAGTGTGTCCACTTGTCCTGTTTTTCTCGGGACGGTCCCGCTGTCCCAAAAGTTTTTCTCGGAATTGTCAAATGTCACGATTTTTTGTGATTCCGCGTGGCTGAAGTATTTTAAGCTACCACATGTTTGATTTGCCATTTAATACGCACTGTGCTAAGCTACCGCATGTTTAATTTGCCATTTAATGCGCACTGTGCAAGTATATACGCTACGAAACGTCACTTGTGCAGTTTGCTACATAATCTTTATTTACTGTTAATCTTTTGCCCTGCTGGCACTACCGATTCATGTTCACTCATAATACCGAAGCAAAAGTGTAATTTTAACAACAATGTAAAAATTGAGTTTGCCTTTACAGCCGGGCGCGGTGACCGAGCGTTTCTAGGCGCTTCAGTCCGAAACCGCGCAACTGCTACGGTCGCAGTTTCGAATCCTGCCTTGGGCATGGATGTGTGTGATGTCCTTAGGTTAGTTAGGTTTAAGTAGTTCTAAGTTCTAGGGGACTGATGACCTCAGAAGTTAAGTCCCATAGTGTTCAGAGGCAATTGAACCATTTTGCCTTTACCACTGGCTGTGGAGAAACTGTAAAATGCACGTTTTGGAAATAAAATTTTGCTACTGCACAGGTTAGAAGGTACGACATTGTGAATCATGCTAAGACCAAGAGACCTCGCATGCGGGTTGCAACGAAAATGTCATTTTTGATAAAATGCATCATCTGAATGCACTGCCGCATAGGTTAATTAAATTTTGCCATTACAATTGTTTGTGTCCCTAACTGTATCAGGTCTTTTTATAGACTTTCTAAAATGTCTCTTGTTAATAAAAATGACATGGACACCCTAACCAAATGACAAATTGCTCTGAGTCGGTCCATAAATCCTAAGTTTCACCCGCGAAGCTTTGTCCCGCGAAGATTCTTATTACAAGACTAACAACAGACAACGAAATTTTAATGGAACCTGTGTTCTGTAAAGAAAATATAGTCTGCTAGCTCGTTGGACAACTACTGTACACAAACACTTATGACGTTTCATTTTAGCGAAAGGGCAGGGCATATTTGTGTGTATTAGCACTTGCAACTGTCAGTTTGCTCACAATCATCACGCACAAATGTATTTTCTAGTATTCAGGTCATAGGCTGAATCATCATGCACTGCGCTGAAACATGTAAAATAATCCTCAGTTGCGAGTAACATACACATCTGTTGTAAACATCTGTACATTGGTTTACCATAAAAAATACAACGCCGATCCATCTCTGTCAGAGAACAAGTATCATGGCACATTATGTGTTTTACTTAAAATTTCGAGGTATTCTTACTCAGTTGTACGTACTTTAACCGATTACGAGACCAAGCCTATAACCAGGGGAGTAGAATTAATGTGTGTTTGTAACTGAAGTGGCAGACGACAGGCTATTCCTTAAAAGCCTGAATTGTTTGTTTACCGCGCCTCTTGTTCTAATGCATGCCAAACATGTTATTTGCGAGTATTTTGTCCTGCATACATTGAAAATTTTGTATAGAAACAACCTAATTGAACAATCGCGCGACGAGCTAAAAACAAAACCCAAAAATACCACTTTCGCGGGTTTTTTTACCATGACTTGTTACGTTGCAGGAATCGCAAAATGTTCAATGTCTAATTCAGGTATTTCAGAATGAATGAGCTCCCACTGACAAAGCTTGCACACGACTTACCTGCCAGGCGCATTCCCTGTGCGAGAGCGGGGGCGCGGCGCGCTGCTCGTCGCACGCGATCTCTCGGACGCCGCTCGGCGAGGCACTGCGCGTTGACCCGACTCTAACCCACTTCCCAGGCAAGACTCCGGAGGAGCACTGAGCCGTATTCGCATAGCGCGCACGACTCGCCGAGCTCGGCGGAGCGCGCATGCGCAGAACGTCCGGTGTCGCGTGGTGGCCATGTGCTCGCGAGAGCGGCCAGTGGCTGCCGCCTGGCTTAGCGGCGCGGTCGACCTTGGTGGGGGGTGGCGTTGCGGAGGCATCGCTGCCAGCACATTCAAACTGCAGTCGCCGAAACGCCGGCAAACAAGTGCCGGCGCTTAGACGCGAGTCGAATGCGATTGTCGTGTACCGTATAACCGCCAAGCATTCACGTTTCATTACGCCACAGTACTCATAACCGAAACGGTGAGAACACAGATCACAGGCAAGACAAAATGAAAAAGAAAACTAATTACCTGTCCTGTCATACGATTCATCCTTTGCGCATAGCAGGTGCCTACAACACATTATTAGTTCAAACATAATGACCTGTTTGGAGCAAAACGGTCGCTCCATGGCAACCGATGCAGATTTCGAAAATGCAAACTCTGCGAAATAACACCCATCTTCCTCAAGTATCATATCGTTCAGAGCAATGGATGGAGGTATAAGCTGCATTTGGTATGTCTACACCCTTGTTTACATCTAATATCCATTGAAATGTGCGAAAGTATTTTCTGAAATTATCTGTCTGTTCTAGGATTTGCCAAGGGCAATAGAATACAATCGAATCAAATCAGTCGACACTGAGGGAAAGGAAATTTGACAATGATAGCAGTAAATGAGTTTCGCCATTTGGGCAAGAAAATAAATGACGATGGCCGAAGTAGAGAGGAAATAAACTGCCGACGGGGAATAGTAAAACAAGAATTTATGAAAGAGAGGATATATTAATACCGAATATAAAGTATTAGGAAGACCATCTTCAGGGTAGTTGGAGTGCCACTACGAAAGTGAAACATGGACGATAAACAGTGCATAAGTGATGGGAATAGAAGCTTTTGGAATGTGGTGCTACAGATGAATGTTGAAGACGAGTAGATCGAAAAGGTACTGAAGAAACTAGAAGAAAATGCAAATTTTTTGGCGCAGATCGATGTAAAAAAACAGATCGGTTGATTGGCCAGAACCTGAAGCATCGAGGAAGCGTGGCGATGGAACAAAATATGTGTAAGGGGTGGGTGGTTAAACAGCAGAGGGAGTCGAAGGCGTGATTTCAAATGGATGTAGCTGAGGTGAAGATACTTGCACGGAACAGATCTCCTTGAAGAGCTGTATCGAACCAGTCTTCGGATAACATAGATTGTTACCATGGGCGTCATCAAAGCAGATGACTCCTCTTGGCCGGCCGTGGTGGCCGAGCAGTTCTAGGCCCTTCAGTCCGGAACCGCGAGACTGCTACGGTCGCAGGTTCGAGTCCTGCCTCGGGCATGGATGTGTGTGATGTCCTTAGGTTAGTTAGATTTAAGTAGTTCTAAGTTCTAGGGGACTGATGACCTCAGACGTTAAGTCTCATACTGCTCAGAGCCATTTGAACCATTTGACTCCTCTTGTTTTCTACAGTTTTTAAATCGTATTACATTTCTCACTTGTTTCTGAAAAAGACTCTCTGTTTTCACCACAGAGAAGAGTTAGCACCACAGAGTGTAACGGGAAACATCTTGGCTTTCCCGAACACTGCAGCACGTAGGCATGAATTGGTTGTCGTGCTATTCACGGTTAATTATTCGGTTTACTTAGCGCGGCGGCAGTTGTTTGTTCGTGTAGCGAGCGTGACCCTTTATGGAACATTGCCAAAATAAATTTCGAAATAGTTTCTTTGTCGCTTCCTCACAAAAGGACTTACCGATGTGCAGAAAGGGAAATTTTCAACTTCCTGGCGAGCGGATTCTGCAGCTGTTCCCAGCACATACTCCAACTAGTTGGAAACGCTGGATTTGATGATACGAGAAATTAATTACAGCTCGTAAGATGAATGCATGTTCTTCTTGCACTTCTTTCATTATGGTGCAGGATAAGTAACCAGCCATCTTTCTCTTGGGCTTCGTTCTGATCTTGTATCAAAGGGTCTTAAATTTAAGGTCTGCTTTGATAGTTTCAGATCTGGCATTCCTTGTAAATGTGCTGGCCAGCATCGTCGATTAGATTTGATCTTCTCATTTATAGTATGTATCTCGTTCTCTGTTCTTATGTTTCGTTTCTACCTACTGTTGTACAGCTTTTCACTTCTCTCAGAAAATTCTTTTTTGCCGCTAGGAATCTACTTTCTTGCTTTTTAGTTGTTGTTCAATTTTCAATTCCAAACAGCAATATGGGTCGGCCATTTTCTTCTTTTCTAATGTTATTTCTCAACATTCTATTGATTGTTCAACATATCATTTGATATTTCTTCAATGTTGTCAATGTCTAGTACATTCCCAGGCAACTGACATTACTAATTTATTGTTATTTGTTTTCCATTATGATGTTGGTACTCAGCGGTTTTGTTCCTCTGGTAGTCATCACTTTTATTTTTGGAATGGATATTACATATAAGTCTGTATTCTTTAGAAATCTGGGTTAATCTATAGGCGGATTTTCTAGCGAAGTTTCGCTACCCTGTACCACTGCAAGTCTGTCGAAAGCATTGACTTGAAAAATATGACAAGTCTAGATCAATTTTTTGTTTCCGTGTCTCAGTCAACTCCTCACTATGTAACTACGCATTGAAAAGCCTGAGTGATAAGCTACACACTTTGTTTATAGACATGTCCTCTGATATAGCTTGGTTACCACCTATAATTATTTATGTGCACCTATGTGGGCTTTTTATCACCTTTATTGGTTGCTAGGGATACGTTATCTTGTCTACCATACGATTTTACTATCTACATGGTCGAATGCTTTCTCTACACCTATGAATGCAATATGTGTTTCCCTATTGACCTCGCCTTGTTTTCTTATAACTTGTTTCAGTGTGAAAATATTAGCAGTACAAGATCTCACTTTTGTGAAATCGTTTCGTTTTTCAGACAATACATTTTAGCAACAATTTGTACACGTTGATTCATCATCATCTTGGCGTAAATCTATGCGCTGTACCTGCTAAGATTGTTTGCATTAATTTCGTTTACTTTTTTTTAAAGGCTGATACATCAGCAGGTGTCAAAGGTTGTGGGATCTGACGTCTTTTCCGACACATATTATACAAATGAAGAAACCAAAGCTTTAAAAATAGTCGCCCCCGCCCCCCCCCCCATTTGAAATAACTCTGCATTGATGCCATCAGGACCTGCTGATTTACGGTGTTTCGTTTTATTCAGGTCCTCGTTTAGAACTTGGATCGCTATGAGATCGCCGTCGTATGGTTTATCCATTTCAGTGGGAGAGTCCCCTTCTGCTGCTTGGTTTTCATTCCGCCAAAGATGGTACTGCATTTAGGTTTGTTGTCTCATTTTTCAACTTCATTTGAATTCTTTATCGTCTTGTAAGCAATAGACAGTTTCCCTCAGATATGATGATGTGTGGTTTGTGGGGCGCTCAACTGCGCGGTTATCAGAGCCGTACAGCTAAAAATAAACAATAAAACTTGTTTTAGATATCGCTACATTTACAACAGATGTATGTAAAGCTTAATTTACAATTGCGACCTAATATTTGTATAACAAACTTATTTTAACATGGACGAAAGAAGAAAACTGTGTTTGATAGAGTTTCAAACAACCAAATGCAATTTGCGAGCAATTAAATAATATTTTGCAAAGAATCAATAACCTGTTTCCTATTTAAGACTGTTAAATGAGTATTTAAAGGAATTTTGTCAGTTCGAAGTGAGTTACATTTCATGGCATGCCGATGTCTCCATTAACTGAATTTTACCAAACTTGGCCCCAAAAATTTATTCTGTGGTTGCTACATATTGATACTTGAACTCTCCAAACTGGGGAGAAAACAGTTTCAGGTAACTGTATTCGTTGACGGAATATTGTGGAGAACTTATAAAAAAGACGTCATAGCAAATCATATCAGCGCACACTCCGCTGCAGAGTGAAAAATCCCAATCGGAAGACGTCATAGCGTCTGACAGAGCGCTTACTCACTCGTGATGTCATTGCAGGGTCATCGACCACCATGATAGCTTTAGCAGGAAATTCAGAAATGAAGTAAATAAGTGGATTTTTTTCACAGACATGAATCTCAAAATTTTCATTTCCTTAAAAAATATAGTTTTTCAAAGAAACACTAATAAACTGTTAAATAAAATTTTCTGGATTCATTACCACATTGTAAATATATTAAACTTTCGACGTTTCGGTTCCTGTTACAAGTGATCTTCTTCAGGTAGTTTTGCAAATTCACAATGTGATCACAAATCCAGAAAAAAAGACATCGTCACATTCAATGGCCGTGGAAGAATACATTTAAATTAATAAATTGTGTTGAATACCCTAATGATTCCAACTCCTTTCATTTTTATAACCCATTAAATCATAAAACCGTACAGAAAAATAACAAACATAAATGCTGTATTAAAGTCTCTCGGTTCGAAATCAGATCTAAAATGAATTTTTTTGTGTTTAATTATCACAAACTCCCGTGCTAGAGCCCACACCACAGGTTCAGCCTAGAAATCTATAGATTGGTAATACGGCCCTATGGATAATTATGAATGGCTAGAGATTCAGTAAGTTCCGTGTAACTTCTGTCAGATGTGGTTTCGGGGCTCGACGTGTTTTTAGACTCACCGAATCTGTTGTGTTATAAATGGCCGTTTTAGAATATTTGACCATCCCTTGATACAATTTTACAGAACCTATACAGTGTGTTCCATCTACAACACATGCATCATGTTTGACGTTAAGAATTAACCAGTACCGCGGAGGCAGGCTCCGATCACTGCATGCGCACCAGCCCGTTGCCCATTGGTGGAATATCGGCTTCAGCTGAAGCAGACGTGTTAGGAGCGGCCTTGGACAAACTATGCGTAAACTGAGACTGAAACCGTATACAGTAACGGTAGCACAACTACTGACCAACTCGGATACCGTTGCTGAACATCGATACTGCAACTGGCTATTTGTGATGGACAGGTCCGTTTTGAAATTATCCTTATACTGGTCTTGTATGGCTGCGTTTCCCGGAATAACCCACCTCAGTTCGCATAACAATCTACAATGTACACTCCTGGAAATTGAAATAAGAACACCGTGAATTCATTGTCCCAGGAAGGGGAAACTTTATTGACACATTCCTGGGGTCAGATACATCACATGATCACACTGACAGAACCACAGGCACATAGACACAGGCAACAGAGCATGCACAATGTCGGCACTAGTACAGTGTATATCCACCTTTCGCAGCAATGCAGGCAGCTATTCTCCCATGGAGACGATCGTAGAGATGCTGGATGTAGTCCTGTGGAACGGCTTGCCATGCCATTTCCACCTGGCGCCTCAGTTGGACCAGCGTTCGTGCTGGACGTGCAGACCGCGTGAGACGACGCTTCATCCAGTCCAAAACATGCTCAATGGGGGACAGATCCGGAGATCTTGCTGGCCAGGGTAGTTGACTTACACCTTCTAGAGCACGTTGGGTGGCACGGGGTACATGCGGACGTGCATTGTCCTGTTGGAACAGCAAGTTCCCTTGCCGGTCTAGGAATGGTAGAACGATGGGTTCGATGACGGTTTGGATGTACCGTGCACTATTCAGTGTCCCCTCGACGATCACCAGTGGTGTATGGCCAGTGTAGGAGATCGCTCCCCACACCATGATGCCGGGTGTTGGCCCTGTGTGCCTCGG
This sequence comes from Schistocerca piceifrons, assembly GCF_021461385.2. NCBI lineage: Eukaryota > Metazoa > Arthropoda > Insecta > Orthoptera > Acrididae > Schistocerca > Schistocerca piceifrons. The sequence continues at coordinate 598,848,910 of NC_060141.1, read as the reverse complement.
TCGTATGCAGTCCTGATTGTAGCGCTCACCTGCACGGCGCCAAACACGCATACGACCATCATTGGCACCAAGGCAGAAGCGACTCTCATCGCTGAAGACGACACGTCTCCATTCGTTCCTCCATTCACGCCTGTCGCGACACCACTGGAGGCGGCCTGCACGATGTTGGGGCGTGAGCGGAAGACGGCCTAACGGTGTGCGGGACCGTAGCCCAGCTTCATGGAGACGGTTGCGAATGGTCCTCGCCGATACCCCTGGAGCAACAGAGTCCCTAATTTGCTGGGAAGTGGCGGTGCGGTCCCCTACGGCACTGCGTAGGATCCTACGGTCTTGGCGTGCATCCGTGCGTCGCTGCGGTCCGGTCCCAGGTCGACGGGCACGTGCACCTTCCGCCGACCACTGGCGACAACATCGATGTACTGTGGAGACCTCACGCCCCACGTGTTGAGCAATTCGGCGGTACGTCCACCCGGCCTCCCGCATGCCCACTATACGCCCTCGCTCAAAGTCCGTCAACTGCACATACGGTTCACGTCCACGCTGTCGCGGCATGCTACCGGTGTTAAAGACTGCGATGGAGCTCCGTATGCCACGGCAAACTGGCTGACACTGACGGCGGCGGTGCACAAATGCTGCGCAGCTAGCGCCATTCGACGGCCAACACCGCGGTTCCTGGTGTGTCCGCTGTGCCGTGCGTGTGATCATTGCTTGTACAGCCCTCTCGCAGTGTCCGGAGCAAGTATGGTGGGTCTGACACACCGGTGTCAATGTGTTCTTTTTTCCATTTCCAGGAGTGTAGTTCCTATCATCGGATACGGTCAGCTATGTTATCGTCACCGACCAAATAACATTGTACTGCATGAAATAACCTTACGTCTCTTATTTACCTGTTTTTTCTCTGATACAAAGGCTTGGAGGGAAAAAGTTGGTCCAGTAAATCGTATTGTGTCATTTGAATATCGCACTTTTCTTTTCACATCCGTGCAGAGGCTCTTGTTTCGACGTATCAAGATTTTCTAGAATTCAAATATCGATTGCGTTGAGAATATACGTAACCAGTAAATGCTTTAAACAGAAAAAAAAGAGATGCACGCCATTTACGTCCAGTTAAGTGAATCGTTCCTAGTCATTTTGATACAAGAAGCCGGCCACGGTTGCTGAGCGGTTCTAGGCGCTTCAGACCGGAGCCGCGCGACTGCTACGGTTGCAGGTTCGAATCCTGCCTCGGGCATGGATGTGTGTGACGTCCTTAGATTAGTTACGTTTAAGTAGTTCTAAGTCTAGGGGCTGATGACCTTAGAAGTTAAGTCCCATAGTGCTCAGAGCCATTTGAGCCATTTGATACAAGAATCTTTCAGAAGAGCTGTGGAACATATAACTAACTCTAAAATAGCTACTTGTAGAATCTAAATTAACCAGTCGTTTCATTACCATACACGTCGATAAGTGCGAAGCAGTTCTGTTCACACGCAGACCGAAGCTTCTGCGCAAACATTAGCATCGTAGACAGGTAACACTGTAAGTAGGCTGTTAAGGTTTTTATGTTGGTAACGCCACGTAGCGCTCTGCATGAAAATCACTGACTGTGCTGTGTGCAATCTGTGGCTGGTTTGCATTGTTGGAATATTGTAGTGTTGGGCAGTTGGATGTTAACAGCGCGTAGCGTTGCGCAGTTGGAGGTGAGCCGCCAGCAGTAGTGAATGTGGGGTGAGAGACGGCGGAGTTTTGAGTGCGGATGATCTGGACGTGTGTCCATCAGAGACAATAAATTCGTAAGACTGGATATCATGAACTGATATATATATATTATGACTTTTGAACACTATTAAGGTAAATACATTGTTTGTTCTTTATCAAAATCTTTCATTTGTTTACTATGCCTATCAGTAGTTAGTGACTTCGGTAGTTAGAATCTTCTATTTAGCTGGCAGTATTGGCGCTCGCTGTACTGCAGTAGTTTGAGTAACGAAGATTTTTGTGAGGTAAGTGATTCATGAATGGTATAGGTTATTGTTAGTCAGGGCCATTCTTTTGTAGGGATTATTAAAAGTCAGACTGCGTTGTGCTAAAAATATTGTGTGTCAGTTTAGTGTTGATCGGAATAAGAAAAGAGAGTAATGTCTGAGTACGTTCAGTTTTGCTCAGCTGTTTGAAAGCAAATAATGTAAGACGTTTATCAGCACAGTCATTCATAAATTTTTCTAAGTGGACGTTTCACGTGTCCGAGAGAAAGGCAGACAACTCTGTGTGTTGCTGGACCGGAAACTTAGTTGGTGGAATCACATAGAATACGTGAGGCTGAAACAACTCTACTCATTGCTCAACAGAGAAAGTGCAGTGAATAGGAGGGTGTCGAGGTCCATATACATGACAAAGATTAGACGCAGCTCCCGTCTGGGGATACGCAGCTCCTACACGCCTGCGCCGCCTGCAGATCACACAGAACAAAATTGGTAGGCATCATTAGCAAACGATCCAAGCTACACCCCCACCGTGGACCTTCACAATGAACACCGCTCTGAAACCCTCAAGGAACTATTCAAAATACTTGCAACACGACTACACAGGAACTAAAGACCCTCGAACAATCCTTTCATCCTTACTCTTGGAAACAACGATCACAACAATACCGGGACGCATAAGCGGCCAAAGACACTACTAGCTTACGCATAACCACCTATGGCGAGCTAAAATACACTCGCAAGCGGCAACACCAGTAAGCCCCAGCGAGTCAGCAACACTGACTGTATATGCCATCTGCCATTAAAGCTGACCAACCGGCTATAGCAGGGAAGCCGACAAGCTCGCACACTAATTCACAGACAAACCGCCAGCACTACCCTACATTGTTAATGCGATATATGACCTATCACACACTAAACGATATTAAGCCAACTGTTAAGGCATGTTGATACTGCCCGAGAAGCCAACACCAGGATCCAGCTGCAGCCCCCACGTAACACAGCTCCACAACGTCAAAGGTATCCGCGTGCATGATACCCACTTCTGACAAAGCCTACCCTTGCGTGACCTGTCGCAGGCAGCAATGAAACCGCTACTGCTCTTACAACCAGACCCAACTATCGCAGAGGATATTTTTTTCCTTGGCTCTTGCCTTGACACTTTTTTCTTTACTCTGCCCTTCAAACCGCTACCCTTCGTTCAACTTTCGACCCAGTCTATCTCCATATGAATGCGTATTAATAGTTAATCACAACCAGAGTACGCAAACATCGCAGTACCCAGGCCTCACTTAGTGAAAACTAACCAATATGTAGAGATGGCACTAGACCTTTTGTGTTGACAATCATGCCGGTGTGGGCGTGGAGGGCCTCCATCCTATGTATAAGAAAATTATTTTTTGAGCTTCCAGTTTGAGTCCTTGCACCACTCTGAAGTTGTATACGATGCACAGATTTTCTCAAAGGTTTTACCAAGGCTCTTCCTGTATCAGATACTTCTATTAAAGCCGACTCATCATCTGCCAAAGTCCCGACAAAAGGCCTGAGCGTATGCTGTGGTTGGAGATTGGCTCCCTGCTGTCAGTTCCCATGGAAGATTGAGCACAGTGCTTGCGTCGCTTGTGAAACACCCTGTATTTTGGCATGGTGGATTAACATATTCCTTCCCACTCTCGATTTTCTCAGTATCAATCTCAGTCGCCGTCTTTCTGCCGTTCAAGGTCAACGTCTGCAGTTTCACTTGTTGGGGATCGATCCGAACATGGCACATGACCAGCAGTTGTCTTTCAATCCAGAAAGCATGTGGATTCTTCTTATGTCCATGGATTCTGTTTCTACCACCTGTACACTCGTTGCTTTTTTTCTTTTATCTATGAATCAAGATGTGATGTTGATGTATTATCCAATAGCACCACCACCCGATTCATACCACTTAATAAGTTCGACAAGCCACAACAGACGTCCTCGGGCGCAGCTTTTTATATACGACGCCTAGTGGCACATGCGATATTCTGTGACTGTAATACCTACGTTTCGTATTAGACTTCAAGTTCTGGAAATTTTCTACACTCACTTGGAACATTTTTTCCGAGTACCTAGTTAGAATTATTGTTGGACTGATATATGTCAGCCTGAAAGCAACACGGAACCCTAGAAAGTGTGTAATCTACAAAAACATAAGTAATTTCGGGTTAGTCAAGGAAAGCGGATTTACTTACATTCCTAGCTGTTTCGTGGAATACTATAGTGTCTACGAACGATTAAAATTATAATAATATCCAGCTACATCTTCACAAAGATGAGCCTGAAAGAAAGACTGCCGGCTTCCTCTTAATGTAGACAAATGTAAAACTATAGTCTTGACAAAGATACATACGTAATACGAATACGTTTGTGAAAGTCAGTATTCATAAGACGACTCCGTGGTTGGAACATAAGTATATGAAATGATATTATATTAAATACTTAGAGTAAGTAACGTTGTCAATCCCAAACTTTGATTTCTGAACGATGCTGTTTGCTGTGCAGGCTCATTGATATTCACCGAACGTCATGGTTTACATCCAGTATAATCCATTGTTGAGAATAATTCGCGTTATTATCTCCATACTAGGAAATAGGGATCTGATCGGTTACCGTAATCTAGTGATGACAAACATGTCACCTCCTCTTAAAATTAATTTATTGACAAAGCCACGACCGGTTTCAGCCTCCTCGAGGGACATTATGTAGTGCAGTCATGTTGTTGATTTACTAGATCGAACAACGTGCAGCTGACATAGTTCGCTATTGAATCGAGAGCAGTGCAAGCAGGATAATGCCGTATCATGACGCCGAAACATGGTGGCGAACTGCCAATAAATTAACTGTGGCCGGAGCTGTTGTATTCACTCCAATTAGTGTTGTAACGCCTATCCTTGCATTGGAGTGATTCTATATCCAAGAAAAGATAAGAGTTTTACATTGTCTATCGACGTCGATGTCCTTAACAAACTGTATTACCCCACATGCACACTGTTGGAAAAGAAAATTGTACAGATACTGTTTCATGGCGTGTGACCTAACTTTTTAAAGTAATATGTCAAATATTTAAATTACCAAGTCGGGTGTGGAAAAGAAATCTACTTCTCCAGGACATCGAGTTCGCTGTATTAAGTGAAGCACCACCTCTATCCGGTTTTCTTGTAAAATTCCAGCATAAAACCACCTCTAATATAAATTCTTTGGGTTTCCATTTTCGCCGCCATAGCTTATTCATGGACAGCAGTCCATGCAGAAAATTATTCGTTCCATACACTACGCCATTCAGGGAGATGACCACGGGATGATCTGAGAGACAATCTCGTAATGTTTACTTGTAGTCCAGATTTTCAGTAATGAATTAATGATAGCACCACAGCTACCATGTTAGTGTATCAAGTAATATTTTGTACATATTAAAGCAGGATAAGAATATCAGTCATGCGCACAGAAGGAAGTATTTATTTCAAGTTATCAAAAGTCTTTTGGATTCCAGCATACACTGTCATTGGAAAAATGAGACACTACGATATAACAATAGTCACTACGACGTAACAATAGTATGAACCAGTTTACTTCACTCTTGGTAACTGTAGCAAACGAGTATTGTTCAACACATAGAAAAGTGTATATTTCATCTAACCCTTGCATAAATATATTCTCCAGATTTCAAGTTGTAACTAAGGATATATTTTTCTGTATCGAAATATTTTTCTGTATCAAGAAATGCACACGTTCTTCGTGTTTAACCGTTCTTGGCTTTTGTTCTCTTTTTACTTAGCTTCATGTAAATTATTTAATAAGATCCATTTATTATTCAACGTGTCAGCCATCTTCATCTTCATCGTCATGTTCCGCTAGTTATCATGTGCCCCCAAAACCACTCCTTATCTAGAAAAGTTGCTTCCCATTCCTATGTAGTGCATCCTAATATCATGGAACACCTAGATGGGTTCGGTCTGTTGCAAGTCCACCCCACTAGCTAGACCCTGGATTTTAAGCTTCCCCCTTCATCACAGCTTTGGAAATTCTTGTTGTCATTGAACATGTAAACATGCGTTACAGTTTTTATATTTCCCTACTCTCTTGTTGTCCAAAAGTTTTATTAAGAACTAAAATAGTCTATATTTCAATCTGACTTCTCTTTATGCATAATTATCTAAACTAACATCACTTGAGAAGATGCAGACTGTGTCCGTGTTACAGTTACATCCTCACCGCTTCATACCGGAAATGTTGTGGCCAGTCTAGCCTTTCAAAATTATAAGGTAAGTTCATGCAAGGTGAGGCACCTAAGGTCGCTCTCTTTGCCATTCGAAAAGAGCAGGCAATATGCCAATTCCGAGTTTCATCTTCATAATCGTCGTCGTCATTATCATCATCGTCATCATCATCAACAACAACTACGGCAGTAGCAGCAACAATACAAACACGATACTACACCATAAACAAACACACGTCACCAACCTACACGAGACAGTTGCACTGAAGACACATGACAAGCAGTTCGTTCCAGTGGTGTCAACCACAATGTGTTACAACTTACCGTGAGCCAGTCGATTTTATCTCATTTAACATGTACTTGCCAACTGGTATCCAAGTAGTTCCTCAATATGTTTAATAATACTGATTTAAACGCCACTCTTTGGTTGTGCAAACCACAGTCACCCTTTTGTTTCTTTGTTATCTGTACGATGTCTATGCTAAGACATCAGCGCGGTGGCGTATTATACGTGAAAGTACTCAACGGTAGTTTTCTCCATTATACGTGTCTGTACTTAGCCACGACGATTAGCAATAACCAGTTATGCGTCGTTCGTGAGGTACGGTTTGATATTGAATCCATGCATTGCACGCGAGTTTCTGAAATGAAATAAAGAGCAATGTATTGGCGCAAAGTGCTTTCTTCGTGATAGAAAAACTCAAGCAAATTTAATAACTCATAGGCGCGCGTAACTCGCTGCCTGTGTGTTCGACTGTAACAGAGATCATGTGACAGGTAGAACTGACTTCAAAGTGTGCGTTGCCGCATAGCTAAAGAAAGAATTGCAACCATTCTATCTCTTGAGGAACTGTTTAAGTAGGTACGCGTAATTCAGGACCGATGTACGCAGATTCTGCTGCCTATCCTACGATTCGCTGGGAAAGTTACATGGCTTTGATGCTATGAATGTGAAGTTCCGGGCATTCATCATTCTTTCCCCGTCCAGTGATGCGTAGAGAAACAAACTCTTTCACCTGTTGCTTTAGCCTGCCGCTCCTCCATATTTCAAGCGCTCTGGCATATCAAACATAATCTCGCTGTTTGATCTTAGCATTCAGAGCTGCATCGAATACCCTTTACATAAGTTCTCATGCATGTGTCAGAGAGTTTATGGACCAGATGCTTAACTTTTAGCGTGCTACTGTTACAGCGAAAAAATGTTAATAACCTGACGCATATCGTGTTGCTACGGAATTAAAATTAGTCTGAGATAATTAAACCATTCAGAAAAATATTTAGCGTATTTAATTAATTATTAAAGTTTTAATTTGTTTTTTCAAATGATACAGTATGCTGCTTAAACGCATTTCGTATAAAACAGTTTTACCAACGTGTAATTCTGGTACACGTGTCATGCAAGTCAGTTGTTAAATGTGGCGAAAAAATATTTTTTATAGAATGTGGCATTGTTTTACCAATTTTGTATTTATATATTACACCCGCAGTTTTCTGTTCCTACGCAAAGCCTTCGGTAGTAAAATCCGTTGAGATGTCATCCGTTGAATTTCTCCGGTGAAGAATTGTTTTCAGGCTTGTGGTCTGATATGAAGGCTGCCCTCGATTTCCCATCGTGAGAGAATTTGTAAGAATTTACTCGTCTTTGGAGCTTTAAATTAAGTTTTGGCTATTTTTCTCTTTTTTATCATCTTGGATTTTGTCCAGTCATCCTCTTGAGAAAACAGTGTTCAGCACAACAGAAGAAGCTCGGCGCATCTTCAGCTCTTCAATCCATTACTAGCAGAGAGAAAATTGTCATTCAGCAACTACCTGCGCAATCATCTGAACGTGGGCTGTTATATCAGCGTAATAAAATCGACATATTCACTATATAGTTTTCCACGGAGCTACTAGTCAAATAATTTTAGGAGCGAAGCATCTAAGGAGTTTATGGAAAAGACAGAAACATAATGGCACATTGAATTTTAGCGTATGTACTTAATGGAAACCCAGGTATTGTATTTGCTACACTGATGTGTTACGGTTCAGGACAGCATTTGCATTGTCAAGACGGATCGTCAACAAAGTCTAAAGACGTTTTGTAGGTATAAATTGTCACCCGTACTAATAATAAGAGTGTAAAACTCTCCTGTCTTTCTGTTTGTCTTTCTGACCACGCCATTCTCCAAAACCACTAGGTGAATTTTTATGTGCTTTTCACTGGTACCTTGAGCGTAACTTGGGTAACATATAGGCAAAATCAGCTTCGACAAAATCAGCTCACGTAAAAAGAAATATTTGTAATTTAAAACTCTATCTACAACCGTGTTGTATGTCTGTTTCTCTGTTTAAACACACTAATCTCCAAAACTACTATATGAATTTCATGTGCTGTTTACAGGTAATTCGAACGTTGCTTGGAGCAATGCACAGATTTTATTTTATCAAAATCTGAACACAAAAAATATTGTAATTTAAAGTTTTATCTAAAACAACCTGCTCATCTCAGTAGGTTGAATGTTTACAGCAGTGACTCAATTATCACTGTGTATTGCGCCCAAAAAGCGAATACATGCGCTGACTGATTCGTAGTGCGCCAAAGAAACAATAGATACCGCTCCGAGTTTCGAAAGCTTTTTTAACTAAGTGACATGTATTTTTGAGAGCTTACGCCAGTTACAGAACTAAGCACTACAATCTTATTTTTAGGCATACAAAGTATCATAGAATTAACTTGGCTGGGATGTATGAATTTACAGGTTTCGCCATCTGTATTAACAACTTAGCGACAGTGCATTGCTCTTTTCTGCTTCAGAACGCGAAAATGTTCAATTTTCATTGAGATTTGGTTGCTTATTCATTATACGTCTGCGTTTTATTTACAAATAAAAGTGGCTAGAAAACAGTAGAATTTTTCTCAATACACCAGAACGGCTAAAAAAAATGTGGACTATGCAATCTCAAGTACACAATGAAGATCGTGAGAAAATCCTTCTGGAGCTCGGGAACATCTGGCTTTTACTCGCTGTTTGGAATCTCTTTCCGAAAGTGGGGCGTGGCGTACCATTGATCGAGAGCCTCCTATATCATCTCGCTCATCGGTACCCTACACTCACACGGAAAGTCACCAAAGTTCTCAGCCTGTTTGTACAGCCGCTTCACGGTCTCTCGCGTGTTGGTGAAGCAAACAACTTCTTCGTTCATGTCCCCAATCGTGCTACAAGGAGCTACCAAAACAATTCCATTCGATAGCCGTATAGCCCAGAATCGGTATGGTAACCAGACATAATCGCCGACAGCATTGACGCAAGTGTCCGACCGACGTAGCAGCTAGAAGATACCTGTTGCTAAGACACCGTGTCCAGCTGCGTGAAAAAGGTCGCAATTGCTTGCTATACACATTCGTTCGACGGGAAACGTCCACCCTTCATGGTCCTTTTTCAGGGACGGGAGGCGGATAATCACATGAGGAGAGCCGGCCAGTGTGACCGAGTGGTTCTAGGCGCTTCAGTCTGGAACCGCGCGAACGCTACGGTCGAAGGTTCGAATCCTGCCTCGGGCATGGATGTATGTGATGTCCTTAGGTTAGTTAGGTTTAAGTAGTTCTAAGTTCTAGGGGATTGATGACCTCAGATGTTGAGTCCCATAGTGCTCAGAGCCATTTGAATCACATGAGGAGAGGACAGGACTACAGGGCGGTTGCTCGAGTGTCTCCCACTTTATTTGGTGTAACATCTGCGTTACGGCATTTGTGATAGGGCGACGTGCGCTGTCATTAAGCAGCGGCACTCCTTGCCGCAGATTTCCAGGACTTCTCGCTTTTATTGCACGGTGTGATTCTCTAGCATTGCGCAGTGTCGTTCCCCAGTGACAGATACACCAGGATTCTTTAAATCAATAATCAGTGAGCTATGAACAGGGTGAGCATCACCTTCCTTGCAGATGGCTGTCTGTTGAATCTTATTACGGGACATCCACCTCTAACACCGCGGGGACCGAGCGCTTCTAGGCGCTTCAGTCCGGAACCGCGCGACTGCTACGGTCGCAGCTTCGAATCCTGCCTCGGGCATGGGTGTGTGTGATGTCCTTAGGTTAGTTAGGTTTAAGTAGTTCTAAGTTCTAGGGGATTGATGACCTCAGATGTTAAGTCCCATAGAGCTCAGAGCCATTTGAACCATTTGAACAGTACCGCAGAGTGGCCTAGTTGTAAACATGCCTCTGATGTAATCGAACATATTTTTGTATTTTGGGCGAACAGTTTAATTTAGGATTTGTTAATGTGAAAATTCAAAGGAATGTGACAAAATATGTTAACGTAACAACAAAAATTGTGCAACAACAATCTTCAAATTTATTTACCTCAATTTAACCATGAGGACCTAAAGTGTGAGATGTTTAGCTTCAAGAATCAGACCCTAGACAAGAACAACTGGAGCCAACTCTATAAGAAATGGTAAGTAAACTTATTTGTAACTTTATTGTAACCTTCAGTCCTCTCAAATTTTTCATAAAAGACTTTGCTTACTGTGGACAACAGCAGGAATTAGGAAGGAGGAGGGAGATTACAAGCTCTTGGGACGAGCGAACAAGAGAGCATCCGCTCTATAGTCTCGGTCTCTCCCTTGCGATTATCGTTCCTTCGGTCCCTTAAAAAAAGCTTTAAAAGGTCAATGATTCCTGTCGGACGAGGATGTGCAGGGGGCAGTTTTATGGAATTCTTCAAGCAGGAGAACGCCGTGTTTTACCACGCAAGTGTCTTCAATCTGGTGCGTTGGCGTGATGATTGACCTAGTGCTCAGAGCGATTTTCCCGAGTGGCGTACCGATTCTGGACTGTACGGCCTTCTAACGGAAGTATTTTGATAGACCCTTATACTTCAAACATTGTATACGAAAAAGCTTATATATATATATATATATATATATATATATATATATATATATATAGGGATAGCGTTCTCGCTTCCCGCGCACGGAGTGCCGGGTTCGATTCCCGGCGGGGTCTGGGATTTATCCTGCCTCCAGATGACTGGGTGTTGTTGTGTCGTCTTCATCATCATCATTCATCCCCATTAAGGTCGGAGGAAGGAAAAACAACGGCAAACCAGTTCCACTAGGACCTTGCCTATTACAGCGGTGCGGGTCTCCCGCATCGTCCCCTAAGCTCCTCGGAGTATGGGACTTCATCATACATATATGAAGTCTCGGGCACAGCTATCAGTAAATACTCAGGCTACATGTACAATACATTTACAATATATAACGAATATAAAATACTTGAAGACTCGTGGGCTATGAGATTGTGCTGGGAACTGCAACCTGATCTACCGTTACCAGCTGGGAGGCAATAGTCAATCTGCGTGACCTTACGAAATTCTTTACGCTGCAGAACGTGGTGTTTTCCCGAACTGTTAACTGCAGCCTGGTGCTTCGGTATGATGATTGCCTCAGTGCTTAGGCAATTTTGCCTGATTGGCGTACCGATAGTGGACTGATGGTATATGGACGAAGACTCAATCTCCGCAACCTATAAAAATATATGTGTGTTGTCACTTTTATAATATTGCGGGTTCGAATTATTAATTTCGCAATATAGTTGTGTAGGCTGGAATTATTGCCTTTCAAACGTCCGAATCAGCTATTTTCGGATGGCCAACACATCATATTAACACTCTCATTATCAGTTTCCCATTTGTGCGACAAGGTTCAAATGGTTCAAATGGCTCTGAGCACTATGGGACTCAACTGCTGAGGTCATTAGTCCCCTAGAACTTAGAACTAGTTAAACCTAACTAACCTAAGGACATCACAAACATCCATGCCCGAGGCAGGATTCGAACCTGCGACCGTAGCGGTCGTGTGGTTCCAGAATGCAGCGCCTTTAACCGCACGGCCACTTTTCGGCCGGCCTGTGCGACAAGGAATAAACTGTGGTGTTACTGTGCTGCTTGTGTAAAATCAATCCGTTTTTAAATAAAGATTGCCGTTTTACACGGAAAACTAACAGCGAAAATGAAAAAGTTTCGACAAGAAATACATGTTTGTGACGTTAATGGCGTAGTTACTTCTGAACCAGATTTTAACCCAATGTTGTAAGACATTCTCCTCTGTCTCTGGAACTTTCATTATTCGATAAACTTCTGATAATTTACATGGCAGGATGGTATCAGTACCGACACAGCCTTCGGACCGAGCCGCCCACTACTCAGTTACCGATAGGCGTAATAGGATTAGTTTTATTTGACCGGCGTTTGCACGTTTTGTGTCCACGTTGTTCCCATTTTGTCGAAACTACAGTGTCATTTTTAAGAACAAGACGCTCCAAGCAAGTGTGCGCGTTCTCTATGGTACTGTTAGGAGATCTCAATGTGTACATTTCCTTTTTTATGTCGAGCATGGCAAAAATCATCCCCTGTTTCAGACATACTGAACACTAGTCTTGCTGATTGAGCTATCCCGTAATTCTGTCACTACATACAACCACATACCGACAAATACTGTAGTTCATCTGTTAAGACTGCAGAAACCTGAGTGGGTTCTATAGAGAAAGCAAAGAAAAGGTCTAATGCGTGTTGGTTAGGCTGTCAGAAATGTATGGTGTCCTCACAGCTCTGAACAGAGGATAAGACCCGATAGCTTGCTGTAAGAAACTGAACTTAACACCTCCCAGTGACTTATGCTTCTGTCATCATGACAAACTTCAGTATACACACATCAAAATAAGTTTTGCCTCACCTCGGTTCCGAGACTTCCGGAACCAGTACAGAAAGATGGAATAGAGATCAACATAATCATCATTATCGCCTTTTTTATTTCTCATGAAAACCACACACTGCATGTTGTACCACCACACAGCCAGACCTTAGGAAGTGATGGTCCAGATTGCTGTACACACCGGTACCTCTAATACTTAGTAGCACATCGTCTTGCATTGATGCATACCTGTATTCGTCGTGGCATACTATCCACAAGTTCATCAAGACACTGTTGGTCCAGTTTGTCCCACTCCTCAACGGCGATTCGGCGTGGATCCCTCAACGTGGTTGGTGGGTCACGTCGTCCGTAATCAGCCCTTTTCAATCTATCCCACGCACGTTCGATAGATTTCTTGTCAGGAGAACATGCTAGCCACTCTGTTTGAGCGATGTCGTTATCCTGAAGGAAGTCATTCACTCGATGTGCACCATGTGGGCGCGAATTGTCGTCCATGAAGATGACTATCGGTCGGACGATAGCATTCACGTATCGTACAGCCGTTAAGGCGCCTTCCATGACCACCAGCGGCGTACGTCGGCCCCACATAATGCCACCCCAAAACAGCAGGGAACCTCGACTCTGCCGTACTCGCTGGACAGTGTGTTTAATGCGTTCAGCCTGACCGGGTTGCCTACAAACACGTCTCCGGCGACTGTCTGGTTGAAGACATATGCGACACTCATCGGTGAAGAGAACGTGATGCCAATCCTGAAAGGTCCATTTGGCATGTTACTGGACGCATCTGTATCGCGCTCCCTGGTGTCGTGGTTGCAAAGATGAACTTCGCCATGGACGTCGGGATTGAAGTTGCGCATCATGCAGCCTCTTGCGCACAGTTTGAGTCGTAACACGACGTCCTGTGGCTGCACGAAAAGCATTATTCAACATGGTGGCGTTGAAGTCAGGGTTCCTCCGAGCCCTTGGGCGGCCTGAGCGACGCATGTCATCGACAGTTCCTTTCTCTCTGTATCACCTCCATGTCCAAACAATATCGCTTTGGTTCACTCCGAGACGTCTGGACACTTCCCTTGTTAAGAGCCCTTCCTGGCATAAAGTAACAATGCGGACGCGATCGAACTTCGGTATTGACCTTCTAGCCATGGAACATCGGTATTGACCGTCTAGGTATGGTTGCACTACAGACAACACGAGCCATGTACCTCCTTCCTGGTGGAATGACTGGAACTGATCGGCTGTCGGACTCCCTCCGTCTAACAGGCGCTGCTCCTGCATGGTTGTTTACATCTTTGGGCGGGTTTAGTGACATCTCTGAACAGTAGAAGGGACTGCGTCTGTGATACAATATCCACAGTCAATGTCTATCTTCAGGAGTCCTGGGAACTGGGGTGTTGCAATAATGCGAGCGCCTTACAGAAAACATTAATGACCTAAGACTATCACAACAGTATCACAGATTTTTTTTCATAACACTTGAATTAAAATATGTGCTGTTTTCCACCTTCGAAGGTACCATTAAATCAACATTGTCTGTACCTGCTAAATTTTCTACTTAGGGACTTCAGAAAGCATGTTAAACATGCTGCTCCCAGTAACCCCACAGCGCAATGAGAGTGGCGCATTATCAAAAGAGAGCACCGGTAAGTATTCTGGATTTCCCGCAGACGCAGTTTTACACAGTACAGACAGTATAAGGCGCATCACAAGTGCGAGTGAAATGAAGCGGATACCAGAAACGTACTGCAAAGCTGAAGTACGTGGAATCGTACGATTCTTGTGAGCAAATCACCTAAATTGCACACAGGTTCGCCGCGGAGTTCTGGCGGTATATGGACCAAATGCGATGTCACGTGCGGCAGAAGTGAAATGATGCCAAAAATTTGCCCGAGGTCGCACAGGCGTCGGCGTTGCGACGTTGCTGAGTAGAAGCTCATCGACATCAACCACAGATGACAATGTCCAGGCAGTCTTTTGTGCAAGCTGAAAGAACATCCAGGGAAAGATATTTTCTAGGGAAGAGGCTGTTCACAAAGCGGATCTGGATTGGATTTCTATCTTCTGTTCATTGAACTGTTGGTAGAGAGTAGTAGTCGTTGTTTACTGAGACTTGGTGACCATGGTTAAAAATAGTACCATGTGTCTGTGTCATTTTGATGTGTACTACAGATTTCATGAAAAGTTACCTGATATACCGTAATAACTCGTAACTCACTTTTTGATGTTTCCTAGTAATGATGAAGCATGCCATTAGTGCAACATTCAGCAGAATGCATGTTGTTTTGACCAATAACATAAGTAGTATAAAACC
Source organism: Schistocerca piceifrons (assembly GCF_021461385.2). Lineage (NCBI taxonomy): Eukaryota > Metazoa > Arthropoda > Insecta > Orthoptera > Acrididae > Schistocerca > Schistocerca piceifrons. The sequence goes on along the minus strand of NC_060141.1, from coordinate 598,833,706 downwards.
CAAAATAAATAAATAGGATAGTGATAAGAAAACTGACATAGAACTTGACTGTTCAATGCTCTAATCTACAATTTAAATATGATAACTAAATTTACAGAAAAATGTCGAATATAAACAATGAGACAATCATAACATATAAGGAATATCCAATACGTGGAGGCGAGGCTTGAATTTTGTAGTTCCGAGCCTCCCCACCCGCCTATGGCATTGGCTAAGTGAAACAGCACGCGCTCAAACTTACGACATAACAGCACTAACACATGTAGAACTAAGTGTAGATATAGCAACACAAATAGTGCAATGAGTGTGCCCTGTATAAGCACTTAAGACATGTAATAGGTAGTACCACTTCTTAGACAGTAGAAACAAATACACGCACAGCCACCCATGATGTATTTAATTTAGTGACATAAAAAGACATAATTTTGTATCCTACGTGAGGTGGGAGTCTCGTTTCTGACGAGGCCACTTTGTAAGTGTCTTTTAAAATTTTTGTTCTCTAAGATGCTTAAGTGAATGCCTGTGCACTTAACACATAAATGAAATTGTCTTCCAACAATCTATAGATAATTTGCTTTGAGATACTTAAGTGAGTGCCTGCGGACACAACAAATAAATGGAATTATATTACTTGATCTTCTTTGTGATACACTGAATGAATGACTGAGAATTCATACATAACTGAAGTTAATATGTGGCGTGTTGTAAGTGTAAGTGGTGTACTTACTATATGTTGTTGTTAGCAAAAACTTTATACGAATTGATTGGGCAATGCTACTCCCAGTACCAATATAGAAACACAATCACTCCAAAATACAATCAGCCCCTTGGGAACTGAATTCTCTGGCCCCTGGTAACTTTGGTCCCTGTGTACATAACAAATAAATTAAATCGTCTAACCTTGAAAGCAGCAAATGAGCATCGCAATATATTCCGGTCTCTCGGGAAAAACATATAAATATATAGCTACAGGCTCAGCGGTGTGCAATGGTGGCCGTAATACTCTGAAATGTGCATGATATTCTTTTGGTTGATAAATTAAAACATTTAAGAAAAATCCAACCTCTCTGAAAAAAATAACAGTACTGATTGGGATTAATTACTAACATTGATTTTTAGTGAAATTGTTTTCCAAGTTAAGTTTGGCTTTCCAGAACATCTGACAATTCAAATTACATTACTCGGTAAAATTACATCCTTTTTACTAATTGACACACAAACAATGAGATTTATGTAGCAAATATTATCTGAGCTTACTGAAAAAGCATAAATAAAAAAAAAATCAAATTACATAGGCCTATAGGTCTGTTAACAAATTTTAGAAACATTACAAAAGGGAAATATCTAACTAGCCTTTACATCAAATCAGTTTACGTACATTCTGGGGTGACTCAACAATTACAAATTATCTGCCAACTCGAATAAAAATCTCTCGGTGTACATGCCGCGTCAATTCAGGATAAAACTCCAAGCTTTCGACCACTACCTCCATGGTCGTCGTCAGGGCTAAAACTGACTGTCGTGAACTATCGAGGTTCCCACTTTTATATGTAAAGGACGGCTTCTGATTGGCTGGAATACGTCATAGCAACGGCGATATGGCGCGTAGTGAAGTGGTGCCCTCTACTTCCATAGATGTAGTTTCTATCCCGCGTTGCTTGCAGCACCATACCTTGAATCAGGAGGTAAAGTATTATTATCATATTGTGGTGCCACATACAAGTGTATCCCAGTAGGCTCCTTTCAGCCTGAGCAGTAACAATACGAACCATAAATTATGTGTTGTATATCGTTTTAACAGTAAAAAAAAATCTACAGATACTCCCTATCACATATCTCTACAATTTTCTTCTAAATTGTTAATATTTTAATTTTAATGATCTGTTTCCTACAAGTAATTTAATATGCTTCGTAACTTACTGCTATTCTCTTGCTCAAAACAAACTTTGCTTGTAATGTGGAACTATAATATTACACGTAAAACAATATAATGTACGACCTGATTTTCAAAAGGTCAGGGAGAAGGTCTTTAAATACGTAATAAATGAAGTCAAATACAACGAAGTGTTGTTTTGCAACGACATGATAGAATAAAACTGAAATGGATGAGCGGCAGAACCTGGAAACCATCTCTTCAAGGGCAGTACACTTACCGACTGGTTTAGCCACGCACGAATCACAACCTACCCACAAAATTTCAAAATTGCGAGCACTTCTCCCATTCTCTCCTACCTTCACAGAATATCTTCTGTATTGTGTGATGGAGAAACGATACTGTGGATATATGGTGTTGTGGACTGGCAAGACAGCCAATCCACAATGATGGGTAGCCGAAAGGCACGCGTTAAGCTCACGCAGGCTGGCGTGAGGTCTGGAACAGGTCAGAGATATGAGACTAGCAAAAATAGTACGTATCTGTTGGAATACTTAACTTTAATCGATAATTGGTGAACATCGGTCGACGGTACATGCATCACAAGATAAATAGCAAATGATAATGGCGCCTTGCTAGGTCGTAGCAAACGACGTAGCTGAAGGCTATGCTAACTATCGTTTCGGCAAATGAGAGCGTAATTTGTCAGTGAACCATCGCTAGCAAAGTCGGCTGTACAACTGGGGCCGAGTGCTAGGAAGTCTCTCTAGACCTGCCGTGTGGCGGCGCTCGGTCTGCAATCACTGATAGTGGCGACACGCGGGTCCGACGTATACTACCGGACCGCGGCCGATTTAAAGGCTACCACCTAGCAAGTGTGGTGTCTGGCGGTGACACCACACATCGCATAGCCGCAACTTGGGGATGGTATCCAAAACGTTTCTCGAGACTTCGCTTTCAATAGGCCACACAGTTATAATCTATTAAGAACTTACAAAACATGTAAAATTGTTCCATTTTCAACACTTTCCGTTGAAAGCTCTTAGTATCTGTTATAGTTTAATCTAAGAAGGCTTAGCAGACACTACTCCGGTATAAATGCCCCGAAAAAATTCCCATTTACACTGGTTGTCCCAGGAGAAATGGTCAGTATTCAGTTACATGACAGGAACGATCATTCGAAGCAAAACAACATACTACACATGGGTTCTAAAATGAATGCCTTAAGGGCAGTGAGCAATCCATCACTTTCGATGCTGTGGAACAAACATCTTCTACTGCAAGCTCTTTGCTTTACATATTTGGAGAGGTGAAAATATTGACGAAAAGAAGAACGTTCAGTAAGCGTGGGCTCTAAAGTGCAAGTGCAGTTAGTATTAAAATCACACACCAGTCAGCCAGAATAGTATGACCATCGAGCTATTATCTATCGTTATACAACCCCCTTCAGGTGATAGCAGCGTCACATGGCGAGGAATGACTACCATTCAGACAGATTGTGGTGGCCTAGAGGCTCGGCACGAGCATTCGGAAACTGCACGGCTTGTCGGGTGTTCGAGGAGTGCTGTGGTGGGTGTCTTCAACATGTGACGAAACCAGGGTGAAATCATATCCACAGGATATCGGGTTGGGGAGCCATCCCTCATTACAGGTGTTGGACGTCGTAGGTTGAGCAGGCTAGTAAAACAGACAGGCGCCGAACTGTGGCGGAACTAACATCATACTTTCAAATGACTCTAACCTCTATGGGACTTAACATCTGAGATCATCAGTACCCTAGACTTAGAACTACTTAAACCTAAGGACATCACACACATCCATGCCCGAGGCAGGATTGAAACCTGCGACCGTAGTAGCAGCGCGGCCCCGGACTGAAGCGCCTAGAACCACTCGGACACACCGTGTACAAGTGTGTGTGGACACACAGTGCACCAAAAAATCCTAACGACGGGCCTCAGCAGTAGACGACCCATGCACGTGACAATTTAACACCACGACATCGACAACTACGACTGAAATGGGCATTTGACCATCGGCATTGGACGCTGGAGCAAAGGCAGAGCGTTGCATGGTCCGATGGATCCCTATACCCTCTTGATCATGTCGATGGAAGGTACGAATACGACGTCTCCCACGGGAACAACTCCTTGACACATGTACTTCGGGACGGGGGCAAGTTGGCGGCGGCTCCGTTACGCTCTGGGGAACGTTCACGTGGGCATCCAAGGCTCCAGCGGAGCTCGTACAAAGCACCATGACGGCCAAGGAGTATCGTGCACTGGTTGCAGACAACGTACACCCATACATGACGATTGTGTTTCCCGACAGCAGTGGCATTTTCCAACAAGATGATGCGCCATTTCACAAGGTGAGGAGTGTGATGGGATGGTTCAAGGAACACAGTGGCGAGTTCCTATTGATGTGCTGTCCCCCCCCCCCCCTCCCAACTTGCTATATCTGACCTTGCCATATCGATCGAACACATTGTAACCTCCCCCACACGAAAATTATTTAAATGATGAACCACGCGTAACCTGCCCACAGAAATATAATAATTAAAATAAATTAAGTGTAATCTCCCTACATGAAATTAAAAAATTGAAATAAAAACAATTATTATGGAGCCAAGTGTAAACTCCGCACAAAAATATAATAATTAAAATTATGAACCAAGCGTAAACTCCTCACAAAAATAATGAAATGAACCATGTGTAAACTCCCACAAAAATAATAATTAAATGAATTTATAAAGTATTGTAACCTCTGAACAAAATTAATTTTAATGTAACCTCTGAACAAAATTGATTTTAATGTAACCTCTGTGCAAAATTGCTTCCCATTTATAGTCTCCGTGCAGAAATGCATTCACATTTAATGTACCCACAAAATTCAGTTGCTAAACCCGGATATAATAAAAAAATTCAGTAACCTGATAAATTTTATGACAGCAGCGCTGCGCCTCGGCCCTGTATTCTGAATAAAAAAAGAAAAAATTCTTACCTCAATAAAAACTGCGAATATATATCTGCTCTTATGTAGAAATTTTTTGGCGCAGCTATATATATATATATATATATATATATATATATATATATATATATTGGACTTGCCATGAGCAACAAATTTTTTCTACTTAACTAAGTTTACAATCACAGTATATATACACGTATAAAAGTGCAGAACATGAAATAAAACATAGTGCACTTGCACTGAGTACAGAACATATCATATATACGTCTTACATAACCCTCCACTGGGGGGCAAAAATTTGGCAGCGATGGTGAGTCAATTGGATTTGCCATGAGCAACAAATTTTTTCTACTTAACTAAGTTTACAATCACAGTATATATACACGTATAAAAGTGCAGAACATGAAATAAAACATAGTGCACTTGCACTGAGTACAGAACATATCATATATATATATATATATATATATATATATATATATATATATATATAGCTGCGCCAAAAAATTTCTACATAAGAGCAGATATATATTCGCAGTTTTTATTGAGGTAAGAATTTTTTCTTTTTTTATTCAGAATACAGGGCCGAGGCGCAGCGCTGCTGTCATAAAATTTATCAGGTTACTGAATTTTTTTATTATATCCGGGTTTAGCAACTGCATTTTGTGGGTACATTAAATGTGAATGCATTTCTGCACGGAGACTATAAATGGGAAGCAATTTTGCACAGAGGTTACATTAAAATCAATATATATATATATATATATATATATATATATATATATATATATATATATGATATGTTCTGTACTCAGTGCAAGTGCACTATGTTTTATTTCATGTTCTGCACTTTTATACGTGTATATATACTGTGATTGTAAACTTAGTGAAGTAGAAAAAATTTGTTGCTCATGGCAAGTCCAATTGACTCACCATCGCTGCCAAATTTTTGCCCCCCAGTGGAGGGTTATGTAAGACGTATGTGTTGCCGGCGATGGGCGAGGCATGGCAGAATCTCTGACCAGAGAGTAGTATGTAGTTAGTTATTGCTTGTCGCGAGTAGTAGTCAGTCGGTAGTAGTAGTCAGTCTGCGCTAGTCTTCAGTAGTATGCAGTAGTCGGCAAGTACCCGCGCGTGTCGGCAGTCTGCTCTGGTCGGGACTCTGGAGGATGAGTATTATTGTAGAAGGTAAAGAAGCAGCCTTGCGCATATCTAGTAAATTGGAAATGTCGTGTGGCTAGGGCCTCCCGCCAGGTAGACCGTTCGCCTGGTGCAGGTCTTTCGATTTGTCGCCACTTCGGCGACCTACGTGTCGATGGGGATGAAATGATGATGATTAGGACAACACAACACCCAGTCCCTGAGCGGAGAAAATTTCCGACCCAGCCGGGAATCGAACCCGGGCCCTTAGGATTGACAGTCTGTCACGCTGACCACTCAGCTACCGGGGCGGACTATCTAGTAATGTATATTAACTGTCATTAACTTCTTTTAAAAATGCCCCCAATAATAAATTTCATAATATAAAGTAATTTTTTAAAAGAAAAGCATTCATTTCAATTTAAAGAATAGTTCCAATGTATGACCATTCCTTCCAAGAATAATATATATATACATATATAACTATTCTTTAAATTGAAATGAATGCTTTTCTTTTAAAAAAATTACTTTATATTATGAAAATTATTATTGGGGGCATTTTTAAAAGGAGTTAATGACAGTTAATATTCATTACTAGATATGCGCAAGGCTGCTTCTTTACCTTCTACAATAATACTCATCCTCCAGAGTCCCGACCAGAGCAGACTGCCGACACGCGCGGGTACTTGCCGACTACTGCATACTACTGAAGACTAGCGCAGACTGACTACTAACACGGACTGACTACTACTCGCGACAAGCAATAACTAACTACATACTACTCTCTGGTCAGAGATTCTGCCATGCCTCGCCCATCGCCGGCAACACATACGTCTTACATAACCCTCCACTGGGGGGCAAAAATTTGGCAGCGATGGTGAGTCAATTGGACTTGCCATGAGCAACAAATTTTTTCTACTTAACTAAGTTTACAATCACTGAATATATACACATATAAAAGTGCAGAACATGAAATAAAATATAGTGCACTTGCACTGAGTACAGAACATATCAAGCAAAGACAAAACGTATACACAATGAGTACAAATCATATTAACAAATGACAAAAGTGCACACGCACTGTAGTTCAGAATATATCAGGAATTCACAAAATGTATAGGGAATGAGTACAAATCATACTAACAAATGACATAAAGTGCGCACGCACTGTAGAAGTCTTAAACATTTTTACAACAAATATACATATCGAGGAGTGAAATAAAGTGCACATGCACTGTAGAAGTCTTTAGCATTTTTACATAACATATCATAGAGTGAAATAAAGTGCACACGCACTGTAAAAGTCTTCAGCATTTTTACATAACATATCATGGAGTGAAATAAAGTGCACACGCACTGTAAAAGTCTTTAGTCTATTTAGGACCACTGATCTCGTTAACAAATGAAATGAAGTGCACACGCACTGTATATATCTTTATCATTTTACAAGAACTAAGAAAGGAATGGGAAGGATTGCATCATGGTTGTAGCACATTAGGTTGCACGCAGCTGCACTGAAAGTCCATATCTTTCTACAGAAGCACAACACCAAGTGGGACAATCTGAAGTTCTTTTCCTTGAAGTATTAATCATTGTAGCCAAGACACTGAAATGTCGTAGTAATATTCCATGTTATCAATTTTGGTAGTACATTAGGTACCCCAAACAGTGGGACCATAATAACATCTCCATCGCTCAAGGTGGTGGACACCATGTCGTGTCAACACCACGTTCTTGTAAGGTACACCAACGTAGAATCAGTGCAAAAACCAAATATAGTACTCCATGAGCATGAGGATAGACAGGACAAACGGATATTGCAGTAATTTCTGGTAATTAGGTCAGAAGGTGGAGGACATTAAGTCACATACTAGTCTTCATTGAGAATAACACTAGTCTAACAACTGATTTGAGTAATTGGTGGCACTCATCGCCCAGTTACTGAACATTTCTGTACCATGTATGAAGTATTACAGAATAATGTTTATAAGTTATCTGTTTCCAGAGAACATTGGCACTCATTGGCCAGATACAAATCATCAGAAGTCATCATTCAAAATAGGAGCTAATTCATATATATAGCATGAAAGTGACATAATATAAATTTAAAGTATAAGAAACAGTGACATTCGTTGGTCAGCAAGTATTAATTATTACAAAACATTTTTCATCCTTCAAGTGACATATGACATATTTAAAAATAATTATTGGCCCTCTTTGGCCAGTTACAAAGTATTCTTATATTTTTATAAAACCTTATTCAGTATTATTCAGAAGTTATAATTCAAAATGAGAGTCAATTATTGGCATAGCATTTATAGAGTATAACAAAATATTATTTACAGAAATTATTGGCGTAGTATTCATGCATTATTACAAAGCATCGTTCAGTATTACTCAGAACTGATCATTCCAGTGACATAGGACGTAATGAAAATGTAACATACTGTAACTATTATTCAAGGTCTGTGACTGGAAAACATTATTCAGTATTACTCAGAATTCTCTTAAACTGGTAGCGTTATTTGGGACTGGTAATACATTTTTTTTTTTGTACTAACAATGCATTTCGTTGGGATCGATAATTAATTACTGGGGCATAACAATATTTGCTTTTGAGTTATTGCTGCAAATGAAGATGTGTAACGTCATTCGTCATGAGTCAGCTGTAGTAAGGTTATGAAACAAGTGGAGTATATGTGATCACATTTATGAATGACACACACAAATGGGTAAGAAAAAATGCAAGTACTAGAACAGGTTTAATGATTAACTGCTTATAGCGTATTAATTTCGTGAATAATTTCTCCTGCAATCTCCATTATTATCGTCATCTGTCATCATTATTTTCATCTGCAAAGAAAAACTTCATTATCATTACTATCATCACCTTCAAAGAAAAACTTCATTATCCATATCATCATAACTCCATTATCATCATCTGTAAAGAAAAACTTCATTATCCATATTAGCATATTCTTCATCATTATTCATCACCATTCATTATCACCTCCAAAAAAGTCACTTCATTACTCATTATACAACTGTTCATAGTATAGAGTTCCTTATTTCTAGCATATTTCATCACTAAAACTAAGATGTGTAGTTCTGTCTTACAGCCTGCATCAATCGCCTCGTATTCCGAAAGAAAAAATTAGATAAGACCGCTATCATACGATGTGTATAGTATGTTCTTGCTAATGCTTGTTAATTCTAATCCATTTACTCTTCGTGACGAGGTATTTCATCTTCTTTCGTTCATTTCGAATGTGAAATTCCCATTTCTGTTTAATTTATTTCTTTTACACGTTATTTCTTTCTGAAAACGATGAACAAGGATTAATGTCTTGCATTTAAATCATATACCCATTAAATAAAAACTGGTTTATAGTAACATAATTGAGCATACAGCATAGCATGACAGAAAACGTAATACGTCAAAAACATAGACAGTGTTCAGGTGCAAAAAAATGTACACAGAGTATCACAATGTAGCAGCAAAAAAAAAAAAAAAAATGTAAAATAGTCACGATGTTGAGATATCATAAGGCAAAATGTCAAAGTCAACTGGTGTTTGTTATTTCTTAAATATTTCATAGTACATACAAATAAAACAGGAAAACAATCAAACATACATAAAAAATGGAAAATGTGCACAGTCTGATGCGTAACGACAAGAAAAGCGACCTGCTAACCTTACCTTGCCGGGCACTTGCCAAGAAAAAATACGATAATCATCAGTAAGTAATCACATAAATATAATTGCATAAGTGGTCATAAAAAAATTAGGAAATGGCATTACAGTGTGATAAATCATAAAGTATGTTCATTCAATTAAAGGTTTGACGTTGGAGATATGGTGATTCCCTTTAGTTTTTCTGGTTCTCAAAGTTTCGACGTGTACTACATTGGGGTGAGGAATGCTGCGAATTCGATATGCACCTGCATATAGAAGCTCAAATTTACTACACCTATTCTTTCCTCTGTTGGATAAATAATGTGTGCGTACTAATATCTTCTGTCCAATGTGAAAATCACGGCGTGTACAAACCTGTTTTTGCTGTCTTCTCCGGCGCTCTGCGGCACGTTTGATGTTGTTCAGCGCAATGTCAATTATTTCATGGTGTCGTAGTCGACGAGATGTAGGAAAGGTTCTTTAATTTTGTTAGGTGGTTCAACATTTTTCAGTATAACAGACGGAGATAGCATAGTAGATTCGTTTGGTATGGAATTGATCACATCCTGGAATGAGAGTATGTGTGTGTCCCAATCAATATGTTTTTTATGGCAGTATATTCTGCACAGTTTACCAATTTCTTTCATTAATCGTTCACAAGGGTTCGAAAAAGCATGGTACCTGGATATACAGATCGGAGAAATATTTCTAGCTCGTAACATACGTGTCCATATAGCAGATTGAAACTGTGATCCATTGACGGAAATTACTTTCAACACATGCCCTACATGAAATAGCAAATGTTTTACAAATGCTTTCGAAACAGCTTTAGCAGTAGCTTTGCGTAATGGAGTGAAGGTAACAAATTTTGAAGTGAGTTCAACAGCGACAAAGATGTAGCAGAAACCTCTATTAGTTCTGGGAATCGGACCAAGAATGTCTACAGCGGCCATGTGTCTCAATTTAACAGGTACAATAGGATGTAATGGAGGAATATGTGAAGTCGTATCTGACCTAGCTTTCTGGCAGATTTTACATGACGCTAAAACTCGTCGAATACGTTTCTCCATGTTGGCAAAATAACAGTTCTGTCTCAGTATAAGAAAACATTTTCTGGCTCCGTAATGTGCGTAACTTAAATGAGTATACCAGATTAATTTGTTAACAAGTTCGTCAAGAATGCATAATAACCAATTGTTGCTGTCAGGGTGAGAGCGGCGAAACAGAATGTTATTGCGTACAGTATAATGGTTTCTAATGGTAACATTGTTCCTATCTTGCCAAAGGTGTTTAATTTCTTTCCACACGTTGTCTTTACTCTGCTCTTGTGCTATGTCTTGTAATGACGGCGAAATGAAATTCTCAAATGCAACTTGTTGAATGTACATGACGCTGAAATTTGCTTTGCAGAAGTTGGTTGCGATGTCTTGCTGATTGTTGCTGAGAGAACGGGATAGTGCGTCTGCTACAATATTTTGTGTACCGGGAATGTGAACAATTGTAAAATTAAATTCCTGCAAATAAAGTTTCCATCTGCTTAATCTGTCGTGTGTAAATTTAGCGGAAAGTAAAAATTGTATCGCTCTATGGTCTGTGTAAACGGTCGTATGTCTTCCATAAAGAAAATGCCGAAATATCGTAAATACCCATACAACACATGATGTTTCAAGTTCTGTAACAGAATAATTGCGTTCAGCAGGTGACAGAATGCGACTAGCAAACGCGATGTTTTAAATTACTGTGGTGCCATCTCCTTCAATTTCCTGAAAAATGTGTACGCCTAAAGCGGTGTTAGAACTGTCGGTGGCAATGGAAAAATTTCTAGTAAGATCTGGGTGCGATAAAAGTGGTGCATTCAACGAGGCATGTTTCAAACAACATTTTCGTGAACAAGATTCTGTGTATCTGAAGTATTGCTTACGTTGCTGGAAGATGCAACCTGTACTGTATCTAGTCAAATTCTATCTGACGTGCTATTATTTGCGGGAGGATGCTGTGGCATTTCCACTATTTGGACTGTCCTGTTATTTCTTCCTGACGTATTACGTTCGGGATGATATCTACTGTCTGGCTCATTCATGATAATATGTTGTTGCGGATGATTTTGCTGCTGATAACACTGACTGTTATTAAATGTACGCTGAAAATTGTGCTCATTATTTTTACGTCTCTCATGATTGTCATTTATATACGGTGCATTGCGATAGGAATTAAAATAGTGTGTTTTCTGTACGTAGCTATTTCCTTGTTGCTGTGCGTTACTATTTGTTGGAGCTGATGCTATACATGCAGGCGGCGAAACATTAAAGCTTGGTTGACCTTGTACATTACATTGTTGGTTAGGTATGCTAACCGGTTGGCTTTCATGCTGTTGCGGTGAAAAACGTCTATTGTTACCAAAATGCGTTCGCTGTTGCTGATAGTTTTACACATACTGATGATTATTATGATGGTATTAAAGTTATACTGGTAGTTCCTACCATTTCGGGAACATATAATGATAATGTCGCTTTCGGTAAAATTTGTCGTATCAGGTTTTCTTTACTCATTCTTAATTATAGATAGATCGATAGTTGAAGAGCTGTTTTAATAGATATAAAGGATAGTAGAAGAGAAGGCAGCAGTGCAGAAAACTAAAGATGAAATAGCACTACTACGGCTCGGGGCCCTGTGCACGCTACAGCACATATTCATTAAAGCATAATGAATCCCCTGAGGTCTATTACGCGCTGCAAATAAATTTTAGCTTTTGCGTTACAGGCAGTGCCGGTGAAAATTCAAAAGCAAATTGCTGTATCGATGCTAATTGTAGTTTCTGCATTACAGGCAATGGCGGTAAAAGTACAAAAATAAATCGACGTATCCAGTTCAAAGCGTGTACCTGTGCTCCGTCATTTTCAAATACCTTAGATTTTCTTACGGATAAAAATTGCTCGTAATCAACATTATCGTCTCTGAATGTGTGAACAGGTTCACGATTACATAAGAATCTGTTTGTCTGTGTCTTTTCGGATTTTAAGTCTCGTGTTCTCTGTAAATTACCTAAATTATTCAAGCAGTGTGAGTGTGACAAATGTTCGGAATGTGCCGTATGCTGTGACGTGTTATTGACTGAAACATTTTTCATCTGTGTCACTTCTTGCTGTAAAGTTGACAATTTTCTACGTAATGTATTATTAGACGAATCTATCTCACTGATCGTCTGCTGTAAATTTTGGAATTCGGGTGTTTGATTAAACGAAATCGGTCAAGTATCGTCTGATTTGGTGTCATTATTACTTTCAATAACGTCAATACGACTGGCCAATTCATCGTATTTTTCAGTCAGCATTTTTACCTGATCATCGGTTTTAGTGTCACAAGCATTAATCTGTTTTTGTATCTTACGTGTGGTTTCGTTCAATTTTTTAACGTCTGCTTTGATGGCATCGGGATCCTGTATTAATTCTAATTGTTCAAGTCTGTCGGTCACTGACTGAAAGTCTACTGTGTGTGTATCTGTTTTGGATTTAAGGTCGGAAATTTCATCACGCAATTCGGTTTTCAACTGTTTGATAGTATTAATTTCGTCTGATTCTGTAGCAATATTGTTGTCTACGTATGTTTTTGCTTTCGTAAACAATTTACGTTTATCTTCCTGTCTCTGTGCGGTAATTGTTTCCATGACTTGTCGTTTTACTTTATTTTGTTCCTGTATGAATTTACGGTAACGCGTTTCACTGTTGTCTAGGTGGTGATTAAAACGTTCGTCTATTTGACTGTTCTGTTGGTCGAATTTCGCGTCTACTTTTGCATCCAGTGTGCGCGAAAGTTCTGCTGACATTAATTTAAACTCCTCGCGTAACTGTGTTGTGTTTTCAGAGCATTGTTTACCGACTGCACTAATTTCGTGTCTAAGTGATTCTGTTGTGGCTGCTTGTATATTACGTAATTCTTGTGCAACAGATCTAATTTCTTCACTACTTTTCGTAGCACATGCCTTAATTTCCTCACGTACTTTTTCCTTATTATCATGACATTGCGCGGCAACGGCTGTAATCTGTTCACTAAGCTGTTTGATCTGTTCACTAAGTTGTTTGAAATTTTCATTAAGGTTGTCTTGTTTTTCATTAAGTGGTTTGTTCTGTTCACTAAGTTGTTTGTAATTGTTGTCTTGTCTTTCATTCTGTTGTTTGGAATTTTCATTAAGTAGTTGTTTAACATTTTCACTAAATTGTTGTTTGAAATTCTCGTTAAGTTCTATCATTAATGCTATGACTCGATCCATGCCAAAATTAGCTACTGTATTCTCTGTGCTGCGTGATGGCATACCTGCAATTGTCACGTTTTCTGTAACCATTTGGTCATTCTGTAATTCTTGAAAAGGTTTGCCAATCGAATGTTCACTGTTGGTCACTAAATCTGAATTAAATAAATCTGACGTATTCTGATTACACTGTTCATTTTCATTAGAAAAATTTGTCTGTTCGTCACGTAAACTTTGCAAACCGGGTGTGTCAAACTGGGCAGCGTTCATTGTAACAGAGCCTGCCGCATCATCAATTGTCGTTAAATTAACAGAGGACACAATTGAATTTGTTTGCTGATCATTAGGATCAAAATCATTACTAGTGGTCGGTACGCACTGATTGTCTGTAAATGGAGGTTTGTCATCATTACACTGAGTGTCGGAAATATTATCGGTCAAATTATTAGAGTCGTCTATTTCGCTCATTGCACATCGCGATGTACTGTTAACAGTTTTTCGCGGCATTTTTCACAAAACAAAATGAAGCACAAATGAAACAAGGACAATGCGAAAATGCAACAAACACAATTACAATAGAGAGCAACAAATTGCCGATGATCCGTGAAAGCAAGAGTGACAAATTAGTAAATGCGTTGCGCCAGATGCAAACTACATATAAGTAAATAAGAGCAGATATATGACTACTTATCAGAAGATTCACAAAGAAATACTATCCTGGCCGGATGTCGCCTAGTGTAACCTCCCCCACACGAAAATTATTTAAAAGATGAACCACGCGTAAACTCCCCACAGAAATATTATAATTAAAATAAATTAAGTGTAATCTCCCTACACGAAATTAAAAAATTGAAATAAAAATAATTATTATGGAGCCTAGTGTAACCTCCGCACAAAAATATAATAATTAAAATTATGAACCAAGCGTAAACTACCCACAAAAATAATGAATTGAACCATGTGTAAACTCCCACAAAAATAATAATTAAATGAATTTTTAAAGTATTGTAACCTCTGAACAAAATTAATTTTAATGTAACCTCAGAACAAAATTGATTTTAATGTAACCTCTGTGCAAAATTGCTTCCCATTTATAGTCTCCGTGCAGAAATGCATTCATATTTAATGTACCCACAAAATTCAATTGCTAAACCCGGAAATAATAAAAACATTCAGTAACCTGGTAAATTTTATGACGACAGCAGCTCTGCGCCTCGGCCCTGTATTCTAAATAAAAAAAGGAAAAATTCTTACCTCAATAAAAACTGCGAATATATATCTGCTCTTATGTAGAAATTTTTTGGCACAGCTTCTTGCAATGCTGGCGTATATATATATATATATATATATATATATTCTTGGAAGGAATGATCATGCATTGGAAATATTCTTTAAATTGAAATGAATGCTTTTCTTCTAAAAAATTATTTTATATTCTGAAAATTATTATTGGGGGCATTTTTAAAAGGAGTTAATGACAGTTAATATTCATTACTAGATATGCGCAAGGCTGCTTCTTTACCTTCTACAATAATACTCATCCTCCAGAGTCCCGACTAGAGCGGACTGCCGACACGCGCGGGTACGCGCCGACTACTGCACACTACTGAAGACTAGCGCAGACTGACTACTAACACGGACTGACTACTACTGCCGACTGACTACTACTCGCGACAAGCAACAACTAACTACATACTACTCTCTGGTCAGAGGTTCTGCCATGCCTCGCCCATCGCCGGCAACACATACGTCTTACAACGTCTGTGATGAGATTGAACGTGGCGCCGGAGTTCACCGCTGTCTTGTGTGTACAGCTGTGGTGCCGACTACCTTCAGCGACCTACCAAGGCCTCACTCCTTCCACGCCACGACTTGTCGCAGGTGGTATCTGTGTCCAAAGTAGACATATAGGCTATTACATAGGGGTCATAATGTGCTGGTTGATCAGTGTATATTTGCAACGGGAACTCTGTTTTCTTGTGTGTGATACGTGGTTAGAAATAAGATTTTTTCTTATAAATCACAGAAATGTATCAATTAGTGATATTAGATGAATTTTATATTTAAAGCGGAATGAACGAAAAATGAAACGAAAAGCATAATGACAGAAGCGAGACTCAGCGATTGCCAGTCTCGAACACTACCGATTCTTTACATTTTTATGCATTTTACACTTCGCGGAAGTGCACCTTTCTCTAAAATGGACCTTGTTTAATAAATTGCATTGGGTACAAGTGGAACCCAGACTGCCCACTTGCACGCAAGCGCTCTGCCACATCGATTTCACTTTAGGGTGCTAAAGGCACTCGGAAAAATCCAAAACTTCAAAGTCGATATTCTCGAGAATTTTTGAGAGTTGCATAGACCTGCTTCGTGTGACTGATATTGTCTTCTGAACGTCAGGTACAACAAATATAAAAAATTACAAAAATCTAATTGCCATGTGGTTGCCTTGTTAGTAATACACAAGAGAACGTCTGAAGTTTAGAAATCGTCAGCAGACAGAACGATGTTAACAGCCTCAGGCGGCGACCACGGTGAGGGTTTCTCCACATCTCTTTACACGAACTTGCAGCTCTGTGCCAAGCAGCTTCATTGGCTGACTACTCAAAGTACAGATAGGAAACTTGTTTTTTCATTACTGAAGCAAAAATACGACCTCTAGCTGACGACTACGCGAGAGACTAGGAACCCATGTACCCATACATAATATGAAATACGTTTCTAGCAGATGGCTTTCACCGATTGACGCTGTGCGTTGAACTCTGAAGTCTTCACACAATTGTGTGACGATAATCCATATGGACCGAGGGGAAACAGAAAGACCACGAAGGATGTGCTCCGATTAAAATAGATATAAGACAAGGATGTAGCCTTTCGCTCCTACTGTTCAGTCTGTACATCGAAGAAGCAATGATGGAAATAAGAATAAGATTCAGAAGCGGAATTAAAATTCAGCGTGAAAGGATATCAATAATAAGATTATCTGATGAAATTGCTATCGTCAGGGGAAGCGAACAGAAATTACAAAATTACAGGATCTTTTGAATGGGATGAACAGTCTGATGGGTACAGAATATAGATCGTGAGTAACTGGAAGAAAGTCTAAAGAGAAGTAGCAGAAATGATAAGAACAATAAACTCTACATCAGGATTGGAGATCATGAAACAAATGAAGTCAAGGAATTCTGCTACCTAGGCAGCAAAATAACCCATGACATACGGAGCAAGTAGGAGATGAAAAGCAGCCTAGTACTGACAAAAAGGCCAATCCTGGGCGAGAGAAATATGCTAGCATCAAACATAGGTCTTAATTTGAGGAAGAAATTTGGGTGCACAGCATTGTATGGTAGTGAAACATGGACTACGGGAAAGCCGGAACAGAAGAGAATGGAAGCTTTCGATGTGTGGTGCAACAACAGAATGTTGAATATTAGGTGGACTGATAAGTAAGAAATGAGGAGGTTCTCCGCAGACTCGGCGAGGAAAGAAATACGTGGAAAGCACTGACAAGATGAAGGGGAAAGATGGTAAGACATCTGTTAAGAAACAGCATTAACTGACATGGTACCAGAGGGAACTGTAGAGGGTAAAATCTGTAGAAGAAAACAGCGATTGGTATACATCTAGCGAATAACTGAGAATGTAGATTGCAAATGTTACTGTGAGATGAAGAGGTTGGCACAGGAGAGGAATTCGTGACGGGCCGGATAAGAAAAGGATTCACATGGTACGGAAATAAATGTCTGAAAATCTACGGAGGTAAAATTTGTTTCTCAGCGCTCTTGATTTGGTAGATACTGAGCCTGTGACTAGCATACCGGGTTGTCGGAAACATACGGCCCAGCAAGTCCGAGTGAGCATCGACACTTCCGCCTGCCTCTGTTTCTCCGGACAGTGTACGCGTATTTGCTCAGTGCGTAAGCGATTCGGTGCGTGTCGGTAGACAGTATCGGCGTGGTGCGTCACTTCCTGGCCGCTCCCTGCCCCCTCTCCTAGCCGTACGCAGATCGCACGCACAGCCAGCGCCGGCGACCCCCTGCGACGCCGACGCTCCGTGGCAGCCAGCGCCGTCCGAGCCCTGTGCGCCCCAGGATTAACTTGTCGCCAGGTTTTGTGAAGTATGGCCGTCATTACGGCGCGTAATCGCCTCGGCCCCGCGGGGTGGAAAGAACGGAGGGTGGGCGGAAGGATGGCCGCCACTGTCCCGGGGCTGTAAAGCTACACGCCGTCCTGCCCATCCCCGCGACCATTCCACATTAAAAGGCCGGCTCAGGAACAAAGTGCCGCTGCGAGACGGCAGGGGAGGCTGCGCGCCCACGGCTTCTCCTATTGTATTCAGATTTTCCTTTTCCCGCGGACAAGCTGCAGCCGTAATGCCGGTGAATACCGGCCCCTAAAGAGATGTTTCTCCAAGGTACGCGAATGCTTTATGGGAAGCAATTTGACTTAATACTCGTATTTAATAGTGCCGAGGCACTGTAATTCTGACAAAGAAGGCACTACTAACTGGGGGACCTGATTTCCTTTTGTGTCGCTGAGGTTTCAACAGCTTGCAGTGTCTGAGTGAAGAAACCTAAAGTCATTTAGTAGTTGCTGAAACTGTATCAAGTCGTTACAAATGCGATGCTCTGTTGAGGGATCCTTTAAATACATTTACAAGAGGAAAGCGATCTATATAGTGAGACGTTGCAGGCACTCTTACATGATCAAAGGCACCTGGACACGGCTTTGTAAGACAGATTTGACCACTAGATTTCACGAGAAGCGGACGCGCCAGTATGAAAAGGGGCGGCGAGTTGGGGGGGGGGGGGCGGGGGGGGGGGGGGGAAGCAGTATCAGCAGAATGAGTCGGCAAGGAAAGTTCATTGACTTCTAACGTGGAGTAGTAACTGTATGTCACCTGAGTAACAAATCCAAAACGGAACATAAGACCACTTTTTAAGTTGCACAGGTCGACTGTTGATGATGTAACTGTGAAATGGAAACACGAAGGTTCGCTCATAGTTAAACCAGGCCACGCCACTGCAGGGCAGTGACCGTTCAGCATTGCGGAAGGTGTTTGTAGGAAATACACTACTGGCCATTAAAACTGCTACACCACGAAGATGTGCTACAGACGCGAAATTTAACCGACAGGAAGAAGATGCTGTGATATGCAAATGATTATCTTTTCAGAGCATTCACACAAGGTTGGCGCCGGTGGCAACACCTACAACGTGCTGACATGAGGAAAGTTTCCAACCGATTTCTCAAACACAAACAGCAGTTGACCGGCGTTGCCTGGTGAAACGTTGTTGTGATGCCTCGTGTAAGGAGGAGAAATGCGTTCCATCACGTTTCCGACTTTGATAAAGGGATTGTAGCCCATCGCGATTGCGATTTATCGTATCGCGACATTGCTGCTCGCGTTGGTCGAGATCCTGTGACTGTTAGCAGAATATGGAATCGGTGGGTTCAGGAGGCTAATACGGAACGCCGTGCTTATCCCAACGGCCTCGTATCACTAGCAGTCGAGATGAAAGGCATCTTATCCGCATGGCTGTAGCGGATCGTGCAGCCACGTCTCGATCTCTGAGTCAACAGATGGGGACATTTGCAAGACATCAATTATTTGCACGAACTGTTCGACGACGTTTGCAACAGCATGGACTATCAGCTCGGAGACCATGGCTGCGGTTACCCTTGACGCTGCATCACAAACAGGAGCGCCTACGATGGTGTACTCAACGACGAACCTGGGTGCACGAATGGCAAAACGTCATGTTTTCGAATAAATCCATGTTCTGTTTACAGCATCATGATGGTCTCATCCGTGTTTGGCGACATCGCGGTGAATGCACATTGTAAGCGTGTATTCGTCATCGCCATTCTGGCGTATCACCCGGCGTGATTGTATGGGGTGCCATTGGTTACACGTCTCGCTCACCTCTTGCTCGCATTGTCGGCACTTTGAACAGTGGACGTTACATTTGTGATGTGTTACGACCCGTGGCTCTATTCTTCATTCGATCCCTGCGAAACCCTACAATGCAGCAGGATAATGCACGACCGCATGTTGCAGGTCCTGTGTGGGCCTTTCTGGATACAGAAAATGTTCGACTGCTGCCCTGGCCAGCACATTCTCCAGATCTCTCACCAACTGAAAACGTCTGATCAATGGTGGCCGAGCAACTGGCTCGTCACAATACGCCAGTCGCTACTCTTGATGAAATGTGGTATCGTGTTGAAGCTGCATGGGCAGCTGTACCTGTACACGCCATCCAGGCTCTGTTTGACTCAATGCCCAGGCGTATCAAGGTCGTTATTACGGCCAGAGGTGGTTGTTCTGGGTACTAATTTCTCAGGATCTATGCACCCAAATTGCGTGAAAATGTAATCACATATCAGTTCTAGTATAATATATTTGCCCAATGAATACCCGTTTGCTTGTAAGATCAGAGCTGTAATAATAAATGAACTATCACAATGAAACTAGTACTGTCGTAATGTGAAGGCAAAGCTGCATTGTAGTAAGAATTAACTGTCGAAAAATAAAGAGAAATTTATCATACTGCAATATTTAGCTATCTGACTGCAAGAATTTTGTTCAGTATAAACTGCCTGAATAATGAACTTTTACATAGAATCTACGATAATTACTTTTACAAAACTGACCCCAGATCCCAGAACTAAAGGTGATACTCAACACAAAAAATCTAACTACCTCTGAATGACGTAATTTGGCCCTGATTGAATAATAAAAATCCAACGAACTATTTAGTCCTTAACTCTATTCTGCGCTAATCTGGATAACATGTTGCAGTACTGCTCTGTCTTGCGAACCGCTATGCTAAAGCTGCAAATTACTGTATCTACACATAGACACTTGCGAGGTGCAATGAGTTCTCTGTTATCTGCAAATCGAAGTATTTCCCGAATACACTTTTTGAAAAAAAAAAAAAAACCATGATCAATTGAAAATTGTAAGAGAAAGGTAGGTGAAAAATGAAATATGGGCATAAATAACAACACAAACTTTTTTTGTATACTGCGAAAAAATGATCAAAGCTAATGTTAAATTTGATGAACGTCTTAACATCCAAACGATACACTTTTCTATCTTTCAAAACTAGCAATAACCAAGTTATCCCGAAGGCGCAGCACAAATGAAAAAAAAAACACTAATATAATATTTATCTCTGACATTCCACTTCTGGTATACACTAAGTTCCACTAAACCTCCTCCATCACAAAACAGTTTCTGTTACAATCTTGATATAATCGTGTTTATTAAACACACTGATAAATTGAGACTTTACTTTTGAAACATAACATTACCGTTGCTTCCTCACTCCAACACAGATTAACACTATCTGCCTCTGCGCCTCCGCGCACGTCAAGGATAGTAAAGTAACTTCTGCGATACAGCTGTACAACATCGCTGCTCACTCACCATCGAGTCGGGTACGAAAATTATACCTGACACCTATCAAGAAAAGTAAAGTTTTGGGAAATAAGAAAAAACTTAAGAAATCTTTCCAGCTCTTAGTGAGCCCAACTTTAGATTCATTAATTTATTCGTCCACATATGTAGGATGGTTTGAAGGAAAGATTTCATTCATGAACAACGCAGTGAAATTACAAAAATAGAAAATAAAGTTTTGAAAAATTTATTCTTGGCGTCTGTTTAAGACAGTGTCACTACTCAGGGAACATACACGTTGAAAGCACCAATGATGGCTGTTAATCAGTTGAAATCGATTTGCAAAAGTAAATAAAGAAAACATTATCTTGCGACTGGTTGCTGCTTATTTGGTAATTTTAAGTTTTGAAAATGTTCTTGACATACGAATTTGCATAAATGAATGCACGTAGTTCAGAAAAAGTACTGAATAATGCAAGACACCCAGTAATAATGCTTTATTTTCTTCTTTTAGAACAAACAATTGGCAGAAGGTATACGTAAAGGCATTTAACGAATTCAAGTAAGTTATAAGACACGCTTACCGAGAAGAATTGTTTGTATAGCAGTGTAAGAAAGGTCTATAACGGTCTTGATGTTAGTCTTGTATATACAGCATGGTTTTAGGTAGGTCCTTAGTTTTATCTTGATTCATACGCAAATTTTCGTTACCATATTCTCTTCCAGTTGATATTACACATGAGGCATTTATACGAAACTTGTGCCTTAATACGGAAGTGTGCTTTGTTAAGGAACCTATGTGTCTTAAAGCTGCCCTTACAGGCTTACATGCAAACTTATGCAAGGGATACACTTCGATTTTGATCGGGTTTCAATCTCTTCTTGTGTAGATCAAAATAAAGAAACACATTTTTTTGTACGTGCCCATACAGCCGTTAAGAGGGGGAAACACCCCTTGGAAAAAATTGAATTTAATATTTCTAAATGAATACCGGTGAATAGGTAGGAGACATAAAAAAACTTAGAATAAACGTCCTATGCTTTATTTGTCGAAAATATCATTTTCTTTGAAATGGCCGGAAAGAGTGGCCGAGCGGTTCTAGGCGCTACAGTCTGGAACCGCGCGACCGCTACGGTCACAGGTTCGATTCCTGCCTCGGGCATGGATGTGTGTGATGTCCTTAGGTTAGTTAGGTTTAAGCAGCTCTCAGTTCTAGGGGACTGATGACTTCAGATGTTAAGTCCCATAGTGCTCAGAGCCATTTGAACCATTTTGCACAGTGTCACGTTGACAAACTTTAGGGTCTGCTCCACACTTCAGCCCTACCATCAGCTCTTACCAACTGAAATCGAGACTCATCTGTTCAGACCACCGATTTCTAGTCGTCTAGTGCGCAACCTAAATGGTCACGAGTCCAGGAAAGGTGCTGCAGCTGATGTCGTGCTGTTAGCAAAGGCACTCGCGTGTCGGTCGGCTACTGCTGCTGCTTAACATCTGTGGTCATGTCCCCTAGAACTTAAAACTACTTAAACCTGCCCGAGGCAGGATTCGAACCTGCGACCGTGGCGGTCACGCGGTTCCAGACTGAAGCGCCTAGAACCGCATGGCCACACCGGCCGGCGGCTGCTGCCACAGCCCATTAATGCCAAATTTCGCGTCGCTGTCCTAGCTGATAAGTTCGTCGAAAGTCCCACATTGATTTCTGTTGTTATTATTCACATTATTGCTTGCATTTTGACACTGACAACTCTTCGCAAATGCCCCTGCTCTCGATCGCTATGTGAAGGCCGTCGGCCCCTTGTTCTGTCCCTGATGGGTGGTGATGCCTAAAGTATTGGATTCCCTGATGATTTCCAATATGGAATGACCTATGCGTCTGGCCCCATCTACCTTTAGCATTCAAAGTCCGTCGATTCCCGTCGTGCGGCTGTAATCAAGTCGGAAACCTCTTCACATGAACCACCATGACTTTATCATCTCAGGAAAGGCCGGCCGGAGTGGCCGAGCGGTTCTAAGCACTACAGTGTGGAACCGCGCGACCGCTACGGTCGCAGGTTCGAATCCTGCCTCGGGCATGGATGTCTGTGGTGTCTGAGTTCTAGGGGGCTGATGACCTAAGCAGTTAAGTCCCATAGTGCTCAGAGTCATTTGAACCATTTTTTATTAGGAAAGCTGAAAGAGAACAGACAACAAAGTGCTATGGTGACAGGTACTGATTTAACAAGAAATTACCGCCCATCCCGGAGTTTTTCTTTGATGCTTTGCCGTTGTGTCCCTACATCACCAAATGTAAGGCGCTGCAGCACCTCCTACGCTAACACCTTAGTGGAACTCTACATTAAGAGGCACCTTCCATTCATCCGAATCCCGGGAAAGAGAAAATTGTACTTGACAGTTTAGCAGCATGGACGGCCAAACGGCAGATTTGCGCAGATGGATTTAAGTAGAATGATGGAGCAGGAAGTGTATTCACAGACGGCAAGACTAATAGAGGCGGGAAATGCAAGCTTCCTAATGTTGCGTCTACGTTCACTGTGGAACTTACAACGATTTTAGAGGGACCTGAATACGCCAAAGAAGAAGAAACAATCATTATTTTATTAGATTCACGCTTAGCATTGGTGCTGTTAAAATGTTACGATGGCAAAAACACTAAAAATTATTTTAGTATACCACATAAGAGAAGCAGTTCACAACCTTTCCAGCCTAAATAAGACGACTATCATGGTTTTGAAGGAGACGCACAGAAGAGTAATAAACAGATAGTCTGGCGGAGGAAGCTGTGTGCACTGGTTCAATAAAACACGATACAGTCATTTGACGATCGCCTACGTACCATAAGGTCTAGAAACTGGGCCCAGTGAAACGAAAACCTCCATCAGTCTTACGAAATTAAATGGAGACCGTACGGTGCAGTGGTAGCTGAACTCCCATTACGCCATTGATACCAAAATTGCCGATATAGCAGAAACGTCATAGTGGCGAAGGCACGATTTCAATTCAATACTGCCTAAACATGATGACATCTTCATATGAATACGGCAGTGAGGAAATTATTAACGACATTTACTTCGCCTCTAACAGAAGATATCAAGATACTACGAAAGCAATGCCGCGTCTGAAGTCCTTGGGCAATGCGTAACCAAAAAACAATCAAACTGTTTTAGTGACAGACGACAAAAAAGTATATAAACCACTGCATGATTTTGTAAGAAAGGGACAAATGAGAAAATAGAGAAAGGTAATTTTTACATTATAGTGCAATAAATGAATGTAACTTAGTTTTCTTACATCAACGACTTAATTTCAGAGTTAATGGGGAATGGATAGTTTTTGATTTTTAATTGGTCAGGCTAATACACTAATAAAGGTTAAAAAATAATTAATAGGAGTAGGCTCAGTTTGAGATGTCAGTAAGGAAAAAACTAAAGCTTCATCTGAAGATTGTAATTACAATTTAATTTTAGTACAAATATCATGAACTTACACGCAAAAGTTCTTAAATCATTCTAGTTCACGTTTTGTTATGAAATAATTCTACAGTTTTTTCGACCCAAACATACAACAATCCCAGCCCAGCTATAAGATTAAGATCACTGCAGTAACTAGCGAAGCACCTGAGTAAACTCCATTAAAAATTTACCCCGGGGGATGTAGTCTTTTATCAAGCTTTCACCGAACAAAAAAGTAACGGCCAAAATTTTTTTGACTTCACGTCGCAGTCATGATTGTCGTGATTGATGAATATTTACGGAAGGGTATCAAGAATTCTACTCTTTCGTGATAACTCCCATGTGCTTTTGCCTCGCTAAATTATGAAGCAAGTTTAACTCGCGTCTCTGGACAAACAACAGAAAGGTTACTACGAGCGGCAGAGTGGTTTGTCTGTTATGCAGCGACTGTATCACAAGGGCTCACGCCATCAGATGGTCAATATTTTAGTTTTAGCGAGAGCGAGGGAGAATTTAAAACAGAAAAGGGAGAGAAGAGGGAGGAATGAGCAGAGAGGGAGAGAGAAGATAGAGAGAGAGAGTGTGTTAGTGGGGTGGGGGGAGGGGAGAACGGAGAGAAAAATTATGAAGTTGTGCATTATGAGTGGCACGCAACACCGCCCTTGCGTGTGCAATACACATATAATTAGCAACGGTTAAACTGCCCGCAGAAGGATGTAGATCGCGATACTGCATTTAGACTCTTTAGTCCTGAGTCGTTGTCGAAGTTGCGATAGCAGAAAATTGCGTGAGGTAAACAGGTCGAACTGGCATCGGAAAGAGATATGTTATCATTTCCACTGCATGAGGGAAATACCACTCTTGTAGTACAATCCAGTTTCTTTGAAATGCTAACGTCTGTAAAGGCCAAAACGTTTGTAACATGAATCACAATATCGAATCACTACAGTTCATGGTAAGGCTAACACCTTAAAAACTAAAACAGTCTTTAGTCTTACGATTATAATTGTGAAATGCATTAGATCTATATAGAACCTCGAGTCCTTATTTATGGTAATACGTTCCCTCCTTTCAATCATCGTAAGAACTTTGCGGATACCGAGGTAGATGACAGTGGAATACAAATAAGAACACAGTTGCTTTGTAGTGGAAAAGCATCAGGACCAGATGAGATATTTGTAATATTGCCCCTATCGACTGAAGAAAAAGCGCAGGTCATTCTTGTATCAGGAACAATCGTAGGACAGATGATCACAGTTGTAGGCCTTTATCGTTGATGTCAATCTGTTACACAATAATGCAACATATTTTACGTTCATATATTAGAGAACGAAAATCTCGGCAACAATCAACATTGATTCCGCAAACAGAGATTTTGAGAAACTCTGCCTCCTCTGTTCCTCCATGAGATCCACAGCACTATAGACGTCGGCGCCGTGTTCCTCGACTTCAGGAACGCCTTTGACACTGTCCCTCACTGTCATGTATTGAAAAAATAAGTGCGAGCTTACAGAGTATCTTACCAGATATGCAACTGGATTCAAGACTTCCTCGCAAACAGAATTCAACAAGGACAAACCCAACAGATGTTCACGTAATTTCGGGAGTACCCAAAGGGAAAATTATTGGACCGTTGCCGTTTGCAATGCATATAGGTGATGTAGCAGAAAGTGTCAAACGCTCTTTAAGAATGTTCGCAGACGATGAGGTTGTCTATAGGAAAGTGAGCGCCAGAAGACAGTGTACCCATTTGACCTGCATAGGATTGATGAATGGTGCCGACTCTGGCAATTGACCCTGAACGTAAATAAATGTAACACATAGAGCATACATATGAAAAGAATTCCACCACTGTACGGCTACACTATTGGTGACAGATTGCTGGAAACTGTATTTACCGTAAAAACCTTGTAGCATCTATTCGGAGCGATCTCATACAATAGATAGTAGAAAAAGCAGATGTTCAGACAGATTTGTAGGATGAATCTTAAGGAAATGTGATTCATCCACCAAAGAGGAGGCTTAAATGCGCTCATTCGACCGAATTTTTTTCTTTAAGTATTATTTATCAGTCTGGGTCCGTTACCAAGTAGGATTGACTGAAGAGATAGAGACGAACCAACGAAAAGCGGTGCAGCTCTTATTACATTCGACGCCACATTGGGCGACCTGCGCGCCGGATGGGGATGAAATGATGATGAAGACAACGCAACACAGAGTCCCTGAGCGGAGAAATCTCCGACCTATCCGGGAATCGAGCCCGGGTCCGTAGGACGGCAATCCGTCACGTTGACCACTTTTTTTGTGTAATCTCAGTTTGTTCGTTTTCTTTCGTTGCATCTGCTCGGGATCGTATGTCGCAAGACATTGGTTTCAGTTCGTCGTTGATCCATTAACTCAGTTGTTTATTACAGAGAGCAGCTAACCCTCTGACCGAACACGCTGAGCTACCATGCCGGCATCCACTCAGCTATCGGGGCGGACGTTCCGTGTAATACAAATACTGTAATGAAACTGTCGCGGAACGGCATAACGATATGAAATGGGTGTCTCTAGTAGCGGAACTGCGTGCTGATTCTTTCAAAAGAAGTTAAGAAATTGAAAATAAAGGATCGTCTACTCACTGGAATGAAATATCAATCCAAACTGACCCAATTTAGTACAGCTTTCTCTATACGTGCATGGATGAACATAAACCAAAGACGAAACGTTCTCGTGATCGTTAAGACACAGAGAACGCAAAAATATAAAACAGTTAAGTGACTTCACAAAGTCTGAGAGGTGTAGATGAAGTGGGAGTGTTTATGATGTCACAAGCCGTTCATGAGGAAAAAGTAATTGCACCGATGTTGCGAGAGGGGCATATTGAAAAGTCCCCTTGGAAATATTTAAAAATCACAGTGCTGGAAAACCTCTTACGTTATTTGATTATCAAACAGCAGAGAAAAACTGAACGTACTCAGACGTTTCTCTCTTTACTTATTCTGATCATTACTAAACTGACACACAATATTTTTAGCGCAACGCAAACTGACTTTCAGTAATCCCCACAAAAGAATGGCCCTGACTAACGATAACCTATACCTTTCGTGAATCACTTACCTCATAAAATCTTAGTTATTCGAACTACTGCAATACAGCGAGCGCCAGTACTGCCAGCTAAATAAAAGATTCTAACTACTAAAGGCACTAACTACTGATAGGCATAGTTAGCAAATGAAAGATTTTGATAGAGAACAAACAATGTATTTACCTTAGTAATGTTCAAAAGTCATCATATATATCTATCAATTCATGACATCCATCTTTACAAATTTCATTTTTCTGGCGGACACACGTCCAGGTCATCCGCTTATAGCAACCTCTCGAAACCCTGGTATCTATCTCTCTCCTCATCCACTACTGCTGGCAGCTCACCAACTGCCCAACGCTACCCGCTGTTCACATCCGACTGCCCAACACTACAATAGCGAACATTCCAGCACTGCCGATCAGTCACAGACTGCACACAGCACAGTCACTGATTTTTATACAGTGCACTACGTGGCGTTACCAACATAAAAACCTAAACAGGCTCCCCACAAAAAATTTTACAAATTGTTTTGGGCAGTGCCCAACACGGATTTGAAAATTTTTTCCGTAATTACAGTAACAAAGATATCAAATGCACACACTTATTGATACACTGTTGGCCAAAAGCAAAATTTGTTCAGGCTACTTACAATATGATAACTACATGCAAATAATGCAAGAAATGGGGTAGTCACTGGTGAGCCCAGAATCACCTAAACTGCACGTAGAAACCACAGACCCTACTCCTGTCCACACAACGCCCCTACCGTCTACTAACAATTCTCATTTCCCGATTGCCGATACTGTGAGCCCTCACCATAATTCATATGCTGGGGAATGAGGCGCATGAGAGGCGTGGTCGGTTTCGCACAGCTGTACATCAGCTGCAGCATGCTGCGTAAGCCTTCTCATCCGCGGTCGAACGCTGAATATTCTCTCCCGCAGAAGCTGTAGAAGCCTAAGTCTTTTCCCGAACAAACTATTTTCTCTGTACTCTCCACAAGTTCGCGAAAAATTAACTTAACAAAAACACGGCAACGTCAAAAGTAGCCCAATGATATTGTTTTTAACAAGCTGCCAGGAACCTCTCCTAGTGAATTTTTTATATTATAGCCAGTTCCGTCTCCTTTTACATAAACAGTTTCTCAAGACATGCAGTGCTACGTCCCACTCCCTGAGACTGTTGTCCCTTCGGCCAATCTGCTGTAATCTGAAATTCTCAGAATCTGGCCCGCTAACTTCCACTTCGAGATATTTCTTTTTAAAATCAGGTGTAAACCTGCTTCTCACTTCTTACGGGAAGAGAAGCTGTTTACTTCGCGTGCTGCAGCCCTCAGACATCTCCATGTCGTCCAATAGCAGAGAGAGGAAAAATTTCGTAAAGAGCACCACTACGTGTCTCCACGCTAAAAATTACAGAGATCGTAGTGGCAACGAAAGTCCTAGTTGTGAAACGTGAAAGCCTTTTTCTTTACCTACTTTCACTCTATTATTTCGAGCGCTGTCTTATTTTGGGGCTGTCCTGCTTTCACAAAGCACATTTTTAGCCTAAAGAAGGACAGTCAGAATGATTTGTAGTGTCAATTCAGGTATTTCGTTCAGTTTCTTCATGGGGCTCAGGATTCTATCTCAGCCATCGCTGTACGTATACTTCAGCATGGGATTTGTGGATAATAATATACACTGTAGTTTCACCGGCATTCACTCAGTATAACCTCGAAAGCGAATCTAATTTCCTTTTGGGAATACTTTCTTTGCAGTTGTACAGAAAGGTTGCCACTATATGGCAGCTTCCAGCGGAACTGACAAGGTCGATCTATAAACTTAAAATTTTCGTATCTAAATTACAGTATTTCCTTCTGGCACACAAATGCATGGAAAGACACAACTTATTTCCTTAGCGATCCTTCTCAAAATAAGAGATAGTACTTCGCCCCTGACGAAGTCATCGTTAGCGGGTCGTTAAACCCTGAACGTCCCTCCTTTGTAATACAATACTTACGTTCTGCAGTAGAAATCGAAACTGATCTTAAAGTTTCCCGCCGTTATGATTCGCTTGGTTATCAAGCTACTCCAAATCTTTTGCGTTTTGAATGTGAAGAAACCGTTGTTCGCTATATTCTCATATACATTTATGAGTTATAGGTTCCCCGAAATCCACAAACTACGTCGAGATGCGGCGAAGGCGTGCTAACCAAAAGCAGTCTCGCAACAGTGTGCCAACTGACAGTGATACGATTGCAGGGTGTACCAGAATACCTGTCATGAGCCGAGAGTGTCTTTCATTGTCGATCGTCGGATTCAAACTCTACGTCAGTCCTGGTTGAGGCGCACTGGCGTAACAACAGAACTGCTCTGAATGCAGTGGATCAGACTGTCCTGCGTGACTGGTGCCTACCCATCATGTCGCTGAACATATAGATACAAATGATTCACGGTGGCACCGTAGCGGTCGCGCGCTTCCAGACTGAAGCGCCTAGAACCGCTTGGTCACACCGGCCGGCTCGTATTTGAATCTCGGCAGCAATTTTGTCTCTCTATGGCGGTAATTTCATGTTTCAATCTGCCAATGATGTGTTGTAGAGCGTTACTATACCACAGACTGAGGCCAAATTCATATGCATCACTAGAAAGCACGTGGATGTCATCTTATTGAACTACACCCTCCGGAGTACGGATATGCAACAAGCGCAGTGGCGTTTCATAAGAGACGCTGGTGCTAATCCTGTCCCACATTACCGTACGGTAAGCTTATGTTCCACGTGTGCGCCGAGTGAACAGACGCGACAGGAATCCTCAAAGCTACACCACAAATCATCTCTGAACAGACGTCAGTTACCCCACTGTTCTTGGGTCCACTATGGCGACCAAGACACCGCATTCGCCAAGCCACGCAGTGTCGTTGTAGTGAAGTGTATGCATCTGATGAGTCACTGAGAATACAGGACTGCTCTTTAAAATTTACTGTACACAATCTGAAGTGAAATGTATTTTCCTGGCCTGCCGCATTATCTTCCGCCAATGAGGGTGCTGTACTTGGACATCTTCGGGCACTTAAGAAATGAACAATCCTGGTACTTAGGTTTAGCATGTACTGTACGTATCGCAATCCATCTCCCCGTTCCCACTCTTACTGGCTCTGCAGTGCTGAGCGACCGCCGTGGCATCCTCTGCACATGCTCTTTCTGGGGTCATATACAGACACGGCTTCGTTTATAGTCACAGTATACTCTGCAGTTACAGGCGTCCACATGTTGTTGCGGAGGACAGGAACAATATTTACTACATTAAGACTGAAAAAAACTAATTTCCTTATGTTTGCTTAGTCACTAAAGCTCCCATATGTCATGGTGTGACAGGTACGTAGTAGTCCTATCCCACATTTCGTATTAGTTTAGTTGGTCGAGGTAGAAGGAACACCGTGAATGACCATATGTTACAAATTACATTACAAATAATGGCTCCACTTTATATACGAAGTGAACGAGAACTTCACCGACACATTTAGGTATGGACCAAAACAAAAAAATCGGTAAACATGGGTTCTAAAGTGCCGACCTTGAGAGCTGTAAGCACTTGTTCATCTCCGCCCCTATAAAACACATCATTTCAACTAAACAAGTGCTCATAAGTCTTAAGTAGTGCATTTTGGTGTCCATGTTTACTAGACAGTTTTTTTATTGTTTTGGTACATCCAGCTCCACCTAAGGGGGATATAGCCTAGTAGGTCTTCGACCGAAATGAATAACTCCTGTACTTCCTTTCGCTTTTAAATATGGAATGCTCCCATTCAGCAACACGACTACATCATGAGCTGATGATTTTATTGCAGTAATTAAAAATATGATACAGTGCAGAAACTAACTATAGCCCTCGTCCTTTAATAAGGCCTTAATTTACGCGTGTTTAACTGGAACTGGTTCATTGTAATGTAAATAGACACACATACGAGAGTTCCGGAACGTGTACAGAAAATTGGAATAGGTATCAACATAAACATCATTTCCGTCCTTTTTATTTCTCATGAAAACCACACATTGCATGTTATACCACCATACAGTTAGACCTTCAGAGGTGGTGGTCCAGAATGCTGTACACATCGGCGCCTCTGATACCCAGTAGAACATCCTCTTGCACTGATGCATGCCTGTATTCGTCGTGGAATACTATTCCCAAGTTCACCTAGGCACTGTTGGTCCAGATTGTTCCACTCCCCAACGGCGATTCGGCGCTGATGCCTCAGAGTGGTTCGTGGGTCACGTCTTCCTTAAACAGCCCTTTTCAATCTATACTAGACATGTTCGATAGCGTTCATATCTGGAGAAAATGCTGGCCACTTTAGTCTAGCGATGTCGTTATCCTGAGGGAAGTCATTCACAAAAGGTGCACGATGGGGGTACGAATTGTTGTCAATGAAGAAGAATGCCTCTCCAATATGCTGCCATCGGTGGAAGGATGGCATCCACGTATTGTAGAGCCTTACGGGGTCATCCATGACTACCAGCGGCGTAAATCGGCCCACATAAAGCCACCCCAAAACCTCAGGAAACCTCCACCTTGCTTCACTCGCTGGACAGTGTTTCTAAGGCGTTCAGCCTGACCGGCTTAACTACAAACACATCTCCGATGATTGTCTGGTTGCAATTTGCGACACTCAACGGTGAAGAGAACGTAATGCCAATCCTGAGCGGTCCATTCGGCATGTTCTGTACCGCGCTGCATGTTGTCATGGTTTCAAAGATGGGCCTCGTCTTTGACGTTGGGGGTGAAGTTGCGTGACGTTGCTGTCAGGGTTCCTCCGAGCCATAATCTGTATGTAGCGGTCATCTACTGCAGTAGTAGTCTTGGGCGGCCTGAGCGAGGAATGTCTCGCTGTATCTCTTCCATGTCCGAACAACTTTGCTTTGGTTCACTCCGAGACGCCTGGACATTTCCCTTGTTGAGAACCCTTCCTGCACAAAATAACAACGCGGACGCGATCGAACCGCGGTATTGACTGTCTAGGCTTGGTTGTACGACAGACAACACGAGCCGTGTACCTCCTCCCTCGTGGAATGACTGGAACTGATGGGCTGCCTGACCCCCTCCGTCTAATAGCCGCTGCTCATGCATGGTTGTTTACATCTTTGGGCTGGCTTAGTGACATCTCTTAACAGTAGAAGGGACTGTGCCTGTGATATAATATCCACAGTCAGCGTCTACCTTCAGGAGTTCGGGGAACCAGCGTGATGCAAAACTTTTTGTGATGTGTGTATAATAAAACTGCTATCGGCCTTGCAACAGTGGTGACGCCGATGTTGATCGCTCTTGGGCTTGGCTAATACTTGGATAGTAGACTGTGTGGGTCTGCCGAGCGCTATTGGAAGGCGGGGTGCACTTCAGCCCTAATGAGACCAATCGAGGAACTACTTGATTCAAAAGTGACGGCTCTGGCCACCAAAACTGACAACAGCTTGTTGAGCGGTGTGACACACATTCCCTAGCAAACCAGCATCCAAAGACCCTTATCAATTGAGGATGACATGGTTGTCTCTTAGTACCTTCGGGCCTTCAAGACCTTTTCGGACGAGTTTTAAAAAAACAGCTACAGATGTTCTGACATAATTGCACTGCATGAGAAATGAAATATCAGCTGTACCCGAGGACTTGAAGATGATGTGCTGCAATAGCGAAAATGACTGTTTATGAAGAAAAATGAAAAAAAATTAAACGAAGCTGACGGTGTTATCCTTACTATGCAACAAACTACAGTAACAGCCGTTATTCCAGTAACTACCAGAAGATGGGAATACGGAAAGTGTGTCATTTCGATGCACCTAGAGGAACCTACTCTTCAACCACCAGAAGATGGATTTACGGAAATAGAGTCATTTCGATGCAGTTGCTTTTATTTGCATTTCTTTTTAATTGTCTTCCATCCAGAAGTTATACAATTTTATCCTTTTCATGGGCAATTCGCATGTTTTCAATTGTGCACGATTCACTGGGTATGGTCTGTCTTTAACAGAACCACTGTAATGATAAACAGCGGCGCATTTTAGGTGAAGGTAACTTTGAGCTGTGCTCTGGTTGTGACTCATACCTTTTACAGATAGATGTTAATCCATGAAGTGGCAATTCTGGCAGGACACAGTCGTTTTCCCCCCTCGCTTGGCTGTTGGCACCAGTATCGTTGTTGCCTTCTGCCACGGTAGAGTACGCTTGGTATGACACCAGCTCACAGCGTCACAGCGAAGTATAGAGTGGCGTGGTGTCACAGCAAGGAGGAAAATGGTGTATAGGAGTGAACCAGCAACATCAACTTCGAGCCAGCACCGGGGTGCCGTGGGTAGCAGTGGCGGACGGTTCTTTGATGTGTTGCTGAGACATGCAGGGCGTGCAGCCGGTTCTTGTTTACGTCTGCAGTGGTCGGTTCCAGATGTTGTCCAGTGAGCAACAATACTTTGGAGAACGTGACAGCCTCAGTCGTATTGAGGACCAGACGCTGAGCTGCAAATGAGTGGATGAATGAGCATCACTGGGAGCCAGCGCCGGATGACCATGAAACACAGCAGACAAGTCTAAGCATCCGGCTCTTGGTCACTGATAATGCGCTGGCAGGGCTTTTTGAGGTCCCAGTGAGGCTGGCCCACAGAGTTGCCCACAATAGTGGCCCCATGTGTGGAAGAGGAGTGTGGCCGATGGCTTTATCAGAGAAGAGCCACAGCGCAGACAGCTAGAAGGCAACACGGCTAGTAACTTCCAGAGAGTAACCACCTAGGTGTGATGAAGCAATAAATCGT
The DNA here is from genome assembly GCF_021461385.2 of Schistocerca piceifrons. Taxonomy (NCBI): domain Eukaryota; kingdom Metazoa; phylum Arthropoda; class Insecta; order Orthoptera; family Acrididae; genus Schistocerca; species Schistocerca piceifrons. The sequence continues at coordinate 598,799,089 of NC_060141.1, read as the reverse complement.
GGAGCAGCGAGACAGCGAACAGTGCTGTGACAATGGTGATTAGGCTCATGTACAGGAAAATGGAAATTGATCGTATGGCGTCGTTCCCGTGAGTTCCCAGACGAGAAGATCAGCCGCCAAGTGCAAGTTTTATTGAGCGCTACGCCACACTGGGCGACCTTCGCGTCGACAATGGGTATATAATGATGATGAGGACAGCACGGCACCCAGTCCCTGAGAGGAGAAAATCTCCCTCCCCAGCCGGGAATCGAACTTGGGCCCCAGTGCGTGGCAATCCAACGTGCTGACCATTCAGCTAATTGAGCGGACTCATGTACAGGAGTGAACTGGTAACATCAAGCAGCCGCCTCTGTGTGGTGAAGTAGGAAGCTGTGAAGGTAAACAACAAGACTAACTGGTGGATCCGTTGTCGGGGTTGAAGGTGGCCTGGTGTCAACATGATGCATCGTTCCATTCTGGAGCAGTGGATCGTTCTCGGCTTCATCTACTCAGAGCAAGTAGTGCAGACAGGAATCAAGTGTTGTTACCTGTGATTTATTCCCAGCTATGACAGCCAAAGGAAATTATGCCAGTTGCCATTAGTACTAGTGCGTAAGTGTCGACTAAATTAAGTTACCAAACGATCAAAATTTTTAGTTACAGTGAGGCACTGTAGTACCTAGTACATTAAAGTGCAAATATTTTACTTTATTGTTGTTACATTCGGCAAAACTTTAAATTCTCCTTGTTGAAGGCATTCACTGTTTTGGTTTTTTTTTTTTTTTTTTTTGGTTCTCATTGATGTGTTAAGCACTCTGTTGCTGAGTTTCTCTTGCTTGTTAATTGCTTGTTTAGTGTTTGTTAGTGTGGTGGTTTGGTTTTTGGTTGGGAGTATTTCCTGCTTTACTGTTCTGGGCGAAGATTGACTATTGCATGTTTTCTTGTCTGTCTTTTGATGTTTTGTATTAGTATTGGTATAATATGCCTTGCCCCCTTTATTGTAAAGGTGATAAAATTCAAAGTGTCAGATCAGTTTTAATAAGTAAACGAACACCTCGTTGATGATAAAATCTTCTCGGGTTGACACTCGAGCCAATGCGTCGTTCTCCGGCAACGTTTCGGCAAGTTTCTTACTAGCCATCCTCAGGCGAAGTGTCAGATGCAAGTCTCGCCTGAAGATGGCAAGTAACATCAGGATTCGCCGAGAAAGCCCGCATTCTCATAAAACACCGTCTTGATCACAACTTTTCATTTACCAGCTACCAGTTTTTGTGTTGCCGATCATCTAGCAGCACAAAGTGCAGTTCGTAAAACTAACGCTAAAAGCAAGCATATGGTGGGGCAAAAATTTTAGTTTACGAAAATTTTTCCCCACAGCATTCTTGTTTTCAACGTTAGTTTTACATAAATTTTGACAAACTGCACTTTGCAGTACGAGATCTGAAGATCATCTGCAACGCAGATTGAAACCATTAGTCGGTAAATGAACAGTTGTGATGCAGTCGGTGTTACTTCATGTAATATAACAAAAGGGGTTGTAGTTTCTAAGACATACATTACTTATGCAGATTAATATATCACGCGTTCAGTTGTGTTAGTTACTAGGTTATGGATTTTGGTAAACTGAGCGCTAAATACCTTGGTCGTTGTCATACCTCTTTTTCTAACTTAACTTGACACGTGACCTTTATACAAGTGAAACGACGCAACGCAGTAAAACATTTATGTAAATATTATATGCGATTTTTCAAATGTGAATTAATCCCTGTTGAAACAAATGATTCTAAGGAAAAATTTGTCTCCCTCACTCTTTCTCTTTTGCATAGCTTCCGATGCAGACAGACGATGTGATAGAAGGTGCGAAATTTTTATGCGTGCATGTTTTGTGAGAATGTATCTGTTAAGCTGTCTAATGTTCTTGTTTAAAATAAATCATTGTAGCTATCTTGTCCCAGTCTGTATTTATCTCTCTCTGTTCCAGTATGAGGCAAGGTAACGTGAAAGTGTTAATAGGATGATGCAATTGATCGGCCGGCATTGTAGCAGCCTATATGCAAATTTGCTTGCTCAGTCACAGAAACTGCCTTCTTCATTTTTCATGATTTGCGAAGGCCGATTATGATTTGTTGTACGCATTTTTATGCACACCAACAATGGCGATTCAAACATTCGTTACCGATACATTGCCCAGCATCACCCTCTCAATGACTGACCACGAAAATTTTTAAACACAGTCTCATATTCATTTCATTTTCTTTATCAGGTAATATTGCTGCTCTCATCAGTTCCATTAGTAAACATCTTTTAATGATTAACTCGGACCCTGAGCAGAAATATTATATGGTGTGATCTTGTATGTGAGCTAGGGGTCTTCCGTAGTTGCTTAATAAATATACCTAAAAATTGTTAGGGATTTGCACTCACACATCGCCCAATTACTTTCCACTCTCACCGTTTCGTGCGCCACAAAGGGGAAGATTTTAAAGCATAAATGTTGAGGTCATACCAGTTACGTGTCCAGTTTAAATTTAAACTGGAAGCAGGAGACTTTAACCTGAAAGTGCCGAATGTATGCTCGCATAATGATGAGATTTTTATCAACATATTCTGTCTAGGTATACCACTTTTCATTTCCGTCACTGTGTTGGCCGCCAGACCGAGGTAGCTCCCTCTAGCCGGTGACAAGGAATCTATCATGCACCTTGCGTGGGTGCAGCTGTCGCCACCCGGCGCCGGGTGCAAAGGATTACGGGCTCTTGAGTCGCGTTTAGCCGCCGCTCGCTGAGGAGCTGCTGACGGCTCCCTCTCGAGAGGGCAGCGAGGCCTAACCCCTCTTGAAGGTGGCTGTTGTCCCGGCGGAGAGGTCAGCTCTGCCGCCGCGGCCGGCGACAATGGGCCCGCTAATGCCGCCAGCCGACAAAGCGGCGGACAATTTGTCCGGCCGCTCCAGGTGGCGTCGAGGCCGCCCATACAAGTGTCCGCGGCATTCCGCCAGCTCTCATTGTGCGGCCCGGGGTGCCAATTTGTTGGAGCGCTTCCAGTAGATTAAACCACTCGCGGTGGTCACCGCTTTACAAGTATGATGGCCGCGCCGCCATTCAGAGCCTCTTCTGTCCCCGCATTTTGAAAAGGCCGTCCTTCAACAATACGTCGCTCCTGAAGGGTCCTCGAGATCAAACATAAAGATGATATTAGTTTACCTGTGTTCCACATAACCAGTTCTATGACCCCGCTTCCTCGGCATTAAATAAATTCTCGTACTACGCTATTCTCATCACGCTACAGCCCTGCATTTCAGCACACTCAAGGTCTTAACTACTGGTCACCGTGACCTACACAGTGGCGGATACAGAAAAACCTCAAGGAGAGGGCGCTAAAGATATCTTGAGCTACGTTTAGCCGGCCGCTGTGGTCGAGCGGTTCTAGGCGCTTCAGTCCGAAACCACGCTGCGGCGGCGGTTGCGGGTTCGAATCCTGCCTCGGGCATGGATGTGTTACATGTCCTTAGGTTAGTTAGGTTTCAGTATTTCTAAGTCTAGATGACTGATGACCACAGATGTTAAGTCCCATAGTGCATAGAGCCATTTGAACCGTTTTTGAGCTACCTTTACTTTAACTGTAATAAAAAATAGTAAAGTCACATGCAAAGTCTAAGACAGTTTCATTTAAACTGAATGTACATACATAAAAGACAATGCCATCTAATGATATAAAAAAGTTACAACTGTGGTTCTCTTCCTTAAATGGTGAATTCTGTGCGCCTGTACTTCCTGGCAAATTGGTTAATTACATCGTAAATAGGACAATCAATGTCTGGGTGAGTGTTCAACAGAGCTAAGCCATTAAGTCGATCCTCCTTCGTTGTCGGCGTCAGCCATGTCTTTGTTGGCCGCAGTGTTGAAATTCTTCTTTCTACTGTAGCAATAAACGCAGGTAGACAAGCAAATATTTTGTACAGCTGTGCAAAGTAGGATAGTCAGATCTAGGGCAAACAGAGAACGATTACCGAACAGAATCACGATCATTAAGGGCGTTTATGGTCGTTTGCTTTTATTGAAGAATCTCTCCCATTAGTCTCTTTTTCATCACAAAAAGTGATCCTTCTACAAAGAACGGTAGTTCAGTTAAGCACTGATCCAGTTTATGTGCCAGATCAGGAAGGTACAACTATTCGATAACTCGATTCAGTATTGTCGACTGACGAAAGAAACGAAAGAAAGGCGCTCGGGCTGACTGGTGCGGGCGGCACGGGTGGCAATAAGGGTGGTCCCGCAAAGGGCGGGAGGGGAGGGGGGGGGGCGCCCCCCACATGTATCTGCCACTGGGCTTACACAATACTGAATGGTAACGCATTTTATTTACTTTGATTTCTCCAAGCTATATTGCTGTAAATCTGTCAGATACAGCAAAGGCCCTGAAAGAGCTGTTGGATGGAATGGACAACGTCTTGAAAAGAACGTATAAGATTAACGCTACGAAAAGTAAACCAAGGGTTATGGAATGAAGTCGAATTAAATCAGGCGATGGTGAGGAAATGAGGTTAGGAAGTGCTACGCTAAAAGTAGTAGATAAGTTTTGCTATTTGGGCAGCGAAGTAAGTAGAGAGCAGTATGCCTTTAGCAAGTAAAGTATTCCAGAATGTATAAATTTAAGCACTGTGAAGACTTTTCTGAGGATCTTGGAGAGTAACGTGGACGATAAGCAGTTCAGACCAGAAGAGAACAGAAAACTTTGAAATCTGGTGACAGCAGAATTACAGATGTTAGTTAGGTAGTACTAACAGTTAATGAAGAGGTAGTGACTCAAACAGTCAAAAACCAAATTTATGACATAAATTGACTAAAAATGGGATCAGTTGATAATAAACATTGAGAAATAAACAGTTCTATATCTACAGTATGGAGGGTAAAAGTTGCAAATTAAGAATGCAGTAAACAAGTTCAGGCTTGAAGAGCATCATGCTCTAATTTCTACTAATCTATATATTTATACAAGCCACACAGTAGTATAATGTCTGTCGTAGTATTCGATGCTAATATCGTTCCTGTAAATGACATATCGGGTAAAAAATCAATTTACATTACCAAAAAGTGTTAGTTCTATGGATACAAAGAGAAATTGAAAGAACTGAGGCTATATAACACCTTCAACCAGTTAAAAAAAGATACAAAATGGATGGGAAATGAGAAGCGTAGTACCCCACTTATCACTTGGGCAAGAGGACTCCGTGACACAGAAATCACGCTAAAGAGGTAATTAAGGAGTGTTCGCCAGTTTCAGTTTGTGGGCGAATACTTAGATAAATCGTCGTCGAATTTCTATCATATTTTGCTCGATGATAATCAGATTGTTGGTATAGCTGTGTAAACGACTGTCTGGTATTGTTGGGGTGATATATACGACCGTAACCAGGATCTTGGTTTTGCAAGGAGGGGGAGGGGACAAGAGACGCTAGAGGAGGCGTCTCATATTAATCTTGTGGAAGGGGGTGAAGTTGAGGATATGCAGCACAATTTCGTACAAAACAAGAGCCGAAACTGTTGAAAAACGAGTGTTTCTTAATCACCCAACCTACTACAGCTATCAGTTTGTAGTAGATGCAGACTATATACAAATTTGTTAATTGAGAGATATAGTTTGTGAGAGATCTGTACATACTATCTTCCTGTCAGGAGAGTAACTTCCAATTGCGTGCGAATATATTGTGCATTTACATTTGAGTAGCTACTGACACTGACGTGTAACACCGAAAACAACTTCTGAGATTTCAGTTTCAATGCAAACGGCTCAGGGTGAGTTACTGCTAGGTAATAACCTTAATACCTTCAAGCTTTTATAAAACTGATACTGAATTCACACACCTGCCTCTAATGGGTGGGTGGGGGGGGGGGAGGAGGTTTAGGGGGGATCGTCAACCGCCCATTACTGTGTACGCACTTGTTGGTAGTGTCTTGCAGCGTATGCGGTGATGGTGCGACAAATTTACTACTGCAGCTCTTAAAAAGATTTGCATGGTGCTAAAGGGACAGACATCTTTAACCTGGAAAACAACGATCAACTATAAGATACATTCACATGTATCCTCATGCATAAAATTGTGTGTTGAGACGTAAAGAATACCATTATGGGCGGTACGAGTGTTTCATAAATGTGATTTTGAATCCGATTACCCTATCAGTCAGCATAGACTACTGCGGTACAGTAAGAATAGTTGTTTGTAGAATTTCAGTCCCAAGTAGAAAGAAGAAATAATTCCTTAAATGTAAATTTTTATCATTATAGACTTTAAAGTATCGTACTTGTTTGTGTCATAAGAGTACTCTCACACTACGACCAGACCACCAATCACACCTTTATTACGGATTCTGGACTCGTATTCCGGAGGATGGCCGTCCATTCAGGTAAATCACTTAAGGCAAGTACCAGAACGATTACTTCGAGAATGCATGACCGACTTGTTCTCCCTTTCTTCACCAATCGAAAATTGTGCTGCGCCTCTAATGACGATGTCGTAGCCGAGAGCTTCAACCTTAATCTTCTATCTTTCACGAGGATACTACTTACTGTCTTTCTAAAAGATGCTGATCTTTCGTCCTAACAATACGAACGTTAGAATTGTTTGCCTCAGTTACAAAGGAAAAGCTGTTGCTGGAGTGATAAATTGTGATTTTCACACAGAGCGCTACGTGGCGTTACCAATAAGAAAACCTAAACAGCCTACTTACATAGCCCTCATGCTCCCCACAAAAAATTTTACAAATTGTTTTGGGCAGTGGCCACTAATGATTTGAAAAAATTTTTCATAATTACAATAACAAAGAAATCAAATGCACACACTTATTGATACAATGTTGGTCAAAAGCTAAAATTTACTCACAGTCCATAAAGACAGTCCTGATCATCCATCACAGTAACATTGCAGTGTTTTTCTCAAAGTCTGAGCAGTAAAAGAAAATGCACACGGAAGTAGTGGATTTCCATGCAATCTTGAAGAAGTAGTGTTGTCCTTCCAACGGAAAGACAGTGCTGACTCTTGACATGCTGACAGATAATGGGCCACAACAGAGCAAACCCACAGCAGAGTCATTCGACGTTTTGAAGAACATTGGTAGGTAGGTCATCGCAGAGTAGACCCACTGTAGTCCTGGTTGAGATTACGGTATTGATGGGCCACCAGAGGTGCAGACCCACTGCAGTCCTTGTAGAAATAATGGTACTGGTGAGTCAGCAAAGGTGTAGACCCACTGTAGTCCTCGTAGAGACGGCCAGCAGCCATCTGTTGCAACTGTGCAGGTGCACAATCACCATCGAAGAGTCTTGCGGATAATATAGCAAGTCCATAAACCACCACTAGTGCACTCACAAAGTTAGTTTCTAATTGTCCTTAGAACCAGCAATGCTGTTATCCAGTCCCTTGCTGAATGATTAACACACGTGCAAACACTAACAGTCCCTACTTCTCACATATTGTCCATATACTATGACCAACAGAAACGTGTGCAGTGAAATGATACTTAATTTGAAGAACTGGTGTCAATTACAATATTATAACATGAGAATACAATAACAAAGGTACAAAATACATCATTAAAGAACATAATAGTACAGATAACATTTGTTGTGATATGGGCTTTACAAAAGAATCGAAATAACATATACATCAGTGTTACAGGAATTATGACATAAGTACATACATAAAAGGTCTGAATGACTATCGAAACATCAACTTCACACATGAGCATTAAAACAAAACAGAATTAATAATGTCTAAACATCTTTACAAAGAAAATAACATATTATAAATGCAAATTATATTTGAGGATAACAATATTCCTCATCATAGTGAAAGTAGCTTAGTACTAGAACAGAAAAAAGATTCTGTGAAACAGTACACAGAGACAGGAAGAAAAGAAATACACAAGGGTACACAAACACATAGCATAATAATACAAAAGGAAAGGACAGGGTTTGTTTTACTGCAGTATTTTGCAAACAAAACTTTCTTTACTTCTTGGAGATCTCCCTTCATTCATCATTATTCCCAAAAAGTCCTATCTATACCTGCTTTCTGTATTCTATTCATATTCCTTTCAAAATAATAATTTCTCAGTGCACAATACTCATTTTTGCCAAATCTGTTTCTTATATCATCTCAATGCGTTTCTTCCAATTCATCGCAACTCATTCTCTTATATAGTCTACCCCCTCTTAAGCTAACTTAAATCTATTGAGCTCAGGTGCTAAACTAAGGGACGAGGCAATGCAGCAGCACAAAACAATTAACACAAACATCAATGACAAAAAATTCAAATAGGCAAAGCAATTGCAATATTACAACTAATATAAGGCACTGTGCAGCAAACAAGAAAAATAAATCAGTAGTAAACTGGCTTAGCAGAGTAACACAAAGTCAAATTCAGTAACACTATGCATGGCAAACAGCAGCAGAAAATGAAATAACTTATACCTAAACATGACAAAGCTCAAGCAGAAAAAATATTACACTAAAGACAACAATGCAGATAAGGGAAATGTATAATCACATCTTAATGTCTATGTAATTAAAGTGGTGCACCTCAAAAACTAATTCTACAAAAAATTACTAAGTACTAGAAAAGAAAATTACATATGCAGTTACTGTTATTAGTCCCTTCTTATTGTTCTTTCCATTCCAAGAGCTCCTTTTTCGAAGAATGTATATCATAAAATAATTATTTAATAGATCTGTTGACAGAAAATATTCGCATTAGCAAATGCATTTAATTTTATTTTATGAAACCAGTGCTGCAAGACAACTGGAAACCAGATATCAAATGAAATAAACAACTATGTACAAAGCAAAGCATAAGAACATCATTCAGTAGTCATGAGGCATTTCAAAAGTTAGTAGAAAAATCTCTCAACTAGAAAGACAGTAGTCATAATCTGGTGTATAGACATAAATATATTTCTCGTCATTTCATTAGGCATTTCAGTTAATATCATAAATTAAGAGCTCCACAGTGTTATCATATGTTTCCAAGTTTGAGCATGTCGTATTTGCGATGCTTTCTACAATGGAATGTCAATAGCGAGGATAATGGCCTCCCTTTTTTTTCACCTGTGCCTCTGAAAGGTTTTTTTCCAGGCGTCTGTCGCACAGCTGCCTACGTGATGCGTCGTGCCCACGATGCATTACGTGAAGGTCACTTTCTTGCCGAAATATTTACGACACCGGTTTCCGCTACAGTGACAGTCTCATATCAAAATATTTCACAGGTCGAGAATTTGTGTTGCAAATGTGTAGAAACAAAATCCCATGAATATAACAGTGTTCAAAAAGTTTTCGTCGGCATTGTGATACATTCACGCATTTACACACATTTCATAACTCTTAAAGTATGATTCTCGGTTTCCAACAACCTTTTTCACAAACCAGAGTCCCTAACCACTACTCATTATTCCTTACCTTATTCGTCGACACTTCTTCAATATTTCATGATAACAGATACATAGCATACTCAAATAACTCATATAGCATCAGCTTATTGATCATAAACATACCTCAACAGCATAACACACATCGTCGTCATAATGATAACATCATAACAGACCAATCACATCTCAAAATCGTCGTAGCTTTCTGAATATTTTAAACCTACAAAATATTCTCTGCTCGTTTCAAAAGTGTCATCTACCTCAAATGTACTTTAAAAATCATAATCCCATACCAAATACATCCTTCAAAGCTCTCATAGTATCACAATGGTTCTGAAAAATATGAGCGTTTCACAAAGTACAGACAAAATACAATTTCATAAGTGTGAAGTTATCCAACTGTGTAATTACGTAAACATCTGTCACTGATGTAGTAAAAAAAAAAGTTTCTTTCTCTGTTAAATGATCAGATAGCTGTGTAATTCTGTGTTAGAGAAATATGGTACCGATGTGTAAAGTTGTATAAGCAAATACCATATTAGCTAGGGCTCTTTGTGCTTGCCAAACACATGGTACCCAAAGTAAGCGTGTACCCCCGTGAGGATTTATGTAATTATACCCTCAGGTGTTATAGATTACAGCAATGGAATGAAATATATCACGGAAAACTTTCTTTGTAATTCAAAAATCTTTAAAAATAAATGTTTTAAGTATAAAATTAATCACTCAAATACGTGTACTGTAGTGCTAAACTGTGCGTCTTGTTGAAGCATAATCTCTGTGGAAGTGTCGTAGTTATTGTCCTCTGAAAGCTAAGTTCTGCAGAAGTCAATGTACTTACCTCATGATAAACAAAAGCGAAATGCTTTGCGTATAGATATCTTAGTTATTACGCTTATTACCGTGATGAAGAAAGTACTGTGCTGTAACGTATTGTTGTGCTACAGAAAAGGCTGTCTCCTTGTAGCTATACCACAAAAGTTACTACTAAAACATGTTTTACTTTCCAGAAGACTTCAGAAAAATTGTGCAGATATAAAACAGATACACCGCAAAAGCAACAATGTAAATTGTGTCACACATTAGTAGCGTCGTGATATAGTCATGTAGCTGTCAAATAAACTAACCACTGTGTCATCTGGTATCTCTCAGAAAGCACTTTGAATCCATAATGTATTTTCAAGTAAACCAAAATGTTGCATTACAATCTCATTAGCAGTACCAGTACATGTTCGAAGTATGTAAGCCTGATAGTCGTTATGTAATAGTGTAACTAAAAAGCAAGAATGTACAAATAACAACACTATGTTGTCTGTTCACTATAACAATGCATTCGTAATATCTGTTTAAATAAGTTCTCTTGGTTCTTGACTGGATATTTAACTTCAAATATTGTTGCATGTTAACAGTTTCTTAAGTCTGACAAAGCATACTAGAAATGTGAAGTAAAAAGTTTTATACCAAAGACAAAGTTAAAAAACAGATTATCTTTCAATAAACGATTTTACATGTGAAACGTGGTGCAAACCTTTACTCTTCCGAGTGCACAGAGTTTCAACTCCAAAGCAATTATCATGTTGTATACATCGGTAAAGAATGCTAAAATTTTTCTCAAGGCTAGCGTCTTATGTTATTTTTCTCGGAGCCAGCCGGCGCACATGGGTGCCTGTGGCGCGAGTCATTGTCTCTCTCTTTGTTGGCGCGCGTTGTTATTGGGATCAGGAGACCTAACTTCTACAAATTCGCCTTGCCGAGAGGGCCCAGCTCTGTTAGAATCCCGCCAGTTCTGATGAAATTCACGTCTGTCGTTTTGTCGGTAGTTTACATAGTTTCTTGTTTGTCGGTCATGTGGTGGAGAATTTCTCCCTGAATCGTAACTGCGCACTGGACCATTGCATCTTAAGTTATTCTGTCTCCCGTGATAATAATAGTTGTGATTACCAAATTGTCTGTTTCTATGATTGTCTCTGTCATATTCATTACTGCGGAGAGGTGATCTTTCCCTGTAATTATTACTCTGCCAGTGGTTGCCATACGGGTGGCGTCTGTTTTGGTCACGATTTACGCTGTAAGAATAGGCTTGTCGTGTCCAGTTATTGCTTTTGTCGTCACGGAATTGTGACGGATGTGACCTGTAGTGATTGTTTTCCTGTTTTCGCATCCCGGGACTGTCAGTGTCAATTTCTAATTCTTGTAAGAGTCCCTGAAAAGCTTCAATGTCGTCTTTGCAACCTCCTGCCAAAATAATATGTCGTAAATGTTCAGGCAATTTGATTAAGCAAATGCGGATGAGTTCTGAGGGGCGGTATGGGTTTGAAAGATACTGATTCTTATGCAACATGTCTTCAAAATATTTGACAAGACTGGAAAATTCAGATAGTTCAAAGTGTTTCATCATCATGATGCTATGTTTTACTCGGTCTTGTGTAGCTTGAGACCAATATGCTGAGAGGAAGGCATGATAAAATTCTCCTTCACTGTGACAATCGTGAATGACTGATCACATTCTTACAGCTGGTTCATTCTCTAAATAGCCACACATAAATTCTAATCTGTGTTCTAACGACCAGTTGGGAGGAAAACAATGAGAGAATTGATGGAGCCACGCTTGTGGATGAATGTCGTTGCCAGAATTCTTAGATGTTTTGAATTTACGTGTAGTAATGAACAGCTTACAGTCAAAGTCATCATGTCGCCGAGTCGCATATCGGTCATTGTTACATCGTTTCGCCGGTTCCATTTCAAAATTCGGTGCACCTTGCCAATTTCTTTCATAATTTCCGAAATGCGCTGTGTTAATATTTTGTGGCTGTTCCGTATTTCTATGTCCCTCTTCCTGTATTGGGGCGCGAGTGTCCTCTGAAATACGTAATTCTTGTATTACCTGTGTCAGCTGATCTTGTACTTCGCGGATTTCTCTTTGGTGTTGCGTATTAATTTGATTCTGATTTTGTTTGAATTTCCTAATTTGTTCGCACTCTTCAGTGTCATTAAAGACTACCGGTTTTGTGTCATTCAGATTATCATCTACCTTCGTAGATAAATTATTTAGCTGATCAGAAAGTTCAACTCCTTTCTCTGATAATGTACTAATTTCCTCCATGTGTCTTTCTACTGTGTCCTTTAAGTTTTCCTGAGTTTTTGCAAGTTGCGTAACCGAATCGGTAGACGCAACTGAGTCAATTTTAGCTTGCAAGGTCTCATGATTTTCATGAACAATAGTTTGCAGTTCTTTTATGGCTGCTTCGTGATTCTGTAATGCATTTTCATGCCGCGAAAAAGTAGGTTGAAAATGCTCACAAATTTGAGTTTTTACGTCATTACAGACTTTTAGACATTTCGATTCAGTGTTATGTAACTCAGTAGTTAAATCTTCACGTGTTTGTTCAAGCGTGGTGTGAAGATTTTGTTCCATTGCGTCTAACTGTTGCTGTGTTTGTCTCTGGTGTTGTTCCATTGTGTCTAACTTTTGAAGATTTTGTTCCATCTGTCTAACTTTTGTAGCTTTTGCTGTGTTTGACTCTGATTTTGTTCCATTGTGTCTAACTGTTGCTGTGTTTGTCTCTGATTTTGTTCCATTGTGTCTAACTTTTCAAGCTTTTGTCCCATTTGTTGCATTAATTGTAATAACAATGTACTGGTGTCTGAAACATGTTCCTCAGTGCTTTTCGGCAGTGAATTTGCACCGGCAACATTCACATTTTGAAAAGCGGAAAATGTGTCTTGACTCATTTGAGAAAACGGTGAGGACGCAAAACCTGAATCTACAGTATTGGCAAAATTGTGTCCTGTCATTTCGGATTCCTGAGGCGAGCTGTTGCCGAGCGATCGATCGATAATGCTTCCCTTTTCACTACCGGTTTCACTGTCTACGCCATTGTTTGCAGCCCGCTCCATTTCCCTATGCACAGTTACCAAATTACTACGTCTGTTACTTCATTGCACAGTGGTGCTGATAAGCTACGCTCGTCGTCACTATTATTTCTCAGTTTACTTTGGAGCCTAGTGTTACGTTTTTCACACGCCATTATTGTCACAATATTTCACACGATAACACAGAAAAGCACAATTTGAAGAGCAAAAATAAGAGAACACATTAACACAACACTGAAAATAATATCTAGTTAATTGCAGCTGCGAAATACTTGGTGCAAATATACATGCATGCCACAAATGTTTTACTGTACAACAATGAAAGACTGCAACTACAAAGAAGATTTTCTCTACAATTACGCACTAGCAACAAACAAAAGCTACACTAATTACACAAACTACAAGGAAAAAAATCAGAAGATTCCAGTGAGGTATTCTCGGCTAAGGGTCGCCATATGAAACGTCCCCTTTTTAAAACAATTATACAGGACTGTGCTTAAACTGACACACAATATTTTTATCGCAACGCAATCTGACTTTCAAAAATCCCTACAAAAGACTGGCCCTGACTAACATTAACCTATACCTTTCACAAATCACTTACCTCACCAAAAATCTTCGTTACTCGAACTACTGCAATACAGCGAGCGCCACTACTGCCAGCTAAATAAAAGATTCAAACTACTGAAGGCACTAACTACTGATAGGCATAGTTAGCAAATGAAAGATTTTAATAGAGAACAAACAATGTATTTACCATAATAATCATAATATATATAGCAGTTCAAGCCATCTAGTCTTACAAATTCCAAATCTCCGCCATTTCTCTCCCCACATCCACCACTGCTGGCGGCTCACCTCCAACTGCGCAACGCTACGCGCTGTTCACATCCAGCTGCCGCTGCCCAACACTACAATGGCAGACAACAATGCAAACTAGCCACAGACTGCACACAGCACAGCCAGTGATTTTCACACAGAGCGCTACGTGGCGTTACCAATAAGAAAACCTAAACAGCCTACTTACAAAATGAAGCGATATTTGACCTGTTGCTTCCTAGCAGACGCCACCCAGAAAAGGCACCTGAGCTTCTTGTGGGCGCTACTGGAAACATAGAGTGCTTACACATTTTACAAGCCCAGAACAGCCAATATCTCTACCAGTCTTCCGATCCCGCGTCCGGCCATCCTGATTTAGGTTTCCAGTGATTTCCCTAAATCGCCCCAGGCAAATGCTGGGACGGTTCCTGTGAAGGGGCACGGCCGACTTCCTTCTCCGTCCTTCCCTAATCCGATGAGACCAAACAACCCATCCCAACCGAATCTAGCAGTCTTCCAATTTTCCTGTAGCCGGCATTCTGTGTACACTAACGGGTTTTTGAGAAACGTGCATTGATTACTGTCACACAGTGATGCTAGTGGTTAAAAGTGGGACGATTTGCCCATAACACAACTGCGAAACGCTTGGGTACCACACTTGAACACTCATCTCGTCGACCGAACTCAGCAGCCATCCACATTCTTCAAGTCTGATGCGCTGTATTTCCGCTACTCCGCGTTTTTATGGTGGAACATTTAACCTTCTACTCGTCTGTCGTAAAACGAATCTGTAATGTGGAAGATAACTAGAAAAGAAGACTACTCCTACCCGAGCTGTTAAACGGAATTGGCGAAGAACAGAACTTTTAATGGTTGTGGACTGTGTCCTATCGAAAATACCACAATCCGTTTCGCCAGGTGCAATATCCTCTTGGAGATATTTGCTATCGCACGTGGAATCCACGTACGGGGAACTGATTTCTGCTCAGGATTTGGCTTTGTACTAGCATAAGAGAACTTCCTTTAGGTAAGTAAGAAATTCTTTTGGCATCAGCGCTCCCTTAACATGAATCATTACTAGCATCATCAGCATTTAGCAGTTCATCACTTACACACTAAGACAACCGTGGAATATCTACAAACAAGGGTTCGCTGCACGACTCTTCCTTTTTTTTTTTTTTTGTAGGATTGTGGACCGGAGGACGGACCGAAGTCGTATATTCAGGAAGGCAGACGCAGGGAGTCGAAGGTCAAAGCCATATTTCCTTCGGGATGGTCAGGTTTCCGTGGCGGTCTCCAGCACACGAGTATCGTGTAATTAACTGGATGGATGGTTTTCACCTACACCCTGAGCAAGTTGTTTACTTTACCGTGTTATCTTATCGCGCATTTCCTCTATTTGTAACGAAATGGACTGTCTCTCAACTTAGCCCATTAATCTAGAAACTAGATAAGAATAGATTTCATTCATAGGAATTAGCTTCTGTTGTCAGTGTTCGTAAGACACTACCATTTCACAAGCAGAATACTCTTGGCCAAGTCTACGTGTCAGCAAAATGATCCTGCACTACTGAACTCAGAAATGGCGTTTTAAATACCGTATTTTACGTACAATAATACGCACTTCTTTCTTCGAAAAACTGCCTCCAAAATCCAGGTGCGTCTTATACTCGAATGTAATATAAAAATTTCCTGTGTTTGACTTAAAATTGTCACCAGTCTTAAAAATGTCCATACGTTCAATGCCGCGAAAAACCTATCTCTATCTGGCAACATTGTAACAGAGCTATAAAATGACCTAATCAAGAAACTGTGTCAGTGGATGAAACAGTGGTGGACTAGAGTGAGAGATGACATAATTGTAAAATCTTTCAAGAAGTGTGGCATAAGTAACGCTCTCGATGGCAGTGAAGATCATCTGATATATGAAGAAAACAACGATGACGACAATGATGAAGAAAGTTCAGACAACGATTTTGAAGATCTGTTAGGTTTTACAAACTAGATTTTTTTTAGTCTGGCTTTGCAATCTTATATTGAAAATGGTAAAAATGTAATTTTTTTAGGGAATTGCTTGAGAATTAAGATGTGTCTTATAGTTTTTAGTGCCTTATAATCAATAAAATACGGCCTAACTATTTGTATTAATTTTATTAAAACCAATTATATTGTCTATTCTCCTCACTGAAGTTACTTTCACAATGATGCACTAGGCTCCTTACAGTCGTAAAAGACCTAGAACCAGCTTCTTGTGGGCCTAGTCTTGGTAAACAGACGCGGCAGTGTGACAAGGCGTAGGAGGCAACGTGTTCGCAGCTGTCGCTTTTAGCAGCTCTCGCCCAGTGAAAAGAGTCTGTCTCAGCCACAACAAAAGCCACTTTCTGCTTTCAGTGTGTTCGATATAGGTTACTTCGACCTACACCCTTACAACGGAGAACACCAAGTTCCTTTCTGATCTCCCATTTTAATGCTATGGGAAGCGGTAGAGACTTCCAATAAATTTGCGTAACTACTAAATACAGCCATAAAGGAAGGACGTCTGGTCATTGTGCTGTACGGTATGTGCGGAATAATAAAATCAAATTCGCGCTTTCTTAGGTACATTCAAAATATTTGCATAAAGAAAAGTAACTTCAGATATTGTAAGTAGGCTGATTAGGATTTTATGTTGGTGACGCCACGTAGCGCTCTGTATGAAAATCACTAACTGTGCTGTGTGCAGTTTGTGTCTGGTTGGCATTGTTGGAATATTCACTATTGTAGTGTTGGGCAGTTGTATGTGAACAGCGCGTAGTGTTGTGCAGTTGGAGGTTAGCCCCCAGCAGTGGTGGATGTGGCGAGAGAGATGGCAGAGTTTTGAGAGTGGACGATCTGCACATGTGTCCGTCAGAAAAAGGAAATTTGTAACACTGGATGTCATGAACCGATATACACTCCTGGAAATTGAAATAAGAACACCGTGAATTCATTGTCCCAGGAAGGGGAAACTTTATTGACACATTCCTGGGGTCAGATACATCACATGATCACACTGACAGAAACACAGGCACATAGACACAGGCAAAAGAGCATGCACAATGTCGGCACTAGTACAGTTTATATCCACCTTTCGCAGCAATGCAGGCTGCTATTCTCCCATGGAGACGATCGTAGAGATGCTGGATGTAGTCCTGTGGAACGGCTTGCCATGCCATTTCCACCTGGCGCCTCAGTTGGACCAGCGTTCGTGCTGGACGTGCAGACCGCGTGAGACGACGCTTCATCCAGTCCCAAACATGCTCAATGGGGGACAGATCCGGAGATCTTGCTGGCCAGGGTAGTTGACTTACACCTTCTAGAGCACGTTGGGTGGCACGGGATACATGCGGACGTGCATTGTCCTGTTGGAACAGCAAGTTCCCTTGCCCGTCTAGGAATGGTAGAACGATGGGTTCGATGACGGTTTGGATGTACCGTGCACTATTCAGTGTCCCCTCGACGATCACCAGTGGTGTACGGCCAGTGTAGGAGATCGCTCCCCACACCATGATGCCGGGTGTTGGCCCTGTGTGCCTCGGTCGTAGCAGTCCTGATTGTGGCGCTCACCTGCACGGCGCCAAACACGCATACGACCATCATTGGCACCAAGGCAGAAGCGACTCTCATCGCTGAAGACGACACGTCTCCATTCGTCCCTCCATTCACGCCTGTCGCGACACCACTGGAGGCGGGCTGCACGATGTTGGGGCGTGAGCGGAAGACGGCCTAACGGTGTGCGGGACCGTACCCCAGCTTCATGGAGACGGTTGCGAATGATCCTCGCCGATACCCCAGGAGCAACACTGTCCCTAATTTGCTGGGAAGTGGCGGTGCGGTCCCCTACGGCACTGCGTAGGATCCTACGGTCTTGGCGTGCATCCGTGCGTCGCTCCGGTCCGGTCCCAGGTCGGCGGGCACGTGCACCTTCCGCCGACCACTGGCGACAACATCGATGTACTGTGGAGACCTCACGCCCCACGTGTTGAGCAATTCGGCGGTACGACCACCCGGCCTCCCGCATGCCCACTATACGCCCTCGCTCAAAGTCCGTCAACTGCACATACGGTTCACGTCCACGCTGTCGCGGCATGCTACCAGTGTTAAAGACTGCGATGGAGCTCCGTATGCCACGGCAAACTGGCTGACACTGACGGCGGCGGTGCACAAATGCTGCGCAGCTAGCGCCATTCGACGGCCAACACCGCGGTTCCTGGTGTGTCCGCTGTGCCGTGCGTGTGATCATTGCTTGTACAGCCCTCTCGCAGTGTCCGGAGCAAGTATGGTGGGTCTGACACACCGGTGTCAATGTGTTCTTTTTTCCATTTCCAGGAGTGTATATAATTATGACTTTTGAACACTATTAAGGTAAATATATTGTTTGTTCACTATGAAAATCTTTCATTTGCTAACTATGCCTATCAGCAGTTAGTGCCTTCAGTAGTTCAAATCTTTCATTTAGCTGGCAGTATTGGCGCTCGCTGTATTGCAGTAGTTCGAGTAACGAAGATTTTTGTGAGGTAAGTGATTCATGAAAGGTAAAAGTTATTGTTAGTCAGGGCCATTCTTTTGTAGGGATTATTGAAAGTCAGATTGCGTTGAGCTAAAAAAATGTTGTGTGTCAGTTTAGTAATGATCAGAATAAGTAGAGAGAAATGTCTGAGCACGTTCAGTTTTGCTCAGCTGTTTGAAAATCAAATAACGTAAGAGATTTATCAGCACATCCATTTATAATTTCTCTAAGGGGACATTACAATATGTCCCAGGGAAGAATACTGGGATCCTTGTGGCCCATGATATACATTAACGGCGCGGCAGACAATATTAGTTCTAAACTTAGACTTTTCCATACAATACTGTTATCGTATAAAAATGTTCAGGGAAATTAAGGAATACAGATATAGAAGTCACTTAGGACTGAAATAAATATGAAGTGCAGGGAAGCTAAGGCGAAATCGTTACATGAAAAAGTGAAGAAATCCAAAAAAAAATCATTGTCGGAAAGACTAGTTCCACGCATAGAACAGCCTTCAATGAAGTTAAAATGGCTCAAATGGCTCTGAGCACTATGCGACTTAACTTCCGAGGTCATCAGTCGCTGAAATTAAAAGCAAGGGTGGCACGTTATGGGTACAATGGGAATTCCACTGTTAAATACAGAGGAGTGAGCGAATAGGTGGCGAGAGTACACTGGGGGTTTATGAGGGGGAGCTGAAGACGTCACAGAAGAAGAAACAGGAGTCAGTATTGTAGCGATAGGGGACTCAGTATTAGGATCAGAATTCAGAAGAGCTTTGGAAGACTTAAATTCAAATAAGGCAGAAGGATGAGAAAGAACAGTCCAGTGAAATGTTTTTAGCT
This sequence comes from Schistocerca piceifrons, assembly GCF_021461385.2. Taxonomy (NCBI): domain Eukaryota; kingdom Metazoa; phylum Arthropoda; class Insecta; order Orthoptera; family Acrididae; genus Schistocerca; species Schistocerca piceifrons. The sequence continues at coordinate 598,779,625 of NC_060141.1, read as the reverse complement.
TCTCTCGGGTGCATTGATTTGTGTGAGGCTTTGCGTTGTCACCGACGAGAAGAAAATCGTTTGCACTTTTGTAGCAATGAACACCCTGAAGTCGTTTCTTCAATTTCCTGAGGGTTGAACAATACACTTCCGAGATGCTTAGATGCTTGCAGCACCACGAAGGAGCACATCAGACAGAATAACCCCTTGAGAGCCCAAGAAGATCATCGTCATGACTTTACAGGCTGAAGGTGACGCTTTGAGTTTTTTCTTCATGTGAAGTGTTGTGGCGCCATTCAGCAGCTTGCTGTTGTACACTACTGGCCATTAAAATTGCTAGACGACCAAGATGACGTGTTACAGACGCAAAATTCAACCGACAGGAAGGAGATGCTGTGATATGCAAATGATTAGCTTTTCAGAGCATTGACACAAGGTTGGCGCTGGTGCCGACACCTACAACGTGCTGGCATGAGGAAAGTTTCGAACCGATTTCTCATACACAAACTGCAGTTGACCGGCGTTGCCCGGTGAAACGTTGTTGTGATGCCTCGTGTAAGGAGGAGAAATACGTACCATCACGTTTCCGACTTTGATAAAGGTCGGATTGTAGCCTATCGCGATTGCTGCTCTCGTTGATCGAGATCCAATGACTGTTAGCAGAATAAGGAATCGGTGGGTTCAGTAGGGTAATTCGGAACGCCGTGCTGGATCCCAACGGCCTCGTATCACTAGCAGTCGAGATGACAGGCATCTTATCCGCATGTCTGCAACGGATCGTGCAGCCACGTCTATGCGAGGTGCCGGGGCTAGCAGTGTATTTAACACTAAATTCTTCTAGAATCTACATATGTAAATGTTGCTCTAAGCCCCCCCCCCCCCCTATTCCAACTCCGACTTTTGCTGCTGCACATGGATTAAAAAGATACGCGAACTGACTGTAATCCACCCTGCAAGTGGAGTAGTAAAGATTTTGGCGCCTGCAATATTTTAATTTGATAAATAAGTTAAATAAAGGAAGGTTTCATTAACGTAGTGAGAAATGATAGGGTTGCTCTACCGATTAACAGATTGAAAGTTCTGTCCAAAATAACAATATGATTTATTGAGACTAAACACAAAATAATAAACAAAAACACATGAAACATTTACAATACGTCAAATTGGCTCAAATTGGATACTCAAACAAACGCTGTGAAGGCGAAGTTGTCCCTAAACTAGATTGTGACGTTTATGACGAAGTGGTATGTGGAGCCAATTCCTTGCCACTCAAATCTTAAGAGAGACACACCGCTAACCCAACATTAATTGCTGCTACATTAGCGAGAACTCAGACAATGAACATCCAAGATAGAACAAAGTTAGAGAAGACGAACAAGCGCGCTCTGCTGAGCTCTGATTATCGCCTAGCAAAAATGCCTGCTTTGCCGGTGCTGCGGACGTACATTACCAAGCTGTCTTCTTAGCTGCAAGGACACGATCTGGCGTACTGGAAGCGATGGCTGGTTGCTTCGACGTCCTGTCGTGGTGATAATAATGTCGCGAGTATAGCCCAAAACAAATTATCCTGGCCTGGTTGTTCCAGACTAAAGACTTCCTAGCAATACAAATGCGCCTCTGAGGGAGACGAAGAAGGCTCGCCACACAATCACTGACTATACAGTGATTGATTTTAACAAGCGAAGTCACCCAGTAACTCCGATACTGTCAACATTAGCCAAAACTGCTCAAGACAGACAACATAGGCCTCTTGTACACAGAACGCTCAATTGCCAACTGTGCTCGGAAAGTTACGTTGAAGTCGAAACCTCAGCAACTTCGTCAAACAGTTACAATTAAATAAGAGTATATTAGACAGCCAACGGAAGGCAGGCTGACCCGCGCAGCGAGAGCTCAGTCTTGTAACCTACTTCGACCGAAAGGCGAGAGCTGACTACCCACAAGAGCACCCTTACAAACCGAACACAGAACATTCCCGCCCTCACGACAGTGGCCGTGGTTAACCGTTCCAATCAGCAACTCGAAAACCGGCGGAAAATTCCCCTCTATTGCCGGAGCACTACCATTCCACCAATGGAGATTCTCGGCGCCAATTTCTGCGCCGATTTTGCTACGTCATGGAGCTATGCCCTGAGCAAGCCAATCACAGTTACGATTTTGCAGAAAGCGCGGGAATTTGCCATCCACAACTGCCTGGGTACACAAGTCATTCCCACGCCTTGCTGGTAGCCCACCAGAAAGTGTTTTCGCTAAGTATCTGCGAAGTAACGGAACCTCTAGCCCAGCCGCAACTTTTGGCCCCTGCGAGCATGTCTGCCGCTATTCTACAATGTAGGTGTCTGGAAAGCATTCACTCGACTCCCTCACACCCGTCGGCTTACCCTTTCTAGATCATAAGTGCCCGCCTGTCACCGGACCACCCGGGTGACGAGAGACGCTGCGTGGGAAGTCCGCGTGTGAAGGAATAGCAACTTTCCACCGCATGCAATTAGAGAGGAAAATCGTAAGATAGAAATATGAGAGGGAGCTCATGCCACCTCTCACACAAACAGCAGTTGACCGGCGTTGCCCGGTGAAACGTTGTTGTGATGCCTCGTGTAAGGAGGAGAAATACGTACCATTACGTTTCCGACTTTGATAAAGGTCGGATTGCAGCCTATCGCGATTGCAGTTTATAGTATCACGACATTGCTGCTCTCGTTGATCGAGATCCAATGACTGTTAGCAGAATAAGGAATCGGTGGGTTCAGGAGGGTAATACGGAACGCCGTGCTGGATCCCAACGGCCTCGTATCACTAGCAGTCGAGATGACAGGCATCTTATCCGCATGTCTGTAACGGATTGTGCAGCCACGTCTCGATCCTTGAGTCAACAGATGGGGACGTTTGCAAGACAACAACCATCTGCACGAACAGTTCGATGACGTTTGCAGCAGCATGGACTATCAGCTCGGTGACCATGGCTGCGGTTACCCTTGACGCTGCACCACAGACAGGAGCACTTGTGATGGTGTACTCAACGACGAACCTGAGTGCACGAATGGCAAAACGTCTTTCTTGGGAAGAATCCAGGTTTTGTTTACAGCATCATGATGGTCGCATCCGTGTTTGGTGACATCGCGGTGAACGCACATTGGAAGCGGGTATTCGTCATCTCCATACTGGCGTATCACCTGGCGTGATGGTATGGGGTGCCATTGGTTACACGTCTCGGTCACCTCTTGTTCTCATTGACGGCACTCTGAACAGTGGACGTTACATTTCAGATGTGTTACGACCCGTGGCTCTACCCTTCATTCGATCCCTGAGAAACCCTACATTTCAGGAGGATAATGCACGACCGCATGTCGCAGGTCCTGCACGGGCCTTTCTGGATACAGAAAATGTTCGACTGCTGCCCTGGCCAGCACATTCTCCAGATCTCTCACCAATTGAAAACGTGTGGTCAATGGTGGCCGAGCAACCGGCTGTTCACAATACGCCAGCCACTACTCTTGATGAACTGTGGTATCGTGTCGAAGCTGCATGGGCAGCTGTACCTGCACACGCCATCCAGGCTCTGTTTGACTCAATGTCCAGGCGTATCAAGGCCGTTATTATGGCCAGAGGTGGTGGTTCTGGGTACTGATTTCTCAGGATCTATGCACCCAAATTGCGTGAAAATGTAATCACATGTCAGTTCTATTATAATATATTTGTCCAATCAATACCCGTTTATCATCTGCATTTCTTCTTGGGGTAGCAATTTTAATGGCCAGTAGTGTATTTCCGGTTGGAAATAATGAACGTATGTTTAATCGCATGTGACGGTGTTCGACAAAAACGTTGTCACTATCAGTGTCGTAACGTGCAAGCAGTTGCACGCAGATGGCCCTTCATTGCTCTTTGTAGTCACCTGTTAGGCGGCGACGAACCCTGCAGTCATACACGTTTGAGCACCTCAGCTGGTGGACGAGCGCGTCGGAGCGACCTACAGAGAAGGCCCGTTAAGCAGTGACGTGTTTGTTATCCGTCGATCACGTCGAATGAGTGTCCACTCGTTCTTGCATTGCAGAAGAGACAGCTTTGTACGGCCAGCAGGCGTTGATCAGACAGATTTGCACGATCTTTTTGTGATTTTGACAGACGCCTCGCCCTGCGACTCATGTTGATTTTGTTCACTGGAGGTCTTCGTAGACATTCTGCAAGCTCCTACGAATATCTGCGATGCCCTGGTTTTCCGCCCAGAGGAAGTCAATGACAGTCCTCTGCTTGGAACGCATTTACATTAGAGATGCCATTTTAAGGGCTATCTATAGAGCCGCCGCCTACCGCAACTTCACGAAAGTAAAAGGGCTGAAGCAGAAATATTGCACGAAGTCCCAAAACAAATTTCGTATTTTTTCAACCCCAAATGGCTGAGAAAAGAAGTATTGGATTACTTATCAAACACCCGTCGCACTTCGGTCCACAACGTACCGCTCGCGCAGTTACCTCGAAGACAAGACTGGACTAACTACGACGCACTCAGAAGCATTTAAGCAGTCATACGCGAACAGAACGAGAAGCAAATTTAATATGTGGAACGATACAAGTTTAGCTCCGCCAGGTGTTTTACAGTGGTTTATAGAGAAAATATACTGATGTAGATCTAGTCGACGTCAATGTCCATTTTCAGAACAATAAAATTTCTTTTGCATTTCCTGTTTTTCCCGCCATACATTATAACTTTTCCTTCTAAATAAATTGTCGATTATTTTGTTTCTTTCATTCCCCCGTCTCTCTTTAACGCATTCTGAATATGGATCAGGTAGTTACAAAACGATCTACGGGGCTCATGTAAACTTGGCATCAGCAAGTGCTGAATTCTGGTAACGGATAACACAGCGAAGTGCAAAATGAAAAACAAGGCCCTTCCAGACAGATTCCTGGAATCCCATGTGGCTCGCACAGTCACGCGTCTTCCGCCGGAACTTGAATCATGCATGCTGCCCCTCCGTCTGTTACATCACACAAGAAGCAACGCCTTTCATCAATTTTACAAGAGGCGGTTCCAAGTGGAACACGCGCCGCAACGAAGTTTCTTCCAGAGTCCCGGAAAATTCTTGTACTTTTCGTCGCCGACCACTTGTTATTTCTCCCATTGCATCGATAACAAATATATTTACACTGCAGTTGGCAACTATTATGTAGCTTCCACGTATTCCATATTATTCTTGAAAATTTTTGTATCGCTTTTGACTCTAAAAACATTATTTATAAACACTGAGAAAAGGTCAGCCAAAGCAGTGCCCGCAGTATTGGGTACAAAATACAAGTATTTGCTCCTTCTTTTTCCCTTTTCCAGTTCATATTAAGTCAGTCTTCATTCTCTCAATTAATGCTTTTACAATTTCCAGTTTCCCCATAAAATTATGACTTCTAAAGAACCAAAACAACGCTATTAAAATGCAAGACTTACCCAGCTTTCCATCGATGATTCACCTTCAGCAGTTCTTCCTCGTACTCCCTATATAAGTACACACTAAGAAAAAATAAAGGAAAAAAATATGATGCGTCACGAAGGAATTATTCGAATACGACGGAAATCGGTAGACGTGATGTACGTCTAAAGGCAAACAAATGATTACAGTTTCAGAAGAAATGGATGACATAGTCAAGGGTCACACAAACGCGGGAAGTAAATAACGCGTTGATGCAAATGTGGCTCTTATGAAAGCAGGTATCCGGTTTGGCATTGACTGATAGAGTTGTTGGATGTCCTCGTGAGAGACATCGTGCCAAATTCTGTCCATCTGACTGCTGGGGAGAGATCTGGCGACCTTGCAGGTCATGGTACGGTTAGGCAAGCACAAAGAGAAGCATAGAAACTCTCGCCTTGGGCATCATCTTGCTGAACTATAAACCCAGGACGGCTTGCCATGAAGAGAAGAAAAAATCGTCGACGTACCGCTGTGCCGTAAGGGTGCCGCTCATGATGACCAAAGGGGTCCTGCTATGAAATGAATTGGTGCACCAGACCGTCACTCCTGGTTATCGGGCCATGTGGTGACGTCCTGGTTGTAATCCCACTACATTCTGGAGCGTCTCCAGAGACGTCACGCCTGGTCAGCTCCCTCATTTCGAAGCGGGGCTTACCGCTGAAGAGAACTCTATTCCAGTCAACGCGATTCCAGGACTAAAACCATTTGGAGACGCTCCAGACAGCGGTGGGATACCAACTTGTCTGTCGGCCGCCTTATGGTTGGACAACCAGAAGTGATGGTCTCTGACACCGTTTATTTTGATGGTAGGTCCCATTTGGTAGTCAGCCGTCACACTTTAACAGCAGAGGATACATCGAGAATAATCTAAGCCTTTTGCCCTTTATGACAACACTGTCTAAGGTGGCAGCTTGAATGAATGTTAATTTCGCACCTTACATTCGATTTTACACATCGTAACAAGTAGATAAATATGTCACCTGACATACTTCAGTGATAGTGAGCAGATTTGCCTATCAGATGTATAGTACGTAATGCAAAAAGGGATGACACTCGATTCGACGGTATTAATACACCGAACTCAAATCCTGCATGTCAATGAGCAAAAGGTGAGAATAGTTACTGGAAGAAACGCTTCTGTTTGGGGACAGACTCGAGTTGTGCAGTCACGGTCCGCATTCAACGAAAGACTTCTGACAGCGTCAGTGACCTGCGGCGAGAGAGACATTCAACGCTCCGGGCGATACATCGAGGGGACCAGGTAGCAGATCCAGCGCTGCCTGCGCTGCCTGCGTTGGGGAATTTCCAGATGTTTCTTTAAAGTCAGTACCGCCATTAGACTGTTATTTACTTACGGTGTCAAATTTACACTGACACAATCATGATTTCGGCTTCAAAGTTCCATTATCAAGTGTTTTAAGTGTTATAAATTGCTTCAGATGGCGTACTATATTATTAAAATACACTATTAGACATATTGTTGAAGAGTCAATATTTCTGGCATAGCCTACTGCTTTGTTTCAGTATTGAGTACACCATCCATAGTCAAGATGGTGTGCTCAGTAATGAAACAAAGCAGTAGGGTCTGCCAGAAATATCGACTCTTAAACAATGTGTCTAATAGTTTATCTTAATACGACAGTATGCCATCTTAGGCAATTTATAAGACTTAAAACATTTGATAATGGCACTTTGAAGCAGAAATCATGTTTGTGTAAGTGTACATGTACTACTGTAAATAAACAACAGTCTAATGGCGGTACTGACTTTAAAGAAATATATTATGACTGTGGCACCGCACTATGAAAAAATTATTAAATTTCCAGATGGATACAAACAGGCCAGAGGGGCAGTTAAAAGAGAGTCGCAGTAACTGATCACGTGAAAGGTCTGTGGTGCTTTCGTAATGTACACGTGTAGCTTTTAGAAGTCAGTAGCGGTCACAAAATATCCATTTGGCTGAAGTAACCTCGGAAGGAGTAAAAGTGGCGATATTTGGGCGCTGTTTAAAGGTGGGCCCTTTGCGATTGGCGGCGGTAGTTTCCATGAGATGAAAGGTACTCTTCCATTGATCTGAAAAGGCCATGATGCAAAGCTAGAAAGGAAACATTTGGGGGACAGTCTGCTATGAAAGAATACCGAAAATTTCGGGGACTCTCCTCTGAACCAGCGTCAAGTGTAGAACAGGGCGCATCACGCTCTGTGCGATGCCAAAAGAGGAATTGTGCTTGAACACAGCGTTCACTTTGGCTGACATTCAGCTAGAAATTAGCTGAAGACTCGTTGAGCTCCAATAGCGGAGAAACGAAACAGCCACTGACAGAGGCGTAAAATTATTTGATTACCAGCTGTCATCCACTGTGAACATAAGCAACCTTGAGTAATCTTTTCCATATCTTGTCATAAAAACTAACCATTCTCAATAGACTTGATTGTCATCCTAAATAGAACCGAACTTAGAACCGGAATCGGAGGATTTGACCTAATATTGGCCAACTCAGACAGTGCTTCACTGTCTAGACGTAATAAAAATCTTGTAGAGAATCTTCTGTTTACATTTGAGGTTGTTGTGTTGAGTGTTATTTCTTCTAATCAGGACGTAATACGTTATCTTGACAACTGTCCTGCAATTGTCGTATCATAATGTATGTAAACCAGCGTGTTTGATTGACAACAATACCGAAATTAAATAAAGTTTATACAGCCAAACACGGATGAGCTCTGTCGTGTAATAAGGGTCTACTAACTCCAGTAATTTATTCTAATGACGCCAACACACTACCAGGGTGTTTTTGCTGACGAATGTGAAAATAAATGGAGAGTCCGACAATGGCGACCCTGCCAGGATGGCAATTGGTCTGCCAGGATGGCAATTAGCCTATTTAGAAGCAGTAATTAAAAATTGATATTACAATTTTTTTTCCTATTTGAAAAACAAATGACGAGGTTACGCAATGTATGTGTCTGCAAAGGCGTCAGATTACTATAAATGTGTGATCCACAGAGTATAAAAGGATGTTTTAATGAGTATAGAAAATTTTTTGTGTTTTTGAGTAGATGTAGCTTTTGGATGACCTTTCTGGCGCACACGAAGTTAAAAAAGAATGGTTCAAATGGCTCTGAGCACTATGCGACTTAACTTCTGAGGTCATCAGTCGCCTAGAACTTAGAACTAATTAAACGTAACCAACCTAAGGACATCACACACATCCATGCCCGAGGCAGGATTCGAACCTGCGACCGTAGCGGTCGCTCGGCTCCAGACTGCAGCCCCTAGAACCCCACGGCAACTCTAGCCGGCCGCACGCGATGTTATTCACGGCGTTGTGGAGTTGGTTTGAGTACCTAAAAACTGTGAACGGCGTTGATAATGATGTGTTAATGTCACAAGAGACTTTCTGTGATATTTTGGAGACGTGTCAGGTCGTATAACTTCATGTTGACCAGAGCTCAGGCACGCGGAGATCGTGAAAGACAGAGGTCAGTTAGACGTCTGAGATGGCGGATGGACGTAGATCATAGCATATAGGGTAAACTGAAGGTCTTGATAGGATAGAAAATGACGTACAACAAAATGTATAGAATGCGAGTCACCGAACGAAGTGAGAATGCAAAAGGAATGGAGGTAATTTTGCAATCGGTATCTCAGGTTGAGACCATACAAAACCGGGCAGATTAGAGGACGTGCCACTTCGGTACGTTGAACCAAATGTTGTAATTCTGAATCAAACGGGACAGTTTCCTACGGAAAGAATGACTGTAAGTGCGTCAGTACTACGCACAGACGTCGGTGAGACGTCACATGAAAGACGCGAACGACAAAATTTACACCATATGGTGACAGATGACGATGGCGAAGCGTCTGATAGAGTGTTCGCAATGTTGAAGCAACTTGCTATTGTTGTCAAGCAAACACGTGAAACAATGAGAGCAGGGTTAGGAGACTTAAAAACAGAAACAAATGTAGGGTTAGCAGACTTAAAAACATAAACAAATGCAGGGTTGGCGCCCTTAGAAACCGTAACGGCGGCTTTAAAAACCGAAACGGCGGCTTTAAAAACCTAAACGGCAAATTTAAAAACCGAAACGAATGAAGGTTACAGGCCACAAATGCTGTTTCAAATGGACTCAAAATTGAAACCTATGCCGGGTTCCATAAAGTTCATAAAGATCAGCAAAAGAAGCAAACGGAAGTTAATGAACAGTTCATTAAAATACGGACAGAGGTGAGAGACTCCCGAGTACTAATTGAATATCTTACGACCCAAAAGAAAAAGATGTGTACTGACATTGACCAGGTACTGGATGCAGTGTCTAATACCAACCTAAGAGTTACTAATTTAACACGCAAAGCGTCTGGTAAGGCGCCACAAATCGTGGAAGAGCTCAATGTCAGAAAATGTGTCACGCGAGACGCATTAAAAAGACTCGATACACACATTGTATATACCGTCTCGAAAAATAAACAGCAGTATGACCAGCTTCGTACAGAACTGAAGCAGTGTATTGAGAATCCCTTCAATACAACCACACTGCGATATAGGACGCCACCGAAAAAGTAAATATTGAATCCTCGAGTCCTATTAGAATCTCCGTGTTCGAGAATACTAATCCAGTGTCTTAAGTAGTAGACCCCTCGCACTTTAGGAAAGTCTACATTTCGGGGTAAAATGACAACCTCATTTCAGGTGATAAAGATGCATTGGCTTGAGGGTAGCACAGTCGTGACTTCATCACTCCATCAAACTACCAAAGAAATTACACTAAAAAAAAAAGAAAATGCGCACTATGGAGGAATTATCCGAGTGGATAGGGTAATCAATAGATGTGATGTACGTCTGCCTCTGGCCTTTTTGCAAGCAGTTACTCGGCGTGGACTTGTTTGATACAGTTGTTGGATGTCCTCAAAGTGATATCGTGCCAAATTCTGTCCAGCACGCGCGTTAGATAGCCAAACTCCCAAGCTGGTTGGAAGGCCTTGCTCGGCCGGCATCAGCAGGAGTCAGCACTATTTTGTGCACCGCAACTTCCCATTTGCTAGCCTGAAAAAGTGAGTCTGCGTGTCTCTATAACGAGTGAGACGTTGGGCACAGAAAGAGCATAAGGTGTTGGTGTTACACACTGCATAGCTGTGGAAGTAGGTTTTTCCAGAAAAGGAGAAAAAGAAGAGGACAATATCGTGTGAAAGTATTATGTGGAATGTCAGCCCTTTTATTATCGTTAGTATTACTTGTGTTTATTTTTTACCAAATCCCTACTATTTGTTATCTACGTGCTGCTTCAATGTATAGAAAATAATTTTTAGCAATTTCTTTAATCTCCGTGGATAATTTATTGTACAGTATTCCTTTGTAGAAAATGCCGTTTTGAGTTCTACGTTTATTCTTTCTTGGTAAATGTAGGTTCCGTCTAGATCTTGTTCCACGTTCATGGATAGAGCTGTTCGTGCAGTAATTACCAATTGTATTTTTGATGTGTACAACTGTCTGGTAAAAGTATTCACACAGTGCAGTTAAAATCCCCGGTGTTTTGAACAGATCTTTACAAAGAGCTCAACTACTGTATTCGTTTATTATACTCACGACCCTTTTCTACAGTTTCAAAGTTCTGTCCATATTTTGTGCATCTGATTCCCAGAACAAATACCATAGCTAAGAACTGAGTGTACACATGAATAGTATGTAACTTGAGACATTGGCTATTACACACTGATGACAGGTCTCCAAGGACATGACATACTGATGACATTCTGTTTCCAAGTATCTTTATGTGTTCTCATCACTTCAATTGGGCATCAGTATTCTTTCCTAGAAAATCTGCAGTTGTTACACGGTCGATAGAACATTTAATTTAATAGTGTCATTTTCCCTCTTCAAATTGGAATTAATGGCTTCTTTATGTTCGATGTGACTTTACAGCTTATTGAGCGATTGTAAACTTCCTTGACTGTTTCATTTGCTTGCTCTGCAAGGAAATCTCTTGTTTTCACAGTGAATATAATATTCCTGTCATCAGAAAAGAGAATTATTTTCCCGGAGCTAAAGATTGAAGAGGAGGGATGAAAGAGTTGTAGCCTTTCTAAATCTAGTATTTCACCTTCCATTCATATTGTCTCCGCTTGGCTCGAATACATCTTGTAAATTATCCGTCTTTCGCTGGAACTTATCCCTGTTATTATCGATCTGTAGAAAGTGTATTCAAAATTTTGGCAGCGGCGGGGAACCAGGCCGGTACCTGTGGGTTTGCAGCCAAAGCTGATAGGCTAAGTTGCTATCCATTCATATCCTACTCGTATTTTACAATAAAATTTATTATTATTAATCTTTTGTAGTTAGATATCGATGCTGTCTAGTCAGGTGATAAAAGTACTTCGAAGTTGTGCAAAGACTGGCAACTGGTCTTGAATATTCACAAATGTAAAACCGTGTACTTCACGAAACGCGGGAAAGTGGTCTCCGAGTATTACATCAATGAGTTACAGTTAGAATCAGTCAACTCACCGAAATACTTTGGCGTAATAATTAATTGTGTTGTGAAACATGATGATTACATTGTCTTCTGGGAAAATGCTGTTAATCTACAAAGGAAACTGATAACAGATTACTTATGCATCCTGTCTTAGACTACAGGTTAAGTGTGTCGGATCTGTACCTGTTATAACAAACGGAGGATATTGAGCAAATACAAAGAAGGTTGGGTCAAACATCCACAGGTTTGTCTTACTGACGGAATCGTTGGAAAACCTGAAAGGACGGTCTCTTGAAGAGAGTCCAATTATCCCACGAAAGCCTACCTTGTAATTTTGAAGATTGAGTATTAAGTGAATAATGTAGAAATAAGCAATCTCCCAACGGATCACTGAAGTATGGACGGTGAAGACAAGATTAGACCAATTACAGCATGTGCCGAGGCATTTAAGCAGTCATTCGTCCAGCGCTCTATAGAACGGGAAGAAACCTCGATATATGGTGTCATGCTAAGTAGCTTAGGCTTTCAACATGTTAGACTTTTAACGTACGCCTTTAGCGCCACTACCGCTATACAACTACATCACTCGGTGGCATTATTGGTAGTTAGCTCCTGAAACGCAGCCCGCCATCAGTTCAGGACCGATGTCGAAAATGTAAATCGATATGTGACTCAACACTGGTGATCAAAGCATTTTATATGGTATGGAAGCTTAATTTTATTTGTTTGTAAATAATTCTACTCTTAAAATCAGGCATATTACCTGATCAAAAATATCCGGATACCCATATGTAATGCGGAATCGACCACTAGACGTCACGAGAGGCAGACTCGTCAGATTAAAGGAGGCTGGGAGTGTTGTGTTGTCAGTAGAGAAGCAGTAAGAGCAGAAGCGGTCGCTCAGGAGAGTTCAGTGACGTTACAGCGTCACTATTATCTGAACCACTCCCACCTATCATCCCTACGTTACGCTATTTTAATTCATAGTAACAGTTCATCGTCCTCAATGGAGGTAATGAATTCACGCGTAAAGCATAAAGCTGAAAGTTTACTTACATTCACACTAACTGATAAAAAGTATCTCGGCATAGCTATGTAATTCGCAACTAGCCACCAGTTGTCACGAGAGGAGGCGGAGGTTATTATGTTGTCAGTGGAGAGGCAGTAACAGCATAATAGGTGGGCAAGAAGAGTTCAGTGACCGATCATTGGATGTCAGGGCCATTTCATTCTTTCTAAAGCTGCCCCAGTCAACTGCTGATTACGTGATACGAAGTAGAACCGAGAAGAATCAATCGCAGCTATACCAAAACCAGTATGACCTCATGGCATGACGGACGGAGCTAGACGAGCATTGCGGAGATCGTTGTAAAAATGAAAAGAGAGGAAGGATTTCCAAAGTGCTACCAGAACTCCAAGCAGCACGATGAGTGTGCGGTGGGAGTTATAAAGAATAGGTTACAAGGATCCTGTAGCTCCTCGTAAGCCGCACCTTCGCACAGTCAATGCCAAGAGACTCTTGAGGTGCTCTGAAGACAATGGACAGCGGATGACTAGAAGTGAATGCTTTAGAGTGACGAATTCCGCTGTATCTTGTGGAATCCATTGGAAGGATTTGGGTTTGGCGAATTCCTGGAGAACATTTCCTGCTATCACATGTGGTGCCATTAGTGAAGTACAGAGGAGATGGTGTTAAGGAATTGGTGAAAATACTAAATGCGGTAGGATATGGACACATTTTATATCATTGTGTATAGCATACAGTTGAGGTACAGTTCGGGGACGAGGATTGTTTGTAGCAGCATGATAATGACCCTGTCATAAAGCTGCATTTGTGAGATAATGCTTTGTGGACAGTAACATACCTAAAATGGACTGGCGTGCCCCGAGTCTCGAGTTGAACACAGTGGAACGCCTTTGGGATGAGTTACAATGTCGACTTCTGCCTCCAACCTATTTCAGGTTTCGGCTCTTAAGGAAGAATCGGCTGCCATTCTTCCATAGACACTCAGACACCTCACTGAAACTAAGAGTTCAAGATTTCAAGCCATCATAAGGGTGAAGTGTGGACACAGCTCACGTTAATGTCCAATAATAGGTATCTGGATACCTTTTATCAGATAGTATCTTCATGGCAATTGTTTTTCACTTAGCAGATGTTGTGATGATGGGCTATGCTCAAAACGTGTCAGCAAGTGTAATTTTTAACAAGTGATCACTTCCAAATGATGCATGCTCAGAGTTTACCATTCTAAGTACCCTCTGCCATGCACATCAAAATCCTTCGTAGAGTGGATATACAGATGCAGAGTACTAATGTTGTAATTATCTTTGTGATATCATGTATCGATACCGCCCTACTGCCATGCCAAGTTGGCCACAGTATTGCAAATTTCCGTCTGACACCGACAGTGGTCACTTGGAATCTGGCGGACCCAAGTATGTGCGCCCGCTGAGCCATGACTCCAGTGGCTCTGGGCTACTAGCGTCCTCTGCCGCCGCGATGTAGGACGCCCAGCGTCAGCCACTCAACCCACTTTCAAAATGGTTCAAATGGCTCTGGGCACTATGGGACCTAACATCTGAGGTCATGAGTCCCCTAGAACCTAGAACTACTTAAACTTAACTAGCCTAAGGACGTCACACACATCCATGCCCGAGGCAGGATTCGAACCTGCGACCGTAGCGGTCGCGCGGTTCCAGAGTGAATAGCCTAGAACCGCTCGACCACACTGGCCGCCATTGTTTACCCAACGGGTCATTAACTGTAAGGGAGAGCCAGAGAGTTTCCTTCACAAACACTCTTCTTGAAATAAAACTTTATTTAGATAGACGTGACATATATGATGTAAATGTATAAACTGTTGTTATTAGACGGCAGAATTTTGTTCTTTGGTAATTCTCATACAACAGCTGGTCATGTGAACACAAATCTCCGACTAAGGTCATTCTACTGGTCCTGTTATTATTAGGATGGAACGTTGACGCTGGACGTGACTGTACTGATGGGGCCGAGTGCGCTTCGGTTGACTCCGTGGTGGCTGGCGAAGCGTGCGAGCAGTGGACAGTGGCTTGCCTCGCCACGCCACGCCAGGTCGCTGCCGCCTGCTCGCCTACTCCGCGGCGCTGCCCGGAGTAGCTTGTTAGCGACACCCTCCCGGCGCCGCCAGACACTCGTCAGCTGGCCCGTAATTACCTCGCAGTGCACCGAGCAGTGCGCCCTGCTAGCAACGCTGCCTGTATACACGGCCGCGTGCGAGATTACCGCCTGGTGTGACACGCTAATAACGTGGCCGTGTGGGGGCAGGCGCTACACCACCGAATGAAGGAAGGGTAGCTGGCTGATCAAGGACACAGTAGTTATCACTTTCTCTGAGTCTATCGCCAATTAACTTAAAACACTGGATATCTCGCCAGTGTGACCCTTTCATATTTTCAGTGGAATCCTTAACAATTTTCTTGCACCGAATGAGCTGCCTACCCACAAGCAGACCTAACGTGTCCGCGCATCTGTTCGTGCACATTAATATGCTCTGTGTCCGCCCTTCTCGTTTATGACGGCTTGAATTCTACTGGTGACACTTTCAATGAGGTGTCTGAATGTCTGTCGAGGAACTGGCAGGCTATTCTACAACAGCTGAATCCTAGAATGGTAGTGATGTGCTGCAATCTGGAGTGAAGTCGGCGTTCTAACTCATCCCAAAGTTATCCATCTGGTTGGGGTCTGGAATCTGGGGGGGGGGGGGGGGTCCAGTCCACTTCAGGAATGTTATTGTCCACATACCACTGTCGCACAGATGCTGCTCTATGAGAGGGTGTATTGTTAAGCAGATACAGTCATTACTTCTGAACTTTTCTTCAAAGGTGTGCAATATACAGTACTGTAGAATGTGTTCACGTTAGCATTTTCTTGAGGGTACTAAGTGGAGCACACTGTTGTCACTGCACGTGATGGCAGCTGACGTTCTCCGGGCATTCGCCAAACCCGTACTACGTATAGCTACAGGGTATAGCGTAAGTGATCATTCCAAATCAATCGTTTGCATTCCTCTAGTATCCGGTAGCTCAGCTCTTTCCACTATCATAAAAGTTACTTGGCTCTAACCACAGAAATCTGATTCCTTCCGCTGATATCATTCGATTTTTTTACCACTGACCACAATGCTCGACATTCCCTGTGCGTCAGTACATGAGGGCTGTATGGTTTTAGCTTAACTGTGGTTGTTCCTTCACGTTTCTTTACACACTACGAACAGTCGATTTGGACAGTTAATATGTCGCTCATGGGTTTGTTACTCGTGTCACATCCAATGACTAGACCACCTACGAAGTCAGTAAGCTAACCTGATCGACGCATTACGCTGATGTTGCTTGTCTACTGACAACAGAGTAACCTCCGCCTACTTCTATATTGGTGGGTCCTCCTCTTGTGACATCTTATGGTCGATTGCGCATTACATAAGAACCTCCAGATACTTTTGATCAGCTAGACTACAAATAAGTATACTTTCAGCTTTATGCTTTACGTATAACTTCATTATATCCTTTGAGGAAGACGAATTGCAACTATGGATTAAAACGGCGATTTATAGAGGCATGATATGCAGCCAGTGGTGCATATAATAATACTCTTGTAATGTTCCATCTGATGATACTCTTGTAATATTACAGCTGATGATGGGCCTGAATTGGCTTGAATACTAGTTTATGGTGCAATAAATTATGTCAACTTCAACAAAAAACCTTGTTGCGTGTTATAGCTATGTAAACCATCAATTTACATCGACATTAAATCAAGAGGGGGAAATTTCTGAGGTATTCACGTGTTTTCCATGAAATAGGCAATATTCTTATCTGTCACATTGGCAGTGGCATTCATTCCTCCCCTCCATTTTTTTCCCTTTATTGGATTTCGATTCCCTCCGAAGGGGGGCGGGTTGGCAGCAGCTCAGTACGCCGCTCTTCAGCCTACAGAATTTGTTTTAAAGATTGAAGATAATAAATAATAAGAGCCGGCGATAAAATAGGTGACTTAAATGGTAAAATGGCGTAAAACTGTGGAACTTAAAACATAAAACAAAGGGTTGGCGATGCTAATAAAATACACAGGAAGCAGACAGGTAAAATAATGGACAGACAATTAAAAAACACGGCCACAGTCGGGTTTCTGTTCGCAAGAGATATAAAAATCACACCCAGCGACAGCATGATTTCTGTTCGCAACACTTTGGAAAAGACGCAGAACACTGAACACTCAATTGAACACTGCACTAAAAAGGTGGCACAAATATGACACACGACAGCCGAAGGCAGATGGGTGGACCAGGACAGATGAGGGGGAAAGAAAATGGGGAAGGAGAGAAAAAACGAAAGGGGGGGAAACGACGGAGGGAGAGGACTCAGAAAGGGAGAGCAGGGCAGACGCGAGACGGAATTGGGAAAGGCGGAGGAAGGAAATGCAAAAGGACTCGGGGGAGAGAAGGGAGGCAGAAAGTGAGTAGGTGGGGAAAAAACAAGATGGAAGGGGGTAGGGAGAGGGAGCCCGGGAAAAGGATAGAGGAAAGGAGGGGAAGGTGAGGATCAGAGTTGATAGGAGGGATAAATGGAGGGAGAGAGGGAGGGGGCTTATGGGCGCTCAACATCGAGTTCATCAGCGCGGGAGAGAGGGCACCGTCCAGGAGAGGGAGTTGACGGAAGCCACCTTGGGAAAGGAGATGAAGGGTGTAGAGATGGAGGGTAAGGGGGACACAACAATGAAGGTGCAGCAGAGGGCGGGGGTTGGAGAGGAGAGGAGCAACCAGGGGATGAGGGGGATCAAGGTGGCAGGAGGTGTAGAGTATGCGGATATGTTCGAAAAATGAGAGCAGATGGGTCCTCCCCTGCATGTAGGTGTCCTTTTTAATATTAAAAAAAGAGTAGT
This sequence comes from Schistocerca piceifrons, assembly GCF_021461385.2. Taxonomy (NCBI): domain Eukaryota; kingdom Metazoa; phylum Arthropoda; class Insecta; order Orthoptera; family Acrididae; genus Schistocerca; species Schistocerca piceifrons. The sequence continues at coordinate 598,761,796 of NC_060141.1, read as the reverse complement.
GTTTTGGAGGTAGAACTAAATTCGTGGCATTCGATCTGGCCGCTGTCTGGTGCTTACCAGCACATGGTTGAAAGACAGCAAGTCCTGATGGCTTGCTTCCCTTTTATTTTTGTCGCTATTATGATGTTTAACGAAATGGATTTACAATTATTGCCTCAGCACCTACTTGTACTGGGTAATTTTTGGTGACGGGTATTTCCTTCTGTTGACTTAGATATTGTGATCTGTGTGTGCTACCTGTATGAGGGGAGAGATGCCCTACTTGGAGTGTTATGGCAGGGTCGCCTTAATCGTCCGGAAGGTGGAAGTGATCGGCTGCAGAACAGCAGAGAGTGCATGTGGACTGGTGCCCACTTTTACTAACAGAGCGAGGTTTTCGCAAGGTCCGAGACGACGGGGAGTCGCCAAACAACCAGTGGTCTCCCTCTGTTAATGCAGGGCGCCGTATGGTTTCCAATGCTAGCCAGAGCGCCTTCTGTAGCTTCCACGACCTCTTGCACAACAAGACAGCATTCTCGAAATTTTTCGCTTTCAGGAGAGAATGCTTTTTCGGAATATATAGCTATTTGCATGCCGGACGGCCGAGGAACTTTTTCAGAGAACAGTTTCTGCTAGCATTGTAAAGCGTTTCTTCTCAGTGTCAGAGATAGTCCCGTGCTGATGGGTCCCATGTCAAGTGATTTCTCATCCCCACCCCCTGAAAACGAACATCATAATTGAAAATGTGATAGCGACGTCAAAAGTACTAAGGGCTTTACTAACATTCGGCGGCAAACCACTCAGTTGGGGGAGGGACTTTTTCCTGTCTCCTGGGGGAGACATTATATGGGCTTTCGGTTATGTAATGGTCGTCGAGAAAACCTTGCTCGTGAAATTGTCAGTTTGAGATTTTTTGAGATGCTTCAGGTGGAAATCTGTTTGGGAATTCGTGCATGGATGCCCATCTATGGGGACGATGATTTTTGGTTTGTGGGACCCTCAACTACGCTGTTGTCAGTGCCCGATCTATAGGGACTTCGTTTGGGTACGGTGTGATGTACGCGTCATATATTTGGCCTGGGAGCGGATACTGAGATGGAGTCCACAGCTCGAATCTGAGGTGGGCACCCAGGTTGTCAACTTGCAGATTTTTGCAGCGCTGAGCACGGAGTTCACTCACAATGCAGCTCCAGCACAAAAGGAAGTTTTCTTGTTGTTTCACACTCGCAGCAGCACATATCTTCAACTTGCTTCAGCAGTTGTTCATTTGATCCATGTATCAGAGCGTTACAGTTTGGTGGTTCACATTCACTCTCACATAAGATAGAGTCAAAGAGTGTTAATGTTCATACTCATAGAGGAATATGTCACATAGAGATTTCCAATCTTTCATGCTAACATTGCCAGTTAACCATTGCTAATGATGTAATTGTGGTTACAGATATTTACAGGATCTTTTGAACGATTATGTTGGAAAACCAGACTGTGTGTTTCTGTTACAATAAATCGGTTGTTTAAACTAATGACCTTTCCCATTTCAAAAGAGAAGGTCCCCTGTTCGTTTAACCATCCTGGTTCTGTTTGTGGAAAATTTCATGTTACCAGCTTCGGGTTCACTACCAGGGCCACACAGTATTAACGCACATCCAGAAAGTCCATTGTCGACAGATTTTAGTATTGTATCTTAAGAGTAGTGCAGAAATTTATCACACGTCATTTCGACATTACCATGCCACTAAAGCCTCTTGTATCAAATGGCAACATTGCCATCAGTCAGTAAGATTCTGATGGGTAGTCAGTAAACCTAAATGTGATTTTCAGTAAATTGTCTTGTGTGAACGATTGTGAATACTTAGATCTGGAACAGCCACAATTGTTGGCACGAATTTACTAATCCGCCTGTTTTCTTTGCAGCTCATGGTTTTAATTTTCAGTGTTTCTTTTGTGGTTTCTGCGCCACATATAGTTGATGTTTCAAAGGCATTGATAACAGCGTTGTGTCTTTTAGAAGGGTTGATTATCCAAGTATATATTGTGTCAGAATAGTGTGTGTTTGCTGGCAAAGCGTGGCATTCAATGTCACTCCTGTGCTGATATGTTAGATAATCGTGTAAATGAGAATTAATAGGAAATGTAGGGTAGAACTGGGGGAGTATAAGAACAAACGTTTTAACATCATGAAGCATTATCAGGTTAACGATATAGACCTTTACAGAGACGAGACGACTAACTTCGCCACGGAACAGGCGAGCAAAACTGTAGGTGTCAGAGAAACGGTAGTATCAGATCATGGGGAACCAGAGGAGCTGGTTGATACAAATGATGATAAAAATGCACTCAATCTTCGACACGTCGATGCAGTTGTTACAATGCAAAACGTTTCAGAGGGGGATTACAATAAGCCGGTCATGCAACTTAAGTGATCAGCCACAGAGCATTCGACATCAGACTCACTCACGAGGTATAATAATCAGATGGGCATCGTACTAGAAGTCTTAGAGCAGGCAGTAGAGACGAGGCAGGAGTCTGAAGAGAGGAGACAGAAAGAAGTTAAGAACTTAGAAATAAGATGAAATCGAAGATAAAATGAAGGACATTAGGAAGATGTCAGCTGAGTCGAAGCAAATAGCAACTGAAACTAAGAAATATGCGTTAGTAGCGAGGACAGAGGCAATCGGAGCCACGAAAGTGATGCTAGTAGCCAAGAAACATGGAAATTATCAAAAAATAGCGAAGAGAAATAAGAAACTTCTGGCCACACTACAAGCACAAGGCCAAAAGATAGTAGAGAGAAGATTCTGTATTTGTGGTAAGTTCCTATGAGACCAATCTGCTGAGGTCATCGGTCCCTAGGCTTACACACTAGCCGGCCGCTGTGACCGAGCGGTTCTAGGCGCTTCAGTCCGGAACCGCGCGACTGCTACGGTCGCAAGTTCGAATCCTGCCTTGGGCATGGATGTGTGTACTGTCCTTAGATTTAAGTAGTTCTAAGTCTAAGGGACTGATGACCTCAAATGTTAGGTCTCATAGTGTTCAGAGCCATTTGAAAAATTTTCAAATGTGTGTGAAATCTTATGGGACTTAACTGCTAAGGTCATTAGTCCCTAAGCTTACACACTACTTAGCCTAAAATATCCTAAGGACAAACACACACACCCATGCCCGAAGGAGGCCTCGACCTCCACCGGGACCAGCCGCACAGTCCATGACAGCAGCGCCTGAGACCGCTCGGCTAAACCCGCGCGGCAGCCATTTGAACCATTTGAGCTTACACGCTTAGTATAACTTAAACAAACTTACGATAAGGCCAAACGCACACCCATACCCGAAGGAGGACTCGAACCTCTGACGGGGGGAGCCGTGCGAACCGTTACAAGGTGCCGCAGACCGCGTGGTTACCCCCACCGCGGCAATAGTAGCGAAACTCGGGAAGAAATATCGGAGGATTTGGCGAGAATAGACAAGACGGATACACAGCAAGTAGAAATACTTTACGACATTAATTAAACGAGGGGTCGAGTAGAACAAGTGGAAGATCTAGCTTCTAAGATAAGTCGTAGGGTCAGTATTGCCTCACGTGTTCCAACATTTCTACGGAATCCAAACTGATCTTCGTCGAGATCGGCTTCTACTAGTTTTTCCATTTTAAGTTAAACCACGTTCGCATTAGTGATGGTAAATAGTTACGCTATGTTTTTTCCAGTGATGTTTATAATTAGGTGTAAAGTGATAGAAAGAAGCATGTAGGATGAAATAAATACAGAAAATAAAACCCAATCCATGTGACGCCACGTTATTATTCCAGAGAATATTTCAACCACACAAAGCACTAACAGGTGGAGAAAACCATCGAGTTGGTAGTTGTGAGTGCTCATCCACAAAAATGTATGTAACCACAAACTTTTGAGTGTATATCAGTTCAGTGATACGTTTTTGTCAATGTGTGTTAATAGCTGTGTTTGCGGGGTGTACAGTCGGCAAATCAGGACATGCCCATTGTCATATACGACGTGCGACCTGTAGAATGAGGTGGATAATCGCAGGTAATTACTGCTTCACGTGGGTGATAGTTGTTTCTTTGGCATATTAAGTTAAACCACGTTCGCATTAGTGATGGTAAATAGTTACACTATGTTTTTTCCAGTGATGTTTATAATTAGGTATAAAGTAATAGAAAGGTGCATGTATTCACGCTGCCGAAGAGGTAGTAGATGGGCCAGGTAGAATCAGCTGCAATCGCACAAATCTAGGAACTCACTCACTCACACAGACTCACACACACACACACACACACACACACACACACACACACACGAACGCACGCACACACCGCACTCTGTCATCGTGTTTTTGTAATTCCATCTTGTGTAAAACTTCTGTCTGATGGAGTTCACTCAGGGACTCAGGGATGCCTATCACTGGGGAGTTCGTTCGGGTTCAGCAGGGTGTAAGCATTACAGATATCGCCTTGGAGTGGATACTTAGGCAGAGTCCAACGTTCGAGTGTGCATGCAAGTGCTCTCGTCGCGGAATTGCATATTTCTGCAGTGCTGAGCAAGGAATTCACTCACAATGGCAGCTGTCTATGCTGAGCGTATTTGCAGCTCCACCTCCAAGGGAAATTTGCTTGTGGTGTTATACTCACACAGCACGTTTTCTCAACTTGCAGCAGCAGTTGTTCATTTAATCCATGAAGGACAACCTTACAGTCAGGTGGTTCGTAACCACTGTCATGTAAGATAAAGTCAGTCAGATAGCGTTAATGTTCATACTCACAGAGGGATGAGTGATGAAGAGAATTCCAATCATTCATGCTAACATTGCCAATTATCCATTGCTATTGTGTTTTAGGGCCCCTGTGTTTCTTTTGAATGATTATGTTGGAAAATCATGCTGCATGTTTACGATTTTTACGTATTTTACAATAAATCAGTTCTAATGAATAACCTTTATCATTAGAATAGAGAAGGTTTCCTGCTTTTTAACATTTCTGGTTCTAATTGTGGGGTATTTCCTGTTACTTATTGTTCTTTTATAAGTTGCAAACTTGGCGTTCACTACTAGGGCCATTAATCGCATTTTGCGTAGTGCACCTCTGATGGTTCAAATGGTTCTGAGCACTATGGGACTTAACATCTGTGGTCATCAGTCCTCTAGAACTTAGAACTACTTAAACCTAACTAACCTAAAGACATCACACACATCCATGCCCGAGGCAGGATTCGAACCTGCGACCGTAGCAGTCGCGCGGTTCCGGACTGCGCGCCTAGAACCGCTAGACCACCGCGGCCGGCGCACCTCTGATGTATCGATGAGAATCCTACAACTGGTGTCCTACGATTCTCCTCCCGATAGCGCAGGTCTAGAAATCTGCAGCCAAGACAGAGTTGACCCTACAATGAGCAGCAAACCATAGGAGCCCGATCAACTTTGGGAATAAAGCTTCAAATAGCATGCTCTGCGTACTCCCTACGAGGCCAGTACCCTTCACCACTTCCGCCAGCGGCCGGTATGGACTCAGATCGACGTCAGAACCCATGCGGCAGACGTCGTTGGTGCCGTCGTGAGTCACAACTTGCAGATGACAGCACCCTAGATCCTCGATAGCTGTAGGCAAGGCCTCCTCGACATAACGGTTGAGTCATATCTGCAGAGATGCCGACGGCGAAATGGCTTTCTTTGCAGTCCTGAATGCTATCTCCCTGACGTACAAGTATTTCATTCCAACTCCGGACAACTAGAAAACCCTTGCTCACCTGTGCCTACTCGGACCATGCTGAAGGAATGGCCACCTGTTTACATAGGCTTCAGAATAGAGCGATGCAAACGCGTTACCACTAGCCACGCACACCGCTGTGAGAGTGGATCCATCGCGCTGGGTACACTAGCGGAGCGCCTGGACATAACAACCGGCGCTTGAGGAGTGCCATGCGACGTTCCAGATTCTTCGCCAGCGCTACCCTCCTAGGCAGCAGCCTGAAGGCGGTTGAACGTAACCAAAAACGCACTCAGCTGTTTGCGTACTGCGACCAGCTCCTGCGTCCACACAGAGAAGGCTAGCTGAAGAAGTGTACTCTAAAAGCAGTCAGGATTTCAAATGGTTCAAATGGCTCTGAGCACTATGGGACTTAACTACTGTGGTCATCAGTCCCTAGAACTTAGAACTACTTAAACCTAACTAACCTAAGGACATCACACACATCCATGCCCGAGGCAGTATTCGGACCTGCGACCGTAGCTGTCACGCGGTTCCGGACTGCACTCCTAGAAGCAGTCAGGAACCTAGATATGCAACTTGCTACCCTCTTGACGCGCCACCAACTGACGCTGAAGCCTTAATGAGCAGTGTAGCTGGCTGTTCAGAAAAAAATTAAAACTACGCTCCAGACTTCCTATAATCACAGTTACAGTTATAAAAACGCGAGGTTAAACGCCTAAATAGAAAAACCGCACGCAGTTTAAGAATTATCCTACAAGGAAAACACATGAAAAGCTAAACACATAACTTGCCACTCTGAGAATACCGGGTGATCAAAAAGTCAGTATAAATTTGAAAACTGAATAAATCACGGAATAATGTAGATAGAGAGGCAAAAATTGACAGACATGGGGTTTTATTAGAACAATAAAAAAGCAAAAAAGAAAAAAATACAATTGTTCAAAAAATGTCAGACAGATGGTGCTTCATCTGATCAGAACAGCAATAATTAGCATAACAAAGTAAGACAAAGCAAAGATGATGTTCTTTACAGGAAATGCTCAATATGTCCACCATCATTCCTCAACAATAGCTGTAGTCGAGGAATAATGTTGTGAACAGCACTGTAAAGCATGTCCGGAGTTATGGTGAGGCATTCGCGTCGGATGTTGTCTTTCAGCATCCCTAGAGATGTCGGTCGATCACGATACACTTGCGACTTCAGGTAACCCCAAAGCCAATAATCGCACGAACTGAGGTCTGGGGACCTGGACGGCCAAGCATGACGAAAGTGGCGCTGAGCACACGGTTATCACCAAATGACGCGCGCAAGAGATCTTTCACGCGTCTAGCAATATGGAGTGGAGCGCCATCCTGCATAAACACCGTACGTTCCAGCAGGTGTTTATCAGCCAGGCTGGGGATGATGCAATTCTGTAAGATATCGGCGTATCTGTCACCCGTCACGGTAGCAGTTACCAAACCAGAATCACGCATTTCCTCGAAGAAAAAAGGCCCGAAAACGGTAGATGTGGTAAATCCAACCCATACCGTGACTTTCTCGTCGTGCAATGGAGTTTCCACGACAGTTCTACGATTTTCGGTAGCCCAGATTCTACAGTTGTGGACGTTGACAGACCCTCGGAGCGAGAAATGAGCTTCGTCGGTCCACAACACTTTACTCAACCAATCGTCATCTTCCGCCATCTTTTGAAACGCCCACACCGCAAATGCCGTCCGCTTCACTAAATCGCCAGGCAACAGTTCATGATGCCGATGGATTTTGTACGGATAGCATCTGAGGGTGCGCCTCAGTGCCAACCAAACAGTAGTGTATGGAATGCCGGTGCGACGTGCGACTGCACGAGCGCTGACTTCCCCGTGCGTAGACGAACCCGCTACAATTTCTTCCTGAACTGTCTCAGCAGCATTACGCCTTGTGCTCGGTCGGCCACTACGGGCTCGGATCGTCTAAACAACCCGTGGCTTCGAACTTCGAAATCATTCTCGCCACAGCTGCATTTGTCAACGAACCTTTACCCATTCGAATCCCCTTCCTATGGCGATAGGATCGTAACGCTGAACTAACACATTCCCCATTCTGATAATACAGCTTCACTAAAAGCGCCTTTTCACGTAACGTCAACATGCAGCGACTGCTGGCGCATCTGATTCTCTTTGTCTTTTTTTTTTATTTATTGTGATTTTGATCACCTTATACAAAGGCGGGCTGTCAGCAGCATAGTACGCCGCTCTTCAGGCTTGAATTTTACAATAAGTATTACATTTAGGTGGCACAGAGAATACAATCAAAAAGGCGGGCAAAAAAGTAGACACTCAAAAACAAAAAAACATGGAGCCGTTCATGCTGGACGAGAAAGATCACTAACACTAGTTGACACGGCGCACATAATATGGATGACGGCGACGGCACACGTGAACAGTGGTGGCGTGACGGCGAAAGAACACGAAACACAAACGAAGGCACACACACGAGACACTGATGGCGATGATCTCCGGCGCGCGAATGTTCACTGAGTCCGTGCGAGTCCGGGGACCTGCCAAGAGAGGAGGAGGAGGAAGGGGAGTGGGAGAGGGAGAGGGGAGAGCAGAAATGCCATGGGCACGGAAGATAGGGGGAGAGAGGAAGGGGGAAGGGAAGCCCGGGGGAAGAGGGGTGGAGGAAGGGGGATGGGGGAAAAGGAAAGAGGGAGGGTGCCTAAAGGAAAGGACACAGGAAGTGGAGGGAGGATCAAAGTTGATAGGAGGGGTAGATGGAGGGGAGGAGGACATCATCAGGGAGGGGGAGCTGGCGAAAGCCACCTTGGGAGAGGCTAAGGAGGGTGGAGAGATGGAGACCGGGTGGGACGTGGGAATACAGGCGCTGCAGCGGGCGGGGGTGGGAGAGGATGGGTGAGACAAGCGGGTGAGGAGGAACGAGTTTGCAGGAGGTGTACAGGATCCATATCCTTTCAAGGAAAAGGAGGAGGTGGGGAAGGGGATGAGATCGTACAGGATCCGCGTGGGGGAGGGGAGACGGATGCCATAGGCGAGGCGGAGAGCATGGCATTCAAGGATTTGGATCGATTTATAAAAGGTAAGGGGGCAGAGATCCAGGCCGGATGGGCGTAACAAAGGATAGGGCAGATGAGGGTGTACAGGATCCGTATCCTTTCAAGGAAAAGGAGGAGGTGGGGAAGGGGATGAGATCGTACAGATTCCGCGTGGGGGAGGGGAGACGGATGCCATAGGCGAGGCGGAGAGCATGGCATTCAAGGATTTGGATCGATTTATAAAAGGTAAGGGGGCAGAGATCCAGGCCGGATGGGCGTAGCAAAGGATAGGGCAGATGAGGGATTTATAGATGCGGAGGATGGTGGAGGGGTCCAGACCCCACGTACAGCTGGAAAGGAGCTTGAGAAGACGGAGTCGGGAGCGTGCCTTGGCTTGGGTTGTCCGGAGATGGCGAGTCCAGGAGAGGCCACGGTCGAGGGTGACACCAAGGTACTTAAGGGTGGGAGTGGGGTGATAGGATGGCCATAGATGGTGAGATAGAAATCAAGGAGGCGGAAGGAAGGGGTGGTTTTGCCTACAATGATCGCCTGGGTTTTGGAGGGATTGACCTTGAGCAACCACTGGTTGCACCAAGCGGTGAACCAGTCAAGATGGGATTGGAGAAGGTGCTGGGAGCGCTGAAGGGTGGGGGCAAGGGCAAGGAAGGCGGTGTCATCGGCAAACTGGAGAAGGTCGACGGGGGGCGATGGCGGCGGCAGGTCCGCCGTATACAAAAGGTACCGAAGGGGGGAGAGAACGGAGCCTTGGGACACACCGGTGGAGAGAAAAAAGGTGTAGGAATCCGTGTTATGGATGGTGACGTAGGAAGGACGGTGGGAGAGAAAGGAGCCGATCAGACGGACTTAGTTAATGGGAAGGGCGAAGGTTTGGAGCTTGAAGAGGAGACCGGAATGCCATATGCAGAAATAAGCACGTTCGAGGTCCAGGGAGAGAAAGATTATGGAGCGACGGGAATTAAGTTGGTCGGAAAGGAGATGAGTGAGGTGAAGGAGAAGGTCGTCGGAAGAGAAGGACGGCTGAAAGCCACACTGGGTAACGGGAAGGAGGCGGTGCTGGCGGAGATGCTGGTGGATGCATCGGGTGAGGATAGATTCCAGGACCTGGCTGAAGACCGAGGTAAGGCTGATGGGACGGTAGGAGTAGACAGCGGACGGCGGTTTGCCAGGTTTAAGGAACATCAGGATATGGGAGGTTTTCCACAGGTCGGGGTAGTAACCGGTGGACAGGACTACATTATAGAGCCTGGCCAGAGTGGAGAGGAAAGAGACAGGAGCTTCACGAAGGTGACGGTAGGTGACACAATCGTGACCAGGAGTGGTGTTGCGTTTGGTGCGGAATGTAGCAATGAAATCCTGTGTAGTTATAGGGGCATTGAGTTCTGTGTGTGCAATGTTGTCCATGTACTGGAAACTAGGAGCGAGGGGAGGGACAGAGGTGTCAGTTCGATTGCAGACATCCAGGAAGAGGGAGTAATCAAACTGAGGATCATCGGGGATGGAAAACACATCGGAGAGGTAGGAGGCAAAGTTATTGACCTTACTATGAGTGTCAGGGAAGGGGTGATCATCATGGAGAAGAGGATAGTAGGGGGAGGGTTCAGTTCCAGTAATGCGATGGAAGGTTGACCAGAACTTGGACGAGTTGATAGGTAGGGTAGCATTTAAACGGCTGCATGTCTGTCGCCAGTCCGGGCGTTTCTTTTTGGTCATCACTCTACTGACTGGTTTGATGTGGCCCGCCATGAATTCCTTTCCTGTGCTAACCTCTTCATCTCAGAGTAGCACTTGCAACCTACATCCTCAATTATTTGCTTGACGTAATCCAATCTCTGTCTTCCTCTACAGCTTTTGCCCTCTACGGCTCCCTCTCGTACCATGGAAGTCATTCCCTCATGTCTTAGCAGATGTCCTATCATCCTGTCCCTTCTCCTTATCAGTGTTTTCCACATATTCCTTTCCTCTCCGATTCTGCGCAGATCTTCCTCATTCCTTACCTTATCAGTCCACCTAATTTTCAACATTCGTCTATAGCACCACATCTCAAATGCTTCGATTCTCTTCTTTTCCGGTTTTCCCACAGTCCATGTTTCACTACCATACAATGCTGTACTCCAGACGTACATCCTCAGATATTTCTTCCTCAAATTAAGGCCGGTATTTGATATTAGTAGACTTCTCTTGGCCAGAAATGCCTTTTTTGCCATAGCGAGTCTGCTTTTGATGTCCTTGCTCCGTCCATCATTGGTTATTTTACTGCCTAGGTAGCAGAATTCCTTAACTTCATTGACTTCGTGACCATCAATCCTGATGTTAAGTTTCTCGCTGTTCTCATATCTACTACTTCTCATTACCTTCGTCTTTCTCCGATTTACTCTCAAACCATACTGTGTACTCATTAGACTGTTCATTCCGTTCAGCAGATCATTTAATTCTTCTTCACTTTCACTCAGGATAGCAATGTCATCAGCGAATCGTATCGTTGATATCATTTAACCTTGTATTTTATTCCACTCCTGAACCTTTCTTTTATTTCCATCATTGCTTCCTCGATGTACAGATTGAAGAGTAGGGGCGAAAGGTTAAAGCCTTGTCTTACACCCTTCTTAATACGAACACTTCGTTCTTGATCGTCCACTCTTATTATTCCCTCTTGGTTGTTGCACATTTTGTATATGACCCGTCTCTCCCTATAGCTTACCCCTACTTTTTTCAGAATCTCGAACAGCTTGCACCATTTTATATTGTCGAACGCTTTTTCCAGGTCGACAAATCCTATGAAAGTGTCTTGATTTTTCTTTAGTCTTGCTTCCATTATTAGCCGTAACGTCAGAATTGCCTCTCTCGTCCCTTTACTTTTCCTAAAGCCAAACTGATCGTCACCTAGCGCATTCTCAATTTTCTTTTCCATTCTTCTGTATATTATTCTCGTAAGCAGCTTCGATGCATGAGCTGTTAAGCTGATTGTGCGATAATTCTCGCACTTGTCAGCTCTTGCCGTCTTCGGAATTGTGTGGACGATGCTATTCCGAAAGTCAGATGGTATGTCGCCAGACTCAAATATTCTACACACCAACGTGAATAGTCGTTTTGTTGCCACTTCCCCCAATTATTTTAGAAATTCTGATGGAATGTTATCTATCCCTTCTGCCTTATTTGACCGTAAGTCCTCCTAAGCTCTTGTAAATTCCGATTCTAATATTGGATCCCCTATCTCTTATAAATCGACTCCTGTTTCTTCTTGTATCACATCAGACAAATCTTCACCTTCATAGAGACTTACAATGTATTCTTTCCACCTAACTGCTCTCTCCTCTGCATTTAACAGTGGAATTCCTGTTGCACTCTTAATGTTACCACCGTTGCTTTTAATGTCACCAAAGGTTGTTTTGTCTTTCCTGTATGCTGAGTCTGTCCTTCCGACAATCATATCTTTTTCGATGTCTTCACATTTTTCCTGCAGCCATTTCGTCTTAGCTTCCCTGCACTTCCTATTTATTTCATTCCTCAGCGACTTGTATTTCTGTATTCCTGATTTTCCCGGAACATGTTTGTACTTCCTCCTTTCATCAATCAACTGAAGTATTTCTTCTGTTACCCATGGTTTCTTCGCAGCTACCTTCTTTGTACCTATGTTTTCCTTCCCAACTTCTGTGAAGGCCCTTTTTAGCGATGTCCATTCCTCTTCAACTTTACTGCCTACTACGCTATTCCTTATTGCTGTATCTGTAGCGTTAGAGAACTTCAAACGTATCTTGTCATTCCTTAGTACTTCCGTATCCCACTTCTTTGAGTATTGATTCTTCCTGACTAATGTCTTGAACTTCAGCCTACTCTTCATCACTACTATATTGTGATCTGAGTCTATATCTGCTCCTGGGCACGCCTTACAATCCAGTATCTGATTTCGGAATCTCTGTCTGACCATGATGTAATCTAATTGAAATCTTCCCGTACGTCCCGGCCTTTTCCAAGTATACCTCCTCCTCTTGTGATTCTTGAACAGGGTATTCGCTATTACCAGCTGAAACTTGTTACAGAACGCAATTAGTCTTTCTCCTCTTTCATTCCTTGTCCCAAGCCCATATTCTCCTGTAACCTTTTCTTCTACTCCTTCCCCTACAACTGCATTCCAGTCGCCCATGACTATTAGATTTTCGTCCCCCTTTACATATTGCATTACCCTTTCAATATCATCATACACTTTCTCTATCTGTTCATCTTCAGCTTGCGACGTCGCCATGTATACCTGAACTATCGTTGTCGGTGTTGGTCTGCTGTCGATTCTGATTAGAACAACCCGGTCACACACCCTCTGCCCTACCTTCCTATTCATAACGAATCCTACACCTGTTATACCATTTTCTGCTGCTGTTGATATTACCCGATACTCATCTGACCAGAAATCCTTTTCTTCTATCCACTTCACTTCACTGACCCCTACTATATCTAGATTGAGCCTTTGCATTTCCCTTTTCAGATTTTCTAGTTTCCCTACCACGTTCAAGCTGCTGACATTCCACGCCCCGACTCGTAGAACGTTATCCTTTCGTTGATTACTCAATCTTTTTCTCATGGTAACCTCCCCCCCGGAGATCCGAATGGGGGACCATTCCGGAATCTTTTGCCAATGGAGAGATCATCATGACACTTCTTCAATTACAGGCCACGTGTCCCGTAGATACACGTTACGTGTCTTTAATGTAGTGGTTTCCATTGCCTTCTGCATCCTCATGTCGTTGATCATTGCTGATTCTTCCGCCTTTAGGGGCAATTTCCCACCCCTAGGACAAGAGAGTGCCCTGAACCTGTATCCGCTCCTCCGTCCTCTTTGACAAGGCCGTTGGCAGAATGAGGCTGACTTCTTATGCCGGAAGTCTTCGGCCGCCAATGCTGATTATTTATCAAAATTTAGGCAGTGTCGGGGATCGAACCCGGGACCGAAGACGGTTTTGATTATGAATGAAAGACGCTACCCCTAGACCACGGGTACTGCGCGTTTCTTAGCTGCGAGCAAATTACGAATTTGTCGCTGGAGTTGCCGGTGGCGTCGTAGTGTGTCCGGGTCACGCGTGTGGAGGAAGGCACGGTAGAGACGGCGGGATTCACTGAGGAGGAGGACGGCCTGTGGGGGTGGATGGTGACAGTAGGGACGTGGGCCTCCACGGCCTCAGACAAGATCTGCTGGAGAAAGGAGGCGGCATGGGTGACATCGTCAGGGTGGTGGTAGGTGAAGGGGTGGCTATCGACCTGGGTGGAGAGGGTATCTCTGTAGGCATTCCAGTTGGTATGGGAATAGTCATGGACGTACTTAGGGGGAGGGTCATGACGAGGGTCGGGGCGGGGCCGACGACCGTCTGAAACGGTGAGGAGGACTGGGAGATGGTCGCTACCAATAGGCTCCAGGACATCCACCGTTATGCGGCCAAGGAGGTTGGGGATGGAGAGGATAACATCGGGAGTGGAGTTTGATTCGGGACGGGTGTGCTGGGGGATGGGGATGAGGTCGCCTTGAAGGGAGGAGAGAAACCGATGCCACCGCCATAACTGGGCGGCGGAACGAGTATGGATGTTGAGGTCGGCGGCGATCGCGTAGGTCTGCTGGAGAAAGGAGGCGGACTGAGAGGCCTTGGTCGGTCTGTAAAACTTCTTCTGCCTGACGTTTCGTTGCCAACTACGGTCAATGTGGGAGAGGAAGTCGAGGGGAATAGGGGTGTTAGGGCGTACATAAATGGTGGCGCAGGTAACGGTAAGGCCGGGGAAGAAGAGCCTAGGGATTCTCTTTGTCTCATTACAGCTCCTTTTATACACGATTGTCATGTGCAGTCACTGGCGTTTTGCTGTCCAGCGCCATCTGTCGGACATTTTGTGAACTTTGTTTTTTTTTCGGTTCTAATAAAACCCCACGTTATTAAAAGCATGTGTGTCAATTTTTATCTCTCTATCTACATTATTTCGCGGTTTATTAAATTTTCAAATTTATAATGACTTTATGATCACCCGGTATGTAATAGGCGAGAAATGGGGCCTGACCGGCAGCCACGTGCAGCTGGGGAACATGGAACTGTTACTGTAGTGCCATACAACGTCCGCGTTACTCCGTACCGTGACTTTCAGAGTACTGGTGCAGAAATAAAACGCATTGACAATCTGGTCAGACAGAACAATTTTCAATTGTCTGGAAATGCCAGATTTCATTAAATCTGAACAAGATAAATTATAGTTCAGCACCTGAATGTTTGCATTTTTCATGGCCGTACGACAAAATCAGCCGTGTGCTTTACTGGATTCGGACAAATTAACGAGTGCTATAAAAAGCCACCGGAGCGGTGAATTTTTCAGCCCTGTTGGAGAGGACGCGATCACAACACGAAACCCCTGTTACAACGCTCAACCGTCGCTGTTGGTAGAGTGCAGATAGCAGCTCGCGCCACCGAGCACTACAAATGTCCATTAGAGAGGGACAGGTGAACACCGAGCTGCCACTGCTAACAGGCCGCCTGCTCGATCCGCTGTCCGCCATGTTTCATTGCTCCGTAAAAAATCTCGCTCACTCTCTCGTTTCCCCACACACTATAGTAGCATCTGTCAGGGGAGTCACAGCTAACTTTGAGTAACTCTGCGATGCAACGAAGTTTTAGAACGCATCATGATCGTTTCGTTGTTAGGCATTTAGGTACAGAATTTTGTATTGGAAGTACATTTTGAAGTCTTGGTCTCTTTGTGCATCAAACACAAGTCACAAAATTTTAGAAATCCCCTAAATAATTAGGCAGTGGCGAGTAGGACTCGGCAACTAAGGGTTCCGTACAAAATGTTCCGGCAATCCTGGATCTTGACAATTTTGGCCTGTTGTCGGCATCAATACTGGTAAGATATCGGTTCCAGGGATTACAAGACTTTAGAGAATGTTTGAGTTTCAAGTTTGAAGTTGGATAATAAATGACCAAAGAAATTATTTTCGTGATATGCAATTACAAATTAACAGTTTACTGATTTTTCTTTACTTCTGCAGTGAAACCTTTCTTGCTGCCATATTTCATGATTCTACGTGAAAGCAAAGTACCCTACAGGTTCTAATGAGTCAGTTTGCGGGTGTCAAAATATGTGACATAAGTGACCGTGTCTCTTGACTGCATTGACTTAGAAGCATAACATTTTTACACCACCAAAGAACGATACACCTTGGTATGTGACATAAATTTCAACTTCATGCTTCTACCTGTTTATGAGAAACAGGAGTCTTAACAGACGGACGGAAAAGCAGACAGTCTGACAACAAATACCAAAAAAATTATTTTTTCGTGTTATATTATAAAAAATTAACAATTTCCGGATTTTTTCCTTTGATTGTATTGTGAAATCGTGTTTCTCGTCAACTTTCGTGATTCTAGACCAACGGGAGGTATCCTGATGGTTTTGGTGAGTGATCAATACGTTTAGGCTTTCACGGAGGGCGTCCACATTAGTTAAAACATCCGGACTGAGAGGCCTTGGTCGGTCTGTAAAACTTCTTCATCCTGACGTTTCGTTGCCAACTGCTGGCAACCTTGAAGATTTATGTCACAACAGTCCAGCTGAAAGTATATGTACCGACATGAGGCACTGGTGGAAGTAACAGGTCATGAGTTGAAACTTCCTGGCAGATTAAAACTGTGTGCCCGACCGAGACTCGAACTCGGGACCTTTGCTTTTCACGGGCAAGTGCTCTACCATCTGAGCTACCGAAGCACGACTCACGCCCGGTACTCGCAGCTTTACTTCTGCCAGTATCTCGTCTACTACCTTCCAAACTTTACAGAAGCTCTCCTGCGAACCTTGCAGAACTAGCACTCCTGAAAGAAAGGATATAGCGGAGACATGGCTTAGCCACAGCCTTTCTGTGCTAGTTCTGAAAGGTTCGCAGGAGAGCTTCTGTAAAGTTTGGAAGGTAGGAGACGAGATACTGGCAGAAGTAAAGCTGTGAGTACCGGGCGTGAGTCGTGCTTCTGTAGCTCAGATGGTAGAGCACTTGCCCGCGAAAGGCAAAGGTCCCGAGTTCGAGTCTCGGTCGGGCACACAGTTTTAATCTGCCAGGAAGTTTCATATCAGCGCACACTCCGCTGCAGAGTGAAAATCTCATTCAGGTCATGAGTTGTTCTTGAGTAGCTCAATCTGTAGAGAATTTGCCCGCAAAAAGCAAAGGACCCGAGTTTGAGTCTCGATCCGGCACACAATTTTCATCTGCCACGAGGTTTCAATCCGTGATGAGTTGGAAAAAATCTGTGGCGGTGGTAGAGATGCTTCCAGTACGTTCAGATAGGACTAAATGAGGAAGAACTATGTGGCAGAACATCACTTTGTGAAAGAAAGGATTCACAAGAGGAGGTCGTGATGCTCGTAAGGGGCGGGAAGATGTCGAAGACCATTTTTCTGCCGTATGATGCCGCCCTACTTCACTCTGTAGACAGTCACAAATGTTCAAATGGGTGTGAATTCCTAAGTGACCAAACTGTTCAGGTCATCGGTGCCTAGACTTACACACTGCATAAACTAACTTACGCTAAGAACAACACACACACATGCCCGGAGGAGGACTCGAACCTCCGGCGGGAGGGTCCGCGCAATCTGTGACGTAGACAGTCAGACAGGCAGCTTCTTTGGCATATCAGTTTTCTCTCCTTTTTCTCATTTGTGCTCTATGTCTTCATCCTCAACCTTGAATATCTGATGTTCACTATTCAGACGCTCATAAATTTATACCCTGTCAATCTTGATAAGCAAAGACACTTTGCCACTTTTATTAACGTTTCTTATAACGTCAATAGTCATTTGTAACTTTATGTGAGATATTCTAGGCTCAGTTTCTGTATTTTAGCTCCATGGATGATCGAAATTTTAAGAATAATTTATGCAATAGGCATTGATTTGGTCGCTACAGTAATGCTGGGAAATTGTCGTTAAGTTTGCTAATATCTTACAGAAATTTAGGTCATTATGGAAACTCTCTCCTACAGCAGACGCAAGAAGAGACCGTACGCAGAATTCAAACATTATAATTGGATGTAAATGACGCTGTACATGTCGAGCCCTTTATGAAGACACTGGACGGCCAGGTGGGGTTTCACGTGTGCAATTATCATACTACAATACATAGCCTTTTGCAAGAACAACCAACAACAAAGTTTACGCCTAATGGTACTTATTAATATGTCCTACCTACTCTGTAAGTACTGCAAACGACTGTGAAGAGCATGATCTGAAATCACTTGCTAGCGGTTCTTCCCGTTGGTATCACGTGTGGAGCACTGGAAGAATGACTAGTTAAATGAATCTGTGGGTGCTATAATTAGCCCAATTCTGTCTCCCTATTGCTATGGGAGCGACACCTAGCCGGGCAAGAGCATCTCTATATTCTTCACCTAACCGAGATATACCTGAAATATAATTTTTAAAATTTTTTGTTAATGTTCTAATATATTGTAATCATTAGTTATTACAAACAGAAAAAAACAATTTTACAACAGATACACTTATAGTCTCGTCACAATAGGCGTTCCTTCTAGAAGGGTGGCAAGATAATGCGATTACATTTTCAAATAATATTACAATGCTCTAGAATTTTCTATGAAAAGATAAGAAACGTGATACATGGAGAGCAAAATCACGCTTGAGACATTTAGTGGTGGTTTTCCTCTTGCACATTCTGCATTGCAGTTGCGTTCCCTTGTTTCTTTTGCCATCGTAATGCTCTTTTCCATCATAAAGTGATTCAATTTTATTTACTCTGGAATGTCGTCCTCGCTTTGGACAACCCTTCTATATACTTCAAGTACGGCAGTGGCAACACTGCACCTAAATGTAAGATAATATCCCCTCATTACGCCTGTAAATATTCCAGGCATTCTGTTCAGCAACATCGATTAGATGTGCTATGATATGAATTTTTTCTCTTATGGTTAGTCTGTATGATATGTTTTGGTCTGCGCGTTCTGTTTCACCTGTCTGATTATTATATGCTTGGAACAGTTAAGGTATTGACACTTCGCTTCTTCTCCCTGTCTCGATTGCTGAGCCTGTCCATAATTGGTTAACAATAAAAAGTAATTGACATGTAGATTTATTTCAGAACGTATCATTTTCACTTATACGTTTAGACTTTTATCAGAATTTTTATCTGAACAGGACTCTCCTTTCTGAACTTTTATGGTAGAGACAAAATGCAGGTTTTAGATATTCTGTTGCGGCGGATTGTCCCGGAAGTTTCGTGGGTCTTTTTTCGAGAACTTGGAGAAGCTGAATGACGGTAAACTGGTTGTCAAAGAAAAATCTGTGTGGAACATTTTCCAGCAGCTGATCAGCGTATGTACATGTACCCAGAACCTTGCCCTCATACTTATCGCTGATAGTTGCAGCTTCATGATAAGGCTCCAGCCAAATGAGATACGCATCGCTCGTACTCCTCGCCACAACTTATATCCATATCAAATTGGTTTTCCTGAAATATATGCCGTAGTGAACAGACTTAAAATTATATGAGCATAATGTAATTTTTCAAAATGAATTTTACCAATTGGTTGCATACGCGTCGTCCAAAATATGGCGCCATTGAGCCATAAATTGAATGATGAAATTCATGCCGAGCTACAGTTATGAATCTCTGATTAAGCATAGAGAACAATTGCAAGTCGCGAGCTCTGTCTTCTTATCTCGTGTTTTCTACTGAAAATCTCGTGCCTGTACTCTTGTTAACTTTACTATTACAGAGATCGCCTAAACTTTTTTTTTTTATTGGTACTGAGCGCAACAGATAACTTACTTGGTCTTTCTGCTGTCACTGCTTGATCTGCTGCATTCCATCATTTAACAAAAACATAAAAAACTACTATTCATGCTGAGTGCAATGCATGTTCTGTATGGCGGCTCCTGCTGTTGCTGCGGCTGCTGCTGCTTACTACAACTACATATAATTCAAGAACAAGGGTTTTGTCAAATCTAAACTCGATATATGATAACCCAAACATGTAATTCCTTTTTTTCAAAAACTATATTCTGAAAGCGATTCTTTCTCATTCAATTAACAAAACGCTAGAAGCTCTTTGAATAATCGCTTCGTATGTAAATCTGCCTCCAGTGGCATTAAAGCAATATCATAAATTAACCAAACTCTTGAGACAGACTGAAATACTTCTCAATTAAATACATAGTGAAACAATTCCCTGACAATTACAAAAGAAATCAATAACAAAAATCAATATTTAATCTATTTGCCTAACAATGGTTTCCCTTAAGAATTCAACCCCTATCATTATCAAAATTACCGTCTCCTGCTACGCACATTCACCAACCCTTTTCTTTAAAATAATAAGCGCGCTGCAAATTATAAAAAAAATATCTACTAAATACCAAATCCTGTGTCGCTGCTGGCGAACACAGCAGTACGGCAGCTCGGCGACGACCCCTCACCCAACACACGTGCGCACCACAACAGGCGGGCTCCTACACTGGTTTCAAACCTGCCACTAATTAATCCGTGCGCTGCGAAGCGCGACAACAATATCTTAGTTTCCAGAGCTTTTGTATGCACGCTGTAGCCAACCTTTAAATCCTAAGAGAGTATTGCCAACTCTCAAAATCTTCTGATTTTTGCGAATCTGTCATAAGGATCCAGCTCATCACTGTTGAAAACATGAAGGTTGTTCGTAACAATAGCCTATCGTTCCCTTGGCATGGCATTGGAGGCAAGCTCATTATACCGGTCAATATCTTCTTGGCAGTAGATTTTCCTCCTCGGGAACACAGTCTACCCACACAGGAGGACATCTGCGAAAACCCGAATTTCATATTCAGTGCAGTATCTCAATCTGTTCCGTTTCGCTGCATGCTGACTGCTGTAGGTAACCATCTGACTAATAAGTACTTCATCGAAGAATAGTTGGAAGTTTTCTGAAGGACTCACACCTATTTTGTTAAGATCAGTGTTCATTAGAGTCCGGCTTATTCAGATATGCTGTCTTTTGTTGAGCTCTAACTTTCTTCTCTTCTAGAATGGTCATTTTAAATAAAATCCCTTTCATATTTTTGTTAAGGAAGGACAGTAGCTGATTGAGATCTCTGATGATTATTATTTTTGCTGTTACAGAATGCTGATATGTACCAGGTTCTTGTTATTTCAGAAATGCGTTTGTTTTGGTTGGTGATTCTTGAATCAAAGCCCAAATATGTGGGTTGGTAATCAAAACATATGCAATTATTTGACTTGCAGTTAAGTTATCTACATAAGGATTATCTTCAGCACCTGTATCTTCATCAGTAAAGTCTCCTGTGGCTTTCAGACGAGGAGTTATTGTCAGATAGATAACATTATTTGGTAGATCATCATTGATGTACAGTGTTTCATGCAGTTTATTTAATGTAATCCTTTTCTTGCAGATAAATAGGAAAGAAGACACATTATCTACCATCCATCTGGGAGGTTGTTTAGGAATAAGACCCTACACACCGTCTATGAATTTTTTAGGTAACGTTTCTTACAACTACATGCAAGACTAAACATTTATAATATTTTTAGCATAAAAATATTTTAAATAATAAACCTTTCTAATACAGGTTACTCACTAGTGCAAAACTATGATTGTCAGTCACCCTTTGCTGCAGGGCACTGATTTTCAAAGCGCAATACAGACGACTGTGGCAGCAGTATGACTTTGTTTATCTAGACTGTGGCAACAGTGGACTTAAAGCTTACGATTGAAAGCTGGAAAAACGTTCCACAATTCGAACAGTGTTAGTTATTTTAATTATTATACTTAATGCATACAGTTCTTCTGGAAGGATCGTATGGTCGACTGGGTTAATACTGATTCTTGAAACTTTGTGAAAACGCTGTTCCGCGAGTCAAACAGACCTATCACTATTCGTGACACCTTTGTTTGTATACGCCGAACATTTCCTGTTGATCCCATCTGGTATGTGTCCCACACACGAGAACAGTTTTATCGAACGAGGTGGCGCAGTATTCAGCACACTTGACTAGCATTCGGGACAACGACGATTCAAATCTGCGTCAGGTCATCCTGATTTAGATTTTCTAATTTCCCTAACCCTTCTAATACCGAGTATTTATTGTTACACTGAGTACCATTGTGTCTTTAGTGACCCCAACGGAATTTATTTTTTATTAAGGATAATTTTAATAATGGTAGAATAAAATTACATTCCTTATTTTTTCCACAATGTAAAATATGATGTCAGTGACATTACATTAAATTAAAATGCATTTTTTAAATTATTTATTTCCGTAAAATTTACAAACGATTCTCATGAAACTACAAACATTTTTGTATAAATTCTGAATTGACATTTATGACGCATTACACACACGGCAATAAATTGCAGAGTGGTTTTTACACACTGAACACTCACATTTTGACACAATTATCGGTGAATTTTCTATGCTCAGACCCTTTACAAAACCGACACGTTCCTCTTTTTTTTGTCTGTACTGTTGATGGAAGTGCTGGGGAAATAATTTTGTCTGGCTTTCTTCCGACGAGCTGCCTTCCTAATTCTATGAGAAATGCCCGTCTCTTGTAGTTGGTCCTTTCTGCCCAGTCTGGTGTAAGATGTAGCCATATGATAAATGCATTCAGTGCACTGATATCAATCATGTCATAAAATAATACCATTGGCCACATTCTGCTCATCCTCTTTGTCGTGTACGTTCTAACCAGCTTGTCCATAGTATCTACTCCTGATTTTGTTTTATTATAATCCAGAATCATCACTGGCTTGCATTCTTCACGATCTTCCACTTCCTTCCTTGAATGCATTGTACTAAGCAAAGTTACAACTTTTCCCTTTTTCAGACAATATGAAACAAATGAAGCATGCTCTTGGAATCCAAAAAGAGATGAATATTTGACTCGACCTTTGGTCTGAGTGAAAGTTTGTGGTAGTTCTCCTTTATTTTTTCTAATTGTTCCTAAGAGTGTGAGATTGATTTTGAGACGTTCCCTCGCCAAACAAAGGCTAGTGAAAAAATTGACAATTGTTACATTTCTGGCACTGTTTTCTAAGCCTTTCACCATATCTAAAGCAACTCTCTTGCCTTGGCCAACTTCACGAGATTCATTTTCTTGTCGACCAGTGTAAACTTGGAGGTTGAGAACGTAAGATGTCGCACTATCACATGCAGCCCATAATTTCAACCCACATTTTCCTGGTTTTGAAGGAGTATATTGGCGAAATGTACATCTACCACGAAATGCCACAAGTTGTTCATCAGTTGTTACGTTGCTTTGAGGAACATATGCTTCTTGAAATGTGTGTACCCACATTTCGAATATTTCTCTAATGGGAGCCAGCTTGTCAGGAACACGGTTGTGACGTCTCACATCTGCGTCATCAAGTCAGATGCACCTTGAAATTTGCGCAAGACGATTTCTAACCATTGCTTCACTGAAAATGGGTCTACCATCCTCTTTGTTCCACAGATGTGTAACTGCTTCATTATGGGTCTTGTTAGCACCCACTAGGATCAAGACACCGATAAAACACTTCAGTTCAATGGCATCTACTGGTTTCCATTTACTACCGTAAACAGGAATACCCTCTTTGTTAGTCCAGTTTAGAATTACATCAACAATGTTTCTTCTAAGAAACAACTGAAAAGCTAATTCTATGGAGTCTACATTTTTCACTGCGAATTTTGTTGGACCTGGCTTTACTTGCATTATGTTCCGTCTCTCTTCTCTTCCACAAGCTCTTCTCAACTCGTGTTTGTGCCACAGTTCTTCTTTGTTCTTAGACCTACACAAAATAAAAAAAATAAAAAATAGAAAGGGTATATCTTGGCGCTAGACCGTACCGCACATTTACAAAAATACAATGTGCACTTACATGTAACAGTCAGAAATATGTCTTACTTCCTGTTCGGGTTGGACATCTGCACTGTCCAAATCTTCTTCTGAACTTCCGTCTGATTCAGGAATATTTTCTTCTAAGACGCCAATTTCTCCATCGCTGCACGAGACATCAGAAACTATATCGCTGATATCACTATTTGATTCTCCAGACAGAGGATTATCCTGCAGTAATATTTCAAGCACTTCGTCTTCGGAAAGGTGACGAGGCATTTTCCACTAAATGCAACAAACACAATAGTAGTCTCCACCTGTATGGAACAAATAACTGTCGGCTTATAAAATATTGGCAGCAATCACACGTTACAACAATATTTACAAGAATAAAACATAGGAAATGAAGCGACAGTTACGGATTCAATGCAGCATTATTCGGTAATAATACCGCAAGGGAGAAAAGGGGTCGCATTTAACTCCAATGGTATTCAGTGATCCTCTCTCGATTTTCTTCAAAACTAAATATTTTCAAAAAGTTATATTAATATATTATGAACCCATTACTTAATTCAGGAAAAATCCGAATTTTTCATTATTTTTAGGAATAGGAAGTAAGGTATATTTTACAGAAAATAACGGCCGGGGGTCATTATAGACCCCACGGTAGTAGGAGGGTTAAATCGCTCCTGGCAAACTCCGTGTTGTTTCCTTCCTAGCGTCTGCTCCGTTTCTAATGACCTCGATGCCGACGGGATTTTAATCTTCCTCCCCTTTCTTGACCTAGTATTCTAAGAAGGAAGGCACTAGCGGTCTGTGAGCTGTCCTCTTTATTCACTCCATTTACCCAGTATCCTGCTTGTTCTACGTGTGAGCATACGCAATCATTCCATCTCATATCCCCACACCTTGTCACACTCATTCGTGTGTTGACTTATTTTGCATAATGCCTCCAAATGTCTCTTGCAGTTATTTTGTAACTTTTCTGAGTCTGGCGGGATACGGCCCCCCATGAACTGCTCTCTGTGCCAACCATTTTATCTCAGAATAGCACTTACAACCCACTTCCTCAGTTAAATGCTCGATGTATCCCAGTCTCTGTCTGCCTTTACAGCTTTTATCCTTGACAGTTCCCTCTGGTACCATGAAAGTTATTCCCTGATTTCTTAACAGATGTTCTATCATCCTGCCTCTACTTCTTGTTAGTGTTCGCCGTATATTATTTCCTCGCTGACTCTGTGGAGAACCTAATTGTTCCTTACAGTATCAAACCACCTAATTTTCAGCATTTTTCGTAGCACCACGACTCCATCTCTCGGAACCTCTTCTGTTCCGGTTTTCCCACAACCCTTGTTTCAGTACCATACAATTATGTGCTCCAAGTGTACATTCTCCGTAACTTCTTCTTCAAATTAAGACCTACGTTTGGAGACTACTAGTTTACCAGTTCTCCTCGCTTCACAGTCGTGGGTTATTTTGATGCCTAGATAGTAATGAAGTTACGGTATTTCGCTACCTAGGCAGTGAAAGAACCTACGACGGACGGAAGAAGAAGGACACAAAAAGCAGACTAGCACTGGCAGAAAGGGCATTCCTGGCCAAGAGAAGTCTGCTAATATCAAACATAGGTCTTTATTAGAGAAATGAATTTCTGAGATTGTTCGTTTGGAGCACAGAAATTTATGGTGTTGAGAAACGTAGCTTGGGAATACCGGAACAGAAGTGAATCGCAGCCTTTGAGATGTGGTGCCACAGAGCAATGTTCAAAGTTAGATGGACTGGTGAGGTAACGAATGAGCAGGTTCTCCGAGAATCGGCGAGGAAGGGAACACAGGGAAAACACTGGCAAAAAGAAGGAACAGCATGATGGCCCATCTGTTAATACATCAGGGTAAAACTTAGATGGCAGTAAAGGGATCTGTAGAGGGTGAAAACAGTAGACGAAGACAGAGACTGGAATACATGCAGCAGTTAATTGAGGACACATGTTGCAATTGCTGCTCTGAGATGGAAAGGTTGACACAGGACAGGAATTCGTGACGGGCCGCATCAAACCAGTCAGAAGACTGACGACTGAAAAAAATGATAATAATAAAAAAATAGTAATTTCATCTACTTCGTGATCACCGCTGTTCTCATTTCTACTAATTCCCATTACTTTGGTGCTTCTTCGTTAGCTCTTAATCCACATTCGAGATTCTATTCTATTCCACATATCCTGTATTTGTCTAAAGATGATAGGGAATATCGTCGTAAGATTTGTTTGATTCGGTTGCTAGTGAACAAATTTAACCGAAAAATTGTGAATAGCAAACTTTCCTACATTGTCAGTGGACGTTTTGTTTACTTTGTGACAATCATTGGATGTGATACTGAGCTGTGTACCTTGGAATTTTATCTGGATGTACCAGTCTAAAATGTGTTGTTTTAATCTGAGCACATGGGAAGCCAATCCACATTTTCGATTTATTATCCAAAACTTACGTTTCATAGTACACTTTCATCTTACTTGTGTTTCAGCTAATTGGAAACGTTAGGTGATGCGTTCGTCACTTGTGGGCTGAACAGTGTAACAGCCACTGTTCTTTAGTTCTTTTTTAGAGGAAGACGAAGTATGTGGCGGAAATAAAGAACCACCGGGCACTGTTCCCAAACGCAAGAGTTTATGTTGTAATATCCACGACTATATTTTATTCAGAACAATATTCACGACGGCATTGTGTGTGCAATTTGAGGGAACATTCTCGCGATATTAATAAAAAAGGACTTCATCGATACTAAAACAAAAATAATGAATTATTGTCAGTGTTATAGTTTAATTATCTGGGAAAGTTATATCTCAGACAATACTCATCGAAGAAGATAATGTAAATCTTCATCTTTTGTTGTCTCTGATTCTTCTACAATAATACTTCTCGTTCCAGCTGTTGTAATGATTGAACGCGACTGATGTCTTGTAGCACTGATGTAGGTAGAAAACTGTATTATGTTGTTAAGTAATGTTTGAAAAATAGAGTTTCTATGTCATTGACATCAATACGCGTGTTTTGACTTTTATTATAATCTCATTCTCGTCCTATATAAGTTTTCTGTACAGTTACAATGGAGCGCAGCCATTAGCACCATTGATGTACTGCGCGGATTATTAGTAAAGCGCTTAATGATTAGTGATTAACATGGAGAAATACTTTTAAATGATAATGCATACAGTTAAGGTACAGAAAGGACTTAATTGATATATGATTTGTTGAGAGTGAAACAAGGCCTGAACCACAATTGATAAGTAACTGTAATATGTTGGCCGTTGTCTTAGTGAAATATTGCTGCAGCAGTTTTAAATCGAACTACTAAGGACGCAATAATCTTGATGGTCAATTGCCACGATAATACTTGTGTATTGGTGGCCCACATCCCACCCAGAAACATATATTCGACGTAGATGATGAATAATCTTTAAATATGGTGCAAACAGTAGCTTATGTGGTGAAACTGTTCTCTGCTAACGTATGAACCCTGATTATTTCGTAAGAACTATAGTAGTCCTGCCCACGATTTGTAAAATACCGCAGTCCTAACCGCACGCCACAATGTTGTGATTAAACTATAGGGAAAAAGTAGGCAGTCATTTAGACCGTGTGCATATATAGTTCGTAATTTCGAAGGTAAAGATTCGTTTGGCTTTTTTTTGGAAAAAACAAGGCCGATTAAACAAGTTTATTTTAAGAGATGAGCGGTCATATGTTGGTCAAGGATAAGATGTTTGGAAGCTGTTCATTATTTTTGGGGGTACGACTTGTAGATTCAATGATATCATTTTCAAACACGATGTCAGTGACTTAATACCGTAACAAACAAACCACTTCATAAATTTAGTGTTACAATAAAGAAATTAGAGATACAAGAACTGTTTTTGAAAACAGAATTAACGCAAAATTCTGAATAAAACTTTTTTTGGGTCACATATTTTTATCCTTATTTTCTTGGATAGAAAGTAGATATTGACACGTTCCTATTCATCACAAATACAAACAAACAGAAAAAACAGTAACATTAACACTGCTGCTTCTATTAACCCCACTGCGGTTTGAAATGAAGCTTATTTTACTTGCTTTGCACGATCAGACCCAGAGGATCCCGCGCATCTTCAGATCTCCTCTTCCACTGGATTTCGTTTCCTACGTTCAGTCGCTGATCACCCGTTTTTTCCGATCTGCAGAAAGACCTCATGGATTGTATTTCTCTAACTTTTCTGTGGTCTTCCCAGTGGTCTTCTTCGACAGGGAGTAAAATCCTTGAGATTCAAAGGCCATCGGTGTTTATCCGTTCGCTTTTCATCAGACCTACAATGTTTGGTGTATTATGCCGGATCCTCCATTCTCCAGTGATTTAATCTTGCACCGGACCATAGATCTTCCTTAAGACGTTTCGTCCGGAAATGAGAAGATTATTTAAGTCTTGTTTCCGGACACTTGAAATTTCACGACCATAGAGCCCTACAGATTGGATCAGTGTTTTGTACAGCTGGAGTTTGAAATTCCTTGAGGGACTGCGCAATTTAAAAAGCTCGCTCAGGCTGAAGAATGATCGGTTTTGTGGTTTGGATTATTGCTTTGATTTCTGCCTCCAACACTGCGTGCTCTGTGAAGATTGCCCACAAATTTTTAAAATTATCAAAACGTTCTGTATGCTAGGTTTCCGACTACTAAAGGCTGGAGTGGGTCTCTTGGATAGGTATGAGTCCCGCTCGACACCAGATACCTTATCTTCCATTTATTCACAAGGATACCGATTCTGCTAGCTACCATCTCCAAGCTGTCGTTCATCCGCTTCAGTTCTTCCTTAGATCTGGACAACAGGACCACATCGTTGGCAAATGCGATAAGTGTGACTTTCTGACCGTCTGCTCGCCCCACTCGAAGTAAATATGGAAAGCTCCCATCATTATCTCTCAGAGTGCCAGGTTGAACAATATCGGTGAATCACCGTCTCCTTGTCTCGTCTCAAAACTATGTGTTAAAGCTCTCCGTGACCTGGTTCCCGATCTTCACTTCGGAATCGGTGGAGTTCCTTGGGTATTCCAAGCGCAATTGAGCAGTTCATCAGGCTTCAATGGTGGATGCAGTTATTAGCTTCCTTAAAATCTGTGAAGAGCATATGCAGGACTTCGCCATATCCCCAGCTGTCGCAGCACATAACAGTTGCCGACAGCTGAACGGCCCCTTCTGAATCCCTCTTGACATTCACCGGTCACTTTTTGTGAAAACGGTTGGTTTCTGTACAATACACAGCTGGGAGACATTCAGGAGGGCGACTCCTCTGTAGTCGGAGCAGTCCATTTTGTCACATATCTTGCCCATATCTTGGCCACTGTCTTCCAACTTCTGGGATCTCCTCCAAAACGCAAATACTTTTGATTAGTTGGCAAACTTTCTTGTGCAGTCTCTCTCCTCCAGCTTGAATGACTTCTGTCTGGATTCTGTCTTCTCCTGTACTGCCGTCCTTCTTCAGTTCATACCTGAATCTATATTTTCTTCACTGTAGGTGACGGATAATCTGAAGCTGCAATGTGAAGAGTTTGAAAATCGAACAGATCTTCAGGTTCATCACAGTTGAGAAGCTCCCTGAAGTACTATTTCCTTCTCTCAGCAATGTGGGCCTCATTGGTGAATATGATCCCATTACTAACATTGACGAATTTTTGGCTCTGGTATCCCTTCTTAGAGAAGTTGAGTTTACAGTACATCTTTTGCGCCTATTTTCCCAAGATATCTTGTTGCGTCTCCTTCCTCATTCCTTTAAGGTACATTCTGTTTGCTCACGTGAGGGTTGCTTGAGTGCGCTCCGCACTTCTAACTGGACTTCGCCTTCAGAAAGCTCTGTTTCTGGTAGCCAGCTCTCCTTGGCGCCTTTTCTCTAAGATGCTGCCTTAATGTATTCGTCTCCAAACCGAATCGTCTTGCCCATGATCCGCTTCTTGATGACAGCATGTGCCAACTCTATTACTGCACCCTTGACTTTCCAAGAAGCACCAAGCTTTTATTATTTATTTACGTATTTATTTATTTTTTGATGCTATAAAAGCATTAGCTAGGTGCAAAAGCTAGTTAGAATAACAAAACCTATTAATATACATTAATAGGTAATTTCAATTTTCATATTCCTTTTTAAAATTATCATCGTTTTTCTTTTAAATCTGAAAACAGGTTCAATTCAGACCATTTTATGGCATTCCCCCATAATTATGCAACCTCCTATACCGAGCAGCTTACGGAGTTAGCATATGTAAATACAGTAATGTGTCAACCCAGCAAATTCCCTTTCACAAACAAAAAGAATTGCTTCAGTATGTCGTACAGTACACTCCCGCACAGTATGCTGGCTGACTTCGGGTTTCTCGCCGCAAATGCAAAAGAGTTGGGCACTTTTTTCTGCTTCAGTACAAGTCATCGTGTACTTGATGTTTCGTGCGGATTCTATTTGCTATTATGTATATACAGGGTGTTTCAAAAATGACCGGTATATTTGAAACGGCAATAAAAACTAAACGAGCAGCGATAGAAATACCCCGTTTGTTGCAATATGCTTGGGACAACAGTACATTTCAGGCGGACAAACTTTCGAAATTACAGTAGTTACAATTTTCAACAACAGATGGCGCTGCAAGTGATGTGAAAGATATAGAAGACAACGCAGTCTGTGGGTGCGTCATTCTGTACGTCGTCTTTCTGCTGTAAGCGTGTGCCGTTCACAATGTGCAAGTGTACTGTAGACAACATGGTTTATTCTTTAGAACAGAGGATTTTTCTGGTGTTGGAATTCCACCGCCTAGAACACAGTGTTGTTGCAACAAGACGAAGTTTTCAACGGAGGTTTAATATAACCAAAGGACCGAAAAGCGATACAATAAAGGATCTGTTTGAAAAATTTCAACGGACTGGGAACGTGACGGATGAACGTGCTGGAAAGGTAGGGCGACCGCGTACGGCAACCACAGAGGGCAACGCGCAGCTAGTGCAGCAGGTGATCCAACAGCGGCCTCGGGTTTCCGTTCGCCGTGTTGCAGCTGCGGTCCAAATGACGCCAACGTCCACGTATCGTCTCATGTGCCAGAGTTTACACCTCTATCCATACAAAATTCAAACGCGGCAACCCCTCAGCGCTGCTACCATTGCTGCACGAGAGACATTCGCTAACGATATAGTGCACAGGATTGATGACGGCGATATGCATGTGGGCAGCATTTGGTTTACTGACGAAGCTTATTTTTACCTGGACGGCTTCGTCAATAAACAGAACTGGCGCATATGGGGAACCGAAAAGCCCCATGTTGCAGTCCCATCGTCCCTGCATCCTCAAAAAGTACTGGTCTGGGCCGCCATTTCTTCCAAAGGAATCATTGGCCCATTTTTCAGATCCGAAACGATTACTGCATCACGCTATCTGGATATTCTTCGTGAATTTGTGGCGGTACAAACTGCCTTAGACGACACTGCGAACACCTCGTGGTTTATGCAAGATGGTGCCCGGCCATATCGCACAGCCGACGTCTTTAATTTCCTGAATGAATATTTCGATGATCGTGTGATTGCTTTGGGCTATCCGAAACATACAGAATGCGGCGTGGATTGGCCTCCCTATTCGCCAGACACGAACCCCTGTGACTTCTTTCTGTGGGGACACTTGAAAGACCAGGTGTACCGCCAGAATCCAGAAACAATTGAACAGCTGAAGCAGTACATCTCATCTGCATGTGAAGCCATTCCGCCAGACACGTTGTCAAAGGTTTCGGGTAATTTCATTCAGAGACTACGCCATATTATTGCTACGCATGGTGGATATGTGGAAAATATCGTACTATAGAGTTTCCCAGACCGCAGCGCCGTCTGTTGTTGAAAATTGTAACTACTGTAATTTCGAAAGTTTGTCTGCCTGAAAATGTACTGTTGTCTCAAGCATATTGCAACAAACGGTGTATTTCTATCGCTGCTCGTTTAGTTTTTATTGCCGTTTCAAATATACCGGTCATTTTTGAAACACCCTGTATATATATATATATATATATTGGGCACGACATCTTGGTAGATGATTGTTGCAGTGTCTGTGTGCTTATGAGTTGCATTTTTTCATATGACTCGTCAAGGCAATGGCAGCACGGCCTCTCTTGCCGCAATTGTCACAAGTGTATCTGGCTGCTGCGGCAGGAGCAGTGGTAGCATTTCGAAGCCTTTTCTGCTTTAATCTGTCTAACAAGCCTTCAGCATGCTTCAACATTCCAGATGATAATCATCACGCCACTCTGGTCTCATGCTAGCCCGTGCCTCCCATCTGTTTGTGTCGATTCCAAAGCTCCCCATATCTCGTTTACAGGAGTCCTTAAACCTCAATACAGGACGTGCTACAGGTCTTTTGGCTCCGAGCATCACCTCACATGGTAATCTGTCAGGACCCCAACGGTGGACGTTTCCCAGCCAGCGGAGTCGTCTCTGCTTCAAGATAGCTGAAATACTGTTGCAGTTAGTTTTAGATAGCACTGCTTCGTTCGTCACTTGGTCCTTCCACGTTACTCCTAGGATGGATCTCAGGAAAGCATTAAGGTGACGTTCTAGTTTGGCAAAGGTTGTCCATGTTTCCGATGTATACAGAAGGATGCCGAGGACGCAAGTTTGATATACAAGAATTTTGGTGGCCAAAGAGAATTCGTATGTGGGCTACGGGAAATGGAACCCTGCTGAGCTGATTTAGTACGGGTGTTTACATCGGTTTGTATTCTTGTTGGTGCTCTCTGTATTATATTTGCTCCCATTTGTCTCCTAGATCAAAACCTTGATCGAGATGCTCCGCAGCAGTTTTTACTGCTGGTTGTCTTGATTTTTGTATGTCAGATGCATGGGGTTTTCTTGGTTATTATATGTCACATGCATAGACAAGAGTGATAAGTCCAGGTTGTTCGGTATTCTCTTACATCCACTTGAAATACTTTTCTGGTTTCTGAGTAAAGGTGGAGAACATTATTGTTCTGCTACAGTACAGTACTGATCAGTTCGGATCTTAAAACCGTTGTAGGCTGACTCACGTCTTCACCCCTACACAAGGAGTAAAAAATGGTGTTTAATATTAAGATGTTCATAGTTGGTCGGTTCTTAATTACCGAACGGTTCCACAAGCGTAGGCGCCGAATATTGGGGAAATTGGCCGGCGCGCCCCGCCTGTAATGACTGTGTGGGTGCTTCCGCACCTTTGTCGGGACGCGGAAACGCGGTGTGTAAACAGAGGCGGCGGCTGGTGGCCGGCGGCCGGTGGAGGAACAATTAAAGCTCGCGCCGCCGCAGCTCTGTGCCGCAGGGGCGTGCGCGGCGCCGGAAGCGCGCCGACAAAGCGGCCGGAAGTGCGAGGGCGTCACCGCGCATGCGCGTTATTACAGGCCTCGCGGGCCGCTGATTATCGTGTCCGCGACCGCCGCCGCCGCCGCCGCCACCGCTGCACAATTGCCCGCTGCGGCTCTTATTAAAAGAGCAGCCCGTGTTGTTGGGTGGAGCCTCGTCGGCCGGCGGCGGAAGAAAAGGACCGGGGGAGGGAATTCCCCCAACACGTGGCGCGCACCTCTCACTGTGTGTACGTGCGGGGGCACGCTGTTTGTACAGCGGCCAAGTGTATAAAATAGCTGCTGTGTAAACATTCTGATTTGTTGGTGTATAGAAGAAGGTGCCCCGCTGCTGGGAACACCCTCCACTGCTCCAGAATGGACCTGCGTTGTCGTCTATAGCATCAAGGCTCAAGTTCATAGACTCATTCGTGACTGAAACAAGTTTCTGTTAGTAAGCCGACCTGTAAAAACTTTCTGTTTTTTCCTAACAACGTACGTGAAATCTCCATTCCTTTACCGTTTTTGTTTTGGAAATAGTCGATCCGTAGGTACACTTCGCTTTTATTGTCATTTTCCGAAGTATGATTTGATGTCACTTTGCACGACAGTCTTTATCTCTGTACAGCTACTACAACCTACATCTGTTTGATTCTGTTTACTATACAGAATCCTTTGTCTCACTCTACAATTTTTAACCCTACATCGGTCGCAGATTCGAATCCTAACTCGGGCATGGATGTGTGTGATGTCCTTAGGTTAGTTAGGTTTATTTAGTTCTAAGTTCTGGGCGACTGATGACCTCAAAAGTTAAGTCGCATAGTGCTCAGAGCCATTTGAACCATTTAACCCTACATTTTCCACCACCAAACTGACATGATGCATCATCTTGTATTCTAACAAACGATGCCTTCACCCAAGTTCTGCCACAAATTTCCTTTATCCTCAATTCGACTCAATACCTCGTCATTACTTATTCTATCTTCTCAGCTAGTTTTCAACGTTCTTCTGCAGCGCCACATTTGAAAATCTTCTTTTCATTCCTGAACTGTTTATCGCCCAGTTTCTTCTTGCCTACAAGGTTACACTCCCAAAATGTTGGGAAGTGATTCGTTTAATATACAGCCGCACGTCATGTTTATCGATTTCTGTCAAATTCATATTTCTTACGGTCAAATTCATATATCTTTCGATCAAATTCAGATCGCTTTCGGGTCACAGAAGATACATACCACTGTGTATTCTACAGTTTCCGTAACTAGTCGTATAGGTATAACGTAATAAAACCAGATTTGTGATTTATATACACTGTGAAGTATCAATATATGCATACATCTATAATTGCGCTTAAAAAATAAAATACATTATTTCAACATTCTCACATTTCCTTACCCCGAGGAAATAATAATTATTATCATCTTTCGAGCGTTCTACTGCTGCCCCCCCCCTTTGTCGCTTTCCGTATTCCATTCCCTCGTATGATGCCACTCACATTCTTGTAGCCCCCTGGCACCCTATGTGTCCTGGACCCCTACACTCCAGCTCCTCCTCGGTCGTCCACGCTTTCTTCTTTTTGCTGGGGTCCACATTCTTCGGCCAACGACTGTCGTCCATCCTTTCTAGATGTCTATAGCATTTTAGACCGTACACCTCTTTGCTTGTTATTATTGATTTATCGATACCCGTGGCCACTCTAATGTTGGTATTTAGTACATGGCCCAGTCTGGAGATGATGAAGTAATCAAATTGTAAATTTATTTTTAAACGCCGGCCGTTGTGGCCGAGAAGTTCTAGGCGCTTAAGTCCAGAACCTGGCTGCTGCTACGGTCGCAGGCTCGAACCCTGTCTCGGGCGTGGATATGTGTGATGTCCTTAGGTTAGTTAGGCTTAAGTAGTTCTAAGTCTAGGGGACTGATGACCTTAGATGTTAAGTCCCATAGTGCTTAGAGCCATTTGAACCATTTTATCCTTAAACCCAATGAGTAAAAAAATTATTGTTTATTACTCTCTCTCTTTCTTTCTCTATGTGCCTATTTTAGGATTAGTTGGTTTTATTGCAATGGAAAGTATAACAGTTTACACAGTTTTCAGGAAGAAACTATTTTCTTCTGTCACTTGAAATGTTTTTATATGAAGAGAAAAGATCTTTCCCTTTCGCACGAAGTCACAGGACAGTATCGAAATGAGCCTATGTAACTTACAGAATAAGCGTTAATTTGTTTTTCAGATTCTGATTGTAGCACCTTACTCCAATTTTATCAATTTTGTTACGAAGACAGTTTCCTGCTTCATCTGGTGTGTCTCTGGCAACTGGAATTCCATATACCGACATAGTAGAAGACAGCGGCATCTCTTTTTCTTCCAAACGTGTGATTGCTGTCGAGATTTTAGTAAAATCGGACTTAATACACATTGTTTTACTCTGGAGTCTCTTCTTACTGTTGTAAGAGGTCCGAGCAGATGTAATTTTATGCAAGAGGTCCGAGCAGATGTAATACAGATGTAATTTTATGTAAGAGGTCCGAGCAGATGTAATATCGATGTATTGCTCATGCGCTGCCTGCGATATGCAAGGTATAAGAGAATCGCTGACCAGAGAGCATTGTTGACTCAGTAGGAACTGTGTAGCTGTAGCAGTAAGTTGCTGCTAGTCTGTGTCTGGTCTGGAGTCTGCTCTGGTCTGGTGTATCGTGTTGGCTGGCCCGGTCGGGGTGCAGCGATGCCGGAGCCTGCGTATTATTGTATAAGGTAAAAAGCAGCCTCGCGCATATCTAGTAATGTATCTGAACTCCCATGTAAATCTTTTAAAAAGTCCTAATAATAATCTTTGCCATATAAAGTAATTTTCTTACAAGCATTCATTTCAATTTAAAGAATTTACTAATTTCTCCAATCCATGATTATTCCGATTGTTGCAAAAGAAAAATCAGTTGCATCTTTTCATAAATGACAAATCTATCGGCCAGCTTTGCACAGAGCTGGGCCGGAAAAATTTTATTGTAAGAGCAGATAGTTGGCGACTTTATTGAGGTAAGAATTTTTGCTTTTGTATTCAGAATGATCTTACAGGGCCATGACGCAGCACTGCTTTCGTCCAAAATTTACCAGGTTACTGAATTTATTTTTTATTACGAAGTTTAGGAATTTTTCTGTTTCGAGCTTACATTAAATGAGAAAAGAATTTTGTGGGTACAATAAATGGGAAACAAATTTTGCGTGGAGGTTAAATGTGAATGAATTTCTGTAGGGAGGTTATAAATGGGAACCAATTTTGTTCTGAGGTTACACTAAAATTAGAATCATATTCTTATTCATTATTATTATTTATATAATTTTTTGTGGGGAGGTTACACTGTAAGCAATACCCGCAGCAAGGATACTTGTAGCTTCATTTTTGTTTATCACGTCGACAAGCTTTCTAATGTTATATAAAGCTCACTGTACTACAGAGTTGCTTCATTCGACATTCCAAATATCGTGATGATTGACGCCAGGGATAAACGTATATGTGGCACTGTATTAGTAAATAATTTAATCTTGCTGGTATCTTAACAAACACTTTTTTCACGGAGGAAGTAAAGGCATTCTCTTCCTGCAAATTCGCTAGTATTTTCTATGGCAACCGGTAAAAGGCATGTGCCTTAGGATAAAATACCTGCAAAGCTTTAACAGACTTCACCGTGAATTCTGCCGCGTCTGTAACTATCACTAAGAGTTTTCCTCCTTTTTTTAGTTTGCCAGGAAACACGTAAAGCATTACGAACAACCCTTCCAGTCGTTGAATGGTTTGTGTCTTCCGGTACCTTGGACAGAATGAGATGACTTGTTCTTGATGAATATTCTGTCATTTTTCCCACTGCGACATTTGTCAATAAGTCATCCACATGAGTCTTGTGTTTCATCTACAGATAACGACAAGTTTGTGAATCGCCGATAATGTCTCTCTATTTCTTGTGCTACCTGAAAACAATTATTTTACAGAAAATTAGTGAAGACCAGGACTGTAATGTTAGGTTTCACCTTTGTGGAATACAAGTTAAAAGAGTTTATTAAAAAATTGTTTCCTAACCATGAAACAAACTAAATCAAACTCTGGGGCCTCGTGCAATTTTAGGTTTCCATTTTAAAATATTTTTATAATATATTTAAAACTTATAAATAAATGACAAGTTTTTATGTATCTCAAAATATAGGAGCTGGGGTGAGGGACGTTTGTCCGCACACAAACTAATTTCTCTGCATACATTTTTGAGTCTTATCTTGTGATAAACTTTGACAAGGTAGTTTTTCCTTATTGTTGATTCATCAGGAACTCATTTTTCCGAAAGTTTCTACAGGAACGTTCGAAATTCAATAATATATAACTTATTCAAAGGGATGCTGTCTGAAACAAATGTTCTGCAGATATCTTTCATAAAAATTATTATTGCCATTATTTTCATTTTGATTAAAGAAAATGCTGCTGATAATGTTGTTTGGATCTTTGGGAAATATTTATCAACAGCATTTCTACGAACAACTATTTGTAAATGTTGTGTAATCTGTAATTTTTTGCTGCACTGCACCCATAACAATGGTTTAAAAGTAATGTGAGATTCTTTTAGTAAAACAAAAATAGTAATCACTAACTCGGAAGTCGCATCGAAATTTAAACCATTGTGAATATGAAAAAAATGGTACAGTACTGTAATTCTGTCTGTTGTTCGAGTAGGATTTCCATCAATCCACTGTCGAGGCAAATAAGCTTTACTGGTATTCTCCTTCGTAATAGTAATATTCTGACTATTCCTGTTTGCAATTCAAAAATTACGAGTAACAGCAAACTAGTTACAAAGTTCAAAGCGAACTGAAAATGTCAGTTTTTAATTTTTGGTAATGTTATCGTTGCGGCAGACGGCTTCTTCTGTAACGCAAACCGTATCGTCTTTTATTGTGCGACGGCTGCGCTTAACTTCAAATATTATTGAACGCTATTTGGTTAATGTTACTGATGGCTATGTTCTTATTTTTCAGCGCCTTTTCATTGATTTAAAAAGATGATAGATAACAGTCTTTCTACATAAAAGGGAAACGAAAAAGTACAATGTATGCGTAAGTCTACACAAAGTAGTTAAACATGCACTAACTCCTTGTATACCTATTTATAGGCACTGTCACTCACATATACAAAGCTCTGAAATCTAGTCTTAACAAATATATACACTATGTTGTAACGTGCTCGGATCAACTATAGTAACTATTGGTACTCTTTACTACCGCTAGTCCGTATTTTTTATAATCTATGCATCGACCACCGTCTGTTTTTCGATGCACAAGCAGTAAAACTCATCGTCTACTTTTGGTATTTCCTTTCCCAATCTAAATCTATAGGCGTCACATGATTTAATTCGACTGAGTTCCATTATCCTTGTTTTACTTTTGCTGGTATTCATCTTATAACCATTTTTCAAGGCACTAGCCATTCCATTCAACTTCTCCTGCAAGTCCTTTAACGTCTCTGACAGTACAACTGCGTCATCTGCAGACCGCATAGGTCTTACTACTTCATCTACATCTACATCTACATCCATACTCCGCAAGCCACCTGACGGTGTGTGGCGGAGGGTACCCTGAGTACCTCTATCGGTTCTCCCTTCTATTCCAGTCTCGTATTGTTCTTGGAAAAAAGGATTGTCGGTATGCTTCTGTGTGGGCTCTAATCTCTCTGATTTTAACCTCATGGTCTCTTCGCGAGGTATACGTAGGAGGGAGCAATATACTGCTTGACTCTTCGGTGAAGGTATGTTCTCGAAACTTTAACAAAAGCCCGTACCGAGCTACTGAGCGTCTCCCCAGTAGAGTCTTCCACTGGAGTTTATCTAACATCTCCGTAACGCTTTCGCGATTACTAAATTATCCTGTAACGAAGCGCGCTGCTCTCCGCTGGAACTTCTCTATCTCTTCTATCAACCCTATCTGGTACGGATCCCACAGTGCTGAGCAGTATTCAAGCAGTGGGCGAACAAGCGTACTGTAACCTACTTCCTTTGTTTTCGGATTGCATTTCCTTAGGATTCTTCCAATGAATCTCAGTCTGGCATCTGCTTTACCCACGATCAACTTTATATCATTCCGTTTTAAATCACTCCTAATCCGTACTCCTAGATAATTTATGGAGTTAACTGCTTCCAGTTGCTGACCTGCTATTGTGTAGCTAAATTATAAGGGATCTATCTTTCTATGTATTCGCAGCACATTACACTTGTCTACATTGAGATTCAATTGCCATTCCCAGCACCATGCGTCAATTCGCTGCAGATCCTCCTGCATTTCAGTACAATTTTCCATTGTTACAACATCTCGATACACCACAGCATCATCTGCAAAAAGCCTCAGTGAACTTCCGATGTCATCCACAAGGTCATTTATGTATATTGTGAAAAGCAACGGTCCTATGACACCACCCTGCGGCACACCTGAAATCACTCTTACTTCGGAAGACTTCTCTCCATTGAGAATGACATGCAGCGTTCTGTTATCTAGGAACTCTTCAATCCAATCACACAATTGGTCTGAGAGTCCATTTGCTCTGACTTTGTTCATTAAACGACTGTGGGGAACTGTATC
This sequence comes from Schistocerca piceifrons, assembly GCF_021461385.2. Classification (NCBI taxonomy): domain Eukaryota; kingdom Metazoa; phylum Arthropoda; class Insecta; order Orthoptera; family Acrididae; genus Schistocerca; species Schistocerca piceifrons. The sequence goes on along the minus strand of NC_060141.1, from coordinate 598,722,244 downwards.
GAACTCCTTGCGGAAGTCAAGAAACACGGCATCTACCTGTGAACCCGTGTCTAGGGTCATCTGAGTCTCGTGGACGAATAGCGCGAGCTGGGTTTCACACGACCGTCTTTTTCGAAACCAATGCTGATTCCTACAGAGTAGATTTCTAGTCTCCAGAAAAGTCATTATACTCGACCATAATACGTGTTCCAAAATTCTACAACTGATCAACTTTAGAGATATAGGTCTATTGTTGTGCACATCTGTTCGACGTCCCTTCTTGAAAACGGGGATGACCTGCGCCCTTTTCCAATCCTTTGGAACGCTACGCTCTTATAGAGACCTACGGTACACCGCTGCAAGAAGGGGGGCAAGTTCCTTCGCGTACTCTGTGTAAAATCGAACTGGTATCCCATCAGGTCCAGCAGCCATTCCTCTTTTGAGCGATTTTAATTGTTTCTCTATCCCTCTGTCATCTATTTCGATATCTACCATTCTGTCATCTGTACGACAATCTAGAGAAGGAACTACAGTGCGGTCTTCCTCTGTGAAACAGCTTTGGAGAAAGACATTTAGTATTTCGGCCTTTAGTGTGTCATCCTCTGTTTCAGTACCATTCTGGTCACAGAGTGTCTGGACATTTTGTTTTGATCCACCTACTGCTTTGACATAAGACCAAAATTTCTTAGGATTTTCTGCCAAGTCAGTACATAGAACTTTACTTTCGAATTCATTGAAGGCCTCTCGCATAGCCCTCCTCACACTACATTTCGCTTCGCGTAATTTTTGTTTGTCTGCAAGGCTTTGGCTATGTTTATGTTTGCTGTGAAGTTCCCTTTGCTTCCGCAGCAGTTTCCTAACTCGGTGGTTGTACCACGGTGGCTCTTTTCCATCTCCCACAATCTTGCTTGGCACATACTCATCTAACGCATATTGTACGATGGTTTTGAACTTTGTCCACTGATCCTCAACACTATCTGTACTTGAGACAAAACTTTTGTGTTGAGCCGTCAGGTACTCTGTAATCTGCTTTTTGTCACTTTTGCTACACAGAAAAATCTTCCTACCTTTTTGAATATTTCTATTTACGGCTGAAATCATCGATGCCGTAACCGCTTTATGATCGCTGATTCCCTGTTCTTCATTAATTGTATCAAATAGTTCGGGTCTGTTTGTCACCAGAAGGTCTAATATGTTATCGTCACGAGTCGGTTCTCTGTTTAACTGCTCAAGGTAGTTTTCAGATAAAGCACTTAAAAAAATTCCACTGGATTCTTTGTCCCTGCCACCCGTTATGAACGTTTGAGTCTCCCAGTCTATATCAGGCAAATTAAAATCTCCACCCAGAACTATAACATGGTGGGGAAATATACTCGAAATATTTTCCAAATTATCTTTCAGGTGCTCAGCCACAACAGCTGCTGAGCCAGGGGGCCTATAGAGACATCCAATTACCATGTCTGAGCCTGTTTTAACCGAGACCTTCACCCAAATCATTTCACATTTCGGATCTCCGTCAATTTCCTTCGATACTATTGCACTTCTTATCGCTATAAACACGCCTCCCCCTTCACTGTCCAGCCTGTCTCTGCGGTATACATTCCAATCTGAGTTTAGGATTTCATTACTGTTTACGTCTGGTTTCAGCCAACTTTCTGTCCCTAGTACTATATGGGCGTTGTGACCGTTTATTAATGAGAGCAGTTCTGGGACCTTTCTATAGACGCTCCTGCAGTTTACTATTAGCACATTAATATAGTTATTCCCTGTTGCATTTTGCCTACTCCTCTCTTGCCGCGTCTCAGTAGCCGTCTTGTCGGGCCTAGGGAGTGAAATCTCTAACCTAAAAAACCCCCATGTGCACTCCACACGTACTCCGCTACCCTTGTAGCCGCTTCCGGCGTGTAGTGCACGCCTGACCTATTCAGGAGGACCCTACATTTCTCCACCCGATAGCGGAGGTCGAGAAATTTGCACCCCAGATCTCCGCAGAATCGTCTGAGCCTCTGGTTTAAGCCTTCCACTCGGCTCCAAACCAGAGGACCGCGATCGGTTATGGGAACGATACTACGAATAGTTAGCTCTTCCACCCCGCGAGCGAGGCTTTCCGCCTGTACGAACCGAGGATGACCTCTGAACCCAGACGGCAGGAGTCATTGGTGCCGACATGAGCAACAATTTGCAGTCGGGTGCACCCAGTGCTCTCTATCGCCGCCGGCAGGGCCTCCTCCACATCTCGGATGAGACCCCCCGGCAAACAAACACTGGCCTTCTTCCCCGACCTTTCCGCAATTTCCCTAAGGGGCTTTATCACCCGCCTAACGTTGGAGCTCCCAATAACTAATAAACCCCTCCCCCCGTGTGCCTGCTCGGACCTTGCTGAAGGAGCAGCCACATGTCCACTCACAGGCAGAGCGGGCGATGCCACACGGCCAGCCTCCACATTTACCCTCCGCCTCGTGTGCCGCGAATGCCGCTGAACCAGCCACTCCCCTTGGGGAGAGCGTGGCCCAACCGCGCCCGGTACCTGCGAAGATGTCTCGACAGCAGGGACAGTGGGTGAAGCATGTAACACCTGGGGCGTACCATGCGACGCACCAGACTCCCTACTGCCGCTACGCTCCGAGGCAGCAGCCTGAAGACGGCTGGCCGCGGCCATCAACACGCTCAGCTGTTCGCGAACAGTGGCCAGCTCCTCCTGCGTCCGTTCACAGCAGTCACACATCCTATCCATCCTAAGGAATCAATTTACTGTAGAGAGTTAATCAACTTTTAACTAGACTGCTAATTCACTAAAGGCGGCTGATTGTTGACTAAACTGTGATTACTAGCCACTTCTTGTAGAAAACAATGAAAATAGCACTACCTGTCTCTGGACTGTATTCAAAACAAACACTAGCACTACTGGCACTGAGGCCGACTAAAGGGACTCTCTCTGACTGTATTCAAAACAAACACGAAATCTATGGAACACTATTACTAGCACTCGACAATTAAAGCTTCCTAAAAGCAAAAACACACGGAAGAAGAAGTGACAAGTAAGAAAAATACAGTTAACACTTAAATTAAGATAGCTCGCGGCACAGCAGACGCGAAGCAGGCGGCAGTTACGACGACACTGACACTAGTGGCACTATGGCTGACTAAAGGGACTTCTACCGCATCTTTAACGCGATTTCCTAATAAATTTCTCTGCGGTTTCCTTTACCGCTTGATCAATGTAAAGATTGAATAACATGAAATTTTTATGTTACTTATTTATTTTCGTTTTTTGCTACTAGTCTCAAGGCCTCAGCCACATTATCAAGCAGCCGGAACAAGTAGTGGTAGCATCGCTCATATGTACCAGACCTCATTAGCAGTTCTATGGCGTTTCATTTAATACTGTACAACAGACTTAGACGACTGACCGTTCTGTTTCCTGGTGCTTCCCCTTCTGAAGTTGTATCGTGCAGTGGCTTCATTGCATTCAGATGCTTTATTCTTGCGAAAATTATGGTTTGCTGCTGAAGTTCTTATACTTAATTTCAGTTTTGAAGGTTTATCATCACTGTCTCCTTCTTTCATTATCCACTGGCTCATTTATAATTACTTTTTCGTCTGGAGATTTTTCTTCGTTAATAGTGACAAACTCTCTTCTGTTTGCTAGGAACTCTTCAGCCCAATCACATATCTCGTCCAATATTCCGTACGGTCGTATTTTGTTCATTAGGCAGCAGTGTGGATTCGTATCGAACGCCCCATATATTAGGGAACATAGCATCAACATGGGTAGCTATTGTTTATTGTTCTCTAGAAAGGTAACTCATTGATGACGTCCACGTGTACAGTACGTTTCTTGCAGAGAATGACCTGGAGTAATGAACGGTCTGCGTTACTAGCTTCAAGTGGGAGGAAATGTTGTACCCGACTGCCTAGCACATATACTTACTGAGAGAATTAAAACAGGAGGTCAGAGCTACCGTACGCTCTTTCGGGATAGAAATAATTCTAATTGACATCAACTCTACAAATGTACTTCTTCTGTCGTTTTCCTGCAACGATCAAGACCAATGCAGAATGGTTCCTTTCCTCTATTATCCTTGTCCTGTCTAAGCTTGTTCTCCATCCTCAAATATCACGACGTTGAGCAGACTTTAAACATCAATCGTCCATTTATTAACTGTTCTGTACAGAGTTTTGTAAATTTCTGCTATTCTGCGCAGTTGAGTTCTGGAACTTAAACAGCGTTCTAATTCTAGTATTATCGTACGTTCCACAAAATTAATTTTTTTTAAGGGTAACTCAGTTTGAATTTACAATTTCCATATTTACTTTGGAATAAGCCGCATAATTTACCGATACACGAATCTCCACGTTGTATTCTTTGCTTTCGTTGACTATGCTCCTTATCTCGAACAATCTACCATTCAGTTCCTCTCTGTGGCCCTACGTACTTCAGCGTCAGCATTAATTTGCCAAAGAGACAAACTCGAAATGACGATATTTATCGTCAGGATCAAACAACATTATGCTCTTCGCCTACAGTCATCTTTTAGCACGATCTGTAGAAGGTCTTAATCTTTTCTTTGGTTGTCTCGTAGTATTCATCTATTTATTTCCGTCACCAGTCACAATTTCCAGAACGCGACAACTGCAATAGCCTCGTTATTTGCCTGGATCAAGTCCATTGTCGTGCAAGATTGTTCGCGTTGAAAGCACACGAGCAAGTGACCCGGATTTTTTGTTGTTCCGCACACGGAGGACACGTCTCCATCCGTTGGAAAGATGCCCCGCTCTTGCAACGGGAGACCCCCACCTTAGTACGACTGAGTGATCTCCAAACAAGATAAGACAGATCGCTTCCTGGATGTAGCTCTTCCTTTCCAGGGATATCCGTTGGCAGCATACTTTTCCATCTGCTGATGTGGTTAGATTCCAGAGTTTCCAATGGTGGTTGAGTCCTACCGATGAAGCTCTTCCTAGGTTTGAATCGACAGACTACATCTTGGTGATGATGCTGTGGATAACGGTGATTGTTTACCTGTCATTCCATCTCCGCCTCGAAAGTAACAGAGCAGTTCTGGTGCCCGTTCTTGAGCAGGCATGCGAATGACGTGACTTTTCCGCACCAGTCGTTTGATTATCACATCCGGCTTGCAATGTCTTGGCTCTAGTCATATCATGCAAATGCAATTTTTTTGCATCCCCCTATCTATGTCCAGGGTCAGCATCTGGTGCTGTACTGAAAATTTTTCACACGGGAATAAGTAGAATGTGGAAGTCTAGTATCCAGCACTCCACGTCTCATACCCGTACAGTGTCCTGGTGTGGACCAGTGTCCTGTACTTCTGGATTATGAGCTTTCTCGTCAGCATGAGTTACGTCTTTTTCTAAAACTCAAATAGTAACGAACCCTGGCTTGGTTAACAACATTGCGAGAAATAATAGGTGCTTTGTGATACCTGAAACGTAAATATGAAGACATTGGAGAAGAAACAACGAGAGGTATTAAAAAAGTAGTGCTATAAATGAATTAAATCGAGTCGACCGCTCAAGCTCAAAATGAAATGTTACAGGAAGGAAAAAGGAGGAGAAAGTGTTTTGAAAATTTATCAGACGGTGGCGCAGGTGGTTAGTGCATGTGGTGCTCGTTACAGAAGGAGTTATTTTCGAACTCAAAGAGACATTTAAGGAGAGAAAGTTTAGGAATGGATAAAAATGTATAGTATAGGAAATAGGCAGAGGAACAAAAATGAGTAGAACACCGGAGGGAATTGACGATATTGTAAATGCTATTATGAATCCAACGCTTGTCTGTGGACGGAAATAGCAGCTCTTGGTTGTAAATCATTAAGTTCTTCAGATACACGGTCCAGTCACATTAATGTGACCACCACCAATGTTCGACGTCGATATACAATTACCATTCACATACGGCAGGTGGCAACAGTAGCAGTGGATGATGTATAAAGCATGTCTTGAAGACACGGAAAACTGTACAGCCGTTGTCGTAATGCGGAACCGGAGCGATTTACCTGACGTCCAAAGGGGCATGATCATTGGCTTTCGGACCAAGGGTGGAACCATTTCCGAAACAGTCGTAAGCTGTTCGCGTGCCACCATGGTTAAAGTATCCGTGCATGGCAAGACGACTCTATCCAAAGCCTTCCTCGACGCATCTGTGTATCCGTGCATGGCAAGACGACGCTATCCAAAGCCATCCTCGACGCATCTGTGATGCACCACCGGCCATACACAACAGAGGAGAACGACAGTTTCGGAGATGTGTACGTGCGAGTAGACATGCGACTGTTGAGCAGCCGACCGCCAAGATGAACCAGGGACCACCAGCAGTGTCTCCTTAACTACCGTTCAGGAAGGGCGCTGCATACGGGCCTCTACATCAGACGTCTGGTTCACGCATCGATGCTGGCCGCTGTTCATCGGCGCCGAAGGCTGAAATTTTCACACCAATACTCCAACTCGACTTCAGCTGAGTGGCGACAGGCGACCTTTTCAGCTGAGTCACGTCTTATGCTCCATCGGACAGATGGCCGTTGGTGTATACGGCCCTGTAACGAATATCGGAAGGGTCCATGCCGGAGAAGGAAGCATTATAGTCTGGGGAATGTTTTCATGGTATTCCCTGGGTTGTCTCGTCATTCTGGAAGGCACATTGGATCAACACAGGTATGCATCTGTCCTTTGGCACCATGGCCACCCCTTCATGCAGTTTGGTTTTTCTTCGGTACGATGGCATCTACCAGCAGTACAATGCTACGTTTAACACAGCTCACAGTGTAAGTGCGCCGTTCGAAGAGCACGAGGATGAGTCCTTCTTGCTGGCCTGGCCAGCAGACTCCCCGAAATTAAACGTTGTCGACAATGTGCGGGACCGCCTTGGTCGGGCTTTTCGCGCCATGGATCCTCCGACCAAGAAACCTGGCTGGCAGCGGCCTTGAAGTCGGTATGGCTCCACATTCACGTCGGTTGCTTGCAGAACCTCACTGACTATTTGCACTCCCGCGCTGGGAAAGGTTTTCAGGATTTTGACAGATGGTGGCATTGATGTGACCGGAAGGTGTATTGAAAAGCTGCAGGGCACCAGCAAATAACTGAGGACGTAGGTCACAAGGGTAATGTTCATAATTACGACTGCGATAAGAATCCAACATATGCTCCGGAACACAAATGCGCTTCAAAAATTGTTGCTAATTATAGGAAACTGAATATTTGCTAAGCAAGTAAACAATGGTAAGTGGTGTCCCTTACAATAGTTTACGTGAATTTAAATGACAAGGTGATGGTAGAAATGATAGTGGCCACCCTTCACGTTGTTCACATGCTTCGGTAAGATACTTGCTAAAACTAATATAACATTGTGCTCAATCAATGAATAATTTTTGAGGTTGTACTTTATTCTTGCAAAAATTGTCAATGCAAATCATAATATCAAAAACGGAAACAATTCGGATGATTCAGATTTGTATTTTTGAGAGGTTTCGCAGTAATTTTTCATTAATTCGCCCAGCATATTATGGTAAATCAATGCTAACCCATGTTAAGAGCACTCAGTTTGTAAGTAAACTATTTTAAGTAGCTATTGACAATTTTTTAGAATAAAAGTTTGGGTAGAATTTACCATTTTAAAAGTGTGTTGCTACTGTAAAAATATTTGAAAACAGTGGCTAACCGATCAAATAAACCGCATTACATGTGCTTTAGTTATCTTATTTATGGGAATTTATTGAAATTTTACTGTGCTATTTGGCAAAACAACCACACGGTCTCCTACGACTGTTTACAGTCGAAGTTCAAGTGTTTCAAATGGCTCTGAGCACTATGGGATTCAACTTCTGAGATCATCAGTCCCATAGAACTTAGAACTACTTAAACGTAACTAGCCTAAAGACATTACACGCATCCATGCCCGAGGCACAGTCGAAGTCTTCACATGCTGATTATGCTCGGAGATTTCCAGTTGCATAGCAATCTTGAAATACCGTGACGATTTGACGTGTGACACTCACCTTCTCCTCAAAAAGATGGTTGCCTTTGCGAGGCAGTACATTTCGTTAGAGTAAATCTTACTTTGGCGTGTGCCTTTGTTACAATGAGTTTCGTACTCTTAAAAACTTCACGGTCGTCACTATCTCCAGTTACTGATACCGTGCAATCATAATGCAATAGATGTTTCTCCCTGTTTATACTTATTTATGTTGGAGCTCCATTTACTGGATTTTTTTCTCCATTACTTTTCGAACATTGCGGCATTCCTATACACAATAGCATCATTCGCTAAAAGTCTCAGGAGCTTCCGATGTTAACCATCAAGGACCTACATCTTTTAGCTCTTCATTGCTGTGTGTGTGTGTGTGTGTGTGTGTGTGTGTGTGTGTGTGTGTGTATGTGTGTGTATATGTATGTGTGTGTGTGTGTGTGTGAATGGAAGACAGCGGCAGGTGGAATGGAAGAGAGGAAGAGGAAGAACGGATAGGGCAGATGACGTTCTAGAAAAATTATACTTTCAAACAAGTATTTTTCATCAGTTAAATGGCAAAATTTGATTTGCCGTCAAGGATCCGATTTACTATAAAATATTCGATTTTCACACTGACATTTGTATGGAGAAATATATTGGCAATCTAAAGTAAGGTGCAACTTCAACTGTGACGCATTTTAATAAAAATCTCAGCTACATCTAAAGTGTGGTAACGTAAATAGAACTGTAGAAATTACGTAAGTAGTTAGCATCATGACATTATTACGGATACATTCGATGAATCCACCCATGAAAAACTTCACTGTCTGTAAGAGGCGGCTTATGAAAATCGGCAAAGCCTGAAACTATTCAGCCAATAAATAATTAGCAGCTTTGGCGCAAACAATTAAAGATATTTTTCTTCGGAATAACGGTCGGTACTACAGTTGTGTGTCCTACGCTGCTAATGTTAAAAGCTATACGTCTGAGTGAGAGAAAAGCAATTTCGACATAACAACAGCACTGGACTGCTTTTGAATCGGAATATTTGTGACTGCGAATTTTCTCTCTCTCTGTTTACCATAAAAAGAGATTTCACTGCCCTCCTTGGAAATCAACGTGTAAAAATTAAAACTTGTCGCTTTCTACTCATGAATTTATCGATGACACTCAATACACGAATATGTGGAATTCACTTTTATGCGTAGTAACTCGAAATCCACTTCCTGTGGCGGTACACTCAGGCGCTTCGGTATGTGGGTGTGTTTGCTGAAGGAAGATTACGTCTGTTGATACAGGCCTAATGTGTACAAGATACGAGGAAATGACTGACGCGTTACTTCCTTGCGTGGCTGACTAGCTGATACATTCTCAATGTTTGTCAACTCGTAAGCTGTGGAGATTAACCAGCGAGATTAACGGAACATTACCCTCAGCAGGAAAGGATTCCTATGCTCACGTTAATTGTGTAATCTTCCTCAACACATTAGTTTGTAACCTTTATTCATTATCAGTCTGCAGCTCGTGGTCTTGCGGTAGCGTTCTCGCTTCCAAAGCATGGGGTCCCGGGTTCAGTTTCCGGCGGGGTCAGGGATTTTCATCAGCCCCGAGATGACTGGGTGTTGTTGTGTCATCATCATCATTCATCCCCATTACGGTCGGAGGAAGGCAACGGCAAACCATCACCATTAGTACCTTGCACAGTTCGGCGGCGCGGGTCGCCTTCATCGTTCCCCTGTGCTCTGTCCAAAAGCATGGATCGTCAAGTCCATTCATTATCAGATACTCAAAAAATGCAAATACAATTATCTACATTTACAATAATTTAGGCTAAAATTTGCATAACATAATCCGAAAATTGTATTATAAAATTAAGAGTATACGGCGATTTTCTTCTTGTTTCACACTGCCACATTTGCTGATCAACAGAGGCCTGCATAAGTTTCTGTCAGACATATAGAATGAATGACTACTAGTATCTATTGCATGTAACAACTCAGACTACTCTCATAACAAGTACTCTATTATTCCATTCGTACGTATGAAATTGATTTCATGGTAGGGGTATTTGGGCGTTCAAAGTTCGAGTCTTACTGTCGCAGGTTACATATTTTATTTGAATCAGTGCCGTCAGCATAAGAGTGCAAAGGGAATCGTGCAGATGGAAGAAATACATTGTGGGCCTCTACCAAGTTAGGGGGGAGGGTCTTTACTGAATTTTGACAGAGCTTTGGAAGACTCGCTATCCAGTAACGCAGAAGCGATAGGCAAAATTTCTTCAAAATAACGTAACTATCCGGAGGAGGTGTCAGCGAAACAATTGTTCATGTTAGTGTCAGAAACTGAGAGACTCTATGCGTATCGTAAGACTTTCAGAAGAACATCACCCCCACAGTTCCGAAAATATCGAGGTCAGAGAAATGTGAGAACTTCATACATTCCTACATGGTGATCATAATAATATACATAAGAATTAGAAGTAAAATTGGTGATTTGTTAGTTGGCGATCAGCTTGTCTTTAGGAAAGATAAAACCACCACAAAGGCAGTCCGTAAGTTACGCTCGTGGAGATACTTTCGTAAGATTCATCGAACTACAACAAGCGTCAGGCACTTAAAAGTAGTGCGGGATGTCTGAAATCTCACATGAATAGATGTACGCTATAGGGCAACTCAGATAATAAATTTATAGGGGAACCAAACCGAAAAATAAATACAGAAGAACCCGACAGAAGTTGTTGTTGTTGTGGTCTTCAGTCCTGAGACTGGTTTGATGCAGCTCTCCATGCTACTCTAACCTGTGCAAGCTTCTTCATCTCCCAGTACCTACTGCAACCTACATCCTTCTGAATCTGCTTAGTGTATTCATCTCTTGGTCTCCCTCTACGATTTTTACCCTCCACGGTGCCCTCCAATGCTAAATTTGTGATCCCTTGATGCCTCAAAACATGTCCTACCAACCGATCCCTTCTTCTAGTCAAGTTGTGCCACAAACCACAAATCACCCGATTTAATTTGACTACATTCCATTATCCTCGTTTTGCTTTTGTTGATGTTCATCTTATATCCTCCTTTCAAGACACTGTCCATTCCGTTCAACTGCTCTTCCAAGTCCTTTGCTGTCTCTGACAGAATTACAATGTCATCGGCGAACCTCAAAGTTTTTACTTCTTCTCCATGAATTTTAATACCTACTCCGAATTTTTCTTTTGTTTCCTTTACTGCTTGCTCAATATACGGATTGAATAACATCGGGGAGAGGCTACAACCCTGTCTCACTCCTTTCCCAACCACTGCTTCCCTTTCATGCCCCTCGACTCTTATAACTGCCATCTGGTTTCTGTACAAATTGTAAATAGCCTTTCGCTCCCTGTATTTTACCCCTGCCACCTTCAGAATTTGAAAGAGAGTATTCCAGTTAACATTGTCAAAAGCTTTCTCTAAGTCTACAAATGCTAGAAACGTAGGTTTGCCTTTTCTTAATCTTTCTTCTAAGATAAGTCGTAAGGTTAGTATTGCCTCACGTGTTCCAACATTTACACGGAATCCTAACTGATCTTCCCCGAGGTCCGCTTCTACCAGTTTTTCCATTCGTCTGTAAAGAATTCGCGTTAGTATTTTGCAGCTGTGACTTATTAAACTGATAGTTCGGTAATTTTCACATCAGTCAACACCTGCTTTCTTTGGGATTGGAATTATTATATTCTTCTTGAAGACTGAGGGTATTTCGCCTGTCTCATACATCGTGCTCACCAGATGGTAGAGTTTAGTCATGACTGGCTGTCCCGAGGCCATCAGTAGTTCTAATGGAATGTTGTCTACTCCCGGGGCCTTGTTTCGACTCAGGTCTTTCAGTGCTCTGTCGAACTCTTCACGCAGTATCTAATCTCCCATTTCGTCTTCATCTACATCCTCTTCCATTTCCATAATATTGTCCTCAAGTACATCGCCCAGGCAGAAGTATACGGATGGAAAATGACTCAAAGCCTGTTTAAATTGTGCATCGAAGAAGTAATGAAGAAAATGAAAGAACGTTTCAGAACTGAAATGGAGTTTGGGGGTCAAAGAAAAGCAGTAACCAGATTCGCTGGTCACATCGCCGTTCTCATTGTAAGTTGAGAAGAATTACCGGGCCTGCTGAATTGAATGTACAGTCTACTGGGCAAAGAATTTAGATTGAGAGAGCGTCAAGGAAAAATGGATAGCGAAAAACTTAGAACTAAGTTTACGAAGTACACAGCAGACGAAGGAATAGAATCCTACAATGTTGACAGCAAATTGAGGCATAACGGACAGTGTGAGGAGGATGCAAGAAGCGGAGCAGCACATGCAAGGACAGCATTCCTTCCTGTTGTCTCGTTGTCGTACCTTTCTATCGAACATAGGCCTCAAATTAAGAAATCAGTTTCGTCGAATGTACTTCTGAATAACATATGGATGGAAGTGAATAATAGAGTGTGGGAAAATCGAAAAGAACAGTTTCTAAGCGTTGGAGATGTCTACAGAAGACTGCTAAAAAGTAAGTGGGGTAGCAAGATAAGAATTACCGCAGAATAGCTCGTGGTATCACCAAATATCACCAGACATTTGAAATGAGACTACTGTCTGATTCATTTAAAAACGTACTTTCATTAACTGCTGAATGAGAGCTTTTTGATAAAGGTTGTTCAGTACTGACAAAAAACTAATGAAACTTAGTTCTTGTTTTGTGAATTTAAAATATTTTGTCTTTGTTTTAAATTGTGAGTACAGCTTGTACATAGTCCTTCTAGTTTCATATTTGTCACATTCGTCCATTTCATTTCCTCTGTTGTTCAGCTTGCTATTTCCAATTTTTGTTAGTTGTGCACTTCTACGAATGCCCTCACTGTTACTGGATTATTTGAGGTACATATTTGCCTTCGTGATATATTATCCGATTATTAGTTATACTGAGTCAACAAAAAGATTCTTTAAGCAACGAGGAGTAACGCTGATAGAACCTACATGTTGTTTTAAAGAAACCGATCACACATCAAACCTGACAGGATGTGGCACCTACTCAGGCTAAGTGCCACTTTGATTCTCTTTATGCTCCGTTTGTTCCCAATAATCACTTCTTTACTATGTGGTACATGTTATACAATAGTTTCATTTCTGTTAGCAGCTTCTGTAATATTTCCATTAACATTTAATCTCTGTTTTTTTCTTATCAACGGCCATGTGTATTACAAAAATTTGCTTAACTTGAGATTTGGAGTAATTATAACGCTTCATCATCAAAGCAGTCGATCCAGTTTAGTATTTTCTCATGTTTAAGTGTAGATTCTTTTTTCTGGAGGCTTAAACCTGTTTCTTAATTTCACACTACTGATGTTCACTCATAATTAAACTGTTTTCACTCTGTGGAATCGTCTAAATAAGTCTAAGGTATGACACTTCCTGGCAGATTAAAACTGTGTGCCGGACCGAGACTCGAACTCGGGACTTTTGCCTTTCGCGGGCAAGTGCTCTACCAACTGAGCTACCCAAGCACGACTCACGCCCCGTCCTCACAGCTTTACTTCTGCCAGTACCTCATCTTCTACCTTCCAAACTTTACAGAAGCTCCCTGCGAACCTGCAGAACTAGCACTCCTGAAAGAAAGGATATTGCGGTATGTCTACCTTATATGTAGTCTCATGAGCCATGTTGCTGGGAGCTATGGCTTCTTATACAGCTTGCAGGCAATTGGACTTTAATGAGAAGTAATTGAAATTTTACCTGTTGTCTCGCTGTTGCTTCTTAGCAGGAAACATTCGGTCACAATCCAGCACAGCTGAGCTGTTAGGACAGAGGAATTCATTTATATCGAGATCAATCTATTTTTAACTTCTTCTTTCGTTAATTCTTGGTAAATCCGTTCCATACTTAACCTTAAATTAGTATGTTTAATTAATAATTGATACTTTTGTATAATCACGTTAATTATTTCAAGGATTTTAATTGCTTTTTCACAACATAAATATATTCCTTACCATTAGAAAACGCATTCGTCTACTAACGTGAACGAAACACCAGACCTGTATGCTTCAAATTTTAAGCGCATGAAAGTGAAAACTTTTCGTTGTCATATTTTAATGTTCCAAGACGGTATTACGTTCACTGTTTGGATTTCATTTCACAAGTTTTACTGCATGTCCGAAGATAGCAATTGTTGGTCCAAAGTTTTGAGATCATTGGCGGAAATTAAAACAAATTCATTTTAGAAATATAGTGGCCTGTAGCAATCATCGTTTGCTCACAAATCAAAGTAGAACATAGTATAGCAAAGTTGCAAAATATTAATGACGCAGCTTAAGGATCTCCATTAACGCCTTCGCGTTAATAAACTAAAATATTCGCTGTCTGGGGACGTTACACTAGTTTTATTTCGCATCTCTCCAATGTGTAAAATTTAGAGATTGTGATATGGCTGAGGAGCAACACTCTCTGCGGAAAATCCTTGAAATTAAATCGATCATTTTTGTCCAGTTTTTAATTCCATTCGCTTCTTTCCAGTTCTATGTTGTTACACTTTTGTCTTTAAAAAAACTAAAGATTTTGGTTGTATATTGCTCTGGTACAGCTTGTAACCTCCCCACAAAAATTTAAAAAGACAGAAATATTATATTATGAGTGCTAATGGACATTGCGCTAAGTGTAACCTCTCCACCGAAATTTTAAAGACAGAAATAATAAATGAATGGGAGCCAAGCGTAACCTCCCTGCAATGAAATGTACTGACAAAGGCAATAAAAATGTGAAATTCGCAATCTGACTCTGGTGTAAGCTCCCACAAAAATAATGAAAGTCAATTCAGCGCTAATGAAACTTCAGTGACAATGAAAATTCAATTAAACCGAAATATCGGTCTTTGGCCCTGTGTAAAACAATCAGAATTAAAGTCTTACCTCATTGTAACTGCTAGTCAAATTTCTGCTCTTATTCTTGTGCACGGCTTGGAGGAACTGCATTGCAAATAATAATATTCCTTTTTTTTATTTGAAAATTAACTGAACTTTTTTTAAGGGAAGTGGAACGAAATCGTTAGTTCAATTAAATAAAATTTTTTTGTAAAATTGCTTTTGAAATCAAAATTATTATTGGGGCACTTGTTGGAAATTAATTACAATAAATAAACTTTACATTATCTGATGATTACCTTAATTAACAATATACCTCATTCAGCATCTTGACCAGTGTTGCCGACAGACTACATCACACAACCGCACTGGGCTGCTACTACTGACCGACTGCTCTGCATGACGACCACCAGCGCACTGCTGGACGCAACTGAACAGAGCTACTGCTCGCAACGACTACTGACAGAGTACTGCTCTGCATAACGACAACTAGCGAACTGCTCGTAACACTCGCGCGGTCAAGCGCATACTAACTACGATTATAGGCTCTCTGGTCAAAGATTTTAACGTGCCTCACCATCGCTGCTACGTTACATACGTGTTTCATAACCCCCCACTGGGGGGGCAAAAATTTGGCAGCGATGGTGAGTCATTTGGACTTGCCATCGCAAGAAATTTTTACAATTTACAGAATATTCAAATTTAGTACATAAATTCAATGTTGTGCACATGCACCGAGTACAAAATATATCAGACAAAGACAGGATGTGAGTACAAAACATAGTAGCAAATCAGAAAAATGTATATACAAATTATTTGACAGGAAACAAAGTGCACAGGCACTGAAAAAATTCTTTAGCATAAACAGAATGAATAAACAGAATGGCAAAAAAAAAATCATGTTAACAAGTGACATGAGTGCACATGCACTGCAGTTGAGAACATATCAGCAAATGATGAAATGTATATACAATTAGTAACAAATGACATAAGTGCATACGCACTGAAGTATTGAATATACAGAATGAGTACAAATCATATTGAAAAATGAGAAAAGTGCACAGGCACTGAAGTTCAGTAGAAAACATATTAACACCTAACATAAGTGCACATGCACTGTAGTTCAGAACATATCATCAAAATAAAAAATGTATATACAATATAAAAGACAAGAGTGTACATATACTGTACTTCAGAACAAATCGAAAAAAATGTCTTTAGCATTTTCGCAATAAATAAACATAATGGCAAAAAATCATATCGACAAGTGACATAAATGTACTCGCACTGGAGTTCAGCGAATCGAAAAAAAATGTATAACCCATGAACATAAATGATGTTAGCAAAAAAAATGATTTTCACTATGTGACAAGAATTAGGATAGGAAAGGGAAGGATTGCATCATGGTTGCAGCACTTTAGATTGCACACAGCTGTTCTGAAAGTCCATATCTTTCCACAGAAGTACAACACCAAGTGACACAATTTGAAGTTCTTTTCCCATCAGAATTTATCAGTGTAGTCAAGACACTGAACTGTCGTAGTAATGTTCCATGTTTTCATTTTGGCAGTAGATTAGGTACACCAAACAGTGGGACCATAATAACGTCTTCACCGCTCACGGTGGTGGACAGCATGTCGTGTCAACACCACGCTCTTACAAGGCACACCAACGTAGAATTAGTGCAAAACCAAATATAGTGCTCCATGATCACTAGGATAAACAGGACAAATGGACATTGCAGTAATTCAGGGTAGTTAGCTTATGAGGTGAAGGACATTAGTAGTTTGCGGCATTCATAGCCCAGTTATTGTACATTTCTGTACCATGTATGTAGTCTTACAGAAAAATGTTCATTGATTGTTTTACATAGAATCAGTAGCCTTCTTTTCCTAGTTACAAAGCATAATTAAGAATCATTAACCTTCTCCTAATTACAAAGCATTATTAAACAGTCGCATTCTTTTCCAGTTATAAAGTATGGCATAGTTAATTAATTATTTGTCATTCCAATATAGTATTATTCATTAGCTTTCTCCTAATTACAAAGCATTATGAAACAATAGCATAGTTAATTAATTATGTGTCATTCCAATCTAGTAAGAATCATTAGCCTTCTTCTAATTACAAAGCATTATTAAACAGTCGCATTGTTTTCCAGTTACAAAGCATAATTAAGAATCATTAGCCTTCTTCTAATTACAAAGCATTATTAAACAGTCGCATTCTTTTCCAGTTACAAAGCATAATTATGAATCATTAGCCTTCTCCTAATTACAAAGCATTATTAAACAGTCGCATTCCTTTTCAGTTACAAAGTATCAACATTGAAAACAAGAGCTAATTAATGGTATAATTAATAACAATTCATTGAGTGACATTAATTATTGGCACTCAGTGGCCAGCAAGTATTGAATGGAATAAAACATTGTTCATCATTCAGTATTATTCAGATCATTACGAAGTCATTATTAAAAATCAGTTAATTACAGTCATAGCATTAATAATCATGGGCATTATAAGTAGTCTCATTAAGAAGTCATTACTGAAGTGACATACTATTCAGAGCTAATCAGTATTATTCAGAATTATCATAAACTAGTGACATTATGTGGGACTGGTAATACCTCTTTTAGCAATGCATTGCGTTGGGATCGATAATTAATTGGTGAGGCATAACACTATTTGCTTTTGACCAATTGCTGCAAATGAGAATAGTTAACGTCATTCGTCATGAGTCAGCTGTAGCAAGGTTATGTAACAAGGCAGTATATGTGATCACATTTATAAATGATAAACACAAATGGGTAAAGAATAAAAATGCAAGTACTAGAACAGGTATAATAAGTAACAGGTTTAGTAAGTATCATGAAAAGCTTCTATTGGAAATAATACAAAATGGATTATTGACCTGAAAGAAGAAACGCACACTATGCTGAAAAGTAGTGAACTTCGAATTAACAGGTAGTGAAATGTGTATAAAAATGTGTTCCATAGCTGTCCTTTCCAAAACTTTCCGTCATCCTACTATGCAACATAACACCTGCTGTCAAAGGAAACTGCAACAAATACTTAAATAACTACATAGCCTAAATATAACTTCACCATTATCCTCATCTGTAAAGAAAAAACTTCATTATTCATTATCCATATTATCATAACTTCATTATTATCATCACCTGTAAAGAAAAACTTCATTATTCATAATACCATATCCTTCATCATTATTCATCAGTATTCATTATCATCTGCAAAAAATCACTTCATTACTCATTATACAACTATTCCTTATCTCTAGCATATTTCATCACTAAAACTAAGATGTGTAGTTCTGTCTGACAGCCTGCATCAATCACCTTGTATTCTGAAAGAAAAAATTAGTTAAGACTGCTATTCTACGATGAGTATAGTATATTCTTGTTAATGCTTGTTAATCCTGATCCATTTACTCTTCCTCATAAAGTTATTGCATCTCCTTTCGTTTATTCCGTAGGTGAAATTCCCATTTCTGTTGAATTTATTTCTTACAATCATCATTTCTTTCTGAAATTGATGAACAAAGATTAATGTCTTGCATTTAAATCATATACCCACTAAATAATGACTGGTTAATGGTGACACAATTAACCATACAGCATAACATGACAGAAAACGTAATGTGTCAAAGACATTGACAGTGTTCAGATACAAAAACGTACACAGAATAATACAATGCAGCAGCAAAATGTAAAACAGTCACGACCTTGAGATGTCATAAAGCAAAAATGTCAAAGTCGACTGGTGTGTGTTATATCTTAACTATTTCATAGTGCATACAAACAAAACTGGAGTACAATCATACACACAAAAAAATGGAAAATGTGCACGGTCTGACGTGTAACGACAAGAAAAGCGACCTGCTAGCCTTACCTTGCCGGGCACTTGCCAAGAAAAATACGATAATCATCAGTAATTAGTCAGGTGAATATAATTGCATTAGTAAATGGCATCATAGTGTGTTGAATCATAAAGTGGTTTCATTCAATAAACGGTTTAATGCTTGAGATATGGTGATTGCCTTTCGATTTTCTAGTTCTCAAAGTTTCGACGTGTACAACATTGGGGTGAGGGATGCTGCGAATCCGATATGGACCTGCATATAGAAGTTCAAATTTACTGCACTTACCTTTTATTTTGCTGGATAAATAGTGTGTACGCACTAATATCTTCTGTCCAAGGTGAAAGTCTCGGCGTCTACAAACCTGTTTTTGCTGTCTTCTCCGGCGCTCTGCGGCACGTTTGATGTTGTTCAGCGCAATGTCAATTATTTCGTGGTGTCTTAGTCGACGACATTTAGGGAAGTTTACTAATTCTCTAATTTTGTTTGGTGGTTCAACGTTTTTCAATATAACAGACGGAGATAGCATAGTGGATTCATTTGGAATGGAATTAATTACAGCTTGGAATGAGAGTATGTGTGTATCCCAATCAATATGTCTTTTGTGGCAGTATATTCGGCACAGCTTACCAATTTCTTTCATTAATCTTTCACAGGGGTTCGAAGATGCATGGTACTTGGATATATAGATCGGAGAAATGTTTCTGGCTCGTAACATGCGTGTCCATACGCTACTACGAAATTGAGATCCATTGTCAGAAATTACTTTCATCACATGCCCTACATGAAATAGAAAATGTTTTACAAATGCTTTCGAAACAGTTTTAGCAGTAGCTTTGCGTAATGGAGTGAAAGTAACAAATTTTGAAGTGAGCTCAACAGCGACAAAGATGTAGCAAGAACCTCTGTTAGTTCTCGGAATCGGACCAAAAATATCTACAGCGGCCATATGTCTTAATTTAACAGGTACAATGGGATATAAAGGAGGAATATGTGAAGTGGTGTCTGATTTAGCTTTCTGGCAAATTTTACAAGACGCTAAAACTCGTCGTATACGTTTCTCCATGTTGGCAAAATAACAGTTCTGTCTCAGTATAAGAAAACATTTTCGTGCTCCGTAATGTGCGTAACTTAAATGAGTGTACCAAATTAATTTGTTAACCAGTTCGTCAGGAATGCATAATAACCAATTGTTGCTGTCAGGATGAGAGCGGCGAAACAGAATGTCATTGCGTACAGTGTAGTGGTTTCTAATCGTAACATTATTCTTATCTTGCCAAAGGTGTTTAATTTCTTTCCACACATTGTCTTTATTTTGCTCCTTTGCTATGTCCTGTAATGACGATGAAACAAAGTTTTCAAATGCAACTTGCTGAATGTACATGACACTGAAATTTGCTTTGCAGAAGTTGGTTGCTACGTCTTGCTGATTGTTGCTGAGAGAACGCGATAGTGCGTCTGCTACAACATTTTGTGTGCCGGGAATGTGAACTATTGTAAAATTAAATTCTTGTAAATATAGTTTCCATCTACTTAATCTGTCGTGAGTAAATTTAGCTGAAAGCAAAAATTGTATAGCTCTATGGTCTGTGTAAACGGTGATATGTCTGCCATAAAGAAAGTGCCGAAATCTCGTGAAAGCCCATACAACACATAATGTTTCCAATTCTGTAACGGAGTAATTTCGTTCAGCAGGTGACAGAATGCGACTTGCAAATGCGATGTTTTTAATTACTGTAGAGCCATCTTCTTCAATTTCCTGGAAAATATGTACGCCTAAAGCGGTATTGGAACTGTCAGTGGCAATGGAAAAATTTCTAGTAAGATCTGGGTGCGATAACAGTGGAGCATTCAACAAAGCATGCTTCAGGTTCATGAACTCAGAATGTGCTTGCTTATCCCAAGACCAAATAGTGTTTTTACCTGTTAATTGGCATAATTTAGGCGTGTCTAAAGCAGAGTGATGAATAAATTTACGAAAAAAATTAATTAAACCCAAAAAACTGCGTAATTGCTTCTTCGTCATAGGAACAGTAATGTCACGTAGAGCTTGAAGTTTTTCCGGATCTGGTGCAATGCCTTCTGCTGAAATTACGTGTCCAAGAAATTTTATAGAAGTTTTGCCAAAGTGCGATTTACTAAGATTAACTGTAAGTCCTTGTGCATGAAAAGTTTGTAACAGTTGTTCAAGAATCAGATTGTGTTCAGACCAGTGAGCTTCTGCAATAAGAATATCGTCTACATACGTCGTAATTCTGTCCTTAAGTTCTGTCGGAAGTATTGTGTTCAAACCGCGAATAAAAGCTGCAGAAGAAATAGTTAACCCGAATGGTAATTTGCAAAATTGATAACAGTCGCCAAAACAGAGAAAAGCTGTGTATTTTCTGCAGTTCGGATGAAGTTGAATTTGCCAAAATCCCGATTTCAAATCTAATGTAGAATAAATAGCTGTACCGTGAAATTTCTGTAGAAGTTCCTCTAAAGTCTGTGGTCGATCTGTTTCATTAATAATAATGTCATTAATGTGACGTGAATCAAGTACGAGGCGAAGTGAGCCATCTTTTTTCTTAACAATATGCAGCGGGTTTATGTATGGACTAACTGCCGGTTCTATAATTCCTTGGTTAAGCATATCCTGCAATTCCTTTTTAACCTGTTCTCTATGAATATACGGAATGGGATAATGCTTTGCTTTAAATGTGTCGTGCTGTTTGACTTGAAATTCATACATAAATCCGGACATAGTACCAGGAATATTGTCAAAAACTGGAGCTTGCTGTAAAAAAATTTTGTGTAAGTGCGTTCGTTCGTCGTCTGTAGTTGCACTGCTTTGTCTAACTTTATCGGAAATCATTTGCATTACGTCGTAGTCAACTTCGTCTGGAGTATTATAGTTGTGTACGTACGTATCCGTGAACAATGTGGGATTACAGTCTATGTTACGTGTTGCGGAAATGACCTCTGTGCGATTAATTGTTTGCTCTTCCGCAGATAGTGAGTGCTGAAATTCTAAAGCAAGTTGTACATTTTCATCCTTTACCATTAAATAAGAATTCTGAAAATCAATAACTGCGTCGTGTTGTACCAGAAAATTCGTACCTAAAATTACGTCTGTTGTTAATAAAGGAACAATCCAAAAATTAGAGTGGAAAGTGTTACCTCCAATACAAAATGATAAATGCGTCTGTAATTTAACGTCTACTCCTTTACTCGGTACTGCTCCTTTCACTTTTGTTTTGCCTAAAGGTAATGTCGGATAGGTATTCTCTTTGTTACACTCGTTAAAAGTCTCCTCATTTATTACTGATATAGATGAGCCGGAATCGATTACTGCTGAGAATTTCGAAGAACCAATTTTAATTTCAATAACAGGATGTGAAATGGTTTTCTGAATAACTGGTCTTTCCTGCAAGAGAGTGTCTCTGATATCGTCAAAAGTAATTACATTTTCGTGAACAACATTTTGCGTGTCAGAGGTAGTGCTTGTGTTATTAGAAGATGCGTCCTGTGCAGTATTTAGTCAGATTCTATCTGACGTGTTATTATTGTTAGGAGGATTCTGTGGCATTTCTACTATTTGAACTGTTCTATTACTTCTTCCAGACGTATTACGCTCTGGATGATACCTACTGTCGGGTTCATTCATGAGAATAGGTTCTTGTGTAAAATTTTGCTGTTGGTATGTCCGACTGTTGTTAGATGTACGCTGAAAATTGTTCTCATTATTTTTACGTCTGTCGTAATAGTCATTCCTATACGGTGTATTGCGATAGGAATTGAAATACTACCTTCTTTGTACGTAGTTGTTTCCTTGCTGCCGTACGTTACTATTTGTTGTATCAGGGACTATACGTGCTCGCGGCGGAACATTAAAGCCTGGTTGACCTTGTGCATTACATTGTTGGTTATGTATTCCAACCGGCTGACTTTCATGCTGTTGTGGTGGAAAACGTCTATTGTTACCAAAATGTGCTTCCTGTTGCTGAAAATTTTGACGATATTGATAATCTGAATTTTGTCTGTGATTTAAGTTCTGGTAGTTGTCGTTCCTAAAGCGTCTGTTACTTTTCCTATTGAAATTACGTCCCTGATCATAATTACCGTAAGTTTGTTGACCTTGGTTATTATACGAAAAGTTTTTGTTTACAAAAGAATAATCAGATTGCTGTACTTCCAAGAGCTGTAAAAGATCTCTGAGTGCTGAAATGTTTTCTTTTTGCTGGCCCGTTAGAAGTGACACTCGTGATGACCTTGGTAATTTAGAGATGCATAATTGTATAAGTGCGGATTCACTGTATGGTTCACTTAGGTACTGGTTTTGTTGCACCATGTGCTCAAAAAATTGCGAGACACTGGGAAAATTTGTGTTCTCATAATTTGGTAAGCTAATTAGTTGATCTTTAATCCCGCGCTGTGTCGTCTTCGACCAGTACGCTGATAGAAAAGCATTCTGAAATTCCTCTACTGAGTAGCATTGCCTTGCGATCGGTCTCATACGAGTTGCCGGTTCGCCTTCCAAAAAACTGCAAATAAATTCAAGTTTGTGTGTTACAGGCCAAGTCGGTGGAAGAGCAAAGCTAAATTGTTGAATCCAATCCAGTGGGTGAATCTGCGTTCTATCGTTTTTAAAAACTTTAAACTTTCTCACTGACAGAAAATGTTTGTAATCGAAATTATCATCTCTGTGTGATGGAACAGGTTCAGGATCGTAAGAGAATCTAATGAACTGTGGTTGATCGGAATCTAAGTCCCGTACTCTCTGTAGATTACCCAAATTATACGCGCTGCGTGAGTCTGACAAATGTTCATAAAGTGGCGTCTGTTGTGGTATGTTATTAACTGAAATGTTTTTCATCTCTGTTACTTCTTGTTGTAAACTCGACAATTTTCTACGCAACGTGTTATTAGACGAATCGATCTCATTAATTGTCTGCTGTAAATTTTGAAATTCAGGTGTTTGGTTAAATGAAACCGGTGCAGTATCGTCTGATTTAGTATCATTATTACTTTCAATAGCATCAATACGACTGGCTAATTCATCATATTTTTCAGTCAGTATTTTTGTCTGATCATCGGTTTTAGAATCGGACGCATTGATCTGTTTTTGCAACTTACGTGTAGTTTCGCTCAGTTTTGTAACATCAGCTTTGATGACATCGCAATCCTGTGTTAGTTCTAATTGTTCGAATCTGTCGGTCACTGTTTGAATATTTACCGTGTGTGTATCTGTTTTTAATTTAAGATTGGAAATTTCGTCACGTAATTCTGTGTTTGACTGTTTGATGGAATTAATTTCGTCGGACACTGTAGCAATATTGTTGTCTACGTATGTCTTCGCTTTCGCGACCATTTTACGTTTGTCTTCCTGTCTCTGTGCTGTGATTGTTTCCATGACTTGTCGTTTTACTTTGTTTTGATCCTGAATAAATTTGCGGAAGCGCGTATCACTGTTTTGTATGTGAAGATTAAAGCGTTCGTCAATCTGAGTGTTCTGCTGTTCGAATTTCGCGTCGATCTTTTCATCCATTGTCCGCGAAAGTTCTACCGTCATTGCTTTAAACTCATCCCGTAATTGTGTAGCTTTTTCAGAGCATTGTTTAGCGACTCCGCTAATTTCGTCTCTGAGTGTTTCTGTTGCGGCTGTTTGCATTTCCCTTAATTCTTGCGCAACAGACTTAATTTCTTCGCTATTTTTTCGTGAACAAGCCTCAATTTCTACGCGCAACTGTTCCTTAGTGTCATGACACTGCGCGGCAACGGCTCTAATTTGTTCACTAAGCTGTCTGGAATTGTCGTCTAATTTTTCATTTAACTGTCTGGAATTGTCGTCTAATTTTTCATTTAACTGTCTGGAATTGTCGACTAATTTTTCATTTAACTGTCTGGAATTGTCGTCTAATTTTTCATTTAAGTATTGTTTGAGTTTTTCGTTATCTTGTTTGACCTGCTCACTAAGTTTGTCTTGTTTTTTGTCATTATTGTCAAGTTTTTCGTTTAAGTGTTTGAAATTGTTGTGTGCTTTCTCACTTTGCTGTTGTAGCAAACTTCTCATAATTCGTACCAAGTCAAAACTAGCGTTTATATTCTCTGTGCTGTTTAGTGGTGGATCTGGAATTGTCTCGTTTTGTGTGACCATTTGGTCATTCTGTAATTTAGAAAAAGATCTGTCACTCGAACGTACATTGTCAGTCACTATTTCGGAATTAAATGAATCCGTCGTGTTTTCGGTACACTGACCATTTTCATTCAAAAAATTTGTCTGTACGTTACTTGAATTTTCCAAATCGGGTGTGTTATGCTGGGTAGCGCTCATTACAATAGAGCGTCCCGCGTCATCAATTGTCTTCAAATTAACAGAAGAGACAATTGAGTTCGTTTGTTCATTATTAAGACAAAAATCATCATTAGTGGTTGGAATGCATTGATTGTCAGTGAACGCAGGATTGTCATCATTACACTGCGTGTCACATGTCCTAACGGTCAAGTTGTCTAAGTCGGTAATTTCGTTCACAATACTTCGCGATACACTATTCACAGTCTTTCGCGGCATTTTTACAATAGTCACAAATATTCACAAAACAAAGAAGCACAGTGCAAAAACAACACACAAATACAACAGAGCAAACGAATTGTCGTTGATCTGTGGAAAGAAAGTCACAAAATTAGTAAAAGCGTTGCGCCAAATCCTAATTATATTTAAGCAAATAAGAGCAGATATCTGACTGTTGTTCAAAAGATTCTCAACGAAATTCGATCCTGGACTGGGTGTCGCCAAGTGTAACCTCCCCACAAAAATTTAAAAAGACAGAAATATCATATTATGAATGCTAATGGACATTGCGCTAAGTGTAACCTCTCCACCGAAATTTTAAAGACAGAAATAATAAATGAATGGGAGCCAAGCGTAACCTCCCTGCAATGAAATGTACTGACAAAGGCAATAAAAATGTGAAATTCGCAATCTGACTCTGGTGTAAGCTCCCACAAAAATAATGAAAGTCAATTCAGCGCTAATGAAACTTCAGTGACAATGAAAATTCAATTAAACCGAAATATCGGTCTTTGGCCCTGTGTAAAACAATCAGAATTAAAGTCTTACCTCATTGTAACTGCTAGTCAAATTTCTGCTCTTATTCTTGCGCACGGCTTGGAGGAACTGCATTGCAAATAATAATATTCCTTTTTTTTATTTGAAAATTAACTGAACTTTTTTTAAGGGAAGTGGAACGAAATCGTTAGTTCAAGTAAATAAAATTTTTTTGTAAAATTGCTTTTGAAATCAAAATTATTATTGGGGCACTTGTTGGAAATTAATTACAATAAATAAACTTTACATTATCTGATGATTACCTTAATTAACAATACACCTCATTCAGCATCTTGACCAGTGTTGCCGACAGACTACATCACACAACCGCACTGGGCTGCTACTACTGACCGACTGCTCTGCATGACGACCACCAGCGCACTGCTGGACGCAACTGAACAGAGCTACTGCTCGCAACGACTACTGACAGAGTACTGCTCTGCATAACGACAACTAGCGAACTGCTCGTAATACTCGCGCGGTCAAGCGCATACTAACTACGATTATAGGCTCTCTGGTCAAAGATTTTAACGTGCCTCACCATCGCTGCTACGTTACATACGTGTTTCAAGCTTGATAAGGGAATGCATGATTATCAGACTAAAAATGTATGGACATGGAGTATAATGCCAGAGGTTCTAAAAATTAAGTTGTGCAATGCGATTTTCACGTGTGGCAAACCATTCCTGTTTATGCAAGATAGTCACACGACTGCATGGTTTTCTATTCAACGTTGACACGTAGCTTCCTCTACGAGAAGCTGAACGAACCACTCGAATCAGGGTGAAGGAGAAGCACGCCGCCCCCAATAGGCTTGTAGATAGTGTAACAGTGTGGTTTACTAATTAGCTTTCGGAGTGATAAACACAGCGCTTTATCTACCCTCTCCACTCTAGACGTTGTTGCCATTGCGGCTGGGGTGTAGCTAGAGGATGCGGACAGAGCAATCAGGTGGGACTTCTTCTCCGATTTATAATTACTTACTCTCTCATGATATAGCATTCAGGCTGAATTGAAGAAGATTACATTTCTAGACGTGAATGTAGATCGCTACCAGAATGTATTTGATAGACTAAATAACGTTCCTTTAATTTTTACTGTCGGACGATGTGTTCAAAGTGGCTTGAAAGTTACGTTCTTATTTATCCGCTGAGTGTATCCAGTCTCTGCCTTCCTCTAAAGTTTTTACCCTCTACCGCTCCCTGTAGTACAGTGGAAGTTATTCCCTTTGTCGTAAAAGCTGTCCTACCATTCTGTCCCTTCTTCTTGTCACTTGTCAGTGTTTTCCATGTACTCCTTTTTATTTCCGATTCTGCGCAGTATCTCCTCATTACTGTTTCCATCTAATTTTCAACAATCGTTGTTTAGATTCTCTTATGTTCGTGTTTTTCCTCAGTCCATGTTTCACTACTATACAATGCAGTGCTCCAAAAGTAGGTCTACATTCTTGTAAACTTCTACCTCACATTAAGGCCCACGTTTCATTCTAGTAGGCTTCACTTGGCTAGGAATGCCCTTTCCGGCAGTACTAATATAAGCTTTCGATCCCCTCCTTG
Source organism: Schistocerca piceifrons (assembly GCF_021461385.2). Classification (NCBI taxonomy): domain Eukaryota; kingdom Metazoa; phylum Arthropoda; class Insecta; order Orthoptera; family Acrididae; genus Schistocerca; species Schistocerca piceifrons. Next base: position 598,694,920 of record NC_060141.1, on the reverse strand, counting down.
CTCCGTCTGCCATGGGTTATTTCACTGCCTAGGTAGCAGAATTTTTTAACATCTGCTTCTTGACCATCAATCTTAATGTTAAGTATCTTGCAGTTCTCATTTCTGCTACTTATATAATCTTTCGTCTTTCTTCGATCTACTCTCAAACTGTACTCAGTAGACTGCTCCTTCTCTTCAGCAGATCTTGCAGTTCTTCTTCACTTTCACTAAGGTTAATAATGTCAACAGCGAATCTTGTCACTGGTATACCTTCACCTTGAATTTTAATTCCACTCTTTGAATTTTTCGTTTTGTTTCATCATTGCTTCTCTCGAGTATGGATTTAATAGTAGAGGCGAAATACTACACCCCTGTCTTACACTGTTCTTAATCCGAACACATTTTTCTTGATCCTCCACCCTTATTATTCCTTCTTGGGTATTTTACATATTGCACATTATCGGTATCTCCCTATAGCTTACCCCTGTTTCCCTCGGAATTTCAAATATCTTGCAAAATTTTACATTATCGGACGCTTTTTCCAGAGCGACAAATCATATGAACGTATCTTGATCCTTCTTTTGTCTTGCTTCCATTATCAACCGTAACGTCGGAACTGGTTCAAATGGCTCTGAGCACTATGGGACTTACCAGCTATGGTCATCAGTCCCCTAGAACTTAGAACTACTTAAACCTAACTAACCTAAGGACATCACACAACACCCAGTCATCACGAGGCAGGGAAAATCCCTGACCTCGCCGGGAATCGAACCCGGGAACCCGGGCGCGGGAAGCGAGAACGCTACCGCACGACCACGAGCTGCGGACGTCGGAACTGGCTCTGGGGCCTTTACCTTTCCTGAAGCCAAACTGATCGTCATCTAACAGATCATCAGTTTTCATTTCCATTCTTCTGTATATTATTCTTGTCATTAACTTGGATGCATGAGCTTTTAAGCTGACTGTGCAATATTTCTCGCACTTTTCGGCTCTTGCAATCTTCAGAATTGTGTGACTGACGCTTTTCCGAAAGTCGGGTGGTATATCGCCACTATTATAATTCCATACATCCCCGGGAGTATAGTTAAGCAGATCAAAAGCTATCTCTCGAACAGAACTTTCTCTGTCAAAGTAGAAACAGCCACCTCCACCAAGAGGCGTATTCGTGCTGGGGTGCCACAGGGATCGGTCCTGGGGCCCGTTTTGTACAGTCTGTACACTGCGGACACACCAACGGCCCCCCTGGTGCACACCGCTCAGTACGCTGACGATACAGCCTTCTACACAAGAAACGCGAACAAGGACCTGGTCATCCGTAGGCTACAAAGGGTTTTAGATGACACAGAAACTCGGGCCCGTCGCTGGCGAATCACCATCAATTCTGAAAAGACGCAGGCGATGCTGATTACCCGTAGGCTCGGAAGGCGCGAACCTCCTCAACGCCCCCCCCCCCTCCACCTTCACCTAAACGGAACCCAACTCCCCTGGCGAAACCCCACATAGACGAAGTCCATAGGAAGGTCTGCGCCAGAATGGCCATCCTGTACCCAATCCTCAACTCATCCAGCTCCCTTTCCTGCTCAGTAGGAGTGAACGTATACCAGGCCCTGATCCGGCCAGTCATGGAATACGCGTGTCCTGTCTGGGGATACGCGGCGAAGCAGCACCTGGACACTCTCCAGAGGCTGCAGAACCGCGCCCTCAGGAGGGAACTGCGTTTACCCCTTGGATTCCCTATTGACGATTTACATGCCGCTGCGGAAATCCCACTCCTGAGAGAGCGTTTCCAAGACCTGGCAAGGGCTTTCTATGAAGGTACTTCCAGGTCAGGAAACGCCCTCATCCACTCCCTAGGTCGGTATGACATGTCCCGCGATAAACACAATCGCCCCATGACGATCTTCGACGACTAAGTCGAAGAGAAAAATCCCAATACCCATTCCCAAATCCTACTCCTACCCAAAATGCTACAACTATCTCGCCAAACCTCAGGCAAGTACCAGACTCACACAGAACAAACATCACATCTCACAGACATAAAAAAAAGCACAGAAATAATCACACACACAAGTACACAGGGGAGTAAAAGCCGAAAGGCTACAAACTCCCCCTCACACTTCCCCAAAGAGGGGAAAGTACTAGATGTAAGCAGCAGCATAATTCCATACAAAAACCTGAATAATCGTTTTGTTGCCACTTCCCGCAGTAATTTTTGAAATTCTGATGGAATGTTATCTATCATTTACGACTTATCTGATCTTAAGTCAATTCAAGTACTCTTTTACATTTTGATTCTAATACTGGATCCCCTATCTCTTACCTACTCCTGTTCCTTCAATGATATCAGAGATGTCATCCCCATCACAGAAGCCTTCAGTGTACTCTTTTCACATATCCGCTCTCTCCTCGCACTTACCAGATGAATTCCCATTGCACTCTGAATAGTATTATCGTTGCTATTAGTGTGACCGAAGGTTGTTTTGACTTTTTATATCCTGAGTCAGTTATCTTGACAATCATTTCTTTTTCGGTATCTTCACATTTTTCATGCAGCCATTTTGCCTTGGCTTCCCTGCACTCTTTTTTTTATTTCATTCTTAAGCGACTTGTATTTCCGTATTCCTGAATTTCCCTGAACATTTTTATATTTCCTTCTTTCGTCTAAGTATTTCTCTCTGTTACCCAGGGTTTCTTCGCAGCTGCCTTCTTCGTACCTACGTTTTTCTTTCCAATTTCTGTGACTGCACTTTTTGGAGATTTCCATTCCTCTTCAACTGTACTGCCTATTGAACTATACCTTATCGTAGTATCTACAGCTTTAGTGAACTTCAAGCGTACTTCTTCATTCCTTAGTACTTCCGTATCACACTTCGTTGCGTATTGATTTTTTCTGACAAGTTTCTTAAACTTTAGCTTACTCTTCAACACTACTAAGTTATGATATGAATCTATGCGTGCTCCTGGGTACGTCTTAGAATCCAGTATCTGATTTCGGAATCTCTGCCAGACCACGATGTAATCTAACTGAAATATTCTCGTATCTCCCGGTCTTTTCCAAGTATGCTTCCTCCTCTTGTTATTCTTCAACAGCTATTACTACCTGATATTCATTGCTGAACTCAATTAGTCTTTCACCTCTCTGATTCCCAACACCAAGCCCACATTTTCCCGTAATCCTCTCTTCTACTCCTTCCCGTACACCTGAATTCCAGTCCCCCATGACTATTAGATATTCATCTGCTTTACGTATTGAATTATCCGTTCAAAATCCTTATATACTTTCTCTGTCTCTTCATCTTCAGCTTGCGACGTCGAGACGTATACGTGAACTGTTGCTGTCGGTTTTTGTTTGCCGTAGATTTTTATGACAACAATACTGTCAATGAACTGTTCACAGTTACATACTCTCTGTCCTACCTTCCTGATCATAACTCCCGTATAGCCTACTTTTTCTTTTAAAAATTCATTTTAATTTCTAGTGTTTCTACAGAAGTACTATATAGACTATGCTTTCCGTTTGAGACCACATCATGTAGTGTAATTATCCCGTTAGAGGTGCACGTCATCGGCGTCTGCATCGGAAGTTTCGCGTATTTTTATCCATCTCTACTTTAGATATGTCTGTGGTCGATATGCCTAAAGAAAATTTTTTATCAGTCTCTAGAATCGAAATGAGAAGCTGCTTGAATAACAATAAGCGCCATCAAAACACAAGCCGCCATACTAATGTTGGATTGAAAGATTTTTAATTCGTCGAAATCCTTACATCTTTTTGCTTTTATCTACAACATTGCTTAGTTAGGCTTAATAATTACATCGTGACAACGCAACATTTCGGGTAACTGCTTACAGAATCATTCAAAATACCTTGGTCCACAGTTTTATGTTGATGATTTGCATTTTGCTGACGCCAAAACAATCTAGCAATGGCATTAGGATACAGAATGGAGAGCTTGCAAGTAGGCTGTTTAGGGTTTTATGTTGGTAACGCCACGTAGCGCTCTGTATGAAAATCACTGGCTGTGCTGTGTGCAGTCTGTGGCTGGTTGGACTCATTGTTGGAATATTCGCTTGTAGTGTTGGGCAGTTGGATGTGAACAGCGCATAGCTTTGTGCAGTTGGAGGTGAGCCGCCAGCAGTGGTTGATTTGGAGAGAGAGAGTTTTGAGAAGTTTCTACAAGCCTACTATCTGGACGTGTGTCTGCCAGAAAAAGGAAATTTGTTAAGATGGATGTCATGAACTGATAGTATATATATTATGACTTTTGAACACTATTAAGATAAGTACATTGTTTGTCCTCTATCAAAATCTTTCATTTGCTAACGATGCCTGTCAGTAGTTAGTGCCTTCAGTAGTTCGAATCTTTCATTTAGCTGGTAGTATTGGCGCTCGCTGTATTGCAGTAGTTCGAGTAACGAAGATTTTTATGAGGTAAGTGATTCATGAAAGGTATAGGTTACTGTTAGTCAGGGCCATTCATTTGTAGGGATTACTGCAAGTCAGATTGCGTTGTGCTAAAATATTGTGTGTTAATTTAGTGATGATCAGAATGAGTAAGGAGGAAACTGTCTGAGTACATTGAATTTTGCTCAGCTGTTTGTAAATCAAATAATGTAAGAGGTTTTCCAGCACTGTCGCTTTAAATGTTTCTAAGGGGACATTTCAAGGTGTACCGTCATTGCTGCCCGTTTGACTCGCAGCTATTTATGCTGTAGTTTTAGGTTCCTGGCTAACTATACAACGGAAAACAAAGCCTATTAGGAAATAAAAAGTCAAATTTTTATGACCAGCAAGACTGTTCCACTCACAACAACCTAATCGGACCAAAAATAAAAAAAAACCTTCTTTTAAAAATGTCTATGTGCTACGTACATAACCAGTTCTAAGCCTGTATGAAATATGGAGGGATGTCCCTCTCACAAAACGGTCTGAAAGCCTCGGCTAACCTAACCAGTTTTGCACCTTGTTATATCCAATCAGAACCCCCTCCACTCTTATAGCTTGCCTTGACCGTCAGAAAAGTGTTGTCTTGGTCTATCCAATCTCTGACATCTACGCGGTTTTCGTGACAATAAATATTTTAGTCGTGGACTTTCCCATCATCTAAGAAAGCCGGTACTGTAGGGTAGGCTCTGTCCACTGTTCTGTAGTAAGAACATCCCCTTGCATTTTATCCATGCTGAGGACTGGATGTGCTCCCAGTACACAGGCATGCTTTAATGTTTATTTATTTTTTACCTTTCTACTTTTTACATCATTGCAACGCATGAAAACTGATTTTCTTCTGAATTTCAGTTCCTTACTCATTTTTCTGGAAGAAAGCTAGAGATTTTAAATATCTTCTAATATGCAGCGAGTACACATTCTTAGAACGTCTTTTAACCCTTTGGCAAGATAAATGTATACTTTTCTTCTGTTTTGAAGAGCCAGGCCGATGGAATCTTCTAATTTCAAGTATAATGTTTATTGCTTTCACCTTCAGTTTCTATACCAGGAAGTATATGTTCGTACATTTTTTTACGTATTGATGAGTTTAGCATCCTAAGCCAACCTTCAACAGCATTCGTTGACCTAGGCCGCTGGTTAAAAAATTCCACGTTTGAGTTGGTATACTAGGATTTTCCAGCCACTGATTGACAATTTAGTTTGCAAATTTCAGTATCTTTATTCAATTGGTCATTTCCTCGAGTACTACCATCAAAGCTTCATCAATAATATTGGTTGGAAGATGTGTCGGTAGAGCACTTGCCTGCGAAAGGCAAAGGTCCCAAGTTCGAGTCTCGGTCCGGCACACAGTTTTAATCTGCCAGGAAGTTTCATATCAGCACACACTCCGCTGTAGAGTGAAAATTTCATTCTAGAAAAATATTGCTGTTCAGCCATGATTGTACCATTTTTGAACAGCCTAGGCGTTTACTCTGGAGTTCACGTACATTCAGTTCATATACTTACGTTATCTGCGTAACCGAGGTCAATGGCCATACAACATCACCTATAAAACAATTTGGTTAAAATGCCGTCTAGATGAAGTAATTAGGTGGTGTAACATTTGGAAGACAAAGTGAACCCTTCCAAGTGCCAAGCCATTCTGTTTACTGCAAAGAGGAAACAACCAATCACTAATCTCCATGTTAATGACAGAGGCCTTCCCTGGGAAAATTCAGTTCTGTACCTAGGGCTCAAAACTGACAAACACTTGAAAGGAAGAGGTGTTCCAACTGCAGCCAGAACCAAACTGTGGTGATCCGTTATACTACTTGTCGTCCTGTACAGCTCTGAAGTCAGGAGCATAGCAGCAGATACTAATCTAATAAAGATTCGAACTCTCGGGAAGAAGACTCTTCGCCTCGTTGCAGATGCAGCAAGATATACAATCTACATCTACATCCACACGGATACTCTGAAAATCACACTTAAGTGCCTGGCATAGGGTTCACCTATTCACTTTCATAATAATTCTCTGTTATTCCAGTCTCGGACAGCGAGAGGAAAAACGAACACCTATATCTTTCCGAGCGGGTTATGGTTTCCGTTATGTTATTACAATGGTCGTTTGTCTCTATGTAAGTCAGCGTCAACAAAATATTTTCGCATCCGGAAAACGAGAATTTACGAACTTTAGACTTGAATGATTTATCGTGTAACTGATGTTTAATGGATTCCTATTAGCACTAATGTGGTTTATCTCACACTTTACATTATTTAGGGTCAACTGCCAATTTTTCTACCATACAGACATCTTTTCCAAATCGTTTTGTAATTTTCTTGATCTTCTGATGACTTTACTCGACGATTAACTACAGCATCATCTGCAAAAAAACATAAGACGGCTGCTAAGATTGTCTCCTAAATCGTTTATATACAAGGACCAGCAGACGGCCTATAATACTACCTTGGTGAACGCCAGAAATCACTTCTTTTTTACTCGATAAGTTTCAGTCAGTTACTACGAACTGTGACCCCTCTGACAGGAAATCGCAAATACAGTCACATAACTGAGACGGTATTCCATAAGCACGCAATTTTACAACGAGCCCCTTGTGTGGTACAGTGTCAAAAGCCTTCCGGAAATCCAGGAATACGGAATCGATCTGAAATCCCTTGTCAATAGCACTCAGCACTTCATGTGAATAAAGAGCTATTTGTGTTTCACAGGAACGATGTTTTCTAAACCCATGTTGACTGTGTGTCAATACAGTTTTCGTCGAGGTAATTCATAATGTTTGAACACAATATATGTTCTAAAATCCTGCTGCATATCGACGTTAACGATATGGGCCTGTAATTTGGTGGATTAGTTCTACTGCCTTTCTGGATTATTGGTGAGAACTGTGCAACTTTCCAGTCTTTGGGTACGGATCTTTCGTCGAGCGAGCGGTTATATATGATTATTAAGTATGGAGCTATTTCATCAGCATATTCTGAAAGGAACGTAACGGGTTTACATTCTGGACCGGAAGACTTGTTTTATTAAGTGATTTAGGTTGTTTCACTACTCCGATGATAGCTACTTCTAATTTACTAATGTTGGCAGCTGTTCTTCATTTGTAGCATACTTTACATACGACCAACATGTCTTTGGGTTCTCTGCCAGACGAAGTTTCCTTGTGGAGACTACTTAAAGAATCTCGCATTGATGTGCGCACTCAATTTCGAGCTTCCGTAAATGGTCGCCAGCCTCGGAGACTTTGCGTGTGTTTAAATTTGGCTTGCTTCTTTCGTTCTTTCTGCAATAGTGTTCTGATCCCTTTAATGTCCCAAAGGGGATCAGCTCCATCGTTTGTTAATTTATTTGGTACAGATCTCTCAATTGCTGTCGATACTATTTCTTTGAATTCAGCCACATCTTGTATACACTTAAAATCTGTAAGGAATGGAGATTACCTCTAAGGAAGGCGTCAAGAAAATTTTTATCTGCTTTATTAAATAGGTTTATTTTTCGTCTATTTTTGGATGATTTGGGAGTTACGGTATTCAGTCACTAATCCCTGTATCATTTTTGATACTTGTTACTAGCTGAGGATTATTTGTTGCTGGGATATCAAGTGTGTTTTCATAACCGTTTTCTATTCGAGTGGGCTCATGGATTAACTGCTCGAAATAATTTTCAGAGAATTGGTTTAGCACTTTTTCGGATCAAGTTCTTTGCATACCTCCGGATTTAAACACGTATTTTCGCCAACATATAGAGGGGAAACTGACCACCAAGTACGTACTTATAGTATGAGTCGGGGACGTATTCCAAATTAGGCTCATGTTTTCTTTGAACCTTTCAGCAATTGTACAATCTTAGTTGGCATGACGGTCAAAGGATCCAGTCATTATTTTATCTCGGTTGACAGGTGAGTTCTACGCCCAATAACTCACAGGAACTATCTGTTGTGACGTAACAAGACTGTTACGCCACACGGTAGTAGCCAAAAGAAAGGCACGCTAGACTAATGCAGACGGGCGTGAAGTCTGGAACATGAGAACTTATGAATGAATAAGAAGAAAAGTATGTAGATGCTTTTTACTTAACTTTTATTGATTCCTTGGAATACATCTCTCTTGAATACTCGAAGCTATAGGCACTGATACAAATGGCTCCTTGCTAGTTCGTAGCCATTAACTTAGATGGCTATTCTGTCTCTCGGCTAATGAGAGAGAAAGGCTTCGTACAACTGGGCGATAGCTAGGTTCGCGTACAACTGGGCGGTAGCTTGGTTCTCGTACAACTGGGGGTCGAGTCCACTCTCGTATCACGAGACCTGCCTTGGTGGTGGCGCTAGGTCTGCGATCACAGTGGCGACACGCGGGTCCGACATGTACTACATGGACCGCGGCCGATTTAAACTACCACCTAGCAAGTGTGGTGTCTGGCGGTGACACCACATTCCTCCCCCGCAAATCGGCGAACGGTCGTGTAATAAGGCTTCCGCCCGCCGTGGGGAGGACCACATGTTGACGTATGCGATGAGGTGGGGAGCCTAACAACAGGCGAGGCTGTGCCACCCGCACCCGGCCATCCGGTCCGAGGGGAGCTAGGAAACGCCTGCAAAACTAGTCCAGGGTGCACGTCAACATGCGGTGTATGCGCCCGTAAAGAAACATGAGGGGCCGAAGTGTCGACCTCCATTGCGTCGGGGTAGCCGACGCGCGATGACGTCATGTGGTCCGGAGCGGGCGGGCGTTCCATGGCGGAGGACAGCTGGTCACGGGAAGCGATCGGCGGCGCGTGACCCTGGGAGGCGCTGGGCGGCTGCAACGAAGCGTCGAATGCGGTCGGCGCCGGCGGGAGAACAAGCGGCGGCGGCGGCGGCTGCTGCTGCTGCTGCGGCGGCGGCGGCGGCGGCGCGTCGCCATCGGGCAAAATGGAAGGCATCGTCGGTAACACCTGGGGATGAGGCGAGCCAGTAGATGGGTCCCCAGGGCGCTGACCGGACGGCACCGTCGCTGAAAGCAGACGGGGAGCGGCAGAACCCGAGCGACGACAGAGGCGCAGCTGATTGAGATGCCGACGCACCTCACCAGAGGCCCCCAAAACCAAATACATCGCGCGGCCGAGGCACCGAAGAATGCGCCCTGCGAGCCAACGCCGTGAACCTCGATAGTTGCGATAAAATACAACGTCGCCTGGAGCAAAAGCAGGACTCTGCCGCTGCACAGGAACCTGATGCGGCGGATGCAGCAAAGACATCAAGGTGCGATGAGGACGACCGTGGAGCAACTCAGCCGGCGAGCGACCATCTCGGGGCTGAGAGCGATACGAAGACAAAAAGAGCAACAATGCGTCCTCCCGAGAATGCGACTCTTTCAATTTCAACATCTGTGACTTGAAAGTCCGGACCAATCGTTCAGCGGCACCGTTGGACTGAGGCGAAAACGGCGCGGATGTCAGATGTTGAATACCATTGGCCTGGCAGAAAGACTGGAATTCTGCGGACATGAATTGTGGGCCATTGTCGGAAACAATAGTCTGCGGAAGACCTTCAATGCATAAGATAGCAGACAACGCTTGGATGGTGGCGGAGGACGTCGTGGAAGACATCCGGACAACAAAAGGAAAATTACTGAAGGCATCGACCAGAACCAACCATCGAGCATTCCAGAATGGACCAGCAAAATCAATGTGCAAGCGTTGCCAAGGGGAAGTGGCTTTTGGCCACGCAAAAACTTTCCGCGGCGGTGCGGACTGTTGTTCGGCACACGCCGGGCACGAAGAACACATATTCGTAATCGCAGCATCGATTCCGAACCAAGTACAGTGCTGACGAGCAAGTTGTTTCGTTCGCACTATACCCCAATGTCCTTGGTGAAGAAGCCGTAAAACAGAGGACTGTAACGAACGTGGGACCACGACTCTGGACTGATCATTATCAGAACGCAACAACAAAACACCACGTCGAACAAAAAGTCTCTACTTGTGAGCAAAAAATCGGCGAACCAACGGATCCTCGATCCGAGACTTTGACAAAGGCCATTGCGTAGCAACAAAACGTAAAACAGTAGCAAGGACAGGGTCAGCAACTGTGGCTGTAGCGACACGACGAAAATCAATCGGAAACGATTCGACCACTTCATCGGTTTCCGAATCAATGAACATGCAAGCAAGTTCGGAAGAATCGAATGCTTTATCCTCAGCAACAGGCAAACGGGACAACGCATCGGCGTTTCCGTGCTTAGCAGTGGACCGATACAAGATATCGTAGCGGTACTGCGAGAGGAAAATAGACCAGCGAATGAATTTCTGCGCTGTACGTGGAGGTACAGGCTTGGTCGGATGAAAAAGCGATGTCAAAGGTTTGTGGTCTGTGATGATGGTAAAGTGACGACCATACAAGAAATCATGGAACTTAGTAACACCAAACACGAGAGCCAAAGCTTCTTTCTCTATCTGTGAATAATTTCTTTGCGCAGACGAGAGCAATTTGGACGCAAAGGCAATAGGGCGATCATGGGAGCCAACTTTGTGCGCAAGCACAGCACCGATCCCGAAATCCGATGCATCTACCATCAACAAAAGGGGTTTCTGGGGATCGAATGGCGTAAGGCAAGTATTAGAAAGCAACGCCGATTTCAACTGGCGAAAGGCGCGTTCACATTCCATCGTCCAGACGAACGGAACACCTTTACGGCGTAAGCGATGAAGCGGAGCTGAAATGGAAGAGGCATTGCGCACATATTTATGGTAATAATTAATTTTACTCAACACACTCTGTAGCTGTTTCACATTTTGAGGGGAAGGCAATTCTTGTATGGCACGGAGGTGCTCTGGACTCGGATGTATGCCTTGGGCATTAATGACATGTCCCAGGTATGGTAAGTCACGAGCAAAAAACACACATTTGTCCTTCCTCAAGCGAAGACCATTTTGCCGCAAGACCTGAAATAATGTTCGTAAATTCGCAAGATGATCTTCTTCTGTCTGTCCGGAGATCACTATATCGTCCAGATAGTTTGCTGCAGTAGGGACCGACGCACAAATAGTTTGTAAATATTGCTGAAACAAGGCAGGGGCGGATGCACACCCGAATGGCAGTCTTTTGAAGCGGTACAATCCAAGATGCGTGTTAACCACCAATACGCGCTGGGATTCGTCGTCCACCGGTATTTGCAAGTACGCATCGGCTAGGTCCAACTTTGAAAAATATTTTCCCGGGCACAGTTTAGCAAAAAGATCTTCCGGGCGTGGCAAAGGAAAAGTAGCAGTCACTAGCTGTGGATTCACTGTGGCCTTGAAGTCCACGCAAAGTCTCAATTGTCCGGAAGGTTTTGGCAAAATTACTAAGGGTGAGGCCCAGAGAGAAGCTTGCACACGTTCAATTACACCCTGTGATTCGAGATCGTGTAACGTTCTTGCGACCTCATCACGCAATGCGTGGGGAACATTGCGCGCTCTGAAAAATTTCGGTTGCGCGTTTACCTTCAGTTCTAAATGTGCTTCATAGTTTTTAGCGCAACCTAAGCCCGGTGCAAAAATGTCTGCAAATTCGTCACACAGCCGGGAAACACTGTCTGGAGGCACAGTCTGATTCACAGATAGGACCTGATTTACAATAGACATGTTAAACAACTTAAATAAATCTAGACCAAATAAGTTCACTGCAGAAGAAGAACGAAGAACGTAAAATGACACAAGTTTTGTTTGTCCCTTGAATGTTGCAAGAAGGCTGCACTGTCCTAACACAGGAATTTTCTGTCCGGAATATGTAGTTAGCTTAACATTTGCGGCACGCAACGGAGGTGCGCCCAGTTGTTTGTATGTGTCGTGATTGAGCAATGAAACTGCAGCTCCGGTATCGAGCTGGAATGGTATCACTTTGCCTTCAAAGTCTAAGTCCACAAAAAGTTTATTGTCCTGCTGACGACAAGAGCGACTGTTTTGTGCAATTGGAACAGACACTGGTACAGAATCACTTGCTAATTGACGTGATTTCCGGCGACGTCGACGCACAGTTTTTGTGGGACGAACACAGTTACAGTTTGAGAAAGTGTCACTGGACGAAGTGGAATTAACGACATGAATGTCCATAGGCGAAGGTCCACGAGCCTGAGTGTCCTTGGTTCGATTCCGGCGCGAAGCAAAGGGCCTGGAATGATTGTGATTGTCTGATCTGAGCTTTTTCTGGCAAACACTTTGAACATGTCCTTTCTTATTGCAGAAAAAGCAAATAGCTTGGCGTGACGGGCAATGTTCACGCGAATGTCTAGTAGCACACCGCGGGCATGATTTCACTGCATTTGTGTGCTGGCGCGGCACACCTGGCGTAGCACGCGGCGGTCGCTGTGTCGCCGTTCGCGAGGCCCGGTTACCGGGTCGCACAGCGCGTCCAGCGGGCCGGTTAATGTTACACACGGCTGGCGAAGTTTCAAAAGATTCCTGAGCACAGTCCAGTGTGTCCTGTCTATCCAATATTTCTATCACTTGTTGAAGGGAGGGATTAACTAGTTTCAAAATTTGCTCCCGTATGCGAACATCAGAAACGTTCTGTGCAATTGCATCACGCACCATTGTATCTGAATAAGAAAGACCACAGTCACATTCAAAGGCACAGTCCCTAGTAAGTCCTTGCAATGTTGCTACCCACTCCCTATTAGTTTGACCGGCCGTACGTTTTGTACGAAAAAACGTATACCGTTTTGCAACCACATTAACTGTTTCTTTGAAATAGGCATCTAATGCAGACAAAATTTCCTCGTATGACAAAGTTGCTACGTCGCGGCGGGGAAACAATTTCACTATCACACGGTATGTGGACACACCGACACAAGAAAGCAAAAACGGCTGCCGCTCATTACCTTGAATTCTGTAGGCAGCAAGGTGGAAGGCGAACTGACGAGACCACTCTTGCCAGGTCTCGTGGTTCGGGTCGTAGTGCCTAAAAGGCGGTGCAACGGCAGGTTGTGGCTGCGGTAGCGGTGAAGCGGCTGCGGCCGCATCGGTGTGCAGCGCACGTTGACCCTGGACGAGCTGTCCAAGGGCATCCAGTAACGCCTGCGTCTGCTGATTCTGCAAGCGATAAAATTCGGACAGTACATCTGGAGAATGTGGCGAAGCCATGACACAAATAAATGTAAGCAATCAGAAATAAATGTAAGCAATCAGACAAAGGTCCTTTTCCCTCGTCGCCAATCTGTTGTGACGTAACAAGACTGTTACGCCACACGGTAGTAGCCAAAAGAAAGGCACGCTAGACTAATGCAGACGGGCGTGAAGTCTGGAACATGAGAACTTATGAATGAATAAGAAGAAAAGTATGTAGATGCTTTTTACTTAACTTTTATTGATTCCTTGGAATACATCTCTCTTGAATACTCGAAGCTATAGGCACTGATACAAATGGCTCCTTGCTAGTTCGTAGCCATTAACTTAGATGGCTATTCTGTCTCTCGGCTAATGAGAGAGAAAGGCTTCGTACAACTGGGCGATAGCTAGGTTCGCGTACAACTGGGCGGTAGCTTGGTTCTCGTACAACTGGGGGTCGAGTCCACTCTCGTATCACGAGACCTGCCTTGGTGGTGGCGCTAGGTCTGCGATCACAGTGGCGACACGCGGGTCCGACATGTACTACATGGACCGCGGCCGATTTAAACTACCACCTAGCAAGTGTGGTGTCTGGCGGTGACACCACACTATCCACTTCAATCCACTACAAGATAAATTACTTCTAACAGTGACAAATGACCCACCGCCTATCCTTTCTGAACACCGTTATGTCCTTCACAACAATTTCAGCTGAAGTTATCTCTAGCTTTATATCTATAACGATTTGAACTTCGGTGCTTTCTATTAGCGTTTGGAGTTCTGATACTTCCCCAGCACAGCTACGAAAATCAGAAATAAGAACAGAATTAGAACTTCCAACCGCACATCAGATCATTAAAAGAACATCCAACTTCTATGAATCATCACTCATCTCACCGCTCTGTCCCGTCAGTTCGATGGGCTAAGCAACATTATTTCGACACTCTAGGGACTAAAAACTAAAAGTAAATAAGCTTCTCACACAAATCACAGAATCGTCATACACCAGGGAAGACCCCCAAGCAATACAGTGCTCACAATTTTACTTCCTCCAGTATCTGGTCTCCTACCTTCTAAGCTTCACAGAAGTTCTCCTGTGATATTTGCAGCGTTAGCACTACTGGTAGAGCACTTGCTCGCAAATGGCTAAGGTCCCGAGTTCGAGTCTCTATCCGGCATACAGTTTTAATCTGCCAGGAAGTTTATATATCACATCAGTCACTGGGCACGTCACAATTGAAATTAATTTACTTGCGCGATGATTAGTGACGTGCTCACCCCCTATACTAGATATGCCAAGATTTTGTTAGAATAATGTGACGACAGGGTGTCACTAGTTTATCTGAGAAGATTAATTCTGTCAGAACGTTTTATTGGAAAAAATCAAAGTAATCGTTATTCGTGGTTAATTTAATAGTCATAAGTTTCCTTTTCTTTATTTTGGAGGATACGATTGGATATTTAATTGACGCCTGACAGGATCCCATTCACTAATATGACGTATCAACCCATGATATAATAAAACAAAAATGACCCTTAGCAGACGACATAACTTCCCTTTCGTTGTTGTAATTATTTCCATTACTCACGGTGTATGGTACTCAAGTAACTTAGCCTGAGAAACTATAAGGAACTGAAGAATGTTGGCAACGGCACTGCCTTAACTGACGAGGACAAATCATCCGCTGACAGTGGCCGTTTGGCGTTATTTGGCAGTTGGAGAGGTTCCAACCCACAGTGCAAAACCGTTTGGCTGGAAGTCCCACGGCACTTAAAAAAGAGGGGAAAATGCCATGATCAGAAAGCCCACGTAGACGAAAAGCCACGGCTAAGATATTTGTGGTCGGAATCATGACGACGACGTCGCGTGTCGCAAAGCCCATGGTCGGAATGTCTACGACTCTACTATGAGCACCAGCTTTGTCTCTAATGACTCCGTCGACATGGCACTAAACTGTAATCTTCCTTCCATTTTTTTCATAGCAGTTGTTAACAAGTTTGTAGGACTTCTTTGAATCCCCTTGTCTTTACAGTCGCTGAAACCGCTAATGGCGCTGACTCTTTTAAATTTTAATATTGCATGCAATATCCTTTCGCGTTTGTGATGGAAGTGAGCGATTTAAATCACCAGGAATCCGCAGTGACTGAAATTTTGTTAGAAGAAATCACTGAAATTCAGCCTACAGAGTAAATGCAGCCTTCTTGGACATGACTCAGGGCTTAGAGCAACATCCTCCAATGGAACAGACTTAAGGTAGCCTGTAATTTCGCCGATTCTTTATAGCACCTACAAACACTCATTTCAAATGATGTCACTCAAAGCGAATTGCAATATTTTAATGCTAATTTATTCTGATCTCTCAGTGTTTGTGGTTGTTTTTGTGGCCTTCAATTCGAAGAATGTTTATCCTGGGCAAGCTTCAACATCTGTGGCTAGGTACTGCAACCCACATTCATTTTAGGCTTGGCCTCTCTTTAAAGTTCTAAGCCCCTTCGTTTCCTTTCTTTAGAAGACTGACAATTCCTCGATGCAATACCGGTCGATTCCTTCTTTTAGACAAGTTCTACCGTATTTTTCTTTGTTCCCTAATTCGATAAAGTATTTCATTGTTAGTTATTTGAGGTACCCATCAAACATTCAACAGTCTTCAGTAGGATCACGTTTCAGAAGGTTCTGTTCACTTCGTGTCTGAAACACTTATCGTCCACATTTCACTTCTGTACAAGACTACACTCCAGACGAATTGCTTCAGGGAAGACTTTCTAACATTTCAATGTTTCCAATTTCCACAAATTTCTCGTTTTCAAGTGTGGTATTCTTCCAATAACCAGTCTACGTTTTACATCCTTTCTGCTTTCGGCTCGGTCATTTACTCCGCTAACCACTTAACGAAAATCATCCACTATTTCTAGTGTCTCATTTCCCAGTGCAATTGGCTCGGCAGCACCTGGAGTAATTCGACTACATTCCCATACCCTTTATTTAATTTTGTTGACTTTCAGTCTACAACCTCTTATCAAGACATCAACCATTCCGTTTAGCTGCTCTTCCAACAGGCCTAAAATATACGTCGGTTTTCCGCAGTAGTCAGTGGCATACCTCCCCTGCCGATACATTAATGATAGGATTACTGTTGGTAAGCTGCACACTATTGTTCTCGAAACATAACGTATGGTACGTGTTACACTTAACAGTATGCAGTACAATGACGGGACAGGGGACGTACCACACACTCAGATAACAGTGAAAGGAAGCACAAGGCCGCTACGAATATTAACGGGATGACGGAGCTTGCTTGACAGATGGGAATGTTAACAAAAAAGGAAAAAAAATACTTTATGGTACTACTAATTCCGTGTTATGGAAAAGTCGAGTGTGATTTTCTTATTTATCGTTATTCTATTTTAGTAACATACTAATATTATCTCGATAACTAACTTCGATGGTGAAATTGCA
This sequence comes from Schistocerca piceifrons, assembly GCF_021461385.2. Lineage (NCBI taxonomy): Eukaryota > Metazoa > Arthropoda > Insecta > Orthoptera > Acrididae > Schistocerca > Schistocerca piceifrons. The sequence goes on along the minus strand of NC_060141.1, from coordinate 598,677,976 downwards.
TTCACAACGCACATATAAGATTGACACAAATTCACAACACTGGATATCTACAAAATTTACCAAGTATGATAGTCTCTGCTAACAAAAATTTTAGCATTGCATCCAGTAACTAATTTACCAATGATTCCAAAATATTTTATCAATTAGTGCACCGCCAGCTAAAAGGTACTGTGCAAGTTATCCTTAATTTTTTGCCACCTGTGCTCCACTACAACCTCTCGAGTTAATTTTATCTGTGTGTTTGCTTCTGACTAAATAAATTTATTATTATTAGAAGGAAAACACTTTCTAATGTTCTACAAAAGTGTTTTCGTTTTTAATATTAATAAATTTATTTAATCAGAAGCAAACTGGCAGATATTAATAAATTTATTTAATGAGAAGAAAACTCGCAGATAAAATTAACAGTAAATTTTATACTGGAGCACAGGAAGCTAAAAAGTAAGGATCACTTGCCAAGCATCGACAGGAAATTCAGTTAATGGAATTTACTTACCTTTTTATATATAAGAGAACGAAGTTATCAACCTTTACGTAGGTTGACTTTAAATGCGAACATCGTACGTTACGCTTTACCGCGAGTGTTATTGATAACTAATGAAACAGCAAGTTCATTTTTACCAGTCGCCGTTCATTTATGTCCACAACGCAATTCGAAGGTTAAAACCTCCATCATCAGTTGGATTTATGCGGATTAATACGACATGTAAGGGCTGTGTTACGACTTTGATGTAGGCTGTGAGATCGTTTATTTGTCGTGATACATAACATTTAAAACGTCTCGCCATATACTCGGAAATACTGCAGTAACAAAGATGGCGAGATGAGTATAATCCCACTAGTGAACTGTTCGTTCTCTACCCTACTTTACTGTTTATGAGGACCCATACTTCCGATACACCATTTCTGTAACTATTCGTAGAACGTTACTCTTTCGTTGGTTATTCGGTCTTTTTATGGTCGTCAATTCTCCCTTAGCAGTCCCCTGCCACCAATAAGAAGATTATCATTCTAGTTTTCCACTCAGAGGCCACGTGACTTGTCAATAAACGTACTACGCGTATTCCATAGCCTTCCGCAACCTCGCGCCCTGTTAATTGCCACTTTTTCCACATTTATGGACGATTCCCTAGCCTCAGTCAGCCAAATAATTTCGTCATGTAACATTTTGTTCTGAAAGCTTGAGGCAAGCTGGCTCGCAATGTTGTAACTAGTCCATGCTATCCTGGATACTCACACGCAGGCAGAGCTGACATCCAAGTTGGTTCCAAACATGTTCTATCGGGGAGAGGTCTGGAGATCATGACGTCCATAACAATACCTCAATATCAGGCAGACAGTTTATAGAAACACGTGCGACTTCTGGACCAGCTACAAAATGGCACCACGAAACTGTCACATTAGGCGTAAAACATGACGCAGGATGGTCATGACTGTCACAGTCCCCTCAATTACTATCAGAAATGACCTTAGGTCATACCCGAAACCAAACCACACCATGGTGTCAGAAGTAACACCACTGTGCTTCACCAAAACATTTTAAGAGTGTGGCCAACATACTCGGAGACGATGGTCATTCGGGGTAGTGCAGAAACACGACTCACCGTTGGACACACTGTCAAGCCATTCATCAGCAGTTCGTTCTTCTCGGTCACTGCACTACTCCATACGCAGCCCTTTGTGTTGTGATGTTAAGTGCAGCCCACATATGGGACGGTAACGGTAGCCGCTAGTCTCCGACGAATTGTGCGGATCGATACACAATGTTGGAGCGACTTCATTAGTAGTTCTCGGATGGCAGATGTGTAGGTGCGGAGTACGGCCTTCCGTCCTTATCGTGGTCATACGTGGTTGACTAGAACGTTGACGACGAGTATAGCTGTTCTCACATTCCCATGAAGTCTCACGTGGTGCCACTGTCGCATCCGACCCGTCACAAAGTGATGTGGATATTGTACGGTTTCCCAGACCGTCCTAAAGGAACCCACAACGAGGCCATTATTAAAGTCTGCCAGGTGCTGACAACGCTGTCTCATACCACTATGCGCCATATGCATTCCTTCACAGTGTTTACCAATCATCCGTCGCTGATAAGGGCCCTTATATATCCTACCGGGCTTGGTAACAACAATAAACACAGACAACACTAACGCGCTCTGGTGGCCATTCTAAGAAATTCAGTTTACTTGAGGCCTACGCAATCTCTACCTTCTGTACCTTGTACTGATGATACGACCAGAACCATTTACTAGCTACTCTCATTTCTAATTTTCTAGCTTTGACAACTATTAGACTTTTAGGGTCAGTAGTATCAAATGCCTTGCACAGATCTAAAAAGTACGACAAGACATCCATGTGTAGTACATGTGGTACCGATCAACAAAGTTTCGTTTCGAAGTACTTCACTTCTACAGCTTATAAAACTGTGTTTCACATAGGGAGCTGCAGTTATTCGTCTAATTTATTAGTCAGATTTCCTAAATTTATTACAAAATGTATTAAAAAAGACCAGACGAAAAAAAAGATTTGGTTCACATCAGCTTCTGACGCCAAACTACACTCACATACAGGGGAAACGTAAACGTTGATTCTATACAGATGTACAGGAGACGAGGCATGGTTAAATCAGAGTCGAATGGTGGTGGAAATCGTAGATCTGTAGAAATGCGACCTGGTAGCTCACGGCCTTGTGGAAATTTGAGGTTGTAATGCTGAAAAATATCCACCTTTCGTTTCTTAATAATCATTCCACATCTCTTGTCATTGCAGTTTTTCGTGGCGCTTGACTTCACGTAGCAGTCTGTATATGGTAATTTCAAATCGAGAACAGGTCCTGTAGATACAGCTTTCTTCGTTAATACAGCTTCCTCATTATAGCGGACGCCAGCGTGGGAATGCACCCACTGCAGATTGACTGTCTACCCTCTCCATTTCCAGAATATATATTCCAATACTACATCCAAAATATAACTGTTGGTTGTTTCACGGTATCTTCAGTGTCGAATACCTTTGGGAACGCGCTGGGAGACCGACACGATTAACATCTATAAGAAAAAAGCTGAAGATACAAACTTAATTGATTTTTATATGCATACCGCATAGAACAAAGTCTTGAGTGCAGTACTTGGACCATTTGCAATTTGTACGCAAAATGGATAGCGCATCTGCCTAGTGAGTAGAAGAGCAGCGTTCGAATTCCGGTGCTGGTACCAATTTTAATTCACGGCTTTTGCCTACATAATTATCAGAAATTTAATTTCTTCCAAAATTTCCACAGTCTCTGCCGTGAAAATTGAAGCACTTTTAGGCAGTTAGTAGGCTTTATTGATTTGGACATAAGGGCACAGAAAGCACATCCAGTATCCTCATCTTGAGCAAATTTAAATTCATCAGTACATATACAGTTATAACAGGAGCTTCACTGATGTGAGAGTACCGCACATATAAGAGTAAGTATTTCGGCATCAACAACTCTGATCGATTCCTTGATTCGTATACGAAGGGTAGCAACGTCATGGACTGGTGTTGTGTGCACGCGATCATTGAGGATACACCTGAAAAAGAACTCTTGTGGCGAGACATCCGGAGAGTGTGGGGGGCCATGGGGTCAGACCGTTACCATCCATTCACCTCTCACGAAATGTGTCATACAACAAATCTCTGATGTCCAAAGTTTGAGTCCACCATCATGCTGGAAGATAAAGAACGGCTGCAGCTGTTCGATCTGTTGTAGCAGGAACTGTTCGAGCATGCCAGGTACACACTTCCCGCTATGATACCCTCTGCGAAAAAAAATTGACTACCACTAAATCGTGCATTAGGCCACACTAAGCATTATGCTTCTGACTATCACAGATATGTTCACGAATGTTGGGTGGTTTTTCGGAGCCCCAAGTCCTAATGTTGTGGCGTCACATGACCGGAAATGTGGAACGTTGCTTCATTTGAAAAGATACAGTTTATTAAATAGTTATTGTCAGCTTCTATGGAGGCCAGCACTGGACACATGGCTGCGTAATACACAGCTCGATTTGCACGTTGTACGCAAAACTGGCGAAAGAACTTATACAGGGTGTTACAAAAAGGTACGGCCAAACTTTCAGGAAACATGCATGTGGATATGTGTCCGGAAACGCTTAATTTCCATGTTGGAGCTCATTTTAGTTTCGTCAGTATGCACTGTACTTCCTCGATTCACCACCAGTTGGCCCAATTGAAGGAAGGTAATGTTAACTTCGGTGCTTGTGTTGACATGCTCTACAGTACTAGCATCAAGCACATCAGTACGTAGCATCAACAGATTAGTGTTCATCACGAACGTGGTTTTACAGTCAGTGCAATGTTTACAAATGCGGAGTTGGCAGGTGCCCATTTGATGTATGGATTAGCACGGGGCAATAGCCGTGGCGCGGTACGTTTGTATCGAGACAGATTTCCAGAACGAAGGTGTCCCGACAGGAAGACGTTCGAAGCCATTGATCGGCGTCTTAGGGAGCACGGTACATTCCCGCCTATGACTCGCGACTGGGGAAGACCTAGAACGACGAGGACACCTGCAATGGACGAGGCAATTCTTCGTGCAGTTGACGATAACCCTAATGTCAGCGTCAGAGAAGTTGCTGCTGTACAAAGTAACGTTGACCACGTCACTGAATGGAGAGTGCTACGGGACAACCAGTTGTTTCCGTACCATGTACAGCGTGTGCAGGCACTATCAGCAGCTGATTGGCCTCCACGGGGCACTTCTGCGAATGGTTCATCTAACAATGTGGTACGCTCTGTTGCTGTATGTTTCCATTCCATGATTAATGTGATTTGAAAAGAAGTAATAAAATGACCTCTAACATGGAAAGTTTGCGTTTCCGGACATATGTCCACATAACATATTTTCTTTCTTTGTGTGTGAGGAATGTTTCCTGAAAGTTTGGCCGTACCTTTTTGCAGCACCCTGTATAATACTTTATGGATAGTTGGGTTTCTTTCCTGCAATTCGCTTGGTGCATCATAAGACTTCTGGGGGCTGCGCTGAATTGCAGCTTGCATAGTCAACAAGCGCCTAAGACACACAGGGATGATCACTTCGAGGAAGGTCTTTCACGTTACACATCTCTCAAAGTTTTTGAACCACCCCATTGTGATTTTTCTGCTTGTTGTGCGTTCCCAAACTGGCATCGATAATTCTGCTGTAGCGACGTAAAAGATTTGGATTCTGTATGCTAGGTGAGAGATTGTGCATTCTTCTGATCTGTCAACATTCAGATGCACTTCAGTTCAAATCTGCAACAAAGGAAAGAAGTAAAACTGTGAGAGCTTGAGACTCATCCGAGATATTATATCCCAGGCGACCCAAACAATTGCAGACCACTCTCTACACTCAACCATCATAATACCGATAACTTTCTTCTATCAGGATATACAAGATGAAAAAATATTCAAATTTTAGATACACATTTTAAGCTGATTCATCGCTAATTGAGGTTTTTTATTGTTATTAGGTACGTGAGGCTGTAAGTAGGTTCTTAGGTCTTGTACGGGGTCTGCATTAGCAACTTGACCTAGGACCCATGAATCGGTATGTTACTTTTAGTACCTTTGGGGCATTCCGACTTACAACTAATATGATAGTATTTCAGAGTCGCCACCAGCCTAAGCCGAATTTAAGACAAGAGAACAAGAGTACCGACCGAACTGGAAGTGTTTATAAAAAAAAAAAAAAAAACAATCGTTTCCCCCCCCCCTTTTTTTATCACTTAGTTAAATTGTTCTGGTGATTTTCACCTTCTCTTTTATTATTGCCCTTATGCAATGACTCGTCAAAGATATAGAAATTTACACAGCATTCATATTGATCTTACATTTGAAATCGGTATTGACCTAAAGATCATGAATAATACGCAGGACTGATGGTACAAAACTTATCACTGATTTATGTAATTAGCAGTGCTCAATAATGGAAGGAATCAGTTACATTATAAGAGAAAACGGTTACCTGATACTGGAATAAAATAACCTGCTTCTCTTTAATGAGAAAATCGTAACATTTGTGAAATTCACGGAAGGAAAAAGACATGGAGTAATAACGAAACGGCCATAAACTCAGTTACTCCGTTCAGACACAGAAGATGGACTCAAGCAAGAACCACCACCAGCACTTGCAAGCAAAGGAGGAAACGTGGGCACAGAAAGTGCATTTCTATCACAAGGATAGCAGTCATATAAATCGAATCGATGGGGGATAATCTGGTCCGGCTGAAGGCCTCTAACTATTCCACACCCACGTGGTTCCCACACAATAGATTTGTTAAGCCAGATTTCTGCACATGCATGAAAACTTCGAGAATTCACAATAATAACATCACATGCGAACTGCACCACGTTGTTCCACTGGAACGAAGCCAAGTCTCATCAGTGCATTGCGTTTCAGGTAAACTGAACTTACATATTTCAGGCTATTCACAACGGACAAAACGCAAATTTCGGAAATTCCTAGCAGAGGAACATAGTACTATGTCTGTACTCACCAGTAATCAGCAACAAAATCCCTTCCTCTCCACGAAGGTTCCAACGGATACTACGTGAAAACGGAAATCAGAGGGAGCTTCCGTCACCAACCTAACCCACAAATAATACCACCTCCAGAAAGACTTGACCTCTCTGCCCAGGTACAAGGATCTAGAGTTGGTCATCCTGCTCTCTCCTCCAAGCAGCGAGCACACTGCTCTCGCTCCAGCAGACGACGACCAACGTAACTTCCACCACAAATGGATAGAAAAGACATTCAAACACTCATTTGTTCATATTCACACACACAAGATAGTTCTGGGGAAGGAACAGGTACACATGTGGAAACGTGGAACATAATAAGTGACATGATATAATCAAATGACCTTTAGCAAAATACTTGGTTTTGTGGCAAGAAAAAACATTTTTCTGCCGTCAGTACGCCTGTTCTGGCCTTCTGGGGTGGTTCATACGCTCAACCACAGTTACACGGTGGGCCACATAATTCATAATTGCTTTAGTTGGTGGGAAGTTCTTATGGAACGGCTGTGTTAGGACGTTTCAAGGTGGTTCATTATTCTCATCTTGTCTTCGTTGAATAGTAGCTTTCGTTAATTACACGGTATGACAGATCATTCGTGTTTGGAAAGAACAATATGTTCTGTTTGACATTCAATATTTGACTCATTGAAGTCATTTTACTGTTAATCTTTGTCAGCACTACCGCACATTAACGTGACCAATTTAAGTACTTTCGCAATGAATAATCACATTAAATAAGAATGCACATTTCTCAGTACAGAAAGAAGGTCAGCTTCTGTAGTAGCATCGTTTGTCTTTTTTACTGCCTTGCAGAACTAGATTTCAACTGATAGTACAGCTATCATCAGTGCGCCGTAAGCAGTCACGTGGAATAAACGTAATTTTAACGACACCTATGCCAGTCTACTGACGCTTGTACGAGAAATAGAAATGTAGATCTGCAGTGCACCAAAAAAGACCGATGTTGACTTTCTTTACGTCCTGTCTGTCGTGGGGCGCAATCATTCCTATGAAATCGAACATTTGTACCGATACACGGCACAAAATATTAAATCGTGCGACGACAAGCCAGACACAAGTAAAATGAAAATTGTAAAAATCTCTGAAAATACGCGTGCGATTAGCTGTCGTAACGGTAATTTATAATGATATGAAATAATAATGGTACAAGCAGACTCTATAATTGTGTAGGAACTTTATGAAAATTAATTGTTCTTTTTCTCGTTGGCGAAAGGAATTAAAAAGACCAGGGTTATTACTTACTCTCTGTTCTAGTCTCGAAGCTAACGCGGCCATTTCGCATCGTAAGTTGTACATTTTAAATAATGTATGGTATTTTATGCTGATCGTGCATTTTTCTATCATATGCCTAGTGACCTTCATGCAGAAATAAAAATATTATTTGTAAGGTTTTCAGAACGCAAGATAAACAACAAGAACCATCGAACAGTCGACCATCTTGCAGACATTTTGCGTAGAAAAAATTTCATTATAATTTCAATGCGTTCTGTCTTCAACGGATAATTTAAAAGACACGCACCTAATTATTAAGGAAAAGTAAGTGAATATATTAATTTATGTTGTATTAAGGTAAAAAATAAGAACATTCAGTTAAGTTCAGAAATTGGCCGCTTCTTGGCAAGACAAAGATTATTACGTTTAAAAAAAGAGAAATACTTTCTTTAATTCAAGGGTTTCTTTTAATTAAATTTTTCTACAGTAAAGATATCCTGCAGCAATATGTCTACGTGATAACGCGAAATACAATCCCTGAGATTATGTCCACGTTTTTTTGTTGGTACGAACGCTCCACGTATACATCAGTTTTAACGAATTCTAAAAGCGCCTCAAGCAATCCTATATTAACAAGGCGGTGAGTCGCGCTCTGTTAAATAATCAGAGCTTAGAGAACTATTTTATGAAAGTATAGATTCCGGTCCCCATCTTACAATGATTCTTTCTTGTGTCCGCTCCGCCAAATAAGTGCTCTATTCACGCTCTTGGCGGGCGTAAATATCAGTACAGTTGGCCGGTAAGATGATCGTACACTCTTTTCGTCACACTCGTATGTATACCGTAAGTATACTTGAGAAGATGTCTGGACCGGGGCGATAGCGTTACACATGACCCACATATTTGCAGTCAACAGAATTAAAAATTCACATCGTAGAACTCTAAAGACAAAAACATGCCCATTTGTAGCAAAGAACTCTGGCGAATTTTCTGTAAACACAACACATACGAACTGTGAACTTCAGGCAGAGATATGCGAACTGCGATGTGTCTCGTGTAAACCCAAATACGAACTGAAATCCTTGGCGCACATTCGCTGTTATTTATAAATTACGTTTGAAGCCAGTATTTTCTGGAAATTTCGTTCTCGAATTAATTGTGATAATAACATCCAGTTTCAATAACAGCGAAAGTGTGGCCAATTTTAATGAACAGAAAAGTCTGAGAATCGGAATAGTTTGAAAGATATTCTAAATGGTACTGAATTAACAATCGTAACTTTCAAAGTATTTCACGTGAAAAAATTTGCTTACATATTTTGAGGACATTTTATTTTTGTATTAGGTGAAAGTTTTTTCTGAGTACATACGGCATTCGTTATTAATTGTGTAGCTGAAATTATCCTTCACAGATACAAATTCTCTCTAAATTACATTTCTGTTAACTTATAAAGTGAAACGCGTAGAATGGCCAGTTGTACCTGATTTTGTGTTTACACATTGAAATTCACAAAATATTTCAAAATGTAGAAAGAAATACGAAAAATGTATAGCTCGCAAACATTCCACGGTATCGCAAATTTACATAAAAATCATGTATCGCATGTAATGCAAGTGGGTTGGGATTACGTTCTTCACAACGTTCTGCTATCATAAGTTCCAGCTGGTCTAATTAGACTTAATTTTGATTCATTACAAACTGCTAAACGTTTTACAACGAATCGCGATTCTCTAACACATTCCAAGTTATGAGTACTGGGAATGATAGCGGGCCTTAGGGAGATTCTATACATCACCAGAGTCATGTTTAATACAGGGTCAAAATTGTTCAAACCGACAGACTCTGAGAAATTGCACGGGTGGACGAAACAAATATTTTTCTGCACTTTCCTGTTTTCCTATGAGCATCCTCTGGATGAAAATTAAAGCAACAAACTCTGGGAGGTTGCATGGGACAACGAATACGCTTCTCTTATGTTTTCCTGTGAGGTCAAAATATTACAAAAACATGTTTTAATTCTTCTTTACCAAGAGACAACATCAGTAAGATAACACAACTACTTGAGTTATACCAGAGTTTCAAAAAATTACTCCATTATCTTGAAGACAGAGGCTATACCTGTAGGTCAAGTTCTGCCTGACACGGTCGAAGACTACAGGAGTGTCCTTAATTTCTGCTGCTGCAACTACTATCCAGGCAACCATCTCCACCCCTGAATAAACTTGAATTTTGTAAACTAGGTCGCACATCTCTCCTCCAACAAAGTCCAGAGGGGTCAAATCAGTGGTAGAATAGGCCGTAGTACACAGTCAACCCGCTTTTCTGGAAACTGTCGGTTCAAGAATTGACGCCTGGGGTGACATGCGCTGCCTTTTAGCGAGTAGCACGTCATCCGGTAACGCGGGCCATCCTGTGGCAAGAAAATTGTAATCATGCCTGCCATTTGATTGTCAAAGTATGAGATATGACCCAACTAAACAGTCACCAACATATGCTCATACATTCACGTAGAACCACAATTGATGAGCGCGGGTGAATATGACGTATTGGTTAACCTCACTTAAAATTAAAGAACTGTGGATGTTGAAGAACATTGCTTCCTCTGTAAACAGTACAGAGGACGGAAATGTAGGATGCATCTGACACTGTTTGAGGTACTACTGCGAGAACAGTGTTCTGAGTGGATAATCAGTTGGTTCCAGGTTGTTCACAGTGCAGTGTAATAACGATTGGTCATGAAGGATGTTTCTTACACACATATGTGAAGTGCACACATGCTCATCAAGTTCGGATACCCGCGGAACCAGATACGATAACTGATGCCTTTTCTTATACGTGTGCGAATTTCCCTTACTGACAATCACGCGACATGCCTGAAGATGACGTGATAGGGACATCGAAACTCGTTGCCTAATACAATAACATCAAAATAACGGCTACTGGTACTGTATTATTACGTTTGTTACATTCGTCTGATTCGCCCCCATGTTACGCGCAATACCTCAATAGCTGGGAGCAATTAGGTTCTCAGCCGGATTAAATAATGTTCGCAGGCAATTACGACATTAGAGAAAAGTGTTTGTTTTGGTGTCCCGTGCAGCTTCCCAGAGTTTGTCGATTTAAATAATTTTCACTCTGATATCAGTTTTTGAGTGCATTAGAACGGCAGCAACATGTCGTAAAGCATTTATGCATTTTGCTGCAGATACGAGTTCTGGCAATCAAGGAGGGAGGAAGCTACAGGTAAAGTGTTTGCTTCGAATGAAGTTGTAGTAGTTTCCGACAGGTAGCGACAATACAACGATAGCAACACAGCCGTCGTTTGTTCCGCGGAGTAGGGGAGACGCGGTCGGCGATCCATTCTTCGGCACTTGTGGCCGAGCCGCAACAAACACTTGTGGGGGGGGGGGGGGGGAGGGAGGGCGGAGCGGCACTGCCCTCGGGTGTCCCTGGTGCGGTCCCGCTGACGGCCACGATGTTTGACAAATACTGCGGCGGCCGTGGCCGCGGCGGCTGCTAGGGCAAGGTGTTGACGGTCAATAGGGTCGCCGAAGCGCACCTCCCAGCGACCTGGCGGGCTCACGCTGTCGCGGCGGGCTCAGCACTCTCTTTGTGGTCGGCTCTCAAGTTACAAATAGCGCGCAGCTGCCGCTAATGGAAGCTGGCGGGCCGCAGCCGCCTCTAACGGGTACCGACCTCGCACGCTGGATTGGCGTCTCAGTCGCCGGTCGTCGCCGCTGGGGGAGCAGAGAGGGGCCGCTCATTACTCTCGGGCAACGCGATCTTGCTACCTGATCTCCTAACTCCGGAGGGTGCCTTGTGATTTCTTTGTGTGTTGGTCGTAAGACTGCCAAAAACTGAATTTCAGAGACGGTTTTAGAGTCAAATGGGCAAGTATCACAGAGCACACGCAGTTTAAAAAATCTCGGAAAACCTAGATCTGCTACCTTTCGAAAGTCAAAACGCCTCAGAATTTGGAGCCAAAAGGGCAATGTGTTACAGAGGACACGCAGTTAAAAAAACAAAAAAATAAACCGGAAAACCTAGATGTTGAAGAGCTACACCAACGTACAGTGTCTTTTTTATGATGATTGTTTAATAACATAGCTGCGAAAGTTTTATTACGGCAGTTTGAGAGCTGTTATGCGTCGAACCGCTGTGCAAGACGTAGATTACTTGTCCGTATTGTGGAAGGCGGAGAAAGTACAGGAGATAGGCAAAATAATGTGAACACCTGTACTTACTTGGGACCGGTATATTAATAAGGGGTAGGACCCCGATTTGCCTGTAATGAAGCTGCGACTCTTCTCGGAATACTGGCATATAATGATTGTTAGTCTCCAGTGGAATGTTATGTCACTCTTCGATCAGAATCTCTTCTATCTCCTTTAGTGACGAGGGAGGCGGAAATCTGCTCCGGAGTCCGCGCTCCAATACCGCCCACAAGGGTTCGATAATGTTCAAGTCCGCGGTCTGTGCTGGGTAGGGAAGACGCTGCAGTTGCATGCTCCTCATACTACGTCTGTACTATCATGGCTGTGTAATTTGGGTGCGTTATAGTCCTGAAATATGACATCATTGTTGGGGAACAACACTTGAATCATGTGGTGCACCAGATCACTTAAAATGTTCACATAATCGTTGGTTGCAACATGATCTTTGAGAGTAAGGACCAGCAGAATACCATGATATCGCTGTCCGGACCATCACACTTCCATCTCCATGCTTAACCGTTGGAATAAAGCACTCAGGATTGTAGGCTTCTTTTGGCGTTCTTCATACATAAATCCGGCCCGATATTGGAAATAACGAAAACGTTGACTCATCTAACCACATGACGTGTTTAAACTGATCAGCTGTCCAGGATTTATGCTCGTGACACCATGTTTTACGCTCCTTTATGTTGGTCGTCGTCAGTAATGGTTTCGGTGTAGCAGCTCGCCCATGAATATTCTCTTTATGAAGTTCTGGGCGCACAGTGTCCATAGATTTGGGGTCTGGAAGATGGCATTGAGCTCTGCGGTCACTTTAGTTTTGTGTTGTTTCGGCACAGTTCGTGTTAGCGTATCACTGTCTCTGTCACCTAGTTTTGATTTGCGCCCACTGTTACGTTTACACTATGATGTCTTTCCATGTTACGTGTAGGCTGTCATGACTGTTCAAACAGTTACTCGTGAAACTTTCAGTAAGTTGCCTATCTTGATTACTGATGCTGCAGCCAATCGGGCTCCCACACAATCTGCTCTCTTTGGAACTCTGTTAGGTCTTTCATTGCACGTCGATCTCGGGCTCTGAATGCAATGCGAAGTGTACACTACTCGTAAACAACCAGCACTGATAACTAGTCCGTATTGAGCATGCACAGTTCAGCGCGACGCTTGCCTTACCTGTGTTTTTGACCGTCAAACACAACCATGATGCTACTAGAGCTGTTCACATTATTTTGCCAATCCCCTGTATATTGAATACACTGCATGAGTGCTCATGTGGGACTCAGTGTCACATGGGACAATATACACTGAGCTGATGAAAGTCATGGGATACCTTCTAATGTTGCGCTTGACCTCCTTTTCTCCGGCGCAATGCAACAACTCGACGTGGCATGGACTCAGGTCGTTGGAAGTCCCCCTTCAGAAATACCGAGCTATGCTGCCTCTTTAGCCGTCCATAACTGCGTAAGCGCTGGCGGTGCAGAAGTTGGTGCACGAACTGGTCTCTCGTTATGTCCCATACACGAGTTTCATGCCAGGCATCTAGGTGACCAAATCATTCGGTCTAATTGTCCAGAATCTTCTTCAAATCAATCACGAACACTTGTGGGTCGTCATTTATAAAAATTCTCAGGGAACCTGAAGTCCATGAATGTCTGCAAATGGTCTCCAAGTCACCGCACACAACCGTTTCCAGACAATGAACGGTTCAATTTCTTATAAACGCAGCCAACACCATTGTGGAAGCAGTCCTTTCGACCTGTCGTAATTAGCTGCTGAACCATCTTAAATGAGTAAAAGAAATTTAATATTGCAATCGAGCTGCAGACGAGAGGTAACATTCTTGATAGTTTAGTATTTTATCCGACTTCAGCAACTGTAGTTGTGTATATCGAAATAATAAGCAACCACCTGCATAAATGAAGTTTAATTTCTTAATCTTTTAATTTCCTGAAGAATGGCAATAAGTGTCTAATACCGGTTAAGAAATTAAATTAATTTTATGCAGTGTTTGCTGATTAGTTCGATATACAGGATGAAGAAAAATTCGCGCACTAGGACTTGTCACACATTAGCAATACAAAAATGTCTATCACAAAATTTCGTCCTGCTAATTTTTCGGGTTTTAAATGGACGTCTATTATTGGCAATCTGGCAAAACTGCAACCACATGTACAGTAACAACCTCTGTCAGGATACAGCTGTAGCGCTGTGTAGTTGGTGCAGTGGATAGTGTTTTGCGTTAGTATGCAGGAGGTTGTGGGCTCGATTCTGGCTCGAGGGTTATTTGTTACTATTGCTAAAAATAGTCTGCGAGATACGGTACGTGGGGTCCTAATGGTTACTCGGCTATTACAGTGGGTGTTCTACAAAACATTTGCAGTTGCGTTCTGTGAATACAAAGCTGGAAATACAATCGTTTTCATTGATCAGCTTTTAAAGAAATGTTTCCATGTAATGGCCGCGAATTGTTTCGCACCACTGAATCTACTAGATTTCGAACTTGTTTTGTGTGTATCCTCCCCCCAATGGTCCGCTCGATTAATTCCAATTCTTATTCTTGCCACGTTCAGGTCCATTACATTTCTTGAGGGCCTTACATCACCAGTGGAACAGCAAATAATTTCGATGTGACCGTTCGGGGAGGGAACATAGACAATAGGTTAGGAGTCTAGTAGATGCAGTGGTGCGAAACAATTCACGTCCACGACGCGCAAAAGGCTTCTGTAAAAGCTGACCAACGAAAACGGTTGTATTTCCATCTCTGGGTTCGTAGTACTTAAAAACTAAACTCCGTCCGAATACGCCATGAAAGTACTAACGGTGCCGACTGGCCGCCGTGTCATCCTCAACCACATGCGTCACTGGATGTGGGTATGGAGGGGCATGTGGTCAGCACACCGCTCTGCCAGCCGCATGTCAGTTTACGAAAGCGGAGCCGCTACTTATCGATGAAGTAGCTCCTCAGTTTGCCTCACAAGGGCTGAGTGCACCCCGATTTTGGCCAACGGCGCTCGATAGACCCGATGGTCACCCACCCAAGTGCTAGCCCATCCCGACAGTGCTTAACCTCGGTGATCCGACGCGAACCGTTGCCACCACTGCGGCAAGCCGTTGGCTCATAGTACTTAACTGCAAATGTTTTGTTGAAGGCCCATTGTAATCGTTGTACGACCATTAAGACGCCACATGCCGTAACACGCAGACTGCTTTTAGCAAATAAAAACAAGCAAACCTCGAACGAGAATCGAACCCTCGATCTCCAGCGTTCTAACTCAAAACGATACCCATTGAGTAAGGGCGCAACACTACTCTGCTTCCTGACAGAGAAAGTTACCGTAGATGTGATTACACTGTGGCCAGGTTGCCAATCTTTAACATCCATTTACTGCCCGAAATATGCATTTCATTCAAAATGGTTCAAATGGCTCTGAGCACTATGGGACTTAACATCTATGGTCATCAGTCCCCTAGAACTTAGAACTACTTAAACCTAACTAACCTAAGGACAGCACACAACACCCAGTCATCACGTATGCATTTGATTACATATGTTAAATAATAAAGATACAACAAGTTTCAAGACCAAAATGTAAGTAAGAATCAGTACAAGAGCTCTTAAAGTTGTAGTTAAAAAGTCATGTTCTACTCTTATTTCCATTCTAAAAATTCTAATCGGCAAAGTTTAAACGCAGTTGAGCTGAAACTTTTTCTGATCTTAAAGTCAACCCCATTCATATTAAAATTACGAAGATCGAAAATTGACACACAACAGCGTTATAAATTGATACGTGTCCAAGAAGACGGTAGGTGTTCCTTCGACCTTCCGCTGTGACCATAAATAAATACGGCCTGAGAGGCAGTGACACGACTTGACCTCACTTCGCACCCAGCTACCGTACGGTCCGCGTCAGTCGAACGCCGGCTTACGCGCTGCCTCCGGTGACGTCACAACCAGGTTGCAACTAAACGCATGTTTTCGGTACTAATAGGAAGTGAACTATCGAGAAATGTACACCGTCTTGGATCGCTTAGATTTCGAGAAAGTAACTGTTTGTGTGCCACCCGTAATATTGACAAAACCGCGTGGCAAGTAGTGAGATTCCGGTTCGTGGACAGCAACATTCCTGAAATTGAATGGTCCGCCTAGAGTCCCAGCATCAACCGAATGGAGTGCGTTTGGGATGCGTCAGCACGTCGATTTCGCTTCAGATCCTAGTGTCCAAATCATTACCTTCTCTGGTTTCCGCTCTTGGGGATGAAAGGTGTGCCATTACACCCACAGACGCTGAAACACTTCTTTGAAGATGTCTCCAGTAGATTTCTGATCGTCTTAAATGCGAAGGGTGGGCACTGTGTAGATAGTTTAGATCATATAATATACGTACATCGATTCAGAAACATTGTATTTCAGTGTTAGCATTAATTTTCTACAGTCCTTCAAAATACATTAAGCATAGGAAACACATAAGAACAGAGGGCCTGCCTTATATTAGATGTTCGAAACTTCCTCCGTTTTCATTGATACATACAATGAGGTGAGAAAAGCCGTGGGATACAATATGCACTTATACAAATGGCGGTAGCATCGCGTTCAGAAGGCATAAAAGGGCAGTGTATTGACGGAGCTGTCATTTATACTCAGGTGATTCACATGAATAGGTTTCCGACGTGATTAAGGCTGCACGACGAGAATTAAGACAATCAACCCGGAATGGTAGTTAGAGATGGACGCGTGGAACTTCCATTTCGGAACGCGTAAGGGAATTCAATGTCAAGTTCAATGTCAATAGTATGCCGAGAATACCAAATTTGAGGCATTACCTCTCACCACGGATAACGCAGTGGCCGATGGCTCTCATTTTAAGACCAAGAGCAGCGGCGTTACCGTAGTTGTCAGTGCTAACAGACAAGCAACGTGAAATCAATGTGAGACGTACGACGAACGTATCCGTCTGGACAGTGCGGAAAAATTAGGCGTCAATGGACTACGGCAGCGGACGACCGATGCAAATGCCTTTGCTAACAACACGACATCACTATCGGTTGGAGACTAGGCTACTGGAAAACCGTGGCCTGGTCATATGAACCCCGATATCACTCGGGAAGAGCTGATGTTGGTGTTCGAGTATGGCGCTGACACCACGTAGACATCGACCCAAGTTGTCGAAAAAGCCCTCTGAAATCTGGTGGTGGCTCCATAATGTGGCACTGGGCTTTCACGTATTAGTGACATGTTGGTTAAACATGTGTACTAAATTGTAAATTTGTTAGTGGTGAAGAAATAACTCTGTAGCAAGAAGATTTAGACTGTTTTACTATCACTATCATTTTTATAAACAAAACTAAAACACACAATCTGCGATATTGTACCGTTCACCGTATATTATAATGCACTCTAAAATTACTTGTAGGAACTCATACTTTAAGGGCTTTCCATTTCGTTATGCATTTCGAAAAAAGACATTTTCTTGCAACATGCTGTTTTTCATTTAAAACAACCACGTTTTCATTGACCATTACTTAATTTCGGTCCTTTGGGCACTATCACGCTACCTTGCTCAAAATCATGTAAGTTTCCATTTGGCAGCATGTCACGATCAAGACAGCAAAGCAGAATATATCAATGGCCTCAGGTATTTTCTCCCAAGGTGTAACATTCACGTAGTAATTCCATATGTTGAACGAAAAGGTGCGACTCATTTTCGGGGAAACTCAGCGTACAAACACTTACAGTAACTACAGTGAAATACAATAATCCAAAACACTATGAGCAGATAAATGAGATATCGGGTCTCTGCGCAAAGGTTATGCATTTCCAGCAAATTATGGCCTGGTGGTTTATGATTGCGTAACTGGTGCCCGTTAGGGTCTCAGATGCGTTCCCTCGAGTTCAGATCCGGTAAATTTGGTGACCAACACATAAACGTCAATTCGCTGTAATGCTCCTCATACCACTGTAGTACGATTCTGACACGGAAAGTTACCCGCTAGAAGACGAAGTCTCAGACGTTTCAATCCAGAATCGGCCTGAAGAAAGGCGGAACTCGTAATCGATACTGCCGCCAAACCCTAATTCAGACCCTAGGTACGCGATTCGTGATGTGCCCAATGTAACATATCGTCTGAGATGCTACAGCCTATACGAAATAGTCTGAAACATGTATCACGGCTCTGTTTAACCGTTTATCTGAAGACCCACTGCCGCCTACGGTTCATTTTATGAATACGTAGGTGCGGAAGACATCTCGCATCGAAGACTGCACAAGTGGTCTGGATGATTTAAATGATAACTGTTAATCTTAATTATTTTTAACAGGAAACTTTATTTATACTATTCTGAAAATAACCGACATGGCCTGCCGCACTTGATTTACAGTTGCAGCCATAACTCAAGAGTGTAGTAGTACAGAACCTATAAATTATACCGTGTGTTGTCATGCCGGATGCTTATCAGAGTCGTAAAGTTCGTTCTATAGGCAGTGGTCGAAGTTTACGATATATTCTGTCAGGCGTGGCGGTCAATACTGACATATATTTTTAGCTTTATTTAGACAGCCTGTCATTGTGAAAAACTGTGAAGGCCGTAGGCGTTTCTAGTTTATTGTTTTTTCATTTTCCTCATTCCTGATTTTTTTTTTGTTTCTCAGCATATAATATACGAATCAGAGGTGGGCGAGCCGCTGATGGGGAACAAACTGGCGTAGGCATCCACTTTCCCCAATAACCACTACTTCGGCATAGTTACGTAAAATGTTAATATTTCTCCGGCAGCTAATTTAATGAATCGTTTTATCATCTAAATTAAATGACATTTATATCTTTTCAGTAACGATGATGTGAGATTACTGGTTCAATATGTATAGTTAGGTATGGACTTCCATATTTATAAAAAAATTACTTTTATCTATTATTGTGATGGTGCCACACACTGACAAACTGCAATAAGAAGCAGCACTCTAGCTGTTACCAAATGCTGATCGTCCAGACGTGATAGTTCCTACAGGCAGAAACTTGATTGTAAACAACAGCGATTTGAATGTTGCGCAAATGAAGAAATGGTGCATTTCGAGGCTGTTAATTTAAGTGATACATTTAGTTTCCAAACTTTTCCGACTTGAGTACTACTGTACTTATTTGTTGAAGGGTGCTTAAATATTTAAACACGTTGATTGTAAAATGGAAATGGAAGAGGATGTAGATGAAGATGAAATGGGAGATACGATACTGCGTGAAGAGTTTGACAGACCACTGAAAGACCTGAGTCGAAACAAGGCCCCGGGCGTAGACAACATTCCATTAGAACTACTGACGGCCTTGGGAGAGCCAGTCTTGACAAAACTCTACCATCTGGTGAGCAAGATGTATGAGACAGGCGAAATACCCTCAGACTTCAAGAAGAATATAATAATTCCTATTCCAAAGAAAGCAGGTGCTGAGAGATGTGAAAATTACCTAACAATCAGTTTAATAAGTCACGGATGCAAAATACTAAAGCGAATTCTTTACAGACGAATGGAAGAACAGGTAGAAGCCGACCTTGGGGAAAATCAGTTTGAATTCCGTAAAAATATTGGAACACGCGAGGCAATACTGACCCTACGACTTATCTTAGAAGCTAGATTAAGGAAAGGCAAACCTACGTTTGTGGTTGGGAAGGGAGTGAGACAGGGTTGTAGTCTCTCCCCGATGTTATTCAATCTGTATATTGAGCAAGCAATAAAGGAAACAAATGAAAAATTCGGAGTAGGTATTAAAATCCATGGAGAAGAAATAATAACTTTCAGGTTCGCCGATGACATTGTAATTCTGTCAGAGACAGCAAAGGACTTGGAAGAGCAGTTGAACGGAATGGACAGTGTCTTGAAGGGAGGATATAAGATGAACATCAACAAAAGCAAAACGAGGATCTTGGAATGTAGTCGAATTAAGTCGGGTGATGCTAGGGAATTAGATTAGGAAAAGAGACACTTAAAGTAGTAAAGTAGTTTTGCTATTTGGGGAGCAAAATAACTGATGATGGTCGAAGTAGAGAGGATATCAAATCTAGACTGGCAATGGCAAGGAAACCGTTTCTGAAGAAGAGAAATTTGTTAACATCGAGTATAGATTTAAGTGTCAGGAAATCGTTTCTGAAAGTATTTGTATGGAGCGTAGCCATGTATGGTAGTGAAAAATGGACGATAACTGGTTTGGACAAGAAGAGAATAGAAGCTTTTGAAATGTA
Source organism: Schistocerca piceifrons (assembly GCF_021461385.2). Classification (NCBI taxonomy): domain Eukaryota; kingdom Metazoa; phylum Arthropoda; class Insecta; order Orthoptera; family Acrididae; genus Schistocerca; species Schistocerca piceifrons. The sequence continues at coordinate 598,657,762 of NC_060141.1, read as the reverse complement.
GTGCTACAGAAGAATGCTGAAGATTAGATGGGTAGATCATATAACTAATGAGGAGGTATTGAATAGGATTGGGGAGAAGTGAAGTTTGTGGCACAACTTGACTAGAAGAAGGGATCGGTTGGTAGTACATGTTCTGAGGCATCAAGGGATCACCGATTTAGTATTGGAGGGCAGCGTGGATGGTAAAAATCGTAGAGGGAGACCAAGAGATGAATACACTAAACAGATTCAGAAGGATGTAGGTTGCAGTAGGTACTGGGAAATGAAGCAGCTTGCACAGGATAGAGTAGCGTGAAAAGCTGCATCAAACCAGTCTCAGGACTGAAGACCACGACAACAATAACACAATTGCAGAATTTACATTAGTAAAGCTAAGTAAGCAATTGGTATGATCCCGTAAGTGTTTGCTACCGTGTAGAATTAATTTCCATTTCGAGCTTAACTATATGGTACTTCCTCGCTACATCACTTATCGAAGCAGAGTTCATGGACTGTCACTAGATGGGAAAGTAGTGCAGATTAATGTCTCGTCGAAGTCGAGGTAATTCGAGATATAGCAGCTCAATTCGAGAATGATGGGCGAAGTAAGCGGCTCTGACTCTTCAGAGCATCACTCCGGTACAGTGCGTAGGAAACCCTTCCACATATATATCAAGTCTTGTAATATGTTTCTTACGTCTAGCGAAATCATAGTGCGCTTCACACGAAAGCATTTCTGTTTAGTTCCCTACTTCATTAGGGCTATAATAAAATATCTTTATACAATATAACTTGACAATAGTATATATAAAAAGGATATCTCGAATGACTAGGAAATAGTTTGAATGATAATAACTAATTAATGAAACAAAAAGTAACTTGATTAGCTGCTTTGTGAACTTCCTTTTATATGGAATTCCATTGCTGCAATAATTTTTGTGATTACGTCTGTATTTCTCGATTTTGCCCGACATTTCGACAAACCCCATGAACGTGTCTTGATTTTGCTTCACTCTTGCTTCTCTTACCAGTCGTAACATCAGAACTGCTTCTCTTGTGCTTTTGCCCCACTTAAATCCAAACTGATTGTTATGCAACAGATTCCCAAATTTTTTCCATTCTTCTGTGTATTATACTTGTCAGCAACTTGGGTGAATGAGCTGTTAAGCTGATTGTGCCACAATGGTCGCTCTTGTCATCTCTTGTAATCTTCAGAATTGTATGACTGACTTTTTTTCCGAAAGTCTGGTGGTATGTCGCCGCTATCATCATTCTACACAACAACATGGATAGTCTTTTTACTGTCACTTCCCCGAATGGTTTTACAAAGTCCAATATTATTTTATCTATTCATTTTGCCTTGTTTGATCTTAATATTTCCAGAGCTCTTTTAATTTCTGGTTCTAAACGTGGATCCTTTACATCTTCCCAATGGACTCCTGCTGCTTGCAGCTCGTCATCAGACGAGTCCCTCCCCCCTCCCCCATAGCGGCGTTCAATGTATTCTTCCCACTTATTCGCTCTCTCTTCTGCATTTAACTGTAGGATGGGGATTGCAGTCTTAATGTTACCACTCTTGCTTTTAATATCACTGAAGGTTGTATTGACTTTTGTATATGCTGAATCAGTCATTTCGGATATCATTTCTTTTTCGATTTCTTCTCATTTTTCATGCAGGCAATTCGCCTTCACTTCCTCGCACTTCCTATTTATTTCATTCCTATTTGATTTACGTTCGCGTATTTCAGGAATATTTTTGTATTTTCTTCTTTCGTAGATCAGTTGGTGTATTTCTTCTGTTACGCATTATTTCTTCGTAGTTACCTTTTTTGTGCGTTTTCTTTTCTTTCCAGTTTTGTGATTGCCCTTTTTAGAGATGACCTTTCCTCTTCATCTGATCTGCCTAGTGAGCTATTCAATATCACAGTATCTATAGCGTCATAAAAACTGATGCGTATCTCTTCGTTCGTTAGTAATTCCGTATCCCACTTCTGTATGCGTTGATTCTTCCTCACAAGTCTCTTTAAAATTCAGCCTACTCTTCATCGCTACTAAACTTTGACCTGACTCTCAATCTGCTCCTGCGTGCGCCTTACACTCCAATATCTGATTTCGGAATCTCTGCTTGACCGTGACGTAATATAACTGAAATTTCTCGGCCTTTTCCGTGCATACCTCCACCTCTTGTGATTCTTGAACAGTATTCGCTATTACTAGCTGAGGTTTATTGTTGAACTCTATTAGAATACAAGTGTCCATCACGATTCTACTACAGTTAAGATACCTGTATTGAAATTATGGAGCTTGAAAAAAGTGTTAGTAGAAGTTCAGTATGTCAGAAAGAATCTAATGTGACGAGGCTATATAAACTGCTAAACAAATTATATATGGTCTGCAATTTGCTTCATGAGGATGGCGGTTGTAGCAAACAGAAGATTTCGAAGGAAAACAATATTATAGAAGTACTGCGTGCTTTGGGGCGTTTTATGAAACAGGCGGATGGTTCAGTATTACTAACGCTCCAGAAAAGCTGGAAACCTGACAGTCGCTCTTAGTGTTACATGTTTAGTCCTCGTTGATATCTAGGATCGTACTTCCTGTGTATCACTGGTAATTTTATACCGTTCTGTATTAATGAGTGTGTGTGTTTGCGAAGTTTTGTCCCGCTATACATACAGTGTACATTTATTGACGATGTCACCGGTATAAGTTAGGTACCTGAAATGTCTTTCCTAAAAGCGTATCCCCACTTGGCATGCGCGCGTGTGTGTGTGTTTGTGTATGTGTGTGTGTTTGCCAAAAGCTGTATCTAGCCTTCTACGAGAGGAACTTAGAGAGAGCGGAATGCAGAAAGCATTCGTATCAGTGCTCCGTTCTGATACACGCGTATTTCAGCGGGGTCACCGTGTGGTGTCGTGTTACACGGCTATATCTTGTCACGAACACAGATAAGCTGCAGACGTAATGGTCCGGCATTATTGAAATAACTTGAGAAATGTCAGGGGAAAATGCCGATTACGTGGCCAGAGTTTGGCTCGTTCGTTAGGCTGTCTTTCGCGACAGAGGGCATTCAGAATACGAGAGGAATATGCCACGGGCAGCCGACGCACCACTAACGTGCAACTCAGCGGTGATTGACCTGAGAGCTTAGACGTTATGTTTCCACTTTACAACTCGGAGTGTCTGTTCCTCAGCCTCACTATTAAATTACCAACGTGACTGTCACGCGATGCAATATTCTTACGGCAGTTCTGAAGGATAACTCTTCGGAAAGTCTGAATTAGAATATCAGATGAGTATAAAAGACGTCGGAAAAGTCCATAAAATTCCTCCCTCCCCCCTTCCATTCTCATCAGAATATGCAGGCAACGAGGAACGTCACTTCCACAAATAACCAACTTCAAGCATCAAACCCGCCCACAGACCGACCGAAAACGTCAGGGAGACTGCATTAAAAGCGACGTAGTTTTTCTCCTTTTGCTCTCGTTAAGCTCATTTCATTTTCTGATTCGGCGTGATTTTACTTAATGTATGCAGAAGCTATGAAAGAAGGAATTTTTTACCTATGCGAAGGAAATATTTCTGGAATTTAATAATCTTTATTAGTAAGATATGTTACATTTTCTGTTTGTTCTCATTAAAAAGAAAGAATCTTATTTTGCTGTTAGTCATTAAGGCAAACTCAGTTCTACATTAACTACTATTTCTGTGAATTACAACACTCAAACTTTAACCGCTCTAGATCCACTATTACCAACTGGCGCTTTACGTCCTACTTCATTTTCAACCAAGTCTGTGATACGCGAATTGTCAGAAGAAAGCAGCAAGTCTTTAGCTTATGTTCTCCCAGGCATATATTTGTTGTAGCAGTGGGATAAACTCAACGTTGAAAGGTGGCTACACTGTGCCACTGCGCCAGAGAGTGCGCCAAAGAGTACTATTAAGCCGCCTCCACAGTGCGTGTTTAGAGTTCGTGGCAGTCAGTGGTTGTCGAGAGTTCATAGCAGTCAGTGCTAGTAGAGAGCACAGTGTGTGTTAAGAGCTCGTGATTGTCGTGAAGTCGGAGTGAGATGTGGTAGTAAAGAGTGTTGCTCCTTGTTTTATGCAGTTATTTGATGGGAGAGATAGCAGATGTTATTGTAATGAGTGCATTTCGTCAATATATATGAAGGTAAAATTTATAATGTTTTTTTTTATTAATTGTCTATCTGAAATAATGTGTCACTACAGGTTCAGTCAACAAAGCATCTGGCTTGTGTTCTTGGATTAGAGTGGAATTCTGGTTTTCTTGCGTAATTATAGTTTTCTAATTTTCTTTTGTCACGTCTGTATAGTTGGTATTTAAAAATTCTTGTCTTGTTGGAAAAGAACCGTGCCAGATGCATACGTTGAGTCACACTCCCACATACAGAACAGTTACATTTGTGCTTGGATTTTGTAGGTTTTTTAGTTGCTGGGGACTTAATTAATTAACTGTGTTTACGAAAATTTTCTTACATTGCTTGTTGCAGTCAGATAGCGTAATAATACTAGTCAGGACCAACCGATTACGAGACACTGCGTAATCGGACATACAGCTACTAAAAATATTTTCAATCAATTAAATTTAATTAAGCCCCCATGCACGTGGCGACCGCTGCTTCGGATCGTCCCTTGGATTCTTCTGATTGTGAAAATTGTAGACCGTAGTATTGTTGTAGTAATTTGTAGTTTATTAATTGTAGTCTATTTTGCATGTGTAGATTTGGTAATTGGCATTCTTCTAATGGTATTTTTCAAAATTTAATTTTTATTGCCTTGTATACGCGTTTGACAAATTAGTGCAATTATTTCAATTGTTCGATTGATCGTGTCTGAGGGAGACATTTCATGTGAATAGTATTGTTGGAGATAAAGAGTCATTGTGTGTAATTTTCGTACAGTGACGAATCTTTCGTATATTTTGTAAATGATTACGCGATCAATGAAAAAGGCGAAAATGATGAATAGTGAGAATAATGAAATTGTTGACATGGCGAACTCGCCAACAGAGGAAAACAGTATGGTGGATAATGGAGTTGAAAACAATGTAATAAGTCGGGAAAATAGTCCGGAACCATTTCAAAATTTTTCTCAATCAGAAAATTCACAGAATACGAGATTAACGATGGAAGATTCTGGAATAGTATCGAACACAGATAGCTTTACAGCTATGACGAAGGAAACTGGTTTTGCGGGAAATGTTAGGGGCGAAAAGAATTTGGAACAAGTTAGTACGGAGCAGTTGATGAGTGCAATATTAAATTTGGGATCACGGTTAGACTCACAAATAGGAACAATTAAAACTGAGATGGGAACAATTAAAACTGAGATGGGAACAATTAAAACTGAGATGGGAACAATTAAAACACAGATGGGAACAATGGAAACACGGATGGGAACAATGGAAACTCGGTTAGGATCTGAATTTAAAACAGAGATGGGAACTTTGGAAACACGGATAGATTCACGAATAGGGACATGTTTCAAAAATATGAAAGATGAATTAAAGAAAGAAATCAGGGAAGAAGTACAACCGATTCTGAATTCTCACAATAATAGATTAATTGCAGTAGAAATCAGACAAAGGGAACAGGATAGAGAACAGGAAGAAAGAAATCGCGTGATAGTACAAAAATTTTCAGAGTTAAATTTACAACGTGCAAACGATAAGGAAGAAATATTTGAGAGAATCGAAGGATCCGTACCAAATGACAGATTAAATAACCTAATACAACAATATGAACAGCTAGCTACCAAATGTGACAATACTGAAACCCGAGTCGCGACACTTACGGAAGACGTAAATAAACAGAAAGAACAATTTGGTGACTTATCGGAAAGAGTGGAGGAAATTTCAGATAAACTGACAAATCTTAGTTTACATGGGGACAGAGATTCGGATGATACAGCTCCATTACCATTTGCAGAAACCGAAGAGTATCAGAACATAAATAAGCATGTTGAAAATCAGGGAAAATTTAATGAACGCGTGAAAAGGGAATTTGAGGCATTACGAAAGCAAGTCAAGCAGATCGAAGGCGAAATTGTAGGAAAAGATAGCAGAAGAAATTTAGACTCACAGGTAGCAGAAGGGTTTGAAGAAAATAATTTGTTTCATTTACGGGATGCAACAAGAGAGCGCCAGGCGCGCGAACTTTACAATAATCGACATTCGGACCGGGACAGACGCGGTAGGTCTTTGTCGCCACGAGGCGAAAACTTTGATTATAAACACTTTTTGACTGTCCGGAAATTTAAGATCTTCCGCAATTCTAAGAATGACATACATCCATGTGCATGGCTAGATCAATTTATGTACGCACTTCCACCAAATTGGCCACTAAGTCACAAACTAGAATTCATGTGTGGATATTTAGAAAACGAACCGGCGACGCGGATGCGCGCACTCATTAGAGATTGCAATAATTTAAATGATTTTTATCATGCATTTCTATCGGCATATTGGTCCGAAAACACGCAAGACAGAGTCAAACACAGTCTTATTATGCAGCGTAATTTCAAACAGTCTGAGTTCCGCACGCCGGCAGAGTACTTTGAAGACATGATTCGAAAGAATCAGTTCCTGTCCAACCCTTATAGCCCGACTGAATTAATTCGCATTTGCTTAACTAAGTTGCCGCAATCCATAAGACAAATTGCTTTAGCTGGAAGATGTAAAGACGACATTGAGACATTTAAGACTTTGTTGCAAGAACTTGAGTATGACAACGATGACGGGACCTCTTGTAACTTTTTCAGTAACAGTAATGACAATAGATTTTCAGAGAAAAGTGATAGTGGTCGGAACGGACGTTATAGCGGTAATTTTGAGAATGACAGACGTAACAGACAGGACAACAGATACCAGCCTTATGACAATAACAGACGTTCTAACAGAAATTACACAGACAACTATAACAACGGTAATTCGTACCGGAATGATCAATCATACGGAAACAGTAATCGGTATTATCAAGACAGAAATTATTCAAACAGTAATAGAAATTCTTACTACAGAAATAACCAGGGTAGTAGGTACAACAATAATTTCAGAAGTGACAGTCGAAATTATACAAGAAGTAGTTATGCAGACAGACAGGAAAATAGAAATTTTAATAACAGACACAACCCAGAATTTGCATCTAACAGACAGGAGGGACCTAATTGGCATCCTCCACGTGACAGAACTTCTGAGAGACAAGTGCAAATCGTTGAAATTGATCCGCGAAATGACGCGAATAATCAAAGACGTGACGCAAACAATCGACAATGACTTGTAGCTTCGGCTTCTGGCAGCAGTATAGACGGTTCAGAAAGTAATGACACTACGACTTTACACTACGTACGCCTGGAAGACATGGGAGACATTTTGTTAGACGAAAAGGAAAATAATGTAGACGCATTTTTACATCCTGTTATTGAAGTATGTATGGGTAAGAATACGTTCACTGCAGTATTAGATTCTGGGAGCCCATTGAATGTCATTAGTGAATCAGTTTTTCGTATATGTGTAAGAACTATTGCTTGTCCTGTGTTACCTATTTCTAAAACTACAATTCGAGGTGCGATTTCTGGAAAAAGTGTGGAGGTCAAACAACAGACCAATTTAAATTTCATTTGTCAAGGATACGAATTTTCTGCTAATTTTATTATTGTTCCATTACTCAGTACACAAATTATATTAGGTATGGAGTTTATTAACGCACATAAGGCAATTTTGAACTTTAAAGAAGGAAGTGTAAATTTGACTGTTGCTGGAATGCTGAAATGTTTAAAATTTTTCGAGTGTTTAACAAGATCTGAGTCAGATACAAAATGTTAAAGGTTTCTTACTTCTGATGTTTTCGTTGAGCATTATGACGACAATGTGTTTATTCACGACAATGACAATAGATACAGGGACGCGATGGATGATATAATTAATAGCGAAGAATTAATTAATGAAAAGATTAAGAAAGCTGAAGTGCCAGATGACGTTGCAAGAGAAGAGCTGCACCACATTTTGACTTCACATGCTACAGTGTTTAGTCATCACACAGGAACTATACAAGGCTTACAATATTTATTTAAAGTGAAAGAACACACACCATTTCGCGGGAAAACGTACGCTATTCCTTGGGCTTACAGAGACAAGGTTAAGAATGAACTTCAGTACATGTTAGATCAGGGCATTATTGAGCCTGCAGTCAGTCCTTATACTAGCCCATTACACGTTGTTCTTAAAAAGGATGGATCAATTCGTCTGGTTCTGGATTCCAGACAGATAAATAACATCATCATTCCTGAAACTGACCGCCCACAAAATTTAGATGAACTTCTTCAACATTTCCATGGAATTAAAGTTTTATCCACGATTGATATGCGCGCAAGTTTTTGGCAAATAGAACTCCACCCCGACTGTAGAAAATACACCGCCTTTTTAGCCTTTGGTAACTGTTACCAATTTCGGAAATTACCGTTTGGACTTACTGTATCTTCAGCAGCATTCATTCGTAGTTTAAATGAAATTTTACCTGTTTATCTTCGTGACAACATTACTTCTTATGTTGACGATATTCTTATTGCTAAACGTTCTTGGAGTGAGCACAACAAAATTTTGGACTCATTATTACGTATCTTTGCAAAAGTTGGCATGACAGTGAACTTGGAAAAATCTGAATTTGGTCGTTCACAGGTGAAATTTCTCGGTCACATTATTTCTACAGAAGGTATTCTCCCTGATCCAGAGAAATTAGATGCTATTCGTAATTATGCTGTTCCTACTACAAAACGTGATGTTCGTAGTTTCCTTGGTGTCTGTAATTTTCTTAGACGCTTTGTTAAATTGGACGATTTGGCCACACCACGTTTATGTGAACTATCTGGAACGAAATCTAATTGGTGTTGGGATGAGGAAGCTCAGTCAGAATTTGAACAACTTCGTGATGCTTTAGTTGCTGCTCCACTTCTTTCACATCCAGATTTATCTAAAGAATTTTGTTTGGCGACGGACTCATCATACAAGGGCCTAGGGGCACACTTATTTCAAGAGATAGAAGAAAACGGCGTTGTAGTACAGAAGACTATTGCATTTGGAAGTCGTGTTCTCTCTAAATCAGAAAAGAATTATTCGATTACGGAACTTGAAGCTTTGGCTGTTGTATGGGCTTTCACAAAATTTCGCACATTTTTGTTTGGCAGACATACTAAGGTTTACACCGATCATCGAGCTCTGGAATTTCTTATGTCAACAAAATTAACTCACGGCAGATTGTCACGATGGGCGTTGTACCTACAGGAGTTTGATTTCAGTATTGTTTACATACAGGGTTCTTCAAATATTGTTGCTGATGCTTTATCACGTGCACCTATGGGTTTGAAACAAAGTGCTGAAGAGGACTGCAAGGAAAACAATTATTGTTTGATGTATATTCAAGGTGTTGCGTTTGAGAACTTTATTTCGTCTTCGCTCCAGGATATCGCTAAGGAGCAAAATAAGGATCCAATCTGGAAGGACATTAAGGAGAAGTGGAGGAGAAAGGAAAGCGTGGCGATTAGACAGCATTATCTAGTTCGCAATGACATTCTTTTTAAACGAAAATCGGTCGACAACTCCGTTTGGTTAGTTTGTATTCCTGCTGAGTGGGTCAATAAATTGATTTGGTATACGCATTTCAGTTATGCACACTTTGGTCCCAGAAAATGCTTTCATAAATTACGAGAAAATTGTTACTTCAGTAATATGGAAAAACGTATTCGATCTGTTCTTGCCAAATGTAAATTATGTCAAATGGCTAAGCCTCCAACGATTTCTCACAGAGCACCGTTGTTTCCCATCATTCCAGTGAAATTAAAGGAGATGGCTGCAGTCGATTTGTTCGGTCCAGTGGTTCGTTCAACTAATGGTTTTGCGTACATTTTCGTAGCAGTGGAGTTGACGTCAAAATATGTGTGTTTTACACCTTTACGCAAAGCAACAGCTCGTTCAGTATCTAACGCTTTCATCAAACATTTTCTTAAAGAAGTTGGTCATGTTGATAAGGTTATATCAGATAATGGATCACAGTTTCGTTCTAAAATTTGGCTTCGTACTCTACACCGTCGTAAAATTAAACCAATTTTCATTTCACTTTTTCACCCTCAATCTAACGCTTCAGAGAGATGGATGAAGGAAATCAATAAATTGTGTCGTCTTTATTGTCATCAGAATCACAGAACTTGGGATCAATATCTTCATATTTTTCAAAACATTCTGAATGAACTTCCTAATGACTCAACTTCTTTACCGCCTCTATTGGTATTAAAAAATAAAGTACCAACAAATCGCATTTCTGAAATCGTTCCTTTTCCGCCTTCACGGAAACTGCGGCATTCTGAAGTTGTCACCATGGCTCTACGAAATATTGCATCTGCGGCTGCTAGAAGAGAGAAATCAGCTAGACGTCCTGGTCGTTCAAAATTCTTGTCGGTTGGTCAGAAGGTGTTAATTAAGTCCCACCGTTTGTCTCACAAAGGAAAAGGCTTGTGTCGCAAATTTTTTCTGCTTTATAACGGTCCATATAGGGTTCGCAAAATTATTCATGATAACACTATCGAAGTAGAAACTCTTAAATCTCGACGCTCTAAGGGAATACATCACATATCTAACGTAAAAATTTTTGTGGAATGACATACTTTTGAAAAACTAACAGCTAGATGTAAACACGCAGAGAGTACAAGGATACCGCGCTGTGTTTTGGCGGCGGCACATACTCAAAGCAACAGTGAAGTCTGCGCGCCGCACAAGGCAGTCGTTGACCGCAAACAATTGCTTCCTACGTCACGCGCCTACAGCTGATCGAGCGCTCAGTGCGAATGCACTGACAGCCGTAAACAAATACACAGTCTAATTTCTCCGACTAAATTCTGTATAAAGTTATAAGGACTTGTTGAATTGTGTTATTAACATTCAGTATTTTGCAGGATACGGTTGTATAAAGTATTTAAGAACTTCAGGTAAATTCTGTGCGTGTCCGACGTTAAGACGACCTGCTATCGAGAAATTTTCAGGAAGAATGTAATTTCGAAGAAGAAACTAATAAACTAAAAAAGGTAACTATTAATTGAGTTTATTTTTCAGGTAACATATTTCCACTTAGGTACGTACTTTAGACGTAATTTGCTGCTCGCGATTACGTGATTCATGCTTTGTGCTAATTTTATGTTCTATGAATTTACGTGTGAAGCGATGCGCTTGCGCACAATTACTGATTTTGACAATTATTGATTAATGAACAGGGTTGTAACTTGTGTATATTATGCATCGCTTGGCTGCACTGCCTTTTCACTGATGTCATTTTTTTAATTATGCGCCTGCTGTGCTTATTTATTTAAATTATAATTGTCACCTGATTTATTGTGCTGATGTGTTTAGGTATGTAAGTTATACTTTGTCATTTATCTGCTTGCGTCTTCATGTTTACTTATTAAGATTACATATGAACATTTATTTGCTTTTGCTGATATGATGCTAATGACATGTTTACTGCTTTACGTATGGATTATAATTGTAACCTGATTAATTGTGCTGACTGTGATTATGTATGTAAGTTATACTTTTTGGATTTATCTGCTTGCGCATCCATGTTTACTTGCTAAGATGACATATGAACATTTATTTGCTCAGGCTGATATGATGCTAATGACTTGTTTATTACGTAAGATATATGTTTGCTGCTTTTTGCATGGATTACATATTTACACATTTCTGTTTTGTTGCCATAACTGCTCTTTAATTTGGTATATAGAAATGCTGATATACTGTGTATGAACATAGAGTTTAGGTCACATTACTGTATTAATTATAGATTGTTCGCTTGGCAGAGCCTCGTTGTAGGAATTGTGCTGCATCCACTTGTTGACATTCTGTTCTTTACTGGTCTATTTACTCGCTATTGCTTGTTTTGCTTACGCTCAGTGCCTTATATTTTTAAGATAAGAAAATTCACTGCTATAATTCGACGAACGACATTAGTACAAGAAAGTCATTGAAGTCACATGAGCTGAGGTTTTATGGAAGCTGTATAAATTTATGCAAATAGGAAGGAGGCTAACGACATGACAGACCGAAACTAGGTTTAGACCATTAACAATTATTAGACTGCATTTTTCGTAAGCAATTGAAATAGGAAGTGACACTTGACACAAAAAATACTCCACATGTTTGCTTCTGCTATGATTCTTGAAGTGGTGTACACACTGTGAAATATTATGATCATTCACACTCCGTAATCGTACTTAATTACTGAGAGTTATTCGAACTAAGTCTGTTAGAGGTCATGTATGCATTTCTTTGTTTATAATTTATAATGAGTAGAAAATTTGGGTCAGATGGATTACACAGAGGTTGTGTGTGGACACTGTGTCTTCGGATTGTATGGGATGCTGAATTGAAGTTGCATTAGGATTTTATCTGTTCTTGTTCGAGGAGACTGACTAGAGGAAAGAGTTGTTATTGAAGTGAAATGATATTGGTGCTGAGGTTTATATTTATCGATGTATTATTATAGGTATTGAGAGTATATGAAGTTGTTTGTGGACAAGAGGTAAGGTGATATTGGTGCTGAGGTTTACATTTATCGACGTATTATTGAGGTATTATTGAGATTATGTGATGCTGATAATTATTGGAGTTTTGGTGGATAAGAGGTAAAGTAAGTGAGGAGCATATTTTTTTTGTTAGTCTTATGGAACAAGGAGGATGAAGAGAGCAGACTAGAACACTAAAATAGAAGGAAGATAGTCTATACACACACTTTGTTAAATCACTAAGCAGTATATACTTTTTTTTGGAGAGAGGAAGTAATTGCATATCTTGGCTCACTGACAGTTGTTCAACAACAGTACATTTTGATCTGGCTTGGCAAACATTGGTCTTGACATGAAGACTATGACGTTGACTAACTATTATTGACTGTTATACATTGCTGCCAGTACTACTTGATACACATGATGAACATTAAATTTTGACAGAATTTCATTTACACAATTAACACTATTCAGTTATACAGTAGTACTTAATGTGGATGAGAGATGAGTGAGTGTGTTTTGTGTGTTTTCCTTTACTAATCCTAACCACCTATCTCCTGAATATTATTTTATTTGTTTGTAGTGGCTTGCACTGACACCCATGAATATTATAGGTTCACTGGTATTTGTGTATTGTAATAGTTAATAGGATAATTATCTGATATCATTTATGTGTTTGTTATGATTTGTATGTTTAGTGTAAAAGCACTGTATGTGCATTCAAACTATTGTTCATGCCTGGACTGTCTGATTAGTGAAGATAAATATTCTGAACTGTTACCGGCACTTTTCAACATGATGTGTGACATTTGGTCGTGTTTAATTTCTGCTGATGAACTGTGTGATCAGTGTTAGTGAATTTTGTGGAACTGCTTCTGCTGAGAAATGTGACTTTTTGGTGTCTGCACCTGCACTCAACATTGCTGGGTGCAACTGATGGACTGCTTCTACTGAAATGATGTCACTTGTTGGTGTCTGCACCTGCTCTCAACATTGCTGGGTGCAACTGATGGACTACTCCTACTGAAATGATATCACTTGTTGGTGTCTGCACCTGCTCTCAACATTGCTGGGTGCCTCTGATGGACTGCTTCTACTGAAAAGATGTCCCCTGTTGCTGTGTGCACCTGATCAACATTGCTGATGTCACTAATGGACTGCTTCTACTGAAATGGTGTCACTTGTTGGTGTCTGCACCTGCTCTCAACATTGCTGGGTGCAACTGATGGACTGCTTCTACTGAAATGGTGTCACTTGTTGCTGTCTGCACCTGCTCTCAACATTGCTGGGTGCAACTGATGGACTGCTTCTACTGAAATGAAGTCACTTGTTGGTGTCTGCACCTGCTCAACATTGCTGGGTGCCACTGTTAGAACTGTTTCTACTGAAATGATGTTACTTCTTGCTGTCTGCACCTACTCAGCATTACTGGGTGCAACTGATGGACTGCTTCTACTGAAATGATGGTCACTTGTTGGCGTCTGCACCTGCTCTCAACATTGCTGGGTGCAACTGATGGACTGCTTCTACTGAAATGAAGTCACTTGTTGGTGTCTGCACTTGCTTAACATTGCTGGGTACATCTGATGGATTGCTTCTACTGAACTAATGTGACTTGTTGCTGGGTGTACCTGCTAAACTTTACTGGGTGCAACTGATGGACTGCTTCTACTGAAAAGATGTCACCTGTTAGTATCTTTTTTTTGTATAAACTAATCATTGAAAGCATTTTATGTGAACATTTGTATAAACTGATTTTTTTGTATATTGTGTAAACTATTATGTAAAGCCACATGTATGAAAAGAATTTGTATTGCCTACTGTATTTCATACATTAGGTTAGTGAAAGGTCAGTGCAAAGCCAAAATTTTTAACTAATTATGTGATGTTTAGGTATTAATATTATCTTTATTTTTGTCTGTATTTTTGTGGACGAATTTGGTGGTATTTTCACCACCAATGCTGGCAAAAATACCATCAAATTCTGGCCTGTGGAGGAGGGGCATATGAAAGGTGGCTACACTGTGCCACTGCGCCAGAGAGTGCGCCAAAGAGTACTATTAAGCCGCCTCCACAGTGCGTGTTTAGAGTTCGTGGCAGTCAGTGGTTGTCGAGAGTTCATAGCAGTCAGTGCTAGTAGAGAGCACAGTGTGTGTTAAGAGCTCGTGATTGTCGTGAAGTCGGAGTGAGATGTGGTAGTAAAGAGTGTTGCTCCTTGTTTTATGCAGTTATTTGATGGGAGAGATAGCAGATGTTATTGTAATGAGTGCATTTCGTCAATATATATGAAGGTAAAATTTATAATGTTTTTTTTTATTAATTGTCTATCTGAAATAATGTGTCACTACAGGTTCAGTCAACAAAGCATCTGGCTTGTGTTCTTGGATTAGAGTGGAATTCTGGTTTTCTTGCGTAATTATAGTTTTCTAATTTTCTTTTGTCACGTCTGTATAGTTGGTATTTAAAAATTCTTGTCTTGTTGGAAAAGAACCGTGCCAGATGCATACGTTGAGTCACACTCCCACATACAGAACAGTTACATTTGTGCTTGGATTTTGTAGGTTTTTTAGTTGCTGGGGACTTAATTAATTAACTGTGTTTACGAAAATTTTCTTACATTGCTTGTTGCAGTCAGATAGCGTAATAATACTAGTCAGGGCCAACCGATTACGAGACACTGCGTAATCGGACATACAGCTACTAAAAATATTTTCAATCAATTAAATTTAATTAAGCCCCCATGCAACGTTTTTCTTGACTGCCTGTCAATCGAAACCAAATGTGCTGCAGAGGTAATACAGACTGACTATCGAAACGCTCCCAATTGAATAATAGAGTGTACAGCTGCAGTAAAAAACCTAATGCGCTCATTTAATACAAAACACAGAAAGCACAGCTGAAACTAACAAAATCTGTGAGCCGATGCCTTTGAAATTTACGTAAATATTCACTGAACTGGAAAGATACTTCTAAAAATTAAATTTGTGGGCTTAATGCGATAGCTAAAAATCTTAAATATAAGAAGATAAATCTGAGATTATTTCAGCAAGGTGCAACCGTGGATTAGTGCGTTTTACCAATATTTTCTGCCGAATACGCATATAACTTGAGCGAAACTTCAGTTGCATTAGTAAATATTTTACTAAATAATACTAAAGTAGCAGGAGAAATCGTTGAATATCCAGTTGCAACTAGGAAAGTTTCAAAACTATGATAAGCGTTTCAGGTAACTTCCTCAGGTACCATCTATTGACAACGAACAGAAATGCTCTCTTCCATAAAATTTACGCTTGACCTGGGTGTAGTTACAATGACTGCAACTGTAGGGAAGCACAAAGATTACCTAATGACACAAGCGGATGGTTCCCTCTTATCCGAAAGAATATTTCGAAGCCTTGTAACTGTAACGTACCCTTTTTCCTCCATGAAGTAATGATATCACCCGATCGTACCACCCACGAACTCCTTACAATGTGTAGCGCAAGTAATAGAAACGTTTTCTTCTGGCGGGTCCAGATCCATTTTCTATACTGCTATACTTAAGGAGCTAAAGTTACGCTTTCAAATTAGTAAAGAAACCAATAACATATGAATTCTTCAGTCGTAAATTAAATGATTACCTTGGCATAGGCCTATAAATCAGTGTTGTCTGTATGTTCAGTAATTCCTTGCATTCAGTATCTTTTTATTTTGTCCATAAATTACTTTGAAGACTGTTTTTAACACTATTTTATTAAGGTCGCCTTCTTGTCAATCTGTTCCGTACAGATTTTACCGTTTATTTTGAACTAACTCCCCGAAGTACGGATTCGAAACTTTTAAAACAGCTCAGAAGTCGATGATAAGGTAGTATTATGTCGCTCCCCTGTCTGGAGAGTGTCGGACGGTACTTCGTTTTTCTGCCTGTCTGTTCGGTACCAGTTTTAGTTGATTTTAAACTAACTTCGAGCGAGCTAGAGACTTGGATAAGAACGCAATATTAGCTCGCCTTCTTGTCTAGTGTGTGGCCGAGGGTACCGTATTTTATTATATTGAACTGGGGACCTAGGAACGACGGAGAGGCTTCGTCCCCGCCGTAGCTCACAGTGGTTCATAACAGGCTACAGCGTCCACTCAACCCACCGCCGCCCCACACCGAACCCAGGGTTACTGTGCGGTTCGGCCCCCAGTGGACCCCCACAGGAACGTCTCACACCAGAGGAGTTTAGCCCCAAATGTGTGCATGGTAGAGTAATTATGGTGTACACGTACATGGAGACAGTGTTTGCGCAGCAATCGCCGACATAGTGTAACTGAGACAGAATGAGGGGAACCAGCTCGCATTCACCGAGGCAGATGGAAAACTGCCTTAAAAACCATCCACAGACTGACCGGCACACCACACCTCGACACTTATCCGCCGGGCTGAGGTCATCAGTCCCTAGACTTACACATTACTTAAACTAACTTATGCTTAATTATGCTAAGAACAACACACATACTCTTGCCCGAGGGAGGACTCGAACTTCAGGGCCGCGCAATCCGTGACATGGCGCCTTAAACTGCGCGGCCACTCCACGCAGCGTGGGGGAGGGTACTTTATGAATCACTGCTATTATCCCTCCTATTCCAGTCGCGAATGTTTCGCGCTAAGAACGACTGCTTTTAAGCCTACGGGTGAGCTCGAATTTCTCTAATTTTTACCTTCACGGTCTTTTCGTGAAACATACTGCAAGATGGCACGTCATTTTCATTTTTGTAAATTATTGATGTGCACCTCGGAGAGAGCAAGTTGTACACTGTTAGACCATCTTTGGTCTTCTTGTGGCACAGTATTCGTCTCTGCGATGTCCAATACATTCTTAGCTGAAATGTGGTAGGTGATGGATGTATTCAGTAGTTCTGTGTTGAATTGTGAGTGAAAAAAATGGCTCTGAGCACTATGGGACTTAACTTCTGAGGTCATCAGTCCCCTAGAACTTAGAACTACTTAAACCTAACTAACCTAAGGACATCACACACATCCATGCCCGAGGCAGGATTCGAACCTGCGACCGTAGCGGTCGCGCGGCTCCAGACTGTAGCGCCTAGAACCGCTCGGACAGAATTGTCAGTGAATCTGTTAAGAAAGATTTACTGTAAAGGACAGCGAGGATGAATATGATGTATATATTGGAAGCCGAAAAGAATGTAAATTTCGTGTAATATTATTATTTTTTGAAGCGAAGAAGTTTGAGGTAAGACTGCAGCACTGTGCAGCTAATTTGTTAGAATAATTATTGTCAGCTAGTCAACCTGCTCAGAACTGAGAGAAGACCACCCCTCTTCTCTGAGTCATGCATTAAGATGTCAACTGATTAAGCTGTTTGGTTTTTATAGAAATTCTCTGTTAACACTGTGCCCTTTTTAAATTTTTCTCCACTTTGTTAAGCATAGTACTGTTCAGAGCGATATTGTGTGTGAAGATCACACGAAATTTTGCTCTGTGTTTTTGAATACGTATTTCATTCAAAAATCGTTATCTTGGAATATCTTTTCTTAGGAATAACTACTCTCGCCATCCCACTGTTTAAAGAAGGTTTATCATTACGTGTTACCACATTGCACCATATAGTATGCAATGGTTTGAATGTTTATTTAGAAGTAGAAATCTAGCTTAGCCGCTGCCTGCTAGCTGTTTGCTGTTGATTTTTTGAGACATCTGCAACAGTGTTGTCAACACGCGAGGTAAATGGCAATTTTGATTATGGCCAGATTTTTGTTCTACTTGAGTTGCGCATTTAATATAAAGGGAAGTTGTACTGCGGCCAGCCGGCCAGTGTGGCCGAGCGGTTCTAGGCGCTTCAGTCTGGAACCGCGCGACTGCTATGGTCGCAGGTTCGAATCCTGCCTCGGGCATGGATGTGTGTGATGTCCTTAGGTTAGCTTTAAGTAGTTCTAAGTCTAGGGGACTGATGACCCCAGATGTTAAGTCCCAGAGTGCTCAGAGCCATTTGAACCATTTGTACTGAGGGCAGTTACAGGTCAGTTGAAATTTTAGGTTCTGTTCAAAGATTAGTATACGAGTTTATGTTGGCTAACAGTTTGTGGGTGAATAGTTTTGCTAATACGTCGATTTTTTATAGAATTGGAGATAAATTTAAGTTTCATACAGGAAAACGTAGTGGAGGGTTTACAATACGTAGGTGACAGCAATACGTTGGTTGACTCAGATGAGAAGAAACTGGACTAAACCTGAAGTTTACCACACGTCTCTATTTTAATATCATCAAGATGTCTGAACCTGATTGAGAAATTTTACACATGCAAGACTAAAAAGCACAAAATAATTACTGAGATTACGTATAATACGTTTTTTAAATGGGGAAAGGCATAAGATTCTCTTAGCCCCACACAGGTAGTCCTGAAAATTGGGACGTGTGAATTTTTAACGGCTACCACAATACTTGGAAACCGAGTTCCCGGGTTCGATTCCCGGCGGGGTCAGGGATTTTCTCTGCCTCGTGATTGCACATTTGACTCCTTAGGTTAGTTAGGTTTAAGTAGTTCTAAGATCTAGGGGACTGATGACCATAGATGTTAAATCCCATAGTGCTCAGAGCCATTTGAAGACGAACTGAAAACATAAAAAGTGCATACTAACGATGTATAACAAGTTCGTGAAGCTGTAAACATCTGAATGGAAAATATTGTAAAACCATCAGTACTCGACCTCACACCCTTAGTACATATTAAACTTGAGAAATCATAGTGTTAAAACACAATATAGACAATACTAGCCGGCCGAAGTGGCCGTGCGGTTAAAGGCGCTGCAGTCTGGAACCGCAAGACCGCTACGGTCGCAGGTTCGAATCCTGCCTCGGGCATGGATGTTTGTGATGTCCTTAGGTTAGTTAGGTTTAACTAGTTCTAAGTTCTAGGGGACTGATGACCTCAGCAGTTGAGTCTCATAGTGCTCAGAGCCATTTTTTGAGACAATACTACTGACTAGCTGAGATACTCAGCATTTCCTGGATATTTGTTTATAGCTGCGCCAGGCACTACACGCTTGGAATTTATTTATGACTTATAAAGATTCCTTGCACACAACGTTTGAAATAATGTGATTGTGGACATGACCGTACAACTTGTTAGCTTCATTAACTCGGGAGGCAACCCCATAGTGATGTCTGTGCGAGAAGCAGCTGACATCAATGTCCACCGAGCGAGGTGGCGCAGCGGTTAGCACATTGGACTCGCATTTGGGAGGACCATGGTTCAAAACCGCGTCTGGCCATCCTGATTTAGGTTTGCAGTCATTTCCCTAAATCTCTTCAGGCAAATGCTGGGGTGGTTCCTTTGAAAGGGAACGGTCGATTTCCTTTCCTATCCTTCGCTAATCCGATGGGACCGACGACGTCGCTGTTTGCTACCCTCCCCCCACATCAATCTACAATCAACGTCCATGCCCGCGATGCGTAGCGTCTGGCCTTGTGTTCTGTTTATGGTCATGGCATGACGTAAGTTCAGCTGGAACTGTGCACGGTTAAAGCGAAACGTTAAGTTTTTTAGGAATAAGCGGGATCCACGATATAAAAACCCACTCACCTAAGCCACTTCCCGTCAAAATTTCCGCTTGTACGTGTCACGTTGGGGAGAATCAACTCTAAGCCTCTATGAGTGAAGGGTTGTGAGAAGTGAGATAATGAATGACGCTCTCGATCAGAGTTGCGTCGCACCTCGCATTCAGGAAGAGTTTCCTACGAGCGAGTTGAAGCCTGATGTTGTCGAACCGCAAGTCTCACCGCATGATCTTCATTGGCTTCTTGAGACCACATAGTATTCAGTCTTTACCTACTCTGGTGTATTCAGAAAGACTCGACCGGTTTCGAGGTATTCTCATTCGTAGACAAAACGAAATCAAAATGTAATGAGCAGCCACCAAAGTTAACAAAGAAAACGTAATAAATTCGCTTCTCCTAGCAAAGACTGTAGGTAAAATCTATCGAAAAAGCAAAGTAATGTCGTCAAGTTATTTTATTATGGGATCTGCAGTAAATATTACGTCACAGTGGGACATTACGCAGAAAATGAGTAGACAGTATGCTGCTTGATATTTTATCTTTGTGCATAGACTTATTTCGGCTTTGATGTCTTCATCAGTATATCTGGGAACAATCGCATTTATTTATATTTTACATAATATACATTTGATAAAAGTTTCTTACATTGGACGCTGTACTAGGTCCTGACGGTGTTGACGCATATACGTAAAATTTGAATAAACTATTACCGCTGTACATAGTTGCTGGATGTAATATTTTTTCAGTAATTTTTAAAGCTGTTCGATGATTTGATGTTGCACGTATATTATAATACGTTCATTATTATATTGGCAGCTACAGACAGACAGTTGCTTACTCAAAGATACAGTGTTTATGCCTGCAAAGAATAAGTGAATCTACAGACAACAGTGTTTTATGTAACTGTGCAGGCCTAGTATTGCATTTACGACTTATGTTAGTCACTGGAGGATTTATATGTTATTGCTTTCTTTACTAATTTGAATAGATAACATTAAATCGTCAAGTATAGCAGTATAGAAAATGTATTGGAACCTGCCAGAAAAAAAAATTTCTTTTACAGACTGTGTCACACATTCCTAGGACTGCGTGTGTGGTACGATCGGGGGACATTGCTAATCACGAAAGGAGGAGAATACGTTACAGTTGCGAGAGTTCCAAATATCCTTTCAGATAAGGTATTTAAGTTGTTGCAGGACATCGATCCACGGAATTGACGTTGATGTGTTTGTAATATCTGGTGTTGTGGTTATCCATTATCTCTATACATACAAGTATTGTTTACAGGTGCACTGATGAAGGTAGTTAAGCTAAAATTACCTTATACACAAAAATAAAATATCAAGCAGCATACTGTCTACTAATTAGTTGCACACTATCGTCAAGTTTTTAATACACAAATCGAGATCAGTAAAGGCATATGTCCTCTGCAAGTAAATTCACTATTAGTTTGTATTCGCCTCGCTTAATTCTGTCAGCAACGAAAAATTCCAAAAGTACTCCTGTTACAGAATTATAAAAACTAAGAGCGCTCTCTATTGACTCTTTGGTGTAGTGCGAAACTAATAGTCCCATCTATTGGCTCTTCTGTGTGCCACGCTGTGATGATAAATCATCCGAATTACTAATCTTAGCAGGTAGTAGTACGCAAAACTTTAAATTAAGTTTTTTCTTTGTTTTCCGATTTTGATGAAATAAAGCCACACATTGCCCCAAGCTACGCTCAAGTCACCTCTGAAAACCCTATGAAAACTGGTCTAGCAGTTTTGGGGCAAGGCCTGTTCAAAGAGGCCGACAGGCACGACGGGTGTTGATTAAAACTTTAAATCACGATATTTTTTTCGGAGTCCGATATTTATGAAATATGGCCTACACTTTGGCCCAAGCTACGCTCAGCACCATGATGATTCGACTAGTCGTTTTGGAGACAAGCTTGTTTAGACAGACAACCAGATAGAAGCTGTTTTAGGCATACAGTGGGGTGACAAAAGCCCATGAATTGCGATTTGCACGTATACAGATTGTGGTACTGATAGCTACGGTGCCACAACGTAGGAGCGCCCTGCTAGGTTGGCACTACGACACACACCGACAACAGCGCACTCTAGCCGGAGTGGGAGAGCTCCGCTCCAGATTCTGCCCATTTCATCAAGAGCAGACGGCCTGGAAACATCGCTTCAACCTCAGCTAGCTTTTGTCTCCCGCCTGGAAGGCGGCGCATGGGCCTGCTCCTGTAAACAGAACAGTAGGCCGAATGTAGGAAGTGAGTAGGATCAGGGTAAGGTGAAAATCTCTCGGTATTGCTCTTAGAAATGTACTATATCACAATATTAAGTGAATACATAACTTTGTACTGAGGTGCGAAGCCTCAGACCCGTCGTAAGTAGTACATAGCCTCAATAGCAAGCTGAGGTTGAAGCGATGTTTCCAGGCCGTCTGCTCTTGATGAAATGGGCAGAATCTTGAGCGGAGCTCGTAGAGCTCTCCCGCTCCGGCTAGAGTGCGCTGTTGTCGGTGTTTGTCGTAGTGCCAACCTAGCAGGGCGCTCCTACGTTGTGGCATCGTAGCTATCGATACGACACAGATGGCGATAGTATCGCGTACACAAGGTGTAAGACAGCGCATGCGCGGCGCTGTCATATGTACTCAGGTCATTAACGTGACAAGGTTTGCGACGTGGTTTAGGCCACACAACTGGAATTAGCACAATGATCTCGGAATGGTAGTTGGAGCTAGAAACATGGGACATTCCATTTCGGAAATCGTTAGGGAATCAAGTATTCCGATATCTACAATGTCAAGAGTGTACTGAGAATACCAAATTTCGGGCATTATCTCTTACCACGGACAACGCAGTGGCAGATGGCCTTCACGTAACGACCGAGATCATCTGCGTTTGCGTAGAGTTGTGTGTTAACAGATAGGCAACATTGCGTGAAATAGCGGCAGAAATGGATGTGGGACCTACGGCGAACATATCCGTTAGGAAAGGGTGGCGAGATTTGAATGTGGGATCTACGAAGAACATATCCGTTTGCGCAGTGCTGCGAAATTTAGCGTTAATGTTCTGTGGCAGCAGACGACCAACGCGAGTGCCTTCGCTCGGTGTGGCGCAGTGGTTAGACACTGGACTCGCATTCGGGAGGGCGACGGTTCAATCCCGCGTCCGGCCATCCTGATTTAGGTTTTCCGTGATTTCCCTAAATCGCTCCAGGCAAATGCCGAGACGGTTCCTTTCAGAGGGCACGGCCGACTTCCTTCCCCGTCCTTCCCTCATCCGATGAGACCGATGACCTCGCTGTCTGGTCTCCTTCCCCAAACCAACCAACCAACCAACCTTCGCTAACAGCGCGATATCACCTGTAGCGCCTCTTTCCGGAACGTGGCTATATCGGACTGAGAAACCGTAACACAATCGGACGAGTCCCGGTTTCAGATGGTAAGAGCTGATATTAGGGTTCGAATGTGGCGCAGACACCACTAAGCTCAGATAGTTAACAAGGCAGTATGCAAACTGGTAGTGGTTCCATGATGGTGTGGGCTATGTTTACTAGGAATGAACTGGATCCTCTGGTCAACTGAAGCGATCATTGACTGGAATGTTACATTATGTGATTGAAAGTATCCGGACACCTGGATGAAAATGACACAATTTCGTTCAGTAATACTGGAATTCAGTATAGTGTTGGTCCACCCTTAGCCTTGACGACAGCTTCCACTCTCGCAGGCATACCTTCTGTCAGGCGCTAGGAGGTTTCTTGGGGAATGGCAGCCCATTCTTCACTTAATGCTGCACTGGGGAGAGGTATGGATTTCGGTCGGTGAGGCCTGGCACGAAGTCGGCGTTCCAAAACATCCCAAAGGTGTTCTATAGGATTCACATCAGGCTGTGCAGGCCAGTCTGTTACAGGGATGTTATTGTCGTGTAATCACTCCGCCACAGGCCGTGCATTATGAACAGGTGCTCGATCGCGTTGAAAGATGCAATCGCCATCACCGAATTGCTCTTCAACAGTGGGAAGCAAGAAGGTGCATAAAACATCGGTGTGGGCCTGTGCTGTGATACTGCCACGCAAAACAACAAGGGGTGCAAGCTCCCTCCATGAAATGCACTGCCACACCATAACACCACCGCCTCAGAATTTTACTGTTGGCACTACGCACGCTGGCGGATGACGTTCACCGGGCATTCCCCATACCCACACCCTGCCATCGGATCGCCACAATGTGTACCGTGATTCGTCACTCCACACAACGTTTGTCCACTGTTAAACCGTCCAATGTTCACGCTCCTTACACCAAGCGAGGCGTCGTTTGGCATTTACCGGAGTGATGTGTGGCGTATGAGCAACTGCTCGACCATTAAAGGCAAGTTTTCTCACCTCCCACCTAACTGTCATAGTACTTGCAGTGGATCCTGATGCCGTTTGGAATTTCTGTGAGATGGTCTGGATAGATGTCTGCCAATAACACATTACGACCCTCTCCAACTGGCGGTCTCTGTCAGTGCTGTACGTGTCACTTCACGTTTCCACTTCACTATCACACAGGAAACACTGGACCTAGGGATGTTTAGGAGTGTGGAAATCTCGCGGACAGACGTAAGACACAAGTGAGACCACGTTCGAAGCCCTGACTTCCGCTGAGCGCCCCATTCTGCTCTCTCACGATGTCTAACGACTACTGAGGTCGCTAATATGGAGTACCTGGCAATAGGTGGCAGCACAATTCGCCTAATACGAAAAACATATGTTTTTGGGGGTATCCGGATACTTTTGATGACTAGGGTATGTTCGGCCACTTGGAGACCATATACAGCCACTAATGTCCCCAAATAGCGATGGAATTTCTATAGATGATCATACGCAAGTCACTGGGTCACAGTTGTTCGCGGCTCGTTTGAAGAATATTCTGGGTAATTCGAGCTCCTGACATGAATCCCATGGAACCTAATCGAGGGTTCATTTTGTACATAAAATCCTGCACCGACAACACTTCCGCATTATGGCTCAACATTTCTGCTGGGGACTTCCAGCGATATGTTGAGTCCATGTTGCAAAAGGAGAGGTATTCCATGGCTTATCACCTATGTATAAGCTGAAATCGCTACAACTTTCTTTTCGTGATTTGGTTTAGATGAACTAAAGCCTACATGTTGCCACAAGCTACGCTCATGAACTCCATGAAAATTCGTCTTGTTGTTCTGGAGGTCAGCGTATTCAAACAGACGCGATTGTTTTACAGTTTTGTTGTTAGTACAGATGTCATAATGGTCGCTTCAGTATACTGAAGCTTTGAAAAACTAGTCCTAAAACAGTGTACGTGTGAAGACCACTTTAGCATGGTAAACGGGGCAATGTATGCAGTTCAGATTGTAGCGTCGGAGTTAGCTGAGGTGTTCGTGTCTTCAGGCTGCTGCAGCTCCTGGCACGGGGGGGATGGTGCCTGGTTGGACCCACAGCCCCACCTGTGTTGCAGAGCTTCTGCTCCCCTCTGCCCTCTCCACTACGCCGCGCCTGGCGATGCCGTCGGAAGACGGGCCGGCTGGCTACCGCGGCCGAGCCGGACCGCGTGAGCGCGTTTGGCTCGCTCCGCTGACTCCCAATGCGCCATTGTGGCCGGCTCCGCCGCCGGAGGCCGCTCCAAGAAAAGTCCCCGCGCACCCTCTGCCTCATCGCTTTGTAATAATTTTTAAACGACCGAGCCAGGGCCGCCGGTTTGCTCGTATTTTTTTCCTCATTCCCCCCCCCCCCCCCCTCACTTCTATCCTCTGTCCTTTTCCCTTTTGCTGCACCCGCCGACCCGCCGCTTTTCATGTCGGGATTAGACATGTATATCAGCGGCTTCTCTTGCCAACGTATCGTGGCACGTTTATGAGCAAAACAGAGCTGTTGGCTGAGAACCGATGACGGCTTTAGTGAGTAAGGCAAGTGAATGGGAGCAGCAAGTGTGAGCGTATCGCAATACGAGACCGCACAGCGAAGGTTGGGTTGGGTTGTTTGGGGGAACAGACCAAACGGCGAGGTCATCAGTCTCATCGGATTGGGGAAGGACGGGGAAGGAAGTCGGCAGTGCCCTTTCAAAGGAACCATCCCGGCATTTGCCTGGACTGATTAGGGAAATCGCGGAAAACCTAAATCAGGGTGCCCACACGAGGGATTGAACTGTCGTCCTCCCGAATGTGAGTCCAGTGTGCAAACCACTTCGCCACCTCGTTCGGTGCACAGCGAAGGGATGGGACGTCAGCTACGTGAGCTACAATGTGAACCGTGTTGCTCCTAGAGAACTCAATGTGTGTGGTTTGGTTCTCGTTAAATCGATACATTTTTTAAATTCCGGATACTTTCTTGTATTTCAACGTATTAAAAAAAAAATTCAAATGTATGTGAAATATTATGGGACTTAACTGCTAAGGTCATCAGTCGCTAAGCTTATACACTACTTAACCTAAATTATCCTAAGGACAAACACACACACCCATGCCCGAGGGAGGACTCGAACCTCCGACGGGATCAGCCGCACAGTCCATGACTGCAGCGCCTAAGACCGCTCGGCTAATCCCGCGCGGCTCAACGTATTACGAAGACCAGCTAGTGCAAAGAGCAATTGCTCTTTTGCATCTTGCACAGCACAGTTCTGTGAGCTGTAGCTAACTTACGCACTGATGAAAATCTAAGGTTACCTGCAGTATTTTATTTAGCTAATTAATTATGGAAATACATATCTAGTACGAGCCCACGATCAGTACGAGTATTACGATTAACACTATATTACATTATGTTATGTAATACGTTTCGGGTACTGCCACTTCAAACCCCAAATTTGGAGTTACCGAAATAAAGTTCGCTGTCAATGTACAGTGACCAGTCCACCAAACCTGGGTCTCCAATGCTGCTCGCACTAGTGTGATCACACGATAGTAGTGAGAATCTGAAATCGTTGGATTGATTAAGTCTGCAATTATCATAGTGCAATATGTCAACAGCTCCTCCGGACTTGCACCCAAGAAGACAAGTGAATTGTTTGCTCGGGCGTGAAGGATCATACATCGACGCCACGTACTTGCGGCAGGAAACTGTTATGCAACAAGACAATTACTCACATGGATGAATCAATTCAGCTTTGTCGCCTCAAATTTTGGACTTGTTATATAGTCTGCACGAATTATAATGACACACAGTGTTTTATAATCCGCCAGGGTAGCCAAGAGTGCTAATCCGTTGCTTCCTGGACTCGGGCAGGCGCGCGGGCCCCGGATCGAATCCTCCTGGCGGAATAACGACGACAGCCGTGAAGCCAGCCAGCCTGGATGTAGTTTTTAGGCGGTTTTACACATCCCGCTAGGTGAATACCGGGCTGGTCGCCACGTTCCGCCACAGTTATATGACTCTCAGACATTTGCAGACGTTCGCACTATTACATGGCTTCCAGTAGACACAGACAGCAGGGGCACACTACTTACGCCCCAGGGGGTTCGGAGTGGCCTCAGGAAGGGCGTCTGACCACCCTCTGCAAATCCGTAACAACACGGCCAACCCTGCGCTGGCGCGGGAGAAAGCCTGAAAGGAAGAAAAAAATACAGTGTTTTATACAGGGTGAAACCGAACTCTACGGACAACATTTCCCAGTATATTTTTGGGAATTGGAACCCCACAGCACGTACGTGTTTGGAATACATCGTGATTACTGCCTCACTCTGGTAATACAATTATATATTCATCAACTTGTTTCTATCGTGCACCATCATCTGGTTCTTAAAAGCATTTACAGTATCATATAATGGTCAGCCAGAACCTTGACCACCGACCTGCTATCACTATAAACCCGTCCAGGCGATAGCAGCATCACCTGGCGAGGAATGACTGCTAGTTGGACATATGCATATGCATGTAGTTTTAGTGAGCGTACTGTCCGTATGTAGAATGGAAAAGGCGTGCGATCTATCTGAGTTTGACCGAGGGCTGATCATGATGGCCCGAAGGCTCGGCGCGAGCATTTCAGAAACTGCACGACTTGCCGGGTTCTCGAGGGTGCTGTGGTGACTATTTTCAACACGAGGCGACACCAAGGTGAAACCACGTCCAGTCGTCGTATGGTTGGACGACTACTTCTCGTTACACATGTCGGACGTCGTAGGCCGGGCAGACTGGTAAAACAGGACAGGCGGAGGAATCTGGGGCGGAATTACCATCAGACTTTAATTCTGAGCAGAGTAAAAGTATGTCTGAACACAAGTGCACTGAACACTTCCAAGGATCGACCTCCGCAGCCGACGACCCCTGCATGTGCTAATGTTATCACCATGACATCGGCTACTACAACTGAAATGGGCACGTGACCATCGGCACTGAACGTTGGCGCAGTGGCAGAGCGTTGCATTGTCTGATGAATCGCGATGCCTTCATCATCACGCCGATGGGAGAGCGCGAATCCGTCGTCTTCCAGGGGAATAGCTCATTGACACCTGTACTGCGAGACGGAGACAAGACGTGCCCTTAGCGCTAGAATTTCACCCGGAACAAGTCCCGCCCATTCACCCCCCTCCACGCCTATCCATAGTGTAAGGCCCTCCCCTAAACAGCCGCCAGTTCCGCAAACTGGAAGCTACATCAAAGTTGTTATCGTCACAGTCCAACACATTTTACACTGTGGTGAGATTCAGTAATTATAAGAAATTTAAGTTTTTCTGGATAGTAATATAATATGAATGTGCATTATTAAAGAAATAAAAGTATTTGTAGAGAACTGAAAGCATCGTCAGCAATAGGAAACAAAAAATAACGCGATGTTATTTAAGGGCAATAAGGACAAATTTTCATTAACTAATTCACTTATTATAATACGTTCATTTTAGGGAAACAGCAGAGCAAACATACAGTGGGAATACAGTGGTCTTGAATCTGTCATGTCGGTAGTAAAGCCACTGATGCAGTCCACTAACTGTGTTGTCTAAAAAATGGTTCAAATGGCTCTGAGCACTATAGCACTTCGGAGGTCATGAGTCCCCTAGAACTTAGAACTTCTTAAACCTAACTAACCTAAGGACAGCACACACACCCATGCCCGATGTTGTCTAAAATCTACATTATATAGAAAAAAGTGAAAGTCGTTTTGTTTATGTAGGCTCTCGTAGTAACTCGCGAAAATTAAAGAATATAAGAATGCCATAAAGTAGAAATGCATAATGAAAGCAGTAAGATATTTGCTTATATGCCACATTTCGTTAGTATTTGCATGGGTAATGGGTGAATTTTAACTTGTAAATTCTTCGTATGCCATACCTGCGCATTATAAACGAGGTTATTAAGAATTGTGGCTGTTTCTGTGTGATTAGTATCCGATATGCTGTTGCAAACGTCTCAGGAAAATAATCTGTCGTTATTCTTTGTCCTGTCTGTTTTTAACCAAAAGATTTATTAATTTCGTAAATGTCATTCAAACAATTTTTTTAAAAATAATAATGATGATATGTATGTTTTCACAGAGCAGTTATGGAGGAAAGAAATGCTGCAGTGTTTCACGGCTGTAAAACGTCTTTCATGCTGTGCTTGTTCTTCTTATACCCCTAAAACTTTTCAGCAAAACTATTCAGTGAATAACACGCAAAAACAGCTTGGATCGATCTAGCAAGAACAAAGTAATTTTGATGCCCTCTGGAAGTATAGTGAACTTTGGTGCTTGTTTCACATACAGTGTCTGAGTTCTGAAACTTAAGTGTCAAGTATACTGTGGTTCCTCTTTCTCCAAGCAAATCATTCTTTGAGGGCAGGTTTATCCTGTTGTAGCCGTGGGTGCTTTTTCTCACATAGAAGTATGTTTCTCCATAGGCTGTTCATCTGAATACTGAGTTCTCGTATTTAAAGAATTCAGTGCTAAATTGTTTTCTCTTGTGTTTGCTGTGGAAGTAGCTGGCACAGCTGAGGCCAATTGTGCACGTTTTTTGTAACGTGTCTTTTAACTATCTGGCAAAATTTAAGACCTAGCAAGATATTAATTTAACATTTCCAGAATGAGATTTTTCACTCTGCAGCGGAGTGTGCGCTGATACGAAACTTCTTGGCAGATTAAAACTGTGTGCCGCACCGAAACTCGAACTCGGGACCTTGGCCTTTCGCGGGCAAGTGCTCTACCAACTGAGTTACCCATGCACGACTCACGCCCCTTCCTCACGCAGGAGAGCTTCTGTAAAGTTTGGAAGGTAGGAGACGAGGTACTGGCAGAAGTAAACCTGTGAGGACGGGGCGTGGATCGTGCTTGGGTAGCTCAGTTGGTAGAGTACTTGCCCGCGAAAGGCAAAGGTCACGAGTTCGAGTCTCGGTCCGGCACACAGTTTTAATCTGCTAGGAAGTTTCAGTTTAACATTTACTCCAAGTGCAGCTGAACGCGGTAAACCACGTGAGTCAACTGAAACATTGCCGAGGCGCCGAACAAAGACCGGGAAAACCGGGGGTGAGTAGGCGGGACTTGTTCCGGGTGAAATCCTGGCGCTAACGATTCCTGGAGACAAGCAACATTCAAGTGGGCGTCCACGGGTCCAGTGGAGCTCGTAAAAGACACCGTGATGGCCAAAGAGTATCGTACACTCGTTTCAGACCACGTGCACCCCTTCATGATGTCGTGTTTCCCGACGGCAATGGCAGTTTTCAACAAGATAACGGTTCAGGTCACAAGGCCAGGGGTCTGGTCGAGTGGTTCGAGGAACACAGTGGCGAGTCGCAGTTGATGTACTGGCTCCCCAAATCGCCAGATCTGAGCCCGATTGTACACATCTGGATTGTGATTGAACGTGGTGTAAGAGCTTATCGCCTCCCTCCCCAGTATTTACGGGCATTAGGTGACTTGAATGTGCAGATGTGGTGCCAAGTCCATCCAGCGACCTACGAAGGCCCCATTGCTTCCATGCCGCCACGAGTCGCCGCTGTTACCAAAGGTGGACATACCGGCTGTTAGGTAGGTGGTCATAAAGTTTCTCTGGCTAAAGAGTGAATTAAGCGAATCTAAAACCACTGAAACTAAACTCAGTCTAAACAGGCCAAGAAGGTCCAACGGTGCCGACCGGCCTCCGTGTCATCGTCAGTCCACAGGCTTTACGGGATGCGGATATGGAAGGGCATGTGGTCAGCACAACGCTCTCCCGACCGTATGTCAGTTAACGAAACCGAAGCCGCTACTTCTCAGTCAGGTAGCTCCTCAAGCTTCTCAGCTTTTCCAACAGCGAGGACAACAATATCATGTCTGAGAATGTAGCACTATTCTGTGTTGTGTGTTGTTTTAGTGATTGTATACTACGGTCACTGTTGTGAAGGTGTTTCCACAGAAGAAATGGTGATTTTGCTAAGAAACCGAACAAGTCATAATTTAATTAATACTCTGTAACGAGTCACCGGAGACCAGAAATACACTACACCACTATATTTTGAAAATTTCTCTGTACAACCCGCGGAGCTTTGCCGGTGGTGTTCTGGTTCATGCTGTCTTTACAATGATAACGCATGCTGATTGGAACTATTGTTAATATGTAATGAATAAAAAGGAAGAATGTTGAAAATATTATCAACTAAAGGAACATAAAAAAGGGATGTACAAGAATTTAGATCCTAAGTGACTAACTTCCAGCTTAAGCACCTCTACATCTGTTACCGGCTGCCTCGGAAGAGCTAGAGATCGGTGGACTAATTACAACTATACCTAAATATACATCTGTTAACACTGTACTACTCTACATTGAGTTCACAGATATGTAGTATGATTAAAATTACTTTATAGTTGACACTTCACGAGTTGCAGCTGTTTCCCTCCAATCAGAGCGCTCAACATCACACCAAACTGTTCGTCTTTAACAAACTGCCAAAAGAAATGATCATTTCATTTCCATTTCCGTGACTGGTTTCTTTCTTGATGGGTTTGGATCGTGAGTCTTGGTCCTTTTATTTTGCATTTCATCAGGCAGGATAACCACACCAAAACAATACATCTCTCCTACTGAATAAGGGCTCATAGCAGTTAAGCTAAGCATCTTAGAGCCAAATTTCCTTGAAATTTTTTTCTTATTTTCGTCTATACTACCTTCTCTAACGATATGGAAAGTGAAGAGCTTGTAGAACAAGAGATTTGTTTCACAGCATCGAAGTTGAAGAAGTGTTCATAGCATTTAAAAGCCCATAGGTACTGGAGTTTTTGCTTCGAGTGATCGTTCTTTTCGGATCCCTGAATATTGACCATTGCTCCTGGGACACCCTGTAGATTAGGAACTGGGTATTTCTTCCCCTCCCTTTACCTATCTTTCACCTATCTTTCGTCTTTACACTGTTGTTTTTCTTTATAAGCTGACTTCCAACTGAACTTTATTACCTATTTTACGAAATAATTATATTTATTCTAAAAAAGATTTTAAAGCTTTCCAGGAAATCACATTCAGTGAAACTAAGAAGTACGTCAATGTCAGTAAATAAATAAAATTATAAACTGTAGTTTAGATCCTTAGCTTAGAAAATCATGTAAATAAGACGTAAGTACGAACACTATAAGTTCCAGACGATGGGTCAAAACAAATATCTTAAAAACATTTTAGCCTCGAGAGGAGGGTTGGGGATATTTTACAGTTTAGTGAAAATTCTTCACACTCAAGTTTTCTGAAATTCTATTTGCATTTTTCAGTTTCTTTCCTCTCATTCCAAGAGATATAACACAATTTCCTTAGAAAACACAATATGTTTTTAAAATTAACTGATTCTAATTTATTCAGTACCTCGCAATTTAGTGTTTCAAAAGATCTGCAGATATGTGCTCTGTATACAGTGCTGTACGACTTCACTGTATTTAAAATAAGGCACGAAAAAACCACCAAAAGCTGATTTAACATCTATTTATTTATAGACAGCCAGTTTCTATCAGTAATACATAATTATGTACTTGACGAAGGGGAACCCTCCATCCACCTTACGTAATGGCATTCGTGACCTGAAGATAGTCACCGGACTGAAACTAATTGTCCATAAACAAGTAATAACTACAGCAGATTTTGGTGGTTTCATGACACCAGTTTTAGCTGCAGAATTTCATATTTCAGTTTTACTTTCTTTCAGTTTTGCTCACAATATGTCAAATTCTTGAATAGGTAAAACTGAAGCCAGTAACATGCAAGGTCGCAAGTAACTTATTTCAGTGTGACGGAACTCGAGTTTTGTCCTTCAGCACAGTAGCGAAAGAACATTTATTTAGTGTAAATCTATCACGAGGAAAGAAATAGTTGATTTTTACCAGTAATATGCATATGAACTGTTGTAACTGCTATATACTCTTGGCGTTAACAAACGAGTGTGGAAGAGAACACTCTTCCACGAATAGTAGTTGCAGTCTTGAGGTGATTTGCTTGGACACAGAAACTACACATCCTCGTCATAGGACCAAACAGATTTAGACAAACCACGGCAGAGATTACGTCAACACGTATTACTAAAAACTTGCAGTAATTTATTAAATAAATTTATACATTATTCAACTTGAGCTGGAAGATGATACATGTTAATGTTGCTCGAAGTTCATGTGCCCTGATCTCTCTGTTAACACTATTCTAGTCCTGAAACTTGTGAACGATTAATATAACTAGTAGAAAGTCCCATTTGATTAAAAACAGCATGGTCAAAGAACGAAGCGCAGGAATAAGGACATTCAAATTAGACATTCGACTGTGTATTAGTAGTACAATGCCGTATAAGTAGTACATTTTCGTCTATGGATATATTCAGTTTTTCGTTTCAGTATGAAAAGATTACATAGGGATGGAGGCGGCCTTGGGATAATCTGGCTTCTTTAACGAACACTTTCCAGCTCCCTTTGCGGCATTAACAAGGCATTTTGAACAGTGTATTCTTTCTCTCGTGATGAACCTGAGGAGAGGGCGGAACTATCTAAGCCCTTAGACTCTTATTGGAAAGTTTATATTAAGGCCAGAATATGGGGAGGGTGGACTTGAAATTTTCGCTCACGTAATCTGACTGACGTTTTTCCTCTTATCACAGCAACTTTCTACATCGTCCATATGCATCTTTAACGAGAATGATGTCGACGGGTATTCAGTTTACAAAGACATCTGAACTCATTATTTTCCTGTCGTGTGCAGAGAAACAATAGGTACTCGGCAACAAATTATCAACAACCATTGCTGACGATTATCATAATATCAGTAATGTGATGACCAGCATCATCACTACTGCTCATAGTGGTGATTCGTCTGAGCTCCAAAAGACATGTAGAGTCACTTATGTTGAAGCATGAATACCAGTAATAAACTGGTCCAATACCGCGAACAGAGGGAGGAGACTGGATAATGAAAGATATGAAAAGGTAGCAAAGTTAAGGTCGTGGAACATGACCCTTTCTACCTATGTCGACATCGAGTAATCTATACGATCAGAAGTTCAATATCCTAATGAAATTGCAGACTGAATGACACAACAATGCTTTACATCAGAGTGAGTAGACAAAATTGAAAGTGAACTCTGAAAAAGACAAAATCAATAAGTGTGGCATCAGGGTGCCAGTTAGACATAGAATAACCTAACTTGACAGAGAACGTAACTGGTTCATAACATTATACTGTGGCCCTTAGTGGCCTTGTATATGCAATACTTTGACATAATTACTTGAGAAAACCAAACAGTAAAATCAAGTATTGTATGGCTCCAGGTGGACTTGAACTTGGAATACATGTAGATCTTAATATCTCAAAAGACTGAGTAAAAAATGTCAAACAGAGGATCGAAGCGGCCTACCTACATACGTAAATGCTAATCTGAATAGCTAAGATGTCCGAGAAATCATCTTTGTGGCTCAAAGTGGCCAAGTTTAACATGAAATAAATGCTGACCTTAATAGATAAAAATGTTACAGAAATCGTCTTTGTGGCTTAAAGTCGCCTGGTTTTACATGTAATAAATGTTTACCTTAATAAGTATAATTGTGATAAACTTCTCTATGGCTCAAAGTGGCCTTGTACATGAAATAAATTCTGATCTTAATAGCTACAAATGTTACACAAATCATATTTGTGGTTCAAATTCGCCTAGTTTTACATGAGATAAGCATCAGAGCTGATGAAGTATCATAAAATATCATTTACCTATAACTTTATGCATAATTCATAATACGAATATACATTCCTGGAAATTGAAATAAGAACACCGTGAATTCGTTGTCCCAGGCAGGGGAAACTTTATTGACACATTCCTGGGGTCAGATACATCACATAATCACACTGACAGAACCACAGGCACATAGACACAGGCAACAGAGCATGCACAATGTCGGTAATAGTACAGTGTATATCCACCTTTCGCAGCAATGCAGGCTGCTATTCTCCCATGGAGACGATCGTAGAGATGCTGGATGTAGTCCTGTGGAACGGCTTGCCGTGCCATTTCCACCTGGCGCCTCAGTTGGACCAGCGTTCGTGCTGGACGTGCAGACCGCGTGAGACGACGCTTCATCCAGTCCCAAACATGCTCAATGGGGGACAGATCCGGAGATCTTGCTGGCCAGGGTAGTTGACTTACACCTTCTAGAGCACGTTGGGTGGCACGGGATACATGCGGACGTGCATTGTCCTGTTGGAACAGCAAGTTCCCTTGCCGGTCTAGGAATGGTAGAACGATGGGTTCGATGACGGTTTGGATGTACCGTGCACTATTCAGTGTCCCCTCGACGATCACCAGTGGTGTACGGCCAGTGTAGGAGATCGCTCCCCACACCATGATGCCGGGTGTTGGCCCTGTGTGCCTCGGTCGTATGCAGTCCTGATTCTGACGCTCACCTGCACGGCGCCAAACACGCATACGACCATCATTGGCACCAAGGCAGAAGCGACTCTCATCGCTGAAGACGACACGTCTCCATTCGTTCCTCCATTCACGCCTGTCGCGACACCACTGGAGGCGGGCTGCACGATGTTGGGGCGTGAGCGGAAGACGGCCTAACGGTGTGCGGGACCGTAGCCCAGCTTCATGGAGACGGTTGCGAATGGTCCTCGCCGATACCCCAGGAGCAACAGTAACCCTAATTTGCTGGGAAGTGGCGGTGCGGTCCCCTACGGCACTGCGTAGGATCCTACGGTCTTGGCGTGCATCCGTGCGTCGCTGCGGCCCGGTCCCAGGTCGACGGGCACGTGCACCTTCCGCCGACCACTGGCGACAACATCGATGTACTGTGGAGACCTCACGCCCCACGTGTTGAGCAATTCGACGGTACGTCCACCCGGCCTCCCGCATGCCCACTATACGCCCTCGCTCAAAGTCCGTCAACTGCGCATACGGTTCACGTCCACGCTGTCGCGGCATGCTACCAGTGTTAACAAATGCTGCGCAGCTAGCGCCATTCGACGGCCAACACCGCGGTTCCTAGTGTGTCCGCTGTGCTGTGCGTGTGATCATTGCTTGTACAGCCCTCTCGCAGTGTCCGGAGCAAGTATGGTGGGTCTGACACACCGGTGTCAATGTGTTCTTTTTTCCATTTCCAGGAGTGTATATCTTGATTTGGTGTTTACAAGAACAAAGTGCATAAATAGTAGTATTGTATAAAAGTATGGCTCTGCATAGCCTGTATGAGTACATAATAGACAAATAGCATCAGAAAATCAAAATAGGTATGGGACTGTATGAGTAAAGATACAATATTTATAGACTTCACAGTACCCTCAGTGCTTCATGAATTTCAATGTACTAAATGATCTATATCTCTAACAATGTTCATATCTACGGGAAGGATATGGAAATGACTGATAAGGGCAGTAAAAAGAACATGATTAACAATCAATCGTCATTCGTCATGAGTCTGGAACTGCTATGACCAAAGCAAAGGAAAGACAGCATAAAGACAGTAGTACTAAAATACATTCAGCCCTTTTGACACTGAATCCTCTGGCTCTGTTCAAAACTTATAACCTTGGTCCCTGTGCACATAACAAATTAAACTGTCTTACCTCTAAAGTAGCAATGGTGGAACGCGATATGTTCTGGTTTCTCAAACAAAAAATAAACGTATACTAGTTACAGTCTCTGCATCGGTTTGCAGTGCTGGCTGTACCAATTTCAAATGTACATAAAGATCTTTTTGTTGATAAATGAAAACATCTAAGAAAACTCCAACTTCTCTGAAAAACATACGACCTGGACAGAGAGGCGGTACAGAGGATGGTGAAATACTAACTCTGACTTTTGAACAAAATTATATTCCAAGTTAAATTTGGCTTTTGAAAAACACTTGACAATTGAAATAACATTATTCAAAAAAATTACATTCCTTTTACTAATTCATTCACAAACAATGAAATGTATACAGCAAGTATTATCTGACCTCACTAAACAAAGAATAAATACGAATCATTAAATTACATATACTTTTCCTAAGAAAGCCTAGGAAAGGGAAATATCTAACTAGCCTTGACATCAAATCTGGGGATACTCAACAACTGACAATTATCAGGTAGCTCATCTATACTAACGCCGTAGCAAAACGAAAGTCACAGTTATGTAACATTTTTACCTTGCTTGCGTGAACACTTCTGCTTCCACGTTTCTATTTCTAATAATACATGTACTCATAATTCCTTCATTATAATCTAATACTTGGTGGCTTCACAGAGCACACCACAAAAACTGCCTACTCTGTCCTCTTTCGCTCACATACCCACTATCGGTCGTGCACAGAGATCCGCTTTATAAAGCCAATCAGAGGCAGTCATCGTTCATAAGGTTTTTATTTTGGTTTACATTAGTATTATCGGCATATTTGATGCCACATACAAGTGTAGCGATGTACACTCCTTTAAATATATATGTGGTGTAATGGTATAAGGCCAGATATTTCTATTTGTCACTGAGGACGGTGAAATGAAAGATATTATTTCAGTATTTTCGTCATTGGCAGAGTAATAACTACAGCCATTACAAGTCGTATGTTTCTCGGAGTGTTAGTATCTCCAAGTACATGTGGCAAGGATGTTTATTCTCCCCTAGGAAGCAGATCACACGTGGACATGTGAACGAAAACGGTTACTCTGTACTGGCGTAGTCCACTTAGTGGTTCAGTACAACCATGCAGAAAACATCAGGTCGTGACGTGATTGTGGATAGTTCAGAGTCCCTGCATGAAACGTCTCGGGGTGACAACTAACATTAGGGGAATAAGTTTTCTTAGAAAAAATATGTTCGCTGACAACATGAGACTTGTCAGTTTGTTATGCCCTGAGATGTGGTGGTGTGGAGGCACTCCACTGCATGCAGTTGCTTTGTGTGTTGCCTATAACCGAGTCATCTGGGTCAAGTGAAAGGGGCTAGGCTGTAATTCGTTGCTTAAATTTCGAAAGTGTACATTCATAGAAGAGTCAAACGGTGTCTTGTGATAAATTTCGAAATATTGGATCTCATACGGAAGCCTAACAACAGCTATTCTTGCAGTGCGCCACTCACGACGTAATAGGAAAGCGGGGAGTGGCAGTGTACCTTTCACCATACACTGTAGGGTGGCTTGTGTAACACAAATGTAAATGAGGACATCTGTAAGCGTTGACGAAATATGGTAGGTATCCATATTACATTCTGTATTCTTATGGTAATGAAGGGAACAGTTGTGTCTATGTTAATTTAGCTCCAAAATAGAACGGAAAATTTGAGAAAGCGGCAGCGAGAGAGAGAGGAAACTTACGAACTGTGAAAGCTAGTAATCCACTGCTGCTCGACGGACTGGCTCGCGCTACTGACCCGCTAACATCAAAAGGAAAAGACAAATATTTACTTTGCGAGTAGAATCACTGGCGTAATGACAAGGCAAATGGGCCCCGAGGAAGGATCGCGAGGTTCCGTGCGGCGGCGGGGTTTTCCAGAGGAAACCAGTCGTTTGGCGGTATTAAAGTTCGATGGGCGGGTCCTGGGAGCAGGCAGGCAGCAGGCAGCAGAGCTCTGAATAATGCAGACACGCCGCTCCTGGCCGCCAGCTCGCGTACTCGATGGCCGCGGCGCGACGTGGCACGCGACGGCCCAGCCTGACACGTGGGGCCGCCGAGGGAGCGCAGTGGCCAAGGCACCGCGGTCCGTGAGCCCAGGGACGCGAAACCTCCACACATCTCCTGTCCTGAAGGCATTATCACCCACGGTCGTACCTCGAGATGTTGTCGTGTAGAAACGCAGTGTGAGCAAAAGGTGGTACGAAGTCTGGTTATTATCACGCATAACATATACTGAGGTCCCAGAATGAGATTTTCACTTTGCAGCGGAGTGTACGCTGATATGAAACTTCCTCGCAGATTAAAACTGTGTGCCGGACCGAGGCTCGAACTCGGGACCTTTGCCTTGAGCGGGCAAGTGCTCTACCAACTGAGCTACCCAAGCACGACTGACGCCCCGTCGTCACAGCTTTACTTTTGCCAGTACCTCTTCTCCTACCGTCCAAACTGTACAGAAGCTCTCCTGGGAACCTTTCTTTCAGGAGTGCTAGTTCTGCAAGGTTCTCTTCTGTTTGCCACGCAGCAATGCGTCGATAAATAGTTTAGACAAGAAGAGAATAGAAGCTTTCGAAATGTGGTGCTACAGAAGAATGGTAATGGTTAGATGGGTAGATCACGTAACTAATGAGGAGGTAATGAACAGAATTGGGGAGAACAGAAATCTGTGGCACAACTTTACTAGAAGAGGGGAATCTGTTGGTACGACACGTTCTGAGGCATCCAGGAATCATCAATTTAGTATTGGAAGGAAGCTCGGAGGGTAAATATCGTAGAGGGAGACCAAGGCATGAATACACTAGACAGATTCAGAAGAATCTAGGTTACAGTAGTTACTCGGAGCTGAAGAAGCTTGCACAGTATAGAGTAGCACGGAGAGCTGAATCAAACCAGTCTCTGGACTGAAGATCACAAGAACAACGTGCCTGACACTACTGAATGTCTGCAACATCGCATTGCTGAGGCTGTAAATTCGATAACGAGAGGCCAGCCGCTTTGCGTGTGGCAGTAAATGAGCCATCGTTTTGACATTTGCCGTGTGATTCATGGCGCTCAGATTAAATGCATAAAAATTTGATCTTTTCTCTTTCCAGGAACTTTGAATTGTGTTTCTATTTCCTGTAGTTTCAAACAATTCGTCTTTCTCCTGTCTTTTACTACTAAGTTCTACAGTAACTCTTTCTTGTATTTCTTCTCACACAAAAGCATTACAATTCCCTCGGGTTATTACATTTTTGTCTTCATTTACATACTGAATAACTCATTAAATATCCTCATATACTTTGTCTCTTCATCCCCTGTTTGCGACGCCGGTATGTGTACCTGAACTACCGTTGTCGGCGTTTGGTCTGATAAGAAC
Organism: Schistocerca piceifrons; assembly: GCF_021461385.2. NCBI lineage: Eukaryota > Metazoa > Arthropoda > Insecta > Orthoptera > Acrididae > Schistocerca > Schistocerca piceifrons. Next base: position 598,617,321 of record NC_060141.1, on the reverse strand, counting down.
GATCAAATCACTGAATTGTTCACAATAACCCAATATTTGTCGTACCTTCCTACTCATAACGAATCATACTCACGTTATACCAATTTCTGCTACTGTTGATATGACCAAATATTAGTCTGACCAGAAATATTTTTCTTATCTCCATTTTACTTTACTGAAACCCGCTATATCTAGATTGAGCCTCTGCATTTCTCTTTTCAGATTTACTAGCTTCCCTGCCACATATTAAGCTCCGACATTTACGCTCCGGCTTTAGAAAATCATCTTCTTGTTGTTTATTCCACCTTCCCCCTGATCAGCTCCCCTGGCAATCCCGTCCCGGAGATTCGAATAGGAATCTTTTGCCAAGTGACAGATCGTCATGATACTTTTTGAGTTTCGGGTCACATGTCCTGTGGATACACCTTATGTGCCTTTAAAGCAGCGGTCTCCATTCCCTTCTTCATGTTCAAGCCGTTGATAATTGCTGATATTTTCTTCTCTTAGAGACGGTTTCCTACACAAAGAACAAGAGTGTGCCATGAACCTCTGTCCGTTCCTCTGCCTTTTTCTGACAAGCCCGTTCGCCAAAGTCCTCGGCCACCATTGCCTATAGATTTTATTTGAAAATTTAGCAATACGTAGGTACGAAGAAGTGACTCTTGACGTTTTGACTACGTGTTAAAGAAAGTACCCCTAGATCACAGGTTCCATCGTAACTTTCACTGCAAAATAGGGAAAAGAGAGTGACGGATATGAAGTGAGAATTTGGGGTGGCAATAATTATAGTAAATGCGAATTTCCTTGCAACGAGACTTTTCATGAAATTAGAACCTCCAACTTTTTCTCCGCACGTCAAAATACACTCCTGGAAATGGAAAAAAGAACACATTGACACCGGTGTGTCAGACCCACCATACTTGCTCCGGACACTGCGAGAGGGCTGTACAAGCAATGATCACACGCACGGCACAGCGGACACACCAGGAACCGCGGTGTTGGCCGTCGAATGGCGCTAGCTGCGCAGCATTTGTGCACCGCCGCCGTCAGTGTCAGCCAGTTTGCCGTGGCATACGGAGCTCCATCGCAGTCTTTAACACTGGTAGCATGCCGCGACAGCGTGGACGTGAACCGTATGTGCAATTGACGGGCTTTGAGCGAGGGCGTATAGTGGGCATGCGGGAGGCCGGGTGGACGTACCGCCGAATTGCTCAACACATGGGGCGTGAGGTCTCCACAGTACATCGATGTTGTCGCCAGTGGTCGGCGGAAGGTGCACGTGCCCGTCGACCTGGGACCGGACCGCAGCGACGCACGGATGCACGCCAAGACCGTAGGATCCTACGCAGTGCCGTAGGGGACCGCACCGCCACTTCCCAGCAAATTGGGGACACTGTTGCTCCTGGGGTATCGGCGAGGACCATTCGCAACCGTCTCCATGAAGCTGGGCTACGGTCCCGCACACCGTTAGGCCGTCTTCCGCTCACGCCCCAACATCGTGCAGCCCGCCTCCAGTGGTGTCGCGACAGGCGTGAATGGAGGGACGAATGGAGACGTGTCGTCTTCAGCGATGAGAGTCGCTTCTGCCTTGGTGCCAATGATGGTCGTATGCGTGTTTGGCGCCGTGCAGGTGAGCGCCACAATCAGGACTGCATACGACCGAGGCACACAGGGCCAACACCCAGCATCATGGTGTGGGGAGCGATCTACTACACTGGCCGTACACCACTGGTGATCGTCGAGGGGACACTGAATAGTGCACGGTACATCCAAACCGTCATCGAACCCATCGTTCTACCATTCCTAGACCGGCAAGGGAACTTGCTGTTCCAACAGGACAATGCACGTCCGCATGTATCCCGTGCCACCCAACGTGCTCTAGAAGGTGTAAGTCAACTACCCTGGCCAGCAAGATCTCCGGATCTGTCCCCCATTGAGCATGTTTGGGACTGGATGAAGCGTCGTCTCACGCGGTCTGCACGTCCAGCACGAACGCTGGTCCAACTGAGGCGCCAGGTGGAAATGGCATGGCAAGCCGTTCCACAGGACTATATCCAGCATCTCTACGATCGTCTCCATGGGAGAATAGCAGCCTGCATTGCTGCGAAAGGTGGATATACACTGTACTAGTGCCGACATTGTGCATGCTCTGTTGCCTGTGTCTATGTGCCTGTGGTTCTGTCAGTGTGATCATGTGATGTATCTGACCCCAGGAATGTGTCAATAAAGTTTCCCTTTCCTGGGACAATGAATTCACGGTGTTCTTATTTCAATTTCCAGGAGTGTATTTTGTTATCTCCTGTCTGCATTGGGAGAAGAGCCCATTGCAGAAAAGTGGATATTAGAATTTTTGTGGAGACATTGAGGTGCTCCTAGAGAGTCGAACGGTAGGGAAATAGTCGGAAAATGGTTCTATGGACCCCCTGTCAAACATTTGAATGTGAACTGAAGACTAACCATGTAAAAGGCTTCATCACTCCCCCGCACCCCCTTCCTCGATATACATTAACACTCCATTATCTTATACATGTTGAGAGAGATAAGACAGGACAGACAAAACCTTTTCACATCGAGTAAGTATATCGTAGTGGGCCTCCCGTTAAGTAACAGGGGAGAATGCATGGTTTTTATGGCCCAGGTAAATAACTTTTACATTTAAGAATTGTCGAATTGTGATATAGACTATGTTTCTTAAATATTGAGCAATTTACATTCTTGTGGAACTTCAAAAAGCTTTTTGAGGACTTCAGTGACAGAACATACGTGCAACTGAAGTATTAATGTAACAACATCGCAAACCACTGTTGACCTCGAGCGTTGGTAAGTGCTATAAAATGATCCTACACAGTACTACACTTTAAATTTCTTATTGATCCATCAGACTACCGTCCCGAGCTGTGTGGTACCTAATATCTATAGAGCTTTTGTTCTAATTTCCCTCACAAATAAAAGTCCAAACGCGTTGGGTGTGGATAGCATGGAGGACATATAACGTTTCGAAAGTTATAATCCAAGGGTCTTCAGACGTTCTGTTAAGATAGCCTGTAATTATATGTGCGAAACGTCCGCGAAATCCATCAAGTTGATACCATATAAGTTGCCTTTTGTTCACTGTCTCGCTGTACCTGCGGCAGCATATCTGCTATGAACTGTACACACGTGGGACTATTTTGAGTCCCGTGAATAAAAGAGGCCAGTTATAAGACCCTAGAAAAGCCTGTACCAGACTTTGGAAAACAGTGTCGTAGTTAACTCACTTCTCGGAAAACAGCGTGTGTGCTTTGTAATCAGAAAAAAAGACTTGTATGTAAATGCTGATTTACTTTGAAGTTTTCGTAGGCACAATTCTGAGAAACGTGATGGATTTTGCAAGTCACTGCCATGAAGCTTTTGCTAGAAGAACACGTGAAAAGGACGAAATGCGGTAAATGTGGTATTCGCAGAACAGTTCTTTGAAGGATCTGTTGGACAGTCAAGCTGGCTCATAGTGACATGCGGACCGTGTGACACAGCTGCTGAAAATTTATCTGTGTTTCTCTCACATTTCGCTGTTAGTTTTCGTGAGCAAATTTAATTCCCGTTTCTGGAATTGTTTTCATAATGTTTTCAGCAACAGATCGTCAGAGTCTGGCACAATCAGGAACCTTTCAGGACACGGCCCTACGGCTGCCCAAACATTTCGGTGAAATTCACCGCAAACGAAAACCTTATTTACTTTTTCGGCTGTCGTACACATTGCGAAATTCTGAATAATGTCACAGGTAAAAATTGTTGTTCACATCCGGTACAGCAGGGCAGAGATTTGCGGGAGACTTCTGACGCCGGGACACTGGTTTGCGCAGCTTTTATCTTGTTACTCTTCGATCAAGTTCTACATAAGTCCACTTGGAAGTCTCTTTTCAGTCCCCACAGGAAAAAGTATTGTGTTCCATTACAAAGAGAACATCAATTTCGCAATTCTTTAAGTTAGAAATCATTCGCGTATGCTAGAAAACTCACCACATTGTCCGTTCAACTTATTGAAAACAATAATTCGATATATATTAGCATCCTCACTCTGCGTATTAGCCATACACCCTTTCGTGTTGGCTGACATAGGTCATGAGGTCCAGTACTTAAATACACGCTAATACATAAAAAAAGACACATCAAGAACAGATTAACTGAAAAAGGTGGATATAGGTTGACCTGACGTACATGTACGGACAAACAAATGGTAACAATTTCAGAAAATTTGGCTCATCTATTCAGGAGAAAGATCTTCACAATTTGAGCAAGTTAAAAACACGGTGGTCTACCTCTGACCCTGATGCAAACAGTTAACGGGCTTGGCATTAACTTATAGAGTTATTAGATGTTTTTCTCAGGGATATCGTACCAAATCTATCCAGTTTGCTTGTTAGATCGTCAAAGCTCCGACCTAATGAGAGACCCTGCACATAATGCTCCAATCGTTGCCAGTTGGGGAGAGGTGACGTTGCTGGCCAAGGTAGGGCTTGGCTAGCATGAAGAAAAGCAGTATAATCTATCGACGTTTGCGAAAGGGCATAATCTTACCGAAACGTAAGCCCTGGAGGGCTTGCCGTGAAGGGCAACAAAATGGGGGGTCGAATATCGCTGACATACCATTGTGCTGTAGGAGTCTATTGGCAAAGGCGGCCATGCTATGAAATTAAATAGCACCCCATACCATTACTCCAGGTTGTCACGTCGTATGGTGGGTGACACGTTTTACTAGGGAGCAAATAAGAAGATAGTGCCCCACTAAGCTTGCAATAGCTCTTCAGGGGGCAGTGCTTGTAGTGTAAAGTTACGTCATGACGCTTTCACCAGAAGGTGGCCATTGACGCTAATGCCTGCTCAATAGATTCAAGTCAAGAAGCAGCAGCAGCTTGCCTACCTCCCAGGAACAGTGATAGTTGGTCAGTAAATCAAACGCTATCAGTTTAGCCTCACAGCGAGCAGGTGTTAGAAGTCTCCAAGTTTTCACACCAGTGAAGGAGAAGACAGCAGCTCACAACAGCTATGTCGAGCAGGCTGGGCTCACTACTGTCCCGAAGGCGAATGGTAGTCAGTGCATAACAGGACCTGCCTCGGAACTGGATCACTGCATCTGAACAGAGGAAGGGCTGGAAAGCCCAGGTACTTGTAGCTGTCTGTTGGGGGCAATTACGTTATCCCTCGACGACAATGACCGAATGTGGCCTGATTTTCTTGGGCGTTTATCAACATTCCGCGGTGTCCCATCTTCTTCGTTCAGGCTTTCAGCTCATTGTTTTTTGCAGTGTCATTGTATTGAAAGTCGTTCTTGCATATGATGAAAGAGTTGTCACTCCAATTTGCGCGACTGCCAGAATGTCATTATACTCCCTTCACACTGAAGTCATACTGATGAACTGGCGATTGAGGCATCTCGTTCAAGTGATGTGTAGGAATAGCCTTGGTTGGGTGCCACAGTATTTGCTATATCGGCTCTCCTGCCTGGCTGACATCATGATACAGATATTGCAAACGAGTTTGGCTTGGCTTGGCTTGACGCTGACCAGGGAGAATTCCAAAAAATTTTACGTTCTGCCAGGATGTTTTTCTGTGGCGCAGCAGCTCGAATACGTTGAGTCGAGAAGATCTACACCATCTAAGAACAGAGTTCCGGTTTAATTGAGTGGCCATCGCAGTCAAAATCCAGAACAATGAAGTTGAGACTGAAACCGAGAAGCCAAGTATCGCTTGCCTGCTTCATGCTAGTCCATATCCGGGAAGATCTGTATTTCGTTCCTGTCGACGAAGATAAAGAGTTCTTTGTAACATTAATGGCGATTTAATTGAAGTTTATCATAACGATAAATGAGACAGAGCGACCTCTATATACTCTAAAGAAATTTTTATAGTCAGGATTGTGTTCAAAATTATTTTATGCTGGTCATTATCGACCGAGTGACCTTCCGGTTCTAGGCGCTACAGTCTGGAACCGAGCGACCGCTACGGTCGCAGGTTCGAATCCTGCTTCGGGCATGGGTGTGTGTGATGTCCTTAGGTTAGTTAAGTATAATTAGTTCTAAGTTCTAGGCGATTGATGACTTCAGAAGTTAAGTCGCATAGTGCTCAGAGCCATTTGAATCATTTGTTAACATGGTATGGGTAATGAACGCGCAATTGAACGTGACATACATCCTAAAAAGTTTCTGAAGATCTAAAGATGAGAGTTGTACCTTGTCGAAACCAGCCAACAAAAATAGTTTTGAAGGTTATCTTGGCTACAAAAAATTTCTTTATGACTATTTAGTTCTGTCAAAGCTGATTATGTACAGCATCACACACGTAAGTTGCACGTCTCATGGGGCAGATAATCATGTTCGAGGGAAACAGATGCCAGGAACGTTAACGACACACCCAATTAAAACAGCCAAGCAACTCAACAGACACTGCCTCGAAAACAATAATGAAATGAAATACAATGAGGCCAATATCGTGGTGTGAACCCAAAATTTATGGGACAGCGTAAGTAAGGAGTCAGCAGAAATAAAGATATCGGGAGACCTAATAAGCAAGGACGGAGGTTTCTATTAAAACAGTGCTTGCTTCTGACAACCTGTTTGTAAAAATAGCGCCGGCTGCCACATTCATTGCAGCTGCGAATCACCAATAGTGATCTCCAAGAGGCCGTTGGAGACATAGACTAATTTTTGTATCTAGAAATAGAATAGATAAAGAAGAAAGAAGCAAGTAAGTACAGCATCAAGATAAAAGTTCTTGCTGTAAAAAAGAAACAGCTGCTGACATAAAACATGTAAACCCTAGGAGCAAATAAAGATTAATGAAAGGTGTTTGGAGCACACTTCGGTGTGGGTGCGAGAGTTCCACAATGGGACAAATAGAAACGAAACGATTACAGACATTCGAAATATAGTGCTATAGGAGACTTCTGAAGATCAGATGGACTGACCTAGTAATTTCAACTGCAAAATCATTGGTACTATGTTATGAAATTATCAACGTCTGCACCTGGATAATTTGTGCTGTCGTTAACATGATTTCTGATTCTTTTTTTTGCAAAACGTAGACCTGATGTCATCTTTGGTCTTCTTATACCTGACAGTAATTCCTTTCTTGGGGTTCAGGAAAAGTATATTACCGGAGACTAACTCATACCCAGCGCAAAGTTCTATTAATTTCTCCCCCCTCTAAATTGATTTAACAGCTTTTGTTTTGTCTATAGTTAAATAAATTTGTTTTAACTGCCCCTAATTCTTCTTTTTCTTCTTTTAGATCAGCAGTTTTCTGATTGGTTCAATGCGGCTACCCTCGAATTTCTCTCATGTGCCAACATATTCAGCTCAGAGTAGCACTTGCACCCTAAGCGTGGAGTTATCTGTTAGCTGTATTTCAGTCTCTGTCTTCCCCTACAACCTTTGTCCTGTACAGCTCTCTCTAATACCATACTAGTTATTCTCAAATGTCTTAACGCGTGTTATATCGTACTGTCTTTTATTCTTGTTAATATTTCCCATACGTTCCTGTCTTCAGTTATTCTGTGGATACTCCCTCACTCCTTATGTGCCCACCTAATACTTAGTATCCTTCTACAGCACAACATCTCAAACGCTTCGATTCTCTTCTTTTTCCCGGTTCCCCAACGTGCATTATTCTCAACCATACAGTGCTGTGTTCCACCTTCATTCTCAGAAATTTCTTCCTCAAATGAAGGTCTATATATGATGTCAACTTACTTCCTTTCGACGGGAATGTCCTCTTTGATGGTGACAGTTTGCTTTTTGTGTAGTCCATCGTCCATCATGTGTTATTCTGCATGCAAGGCAGCAGAATTCCTTAACTTCTTCTTCTTTGTGGTGGTCAATTTTGATGTCAAATTTATTAGTAACCTCACTTCTGCGAGGCCGTGTTACTTCAGTCTTTCTTCGTTTAGTCTCAATCCAAATTCTGTACTCTTAGACTGTCCATTCCATTTAAAAAAGTCCTGTAATTTTTCTTCACCTTTTCTGAGGGTAGAATTCGCATGTTATCACTGATACTCTTTCACCCTGAATTTTAAACCCGGTCTTTATTCTTCCTTTTAAATTTCATCAGTCGGCATAAAGCCGTTCACGGAAAACTAAAAGAAATACACATAGTAATGGACTCGAAACAATATCGTCGAGGTACAGAAAGAAAAGCAATAGATGAAAGACTGAATCCTGCGGGACTTCAGAGATGGACTGTTTCCCTGAACACTTCTCTGATTCTTAGACGACTCATTGACGTCTGTTTCTGCGATAGCTGCCGAACCACAATATTGCACTGTTTGAGAAATTCAATTGCGATTACTTTCAGTATGCTAGAGGGATATCATTTTCGTACTACAATAGGAGTCGATCAAGATTTAAAATTACCCAACACTCTGGAAAACTCCTACCAGACGCTTTCAGCGCTAATAGTCCCACATCAGAGTACGCCGCTCTGTAATTACCGCGCAGCCGCACCCTTGTACCAGGGACCCAGAAAAAAAAGGGTACCTTCTTTCTTTACGTTTCCCGTCCTCTCTCCTTGTGTATTTAATGATAAATCTCCGAGTTGAAAAGCATACAAACTTGCGACAATTGTTATTGTTGCGAGTTGACTCGGAATATAATCACGTTATCCACAGAGATAATCATATACGTCCGACACAGTGAGGACGATCGGTTGCGGCAGTAACAAAGCGAAGGCACAGCCAGAGCGAGCGGTGGCGGGATATCAAAAGGAGGGGTCCCCGCGCCGCGCAGCGCAGCGCTGCACGGGTCTGGGGGAGGACGGCAAGAAAGGGCGGCCCGATGAATTGCGGTTTGGTAAGGCGGACAGCTGTGCGGGGCGCACGCAACGCAACAGCGTCTTTTGAGTTCCCTGTGCGCCGGTCCGGCCACGTATACGTGTTTAATTTAGCGTGCAGCGCTGCCTGCGCGCACCTGGGGCAAGGCGGCTAAGCGCGGGACCACCGCACACAACACGAGCTGCCGTTACCAGGGCAAGCCGGGCATTGTTACACCTGCAGAAGGATTAAGATGCCGAGACAGGATGTCAACTGGGTGCTGTCGTTTCCGTCCAAGGTTACCAACAGAGAAATAGGTGACGTATCCGGCCGGTTCGTTTTACTAACCCAGGGGAGCGTAGCGGGGCTTTTAGTGGCACGAGAGAAGAATCCATTCGCGGTTTATTTGGATCAGAGCTCACACTTTACTGCGTTCTACAAAATTTCTACGTTTTTTCCATTCTTTGTAAGTAGTACTAAATTGAATATACACTAGCGTCCAAAAGTTAAATACAATCACGAAACCACGAAAGTGAACAGAGAAAATGTTTGATCAAGTGAACATCCGCAATTGAGAAACATATTAATAGTATAAAAATACTCTTCATTTGTAAGTAATTTCATAATTTATTCCACAACCGGTTTCAAAGCATAAAGCGTCATATTCAAGTGGCACCAACTGTGAACAAGAGAAGGCGGTCATAGTTACAAATGCTATGGGGCTGACATTTCGAAATGAAAGTTAGAGTTGAAATGGTCTACCGACATAATTATGGGAACATAAATTCTGAAGGTGGCAGGGGTAAAATACAGGGAGCGAAAGGCTATTTACAATTTGTACAGAAACCAGATGGCAGTTATAAGAGTCGAGGGACATGAAAGGGAAGCAGTGGTTGGGAAGGGAGTGAGACAGGGTTGTAGTCTCTCCCCGATGTTATTCACTCTGTATATTGAGCAGGCAGTGAAGGAAACAAAAGAAAAATTCGGAGTAGGTATTAAAATCCTTAGAGAAGAAATAAAAACTTTGAGCTTCGCCGATGACATTGTAATTCTGTCAGAGACAGCAAAGGACTTGGAAGAGCAGTTGAACGGAATGGATTGGGTCTTGAAAGGAGGATATAAGAGGAACATCAACAAAAGCAAAACGTGGATAATGGAATGTAGTCGAATTAAGTCGGGTGATGTTTAGGGTATTAGATTAGGAAGTGAGACACTTAAAGTAGTAAATAAGTTTTGCTATTTGGGGAGCAAAATAACTGATGATGGTCGAAGTAGAGAGGATATTAAATGTAGACTGGCAATGGCAAGGAAATCGTTTCTGAAGAAGAGAAATTTGTTAACATCGAGTATAGATTTAAGTGTCAGGAAGTCATTTCTGAAAGTATTTGTATGGAGTGTAGCCATGTATGGAAGTGAAACATGGACGATAAATAGTTTGGACAATAAGAGAATAGAAGCTTTCGAAATGTGATGCTACAGAAGAATGCTGAAGATTAGATGGGTAGATCACATAACTAATGAGGAAGTATTGAATAGGATTGGGGAGAATGGAAGTTTGTGGCACAACTTGACCAGAAGAAGGGATCGGTTGGTAGGAGATGTTCTGAGGCATCAAGGGATCACCAATTTAGTATTGGAGGGCAGCGTGGAGGGTATAAATCGTAGAGGGAGACCAAGAGATGAATACACTAAGCAGATTCAGAAGGATGTAGGTTCCAGTAGGTACTGGGAGATGAAGAAGCTTGCACAGGATAGAGTAGCATGGAGAGCTGCATCAAACCAGTCTCAGGACTGAAGACCACATCAACAACAAATGTGTGATGGTGTATACTATTTTTTTGATGCATTTTTAACGCTTATCTTTTTATTGTCATGCGTTCTGTCACGTTGATGTCTAGGCATTTTCTCCGAACACTTTCGTTTTGTATTATTGTATTTGGTGCCTTAAAGGTGTCTCTCTCCAGCATCTAATGTATTTTACCGTATCTCTTTTCAACTGTTCTGTCGATGCACTAAATTCTATCACACCCTAACTACAGAGATCTCATCTGCTACGCGTAGGATCAATCTCTTTGTTCTCTTTCATTTGTCGTAGCTTAGGGCTCCCTTTACTCCTCAGTTATTTTTATTCCATCTGGTACTGTGTCGATACAAAGTGCTATCTTATATGCCTACACCGTTATCTCCTGTTGCTTTTATCTCTTTAATCCTACTATTCGTGCGGTAGCGTTCTCGCTTCCCACGCCCGTGTTCCCAGGTTCGATTCCCGGCGGGGTCAGGGAATTTCTCTGCCTCGTGATGACTGGCTGTTGTGTGATGTCCTTAGGTTAGTTAGGTTTAAGTAGTTCTAAGTTCTAGGGGTCTGATGACCATAGATGTTAAGTCCCATAGTGCTCAGAGCCATTTGAGCCTTTAATCCTACCTAAGGTTTTTACATTAAGATGTTTTTAACTTATTGACAGCAGACACAGTAGTAACTACATACGGCTTACTATAGTGCTGTACACATTATTATTATAATTATTATTATTGTTATCACTATCATTAGTGGCTGCTGTTAGACACAAAATATTAACAGCGTGAAGTCATCCGCCAGCTCAGATGTAACGAGTGCGGCAATCAAGTGATTTACGAATAGTAAGCACAGTACACATATTTTAATTTGGTTGTTTTTAAATAGGTTTCTAAAAAAAATGGCTCTGAGCACTATGGGACTTAACGTCTGAGGTCATCAGTCCCCTAGACTTAGAACTACTTAAACCTAACTAACCTGAGGACATCACACACATCCATGCCCGAGGCAGGATTCGAACCTGCGACTGTAGGAGCAGCGCGGTTCCAGACTGAAGCGCCTAGAACCTCTCTGCCGCAGTGGCCGGCTAAATAGGTTTGTAGAGTGTGGAACAATCAAGTGACGGTATGGAGAAGGGTATTGCAGAGTTAGTACGTTTTGTAACAAATGTCTATACTCACTGTGGTTAGTTAGCTTTCTCATCTGAGAAGGAGTTTTGCATACCACTTGCAATGCACCAGGAATTCCTTCGTCAGTCAAACACACAAACACACACACACACACACACACACACACACACACACACACATATATATATATATATATATATATATATATATATATATATATATATATAAACTAAATACCAATCATCTTTCATCATTTTAAAAATAAGTCTTCGAAGAAAAGTCTTTCATTCTAAAATCAGTTGGTGACAACATGGGGGAGGGGGCGGTCAACAGATGGCACGGGGAAGCGGGTGGGGGGGAAGAGGTACTTGCTAATATCTAATTACCCTCAAGGGTAACGCTCTAAGAAAGGATATTTACTGATATATTCGTATTTCTATTTTGTATCGCTCTTGTGAACCAGATTTTTGTAAGCGGACGAACCAGTCAGCCAATGTTTCCAACCCTTTTGCGGCTATCAACTTCAGCTCACCACCTCACCGGCTTCTACGTCAGTCGGCGCAGTCTGGTATTCCTAGGCCGTCTGTACTAGTCGGTAGCCACTTGCGTGTCGTGCTGTCCAGGCGGAAGCTGTGTTTGCTGGTCCCACGTATGAGTTCATTTACTCGTTTGGTAACAATATTATTGAGCTCGTTACTGTCCGGAACCTTCACCAAAGTTAGCATCTTTTTTCCAGTCCCACGCGTTTGTTTGACAAGGGTGTGATACTGACAGGCCTGATCGCCATACATTTATGTTCCCATAATTATACAAGTACACCACTTTCCAGAACTGTAGCTTTCATTTCAGCGTGTAGGCCCTATAATACTTGTATGTCAGTAACGTCTGCTTTAGTTCGCAGTTTGTCGAACTTGAAGATGGAGCTTCATGCTTTGAAACTGGTCGTTAGTAAATTAAGAGCTTACTGGGAACTGAAGCAGATTTTTGTTCTATAAATAGGAAAAGAGAAAAGGTGAGCAATCGCCCCAACATCACCGGATATATTTACCTACGAACATTACTTGTTCGCTCTGCGTCGGAAAGGAATCCTCCGTACTGTGAATATCGGCGTAACCGAGACGTAAACACAAATAATGCTTGAGACCACTCATTTCTCAGTCTTGTCTGGTCGTTCGTAATAAGCAGGGTGCAGTCTCTTGGTGAAGCTGACAACGTAACACCATAAATACGTAATTTGGAATGTGTTTTGTTGGGTAGAACACACGGTACCCTGGAAGCAGGTCACAACTCAAATCGAAGTCTCAGTATCCTTGGACGTGCCATAAAGCGTCATTTCGAGGATTTAGCCACGGTTTCGATACACAGCAGACATTCGTCGTAGCTCGGTACGAGGACGACCAAGTTTGACCATGCCCCAACAGGACCGATACCTGGCAGTAACTGCCTGACAAAATCGGAGTTTGCTAAGTCTGCTGCTGTCTCATGGGTTGTTGTTTCCGAACAAACTGTGTATCGGAGACTCAGAACAGCAGCGCTGTTTGCCAGACGTCCAGCCATGTTGATCCAACTCGCTCCAGCACAGAGACGGGTCAGTGTCTTGTGGAGTCGGTAACATCAAACTTTGGCCAAGAATGAGTAAAGGAATGCTCTCTTCGCAGATGAATCCCGCTTCAGTTTGCTAAATGGAAATGTAAATGAGCGTTTGGCGTTTGGCGTGCCGGATGGGGATGAAATTATGATGAGGACAGCACAACACCCAGACCCCGAGTGGAGAAAATCCCCGACCAAGCCGGGAATCGAACCCGGGCCTGTAGGATGGCAATCCGTCACGCTGACCTCTCAGCTACTGGAGCGCACAGTTCGCTAAGTGGTTATCGTCCAGTGAGAACCTGGTAGGAGATACAACATCGTGCAAAGTGGTCGATTTGGTGGTGATGGCGTCATGATATGGGAAGGAATCATCCTGAATGGCCGTACGGAGCTGCACATCTTCGTCGGTAGTCAGAGGAATATTATAAACGCTCTGAGGCACAGATATGAGACACTGTTAACACATGTTTCCCTTTTGAGAGATGCAGTTGGTCCAGACTTCCTCCGCGTGGAAAATAACGTCCGTCCGAATAGAGTTGATTCGGTGGATGAATTTGTCAAACGTGAAGATATCCGTCGCATGGACTTGCTTTGAATCCAATTGAACAGGCCTGAGACGGAATAGGGATGCGAATTTCATCCTGTCAGCCTCCACCAAAGACACATGCCTCCGCTCCGCTCTTACTAAGGAATGGAATCGGCTGCCAAGAGAACTCTTGACCCAACTCATAAAGAGCATGGGCTGTCGCATGCGTGCGTGGCTAATAGAGGTAACCATATCCCCTATTAATAGATTCTTTTGCTGTGTAAGAGATTTCCCAGTTGTGTTTTTTCTTACAAACGTATATCATACGGACGTGGGGCTCTTAAATTACATTCCTAGCTGGGTCGAAATGGTAGACTGACATAAAGAGCATCCATATTCCATTTCGACAACTACCGAGGATTTTCTTGGTTGCTTGATGCTGAAAAATATTTGCTCCGAACCAATGAGGCTTCCTTGTGAAGCTATTTGAAGGATAAGTGGCAGAACCGTAATCAACGATAAACGATTGTGAAGGGGCACCTTGACAGTTAGTAAGTGCCTTTTCTTTCAGCGTCGGAAATCCGCAGTTAACAGCATGGGGACCGGTTTGTACTGCCGTCTAGTGACGTAAACCTTCAAAGAACGTATGTACCAAAAGCTGTTTCTTATTTCTCTCTTATGTTAAAATGTGATCCCTAAATTTAAACGCTAAAGAAACTAGCATAGGCAAGAAACTAGTATAGGCATGTGTATTGAAATACAGAGGTATGCAAACAGGCAGAATATGGCGCTGCAGTCGGCAACGCCTATACAATAAAAGTGTCTGGCGCAGTTGTTAGATCGGTTACTGCTGTTACAATGGCAGTTTATCAAGTTTTAAGTCAGTATCTAAAGGGTGTTACATAGCGATGGGACACTACATCTTCGAGGTAGCGATGAAGTGGATGATTTCCTGTACGACCATTTCACGAACGGACCGTGAATATTAGGAATCCGGTAAAACACCAAATCTCCGACATCGGTGCCGCCAGAAAAAGATCCTGCAAGAACGGTTCAACGACGACTGAAGAGAATCGTTCAACGTGATAGAAGTGCAAACTTTCCGCAAAATGCTGTAGATTCCTTTTCTGGGCCATCTACAAGTGCCATCGTGCGAACCAGTCATTGAAACATCATTGATATGGGCTTTCGGAGCCGAAGGTCCACTCGTGTACCCTCGAGGACTCCACGACACAAAGCTTTACGCCTCGCATGAACCGTCAATATCGAAATTTTACTGCTGATGACTGGAAACATGATGCCTGGTCGGACGAGTCTCGTTCCAAAGTGTATCGAGTGGATGGACGTGTACAAGTATGGAGACAGCCTCATGAATGTCAGTAGGGGACTGTTCAAGATGGTGGACGCTGTGTAATGATGTGAGTCGTGTGCACTTGTAGTAGGACCCCTGATACGTCTAGATACGACTCTGACAGGTGAGACGTACGTAAACATCCTGTCTGATCATCTGCATCCATTGTGCATTCCGACGGACTTGAACAATTCCAGCAGGACAGTGCGAAACCCTACAGTCCAGAGTTGACAGAGTGTCTCCAGGGACACTCTTCTGAGTTTGAATACTTCCGCTCGCCACCAAACTCCCAAGACTCGAACATTATTGAGCATATCTAGGATGCCTTGCAACGTCCTATTCACAATGAAACGTCCCCTTAGAAAAATTAAGAATGACTTGTGCTGGTAAACCTCTACGTTATTTGATTTTCTTACAGCTGAGCAAAACTGAACGTACTCAGACATTTCTCTCTTGACTTGTTCTGATCATCACTAAACCGACACATAATATTTTTAGCGTAGCGCAATCTGACTTTCAATAATCCCTACAAAAGGATGGCCCTGACTAACAATAACCTATACCTTTCATGAATCCCTTACCTCACAAAAATCTTCGTTACTCGAACTACTGCAATACAGCGAGCGCCAATACTGCCGCTAAATAAAACTACTGAAGGCACTAACTGCTGATAGGCATAGTTAGCAAATGAAAGATTTTGATGGAGAACAAACAATGTATTTACCTTACTAGTGTTCAAAAGTCATTATATATATATATATATATATATATATATATATATATATATATATATATATATCAGTTCATGACATCCAGTCTTACAAAATTCCTTTTTCTGACGGACAAACATCCTGATCGTCCGCTCTCAAAACTCTGCCATCTCTTTTCCCACATCCACCAATGCTGGCGGCTCACCTCCAACTGCGCAATGCTACGTGCTGTTCACATTCAACTGCCCAGCACTACAATAGAGAATATTCCAAAAATGCCAAACAGCCACAGACTGCACACAGCACAGTCAATGATTTTCATACAGAGCGCTACGTGGCGTTACCAACATAAAAACCTAAACAACCTACTTACAACAAGACATCACAATTCCTTTCTACTGTTAAGGATTTATGGACAGCCCTTCAGGATTCATGGTATCCCCTCTAGCACTACTTCAGACATTAGTCGAGTCCATGCCGCGTCGTGTTGCGGCACTTCTGCTTGCTCGCGGGGGACTACACGCTTCCGAGGATGGTCATTATCGACAGAAATTAATGTTTTCATTACAAATAAACATTGTGATCCAAGATGAATTATAATAAAGCAGATATATTCCTGCATCGCTAATAACTGTATCGTGACTATGTCACAACTTTCAATGGTGTTAATATTTGGTTCAATCCCTCCCCAATCTCTACTTCGGTTTATTGCGTACATTATAAAAAATTCATCTTTTTCCACTGAACGTTTGTTTTGTGTCCAACCAAACTAAGCATCAACAGTGTTTTCGTGTTTCTATTCTTTTAACCTATCAATGTGTTTTTCCGTAGGCATTAGATGCTCATAGTTCAGATTTCCAATGGCCAGTTGGTGAGCATGGCCATATGCAGTGTGCAACACGAAAGGGAAGGTGTAGTGGCTTTTATAAATGCGAGCTACCTTTTTAATTGGAAAACTGTATTGCCGCCTTGTAATATTTGCAGAAGGAAATTCGGATACACGTAAAGAAAAGAAAAGAAACATGAAAATACTTAGTATGAATAGACGAAACATGTTTAGTTAGAAACAAAATAAATATTCAGTTGATAAATTAAACTGATCTGTTTACTATTTCTTCTTACCAAGGCGACTGCAGGCAAATTTTGGGAGGCTGCCCACTAGCCTCGTCATTTGTATTCCCTTTCTCTGGTGCCTTCTTGAAATACGTTGGTTGTCCTTTCTATATTCATTTGATAGTCTTTTAGCTTCTCATAACTGGTATGTTTTTGATCATATGATATTGCTATTCTTCTGACGTAATACTTGCATGTCTTTTTGCATGATCCAATGAAGTTTCTCGTGATAGGATCAGGCAGCTCGTAGATTAATTGGGCTGCGGCTCTCTGCCATCCTGTAGCTCTATGCCTTGCTGGAGTAGTTGCGAGTTGTCCCACGTACGATGATACACTAGATATACGCCACTGCTCAATCGTGGACGCTACTGTTTTGCTCTATAGGGTGCAAATTCTACTCTGCTACTTGCTGGACCAGCTGTACTTACAACATACGATAATGCTAAACATTGTTTACTTCTGGGACACTTAACTTCGTTCCTCCTCAACTCACTTAGGTGTTGGCACTAAACGGAAAATGGTCTAGGGTGACTTCTATGCAACAAGCTGTTTTCTTCCACTTCAAGGCTTCCACAAACAGTGTGTGCTAGTGAGATGACGGAAGCATTAAGGACCTCCTCACCACATATAGCTGTCGCATGTTATGTGGGGTGTGCCATGGAATATGTACTGCCCTCGATCTTTAATTACGATATCATCGACGTACAACGCGGGCTGCATGTGTTAGAGCTTGGACGTATCTACAGTATTCAGGTTGTAAAACATCAGTGCCACCACCGATCTTTGCGCTACACGGCCAGACTAAAAAACTGTAAAGGTTGATAAAAATTAGCATTACTCTCCCTTTATGCAACTTACGTATTTCTACACTGTTCAGTTACGCACTGCGTGACTCTGACTGTTGTAGTATTGAAATCCGTGGATGAACTGTGAAAAAGAAAGCAGTTTTTGTAATAATCATTATGAATAATTGGTTTGTGGCTATAAATTTAGAGTGCTGTTTCGTAACGGGCATATAAACACGTGTTTTAAGTAATGTTATGAATGTACAAACTGAGAGTACATTTAGGTACGGGACACAGATACTCCTAACTTTCGAACACAACGTACAGATGTGAATGTTGCGGTGTAACGACGTATTTAGGTTTTCGTTTGATATATGTATGACCATGTGCAGACTTCGTCACCTACGTCAGTTACAACCCACTTCAAAAATGATTCATATTCTTTTTTAAATTGTCATAGAATGGTTCTTGAACCAAACTGTAAAACATCCGTTGAGTCGTATGCAAAGAATTACATCACTTGGGCCAATTGGTTTTCGTAACTTTTTCGAATTTAAATTTCGTTTGTTTCTCCTCAGAAAATTATATCGACCCACGTTATCTTGATCTAATCGATATCAGAATCACACATTAAATAAACCTTTTAGATTCAAAGTTTCGGCCAACGCTGTCTGAATCAATAATCTTGTCAAATATATTATTAATCCGTTCACATAACTCTTCATAAATAAATCTTCAAGACACGTGTTTCAACTTTAGTAGCATACACTATTTTATTAGCTTCCTACACATACAGATGTGAACTTGAGCGTTGACAGACAGTGACTAACTTTTCAATAAGGTTAAGATCATTATGACGTCATTGTTGTACAAAAAGAGTATAAAAATTCATTTTTAATTTTTTAGAAACACGACGCAACAACTCGGTTCCAGGATCTTCTGTTGCTCCTTGGCTGTCGACCCGCGACGTATAGCGGCCAGCAATTTCCTCTCTGGTCGCGGCAACGAAGATGCTGTCCCCGTTCGTTGCGCCGATCTCTCCGTACATGAAACACATAAAAAAAAATACAAAACTTTTAGATAATTCACATTTATTACAAATAATAAGAAAACACATAAACAAAACTAAATTAAACTTACAGTCACCTGCAAACTGGGCTGACTTTGGTGGATGGGTGACGCTTAATTTCGTCCCACTACATACCCCACCAACAAGCTCAGTTTGTCAGGTTTTAACCGGAATTAAAACTGTTCAATATACAATATTTAACTGTTAATACATTTTCCTCACATTTTACGTAACCTAGAGTCCTTGCTATTAGATAGATTTAATCCTTTTAATACGATATCGTTGTGACTATTTGTCATTTACTCTTAATTGTGCTATTATGGTAATTCGTAACCGAATATAGGGAGATTGCTCCTCTTCAGTTAACAGTTGCTAATAAATACTAATTTAGTACGTTCTTTAACGTTGTACATTAGGACAGAGCATTCAAATTGTGATAGATTAGTTATAGTTTCATTTATTTACTAGAGTTATTCTTTCCAAGAATGTATCTTACTAATAAGTTACTCACAATAACTAATAGTACTATTTACTTTACGTCATTCTCTTCCCTAATGCCTTATTTATGCCTGAGGTCAAGAAGAAATCAAGCAAAACTTTCTTTAGAATCTCGGCACGGCTTTCTTTACCTTCGGACACCTTGTTGGGTAATGGCCATTTAATTAGGAGAAACAAGCGAGAGAGCCCCGTTTGGTGTGTTCTATATTAACACTATTACAAACCTCTATTAAAGGCACTCTGCTATGTTCTCGTGAGCCATATAGCTCTGGACGCCCATGGTCCCTAAAACTATCAACCATCCCCTTTGGTTCCTACTATCCGAGTAAATTTAAAATACGCAAAATTCCTTTAGACCTAAGAGCAAAATTTCCTCCATATAAATCCCCCTTTTGGTTATCTTTCTCTTTTTGAAGTACCAGTAGATTATTGTAGAACACATGTTTAAGCTTTCTGTCATTTATTTAAAATAACACGTAACTATCACGAAAAACTTCACATGAATAAACTATGAACGCTCTTCCGTATGTAACATATACTAAATATTAACTTATTTAGAAATGAAGGGTTTCATTTGATCAACACTATATAATCCTTTCATTACACCTGATGAAGGTTCCATAAGAAGTAATGCTTTGGGATGTACAATCTTATGTACAACATATGGACCTTCAAAGATCAAGAAGAATTTTCTACATTCCTTACCGATCTTAGAACTTTTAGGATGAGATCGTACTAACACAAGATCTCCTACCTGAAATGAGGGTTCTATAGCCTGTTGATTATAGCTTTTAATTCTCCGTTCGGCATTTTTTACAATCTGTTCGCAAACTTTTTCGTCTGGGATACATTGTTGGATCTCATTTACTGGTGGCCAAGGTAAAGCAGCTAGTAAAGGCTCACCTATAAGTCGTTTGCCTAAAATTTCTATAGGTGATAAACCCGTCGTTAGGTGAGGCAATTCATTTAATATCTTTTCGAACTCAGGCATTAGTTTGGCCCACCGAGTATGTTTATGTGCACAATAAGTTCTACATAATCGTCCTAATTCTTTCATGACTCTTTCTACTAAATTACTTTGAGGGTGATATTTCGAAATTAAGATATTTTTGATTCCATATTGTCTTATCATATCTTGAAATCTTTGACTAATAAAGGCACTACCGTTGTCAGACATAAGTCGTTTAGGAATGCCCCAGTTAACAAAGTAATTTCGGGTGAGGCAGCGTATAACGCTTGCTGTATTCGCTCGTTTCAAAGTATATAGTTTCACATGTTTGGACCAACATTCCATTACAACAAACACATATGTTAATCCTCCTGAACTCCGAGGCAGAGGGCCGAAAAAATCTAATGATAGTAGATCCCACAAACCTCGAGGAATTACAGCATATAATTTATAACGCTTGGATTTGTTATTAACTTTAACCTTTTGACAGGTTTCACAAGCCCTAATAATACTTCTCACAATACGTGACATATTTTTTAAATAATAATACTTCATTAGATGTTTAATACATTTATGAATTCCAAAATGCCCGTAACCTTCATGAATATAAGTAATTAACTCGTCCACAACAGTTTCCGGAATGCAGATTTTCCATCTCTGGTGTTCCCTCTGTGCTTTCCAATACAACAAGTCGTTAAAATATAACCACACACCCCGGGTGTTAACTGTTTCGTCCCCATTATTAAGGTTTTGTATAATTCGTAGAATAACATTTTTCTTTCCTTTATGTAATACGGTAACCTACTACTTAGGACTCGTATTAAATGACTTTCAATAATTGGTTCTTCAATTAATTTAGCACGGTTTAAATGCCATTCAAAATAATTCCTATAACCTCCCCACCGTTTAGAATATGGAGGAGGGTCTAACAACTCTAAAGTTAAGTGTTGTTGTTTTCCTCTTGACCAATAATTTTGTTTAAACTGCTTAACAAAATCATCCCAATCCCTGAATTCAGTTCTATGCAGTACTGCCCATTCCGCAGCTTCTGCTTCTAAATGTCCTATTACAAATTGAATGCGTTTTTCACTACTCCATTTAGAAGATAATGATGTTTCAAGAGCTTTTATAAAGATTATAGGATGAAGTTCGCCTCCTGGTTTGAATACAGGAAATCGACTTGCTACATTTGAATTTGTCGTTATGTCATCCAGACATTCTGCGAGAGAAATAGTCGGATTTTGTTTAGCTGGCAGAGACGGAGTTGCATCGGATTGGCTTGCCGTGATTGCCTTATTCATATTGTTGTCATCCGTGCTAGCAAATTCGATGCGACTGTTGTCTCTGATTATGTTATTACCTCTGCTACCTGAAATGTTCTCGTTATTATCTAATTCCGATAACCGTTTCGTAATTTCCTGTATCCGCATTTCTGTATTGGATACGCGATTAGCTAATATCGATTCTTCACTGTGTTCACGATGTGAACGCTCTGTACCTTCGTCAATATTATTATCTTTGGCAGTCTCAAGATTACTGCATATTTCAGTAATTAAAAATTTCATGTTTTCGATTTCGGTATGGTCCTTTTCTACTTGATGAGTTAATGTCTCTAATTCTACATTATCTATTGAAGAAATCTCTCCAGGTTTGGTAGAGACCTCTTTAATAGATTCCAATAATTCTCTGCGAACAGTTTCTGTTTGCATAGAAAATTCATCTCGTAACATATCGTTATTTTTCTGTATTTCATTTACAACTAAGATATTGACACTATCTAGTCTCTCGGATAAGTCAGTAATATCGTGTCGCATGCGAGCTTTTTCCTCGCGCGATTCCTGGATATGTTCTTCTAACCTTTTACAATTATCAGCAATCTTATTACTAAGTCATACTAGTTTTTCTTGCATTTCAACTTTAGAAGACTCTATTTTATCACTTAATTCTCGACTGGTTTCATTAAGATATTCCTGCAACCTGTCTGTTGATTTTGTTAGCTCCCCTTTAAATTCCTCTTTTAATCTAGCAGTAGATTCTTCGTTAGACTGTTTTAATCTAGCCATAGATTCTTCGTTAGACTGTTTTAATTCCTGTTTTAGTTCCTCTTTTAATCTAGCAGTAGATTCCTCGTTAGATTGTCTTAATTCCTGTTTCAATCTAGCAGTAGATTCTTCGTTAGACTGTTTTAATTCAGCTAGGAAATCCCCGTTAGATTGTTTTAATTTAGCTATCGCCCTAAAAAGGGATCTCATGCTCCTATCGGACATAGATTGCTCTTCGTCTGACATTTCACTTCCCGACATTATTGTAAGATATTAACTATTTACACACGCAGACTTGTAATCAACAATCCTATAAAAGCACACTTCCTATGTACAACACTCCACTTCCAACTTGAAACAAACTCACCGGACACTAATATTGTAATTTGTAGTTCTCGATGATCAGTGTGCTGCTATGGGCTGCAGATGTAACAGCCGTCGATGCAGCCGCTGAGATGCTGCGACCCCGCTTCCGCAACCGGCAGGACGCTGAGTCGAACACCGAAAACGTCGCTGGCTGCAACCACGCCCGGCACCGCCGTAGACAGGCGAAGCCCTCAGCAACACCTCTAATACCAGCCGGAGGAACGCCCCGCAGCTGACGTACTGGGCCTATTAGTTTAGGGAGAAAAAAGGTTGTCGGGGTTTGCAGCGTTCAGCTGCTGCCCAACAGACGCGCCTTCTCGTGGAACAACTGCGTGACCGTACTGCTTGGCTGCGGCTCCGTCAGATGCCCACACCCACGAAGTCGCCGCTGGCTGGTGAAGGCTCCACGAAAACTCGCGTTGACTTCCGAAGGACTCTTGATGTTTTGTTTCGTACCTGTGTGCCTTAGTTGCACACAAGTCCTGTTTCTAAGGTCGCCACGGTGCGGTGTAACGACGTATTTAGGTTTTCGTTTGATATATGTATGACCATGTGCAGACTTCGTCACCTACGTCAGTTACAACCCACTTCAAAAATGATTCATATTCTTTTTTAAATTGTCATAGAATGGTTCTTGAACCAAACTGTAAAACATCCGTTGAGTCGTATGCAAAGAATTACATCACTTGGGCCAATTGGTTTTCGTAACTTTTTCGAATTTAAATTTCGTTTGTTTCTCCTCAGAAAATTATATCGACCCACGTTATCTTGATCTAATCGATATCAGAATCACACATTAAATAAACCTTTTAGATTCAAAGTTTCGGCCAACGCTGTCTGAATCAATAATCTTGTCAAATATATTATTAATCCGTTCACATAACTCTTCATAAATAAATCTTCAAGACACGTGTTTCAACTTTAGTAGCATACACTATTTTATTAGCTTCCTACACATACAGATGTGAACTTGAGCGTTGACAGACAGTGACTAACTTTTCAATAAGGTTAAGATCATTATGACGTCATTGTTGTACAAAAAGAGTATAAAAATTCATTTTTAATTTTTTAGAAACACGACGCAACAACTCGGTTCCAGGATCTTCTGTTGCTCCTTGGCTGTCGACCCGCGACGTATAGCGGCCAGCAATTTCCTCTCTGGTCGCGGCAACGAAGATGCTGTCCCCGTTCGTTGCGCCGATCTCTCCGTACATGAAACACATAAAAAAAAATACAAAACTTTTAGATAATTCACATTTATTACAAATAATAAGAAAACACATAAACAAAACTAAATTAAACTTACAGTCACCTGCAAACTGGGCTGACTTTGGTGGATGGGTGACGCTTAATTTCGTCCCACTACAATGTTCCCGATTGGAAGCTGCTTTTCATATATCAATGATTCATTGCTAACCCTGGCTCTGTATCTAAACAGTTACTTTAGAACAAAGCCATTTGTTAATCCCAGCCTAAATTTTCGCGTAATAAATCACGGTTTTGATGTACTATAATTGACGCTTTCGGTTACTACTTATGATTTGCTTGAAATATCGAACTTTTCACTTATTTTTATTATATCAGGTTTCTTCGAGTGTTTCAATTTTTCACATTTGGTTTTTCTTTTGGGAACTATTACCAGCATTACAAACATTTATTGCACTTCAGAACCGCCTGTTATTCATACTGCAGTAATAGGTTTCGTGGACGATAGCTTCCTTGAACTTCTCCCAAAACACCTGATAAGAGAGCACAGTATAACTTACTTTCGATATTTTATTTGAAAAGTATTGTAAAGCAGTGGAAGTGTTAGAATCGATGTGCATGATTCAAATACCCGGTACACGTGCATCATTTGTTTATTTGATTCAGAAATGTTTTAATTAATGTTAATATGTTAATGAAATCCAATCTTTTGTTACATCAAGCATATTTTGTTAACGCTTATTTGGGCCCTTTTGTAGCGATTTTCGTTTTCTATGGTTTTTTGCGACTTCCCGCCTGTAAGGCTTTTGGTTGGTCATGGCTGGAAATCTGTGATGTAGTGGGAGAGATTTTCTGCCTTGTCTCTCGGGCCAATCAGTATTTATTAACCATGACAACATCTGTGTGAGTAGGAAATTGTTTAACTTTTTTATGGCGTTACTATTGACTGGAACTCACAAGATCTGCTGCAATTGACCGCCAAGATTCTGACATTGGCAGAAGCAGCCAAATTTTCTGAAGTCAGAACAAACTTGCTGGAAGGATACTGAAGATACTTGTTCCATGTCGTGGCAGAGCACTGCACAGAGCGATATCTTCGACTTAGAGCAAAGTACAGAGGTCGAGCGGAATTCGAAATTTCCAGCTGCTATAGCAACCATCTTCTACACCCACACCATTTGTGAATCGTAGAATTAAGCTTTCGATGCAACCACCAAGGCAAGGGAGAGGCAAAGCTAGTTAATTTGGATCTACGTTCCACTGTGCAAATTTAACACCCACAGCCAGGTAGTTGCGCCTCTCATATGCTGTGGCAAAAGTGCTGGTGTTCGTTGTTGCTTTTCCCTGGAATCTTTATTCAAATCAATAAACATTTTCTCAGTCAGCTTTCAACAAGATGTACTCGTAATTCATTGGACAACATTATTTCAGTGAAATTTGCATGATCTTATTGGGAACTCCCCTGCCCTGTAGGTCGCTCGGGATCGGATTTTTAATATTTTAGGGGTATGCTAAACATCTCAATCGTCATCTCGCAAGTGGTAA
Source organism: Schistocerca piceifrons (assembly GCF_021461385.2). Taxonomy (NCBI): domain Eukaryota; kingdom Metazoa; phylum Arthropoda; class Insecta; order Orthoptera; family Acrididae; genus Schistocerca; species Schistocerca piceifrons. Next base: position 598,591,888 of record NC_060141.1, on the reverse strand, counting down.
CAAATAGCTTTACTTTAGTGGAGGCTCAGAAAGGCCTGTCAGTAGGTCCTTGTAATCAGTCGCCGACAGTGGTGAAACCACCGTCTGGCAACAGCATGAGCGGGCAGCTGACAGAAAGACGTCTGCTGGTGACTGGAGGCGGATCGAGACAGCGTGTGTGGGCCAGCGAGAGCCGCTTTTGGCCGCCGGTCGGCGGAAATTGTGCTGTAATTAGAGACGCTGCCTCCTCCCCCTCCCAAACCGCTTAATGGTGTCAATTTATGTGCACTGAGAGCTCATTTGCTGTGGGCGTTCCCAACCGTCTTAATATTATCCCACTTAGTGGACGCCGCACTCGCCCCACACTGCTGCAAGCGGCCGGCATTGGCAGTTACTCCAACGCCTCCTACGCGCTGCTCTTCATGATACCTGTTATGTTGTGGTTTGGATAATGCCGGGTCTTGTACCTACATGTCTGCACCGGATGCCACGAGCAGCTGACACACTTGTGCGTTAAGGTTTGCATAAAAATTATAAATAATAATGGAGAAGCGGAATATGGGAAAGGTTGAATTTTACGGTGAAGAAATCCTTCTGAAGCCGACTACGTCTTGATTTCCAATCCACTGAAGATAATGACGAAACTAGAAGGCCGCCAGAAATGGATAATATAGAAATACAAGTGTTCAGCAAGAGATTTTAGCAGAGGTCCTGGCTGAAAGCGATCATACTATTAGATGAGATAACGTGTTATTAGGAGATTGAAAAGTTGCACTCTCAGCGGAATATCACCCTGGAACGTTAAGTTTCCAGTGTCTGGCGTGCTCTAAGGGCTAAACTCATCTTGCAGTCACCTTTCAGTGCACCTGTGATACGTACAAGTCATTTCATTTCACTCCGGGGTTAGTACAGTAGCCAGAATGTGTGATATGAACAAACAAACAGTCTTGGCTGCAGTATTAATTTTTTATTACTTAGCCGGCCGCGGTGGTCTCGCGGTTCTAGGCGCGCAGTCCGGAACCGTGCGACTGCTGCGGTCGCAGGTTCGAATCCTGCCTCGGGCATGGATGTGTGTGATGTCCTTAGGTTAGTTAGGTTTAAGTAGTTCTAAGTTCTAGGGGACTGATGACCACAGCAGTTGAGTCCCATAGTGCTCAGAGCCATTTTATTACTTCCCAATGACGTGTTCACCTATATTTAGGCATCTTCGGATTGGCAGATACTAGCTAGCGATGGTTACATGAGATGCCGTGCATAAAAATATCCCAGCAGGTAAATATCCCTCGTCAAAACTTTGAAAACACTGCGCGGTGTCCTTACTACAGCAGCGGCGCAGTCCAATGAAAACCAAACGGGATCAGGCCTTAAAGTATAGACTTACTGTAGGTGTGATCCTGTTTAATTGCTGGGATATTTTTATGCGCGTTATCTCTTGTACCCATCGCTACCGAATATCAGCCAATCGGAAGACGCCTAAATAGAGGTGAAACGCAACACTGGGAAATATTTAAAAAATTTTAACACTGCAACCAAGACTCTTTGTTTGTTTATATGTAGGTCATTTGCCGCGCGGGATTAGCCGAGCGGTCTAGGGCGCTGCAGTCATGGACTGTGCGGCTAGTCCCGGCCGAGGTTCGAGTCCTCCCTCAGGCATGGGTGTGTGTGTTTGTTCTTAGGATAGTTTAGGTTAATTAGTGTGTAAGCTTAGGGACTGATGACCTTCGCAGTTAAGTGCTATAAGATTTCACACACATTTGAACATAGGTCACTTGCTGATTCACAGACTGTCAGACACAGGACGCTTATGTCAATGAGAGAGTATTTTGCCAAAATAAGCAAATGCAGGGATCTCTTACTGCTGGGCCAAAACTTTGACCGGAGCTGGGCAATCACAGCGACAGACGAGCATGGTTTTGTAATTACTGAGATTAAACGAAGTGAAGCACTTGATGCGAAAATTTCTTCAGAAACTTTGGTGTGTAATGAGTGTGTGCAGATATGCGTATTAATTTCATTTGTTATGCGAGAGCGGCAGAGAGACGATAAATAGATAATTTCAGCAATTATCGCCAGGAGGGTGATTTACATTAAAAGTTAGTCTTTATATTAACTATAACTCCTTTAGTCGCAGTGACATATCTTGTAAGCTGCCACTCCTTTCAAAAACCACATTCGAGTGTTTCTAATAAGTTATGAAGACGATTTAGGCCCTGAACTATAAACCCAAACAGTGAATGTATCCTATTGATAACGTCGTCAGTCTTAGGAAAGGCCACTGATATCATGATCAGACATAGGAAAGGTAACAGGAGATGGAGAAGTCTAGTCGAAGCATAACGAGAGGACAGGGGAATACAAAACTTCAGCACGAACTACAGACATCATACTCCACAGCCGCAAAGTATAACAAATCGTACATTACAGGCACTGATTATTATATAGCCTGTTAGCGAGATTATTAGATAGCCTTCGTCGCTGGACACCTCGAAGAAATTCATCACCATCACTTACCCGGATTTTTCTTTCTTGTGAAAGATAAATACGAGCGTGTGAAGCATGTGCATTGCAGCCCGGCGTACAGAAACTGTTGTGACTTGGCAAGACAGCCAAGTCACTATGAGAGGAAGCCGAAAGGCACGCGTTTAAGCTCACGCAGGCTGGCGTGAGATCTGGAACATTACAAGGAAATGAGAACTTAGAAAAACGGACGCAGTTGTTGTAATACTTAACTTTAATCCATAATTGTAGAACATCTCTCTTGGCTTTACATGCTTCAAGATAAATATCAAATGCTATGGCGCCTTGCTAGGTCGTAGCAAATGACGTAGCTGAAGGCTATGCTAACTATCGTCTCGGCAAATGAGAGCGTAGTTTGTCAGTGTAGCTTCGCTAGCAAAGTCTGCTGTACAACTGGGGCGAGTGCTAGTATGTCTCTCTAGACCTGCCGTGTGGCGGCGCTCGGTCTGCAATCACTGACAGTGGCGACACGCGGGTCCGACGTATACTAACGGACCGCGGCCGATTTAAAGGCTACCACCTAGCAAGTGTGGTGTCTGGCGGTGACACCACAGAAACTCTCCGAGATACTGTACTTAGACATTTGTACGCTAAACGTGACTCTTTGTACGAATCTTTCATGATTTCAAAGGTGTTTCTACGAATACATGCAAAAGAAATTTTTTTACGTTCATTTTTTTGTTTCCGTTTCTAATAGAAAATACGCAAAATTAACACCCAGGCAACGACGGGTTGTCAGCTAGTTATGAGAATAAAAAAGTGAGACTATGGCGCATACAGTGGCGTATAGACACCGCCCTTCGCTCAGTGCGCTAGTGAAATACGCCACATAACACTGTAATAGTAGACTGCGACGGACTCCGCCACATACTGTACCATGTCTACTTAGTGTACGTTTAACTGTAAATTTAGGATGATTTCTGTATGAAAAATTGTTAAGACCCTAAGAATGATTAATAAGAAACATACACAAATTAATTTTTTTGTAAGAAATTAATTTACGTCATATTAATTGATTCTTTCGTCGTTGGCTGCAGTCAACTGTGCATTAATGAAAAATACAAAAATGTGGATCTTAAAAAACAGTATTAACCAACCAGTTTCGGGGTCTCATGGCCGTTCAGCAGAAAACAACTATACTTAGGGGAAACACGACGAATGAGATTACCAACAGCGTAAACGTCATATTTCGTAATACATTAGTAACTGAAAATAATAAGTTAAACGATATATAAGTGTGAAGGGAACATTCCAAAAAAACCGTACTGACATTGAAAAATAGCGTTTGTGTGTCTGTGTATGTGTACGTGTATACCAGGATCAGACAGAAGGGGAAGATGATAATACGCGCAAAATCAGGTGTTTCGCACTTTCTTTTCGCTCATATTGTCCACTTACATTTTCAGGTCAGAACTGCACCAATTAAGCACTGTGAAATGGAATTTAAACCCTCTGTTTTCCGAGAAACTCCGAAAAGATAACACTCACACACACTGTAAACGCTAGTGTCGTCAGAAACGAAAGATCACCGGCGTCAGAAGTTATCGATAGTGAAGTCAATAATCAACTGATGAGGTAGCATTAACTCTGGACCTCTGTTTTTTGACAAGGGCAAGAGCCGGATTCCTTGCAGAATTTAAATAAAAACCACCACCTCTGTTTATAATGTTGAAAGTTTATTGCAATACTTAAACTCGTGTTTGGAACTGTCACGTTGGTATCTAAAAACGTGCAAAACTTGTATTGTTATCGAAATATGTAGATCTCGGTGCAGAGCAACAGAACTGTGCGAAAATTTAATTCTGAAAAGTTCACTCTACACGATGCGAAATCCGCGCTAGCCGGTATACCAAATAATTGGTCTGCGAGAAAGCAATCCCTTTTCAACGAAATTGTAGTATCCCGCCCAGTCGTCTAATAATAGAGTGCCTAGTAAACTGTTGTCTCGCATCACAAGACATAAATTCAGGCAAATCATACTAATGGTGTTCATTACAGTAAAACACAGTAAATTAAATTGACAGTACTTAACTTCGCATATTCACAAAAGAGGTATCGCAAGCAAATGGCAACATGCCAATAATTAATATCCTTGAGGATATACAATTTCAATGCAAGTAAAACAAAACAGTTCATAACTCACGGCTATAGCGTTAGTACGAGTATGAAGGCTAGTCTTCCAATCCGGCCGCGGCTAGGCGGCGCGCCGCTTATATTCTCTTCGTGTAGATGTCGCTCCTATCGTGGTATCGTCCTAGTCAACGTACTATTGGCTGACCTCTCACAGCCCTTTCTACTCTTCCGCTACTTGATCTTCGTGCCGGATTTTGTCGTCACGCCGGAAGATTCGTCCCTCCAAAGCGATGGACCGTCGTCATGTAGGGAGTCCGACGACGGCGGGGGAGGCAGGAGTGTCGGCGCTTCGCTGGACCGGAATCTGTGGCTATAGGGAACGTCAAGATTCCGGTCGTACCCCACCATCCGGCCTTCGCTCTGGCGGAAACGTCTCCCAGAAAACCACCAGAAGTGGACGCGTCCACTTCCTGATGCCAAGAACCAGATGTAGAAGGCGTCGGCTGCTGCGGTGGGGGGCGGGTCCAGCTCCGTCGGAAGGACGAGAGGAGGCGGAGGAGGCGAAGGCTCCGCCTCCGTGGGATCGTTCTGCGGTGTCGTGATGACATCATCCGGCGGCTGTTGTGGCCACGGTGTCCTCGGTGTCCATGAATCTGGGGGAAGAGAAATAGAAGGATCACCGTGTACATGACAGTGGCGGACTGTGATGTCGGTGCAGCAATCCCTCTAGACCTGAAAAGAGATACATGCAAGCGCCAAGTCGACGGACTATCTCCCCTCGCGCCCACGGGTTGCCGCCGCTAAAAACCCTGTGAAACAGTATCATGAGGCGCGAAGCGATACTTGCGGCCTTCCTTCGGTGCCGGATGCTGGGGAGGGTGAAGCAGAAGGAGAAGGGTCCAATGGCGGCGTCCGTGAAGGAATTCTGCCGGCGATGGTCCGTCTCGTGGGTGCGAACGATAGCAGACGAGAAAAGCAATGCTGGATCCCTTGTGAGTCCGGAGCGAAGTTAGGCCATCTGCTACTTGAAGGTTCAGACAAAAAGTTCCTCTTCGCCGTTCGACTGTGCATGCAACGGTGCAGTAGTTGGATTCCGTATGCCATTGCGTTCGCAGAAAGCTTCAAATTCGTTTGACGTGAACTGAGGGCCGTTGTCTGACACTGTTACTTCATGTAAACCTTGTAGGCAAAAAAGTGCTACGTGACGTTGCCGAATTCATTGGCATAGCAAAAGAAAACATGCTATACAAGTCAACCACAATCAACCAACGAGTGTTCCAAAAAGGTCCCACAAATTCTATGTGCACGCGTTGCCATGGTGATTGCGACTTATGCCATTCACAGAATTTATATGGCGGAGCGTTTCAGCACATGCGTGACACTGTGACGTCATCTGTTCTATTTGGGTATCCATACTCTGTCAAGTACATTGTCGACGCGCTAACTGTTTTGTACGAACAATTCCCCAGTGTCCTTGGTGAAGTAACTGCAACACCTCTTTTTCAAAGCTTTAGGGATCAACACACGTGACGGTTCACTGTCATTCAGAACAAGAATCACACCTTTCTCTATAGCGAGGCTATGCCATCGTGCAGAGTATTGGCGTGCTACAGAGTTATGTCTGCTATGCAAAGAATTAGACGAGGATATGCGAATTTATGTTAGCAAAATGTTCAAATCTGAATCAGATTCCGTGGCCTGTGTAATTTTCCTATAGTTCAGCGGATAAGACTGAAGCAGTTCAGAATCCTGAGCATCGTTGTGAGAACAAGATGCAGCAGAAGCGTAGAAGTCTGTATCAGGGCCAATCGGAAGACGTGAAAGTGCGTCCGCATTAACGTGTTGAGCTGTCCGACGATACACAATCTCGTACTGGTATTGAGACAACAACAAAGCACATCTTTGCAATTTTTGGGCAGTTCGTACCGGAACCGCTTTCGTCGGATGAAACAAGGGCTGCAAAGGCATGTGATACATCACGAAGTAGAGTTTTCTGCCATAGAAATAGTGGTGGAATTTGGTGACTCCATACGCAGTAGCCAAAGCCTCTTTCTCAATTCGTGAATAGTTCCTCTGAGCTTTGGACAACACTTTTAATGCGAAAGCAATAGGCATGTCTTTATCACCAATTCTGTGCGAAAGCACTGCACCGTAAGAGTAAGCGTCAACTTGCAGTACAACTGGTTTGTCACGATCAAAGTAAACTAATCATCGATCACTGAGCAACTACTTGGCAGTCATCTGTACAAACAAAGGGGACGTTCTTGCGACGCAAGCGATGCAATGGAGCTGCGATTTGTGCAGCATTCGGTATGATCCGAATATAATAGTTTACTTTTTCTAAGACTGACTGCTGTTCTGTGACATTGCGAGGAACTGGTAAGTCTCGTATGACTAACAAATGCGACTGAAGAGCATGTACACCTCGACCGTCTGTGTCATAACCAAGATACTGCAACTCAGGTTTAAAGAAATCACACTTGTCCAGTCTACACTTGAATCCAGCATCAAATAACGCACGAAATAAAGCACGCAAATTTTCAATATGTTTTAAGGTGTACGACCTGCTACGACAATATCGTCCAAATAGTTTGAACAGTTTGGCACTTGAGCACTCAAGTGTTACAAATACTGTTGGAAGATGTCGGCTGCTGAAGCACTGCCAAAAGGCAGACGCAAATATATAAACAAGCCCAAATGAGTATTCACTACTCACACTTTTTGAGATTCTTCATCGAGCGATATTTGAACATACGAGTAGCGCAAATCAATTTTTGAGAAGTAGCGACCAGGGCGTAATCTGTTCATGAGATGCTCTGGGCATGGCAAGGGGTAAGTATCAATCAGTTTGTGGTTTGACTGTATACTTGAAGTCAACATACAGGCGAATGCGACGTGAAAGGCGAATGCGGTTTGAGGAGCAAAACCAGTGGACTTGCCCATTGACTAGTTTGTATGGGCACAAAACCTTTGCTATCTTCCAATTCTTTAAGTTCAGCAGTAACCTTGTAATCTTGCATCGTGAGGCAATGGGAACAGTTCTGGCACGGCAAAATTTCGACTGAGCATTGTCTTCTAGAGTAATACGTGCAAAAAAATGGTTAGCCTTGCCTAAAGCTTCAAAAGAGAGCTCCGGGAATTCTTCCAATAAGCTAGCTACACTGTTTTGTGCATTGAATACAGACACTGACAACATATTGTCCTAAATCAAATGAATCAAGACCAAATATGTTCTCACAATCGGTTGACTGTAGTATCATAAAAGTCACTGTTCGCGTATGCGAGTGATACATGGCAGGCAAAGTTCATTTTCCGAGAACGGGAATGTCGTGTCCATTATGAGCCATCAAGTGCATGCTAGTTTTTGACGGGGTTAGGGAGCTTAACATTTCACATGTGTGACGATTCTGCAATGTAACAGAGACACCTGTATCTAAATGAAAATTCCCATGTTTCCCACAAAGAAGCAAATGAACAAAAAGCTTGTTGGACTGGCGCAGCACTGAAGAAACTGCTTGCTTGCTAGTTTTGCTAATGCCTGTTGCAGACCTTGAAAGAATTTGGAAATTTATGATAAGGCCTTATGGGACCAAACCTCTGAGGTCATCGGTCCCTAAGCTTTTTTTTTCTTTTTTTTTTTGTCATCAGTCTACTGACTGGTTTGATGCGGCCCGTCACGAATTCCTTTCCTGTGCTAACCTCTTCATCTCAGAGTAGCACTTGCAACCTACGTCCTCAATTATTTGCTTCACGTATTCCATTCTCTGTCTTCCTCTACAGTTCTTGCCCTCTACAGCTCCCTCTAGTACCATGGAAGTCATTCCCTCATGTCTTAGCAGATGTCCTATCATCCTGTCCCTTCTCCTTATCAGTGTTTTCCACATATTCCGGCCGGCCGGTGTGGCCGTGCGGTTAAAGGCGCTTCAGCCTGGAACCGCGTGACCGCTACGGTCGCAGGTTCGAATCATGCCTCGGGCATGGATGTGTGTGATGTCCTTAGGTTAGTTAGGTTTAATCAGTTCTAAGTTCTAGGCGACTGTTGACCTCAGAAGTTAAGTCGCATAGTGCTCAGAGCCATTTGAACCACATATTCCTTTCCTCTCCGATTCTGCGTAGAACCTCCTCATTCCTTACCTTATCAGTCCACATAATTTCCAACATTCGTCTATAGCACCACATCTCAAATGCTTCGATTCTCTTCTGTTCCGGTTTTCCCACAGTCCATGTTTCACTACCATACAATGCTGTACTCCAGACGTACATCCTCAGAAATTTCTTCCTCAAATTAAGGGCAGTATTTGATATTAGTAGACTTCTCTTGGCCAGAAATGCCTTTTTTGCCATAACGAGTCTGCTTTTGATGTCCTCCTTGCTCCGTCCGTCATTGGTAATTTTGCTGCCTAGGTAGCAGAATTCCTTAACTTCATTGACTTCGTGACCATCAATCCTGATGTTAAGTTTCTCGCTGTTCTCATTTCTACTACTTCTCATTACCTTCGTCTTTCTCTGATTTACTCTCAAGCCATACTGTGTACTCATTAGACTGTTCATTCCATTCAGCAGATCATTTAATTCTTCTTCACTTTCACTCAGGATAGCAATGTCATCAGCGAAACGTATCATTGATATCCTTTCACCTTGTATTTTAATTCCACTCCTGAACCTATCTTTTATTTCCATCATTGCTTCCTCGATGTACAGATTGAAGAGTAGGGGCGAAAGGCTACAGCCTTGTTATACACCCTTCTTAATACGAGCACTTCGTTCTTGATCGTCCACTCTTATTATTCCCTCTTGGTTGTTGTACATATTGTACATGACCCGTCTCTCCCTATAGCTTACCCCTACTTTTTTCAGAATCTCGAACAGCTTGCACCACTTTATATTGTCGAACGCTTTTTCCAGGTCGACAAATCCTATGAAAGTGTCTTGAGATTTCTTTAGCCTTGCTTCCATTATTAGCCGTAACGTCAGAATTGCCTCTCTCGTCCCTTTACTTTTCCTAAAGCCAAACTGATCGTCACCTAGCGCATTCTCAATTTTCTTTTCCATTGTTCTGTATATTATTCTTGTAAGCAGCTTCGATGCATGAGCTGTTAAGCTGATTGTGCGATAATTCTCGCACTTGTCAGCTCTTGCCGTCTTCGGAATTGTGTGGATGATGCTTTTCCGAAAGTCAGATGGTATATAGCCAGACTCATATATTCTACACACCAACGTGAATAGTCGTTTTGTTGCCACTTCCCCCAATGATTTTAGGAATTCTGATGGAATGTTATCTATCCCTTCTGCCTTATTTGACCGTAAGTCCTCCAAAGCTCTTTTAAATTCCGATTCTAATACTGGATCCCCTATCTCTTCTAAATCGACACCTGTTTCTTCTTCTATCACATCAGACAAATCTTCACCCTCATAGAGGCTTTAAATGTATTCTTTCCATCTATCTGCTCTCTCCTCTGCATTTAACAGTGGAATTCCCGTTGCACTCTTAATGTTACCACCATTGCTTTTAATGTCACCAAAGGATTTTTTGATTTTCCTGTATGCTGAGTCTGTCCTTCCGACAATCATATCTTTTTCGATGTCTTCACATTTTTCCTGCAGCCATTTCGTCTTAGCTTCCCTGCACTTCCTATTTATTTCATTCCTCAGCGACTTGTATTTCTGCATTCCTGATTTTCCCGGAACGTGTTTGTACTCCCTTCTTTCATCAATCAACTGAAGTATTTCTTCTCTTACCCATGGTTTCTTCGCAGTTACCTTCTTTGTACCTATGTTTTCCTTCCCAACTTCTGTGATGGCCCTTTTTAGAGATGTCCATTCCTCTTCAACTGTACTGCCTACTGCGCTATTCCTTATTGCTGTATCTATAGCGTTAGAGAACTTCAAACGTATCTCGTCATTCCTTAGTACTTCCGTATCCCACTTCTTTGAGTATTGATTCTTCCTGACTAATGTCTTGAACTTCACCCTACTCTTCATCCCTACTATATTGTGATCTGAGTCTATATCTGCTCCTGGATACGCCTTACAATCCAGTATCTGATTTCGGAATCTCTGTCTGACCATGATGTAATCTAATTGAAATCTTCCCGTATCTCCCGGCCTTTTCCAAGTATACCTCCTCCTTTTGTGATTCTTGAACAGGGTATTCGCTATTACTAGCTGAAATTTGTTACACAACTCAATTAGTCTTTCTCCTCTTTCATTCCTTGTCTCAAGCTCATATTCTCCCGTAACCTTTTCTTCTTCTCCTTCCCCTACAACTGCATTCCAGTCGCCCATGACTATTAGATTTTCATCCCCCTTTACATACTGCATTACCCTTTCAATAACCTCATACACTTTCTCTATCTGTTCATCTTCAGCTTGCGACGTCGGCATGTATACCTGAACTATCGTTGTCGGTGTTGGTCTGCTGTCGATTCTGATTAGAACAACCCGGTCACTGAACTGTTCACAGTAACACACCCTCTGCCCTACCTTCCTATTCATAACGAATCCTACACCTGTTATACCATTTTCTGCTGCTGTTGATATTACCCGATATCATCTGACCAGAAATCCTTTTCTTCCTTCCACTTCACTTCACTGACCCCTACTATATCTAGATTGAGCCTTTGCATTTCCCTTTTCAGATATTCTAGTTTCCCTACCACGTTCAAGCTTCTGACATTCCACGCCCCGACTCGTAGAACGTTATCCTTTCGTAGATTATTCAATCTTTTTCTCATGGTAACCTCCCCCTTGGCAGTCCCCTCCCAGAGATCCGAATGGGGGAGTATTCCGGAATCTTTTGCCAATGGAGAGATCATCATGACATTTATTCAATTACAGGCCACATGTTCTGTGGATAGACGTTACGTGTCTTTAATGCAGTGGTTTCCATTGCCTTCTGCATCCTCATGTCGTTGATCATTGCTTATTCTTCCTCCTTTAGGGGCAATATCCCACCCCAAGGACAAGAGAGTGCCCTGAACCTCTATCCGCTCCTCCGCCCTCTTTGACAAGGCCGTTGGCAGAATGAGGCTGACTTCTTATGCCGGAAGTGTTCGGCCGCCAATGCTGATTTTTTATCAAAATTCAAGCAGAGACAGGGATCGAACCCGGGACCGAAGATGTTTTGATTATGAATCAAAGACGCTACCCCTAGACCACGGGTAGGACTCCCTAAGCTTACACACTACTTAATCTAACTTAAACTAACTTACGCTAAGGATGACACACACACACCCATGTCCGAGGGAGGACTCGAACCTGCGACAGGGGGAGTCACGCGGACCGAGACAAGACGCCCAAGGCCCCGCAGCTACCCCGTGCGGCAGACTTTGAATATACTGCATTAATGGCATGGGCCTTGTGACTAGATTTTTGTGAGTGGGCCGAATTCTTATTTTTGTTCCGTTCCAAACATACGGAATGCACATGTCCTTTCTTGCCACAAGCGTAACATGTGCTTGTCAGAAGGGACAGTCTTGCCATTTGTGCCGTGTATGACCCCGAGGGCATCGCTTAATTCAGTTCGCCTGTGTAGCCGCCTGTTTAGCGAGCAGCTTACGTGGCATGGAGAGGTATTTACGCGGCATGGCGATTGCAAGTTGCCGCCGCCAAGTGGGCCGGTCACAAACAAGGGACTCAACCTGACAAATTGCGGGCTGCTGAAATTTGTCAGCTGACTGGGCACCTGAATTGTACTGATTTAGTATTTGCACTACTTCCTGAAATGATGGATTGGACTGTTTCAAAATCTGTTCTGTGAGTCTGACATCAATTACATTGTACATGATTGCACCACACAAAATAACATCTGAATATGGAGCACCACAAGCACCTTTGGATTAGCGTTTCCTCGCCATACCCTGCAAATCTGTTACCCACTCGCGATAAGGTTGTTCTGACCGTTTTTTCCCATTAAAGAATTGATACCTAACTGCTACCACCTTCACTTGTTGGTCATGGTAGTTAGTTAGCGAATCTAAAACCTGATCATACGAAAATTCTCGCGGAGTGGTGTTAGGGAACTGTTTTGTTAGAGCCTGAACACTGCACTTCCTACTGTTGAGAGAAAGAAAAGGCTTTTCACAGTATCTGGTACATTGTGAGCAATTATGTGGGCTTCAAACTGTTGCCAACACTTGGTACATTCTTCTTCCTGTTCATGAAACTGGCGAAAAGTCGGTACAGCACTTGGAGCTGCAGCAGATGTTGCTTGTGCTGCATCAATTGTTCGGTTTGTCACGAGCTGCTGTACCATGTTTAGCAGCGAGGAAATTTGCTGGCTCTGAAACTGAAACATCAGCATTAGCTACGTTGCATCTAACTCTGGCAGCTGTGGCGCCTGAGCAGCGGTGAGAAAGGTGGGGACGGCATGTTGAAAGAGACAAATGCAAGAAACTGACAAGGCAAGCAAATAAGTACAAAAGCAAAGAAAGTTTCTGCATCACCCACCTGGAAACATTGATTAGGAAACACATGATAAGAGACTACTAAAGCACGTAATCACCCCTGCAAAGTAAAGACAAAAGAGAATTAAGACGCCAGAAAAGCACAAAAGAAAATTCCGTGGCCGCCAAGCCCTGCGTTCTTCTTATAACTCGTCACCTATGTAGTATCCTGCCCACTCGTCTAATGTAGGGTGCCTAGGAAGATGTTTCTCGGATTGCTAGACATCAATTCAAGAAAATCTTATTAATGGAGTTTATTACAGTAAGTTAAGTCGACAATACTTGACGTCGTGCATTCACAAAAAGAGGTGTCACAAGCAAATGGCGGCATGCCAATAATCAATGTCCCTCGGTGTACACAATTTCAATGGAAGAAAAACAAAACACTTCATAAGTCACTGCTGTAGCGTTAGTACGTCGGCTAGTCTTCCAATCTGGCCGTGGCTAGGTGGCGAGGCGCATATATTCTCTTTGTGTAGATTCTGTTCCTGTTGTGGTGTCGTCTTTGCGTTCTATTGGCTGATGTCGTCTCACAGCCCTTTCTGTTCTTCCATTCTTTATCATCGTGCCAGAGCTTGTCGTTATCCTGGAAGAAAATTTGCATATGCTATGTGACTGCAAAATGGAATGAGTTAGATTAAAATGTTGCCCCTGAATATTGCTAATCCTTTTTTAGTCTTGCAAACGATCACTATGTCAGAAATGTTATTATAATTACGGGGCAAAGGATCATAAAAATCAATGCATATGACTTTCTGATAAAACTGCTTGAAAATTCACAAGATAGCATTTTAATGAAATCTTTTACTGGTCTTAAGCCTCTGAAGTGATTTGACATGATTCTCACAAATACACTCTGACAATCACAATACCTTACAGTGGACAAGAACTTCGATGGTAATTAAATTTTTTGACCTATCTGTGCATACAGAATGCTTGTGTGTTCTGCAACCTGTCGCTGTTAGGATAATGATGAGACAGTCAAAAGTCATATTTCATTTACCGTACTTGCGGTGTGCAATGCAAGACGATATCATACCAGTTTTCAAAAAATGCTTCTCAGTACACATCTCACGACGTGCAATGCGAGAATGCAAACACAGTCATGAAAATAAAAAAGCAAATGAGAGCTAATCTTAACGACTGATAAATGAGAACAAAGACTCCAAGTGTAACTATGCTTCATTAAGCCATGACAACAATACTCGCTTACATAAAGTTCTCCACCTAGAAAATTAGCAAAAATAATTATGTCGGCAGACAACTGAGAAATGGCAAAACCTTGCAGCAGACATTAGAAAAAGGGGATTATATATATAATTTGCGATTAGACCCTGTTGGATTACGCAAAGCTTCTTGAGTCTTTTTTCCTTTTTTCCCACACTGCTCTAATCTTTTCTGCATGGCCTCTGTTCCTTTCACTGCCCATTTTGTTGCTGCTTTCTTTGGAGCTTCATTATCTGACTTCATTTCCCATCTGTCAATTTTCTGCTTAACTGCCTTTCTGTCCAAAGTATCTGAATAATTTATCTGAGCTTTTTGGAGGTCCTTCTTGACCTGTTGTACCCAGGGTATAGTTTTAAGTCCTTCTATGTATTTAAGAATTTTGTGTGAAAGTCTCGTTTTGGGAAGCCCAGAGACGTGTCCGTAAAATTTCAATCCCCTTTTCCTAACGTCTCCTGCTAGGTTCGACAATTTCTCAGTTGTTTGACGAGATTGTAGTCTATAGCTCTGTCCTGTGTTATTCGGCCCTAGTGTCTTTCCGACGATTTTACGTCCTTCCTTTAAGTTTTCTACGTCATGTTTAATGTGGACTGTCAGGGTTTCACTGGCATACAGGACTTCAAATTTTAATACTGTATTATAGTGACTAATTTTAGCGTTCATGGACAAGCAGTTTTTATTATAGGTTCTTCAATAGGCTCTCTTTAGTTTTTGGAGGTGAATGTTTTGTGCTATTTTCTCTAGCCCTGTATATTCCAGGACTTCACCTAAGTATTTAAAATATGGGACTCTATTGATATGACCGTATTTTGTAATCAAGTTTTGGGTGTCAGTTTTGTGGCGATGAACTCAGACTTTAGGAAAGACAATTGCTGACCAACTTTCTCTGGACATTCTTTAAGAGTTGTAACTTGTTCGATTGCTGTTATCATCCACTAGTGAGGCTAAATCATCTGCAAAAGCTAAACATAAAATTCTTATGTCATCCTTGACTCTCCCGATCTGTATAGGTTTCCAGCAGTTTTTATTCTTAAATGACTTTTCCCATTCGCGGATGACCTTGTCCAGTACAAGGTTGAATAGGAGAGCAGATAGACCATCACCTTGTCGGACGCCAGTTTTGGTCAGGAATGGCTAGGATATTTCACCCATATATACAGGGTGAGTCACCTAACATTACCGCTGGATATATTTCGTAAACCACATCAAATACTGACGGTTCCACAGACCAAACGTGAGGAGAGGGGCTAGTGTAATTGGTGAATACAAACAAAAAAAAAAAAAAAAAAAATGGACGGAAGTATGATTTTTAACACAAACCTACGTTTTTTTAAATGGAACCCCGTTAGTTTTGTTAGCACATCTGAACATATAAACAAATACGTAATCAGTGCCGTTTCTTGCATTGTAAAATGTTAATTACATCCGGAGAAATTGTAACCTAAAGTTGACGCTTGAGTACCACTCCTCCGCTGTTCGATCGTGTGTATCGGAGAGCACCGAATTACGTAGGGATCCAAAGGGAACGGTGATGGACCTTAGGTACAGAAGATACTGGAACAGCACATTACGTCCACATGCTAACACCTTTTTATTGGTCTTTTTCACTGACGCACATGTACATTAGCATGAGGGGTGAGGTACACGTACACACGTGGTTTCCGTTTTCAATTACGGAGTGGAATAGAGTGTGTCCCGACATGTCAGGCCAATAGATGTTCAATGTGGTGGCCATCATTTGCTGCACACAACTGCAATCTCTGGCGTAATGAATATCGTACACGCCGCAGTACATCTGGTGTAATGTCGCCGCAGGCTGCCACAATATGTTGTTTCATATCCTCTGGGGTTGTAGGCACATCACGGTACACATTCTCCTTTAACGTACCCCACACAAAGAAGTCCAGAGGTGTAAGATCAGGAGAAGGGGCTGGCCAATTTATGCGTCCTCCACGTCCTATGAAACGCCCGTCGAACATCCTGTCAAGGGTCAGCCTAGTGTTAATTGCGGACTGTGCAGGTGCACCATCATGCTGATACCACATACGTCGACGCGTTTCCAGTGGAACATTTTCGAGCAACGTTGGCAGATCATTCTGTAGAAACGCGATGTATGTTGCAGCTGTTTGAGCCCCTGCAATGGAGTGAGGACCAATGAGGTGGTCGCCAATGATTCCGCACCACACATTTACAGCCCACGGTCGCTGTCGCTCTACCTGTCTGAGCCAGCGAGGATTGTCCACGGACCAGTAATGCATGTTCCGTAGATTCACTGCCCCGTAGTTTGTGAAACCCGCTTAATCGGTAAACAGGTAGAATTGCAACGAATTCTCTGTTAATTCCCCTTTGACAGAATAGGACTCGATGATTAAAGTCATCACCATGTAATTGCTGGTGTAGCGACACATGAAACGGGTGAAAGCGGTGACGATGCAGTATGCGCATGACACTACTTTGACTCAGTCCACCAGCTCTCGCAATGTCCCGTGTACTCATGTGTGGGTTCATGGTAACAGAAGCTAACACACCAACTGCACCCGCTTCTCCTGTGACGGGCCTGTTACGGACCCATTTGCGTGCTACGACCATACCTGTTGCATACAGTTGGCGGTAGATGTTTTGCAATGTGCGGCACGTTGGATGCTCTCTGTCCGGGTACCGTTCTGCATACACCCTGCAGGCTTCAGTTGCATTTCGTCGAGACACGCCATAGATAAGTATCATCTCCGCCTTTTCAGAGTTCGAATACACCATGGTCACAGTTCCTACAACACTACACTATCACAGACGTCTGGTAACACTGTGTACTACAGTTGGTCTGCGTGCGGAGACGAATGCAGAATAACAATAGCAGCAAGCGCTACATGCGGACACTGCGACAGCTAGACCAAACCACAACAGTGCACTACAGCCACACTCGTAAACACGGTCGTCATCGTAAACATGTCCCTGCAGATGCTGCTCGCCGACCGTGGCCCGTGTTTGTTACAACACGCAACTGGACGTCGGAGGTTTCAAGCGTCAACTTTAGGTTACAATATCTCCGGATGTAATTAACATTTTACAATGCAAGAAACGGCACTGGTTACGTATTTGCTTATAAGTTCAGATGTGCTAACAAAACTAACGTGGTGCCATTTAAAAAATACGTAGGTTTGTGTTAAAAAACATACTTCCGTGCATTTTTGTATGGTTTGTATTAAACAATTACACTAGCCCCTCTCCTCACGTTCGGTCTGTGGAATCGGTTCGTCAGTATTTGATGTGGTTTACGAAATATATCCAGCGGTAACGTTAGGTGACTTACCCTGTATACTACAGTTTGAATACAATTATGAAGTTCGCAACTTCGCTCACATTTATGATCACAACTTCCTGAAAATCATCATGGCAAATAGGACAGTCCCCTTTCAAGGTTACTTGCTAATTTAATTTCAACAGATTCCCTAATACACTATCCTAATAGCCGAAAGTGGATGCCAGAATCTCCGTGTTGTTATATTCCATGTGATAACAGGTAGGAAGACAATGTTCTGTAAAGGCGGATTTGTTTGCTGTCGTAAGTGTGTGTGCCACTTAGGTTCAATACACCTCCACAGTCCTGATAGCATGACCAATATACGACAAGCCCAAACTGCAAGAATACGGCGGACACCCGCCTTCCGCAAACCAAGCTTATCCTTTACGTTAGCCAGAAGGATCCTGATCGTAGACGCTTGTCGAAAACACTATTAACATTTCCGCAAAATACGACCAATCCTATGGAATACAACAGCAAGGAGATTCTGGTATGCATTTACAGCTAATGGAGCTGTGTTATTAAGGACAATGTTGAAATTAAGTTAGCAATCAACCTTATGAATAGAGATGATGGTTTTTCTTTAAATTCTGCATGAAATCCTACTCTCTCCGTTGTCAAAAAACAAAGGGAGAGAGTAAATGTTACCTCACCCGTTACCTATTCAGTGTCGACAACGTCTTACGTTGGTCATCTTTGGTCTGTGATGGAGCCGGTTTTAGTGTGTGTGAATGTTATCTTCCGGAGTTGCTCTAAAACTGAGGTTTTAAATTCCCTTGCACAGCGCTTATTTACTGCAGTTTTGCCGTGAAAATGGCAGGGTGTGCTCCCGTCGAAATATCGGCGGTTCCGGGCAGAATTACTAAATGATATATATATATATATATATATATATATATATATATATATATATATATATATATATATATATATCAGAGAGTAGTAAAACCTTCGTGGCCCTCGTGACAATTATATCACACGCTTGACATTGAGGAATTAAAGTAATGACCACATGAAGCCATTCAACAGGTACTGTTCGACATACGTGGCATTCTCCGAAGCTGATATTTAGCTTGGCTGGCACGTCAATGTGGAGATATAATGGTAGCCTACGCTGTTGAATTAAGAGCTTGTATCCGGTATACCCGTGACAATTACACACTCAAAGATGACATTTACTCCGTAAATATCACTTACCATTTGTAACAACTTTTTCAGAGTTGTTCGCCAGTACTGGATACTCATTGACGATACAGTAATTAACTGTACCACCATGTCCTTTGTAAAGGCGCAATCCTGGCATTTGGGTTAAGCGATTTAGTTAAATCACAGAAACACAGAATATTGTGGGTGGACATGGATTCTGAACACTGATCCCTCCAAGAGTCCAGAGTCATAATCACTCTGTCTCCGTTTCTTATTTACCTTTTTTGTTTATTTATTCCTTATGTAGCTGGAGAAGATTAGGACCCTAAGGCCCCTCCTTTTACAGGACCAGGAGCAACGTGTACAAAAAAGAATTATCACAGAACTTTTTCAGTTGCTTTGTGAACTACTAGTTTAGTTATGTATATCTCAGAAATTACTGTCGGAACAGTTATAATTGGGAACACAAATAGTAATAATTGGTCTTAATAATATTATTATAATAGTTATAATCATAAAAAGTTTTAAGAATAACAGTAATATTGATTACCACGTTTGAAACCGTGTTTACTCTCAACGGAACGTGAGTGACACAGGAAGAAGAGTTGATTGAAGTGACTGTGCAACGACTTTTAAGAAAGAACTGACGTTGAGCGAATGACTTTATGGACAAGAGGTCCAGAAAATTGGTGGAGAAGGGTGAAGGGTTGACTACAATGATCTGCAGAGAAGTATAGAAGCTAAAGCTGTTGTTGTAGGGGGTTGACCAGTAACTACGTTTGAAGTTTTAAAGGAATTTAATTTCTCTGATATGTTGAGGAAGTGTGTTCCAAAGTCAGATTCCTTATAAATAAAATATTTTGTGAAAAGATGGCTGTGTTATGTACTGGTTTTTGAGCGTTTGTTTTCTGTTTGTTTCCGAGTTCACATGTCTACTATAGATATCGACATGAACGTATCCTTACTCTTTGTAAATGATGTTCCAAAGAGCACTGCATGTGTTCAATACCTCATTCCTAAAATATCTGGAAGCACTTAAAAAAACGCTGATACACTTTCATTTCTTAGTCTTTCTGTGAAATGCGCTCTTTAGAAACGGCCGGGCTCTGCTTGAGGCCTAATGTGTGTTACCATAGGGACTAAGTTCATTTATCTGCTGAAAACTACGTACTTCTTACTTCGCTAACGTGTACTGAGTAACGAAATACAAAATATTTAATGACAGGGGCAACAGCATTTTCAAATTTTTACGTAATTATAAGTATATATTTTTCGGAACTAGCTTTGTTATGAAACTAAGTTTACACTGAGATGATAAAAGTCATGGGATCGTGTCGGACCTCCTTTTGCCCGGTGTAGTGCAGCAACTCGACGTGGCATGGCTTCAACAACTCGTTGGAGGTCAACTGCATAAAATTGGGCCATGCTGCCTCTATAGCCGTCCATAACTGTGAAAGTGTTGCCGATGCAGGATTTTGTGCATGAAATGATCTCTCAGCTTGAGAGGCACCCACATGCCTTGCTCATACTGTGGCATCAAGCAGTCAGGCCTGCAAGATGAGTGGTCTGCCAAGCGAGTGGATTCATTCTTATTTATCGAGTAACATGAACTCTAGTACTCACAATTTAAGTTACAAGTTATCCTCCTATATGATTAATACGCAACGGAAACACGCATCTGACTATCAGTAATTTACAGAACTCTGACTGTACACTACGCACTGGCAATACCACATTTTCTTTTTGTCTTTTATTTAACGGCTTTTGTCAACACGTGGCCACCGCACTGAATATGAATGGCGCACACATTATAAATTCGTGACATTATGACAACATACAATTCGAAGGAAAAGTCCACCAATCTTTTTCTTTTCACTATCTTATTTATTCCGATAAATTCTCTAACCTAAACACACAAATTCTACAACCTACAACAATAACACATGAGAAATTCCGCCCAGTGGGAATGGCCTTACTATGGTGAATCTCTATATTATGGTCTCGTAATTATTTTAACGCTACAGTGCACTTTCTGGATAGGATGGTGGATCTTTTATTATACCTCACACTTCGACTCTCACAATCATCATCACTAAACTTTCCTCCAGACCGAGCGGTACCGAAGGAACAAGCATAACCCACTAATCTTTTGAAACTATCTCGCTACTCTCCCATGCAAACCACACATACCCAAATTACATGACATACACCACACCACGACATGGAATACAAAACACAAAATAGTCACAACACTATCACTTTCAGCTTTCCCACTTCAATTAGTATTTATCCCAGTTTCACACGACACTGCCCCACTTTGTAATTCTACTTTCCTACTATGAACTCTGGAGATATTTGCACGTCTTCCTGTGCAATGCAAGCCAAGTGGCGTTGCTGGATAGACGGCCGACTCACCTTGCTTCTCTCTCAGAGTTTGAATCAAGCGTCACACGGAATCATATCACGCAAAGTAATATTAAGAACATATTCATCACACACGCGAGTCCTCAACTGATACCATGGACGAGTACTTCTCTTTATCCTTTGTCTCATACACAGATTGAGACTCACACAGTACTCACCACGTGGAAGTACTCGTCTCTAATTTCAAGTCCTGCACACACCATTTCTTAAATATTTCAACTTATGGTACACACGCTATTTCTTAAATATTTCAACTTATTGTACACACGCTAGTAATTCAGCTTAACTTAAGCACACGGAAGTATTTCAACTTATTGCTACACGTGGTTTCATTGTGACCGTTGGTCACTTCCGAAGATTACTACAATCCTATTAATATTACCTGCCTGACATTTAATTCTCCCCACAAAAGTTCCTGAAATAGAGAAATTAATATTTCAACTACTCTTAAATATTCCACATGCATACCATGTCTTCACTCTTTCGTCATTACGGAGCACAACTAAAACAGGTCTTAACAGCACAAGATCCAGTGGCAGAGTGCTGAAACATGGCCGTTCTTGAGGTTCTCTCCCACGTCTGTCGAAGTGGGGGAGCACCTTTCTACCGCATTGGTCAGCCTCATTTCAGGCGCTCAAAGCTCTGGCAAATTTCACCTCTTTGGTCCCACCAAAGGTGGCCAAAGGATGGACTCAAAGATGATCATATATTCACATTCACTATCTGCGGTTAGCAGACGACCATACATTCATTCATTTCACAGATCTCACCAAACTGGATGTAGGGATTTACTTTGTGGGAGTGCACATGTGATCAATTAAATAAATAAATTGTCATTCTTTCCCATACTGCTATCCGGCTTCGCTGTATTAATTGAAATTGAGTTATTTTACAAAAAAAATGTGTTCTTCTGACAAACATAATGAAGTATGTTGTACCTATTTTCAATGTCGGGTGGTACTGTACACTTTCAAGCTATGTCCTCTAAATGTTTGATGAGATTCACGTCGGGCGATGTGGGTGGCCAAATCACTCTCTCGTATTGTCCAGAATGTTCTTCAAACCAGTCGTGAACAATTGTGACCCGACAATGTGGCATATTTTCATGGAAAGTGAATGGCTGAAAATGGTCCAGAAGTAGCCGAACGTAGCCGTTTCTAGTCATTGGCAGGTTCAATTTGGCCAGAAGACCCAGTCCCTTCCATGTAAACACAGCCCATACCATTATGGAGCCAACAGAAGTTTGCACATTGCCTAGTTGACAACTAGGGTCCATACCTTCGTGGAGTCAGCGCCACAATCTAATTCTCCCATAAGCTTTTACCAAATGAAATCGGAACGCATCTGACAACGTTACAGTTTACCAGTCGTCTAGGGTCCAACCGATGTCATCACGAGCCCAAGAGAGGCGCTGCAGGTCATGTCGTGCTGTTAGCAAAGGCAATCGCGTCGGTTGTCTGCTGTCATTGCAAGTTAACGCGAAATTTCACCACACTGTCCTAACGGATACATCCGTCGCACGACCAGCATTGATTTCTGCCGTTATTTCACACGGTGTTCGTTGTCTGTTAGCACTGACAAGTCTACTCGAAAGCCGCTGCTCTCGGTAGTTAAGTGAAGGCCTTTGGTCACTGCGTTGTTCGTGGTGAGATATAATGCCTGAAATTTAGTATTCTCCGCACATTCTTGACAGTGTGGATCTCGGAATACTGAATTCCCTAACTATTTCCAAAGTAGTGTAAGTAGGCTGAAAATCACTGTCTGTGCTGTGTGCAATCAGTGGCTGGTTGGCATTGTTGGAATATTTGCTATTGTAGTGCTGGGCAGTTGAATGTGAACAGCGCACAGCGTTGCCAACCATACGATAAATTATCGCGATATACGATAATTACAACGTGAACACGATATACGATAGGACATAGCTAATAATTGCGGAATCTACGATAATTTTTGTGAAGATCTAAAAGGAAAATAAATTGATACTTCTATTAGTTTCATACGTTAATAATCTGTTTTCATATATTTAAGTCCATACTCCATTCAATATAAGCAATTTCCTCTTTTTCTCTCGTCCACTCCCCGCAACAGTCCAACGACTCTTAACACTTCATATTCGTTTCCGGGGAATACCCTTACCCCCTAACAAATATTGCTTCACAACAATATGGGCTATTAGGGCTAGGCCATCGTCATCAGTTGCTGGTGAAATTGGGACTTGAATGCACGGGTAGTTGTCTTTGTGCTCTTAAAAGAATATTAATTTTTTGTTCTTAAGGGAAATTAAAGTGTGGTGTTCTTTAAATAAATACTGTAGTAGTGTATTCATATATAAATAATGGAAAGTGACAACAGTGATGTAATTCTCCGCGAACCCCACAGATGAAATTGAGGCTGCGTGGTGAGTTGAAATTAAAACGTTTGAAACAAAAGTTCAGAAAGGAATGGTTGACTGATTCATCTTTCAAGGATTGGCTACAACCTGTTAGTGATAATGCATATAAACCTCGGTGTAAAGTTTGTAGATATAACTCAGTGCTGAGTTGACTGTAGTGAAAAATCACGCTAATGGGAAAAAACACTTAAGTGCCGTAAAATGAGTTCTTAAGGGAAATTAAAGTGTGGTGTTTTTTAAATAAATACTGTAGTAGTGTATTCATATATAAATAATGGAAAGTGACAACAGTGATGTAATTCTCCGCGGACCCCACAGAAGAAATTGAGGCTGCGTGGTGAGTTGAAATTAAAACGTTTGAAACAAAAGTTCAGAAAGGAATGGTTGACTGATTTATCTTTCAAGGATTGGCTACAACCTGTTAGTGATAATGCATATAAACCTCGGTGTAAAGTTTGTAGATATAACTCAGTGCTGAGTTGACTGTAGTGAAAAATCACGCTAATGGGAAAAAACACTTAAGTGCCGTAAAATGAGTTCTTAAGGGAAATTAAAGTGTGGTGTTCTTTAAATAAATACTGTAGTAGTGTATTCATATATAAATAATGGAAAGTGACAACAGTGATGTAATTCTCCGCGGACCCCACAGAAGAAATTGAGGCTGCGTGGTGAGTTGAAATTAAAACGTTTGAAACAAAAGTTCAGAAAGGAATGGTTGACTGATTTATCTTTCAAGGATTGGCTACAACCTGTTAGTGATAATGCATATAAACCTCGGTGTAAAGTTTGTAGATATAACTCAGTGCTGAGTTGACTGTAGTGAAAAATCACGCTAATGGGAAAAAACACTTAAGTGCCGTAAAATGAGTTCTTAAGGGAAATTAAAGTGTGGTGTTCTTTAAATAAATACTGTAGTAGTGTATTCATATATAAATAATGGAAAGTGACAACAGTGATGTAATTCTCCGCGGACCCCACAGAAGAAATTGAGGCTGCGTGGTGAGTTGAAATTAAAACGTTTGAAACAAAAGTTCAGAAAGGAATGGTTGACTGATTTATCTTTCAAGGATTGGCTACAACCTGTTAGTGATAATGCATATAAACCTCGGTGTAAAGTTTGTAGATATAACTCAGTGCTGAGTTGACTGTAGTGAAAAATCACGCTAATGGGAAAAAACACTTAAGTGCCGTAAAATGAGTCGGGCCTCTACAAAAGAAACTTCACATTTCATCACAATCAAAATCGTCTGATACATTTGATAAGCAGGGCAAGAGGGCTGAAATATTGCTATGTGTATTTTTGGCAGAACATAATGTCTCTATTAATACAGCCAATCACTTAACAGATGTAATTAAAAGTGCCTTTCCCGATTCTAAAATAGTTGAGAACTTGCTCTTGGGTAGAACAAAAGCCACAGAGGTGATAAAGAATGTCATAGGTAAATGTCATTTGGATGAACTGAATGAAGTTTTACGGAGACAAAAGTTCAGTTTCATAATCTACCGACATTTCCGCTACGAAAAATTTGTGTATATGTGTGAGGTATTTTGATGAAGATAGCTCCAAAATACGTACTAAATTTTGGCAGTTGTTATAGCTGTTTGACGAGAAAAATGCAGAGGCCGCTCATGAAGGTTCCACTGCTAATCGTTTGTACGATCTTGTATGATCTCGTACGTAAAGCCTTGTCAGTACATATATTCCTCCTGAAAATTTAGTAGGATGGGTGCAACACAATGATGGGGAAAGATAATTCTGTTGCTAGTCGAATAATTAGAGATTTTCCTGGTATTTTTATACAGAAATGTGTATGTCATTCATTGCACCTATGTGCAAGTGAGGCTTGCAAACAATTACCAAGACTATGTGAAGACACAGCAAGGGATACATATTCATTCTTTAAGCATAGTTCAAAAAGAATAGCCCAGTTTGTGGAATTCCAACAGTTTTGTAATGTCGAACCTCACAAGATACTGCATCCGTCTCAAACATGATGGTTATCTTTGTTAACTGTTGTTTCACGTTTTCTAGAACAATGGAATGCATTGCAATTATTTTTCACTTGCAAGTGGGAAGAAGAAAGACTGTATGCAGCTGAACAGTTAGCAAAAGCATTCAGGGACAACTGTATTTTTTATATTTCTCGAGTGGATTCTACTGAAATTTGTGTCTCCGAATAAATATTTTCAAAGCGAGTAATTAGTAATTTGCTCTTTGCATGATAGAATGTGCAAAATGTACGAAGAAATCCTTCTCTGCTATATGTCTCCTGATTATATCAATAAAACTGATTTGATAGACATAGATCCAGCAAACCCACCCCAACTTGTGCCTTATACGCAAATGTATTTAGGTGTAGTTGTGATGGATTTCATGATCCAATCTGAAAATATCTCACAAAAATCTAAAGTGACTGATTTCTACTACAGAGTGCATCAGTTTCTTATAGTATCTTGTTGTGAGATAAAAAAGCGGTATGATTTCAACAATTCTGTTCTACAAATGTTGAGTTGGTTAACACCAGAAATAGCTTTGTCAAAAAGTGCTGCAAGGCCGTCAACGCTTGTTTCACTTATAAAGTCGGTTCAGAGGATTTCTCCAAAAGACAAAAGGCTTATGCAAATGATTGATGATCAGTGGAGAGCATTGCCACATGCAGAATTTCCCGAAAATCTACGGTCTAAAGAGGTGGACGAATTTTGGGTGTTCATAAAGAACGCTAGGGACCTTCACGGTAACCAAGAGTTCCTCCAAATAGGGTTCTTGTGCTGGATATATTAGTTTTACCACATTCTAATGCTGACCGTGAGCGGATCTTTTCAAAAATGGATCTAGTGAAGACACCATTGAGAAATAAGTTACATTCGCGTACAGTCAGCGCGGTATTGCTCATTTCCCAGCGTGCGAAGAATTGTGTACAGTTCGAACCAACCAGCGCAATGATTGCGTCAATGAACAAGTCGAACATTTATGCTAAGAAGAAGGAATCTCATCGAGATAGTGACGCCGATTTTGCTGATGTGGAGTTCAACAACGATGCTTATTAGGGTGAGTTTAATTATATTATTATTTTTAATTATATTACGTACACAGTGCTACTTCTCGTTCGGGGTTAGCGAAATTTTCTTGCATAAAATCTGTGATACTTTGGACACTTCCGAGTTTATCTGGTTCTGAACTTATTTTTAGTGCTTAGCATCGCGATTAGAGACGTTTTGGTTCGTAATTAGGAGGTTTTATGGATAAAAATTTTAAAAGATGCGAAGACTTTGCCATTCGCGATTGAAAACAAATATTGTGTACGTCATATTATCAGCATTATTGTTTTTGTTTTTTTAAGATTATCAATATACGAAAATTTTAAATAGAAAATGCCATAATTTTATCTTCTGGGGTTGGCAACGCTGACAGCGCATAGCGTTGCGCAGTTGGAGGTGAGCCGCCAGCAGTGGTGGATGTGGGGGGAGAGATGCCAGAGTGTTCGTTAATATGTGTGGACGATCTGGACGTGTGTCCGTCAGAAAAAGGAAATCTGTTAAAGTAAATGTCATGAACGTATATATCCTGAAAGTCAGATTGCGTTGCGCTAAAAATATTGTGTGTCAGTTTATTGATGATCAGAATAAACAAAGAGAGAAATCTCTGAGCACGTTCAGTTTTGCTCAGCTATTTGAAAACCAAATAACGTAAAAGGTTTACCAGCACTGTCATTCTTAATTTTTCTACTGGAATGTTTAAGTAGGATGTTCCAGGCGTTTTGCTGCAACTACCGTCCCACGTTCTAAGTCTGTTAAATACCTTCGTGCGGCCATAATCACGTCGGAAACCTTTTCATATAAATCATGAGAGTGAAATGAGAGCTCCATCAGTGCACTGCCCTTTTATACCTTGCGTACGAGATTATGTTTCCATCTAAATATGTGCTTCTCGATATCCCATGAGTTTTGAGATTTCAGTGTATAGTGCACCGAATAAATGAGGTATTTTGTGAAAATACTGTTTCTGTATGTTGTTGTTGTTGTGGTCTTCAGTCCTGAGACTGGTTTGATGCAGCTCTCCGTGCTACTCTATCTTGTGCAAGCTTCTTCATCTCCCAGTACCTACTGCAACCTACATCCTTCTGAATCTGCTTGGTGTTTTCATCTCTTGGTCTCCCTCAACGATTTTTACCCTCCACGCTGCCCTCCAATACTAAATTGGTGATTTCTTGATGCCTCAGAACATGTCCTACCAACCAATCCCTTCTTTTAGTTAAGTTGTGCCACAAACTTCTCTTCTCTCCAATTCTATTCAATACCTCCTCATAAGTTATGTAATCTACCCATCTAACCTTCAGCATTCTTCTGTAGCACCACATTTCGAAAGCTTCTATTCTCTTCTTGTCTAAACTATTTATCGTCCATGTTTCACTTCCATGCATGGCTACACTCCATACAAATAATTTCAGAAACGACTTCCTGACACATAAATCTATACCCGATGTTAACAAATTTTTCTTCTTCAGAAACGCTTTCGTTCCCATTGCCAGTCTACATTTTATATCCTCTCTACTTCTACCATCATCAGTTGTTTTGCTCCCCAAATAGCAAAACTCCTTTACTACTTTAAGTGTCTCATTTCCTAATCTAACTCCCTCAGCATCACCCGACTTAATTCGACTACATTCCATTATCCTCGTTTTACTTTTGTTGATGTTCATCTTATATCCTCCTTTCATGACACTATCCATTCCGTTCAACTGCTCTTCCAAGTCCTTTGCTGTCTCTGATAGAATTACAATGTCATCGGCGAAGCTCAAAGTTTTTATTTCTTCTCCATTAATTTTAATACCTACTCCGAATTTTTCTTTTGTTTCCTTCACGGCTTGATCAATATACAGATTGAATAACATCGGGGACAGACTACAACCCTGTCTCACTCCCTTCCCAACCACTGCTTCCCTTTCATGCCGCACAACTCTTGTAACTGCCGTTTGGTTTCTATACAAATTGTAAATAGCCTTTCACTCCCTATATTTTACCCCTGCCACCTGCAGAATTTGAAAGAGAGTATTCCAGTCAACATTGTCAAAAGCTTTCTCTAAGTCTACAAATGCTAGAAACGTAGGTTTGCCTTTCCTTAATCTAGTTTCTAAGATAAGTCGTAGGGTCAGTAATGCCTCACGTGTATATTTTAGATTGAACAGCATTACTCTGGCATAATATGTAATAACGAAGTGTCAACTCTAATATTTTGTGATTTCGTAAACGTTATCTGAAAGGTGTACCATTACTTCCTTATTGTGTAATTGTTACGGTGCTGAATGAATTTAGTTATTTTTTATAAGTCAGTGCAGATAGCTATGTGCTGTTCGAAATACGCGCAGGCGTCAGTCGCAACCTACAGCGATGATAATGTAACGCAGGAGTTTAAATTTTGAATATTGTTTTTGGAATACCACGTATATTTTCAGCACCAGTAAATGCGTCTTAAATATTCGTAACGTGACTTCATCTCAATACGCAGGCAAAAAGTTATTTATTATTAATGGAAATGTTACACACTCTTTCAATGAATGACGACGTAACGTAACCTGGAACTAACGCAGCGATAATGTAGAGCATGAAATGATTTCTTTTCTCAGCAAATTAATCTAATGGTACACAGAAACAAAGAATGGTACAAACACCTGCGTGTATGGAAAGAATTGCAAAGAATTTCTTTAACTTTGTCTCTTAAAGTATTGATTTATCTTTTAATCCTTTGAATTACCTGAAAATATTTTAAATCAAAGCTTAAACCTCACCTAAGTCTTGCGGTGTTAAAACTCTGAATAAGTTTCGTAGTCAAAAATATTAACTAACTTTATTATTGAAAAGTGACTGTAAAAATTCATAAAAGCACTTAGAATTATTTTCCTTTATGAGTGAAGCTCGCAAGAACTGAACTATTCCTTAGTACACGTAACTGCGGACTCAGCGACACCAAAACAGTCGAAGCTGGATGGGGAATCGACAGCAATATTATTATTCTACACATATATTGTAACCTTAAAGCTCATACAGACAACTAGTTATATATACATCGATCCACAGGAGAGAGAGAAGAAATAGACGAAAAACAGAGAACAGACAGGGGTGAGCAACGTGGCTCTTGTGTATATACATTACACTTGAAGTTCCATGCTTTCATGGAACGTTTTGAGCTGTCGTACTCTTCACCTTTGCGTTTAGCGGAAAATATTTACAACAAACGTTGTTGAACATACCTGTAACAATGAAGCCTTCGGATTCTCTCTTCTTGAGTCATGCTGCTCTGGTGTAGCTTCCTCGCTCATCTAGTTTCACCTCTTAACTGCTGCAATGCCTCGGTCTAGATGATAGGTTATCCTCTAGAAGGACTACTTCCGATACTTAGAGACGCCTTCATTACTCATAGCCACTGTCAGTCTTTGTGCTTTAAACACCTACATTATCACTCAGTGATGCATTTCTCGGCTACTGTCTGCATGCTTAGCTGGGTCTTAACGTGCTCGCCTCCCATGCAAGCGGGGCCGTGTTCGATCCCGGCCTGGTAGGAGATCTTCTCTGATCGGGTCTGGGTGTTGTGTTGTCCTCATCATCATCTCATCCTCATCACCGGTGACGACTGAAATAAGACTTGCACTCGGCGGCCGAACTTCCCCGGATGGGGCCTCCCCGCCAACGATGCCATACGCTCATTCATTCATTCATTCATTCCCGGCTACTGAAACACTCAGCCCTTCCCAGTTACTATCGTTATTATGTTTGGGACCAATGTGACCGTTTTTTGTGGTATCTTGAATTTCCTTTCCAGTGATGATGTGGTATATGGTATTGTGATCATTCGATGTCATCCCACTCTCAACCTTCCAGTCTTTCATACGGCACGCCACTGCCGTATTTGCTAGAAATGATGCGGTTTTCTTATGACAACATTTCAGGCACACCATTGCTCGGAATCGACACGAAAAGGGTTTGGAGGGGGCATGAAGGGTTTCGATGAAACGTCCCTTTTCTTTGGGGCGTTGACTCCCACACATCGCGCTGTCGATAACGACAGTTCACAGCGCGATAAGCAACAGATGACATTCTTGACAACCTTTGACACTGCTAACACCCTCGAACTTTTCATTCTCTAAAGACATTGTGGAGCTGGTTCCACTTTCAAAGGGATGGGACCCCTTGGAGTGCACCGTTATCACAAATTTTGGAACCACTAGGGACCGCTCAAAACCATTCGACGAAATTTGAACGTGACCCAAAGCAGCAAGGTGTGCCTAAGCTTTTACAGCTCTCTGTTTCGTGTCCTCCTCTGGTTGATCTTAGGGGGGCGGGGAGAGGAGGGAGGACGCCACATTGACTCATGCTTGCGCGACTCTGATGCAGGTGTACAAGCTCCGACGTGTAGGGAAGGGATTAGTGTAGCATTCTTGTCTTTTTAAACGGGGGCTGCATGCTGTTATTCTTTTCTTGGCTTCCGAGGGGCAAACATCGGAGAACGAAGAATGTATAGGGGCAGCATGTTTGTCAAAAACCACCGTTGTGGGATGGTTCACCAAGTCAGTGTGATGGTCGCATTTCGACGCAAATCATTGGTTGATCTTGGAGGAAAACCTCATACGCTATACTGCTGATCTCTCTCCAAAAGATTCTCAAGCCTTCGGCCGATCAAAAATGGTCTTGTAGGGTCAGTATTTCCTGTTGGACGAGGATGTTCATCTGGCAGTTACGCCATACGTTCTTCGCTCAGCAGGACATGGTGATTAAGCAAATGGGTATTTTCAGCATGGTGCGTCTGTGGGATGGTTGCCTCAATGCTCACGGCGATCTTGACTAATGGGCACACCGATTTTTCGACTAGAAAATTTTGATCAGTCCTAATAGAACTTCATTTATTACACGATGTAACATATCCCAATCTGATGTTATGTGCAGTGAATTACAGTAAAGGCAAAGCGATGCACGGCATTTAATTACTATACTATTCTGTTAATTACAGGGCGTATACAGGGTGTTACATAAAGGTACGGCCAAACTTTCAGGAAACATTCCTCACACACAAAGAAAGAAAATATGTTATATGGACATTTGTCCGGAAACGCTTACTTTCCATGTTAGAGCCCATTTTATTACTTCTCTTCAAATCACATTAATCATGGAATGGAAACACACAGCAACAGAACGTACCAGCGTGACTTCAAAGACTTTGTTACAGGAAATGTTCAAAATGTCCTCCTTTAGCGAGGATACATGCATCCACCCTCCGTCGCATGCAATCCCTGATGCGCTGATGCAGCCCTGGAGAATGGCGTATTGTATCACTGCCGTCCACAATACGAGCACGAAGAGTCTCTACATTTGGTACCGGGGTTGCGTAGACAAGAGCTGTCAAATGCCCCCATAAATGAAAGTTAAGAGGGTTGAGGTCAGGAGAGCGAGGCCACGGAATTGGTCCGCCTCTACCGATCCATCGGTACCGAATCTGTTGTTGAGAAGCGTACGAACACTTCGGCTGAAATGTGCAGGAGCTCCATCGTGCTTGAACAACATGTTGTGTCGTACTTGTAAAGGCACATGTTCTAGCAGCACAGGTAGAGTATCCCGTATGAAATAATGATAACGTGCTCCACTGAGCGTAGGTGGAAGAACATACTGACGAAACTAAAATGAGCTCTAACATGGAAATTAAGCGTTTCCGAACACATGTCTACTTAACATATTTTCTTTATTTGTGTGTGAGGAATGTTTCCAAAAAGTTTGGCAGTACATTTTTGTAACACCCTGTATACAGCCACTTCAGTTGCACAATTTCTTTTCGTTTTTTTGCAACCGAAGTGGCTGTATATACGTCCTGTAATTAAATAGCGTACGGTTGCTGAATGACAGCCAATCAAATGTTTAAAATTTCATTATTCTGTTAATTGGGTATTGAAGCCAACAGGGGGCGGCGGGGGGATGGCTGGTGGGGAAGGACAATCCTTTCCCGGAGAGGACGCGAATCGCAGTTCTATCACATTTACAACGACGTTTTCGACATGTTTGTTATCACCAGCACATGACGTCCGACTGGAATTTCACTTCCTGACGCACCATTCTCTGCCTCGGCGGTGGGCCGAATGATTCACTCCTTGTTACGAGGGCGGTGTGCCAGAAGCCTCGGTCCCAGGGAAGCACGGGCAGAGCAAACAGCGTGTTTGGCGCCCCTGTGTGCTCTGGCATTATCTGCTAATACACCGCCTCGTTTCGCAGGGGTTCGCCGAGGCAGGGAACGGGGAACGCCTTCCGCAGGGTGACTTCTCTGCGAAAGGGCTGGATGGACGTTCGTGGGTGGGGGAGGTGTGGGAGGGGGAAGGGCAGGGAGGGTTTCTGCCGAAAAGTACGCCGGATTACTGGTCGTATTGTCCGTAATCGGATTCCGGTTCCCTCAGACAAAGCTGTATCTGCTGTTGCGTGTTTCGGCTTTCCCCTTTACTGGCCTGCGAAAGCAAACAGGACACCATTAGAAAGGGTGCAGACTCGCAGATTACGCTCGCTTGCAACGCAGCGCGAAATGACTGCAGTTTTAGCGGTAACGACCGAATTTAATGGTTTGCTTACTTTCTCTGGGATCGTATTAGCGCCAAATGTACGGACGGGAGGAAGGAGGCAGGGGCACTGCCGGCCCGTGTCTGTCCAGCTGCCTTTCGATGCGGCAGATGCTTCGCTTTGGCGAGTCCTCCCTTGAGACTTACCGGGACGGGATTGCTAAAATGAAACTCTCTCTACCCAATTTCTTCTAAAATTAAATTGTTCCAGCAAGAACAATTTCATTCAATTATTTTCCTTATTCTTAAACCAGTGAAATTAAGACTGTAATTTTAAGTCTAGGAACTCCTCTTCCCCATTATCAAGTAGTTTGGCTAATTCTGAAGTGCTGTGTAGAACTTAAGGACGATAACCTACTATTCACATATCAGTGACTCACAGGACCTTGTACTGGCCTCCCATACAGTTGTGTATGTAGATATACACTCCTGGAAGTGGAAAAAAGAACACATTGACACCGGTGTGTCAGACCCACCATACTTGCTCCGGACACTGGTGCTCCTGGGGTATCGGCGAGGACCATTCGCAACCGTCTCCATGAAGCTGGGCTACGGTCCCGCACACCGTTAGGCCGTCCTCCGCTCACGCCCCAACATCGTGCAGCCCGCCTCCAGTGGTGTCGCGACAGGCGTGAATGGAGGGACGAATGGAGACGTGTCGTCTTCAGCGGTGAGAGTCGCTTCTGCCTTGGTGCCAATGATGGTCGTATGCGTGTTTGGCGCCGTGCAGGTGAGCG
The DNA here is from genome assembly GCF_021461385.2 of Schistocerca piceifrons. Taxonomy (NCBI): domain Eukaryota; kingdom Metazoa; phylum Arthropoda; class Insecta; order Orthoptera; family Acrididae; genus Schistocerca; species Schistocerca piceifrons. The sequence goes on along the minus strand of NC_060141.1, from coordinate 598,558,067 downwards.
CCACAATCAGGACTGCATACGACCGAGGCACACAGGGCCAACACCCGGCATCATGGTGTGGGGAGCGATCTCCTACACTGGCCGTACACCACTGGTGATCGTCGAGGGGACACTGAATAGTGCGCGGTACATACAAACCGTCATCGAACCCATCGTTCTACCATTCCTAGACCGGCAAGGGAACTTGCTGTTCCAACAGGACAATGCACGTCCGCATGTATCCCGTGCCACCCAACGTGCTCTAGAAGGTGTAAGTCAACTACCCTGGCCAGCAAGATCTCCGGATCTGTCCCCCATTGAGCATGTTTGGGACTGGATGAAGCGTCGTCTCACGCGGTCTGCACGACCAGCACGAACGCTGGTCCAACTGAGGCGCCAGGTGGAAATGGCATGGCAAGCCGTTCCACAGGACTACATCCAGCATCTCTACGATCGTCTCCATGGGAGAATAGCAGCCTGCATTGCTGCGAAAGGTGGATATGCACTGTACTAGTGCCGACATTGTGCATGCTCTGTTGCCTGTGTCTATGTGCCTGTGGTTCTGTCAGTGTGATCATGTGATGTATCTGACCCCAGGAATGTGTCAATAAAGTTTCCCCTTCCTGGGACAATGAATTCACGGTGTTCTTATTTCTATTTCCAGGAGTGTAATTTACTACAGAAACCAGCCTTTTACCCACGTCTTTGTCTGCAGACGCAGACTACACCTACATTGCACGCAATACCTCCTTCCCACTCTCTCTGTGAATCTCCTCCTCCTCCCTATCTCTATCCTTCTCCCCCTGTTGCAGTCTTTTCCTCCACGCTGTTCGTTTCTCCTACACCTTTCCCTACACCTGCCCATCACCCATCTTCCAACTGCCTCCTATGTCTTCTCCTCCTCATTCTAGTCCTCGTCCTTCTCCTTCTCCTCCTCCTCCTCCACCACCTTCTACCACCCTCCCTCCTCTCTGTGTCCATTTCCTCCTGTCCGCTCTTCCGTTTCCACTGCCCAGTATCCATCTTCAGCTTCCTCCAGCCTCCTATCCGCCCTCCTCTTGCCTCCTCTCTGACCATGCCCTGCTTACTCCTCTCTCTAACTATCTTCTTCTCCATGTTTCTCTGTCCACTCTGACCTCCTTTCTCTCTCCTCCTTATCCTCTTGGTCCATCGACTCATCGACTTCTGTCTGTCCATTTCATCCAACTCCAGGCGTCAGTGTCCCCCTTTGCTGTTTGTAGAGGACCTCCTTCTCCTCTGTCCATTTCCCTGTTCCACATCCCACATCCACTTCTTACCACTTTCTTCGTCCATCACATGCTCCCCCTTCTTTATTCAGCCAAGCCCATCTGCATTCATGCCCCTGGAATGCATTCCAAAGCTGCCTACTTAACAAACCTTTCATGCAGAATAGATGCCTTGTTTACCAACCTTTTCAACTCCACACCCACCGCTATGAGAACTATGTGATTTTTACCCCCCACATTAGGCCTTCCCAGATAATAAGTAGAGTGTGTAGCAAATTCGGTTGAAATCGGTGGATCCACTGCTTTTGGAGATGTGGAAAACACACACACACACACACACACACACACACACACACACACAGACACAGACAGACAGACACACACACACACACACACACACACACACACACACACACACCTCGGTTTCATGAATGTGTGTGATTTCTAGGAAAGCAAGGGATCTATCTTAATTTGATCATCCTGAAGTTGCTAATGATGATTTTGGACAAATCCACTGAAACCCTTGTAACGTAATGTGAGGGCTGTTAACTAACCCACTGCTTCTTTATATCATAGTACGTGCTTAGATCCAAGGGAAGCGGAGATTGAAACAATAAGCCTAATGAAAGTGAAAATTCGCAATTTCTCGAGCTTTATGAGGCTCCATTAGTAAGTGCACAAAAATAAAAATGATCACAAGAAAGACTATTTTCCATAAATGGTTTTGCTGATTAGTATTCAAGTCTGTGGAGCTTCATCGTGATCATGGTAGTACGTTGGGATCCTCGTTAGCATTCTGACTAAATAGTGGGCCAGACAACATGCAGCTTATCCCAATCAGATTTAATCTCATTTATGACAACTGATTCCGCAGGCATCCCATTCCGTTTATTACTCCCTACAGGGGTGCTGTGTGCTCGAGCATTAACGCCTTGGAATAGGAACTCATGGCCGGGGCTATTAAAGAAACGCTGGGCAAAAGGTTGGACACTACGGTTCCGATGTGCGCAGTCCACTAATCACCTTCGGTAGCGACTAGGGGATGGCGAGGAGGGGTGACCAGCATTCTTTCATGACTAATGCATCCTCCTGTTCACTATTTGGGAGTGCGTGCGTGAGATGTGCCTGGTACTTGGCCTCCTCTATACGACAATGTACGTATGCCACAAAAAATCCTGCCCTTATAAGTGAAGGGAACCATTCAAGTTCCTTGGCACCTTACTGCAATACCGTGGTACTGTTCTGTAACTACTAATCTTAGAAATAAAAGAAACAAATCAGTAGAAAAAAAGAAGAAGCTGGTGAACGTAAAGAAACAGAGCACAGGTTTTACATTTAAAACTCAGTGATGAAAAACCAATCTTCTCCTACGCCAAGTCTGCATCCTTAGGAACCTCTCAGCTCTCTTCAGCTGTCCTGATTTTCCTACGCGGGATGGGAATGAAAGTTTCAAAATTAATCCCTCCAGGAAGGATATATCCACAAAACTATGGGTAAAACAGTTATCTCTTGCGCAAAATTTGATACCCATTGTCTTGATTCTATTACTTAAGAGTAGTATATAGAAAGACAATAATTTTAACACCAGTTTACGGATTATCAACCACTGTCGTTTTAAGTGTCCAAATAGTCGAGTTTGGAAATGAGCGAGTCGCACCAGATACCTAGTCTGATTTATCTAACCCAGGTTATGAATATAAACAGGGCTGCACCATCAGTGTCCCAGAATACTATCTGAGTATTTGATCAGTGAACTTGGCACAGAAATAACAACAGAAGTGAGTCGTAACAAAACAGTTTCTACGTCAGACAAAGTTTGTTGGGATACATCCCAAAGGATGGCAGTCTATGTGGCATTATATGTGTGGAGAGAATTAAAATTTGAGGTCTACAATGTAACACTTATGCCTCCTGAATATATTAGATGCCACATAATGTAGGCCTGGGCACCAATATGTGGAGCTGAATTTCTACGCGCAGTATAGTCTGACCAGAATCGTTTTATAGCGCATATAAACACTCAGGTCAAATTTTCAAGGCTTGATATGACAGTCTTAGTTACGTGTTTGCTTAACATTGGTACGCCACAGTAGGAATTCCGATTCTGATAACGCAACAGTTACTGCTGCGCTTTTAGCTTGTTACCACCGTATTTAAAAATTGTTTGTTGATATCGCACATCAGTAGTTATAAACGCAGAAAATTTATTCTCGTTCCGCACATGTTGAGTGGTATGTCTTCGTAGCCTCACACTGTACAAAATGATGCTTCTCTTTTATTTACTGTCAGTAGTTTCCAGAGTGCTTAAACTAGAAATCGTATGAAGTGTAGCGATAGATTAGTATAGGACACTTACTTCCATAAGTGATCGGAATTGCAACACCGGCATTGATTCTTGCAGTAACAGTTATTAACAGCTGTCCTCTGGAATGAAAACCACACACAGCTGAAAGTAAGGCCCTTCATTTGGAGCCATAGTCGTTTTTGCAGCTAAAATCCACATCTTCAGTTGGGAATATGTGTCCGGTGGCAGTTATGTACGTGATGTTGGATTGCCATCGTTCACTGATATAAAGAATTTGGTGTTATAAAGAAACTACACTATTTTCCTCGTCGATACACGAGCAGGCGGAGTGAGGCTTGTCTTACACCGCTTATACCACAGTGGTGCGACGCGTGGCTGGCGATACCAAAATGACAAACTCGCTGCGTGATCCTTCCTTATATACAGAATGCAGAAGTTCTTACTCCTACCAGTTTCACGTGGTTGCACAAAAGTGCTATTCATTGGCATATCCAACCAAACCATACAGATCATACTAATTTGGTGGTTGTTCCATGCTGGCTTCGTGCTGTAGCAATATTAATGGACAGCAGAGCCTTGGGGTTTACTCCCTAGATATGTTTCAGCCATGTTAGTTTTATAATACAGGATGGTCGTAAAACCTCGATCAGTTTCCAAAAAATAGAAAATACACTTACACACTACATCATTATAATCCAATTCTTTGATAACGTGGATCTATATTTTTCTTTCAGGATAATCAATTTTAACTGCTTAGGATATAAGAACTTGTGGTAGTTCTCAGCGTGCTATTGCATGATTTTCCTTATCTGGAGACGCTACAGGATTTCGGTGGAAAACTTCAAAAGCAAGCACCAAGAAGAACAAACATCTTGTTGCTTGTCAATAAATTCCAAAGAACTGGAAACGTTGCCGATGAACAACGTGCAGGGAGACGTCCTACAACACAAGAGGCCATTCAGAAAATCAATTAGGCAAGTCTGACTGCATCAACTCGCCGTTTGCCGGCCGGGGTGGCCGAGCGGTTCCAGGCGCTACAGTCTGGAACTGTGCGACCGCTACTGTCGCAGGTTCGAATCCTGCCTCGGGCATGGATGTGTGTGATGTCCTTAGGTTAGTTAGGTTTAAGTAGTTCTAAGTTCTAGGGGACTGATGACCTTAGCAGTTAAGTCCCATAGTGCTTAGAGCCATTTGAACCATTTGAACTCGTCGTTTAAGCAACAGGTCAGACGTCCCAAAATCAGCACTACAAAAGCCTTACACTTTACAGTAATGAAAAAGTGTATCATAGTCAATTGCTTCACAAATTAGACCACTAAGATGACGTACTAAGCAAACAGCATATTACGATTTGATAGGCGCTGCGCACTACGAACATCTTATGCATCACATTTTGTCGACTCTTGAAGCCCCAGTTCCATCTTAGGAAAAGTTGCGAACATAACTGCCTGGTATGGGGTAACTAACGAGTCACACCAAGCTACCACTGAATTTTAAAGAGCAGTTTCTGGAACCACTGCTTCGACAAGAATGCATCGCTGACACTGCTGTGTACGATCAGGATGGGATAAATCCTTATTTTTCCCTCGTTTTAGAGAGTAGCTAAATCGAAAATTCGTCAACACGTGGGTAGTAGAGGTCCAGAAAGACTACGGTGACTGTGTTTACCTGATTTGGCAGCTATGGATTTTTTGCGTGGGGATAGAAAAGTCAAAGTCGTACAAAACAAATGTAAGGTATTCTAAGGATCTAAGACCTCGAATCCAGGATGCAGTGTCGGTTATTTGAGAAGATATGCTTCAGAATGTATTCAGGTCTGCTCTTCAATGAAGTGAAGTCCGATTAAAGTATATGTATACACTGAAAAAAAAAATACACAAGCATACTACGTAAATGCATCCATTATAGTCAGGAAATGGATCAAGACTTTACGACCACATTCTACACATAAACGATCGGCATATGAATATCGATATACAAAATAAAATTGATATAGTAGGACAGCAACTGAACAGCAAAGGGATTTTAAATATCGGGTAATTTAATGTTTCCCATTTCAGGTGACGTAGAGGTAAAATTTGCAAGATTCAGACACTTCCGTGGAACCATACAACGCACTTAAAACGTATGGCACGGAAAGGAACTTTAATTAAACTGTACGAAGTAGTAGCCTTTTCTTTGATGCTATACATTACCTTTTTTTCATGAGTCTTCTTCTTGATTTGATTGCGGCCTGTCACGAATTACACTCCTGTGCCAACCTTTTCATCTCAGAGTAGCAATTACAATGTACATCCTTAGTTAATTGTTGGATGTATTCGTACCTCTGTCTTCCTCTATCGTTTTACCCTCTACAGCTCCCAAATATTTTAACACAAGTCCTATCGTTCTACTTCATGTCAGTGTTTTCCACACATTCTTTTCCTCACCGATTCTTCGGAAAAACTCCTCATTCCTTACCTTATCAGAAGACCTAATTTTCAACTTTCATCACTAGCATCACATCTTAAATGTTTCGATTCTCTACCGCTCCTGTTCTCCCTAAGTCCATGTTTCACTACCATACAATGCTGTGCTCCAAACGTACATTCTCAGAAATTTGTTCCTCAACGTAAGGCCTATGTTTGATATTAGGCCCTCTTTGCCAGCGCTAGTATGCCTTTTATGTCCTTCTTCTCTGACCTTCAAGGGTTACTTTGGTGCCCAGGTAGCAGAATTCCTTAACCTCGTCTGCTTCGTGATCCCCCAACTGGATGTTATGATTCTCGCTGTTCTGATTTCTGCTACTTACCATTGCTTTCGTCTTTCTGCAACTTACTCTGAACCCATATTCTGTACCAATTAGACTGCTCATTTCATTCAACAGCCCCTGTAAATCTTCTTCACAGTCACTGAGGATAGCAATGTCATCTGAAAATCATATTAGTGATACCCTTTCACTCTAAATTTCAATCCCACTAGTAAACGTTCCTTTTATTTCTGTCATTGCTACGTCGTTATATATTTTGAACAGTCGGAGCGAAAAAGTACATATCTGTATTACAGCATTTTTAATCCGAGCACTCCGTTCTTTTTCTTCCAGTCCTATTGCTCCCCTTCGTTCTTTCACATAGGTGTACATAATCTATCTTTCCCTATAAATTATCCCTTTCTTCATGTATCATTTAGCACTCTCGAACTCTTTTTCCAGGTCTATAAACCCTATGAACGTGTATTGATTTTATTTCAGTCTTGCTGCCGTTATCAAATGCAACGTCAGAATTGCCTCTCTGGTGACTTTACCTTTCCTAGAGCCAAACCGATCATCACCTAACAAATCCTCAACTTTCTTTTCCGTTCTTCTGTGTATTATTGTTATAAACAACGTGGATGCAGGAGCTATTAAGCTGATTGTGCGACAGTTCTGGCACTGAATATAACTCCATCCTCTGTCTGGAGTGTGGGACTACGGCTGGTAAAGTTCCAATAATACAACACCAGTCGCCGTTATTTAGGTTTTGTTTTTAGGCTACCAGATTCGACAATACATTATGTCATATTGAGGCCTGCTTATATCGAGAAACCTTCTTTTTACAAAATAAAGCAGCACTTTCAACTGTTCTCGTGAAGATCATTTCACACGGGCATGCGTGCTCCTTGGACAGCTGTCAGCAACTGTCAAACCATCCACTCAAACTACAGGATCTTTGGTCCTCTAGTCTGAGTGGAGGGTTTGACAGTTTCTGACAGCTGTCGAAGGAGCACACATGCCCGTGTGAAATAATCTTCACAAAACGAGTTAAAAGTACTGCTGTATTTTGTAACACGAAGGCTACTCGATTTAAGCAGGCCTGAAGATGACATATTGTCGAAACTGGCAGCCTAAAAATAAAACCTAAATAACGGCGATTAGTGTTGTATTATTCAGAAGTTCTGGCACTTGCTGGTTTTGCTATCTTCAGAATTGTATGAGAATGTTTCTTCCGAAAGTTTGATGGTGTATCATCAGTTTCATGCATTCTAGAAGTTTTGTTATCACTTCCCTCAACGATTTTAGAAATTCCGATGGAATGCAATACATCTCTTCTACCTTATTTGATCTTCGGTTGTCCAAAGCTCTTTTAAATACTGATTCTAATACTGGATTCCTACCTCTTCTGCATCGATGCCTGTATCATCTTTTATCACATTAGACGAATCTACCCCCTCATAGAGGCCTTCAATGTATTCTTTCCACTCATCCGCCTCCTCCTCTGCATTTAACGGTAGAATTTCCATTGCATTCTTAAAGATGTCGCTCTTGCTTTTATTTACACCGAAGGTTGTTTTGACTTTTCTATATGTTGAGCCAGACCTTTCGTCATCGTTTCTTTTTCGATTTCTTCACAATTTCCATGCAGCCATTTCACCTTAGCTGCACTGTAGTTCCATTTTCCTTCAGTCCTAAGTGACATGTATTTCTGTATTTCTGAATTTCCCTCAACATTTTGGGACTTCCTTCTTTTGTCGATTAGTAGAAGTATTTTTTCTGTTACCCATGGTTCCCTCGCAGTTACCTTCCTTGTACCTGTCGTTTCTTATCCACGTTCTGTCACTTTCCTTCTTCAGAGATGTCCGTTCCTCTTCAACTTAACTGCCTACTGAGCTAGTTATTCATTACCGCAGTATCTATAACCTCAGAGAACTTCAAGCGCATCTCTTCATTCCTTAGCACTTCGGCATCCCACTTCGTCTCGCACTGATTCTTCCTGACTAGTCTCTTAAAGTTCAGCCTACTCTTCATCATTACTAAATTGCAATTCCTGACTACGGAATTTCTGTTTGACCGCGATGCACCCAAGCTGGGATCTTCCCGTGTCTTCTGGTGTTTTCCAAATGTACACCCACTTCTTGTGGTTCTTGAACAGAGTATTCGCCGTTACTAGGCGAAATGTATTGCTGAACTCAATTTGTCTTTTTCCTCTCTCAATCCTACTTCCAAGCCCAAATTCTTCCGTAACTATTTCTTTTATACCTTCCCCTATATCCGAATTCCGATACCCAGTATTATTAGACTTTCGTCTCCCTTTACATACTGAGTGCTTGTTAGTATCCTTATACCCTTCCTCTGTACATTCTTCATGCGACGTCGGTATGTCTACTTGGGTTATTATTGTTGCTGTTGATTTTCTGTCGATTCTGGTGAGAACAACCCTATCACTGAACTGTTTTCAGTAACTCACTCTGTCCCCTACCTTGCTGCTCATAACGAATCCTACCACCTCTATATCGAGATTGGGTCTTAACATATACGTTTTCAGATTTTCTAGCCTTCTAGCATTCAAAGCTCTGACATTCCGTGCCCTTACTCGTGGAGCCTTATCCTTTTGTTGAATATTCAATACTTTTCCCTTGTTTACGTCCTGCTTGGCATCCCCTCCCGGAAGACCTAATCAGGGCTAGTCCGGAATCTTTTGTCAATGGAGAGGTGATGATGACAATTTTTCGAATGAGGCCACATGTCCCGTTGATGCACAATATGTGTCTTTAATGAGCCGCCGCGGTGGCCGATCGGTTCTAGGCGCTACAGTCTGGAACCGCGCGACCGCTACGGTCGCAGGTTCAATCCTGCCTCGGGCATGGATGTGTGTGCTGTCCTTAGGTTAGTTAGGTTTAGGTAGTTCTAAGTTCTAGGGGACTGATGACCTCAGAAGTTAAATCCCATAGTGCTCAGAGCCATTTGAACCATTTTTGTCTTTAATGTAGTGGTTTACCTTCTGCTTCCTAATGTTGTTGTTCAGTGCTGATTCCTCTGCCTTTTAGGAACAGTTTGCCAGCCTAAGAGCAAGAGTGTGCCTTGAACCTCTTCCGCTCCCCACCCTGTATGACAACGCTGTTGGCAGAGCGAAGGTGACTTCTTATACCGGAAGATTTCGCCGCCATTGCTGACGAATTCGATTCAAAATTCAAGTAGTGGCAAGGTTCTAACCCTAGTTACAAGATGTTTTCATTACTAGTGACAGACATTACCCCTGCACTTAGGGTCAGTTACTGCGAATCGACTTGTCAGAGGTTTAATTTCTCCGTGTTGTTCCTCCGCGTATTAGACAAGAAATAAATGTAGGACTCATTTCAGTTGTAACTGAAAAGGACTGAACTGGGAAGATCATGTCCAACGTATATTTAATGATATGATAAATAAGGTAGTAATGCTATACAACCTGTGATGAAAGAGAAACGTTGGGCGCCCCTGAAAGAGATAGTGTATACAGTTCTGAGGCTGAACGTGCCACAAGGGCTAATCCTTGAAAGGGATGATGCTGATATAAATGAGCGAGTGGAGAACGTTGGAGGATCGCGGGCGATGCTGCTGTATATAAGATGACTGCAATGCCAGAAAACTATAAGCAGATGTAAAAAGGAGAGAATCGATGACTTTTGCAGGGAGGGGCAGTTGACCTTGAACATAAATAAAAGTAGCATACTTGCTGCGCAGGACTTCATACGCTACGGTAAGGAGAAATGGACCAGCCGGCCATTGTGGCCGAACGGTTCTAGGCGCTTCAGTCTGGAACCGCGTGACTGCTACGGTCGCAGGTTCGAATCTTGCCTCGGACGTGGATGTGTGTGATGTCCATGTCCTTAGGTTAGTTAGGTTTAAGTAGTTATAAGTTCTAGGGTAATGATGACCTCGGATGTTAAGTCCCATAGTGCTCAGAGCCATATGAACCATTTTAAATGGGCCAACGAGTGCTACGGGAACTATCGACGTAGGAATGCAGGATAGGAGCAGAAATAGTTAGCGGACAATTTAACACAACAAACAAAAGATTTACTTGACTTGCAGTTCTCCAAGCGTACAAAGAATCAGTACGAAACATGCAATAAGATATAGATGAGAATGACCACATGGAGAAGCCTCTCTGTTGCGATATGGCTCCTAGTCCGAGTGCGCCACATGGCTGCCTGTGGCCGTCCTATATTGAGGCGTAAATGGGCGCTCAAGGTACCGAGACGATGGAGTCGTGGCCCAGCGGGCATGCGTCATTGGGTCAGCTAGTTCCCGCACGACCGCTATCGGCGTCTCATGGACACTTGTAGTTCCGTTGCTATCACACTCGTGAGGTGTTATCGATACCACAGTATTACACATAAATAGGTGAGGAAATACGTTATTGACTAATTACGCTACTGTAGTAAAATGTAACACCGGCAGCCGTCGATTCAGTGTTGATTTCTATATGGCTACCAGTTTCAGTACTTCATTACACAATCTTCAGGGCTGTAACTGACGCTGAGGGTGTTGACTCCAGTTGTATACATTATTACATCAGTGGGCAATATCTATAAACTGGTTTTCCGTAGACTTTAGCTAAGATGTTGTGTCTCCAGCCATCAACTGGCAACCAACATAGTCATTAAAGACTACAGAATCCAGTCCATTAATGTTGGTAACTGATGGCGTAGTGTATACCATTGGTGTTAATCATCTCAGCGTCAGTTAAGGCCTCAAAATAATGTACTGAGTCGCTGAAACTGGTATCCGTATAATAACCAACATCGAAAGAACAGGTGTAGGTGTTCCATTTTATTACATAAGTGAATGGCCGAAGGCCCTGAAACCTTCAGACGGATAGACATACAAAAAATGTTGCTATTAGTGAAAAATTAACAGTAACAGTTACACTTGTACGATATGTAAAAGAAACCATCCAGAGGAATGTGAATTGTAACTATTACATAAAACTACTTGTAGGATAACTGTGCACCAGAAAGACTCATTTGGAAGATGAAACTATTTAATTATTTTTTTGTTAAACACTGACCTACAGAATTTTCCCTGACAAAGACAACTCAAACTTAACCTATTCATTTATTACCCACAACATACAAGCCCTAAGCCGTCTGACTGCTATACATTGCCAACATGACTTCCAATAATTAACACAAAAGAATAGCCCTCAATTGAAAGAAATCCTAACAATAATACAAATCCAAAAAATATGAAATTAAATAATTATGAAACTACCTCCAACTGTGTTAATTGACTAAACTCATTTTAGTCACGAATCCCGATAGTGGGAACCCCATTCTTTTTCATAAGTTACTTACCTCACAGAAAGTCTTCATAACACGAACTACAGCAATTACAGCTAGTAGCAACGACTGCCAACTAAATAAAAAGATTCTAACTACTATAGAATCTAACTACTAAGAGACATGGTTAGCAGAAAGAAAGATTTTGTTGAAGAGCAAACAATGTATTTAGAAAATTTTACCTTGTTCATGAGACATCCAGTTCCAAAAAGTATATAGTTGTCAATAATTCCACTACCCAAACATTATCAACAACATTCATCATCATACATTTCCTTGGATATTTTCTTATAAACATATCATTTCATTTCACTATACATTGCATGTCCTACCAACACAGAGTCTCCACTAAGAAAATCATGTCCATACACTTCCCTATCCACTCGCTAACAGCTAGTCCATCCAACCACGGAATCTCTTGCCAAGGGTGCAGAGCGCTGTCATCGATATTAACACAGTGTACAGCTCTGTCAAGATACAAACGGGATGCTTACATACCCCCCCCCCTGTCCCCCAAAAAGTTTTACAAAGTGATTTGGGCAGTGGCCAACACTAAGATGTTAAAGTTTTTGTAGTAACATTATCAAACAGAGCAGATGCACACAAAGTTAAGTAATATGCTGTTGTTCAATAAAGTAAAGATTCTTCTCACAGTCCCTAAAGACAGTCTTAATAAATCAATAGAAGAGAAGTCAACGCCAACAGTATATGAAAATCCACAAGTAAGTAGTGCACAAGCGTGCAGTCTTGAAGAAGTAGTGTTGTCGTCCCATTGGAAACGCAGTGTTGACTATTGACATGCAGTTCTGAAATGGTCTTGTAAGACTGTTAATGAGCCACAACAGATCAGACCACCAGTAGCATCAGTCGAAGTCTTGAAGAATATTGGTAGTATTGGTGGATCACCACAGAGCTGACCCACTATAGTATTAGTAGAGATCATGATAGTAGTCGGCCACCAAAGATGCAGACCACTGTAGTCCTTGCAGAGATGGCCAGCAGTCGTCTGCTACAACTGTGTGGGTGCACTATTACAACTGAAGAGTCATGAGGATAATAAGGCAAGTCCATGAGCCACTACTACGTAGTCAGTATTGATGCATATTACAAGTCCCTGGACCACCACTTGAGCACTCACTAATTTTGGTTTGCAATATCCTTACAACCGGCAATTCTTTTAACCAGTCCCTTGTTGAATTATCAGCACACGTGCAAGCACTAACACAGTCAGATAGTCTCTGAGATTTGATACATATAGTATGACCAACAGACGGATGTGTGCAGTAAACAGAATCCCTACCATTTACCTGACTTGAAGAACTGGTGTCTATACAGTTACAATTTTACAACATGAGAATACAATTATAAATGTAAAGAAAACATCATTCTGGTAAAGAACATCATAATACAAATAACATTTGTAGTAATACAGACTTTAATAAGAACTTTCGACCAATGTGTAGTTTCTTTGTTTTTGTCTTGCCGTGTAGTTTTCTCCTTTTTTCTGCAGCGGAATTTATATTTTTAATAGCCAAATCAATTATGTCTTTATATCGAAGTTTACGTGTATCCGGAAAAGGTACAAGTTCTCTAATTGTGTTCGGTGGTTCCTCATTCTTCCGTACAAGATTAGGTGGTAAGGCAGTGGTGAATGGGGCCTTTCATTCAGTACATTTTGAAATAAGTGTAATTATCTGTCCCAATGCTGATGCTTCCTGTGACAGTAAAGTCCTCAAAGATTATTAATTTCTTTGATAATGGGTTCAGACGGGTTACAATGTGGAGAGTACAATGAATGAGAAACCACATAGCAGGTCTGAATTGTGGTCCATTATCTGAAGAGACCTTGTGAATGTGTCCAGCTTCACATAAGACATTTTTAACAAAGGCGTTTGATACAGAACGTTCAGTGTCTTTGCGTAACGGTGTGAAAGAAACAAATTTTGAGGTAAGTTCAACAGCGACGAAAACGTACGAAAAATCCATTCAATGTTTTAACAAGGGGTCCCAGAATATCAGCTGCAGATAATTCTTTTAATCTAGTAGGAATTATCGGAAACAATGGAGCACGATGTGAGAAGGTAAACGGTTTAGCTTTTTGACAAAATTTGCAAATAGCAGAATTCTCCTAATTTTGCTTTCCATGTTCTTAAAATAATAAGAAACCCGAATAATAAGATAACATTTTCGTGGACCAAAATGTGCGTAACTGAAATGAATGTACTAGATGAGCTTATTAACAAAATCGTCAGGAATACAAAGTACCCATAGCTTGTCATCAACAGTGCCACGTTAGAAGAGTATTTTATTTCTAACTAGATATTTATGACGAATCTGCGCGTGTGTCTTTTCATGCCTTTTACTTTTAATATCTTTCCAAAGCGAATCCATGTCTTGCTCATTAGCAATGTCCTTTTAAGATGCAGTGACGAAGTTTTCAAAAGATACTTTCTAAATGAAAGACTGCTGAAATTTTTCTCAAAAATTTTGTGATGCTGTTCTCAAGGCCAGCCGGTGCACGTGAAAGTACGTCCGCAACAAAGTTTCCTGTGCTTGGACTGCAGACTACTGTGAAGCGGAATTCTTACAGAAATAATGTACAACGTTTCAACCTGTCATGATTTAATTTCGAAGACATAAGAAATTGCAGTGCTTGATGATCACTATAAACTTTAACATGTTTGCCAGAAAGAAAGAAACGCAATTTGTTAAATGCCCAAACGATATATAAAACTTCCAATTCTGTGACGGAATAAGTTTTTTCAAGTTTTGTTAGCACGTGGCTAGCAAAAGATGTCGTTTTCTGAAAGGTAATGTAATTTTTTTAACTTCTTGAAATAAATGGACACCAAAACCACCTTTAGAAGAGTACGTGCTATGACAGAAATTCTGTGACAGATCTGGGTGAGCTAAGATTGGCGCGTTAAGTAGCACTTCTTTCAAAGAATCAAATTCCAGTTGTGTCTGTTCGTCCTAATTCCAAATAGTGTTTTTGCTAGTGAGAGAACAAAGTTTTGGAGTTACTAGAATTTTCATATTGACTAAACGACGGTAGAAATTAACGAGACCTTGCAAACTGCGAACTTGTCTTTTTGTGGATGGAACAGATATAGCTGTGATTGCTTCCATCTTTTCAGGAACCGGCTGAATACCCTCAGAAGAAATAAAGTGACCCTAAAACTTCACCTTTGTCCTACCGAATTAAGATTTTTCCAAGTTACCTGCAATTCCAGATTCAGGAAAAATACGTAAGAAACTGTTGAGAATACGGTCATGTTGTTCCCAAGAGACTTTTGCTATTAAAATATCTTTTATGTACGAGGTGATATATCGTTTTAAAAACTCAGGTAATAAGGAATTTAGTCCACGAATGAATGCAGCCGAAAAATTGTTCAAACCAAAAGAAAGTTTTCGAAAATGATAACAAATGTCGAAACAAAGAAAAACTGTATATTTTCTACATTCTGGATGAAGTTCAATTTGCCAAAAGCTGAGTCTAAGATCAATAGAAGAGAACACTTTTACACCATTGAAATATTGAAGAAGTTTTTCCAAGGTTTACGGCCTGTCTGTTTCAGGAATGATTATAATATTTGTTTGTCTTGAATCTAAGACACGCCTGGTGGATTAGCTTTTCTTCTCAGCAACATGTAATTGATTATGTTGTGAGCTTACCGCTGGTTCAATAATGCCCTCGTCAAGCAGAGACTATTTGCGTTCTACCATGGCCCCTATAATGTGCCAGAATTACGTATGGTCTGACGAAAAATTTTATACGCTCACGAACACGAAATTTACACTGAAATTCTTTAATTGCCCCTATTTTGTGAGAAAAAACTGTGTAATGTGATTGTAAGATGTCAGGAAGGTCCACCCTATCAGTGTTATTACAGTTCTCAGTTTTTTGAACTTTTTACTGAATTAAAAAATTAGTATATAATAATTCATCAATATCATCCCTGTCGGTACTTGCAAAGTCAAATTCCGTCGTAAGTTTCAAACTGTGATCTGACAAAAGGTAAAGCCGATTGATTTCCTTGTCATTGATTGAAAGTTGATCTTCTAATTTCAAAGCTATTGACTTACATTCTTTCTCTAAATTTATTTCAGCGTTGTGAAAATTTAAAATTGCTTTATACTCATTCAAAAAAATCGATACCTAATATAATCTCCGTCGACAATAATTGAACAACAAAAAAATGCATAATAAATCTGTGGCTTTGACAAAAGAATTCTAAGTTTTTTTATCGTACATCTACACTTTTTCCAAAAATTGCACCTTATAATTCAATTTTACGTAAAGGAAGTGTGGGGAAATCGTTCGATATGTTACATTTACTGAAAGCTGCTTCACTAATTACTGAAATGGGACTGCTGGAGCTAAGTACCACCGTAAATTTTGTGTCACTTAAGGTGATGTGAATTACAGGATATGCATTACTGTTATGTTTCATGTCATATTCTTGAAGTAAAATGTCCCTTATGTCTTCCATTTTCACATAATTAACAGTAATGGCAGCTACGTCGTCAGCCTCATAAGTACTTTTTGTAGCTGTCTGCAGTGCGAGTCATTGCCTATTATCTTCCTGTTGTTGCGCGTCGTTACTGGTGTTTGGAGGTCTAATTTCTACAATACCAACTTGTCCAGAGGGCCCTGTCCTCCTTGAATCACGTCAGTTCTGCTTAAATTCAGGTCTGTTGTCATGACTGTAGCGTCTGTCGTCTTGTTGGTAATTTCTGTAGTTTCTTTCTTGTCGATTAAGTGGTGGAGAATTTCTCCCGCAATCGTAATTACGGGGTGGACTGTTGCGCCTGGAGTCATTTTGTCTCCCTTGAAGATAATTGTTCTGGTTCCCGTATTGTTTACTTCCACAGTTGTCTCTGTCATAGTCATTACCAGCAGGGAAATGTGATTTGTGTCTATAATTATTGTTATTCTGCCAATGGTTGTCATACGGGTGGTGTCTATTTTGGTCAAGAATTGCGTTATAACGTTATACTTATCGTGTAAGGTAATTATTTCTGTCGCCACGAAGTTGTGATGGATGTGACCTGTAATTGTTGTCGAAGTGGCCGTGCGGTTAAAGGCGCTGCAGTCTGGAACCGCAAGGCCGCTACGGTCGCAGGTTCGAATCCTGCCTCGGGTATGGATGTTTGTGATGTCCTTAGGTTAGCTAGGTTTAACTAGTTCTAAGTTCTAGGGGACTAATGACCTCAGCAGTTGAGTCCCACAGTGCTCAGAGCCATTTGAACCATTTTTGTAATTGTTGTTTTCTTTTTTTGCATCATTCGATATTCTGTGTTGACTGCCAGTTCTTGCAAAAGCCCCTGAAAAGCTTCGATATCATCTTTACAACATCCAGCCAAAATAATATGTCTTAAGTTTCAGGCAATTTAATTAAGCAGATGGGAATTAGTTCTGAGGGTCTGTATGGGTTTGAGAAATACCGTTTCTTGTGTAACATATCTTCAAAATATTTTATAGGGCTGGAAAATTCAGACTGTTCACAATGCTTCATCATTATAATATCATGTTTTACCTGATCTTGTGTAGGCTGAGACCAATATGCAGAAAAGAAGGCATGGTAAAAATCATCTGATTGGACGGTCGCGAATAACCGATCACACTCTTACAGCTGGTTCATTTTCTAAATAGCCACACATAAATTCTAATCTATGCTCTAATGACCAGTTAGGAGGAAAACAATGAGAAGATTGATGCAGCTAAGCTTGTGGATGTATGCCATTACTAGAATTCTGGAATGTTTTAAATTTACGCGTTGTGATGAACAGCTGATGGTCAAAGCCATCGTGTCGGCGATTCGCAAAATTGGTCATTGTTACGTCGTGTCGGCGGTTCCACCTCAAGACTCGGTGCACCCTGCTGACTCCTTTCAAGATCTTCGAAACACCACGTATTATTGTCGTGTGACTTTTCCGTATTTCTAAATCCCTCTTCCATGTGTCGGAGCGCGATTATCCTCTGAAACACGTAATTCTTGTATCACGTGTGCCAACTGATCTTGTACTTCCCGTATTTCACTTTTGAGTTACGTATTAATTTGTTTCTGACTCTGTTTAAATTTCATAATTTCCTCGTACTTCTATTTGTCGGTAAAGGCCATCGGTCTTGTATCATTTAAATCTTCATCTACCTTTGTACATAAATTGGTTAACTGAACCGAAAGTTCAGCTATTTTTTTCCGATAATGTGCTGATTTACTCCGTGTGTTTTTCTGAGCCAAGATTTGCAGTGTCGATCTGTGTTGTAATCGTATCTACTGTGTCTTTTAAGTTTTCCTGATTTTTACAAGTTGCGCAAACATATCGGAAGATGCAACAGAGTCAGTTTTAGCCTGCAAGGGGTCGTTCTTTTATTGCTGCTTCATGGTTCTGTAATGTGTCTTCACATCGCGAAAAAATAGACTGAAATGCTCACAAATTTATGCTTTTACGTTTTCAGAATTGTTCTGATATTTCGATTTCATATGGTGTACCTCAGCGGTTAAATCTTCACGTGTTTGTTCAATTTCGTCAGTTTTGTCTAACTTTTGAAGTGGTTTCTCATTTTGTTCGATTGTGTCTAACATTTGAAGCTTTTGGTCTCTTTGATCAAATTTTTGAGTTAATTGGAATAACAATGCATTAGTGACTGAAACATATTCCTGTGTGTTTTTCGTCTGTGCGTTTGCTCAGGCAATATTCGTATTTTGAAAAGCAGAGTGTGTGTCTTGAGTTAATTGAGAAAAGTGTATTGATGCAAAACCTGAAACTTACATATCGGCAAAACTTTGTTCTGTTACTTCACACTCCTGAATCGAACTGTTACCGACCGATCGATCGTCAATAGTTCCTTGCTCACTGATTGTTTCAATCTCTACCCCGTTATACAATGTCTAGTCCATGTCCCTATGCACTATTACCAAATTATTGTCTCGAACACCTGTCAATTCGTTACTGGGTGGTGCTAAAAAGCTACTCCCGTCGTCACTGTCATTTCTCAATTTGCTTTGCAACCTAGTGTTACGCTTTTCACACGTCATGATTATCACACTCTTTTACACAACGCCACTCAAAACGCAATTTGAAAAGCAAGATAACAATAAACACTAGAATAGCACTAAAATAATAAATATCTAATTAGTTGCAAAAGCGACTGCGAGATATTTAGTACATTAAAAAAAAGGATCGTATTGCATTGTTGGCTGAGAGTTCGGGGGAGTTCGGCCGCTTTATTGCAAGTCCCCTTTTTTGACACCACATCGGCGACTTGCGAATCAGAGATGATGAAGGACACACAACACCCAGTCCCCTACTGGGAATCGAACCCGGGCCCCCTGCGTGAGAGGCGGTAAGGCTACCGCTACGCTACGGAGGCGGACAAACCCACATGCATGCCACAACTACTTTGCTCATGACACTACAGTCCAAAAATATAAACTACAACTACAAAGAAAATTCCACACATACAGTTACGCGCTAGCAGTAAACAATAACTAATTTCTAATCACGTACTAATTATCCAGACACAAGAAAATCAAGAGATTACAGTCAAGTATCGTCGGCTAAGTGTCGACAGGTGAAACTGACTCTTTATTTATATTTTCATTATACAATGACCTACAGAATTTTCCCTGACAAAGAATACGCAGACTTAACCTATCCATTTATTACCCACAATATACAAGCCCAACTCAATCTGACTTGTATATTGCCAACATGACTTCCAATAATTAACACAAAAGAATGGCCCTGAATTGTAGGAAATACTAGCAATAATACAAATCCAAACATATATGAAATTAAAGAAATACGAAACTACCTCCAACGCTGTTAATTGCCTAAACTCATTTTAATCATGAATCCCGATAATGGAAACCCAATTCTATTTCATAAGTTACTTACCTCACTATTCTCAGATGAAGAAGTTAGCACAGGAAAGGAATTCGTGGCGGGCCGCATCAAAACAGCCAGTAGACTGATGACCAAAAAAAAAACTTACCTCACAGAAAATCTTCAATTACAGCAAGTAGCGACAACGGCCAGCTAAATACAAAGATTCTAACTACTATGATGATGATGAGGTCCCGTACTCCGAGGAGCGTAGGGAACGATGCGGGAGACCCGCACCGCCGACTACGCAAGGTCCTAGCGGAGGTGGTTTGCCATTGCCTTCCCCAGACCGTAATGAGGATGAATGGTGATGATGAAGACGACACAACAACACCCAGTCTTCTCGAAAAAGGGAGAATCGCTGACTCTGCAAGGAATCGAACCCGGGACCCCGTGCGCGGGATGCGAGAACGCTACCGCCAGACCACGAGCTGCGGACCTAACTACTATAGACTCTACCTACTAGGAGGTTTGGGGTTAGCAAAAAGAAAGATTTTTTTAAAGAGCAAACAATGTATTTAGAAAATTTTACCTTGTTCATGTGACATCCAGTTTCTAAAATTATATAGTTGTCAATAATTCCATTACTCAAACATTATCAACAACATTCATCATCATACATTTCCTTTGGATATTTTCTTATATTCCCTCGCTAACAGCTAGTCTGTACAACCACAGCCATCTCTTGCCGAGGGCGCAGAGTGCTTCAGAGATACTAACACAGTCTATAGCGCTGCCAATATACAAACAGGCTACTTACAAAGATCTTAAATACATGTGATTCATCCACGAAAGAAGTGGTTTACAAAACACTTGTATTGGTCATCATTGTGCGACTTTAACCGAAATAGAACATTAGAGGAGATAGAGAATATCTAGCCAGGAGCTGGCTTCGTGTTGTAAGTCGAGAGCTTAAAGTACTACAAGATGAGCGTTGAACGTGGTGTGTCTAAAAAGTTCGGCTAATGGTGTCATATCTGAACGGAAACTTGGCACATGTATGCGAGCTTGTGCATGGGTCTTCATAGACTTGAGGAGAATCCATACACGGCATGCAATCCTTGTGACTGGCTGTATAACAGACTGCGACCAGTTGAACGCAGTCAGTGTGAGAGGAAGTGTCACAGCGCACTGGAGCAACGTGTAAACATCAAGTTCTGCCAAAAATTGGGGAAGGCTGCAATGGAGACACATGGAATGTTGGTGCAGTTGTACGGGAGCGAAGCCGTCAGCAGAAAATGTGTTTTGAATGGTTTACACGCTCCCGTGAAGGGAAGGAAGTAACTGGGGATGAGCCACGTTCAGGTCGGCCATCGACAAGCAGAACCCCTGAAAAGATTCAGAAAGTGGCACAAATGCTGGCACAAGATTGGCGAGGACTCTCAGATTGTTGCAAAGGAATCGGGCATTAGCAAGGACACGCTGCACACTGTCGTCAGCGATGATTTGGGTAAGCGGAAGATCTGCTCCCTATTTAAACCGCACAAGCTCACAGACGAACAAAAAGCAAACCGGATGTAAATTTCTGGTGATTTCATTTCCCGGAACCATTGCTTCTGAACACCATAGTCATGGGAGATGAGACCTAGTGCTACCACTCGATACGAAGTCAAAACGACAATCGACGTCATGGTGTTCACCGTCTTCCCCGCGACCAAGAAAAAGCCTTCTGCAAAAATCCAAGGTAAAAACACTGTTGATCCACTTCTTCGACAACAACGTCATCATTCGCAAGAAATTTGTTCCTGCAGGTCAAACCATTAATGCTGCATTTTACCAGTCCGTTTTGAACCGATTGCTACTGCATATGCGGCGGGTTCGGCCAGAGTTGCACAGGACTGGAACATGGATGCTGCGCCATGTGCCGCTGCACACTTCCCGATCCGTGTGCACCAGTTCCTGGCGCAAAAGATGGTAACTGTTCTTGAACACCGTCCTTATTCCTCTGATGTGGCTCCTGCGGACTTTTGTTGTTTCCCCGTTTTGAAGGCGGCTGTGAAAAGGGAACGTTGCGCGAACGTGAATGCCATCAAAGTTCGTGTGACAGCCGTTCTGCGGTCGATTCCACAGGAAGTCTTTGCTGATAGTTTCGAGAAGCTGTACGAACGTTGTCAAAAGTGTGTTGCAGCGAGTGGCTACTACTTTGAACGACAATAAAGAACGTTTGTTTGTATCTTTTGTTTTGTTTCTTGTCTGATAGCATTCACCGAACTTTTTAGACACACCGCGTACGTCATGGTGAGGTTTAGTGTTAGAATTCTAACAGCTGTATTCCAAGCAGCATCGGGCAGCGTATTACTTTCTCTCATATACGTCTCGTAATGATCAAGATGAGAAGACCGGAGCATTTAGAACTCAAAGGGAGACTTAACTACAGTTATTTTTCCCAAGCATCATTCTCGAATCGATCATGAAAAGTGGCGGGTGGATGGAGAAGGGGTGATAGGTGGGGGGTGGGGTGTTTGTAGTGGTGCTAGAAGTGCCCTCCGCGTCACACTGCCAAGGAGTGGACGTAGATGCAGATCTAAATGTCACGTAGTTCTGACATTAGTGTAGTCAAAGCTGAAGTGAGACTAAAGGAAAAAGATGAAGTGTTTTCAGTACGCAGGTTTATTCATTTGCCCCGTATCGCTGGTTTTATAAAATCCGCTACTCCTTTAAATACCACACACACTATTTTCTCATTCTCCTGCTTGTTACGTCAGAACTATAAGTACTGTAGTGACAATGAACAGGACCTTCTTGTGGGAAATGTAATGCAGTTGAATTTTGTTCTGAAACATGTTTTCGCTTGAGGCTGTAGATTTCGAATTATTCAAGAAAAACGTAGAAAACTGACTTTCTAACGCTAGTTTCTTGATTAACTCGAAAACCGTGGCCTCCAGCGAAAACATACAACAGTACAATATTTAACTACATTATATTTGCTACAAAAAAGTCCTGCTCACTTTTTCCGTAGGACTAATAGTTTCCGCGTGACGAAGAGGAGGATATGAAAATCTCGGTCGTCGTTTATGAAAGCGTTAGAGGTAGCATTAAACCAATAGATGGGGGCAGCTGAATCACACTGTGTATTCTGCAGTCATTCTTGTAGGAGGCTATCTCGTCTGCCGTCCTGGTCATTCCACGTGAAAGAATGAGAGCGCACATAAAAAGGCACAGCGGTCGCCGACAGCTGTGGGGGCGAGAAGTGACACTCGTGTAGCCAGTGCTCCCACATTGCACCAACACCCGAGATGGAGCTCTGCTCTCCGTCTCTGACATGCAGAAGCAGTGCTTCTCACGCCGTGCTGACGTTAAATTCGTCTGCCGCGGGGTTTACGACTAGTCCGTGTTCCCGCTGCTCATGTCTTCCACACACGCACCACTGCAGTAGCTTGCCGCCAACAGTTCTGAGATTTACAACGTCAGACGGAAGTATACAACTAACTTTCGCTGTTACTTTGCAGTCCTTTGTGCAGCGCAACGGCTCAGCCTATTGAGCACTTGTACATTTTGCGTTTCTTCTTATATTGTTTTAGTGTGCATTTTCCCTGTTATATCGGTTGCTGGATTTCTTCATAGTGCGGCCATTTTCTCAATCACTAACGCTTATAAATATGTGCTTCATTTTAGTGTGGTTCTACATTATTCACCAGTGAACTACACTGCGCAATAGAATTAACAGATCACTTTTTTCAAACAGATTAAGTTTGAACAGATTAAGTTTGAAATTTGGTTCAGAGGTGCCTACTACCTTCCGCTGTAATCTCTGTATGTCCATCTCTTTAGAGACGGTTGCGGGACTCGGCTGTTCGATACAGAATGTCAAATTAAACACCTTACAGCTCTCTAGTTTTCAACATTATTTTATTTGGTAACCAGTTTCAGCGTCTTAATACGCCATTTTCAGCCCCTGACCGACTTGTAGGAAGATTCTACCTCGCTTCTGATCAAAACAGGGGCCAGAATTACTGGTATTAGTTGATCGCTATAGCAAAAATCTACGAGTACCAGTATTACATACTGTTTCGATCACACCCGAGGTAGAATCTTCGCACACGTCGGAGCCTAAAGATGGCGTATTAAAACGCTGAAACTGGTTGCCAAATAAAATAAGCTTGGAAACTAGGTGGCTGAAAGGTGTTTAATTTAGCTTCCTCTGTAATAATACAAAAGCATGGCGCTCTATGACGTCACCCTCAGGCTCGACGACGCTTCAAACGGCAGGGTGTCGACAGTCGCGAAAAAATGCCAAAGCTCCGTAGTTAATATGACGTGTTAAGTGGCTTAATGATGTCAGCTTGGCACACACAATTTCACAATAATTCTGCCCGATGCCACTGCGTACCTGTTACACTATAAGAAGGTCATCACAGCCCCTCTTACTCACATTTCACTCCCCCTGACACCTGTGCGGTGTAGGTCAGAACCGCGGAGCCCCGAGCTAAGATGCCATGGTTTCCTTATGAGTGGTCGAAGAAAACATTTCAGACAAACCACCGCTCAGAATCTAAACGAAAAATCCTCATGGGGTGACATAAAAGCGCGCGATGAAACTATTCCCTTGCTTTGGACGTTCATTGCCACATATTTCGAGGTTGAATACAACAGTTCCCATTGCAATGAGCAAATGAACGATTATCTTCACAGCCTTTGCGCTTTTGACACTTCATGTCCGATTCAACCCTTCTCA
Source organism: Schistocerca piceifrons (assembly GCF_021461385.2). NCBI lineage: Eukaryota > Metazoa > Arthropoda > Insecta > Orthoptera > Acrididae > Schistocerca > Schistocerca piceifrons. Next base: position 598,533,913 of record NC_060141.1, on the reverse strand, counting down.
ATAGACGTCATGGTGCTGCAATCTCACTGTACGTGGTCTCGCATCCGCTCACATTTATTAATTTAGGAATGTGCTTTTACATACAGAAATACATGCCGAACACTCCTAGGCGCCTGCAGGCAGGTAACTCATCTCGGAGGTATGTTACATGGGTGCCTACTTGCAGGAGCCTCAGGCTACTTTGTCACTTTTCTCCATAAACGTACATTTCTAAAGATCTCAGTAAATGTGGGTGAATGATACCGAGGGTTCTGACGATCTGGGAGGGTCTTAGAACTGTCCTTGCCATTTTATTCACGCAAGTGTCAATGTCAAACCCCTATGTATGTACTCCTTGGAAGATGGAAAACAGGAGTTCTGAAAGCGCAGGAGGACCCTTTGCTGCATCAGATCATGTTCAGATTTTGTCCAATGGTTTTAAACGATCCCTAGAGATACCAGTCTGTACAAGAGAGAAAACAATGGTTTTCGCACTGCACTCCATAGGTTCAATGGGGTTACAGCCCTACAGTGTGCAAAGAGAGAGGTTGAAACGTGCGAAGGTGTCAGCAGTGCCAAAGGTTTCCAAGAACGCCTTGTTTTTGATCATCACAGAGCGAACTGTCGTTTACGACCGAGAAATATGGGGGAAACTATGTCCCAAGGAAACGGGGCGGTTTCATGGACGTCCTATATGCCACTCTCCAGGGCCATTCCGAGTCGATTCTGAGCGGCGCTGTGGGGTGTCCGAAATGTTTTCCTTGGCCACCTGATGAAGAAAACCTGGTGATTCCACTGCTGGATGTCACGATTGTGGTCTCCATCGAAGAGGCGTCAAAAGAAGGGGTCTGTGGCAACCTTACCTTTGAGTGACACGTCCACGGTGGCGTTTGGGAGAGTGGTGGTGAAATTTGGCGCCAGAGTGACTTCATTAACCCATTTTACATGTCATATGAAATTCTAAGCTTTGGCCTTTTTTCGCATGTGTCGACACCTTGCTGTATGAAGCATCTTCGAGGCCGAGGGTGACGTCTCACACTTTTGCACAGAGGAAAGCTGTAGGCATCTTTGAGCCAAACTTCAAATTTACCCTTCGGAATGAGAGACAATTGTGGGCTTTGGAAAATGTGATCCTTTACTTCTATTCCACAGTGTAGTTATGGCTGTAACTGCCTGTCACTGACAGATGCGACCACGTAGATTCTGGAAACTGTGTGATGACCGAAACGTAGAAGAAAGCGACGTTATGACTGTAAATGCTGTGAGATCAAATCAACACTAATGATCAGGGCCAGATTCATGGGTAAAAATCAAAGTCTAGGTGAGAGACTGAGGTAACAGTTATATTCTCTAATCAGAATTCTACGGTTTCTGTACTAACTTTTCTTTCTTGCTACTGGCCGACTACCAACACCATGCCCTGTGTTGGCCACAAATACTAAAGCCGCGGCAGCCGAAAGTGAAATTAATTCCTACACATATACTGTCTCCGTCACTCTCTTTCTTCACATCACTACAGTGACGAAAAATTAGAGTTCTAATGTATTTTCAGATATTGAGTCACGTACTTTAAGCGTTTAACACTGACGTCTTGCATCTCGACCATCCCCTGATGAGCAAGAACCTTATGACCAACTACTTAACAGCGAGTTGGTCCTCCTTTGGAACGCAAAACTGCAATGATCCTGCGTGAAATTGATTCTAAGTGTTCTTGCTATGTTTCATGAGGTATGTGGCATCGGATGTACCTGAGACCGCATACACTCATAGAATACTAGAGCGACCCTACTTGGATACTGCTCGAGTATTTGGAATCTCCACCATGTCGAGTTAAAGGAAGACATCAAAGAAATTCAGAAGCTTGCTGCTAGATTTCTTAGCCCTCCATCTGCGATTTAAATAGGAAAGGAAATTACTAGCAGCTGTACATAATACCTTCTGACCCTACTATGTACGATGGCTTGACGAGTATGTATGTGGCTGTAGGTGTAGATATCTGTGCACAGGTCACGCAAATCCCTTAAATTACGGGCCAGTCGTTTGTGGGCGAGGAGCTGGTGACCGATTGCCTCCTAGATGTGTTCCAGAAGACGAATTTAATGGACAGGACATCAACGTGAGTTCACTATCAAGGTGCCCAAACCACTGTAGAATTTTACTGCCCTTGTGACACGGACAGTAATCTTGCTGGAGGGTGCCACTACTGTCGGCGAAAACATAACGCATGAGGGGATGGAAGTGGTCTGCAATTATGTCCACATAGTAGACATCTGTCTTCCAGTACTAACAGTGGTCGCGTGGAAGCCCAGGTAAATATCCTCCATAACTGCCCCCGTCTGCCTATATCTGTGAAGTCGTACATATTTCAAGCTGGCGTTCGCCTAGATAACGACGTATACTGACACGAACATCGATCTGATGTAGCACAGGATATCAATGGTCTTTCCCATTGCAGTCGTAACTGACGGCGTTTTTTGGTCAATTAGAAGCCTATAGGGATCGTCTGTTTCTGAGCTCCGTGTTCAACAACCTGCGCTGAACGGTGCGTTCCGAAATACTTGCGCCGTACCGAGTGAGGTGGCGCAGTGGTTAGCACACACAACGGTCCAAACCCCCCGTTCCGGCAATCTTCATTTAGGTTTTCCGTGATTTCCCTAAATCGCGTCAGGCAAATGGGGTAGTGCCTTTCAAAGGGCAGGGCCGATTTCCTTCCACATGCTTTCCTGATCCGATAGGAATAATGACCTCGCTGTTTTGTCCCCTCCCTCCAAATCACTCAACCAACCAACTTGTACCGGCATCAACATTACACTCCATCAACAGATCTGCCTGTTCTGCTTTTTCAGAGCGGCCATCTCCCAACGTCCACCTCCTGTGACGAAGCGCGGGCCACGAACCATTTGTCACACACTCAAGGTTTCACTGTCCCTCGACCACTTTCCAGAGATGCTCACTGTACTAGGAAGCGAAGAGCCAGCCAGATGCTTTATCCCACGCACCCGACCACCGCATTCAGCCCTTCGTCATACTCGCTTAAGTCTGTGGATTTTCTCAAACGGTACCCGTATTGTCTCTAGATTGCTTCCTCTTGCGTCCTTGTCCCGCGTGCATATACTATTTCATAAGTTCTACGGAATAACTGATACTAGCTAACGAAGAAATGCCAATTGCTATGGAACAAATGACAGTTGCCACGGGACGCCCGACCAGTGATAGTAAAAAAAAAATGTAGAGGGCGGAACGTGTTAACGGCAGCGAAGTCTGTGCACGAACGCTCTGTATGCATTTGACAGTTCATGGAATGTTTTTGCGGAACCGATTAGTGCGACATTCCGTATAACACGACAACATGTGTGAAAGATACCACTTGTGTGTTTACGTTCATGGACGGGCAGGTGGACGGCACGATGGGTGTGTCCAAAATTGTCATCTCGCGATTAAGACAGTGTGCTAAAGCTGGAAGTGCTATGTGAAAGCATGTCGGCGGTCGTAGATGGACCACCACACCGTAAGAGGATCGATACGTAGCCCTAGTGGCGAAAAAAGAACACATATCTCCCCTCTAAGCAGATAGCTGCAAACCTTGATGCCGGTATTGGTGCAAGTGCCTCTGCCACAACCAGTTCGCGACAGTTAAATCAGACTAGTTTGCATACTGGGAAGCACGGTAAGTTGGGTTGGGTTGTTTTGGGAAAGAGACCAATCTGCGAGGTCATCGGTCTCATCGGATTAGGGAAGGACGGGGAAGGAAATCGGCCGTGCCCTTTCAAAGGAATCATCCCAGCATTTGCCTGGAGCGATGTAGGGAAACCACAGAAGAACTAAATCAGGTCGGTCGGACGCAGGATCTAACAGTCGTCCTCCCGAACGCGAGTCCAGTGTGCTAACCACTGCACCACCTCTCTCCACGTTAAGTACATTCACCTTCAGCCAATCCATCTTCGAGAAAGACTTCGTTGGTGTGGGGAGCTTGTTTGTTGGGGTCAGCAACTATGGTCCTGAGTAGTCTTCTCCAAGGAATCCCGCTTCACTTTGGCAAGTGATTCTGGCCACCAGTTAGCGTAGACAGAAAGAGGGAGAGAGAGAGAGAGAGAGAGAGAGAGAGAGAGAGAGAGAAACACATAACACACCAGATAATCTTCATAAAAGCCATCGACACGGCGTAGTCGTTATGGTATGTGTAGGCATTATGGACAATGGCCGAACACCGCTGCATATCTTCGCACGAAGTACTCTTACAGTTCAGCGGTATCACAGGGAAATTACTCTGGATCATGTCCATCTGTTGTGGGTGTGGCAGGTCCCGACTTTCTGTTCACGGAGGACAGTGCCTGCCCACGCAAGACTGCTGAGATGTCAGACACACTGGGAAGTGAAGATATTGAATGTATAGAATGGTTTCCGTACTTCCGCACCTACACCCTATAGACCGTGACTGGGATCTCTTGGCAGACGTGTTTCTCAACGAACATCCTCTACCAGAACCGTGCAAGTACGGCAAACCTCCTTTAGATAGGATTGGAACCATAACCCCCAAGGACCCCTCATCAGTATGGCAACCTGAAAGAATAACGAATGCAAAATGTGCATTAGTGCCCGAGGAGGGTATATTTCATAGCGAGAGTCCGACATCGACCTTTATGTTGGGAATATTATCTGTGTCAAACATGAAAGTTATTTATGTCTATTATCCTATTTTCCCATGTGATGAAACATTTACCACCCCATCTCTATTAGGGTATACACGGTGTTTCACGTCGCCCATTATTTCCTGTGGTTATTCTTGAGCAACAACGTCTCTGGTCATTAGAAACTGTCAAGCAGTGTACTTTCCTCATCGCGTCACTTGCGCACGCCACCAGACGGCATTTAAACTTATGGTGGGCTCAGCAGCGTGCGCTCACGAATAGATACTGTGTTTCAAGTAATCCGCTGATGAACAAAGAAATAAGTGACATAGTCTCATGTGAGAGTAATCCTCAGTTCATCAGTTAACAAGACTACTAGTTGTTTGTGTTTTCTTAATATCTGATGTTACACATGGTTCCTAGTCTCTTATCAATTTCGTAGAGTGGTAGGGAATTCATATATCTGCTGATACGTGTTTACACTACAGTGGCTCGAGGGTGTAACTACTAGAGGCTCGCTGTTACCACGCAGAGCGGTAGCAAGTGAGGGCCTCCCCAGTGGCTGCCGCTTAGCTGTTATCTGAAGGGCGGAAACGCTGACAAAGATATATGGACCACCGGTTGGGAAGCACTTGCCGCTGGCTGGCAAGGGCAGGCGGAAGTCTGAACTCTGGCCGCGCCGCAACGCCGCAGTTCAGCCTCGCACTGTCTCCGCCGCCACATACAGTGTTTGGGAAGGGTACCCCCGGGTCCTTGGTTTCACTTTCACCAACGAATCAACACCGCTACAATAGAACACTCTGGATGAAAAGGAAATCGATGGTAGGGCTTCCAGCCACTGACTACAGTTCCAGTAGCTTTTACTGCTTGATGCTGTAGTTGCATATCCTGCTATAGAACTCTGCTGGAAGTGGAAAGTGTGGTAACGTGAAGCACCAGTTCAAATGTATAAACCCTTATTGAATATGTTCACCACGAAATGATTGTTAAATGATTCAGCTTTAATTCCATTCAAAACTCATCATCATCGACATCTAACTGAGATGCGATGCCCATGGGCACAGTTGAGTCGTTGCAGTTGTTATGGCGTGGAAACAAACTGCCCCAGTACGTAATATAATGGAATTTCTTGTCATGGCTCAAATACATATGGCAGCAGTTTGTGAACACTGATGCCTTCTCATCATATCCCAGAGATGAAACTTTCTGGCAGAATAAAAGCCTGTGCCGGACTGAGACTCGAATTCGCGACCTTTTCGCTCTACCGCGAAAGGCAATGATCCCAATCTCGAGTCTTGGTTCAGGACACAGTTTTGATCTGCTAGGAATTTAGATATCAGCGGTCACTCCACTGCAGAGTGAAAATTTTACTCTACATCCCAGATATGCTCTACGGGTGACATATCAGAAAACTGACCAGTCAAGGATTCAGTTGTTCACCAGGAAGTTTGTAGTGTGAACTGCAGTGCTGGGTTTTGCTTCATCCTGCTGATCTACGCCATTCGGTACCCTGGTCAAGAAGGGTGTGATAACATGGTTTACCATTCCTACCACACACTGGCGAGCATTCAATCTCAATTAACCCAACCATTCCATTTGTCAGTAGCATTATAGTTTTCGTGGATTTCAGTCACAAAAAAATCACTTTAGAGCGTGCTCTGAAAATTTATTCATCTCTTTGAAGCTATTGCAGCCTTAATTTTGCAATTTTAACAGCCTATCATTTCACGCTCTTCTCTCCGTTACCAAATAAACTACTCACCGTTGCCTCAGGATGAACTGTAATGAAGTCAAAATGATTGAATACGATGCATGAAAATTACCATATGTCACGGGATGATGCGATTCTCAAAATAGTCTGTCGTGTGACTATCGACTACGTGTACTCTTGTCTTCCAATAAATGTTAGAGTAGTTTGGTGTGTACAAAACATACAGTCCAGAACTTGCGTATTTGAGTCAGGCGTAGATCTAAACATTGGCAAATGCATTTAGTATCTCAGGTAAGATCAAATTAGAAATTTCCAGAAAAGGTGCATTGTTAGAGAAATATATTACGTGCAACCAAAATTTCATGGAAATGTTAGGTAAATTTAGATTATGGGACCTTCAGGTTTCCGAGAGTCAGTCAGCTCTTCAACTTGTACTTGCAATCAATCTATTTCCCATGATACTCAGTACATAACTTGAATTATATCACGTGTTTGAAATTTCTTTGTAAAAGGTTGACGAAAGTGTCCCGCCAAAGGAATAGACAAAGAAAGAAATTCTTTAAAGCAGCTTATAGTAACGTTCTGTTTCTTTGGACGTTACGTTTGAGCACCTACACAGATTCAAAAAGAATACCACAACTTTAGGAATTTAAAACTCTGCAACGACAAAAGGCAGAGCTAAGCACTATCTGTCGGCGAATTAAGGGAGCTATAAAGTTTCATTTAGTTGTACATTTGTTCGCTTGAGGCGCTGTTGACTAGGCGTCAGCGTCAGTTGATGCTAAGATGGCGACCGCTCAACAGAAAGCTTTTTGTGTTATTGAGTACGGCAGAAGTGAATCGACGACAGTTGTTCAGCGTGCACTTCGAACGAAGTATGGTGTTAAACCTCCTGATAGGTGGTGTATTAAACGTTGGTATAAACAGTTTACAGAGGATGGGTGTTTGTGCAAAGGGAAAAGTTCTGGACGGCCGAGAACGAGTGATGAAAATGTAGCACGCATCCAGCAAGCATTTGTTCGCAGCCCAGGAAAATCGACTCGCAGAGCTAGCAGAGAGCTGCAAATTCCACAATCAACTGTATGGAGAGTCCTACGAAAAAGGTTAGTTATGAAACCTTATCGTCTGATATTGGTTCAAGCACTGTCTGCAGCTGATAAGATTAAAAGACTCGATTTCTGTGATTTTATCCTTGCTCAAATTGAAACAGAAGAATCTTTCGTTTCAAAGATTGTGTTTAGTGATGAAGCAACTTTCCACACTAACGGGAAAGTCAACCGTCACAATGTCTGTATATGGGGCACTGAGAATCCGCGGGAAACAACTCAGTATGAACGTGACTCGCCTAAGGTGAACGTTTTCTGTGCCATTTCAGCCAATAAAGTTTTTGGTCCCTTTTTCTTCGAAGGTGCTACTGTAACTGGACTAGAGTATCTGGAGATGTTAGAGAATTGGCTGTTCTCTCAGCTCGAACAAGAAGCACAACAATTCATATTTCAGCAGGATGGAGCGCCACCACATTGGCACTTATCTGTCCGTAACTACCTGAACGTCAACTACCCGAGGCGATGGATCGGCCGCCAGGCAGCCCGTGACAGAGCACTTCATCACTGGCCTCCAAGAAGCCCTGATCTTAACCCCTGCGATTTTTTCTTATGGGGGTATGTTAAGGATATGGTGTTTCGGCCACCTCTCTCAGCCACCATTGATGATTTGAAACGAGAAATAACAGCAGCTATCCAAACTGTTACGCCTGATATGCTACAGAGAGTGTGGAACGAGTTGGAGTATCGGGTTGATATTGCTCGAGTGTCTGGAGGGGGCCATATTGAACATCTCTGAACTTGTTTTTGAGTGAAAAAAACCTTTTTAAATATTCTTTGTAATGATGTATAACAGAAGGTTATATTATGTTTCTTTCATTAAATACACATTTTTAAAGTTGTGGTATTCTTTTTGAATCACCCTGCATAATACTGAGAAAAACGACCTGTACGACCATTTCACGAGTGTACCCTTCATAAAACATCAAATCTCCCACATCGCTGCGTAGCAAAATGATCCTGCAAGAAAGGGACCAACGACAACTGAAGAGAATAGTTCGACGTAACAGAAGGACAACCCATCCGAAAATTGAATCAGATTTCAATACTGGGCCATCAAAAAGGGTCTGCGTGCTATCCATTCAACGACACATCATCGATATGGACTTTCGGAGCCGAAGGCCCACTCGTGTATCCTTGATGACAGCACGACCAAACTTTACGCCTCTCCTGGGCCCGTCAACACCGGCATTGGACTGCTAATGACCGGAGACATGTTGCCCGGTCAGACGAGTCATCCCACACGTCCAGAATTTCTATAGAGTGGTTCCAGGAACACTCCTCCGTTGGCCCCCAGACTCCCCAGACAGGAACATTGAGCATATCTGGAATACAGGCTGTTCAGAAGGCGTCTCCTCCCCCTCGTACTCTTACGGATTTATGGACAGCCCTGAAGGATTGATGATGTAGATTCTCTCCAGCACGACTTCAGACATTTGTCGAGTGATGCCATGTCGTGTTGCGGCACTTCTTCGTACTCTTGGGGCCCTATACGATATTAGGCAGGTGTACCAGTTTCCTTGACTCTTCAGTTTATTAGCTTTAGAACTCAGTGATTTTTGCCTATGGCTTAAGAAATCAAATCTGCTTTTTGTAGACCGAATATTAAATCTTAATAAACGATAAAGGCGACTTTGCGGTTGCTAATGGTCACAAAACCAAAGAAGAGTCATGACACGTTCACAGATTTGTCGACCTGGAAAAGGGGTCGACAATGTGCAAGATATTCAAAATTCTGAGAGAAATAGGGGTACATTATAGAGACAGACGGGTAATATACAATATGTACAAGAGACAAGGGAGAGTAATAAGAGTGGACGATAAAGAACAAAGTGCCCGGATTCAAAAGGGTGTTAGACAGGGATGCAGTCTTTTGCCGCTTCTGTTCAATCTGTACATCGAATAAGCAATGATGGAAACAAGACAAAGGTTCAGGAGTGGAATTAAGATTCAAAGTGAAAGGATACAAATGATAAGGTTCTCTGAAGTAGCACAAATGAGAACAGCGACAAACTTAACATCAGGATTGAACGTTATGAAGTAGAGAAGTTAAGGAACTCTGCTTCCTTGGCAGCACAATCACCAATGACGGACAGAGCAAGGAGGACATCAGAAGCAGACAAACGCTGGAAAAAAGGGCATTCCTGACCAAGAGAAGTCTACTAATATCAAATATAGGCCTTAATTTGAGGAAGAATTATTTGAGTACGTACATTTGGAGCAGTGAAACATGGACTGTGGGAAAACCGGAACAGAAGATAGTCGAAGCATTTGAGATGTGGTGCACGAAACGAATGTTGAAGTGGACTGACATGGTAAGTAATGAAGAGGTACTGCGCACAAACGGATTGTTAAAGAATATGAGGAAAAAAGCTGACAAGGAGAAAGGACAGGATGATAGGACATCTCTTAAGACAACGGAGAACGACTTCCACGGTGCTAGAGGGAGCTGTAGATGGCAAAAACTGTAGGTGAAGACAGAGGTAGGAATACATCCAGCTAATAATTGAGGAAGTAGGTTGCAAGTGCCACTCTGTGATGAAAAGGTTGGTACAGGAGAGGAAATCGTGGCGGGTCGCATCAAACCAGTCAGAAGACTGATGACTCAGAAAAAAAGTGTATTTCACATTCTTCTTGATGTATGACTGGGACACTTAAATTACTAACCGTCAACCGAGGAAGATTCACACATTTTGTTATGGGAAAAACAGAGTCTAAAGGATTCTGTATAAATATACGAAATCATATGATTCAAAAGTTTTCAATGACATTAGCCGCGTTCAGGCACTAAAATAAATCAATGGCAACAGACAAAAATCTGTGCCAGACCGGGACTCTTCCGCTTTATGCGAGCAGTTTCCTTAACCACCTCGGGCATCCGAGCACGCTTTCAAGACGACCCAAATTCCCAGCCTGTTGCATTTTATTAACGTAGCGTCATCTGCCCATAAACCCTTTACTCGGCATTTCGGGTTTCCGCAAGAGATCGGACGTGGTTTGCATCCCCAGCGAAAGAATGGATTTTGGACGTAGTACCGTATCGATATATACACACAGGGTGACTCTTATTAACGTTCAAAAATCCCTCAAGCGACGTAGAACACTCTGAAAAGTACTTTAATATAAGACATATGGGGTCGGAAATGTCTGGTTGTACTCCAAAAATGGACGAGAAATGTTGGATAAGAGAGGTAACCAGATGACGTACCTCACCGCAAGTGTAGAGGTTGGGGTTGAGCGTGACGGGATGATATCGATGCAATACTTGCATTCGAGCAACCGGTGCAAATTTTGAACACCTCTTGTACATCTGAACTTTCGGAAACGTAAAGTTATACAATTACTGTCCTCACTGTAACCAAGTTAAAGCTGTTCTTATTTTGTGTTTCTTTTCTTTCGTCCCTTCGCTATTTGTTTACATACACTATTTAGTAAAGAAAACGTAGATCATTTACTGCTAACAATACTCATTTACTAGTGTCGCAATACGATGGGACTTGTTGTACTGTACTTTGCAATAAACCTATGGAGAAAGCGAGACCGGTAAATAACATAATAAATGTTAGCTCAATGTAACCACATAATTGTCTAATGCAGTGAATAAAATACTGCCTGCCAGGCACAAGACTCGAACCCTGAGCCCCACGTTCTAAAGTCGCGCTCGTATGCCCAGAGCCACGCCGGCATGAATACGGGACTTTGGTCAGGAAACTCAGGTGCGACAGACCAATAGGCTCAAACACAGAACGTGCCTCGAGGTACGTCATCTGCTGACATAACATGTTCAGTTCTGTATCATCCAGTTTTGGGATATTTCCCTACATTTGCGACTCTATGTGTCTTACATTAAATTCCTTGTCACAGCCTCATCTACGTCGCTTCGGAGGTTTTTAAAAGGTAATAAGAATAATCCTGTATATGGGGTGTCTGTTATTTCGTACATGTCCGAAGGAGAGGACACCAGAAATCATATGAGCCTATCACACAAGGATTGTGTGAGTTGTATCTGAATTCTGAATAATTAGAAAGACTGAATGTTATTCCTTATTGTTAAAATCTAGAACTTTTTTCGTATTCATCATATACGATCTACAAAATTGTTGTCCTTTCAGAAACACCACATACGAAGGAGAGGTCTGTCGTATCGGTACCATACCCGCCGTATATTAACAAAAGTAATATTATATAGGGCATGAAGCGGAATTTGTGACTGGATTGAGGATTACTTGGTAGACAAAGTGTAACACGTTACCTTGAATGGAGAGTGATCAAGACAATTAGACAGAACTCAAGAGGAGCAACAGGGAACGGCGTTGGGATGCTACATTCCCTTGTTTCACATTGATTACTGAGAGACAGTATTAACAGCAACGTCAGACTTTTCACATACGATGCAGTTATCTATACTGAAGTACTGTCTAAGGCTGCAGAAGTGTCCAATCAGATCTTGGTAAGATTTCCTAGTGGTGCAAAGATTGGCAAGTTGCTATAAACGTAAAGAAATGTATAATAAAGCACTTCAAGTAAAATACGAGAAAAACGTAGAAATCATATGACTACAGTGTCAATAATTCGCCGTTACATACAGCCAACTCGTGCAAATACCTCGGAGAAACAATTTGCAGGTATGTGAAATGATCACATGAGATCAGTTGTATGGCAGGCAGATAGCAGACTTCGGTTCACTGGCAACATACTGAAAAAATACAGGCTACAACTCACTGCTTACATATCACTTGTGTGTTCCATCTTAGAGTATTGCTGGAGTGTCTAGGTTGCACATCAAACTGGCCTTAGAGGAGATATGAAACGAACATGATACTGGATGGCAAGAGTGGCCACAAGCTTGACTCACGGGTGAATGTGACAGAACTGAATTGGCAGACTCACCCCTTAAAGAATGATGCATGTCTGAAACGTAAATAATGAAACTGTGATAATTTAGTGAACTAGTCCATGTTTCACAGATTCAACCAAGTTTTTAGAGAGTGTCTCTGATACTACCCACGTAGTAGTTGGCTGCAGTGGGGACTTCTGCTTTACTCCTTGGATGACCGCAGACAAGGTCGTCGAGTGTGAATTTTGTCTAGTTTTAAGTTGCGTTTGCTTTATTAAGAGCTAGTTTAGGAAACAGAAAAAATTCACACAAACAAAGCAAGTATGTAGAACCATATTCAACAGGAAAATCTGTGCGAATCATTGAATTTCGGATTTTACGTCACAGTTTGCTTATGTTGCACATGTGCAACATTTTGAGAATACTGACAAGAAGCACTGAAGAAGGTATTTTGTCTTATCACAATTTTTACATAAATGTTCTCATTCAGTAGTCTGCTTTTAATGCTGGGTGTTATTTTTTAGTTAGTTACATTGTAGTTAATTAATATTATTTAACATTGCCTTTTAAGTTATTGATTGATCATTCAATAACAGTACCTTTTTCTTAAGAAAGACGCAGCTACGGACGATACAAGGCAGCTACTAGACTTACCTTCTGGAAGTGGTTTTGAGATCAGTTACTCCAATGGTTGCAGTGATAACGACCTCACAGTTGAAAATGAACATGTTTCTCGTTATATTACGTCATTACTCTATCACCATAACAGCAAACCGTTGACAGTGCTCTCAAGCACTCATATGAGAATGGTGAACTCAAAAGCATGAAAGCAACAAAAAGAAGTAGGCAGTGTACATAGAAAAGAAAGAACCCCCCCTTTCGTTGCGGAACAGAAGAAACATACGAAACTTACATTATTCTGATGAAATAAAACTATTTGTGACTCTTTCGCAATTTGCTTTGATCTTTCAATCAGAAATTCTTGGATCTCTTAAAAGCAAGTGCATTTGAAGAAGAAATCTTCTTTTCAGCCCCTAAAATGAAACAGTTCAGGATTGAGGTGGTGTAATGTATTTGTTACTTAGAAAGATCTGGACAGAGGAAGGGTAGGCCAAGCAATATATTCCAGCTGCAACCAAAAAAAGAAAAAGTGTGAGAGGGATGTTCTCCCAACATGACACAAGACAGAAACTGCTACACCAATTTCCACAAATAGGTGGAAAATTTCTCTTAGTGCTCTTACTGTTACTAGAACATAGATTGAAATTCAGCCAGGATTTACCATAGCAGATTCTGTTAATAATACAGGGTGATTTTGTCCAACGCGTACAAATTCTAGGGACTGACCGATGAGTGGATACGAAACAAAAACCGTCTAATGAACTTACGTTGAAAACGCATAGTCTCCCTGCCAGAGACCATTTGCTCAATCATACATTGTTACAGAGACTGCAGTTTAATTCTCTCTGTACCACGCAGCCACAGCTACAGTACGTTTTGAAAGTGGCTTCCATGTGCTTCAACGCATCCGTGTACGCGCCGTAATATGATATGTCTCACATCCGTACAGGCTGCATCCGTACAGTGTTAAGGGCAGCATGAATACGCTGCCTCAGTATCTCCACATCTGGAATGGACTCCGCATACGGGATACTTTGGAGGTGGCGCCATAACCAGAATTCGCACGGAATGAGATCCGGTGAACGAGAAGGCCATGCAACTGGGCCCCCTTGTCCTATCGATCGACCAGGGAATACACGACTGAGAGGCGTCCAGACGTTAACGGCAAAGTGGGCTGGAGCACCCTCATGTAGAAGCCACATAATCCATCGAATCATCAGTGGCACTTCTAACAGTAGGGGATGCAAAGTCACCCAAAAGAAACGCCAATAGTTCCGGTCTGTTAGGCGATGTGAAAGGAAGACTGGTCCCAAAATACAGTCGACAATTATCCCGGCCCACGCATTCCGAGGCTGATGATTCAGTCACCGTACAACGGGGTCCTTGCGTACTATTAGACGGATGACTGTATGAAAGTTGAAGATACCACTCCATGTGAAGGTGGCCTCATCAGTGAATAAGATGAATGACACAAATCCCGGAATCGTGGTTGTCAGGTAAAGAAATCAGTTACAAAACTACTCCCGATGTGGAAAGTCTGTCGCTAGTAAGCCTGGCACACGCTGTACGTCATAGGGGTAGCAACAATTGTCATGGCGAATGTTGCACACGGTCGTCTGGCTTACTCTATAATGGCGGACCTACTGCCTGGCACCGACACGGCGGTCGCCTTCCACAGTGTTAATCACATTTTCCTCCAAGTCTGGTATCCGAACATTTCAGGCGCGGCCTTCATGACTTCCTGCTTCCTGGAACGACCCTGTCTCAGACAAACGGCGAAACACTGTTGCAAACATTGAATACTGTAGTTGTTATAGGCTGGGGTAGGTCTCCTGGTGCCACCTTCCTGCCCGCCGCCCGTTGCCATGTGCCTTTCTGTAATACGGAATACGGAACCAATGTTCACAACGCTGTCTTACATCCACTACAAAGTGAGTCAACAAGAGAAGTGTATCACTCACAACATTACCAAATACTATGGCAGGAGACGAAGCTGGGGCATGACGTATGAGGAACAGTACCACCCTCTAGGAGGATGCCATGTGTGCTGTAACTGTGGCTACATGCTACAGTGCTTCATAAATAGCAGTCTCTGAAACAAAGTATGATTGAATAAACGGTCTCTAGCATGGAAACCATGCATTTCCGGTCATAAGTTCATTAGACTTTTTCATTGATCAATTCCTAGAGCTTGTATACGGTATGTTCATGAAAATGTCAAAATGATATTATGCATGAGACTCGATTTTAATAAGTACCACCCTCTAGGAGGAAACCATGCATACTATAAATGTGGATGCATGGTACAGCGTGTAGTAGATCGCCGTCTCTGTAACGAAGTATGATTGAATAGCAAAAGTAAACTGAACATTTTACCATATTGTATCACGGGGCTCATTGGATTATCTAGATCTAAATCTACATTCTACCTGCTATTCACAATAAAGTGCCTGTCACAGGGTTCAGTGAACCACCTCCAAGCAGTCTCTCTACCGTTCCACTCTCGAACGGCACGCGGGATAAACGAGCACATAAATTTTTCTGTGAGAGCCCTGATCTCTCTTATTTTATCGTGATGAACATTTCTCCCTATGTAGGTGGGTGCCAACAGAATGTTTTCGCAATCGGAGGAGAAAACTGGTGATTGAAATTTCATAAGAAGATCCCGTCGCAACGAAAAACACCTTTGTTTTAATGATTGCCACTCCAATTCACGTACATGTCTGTGACATTATCTCCCCTATTTCGCGATAATACAAAACGAGCTGCCCTTCTTTCTACTTTTTCGATATCAATCGTCAGTCTAGTAACGGTATATTTGCAGGTGATGTTGCATTTAGGGCAATTGAAGAATTTTTTTTTGAAAGTAGCATCTCAGGAAATGTTTTGTCTATATTTTTACCTCTGTATGAGCCGCTTAAGGACTTCAGAATTAGTTTCATAATTAAAAAAAATGCATTTAAGTGTTGATAGTAGAAAATTATCCCACTAAAGCCTATATGTGGAACTTAAAGTACAGCACCAGGATTAAGTAAATGATCTAGAGATATTCTTCCTTTGGCCTACTGCATATCGTACCTGTACGGGCCAAGAAGACAACATTAGACCAGTGCAGAGAGGCATTTAAGCAGTCATTCAGGCCGTGCTTTATTCGTGATTGGAGCTAAAAGTTAATTTTTTGCGGTAAGTTCCTATGGGACCAAACTGCTGAGGTTATTGGTCCCTGGGCTTACACAGTACTTAATCTAACTTAAACTAACTTACGCTGAGGATAATTCACACATCCACATCCACTAGAAGTGTAACACGTGTTACTGTTTGCAGAGGATGGATGAATATTACGTGGGTATAGAATCCACCCCATAAAACCACAAAGCAGGTTAAATCACTTTTAACACACACGTAGGAGAACGGGCTTTGTAGAAATGGGCGATTCAAAAGTACTGTTCTTGTGCGAATATAGAGACACGAGTTCAGCCTGTTGAGCTATGGAGAATTTTGACCTGGAGATATCTTCGCTCCCACTAACTTAAAAAAAAAATACATCAACGACGGGAGTAATGGATACATTCGTGACATTTTAATTGTAGTCTTCAGTAGCTCTTGGATATTCTCTTCTGGGTATTGTTGTGGAGCCTCCTACTGTGTGAGAGACTACCGCTGTCCTACTTCCCCGTTTCTGGCGTACAGTAAACAGAGACGTGAATCGCGGCTATTGCAGAAGTGGAGTCCGGTCGGTGGGCAGCGAGCGCAGCCGCCGTCGGCAACGGACAGCGCGTCCGCCAGGTGGCGGGGGCGGAAGGAGGAGGGGTTTGGCTTGGGGGTGGGGCGCCATTACCGTGATTAAAACCTGCTGCAGGCGGCAGGGCCCAGGACAGGGGTAGGGGCGGGGATGGTGGGTGCAGGGCCGCCGGAAGCTGGGCTGCCAAGACGCTGCCCCTGTCCCAAAGGTCAAACGGCGCCAGAACTCTCTGCCAGCAGAGTGCCACCTAGTAGCTGCTGCGAGTCTTCCGTTACTGTCATCTTCACTTTCGACTCTGAAAGCCTATCACTACTTTATGTTTTAACCCGTGAACTCATAAGAGGCTATTTGACCAGTATTCAATGCTCTGAGCCGGCCGGAGTGGCCAAGCGGTTCTAGGCACTACAGTCTGGAACCGCGCGACCGCTACGGTGGCAGGTTCGAATTCTGCCTTGGGCATGGATGTGTGTGATGTCCTTAGGTTAGTTAGGTTTAAGTAGTTCTAAGTTCTAGGGGACTGATGACCTCAGATGGTAAATCCCTTAGGGTTCAGAGCCATTTCCATTTCAATGCTCTGAAACATTCCACTTCTTATGAAGTCAGAACCAGAAGTGAACTAACGCAATCAGACTTAGTTTTATATTTCATAGTGACAGTTAAATTTCTCAAAGCGCTAGGCAGTAATTAAAGGGGAGGGGGCTAAACACAAGCAAAACCAGTGGGAAAACTGAAACATCTTTACCCAATAGCGTCTATAAATTATACGTAACATATGCTATTAGTGCAATGCAAATGTTTCTACTGTCTTTGTCTCAAAGCACGTAATACATTCAAAAGATGAGAGTAATATAAGGAAGCCTGCTCCCCTTCAACTACATACCTTAAACTTACAATTCAACTACAGTGATCAGCCAGAACATTATGACCACCTGCCTAATAGCCGGTATGTTCACCTTTAGAACGGATAACAGCGGCGACTAGTCGTGCATGGAAGCAATGAGACCTTGGTAAGTCGTTCATGGAAGTTGGCACCACATCCGCACACGCAAGTCACCTGGTCCCATACATTGCGGCGAGGGGGCGATGAGCTCTGACGCCACATTCAATCACATTCCAGACATATTCGATCGGGTTCAGATTTAGCGAGTTGGGGCGACACCACATCGACTGGAACACGCCACTGTGTTCCTCGAACGACTTCATCACAGTCCCGGCCTTGTAACAAGGCGCATTATCTTCTTGAAAAATGCCACTGCCGTCGGGAAACATGTTCGTCATAAAGGGGTGTACGTGGTCGGATACAAATGTAAGACTCCTTGACCGCCTTGGCGCCTTGCATGAGATCCACTGGACCCATGGATCCCCACGTGAATGTTCCCCAGAGCATAATGGAACCGCCGTCAACTTGTCTCTTTCCCGCAGCACAGGTGTCAAGGAGCTGATCCCTTGGAAGTTGCTGTTCCCCTGGAAGTCTGCCCTCGGTCAAACTCAGACAGATCGTACGCCTTCTCTACTCTACACCCGGAAGTGTGCTACATGAACCGCGCCTGTGTCTGACTAGCAGTAATTCCTCGCCTGATGTCGCTGCTACGGCATGGACGGGTTGATATCGATAGCAGGTCAGTGGTCATAATGTTCTGGCTGATCAATGTATTTATGTGGCTAGCTGAAAATTTCATTGAGAAATAAGAAAGTGCCATCATTGTTGATGGACGAATATTCTCTCTTTGTTCGACAACTGAACGAAATTCGCAAGTCACCTCTTAAGTGAACTCGTAGGCTATAAATATTTTAAAAAATACCAGGGGAGTGTAATACTCATAGGAATCGCAAGTTATATCGGTACCGATGGCAATGGAAAGAAAATCGTTTCTGCACGAGAGAAATATGTGAACTTGGAATATAAATTTAAGTTTCAGGAAGTCTTTTCTGAAAGCATTTGTGTGGAATGTAGGCTGTGAGGAAGTGAAACGTGGGCGATAAGCTGCTCAGTCAAGAAGAATGTAAAAGCCGACATAAAAGATTTCTGGGTATGGTACCGCGGCATAATGTATAAAACTACTGCTGCTGGAGAAAAACCAAATTTTCGCCAACGTTTGCAGTGGCTTTCTTCAAGGTCTACTGGTGCTTTCTAGCTATTCAGTGTCCCTTATATTTTGTTGTTACTGTTCACTGTGCATGCCATTACGTCATAATTTTAAAATATAGTTCGTTTCATTGGTCACTTAAGGAAGAAGGAGAGGGAACTTGATTTTAATAGGTTATTGCGGAGGAAGGAGAACGTAACCTCTGTTGCCTATTGGCTCTTTTGTTATGTGCCATGACTGGTCGTCACCGTCGACTGACAAGTTGACTGCTGTGTACCAAATGCTGGACCTCGGCCGCGCGGTGGCAGTTACTCGTCGGTAGTGCTCGTACGTCTTGTTGACAGTGCGGTCTGTTGGGCTATGACTGCTGGCAGCCAAGATGGGGTAAGCCTCTGTCAATCCTCTCTATCCATATTATTAGTGTATTTTTATGTATTTCGATGGCCTCTCTGATTTTGCGTTTCGTCATAACCGGCTGCTTGGCCAACACACAGGCTTCGCTGAATTTTATTTCTTTTCCACAGTCTTGCTGATGTTCTGCCACTATAGATTTGTTGTGTTGCCCTAGATGAATATAGCGCTAGTGTTCGCGAATGCGCGTTGCTATTGGCCTGCCAGTCTTACCGATGTTATCCCTCCACATTCACATTCCACCTTGTACACGCCTGCAGTGTGCAATGCATCGACCTTGTCCTTAGTGGGGCCTAGAACGGCGTGGGAGCCGGCGACCACTATAGAGGACAGGCTGTACCGCAATCCGGCGAAGGTGTTTGCCCATTCGGTCAGTAACATTTCTCACGTAAGGTAAGAGCACTGCTGGCTGCAGTTTGTCTATTTCTTGCTGATATTTCTTACTTGCTTTCGTCGACAAGGCTGTATGGATCGACTTATGGCTGTAGCTATTGGCTAGAAACGTTGTGCGCAGCCTATTAAGGTCGGGTGTTATTGCAAGCCTACACATACAGACTCGTATCTACACGCCCAATCCTACCACCTCCTAGCGCAGAAGAACTCGGTCATCAGTTCTTTGGCAATCCGTGCGCAGCGCCTAAGTGACGCTCAAAACATAACACCTGAGCTTAAAGTCTACGTACAACGTTTCTAGTCAATGGCTACCTCCATAAGTCGATCCACACAACCTTGTCGATGAAACCAAGTAAGCAAGATAAACAAGAAATAAACAAACTGCAGCCAGCAGTGTGCTTACCTTATGTGAAAAATGTTACTGACCGAATAGGCAAACACCTTCGCCGGGTTGGGGTACAGCCTGTCCTCTATAGTGATCGCAGGCTCCAGGACGTGCTAGGCTCCATTAAGGACAATCTTCAGTTTAGGTAGCGGCCACTCTGTTTTTCCACATTCCTCCACTATTACCGTGCAAGGCAGTATTTTATAAGTGCACTCATATTGAGGAAAAACATAACACCCTGAACAACTAGAGATAGGACGCTCATATTCACAGGACACGTCCATTAGTATCTTCTGCAGAAATGATTAGCATTTGCAACATGTCGGCCTTCGGGTTCAAGGTCAACATCGATATCGTGGCGCAACACCACCTACGGCTGAAATGTGTCTACGACTCTCGTTTTGCTATAAACCGAAGGTAACTGATCCGTGTGACTTCAGCAGACATATAGTATGTCTCGAACCGTACCGTCAAATCATTGAATTTGAAAGAGGGCCCATTATTGCCATGAGCGAACGTGATGCATCCATCTGGGAAATTGCTACTCGTATGGGTCGATGTGTTTCGGCAGTGCAAGAAGTGTGTGCCGAATGCTCACAGAAGGCCGTAGAAGAGGACGAGATGGGCCTCGTCGCACCACCCAGACCACCCTCCTGGAAGATCGACGTCTCATCCGAATAGCACAGCAGGACAAATATGCGTCCTCCTCGGCTCGGGCTCAGCAGTGGAACAGTGTAACGCATCGCACAGTCTCAGGTGTGAGAGTCTGTCGCCATTTATTACGGCATAGTTACGTGCGCGTCGTCCACTTCTTCGCCTATCTTTGACGAATGTGCAGAAACACGCACGACGGCAGTGGTGTACGGAACGACATCACTGGGAACAGAAATGGCATCAGATAGTGTTTTCGGGCGAATCCAGGTTCTGTTTGCTTGATAATGATGGCCTTATTTTGGTTCGCCGCAGACAGGAGGAGCGGCATTGCTGTGACTGCAATCGCACAAGACATACAACTCGATCTGAAAGCCTTCTGGTGTGGCGTGCCATTGGGCACAACCACAAATCACAACCGGCGCGTGTCCAGTGCACTGTGACCTGTGTGATACACGTGTATGACATCCTGCGACCCGCGGCCATACCCTTTTTGCACAATACCCCAGACGCCATTTTTAGCAAGAAAATGCACTACCACATGTTGTTTTTCATGTGACAGGATGTCAACCTTTTGCGTTGCCCGCAAGATCACCAAACTTGTCGCCAGCTGAAAATGTGTGGGATTTGGTGAAACGACGGGTGCAGCGCTGTGCCCGGGTTCAGCGCTATGACACAATGCCAACACCACAGATGAACTTTGGAGCCAGGTGAATGCAGCATGGATGGCCTTATACGCGTCCATGCCATTGCGCGCGGAACAAGTTATCAGATCCCATAGAGGACCATCTGCCTATTAGACAACAGGATATGTGCTTAACTCAGGTGCCTGCTAATCATTCCTGCAATATTAATATACATGTCCTGCGAATATGAAAGTCCTATCTCTAGTCGTTCAAAGTGATATGTTTTTTTTTCTGAACAAGACTGTAGTAATATTGTTTACTAAACATTTGCTTTTGTAAGCAAATTCCTTTTACGCATTTTTTATCATAAAGTGAAAAACCTCGGTGTTTTTATGTCGTATATGAAATTGTTGCTGAATTGCTCAGTGACCGAATACGAGTAGAAATGCAAAGGACTTTGGTTCGATCCCCAGTCAATTCTATGGTTTTTATGGGTCACTGATCACAATTTTCTCCTTTGTTAGTATTTCCTGAGTAGGAAAACGTCGAGCTGCACAGTTCTTAGGCATCCGCTTTATACTGCGGTCCTCCTCGTAGCCTGCTGGATAAATCAGTTCAACGTTCAGAGGAAGGCAACAGCTTACCGCCTAAAACATGACCATGCCTAGTAAAGCGCTGTGGTGCTCAAAACGATATTCAGATCAATGACTGCTTTGATTTTAAATGAATGGAGCTTCATAAAGTTGACTTTCAAGAGATGGAGGATTGAGACTACGGAAATGAGACTTGTCTGTTAATTTTGCTTTGTCTTAGGAAATATACAACAAGAAGGAAAAAACCGCAATGTACAATTTAATGTGAGATTTCTTCCTTCATTTACATTTGATCTTATAACACATCATACATGCGGAATAGTATTAGATTGAAGTATTTCTAATTGTTAATTTTATTATGCTTTTAAGTTTATAATGTAAGAATATCCTGAATATTGTATGAGTCTACTGGCCAATGACTTGTTCACATGTCAGATGACTGACAATACATCCACCTCCCCCAGCATCCTTAGTATTTTTACTCTAGCTTTATGGTATTCATGTCACTGTTGACAAACTGGATCTAGTGGCCCTCGTGAGGTTTTCCTGTTATCTGTGGTACTTCATGTGGTTCAAATGGCTCTGAGCACTATGGGACTCAACTGCTGTGGTCATAAGTCCCCTAGAACTTAGAACTACTTAAACCTAACTAAGGACATCACACACATCCATGCCCGAGGCAGGATTCGAACCTGCGACCGTAGCGGTCGTGCGGTTCCAGACTGTAGCGCCTTTAACCGCTCGGCCACTCCGGCCGACTACTTCATGTGGTATTGTCTCTATTTTTTGATAACCATTAATAAAAGAAACAGAGATCCAGATTATGTTTTTCGTTATCAAAGCGACTGAGGCCATACTTTCTGAATATGGCGTAACTTATGAGAAATATTTTACGTCAAAATGGCGTTTATGCTATGTCTTCTTCATGAACTTACAATTTTAATGTGCATTAGTTTTTTGTGTAAGACGTTACTTAGCCTTCTTCTTTCTGTTATTTCGGTAGGCTGAAATATTGAGAACCACCACCACTGAGTCCTGTAAGTAAAAATATCACCAACTTATGAGGTAATGGTAGTGATATAAAGGCCAATCGGGTGTCGTTACACTCCAAAAGGCAACCATCATTTGGAATGACAGTAGAATCAATTATTGCTGTCTTAGTCCAAGTTTCGTGGATGATATTTCTCCGAAAATGTGATGCTACTAACTTGGATAGTCGTTTGGTTGCCATTTCTACTGCCTGATTTTAGGAATTCCGGTAGAATGTTGCCTACGCTCTCTGTCTTATTTGATCTAATGTTTTTGATAGCTCTTTTAAACTCTGACTCTAATACTGGAACCCCTATGTCTTCCATAACAGATTTCTACTTCTATCACGTCGCCACACAAGTCCTCCTCCTCAGATAGGCCTTCAGTACCCCCTTTCCAGCTGCCCGCTCTGTCCTCTGTGTTTAACAGTGGAATTCCAATTGCACTCCTGATGAGCGATACGATGAGGACAGCACAACACCTAATACGCATGCTTTCCGAAACTCACTTTATCAACCTGTTCAGCTGAAGTTACGTTGCAATATCTTCATTAGATGCCATGTATCTTTCCGTTTCCATATCAGTTAGCTTCCAGACATGTAATTCATTAAAAGCATTTTAGATTACAAACTGTTATTAGTACGCGTTGGGTAAATTTTGGTCCCAAATCAACGAATGAAAACCTGTCGGCAACACAGATAATGCAAAACCAGGTAAAATGAAAATGAGACAAGCCATAAAACGATAAATGTCTAATGGCGCATGAGGAGTGCTACCAACGGACCGGAGAGCAACTGGACGCTCTGTTCCAATTCGCCGAGGACAATGCGCCATCGATTTGAATCTAATAAAACGACAGATCGGAATTGCAATATCCTCTACCTCGATTAACACCGACATATCACCGCAGAAATCTGTTTAATACGGCGACGCGACAGGATTCCGAACACAAAAAAGGCCGCAAAAACAGGAAACGAAAAATAAATACTTCGAAATAATTACTCTACGCCACCAGGCACCACACCGCGCGGGAGAGAAAAACCTTTCATTTTTTACTCCCAGAAGAATCAAATTTAATGGAGATTCACTTTCTGTCCGACTTGCTTTTTGCCCACGCAGGAATGCGGTTTGGGACATAATTACATTTGCCTTCGCAATTTCTGGAATGGCTTTCTTCCAGTTCCATTATGCACGCGTAACGAAATTAATTTAGTTGCCGGGAACTGGTCGAAACGTATAAATTTTTTCCCGTTAGTTTGTTTCAATTACAGCCTTCAAAAAGTGGGGCGAAAGAACAATATATATGAATGATCCAAAAAAAAAAAAAAAAAAAAAGGTTGCGGTGTGGGACAAGCACAAGGGATGTAAATGGGGGACGTGAAGGATTCAAATGAGAATTTAGGAGGCAGCGAGCGGCCACGGGCATTTAATTTGACTGATGTGGAAATGTAATTAATTTGTAGCCACGCCGCCGGTGGATGGCACCGCTTCAGCCTCGGCCACGCGTAAAGCGTCATTACCCGCGACGGTGGCGCTCCTAGCGGCTGTAGCTAGCAGCATGCATCGCGCTGCACTTGCGTGTGTTTACTTCGTTCAAACAGGATTAGTTTTGTGACCCCATGTATTCTGAGTACATAGCTGTCCCTGGTGCTATGTACAATTATTTATCAGTGCCCCTACACGTTCTCATCTAGGAGCCACAACTTCGCAAAACATCATAGGCATAAATTTAATTTTGAAATCTTTATTTTTGTTACTGTCGAAGTGATGCATAAATTCGCCGTAAAAGCGTTCTCGATTTAAGAGAGCAAATATTGGAAAATTCAAATGGCTCTGAGCACTATGGAACATAACATCTGAAGTCATCAGTCCACTAGAACTTAGAACTGCTTAAACCCAACTAACCTAAGGACATCTAACACATCCTTGCCCGAAGCAGGATTCGAACCTACGACCGTAGCTGTCATGCGGTTCCATATTGAAGAGCCTAGAACCGCTCGGCTAGACCGGCTTGAGCAAATATTTGAAAAACAAATATCATTTATGTATTGAAATACTAGGACCAAGACCCAACATAGAAAGTGCAAAATAAGAACATAAATAGACCAGAGGTATTTTATTGAAAAAATAGTTTGTCACTGAAAAAGTCAGCCTTTTATTAGAAAAACTTGGTTTATCTTGGTGTTATATAGTAAGTACACTACTGGCCATTAAAATTGCTACACCAAGAAGAAATGCAGATGATAAACGGGTATTCATTAAACAAATATATTATACTAGAACTGACATGTGATCTCATTTTCACGCAATTTGGGTGCATAGATCCTGAGAAATCAGTACCCAGAACAACCACCTCTGGCCGTAATAACGGCCTTCGTACGCCTGGTCATTGAGTCTAACAGAGCTTGAATGGCGTGTACAGGTACAGCTGCCCATGCATATTCAACACGATACCACAGTTCATCAAGAGTAGTGACTGGCGTCTTGTGACGAGCCAGTTGCCCGACCACTATTGACCAGACGTTCTCATTTGGTGAGAGATCTGGAGAATGTGCTGGCCAGGGCAGCAGTCGAACATTTTTTGTATCCAGAAAGGACCGTACAGGATCTGCAACACGCGGTCGTGCATTATCCTGCTGAAATGTAGGGTTTCGCAGGGATCGAATGAAGGGTAGAGCCACGGGTCGTAACACATCAAAAATATAACGTCCACTGTTCAAAGTGCCGTCAATGCGAACCAGAGGTGACCGAGACGTGTAACCAATGGCACCCAATACCATACCGCCGGGTGATACGTCAGTATGGCGATGACGAATACACGCTTCCAATGTGCGTTCATCGCGATGTCGCCAAACACGTATGTGACCATCATGATGCTGTAAACAGAACCTGGATTCATCCGAATAACTGAGTTTTTGCCATTCGTGCAAACAGGTTCGTCGTTGAGAAACCATCACAGGCGCTCCTGTCTGTG
Source organism: Schistocerca piceifrons (assembly GCF_021461385.2). Taxonomy (NCBI): domain Eukaryota; kingdom Metazoa; phylum Arthropoda; class Insecta; order Orthoptera; family Acrididae; genus Schistocerca; species Schistocerca piceifrons. The sequence continues at coordinate 598,508,143 of NC_060141.1, read as the reverse complement.
ATGCAGCGTCAAGAGTAACCGCAACCATGGTCTCCGAGCTGATAGTCCATGCTGTTGCAAACTTCGTCGAACTGTTCGTGCAGATGGTTGTTGTCTTGCAAACGTCCCCATCAGTTGACTCAGGGATCGAGACGTGACTGCACGATCCGTTACAGCCATGCGGATAAGATACCTGTCATCTCGACTGCTAATGATACGAAGCCGTTGGGATCCAGCACAGCGTTCCGTATTACCCTCCTGAACCCACCGATTCCATATTCTGCTAACAGTCATTGGATCTCGACCAACGCGAGCAGCAATGTGGCGATACGATAAACCGCAATCGAGATAGGCTACAATCCGACCTTTATCAAAGTCGGAAACGTGATGGAACGCATTTCTCCTCCTTACACGAGGCATCACAACAACGTTTCACCAGGCAACGCCGGTCAACTGCTGTTTGTGTATGAGAAATCGGTTGGAAACTGTCCTCATATCAGCACGTTGTAGTTGTCACCACTGGCTCCAGCCCTGTGTGAGTGCTCTGCAAAGCTAATCATTTGCATATCACATAATGTTCTTCCCATCGGTTAAATTTCACGTCTGTAGCACGTCATCTGCGTGGTGTAGCAATTTTAATGGCCAGTAGCATAGAAAGATAAAAGGACGCAAAGTGTAAGGATAAAAGTATTATCTACTACCTTCGAAATATTAAGAAATTAATCAGGAAACTGCGAATACTACGTGGTATGGTTTACTATATACACATGAAAATTTGGCAACTTGAGCACTCGAACCCACAATTTCCACTTTTCACGTGCTGATGCACAACCCACTTCAGCTATCTGTGCACGCCTCCTCGACCAGTCCAAACTTCCACATGTCATAGAGTCTACGTCTCATAATGCTAGCACACTGTTCGTGTGACTTCCCCTTAGGGAGACAAAATGTTTTTCTTATCATTGTGACTTGCTGTGGCATCAAATGCAATTAGTGCAGTGTCTCCATGCATGTCTGAAGGACATCTGCATCACATCATAACCTGCGCTTGCAGTCTTTTATGCCAAAGCAGGGCATACAAACGAGAAAAAGATTTTCTCTTCCTAAGTGGAAATCACACGAACTCTGTGCGAGCACTATGAAATGTTCAAATGTGTGTGAAATGTTAAGGGACTTAACTGCTGAGGTCATCAGTCCCTAAGCTTACACACCAGTTAACCTAAATTATCCTAAGGACGAAAACACACACATCCATGACCGATGGAGGACTCGAACCTCCGCCGGGACCAGCCGCACAGTCCATGACTGCAGCGCCCTTGACCGCTCGGCTAATCCCGCGCGGCGAGCACTAATGAGACTTAGAGGCTATAACATATGGAAGTTTCGTCCGGTCGAGGAGGCGTGTATTGATAGCCGAAGTTCCGAGTCGGGCCTTGGCAGCCATGGCGAGCGTACATACCACGTTTAGGCCCGTTTCACACAGGGACAGTCGTGAGGTCTTCAGTGACGTCACCGGTAATTGTGGTGAACGCTCCTGGATCACCGGTGTCAGACACCGCAGGTATTGCCAACTGATTAGTTATTGAAATGGACTCGAGCGATGAAGAACTTTTGTTGGTACTTCTAAGCAGGAGGAGGAGTAGGAGGAGGAAGAGGAGGAGGAGAATGAAGACAAAATATTTATTACACGTGCTACATGATCGGCTGAAGAAAGGATTGTTTATACTCTTTATGTCGTTTGAGGACACGTTAACTATTCGGGGATTGCAGGACACGTCACTTCGTTTAGTCCATGGAAGAAATATTGCAAACACTATCAGATATGACTACTTCGTTAGCCCTGAAGGTGAAGTGGCTTGCCAGTTGGAAAAAAAATTTAATTGCTAGAAATCTTACATGAACGTTAATGTGCTTAGGCCTCATTGTTCATCTTGCATTCCACTTGTGATGTGCAGTGTGCAATTATTACTGTGTTAACTGTAAGAAGTCACATTATTGTATTCACTGAACTGATTGGAACTTAACAGTTAAAATTATATTGTGTCAGGAAATTGCAGCTCAATAATATTATAATAAATAAATAAAATTCATTATTGTAGTAACCACATGTGCGTAAATAATTGTAAGTAAGAATGATATTTTAACTCTATTTTTTGGACGATAAGGCGGAACGCCTTAAGGCTCAGAAAAGGGGGTAAGGGATGCAAATGTGCTTGAAGGTTACTACCATCCTACCCACCACTTTGTAGCTGTAGTTATCGCTTATGACATCCCAAATAGCGGGACGACTTCCTACTTCACTTATAAAATCTTCTGTGGTAATGAAATCTATACTCATGGCTACAATGTGTACAGTATGACGTATATTGAACGTTTCGCGGCACTGTCTCAGAAATGACTGGCTGGCTGTTGGCAAATCTGCAGTGCCGTGTCTGAGATCTGCGCCGCACTGAGAACACTCCAAACTAATGTACGTCCGTCGGTGACTGCTGTGAACACAGTGACCGTGTCCGTCACATGTGGCGAGGGTGAGTCACTGCTGCGTCACAATGACCCGGTGAGGCAGTGTAGGTTCACGGTGTCAACGCTCCAGTTCAAACGAATGTATCTCGGTCGGTGATCGTCGCTGGTGACCGTCGCCATGGTCCCAGTGTGAAACTGGCCTTACATGACCACGGTAGTGGCCGTGCGCTGTTGTTGGCGAGTTTAACGCCGTAGAGCGTATATAACTAATCACCACGGAGAAAACAGCAGAATTTATAATGGCAGAACCTACAAGGAATATACTTCAAATTTCATATTTGTCAATAACTATGCACGACATAAATCGTTTTAGATAGAGGACTTTATGGAGTAAACAACTGAGGATATAACTGGAATTCACATATCGGTCAGTAGTCTTGTAACACTATGTTTCTTAAATTAAAAACTCTCGAAAAAGTACGTGGCGTCTCGCCGAGCGGTTCTAGGCGCTTCAGTCTGGAACTGTGCGACCGCTATGGTCGCAGGTTCGAATCATGCCTCGGGCATGGATGTGTGTTATGTCCTTAGGTTAGTTCGGTTTAAGTAGTTCTAAGTTCTAGGGGACTGATGACCTCAGAAGTCCCATAGCGCTCAGAACCATTTGAACCATTCAGAACCTGGCGTCTCCACCAAACAATGCCATCTCGGAACCACAATCTAATCCAAACCCCAAAGTAATTTGACCAGCCTAAAGTACAATACATAGCACTGAAAGCCCTTTTATTGCTGACACTAACGTATAGCCGGGACGCATGTAAAATCATGGAAGGAGAGTTCAAATATTTATACAAACATGGAATATTACAGAGTACTGGTACTCATACAAACATCGAACATTCATGAACATACAAACATTATAAAACTAATATACCAGTGACTAGTCCCAGTTTCGTATGGGTAGCGCTAGCACATGAAACTCACCATATCAACTGTCGTGTCACAGCCAGACACCACACTTGCTAGGTGGTAGCCTTTAAATCGGCCGCGGTCCGTTAGTATACGTCGAACCCGTGTGTCGCCACTATCAATGATTGCAGACCGAGCGCCGCCACACGGCAGGTCTTGTCTACATCTACATCTACATACATACTCCGCAAGCCACCTGACGGTATGTGGCGGAGGGTACCCTGAGTACCTCTATCGATTCCCCCTTCTATTCCAGTCTCGTACTGTTCGTGGAAAGAAGGATTGTCGGTATGCTTCTGTGTGGGCTCTAATCTCTCTGATTTTATCCTCATGGTCTCTTCGCGAGATATACGTAGGAGGGAGCAATATACTGCTTCACTCTTCGGTGGAGGTATGTTCTCGAAACTTTAACAAAAGCCCGTACCGAGCTACTGAGCGTCTCTCCTGCAGAGTCTTCCACTGGAGTTTATCATCTTCGTAACGCTTTCGCGATTACTAAATGACCCCGTAACGAAGCGCGCTGCTCTCCGTTGGATCTTCTCTACCTCTTCTATCAACCCTATCTGGTACGGATCCCACACTGCTGAGCAGTATTCAAGAAGTGGACGAACAGGCGTACTGTAACCTACTTCCTTTGTTTTCGGATTGCATTTCCTTAGGATTCTTCCAATGAATCTCAGTCTGGCATCTGCTTTACCGACGATCAACTTTATATGATCATTCCATTTTAAATCACTCCTAATGCGTACTCCCAGATAATTTATGGAATTAACTGCTTCCAGTTGCTGACCTTCTATTTTGTAGCTAAGTGATAAGGGATCTATCTTTCTATGTATTCGCAGCACATTACACTTGTCTACATTGAGATTCAATTGCCATACCTTGCACCATGCGTCAATTCGCTGCAGATCCTCCTGCATTTCAGTACAATTTTCTATTGTTACAACCTCTCGATACACCACAGCATCATCTGAAAAAAGCCTCATTGTCATCCACCAGGTCATTTATGTATATTGTGAATAGCAACTGTCCTATGACACTTCCCTGCGGCACACCTGAAATCACTCTTACTTCGGAAGACTTCTCTCCATTGAGAATGACATGCTGCGTTCTCTTATCTAGGAACTCTTCAATCCAATCACACAATTGATCTGATAGCCCATATGCTCTTACTTTGTTCATTAAACGACTGTGGGGAACTGTATCGAACGCCTTGCGGAAGTCAAGAAACACGGCATCTACCTGTGAACCCGTGTCTATGGCCCTCTGAGTCTCATGGACGAATAGCGCGAGCTGGGTTTCACAAGACCGTCTTTTTCGAAACCCATGGTGATTCCTACAGAGTAGATTTCTAGTCTCCAGAAAAGTCATTATACTTGAACATAATACGTGTTCCAAAATTCTACAGCTGATTGACGTTAGAGATACAGGTCTATAGTTCTGCACATCCGTTCGACGTCCCTTCTTGAAAACGGGGATGACCTGTGCCCTTTTCCAATCCTTTGGAACGCTACGCTCTTCTAGAGACCTGCGGTACACTGCTGCAAAAAGGGGGGCAAGTTCCTTCGCGTACTCTGTGTAAAATCGAACTGGTATCCCAACAGGTCCAGCGGCCTTTCCTCTTTTGAGCCATTTTAATTGTTTCTCTATCCCTCTGTCATCTATTTCGATATCTACCATTTTGTCATCTGTGCGACAATCTAGAGAAGGAACTACATCGCCGATTTCCTCTGTGAAACAGCTTTGGAAAAAGACATTTAGTATTTCGGCCTTTGGTCTGTCATCCTCTGTTTCAGTACCATTTTGGTCACAGAGTGTCTGGACATTTTGTTTTGATTCACCTACCGCTTTGACATAAGACCAAAATTTCTTAGGATTTTCTGCCAAGTCAGTACACAGAACTTTACTTTCGAATTCATTGAACGCTTCTCGCATAGCCCTCCTCACAATACATTTCTCTTCGCGTAATTTTTGTTTGTCTGCTAAGCTTTGGCTATGTTTATGTTTGCTGTCAAGTTCCCTTTGCTTCCACAGCAGTTTCCTAACTTGGTTGTTGTACTACGGTGGCTCTTTTCCATCTCTTACGATCTTGCTTGGCACATAGTCATCTAAGGCATATTGTACGATGGTTTTGAACTTTGTCCACTGATCGTCAACACTATCTGTACTTGAGACTTATATAGAGAGACTCCCTAGCACTCGGCCCAGTTGGACAGCCGACTTTGCTAGCGATGGTTCACTGTCTTCATACGCTCTCATTTGCCGAGACGACAGTTTAGCATAGCCTTCAGCTACCTCATTTGCTACGATCTAGCAAGGCGCCATATTCAGTTACTACGAATGTATTCTGAACAGATAATATTGTGAATCATGTACTGTCAAGAGCGACGTTCATCATTAAAGGATTAAAGTTAAGTATCAAACTAATTACGTCCGCTTTCTGAATTCTAATTCTTTGTCATTTTACAGACCTCACGTCAGTATAGTTCAAAAAATGGTTCAAATGGCTCTGAGCACTATGGGACTTAACATCTGTGGTCATCAGTCCCCTAGAACTTAGAACTACTTAAACCTAACTAACCTAAGGACATCACACACATCCATGCCCGAGGCAGGATTAGAACCTGCGACCGTAGCAGTCCCGCGGTTCCGGACTGAGCGCCTGAACCGCTAGACCACCGCGGCCGGCTCAGTATAATTCTTCCCTTCTCAAGGGAGCCTGCGTGAGCTAAAACGCGTGCATTTCGGCCTCCATTCGTAACACGGTGTTGGCTCTTCTGCCAACACAACAGTTACAACAATGGAATTCAAGAGTCAAAACGTTGAAAACGTAACACAACTTCACGAACGTTAAAGACGTATGTCCAAAGCACAGGGAAACCTGAGTGATTGTGAAACTGTTGCGTTCATTTTTTGCAACTTATGCGACATGTTTTATCATTTCCTTGGAAGTGATCACATTCGCATTCATACGAGCTCGTAAATAGGGCAAGAAGGCGTATCACACTCACTCACCATGCCTACAAGTTAGTTGCACCGACAGGGGTTTCCTATTGTAAGACACATGTACTGTCACTAATGCTGTGTATTACACACCAGACGTGTTTTCCTGTGGGGGATCCGGGTGACTTGACGCCTTGTCATCTATACGTTTGCGGTTGTCATTCGAAAGTCACTTCCTCTTGGCTGCTAATAGGGTAGTTGTGCAGAATCAACTTTCATTGTTGGTTCCTTCCTTACACCTAGCAAACGGACGTTGCAGCGAATAGCGAATAAAAAAGAAAAAATACTGCTCGCTTTACAGTCCAATACTGTTTACCGTTACCACTTAACCAAGACGCCGAGGCGGTACTTACTGCTCTATGTTACAGTTGTTGTGCTAGGACCGTTCATTTTGCTTCTTCCTTTCCAAATTCAGTACACTTTCTTCCTGTTTTCATGCTTCATCTGTATTCAGTATTTTACGAGCTGTTAACTGGGGTCTCTTATCACAAAATCTGACGATGCAGCGATGGGGAGTTTGCCTTACAAGTACCTAAGGCTGGAAGTCTTGTATGGCGTAGCGGTAGTTTTGTTTAACAGACACCGCAAAGAGTTACAATTAAAAATCAGAGAACAGCGTTACGTAAGTAATCACATTCATAACAGGCACTGAGAACCGTAAGCACCCAAAGCACAGAAATAAAGTGTCAATAACGCTTTTTCTTTTGGGCCTATCTGGAACTGAATATCAGATAAATCTGTGGCATTTTGTGAGTATCTTTATAAACAATGTCAATCTACCAACAGTACAACTCGCTCCCAATAAGAACAACGGACGTGAGAATCGTGCATGTATGCTACAGTATGTAGATTGACGAAGGTGTTCTTTGGGCCCTTATGGTTCTTAGTGCCTCATATAAATTAAACCATTCAAGCGACACGGGTTACTTTGTGTCGTACGCCAGCGCCTGTGAACTGACTGCCCGACCGCAAACACCTAAAACAATGCGAGTCTTGCATCAAAGGCCCCGCGGTAGTTGAATTGCCAACGGGGCGGTCACTTTAGTGAGCCTCGAGTATCAGAATACGTACATTCCTGACAGTAGCCTTCCCATACAGACAAAAAAACAAGTCAATTGCAGTTGTGTTACGTCATAGTTCAGCCAATTTTCGCCATAAATTTATAAATTATATGCACATGTCTTCCTCGTGAATCAATGTATCTGTTAATGAAAACCATATCACAATCTCTACAACAGTTTCTGGAATTAGCCTTCACATATAGGCATAAAAAGCAGTAGGAGAAAATATATGCCAGCCGGAGTGGCCGTGCGGTTCTACGCGCTACAGTCTGGAGCCGAGCGACCGCTAGGGTCGCAGGTTCGAATCCTGCCTCGGGCATGGATGTGTGTGATGTCCTAAAGTTAGTTAGGTTTAATTAGTTCTAAGTTCTAGGCGACTGATGACCTCAGAACTTAAGTCGAATAGTGCTCAGAGCCATTTGAGCCAACCAGAAAATATATATTCTTTCTTGTGGCTCAATGTCCTAGTGAAAGTGTTTCAGTTGGACGTCATTCGGCAAACTGTGTCTCCCTAACCAATGATTCAATGGGGAAAAGGCGAATGTGTAATACAAAACACGCTACGTTTGCAGCGAATCTTCATATAATTGAGAGGTGATTGTTAGGTTAGAAAAGAGAGATAAGAATTATGAGCTGAAGCGGGATTTGATTACACGACGGTACCAAGCATCCACTTTACCACTTTTTTATTATATGTTTTTCGATCTTACCTATCTGCTTCTTAGTCATTTTTCATTAGATGTTCTGTGCGGATGTCGCATGAAATCTTTGTTATTCTTCCCGTAGCATTTTTTTTTCCCATCTACCATGATGGCTACTAGCTGGACCACCTAGCCCAACGTCGATTCTACTCTTGACAGCAACACATAGAGTTTAACATGGATTGCCACCCAGAGTGGCCGAGCTCTTCTCCGGTTCCAGGCGCTACAGTCTGGAACGGTGCGACCGCTACGGTCGCAGGTTCAAATCCTTCCTTGGACAAGGATGTGTGTGATGTCCTTAGGTTCGTTAGGTTTAAATGGTTCTAAGTTCTAGGTCAGACGAAAATTTAATAGTCATGGGTGAGTGGGATTCAACAGTAGGAAAAGGAAGAGAAGGAAACATAGTAGGTAAATATGGATTAGGGCTAAGAAATGAAAGAGGAAGCCGCCTGGTAGAATTCTGCACAGAGCATAATTTAAACATAGCTAACACTTGGTTCAAGAATCATGGAAGAACCCTGGAGATACTAGAAGGTTTCAGATAGATTATATAATAGTAAGACAGAGATTTAGGAACCAGATTTTAAATTGTAGGACATTTCCAGGGGCAGATGTGGACTCTGACCACAATCTATTGGTTATGAACTGTAGATTAAAACTGAAGAAACTACAAAAAGGTAGGAATTAAGGAGAGGGGACCTGGATAAACTGAAAGAACCAGAGGTTGTACAGAGTTTCAGGGAGAGCTAAGGGAACAATGGACAGGAATGGTGGAAAGAAATACAGTAGAAGAAGAATGGGTAGCTTTGAGGGATGAAATAGTGAAGGCATCAGAGGATCAAGTAGGTAAAAAGACGAGGGCTATTAGAAATCCTTGGGTAACAGAAGAGATACTGAATTTAATTGATGAAAGGAGAAAATACGAAAATGCAGTAAATGAAGCAGGCAAAAAGGAATTCAAACGTCTCAAAAATGAGATCGACAGGAAGTGTAAAGTGGCTAAGCAGGGATGCCTACAGGACAAATGTAAGGATGTAGAGGCTTATCTCACGAGGGTAAGATTGATACAGCCTACAGGAAAATTAAAGACACCTTTGGAGAAAAGAGAACCACTTGCATGAATATCAACAGCTCAGAGCTGAGATAGAAAACCAGTTCTAAGCAAAGAAAGGAAAGCAGAAAGGTGGAATGAGTATATAGAAGGTCTTTACAGGGGCGATGTTCTTGAGGACTAAATTATGGAAATGGAACAAGATGTAGATGAAGAAGAAATGGGAGATACGATACTGTGTGAAGAGTTTGAAAGAGCACTGAAAGACCTAAGTCGGAACAAGGCCCCGGGAGTAGAAACATTCCATTAGAACTACTGACGGCCTTGGGAGAGCCAGTCCTGACAAAACTCTACCATCTGGTGAGCAAGATGTACGCGACAGGCGAAATTCCCTCAGACTTCAATCAAAATATAATAATTCCAATCCCAAAGAAAGCAGGTGTTGACAGATGTGAAAATTACCGAACTATCAGTTTAATAAGTCACAGCTGCAAAATACTAACGGGAATTCTTTACAGACGAATGGAAAAACTGGTAGAAGCCGACCTCAGGGAAGATCAGTTAGGATTCCGTAGAAATGTTGGAACACGTGAGGCAATACTGACCCTGCGACTTATCTTAGAAGAAAGTTAAGGAAAGGCAAACCTACGTTTCTAGCATTTGTAGACTTAGAGATAACTTTTGACTATGTTGACTGGAATACTCTCTTTCAAATTCTGAAGGTGGCAGGGGTAAATTACAGGGAGCGGAAGTCTATTTACAATTTGTACAGAAACCAGATGGCAGTTATGAGAGTCGAGGGGCATGAAAGGGAAGCAGTAGTTGGGAAGGGGGTGAGACAGGGTTGTAGCCTATCCCCAATGTTATTCAATCTGTATACTGAGCAAGCAGTAAAGGAAACAAAGGAAAATTTCGGATTAGGCATTAAAATCTATGGAGAAGAAATAAAAACTTTGAGGTTCGCCGATGACATTGTAATTCTGTCAGAGACAGCAAAGGACTTGGAAAAGCAGTTGAACGGAATGGACAGTGTCTTGAATGGAGGGTATAAGATGAACATCAACAAAAGCAAAACGAGGATAATGGAATGTAGTCGAATTAAGCCGGGTGATGCTGATGGAATTAGATTAGGAAATGAGACACTTAAAGTAGTAAAGGAGTATTGCCATTTGGGGAGCAAAATAACTGATTATTGTCGAAGTAGAGAGGATATTAAATGTAGACTGGCAATGGCAAGGAAAGCGTTTCTGAAGAAGACAAATTTGTTAACATCGAGTATCGATTTAAGTGTCAGGAAGTCGTTTCTGAAACTATTTATATGGAGTGTGGCCATATATGGAAGTGAAACATGGACGATAAATAGTTAAGACAAGAAGAGAATAGAAGCTTTCGAAATGTGGTGCTACAGAAGAATGCTGAAGATTAGATGGGTAGATCACATAACTAATGAGGTACTGAATGGAATTGGGGAGAAGAGGAGTTTGTGGCACAACTTGACTAGAAAATGGGATCGGTTGGTTGGGCATATTCTGAGGCATCAAGGGATCACCAATTTAGTATCGGAGGGCAGCGTGGAGGGTAAAAATTGTAGAGGGAGACGAAGAGATGAATACACTAAGCAGATTCAGAAGGATGTAGGCTGCAGTAGCTACTGGGATATGAAGAAGCTTGCACAGGATAGAGTAGCATGGAGAGCTGTATCAAACCAGTCTCAGGACTGAAGACCACAACAACTACTTCTAGGGGACTGATGACTTCAGAAGTTACGGCCATAATGCTCGGAGCCATTTGAACCATTTTTTATGATGGATTCCGAACCACATACTGCCTCTGGCGAATGGCCCTGTCACTGAGAAGTGAAAGCTATGTTAAAATACAGTAATATATACGAATTCTGACCGGAATTATATCCCACGAATTTTTTCATGCCTGTAGAAACAATATAAGTATCTGGCGTTAACCATCTCAGTCATTTCCCTCTTTCTGATCCTCTCTACCATCTCTGTGCACTACCTCCCCAGCCCCCCCTCCCTCACCGGCTCTGTCCATCTGTTATCCCCGGTCCTCTCTCCTTCCATCTCCTCCTGCCTCTGTCATTCTGCTGCTCCCCTCTGTTCATCTGCTCCTTCCCCCTCCGTCCATCCGTTTCTCCCACTCTAACTCCATCTTCTCCACCTCTGTTTGTCAACCCCCTTTTCTCCCTCTCCATCTCCTTCTCCGCTTCTCTCTGTCCCTCCCCTCCTCCTTCCTTTCCCTCTCCAGCCCCTAACTCTCCTCGTTCTTCTATTTGTGTCTGTCTCCTCCTTGAGCCTCACTGTCTGTCCACATCCTTGTCGTCCTGTATCCGTATCACACTCACCCCAAAAGCAGGTTGGTTTTTCTTACCTGTACTATATCTCATTCCGGATTCTAACTAATATATCTATCAAATTTTAATGAAATCTTTAGAGTGGTTTAGGCTGAAGATTTTACCCATCACTTTACTTGCGTACCCACATATACATCACACATATTTAACTCACTCCACGTGTATTTGTACACATATTTCACCTGTGTCTCTAGCGAATTTCGCCTTGCAGTTTCGTTTCCGCTCATCTAAATGTTTATTACCTCATATCTCGTGAAATTTGTTCCATACAATTTCATTTTTTAGATACTTTTTAGCGGCATATGTGGTAGTGCCTGCGAAATTGGTTCGAATAGATTTAGCAGTAAGGAAGTAATAAATTTAAACGTTTTATGACGCCATTTCTCCATAACTTTGGGTTCTAAAATGATATATTTTGCTTAGTACGAGGGCAGTTCAATAAGTAATGCAACACATTTTTTTTCTCGGCCAATTTTGGTTGAAAAAACCGGAAATTTCTTGTGGAATATTTTCAATCATTCCCGCTTCGTCTCGTATAGTTTCATTGACTTCCGACACGTGGCAGCGCTGTACGGAGCTGTTAAAATGTCGTCTGTAACGGATGTGCGTTGCAAACAACGGACAGTGATCGAGTTTCTTTTGGCGGAAAACCAGGGCATCTCGGATATTCATAGGCGCTTGCAGAATGTCTACGGTGATCTGGCAGTGGACAAAAGCACGGTGAGTCGTTGGGCAAAGCGTGTGTCATCATCGCCGCAAGGTCAAGCAAGACTGTCTGATCTCCCGCGTGCGGGCCGGCCGTGCACAGCTGTGACTCCTGCAATGGCGGAGCGTGCGAACACACTCGTTCGAGATGATCGATGGATCACCATCAAACAACTCAGTGCTCAACTTGACATCTCTATTGGTAGTGCTGTCACAATTGTTCACCAGTTGGTATATTCAAAGGTTTGTTCCCGCTGGGTCCCTCGTTGTCTAACCGAACACCATAAAGAGCAAAGGAGAACCATCTGTGCGGAATTGCTTGCTCGTCATGTGGCTGAGGGTGACAATTTCTTGTCAAAGATTGTTACAGGCGATGAAACATGGGTTCATCACTTCGAACCTGAAACAAAACGGCAATCAATGGAATGGCGCCACACCCACTCCCCTACCAAGAAAATGTTTAAAGCCATACCCTCAGCCGGTAAAGTCATGGTTACAGTCTTCTGGGACGCTGAAGGGGTTTTCTGTTCGATGTCCTTCCCCATGGTCAAACGATCAACTCTGAAGTGTATTGTGCTACTCTTCAGAAATTGAAGAAACGACTTCAGCGTGTTCGTAGGCACAAAAATCTGAACGAACATCTCCCTCTTCATGACAACGCAAGACCTCACACAAGTCTTCGCACCCGAGAGGAGCTCACAAAACATCAGTGGACTGTTCTTCCTCATGCACCCTACAGCCCCGATCTCGCACCGTCGGATTTCCATATGTTTGGCCCCATGAAGGACGCAATCCGTGGGAGGCACTACGCGGATGATGAAGAAGTTATTGATGCAGTACGACGTTGGCTCCGACATCGACCAGTGGAATGGCACCGTGCAGGCATACAGGCCCTCATTTCAAGATGGCGTAAGGCCGTAGCATTGAATGGAGATTACGTTGAAAAATAGTGTTGTGTAGCTAAAAGATTGGGGAATAACCTGGTGTATTTCAATGCTGAATAAAACAACCCCTGTTTCAGAAAAAAAGTGTTGCATTACTTATTGAACTGCCCTCGTACATTCAGCAACATATGTGGATACTGCCTGTGAAAAGTGTTACGAATAGAGTTGGTAGAAACGGAATAATAAGTTGAAATGTCTTGCAAGAGGCTGCAGTTTTTCACGTATTTGAGAGTTTATGACGAAATGTCTCCTTAATTGTCACACAATGACGTAACTTTTCTGGTACAATCAGTAATGTACGTTATACTGTCTGCGAAATATGTAACGAACACAGCTTAGATTAAAGAAGCAATAAATTAAAGCGTCATGCTTCACGCAGCAGTTTTACTGTATGAACAGGGAAAATGTAGTAAGCGATAAACTTTTTTCCTTTCATCATTTCGTAAGGGTCGCAAGCGAGATAAGTTTCGTGAATGTTTGAAATTATGTGGAATGTTTGTAATAAGTCTGTAACTGCTCTCGTTCTCAAATACTGGCTGGCTGACTAAACTAGGGTATTCTCGAGGCGTGTTCTACACTGCTGTTTCACCACCATCCCTTTAATACACGGGTGGTTCTACTCCTACAGTGGTTCTTTCTAGACGGAGATGATATGGGTACAGAGGCTGGTTGAAGTCGTTCCAATGGTGGACAATAGTACTTTGTTGTATTTCATATTTTCATAAAATTTCCTGGTTTGCACTCATCTTTATGCTGTCGTGAAACAAATCAGACTTTCTACGTATCAATGTGCATTTCTACGGGAATAGAAAAATAGTAAGATAATTACCTATACTAATGAACATATAATTTATATTTACAGTAAATATTTTACAATACTGTATTCAGTATTAATTAACAAGATAGTTGAGAATATATTGCTCAGGAGTATTCGCGAAGTCAGGAGCTCGAGGTGAAATGGCATTAGCATATTTAATATTTTGCATACCTCCCTGTGGCTAAAACTCGGTGAAGTATTTAGTTTTCGAGGAAGACATCCAGTGTTTCAGGACTGTGAGTTTACCATTTCTGGAAAAAAGTAAAACAACACTTCAGTCAAGACTTTGAAATAGCTTGATCCACATGTCGGTTGGTTTGGAAGCCCTCTCTAGTATTTGAATGTTGTTTATTTAACAGATGTCAGCATAGAACTTCCGATGCGAATACCAACTGCCCGACGAAAACTGAAGTTTCCTTTTCTCTTGCTGATACATTGCGAAAATTTCATGAAAACAGTCAATTTAGTACTCAGTAGGGATGGGACCCAGGTTTTCAGTGCTCACTACAGTTGCGCTTTGCAGTTTGATGGCTGATACATGATAAGCTGACAAGAAATCATGTTTCGGAGTGATAAGCCTTGTCCAGCCGTTTCATGACTTGTCATGCCTTTGTCAACCGGCGCATACCTTGCCACATTTCCGTGTTAGCTTGTCTTCCTATTTGCTAGCCACCTTATACCAGGTGTCCCTCCTAACGAACTGTCAAGTGCCATTTATCTAGGTCTTCTAAGAATGTTTATCTATTTTACTCACAAGACTTGAATGCTATTTTAACAATTGATTTTGGTATTTACAATCATCTTCACATCTCATGAGGATTAATTACGGTAGCATTGCGTAGTTGTTTCAAGAAGAAGTGTGCTAAGTCGTATAACGAAACATGGTTCCTGACAAATGTAGAACGCAAAAGGCCAGAATTTTGGTGGTTAAGACAAAGGAATTACTGAGATTGGCTGCAAGGAGTCATTGTTTGAAAGGTGAAAGTTGAAAAATTGTTTCGGATCGGTATTCGAACTCGGGACTCCTCCTCACTTGGCTGACGCTCTGACCACAGAGCCATTCGGAAACATTGCTCACTGCAATTGCAAAGACTACGCTAGCGCCTCCTGTCGGATCGAATTTCTCAACTCAGCCAAATACTACTAATGTGGTGCCCTTTGTTCATTGTCCTCATTACTCTTGGCTTTACGCCGATTCCTGTAAGAGTTCGAACCAGGTGTGCATCCGCACTGAAGATATCGCTGGCCGTCTCGCTTTAATTATATGGGGTGTTGCGGTAAGAGCGTGCAAAAACGTAACAGGATACAGAGAATACTCCACTGAACAAACTGAGGTAGGGAAACTGGGATCGAAGAAGCCAGCTCAAGGAGATATGGAAGTAAACTGGTCTGCCACTTTCTCTAACATTACTGTTTTCCAGCTTACAACTAACATGTGTACAAGTTTATACGTATTGCGCTGTTAATTCACATTTACATTTTTTGTTTCCTTCAAGGAAACATGGAGGTGTTTACTAGGAAGTAACGATGCAGGTTCCGCTTGCTTCACTTGTCCATAAGGTGGCTCTGTTGTATCGCATTTGCAATTTCCCATGACAGAACTTGCTATGAATCAATGACAAACCCGTTCATTATTCGATGCCATTCAGAGACATACAGCACAATACGATGGAGCAGTACCGGTACAGTTTGGCAGAACTTACTTCATGCACCTAGTGTATGGGAAAGTACGTTGCAGTCCTCTCGCTGCTGAAAGGCTGTTCAGGGAACAATTTCCTAGCAGGTTGGTTCAAATGGCTCTGAGCACTATGGGACTTAACATCGATGGTCATCAGTCCCCTAGAACTTAGAACTACTTAAACCTAACTAACCTAAGGACAGCACACAACACCCAGCCATCACGAGGCAGAGAAAATCCCTGACGCCGCCGGGAATCGAACCCGGGAACCCGGGCTTCCTAGCAGGCATCATCCGTCACGAAGAGTGTTGATTTCTCTCGCTCGAAGAATGCCGGAGATTGGTTCACTGGAAAGAAGAAACGGTGGACCTGGCTACATGATACGTAAGAAAAGACACCACACAGTGTGTGTTCGGTGTTCCAAACGTTTCTTCACCGTAATGTTAACGCAAATGTTAATTATTTTCAGAGTGTTCGAAAGATTTTCAGTTACATCATACTGTTTATTAATTGACTAAGGCTTTCGGCTAGGGATAGCACTTTACATAATTGAGAAGACAGCTGAATCGAATAGGGCACAACTTTCCTGCCTCGCAAGCACTGATTGACAAGGTGAAACTGTAATTGTGGTGGTGGTCGTTGTCCTTAACGTTCATGTTAGTAAGATTTCTTAAGAAATTCCGCTTGAGATTGTGAGAAACACCGTATTATTTGGCTATTATCAAATCCTCTAGAATATTGTTAACAAAATTTCATAAATCCATAATATAAAAGACTTGTTGATTCAGTAATTCGGTTGATAAAAGTATTGTAAATATTAAAAGTCTCGCTTTCTGGCCCTAGTTGAGGCAATCGTTCCCGACCGGCCGTCGTGTCACCCTTTGCCAGTGGCGTCACCGGATGCGGTATGGAGGTTCAAATGGCTCTGAGCACTATGGGACTTAACTTCTGAGGTCATCAGTCCCCTAGAACTTAGAACTACTTAAACCTAACTAACCTAAGGACATCACACACATCCACGCCCGAGGCAGGATTCGAACCTGCGACCGTAGCGGTCGCGCGGTTCCAGTCTGTAGCGTCTAGAACCGCTCGGCCCCTCCGGCCGGCTGCGGTATGGAGGGAAATGTAATCAGCACGCCTTTCTCTCGCTCGCTGTTGGGATTGATGACATTGGAACACATCGAGCCAGTCGTGTAGTTCAGATGCTTGTACAAGGCTTAGTGCAACCCGCTCTATTGTGGATGGCAACCACATAGAAAAATCAGAACTGCTCAGCGTCTATTTCTACTTATTACTTTTTCCATCTTACACACACTGAAAACGATCATGGTTTTCACCAAACACGTTTGTTTGTAAGAGCACAGTACTCTCAGTGGTTAATTATAGGTTTACTGTTTGTTTTCTCTTCTTATGATGACAGTTCAAATACAATTTTTTGTTACCACACTTTGGAGTCAACTAGCACTAAACATTCAGCGGTCAATTCTTCTCCGCATTCAGAAGCTTTTTTTATGTGGTTGTTTTGTATACTACCTCTTTCTTTCTTTCGAAACTTCGTAACGTATGAAATCTCGCTGTAGCTGTTACATTTTGGTCTTAATGCGATCTTAAATGTGCATAGAGCATTCAACGTACAGCATTATTAATTAATTTTTCCCTTATGACAACAATGACGCATAATGGCTTTTCATTTTTTGTGTTATTATTGACGTCACACTAGTAATGTTGTTGTACAGGAATATTGCTTCATGATAATGATATAAACCCAAACTAGTAGAAAATGAAGGTTTATTTATTAGCTGGTCGTGATGGTATCCATACATATAACAAAAATTGATGCATGTATATATGAACGTATGTGTAGGTTTACACTTTGTGCATGTATATATTTTCCACATCTGCCCCCAAGCCGCTGCGTCAATTTTAAACAATCTTGATATACATATCTCTTAATGTCTGAAATTCAACTCTATGGGATAAGAACCACCTACTTATCAAAGGTTGAGGGTAGGGGTGAAAACGCAGCGTAGATCACGAAACGTGAATCTCCATAATTTAGTCATCCAGTATTTGGGAATGAGAGCACTTAGAGACTTGTAATGAACTTTAAACATAATTTTAAACCCTTACCAAACATTTTCTCGCTAATGAGCACCACAAAATAATGAAAGGATAAAAGTTTATCGTTTACTGCATTTTTAATGTACATACAGTAGATCTGCGGCAGGAAGCACGTTTTAATTTATTGCCTCTTTACTACCATCTGTATTCACGACACACTTTTCAGACGGTATTAACATATACCACCTAATGTACCAGAAAAATTGCATCATTGTATGATACGTAGTTCAGGGTGTATAACATCATAAACAATCAAATGTGTGAAATCTGCATCATTCATTTATTACTCAGCTGATACAAATTCTAATCGTAAAACTTTTCGCAGGCAGTAACTACATCTACAACAGCATGTACCTACAAAAATATAATAGACAGCTCATAGTTTACGAGATACGACGTCAGAAACGCAGCTGCGTGAAAAAGAACCTGCAGGGCGAAATTCGTTACAGACATAGATGAAATATTTGTACAAATACATCTGAACTGCGTAAGATATATGTGGAATAAAGCAGGCAAAGGTACACAGGTAAAGAGCTCAGACTAAACGTCTGGAGCGATTTCAAACAAAGCTGGTACATATGTTAGTTACAAATTGGAAAGAAATACTGTGGGGCTGATAACCATTAGTGCCCAGTTTGGTGAGCGTGGTAACTGGGACAGAGATGGAGGGAGCAGGAGAAGGATAGTGAGAAGAGGAGGGGAAGTAGATAGAGAGGTTGGAGAGGTAGAGATTGCCAGAGAAAGGAAACAGGAGGATATGAGAAGGGTGAAGGGGAGGAAGAGATGGGCAAAGAAGGGGGGGGGGGGAAGAGGAAGTGGACAGAGAGATGGGCAAGGAGGAGATGGAATTAGAAGCATGAGGAAATGGGCGAACGGGGAGGGGGGAGCAGATGAAGAGAGGGAGAGGACTAGATTGAGAGAGGGGGAGGAGGAAATGGCAGACAGAGGGGTAGGAGGAGTTAAACGGATAGAGTGGAGGTGTAGATATATAAATGGACAGGACGATGGACTAAGTGCACAAAGAAAAGGGGAAGGAGTAGATTAAATATAAGAAGATTTCAATAAATACGTAACCAGGCAATACTGGTTACTCTGCCAGTACTTTCTTAAAATAATTATTGTTTCAACAGCTACTGTGGTTGGAAAACGAAGCAGATGAGTATCTTGGTTGTTTAGGAGATTTAGATGGAATAGATACACTATGCCTGTCTTAAGTCACAAATATGGAAAAAGTAAATGTAGGTGAATATAAGCTCACAGTACATGTAAGGAGAGACGCTATGGACAGAGGAGGAGTTGCGAAATATGTTAAAATTTATCGCAGTGTGAAAAATTTACAAACTAAAAATTTTTCTGCAGAGCAATATTAAGAAGCATGTGCATGCGAGTTTAAACTAAGTAATGGTGCTTTAACAATTGTAGTGGTGTAAATGTCACACTGGTGAATTTTCAATTATTTTTGATAACTTCGGTTCTTTGTTGAGGTATCAGTCAGACAGAGGGAAGTTAATTATTGTTTGTGGGGACTTCAGTGTAGATTTTCTGAAAGAGTCCGATTGAAAGCTGGACCCGGAAGTATTACTTGGTTCTTTCAGTTTGACATCAGTTATTTATTTTCCTACTCAGGTGGTACAGGAAAGCAACACAGTGAAAGATAATGTTTTTACAGACCAAGATGTATTTAAGCAAATAAAAACGTTTTCTGTTAAGAATGGTCTGTTTGATCATGATGCACAACTGGTTACAGTGTATGACATATAGCTCCATACAATAATGAAAAACGGTCCTCCAAAATAGTACATTCAATTAACGATTTAACAGTTGCAAAATTTAGGTTCAAAGATGGCTCTGAGCACTATGGGAGTTAACATCTGTGGTCATCAGTCCCTTAGAACTTAGAACAACCTAAACCTAACTAACTGAAGGACATCACACACATCCATGCTGGAGGAAGGATTCGAACCTGCGACCGTAGCGGTCACGCGGTTCCAGACTGAAGCACCTAGAACCACATAGCCATACCGGCCAGTGCAAATTTTAGGGAAAGCTTGCAACAGTTATACTGGGATAAGGTGTACAGGAAACCTGACGCTAAGTTAAAATTTAATCTATTTCATGATACCTTCTTGAATAAAATTAAAACAGTTTCCATGAGAAAATAGCGAAATATAACTGTAAGAACCTAACTAAAAAACCATGGCTTACTAAAGGGATAAAAATATCTAGTAAACTTAAAAGGAAAATGTGTCTTATAGATAGATGGAGTAATGGTCCAGAAACAGTGAAACATTATAAAAATTACTTCAGTGTATTAAGAAAAATTGTTAAAAAGTTCAGAAGTATGTACATTGTATCTGATATGAGAACCTCCGATAGTAAAATTGAAACAGTTTGGAATATTGTTAAAAGGAAAGCAGGAAGACTGTATTTCTATCAGACTCTATGAATAGTTTGTTAACAAAAACTCAGAGGTAGAAAACATTTTTAACAATCATTTTTTAGTGTTGTAGAGAAAACAGGATCCAGATAATCATTAAATATGCTAGACTGTATATGGAAGAGGCAATAACTGTGCAATTTGATAAAATTGAAATTCATCCTACCTTTCCTACTGGAATTAGGAAAATAATAAAATAACTCAAAAGTAAAAGCTCATATGGAATTAATGGAATTTCCAACAGAGTACTAAAAGCATTGTCCCAATAGATAAGTAGGATTCTCAGTCACATTTGTAGTGGCTCACTGAATCAGTGCCTTTTTTCCAGGTAGAATAAATACGCTACTGTTAAACCATTGCATAAAAAGGGGATAGGTTACTTCTAACAAATATTACCCAATCTCACTTCTGACAGCTTTATCAAAAATTCTTTAAAAAGTAGTTTATTCAAGAATAGCGTCACGTATTTGTAAAATTGAAGTACCAAAAATGTGTCAGTTTGGTTTTCAGAGAGGTTTTTCAGCAGAAAATGCTATATATGCTTTGACTGATCAAATATTAAATGATCTGAAGAAATGAACATCACACATTGGGATATTTTGTCATCACTCAAAGGCTTTTGACTGCATAAATCATGAAATTTTTCTAGATAAGATTAAGTATTGAGGTACAAGTCAGACAGTGCAAAAATGGTTTAATTGATATTTCAGTGACAGAATGCAAAAGGTTGAAATTAACACTACAGATAGTCTGCAAAAAGCAGCAGAGTCCTCTAACGGGGAGGTATCAAGCACAGTGTCCCACAGGGTTCCGTCTTGTATCCCTTATTATTCTTACAACACATTAATGACTGGCCACTCTATATTCATGAAGATGCTAAGCTAGATTTCTTTGCTGATTATTAAGTATAATAATCACACCCACCAACCAAGAATAAGCTGAGGAAATTGTAAATAATGTCTTTTAGAAAATTATTAAGTTGTTCTCAGCAAATCACTATGTTTTGACAAGACATATTACATAGAATCCTGTACAATAATTGGCATAACACCGTTGAGAAATATAGACTTTGAACAGAAGTCTGTTGCTAAGGCAGATATATCAAAATTTCTGGGTGTATATACTGATGAGATATTGATTTCAAAGAAGCGCATTAATGATCTGCTGAAACAGTTGGGTTCAGATAGTTATGCTATTAGAGTTATTGTAAATTTTGTTGATAAACATGTCAGTAAATTAGCCTACTAGGCCTGTTTTCTTTCGCTGCTGTCATCTGGCATCATATTCTTTAATAGGAGAAAAAAAAAGTCATTGCGTAAAAGCGTGTAATCAGAATAATAGCTGGAGCCAAACCAAGATCAAATTGCAGACATTTACTTAAGGAACTCGGAATATTCACAGTATCTTCGCCATAGATTTATTGCCTTATGAAATTTGTGATTAATAAGCCACCCAAATTCAAAAATAATGGCAAAGTGCATAGCTGCAACATTAGAAGAAAGGATGATCTTCACTATTCTGGGTTATATCAAACTCTGTCACAGAAAGGGGCGATTATGCTGCCACAAAAATCTTTGGTCATTTGACAAATAGCGTTAAAAGTCTGACAGATTGCCAAAAAATATTTAAAAACAAATTAAAAGAATTTCTGGATGTCAGCTTCTGTTCAATAGATGAATTTTTAGTTATGAAGTAGTAACTGTGTAAGATGTCATGGTCTCCAGACCTTCATTGCTTACATATTCCGCCCTCACAATCATATTATGCACAACCAGACGCTTCATTCGAACCCAAACTCGATAAGATAAAGTCAATGTTGTATGAATTCATGTAGAAGATATGCAAATAACAAGTAAACCACAAACGCGCACGGTGGTTGAAATACTCGAGGCTGGCATACACACACACATTCAAGACACGATGGTCACAAAAGCTTTTAGTTCGGGAGAGGTAAACCACATGCCAGGAGGCTGGTCTCTTCAGAGGACGAGTTGACCTATCTACGTCAGCCAGCGACCACCCGTAAAGCAAACAGTGTTTGCCTGAGTGGAAAGAAGAAGGACCTCATGTTCGGCTTAAAAGCAAATTCTGCTACATTCTGTGGGAGCACCCAGCCTATGCATTCTTTACAAACATAGCGCAAGGTTCCAGAGGTTTTCACAAGGAGACAGCAAACGCCAAATACCGATGCTACAGATTTCCGGATTGGTCGCCTTAAACGAAACGTCATTCTCGCGGCTTAGAAGAGCAATGCTTATTGGGAGAGATATTCCTGACGTCTTGAGCTGAAGGAGTAATGGAGGAGACTAAAAGATATACCCTTTCACGTTCCGTTGTCGCTCGTGGAGCGAGAACACGTGACGAGAGCGTGTGTGCTCGTACGTGTACTCGAAGAGCGAGGAACAAGTCTCTCCTCAGTACTTCACTGGGAGAGCACCTCTGTCGAGAGTGAAACAGAGTGCAACTCTATATTGAGTCCTTGCAATTAAGCGTTGTTGACTGTGTTGGCCGCCACACATATTGTGCGGTGTGAACGGACAGAGTCATAGTTAAACGCCAGTGACCGAATTTTTGTGGCATCCTGATGGACTGGTTATCTGACTGGTGTACCACGCCAGTAGTTAGTCTAGGGGTGAATAGGAGTCCTTGAATTCATCAAGGCATGGGGGGAGTTTGATTGGTGAAGGTCAATCCAGATAGAACGAGAGTCAGCAGCGAGCGGCGCAGACACCAGTCATTGCAGCTTACGGTATTGTGCGCTATAGCTCTTGCGAGCCCCATATTTCCTCCACAACAGTACACTTCACTGCTTTTCACATGTGACAGCCTCGACCGTACCTAGGAATGTTCTAACGGATTATTATTCAAGTTGAATAGGCGTGGCTCTCAGCCATTCTGTCAAGTCAATAACAATCTCGAACTTTGTATAGAAATTTCATTATCGAATCCTATCCTTAAGAGGTAACTTCACATTCCTAAAAGAACCCGGAAATAACTTGTTCAGTTCATAACTAAAAGTGCCATTGTGATTTCTCAGAATTTTTGCAAAATAAATAATAATTTTCGTTATTTTCATGTTTTAATTACACTAACTATCACCACTACAGTACCCAAGTATCCCACTAGTTACGTAAGAAATTTTGTGAATATTTGTGTCATTTCCTTACAGCGGACGACTCCATAAGATATTTATTGCTGAAGTGTTTCAGGCATTTCTCTTTAGAACGTTAGGAGCGTCTGCCTGACTTCTGTAGTAGTGTGGGGGTGGCAATTGCATCTTGCAGGAGCCACAGGGTAAAGGGTACATCTCAGATTAATATGTTGCGCAGAATGACAGAATAGCACTAGCACTTTCACGACAGAAAATAGATAACCTGCCAGGATAGGTAAAATAGGTAAGCTACCAGGATAGGAAAGTGTCAGGATAGTGAGGTACGGCAGGTCGCAGCAGTAGCACTTTGAAGAACTTTCTTTCATGTAGTAAATAGCTACATGCAAAAATTGGGATCAGAATAGACACATGTAGAGAAGAAAGCAGAATTGTAGGGAAAAGGGCATGTGTTCTTGTGTCGGAAAATTTTGCATTGTTTTACGATTTTTGTGTAGCTGTTAGTCCATAGGATTTCCAGGTGATAGGCACAGACGCAGAGTGACGCAGAGACGCAGTGTGACGCAGCACCATATAAGTTAGAATTAAGAAATAACATTTATATCCCTTTGCGAGCGCACAGTTGGAGATTGGAGACTGTAGCAGAGCAGACAGAACGTTAGCCGAGAAGTCACGACGTTGTTGTTGTTGTTGTTGGTTCAACCAACTGTTAAGTGGTCTTACAGTTTTGTAGATAGGGTTGTGATGTGTTGAATGAATTATCATGTTAACGAGAGCTCAAGCCGAAAGGTTACGTGAGAGATAGCAAGTAGAAAAGATGGGGGAGAATGAACCAGATAGAAAGCAAGTAAACGAGCTTATTGAGAATAGAACAGAAGGTGGACCTGAGAATGGTACAGACGGAGAATCAGAGAATAGGACAGTCGGGGAGTTGCAGAATCAGCAGGCTCAGTTAGATTGGGATAAAATTGAGATAGATCAGACGGATGGGAATCGAAGAGACGAGAACATCGAATTTCCAGTATATGAAATTCCAGGTAGGGCACATTCTGAGCCAGAAACAGACAACCCACGTAGGATGTGGCAAAGATTACAAGCGAAACGAGCACAGGAAACGCGTTTGTTTGCCGCATATTCAGGGACAAAATACGCGTCAATACAGTTATTGAACCGGCACTTAGCTAACGTTCAAAGAGAAGTAGACAGTGAGGAAGAGGGGGAACATTTAGAATACGTCGAACCTATCGTACACATTCTAAAAATGCCCCAACAACAGACACAGAATTTTGCGGAGCTACGAGCGCCACGAAAAGGTTCCGTAACAGACGCAACTGTACCTGCAAACACAAGACATACGCAACAGAGAGGGCAGAATGCGGAGTTGTTTGCGTCACGAACGGTTCAATGACAAACGCAACTAGTCCTCAACACAGACAGCACGGGTTATTGCAGTTGTCAAAATTAGAAACGCCACAGCATAGACGCCGTCCGAAGTGGCCGAGCGGTTCTAGGCGCTACAGTCTAGAACCGCGCGACCGCTACGGTTGCTGGTTCGAATCCTGCCTCGGGCATGGATGTGTGTGATGTCCTTGGGTTAGTTAGGTTTAAGTAGTTGTAAGTTCTAGAGGACTGATGACCCCAGAAGTTAAGTCTCATAGTGCTCAGAGCCATTTGAACCATTTGAACAGCATAGCCCAGCAAACGACGTAACTGACTGAGTAGAAAACAATAGATCGAGAATACATAGATCAGCAGAAGGTAGTGTTGCAGGACAGGACACGATCATGGGGTTGTAGCAAAAAATGAACGCTGGTATGACGAAACAGAATCAGGATATTGATACACATACAACGAAACAGAATACACAGATGACAAAACAGTATCAGGAATTGAAACACGATAATCAGGCTATTAAGACACAGATCCAACAGGATAATCAGGCTATTAAGACACAGATCCAACAGCTTAAAATCCAGATGGAAGAAGGGATCGCCTGAATTGATAGTCAGATCACTCAGATAAGGACAAGAATTAATCTGGAGAAAGAATACAGGTACTAATACAAGGTCAGCAGCAATTACGCACTGACGTGGACAAGGTCCAATTGGACATCGTAAACGTTGACAAAAAGGTGGAACGTTCTACGAAGAAAGCCATTCGAACAGCAATACAGATTTCGGAAGAACAAACAATTCAAAGAAGGTCGAAAAGGTTGCACTGAAAAAATATGATTAGCGGATCAATAAAATAGAACTTAAAAACAAATATCAGTTTGAAAAGCTACGAACAGAGTTGATACAAACTATCGAAGAAAAGATCGAGACCGATTACAGCTGTAGCGAAACAACTGACAAATAGCTTTGAGCACTATGGGACTTAACATCTTAGGTCATCAGTCCCCTAGAACTTAGAACTACTTAAACCTAACTAACATAAGGACATCACACACATCCATGCCCGAGGCAGGATTCGAATCTGCAACCGTAGCAGTTCCTGACTGCAGCGCCTAGAGCCGCACGACCACCGCGGCCGCCCGAAACAACTGACACGTCAAGCATTAATTCAGTACACGAACATGCACCGTCTAAGGAAGTTCAGGTAGAACCAAGGCTAGACATAACACTCGCGCAGAAATTGAAACAGAAAACCCCGATTAAAGTAATACATGACATGCCACAGGACCAGGCACAGTATCTAGAAAAACGGAACACATATATTCAGCCGATCTACATCTACATCTACATCTACATTGATACTCCGCAAGCCACCCAACGGTGTGTGGCGGAGGGCACTTTACGTGCCACTGTCATTACCTCCCTTTCCTGTTCCAGTCGCGTATGGTGCGCGGGAAGAACGACTGTCTGAAAGCCTCCGTGCGCGCTCTAATCTCTCTAATTTTACATTCGTGATCTCCTCGGCAAGTATAAGTAGGGGGAAGCAATATATTCGATACCTCATCCAGAAACGCACCCTCTCGAAACCTGGCGAGCAAGCTACACCGCGATGCAGAGCGCCTCTCTTGCAGAGTCTGCCACTTGAGTTTATTAAACATCTCCGTAACGCTATCACGGTTACCAAATAACCCAGTGACGAAACGCGCCGCTCTTCTTTGGATCTTCTCTATCTCCTCCGTCAACCCTACCTGGTACGGATCCCACACTGATGAGCAATACTCAAGTATAGGTCGAACGAGTGTTTTGTAAGCCACCTCCTTTGTTGATGGACTACATTTTCTAAGCACTCTCCCAATGAATCTCAACCTGGTACCCGCCTTACCAACAATTAGTTTTATATGATCATTCCACTTCAAATCGTTCCGTACGCATACTCCCAGGTATTTTACAGAAGTAACTGCTACCAGTGTTTGTTCCGCTATCATATAATCATACAATAAAGGATCCTTCTTTCTATGTATTCGCAATACATTACATTTGTCTATGTTAAGGGTCAGTTGCCACTCCCTGCATCAAGTGCCTATCCGCTGCAGATCTTCCTGTATTTCGCTACAATTTTCTAATGCAGCAACTTCTCTGTATACTACAGCATCATCCGCGAAAAGCCGCATGGAACTTCCGACACTATCTACTAAGTCATTTATATATATTGTGAAAAGCAATGGTCCCATAACACTCCCCTGTGGCACGCCAGAGGTTACTTTAACGTCTGTAGACGTCTCTCCATTGATAACAACATGCTGTGTTCTGTTTGCTAAAAACTCTTCAATCCAGCCACACAGCTGGTCTGATATTCCGTAGGCTCTTACTTTGTTTATCAGGCGACAGTGCGGAACTGTATCGAACGCCTTCCGGAAGTCAAGAAAAATAGCATCTACCTGGGAGCCTGTATCTAATATTTTCTGGGTCTCATGAACAAATAAGGCGAGTTGGGTCTCACACGATCGCTGTTTCCGGAATCCATGTTGATTCCTACATAGTAGATTCTGGGTTTCCAGAAATGACATGATACGCGAGCAAAAAACATGTTCTAAAATTCTACAAGAGATCGACGTAAGAGATATAGGTCTATAGTTTTGCGCATCTGCTCGACGACCCTTCTTGAAGACTGGGACTATCTGTGCTCTTTTCCAATCATTTGGAACCCTCCGTTCCTCTAGAGACTTGCGGTACACGGCTGTTAGAAGGGGGGCAAGTTCTTTCGCGTACTCTGTGTAGAATCGAATTGGTATCCCGTCAGGTCCAGTGGACTTTCCTCTATTGAGTGATTCCAGTTGCTTTTCTATTCCTTGGACACTTATTTCGATGTCAGCCATTTTTTCGTTTGTGCGAGGATTTAGAGAAGGAACTGCAGTGCGGTCTTCCTCTGTGAAACAGCTTTGTAAAAAGGTGTTTAGTATTTCAGCTTTACGCGTGTCATCCTCTGTTTCAATGCCATCATCATCCCGTAGTGTCTGGATATGCTGTTTCGAGCCACTTACTGATTTAACGTAAGACCAGAACTTCCTAGGATTTTCTGTCAAGTCGGTACATAGAATTTTACTTTCGAATTCAATGAACGCTTCACGCATAGCCCTCCTTACGCTAACTTTGACATCGTTTAGCTTCAGTTTGTCTGAGAGGTTTTGGCTGCGTTTAAACTTGGAGTGGAGCTCTCTTTGCTTTCGCAGTAGTTTCCTAACTTTGTTGTTGTACCACGGTGGGTTTTTCCCGTCCCTCACAGTTTTACTCGGCACGTACCTGTCTAAAACGCATTTTACGATTGCCTTGAACTTTTTCCATAAACACTCAACATTGTCAGTGTCGGAACAGAAATTTTCGTTTTGATCTGTTAGGTAGTCTGAAATCTGCCTTCTATTACTCTTGCTAAACAGATAAACCTTCCTCCCTTTTTTTATATTCCTATTAACTTCCATATTCAGGGATGCTGCAACGGCCTTATGATCACTGATTCCCTGTTCTGTACATACAGATTCGAAAAGTTCGGGTCTGTTTGTTATCAGTAGGTCCAAGATGTTATCTCCACGAGTCGGTTCTCTGTTTAATTGCTCGAGGTAATTTTCGGATAGTGCACTCAGTATAATGTCACTCGATGCTCTGTCCCTACCACCCGTCCTAAACATCTGAGTGTGCCAGTCTATATCTGGTAAATTGAAATCTCCACCTAAGACTATAACATGCTGAGAAAATTTATGTGAAATGTATTCCAAATTTTCTCTCAGTTGTTCTGCCACTAATGCTGCTGAGTCGGGAGGTCGGTAAAAGGAGCCAATTATTAACCTAGTTCGGTTGTTTAGTGTAACCTCCACCCATAATAATTCACAGGAACTATCCACTTCTACTTCACTACAGGATAAACTACTACTAACAGCGATGAACACTCCACCACCGGTTGCATGCAGTCTATCCTTTCTAAACACCGTGTGTACCTTTGTAAAAATTTCGGCAGAACTTATCTCTGGCTTAAGCCAGCTTTCTGTACCTATAATGATTTCAGCTTCGGTGCTTTCTATCAGCGCTTGAAGTTCCGGTACTTTACCAACGCAGCTTCGACAGTTGACAATTACAATACCGATTGTTGCTTGGTCCCCGCATGTCCTGACTTTGCCCCGCACCCGTTGAGGCTGTTGCCCTTTCTGTACTTGCCCAAGGCCATCTAACCTAAAAAACCGCCCAGCCCACGCCACACAACCCCTGCTACCCGTGTAGCCGCTTGTTGCGTGTAGTGGACTCCTGACCTATCCAGCGGAACCCGAAACCCCACCACCCTATGGCGCAAGTCGAGGAATCTGCAGCCCACACGGTCGCAGAACCGTCTCAGCCTCTGATTCAGACCCTCCACTCGGCTCTGTACCAAAGGTCCGCAGCCAGTCCTGTCGACGATGCTGCAGATGGTGAGCTCTGCTTTCATCCCGCTAGCGAGACTGGCAGTCTTCACCAAATCAGATAGCCGCCGGAAGCCAGAGAGGATTTCCTCCGATCCATAGCGACACACATCATTGGTGCCGACATGAGCGACCACCTGCAGATGGGTGCACCCTGTACCCTTCATGGCATCCGGAAGGACCCTTTCCACATCTGGAATGACTCCCCCCGGTATGCACACGGAGTGCACATTGGTTTTCTTCCCCTCTCTTGCTGCCATTTCCCTAAGGGGCCCCATTACGCGCCTGACGTTGGAGCTCCCAACTACCAGTAAGCCCACCCTCTGCGACTGCCCGGATCTTGCAGACTGAGGGGCAACCTCTGGAACAGGACAAGCAGCCATGTCAGGCCGAAGATCAGTATCAGCCTGAGACAGAGCCTGAAACCGGTTCGTCAGACAAACTGGAGAGGCTTTCCGTTCAGCCCTCCGGAATGTCTTTCGCCCCCTGCCACACCTTGAAACGACCTCCCACTCTACCACAGGTGAGGGATTAGCCTCAATGCGGGCAGTATCCCGGGCAACCACAGTCGTAGTCCGATCAGGGGATGCGTGGGACGAGCTGGCCGTCCCCGACAAACCCCCATCCCGACCCCCACAGTGATGCCCATTGGCAACAGCCTCAAGCTGTGTGACCGAAGCCAACACTGCCTGAAGCTGGGAGCGAAGGGATGCCAACTCAGCCTGCATCCGAACACAGCAGTTGCAGTCCCTATCCATGCTAAAAACTGTTTTGCTAAGAACGTCTGAACTAATCTACAGAGAGCGCAAACAAATCGACAAAATTTAAACGGTTATTAAAATACAAGATTGCCTAGTAAATGCAGTAATGCTGCTACTTGCGCACTGCTGACACTGCTCGGCGGCGGAAGGAGACTAAGCGAAATTACACTATTCAGGTACTAAAACACGATGCTACACTCTCAAATACTATAATACGCCCGAAATTTATGAATTAAACAATGCAAGAACCAAAAACACGCAAAGAAATTAAGAATTAAACTATGTAACAAATGAGTGAGCTAGGAGTATACGACTTGCTGCTCAGCTGCTTATCCAACGGCGGCAGGGAGCACACTGACTGCGACCAACCGACACTGGCCGTTCAAAACAAAACAGTAGACAAACGACTACGCGAATTTACACTATTCAAGTACTAAAATGCGATGCTACAACTCTCAAATACTATAATACGCTCGAAATTTATGAATTAAACAATGCAAGTACCAAAAACACGCAAAGAAATTAAGAATTAAACTATGTAACAAATGAGTGAGCTAGGAGTATACGACTTGCTGCTGCAGCTGCTTATCCAACGGCGGCAGGGAGCACACTAATCGAAAGACAGGCAACTGAACCAGTAAATCCAGTGACACAACATAATAGCAGCACAGGTACTATACTGCGAACGACGAGAGTAGAAATACACGAAAAACACTTTTGTTCACCAATGATACGATATGACGTGGATATGAGTCAGGATATTGAGAATAGGCAGACAGGCAGTAGATTAGCTGAGAATAAACACGACACAAGCAGTGGCAGATTATTTGAGTCCATGAATACGGCCACAAACCGGATTTATGAGTTGATATGATGCAGACCACTTCCTTACAGTTAGAAAATTTCAACATTTCAAGGAAGAAGGCGGTAGCTTGCATGCACGCATATTCATCGATCAGTTTCGAGTAGGCTTACCAAACCACTGTAGCGTAGCTGACTTCATTTGTGCACACGTGTCAGGGACAGTAGCAGAGGTGATCCAAAAGATTGCGGCTACTTGTACGTCTTACCTACAGTTCAGAACAGCATTTCTCGAAAGATATTGGTCTAAGGAGGCGCAAAACAAAATTAAATACGAGTTACTTCAGATGACACCTTATGAAAACTCAGGAGAGAAAAGCGTGGTAAAATTCTTTGATACAATGGACAAAAAGAATCAGTGCCTAGACAAACCATACAGTAACGGAGAGCTGATACGTCTATGTAGAATGAAATTAGCGGTGAAGTATCAACAGACGACAGTAGAAAAAAATTAAAATACTGAAGAATTCTAAGAGGTTTTAAGTTAACTTGAATTTATGTATAAAGAAGACGAGGTGAAAGAAAAAAGGAAGGAAAGGGAACATCAGAAGGAGAGGACTAGGAACGAATATTCCAATAATAATAATCATAATCCTAACACCAATAATTTCAGGCAATTTAACAGCCAAGGACAGTGGCACAATGGAGATAATAGGCGTAGAAACGATAACCAGAATAATTGGTACCGAAATAGGTACGGTAATGGACACTCATACAGTGGTGGATATGGGTTTAGGGTTCAAAATGGCAACAGTCAAGGGTACTTTGAAAGAGGTAAAAGAAAAGAAAGGGAAAGAGTCAGAGGGGCAATCGCAAACCGTGTACTAACCACTAAATCAAAAAATAAATTTACAATTAACAAAATAACACATTAATTGAAAGAAAAAGAGACAAAATACACACTAACAATCTCTTGTAGTATCAAGTACACTACAACATGCACACAAACAATAAATGGTACACAACAATTAGAAGAATGAAGAAGTGGTAGGCTATAAAAATGATAGGTATATGGTTTAATTAAATTATCACATTGCATTGTATAGAGTCCAAATCTCTTGTTGTTTGTATTAAACAAAACATTGTAAAAAATTTCTCTACACGAAAACAGGGACATCGCCACCAACGCCAAGCACCAGCTCCCTTAACACCAGATGCTTCCAGATAGCGACAGAGAGGGTACAGACATGTTGAGAAAGCACTTAGGGCAATAAGAACAACATGAAGACCAACGCCAAACTGGGAATGCAGGTTGCTACCAGGTTGGACTTTAGGAGGACAACACGCAGCACAGACATTTCATATGTCACAACGGAAGAGCATGGTGAGATTCATAATACGACGAGATGACAATGAAGGTACAAAACAATTACTAAGAGCTACAAACTCATCAAGCAACATTTGGAAAGGCAGTCAGATCCTACAAATCCTATATCACCCCACTACACTAAAATTCACATATTCCTAGTCCAAGAAGAACAGAAGAATGCAAGAAAGATGAGAAGAACTGAAGATGCAAGATGAAGAAGGGCAGAAAACAGCAAGATACCTTTCTGTCCTATCCTACAAAGCAA
Organism: Schistocerca piceifrons; assembly: GCF_021461385.2. Lineage (NCBI taxonomy): Eukaryota > Metazoa > Arthropoda > Insecta > Orthoptera > Acrididae > Schistocerca > Schistocerca piceifrons. The sequence continues at coordinate 598,475,705 of NC_060141.1, read as the reverse complement.
ATTGCTACAAACGTCTCTCCACGAAGTTTGTGGCATGACAACTACTACAACCACCTCTCTAAAAACAAACCTTCAATCGTCAAACCAATGCAAGTGAACGGCAAACGGAACATTAAGCATCTAGAAATAGATTCAGCAAAATGAACAGTATTCTCCCTACCACATTATCAAATTGCCATACCGAACCACGTGTGAAGTACCAAGACGTCACACCACAATACTGGGTGACGATCGTCGGTAGTCAACTACAATCATCGAACTGCCATACCATCCCAGGTGTGATAGCAAAGGAGTACCAAGACATCACTGTTTATGCAGTAAACCACAGTCATCATCATCGGTTAAAAGTAACACCCCATGATGACAATGTCAGCAGGTAAGACCCGGCATAGCATGCTAGAGTGCTTCTCTCATGATTTGTGACACCCATACAAATGAGTGGAAGCCTTCCAGTATTTCAGTGGGGATCGTCGAGCACAGAAACTGACGCAGCACTAAACGAAGAGACTGATAAAATACAAATGTAGAGTAAAGAAAATGATATATTTGTAAAAATATTGTTTTAATATTTTGTAAAAGTAATTATTTTAACATATATGTAAAGCCCATAATGTGATAGAGACCTTAAAATATTATGTAAAGAAAATTAATTAGTATAAGTAGATAATCTCAAAAATCCCTGTAATGCCAAGTTAGTTTTTTATATAAAAAAAGGTTTTGGTTAATCATAGGTTGAAAGAGGATACAATAAAGAAAAAATACTTCTTCACTCTTAAAACAGTGACACAAAAAGAGAAAAATAATGCCTAAATAAATTGCAGAATTACAAAATAGAAACAATAGCTATAAAGAAATCATTAGAAAAAATTGTTAAGAATTGCCTGAGAAAAGTTTATTGGAAAATCTAAAACAACAATTTTGCCTGACTTTGAGAAAGTTTTCCTCGGCACTGACAAACCCAGACAAAAATTTTGTCAGAAGGAGGGAGGTATGGAAGACGACGTGGTCTCCTGACCTTCATTGCTTACATATTCCGCCCTCACAATCATTTTCCACACATCAAGACGCTCCATTCGTACCAAAACTCGATAAGATAAAGTGAATGTTGTATCAATTCATGTAAATGATATGCATATAACAAGTAAATCGCAAATGTGCACCATGCTTGAAATACTCGAGGCTGGTGTACACACACACATTCAAGACACGACGGTCACAAAAGCTTTTAGTTTGGGAGAGGCAAACCACATGCCAGGAGGCTGGTCCCTTCAGAGGACGTGTCAACCTATCTACGTTGGCCAGCGACTGCCCATAAAGCAGACAGCGTCTGCCCAAGTGAAAGGGAGAATGACCCCATGTTCAGCTTAAAAGCAAATTCCGCTACATTGTTTGGGAGTGCCCAGCCTACACATTCTTTACAAACATAGCACGCAGTTTCAGATGTTTTCACAAGGAGACAGCAAACGCCAAATGCCGATGCTATAGATTTCCGGATTGGTCGCCTTAAACGAAACGTCATTCTCGCGGTTTAGAAGAGCAATGCTCATTGGGAGACGATGTTCAGGACGCCTTGAGCTGAAGGAGTAATGGAAGAGACCGAAAGATATACCCCTTCACGTCTAGCGTGGAGAGGGGCTGTTCCATTGTCGCTCTTGGAGCGAGAACATGTAATGAGAGCCTGTGCGCTCGTATGTGTCCTCAAAGATTGAGGAACAAGTCTCTCCTCAGTACTTCACTGGGAGAGTACCTCTGTCGAGAGTGAATCGGAGTGTGACTCTATATTGAGCCCTTGCAATTAAGCGTTGTTCACTGTGTTGGGCACCACACTTATTGTGCGGTGTGAATGGACAGACTTGTAGTTAAACGCCTGCGAGCGAATTTTTGAGTGGCATCACGGTGGACTGGTTATCTGACCGGTGTACCATGCCAATAGTTAGACTAGAGGCGTATAGGAGTCCTTGACTTCATAAAGGCGTAGGGTGAGTTTGATTTGGCGAAGGTCAATCCAGATAGAACGAGAGTTATCTTATTTGTCAGCAGCGAGCGGCGCAGACACCAGTCATTGCAGCTTACGGTATTGTGCGCTATAGCTCTTGCGAGCCCCATATTTCCTCCACAACAGTACACTTCACTGCTTTTCACATGTGACAGCCTCGACCGTACCTAGGAATGTTCTAACGGATAATTATTCAAGTTGAATAGGCGTGGCTCTCAGCCATTCTGTCAAGTCAATAACAATCTCGAACTTTGTATAGAAATTTCATTATCGAATCCTATCCTTAAGAGGTAACTTCACATTCCTAAAAGAACCCGGAAATAACTTGTTCAGTTCATAACTAAAAGTGCCATTGTGATTTCTCAGAATTTTTGCAAAATAAATAATAATTTTCGTTATTTTCATGTTTTAATTACACTAACTATCACCACTACAGTACCCAAGTATCCCACTAGTTACGTAAGAAATTTTGTGAATATTTGTGTCATTTCCTTACAGCGGACGACTCCATAAGATATTTATTGCTGAAGTGTTTCAGGCATTTCTCTTTAGAACGTTAGGAGCGTCTGCCTGACTTCTGTAGTAGTGTGGGGGTGGCAATTGCATCTTGCAGGAGCCACAGGGTAAAGGGTACATCTCAGATTAATATGTTGCGCAGAATGACAGAATAGCACTTGCACGTTCACCACAGAACTGTAGAGAAAGAAAAATGTATTGTGTAAAGAAAAACTGGCACGTTCCACATCATTACGAAATATCGTACTCATACCTATGGCACAAGAATTAATGTAATGAAATGTTAATGACAGCCAAGATAAAAATGAATTTTGCACTTTTAACAACATCAAGGCATGTTATCTGAGCCACGGCTGTTCCAGTTCGTGTTGTCTCTGTATTTTCGGTGCCTTCTTTCACTTGCGCCCTGATATTCAGTGCGAATTTAACTCGCAGTTTTCGTAAATAATTGCTAGCTCAGAGAGTTTGAAATGGGTCGGCCTTGTTTTGTGAGGAGAGTACGTCTCGGAGGGGCGCAGCGTAAGGGTATCACGCATGCGTTTTCTCGCGCTGTCCTGAGATCGACTTGTCACTCCTTTGTGCACTGGATATCACACTGTGGCATCGACTGTGTCCTCCCCCTGCCTGCATTGGATCTGAACTTCCCTGTTTATCCTTGCTGTGTGGACCTGAACGCTTGCAATTTTGTCCTCATCATTTACGCATATAGTAGGACCATTACTGGAAAATTTTGCGGTCAGTACTGCTCGCGCTCCGATATCTGTGCCTCTGCGGTTGATGCCTTATGGGTCACTGGAACATTTTAATTTATTGTGATTAATCTTTGGCCGCAACCGCGTTGAAAATTTGCATTTATTTCATTGGTGGACATTTTGGGTGTAAATTACTGACTGTTCGTGTGTTGGCTATAAAGTGTACCATTGAGACCATTTAGCCAAGGATTGCTTGGCAGTTTTAAGCTTCAGTTTTAATCGAGTTCTTTACTCATTTCCTCAATTTGGCCATGAGCCGTATAGCAGTGGTTTACTAGTGAAACTTAACTTTCGCCTCATGAATATGGCATTTTTAGCTTTAGTGTTCAGTGATGTACTTTACTCAGTCTTATTAACTTCCTCATGGGCCGTCTGGCATAATTCCTATTCATTGAGTTTGAGATTTTTGTACGTTTTGTAAGACTTGTAATTTTACCTTTTATTTATTTTAAGGGGAATTTCTTGTATTAACATGTGTATTTTGAAACTATGTTGTAGATGGTTGTCAGCCTTAGGACATGTCTGAAAGAACAGACACCATATCTATGTAAGTACATAGTTCTCGCAGTACCAGCAATGACCTCCTTCTCCTGTGCGGATGCACACATATTACCCGAACTCTTACCGGACTTGGTAAGAATGTCTTCCACGAGTAATGAGTGTGTTGGATAGGGACAAAAAATTGTTCAAATGTCTCTGAGCACTATGGGATTTAACTTCTGAGGTCATCAGTCCCCTAGAACTTAGAACTACTTAGACCTAACTAACCTAAGGACATCACACACATCCATGCCCGAGGCAGAAATCGAACCTGCGACCGTAGCGGTCGCGGGGTTCCCGACTGTAGCGCCTAGAACCGCTCGGCAACACCGGCCGGTGGGTAGGGACACTACGACTGTAGTGTGTGGACATATAAGGTGAGAATGTGGGTCTCGCGGGAGGCAAGCGCGAGTTGGTCCCTGCAGCCACACTATACTACGTAGCCTCGGTGGCTCACATGGACAGAGTGTCTGCCATGTAAGCACGATATCCCGGGTTCGAGTCTCGGTCGGGGAACATATTTTCTCCTGTCCCTGTTTTATATAAATCAACGCTCTTCAGTAGCTGAAGGTATTAATCTATAAATCTAATTTAATTATTTATTTGTTCTGCCTGTTTGATTCAAGTAAGTATCCGTCCGTGCAGTTTTGGTGTAAAGTTTACACAAATTGTATGGGACCATCCTGCTTCTAGAGGTTATTTGCGTCTAGAGGTTACAATGGCCTCTCATTTTCTAATTGTTGTTGAGGTCACATTAGTAATATTGCTGCGTAGGAATGTTGCTTTGTTGCTTGATGATATTGAGGTAGACGGAACCTGGTAGCAAAAAGATTGTTATTTAGTAACTGGTCATGATGTTACTTTCCTTAAACAGTTGTTGTTTTAACAGGTGCTGTGGTTAACGGCCGCCAGGAAAAAATATGTCTGTGTCTTGAACCGTTTGTGAAACGTGATCACTTTAAATTGTATATTCCGAAAGAGGTGAAAACTAATGTTTGAGGCAGCTGCTTGTATCTAACGCAAACTGTAGCATTTATATTGCTGGAGGGTTTGGTGGGAGGTGCTTCAAGACAGAGAAGGGCGAAGAAACTACACCCTTGAGGGCTTCAGCGTGCTTCATCCGCTTGTAAACTGGGACTAAATATACGAATGTTAATAAAAAGATAAGTAATGGTAATCGTTCTTTTGCGTGCCGACTCATCCCCAACGCGCGTGTTGTGTTCTCGCTTGCGTGGGGTGAGTCTCTGCTGAACGTGATGATGCATACTACAGGAACAGATAAAATCCCAGTGGTGAGTTTCCTGAGACTCGTGTCAGACAGAAACCTGCTAGCTTCTTATCAGTACTGTTTGACACAAACAATAGAAAATTTAATTGAATTTTTGGCTGTGGTTATCGTATCAGTGAGAATTTGACAGAACAAACTAGCAATAGTGTATTTGTGTAAGTTTTATAGGGCCGCTTCGACTCCAAACGAACTCCTTTCTTCATTCAATTCATTTATTGGCGCCTTCGTTATGGCTCAGTAATCAAAGAGCTGCATTAAACTTTCAGTTTACAAAACATTTGCGACTAGCAGTCAAAGCTGAATCATTCTCTTTCGTTTTGGGTTTAGTTACTTAATAATCTTGCAGCGCTATCTATACTGTAATGCTAGGGATGTCTACGCAGCTGGGGCCAGTGAAAGAACTCACTGGCCACGCCCCGTCACCTGGACGTAGTCAGTCACCTCATACGGCAGGCTAAAGAGGGATATCACACCAATACTGGTCAATTCTGGTGCTACGCCTGTAGTCTATTAACCTACGAAATCTACTGGACTTATTCTACGAGGGGCGTTCCATAATTTTTTTTCCTCGACAGTTTCGGTTGAATTATATCGTGGAGTATCCACAAAAAAAAAAAAAAAAAAGATGTTCAAACGTGTGTGACATCTTATGGGACTTAACTGCTAAGGTCATCAGTCCCTAAGCTTACACACTACATAGCCTAAATTATCCTAAGGACAAACGCACACACCCATGCCCGAGGGAGGTTTAGAACCTCCACCGGAATCAATATTCACCCTTCAGCCCATATGGCTTCATGAAGTTCCGTTAGGTGGCGGCGCTGTACGTAGTCTTCAAAACGCCGTGCATTCCAAGAAGAGGGCATTGAGTTCCTTTCTCCGGTAGACCAGAACATCGCAGATATTCACAGGTCTATGAAGACCGGGAGAGAACTAAAACATGGTGAGTCGTTGCACATGGTGTTTACTATCATCGCTGTGAGGTCACGTAAACGTGTCCCATCTCCCTCGTGCCGGCTCCACACACCTGTGACTCCTGCGATGTTGGGACATGGGTACACTCTCATTCGAGATGACCGACAGATCACAAACACCGCGCTGCTCAACTGGATATCTCTGTTGGTAGTGCTGACACGCGAGTCTGCGACACCGAGAGGAGCTCGGAAACTTAATTGAACTGTTCTTCCTCGACTACCCTACAGCCCCGGATATCGCACCTTCCATCTGTTTGGCCCAGTGAAGGATGCGCTCCGCGGGAAGCGGTACATGAATGATGGGGAGATTGTTGACGAAGCAAGGCGTTGGCTTCGACGTCGATCTGCAGAGTTGTACCATACGCGCTTACAGGCCCTTCCTGTAAGGTGGCGTAATGCTGTCGCATTGAACGAAAATTATGTTGAAAAATAGTGTTTTGTAGCCGAAAGAATGAGGAATAATATGGCGTATACTTGAATCCTGGACAAAACCTACCTGCTTTCAGACAAAAAGAGTGTAGTGCGTTAATTATTGAAAGCACCTCGTACCACGACAAATGCTGCTACGCTATTAGGACTTCGCTGACGCACGATTGTTGGCTGTTGTGCTCTTGGTTACGAACTGGTTTCAGAAGTGAACAGACTCCATCGGGTGACAACGTTTAGTCTCCTAAATTATATGTAATTTGCCTTCGTACAATGATGTGCGGTCGTCGGTCAACGTTAAAGGGACTATGTTGGAATTTCATACTGATCTCTGTGGAAAGGTCATGTGGTAGTTTCTCCGGTCTCTTACCAGAAATACCAAACACGTAGTATCTGTATCATACGAACAACAGTGATGGGTCCTTGTTGTTATGGGTTTCTAATAGAAGCAGTAGTTACATAAGGTATCTTGCGTATCTCTCAAGTAATATTAATATTGCCCCAAGACTAACATCCGCATCCGAATGACGGACTGCTCTCATTCTATGGCACAGCCAGAACAGGTATGAAAATTAATCAGAAACTACCCAATTTGGTTATGACAAACCATCACGTCTCCTGCAGTCCTCCGTCTAATGTTGATGATGAAATTTCTTACTCGACAAGGCCCGGAAACGGCTACCTCCAAGTCGAAAGCCGGTGTACTTAACATACATTCTTGACCACGGCTACGGATGTGTGGTTTCCCCGTGCACATCGATAGTATTATATCTATATGTTTATTTAAAATCTGTTGAGCCCATTTAAATACATAGACAAACCTGAGGTATTGTCAAATAGTCAGGTAATATGGGACACTGGTACTCTCATCCCTCGATAGCTCGTCACAATCGGGAGACATGTCGTATGCTTCAGATCGCTCCTACGATGCTCTATAATAAATCCGTTTCGTCTCTAGACATAGTGTGAGATACGGCGCAGAAAAGTTGTTTTCGCACGAGGTTCAAATGGTTCAAAAGGCTCTGAGCACTATGGTACTTAACATCTGAGGTCATCAGTCTCCTAGAACTTAGAACTATTTAAAACTAACCAACCTAAGGACATCACACACATCCATGCCCAAGGCAGGCCGTAGCAGCAGTGCAGTTCCGGACTGAAGCGCCTAGAACCGCTCGGCCACCGCGGCCGTCTTTTCGTACAAGGGTTTCCCAGAAAGTAACGCACTGCATTTTTTTCTTCAACAATCCTTTATAGAACATAATGAGAATTACACACACGAAAGAATGGTGTTTTATCTACACACCCTATTATTCCACGTAATCTCCATCCCCTTCTATGGCCTTCCTCCAGTGCGAAACAAGGGCGCGTATGCCCTGTCGGTACCAACCCTCGCCTTGGTGGCGGAGCCAGTGCTTCACTGTGTGAATCGCCTCCTCATCGTCCTCAAAATGTCTTGTCGAGTCGTGATGCGTCTGTCCTGTCGCGAATGACAGCATCAGCTTGGGGCAGCATGTCAGCTGACATGCTTTGGATGGTCTCCCCGACCGCTGCAAATCGTGGAGCTGCGCCGAACCGTCTTCTGATGACCTCACCCTCCGTACCCAGCGACTAACTGTACTTCTGTCGACCGCAGATGCTCCATAGACCTTGCACAAGCTTTTGTGAATATCCCCCACAGTTTCTTTTTCTGCAGTGAGAAATTCAATGACAGCGCGTTGCTTGTAACGTACGAGAGTTGACCGAAAAGTAATGCCTCCACCTTCATAATTCTTCAACAGCTGGCAGCATTGATATGCAGCAGGTACTGGCTTGTTCCGCAGCCCCTTCTCTACAGCTCCAGTTCGCGGGAAGCCTTAGAATTGAACCATTGTGTTGTTACAGTGTAAAGTATGGAGCCCTGTGCAGACGGTCAGTCACTGCGATTTAAGCAACGTGCAGTCATTGAATTCTTGACGGCAGAAGGTGTCACTCCACAGTAGATTCATCACAGAATGAAAGTAGTTTATGGTGATTGTCTTGATGTGAGCACTGTGCGTCGTTGAGCTAGTAAGTTTAAAGTTGTTGAGACGGGAACATGTGACATGCGTGAAAAAGAAAGAGTTGGAAGTCCTGTGACAGCAACCATAGAGTTTCGCAAGCAACATGTATCCAGTTGGCTGGTGATTATGTGGAAACGTGAGTATTGGTAATTGAAGATCACATTCTAAGGATTATTACTGAGTTTGATTTATTAAAATATTCCCATCAAAACCCAATTAATGAAGGTGGAGGCACTACTTTTCATCCAGCCCTCTTACATTACCTTCAAACGTCATTTTGAAACTGTCCTGCAGCTACGCTATGTGTCGGGAGTGACGGAAACTTGGCGTGATAACTCAGGAGACCTCAAATAATGCATCTGTTACGTTTCTCATTCGTAGCATTGTTTTCGGGTGAGAAAAACAATGCGGTGCATTACTTTCTGGGCAACCCTTATAGTTTGAAAGAATTTTTGCAGTTAAGTTTTTAAAAATATGCTATAATTACTGAAAATGATCACTAACAATTAAAGCTATGCAATTTATTGAGAAAAAAAAGTAACAGAGCGTTATATATGCCTCGATATTTTGATATGGATACAGCTGGTTCTGTTTCTATCAGTAAACCCCGATTCTTTAAACAGTATATCTTCCACGTATAAGACGGCTTCAAAAGGCTGGTTACAGATGCAAAAATGTGTTAAATATTTGTTTTAAGTATGTAAACGAGGCAAAGTTTAGGAAAGGATTGAAATTATGCTCAAAGTTTGTTAAAAGTAGCTAAGTGCACTGATTATGAACGCTGGATGAACATTAATTCGATAACTTGCGTTGCTTTAAGGCGAAAGCTAGTCTATCACGAATTTCAGTGCTTATGACGTAATCTCTCGTGAACTATTTTTCAAAAAATTATTAATTTGGCAGGCACATTCTATGGTTTACGTATATACTGTATGAAAAGTGTTTTGCGAATGTAGTTATTGGAAAAGAAGTAATAAATTAAAAGTCGTGTCTGAAGCTGCCGTTTTATTACACAAATAGTGGAAATGTAGTTAGCGAATAATCTTTTTCTTCTTCATCATCTTGCATTGAGTATCATCGATAAAAAATTTAGAATGCGTTTGAAATTATGTGTAAAGGTTGCTGGAAATCGCTAAGTACTCTCTTTCTCAAATACTGGATAAGTAAAGTTCGGGGCATTTGCGCGCCTTCACTTACGTTGCCTCGAAACGTATTACAGCGTTACACTTTTTATTATAAGATTGTACCTTTTAATGAGTAGATTATAACAACATTTTAAATTTTTTAAATTTGATCAATAATTATGCGAAAGATTGAAGAAAAAATTTTTTTTGCCCCTTGTAACCTTCCCACAAAATATCTTTCTCCAGTGTAACCTCCCCACAAAATTCTTTAGTGTAACCTCCCCACAAAATAAAATAAATAATATGAATATGATTCTAATTTAGTGTAACCTCAAAACAGAAAATTCATTGACATTTAACCTCCCCACAAAATTCATGCACATTTAATCTGAGCTCAAAAACGGAAAAATTCCTAAATCTCTCAACAGTAAAAAGTTGTAATTATGTCGTTCACATTCAGTGTAACGTCCGAACAAAATAATTTCCGTAGCCTGGTAATATTACAATGTAACTTACCTCTCAATTAAATTGTCTCTCACTTATAACTTTTCAATAATTGACTGTGAATTTAACCTGGTAAATTTTGGACGTCAGCAGTGCTGCGTCATGGCCCTGAAAGATAATTCTGAACAAAAAAGAGAAAAATTCTTACCTCAATGAAGTCGCCGGATAACGCATATATATCTGCTCTTAAAATAATGTTTTCTGGGACAGCCCTGTGCAATGCTGGCCGATAGATCTGTCATTTATGAAAGGGAGCAACTGATTTTTCTTTTGCAACAATCGGGATGATCATGGATGGGAGAAATTATTAAATTCTTTAAATTGAAATGAATCGTTGTTAAAAGTTACTTTTTATGAGAAAGATTATTATTGCGAGATTTTTAAAACATTTACATGGGACTTGAGATGACATTACTACATATGCGCGAGGCTGCTTTTTACCTTATACAATAATACTCAGGTTCCGGCATCGCTGCACTGCGACCGCCCCATCCAACACGATACACCAGACCAGACCAGAGCAGACTGCAGACTAGCAACAACTTACTGCTACAGCTACACAGTTCCTACTGCAGTCAACACTGCTCTCTGGTCAGAGATTCTCTTATACCTTGCATATCGCAGGCAGCGCATGAGCAATACATCGAAATTAAATCTGCTCGGACCTCTTACATATAATTACATCTACTCGGATCTCTTACATAAAATTACATCTGCTTGGACCTCTTACATAACCCACCACTGGGGGGGGGGGGGGGGGGGCAAAAATTTGGCAGCGATGGTGAGTCAATTGGACTTGCCATGAGCAACAAATTTTTCCTAATTAACTAAGTTTACATTCACAGAGTATATACATATATATAAGTGCAGAACATGAAATGAAATAGAGTGCACATGCACTGAGTACAGAACATATCAAGAAATGACAAAATGTATACGCAATGAGTACAAAACATATTAACTAATGACATAAAGTGCACACGCACTGTATATATTTTTACCATTTTACAAGAACTAGAATACTCAATGAGTACAAAACATATTAACAAATGACATAAAGTGCATGCGCACTGTATATATTTTTATACCATTTTACAAGAACTAGGAAAAGAAAGGGAAGGATTGCATCATGGTTGTAGCACAGTAGGTTGCACGTAGCTGCACTGAAAGTCCATATCTTTCTACAGAAGCACAACACCAAGTGAGACAATCTAAAGTTCGCTTCCCTGAAGTATTAATCAGTGTAGCCAAGACACTGAAATGTTGTATTAATATTCAATGTTATCATTTTGGCAGTACATTAGGTACACCAAACACTAGGACCATAATAACATCTCTATCGTTCAAGGTGGTGGACAGCATGATGTGTCAACACCACATTCTTGTAGAATCCGTACTCTTTCACCAATGTAGAATTAGTGCAAAAACCAAATACAGTGCTCCATGATCATGAGGATGGACAGGACAAACGGATATTGCAGTAATTTCTGGTAATTAGGTAGGAAGGTGAAGGACATTAAGTCTTATGCTAGTCATCATTGAGAATTACACTAGTCTATCAACCGATTTGAGTAATTGTTGGCACTCATTGCCAAGTTGCTAAACATTTCTGTACTATGTATGGAGTATTACAGAACATTATTCATAAGTCATCTAATTACAGTAAATATTGGCACTCATTGGCCAGTTACAAACCATTTTTATGCATTATTCAGAAGTGATCATTCAAAGCAAGAGTTAATTAATGGCATAGCATTTACATAATTCATCTAATTATAGTAATCATTGGCACTCATTGGCCAGTTACAAAACATTTTTGTGCATTGTTCAGAAGTCATCATTCAAAACAAGAGCTAATGAGTGTAGTATCAAGCTACTGGTATTCTTATATGATATCATGTAAGTGACATAAGACAAATTTAAAATGTAAGAAACAGTGGCATTCATTGGCCAGTTACAAAGCATTCATATACTCTTATAAAACATTATTCAGTATTATTCAGAAATCATCATTCAAAATGAGAATTAATTATTGGCATAGCATTTATGCATTATTACAAAACATCATTCAGTATTACTCAGAACTCATCATTCAAGTGACATAGAATATATTTAAAGTGTAACACACTGTAACTATTACTCAAGGTCTGTGGTCCAATAATATATAGATATAATGAATTCAATACAGCTGAGAAATTTGCATTATATTTAGAACTAGAAATATCTCTTAAACTGACAGCATTATTTGGGACTGGAATACATTCTTTTGTGCTAGCAATGCATTGCGTTGAGATCGATAATTAATTGCTGGGGCATGAAGATATTTGCTTTTGACTTATTGCTGCAAATAAGGATTAATAACGTCATTCGTCATGAGTCAGCTGTAGCAAGGTTATGAACAAGTAGAGTATATGTGATCACATTCATGAATGACACACACAAATGGGTAAAAACAATGCAAGTACTAGAACAGGTTTAATGACTAACTGCTTATAGCACATTAATTTCATGAATAGTTTCTCCTGGAAAAAATACAAAACGGATTATTGAGCTGAAAGAAGAAACGCATATTATGCTGAAAAGTAGTGAACTTCGAATTAACATGTAATGAAACGTGTACTCGATATGTATGTACTCTAGCTGTCCTTTCCGAGACATTCAGTCATTATACGAGTACCATGCGACATAAGACATACTGTCAAAACGAACTGCAACAAATACTTACGTAACTACATAGCATCTCTTAACTTATAGTAAACATATAAACTTAATCATTAGCCTCATCTGCAAAGAAAAACTTCATTATTCATATTACCATAACTTCATTACTATCATCACCTGCAAAGAAAAACTTCATTATTCATATTAGCATATTCTTCATATAACTATTCATCATCATTCATTATCATCTGCAAAAAAGACACTTCATTATTCATATTACCATCTATTTCATACAACTATTCATACTATAGAGTTTCTTATTTCTAGCATATTTCATCACTAAAACTAAGATGTGTAGTTCTGTCTGACAGCCGGCATCAATTGCCTCGTATTCTGAAAGAAAGTTAAGACTGCTATCATACGATGTGTGTAGTATATTCTTATTAATGCTTGTTAATTCTGATCCATTTACTCTTCATGACATGGTATTGCATTTTCTTTCGTTCATTCCGAAAGTGAAATTCCCATTTCATAGTGATCCACTGTGGTTTGTTTAAGTTATTTCTTTTACACGTTATTGCTTTCTGAAAATGATGAATAAGGATTAATATCTTGCATTTAAATCATGTTGTTGTTGTTGTTGTGGTCTTCAGTCCTGAGACTGGTTTGATGCAGCTCTCCATGCTACTCTATCCTGTGCAAGCTTCTTCATCTCCCAGTACCTACTGCAGACTACATCCTTCTGAATCTGCTTAGTGTATTCATCTCCTTTACTACTTTAAGTGTCTCATTTCCTAATCTAATTCCCTCAGCATTACCCGATTTAATTTGACTACATCCCATTATCCTTGTTTTGCTTTTGTTGATGTTCATCTTGTATCCTCCTTTCAAGACACTGTCCATTCCGTTCAACTGCTCTTCCAAGTCCTTTGCTGTCTCTGACAGAATTACAATGTCATGGGCGAACCTCAACGTTTTTACTTCTTCTCCATGAATTTTAATACCTACTCCAAATTTTTCTTTTGTTTCCTTTACTGCTTGCTCAATATACAGATTGAATAACATCGGGGAGAGGCTACAACCCTGTCTCACTCCTTTCCCAACCACTGCTTCCCTTTCATGCCCCTCGACTCTTATAACTGCCATCTGATTTCTGTACAAATTGTAAGTAGCCTTTCGCTCCCTGTATTTTATACCTGCCACCTTCAGAATTTGAAAGAGAGTATTCCAGTTAACATTGTCAAAAGCTTTCTCTAAGTCTACAAATGCTAGAAACGTAGGATTGCCTTTTATTAATCCTTCTTCTAAGATAAGTCGTAAGGTTTGTATTGCCTCACGTGTTCCATCATTTCTACGGAATCCAAACTGATCTTCCCCGAGGTCCGCTTCTACCAGTTTTTCCATTCGTCTGTAAAGAATTCGCGTTAGTATTTTGCAGCTGTGACTTATTAAACTGATAGTTCGGTAATTTTCACATCTGTCAACACCTGCTTTCTTTGGGATTTGAATTATTATATTCTTCTTGAAGTCTGAGGGTATTTCGCCTGTCTCATACATCTTGATCACCAGATGGTAGAGTTCTGTCATGACTGGCTCTCCCAAGGCCATCAGTAGTTCTAGTGGAATGATGTCTACTCCCGGGGCCTTGTTTCGACTCAGGTCTTTCAGTGCTCTGTCAAACTCTTCATGCAGTATCTTATCTCCCATTTCGTCTTCATCTACATCCTCTTCCATTTCCATAATATTATCCTCAAGTACATCGCCCTTGTATAAACCCTCTATATACTCCTTCCACCTTTCTGCCTTCCCTTCTTTGCTTAGAACTGGGTTGTCATCTGAGCTGTTGATATTCATACAAGTGGTTCTCTTCTCTCCAAAGGTCTCTTTAATTTTCCTGTAGGCAGTATCTATCTTACCCCTAGTGAGACAAGCCTCTACATCCTTACATTTGTCCTCTAGCCATCCCCGCTTAGCCATTTTGCACTTCTGTCGTTCTAATTTTTGAGACGTTTGTATTCCTTTTTGCCTGCTTCATTTACTGCATTTTTATATTTTCTCCTTTCATCAATTAAATTCAAAATTTCTTCTGTTACCCAAGGATTTCTATTAGGCCTCGCCTTTTTACCTACTTGATAGTCTGCTGCCTTCACTACTTCATCTCTCAGAGCTACCCATTCTTCTTCTACTGAATTTCTTTCTCCCATTCCTGTCAATTGTTCCCTTATGCTCTCCCTGAAACTCTCTGCAACCTCTGGTTCTTTCAGTTTATCCAGGTCCCCTCTCCTTAGATTCCCACCTTTTTGCAGTTTCTTCAGTTTCAATCTGCAGTGCATAACCAATATATTGTGGTCAGACTCCACATCTGCCCCTGGAAATGTCTTACAATTTAAAACCTGGTTCCTAAATCTCTGTCTTACCATTATATAATCTATCTGATACAATATGTTTTTTATGGCAGTATATTCTACATAGTTTACCAATTTATTTCATTAGTCATTCACAAGGTTTCGAAGATGCGTGATACCTGGATATATAGATCGGAGAAAAGTTTCTTGCTCGTAACATACGTGTCCATATAGCAGATCGAAACTGAGGTCCATTGTGGGAAATTACTTTCAATACATGTCCTACATGAAATAGAAAATGTTTTACAAATGCTTTCGAAACAGATTTAGCAGTAACTTTGCGTAACGGAGTGAAGATAACAAATTTCAAAATGAGTTCAACAGCGACAAAGATGTAGCAAAATCCTCTATTAGTTCTGGGAATCGGACCAAAAATGTCTACAGCGGCTATGTGTCTCAATTTAACAGGTACAATGGGATGTAACGGAGGAATATGTGAAGTCGTGTCTGACTTATCTCTCTGGCAGATTTTACATGACGCTAAAACTCGTCGAAAACGTTTCTCCATGTTGACAAAATAACAGTTCTGTCTCAGTATAAGAAAACATTTTCTGGCTCCGTAATGTGCGTAACTTAATGAGTATACCAAATTAATTTGTTAACAAGTTCGTCAGGAATGCATAGTATCCAGTTGTTGCTGTCAGGATGAGAGTGGCGAAACAGAATGTTATTGCGTACAGTGTAATGGTTTCTGATGCTAACATTATTCCTATCTTGCCAAAGGTGTTTAATTTCTTTCCATACGTTGTCTTTACTCTGCTCTTCTGCTATATCTCGTAATGATGATGAAATGAAGTTTTCAAATGCAACTTGTTGAATATACATGACGCTAAAATTTGCTTGGCAGAAGTTGGTTGCGATGTCTTGCTGATTGTTGCTGAGAGAATGCGTTTGCTACAATATTTTGTGTACTGGGAATGTGAACTACTGTAAAATTAAATTCCTGTAAATAAAGTTTCCATCTTCTTAATCTGTCGCGTGTAAATTTTGCTGAAAGTAAAAACTGGATAGCTCTATGATCTGTGTAAACGGTCGTATGTCTTCCATAAAGAAAATGCCGAAATCTCGTAAATGCCCATACAACACATAAGGTTTCAAGTTCTGTAACAGAATAATTGCGTTCAGAAGGTGACAGAATGCGACTTGCAAAGGCGATGTTTTTAATTACTGTAGTACCATCTTCTTCAATTTCCTGAAAAATGTGTACGCCTAAAGCGGTGTTAGAACTGTCGGTGGCAATGGAAAAATTTCTAGTAAGTGTGATAAAAGTGGTGCATTCAACAAAGCTTGTTTCAGATTGACAAATTCAGACTGCGCTTGGCTATCCCACGACCAAATAGTGTTTTTACCCGTCAAATGACATAATCTAGGGCTGTCTAAAGCGGAGTAATGAATAAATTTACGGAAAAAGTTAATTAATCCCAGAAAGCTGCGTAATTGTTTCTTCGTCGTAGGTACAGTAATTTCAAGTAAAGCTTGAAGTTTTTCCGGGTCGGTCGCAATGCCTACTGCTGAAATTACATGTCCAAGAAATTTTGTAGAAGTTTTGACAAGGTGTGATTTGCTAAGATTAACTGTGAGTCCATGTGCACGAAAAGTTCGTAACAGTTGTTCAAGAATCAAATTGTGTTCAGACCAGTTAGCTTCTGCAATAAGAATGTCGTCTACATACGTTGTGATTCTGTCTTAAAGTTCTGTTGGAAGTATAGTATTAGAACCGCGAATAAACGCTGCTGAAGAAATTGTTAAGCTGACCGGTAATTTACAAAATTGATAACAGTCTCCAAAACAGAGAAATGCTGTGTACTTTCTGCAGTTCGGATGGAGCTGAATTTGCCAAAATCCCGATTTTAAATCTAACGTGGAATAAATAGCAGTACCATGAAATTTCTGTAGAAGTTCTTCTAGTGTCTGTGGGCGATCTGTTTCATTAATAATAATGTCGTTGATGTGACGCAAATCTAGTACGAGGTGAAGTGAGCCATCCTATTCCTTAACAATATGGAGCGGGTTCATGTACGGACTAACTGCCGGTTCAATCATTCGTTGGTCAAGCATAGCTTGCAATTCTTTCATAACTTGATCTCTGTGAATGTGTGGAATAGGATAATGTTTGGCTTTAAATGTGTCGTGCTGTTTAACTTGAAATTCATACATAAAACCGGACATAGTACCAGGGATGTTGTCAAAAACTGGAGCTTGCTGTAAAAGAATTTTGCGTAGCCCTGAAAGTTCGTCGTCTGTATTTGCACTGCTCTGTTTAATTTTATCAGAAATCATTTGCATAACGTCATAGTCGGCTTCGTCTGGAGTATTATAGTTGTGTACATACGTATCTGTGAACAATGTGGAATGACAGTCCGTGTTACGTGATGCATAAATGACCTCTGTCCGATTAATTGTTTGTTCTTCTGCAGATAAAAAGTGCTGAAATTCTAATGCCAGTTGTACATTTTCATCCTTTAACATTAAATACGAATTTTGAAGGTCAATAATTGCGTCGTTTTGTACCAGAAAATTCGTATCTAAAATAACGTCTGTTGGCAATAAGGGAACAATCCAAAAATTTGAGTGAAACGTATGACCTGCAATAAAAAACGATAAGTGTGTCTGTATCTTTACATCTACTCCTTTACCAGATACTGCACCTTTTACTAAAATTTTCTCTAATGGTAACGTGGGATAGGTATTCTCTTTGTTACATTCGTTGAAAGTTTCTTCATTTATAACTGACATAGGTGATCCAGAATCGATTACTGCTGAAAATTTAGATGATCCAATCTTGACTTCATTGACAGGTTGGGAAATGGTTTTTTGAATAACTGGTTTTTCCTGCAAAAGAGTGTCTCGGATGTCAGCAAAAGTAATAACATTTTCGTGAACAAGATTCTCTGTGTCAAAAGTATTGCTTGCGTTGCTGGAAGATGCAACCTGTACTGTATCTAGTCAAATTCTTTCTGATGTGCTATTATTTGCGGGAGGATGCTGTGGCATTTCGACTATTTGTACTGTTCTGTCATTTCGTCCTGGCGTATTACGTTCGGGATGATATCTACTGTCTGGTTCATTCATGATAATCTGTTGTTGCGGATGATTCTGTTGCAGGAATGACCGACTGTTATTAAACGTACGCTGAAAATTGTGCTCATTATTTTTACGTCTGTCTTGATAGTCATTTCTATACGGTGCATGGCGATATGAGTTAAAATGGTTTGTCTTCTGTACATACTGATTTCCTTGTTACTGTGCGTTGCTACTTGGCGGAGCCGACACTTTACGTGTAGGCCCCGAAACATTAAAGCTTGGTTGACCTTGCACATTACATTGTTGGTTAGGTATGCTAACCAGCTGGTTTTGTTGCTGTTGTTGGGAAAAACCTCTATTGTTACCAAAATGTGGTTCCTGTTGCTGATAATTTTGACGATACTGATGATTAAAATTTTGTCACTTATTAAAAATATACTGGTATTTCTTGTCATTTCGGGAGCGTCTAATGAAAACTGTTACTTTCAGGTAAAATTTGTCATATCGGGTTTTCTTTATGCATTCCTAATACTAGATAGATCGATAGTTGAAGAGCTGTTTTGATAGATATAAAGGATAGTAGAAGAGAAGGCAGCAGTGCAGAAAACTAAAAATGAAATAGCACTACTACGGCTCGGGGCCCTGTGCACGCTACGGCACATATTCATCGAAGTGTAATGAATCCCCTGAGGTCTCTTAGGCGCTGCAAATAAATTTTACTTTCAGCGTTACAGGCAATGTCGGTGAAAATTCAAAAGCAAAAATGTCGCATCCAGTCCAAAGAGTGAATCTGTGTTCTGTCGTTTTTAAATACCTTAAATTTTCTAACGGATAGAAAGTGCTTGTAATCAAAATTATCGTCTCTGTATGTATGAAGTGATTCAGAATTGTATGATAATCGGTTTGTCTCTGACTGTTCGGAATCTAAGTCACGTACTCTCTGTAAATTACCTAAATTATACAGGCTGTGTGAGTGTGAGAAATGTTCGGAATGTTGCGTATGCTGTGCCGTGTTAGAGGATGAAACATTTTTCATCTCTGTCACTTCTTGCTGTAAAGTTGACAATTTTCTACATGGTTTATTATTGGACGAACCTATCTCACCGATCGTCTGTTGTAAATTTTGGAATTCAGGTGTTTGATTAAGCGAAACTGGTGACGTATCGTCGGATTTGGTGTCATTATTACTTTCGATAACGTCAATACGACTGGCCAATTCATCATATTTTTCAGTCAGTGCTTTTACCTGATCATCGTTTTTAGTGCCACAAGCATTAATTGGTTTTTGTATTTTACGTGTGGTTTTGTTCAATTTCTTTACGTCTGCTTCGATGGCATGTTGTTGTTGTTGTGGTCTTCAGTCCTGAGACTGGTTTGATGCAGCTCTCCATGCTACTCTATCCTGTGCAAGCTTCTTCATCTCCCAGTACCTACTGCAACCTACATCCTTCTGAATCTGCTTAGTGTATTGATCTCTTGGTCTCCTTCTACGATTTTTACCCTCCACGCTGCCCTCCAATGCTAAATTTGTGATCCCTTGATGCCTCAGAATATGTCCTACCAACCGATCCCTTCCTCTAGTCAAGTTGTGCTACAAACTTCTCTTATCCCCAATCCTATTCAATACCTCCTCATTAGTTACGTGATCTACCCACCTTATCTTCAGCATTCTTCTGTAGCACCACATTTCGAAAGCTTCTATTCTCTTCTTGTCCAAACTGGTTATCGTCCATGTTTCACTTCCATACATGGCTACACTCCATACAAATACTTTCAGAAACGACTTCCTGACACTTAAATCTATACTCGATGTTAACAAATTTCTCTTCTTCAGAAACGATTTCCTTGCCATTGCCAGTCTACATTTTATATCCTCTCTACTTCGACCATCATGAGTTATTTTACTCCCTAAATAGCAAAACTCCTTGACTACTTTGTCTCATTTCCTAATCTAATCCCCTCAGCATCACCCAATTTCATTTGACTACATTCCATTATCCTCGTTTTGCTTTTGTTGATGTTCATCTTATATCCTCCTTTCAAGACACTGTCCATTCCGTTCAACTGCTCTTCCAAGTCCTTTGCTGTCTCTGACAGAATTACAATGTCATCGGCGAACCTCAAAGGTTTTTCTTCTTCTCCATGAATTTTAATACCTACTCCGAATTTTTCTTTTGTTTCCTTTACTGCTTGCTCAATATACAGATTGAATAACATCGGGGAGAGGCTACAACCCTGTCTCACTCCTTTCCCAACCACTGCTTCCCTTTCATGCCCCTCGACTCTTATAACTGCCATCTGGTTTCTGTACAAATTGTAAATAGCCTTTCGCTCCCTGCATTTTACCCCTGCCACCTTCAGAATTTGAAAGAGAGTATTCCAGTTAACGTTGTCAAAAGCTCGATGGCATCGGGATCCTGTATTAGTTCCAACTTTTCAAGTCTGTTGGCCATTGTCTGAAAGTCTAATGTGTGTGTGTGTCTGTTTTTGTTTTAAGATCGGAGATTTCATCATGCAATTTGGTTTTCAGCTGCTTGATAGTATTAATTTCGTCTGATACTGTCGCAATGTTGGTGTCTACGTATGTTTTTGCTTTCGTAAATAACTTACGCTTGTCTTCCTGTCTCTGTGCCGTAATTGTTTCCGTGACTTGTTTCTTTAATTTATTCTGATCCGGTATAAATTTACGGTAACGCGTTTCAGTTTTTTGTAGGTGGTGATTAAAACGTTCGTCAATTTGGCTGTTCTGTTGGTCAAATTTCGTATCTACTTTCGCGTCCAGTGTGTGTGAAAGTTCTGCTGACATTAATTTAAACTCGTCGCGTAACTGTGTTGCGTTTTCAGAGCATTGTTTAGCGACTGTACTACTTTCATCTCTAAGTAATTTCGTTGTCGCTACACGTGTACTACTTAATTCTTGTGCAACAGATCTAATTTCTTCACTACTGTTCCTAGCACAAGCCTTAATTTCCTCACGTAATTGTTCTTTAGTATCATGATGTTGCACGGTAACGGCTGTAATCTGTTCACTAAGTTGTTTGTTCTGTTCGTTAAGGTTGTCATGTTTTTCATTCAATTGTTTGGAATTGTTGTCTAGTTTTTCATTAAGTTGTTTGAAATGGTTGTCGAATTTTTCATTACGTTGTTTGTACGATTCATTAAGTCGTTTGAGATTTTCATTAAGTTGTTTGTGCTGATTGTCTAGTTTTTCATTGTGTTCATTAATTTGTTGTTTGAGATTTTCATTAAGTTGTAGCATTAATGCTATAACTCGATCCCAGGCAAAATTAGCGGCTCTATTTTCTATATTGTGTGTTGGTGTATCTGTATGTGTCACGTTTTGTATAACCATTTGGTCATTCTGTGATTCTTGAAAAGGTTTGCCAGTTGGATGTGCACTGTTACACACTACACCGGAATCAAATAAATCTGACATATTTTGTGTATATTGGTCACCTTCGTTAGAAGCAATTGTCTGTTCGCTACGTAAATTTTGCAAATCAGGTGTGTCAAGCTGCGCAGCGTTCATTGTAACGGAACGTGCCGCGTCAACAATTGTTACATTTACTCTGGACATAATTGCATTTGTTTGCTCATCATTAGGATCAAAATCAATACTAGTGATTGGCAGGCACTGAAGATCTGTAATTAGGGGATTATCATTATTACACTGAGTGTCGCAAGTATTATCGGTCAAATTATTCGAGTCGGCTATTTCACTCATTGCACATCGCGATGTACTGCTAACAGTTTTTCACAAATCAAAATTAAGCACAAAAATGAAACAAAGACGAAGCAAAATAGAACAAACACAATTACAACAAAGAGCAATAAATTGTCGATGACCTGTGAAAGAGTGACAAATTATTAAATGCGTTGCGCCAGATGCAAACTACAGTTAAAATTCAGTAAATAAGAGCAGATATATGACTACTTCTCAGACATTCACAGAGAAAATACGATCCTCGCCGGTTGTCGCCAAGTGTAACCTCCCCACAAAATATCTTTCTCCAGTGTAACCTCCCCACAAAATTCTTCAGTGTAACCTCCCCACAGAATTCTTTAGCGTAAACTCCCCACAAAATAAAATAAATAATATGA
This sequence comes from Schistocerca piceifrons, assembly GCF_021461385.2. Classification (NCBI taxonomy): domain Eukaryota; kingdom Metazoa; phylum Arthropoda; class Insecta; order Orthoptera; family Acrididae; genus Schistocerca; species Schistocerca piceifrons. Next base: position 598,453,355 of record NC_060141.1, on the reverse strand, counting down.
ATATGATTCTAATTTAGTGTAACCTCAAAACAGAAAATTCATTGACATTTAACCTCCCCACAAAATTCATGCACATTTAATGTAAGCTCAAAAACAGAAAAATTCCCAAATCTCTCAACAGTAAAAAATTATAATTATGTCGTTCACACTCAGTGTAACGTCCCAACAAAATAATTTCCGTAACTTGGTAATAATACAATGTAACTTACCTCTCAATTAAATTGTCGCTCACTTATGACTTCTCAATAATTGACTGTGAATTTAACCTGGTAAATTTTGGACGTCAGCAGTGCTGCGTCATGGCCCTGAAAGATCATTCTGAATAAAAAAGAGAAAAATTCTTACCTCAGTGAAGTCGCCGGATAACGCATATATATCTGCTCTTAAAATAATGTTTTCTGGGACAGCCCTGTGCAATGCTGGCCGATAGATCTGTCATTTATGAAAGGGAGCAACTGATTTTTCTTTTGCAACAATCGGGATGATCATGGATGGGAGAAATTATTAAATTCTTTAAATTGAAATGAATCGTTGTTAAAAGTTACTTTTTATGAGAAAGATTATTATTGCGAGATTTTTAAAACATTTACATGGGACCTGAGATGACATTACTACATATGCGCGAGGCTGCTTTTTACCTTATACAATAATACTCAGTCTCCGGCATCGCTGCACCGCGACCGGCCCATCCAACACAATACACCAGACCAGACCAGAGCAGACTGCAGACTAGCAACAACTTACTGCTACAGCTACACAGTTCCTACTGCAGTCAACACTGCTCTCTGGTCAGAGATTCTCTTATACCTTGCATATCGCAGGCAGCGCATGAGCAATACATCGAAATTACATCTGCCCGGACCTCTTACACACTGTAGGCTGTTACGTAGGCAACCAGCAAATGCGATTGGTTCCAAGATAGTCGTTTAGTAATGTAGATTTCATGAAACCCAAGATGGCGTGTCGGGCAGAAGGCCTACTGAATACCTGGTAAAATATGGGCCGACCTTGACCGTGCAGGCGCTGTGAACACAGATTACATCTGTGATTTCTGCGTGTAAACAGAATCACGTACACTATTGTACATAAAAAGTAATTGTTATTTAGAACATTGTTTTGAACTTCGTAAACTTTACGGAATTGTTATCGAATCGAGTTATTCTTTCTGTAACTGATAAGTATTTCTTTTAACCGTTTAATTAAGATCAATCTCAGAATTTTATTTTGTGTACACTTAATTGTTTTTCTCAATCATACATGATTATGTATGTATTCAACACCTCATTCGGTATTACCCGAGTAACTCATGTTAACCTTCAAGTGACTCATCGTACTAAACGTTTCTTTTTCCCGGCGGTAGGTCATTTTTAAAGTTTGTTAAGAGACGTGCAACAGATCTTGCTGAACGGATGAAAGTATGATAAAGTGCGTCTGAGAGCTCAATTCGGAGGTATAGCTACAAAATTAAATGGCATTCAAAATTTCACGAACTTCCACTGCTTTGTTGGACAATGTATGTACAATCTCGATGGGTACCAACAGCTTTAGAAGATCATTCTCAGATTCTTTCTCGATATTTTACTAAAAAATAAAGTGTGAAAGCAGATGTATTTCTCCGATATGACACGTGGTCCACCTGTCGGTAAGAAGCCCACTGTGGGATGAGGTTCTTTAAACGGGAGAGCAACAGGCGTCAACAGCTTAAATGACACAGTATTTCGACAGTACGATATCTAAATTCATTTTAACCGAAGAAATGAGTTTTCGTATCCAGTCTTTGAAGTTGTGTGGCAATAAGAGAATAAGGACAGGAAGCGTGAAGTGCTGGAAAACACTAATCGTTGAATATATGCTGCTACTACAGAGCGGCCACTATGGGGAGAGCAAGAAATATTCAGAAATGAGTAATGTTATTCTCCAACACAATAATAATAAAATGGCCGTGCTTAATTGGTATATACAGTACCTTTCTCTTTCGAAAGTCGCTCGCCTTCGACGATTTGTGTACAGCGGCCGAGCAGGGTTTCGTATTGCGTTCGATCAATGAGATGACTGGAACTCTGATTCGTAGTTAATTAAATGTTAACTTCGTAAAAAGCCTAATGCCGTTGTCTTGACTGATGCTGCTTTCCATTCCATCTGGAGGGACGTCGAAGGACGGTTCTCTCCTTTGTTTTGCTAGTAGAACCACTCTGGCTCTTTCCCAGCTTTTGGGTGCGCGAGAAAAGGTGAAAAAGCGTCCCCAGTTGTTTCGTTTGGAAATGAGCACTCACTACGATGCTCACTGGCCTGACTGAGACTAACGCTTCGAATTCATCTCCTACTGAAGGTGGGATTTGAGGCTTTATTATCACGGTGTAGAACGGCAGTGACGATGATAGACTAAGGGAATAGCAAAATTCTTCATAAGTAAGAGTCTACTGAAGATTCTTTTGTGTACTGTAATAAGAGACCCACAAGTATGTCAACAACGAAGCAAGAGAGATGGGTGCAAAAACTATCCTGCAATCAGTTTAATATCTCATGCATTCAATGCAGACAGGAATAATATACAGAAGAATGGAAAAGAAAATTAAAGATCTGTTAGATGACTATCAGTTTGGCGTCAGGATAGGTAAAGGCACCAAAGAGGCAGTTACGACGTTGCGCTTGATAATTAAAACAAGACGGAAGAAAAAAAGACTTACATTCATAGGATTTGTCGAGCAAGAAGGAGCATTCGGAAACGTCATATGGTGCAAGATGTTTGAAATTTTGAGAAAAATATGAGTAAGCTACAGGAAAAGACAGCTAATATAGTGTACGTGAGTGAATCAAGGGGGAACAATAAGAGTGGGAAGCCAAGAACGACGTCCTCGGATTAGAAATGGTGTACGACAGGTATGCAGTCTTTCGCTTTCTGTTTACTCGATACATCGAAGAAGGAATGACGGAAATAAAAGGTTCAAGAGTGGGATCAAAGTTCAGGTTGGGCAGATATCAGTGCTAAGATTCGCCGATGAAATTGCTCGTCTTATGTGAAATTCGGGAAGAATTACAGGACCTGCAAAATGGAATGGATTAATGAGACAAAAAAGAAATTGATGGTAAACCGTGAAAAAACTAAAGTAATGAAGGTACCGGAAATGAGAGTAGAGAGCACCGAGAAGATCTCGTCAGATGTCAGCTGACGAATAACTCTCTATGTCTTCCAAAGATCTGGGGGTGTAACAGACAGCTTCCTCCTGTTTGCCCCCCTCAGTGCCCGCGTCGCTCAGCTGGGTTGCGTTCCCTACGTCCTGTTCGGGAACACCCTCAGCCGGTTCAGGAAACAAATCTGCAACGAATCAAGGATCCGCATCACGCGGCTCCACTACCAGCATTATGCCGAAGGCAAAACTGACTCTTTACGAGCGCCTTATCACGACCTCAGTTGTCGCAAACCATGCGGCCCGTACTCCAAAGATAAGGCAGTACGCTTCGCCCAACGTCTCAGTGCGGTTCAGCGAGGGGTGCAGAAAACGCATTCTGCCTACCGCTCTGCCATTGCGCACCCAGACGTGCGCTTTCCGTTGTAGGTGCAGTGTGGCATCCGAGTACTTCCCAGTCTGGGACCAGCTATGGGGCCTCCCATAATCGGCACTCACTGTAGATTTGCCGGAATCTTCTTTCTTGCTAATACTAGAGCCTGAGTTTTGGCTGCGTCTAACCTGAGTGCAGTTTGGTGGCCCAAGCTTTCAGTTCGTTGCAGGCCAGCCGGAGGCGTCATCGCAGCAATTGCGTGCTGATACTTCGCGGAAACAACGCGGTATCATGCGCGTAGAGCACCAGGTCTACCCTCGGTGTTTTCGCGACGCTGCCGGGTAAGCGTTGGTACAGGAAGGAGCCAAGGACGGTCTCCTGTGGTACTCCCGCTCTGATGGAGAGTGCCGTCCATAGTCTTCACGAACGTGGAATGCGCATCCATTGAGGTACGATCAGAGCAATGCGGTGTGCGACACTTGTAAGCCATGTAAGGGCAGCTTATAGAAGAGGCCGACGTGCCACCGACTGTCGAAGACTAGAGAGATCGAGGAGTACTGCTCCAAGGTAACTGCGACGTTCCAACGCTCTCGTCACCTGCTCCAACAGTCGTAGTAGTTGGTGTTGCATAGAGTGACCTCTTCTGAAACCAAACGTTTTTCTCAGGCAGGAGGCCTTCGTCCCTGACACGGGACCGCAGTCATTTGGCGCACAGCTTATCGAAGAGTTGCCATCAGAAGGCTCACAGGTCGATGGTTTTGCGTTAGCCTGAGGCCTTTCCAGCATTAGGAATGACCAACATCTCCACGTGTTTCCGTGCGGAGGGGTAGTTGCAGGACGGAGATGAATGTTGTAACGTTCTTCAGAAACTCTATTTTGTAGTACTTTGTATGAAAGTGTACCGTTCTTGTAATGTCTTTTTTGTGTGTACTTTGAATGAATGTCTGAACTGAGAATGCATATAAAACTGGAGTTATCGTGTAGCGTGATGTAACTGCGAGTGGTGTGCTCACTCTGTGTTATTGTTAGCAAAAGCTTTATACGAACTCATCAGACACTGCAACTCCCAATACCAGTAAAGAGATACAGTCACTGCAAAATACATACAGCCCCTTAGATACTGAATCCTCTGCTCATGTTCAAAACTGATAACTTTGGTCCCTGTGCACATAACAAATAAATAAATCTGTTTTACTTCTAAAGCAGCAACGGTGGAACGCGATATATTCTGGTCTCTCATAAAAAAATATATATATAAAATATGCTGGCTACAGTGTCAGTGATGTGCAGTGCTGTCCGTAAGACTTTGAAATGCACATGAAATTCTTTTGGCCGATAAATGGAAACATTTAAGAAAAACCCAACGTCTTTGAAAAACGTATGACGTGGACAGGGAGACGGTACTGATTGTGGTGAATTACTAACACCGATTTTTTTAGTGAATCATATTCAGTGCTAAGTTTCTCTTTTCAAAAATATCTGAGAATTGAAATTACATTACTCGGTTCAAAAACGGTTCAAATGGCTCTGAGCACTGTGGGACTTAACTTCTGTGGTCATCAGTCCCCTAGAACTTAGAACTACTTAAACCTAACTAACCTAAGGACTTCACACACATCCATGCCCGAGGCAGAATTCGAACCTGCGACCGTAGCAGTCGCGCCGTTCCGGACTGAGACATTACTCGGAAAAATTACTTTTCTTACTAATTGATTGACAAAAAATGAAATTTATACAGTAAATGATATCAAACCTCACTAAAAAACCATAAATACAAATCATCAAATTACTTATACCTGTGTTAAAAAATCTTAGAAATATTACAAGGAAAATATTTAACTAGCCTTTTCGGCGAATCGGTTTACGTACATTACTCAACAACGACAAATTATCAGCCAACTCACCTACACTAACTCGCTGGCAAAATGGAAGTCAAAATTATTTAACATCTTTACCTTGCTTACGGGAAGACTTCTGCTGACATGTTCTCGTAATTAACTTACCACTTAGTGGCTTCGCAGAGCACACCACAAAAAATGACTAATCCATCCTCTTTCGCCGGTGAGGCTGGCATTATGCTATGGAGGACATTTATGTGGGTTTGCAACAGACCTATGCTCGTAATTGAAGGCACCACAACAGCTGTGAACATAGCTGCTTATCACCTGTTTCCATTCATGACTGATGTCTTCCCCGACTGCGAAGGCTTCTTCAGCCGGATAACTGTCCATGTCACAAGGCCAGAGTCGTGTTACAATGCTTTTGGCAGCGTGGTAATGGGGTCACGCTGATTGATTGGCCTTGAATGCGCCTGATGTGGACCCGATGTAAGACATCTGGGTCACTATCAGGTACCAGCTCCACCCCGAAGTATTAGCCTTGCCTAATTTACAGAAATTGCGTGTCCTACACGTATACATCCACAAATCTACAAAGGAGTTGTCGATTTCATGCCACGGAGCCGTAGTGCGTACTAGAGGGGGATCAACACATTATTAAGCAGCTGATCATAATGTCTCCGCTTATCGCTGTAAACGACTATACCTTTCATATCCCCGAAAATCGCTACAGTCAGTTATTGTAACTGATATTGTAATCGTAGCATATAATATTTTTCCATTTCGTGCGGTAAAAGTTTCTACATTTATGAAAATTCAGATCAAACTGTTGAAGCCTGCAAGAGATTAAGACTGTATCAATATCTTTCTGGATGTTCCTAAAACTTCATCATACCCGTGTCTGTATCACACCGAAGAATTGGACGATTGCAGCACAAAAAGAAAATGGTCTGTGGTATGAAGAATTGTGGTACACGTTTGTTCATACCTACAATACTGCGTACCCAGTTCCCCGCGACCAGGCACCATTTACGCAGACGGTGGAACCGTTCCAGTTTTGGGCTTTTAATTTTGGATGAAATTTGACTTCTGATATGCAGCGACATACTATCTGATTTTAAGCTTCAATTAGTTTACCAACATGACTATATCTCAAGGATTACAATGGACCATACTGTAACTTCCAAACGGTATCTGAGTGCTGCAAGAAACAATCCATGTACGTGAAGGAGCTTGTGTGACTAATCCGTCCCCAGCATCAGATAACTTCAGCCATGTCTCCGCAATATCCTTTCTTTCAGGAGCGCTAGTTCTGCAAAGTTCGCAGGAGAGCATCTGTAAAGTTTGGAAGGTAGGGGACGAGGTACTGGCAGAAGTAAAGCTGTGAGGACGGGGCGTGAGTCGTGCTTGGGTAACTCAGTTGGTAGAGAATTTGTCCGTGAAAGGCAAAGGTCCCGAGTTCGAGTCTCGGTCGGGCACACTGTTTTAATCTGCCAGGAATTTTCATATCAGCGCACACTCCGCTGCAGAGTGAAAATCTCATTCTGGAAATTTCAGTCTTACTGAATATAGCTGTGATGTCATCGAGGGTAATGTTCTATCCTTGCAACCTGTTACGACCAACACTGTGAACTGTAGCCAGCTGTTGCAATGGATTTCGATCGCTCACTGTATGTTTTGATGTCTTGTAGACGCGCTGCAGTCATCAGCTGACATGAGGGTCAACACACTACAAGGTAAGAGTATTTAGTTCAGTTGCTATTGAGAATTACAAACTAATATTAAGTGATATGTATGAGTGGTACAGGTTGAATGGCGTAGCAAAATGATACTAATTTGGTTAGATCTTGAGGAGGTAACGGAGGATAGAAACCCATATCTATAAATGTTATTATCTGACCCCGAAGTGCAGATCTTATACGGGCCACACGCCACTAGATAGTCTTCAGTAGAAAATAAATGTTTTTGCGCTGACAATACAATTAACGGATTTTTTCTCTTTTTGATTTGGGTTTGCGAGCTATACAGCCATCTCTTAGTATTCGCTTAACAGTCTGTACAGAGTTGTTGTGACTGTCATGGATGCTTTTTTCACCATCTAAAGTAATGCATACTGCCAGGACAGTTTCGAGAGTTTCCATTTGTGACTATCCAGGGACTAAACTCACGTTTGCTGCCGAAGTGGTTGCCTTGCAGCAACTTTAATTTCGACGTCCTATATTATCTTTGGGAGACGTTTCCGGCCATAAGTTCCCGCCCTCAGTATGTTTCTCAAGTGGGTTGTCCTTTGAACTTTTGTCGGTATTGTTTTGTTATACACTATGTGACACAAAACAAGATTCTAAAACGAGGCTGGTAAAGATAAATGGGACTTCACATTGTAGGAACAGTCCGTCCAACAATACACATCTTACTGTAGTTGATTAAAAATTATTAGAAGACTATACATTTCCGTATTTTCTCCATAAATAAAGAGAAATACACTGAATTCAGACGAAATAGATGCGAACGGCATACATTCGAATTCGAATGTGGTGAAATTCTTTATCGTCAATTAAGCTCTCTCAATAGCCGCTATGGCATTAAAGAATATATTCAAATTATCGCGTCCTGTAATTTCTCGGCCAAGAAAAATGGCTGAAATATATAATTCAGAAAAGTTCCAAACATATTTTCATTTGACCCCAAACGCTCGTTTTAGTGACGGTGCTAGATTTCTAGGAGCCCAGTTTTCACAAATTATGTGTGTATTTATTTGACTGTACTAGATATCTTTAGAGATTTTCTTTACAACTAATAATGTGTCTGCATAGTTAACGAGCTATCCATGTTAGTAATAACGATAACAGCGAACATAATTATTAGTATAATGTCAGTCTCACTGTCAAATAAATTTCTCAAACCGGAGTAATGAAGTACTAACAAAAAGATAGGAGCGATGAAAGCTGGGAGAGTACTGATAATATTCTGGTTTATCGGTATACTAGAGAAAGTTAACGGATATGCTAAGAGGACGCTACGCAGTTTACAATAGGATAAGTTGTCTGAGATGCTATTTCTGACACATATTCCACAAGCATTAGGCTCAAAAGAAGAATCGGTTGCAGGCACGACAATAAGGGGGACATGAAAAGTTATGTATCATAGTTTTAAGTGTTGGCTGATGTGTGAGAATAGATAGCGAGAGTTAAGAGGCTAAGAACTAGGTGAAAAAAGAAATATCGGCAAAATAACTCCGCTTATTCCTGCGTATCTACCCTTCATGACATGAGCATCAGAAGGGCAAACATGATCACACTACAAAATGTTATGCTTACTTCGTCCACAAAAAGGCATTGCTGCAGGACTCGTCAGTTAAGTGTTACGTCTTGGCTAAACTAGACTGACAAATGGCAAAACATATTTAGGAAACATTTTCATCTTAACGGAATATTAAGCTGTAGTTCGCGTGCGGGAATGAAATTGTAAAGGCTCCGTTGCACTTTTTTCCATGGAATCTAACCTGTCGTTGATACGGGTAACTGTAACACTTCGAGTATGTCTCGCTTCCCAACGAGTCCTTCTTCTTATTGACTAGTATATCCCGAAATCTTCAGAGCACTTTGCGAAACCTGCCACTACGATGGGTTGACAGTACTGTCATATTGTCGAGTAATAAAAGGTATATTTCTCCCACTACATGGTGCGTTATCATGACTGGAAACATCGACGATTCCCACATTCACCTGTGAGGTGGTAGGAAATTTCTGCATATTTCATTCAGTGTCTCCCAAGAGCAGTGATAAAATACTTAATCAACGGTTCAGCTTTGCTGCTGAAGTATTAGTCAGGATTATTGACTGTAGGTGGAAAAAATATTCGAAAATTCATTCAATGTCTGCTGTCGTGTCGACTGAAAACGGCGGAGTAGTTTTTAGAATTGGTCACAGTACCGTATCGTGTGCGACTGTCTTTACAGATAGACTATTCTTTCCGATAACATTTCCAACAAATCTGTCTTTCAGTCGACTCTGCCGTATTGGATCGCATCATTTCTAGTATCTTCTGTAATAGATTTTAACTAACGTTTGAATGTGCAGTACAGTAAACTGTAGGAACAAAATGAAAAGATACCATGTTCTTCACTAAGGTACCTCCCACCTATGTAACATAGACGCAAACAGTGGTAAGCAATAATTATCAGCAGAAGCTGATTAGCTGCTGTTGTGATCTTCAGTCCGAAGACTCGTTTGATGCAGCTCTCCAAGCCACTCTACCCTGTGTCTACCCTGTGCAAGCCTCTTCATCTCCGAGTAACTCCTTCAACCTACATCCTTCTGAATCTGCTTACTGTTTTCATTTCTTGATCTCCGCTACAATTTTACTCCTCCCTCTCCCCCCTTGCCCCCCTTCTTTTCTTCCCTCCAGTACTAAATTGGTGATTACTCGATGTCTCAGTATACGTCCTACCAACCGATCCTTTCCCATAGTCAGAATGATCCACAAGGATTCTTGCTCCCCAATTCCATTCGATACTTCCTCTTTAGTTACATGATCTACACATCTAATCTTCAACATTCTTCTGTAGCGCCATTTTTCAACAGGTCCTATCCTCTACTTTTCTAAACTGTATCCCGTCCATATTTCACTTTCATACACTCCATACAAATAACGTAAATAGAGATTCCCCGACGCTTAAACTTATATTCGATGTTAGTAAATTTCTGTTCTTCAGAACTGCTTTTCTTGTCATAGAAGGTTTGCACTTCATATTCTCTGTACTTTGGCCATCTTTAGTTATTTTGCTGGCCACATGCAAAACTCATCTACTGTTTCAAGTGTCTCATTACCTAAATGGTTTCACTTAGCATCATCTTCTTTAATTCCACTGCATTCCGTATCCTGGTTTTGCTTTTGTTGATGTTCTTCTTGCCCTCCATTCCGTTCAGCTGCTCTTCCAAGTCTCCTGCTGTCTCAGAGAGAATTAGTGTAATCGGAAACCAGAAAGTTTTAATTTATTTTCCCTGGACTTTAATTCTTACTGCAAATTTTTCTTTTGTTTCCCTTATTGCTTGCTCATTGTACAGATTGAATAACATCGTGGTATGCTACAGCCCTGTCTGACACCCTTCTTAACCACTCTTCCCTTTCATGTCCCTCGACTCTTTAATTGCCGTATGGTTTCTGTACGAGTAGTAAATAGCCTGTCGCTCCTTGTATTTTACCCCCGCTACACTCAGAATTTTAAAGAGGGTATTTCAATTACCTGGTCAAAGGCATTCTGTAAGTATGGAAACGCTATATGAAGTGCCGGCAGAAGTGCCAACACCGTGTTGTTTGAGGAAGCCGAAATGCACGCTATAAGCTCACGCAGGCTGGCGTGAGGTCTGCAACAGGATACGTAATGAATGCTATAAAGAAAAGTACGTAGCTGCTGGAATACTTAACTTTAATCCACAATTGGTGAACATTGGTCTTGTTGATACAGTATTATCATCTCAATATAACTTGGTGATGGCGCCTTGCTAGGTCGTAGCAATTGACTTAGCTAAAGGCTATGCTAACTATCGTCTCGGCAAATGAGAGCGTAATTCTCAGTGAACCTTTCCTAGCAACGTCGGCTGTACAACTGGGGCGAGTGCTAGTAAGTCTCTATAGACCTGCCGTGTGGCGGTCTGGATTCACTGATAGTGGCGACACGCGGGTCCGTCGTATACTAATGGACCGCGGCCGATTTAAAAGCTACCACCTAGCAAGTGTGGTGTCTGGCGGTGACACCACACTATAAACTAAGAGTTGATTTTTCTTATGAGAAGTCATACAGTCAGTATTGCCTCTCGTGTTTCTACATTTCGTCGGAATCCAAACTGGTCTTCCCCAAGGTCGGCTTTCCAATCTTCTGTAAGATAATCGTGTAAAACCTTCATTAATACAAAGGGAAACCAAATTGCAATTATGTGACAGCATGAAACGAAACACTTCTGCTCATACCCTCCCATAAAAACAAGTAATTCAGTTGAGTGTTTCAGTTCATTTGTCAACATTGACTTTTAGTTTACATTTGATAAAGCAGCTGTAGCTAGTCCATTAACCGCTCGTTCCAACTGTCCTCAAAAAATATAAAAATGACATAAAGCCTGATTACAGTGATTTGACCTGATGTTAATACTTGCGCGATATATGTTGTACTTCTTTCTGTCTAAGCAGAGCTAAGACTTTGCCGCAGTGCTAACACCGGTTAGAGTCAGCTCACCGGCGTTAAGCCCAGTAGGGCTTGGCTAGAGTGCATTATACTTATCATAGAAACGACCGAAGCATAAATTTTCGCTCGTGTACTTTCGTTGTTTTTTTTCCAAAGTCGACCGAATTTTTCAATTGTATTTCAAAGAATATACACAAACAGTGTAAGGTGTGCGAAATTATAAAGATATATTCAGTTATAAATTATTTCTGTCATAAAATATTACAAAAATTTTTCGTCGTCCACATTGCTTGATGTGCCAGAACAATCGTAGCACAAAATTTCACAGCACCGCGCGCATTTTACGAAAGCAACCGTCTTGCAGGCGCACGGTTTCTTCATGAGCGATACCAGGAAACACAATTCTTTCGCATTCAAAAAGATTTCTCTTTCATCCACTAATTTCGATGCGAACCATGATTATCTAATCATGCTTTCAAAATTAGGTGCGCTGAATTGATGCAGGATTAGCGAACGTAATTTTATCGAATCTTCCGTAGAAGCGATCTCTCTATTGTCTTTCATCAAGTCGGGAGCGTTATGAATAATTTTCGTGAAGATTTTCACCTGTCGGTAAAAATAAACATTGCAATGCTGCTAATAAGAAGTGCATTAAGGTGGGACCACTTTTAGAGTTCAGGTGCTCGCTTTTATTTCATCAGTGAATATATGATCGTATAAAGTTGGTTTGCCCTCCCCACGAATCGATAGTGTACAGAAAAATTTTCTGTCCCCCGTACGGAAGAATTACAGAACGCAAAAATACTTCGTACACCAGTTTCGTAAACTTCCCTGATTTCGTGCATTACACGACTTCATTTCTGTATTTCCCAGTTAATTCGTCTACTCGTTTTTGAGCGTTAAGACCAAATTTTACGGACGGTTCTTGCATACATAAAAAAAACGTATGAGAGCAGGATTCGAACACGGTACCTCCTCCGCGGTAGCCGTGAACGTTTACCGGTGCGCTACGCTGACTTGCTTGGAATACATGTAGTGTTACGGGTATACAAAGCGCGCAATGAACTTCAAAACGATTTTCTCAAAAACCAAGGCCCGTAGGTAAAAACCGGATAGCCAGGCACTCAGAGTAAGCGTGTCTACAACATTTTTGAAGCGCATTAAAACCCGTGAGTTACAGTATGCAGGGTCCTTTTGTGAGATGGTCCGTAATCGATTGCAGAGTGCCAGGCTGTCGGCCCGCGATGTATCGCTCGCCGCGAGGTGGTGAGCGTGCGGCGCTGAAGCCTAAAGCACAGACCGGTTTAGAAAGAAGTGGAGGGGCAAGTGCTTATGGTGGTTTACCACCGAGCGGACTGTGGTGCCCCGTCCAAGCTGATAAAGCAGGCCCGAGATGGTGTGTTGCCGAAGCATACTTTAAAACTTCTTGCACAAAGCAATGGAAGGCGAACAATGATGTCACACGTTACTAAGCCCTCGTGTACGGGCTGACATTGAGATACGGAGCTCGGCGTGAAGGAAGTCACTCGTGACACCTGGTCAAGTTCGCCGTTGTAACCGTATCGGGAGGCGGCCTTTTGTGGCTCGCTAAAAGTGGAATACGATCTATGCTACTTATAAGCGCCTTTAGTTGGTGTCACATTGGAATGGCGTTCTGCGTTGTTGGTAAATCATCCCGTGTGGTTGGAAAGATTCTCGTTTGCTTTGGAACGATACCGGTGAGCTCTTGCGAATCTGTAAAACTTTGTTCATTGCCAGTGCTTTAACTGCTCAAGGCAACAACGTACTGGCCCGCCGCCCGCCACAGACCGTGGGACGCGGTTTTGACATTTCGGCGGAATACAGCGCACTGGGTGAAGGCGGTCTAGTTGTTGGAAATATTAAACCAAAATTAAAGTGTCTGGCCATGGCCGTGGCCGTGGCCGTTTGGCTATTGGTACGTCGTTTGAAGAAGGAAAGACGCCGCAGAAGCGGAAAAGAAATACTAATGATATTTTGTGAGAACATTTCTCTTGTAGCTCAGCGGCTCCTTTTATTACATAAAAAAGAACATGAACAGTCACAACCGCCTGAGACTTCTATTTTTTATGAGGTTACCGGTTGAGGTTTGGTTTAGACCATCTTCAGACCTGACATCATGATGGACATGGTGGCTGTGAACGGAGGTACCGCTAGACTCAGCGAACGATAACTGCTGAAGAAAAGCTGCTGGCACCAATCACATAAACGCGTTACTACTCCAATGAAATATTTTAATATCGTAAGGTTCCTTTAGTTAACTATACAGATCAATAACACAAACATTTTCTTTGAAACATAATACTGATGGTTAGCCTTCGTGGAGTCAAGCGCCAGCTCCCTTCACAGCCGCCATCTTCCATCATGATGTAACGTCTGAAGATCGTCTAAAACAGACTGAAACCGATAACCTCATAAAGATTCTAGAGGTAATTGATTATCGCAGCTTGTGTACAAAACGATCACCGCCAGCAGCAATACACAGACTGTACAGTCTGGTAAGCAACGACTGCTGCACAGGTGCTAGGATTTCAGCGGAGATGTCCGAGCAGGATGTAGCAATACGTCGTTGCATATCATGAGGAAGTTATCATTTTGCTACCACAGGTTCCTCCTAGTCTACAGAGAAACGTCTTCTAGCATTTTTGGAGGATGGTGTGGTAAGTGGATGGAGTGGTAAGTGTCAGGTGTTCGTCCATGAAAAATGGACCTATGAACTGATGGTTCACTATTCCACACCACACGTTTATACTCCATGGATGCTGACGTTTCACCTGACGAAACCAACTGGGAATGTAAACAGACCAATAGCCTGTTTCTGCGGTTTACCTGACCATGACTGGTAAATGTGACTTCATCTCTAAACAAGATACATGATACATCTGGAGAATCCCGTCTTAATGCTTATGTAGGGAAGGTAACACGATTCTCATAATCGTTTCCTTGTATCCCTTGACGGGGAGAGATGTGATAGGGGTGGGACCTATGTCGATGGAGAAAGGATAGGACACTTGCGTGACTCATGTGACTTCCTTGTGCGATTGCGCCAGAGCTAACCTGCGTATCAACTGCGACAGCAGCAAGATTGGTTAAATGACTCTGAGCACTATGGGTCATCAGTCCCCCAGAACTTAGAAGTACTTAAACCGAGCTAACCTAAGCATATCACACACATCCATGCCCGAGACAGGATTCGAACCGGCGACTGGAGCGGTCGCGCGGTTCCAGACTGTAGCGCCTAGAACTGCTCGGCCACACCGGCCTGCGACAGCAGCAAGAATATTAATTTACCCTCACATCTGTAACCATTTGGTTCCCTCTGTTACGTTGTCTAGGTGTTACAGTACCGCACATTCAAGTAACTGGTGGAAGAGGCTGACCAATAATTGATGAGATAGTTGACGTCTTTTGAGATATCTTCCCGCATACACCGCATACACTGTACATTCTTCCAAAACTCTCCATACAATATGAGCACGTCTGCTTTCTCTGCATTGGTAAATCCCATCGTGCACAAGCGACATACTACTTGGACAGTCACACACTAACTGACTAGCAAGTCGCAGTGCATTCAAGGAACACGCAAGTACATTGTAAGCAAACATAATAACATCGTACCTGGCAACTACACAGGTTACTCCGTATAAGCAAGTGTCGGAGAAGAAAGTGATCAAAATACGATATCTCGTAAACGACTCACACTGGAATCCTGCAAAAAATAAAATAAAAAAAAAACCAGCACTGACATCCTAATTTATGCTTCTTTTGGTTTGTTAGTGACAATAGGTATTGCTCCATTTAAAAAAGTATGTGTCTGCCCAAAAGATGCACTTCCAAAGTACTATTACAATTTATTGACTGGTTAATAAGACGCACGCCAGACCACCAATCTATTCTGCGAAAACCGCACATCAATTGCATATTCCATTTCCGAAATATTTGCGGGGCTCGTTTTAGATGATTCACCCTGTACGCTGTATTCAATTACCTTCATATCACAGATGGCTGGACGATTTCACACTTCGAAAATAACTTTACTGCATTGAAGTCCATTATAACGTGATGTGTGGTAGCAGTTAGGCGTGAATCGAGACGACGTGTGTTTACCGAAGTCGACAACCGCGCCTCCACTTTACGGCGGCGATCGTGTTTTCGAAGGAAGGAAGGAACTTAGGGTTTAACGTACTGTCGATATCGAGGTCATTAGAGACGGAGCACAAGCTCGGATGGCGTCAAGGGTGAGAGAAGGGAATCGGCCGTGCTCTTTTAAGGTAACCATCTCGCCATTTGCCTGGAACGATTTAGAGATATCCCGGGAAACCTAAATCTGGATGGCTGGAAGGGGGTTTGAGCCGTCGTTCATCCGAATGTGAATCCAGTGGGCTAACCACTGCGCCAGCCCACTCAGTCATCGAATTTCCCGCGGCCGACAGTGTCGCCCGCGCACTGGCACGGTTAAACGGCGACCAGTGCGTTGTCATTCACACTTTTTTTTTTGTCATCAGTCTACTGACTGGTTTGATGCGGCCCGCCACGAATTCATTTCCTGTGCTAACCTCTTCATCTCAGAGTAGCACTTGCAACCTATGGCCTCAATTATTTGCTTGACGTATTCCAATCTCTGTCTTCCTCTATAGTTTTTGCCCTCTACAGCTCCCTCTAGTACCATGAAAGTCATTCCCTCATGTCTTAGCAGGTGTCCTATCATCCTATCCCTTCTCCTTATCAGTGTTTTCCACATATTCTTTTCCTCTCCGATTCTGCGTAGAACCTCCTCATTCCTTACCTTATCAGTCCACCTAATTTTCAACATTCGTCTATAGTACCACATTTCAAATGCTTCGATTCTCTTCTGTTCCGGTTTTCCAACAGTCCATGTTTGACTACCATACAATGCTGTAATCCAGACGTACATCCTCAGAAATTTCTTCCTCAAATTAAGGCCGGTATTTGATATTAGTAGACTTCTCTTGGCCAGAAATGCCTTTTTTGCCATAGCGAGTCTGCTTTTGATGTCCTCCTTGCTCCGTCCGTCATTGGTTATTTTACTGCCTAGGTAGCAGAATTCCTTAACTTCATTGACTCCGTGACCATCAATCCTGATGTTAAGTTTCTCGCTGTTCTCATTTCTACTACTTCTCTTTACCTTCGTCTTGCTCCGATTTACTCTCAAACCATTACTGTGTACTCATTAGACTGTTCATTCCGTACAGCAGATCATTTAATTCTTCTTCACTTTCACTCAGGATAGCAATGTCATCAGCGAATCGTATCATTGATATCCTTTCACCTTGTATTTTATTTCCACTCCTCACCCTTTCTTTTATTTCCATCATTGCTTCCTCGATGTACAGATTGAAGAGTAGGGGCGAAAGGCTACAGCCTTGTCTTACATTCTTCTTAATACGAGCACTTCGTTATTGATGTTCCACTCTAATTATTCCCTCTTGCTTGTTGTACATATTGTATATGACCCGTCGCTCCCTATAGCTTATCCCTACTTTTTCAGAATCTCGAACAGCTTGCACCATTTTATATTGTCGAAAGCTTTTTCCAGGTCGACAAATCCTATGAAAGTGTCTTGATTTTTCTTTAGCCTTGCTTCCATTATTAGCCGTAACGTCAGAATTGCCTCTCTCGTCCCTTTACTTTTCCTAAAGCCAAACTGATCGTCACCTAGCGCATTCTCAATTTTCTTTTCCATTCTTCTGTATATTATTCTTGTAAGCAGCTTCGATGCATGAGTTGTTAAGCTGATTGTGCGATAATTCTCGCACTTGTCAGCTCTTGCCGTCTTCGGAATTGTGTGGATGATGCTTTTCCGAAAGTCAGATGGTATATTCTACACACCAACGTGAATAGTCGTTTTGTTGCCACTTCCCCCAATGATTTTAGAAATTCTGATGGAATGTTATCCATCCCCTCTGCCTTATTTGACCGCAAGTCCTCCAAAGCTCTTTTAAATTCCGATTCTAATACTGGATCCCCTATCTCTTCCAAATCGACTCCTGTTTCTTCTTCTATCACATCAGACAAATCTTCACCCTCATAGAGGCTTTCAATGTATTCTTTCCACCTATCCGCTCTCTTCTCTACATTTAACAGTGGAACTCCCGTTGCACTCTTAATGCTACCACCGTTGCTTTTAATGTCACCAAAGGTTGTTTTGCCTTTCCTGTATGCTGAGTCTGTCCTTCCGACAATCATATCTTTTTCGATGTCTTCACATTTTTCCTGCAGGCATTTCGTCTTAGCTTCCCTGCACTTCCTATTTATTTCATTCCTCAGCGACTTCTATTTCTGTATTCCTGATTTTTCCGGAACATGTTTGTACTCCCTCCTTTCATCAATCAACTGAAGTATTTCTTCTGTTACCGCCTTCTTTGTACCTATGTTTTCCTTCCCAACTTCTGTGATGGCCCTTTTTGGAGATGTCCATTCCTCTTCAACTGTACTGCCTACTGCGCTTTTCCTTATTGCTGTATCTATAGCGTTAGAGAACTTCAAACGTATCTCGTCATTCCTTAGTACTTCCGTATCCCACTTCTTTGCGTATTGATTCTTCCTGACTAATGTCTTGAGCTTCAGCCTACTCTTCATCACTACTATATTGTGATCTGAGTCTATATCTGCTCCTGGGTACGCCTTACAATCCAGTATCTGATTTCGGAATCTCTGTCTGACCATGATGTAATATAATTTTAATCTTCCCGTATCTCCCGGCCTTTTCCAAGTATACCTCCTCCTCTTGTGGTTCTTGAACAGGGTATTGGCTATTACTAGCTGAAACTTGTTACACAACTCAATTAGTCTTTCTTCTCTTTCATTCCTTGTCCCAAGCCCATATTCTACTGTAACCATTTCTTCTACTCCTTCCCCAACAACTGCATTCCAGTCGCCCATGACTATTAGATTGTCCCCCTTTACATACTGCATTACCCTTTCAATACCCCCATACGCTTTCTCTATCTGTTCATCTTCAGCTTGCAACGTCGGCATGTATACCTGAACTATCGTTGTCGGTGTTGATCTGCTGTCGATTCTGATTAGAACAACCCGGTCACTGAACTGTTCACAGTAACACACCCTCTGCCCTGCCTTCCTATTCATAACGAATCCTACACCTGTCGTACCATTTTCTGCTGCTGTTGATATTACCCGATACTCATCTGACCAGAAATCCTTGTCTTCCTTCCACTTCACTTCACTGACCCCTACTACATCTAGATTGAGCCTTTGCATTTCCCTTTTCAGATTTTCTAGTTTCCCTACCACGTTCAAGCTTCTGACATTCCACGCCCCGACTCGTAGAACGTTATCCTTTCGTTGATTATTCAGTCTTTTTCTCATGGCAGTCCCCTGCCGGAGATCCGAATGGGGGACTATTCCGGAATCTTTTGCCGATGGAGAGATCATCATGACACTTCCTCAATTACAGGCCACATGTCCTGTGGATACACGTTACGTGTCTTTAATGCAGTGGTTTCCATTGCCTTCTGCAGCCTCATGTCTTTGATCATTGCTGATTCTTCCGCCTTTAGGGGCAATTTCCGACCCCTAGGACAAGAGAGTGCCCTGAACCTCTATCCGCTCCTCCGCCCTCTTTGACAAGGCCGTTGGCAGAATGAGGCTGACGTCTTATGCCGGAAGTCTTCAGCCGCCAATGCTGATTATTCATCAAAATGTTGGCAGTGGCGGGTATCGAACCCGAGACCGAAGACGTTTTGAATCAAAGACGCTACCCCTAGACCAGAACACAGTAATTGGCAGCCGCTCACCCGCTAACCGCCATGGCACGCGCCCAGTGCTTTCTTGACCCATAGGAGACAAGCGTGGACCGACGGAGACAGATGTGGACGGGCAAGGGAATATGGTGATTTACCACTGTGCGGATTGCAAAGCTTCGTCCAATCTGAGTTTACGGGAGGCATGAGTTGGTGTGGTGATGAAGTATACTTTAAGACTTGTTGTACACAGCAGTGGAAGGTGTGCAATGCTTTGACGTGTTATTAAACCATCGTAGATACGGCGCTCAGCGTGATGGAAGTTCCTCATGGCGTTGTTGTTGTGGTCTTCAGTCCTGAGACTGGTTTGATGCAGCTCTCCATGCTACTCTATCCTGTGCAAGCTTCTTCATCTCCCAGTACCTACTGCAACCTACATCCCTCTGAATCTGCTTGGTGTATTCATCTCTTGCTCTCCCTCTACGATTTTTACCCTCTATGCTGCCCTCAAATACTATATTGGTGATCCCTTGATGCCTCAGAACATGTCCAACCAACCAATCCCTTCTTCTGGTCAAGTTGTGCCACAAACTTCTCTTCTCCCCAATACTATTCTGTACTTCCTCATTAGTTATGTGATCTACCCATCTAATCTTCAGCATTCTTCTGTGGCACCACATTTAGAAAGCTTCTATTCTCTTCTTGTCCAAACTATTTATCGTCCATGTTTCATTTCCATACATGGCTACACTCCATACAAATACCTTCAGAAATGACTTCCTGTCACTTAAATCTATACTCGATTTTAACAAATTTTTCTTCTCAGCAACGCTTTCCTTGCTATTGCCAGTCAACATTTTATATCCTCTCTACTTCGACCATCATCAGTTATTTTGCTCCCCAAATAGCAAAACTCCTTTACTACTTTAAGTGTCTCATTTCATAATCTAATTCCCTCAGCATCACCCAACTTAATTCGACTACATTCCATTATCCTCGTTTTGCTTTTGTTGATGTTCATCTTATATCCTTCTTTCAAGACACTGTCCATTCCATTCAACTGCTCTTCCAAGTCCTTAGCTGTCTCTGACAGAATTACAATGTCACCGGCGAACCTCAAAGTTTTTATTTCTTCTCCATGGATTTTAATACCTACTCCGAATTTTTCTTTTGTTTCCTTTACTGCTTGCTCAATATATTGATTGAACAACATCGGAGAGAGGCTACAACCCTGTTTCACTCCCTTCCCAACCACTGCTTCCCTTTCATGTCCCTCGACTCGTATAACTGCCATCTGGTTTCTGTACAAATTGTAAATAGCCTTTCGCACCCTGTATTTTAGCCCTGCCACCTTTAGAATTTGAAAGAGAGTTTTCCAGTCAACATTGTCAAAAGCATTCTCTAAGTCTACAAATGCTAAAAACGTAGGTTTGCCTTTCCTTAATCTTTCTTCTAAGATAAGTCGTAAGGTCAGCATTGCCTCACGTGTTCCATTGTTTCTACGGAATCCAAACTGATCTTCCCCGAGGTTGGTTTCTACCAGTTTTTCCATTCGTCTGTAAAGAATTCGTGTTAGTATTTTGTAGCTGTGACTTATTAAACTGATCGATCGGTAATTTTCACATCTGTCAACACCTGCTTTCTTTGGGATTGGAATTATTATATTCGTCTGGAAGTCTGAGGGTATTTCACCGGTTTCATACATCTTGGTCACTAGATGGTAGAGTTTTGTCAGGACTGGCTCTCCCGAGGCCGTCAGTAGTTCCAATGGAATGTTGTCTACTCCGGGGGCCTTGTTTCGACTCAGGTCTTTCAGCGCTCTGTCAAACTCTTCACGCAGTATCGTATCTCCCATTTCATCTTCATCTACATTCTCTTCCATTTCCATAATATTGTCCTCAAGTACATCGCCCTTGTATAGACCCTCTATATACTCCTTCCCCCTTTCTGCTTTCCCTTCTTTGCTTAGAACTGGGTTTCCATCTGAGCTCTTGATACTCATACAAGTCGTTCTCTTTTTTCCAAGGGTCTCTTTAATTTTCCTGTAGGCAGTATCTATCTTACCCCTAGTGAGATAAGCCACTACATCCTTACATTTGTCCTCTAGCCATCCCTGCTTAGCAATTTTGCACTTCCTGTCGATCTCATTTTTGAGACGTTTGTATTCCTTTTTGCCTGCTTCATTTACTGCATTTTTATATTTTCTCCTTTCATCAATTAAATTCAATATTTCTTCTGTTACCCAAGGATTTCTAATAGATCTCGTCTTTTTGCCTACTTGATCCTCTGCTGCCTTCACTACTTCATCCCTCAAAGCTACCCATTCTTCTTGTACTGTATTTCTTTCCCCCATTCCTGTCAATTGTTCCCTTATGTTCTCCCAGAAACTCTGTACAACCTCTGGTTCTTTCAGTTTATCCAGGTCCCATCTCCTTAAATTCCCACCTTTTTGCAGTTTCTTCAGTTATAATCTACAGTTCATAACCAATAGATTGTGTCTTACAATTTAAAACCTGGTTCCTAAATCTCTCTCTTGCCATAATATAATCTATCTGATACCTTTTAGTATCTCCAGGGTCCTTCCATGTATACAACCTCCTTTTATGATTCTTAAACCAAGTGTTAGCTATGATTATGTTGTGCTCTGTGCAAAATTCTACCAGGCGGCTTCCTCTTTCATTTCTTAGCCCCAATCCATATTCACCTACTACGTTTCCTTCTCTCCCTTTTCCTACACTCGAATTCCAGTCACCTGTGACTATTAAATTTTCGTCTCCCTTCACTATCTGAATAATTTCTTTTATTTCATCATACATTTCTTCAATTTCTTCATCATCTGCAGAGCTAGTTGGCATATAAACTTGTACTACTGTAGTAGGTGTGGGCTTCGTATCTATCTTGGCCACAATAATGCGTTCACTATGCTGTTTGTAGTAGCTTACCCGCATTCCTAGTTTCCTATTCATTATTAAACCTACTCCTGCATTACCCCTATTTGATTTTGTGTTCATAACCCTGTAGGCACCTGACCAGATGTCTTGTTCCTCCTGCCACCGAACTTCACTAATTCCCACCATATCTAACTTTAACCTATCCATTTCCCTTTTTAAATTTTCTAACCTACCCCCCCACCCCTCCCCCGATCCGTAGAACGCCAGTTTTCTTTCTCCTGATAACGACGTCCTCCTGAGTAGTCCCCGCCGGAGATCCGAATGGGGGACTATTTTACCTCCGGAATATTTTATCCAAGAGGACGCCATCATAATTTAACCATACAGTAAAGCTGCATGCCGTCGGGAAAAATTACGGCTGTAGTTTCCCCTTGCTTTCAGCCGTTCGCAATACCAGCACAGCAAGGCCGTTTTGGTTATTGTTACAGGGTCAGATCAGTCAATCATCCAGACTGTTGCCCTTGCAACTACTGAAAAGGCTGCTGCCCCTCTTCAGGAACCACACGTTTATCTGGCCTCTCAACAGATACCCCTCCGTTTTGGTTGCACCTACGGTACGGCTATCTGTATCGCTGAGTCACGCAAGCCTCCCCACCAACGTCAAGGTCCATGGTTTCCTCGTGGCAACGGGTCGAATTCACTCTTGTAAACGTATTAGGCGGCGGCATTTGATTGCTTGCTAAAAGTGGAATACGATCTGTGCTAATTATAAGGGCCTTTAGTTGGTGTCATATTGTGATATCGTTGGCGTTGATGGTAATCAATTCTACGTGCTTGAAAAGAATCTGCTTTGCTTCGGTATGATATGGGTAAGCATCTGTATTTGTGCAAAACTTTGTTCATTGCCCGTGATTTAATTGGTTATTGTGTTTTGCCCTGCTGCTAACAGCACTGATCTTTAGTAGCTTTATGTTAACCTGGTATGTCAATGTGCTGATAGCTTTTTTTAAAAAAGTGTTTTTTTTCACATGTTTCTATGTTCATTTTAAGGCTTTTGTATTATTTCTGTTTTATTGAGTTATCTTAAGCGAGCCGAGTTCATCGAAATACGCTTCTTTTCAATAACCTTAAATTTTTAATCATTGGCCCATTACCTTATCACAGTCGAGTGACATTTAACTAATTGTTCGCCACGGCCGTAATTGTTAGTGTGTGTTGCCTTTTGAAGTTGAAACGTCCCCTTATAAAATTTAATGAATTACTGTGCTGGAAAACCTCTTACGTTATTTGATTTTCAAACAGCTGAGCAGAACTGAACATACTCAGACATTTCGCTCTTTACCTATTCTGATTAACACTAAACTGACACACAATATTTTCAGCGCAACGCAATCTGACTTTCAAAAATCCCTACAAGAGAATGGCCCTGACTAACAATAACCTATACCTTTCATGAATCACTTACTTCACAAAAATCTTCGTTACTCGAACTACTGCATTACAGCGAGGGCTAGTACTGCCAGCTAAATAAAATATTCTAACTACTGAAGGCACTACCTACTGAGAGGTATAGTTTGCAATTGAAAGATTTTAATAGAGAACAAAAAATGTATTTAGCTTAATAGTGTTCAAAAGTCATAATATATATTTCAGTTCATGACATCTAGTCGTACAGATTTACTCTCTCTGGCAAACACACGTCCAGATCGTCCGCTCTTAAAATTCTGCCATCTCTCTACCCACATCCACCACTGCTGGCGGCTCACCTCCAACTGGGCAACACTACGAGCAGTTAACAGCCAGCTGCCCAACACTACAATAGCAAGTTCTAGCAATGCAAACCAGCCACAGACTGCACACAGCACAGTCAGTGATATTCATATAGAGCGTTCCTAACATAAAAACCTAAACAGCCTACTTACAAAGTAAAGTAACTGCTGAGTAATTTTGGGGCGCTATTAACTGACACAATACATATAAAATTTAAAGTGGGGCGTTTAAGGTTTCTTATTTATGAAAAAATTTTATTAATTATAGTTATTGCCATTGTGTTACAATCCCGAGCTCATGGCGGGTTGCGGACTTGTGAAATCACGGTTTGTTACCTGTTACGTCAGGCGGACCCTGTTAGCATATTGTGTTGTCTGCGGTCGTGTTGTGCCCTTTTGCAAAAATCTTTGGAAGTAACACTTTTTGTCACAGCTTTCTGTTTAGTGTAAAATACTTTAAAAAACGTTGACGTAATTTTCTCTTGTGTTCATGATTGTCCTTGTGTTGCATTTAATTTTTTTAAAATTTAATATACAGAATTTAGTCTCAAGGAAATTGCACATTTGATTGTTCATTTTAGTCTCTGTTTCCTAAAAAAATTAAACAATTACCTCTCTGTTAAAAGTCGATGTGCATTTACTAAGGCGCTCAATTATTCACCATGCATTTTGAATTTCTTCCGATATAGTAGTTTATTCGATTATATGTGAATGTTTCTAATAGCAGAATAATTGCTTTAGCATCACTAACGTAGTATGTTCCTTTGACTGAACTGTAAGGTGGTCAGAATATTGCAAAAGAGTTTTTAAAATATTTCTGTCGTTAATCTGAAATACATCATACCACCTACAGAAGAGTACCTGAAAACCAGTACCGCAGTGATTACAGAGCAGGACGCGACAAATGGTGTTTCGTTTCTTTTTACTCGTGGAAGTAAATTTCCGTATTTCATACGTTTGAAATATTGTGTTTAAGTTGTCTTTATTCCAGTGGGGTAATCTGAAATAGAATTAAATTTCGCAAGTTCTTCTTCATGAAAAAGTTGTGACATTTCATTATATTTATAAGTTTTGGCTCTGTACATAGTTATATTACAATCATTCGAGGCACTTAAAATCACACTAATTTTAGTAAGGTAAAAATATTTCCTGAAGGTAACTTTAATCCGTATTTACAAGTACAAGGTAATGGCATTTTCTTGTAGTTGTTACGACGGAACGAAAACACCCCCAGGAATGGTAAAGCAACTACGGACAATATAACCACATAAATGAAGATTTTAGAAACTTTTCGTAAACTGTGTGTAAGAAGACGAAAACATACAAGGGAGTTTCCATAAGTAAGGCAACGGTTGTATAAATACCACATGTGACTAGAAAGGAGAAACGATAAGAGCTATCAAACGCCGCCTCTACAAGTTGGCAGCTATGCCATTTCGGCCGTTGAAATAAAAATGCAACATCCATTCATTGCCATCTACCGCATGATTATGGAATTAGTGCAATATCACGGCAGGTGACGTATTGGTAGCAGGAAGTGGGTAAAGGAAGAGAACATGTTCAAGACGAACAAAGCTCAGGGCTACCAAACAAGAACGTACACCTCAGAGGAACGTGTGCCTTGTAAAAGGATTAATGGGAGACGATCATTGCATCAATATGAAGTTAGATTCAACGTGAACCCAACATCTCTGTTGCTGGGGTAGCGGATATTGTCCACAGCACGTTGGACTTCCGGAAGGCTTGTTACCTCTGGATACCACGGCAGCTCTGAGACTACAACTTAGCGTAGTGAATGGGATTTCCTCTCATAGAGTATGAGGCGGGATCTGTTCCATTCTTATATCGAATCTTGACAGGGGCGGGGTTCCTGAGAAGGAATTACTGTCATGGAGACGCTCCCCTACCACTTCCTCCTCCCCCTGCCCCCTCAACATCTCATAAGAAATTAAAAGAAAACCCGAATCCGTGAAGAAAGTTACGGTCACAGACTTTTGGGACATACAGAGGCCGGAAATGCTTCCCATTCATAGTGCCGTGCTGGAACTGTGGTCGGAGGTGATTCGGAGGAAACGACCAGGATTGTTTCCGGAAGGTATTATCGTGAAACAGAACAACGGGAGATCCCATAAGTCCTCGGTTACACGTGGCTTGGTCTGCCGTTTTCAGTGGACTGACTTGAAAGACTCTCCACACTAAAACATCGAACACCGTGCTGTTTTCATCTCTTCGAACCATCAAATTCGGACCTGGCTTTTGGCCCTTGGTAACCAGAGTTGATGCTCAGGAGGCTATTTGTAAACTGCTCTCGAACCTATAAACCGATTTCTTTTTTTTGCGTCTTTCATCAGTTTGGTTAAACTGTGGGAAAAAACACCTAGACAACTGTGTGGGGAAGTAATATGTTCACTCAGACTTGCGTCCGTCGTACGGCTGAAAGTGGATATGTGGGTGGCTATTGAATTGAACTGTTTAGCTAAATTAATCTGTGCCCTCCATCATCTGTTTATAGGGAAATTATGCACACATCAAAAAAACGTTTAGCACCACCCCATTTTCCAGAACTCCTGAAGACAGACGTTGACAGGATATTGTATCACAGACACAGTCCCTTTGACTTTTCAGAGATGTCACTCAACCCGCCCAAAGATGTAAACAACCATGCATGACCCCCTCCGTCTTATTAGGCGGAGTGGGTGCGACAGCCCATCAGTTCCAGTCACTCCATCAGGAAGGAGGTACACGGCTCGTGTTGTCTTTAGTTCGACAATGCCTACACGGCCAATACCGCGGTTCGATCACGTCCGCATTGTTACTTTGTGCCAGGAAGGGCTCTCAAAAACGGAAGAATCCAGGCGTCTCGCCGTGAACGAAAGCGATGTTGTTCGGACATGGAAGAGATACAGAGAGACAGGAATTGCCGATGACATGCCTCGCTCAGGCTGCCCAAGTGCTACCTACGGATTATGGCTCGGAGCAACCCTGACAGCAACGCCACCACGTTGAGTAATGCTTTTCGTGCAGCCACAGGACGTCGTGTTACGGTTCAAACTGTGCGCAATAGGCTGCATGACTTCCGACGTCCATGGCGAAGTCAATCTTTGCATCCACGACACCATGCAGCGCGGTACAAATGGCCCCAACATTATGCCGAATGGACCGCTCAGGATTGGCATCACTTTATTTTTCCAATGACTGTAGCATATGCCTTCAACCAGACACTCGTCGGAGACGTGTTTGGAGGCAACCCGATCAGCCTGGAACCATTAAACACACTGTCCAGCATGTGCAGCAAGGCGGAGGTTCCCTGCTGTTTTGGGGTGGCATTATGTGGGGCTGACGTCCGCAGCTGGTGTCATGGAAGGCGCCATAACGGCTGTACGATACGTGAATGCTATACTCCGACCGATAGTGCAACCGTATCGGCAGCATACTCTAGAGGCATTCGTCTTCATGGAAGAAAATTCGCGCCCCCATCATGCACATCGTGTGAATGACTTCCTTACGGATAACGACATCGCTCGACTAGTGTAGCCAGCATGTTCTCCAGACATGAACCTACCGAACATGCCTGGGATGGATTGAAAAGGACCTACCAGCCACTCTGAGGCATCTATGAGGGGTGGGACAATCTGGACCAACAGTGCCATGATGAACTTGTGGGTAGTATGCCACGACGGATACAGGCACGAGGACGTGCTACTGGGTATTACAGGTACCAGTGTGAACAGCAATCTGGACCACCACCTCTAAAGGTCTCGCTGTATGGTGGTACAACATGCAATGTGTGATTTTCATGAGCAACAAAAAGGGCGGAAATAATGTTTATATTGATCAGTATTCGTACTTTATCTACAGTTTTCGGAGCTCTCGGAACCGAGGTGATGCGAAACTTTTTTGGATGTGTGTATTTAAAGATTGTATTGAAGTTATAAATGTCACAATTTAAACACAACTTTATTTTACTTAGAGATGGTTTACGGGTCCTGATGTTTCTCACTCAGGCTCTCAAGCAACGTGTGTCAGTTTGAACTAGTTCACGTTAAGAATCTTTCAGTTATTTAATTAAATCACCCGAAATTGCTGAAGACTTCATCCTGTCTACTTCGGCCGTCATCGGCTATTTTGCTACCTAAATAGCAAAATTCATCTGCTACTCTCCGTGTCTCATTTCCTAATCTAGATCACTCAGCGTCGCCTGATTTAAATCGAATACATTCCCTTGCACTTGTTTCTTTTTTGTTGACTTTAGTATTTTAATCTCTTTTCAAGATAATGTCCGTTCCATTCAGCTGCTCTTCCCAGTCCTTTGCTGTCTCTGACTGAGCGGCCACGTGGTTTGAGGCGCCTTGTCACGGATTGCGCGGCCCCTCCCGCCGGAGTCTCAAGTCCTCCCTCGGGAATGGGCGTGTCTGTTGTTCTTAGCTTAAGTTAGTTTAAGTAGTGTGCAAGTCTAGGGACCGATGACCTCAGCGGTTTGGTCCCTTAGGAAGTCACACACATTTGAACTTTTTTGTGTCTGACAGAATTGCAGTGTCATTATTCTCATCGAAGTTTTTATCTCTTCTCACTTAACTTCAGTTCCCTATGAGAGTTTCTTCCTAGTTTCCTTCACAGCTTGCTTCGAAGCCTGTCTCATTTCCTTCTCAAGTACGGCTTCCTTTTGTGGAAGTAACTTAAATCTACAAGTACTAAAAACCTACTACTGCCTTTCTTCTATTGATTTTCTAGAATAAGTAGTAGTGTCAGTACTGCCTCGCTAGTTCCTACATTTCTTCGGAACTGGAACTGTTCTTCCCAGAGATCGGCTTCTATAATTTCTACCGTTCATCTATAGCTAATTTTTATGAATATTCTGCAAGCATGACCTATCAAGCTGATATTTCGCTAGAATTCACACCCGTCGCCATCTGCCTTTATTATATTCTTCTTTAAGCGGGATAGTATAGTCGCCTGTCTCACATATCCTGCAAATCAGATGGAATAATTTTGTCATTGTTGGCTCAACGCAATTCACAGGAATGTCTACTATGACTTTCGGTGTTCTGTCAAATTCTTCGCGCAATATCATATTCCTCATTTCATCTTCAACTACTTCGTCTTCCCTTTCTACAAAATTGTCCACAACTTTGTTTCCCTTATATAGACCTTCTGTTTATTTGTTCGACCTATTTGCCTTCCCTTCTTTGCAAGCTACTGGCTTGCGATATGAACTCTTAATGCTGATGCAGATGCTTCTTTTTTCTGCCAAAGTTTCTTTAATTTTCCTGTAGGCAGCATCTACCTTTAGTTATTCATGCTTCTATAACTTTTCAATTGTCCTCCAGGCGTTCTTACTTAGCCAATTTGCGGTTTCTGTCAGTCTCATATTTTGGACATCTATATACCGTTTCGCGTGCTTTGTTCCTTCTTTCAAAAGTAAAATTTAGTGTCTCCACTGTTATCGTGGGATTTGTAATGAGCCTTTTCTTTCTACCTACGTGATCTTCAGCTGCCTTCCAAATTTCATTTCTCAAAGCAACCAATTCGTCTCATATTGTGATCCTTTTTCCTGTTTCAGTCCAGTGTTGCCTAGTGCTCCCTCTGAAGCTGTCAACAACATTTGGTTCCTTAAATTATTCCTGATACTCTGTCCTTGATTTACAAACTCTTCAGTTATCTCCTATTCATAACCCATAAATTGTGATTAGAGTCTATGCCTACCCCTGAACATGTAATAGATACTAAAATCTCGTTTCTAAATCTCTGGTTTATCATTACATAATCAATGTGGAACCTTCTAATATTCCAGGTCTCGTATACAAGCTTCTTTCTTGATTCTTAAACCAAATGTCAGAGGTGATAAAATTGGCCCCTGTGTAACATTATGCCAAGCGGCTTCCTCTTTCATTTCTTTCTCTCAGTCGATGTTCTCTTAATGTTTTTCCTTCTCTTATTTTTTTCTACTACCATATTCTGGTCATTTGTCGTAGTTAAATTTTCGTCTCCCTTAACTACCTGAATAATTTCTGTTACCTCATCGTATCTTCTTCTAATCTCTTCATCATCTTTGGAGATAGTTGGCATATATACCTGTACTAGCATGGTAGTGTTTCACTTTGTTCTATCTTGACTACGATATTGTGTTCACTACCCTTTTCACAGTACCTGAAGCGAATTATAATTTTGTCATTCATCGTCAGGCCTAGGCCTGCATTTCACATGTTTGATTTTGTGCACTTCACTATTTCTAACGTCAGCCTATCCTTTTTAATTTTTCTAATCTACCTATCCTATTAAGGGATCTAACATTCCAGGTCCCAGCCTGCACAACCTGAATTATTTCCCTGATGCCCGTATCCCCCCGAGTAACCCCGCCCTGAGATCCGAGTAACAGACTGTTTTGCCTCTGGAATACTCTACCCAAGAGGACGTCAGCATCATGAAGCCCATGTAGAGTAGAGCTGCTTGCACTCACGAAGAGAATAATTTCTGTAGTTCCCTCTCCCTCCCTCCCCCCTCCCCTCCACCCATCCACCTGCGCCTCCGATTTCAGGTGTTCACAGTAATAGCATATCAAGGCCATGTTCGGTAATGCCATGAGGTCAGATCAGCCCCTCTGTTCAGGAACCACGGGTTGGCCTGGCCCCTCCACAGAAGCCTTCGTTGTGGTTGCACGTTCGGTACGGCTATCTGTGCTGCTGAGGCACGCTAGCCACCCCACCTTGGAAAACATCACAATTCATTAGGCTAATACACGTATCACTTAGCAACCTTCGAAGAGATAACTCACGATTCTTCGACGTTAGCTTCACGAAGTTATATCCCATGAACGTACACTTAATATTACAACTGAAATATTGCTTCTTATACCTTTGAAAATATTTAATCCTCCTTGTTCGCGCTTCTGGGCCGCAGTTTGACCGTCACCCTTCGCCACTAGCACCAACTAAACCCAACGTCTCGAAAGTGATCGCATTTTATTTGGGATTCCCTGACGTTTAAGTGAGGCTACAACTTTCAGAACTTTCTGACACATCAGCGATGTCGCAGCCACCGGAAATACTGGACTAGTTGGTTGGTTGTTTGAGGTTAAAGGGACCAAACAGCAAGGTCATCAGTCCCTACTGGACTAGTATTGATGTAACAAACCAACTATATTCACCATATATATGTCATTTCATTTCACAGCAAAGTGTTAGCTAAAAACGTGGTTCTGAAATCAAGCATTAAAAATATTTGCTGAGAGATGGTGTTAGAGAAACAAATGGGTTAAAATCATGGCATTAATTGTTTTTCAATGTCTGTTGAATGCGAACTGACTATCTGGCACTGAGATTTGCATCTCTGGGGACTGAGTGCCTGGAAGGAGGATTTGTGAGCACGGCTGTGGAATAACAGTGACCTGTACACTACGCAGTCTACAGATACTTTTTTCGAGCTAATAGAAATCTTGAAACTAACTCCGTAAAATAAAAAAAAATTAAAATATCCAGTCATGACCGTGTATTCATTTCTGACTGACGTAAATCTTGTTACTGTGCCAAGCTAGACTGATTGAACTTGACTGCTAGATTTCCATAGAAGATACATACTGTGACAACGCGCAGTAAAAAAAAATGTATTTTATCAATTTGTACTGAAGCTGTATTATTCAAGAAATTCATCGTTTTCCTTTGATGTTTTGAGAACATACGAGTTTTCGTACAGACTTTTAATTCCATGTGAGTGGAGAGCAAATCGTCTTTTTACGTAATGGATATTACGTGAAGTAGGGAGAGATATTTATACCTTGCTTGCAGCAAATTACTGTTGGAATTATTATGCGCGGGTAACACTCGCTTCACACTACTTCCTGCAAACATGACGTCATTTGGACGTCACGCGCAATATCGACGACTGCAGGAACTGCTGTCGACTATCGTTTGCGTTCGATACGGGCCGTTACAAGATTTCATCCCCGTGTCTCGGAGACTGATAAGAATACGACATTCTCGGAGTGATTTATTATAATTATTGTTATAACTAAGCGTCACATAATCATTTATATCGACCGTTAATGCCTCCATTTAAGAGCGCTCTCTGAGGAGTGGGTTGTTACAAATTAAGCACGAAACACGCTTGCATTATAAATGTAGTATGCTGTTTCAGGATAACGAACACTGAATGTTTATCATAAGCACATCACCTTAAAAATTAAAGCCTTGAAGATATATTATGAAAACCAAGACAGGAGCCAATTGTGATGTGATAAAGTGCTAGTGTAATGGATTACGTTGTATTTTTTGGAATCGAAAGATGTAGATTCGTATCTCGGCACATGTAAATTTTATTGTTTTCATGTTAGTGTTTGTTAATACATTCTGGGACTTCCTTATACATGTAATACAAGTATGTTCAGCAGCGTTCGATGTTATTTACGCTTCCATTTGGTTAAAGAACGAAGGATAAAATAAATATTTAGTGATTTCCGAGTGTGTGGTTAGGCCGGAATCTAAGAGGACATCTTAAAATGCACCGAGTGACTAGAGGAGCAATAGCATTAATATTCTTCCTTATCACGAAGTTGATAGAAGATCATGTGGTCGTCGATATAGCGCGTGTCATCAAAATGTCACATTTAGAGGAAATGTTGTGAAATGAGTGTTCCCCCGTTATCACGCGTCCGGAGCGGCGGAGCTTGCAATGTGGTAGGAATCTGGTTGGCAAAAGCAGTGTGATAATAAAGTTATGGTACCAGTAGGACTTTCTGTGCTGTTGATATAACCGAGCATTTTTCTGTAAGGCACCTGAGTCAAGGTAGAAAAACTGGCATTATAATGAGACTATTGCTCGAGACCCGAAGGCTGATCTTCCAGCAGAACAACCACACAATCTTAAGTAAGAGCAGTGAGCAGGTACCCTTACACAGTACGTGAGTATCTCTGTGAATCTCTTTTCTTTCTAGAACAAATAATACATAGAATAAATAATATTTTCTCTAAGGTACTTGTTAGCTTACCTTTTGAACCATTCTCGCTAACCCATTCTTAGGGAGCAATAAAAAGGACAAATGCTAGTAGGACTCGCACTGTTAGGGTTCCGTACAAACTTCATTACGTATACAGATGGTTCGTCCACAGGTTTTGATGAGTGAGTTGGCGAGGAACAAAATATGTGACATAAATGGCTGAATCATTTTAATTCCATTGACTTAGAAACTAAAATTTTTTACACTGTCAAGGGAATTAATTGCATGTATTCACTCTGAGAGACGCTGAGCTCAAATTCAGTATCAGTGAACGCAGAGATCAGAATAATCAGAATATATAACACAGTGATATGCCCAGCAGTGACGAGTGGTTCAGAAACTTCGAGCATGACTAAACTAGAAAAGAAAAAGCTGTTAATATTTTAAAGAAGAGTAATGAGGGAGATATGGAGACCCGTCTTCGATAAAGGAGAATGGAGAAGAACGAGGAAAGTCACCTCTTGATGAAACAAACAACAATGCTACGGACGTAGAAGACCGAAAGAACCCAGTGGTTGGACCACGCCAGATGAAAGACAGTTGATGAAGGCACTGGAGGGAAGAGCAAACACCAGGTGCTCCATACGACGACAAAGGGAGCACTGTCATGGCGACCTGAAGAAGGACCTAGCATTCCTAGGAACTGAAGACATCTGGAGAAACCGAGGACAAAACAAAAAGATGTGGAGGCAGTTTGTGGAAGCAGCACGTGGCTTGCAGGGCCTGCGATCCTGGACATGTAGTGTGCCTCTACCCGTTCGTGAGAAAAAAAGGGGTCTTAGCAGATGGACAGACTGACAGACGGCCAGCAAACGAATAAAATATTTTCGTGTGGTATAATTACAAATTAAGAATTTTCGCCTTTTTTCCTTTACTTGTACTGTGAAACCCTTGCTTCTAGGCAAATTTCATGATTCTACGTTGACGTAAAGTACCCTGTAACCTTCGATCAACGAGTTTATATCAAAATAAGTGATATGTATGACCATGTCTTTTGATTGCATTACTTAGAAAATTACATTTTTTTACACCGGCAAGGGACCAGAGACCATAGTATCTGGCATAAACATTATACCTCTGTCAGATGCTAAGAAAAGGGGGTCTTATGAGACCGACGGACAACAAAATGATGCTGTAAGTTTATAATGCTTCCATTTTAAGAAATGCGCTTTAACCAACAGTTGTTTATTTCTCCAATTAGTTACCTACCAAGATAGACATTCCTTAGAAGAAATATGGAATACTTTTAACTGATCTGTTGTACTCTACAGTACATCCTGGATGATGGTTAATAAACGATACCGGTAGAAGACTAATGGGAGAAATAAACAACTGATAGTTATAACGCGTTTTATAAAATGTTGCTATAAGGTAAATGCCGTGCGACATTGTTGGCTGGGATATCCCGTGTAGTGGGTTAAGCCGCCTGTCAATACGGTGGTGTCCTCGGCGCACATTGGCGCCTTTCGTTGCGGACTTGTGAGACTTGCGTCGTATGTTATTAGTAGGGAGCAAGAGTGCGTAATTGATGCGTGTGCAGTGCTGACTTATGTTTGTGTTGTACAACGATGGTGAAAGAATGAAGAGAGTGAAACCAGGTACCGGCACATAACAGACACCTCTCGAATAGCACTGTGGGGGCCACCAAACCTAACGTTCCGATCTGACGGAGGGATCACTACTACGGGGAGGTTTGGAATTACGTTTAGAATTTAATTCAAGACACTAGCACAGACACTGATGAGAAACTTCAGATATCCACGTAACCTCCTATAGCCGTCTAGATACTGGTAGCTTTAATTTTGTCCACCAGCGGTAGTCGAACCTGCTTACCTCCGAGTCGGGGCCAAGCGCACAGGGGTGATTTTGCAACCTCAGCTACGTTCAAATGGTTCAAATGGCTCTGAGCACTATGGGACTTAACATCTTAGGTCATCAGTCCCCTAGAACTAAGAACTACTTAAACCTAACTAACCTAAGGACATCACACACATCCATGCCCGAGGGAGGATACGAACCTGCGACCGTAGCAGTCCCGCGGTTCCGGACTGCAGCGCCTAGAACCGCAGGGCCACCGCGGCCGGCCCTCAGCTACGTAAGCTGATATCTTAGGCAGTAAGTGATGTTAAGAGATGACTCTCCGGAGCGTTGGTGTAACTTGAGCTGTCAAAGGATAACAACCGTCACAGCAGCGAATGACTTTGCTGTGTGTGTTAGTCTTTCAACGTATAAGAAATGCTCAACGGAGCCTATTTTACGATAAAGACCAAAAACATTTAATCCCGTCCCTCGTAAACCGCTTAGTACAGTTAAAGGACGTTGATGCTATAAGGAAGAGGGAGTTGAAAACAAGTGTACCACTCTGTGTCGGCGGCGACAGCTGCAATCAAGGGCGACGTCGCTTAGCGTCGCAGCGGGAGACGCGCGACGCTACGGATGTGGCGCGGCGTGTCGTGTCGTGTAGTGGCGCACGTCGCGGCCGCTTTTTGTAGCCGTCAGCTGCGTGGGTGTATGTGGGGGAGAGGGGGGGTCTTGGGGTGGCGGGGGGGGGGGGGGGGGGGCAGAGGCCTGCCACGCCGCCGCGGCTGCGGCTGACTGTCGGTCGCGCTATAGCTCCGCTAATGGGCCGATGTGTTTCCGAGGGGCGCCTCCTCTGGCACATCCTGCCACACATGGCCGCTATTTCAGGCGCCCCGCGGCCCGACTCAACATCCGCCGCGGCCGTAATACTAGAAGCCGTCCTCTACCTGCCGCGCTCTCCGCTCGCAACACACACAGCACTGTTCCGCGGCGTCTGCGCAAAAGCAGACTTCGAATGGCGTCTAAAGATGGTTCAACATTTCCTTTCCTGCTTTTTTCGCTACAAAAACCTCTTTGTCATGCCAGCGTTACATAAATTAGCATTACTGATGTTGGTACTTGGGATTTGATGCTCTTGTATTTTTCTGTGTCTGAAGTTAAAATTCAGGCGAAACACTGTTTTTTTCTTACTGCCCAGATATGTTTCGGCACATACGGGCAATTATCAATGTTTTTTATTGAAAAACTATAAAAACTGATCTTAGGTTCTAACTACCCTGATAAAATGAGGCCTTTTTGCTCGGTTTTTTCTTACTTTGGGTTCGGGTTATTTGGGGGAGGAGACCAAACTGCGAGGTCATCGGTCTCATCGGATTAGGGAACGATGGGGAAGGACGTCGGCCGTGCCCTTTCGCAGGATCTATCTCAGCATTTGCCTGGAGCGATTTAGGGAAATCACGGAAAACCTAAATCAGGATGGCCGGACGCGGGACTGAACCGTCGTCCTCCCGAATGCGAGTCCAGTGTGCTAGCCACTGCGCCACCTCGCTCTGTTTCTTACCTTCATTTTACATTACTTGCAGCACCGTTTGTGTGGTATCCTGCACTGGCAGCTTGACACCTGCAAACCAGACGATGTAAATGTGTATTTTTATCAGCGAATTAACACCTTCCTTGATTTTTAAATGTCATTTTGGTGTGGCATAATGTTTTGCGCGTATGTTAATTGTTATTACTTTGTTTTCTTGTGACATATCCTTCTTCTTTCACTTGCTGAGAGCACTGCACACACCCATATATACTGATAGGGGGCTGTTGATAATTCCATGAGCATTTCTCCAGTATTTGGATGTCATGAACGCGTAAGCGCCTTTGTACTTTTTGAAATTATGAGGGAGCAGTGTCATCAGATATGGAGTGTCGTCTAAAGGCTTGCTTGGACCATCTATGCTTTGCAAGATGCGCGGGAGACGATGCGCACTGTTAATCCTGAGATGAGGAGACACATTAGTCGGCAGTCGTGTGTCACAGTCTAAACATTCTGCGTGGTGTCCGTTTGTTCTATATCGTGTCTCCCTACCACTTTCGCGCAACGACGCTCTGAGCGTGTTTTTTTAGGGAATTGACTAGTTTGAACCTGGGGCCTGTTGTTGGTAAGGAGACGTTAGACCACACATGACATGTAGAATTCAGAAGAGTTCAGTGAGACTAGCGATGATATAACCAAATACTTAATGATTTCAGCGTCAGCTCCACTGCACTCCCTGTAAAGGAATCTTAATTCTAACTAAATTTAGTGGAAGAGGTTCAAGGCTTTCCTATTTTTAGTTAGCTGGTAAAATAACGTCGAAAAAGCAATTAAGTTTACCATTGGAAATTTTATCCTACTCATAAAACATCGTTTATAAATTGCACTATTGATAAAAGGAAATGTTTTAATACAGGATGGTAAAAACCAACTGCGTTCAACAAAAATGTGAACGAATATTCCCTGAATGGGTTTCCAAGTTCTACAATGGATCGAAGGATGACCTATGCCATATCACATCTATAATCTAGGTTTAAATTAAGTTTCACAAGAGAGAAAACTGTCAAAATGGTCTACAGTGACCCTCAATTATCTTTCATTATTTAACTAACTTGTCGCAAATTACAGTGGCTGATGTGGCTTCTCAATAACTATATAACAGAAAAATCATCGCGTTTCAGATTTTTACTTCAAGTGGCAAATGTGAACACCATGAGTTTTAATTGACGATCGGCACTAGTATTACGCAAAAAGGGGATGTAATAGATAAGACTTCTGCAGTTCTGAGTGAAGCCTTATGCGCTCAAAAATGCGGCATCACGTGCATTCATTACCCTGTCGGTGTTCGTCAGTGGGCGGCAGACAGCACAGCTCCGCTCACCTCGCCGTCTCCGAAGCAACTCTCAAGCAACTCTCTCCTAACTTCTCCTTACTACAATTTACCGAAGTTGGTTAAAAAAAACTATCTGGCTGTGTTCTCATCTGACCAATCAGGGTTTCACTGTTAACCTTAAGCTCCGCCTACAAAAATTCTGTCTATCCAATGAGAAACGTTGTACTTTTCGTGGTGGGACAATGTTTTTTAAAGTTTGCAACGGAACAGAGACGCCAAATAGTCTCACGCTAAAACTTGCAGCTGGTGTGGTCCTTTTAGCGTTATCGTAAGATCTATAGTGTTCCTCTGGAGTGCTCTATCTTTTAACATGGGCTGGGGGGTGGTCCTAACGTAACAGAGACGCGAAAAATTCTCACGCTAAAAACTTGCGGGTGGTGTGGTCGTAGCGGTTAGCTGGTGGCGACGTGGGTGTCCGTCCCTTATCGTAGGGCCTTCTCGCTTAACACAGTTCTGCTCTCGGCTTCTGTTCTCGTTTCTCCCCTCGGAACTGCGTCTGTCTCACGGTGGGAAGGTATGACATGCATTTAGGCATTCTTGTGTTAGTCTGTGGTATTCCATTTGCTCACTCGTTACTCGTATTACTTTGGTTAATTTAATGTCACAATTTATTCGGAGCTATGTGACTTACTACTGGATTTGCTCATCATGTCAGGGTTTTCATGGAAGGTGTTGGATTTGCCTGACACCTTACAACAGGTAGTATACGGCACAGACAGAGTGGTACGGTTGCAGTTACATTCTGGGCAAGTGGAAAATGTTGATTTACGGATTAATTATTTGAGAAGGGGAACGAGACTGAAGCATTTTGAGAAAAATATTGTATTATGATTATTTTGATGAGTAATAAAAAATATTTAATCCAATAATTGATTTTAGATTTTGTACTTCATTATAACAGCTTGTAGTTGCGCATTCCTGGTTTAGACATCCTAAACAGCCATGTATAATTTTCAATTTAAATTTATGGGTGGGAATAACTGTTGAATATTTAGCGTCACGAGTTGTACTTTTGAAAAGATCTCATTTGATGTTAAAGAATACTTACGTTTATCCACTCAAGATCTGTAAGTTTTTTGTGCAATAATGTTTGTGAAGCATATAGAGAGATAATTTTTTAATACAGGACTTTTCTAATCAAAAAGCTATTTAAATTTGATATTATAAGGTATCCCAAGTCAATATTCGCATCGAAAGTCCATACCAAAATATGACTTATCATTTTTACTTGCTCAGATTTGTTATGAACCATGTATGCTATGCTTTTTTTTTAAAAAAAAATGAGGGCACATTGCATCAGGGGCATCTCAGTTGCTAGTTGTAGCTCCGTAGATGCGACGCGCTTTCATGACATGAACAGTGTCATGGTGATTCCATTGTGCAACAGATAAGTCAAAATTAAATAATAAACGGGCAGGGAACCAGATAGGCACTTTTAACTTTGTCGCGAGTTAGATTTCGATCACGTTCTCACAGTCGAATTTTTATCTTCAAAGTTGACGACCTCCCATTTTGAAAGTTCATGTAAATTTATAGATAGCTTACATTGTCAGCAAGAAAAATTTTCATCTGATACCGACTCAGTTAGGCGCCGAATTTGAATTTTTATTACTTTTACCTCTCTCTCTCTCTCTCTCTCTTTGTGTGTGTGTGTGTTTGTGTGTGTGTGTGTGTGTGTGTGTGTGTGTTGTAAGCTCCTTTAGCTACTTGTGTTGCCTTTTCTGTGAAGTTCCTTTAACGTGTGGTTTTTGCAGAGTGTAATGTATTCATTTAAAACTTGTTTGCTTTCTGCTGTTGCCTTCTGTATGTCGAAGGTTTCTTCTGTTGTTTGTGTTATAGACTGTGGCTGGATTTTAATATCTTCAATTATCTTGCTATTGTATATGGCTAAAATGGCTCTGAGCACTATGGAACTCAACTGCTGAGGTCATTAGTCCCGTAGAACTTAGAACTAGTTAAACCTAACTAACCTAAGGACATCACAAACATCCATGCCCGAGGCAGGATTCGAACCTGCGACCGTAGCGGTCTTGCGGTTCCAGACTGCAGCGCCTTTAACCGCACGGCCACTTCGGCCGGCTATTGTATATGGGTCGTGGTTATTGGCTATTAGGTGGTCAGCAAATATCTACGGGTGCCATTACTTTTTAGGTTGTGAGGTGTTCTGAGAATCTAGTTTTAAAATTAATGCACGTCTGTCCTGTGTACACTGATTGGCAAGTGTCGCATGTAAGATCCTATATGTGTGATCTGTTGAATTTAACTGTGGGTGTCTTCCGTGTTCTGAGTTTTTCGTGTGTTGTGTTATCTGCTCTATTCCTTTTTGAAGTCCCT
Organism: Schistocerca piceifrons; assembly: GCF_021461385.2. Taxonomy (NCBI): domain Eukaryota; kingdom Metazoa; phylum Arthropoda; class Insecta; order Orthoptera; family Acrididae; genus Schistocerca; species Schistocerca piceifrons. Next base: position 598,413,389 of record NC_060141.1, on the reverse strand, counting down.
GTTTGCTCAATATGTTGCCTCTAGTGTGAACAATTTTGTTATTGTAGGTGAGTATGGGGCGTTTTGTGTATAGGTGTGTGTGTGTGTGTGTGTGTGTGTGGTTTATCAGTCAGGCATATTATGTCATCGACATAACGGTTCCAGTATACAACTTTCTATTTTTTGGTGCTATTATGTGTGTGAAGATCTTGTTCTCTTAGTTTTTCATGAATATCTTCGCTAGGAGGCCACTAATCGATATTCCCACTGACAGTCTTTCGTCTTGGCAATAAAATTCTTTGTTAACAAAGAGTATTATTTCTACAGGGCAATACATCGTACATCGCAATATGAAGCGTTTCCAGTTAAAGTAAGATCCGAATGTAACCGACAGAAGGCCAAAATCTGAGAACTTTGCTTTAAACATAACGATTTTAATATACTGCTTTTGAAAGTGGAGCGATGGTAAAGCATTCTGTTTGCACCCTGACTACGTACTTTTTAAATGCAAATGACGAAAGAGCAAGACTTTGAAGCCCTTTGTTGCTTGTTTACATATCAAAAGTTCATTTTCATTAAAGTGAATGTGGTACTGGAATATGAAATGTTGAACAAAACAGTAGGAGATGAGAATTGCATGTTACGCAGTGCTGCGACATTATTTATTGCTGTGTGAGTAGTGGTTTTGGCCACCGCGAAACAAAGTTGCAACATGATATTGCTTGCAACATGATATTGCTTTTATAACAACGTGATACGCTTCTCTCCAATTTACTATGCGAATAATAACGCCACTCGACACCTGTACACAGAGAACTCAAAATATCTCTATGTAACACAGCGTACTCTCTATACCTATTTGCAGAGGACCTTGTGGTAGCTGTACAGCCAAAGGTTTTATTTTACAACGTATCTAGATGTTTCTATCGCACACTACTGGGAGGAACGTGCGTAATCCAGCCCATATTTTCCTTAATGGAAAACAGGCTTCCTATTTCGTCTGTTCATCACGCACGATGGGAATTCGCGTAGAGATATCACTGGATTGTAGGGATACCTTTGAGACGTAGCAAGATGAACTGCCTCCACTTGCTACAGTTCCACTTATTAGTATTTGTTTTTCTTTTTTTGTTATCTATTACACACGTAGCTGCATGTGTAGTAAATACTGTTACAATCTTATCCAAGCTCTATTTCACAAAGATTTATTATCTGTCGTATAGGTCACAGAGAGCTGAAGTTAACAGTGTAAATAGTTCATATAAAATTATTTCACTTAAAGAAATATTACAAATTTACAATCGACGGAAAGCAGGTGCTCTCCATAATTCGATCTCGCCAATCGCTCTATGTTTAAATATTTATATAGCTTATTTGAAAGGTCTCATTGACCTCTTTCAAACAAATGTTTTACTTCTTCTATTCAAAGTTGTATTGTTCTAGAATCGCCGGACCTTAACATGTGATTCTAACGAAATTAAAATGTTACAATATTGTAACCCCAATTTTTCAGATCTCAAAATTATATCACTTTCCTAGAACAGTATGTTAATTTATGATATACTAGGTGAGAAACAAAGCGTTACCTGGGTGTTTATACCACCCACTTCTCTCTGTACAATTCCTCCTGAACCACTCTGTATCCATCCCCTCTTTCTCTATCCATTTTTTTCCTCGCTCTCTTTCTGCCCATCTCTTCTCACACCTCTCTCTGTCCACCTTTACACGCTCACCCCCTCTCCTTCTCTATCCGTCATCGCGATATCATCCACGCCCGCACCTCGGTAGGAAGTTGGTGATTTATACCCTTACGGTATTTCTTTCCAGTTTATAAGACAGTGCTAGTTCTGTGTCGGTACGCGCCGGCACACCGTATCGGTATCCCTGACGAAAACAAGCGTTAAAATCGCGTTTTAAGATGTCTAAATTGAAAAAAAAAATGCTGTGTAGGTCACAGTACCGAAACCTCATTTTTTACAAACGAAGCGTTGCAGTAAGTAATATTTGTATCAGGTGGAAATTAACCAAGGGACTTCGGAGGAAATACGTAAGATATGCGTGATATATACTGCATACATATATGCCTTAAAGTCTGCCGTTTAACAACAAATGACTCCAGACATTATGAAAAATTTATCTGTAGTATTCACTCGTCTTACTTCATCTTAGGTCCCGAAACACGATGAGAACATTATTGGTTCGCTGAAATGCTCATTCTTACCACCTGCTTGTCACGCTGAGCAGCACAAGTAAAAGACAAATTGCACGTCGTACTTTTAAAAGTATTGCAATTAATTACAGGAAATAAATGCTAACTGGCCTTTTCTAGCGCATTTTACGTCACCCACTGTCATTCACACTCACATTCTTGGTGGTAGTGAAGAAGGCTTACTCCCAAAGTATTTTTGTACAAATAATCAGTCACGTAGCTAACAAATTTGCAATTGCTCCATCTGACGCTGACTATTCTTCAATGTCCCCCCCCCCCCCCCCCCCTGCCCGATTTATTCACAAATTGCTCTGCTGTGCCGATGTCTCCATCTTAGAGTAGCACTTGCAGCCAACTTCCTCTATTGCTTGTGTTCCAGTCTCTGTCCTCTATAGTTTTTACTCTCCAGCCCCATAGAGTACCCCGAAAGTTATTGCCTGACGCCTCATCCCGTCCCTTCTTCTTGACAACGATTTCTGTGGTAATGTTCCCTCATTATCATCATTTACGGGCCGCAGGAGGTATTACGCGTTCAACTACTCTTAGGCCAACAACTGTTTCACGTGCGACTCTTAGCACCCGACACGCCTACATCCTTTGCCGGAACAGAGACTCGCTCCCGACTGTTCGAGCGACACACCGCTTGGCGCAGCACTGTCGCGTGCGCTGTTTCAAGCCTTAAGCCATCGGCACGCGGACCGTGCATCTGAACGTTCAGCGTGCCGAGTTTCTGACGTCTTAGCGTGGAATAGCACGTTCGGGAGTCTTTCCGAACGTGCAGAGCAATATCTGGCATGTCAGATATTCTGAGCGCGCGTCTGAGCGTTGACCAATGAGATGGCACAACGCCACCTACGTCACACGCACGCCGTCTCCCTTCAGTACAGAGTTGTGAGGCGCCATATTGGCATTCATTTCAAGCTTGTACGTATATATGCCTTTTCTGAGCACCAGCAAATTGAGAATCACTGGAAAACCTGTTGTTAACTGTGTGATTCGTCCCAATAAATTAATGAGAAACATCATATTCGTGGCAAAAGAATTATTGTAACTTGCGTATTATGAAAGTAGGCTATTTGAAGGCAGCGACACACTGAAAATCCACCCAAAACGCATTGTTCTTGGTAGAACTTGTTATAATTAAATTTCAATTAGTAACATATCTACGATTAAGGTTTCCAACAAGGGTAACATACTATGATTAGTTAAACAGGGTGTGATGTTGGTTTAGTGCGTAGTCCGCGCGCGCGGGTGTTTACTGTTTACCTTCCGCTGCGGCGAGTGTCACGCGTCCGTGTCTCGGTAGTGCCATGGCGCACTCGTATCCCCAGTCCACAATTAAGATCACATTTCTAGCGGACTACGCAGGACCTCGAGCACTTGACATTGAACGATTCATCCGGGAAGAACTTCATATTGCACCTCAGGACATCATTGGGATCCACTTTTCTATAACACGAAGTGTCGTCTACATAAAACTGATCAATGAAAAGGCGTGCACTGATGTTGTGTGCCGACACGCTCATGGACTTAAATTTAAGAATTCTGATGGTCACATAGGAACTGTCACGATCGACCACGCTGGATTAGGCCTTCGCGATCTGAGGGTCTTCGAGCAGCCATTCGAAGTCCCGCCAGATGTTGTGATGACAGCTTTCAAACCGTACTGCAACGTGCTAAGCCACTTGACTGAAAATGGCAAACGTTTGAGACGTACCCCGTCTTAAATAGAGTGCGACAAATTAAGATTGAACTGACGAAGCATATGCCATCCGATTTAGTAATTGGCGGCTGCAGAGCCATTGTCATGTACGACGGACAACCGCGTACTTGCACCGACTGTGGCCAGGAAGGACATGTCCGATCGGCCTGCATTCAACGCCGGTTGGTGAAGTTCCATCCCCGGCGACGCCTACTTCACTCCCCATCACGCATGCAGCGGCTGCAACCGTAACAGCTGTTCCTGCCCAGGATCGTAACACCATTTTGCAGTCAGTGGTCGATGACAGTGTGGCGGACAGCACATCCCCCTCTACGACGTCATCGGCAGACTTGCCTCAAGACGGTGATCAATTGTGCTACCAAGACGAGCCTAAAGAGAAGATGGAAGTAGAAATTGAAATTGTCCCCACCTCTGCCTTCTTACCAATGGAGACCGCATCAGATGATTGTCACCCGCACTCTGACACAGAACAACATGTCCGGAAACAACGGTCCCCTCGAAAACGCAAGAAACGGTGCCATACGCCATCCGATGATTGCCTGCTTCGGATGTGTGACCCGGATGAACATCCGGCGTTGGAAGACACTCAGGACTCTACCACCACAACTCACCCTTCCCATCACGATGATACGGCGGATACAGTTTCTGAGCCTCGATCTGACATCACCACTTCTGCTACTGAACATGCGCGCAAGCGCCCTACTGACAGCACTAATCAACAGTTACCAATTGCTGCATCTGATTCTTGGGTGGATGATGTCGAGATTGAGCCACAGCACCAGGAGGATGCCGAAGGCAGAGATGCTCCCTCGGCTGTACCCAGCGCTAACCAACCACAGTGACTACGGCTGTATCGTCAGCCTCTGTGGGGCCGCCCCTACCTCCCACACCTGGCCTCCTACACAACTCAGATGCCGACCTGGCTGACCAAACATACCGTCTAGCGACGATTAACATCAACAACATACGTGCCCGACATAAACTAGCGATGCTACAGGATCTACTCAACGCAGCAGACATAGACATTGTGCTCCTTCAAGAGATGTATGTCGCAGACTTCAAGGAACCCTATGGCTACAAGACTTGGGTCTCACATGCGTCTGCCAATGGCAGTGGTGTGGCGATCCTCCTCCGCGAAGGTATATCCGCAGAAGTCGTCGAGTATCTCCCTGACGCCAGAGGCATGGCTCTTACTATCCAAGGAGTCAAACTTATTAACATCTATGCGCCGTCAGGATCTGGTCGGCGTCGCGAACGATCAATCTTTTCCGCTCATACAATCACGCCCCTCTTTATGGGCCGTCAGGACGCCTTGATAATCGGAGGGGACTTCAACTGTAGCCAAGCACCCAAGGATCAGTTATCACATCATTCTCCCCGTGCAGGACTTACGACATTATAAATAATCTTCAATTGGTGGACTCGTGGGAACATGTTTGTGGCGATCGGCCCGGATTTACTCCTCCACCAGCCATTCCTCCAGCCACATCGACCGGATTTACATCTCGCGCTCCATAGCTGTGGGGACAAGAGCTGCCGACGTTTGGCCCACAGCTTTTTCTGACCACGAGGCCTACATCTGCGCTATTACCCTCGGCCGTCAAAAGGTATGGCACAACCGTGGTCCTTGGAAGTTGAATGTCGCCCACCTAGGTTCTCAGGAATGCCGCCGCCTTATAGAGAACACGTGGGACTCTTGTAGCCGCCGGCGTGGCACCTACCGGTCTACACTGTCGTGGTGGTTACTCTGCGCCAAACCAGCCCTCCGGACGACCTTGATAGGCTACGGCCGAGATGTTGCAGCAAGTAAGAGACATACCATGGACCTTTACTACAGCATCTTAAGGGAATGTACAACACTGCCGTACTCACCTGCACGGCAGGTGACGGTGAACCGTGCCAAGGCCCAGATCATCAGATTAACACGTTGCCACCATGAGGGTGCGATCGTCAGAGCGCGCACTCAAGACAGAATGGCACAGGAGGAACCGTCCATGTACCACGTCATTGCAGAACGACGGCGCCGACGCAGGACACTGATCTTAGCTATCACGACGGAAGACGGACGACGCCTTGATACCCAGCGCGACATAGGAAACGCCCTTCATGCTCACTACACTAGGCTGTACTCGGAACATCGACATCTCCTAGAGGTGATCGCCGAAGTCTCTCAACTCCCTTATGGCACGATCTCTCCGACAGCTGCGGCGGATTTGACTGCAGATGTAACGGAAGAGGAAATCATTGAAGCAATACAGGCTGGGGCTGCTCATAAGTCCCCGGGACCTGATGGCCATCCTCTGGAATTTTACCGCACATATCAACAATCACTGGTACCAGAATGGACTGATATTTGCCGTGATCTCATGTCTCCCACGACGCAGATCCCTGGGGCTTTCCTAGAAGGACTGATTGTGCCCATACACAAACCACGAGGCGGATGGAGTGTCACTGACTATCGGCCCTTGACCTTACTCAACAGTGACTTGAAGATTTTCACCCGGCTTCTGGCGGCACGCCTAAGGCGATCAGTACGATGTGTTGTGTCGCAGGACCAGGCATCGTTAGATGGTGACCATAATATTCGCACTGCATTGTGCCAATATAGAGATATGATCGCGCTAGCCAAATCTCGCCAACTGCCAGGGGTTTTGGCCTCACTCGACTTTAGCCAGGCCTTTGGCAGAGTCGACCACACATTTTTGATCGAGGTACTGCGACACATGGGGTATCCGGACGTCATAGTTAATGTACCGATGCGTCTCCTACGCGGCGCGACAGATCGTGTGACAAGGCTGCCCTCTTTCGACGATATTGTACGCCCTCGTCTTGGAACCACTTGCTGCACTGCCTATGCGGATGATCTGGTACTCCTTCTTCGCAATAATGACGATGTTCGTGCAGCACTGGCGTGGGTGGCGACCTACGGCGCGGCATTGGGGAGCCATCTCAATCTCCACACATCACACGCCCTGTCTATAGGCAGAGGTCTACCCGACGAGAGCGTCGCACCGCTACGAATCAGTGACAATCCGCTGTCTTGGCATTGATTTCACATCTGACATGAAGCGTTCAACAGCCCTTAACTACAGACGTTTATTGAATCAGATGAGAGCAGGAATAAGTGACCACCGTCTGAGACATCTAGACCTCCTGCAACGGACACGGTATGCTAACGTCTATTTGGCGCCACGTATCCCCCATTTTGCACAGATACTCCCGACACCACCTACCCTGGCTCACCGCATGTTGGTGGTTTTGGGATCCTTTGTTAATACGGGCATGTTATTTAAGATTCGTTACGAGTCCCTAACCCTCCCGAGGAGCAGAGGAGGTTTAGACCTTTGTCATATTCACGACAGAGCGAAGGCCCTGTTCGTCAGCTGTCACCTGCAACTGTGGCGACGAAGTCCGACGTGCCTCGCAAGTCTCTTACTGGAAGCCTTACGACCAACCTCACTCGCACCCCCTGTGATGATATCGGACATCCCAGCACCTTTCTTCTACATCAGCCAATTCTTCCTTGAATTAAGCTACATCCGCACCGCACTACTACCCACACGCTTGATGATGACAAGGGCGATATATGCTGCCATGTAAATGAACAGGACGCCGAATGTGATAGAAAGCAAACACCCCACTACAAAGTGGCGCGCTGTGTGGCAGACAGTGAATGCCACCACCCTTGATACTGACGTGCAATCTGCATGGTACGTAACTGTTAATGGGAAACAGTTGTGCCAGTCCCGCCTACATCACATCCATCTCGCTGATTTACCCTTGTGTGCCACATGCCAAGTGATTGACACGGATGAACATCGTTTCGAATGCGGGTCGGCAAAGGACGTTTGGTATTTGGTAGCGTCAGATATTGGCTTTTCTCACACGCACGACTTCCGACAGGATAACTACCCGATCACTTCTTTTCCCCGATAAGATCTATTTCCCAAGAGCAAAAACGAACTCTGTGACGTGGATCAGCGGCCACGCTGTTCACTACCTATTCGGTAATGGTGAAAAGACAGTACCGGATTTTTGGTATTACCTCAACGAACGACATTGTGCGATCGTCAAGAACCCTAAATATAGGCAATATTTTTCTAATTTTCTTTGGAGCGCATTCCATAACCCGCCTCGCAGCTGGGTTATCGATGACATGAGAAGACAACCATACCACCTCTTCCCAGTTCCTTTTTTTATGAGATTGAACAAACAACGGAAACAACACGGCAACGAGAAGACCGTTATCGAAAAATTCGCAGCGGGCTATGGTATGGAGCATCCTTTGTCGTAACGGGACGACTTTCTATTATTCTGTTTATGTAGCCGAAGAGGAACGGCCTTCCTTCTATCCATTTGTATAAACATAAAATAAAAAAAAATGTAAAAAAAACAAAAAAGCGTGGTGAGCAGCGTCACTGTTTCTTAATGAAACAGATGTCGGGGCGATGGTTCGCGGCTTGAAAAGGCCAATTTTTTTCCTAACATTGGCGTTTTTATTAGGTTCTGATACATTATTATTAGTCTAATATAAGTATATGCTATAATATTTGATGTTATGTAAATGTAAGTTCACCTCTTTTTGAGGGGGCGCTTTGTTCGATTGGCTTAATTTAAAGGACAGCTTGCGCTATTTGTGTAAAGATATTTTGCTCCTTTTTCTTTTACGCTTCGTTATTCACATGTAGCAAAGGTTCTGCTACTGGGTAGGGACTGTGATCAAGTAAGACTGACCTTGGGGTTTTACTAAAATGTGGGAATGATGAAATAATGTTTATCTTATGCGGAGAAGTATTCCAAATTTGTACCTGGAACTTTTATAAGCCTGTGTCCTTATTGATTGGACATGGTACTTTCCTTTTCGTGGACGATGGAGGAAACGTGCGTTTTAATAGAGCTAACGTGGGAATTTTATGCTCGCCCGTTGAGTAAACAGTGTGATTTACGAACTAGAAACATCCCTCAACTGCTGCTGGAGTGCGTTGCGATCGCGTATACCACGCTGGGGCCCACGTACCGTATGCACAAGTCGCATCGTTCCTGAGCGTTCAGCAGCACGTTGAACTTGGCACGCTCAACGTTGACGTTCGACAGCACGGTTCGTGCGCCGACGGCTTTAGCGCCACCGGTGCCTCCAAGAGCTACGGGCGGTTATATCTGTCGCCACTTCAACCCCAACAAATCATTCCTCATTCGCAGCTCTGATGTACTGTGCTGTAAGGTGCCTCGGATGACAACCAAAGCGATCCTGCTACGAAATGCAGTGATATCAAAGACAATCACCCGTGATTATCGGGCTGTATAGCTGACGACAGTAAAGTTGGGGCGTCTCCAAACACGTTTTTAGCCTGGAATCTCGTTGACTGGAGTATAATTGTCTTTAGGGATGAGTTCCGCTTCGAATTGAGACCAGATGACCAGTGAAGGCGTGTCTGGAGATGCCTCAGACAGCGGTGGGTTACCAGCCTAACTGTCGCTTACCATATGGCCCGACAAATATCCATGTGGAGCACGTACTGGTCTCACTTCTAGTACTCAGCCACAGACAACTGATAACATCAAAGTGTACGGGCCTGAAGATGACGTTGACGCAACGTCGAAACTAGTAACCAAATAAATATGAAATCTTAAATACAGCTGGAGGAGTTTCATTTTCAATAAAAAAATTATATCAGCTGGTGTCCCACCATCATCCAATTTAAATATGGATGTACGAAGATAAATATAAGTGGCGCTAAGGGTTGCCATTTCTTTTCGTGGCAGGACCTCTTTGTTTGTCATCCGTGTCACCCCTGCACCACAACTCGACGTCGACAATATTCTAAGCCCCGTTTCGTTGCCCTTCATGGCAAGCCATCTAGTACTTACATATCAGCAAGCTAATGCCCGCCCGAACAGGGCAATAGTTTCTACTGCTTGTCTACGTACTTGCCAAACCCTACCTTGACCACAAGGTCGCCGCATCTCTCCCCACTTGAGCACGTTTGAAGTATTGTGGACAAGCCCTCCAACCGGCTAAGCATTTTGACGATGTAACAGGCTAGCTGGACAGAATTTGGCACAATATCCATCAGGAGGATATCCAAAAACTCTGTCAGTCAGTGTCAAGCCCACTAATGGCTTGGGGTAAGGACCAGGGGTGGTTCAACGCGATGCTCCTTTTCTTGAATAAATCGTCCAATTTCTCTGAGATTGTAATCTTTTGCTTGTATGTACATTTACATCAAATTTACCGATTTGTGTCCCATTACAATAATTTCTTCGTGATACGCCATTCCTTTCTTTCTTACTACTTCTTCTTCTTCGTCTTTTCTTTTACCCGGTAAGTGAATAAATGTGACGCATTGCACAGAAATGGACGAAAGGTTCCCTTACTACTCGATTAGGCTGGATCCAGTAACACACATAAAATGCATATGCGTTACAGAGGACAGTAAGAAAACAAAAGTAGCTGTACGAGGGGCAGATGCCAGTGTGAGAAATGAAATTCACCCACAAAATAAAGAGCTTACAAAACGCTCGGTTGACCGGTTCTCGTGAACTGCTCAGCTGAAGTAGAGCAAATCAAGCGAAGAACCACATCATTCTTGACAGTGGGTGATTAGCCATTCAGTTGTTGTCTGAATCTTTAATAGTCTCATTTTAAGAATCCAGAAATTGCCCCATGTGGTTGAGTTTGGTGGTGTCTAGATGGTAAACCGAGTGAGATAGCTGTAGGATAGAGGTCTATGGCAACTATTTAATTTAGTAATTTGCCAGAAGGTGATAGTTACGGCAAGTCAGGATGCATGGAGTGGAGAGTTATAACAGGAATGGGGTACAGTCGAAATGGAGTGGAATATGTGGAATGCAAAGCAGTGTACGAAGTTAATGGAAGGGGACAGGTGTAGAACTCTTAGAAGGAAAAAACATGCCCATACGAATTCACTACTGAGAGTGAAATGTGTTTGCCGGCGAGAAGCTGGGAGTGGTAAGTTGCCAGGGCACAAAACACAAAAGACATTACCCACCCATAAAAAGACTTTTTTAATAAGTTGTAAAAGGATGTTTTTATTTTTCTGTTAAATACGTGAAATTTAACAATATGAATGTGAGAATATCTGATAACTTAAAATTGGGAAATTTTCAGTTGAGGTTTAACTTCGAAGCATCAGCTAATGCTTTTGGCTGAAATGAATTGGATAAAGCAAAGTACAGGTTCCTGCCTAAACTAAAGCAGACAGAACATATTTCGCTTAATCCATATTCCAAAGCAAAACGCATCGATCATCAATAAAAGCTTAGTCAACACATCAACGTGCACCCATAAGCCCAGCAAGTCAAATCAACGTTAGGGTAGTTACAAAACATTTTCAAATACGCTCAAGCGCCAAAAAAAACTTGTACAGGCATGCTCAAATACAGAGATACGTAAAGAGGCAGAATACGACGCTGCGGTCGTCAACGCCTATGTAAGACAACAAGTGTCTGGCACAGTTGTTAGACCGGTTATTGCTGCTACAATGGCAGGTTATCAAGATTTAAGTGAGTTTGAACGTCGTGTTGTAGTCGGCGCACGGGCGATGGGACACAGCATCTCCGAGATAGCGATGTAGTAGGGATTTTTACGTACGAACATTTCACGACTGTGCCGTGAATATAAGGAATCCAGTAAAGCAACGAATTCCGACATCGCTGTGGCCAGGAAAAGATCCACCAAGAATATGACGGACGACGACTGAAGAGAATTGTTTAGCGTGACAGAAATGCAACCCTTCGGCAAATTGCTGCAGATTTCAGTGCTGGACCATCAACAAGTATCAGCGTGCGAGCCATTCAACGAAACATAACAGATATGCGCTTTCGGGCCGAAGGCCGACACATGCACCCTTGATGACTGCACGACAAAGCTTTTCGACTCGCCTGGGACCGTCAAAACACATTGGACTCTTGGTGATTGGAAACATGTTGAATGGTTGGACGAGGACGAGTCTCGTATCAAATTGAATCGAGTGAATGGACGTGTACGGGTATGGAGACAATCTCATGAATCCACGGACCCTACATGTCAACAGGAGACTGTTCAAGTTGTGGAGGCTCTGTAACGGCGTACGGCGTCGTGCAGTTGGAGTCATATGGGACCTCCGACACGTCTAGATGCGACCCTGACATACGTAAGCATCCTGTCTGATCACTAGCACCCATTCTTGTTCATTGTGCATTCCTATGTACTTGGGAAAATCCAGCAGGACAGTGCGACACATCACACGTCCAGAATTGCTATACAGTGGGTCCAGGAACACACTTCAGAGTTTAAACACTTCCGCAGGCCACAGAACTCCCCAGACATGAAAATGATTGAGCATATCTGGGATACCTTGCAACGTGCTGTTCAGAAAAGATCTCCACCCCTCGTACTTTTACGAATTTACGGACAGCCCTGCAGGATTCATGGTGTCAGTTACCTCAAGCACTACTTCAGACATTAGTCGACTCCATGCCACGTCGTGTTGCGGCAATTCTGAGTGCGCGTGGGGGCCGTACACGATATTAGGCATGTGTACCAGTCTTCTCGGCTCTTCAGCGTGTAAAAAAATGGTTCAAATGGCTCTGAGCACTATGGGACTTAAATGCTGTGGTCATCAATCCCCTAGAACTTAGAGCTACTTAAACCTAACTAACCCAAAGAAATCACACACATTCATTCCCGAGGCAGGATTCAAACCTGCGACCGTAGCGGTCGCGCGGTTCCAGACTGTAGCGCCTAGAACCGCTCGGCCACTCTTGCCGGCAAGCTCAGCGTGTAAGTTCCAGAGAAATTTTACTGGGATTCTCAAGGTAGTTCCATAAACGAAAATATACATGAAATTTAAGTAGTAGCGTCACAAGCTCTCAGCTAAAACAGAAAACAGTGAAATTAATATTGAGTATAAAGCCAATTCCGCAAGGCCAGCAGAAGTGATATTCATAAATTACAAACCCGACTCAAGCGCAGTACTGTGATATACACAGGATTCTTTAGCAACGTAAGTTAGCCGTGTCGGAACAGGTAAACTTTTTGAATAAAATCAGATTTATCTCAAACCCAAAACACATAATATAAAGAACCCTGCGGCAAAGTTCGCAGTCTACACACTATGTGCTCGCCAAACAAGCGCAACCAGCGTCGATGACCACTCCACGAAAAGCCCACTTTACTCGTGAATTCTGTTGCGACAAACAGCAGATCAAGTCCCATGGCCGTATTGCACCAACCCGTCATAAACTTGTCGGGAATGTAAGATGGTACAATAGACAATGATACAGGCACTCCAAACGAGATTCAGTCTTGGCAATTGCTCATAATGTCTATGTCCCACGTAACTGCCAGCACTTGTCCTTGAAGGGCCCTACTGCAGGTATCGGTGGTAAACGATTCAGCGCGAGGTCATGTGCTGCGCCGGTAAGTAGGCACTGTAGAGAGCAGCATCCACTCTGGCAGGTTGCGAAGCAGGCGGTTGCTTTGCTACAAAGGGAAAGAGATTGTTTAGAGCTTTTGATGTATCGAAATCACGCCTGAGTCGTAGAGGAATTCAAAGACGGCACATTTATAAAGTGATTAGTGAGGAATAGAAATTGGCCATCCGAGGAAAAATGGTTCTACAACTTCCAGCTGCACAGTAGTTGATTTGCTATTAGTGGATTATCACTATTTAGGAACTCATTCAGCACGCAACACAGTGAAGAAGATAGTGCTGCGGTTCAAATTACTAACTAGCTTTTGGCCGAGTTACTTTAAAACTGGAATAACTTGATCTAACGGATGTGATAATTGAAGCTACATTTCATTATTTCCAGGGCTGTGGATGACCACTCGCTCATTCAGTACGCAACACAGTGAAGAAGATAGTGCTGCGCTTCAAATTACTGACTAGCTTTTGGCCGAGTTATTTTAAAACTGGCGGTCGTGGATGTTTGTTCTGTTTCCTCTGAGATTACACGTGGTGAGGTGATGTTGGTGCAGAATGCCTTTGAGTGACAAAGACACCATTAGGAACACCTCACAGAGTTTGAATGAGGTCGTGTAACAAGGTTACTATAAGCTGATATTGCAGAATTGCTTCTCAGGAATGTAGCCACTGTACTTGGTTACTGGCACCGGCACTCAGGAGAACATACGGTCACAAGAGGACCGAGCTTCGGACGGCCACGTGGCCCTATCGAGGGGGGAGACCATCGTTTCCTGCGTATGGCTCTGTCGCATCGTACTGCATCTGCAACAGCAATATGAGAACAGCTGACACCACTGTACCACAAAGAATTGTTAAAAATAGATTACTTCAAGGAGAGCTCCGATCCAGATACCCTGCTGCTACCATTCTACTGACCCCTAACACCGCCATTCGCGTGTTGAGTAGTATCAAACGAGAGTTCTTTGAAAGTCAAGGTGGAGCTCTGTTGCGTTTTCTGATGAAAGCTGGTCCTGCCTCAGTGCCAGTGATGGCAGTCACTGTGTTCGTAGGAGGAGGCCAGTTGAGGGCTGCAACCAACCTGTCTGTGTGCTACACATACTGGATCCATACCAGCAGCTACGATTTAGAGCGCGATTTCGTACGACAATAGGAACACTGTCGTAGCTATCTAACACACTCTGACTGTAGATTTGTACGGTCTGGCGATTCAAGTTGCTACGCTGCCTTTCATGAAGAGCGTTCCAAGCGATGGTTTCCAACAGTATAAAGCTGGCCTAGCTGCCGCTGTTGTACCCCAACATGCTCCACAGAGTGTCGACATATTGCCTTCGCTTGGTCGATCATCAGATCTGTCTTCAGTCGAGCACGTATGGGACATCATCGGACGACAACTCCAGTGTCATCCAGAAAGAACATTAACCGATCCTGTGTCGACCGTCCAAGTGCAATGGGCTTGGAAGTCCATGTCACAAACTGACATCCGGCCTTGTACAATATAATGCATGCATGTATGTCTGCATGCTTGCATTCAAAATTCTGGCTGTTAAACCGGTTATTAATGAACCAGCGTTTCACATATGCAGTGTCTTTTCTCCTGCTTACATTACCCTGTGATGTTGCAGTATTAATCAATTAAATGTGTTACCTAGACAAATGTATTCCCTAACTTTCACTATTATACGTTAATTATTTTTGGGTGTTCCGACATTTTTTTCTGACGATGAACTTTCCAGCAAATGTGGGAAGGCGTATGTATTTCACTCCAGAACAACAACGTTGTGTTGTGGCGGCATGTGTAGGTGATTCATAAGGACGGTTGGAGTTTTTTTTTTATCCTCGCTGAGACATATGTGTGGACGAATGAGTTGGCTGTGGTGACGACATGCTGAGCCGTTGTAAACGCCACTTAGCCGCGTCTGGGGGCAGCGCTCCCAACAGCTCGCGATATCGCCATCAACTATGGAACAGGACACTGGCGGCTGGGGGCGCGACGCTGCGCGGCTGGAGACTCGGCCGTGTCGCGTCGCGGGGCGGCGCGCAGGTGGGCCGCGTCGCCCACCCTCCCTCGCTGACGCCGCTGGCCCAGCCGCGGCGTCGGCCGCCCCCGCCGTGTCCCCCTTACGTGTCTCCCGTAAATTACGGCGGCGGGGGCGCCGCGACGCCGGCGCAGCTCGGGTTGCCAGCCGTCTATTTCCGGCGCCGCGGCGTCTCGTCGGTGCGCGCGTCTCCCGGAACGTAAACAACACGGCTCTGTTCGGCGGTTTTCATTCAAGATGGAGGAGACGTGTCATTAGACGTGCAGTAAGACTGACGTTCATTTCACGGCTCGGGAGAGACGGGGAACGCCGCCCTTAAGTGTCGATTGTTTTGATTCCATACGTTTCAGGAGACGAAGAAACACGGAGCATGAATTTGTATACTTGTGGTCTTACCTGAGATTTACGCCACTGGTCATTAAAACATGCAACGACAAGAACGATAGAAATTGACGAGTTTTTACTCACTAAATTGAAACAGGTTGTGGTTGTGTCAAAAATATGATTCTGTCTGAATCACAAAGAAACTTAGGTCAGTTGAAACATCCCCTTAGAAAAATTATTGAATTACTGTGCTGATAAATCTCTTACATTATTTGGTTTTCCAACAGCTGAGCAAAACTGAACGTACCCAGACATTTCGCTCTTCACCTATTCAGATCAACACTAAACTGACACGCAATCTGACTTTCAATAATCCCTACAAAAGAATGGCCCTGACTAACATTAACCAATACCTTTCACAAATTATTTACCTCACAAAAATCTTCGTTACTCGAACTACTGCAATACAGCGAGCGCCACTACTGCCAGCTAAATAAAAGATTCAAACTACTGAAGGCACTAACTACTGATAGGCATAGTTAGCAAATGAAAGATTTTGATAGAGAACAAACAATGTATTTCCCTTGATAGTGTTCAAAAGTCATAATATATAAAGCAGTTGATGACATCCATTCTTACAAATGTACTGTTTCTGATGGACACACGTCCAGATCATCCGCTTTCAAAAATCCGCCATTTCACATCCCCACATCCACCACTACTGGCGGCTCACCTCCAACCGCGCAACGCTACGCGCTGTTAACAGTCAACTGCCCAACACTACAATAGCCAACAACAATGCAAACCAGCCACAGACTGCTCACAGCACAGCCAGTGATTTTCATACAGAGCGCTACGTGGCGTTACCAATATAGAAACCTAAACAGCCTACTTACATAACCCCCATGCTCCCCACAAAAAATTTTTCAAATTGTTTTAGGCAGTGGCCAATACAAATCTGAAAAAAAATTTCATAATTATAATTACAATAACAAAGAAGTCAAATGCACACACTTCTTGATACAATGTCGGTCAAAGGCTAAAATTTTCTCACAGTCCATAAAGACAGTCCTGATCATTCATCATAATAGTAATTACAGTTTCTTTCTCAAAGTGTCATTAGCAAAAGAAATTGCACACAGAAGTAGTGGATTTGCATGCAGTGTTGAAGAAGTAGTGTTGTCCTTGCAACGGAAAGACATGCAGGCAGATAATAGGCCACAACAGAGCAAACCCACAGCAGAGTCAGTCGAAGTTTTGAAGAATATTGGTAGGTAGGTCATCAAACAGCAGACCCACTGAAGTCCTGGTAGAGATTACGGTATTGGTGGGCCACCAGAGGTGCAGACCCACTGCAGTCCTTGTAGAAATAATGGTATTGGTGAGTCATCAAAGGTGTAGACCCACTGCAGTCCTTGTAGAGATAGCTAGCAGCCATTCGTTGCGACCGTGCAGGTGCACAATCACCATCGAAGAGTCTTGCGGAGAATATGGCAAGTCCATAAACCACCACCTGTGCACTCACAAAGTTTTTTCTTTTTTTCTTTTTTTTCTTTTTTTTTTAGTGTCCTTAGAACCAGCAATGCTGTTATCCAGTCCCTTTCTGAATTATTAACACACGTGCAAGCACTAACAGTCCTTTTTTCACATATTGTGCATATACTATGACCAACAGAAATTTGTGCAGTGAAATGAATGCTTACAAGTTACTTAATTTGATGAACTGGTGTCCATTACAATTTTATGACATGAGAATACAATAACAAAGGTACAAAACACATCATTAAACAACATAACAATACAGATAACATTTGTAGTAGTACAGGCTTTACAAAGGAATAGAAATAAACAGATACATCAGTGTTACAGAAATTATGATATAAGTAAATATATAAAATAAAGAGAATAGTTTTTGAAACATTAATTTCACACATGAGCATTAAAACAGAACAGAATAAATAATGTCTAAACATCGTTACAAAGAAAAAACATATTATCAGAAAAATTCTACAACATAACTCTTATTAGCTAAACACATAAAGACAGGAAAAACACAAATTCACATAGCGTAATAACACAAAAGTACAGGACAGGGTTTGTTTTCAGTGTGACTTTTGGTACTGCAGTCCAACCTAAAACTTCATTTTGCAGATCTTTCCTCTTATTTCAACATTTGTTTCCACCAAAAAAAATCCTATCCAAGCATGCTATCTGTATTGTGTTCACATCCTCTTTCAAAAATAGTTTTTCTCCACTGTACACTACTTTTTTGGCCAAACCATTTTCTTATAGCTTCTCAATGAATTTCTTCCAATTCATCATAGGTAGTTTCTTATATAGTCTACCCCCTCTTAAGCTAACTTAAATCTACTGAGCTCAGATGCTAAACTAAGGGACGAGGCAATGCAGAAGCACAAAACAATTAACACAAACACCAATGAAAAAAAAAACAAAAATTGGCAAAGCTAGCAGCAGTAAATCTAAATTTGCAAAGCAATTGTAATATGACAACTAATATAAGGCAATGTGCAGCAAAGAAGAAAAATAAATCCGTAGTAAAAATACAAAGCCAAATTCAGTAACACTATGGCTGGCAAACAGCACCAGAAAATGCAATAACTTGTACCTAAATATGACATAGCTCAAGCAGAAAAAATAGTACACTAAAGACAACAATGCAGATAAGGGAAATGTCTATTCACATCTTAATGTCTATGTCATTAAAGTGGTGCACCACAAGATGTTATTCTACCAAAAAAATTACCAATAGTTGAAAAGAAAATTATGTATGCAGTAACTGTTACTAATCCCTTCTAATTGTTCTTTCCTTTCCAAGTGCTCCTTTTTCGAAGAATGTGGATCATAAAATTATTATTTAATAGCTCTGTTGACAGAAAGTGTTCACATTAGCAGATGCATTTAATTTTATTTTATAAAACCAATGCTGCAATGCAACTGGAAACCAGATATCAAATGAAATAAGCAACTATGAAAAGCAAAGCATAAAAATATCATTCAGTAGTCATGTGGCATTTCATAAGTTAGTAGAAATTCTCTCAACTCTCATAGAAAGACACTTGTCATAATCAGGTGTGCAGATGTATGAATATTTCCCATCAGTTTATAAGTATTTCAGTAAGTAGCACAAAGTACGTGCTCCACAATATAATCGTATGTTTCCAAGTAATGAGCGTGTCGTATCTGCGATGCTTTCTACAAAGGAATGTCAATAGCGAGGTTATTGGTCTCTCTTTTTCCCTCCACCTAATGGCTTTTTCTCCAGGTAGGTGGCACAGTTGGGCGTCCACGACGCATTATGTGAAGGTCACTTAACTTTCTTACGGAAATATTTACGACAGCAGTGACAGTCTCATATAAAAAAAAAATCACAGGTCGAGAATTTGCGTTACGAATGTGTAGATATAACAACGTCCAAAAAATTTTCCCGGCATTGTGATACATTCACACATATAAGCACATTTCACAACTTTTAAAGTACGATTCTTGGTTTCCAACATCCTTTTTCAAAAACCCAGAGTCCCTAACCACTACTCATTATTCCTTACCTTATTACACATATACATATTCGTGGACACTTCTTCAATATTTCATCATAATAAATACATATCATAATAAACATTCCTCAACAGCATAATACACATCGTCGTCGTAATAATAACATCATAACACCTCAGTCAAATTTCAAAATCGTCGTAGCTTTTTGCAATAATTTCAAAACCTAAAAGGAATTCTCTGCTCATTTCAATAGTGTCATCTACCTCAAACGTACTTTAAAAATCATGATCCCATACCAAATATATCATTCAAAGCTCTCACAGTATCACAATGGTTCCGAAAAAATATGAACAGTTCACACAGTACAGACAAAATACAGTTTCATAAGTGTGAAGTTATCCAACTGTGTAATTGCGTAAAAATGTATCACTAATGTATTAAAAAAAATGTTGGTCTCTCAGTTAAATAATCAGATAGCTGTGTAATTTATGTGTTAGAGAAATATGGTACCGATGTGTAAAGATGTATAAGCAAATACCATATTAGCTAGGGCTCCTTGTGCTTGCCAAACACATGGTACACAAAGTAATGCTATGCCACAAAAGTTACTACTAAAACATGTTTTACTTTCCAGAATAATACATAAAAACTGTGCAGATATAAAACAGATACACAGCAAAAGCAACAATGTAAATTGTGTCACACATTAGTAGCGTCGTGATATAATCGTGTAGCTGTCAATGAAACCAAATACTAAGTCATCTTTAATCTCACAGAAAGTACTTCAAATAAAGAATGTCTTTTCAACTAAACCAAAAAGTTGCTTTAAAATCTCATTAGCAGTGTATGTTCTAAGTATGTAAGCCTTATAGTCGTTACGTAATCGTGCATTTTACAAGCAAGAATGTACACACATAATAACACCGTGTCCTCTGTTCACTATAACAATGCATTCTCACAAAAATCTTCGTTACTCGAACTACTGCAATACAGCGAGCGCCACTACTGCCAGCTAAATAAAAGATTCAAACTACTGAAGGCACTAACTACTGATAGGCATAGTTAGCAAATGAAAGACTTTGATAGAGAACAAACAATGTATTTACCTTGATAGTGTTCAAAAGTCATAATATATATAGCAGTTCATGACATCTATTCTTACAAATAGACTGTTTCTGATGGACACACGTCCAGATCATCTGCTCTCAAAAATCCGCCATCTCACTTCCCCACATCCACCACTACTGGCAGCTCACCTCCAACTACGCAACGCTAAGCGCTGTTAACAGCCAACTGCCCAACACTACAATAGCCAACAACAATGCAAACCAGCCACATACTGCACACAGCACAGCCAGTGATTTTCATACAGAGCGCTACGTGGCGCTACCAGTATAAAAACCCAAACAACCTACTTACGTACTCTTTGTACCTAACTTTCCAATACTTTGAAATGGTTCAAGTGGTTCTAAGCACTATGTGACTTAACATCTGAGGTCATCAGTCCCCTAGACTTACAACTACTTAAACTGAACTAACCTAAGGACATCACACACACCCATGCCCGAGGCACGATTCGAACCTGCGACCATATCAGCAACACGGTTCCGGACTGAAGCGCCTAGAACCACTCGTCCACAGCGGCCGGCTTTCAAATACTAATCAAATCTAGTGTGGATTGTATACGGGGAAAATAACGTAAAACTTGGACCGCAGATATTGTTGTTGATGTGCCGTTTTCACAGAATCGATTGGGGGTCAGAAGCATGCCAGAAAACAGATTCTAATAATATTTAGAAAGTTTATTTTTTGTGGAAACACAAAGTCGTATATTGGTCAGACGATGCGTACCGTCGAGGATCGATGCCGTGAACACCAGAGGCACACTCGACTGTTGTATCCGAGCAAGTCGGCGGTCGCTGAATACTGTTTGCCGGAAAATCACGCTATGGAGTATGAACGCACGAGGATTCTGGTACAGACGTCGAGATACTGGGACAGCGTTGTTAGAGAGGCCATAGAAATTCGCACCAATGACGACCTCATAAACCGTGACTGTGGCTATAATCTTAGCAAGGCTTGGGATCCAGTGATTGGGTTAATCAAGAGTAAATCGAGCAAACGTATAGTTGTGACGACCACGGTGGGCAGAGCTATCACACCGACGTCATCTCAGACGCCGTCGCAATCTGTTCCACCGCGTGACCGTGGCGCGGGGCGCGGACGGCGGAGGGAGTGCGCCGCTGGAGGAGGGTATTTAAATCGGCCGCCACCGCGACCGAACCCAGTTCCCCCTGAGCAGCCATAGCGTACGGATCTCCGTACCGGCACGTTCACAGGAGCTTAGTCCGTCAGTTCACCTGATGATGGCGACATGTATGATCGCCGAAATATTGTGCATGTTGGACACTGTAGACCGGCAGTACACCCGTGGATATTTTGATTATCAAAATACGCCTGGAGAAACTCAAGAATCACATACATTCGAATACCTGTAATGACGTTTACATGTTGGATAAAGTGAGTGCATCCCTTAGTTTCTAACTAATTTGTGTTTCTTTTCATTTAGTTCAGTAATTGTCGCCCTGTATTAGTTTCACGATTCCTGTGCGAGTTTTTATTTACGAGATATCGTGTTCTGAAAAATATCCGCACCGACATTTGTTGGTTCCATTGAACCTACGTAGTTGCTATGTACAACGTCGTTATCTTTGCTTACAGTGTGATTGTATGCTCCCTGAGTGCATTGCGACTTCCTACTCAGTTAGTGCCTGACGTCCAACCAGTATGTCGTGAGTGAACGATACGATTTACCAATGTGTAAAAAGCCGACAGACTCGTGGTGAGTGGAGAATATAGGAAAAATGCATTTTGTTGTTGTACGCCGTATGCAGCAAGATATCCCAATGGACGGCAACCATCTCGGCAGTTATCTGTCAACCTCTTCGATCAGTTACATGAAAATGGTAGTGTAACACCTAGACAGTGCAACAGGAAGAAACAAGTGACGACCGAATAGGGGGAAATCAATGTTCTTGCTGCTGTTGCATTTGATCCACATGTCAGCTCCCGCGCCATTGCATGAGGGAGTGGCATGAGTCAGGCAAATGTCCTACACGTTCTCCACTGATATAGATCCCAACCCAATCACACCTCTCTCCATGAAGAGCTGCACGGAAACGATCATGAGAATCGATCTTCTGTACATGAGCATTAAGACAGCATACTCCAGATGCATCATGTGTCTTGTTTAGGTGAAACCATATTTGCCAATCGTAGCAGATAAACCGACGAACATGTACATTTGGTCTCTTGACAATCCCCGTTGGTTTCATTAGGTGTAACATTAGCATCCATGGAGTGGAAACGTGTGGTTTGGGATAGTTAACCATCAGGCCGTGGAACCATTTTTCATAGACGGAACACTGAACGTGTGCAAGAAACGCAGCCATCTAACGGACCATCTTCCACGGATAATAGAAGGCCTTCTGCAGACTGGGAGGAACCTGTGGTTGACCATGATGTCTGTCCAGCTCAAAGTGCACGAGGTACTACAGCGCGTCTTCACGAACTCTTTCCAAATTGTTGGACTGGACGCAGAAGGCCTGCACCGTGACTGGCCCATTCCCCGGATTAGACGCCTGTAGCCTTATTTCTGTGGGGAAAGCTCAATTTACAAGGGCATACCAACTACACACGATGATATTTCTGCAGCCTGCTCGGACATCTCCGCTGGAATACTAACAAGTGTGCAGCGATCGTTCCAAACCACACTGGAAGCTTGTATTGCCCTGCAGCTGATCATTCTGAATACAACCTGTGATGGTCAGCTGCCTCTTTAATGATCAGAATCCGCATAACTAGTGTATGCATTGGCATTGTTCTTTAGTGTGTGCCATCATAGGTATTGTAGTAGGGGCTGCGTGGGACCTTCTCAAAATACGATATCTCGAAAAAGACTCGCACTAAAATTCTGCAACAAATACCACTGGCATTCTATTTTACCCTTCTTTTAATGTGTCAAATTTAGTAAGCCCTGTTCCACTTAAAAATTGTACGTCTATACAAAAAATATGCACTTTTTAAGTATTATTACTATCTGTTGATTGGCTAACTGTACGAGTCGCTGACTACCAAGCCATTCTGCGAAAACCGAACTTCAATAGCACCTTCCGTACCCGCAATATTTGTGGCGCAAGTTTCAGGTGATCGACCTTGTGTTTCATCAGATAAGTGTTCCTTACAGAAGACGTTTCATCTCTGACGATCTTTGGGGCAACAGTCATTCATATGAGACTTCAACAGATGATGGCTGCACTTTCTAAATTAATATCTTACTCCAAGTTTTATTAGATCCCGCTCTGTGAACAAGTCTCTTTCATATCCATCATTTCACGGGAACCTCACCGAGCGAGGTGGCGAAATGTTTAGCTCGCTGGACTGGCATTCAGAAGGACGACGATTCAAACCCGTGTCTGGCCATCCTGATGTAAGTTGTCCGTGATTTCCATAAATCGCGTCAAGCAAATGCCTGGAAGGTTCCTTTGACCGGGCATTACCGACTTCCTTTCCCAGCCTTCCCTAATCCGATGGTACCGATGACCTCGCTGCTCGGACCCCTACCTCAAATCAACCAATAAACTATGTGACTCCATTCTTTCAACAATAAGAAGTGATTATTCACTTAATACAGTATTGTACATCATCTAACTTTACAATGCTACAGTTGGAACCCGGCTCTATCTGGATTTATTAGTCTGAGAAACCAGAACGGTGTCATCACTAGACAATATTTGTGAAATGTGGATGTTTATGACCCTCCTTAATATTAAAATCTAATGCAAAAATGTACTTTCACGTACATTATAGGGTGTCACTAAAACTTGAAACGTCTCCTTAGAATAATTGTACATGACTGTGTTTAAACTGACACACAATATTTTTAGCGCAACGCAATCTGACTTTCAAAAATCCCTACAAAAGAATGGCCCTGACTAACATTAACCTATACCTTTCACAACTCACTTACCTCACAAAAATCTTCGTTACTCGAACTACTGCAATACAGCGAGCGCCACTACTGCCAGCTAAATAAAAGATTCAAACTATAGAAGGCACTAACTACTGATAGGCATAGTTAGCAAATGAATGACTTTAATAGAGAACAAACAATTTATTTACCTTAACAGTGTTGAAAAATCATAATACACATAGCAGTTCATGACATCCAGTCTTACAAATTTCAAAACTCCGCCATTTCTCTCCCCACATCCACCACTGCTGGCGGCTCACCTCCAACTGCGCAACGCTACGCGCTGTTCACATCCAGTTGCCCAACACTAGAATCGCAAACAACAATGCAAACTAGCCACAGACTGCACACAGCTCAGCCAGTGATTTTCATACAGAGCGCTACGTGGCGTTACGAATATAAAAACATAAACAGCCTACTTACATAGCCCCCATGCTCCCCACAAAAAATTTTACAAATTGTTTTGGGCAGTGGCCAATAATGATGTGATAAAATTTTCCATAATTACAATAACAAAGATATCAAATGCACACACTTTTTGATACAATGTTGGTCAAAAGGTAAAATTTTCTCACAGTCCATAAAGACAGTGCTGATCGTTCATCACAGTAGAATTTCAGTTTTTTCTCAAAGTCTGAGCAGTAAAAGAAAATGCACACCGAAGTAGTGGATTTCCATGCAGTCTTGAAGAAGTAGTGTTGTCCTTCCAACGGAAAGACAGTGCTGACTCTTGACATGCAGACGGGCCACAACAGAGCAAACCAACAGCAGGGTCAGTCGAAGTTTTGAAGAATATCGTTTGGTAGGTCATCACAGAGCAGACCCACTGTAGTCCTGGTAGAGATTACGGTATTGGTGGGCCACGAGAGGTGCAGACCCACTGCAATCCTTGTAGAAATAATGGTATTGGTGGGCCACCAGAGGTGCAGATCCACTGCAGTCCTTGTAGAAATAATGGTACTGGTGAGGCAGCAAAGGTGTAGACCCAGTGTAGTCCTTGTAGAAATAATGGTACTGGTGAGTCAGCAAAGGTGTAGACCCACTGTAGTCATTGTAGAAATAACGGTATTGGTGGGTCATCAAAGATGCAGACCCACTGTAGTCCTTGTAGAGATGGCCAGTAGCCATCTGCTGTGACTGTGCAGGTGCACAATCACCATCGAAGAGTCTTGTGGGCAATATAGCAAGTCCATGAACCACCACTTGTGCACTGACAAATTTTTTTTTAAATGTCCTTAGAACCAGCAATGCTGTTATCCAGTCCCTTGCTAAATTACTAACACACGTGCAAACACTATCAGTCCCTACTTCTCACATATTGTCCATATACTATGACCAACAGAAACGTGTGCAGTGAAATGTAACTTACAAGTTAATAATATGATGATCTGGTGACAATTACAATTTTATAACATGAGAATACAATTACAAAGATACAGAAAACATCATTAAAAACATAATAATACAGATAACATTTGTAGTAATACAGGCTTTACAAAAGAATCGAAATGACATATACATCAGTGTTACAGGAATTGTAAGTACCTACATAAAAGATCAGAATAACTTTTGAAACATCAACTTCACACATGAGCAACAAAACAGAACAGATAAACAATGTCTAAACATCTTTACATATTATAAATGCAAATTATATTTGATGATAACTGTATTCCTCATCATAGTGAATGTAGCTTAGAACTAGAAAAATTCAACATAAATCGTATTAGCTAAACACATAAAGACAGGAAAAATACAAATACACAAGAGTACACAAACACAAAGCGGAATAACACAGGAGGAAAGTACAGGGTTTGTTCTCAGTGTAACATTTGGTACTGCCGTCCAACCCAAAACTTCATTCCATAGATCTTTCGTCTTATTTCAACATTTGTTTCCACCAAAAAAAATCCTATCCAAACATGCTTTCTGTATTTATATGTTCACATATTTCTTACCTCATTATTTATTTTCCATTATCTTACCTCATCATTTATTTCCAAGAAAATCCTACCTATACCTGCTTTCTGTACTTTTTTTCATATAAATTCTCAATGCATTTCTTCCAATTCATCGCAACTCATTCTCTTATATAGTCTACTCCCTCTTAAGCTAACTTAAATCTACTGAGCTCAGATGCTAAACTAAGGGACGAGGCAATGCAGCAGCACAAAACAATTAATACAAACACCAATGAAAAAAATGGAAATTGTCAAAGTAAGCAGCAGCAAATCTAAATTAGCAGAGCAAACGCAACATTACAACTAATATGAGCCAATGTGCAGCAACAAGAAAAATAAATCAGTAGTAAAACTGGCTTAACGTAGTAATACAAAGTGACATTCAGTAGCACTATGCATGGCAAACAGCAGCAGCAAATGCTATAACTAATACCTAAACATGGCAAAGCTCAAGCAGAAAAATATTACACTAAAGACAACAATGCAGATAAGGGAAATGTCTATTCACATCTTAATGTCTATGTAATTAAAGTGGTGCACCACAACTTATTCTACGAAAAATATTACCAAGTAGTTGAAAAGAATATTACGTATGCAAGTCCTGTGAAGGGAAATGTCTTTTTGTGCTCCTTCGTTTTTTTTTAAGTAGATCATAAAGTTAATATTTACTGGATCTGTAGGCATAAAATATCTATGTTAGTACATCTATAAAATTTTATTTTAACGAATACTGCTGTGCAGCTAGAAACTAGATATTAAACAAAATGAGCAAACTCTCAACTAGAAAGACAAGAGATGTAAAATGTTTCTCATCATTTCATTAGGCATTTTAGTAAATATCATAAATTAAGAGCTCCACAGTATAATCATATGTTTTCAAGTTTCAGTGTGTCGTATTTGCGATGCTCTCTACAAAGAAATGTCAATAGCGAGGATAATGGCCTCCTTTTTTCGCCACCTGTGCCTCTGAAAAGCACACATTAATGGCTTTTTTCCAGGCGACTGTCGCGCAGCTGGGTGCCCACGACACATTACGTGAAGGTGGTCACTTTCTTACCAAAATATTTACGACACAAGTTTGCACTACAGTGACAGTCTCATATAGGAAGGCACTAACTACTGATAGGCATAGTTAGCAAATGAAAGATTTTAATAGAGAACAAACAATGTATTTACCTTAACAGTGTTGAAAAATCATAATATACATAGCAGTTCATGACATCCAGTCTTACAAATTTCAAAACTCCGCCATTTCTCTCCCCACATCCACCACTGCTGGCGGCTCACCTCCAACTGCGCAACGCTACGCACTGTTCACATCCAGCTGCCCAACACTACAATGGCAGACAACAATGCAAACTAGCCACAGACTGCACACAGCACAGCCAGTGATTTTCATACAGAGCGCTACGTGGCGTTACCAATATAAAAACCTAAACAGCCTACTTACAAACTAACTAATAGAAAAGAATAAAATGAAAAGTATTGGCATACACAGACGCGCCAAAGGCCATACCACATGAGGCCCAGGCTGCACTTGCGTCGTTTTAAGCTTGGCTGTTAATCAAACCGCGAAGCTAAGTGAAATACATAGGGCCGTAAAACTGTCACACAAAGCAGTACTACTTCATCAAGATGAAAAAGATGGCATCAGCATGCGTCAGACGAGCCGTGTAGCACTGGCGATGTTACCAGTCACGTCGTGATGTATCTGGCACTGAGAGCTCGAATTATTTAGTTATACACTTAGAGTTCTTGGTGTGCGCACACCATGGATTTATTATTCGTCATAAATGTAACTAACTATTTATATCACAATTTAATGACAAACAATGTAAATAAAACAGATTTCCTGAATACTTTTTTTAAATAATTCAAGAAATACAAATCTAGTTTCAGCCAGAATGCTACGTGGAAATCCCAGTAGCATTTGGTACAACATATGTAGCGTATAGCCTTCAACGAACCGTTCAGGCTTTCAGAAAAGTAGAACAATTGAAGACAGAATGTTATACTGTGACTTACACTGGAAAAACTTAACACGTTTAAGTAACTTACATATTGATGTATGTTTAGCAGTTCGGCATTATGACCATAATCGTGCTTTTCCTTTTACGTGAATTTTACCTCTATCGTTCTGTAATAACTCGTAACACGCTCACGTCAGCGCTGAAAATTGTGTTTTTCGCCGTCGGGCGCGTATTCTGGCGGCACTGCTTTTCCTGTTTCTCGCCCTGAGGAGGCGGCTGTATTCAAACGCCCTAGGGTACTATTTTAATATACTCACATTCACGTTGGAACTCTACTGATTTAAAACAACGGAAGATAACATTAAATAGTTTCATACCAAATTAATCACAAATTATGTGATATCTCATTTGCTCAGAAAGCTCTCTCAGTGTTGTGTCACACAAATTTGTATTAACAACCGCTCGTTGCGCCTGGCTGATACATAATACCTCGTACGTTACTGTACCGCTGGTACCATAAGTGGCAGATTGAGTCGCTGGTGGCGTATGTTACCCGATGCGAGAATTGAGCATGAGCAACCGGCGGTAGATGCCAGCGGTAATGTGTTAAATAATCGCTTGACGATTTTTTGAAGCATTTTAGTATCACAAAACTTCTAGGCGGTTAAACCCGTGTTCCGAACGATGACAAACTTTGGACTTCATCCGTCGCGGGTAATGCTGAACATCATAAGGGAAAGTGAGTTTCGGAATTCTTTCAAGATCGGAAAAAGTCTTGGGACTAGAGTATTATACCTGAGGGGCATTATTTTGAAGAAGTTAATGTTGGTAAATAAAGATTCTTGAAGGAAAACTAGAATTGTCGAGACTTTTCATCAGATCACGTATAATAGCGTCGTCCGCGAGAACCCTCATGGAACTTCTGACATTCTCTGTTCGGTAGTTTATATACAGGGTGGAGACTATGATTGTTTACAGCGTACTACAATGGCGTAGCGGAAGTAAAGTGAACAATTTGATACGGTACACTTGTCGTCCAACAACTGGCGAAACTACCACAAATTGTCCTACACAACCACCTAGCTACAACGCGCGAGCAATGTGTTAGATTTTTAATATTTTCTCGCTCTCTGCGCGCAAGCTATTGATCCTAGAGAGAAAAATTAATAAGACAGTTACTGTTGCAAACTCATGAACCATGAACCGTGGACCTTGTCGTTTGTGGGGAGGCTTGCGTGCCTCAGCGATACAGATGGCCGTACCGTAGGTGCCACCACAACGGAGGGGTATCTGTTGAGAGGCCAGACAAACGTGTGGTTCCTGAAGAGGGGCAGCAGCCTTTTCAGTAGTTGCAGGGGCTACAGTCTGGATGATTGACTTACCTGGCCTTGCAACATTAACCAAAACGGCCTTGCTGTGCTGGTACTGCGAATGGCTGAAAGCAAGGGGAAACTACGGCCGTAATTTTTCCCGAGGGCATGCAGCTTTACTGTATGGATAAATGATGATGGCGTACGCTTGGGTAAAATATTCCGGAGGTAAAATTGTCCCCCATTCGGATCTCCAGGCGGGGACTACTCAAGAGGACGTCGTTATCAGGAAAAAGAAAACTGGCGTTCTACGAATCGGAACGTGGAATGTCAGATCCCTTAAGCGGGCAGTTAGATTAGAAAATTTAAGAAGGGAAATGGATAGGTATAAGTTAGATATAGTGGGAATTAGTGAAGTTCGGTGGCAGGAGGAACAAGACTTTTGGACAGGTGAATACAGGGTTATAAACACAAAATCAAATAGGGGTAATGCAGGAGTAGGTTTAATAATGAATAAAAAAATAGGGGTGCGGGTAAGCTACTACAAACAGCTTAGTGAACGCATTATTGTGGCCAAGATAGACACAAAGCCCACACCTACTACAGTAGTACAAGTTTATGTGCCAACTAGCTCTACAGATGATGAAGAAATTGAAGAAATGTATGATGAGATAAAAGAAATTATTCAGGTAGTGAAGGGAGACGAAAATTTAATGGTCATGGCTGACTGGAATTCGTGAGTAGGAAAAGGGAGAGAAGGAAACATAGTAGGTGAATATGGATTGGGGCTAAGAAATGAAAGAGGAAGCCACCTGGCAGAGTTTTGCACAGAGCATAACTTAATCATAGCTAACACTTTGTTCAAGAATCATGAAAGAAGGTTGTATACATGGAAGAATCCTGGAGACACTAGAAGGTATCAGATAGATTATATAATAGTAAGACAGAGATTTAGGAACCAGGTTTTAAATTGTAAGACTTTTCCAGGGGAAGATGTGGACTCTGTCCATAATCCATTGGTTATGAACTGTAGATTAAAACTGAAGAAACTGCAAAAAGGTGGGAATTTAAGAAGATAGGACCTGGATAAACTGACTAAATAAGAGGTTGTACAGAGTTTCAGGGTGAGCATAAGGGAACAATTGCCAGGAATGGGGGAAAGAAATACAGTAGAAGAAGAATGGGTAGCTTTGATAGATGAAATAAAGAAGGCAGCAGAGGATCAAGTAGGTAAAAAGACGAGGGCTAGTAGAACTACTTGGGTAACAGAAGAAATATTGAACTTAATTGACGAAAGGAGAAAATATAAAAAATGCATTAAATGCAGCAGGCAAAAAGGAATACAGACATCTCAAAAATGAGATCGACAGGAAGTGCAAAATGGCTAAGCAGGGATGGCAACAGGACAAATGTAAGGATGTAGAGGCTTATTTCACTAGGGGTAAGATAGATACTGCCTACAGGAAAATTAAAGAGACCTTTGGAGAAAAGAGAACCACGTGTACGAATATCAAGAGCTCAGATGGAAACCCAGTTCTAAGCAAAGAAGAGAAAGCAGAAAGGTGGAAGGAGTATATTGAGGGTCTATACAAGGGCGATGAACTTGAGGACAATATTATGGAAATGGAAGAGGATGTAGATGAAGATGAAATGAGAGAGTGAAGAATTTGACAGAGCACTGACAGACCTGAGTCGAAACAAGGCCCCGGGAGTAGACCACATTCCATTAGAACTACTGATGGCTTTGGGAGAGCCAGTCCTGACAAAACTCCACCATCTGGTGAGCAAGATGTATGAAACAGGCGAAATAACCCTCAGACTTCAAGAAGAATATAATAATTCCAATCCCAAAGAAAGCAGGTGTTGACAGAAGTGAAAATTACCGAACTATCATTTTAATAAGTCACAGCTGCAAAATACTAACGCGAATTATTTACAGACGAATGGAAAAAGTAGTAGAAGCCGACCTCGGGGAAGATCAGTTTGGATTCCGTAGAAATATTGGAACACGTGAGGCAACACTGACCCTACGACTTATCTTAGAAGAAAGATTAAGGAAAGGCAAACCTACGTTTCTAGCATTTGTAGACTTAGAGAAAGCTTTTGACAATGTTGACTGGAATACTCTCTTTCAAATTCTAAAGGTGGCAGGGGTAAAATAGAAGGAGCGAAAGGCTATTTACAATTTGTACAGAAATCTGATGGCAGTTATAAGAGTCGAGGGGCATGAAAGGGAAGCAGTGGTTGGGAAGGGAGTGAGACAGGCTTGTAGCCTCTCCCCGATGTTATTCGATCTGTATATTGAGCAAGCAGTAAAGGAAACAAGAGAAAAATTCGGAGTAGGTATTAGAATCCATGGAGAAAAAATAAAAACTTTGAGGTTCGCCGATGACATTGTACTTCTATCAGAGACAGGAAAGGGCTTAGAAGAGCAGTTGAACGGAATGGACAGTGTCTTGAAAGGAGGATATAAGATGAACATCAACAGAAGAAAAACGAGGATAATGGAATATAGTCGATTTAATCGAGGGAATTAGATTAGGAAATGAGGCACTTAAAGTAGTAAAGGAGTTTTGCTACTTGAGGAGCAAAATAACTGATGATGGTCGAAGTAGAGAAGATATAAAAAGTAGACTGGCAATGGCAACGAAAGCGATTCTGAAGAAGAGAAATTTGTTAACATCGAGTATAGATTCAAGTGTCAGGAAGTTGTTTCTGAAAATATTTGTATGGAGTGTAGCCATGAATGTAAGTGAAACACGGACGATAAATAGTTTGGACAGGAAGAGAATAGAAGCTTTCGAAATGTGGTGCTACAGAAGAATGCTGAAGATTAGATGGGGAGATCACATAACTAATGATGAAGTATTGAATAGAATTGGGGAGAAGAGGATTATGTGGCACAACTTGACAAGAAGAAGGGACCGGTTAGTAGGACATATTCTGAGGCATCAAGGGATCACAAATGTAGCATTGGAGGGCAGCGTGGAGGGCAAAAATCGTAGACGGAGACCAAGAGATGAATACACTAAGCAGATTCAGAATTATGTGGGTTGCAGTAAGTACTGGGAGATGAAGAAGCTTGCACAGGATAGGGTAGCATGGAGAGCTGCATCAAACCAGTCTCAGGACTGAAGACCACAACAACAACAACAACAATCTTAACGAAATACTCAGCTAACCCGGTAGCGTTATAGTCCATTAATGCAGACCAAAAAAGGGCTAAAAAGAGAAATAATTGGTGTAGCTGCAAATTTTTGTACAAAGTAGGAGGGAGTACCACGAAGAACGTACTAAAGTTTCTGACTACTGTGGGGGGGATGAGTGTACAACTAAAGCACTACCAACTTATTTTCACAAATAAATTTAATTTAACAAACACGTACAAATATGGTAATCATTAAAAATGCGAAACTAAATACTAAAAGGAATTTTTTTTTTAGTTTTAAGAAACAGCAACAATAAATTGGTAACTGATTACTGACACCTTCCACTTGCTGAGTCCTCAAAATAGTCAGCTTTAAGATCTGTTGCAATTATAATAATTCCTTACCAATAGACACAACAACTCATTCAAATACGGCAACCTTTATGCTTTTAAAATTGAGTGGCAAAATGAAAATATTCTTCTGGTTTGAAGATATGTAGGTAATTAGTGGTTATCGCGCTCACCAGAAACGACCGTCTTAAAATCGTCTAGTATTTTAAACTGTACAGTTCCGTAACAGTCAGAATAAACAGTTAGTTTGCCCAGTTGATCTTCTCACTTAACAGATATCGCTTACTGCCTCAAATAAAACAGCACACAATACAAATTCCTCTACAAAACTGGGCAGTCCATTAACACATTACTGCTAGCATTATTCTAGAACTTATATTAAAAAAGCTGGAGCACTTAACAGGAGCACTGCCACTCACAACCTGTGAACTGCGGGCAGCCCTCTATTAATTATGCGAATGAGGGCAGGTGTACACTGGAGACATGTGAACGGCGGACAGACGATTAGTCAGCCATTTAGCGCTACCTGGGAGACACCGAGAGGAAGCTGACTGATTGTCT
Organism: Schistocerca piceifrons; assembly: GCF_021461385.2. Lineage (NCBI taxonomy): Eukaryota > Metazoa > Arthropoda > Insecta > Orthoptera > Acrididae > Schistocerca > Schistocerca piceifrons. Next base: position 598,379,838 of record NC_060141.1, on the reverse strand, counting down.
CACATATTCCCCGTCAAAATTACAACTGAAACATCAATCAAGAAACGCATGATTGACAAACATCAAATCGTCAAAAATAAATCATCTAGTTTCTTGTTATTCAGTTCTTGGAGCGAAAGCTTGAAGCTAACAGGTTTCCATCTGTTCCCGTAAGAACGCTGACTTCTCAAAATGTTTTTGGTCGCTTTGCACTATTTGCACTTCTGATTCTCACTTATGTGTATGCTCGCACGGCAAGCTGAATCTCCGAAAGCCTAGACAGAACGATGGGCAGAATAAAACGAACTGTTCACTTTAGAAGAGAAAGTTTTACAACTGTTGGTGTTACGGTTGCAGATGGGCTAGTAATGTTCGGCCCATCCAGTTGGTGGAAACAAGGCTTCGGAGGATACATCCGTGTCAAAAACGTGTTCGGCATATTTTACTACAGCAGGGTTCTGTTTCAGCACATGCTTCTCGTCTTCCCACACCCGGTCACCTGGGAGAATTGCCATATGATCATCGATGAAGTGTACGCCTCGATAGCTGAGTGGTCAGCGTGACGGATTACCGTCCTACGGGCCCGGGTTCGATTCCCGTCTGGGTTGGGGATTTTCTCCGCTCAGGAACTGGGTGTTGCCTTCATCATGATTTCATCCCCATCCGGCGTGCAGGTCGTCCAATATGGCGTCTAATGTAGTAAGACCTGCACCAAGGCGGCCGAACCTGCCCCGCAAGGGGGCTCCTGGCCAATGACGCCAAACGCTCATTTCATTTCCACCGATGAAGTACTCCATCACTTCATCTTGACTCAAGAAGGCAGCCCGAAGAAGTTTTTCAAGAAACTTTCTGGTGTTTTGGGAGTTGTCTTATACGTTTTCGACAGGTCTAGCTGCTGTGTCCTCCGCCAGCAAGACTGAGCAAGGTAAAACCGCAAGCCCTTGTTACGTGAATTTTGCCAAACGTTGGTCTCGGCTTCATGAATGGCAATTTCAAAGTCGATGGAAACATCTTCTTGCTTGATGTTGTAGTCATGAGAATTTTGCGCAATATTCAGTAACGCTGTTGTGTACGAACACATACATTTATCAAGCAGGAATATGAATACAAGTGGCACGTAGACACTGCTTTTCAGAAAATGAATGATGAATAATTGTGTGCCGTAGCGTGGACAAATTTTGAACTACCATTCATATATATTTGCCATACCTCACTCAGTACCTTCAAACCAGTAGCGTCTCGCCCACATCGTCATTCGTCATCAAAAACTGTTCGTCACGACTCGTCTTCGCGGTCAGAAGCTTATTTATTTTATTTTTATTTATTTATTTATTGTTCCGTGGGACCAAATTAAGGAGAAGTCTCCATGGTCATGGAACGAGTCATTACATGAAATTATAACACGATATTAGAAACAGATAAAATGAAATATAAAAAAAACATATTCAGGTGACAAGTCGTAAGTTTAAATAAAGAGAATCAACAATGTAACACTGGAATTTGCTTAATTTTTTAGCTCTTCCAGGAGCTCCTCGACAGAATAGGAGTGAGCCATGACGAAACTCTTTAGTTTAGACTTAAAAGAGTTTGAGCTACTGCTAAGATTTTTGAGTTGTTGTGGTAGCTTATTGAAAATGGATGCAGCAGAATACTGCACTCCTTTCTGCACAAGAATCAAGGAAGTGCATCCACATGCAGATTGGATTTCTGCCTAGTATTAATTGAGTCAAAGCTGCTAACTCTTGGGAATAGGCTAATATTGCTACCAACAAACGACAGTAAAGAAAATATATACTGTGAGGGCAATGTCAGAATTCCCAGACTATTGAATAGGGGTCGACAAGAGATTCTCGAACTTACACCACATACAGCTCGAACAGCCCGTTTTTGAGCCAAATATACCCTGTTTTAATCAGAAGAGTTACCACAAAAAATAATACCATACGACAAGCGTATGAGAATATGCGAAGTAGACTACTTTTCGTGTTGAAGCGTCACTTATTTCAGATACTGTTCTAATGGTAAATAAAGCAGCATTTAGTTTCTGAACAAGATCCTGGACATGGGCTTTCTACAACCGCTTACTATCTATCCGAACGCCTAGGAACTTGAACTGTTCCGTCTCGCTTATAATATGCCCATTCTGTCTGATCAAAATAACGTTTCTTGTTGAATTGTGAGTTAGAAACTGTAAAAACTGAGTCTTACTGTGATTTAGCATCAAATTATTTTCCACAAGCCACGAATTTATTTCATGAACTACATTATTTGATACTGTTTCAATATTACACACAAGATTTTTCACTACCAAGCAGGTGTCATCAGCAAAGAGAAATGTTTTTGAATCACCTGTAATACTGGAAGGCATATCATTTATATAAATAAGAAACAGCAGTGGCCCCAGCACCGACCCTTGGGGAACGTCCCACTTAACAGTGCTCCATTGGGACTGAACATCGCTACCACTCTCAATATTGCGAAGAATTACCTTCTGCTTTCTGTTCTTAAAGTAAGAGGCGAACCAATTGTAAGCTACTCCCCTTACTCCATAATGGTCCTACTTCTGCAGTAATATTTTGTGGTCAACACAGTCAAAAGCCTTCGTTAAATCAAACCCTTATATAAACCTTTTATTTAATCCGTCCAAAACCTCACAGAGAAAAGAGAATAATGGTCCTACTTCTGCAGTAATATTTTGTGGTCAACACAGTCAAAAGCCTTCGTTAAATCAAACCCTTATATAAACCTTTTATTTAATCCGTCCAAAACCTCACAGAGAAAAGAGAATATAGCATTTCCAGTTGTTAAACCATTTCTAAAACCAAACTGAACATTTGACAGCAAATTATGTGAATTTAAATGCTCCAGTAACCTTGTATATACAACCTTCTCGATAACTTTAGCAAACACCGATGGCATAGAAATAGGTCTATAATTGTCAATATTATCCCTGTCTCCCTGTTTATAAAGTGGCTTCACTAACGAGTACTTTAATCGGTCAGGAAACCGACCATCCCTAAAGGAAAAGTTACAGATATGGCTAAGTACTGGGCTAACATAAAAAGAACAATACCTGAGTATTCTGCTAGATACCCCGTCATATCCATGAGAGTTCTTGGTCTTTGGTGATTTAATTATTAACTCAATCTCCCTCTGGTTAGTATCATGGAGGAGCATTTCAGGTAACAGTCTCGGAACACTTTTTTCTAAGAGTGCTATATGATTCCCTGTTGGGACTAGATTTCTATTTAGTTCACCTGCTATATTCAGAAAGTGATTATTAAATACTGTACATATATGTGACTTATCAGTAACACGGACATTCCCACTACGCACTGATTCTATATCCTCGACCTGTCTCTGTAGACCAGCCACGTCCTTTACGACTGACCATATGGTTTTAATTTTATCCTGAGGCTTGGCTATTCTATCTGCATACCACATACTTTTTGCCTTCCTAATAACATTTTTAAGCACCTTACAATACTGTTTGTAATGGGCTGCTGTATTTAGATTCTGACTGTTTCTAACATTTTGATATAATTGCCACTTTGTTCTACAAGATATTGTTATCCCTCTAGTCAGCCACCCAGGCTGCCGGTTTGTGCTAGTACCCCGTTTTGAGCGTTCTAACGGAAAGCAACTTTCAAAGAGCACGAGAAAAGTCTTGAGATAAGCATTATATTTATCGTCTACTGTATCAGCGCTATAAACATCTTGCCACTCTTGTTCCTTGATAAGGTTTACAAAGGTCTCTACAGCAACTGGATCAGCTTTCCTAAACAGCTGATGACTATATTTAACACGTGTTGCAGCACAAAATTCTTTTAGAGTTAAAATTTGTGCAACATTGTCGTTGCGTTTCTTGTTTGTGACGAGGCAATTTTGGGTGGACTGCAGATCGTATGTGAGGCTTTTGGTATCGCCGTTGTTCATTTGCTCCTGGCGTATCAACTTACTCGTCCTACAGGAAATATCTTCTACTGCTTTTGTTTTCAATGAGTTACTCAACTTTTGTCGGTTCAACTCTTGGGTTGTTGGTTTTTCACGGTTATGATTGATATTGCTGGCTGGAATTTACAGGCACTCGACAACTTCAAGTAAGCATTACAAATTTTCTTAGTACATGAACATATCGGCGTACCATCCTTCAAGTCCCTGTGAAGCCTCAGCATAAATCCGGCCATTACAGACAGTCGATGCCATCTTTTGCTTTCCATGCTATCTATGGTTACTTTCATTGCTCTGTGAATATAGAACACATGGGAACATAATGAAGTGAAACCCTGAGTACGAAGTATATACACAACCCTGTTACTTCTGTAGCTAAATTTGGTAGCCAGGCAGCCTACACGGAACCGCTGCTTATGTATCAATTACACAGTTCGCCTCCCTCGTCGACAGACTCAAACACGGGAGTGAAGTGCTCGAGGGTTCTTGCAAGGCAGCTGTCGTCATAATTTGCCTGCATTCCACATGAAGCGACACGGACGTTAGTGCAGCTATACAAGCCGTAAACCAACGCCGCACCGGACAAGCGTTCATATCTTCACCCTACTGGTCACATTACAGATACGACTTGGAGCTTCACAATCACAGCAAGCCGGTGCCACCATGTCTGATCGTCAAGAATCAAGTCCATGACCCATTTTTCACCGGCCGTATACTCCATAACCAGCAGAGACGAAGCTCTCTCCACACTCAAGTTAGGCAAAGACCTTCCAGAGGAAATCCTAGTGCTAACATTGGCTCACTCAATCCGCACTCAAACTCGGCAAAGAGATTCCGAAGGTAGTCATGTTGCTAATATTGGTACACTCATCAACAGTTTCAATACAGTATTAGCGTTGAATTCGTTTAACGCAGGTAGTGATTCAGAGAGATTTACATATATTGCTAACACAAATATGTTCATTTATTTGCTAATATTGGTACACTCATCAACAGTTTCAATACAGTATTAGCGTTGAATTCGTTTAACGCAGGTAGTGATTCAGAGAGATTTACATATATTGCTAACACAAATATGTTCATTTATTTGTGGTTCCCTTGAAACAGAAAATTTTGACCCCCAAACCACTTTTATATCTCCATACCACAAAATATCTCCATATTTACCCGTGCGAAAGAGTTACCTCCGTTTTTCCATTCCGGTTGTGTTTAAGATATGTCAGTCACAAATTGTTCGTTCGGCGCCACCGAATAGGTCGACTCTGATGAAACGTGAGCCAACGTAATATGGCTCACAAACTTGCCACGACAAATAGTTTGTTCTTAATATGAGAAGTCTCGTCCATTTTCCGTCAGATTTCGAACAAAGAAACTTGAAAATAAACTAATGGAAGTTAGCGCAGGTGTAATCTATGAAAAGATCAAAATTAATCCGTCCTTCAGAATGAAGTGCGAATAGTGTTACGAACGTAACAGAAAAATTCCGAATGACAATATGCTTTCGAATATCATGATAAGAAGACGAAAGTTGTTGCTACTGAAACGAGAACTCAGTCGATGTTCTAATTTCACCGCTGCCAAAGGGAGAATGATCTTCTAGATAGGTTCTAGATGTGTAGGACGGTGAAGTTGGGCAGGAAAGATAGAGTCATTAGAAAAATTATCCCTAACGCATAATTACGTTTCTTCGTCACCACAACAAACAGTTACTATTAATGCAGCTTTCTCTCTCTCTATCCCTCCATCTCTATCTTCCATTCGTTGCTGTTACATTTCATTTCAGTGTATGGAGAATAGTTTCGTGTTCCAGTCATGATGGAATAGACACAACATTGTTTGCCGATTCGGTACATTACGACTGTCTTCAGACCACTATATTACACTCACTAATAGCTTAAGGCGTCTTAGCTATTCCGCATGTCATTCTATGTCAACTGAGCTGGACTGCAATTGACGTACCATGACGTGCGCTGTGACGCTAGCTCTTTAACGTATTACCAAGTGTAATGCAGTGATCTGAAGATGACAAAAACTTATTTTTCAGTCACGAGCCCCCACCCACAGTCTCGACTGTTTGTTTTGGTGTCATAACAGATGATCAGGTCAGCGTATGGGCGCTGATAACAGCAAAATAAAAGTCTCTGGCGTGTACTGACAGCTGTTTAAGTAACTTATGTTGATATTAACATTCGCTGCTGAAGACACAGCACATGTTTTTTTCTGGAGACCATCTTGTGCTTTTCATCCCTGTTCTTTCTCCTTCGAAGAGGTTGTTCATGGATTCGTTACACGGAATTAGTTTCACTGTAAATTTATTTTTTCTTTTGTTTGATGTTAATTGCTGCATTTTCGTATTTTTCTTCTAATATGTACTTGCTTGGTTTTCTTAAATACAGGATGTGTTGATTTTGTTTATCTTTATCCATATACCCACTACCTTAATTTTTTTCATTTCGACTTTGCTAATCTCTATACCGGACAATAAGGGCTTAAAATGTCGTATTAAATGTCCTTATTTCTGTATTAAGGCCGTTGTTTGTTAACAACTTTTTTAATTGCATGGTCAACGCCAGTTTATTTTAACACCCCTTAGTATTTTTCAGATTTCAGTTACTTTACTACCGAAGAAGCAGAATTTATTTCATTACCTCTCAGTTGTGTTTCGTGTAAAATGTTTCCTATCACCTGCCTGCTCACTTCGTCAATCTCATTGTTCTTCCTTCCTTCATCATCCAAAGTTCATTAAATATAACTCAAGTTGTTTTCTAGATCTACTAACATTAAATATCGTCAAGGAATTCATAATAACGTCAAACTTCCTGGAGGATTAAAACTGTGCGCTTTTCAATGGGCAAGTACTGTACCGACTGAGTCAGCCAATACGACGCAAGACCTGCTTTCAACGCTTGGTTTACGTCCGTTAGTACCTCTTTTCCCACCTTCCAAACGTCGTAGAAGCTCTGCTGAATGGCTTGCAGGGCTAGCACTCTTAGAAGAAGGAGGGAAGAATGATGTGGAGAAATTACTTATCCATAACCTACGGGATTGTTTACAGATTTTTATTCTGATTAACGCAATGTACCTTTTTTCCGATCTTCTAATTTTCATTACTTTGTTGCAACTTTTATAGAGAAATAAATTTTGGAAGAAAAGGCTTAACTTTGTCTGACACATCGTCCCTAACGCTGTTCCTGTACATAGTCTTTTTACTTAAATTGATAATCAAACGACTTAAACGACGTTTCACTTTTAAAACAATATGTTTCGGTTTACTTAGTCAGAAGCCACTTGTAGGTCAATGAACGTAGCATGATATTTTTTCTTCTCTTACATAACCTGGTACAATCGACGGTTTCATTTAAGTCACTGTTGGAGTCAGCTGTAATCTGCAGTCATCATACTATCCAATGTTACAGCATGATTAGTCTTTAAAAAAATGAGAAGCATTTGTTGTCCTGATAGTGTCTGCACATTGTGCAGGCGTTAAGGCAGGTTAATTCAGTCTGAACAGTAACTGCCACTCTTAGGTGTGGTGTTTGTTTTACTCTACTTCCACTAATAGTAGTCCAATCTATCTAACTTTATACCTTTGTTCTTTAACCTGATCTCTTAAATTCATTAACGATTCAGCTTACTTGTTATCTGTTTTGACTGTTCTTGTCTCGTTACATAGAATCTATATGTGAATACATCTGAACGGTGATTTAAGATGATACTGATTTGCAGTGTTTTAAGTGCTGTTGTACGGAATAGACACTAGTTAAATAGGACTGAAAAATTAAAGAAATAGAGTTGTAGTTATGGATCAATGTGGCAAAATATAATATATTGAAGGAAACCTGAAATTGGGTAAAGTTTTAACTATTCCCTTTTTCACCATCGTACAGTTATTTAGTGTATTCTTTCCATCGTTCCCTTACTGTGTTAGATTTAAAAAGAGTGATCTTTGTCATTCGACATTCCACTACACCATTTAGTATTTAACTTAGTAACTTAGTAGCTATACATTTCACATAATATAAAATCCTAACATTAGTCTTTGTATTTGGTGGAAGCATAACGAAATTAAGTCGTTATAATGTATCATTGTTACTCATACTGGAGGGAAAAAATGTAACCTATTCATATTTGCTTATAAGAAGCAAGGGTCATAGGACGCAACAACTGAGATTATTTTTGATCACATGAATGACTAAAAGAGTCGTAATAGTTACATTCACGTCAGTTTGGCATGAATAAAATGGTGGCTTTAGGATCTACTAAAATGATTTAAATACGAGAAAGAAGCGATTCAGAAGGGAAAATAATTCAAGTGTTAAATACTTTTGTCTACACTTCAGATGCCAAATACATACTGCATGCGTTATGTCGATTGTGGCTTAGTATGTTTTGTATTTCAGGTTAGCAATGTTAGATACGTCTGTTTTACAATGTACAATTAATCGTATCATTATCGGCTCAAAAATATAATTTTACCTATTTCGAAATTCTGCCGCTTTTGATCGGCTATCTATCTGGTAGAATGTTTCGTGCAGTTGGGAAACTCATTTTTGCCACATGAACCTGAAGGTGTAAGTACCCCATTAGTAAGGCGCGAACATCAAGTCCATCCAAAAAACAGTTGTGGAGCTGGTCCCCTTACGAGTACTTGTATCGAATTACTAAAGGTGTCATCCAGAGAACTGTAGAGAAAGAACATGTAGAAGTTCCTATAATCTCAACAAAAGAGCCATATTCAGAGTGCAGGCTGTTGTTTCATCTGATAGCTGTTTCACTAGGGCGTTTTCGGACCGATTCGTCATATTTTATTTGTTTCTCATGACTAGAAACTTTCCTCATCATCACGGAAATACTTACGTCACTGGTAATTATTTATTAATTTTTAGAGAACAGCTGGGTCATAACTTACGATTATCAGAATATTTAACGAGTGGTCTATCAATAATATGATTTTCTATTAGGTTCTACGTGGTGGATTCTAATAGTGTGATTCCACATTCAGATACAAAATAATTACTTACGAATATTCGATAACTATTGGAAAGAAGAGCAAGTTTATATCACCAGCTCAAGCAGAACGTGACAAATCCTCGCCTGCCATTCAATAGTGGATCTCATTGTGAAAGCAGTCGCCACCCCGCAGGGTGTCTGACAACCATGTTGGGACACAACCGCTCACTATGCATGCTGTGACGCAAGACGTCTGCACGGGGCCATTGTCCCAAGACGTATTGGAGGTGATGAATATTAATGGAGACGTGCGTACTCCTCCGTCTGCGTATTGTCTGTCGCAACATCCATCATTGACATAACATGAGCGTGCCCGGCTGTGCTTGGATAAGAGAGTGAAGAACAAGTTACATTAGTCCCCTGCATATTTCAATAGCAGCACGTTCGACATTGTTTACCGTTGAGTTTTTATTTGTTTTGCCGAAACTTTAATGCGTTCCTCGCGTTCACTGCTTCACGGACTGTAATCCGACTGTTTTTATTCCTACTGGCCGCGTCTCATAATTGAAGGCGTGCCAGACGTCTTTATTATTGATCCGTTTCGGTAGCGTGACAGGCAGCTAACCCCCTGTTCCGTGATGCCGTCTCTTCCCTCCGCACAATGCGCACGAACGAAGATTGCGTGTCGGCTAAATCAATATCAACGCGGCTTTCCTCCGATTCGCTGTGGAAAGGAACTGTGCCGTCAATAACGGTGAAGCTGGAAACAGTGTCATATTCATCAAGAGTCTGTTATACGCCAAATGAAAGTTGTAATTGTAACCAGTTAGATAATTAGGTAGTTTTATGTTCCATAGATCGTTTGTGCCATTAATCGTAATGACGTGGAACGAGTTATCTTACAGTCAGTTTCCAAATCCATATACAAAAATGGCAGCATGGCTACATGCATCTGTATTATCTAGTGAATGGTCATCATGTAGTTGCTTTTATATAGCATGATATATATATATATATATGTGTGTGTGTATATATATATATATATATATATATATATATATGTATGTATATGTATATATATATATATATATATATATATATATATATATATATATATATATATACGATGGAAAAAAGTCGCAGCACCAAGAAGGAGTTGGGTGACACAAACGAAAGTCGGTAGGCATATTTCTACATCTGAAAGATGATGCTTACTCAAATTTCTCGCCAGTGCAGGGGATGCATATCAGGTTTACATTAAATACATGATATAACGTTAGTGATAGTTACTTACCCTTGAGGCTGGAGGTGATGACTTGATGTTAGTCAAGAATGCCTTTAAGCGACAAAGACGCCATGATCAACACCTCATTGAGTTTGAACGAGCTCGTGCAATAGGGCTACGATAAGCTGGATATTACTTCTGCGATATTGTAGAAAGACTTCTCAGGAATGTAGCCACTTACTTGATTATAGAAAACGGTAATCACGAGGATGTGCGGTCGCAACAAGACCGGGCTCCAGACGGCCACGTGACACAAATGAGAGGGGAGACCATCGTGTTCGGCGTATGGCTCTGTCGAATCCTATAGCATCTGCAACAGCAATATGAGCAGCAGGTGGCTCCACAGTGACCCAATAAACTGTTAAAAATCGGTTACTTCAAGGACAGCTCCGAAACAGAAGCTCTGTAGCGTGCATTTCACTGACCCGAAACCACCACCACCTGCGACTTCAGTGGTGTCAAGCGAGAGATCATTGCAGGGCTGGGTGGAGGTCCGTTGTGTTCTCTGATGAAAGCTGGTTCTGCCTCGGTGCCAGTGACTGCCTTGTGTCGGCTAGAAAGAGGCCAGCTGAGGACCTACACCCAGTCTACCTGCGAGCTAGAATCACAGCGCCAACACCAGGAGTGGGATGCGATTTTATATGACAGTAGGAGGTCTATCGTGGTTACCCTGTGCACCCTGACTGTTAATTTGTACGTCAGTCTGGTGATTCGACCTGTTGTGCTGCCACTGACGAACAGCTTTCCAGGGGAATTTTCCTACAGGATGACGCTCGCCGAAGTATCGATGTTCTAAGCCAACATGCTCTACAGATTGTCGACATCTTGCCTCGGCCTGCTTGATCACCAGACCCATCCAGCACATATGGGACATCATCGGACGACGATTCTAGTGACATCTTCCAACAGCATTGTCCCTGTATTGACCGACCAAGTAAGACATGCATGGAACATCGTCCCACAAACTGACATACGGCACTTGTACAACACAATACATGCAAATTTGCAAGTTTACATTTTACATTCTGAAGGTTACACCTGTTACTAATGTAGGAGCATTTAAGATTTACAATGACTTACCTTGCGCTTACGTTAACCTGTGATCTTGAAATGTTAATCCTTTAAATTGCGTTTACTAGACAAATATATTCCCGAAATTTCATCGCTCTACAGTAATTATTGTTTGGGTTTGCGATTTTTGTCCGTCAGCAGGCGTAACTATGCCATCTCATACGTTTCCGAAATGATCAGATTTGCGAAAAGCGGAAATAACTCAGGACGCACTTATGTGAGGGGCTCTCACAGTGGACAAGAATGCACAATCGCTGCACGAAAGCAAACATACCTTTCAGCACGAAATTACTTTTTTTAATGGCACATTTATGTGTTGTTCTAGTGCAATGAAAACTAGAGGTAACATTGGCGATGACATACTTGATTTTACTGCTCTGAACTTTATCTCTTCTGGAATACTTCGGCTTTAAATAACGAAAACGGTGCCAGAGTTTCTGACGTTATGTCTCAATGCGGGTTGCCTGCATTGGCGGCGTTGTTGCCTGCCTTTGACGCGTACGTATTTCAGAAGATATGAGGTTTAGAGCAGTGAAAACAAGTGTACCCTCATTAATTGTACACCTAGCTTTCATTTGCTTGGGAAAGAAATACAGTACCATTAAAAAAAACCTAGAATTTTGTTGAAAGTGATGCCTGTTTATATTTAAGGATTGTGCATAACTGTCCATTGTGTGGGCCTCTGACGTAGATGCATCCCTGTCCCATTGCATTTTTCACATTTTGTTTCGTTTCGTAAAAAATATGAGGTGGCAGAGTTAAGTGGGACACACTGTTTGTAAACCTCCTTCGTGATGCAGAAAATGACAGCTCACAAACTGACCCTTAATAGGGAAAACCATTGCCAATAGAGCAAGGTAACTATCATACAACGTCTCCCTAATTTTGTATTACGTAACCTTGTGCGTCCATCATCCTCGAGGGCCCAGGACAAAGTTTCGTCTTCGGACGGTATCGTCGCCAGGCTGGCTCGCACAACGAGTATCTGTTAAAGGCAGTCAAGGGCTGGTATTCTTCACCACGCTAATATAGCTGTTAACATCAGTTTACAGTAACTGTGACTTGGAAAAGTAATTAATCGTCGCAGATGACTAGGTAGAAGCCAGACGCTCACTGTCTATATGTATTAAAAATTTTATTTATACATTATAATAAACAGAACATACACCACTTAAATGTAGGGCCATGATTCGAAGTCTTTGGTTTCTGGTGGACCTCCGTATTTTAGGCATGCAAGGCGGGGAGGATCATGGTGTGTGGCGTCACAGCGAAGCAGGCGCCATCCCGCTGGAGGAATTTCAGCGAGGCGCATCCCTCCATCTTTTCACAAAAGGCTATTGTGAGTCTCTGCACCCTTACCAAGTCTGGAGAGGTGGTTCCTCTCAGCTTCCTCCCCCAAGCCGATTTCCAGCACTTTTACAACACCTGTCGTTAAACCTTACTTATTTGATGGTGAATAGTCTGTCCGAGGAGGAATTGTCAAAATTCAGATGTATGACAGAAACGATAATTCGAAGCGTAAAAGCCTCATAAACATGGGCACTAAAATCCATACCGTCAGAGCTGTCACCTCTACTTCGATTCAGTGAAACAGTCTCTACTTCTGAAAGCTTCTCGTTCTCCAGATATTGGGAGGAGACTGTAAGGATAAACAAGAAAAAGTTCTCTACTAAAGACGGGCTCAAAAATGCATACCTCAAGACCTCTGAGCACTTTTTCGGTAGAAGAGATGTGTTTCACAGTAGAGAAAATAAACAGGTGCTTGTAGTCCGTAACGTATGCATTTGCCTCGAATGATCGTTCGCGTCATATCCCTGAATATTGACCATTTTCCCTGCAACGTCCTCTATGCAAGGTGAGGCAGCTACGACAGGCTATTGCAAATATATTCAGAGCGAGTAAATATATCGAGTTGCGGTTTTCGCCAAGTTATAGCGAACAATATGGCAAATTTCCTGACGTTCGCAGATAATTATTATCGTTTACGGTTGCCGAATTATGACACCGTTTATAGTTGCCGGATTATGGCACTGACTAGTCACATAACAAATATGGAACTTGATCCGATAGTATCAAGATACCAGCGCCACAAACCATTCTCCTACCTTCAGGATAAGAGGATCCGCAAACATCTGCCCTTTTATATGGAATGTAAGCAAACATGTAACTCAGGTATAGTTTTTTGGTTTATCTGTGCGGTTGAAGCCCATCAGTCTATGCTCTGCTGTTCTAGCAATCAGATAACTTGCTCGTAAAGCTATTGAGACATTCAAACTGTATACGACAGTCGAAAAAGTGAGTATCGTTTATGGCGAATGTCACCAAACCATTAGAGCAGCGGTGTAGTTGTGCAATGAAGAATATCTGGACCGCGCCAAGTACTCACGATCTGTCGCTGCGAACATTACAAAAAATGTTCTAGAAACTTGAAATATGGAGAATAAAATACGTCAAGGAAAAAGAAGGGTATCTGATGAAGGAAACATTTTAGCCCAATTATAATGTCACTACGAGACATATCGGAATTAATAGAGGAACACTACATTCCGGCGCACTTCATTGCCTTCATATGTTGCTGTATCCATAGAGTCACGGTAACAACATCCGAAATTGGTTACAGTTCTCTAAATTTTATCTATGAAAAGTGAAAAGTGATGCTGTGTATCTACGCAAAATTTTGCATAAGGAAGAAACATCGTTTACAAACCACAGGCACGCCGACCTTCGCAATATCAACTAAACGTCACGCTGATTGAAAGAAGTGGATACAGAGAACGCTCTTGCCCTATCGATATTTGGAACGTGTTTTTCCAAATCTACATTATTCCTCCCATTCTTATTGATGGGAATCTAAACATACTCTAGTATCTCGAGTTTCTAAGACATGCCACTGTCGTAGTTATCTATTGTCTGCATCATCAATCCCTGTTTTATTCGTGGGAATCTAAACAGCCTCTGGTATCTCGGGTTTCTAAGATATGCTGCTGTCGTTATTGGACGGCTGCCCCCACTGGACATAATGCAGTCGGTGTAGCACCGAAATGACGGATGTCTTTCCCATTTCACTCATGTAGTGACAGATCCTGTAAAGAGAACATTTGGAGTACATTGGAACGGTCGTTCAGGAAACGCAGAATGGTTAGCACACTCACCGAACTTGACACTTCTATACTTTATTCTGTAGTGAAAATTAAAGCAAAACAACTCCTGAAGGCATGAAATGGCATATAACACGTTTATGTGCTGCCATTAACTCCAGATAAAATTCAACTTGCAGTATTCTTCTCCAGAATCACTTTTTAGCCTGTAGCAATGTTCAAAGTCAACGTTTCGAGCACTTGATATCACAGCTGTGATAGTAAACTACGAACCTTACGTGAGGTACGTGTTTGATTACAATCGATATAACAGTGCAGGCGCTTGCGGAACCTCTTCTCCTAATAGGGGGTCAATGGTTTGCGGCGATGTTATCTAAATATTATTCGATCGAGTTCTGTACAACACAGGTCTTCTTTCAAAAGCCACAGAAAATGTGCGTAGTTCCTTTATAAAAAGAACTCAGTATCGTAATACGGCGACCTTAAACGATGGTAATTACATGTGAACATCAGAAAATTTGCCATGTTGTTCGCTATGACTTGACGAAAACCGCACTCTGACATATTTATTCTTCTGTATATATCTGAGGTGACTTGCCATAGCTGCCTCACCCTGTATGTAAACAGTCGTTGAGGTCTAAGACTGACCCCTGAAGAATGGACCCCTACAAGAACCGGCATGTCTCGCAAGGTGCCACGTGACACTCTGAACGCAGTTTTTTTCTTTCTTTTGAAGGCGTTTCGTTTGGCCAGAAGGCCGTACAGCCACTGTGCATACTTTTTTAAATTTCTTTTTTGGCTTTTGTTCTGAAAGCCGTAAGGCCACAGCGTGCTCTTAAACAGATCCACATCCTCCCTCAGAATAGTCGATGGTGGCCACTATGAACGTCTGCCAACATGAGTGTAGCTGCTGGAAGCACCACTGGCAGCGAAGGTCACATACGGCTTTTCTTGTAGCAGTCATGACCTCCTCAGCTGAGTGAGATAACCCCCATGCAGGAGAGCTTTCATGCTGTAAAAGACACAAGAATCACGTGGTTTCAGATCAGGTGAGTAGGGAGGATATGGCAAAACGATGAGCCGTCTCTATGTAACTTACTCTTGGAAGAGGACAGAGCGATGTGCAGACTTGTTGTCGTGTAACAGCTCGCCGAAACTCAGAACATTTACGATGAACTGAATGTAGATGTAGACGAATTGCGTAACCGGCCAAGGATCTCATTGTAGCGGGTTTTGTTCATCGTTGCACCGCCTGGGATGAATTCCATGTGAACAATTTCTTTTGAATAAAAAAAAAAAAAAAAAACAGTTCAAGCATCACTTTGTCTTTCGATCTGTCTTCTCTCTGTTTATCTGTCGTGGTTATACTCGCATTTTCCTGATGACGGATTTTAGCTGCGCGAACGGATTGTTGAGGGTATTCACAGTACAGTGTTTGCCGATGATGCTGTAGTCTACGGGAAAATAGTATCACACGAAAGTTGTGAACAAATCAATGAGGATTTGCAGAAAATAAATGCTTGGTGTAATGACTGGCAGTTATCTCTCAACATTAGCAAGTTTAACGTACTGCGTATAACAAGGCGAAGATCCCCATTAATGTAGGAGTACAAAATAAATGCACAGTCTTAGGAATCGGTAGCTTCCGCCAAGTATCTGGGTGTGACTATTCGAAATGATTTCAAATAGAATGCTCAGATTACACAAGTAACGGTGAAGGCGAACTCTAGATTGCGGCTTATTGGTAGAATCCTGAAGCGATGCAGTCCTTCAACAAAGGAAATAACTTACAATGCGTTAGTTCGTCCAGTCTTAAGAGTATTGTTCGTCTGTATGGGACCCTTACCAGTTGGGTCTGATTCAAGAGATTGAGAAGGTCCAAAGAAGCGCGGCAAGATTAAGCCATCACGAGAGCATAACAAATCTTATTGACAGTTGAAGTGGGACACTCTTGCAGATAGAAGGCGCGCTAAGCTGAAAGAGTTGCTCACAAAATTCCGAAATCAGATCTTCGCCGAGGATGTATAGCATATATTGTTACTACCAACTTTCAGATCGTGCAGTGATCACCATTCAAAGATAAGGGAAATCAGAGCTCGTACTGAGGCGTTCAGACAGTCGTTTTTCCCTGGCGCGATCCGCGAGTGAAACAGAGGGGGGAAATATGACTTTCGCACCAATTGTGCCCTCCGCCACACACCGCTTGGTGGCTAGCGGAGTATTATATGCAGATGTAGGATGTTTACTCTCCACTTATGATACGGTTGAGAAACGTCAGATCCTTGCCAGCGCTACTCATCCTGTACTAACAAATCCCCATGCTATCATCAGATGGTTGTGCGTCAGGAAGCGTGGCACTCCATCCAGGATAGCACCCGACATGTCCAGGCCATCAGAATTCTGTAGCACGTACAATGGCTGGCCCCAACCGTTTCTACGACATATATGTTTGGTAGCGGCTGGCACGCAACTCCATTGCAACCTATCCAATCTTCCTTTCAGTTAGAACAGTTACGTGGCCGATCAGTATCCACTGCATCCTCCAGACTGTCTCCCCCCAGCAAAAACCGTCGGTGCCACCTGAACACAACACTGCGACTCAATGCGTCGACACCGTAGACTTCTTGCACCTTTTGAAACATTTCGGTAGCGGTTGTGCCTCATTTCCATCGGAAGTTGATGTGTGCTCGTTGTTCCAACAGTGACGTAATCCAATTTCGATGCGCACACTAAAATCACCGTCACAGCAACTGTAGTTTTGGTTACAATGCTTCCACTCAACTGTATCTTGTTGGGGTGGGTGAAAAACTGATATATCACGGCACAGCTATGTGTTCAGTCGCTTTCTGGATAACTGTACCACGTTCTTATGTGTGCGTGTGTGTGTATGTGTGTGTGAGTGAATAGTGGTTCCTGCCTTCTGTAGAAAATGAATGGTATTTTTCTGTAGCGTTATAATTATGGTTATCATTGCGCCTTCTGAACTGTAGCAGTATCTGAAATGCCCAACTCCTGAAATAGATATCTACAGGATGATCGTATGTGAGCACCTCGTATTATTCTTAAGCGTAAAGCTTTGTCCCGTGCAGTCACGAGGGGTACACGAGTGGGCCTTCGGTTCCTAAAGCCCATATCGATGATGTTTCGCTGAATGGTTTGCACGCTGGCACCTGTTCATGACCCAGCATTGAAATCTGCTGCAGTCTGCGGAAGGGTTGCACCTCTGTCACGTTCAACGATTCTCTTCAGTCGTTATTTGTCCCGTTCTTGCAGGATCTTTCTCCAGCCGCAGCGATGTCGGATATTTGATGTTTTACCGAATTCCTGATTTTCGCAGTACACTCATGAAATGGTCGTAGCGGAATATTCCCACTTCATCGCTGTCTCGTTCGTGCGCCGACTATAGTCGGATAGTTCTCAGAAAAGAGCTATTTCCTTATCCCCGACGATTAATTCATTTAGGTCGAATATCCAAATAGTTATGTAACCGCAGGACACCGCAAATCTGATATCGTCGTACTGTTATCACTGCAAAGTGGCAAGTATTACTGTTTAACAACGAAACCCATAATTTTCACAGTCGTAAGCTTTTTCAGTGTTTATTTGGTAATGAGTAAAACAAAATTGAACCTTATTATTTTACATTGTGCAGCGAGCTAAAAAAAGTCTCTACTGACAATCGGATACTTCTGTTGTAAAGCTAGTAGGAACGTAGGAGAAATGAAATAAAACACGTTTATGGTACGGTATATAGTAACAGACAAGTATAGTAATAAATTTTATAGTGTTAGATAGGCTTACAGTTGTTCGACATTACAATGTAACTGAGACTATATTCCTACATTAAACATACAAATTTACAAGAAAGGTTCTAAATTTTCCATTGAATAATGCTGCTTCTCCGTAAATTTGTCTGATCTGTTTTACTCTCTCTTCCACTGATTTAGTATAGTACAAAAGATGTAATCTACAAATGAAGTAATGTTTCAACAACAGTTTGTCGGAATACAACCTGGACATTCCCCTCCTAATTCAGAAGAAACCATTAAGTGGTCAACGCCAGTAAACAGGTTCGATCTACGAGCCAACTTTCTGAGTACATCAGTATAGGAAATTGTTCTCCTCTATTAAAGTTTGACAATTCCATAATATCATTTCTTTTACTCTGAATATGCACTGGCCATGACTTGTAACTAAGAAAAATACTTTTACGTTAGCTTGTAATCAGGAAACAAAGCCTCTGTTGCATCCATCTAACTAATATACTAAGTTAATTGACGTTACAAAGATTACGACTAGTACAGCTTGTTGCTGCCACCCAGAGCGCTGTTAACGCATTGATAACCTCTCTATGTTCAGCATATACATCTTTGGTCAGCCGGCCGGAGTGGCCGAGCGGTTCTAGGCGCTGCAGTCTGGAACCGTGCGATCGCTACGGTCGCAGGTTCAAATCCTGCCTCGGGCATGGATGTGTGTGAGTCCTTAGGTTAGTTAGGTTTAAGTAGTTCTAGGGGACTGATGACCTCAGAAGTTAAGTCCCATAGTGCTCAGAGCCATTTGAACCATCTTTGGTCAGCAGTGTGCCTACGTATGCATGTCGCCTTTCAAAATATTTATATATTCGATTTTTTGGTCACTTTTTTAAGATTTTGGGACACAAAAGTTTTACTCGTACTCAGTCTTATGTTATTTTAAGTGTCTGTAGAGAAAACACCATTATAATTACAAACCAGGTAGACCCTTTGCTGACTTAGTGTCGAAAATACATGAAGCTTTTTGCTATTTCGTTTACGCGAACGGCGGTTACTGTGGACCGGTGGGAGGTGTGATTCACTTGGTGGGGCATTTGGTGTTTCTCGAGTTTGCCGTTAAACAGTGAACTCGTGCTGAGCTTGGAATAAAGTGCACGTATCACTGCGCCATTTACTACAAATTGAGTGATGTAGCTGTTGAGATTGCGTCACCAATAAAGTTTGTTTGTTTTGGGTGTCGTAGCTGGTGAAGTGTGTAACTTTCAGCATCGGTTTCGACTGTTGGAGGTGGGAAGTAAAGTTATCAAACCGTTATTAATATTTTAAATTGTCTAATGTAAATTGTATTATAATAACGAAATCCAGCTCACTCAAGTCGGTTTTGGCTACCGTCATATTGTAAATTGCACTGTCAGTCAGAGGGGTCGTACGTGCCGTATAAATGGTTTTATGTTTTGCTTTTAACACACGATGCCAAGGTTGAAGAATAAAAACTTGATGTTGACAGTCGAGGGGAGTGGTCTGAGACCACAGTGAAGGAAGTGTTTGGGCTATGAAAAGCCCCAAAAGCTGCTGCCAAACGTTTTAATATTCCTCCTACTACACTGCAAAGCAGATTAAAATCGGTTGTAGGGAATCACCAGACGCTTATTACACCACGGATGATCTTTTTAAACTAACATCGTTGGGAATTTTTTGAAGAAAACTGGTTTCAACTTGAAAGATGTATTGGTTAGAACACAATGTTTGCTCAGATATTGAGAATTCATTCTATTACAATGATAACTGATAATTTATTTATTTTATTTTATTTTTTATTTTACTTTGTTGTATTTGAACTTGGAAATTAGGCAAGAATTAATCAGCTAACTTCCATCGTTTGAAAAAACCGAAATACTATTTTTCATCGTAAAATTTACGTTTCTGTTATACTGTTTGGCACTGACTTTCTCATTATATTGTACTTTTAAAATACAAACAGATTGTTTATTTAAAAATTTATATTTTGTTTTATCGCCCAAGCTGCCCGACATAATTGCTAACATCTGAATCTGTAAGTTTCAGAAAATCTTTTCGTGCTGTTTCCTGGTTTAGTAGAAATCTTTTTTTCACCATTTACGCAAAACCAAATGTCCTAACAAAGATTTTAAGCAATTGCACCTCATTTCGAAACGTAAGTTTTATACCAATTTTCACTGAAGCTGCCCGTATTAGCCGCCGTTCCCCTACCTTTTCTGAGTGTAATTGGACAAAATCTCGTGTTTTCGGTTTACTTAGGAGAGTCAGTTGCTTTCTTTTTCGAAATACGTCATGAGATGGCGCAACGAATACTGAATAACGAAAAAGTGCAAGGATGAATGCAAGTCAATGGTGACAGTCGAATGATTAACTTGTGGGAATTAATTGTCAAAATGTATATAATTTCACTCGTTTAAGAAAACAATGCAACACATGTGTCTTGCCTGCCTTCTGTAAGTTGTTAATTTCTTATCAGACTGGAACGTTTTGTCAGAGTATTCGTAGATCTTTGCCTTCCCCTGGGAATGCTATTAGCAGGTAAGCTGTCCTGAAGCCCCCTTTAAAGTACCGATCTGTAAATTCATCGTAATACTGTAAACACCACAGAGACTCTCTGTAATTCTTACTAATATGAGGAACAGTAGATTAGATATAGTCTATTTCTTGAATCACCCACTCAGCAGGCGGACGTGCTGAAATTTCATGAAACATTAGGTGAGATGGAGCTGGTCTCAGACGCTGATACTACGAAGAAAGATACTGGAAGATTGAATCTCTGTTCTAGGCCGCACTGTAATAACCCAGTAAGAGTACTGTCCATGAAACTGAATGATGTGGATTGGTGTCTATAACTGGTGCTCTCTGTCGGTTTACATTTCGCAGCTGAGTGAAGTTCACTGTACCTCAAGCTGTTGCATGAAAGTAGCGAAAAATAGACCGTAATCTACAATAATGCGACTATATAATGTTCTCACAACTGCCATAAGAAGGCGTTGAACGAGAATGTCCGCTTCAGTAATGAATCCAGTCGCTTGGGGAATTGGAAGCTGGTTGCACAGCATGAAATCAGTATCGCCAAGCTGAATGATCTTAGTAGCCGAAGATGCGGTCAAGTCATTACTTTGAAGAGGCTATAGCTTCCATTTCCTGAATGTTACTAATCTTCTTAATACTGAATAAGCTTGTTAATACTGACTTGTTAATACTGACTTACAAACACTGACCTTCTTCTAAACTACATTGTTTATTGTATCATGCTATAATTTTTTTCATCAGTCTTCTAACTCATTCTATGATGCCCGCCATGAATTCCTATCCTGACCAGCTTGTTCCTGGCAGTTACTCCTTGAGGGCTTATGACGTTTCCTATCATCTTGTCTCAGCTTCTTGTTAATGCTTCCGAATCTGCAAAGAACCTTTTCTTTGAAACTTCCTGGTAGATTAATACTGTGTGCCGGACCGAGACTCGAACTCGGGAAAGCTTCTGTAAAGTTTGGAAGGTAGGAGACGAGATACTGCCAGAAGTAAAACTGTGAGGACGGGGCATGAGTCGTGCTTGGGTAGCTCAGTTGGCAGTCGGCTTTCGGCCGTGATACCGTGCGGACGGGCTCGGCGCGCCGGGCAGTGCTCCGCAGGTGTTGTTGTTTACCCGCTAGCGCGCGGTTGCGTCGTTGTATAGCCTTTTAGTACCTGTACCGACCCGCCATGGCGTTCTAATATCGACAAGCTACAATCAAACTAACGTTCAACGCATCGTACACGAGACCGAAGGCCCATGAAATTGAACGGTTTCTTCGAGACATCGTGCACATAGAACCGCAAGAACTGATAGGCATTCATTTGTCTATTGTATCCAGCACAGTGTCCCTCAAACTGATTGACGAAGCGGCCTGCGACAGACTACCCCAACGATCTGCAAACGGCTTTCGCTCCTGTCACGCAGACGGTAATGTGATCGTGGTAGGAGTTGACCGTGCTGGTCTGGGGGTGCGTACCGTGCGCATCTTTGAACTACCGTTCGAAGTTCCTGCCAACCTTGTCGTAGATGCGCTGCGGCCATACGGCACTGATGTGAGCCACGCAGAGGAGAAATGAAACACATTCGAAAATTACCCTGTCCTTAACGGGGTACGACAAGTGCGCATAGAACTTAAGAAGCACGTCCCATCATATGTTTTCGTTGGTGGCTGTCGTGCAATTGTTATATATGATGGACAATCGAGGATCTGCTCGGGCTGCGGCCAGGAGGGCCACGTTAGAACTGAGTGTCTGCAGCGCCGCCTCGTTCAGGTGCCCCGCAATGAACTTCCCCAACGATCCACGATGACCTCTGTCCCGCTAACGTATGTGGAGGCGGCATGACATGATGTGATGGTTGATCAAAACCTGCTACCTCCTCAAGCCGCTGCGAACTCCGTTGGAGACTCAGCGACGTCGACGACGCCGCAGCCAAACGGTGCAGAGGTTCCTACAGCCTCTGCAAACCGCAGCGTCGTGGGCACCCAGCCACCGTCACTGTCGGGATCGGACACAGGGATTCCTGGTGACCGAGACCGTGTCGAGCCCCGCCCTCCAGTGGATGTCGAACCTCGGACCCGCAAGCAAAAATCACCCAAGCGACACAAGAAGAGGCGATTGTCAGTTGAAGAACGGGACAGGGATATGGAGCCGGCGGAAGACATCGACTTCGTTGACTCGTCCACAGTTGCAACGGACTCCAGTGGCATAATTCACCAGAAGGCGCCTGAAGACAAGGAACAGTCTCCTACATCTGGTAACCCAGAAAACGAGGCGCACTGTGTCGAATCCCAAAATGTGGGCTCCTGTGAAAGCGACCAGCCACCACTGACATCACAATCCTCTCTTGGTGATTGGGCAGACGATATGGAGGCCGATGATGCACAGCAAACATCGATATCGCCAACAGAGCCCAAGGCTGAAATTGAGCCCGGAGGGCTCTGCCAGTCAGGGGATCATACGGCACAGTAATCCACAGCATGCGGCTGGATGGTTGTGTGGTGTGCGAGATCACTTTGGGCTTGCACCAGCACACTGCCTCCGCCACTTAATATGTGTCAGGCATACCGTGCGGGAACAGTCAATGTCAATGGTGTCCACTCCACTGTCAAGACCCGCATGGTACACGACATGATCAGAGCGGCTGACTTGGACATTGCCCTTCTCCAGGAGGTCCGTCCCGAGCTGCGTTTAGATCTATATGGATACACCACCTACAGCCTACCCTCAGGTGATGGCGCAGGGCCGACCGGTGTGGCCGTGCTGTTCTAGGCGCTTCAGTCTGGAACCGCGTGACCGCTACCGTCGCAGGTTCGAATCCGGCCTCGGGCATGGATGTGTGTGATGTCCTTAGGTTAGTTAGGTTTAAGTAGTTCTAAGTTCTAGGGGACTGATGACCACAGATGTTAAGTCCCATAGTGCTCAGAGCCATTTGATGGCGCAGGAGGAACGGCCATCCTTCTCCGAAATGGCATATACACAACAGACGTCACATACTTACCGAACGGGCGAGGCATCGCTCTCACACTTGGTGCAGTCCGCCTCATTAACGTCTACGCTCCCTCCGGTAATTCGCACCGTGGTGACAGGCATGTCTTCTATTCGGAGGAGGTAGTCCCACTTTTGCTAGGAAATATGGACCATTACATAGTGGGTGGTGATTTTAACAATGTTCTGCGCCCCGAGGACCAGATACCACATTACGTCCCATGCTCGGCTCTATGAGCACTGATACGTGACCTCGCGCTCCACGACACATGGCTCTTACATCATGGGAACCAGCGTGGATATACGCATTTTACCAGCCATTCAGCCAGTCGTCTGGACCGGATATACGTCTCGCGTGCCCTCCGCACAGCTCCCCGTGATGCAGAACTCTGTCCGACGGCCTTCACGGATCATCATGCATATATCTGCACTATCACCTTACCCCGATAACTTACAAGACGCAGCAGAGGCCCGTGGACGCTGAACGTCTCCCTCCATCGCGAGAAAGCGTGTCGGCGAGCAGTTACTGACACGTGGCGTCGATGTTTCAGGCGCCTGCCCATGTATGCTTCCACGTTGCTGTGGTGGCTGGAATGTGCCAAACCTGCACTCCGAAAGACCCTGATGGCCTACGGATGTGAAAGATCGAACTGGCAACAACAACGTTAGGCGAGCTGGCGACGCAACTGCCGTCTCCCGAACGTCAGATGTCCATACAGATGTCCATACAACGCATCAAAGCTCGTCTCCTTCGCATCAGGGCAGAGCAGCTAGAAGGTGTCCGCATCCGTGGGCGAGTGCAAGACTGTATCCCCAATGAAACGGCATCCGTCTATCACATTGTGCGCGAGAGGCACCACCGCAAACGTCAGCTTATAATCGCGGTAAACACGGAGAAGGGCGGCCGCGCTGTGACGGAAACGGATATAGCGCACACGTCCGCCCGACACTATGGGACCTTGTACATGGAAGGTCTGCGAAACGTACGTGATTATCACGAGCTGCTGCACGATGTTCCGGCCCTAGGGACGTGGCACCCAATGATAGACTGCTGTTGCCCATTACATTCGACGAGCTGACATCGGCCTTGGCCCGTGGAGCCCTGAACAAGTCACTTGGGCCGGACGGTTTACCCCTGTAATTCTACCGCACTTTGTACGACCTTATGGGCGACAAGTGGCACCAAATGTTTCAAGATCCGAGCCACCCTCATTTCACTAACCCCATAGAATTCACAGATGGCATATTGATCCCAGTACCGAAACAGAATGGTGGGTGTAGGTGGCAGGACTTTCGCCCACAAACACTCAACAACGACTGCAAGATCTTCCCCCGCATCCTCCGCGCGCGTCTCCACACCGCTATCGGGAAAGCCATCCACACCGATCAGACATGTTTAGGTGGTGTCAGCAACATTCATACGGCGTTAGGAGCATACCGCGACGTAATTGCTTTGACGGCGGCCTGCAAAATACGAGGCGCCCTTGTCGCCGTAGATTTTGACCACGCATTCGACCGCGTCGACCACGGCTTCTTACGCGCAATTTTGCAACACATGGGCCTCTCTCCAGAGTCTGCGCAGGTAGTCCTTCGACTGGTCCACGGAGCGCGTTCCCGCGTGATGGTCAACGGTTATCAGTCTGGTCACATTATTGTTGGACGGTCAGTGCGACAAGGGTGCCCCCTGTCGGGTATATTATTTGCGGCAGCGCTAGAACCAGCTTTACATGGTCTACGGCAGCGATTAACGGGCATTTCCATGCGGGACGTGACTTTTCGTTGTGGTGCATTCGCCGATGACGTGGTGTTCCTGGCCAGATCAGAGGATGAAATTCATTTGGCGCTACAGTGGCTACACCAGTACGGGGCGGTCGCTGGGAGCGTCATCAACGTGAAGAAGACAAAATACATGGATGTCGGAGGGGGGCTTTCCCACACAACGGCGGTACCCTTTGACAAGGTGCCCGTACTCAAGTGTTTAGGAGTGCAATTCTACAGCAATTCTCGCCGCGAAGCGGCGGCAACGTACCGCCGGCTCCTGCACCAGGCAATCGCTCTGCTGCAGGACAACAAATTGCGTCGCTTGGATATGCTCCTCAGAACACGTTATGTCAACACCTATCTTGTCTCCAAACGGAACTATTTTGCGCATGTCCTTCCCTTGACGGCTACTACGGCCAACAGATTTCAAGCAGCAAATGGACATTTCGTAAGCATCGGCCTCGTTTTTAACGTCCGATACGCCATCCTGACACTGCCGCAGTATGCGGGCGGTATCGGTTTAATTCATGTATTTAACAGTGCGGGATCGCTTTATCTCAACACTATGCGTCGCACGTGGACCGCTGCCCACGCCACTCTGACGGGCACCCTGATAGCGGAAGTGGCACCATACTCTCTTCATCCTCCTGTTTCTGTAGGACACATTTCACCGGCACTCGCCCACATCAGAGAGTTCTTGATTGACTTCAGCAACTTACTGTCAGATATTCCAATGACACGGATGCCCATCACGAAAGACTATTATCGCCTCTATCAACAGCGGCAACCCATAAATACAGTTGCCCACAGACATCCTGAAGTTGCCTGGAACACGGTGTGGCGAGCGGTAAACGCGCCTTTTCTACTTACGACTTTGCGTTCATTGTGGTACGTGGTTGTGAATGGGAAGTTCGTTACTCGTCAGAGGCTACATTCCATTCATCTGACAGACGACCCCTTGTGTCCGACATGCTCAGTCGTTGACTCGGATGCACACCGTCTGACTTGTGCCGCGACCAGCGAGTGCTGTCTATTGACCCAGCGCATACTCTTGCGGCGATTGCCGGAGTCTATCTCCCCTAAAGATATATTGCGCCCCAACAGCGTATACTTTCCATCA
The DNA here is from genome assembly GCF_021461385.2 of Schistocerca piceifrons. NCBI lineage: Eukaryota > Metazoa > Arthropoda > Insecta > Orthoptera > Acrididae > Schistocerca > Schistocerca piceifrons. The sequence goes on along the minus strand of NC_060141.1, from coordinate 598,353,348 downwards.
ACCAGGGCGAAAGCCGTTAACTGGCTAAAAGGCATGGCCCTTTACTACATATTTTTCCATGCTCCCAAAAGCACACTCGACTTTTGGTCCCTATCAATGACGACACATGCAGCTTTCAGCCGCCACCCGAAGTACAGAACCCGTTTCGCCAATTATTTAGGTTCATTATTTACGGATCCTCCTGCTCACTGGGGTGTTCCGGGTATGAGACGATGAAAATGAAGAAGAATCCTGAAGCATATTAATCCTCTACGGAAAGAATAAGGGGGAACGCCTCCCAACAGACGAGAAGACGACTCGGACGCTCGACTACGGCGGTTGTAGGATCGTTTTTGTAATGAAACAAAAATAAATCCATAAATACAAAAAAAATGTTATAAAAATTAAAGAAGTAAATAAATAAAACAACATAAAAACGGGCGGAAACATAATCTTTAATTAATGAAAGATATGACCTCATTGGGTAAAGAATTCGCTTGTTGGCTTGCTGATCCCAATTCCATTGTAGACCTTACAGTTTCAGTTAGATAGCAAATATGTACGTCCTTTTATTTACTGTCACAAAGCCAAAAATGTCGGATAGTACAACAAATTATGACTGTTTTATGTAATCCTGATGACATGAGAAAAGTAAAGAGCTGTATGCGAAAAAAAAAGTTGGTAGAGCACTTGCCCACGAAAGGCAAAGGTCCCGAGTTCGAGTCTCGGTCCGGCACACACTTTTTAATCTGCCAGGAAGTTTCATATCAGCGCACACTCCGCTGCAAAGTGAAAATCTCATTCTGGAAACCTTCTCTTTGTTTATAAGTTTACCTAATTTTCTACATGCTTCTGTAGCATCACTTCGTAAACCCTATACCTGCGACAGCAAGTTACGAAAGAGGTATGCGACCAAGATGGTGTAGTCAGCAAAATGCTGAATTGATCGCTGAGGAAAAGGTCGTTGACTGGAGGGAAGCTGACATTGTTATTCATATTTTATGCGTTTCGGACATTACTAAGAACATATATCTGGAGGATATCAAAATACACAGCTCTAAATGAAATAAAGGTGGATTAGAAAACCAATGTAATCGGACCGTCATTATTATTACAAATAGTTAGAAGACACATACCCGTGGAACAGAATGTTTCCAATTGACAGAAAAGTCAGATGTAACGATCATAAGCAGAATGATACAAGATTGCTGAAATACATTTCATTCGGTACTTTTTAAGACATACTTTTCGCGTTTATTTGTATTCCTTCTTTCATCTGTATGCCATATTTACTTTGTTGCTAATTATTTTTAGTATACTTGTTTATCACCTTTTGCTGATCGTATGTAATTCATATTATAGCTCTGCTGTGAGCCACGCTCGCGCATCAACGCCGTCTGGTGTTAAAAGGTCGCTTTCTTGTATGGCAGCCAGCAATCTTGTATGTCGCTTACGATCGTTATCACCATAACATGCAACTTTTATGTCCACGTACATTATGATGTTGCAGGGCGTGTTTCTTCTAATGACTTGTGATAATTTTGATTGTCCCATTATGTGGGTTTTGTGAACCGTTTTAATTCATATATAGTTGTATTTTATTTTATTTTCAACATGTAGCGGATGATAGCAAAGTCCGAAAAGTGTAACAATAAAATAACAAAATCAGCTACCCTCCAGTCAATAACTTTTTCCCTCAGCCACCTATTCAGTATTTTGCAGGCTACACACATCTAAAACGCATCGATTTTCTTCTTTTCCTATTGTCCTATAGCCCACAATTCACTTTCTATACAATATTGTTCTCTATACGCACTTTTTCAGAAATTTCTGCCTAAAATTCGTAGTTTAACAATCTTCTCATATTCGTATTTCTTCGGTTTACTTAGCCCATATTATGTACTCGTTAGGCTGTTCATTCTGTTCAAGAGCTTCTGTAATTGTTTTTCACTTTCTCTAAGGATAGCAATTCATCAACGAATCTTTACAGTTATATCCTCTCAATCTCAATTTTAATCCCACCACGTGCCACCACGTGCAAATCTGGCACTCTATAGCATCTCATTATTTTCGTGTTTCTTGGGTTTTCTCACAGTTCACATTCTATATTCACTAGGCTGTTCATTCTGTTCAAAAGGTTCTGTAATTCTTTTTCACTGTCACTAAGGATAGCAATTCATCAATGAGTCTTTATATTTATATCCTTTCAACCTGAATTTTAATACCACTTCCAAACTTTTTTTTATTTTCTTCGTTGCTTCCTCGATGCGTACATTGAACAGTAGGGCTCAAAGACTGCATGCCTTTCTTGAAAACTTCTTAATGCGAGCAATTTATTCTTCGTCTTCCATGCGTATTTTTTCTATATGTTTTGTACATTTTGTACTTGATCGTGCAGCACACAAGTACTGGCTGTAATTATCATACGGCAGCGAAACTTGGTGAATATGTTAATGTCGAAATAATTTACGCTGAAATAAAACTCCAGTTGTGGCCATCAGGTGAAAATCTAGCGCGTATAGCATTTCTTTCACGCGTCCAGTGCTCATCTTGAACAAATTGTGTAAGCAACGGCTAATCATAAAATCAACATTATGCCTTTCTTACAAGTTTGACCTTTTTTACTCACGTCCCGTTCCTAATCCACTACATATGGAAACATTTCCAGACGTCTTTCTTGCATTCAAAGCGCAACATTCGCTCCTGGAGGCCAAAATTGGAACTAATTTTTTTCAGTGTAAATCTTTTCCACATTAGCACATTTGAATATATAGCAAGTTTTGCTGCCATGTAATATTCTTTACCTTTCTTAAAGTCAAATCGATTTTCATCCGACAGGTCCCCAATTTTCTCCTCCATTCCTCTGTTGTTTCAGTCACTTCTACTGCTAGGAACAGCAGCGCTAGGGGACGAATGTGCAGGGCTGATGTCCACCGGCCTCCCAGCTCGAGCCAGCAGCACCCGTGAGCCACGGCGCGCCGCGCAGAGTGCCCGCCGGCGCTGTGATGCACGGCCTCCGCTGCCTCCGCCGCCTCCGCCGCCGCCGGCAGCTTTCATTTCCCGCCCACTCACCTCGGCCCAGAGGCTGCTCCAAACTCCGGGCGAGCACGCGAGCCACTGCCTTGCTGGCCGCCGAGCACCGCGCCTGACCTGCATTCCTCACGCTGCCAAGTAGTCGGCACAGCCTCACACTCTATTTTCTGTTGTTGTGGTGTTGGAATCTGAAATCTATCTACGTTTCCTTTCTTGCATATCGGTGTTAATGCGATAGAAAGCGCTACCTAAAATGTTCCAAAACGTCCCTTATAAAAATGGGATTTTTCCGAGTCTGCTTCTTCGGTTTGTACTGGTGATAAGTGAGGTCAAGTTTTTCGGATATCCACTAAGCCAGGGACTATTTTTATGTCCAACAGAATGATTGTCTTAAACTATCCTACAGTATATAGTCAAAGCTTGAATATTACAGACTTCCTCTACCTTAGGTTCAAATGGCTCTGAGCACTATGGGACTTAACATCTGAGGTCATCAGTCCCCTAGACTTAGAACTACTTAAACCTAACTAACGTAAGGACATCACTCACATCCATGCCCGAGGCAGGAGTCGAACATGCGACCGTAGCGGCAGCGCGGTTCGGACTGAAGCGCCTAGAACAGCTCGGTCACAGCGGCCGGCTCTACCTTAGGAAAATGGCGCAAATCGGTTGGTTCTTTTTGCGTTATATGTTCTTTATGTGCGCCTTAAATAGCTTTGGAGGAACTATTTAGTTCATGGCCGGTTCTTGAGAAAACACGAGAAACATGCTTTTTGTGTATAAAAATCTAAACACAGATTTCAAGACGACTATACACAGCAAATGTCTGTAATTTTTATAAAATTTTACCCACAGTGTAAATGGATTAGGTCCTGCGACTCTGCCATGCTTGCTCCAGAAATGATGCGTACACTAGAGTACGCTAAACTAAACAATGGAACTTTATTTTTTGTATGCGGCACTAAAATACAGAGCTGACGATTCCAGTAATGTGCAATAGTCTAGTTGATGTTACTGAGCTCCTCGTTGTTATCGTTACTTAACTCGTACGAAAGGCAACACACACTAGAGAAATAGAAAAAATTACATAGAATAATTAACATACAAAAAGTAACAAAAACAAGGAATAAATGATCCGCGCTTCGCGTGAATAAAACCAGCGCCTCTGGCGGCGCACACGGAACTACTGACGAACGCGCGTACATGAGATCCAAGTCTCGAACAACCTAGAAAATTTTCTTGGTATCTTCATACGTTCCCGAGACAGTTACACTACTAGTACACGTAATATCCGATGCGAAGCGAGAACGTCCGACAAAATGTCTCCATTATCATCATCGGTGCTCTGGTCTTATGGTAGTGAAGCACATGCAAAACGTTTGCGCACGTAAAATCCGATATGAGGTGCGAAATTAGTTGTGCGTTATTTCATTTTCACATAAGAAACTACCATAATTTTACCGACCCATAAAGTTATTTTTATATGAAATTCGGTGCTTAAGATGAGGAAAGAAAAGAACCAGCGGAAAAATGGTTCTATTGAAGCACAAAACAGGGTAATATGCTCGTGTTTTAAAAGACTCTAAAAATAAGTGTACCAACTGCCTCATTCTACCTTCCTTAGCACCTTTATAAATTTTCGAGAAAAAGCTGACATGCGAACGTATTCGTACTTTTCTATGCTGCAGGGAACAGCGGCAGTGGGAAAGAGATGGAATAATAATAAATACTGGAAGCTAGAAGACAGTGGTTGATGGTACAGAAACACCTAAGGAGAAAATGGGAGTGTGAGACAAAGGGAGTGACACATTGGCAATGGAACGTAACTGTCAGTGTTAGGAAAGGAGTGAACAAGACAGGCCATTGTGAGAGGAATGAAGAGAAGGAGAAAGTGGAAGTCAGTGGAGGCCATTGGTAATGAGAGACAGAGTCTATGGGAACGAGGAAGGGAGAGATAGTGTGAATAGACAACAGCACTGGGAATGAATGAATGAGACAGTAGCAGTAAGAGAGAGCAAGAGGGAGGCAGACAGTGAGAGGAGACAAGAGTAGTACAACAGAACGAAGGAGACTGGGTATGAGACAGCACACAGTGACAGAGGGATACAAAGAGATAATGACAATGACTAGGGTTGAATGTGCTGTGTGGGAACGGTGTACGGCGATTGACTAGTGGGTGTGAGTGAGTTATGCTTACGGGTAAGTTGTGGGAGTGATATGTGACTTGGACGTTAAAAGGAGCGCGAATATGTTCAACTACCATAATTTTTGGGAAAATTTTAAAAGGTGCTGAGGAAGATAGAGTGAGGCAGATGATAAATTGGAGCTACAGGCTGAACTACAGACAGAGATACTTGCCCTGGCTATGTGTATTGTGATATCATCTCGGTTCCCGTCATGGAGCTGGCATGAATCTGTTCAAAAATGGCTCTGAGAACTATGGAACTTCGAAGGTCATCAGTCTCCTAGAACTTAGAACTACTTAAACCTAACTAATCTAAGGACTGATGCCGCAACAAGTGTGCTGGGAAGTTTACAGCTCTAAATTACTCATCCCGATATGACTACTATTGTTGTTGCTCTTTCTCAACACTTCAACACTTCGTTGGCCAGTTTGAATTACGCTACACTTTAAGTCCCAGTAATACAAGATTCACCTCTATCTTGATAGTAAGCCACGAATACAAGACGAAATTGGCAAAAAGGAGCAGATGGTTTCACTGTGGAAGTATGGGACACACAGTTATCAACCATTCATCATTTCACGAGATATATTTTAAAGCAATTTCACATTTATCCTAGAGACGTTCCCACATCTCGAAGCTTCTATGAACTCATAATAAATAAAAGGAATAGTCCTAAACAATAATCAAAAATGAGTCTAAAATTTTATAAATTTATATAGAATGTACTGCAGCCCAAGTGCTTTCATTTCGAAACCACTAACAAAAGCAGTAGTGCAAACTCAAATTTACTTTACGATAACTTCAGATGTACTTACTTTCACTGTCAAAGATGTCCTCAATAAGATCACTATACCAAAATCACATTTCACAATCTCCTTCAGTCACGTAGCACAATCTCCGAGTCGACTGTGTTTTTAGTGCCGCAGCTGACTGTTACAATGCAATACATAGCATCGGTGGTTTCATGTGAAAGACTCTGGTACTTAACACTTTGCCGCCCGCACGTCTGGTAGAAATTTATTCGCTTGGCACCGGCAACGCTAATTCGGATTATTTGGTTTGTCGGCGGCCGCTTCTCACCTTTCCCTTGATGATAAGCTTCAAACACATTGACTTCTGCGCGCTTTAATTTTCCGGAAATCCTCTATTTTGCCGTATCGTTCCACAAACTCGAATTTTCTTTTCAAGTAACTTCTCTGCAAGTTCTACACTGTTATAATAATTATCCATGCAGAGGTGACGCCACTTTCCATCGGAAGGTTTCAGTTGTTCCATTACTCTTTTTGCTAAGGTTGTCCAGCGCCGGAATATTTCTTAAGTGAAGAAATGTATCCCGTAATCGAATCACAAAGCATCCGAATGAGTATGCCGTATTTCGTAATTTTCGACGGATTGTTGACTTTAAAATTTAACAGTCCAAGCCACGGTATCATTCCTTCATGAATTGAGGTGTTTTGAGTTAGATTAAACGTTTCTTTAAACATTTTGGAAAAATATTCAATTACGAATTGCATTTTGATAAGCTGGTTGACATTATCCGGTTTATTGTTGCTGTCGGAAAAATGTAAAAATGGTAATATTTGTTTGAATCGGTTGCGGGCCATCGTTTTGGGATATATAAGTGTGTCTCTCAACGGATTCGTTGACCAATAATCATCAATCCTTGCTTTTTTTTACATAAGGATAGCAAGCCCAAACCATTTTCTAAGTTCGGGTCCCGTAACGTCGACTAATTTGGCATTTCTTAAATCCAGTTTCCTTCTATTGCAATTTTGACTGTAGTACTTGTTGGTTTCGCTGCTAATATAATCCAATAGATCGTTCCCAATATATAATTCTACAATATCCTCGACGCCCTGTGTATCTTTGGGAAATATGTTTGGACCCGGAGATCCTTAAAATTTATTATTGGTCCTCGGTGAATCAAAGTCCAACCACTGTGCACTGTCTTCTTCATCTGATTCAGCCGAATCAGTTGGCAACTGTGGCGTTCGCCGAATTCTTCTTGGACGGATTTCACTATCTTCCTACGATTCTGCTTCACTTACATTTTTTCGATATCCAATGTCTTCTTCCCAATCGGCCAAGTCATCCGGAACGTCAGACAAGACGTCCGCGCATTCATCGTAAATAATCCTATTGTCTCTTTCGTCCGCCATGATGAAAGGGCACAAGTACTTATAAAAACAAAAAACTTGTTGACGTGTGTAACTTATTGTTACCTAAACAAAACACCAACAGAATGCAAAGGATACTAAAGTGCTGTCGCCGTCCACTGCACGATACCATGCTCACAACAGCTCTGTGGTGTCGCCGGCCACTGAGCGATACTATGCAGACGACACAACTGTTATGTCGGCGGCCGCTGACCGCTTTTTCGCTCACGACACCAGTGTAGTGTCGCCGGACGGCACAGTGTTAAAAATAATAATAATAAAATGGCGGATTTGGGCTACACCGGCTGGTACTCATAAGGTTAAAGTAAACATTGCTCATTGCAAATGCGCACGTCAGTCAAAGACATCGTAGCACCAGTTATAATTTTTTCTGTCATCACTGAGTCATGTCTTATTCAAAGCACATAATATTGATAGCATTTTCCTACATAACATATTTGGCAGATACTTGCGTATCTTCTTTCGATTTTCTTTTTTCCTTTGAACGTTACTGTACATTTAGTTGCATTGTAAATGACTACTGCACTGAGGGTTCGAACTGGGAAAAGTGTGGAGTATGTGCTCACTAAAAGTCACCAATTATGATGTTTATGTTGTTATAGATGGAGAACTCATTAACACGTTTGATGGCTTACAGATTTACAAATAGGGTGATGCAAATTGCATTTCGTCTATGCAGTACTTTTAGAATGCAAAAAGAATTGCTATCGAAAGATTGCTGTGGAGGGAATTCGTACTTCACTATACCACTACCATTAGAGCTTAATGATTTACCATCGCAGTCATTAGACCTGGGACAGTACGCGATCTGGACTTCTGAACGAGTAGCGAGATGGAAACACTTGCATTATTGGCCTTAAATGGCTGATGGAAACGGAGAGTAATTTGAATCAAAACAGCCAGCCAGGTTATACACGTGTTTCAGTAGTGAACTTGTTCTGTATCGTAAACAGTGTACCACCTCTCACACTATTTGCGTATACCACTACCAGCAGAACTGTACGATATTCCTTCTCTTTCCGTGTAGACGTCTTTAAATTAGTGCATCGCGTTGTGAATCACCGGAACTAAACGTACTGGCACTTACGTAAACGCGGGAGCAATAACAACGCCCTTCCCACAAATTCCTGGAGCCAATGAATTACGGAATTTAGTGGTACGCGGCGGTAACGAGGTAAAAATGTTTCCGCTAACGTCATTTTCGTGCCTGCAGACAAAATGAATTCGCTATTCGGCGCTGTGGTATTCGGCTTCGCACTGCAGCCAACCGTCTATTATCCATCCTAAACCCTGCTGGATGAACGCGCCCCACTCACGAAAATATCTACATAATGGCCTAATAACCGTCCTCTCCGAATTATTAGTGCCAGTAATAGGCGGCGATTATACGGATCAAATTATATCCACGCGAATAGTTTGCCGTGGCGCCGTTCGTTAATAGGCTGCCGTATAGATCTCCTGAATACGCCGTTTGAGTTCGGCCGAATTGATACATGAGTGTGGATGACGATGTTCCGTTCTAATTTAAGACTTCTTCCCCTAGCAAACCGGAATACGATATTCCGTGATAAAGTTCTCACACTGTTCAACAAGAACTACACTGCTGACGATCGAAACTACAGCGCCTTGAGGGCGGCATGCAACAAATGGCGAACAGCATCAAGAGAACTACATGTTGGGACGTGTAAATGATTACCATTTCTGCCCAGCTGCACAAAATACAAGTAAAGCCATATAAATTTTGTACATAACAAAATATTTCACATTGTGTTACTTATTGAGAAGTCGCATTTGAATCTTGTTTGCGAGAGGATTGTGTTATTCGTCGTGTAAGAGGAAGAAACTTGTGCTGCAGCGGAAAAGCTGTCCACACTATATATAGGACTATACAGAGCTACACGAGTTTATTATGAAATTGGTGTTGAGGACGTTTTGCCACAGTCACTTTTTATAACAGAATCATAGCCTGCAGATAGCCTTGTAGGTGGGGCAACCACAGCTATGAGTATGCATCTCGGGTATTAATAACCGCATACAGGGGTTGCGGCCGCGTACTCTCTCGTACTGACGTGTCCCCTATACGCGATTCAGTATAGTTCCTAGAAGCGATCACTATGCTACGATTTGTTTAGGATACATCCACTGTAATATGTGATCAAAAGTATCCGGACACCTGGCTGAAAATGACTTAGAATCTCCTGAAGTCCTCCATCAGTAATGCTGGAATTCAACATGGTGTTGCCTCACACTTAGCCCTGATGGCAGCTTCCACTCACGCAGGCATACGTTGTCGGATGCTGGAAGGTTTCTTGGGGAATGACAGCCCAATCTGCACGGAGTGCTGCACCGACGAGAGGTATCGATGTTGGTCGGTGAGACCTGGCGTTCCGAAACTTCCCAAAGGTGTTATATTGGATTCAGGTCAGGACTCTGTGCAGGCCAGTCCTTTACAGGGATGTTAATGGCGTGTAACCACTCCGCAACAAGCCGTGCATTATGACCAGGTGCTCGATCGTGTTGAAAGATGCAATCACCATCCCCGAATTGCTCTTCAAAAGTGGGAAGCAAGAAGGTGCTTAAAACATCAATGTAGGTCTGTGCTGTGATAGTGCCACGGAAAACAACAAAGGGTGCAAGCCCCATCCATGAAAAACGCGACCACACCATATCACCACCACCTCCGAATTTTACTGCTGGCGCTACACACGCTGGCAGATGACCCTTAACCGGGCATTCGCCATATTCACACCTTGCCATCGAAACACCACACTGTGTACCGTGATTCGTCACTCTACACAACGTTTTCCCACGGTTCAATCGTCCAATGTCTACACTCCTTACTCCAAGAGAGGTGTCGTTTGGCATTTGCTGGCGTAAAGTGTGACTTACGAGCAGCCGCTCGACCTTGAAGTCCAAGTTTTCTCACCTCCCACCTAACTGTCATAGTACTTGCAGTGGATACTGATGCAGGTTGGAATTCCTATGTAATGGTCTGGATAGATGATGTCCGCCTATTGCACATTACGACCCTCGTCAACTGTCGGCGATCTCTGTCAGCCAACAGACGAGGTCGGCCTGTACGCTTCTGTGCTGTACGTGTCATTTCACGTTTCCACTTCACTATCACATCGGAAACAGTGGACCTAGGGAGGTTTAGGAGTGTGGAAATCTCGCGTACAGACGTATGACACAAGTGACACCCAATCACCACGTTCAAAGTCCGTGAGTTCCGTGGAGCGCCCCAATCTGCTCTCTCGCGATCTCTAGTGACTACTGAGGTCGCTGATATGGAGTACCTGGCAGTAGGTGGTAGCACAACGCAACCAATATGAAAAACATATGTTTTCTGGACTGCCCGGATACTTTTGATCACATAGTTTGTATTGGAATCTGGCTGTTTTTATTCTATGACGTACTGTCTTATAGCGATGTTTTGTTTTGACGGGCAATGAATGTTCTGTAAAAAGATTCCGAGCTTTCTCGTTTTAATGTTTTAGTCATACGTTCACCTGATGATGTGGCTTTTAGTGCCACAAAACCGGTAATGATCCAACAATAAAAGGACTAAATACAGTCGAAACGGTTATTAATATCCAAGCCAATCATAACCGGTTTCGGCCGACGTTGGTGAACAAACGTACAAGTCTGGTCTGTGAAAGCTTCTCCATCTTTGTAACCTGTATCCATTTGAACCTGTTTACTATATTAAAGCATTGGTCTCACCCTATAACTATTACCCTCCCGATTTCTTCCATTACCAAACTGGCTATACGTTGATGCCTCAGGGTGTCTTCTTTCAAACGACTCCTTTCTTAGTCAAGCTGTGAAATAAAATTCATTTCTCCGTAGTTTCAATCAGTGCCACCTCATTAGTTATTCGATCTACCTAACTGATTCCGAGCATTCTTCAATAACAGCGCATTTCAACAACTTGTATCTTCTCTGAACAGATTATCATCCACTTTTCACCTCCGCACAAGGCTACACTCCACACAAATACCTCCAGGAATATGTTCTAACATTTAAATATATATTCGATGTTTAACTTCTTTTTTAAAAAACTTTTTCTTTGGGCCATCCTCAGTTATTTTGTTGCCCGAATAGCAAAACTCATCTACAAGTTTTAGTATCTCATTTCCTAACTTAACTACATTAGTAATATACAGAAGGTGAAACATAAAATCTCGTAGGAGGCAGGCGACCAGTGTTATGTTATAATGTAATACTGTATTGGAACTCAATGGAGCGATTCAGAAAAGTCATACAATCGATGAAAAATGACTTTTTTACTCAAATTCCACTTGACGCCATTCGGATTTGTTTCCATCAACAGATATGCAAGTGCCCAGATGGTAACAGGATATTGTCTGTCAGCTTATGTTACTACATACATCTAACAACGGTCGTATCCTGGTACCCTCCGTGCGCTTCGACATCTTATGACGGAAATACATCCGAAACGCGTCAAGTGAACCATCTGATTAACAAAGTCATTTTTCACCTGCTGTAAGACTATTTGGAGCGGCGAATTCAGCACCAGCACAGTACTATATTATAACAATTACGTTAGCATCACCTAATCTCTTTCGACTACATTCCATCGCCCTTGTTATACTTTTGTTGGTGTTTACCTCATAATCTCTCTTTAATACCTCTTTGAGGATACTGCTGTGCGGTGTGGGATCCTTACCGGGTAGGACTGACGGAGTGCATCGAGAAAAATCAAATAATGGCAGCACGTTTTGTATTATCTCGAAATATGGGAGAGAGTGTTACAGATATGATACAGGATTAGGGCTGGACATCATTAAAAGAGAGGCGTTCTTCGTTACGACGGAACTTTCACGAAATGACAATCACTAACTGTCTCCTCCGAATGCAAAAATATTTTGTTGACATCGACCCTACATAGGGAGAAACGATTAACATGATAAAATAAGGGAAATCAGAGGTCGTACGGAAAGATATAGGTGTTTGCTCTTTCCGCGAGATATGCTGGACTGGAATACAGAGGTTGTTGGACAACACGGTTGTTCAGTGAAGCAGCGATTAGTCTGATTAATCAATAATTCAAGAACAGCCTTAATCGCATTTATTATTGTTATAATACCGCCAACCGGTTTCACCCCGACATAGGGGTCATCTTCTGGGCGTTTACACCATTGGTCGACTGCTGGTGGTGTCACTCCTGTCTACATAACGGCATAGTTTCCTGCGATTAAGACTGTTCTTGAATTATTGGCTATGGAATAAAGAGAATTGTGAAGGTGGTTCGATGAACCCTCTTCCAGGCACTTAAATGTGATTTCCAGAGTATCAATGTAGATGTAGATTCATTTCATTCAGCTGGTCTTCCAAGTCTTTTGCCGCCAATGACAGGATTACAAGGTCAGCGGGAAACAATAATGTTTTTGTGATTCTTCAGTTTCTCCGGGTGTATTCCGTGCTCGAACAGTCCTCGGATGTACTGCCGCTCCATGGTGTCCAACGGGCACAATATTTCGGCGATCAGACATGTCACCATCGTCAGGTGCGCTGACGAACTAATTCCCTGAGGGAGGGCGGCCGTCCCCCTGGAAGGCCTTCTCTACGCGGCCCGCGCCCGCGGCCGCGCGTCGGGGGCCGCTGAGACGCTGGCGTCGGCGTCTTTGGTGGCGTCGGTGTATTTGCCTCACCCCCCCCCCCCCCCCATGGTCACTAAATGCGGGTTTCCATGAATTGCTGAGGCTACAGCTGCAGTCTCGGTTGATGCGTCCGTCCCTAGTACGAATTTCGATAACCTCTCTAATTGTGCTGACCCAGTATTTAGATGTACTTGGCAAGATTCTGCTATGTTGGTAGCCCATTTCGTGATTTCCTGACAAACAGTGCTCTGCGACAGCCGACTCGTAAAACGTCTCAACAACTTCAAGCTGAAAGACTCACATATTCTGGTGAGTTTGGACGTTGTTTCATTACTGACCAGGGTGCCTCTTTGAGAGTCAGTTGAGCTTATTGCAAAGAAATTTGACGAGAAGACGGCCGACCACATATTTTCTCTTTAATGGAGAATTCTGTAAACAAACAGAAGGACTCGCTATGGGGAGCCCACTCTCGCCTGTGGTCGCGAATTTCCATATGGAGTGCTTCGAGGAGGAAGATTTCGCGTCATCCAAATGGAAACCAACTTGATTTCTCCGTTATGTGGATGACACGTTCGTGATCTGTCCTCATGGAAGGGACAAGCTACTAGACTTCCTCAGACATATGAACTCCATACATCTGAACATCAAATTCACTATGGAGACCGAAGTAGAAGGAAGGTTACCATTCTGGGACGTTATGGTCAAAAGAAGAGCGGATGGCACCCTGGACCACGGGGTACAGGAAGAAAACGCACGCCGACCTGTATTTGCATGCGGACAGCTACCACCACCCTTCGCTGAGGAATGGGGTGCTAAAAACACTGGTGCACAGGGCGCACACCATCTCTGACGCAGAGAGTCTGCCGCATGAGCTGGAAGGCCTCAAAACTTTATTCCGGAAAAATGGGTTCTCGGAATGGCAGATCAGACTCGCTCTCCACCCCACCTCTACAGTTCAGCGTGTGGACAAGGAAGAAGTCACGGAGGAAGAGATAGCCTTGGCCTAAATACTGTATACTGGCGCACTATCAGGGAAAATAACACGAATATTGAGGAAACACCGAGTAAAAACTGTCTTTGGCCCACCCAATAGAGCACGAGTATTCTTGGGAAGTGTCAAAGACGATTTCGGTTTGCGGAAGGCTAGCATATGCCAGATCCCGTGTTAGTGTGGGAATACTTTTATTGGACAGACAGTGCGCACCATCTAAGATCGTTGCCGAGAACATCAGAGGCACGCTTGACTTAGCTACCTCAACAAGTCGGCGGTCGTAGAGCACTGTTTGTCCGAAAATCACGAAATGGACTATCAACATACCAGGGTCTTGCCACAGACATCTAAATACTGGGGCAGCGTCGTTAGAAATGCTATCGAATCTCGTGAAAAGGGTAACCAGGGCAGATGTGGCAATTACACCGGTGTCACCACAGACTCCGACGTCAACGTCTCAGTGACCGCCGACACGCGGCCGAGGGCGCAGACCGCTTAGAGAACGCCTCGCAAGGAGAGGGGATTTAAGACGGGCGCCCGACCTCAAGAGCTCAGTTTGTCAGCGCACTTGACAATGGCGACATGTCTGATCGCCGAAATATTGTAAACAGGAAGCATACGGCGCTGCGGTCGGCAACGAATATATAAGACGTCGTTATCATGAAATACAGAAGATTTCGGGAGAAAATGTGCCAATATCCTCATTGCACATGTAAACACATTTTCTTTAGTATCACAATGACAAATCTTCGAAAATTAATAAAGTCTCTGATAGATGTTTAACAAAGGGAATTTTTCTGAAAATTAAGTCAAAAGCAGCAAAAAGTACATTTGTTTAATAAATGGCATAGGATTGTAGCAATAAATGGCATTGGATTTGAAATTTATCCAATATTCGTAACACTTTTTATTCACATAAATGTTTTGTTATCCACAAATAACATACAATCATTTTTATCTGTATTTATTATTTGTTTTTATGGTGGTAAGCAATGTGCAAGCGCATACTGTAAAGTCGCAGCTTATGTGCAAGTGAACACAAGAGCATGACATCCACGTTGCTGTAAAGTAGTGCACATCCCATGTGCTAGCCATGTGCAAGTGCTCACCTGGCTGTCATTAGGCGACACAGCACTGCTAAACATTGGAAATTTCTACCAAAGTATGCAAAGTGTATTTACGCTATCACCTGGGAAATTTCTAGCGGTACCCGTATGGAGAGAGGCGTGATGTCGGACTTCCTAGGAATGTCGTCGAAACGTTGCGACAAAACGACGCAACGACACGGTCGACAATCTGAGAAGACAGCATCAATGATATTCGCTGAGAAACCCTGCATTCCCATATACGCTGAGGTGAAGAAAGGGATCAGATGCCTCCTAATATCGTGTCTGATCTCCTTTTGTCTGCTGTAGTGCAACATTGTCGTAGCGGCCCCTTACCAGTTAGAGGCCCTGCACAACAGACAAGCAAGGTGGGCTGCCGACCTCCCTTCAAGAGCTCATATCAAAACATCGCCAGTGAATGCAAACATCAACAGACTTTCCGCATAAACAAGGCACTACTTCATGAATAGCCATGTGACGGAGATCCACCAATTGGAACTAATGTGACTAAGTGTAGCACTTCGCAGAATCGGTGTTATAACCCCGCCAGCAGAGACAGACTGGCACACATCAGAGGGTTGGATCCCTTCAGTCGACGACGTCAGGTTGCAACGCCTGGGCTACTCTCAGGTTGTAATCTCCGTCTTCGACGGTTGTGTCTGTCTGTCTGCCTGCCCGCCCGCCAGCCCGCCCGCCCGCCGCTTCCTGCTGTAGCTGTTCGTCCGTCCGTCCGTCTGTCCGCCTGCCTGCTCGCTGTCCGCCGCCGCCGCCGCCGCCGCCGCCGCCGCCGCCGCCAGCCGGTGGCCGTCCGTCTATTCGCCGCCGCCAGCCGGTGCCCGCCGCCGCCGCCGCCGCCGTCGCCGCCGTCCTGACCCTGGTCTACGGCCGTCTTCGTCTTCATCCGTATTCGTCTTCATCCGTCTTCGTCTTTGTCTGTCCCCAGTTTCTGTCCTTTCCTCTTCGTTCTGTTCGTTATTGTTTCTCCCTACCGTCATGTCCGCCCCCACCACCACTGCCACCGCTACCACCACCGCCGTAGTTTATACTTCCCCTTCCGCCGCCTCCACCACTATCACCTGGTGTGCCCAGTCCCACCCCCCCTCCTTCCATTCCTCCTCTTCTCACTCTCCCTTCGCTCTCACTCTTTGTCGCCGCTCTCCAGCTTCTTCCTCTCGATCTGATCCTTTCCCCCCACTCCCCCAGCCTGTCCCTGCAGCTCCGGCTCGTGTGGTGGCCCGTCGGGCCACTGTCCATGCCCAGCTCTCCCCGTCGCCTTCGCCATCGCCGCCGTCACCGTCATCGTCACCGTCACCATCTCCGGCGCCGACTCCGGCCCCGGGACCTGCCCCTCCCCGCCACATTCCAGTTGTTCCCATCCCCCACACCTCCTCCACCGCCGTCAAGCGCCCCAGTGGCACCCCTGCCCCCTCTGCTTCCAAAAAGGCTCTGCCTCGTCCTCCTTCCCCCACCCATGATGCCATGGATGTCTCCCCGCCCGTCCCTGCCCCCTCATCCTCCCCCTCTACCCCCTCCTCCTACCGCTACCTCCTCTCCCGTCCTGATCCCTCTCTCCTTGAAGCCCGGAACCTCACCCTCTTCCTTCGCCAGCATTGTCCTGGTGGCCCCCATCTCCCTCCTCACTCCTCGCCGTGATTCGGTCCTCATCTCCTCCCCTAGCCCAACCCTCAACACATACCTCCTTTCCCGCATCCCTGTCGCCCGCTTTGGCCCTTATGCCTCTCTCACCCCTGCTCCTTCGCCACCTCCCTCCCGCCAACCCCAACCTCCACGCCGCCCGCCGACTCTCACCGCCGTGATCACTTGGCTTAGTCCAGTGATCACGGAGGAGGAGGTGTTGGCGGAGCTTCAGGCCCATCCCCATTTGGAGGTGCGTGCGGTTCGCCGCATCCATAACGCTGCCGGCCCCACCCGCCTTATGCGGGTTTTTTCTGAGCACGCTCCCTCCATCGACCGTCTCCTGAAGGAGGGTGCCCTCCTTTTCAACCAGCGTTATAAGGTTGACCCCTCCCATTCCCCTCCTCAATCCCTGCGCTGCCAGAGGTGTCTGCGCTATAACGCGCACCCCACAGCTGAGTGCCACGAGGCCCCCACCTGCCCGCATTGTCGGCAAGCGCACTTCCTCAGGCAGTGCCCTAACCTCCAATCCCCTCCTTCCTGCAATACCTGCAATCTCCCCCATCCCACCTAGTCCCAAAAGTGTAAAGCCCGACCCCCTCCAACCACTCCTTAACTCACCGTCCCTGTCCGTCCCCTGGACGCCCCCACCCCTCCTGGCAATTCCCTTCTTCCCCCCCCCCCCCCCCCACCGCTGAGGACATCATCAGATTCCTTACCATCGTCCTCCAGAATGTTCATCCCTTTCAGCGCCCCCACACTCTCCAGCAGATCTCCCTTGCCGCCCGTTCCATATTCCAACTCAAGATGTACGCCACCTACTCCAACAACCAGGCCCATTTCACCTTCTCCCGCCTTGACACCCTCGTCTAAATCCCTATCATGGCGCGACAGGAACGTATCCTTTTCAACAACATCCGCTCCCTACCCGCCAACAGCAACCTCTTCCTGCACACCCTTGCCACCCACCGCGTGGATGCCTTCCTCCTTAATGAAACCTTCCTCCAACCCCACCACACCATCCACACTTCGCCCTATCTCCTCCACCGCTCCGATAATCCCCTCCCAATTGCGCGTGGCGGAGTTGCCATTGGTCACCACCGCCAGATCCCCGTTCGGCTCCAACCTCTCCTTCCCGACCCCACCGAACACCTGATCCTTAATCTCTTCTTCCCCGGCCTTACCGTTCGTTATCTGCGCCACCATCTATGTCCTCCCCAACGCTCCTATTCCCTTCGACTTCCTCTCCCACATCGATCGTACCTTCTCCTCCTACGTGATCGCCGCCGACCTCAACATCCATAGTCGTTCCGCTGCCCAGTTACGGCGGTGGCATCGGTTCCTCTCCACCCTTCAAGGCGACCTCGTCCCCATCCCCCAGCATACCCGTCCCGAATCCAACTCCACTCCTGATGTTATCCTCTCCTCCCCCAACCTCCTTGGCCGCATAACGGTGGATGTCCTGGAGCCTATTGGTAGCGACCATCTCCCTGTCCTCCTCACCATTTCAGACGGTCGTCGCCCTCGCCCCGACCCTCGTACTGACCCTCCCCCTAAGTTCGTCCACGACTATTCCCGTGCCGACTGGAATGCCTACCGGGATACCCTTTCCACCCAGGTCGATAGCCACCCCTTCACCTACCACCACCCTGACGATATCACCCATGCCGCCTCCTTTCTCCAGCAGACCTTGTCTGAGGCTGTGGAGGCCCACGTCCCTACTGTCGCCATCCACCCCCACCGTCCTACCTTACCCCCACAGGCTGTTCTCCTCCTCCATGAATCCCGTCGTCTCTACCATGCCTTCCTCCGCACGCATGACCCGGACAGACTACGACGCCACCGGCAACTCCAGCGACACATTCGTAATTTGCTCGTGGCTAAGAAACGCCAGGACTGGCGACAGACATGCACCCATTTAAATGCTACCCTACCAATCAACTCGTCCAAGTTCTGGTCGGCCTTCCGTCGCCTTACCGGAACTAAACCCTCCCCCTATTATCCTCTTCTCCATGATGATCACCCTTTCCCTGACACCCTTAGTAAGGACAATCACTTTGCCTCCTACCTCTCCGATGTCTTTTCCATCCCCGATGATCCCCAGTTCGATTACTGCCTCTTCCCGGATGTCTGCGATCGAACTGACACCTCCGTCCCTCCCCTCGCCCCGGGTTTCCAGTACTTGGACAACATTGCACACACAGAACTCTCATTGCTACACTCCGCACAAAACGCAACACCGCTCCTGGTCACGATCGTGTCACCTACCGTCACCTTCGTGAAGCTCCTGTCTCTTTCCTCTCCACCCTGGCCAGGCTCTACAATGTAGTCCTGTCCACCGGTTACTATCCCGACCTGTGGAAAACCTCCCATATCCTCATGTTCCTTAAACCTGGCAAACCGCCGTCCGCCGTCTCCTCCTATCGTCCCATCAGCCTTACCTCGGTCTTCAGCAAGGTCCTGGAATCTATCCTCACCCGATGCATCCACCAGCATCTCCGCCAGCACCGCCTCCTTCCCGTTACCCAGTGTGGCTTTCGGGCGTCCTTCTCTTCTGACGACCTTCTCCTTCACCTCACTCATCTCCTTTCTGAACAGCTTAATTTCCGTCGCTCCGCAATCTTCCTCTCCCTGGACCTCGAACGTGCATATGACCGCGTATGGCATTCCGGTCTCCTCTTCAAGCTCCAAACCTTCGCCCTTCCCATTAACTACGTCCGTCTGATCAGCTCCTTTCCCTCCCGCAGTCCTTTCTATGTCACCATCCATAACACAGATTCCTACACCTTTTTCCCCTCCGCCGGTGTGCCCCAAGGCTCCGTCCTCTCCCCCCTCCTGTATCTTTTGTACACGGCGGACATGCCGCCGCCGTCACCCCCCGTCCACCTTCTCCAGTTTGCCGATGACACTGCCTTCCTGGCCCTTGCCCCCACCCTGCAACGCTCCCAACACCTTCTCCAATCCCATTTTGACCGATTCACCGCTTGGTGTAACCAGTGGTTGCTCAAGGTCAATCCTTCGAAAACCCAGGCGATCATTGTAGGCAAAACCACCCCTTCCTTCCGGCTCCTTGGTTTCTATCTCACCGTCTATGGCCGTCCCATCGCCCTCACTCCCACCATTAAGTACCTTGGCGTCACCCTCGACCGTCGCTTCTCCTGGACTCCCCATCTCCGTACAATCCAAGCCAAGGCACGTTTCCGACTCAGTCTCCTCAAGCTCCTTTCCGGCCGTACGTGGGGTCTGGACCCTTCCACAATCCTCCACACCTATAAATGCCTCATCCGCACTCTCCTTTGTTATCCCCATCCGGCCTGGATCTCCGCCCCCCCTACCTTTTATAAATCCCTCCAGATCCTTGAATGCCATGCTCTCCGCCTTGCCTATCGCATCCGTCTCCCCTCCCCCACGCGGATCCTGTATGATCTCATCCCCTTCCCCCACCTCCTCCTTTTCCTTGAAAGGATACGGATCCTGTACACCTCCCGTAAACTTGATCCTCCTCACCCGCTCGTATCCCCAATCCTCTCCCACCCCCGCCCACTGCCGCGCCTGTATTCCCACATCCCACCCGGTCTCCATCTGTCCACCCTCCTTACTCTCTCCCAAGGTGGCTTCCGCCAGCTCCCCCTCCCTGATGATGTCCTCCTCCCCTCCATCTACCCCTCCTATCAACTTTGACCCTGCCCCCCCCCACTTCCGGTGTCCTTTCCCTTAGGCACCCTCCCTCCCTTCTCTTCCCCTCCCTTCTCTTTCCTTTTCCCCCGTCCCCTCCCTCCACCCCTCTTCCCCCGGGCTGCCCCTCCCCCTTCCTCCCTCCCCCCTATATCCCCTGCCCATGGCATCTCTGCTCTCCCCTCTCGCTCTCCCACTCCCCTTCCTCCTCCTCCACCTCCTCTCTTGGCAGGTCCCCGGACTCGTCCACGCTCAGTGAACATTCGCGCGCCGGAGATCATCGCCATCTGTGTGTCGTGTGTGTGCCTCGATTTGTGTTTAGTGTTCTGTGACCATCACGCATCAACTGTTCACGTGTGCCGTCGCCGTCATCCGTGTTCTGTGCGCCATGTCACCAAGTGTTTCCTGTTTTTTCGAGTCCAGCGTGAACGGCTTCATGTTTATTGTTTTTTAAATCTCCTTTTTTTGCCCGCTGTTTTTACTGTAGTGTCTGTATGACCCATATGTCTTGTTATTGTTCCGCTTAAGGCTGAAGAGCAGCGTACTATGCTGCTGACAGCCCGCCTGTATCAGGTAATGAAAATTACAATAAAGGAAAAAAAAAAGACAGACTGGCAGTGTGTAACTGCAGCTAGGACATGTCCTGCCAATACTTACGCAGGCTCTAACCCAGTAGACACTCGCTGTAGTCTTCTGTGAGAATTTGTATCTTGTTGGGCGTAACGCCACTTTGGAATTGTGTAGTGCCGTATTTTGGTTGTTATTATTTCTTTTCATTGTCATGTGACTTTTATCTATCTTTTGCCACCACAAGAATTATTGTGTTTCTGGTCGTTCTTGATTTTGGAAATTTGTGCACACTAAGAAGGTGTTTTACTTAAGAAATTCTGTTCAAACTTGATCGTTAGTTCTTTCCTGTGGATCGCAGGACACTGCAGACATAACATAGATTCAAGAACCGCTGGAAGTCCCATGGAGAAATATTGAACTATGCTGCCTCTATGGCCGTCCATAATTCCCAAAGTGTTGCCATTGCTGGATTATATGCACAAACTGAACTCTCGATTATTCCCAATAAATGTTCTATGAGAATCACAATGGGCGACCTGGGTCGCCAAATCATTCACCCGAAATGTCCAGAATGTTCCTAAAACCAGTCGCGAGCCGCGCGGAGTGGTCGCGCGGTTAGGTGCGCCATGTCATGGGTTGTGCGGCCCCTCCTGCCAGAGGTTCGAGTTCGATCTCGGGCATGTGTGTGTGTGTGTGTGTGTGTGTGTGTGTGTGTGTGTGTGTGTTTGTGTTGTTCTTAACATAAATTAGTTTAAGTAGTGCGTAAACCTAGGGACCAATGACCTCAGCAGTTTGGTCCCTTAGGAATTCACAGACGCACACCACCCGCGACAACTGTGGTTCGATGACAAGGCGCATTTCATCCACAAAAATTTCGTCCTTGTTTGTGAGTATGGAATCCATGAATGGCTGCAAATGGTCTGGTGGGAGAAGCAAAGATGGCTGTCGCTATACCGGGAGGCAAAAGAAAACTTTCAGAAAGAGCTACAAAAGACTAGGACGAAAAGCTGGGAAACGTTCTTAACGAATCAGCTGGCCCTTGACCCTTGGGAAGTGCCCTATAAATTAGTAAGGGAGAAGATTCGTTCCCCAATGATGTTATCAACGATCAGCACGGGGGCGGGATGACGGAATCCTGGCAGGTAACTGCTGAGGTCCTCCTCTGGCCCCTGCTGCCTGATGACGATAGGAGTGTTGATACTGAAGGACAGCAACAACTACGAACCTTGCCAGATACGAAACTGATGCAGCGGTCCTCCCCTTTTCTGAGGAGGAGGTTGCCGCTCTCATCAAGTCACTAAAGAGAGGGAAAGCCCCTGGGCCAGCCAGACGGTATTGTGGCGGAGGTGGTGCAGTTCTTAGCCCCACAGCTAGTTGCGCCACTTACACACCTTTGCCTCAGGAAGTGCAGATTTCCGAAGATCTGGAAAGTTACTAATGTAGTAATTATTAAGAAAAGCCCTGAGAAAGACCCTGCCGAGGCCAAATCCTACAGACCCATCTGTCTGTGGGATGGCTTTGGCAAACTTCTGGAGAAACTACTAGCTGACAGACTGACCGCTCACCTCATGCTTCATGGGATGAGCAACAGGCAATTCGGTTTCAGGCCTGGGCGATCGGCATCTGATGCAATCGCCTTGGCGACCGAGGTCTGCGGCTCAGCCCCGTGTAAGTATGTTGTTGGCATCATGGTAAACATCAGTGGCGCCTTTGACAACCTATGGTGGCCGTCGATTTTCTCTTGCCTCCGGGAGAAAGAGTGTCCAGGGCTGCTATATGGCTGTCTGAGGAGCTATTGTGAGGATCGGGAGGTATGGCTATCATCCCCTAGCGTGAAAGTCGGAAAGACTATCACCAAGAGATGCCCCCAGGGCTCTGTGTTGGGTCCCCTTTTCTGGGACATCCACATGGAGCCTCTTCTGGACACTTTGCAACAGAGCGAAGAGGTGCTTGAGGTGATAGCCTACGCTGATGACCTCCTCGGGTTAGTCGGCGGCCGAAGTCGCGAGGATATAGAACCTAAGATACAGAGAGCAATGAAGAAATTACAACTGTGCTGACATAATACTAAGATGATCCCAGGGGGAGCCCTGTTAGTCATAAGGGGCTCTGTCCTCTGGATATAAAAATAAGAGAGCAGGCCGCATGGTACTGGGCTAAGAAAGAAAACATTACAAAAGTAGAAGAAGTTATGGGAGCACCTGTTAGGGATAAGGGTGAGATAAGGAGGAGGGGTGAAGATTTATGGAAGGATTTATGGGAGATGGACGAAACTGGCAGAAGGACTTTTCAGTTCCTACCAAATGTAAGGGAAAGCATGGGAATGAAATATTTTGAGCCGACTCGGGGATTGTTCCACTTCCTCACTGGTCATGGCCCCTATCCGACATATCTATGTCGGTTTGGGAAGGGGGCAGGCCCGCGTGTGACTGTGGGGCATCAAAGGGTACTTCTGACCATTTGGTTTATGAGTGCTCCCTTTTCGATGATGTGGCAGCCGCACTACGACAACAGCTGCCGAGTAACAATACTTACGACATACTCAGACAAGAAGAGACCTTTCAAACACTGAACACATTAGCCAACGAGGTATCACAAAAAGTACTAACAATATTCTTGAGAGACCTTCGTGACTAGTTGCTAATGACCAATCGCGTCCGGCACTCCGTTCCCGTACCGCCTGTTCGTGGATAGGTCGACTAAACTGTTGGAATCCGCCACGTGCAGGACTAGGGGGAGTGGGGTGATCTATTTCACGGACTTGAAAAATGCACCGATTATGACGTAGATTAGGTAGTAGTTTTAGTAGAACAGAATAGGACAGTAGATTTGGAACCTGCAGCGACAGTAAACTCCTCGCCTGCCCTGTGCCAGGGGCATGCTCACTGGGTTTAGCTCTATGAGCCATGCACCCAAGTACGTTTATATTAACACTGGCAAACATGTAACGCTGCAGGCAGTTCACACAAATCACCTCTAGTTATTAGAAAGTATGCTAACACTAGAAGTAGTTTGCCCATTAATCCATGTAGTACTGTCTGTAGTATTGCAAATTAAATTTGTAGTAGCTGCAATTATAATAACATTATAGAATATTAAGAACCACTAATCACTAAGGTGGTGGGTTACTCTTGTATAATTATTATGAATGGAAATAAAGAATTTAAAAAAAAATGGTCTGCAAGTAACCGAACATTATCAAACCCAGTAAATTCTATGTAACACCATCGTGGAGACACCAGCAGCTCGCAGAGTGCCTTATGGCAACTGTGGTCCATGGCTTCGTTGGGTCTGCCACACTCGAACCTTACTATTTGCTCTTATCAACTGAAATCCGAACTCATCTGACAAGGCCACGGTTTTCTAGTAGTCTAGGGTTCACCCGATATGGTCACGAGTCCTGGAAAGGCGGCGCAGTCAAGTCATGCTTTTAGCAAAGGCACTCGCTTGTGTCGCCTGCTGCCATATCCCGTTAACGCAGTATTTCGCCACACTGTCCTATTGGATACGATCATCGAACGTCCCACAAAGTTTTCTGTGGTTATTTCACTCAGTGTTGCTTGTCTGTTAGCACTGACAACTGTATGCAAACACCGCTGCTCTCGGTCGTTAAGTGAACGCCATCGGCCACTGCGTTGTCCGTGGTGAGATGTAATGCCTGAAATTTGTTATTCTAGACACATTCTTGACTCCGTGTATCTCGGAAAACTGTATTCCCTATCGATTTCCAAAATGGAGCGTCCTAGGCGTCCAGCTCCAACTTCCATCCCACCTTCAAAATCTGTTAATCCTCGTCATGCGGCCATAATCACGTCGGAACTTTTTTACGTGAATGAACTGAGTACAAATGACAGCTGCCCTTTTATACTTTGTGTACGAAATACTACCGCCATCTGTATATGTGCATATCGCTATACCATGATTTTTGTCACCTTAGTGTATCTCCTGTCTAGTCATGCACGCTTCTAGAACTTTGCATTTTTAACGTTTTGCACTTTCTAGCAGTGCATTTTTTGACGTCTGTAGATTCCTTTGTCCTACTTCATTTGCTGAATTTTTACATTTTCACTTTGCGTCAATTAGATTCAACATACCGAATGTGATACAAGGATATCTACTGGACTTTGGTTTTTTGCCTACTTGTTAATCTGTTGCCTTCAATATTTCATGTCTCAAAGCCACCCATTCGTCATCTATGGTATCCCTTCACATCCTATCTTGTTACTTGGAAAGATCACAGAGATAAAATTTCGATTACTTAGTGTTTACCACCTCCGTTAATTATGCTTTTATTATTTGACTCTCTTTTGTATTTGTAGGTGTCCAACTAGGCCTACAGTCTCAGAATGTGCAAGGAATATTGAAACTGCTACCGAAACAAACGGCCAGGAGAAAAGTGTGATTCAAAAAGAAAGAACGGGTTTCAATTGTTTATTACAAACTGTGAAAGATAGAAAGACGGTACTCACGTCAGTAGTTAGAGGAAGGTTCAGAGTCTTGAAGCAGTGTGCTGGTTGTCTCTTTGTATCAACATGGTAACTAGACCACAAGATTTTGTGTATTGGAATCTGCGCGAAGTCAAGTGCAACGTGCGCTCCACTGTCGATTCAGCAAGAAGCCACCTCTGCACAAGCAGATTTATGACTCGCATCCAAAATTCATGGAAGCTGATTGCACATGCAAAGGGAAGAGCACAGTTCGGCAAGCACGTTCGTTGAAAATTTCGAGCGCATCCGAGAAGTGATCAGATGGAGTCCTTGGAAGTTTACAAGGACAGGACCTTCATCTTCCTCAAACAACAGTGTGGCGTTTTCTAAAACGACGCCTGCATAAGAAGCCTTAGAAGTTGTAATTGCCGCAGTAATTGCGTCCCGGCGACCATAACAGAAGGCACGAATTTTGCATGTATATTTTCATTTTCTCCACGATATGGCGAAGGACACGTCTTTTCACACGAATCGATTATTCATCTATCGGGAAAAGTGAACCGTCATAATGTAAGAAGTTGGGGGCCGCTAAATCCGGGCGTCGACGTCGAATATTTAAGAGACTCACCAAAAATGAATGTGTTTTGTGCTGTTTCTGGTCACAATGTTTCTAGACCTTCCTTTTATGAGGAAGGATCTATGACAGGAATGTCATACCTGGACTTGTTGGTTGTTTCTCTACTTGACGAAGATTCCAGTTATTTCATTTTTATGCACGACGGCGCGACGCCTCAGTTTCACCTTGAACTGCTGCTTTATTTTACCAGCATCTTCCCGCAACGTCGGGTTGCGAGAGGTGGACAACGAGATGTTGTTCATAATTTGTGGCCTCCCAGGTCACCAGATCTTGCAATTTTTTCGTGGAGGTATATAACAGACAAAGTATCTGTCCCACCTACGGCAGTTACTATTCAGGATCTGAGAAATCGAATTGTTGAAGCTGTCGGTTGAATAAACAGCGACTTGTTGATTCGTGTTTGGAATGGAATGGGCAACCGTTTCGACGATTCTCCAGCAACGCATGGGGCTCACTTTGGGTGTATGGCGTAGTGGCTATGCGAACACAAGACTTTTCACCTTCCTACATCCAGTGACATTCGCAATGTGTTTCCGTCTTTCGCAATTTGCAATAAAAAACTGAAATCCGTTATTTCCTTTTTGAATCACTCTGTATATCATCAGGCAACGGCCTTAACGCAGTAGATACACCGATTCCCGTCAGATCACCAAAGTTAAGCGCTGTCGGGCGTGGCCGGCACTTGGATGGGTGACCATCAGGGCTTCCATGCGATGTTGCCATTTTTCGGGGTGCACTCAGCCTCGTTATGCCAATTGAGGAGCTACTCGACCGAATAGTAGCGATTATTCAAAAACAGTTTTAATCGCATCTATTATTATTATACTGCGAACCGGTTTCAACCCGACGTAGGGGTCATCATATGGGCGTTTACACTGTGAAATTATAGATATCCGTCAGAAAGACTCCATTATACAACAGCTAAGATTACGTAAATTTAAAATATGTTACCCATTGGTCGACTGCTGGTGGTGTCACTCCTGTCTACATAACGGCAGGAAACTATGCAAGACTAACCCTTCGTATGGGCTTAAATAGCGTGCTGAGATCACGTAAATAGACGGCAACACCCCTAGCGGCGGTCAACGGCCATTAATACAGTTTATTATATTAGATTAAAAAACAGCCGACCCGTTGCAAAGGATAAAGTAGTCTTTACCTAGGTTTCGATAAGTTTAAACCTATCTTCTTCAGAAGTCGGCAGTATTATATTAACATGGAGTGATACGTCATTGTCATTTTTACAAACATCTCTATAGCTCCATTAGTCAAAATCAAATATAGCCCTAAGAGTAGGGTTTGTCAGATAAATAAAATTAAGTACTTCCATGTACTTGGCAATGACGTATCACTCCATGTTAATATAATACTGCCGACTTCTGAAGAAGATAGGTTTAAACTTATCGAAACCTAGGTAAAGACTATCCTTTGCAACGGGTCGGCTGTTTTTTAATCTAATTACGTGGAACCGTTGCTGTTACGCAGCTATGTTTAAAATAAGTTTATTATATGTAATTACCAGTCACCTTGGTTTAACACAAATTTAGGTGGCAGTAAATAACAGAAAGCGTAACCATTCCATTTAAAAAGACATACAATTATAGTGTTAGTTATAACATAATAACAAATGTTCTGTAATGTTGTCTGGTATTATATCTATTCGTACATTTACGTAGAAAACATTGGGTCAATTTACTAAACGGCTAATATGGAAGGACTACAACGCCCTCTTCTCCTTCTCTGTGGATGAAGAGCCATACCGCTACCACGGCAACGGACGCCGTGGCCAGGGAAAAGATAACACCAAACGAAAACACCAGCTGCTACCACGACGACGGCGTCCTCGCTACACAGGCAAGAGGGCGCCTGATATGCGCTGTATAATCCATGGCAAGGGCGTCCTCACCACAAGGAATAGAGGGCGTTGTAGTCCTTCCATATTATTCGTTTTAGTAAATTGAACCAATGTTTTCTACGTAAATGTACGAATAGATACATTATAATACCAGTTTTTGTGTGTCTCAAATTGTTTTACTTTATATTATGAGACATAATGTAATAGAATTTTACGAATTTTACGAGTAGACTACGGAACATCTGTTATTATTTTATAATTAACAGTATAATTGTAACTTTTTAAAAATGGAATGGTTCCGTTTTCTGTTATTTACTGTCACTTAAATTTATGTTAAACCAAGGTGACTAGTAATTGCATATAGTAAATTGTATTAATTGCTGTTGATCGCCGCTGGGGGTGTTGCCGTCTATTCACGTGATCTCAGCACGCTATTGAAGCCCATACGAAGGGTTAGTCTCGCGTAGTTTCCTGGCGTTATGTAGACTGAAGTGACACCACCAGCAGTCGACCAATGGTGTAAACGCCCAGAAGATGACCCCTACGTCGGGTTGAAACCGGTTGGCGGTATAAAAATAATAAATGCGATTAAGACTGTTTTTGAATTATTGATTAGTCATACTAATCGCTGCTTCATCTCCACAGCCATGTTGCCTAAAAATCGAATAGTAGCGGCTCCGGTCAAAGAAAACCATCATAACGACCGGGAGATCGGTGTGCTGACCACACGCCCCTCCTATCTGCGTCCTTATCTGAGGATGACACGGCGGTCGGATGGTTCCGGTGGACCCCAGGTTCCCTGATGACGGAGTGCTGTATATCATCCGTGAATCTCGCCGTAAAATCAGCAGAATTCTTTCTCAATCAGAGAAGTGAGAGCTCCAATAGACAGTATCTTAACATGCTTTGACACACTTCCCTTTCTGAACTGCTTTCATAGCTGCGTGCGTCACCCTCACAGCTCGACCACCTTGCCGTAGCACACAGGGATTACCCCACAAAGCAACGGAAATAAACACGGGGTCGTCACGTCTGTGCGGCGTCACGCAGAGGGCTTATCTAAGGACGGACGCCTGTCACAGGCGCCAGATAGCGCGACATGCGTTCGACGCCCTGTCGGCGGCGCTATCAGTCCGTCTCTCCACCGTCTGGCTGTCCCCTTGTGTGAGCGACGCGATAAGGCGTCGCCCTGTGTGTGGGACCGGAACCGTGCCGGCTGCTGTGACCACACCGCCACATAATCTCCTTCCCTTCTGACCCCGCCTTGTAACGCCGTCTCGGATAGCGCCAGCCTTGACACTGTTACGAGAACAGTATTTATTACGAGGGGCGTTCAATAAGCAATGCAACATACATTTTTCTCGGCCATTTTCACTGGAAAAAATGCGGAACGTATTGTGGGACATTGTGGAATATTCTCGCTTCGGCCGGCCGGAGTGGCCGAGCGGTTCTAGGCGCTACAGTTCGGAACCGCGAGACAGCTACGGTCGCAGGTTCGAATCCTACCTCGGGCATGGATGTGTGTGATGTCCTTAGGTTAGTTAGGTTTAAGTAGTTCTAAGTTCAAGGGGACTGATGACGTCAGAAGTTAAGTCCCATACTGCTCAGAGCCATTTTTCTCTCGCTTCGGTCACTATAGTTTCAAGTTCCCATAGATGGCAGCAATAAACGTAGCCTTCAGGATGGCATCTCCAACACAGTTGCGTTCCAGGCAGAGAGCTGGCATTGAATTTCTTTTGGAGGCAAAACAGTTCTTCGCAGATATCCATAGACGCTTGCAAAATGTCTACGGAGACCTGCCAGTCAACAAAAGCGCGGTGAGTCGTGGGGCGATGCGTCTGTAATCATCGTAACAACATCGCACAGACCTGTCTGATGTCCTTCGTGCCGGCCGGCCGCACACATCAGCGATCTGCAGTGTTAGAACGTGCGGACACTCTCTACACTAACGAACTTCACTGTTGGTAATGCTGGCACACTCATTCACTAGTTGGCGTACTCAAAGATGTGTGCCCGCTGGATTCCTCGCCGACTAACAGTAAAAGACCAACGATGGACCATCGGTGCGGAATTGCGGAAATTTTGGTCGAACGTCGTCGCAGGAGACAAAGTACTGAGTCATCACTTCGAACCGGAGACAAAACGGCAGTTCATGGAGTGTCGCCATGCCACTTCTCCTCCGAAGACGAAGTTAAAAGCCGACGGTCTTCTTGAACCTTTAAGGGGTTATTCTGTTTGACGTCCTTCCCCATGGTGCAACGATCAACTCTGAAGCATGTTTTGCCGCCCTTCGAAAACTGAAGAACCGACTTGGCTGTGTTCATCGCCACAAAAATGCAAATGCACTGCTCTTTCCCCATGAAAACGCAAGGCCTGACACAAGTTTACTCACCCCGGAGGAGTTCACAGAACTTCACTGGACTGTCTTCCTCATCCACCATGCATGCTAGATCACGCACCTTTCGACTTCCGACTGTTGGGCCCAATGACGAATGCACTCTCCAGGAATCAGTATGCAGATGATGGTAGCGAGGACGTTGGCTCCTACTTAGATCAGTAGAAGTCCTCCCAGTAAGCTGGC
This sequence comes from Schistocerca piceifrons, assembly GCF_021461385.2. Taxonomy (NCBI): domain Eukaryota; kingdom Metazoa; phylum Arthropoda; class Insecta; order Orthoptera; family Acrididae; genus Schistocerca; species Schistocerca piceifrons. The sequence continues at coordinate 598,322,872 of NC_060141.1, read as the reverse complement.
GCTAGGCCGTCACGTTTAACGGACATCATGTTGAAAAAAAGAGTTTTGCAGCCAAAAGAGTGGGAAATGCTATGGTGTATTGCAATCCTGAATAAAATAAACGTGCGTTCGGAAAAATAGTATGTTTTATTACTTACTGAACGCCCTTCGTAATATTTAGGGTAAATTAGGTACATTTACATCTATAGACACATACACCCACGCACACACACACACACACACACACACACGAGTTAAACAACTGCACAGTGGATGGCAGAGGACCCTTAACATTGTGTCACTTGTTACGCTTTCTTTCTGTTGCAATCTCGTATGGAGCCCGGGAACAATGATTCCTCAAGACCTCTTTGCGTGTTATAAGTAGTGTTACTTTTCTTGGTTGTCCCTAAGGGGTCTCTATATCGCTAAATAGTGGTTCTACAAACTTTGTAAGTAGGCTTTTAACAGGACGATGAACGTCTACCTTCGAGAGTCCTCCAATTCAGGTTTTTCAACATTTCCGTGACAGTCTTTCGCGAGTTAAACAAATATGAGACCATGCACACCACCAGAAATCATGTATGTTTATTATCCCCTACAAATATTATTTGGTATGATTTGCAAGCAGTCTCCTTAGTAGACTAACTGTGTTTCTCCAATTTCCTATCAATGAACCGGAATGTGGCTCCCACTTTCCCAACAGGTGAGCCTGTGTCATAATTTCAGTTCATACCTCTACAAACTGTTACACCTAGATACTTGCATGAATTGACTGCTTATCATTGTGTCTCATTGATACTGTAGCCTGAAGAAACTACTTTTCTGTTTTTCGTGAAGCATATAATTCTACATATCTGAAAATGAAAAACCAGTTTTAAATCTTTGCACCATTTTGACACATTATCAAGAACTCTCGGGTATGTGTACAGATATTTCAGAAGCATAAATACTTTATTTGCAAAGAATCTGAGATTACTAGTATGGTTCCCGTCATATCACTAATACCCAAAATGAAGTATGACGGTCGCAGCACTCTTATATGAGGCGTGTCTGAAGTTAATCTTACTCCTGCCGATAACTCTCCGTCTAGGAGAATATATTATCTGACTAAAACTATCCGATCACACAGTAGTGGTTTGTCGACCCCTTGGTCTTTATGGCTGCTTAAAGTCTGCTGGGAACATTTTTAATTTGATGTCTGAGTGTCTGTGGAGGAATAATAGCCCATTCTTTCTCAAGAGCCCAAACCAGAGCAAGCGGCGATGATGGACGTGGCATTTGGAGCAATGTCGACGTTGCGGCTCACCCCAGAAATGTTCCATTGGGTTCAGGGTATACTAAATACACACATCAAAAAAAGTTTTGCATCACCTCGGTTCCGAGAGTTTCTGAACCTGTACAAAAAACAGTAATAGAGATTGACATAAACATCGGTTCCAAACTTTGTATTGCTCATGAAAACCAGACATTGCATGTTGTACCACCATACAGCAAGACCTTCAGAGGTGGTGGACCAGATTTCTGTACACATCGGTACCTCTAATACCCAGCAGCATGTCCTCTTGCATTGATGCATGCCTGTATTCCTCGTGTCATACTATCCACAAGTTCATCAAGGCACTGTTGGTCCAGGTTGTCCCACTCCTCAACGGTGATTCGGCGTAGATCCATCACAGAGGTTGGTGGGTCATGTCATCCATAAATAGCCCTTTTCAATCTATCCCAGGCATGTTCCATAGGTTCATGTCTGGAGAACATGCTGGTCACTCTAGTCGAGCGATGTCATTATCCTGAAGGATGTCATTCACAAGATGTGCACTATGGGGGCACGAATTGTAGTCCATAAAGACGAATGCCTCACCAATATGCTGCCGATATGGTTGCACTATCGGTCGGGGGATGGTGTACACGTATCGTACAGTCGTTACGGTGCCTTCCATGAGCACCAGCGGCGTACGTTGGCCCCACATAATGCCACTCCAAAACAACAGGGAACCTCCACCGTGCTGCACTGGCTGAATAATGTGTCTAAGGCGTTCAGCCTGAGCGAATTGCCTCCAAACACGTCTCCGACGATTGTCTGCTTGAAGGCATATGCGACACTCATCGGTGAAGAGAACGTGATGTCAATCCTGAACGGTCCATTCGGCATGTTGTTGGGCCCATCTTTACCGCGTTTCATGGTGTCGTGGTTGCAAAGATGGACCTCGCCATGGGCGTCGGGAGGGAAGTTCGCATCATGACACCTATTGCGCACAGTCTGAATCGTAAGACGACTTCCTGTGGGTGCACGAAAAGCATTATGCAACATGGTGGCGTTGCTGTCAGGGTTCCACCGAGCCATAATCCGTAGGTAGCTGTCGTCCACTGCATTAGTAGCCTTTGGGTGGGCTGAACGAGGCATGACATCGATAGTTTCTGTCTCTCTGTATTTCCTCAATGTCCGAACACCATCGCTTTCGTTCACTCCGTGACGCCTGGACACTTTTCTTTTTGAGAGCCCTGTCTGGCACAAAGTAACAATGCGGACGCGATTGAACCGCGGTGTTGACATTCTAGACATGGTTGAACTATAGACAACACGTGCCGTGTACCTCATTTCTAGTGGAATGACTGGAACACATCGGCTGTCGGACGCCCTCCCTGTAATGGGCGCTGTTTATGCATGGTTGTTTACATCTTTGTGCGGGTTTAATGCCTTCTCTGAACAGTCACAGGGACTGTGTATGTGACACAATATCCACAGTCAACGTCTATCTTCAGCAGTTCTGGGAACCAGGGTGATGCAAAACCTTTTTTGGATGTCTATAATTTCAGGAATGTTATTTCCGGAAACAGTGCCTCACAGATGCCGTACTTTATAACAGGCTATATTTTCATGCTGATAGTAATCGTCTCAGAACTCTGCTGTACACAGTATATTATGCTTTAAAATGTGTTCAAATCCTTCAGAAATTGGCGTTTTTTTTGCCGGCCGAAGTAGCCGTGCGGTTAAAGGCGCTGCAGTCTGGAATCGCAAGACCGCTACGGTCGCAGGTTCGAATCCTGCCTCGGGCATGGATGTTTGTGATGTCCTTAGGTTAGTTAGGTTTAACTAGTTCTAAGTTCTAGGGGACTAATGACCTCAGCAGTTGAGTTCCATAGTGCTCAGAGCCATTTGAACCAATTGGCGTTTTTGTAGGAGTAGTCTGTAATAAGACCGTACCCTAAACACGAAAAACTCTTCCAGACCGTAACACCAACTCCTTCTTACCTCACCGTTGGCAGTACAGGTGACTGCAGGTAGCTTTCTCCAAGAATTCGCCATACCCAAACCCTTGGATAGGGCAGCCACAGGATATAAAGCGGTTTATCACTCCGAAGCACTCGTTTCCAGTCATCCGCTGTCCAGTGGCTTCACTCTTCACACAGCTTAGTATTGACTACTGAAACGTGTGACTTGTGAGGAATCGCTCTACCATTGTTCCCTATCCTTTTCAACTCCCTACACGCAGCCATTGTGTTGGCGAGGCTGCTGGTAGCATTTTTAACCTCACGAGTGATTTCTTCTGTTGACTTATTGCGACTTTTTTACAGCTAGCGTCTGTAATTCTCGACGGTTCTTGTCCGTCAGTGTATGAGCTCTGTCTGTTCTTGGTTTTGCGGTGGTCGTTGCTTCGTGGTTTCCACTTCACTATGACGTTACCAACAATCTCAATTTTGTAGCTTTAGAAGAGTTAAAAAGAGGGCAGAAAACACTAGGCATCATTTCTCGACTGGAGAAGATTTCTTGATTTTTTTCTGTTTTTCAAAGTCGAATTACGGAATTGCGTTGTCTATTGTTTTAATTCTACTCTGGTGTGGGATTACCATGTCTCATTTCCTGAAGTGATATGGGTCGCTAAATCGTTTGATTTTCACAAAATCGGCCCAAAATGGCTCTCTAGCTTGCCATTTATGTTGGTCACTTCACACAAAAGTTGTGATAGCCCTATTTTTCTGTGGCTATCGCATAAAAGTGGTGCGTCCAGTACGAGGGAATTCGTCACCCAGAACACCAATCGTCAATCGTTATCAGATCACAAATTCCCGTCAGCTTGTGGCACCATTTCATGGGTCTTGATGCTGAAATACGACTCCGCTCTGCCGTGGATACTTTTAAATTCTTGACCGCTTTGTCTAGGCCTTTCCTCACTCATGTATGGTCCATAAACTATACACGGTTCCTGAAGATCAGCTGTAGATGCTGTTGCATACCAAAATCAAATCGCAGCACGCTCTTCGCAACTGTTGAGAGCAACAATTTATGAAGTCACGGTTGTTATCTTTCACCCACAGTCAAATTGCAATTGAAAGAAAACAATGTCTTACGTGAAGATGAGTTTGTACAATACCGTCCCTCTGCCATCATTAGCATATAAGAAAAAAGCTCACTTAATAAAATTTCGCACACCAGATCTATTCATCGTGTATCTTCTCAAAATTATGTTTGTTTTAAGAGTGGAAAAATATTAGTAACAGTTACAGGATCTTTATGTAAGGACCTGTGTAACGATAGGTAACTACAGTAGAATACCGAACATCCGACTACCGCTCGAAAATTCCCATTTGCTAGAGGCCCAAGCATAAGTTCCGCTGGCCAGTTAGGCGGTCTCCCTCTTTCCACCCCCTGCCAACCACAGTTATTGCTTAGTAATAAAGAAAATATATACCCTGTGTGATTTGGACGTCATTTTGAATGTGTTGCGAATAAAGACGTCTATATCGATTAATAAATGTATTTATTTATTATGCATTTTCGGCTGCTGCCATCATCAGATATGAAAAAACTTAGAACTTGAAAAATACTGGTCAGATCAGTATTAAAAACCTGTGCCTAATTGGAGCCTCGCGGTTAGGTATAGTTTCTAATGCTGACACTGATTCATAATTTGCTATTTCAGTGTATTTACATGATTTTCTGTTCATTGTTGATGCCTGAACATTTTCTTACGACAGACAATGCTGTTGTTGTGTCAACTGCAATGCCTTCCAAACTTAAACACAATCTTCCTATTTCTTCCCACGTGAAGACGATGAAAAAAAAGAAAGAAAAAAAAAAACAGCCAACCAGTTCCAAACCAAAGGTTTAATAGCACTTGGTCTAGGTTTCGATATTTACAAAAATATGAGCCTTGTTATATCATGTGGTGCTAAATTACATTAGCTGAAGCCGAGCAGCTAATGTAATTTACAACCATACGCTATAACAAGGCCCACTCCTTCTGAAAAAAATAATTTTAGAAGTATCTAAACCTAGGTCAAAGGCTAAATAAAACTTTGGTTTGCTACTGGTTGCCTGATTTTTTCCACCTCTTCAAATTTATTCAGATGTCGAATCGCAGCCATGTTTAACATTTCGCTTCCCATATGCCTAAAATAATAGAACAGCTCAAGAAAGGTGCTATTGCATCTAACTTCCTTCGAAAATATGGAGATGAAAAACGAGAACAGCTATGGCATTACTAAAGTTGCGAAAGTGCTTGTCACTGAAGGCAAAAAATAACGTAAATATCAGAAAATTAGAATTATGGGAGAGTTTCCTTTCTTTAGATGGTTCCATCACTGCATCTGAAGAGTCGCCAACCAACCGATTTGTATCCCAAATCACTTGGCCAATTAAGGACTCTTCAAAATTCGACAAACAATCGCTAAAATAGTCAAGACTGGCTCGACTGTGACCGTGACACTGGCTATCAAACTTCATTGTATCAACGACCAAGAACCTTGTCAAGATGTTGAGGAGCCTAGCGACAAGATCGCGCTGAAAGTTGACTATCCAATGTGGACGCTTTTCACTGCTTTGAGATCAATTTAAAGTGGTTAGAATGGCGATAAGAATGTGATGCCGTCCACCTTCATTTCCACTTTCAGTCTCTGAAGACCACGTGACGTCGACTGGCCGCCGTCATGGGGATGAAGTATGGAGGGGCATGGAGTAACCATACGACTCTCCCGGTCGTTGACTTTCCAGAGCTTGCAGGCAACACTTCTAATTCAAGGAACTCCTCAGTTGGCATAACGAGGCTAAATGCACCTCGTTCCAGCCCTGGCAGTATCGGGAATTGGACACGGGTCGTCCGTATGAGAGGCAGAGACGCTGACCACAAGGCGACAGCTGCAGTATGCTGTCCCATTGCGATAATAAAAATTTTTGCGAGTCTCATTTCTGAAACCGAAACAAAAGTATGGTTCCTCTGCCTAAACTGCAGGCCTAGTTTACTCGTTAATTTTAACTTCTCTAACTAGGCTATCAAGTCAGTTCACTGTTTACACTTGAGACATGAGATACATAATAGTTGTGCTCACTTTTGTATTTAATACAGGGCTTCCTTGTTTTTCGTTCATAAGAAAAGTGGTACAATACGTTTTCCTGCATTGTCGCGTATCCGAAAAATTAGTTACACTGCTTTACAATGAAATTTTTTTCTTACATATAAAAGATTTTTCTGGTGTATTTCTGGGTGTTGAATTTAGGCAAAATATTTAGGACGTTCGGTCACATACAGCTTTGACACAAATTTAGAAGTTCCTCGCGGTATGAAAAATGAAGATGCTTAATAATTATAACAACGCCGGTATTGTTTTGCCAAAGTTTGCAATGTAACCTGGTACAAAAAGATGTTTTATTTTACAGCCTATAATACAGATATCTATTTATTTTGGTCATTAATGTTGAGGTCTATACGGTATATTTGTTTTACGTATCGTTTTCCACGCGAATTTCAGCAACGATTGATAAATCGACTGTTACTTGCTTTAATGAATTTCATTGTCTCAAGAGGTTACTTTAATTCCCTGGTACATCTGTCATAATCTTGTAGTGAAAAGGCAGCAATGGACAATCTCTGCCTTTTTCAGTGCAGTGTATTTTGCGTAAGATTACGGATCAGGATTAGTCATGGGCCCCACAACGGGTGCGCTCAAACTGCGAGGAAGGAGCCCTGCTTCGTGTGAAAATAGGGAAGCTGGACAAAAGAGAAGCACTGGTCTCAAAATATCTACCCAATCAGAGAGCCAACAGTTGGACAAAAACGTACTATTCGACTCAGAGATGGGCCCAGAAACTTTTCACGAAAGAAGATAGTAGCTTAGGTCACACGATTTACTCCAAACCCACGAACACAGACATTTACCTATATCGGGATTCGAACCAGCACCCACAACAAAAGCTAGGTATCACGAAAATTTTGGTGTACAGAGCAACGAACATTTGAGAACCAGAATTTCTTGAAGCAGAATTAAAACATCTTACAAATGCATTGCTCAAGAATGGTTATTCGCCCGATGTAAAAAGGGCGTTAAGACGACCACGCAGAAATCATGACGATCCACGAGCGCCTGTGAAATAGAAAGTTTTGCAGCCTTTCATTAAGAACGTTACTGACCGCAAGGGGAAAATTTTGAAAAAACGAAACCTTTCGGTAATCTACGAGGATTGCCCAGAAAGTAAAGCACCGCAAGTTTTTTCTTCAACAACTCTTCATTGAACATAATGAGAATTACACACATGAAAGAATGGAGTTTCATCTACACACCCTATTTTTCCACTTAATCTCCATCCCGTTCTGTGGCTTCCCTCCAGCGCGAAACAAGGGCGTGTATTCCCTGTCGGTACCAATTCTTGTCCTGGTGGCGGAGCCAGTGCTTCACTGTGTGAATTACCTACTCTTCGTCCTCAAAACGTCTTCCATGAATGGCATCCTTCAATGGCCCAAACAAGTGGAAGTCCGAGGGTGCTGTAGGATGGACGGGGTAACGCTGTCAAACGCCGGGTTGCTATGTGTTCAGCAGTCTCCATACTCTATGGGCCTGAGCGTTATCGTGTTGCAGGAAAACATCTCCTGGGTTGCTGTGGAGCTGGAGTCACCTGAAGCCCGTCTTGAGTTTGGTTAATGCATTGACATATGTTGCTGAATTAATCGTTCCGCCTCATGGCATATGATCAATTAGAATCACACCTTCACCGTCCCGGAACACGGTGATCATGACTCTGCCGGCGGAAGCAGTTGCTCTGAATATTTTCTTCTTTGGGAAGTGGGAATGACGCCATTCCATCTACAGTCGTTTTGTTTCGCGCTCTTAAATGGTGAGCCCAAGTTTCATCATCTGTCATAATGTGGGACAAGAAGAATTCACCTCAACTTCAAGACTATGCAACAAAAAAAGGAAAATGTTATTTCTGTGCGATTTGTGATCCACCGTTAGACACCGCGGGACCCATCTTGCGTACACTTTCGAAAATCCAAGATTGAAGATAATTCCATCCACACTACCTTTGTTGATTGAAAGATTCAGCTCCAACTGCCGAATCCTAATGCGTCTGTCCTCACGAATGACAAAATTAGCTCCCTGCAACATGTCAGGTGTGACAGCCGTGGATGGTCTCCACGACCGCTGCAAATCGTGGATCTCCGCCAAACCGCCTTCTCATGACGTCACCCGTGCCCCGCGACTAACTGTACAGGGTGATTCAAAAAGAATACCACAACTTTAAAAATGTGTATTTAAAGAAAGAATCATAATATAACCTTCTGTTATACATCATTACAAAGAGTATTTAAAAAGGTTTTTTTTCACTCAAAAACAAGTCCAGAGATGTTCAATATGGCCCCCTCCAGACACACGAGCAATATCAACCCGATACTCCAACTCGTTCCACACTCTCTGTAGCATATCAGGCGTAACAGTTTGGATAGCTGCTGTTATTTCTCGTTTCAAATCATCAATGGTGGCTGGGAGAGGTGGCCGAAACACCATATCCTTAACATACCCCCATAAGAAAAAATCGCAGGGGCTAAGATCAGGGCTTCTTGGAGGCTAGTGATGACGTGCTCTGTCACGGGCTGCCTGGCGGCCGATCCATCGCCTCGGGTAGTTGACGTTCAGGTAGTTACGGACAGATAAGTGCCAATGTGATGGCGCTCCATCCTGCTGAAATATGAATTGTTGTGCTTCTTGTTCGAGCTGAGGGAACAGCCAATTCTCTAACATCTCCAGATACTGTAGTCCAGTTACAGTAGCACCTTCGAAGAAAAAGGGACCAAAATCTTTATTGGCTGAAATGCCGAACAAATGTACAACTAAATGAAACTTTATAGCTCCCTTAATTCGCCGACAGATAGTGCTTAGCTCTGCCTTTTGTCGTTGCAGAGTTTTAAATTCCTAAAGTTGTGGTATTCTTTTTGAATCATCCTGTACTTCTGTCGACAGCAGATGCTCCATCGACTTTGCACAAGAGTTTGTTAATATTCCCCACAGTTTCTTTCTCTGCAGAGAGAAATTCAATGACGGCACGTTGGTTGTAAGATACATCACCTACAGACGCCATTCTGAAACTGTCCTGCAGTTATTTTATCTGTCGGAAGTGGCGGGAACTTGACGTGCTGACTCGGGACACTTCATATAACACATATGTGACGTTTCACATTCGTGTATTATTTTCGACTGAAAGAAAAAATTACGTGCATTGCTTTCTGGATAGCCCTCCTAGAAACCCTTCCGGAAGATACAAGATCATCTAAAGTTGGCTAAGAATCTTCGCCCACCGCTGGAAAAAGCAGGAATTTGTAGGATTCCACGTAGTTGTTGGGAGGTGTACGTGCGTACTACAAAAAAAAAAAAAAAGAAAAATCGACTATAAGAGCACAAAGGCAATTGCAGAAGAGGGGAGATAGACAGATCAGCCGTTGCGGAACTTCCCTTAAAACCAGGAGACCACCACATGCAGATTGATAGGACTCAAGTGCTGCCAGTCGCAAGCGGGTACCACGACATTAACTTTCATAGTACTCAAATGTTGGCAGCGACAAGCCGATACCAAGAAAGGCTATACAGAGAGACCATGTTGATTATGAAACACCCTATGAATTTCAGTAGGGATGGGGTGGGTGTGAAATTTAAAATCGGTAGTCCGGTGCTGAAGAAGACGTGTAACATCTTCCACCAGTGTTAGCAGCAGTGGATTATGGCAGTCGATAACGGCCAACTACATTCGGGTATTCAAAACATGTGACACCTGACCACTTGGCGGAAGCACAGATCATCATCATTTGCTTTGGGCCTTTGTCCCACTTCAACGTGGGGTCGACCTTGTTACTATAGATTTGGCGATTTTAGTGTCAGAGGGTGGCCAGATGCCCTTTCTGTCACCACCCTGCACCACCCAGGGTGGGATTAGTGTACTCCAGCTGTCTGTGTCTAGTGTACGAGTAAACCATGATACAGTGCGAACGTTTACTAATGTTTGTGAGTCGTGTAACTGAGACGTGACGTGGGGACCAGGCGAGTATTCACCTAGGGGGATGTGGAAAACCGCCTAAAAACCACATCTAGGCTGGCCGGCACACTGGCCCTCGTCGTTAATCTGCCGGGCGGATTCGATACGGGGCCGGCGCGCCTACCCGAGTCCAGGAAGCATTAGCGCTCTCGGCTAACTTGGCAGGTATTGCACGCAACCACACGTAAATGCAATTCTGCAGCATTTATTACCGTGACAGAGTGTGAATCGGATACTCAAGCTACAATCCCATTTGAAAACGTCCTCCACAGTTGGGACGAAACGTTGGTCTTAAATGTTAAATATATTCGACAACAGGATTATGGCTCGAAACATTTTCAACTGTGACATTTCCGGCAGTGAAATCTTACATTTTACAGTTTGTAGACTTGTTATATCGAGGAATAACACCTCTCTAATTGTAACGGGAAATTGATCCTCTACTGTATATGTTAAGTTTAAGCTGAGAAATTTTGTTCAAAATGGGTCTGAGCCCTATGGGACTTAAAATCTGAGGTCATCAGTCACCTAGAACTTAGAACTACTTAAACCTAACTAACCTAAGGACATCACACACACCCATGCCGTGGCAGGATTAGAACCTGCGACCGTAGCCGTCGCGCGGTTGCAGACTGTAGCGCCTAGAACCGCTCGGCTACCCCGGCCGGCGAGACATTTTGTTGTTACACGTGGCTTTCATTAGGTTCCTAACTGCACAGTTTACAAAAATAAAGAATAACTTGAACAAATCATGTACAAATTTTGTCTCTATAACCATCTCACAATGTTTAAACTCTCTGGTAGGTCACAGCGGAGTCCTAAGTTGCCATATATTCGCTTGTTATCGCTGACATAGTTCTCTGCAAGTTGGAGAGCGTAAAGCCACGGCGGAACGTGACGACGTTCAATGCGGAACGCGCAGGAGCCACCATAGCTTGTACTAAGCCGTCCGGAACTGCGGCGCTCCGGCGAGGCACGGGGTGGAACTGGGCTACAAGAGCCAGTGCCACAGCGACTGCTAACGCCGGGCGTCGAGGGCGCGACCATTTGCATGCGGCGGCAGTTTGTCGCAACTATCTCCCCGCTGCTGAGGCGTTCTACACAGTGGAGAGCTCTGAATTTGCGACCCCGCCCGTTTTCAGCGGGAAAATTTGCATTTCTGTAGCGATTACATGTCGACCTGGTTTGCATGTGTGAGGTAAGCACTTAAGCACAGTCTTGTTGCTTTACGCCCGTCGGAGGCGTGTAAGTTGGTACGCACTTGTGCTGAGCTGCTAAAGCGAACTTGCTTACAGGAAAAGCTTTGAGTAATGCTCATGCAGTGGTACATCTGCTGATCTACTGGTGGTAGCCATCAGAATTACAGTAATCTTTTAGAATGAACGTAGCTCGCTCTTTTCAGTCACGACGTCAAAAGAAAGATAATAATCAAGGTTGATGATCTCTTTCTTGAGTTGCAGAAACCGTTCGATACAGTTATTCACCGCCATTTAGCAAAGTAAATACATTCATGCAGATAGAAGAAGGTCGCGAGAAACGAAATTGTACGCAGAGAGATCGAATCAGTACGAAAAAGACGTCTGCGCAGATGGGGCTACCCTCTAGACAACCTGTTTGAGTGATTCAGTTCCGGTTGAGGCGCAGGAACAGCTTCTGCATGTCTTAAGGGGGGTATACTTGGATACACTTGCTGCCAATGGTGGCATCCTAGTGGAATTGTGATTGAGGAAGTCGACTACGCAATGTGCGAACCCTATATTGAGTGTAGCCGCTTCTAAACAGCTTCCTGTACTGAAGTCTTTGGTGCTATGTTAATAGTTGTTTGTTATTTATCACATGTGATGCCTGAGACAGTGCTTGCTGAGAGGCAAAGCAAGCATAATTAGTACACATTGTACACTTGATTAAATCCGATGTAATTAAATTTTCCTTGAGACATTTGTGCCCAATCTATCATAAAGATAGAAGCTGAAGAAATGAAATAACATTTATGCCACTGCCGGGTTTTGAACCTGGGTCTCCTTGCTTACTAGGTAGATCTATAGATCACGTGTGCCTGAGTTACAGCCAGGATTTTCCCATTACGTCCAACTTCCAATACTAGGGAGCTTCGGCAGTAGTGATGATCTGAGGAGGGGAAAATAAGACGTGAACTGTGTGATGGAGGGCTAGTAGAGTAGTCTGTTCAAGTGTGTTAGCTACACTGCTGTGGTGCTGTAATGGGTAGCATACCTGCCTATCTTGGCTTTCCTTACCCCACAGACACCTGCGCAGATCACTTTCTTGACGCTTTTATTCTCAGATGTGATCACTCCCGCGCAACAAAAACCAGCGCGGTGAATGGGGTACTCTGTCATACGGTCCGCTACCTTTTTGGCCCCGACGAGAAATCAGAACTCGATTACTGGGCGTACCTTAACGATCGACACTGCACTTGCACTTGTTCACAACCACACAGACATGCAGTTCTTTTCCAGTGTTCTATGGAGGGCGTTTCATGGCCCGTCTTCCAGCTGGAACGTCCAAGCCATGAGATGCTGATGCTTGTTTTTCCGACATGATGTTCTGAACGCACTACAAATGGAATCTCTATTAAAATTTAAAGAAGACACGTTTGGATGTTCCGCCAATCGGAAGGCGCTAGCGACTCCTGGAATTATGGTACATAGAATAATTAAATAGAAAATAAAAATAAAATATAAATAAATTAATAAATAAAATAAAAATATACATACAAAAGAGCAAAAACAAAAAAACACCACAAAATGAAATAAAGTAAACTAAAAAAACAAAAGCCCGTGCACAACTACTTCCATTTCATCGCTACTCTTTATGTCCTCCCCCCTACTCCCCCCCCCCCCCCAATTTCTTCCTTTCCTAAATCCTTGTAATAACAGGTTAGTTGTTTTGGGATAGGCGTAGTTAGGCGCCAATGCCTGTAGAGGTGCGTTTTCTTTCTTTTTGTTAGTTCGTAAGTGGCTGTGGCTAGCAGATTGTCTTTTGTAGTTTTCCTTTCATACGCAGGGGCGGAAAAACAAAAAAAGTAAGTAAGGAGACTCGGGTTCAAGTCCTCGCTGTGTCACAAATTTTAACTCCTTTCCTCAGCTGCTATCGTTATTGTGATTAAATTTACTAAGCAGATGTTAATTATATATCACTGTGACCGTAGATCAGTTGGTTTCTTCACTGACTTTAAGGATTTATTGTATTACTAATATTATGTGTTAACAATAGTTTGTGTCTGCTTTTGCATGAAAGAACTGATACATAAGTTACTGTAAGAGATGTTATTCAAACATAAGCGTGGGTAGTTTGTTATTTTGTGTGTAGTTGACGCGTTACTTGTCGGTTAATAGTGGATGGAAGTGTAGTTAGAGGTGGTCTTTACTAATCCCACGTAAGGTTAAATATTATTTGGCATCGTAGGTTTTACAGCTGCTGTTTCCGATTATAGCTGAGTGCCAGACATCGTCAATTGTTGGCTGTTGCCAAGTTATCTTCATAGTGCGAGATTTGTTTAGAATTCGAATTTATTTTTGTTGTTATAAGGATAATTCATCTACATCTACATCTACATGATTACTCCGCAATTCACATTTAAGTGCTTGGCAGAGGGTTCATCGAACCACAATCACACCATTTCTCTACCATTCCACTCCCGAACAGCGCGCGGCAAAAACGAACACCTAAACCTTTCTGTTCGAGCTCTGATTTCTCTTATTATAGTTTGATGATCATTCCTATCTATGTAGGTTGGGCTCAACAAAATATTTTCGCATTCGGAAGAGAAAATTGGTGACTGAAATTTCGTAAATAGATCTCGCCGCGACGAAAAACGTCTTTGCTTTAATGACTTCCATCCCAACTCGCGTATCATATCTGCCACACTCTCTCCCCTATTACGTGATAATACAAAACGAGCTGCCCTTTTTTGCACCCTTTCGATGTCCTCCGTCAATCCCATCTGGTAAGGATCCCACACCGCGCAGCAATATTCTAACAGATGACGAACGAGTGTAGTGTAAGCTGTCTCATTAGTGGACTTGTTGCGTCTTCTAAGTGTCCTGCCAATGAAACGCAACCTTTGGCTCGCCTTCCCCACAATATTATCTATGTGGTCTTTCCAACTAAAGTTGTTCGTAATTTTAACACCCAGGTACTTAGTTGAATTGACAGCCTTGAGAATTGTACTATTTATCGAGTAATCGAATTCCAAGGGATTTCTTTTGGAACTCATGTGGATCACCTCACACTTTTCGTTATTTTGCGTCAACTGCCACCTGCCACACCATACAGCAATCTTTTCTAAAACACTTTGCAACTGATACTGGTCTTCGGATGACCTTACTAGACGGTAAATTACAGCATCATCTACGAACAACGTAAGAGAACTGCTCAGATTGTCATCCAGGTCATTTATATTGATCAGGAACAGTAGAGGTCCCAGGATGCTTCCCTGGGGAACACCTGATATCACTTCAGTTTTACTCGATGATTTTCCGTGTATTACTACGAACTGCGACCTTCCTGACAGGAAATCACGAATCCAGTAGCACAACTGAGACGATACCCCATAGGCCCGCAGCTTGATTAGAAGTCGCGTGTGAGGAACGGTGTCAAAAGCTTTCCGGAAATCTAGAAATACGGAATCAACTTGAGATCCCCTGTCGATAGCGGCCATTACTTCGTGCGAATAAAGAGCTAGCTGCGTTGGACAAGAACGATGTTTTCTGAAACCATGCTGATTACGTATTAATAGATCGTTCCCTTCGAGGTGATTCATAATGCTTGAATACAGTATATGCTTCAAAACCCTACTGCAAACCGACGTCAATTATATAGGTCTGTATTTCGATGGATTACTCCTACTACCCTTCTTAAACACTGGTGCGACCTGCGCAATTTTCCAATCTGTAGGTAAAAATCTGTCGGTGAGAGAGCGGTTGTATATGATTGCTAAGTAGGGAGCTAACGTATCAGCGTAATCTGAAAGGAACCTAATCGGTATACAATCTGGACCTGAAGGCTTGCACATATCAAGCGATTTGAGTTGCTTCGCAACCCCTAAGACATCTACTACTAAGAAACTCATGCTAGCAGCTGTTCGTGTTTCAAATTCTGGAGTCTTCCCTGGTGAAGGAATTTCGGAAAACTGCGTTCAATAACTCCGCTTTAGCGGCACAGTCGTCGGTAACAGTACCATCGGAACTGCGTAGCGAAGGTATTGACTACGTCTTGCAGCTTGTGTACTTTACGTACTCTAACATTCTGCGTGGTTTCTGTTGTTCTATGCCGTGTCTCCATACCACTTTCGCGCAACGACGCTCTGAGCGTGTTTTTTAGGGAATTGACTAGTTTGAACCTGGGACCTGTTGGTAAGGAGACGCGAGACCACACATGACGTGTAGAGTTCAGAGGACTTCAGTGAGACTAGCGATGATATAACCAAATACTTAGTGATTTCAGCGTCAGCTCCACTGTACTCCCTGTAAAAGAATCTTAATACTAACTAAATTTAGTGGAAGGGGATCAAGGATTTACTATTTTTAGTTAGCTGGTAAAATAACGTCGGAAATGCAGTTAAGTTTACCATTGGAAATTTTATTCTACTCACAAAACATTGTTTATAAATTGCACTATTGATAAAAGGTAATGTTTTAATACAGGATGATAAAAACCAACTACGTTCAACAAAAATGTGAACGAATATTCCCTGAACGGGTTTCCAAGTTCTACAATGGATCGAAGGATGACCTATGCCATATCACATCTATAATCTAGGTTTAAATTAAGTTTCACAAAAGAGAAAACTATCAAAATGGTCTACAGTGACCCTCAATTATCTTAAATTACTAATATAACTTGTCGTAAATTACAGTGGCTGATGTGGCTTCTCAATAATTATATAACAGAAAAATCATCGCGTTTCCGATTTTAACTTACGTAGCAAATGTGAATACCATGTGCTTTAGACGATCGACACTAGTATTACGCAAAACGGGGGTGTAACAGATGAGACTTCTGCTGTTCTGAGTGAAGCTTTATGCGCTGTTATGCGGCATCGCGTGCGTTCATTACCTTGTCGTTGGTTAGGTAGTGTCAGGGGGCGTCGGGCGACGCAGCTCCATCCAGCTCGCTGTCTCGGAAGCAACTCCTTTCTAACTTCTCCTTACTACATTTTCCCGAAGTTGGTTTAAAAAAAAAAACTATCTGGCTATGTTTTCATCTGACCAATCACGGTCTCAATGTTAACCTTAAGCTCCGCCTACAAAAATTCTGTCTATCAAATGAGAAACGTTATACTTTTCGTGTTGGGGCAATGTTTTTAACGTTTGCAACGTAACAGAGACGCGAAAAAGTCTCACGCTAAAAGTTGCGGCTGGTGTGGCCCTTTTTGTGTTATCGTAAGATCTATACTGTTCTTGTGGAGTGCTCTAGCTTTTAACATGGGCTGGGGGGTGGTCCTAACGGTTAGCTGGAACGTTGGTGTCCGTCCCTTATCGTAGGTCCATCTAGCTTAACGCGGTTCTGCTCTCGGCTTCTGTTCTCGTTTCTCCCCTCGGAACTGCGTCTGTCTCACGGTGGGAAGGTATGATATGCATTTAGGCATTCTTGTGTTAGTCTGTGGTATTCCATTTGCCCACTCGTTACTCGTATTACTTCGGTTAATTTAATGTCACGATTTATTCGGAGCTATGTGACATACTATTGGATTTGCTTATCATGTCAGGGTTTTCATGGAAGGTGTTGGATTTGCCTGACACCTTACACTACGACCAGAATTTCTTCCGATTTTCTACCAAATTTCGAGACAATGTTTCGTTGTGGAACCTATTAAAGGTATCTCGCATTGAAGTCCGTGCCAAATTTCGCGCGTCTGTAAATTTTAGTCAATCTTCGTGATTTCGTGTTCCTCTGAACTTCGCATGCTTTTTCCGTTGCCTGTGCAACAGCGTTCGGACCTGTTTTGTGTACCATGGGGGATCAGTTCTATCTCTTACCAATTTATGAGGTACGAATCTCTCAATTGCTGTTGCTACTATATCTTTGAATTTGAGCCACACCTCGCCTACATTTGCATAGTCAGTTTGGAAGGAATGGAGATTGTCTCTTAGGAAGGCTTCTAGTGACACTTTATCCGCTTTTTTAAATAAAATTATTTTGCGTTTGTTTCTGGTGGATTTGGAAGAAACGGTACTGAGCCTATCTACAACGACCTTGTAATCACTATTCCCTGTATCAGTCATGTTGCTGTCTATCAGCTCTGGATTGTTTGTGACTAAGAGGTCAAGTGTGTTTTCGCAACCATTTACAATTCGCGTGGGTTCGTGGACTAACTGCTCTAAATAATTTTCGCAGAAAGCATTTAGGACAATCTCGGAAGATGTTTTCTGCCTACCACCGGTTTTGAACAAGTATTTTAGCCAACATATCGACGGAAGGTTGAAGTCCCCACCAATTATGACCGTATGAGTGGGGTATTTATTTGTTACGAGACTCAAATTTTCTCTGAACTGTTCAGTAACTATATCATCGGAGTCTGGGGGTCGGTAGAAGGAGCCAATTATTAACTTAGTTCGGCTGTTAAGTATAGCCTCCACCCATACCAATTCGCACGGAGTATCTACTTCGACTTCACTACAAGATAAACCAATACTGACAGACACCAACACTCAACCGCCAGTTCTGCCTAATCTATCTTCCCTGAACACCGTCTGAGACTTCGTAAAAATTTCTGCAGAACTTATTTCAGGCTTTAGCCAGCTTTCTGTACCTATAACGATTTCAGCTTCTGTGCTTTCTATTAGCACTTGAAGCTCAGAGACTTTCCCAGCACAACTAAAACAATTTACAACTACAATTCCGACTGTTCCTTGATACAAGCACGTCCTGTGTTTGCCATGCACCCTTTGAGATTGCAGCCCACCCCGTACTTTCCCGAGGCCTTCTAACCTAAAAACCGCCCAGTCCACGCCACACAGCCTCCGCTACCCGTGTAGCCGCCAGCTGAGTGTAGTGAACTCCTGACCTATTCAGCGGAACCCGAAACCCCACCACCCTATGGCCCAAGTCAAGGAATCTGCAGCGAACACGGTCGCAAAACCATCTGTGCCTCTGATTCAGACCCTCCACCCGGCTCTGCACCAAAAGTCCGCTGTCGGTTCTGTCAACGATGCTGCAGATGGTGAGCTCTGCCTTCATCTCGTAAGCTAGACCGGCAGCCTTCACCAAATCAGATAGCCGCTGGAATCCAGAGAGAATTTCCTCAGATCCAAAGCGACACACGTCATTAGTGCCGACATGTGCCACCACCTGCAGCTGGCTGCACCATGTGCTCTTCATGGCATCCGGAAGGACCCTTTCCACATCAGGAATGACTCCACCCGGAATGCACACGGAGTGCACACTGGGTTTCTTCCCCTCTTTAGCCGCCATATCCCTAAGGGGCCCCATTACGCGCCTGACATTGGAGCTCCCAACTACCAATAAGCCCACCCTCTGCGATTGCCCGGACCTTGAAGGCTGAGAATCATCCTCTGAAACAGGGCAGGCAGCTTGTGTCTTATTAGTTACTTTAACCCCATGTAATGTTCTTTTGGCCGACAGTAACATACCATTAGCTTTATTGTAACTAGTTTTTTGTTCTGTTACTTAAAATTTGGAGGCCTGATGAAATTGTTGTTAAATTTAGCCTCACGTCTGCTCATGTCCACTACACCAAATTTGTTGTTTCATAATAATAAAATAAGTTAAACAAAATTAGTATTACTTCTGTGGTCAAAGCACGACATTAGACAATTAGATAATGTTCTTATTGACAACGGACTATACTGAGCACCTGTGGAAAGACATTGAATGTTTCGTTACCGATCAGGTCGAGTTTATATTCGTTTTAGGGCAGTTAATGGGCATTGTAGGATTCAGAGTATGATTCTGTGTTATGTTTCACGTGTTTCATAACAAAACTGTTAGTTCAAAAATGGCTCTGAGCACTATGGGACTCAACTGCTGAGGTCATTAGTCCTCTAGAACTTAGAACTAGTTAAACCGAACTAACCTAAGGACATCACAAACATCCATGCCCGAGGCAGGATTCGAACCTGCGACCGTAGCGGTCTTGCGGTTCCAGACTGCAGCGCCTTTAACCGCACGGCCACTTCGGCCGGCAGACTGTTAGTAATAAGCGAAATAATTTCTGTATTTGATTTTCAAGATCAATGTAAGAGATAGAGCTGGATTGCATATCATCAAAGTACTGCCAAGAATCCCTGTCGAATTACTTTAGAGAAGTATGCGTTAAGTAGTAACTGAGAATAACAGAAAATATAGACAAAATCACCTTATGAGTGGTAAGCACAAAACTTCTTGTATACTGCACAACTACCTGAAAACCGATATAATATCATCATATAGTGGCTGCGTTTCAATGCAGTCTTAACAGATTTACTTCTACTAAGTATACGTTCCGATGCAGCAGTGACAGTACAGAAACAGCATATAAATATTAATTTGCGCATAAAGTGAAAATAATCACCTAACAATATGTTTACACTTTATTATAGCTGCCAAAGAAAGCATTGTTAAGTCACTTACACGGAAAAATGAGTGCTGTACAAAGACTATGGTAGTGGCTTTACGTTGCCTTTTCTTTTTATCCAATAAAAATAAACAAAGTATCAATGAAATGTTATCACTTATTGAAAGGCATGTACTAAAATCTTCAAGAACTTTTAACATGCATTTCACTAGAAAATAGAAAACTATGTAATGTTCGGCATACACCATGAACAGATTTTTTTATTAATTTTCGAAACTTCCCAACCGTTAAAAACAGAGGAACACGGCTTATAAATATAGCGGAAGGAAACCTGTTCGTGTGCTTATTGACGTACAGGCTTCAAGGTGTCAAAAATAATTTTTTTCTCAAGCAACGATGTTTTAGGTGAATGTTCCCCAAAGAAGTTTTAGTTACGGGAGGGCCCTCTGATTTTCTTCGCCTGTGGATTAACAATAAGAAGACACTGTCAACAAAATGGAGTCTTGTTTGAAGAGCCGTAGTATTTCAACACGTCGTGGAGTTTGTAAATACTTAAAGCAGTGGTGGTGGCATGTGATGAAAGAATTTATAGAAACCCTAACAGCATCTTCACTAAACTAACTGGCTGCAAATGTGCTTAAACTTTTAAAATGATGAGGCAAAGGGCAAAAAGGGAAATAAAAATCTCAGCCAACCTGGTAACTCTTCACCCACACGCAGATTTGTACGCAGAAGAATAAAAGACCTATGTCTGAATTCATTTTCTAAAATCCCTTGTCAACAATTATAGACTGAACTGCACAGTAACTACAATGATGTAACATGGAATCTTGCCTGCTCGAACAAACGGAAAGTAGTTAATGAGTCAGACATCCTCGTATCACATAAAAGCTTCTTCGTAACAAGCTACGTATAAGGTTAGATGTCACACGAACCACTGGTATTTCCCCTGTAAATGCTAAAGAGTGTCGTAGGTCACCGGAATGTATTTTTCTACCTGATACATGAGATAAATGGCCTAAGGAGGACTCAGGATATTGGTGACAATGAGGAATTTGATTGCATGAGTACACACTGCATTTGCTCCAAAACTCACAAGACTGCATATCATTCAGCATCATATTCTGTGAATACGTGCTTACGTGAATCTTAAGAGCGTATTCTGGAAGAAAAACAGCATACCCTACTGAATTCTCCTACTTAGATGCATTAGTGTACGCTAAAACACAAACGCAGCGCTCTGGTAAAATTTTGTACACTTTGTAATTGCAGTACAATTTCTTTTGTACATCTCTTCTTCTTACTTCCGTTAATATTCACCGTGTCTAGGATAGGCTCCACTTTATGCTTGCTTTGGAAAATTTATTTAATTTAACATTGCGTCTAAATGTCCTCTTGTCATCGCAGTCATCATGTAGGAGGTGCTGCGAACCACTGAGTAACTAGAAACTTATCTCTGCGAAGATCTTCATGTGAAAACTCGAAAATAGAGGAAACTTGTAGTATTACTCGTATTTTTTAAGGAATACAGATACCAATTATATAAAAGATGCAATATCACCATTGTACTTTACAAAGTCACCTAAGGTTTTAATACAATCAATCGCATATGTTTTTCATGGCTTAGTGAACTAGCAAATGTCACTTCCACCTGTTTTTCACCATCTAGATGCAAACAGCAAACATCATAATCGATGTTCTCTCGGCCAAATAAGGGCGGTAAATGTGTAGAATGGCATTATTAGCAGTCAACCAGCCAATTTACATGCTAGGGAGTAATTGCCCACTGGAAACACTCGCCATATTGAATCGTCTCAAATTTCCACAAAAAATCGGAGTATGCACACAACACATGCGATCACAAGGGCTGCGCTACACATACTGAGTATTAGTTTGCTATTTACCAGCATAGAGGGTGACGCGGTTAGTTCAACTGCATTCTTATCCCACTGCCCGTCTAGATCGAGTGGTACAGCGTAGGCTCGTACCTTAAGCTGGAAGCCGGAAGGACCATTATTTCTGGCTATGGGCTACATCAGTTACATGCCCCGCACGCCAGGCAGAATCGTCCTTGGAAACCAGACTCGTATATGTCATTGTAATTACAATTAGATATTACGAACGTAGCCCCAATCTGGTGACATTCGACAGTAAGAAATACCCCCTCCTGACGGCTGTGGCTCTGAAAACATTAAACTCTATGAGCTACTTGTGATTGGACATAATTTTCCATGTAAAGTTTTCCATCCACCTTACAGCTACGGATGCGGTGAAATCACAGTTCTCCACTTCAGATGCATACCTCACGTGCGACTGCACATAGGCATTTTCTTTGAACATGTCGGAACATTGACAACAACAACAACAGCTTTACATCCCAAAACATACTTCATAAGCCTCCTCATCATAGCAACTCTATAACATATCCCCTACTAAGTATAATACTTCACAGATAAGAGAATGCTGGTGACACCAAACAATACTGAGCGAAAATCCTCGATGGATGGACATGCACATTTGTTTTTCTTGCGAGTGGTACCAGTGTGTCTAAGGAAGAGAGACGTAATCGTTTTATAAGCGAAATGCTATTAAAAACACGATCATAATGACTATGTCACTGTCACCTTGCATAAAAAGCGGTCTTGGTTCTACGGGTGCACATAACTATCGCTAAAGGTATCCATGTTAAAAACTATACGAGCTTTGAAAGTCAAGATGTGGTGTTGCTTCCGAACGAATTGGTCTTCCACACAAATACCGCGACATTGAATGTAGACAGTGGTGTTTGGGGTAGGTGTTAACAGACCGAGAGCGTGGGTGCGCTTCAACAGTGGTGTAAATTCGTAATAAAATTACCCTCCTCACCGAATTCAGAAATGGATTCTGCTAAGGAACGTGATATTAAGCCGATATTTGCAACTCCCTCAGGCCACCGTTAGATATTTCTCACGTTAACAAACAGTATTTGTAACGCATTCTATCTCGATGCCATGTCAGAGGTTCTGCAATATATCCACTACGTTACCATCATCATATCTTCATACAGGTTATTATAAAAATCCTGTGCCAGATGCACACAACATCTTTCCATTTAATCTCCTGATGCACAACATATGACATGAATCATTTGTTGGCACGTCAAAAAAATAAATGTGTGTGAAATCTTATGGGACTTAACTGCTAAGGTCATCAGTCCCTAAGCTTACACACTACTTAACCTTAATTATCCTAAGTAGAAACACATACACCCATGTCCGAGGGAGGACTCGAACCTCTCCCGGGACCAGCCGCACAGTCCAAGACTGCTATGTTCACAAATGCATGTATGAAATGTTGTGGCGATTTGTGTGGCGACTGACAGGGAGAATATCCACTGTCTGATCAGATTTGTAAAATTTACTGGGATCCGTCTTAAATACCTGTCCCTTAGCGAAACCCACTTGTGGGCCTACTGAACCTTTCTGTTTAAAGTCAATCGATGCATTCACCGTCGTTATTTCTGATTTAAATGTACTGGCTACAAATCGTCAATATCGTAGGCCCCAGGTTCAATTTCTACAATTTCGTTTTTACCATTAATTTACAGATGCAGTTTATTGTTATTCTCTGTGATATTTGGGATGGTGTTGTATGTCTCCAGTCCAATCAGTGCAATGCTCCAATCAGCGCGATGCTCCAATCTCCAATGCTTGAATCAATTAGTGGGAAGTAATTTGCTCGTAATACTGACGATCGTTCCTTTAAAATCAGAGTATACGACATTGCATCTAAACATCGACTGGTGAACGCGATGCTTAATACCCATCCTTATATTGGATTCTTAAACGTCAGGAGGAACATGATGCACAGATGACCACTCAGGAATGTATTAAAGTCTTGGTAGCGTCGAAAATTGTAGAACAAATGTCTTCTGCCTTTGAAATTTCGTTGTAATTTTTCTGGGGGTTGCAGGTCGGAATGAGTCGAAATAGTAGACAATATCTGTACTTATTTTTTAAATATATGCTACTCAGAGATTTCCAGGTCCTACTACAACACGATTCGAAATTTTGCATTCTCCTGATATCCACATAGTCTTCGGCAATGTATCCAACATGGACACATCTCAGAGTCTCGGAATGTTGAATTTCTTCCTAACAAACTTAAGCAGATCTGTATTTGTAAGCGCCCTGTCTGGTAGGACTGCTATGGGGATTGTTTTGTTAGTGAAGAGACCTAGTCCTTTCTTGTATGGTTTCAAGAATAGCCCTTTTCCGATGGCTGCTGCCTCCGCCATGTGGCTATGTCTTCGTGCCTCCAGCTGTTGCTCCTAAGAGTTTTGTGCATTCTTGACTGTCCTGACAAAAGCCCAGCGAACCCACCGCTGAGAGAACGGCTAGGGCGAGGATGAGGAAGGGAATAAGTCATCTCGACGTCTTGTGTGTTTGTAGAACCCTGGTTGGTCTAATAGATCCTTTTTTTCTCACTCCTTATATCCCTTCTCGCACGTATTGCCTTAACTTTATCAGTTAAAATTCGATCGGCGGTGTGACGATCTTTAGTTGCTGCGTATGTGCTGTCGTGTTCCATACGCACTACGTCGAGCTGATTTATCACGTTACTACTGCGTACCAATCGTTTGTGAACTTTTGTTCCAGGTCCACAGCAGTTATATTCAGGAATGTGTAATTCGACTGGTACTTTGCAGAGAATACCGCCTCCTCCTATAATGCGTCTCTCATCACACATGTTATGCTACTGAGGTGGTTGCAGTCTGCGCACCCTCTTATACGTACACCAAATCGTCAGCGTCGATCCAGTTCCGGGAAACCAAGCTGTAATCCCTCGACGTCTTATGAGCCTTTCTAAGAAACACACATCTTGTTCCGAACTCTTCTGTGTAATTTCAGTACCACTGCTGTCCTTTAAGAGGTAGGTTCTAGGATTCGTTCTCTGACTTTGAAAACTGTGAATATCTTGGTTGACCAGTTTGGCATGTATGACTTCTTAAACGCTGTCTTTTGTTTTGAAATACGTACTAAACCACCTACATTAAATTTCTGTTTACGCGGACCTAACATGTTAATGGCATTGTCTACTGCATTTGGAAGTCTGTTATCACGAACATCAAGTGGTCTCATTTTTATTGCACGATGTTTGCTTCTATTATACTGTGCGCTATGCCTTCTTGCCTCCAGCTGTTGCTCCTATGAGTTCTGTGCATTCTTGACTCCTGACAATAGCCCAGTGAAAGAAAATGTTGTTGGGAAGGCTAACCAAAGACTACGTTTTATTGGGAGGACACTTAGAAAATGTAACAGACCTACTAAGGAGACTGCCTACACTACGCTTGTCCGTCCTCTTTTAGAATACTGCTGCGCGGTGTGGGATTAGTTGCGGGAGGATATCGATCCATTTGTGTGGGCCTCGAAGATTTAATAGAATCCACATTTGGGTTTTCACTGTTCAGTTCAGACCTTCCACGATACTGGGTGAACGTCGAGTAGTGGTGTATTACACACTGCTCCATCACAGTCTTGAAATACCTATTGTAAAACTCGCTACCGTGATCTGTTTGAAGGTTGTCTGGGCTTCGATTTGTATCCGTCAGCAGTAGTCCCTCAAACACATGCGCGACATGCTTCCTTGTTTTCGGTTTCACGGACAATGCCCAGGCAAATTTAGAATAAATGTCAATAACCATTAAAATACATTTTGCCACGGGAGTAAAATAATTGGATCCTTTTACCGACCTCCCAGTTCAGATGATACAGTTGCTGAAAGGTTCAAAGAAAACTTGAGTTTGATTTCAAACATGTACCCGATTCATACGATAGTAGTTATTGGTGACTCTAATTTACCCTCGATATGTTGGCGAAAATACATGTTTAATTCCGGAGGTAGGCATAAAATAACATCTCAAATTGGGCTAAACGCATTCACTGAAAATAATTTCGAGCAGGTAGTTCATGAGCCCACGCGAATAGTAAACGGATGTGAAAACACGTTTTATCTCTTAGCAACACATAATCCACTGAAAATAATTTCGAGCAGTTAGTTCATGAGCCCACGCGAATAGTAAACGGATGTGAAAACACGTTTTATCTCTTAGCAACACATAATCCTGAGTTCACAACGAGCGTAAAAACCGATTCAGGGATTAGTGAACACAGGGTTGTCGTAGCAACATTGACTACTGTAATCCCAAAATCCTCGAAAAATAAGCAAAAAATATACCTGTTCAAAAAAGCAGCTAAAAATTCACTTCACGCCTTCCTGAGAGACCATCTCCACTCATTCCAAATTAGTAATATAAGTGTAGACCAGATGTTGCTTAATTTCAAAGAAATAGTATCGGCAGCAGTTGAGAGATTTACACCAAATAAATTAACAAACGACGGAACTGATCCTCCTTGGTACACAAAACGGGTTAGAACACTGTTGCAAAAACAACGAAACTAACATGCCAAATTTAAACAGACACGAAATCCCCAAGACTGGCAATCTTTTACAGAAGCTCGAAATTTATCGCGGATTCAATGCGAGATGCTTACAAGTTTCCACAACGAAACTTTGTCTCGAAACCAGGCAGAAAATCCAAATATATTCTAGTCGTATGTGAAGCATGTTAACGGCAAGAAACAATCAATGACGTCTCTGCCCGATAGCAATGGAGATACTAACGAAGACAGTGTTGCCAAAGCAGAGTAACTAAACACAGCATTCCGAAATGCCTTCACAAAAGAAGACGAAGTAAATATTCCAGAATTCGAATCGAGAACAGCTGCCAACATGAGTAGCGTAGAAGTAAATATCCTCGGAGTAGCGAAGTAACTTAAATCATTTAATAAAAGCAAGTTTTCGGGTCCAGACTGTATACAAATTAGGTTCCTTTCGGAGTATGCTGATGCATTAGCTCAATGCTTAACAATCATATACAACCGTTCGCTCGACGGAATATCCGTACCCAAAGACTGGAAAGTTGCACAGATCACACCAATATTCAAGAAAGGTATTATGAGTAATCCACTAATTTACAAGCCCATATCGTCAACGTCGATGTGCAGCAGGATTTTAGAGCATATATTGTGTTTGAACATTGTGAATTACTTCGAAGAAAACGGTCTATTGCCACACAGTCAACATGGGTTTAGAAAACGTCGTTCCTGTGAAACACAACTAGCTCTTCATTCACATGAAGTGTTGAGTGCTATTGACAAGGGATTTCAGATCGACTGCGTATTTCTGGATTTCCGGAAGGCGTTTGGCACTGTACCGCACAAGCAGCTCGTAGCGAAATTGCGTGCTTATGGAATATCGTCTCAGTTACGCGACTGGATTTATGATTTTCTGTCAGAGACTTCACAGTTCGTAGTAACTGACGGAAAGTCATCGAGTAAAACAGAAGTGATTTGTGGCGTTCCCCAAGGTAGTTTTATAAGCCCTTTTTCTGTTCCGTATCTATATAAACGATTTGGGAGACAATCTGACTTCGGTTGTTTGCAGGTGACGCTGTCGTTTATCGACTAATAAAGTCATCAGAAGATCAAAACAAACTGCAAAACGATTTAGAAAATGTATCTGAATGGTGTGAAAAGTGGCAGTTGACCCTAAATAACGAAGAGTGTGAGGTCATCCACATGAGTGCTAGAAGGAACTCGTTAAACTTCGGCTAGGCGATAAATCAGTCTAATCTAAAAGCCGTAAATTCAACTAAATACCTAGGTATTACAATTAAGAACAACATAAATTGGAAGGAAAACATAGAAAATGTTGTTGGGGAGGCTAACCAAAGACTACGTTTTATTGGCAGGACACTTAGAAAATGTAACAGACCTACTAAGGAGACTGCCTACACTACGCTTGTCCATCCTCTTTTAGAATACTGCTGCGCGGTGTGGGATCCTTACCACATAGGAATGACGGAGTACATCGAAAACGTTCGAAGAAAGGCAGCACGTTTTGTATTATTGCGTAATATGGGAGAGAGTGTCACAGAAATGATACAGGATTTGGGCTGGAAATCATTAAAAGAAAGGTGTTTTTAGTTGCGACGGAATCTTCTCAAGAATTTCCAATCACCAACATTCTCCTCCGAATGCGAAAACATTTTGTTGACACCGACCTACATAGGGAGGAAAGATCACAAAGATAAAATAAGTCCAAATCAGAGCTCGAACGGAAAGATATAGGTGTTAATTCTTTCCGCGCGCTATACGAGGTTGGAATAATAGAGAATGGTGAAGGTGGTTCGATGAACCCTCTGCCAGACACTTGAATGTGATTTGCAAAGTATCCATGGAGATGTAGATGTAGAATGCGTTATTCACACATGAATATTTCCTAATGTCTACAAAATCCGCCTGCCAGGTCGTTCATACCTTTAATCATAACATGTCTTATAGGGTCTGATTTGCGTGTTGGTTTCTGCTCCATAATTATTGAGTGATACCTCTCTCTCTAAGCTCAAAAACTGTTCAGACAGGTTCATTAGACTGAGCTCCATTATCAGCAATCGTAGCCGGTCTATTAGCTCATTGGGGTCGTCATAACATACACTGTGTGATCAGAAGTATTCGGACGCCTGGCTGAAAATTACAAGTTCGTGGCGCCCTCCATCGGTAATTCTGGAGTTCAGCATGGTTTAGGCCGACCCTTAGCTCTGATGACGGCTTCCACTCTCGCAGGCATATGTTCAGTAAGGTGCTAGAAGATTTTTTGGGGAATGGCAGCCCATTCTTCACAGAGTGCTGCACTAACAAAAGGTATCGATGTCTGTCGGTGATGCCTGGCACGAAGTCTGCGTTCCAACACATCCCATACAGAATCCAGGTCAGGACTCTGTGCAGGCCAGTCCAATACAGAGTTGTTATTGGCCTGTAACCGCTCCGCCACAGGCCGTGCATTATGAACAGGTGTTCGGTCGTGTTGAAACATGCAATCGCCATCCCCGAATTGCTCTTCAACAGTGGGAGCAAGAAGATCCTTAAAACATCAATGCAGGTCCATGCTGAAGTAGTGCCAAACCAAACAACATGTGGAGCTAGCCCCCTCCAGGGAAATCATGACCACGCCATAACACCACCGCCTCCGAATTTTACTGTTGGCACTACACTCGCTGGCAGATGAAGTTCACCGGGCATTCGCCATACCCACAACCTGCCATTGGGTCGCCACATTGTGTACCGTCATGCATCACTCGACACAACTTTTTTCCACTGTTCAATCGTCAAATGTTTACGATCCTTAAACCAAATGAGGCCTCGTTTGGCATTTACCGGCGTGATGTGTGGCTTATGAGTAGCCTTGGACCATGAAATTCGTTTTCACACCTCCTGCCTGACTGTCATAGTACTTGTAGTGGATCCTGATGCAGTGGAGAATTCCTTTGTGATGATGGTCTGGATAGATGTCTGGCTATTACATATTACGACACTCTTCAATCGTCGGCGGTCTCTGTCAGTCAACATACGAGGTCGGCCTGTACGCTTTTGTGCTGTACGTGTCCCTTCACGTTTCCACTTCAGTATCACATCGAAAACAGTGGACCTAGGGATGTTTAGAAGTGTTGAAATCTCGTGTACAGACGTATGACTCAAGTGACACCAAATCACCTGACCACGTTCGAAGTCCGTGAGTTCCGCGGAGCGCCCCATTCTGCCCTCACATGTTGTTTGATGACTATTGAGGTCGCTGATATGGAGTACCTGGCGATAGGTGGCAGCACAATGCACCTAATATGAAAAACGTATGTTCAAGGGGTGTCCGGATACTTTTTATCACATAGTGTACAGGTAATCGGGAGTCGATTGCTCATTCTTTTAAGCGTAATGTCCATACACTCACCACTACTAGTTTTTCACCATCCAACATAGGTTTCATAATGGATTTGTGTTTCACATTGCTTCGGATTTTTGTATTCTTATGCAGATAAGTCAAAACCAATATGTCATGATACATTTCCAGATATTTAGGCGATTAATTTACAGTTTATTTGGATCGTAGGAAAATAAGTTTCAGTAGACAGGATGCTCTTTGTAACTGTTTATCTCCGATCTGTATTGTTTCTTTCGTTTGAGGTGATAGGCTGTGTGCCCAACATGTATAGTTTTTCACCACTGACACTGAATATTTTGTCTATCCTAATGTCACCATGACCGTTACTGAAATCGGCAAAAGAGTCATCGTCGTCTTTGTGGAATTTCGCTGAGAGTTCATCAAGAGGTTCAGTAACTGATTTAACCTTTCTTGCAGTGTCTGCTTCCACTTCAAATGCTCAAACCTCAGCAACCGCAGCTTCTCGCGAACGGCCTTCCTTGCCTCGAAGACTTAACGCTTAGTCGACATTCCACTGTATACTAATCGGACTTCTGTTCAGAGTAAGGTTTCATATATCCTCTCTTCTTCTTCTTACGCTGTTCTCCTTCTCGGTAACATCTGTTTTACCTTCAGTTAAGTCGCCTACTTGCTTTTCAGTTGCGTTAACCCATTAGTAGAATGTCCACTTTTCATTAACAGCTATTTCCCGTTCAGTATAGTAGTTTACTTTCTCCTCGATTCCATTAAGCCGATCATTCAGTGTAGTGTTCACTCTCAGAAGGGTATGACAATACGTCTCTAGTGCCTTGGGTACGCCTCCAATTTTTTGTTTGAGTGTTTGAATTTTCGCGTCCATGTACAAGCGACTGTCTTGTTTATGTACCGCCACCCAATCAAACTGAGCTCCCGGCATGCGTGCGAATTTATCCATGGCGATTCGTATACTGGCTATATTCGTAGGAAATCCTGGAAGTTCCTTCTATACCATCATTCAGTTTTCATGTTTTGTCAATAACGAGAAGCCCGTACTGTCAGTCATTCCAGCAATCGCCACATATCTTTACAGAATCATTAAACGACATATCTGTTTCTACATGAAACTCGTAAATGTGTTTTAAATTCAGTTTATGCTGTTTGAATGCTGTAATTAGTTTTGCATTATCCCTTAGCAGCTATTTTGGGATTCTGAAACATTTCTGACTCGGATAAAATACATCAACAACCATATGCCGACCCAAACAGAAATATCGCCTATTTTGATCTTGGGTTTTCACAGCAACGTTGTCAAAGATGAACACTGTGTTCGGCTTTACTTTTTCCGGAGGAGGCATATCACTGTTCTCACTGAATGTCGTGTATGTCACACCGTCTACATTCTGCAATATCCCCTGTGATAGTTGGTTTTTGAGCTGAAACAGTGTTTTTGAAAATGCACACACATTTCCAAAGCGAATTCCATCCGGACGTGTTAGCGGCGACATGAGAGCACTTGTATTGTCGCAGTTGGATGGAGCTATCATTGTTCTTCCGGCCTTCTTGCACACCATCACCACTCCAGTAGCTTGAAACAAAGTCTTGATGCTTCACCCACCCTGTCATGATACCTACTACGTCAAGTACTGGCCTGCTATGGGTTTTTATAGAAAATATTGACCACTATGCTCTTCCATAATGCCAAATATGTAGGTAGTTGCATGTAATGGGCTTTCATGGAGAATTCAGCTACATGGCATAATTTTCTGCTACTGCATGTTTGCAGTGAAAATACTGGTGAAAATAGCTTAAGTACTTGCAACGTAACGAGAGGTGAGAAATATAAAAAAAACACATACATGGTTATATACACATTTAATCAATAATCATACACAGGATGCGCTACATCGACAGGCTCGTTCTTTAACTTAACACCGGTACAGATTACAGAAAATGAAGCCTTCTTGTAAGCATAGAATTCAGCACGTATTTCTCTCAAATTTATTGGCAGTACTTTAGTTTTCGTTGGCATCATATTGACCCACGGTTCGTAGTCGTCTACATGAATGTTCCTACTTAGATACACAGCAATGTCTCTATACACAGCTTTAACACGAGGCAACCGTCTATTCAGTCTTTCCAACAAAATCGATAATACCATCTGCAGACAGAATAAGTTTTTAACGGTGGAGTGCTGTAGATAAATGGATGGTTCACTGTACTCTGTTGTAATGGCTAGAGCTAGAGCATTACAGTAATATTCCGGAGGAGGATAGCGCGGATGACACTCGGTGATCAACTGCTGCTTGACGTAGGCTTTTGCATGATACAGTTCATAGCATTCCACATGTGTAAGCCGCTCTTTAATACTTTTAGCTGCGTTCTCAGTCTTTGTCACAACAAGGCAGTCTCTGTCTGCAGTTGCCTCTATGCCAGTTTGTAAACGCTTCGAACCACTAGCGGTTAAATTATAGATTGAACTGAAGAGTAGTGGTGCTCAGAGTTTAACTGATATCTTCCCATCCACTACATCCTCACTTTGTCCATGCAGTATCTCTGGAATATTCTGCGATGGCGCGTATGACGGGGTCCAGTACCGACCTGCATCATGCTGATTATGACCCCCAGTGCACTTCAGCGAATCAGTGACTGGCTGGGCATCTTCAACAGGCAATAACAGCTGATGGTCCTGCTCCATCATGCTGACCAGGTGCGTGACTAGATCCCAGGATGCTCCTGCTGTTGCGGGTCCCGACGGGCTGGGACACTTAGCTCTTGCAGACCCCAAGAAATTGGAGCACGCAGCATCCACTGATGAGCAAAGAAGAAAAATCGTTGCGATTTGGGAAGCGTTAAGACTTCATCTTCCTCAGTAAACACAGACATTAAGCTGGGAGTACATACTCCTCCACGGCTTCTTCCCATTATGTTGCTGCTGCGACTGGGAGGCGCTGGACAATCTCTGCTGGCGCTTCATGCTGTTGCGCCCGCCTTATATCCCCGATGTGATCGGATGCTGCTTTCGTATTGGCTACTGCCAATCTGAGGCGCCTCTGGTGGTATAATTCTGTTAGAAGGGTGCACTTGGGCTTTCCTTCCAGGAGGACCGGTATTCTATTCCCAGAAGGGACACCACCATTCTTAAATTCCCGCCTATTTTCGGGTGGGAGAGGGAGTGAGGTGGGACGTCAGCACCAGCTTGGGACAAAGAAATTCCCGCCAAAACTCGAAATTCCTGCCAGTAGAGTGAAAGTGAGGGACTGTGTGGGGTGGAGAGGGGGGTGCGGCTGAGAAGAGCACACAACTTCATCTGGGGGTGGGGTGGGCGTGGTTGGGGCGATTAATTAAATAATCAATTTCATTAATTTGCATATCTATTTGATATCTCCCTACTACTGACGTTACTTGGCGCCATATGCAGCGCCAACAGTGAAGTACAGAGAATGTGGTGTTCGTTCAAAATGGTTCAAATGGCTCTAAGCACTATGGGACTTCACATCTGAGGTCATCAGTCCCCTGGACTTAGAACTACTTAAACCTAACTAACGTAAGAACATCACACACATCCATGCCCGAAGCAGGATTCGAACCTGCGACCGTAGCAGCAGCATGGTTCCGGACTGGTGTTCGTATCAGGGTGTTTAGGGTGTGGTCACTTTATCATGCTTAAGAAAAAGCTAAATGCCGAAGGATATGAACACAGTACACTGCATTATGTACTGTATACAGTGAGGAACAGCTCAGAGATGACTATACCAGCAGGACAGTGCTGAGGAAGAACTGGCGGCCAGTGCGTCAGAGACATTCAGACACTACCATGGATTTGTCCCCATACGAGGTCTGGCCATCATAAAGGGGAAAAGCTGACGTACCCCGTACAAATATTGGCTAATAGGTGCCCTTGATACTTTTGATGAGGTGGGGTGTTTAGGTTGGTTGGTTTGTGGGATTGAAGGGACCAGACTAGTAGGGTCATCGGTCCCTGGGGTGTTTAGCTACGTTTTAAGTTTTAGGTCATTCCTCACACGGATCGTTAACGGTAGGTAAATGATATTACTTTTGAATACGTACTAGTGGATTCATTGCAGTTCATCAACTTCCTAATTAATTCGCATACAATACCACGGTTTTTGTGAAGTTATTCAAGTTTAACCCATTTGACTAAATTAAAAACAACTATGAGCATATGGAGCTGGCCGGCCGGAGTGGCCGAATGGTTCTAGGATCTTCGGTCTGGAACCGCGCGACCGCTACGGTCGCAGGTTCGAATCCTGCCTCGGGCATGGGTGTGTGTGATGTCCTTAGGTTAGTTAGGTTTAAGTAGTTCTAAGTTCTAGGGGACTGATGACGTCAGATGTTAAGTTCCATAGTGCACAGAGCCATTTGAACCATATCGAGCTGACAGTAGAGTTACCTTATGGAAATGTAAATGGAAATGAAAATGAAGTCCCATGCTTCTTTACAGAGCGTAGGGGAACGAATAGCGCATCACAAAAATTACTTGATGCTTATCAGTACCATTTCTGTAGTAACTTGAGAAATGCGTACACTTAGCACCGTTATGAAAGACCCTTTTACATATAAATACTCTAATGTACGAAATCACAAAAAAGAAGAAAAATCTGCGTGAAGCAGAATTTCACGGCGATAATTTACGTTCCAATTTGAGTGATATATTTTGCCGTTCAGCACTTCCAGTATGTGATGTGTCTGTCCTTCTGCAGCTGTGGAAATAATTTGGGATTTTTCATGAAGGTTTCGGCAAACGTAATTGCTCTCAGTTTCGCCATAGTTGGTCTGAGGACATTATCTTTCATATTTTCGAGTACACCAACATGCAGGTAAATGTACCGTTAGAAATAGTTGCGGACCTTACAAATTTGTTTGTCTTATTGTATATATGACCGTGTCTTTGAATTTCACAAACATGTAACATAGAGTAGCTGAAAATCATGCTTTGGTTGGCTATTATTTTTTCGACCCGCCCCTTAACTATTAGAGGTCAGTTCAGACACCGTTTCACAAAACTTAACTGTCATACAAACACGTTTTTGAGTAATATTTTTCAGGTGTTTCGCACTATCCAAGTGGCTTTCTTTGACTACAACCCTTTAGTTAATCGACAATTTGCGTGTACGGAGCGTTCGTGAGAAATACGACATAATTTCTCAGCTTTCCTGCGGCAAAAGCAGCTTACTGTTTACAGACCATTTCCCCACCATTAGCTGCTCCGTCGCTGAGGGTGGACTTCCTGTTTGCCTCTGAAACGAGAATTGTGCTGCAGCACGAAATGTAAAACTGCCAGTAACTTTCTCGTCAGGCTTCCTGTTTGCCAAATGTCCCGTTACCACCAGGGAAGGTACGTTGTAGTTAGTTATGGCTAGAGAAGTTGTGCGATAGTTCCGGCTCCCAACAACTGCAATATATGCTCAGAAACATTTTTTCCTGTTCCCTTGAGCGCCCTGCGAATAACGTAGGATCCAGATACTGTGCATCCTCTTCGATCTGAATGGGAATTTAAGGAAATCGTAGAATAGTAGCCTTACTGTGAAGTAAGTCTGGACTCTTAAATATTCCCATGACTTTAATCACGTGTCAGCTTTTCAGCAAGAAGATTTTGATAGATGTAGAAAGTAAGATAAAAGTCTGCCTACAGTTACAAACGTCACTGATAACACATTTAGCTACGGTCTATTGGTTTGAAGGAATTAGTCCCATTGGAGACACAGATATGAGGATATAATCAGTTCTTTGATGCAAGTAAAAAAAAAAAAAAAAAAGGCTAACTGAAACCTGAATAGCACTGTGAAAAAAATGTCTGAAACGGGAAAAAAAATCTTGTGTCATGCTTGATGCGGGTAACGTGTGGACGTTCTTAAAAACTGCGAGCAGCAGATGTGTATAATATAACTGAATAAGAATGGTTACGGACATTTCAGCGTGACTAGTAAAGAGCCTTCTGGTTGTTAGCATTCCCCATTAAAGCGTAAACGCAGATGGCGCACTAGTAACTACGCCACAACACTATAAGCTGGCGGACGACGTTGAAACCCCTCTCAGAATATCTAGTACGCCCCACATGCCTTGTACAGTCATCGGATCAAAACCAACATCGTATTTGCAGGTGTACTATTTTCTTCCATCAATATGTATTAGGATTCAGTTAATTCTGTTGTAGACAAGATATTCAACTCCACATTAGTTAGCCTTTCCTTCTGCCCCTCTGAAGCGTATGTATAAATAACGAAATGGTTGTGTCACTGGAGTAGCAAGATATTCTCCTCGTACTCTAAAGAACGTGAGTGAAAAGCATTTAAACAAAGTTGATAGTGGATGAGAGCACACGTGAAAGGATACAAATAGTCAAGGTGGTGACGAGCAAATATTTCTCAATTAGTGGGATTTCTTATCTTGCAATGACGTATTAACTGTCTATTAACCAACCTGACAGCTGATTTCTTTGCTTATAGCCTCCGCGTTTCCTCCTGCCGTCCTTCCGCAGGTAGAATAGCATGTATTTCGGAGGTTTCTCAATTATTGTCTTTCACATTACCAACTCCATTACTCGATTGGTACCTCTATTTCTTGTCCATACAGTGCCTTAGCTTACTAAATTATTCCATAATTAACACCATGGTGCAAGTTAACTGGAAACTTTTTAAACTGTACTACAATACAGGGTGGTCGGAAGCAGTCTCACAAAACGGCAAGCGGGTTTCAAGGTAGATTGTGCTGAGAAATAATTCTTACGAAAATAATTTGATACGTTGCGCCGTTTTAAATTAATTAGTACTGAAGTTAGCCATATCAGATCATTGCCGCGAATATTCGAGCGGCCCGCCAAATACAATTCGTTTTAGTTGCTTTCATAGAGTATATGGTAGCGTACCAGACTGCTCAAATTTTGGGTTGGATTTGATCCTCGCTAACACCTCATGTCAAATTTTTGTATCACTCTCTTGTTCGGTTTTAGGAAACCGAACGAAGCACAAGTTAGGCGACAACGTCTGCGGCGGGCTGCTTGAATTAGCACGAGCAACGGCCTAATAGGCTAACTTCAATGTTAATTAATTTGGAAAGTACCCAACGCATCGAATGTTTTCCTTACTGGTATTTCTAAGCACATCATTACAAGCTTCTCAGACTTTATCTGACTACCCTCTTTAAATGGGAACGTTGTTACCCAATTTCCGAAAAGTTCTTCACCGATTTACTTGAGTTTTTCTTCACCGATTACTTCAGTTTATGAGAAAATAGTCTAATTAACATTTGGACCGACATAGGCTACGTTGTCACCAAAAATCTCTTAAAATTCTTGAGCGATTTACTTGATGTGTTCACACACTAATTTAATGAACATTCGGATGGACACAGAGCGTACATTTTTAAATTAATGTAATATATAAATGATTATGTAGTACTTAATTGCAAATCCTTCTTAGTCGATTTACTGCAAGTTACTACACGATACTGTATTCAACAATTGGGCGGTCGTTGGCTGAGTGCTATTGTAAAATAGAATGTACTGGTTGGCCGTAAAATCTGACAGCTAGAAAGAAAAATAATGTGCTCTGCTATGAAAAGATGAAGTTTTATTTTCTTTGTCGCAGTAACTATGATTACAGGGTATTAAACCCATCGGGCAAATTATATCGTCTCTGTGTACTTTTTCTCACATATATATTTTCAAACTCAAATTGTATTTAAAGTAACGTGCCGTTTTATTTCCTTTCCCAAAATCAGCTTTCGCAGAAAACAGTTATATTTAGGGTTCTCGGATTATGACTACAATACTTATTATGCTATCTGAGATTGTAGTAACCATAAACAAGACTCAAGGTCAGAGGGGGGACAGGAGACTTCAGAGGGGTGAGAAGGAAATGGTTATGGAGAAGGGAAGGGAGGGGATGGACAACGTGAGGGAGGAGAAAGAGATTAGGATGAATATCTATGTATAGAAATTGTGAAGATTGCTGCGTTCGCCTGTATATATAAATAAAGAAAGCAGTGTTGTCACGAGGACTTACTGCAGCACTTAAGTGCACCTGCTCTTCATTTCAGAGTAGCGAATATAACGTCCTAGCAGCATATACAGCCAACTGGAGGAAGTTTAGTACACCTACTACCAATTTATGGTGATTCTTTCCTACAGTGAGAAACAGTAAACATTCACTGACATATAATGTATATAAATTTATTAGCACGTACTGATAATAACATTTTAGAAAAGTTAAGGCAAAAAAATAAATAACAGCAGGCTATCTAAACATCTGAACCAATGTACTAATATATGTGTGCCACTACACTTCCATGGAATTGTTTCTCATCTTCGGATGTAGTCAGTGGGTCTCTCAGAGCACGTAGTGGTATCAGATAACAACCAAGAGTGAGGTCCCGCGCATCGGCTTCAGAGCCGTTGACGTGGTGTCAACATCGCTCTCACTTGCACGATCTTCAGTTGAGCAAATCGACGTTCTCCAAAGCCTCCACCACGAGTCAGACCATCTCCTTCGGCTGATCACATTATATCACAACACATTATATTCGTACAATATACATCTTCCTTCAGTAGGAGTC
Organism: Schistocerca piceifrons; assembly: GCF_021461385.2. Taxonomy (NCBI): domain Eukaryota; kingdom Metazoa; phylum Arthropoda; class Insecta; order Orthoptera; family Acrididae; genus Schistocerca; species Schistocerca piceifrons. Next base: position 598,284,710 of record NC_060141.1, on the reverse strand, counting down.
TTTTTTAAAACTTTTTGCTGCTTGAGATTGCTCACTATGCTAATAATTCATAATTTGGGACTCACCATTCCGCGCCACAGTTCTACCGACGGTTTGTCTGTTTACTGAAAACCTTCGTCCTGTCGAGAATTGGAGGGGGGGGGGATGGTGGTGGTGGAGGTGGTGGAAGGGGGAGAGGACAGCTATGCCCTTCCTGCAGCGGCTGCGTCGGAGAAAATGAAACTTCATGCTAGCTGGCCGGGGGTAGCGTCTTTGACTAGTAAACAATGGATTCGAACGTATCAACTATTTAAATTTTGTAACTTCCCCAATAAAGAGTGACCCTCGTTCTGTCAACTGGCGTCGTCAGACTGGGCGAAGGAGTTTTAGGGCAACGTCTTGCCCTATGGGTGGGATACTGTCCCTAATATGAAGAAGAATCAGCAGGAATTAACGGCATGAAACTGATGAAGACAATGCAGTTGCCGTGGTGTCACAATGACCTTTCCGTTGGTAAAAAGTTTTGGATTAGTCCCCATTCGGATCTTCGGGAGAGGACTGTTAAACGGGAGGTTATTATGTGAAGAATATCGAATAATTGACGGAAGGATAACGTTCTACGAGCAGGGGCGCTGAATGTCAGAAGTTCGAACGTGGTAGGAAAGTTATAAAAGTTGAAAAGAAGAATCTAAAGGCCCGATGTAGACGTAAAATCGAAGAAGAAAAGTTCTGAACAAATAAATGAAGGGTAGGATCAACAGCATCAAAAAATGGCAAAGGGCATCAAGAAAATGGTTGCTGAGAGCAGTTCAATCATACGGTTTTTTCAGTCAAATTCGACAGCAAACCAGTCTCAACAACAGTAGTTCTGGAATACATGAGAAAGTCACACACAGAAACTGAATTGGCAGAGAAAGTATATGAGGATATTGAGCAGGTAATTCGCCACGTAAAGCGAGATGATAATTGGTAGTCATAGGGTATCGAACTCAATGGGAGGGAAAGGAATAGGAAAAAGTGTTATGGGAGAATAGGGCTTGGTAGCACGAATGAGAGAAGAGAAAGGGAAATTGAGTTTTGCATTAAATTCCAGCTAATAATAGCGAATACACTGGTCAAAAATCACCAGAGGAAGAGATACACTTGGAAAACGAGGAACGCGAACATTACAGCTGGATTACATCATGATCTGACAAGGATTTCGAAATCAGGTACTGGATTGTAAGATATCCAAGAGCTGATATAAACTTTGACCACAATTTTGTAATGATGAATAGCAGACTGAAGTTAAAGCGAGCCGTCTGAAAGATTCTTGTGGGATAAATTTGAAAGCAGGAGTACAAAGGAGCAGCCGGCCGGAGTGGCCAAGCGGTTCTAGCCGCTACAGTCTGGAACCACGTGGCCGCAACGGTGGCAGATTCGAATCCTGCCTTGGGTATGGATGTATGTGATGTCCTTAGGTTAGTTAGGTTTAAGTAGTTCTAAGTTCTAGGAGACTGATGACCTGAGAAATTAAGTCCCATAGTGCTCAGAGCCATCTGAACAGATGAGCGAAAACGAGTACCATAGTAGGCAGCTGAGTTGAAAAATAAAAGATTTCTAAACGGCAAACGCAGAAGCTGGACGGACCAACATAAGTGCAAGAAAAGTAGATCCGAAGAAACCTCTGCTAACAGGTGAAACACTTCACATGAACGACGAAAAAAGAAAGTACAGAAATGTTTGAGGAAAGAGTGGAATACATCTATGCAAGTCACTTAAGGGTGAATTAAATATGAAGTGCAAGGGAAGCTAAGGTGGAGTGGCTACAGGAAAAATGTTAATAAACTGACAGGAAAATAGTCTTTGCTGGAACTAATTCAGCACATAGAAAAATAAAAACAACATTCTGAGAAACTGACAGCAAGAATTGTTAAATTAAGAGTCCAATGGGGATTCCACTATCAAACGCAAAGAAGAGAGTAGGTAAATGTAAAGAGTACATTCAAGGCCTCTACAACGGGGAGTGTCTGATAATGTGTTACATTCACAATGAGAGTCGATATGAAAGTCATGGGGGGATGCAGTATCAGCGTTTAAGAGAGCTCTTGAGGACCTACGATCAAATAAATGAGAAGGGACTAATAGCATTTCTTTGCAATTTATAAATTCATTGGGAAAGCTGGAAGCCAAGCGACTATTCAAGTTGGTATGTAGAATCCAAGGGACTGCAGAGATACCATCCAACATTTGGAAAAATATCACCCACACAATCCCAAGGACAGAGTGGTAACTGCGAGAACTACAGCACATCGGCTTTACAGTTTTTACATCCAAATTTCTGACAAAAAGGACGATGCAAGACGTTTGAAATTCTGAGGAAAATACACAATACGCACAAGAACGAATTGGAAATCATGAGGATTTGAAGAGCATGTTCCAATTACTCGGTCTGAAAAGGGGATAAGACAAGGATGCAGTCTCGCCGGCCTACTGTTCAATCTACTCGTCGAAGAAGTAATGCCGGGAAATTTTTAATAGTTACGGAGTTCTGCTACTTTGAAACCAAAGTATCACATTATGGACTGAACAAGGAAGACATTAAAAAAAGAATATCACAGGCAAAGGACGCATTTTTGGGCAAGAGAGGCCAACTGGTATCACACGTGCGATCAATTTAAAGGAAAAATTTTACTGAGGATGTACGTTTGAGGATACTGTTGTAAGCAGTTAGCCACCAGTTAAGACGTGTGATAAGCGTGTGTGACTGCCGTATGGAGGAGAAATTTTACTGAGAATGTACATTTGACGATACTGTGGTCAGCAGTGAGCCACCATTTAAGATGTGTGATAAGCATGCGTGAGGATCTAGGGCTACTTCCCATGAATATGGATCTATCCTTGATAGAACAAGAAACACTTAACTTCGCAAGGTTCATTTAGGAGCTACATAAAACATATGTAGCGGCTCCAAAGTATATAAAGCGGACATCGGGTGGGAGAACGGTTTGCTGACCTCTTATCTCTTCATACTGCTTATAAACTATTATGACACTGCTGCGTGTCCTCTGGGTCCGACCAAGGTGGTACTCACTATAAAATGCAAAGGTATGGAAAATGGAAAGGCATGTCATTTTTCGAAATTGGTTTCAAAGCAACCTGTTAGGCCAGTATTAGTCGATGGAGACTTAGTCGGAACATTTAAAATACATTTATACTAAATAGGAAAAAAATTTCACGTAGTAGGCAGAGGACGGCTTTTAACTACACATTCTCAGTTTTCTGACAGGTCACTGGAATGTTTTTGCTTGTCGTAACATTTACCATCACCTTTCAGTTCTCGCTATTCATAACAATAAACACAAAGAAACACAAACAGATACATATATACTGGGTGTCTCTCCTACGGTGTTTCATATGCATTTTCTCTAGTGTTTCGGAAAATATTTGCAATTTTGTTTTTGCAATCTGCAGCTTGACTAAACCCAGTGGATCCTTCTGATCAAGTCTTTTATACGACACCTAACGTTCATAGAAAGCATTGGTTTGTTTCCCATTACAAAAAATTATTTTTAAATCGTATTTTAAGTGCCCATTCCAGGGAGTTGTCTCAAATTAGTCTACTGCGATATTCATTTTATAGAGATGTATGAATAGGGACAGTAAAAGACGAAGAATAATCAGTACTCCAGCAGTGACTGAGCAGCGCATTCGCATTACTGTAGCAGTCAGCGTGAGCTAACGTGCTGCTGTCACTGATGGGGTATCAGTTTTTCTTCTTATGTTATTGTTCCTTTAAATTTCTCTTAATTTTTTATTTATTTTATTTTACTTTTTTCCGCACCTGCGCTGGGCTTCCCTTGAACGACATGACGAGGAGGATTTTTTTGCTTGACACCAGCTACATATCGAAAAAAGGAAATTTTAGATCTATGACAAACACAAGAGAAAATGCGCCCGATGACTCTTAGGAGAGGCACGTAGGACAAATATACTAGGTTGTGGTACTTGAGCAGATATATGAAATTCTGTTGTTGCAGTGCAATATTGCTGGAGTCAGTCCAGACAAATACTGCTCATGTGTAGTGAGGCTGAGAGAAAGCTGGTGCAGTCTGCATTGGTATTACACCAAGGAATTACTGTGTACATTTACAGCAGAGGAAAACTAATTTACCCAAATAATTGGAAATTTGTGGTAAGGTCTTTTGGTACCGAACTGCTGAGGTCATCGGTCCCTAAGCTTACGCACCACTTAATCTAACTTAAGCTAACTTACGCTAAGGACAAAGCACACACACACACACACACACACACACACAAGCCCGAGGAAGGACTCGAGCCTCCGATGGGGTGAGCCCTGCGGACCGTGAGAACACGCCTGAGACAGCGCGGCTGTCCCGTGCGGCACCCAAATAGTAATGTCTCTTGAGAGATTTATGTATACAAATAAGACATTGCTACATGCCACTGATATCCCACGCTTCAAGATTTAAACATTTTTTTCTCGCCCCACAGCCAGGTTACTTGTGCTGTTAATCACCACCCTTCAGAACACGAACAATAATGATGGCTCTCCTCTGGCCAAGGATCAACAGATGTCACTGTGTAGGGTCCAGTGCCACCAGTAGAGAATATAGCACGATTCTTCTAATGTAATGCTACTGTGATGTTGTCTGCCAGCCAACACCTCATGCACCATTTGCTACTGCACCTGGTTGAGTCAGAAATGGAGCGTGGAATAATTCTCATTAGCTACGCTGCTGGCTGCCCTCCTCTGCTGTGCTAGGAGCATATTAATAGCAGCACAATGGGAGGATTTTTCAGTGGCTGGGACATCTGGATAAACAGACAATTATGCTCCCCTCAAGCACTGGAAACGGATATGCCATTGTCTCAAGCAACCCATATTGAAACGCCCGCTAAATCACGCAGGGCTAACAGGAAATTAGGATTGTGGAAAGGGCCTAGGGAGTTGCGGTGGATTCATTTCACAATTGTATTTTATTATCATTTAGTTCAGAATTACGCTTTTGAAAGAATGAAAGTTGCTTCGCAGCTTTAGGCCTCCAAACAGATGCTTTAGAATAAGTTCAATTTTGAAAAGGCATGACACAGTTAAATTTACGAATAAGATAAATCGTATACATATACGAGATCTGCATGAGGAGCGGCTGAAGGCCGCCGAATTAAATCTTCAAAATTCCAAATATACTATGATTATTACTGAAGGCAGAAGGCCACAATGTTTAAGATGCTAACAGGGGTGGTGGCCCAGCAGGTGCACAGTAAGAGATAAGCAAACGCAATAAGATGGCTGAAGGCCGCAAAGTTAAATTCTGCACATTAAGGAAACAAATATTCCAACAATCAGTAAAAGAATTTATTAAGTTTAAAAATTTCCTTTTTGCAACACCGACGGCGGAAGGCCCACAACAACTTGCAAAATCTTTCAGAGGAAAATACAATAACCTTTCAAGAGCAGAAGGAGATAATGTTTGGACTTGAAGGAAACTCTGAGAACATGTTTCCAGAGCTGAAGGCCCGCAACTAACCTTGCCAAATTAAAAATATAAAATACAGTTAAATTACAACAACATTAACATTACTAAAAGGATAATCAAGAGAACGGCACTCGGGAATCTCCAGTTGATCGATCTGCCCTCCTTCACTTAGGCGAGACAGGCAGTGAGCCCAGTTACAATCGATTGGTCCGAACCCAACCAAGGGACAATTAAGGACCGACCGACCAACCGCTTGCTTGCCACGATGGAGTACATGAGAACTCAAACACAAAGGTTACTAGCGTGATAATCTACAATGATGTATGTATTAGCTGTCAAAATTACACACCATGTTGGACAGCGACAACAGGTGAGGAAAGGACGCTGCCTCAAATTACGTTAGTGGCCAGTGCAAGTAACCGGAACACTGACGGCCACGAGGCAGAAAATTCCGCTGGTACACTTGAATTAGAAATACAGTAATATAGTTAACTTCGCCAAAAAGAACACTGCCTGAATTTACGTCAGTGGCCAGGGCAGGTAACCAGAACACTAACGACCACAAGGCAGAAAATTCCGCTGGTGCACTCGAATTGTTGTCAAATAATATAGTTAATTGCACTGCATGGCGGCTAAATTTCATTAATAGAAACAATCAGTGTTGCTCACAGGAAAACCTCACCAACAGCGAACCACCGAAACGAACCACCAGAAAATGAATGGACGTGGCTTGGGTAGTTGAAACCACTACTCAACTTCAGCGTCCTGGGTCGATGAACCACGAAGCTCGTAGCGATCGGACAGCTCCATACACGCTCCGACACTGCGCAGGGACAGGCAGCGGACCCAGCCGACTGCACCGCGCGGAGATAACTTCCCTGGTCCGCAGCAACCGACCGACCACCTCAGAATGCCGACATCATCTAAAATAGTCGTCAGTGGACATAACGCAAACTACGCACACAACCTGACAAATACAGCACGAAGACTTGAACGATACTCAACAGTTACTAAGCTCGCATGAAGACACATCGGGAGTAGATGCGCGCGCGCGCGCGCGTGTGTGGAATTTGTATAAAGTACACGCTGTGATGGACAGAGAAGGAGTGATACGTGAGACGTGCATGGCTCGTGTTCCTGCCATCATGTATTTTACACCCTGTTTTTAAGGTACAGGGTGCGCGCGCGCGCGTACACACACACACACACACACACACACACACACACACTCACACACACAGCCGACTCATTAACGATCGGCAAGCCAAAACGCATCGTCCTGTAGGACGACTGACCGACGATCCACCAAGACCGTGGCCCGGCTCAAGTGATGCGTGGCGTCAACGGTTGGGCGAGCCATGTCGACGCAGACCTCACTCCTGCTCCATCCCGACTGCACTAGTGCCGCATTGCAACTCCCCGACTGGCAGGTCCGGACTGCGCTCGAGACTCGTTCCAACTGACTTGCAGACTCGAACTCGCCATCGATACTGTCTTACGACAGACAGCGACCGGGAAGTAATAGCAGTGGAGTAAAGATATTGCGAGAGGGGTATATCGATACGCGCTGCTAGCGCCGGCCACAGTCAGGCAAAGCAGCAGCTCAGTGACAGTAGTAATTTAAATTAACGTAGTGAGGTGGAAGTACCTTAAAAACAGGGTGTAAAATACATGATGGCAGGAACACGAGCCATGCACGGCTCACATGTCACTCCTTCTCTGTACATCACAGCGTGTACTTCATACAAATTCCAACTATTGCATTATGGACGTGGGTATAATGCAAATTTTGCTAGGATTTCGAACAAAATCCTGAATATTGTTAGCAACATTACCATCAAATGTAGACGTTACTGAATTAGAAATGTTTCCTACAAAGAGGAAAAGGAACCAATATGTCAAACAGACTTAAATGATTCCCCATTAAGTATTGTGAGCATAACACACGTATGTAGCACAGTTGTAACCTAATTGTTCTATAATAGTAGACAATTACACATTGCTCACGTACTGCCACTACTGGGGAAGTGGGTGTTAATATGTATACAGTGTTAAAAATAGTGCACGCAGACTTTGTACTGGATTTGCCACGTATATTAAGTGTTCCGGTAATAAAAAAAAATGTTGTGAAATGTAGTGTCACTTATTAGTTTATGTGATACTTTGGACACAGGAGATGTGCATAGGAATTATGGTTACGTAATAATCGTACCGTTTGAGCCCTGCTCCTGCTCGCCTTGGTGCCATTGCTAGGCTGGCATCGTGTAATAGGGATTGTGGCGTCTCGTTTTCTTAGTCTGTTCACTGGCGCCACTAAGTTTGCTCGCTTTGTCTGTCCGTCAGTTGCAGCAGCAGCACTTATCGATAGCAAGTACTGTGGTACTATCTTTGAAGCGACCTCTAGTATTTCCGGGTCATTATGTGTCAGGGAGTGGGGAGGACGGCGGAGCAGTGAGGTCCGCACAGCGCTAGTACTCGCTGGGACAGCTGGCGATACATGCACTGCCCGATGGAAGGATGTGGTCGCGAGAGTGCACGACCACATCGAGGTCCGGATTCAGCGAGTTTAAGTTGAATGGATCGTTATATTCGAGTAGTACAATATTCTCTTGTGTGTGTCCGTCCGTGGAAGTGACCTCATGGTAACAAGCTGTCAGTCGACGCTTCATACTGGCAACTTTCCCTTGCCTGACTTGAGCGGGGACGACCGTTGGTTGGTCGTTCGGTCGGTCGTCTCATCAAACGACGTGTATTTGGTCTTCCGACCGCTTCTGGGCCCTTGTGTCGACTTGTGGTTCGTGCTTGTTGTTCCACAGTGACTGGTTTTAGCACTGGTTGAGTTGTTGGTGGGATTGTTTTCGCCTGTCCGTGTGTAACTGTTGTGTTTGAATGAGCAGTTATTTTAATGCTGCCTGCGTACTGCATTTGTGGAGTGGTTACTTCTGCCTTTCGGTGTTTTAAAAGCCGGTTTCTGCAGACGCAGTACTGTCTGTCACGTCGCCCTCGCCTGAGTTAATCCAACATTGTACTGGTTATCAGATGTTACGTGGATTTGGTAAGAGGATTGGCCGGCTATTAAACTGTCCCTAGTTTGAGTTGCCATTCTGTTACGTGAACATAACGCTTAGCTGCCTGTCTCACCGCTTACACAGCTGAAGGCACTTTTCTCAGGTCGATCCTAGGAGCACTGTCTGTGCGTCACTCCCTTCTTTATTTGGTCTGATTGTGTCAATTGTTAAAAATAATATTTTGTTTAAATTATTCCTATTACTTGTGGCCTTCAGCCGACAAACGATTTGAATTTTTCTTAATAAGGCCTTCAGCCATCAGTGTAGCTCGCGTTACAGTATTTTTTTATATGATTATTTAAAAGATTAATTTGGTATTTTCCAAGTGTAATTGTCTTCCTCATTTGTAATTCAGGCCTTCAGCCGTTAATTCTGAAGTATTCCTTGGGGCCTTCAGCCGACAAATAATTTGAATTCTTCTTAACAAGGCCTTCATCCGTCAGTGTAGCTTGTGTTACAGACAATTTTTTTTAATGATTGTTTTTAAAAAGTTATTTCCTTAAATAAAGTGTACACGTTTACCGTGCAACCAACGGTAACTGATTAGGCCCCGTCCACACCTTTCCGCGCCTGCCGAGGTGGCCGAGCGGTTCTAGGCACTTCAGTCCGGAACTGAGAGGCTGCTACGGTCGCAGGTTCGAATCCTGCCTCGGGCGTGGATGTGTGTGATGTCCTTAGGTAGGTTAGGTTTAAGTAGTTCTAAGTTCTGGGGGCCTGATGACCTCAGATGTTAAGTCCCATAGTGCTCAGAATCATTTGAACCACACCTTTCCCCGCTTTCCCTAAGTCGCACGTTCCAGCGTTGTTATAAATATCCTGACGCACTTCTTCCCAACTAAACAGTATAGTATTATACTTCGATTTATATTTGTTTGGTGGTGCTAGTCATTTTTGATACTAAAAAGCAGTATTTTGCACTGGTTCTGCCACGTGTCTGCTGGTTTTATAAGAATATCATAGGAGTCACCTAGAAACTGGAAAGCCGCCAAGTTTTTAAAATATCTAGAATAGGAATAACTAAAAACAATTTGCTTTGATAAAGAGGTTAACGTACATATAAACTACTTGGAAATCGATTACACAGACTCCAACACTATTCACATTTCGATGGCCAACTCACCAAATTTAGAAAGAGCGCTGACTCAAGAAGAACATAGAATTAAGCTACGATTTATTATTTCAGTTTTTGAGTCTACGCAAAGAAACATTAATAGAGTTGAAAGCGTTAGCAGATACAAATCCTATGAAAGGTGTCGAAAACCAAGACTTTACAATCCATAGTCTAGTTCTTTCTAGCACAGTCATTCACACTGCTGTGTGTGGGAGCTGTTAACCATGTATCAGTACAATCTCTACACTAGCACTGCAGAAGTAATCTAGACGTGCCCTACAGCTTTCAGGGACAGTCACGGTATTGGAATTGAAATAAGGGGCGCCTCTCGTCTGCTGTGTGGTGTAGAAGTAGCTTTCATATTAGTAATGAAAGTTTCTTTGTAGGGTTACAGACTGCAGTGACAATCAGTTGTGGCTGACGATATGGTGAGAGCCTCGAGTCTGTGCATCCACGGATGTTGAGAAAGTGTACCTACCTCCATGAGGGCAGCAGACGCTTGAATGGATGTAAACTGATTATCATAATAATAAAAAATGATGATGGTTAAATGATGGAGGTACTCTCCACCACAAGCCTCCTGGCGTTACACATCTGACTTAAGGTGTCCTACATTCCGTCGTAGCATTGTATGGGGAAAGCTTAATGGAGCACATGCAGAATGTTATCTAGTGGTAACAGCATGTGTATCAGACAGAGGCGTTTTTCTCAAGAAGTCATTAGAACACCTTACCATCAGTCAGTAATTCCGTTACTGCCTAAGTTGGTTTTGTGGGTTGGAGAGTAACTACCTGTGCAGAAAACGAATGCAATTTGTTTGTCATAACATGCATTGGATGGCGGCAGATGATGTGCATGTCTGTAACAGCAGGACCAGTGGACTGCAACGAATGGCAGAGGAACAAACGTTGGAGTGGGAGTTGACACTGTAACGTATGTAATGCAAACACAAGAGAAAAAACCCAGTACTGTTCTATTACACTACCGTTGGAAACAGTAACTATCGAAAAAGACAAATGAATGAGCATCTCCAGCGACCTAACGTGGAATGGCTGTATGAAACAGAGTGTAGAAGCAGCAGATGGCATCGCTTAGTCTCACTGAAAAAATCTTAAGGAAATGTAATTCATGCAGGAAAGAAGTGGTTTACAAATCACTACTACTAATAAAATAGAATTATTGGTTACGGCTGACCTGCAAAGCAGTCGCTTATATATAAATGATAAAGTGGATAGCGTAGGAAATTCCATGAGGCTGCTAGAATCGTGTTAGGTAAAAATGTAAGAGAAAAGGGACGACATACTTATCGTAAAACAGTGTCGGATAAATTTAAGGAAATTGCATTTAACGAAGACTGTGATACCATGTCACCACCGTTGTATATCTGGCGTGATGATCATAAGAATAAAATAAGAGGAAGTAGGGCGTCTACAGGGACATAACAATCACTTGTTCCTCTATCAGCATGAACAGGAGAGAAACTCGATAACACTTTTACAATGTAGCGTCCATCACCCACTGCAAAGTGGCTTGTGGATTATGTGTTTAGATGTAGATGTTGGCTGTTTGTGGACTATGCCATTGTCTATAAGAAGATAGCATCCACTAGAAGACATTAGCAATATGAGAAGACATCCTCTACTATGCGATTGGTGGGAATACCAACAACCATTTAATACCTAGGAGTAACCATCTGTAGCGATCTAAACTAGAATGACTATATAAGGAAATGTAAATCACCAACGAAAAAAGTGGCTTACATCACGTTCGACCGATTTTTCAGTATTACTTGTCAGTCTCAGACCCTTACTAGGTTGGATTAATGGAAGAGGTAGACAAGGTCCAACGAAGATCAACACGATCGTTATGGAGACGCTCAATAAATTCCAGTGGTAGATGGAACGTGGGAGGCGGTTAACATTTTTTATTGTGTTATCGATCCTCATAGGCTGGGGTCTGAGTCATAATTCTATCAAGTGGAATGGTACTGCGGCATTTTGATCAGGTTCTGAGAGAATCAGTAAGGACTTTACGCTACATGAAACACTTAAAATGCGTAGCAGAACATCTACAATGCGCAGATGAGAAACCAACCTGGGAATACCATATGTGAATGCCTGAACCCCTGCGTGCCAGGCAAACGGTCACAAACCCTATCCATATACGACCTAGAGGCTAATAACTACAATTCACTTCCATGTAGAGCTGTAACAGATTTCTTTTCAGAATACTTTTTCCATACACATTGCCCGTGTGGAAGGGTATATACGCTGCTCTAGCATAAAGCCAATACCAAATTCGTTAAACTCTAGAACAGCACTTGGGAGAAATGGATAATACGTGTATTAGAGCCTCCTAAACTTTCAATGCTCCACACTATGTTTATTACAATCCTGTGGAAACATACCAGCTTATGAAGTAATACTGATATGCAGCTGCTATACTAAGCAATGTACAACTAAAGGTGCAGCATCAATACTTGTTTGACTATTGCTCTAGAGAATTATTAACCTTCCTTTCCTTTAATTCTTATCACAAAAACTACATAGGTTTTGCTTCCTCCTCTTTCACCTCCATGCTTTTGAAATGTAATTTGTTTATTGTTTTCAGCACTTAAGTTTTAAATTTGGCAAAAGTGAGCTCATTCTTCGTTATTTCTGTAGTAGTAAACTCCTATTACTACAAAGTATGTGGGTTTGTATGACTTCTGCATGACAGTAGCAGTATTTTATTTTGGGATAAGGCCAATTTCCTCTGTTTCTGGATGACATAACAAAAATTATGTTTAAAGATAAAGTGATCTGATAACTCATCAATCATCTTTCATTTATATATGTATTATAGTTTTTGGCTACTTCATAGGCAGTTGTGTAATGCTAATTAAGATGAAATGTTACCAAACTATAGGTTTTGTTGAGAAAATTATCCACTGTTGCTCACTGCTGCAGATGTTCACATCCTAATTACCAACACATATGTCTTAATAATAACTGCACTTTAGTTTATCACATTAATCATTCAAATGACATTAGGGGGATGCTAATACTGCTTAACTGGGCAAAAGTTGATACCACTCCACTAATCTTTAATAGCTGGCCTCTTCATTGTTACAGCTGTGTACAGGGTGGCGAGGATGAGGAGTTTTAGTATTCAGTAAAGCTGGTGTAAAAAGGGAAAATTGCATTTAATAGACAGCTAAATCTCTCTATGTGAACTACGATTTATCGTAACTATTCCAGCGTAGTGCCACCACATTTCAGGAGGAAGTTGAATAAAGCACATGGTGTGAAGGACAGGGAATGAATGCTGCAGGTGGCTCGAATACAAAAGCATATCTGTTACTGGAATGCAAGACGAAAGTAATTGTTTGTTTGTCCAGGTGTTTGGCATTAGCCCTCAGCTGCTTTCTCACACACCCGTGGTGCTGCTATTAATAGCCCCCTACCACTGAAGTGCAAGAGAGCCAAGAGCGTCACTGTTGAGAACAATTCCACACTTCATCTCCTACGCATTTGAACATGTTTGCAGAAGGCACATACAGCCCTGACTGTCTGGCGATTTTGCAACAGCAGCAAATTCTAGTCCTGTTCCAGTGGAATTGGTAACAGCATTGCTACTTGGTAAGGGTGAAAATGTTTAAATGTGAAAGCTTGGGATGTCAGTGTAACTTACAAATGATTTGTATGTATGTTTGTCACAAATACATCTCTGAAGAAACGTTCTTATCAGAATATTTTTAATTTCCCGCTTCCTTTACATATTACAGTAAAGCCTTGGCGTAGCAGACTTCTTTGACTGCTGAGTAGTGACGTGTGGGACATTTTTGAGTCACAAGTTATGCTGATTAAGATGAAAATGACATAAATATAATGCAGCCATTTTCTGTTATTAACTGTAGTAATCAAGATAAAACTAACTTAGAAAAGCATGTAGCAGCCATATTGAGTAATAAATTATAGTAATGAAGTAAAGGGTCGCATAAATAGAAATGCAGCCAGTTTTAATAGTGCCTCATAAGTTACACTATTTCATATTAGTAGAATGATGCTGAATAATATAGGAATATAAGGCTAAAGATACAGACATCCATCTGGTGGCTATCTTGTGTCATAAGTTATAGTAAGTAAGACAATACTAAAAGAACAGGGTAACATTTTGAGCCATAAATTATAGCCAATAAGATAATGGTGACATCAAAGAAGCAAAATATTATGGCGACAACATAACTGGTTAAGAAATTACATCCTACATATATGTGGGAAATTTGACACTTGTAAACCCCATCCAATGGGATATTGCCCCCCACCTCTACGTGTTTGGATTTTCCACCATTTCCACCACACCCAACTGGCATAGAAAGGAGTGAATGGGGAGGGGGGAGGTATCGAGACGGGAAGGGGAGGGCAGAAATGCAGCAATATGGGCTGCACAGACCTCCACTCTGCCCCCATACCAGAATGTCTTCCGTGACACACCTCGTGTTAATGGAAAACATCGTTTTGCTTCCCACTACAGACAAAAGGTGTTTAAAGAGGATATTTTACGTGCCCACTTGCCAGAGAGGTCAGATTAATCTAAGTCAGTCGTAGTTTAGAAGGATCTATTAACCGCTACATATTCATTGCCCTATTTACCTTGTACTGAGTACCACCCTGGCCTGCGACAGTATGCCACCGTCATGCCACAGCATTACACAGCTGCCACTGCAGTATTGTTTATTTCTCGTGTTTTACTGTACCTTTTAATGCGTATAGCTAGACCAAAATTCATGCTTGACCAATGTGGGACCACTTTATTAAATGAGTATTCGAAATTTCTTTTTAAAAATAAATAAACCGACAGTTTCCATTGACACTGTGCATGGAATGAAACATACAATGAATAGGATTCGTTAGGGCCAGCTCCATGTACATATTGCACAGACGAAATTGCAATATCTGGCCAGAACACCATGTAAATAGATATATATTTTCTCTCTAAGAGAAGTTATTCTCCATACATTATATAGCACCGCTACATATGTGGTGTTTCAGCATATAATTGAATTTCATTTGTAAGTATATACATTGGCCATCGCGAGAAACTTAAGGAAGCAAAGTAATTTTTGGACGATATATCACTGCCAAGAAACATAGTCCAGTAAAATGTCTACCATATTTAGAAAGAACTGCATCAGTATGCTACAGAAGATAACTGAAAAAAAAAATTGGCGATGAGACGAACAGAAATGAGACTTTTATTCAAAGACAATAATTATACTGAACTCATCGCCATTTATGTTGGTACTCTGTACATTATAAAAGGCCAAATAGGATCTTAATTGGGAATGTGATCCCTACAGCCCACAATGCACGGTCTGCAACGTGATCCCATACTGGCCATAGGGTTGATAAGGAAATATTGTGGTAGGCTAGGTCATGCCTCCACCACTGCAGCTGAAAAATGTTGGATGGTCGTTGGGCTTGTGGATATGCTGTAATACCACTCCCCAAAGCATCTCTCACGTAAAACCGTTGCAATATATGTTGCGATATTCTGCACATCGCAAATGAATAGATGAGAAAAATATGAAATTAGCGTAGGGCACCGTTGGCCGCGAGGCCGCGTCCGGGGAAGTTCGAAAGCCAATTGCAAGTCTTATTTAATTCAACGCCAAACTGGGTGACTTGCGCGCCGGTGATGAGGGTGAAATGATGATGAGGACAACACAATACCCAGTCCCCGAGCGGATAAAATCTCCGCCCTGGCAAGCACGTTACCAACCAGCTAAGCAAGCAGACCAATGTATGAGAAATATGACCCTTTTTTATTTTCCACTATATCGTGTCATCGGCATACACACACACACACACACACACACACACACACATATATATATATATATATATATATATATATATATATATATATATATATATATATGTGGGTGTGGGTGGCTGGGTGGGACGGTGGGTGGCTTTGTGAATGTTAAATTTTTAAAAAATTACATTCATATGCTTGCATTGCATCTATTATGTTCTTCTTCTGATGATGATTCATAATCACTGGAAAAAACCGCGTCATAAAAAGAACAGTTAAAGTATAGTAATGAAACTGCGGAAATACTTTTGTCTGGGTAATATATTTAAATGATTAACATTACAGTATCACATGAGATAAGCCATTGCACGCGTAAATTGCTGGCGCATTAAATAACCAGCTTAACCGCCTTAATATAGGACGCAGGCGTCACGCGTGCATGCCTTGTGTTGTACAGGTGCTGGATGTCAGTTTGTGGGATGGAATTCCATGCCTTGTACTTGGTCATTCAATCAAAGGATGTTGGACTTGTTGTCCAAAGATGTCCCGTATGAGGTCGATTGGAAACCGATCTCGTGATCGAGCAGGCAAAGGCCACATCTCGTCACCCTATAGAGCATGCTGGGTTACAACAGGGGTATGTGGACGAGCGTTATCATGTTGGAAAAGCTGTTCATTAATCGCACCACAACAGTTCGCATCAAAAAAAATAAAAAATAAAAAAAAATTCAAATGGCTCTAAGCACTGTGGGACTTAACATCTAAGGTCATCAGTCCCCTAGAACTTAGAACTACTTAAACCTAACTAACCTAAGGACATCACACACATCCATGCCCGAGGCAGGATTCGAACCTCCGACCGAAGCAGCATCGCGGTTCCGGACTGAAGTGCCTAAAACCGTTCGGCCACAACGGCCGGCTTCGCATTAACAGATTGATGTTCAGATTTTCAGGTAGGTTGTGTGGAATAACCACGGCAGTACAACAGTGCACCTGCTATCATACGAAATCACACCCCAGACCATAACTCCGGTGTTGGTCCAGAGTGTCTAGCACATGGAATGGTGGGTTGCAGGCTCTCAGCTGGCTTCCGTCTAAACAACACACGGTAATCACTGGCTGCAAGTTAGAATCAGCTTTTATCAGAAAACACAGCAGATCTCCACCCCGCCTTCCAGTGAGCTTTCTCTTGACAACATTAAAGTTGCAAATGGCGATGGTTCGTGCTCAGTGAAATGCTACAGGGCGTCTGGATCGGAGCTGTCCTTGATAGTAGTCGATTTGTAACGATTCATTGTGTTACTGAGGTGCCTACTGCTGCTCAAACGCTGCCAGCAATCACGTACAGTGGCTACATCCGTGAGAATTCTTTCTGCAGTATCGCAGAAGGAACATCCAGCTTGTCGTAGCTCTATTACATGACCTTATACAAACTCAATGAGGTGTTGATAATGGTGTCTGTGTCACCTTAAGGACATTATTGACTAACGTCACGCCGGCCGCGGTGGCCGAGCGATTCTAGGCGCTTCAGTCTCGAACCGCGCAACTGCTACGGTCGCAGGTTCAAATCCTGTCTCGGGCATGAATGTGGGTGATGTCCTTAGGTTAGTTAGGTTTTAGTAGTTCTAGGCTCTAGGGGACTAATGACCTCAGATGTTAAGTCCCATAGTACTCAGTGGCATTTGAACATTTGACTAACGTCAATTCACCACGTCCAATCTGAAAGGCAACTAACAGTCACGACTGCCAGAGCGTGTATTTAAAGCAAATTTGATTTGCATGCTCATAGTGGGGCTGCTTGCGCCACTGTTATGCCACTGGCGCCAAATTTGAGTCGACATTATCTTACGGGTATAGAAACACTCATTGTAACTTTCATTTATGTCTCACAACTCCTTGGTGTTGCG
Organism: Schistocerca piceifrons; assembly: GCF_021461385.2. NCBI lineage: Eukaryota > Metazoa > Arthropoda > Insecta > Orthoptera > Acrididae > Schistocerca > Schistocerca piceifrons. Next base: position 598,267,366 of record NC_060141.1, on the reverse strand, counting down.
ATTTATTTGTCGTCGTGTATTTCGTGTTCTCTTTTCCACGTAATTTTGTTGAAGTGTACGTTTCTTATGATGCTGTTCTCAGTTACTCATGTTATCTTATATGGTACCCAGTTCTTCATTTTTTCTTTTGTTCAATGATCCATTTTGTGTGTGTGTGTGTGTGTTCAATTGGCTCTGAGCACTATGGGACTTAACATCTATGGTCATCAGTCCCCTAGAACTTAGAACTACTTTAACCTAACTAACCTAAGGACATCACACAACACCCAGTCATCACGAGGCAGAGAAAATTCCTGACCCCGCCGGGAATCGAACCTGGGAACCCGGGCGTGGGAAGGGTGAACGCTACCGCACGACCACGAGCTGCGGAACTGTGTGTGTGTGTGTGTGTGTGTGTGTGTGTGTGTGTGTGTGTACAATACAGCAAGTTTGGGAACACTTTCAATTATTTATTGCACAAGAACTAAACATTGCACAGATGTCATACATATTGTATTTTGAAGAGAAACTCTGAAAGTTATTCACAAACATTCGGTATATGAACCATCGGTGAACCGGCAGACGTCAATACGGTAATCGAATTCTTGCCATACCCGTCCCAACAAGGCATCGTCGACTGTGGCAGTCGCTTCTCGTATTCTCTCCCGGAGTTCTGCCATATCACCTGGTAGAGGCGGTACATACACCAGATCTTTCATGTGTCCCCTCAGAGGAAAGTCACACGGAGTGAGATTTGGTGATTGGGAAGGCTATTTCATGAAACAGCTGTCCCCTTCTGTAGCATGGCCGATTCATCGATGCGACAGCTCCATGTCCATGTAATCACGAACTTCACGATGAAAATGGGGTGGAGCCCCACCCATCCTGCTGAAAGATGAACGGAGAGTCCGATTGCATTTGAGGCATCTGCCATTGCGACAATATGTCCAAGTAGGAATATGCAGTGACAGTGCTCACGGCGAAGAAGAATGGCTCGTACAGTTTTCGTCGAGACAGGGCACAAAAAACATTTATCTTTGGGGAATCACGCTCAAATTCATTGCACTCGTGCGGATGTTTTTTACCCCAGATTCGACAATTATGCCTGTTCACTTTTCCGTTACTGTGAAAAGTGCGTTCGTCACTAAAAATTAAGCGATCAACAATGCCATCCCCATCCTCATTCAACTGTTGCAACCGCGAACAAAACTGAAAACGCTTGTCTTTGTCGTCCTCATTGAGCTTCTGCACTAGCTCCAATTTGAATGGTTTCGTAGACAGTTTCTGTCGCAGGACTTTCCACACTGTCATTGGAGCCATTTCGGATTCACGGGATGCACGACAAACCGATTTCCCTGGACTCGTTATGAATGTCTGTTGTACGCGCACCACAGTAGGACGTCCGCTTCTCTTTGCCGGGCACGAGCAAGCCGTCGTAACGAATTTGTTGTGCCAGTGGTAAATGGCCTTCCTTGTTACTGGCTTCTTGCCGAACTTGGTTCTAAACATCCATTGAACAGCTGCAGCACACTTGTTTTTTGTCTAACTCCAACACTCTGAAATTTCGCTCCGCACCTAAACTCACCATGTTTGCGACTAGCGCTCACTATCGGCCAATTAACAAACTACGCTGTGGCGGTATATAAGAACAAAAAAACTTTCGGGGTTTCTCTTCAAAATTATATATGTATGATATCTGTACAATGTTTGCTTCTTGTGCAGTAAATAATTGAAAATGTTCCCGGACTCTATGTACACCCTATATGCAGGGAGAGTCAAAAGTCCTTGGACACCTTCATAAGTTGGAAGATTAAAGGGAAAATTGAAATGTGATAATGGGAACATATTTTTTATGACACATCAAATAACACTCGCTTGAGCTCTGGAATTTCGTGGTGTAATTTGTTTTTATCTATCTTGTACAGTTTAGAGGTTATTAATGTTCAAAGTTACTACAACGTATGTTCTACGTGTTGTCCATCCTGTGCAATGCACAACTGTAGTCGCCGCAACCTATCTGACTGCACACGGAGGAGAGTGTCTGCTGCAATTTGGTCACAGGCGTGTTGTAGTTCCTCCAGGTGTCTCAAATTACGGATAATCTCAGTATACACTATCTGTTTAAGATGCCCCTATGGTTAAAAATGAAGGGGCGTTAAGTTAGGGGATCTGGGCTTCCACTGCACGGGACCACGGCGACCAATCCATTTCCCTGGCAGTTGTTCCTCCAAACATTCAACGACACCAATGCCATAGTGTGGAGGGGCTCCATCGTGCTGAAAATAAGATGGGAAAATGCCGTCAGCGTTCAGTGTGGAAGGGAACACAAGGTCCTTCAGCAGTATCTGATACTGTGGTGCAGTTAAGGTGTTGTAAATGGAAAATGGCCCAATGGTGCGGGTGTCCCATATGCCACACCACACCATCACCTTCGCTGAACTATGTCCTCGAATTTGGGCAACCCATTTCGGATTTGCGTCACTCCAGTATCGACAATTATGCCGATTAATCTCCCCGCTCAAAGTGAAATACGCCTCGTCGCTGAACAGTATGCCATTCGCAAACGAAGGATTCAGTTCGTGTTGTTCTGTAGCCCACAGGCAGAACTCCAACCGGCGATCAGGGTCCTCACCGTTAAGTCGATGTTGCAACTGCAGCTTGTAAGGATGCCACTTATTGGCGTGCAATATCCGGACAACGGAGGTTTGGCTTATTCCACATGCTAGGGCCACACGACGGGTACTTCCTTTAGGACTTTTCATAAACGATGCATCAACCGCAGTTGCAGTTTCCGCACTGGTGGCAGTCCTTGGTCGCCCACTACGTGCCTTATCGTGAACAGAGCCCGTCTCCCGAAATTTGGTGATCACGTGAGCCACCGTGCTGTGCGATACCGGTTCTCTGTCTGGTTGCCGTCTGCTGTAGTCAGCTGCTATTGTTCGGTAGCTGCGTTCCCCTCACATAAGGATGATTTCGATCTTCTGTTCACGTATGAGACCCATTTCAGATCACCTGGAACAAAGACAGACAAGAGTCGGTGTCAAGGTAACTTTGAACAGTTGTTGTTGTTGTGGACTTCAGTCCTGAAACTGGTTTGATGAAGCTCTCCATGCTACTCTATCCCGTGCAAGCTTCTTCATCTCCCAGTAGTTACTGCAACCTACATCCTTCTGAATCTGCTTAGTGTATTCATCTCTTGGTCTCCCTCTACTATTTTTACCCTCCACGCTGCCCTCCAATGCTAAATTTGTGATCCTTTGATGCCACAGAACATGCCCTAACAACCGGTCCCTTCTTCTTGTCAAGTTGTGCCACAAACTCCTCTTCTCCCCAATTCTATTCAATACCTCCTCATTAGCTACGTAATCTATCCATCTAATCTTCAGCATTCTTTTGTAGCACCACATTTCGAAAGCTTCTATTCTCTTCTTGTCCAAACTGTTTATCGTCCAAGTTTCACTTCCATACATGGCTACACTCCGTACAAATACTTTCAGAAACGACTTCCTGACATATAAGTCTATACTCGATGTTAACAAATTTCTCTTCTTCAGAAACGATTTCCTTACCATTGGCAGTCTACATTTTATATCCTCTCTACTTCGACCATCATCAGTTATTTTGCTCCCCAAATAGCAAAACTCCTTTACTACTTTAAGTGTCTCATTTCCTAATCTAATGACCGCAGCTCGTGGTCGTGCGGTAGCGCTCTCGCTTCCCGCGCCCGGGTTCCCGTGTTCGATTCCCGGCGGGGCCAGGGATTTTCTCTGCCTCGTGATGACTGGGTGTTGTGTGATCTCTTTAGGCCAGTTAGGTTTAAGTAGTTCTAAGTTCTGATGACCATAGATGTTAAGTCCCATAGTGCTCAGAGCCATTTTTGAATCCTAATCTAATTCCGTCAGCATCACCCGACTTCGTTCGACTACATTCCATGATCCTCGTTTTGCTTTTGTTGATGTTCATCTTATATCCTTCTTTCAAGTCACTGTCCATTCCGTTCAACTGCTTTTCCAAGTGCTTTGCTGCCTCTGACAGAATTACAATGTCATCGGCGAACCTCAAAATTTTCCACATTTATAACTTCTAAACTGAACAAGACATACAAAAACAAATTACACATCTCAATTCCGGAGCTGAAGCGAGTGTTATTTGATGTGTCATACACTCCCCTTGTTTTGCTTTTGTTGATGTTCATCTTATATCCTCCTATCAAGACACTGTCCATTCCGTTCAACTGCTCTTCCAAGTCCTTTGCTGTCTCTGATAGAATTACAATGTCATCGGCAAACCTCAAAGTTTTTACTTCTTCGCCATGAATTTTAATACCTACTCCAAATTTTTCTTTTGTTTCCTTTACTGCTTGCTCAATATACAGATTGAATAACATCGGGGAGAGGCTACAACCCTGTCTCACTCCTTTCCCAACCACTGCTTCCCTTTCATGCCCCACGACTCTTATAACTGCCATCTGGTTTCTGTACAAATTGTAAATAGCCTTCCGCTCCCTGTATTTTACCCCTGCCATCTTCAGAATTTGAAAGAGAGTATTCCAGTTAACATTGTAAAAAGCTTTCTCTAAGTCTACAAATGCTAGAAACGTAGGTTTGCCTTTTCTTAATCTTTCTTCTAAGATGAGTCGTAGGGTCAGTATTGCCTCACGTGTCCCAACATTTCTACGGAATCCAAACTGATCTTCCCCGAGGTCCGCTTCTACCAGTTTTTCCATTCGTCTGTAAAGAATTCGCGTTAGTATTTTGCAACTGTGACTTATTAAACTGATACTTCGGTAATTTTCACATCTGTCAACACCTGCTTTCTTTGGGATTGGAATTATTATATTCTTCTTGAAGTCTGAGGGTATTTCGCCTGTCTCATACATCTTGCTCACCAGATGGTAGAGTTTTGTCATGACGGGTGATGCTGAGGGAATTAGGAAATGAGACACTTAAAGTAGTAAAGGAGTTTTGCTATTTAGGGAGTAAAATAACTGATGATGGTCGAAGTAGAGAGGATATAAAATGTAGACTGGCAATGGCAAGGAAATCGTTTCTGAAGAAGAGAAATTTGTTAACATCGAGTATAGATTTAAGTGTCAGGAAGTCGTTTCTGAAAGTATTTGTATGGAGTGTAGCCATGTATGGAAGTGAAACATGGACGATAACTAGTTTGGACAAGAAGAGAATAGAAGCTTTCGAAATGTGGTGCTACAGAAGAATGCTGAAGATTAGGTGGATAGATCACGTAACTAATGAGGAGGTATGGAATAGGATTGGGGAGAAGAGAAGTTTGTTGCACAACTTGACTAGAAGAAGGGATCGGTTGGTAGGACATGTTTTGAGGCATCAAGGGATCACAAATTTAGCATTGGAGGGCAGCGTGGAGGATAAAAATCGTAGAGTGAGACCAAGAGATGAATACACTAAGCAGATTCAGAAGGATGTAGGTTGCAGTAGGTACTGGGAGATGAAGAAGCTTGCACATGATAGAGTAGCATGGAGAGCTGCATCAAACCAGTCTCAGGACTGAAGACCACAACAAGAACACATTCCCCTTCTCATTAAAAAAATTACTTGAATCCAAAATGGCGGATTTCAAGATTGCGTCCATGAATGACATTCAGTCCAAAAGTTGCGGCCCCACTGAAAAATCCCCTTTTGAGAAATTACATACGTGACTGTGCTTAAACTGACACACACTATTTTTAGCGCAACGCAGTCTGACTTTCAATAATCCCTACAAAAGAATGGCCCTGACTAACATTAACCTATACCTTCCACAAATCACTTACCTCACAAAAATCTTCGTTACTCGAACTACTGCAATACAGCGAGCGCCACTACTGCCAGCTAAATAAAAGATTCAAACTACGGAAGGCACTAACTACTGATAGGCATAGTTAGCAAATGAAAGATTTTGATAGAGAACAAACAACGTATTTACCTCAATAGTGTTCAAAAGTCATAATGTCTATAGCAGTTCATGATATCCAGTCTTACAAATTTCAAAACTCCGCCATCTCTCTCCCCACATCCACCACTGCTGGCGGCTCACCTCCAACTGCGCAACGCTACGCGCTGTTCACATCCAGCTGCCGCTGCCCAATACTACAATGGCAGACAACAATGCAAACTAGCCACAGACTGCACACAGCACAGCCAGTGATTTTCATACAGAGCGCTACGTAACGTTGCCAATAAGAAAACATAATCTGCCTACTTACACCACGTGAAACCTATGTTCTCATCATCACATTTCAAATTTCCCTTTAATCTTCCAACTTATGAAGATGTCCAAGGACTTTTGACTCGCCCTGTAAGTGTGTGTGCGCGCGCGTCTGTGTGTGTGTGTGTGTGTGTGTGTGTGTGTGTGTGTGTGTGTGTTTGTGTGTGTGTGTGCGAGTGTGTGTTGGCAGAGGGAATTAACCAGACTCTGAAAGCAGAGGCTACAAAATGTTCCTAAGGCCCCCGCGAGGAAACTGTGCCAGGAACTCTGCAGTCCTGTCACCTCTCCACCTACTCCGGCTTATGCAGACACACACACACACACACACACACACACACACACACGCACACACACACACTCATTATACACACACGGGAGAGAGAGATACAGAGAAATGGTTGGCGCTATACATTGCCATCCGAAATTTAAAGAGCAGTAAATTGGGTTAATTTTCACTATACCCGGCCGTCCCGATGCGGGAAGGCGAGCCGTGCCCAGTCGGACGCAGCTCCGCGGAACGGATAACGGTCGGGAGCAGAGGCGCGATATGGAAGCAGAGAGCGGGACACAGCGAAAGGGCGGAGGACAGCACCTCGGCAGAGGCGGCGACATTTCGGCGCACGACCTGCCGGCACTTGTAGCCGGGAGCGCCGGGGCTACCTCCGGTATATTAACCCGGTGCGTTCGCTTCCGGAATGGCCGTCTCCACTCGCGCAGCTCTCGTGTAATTGTGAGCAAATGTGCCGTCGTCTCTATTAAGCCGGAGCGCTAACGCCGCGAACTGTTTAACACAATTGTTTCTGTGCCTTCATCCGGCAACGTTTCCTGTTATCTTGAACTTCTCGCGCAATGCAGGCTTAACCCTTCACCGAATGGTCTCACGTGCTATGTGAGAGCGAGCTCTACGGTACACCGATATACCGTGTCAACGAACGGACGCACGACACGACATTAGAGGCGACGAAATAAAGTACATACTTCCCATCCTTCTGATGGATACAGGCACTGGACAGGCACGGCATAAGATGGTAGTGCGTATTTCTACATTTGCATCTATATCAATACTCAGCTAATCAGTATCAAGTGCAAGACAGAAGGACCTCCCAACGTAACAGTTATTAGGGATTCCTTCCGTTGCACTTGCGTATAGATCGTGGAAAGAACGAGTAATTAAACATGCCCGCCGTATTTTGTCTAGTATTGTCTTCGCGATTCCTACTGAAGCGAGTCGTAAGGTGTTTCAGTAAAGGATACTCACAAAGTACCGATATCGTTTTAAAAATTGTAACTTTTTTTCTTTTTTTTCTATGCCAGAATTTCTATGTGTAGCTCACTCGTCGCTCGTAGAACGTCAAGACGATATTCGAGTTCTGCACAAGTACGGGTCAGCGTTGCGTTTCGACGGTTCTTCATTGACATGTGTAAGAAGAGTAGCAATATAGGTAACAATATAGTTGTATTGACGCAGTCCTTGACGTAAGCTCCCAGAAAGAAGTGTAATGGCGTGACACTGCGACAGGTGTGGAGACCGTGGGACGGAACCATCACGACGCATCTGCCTCTCCGGATAGCTAGACAGTTGACCTTTTTTTTTTTTCAGTTCACATTACTCACTGGCATCTGGAGGCTGCGCTGAAATGCACCTTGAGCTCTTACTTGTTTGAGACACAGAGAGAGATCCATTTTGAAAAAGACTTTTGACAGAGTCTCTTTAAAATGTTATTAACAATGTCTTTATCCTGGATTTTGCCGGTGGTACCATCTCATACTGGCGTCCTTAATTCCGCAGTACCGTTGTCACAGATTTCCATTCTACATAACATGTGACACACTACTCTCGTCTATCACCATTTTGATCTGCAACATAAGACAAAGAAAGAAACTTCGAGAGCTGTTAAAGGCTTTAGAACAAAGTAGCTTCGAATTTATGATTTTCTAAAACGAGTGTTTGGAGACCCAATATACGCAGACATTTGTCTTTTAAATCTGGTTTCAGATAATTTGTAATTTCGCTATCGCTGGAGAGTTTGCGACTATCTTGAGGTGCTTGCAAGTTCAGGTTTGCTCTAGCTCCGTGACGCTCTCTCTCGGGTCAAATAAAAGTGTGTCCTTCTTCGTACAACTTCTGTATCCGCTGTTAGCAGTATTTAGTACTGGTAGCAAACGACCAATATTCTACGATGAGCCGCCAAAGTGTCTTGCAAGCAATGTCCTTTGGAGGTAGATTGCACTTTCCTACCTATCAAACAATGTCTGTCCCATGCTCCAGCTGTGGTTGAGCATACTTGACCCATTTCATCTTCCTACAAATTGTAATACCCAGGTTTTTGTGTGAGTTGCCCGTTTCCAATTGTGGCTAAATGATATTGCACTTACAGGACACCTCACTTTTCTTCACTTAGTGAAGTGCACAGTCATACATTTCTGAAAATTCGAAGTAAGTTGCGTATCTTTGCACCACTTTGACCTCGTATGTAGATCTGAATGAATATTTGCGCAGCTTTTTCCTGAAAGTGTTAAATGAAATGATTAGATGCGTCTTCGCACATACTTCCATCTTATCCTTTAATTTCATTTCCGTAATCATTCATACCAACAAACCACAAGAATATACCACAAGGCATAAGTCATGGACAACACGAACTCATGCCGTACATTTCAGAGACGGACAATGCAAAAGATCTGCACCAGGAACCTGCCAAAAACGTATGTTGTCTGCATGACTCAGTAATGTGTTCAGCGATTCAGTCGAATGCATCCTGGTAGAATGAATGCCGTTACTGCCACATACAAATACTGTGGAAATATTCGGTTATCGTTATATTATCTCCAACACAGACGTAACTAAACAGAGAAATAACAGAAATTACCCCCTTGCTGATGTGCCAATACTGACTGGATTTACTGTTCTGTTCCTCTACTAAGCACTGTTTTCTATCAGTTGTTCAACCGTGGGGATTCGTCTTTGGTTTGAGTGCAAATTAGTAAATTTTGTTTTATTTATTCGAAGTTCTACAGTTAATAACATGACAGACATGCTTGCAGCAAAAGTTTAGTGAGAAATAATTAAAGACGGCGATACGTGCTGTTATGTGTATTACAGACCAGTGGATGCTAAGGAAGGGTGGTTCACTACCTCGACAGAAGAAACCTAACTCAGTTCGTCACTGCTTGCCTCATTCACGGGTGAGATGGAGCTTGATAAATTTGTAACTCTACGTTCTCGTGACGGTTAGTACCAAATACCTTCTTCCAAGAGTGCTTCACAGTAGTGAGTTGTCTTCTGTGGTTGCCTTTGAGATAAACGGTGCCGTGATAGCATTCATACCCATTCGGTAAGGTCCGCATTTCCCGGTATCCAAAAAGGCAGAATGCTGTTGTCTGGAGAGTTCTATGCAGAAAACCGATTTACCAATTTCATTTTGCTGTTTCCAATTAGTCACACTGCAGCCCAATGTTTCTTCAATCAAATTACACCGCACCATTCATTATATTGTCGCTAAATTGGGAATTATCAGAGCCACGTAGTGTGAGAGTGGGAATAGTCTGTTTGCATCTTGGACATAATGTAGATGATTTATTTTGAAGCTTTTTAGAAGCTTCCTGCCATTTTGGAGAGGGCAACTTTTTTTGGTAGTACATTTTTGTTCTCACTACTGAAAGACAAGGGCTAGCATTGATACAAGGTACCCACAGCCATGCATCATACGTTGCCTTGTACGCAAATGTCGGAAAACTTAGCTGTCCTTCTTTAATGAATTAGCTCACCAAAATTCTTGAAATCACTTTAGAAGTTTGTTCTCATGCCGTTTTCTGGTGGAACGTAAATAATATGTTATGGACGAACCAATCTGACTCAGATCACTCTCATTCTCGACTTTTACAGGAAAACCGTCTAAAAGGGTTGGGCTTATAGGTGAATTGTTGTCACCAGTGGTATATTGACAGGATAATATGCTCTTTTCACGTTAAAATTAGATTGAGAACTGTTAAGTTGTCTTATGTACCAATACTATGTTGGAAACAGTAATGTTCCACTAGTGCTCCGCATTTTATCATCGTTTCAGAAAGTTCTTTCATCAAACCATCAGAGACAGCATGATGTCATGTACGCTACTAATAACATTGAAACTCTACGCAGACAGTATGGTACAACCGTCAAATTGGCTAAGTTATTCGAATGATTAAGATTTCAACGCAACACAAAGTAGGAACACTACCTATCCATTTTGCAAATAAGAACGGATTACGCAATGAGTTTCTCATTCGGTTGTCGCATTTGAATTACGGCTGCTCTTGACCTGATCATATTATCCATCGTGTAAGAAGAGAAAAACTTCCATCGAAATTTGACAGAGTTAAGATTCTGCCCTGCCGAGTTCGTGATTTAGCTTTCCACAGTATCGCTGCTCACATAGATCGGGATCCCACGGCTTCCATGCGAATATGGAATCAAAGAGTACAGAGATATACAGTTAATGCCTTGCAGGGTTACAACAGCCACACGCAACTTGCGGCCAAAAGGACAGACTTATTGTTCTCTCGATTCTACAGGATAGTACAGCCATGTCACGTATCTTAAACTAGAAAATGAGCTTAACGCAGCAGGACAAGTATCCACACAGAGAGTGCGACGACGTCGAAGCACGTCGATCTGTCACCACGGTGACCACTGTTGCGGCTTCCATGGACGTGCCAGCTGAGACAGCCATGGTGTTAGTAGTGCTCCCAACAACAGGATTGCGAGTATTGCGTCTTTACGGACGAGACACAGTTCTGCGTAAAGCGTCGCAATAGGCGTACCCTTGTCTGTAAGTCAACAGGAAAAGGAATATTTCCAATTTCATCCCGCCGTCCTCATGAGGGCCCAACCCTAGGTGTAAAGGCATAAGGTCCCATTGGGCTTACAACATCATCACCTCTGGTTCAATCAACCGGTAATTTGCTCCATAGCCGTTTTATTTCTGTCGTGTTTCTAACTTCGAGACTCTGTGACGTTGGCTTTCAACAAGGTAACGAACGACCACGTGTTCCACATGTTATGACCAGGCTAAACAACAATCGTCTGGACGTAACTGTGATTCTTTGATTACTCTGGGAGATGAGTCAGCTGAACTACAGTGTTTGAAATATTAGTTCACTTTCATACATGAAACATAAAAAGATTCGCTTAACTTGATACAGTCATTTTCTACAGGTGTGCTTGATAATTTACAGCTGTCACTGGCTATTAAAGCATTACTTGATGCGCTAATTAACAACTAGTCTCTTGATGTACGGTGCTCAACATTTACAAAACAAAAGTACAGTTCCGTCTGAGACTTGAATAATTGTCCTACTCGATGATGCTGACTGCTGCAGCTGATATCATAAACTTGGGTGGAGCCCTTCCAAGCTCGGTTCTGTATTGACCGCCATGCCAGGGTGCTGTTGTGCTGAGAGAGACGGTTTGTCTTCTTGAGCCTCTCCCATTCCTCACTGCAGATTGCAGCGAGAAATCGCTAAAGAGAGTGGTAAATGTATGTTGCCGGCGCGGCTGTGACGCTGTGGTCTTTGGACAATACATGTGCTGCTGCCCTGACACACTTTGACACAGAAATTTTTCTAGTGTTGCACTGACCACAACGTTGTCCAGAACGCTGTCACTGAAGACATCTAGTCATCGGATGCTGACTGAGTGGCATGCTACCATTCGCCATCCACTGTTACTGATGAACGCTGGCTGCGAGTAGAAGCAGCATGGATAAGGTGGCCACACCTGTTAGCTAACACCAATTCGACTCATTGTCTAATGGGGTAGGAATCGTTCATGTATATTGCATATACACAAGAAGTTATTAGCAGTTGTGCTGCAGTGTGAAACAAAGTTATACATTATGGCCCTTTTGGGCCATTTTGGACAGTCAGACCGGCCGCCGTGTCATCCTCTACCAATGTCGACTTTGGATGCGTTTTGTAGGGGCTTCGTAGTCAGTATTCCTTGCTCCGCTCATTATCGGCTTTTTTGACCTTGGAGCCGCTGCTTCTGACTAAAGTAACTCCTGAGTTCACATAACGAGACTGAGTATACCCCATTCAATCCTCCCACCTGCTTCCGCATTGCAGCCAGCCACACTGTGCACTAAGCTAAGGGGGCGCACTTCCAGCAATGTAGTTGCGAGCTAAAGATGGAGCCCCACAACCTACGTATAAATACAGGGGAATGTGTCTCATTGCCTTACAGATGAGGACGTGAGTTCAACAATCAGGCATTCAGTGAGGCAGTGCCCCGACTTTGCGTCGTCTGCAGCGGTGTCCCCGTTCGCAAGCAACCGGTCGAGGGAGAGGAGCGAGTAAAAAACACTTTGCCTGCCCCTGAAGTGCAAGGTACTGCCATAAAAGGTAGTTAGGGCGGCCTGCAGCTAACTAGCCGATAAGTCCGGCCGGCCGATAAGGCTGGGCCCTCATTTGCAGCGGCAGTGGGGCCGGCGCCGTGGCTTACGAGGGTCCGACCGCACGCCACTGCACGCCACGCCACGCCAGCTGCCGCTATCGACCGCCTTCATTAGGGATTCGTGACGTGCTGAAATGCGAAACGGCCGCACTCTATTTTGTTTTCTTCCGCCGCGAGCACATGCGAGCAGCTTTTTCGAGAGTGGCGCACGAAATGCAAACGTTGCGCTTTACCGGTGCGGCGTCAGACTTCGTTTCCAGTGCGTGCACTAACTATCTACCAGAATTAGTTGACTACAATGTTCGATAGATCACTTGAACGATTTTTGTTTTCGGAATGATGCGAAACAAGACAGTTTAGAGCATATGTATACACGATTAGTGTTAACATTAACGAAGAAACCTTATTTTAGTCCTACTCATGTAGTTACAATTAAAAACAAGGTTAGTGTCTTTTTTCCGGCTACCTGTTTTTAAGTAGAAATTCGCCAGTGGAACAGAAGAGGAGTCGTCCAGCAGAAAGGACTCTAACTTAGATTTAAAACTTTCTCTGTGTAATCCCATAATTTATTATCATCATCAGAGTTTCCCGATCTCAGACATACGTTCTATGTCTTATTTTCGCTCCTATTTTTTTTTTTTTTTTAGTACACATGATAGAGCGTCTCATTGTCTTACAGTCTCTTCTGTCGTAGCCGTCTTAGTGAAAGGATGGAATAAAAGGGTATGCCCCACAGTGTTAATTTATATTAGTTGACTTACAATAATATAATTACTTTCTTTAATTATCTGTATCACTACAACTTACTCCTTGTCCGCATCTTAAATTTTTAATGTTTTTCAGCAAATATTCGTTGTCGGTTGCCTCGATTCTTCAGCTTCATTTTATTGCAAAGTTAATTATGACGCTCAATACTGATTAACCAACTTGGTGCCGCATCATCGTGTAATGGATTGGCCTACAACACAGGCTTCGTTGATATTCTTCGTCATTATAAGCTCCCTTTCTCTCTTGTGACTTTTATATTCATTACTAGTAATATTAACAACTTACTGAACGTAAAATGCAGTTGTATTTGCCACCTCTCAGATATTTTATGCTATTGGGCAATTGATAAAAAATTTTTGTTACTGCATATTGAACTCTTTTCGAAGCTTCTGACACCTTTAATAATCGCTCATAGAGGTTATTTTTGCTTCTAGTGTTGTAGGCATGGACCACACTGCTCTTCCAAGTTTGTGATTTATTTATGACTAATTTCATTAGCGAATATATGTACTGCAAGAGCGCAGTTAAAATGCGTTGCATCTTGAAGAGGTACCTACATAATGTCTGTAGGGGAACACCACACTTCATTCACACTTCTCGGTTTTCTGCAGTCAATACTTTTTCATCTGAGTTAAGAATTACCCCAAAAAATTATACCATAAGAGATTATTGAGTGGAAATATAGAGAATACGCTAGGAGGATGATTCGTTTGCTTCCAGAATTAGCAGTTATACGAAGAGCAAAAGTAGATAAACATAATTGTTTCAGAAGTTCAATAATGCACTTCTTCCAGTTTTAGATTTCATCAGTACATACACCCTATTTACTGACTAATGCTCACATTCTACTTCAATTGATGGTATGATTATATTTTGTACAGAAGTGTATATAGTGTGATGTTTTTCAAAATCGTGAGGCACTTAATTTTCTGGGAATCACTTTATAATTCTTTGGAAAATATCATTTGCCATTTCCTTAGCTGCTTTCTTTCGAGTGCTATTTATTAGAACACTAGTACCACGTGCAAAATATACCAGTTTTTTTATTGAATGTTAAATGAAAGATCATGAACGTGTTTAAGAAATAGGATTGGAATCAAAATTGAAGCCTATGGGACTTCTTTTATGATTTCTCTCCAGTCACGACCGTGTAAATGAATCGCAGTATTCTACTTTTGGTCACTGCCTGCTAAGGTATTAAAGGTTTTTACTGTTTTGAACAAAGTTAAGGCACACTTTATCTCTGTGTGTTGTTTTCCTAAAACCGGTCGCAGGAAGCTCTCATACATAGGAAACCCAAGGTACGTAGAAACTCTAACCCTGCTCTTAGTGGGAAGCGGGTGTTCAGTTTAGAGGTCTTACTATAATTTTTTTTAAATTATTGTGATCAAGTATGATCAATGTAGACATGTTGGGTTAGTGTGCTCGTATCTGTAAACGCAGTTTGTCATGATCGCTTGTTTGTTTCTTTTTCATGTCCTGAAAAGAGTTTCACGTTAGGTCCCTTTTCTTTACAGGAAACTCAGGGCCATATCCTGCAAGTATTTCGAACACACACATGTGTGTGTGTGTGTGTGTGTGTGTGTGTGTGTGTGTGTGTATGTGTGTCTGTTTGCGCGTGTGAATGTGTGCGCGAAAGCTGTGTCATCTTATTTTATAAACAAAACTTGCCGGCCACTCAACGCCACAAAGCGGGAGCATTTCCGTTGTGGAACTGTCGGTTATTTGATAGTCACAATGCAGAACGTTTTTTTGCAGTGTCTCATGAACTTATTTAAACACATTCTGTTACCTGTAGCATCATGTGAGGTGAATTCAACAAAAACAGCAAACCAACGTTGACTTCACTCTACCGTCTTCTTTTGAGAGTTGTACATTGCTGTAACATGATATCTTATGTGATGCTGTTACGAGTCTTTACAGCTTGTTACTCAGAATGTTGTATTTGAATTTGCCACCCTTGCCTTTTTCCTCGTGGGAATGGTGAGACGTAAATAGGACGAGCCCTGATTTCTCTTACATTCTCAGTCATCACGCGAGTTGCACGTTGGTGGCTGTAAAATTGTTCTGTAGGATATCGAAATCATCAGTTCTTTAGCTCAACAGTGTTTCACGGAAAGAATGTCTCTTGCCATCAAGGGATTCCATTTGAGTACACGGAGCATTCCCGTAATAATCGCATGTTAATCGAACCTGTCGCTAAGGAATCTAGCAGCAACACTCTGAACTGCTCGTATATTTTTAGTTAAGAGTAGTAAATCATGGAAATAGACCGTAGATGAGCGTCACAAGCAACGCGGACGCCCTTAAAACCATTGATACCCACTTGTGTAAAGATTTTGGCTGTCCAGCACGACATGGGTGGAACCAGGCGCGAAACCCTGCATACTACTCGACCCGCGATTTTATCCATGGTGGATGCAAAGTGATGGCTGTAAAACTGAATGTTAAAAAATAGTTAAAGCTATCTTTCAGACTGTAAAACTAACGTGTTTCGAAGGAGCAAGATATCAACAGAAGTACTCTACAAGAATATTACAAAAGAAGCGAAAATTAAAATGCAAGTAAACATTAAATATCCGTCGCTTTCTGTGTAACAGTGCATTTGTAAAGAGTTGTTCAACGTCATACGCCAAATAAATTTGAGAAAGTAGGCAGCACAACGGCAACACCTGTTCACGTGTAAAGTCAGTACAGCTCCTGGAATGAAGCACTCGGGTGCAAAATATATGCAGCACGACTCTGCACTTCGTGTGCGCAGCAAAGAAATTACGCTCTTGCCAAAGATCAAAGACAATGCACAGCCCTACATAGATGCCAAATACACTCCTGGAAATTGAAATAAGAACACCGTGAATTCATTGTCCCAGGAAGGGGAAACTTTATTGACACATTCCTGGGGTCAGATACATCACATGATCACACTGACAGAACCACAGGCACACAGACACAGGCAACAGAGCATGCACAATGTCGGCACTAGTACAGTGTATATCCACCTTTCGCAGCAATGCAGGCTGCTATTCTCCCATGGAGACGATCGTAGAGATGCTGGATGTAGTCCTGTGGAACGGCTTGCCATGCCATTTCCACCTGGCGCCTCAGTTGGACCAGCGTTCGTGCTGGACGTGCAGCCGCGTGAGACGACGCTTCATCCAGTCCCAAACATGCTCAATGGGGGACAGATCCGGAGATCTTGCTGGCCAGGGTAGTTGACTTACACCTTCTAGAGCACGTTGGGTGGCACGAGATACATGCGGACGTGCATTGTCCTGTTGGAACAGCAAGTTCCCTTGCCGGTCTAGGAATGGTAGAACGATGGGTTCGATGACGGTTTGTATGTACCGTGCACTATTCAGTGTCCCCTCGACGATCACCAGTGGTGTACGGCCAGTGTAGGAGATCGCTCCCCACACCATGATGCCGGGTGTTGGCCCTGTGTGCCTCGGTCGTATGCAGTCCTGATTGTGGCGCTCACCTGCACGGCACCAAACACGCATACGACCATCATTGGCACCAAGGCAGAAGCGACTCTCATCGCTGAAGACGACACGTCTCCATTGGTCCCGCCATTCACGCCTGTCGCGACACCACTGGAGGCGGGCTGCACGATGTTGGGGCGTGAGCGGAAGACGGCCTAACGGTGTGCGGGACCGTAGCCCAGCTTCATGGAGACGGTTACGAATGGTCCTCGCCGATACCCCAGGAGCAACAGTGTCTCTAATTTGCTGGGAAGTGGCGGTGCGGTCCCCTACGGCACTGCGTAGGATCCTACGGTCTTGGAGTGCATCCGTGCGTCGCTGCGGTACGGTCCTAGGTCGACGGGCACGTGCACCTTCCGCCGACCACTGGCGACAACATCGATGTACTGTGGAGACCTCACGCCCCACGTGTTGAGCAATTCGGCGGTACGTCCACCCGGCCTCCCGCATGCCCACTATACGCCCTCGCTCAAAGTCCGTCAACTGCACATACGGTTCACGTCCACGCTGTCGCGGCATGCTACCAGTGTTAAAGACTGCGATGGAGCTCCGTATGCCACGGCAAACTGGCTGACACTGACGGCGGCGGTGCACAAATGCTGCGCAGCTAGCGCCATTCGACGGCCAACACCGCGGTTCCTGGTGTGTCCGCTGTGCCGTGCGTGTGATCATTGCTTGTACAGCCCTCTCGCAGTGTCCGGAGCAAGCATGGTGGGTCTGACACACCGGTGCCAATGTGTTCTTTTTTCCATTTCCAGGAGTGTAGTTCGAATCTCTTCACGCAGTGCTTGCGTACAACTTAATAGGTTACCACAGATCCTAATACGTGTTATAAAATATCTATAACTTTTTTTTTTAAAGGAAGGTCTTTTTGCCCTCTGCAGTATGATAATTTAATCTATTTTAATTTCTCCCACAATGTATCTCAGTCTCTGTTCCTGTAGTACTTTTCTTTGTGAATGTTGGTTGATGATACCTTTTAACATTTACTCGTCCCTAATTCACGAGTCGTGTCTCTTCGTATAGTGCACCGAAACTCTCGCTGGAATTGGTCTGTGATATATGACGTATGTCAGACACACTCGTATTCCAATTTTGACTACTTGCAATTAAGTCACTGGACGGTGGACGCAGCAGTATGTCTCCCTGACAAAGTTTTTTGCTTGGACCATAAAGAGACAACCTGTTCATCTGTAAGAGTGATCTTAATTGCGCATATCGAAGTACTGTTGCTCGCAATCGTCATAAGGTTCTCCCCCATTGGCAGTTACCTGACATTATTGCTGTCTCCATGAGATCTTGTTTCATGCCAACAGCTTCGTAATCTGATGGCGTCGTCTTCCCGTGAAGCATTTTTATTCTTCTACTTCCTATTTACGTCCTTCCACTGTAGCTTCGATACTGTTCTTAAAATTAAAAAAGCTTAGGAGAGTTCTTTTTACCTTTAACCTTTCCAGAACTTCACTGTTCTTATTTTCTCAATCCCCTCCAAATACACATGTACAACTCTTCAAGTGTATCTCTTCTTTCTTCTTCGATGTCCCACTTTCACGGTCATATAGGAAACACACCACACGAAGCATTTAACCTAAACTTTTCTTAACGCCAATCAGTATTCGCAGAATTATAAGCGTTTCTCTTTTTGGAATTTCGATTTCTTATTAGAGTTGCAGATTTTATTTCATTCTCACTCGCCTGGTTATCAGTCAGCATGCTACCCAAGCGTCTGTACTGTATAATCTGTACAGTTTGATGTTCTGTTGTTTTTATTGTCATATTTCTTTCTAGTATCAGCACGTTTGTTTTCTTTCTGTTAATTTTGATTCTGTCTTTTTATAGTCCTTTTCAAGTTGGGACAGTGTTCAATATAATGAAAGTGTTTTATCTCCAAGTAGTACCATGTCATCAGCAAATCTGATGCAGTTGATTTTTCAGCCACTGAGACTTACTCATACCCTCTCTACTTACAGCGTTTTGTTATAGAGGGTGATTCATCTGCCCCTACCGAGAGATTTTAAGGAACCAGCAAAATGCCTTCAGAATCCACGTGCAAGATTTTCATATTCTCTCGCTCCCTACATGCAAGCTATTTCTGCTACAGAAAAAATGAAAAGGACCTTCACGTAGGATATTTAATGTGCTTAAATTTAGAACTGCAATAAATTTTCGCTGGAAGCCACAGTTTTCATGTTATTCAAGAAAAATGCCTTTGAACGTCACTTCTGCACACTTTATTTTCTTAGTAATTCGAGAACTACAGCCTGTAGCGAAAACGTATTGCATTACATATTTTAACTAAATAGAATTTCCCACAAAAGGGTGTTGTTTATATTTTCTGTAGGACTAACAGTTACCGTGTAGCTGTCGAAAGATTATGAAAATTTTGTACCTGGTAATTGATGGCCTTGCGGGTCGCATACGGTCCATGTATAGGGACAGTTGAATCATTCAGTATATAGCAAACAGTGTTTGTGAAATACAACAGTCTTGTATTACTTCTTTGCGTTTCACTTTTTCAGTAGGCAAAGCTTAAGTAAGGATCAAATTCGAAGAGTGAAGTTTTCATTTAAAAATAGCAATATAAAATAAAATTCTCCCAGAAATATTAATTAACCAGCATAAAAATCATGACTGCTGTTCCACGACACTGAATCCGAATAACGTTTCACTGCCTTTGGCGTTGTTTAACTCGAAAGAACGCTGTTAAAACACACAATAACTAAATGACTTAATTCCATACTGCAGCTACTAATAAAAATCTGCCACTGCACTCAACTGAAAATAAAGTAACGTCACTCTCACAACATTTTAGTTCAGTTTGTAAATGAAAACAATGAACTACCAACAATTAGAGCAAATAGAGAGATATTATTTACAGAAAATTACAAACACTGTGAGCTGTTGAAAATATGAAGTTAATTGACTCAGGATTAATCGTGATACAGGTACACCCTTGAGACGCAATTCTGGAATTAATATACGCAATGGACTGATTAATGGTATGGAATATTGTGGATCCAGCTGTGAATCATAAAATAGCGAATTGGCATTTTATCATCCGAAAGTATTAAATGTGATAATAAACACAAGATTTAAATGAACTGTTTAGCCTACTACAAAAAGCCTTAGAACCTTAAAACATCCAAAGCATTCAAGAAATTAATAAAGTCACAATCACGGAACTAACCATAAGAATTACGAAACTGGAACTATCTGTTGATAAAGTAACTAGAAAGCGGCGGGATTTATTTAATAATCTCGCAACTGTCTTTGCGAAATTTATCTCAACCTGCCTATACAACGATTACCGTTACTGTTTGTCTGAGGTTGCGCTGATGACCATGGGAGGTTGACACATTTCATGAATCTGAACTTCAAATTCTAGATTGTCCTTACTTGCCAAATGCAACAGCTATGCTCACCGTAATCTTCGGTGTAATATCAGCAGTATGGTAATACCATGCCTTGATGTCATCAAGTTTGAGGTTAGGATCGCTCTGGTGAAGACTGAAACATTGGATCTCTGTTGGTTCCTGCAGTTGACAGCATGGACTATGCAGCCCCTACTGTTCAGTGCCAAGCCCACAGTCGAAGTCTTCCTTTCCAGGCCAATAAAGATCTCCATGCTCCCTTCTTCCCACCAAGAAAAACTCGACCACCAATCCTCTCTAATGTCACACTGGTCTGCCAATGGTGTAATTGTTTCTTTAATCACATATCCCACCAAGGAGAGACGAAACATCAAAACGAGAATGATCTCAGTTTCCTTTCCTGTTTTCTAAAAAACTTTCTGCTACAGGTTATACCCTCCTGGAAGTCACTTACATGTCACCAATCGCACCCCCCCCCCCCCCCCCAAACCAACAGCTAACCTCGCAATAAAGGTCCAGGAAAAGCTAAGAATCTGAGCTCGAGGCTAATTGCCGACCCAGCGGCCTCTTCTGAACATATAGTCCGTCGGAGGTGCTTCGCCACCTTCCTGTATTTTTTTTTTTTTTGAGAACTTTATTTGCTGAAAGCTTTTTAGATTTTTACCTAACGTGGTCATTACCAACATGATGCTAGCCTAGGCTAATTTCTCCAAGAGGAGAGCCACTATACCTGCCAGCACCACCGTCTGCAGTTCTGTGACGGATCGTGTTCCCTTAGGTTCAGCGGGGGTCATTTTGCCGTCTCGCTTCACATAACCCGTCTCATATCCACAATGCTTCTCTCTTCCAAATAGGAACTGAAATCAGCCCTCACATTCAGTGTAATCTCATTACTCCATCCAAACATACTGAACTCCTCTCGAGTTACATTATTAATAACAAATAAATGAGAAATGGTGAGCTAAATGGGTCTCTGCTTCTCATCATGTTAACAGCTTTACATGTACATCTACATCATACTCCGCAATGGTTTGCAATCGTGTGTGGCAGAAGATACTTTTTGTACCACTAAGCGAGCCCTGCAACCACTGTTCCACTCGTGATTAGCGAGAGGGAAGAATGGTCGTCTGTAAGCCTCTGTATTAGCTTTAATTTCTCGAATTTTCTCCTCTTGGTCATTACGCGAGACGTATGTAGAGTAACTAACATGATGTCCGACTTATTCCTGAAAGTGCTCTCTCAAAATGTCGGTAGTAAATCTCACCATGATGCACAACGCCTCTTATGTAACGTCTGCCAATGGAATTTGTTGAACATCTCCGTAACGCTTTCGTGGCGACTAAACGATCCCGTGACGAAAGGTGCTGCTCTTCGTTGGACCTTCCCTATCTCTTCTATCAGTTTGTCTGGCAGGGATCCCAGACAGATGAATGGGTCGAACAAGTGCCTTATAGACCACTTCCTTCGTGGATGACTTACATTTCCTTAAGATACTTCGCGTGAATCTGAGTATGATATCTGCTTTTCCCACTATTTGTTTTATATGGTTATTCCAATTAAGATCGCTCTGGATAGTTGCTTCTAGATGTTTTACGGCCGATACTGTTTCCAGCGGTTTGTCATCATTAGTGTAGCTATACAATAGTGGATTTCTTTTCCTATGTACGCGCAATACATTTATTTAAGTTCAAAGCCAACTTCCAGAGCCTGCACTGCTCATCAATTATCTGTCGGTCATTCTACAAATCGTCACTATCTTCTGGTCTTGCTACTTTGTTATAGACAACCGCATTATTTGCGAACAGTCTTAGAGAACATCCGACGCTTTCTATTAGATCGTTCATATATATTGCAAACAGTATCGGTGCTATCACATTTTCTTGGGGTACACCAGAAGTTACCTTTACATCTGTCGATTCTGTTCCGTTAAGACTGATGCGTCGACCTCTGTCTGCACGGATGTCTTGAACCGCAAATCTGTTCCGTTACCCGATAAGATCGTATCTTTCTCACTAAACGTTTGTGCTGGAAGGTGTCAAATGCTTTCCTGAAGTCAAGAAACGCGGCATCAACCTAAGCGCCATTGTCTACGGCACTGTGGATATCATGGAGGAACAGAGCGGGATCCATGTTGAGTTTTATAGAGCTGATTTTCCTTCTCCAAGAACGTCAGAAATCTTGAGCACAAAACACGTTAGATAATTCTACATCAGATACAGGTAACGACATAGATCTGTTATTAGGTGCATTTGTCCTATGGCCCTTCCTAAAAACGGAAATGACCACCTCTTTCTTCCAGTCGCTAGGTATTCTTCGTTGCTCAAGCGATCTGCGATAAATTACCCTACAAAAGGAGCAAGTTCTTTCGAATAATCTTTGTAGAATCTTATAGGTACCTCATCTAGTCCTGACGTCTCTCCGATACTAAGCCATTATAGTTGTTTTGCTATTCCACGATCGGTTACCTCAATATCTGCCATTTTGACGTTTGTACGACGATTGAAAGGAGGCAGCGTGTTACGATCTTCCGCGGAGATACAACTTTAAAAGACCTAATTCAATACTTTGGCCTTCTCTGTGTTATCTTCCACTTCGTTGTCAGTATGGTCAACGAGTGAATGAACTGATGATGTTTGCCCTGGTTTATATAATACCAGGTGTATATATCTAAGGTATCACATTGAATATACCGCAACTACCAACAATAGGACAAACAACCAGCTGCTGAATATCATGTAGTGTCCTGACTTGCAACACTTCCAGTAATATACCAATACACACAAACACAGTAAACATACATAAGCACAAACAATTTCAGATGAGAATAGCTCAAGGTTCTAGCGAGATCTTCTCACCTGAAATAGGTAGAAATAGGCCATTACCAACCAACATGCTACAAAGGCTATATTAGACATCCAGATACAGTATGTCACTTCCGACAACATATTGCAAATTATTTTCCCCCGCACTCATTGAATTACATTTTTCTTTTATTTTTCTTTGACATTTGCTTTGTATAAATTATATTCTTATCAACTAGGCAGAAACAAATTATATAGAACCATTGTCTCAATTGTTAAGCACTCAATTCGCTGTAACCTTAGAGGAATTTTAATATATTATGTTCTTTATATTATGTCAAAAAGTGTTAACAACTATATAACAATAACATTGTAATAATGAGAAGTGTTTGCTGTTGGATTTAGAAGCATCCGATCCACCTTACATTTCAAGGCGCTAGGTTACTCTGTAGTATTAATGAAATAAATAAATAAATGCGAGAAAAACTTCTTAGGATGTTTACTCAGACAGGTTGACAAAGTTTTACTTTCAACGCCCTTTAACGCTTATCTCATTGCTCTCCTTATACTCATTTTCGCTTCGTTCAGCTTTGCTTGTCAGGTATTTACTTCTTTTGAATCTGACATGGAGTCCTCTTTGTTTACGTAGCAGTTCTCTGACATGATTATTATACCATGGTGGGTCTTTCCCATCCATATTGCACGATTCCTTTGAGTTTTTCTATTTATTTTCCACACCTTCGTCCTCATAATCGAATATTTGATGCTAACTGCTCAGATTCTCTTAAATTTGTAACCTGTCACTTTTGCTAAGGAAAAATATCTTCCTACCTTTCTTAACATTCTTTGTCAGACCCGTTGTCATAGGTGCTATCACAACCTAACGATCACTGATACCTTCCTCTACGTTAACTGATACAGTAAGTTCAGGTCTGTTTGTTGCCAGAAAGTCTAAGGAGTTAGTTCTCTATCCGCTGAATGTAATTTTCTGGCAAGACATCCAGAACAATGTCACACGAACGCCTGTCTCTGGTACGAGTTTTGATAGTACAATACCTGGCAAGTTGAAGTCACTCCCTATTACAACAGCGTGATCAAGAAAAGTACTAACGATATTCTGCAAGTTCAATCTGAAGCACCCTACCACTAGAGATCCCGACCCAGGCGGTCTCTAAAAGCATCTGATTCTTTTTTTGACCCATCTTTGATACTTAACTTCACCCAGATTAATTCACAATCGGAATCCGTGACAGCTTTGCTAGATTTTAACGAATTCTTTACTGCAATAAATACGCCTCCCCCATTGACCACTGAGCTATCCTTACGAGAAATATTCCAATCTAAACTTAGGATTTCCTTGTCATTAACGTCTGGTTCCAACCACCTTTCTGTTCCTAGTATTTTCTGTGCGTTATGACCTTTAGTAAGCGATACTAAATATGGGATCTTTCCTTGGACGCCGCTGAAGCTTAGTAAAATCATATGAAAATTTCCTATCACTGATTTGCGACGAAGAACGTTCTCTGAGGACACTGTGACTAATATCTAAGCCAAATCGTCTTTGATCCCAGGGGAGGGTTTCTCTAACTTTAAAGAACCCCATCTGCACGCCATAAGTATTCCGATACCCTAGCAGCCAGTTCCTGCGTTTAGTGCACGCCTAACCTATTAAGGGGAGTCCTGAAATTATGAACCCGATAGGGGAGGTCGAGAAATTCATATCTGATACCGTCGCAGAGTCGTCTGAGCCGCTACTCCAAACCAGAGCACCGCGATCAACACTGGGAACGAAGCTACAAATAGACATATTGGCCTCCATCCCGCGTGCGATGCTAGTTACCTTCACCAAATCTTCCATCCACCGAAAGGAGCCGAGGATGCCCTCAGAACCCAAGCGACAGGCTTCAATTCGTGCAGAAATGTGCCACTATATGCAGCCGGTTGCACCCAGTGCGCTCGGTAGTCGCCGACAGGGCCTCTTTCACACCACGGACGAGACCCCCCTTCAAAAATACCGAGTGCACACTGGCCTTCTGCTATTTCGCGCTTCAGTCCGGAACCGCGCGACCGCTACGGTCGCAGGTTTGAATCCTCCCTCGGGCATGGATGTTTGTGATGTCTTTAGGTTAGTTAGGTTTAAGTAGTTCTAAGTTCTAGGGGACTGGTGACCTCAGATGTTAAGTCCCATAGTGCTCAGAGCCATTTGAATAATTTTTTGGCTATTTCTCTGAGTTCCAATAACAAGCATGCCCACCCTTTGCACTTGTCCGGACTGGGCAGTAAAATCGGCCGCTGGCACAAGTTGAGGGACATGTCGTGCTGGCTCGGAGTAATCAGCTCTGGGTAGCACCTTGTACCTGCTGCAAAGGCGTAGGGAGCTAGCCGCGCGACTTGCTCCATCTTTTGCCTTCCGTCCAGTGACACACCAACCCACCACTGTCTATCATCCACTCTCGAGTGAGGACGGACCGGTCGGATGTTGCGAATCAGAAAAAAAATCTATTAATGCAATAATCTTACCTTCCCGGAAACATAAATACAGCAATAAAATACGATGCATGACGACATGTGGGAGTCCCTGTCCGACACAAATTTTCACTGTCGTCATTCCATTCTACAGGTGATGGTAGTCCTTATTCGTAACTGCGAGTTCATTTGATGTACATGAATAGAGCGCTCTCAGTTTTCCAGGCACATAAAGTGATTAAAAATACATCAGCTTTCGGGCAAGTAGTCCTTGGCCTTTGTCAAGTCGCATTACGTCACGTACAAAATGGATGCCTTGGTCACAGTGTCCACAGAAAACATACCTAAACTCTTCTGGCCATCAGCCATCGTCAGCCGGAACAGAAGCAACGGTGTTAGAAATATCGGTGGGTGGTGCAAGAAACTTGATCGGAAGCTAATAACCTTGCCCACGAGTTGAACCACCTACGGAAGGACTTCAGGAACAGCGGCGATAACATTCAACTAATAAATGAAGTTATGTCAAGTAAGAATCGAAATAAGACTACCGACGAGGAGCAGGCAAAGAAACTTGCTTTTTTGCTGTTCTGGGGCTCCATGTCGGGGAAGATAAGCAGCCTGCTGTAACGGCATCAGATCTATCTTGAGGCCTCCGACAAAAACTCCGCCAGTTACCGAGGCCAATTAAAGACGCAAGAGGGCTCAGAACACCTCGGGTCTAAAAGAGACTTTGCGTATGTGACAGTCCTAAGCCGGACGAACAGTACGTGTGTGGGACAACACAGGAAGGATCATAAGAGATTTTATGACCTACACTACCCTAGAAATCTGCTTTAGTTGTGCATGGTTTAAAAATAGGTCATCGGATGAAATTGACGAAACCTCTGTCGTGACTCGCGCTAATGGCTTCTGGACAATATAATTAAACAAGTCATTGAAATAAAAATCATCGATAAAAACCTAACTGGCCTTCAGCTGAGTACGGTGTGGGATCCAGCAATTGCGTGGTTGAGACGTGCTCATCGAACAGCGATTCAATGTATGCCCATATATAGCGATGCCGCCAGCACCAGTGACGTCACCGCTGGCAGCTATTGCAGGAACCCACTGGGAGTCACATCACTTAACAATGGCCAAGGAGTGCTCGGCCAATAGCTCGTGTAATTTTAATCACTTGACACGGCTGGAAGGACGAGAACTTTTTATTTAGTGATACCGCTGCGAGACTCTGCATTCTTAAATAAATACATCAGTCCCTAACAGATACGATACGTACTAATACATAGTTCAAATGAAAGGCTTTTTTGACAATTGTGGGTTGTCTTAGTGATTATGCTGATCCTATAGTGCTTTTGCATCTGTCATCTGGGTACTGGTACTGCATTCTTTCGATCTCAAAGTTGAGTAGCGGTTCGGAACCTCTCCGAAGGCAATATGAAGCAGATATTTTCCCAGAAAGAGGATCTATCTGCCCCTTACCACCGGTCTCGCATGTCTCACAGGAACTATTTGGAATTTAAATGCCCGCACCTCGTGGTCGTGCGGTAGCGTTCTCGCTTCCCACGCCCGGGTTCCAGGGTTCGATTCCCGGCGGGGTCAGTGATTTTCTCTGCCTCGTGATGGCTGGGTGTTGTGTGCTGTCCTTAGGTTAGTTAGGTTTAAGTAGTTCTAAGTTCAAGGGGACTGATGACCATAGATGTTAAGTCCCATAGTGCTCAGAGCCATTTGAACCATTTTTGAATTTAAATCTTTCATCAACCTACGTTTAATAGTGAGATATTTCAGAACAGTAACAATAAAATGTAGGTAATTGGACTGCCACACTTCTCTTCATATTTCAAACCAATTTGACATACCATGTATTAGCTTCTTTCTTAATTCCTGCCTTGCTTTTAACTCCTTAATTAGTCTCCTATACTAGCAGATGAAGTTCTTCAGGTTTAGAATTTCCATCATCTTATCACTTTCCTCTTGGTCACATGTCTCTTCTAGATCTATGACGCACAATCTCATTCCTAACACTTTTCCTCTAGATCTTTCACCTGCTATTTTAATTAATCCAATAACCTGTCTTGACCTCTCCCTTTCGTGAAAACAGATTGCCCTTTCCTCACACTCTTCTCCGTTACACGAACCAACTTATGATTCCACGTCCAAAACACTATTTCGTCTTCATGAGAGATTATACTGTGTTGATATTTTCTTCTGACCATGAACTACTTCCTACATCGTAATGTGCAAAGCTGCTATTTCTGTTATGCCTTTTCATCCATAGACTGAAACAATTTTATATGAAGATCGTACAATCCAGCAGATTTACATCTCTTCTTTTCCTTTATTTGGTGGTAGGCCACTACAAACTACCTTACTCCGATCAGAAGGCGAAGGAGCGGTAGTCACCTACCCCGGAGTTATTAACGAGGGAATAATCCCTCGCAGTGGCGGGGTGCCCCCGGCTGCTCAACCGCCGACGCAGTTAACCAGCGCGTCACGTGACCGTTCTGAGTGACGGGCGCCCCCGCCAGGAGGCTTGGCTGTCGATGCGCCACCTGCTTGCTGACGTCAGACAAATGACCGCCGCTGACCGGCCACCCGCCGCCGCCGCTGCTGCCTGATGGCGCCCTCTGCCGCGTCACGTTGATTTGTCAGCCCGACAGCTGTCCATTACTCGTTCCGGCCGCGCTACATACGTCACCGTAATCACTGTCGTAACTTTACGGCCGAACCCGGAATGACTTTTCGGAGAAAATTCTCGGCCTGCGTTCGCTGCCCTCGCCCTAGGCACTATACGTGCTATCTGTATTCCGTTTAAACTCAATCAGGCCTTCATCCCTAGCTTCAGTACGCGAAGAACTAAACGCTCAACAGAAAATATTAATATATTAGTACGGGATGAGTCATATGTCTCCACGTTGTTGTCGTGGTCTTCAGTGTGGTCTGATGCAGCTTCCCCTACTCTGTCGAGTGCTAGCCTCCTAATTTCCGAATAAATACTGTCACTTACATTCTTCTCAATTTGCTGACTCTAGTCAGGTAGCGCCACAAATTTCCTTTCTACTCATTTCTATTTAGTACATCCTCATTTTTTTACGTGATGTACCAACCTAATCTTCAGAGTTGTTTTGTGGCATTACATTTCAAGAGCATCTATGCTCCTCTTTTCAAATTGTTTTCATCTATGTTTCACTTCCATACATGGCTACACTCCACACAAATACTTTAAGAGAAGACTTCCTAACACTGAAATCTATATTCGATGTTAACAAATTTCTTACCTTTAGAAATGCTTTTCTTGCCATTGCCATTCTACATTTAATACCCCCTCTTCTTCAGCCATCATTAGTTATTCTGCTGCCGTCCGGTGTGGCCGAGCTGTTCTAGGCGCTTCAGTCTGGAACCGCGCGAGTGCTACGGTCGCAGGTTCGAACCCTGCCTCGGGAATGGATGTGTGCGATGTCCTTAGGTCAGTTAGTTTTGAGTAGTTCTAAGTTCTAGGGTACTAATGACTTCAGAAGTTAAGTCCCATAGTGCTCAGAGCCATTTGAGCCATTTGAACAGTATCAATTCTCTTGACGATGACCAGTTTCAGTTTGTAATGACCATCCTCAGAGCTTTCCTACACCATGTCCCAAAGTGATGGGGCCGTAACGGCATCGTCAAAACATATAACTGAGTATATTTATATGTTCTGACTATGCCATTACGGCCTTACCACTTCAGGATTTTGTGTAGAAAAGCTCTGAGAATGGTCATTACTGACTGAAACCGGTCATCGTCAAAAGAATTGATATTGTGATCAAAGACTGGAATAAAAAACATATCACATTCTTCTTGAAGTCTGAGGGTATTTCGCCTGTCCCGAGGCTGTCAGTAGTTCTGGACGGAATGTCGATTACTCCCGGAGTCCTGTCTCCGTCCAAATGGTGAAGGTGGTAAGTAGATAAGCGTCAAAGAAGCGATAGTCGAGACCGATCGTCCGCCGTTTCATCCGCAGCCAATGGTGTCATTTAGATGCGGTCTTGGGGTGCGTGGTGCAGCATACCTTTCTCCTAGGCCTTTGATGGCATTGCAAACCTTGTGGCTGCTACTTCCCATTCAAGTAACTCCTTAATTGGTATCAGAAGTCTCCCACCACGGAAAAAACCCTTTCATTGCCGGGAATCGAGCCCGGGTCTTGGTATGGCAATCATCTACACTAACCACTCAGCTAAAGAACCGGACGTCAAGGCTGTGAC
Source organism: Schistocerca piceifrons (assembly GCF_021461385.2). Lineage (NCBI taxonomy): Eukaryota > Metazoa > Arthropoda > Insecta > Orthoptera > Acrididae > Schistocerca > Schistocerca piceifrons. The sequence continues at coordinate 598,237,609 of NC_060141.1, read as the reverse complement.
TATTGTATACTTTATTCGTACTTATGGTACGAATGATGCTGCTATTCTTCTTCTCCACTTCATGTATAAGGCAAATCGCATGTTGCGGTGTTCCATCTCTTGCACGGCCTTGTTCAGTTCTTCTTCCACTGGTGTTATAGTTGCTTTACCAGGAGTCTTCCTCCACCCATACGATATACACATTCCTTCCATTTTCTCGTATGTCCTTTTATTTTTTCATTTATGTCATGTGCTCGTAAATCTTTCATTTCTTCTGTGATCTTCCATTGTACTTCCTTACCCTGTTCTTAAAAACATCCTTTCTTGAACCAATATTTTGCTTTCTTGGTGCCTTGTCAACAGTAAGTCTTGATAGTGTCAGGGTTGTGTAAGATATCACGTCGGTTTCTTTCTTGGCTTTATCCTGCTAAATTTTTACAATTTCTCCACATATGGAAGGAAATTTAATTAATTTTTTTCCCGTATCATAGTTTTATGCATATTTGACGTCGCAAACCAGATATTTAATTTGTTTAACTTCTTCGAAGATTTTATTATTCTGGCCTACTTTTGATATTACTGGTTGAAAGACATGAAAAGTCTTTACTTTCGTTTTAACTACAGGTAATTTATATTGTATTCTCAGGCTGTCTGTTGCAGTTTACAGACTCCAATCTCAAGGTCATCTCCATTTTCTGCAATCATTGTTAGGTCATCTGTGTATAGGACTGAATTTAGTCTAGTGTCACATTTTAAAATTACTAATTTCTATTGACTATCTCCTATTTACTGATCGCTTCATCAACGAATGCACTGAAGAGTGTCAGGTAAATACAGCCTCCTTGTCTTATCCCTTTTTTCTGTTAATAGGCTTATTTTGCTTTAAATACACGCTGTAACGTTGGTGAGCCTTAGTTACCTTTGAGTTTGGATGTGGTGAGTTGACGTTAGTCAAGAATGCCTTTAAGAGGACAAATACGCCATTATCCATAAATCACTGAGTTTGAATGAGGTCGTGTACTAGAGCTACGAGAAGCTGGATGTTCTTTCTGCGATATTGCAGGAAGACTTGGCAGGAATGTAACAACTGTACATGATTCACGACCGCTGTGGTCACCAGAAGACCGGGCCCCGGACGGCTGTGTGGCACTACCAAGAGGGAAGGCCGTGGTGATCGGCGTATGGCTCTGGCGCATCGTACTGCATCTGCAACAGCAGTATGAACAACAGTTGACACCACAGTGAACTGTTACATATGGTTTACTTCAACGAGAGCACCGAAGCAGACGACCCTTAGTGTACATTCCACTGACCTCAAACCACCGCCATGTACGACTTCATTGGTGTCAAGCGAGAGCTCAGCAGAGGGCAGCATGGAGGTATGTTGTGTTTTCTGATGAGAGCTGGTTCTGTCTTTGTGCCAGTGATGGCTATGTCTTAGTCAAAAGGCGGCCAGTTGACGTCCAGAAACCAACTTGTATGCATGATAGACAGACTGGAACTACACCTTGAGTTATGGCGTGACAGCAGGAGCACTCTCGTGGCTAACCCACACACCCTGACTGCAAATTTATAAGTCAGTCTAGTGATTAGACCAGTTGCATTATCATTCATGAGCAGCTATGCAGGTACTGTTTTCCAACAAGATAACGCTTACCCACATATCGCTGTTGTAATCCAACATGCTCTACTGAGTGTCGACATGATCCCTGGGCCTGCTCGATCACCGGTCGCGTCACTAGTCGAGCACGTCATCGGACAAGAACACCAGCGTCATCCGCGAACAGCGTTAACCGTCCCTGCATTGATGACCAAGAGCAACAGCTGTGGAACTCCATCCCACAAACTGACCTCCGGCAACTTTCCAACACAATGCCTGCACGTTTGCGTGCTTGCATTCAACAGTCTGGCGGTTACACTAGTTCTATTAATGTACCAGCATCTCATATTTGCAGTGGCTTATCCCGCTCTTACATTAACTAGTGATGTTAATCACTTAAATATTTTACCTACACAAATGTATTCCAGAAATTCTGCATTAATTATTTTTTTGGTGTTGTGATTTTTTTTTAATCACTTATTTCAGTGCCTTGTATAGACTCCTAATGGCATTTATGATATGGATAAAGTCTTACAGCTATTACATATCCCATAGCATTTCCCTGCTCACATTTCAAGTGCCGTTTCAAAATGTATAAAACCAAGATCGGTTTCCATATTGAATTCTCGTCTCTTTTATAGCTTGTCGCAGTGCAAAAACTTCGTCAATAGTTTACCGTCCATTTCTAAAACCTGATTGGTTGTTCAGATACTAGTTTTACCATGATACTTACTACGCCTAAAGGACAGAAAGACTAATCCATTTGTACTTATATAATACGACTCGTTCCTTTCCGTTTCATCCGTTTCCACTAGGGTGTGCTTGTAGTTGAACGTATGAGGGTGAGAATGAGATAAAGACAGGTAAGCTTAGAGCTGGAAGTAGACTGAGATAACACCGACGTAACCTACAGCATGTGGGCAAATTCAGCAAAGGGTATTTTGCACCTAAGGTAAACGGAGTCACCACGTTAGGCTATATCAGGTTGGTCATTGCTCAGTAGGAGCATTGAGACTGAACGAGGAACATTTGTCGCAGTGGTTCTGCCATATTGTAGAAGCTGGACTGAGTGGCGAAGCATGTAGACGTTCAGTAAGGGCTCCTTAGGTCAAAGTACAATGAAGGGTATTAGAATGTGCCTCTTAGCGACAAAAAACGTGAATAATTTATATTTCAGCCATCACAGTAATGAGGGAAACTGTAGGGGATGGCTTAAATGTTGTTAATTTGATAGATTACGTAGTAAAGAGGGGACCTAGTGTTGCCCATCGAGGTCGAGAGTGAACCATAAGTTTGTGATCTAATTTCACGTGCCTTGCGGTTATTAAGTATAGAATCAAGTGCAATATCTCATAATGTTTGACGGATGGTGTGTTTCTTTTTCATTTGCTGTGAAAATTAAGGCCACTTTTTTATATGTGGGACTTATCCATGTGTTCGCATCACTTATCGTATTTCAGTTTAATTATGTCCACGTTATGCTTTCCCTTATGTTAAAAATTTGTTTAATTGCATATTATTGAGGCTGGAACAATTGTGTCTTGATATTTTACGAATTTGGCAGTGATTTCTTGGTGGGTGGTCGTCAATCACCATTAGCTGTGCCCTTGATTAGGTAGCCCTAAAATATGCTTTCGTGTAATCCTTCGTACCTTAATAGTTCCTCTATTTGAAATCATTGAGGCTATAATAATTTTATCGCCGAATTTTGATAATTTTTCGGTGATTTTCATGTAATCAGAGTCCAGTTCCCTTTTCCCGCCCTTCCCCATCCCCCACCCCTCCCACGGTGAGCCCTTCTGCCGAACAATTATATACTCCTTTTGCCGTGTGTTTCTCATTAATGAGTTAACTGACAAATTAAATTCACACAATTACATGTCGTCCAGTTTCATGTGGATTATCATAAGCTGTTGCCAGCGAAACAGTTTGCTGGCGGCTGCTCTGTCAACCTCATACAAGTGCCAAGAGATATAGGGTTTGCTTAAGCTGCTCACGATATCATGTAATTCTAGGTGTACACCCAGTGTCGCGCTAATCGCATGCGTGACTTTCTGGAATGCTATGTCTGTTAGAATGATGAATGTAGTAACATTATCCCGTCGTGCTTTTCTTTTAGGCCTTGTATGAGGATGTCAAAAATGTTTCAAATGGCTCTGAGCACTACGGGACTCAACTGCTGAGGTCATTAGTCCCCTAGAACTTAGAACTAGTTAAACCTAACTAACCTAAGGACATCACAAACATCCATGCCCGAGGCAGGATTCGAACTTGCGTCCGTAGCGGTCTTGCGGTTCCAGACTGCAGCGCCTTTAACCGCACGGCCACTTCGGCCGGCTAAGAGGATGTCCGTTGTGTATCAGGAGACCAAGATTAATTTTGTTAAAGCTGTTGGCACCTTCGTGGCCATGAACATACGTGTCAGATAAATGCAAATCTTTGCTATTTGGCCATCTGAAAAATAAATAAGTATCTTTTTAAAATAATTCCTTTTTCACTGTGATTATCCATATTCAGTACTGACCCGTATTGAGAGTTTTAACTAGACAGACAAATAGAGTTGCAAAGGAAAAAATAAATTCATGATAATAAAAAAACGAGGTACCTCTTCCAACAACAGTACAGGGTGTTCTATTGGCACCTTGCCATTCTTGCGTTGTCCGTTGCCTCCTTACGTAATTTCACTGTCGGTTTGCATTGTTCTGCGATTGACGAGTCTATAAGTCGAGCTTATCCTTGGAAAGTAACGAAGAGAATCACGCTGGGAACGCCGATTACGAGTAATTAATGAAAAGGCAGTACCATCGCAGTGCTTCGCCTTATTTCTTCTCACGTTATATTCACTATGTTTTTCATTTGATGCAATTATGTAGATCTTCAAATCTTGTTTTGCTTCATCTGTTGTTTCCATTTTTTGCATCCAAGTTCTTTTCTTTTCTATGTTTCCTGCATTTTCCTTCTCTTCCACACAGCCTCATTACTATGTTCGTTATACATTTCTTTATGTTTTTCACTCTTATTGAAAATGTTCAACCACTTCCAAATTTGCTAAATTTATGTCACCCGAATTTATTTAAGATCTTTTGTGCTGATACCTTCTGGAAGGTATATCTGAAGAACTTGTTTTTCTTCTTGTCTCTTAATTGGTTCCTTTAGTTTTCTCCTGTTTGCAAATCTGTCAGTTACTGTCTAATATCCACTGCTCGATAAATTCCAGTATCTCTAACCTGTCCAAGAAATCACTATTTTATTGTTATACAATCTACGTATGACACATCTGTATCCTCTTGTGTACATATTTCTTCCTAAAGACGCTATTGGAAACTGTTAAATGATTAAAGGTCGCAAAATCTCGTATCGTTTTGCCGTTTCCATTGTTTTGAATACAGTCAGAGAGAGTCCCTTTAGTCAGTCATAGTGCCAGTAGTGTCAGTGTCGTCCTAACCGCCGTCTGCTTCACCTCTGCTGTGCAGCGAGCTACCTTAATTTAAGTATTAACTTTATTTTTCTTACTTGTCACTTCTTCTTCCGTGTGTTTTTGCTTTTAGGAAGCTTTATTTGTCGAGTGTTATTAATAGTGTTCCGTAGATTTCGTGTTTGTTTTGAATACAATCAGAGAGAGTCCCTTTATTCAACCATAGTGCCAGTAGTGCTAGTATTTGTTTTCAATACAGTCCAGAGACAGGTAGTGCTGTTTTCTTTGTTTTCTACAAGAAGTGGCTAGCAATCACAGTTTAGTCAATAGTCAGCCGCCTTTAGTGAATTAGCAGTCTAGTTAAAAGTTGATTAACTCTCTTCAGTAAATTGATTCCTTAGGATGGATAGGATGTGTCACTGCTGTGTACGGACGCAGGAGGAGCTGGCCACTGTTCGCGAACAGCTGAACGTGTTGATGGCCGCGGTCAGCCGTCTTCAGGCAGCTGCCTCGGAGTGTAGCGGCAGTGGGGAGTCTGGTGCGTCGCAAGGTACACCCCAGCGAAAAGGTCGGGGAAGAAGGCCAGTGTTCACTCTGTCTGCTTGCTGGGGGGTCTCATCCGAGATGTGGAGGAGGCCTACCGGCGGCGATAGAGAGCACTGGATGCACCCGACAGCAATTTGTTGCTCATGTCGGCACCAATGACTCTTGCCGTCTGGGTTCAGAGTTCATCCTCAGATCGTACAGGCGGTTGGCGGAAGTGGTGAAGGCGGAAAGCCTCGCTCGCGGGGTGGAATCAGAGCTAACTATTTGTAGTATCGTTCCCAGAATCGATCGTGGTCCTCCGGTTTGGAGCCGAGTGGAAGGCTTAAACCAGAGGCTCAGACGATTCTGCGGAGATCTTGGGTGCAAATTTCTCGACCTCCGCTATCGGGTGGAGAAATGTAGGGTCCCCCTGAATAGGTCAGGCGTGCACTACACGCCGGAAGCGGCTACAAGGGTAGCGGAGTACGTGTGGAGTGCACATGGGGGTTTTTTAGGTTAGAGAATTCCCTCACTAGGCCCGACAAGACGCCTCCTTGGAAGCGGCAAGGTAGGAGTAGGCAAAATGCAACAGGGAATAACAATATTAATGTGCTAATAGTAAACTGCAGGAGCGTCTATACAAAGGTCCCAGAACTGCTCTCATTACTAAACGGTCACAACGCCCATTTAGTACTAGGGACAGAAAGTTGGATGAAACCAGACGTACGCAGTAATGAAATCCTAAACTCAGATTGGAATGTATACCGCAGAGACAGGCTGGACAGTGAAGGGGGAGGCGTGTTTATAGCGATAAGGAGTGCAATAGTATCGAAGGAAATTGACGGAGATCCGAAATGCGAAATGATTTGGGTGAACGTCACGGTTAAAGCAGGCTCAGACATGTTAATTGGATGTCTTTATAGGCCCCCTGGCTCAGCAGCTGTTGTGGCTGAGCACCTGAAGGATAATTTGGAAAATATTTCGAGTAGATTTCCCCACCATGTTATAGTTCTGGGTGGATATTTTAATTTGCCAGATATAGACTGGGAGACTCAAACGTTCATAACGGGTGGCAGGGACAAAGAATCCAGTGAATTTTTTTTAAGTGCTTTATCTAAAAACTATCTTGAGCAGTTAAACAGAGAACCGACTCGTGACGATAACATATTAGACCTTCTGGTGACAAACAGACCCGAACTATTTGAAACAGTTAACGCAGAACAGGGAATCAGCGATCATAAAGCGGTTACGGCATCGATGATTTCAGCCGTAAATATAAATATTAAAAAAGGTAGGAAGATTTTTCTGTTTAGCAAAAGTGACAAAAAGCAGATTACAGAGTACCTGACGGCTCAACACAAAAGTTTTGTCTCAAGTACATATAATGTTGAGGATCAGTGGACAAAGTTCAAAACCATCGTACAATATGCGTTAGATGAGTATGTGCCAAGCAAGATCGTAAGAGATGGAAAAGAGCCACCGTGGTGCAACAACCGAGTTAGAAAACTGCTGCGGAAGCAAAGAGAACTTCACAGGAAACATAAACCTAGCCAAAGCCTTGCAGACAAACAAAAATTACGCGAAGAGAAATGTAGTGTGAGGAGGGCTATGCGAGAGGCGTTCAATGAATTCGAAGTAAAGTTCTATGTACTGACTTGGCAGAAAATCCTAAGAAATTCTGGTCTTATGTCAAAGCGGTAGGTGGATCAAAACAAAATGTCCAGACACTCTGTGACCAAAATGGTACTGAAACAAAGGATGACAGACTAAAGGCCGAAATACTAAATGTCTTTTTCCAAAGCTGTTTCACAGAGGAAGACTGCAATGTAGTTCCTTCTCTAGGTTGTCGCACAGATGACAAAATGTAGATATCGGAATAGACGACAGAGGGATAGGGAAACAATTAAAATCGCTCAAAAGAGGAAAGGCCGCTGGACCTGATGGGATACCAGTTCGATTTTACACAGAGTAAGCGAAGGAATTTGCCCCCCTTCTTGCAGCGGTGTACCGTAGGTCTCTAGAAGAGCGTAGCGTTCCAAAGGATTGGAAAAGGGCACAGGTCATCCCCGTTTTCAAGAAGGGACGTTGAACAGATGTGCAGAACTATAGACCTATAACTCTAACGTCGATCAGTTGTAGAATTTTGGAACACGTATTACGTTCGAGTATAATGACTTTTCTGGAGACTAGAAATCTACTCTGTAGGAATCAGCATGGGTTTCGAAAAAGACGATCGTGTGAAACCCAGCTCGCGCTATTCGTCCACGAGACTCAGAGGGCCATAGACACGGGTTCACAGGTAGATGCCGTGTTTCTTGACTTCCGCAAGGCGTTCGATACAGTTCCCCACAGTCGTTTAATGAACAAAGTAAGAGCATATGGACTATCAGACCAATTGTGTGATTGGATTGAGGAGTTCCTACATAACAGGACGCAGCATGTCATTCTCAATGGAGAGAAGTCTTCCGAAGTAAGAGTGATTTCAGGTGTGCCACAGGGGAGTGTCATGGGACCGTTGCTGTTCACAATATACATAAATGACCTGGTGGATGACATCGGAAGTTCACTGAGGCTTTTTGCAGATGATGCTGTGGTGTATCGAGAGGTTGTAACAATGGAAAATTTGACTGAAATGCAGGAGGATCTGCAGCGAAATGACGCATGGTGCAGGGAATGGCAATTGAATCTCAATGCAGACAAGTGTAATGTGCTGCGAATACATAGAAAGATAGATCCCTTATCGTTTAGCTACAAAATAGCAGGTCAGCAACTAGAAGCAGTTAATTCCATAAATTATCTGTCAGTACACATTAGGAGTGATTTAAAATGGAATGATCATATAAAGTTGATCGTCGGTAAAGCAGATGCCAGACTGAGATTCATTGGAAGAATCCTATGGAAATGCAATCCGAAAACAAAGGAAGTAGGTTACAGTACGCTTGTTCGCCTACTGCTTGAATACTGTTCAGCGGTGTGGGATCCTTACCAGATAGGGTTGATACAAGAGATAGAGAAGATCCAACGGAGAGCAGCGCGCTTCGTTACAGGATCATTTAGTAATCGCGAAAGCGTTACGGAGATGATAGATAAACTCCAGTGGAAGACTCTGCAGGAGAGACGCTCAGTAGCTCGGTACGGGCTTTTGTTAAAGTTTCGAGAACATACCTTCACCGAAGAGTCCAGCAGTATATTGCTCCCTCCTACGAATATCTCGCGAAGAGACCATGAGGATAAAATCAGAGAGATTAGAGCCCACACAGAAGCATACAGACAATCCTTCTTTCCACGAACAATATGAGACTGGAATAGAAGAGGGAACCGATAGAGGTACTCAGGGTACCCTCCGCCACACAAGGTCAGGTGGCTTGCGGAGTATGGATGTAGATGTAGATGTAGATCTGCTTACTATTTTTAAAACTGGTGTATTATCAATTCTAGTACTGAGATCTCCGTTGAGTAAAATCTTATTTTTATTGTTCTCGTTTAAAATAATATGTAGCCGTTTAGAGTCGTCAATTATTCCTTCTTGTGGGCAATAACTTACTATTATTCTTAGGATTCGTCTTTGATTTTTAATTCCCAGTAGCACAATGCTTTCGTTTACTTACTCACTGTTCAGTACTTCATCTTCTCTTTTTCTATCAGTGCAGGTGCCGATATGTTTACTTCCTCTTTGTTGCCATTTTACACCACTGTCATAATAAAGTAATTTACGTATTTGGTTGCAGATGATGTTCTCTTTGTTTCTGTAACTGCAGGAAAATCTATTTCCTTTTCTTTCTTTAACTAATTCAGCTTCTTTGAGGGCAAATTCCCCAACGTTCCAGATGGCAACGTTCCAAATTTCATTAAAGTATTATTCACATTTCTTGGTCATGTCGTATGCCGGTAATCCGTCCTATTTCCAATCCTAGTTAGAGTAGTATAAGTATTTTCATTGAGACCCTGAGTGGAGTACTGGCCCGTTGGAGATAGGACTGGTGATGGGCCTGCCAGCTCTGAGCTTTACCAGCTGCAGTTCGCGACTTACCTATGTGAGTATGGTACAGCATTTCCTCTGTACTGGATGTTATAGTTGTACCACCACACTCAGTCGTTAGAACGAGCTAGGCAAGGTACACCGCGACCTGGAGAGGTTGACAGTTAGATGAGAGTGGTTGTTTATTCGCATTATCACTCCATTATTACCCCGAAGCTACAGTTTTATGATATTCCTTGCGCCTCCCTTCTATGTCGGTACACAGTGGCTGTAGTTCTAACTAATAATTCTTTTGGGGAACATAAAACAACGCCTTTTTATTTGTTGGCATGCTATTGCGGTCTTCTTTTAATATGGTCAACATGAAGTATTTTCTAGTGGTTTTCTAAGGGGCCGCACAGATTAAAAGTACAATGGATCGGTTGGCTACTCCACTGGAGCATGTTGACCGATCCAGTGATCTGGAAGTTATTGATCCAACCACAGTGGCCCTTCAGTGACATAATGGAATGGATTTCTGTCGATTCTGATGAGAACAGTCCCTATCGCTGAACTACTCACAGTAACTGACTCTCTGTCCTACCTTCCTATTCATAACAATTCTTACTCCCTTTGTAACATTCTATGCTGCTGTTGACATTATCCTATATTCGTCTGATCAGAAACCCCTGTCTTCTTTCCATCTCACTTCAATGACCATTACTGTATCTAAATTGAGCCTATGCACTTCCCTTTCCAGGTTTCATAGCTTCCCTCCCAAGTTCAAATATCTGACATTCCATGTCCCGAAACGTAGAAAGTTACCCTTTAGTTGGTTATTTAGTTTTTTTCTTATAATCATTTCCCCCTTGGCAGCCCCATTCCGGAGATCCAAATGTGGGACTTCGGAATCTTCCGCGATTGGAGAGAGCTTCATGACACTGGTTTCTATTTAAAGATCGCCTTTACTGTGAATACAAATTTCTCACAAGGGAAAGGGAGTTCCCTGAACTTCTGTCCCTTCCTCCGTCCTCTTTCACAAGGCCGTTGGCAGAGTAAGGGTGACTTATTATGCCGGAAGTCATCGGCTGTCATTGGAGCCCTGACTTTTATTAAAAATTTAAGCACTGGCGAAGTTTTAATCCGGGGCCGAGGACGGTTTGATTACTACTTATAGACGCTACCCCGCTAGACTATTAATGCAGAATCGACAGTAAAAGAACACCGACAGCCATAGTTCAGGTACAAGTATCGACGTCGCAAGCAGAGGATGAGGCGATATAGAAAATACGCCTATATGAGAATATTGAATGACTCATTCATTACACACCGGGAGAGGAAAATCTAACTGTCATGGGGGTTAGAATGTGGTTACATGGGAAGGAACTGAAGGTTACTGGAGAACGTGGGTTTGGTAGTAGGAACGAGACAGGAGGGAGGTAAAGAAAGTTTTCAGTTAAATTAAATCATGATTAGGCAAAGAATTGAAACTGATATATTGGAATGTAAGGCTTGCACAGAAGGTAACATATACTCAGATCTCAATTTACTAATGATGAAGAGGCTAATCAGGACGAATAAGTGCGCAAAGAAGCGGCATACGGAAATGCTAACGAATGAAGAGACATGTTTGAAGCTCTCTGAGGATATGGATACTGCGTTAGTGAATACCTCAATAGGCACTTCAGTTTAAGAGGAATGAACAGGTCTGTAAACGACAATCGCAGAATTTGGAAAGGAAAGAAAAACACAGGTAGAACGAAGATAAGTGCGAAGAAACGACGGATAACAGAGGAAGTACTTCAGATGATCGATACGAAAGGAGAGAATACAAAAGTCTTCAGAGAAATTCAGAAGCACAGGTACGATTCGCTTAGGAACTAAATAAATAGAAAGTGCACGCAAGCTAAAGGGAAATGGCTGGGAGAAAATGTGAAGAAGCCGAAAAAGAAATGATTGTCCGTATGATGGACAACATATAGAAAAGTCAAAACAGCCTTCGGTTAAATTAAAGGCAAGGCTGGCAATACTAAGAGTTCAACGGGAATTCCACTGTTAAATGCACGGGAGAAAGCGGATAGGTGGAAGGAGTACACTAAAGGCCTCTACGAGAGGAATACTTATTTGGTGATGTTATTGGAGAAAAAATAGGTGTTGATGTACGAGAGATAGGGGATCCAGTATTAGAATCAAAATATAAAAGGGCTTTGGAAGACTTGGGCTCAAATAAGGCAAGAACGGTAGCTAACATTCCATCGGAATCGTTGGGACGTGGCAACAAAACGATTGTTTATGTTGGTGTGTAAATATGAAGACTGGTGACATGTCTTTAGGAAAATATCATCCACACAGTTCTGAAGATAGCAATAGCCGAAAAATGCGAGAATTATTGTACAAACGCCTTGACAGCTCTTGCATCATAGTTGCTGACGAGAAAAATACACAGAAGATTGGGCAAGAAAATTGAGGATATGTTATATGTCGATAATATTACCTATTGTTGTTGTTGTTGTGGTCTTCACTCCTGAGACTGGTTTGAGGCAGCTCTCCATGCTACTCTATCCTGTGCAAGCTTCTTCATCTCCCAGTACCTACTGCAACCTACATCCTAATGAATCTGCTTAGTGTATACATCTCTTGGCCTCCCTCTACGATTTTTACCCTCCACGCTGCCCTCCAGTACTAAATTGGTGATCCCTTGATGCCTCAGAACATGGACTACCAACCAATCCCTTCTTCTAGTCAAGTTGTGCCACAAACTTCTCCCCAATCCTCTTCAATACCTCCTCATTAGTTATATGATTTACCCATCTAATCTTCAGCATTCTTCTGTAGCCCCACATTTCGAAAGCTTCTATTCTCTTCTTGTCCAAACTAGTTATCGTTCATGTTTCACTTCCATACATGGCTCCACTCCATACAAATACTTTCAGAAACGACCTCCTGACACTTAAATCTATACTCGATGTTAACAAATTTCTCTTCTTCAGAAACGCTTTCCTTGCCATTGCCAGTCTACATTTTATACCCTCTCTATATTGACCATCATCAATCATTTTGCTCCCCAAATAGCAAAACTCCTTTACTACTTTAAGTGTCTCATTTCCTAATCTTATTCCCTCAGCATCACCCGACTTAATTCGACTACATTCCATTATCCTCGTTTTGCTTTTGTTGATGTTCATCTTGTACCCTCCTTTCAAGACACTGTCCATTCCGTTCAACTGCTCTTCTAAGTCCTTTTGCTGTCTCTGACAGAATTACAATGTCATTGGCGAATCTCAAAGTTTTTATTTCTTCTCCATGGATTTTAATACCTACTCCGAATTTTTCTTTTGTTTCCTTCACTGCTTGCTCGATATACAGATTGAATAACATCGGGGAGAGGCTACAACCCTGTCTCACTCCCTTCCCAACCACTGCTTCCGTTTCATGTCCCTCGACTCTTATTACTGCCATCTGGTTTCTGTACAAATTGTAAATAGCATTTCGCTCCCTGTATTTTACCCCTGCCACCTTCAGAATTTGAAAGAGAGTACTCCAGTCAACATTGTCAAAAGCTTTCTGAAAGTCTACAAATGCTAGAAACGTAGGTTGGCCTTTACTTAATCTAGCTTCAAAAATGGCTCTGAGCACTATGGGACTTAACATCTTAGGTCATCAGTCCCCAAGAGCTTAGAACTACTTAAACCTAACTAACCTAAGGACATCACACACATCCATGCCCGAGGCAGAATTCGAACCTGCGACCGTAGTAGTCCCGCGGTTCCGGACTGAAGCGCCTAGAACCGCACGGCCTCCGCGGCCGGCAATCTAGCTTCTAAAGTACGTCGTAGGGTCAGTATTGCCTCACGTGTTCCTATATTTCTACGGAATCCTAACTGATCTTCCCCGAGGTCGGCTTCTACCAGTTTTTCAATTCGTCTGTAAACAATTCGAGTTAGTATTTTGCATCCGTGACTTATTAAACTGATTGTTCGGTAATTTTCACATCTGTCAGCTCCTGCTTTCTTTGCAACTGGAATTATTATATTCTACTTGAAGTCTGAGGGTATTTCGCCTGTCTCATACATCTTGCTCACCAGACGGTAGAGTTTTATCAGGACCGGCTCTCCCAAGGCCGTCAGTAGTTCTAATGGAATGTTTTCTACTCCTGGGGCGTCGTTTCGACCCAGGTCTTTCAGTGCTCTGTCGAAATCTTCACGCAGTATCGTATCTCCCGTTTCATTATCTCTACATCCTCTTCCATTTCCATAATATTGTCCTCAAGTACATCACCCTTGTATAGGCCCTCTATATCCGCCTTCCACCTTTCTGCTTCCCCTTCTTTGCTTAGAACTGGGTTTCCATCTGAGCTCTTGATATTCATACAAGTAGTTCTCTTTTCTCCAAAGGTCTCTCTAATTTTCCTGAAGGCAGTATCTATCTTACCCCTAGTGAGATAAGCCTCTACATCCTTACATTTGTCCTCTAGCCATCCCTGCTTAGCCATTTTGCACTTCCTGTCGATCTCATTTTTGAGACGTTTGTATTCCTTTTTGCCTGCTTCATTTACTGCATTTTTATATTTTCTCCTTGCGTCAATTAAATTCAGTATTTCTTCCGTTACCCAAGGATTTCTACTAGCCCTCGTCTTTTTACCTACTCGATCCTCTGCTGCCTTCACTACTTCATGTCTCAAAGCTACCCAGTCTTCTTCTACTGTATTTCTTTCCCCCATTCCTGTCAATTGTTCCCTTATGCTCTCCCTGAAACTCTTTACAGCCTCTGGTTTAGTCAGTTTATCCAGGTCGCATCTCCTTAAATTCCCACCTTTTTGCAGTTTCTTCAGATTTAATCTACAGTTCATAGCCAACATATTATGGTCTGTGTCCACATCTGCCCCTGGAAATGTCTTACAGTTTAAAACCTGGTTCCTAAAACTCTGTCTTACCTTTATATAATCTAACTGAAACCTGTCAGTATCTCCAGGCTTCTTCAATGTATACAACCTTCTTTTATGAATCTTGAACCAAGTGTTAGCTACGATTAAGTTGTGCTCTAATCAAAATTCTACCAGGCGGCTTCCTCTTTCATTTCTTAGGCCCAATTCATATTCACCTAGTAAGTGTCCTTCTCTCTCTTTTCCTACTACCGAATTCCAGTCACCCATGACTATTAAATTTTCATCTCCCTTCACTATCTGAATTATTTCTTTTATTTCATCATACATTTTTCAATTTCTTCGCCATCTGCAGAGCTAGTTGGCATATAAACTTGTACTACTGTAGTAGGCGTGGACTTCGTGTCTATCTTGGCCACAATAATGCGTTCACTATGCTGCTGGTAGTAGCCCACCCGCACTCCTACTTTTTTATTCATTATTAAACCTACTCCTGCATTACCCCTTTTTGATTTTGTATTTATAACCATCCATTCGCCTGATCAAAAGTCTGGTTCCTCCTGCCAGCGAACTTCACTAATTCCTACTATATCTAACTTTAACCTATCCATTTACCTTTTTAAATTTTCTACTATAAGGAAGGTAAAACGGCACGAGAAAGGCCGTTCTTACGTTGCAGTTGATAATGAAGACATGTTCATTGGATTTGTCGACTTTGAGAAGGCGTTGAATAATGCAAAATGATGCAATAAATTCGAAATTCTGAGAAAAATAGGGATAAGTTTTAAGGAAAGACAGGTAATATACAATATGTCCATGAACCAAGAGAGAACATTAAGACTGGAAAACCAGGAGTGAAGTGCTCAGATTAAATAGGTTGTAAGGTAGGTATGTAGTCTTTTGACACTATTGTTCATTCTATACATCGAGGAAGCAGTGAGGATGTACTGCCTACCGCCTATACCTTTAGGTGCTTCATCTGTATCGATATGTAGAAGCCAAATGAAGATCATAAATCATGTGTTTTGTGTGGTGTCACCGCCAGACACCACACTTGCTAGGTGGTAGCCTTTAAATCAGCCGCGGTCCGTTAGTATACGTCGGACCCGCGTGTCGCCACTGTCAGTGATTGCAGACCTAGCCCCACCACACGGCAGTCGTCCTAGCACTCGCCCCAGTTGTACAGCCGACTTTGCTAGCGAAGCTACACTGACCGATACGCTCTCATTTGCCGAGACGATAGTTAGCATAGCCTTCAGCTACGTCATTTGCTACGACCTAGCAAGGCGCCATAGCATTTGATATTTATCTTAAAGCATGTACAGTCAAGAGAGATGTTCTACAATTGTGGATTAAAGTTAAGTATTACCCCAACTGCGTCCGTTTTCTACGTTCTCATTTCCTGGTAATGTTCCAGACCTCACGCCAGCCTGCGTGAGCTTAACACGTGCCTTTCGGCTATCTCCGAGTGGCTTGGCTGTCTTGCCACGCCCCTACAGTTGGCGACGAGGATTAAAACGGTCTTCTTCTTTATACTTGCTTAATTTACTTGTGTCATGGCTTCGCCACAATCTCCAGATGTACTGTCTGAATTTTATCGCTTGCAGAATCAGCAGACGCTCGTCCAGGGTCAACGTGCACTGCAAAACTATGTGGCGGCCGCCGCTCCACCGCTACCGCAGCCAAACCACGCTGTTGCACCACCTTTTTGTCCTTTTGATGCGTTCCTGGAAAGCTGGACGGAGTGGTCACGCCAATTTGGATTCCATCTCACCGCCTACAGAATTCAAGGTAACAAGCGGCAGCCTCACTTATTATCGTGTATCGGCATCCAGACGTACCAAGTGATAGTGAAATTGTTTCCCCGACGCGACGTAGCAACTCTGTCCTACGACGAAATTTTGTCTGCATTAGATGCATATTTCAAGGAATCAATCAATGTAGTTGCAAAAAGGTATACGTTCTTTCGTACAAAACGTATGACCGGTCAAACTAATCGGGAGTGGGTTGCAACTTTGCAAGGCCTTACTAGGGATTGTGCTTTTGAGTGTGAATGTGGCCTCCCTTATTCAGATACTATGGTCCATGATGCAATTGCACAGAACGTTTCTGATGTTCGTATACAGGAGCAAATTTTGAAATTAGTCAATCCCTCCCTTCAACAAGTGATAGACATATTGGATAGGCAGGACACACTTGACTTTGCTCAGGAATCATTTGAAACTTCGCCAGCCGTGTGTCACGTTAACCGGCCCACCGTGCCCGCTGCACGGAACAGTAAACAGCCCTCGCGCCCGTCCGCGCAGCTGCAGCCAAGCCCTCCGCTACGTGTGCCGCGCCAGCATGCAAATGCAGTGCTAAAATCATGCCCGCGGTGTGCTACTAGACATGCGCCTGAGAATTGCCCGTCACACCAAGCTATTTGCTTTTTCTGTAATAGAAAAGGACATGTTCAGAGTGTTTGCCAGAAAAAGCTCAGATCGGACACTAAAAACCATTCCAGGCCCTTTGCTTCGCGCCGGAATCGGAATCGAACCAAGAATACTCAGGCTCGTGAACATTCGCCCATGGACATTCATGTAGTTAATTCCACTCCGCCCAGTGCCAATCTCTCTAACAGTGACTGTGTTCGCCCCACAAATAGTGTGCATTGACGTCACAGGAAATCACGTCAAGTAGCAAGTGCTTCTGTACCAGTGTCTGTTCACGTTGCACGAGACAGTCGCTCTTGTCGTCAGCAGGACAATAAACGTTTTGTAGATTTGGACATTCATGGCAACGTGATCCCATTCCAGCTCGATACC
The DNA here is from genome assembly GCF_021461385.2 of Schistocerca piceifrons. Taxonomy (NCBI): domain Eukaryota; kingdom Metazoa; phylum Arthropoda; class Insecta; order Orthoptera; family Acrididae; genus Schistocerca; species Schistocerca piceifrons. The sequence goes on along the minus strand of NC_060141.1, from coordinate 598,220,446 downwards.
GGAGCTGCAGTTTCACTAATCAATCACGACACGTACCAATAGCTGGGCAAACCTCCGATGAGTGCCACAAATGTTAAGCTAAATACATGTTCAGGTCACAAGATCCCTGTTTTAGGACAGTGCAACCTTCTTGCAACATACAAGGGACAAATAAAACTTGTCATTTTATGTACTTCCTTCTTCTTCTGCAGTGAACTTGTTTGGTTTAGATTTATTTCAGTTGTTTAACTTGTCTATAGTAAATCAGGTCCTATCAGTGAACCAATCTGTGCCTTCAGACATAGTTTCTCGTCTGTGTGAAGAGTTTGCAAACATTTTTGCACCGGGCCTTGGTTGCACTAAGAACTATAAAGCACATTTGGAACTGAAAATAAACGCGCAACTGAAATTTTTCAGAGCGCGCAATGTTCCCCATGCATTGCGTGATGAGGTCGCAGGAACCTTACACGATTTGGAATCACAAGGTGTGATTGAACGTGTGCAGGCTTCTCTCTGGGCATCACCCTAAGTAATTTTGCCAAAACCTTCCGGAAAGTTGAGACTTTGTGTGGACTTCAAGGCAACAGTGAATCCACAACTAGTGATTGCAACTTTTCCTTTATCCCGCCCGGAAGATCTTTTTGATAAACTGTGCCTGGGTAAATATTTTTCGAAGTTGGACCTAGCAGATGCGTACTTGCAAATACCGGTGGACGCAGCATCCCAGCGCGTCTTGGTGTTTAACACGCATCTTGGTTTGTATCGATTCAAAAGACTGCCATTTGGGTGTGCCTCCGCCCGTGCATTGTTTCAGCAATATCTGCAAACTGTTTGTGCCTCGGTCCCTACTGCAGCAAACTATCTGGACGATATAGTGATCTCCGGAAAGACAGAAGAAGAACATTTAGCCAATTTCAGAACATTATTTCAGGTATTGCGACAAAATGGTCTTCGCTTGCGGAAGGATAAATGTGTGTTTTTTGCTCGTGACTTATCATATTTGGGACATGTAATCAATGCCCCAGACATACATCCCAGTCCAGAGCACCTACGTGCCATACAAGACTTGCCTTCGCCGCAGAATTTGAAGCAGCTACAGAGTGCGCTGGGAAAAATAAATTACTATAATAAATATGTGCGCAAAGCCTCTTCCATTTCAGCTCCGCTACATCGCTTACGCCGTAAAGGTGTTCCGTTTGTCTGGACGACGGAATGCGAACGCGCCTTTCGCCAGTTAAAAGCGGCGTTGCTTTCTAATACTTGCCTTACGCCATTCGATCCCCAGAAACCCCTTTTGTTGATGGTAGATGCATCGGATTTCGGGATCGGTGCTGTGCTTGCGCACAAAGATGGATCGCATGATCGCCCTATTGCCTTTGCGTCCAAATTGCTTTCGTCTGCGCAACGACATTATTCACAGATAGAGAAAGAAGCTTTGGCTCTCGTCTTTGGTGTTACTAAGTTTCATGATTTCTTGTATGGTCGTCACTTTACCATCATCACAGACCACAAACCTTTGATGTCGCTTTTTCATCCGAACAAGCCTGTACCTCCACGTACAGCGCAAAAATTCATTCGCTGGTCTATTTTCCTCTCGCAGTACCGCTACGATATCTTGTATCGGTCCACTGCCAAGCACGGAAACGCCGATGCGTTGTCCCGTTTGCCTGTTGCTGAGGATAGAGCATTCGATTCTTCCGAACTTGCTTGCATGTTCATTGATGCGGAAACCGATGACGTGGTCGAATCGTTTCCGATCGATTTTCGTCGTATGGCTACAGCCACAGCTGCTGACCCTGTCCTTGCTACCGTTTTGCGTTTTGCTGCTACTCAATGGCCCTTGTCAAAGTCGCGGATCGAGGATCCGTTGCTTCGCCGATTTTTTGCTCACAAGGAGAGACTTTTTGTTCGACGTGGTATTTTGCTGTGGCGTTCTGATAACGATCAGTCCAGGGTCGTGGTCCCACGTTCGTTACAGTCCTCTGTCTTACGGCTTCTCCACCAAGGACATTGGGGTATAGTGCGCACGAAACAACTTGCTCGTCAGCACTGTACTTGGTTCGGACTCGATGCTGCGATTACGAATATGTGCTCTTCTTGCATGGCGTGTGCCGAACAACAATCCGCACCGCCGCGGAAAATCTTTGCATGGCCGAAAGCCACTTCCCCTTGGCAACGATTACACATAGATTTTGCTGGTACATTCTGGAATGCTCGATGGTTGGTTGTGGTAGATTCGTTCAGTAATTTTCCCTTTGTTGTCAGGATGTCTTCCACGACGTCATCTGCCACCATCCAAGCGTTATCCGCAATCTTTTGTATTAAAGGTCTTCCACAGACTATTGTTTCCGACAATGGCCCACAATTCATGTCCGCAGAATTACAGTCATTCTGCAAGGCCAATGGTATTCAACATCTGACATCCGCACCGTTTTCGCCTCAGTCAAACGTTGCCGCTGAACGATTGGTCCGGACTTTCAAGTCACAGATGTTGAAGTTGAAAGAGTCGCATTCTCGGGAGGATGCGTTACTGCTCTTTTTGTCTTCGTATCGCTCTCAGCCCCGAGATGGTCGCTCGCCGGCTGAGTTGCTCCACGGTCGTCCTCATCGAACCTTGATGTCTTTGCTCCATCCGCCGCATCAGGTTCCAGTGCAGCAGCAGCCATCTGCTTTTGCTCCCGGCGACGTTGTATACTATCGCAACTATCGAGGTTCACGGTGTTGGCTCACAGGGCGCATTCTTCGCTGCCTCGGGCACGCTATATATTTCGTTTTGGGGGCCTCTGGTGAGGTGCGTCGGCATCTCAATCAGCTACGCCTCTGTCGTCGCACGGGTTCTGCCGCTCCCCGTCTGCTTTCAGCGACGGTGCCGTCCGGTCAGCGCCCTAGGGACCCATCTACTGGCTCGCCTCATCCCCAGGTGTTACCGACGGTGCCTTCCATCTTGCCCCATGGCGACCCACCGCCGCCGCCACCGCCGCCGCCGCCTGTTCTCCCGCCGGCGACGCCCGCAATGGACGCTTCGCTGCAGCCGCCAAGCGCCTCCCTGGGTTACACGCCGCCGATCGCTTCCCGTGACCAGCTGTCCTCCGACGTGGAACTCTTGCCCGCTCCGGATCAGATGTCGTCTTCGCCCATCGGCTGCCCCGCCCCGGTGGAGGTCGAATCTTCGGCCACACCTGTCTCTTTACGGGCGCATACACCGCATGTTGGCGTGCACCCTGGACTAGGTTTTCAGGCGTTTCCTAGCTCCCCTCGGACCGAATGGCCGGGTGCGGGTGGCACAGCCTCGCCTGTTGTTAGGCTCCCCACCTCGTCGCATACGTCAACATGGGGTCCTCCCCACGGCGGGCGGAATTCTTATAACACAACCGTTCGCCGATTTGCGGGGGAGGAATGTGGTGTCACCGCCAGACACCACACTTGCTAGGTGGTAGCCTTTAAATCGGCCGTGGTCCGTTAGTATATGTCGGACCCGCTTGTCGCCACTGTCAGTGATTGCAGACCGAGCGCCACCACACGGCAGGTCTAGAGTCGTCCTAGCAGTCGCCCCAGTTGTACAACCGACTTTGCTAGCGAAGCTACACTGAACGATACGCTCTCATTTGCCAAGACGATAGTTAGCATAGCCTTCAGCTACGTCATTTGCTACGACCTAGCAAGGCGCCATAGCATTTGATATTTATCTTAAAGCATGTACAGTCAAGAGAGATGTTCTACAATTGTGGATTAAAGTGAAGTATTACAGCAACTGCGTCCGTTTTCTACGTTCTCATTTCCTTGTAATGTTCCAGACCTCACGCCAGCCTGTGTGAGCTTAACACGTGCCTTTCGGCTACCTCCGAGTGCCTTGGTTGTCCTGCCACGCCACTACATTATGTAAGTATTTTTAGTAGCGCAAAATTATGGTCTTACAGAATAGTAATGGGACAAAGACAGTGCCAGCCCACGTTGCATTGCTGCCAAATTTATTCAAGATGGTGGATCCAAGATAGTGGCCATAGATGTGGCAACATTGCAGTTATGTCATGGTGGAAAATCCAAATTTTGGTGGGACAAACGGTCAATTGGGCTGCCTCCACTAACTTAACCCCCTCCCCTCCACCACTCCCCCTCCCCTCCTCACACCCATTTGGAAAGTGGTGGTAAAATGACTGACTGTGCTGAGTTACTGGATAAGACAGATGTAAGTATGCATTGTTTATTTAAAATATTTGAGTTGTGATTGACAATAGCTCCATCCAGTGTGTTCAGCATGAGATCTGGAGTCCAATGGACCTAGTTCACACCACCACCACCAGAGAGCGCCATTGACCCCCCCCCCCCCTCCCTCCCCTCCTGTGACATAATCCAAGATGTTAGTCTGAGGAAAAATGCGGGAAAAGGACTCAGTCTGTGTCTAGCTGCAGGACTGGGAGGATGCACGTAATTGTTTGCTTTGTCCAATGGACGAGATGTCTGTGCTGGGGAAGGAACGATATTAGGTGAAGATTAATACGCTTCAGGATATAATGAAGATAGGCCTAAGTTATGCTCCGCAACTCATGCTGATAAATGCATATACTGTAATTGTAGATCATTCAGTAAAAGTCTAGTCAGTCTTCCAAAGCACAAGAAGCAAGATGTTCGCCCCTAGTCCCCGTGCTCCTCTGGAAAAGAAGCAACGTGCTGGCTTACGGCAGGGTCAGGCCGTGCGCCGGCTTGCAGCACGGTCAAATGGTTTGTGTAGGGCCTCATGCTATGCAATAACTATCGTGATTGAAATAACAGTGGCTTTCCTCCTTCCGCTATCTGGCGGACAGATACCCGATGTCACTGCACACGAACTGCTGCATGAGTTGCTACATTTGGTGTTTTGGAATATTGTAACATACATAACTTGAAGATATCACAGAAACTAAATGTACCACTGCTCAGAGAGAGTGCTTTGCGGATGATATGAGAATATTTAAAGAACTACATGTGTTATTCTAAGAAATACCAACACCTCCACACTTGAACAAGGACTCTGAAAAAAGATCGCTACACAATTGTGAAACCACTCAGAGACACTTCACACGCTTTTGCAGGAAACAGATCTCAGAACCGATATCAGCTGCAATATCTTATTTTACACGTCAAAACAATGATATCTGGATGTTATATAAATATCTGTGTAACTCTGAAAACAGGACGCTTACCACTTTTCGAGCTTTAGCTGCTTGTTTAACGGCATTACCAGAGAGAGAGAAAAATTTCTGAGTCCTACAGTTTCTCTAATTTTCATCGCTTTTCTGAAACGGTAAGTGGGCTTAGTTAACATTTGCTGCAGGAGTCAGAGACATTACTTTCTTCAGTTCTCGAAGCACACACTTGTGTCTAAATGAAGACAGGAAAATCAGAACCATTACACACAAACTGAATTTGAAGCACTGTCCTACAGACGAGAAAAATGGCTGGAATTTTCGGTAAATTTTCGATGTCCTGCAGCTGCTGGTCTAGAGCCACAAGGGACAGTATCCAGTCTCTCCGATCCAGAGGAGGAGGATGGTCTTCTTAGATGAGTCCCTGAACGCGCGAACAAACAAGACATCACGCTACTTTCCATAGATCCTTTTTCCCCCGTGTTGTTTGAACCAGCCAGTGGAGGCTCCTATACTTCACACAAAGGGTGTCTTGTGAATTCTGATTGGTTCTCACAGAATTTACCTACCAAATCGCTGCTGGTGCCAGTGTTGTAGCACTGACCGCCATTTTCTTCAGAGGAAGGCAGAAAGGCTTCAGGTCTGCAACCGGCTTCACATGGTCACAAAGAAGAAAGCTGAGGTGTTTCCCAAGAGACAGGAAACGTACCTAGGATTAGTGACTGTCCGAGAGTGCACCATGACCAGTGTCGCACGACCCAGCAAAAGACTTTTGTTGCAGGCTGGCAGACGGTGGGACGGTACGTGTCCTTAGCTAAAGGGCATTGCATTATGTGCTGGGGTGACTGCAATATACAACTGCAGAAGGGATCATGTGTTTTGACCTGTGCAGGACTTATTAGGTATTTTAAACCCTAACAAACAGTATTTACACTGTGCTTCTCTGTGATCTCCGCCAGTCATAACTTTGCGGCGTCAGCTAACAAACAACTGCTGTATGGCAACATCCTGCTGTATTTCTATTGAGGTAATAGTGATACACGCGAGTTGACTGCTATATTTGATGCTTTCCTGGGAAAAAGAGAAACATCTGCCTCTAAATTTATTTGCATCTGCGTTGAAGAATGATAGAAAGTGGACAGAGTTGAGATAGAGTTGTAACGATGTATGATTTAATGGTAGACTGATGATGCCTTTTGGGGAGAGAGATGGATGTTGTTGCAGGTCATTTAAATATTTTTTTTCGTTGTTGTGATGGGGTGCATCATTTGTGTAGTATAACCTGCGTTTGACTAGTACTCACCCGCATGTTCTTCATGTGACTGAGAGCACTATCTACTTGCGATCGTTAACAGCAAACCTCATGTATGCTGGTGATGATGTAACATGTCCCTTCTGTTTCGGCACTTTCCTCTAGACGAACAAAGATTCGTGTGACGTGCTCTATTTCTCTGTCACATCTAGGGCATAAAATCTAATCTTCCGCTTCATGACTATGGTGATTCAAAGTTAGGGACCGGTCTTTGTGAGGTACTGCAATCCCTGTGTATACATCTGCTTGACAGATGTCCTGTTCATCGAGTTAGTAGTTACATGACGTGTAATTTCACATGCCAAACCCCACTGCTATGTGTTGTCTCTTTCCTTATAAGAGGTATTCTCTATTAATGAAATTTCTTTATAGGACTGCTGCGAGCATACATCTCTGGATGGCTATATTGTGCAGGTATCACAAAGAATCGATGTTTTAAGGGAGTAGTTTTTCCATTTTGCAGTTTGTCACCATAGTTCAACGAAGTGAAACTTGCCACAGGATGTATGTCATGCAGTGGAAATGCATTTTTTACATTGGAATAGTAACAGCATTGCATTCTACATAACCAATAGGTCAGAAACCACACCTCTCTAACATTATTGCGCGTTTTAAGTGCAGAACTGTGTAGCCTTAAGAGTGCATATATTTACGCTCTTTCTTTTGCTAGTACCTTCTTGGTACAGATACCAGAACAATAGAACTGATAGCACAACTAATCTGCTAAAATACCGTAAACTCCATCAATCTGTAGGTCCATAATGCATAACTCTTCCAGTTTCCATCTGTTATATCATCACAACACTCTCATATCTGCTACTATACACCGATAATGGGTGCTAACCTTCTTGACATGCGCGCATCTGGGGAGATTTTGTGTGCTTGGATGGGTACTGCGAGTAAGACTGGTGCAAAACAACAGTTATGGACTCATCTTGCTCTGTTGCTTCACAAGACATGGTCTACTTCTGGCCAGCTGCAAATTAAATCAGTAACTGTGTTGCAGGGATGACTGGTCAAACACAATGCAAGGAGATCTTTCGATCTCTAACTTTACCACAAGAATGCGAGAATGCTCTGTGACCTCCATCCGCATGGGAAAGATCATAAATTACACACTATGAGCGAAGTGCTAGAAAGATGTGGATTGCTGTCTGGTATACTTTCATGTATATGTTGGAGAACTAACAATGAATGAAAGTACTGATCAGTCATCTGCTCACATTCGTAATCAAGTATATGGTACTCACACAGTAGTGGAGGGGCAGATTAGTGATTATACACAAACTGGGATGTATGCTGCCGTGTCATTGGCTGTGTTGAAATTATGGTAAAATTGCTAAAACTTATTGCACTATTAACTGTGATGCTTATTATTACAGTACCTTGACAGTATCTTTTCCATCCTATCGATCCACTGGCACATTGTTGATTATCACATAATGTTTGACTGACATCACTTGTTTGAGATGGAGAAAGAATGTTGGTGGAGGGGCAACACCTTCCGAGGATGGCTAGCACCAAAACAATGATTATGTACATGAGTGCAGTATATGGAATCAATCTAAGTGGAACACCGAGCCATCAGCTATCATGTCCCTGTGAAAGTTAAGTTTAAATGTATAGGCTGTCAATCACCTTTGGACTGTTGTTTGAAAATGCTGCACAACTCTTCCAGTTTACTTACGTTGTGACTGTCTTTTATGTAAAATCATCCAGTGGTGTGTGTTGTGGGAACTGCAGCAACGTAATTTGCTACATGAGATGTCTAGTTTTCTGTGAGAGCCAATGGATCGAAAAGTGTTAATGACAGTTTAGAAACTGACACAGACCTTGAAGTCATGGTGGGGAAAACAAAATGTATGGCAGTGTACAAAGCTGTGTAATATGCTGCATGGACATGTTGCAGCAGAAAAAGAAATGCTTTAAACAACAACACAGGGACCTTCTATTGCGAATGATGGTGTAGTCTGTGCGATATAGTCCACCTCCTACGGTGCAGATGATGACACTTTTTACTGGTCTGTGTAGATGGCTGATTGGATTAATACCTGTAGGCCTATATTTAATGGAGGCCAGCACATATGATCGATGACACCAGACTGGAGAAATATATTACTTCAGACAGCAATGCACGAATATAGTTTGGAGATGCACTGCAATGTGGCAATAAAATCCTCGTCCTTTGGAAATGCTTCATTATGCAGCCAAACTCTTCCAGTTTCCTCATGTTGTGACTGTCTTTTATTTAAAATCGTCCAGTGTATGCATTGTGGGGGTGAAAGCTTCGTTTGATGTTGGCGTTACACATCATACACTATTGGCAGAGCCACGACAACATGTTTCCCATTTCCACTGAATGGTCAAAATATCATCTTGTCACAATAGCTCAGCTAACTCTGTTTCTACATGGGTTGCAGAAGGTGGTGGATATATACAGGGTGGTCCATTGATCATGACTGGGCCAAATATCTCACCAAATAAGCGTCAAACGAAAAAACTAAAAAGAACGAAACTTCTCTAGCTTGGAGGGGGAAATCAGATGGCGCTATGGTTGGCCCGCTAGATGGAGCTGCCATAGGTCAAACGGGTATCAACTGCGTTTTTTTAAATAGGAACCGCCATTTTTTATTACATATTCGTGTAGTACATAAAGAAATATGAATCTTTTAGTTGGACCATTTTTTCTCTTTGTGATAGATGCGCTGTAATAGTCACAAGCATGTGGCTCACAGTTTTAGACGAATAGTTGGTAACAGGTAGGTTTATTAAATTAAAATACAGATCTTAGGTACGTTTCAACACTTTATTTCGGTTGTTCCAATGTGATACATGTACGTTTGTGAACTTATCATTTCTGAGAACGCATGCTCTTACAGCGTGATTACCTGTAAATACCACATTAATGCAATAAATGCTCAAAACGATGTCGGTCAACCTCAATGCATTTGGCAATACGTGTAACGACATTCCTCTGAACATCGGGTAGTTCGCCTTCCGTAATGTTTGCACATGCATTGACAATTCGCTGACGCGTGTTGTCAGGCGTTGCCGGTGGATCACGGTTGCAAATATCCTTCAACTTTCCCCACAGGAAGAAATCCTGGACGTCAGATCCGGTGAACGTGCGGGCCACGGTATGATGCTTCGACGACCAATCCACCTGTCATGAAATATGCTATTCAATACCTCTTCAACCGCCCGCTAACTTGTGCCGGACATCCATCATATTGGAAGTACATCGCCATTCTGTCATGCTATGAAACACCTTATAGTAACATGGGTAGAACTTTACGTAGGAAATCAGCATACATTGCACCATTTAGATCGCCATCGATAAAATGTGGGCCAATTATCCTTCCTCCCATAATGCCGCTCCATACATTAACCCGCCAAGGTCGCTGACGTTCCTCTTGTAGCAGCTATCGTGGATTTTCCATTGCCCAATACTGCATATTAGGCCGGTTTACGTTACCGCTGTTGGTGAATGGCGCTTCGTCGCTAAATAGAACGCGAGTAAAAAAATCTGTCATCGTCCCGTAATTTCTCTGGTGCCCACTGTCAGAACTGTACACGACGTTCAAAGTCGCTGCCGTGCAATTCCTGATGCATATAAATATGGTACGGGTGCAATCGATGTTGATGTAGCATTCGCAACACCGACGTTTTTGAGATTCCCGAATCTCGCTCAATTTGTCTGCTACTGATGTGCGGATTAGCGGCAACAGTAGCTAAAACACCTACTTGGGCATCATCATTTGTTGCAGGTCGTGGTTGACGTTTCACATGTGACTGAACGCTCCCTGTTTCCTTAAATAACGTAACTATCCGGCGAACGGTCCGGAACTTGGATGATGTCGTCCAGGACACCGAGCAGCATACATAGCACACACCCGTTGGGCATGTTGATCACAATAGCCGTACATCAAAACGATATCGACCTTTTCCGCAATTGGTAATCGGTCCATTTTAACACGGTTAACGTATCCCGAAGCAAATACCGCCCGCACTGGCGGAATGCTACGTGATACCACGTACTTATACATTTGTGACTATTACAACGCCATCTATCACAAAGCGAAAAAGGTGGTCCAACTGAAACATTCATAATTCTTTACGTACTACACGAATATGTAATAAAAATGGGGGTTTCGATAAAAAAACCCTGTTCATATCCGTTTGACCTATGGCAGCGCCATCTAGAGGGCCAACCATAGCGCCATCTGGTTTCACCCTTCAAGCTAGACGAGTTTCGTTCTTTGTAGTTTTTTCGTTTGATGCTTTGACCCGGTCACTATCAATAGACCACCCTGTATATTTAAATGTAGCCGTAGATTTGGAAACCGACTTCCAATACAAAGCGTGCTACTCTCGAGTACAACGAAGTAAATTGCAAGTTTAACATCTTTAAACTGACGCATATATCACAACAAATCAGTTAGTTTAGTTGATTTTGGGGAGGGGACCAAACAGCGAGGTTATCGGTCCCATCGATTAAGGAAGGATGGGGATGGAAGTCGGCCGTGCACTTTCAATGGAACCATCCCAGCACGTGCGTGAAGCGATTTAGGGAAATCACCGAAAACCTAAATCAGGATGGTCGGACGCGGGTTTGTAACGTCGTTCTCCCAAATCACAGTGTCATAACCATTGCGCCATCTCGCTCAGTCACCATGAAGTCCATGAAGTTATGTTTGAACTCTGTCAATGGCGCACCTCGTTACCACTTAGTGGTGATGATAAATTTCCTCCCTCAGCCCCCTACCCTCCCACCAAATTAGAATCATAGACACCACACCTATTTTCCAGTCTTCTCAGGTCTGTTGCACACCTTTATGTACCAGCTCTCGCGGGATAAAGGGTACTGCAGAGAAACGGCTTAGAAACGGACTAGGAGGCTGCATCCAGAATGAATTTTAACTCTGCTTCGGTGCGGGGAGATTTGAAACTTCCAGGCTCGCTAAGGGGGGGGGGGGGGGGTAGGACGTCAAACGGGCCGACTTGGAGCAGGAGAGGCATCACAGGACATTTTAATTCCCAGTGTCTATACTTTTACAAATAAACTCATAAAACTTTGTCAGCATCACCACAAAGGATTCAGGTTTCACACTCATTGCAGTGGAACTTCAAATACATGACAATTTTTTTTGCATGTGAAATTTCATCATTTTTTCACTTACTAATGGCTGCATTTGTTGCTATAGGTGCACTTTTCTTCAGAAGTTAGACAGATTCTTCGATGAACTTTGCACAGCATACATACCATACTTACAGGTGTATGAAACTCTAGAATTTATTTAATTTATGAAAAAACGAATGAGCTGCTATATATTAAAGTTCATGTTTAGAAAAAACACAAATTTTATAGTTAATTACCTCAATTTTTACCACAGTTTTTAATAGATTTCAAAAATTCTAGAGTTTATACACTTTTAAGTATGGTTTGTATGCAGTGCAAAATTTGGAAAGTTCTACAGTTTCATACACTTTTAAGTACGGTTTGTATGCTGTGCAAAATTCATCGAAGAATCTCTCTAACTTATGAAGAAAAGTGTACCTATAGCAACAAATGCTGCCATTTGCAAGTGAAAAAAATTATGAAATTTCCAATGTAAAAAAAATTACTTCTTTATGTTTTCGAACTTCCACTGCTATGAGTGTGAATTCTGAATCCTTCCTGGTCATGCTGACAAAGTGTTATGAATTGATTTGTAAAAGTATAGACAGTGGAAATTAAAATGTCCTGTGGTGCCTCTCCTGTCCCAAGTCGGCCCGTTTGACGTCCTACCCCCCTTAAAAGTGTATGCCGGGACGGGAATCAAACCTGGAATCTTTGTCTATTACGGGCAAGTGCTCTACCGAAGGATCTACCCAAACACGACTAACAGCTTAGCAGGCACTTGCCTATGGAGGCAAAGGTTCCAGGTTTGACTCCCGAGCCGGCATACGCCCTTAATGGGCCTGAAATTTCAAAATCAGCAAACACTCTGCTACAGAATGGAAATTCTTTCTTCAGTCATACTGTCGAATGATTGTGGACTAAGATTATTCGCGGACTTCGGTGACGCACGACTATTGCTATATTCTACATCGGTGTGGCAAGAAGAGCTTCGAAACTTTTGCAAACAGCCTCGTAAAAGGTAATTACGAAATAAATGTTTCTACTAATAACAGGTTAACGGCCACTGCTTGTTATTATAGCATTCAAACGAGTAGTTAATCAAATTTGTGCGGTTTCCGTGCTACGTCTCGGCGTTCAAAGGGACCGCGGCATCGGCGGGAGGGTGGGTGCCAGTGGCAGATGTCCGCAGTGCGGTTTCTTCCTGCACAGCATTCAATTACACCGGCTGGCGCGCCGACGGCTCCGCCGCGGTCACAGGTTGCCTCACTTCGAGGGCAGCCGTTATTGTCTGCGGCCGCGCTGATTAAAAGCGGGCGGCGTTTTAATTAGAGGCCGCCTGCAACTCTGACAAACAGATTCCCCTCCGCATATCGCAAGAAACAGCTGCACTGGAGCAAATACCAATATTCGACTACAAGAGGCACGGTGGCCCCTCGCCTTTCCGTAACCTATTTTCGTACAAAAAGGCGTAAAGAAGAAATGTTTCATCAGTAAATACAAATATGTCTCGAAATATCATCACCACCATTATAATCAGCATTATTACGATAGGCGTAATGCGCCGGCCGGGGTGGCCGAGTGGTTCTAGGCGCTAGAGTCCGGATCCAGGCGACCGCTACGGTCGCAGGTTCGAATCCTGCCTTGGGCATGGTTGTGTGTGACGTCCTTATGTTAGTTAGGTGTAAGTAGTTCTAAGTTCTCGGGGACTGATGACCTGAGACGTTAAGTCCCATAGTGCTCAGAGCCATTTGAACCATTTTTGATGGGCGTAATGCAACAACTTTTTTCTGCAAGCAGGTTAGTTTTATTCATGATGTCAAACACCAAATTATTCTCCACTCTTTTGGCTACACAACGCTATATCTCAACTTAACCGATGTTCAATAAGGCGGCCTTACAGGATGGCCTGTGTGTCAGCGTGGCACCACTGTACAAATCGACCTGGAAGAGATTTGCAACAGCGTAGCCTCCCCGTCATCCATGCAGTGCTTCCTGCGGAGGGCATCCTTCTTTGGGATCAACAACTGACAGTCGTGAGGTGCGAGATCCAAAGTTCCAACACTGTAAGAGTCATAGCTGTGTGCGGCCGATCGGCAAGCGGGACATCGGACATGTCTGCGCAACCTTGTTGCTATGATGACAGACGCCTCGTACAACGACTCACCGCGCTAATGCTGATCGACAACACCATTACACAAGACTAACTTTTGCCCCCCTTCTAACATGTTACTTATAATCCGTCTTGATTGCAAAATTTTTTTTATTTATATGACAGGTTTCGGTTCATTCAGACCCTCTTCAGATCTGATACTTCAGTTACAGGAGTAACCCGTCCAAATCCAGCAACTTTCACGTGCTGAATGAATCGAAACCGGTCTTATGAATAGAAAAAATTTTGCAATCAAGATGGATTATAAGTAACATTATACAATCACTGATTGCTGCTATCCCATCAGACATTATGTCTGTTTTTTCAAACCCCTTCTAACAGCCGTGTACTGCAAGTCTGTAGAGGAACGGAAGGTTCCAAATGATTGGAAAAGAGCACAGATGGTCCCAGTCTTCAATAAGGGTCATCGAGCAGATGCGCAAAACCATAGACCTGTATCTCTGACATCGATCTGTAGTAGAATTTTAGAACATGTTATTTGCTCGAGTATCATGTCGTTTTTGGAAACCCAGATTCTACTCTGTAGGAATGAACATGGATTCCGGAAAGAGCCATCGTGTGAGACCCAACTCGCTTTATTTGTTCATGAGACCCAGAAAATATTAGATACACGTTCCCAGGTAGATGCCATTTTCCTTGACTTCCGGATGGCGTTCGATATAGTTCAGCACTGTCGCCTGATAAACAAAGTAAGAGCCTACGGAATATCAGACCAGCTGTGTGGCTTGATTGAAGAGCTTTTAGCAAACAGAACACAGCATGTTGTTGTCATTGGAGAGACGTCTACAGACGTTAAATTAACCTCTGGCGTGTCACAGGGGAGTGTTGTGGGACCATTGCTTTTCACAATATATATAAATGACCTAGTAGGTAGTGTCGGAAGTTCCATGCGGCTTTTCGCGGATGATGCTGTAGTAAACAGAGAAGTTGCATCATTAGAAAATTGCAGCGAAATGCAGGAACATCTTCAGCGGATAGGCAATTGGTGCAGGGAGTGGCAACTGACCCTCAACATAGACAAATGTAATGTATTGTGAATACATAGAAAGAAGGATCCTTTATTGTATGATTATATGATAGCGGAACAAACACTGGTAGCAGTTACTTCTGTAAAATATCTGGGAGTATGCGTGCGGAACGATTTGAAGTGGAATGATGATATAAAATTAATTGTTGGTAAGGCGGGTGCCAGGTTGAGATTCATTGGGAGAGTCCTTAAAAATGTAGTCCATCAACAAAGGAGGTGGCTTAAAAAACACTCGTTCAACCCATATTAGAGTATTGCTCATCAGTGTGGGATCTGTTCCAGGTCGGGTTGACAGAGGAGATAGAGAAGATCCAAAGAAGAGCGCCGCGTTTCGTCACAGGGTTATTTGGTAAGTGTGATAGCGTTACGGAAATGTTTAGCAAACTAAAGTGGCAGACTCTGCAAGAGAGGCGCTCTGCATCGCGGTGTAGCTTGCTCGCCAGGTTTCGAGAGGGTGCGATACTGGATGAGGTATCGAATATATTGCTTCCCCCTACTTATTTCTCCCGAGGAGATCACGAATGTAAAATTAGAGAGATTCGAGCGCGCACGGAGGCTTTCCGGCAGTCGTTCTTCCCGCGAAACACACGCGACTGGAACAGAAAAGGGAGGTAATGACAGTGACACGTAAAGTGCCCTCAGCCACACACCGTTCGGTGGCTTGCGGAGTATAAATGTAGATGTAGATTGCCTCCCCGCCATCCATGCAGTGCTTCCTGCGGAGGGCATCCTTCTTTGGGACCAACAACTGACAGTCGTGAGGTGCGAGATCCAACGTTTCAACACTGTAAGAGTCATAGCTGTGTGCGGCCGATCGGCACGCGGGACATCGGACAAGTCTACGCAACCTTGTTGCTATGATGACAGACGCCTCGTACAACGACTCACCGCCCTAATGCTGATCGACAACACCATTACACAAGACTAACTTTTGCTTGATACCGTATGACACTCACACAATGGTGAAATCACCGTCTATGAACAATATGGTCACAATACAATAAAATACAATATTCCTATATCAGAGGGCTCCTACCGTGCCATACAATAATGCCTTCGTTGTGCCTCAAAACCACCGCGGTAGACATCACCTCTATCGACATACACTGCACCATTCTGTTACTCTACCACAAGCTATCAGCTCCACACTAACGAATGTGAGCCACAAAAGTACGACTCTTTGTCCTCGCACAATTTGGCGGTAATTATGTTTTGCACTGTTGCCTATCTCTTTCTGTGAGCCACCCTCTCCTGGACACCAGCAGAAGACACCGATCTCTTCAAGTGGAATATGTCTGCATACAGCTGGCCACGACCTATAGCAGCCATTGCGAGTCTACACGCCACGCTGCACGGGTCCACTCTTCATTGAACTGTCTCTTGCTTGCTGACCGTCAATGAAATCCACTTTCTCTTACCTTCTCTGAACTGTGACCTACAGCCACAGAACCAAACCAGGTTCTTATCAAAGAAGAGTCAACATACAGCAGCATATTTTCGAAAGAATTTACACGACCAGTTTCAGCATGTCATTAATGCCACCTACAGGCCCCTAAGCATGTTTAGATAATCTGGTACATCAATATCAGCATAACCGGAGCCATCAATACCTAGATCCCGTGAACTGTTCTCTTCAAAGACTTGACAACAACCAAGTCAAGTCTTCGAAGCTCACGCTCCCCGAAAAATTCACGGGATCCAGGTACTGATGGCTCCAGTTACGCATACATCACTGTATCTAATTCTCTATACACAGAGTGCATTAGGGCCTGAAGATAGCGTTTAATGAGATGCCTAAACTGATCGAGTAAATAAAATAATAGTTTCTGAAAATATATGGCTGTCTGGAGATTTTTCTTGGTAAATATCTGACCGTCCGCTATCCCATATCAATGATGGATCAGCAGAGATCAAACCAAGTATGGCCAGTTCTCCATACAAGGCCCATGGCTGGCTTCAACTTGTCTGCTGCTGGACCAGGTGGCCTCCAGCCTGTGGTCAAAAAATGGTTCAAATGGCTCTGAGCACTATGGGACTCAACTGCTGTGGTCATAGGTCCCCTAGAACTTAGAACTACTTAAACCTAAGGACATCACACACGTCCATGCCCGAGACAGGATTCGAACCTGCAACCGTAGCGGTCGTGCGGTTCCAGACTGTAGCGCCTTTAACAGCTCAGCCTCTCCGGCCGGCGCCTGTGGTCAATGCTGCTGCTGGCACTCCGAATTGCAGACACATTTTCTGATTACGGCACATCCTCTACCAGTGCGCCGATGCAAACATTTTCGCCCATTGCAACACTGCGAGATTCTCTGGGTCACATCGCATGATTATCAGCCACCTCCACAGCGGCCACAGCACTGCCCTCTCCTGATAACGCTGTCGGCTCTACTCACTCGCACCGTGCGCGAAATCCTTTGCGCTGCCACATGTGCCCTGTCGATGGAATGGAGCCTCTACTCACAAAGTCGCGACCGACTGCGCCGGTGGGACTGCAATCTTGCGGCAAAGTTCACTTTCATGACACACTGGGAAAACTGCCATTCATAACCCGGGATTTAGTTGTTTAAATATGTCCTTTTCTTTCTTTGTTTTGTTTTGTGCATTTTAATATCTCATCCAACCCCTGTTAGTATGACAATTGAATACGTACATGAGGTTATAACCAAAGGCTCATCAGCCTATAAGTCATGTGGTTCAGCACCTATGACCACATACTGCGTTATCGACATTTGTCACCATACTATGTGATATTCATCATCAGTTAAAATCAGTTTATCATCCCTCTCGCTGCCCCAAACTTTCAAATACCCTCCTCCAGTGTACGAGAACTTTAGCAGTATGCCTCTATAATGAACGTAGGGAAAATCAGCAACCTTAGCTCCAGTCCGTATTAAACTTAAACGTTTTGACAACCTGTTACTTATTTTGTCCCAGCTTTTATTGTCCCTGCAAAGTAATTTCGGCTCACTGTTCGGAAATGTAGCAAGATTTTTATCTCTCTTTGCTTGCCATAGGATTTTTAATTGGTACAGTGCCATAGACCTTCACCAAAAAAGTATATAGTCTGCTGGCCATTGAAACTGCAACTTCGTGAAGGTGTCATTCCAACAAACCTCAGATTGAGAATGAAGCACAGTACACTCTTGGATAAACAACTGATTAGCGTTTTAGCGAAACAGCAGGAAGTACGTTGGAGTAACGCCATTCATATTTTATACATCAGGAAAAGTTACACAAAAGTATGTTATTCAGGTATCGGATTTGAATGTTGCTGAGGAGATGAGTTGTGCCTCGTGCAGCAACAATAAACGCCCACCACAACCTGTCGAAATTCGACAGTAATAGAATCTTCTCCTTTAAATAATGTGGTTTATTGTTCCGTTATATTGCTGCTCGTGTTGACCGGTTTCCCGTGACAGGCGACTATGGTACAAACGGGGTCAGGAAGTCCACATTAAACGCCGTGCAGAATCTGAACGGGCCTACGCATCTAGAGTCCGAGAGGACGGATATTTCGTTCGCTCGTCCGTGCAGGACCGTACGTTCAGGTCACATACCTTCAGTCATTAAATAGAATTATTTCCCTCAAGGCAAGTGTCCAAGTGGATATTCTTCCTCATTTAAAGTTACAATGCATCTCAGCGCAGCAAAAGCAGTGCAAACATTGCTGGGGCTACCCTCGACGCAGCATAAGACTTGCACGCCTACTATTATGAGTTGGACGAAAACACTTGGCACAGGAGCCGCGCGAAGACGTCTCTTCTGAGGAGTTTGTTCCACGAATAGTATCACGATGGACGTACCAGTGTCTGGAGTGCTCGGGGAGAACGAAAGTTGTCAGATAGCATACACATCATTGTAAGGGTCCAGAAATAGTATTACAGTTTGAAATGCTATTGGCCACACAACACGATCACCTTTGCTTCGCGCCGGCCGGAGTGGCCGAGCGGTGCTAGGCGCCACAGTCTGGAACCGCGCGACTGCTACGGTTGCAGGTTCGTATCCTGCCTCGGGCATGGGTGTGTGGAATGTCCTTAGGTTAGTTAGGTTTACGTAGTTATAAGTTCTAGGGGACTGATGATGGTTCAAATGGTTCTGAGCACTATGGGACTTAACGTCTTAGGTCATCAGTCCCCTAGAACTTAGAACTACTTAAACCTAACTAACCTAAGGACATCACACGCATCCATGCCCGAGGCAGGATTCGAACCTGCGACCGTAGCAGTCGCACGGTTCCGGACTGAGCGCCTAGAACCACGAGACCACCGCGGCCGGCAGGGACTGATGACCGCAGCAGTTAAGTCCCATAGTGCTGAGAGCCATTTGAACCGTTGCTTCGCACAGCACGTAGTACGGCCCACAGCCCCTGCATTTCTGACTCTCTAACGATTATTACTGCGCCCTACCTTGGAAGTATGCAAGATACAACCTTTCAACAAGACAACGCAAGACAGCATGTTGCCTGATCAGTTACAACTTACCTCGATACAGTGTTCCCTGAGCAACTGCCCTCGAGGTGTCTCACCCATTGGAAATGACTCTCATGGGTGGCTGGAAACTGATTCGACACAACTCACACGCCGCTGTGATTGATGAACTCGGGCATAAAGCTAAAGTAGAATGGAATGACATACGTCTGTCAGTCATCCAAACTCAGTTCGATTCGATACCCAGTCGGTTTAAAGCCACTGGTCACAGCTGTGTGTACTCACTTTGTGTACCACCAAGTTACCCAGAAGTATTTTTTGTGCGAGACAGAAGGAAATTTAATACTGCACAATTAAAATCGAAAGACACACAGAATTATAAAGCTACAGAGTTGTTGCCCAAAATCTTGCATCATTAGTTGCGCACGGAGTTGTCAACAAGAAGATCCTCTTCTGTGCTAGATGCAGGGTGTAGTTGAGATAGCAGTAGGTTTTCCATGGTATGTTCTTCTCCGCAGCCGCCGTTGATGTAACCCACAAGGAAGTGTCATTTCTCGAGGATACTCCAGATGGAAGGCGTATGAATGACCTCCACAATGTCCATTTCTACTCATGGCAAGGTGGGAGGGTTTCTCGCAGTGCTTCGAAAGGTTCAAATGACTCTATGCACTATGGGACTTAACATCTGAGGTCATCAGTCCCTTAGACTTAGAACTACTTAAACCTAACTAACCTAAGGATAAAACACACATCCATGCCCGGGGCAGGATTCCAACCTGCGACCGTAGCAGCCGCGTGGTTCCGGACTGAAGCGCCAAGAACCGCTCGACCACATTGCCCGGCTCTCACAGTGCTGCTTGTACTGTATATGCAGTAAAGGTAGGATTTCTGTATTTTCTAACCATACTGCATTTGTAATGTGAGGGGTATATTACATGTAAAACGCTCGTTCTGTTGTTTATGGTACTTCTTTAAGGTTGGTTGGTTGGTTGATTTGGGAGAGGAGACCAAACAGCGACGTCATCGGTCCACTCGGATTAGGGAAGGATGGAGAAGAGGGTCCGTAACGCCCTTTCAAAGGAACTGTCCCCGAATTTGCCGGAAGCCATGTAATGAAATTACGGGGAACCTAAATTAGGATGGCGGGACGCCGGTTTGAACCGTTGTCCTCCCGAATGCGAGTTCAGTGTGCTAACCACTGCGCCATCTCCTTCGGTCTTTCTTTGTGGTACATTATGACAACGTTACATCGACATTACTCTAATTTTTCCAATACATCATCATCCACCTATACAGGAGAGAGGTACTGGAAATAATTACTATTAAAAACAGTCTTGACCACAATTTATTTAATAAGGTGGCCGGTTTCGACCACTACTGTGGTCATCTTCAGACCATTAAGTAGGAACCTCTTTGTTGGAGAACAAAGAGGTTCCTACTCAATGGTCTGAAGATGACCACAGTAGTGGTTGAAACCGGTCACCTTATTAAATAAATTGTGGTCAAGACTGTTTTTAATAGTAATTATTTATAAGACATTGATCACTGCTGTTCCCATAATGCATTCAAAGGTACTGGAAATGTTTACGTCATGAAGATAGGTCGACCGACGTCTCAAGGTAGTTATATCTAATCTGTTGTGCCGTAAGTCTGGACTGGCATAGCACATTCTTTTAACTAATTTGAAATGCACCACAATTTAAAAATGAACAGTAATACTCATTTCAACTTGGAAAGAATACTCATATGATAAAAATATGTTTAAAAGAGCCCATAACGTCATTTATCATGGCACAAGGCGTTGGTGAACAGGTAATTTATGTCCACCCGCGAACGAGTGTCGACGGCGGAGTGATGTACCACCATAAGCAAATTTTCTCAACAATTACACAAAACCTAATAGTAAGCGCTGTAAATGACTTTGTTGACAATTCACACTAAGTATAGGTGCGGAAAGGCTGCTGAAGCGGCAGCAGACGCAACACTTTCTAGAAATAAAAGACGCGGGAAAAATAGTAATAATACTTAAGCACGAATATCCGTCCAAACTAAGGAATATGTCCATATCAGACATGAAGTAATCTACATCAGTAGACAAACAGTGAATTGCTAAAGAGTTGGCATTACAGTTAACGCATCCCTGTGAATAAGTCGTTAAAACTGTTTTATTCGTAGGCGACAACACAACGGATTCACACTAATGGCATACAGTTATTGGCGACAAATTCGATAACAAAAGCCTAGGGAAGCAAACCATATAGGAACCGCACAAACGCTCAAAGAACTAAAAGAAATTAAAGAAAGCACATAAAGTGTACGTGTGCAATCTGTTTGTTTTTCTTAAAAAAAGGGAAATGAAAATGAGAAAGAGAATATGAAGAGATGCAGCTTACGTGACGTAATATTAAAGACGCTATTCCCCGTTCAGTCCAGTCTCAGGAAGAATGCTGACAAAGCAGGAGTGACCGTACGGGTTGTACGGGAATTTACACGTGGTGTGAATGATGAAACAAAATACAGTCTCTCTCACAAACTCACCGAAAATCAAAGCTCTAAAACCTTCATAAATACTATATCATCTCGGAGTCCCTACGTGCTACTGCACGAAAAGATTTACCTACACATTAAATAGCACAAACACTGCTATGGGCCCCCGTAAGTGTGGTTGGACCTACACGTTTGGCCATGTTTGGTCTATGGGGCGACAACTCAGATTCGTCGCAATGTACGCAATGTTCCACAAAAGTATTTCATATAAATACAGGCAGGATTTTCTGTGCAAAAATCACATACGGGCTCACAAATTTTTAAAAGTTTCACAAATTTGAGTTTATTTCCAAAAAGGACACAGAAAAATCAAAATTCAGAGTTCACAATGAATGAATTTCGCAGCCTGACGAGTTTCTTAAGATTCTGAAGGAGTCTGAATAAACCACGATTAATTGCGTGAGTTACCTTTAGAAAACCGTTAAATTTCCACAGTGTATCAAACTGTAAATTCCACAACTGCTACACACTGAAATACTGCAAGTGCGGCTTGTATCACACGCAACCCGAAAAGTAACTAGTTCATCAGGTGCCGAAAATTATCTATGTTCGAAAGTTGGAAGTCTTAACAATTCATACACGCGAACTAGTGACTATTTCACCGATCATCGGATAAAACTTTCTCCTATCGCGGACAAATACCGTCTGACCGCTGCCAACGGCGTCAGAACTTGGACTCCCCTCCAAAGTGTCACTGTTCACCCAGGAAACCTCGGTCAGGCACCACTAAAGTCAGTTAAACAACTGAACGCGAAAATTGCTGAACTTCTTAATTTTAACCTTTTACACACACATTAAAGTTTCCCAGAAATATTGTGCTGTTATCAGTTTACTTTATCTACAACAATTTGCTTATAAACAGTAATTGCAACGGTTTTCCTCCGTTTTCGGATTTCCAAGTGTAAATATTAAATTACACATTAAATAATTTCCTGTACATCTAACGTTACAGCATTGCCACTATTTATTTATTAAGAAAAGCTGTTTTAAGGTGCGGAATCCACTTTTCGACCTCTCATTTAAATATGTGAATAGTTTCAGTAAATCTACTGCCACAGTCAGACATAGTTCTGGGAGATGTATCCGCAGACACCTGGTTTGTTGCAATCAGATAATGCGTTGACGAGGTATTCACGTTCACAGTTCAGGGGTTAATTATACGATTTAACTTGCAACAACGTATAAATTAATACGGATATCGAAGGCACATCTTCACATGCGAAATAGTCAACCTTTTGCACTTGATGAAATTGCCCAGAGCATAACTTAGTCATAGCTAACACTTGGTTCAAGAATCATGAAAGAAGGTTGTATACATATAAGAACCCTGGAGATACTAAAAGGTATCAGATAGATTATACAATGGTAAGACAGAGATTTAGGAACCAGGTTTTAAATTGTAAGACATTTCCCGGGACAGATGTGGACTCTGACCACAATCTATTGGTTATGAACTGCACATTAAAACTGAAGAAACTGCAAAATGGTGGGAATTTAAGGAGATGCGACCTGAATAAACTGACTAAACCAGAGGTTGTACAGAGTTTCAGGGAGAGCATAAGTGAGCAATTGACAGGAATGCGGGAAAGAAATACAGTAGCAGAAGAATGGGTAGGTTTGAGGGATGAAATAGTGAAGGCAACAGAGGATCAAATATATAAAAAGACGAGGGCTAGTAGAAACCTTTGGGTAACAGAAGAAATATAGAATTTAATTGATGGGAGTCGGAAGTCATTAGCGAAAATCGTTGTGGTACCTCTGTTATTCGACCTCGTACAGGGTTGGGTAGGGTTGTTGTGGGGGAGGAGACCAGACAGCGAGGTCATCGGTCTCATAGGATTAGGGAAGGACGGGGAAGGAAGTCGGCCGCGCCCTTTCAAAGGAACCATCCCGGCATTTACCTGGATCGATTTAGGGAAATCACGGAAAACCTAAATCAGGATGGCCGGACGCGGGACCTCGTACACTGCGTGCTCCTTTCTTTCCATGTTTTGAGTTGTAGTAGCCTGGTGAAAACATTAATAAATTGTCCAGTAAACATATGCTATGAGCGCACCCCTTAAGAGCTATAACGCCTCTTGTGCAGTAGAAGATACGATTTTCATAACAGCAAATTTGATTAACTGCTCATAGCTCTTAAAGTAAGCAATTTAGAGCCAATTTTTCCTGGATCAATACTAAAACCTCTCGCAACACAAGAAGCAAAGAGCTTGGAGTAGAAGACTTTCGAAGGCATCAGACCAAATTCCGTACCAAACTGATAGCTCAAATTGATACTTACTCTTCTCCACCATTACATAAAGTCTGAAACGTAATCAGAGAATCATCCGGTGCAGTATGTGTATGCGGAGGAGCTAAATGTAATTGCAAGAGGTTTACTGACCAAATAAACCTTCTTCTTGCTGTATATGACATTAACGGCGGTTATAATTGCGGCACAGGCAACAACTAATGGAGGCACTGATGTAGGAAACGGAAGTTATGCTAGCAAACAAAAGAGATATCGCAGCCGTAACATAAAACATCCTAACTGTAAATGCTGCAAAGCCTTCGTGGACTAGGAACAGATTTTGAAAAAATCATTAGTGATGAGTTATTAAATCTACTAGCAAAACGTGACAGCATAGAATTCTTAGTGGAATGTTTTCAGTTCTTAGGAAAAAAAGAACTAGACATCAAAATGCGGTCTTTGTGCCTCCAAATCCCTGTGCTTGCTGTATTTAGGGGTTTAACTCTCGACTCAGAAAACGTACCGACGAAGGAGACTATGGCGGGCAGACGATTCATTTATTCATGAGCCGGAACTAAAGCACGCTATTTTAGTCGCTTTGCTTACAGAGACAGACAAGATATCGAAATCGAATAAATTGATGGTTACAGTACACAAAATCCGAAATGAAGAGGATGATTATACAAAGCGCTAGGAACAAAGCGGCTGGTTATTTAAAATAACCAAATGGTTTTCAGGCGTGTAAGAGACTAAGGCAGAGATGTTTAGACTTGCCACAGAATACCATCAAAATTGAATGAGCGAAAGTGAGACAGCAAATTAACATTCCAGAAACTGCTCGATAGGAAAGTAAAAGGAATATAGGCTACTTAAAAATGAAACACCCGGCCGAAGTGGCCGTGCGGTTAAAGGCGCTGCAGTCTGGAACCGCAAGACCGCTACGGTCGCAGGTTCGAATCCTGCCTCGGGCATGGATGTTTGTGATGTCCTTAGGTTAGTTAGGTTTAACTAGTTCTAAGTTCTAGGGGACTAATGACCTCAGCAGTTGAGTCCCATAGAGCTCAGAGCCATTTGAACCAACCATTTTTGAAAAATGAAACAACAACCCTGCTTTACCGTATCAGAAGCCAGGATATGAACAGATGACGCTAGTTTTCTATGGTGATTACCGTAAGCTAATGTGTCGTTAGAAGTCTGAAATGAATTTGTGAAGTACTGTTGGGGGTGCTGCTTTGAACACTATCATTTACCATCAATCAAACAAAATGATTTCAATAAAGGAACAGACACACAACACTTTACTCTCGTCCGTCTAGCACAGCTGTTTCAACTCCAACCTTCGCACACAGCATACTTTACCTACTGCATATCAAATCCAACTAGGAGAAATTATGCGATATATGAAAGGTAAATAGAAATAGTTGTTCAATATATATATAGGGTGGAGAAAAACATACTGATAATTAGATCAGATCAAGATAGGTCTTAGACGCATGGTTGACGACATAAGGAAGTTTTGGGTTGGCTGTGAATCGTGCACGGATAGCGAAGCCGACTGCTCGCGATAAGCGGGAAACACGGGTTCGAGTACCGATTTTCGTCATTCTGTTCTAAAGCTTGATGGGTGCCCTTATTCGCAATTGTGAATTTATTTCATGTGCAAGACAGGGGAATCTAATTTGGAAAAATCTCCCACATAACCATAGCTCAGAAATGCACTACTGTGGAGTTTGGCCATGAAAAGACAGCTTTCAATGGCCGATTACCATTCTTCCAGTCCGACGGAACTACCGTGTGGCTTAGAACATCCAATGTGTCATTGTAACAGTATAGCCTCTAAATTTTAAATATTACAATGTGATGTTCAGTTTGCCTTTATCATGTGAAAAACGTTACCTAGCAGCGGTAATTATGTACTTGCTTCTAAAAATACGCAGCTGCTCTCTGTCACACAGGATCACTCAGGACTTCTGTAATGACGTGTACATGTGACAGGGTATAACATATCCGAAAACAGAACGGCAAAGTTGGTATGTTGTACTGCATGTTCCCAGAAACCATTTTTAAGTTATGTATTGGTTTCTAATTATCATTTTTATTTTCTGTTTTCTGGCGAGGCAACAACCGAACCTAGTCATTAATGAAAATGTGTAACAAACACGTAACTGGGCTGAAATACTTCCTGAGCCAGCTGTGGTTTGTGACAATCGAAGATGACAGCAACAGTAAAGTCTTATCGTAGCTACCGATAGTGGTGAAATCTTTCGAAAAATCTATGCAGGCTACAGGACACGAACTACAGAAAACATTTCTTTTTTGGATTTCACCCAGCTCTCAGGTGGACGTTCTCTTTCCGTATGCTAACATTTTTTCCTGTTTGTTTCCATGTTCGGCCTTCCATGGTCCCTGTTGATAAAAAGGTAGAATAAAGAGGTAGAAAGGAGACTACGTGTGAACTTCTCCAGTATGTATTATTGCGGACCATAAAACAAAAGATGTTACGAAAATATTCACATTTAATTAATATTACTTACAATTTCATCAATATGCTCCATGTTGTTGCTGTTGCTAAAAATAAAGGTGGGAAGATGTTCTTTGTCTTGCCATAGACCTCGCTGTAGTATACAATGCAAATAACTGCAACAGAATTTTACTGTTATAGCTATTAATTGTTCCCCACACACTGAGGAAAAACAGTGTTCCTTCTTCTCTTCCCGCCACACCGACCAGTGTGTAAGCGCTCTCTAATATATTGTCTGTATAAAAGATAATTAAACACATTCATTTGAAAACTATCTCATCATGTAGCAAGTACTTCAGACAAAATATTCAGTTGCTGAGCAAAGCTGAAAGTTGGTTGGTCCTGTGTTGGGCATGTGAACGATGTCATGAAATCAAACTTTAAACTTAGTAAAATTTTAAAGTAAAGGAAATGAATGTAATTAAAAGCCAAAAGAAACTAACTGTGTGCTCAATGAAAACTACATAACTAAAACTCAGTATCAAAGCACATTAGAAACAATGCGTGAAATGAAGTGCGATGTTAGAATATAAAAAAAAAATTATTACTGCTCAATTCGGAAGAACCCACCTGTTTGAAATTACCAAAACTGTTCACAGAAAAGTAACGTAATTGCCAGCACGACATCTGACAATCCTGTCTACACGCCGTTTGTTCAAGAATGCAAAGTGAAACCTACCTGAAATAAAGGTGACTTATCTTGTGTTGTTTTTGTGTCTGGAGTGCTGACGTTCTCGAGAACAAATACAAATCAGCAGATGCAGCAGTTAAACATAAATATTTTTTTCTAATTTTTTTCAGAAACCATATTTGAGTTTGTGTGGTGTAAGGTGCAATGAACACACGACACGAGTGTAAAACTTTACTATGAATCAGGGAGGGCTGTTATACTTGAAAGAAAATCGTGTTTAAGATATCAAACTCTGATTATAGATAGCAAGAACTACACAAAATACGAAGACTAACAATTACAAAATAGTCACATTACACAAAAACTAAAAACATACTTTTAAAATTTCGCCAATATTTTCTCCATCAACATAAGGATAAAGGAAGTATTATAAGTGAGTTTCCATTTCGGTAATAAGGTATTCCAAATAACTTCTACCAGATTTACAAAAAACATATCTTATTCTCAGAAAAACTCAACTGTTCGCTACTACGCCTCAAATAAGAATGCACCACTGTTGCACAATAGACTTGCTAGCAAGTCAGTGACAGATAAAACTAAACAGAGGGTCAAGGATCTTATTCGCTACTCATGAAGTGCAGTTATCTATCTTTGTTCCAGTGATACAGAGGTTAACTTTTTACAATAGCAGAAGACATACGAGAATCTTACATTATCCCTTGCCCTAGGAAAAAATTTCATATGGGTCGTTTTAGCTGTGTTAAGGCAAGAGAAACAAATATTTTTCATATTACAAAGAAGTGAGTAATATGTTGTGGTTATAAATAACACTACAAAGTTAGTGATTTAGGTTACAAAACGTACAAATGAATGTTCTGTTTGCTGTTTTACATGTGAACTTGTCTTTGCACAGGGAGGAAGCACACACAATATTTGCTGATTTTTGTAGGTTATACGTTAATGTTGCCTCACTGAAAACGATAGAAAAATTGCTTTAACGCTTCGTTCATTAATCTTGAGGCTCATATGTGAATATAATTGAAGGTAAAATGTTGCATAATGTAGCGCCAAAGAAAATACTCAAATACTTGGGCTGAAAACTAGGTAAAGGTTGGTTTCATTACCGCAATCGAGGCTGATGGTTTCTTATATATTCATTATTTTCTTATTTCTAGGGGCACCTGATATATTCTTCGTTTACTATCGTCCTGTACCCATTTTTCACCATTCTCTTATGTTGCCGCATTTATGGCCTTTAACACTAAATGCTTATTCTAAGTGAGCTCGCATAGGGCTATAGGGGCTGTGATAACATATGTTCACAAAAATAGTCCATCAGAAAAGCAATGCAGCCAGTTATCATTCACATGTAAACATAACAAATATTTCATCAGAAACGCAATGCAGCAAAATATCTTATCCTATACAAAATGCAGCAAAATAAAAATTCATTATGGTGAAACACTAAACAATATTAAGAACATTTTCTTAGGCTAAGACAAGTCATACACAAAAGTTTCATCATAAAAGCGATGGAGTAACTACAGCCAAATAAGTCAGCATAAAAATGCAAAATATCATTTCCTCACAAAATACCAATACGATAACAGTGTCAAAAGTTTGTTGATGCATCAGCGAGTGTGTAACAGATGAGTTCACAAGAGGCAAAAGCTATGTTAAGCAGTATTATGCAGTAAGATCATAAACATTTCACAGTACAAACCTAAACAGTGGATTGGATTGGATTGTTTGGGGGAAGAGACCAAACAGCGAGGTCATCGGTCTCATCGGATTAGGGAAGGACGGGGAAGGAAGTCGGCCGTGCCCTTTCAAAGGAACCATCCCAACATTTGCCTGGAGCGATTTAGGGAAATCACGGAAAACCTAAATCAGGATGGCCGGACTCGGGATTGAACCGTCGTCTTCCCGAATGTGAGTCCAGTGTGCTAACCACTGCGCCACCTCGCTCGATCTAAACAGTGGCAAGAAAATTAATTAATAAATGGCAAAATGAAAAAAGGAAGAAAAAGTTATGGATTAGTAACAAGCTCTTCATAAAAACATTAATTATACCTCAAAGTACATCTCATATTTTCCATCTTTCCCTACTGCCATCATAAAATCTTGCTATTCAACAGTGCAGCCTATGTGGAATTGTGTGTCATAAATCTGGAATATAGGTATGGTAGCCAAATTCGCTTTAATATATGTCATCACGTCTGTCATAATTTGACATGAAGACCAAAAGGTGTGTAATTAGTTACGAAAAGAAAACGTACATACTCCAACAGGATAATGCTATCGAATAACATATACAACCAATCAAGAAATATGATCACAAAGCATAGAACTTAAATGTGTCAGAAATGTATATCATACCAATTGTCCATGATGACCCAAAAAATGCTTAAAAAAATTATTGCGTTACCTTTTACCATACTGATGTTATTTACCATTTCAGATCTCTGTTGCGCTACAAACCATAATACATGATTATTCACAGCCACTGCTTATTGCTATCATATTATCGTCCATTATCCTCAGAGTCGTCATCATCAATAATCACAAATACCTTCAATATATTTATCTCTACCGTATTATTATCTTAATAACCTTGTAGCTCATAATATCCTCATACCTCATAAATAATCAACAGTAAATATTTTATATTCCGTTTTATTAATCGATCATTACATGAGAAACTCTCCAGAGTCACACTTCATACGTAACACTACTGATCAAACAAACCTTTGTTTCTATCCAACAGATCATGAAAAGAAAATCTCCACAAAAATACATATGAGCACAGACACTGATAATTCCTTCAGATACCTCAATATTATCTTTAACAACCTGTAATATTCCTTGAATTGGTAGAAAAATCTTCATGTACTTGTAATTCATCAGTACCACTACTATTTGCAAAGCTGATTTTCCATTTAGCCAACACAACGATAATGTCAGTAATCTGTATATCTCACCAGAAGTGGTACTGAATCTTCCATATTATAACTCATGTATGCTGTATGTAAAAATGAAGGTCTGTGAAGCTGTATACTTTTTTTGCCAACCTGTGTTTTACTTCAGAAAATTTCACATTAGAATATTTTTACTGCGAGTATAATTCACATTTATGTTTTTTATTTATTTTTTAATAGTGTGCAGTTTAACGTGGTGCCTGACATGATCAGTAAGGTGCCCAGATATCTCTCCAACTGAACAAAGTCTGAAGCTGTAGCAGCAGCATTTCTGTGTGATGTGACTCATTGATTGCTACTGCAATTGCAAGTTGCTGTTTCGTAGTGCATTCCTGTCGCGTATTGTTACATATGTCCCATGGTCGAACTTCAGTGAAACGCTGGTTGCTTTTCTTTATATATTTTCCTAACGTGATCAGATATTCTTGAAATTCTATTAATCTTTCATTTTAAGACTTTCTAAGTGAGTCAAATGTAACTGTCATGAAATGCGTGTAATTGAAATTTTCAGTTTATCACTATCGGAGTGTACACAGCAGCCAATGTAAAACATTCTCAATAATAGCCCAAAACGTGACAAACATTACTTTCAACATATTTACATTAGCACAGTAGAAGAAAATTCCTTGTACTTATCGACTAAAAAGAATAGCAGGAGAAGCACAGTGTACCAAGAGACAGAAAAATATTTAGCAACCAGCTCGGGGAAGCATTGTTCGCCAATCAATGTAAGCAGAAAGTACAATGGATCATCTGACTATATGTCTTCAAGAAGTACGAAATTTACTATTTCTGCAGCAATGTTTTCAGTCCAGTTTATAATGTCGTCAGCTTGTAAGGTGGCAGGATAAATTAAGGTCAATTTCGCACCTTACATAAGAGTTCTATACATTGTAACGGGAAGGTGAATATAACACCTACATAAATATGTAATGCAAAACGAATGACACTCACTCGACAGTATTAACACACTGCTCCTATATAATGCATGTCAATGTGCAGAATTTGAAACAAGCATCGAGGGGAAACATTTTGTATGGATGCAGGTACAGGCAGAAGCACCATGGGAGGCACAACGGAAACCTCGTACGGAGTGTCCCGTGGCGGGAGTCAGCGACCGGACACGTGACGCATACTGGAGAGTAAGTAATGGGCCACCAGAGGTAGGACAGAAGAAGCTTTAGAAATCTACAATTCAGAATTCCAAATGGATACGAACAAAACCAGTGACGCAGTTGACCATGTGAACAGTGAGAGGTACACATGTGATATACCTATGTAGATTTTAGGCGTCTTGAGTGGGCACAAAACGTCCGATTGGCGGAAACGAACTAGGAAGGAGCAACGTGCAGAGATTTCGACGCAGTTTAATGGTAGTGTACTTGCGATTGGCAGAGAGAGTTTCCACAAAATAAGAAGAAACCTCCTATTGGTCGAAAAAAGCCGTGACATGGAGAACGAAAGAACCCAGGTGGGAGACATTTCGGCTACGAGTAAGACAAGACCGAAATTTTCGAAGCCTCTTCTCTGAACTGGCGTCAATTGCAGAACGGGGCGCATACCGCTCTATAGTAAGCAGAGGAGAAATTTGTGTGAACACTTCATTCACTGTGGCTGACATTCAGCTAGATATTAGCTGTAGAGACGTTGAGCTCGAACTGTGGGGAAACGAACCCGCCAGTTAGTAATTTGTTCTTGCAAGGACTGAGACGGCATTTTAATAACGCTATCCCAGCCATATGCGTGTGTATCGCCATATTCAAAGCTTAGGGATGGGTACATGATTTCTCACATAACGAGAAACATAGGGAGAGTTTCTGCTGGAATAATCAGAAAAGACTTAATTAGTTTTTATGGGAATTTCAAAGGACGAGAGCAGCCATGCAGACGACAACTCATCACAGCTAAGGTAAATAACGCCAGCAGAGGTGTAAACTTGTTGGCTGACCAGCGTGCGTCTACTGTAAACTCAAGTGGCCTTGGGTAAGCTTTTGCTCAACTTGTCACAAAACTAACCATCCTCCATAGACTTGATTGTCATCCTAAATAGTACCTAACTTTGAACCAGAATTAATGATTTATCGTACTACTGTCTTACATCATGACATTATCGTAAGAATAATTTTGAAAAGAAACTTCTAATTAAAGTTTACTATTGTTGTGTTTAGGATTATTTCACTTTCTGAGGATGAGATGCGTTCGTTTGACAGCTGTCGTTACTTTGTCACATTGTAAACTGTGTAAATGCGTGTGTTTCTGTGATAAGATTATAGCATTAAAGCAAAAATATTTACAGGTTACTCAGTCCTGTCCTCAAAACCTTACAAGCTGAGTGAGGTGCGAGTCATTGCTGTGTGTTATTTCCACGCCGCTGATTGCTGGCCGGGTTATGCAGTATGACTTCAACTTTCGCTGCTGTGGCGACGGGCTTGATCTACCAGCGTTCTGCCAATGCCGAATGTGATGAAGTCTGTTATTGTTTCGATAATGTTTCCCATTTTGATAACTGTCTCTGTAATTTCTGTTCTGCCATGAGTTCTATAGGCTTGATCTATCGGGACAGTGCCCATTAGAATACGAGTTGCGCATGTAGTAGTTCTGATTACCGTGATAGTGCCTGTGCTCGTTTTCATAGCGTGTATTGTGTCGATTACCGAGATCACGATCGTCATAACGGAAATGGCTTCTGTCACGATAATTCTTTTGGTTTTCCCAATGCGAATTATAGGGATGATGGGTGTTTTCTAGTCAGTAATTATCTCTATGATACTGAGTCTTGCGAGAGCGTTAGTAATTCCATGATCGTACGATGGAAATAGAGGTCGTGAGTCACGATGTGTGTTGCCGAATTTTCGAGTAATACGTTTGTCGAAGTCTAGTTCCAGTTTTTGTAACAAACCTCGGAAAGCATCTGGGTGGTCCTAGCACCTTCAGATGAACCGCACAGATTTGTGAGATGTTGGTTCGTACTTAGTATCTTCTCGAAATATTTGACTGGGCTTGAAGACTCTGTCTGATAAAAATTGTTCATCATTATTAGGTCATGCGACCAATACGCAGACAGGAGAGTGTGGTAAAAATCAGCTTCACTTTGACCGTCTCTGATAATACATCGCATTCTCACGACTGGCTCGATTTCGAGATATTCACGCATGAATTCCAAATTGTGGCCTAAAGACCAGATTCGAGGTAGTGGAAAAAGAATTAATATAAGCGGGGTTGAGGCTGAATGTTGTTTTCAAAGTTTAGAAAAATTTTGAGTTTACGAAAGGTGAGAAAGTGCTTGTAATCGAAACTGTCGCTTCGGTGAGAGCCGGAATGTTCTCTATTGCGCCACACGGGCGACTCATTATCGAGTCTTCTTGGAAGGTGTTGTTTCCTACGAAAGTCACAAAGACGTCACCAAATGTTAGGCTCTTCACAAATTTCGGATCTTGCGTGTAAGTGCGAACGCGTAAAGTCAACAGTTCGCGCATGTTGCTTACGTCCTGTTTCCGTGGTTGATTAACTTTAATCCGACTTCATTTAAAAGTCTAAGTGTTTTATGTTTTGGTGTGTCTGTAAATGGTACAGTATGTGTGCGATTAGACTTATTTTCCGTATTTGTAGACAAATATGCCATCTTTGTTGTCAAATGTTCGACATTCTTTGCTAATGAACAAAGTTGTTCTCTTTGTTCGTCAGAGTTTAGTTTTGATACGTCTACTTGTTCACTAATTGTTACAGTAGTGATATTAAGGTTGTCGTGACTTTCTATCAGTTATGAGAATACTGCGTTTGGCACAGTGGTATTTAATTTTAACAAATCGCTCTTCTTTGTCACTCTGCCATGTAGTTTTTAAATTATTTTATTCAGTTTCAAGGCTGCTTAGCCTTGTGTCTAGCCTCATAATAACAGGTTTTAATTCATCTCTAGCCTCTTGTCGGAGTTTTGCTGAAAGCTTTGGCTGTTGTCCTTCAAGTTTTAGAAATTGAGATGAGTTCCATTTTTCGTATTTTTTATATCTTTACTCATTTCTTCTTATGATTTTGTGTTTTCTTCTAAAGTTCTGTCTATTATCTCAAACGGTTCTGTGTTTTGTTCAAGTGCTTTGTGTCTTTCCAGGTTTCATCCATGTTTTGTAGTAACTCTAACAACGTTGGATTATTACTTTCCGCATTCATGTTTATCGAATTTGTGTATTGTCGATAACAGATTTTTATACCCTTTGAGTAAAAGAAACTGACATAAAACCCTAGTCGACTGTCTCAGTAAGTGGTTGTGAAATTTCGCATAGCTGAGGTGACATTCGCTTAACGATTCTCTTCTGAAATTTATTGTTGACTGTTGGGTATCTGTTCTGTTGCATTTTATAATAACTCATCTGTGTTGGCCAGTTATTAGCATTCTCTGAAATTCCAAATTATTTACGTGTAACGACTGCTGTGCTTCTTCTGTTTCAGTAATAAGTGCGGCATTACTTCGTGGCTTTATCTGTGATCTGGGATAAGGTATTGTGTTGCTAGACGTAATGCTGAAATGTAAAAACTGAATTACTAAACAAAATTTGTATTTGTAGTTAAATAACCAAAAGTAATAAATTATTTTATGCAACAGAAACATCTGCGAAAAACCTAGGTACCACTGAAACAATTCACAGAGTTTGTTCTACTGTCTGCCTACCCAACAAAGGTCTTCACACGGAATTTTTTTTTTTTTTGGAAAAAAGTGAAAAAAGAAGTTCCACACAAAATCACACAGAAAAATGACAGTGAAATTGCAACAGCTGAAAGACAAATTACAAATGTTAGTATATATACACATAACGTTGATTTGCCTTCTGGGACCTATGTTGCAATCTAACTATGCAATCACAGACAAACCAGAGGAATATCCTGAGCGAAAACGGTCACATCTGTAAGCTTTCTATAAAATATTGTCTGCATAAGAGAAAACTGAATACATTAATTTCGAAAACTTTCTCCTTATGTAACACGCACTTTAGATAACGTATGAAATTGTTGAGCAAACCTAACTCTTGGTTATCCCTGTGCTGCGCATGTGAATAGGAAATGAATCAAACCAAATGCCAAAAGAAAGTAATTATATGTTCATTACCGAAGCACATTAAGTAACTACACGTGATCTGAAGTGCAATGCCAGACTTGGAATATCCACAAAAATAAATTACTGCTGTACTCGGAAGAAAATAACGATCTGAAATCACCAACACAGTTCACAGAAAATTAATGTGCCTGCTAGCACGACACCTGACAATCCTGACTGCAAGCTGTTTGCTCAAGAACGCTAAGTGAAGTATGACCTGAAATAAAAGTGATTTACCTCTTGATCAGTCTGTTTTTTTCGTGTCAGGATTAGTGGCATTCCCGAAAGCAAATACAAATCAGCAAATGCAACAGTTACAGATAAACAATCTTCTCTGATTTTTTTTTGTCGGAAACATTCTATAATTTTATTTGGCGAAAGTTGCAAAGCACATACTACAAAAATTTATAGCTTTACTATGAATCACGGAGGTGGGCTTAACTTTAAAGACAGCCGTTTTATGAAATCAAACTCTGATTATTGAGATACAAGCTGCACAACATAAGACAATAGCATTTCACAAACACTAAAATCGAAACATA
Organism: Schistocerca piceifrons; assembly: GCF_021461385.2. NCBI lineage: Eukaryota > Metazoa > Arthropoda > Insecta > Orthoptera > Acrididae > Schistocerca > Schistocerca piceifrons. Next base: position 598,184,748 of record NC_060141.1, on the reverse strand, counting down.
AAAAGAAACATCGACACAGCTTCTTGAGTGTCACAGTTGGTTGATTTCAGGCACAACTTACCTCTCGAGTGACGTCCCACGTCAATACTAATACGCTGATTTCCGTTGAGGGATGAAGGCCTGAAAGACACTGAGTTTTTCGGAGTCCTCCACTTGTCAGCTGCAATAAATACCAGGATTCCTATTCTACTATATATTCCTGTTTTCATTCATTCAGGCTCTTTAAAAGTCGTCTTTGGTACTAATTTTTTCTTCATTTATTGCCTATAAACATCTCATAGATATGATGTAGAAAAATGGACTCATAAACTGCTACGAAACGTAAAGGTCCGCCTCCCTGCTATACAAGGCTCAGGCGAAACGGTACGCATTCGGACGGACTGTCACAAGAAGCTAACGGCAGTGAAACGAATAATGGTGGGCATAGCGGCGGTGGTGGTGGAGGGCGCTTCTGATGATGCAAAACGCTGATTTATCCAGGGCAACTTAATAAGCCTTCACAATGTACTGAAGCTCAAGAAATATCAGGCTAACCTCGTTAGAGAAATGAAGAAGCCTCTGAATTACACCCTTCATTCAGCAATCTGAGCTCCGTAAGGTCTCTGAATAAAGCTGCAAATCAGCAATTAGTTGATGCCTTATGAGTGTATCTAGCTGTCTTCACCAATTACTCCGTTCTCGGGGAAGAAGTGTGGAAGCTCTTGTGTTCCATACATAGATAGGTAGTGCGCGAGCCACGATGTAGCTCTTTACTCCTCTAGGCAAAGTCTCTTACTCTCGACCAGACATAAATTTATCGGTAGTTTAAGAAGCTAGGAACCAATTCATTGTTATCTTAGATGTCTAAAATTTGCTTCATAAATAGGGTGTTCTGAGGTAATCCCTCCAAGAATCAGTCATCTACGTGATATGGAGTTTGCGGCGACCATATTTCATAATTTCATTCACTTAGAGTCGACTTTCAAATTCACAGAATCGTATTTGCCTTGACCTCACAACTTGGTACTTTTGTCGAGTTGCTCCGCCGCTTCTAACATGGGAATTCCGCTTACCGTTCGGAGGTGCTGCATAGCATCCCTTGGCAATTGTCACGTTGCAATGAGTTTTTTTCGAACATACGTCCGTGTATAAGCAATATGAAGGCAGTAAGAATATTTTCAACAGTTTTGTTACCTGAAAAAATTATAGTCTTCTGCTCGTTTCCAGGAACATCAGAAGCTGATAACTATCACTGCAGACATTTTTGTGAGTCATGAGGTGAGGAAACTTATACTCTTCCGATATAAGGCATACTCCCCAGTGTCGTCCTCAAATCTCAAAACTGTGGAAAAAGTTAGTTTTACGAGTAGAAAGAACTAGAAGAATCCACTATCAAAAACCGGAGCAATGCTACATAAGGCAAGCCGATTAGCAAACTGGTCATGAAAAGGTTCACAAGGTGTCACAATTCAGTACTGAACCGTGAAGATGAATTAACAGTGAAGTTAGTGAAAAACGTTTTGTGTCCAAACCTACGTTCACAGCATTTCATTCACGCTGACATTACAAAGATAAACTGTTTGGCTAGTAACAGAAATTACGAAAAGAAACACTGAAGAATAACAAAATGAAATACTGAAGACTGGTAAAACAAATATTAGCAAGAAAAAAGTTTTTTCTAGAATGGCAAAAGTCTCACGAGTTAGGATCGGAAACGGTGGCCGTACTGTTGGTGCATTGACGTAACGGCGTACGGCACAACACCGATATACGACGAGAAATTGTTATGCAGATTGTCGGTGGCTTGAGAGTACGTGCTAAAAACTAGGTCAGAAAATCGGTAAGTATCTATGATCAAAGAAACACAAAGATAATTACAATTTCTCCTTATAAAAGGTAAAGAGGAGCTCATGTTACAATTTGATGCATCTGTTGACAGTAACCGTCAGAAAGGATTCATGGCCTATGACTTGCTGGCGCATCTCAAGTATTGCTGCTCGCGTAGCAGGAGTATCTCGCATTTTCCTTGGAGACTTCACTCAGACACTCAGAGTCTTTCTAATTAATCAGCCTTTCGAGTGGTTTGATGCTGATTTCTGTTTTGTACTATTTAACGCTAATGTTTTCATCCCTAATTAGTTCGCAAGACACTGTATGAGGATAGTACCGAGGCCGTGGCGAAGCAGATTCACGCCAAGGACACAGGCACAGAGGTGTCGCATAAAATGACTAGTTAAAAAAAATAAGAAAAAAGAGGAAATGAAAGCAGGTTTAAGAAATGACAGTGAGGGATCCGTGCGTTCTGCTACCCCTACTGTTCTTGTCTTTTGCCGACGAGAAATCATTTTTCTACCGGCTTGCAAATGGAAATGTACACTGTTGTCACTGTATATTTTGTACAGAGCCACTTGAATCCGCTACGGTATTAATGTATCCCAAAGGTCAACTAGTGTTTCTTGTAGCAAATTCTAGGTAAAGCGTTCTATGGATGATGAATAGGATTTTGTGAATTTTTTATTCATTGTGACTGTAGTGAGCTCTATTCGGTTAATCTTGTGAGCACAGTTAGCAAATTAAAGCGAAACCCACCGAAGCTCGAGAATGGGTCAAAATAGACCCTCAAATGTAGCTGTCCGTCGATAGAATGCGTTACAGACGCGACACAGCAACTTTACTTCAAAACTGTAATCAACTAGCAAGGAAAATTCAAAGTTAAACTCTAATATAAACACAGTTCCTGGAACGGGATATTTTCAAAGCTTATTCATGATCTCTTTCTTTCTTATGTTTTCGGTCAATAATTTATAAGTAGCACATGAAACATTTTCTTTACTACATGTCATAGAAACAAACAACACCGTCCAGCCGGCCGCGGTGGCCGAGCGGTTCTAGGCGCTTCAGTCTGGAACCGCGCGACCGCTACGGTCGCAGGTTCCAATCCTGCCTCATTCACAGATGTGTGTGATGTCCTTAGATTTAAGTAGTTCTATGTTATAGGGGACTGATGAGCTCAGATGTTAAGTCCCATAGTGCTCTGAGCCATTTGAGCCATTTGAACACCGTCCAAAATTGTCTTGAAGACCAAACGGTACTGACTGACCGCCGTGTCATCGTCAGGCCATAGGCGCCACTGGATGTGGACACGGAGAGGCATACGGTCAGTACAGTTTTCGTGAAAATGTGTGTGCCATGTCCGAAAGAACAGACACCATATCCATAAAAGTATATAGTTCTGGCAATACCGGCCATGACCTTCTTCTTCTGTGCGGATGCACACATATTCCCCCACTCTTACGGGACTTGGTAAGAATGTCTTCCACGAGTAATGAGTGTGTTGGGGTGGGACACTACGAATGTAGTGTGTGGACATACAAGGTGAAAATGTGAGGCTCGCGGGAGGCGTGCGCGAGATAGTTCCTGTAGTCGCACTATCCTCTGTGCCCTCGGCGGCTCAGATGGATAGAACGTCTCCCATGTCAGATGGAGAGCCCGGGTTCGAGTCCCGCTCGGGGCACACATTTTCACCTGTCCGAAAGAACAGACACCATATCCCCATAAGTATAAACTAACTTATGTTAAGCACAACACACACACCCATGTCCGAGGGAGGACTCGAACCTCCGATGGAGGGGGGAGGGGGGAGAGGGTTCGCGCGAACCGTGGCAGGGCACCCAAGACCGCGCTGCTGCCCCGCGCGGCCTTCTCTTGAAAATCTCAGTGTAAGGCTCGCTACTTTGCCACTGATCCGAGTTCGACAGCTCGGGTCCGGCGAGTTGACACACATCTTTCCCAGTGAGAGGTTCTAATGGCTCAAATGGCTCTGAGCACTATGGGACTTAACTTCTGAGGTCATCAGTCCCCTAGAACTTAGAACTACTTAAACCTAACTAACCTAAGGACATCACACACATCCATGCCCGAGGCAGGATTCGAACCTGCGACCGTAGCGGTCGCGCGGTTCCAGACGGTAGCGCCTAGAACCGCTCGGCCACCACGGCCGGCTCCAAGTGAGAGGGTCTTTGGTCTTCTATCTGGGAGAAGAGAGGAAGTGGGTTGTGAGAAAAGGAAGGGAGCAGTCGGAACTGGACTGTTATAGTGGACAGTGTGTCCGGTGGAAAGTAGGGACTTCCATTCGCCGCCGACCGGTGTGGCCAAGGGGTTCTAGGCTCTTTAATCTGGAACCGCGTGACCGCTACGATCGCAGGTTCGAATTCTGCCTCGGGCATGGATGTGTGTGATGCCCTTAGGTTAGTTAGATTTAAGTAGTTCTACGTTCTAGGCGACTGATAACCTCAGATGTTAAGTCCCATAGTGCTCAGAGCCAGTTTGAAGGTTGCTTCTGCATTTATTAACACTTTGGTGATATTGGTTCTCGATTTAAGATACTAGTAATTTTGATCATTGGCCGGTAGAGACTCCGGGCTTACCTCGCGCGAGCCTATTGACTGTAACTAGCATCAACTGGCGCTGTGAAGTCCACCGGATCTGACGTCCCCGGCTTTCTTTCTGTGGTGAAAGTTGAAGGATATTTGCTATCGCGATCCACCAACAACGCCTGACGCGTCAGCGCATTGTCAGTAAAGCATGTGCGAACATTACGGAAGGCGAACTACTCGCTGTTGAGAGGAATGTCGATACAAGTACTGCCAAATGCATTGAGGTTGACGGACATCATTTTGAGCATTTAATGCATTAATGTGGTATTTAGAGGTAATCACGCTGTAACAGCATGCGTTCTGAGAAATGATAAGTCCACAAAGGTACATGTATCACTTTGGAACAACCGAAATAAAAAGTTCAAACGTACCTACGTTCTGTATTTTATTTTAAAAACCTACCAGTTACCAATTGTTCGTCTAAAATTGTGAGGCACATGTTTGTGACTATTACACAGCCATCTGTCACAAAGCGAAAAATGTGGTTCAACTAAAACATTCATATTTCTTTACGCACTGCACGAATATGTAATAAAAATGGAGGTTGCTACTTAAATAAACGCAGTTGATAGCCGTATGACCTATGGTAGTACCATCTAGCGGGCCAACCATAGCGCCAACTGGTTTCCCCCTTCAAGCTAGACAGGTTTCGTTCTTTGAAGTTTTTTTCGTTTGACGCTTATTTAGTGAGATATTTGGCCCGGTCACGATCAATGGACCACCCTGTATATAAGCTCTTGTTGCCTGTGTCAGCCGTCTTACAGCATGATTTTAAAAGTGAAAAATAATTCTGGCCTGAAGGAAAAACGTTGAATCTCCACCACAGGAACGTCATTTAGTAGTACTGGAACCGTGACCTTCCTGAGTCTCACTCTACAGTAGACGCACAGCTGTCAGCGGATGAGAGTTTGATGGGTGCTGCGGAGAGCAGAGCAAGCTGCGGCGGAGGCTCGTCTGGAGACGGGGAGGCGATCGCGCCGGGTGGGAGGCAGCAGGTAGGTGGGTGCGCGGCGCGGCAGCGGCCGGTCGCGGCGACCGCAGAACGCCGCGCGCTGAGCGCCTCATTAGCATGCGCAGGTGTCTGCTCTCACGGGCGACACGGTTCCACACTTGCCGCAACACAGCGGGCCGGCGGCCTCTCCGCTCCGCCGGGGGGCAATGAGCGCCGGGAGTGCACGCTCCCAGGCTATGAAGGGACCAGACGAGGCGCCCTGCCCTAATGTCACCGCCGCCGCAGGGGCGACACTGCCGGTCTCCGTGCTGTTACTGGCTGTTTCCCCGGGGTAAATAGCTCGGTCGTGATGAGCTTCCCAACTCGCGCGGTAAGCAGCCCTGGAAATAGACAACTTAAGATCCGGAAGCAACCAAACATATTTAATATATGGGGTGATTAAAAAGTTCCCGTTTCATAGCGTTGTAACTTAGATGCACGGCAGTGCTACCCGTTGCGGGTGTACAAGCACCGGCACGTAGAGAAGAGATTAGTGTGACCTTCGTGTCTTTCCTACGTGCTTGCGGTAAATGCGGAAACATGAATCATGAACTAAAAACGTACAAGAGCCAAGAGAGAATAATAAGAGTGAAAGCACAAGAACTAAGAGCGAAGTGGCCGGCCGCTGTGGGCGAGCGGTTCTAGGCACTTCAGTCCGTAACCGCGCTACTGCTACGGTCGCAAGTTCGAATCCTGCCTCGAGCTTGGATGTGTGTGGTGTCCTTAGTTTAGTTAGGTTTAAGTAGTTATAGGTCTAGGGACTGATGACCTCAGATGTTGAGTCCCATAGTGCTTAGAGCCATTTTAACCATAAGAACGAAGTGATCGGATTAAAAAGTGCGTAAGCCAGGGATGTTGTCTTTCGCCCCTACCGTTCAATCTGTACATCAAAGAAACAGTGAGGGAAATAATAGAAAGTTTCGGGAGTGGGGTTAAAATTCAAGGTGAAAGGATACCAATGATACTATCAAAGAAACAAGAAAGTAATGAGAAGTAACAGAAACGAGAGCAGCGAGAAACTTTACATCTGGACTTACGTTCACGAAGCGTATGAAGTTAAGGAATTCTACTGCCTAGGTAACAAAATAACAAATGACGGACAGAGCAAGGAGGACATAAAAAGAACACTAGCACTGGCAACAACGGCATTCCTGAGCTAGGGAAGTCTGCTAGTATCAAACATAGACCTTAATCTGAGGAAGAAATGAAGCACAGCATTATGCGGTAGTGAAATATGGACTGTGGAAAAACTGGAATAGAAGAGAACCGAAGTATTTGAGGTGGTGCTACAGACGGAATTTGAAAATTAGGTGGACTGACAAGGTAAGCAATAGAGAGGTTCTGCACAGAGTCGGAGAGAAAAGGAAGGTGTGGAAAAACAGTGACGAGAAGAAGGGACAGGATGATAGGGCATCTGTTAAGACGTCAAAAGGGAGCTGTAGAGGGAAAAAACTGTAGAGGAAGACAGAGATCATAAGAGATCCAACAAATATTTGAGTAAGTAGGTTGCAAGTGGCATTCTGAGATGAAGAGTTTGGCACAGGACAGGAATTCGCGACGGTCCACATAGAAACGGTCAGAGGACGAATGACTAAAAAAAAAATGTGACCTATTGCTTCCAAACAGGACAAAATTTCTGTTATTCTCTCCTTTGTTACCTAAGTACAGACACCGTTAGAGTCATCGGAGAATGAAGAATGTATATGGGGTATCATGTCTATCGAAAACCACCGTTGTAGAGTGGTTTATTAACTCCTTAATGGCATGTTAAATTTAATGAAGCTCGAAATAAAACTGACGACTCAAAAGCGAAGTTACACAGTTGGTCACAAGTAAGGGATTCAGAATCAGTAATTAGGTAGAACGATGGTTAATTTTAAAGTGTCTCTCCCTTGGCTTGACGCCTTATATGGGAACACACGCACGCGCCACTACGTGTCAGAAATAGAAATCGGGAATTGCATTGCGGCAGCTGTCATTTTGGGAGCAGTGAATAACTTACTCGAAATGACAGTTGTAGTTAATATCCGTCCATCTTTTGAACGGTTTCTTCTTCATACACATGTAAAAAAAAAGAATGTGGTAAGTTCCTATGGGACCAAACTGCTGAGGTAATCGGTCCCTAGGATTACACACTACTTAATCTAACTTAAACTAACTTACGCTAAGGACAACACACACACCCATGCCCAAAGGAGGAATCGAATCTCCGACGAGGGGAGCCAAGCGAATTGTGACAAGGCGCCTCGGACCGCGCGGCTACAGCGAGCTGCCATACACATGGAGTCTTAGGGAGTCAGAGGGGATCACTTTTCGACGGCTGGTTCAGAATGTGTCACCTCATGTTAGCAAAACACGCGGTCAGTTCCCCAAGTCACATTGGGTAGTCCTTGATCACTGCTTTTCTCCATAGTTGGCAGCTACCCTATTTTTTGGGGAACGGAAATTTATTAAACGTGCTATAAAAGCGCAGAGCACAGTTAGCTCGGGCACACCAGCCCATTCTGTTTAGCTTTGATGCGGACCAACTAATGCAGCCATGACGCTGGCGCGCACACGCTTTACTCGAGGCACTAGCCCCATTGCGGCTAATTACAAGCCGGCTGAACACGACTACAAACAGAATGTCCTAATCTTTATTTCGTAGGGATGACATCTTTAGCTGTATTTATAAGATTTATTTTTAATCTCCCAATTTCATTGTTCCATGTCCCTATATGATAATATAGAATCGGAATCGACTGCAATAAAAATAAGACCTATAAATTAAGCTCAAGCTGTCATCCCTTCTACGTAAGGAAACAGGGTGTCTGGGATACAGGTACAGATACTGTGATCACTGATATAAAATCCACCCACTTCAGTTTATTAGTCGTTTTCTCTCTGCATCTATCAGTCTCCCCATAAACACGTCACATATTTTACTACCTGATGATTTCCCCACTGTCGTAACAGTGCCACAAAGTGGACTGCGCCTGTCAGTGTAGACTTCCCGTTTTGCGTCCACGCGTCCACACTTCCGTACCGGACCAGCTGCGCAGGGGAAAATAACATTAACTGCTTGTTCCTGCCCTGCACAGTTAAGAGGTACCTACCAATCTAAAAATACTGGTACTCCTAATACCTACAATTATTAGTCTACAAATTAAGTATTTACTAATGTAATGTTGTTCAGCACACTGCCATCAGTAACCAATAAAAATATCAGCACACATACCCCTAAACCCCGTATAGTAACAGCCGATGTCTCACGACGCATCGTACTCTCTCTCAGGTATAACAGGAGTCATTCATATTCTCCCTCTCTAGCGCTCTAGTGCAGTACCAGTATTACTTTTGTTTAGCACTTTTATTACATATTGTTGTGGCGGGCAGAGCTGAGCCTTACACCCGCCACCGTGTGCTCACTGGCGGCAAAAACAACACTCTGTTTATTATGTTACATTTGTGGTTGGCGCGTCTGTAATACAATCTGTCATATGAGCTTTGTTGATGAAACGTATACTGTTGATGAATGTGATCATATGTTTGGCGACATTTTATCAGTTTAGCCTTGGACGCAATTCTGGCTTCTTACAGCCCTACTTGCTGTAGATTTCATGCAATCCATTAACAGCACGATTACCAACACAGTCGTTGTCATTGTCACCGTGGACATTATCAGTCTTGTCCATAAACACATCTTCTTCGTCAGAAAATTCCCTTAATATTGCATCGTCGACATCAAAGTCTGATTCTTCCAACATCCTCAGTAATTCTTGACCGACGAAACAAGCCGTTTTTCGAAGTTTTTGAGCTAATACCATTTATGTTAGAATACACATAAATGTATATATGTTTCGCGTCTCCTCCTGAAGCACCGGACCCGTTCAACTAACTTGGTACACATATTAATTACTGTCTGAAGAGAATCCCTAAGAACCAACTGCCTATCAAAGTGGTGGTGGCGGTGTCGGTTGTCGTGAAAGGGTGGGGGGAGATGAAAACATAGTTGAGCCCACGACTCTCTGCCTCTTAAGTGTTCCGCTCCCGAATACCAGCTGGAATTTCTTACGATATTTATTGCATGTTGTATCAATTCCCGTAGAAGACTTTTTGGCAGCAAACTGCATCAATAAGTGCCTTATGTGGCGAGGGACTGAGCACTGGCCATGTTACAGACAGTACCACAGATACGTAACTACGAAGCCAGCACAGCAGCTGTTTGACAGACATAATCTTTTCAAATTTTTGGGCCACAATAACTGTAACGTTTATGCAACAAATTTGCTGCAGCATCGGCTAAATCTAACCTGCATATCACTGTGTGTATGTTGTATGAGTGTCAGTTTCACTGTCATTTACGCTCTCGACAGATCGTTGCATGAGAAACTTAAAACTAACTTTTGGATAAGCTATCTAACGGCGTATTTGAATATGAAAAACTGCAGGAACAAATGAACCTGTAACAGTGAATACCTAAGCCCTCTGACTGCGTTTTTGATCAAGAATTTTCAAGTGATACAGAATCTGACTTGTGCAACGGAATTTACTCGACTAGAGTACATGACATGTTGTGGTGTGTCAGTGTTTAAGTTTGGCATTCACCTCTTTAGATTACTGCCTTTTTCCACGAGGCAATGCGCAGCTGCAGCGGCAAAAAGCTTATTGTTACTAAGAATGAATTTAATAAAAAGGAGTTTTCTTGGATCCTGTTAAATAATAAGTAACTTTTGAGAAGGAACTTCATTAATTAAGTCTAAAACTTCAGAATCATCATGAACAAATACTGACAATGGTAATGACAAATGACGTATGTGTCAATAATTTCTGAGTGCCAGAGTATCAAATTATTTCAATTTCAAGAGTGCATTAACATTTAGTAACCACAGCATATTATTTGGATGTGGAGAGTAATTATTATTTTTTGGATGATAAGGAGGCTTCTTTCACTGACATGCAAAACTTGAGATTATTGCAAACTCGGACTAACAATCACGAGCCTAACCTTGCAATTGCTTTTGCGCTAAACCTCTCGTAGCTATATAAATAAAATCAGGCCTTTAGTATGATAAGATCTGCCATCTCTCATCAGTGACACGTCTTCTGTCTCCGAGCTCTCGACCGACACTACTACTTCCAGTCTCGCAGACAGACCTCGTCTCACAACAATGCTTAGAATCGCGCTTCCATGTTTCGCCCTCAGATTGTTACTATCGATATCCAAGTGACTACACAATTTCAAAGAAAGTTGGTCGTATTGTTTTATGTAATGTAGAATTCTGACACACTCTTTACATAATGTTTGAATGAAATTTCCGGCATTTGACTGCACAAACTTCTTTATTTTATATTACTGTCATGGTATCGACCTTATGCTACTATCAAGTATAACAATGTTGAGCGTAATTAGCCTTTGTTAAATAAAGTCATCGTCAAGATCTACTGAACTGGGTGTCCCAGATAACGGCTTAATAGGCCGAAACTATGATAGAAATATAAAATAAAGAAATTTTTATAATCAAATGAACAACAGTCAGTTACCACTTGACAATGACCGAGGATAGATGGTAACTAGGATAGTGGAATATGGCCCCCACATGGGGGTTTTTTAGTGTACAGAAACCATCGCTTGGTATCAAAGACGATTTGCCGGGTGAGTTTGCCACAACGTCCTCACAGAATATTCGTCCTCGAAGATTAATGATAGAAAAGGTTAATATGATTTCAGAAAACTGCAGGAGCATCTAAGGAAAGGTCCCATGTTAGTATCGCTTACTGAAGGTTATAATACACAAATAATATTGGGGACAGAACGCTGATTGAAACGGGATGTCAATGACAAAGAACTCATAAGGTCAAATTGGAATATTTATTGTAAGGATAAATTAGTTGTCAGTGATGGTGGCGTGTTTATTGTAGTAAAGAATTCGATGAAACCTAGCGAGGTTATCACGGATTCCGACTGTGAATTAATCTGGGTGAAGTACCAAAGATTGTTCGAAAATGGTAATCGGATGCTTTCATAGACCGCCTGGGTCCGAAGCTCTAGTGGTAGAGCTCTTCAGACAGAACTTGCAGAACATCGTTACCAAATATCTTGATCATGCCGTTGTAATAGGGCATGACTTCAACTTGCCAGTCGTAGACCGCGAGTGCCATTCTATCAGAACTGGTGCCAGAGACAGGGACTCGTGTGACATAGCTCTGGATGTCTTGTCCAAAAATTACTGTGAGCAGATGGATACGAGAACCAACACGTGAGCGTAACGTCTGAGACCTCCTAGCAACAAACAGATCTGAACTTATCAAATCAGTTAACCTAAAGAATTATATCAGTGATCCTAATGATAGCATCTATGAAAACAGGTCTTACAAAGAATGTTAAGAAAGATAGGAAGATATTCTTGCTTAGCAAGAGTGACAGGACACAAATTTCAAAATATCTAAGCAGTCAGTATCAAATATTCGGTGATGAGGACGAAGACGTGGAGAATAAATGGAAAGAATTCAAAAGCGTGGTGCAGTACGCTCTAGACCAGTATGATCCGAGTAAGGTCTTATGGGATGGGAAAGACCCGCCATGATGTAATAGCCGCCTTAGAAAGCTGCTACGTGTACAAAGAGAACTTCATCTCAGATTCAAGAGAAGTAAAAACCTGGCTGAATGAAGCAAAAATGAGCGTAAGGGGACCAGTAAGTGAGAGAAGCTTACAACGACTTTAAAAGTAAAACTTTGTCATCCGATCTGAGGAAACACACTAAGAGATTTTGGTCGTAAGTAAAATCAGTAAGTGGGTCAAAATCGTCTATTAATTCACGCAGTGGCCATGGCACAGAAACGAAAGGTAACAGAGAGAAGGTCGAAATACTGAATTCGGTCTTCCGAAATTGTTTCACCAAGGAAGATCTCAACACGCTCCCTACTTCCGATCGTCATACGAATGTTGAAATGGCACATACTAAGATAACCGATCCCAGAACAGATAGAAAAAAATGGTGCAGTAGTGGAAAGCCGTCAGGATCAGATGAGATACCCATAAGATTATGAGGAAAAACTTGCTCCCATTCTAGCAGTAATTTTTGGTAGATCGCTTGGCAACGAAAGGTATGTACCTACCGACTGGAAGAAAACGCAGGTCATTTCCGTTTCTAAGAAGAGCCTTAGGACATATGCACAGAATTATAGAGCTACATCGTTGACGTCAGTCTGTTGTAGAATTATGGAACACATTTTACGCTCAAGAATTATGGCGTTTTCGGAGAATGGAAATCTCCTCCATAAAAATCAACATGGATTACGCAAACAGAGGTCCTGCGAAACTCAGCTCGCTCTGTTCCTCCATGAGATCCACAGAGCCGTAAATAACGACGCTCAGGTTGATGCCGTGTTCCTTTACTTCAGGAAGGCATTTGACACCGCCTCGCATTGCTGTTCAGTGAAATAAATATGGGCATATCGAGTATCGGGCCCGATTTGAGACTGAATTCAAGATTTCCTTGCAGACTGTACTCAATACGTCGCTCTTAATGGAACAAAATCGATAGATGTAAAGGTAATTTTTGGAGTACCCTAAGAAAGTGTGCTAAAAGCGTTACTGTTTACTACAGTTATATAAATGATCTAGTAGAAAAAGTCGGATGCTCTTTAAGGCTGTTCGCAGATGTTGCGGTTGTCGATAACGAAGTAGCATCGCCAGGAAATAGTAACGATTTGCAGAATGACCACCGGAGAAATGATGAAAAGTGCAGTTTCTGGCAGTTGACCTTAAACGTAGGCCGAAATACTGAAAAAAGAAAAAGCGAACACGGGGATAAGATATCCACTACTATACAGCTACATAATTAATGAAAAACCGCTGGAAACAGTATCCGCCGTAAAATATGTAGGAGTAACTATCCGGAGCGATCTTAAGCAGAATGACCATATAAAACACATAGGTTCATAGGAAAACACATAGATTCATAGGAACAAACTTAAGAAAATGTAACTCGTCCACGAAGGAAGTGGGTTTTAAGGCCCTTCTTCGACCGATTCTTGAGTGTTGTTCATCTATCTGCGATCCCTGCCAGGTAGTATTGATACAAAAGATAGAGAAGTTCCAACGAAGAGCGGCACGTTTCGTCACGGGATCGTTTAGCCGGCGTGAAAGCGTTACGGAGATGCTCAAAAAATTCCATTGGCAGACGTTGCAAGAGAGCACTTGAGCATTACGGAGAGCTTTACTACTGAAACATCGTGAGAGCACTTTCCGGAAAGAGTCCGACAAGATATTGGTCCTCCCCCCCCCCCCCCCCCCCCCAATTCGTGAAAATACAGCCAATACAGAGGCTTACCAACAATCGTTTTTCTCACTCGCTATTCACTAGTAGAACACAGTTGGAGGGCTCGTCACACACCATTAGCTGGCTTGCTGAATGTGAAACAGGTAAAGATGAGAGCACTTGGTTGATAAGTCATGTATGTATAACCATAAGTATTCCCAGAATATTTTATTCAGTTATACTACCGCGAGGACATGCATTAAAGTTGGACACATTATGTGGCTCCTCACCTTGCTATTGTCAGCTGCATCCACACCCCAGCTTGTTCCAGTCTACAGGAGAGGTAAGATTGATATCTCGCTGCGGATTACCCAAATATTTGGGTCAAAATTTGTAAAACCACAACCTATGGGGAGAGGGGGGAGAGTTTTATTTTTAGCGAATCAAAATTTACGAAGTAAATAAAGATTTTTTTCCGTAACCATTTTCCACGCACAAATGAGAACATGGAATTTCTGGAATTACAGAGCCAACTATCCAGAATCAAAATAAATGTTTAAGACAAAATCGACGTAGTTTTTTATGTGGAATCTGATTCTGCAATAAAAAATGGGAGTTCCCATTTGAAATTTGAAATATGCTTCCCGCCCCACCGCCAGGGGGCTGGGACGGCGGGCTAACTTTAGCACCAGCAAATGTGCCGCTCGAAAATAATCAACTTTGAATTCTACACATCTTTTCGTGTGAAGCTTAATTTTCGAGTTATTCTGGTTTGTCAACTTACACTTTACACCCTGTATATATATACAGTTGTAACTAGCTGATTACTCAGCAGCACCTGGGTATGTATTTACACTCCTGGAAATTGAAATAAGAACACCGTGAATTCATTGTCCCAGGAAGGGGAAACTTTATTGACACATTCCTGGGGTCAGATACATCACATGATCACACTGACAGAACCACAGGCACATAGACAAAGGCAACAGAGCATGCACAATGTCGGCACTAGTACAGTGTATATCCACCTTTCGCAGCAATGCAGGCTGCTATTCTCCCATGGAGACGATCGTAGAGATGCTGGATGTAGTCCTGTGGAACGGCTTGCCATGCCATTTCCACCTGGCGCCTCAGTTGGACCAGCGTTCGTGCTGGATGTGCAGACCGCGTGAGACGACGCTTCATCCAGTCCCAAACATGCTCAATGGGGGACAGATCCGGAGATCTTGCTGGCCAGGGTAGTTGACTTACACCTTCTAGAGCACGTTGGGTGGCACGGGATACATGCGGACGAGCATTGTCCTGTTGGAACAGCAAGTTCCCTTGCCGGTCTAGGAATGGTAGAACGATGGGTTCGATGACGGTTTGGATGTACCGTGCACTATTCAGTGTCCCCTCGACGATCACCAGTGGTGTACGGCCAGTGTAGGAGATCGCTCCCCACACCATGATGCCGGGTGTTGGCCCTGTGTGCCTCGGTCGTATGCAATCCTGATTGTGGCGCTCACCTGCACGGCGCCAAACACGCATACGACCATCATTGGCACCAAGGCAGAAGCGACTCTCATCGCTGAAGACGACACGTCTCCATTCGTCCCTCCATTCACGCCTGTCGCGACACCACTGGAGGCGGGCTGCACGATGTTGGGGCGTGAGCGGAAGACGGCCTAACGGTGTGCGGGACCGTAGCCCAGCTTCATGGAGACGGTTGCGAATGGTCCTCGCCGATACCCCAGGAGCAACAGTGTCCCTAATTTGCTGGGAAGTGGCGGTGTGGTCCCCTACGGCACTGCGTAGGATCCTACGGTCTTGGCGTGCATCCGTGCGTCGCTGCGGTCCGGTCCCAGGTCGACGGGCACGTGCACCTTCCGCCGACCACTGGCGACAACATCGATGTACTGTGGAGACCTCACGCCCCACGTGTTGAGCAGTTCGGCGGTACGTCCACCCGGCCTCCCGCATGCCCACTATACGCCCTCGCTCAAAGTTCGTCAAGTGCACATACGGTTCACGTCCACGCTGTCGCGGCATGCTACCAGTGTTAAAGACTGCGATGGAGCTCCGTATGCCACGGCAAACTGGCTGACACTGACGGCGGCGGTGCACAAATGCTGCGCAGCTAGCGCCATTCGACGGCCAACACCGCGGTTCCTGGTGTGTCCGCTGTGCCGTGCGTGTGATCATTGCTTGTACAGCCCTCTCGCAGTGTCCGGAGCAAGTATGGTGGGTCTGACACACCGGTGTCAATGTGTTCTTTTTTCCATTTCCAGGAGTGTATTTCAGTCTTCTGTTAATCCATCTCCTCCTACCCTGTCACTCTGTCCATCTCCTCCTGCACAGTACTCTGTGTCCATCTCCTCTACTCTCATTTCTCAATTCATCTCCTCCTAACCCTTTCTCTCCTCCCCATACCTGTAAGTTCATCTCCTCCTTCCCACTATGTGTACCAAGTTTGGTTGAAATCGTGGCCAAGTATGGACATGCCACATATATTTAACATATTTCACACATACAGCTAATTCACCTGTATCCCAAGCGCATTTCAACCAGCGGTTTTGTTTCACGCAGCTCAATGGTTATCTCGTGAACTATGTGCCGTACAACAATGTAATCTTGAAGGCACATTCAGTGGGGTATGTGAATACTATCTGCAAAATATTGTTTCACATACAGTTGGCAGTAAAGAAGTAATAAATGAAAACAGCGTGGTTGAAGCTACAGATGTACTACTTCAACAACTACAATGTCGAAAACGATACACTTTTTTTCGTTTCGTCAGTTTTTTGGGAGAAGTCTAAAACTAAACTCCACCCTAATGGATCTTGAATGTCCAACGGTTCCGACTGGCCGCCGTGTCATCCTCAGGACACAGGCGCCATAAGATGAGACATGTGGTCAGCACACAGCTCTCCCGGCCGTTTTGACAGTTTACGAGACGGGAGCTGCTACTTCTCAACCAAGTAGCTCCTCAGCTTTTCCTGAGTGCACCCCGCCTGCCAACAGCGCTCGGAACACCAGATGGTCACCCATCCAAGTGCTAGCCCAGCTGTTGCCACTGCGGCAAGGCCGTTTGCTTGGCAGTAGTCAGTGAGATAGTTTCGCAATAGTTTGAAATTATGTGTAGATAATGTTGCAAGTTACTCAGTGCTCTAATTCACAAATACTGGATGAATGAAATCTGGAAATCAGGATATCCGTGAGTCGTGGGCTCAACTATGTTTTCATCTCCCCCCACCCTTTCACGACAACCGACACCGCCACCACCACTTTGATAGGCAGTTGGTTCTTAGGGATTCTCTTCAGACAGTAATTAATATGTGTACCAAGTTCGTTGAACGGGTCCGGTGCTTCAGGACGAGACGCGAAACATAGAAATATACATTTATGTGTATTCTAACATAAATGGTATTAGCTCAAAAACTTCGAAAAACGGCTTGTTTCGTCGGTCAAGAATTACTGAGGATGTTGGAAGAATCAGACTTTGATGTCGACGATGCAACATTAAGGGAGTTTTCTGACGAGGAAGATGCGTTTATGGACAAGACTGATAGTGTACACGGTGACAATTACAACGACTGTGTTGGTAATCGTGCTGTTAATGGACTGCATGAAATCTACAGCAAGTAGGGCTGTAAGAAGCCAGAACTGCGTCCAAGGCTAAACTGATAAAATGTCGCCAAACATATGATCACATTCATCAACAGTATACGTTTCATCAACAAAGCTCATGTGACAGATTGTATTACAGACGCGCTAACCACAAACGTAACATAATAAACAGAGTGTTCCTTATGTGTGTGTGTGTGTGTGTGGCACAATGTACCGTGTTATAACTGTGGGTGTATAGCTGGGCCGCCTGTGCTGCCAGTGTTCCTTTGGTTTGGTTAGAACAGCCAGAGCCAGAGTGCTCACTAAGGCGGCAGCTCTCGTTCCTGTAGCAGAACCACAGTAGAGAACGGTGTTCGTTTGTGCGTTATTTGTACGAGCATCAACTTGAAGCGACTTATTTTCATTTACCTATACGCTGAGTTGTTTAAGTCCTAATTTTTTGGGTGTTTGTGCGCTTATTAGACACAGTAATTGTCTATAGTCCCACAGTCTTTGGTATGAACAGGCACAGTGATTGCTGCGTTCGAATGCAGGATGAGACCATAAATGTACATAAATAATCCACAAGCCACCATACGGTGCATGGTGAGGGGTGCTTCTATCATTAACAGTCATTTCCTTTCCCGTTCCACTCGCTAATCGAGCGACGGAAAAACGACTGCCTGTACGCCTCCACACGAGCCCTAATTTCTCTTATCTTTGTGGTGCTTACAGGAAATGTATGTTGGCGGCAGTGAAATCGTTTTGCATTCAGCTTAAAACGCTGGATCTCTAAATTTTTTTCAGTAGTGTTCCTCGAAAAGAACGTTACCTTGCATCCAGGGATTCCGATTTAAGTCCCAAAAGCATCTCCGTAATACTTGGATGTTTATCGAACCTGCTGGTAACAAATCTAGCATCGCGCCTCTGAATTGATTCGATGTCTTCCCTTATTCCGACCTCATCGGGACCCTAAACACTCGACCAGTGCTCAGTAATTGGACGCACACGTGTTCCATACGAGGACTCCCTTACAGATGATCCATACTTCCCTACATTCTCTCAGTAAATCGAAGTCGACCATTCGCCTTTCCTACTACAATCCTTGCATGATCAATCCTTTTCATATCGCTCTGCAATTTTAAGCCTAGGTGTTTAATCGACATGACTGTGTCAAGCCGCACATTACCGATGCTGTATTCGAACATTACGGGATGGATTTTGCTTCTGCACTACATTAATATAATTTTATACGTTTAGAGCTAGCTGCCATTCATCGCACCAACTACAAATTTCCTCTAAGTCATCTTGTATCCTCGAACAAGCGCTCTATGACGACACCCTCCAGTACACTACAGCATCATCAGTAATCAGCAGCAGTTTGCTGCCCACCCTATCCTTCACATCATTTATATATACTGGATGGTACGAAACTATTCGTTCGAATTAATACGGTAGGTAGAGAACATTAAAATAAATACATTTTGTTATGTATGCTATGTAATCTCTGACGCTAGGGAAAATTTACACAGACGATAGTTTAGCACGCTGTTTGCAACAGAAGCATCTTCAGGGACTGCTCGATTGCGCGACCATTAGCCTGTATGTACACAGTACACCGTCGTGCCATTGACTGTCGTGTACGTTCGAAGTTCCCTGGCATGTCGGAAGTTCTTTGGTATCCAAAAAGGTTTCAGACACCAGCAGCTTCATATGACCTCAGAGGTAGATATCCACACAAGTGAGGTCAGGTGGTCTGGTTGGCCAGCTCACAGGGCCACCTCGGCCGATCAATTCCAGAAGGTGGCTCACAGATGTTTCATCACAGTAATGCTCAAATGAGCTAGCACCCCAATGATCCGGAAGTAAATCCCTTGTCTAACATTCTGAGATACCTTCTCCAGAAGTTCTGGCAACACATGTTCCACGAGGATGCGAAATCTCCGTCCGTCAGTTCATCTACATCTACATTTATACTCCGCAAGCCACCAAACGGTGTGTGGCGGAGGGCACTTTACGTGCCACTGTCATTACCTCCCTTTCCTATTCCAGTCGCGTATGGTTCGCGGGAAAAACGACTGCCGGAAAGCCTCCGTGCGCGCTCGAATCTCTCTAATTTTACATTTCTTGATCTCCTCGGAAGGTATAAGTGGGGGGAAGCAATATATTCGATACCTCATCCAGTAACGCACCCTCTCGAAACTTGGACAGCAAGCTACACCGCGATGCAGAGCGCCCCTATTGCAGAGTCTGCCACTTGAATTTGCGAAACATCTCCGTAACGCTGTCTCGCTTACGAAATGACCCTGTGACGAAACGCGCCGCTCTTCTTTGGATCTTCTCTATCTCGTCTGTCAACCCGACCTGGAAGGGATCCCACACTGATGAGCAATACTCAAGTATAGGTCGAACGAGTGTTTTGTAAGCCACCTCCTTTGTTGATGGACTACATTTTCTAAGGTCTCTCCCAATGAATCTCAACCTGGCACCCGCCTTACCACTTCAAATCGTTCCGTACGCATACTCCCAGATATTTTTCAGAAGTAACTGCTACCAGTGTTTGTTCTGCTATCATATACAATAAAGGATCCTTCTTTCTATGTATTCGCAACACATTACATATGTGTATGTTAAGGGTCAGTTGCCACTCCCTGCACCAAGTGCTTATCCGCTGCAGATCTTCCTGCATTTTTCTGCAATTTTCTAATGTTGCAACTTCTCTGTATACTACAGCATCATACGCTAAAAGCCTAATGGAACTTCCGACACTATCTACTAAGTCATTTATATATATTGTGAAAAGAAATGGTCTCATAACACTCCCCTGTGGCACGCCAACCGTTAACCCATCGCTGAGAATGCGGCCCACACATCAACACGTAATCGCTGTTGATGAGCACGAGGTCGAGTACCTCGGGCATTCACGTGTGCTGGAACATGCGAATTGTGGCTATTGAAACAGTCTTGACGAGTAAACAAAGCCTCTTCCGTGTACGGGAAATCGGCAAAAAATAAGGAGTGCAAGGCAGTCTGTTATGAAAACTATTTTCGGAACAGCACGCGTTGGGGAATATCTTCACACGCTAGTGCTACCGTGCACTGAAGATGTAATGATGAAGCTGTCAGTAACGTAACACATTCCACACATAGCTATGTCTCACGACAAGGACTTATGGAATACGTCGTGTACTTCTACAGGGCGTGTCTTCCCCACATTGCAGTATCTCGTCTTCCATTTCGGGAGTTCGCGCTATGCGATTCCCTCCAGTATCATGCCCACTTGCAAGGAAAGTGCCTGTTTGACGTGGCAGGCGATGCAGACGTCCAAATGATTGTCCTTGTGGAACCCGTCGTTTGGGAAAGCACTGTCGATACTCCCTCATTACAGCACGTCCATTTCCATTTGTAGACCCGTATACCAGATGCACGTTAGGCATTTCAGCATATGTAAACCGCTCTATGTTCAAAGTCGTCCTTCCTCACGAGTCGGTAATGAAGGCGTAGAACTGATGTGGTTACAGTTACCGTTGTATTCACAAGGCTCTGATGCTTGCGGATGAATCGTCAGAGCCACACTCCCAGTAAACGACAACTGCACAACATCTTACGTCAGCACCTCTAACAAAATGTTCCCCAACATTACAAGTTGACTCTAGAGACCGTATGTACCCTGTAGAGATATATTTGTTGTGATGTTCTTATCTCCTGTGTTAATTTGAACTAATAGTCTCGGGAATGAGGTCTTGTCATACTTCCCTGTGGCACTCTTCACGATAGCTTTGTCTCTGATGGACACTTGCTGTCTAGGACAAGAACTGGACTCTATTACTTATGAAGTCTTCGAGACACTTACGCATCAGGGAACCTGCTCCATATGCTCGTACCTTCGTTAACAGTTTGCAGTGGGGCACCGTGTCTAACGCTTTTCGTAAATATGGCAATATGGCCTCTGCCTGTTGCCCTTCATCCATGGTTGGCAAGATACTATGTGAGAAAAGGGCAAGCTGAGTTTTGCACGAGCGACGCTTTCTCATTCCGTGTTTGTTTGTGGACAATACTTTTCCATTGCCAGGATATTTACTATATTCGAACTGAAAATATGCTCAAGTTTGCAACAAACCGATATTCTGCGGGTCTGTCCTCTTACTCTTCTTATATGCAGAAGTCATCTACACTCTTTTCTAGTCGGTTCGGACTTTTCTCTCGGCGAGCGATACGCGATGAGTGCATGCTAAGAGGCTAATTCCGTAAGTACTCTTTGTAAAACCTAGTTGGGTTTTCATCTGGCTCTGGCGACTTATTGGTTTTCAACTCCTGCAGTGACTTCTCTACGCCAGGGACACGTGTTACTATGTCCTCCATACTGGGGTCTGTGAGATGGTCAAACGACTTATGATTTTACGGTCCTCCCGCGTGAACAGTTTCTTAAATACGAAATTTAAAATCTCATCTTCCATTTTTCTGTCTTCTGTTGCCACACCAGACCGGTCAACGAGTAACTGGATAGAAACGTTCGACGCGCTTAGCTATTTTACGCTGGACAAAAAATTTCTCCAGTTCTCAGCAACGTATTTTGCTAAGGTATAGCGGTGATAGTAGTTGTATGCTTCGTGTTTTACAGACGCACGAACCTCATTTAAGTTCACCTGTCGGCGTTTCTTCGTTCCCTTTCGAACCAAGGGTGCAATAGTCTACGATTCCCCAGCCTTTTTCAAATTTTGTTATTAAAGCACAGTGTTTTTTTCTCGCCCTTAATAAATTCACTCGACACATACTTCCAGAGAGCACGATTTAGAGCCCATTTAAACTTTACCCATAATTCGTCTACGCCCATCACACCAGGACTAAATGCTGTCCATTCACTGCCTAAGTGGGATACTAAAAATTACTTATCTGCTCTTTTGCAGCGAAAATACTCTCCTAGCCTTCTTGACCAATTTATTGTCTTTAGTAACCATAGCCACTATGAAACCATGATCACTAATTCCTACCTCTATACTGATGTTGCCCATAAGGCAGGCCTGTTCGTAGCTATCGTTTAAGATAGCCAGTGACCTTTCTCTCACAGCTCCAGGTGGTGATGACTTCGATCACTCAACCTGAGGCTGTTCTCAATGGGCATCACTGTGGAGTTCAATGGGAATCCAAGGGACAATCAGCACATTATACGTGTCCCACAATCGATCTACTGTTATCGGCATCCCAGTCACTGCCTACACCAAGTTTGACTGTTCATCTGTGCTTGAGGGGAAGTCTTCCCAAGGTGTGGCAGACAGCAGATGAATTGCTTTGGAGCTGACCAAAACGCTTCCCCAATTTTTCTGACAAATAAGTTTTAGGTTCTGTATGTGGTTGATAAATATCCTGAGACAAATGCAGCCGCTTTTTTTTTCCAGAAGAAGCCTTGCGGCGCGCAAGATCTGGGCAGACACAGAGGGTACGATTACTGGTGGCTGGAAGCTTCAATGTTAGGCATGTAATGGAGCCCTTAGGGTATATGGCTGCCGAGGACAGGAAGAAATCCAGTGGGCAGTCTGTGTGTATACAGGTGGGAACCATCCATGATGTGGAATGGGTCCTTGTGGATTTCTCGAAGAGCACAGGTTCATCCAATAACACGTAATGGCCCGCATCCGTACTAATGATGTGCGTTGCTGTGGGTCAGAACAGATTATCTCTGCTTTTGGGTGGCTAGATAAAGTGTTAAGGACTGCCAGTGCTTCTTGCAAGATGAAGGTAGAACTCACGATCTATAGCATGGTTAACAGAAGCGATTGCGCACATTTTATGCAGAGAGAGTGGACGGTCTGAATCAGAGGCTCAGACGGTTCTGTGACCGTGTAGGCTGGAGATATCTTGACGTACGTCATAGTGTGGTAGCGGTAGTGAGTGAGTTCTACTTACGGTACTGAATACCGTAACATCCAAACCTACCAGAAATAAGCACTAAATACACCTATTTAAAAAGCAGATAAAAATCCGCTTGACACCTTCCTAAGAGCCAGCCTACACTCCTTACGAACTATGTATGTAAGCATAGATCAAATAAAGCTTAGATTCAAAGACAGAGTATCGACAGCAGTTGAGATATTTATACCAAATAACTTGATAGATAAGTAACTGATTTCCCACAAAACAGGTCGGAACAATGTTGCAGAAGCAACGAAGAAAGCATTCCAAATTTAAAAAAACACAAGATATTCCAGATTGGCGAAATTTTACAGATGCTCTAAATTTTACGCATGTTTTAATGTAAGAGGTTTTTAATGTTTTCCACAACGAAATTCGTCTCTATATCTGGCGTAAAATCCAAAGAGATCCTGGTCTGTGTGAAATACACCAGTGGCAAGATACAATCAGTGCCTTTACCGAGCGATAGTAATGGTAATGTTAACGGTGCCAGTGCCAGTAAGGCGGAGATACTAAATACGGTATTCCGATACTCTATCGCGAAAGAGGAATTCTTGTCAATAACTGCAGAAAATACACATAAAAATATTTGCATCACCCCGCTTCCCATAACTCCTGAAGATAGACGTCGACTGTGGATATTGTATTACAGACACAGTCCCTTTGATAGTTCTGAGATGTCACTAAACCCGTACAAAGATGTAAACAACCATGCACCAGCAGCGCCTATTAGATCGATGGGGCCCGACAGCCGATCAGTTCCAGGCATTCCACCAGGAAGGAGGTACACGGCTCGTGTTGTCTGTAGTTCAGTCATGTCTAGACGGTCAATACCGCGGTTCGATCGCGTCCGCGTTGTACTTTGTGTCAGGAAGGGCTCTCGACAAGGG
This sequence comes from Schistocerca piceifrons, assembly GCF_021461385.2. Taxonomy (NCBI): domain Eukaryota; kingdom Metazoa; phylum Arthropoda; class Insecta; order Orthoptera; family Acrididae; genus Schistocerca; species Schistocerca piceifrons. The sequence goes on along the minus strand of NC_060141.1, from coordinate 598,160,710 downwards.
AAGTGTCCAGACGTCTCCGAGTGAACCAAAACGATGTTGTTCTGACATGGAGGAGATACAGAGTGACAGGAACTATCGATGACATGCCTGGCTCAGGCCGCCCAAGGGCTACAACTGCAGTGGATGACCTGCCTACGGATTATGGATCGGAGAAACCCTGAAGGCAACGCCACCATGTTGAATAATGCTTTTCGTGCAGCCACAGGACGTGGTGTTACGACTCAACCTTTGCGCAATAGGCTGCATGGTGCGTAGCTTCGCTCCCGACTTGCATGGCGAGGTCCATCTTCGCAACCACAACACCATGCAACGCGGTACAGATGGGCGCAACAACATGCTGAATGGACCGCTCAGGATTGGCATCACTTTCTCTTCACCGATGAATGTCGCATGTGCCTCCAACCATACAATCGTCGGAGACGTGTTTGGAGGCAACCTGGTCAGACTGAACGTCTTAGACACACTGTCCAGTGAGTGCAGCAAGGTGGAGGTTACCTGTTGTTTTTGGGGTGGCTTTACGTCCTCTGGCCATTCCAGATGAATCACGGTTTATGCTCCATCGGACAGATGGCCGATGGTGTTTACGGCGAGAAATGTCTGAAAGCTAACACACTAGATGTGTTATGGTCTGAGGGATGTCATTCCCTGGGTCATCTCATCTTTTTAAAGGCGCAGTGGATCAACACAAGTATTCATCTATCCTCGGGGACAATGTCTACCTGTATATGCAGTTTTCTTTTCCGCGGCACGAAGGCTTGTACCAGCGGGACAATGCTAGGCGTCATACAGATCCCAGTGTAGCACCACGATGAGTTTACTGTTCGCCCTTGGCCACCAGACTCCTCAGAATTAAACTCATTCGAGAATCTGTGAGACAACCTCGACCGGACTGTTCGTGCCGTGGAGCCTCAATCAAGAAACCTAGTGCTGCTAACCACTGCACGACATCCACGTCGATATCATCCAGAACCTCATTGTCTCTCTTCCTGCAGCGATCCACCCTGCAAGATGGTTTTTCAGGCTTTTGGCAGATGGCCACATTAATGTGACTAGACAGTGTATATGTTTACATGTTATAATATACACTGAAGTCGATAATTTCTTTAAATGTGCAATACTGTGATACTGTCGATCTCAGGCGAGTCAGTCGGCAGAGAAATTTGGCAGTTAGAATTCGTCTTTGTGGAGCCGTCGTACTGGCTGTGATATCAATAATGCCCAGTACATGTTTCGTCCGCTATCAGTTCAGCTACGCCAGCTTGAATCTCACGATTGCCGGGTACCGTTCTCCAATTGTACTTAGCTACTAGCGACCGTCTTTATTAGTGGCTATAATATTGGATCTCTATAGTAATTGCAGAAACCAATAGCCTTGGTGATAAACACCACTGAATGCAATTTTACATCTATTTTCCAATGCATGTTCAACCATTGCAGATTTCTCTGGTAAACTTAGCAACAGATATCTCGCACTTTCAAACTTTCTATCGTACCCATGACATCATCGCAGCAATTTTTTTCGCACTCACAGGGTACTATGTACACTTCGCAGGTTCTGAGGCCTACATAGTCTTTCAAAGGTCAGAATATCTGACGTACTTTAGCTGGGGTCGGAAGATTTATTTAATATTGTGTCCCTTCAGTTCCTAACTGATCTCTAACACCGAACCATTGAACAGACAAGAAAGGAAGAAGATTAGGGCTTAACATCCTCGACATAGAGGTCATTTATGACGGATCACAAGTCTGGATATGTTCAAGACTGGAGATGGAGATCAGTCTTTGGTTTTTAAGAAAGTCATCCCTGTTTTTGCTTGGGCCGATTTAAAGAAATCATTGAAAATCGAAATCAACGTGACCGGATGTTTGCCTACCCCCATCATCCTATCTATGGGATTGTTCCAATTTAAGTTGTTCATAATTGTAATTCCTAGGTATTTAGTTGAAATGGCAGCCTTTATATTTGTGTGATTTATAGTGTAACTGTAATTTGACTTCTTTTAGTACTGGTGTAGTTAATCGCACAATTCGTTCAGAGGCAGTTGCCAGATTTTGTACCATACAAATATGTCATCGAAATCATTATGCAATTGATTTTGATCTTATGACGACATTACGAGACATTAAATGATAGCATAACCTGCGAACAATTTAATATGGTTGCTCAGATTGTTCACAAACCATATTCACAGATTTGGAATCGCAGATGACCTGTAACACTTCCTTGGCGGACGCTATGCATCACTTACGTTTTGTTCGGTGACTCTCCGCTAGTTACAAAAACTCTGACTTTTCTGACAGGAAATAATGATCCAGTTTCACAACTGAGACGTTTCCCCATAGGCATGCAATCTTATTAAGAGTCGCTTGTAAGGAACGGTATCATAAGTCTTCTGGAAATTTAGAAATATAGAATCAATTTCAGATCCCCTGTCGATAGTACTCACGTACTCATACCACATGTGAATATATAGCTTTGTGTTTCATAAGAATGGTATTTTCTGAATCCGTGAAGAATATGTGTCATATGTCGTTTTCTTCAAGGTAATTCATAATGTTCGAACACAGTATACGTTCCAAAATTCTACTGCAATTCGACGTCAGTGATATGGGTCTGTAATTATGCGAATTATTCCTATTTTTGTTTCTCGAGTATTGGTCTGACCTGCGCAACTTTCTCGTCTTTTGGTATGGATCTTTCGCCGATCGAGCGATTGTATATGGTACCTAAACATGGAGCTAGTACATCAGCATACTATGAAAGAAGGCTTCCAGATACACAGGCTGGACCGTAAGACCTGTCTTTATCACGTCATTTGAGATTCTTCGCTACACCAAGGATATCCACATTTAAGTTACTCATATACACAACAAAAAAGGCTTTGCATCACCTGGGTTTTGGGAGTTCCGGAACCTGTACAGAAAATTGGAATAGAGTTCAACATAAACATCATTTCCGCCATTTTTATGGCTCATGATAACTACACATTGCATGTTGTACCACAATACAGCGAAACCTTCAGATGTTGTGGTCCAGATCACAGCTACCTCTAAAACCCAGTAGCACGCCCTCTTGCATCGGTGCATGCCTGTATTCGTCGTGGCATTCTATCCACAAGTTCATCAAGGCACTGTTGGTCCAGATTGTCCCACTCCTCGACGGCGATTCGGCGTAGATCCCTCAGAGTGGTTGGTGGGTCATGTCGTCATAAACAATCCTTTTCAATCTATCCCAGGCATGTTCGATAGGATTCATGTCTGGAGAAAATGCTGGCCACTCTAGTCGAGCGATGTCGTTATCCTGAAGAAAGTCAGTCACAAGATGTGCACGATGGGGGCGCGAATTGTCGTCCATGAAAACGAATGCCTCGTCAATTTGCTGCCGATATTGTTGCACTATCGGCCGGAGAATGGCATTCACGCATCGTACAGCCATTACTGCACCTTCCATGACCACCAGCAGCGTACGTCGGCCCCACATAATGCCACCCCAAAACATGCATAAATGTCACTAACGACTGTGTCTATGACCCTATACGGAGTCACCAAGTGAGCTGCCCGATCAGAGAGCGCACTGGACTCGCAGTCGCTAGGTCTATCTATCACGTTTTTCCATAGTTATTCAACATGTTAAAGACAAACATTGAGAATGTTTCTTTGCAAAGGGCAAGTTTTTGACCTCTTGCTCCATGAGGCGTTAAACCGAACGTTTTGCGTGTCCTTAAACCACGCTTATCGTTTACCCGTTGGGAGAGGAGGACTGTGAGCTTCAGCTAATCATATACAAAGCAATGCAAATTACATAACCCGTCCCTGGAGCATTTGCCTATCTTATTATGCATGAAATAACTTCTGGGCTAGTGTTATTTTACCCATCTTGTATTATACGACATACAAGGCTATAATCGACCGAAACATGTCAAGTGTTTGTATTTATATATTATTTTTTACTTCTTTTTGAGTGTATTCTTCCACGAAACGAGCTCTGTGCGATCAACCGTTGTCGTTCATACCGTAAACGCACTACACGGTCAACGAAGTGTTTCGAACTGACTTGCATGAGAATATGTTACTGGTTCTCAGTGTTTTAGATTTGTTGATTTCAAGTCTCAGCCCAGTTTTTACTTTCCATGCACTCATTTTCATGAAATTCAAACTTTTCCATGTCAGTCATTCGCGGTTAGAGCAATTACTTACATGTTTATGTTATCGATAGTGTTGTGATGCTTTATCTTTTTTATTTCAGACCTGATGTCATTTCATCATGACTATGAAGAGACATAAATGTAACAATATAGTTTTTGTAACATTTGTGGCTATTACACCCTTATATGTCAAAGACGCAATAAAACATCTTTTGTGAGACAAGCTCATAGTGTGTAATTTTGACTTACTCTTGGCAACCAAGCCAAAACATGGCCTGCATATACTGTATGCCACAACTATGAGAAAGTACTGCTTGACTGAGCGAAAGTGTAAGGGTTTAACTTTCGGAATCCCCATGTCCTGTCGAGGACCGGTGGATGACACAAATGCAGCTACTTTTGTATCGTTAATACAAAGGGAAGTGGCACGAAAAACAAATATCAAGTCCTCGTATCCCCTCAGTAATCAGACCTATTATGCACTCTAATGAACTACCACATACAATTTTTATTGGATTTAGTTCATCTGCAGGTATGGATGGCGACCCAAAACCCAGAGACAGTTGAAGAAAGTGACTTTGACGGGCATTCCTCTAAACCCTCACGCTCCTGAACTTCTCTTAAGTCTAACCAGTCTGAGCTGAATGACCTTCTGCCTTACTGGGATCTTCACAGACTAGCAGCTGAAGTGGGAGCCTCTAGATTGCAAGAAAAAATGTGTACAGTGATACTACAAAAGTGTTATATAACCGGAAGCGAGATGAGGTCTTCCTCCCATATTTAACGAAGAAAAATAAATTTATTTATTGCAGTGATGTCTCAAGTCTTCTCCACGAGTTATTGACTACACTGTGCAATCCAGATGACTCTCGTTTACTTGTTGACAATTCAAAATAAGGTCTGAAATATTCCTGATAGATAGTTTACCTGTTCTTGTTGGTCATTCTGTGGAGCATAATGACATGAAGGCTGTCAACTAAAATACCAGGATCACAATTGGACAATATACGTAGACCTCAAATGGCTAATTAGCTGCTAGGCCAAATGAGAGAATTTACAAAGTATCACTGAATATATTTAGACTGTGTTTCTGTTTACTTTGTATTTGATTTATTTTAATTTGTATTAGCCAGCTAACATCAAGAGACTTAATATATACCCAACTACTGTATGATTTAGCGATACAAACTTGAAATATTGACCTTCGCCATCCCGACTGCAGGAAAACTGTGGCTTTCAGAAGAAACCCAACTCAGGTCTGAAATCAGTCACCGTAAGTTAGGTAGGAACAACTGCTGATCACAATGCAACAAAAATATTTTGAGAAGGAAAACATGGCCCTTACTATCCGTGCAAGTGGCCAATCAACCGTGGGTAGTTTTCAAGCAAATGTAATACGTTCACAAATGATGAAAATTGGTGTATACGTAACTGTCTACAAGCTCTCGCATACATACACACTTTATAACCAAAGTTACCACGTATGTTAGGCTTCCAGCTTTATTTCACACTCTGTGACATCGCTGGTACATGTGGATAGATATAAATCGTGTTTCTATGCATATGTGGCACAAAAACAATACGACTGTGTACGACTTCATCTGTTGGTCGATACAAAAGGAAAGCTGCGATATCATAGAGAGCCGCAGCTGTTATGGTATGACCAAAGGTGTTTAGAATCCTATCGGTGAATTGTCGATAACAGTAAGTATGTTACTGGCGCAATATTCACTGCCATATTATGTTAGGCATTCTCACATGTGCTATTTTACTAATATTCATTCTCACATGTGCTATCTTGCTATACACACACACTCACACACACACACACACACACACACACACACAGTGGTCAGCCAGAGCATTGTGACCACCTACCTGATAGCCGGTATGTCCACCATTGGCAGCGATGGGTCGTGGCATGGAAGCAATGTTGGCTAGACTACAAATGGGTCTGAACACACAGTGCACTTAACACCCCTAAAGAAGTATCTGCGCGGCCGACGACCCATGTATGTGCCAATGTTAATACCACGACATCGGTAGCCCGACTGGAATGGGCACGTTGCCATCGGCACTGGACGTTGGCTCGATGACAGAGCATTGCACAGTCTGATGAATCGTGATACCTTCTTCATCATGCCGATGGCAGCTCGTGAATCCGTCGTCCTCCAGGGGAACACCTCGTTGACACCTGTACTGCCGGACGGAGACAAGCTGGCGGCGGCTCCATTATGCTCTTGGAAACATTCACGTGCACCTCAATGGGTCCAGGGGAGCTCGTGCAAGGCACCATGACGGCCAAGGAGTATCGTACACTAGTTTCAGACCACGTACCACCCTTCATGACTCCTGACGGTAGACCCATTTTTCAACAAGATAATGACCCTTGTCCAAGGTCAGGGGTATGACAGAGTTGTTCGAGGAACACAGTGGCGTTGGCCCTCCAACCCGCCAGATCTGAACCCGATCGAACACAACTGGGATGTGACTCGACGTGGCATCTGAGCTCATCGTCCCCCCCCCCCCCGCCCCCCCACCCTCCCCGGAATTTACGGGAATTAGGGGACATGACTGTGCAGATATGGTGGCAACTTCCTCCAGCAATCTACTAAGAAGTCATTGCTTCCATGCCACGACCCATCGCTGCTGTTATCTGACAAAGGTGGACATACCGGCTATTAGGTAGGTGCTCATAATGTTCTGGCTGACCAGTGTGTATACATATTGATTCTTTTCACTTTATCTTCTATACAATGTTACAATAAAACTAAAGAGCCATAGTTGTCTTACGCCATGTCAGTACAGTTATTTCACAGTGTATTACAGTATAGATGTTGAAACCTACAGGTGTTACGTGAAGAATGGACGTCATTTGAATAGCCTGTATGGGCCATCTATATTACTGTTCAACTTAATAGGTGAGGGAAGTAGCAGCTACAGATCTGAGCAAAATAGTCTCATTTAGCACCCATAACTGTAAGTTACACTGTACTAGCTGATTCATAGCTGTAAATCAAGTGTCATCTTGCCCATACAAACATAATATTCAATGTCATGTTAAGACCACTAAAAATATGCCGGGTATCCTCATGGCAGAAAGCAGACTAAAAACTAAACTCTCCATTAGTAAATTATTAACAAGGGAAAGATAATAGTTTAAATAAAAAGCATTTATGCTTTGTACACTAAGTCCCAATACATGTTGCATATGTAAAATATCCAAATTGTGTATATCTCTGTATGATGCTGTAAGAGAAGCAGTACATAAATCTTTCTTGTGCAGGAAGCCCATAGTTTCTTTTTAAATATATATTGGTAGAAAGGAAAGTTACTAAAACATTGGCAATAAAGAGACGAGTTGAATAAAAAAACGGTTCACATGGCTGTGAGCACAATGGGACTTAACATCTGAGGTCATCAGTCCCCTAGCACTTAGAACTACTTAAACCTAACTAACCTAAGGACATCACACACGTCCATGCCCGAGGCAGGATTCGAACCTGCGACCGTAGCGGTCGCGCGGGTCCAGACTGAAGCGCCTAGAACCGCTCGGACACACTGGCCGGCAGTTGAATAAAACAAATTGGAGGAAGGGGTGGGGGGTGACAGTTAAGTGATGTTCCAGAGTGGACGAATATTGTAAAATTTATGCAATCAAAGTTCTGATGATCAGCAGTGATTTGCTTCTTAATCAGCTGGAACATTCCTAAATGGAATTATATAGCATCACCAGTAACCACTTTTCTGACTGATTTCGAATGATGTCACTGAGTCTTGACTTCTCGCAAACTGAAAGTATCTACTTTCAGCCACGTCTGTGAAGAGAACAATACTCTGTTGATCTATAGTAATGTAAACACAGAGGCTTGCCATGTGTGTTTTGCCGCCTTCTTTACAAGCCACTTTCATGAACCGTTCTGAAGACTGTATTTCATGGCTGCGTCATTGGATGATGCTAGTTGTAACTGGGTCGCTGTCAGATTCCTCGATGAAAACTATGGAAATTTAGGGTCTATGTCCCGACGTGACAGGTAAAATTAGAGAAGTGCTATAATGCACGACTGGGCAATGATGAGGCAGGAGATCTATGAGCTATTTGAGGACACGTGGTCCAATATGCCTGAAGGAACAAAGTGAAACTACTAAACATGTTTATCTCAATGGCCATGCATTGGAGCTTTCCTTTTCTCCCGACTACAACTAGTATTTCTTAGCCACATCACTTGATTATCTCTTCGGCTGCTTACTGAAAGATTTTCTCCATCGGCGTTCATATTAATCCTTAGTTCATGGTGCAGTTTTCTGAGTGCTACAGCTGTTGTCGCAAATATCTCTTGCTTTTATCACCTTATTCTTACACTTCTGCTTCTTACTACTACTACTACTACTACTACTACTACTACTACTACCACATAGGCCACATAAAATCCTCACCGACGTGCAGCCGCTCAGCAAATGTCTGTCAAGGAATGCTCGATGACTCATGAACCGACATTATTTACGTCTAGATGACTACTGAGCAATTTACACTGAATATCGTGGCAGAATCATCTTCAGAGTTTTTCTCCACTGTCCCACTCTAAATCAGCGCTGGAAACTCAATTTTTTTCGTGCAAGTTCTATTTTCTCTTCTTCTACTACGATGATGATTTCTCCCTAGTTAGATGGGCGTCAAAAAAGTATTTTGGCATATGCACAGAAAGTTAGTGATGAAATGTCGTGAATAGATCTTGCCGCCTTTGTTCTAATGACTACCATTCGTTTGAATAGATTAACTACCTCAACTTTCTTCTTTAGCAGCGTCAACTGCTGTCCTTCTCTCGAAGTTCGTAGTGTCCATTGTATACGGATGATAAAAGAGGATTTCAGCACCACAGCAACGTTTTTCAGTTTCAACGACGCTGGTATTGTAAAAACTTATCTTTTGTCACTTGCTATACGTTTTCCAGGATTATTAACATTAAGTGATTTTCCTTTTATTAATCGAAACGCCGAGGATTGTGTTTCTCACTGTGGGGCGGTGCGCTTATTCAAACGCCCTAAGCTACTATTTTCTTACACAAGCCTATTATTTTGAAAATCCAGTCTTCTGAAACAGCGAGATGTTACAAAAAATAAGTTTACAATAAATTATTCACAAATAATATCCCATTTGTTCACAAAGCTGTCTCGTAGAGATGTCACGTAACATTGTATTCGCAAGTGTTCGTTGCGCCTGGCTGATAGGTAATACATCTTACGTTCGTATATTGTTGCTACCATACGTGGGTCGAGCGTAAGCGGCTGGTGGTTCATCCAACCCGACTGCAGGACCTAGAATGAGGAATCGATGGTACATGCCGACGTGACCGTGTTAAGTGAAACAGTTTACAGGTGAGCTTTGTATGCTGCCAGCATTTAACCTAATGGTGAAACAATTGTACTGTGCAACTTATGCAGACTATTGGTTGCCTTTACAATTAGAAAGCAGTCCACCATAAAATCCAGTCACTCACTTGTCACCTACTGTAATTATCTGATTTTTAATATTCGTCTCTAATAATCAGTGACAGTGAGTGGAATTTTCCACAGCAAGATTCACTGTAGCTATACGAGGACTATACAGCGCGTTCGTTCTAACTGAACACATCGAAATATCTCGAAAACTCCACATCGGTTCACAAAAATTTATAATTACAATTTGTTTGTCTCGGAGGGGGCATCCAACGATACCACACTCCACCCCCTCAGCCCCCTCCCTCCCGTGCGTGGGTGGCGGGGTAAACGTTGAAATCTTCAGTGGGAATGTCCCTTTTTATTGCAGATTACGATTCTACAGTAAAATCTTCATATGTTTTGTGTCAAGCACTTTTTTCGTTTCGCCATAGATGGTGCTGTAATCTCAGAAATTTACGACGTGCAGCTCAGTGATCTTTGAGTATCCAACGGTACATGGGACCCCACCTCCATGCTGCGAGGATAGGACAGGCCAATATTTCATAACTAGTAATTGGAAATCTCATTCGCAACGTCATATTCCTCCGACAATCGAATGGGGGACTACTCAACACGGCACCGTGGCTGTGTAGCCAACAGCGATGTATCATAACAGGCACTAGACTGCGACCGGAACTCATCTATCGCGCAGACGTAGAACAGATAGCGGCTCTAATCATTACAATACTCGCACAGTGTTTATTCCCTGCGTACCTACCTATCATTTGGAGAACAGACATGCTAGTGGACGGTGAATGTTGCACCCACAAAAGAAAAAACTGAAATGATCCTGATTTAAGGACAATATAGGAGCACTGTTGAGGCCACTTTTGCCTTGTATGGTGAGCGTTCTTTTACAGGGTTGTGAACGTTTTTATGTCTGATGGAAGCATACAGACCGGCAAAAGGAAACGAAGCAAACGTGTCACAGGACAAGCTAATGAAATAGCTGTACTAGCGGCAGCTCAACACAACGCACGGATGAGCGCCCGGTATTTACATCGCGATTCCGTAATAGTATTGTCATAATACTGCATTGTGATAAGTATCGTCCATACCACGTGCCATTGCATTGCCGAAGCCGCGCGGGGTGGTCACGCGGTCAATGGGCGCCTTGCCACGGTTCGAGCGGGTCTCCCCTTCGGACGTTCGAGTCCTCTCTCGGGCGTGGGCGTCTGTGTTGTCCTTAGCGTACATTAGTTTAAGTTAGATTAAGTAGTGCGTAAGCCTAGGGTCCGATTACATCAGCGGTTTGATTCCGTAGGAACTTATCTCAAATTTCAAAAATTTCATAGCACCGATTTTCATAAGCGGGTAGTGTTTTGTGAATGGGCTGATCAAGAAATGCAGAGATACCGTTCTCCGATGTCTGCGAAAAGTTGACCATCAGCGTCCTTGGTTGGTTAACGTATGGTGTGGCATCACTGGTCCGTGTTTTATAGACGGCACGTTGAATGGATGCAAATATCGAACATTTATGGAACCGGACTCCCGGTACTACAAGAGAATGTTGCCCTGGACGTTGGACAATTAATGTTTCAACATGACTGTTGCTCAGCGGATTACGCAATTGACGCACAGGAGGTATCAGACCTTGCTTACTCTTGTGCGTGGATCGGCAGAGGTGGCTCTAATAATTGGCCCGCTGGGTTGTCGGATTTGACGTAGCCGGATTTTTTTCTGAGGGGATATTTAAAAGATAAGGTGTACCAGCAACTGTCAACAGCCCGTTAAGCCCGGGTCGATTGTATAAGAGGTGCCTGTGCTTATAGTCCTTCAGACGTGCTTCTGTGCTGTGTACGGCCATGTGAAAAGCGCATCACTAAGTGTACCGAAGTTGGCGGTACTGCATTTGAACACTTACTCTAATTGGAAAAGTAGAGTAGCGTTCGCCTCGAGCTATGGCTACGGTGGCTCGTCGAGTAGTTCCCTGTTCGATATGTCGGAGGAATATAACTTTCGAATGGGTTTTCCAATTAGAAGTTATGAAATATTGACCTCTTCTGCCATCGCAGTACGGAGGTGTGGTCCCACATGCCACTGGATATTCAAGGGCCACTGAGGAGGATGCCGTGAATTACGATTGTGTAGTCATTTCTATTCCTCCGATCACGGCACCATTTGTGGCGAAACGAAGAAAATGCTTCAGACAAAAATGTACGTAGATTTTGTCATATAATCTTATTCTAAAATAGCAAATGGGAGTTTCCTTCGACGATTTGAAATTTGCCCCCCCCCCCCCCCCTCACCACCACCACCATCCATTCATGGGGTGGTGTGGGGATCATTGGTTGTTTCCATCTGAGACAAACAAATTGGAACTGTAAGAGTAGTTTTCGAGATATTTCAGTGTCTTCAGTTAAAATGAGCAACCTGTATATGCGTGACTGACTAGTTTCGATTTAATCAAATAGCCCAAACAGTACTTCTGGGATGAAATGGAAACGCATGTCAGTTTAGACGACTTCAATTAACACCTCGGTTCCCATTACCGGACTAATGACTTCTCCTGTTTTTCTCGGAAACTCGACGATGACAGCCACTTGTACAAGGTGGTCAGAAACAGTCTGAAAAGCTTGTAGGAGTGTGTAGTGCTAAGACATAATTGTTAAGAAAAAAAATTCGATACGTTCCGCCGTACTTCGTTTGGTTCCCTAAATCCGAAAAAGAGAACGCTACTAAAACTGGGCAATGGACGGTAGTAAGGATGGAACCCGAGCTAAAGGTTGAGCTTCTCGTGCTCTGTCATCTACACCATGAGAACAATTGAATCTGATTGCATCTCGCGGGCCGCTTTAATCCTCGCGCGCAGCGGTCTGATTGGCTAACTTCAGTGCTAATTAACTCGGAAACGGCGCAACGTGTCTAATTTCTTCTTAACAATTATTTCTCAGCATAACCTATCCTGTATTCACAATTAATAAAATATTTAGTGCTCGAAGGGATTCCACTTGAAAACCCGATGTTTCGTCCGCATCTACGGAGGACATTTTCAAGGGGGAACGTAGCTTTGTTGAATGTTCGATTCACACCCTGGCTCGCTACTGACTGCGGATTGTTGCCTCAATTAGTTTTAGGCTTTCAGAACCAATTAATTTACGTTGGCTGGTCTTGACAGTCATTTTAGATATTATGAAAATTGTCGTTGTATTTCTCTTCAAAACAGTTAATATAACAGTTGTGGAATAGGTAAGCAAATAATTTTTTACTGTCAATGGCCTCAATGTTGTTTTTCTAAAACCATCAAAACTCCGATATACACAAGATAACAGCGCTAAGTGTTTTGTTGTATGGGCTATCAGTCTGTATTCCCATATTAAGATATATTTGTTCTTTCCATATTCCTCCTCTCCTCTGTACACTTAATAGTGGTCTTCGTTCTTTACTAGACCTACTATTCCTTTTTTTTCATTTCACCATAGTTGTAATTAAATTTCCCTTAAAATGGATAAAATAGATACAAAAACGACTAACAGATTACACTTCTTTATGAAATTAAATCTGAGATTCTCTGGCGCTCTTCTGTGGCTTCGAAGTTAAAATTTGAGTTTTAAAATGTGTTTTTACCATACAGTAGGGAAAAATTTGTTTTCTTCCTAGATCATTAGTTAACAACGATTAGTACATACTATAAATTTCCCTTGCCGTATTTTGCCGGCCGAAGTGGCCGTGCGTTTCTAGGCGCTGCAGTCTGGAAGCGCGAGCCCGCTTCGGTCGCAGGTTCGAATCCTGCTTCGGGCATGGATGTGTGTGATGTCCTTAGGTTATTAGGTTTAAGTAGTTTTAAGTTCTAGGGGACTAATGACCTCAGCAATTGAGTGCCATAGTGCTCAGAGCCATTTTGAATCTTGCCATATTTTCCTGTCTCTACGTGAAGGAAAAGCTCTGAAACTTCTGTAGGGATCTTGAAAGGGTTTAACCAATAAATACACTGTTTTGCGAGAGAGGGCTGTGCATATAATTCATAAATATTTCGTGCAAATTAACTAAACTGTCAATGCGATTGTCAATTTAGTTGTGCTTCCTGATAACTTTCCAGGCGTGTGCAGCTTAAATCGTTTAAATTACACTAGCACTTGGCGTAAGTATTCAGTTACGAAACGTTCGCCTCTTAATTTTCATCACAACTCTGTTCAGCATCCCATAAACAATAATACCGTAACATCAGATCGGTCGTTCGGTTGCAGATACTTAGTGCTAATCGTGTGACACCAGGGCAGGTCTCTAGTTCAGTTTATCAGTGTCTGTTTTGTCGATGGCTTCTGCGGGATCAGCATAGCCGTATCTGTTACAACCTAAGCTAAGCAAATAGGTAACAACCACGTTCTGGGATCTGATGGCACCGGAGAACGGTAGCGTAGCCATTATAGCGACACAGCTTTAGTACACGCGCAGCCAAGCACAATCTTTGAAAGTTTGCTAAGCCATCAGCGGCTATATTGAAACACAGGTTTACATCGTCATTAGCATGTAAATGAGAAATCGCCGCTGTTCGCAACGAGGCCATCATGAGATAAATAAGTGTTGTTCCATGTTTATTGCAGTTCGTTACACGCTGTGAGGGGCAGCGACCTCCACCGTCACCACCATCGGACTGTGTAATCGGCAGCGCAACCACACACCACCCACGTCAGCACAGGCAGGGGCGAAGTCCACCAGGTGAGCCGCTAGCGTGCAGAGCAGTGCCGTGTTTGTCACTTTACTGACATCTGCAAAGTGTGTGTGAAAAGGTATTCTTCCGTTAAGGACTGTTGCCGTGAAAAAGTCCTATAACCGGTGCGAAAAGGAGAAGTAAAATCGCAAAGGTGAAAGCCGTTACTATGGCGGAGCAAAAAAAACAGTACAATGTTTTTGGCAAATTGGCCCTATACTCAGATCTGCAAAACCTCAAACATGATGTAGGTGTATAATGAAACTGAACTGTCATCATCATCATCATCATCATTTAAGACTGATTATGCCTTTCAGCGTTCAGTCTGGAGCATAGTCCCCCTTATAAAATTCCTCCATGATCCCCTATTCAGTGCTAACATTGGTGCCTCTTCTGATGTTAAGCCTATTACTTCAAAATCATTCTTAACCGAATCCAGGTACCTTCTCCTCGGTCTGCCCCGACTCCTCCTACCCTCTACTGCTGTACCCACGAGTCTCTTGGGTAATCTTGCTTCTTCCATGCGTGTAACATGACCCCACCATCTAAGCCTGTTCGCCCGGCTACATCTATAGAGTTCATTCCCAGTTTTTCTTTGATTTCCTCATTGTGGACACACTCCTGCCATTGTTCCCATCTACTAGTACCTGCAATCATCCTATCTACTTTCACATCCGTAACCTCAACCTTGTAGATAAGGTAACCTGAATCCACCCAGCTTTCGCTCCCATACAACAAAGTTGGTCGAAAGATTGAACGGTTCACAGATAACTTAGTCTTGGTACTGACTTCCTTCTTGCAGAAGACAGTAGATCGTAGCTGAGCGCTCACTGCATTAGCTTTGCTACACCTCGCTTCCAGTTCCTTCACTATTTTGCCATCCTGTGAGAATATGCATCCTAAGTACTTGAAACCGTCCACCTGTTCTAACTTTGTTCCTCTTATTTGGCACTCAATCCGTTTATATCTCTTTCCCATTGACATTACTTTCGTTTTGGAGATGCTAATCTTTATACCATAGTCCTTACATTTTTGATCTAGCTCTGAAATATTACTTTGCAAACTTTCAATCGAATCTGCCATCACAACTAAGTCATCCGCATATGCAAGACTGCTTATTTTGCGTTCACATATCTTAATCTCACCCAGCCAGTCTATTGTTTTCAACATATGATCCATAAATAATTTGAACAACAGTGGAGACAGGTTGCAGCCTTGTCTTACCCCTGAAATTACTCTGAACCATGAACTCAATTTACCGTCAACTCTAACTGCTGCCTGACTATCCATGTAAAGACCTTTAATTGCTGGCAAAAGTTGGCCTCCTAGTCCATAATCTCGTAGAACAGATAATAACTTCCTCCTAGGAACCCGGTCATATGCCTTTTCTAGATCTATAAAGAATAGATACAATTCCCTGTTCCACTCATAACACTTCTCCATGATTTGCCGTAAGCTAAAGGTCTTGTCCTGACAACCTCTAAGAGGCCTAAAGCCACACTGATTTTCATCCAATTGGTTCTCAACTAATACTCGCACTTTCCTTTCAACAATACCTGAAAAGATTTTACCCACAACGCTGATTAAAGAGATACCTCTGTAGTTGTTACAATCTTTTCTGTTTCCATGTTTAAAGATTGGTGTGTTTACTGCTTTTGTCCAGTCTAATGGAACCTGTCCCGATTCCCAGGCCATTTCAGTTAACCTGTGTAGCCATTTAAGACCTGACATTCCACTGTATTTGATGAGTTCCGACTTAATATCATCCACACCAGTTGCTTTATTGAACTGCAATCTAATGACCATTTTCTCCACTTCCTCAAATGTGATCCTATTTCCATCATCATACCTATCCCATTGTACTTCGAAATCTGAAACATTACTGATCGTATTTTCACCTACATTGAGCAACTCTTCAAAATATTCCCTCCATCTGCCTAAGGAATCCACAGAATTCACCAGCAGTTTTCCTGACCTGTCGAAAATACTTGTCATATCCTTCTTACCTCCCTTTCGAAGACTGCTAATTACACTCCAGAATGGTTTTCCAGCGGCTTGACCCAAAGTCTCCAATCTGTTTCCAAAGTCTTCCCAAGATTTCTTCTTGGATGCTGCAATTATCTGTTTGGCTTTGTTTCTTTCTTCAACATAACTTTCTCTGTCTACCTGAGTTCTAGTATGCAGCCATTTTTGATACGCCTTCTTTTTCCTTTTACAGGCTGTGTCATTCCACCATGCTGTTTGCTTCATCGTACCTTTACACACTACTTTTCCAAGACATTCTTTAGCCACTTCTAGTACTGAGTCCCTGTACTTTGTCCATTCCTTTTCCAATGACTGTAATTGACTACATTCAACTAACTGGTACCTTTCTCAGATTACTGTTATGTACTTGTGCCTGATTTCCTTATCCTGAAGTTTCTCCACTCTTATCCTCCTACATATGGACCTGACCTCCTGCACTTTCGGCTTAACAATACCAATTTCACTGCAGATTAAATAATGATCAGTGTCATCAAAGAATCCCCTGAACACACGTGTGTCCTTCACAGCCTTCCTGAATTCCTGATCTGTTATTATATAGTCAATGACAGATCTGGTTCCCCTGCCTTCCCAAGTATACTGGTGAATGTTCTTATGTTTAAAAAAGGAGTTTGTGATTACTAAGCCCATACTGGCACAGAAATCCAAGAGTTGTTTCCCGTTCCTGTTGGCCCCCATATTCTCTCCAAATTTACCCATAACCTTTTCATACCCTTCTGTTAGATTTCCAATCCTGGCATTAAAATCACCCATGAGCAGAACACTGTCCTTGTCCTTTACTCTAACAACTACATCACTGAGTGCCTCATAAAAACTATCCATCTTATCTTGATCTGTCCCTTCACAATGCGAATATACTGACACAATCCTAATTTTCTTGCTAGACACTGTCAAATCTATCCACATCAGTCGTTCGTTTACATACCTTATTGCAACTACGCTGGGTTCCATTTCTTTCCTGATGTAAAGCCCTACACCCCATTCTGCTATTCATGGTTTGACTCCTGACAGGTAGACTTTGTATTCTCCCACTTCCACTTCTTTCTCACCCCTTACCCGAATGTCACTAACAGCTAAAACGTCCAGCCCCATCTTACTTGCAGCCTCTGCCATCTCTACCTTCTTCCCAGAGTAGCCCCCATTGATATTAATAGCTCCCCATCTCATTACCATTTGTTTGCCAAGTCGTATCTTAGGAGTCCCTGGTTTGTCAGTTAGACGTGGGACTGCGTCACCTCCAAAGGTCCGAGGCATTTTGCTCTGATTGTTGCCAGCATCATATCTAAAGTACCAGGGAAGCAGGTTGCTAGCCTTACTTGCTCCGAGTCCCGTTGAGTCTTACCTCTAACGGTTGAGGGACTAACCGGTTGATTTGGTAGACTTTGCCGTATGAGCACAAAGGTGACCACGACTCAGAATATGTCCGAGATGCCCAGCCTTATTCCAAAGTAACTGGTATCCCGACTGTCGGGACCACTTACTTGGCCACTCACACGTTGCCCGTGGTTCATGAACTAGGACATGACTACAGGAACCCACGCCATGAACCACAAAACTGAACTGTAACGTTGTGAAATGAATGATAAAAACTGGACTATGTGTGAGGAGGTGACACGCAGTGGTGGAAATGGCCACAGTGCATTTAAAAAAAAAAGAAAAGAAAGAGGTATGAAATGGAACGGTACATAAAGAATAAGCAGACTACGGCAAGCTGAAAAAGAAAGTGGGTGAGAAAGAGAGACAGACAGAGAGAGAGAGAGAGAGGACGATATGCATGTGTATTTTCTCTCGAAAATTTCTCTGCATCATATCTCCTCTGTGTTACCGTAGACGATTTGTACTAAGACTGCAGTACACGTGAGGTGCCTATTTGCTTCCACCACCCTCACTGGAATAAATAAGTTCTAATTAAAGTTCACCAACCTGCAGTCTTTTAAAGTTGTTCTCCCCCGCGCAGAAAACAGTACTAGGTCGTGAATCCGTTATCTTTAGGCTGCAAGAAACTCCTAGGGAGGAACTGTTATTTTAGAAATAATTAAATTTTCAATACATTTACATTTCTTTATACGGGACGCCACTCGCTTTTTATTAGCAGAAAACGGGAAACTGCAAAATTACATTCCACTTTCTTTCTTTGTCATTAGTCTTCTCACTGATTTGATGCGGCCCGTTACTAATTCCTCTCCTGTGCGAACCTCTTCATCTCAGAGTAGCACTTGCAACCTATATCCTCATTTATTTGCTGGATGTATTCCAATCTCTGTCTTCCTCTACAGTTTTTGCCCTCTACACCTCCCTCTAGTACCATGGATGGAAGTCATTCCCTCATGTCGTAACAGATGTCCTATCATCCTGTCCCACTTCAGAGTCACAAATAATTTCTATTGTTGAACAAATGATTGAACTGCATATTTAAGTAATTACTGTCACACTGTTCTCAACTATATGTTCCAATAACCAGAGTTTGCTAATAGAGTCTTAACACTGACTGCAGCAGACAACATGTCTGTCCTCCAAGGCTTCCCAACCGGCTCTCACATTTACAAGCTAGACAATGCAAATTATGTCTTAAGTGATACCATGACGGACAACATATCCGTCCTCCGCGACTGCCGAACCAGCTCTGATCTTACAGCCGAACCACTTCGCCTGCCATCCAAGTTAGGTGCGATCCGAAGATGTCGGAAGTGCTTCGTCTGCCTTTTCGTTTAACAGTTGTTTATTATTCTGCTGGTTATTAATACTGGGAAGTAATGGAATGATAGCACGCTATTGAGAGACTCTTTAACTTGAAATTCATTGTAAATACGCTGTTTCGTTTGTCTAATTTTAATAACAGAGGCATATCATTTTGGCGCGCAACTTCCGAATGCAGCAGCCAATCACGGAGGAGGTCCACAATTTAGGTAGTCTTTCTCACATACCCGTACCGAACAAACCATCTGGCATCGGTACCTCACAGCACATTAAGTCATTTTGCCAATTCCACCTTACAGTATCTCTACTAAGAACTTCTTGTACCTAAATATGATGGCAGCCAAGCCAGAAATATTACAAGGCTCTAAATACATAATAAGTGAAGTCGAACGAGTGCCATTAGATAAACCTGTGAAAATATGTTTTTCAGACCAAACACGAACCTGTCCACATATACATTTCGAGCAAAGAACTAGTCCATTATAGCCAACAGAAGACGGTGATTCGAGTGACGAGATTTCCATTCCAGTCACGGCCAGACTTTCCCGCGCCGGGCAGCTGTTAACATCAGTATGTGCTTCTGTGCTCCCTCACTACAATACTCAATAGTACTAATATTAATAATTCTTATTATGAGGAGACAGTTAACTATCTGTTGCCCGCATTTGCGGCAGAGAGACTTCTAGGAAAAAGGCCGAGAATTGTAACAAAAGAGGAAATAGTGTGGTCCATCAGTCAGTGTGTGAAAGAAGACTGGAGAGTGATAGACATGAAATTCCTATCGAAACGCCTACGAAATTTAGATCATAGAAGTGAAATAAAACAGTTTTTGATATACAACTACGATGCTATGTGGAACACTCATTTTGATATGGAGGCAGCAGCATTCTAGAGGTCCCACGAAAATGTACAAGAGCATAAGATTCTTCGGAATCGTGAGTGGACCATTACGAAACTCTTTTCTTAACCACGAGTTGGAGTACTTCTCAGCCATCCAGTCTCATGTGACAAGAAGAAGGATTTTGATGGTTTACTGCAAAATCTTTTCAGTGAAGACTGGCAAAGTCATGAGGACTTAAGGTGGTATACATTCATCATTGACGACATACCCATGTAGTTCAGCACAGAGGCACAGTTATTACTTGTGATTCTTTAGAAGATGCTTCTGGTTTGGTATGTTTAAGACTGACAGTTACCTCAGAGAACCGTTAATAGGTAACTCCACTGTTACATCACTCTTTCTGTAACGCTGATTTAAATGTTTTAAATATATGTGAAGTAACAATGAAACCGTAACTTTCGACAGAACACTGAACATCATTTTTGCAGTTACCAATTTGTAATTTTTTCCTTGCTGTCACACACTAACTTTTTACAAACACATAATATGAGGTACCATATACAATAAGATGTAAGTTATTTCGAGAAAATCTGATATTTGCTTTAGAAAATAATTCAAAGACGAACATGTCCAAATGGCTCTTGCAAATGGGATTAAATACGTGTGTAAATGTACTTTTTAAAGGAATTCACGGCAGTAGGTGCAAATAATCTGACGGATAGAAAATTGACAGAAGCTGACATAGGTAAAAGAGGCGAAGCATTTGAAATAGTTTTCAAAGAGCATCCTTCAATCCACAATAATGAAAAGTGTCTGGCGAACACATAACATCGAAGTTCTTTGATGGAACAAGTCATATGCTTTGAGAAGCGCTTCATAATGAACCTAAAAGACACGTCCTGGCAATGTTGGAAGAAACTGACGTTTTTACATACCGTTTAACAGATCCCGACAAAACATTAAATCTATAGACGATCTTACTAACGGTGTATTTTATCTTTTAGGAACTTGAACGACCTCTTCCAGCCGTCCACCTCCACAGAACGCTCGTAACAGCAGTAGCTTCACTCACTGAAAATGGGCAACAGCGGTGCATTGTCTGACACATGGACCCAGAAGCAAGCTAGCCTAGCGTGCAGACTGGCTTTGCAGACTGTCTTCCGGACACACATGTGAAACCAACGTGCCGTGCAACGCCACCAAGTGGAGGCAAATACAATTAACTGTTAACTAAAACACCATGTTCCCTGTAATTTTAGTTGTTTCCGTTAGTTTCACGTTTACAACTTTATTGCTTTATAAAATTTGTAGTTTTATTCTTCCAGTGTTTTACATTTAATTTTAGCTACTCTACATAATTACACTGTTATAATTTTACAGTTTTACAGCGTTTATATTTTACTATTCTATTGTTCTCAAATGTTGACATAATGGCCGTATATTTTATTATACAATTTTCTCTATTACTTTAGCACAAAGCTCTCTCCTTTACACAAGTCGCTGCAATGCTTTACCGAATGTAAATACATTATTCTCATGACATCTCTAGCCGTTCTTACCCTCTGCCAATCCCCCTCGCTCCACTTTCTCCCCCACCCTCCCTCCTCTTCCCATTTCCCCGTTTCTCCTCCCTTCTGAAACCTAGGCCCAGTTGCATACCACAGGATTACGATACGTAGTTTTGATACATACATAGTATGTTGTTGTCTCGACTAAATGGGTAAACTGAACAATAATGTTCAATGCTTTTCTACTTTTTGTAAAGTAGTAGACAGTACACATTTACGTCTAGTTTTCTTTTTAGATCTGAAGTTACCCATGGAGATTGATATCAGTAAAGCTGCAAACATACGAAACTGAAAATAAACGATACAGAAGTAAAAAATAAATTTGTTAGCATGGCAGCCCTCCGCAGCAAGCACATAGACACTTGTTTTATAAATAAAACCGCCTTTTCTTGCAGCAATTTAATTTATTTTTCCAGACGAGTTTCGCTTTTTACTTGTTCTAAGGCATCTTCAGTGGTATAGTTTGCTGTGATCTACGTTACCCGTAATCTGGTCAAGAGGGTTTTAGTACCACTTTATTTTCGAAACATAAGCACAATTTGGTATTCCGAACTTTTTCACTGTTTACCATGTTTCTCTCTCTTTTTTGTGATGTGCTGTTATTCTTTTGCCACTAGATATAGCTATTTCCTTTGCTTTTAACAATGTAAATTGGCAGTAGGAGATCATGAATGTTGAACAAGGCAGTTGACACGGATATAGACCATTGGCCTCCTAGTAATATGGGTAAAAATTATTTCTGTCAATAGAAAGGCTTGCCTGAATAATAGGCTATTTAAATGCGAAAATTCAAAGTTGGCAGTATGGACCAAGCATCTGTGGATATTGAAACGAGACGAAGCACACCATGATAGAATTAGCAATCTAAATTGCTAAATTTAGAAACTTATCCAAATATGGAGAGGGCGAGCACGCAACGTTCCTCCGAGAAAAATTAGTGAAGCAATAGTGTTCATAGAATACTAACAATTAAGAAATATGAAGGCTACAATTGTTTTAGAAAAAAAAGAACAAATCAGGTTCAAAGGCTATAAGAGAGAGCATAACAAGAAGGAAAAGATATTGATTAAGAACAAGTATAGGGAAAGTGGCACTACTATACAAACTTTTGTGGGTCATTTAAGTTAACCTCCCAAAAAAAACGTACTCTTGTCTTGTGCTTTAAGAATGTTGAAAAATATCCAACGCATCATAAAGGAAACTACAAATTGTTAGACTACTTTTAACGGCTATTGCACTGTCCTAAATAAAAATACAAATTTGTATTCAAAGTCACGCAACTGAGTTTTGACTCAGCAGCACCAACGAGACCAGATCTACATTTTGATAAACAAGCTTAAGAATAAGAACACGTCTTAGGAAAATTTGAGAGTAGCTCTGCTGTGGAGTCACACAAATTAGCGAATCGTCAAATGCTTACAGCCCATAACGTGCGTAATGTGAAACATTTAACAGAAAGACAGTGACTGAAATTGCTCATTTACAGACTCGGTAATAAGAAATTGATGCTGAGAGGAGCCTCGTTCTTACCTAAGACACACAAGACCCTCTCAACAGAACTGGTGTTGCGTTCACAAGTATAAAGCGAACCAAGTTTGATGGATATCAGTCAGAATGGTATCCGAAAACGGAAAAGATTTAAAAAACAAATCTGGAAACTCAGAATATTCTCAAGTGACAGAACTACCAGAATCTGTTCTTATGAACGACATCAATACATATAACAAGAAAATGCGTTGTGACTTTTTTACAGAAGTAGGGACAGACTAATATACATTACTACACTACTGGCCATTAAAATTGCTACACCAAGAAGAAATGCAGATGATAAACGCGTATACGTTGGACAAATATATTATAGTAGAACTGACATGTGATTACATTTTCACGTAATTTGGGTGCATATATCCTGAGAAATCAGTACCCAGAACAACAACCTCCGGCCGTAATAACGGCCTTGATACGCCTGGGCATTGAGTCAAACAGAGCTTGGATGGCGTGTACTGGTACATCTGCCCATGCAGCTTCAACACGATACCACATTTCATCTAGAGTAGTGACTGCCATAATGTGAAGAGCTAGTTGCTCGGCCACCAATGACCAGACTTTTTCAATTGGTGAGAGATCTGGAGAATGTGCTGGCCAGGGTAGCAGTGGAACATATTCTGTATCCAGAAAGGCCCGTACAGGACCTGCAACATTCGGTCGTGCATTATCCTGCTGAAATGTAGGGTTTCGCAGGGATCGAATGAAGGGTAGAACCACGGGTCGTAACACATCCGAAATGTAACGTCCAGTGTTCAAAGTGCCGTCAATGCGAACAAGAGGTGACTCAGACGTGTAACGAATGGCATCCCTACCATCACGTCGGGTGATACGCTAGTATGGCGATGACGAATACATGCTTCCAATGTGCGTTCACCGCGATGTCGCCAAACACGGATGCGACCATCACGATGCTGTAAACACAACATGGATTCATCCGAAAAAATAACGTTTTGCCATTCGTGCACCCAGGTTCGTCGTTGAGTACACCATTGCAGGACCTCCTGTCTGTGATGCAGCGTCAAGGGTAACCGCAGCTATGGTCTCCGAGCTGATAGTCCATGCTGCTGAAAACGTCGTCGAACTGTTCGTGCAGATCGTTGTTGTTTTGCAAACGTCCCCATCTGTTGACTCAGGGATCGAGACGTGGCTGTACGAACCTCTTCAGCCATGCGGATAAGATGCCTGTCGTCTCTAGGCCGTTGGGATCCAGCACGGCGTTCCGTATTACCCTCCTGAACCCACCGATTCCATATTCTGCTAACGGTCATTGGATCTCGACCAACGCGAGCAGCAATGTCGCGATACAATAAACCGCAATCGCGATAGGCTACAATCCGACGTTTATCGAAGTAGGAAACGCGATGGTACGCATTTCTCCTCCTTACACGAGGCATCACAACAACGTTTCACCAGGCAACGCCGGCCAACTGCATTTTGTGTATGAGAAATCGGTTGGAAACTTTCCTCATGTCAGCACGTTGTAGGTGTCACCACCGGCGCCAACCGTGTGTGAATGCTCTGAAAAGCTAATCATTTGCATATCACAGCATCTTCTTCTTGTCAGTTAAATTTCGCGTCTGTAGTATCTCATCATCGTGGTGTAGCGATTTTAAGGGCCAGCAGTGTATTAATAAAGGTACAACTAACCACTTTCATTTCACTGACGAGTCTACGAAAGCATTTGAACGGAAAGTGGGCGTAATACAAAGATAGGTCTACATTATTTTTCACAGCGTCGTGTCCGATCTCGAAATGGAACATCGCTTGAAGATGGGGACTAATAAGAAATCAGGACTACACTACGAGAATACGAAAGTTCTTGTCAGTGCTTAACCGACTTCAATCTCGTGCTATTATCGGAGGACAATTGAATTGACCTCCGCAAGACATAACATTCTTAAGTACACGTTCCTCACCACAGTTAAGTAAAATCCGAAATCACAAAGAAGACTAGAACGCGCCAGGGTAGTCAGTTCAAGCATCTCAGTTTGCCCAGTTGCTATCCATTAAAAAGATAGGAAATAAAAACCGTTTCGCCTGATGAAGAATATCAAAAATCCGAAAGGTAAAACGTTACTAGTAATTCAGCATGAGTACATCTGTAGTGCAAAATTCACTACATTCACAACAAGAAAAGGTACTGAAGAGGCAGACAAGGAGAGGTATACATGTGGTGACGTGTCCGACCCCATATTATGAAGGGGAACGATCAAATTCTTTGCACATATCTCATGAATGAACGACAATACACAAAGCAAGAACATTTTTAAACAGTTTATCTAATCAAATAGTAAAGAACACTCACATGGAAAAAGGTTCACCAAGGTAAAGGTGGATTTTCGAGGTCGGAATATTGCAAAAACTAACACGTTGTTGTTGTGGTCTTCAGTCCTGAGAGTGGTTTGATGCAGCTCTCCATGCTACTCAATCCTGTGCAAGCTTCTTCATCTCCCAGTACCTACTGCAGCCTACATCCTTCTGAATCTGCTTAGTGTATTCATCTCTTGGTCTCCATCTACGATTTTTACCCTGCACGCTGCCCTCCAGTACTAAATTGGTGATCCCTTGATGCCTCAGAACATGTCCTACCAACCGATCCCTTCTTTTAGTCAAGTTGTGCCACAAACTCCTCTTCTCCCCAATTCTGTTCAATACCTCCTCATTAGTTATGTGATCTACCCATCTAATCTTCAACATTCATCTGTAGTAGCACATTTCGAAAGCTTCTATTCTCTTCTTGTCTAAACTATTTATCGTCCATGTTTCACTTCCATACATGGCTACACTCCATACAAATACTTTCAGAAACGACTTCCTGACACTTAAATCTATACTCGATGTTTACCAATTTCTCTTCATCAGAAACGCTTTCCTTGCAATTGCCAGTCTACATTTTATATCCTCTCTACTTCGACCATCATCAGTTATTTTGCTCCACAAATAGCAAAACTCCTTTACTACTTTAAGTGTCTCATTTCCTAATCTAATTCCCTCAGCATCACCCGACTTACTTCGGCTACATTCCATTATCCTCGTTTTGCTTTTGTTGTTGTTCATCTTATATCCTCCTTTCAAGACACTGTCCATTCCGTTCAACTGCTCTTCCAAGTCCTTTGCTGTCTCTGACAGAATTACAGTGTCATCGGCGAACCTCAAAGTTTTTATTTCTTTTCCATGGATTTTAATACCTACTCTGAACTTTTCTTTTAGGTTCTACAAATAGATAGCAGTACCAAAGATGCAGGACTAAGCAGTAAGCATTGGAAAAAGAAAGAAATAATGATGATAAAGGGAACTGTGATGACGAGGCATAAGGGCACTGACGTCAAACGCACTAATCCAAAATCCATTTAGAAAGATGAAGATGATACGACTTTATTAGGTCTCATTTAAAGAGAAGCTGGATGCAGCATATGTGCCACCATCTGGCTGAACGCCAGCAAGAGCAACGTTTACGACTAGGAATTAATACCGACGTCATTCCCTGGCACTAATTACGCCTCAAGCCCAGGCGAAAGCAGTCTCCCGCCCGTTACTAGGGCTCTGCGAGCGTTACAGATGTTTATTACAATGATACACATCCATCGGCGCAGCGAGCGGTGCCCTGGGTGTGACTGGCACCGTTTATACGGCCAGAACCCTCTCTGTCCGGGACTTAATTTGGGGGATCCGACGCGGAGGGGAGGCTCGGTTAATTCGCGATAAGCGTTACGTTTAATAACTGCCAGAGCGGGCGACGCGCTCCCGCGCCCGCCCACGTCAGTCAGCGCACGCTTTCCTTGCTTAAGTGCAGGAAGCACTGTGGATTTGCTCACCCCTTGGGATGGTACACCATTCATAACAGTTCACGTCCAATTTCCAGTGACAGGGACGGCACCGAAAGCACGCACGACTGTTATCGTCCGTAGGAGGGCTCCCTGACAATTAACGTCCGCTCGGCGCGCCTTGAATACCCGTGATAATCAACGGATGCTTCTGGTTCGCGTTGGCTGAGCAGATTACACCCCTGCATTTAGCGTTCTGTCCAAACAGTCTGCGGCACACTGTAAAGTGTTCGTTGAAACAGGAATCGCCTTATTGGTAATGGAATCGACCAGTTTCCTAGCACGAGAAAGTAGTCATTAATCCTTAATTGCCCAGAATTAGAATTATTTTGGATAGAAATTTGTCGTCTTACCTTTAATACCCACATAGCTTCTTTGCAGTAACTGCGTAACAGATGAATAGGTCAGAAATATTGCACGTATTATTGAGAAGAAATGAGAAACTACTAAATAATAAAAAAGTATTAATTACCAATAAAATACGAGAATGGAACGTCCGACAGATGGGATCCCTCATTCGGTCATGAAGTGACTAAGCTAGACCACTCTCAGATTTATATCTGTGTCTTCATAAAATTTTTCTGCTCCCTATACATTACCGAAATCACCGCTAGAAGCTTCCCCCCCTCTGAGACGCCGTTGTCATTGATTGTCATTTGTCAGTTTTGTCGTCACCACTGTAATCGTCTTTTATCCGTGCCGCCCGCGCAGTCATCTTGATGAGTGCCGCCGCTCTTTACTTCCTCTTGGTGGATCAGGGTAGAAATTCATTTATAGCCTAGTTTTCATTGCCTTAAAATATTCCTTACGGAGTCTGTTTTAAAATTCATTTACACACAGTGTGCCATAAATGTCAAAATCTGCTAAAATCGATGGCTATTGCCTGAGGGTCTGGTTCAACGAAGATCTCGAATGTAACCGGTGCAATATTATAACAGTTACCAACGGAATGTGGGTCCTCTTAGTTTCTGATAGTGTCACATACGGCACTAGTACCAACTTAAATATTATAATCAACAAACTTTATCTTCGTAACATGATTCGTTTATGGTATACTGTCTGAAGACACGTGCTTGTCTCGCGTCTGCTTAACTTGTCATTTACCTTATTTATTTTACAAGAATAAAAACAGGGTGCTTCATAATGACAAACAGACGTATTTATATGAAGAGAAAGGATTCGAAATGTAATCCCAATAGTGCAAGAAACGCTTCGATTGCTCAACAGAGGGCAGTTCATCGATATAATTTCGTCAAGATGAGAGTGTACCGACATGTCCAAAAATACGCCAACGGTACAGTGCTAACATTTTGAATTAAAACTTTGTTCAATACCAGTATTAATAGACACAAATTGAAACTTTAAAACTTTAACCGCTCGTTTTCCACAACACAACATTTTTCAAGATAGCTGTAGCTATAGTTCATGAAATACACATACAGTTCCATTATATCTTTTGTAACTCGTGAGACAGCGTTGTTCTTTGGATTTTTATGATGTGTTTTAATTTCGATTTTTGGTGCACGATTTTATAACGACTATTCGATCGAAAAAATGACTGTTATTTCAGAGTGCCATCATTTTCTTCAGAACAATTTTTTTTAAATAGCAATACGTGCTCTGTTAGTTAATATCATCAGTTGCAAAACAGTTTTTGAGATTTTGGTCTAGATTGGAAACTGTGTCGCTCAGAGATCCCCCCAGCCCCCCTCGCACTCCTCGAAGGCCTTTCGGTGATGTCGTGAAGTGTCCTCTGTGTACAAAACATGTAATACAATCTTAAAGGTCTATAACTAAGGTCTAAAGTCAGTTTTGTAATTTGATCGGTACTTCATTGAAAAAAAAAATCATGAATATCGGATCTAAAATCGAACATCGCCTTTGTCTACCCCTTTAAGTCTTTGACGAAGCACTCACCATTGTTATTATGTCATACAACACCGTACATTTCGCCTTTTATTGTATCAGAACTGTCTACATTTACCTACAATGATCTTATTACCATTACATCAACAGTTATTTACTTCGCTTCCATCCACATAACCACATACTGCTTTACCTGGTAATCGTGAACGCCGCCTGCATTTCCCATCATCTCCATTCAAGGCAGCCCACACAGCCTCTAACTGAACGTGTTCGCATTTATAAAGTTTACAAACTAATTCTTTTCATGCTGTTGACATTCACGGATACGGAGCAGCTACACTTCCATCACCTGCATCATGTTCAGTATTCATAGCTGCCATGGCATTGCCTGTCGCAGTCTGAAACTCGTCAGTACAGCTTGCAGCACCACAACTAGCTGCTACCGCAACGTCATCACCACTTGCACCACTATCAACACATCAGACACATCATAACATCGGACTAATGCCAAATACGGCATGATGCAAAGACAAATATTACAACCCAAAACAAGCAACAACCTCGTAAAAGAGAAAGCACTGACAACCCTACCACCTAATAAGCCAAAATATCACCACATAACCATGATATAACTCGAAACTTCCTGCCAGATTAACGCTGTGTGCCAGACCTTTGCCTTTCGCGGGCAAGTTTGGAAGGTAGGAGACGAGGTACTGGCGGAAATAAAGTTGTGAGGACGGGGCGTGAGTCGTGCTTGGGTAGCTCAGTTGGTAGAGAGCACTTGCCCGCGAAAGGCAAAGGTCCCAAGTTCGAGTCTCTGTCTGGCACACAGCTTTAATCGTCCAGGAAGTTTCATATCGGCGCACACTCCGCTGCAGAGTGAAAACCTCATTCTGGCACGATATAACTCATTAACGACGTCTCCAACTTCATCTCGAATTCTGACTGTTTCTGATCTGCAATCCATCAACTCAAATACATTATGTTTAATAATAAAAGGCTGCCTTACTAACCAAGATTCAACCACTCTGAAGTCAGTCAAAAATTCTGTCATATTGAAATCGTCAAATCCTGCGTGAGTTGTATTCCTTGCTTTGTAATCTCTTTGTTATTTGAACGCACTCAGCCTCTTTCATCAGTGGGAACCCAATCCCCGTCGGCGCGTTCTGATTCTTCCTTCTGTGATCCTGAGATTTCGGATTCATAAAGTATTTTTTCATACTGTTTCTCAAACCAGTTGCGCAACAGTTCCAGTAACACGAAACTTTATTTTGTAAAGTAATTTTAGCACAAATTTTTAAGTTTACCGACCACTACGTTAACAAGTTCTTTGTCTTTCATCGGCTAAAGTTGGAAAAACAGAATGAGCCGATGCTCAACTAATGGGAACCAGTAATACTTCATGGGTGACGTAAATCAAATATCTTTAAGAAAGGTAACATTTGAAACTTCTGATTGTTTACTCCTAGGAAGAAATATCAAGTGAACAACTCTTTTAATACACCAACATTTAAAACTTCATGGGTAGGAAGTGAAATGGATCTAAAGTGAGTGGCTGAAGAGAAATAACACCTACATACGGGGTAGAAGAAAGTCTTCAGGTGAAGGGAAATGTCGTGGCAGTTACGGAAACCCTTTTCTAGATCTATCAAAAATAAAAATAGCTGTACTTCAGGGAATGAAAATGAAACAAGGCTGAAAATGAAGCAAGGCTACTTTGACTCCATTAATGAGAATCCGGTAAATGTGATAAAGTTTTCAGTAACGATTGACTAATAGGCACTTCCTAATGGACTATGAACACTCGCACAAAGAATACCTTCAAGTCAGCTTCGAAGTGGTGAAATAAAACAGGAAGGACAGAGAAGAAACATTTTCATCCATAACTGTTAGCAACTGTATACAACCGACGCAAAAGCCTGTTTAGGTTCATAAGTTCGGCTGGCAGATACCACACTTACTGACATATTGGTAAGTCTCAAATTATTTGGTTAGTTTTCCTTAGCAGAGAGATTGCACATCCAGAATTTCTAAAGCATTTTGAGTACACACCAATATGATATTCTGCAGCAATACTTACTATACTGTCTGAAGTAGCAACTGATAAGGTATGTCTTGACCTGAGG
Organism: Schistocerca piceifrons; assembly: GCF_021461385.2. NCBI lineage: Eukaryota > Metazoa > Arthropoda > Insecta > Orthoptera > Acrididae > Schistocerca > Schistocerca piceifrons. Next base: position 598,129,923 of record NC_060141.1, on the reverse strand, counting down.
GGAGGAAACATCTGTAGGCCCTACAAGAGTGGCTCCAAATAAGGGAATTGATAAAGTGCGTCCAAACGGTAAAAGATGAAGAGTAGAGTGAGAATCGATGGCATTCACAAAAATAGGAAAAGTAACAGGATTGGACAAATTCTATTGGAAACAGATTCAGGGGAGAAGAGAAGTTACATGATGTAGAAAATTAAGCTCCACGTTTGTCTGATAGACGGCGGCCAGTGCAGTGAAGTGATAGAGGAAGATACTAAGCCTTCGAAGTGTAATAATACCGTGATTTCAAACACATTGTCTTTTCTCCATGTTCCAAGCGTCCAGTAATGTGCGGCTCTAATTATGTGCAACTGAAGGAGTCAAATAAATAAATAAAATAAAAAACGAATAAAAGTCGTCGGCTCCCACATTTGTTTATGTTCCTTTCCTTACCATTCTACCAATACCACTGGTAACGCTGCCACTTGTTATGTAATTTATCTAGCGTACCAAAACAACGGAATGACAGTTTTGCTAGCGCACAACTCTAACGCTACGGTATTGTACGCTGGATGTTCCTTAAGTGTTCGACATCGTCTGTAGCATCACGTTATTTTAATTATGAAGACAAGTAAAATGTTTCCTACACATTCTGACAGGAATTTTCCCGATTGAGAACGTAAAAGGAATAGACGGAAGGTCTTTGAAAATGGCTATTACAAACGATCTTCCATCTGCAGCCTAGAAAACCACCTCATGCTTCTGCACCAGCATCTCTGATCTGGTAATTGCAGCGTTATTTTCTTAAGTAATACTCCGTACTGAAGCTATAGCTTGACTGCAGTGTCTTGACTGTTGCTGCATCCTTTATGTCTTACTCATGTTCCTAAGGTTATCGAGTCTTAACTGCCTGTGTCTCAGTTATTCTATTACTTTCTTGATTCGTAGGTTCATATGTGCTTCTCAGTATTAATAATCTTTTTACTCTAACCCTGTACTCTATGTCGCAGACAAAGTATGACAAGGCATCTAATTTATTTCATGAGCATAAATTCCTTCTTCGCTCATTACGGAATATCCTTCGAACAGAGGCTTCCGGTACCGCCGCCTGGCAGTGACTTGCTTTTTAGGTCAAAAATTTGCTTATTATGCTTTTTGCATCTCCGTTAGTGCACTTTCTCCAAGATTTTCCCAGCGACGAGACCTCATCATTGAACTGTGGTTTTGGAAGTTCTGAATAAAACTCAAGTGTGGTGGCCGTGACTATTCACTGGACTAAAAACGTTTTTGAAGCAAGACACGATACGACGAAGTATAACCTCCGGATATGAATCTTCTAACAATTCATATAACTATACCCTGTGCTTTCTAAACGACCAAGTGCCTTTTGGGAGGTATATTGCCCTTTCCGAATGTTTATTTTCTCACTTAATTCTTCTATCCAGTGGATCCAGAAGACTTGCGCAGTATTTAGTAATTCCTTACTAGGGAAGCAACAGGATGGAATCTCATTTGCATATCAGAAAGTGTTTCCCGGATGAAGAAATTGATTTTTCCTTTCACAACACAGCATTGGGTGCTTTACTCGTTGCTTAGACAGATGTTTAGTTTCAGACGTGAACTTGCATCACCGGTAACCAATGAACAGAAAAAAATCCAGCCGAATTCCTTTTGTATATGTGTGAGAAATTCGTTCTTTACCGCTTTAGATTCCCATGCAGTAAATGCTGCAACTGTTGATATCAGCACTTTCTCAGTCGTCTGTCAGTTCAGTTTTTACAGATTCTTCGTGACACTCTCTCGAGGATGAAACTAAAGCTGTGACCATTCGTGCTGTCCTTCTTTGTATCTGTTCAATATCACCTGTCAGTCCTGTTTGGTGTAGGTCCTACACACTTGAGGAATATTCTAGGATGTTTTGAATGCAATATCATTTGTAGACTGATAGCATTTCCCTAGTATCCTATAGCTGAATCGCAGTCTGTCACCTGCTTTACCTACGATTAAGAGACCGTTCCATTTCATATCCCTACAAACTGTTACACCTATGTTTTATATGAATTGATAGATTCCCGCTGCGGCTCACTGATGCTTCAGTCATAGGATACCATGTTGTTCCGTTTTGTGACGTGCACATTTTGAAATTGATGAATATTTTAAGTTTAGTTTCCAAACTTAGCACTACTTTAAAATCCTACTAATTTCTGGCTTCATATTTGTGCAGCTTTTCACTAGTAGTGATTTACCACCAGAAGGAGGTTCTTACTCATTGGTCTGAAGATGACCACAGTTGTTGTCGAAACCGGTAACCGGAATAAATAATTTGTATTCAAGACTGCTTTTGATATTAAATACTTGTAATAACACTGATCACTGCGTACTCCCACAATGCATTCAAAAATAATCGAAACTATAACGTTCGCCTTTTGTAGGCAAGTGCTCTACTGACTGAGTTACCAAGCACGTCCTCAAAGCTTTACCTTCCCCATTACCTCATCAAACACCTTCCGAATTTCACAGTTCTCCTGCTAAACTTGCAGGATTAGCACTCCTGGAAGAAAGGAAATTGTTAAACTATAGCTTAGTTGTTTGCTCGAGGGTTCGTCAGCATGTTATGGTTAAAAGAGACGCTAACTCATCCCCAATTTTGCAATAGACTCTGACAGGGATTCCACCAGGCCCTGGAGATTTCAGTTATTTCCCAAGACACTGTCACTAATATCTATTTACTCATATATGTTGCTGTACAAGAATTAAATTGTGGCATTACACATGGGTCTCCCTCTGTAAAGGAACGTTTAAAAACGAGTTCATCATTTCTGCTTTCGCTTTGCTACCATCACTTTCATTTCCTGCCTCGTCCATAAGTGTATGGACACTAACTTTGATGCTACTAATAGTCTTTCGCATATGACCAGGATTTCTTCAGATTTTGTGAAAGGTTTTGCGATAGTATTTTTTTAGGGTGATCATTGAAGGCTTCACTCATTGCCCTCTTTACGGCTAAAACCGTTTTATTCAGCATTTCTCTATGTACAGACCTACGATTTGTTGCACACCTATTATGCAGCGTTCTCTGTTTCTTTAGAATTATCTTTACATTGACTGAATACCCATCAAGAACTGTTCTGATATGTGCGTATCCACTCAGAACATGGTGAACTATTCTTTTAAAGTTGAGCCATTTTTCGTCTACATGCTCCTCTCCTGAATTAAAAGTTCCGATTTCCTAATTAAGGTATGTCACTACTACCTCACTGTCTATTTACTGAGCATATAAACGCTTTAGTTACCTTTTATACTTTGGTAGCTACCTCAAAGTCGAAAATTCCGATTTCAATATGATCTATTTATCGATCTATTTACATCCAGTATATTTCCATCATGAGTGGGATTCTAAACTACCCGAGAAGGCCATTTGTAATGTTTCACAGGATGTCATGTCACGCCCACTACTAACGAAGCTGTAAACGATCCTCGTTGATTATTGGATTATTGAAGTCTCCTCTGACGATTACAGTATGTGTGGGGAACTTACATACTGGAGATCTGAGGTTTTCTCCAAAGTATTTGGATGCAGCAGGAAGTAAGTCTGGTGATCGATAGAAGGATCTAGTTATAATTACATGTCTTCCATTGATACTGAGACATCAGTGACAACTTCTTCAACAAGTTGAATGAGGCCTTCAAGCATACACACCAAGCGCAAATTTCTGTAAGGTCTTCGTTAACTGCCACATGTTCGGCCTTGAAAACTGCTTCCAGTCTCCTCGGAATGGATAAATACAGGACCCGTACGGTTTTAAAGAGAATCTCATGCTATTGTCACTGAAAAAATGTGGCAAATTGAGGTAACGATGATGGAAGAGAGCGATCACGCAACCATCTCTCCAAAGCTGACTAAAAAGGTTCTGTAGTTCTAAGATCTGGTGATCTGCGAGGAGATACGACAACTCTTCCTCGTGCACAGAAACTAGTCTTGGATGATATGCGAGCTATGTCAACACCGTCGCTGTCGTCTTGCAAAGCGGCATTATCAGCTGGGAAACACTCGTTGTGTCATGCGGTGTGCTTCATCAGCCAAAACTTTCGCAAAGTCCTTGGCAGTAACGTGAGCTTTCAGAGTAATCATGGGGCCGACGGAATATCACGATTTGGCTGCCCAAATCATCACTGAACCCCCGCCATGTTTCATTCCTGGATAGACCAGAAGCTGAAACAATGTGGAACAAGTCTCATCCGGCCGAATGATTTTCTTCCACTGCTTCACAGTCAAGGTTTTATGGCTTCGGCACCACGTTTTCCTGTTACGGGCATTTGCGTCACTGATGGATGATTTTGGAATTCCGGTGCGCCATGGAATTCCCTGCTAAAGGAGTTCCCTTCCTGTTTGTTTGGTGCTGACGGGGTTCGCGAATGCGAAATTCAGTTCTGTAGTTACTTTTATAGCTGTCGTTCTCGTTTTTTGCATCAGAATCCTCTTCAACAACCGTAAGTGGTGAACACTCGACACAACCTTGATCCGCTTTGTGATTAGCGAGGAGAAGTCGGTAAGTGCAATAACCTCACTTCCCAGAAACTTCGCTGTGTGGAAGGGTGGAGGGGGTCAAAAGAAGCGAACATGTGTCTCGGCTTAACTGTAGACACTCGACCGTTTCTGAGAAAGCGATAGTCAAAGTTTTCGATGTACTTCATGAGCCTCTTTGCGAATAGCAACTTCAGGTTTGGCGGTTTTGAGTACGTGTTTCCGAGAACTAAGATTAGGTCTGCCAGCAATTGTTACCGTTTATTCTTGCAGCCTGAACGGAGTGTCTCGTATTCAAAGGATTCTCACCTGCCCACCAGGTTTTGTCCCCTTGGCGGAGTCAGCAAGGGAATAAAATCATTTCAGAGTTAGTTCCCAAGGCCTACAGACTAAAATAAAAAATTAACGGAACCAAGGCCTTTGCAAGAACTTCGCACACTGATATTCAGCGAGCTCTGAAGAGAAGAAATGTGGGTGCAGAATACTAATGTACTGAATTGTTAGAGGATCTGGATATAATTAATAATCACAAGCAATAAAATACAATTGATAGGAGACTTAAACGTCAAATTTCTGCTATAAATTTCGCTTTCGACCCTGATTTTCTGATTAAAACGGATCAAATAGGATTTGAATATCACATCAGCAATGAATTGTCGCACCTAGGTTGAAAAGTCACGGAAATTCCTCTCAAACAATTTCACTGTTTGACACTCTTTTATATCGTTTAATACGGTACAACAGTGTCCGAGAACTCCTGCCAACACTCTTCGTATGTCTAGAGGAAATTATCGGACAATTTGTATCTCGAGGATAATGAGAGGCCAACCAACTAATGGAACAACATCCGAACGTGTACGCAACTGCAACTAAATTCCGGAAGCTGAAAAAATAGACATAAAAGATGTTGTTGGATAAAATTGTTCAACCATACGTGAAAATAGAGCCATTCTTGTCCATTATTGACTCATGACCTATGACATGTCCTTTTATTTTTGTTATTTTTACGTGATTTCTACTAACATATCTTTGATTGTCAATCACGTTCGATTCCAGAGACTTTTGCGTTCATAGTTGAAACAACGCTGTAGTCATTTTCGTTCTACTCACTGACTATTATAAAATGTAAAAAGCATAAACACGATTTTTTGATAATCTGTGAAACTGCTATACGTGTCAATCATAAACGTTCGGTTTAGCAAAGCATACAATAATTAGAAATCTTTTCCACTGCAAATTGCCGCCAGGTAAGACTGATGTTACTCTCATGTTGAATACTGGCACTGGAAAACAAAGCACAGTGTAGTAGTCGATATTTCACAATCTTGCCTGGAAAGGCTTTACGACAGATCTATGAATGAAGATACTATACCAGACTATCCGTTAAAAATAATTCCTCCGAAGTTTTCGCCGCTCTGTGAATTCTGTGACGTATACTTTTAACAGAAAATAAAACAGATCATCTAAAAACTGCAAAATCGCTCTACGCTCATTCCACAGCAAAGGGGTATCACAACTGGACACGACGCCGTAAGAAGCAATTTTCGAAAAAGTGATCAGTTACGTGTGGCTTGCCTCGAAATTAATGGCAATGTGTGAAATCTTCAGCAATGTTAACAACGTTATTTTAGCCCCGAACTTGACTCATAAGAAGAAAAGCGATTGGCAAACACGCTTTCGCGAGATGCTCATGGTGATGGGAATTTCTGCGTTCTGGTTCTTTCTACGATCGATATTTCCTGAGGGAATGTACGAAATATTCCTATAGAGTAAACCTAAGTATTAAATGTACGAATTAATATAAGAATGAAATGTAAGAATATAGGATTGTAGCCCCTGAAAATACCATACAAACACACACACACACACTCACACACACACACACACACACACACACACACACACACACACACCGATTATTTGCCCGTCTTTGGAACGAAATACATCACTGACTCTGCGTATCTTGGATCCGATAGTTTTCTGGTAGGTTTGTAGAAGTATATCGCATTAGATGTCTACGCACGGGTCACGTATTCGCGTAAGTAACGGGCCGTTGATTTGCGTATGCGCTGATGGTATCGGGTAGCGACCCAAATGGTTTCCATACGATTTACGTCAGGATAATTTGGTGACTGAGACGTTAACGTGAGTTCACTATAATGCTCCTCAAACTACTGCAGCACGAATCTGGCTCCTAGGCACGAACAAGATGAATCGTCGTCGGGGAAGATATCAAGCATGAACGGATGCAAGTGGTTCGCAGCTCGATTACTACCACAGGTCCCATGCAAGCGCAAAGGAGTGTCCATTATCTTATCGCATAATACTGCTCCCACCAGCTGCGTCCGAGGTACACAACGTTTTGAGCCATCGTACACCCCGGCGTTTGTGAAGACGCCCATGGACCTAGTGTAGCAAAAATGTGCTTCACCCGGAGAGCCAACACGTTTCCGTTGATCGACGGTCTAATCCCGATGGTTTCGCACCCAAGTCAATTGTAACTGACGATGTCGTTGGGTCAACATGTGAACACGAAGGGGTGCTCTGCTGCCGACCTCCACGTTAAGCAATGTACGATGAACGGGGCGGGGCTCCGAAACATTTGTGCGTTCATCGGCAATGTCCTCTTTCGGCAGAGATGCAACATTTCACCGTCTATCCTACTTTACAGAGCAGACAAGCCTCCGAACACAACGTTCTGTGAAGAGTCGTGGACGCCCAACCACTTAGCGCCTACTGGTAGTTTCGCTGTCGTCCTACTTCTTTCCGCCGGCCGCGGTGGCCGTGCGGTTCTAGGCGCTTCAGTCCGGAACCGCGTGACTGCTACGGTCGCAGGTTCGAATCCTGCCTCGGGCATGGTTGTGTGTGATAGGTTAGTTAGGTTTAAGTAGTTCTAGGGGACTGACGACCTCAGATGTTAAGTCCCATAGTGCTCAGAGCCATTTGAACCATTTTGAACGTACTTCTTTCCCCATACGCTCACGACAATATAACGTGATTACTCGATCAGCTTCACTGTTTTCGAGATACTCGTTCACACGCTCTGCGTAATAATAATCTGTCCTACGTCAAAGTCGCTTAGCTTAATCGGTTTCCCCATTTGCGCCCCATATCTTAGCTAGCGTGATCACCGAGCTGTGTCTGCACGGGTGATATTCTTTTATTACCACGTCAAGTGCCCGCAACGCCACCAGGTGGCATCCAACGCTGCTGTTGGCTTATCAGTCTATAAATGAATGCATGGCGTCTGTTCTGTGGGACATGTCCGAAAAAACAGACGCCGCATCGAATCCGTAGCTGTGATACGTATTACGTAAAAGTAAATTGATGATGGAGGGGAGATAAAAGGAATGGAAAGGCTGTGAAGCTGGGAAGCGTGTCGACAAAGTCAGCTGCATTTATGAGAAACCTTGTGTTCGGATGGCACAGTGGTTAACGCTACTGCAGCGTAAGTAGGAGCTCTCGGGTTCGAGTCTCGGTGTGGCTTCTATTTTTATTTGTCGTTGCCTATTCCATGTAAAGTCCCGATGCTGGTGTTATCATCAGTTCCTTCTCTTTTCTTACTTTTCTCCTCCTCCATCGTCAATTTACATATATAATGTAATAAATTTATGACATTTAGGTGAAACTCAGTTTTAGTTTTACAATTAATGTAACGCCCTAGTGTACCCTAAAATTCGTGTAGTAACCTTCTGCAGACATTGGTAAGTAAATGAAAAAGAAAAGGAAAAACAATAATCCAGTTTCGAACATAGGGAGCAGAAGTGTGAAGCAGTGACTGTAGCTACTGCGTCACCATTGCGAATGAGCTGCGAACGTCGTTTTTATAGAAGCGGTCGAGTATCTACGGATACGTCGAGACACCTGCTCGTTTCTTGAGCTCCCTTTCCATGAAGCGAAGTTTCTGGGAAAGGGGGATATGGCACTTACCGTGTTCTCTTCGTCAGTGGATGCTGTTTTTCCACTTTCCATGTATACGGTACAAACCTTCGTTATAGGACAGTGAAGAAAAAATAATCGAAGAAAATTTTATCTGTAATTTATACTTTTCTGTGATCTGATTGTCTTGTTCGTTAAGATATTTCGATTCTTACGGTAATGTGTGAAGAAGGAGGCTTGTTCATTTAGAAATGTGTCAGTTTTAATATCATCATTGTGATTGAGGGGAATTATTCTCAAGGTACAACAGTGATGTGTGTCGTCGTTTTTATAAACAAATAAAGAATTTTGTGGCTGTATGGAAACGTACACAAGAAGACTACTTCAAAAGTTTTCTAAACAACACCATCTAGCAAATAACTTTCTCATTTATGGAATGTTCCATCTTGATTGCATTAATTGAGAAAACAATATTGCCGCCTACTCATAAACGGACCTTTCAGATAATTTCGTGAAATACATTTTGAGGTCATAAGGACAATGTGCTGCAACACGAACATAAAATTTTATTGCCTTAACCTTATACTTAGGTGATGGCTGTTTCATATTCAGTAGCCTTGGTAGGCGTTACTATTGTAATTTAGGAAGGTTATCAAGAAACGGTAGCAGAAAAATATGATTTTTTAAAAATATTCCATACAATACCTTCTACGACCAGTCGAGGAGGGAGAAATCATGGCTTCACAACGGCAGCAGCTGTTACGTCAAATACGTTGCCTGCAACCGATTAGCGAGAATAACAGTTAAGCTAACGGCCGCCCCCACGTGTCTGACAGGGCTGACGTACGGCTGTATACAGTATACAGTAGATACGCCAGGTGCCCACTCTGCCAGCTGCCACCGCGCCGGACAGCGTAATTGCTTTAATTACACAACTTGGTTGGCGAAATGACGTACTACGTGGGGCGCAGCGGGCGACATGTGTGCATGGTGATTTACTTGGTATCATGGAAGACTGGTCAAATGCTGTGGAAGTACGACATGATACATTCACCTCATGAAGAGTCGTTTAATGGTAAATAGTATAGCCACGAAAACGAGCTACTACAAAATGTGACAAGGTCATCAAAGAGAAATGACAGATGAGGCTGTAATGACATGTTGACGTGGAAATCATTGGAGAATATGAATGGACAAGGAGAGGGAAGGAAATCTTCCGAGTCTTTGAACCATGCACGTATTTGCCTTGATATAGTGAGGAAATGTCGGTAAATCAAACTCTTTGCGGACAGAGAAGAATTTAAATCTCGATCGTCCCAAAAGCGAGATCAGTGAGCCACCTCAACCGCGTAGTGTGACATACTAGTGGAACAGTGGCACAAGAGACCACTCGGATCTTATGCAGGATGAGCTAAGGAACAAGTTAATGGTCCCGAGCAAGTAGATACGTCAGCATATGCACAAAAGTACTGACATAATTACTTGTTTAACACCAGAAGCAAGTCAGATATATGCAAACATAAATCCAGTTTCCTACAAAGGTTCAATATTTTAACGATGGCGTTATGAAAGCGTTGTTGTAAGAGTACGAGTATGTTAAAAAGTTTTTATAAAATAGTATTCCATAGAAAAAAATCCTTATTTACAAAAACTTATAAACAGTCTTGGCGTGCCTACCTAGAAATTATAATGAAATTAAGCTCTCCTTCGGTGTTTACAGAAAATAATAGTGAGTTTGTTTCGCTTTTATTTACGAAGATTAGCCACGCAGTTTGAATTTGTTGAGTAGTGTTTCCAGTTTATTAGTGCATGTACGCTTAATTGTGAGTGTTAACGTTTTGGCTTTGACGAAATCATGTTTTACATCCGTCCTTTCTCCAAGATTTCGCAATAAAGAACAACATGCAATACTTACGTTGAGCTAGTCTCTATAAGATACAGTTTCAGACCTTTACATAATACCACAGTCTAAAATGAAACGTCCTTCGACGCGTAAACGAAGTCACGTCTTATGGATTTAGACTATTCAGTTTCTATTATATCGGTATTATATCATATTAACTTGCTTGTCTTGTAGTTCTTTTGGATCAGCTGTAATCGGTTGACTCCTTATGTACACATGTTAGTTTAGACACGAATTTCAACCCATGTATAACGAGTTGCCCTATTAAAACGAGAAGCTAAAGTACCATCTGCTGGCTCTTTCTAGCCCTTTAGTACCTACTTCTCGCTTAACTAGCTCCTCAGTTGTCATCAAGGGGCTGAGTGAACCCCATTCTAGTCGTCCCATCATGGAAAGTTCTCTGACAGTACTGCATATTGAAGCTGCATCAGCTGTGTAGCAGTCAGACACAGAGTGACCACTTTGGGGGAATCCCATTACATTGGTAATTGGAAAATTAAACATGATTCAGGTATTTGGTAGAGTAATCTTTTAAAATCTTGTCGCTCTGAAGGCTGTGTGTGTGGTTTGAAAAGTAAAGAAGCCTCAAGTATACTCATAGGAAGTGAGAAATAAGCCCTGGTTTTTTTTAAAATATGCAAAAATGCTATACGTAACGTACAAGAGAATGAAACTAGCTACACGATTTGACTCGATAATTGCATATAGTGAACCAGCACACACTTTAGTAAATCCACAGCTCTGGAGAAAATTTAAGGCCTGCGTATCGAGGTACAGTTTTTAGTACATGAAAGAATTACTTGGTAAGTGATGTAGAACACTTTGAACAAGTGTTAGCCTTCCGTTCGAAGCGTGCAGCTGTTGAAATGGGAGGTCTCCCCTGTTCTTCGTGCATGAGTACGAAATGCAGAAAACTGTCAATTAACAGACTCACCATTTAGTTAGACCCTACTTCCCTGTCGTGTTTCTTGTTGTAACAGCTCAGTGACCATGACAACGAGTCAAATAACAGACATCAGTAATATCGTAGCACAACGTATGTAACCTTACCTTATTCAGTTCCTGTAACCTAGCTGGCATATACAAAAATTATGTTTAATACCATTGTGCCTCAACCATGACTCAGTGGCCGCTGACTTAATCATCAGAGTGTCTATGATCTCGGCAGTTACGTTACTTAAGACAAAGCAACAAGATGGCCGCTGGCGAGCATGGTATACTCAAATTCTGGCACAGCTCTTAATTAAAGGCTCTGAGACAGAAACGCCCCAAAACTTAAGTTAAACTAAATTTCTCAACAACGTATTACAGAACATAAATTTCGCACATTTCCCACACGGATTTAAATAATGGCGGTCAACGTTTTGGAACTTTTATATGTGGTATCAAGCAAAGTTTTTCGTTTAGGTGGTATCTAGGCTAAGACTGCACCTTGAAATGCCGCTTAGCTCTTTGTAGCAGAGATCTGAGGTCGCTGCTTCCTCGGAGTACAGTTCTTATGGGTGTCCACTAAGCTCTGGTCTTTCAGCCTACCGGCACACGTTTTTCACATTCCACTACTTAATCAAAAAGGAATGAACAGAGCTGCTGAAAGTACACTATCAATCCCTGTGTCCGTATATCTCTATTATGCTTTGATGCGATATGAATTGACGTTCATTATTATTGTTCTGTTAGTGTTTTAGTTATTTGTTTTTGTTTCTGCCATTCGCTATTCCGCGAAATATGTTGTGTTACTTTAGTTTCCTTGCTTGTAGGCTGCGTTTGCGGGTAACGAGCTTTATTAGCAAGTTTCTTTTTGTGTGTTACGCATGAATTCAGTTTTATTTTTTTGCGAATAACAGTAGCATATCACGAGTTCACCGTAGTATTAATTCAGTATGCAATTTATCAGGTAGAAGTTTGGTACATGCGGTGACGATGAATTTGAAGGAGCTTGAAGCGCCCAGACCCGATCTAAACATCAGTCAACAACAAAAATTGTGTAAATTAAGGCAAGGGTATACACACGATTTTAAGAGAGCAATGTTGAGTGGTTGTGTGGTTGTAAAGAGGTGAATGCCTTTTTCTGTTTCAACTGTTTTGTGACCAGTAGCAGTGATAGCACCGGCCCGAGAATAGCAAAACAGACTTAAGAGAAAGTTAACGCAAAAGTGAAAAAACACGATTCCAGTGAAAATCATTTAAATGTTTTTATTAAATTTTCAGTGCCAGAAAAGGCACCAACTAAATGGTGATTACCACCTTAATAAGAAGGCGTATAGCGAAAACGTTTAAAAATCCGGTTTGTTTTGAGTAAAGTGATGACTGCATTAAATTTTGTGGCAAATTCGAGCTTGCCTTAAGGGGCCATAACGAAGCAGAAAATTCCAAGAACCCGAGGTCTACCTGATCTGATGTGAGAATTTAGCGGCGTATGTGAAACCGTTTTTTTTTTTTTTTTTTTTGGGGGGGGGGGGGGGCCGTCGAAAACAACTCAAAGTGAGCTACTGGAATCAGATCATTAGATATGCCTTAATGTAATCAGGAATGAACTGTCGAAAACAAATTTCCTCGCATTCGAAGTTTAAGGAGCCCCTGACTGTGCAAATTTTGCACAGCTAGTAGTAATGATTCGATATGAGGCATTTGAGAAAATAAATTAAAGATTTATTTCTCTTGGAGGACGAAAAAGTCACACTGCAGACAATGTAACTGCAATTGTTCTTGGCGAACTAGAGAAAAGGAACGAAAATGGAACACTTCAGAAACTGTTACCACAGTGTTACAAGTGTGCTTCTGTTATCAGTGTCCACAAAAGTGAAGTTCAAATCAGAATTAAAGAGTTTTATACCAATTTCATACAACATTATACGTATCAGTTAAATGTAATGGTTGAACATTGTATGACAGGCAATAAGCAAGTGCGGATCTTCGTCAGCAAATTTGAATTTCAGCCTTTTCTCCCAGTGAAATGCACTGACGTTCTTGACGAGACACTGAAGAAACGTGTTCCTACCTATCCTCAGTCCATCAGATGGAATTTCGAATCATAGAACGTGCCCACTATTAAACAAATACCGAAAGGAAATTGTTGAGCACATGGGGACAATTATTGATAATGATACAATTAATGATTACAGGACAATGAACAAGGTTACGGGAGTGAATGTTTTTTTGCAAGACGAAGATGTCTCATTGTGAAGTTCCGTTCAATCAACAACAGCAAAGGAATACTGATGCAGTGAAAACTCTTGAACATGTATCCCACATGGCAGCTTCCGTCCAGTACTTTAGGGCCTCAATTGATTTTGACGACCACTGGGAAGAGGAAGAAGCAACTGCCAAACGGGAAAGTTTCACTGTCTGTGAGTGAATGGTGTATGCACGAGACAGCTGTGGGCGCATCGTCACTCAGATACGTGATCGATCAAGTTTTAAAGATCCCTTGTCAGCTGCACAACTGTTTGAAACTTCGTTGTTTTCGAAACAAAAAATTGTTTTCCCAGAAAAAGAACTGAAAGTAGCTTGTAATTTGTTTTTAATTACAGTTTTAAGACTTACGTCATAAATGTGATGTGTTATGCAGCCGAAAGAATTTTATGAAGGCATCATGTACTTTGACCCTGCTGAATTTTCTTTGTGAAAACAATTTGGCTTTTACTGGAAGTGTCAGAGTTCTGCAGATAATTTAAACCTTCCCAGCGATGACAGGAGAGGCAGAACGCTGCTTCTCTACCTTAAAGCGAGGAAAACAATCATGTATAATACAATGAATGAGTATAGACTTAATGAGCTTCCGGTGGGTTCTCTCTAAAAGGAACTACTGTACAGCCAAATTTCAGCGAAATGCCATGGATCATTTTGTAGCGCAGGAGAGGGAGACGAGATCATTTATAAACAAATAAATTAAGGCAAGTAAATGTGCTTTAATAGGTGATAAGAAGTATTCCCTTGTTGTAATTATCAATGTAACTTACGAAGTTAAGTGGATTCAGAGGAGTGCCATGTTTAGACACCGACGTTACAATTTACAAAACGCATCTTTCTTGGTACGGTTTGTGGCGCTAAAGTGTAACATTTTCAGAAAGTTTAGCACAAGAAACGATTCTAAAAACGACATATTTTGGAGAGTTTTTAAGGCGTTATGTCGTTTAAAAAGCATATTTTCGTAATACGTAAGTATAAATATGACAGATACGGAATAAATTAACGTGGCGATTGCTCAGGTTGCTATGGCAGCCAATCACAGCACAAAATCGGTGACGTCCTGGAAATAATACTGTTTCGTCACGTGGACTCATAAACGCCACCGTTCGAACACACAAAACATTAAACCTATGTAGTTTAGGAAAGGAAACACTAAAAGCGTTAAGCTTGCAGTCAAACTAACATACACCGCATTCAGGAGCTCTACAAAACGCGTTCTTTTAGTACGACCTGTTGCGGTTAACTGTCGCTAAATACGAAATTAGGAGACAAATTTTATGTTGCAGTTAGCTCTTGATGTTATTTAGCAGTTGAATACAAAACGGAATGCAGATAACGTATGTAAGCATTTGGCTAGTCTGAGGTTGCCCCACCCCCCTCCTGAAATCTTGGTTGTGGGGACAGACTGACCTGTGGTGTACCTCGAGGCCTAGGTTACTTGCGATTAGTAAACGCCGCAACCTTCTCCAATATGGAAACCATGAGCCACACCTTTTCTAGGGGATTGCATATTAAGAATGGTGGGTGCCTCAGCAATATCGTGAGAACTGAGTATAATCTACACCATAGTGTCAAAAGACTGCATAAACAAACGTTTAAATCAACAATTCCAAGAACTGGCTTCATAAACGGACATAACATCCTTCATAAAATACATAACTACAAATCCCTTTACTCATCAGATGACGTAACAGTCTAAATTTATCATAATGCAAAGTGAAATATCTCCTATGTAATACACTAACCAGCTTCCAAACAGTTTTGAACTAGCGACCTACCCGCTCACTACGCAGAATCATAAAACCATACCTCATTGGCAATAACACAGTTAACAGCGTGAGATTCCACTTCCCCTAATTTTTAATATATCTGTCTGTTCAAGACATATACTGAATGTAAATTAACGTGGCGATTGCTCTAAACATTTCTTTCCTTGACTCGGTTGATTCCATCCACACACATGAGACAAAAGATTCACAATGAACCGCTCACCTCCTGAAATTTAAACATACGCAATTTTTTTATAACAAGATACACTATATGTCCTAAGGCTGAAGGTGTCCTAGCTTACATCCACAGTACATCCTATCATGACTACTCACAGAACAACTATATATGTCATGCAATCCTTTCGACTTCGTTATTCGTACATTCCTACTCCTCCTGCACTTGGGTCTGCCATATGCTATACTCTGAGAGGACCAGTACAAACAGGAAGAAAATTATGTGTCAGCACATGTTACATATGGAACAGTTTGCGCAATTTCACAAGTAAGCTTTGTCAAAACCATGAAAAATTTTCATAACACCTTGTGTCTGCCATTTCTTTGACACCTATCCGCAGCCTTCTGATCCCCAGTGCCAGTCTTACCACACAGCTATGCCACAACTGTGTGCAAGCTGGGAACGTTATTCTCAGATCATATATGATGTAAGCTGATTATGCAACACTAGGACTGGTGGAAATGGTGTCAGATCATTCATGAATACACTGACAAATTTCTGAAACAAATGTAAATATACTTGTCAAGGTCTATGCTATCGTTAGTAATACAGACCATGCTATTTTTTAAACTCTTACATGACAAGCTCAGAGTGTATACGTGATGGGTAATATGATGAAATATAAATCGCCTGAATCCACTTACCATGCAAAGCATGCTTCCAGGCTACAGAGTTGAATGGTGCACTGTTGTCTGATATCACTTTGTAGACATGACCAACTTTATGTAGAAAATGACACAGAAATGCTCGTATGGTGGACTCTACTGACTAGCTTTCCTCAGTGGTGCGATTGAAACAGACTCGGAAGTCAAGTCAACAGTAACAAAAACATAGGAATGCCATTGAATAGCCCTTGACCAAACAGATCAAATGCAGAAAGTGCGTTTCAACAGAGGGGTTGGAAATAAAAGTACATGGTGCAACACTATTGGTGATTTCACCTTTTGAAAAGGTATGTACAAAGCCACAAGTGTGTGAATGAACTTTTACATATTCAGGAAGTAGTGTACCTCACATAGTTTGTGAAAACATTTCCTTTCACCAGAGTGTGCAGAATTTAAATGTATATGTCAGATTTATTTGTTGACTAATTGTCAGAATTTCAAACAACCCACTGCCTGTTACCTACACTGCTTTACCTAAAGAAAACACCATCTTATGCCAAATGAAAGAAAAATTTTCAAGTGCATCCAGAATAAAATGATCAAAGGTCGCATTCAGTAAAGAGATGACAGTGGAATTTTTCTCTTCGTTATAGTCCTCATACCCATAATTCATCCCTAGAGGAGATCTGGATATAGCATCAGCAGGGCTTTTGTCTGTGACAGTATTGTACACAATCTTGAAACAAAGCTCTTGTAGACACAATGCCCCACTGGCTAAATGGCCACGAGTCAGCTTTGGATTTATTAAAAATTCCAGTCCAGTATGACTTACATAAATCTTAATCACACAACCAAACTAGTAAAACTTGAACTTCATAAATCCCCACAACAACGATAGCTTCAACTTCACTGTCGGAATGCTTGCATTCACACATAGTGAGCCCCTGGCTCACAAAAGCTATAGTATGATGCTTCATCATGCTATCTGCTTAAAATTTTTGGAATAACTCAGTACCAAGAGCTATCTTAGAACTATCAGAATTCAGACAATAGTCGTTACATAAATCTGAGTATGAGAAAATAGGTGGTCCCAAAACAGCCTGTTTAAAACAGACGAACTCTGCTTGCAGGTGGGCATTCCAGTTCCAAGGAGTTTTTTTTCCATCAGAACATAAAATAATGGTGTAGCCAAAAATTGACGTTTACAAACAATTTTTAAAAATTAATTAAACCCAAGTATGTCGGAATCAGTTTCCTCATAATAGGAAATGAATAGTCTTTCACCACCTCAAACTTTCCTGGATCATGTAGAATCCCCGATGTAATCGCAATATAACAAGAAACTTCACTCGACGTTCTACCAAATTCTCACTTTTAGAAGTTGACAGAACATATCCTTAGAAAATGATAAACAACCTATCCGAAACCCCATTATGCTTTTCTCAAATGAACATATTGATAGTGCAGCCAGTTCTTCCTTAAGAGTGTTGGGTGAATATATCAAAACTTTGATGAAAGCAGCTATACTGACTGTCAACCCTAAGGATAACTTGTGAAAATGACACAGTACCCACAAAGCCACAACATAAGAATGCTATGAATATATGACATGAAACATGCATCTCATTTTGCCAGTTGCTTGCATGTGAACCAACAGAAGACAGGAACCTAATATCATGAATTTTTGCAACAACACATCTAATATCAACTGTCTATCATTTACTGGTTCAATACTGTATTAATCTGTCTGGTGTCCAGCACCAACTGAATTAAATCTCCTTTTTTAGGCACCATCAACAATGGATTATTATACAAACCCCCTGCTGCCACATTTCGTCAATCTAAACTAACAGGATAGACTATGGTCTGACAAATAATACCAATGTAATTCTGTTTTATCCTAAATTTATAGGTAAAATTCTGAATAGTGCTGTGTTGGTCAGAAAACACTGAAGACTAACATCACAAAACACCAAACATATTTTCTGCAGTTATTTCAGGTTCTTCCTCAACACAGTTAACATGATTACATACCTCTTGCAAGTTACAAACAACTCGTTGGCAATTTAATAATACAACTGCTTCAGCACTACACTCACACACAAAAGGCTTCAACTTAAAGAGTAATGTAGCTCTGGTAAGATACTTAATAAAGTGGTTTGAACTCTTCTCCATAACCACACATTCATCAAAACTTCAACATCAACTCATTACACCTCGCAATAGTTCACTGTGACTCAGGTCCATCATTGCTTGGTATGCTGACAAGAATCAACTCCTAAAATCAAATTAAACAACAAAATTAGAACCACCAGCTAACTCATATACAAAATATTACCTTTAGAAAAAAGTCTAGTACCAACTTATTTTTTCACATCTGTATTTTTCTAAGAACTGTCCGTTTCACCTTAGTCCATTGTAGCTAAAGAACGCAGCATGAATGAACAACTTTGTTTATCTCAAATGATGACTCTATCAACATGGGCATCTGGCATCCTGTGTCAAGAACACAAGGTAGCGTAATTCCATTAACATCTATTCCAAGCACTCGCTTAATCACAGAATTTGCTTTTTCATGTCTTTCACATGGCAAAAGTTTTCTCACAAATTCAAAATTCAACATATTAAATTTTTAATAAGTATTGCTCTTCATTTTTGTGGCTGTCAATTTGTCTACAGGCATCTGTTTTCAATCTAGTAGCTGCAGGCTATCCAAGAACGCATCTCCACAATCCATAGACCTGAATATCTCTCATTCCAATGACCACCTCTGCCATTTCGCCTACTGTCTCGATTGCGACCTAAGTACCTACCATGACAGCCATCTCTTACTGCTCTGTAATCACCATTCGCATTATGATGGGGTCCTTCCTCCTGATGCCTTCAGCTACCATTTCCATATTTCTTATGTCACAAATATCACCCATTATCATAATTCCGGTTTTTCTTTGCCCTCAGATCAGGATAAACAAGCTGATTACCATTCCTACCACAACCATTATCATAACTACTCTCATATTCCAGTTCTTGTAACAATCTTTTCAAACTTTCTAGCAGAAATCAGATTAGAATCAGCTAGGAAGGACTATGAGGAATTGATTTTTCAACAACATGCACTGAAAAGAAAAATGAGTGTTGCTGAAACAAAACTCAGTAAAATTTTATGTCATCAGAATGCCAAGCTTAACTCTGTCTTGGTCTGCTTCGAATCACTATGCAGAGAAGATAAAATGCTTAAACCATTCGCAAGATTCACAGTTTCTAACTAACATATCCATCCACAGAGCAGTTCATTTTTCGAATAACCACCGTGATATGACCCAAAGGGAGTGGAAAATAAAATTGTCCCAGTGAAGCACAAGGCCATATCATTTAATGCACTTCCAAATACTTGAAACAATTTGACAAATAAGAAACTGATCCATTCGAAACCAGAAAGGCCATCATCACGTGTTTTCTCATAATTGAAATCTGTAGGATTTGCTTCTCTTTTTATTTATTTTATTTTACTTATTCATTTTTCCATGGGACCAAATTAAGCAGAAGTCTCAATGGTCATGGAACCAGTCAATACATGAAATTCTAACACGATAGTAGAAACAGATAAAATGAAATATAAGAAACGTATTCAGGTGACAATTCGTAAGTTTAAATAAAGAAAATCAACATTGTAACACTGGAGTTTGCTTAATTTTTCAACTCTTCCAGGAGCTCCTCGACAGAATAGAAGGAGTGAGCCATGAGGAAACTCTTCAGTTTATACTTAAAAGTGTTTGGGCTATTGCTAAGATATTTGAATTATTGTGGTATTGTGGTATTGTGGTAGCTTACTGAAAATGGGTGCAGTGGAATAGGGCACTCCTCTCTGCACAAGAGTCAAGGAAGTGCATTCCACATGGAGATTTGATTTCTGCCTAGTATTAACTGAATGAAAGCTGGTAACTCTTGGGAATCAGCTAATATTGTTAATAACAAACGACATTAAAGGAAATATATACTGTGAGGGCAATGTCAGAGTTCCCAGACTATTGAATAGCGGTCGACAAGAGCTTCTCGAACTAACACCACATATAGCTCGAACAGCCAGTTTTTGAGCCAAAAATACCATTTTTGAATCAGAAGAATGACCCAAAAAATAATACCATATGATATAAGCGTATGAAAATATGCGAAGTAGATTACTTTCTGTGTTTAACTGTCACTTATTTCAGATACTGTTCTAATGGTAAATAGAGCAGCATTTAGTTTCTGAACAAGATCCTGAACATGGGCTTTCCACAACAGCTTACTATCTATCCGAACGCCTAGCGTCTTGAACTGTTCCGTCTCGCTTATAATGTGCCCATTCTGTCTGATCAAAATATCGGTTCTTGTTGAATTGTGAGTTAGAAACTGTAAAACCTGAGTCTTACTGTGATTTAGCATCAAATTGTTTTCCACAAGCCACGAACTTATTTCATGAACTACATTATTTGATAATGTTTCAATACTACACACAAGATCCTTCACTACCAAGCTGGTGTCATCAGCAAACAGAAATATTTTTGAATCACCTGTAATACTAGAAGGCATATCATTTATATAAATAAGAAACAGCAGAGGCCCCAGCACCGACCCTTGGGGAATGCCCCACTTAACAGTGCCCCATTGTGAATGAACATCACTACCACTCTCAATATTGTGGAGAATTAATTTCTGCTTTCTGTTCTTAAAGTAAGAGGCGAACCAATTGTAAGCTACTCCCCTTACTGCTAATGGTGCAACTTCTGCTGTAGTATTTTGTGGTCAACACAGTCAAAAGCCTTCGTTAAAGCAAAGAAAACAATTAGCGTTCGCAACCTTTTATTTAATCCGTCCAAAACCTCATGGAGAAAAGAGAATATAGCATTTTCATTTGTTAAACCATTTCTAAAACCAAACTGAACATTTGACAGCAAAGTATGTGAATTTAAATGCTCCAGTAACCTTGTATATACAACCTTCTCGATAACTTTAGCAAACACCAATGGCAAAGAAATAGGTCTATAATTGTCAACATTATCCCTGTCTCCCTTTTTATAAAGTGGCTTCACTACCGAGTACTTTAATCGGTCAGGAAACCGACGACTACTGAAGGAAAAGTTACGGACGTGGCTAAGTACTGGGCTAACATACATAGAACAATACTTCAGTATTCTGCTAGATACCCCATCATCTCCATGTGAGTTCTTGTTCTTTAGTGATACAATTATTAACTCAGTCTCCCTCTTGTCAGTATCATGGAGGAGAATTTCAGGTAACAGTCTCATAACACTTTTTTCTACGAGCGCTATATAATTCCCTGTTGGGACTAGGTTTCTATTTAGTTCACCTGCTATATTCAGAAAGTGATTATTAAATACTGTACATACACTCCAGGAAATGGAAAAAAGAACACACTGACACCGGTGTGTCAGACTCACCATACTTGTTTCGGACACTGCGAGAGGGCTGTACAAGCAATGATCACACGCACGGCACAGCGGGCACACCAGGAACCGCGGTGTTGGCCGTCGAATGGCGCTAGCTGCGCAGCATTTGTGCACCGCCGCCGTCAGTGTCAGCCAGTTTGCCGTGTCATACGGAGCTCCATCGCAGTCTTTAACACTGGAAGCATGCCGCGACAGCGTGGACTTGAACCGTATGTGCAGTTGACGGACTTTGAGCAAGGGCGTATAGTGGGCATGCGGGAGGCCGGGTGGACGTACCGCCGAATTGCTCAACACGTGGGGCGTGAGGTCTCCACAGTACATCGATGTTGTCGCCAGTGGTCGGCGGAAGGTGCACGTGCCCGTCGACCTGGGACCGGACCGCAGCGACGCACGGATGCACGCCAAGACCGTAGGATCCTACGCAGTGCCGTAGGGGACCGCACCGCCGCTTCCCAGCAAATTAGGGACACTGTTGCTCCTGGGGTATCGGCGAGGACCATTCGCAACCGTCTTCATGAAGCTGGGCTACGGTCCCGCACACCGTTAGGCCGTCTTCCGCTCACGCCCCAACATC
The DNA here is from genome assembly GCF_021461385.2 of Schistocerca piceifrons. Lineage (NCBI taxonomy): Eukaryota > Metazoa > Arthropoda > Insecta > Orthoptera > Acrididae > Schistocerca > Schistocerca piceifrons. The sequence goes on along the minus strand of NC_060141.1, from coordinate 598,107,818 downwards.
GTGCAGCCCGCCTCCAGTGGTGTCGCGACAGGCGTGAATGGAGGGACGAATGGAGACGTGTCGTCTTCAGCGATGAGAGTCGCTTCTGCCTTGGTGCCAATGATGGTCGTATGCGTGTTTGGCGCCGTGCAGGTGAGCGCCACAATCAGGACTGCATACGACCGAGGCACACAGTGGCAACAGCCGGCATCATGGTGTGGGGAGCGATCTCCTACACTGGCTGTACACCACTGGTGATCGTCGAGGGGACACTGAATAGTGCACGGTACATCCAAACCGTCATCGAACCCATCGTTCTACCATTCCTAGACCGGCAAGGGAACTTGCTGTTCCAACAGGACAATGCACATCTGCATGTATCCCGTGCCACCCAACGTGCTCTAGAAGGTGTAAGTCAACTACCCTGGCCAGCAAGATCTCCGGATCTGTCCCCCATTGAGCATGTTTGGGACTGGATGAAGCGTCGTCTCACGCGGTCTGCACGTCCAGCACGAACGCTGGTCCAACTGAGGCGCCAGGTGGAAATGGCATGGCAAGCCGTTCCACAGGACTACATCCAGCATCTCTACGATCGTCTCCATGGGAGAATAGCAGCCTGCATTGCTGCGAAAGGTGGATATACACTGTACTAGTGCCGACATTCTGCATGCTCTGTTGCCTGTGTCTATGTGCCTGTGGTTCTGTCAGTGTGATCATGTGATGTATCTGACCCCAGGAATGTGTCAATAAAGTTTCCCCTTCCTGGGACAATGAATTCACGGTGTTCTTATTTCAATTTCCAGGAGTGTATATGCGACTTATGAGTAACACGGACATTCCCACTACGCACTGATTCTATATCCTCAACCTGTCTCTGCAGACCAACCACTTCCTTTACGACTGACCGTATGGTTTTAATTTTATCCTGAGACTTAGCTATTCTATCTGCATACCACATACTTTTTGCCTTCCTAATAACTTTTTAAGCACCTTCCAATACTGTTTGTAATGGGCTGCTGCATTTAGATTTTTACTGTTTCTACCGTTTTGATACAATTGCCACTTTGTTCTACAGGATATTTATCGTCTACTGTATCAGCACTATAAATTTCTTACCACTCTTGTTCCTTGATAAGGTTTACAAAGGTCTCTACAGCAACTGGATCAGCTTTCCTAAAAAGTTGATACCTGTATTTAACATGTGTTGCATCACAAAAATCTTTTAGAGTTAAAACTTGTGCATCATGATCTGAAAGGCCATTCACCTTTTTGCTAACAGAACGCCCTTCTAGTAATGAGGAATGGACAAAAATGTTGTCTATAGTTCTTCTACTTTTCCCTCGCACTCTCGTTGGAAAGAATACGGTTTGCATAAGATTATATGAATTAAGGAGGTCTACCAGCATCCTTTTCCTTGCACAATCACTTATGCACTTAATATTGAAGTCACCACATATAACTATTTTTTGTATTTCTATAAAGTGAACCAAGAACCTCCTCTAGCTTTAGCAAAAATGTTGTGAAATCGGAGTCTGGCGATCTATAAATAACAACAGTTAGAAGTTTAACTCCACTAACTTTAACCACACCTGCACAACATTCAAACACCTTTTCACTGCAGCACTTTGAGACATCAATTGACTCAAATGGGATACCGTTTTTCACATACACGGCTACTCCCCCACATCGCAAAGAGCTCCTAGAAAAGCTGCCAGCCAACCTGTTTCCTGGTAAAGGAATCTCTGAATTATCTCCTTAATTAAGAAGTGTTCAGATATACCAATAATTTCAGAGTCGACATCTATAGGCAATTCACTAACTTTATCTCTAATACCTTGTATATTTTGATGAAATATACTAATTCCCTCATTACTCAGATACCTAAGCTTTGTCGAAAGTGGTTTCTTTGTTAGAGAGACTTCCCGTAAGCATGAATACCTATCAACTGACTTCGATCTAAAAGAGGTGCAGCTCTAACAATGACTAGTACAGGAATTTTCCCATGAGTGATCCCACCAACCCCACCTATGCTGTCAGCTATAAGCTTTGCCAACCTCCCCTTTCCATACCTGTTGAGGTGCAGGCCATGTTTGGTGAAACCCATCCTTCTGATAGACTCCACCGACACCACTGAAATGTGACTCATGCCATCTGTCATCAGCGCACCCCCAAGTCTCATGTTATTACGCTTGATGGCTGTATTAAGATGAGGCCGATCGTGACGCTGAAACAGTTCCACGAAATGCACATTCGTGTTGCCAGTCTGAGTGGCTATCTTTTCCAGGTCACCATCTGTGTCATACACCCCATCCCTATCAACACTATTACCAGCCTCATCCACAATCACTACCTGATCCTCTTTAGTAACATCCCTACATAACCCCCCTATGTTAACAGTCACCTGAGCCAATCCTGCATTAGGCTTCACAATGCTGGTGACTTGGTACTCACTCCCCAACTCTTCCTGCAACTGCTGGCCTACACCTCTACCATGAGAACTACCTAACAGCAGAACCTTCTTCTTTCTCTTAGACATTGCAACTATCCTAGCCACCGTAACTGCTGAGGTCTGCTGCATACTTCCTACATCTACAGCTACTAGAGATTCCTCTCCACTAGACTCTGAGAGTTGGTCATATCTATTGCAAACACCAATAGTACAACTATCTGGAAATCTCCTTCCGCTAGCAGATCTCTTGCCAACAGCCAGCTCCCATTCCCCAACCCCCTTCTCCCTCCTCATCCTATCTAGCTCCTCCTGTGCGTTTTTCAACTGCACCTGAAGGGCACAGATCTTACGCTCTTGCTCCTTTACCAACTTACTCTTGCTACATAACCTGCAGTTCCAGGAGAGGATCTAACCAGAATGCCCACTGGCTTCCCCACTGCATTCCCCCCAGTGAAAATACTCTGAACAAGTCTCACACCGCAATCCACTACTCACGAACCTACGGCAAAGCCCACACTTCTCACTCATGGTAAAATTTTAGTTATTGAAACAAGAAAACTACTTTATCTAAGCTCCGCTACTACAATAAGTAGATGTTAAAAAACTGACTACAAATTATCACAAACTTACTCTACAACGGAAGTAACTACTATTATTAACAGTAATAATCAACAGCAAATGAGAATATAACAAAAGACTAACACAGAAAGAAAATCAAACGTCTAATGACACAGTAACGAAACTGAAAACAGGTCCCAAAAATTTCTTCTGACATTATTTCACCAGAAAACACCAAGAACACCAGTTGAAGACTACTTAAGTTCCTGAATAAACCACTATACACAAACAATTAATTAGTACTTAGCTTTCGATGCGCCGCTACAGCTGCAACTGGTCAGCGCGGAATGTAAACACAGGTAAGAGTTTAAGTTGCTCGATACGAAACACTCACAAATATCAAGTCACAACACAAGAAAGGCGGAGGTGAATGAAGAAACCACTAATAAGTCACTTATATAGTAAATATTATCACAAAAAACCGTTAAAACATGTATCTGAAGCCTAAAAATATATGATAACTCAGAGAGCGATCTCACACGTAGTCACGCGCTTATGACGTCACACCAAAGATAATATACACAGGATCTGGTTCATCATTATCACTTATTTATTTTTTGTGCTAACTGCCTGCTTCTCCTATTAATCTCAATATGACCTTCCTTGTAACTTAATAATTATCTCATCTCCTCTGATTCAGCTTCCACTACAGGTACAGTACCACTAGAACTCTGTTTGGCATTAACAATCGATGAAGCAACAGAAGCCCTGTCAACCATCCAAACTGACTGTTTAATCTCCTACATGCTCTCTATTATTTCTTTCTCAGAATGATATTTCAGCTTCTCCAAATTCTTCTCTAAAACTTGTAATGGTGCAGTCTGACTTGAAAGTCATTCTTGAATCCAGTCACAGTTCTTGGGAAACTTGTCATCAAAGTCACAAATTCTCTCTTCAAACTTTGTATGTAGTTCTCTTCTTAACTGTGTACACCGTACGTTAAAATTCCTTAAAACTCTTTGCTAACAGATTCACATTACTGTTCTAAACTATGTATCTATCGTCCTACGATAGTAACATTACCCTGCAATTTCTCAGCTTACCCTTTCACATAAACTTCTATTTTCACTGAAAAATCCACTATCAAATTCTTTGTTATAACCCTCACTTTATCCTCTTGCATTTCCCTTATGTTTCTTAAACTGTGTAAACAATTCCAATTGTAAACCACTCTTTTCCTTTTCATAAATATTTTCTTATGCAGGAACATTTTTGTGGGATTTGTCCCGACCTTGGCAAGCAGAAGAATTTGAAAAAGTAACTGCTCAACCACTGTAACCATTAGTAGGACCATGTGTCTGATCCACATCAGAAGCAACTGCACTTTCACCCATACCAACACTACTGCTTTCCTGACTTCCAGAATTCATATCACTGACTCGAAACACTTTCAGACTGACTACTACACATAATAAATGGCTTATAACTAAGTACATTATTGCTTCCTGGAGTAGCGACAGTTGATAAAATATCTACATGAGAATGTTCCATCACTTTAGATGACTGGTTCCCATCCGAAGAATAATTGCCCACTGAGGGGTAAAAATAAATTTTCTGAGAGTAAAAACGTATGAGGTCAATTGAATTCATAAAACTAAATTATTTTTAAAAGATCATTACTATTATCACTATTTCATAATGCTGTAGTACTGATTATGTAAATTACGAATGACTACATTTTTTTCAAATACTAGTATTGACACATGATAAAATGTGGTGAAGGTTGCAGCTTGTTTTAACGAATAGTTGAAAACATTTCCATCACATAGTCACACGCTACACACATTATATGTACAGTGTAGTATGGATCTCTGACAGTAAAATTGAGGCAGATACGTCACATTTGATTAAATATCTGAAGGAAATACCTTGAGTTTTAAGTAGTTCCTGCAATATATTATAAATTACTTCATTATTCCCTTCACAATGTACGTCCCCGGTAGCTGCGTGGTCAGCGCGACAGACTGTCAATCCTATGGGCCTGGGTTCGATTTCCGGATGGGTCGGAGATTTTCTCCACTCAGGGACTGGGTGTTGTGTTGTCCTAACCATCATAATTTCATCCCCATCGACGCGCAAGTCGCCGAAGTGACGCCAAATCGAAAGACTAGCACCTGGCAAACCGTCTACCCGACGGAAGGCCCTAGTCACACAACAGTTACTTCAGAGTTATAAATGAACTAAATAACACCGCAACACGTCAGTAACTATGTAATGTTACTACACTGCGGCAGGACTTACACAGCAATATTATTACTATCATCTTCATTAGTGTTATGTACACAGTTTATAACAGAGTACACCATAACTGGTTCATTATGGTGGATTGCACATTTTGTCACTACTCAGACACTTACCAATTGTAATGTATCGCAAATAATACATGCAGATCCCAGTAAAGTGGATGTTTTAGTTAGCAGATTGATATTTTATCAGTGCCAAATGCCCACTAAGACCATTGGGAACTGCTCCTAGAGCGATTATTATCATTATTATCATTACGGTTGTCAGACACGAGACACTGACAACGTGAAGACTTCCAGTTTCTGTCATTAAGAAATTATGAGTCTATCAATAAAATAATTTACAAACAGGCAATATGGCACACACGACTTCTGTTGGTTGATTTTAAATGGCGGAGAAGGGTGTGGGCGAATCAAGTGTCTCTGTAGAGAGGAGTGGAGCAGTGAAGGCGCGTTTTGTAATAAGTGCCTACATTCATATGGATAGTTTGCTTTCTTTTCTGAGAAAGGGCTGTAGGTAATAGTCACTGGGCAATGAAACTTGCCTCATCATTCTGTAAAAGAAGGTTGTTAGAAATAAGTAGTATCAATTGTCTCATTGACCCATTAACTTGTGGCTTAGCAAAAAAATTAACAAAACCTAAATATTATTTCTGTCTCATCATTTTAAAAATATAAATGTTCAGACAAAATCGTCTTCCATTGCAAAGTTCAGTTTGGTACCAACGATTATTATGGATGGGGAGGATGCACCAACTAATTTATAATTAGAATCAAGGGTAGTGGCCTTAGAAAGGTTGGGATCCAATGTTTAAGACTTTTCATTTCTCTGTTTACTTTTTCAAAAAAGGGATCTCCTGCCCTCTCTTTGAGTAACTGTACTCTTCTCTATCATGAACTGATCACTAATATCACCAAGAACCAAACAAGAATATCAGATGACCACCCACAGTTATTAATAATTTTCTTATAGAAAAGAAACAAATTCACAAAATCTCCAGTAACTCCCCCCAGAAAAAAACTAATTGTCAAGTAGTGAAGACTTCTAGGAATACTTTGCTATAATAGTGATGTTTTGTTTTGCCCTCAGGATGCATTTCCCTGAAAGGTTCAAACACCTGCTTGACATTAAGCTTCTCGTTAAGATATTTGTACTTCTCCTGTGAATAAAGCGCTTCATTATTGGGAAATTGTGTTATAAGCTCCATGTTACCAGGCACACACTGTCCTCGTTTGTCAAATGGAGATTTTCCTGTAGCTAATAGGTTGACCAGCCTACAGACTCGATTCTCTGAGATACCATGTATAGTAATAAATACTTACTTTCATACCACATATTAACCTGTAGACGTGTTGAAACTCTGTACTTCATTCCATTATGTTTCAGTTTGTCTCCTTCTGTAACAGGTGATCATAGTCTAGCTATTGGAACAACGTCCATCAAGCTCCATAAATATCAAACTGTTCAATTTGTTGAACACTTTACAATTACTATTCCTCAGCAATTAGTCTTATGCAGCACTGTTTCCACATCTGTTGAAACACAAGAAAAAAAATGTTTATACCTACACTCATGTGTCAAGGAAGTCATGCACCATACTCACTTTTACAGGGTATGTTGTATATACTTACTGGCATGCTCCTTCAGATTGACTTTCCGCCACTGTTCCTCCTTTACAGTTTACATACTGGAAGCCTTTAACTCCAGGTGTCTCTACTTTCTCACACTTACATTTCACTTGTTTCTGACCCTTTTTCTTTTTTTAGCTAACTTTTGGCGGCTATTGACAACTCCAGTGGTTCATATAGTTGTCGTCACAAACTAAATTCATGTCCTGGGCATATGTCATCTCTAAAATAAACAAGATTTTCAAGAGTCTAGCAATACTGTTAAAACGAAGTGAACACATGTGCTTTTTCTTTGAAATGTGAAATTACAGGGTGGGGCAAATAAAAGTGGCCGGGGCGAGTGGATACAATAGAACTTGAATGTATGCATATAGCCACATCTCGTGACGCCCGACGAGTGATCCGCACCAGTTTCTTGGAGCACATATTTGTTAACAGAGGTCAGTCTGGTTGCGGATGTGGCTGGCCACTCAGGTCATATGATATGCCAGTGGGTAGTGTTCCTGGTTTTGCTGCCACAGTAACTTATTTGTGGAAAAGCTACCCTCGTATCTCAAGTCAAGAACTGAGTCCTTTCTGTTCTTAAACTATTTTACTTCAGTTTGTTTATGTGTCAGGCCATGGCGCAGTCCATTTGGTTTCTCACCTGAACGCTGTTCTACTTACTATTGTTATTTTTCTTCCTCAAAATCCAGCCGAATAGCTTGATACCACATTTAATAGAGAAAATTCAGAATGAATTACAATGACTACATTATCAGATAATCACATTCCCAACATCGATATTAGAACAGGCTACCTTTATGAAGTGGTAACTAAGATTAAGTGAAGCTTACGTTCTACTGATCAAATTTCTCCAGTACACAAGCAGCTAATTACTGCCTGAATTCGTTGCAGCGCACTCTTGTGTGGGCATCTGTCTCCTACAGTTGTTAACACACGTCGACCCAGTTTAAACTTAGAACAGAAACTTGCGTTGTTCAAGCCACATCCTTCAGAGTCGCCAGCTGTTAAAGTATGACACTTCATATCCCCACGATCACAAAGGGGGAAAAATCCGTATTTCCGAACTTCATCATAGAATAACGGCAAAATCAGCAACTTTCGACGACAATCTTTACTGTAATACTCTACAAAATCTGTGAGGGCATGTAAGATGGCAAGAACTATGCCCCTTACATGAAGTCATTAAAGATCACCTAACTCACGTTGAGTGAACAGTAGGGCTGAACAAAAATGACTGACAAGGCACAATGCATTTGAGGAGGGTATAGTATCGACGTATTGGAATAATTAATGTTGGGTGATGGTTTTAAAGTAATTCACATGACATAAAAACTTTATGGAAGCGCGTCGATTTACTGGAGGCTAGTTTACTCCAGGGAAGTATTCGAGTTGACCATGATGCGTGGCTGGGGAGCGGCAAAGGGAAGCGACAATAGGCAGCTTACGGTGGCTCAAACTCTTGAGAAAGCGGTGATAGGACACGGCCTCCAGCTGCCTTAAGATGAGTGACAGTGTGGTGGGATAGTTGACCCCATGCTGGTGTACCGGGAAGCAGACAGAGAACTTGTATGCCTGTTGATAAATGTCCGTCATCCCGTTTTCAGTGAAACATGCGAGAAAGCCACGCAAAGCTACAGTGGAGCGGTCAACAGATGTCAAAATATGCATGTTCGTGACTATAGCAACTTCACGCTGAATTCACGGTCCACAGAGTATGAAGTAAATCAGGTGAAGAGCGACAGAATGAAATTCGCTGGCCTCCAATGGGAACATAGGACCAAGGAATTTGAAGTACTCTCCTGGGAGTCAGAATTCCGGAAAACTTGGTGTTTGTGCAGACGCTAACCTTGATGGGTGGCCTGGGAGGAGCTAAATAGCAGAAGTTGAGAGGAAGGGATATTTTATGGGAATTTGTTCACTTCCCAGAGCAGGCATTGGTCAGTGCTAGGAAGCAACGGATAATTAACGCGACTTTCGCAGCAATTAGCGTAAGTGATTTTGCTGGACGCAAAACCGAGGTGAAGAGCGTACTGTGAGAAGTCTCCATAGTTGTATTCCATTCCCAGCTTGCCGTTCTCTACTCAGCTTGCCTGGGAGAGATTGAGCATCTCTGCAGTTTAGGACTTAGCAAACGGAATGATTGAGCTTGGAGATAGAAAGTTTTCATTCAGCTATATACTGAGCAAGATAGGTAGAAGTGAATAGACGAGTGCAACCTTGCAGCACCACGAGGCCGGCCAACATTCGCATAATGACGCTGTGCCACCACACTGAATTCGGTGATATTGCGCCCGCTCCGGCCACTGATTAATTTGTTGGATCACGTTGGCAAAGTTTCCACGAGGGTTTGCTGGGCCATGTATTGTAGAATTCTTCTCGCACTTCGCATTACGTGTGCATCAGTTGATAGGAATTACTTTAGATTTATCGCACTTTACTCCATGAAACGCAATTTATTACCACTGCCTGTTAGGAGAGTCAATTAATGTGATGATTGAAGGTCATGAGTTAATATAAATCTGTGCTAATCGACTGCACCTGTTTTCAATCAAGTAGTTGAAATCCCAAGTCACTTTCTTAATTAATGTTATGTTCAACATTTGCATCTGGTGTTCAATAGCTGAATATAACATCAATGTGCACCCCTTTTTAATTAAAAGGGATCAGTTCTGAATCAATGAATGTCAACACTGCCACCGCAGTTCAATCAGGAGTCACAGGACCTTATTACTTTCTTTGCATTATCCAACATTATGGCAGTTTTGCGCTCTCTGTTGATCTGTTAGTCAATTACCTGGGGTGAACACACACCAAAACTTGATAAGGGATGAGTGGGGTGTTACATATGGCTGACCAATGCCAGGATACGATACTTTATGATTTGCTAGGAAGTAGTCTTGAAAACGGAAATTTTTCCATGGGATCCATTGCTTAGCCATTTTTAATTGAAAAACGGGTAGCATTATTTACAATAAGTTACATTGTCTTCTTCATCTGCTGTCCTTTCATATTGATATTTGTAGGTGCCTATGCATTATATTTGTGATTTGTTGGAGTACTTGTGATGTGCAGTGCCGTAAGCAGCCGATGCTGAGCACACAGAACACAATCATTGGTACTAGCCCATTTGGGGGAATGCTTCATCAACTATTTGTCGGGTCACTGCTCAGACCCAGTGTATCAATTTGTGTCCTGATATACGTTCTGCGTTATCTAATTATTGAGTGTAAGCGGTACTTGGGTTTTGAGTTTTCGTGTAACATACAAGTGCAAACGATAACGAGGGGAAAAGCCCAGACAAGGACAGAATATAATGAGACTGTTACTCGGGAGAACATGGGTGATAGTAGGGAAAGCTCTACCGATGATCATGACGAACGCGAGTTGCAACTTCCTGAAACTGCGTCTCACAACTGGTTTAGTCTACTGAATGGCAAGGACGTGGATTCAGGCAGTGATACTGAGGGCTCGGGGGACGCAAGGAGTACAGGATTAATCCATAAGTATGGAAGATCCAGCCTAAGAAGCCAGAGTGTGTTGGAACAAAACGGTCTCTGACCATTATCAAACGATTCATTCACAAGTGATCCGACGGGGTCGCGGAGACGCTACTTGTCTAGATATCGGAGGGTTCCTCAGAACAGAGGAGAAGAGTCGCATTTTCAACCACAAAAGAACGAGGATCAAAATGCGGCTACTCTCAAAATCATTACGGACCTTTTGCAACAGATGCAAACAGTGAACTTGGAGCAGAGCGCTAACCTTAATGCCGAAATTAAAAAGGCGAATTAGGAGCTGAACTATAGGCTCACAGAAGTTCATAGGGAAGTAAAAGAGGAGGTAAAGAATCTCGGCGTCAAAATAGAGCAAGAGATTGCCATCATCAAACGAACGGCAATTGGAGCCAAATGAATTGCGAAAGGAGCAAGGAAAATAGCGGGAGAAACTCGGGACTCCACGCAAAGCACAGCAAAAGTGGGAAAGGTCATGTTATCAAGGCTACAAAGCCGGATAAAACATGTTGAAGAAAAGCAACATGAGCAACCGGACATAGGGCCTAACGAGGTTGGAAGAGGAGGTGGCGATTTTAAAAAGAATTTTAGAGGACGAGGTAAAACGTCTCATTACAGAGACATCAGGAAAGGAGAAGGGTGTAATTACTGCGTCGACTGAAACGTCACTTGCCGGAACACAGACAACCGCTTCACGGTGTTACAAAGTTGACACTATAAGCAACGGGAGCCACGCCTTCATTCACAGCTCTGAGGCAACGACCGAGGTAAACTCGGACAGCGCGCAACAGTCCAGTGAGCACAAATGCTGTCAGCTGATTAGATGTACCGAACAACTGTCGAACATACAGAGGTGGAGAGATGACGATAGCGTGTCGGAACGAATTAGTCCACAGCCCGAAGTTCATACGAATCGATAGAACGGGCGAATTTATAACTGGAATTACGACCGGTTTGACTACAAGCATTTTGTATCAGTCCGAAAGTTCCATCACTACAAGGACGAAGGTAATAGCTTGCATCCAAAAACTTTTATGGGACAATTCGAGATATCTTTGCCCCCACACTGGCCATTGATGTACCAGCTGGATTTTGTGTGCTCCCACATGGAGGGCGCGACCGCTGAGTACATGAGAGATGTAGCGAAGACGAGCGTACGTTCGAAGAATTCTAAAATGCCTTCTTGGGCAAGTATTGGTCTGAAGAAACCCAAGAAAGGATCATACAAGAAATTATGATGTCCAGAGATATGGAAGGGGCAGGGTACCGGAGTCCGGTCAAATTTTTTGAAAATATGACAAAATGGAACCAGTACCTAGACAACCCATGTAGCGGAGCGGAAATCTTCTGATTATGCTACATGAAACTTCCCATCTCGTATCAACAATCACTTGCTGATCATTGTGGTAGCGATACTGAGGTGTTTAAGGGCATTTTGCGTGAACTGGAATTCGAATTTCTAGAGGAACAGGCGCGGGAGAAACGCCGACTGCGCGAACAAAACAATAACCGTCGCAATAATGGACCCTAGTGGGATAGTAGGCCAGTACCGAAATACAACGGCCACCATCATGATAGGAGTAATGGCAACTCGAAAAGAAGGTAGACGGAAGAAGAGCGACACTCTCCGGTGCAACATAATAAATCACAAAGGTCTTGGTGCGGTAATCAGAAATCGGGAAGGAACAGGAATAATGGTTACCAAAATAACAACCAGGAAGAGGTCGAAGTCCGCCCTCCAAAGCCTGGTCCATCCCACCTTAACGGGCAGGATTACGAATGACTAGACCAGAGCGCGGAAGTAGTAAATATTGCCTTAGAATAAGGATTTTTGCTAAAGTGTCTTGTTTGTTTGTGTATGTACTGATCTTATTGGTAGAATGTCTCACGTATTTTTGCCTATATTTTGTGTTTTTATTATTAATAATGATATCTCGCCTCACAATGTTGTGAAAGTGAAGTGCACTAATTATTTTGTAAAAACACACGATTAAAGAAAGGAAAACAAGTATTTCTGGGCGTACCCCTAGAAAAAGATACATTAGGAACTCTGTAAATTACAGGAAGGTTCACTGTAATTGTGTCTCCGTCATTGGAGAACATATTTAAGGTGGCCAGTCCCGTAGGTCGTTACGAGGACGCACCTATGCATCTCGTATGCCCCTGAATACGTAGGAGGTGGACATCATTGCGCAGTTGCGTGAATTAGCGCACCCAGTGCATGTTAAAATGAAGTGGATGTAATTAATACGCCAGAAATACTTGTTGATACCAAGATAGTGTAACAACTGCGAATGTGAGCAGTGAACTATATTTGTGTTGTGCCATTGTGACATTGCTATTCCGAAACATGTTCACAGGCCTTATAAAACCATTCGTGACATAAGGAGAAAACGGGAAGAAAATAGAGGAGAGAAGAAGTGTCGCAACAGAACACGATAAAGGACGCTAGCCAAACTTCCAGCCGGCCGCTGGTGGCCGAGCGGTTCTGGCGCTACAGTCTGGAACCGCGCGACCGCTACGGTCGCAGGTTCGAATCCTGCCTCGGGCATGGATGTGTGTGTTGTCCTTAGGTTAGTTAGGTTTAAGTAGTTCTAAGTTCTAGGGGACTTATGACCTCAGCAGTTGAGTCCCATAGTGCTCAGAGCCATTTTTGAACCAAACTTCCAACAAAAATCTTGGTAAGACTGACACATGTCTAAGTTTTTTGTGTTTTATACATGTTCGCAGGCACAATAAGATGGACGTGTGCCACATAGGGAATCCACAATAAAAAAAAACAAGATTAGAGATAAAAAGTAGTAAATAGTAGATGGGTAGTCGGGTTGGTCAACACCGTGTTAGCCGTAGGAATTGGTAGTTAGAAATGGTGATGGGATCCTGTCCAGATAATCTTGATTCCCTATCCCTTGATTGTGTGTGTGTGTGTGAACAACTGTGAAGCAAGTTGTCTTGTACATTTTATGTCTATGTCTAAAAAAAAGTTATGTTACATTTCAATTTTAATTAATCCTGAAGTTGATTTACAAACAAGAAAATCATTTCTTTTGAAATGAGACAATTTCACTGTCTTAAAAAAAAGTGTGGTACTAATGATTAAATATCAGCACTTTCCATGTACTAAAATTAGTTGTCTTAGTTTGTTAAGGTGGCGTAACTGAGCGAGAGGGAGTTGAAGCTACGACACCTTGCACACCACACACGAGCTGACAAGGAACGAGGACGACAGCAATGAGGGGAGCACACAGCTGACGATGATGATGGCATGCAGACCACGCCCTGAATCGACGGGGCCGGTGGTCAACTCAGCAGCCAAGGAGAGGTGAGATCCAGCACCTCTGTGTACAACAAAGAGGTTGGTCCTGGTCTCTGTACATGGTCTGGATCAGGGGAAGCAATGAAGAGGTCCAAGAAGGTTTCTATATTTGTTGCTCGCCACGTCAGGTGGAGCGACAGCCCAGCTGATCTTTTGTGCCTAATGACACCAACTTTCAGGACCTGAGCTAAAGTTAGACTCTTGTGTGATCATGGTATCATCGTCCCTCCCTTGCCCTAAAGCGTCTATAGAAGGAGCAATGACCTGTGGCTGAGCTGCGAGAGGTCACCGATCATAGATGCACCGATGGGATCTTGGGCCTGTCAGACAAGATGTCAACAACGAGCTCTTAGGTGAGAGCCATCCTGCCTCACGAAGATGCAGGTGCCTGTGGCGCCATCTCAGTAATCGACGTTGCTCTCTTCTCAGCTGTAAGCCATCCCTCAACTTGCTATTCAGAACTAATGTCACTTCCGTTCCTGCAAGAAACTTGTGGTGTGTGTGTGAGTGTGTCAGTGTGGATTTAAATGATTAACATACGCCTCAACGAACGTAAAGTACTCATTTGTTCTGTTTATGAATTATGTTATAAGAAGGTTATGATTTTATAAATGTTCCATTTGTTAAAACGTCACATATTTGTCATGCCATGTCTCTTTGTGTTAGACTAGGATATCATACTTATACCTTGTTACAAATACACAACAGTGTTTTTGGTTGTGTTTTAGGTACATGTGTGTACACAATCCAACACTGGACTGGGCCAGGCCTTGTTGAATTGTATAAAGATGACACTTACACCATGCACAATACAAACGTCCAGAGACAGTGAGACAAAAAAAAACCTTTATTTATAAAATGTCAAACGGGCGTTCGCATATAATTGAATGAGAGCAACCACTATCAACTTCACAAAATGTTACATGAATATTGTTAATGTATGTTTTTAGTAATTTAAGTCATGATGTAGGGATGGATAACTGAGAGTGAATGGACCTTAAGTTATAATTGCGGGTTTTGCCATTCAAATGACAAGCACAGAGGTGCTTCAACATGTGTATTTGCCCTTTGCGACGTGTGTCCTTGTAATATAATTGTAGTTTTCTCTTGAGTACTCTGACCAATAATTGTCTCAGGAATCGGCAGAGATTAAAGTAAAATTAAGACTAAATAATGACCATGTCTTTAACAGTAAATCAAGACATTGAAGGCAGGTACCCTAGGAATGAGTGGGAGTTTGCATCAGAGAGGAGGTAGTGTTAATCAATCGCCCATAACTAATCACACGAACAGATTAAAATACCAGTTATGGAGTTATTAATTTTGCACCACAGGTGGTAACACCATAGGAGTCATCACCTGTACTACAAAACTGATTTGAAGAGTGGGGCTATGTAAGATGGCAAGAACTATGCCCCTTACATGAAGTCATTAAAGATCACCTAACTCACATTGAGCGAACAGTAGGGCTGAACAAAAATGACTGACAAGGCACAATGCATCTTGTAGAGGGTATAGTATGGAGGTATTGGAATAATTAATGTCCGGAGATGGTTTTAAAGTAATTCACATGACATGAAAACTTTGTGGAAACGCATCAATTTACTGGAGGCTAGTTTACCCCAGGGAAGTATTCGAGTTGACCATGGCGCGTGGCTGGGGAGCGGCAAAGGGAAGCGACAATAGGCAGCTTATGGCGGCTCAAACTCTTGAGAAAGCGGTAACGGGATGTAGCCACCAGCTGCCTTAAGATTAGTGACAGTGAGGGGGGGTGGTTCACCCCACGCTGGTGTATGAGGAAGCAGATGGAGTACTTGTACACCTGTTGAAAAATGTCCGTCATCTGGTTTTCAGTGAAACATGCGAGAAAGCCATGCAAAGCTAAAGTGGAGCGATCAACAGAGTCAAAATATGCGTGTTCATGACTATAGCAACTTCACACTGAATTCACGGTCCACAGAGTAAATCAGGTGAAGAGCGACAGAATGAAATATGCCGGCCTCCGATGGGAACGTAGGACCAAGGAATTTGAAGAACTCTCCTGGGAGTCAGAATTCCGGAAAACTTGGTGTTTCTGCAGACGCTAACCTTGATGGGTGGCCTGGGAGGAGCTAAATAGCAGAAGTTGAGAGGAAAGAAAATTTTGTGGGAATTTGATCACTTCCCAGAGCAGGCATTGGTCGGCACTGGGCAGTGACATACGATTAACGCGACTTTCGCTGCATTTGGCGAAAGTGATTTTGCTGGAGGGGAAACCGAAGCAAAGAGTGGGCTGTCATAAGTCTCCGTAGTTGTCTTCCGTTACCAGCTTGCCTAGAGTGCAGACGTGGCATTCTTTACTCAGCTTGCCTGAGAGGAATTGAGCATCTCTGCAGTTTAGGACTTAGCAAACGGAATGATTGAGCTTGGAGATAGAAAGTTTTCATTTAGCTATGTACTGAGCAAGATAGCTAGAAGTGAATAGACGAGTGCAACCTTGCAGCACCACGAGGCCGGCTGACATCTGCATAATGACGCCGTGCTGCCACGCTGAATTCAGTGATATTGCGCCCGCTCTGGCTACTGATTAATGTGTTGGATCACGTTGGCAAAGTTTCCATGAGGGTTTGATGGGCCATGTATTGTAGAATTCTTCTCACACTTCGCATTACACCTGCGTCAGTCGATAAGAATTACTTCTGATTTATTGCGCTTTACTCCCTGCAATCGTATTTTTTAGATTTATTGCGCTTTACTCCCCGTAAACGCAATCTATTACCACTGCCTGTTAGGAGAGTCATGTAATGTGATGATTGAAGGTCGTGAGTTAAAATAAATCTGTGCTAATCGACTGCATCTGCTTTCAATCAAGTAGTTGAAATCCCAAGTCACTTTCTTAATTAATGTTATGTTCAACATTTGCATCTGGTGTTCAATAGCTGAACATAACATCAATGTGCACCCCTTTTTATTTAAAAAGGATCAATTCTGAATCAATTAATGTCAACACTGCCACCGCAGTTCAATCAGGACTCACAGGGCCTTATTACTTTCTTTGCGTTATCCGACATTGCTGCAGTTTTGCACTCTCTGTTGATCTGTTAGTCAATTACCTGTGGTGAACACACACCAAATCCAGATAAGTGACGTAAGTGACGGGTGGGGTGTTACAGACATATTAAAAAACTACCGAGGAGTATTCTGAGGGGGGGGGGGGGGGGTGGATGGATTTACAACACAGCAATGCCGACAGTGGAGAATTTTATGGTATTGCATTGCTATGTTATTCCGAATTACGATGCAATGTTGCCGGCCGCTGTGGCCCAGCGGTTCTAAGCGGTTCAGTCTGGAACCGCGGGACTGCTACGGTCGCAGGTTCCAATCCTGCCTCGGGAATGGATGTGTGTGAAGTCCTTAGGTTAGTTCTAAGTTCTAGGGGCTAATGATCTCAGATGTTACAACCCATAGTTCTCAGAGGCACTTGGACCATTTTTGATGCAATGTTCTTCGAACATTAAAGCACTATGGACAACGATCAGCTGTATAATGGAATGATGAAAATGAAAATTTGTGTCGGACCGCTACTCGAAGCTGCACTTCCATCTTGTCGCAAGCAGTCGCCTTACTATTAGGCCATACGAGTATGACGCACAGACAGATTAAGAAAAGGCTCTGAGCACTATGGGACTTAAGGTCTGAGGTCATCAGTCCCCTAGAACTTAGAACTACTTAGATCTAACTAACCTAAGGGTATCACACACATCCATGCCCGAGGCAGGATTCGAACCTGTGACCTAGCGGTCGCGCGGTTCCAGACTGAAGCGACGGACAAATCCAAATTCCATATGTCGTCAACCATTTGTCTACAACGTGTACTCGTACACTATGTATATTCCCGTACAAGGAGACATTTGTCTTGAAAGTAGCTAGCCCGGTGTCGGTGGATAAATACGATGTTCCAGTGCCTGTGTTATTCCGAAATACGATGAAATTTTCTTCGGACATGCATGCTTGCATGTCCGAAGGAACAGGCAATGCGGTAACTACAGCCGTTATGAAATACATGAAGTGCAATTGCAGTTGAGAATATGGAGTACCATCAGCTGTGTAACGGAATAACAACAACGAAAATTTGGGTTGACCGAGACTGGAACCCTGATTCCCGACTTTTCGCGAGCGGTCGCTTTACCATCCGACTATATGAGCATATCCGAAGGAATGCATCTTACTTCGGAATAACACAGGCATTCCAATATTGTATTCATCCGCCACCGCTTTGCAAGCGACTTTCAAGTAAATCATCTCCCCTGTCTCCCCTTTATAAAAAAAAGATATGTTCGGTAACTGGGTGCTGCTTTGAAACGTCCCCTTTGAAAACTGGGAATGACAATGCTGGAAAAACTCTTGCATTATTTGATACAGAAACACCCGAGTAAAACTGAACGTACTCAGACATTCCTCTCGTTACTTATTCTGATCATCACTAAACTGACACACAATATTTTTAGCTCAAAGAAATCTGACTTTCAGTAGTCCCTACAAAAGAATGGCCCTGACTAACAATAACCTATACCTTTCACGAATCACTCACTTCACAAAAATTTTCGTTACTCGAACTACTGCAATATATTGAGCGCCAATACTGCCAGCTAAATAAAAGATTCTAACTACTGAAGGCACTAAGTACTGACAGGCGTAGTTAGCAAATGAAAGATTTTCATAGAGAACAAACAATGTATTTTCCTTAATAGCGTTCAAAAGTCATAATATAGAAATCAGTTCATGACATCCAGTCTTACAAACTTCCTTTTTCTGACGGTCACCCGTCCAGATCGCCCGCTCTCAAAACTCTTGCACCTCTCTCCCCACATCCATCACTGCTGCCGGCTCACTTCCTACGACACAACGCTACACGCTGTTCACATCCAACTGCCCAACACTACACAAGCGAATACTCCAACAGTGAGTCCAACCAGCCACAGACTGCACAAACCGCAGTCAGCGATTTTCACTCAGAGCACGACGTGGCGTTACCAACATAAGAACCTAAACAGCCTACTTACAACAGCCAACTTGCAGTTTCAACTTTATAGGTAAGTTGAAGTAAAATACATAAATACAAAATCTTAGGTGAGGATAGCTAAAACGCCTTTATTTGGTAACTAGTTTCAGCTCATTGACGAGCCATCTTCACATCAACAAAAATTTCATTATTTGATTCCTTGTATATCAGCCAAAAGACGTTACACTTCGTACACGGAATCAAATAATAATAGTTTTATTGATCTCAAGATGGCTCGTCAGTGAGCTGAGGCTAGTCATCAAATAAAGCAGTTTGGGAGATCTTCACTTAGAATTTTTATGTACATATTTTACATAGCAGATCGTACCTCTCGCGGTTTGGGAATGTCAAATAAAAACGTGCATTGAGGTAAGCCATGCTATGTGCTACATCCCTCTTCAGAAACTCGTACTAAGCTGTCATCTCGAATAAGTAACGAAAATTAAGCTACAAACATTGTAAATTTAAATGAAATATTACGCATGGAGGTTTCATGACTTATGTGTAATGTTTTATTTCTGCATACATTTTAACTGTGACTTGTACAATCACTTTGGTTTTATACAAACTACACTACGAGGTGGGTATCGTCTCGAGACGACCTAACGAAGAGCTGTGTGGTATCGAGGCGACTGGGCCTTGATTTATGCTCCGCTTTCGTAATCGATATTTATGCGGGCTGCGTAAGCAGTTCCCTTCATAATGTGATGTATATCATTACCTCAGCAAATTATTTATGATATTCCGCAGCGCAACGTAATCATTACTGACGGAGCACTTTGTGAAAATAAACTGCCATCTCGCGTGTTATGTATTATGTGCAAACAAGTGAGCTACGCCATATTTCCACGGATATGAAAGCTTCTCATATCTACTGCGCCTACCTGTGCAGCAATATCGAGACGCGTTGTCGTTGCCCTTCATTACACTAACACAACAATTAGGTTAAAATTGTTTTCGTTTAGATTACATAAGTCAGTGCCTAGGTCACATGCTACATTATTAAAATTGATAACCGGTTTCGGCTCTTGCTGCCATCAACAGAAATGAAATTACATTAGCGATACGTGGGCGCTTAGTGGGTACTGTGTATGCGCCTATATGTCGCTGCTGTATTTTTTAAAATCTGATGACAGCTGTGAAGACGAAACCGACGATAAATTTTGTGATCAAGTGACTAACTTTTGTAATCGAATAATCTGATCCATAGGCCACATGTCACCTCTGCAGGTCCAAAGGCCTCATTTAGCTTGTTTTCGTTTAGCTGCACACAATCTCAGGTTATGTGATTCGCTTTATCCGGAAAATCAAAAGCCTTTCATTACCTTTCTTTTTCTTATGATGAGCTATAAGCATGTAGCAAAGAGACAGCTGACTTTCTCTTTTTAACATGGACTTTTGTTTTTTGGAAGGCGCATTTCCTCCATATCACGAGGAACTTTTGTGCAGTACAGGTGTCACTGAAGAAACGCTATGTTTCTCACATTATACGTTCAAAGCGCAATAAAATGGAACATACATGTGGACCTTTACGTCTAGGTACTTTGTTTACTAACTGAACATTTAGGATATCGTAACACTGCCAGACACGAGGAATTTAGTCAGTCTGGAGGTTATGGTTCGTCAGTAAAAAGTATTATCCTTTATCTTACAAAATCGAATTAATACATAAGAAAATGAAGGAAGCATGATTTGGTTTAAGGTCCCATCGGCAACGAAGTTATTACAGACAGAGTAGAGGCATGGACTGCTGTTGTTTAAGGATGGGGAAGGATATCTACCATGTCCTTGCAAAGGAACTATCCCGGCAGTTGCTTGGAGTGATTTAGGAACATCATGGAAAACCTTAATCTGTGTGGTCGGACGCTGTTCTGAACTTTCTTCCTCCTGAATGCGAGTCCAGTACGCTAACCACTGCACCACCTCGGTCTGTATAATACGTAAGTAAATTACTACAGTTCGCGTAATAGTTTGTTTATTACTGGTTTAAATCATCAGACGCTAGTATCTTGAAGTGTACACTGTCCTTATGCCTAGACGATAAAGATTTGATCACTGGTGTTCGTTGTATCGCTTGCTGGAAATGACTGAGTTTATTAAAAAAAGAAAGGAGCAAACAGCTGGATTTATCTGGTAGTGAGGTACCAGGGAAAAGTTGGAAATATAGGAGAGAATTAGATTACGATGAAAACGACGGTGTCAATCATAATGATGATAAATATGATGACCGAAGAGTACCAGCGGCAACTTCCAGTCGTGAGTAGTGGATGAAGAACTTTTATTGCCCATGATCGAACCCACTTCCACTGATCTTAGCATCGTCATCTCATCTTATTGGCCGTGGCCCCAGTGAGACGTCCTCAAATCCCTCAGTACAATCAATCTGCATTACAAACATCCCAGAAGAATTCCTTTAAGACGCGGACACCTCATTTATTTCATAAACTAGTAAACCATGATATTATCGAGCCCTTGATCCCATAGACTCCTCTGTCAGACACCCAAAATAGTCTTCCATCTAATCTTTGGTCCTAATCGACCTAATGGAATATTCCTCATCCAAAATTTCGCATCTTCGAAATAAATAATCACATTACTAATCAATATACGGAGTGTCCCAGGATGAATGGTCAATATTCAGGAATATGACAGGCAATATCATTTGAAGCAGACAACTGCGTATGCACATATGCCCTATTTCGAATGGTTTTCGAGATAGAACACATTCAATATAAATTGTTATTTATTTTTTGTATTATTCAACACATTGTCGGATTAATAGATTTACACATGTGCAACAGCTAGTGAACATTATGATACGCGTTTTACAAAGCAGCTTAAATCACTTAATAAAGACAAGGCCTCCGGTCCAGATTGTATACCAGTCAGGTTCCTCTCAGAGTATGCTGATAAAAGAGCTCTATATTTAGCAATTATATACACAACCACTCGCTCACAGAAAGATCCGTACCTGTTGTTGTTGTTGTGGCCTTCAGTCCTGAGACTGGCTTGATGCAGCTCTCCATGCTACTCAATCCTGTGCAAGCGTCTTCATCTCCCAGTACTTACTGCAGCCTACATCCTTCAGAATCTGCTTAGTGTATTCATCTCTTGGTCTCTCTCTACGATTTTTACCCTCCACGCTGCCCTCCAATGCTACATTTGTGATCCCTTGATGCCTCAGAACATGTCCCATCAACCGGTCCCTTCTTCTAGTCAAGTTGTGCCACAAACTCCTCTTCTCCCCAATTCTATTCAATACCTCCTCATTTGTTATGTGATCTACCCATCCAGTCTTCAGCATTCTTCTGTAGCACCACATTTCGAAAGTTTCTATTCTCTTCTTGTCCAAACTATTTATCGTCCGTGTTTCACTTCCATACATGGCTACACTCCATACAAATACTTTCAGAAACCAATTCCTGTCACTTAAATCTATACTCGATTCTACTTCGACCATCATCAGTTATTTTGCTCCCCAAATAGCAAAACTCCTTTACTACTTTAAGTTTCTCATTTTCTAATCTAATTCCCTCAGCGTCACACGACTTACTTCGGCTACATTCCATTATCCTCGTTTTGATTTTGTAGATGTTCATCTTATAGCCTCCTTTCACGACACTGTCCACTCCGTTCAACTGCTTTTCCAAGTCCTTTGCTGCCTCTGACAGAATTACAATGTCATCGGCGAACCTCAAAGTTTTTATTTCTTTCCCATGGATTTTAATACCTACTCCCAATTTTTTTGTTGTTTCCTTTACTGCTTGCTCAATATACAGATTGAATAACATCGGGGAGAGGTTACAACCCTGTCTCACTCCCTTCCCTTTCATGCCCTCCGACTCTTATAATTGCCATCTGGTTTCTGCACAAATTGTAAATAGCCTTTCGCTCCCTGTGTTTTACCCCTGCCACTTTTAGTATTTGAAAGAGAGTGTTCCAGTCAACATTGTCAAAAGCTTTCTTCAAGTCTACAAATGCTAGAAACGTAGGTTTACCTTTCCTTAATCTTTCTTCTAAGGTAAGTCGTAAGGTCAATATTGCCTCACGTGTTCCAACACTTCTACGGAATCCAAACTGATCTTCCCCGAGGTCGGCGTCTAACAGTTTTTCCATTCGTCTGTAAATAATTCGCATTAGTATTTGGCAGCTGTGACTTAGTAAACTGATAGTTCGGTAATTTTGACATCTCTCAACACCTGCTTTCTTTGGGATTGGAATTATTATATTCTTCTTGAAGTCTGAGGGTATTTCGCCTGTCTCATACATCTTGCTCACCAGATGGTAGAATTTTGTCAGCACTGGGTCTGACAATGCCGTCAGTAGTTCTAATGGAATGTTATCTATTCCCGGGGCCTTGTTTCGTCTCAGGTCTCTCAGTGCTCTGTCAAACTCTTCACGCAGTATCGTATCTCCCATTTCATCTTCATCTACATCCTCTTCCATTTCCATAATATTGTCCTCAAGTACATCGCCCTTGTATAGGCCCTCTATATACTCCTTCCACCTTTCTGCTTTCCCTTCTTTGCTTAGAACTGGGTTTCCATCTGAGCTCTTGAAATTCATACAAGTGGCTCTCTTTTCTCCAAAGGTCTCTTTAATTTTCCTGTAGACAGTATCTATCTTACCCTTAGTGAGATAAGCCTCTACATCCTTACCTTTGTCCTCTAGCCATCCCTGTTTAGACCTTTTGCAATTCCTGTCGATCTCATTTTTGAGACGTTTGTACTCCTTTTTGCCTGCTTCTTTTACTGCATTTTTATATTTTCTCATTTCATCAATTAAATTCAATATTTCTTCTGTTACCCAAGGATTTCTACTAGCATTCGTCTTTTTACCTACTTGATCCTCTGCTGCCTTCACTACCTCATCCCTCAGAGCTACTCATTCTTCTTCTACTGTACTTCTTCCCCCATTCCTGTCAATTGTTGCCTTATGCTCTGCATGAAACTCTGTACAAACTCTGGTTTAGTCAGTTTATCCAGGTCCCATCTCCTTAAATTCCAACCTTTTTGCAGTTTCTTCAGTTTTAATCTACAGTTCATAACCAATAGATTGTGGTCAGAGTCCATATCTGCCCCTGGAAATGTCTTACAATTTAAAACCTGGTTCCTAAAACTCTGTCTTACCATCTATCTGATACCTTCTAGTATCTACAGGATTTTTCCATGTATACAACCTTCTTTTACGATTCTTGAAGCAAGTGTTAGCTATGATTAAGTTATGCTCTGTGCAAAATTCTACCAGACGACTTCCTCTTTCATTTCCTACCCCCAATCCATATTCACCTACTATGTTTCCTTCACTCTCTTTTCCTGCTCTCGAATTCCAGTCACCCATGACTATTAAATTTTCGTCTCCCTTCACTACCTGAATAATTTCTTTTGTCTCATCATACATTTCATCAATTTCTTCATCATCTGCAGAGCTAGTTGGCATATAAACTTGTACTACTGTAGTAGGCATGGGCATAGTGTCTATCTTGGCCACAATAATGCGTTGACTATGCTGTTTATAGCAGCTTACCCGCACTCCTATTTTTTTATTCATTATTAAACCTACTCCTGCATTACCCCTATTTGATTTTATATTTATAGCCCTGCAATCACCTGACCAAAAGTCTCGTTCCTCCTGCCACCGAGCGTCACTAATTCCCACTATATCTAACTTTAGCCTATCCATTTCCGTTTTTAAATTTTCTAACCTACCTGCCCGTTTAAGGGATCTGACATTCCACGCTCCGATCCGTAGAACGCCAGTTTTCTTTCTCGTGATAACGATGTCCTCTTGAGCAGACCCCGCCCAGAGATCCTAATGGGGAACTATTTTACCTCCGGAATATTTTTCCCAAAAGGACGCCATCATCATTTAACCATACAGTAAAGCTGCATGCCCTCGGGAAAATTTACGGCTGTAGTTTCCCCTTGCTTTCAGCCGTTCGCAGTACCAGCACAGCAAGGCCGTTTCGGTTAGTGTTACAAGGCCAGATCAGTCAATCATCCAGACTGTTGCCCCAGCAACTACTGAAAAGGCTGCTGCCCCTCTTCAGGAACCACACGCTTGTGTGGCTTCTCAACAGATACCCCTCCGTTGTGGTTGCACCTACGGTACGGCCATCTGTATCGCTGAGGCACGCAAGCCTCCCCACCAACGGTACATAAAGACTCGAAAATTGCTCAAGTCACAACAATACCCAAAAAGGGAAGTTCGAGTAATCAGCTGAATTACTGGCCTATATCACAAACATCGATTTGCTGTATGGTTTTGGAACATATATTGCATTCGAACACTATGAAGTACCTCGAAGAAAACGATTTATTGACACATAGTCAGCACGGATCCAGAAAATATCGTTCTTGTGAAACACAACTAGCGCTTTATACTCATGAAGTAATAAGTGCTATCGACAGGAGATGTCAAATTGATTCCATATTTTTAGATTTCCAGAAGGCTTTCAACACCGTTCCTCACAAGCATATTCTCACCAAACTGCATGCCTACGGAGTGTCGCCTCAGTTGTGCGACTGGATTCGTGATTTCCTGTCAGAAAGGTCACAGTTCGTAGTAATAGACGGAAAGTTATCGAGTAAAACAGAAGTAATATCCAGCGTTCCCCAATGAAGTGGTATAGGTCCTCTATTGTTCCTGATTTATATTAACGACATAGGAGACACTCTGAGTAGCCATCTTAGATTGTTTGCACATGATGCTGTCATTTACGGTCTTGTAAAGTCATCAGATGATCAAAACGACTTGCAAAATGATTTAGATAAGATATCTGTATGGTGCGAAAAGTGACAATTGACCCTGAATAAAAAAAGTGTGAAGTTATTCACATGAGTACTAAAACAAATCAGCTAAATTTCGATTACGCGGTAAGTCACACAAATCTGAAGGCTAAATACTTAGAGATTACAATTACAAGTAACCTAAATTGGAACGATAACGTAGATAATATTGTGGGTAGAGCAAACCAAAGACTGCGATTCATTGGCAGAACACTTAAAAGATGCAACAGGTCTACTAAGGAGACCGCTTACACCACTCTTGTCTGCCCTATTCTGGAGTATTGCTGTGCGGTGTGGGATCCGCATCGGGTGGGACTGACGGATGGCATCGAAAAAGTACAAAGAAGGGCAGCTCGTTTGCATTATGGCGAAATAGGGGAGATAGTGTCACAGACGTGATACGTGAATTGGAGTGGCAATCATTAAAACAAAGGCGTTTTTCGTTGCGACGGGATCTTCTCAATTTCAATCACCAGTTTTCTCCTCGGATTGCGAAAACATTCAGTTGCCATCAACCTACATAGGGAGAAACGATCATCACGATAAAATAAGAGAAATCAGGGCTCGCACATAAAAATTTAAGTGCTCGTTTTTCCCGCTTGCCGTTCGAGAGTGGAACGGTAGAGAGACAGCTTGAAGGTGGTTCATTGAAACCACTGCCAGGCACTTTACTGTGAATAGCAGAATAATCACGTAAATATAGATGTAGATCAATCGAAAATTAAGTCTTTTTAACCAATTCACCACTAATAAATATCGTACACGTCGCATGGCAGCGGTTGCATAGTTCCCGATAAATTTTCAAATATCCCACCATCAACTGCATTGTATTTGTGCACTTTAAGATGAGCACAACACGTTAGTATCGGTGCCTCCACAAGTTCCCTAATGAGAGCAACAGCGTCCATGATGCGACCAAGCAGTTATTCTGGTGTATCATCTTTCATTTGTATATCTCAGACTTCATGCAACTCCTAGCAGTCTTGGTGGCAAATTATATGTACTACTACGACCAATTCAGAGATTGCGATAAGTGCGATTTAGATGCTCCCTCACACGTCTTGTAAATCTGCAAGTGCAGTGCAGTCCGCGTGGCCAAAGGAAAGTCCTCATGGTGTGCAACCAAACAAGTAATTCGGTTTCCTCGTTGGCTGCTTGAAAATGAATGTACATATCAACATGTTATCGATCATGTCACATCAAACAGTGATCGAAAAACGAAGTTGGAAACTGATTTCCACTGTAGAATCTGGTTTCTCCTCAGATCACTGACGATTATAAGTTTGCTCTGGATTCCACTCCGTGTAAATGTGGCTTCATCAGTTAATTGCATTAACGGAAGAACAATGATAATTTTCTTTTAAACAGTAACAAAATTGAAGTCGTGAGACATTGTCGCCAGTGTGAAGATTATGGGCACGCTGTATGTGAAATGGGTAAATGTTTTCTGCATTTAATTTTCGCTGAACACGAGTTCGTGAGACACTGACAAGTGCAGGAAGCTCCGAGATCTGGTAATAGGACTACGCTGCACCATATCATCAAAGTGTTGCTGCTCCTGGACAGGTTGTTGAAATACATGATCAGAAGGAAGATGACAACTTCGAAGAATACCTGTTTCACCCAGTGAACTGTAAACTCTCTATACACTGGAGATTATTTTAATTTACTATTGCCGGCAGGAGTGGCTGAGCGGTTCTAGGCGCTACAGTCGCAGGTTCGAATCCTGCCTCGGGCATGGATGTGTGTGATATCCTTAGATTAGTTAGGTTTAAGTAGTTCTAAGTTCTAGGGGACTGATGACCACAGAAGTAAAGTCACATAGTGCTGAGAGCCATTTGAACCATTTAATTTACTATTGAGAGAACGTTATCAGTTGTCCCAGACAAGAATTAATATTTAGTGTATGTGTTTGTTTCCGTGTGTGTCGGTGTGACTGCGCTGAGTGGGTCCTATGTAGTCCTCACATTGAAATTGTGATTCGTAATGGAAACAAAATTTTACGGGTGACGTTTCATCGTTGACGCGAAAGTAATCCATGGTCACAGTGAGCACAACTACATTTGTGTTAAAACTATGGAGGTATACTCTTCGTTTATATGCGACACATCTCCCGAAAGACGAAAACAGAATTTCGGAAATCGTTTTTAGCTGTCTTTTTTACATGTAAAGGTCTGAAGCGGATTTGTTAGCCCAGTTAAATATGGCGCCTGGAAAACAGCTGACACAGTTTTTGATTTAGTCAGCACAGTCGCTATTTGTCTTCTGTTAGACCAGGTGTAAATAGCTCCAGTGTAATATTTCTACTTTTCCTTCGCTGCACAAAAAGCCACTCCGTCCTTATCAGCCGAAAATTTTTAAAAACAATAAGAACCCGACAATTCAAGCACGTTTCAAACCCGCTGCGTTTACATGGGAGCGAAAATCGATTGCGGAATTGGAAAACCGGCAAGAAAAAGCAGATTTCCGGAATCGGTTTTGTAGTTTTTACGTGACCATCCAGAAGCGGTATAGGGGAATGGGTTTACGAAATTCGGCTTTGGGAGCCCCATGTAAACGGGGAGAAGAGATGACTCTACAGATCTACTTTGTACATTGCATTGAAGATGCCGCCGCTATGTTAAATGCCCATAATATTATCAGTCTACTGTTTACGATTGCTTCTTCTTAATATCTGTCGTATATATGCGACAGGAGTTATAAACAGAAAATGTTGTGTCGCTTTCGTGAATAACATGCGTGAGGAGCAATACAACACATTTCGTCTCTTTAATGAAACTTTGTTACGCATTGCGAATAACGAAGGAGCGAAGTATGTACTGCGGAAAGGCGGCTTTCGTAATCCTGCATTTTATTTAATACGGACTGACGAAAGCGATGTTCGGTCTATTTTCTCTACCCGAAAATGCTGAAAACGTATTTTATTATGTTTGGGCGGGGTAGAATCATCCCTTCTCACAGCGTTCACCCAGAGACGTTCTCGAGTTGGGCTGATAGGAAATAAATGCGACTACAGCTTAAACAAACAGCCCAAATAAAATTCAAGTACATAAAAGAAAATATCGCTTAAAGGAGTCCTCTTACAGATGAAATATGATACGTTGACACTTTCGATTAAAGTCAAAAGGATTAGTACACTCGTAAATGAGGCAAGCTGTGCTAGTATGGTACTTCTTTGACATTCAGATGCTGAAATTCGGAGGCTGACGAAGAAAATGGTGACTATTGTCTAAACTTCTGATTTTCCCAGAGAGTCAACGAACGCAAAAAAGTACGACGAAAACGGTATGTACACCAAATATTCACACCCTCAAAC
This sequence comes from Schistocerca piceifrons, assembly GCF_021461385.2. Lineage (NCBI taxonomy): Eukaryota > Metazoa > Arthropoda > Insecta > Orthoptera > Acrididae > Schistocerca > Schistocerca piceifrons. The sequence goes on along the minus strand of NC_060141.1, from coordinate 598,078,921 downwards.
CAAATGTCACAGCAACGTTTTGTACGTGTTGCTGAAAGGTACGTATCTTATAAACTAAAGGATTCTTCACAATTATTTTACATTAGATTTAGACTCTGTAGAGAAAACTACATATAGTTTTGAAATATTTTTCACCGTGTGACTTCCTGGTTTCCGTTATACGAGTGATTTCAACGTTCCCAATAATGGCGCCACAACAACGCTGTCGTATCTGGTTTATGTATACAGTATTACAGGGGACAGAGCAGCTGGAATCAGAAATAGAGGGTCGTCCCCCCCCACAACCGGTAGCTCTAATTTCGGCAATTACGTCCCCGCATAGCTCGCCTGCTCGTCAGCAGTCCCCGTAGCCTTTCCCGACCGCCACAGGAAGTAGTGACGCAGACACTGACGGATCCTTCAGGCCAACTAACTCGTAATGTGTGGTGGAAAACCTATTTTGTAATCTTTCCGGTGACGACATTGTTACGCAAAGAATTCATAATGCCGTTAGTTAATTTCGCATAAAATTATTCGGTTCAATAATAAAAACAATTTTTGACTCTGAGGCGCCTATCGAAGCTACCACACATTCCTGCACTCTTCTTGCCAACTTGTTCTCTGGGGAGGTGTGTGCTTATGGTAAGACTATCATCTCTTTTTTTCCCCGGTCCATTTGCGAAAGGTGCCTCAAGAGCAAGACTGTAAATACCAATTTGTATGATCTCCATATTCCTTGATTTTTGTGTCATGAGTACTACGCGAGATTTATGTTGGAGGAAGATATACGTTGTTTGAATCTTCTTGGAACGTGCATTTACGGAAATATCATGTAAATACAACAGTGTTGGACAAAGTCTCTGGTATAACTTTTGCCACTGTGGTTCGATGAACATGACCGTGACATGTTCGCCTTTGCTAAACGAACTCATGATGAAACATTTTCTCTTCTTTCGATCCTAGTTTGTTGGAACAGACGAGTGATGAACATTTGTATTAGCAACCGTGGATTCTAATGAAGACCAGAGGCACTAAAGCTGACCACTGTGAAGACAAAGGACAGTCAGCATACAGTAATTGATAAAAAGTACAAATAACATTATTCCTCTGTTTTTTTTTTTAAGTTCGTGTTTAGGACAAGAGTTGATTTTATGATTTACACTCAACTGGTGTCTTGGTAGGTGAAGTATTATCATTTTCTTTGGGGCTACATGGGTACATCTTTTTGTGTCCAGCAGTTCAGTTCTAATTAGTGAGCTTTTCGATCTTTTGTTTTTTCGTTTCTACAAAATACTGGGAGAACAACTGACACCATTACTTACCACAGAAATATTTAAACAGTGTAAGGGAATATTACGTCGTGGAAAACAGAGATCATTTGTTGATCACGAAGTAAACTACGTCTCGAATGGGTTGACAGAATCGTTTAAGCTAATGCTGTTGGAACGATAATTGTCTCGATCGTTAACAGGAAGCAACGTGTCTAGTGAGAACGGCGTTACTTTATCGTGTTAGTGCGTTTTGAGTGTTAAAACGATTCTGTGGTAATTTGATGGTGAAATATATGCTGCTCTTAATTTTTCCAGGTGGTTCGAGGTGCTGTAGGAAGCAACTTTTTTTTTCTTTATTGTTATTTTAACACCTGAACAATCAGGTAGGCTGACAGCGGCATGCTACGCCGCTCTTCAGCCATAGTGTTGACAATAACAGTACAATAATGGAGATTTAAAATGAACACAGTGATGGGCAAAAAATAGTGGTCACAGATACGCAAAAAACACGGAGCTGTTCACACTCGACGATAACGACACTGAAAACACGGTGACACGGCGCACAGAACACTGATGAATCCGACGGCACAAGTGAACGTAGAAGCGTGACGGCGGACACTAAAATCACAAAACGACGTCACACACACGAGACACAGATGGCGATGATCTCCGGCGCGCGAAAGTCCACGTAGCGTGTGCGAGTCCGGGGACCTGCCAAGAGGGGAAGAAGGGTGAGGGGGGGGAGGAGAGGGTGGAGAGGGGAGAACAAAGATGCCAATGGCTGAGGAGATGGGAGGAGGAATAGAGGGACAGGGGAGGGGAGGGCCGGGGAAGGAGTGGGGAGAAGGGGAGGAGGGACGGAGAATGCCCAAAGGAACAGACACAGGAAGAGGGAGGGAGGATCAAAGTTGGTAGGAAGGGTAGATGGAGGGGAGGAGGACATCATCAGGGAGGGGGAGCTGGCGGAAGCCACCTTGGGAGAGGGTAAGGAGGGTGGAGAGTTGGATACCGGGTGGGACGTGGGAATACAGGCGCGCCAGCGGGCGGGGGTTAAAGAGGATTGGTGAGACAAGCGGATGAGGAGGATCGAGTTTGTGGGAGGTGTACAGGATCCGTATCCTCTCAAGGAAAAGGAGGAGGTGGGGAAAGGGGATGAGATCATACAGGATCTGCGTGGGGGAGGGGAGATGGATGCGATAGGCGAGGCAGAGAGCATGGCGTTCAAGGATTTGGAGGGATTGATAAAAGGTAAGGGGGGTGGAGACCCAGGCTGGATGGGCGTAACAAGGATAGGGCGGATGAGGGATTTATAGGTGTGGAGGATGGTGGAGGGGTCCAGACCCCACGTACGGCCGGAAAGGAGCTTGGGGAGACGGAGTCAGCAGTGTGCCTTGGCTTGGATTGTCCGGAGATGGGGAGGCCAGGAGAGGCGACGGTCGAGGGTGACGGCAAGGTACTTAAGGGAGGGAGTGACGGCGATAGGACAGCCATAGATGGTGAGATAGAAATCAAGGAGGCGGAAAGAAGGGGTTGTTTTGCCTACAATGATCGCCTGGGTTTTGGAGGGATTGACCTTGAGCAACCACTGGTTGCACCAAGCGGTGAACCGGTCAAGATGGGATTGGAGAAGGTGTTGGGAGCGCTGCAGGGTGGGGGCAATGGCAAGGAAGGCGGTGTCATCGGCAAACTGGAGAAGGTGGACGGGGTAGGAAGCAAGTATTATCAGACCTTATATAGAAACTGATTTTGTTACCCGATTTATAGCTCGATACTTCGGAACCGTACGAGGCAAGGATCAGCATTATTTTTTACAAAAATGGGCTGCTTTGAGTGGCCACCACTTTTTGTAATCAGTCTACTGGGGAAAGCTACGAGTAGTGAGACACCAATGGCTCAAGTGGTCGAGATTTACTTCAGTCCCAGATCACGTAAGAAACAGATTGCCTGATCGCTTGGTCTAGCAGTCAACCCTTGTCAGGGAATGGCCACCAGGCGGCAACAGCGTCACACTCTTACTTGTGGCACCAACTACTAGATGGCACTCGGTTCTGTGAAATATGTGGCAACATCGTCAGAATGCGTGCAGCTCTCCACCATTTGGCGTCTGTGAAGTACAGCTGTTTCTGACATACCGGTGGTAGTGGATCGAGTCGTCATGCCGAGGGTCTGCGAGTATATCAACTGTGGAAGGAGTAGACATACAAATCCTGAACTAAAAATGTAGTAGAACTGTCTCAAAACCGAAAATTATTAAATATGTAGTTTATTCATATTGTATTTAAGTACCAAATAAAGATTCTCCGTTAGGCTGCACAAATAAGTTTCGTTACCTTTCCTTGATCACTCTACAGCGTTTAACTAGAAAGAGGTAATGTCTTTAATCTGAGCAAAACAGTACTGCTTGTGACAATAGTAGATGTGCTGACCGCAAAGTTAAGATGTTTACCATCACAGAATTTTTTTTTACTCACGATATTTAAAGTTCCACAATATTTATTTTTTCGAAGATATCGTTGTTAAGTGCGTACATGAAATTATATTCGTTTACAACTAACAGTAATCATATGCAAAATATGGTCATACTTAAGAACGCTTACTGAAATACTTAGAAAGGCTGCAAAATCTGTTACTTTAACTTATTTACAGTTTCAATGTGAAAAATATATTGTCGTTATAACTCCCCTAATCCCTATAGATACTCTATGCAAAATAAATAATTATGTCTGTAATGTGTCAGGACGCGAAACCCATTGCTCAGAGCAATATTTGTCAGTAAATTAGCTGATTATATTTCAAAGGCGTTGAGAAGATTTTGAAAACTTTCTAGTGTTAACCTGCATGTGGAGATCTTTTTTACCACTATAATCCATATCAGAAGAGCTGTATAATAAAGAGGAAATAGACGGCATGGAAGACGAGTGTAAAACCTATGCGACTGCAATACAGTCTGCATTTAAACAGCAACTCGGGAGAAATATTTGTGTGTTACTTTTCATTTATTTCATTTCGCATATGATTGTGAGAAATATCCCTACAGTAGAAATAACCTTGGTTTGTAGAATTACAGGAGGTAATCTACATTCTTCGATTGAAAACTCGGGAAAAACCACAGCCGATCATGAGCTACAGTCAGCTGTGTGACGAATGCATTTCGCGCGCGGCGCTCTAGCCGAACACAAATCAGCGTCATTCACGCCACCGAAGGTACAGCGTTGCCAATTCCGCGACATGGACAGGTCAGTTAGCATTGTAGCGTCGCCAGCGACATCTGTTGATCGACGGGAAAACTATTTTTACGGTTGCCTGTTCCGCCGTAAGGACGGTAAATCTGTTTCTTACGTGATGTGGGCTTCAGTGTATAAAAATACGGTAAATACGGCAATGGTAACTACGTTAATTTTAGGACTGACCTAGAGAATTCTGATTATTGACACAGCTGTAGTACCGAAAGACGGTACGTGCAAGGAAGAAAATATTGAAATAATATTTCGTTCCAGCACCAAAAACAGGAAAAAGGTGGTGAACATATTTTTGCTATGTACCCAGAAGTAGATTTGAAATTTGAATACCGAGGGAAATAAACTGAAAACATATTTTCCTTCCCAATCAAAGCCCATAAGAAAACAGAGTGGAGAATTACATTAGAATAATAGTAGTCGGAGATTTATGCGAGAAATTATTTAATTCCGAAAATATGGGATAAATGTTGAAAATCAATATGTAAAGGAAAAGAATGTTCTGGTACAACACAAAGAAATTACATTACAAATTACTAACAAAGATTAATGAGGAAAAACGATATACAGAGAGTTATCAACGAGCGAGGTGGTGCAGTGATTAGCACATTGGACTCGCACTCGAGAGGACGACGGTTCAAAGCCGTATTCGGCCATCTTTATTTAGGGTTTCCTTGGTTTCCTTGAATCACTTCATGCAAATTCCGGGATGGTTCCTGTAAAAGGGCACGGTCGACTTCCTTAGCCATCCTTCCCTAATCCGATTGGACCGATGACCTCGCTGTTTGCTCCCCTCCACAAAATCAACCAACCAACAGCGAGTTATCTCTGGCTTGATAACATCGCTGGGTTGTTGCATAGAGTAGAGATATTTCTGCTCTATGGATTGTTACTAAGAGCCGTCTTACATATGGAGATACCGAGAGAGGTGGCGCAGTGGTTAGCACATTGGACTCGTATTCGTGAGAATGACGGTTCAAACCCGTGTCCGGCCATCCTGATTTAGGTTTCCCGTGATTTCCTAATTGGAGTCTGGCAAATGGTGGAACGGCTGTTTCGATCGGGCATGGCCGGTTTCCTTCCCTGATGCGAGTTTGTCCTCCGTCTCTAATCATTTCGTTGTTCCTCTTCCACGCATGAGGCGGGAATAATCAGAGATGACACTACACTCTCACGCTGTATATTGTTTTGAAGACTGTGTCACCGTATTAGGTGCTCCAAAACATTTCAAGACTGTTGATCACGATTACTTTTTTTCGTAGTTTCTGTCGTGTGTACGCGACAGTTGGTTGAAATACTAAGTACTACACTCTTTGCTCTAATAACATAATGCCAGGGAGGCATTTCAAACGTTCTTTCTGCTCTGAAATGCGTATTTGAACCTGTAATATGACTCATTTTCCCTGATAAATGTAACTTTCTTTTTGTCTATGCGTTCCAAATAGCCAAGAAGAGACACAAATGATCAGAAAATTATGCTTTCGTAGTCTACTGAAATCCTCATATACTGTGTTTACGTCGATAGCTGATGAAGCTAAAAGTCGGTAAACAATGATAGTTTGCTTAGTGGTATTGCTTCTTACTCGTTACATTTTCAGCTTTGAAATCGTATGCTTAGCAGATTAAATGTTCACGTTTGCAAAACCTTAGCTACGTTTTCTTCGTTAACGCACAAAAATGAGTGCAATGACGAAAAATGTTAGCAAGGTTTGCTTCAAATGGATTAAATGGCTCTGAGCACTATGGGACTTAACATCTGAGGTCATCAGTCCCTAGAACTTAGAACTACTTAAACCTAACTAACCTAAGGAAATCACACACATCCATGCCATAGGCAGGATTCGAACCTGCGACCGTAGCGGTCGCGCAGTTCCACACTGATGCGCCTAGAACCGCTCGGTCACAGCGGCCGGCCAAGGCTTGTTATCAAGACTTGTAAATTTCAACAAAGTGAGACTGATGACCATAGATGTTAAGTCCCATAGTGCTCAGAGCCCTCAACAAAGTGAAAGGTTCTGGAAATGTCGAAGGAATAGAACTGACTGGACTGTCAGCGCGTCACTATCATTCTGATTTACACATAATAGCACTCTGAAATCTTACCTATGAAGTGTCATTTAGTGTAAGGTCAATAACAGCAAAAAACGAAAAATTAATTTTTGAAGTCGTGTTACAGTAGTTTGCAATTTGATAAACGATTTCAGCAGGCAGTTCTGATGGTTAAAAACCAGTCCACATCCAAGATCGCATAAAATATTTTTTTTTATTTAAAACATTCTGTTTCAACAGACTCTGCTGTTAACTTCAGGTCTTAAAGTCTTTTGTTCTAAAACATCTTGATCTTATTCTGATTTCAGGCACAAGATGTGAAGTGGATAAAAACAGCACATTATAAAAGGTTGTCACCGCTAAAATATTAAGTAACATAAGGCACCTTGAGCAACAGGCAGTGGTTCCAATGGCTCTGAGGACTATGGGACTTAACTTCTGAGGTCATCATTCCTCTAGAACTTAGAACTACTTAAACCTAAGTAACCTAAGGACATCACACACATCCATGCCCAAGGCAGGATTCTAACCTGTGACCGTAGCGGTCGCGCGGTTCCAAACTGAAACGCCTAGCACCGCTCTGCTACAACGGCCGGCAACAGGCAATGTCCATATACATATTGCTCACACTCGCTTGTCGCATCATACAACCACAGTACACGATAGCACAATAGGTTGCGCGATGGCCAAGTGAAGATACAGAAGGTAACGGAACTTTAATAGATATAATAATCTCAAACGTGGTCAGGTGATTGAACGATTTAACAGTGGGAAAACGTTGTATGGAGTGGCGAATCACGGTATAAAATGTGGCGATCCGATGGCAGGGTGTGGGTATGGCGAATGCCCGGTGAACGTCGTTTGCCGGCGTGTGTAGTGCCAACACTAAAATTCGGAGGCGGTGTTGTTATGGTGTGGTCGTGTTTTTCATGGAGTGGCTTGTACCCCTTGTTGTTTTGCGTGGCCCTTTCACAGCACAGGCCTCCATTTTTGTTTTAACTATCTTCTTGCTTCCCACTGTTGAAGAGCTATTCGGAGTTAGCCATTGCATCTTTCAACACCATGGAGCACCTGTTCCTAATGCATGGCTTGTGGCGAAGTGGTTACACTATAATAACAATCCTGTAATGGACTGGCCTACACAGAGTACTTACCTGAATCCTATAGTACGCCTTAGGGATGTTTTGGAACGGCGACTTCGTGCCAGGCCTCACCGACCGACATCAATACCTCTCCTCAGTGCAGTACTCCGTGAAGAATGGGCTGCCATTCCCCAAGAAACCTTCCAGCACCTGACTGAACGTATGAACGTACGCATGTGAGCGTAGAAGCTGTCATGAAGGCTAAGGGTGGGCCAGCACCATATTGAATTCCAGGATTACCGATGGAGGGCGCCACGAACTTGTAACTCATTTTCAGCCAGGTGTCCGGATACTTTTTATCACATGATGTATATACAACGTCCTCACTTGGTGGTTGAATGTATTCCAGTGTCTACCGTCCCCTACAGACTTTTCTATCTGCTGCTTCTTTTAGTTCGATGGCAGTTGCTTCCTGATAGTAACACGTGTGCTGTGAACATATCCTTCCTGATATAGTTCTGCACGTATTCCATTTCTCACAGAATCTATGGAGAATCTCTTCATTTATTATCGTTTCACTTAATATCCATCATTCTTCTGTAATAATAAATTTCAAACGCTTCGTCTCCGTTCAACTCCGTTTTTTAGCAGAATCCGTGATACAGTTTCAAACAATGCTGTGGTTAAGAGAAACGTTGTCAGAGTATTCTTCCTCAGATTAAGGTCCGATGTTTAGTACTAGTAGAATTCTTTTAGGGAGGAACCCCTTCTTGTGCTGTGCTACTCTGCTTTTTATATCGTCCTTGGTTCATCCGTGACGCACTGTTTTTCCAGAAAGGTAGAAGAAACTTCACTTCTCTACCATATGGCCGTAAACTTTGAAAACCATTTTTTTCTGCAAATTACTTTCGCCTTCCTTTGGTTTTAATCTCAGTCTCTGGCCTGTGCTCATTAACTGATCATACCACTAAACAACTCTTTTCCATACAGGATAGAGGCCTCATCAGCTAATTTTATAGTTGATATCATTTCTTCTTCGGATCTAATTTCATCCCGAAGCCCCGTTTTATTTTAAACATTGCTTCTTTGACGTACAGAGCAAGTACACCTTTCCCGATTGTAAACGACGGCCGGAGTGACTGATGCGCCATCACTCCTTGTGCCGCGGCGGATAAAAGAGCTGTACTCTACCTGCCGGTAGTGCGGTCACCACAGTTTCCACTTTTATCTTCTTTGATGTACAGGTTGAGCAATAGGGAGGAAGGACTGCATCCTTCATTTATGCCGCTTTTGAATATTCCAAACATATAGTCTACTGTTGATTGTTGTGCAGATTGTATACCACTCGTTGCACGCAGAGGAATGTTCGATACAAGCCGTCGGCTATGAATACAACATGCGACAAACGTCATAAACAATATGGTGACTAGAACGATGCATTTGGCGATTTTTCAAAATGGCATAACCGTCAGATCAGTCTGTCAGTACAGCCATGTTTTTTTTAGTATGACAATCTCTGGCCTCGTCAAATCACAACTAAACTGTCAGTCACGCTGTTACCTTCCACCTAACCTAGACCTCAGACAAAGCTCCAGGTCAGTCTTCACCACAAACAGTTTTATTTTGTTTCACATACACTGGCTTAGCCAACTCACAACTCGCTACCATTTACCTATCCCATATCTCGAGCTAAGCTACAGATCAGTCTGTTTCCAGAATAAGTTGTTTTTGTTTTCACATTCGTTGGCTCCTCCAGCTACCAACAAAATTGTGAATACATGCAAAAAAATAGACGTGACAGCAGCCAGTAACGTTAAGTCAGCCTCGTGATGACTGGGTGTTGTGTGATGTCCTTAGGTTAGTTAGGTTTAAGTAGTTCTAAGTTCTAGGGGACTAATGACCATAGATGTTAACTCCCATGGTGCTCAGAACCATTTGAACCATTAAGTCAATACATAAAGTCGACGACTCGTGTCGAAACATTTCACTTGACGCCCAACCGTGTTTACTCCGATCTTGAAAACTACGTACTAAACGGCGCTTTCAATCATTTTCTACAGTTGTGTTTTCATTAACTTATAACTACGCGCAAAGGCTTTCCATAACCAGTATCAATATGCGTTGTAAATTTAGTAGTTAATCTGTCTTCGGCAACCATATTTTTGTCCCTTAATAAAATTGGTTTAAATACAGCTGTTTTTGGAGTTCTTGCTGCAAAATGTACTACCACAGCTGCTGAAGGCAAGACCACAGATTCGTTTGTAGCTATAAGTATATTCGTTAGTAAAACCAGCAACCAGCTTCACACAAGAAATTTTATTTCTTTACCTGTCTCAAGCACCTACAGTACTTCTTCAGAACAATAGAACTCTCGAATTATTAGCGAGCGTAAAAAAATTAGCATTTGTATTCAGCACAGTACCGTAGTAATGTGGTATAAGGAAACCAAACACCTCCCTGTACCATAGCCTTCTTATTTTTGACGTCGCTAATAATACGATGGTTCTGCTCTGCTGAAGATGGGCATTAGATGGCTGAAACAGATAAAGATATGAAATCTATTTTGCGCAATTCATAGTTAATTTTTTTCGACAAAAAAGCAGTGTAGACTGCCTGACTTAAGTCTCTCTAAAGACACTATAGGGCAGCGTGTTTGTCTTTGGTAAGTTCGCACGATTCCAGCCAATCAGATAGTTGGTAATTACTTTAGCCATGAGTTTGGAAACTTTTTTTTGTTCCGCGGAGTCGAGCGATGAGTTGTGGCAGTTCAGAGATAACCATGACGGAACGGAGATTTGGTGAGATCGTTTTATTTATTTGCAGCTGTTGGTAAAAAACGAAGTCTTGAGTCACTTCATTCGTGTGGTATTCGTATTGCGCTGTTTATTTTGTTAACATTTCGTGGGCTTAGCTTCTGGTGAGTTGTGAAGGTGAACTGATATTCAGGGGCGGAAGCTAATTACTGAATCGTGTCATAGTTATTCAGTGCCAAATAATATCCACTCAGTTCCGTCATTATCTCCCGCTCATTAGATTTTTCTATGCCTCAGTGTAAATCGAGTATAGATATACTGCTTACTACATTAGTCCATTTATCTTACAATACCATAGCTATATTTACGACGTTTTCAAACATCTTGCACTCTTGTACGCCATTCACTAAATTCTATGGAGGTGCCTTGTTTGTCCTCAATGGGGTATTCCTCTTTGAACACATGAAGAATAGGTAATTTTTTCTAATAAAACAATCATTAATGCTAAATTTAATGATATTGTTTTATTCCTTATAAATTTGTGTCTACATCGGACGCTACCTGTTACCGGCAACCACGTCGAATCAGCTTTTGTAACCGGAACATTAAAACCTGTGTCTACCCGAGCAAGTGATTTATATGACTCAGAGACTCATTATGACTGCGGCAGACAGATTATCTTTGTCTCGTGACATAAAAACTGTGCGGATAGAATGTGGACTTACTTCTAATTTTGAACTGCAGAGAATAGGATCGCAGTGGAATTATAATTAGAGGTACTGTCGTAAAATGCCATTTTGAATACCAAATATAGTTTTATCAGTTATGATAATGTTTCATATCATACACGAAGATATTGTGTACTGAAATGCAGCTTGGAAAATCATTTATGGAAAAATATGTTTTCATGAATGGAAAAGGTACGTTGAATTCTTTGATTGTTTTAACATTTCCCTAGTCTCTGGCTCGGAAAATTATTTGGTGTGTCGTAACTCGTAGGGAACTTTGTATTCTGGGAAATCAGTAGACCCTGCGCCACGGTCGTTTATACTCTATTTTAAGGGATTAAATTCTGAGCTTTATCGAAACTGATACACAACTTGGACACTGATTCCAATGCTTCATAGTGAGTACGTCATAGCACCCAAGACGGCTTCTCCACGGCGTACGGTTGTGCCTCTTATTATTTTAAGAATTTTCAGAGTCGACAATTGCCGGAATTCTGCAGAGCCACACAGATACTATTCCAGGTAAAGTAATTAATTTTATACCTGGAAGCAGTGATGAATACAGCCACTTTCCCCCGGGGTAGATATATAGCTTTTTGACGGGGCGAAGGGGGTGTGAGAGTAAGCCAAAGTTAATTATATTAAACAATAAAATAGTTTTACATCATGCAAAAAAACTCACATTTACATCAAACTAATACGTCGAGGCTTTTTTACAGCATATCTGTTGATGACGTCATCAATAAAACTTGCTGTTGGCTCGTTGTCCCCTTCAGTTGAAATCTTCACACAAGCTTGGAGCGTTTCCTGACCCATCCTATTCCTTAATTTTGTCATCACCCTGTTCACTGTACTAAATGAGCTTTACACACTGCAGGTCGAAACGGGAATGCACAGTACACATTCAGTGAGTGTCTGTAGTGCTTCGTAGCCGATGTCGGCTCTCAAAATGAAAGAAGCAACATCAGAAGACGTATCGTGTAATTTATTACTGACAACATACCTAAAAGAATGCAAGTCTGCAATAGCAGCGTCGACGTTTGTAAGTCCCAAAATCAAGCCACAGTTCTTTACAATCATTATCACTAAACTCTAGAAATTTTTTAAAACTTTCAAAATATGCACTTAGTTCTATCACTTTTACTGCCTTCCCATCAAACCGTTGCTCAATTTCATCAATCATACTTTTAGCAAATTTCCTTGCGCTTTTCATAGCTTGAATGTGCTGCTCTACGTTCGTGAATAGCACACCTTTAACTTCTGTTGCGTCCTCCTGCAGTTTTTTAATTTTATTAAGAGTTTCATTTTCTGCACTATGTCCATCGCAGTCACAAAGACAGTCGATGTGTGTCAAATGTTCCAGAGTTCTAGAAACAAATAGAAGGATTTGCGAAATTTTAAGTGATTGTCTTTGCAAAACTTTACATAAGTTTGAGACTGCATTTAAGTATCGTCTAAAACCACTAAACCTACAACGAAATTGGAATTCATCATTTTTAATAAGATTCCTTCAGCTAAACTTGTTAAATCCGCGCCGTCCTTGTGTATATGTTCATACGCCGTTATAACGGACGCGAATTTTTTATGAAAACAGCATGAACTGTGCGATAGGTACTTAACCATCGCGCAGTTCGGAACCGTGCGACTGCTACGGTCGCAGGTTCGAATCCTGCCTCGGGCATGGATCTGTGTGGTGTCCTTAGGTTAGTTAGGTTTAAGTAGTTCTAAGTTCTAGGGGACTGATGACCACAGCTGTTAAGTCCCATAGTGCTCAGAGCCATTTGAACTTAACCATCGGATGTCAACAGCTTCAGGTATTTTTAAAACAGGTTGCTCTAAAGGCTGGTTCTAAGCACTACGGCACTTAACATCTGAGGTCATCAGTCCCCTAGAACATAGAACTACTTAAACTTAACTGACCTAAGGACACCACACACATCCATGCCAGAGGCAGGATTCGAGCCTGACCGTAGCGGTCGCGCGGTGGTTGTTCTAAAGCACATTGAATTTCATGCAAAACATTTTCTCGTTTGGAAGAACCATGAAAAAGTTTGTAAATGTCTTTATCAACATGTAATGTGCGTTTTATAATTGGGTGTTTATTCCTAGAGTTGGTGGCAGCTATTGTCAAAACATGTGCTCTACAGTGAATGTATGGCGGCTTCTGGCCCTTCCTCTCTGACAACCGAGTACAGACTCCCGAGATAGAACCACTAAAATTAGTAGCACCGTCGAAAGAACAAGATAATAATCTGTCGTAAGAAAGTTTTCTTTACTTTAGTTCAGTATCAATTGCTGTAAATATGGATTCAGCTGAAGTGCTTTTCAACTCAGCGAGACATAAAAACCTTTCCTTCACTTCAAACGAAGGAGACGGTGCAACCTATCGAACTACTGAAGACAGTTCACTTTGGTTGGATACATTAGTAGATTCGTCTGCCATTAATGAAAAATATTTGTCAAAAATGTTCAAATGTGTGTGATATCTTATGGAAATTATTTGCTAAGGTCACCAGTCCCTAAGCTTACACACTACTTAATCTAAATTATCCTAAGGACAAACACACACACCCATGCCCGAGAGAGGACTCGAACCTCCGCCGGGACCAGCCGCACAGTCCATGACTGCAGCGCTAGACCGCTCGGCTAATCCTGCGCGGCCGAAAAATATTAGTCATGGAGAAGTGTTTCATCTTGAAAGTCTAAAGACTCTCCCAAACAAGTCAACAACTCTGACGCAGTGTACTTCCTAAGATATGCGGACCTTTCGCTCTGGAATTTTAACCACTTTTCAAGATTAATGTCGTTTTTCAGTACTACGTCACGAATTAGCGGTTCATATTTTGTTGTGTGAGGTATTTCTTCTTTACTAAGGAAATACAGACTTTGAATTAACGATGACAATACTTGGCAGTTTAAAACTTTTTCATTTTCATTTTGTTTAAATATCTGTGTATGAACTGGAGCGTTTAATCCCTGTAATCTACAATTTTCAAGTGCAACAGCTCTTGCATTTTTTACGAGTTGGCGTGCTTTTCTAGTTTTCCCGTGCTTCCGGTAGCTTTTCTAAATGTAGTGAGTACAGAAATGAACACTCCTTCTGTTTTCTGCAGAGCTTCGATATCGTTTTTTAAATGCATTTCACACAATATGCAGAAAGCCCTGCCCCACACGTTATCAAAATACAACCATTTGTACTTACACTCCCACTTTTGTTGATACTTAATCTCGCGTTCAATACTTTGTTTGGAATTGCAATTTACTGATGGGCCAGAAATAGCACATTTATCGTTTGAAAACTGTGGAAGGGAAACTGAAGACTTGGTAGACATACGCAGTTCATTGTCACAATCACTAGCACTTCTTTCAGTAGACTCACACTCCTCTTTGTCTTTTGCAATACACTGTCTTTTATTAGAAATGAAATAAATTAAAGTCTGTTGTTCCGACATTGTATTTCGGCACTAACACTTCTTTTTATGTTATAAACTGACGAAGACTGCGCGTAGTACACTACATAATCACATCACACTTCCATAGAAACCTGTCGACAGACTATTACAACCTTACTACAGTTTCAACAATGCACTGAGTTTTTATTCAACAATGAAAGGTTAGATTATACTAGTAGAGCAGCGTTGCCAAACGTCCCACTCATGGTGGAATGTACCGCATCTTTAGGCAAAAATTGTGTATCCCCATTGACACTGCGAAAATCATTGTCAAGTGTACACAAATATATGGTTTGAGCTTTGGACTCATAGATAAGGAAAAATCTACGTGGCTACTAAATCTTGGAAATATTCCCAGTAATGCAATAAAAAAATTAAAACAATCTTTTATAATGTCAGATGCTACTTCCAATTCTGTAGCAATACCCGGGGACGTGTTTTGCGACATCAGGTTTATTCTAAGGGCAAATAAAGTATAGATACGAGTGGCGCATAAGAATAAAGTTCGCAGCAAGAGTGGGCTGCGTAGCTAAGGGATTAGCTTACACGTTAGGCCGATTGGAGGTGCGGTGAGGGAAGACATGAGAGAGGAAAGGCTGACTTATTCTACAATCGGCGTTACCAACACACCTTGCAACGCTTAGCTTTACCGCACACTTGTTATACAGCATCTGTTAATTTGTGGGTGTTGGCAATAATAATAATAATAATAATAATAATAATAATGACAGAACAATCGACGCTAAGTGTTGCAAACCGAACCAATAAGTAACGAAACCATACTATAGGGACCCAGCCGCCACCTATTGAGTTACACATTCATTTTTCTCATAAAAACCGCATGTCATCACGACTTCTCCATAGTTGACTCCAAACTTCGTTAGCAGCAGCAGCTGGCGTAGTTTAAATTTTGTCACAACGGTACAAGTTAACAGACAAGGTGATAATTTTTATGTTTCACCACAACTATAGATATGAATTTCTTGGGGGGGGGGAGGGGACTTTCCCCCTCTGGGCCACCCCCTGAATTCATCACTGCCTGGAAGCGTGTGAGATATTGGGGAAGTGACATCTCGCCCAAAAGTTTCCAATCAAGTAACTGCATACTATCCAGTCATATCAATTTAATTTCAACTTTCACATGGGGGGGGGGGGGGGGGAATTAAAGCCCTCCTATTGCACCAGTTACAAAACAAATTTATCAAAGTCATTTTCAATACATTTTCTGTCAGCGTACATCGGGTAGTTGAAAAATATTACGTTTTAACAGAATGGTGAAGTGTTGAAATGAATGTCACGTTCATGGCCTATACCAGCGAGACAAAAGCGTACACCAAAAATAGGCTTTTGAAGATACTTAAATACTCTTATATCTGCTAACAGAAAATCCAACTACTTAGAATACCGAAACTATGATCAATGCCGTAGGGAGAGAGATCATCATATGGGATTGTTGGCCGGAGGCCGCATGCGGGGGAGTCCGGCCGCAGTATTGAAAGTCCTTTTCAGTAGACGCCACATTGGCGACTTGCGAGTCAATGATGATGATAATGATATTGGGCACACAACACCCAGTCCCCTGCCGGGAATCGAACCTGGGCCCCCTGCATAGTAGGCAGCAACGGTACCACTACGCTACGGAGGCGGACGATCAATGTGGTATGTGCCGTTCTCAAGCTTGTTTTCGGCCACTTTCAAAAATATGATTTCGGGAATATCGCGTTTAAAGCTTCGGTTACGTTAAACATACCTCCAGTCACCCATCCTTGGATCATACGGGAATCCTTCCACATCAACAAACGTCTTATTCGTGGCCATGGTGACCCTGCGGACTCTTTGACAGATTTTGTTATTCTCCGACCAGGTCGCTCGAAACGCTTTTCATCCTCTTTTGTGCAGAAGCTGTAACAGGCTGGTACGATTTCGAATTCGAGCCAGAACGCCTGTTAGTCCGTCGTTGAAATTACATGCTACCACAGCGGCCACGGTGTTAACTATTTCTTCCCGTTGTATAAATTGCGTTGTAGTTCGATAATGGAATATGACTTAGGATTAACACTACAATAAAGTGGACATTCCAGAGAACATTTTACACAAAAAATAAAAACTTCTAACATTCGCGTGGTGTCTGTTTGTTCTATATTGTGTCTCCCTACCACTTTCGCGCAACGACGCTCTGAGCGTGTTTTTTAGGGAATTGACTAGTTTGAACCTCTGACCTGTTGCTGGTAAGGAGACGCCAGACCACACATAACATGTAGAGTTCAGAAGAGTTCAGTGAGACTAGCGATGATATAATCAAATACTTAATTATTTCAGCGACAGCTCCACTGTACTCCATGTAAAAGAATCTTAATACTAACTAAATTTAGTGGAAAGGGTTCAAGGCTTTCCTATTTTTAGTCAGCTGGTAAAATAACGTCGAAAAAGCAGTTAAGTTTACCATTGGCATTTTTATTCTACTCACAAAACATTGTTTATAAATTGCACTATTGATAAGAGGAAATATTTTAATACAGGATGATAAAAACCAACTACGTTCAACAAAAAATGTGAACGAATATTCCCTGAATGGGTTTAGAAGTTCTACAATGGATCGAAGGATGACCTATGCCATATCACATCTATAATCTAGGTTTAACCTTCATAAAAGAGAAAACTATCAAAATGGTCTACAGTGACCCTCAGTTATCTTTAATTACTTATTTAACTTGTCGTAAATTACAGTGGCTGATGTAGCTTCTCAATAATTATATAACAGAAAAATCATCGCGTTTCAGATTTTAACTTCCAGAAGCAAATGTGAGTACCACGAAGTTTAATTGACGATCGACACTAGTATTATGTAAAAAGGGGATGTAACAGATGAGACTTGTGCAGTTCTGAGTGAAGCCTTATGCGCTCTTATGCGGCGGGCGGCGCAGCTCCACACACCACGCCGTCTCGGAAGCAACTCCCTCTAACCTCTCCTTACTACAATTTCTCCAAGTTGGTTTAAGAAAAAGGTATCTGGCTGTGTTTTCAACTGACCAATCAGGGTCTCAATGTTAACCTTAAGCTCCGCCTACAAAATTCGGTCTATCCAATGAGAAACGTTATCCTTTTCGTGGTGGGGCAATGTTTTTAATGTTTGCAACGTAACAGAGACGCGTATAGTCTCATGCTAAAACTTGCAGCTGGTGTGGCCCTTTTAGCGTTATCGTAAGATCTATACTGTTCTTCTGGAGGGCTCTACCTTTTAACATGGGCTGGGGGGGGGGGGGGGGTTGTCTTGGCGATCGGCCGGCGATGTGGGTGTCCCTTGTCGTAGGGCCTCCT
Source organism: Schistocerca piceifrons (assembly GCF_021461385.2). Taxonomy (NCBI): domain Eukaryota; kingdom Metazoa; phylum Arthropoda; class Insecta; order Orthoptera; family Acrididae; genus Schistocerca; species Schistocerca piceifrons. Next base: position 598,061,053 of record NC_060141.1, on the reverse strand, counting down.
GGCCTACACGACTCTGCTCTCCGCTTCTGTTCTCGTTTCTCCCCTCGGAACTGCGTTTGTTTCACGGTGGGAAGGTATGACATGCATTTAAGCGTTCTTGTGTTAGTCTGTGGTATTCCATTTGCTCACTCATTGATGGTATTACTTTGGTAAATTTAATGTCAGGTTTTATTCGGAGCTATGTGGCATACTGCCGGATTTGCTGGCATGTCAGGGTTTTCATGTAAGGTGTTGGATTTGCCTGATACCCTACAAACTCTATATTTGAAATTTTTAGACAGGATTGGCCCAATAATTCTTGCTCCCACTGACAGTCGTTAACACTAGAAATGCCCCACTGGTGCCCTCATCTTCGCTACAGCCTAGCTGAGCCTCATTTGACAGATCCTCCGAGGCTCAACACTATCCTTAGCGGATATGCTTGCAGCAGTGTGACCACGCCTGTAAGGCACAGTGGCAGGCGTTGATATGCGGGCGCTGGACCGCGGCGCCGCTTCCTGCCGCTGCGGCGATGGGTCACGCGGCGCCTGCTGGCAGCGCTCCACGCCGGCAGCCGCCTCATCCAATATTCCAGCGCGCAGCCGGCGCGGCCATTCGCCTTTGACTTATGGCGACCATCGCCGCTCCTCAGGGAGGCTCGTTAATGGCGGATGATAAGATTTTAGCGATCGGCCTTCCTGCGGCGCCGAGCTACGGCGCTGGTCGTGAGAGGCCCCGAAGAGGGCTACGATAATGGCCGTCCCGCGAGGCTCTCAGCTCCAGACATGCGAGACCAGACGAGCAACTTCAAGGCTCGCTGACAGGTGGTCATTACTTGGCTACCGTGCGCTCTTGGATACCCTTCAAACAGCACCGTGGATCTTGTCGATCAGAAACCACTACTTACTGTATTAATGGACTCTTCTAAAAGCCTTTGGTGGATAAAGATGCTTACATTAGTGAGGTTGTAACACTGCAAGAGACATGTGAGATTTTTCCTTTACTTTCCGTAAATATTATACACTACTGGCCATTAATATTGCTACACCAAGAAGAAATGCAGATGATAAACGGGTATTCATTGGACAAATATATTATACTAGAACTGACATGTCATTACATTTTCACGCAGTTTGGGTGCATAGATCCTGAGAAATCAGTACCAGAACAACCACCTCTGGCCGTAATAATGGCCTTGATATGCCTGGGCATTGAGTCAAACAGAGCTTGGATGGCGTGTACAGGTAGACCTGCCCATGCAGCTTCAACACGATACCATAGTTCATCAAGAGTAGTGACTGGCGTATTGTGACGAGCCAGTTGCTCGGCCACCATTGACCAGACGTTTTTACTTGGTGAGAGATCTGGAGAATGTGCTGGCCAGAGCAGCAGTCGAACATTTTCTGTATCCAGAAAGGCCCGTACAGGACCTGCAACACGCGATCGTGCATTATCGTGCTGAAATGTAGGTTTTCGCAGGGATCGAATGGAGGGTAGAGCCACGGGTCGTAACACATCTAAAATGTAACGTCCACTGTTCAAAGTGTCGTCAATGCGAACAAGAGGTGACCGAGACGTGTAACCAATGGCACCCCATTCCACCACGCCTGTTGGTACGCCAGTATGACGATGACGAATATACGCTTCCAGTGTGCATTCACCGCGATGTCGCCAAACACGGATGCGACCATCATGATGCTGTAAACAGAACCTGGATTCATCCGAAAAATTGAAGTTTTGCCATTCGTGCACCCAGGGTGCAGGCGCTCCTGCCTTTGATGCAGCGTCAAGGGTAACCACAGCAATGGTCTCCGAGCTGATAGTCCATGCTGATGCAAACGTCGTCCAACTGTTCGTGCAGATGGTTGTTGTCTTGCATACGTCCCCATCTGTTGACTCAGGGATCGAGACGGGGCTGCACGATCTGTTACAGCCATGCGGATAAGATGCCTGTCATCTCGACTGCTAGTGATACGAGGCTGTTGGGATCCAGCACAGCGTTCCGTATTGCGCTCCGAACCCACAGATTCCATATTCTGCTAACAGTCATTGGACCTTGACCAACGCGAGCAGCAATGTCGCGATACGATAAACGGCAATCGCGATAGGCTACAATCCGACCTTTATCAAAGTCGGAAACGTGATGGTACACATTTCTCCTCATTACATGAGGCATCACAACAACGTTTCACGAGGCAACGCCGGTCAACCGGTGTTTGTGTATGAGAAATCTGTTGGAAAGTTTCCTCATGTCAGCACGTTGTTGGTGTCGCCACCGGCGCCAACCTTCTATGAATGCTCTGAAAAGCTAATAATTTGCATATCACAGCATCTTCTTCCTGTCGATTAAATTTCGAGACTGTAGCATGTCATCTTCGTGGTGTAGCAATTTTAATGTCCAGTAGTGCATTTACATAAAAGTAAGGCATTTCTTATTGTTGCTCAATAATCGCCTGACACAATCAGAATTCACAGTAAATTAAAATTTGGTACAAAAAGGGAAAATGTTGAGTAGATACTAACATACTTTTCTTTAGAGAATGAAGGGTGTTATTAAAATATATATTCACTCTTCAGTTAACAATAAGACGTTTAAATCGTTTTTGTGAGATTACAAATTAAAAACAAAAATTTCTTATTTGTTATTAAACAGTTTGATTCAGTATTTGTTGATTCATAATTCCATTTGATAATACGTATACCACGCAGTCACATGTCAAAAGACTGTCAAAAGGCTGAAAACCATCTTTTGCAGAACAGAGCGCTGCAAGACGTGCAGGAAGAGAATCAATGAGGTTCTACAAGATCCCGACAGGGATGTTGGGCAATGCTGATTCTAGTGTAGTGATCGACAGCACTACATTTCTCGATTGAGGATCCATCACCCAAAAAAACCCGGTCGATGTGGTCACAGGTTATCGACTAGGTTCAAATCCGGTGCATTTGGTGGCCAGGGTAGTACGGTAAACTCGTCCTGGTGCTCTTCGAACCTCGCGCGTACACTGCGAGCTGAGTGGCACGTTGCATTGTCCTAGTGATAGATGTCATCGTGCCGAGGAACTGCATGTAGAGGTGGACATGAGCCCAAAGGCAGATACATACTTGTGTTGATGCATTTTGGCTTCCAGAATGTCAGGATCACCCTCTGAACACCACGAAACCATTACTCTGGCCTCGACCCTTCTGACGATTGCTGCAAGGTGTTTTCTTTCAGACGTTTCAAACTGTATACATCAGTGGCTACCTGTCCGAGAGTGTATAAAACGTGATTCATCTGAAAAAGCCACCTGTCGAGACCCAGTGGATGTCCAGTTGCGGTAATTTCGTGCAAATTCCTTCCTTCGCCGCCGACGAACAACAGTCTCCTCACTCTGGTAGTTGAGGACACACTGTTGACAGCTCCTTGGTTCAGCTGGGTCGTCAGCTGCTCAACCGTAGCAGAGCTATACGACCGTACACATATCCACAGCTGTCGTTCAACTGTCATTTACGGCCTTGGTGCACCACAGTTGCTTGGGCGCCAGTTTTCTATAGCACCATTTTTCCCTGCAGGGTATACCTTTACCACGGAGGCACGCGAACAGTTAACAAATTTAGCCATTTAAGAAATGCTTCTACCTTTGGCCCGGAGACCAATGATCATGCACATTTGGAGGTCAGATAAATCACTTCGCTTCCACATTTTGAGAACGGTTGCACTGTTGCCCACAGCACCCACTGCCCCTTCCATTCATGCTTTATATACCGCTAGTGATTCCACCTGCTCTCTACGAGTGGTTCTCGCCCTTTGACGTTCAACGTAGGCGGTGGTCATGTTAATGTGGCTGGACTGTATAGATGCAGAATTTCTCCGTGAGGCGGTGCGCATGACGGAGAGATTTACTTCTGAAATTTCGGGACAGCACATTTCAGGAGGAGTCGGACAACATATTACTTTCCCCTCACCCCACATACATCTTGCGTATTGACCACAAGGAGAAAATTCGAAAAATTAGAGCCAATACAGTGGCTTACTGACAATCATTTTTGCCATGCACTACTCGCGAGTGGAACAGCGTAAGAGGCATCAGGTAGCGGTGCCGAAAGTACCCCCCGCCACACACCATTAGGTGGCTTGGGGAGTATGATGTAGGACATTTGTGGTGAGTTCATTTGAGACCAAACTGCTAAGGTCATCGGTCCCTAGGTTTACACGCTACTTGCACATCTACATCTACAGGGGTACTCTGTAAATCACGTTTAAGTGCCTGGCAGAGGGTTCATAGAACCACCCTCACAATTTTCTACTATTCCAATCTCGTACAGCACGCGGAAAGAATGAACACATATATCTTTCCGTACGAGCTGTGATCTCCCTTATTTTATCGTGGTCGGTGTCAACAAAATATTTTCGCATTTGGAGGAGGAAGTTGGTGATTGGAATTTCGTGAGAAGGTTCCTTTGCAACGATATACGCCTTTCTTTCAATGATATCCAGCCCAAACCCTGTATCATTTCTGTCACACTGCCTCCCGTATTTCGCCATGATGCAAAACGTGCTGCCTTTCTTTGAACTTTTTCGATGTACTCCGTCAGTCGTATCTGGTAAGGATCCCACACCGGGGAACTTAATTCTAAAAGAGGAAGGACATGCGTAGTGTAGGCAGTCTCCTTAGTAGATCTAGCACATTTTCTAAGTGTCCTGCCAACAAAACGCAGTCTTTCGTTAGCCTTCCCCACAACATTTTCTGTGTGTTCCTTCCAATTTAAGTTGTTCGTAACAGTAATACCTAGGTATTTAGTTGAATTTACGGCTTTTAGATTAGACTGATTTATCGTGTAACCGAAGTTTAACGAGTTCCTTTTAGCATTCATGTGGATGACCACACACTTTTCGTTATTTAGGGTCAACTGCCACTTTTCACACCATTCTGATATCTTTTCTAAATCGTTTTGCAGTTTGTTTTGATCTTCTGACGACTTTATTAACCGATAAACGACAGCGTCATTTGCAACCAACCGAAAACGGCTGCTCTGATTGTCTCCCAAATCATTTACATAGATAAGGAACAGCAAAGGGCCTATAATACTACCTTGAAGAACTCCCGAAATCACTTCTGTTTTACGCGACGACTTTCCGTCAGTTACTACGAACTGTGACCTCTCTGACAGGAAATCACAAATCCAATCATATAGCTGAGACGATATTCCATAAGCACGCAATTTCATTACGAGCCGCTTTTGCGGTACAGTATCAAAATCCTTCCGGAAGTCCAGAAATACGGAATCAATCTGAAATCCCTTGTCAATCGTCTTTAACACTTCATGTGAATAAAGAGCTAGTTGTGTTTCACAGGAACGATGTTTTCTGAACCCATGTTGACTTAATACTTAATCTAACCTAAAGTAAGTTACGCTAAGGAGAACATACACAGCCATGCCCGAAGGAGGACTCGAACCTCCGAGGGGGGGGAACCGTGCGAACCGTGGGATGGCACTCCAGACCGCGCGAGTATGACGTAGATCAATTTAAATAAAGATTAGCTCCTATTATCAAGATTCTCATTAGAGAGATTCCTATTCCTACGTTACTCCGAATGTGTTGTTGCGTAGGTCGGCTATAGCTTTGTTCTGAACAAGAGCCCACTTGTAGCTGTGGTGTTCACTGTCTACAATGTTTCGAGCCATGGGCTCAGCGTCGATCCCGGTACCAGGCTACACGGTTCGCTGCAGCGGCCTGCCTTGTTTCCGCCAGGCTGTGGCCTACAACTAGCGTCATCAGCCAAACTACTGCAGCCTTCCTGCTACTACTGCATGCCTATCACCCACTGTGCCAACAACCGTGGAACCGGCGAGCACCGCACGCGGGCATGTTCAGCCTTGCCCACCGGGCACCCGCCTCGGGCATACCACAAGCGAGCATCCCGATGGTCAGGTGCGGCGCGCCGATAAATCCCCGCTGATGCATAAACATTTGCAGCAAACAAAGACCTCCCCCCTGCCGCCGGGTCGCCCTCCTGCTCGGCGCCCCGTTACGCCTTTTGTTCTGCCCGCGCACAGGCCATTCGGCTCGCAGGCTGGCTATCTCTGTCCATAAATATTATACACTGCCGCTCGAATATGTAAAAAGAGGCAATATCAGGAAATATGCCAGCAGTTTTCAGCCTGAACTAATGGTCGCAGCGGCAATCATACGGCTTTTCTTCCTCCGCACTTTATAGCTGCCACGTAATAAAGGCGTAACTTGTCCGACCCGCACGCGCTGGCCACAGTACGAGTGAAAGCTTGCGCTCTGTAGTCCGAGATACGAACGATGGCGCTTCGCCCAGCTCGAGACAAGGACGGGGATTGCATTGTTGCCAGTTCCAAACGACAATTGCGGTATGTGCACACACGTGCTCTGCGCTTGAAGAAAGGGTTTACTGAAGAATAGGAGACAACCCACCGGCTTTGCACAATGACATCATAAGTTACCAGAGATGACATATTGCACAATTTTAGCAGCAAAGACGAATTTTGAGAAACAAAGGAATGCAGAACAGAAAGACAGATGGTACACATATATCACTTACATTCATATTTCGAACATAATGTTAAGTACATAGCTTCTGTGAGTCATAGTGTCCTATTCTTCAACTGACCTATAGTTCAGCTGAAGAATGGATACTAGTGCAAATAAGAAAGGAAAAAGGGACAGAAGTAACGTTACATGGAATACCTCAGTTGACATATACAGGGTGTTACAAAACTTCAGGAAACATTCCTCACACACAAATAAAGAAAAGATGTTATGTGGACATGTGTCCGGAATCGCTTAATTTCCATGTTAGAGCTCATTTTAGTTTCGTCCACCTACGCTCAATGGAGCACGTTATCATGATTTCACACGGGATACTCTACCTGTGCTGCTATAACATGTGCCTTTACAAGTACGACACAACATGTGGTTCATGCACGATGGAGCTCTTGCACATTTCAGTCGAAGTGTTCGTACGCTTCTCAACAACAGATTCGGTGACCGATGGATTGGTAGAGGCGGACCAATTCCATGGCCTCCACGCTCTCCTGACCTCAACCCTCTTGACTTTCATTTATGGTCTCCGCAACCCCGGTACCAAATCTAGAGACTCTTCGTGCTCGTATTGTGGACGGCTGTGATACAATACGCCATTCTCCAGGGCTGCATCAGCGCATCAGGGATTCCATGCGACGGAGGGTGGATGCATGTATCCTCGCTAACGGAGGACATTTTGGACATTTCCTGTAACAAAGTGTTTGAAGTCACGCTGGTACGTTCTGTTGCTGTGTGTTTCCATTCCATGATTAATGTGATTTGAAGAGAAGTAATAAAATGAGCTCTAACATGGAAAGTAAGCGTTTCCGGACACATGTCCACATAACATATTTTCTTTCTTTGTGTGTGAGGAATGTTTCCTGAAAGTTTAGCCGTACCTTTTTGTAACACCCTGTATAAGTTGCATCCCGAAGTTCACTTGATCTATATAGGTTAACTGCAGTGGGGATACAAATTTAATGTATGTCGACAATTTCATCTTCTCTAGCACTAGTATCCTATTCTTCATTTGACCTATGTTTCTTCTTTCGCCTACGCTGCTACTAGCATCCTATTGTTCAGCGAAGGCCAAGAGACCGACGCACGAAAAATTTGTACCTATACTTCAGCTAACCTGTATAGGCCAACTGAAGAATAGGATATAAATGCTAGCGAAGACAAAAAAAATCGACACGCGTAACAATGCCGTCTTGTATCTCACCTGAACCAAGCGAAGGCGAAAAAAGACGACTTACATAAAATTTATATCACATAATTCCGTTGACCCATATGAGCTAACTAAAGTATGGGATACAATGTTTTTTTTTAGTCTTCGATACTAATAATATTGAATGAAAATTATAATCGTAGTACTAGCGACGGCGAAATAACCTAGAACAGTAGAATTTGTATCCCGTGCTTTAGTTGATCTACCTTAGTAATATTAGTCCTAGCAAAGCCGAAAAAAGGCGAGAACTGAAAAATTTGTATTCCATACTGCAGCTGACGAATCCTGCTTCAAGTCTTCCATACCTACAAACGATATCAAAAGTAAAAGTTGTGCTGAATGAAAAGCAATTGTTCCAAAATATCTCAAAAGTACTGTGAAATGAAACTAAATGAACTTAAACGAACAAATGCTTGAAATTAATACAAGCGACAAAAATCGTACACAATGTCTAGCCATGTTTTCTAAAAACAGATTACTGTATTTCAGTTCACAATGATGACACCTCGCCACAGAAGACAACCGATTTATTATGTATGGCTAGAAAATAAAGATATTAATATCTATCAATAAACTATGATGTCATTGGTCAATGCCGACGGGTTTTAGCTGATTATTCAGTTGACGCGAAGAAAGAATGTATACTGCGAATCATGTGTCCCGGTTGCTTGAGCATAATTTGTAACGTACCATCACAATCAGCCGTGACAACTCGTAACAAATGGAATAAAAATTCACTATTTCGCTACGATCACGTTTAATGCTTGCAATGGCTACGACATTCACAGCAGAGCACTGAGAACACTACAAAATGCTCATTAGTGCCAGAAAATCTGTAAGTTCGACCGCCATCATTCTTGACTCCAGCTGCTATATACAGATATGAGGTGTTCCTTTCGAATGTTATCAGATCCGAACTGCAACACTTCAATGGGTTTTAAATACGAATACGCCTGAAAAAATCGCGTCGCTCTCGTAGTATATCACGGTTACCTTGACAAAAGTCAATCGTGTATTTTGCTCAGAGGACTACGGAAAATCACTGTGTTCGATAATGATGGCAAATGTCGAAAAGAAGTTCGTGAAAGCTCGCACAGTGCACATTGTTCACCTCTAGATTTCAGTAACATGACCTCTTACATGACTGCAGTTTATCGTTAACCAGTCTGCTAGTGCGAGCTGGCAGCATCTGACGCTGAGTGCCGAACTATTCTACTGCCGCCAACATACACTATCTGACCAAAAGTATCCGGACACACCCCAAAACATAAGTTTTTCATATTAGGTGCAATGTGCTGCCACCTACTGTCAGGTACTCCAAATCAGCGACATCAGTAGTCATTAGACATCGTGAGAGAGCATAATTGGACGCTCCGCGAAACTCACAGACTTCGAACGTGGTCAGGTTATTGGTTGTCACTTTTGTGATACGTCTGTACCCGAGATTTCCACAGTCCTAGACATCCCTAGGTCCACTGTTTCCGATGTGATAGGGAACTGGAAACGTGAAGGGACACGTGCAGCCCAAAGGAGCACAGGCCGACCTCGTCTGTTGACTGACAGAGACCGCCGACAGTTGAAGAGGGTCGTAATGCGTAATAGGCAGACATCTATCCAGACAATCAGACTGGAATTCCAAACTGCATCAGGATCCACTGCAAGTAATATGACAGTTAGGCGGGAGGTGAGAACACTTGGATTTCACGTTTGAGCGGCTGCTCGTAAGCCACACATCACGCCGGTAAATGCCAAAAGACGCCTCTCTTGGTGTAAGAAACGTAAACATTGGTCGATTTAACAGTGGAAAAACGTTTGGACTGACGAATAACGGTACAAAATGTGGTGGTCTGATGGCAGGGTGTGGGTATGGCGAATGCACGGTGAACGTCCTGTGCCATGGAGGCGGTGGTGTTATGATGTGGTCGTGTTTTTCAAGGAGGGGGGGGCTTGCACACCTTGTTGTTTTGCGTGGCACTATCGCAGCACGGGTATACGCTGACGTTTTAAGTACCTTTTTGCTTCCCACTGTTGAAGAGCAATTCGGGGATGGCGATTACATCTTTCAACATGATCGAACACCTGTTCATAATGCTCGGCGTATGGCGGAGTGGTTACACGACAATAACATCACTGTAATGGACTGGCCTGCATAGAGTCATAAACTGATTCCTACGGAACACCTTTGGGATGTTTTGGAACGCCGACTTCGTGCCAATCCTCACCAACCGACATAGATACCTCTCCTCAGTGTAGCACTCCGTGAAGAATGTGCTGCCATTCCCTAAAAATCTTTCCAGCACCTGACTGAACGTATGCCAGCGAGAGTGGAAGCTGTCATCAAGGCTTATGGTGGGCCAACACCATACTGAATTCCAGCATTACGGATGGAGGGCGCCTCGAACTTGTAGGTCATTTTCAGCCAGATGTCTGGATACTTTTGATCACATAGTGTACTTAGCGCGTAAGGACCGCGAAGATAAGGTACGAGAAGTTAGGGTTCATATGGGGGCGTACAGACAGCCGTTTTTCCGTCGCCCTATATGCGAGTGGAACAGGAAAGCAAAGTGCCGGATATCCTCCGCCATCCACCGTAAAGTTGCTTGCGGAGTATCTGTGTAGATATAGATGTACATGAAATTCTTGACCTATTTCCGGTCTTCTAATATTAAGTTTCATCTGACCTTCCTTAAGCTGACGCCTGTCAGTGAGATTCTGTAGGTACATTCGGTTTTCTTCATTTGGGACAAGGCTGCTCGCACAAATGTGTATGTCCAAACATCGGCGTAATCGTAGTTGCAAACTTGTGAAGTCGTGGAAACTTGTGATGAGGTAACTTCTTATCTAAGTCTGCGAGACTAATTTTATTATAAAACACGACACTCACTCGCCTGTCAAACTGTAGGTCTGTTAGTTCTAACTGTTGCTAGGCATCCCACAGTGACGTTTTGTACGTTTCTGCTACTGTGCCTGACCTTCGCTTTGAAGTTCCTAACCCGGTCATCACGCTACTTTTCATCGATTTAAAATGATCTACTCTCCATTTTAAGCATTCCGACGTAAGTATATACCCTTGCTTCTTTTCTTGCGGTGAGCCTAATGCATTCTATTTGTTCTGCAGACTGCACACAGTTTGTGGTACGTAATGTCTGACAAATCAGCTTTACCTCGAGCACTAGCTTCAGAGGCGGCGAGCAACGGGGAGCGCTCGCGCTCGCCTAGTTGTTTCCTGAGCAGGGCTGTAAAATTTATAACATCGGAGGTGACAGTCTGTGAGTGTGTGAGGTACTTACTCATTCCGATAGCCAAATAAATTCGTTAACTGCATTGACTTCAGACGAGATGACGGAAAATTTATTTGGTTACAGCTTGAGATTAACACTGTTACGGGAAGTGAGAGTTAAAAAAAATTCGTAGGGGGCTGAAAATTTATTTCGTAACATATCTTGATGGGCTGAATTCAGTAGGTAAATCCAGCTTGCTAACAAGAATTTCTTCATCGTTTTTAAATTTTTGATTTGTGAAAAAAATCATTTTTATTTCAAACCCGTATGTGGAGTTGGTGGTTATAATGGAATGTATTCACAAAAATTGTTTGAGGCAAAAATTTTTAATATTAACAAAGGAGCAGCACTTCTTCGTTTCGACCATTTTGATTTTTAAAAAGAAATTGTAGTATAGTTATATTTTTAACAATACATACATACGAAAAGTGTAAATCAAACTCAGAAGTTTTGTATTTATAATATGTGACAAGGATTTAGCTTAAGATAGAATTATTACCGCATTATACAATGTTAGGCGCAGTATGGAGGAAAAATAAATAAAAAACGATACTTTTTGAAAGTGTATTCTTTACTTTCAGTTTTCATATTACAACACATATTTCTGTCTCCGCTGCGTCCGCATGGGCGGGTCGTTGGGCGCGTATATAGCCGGCCAACCGGAATGAAGTACCGGTACGTCTTTCCTGGCAGCCATGCATCGTGCTGTCATCAATGCCCGTTCTTCCGCGCCACGTTGGAGTTGGGAGACTGTATTGCTGTTACCGCTGTTGTGTATGAATGTATCGTGGTGCGAATGAATGAATGAAATTATATGATGCAGCTGGGCTGTGTACGAATGTTGATCACCTATCCGACCTAAGGACCTGACACCCCGCGACAACACATCCTGGATCAGAAACGCTTGTAAACATTTACTTTCCAGTACACAACTGAGTCCCCAACGAACGCAAATCTGCATGTATTATTTATTTACGTTGATTTCGGATGTTTATATAGATTAGGCACAGACACACACACACACACACACACACACACACACACACACACACACGATTGTCTGTTTATGTGAAGTTTATGCACATATGCAGACAAATTCAAAAAATGGTTCAAATGGCTCTGAGCACTATGGGACTTAACATAGGTCTTCACTCCCCTAGAATTTAGAACTACTTAAACCTAACTAACCTAAAGACAGCACACACATCCATGCCAGAGGCAAGGCTCGAACCTGCAACCGTAGCAGTCACGCGGTTCCGGACTAAAGCGCCTAGAACCACTCGGCCGCCTAGGCCAGCAGACAAATTCATATACAATTAGTGTTTCAATTAAATTTCTGCGCTGCACATATCAATTTAGTGTTAAAGGCTAACTTTGAGTGAACATTTTCGAAAAAAAACATGGCCACAATACAAAATTCTACTCGTCCTTCGAGTGTTGGTTCAAACTATTCTCTGAATACATTCCGTGACAACTCACAGCTCCGCGTATGAGTTCCAAAAAATAATAATTTATTTCAAAACTCAAAAACTGAAAAGTGATGAAAAAAATTTTGTTCAGCAAATTAGATTTACCCTGGAATTCAGCACGCCAAGATAAGTTACGAAACAAATTTTCAGCCCCCAGCGATTTTTTACGTCCGGATTGAAATGTTACCGGTCCTTCCTTTAAAGCGAAACCATTTGCATACGTGCTAGGCATTCTTTTCCAACAGATAGAAGATGCTGTCTCCCGCCTTTCCTGTACTTTAACGAGTTAATCTTATTCCTAAACCATTCACGGTCAGGAACTATGGTTTCGCTACCCGACTGTGGTGACGTCTACTAAACGACAAAAAAGTATTAACGCTTCTTGGCGGTTTATAATCTTGTACCAGATACGGACTGGAACTCGAAACGTTGCTCTTACGAGCAGGGCTGTTACCACTTCCTTGGGGTAATGCTTCCTCCCCTTACTGCACGTTCTTCGCTCACCAATATAGCCTTCACTGGCATCAGCTTCTTCAGCAAAGTGTCCCATTTTAAATGCAGTATTTTCGTGCGTCATTGTTAATTTCATTTCGTAAATACTGGTTGTTACTGTTTAAATTTGGCTTACTAGTCCCACTGTAGATGGAAAGCTATTTATCAAGTTTATAGGAATGATGGTCAGGCTGTGCGCTGCAGAATTTGTTTTTTAGTAGTGTTAAGGCCATGACTTGGCGTTATGTGACGGTACTGCTATGGCGAAGTAGGATTGATGATGATGATGATGATGATGATGTCTGGTTTTGTGGGGCGCACAACTGCGCAGTCATCAGCGTCCGTACTAATTCCCAATCTTTACACAGTCCAATCTTGCCACTTTGACGAATAATGATGAAATGATGAGTACAGAACAAACACCCAGACGGAGAGAATCTCCAACCCGGCCGGGAATCGAACCCGGGACCCCGTGATCTAGAGGCAGCAACGCTAGCCACTAGACCATGAGCTGCGGGCATTACACCTAAAGTCAACCTGGATCTGGATGGGGTAAGTAGGACTTCATTCGTAAAGCTGTTTTATCGAAACAACAGCTATACTGCTGTCACTCTTCGCGAGTATCGACGTGAGTAGGATGTCAAGCGGAGCGACTTGGAGCAGGACAGGCACCGCAGGACATTTTAATTTCCACTGTCTATACTCTTGTAAATAAATTCGTAAAACTTAGTCGGCATGACGCAGAAGGGTTCAGGATTCACACTTATAGCAGTGGATGTTCAAAAACAAAACAGAACAGATACGTCGCGCGGTTGGCGCCAGTACCCCTTTCTTGTGGTGTCATCTTTGCCATCGATTTCGCTTTGGCCGGCAGCGAGGTAGTTGTTCCACACGGGTTCGCTTGTTTAAGTTCAAATGGCTCTGAGCACTATGGGACTCAACTGCTGAGGTCATTAGTCCCCTAGAACTTAGAACTAGTTAAACCTAACTAACCTAAGGACATCACAAACATCCATGCCTGAGGCAGGATTCGAACCTGCGACCGTAGCGGTTTTGCGGTTCCAGACTGCAGCGCCTTTAACCGCGCGGCCACTTCGGCCAGCTCACTTATTTAAGTCTGCAGCGTCGAAGCAGCAGAGCTCACTGTATAGTCTGTCGTTTGCGGTTACAACACGGCCGTAGGTTGGCCCTTACTTGGTGTGCATGCTTTTTGCGCGTAGTATTACTGGAGTGCTGCGGCCGAAGACGGCGGAAAGGTTCTGGGTCCCGCACGAGGCATGATGTTTGGCTTTTCTCTCCATGCTGTGCATGTTGGGAAGAAGAGCTTACCGGAGCAACGCCTGGCATTAACCGTTCGCCTGGGCATATGGCGTGAGTTCGATTTAAACAGGTGCAATTGTGTGCTTATACATATTGGTTAATGGTTAACTAATGTTGTCTTCAGTAACAAGCCTGATATGTCAAAGTTATGTCACGCGTGGCATGATAATGGGGCCTGGGCTGTCTATCTTAGATTCCTACCACTTGAAGAAGGATCTGCAGCTATAAGTAAGGAAACCCGGTGAGCTCCGCTCCGCTGCAGAGTGAAAATCTCATTCTGGAAACATCCCCCAGGCTGTGGCTAAGCCATGTCTCCGCAATATCCTTTCTTTCAGGAGTGCTAGTTCTGCAAGGTTCGCAGGAGAGCTTCTGTAAAGTTTGGAAGGTAGGAGACGAGATACTGGCAGAAGTAAGGCTGTGAGACCGGGCGTGAGTCATGCTTCGGTAGCTCAGATGGTAGAGCACTTGCCCGCGAAAGGCAAAGGTCCCGAGTTCGAGTCTCGGTCGGGCACACAGTTTTAATCTGCCAGGAAGTTTCATTTGTATCATATTTGTACCTTGTATGCTGATTGAGAAGTTTAATTTTTATACAGGAGGGTTTCATGTGCGTATGCTCTCAGGGAATGTTCAGATGCTGAAGCCCTGTTTTCTATTAAACGTTTGTTATTTAATTAGTACCTACCTGTACTGGCATCAACTGATTTATCCCTTAGTCAGATGTTCGTGTACCCGGTGTGTTCATTACCGAGCGTTGAAGTTTTAGAAGTTGCCTTATTGTTACTTGTGTGCTGTATGTTATGCCTTATATCTTGGTGTGAATTTATATTGCAAAAGAGAAGTCATTGTACAGGATAGTCGTGCGGGTTCCGAGCTCGGCAAGTTTTGATTGCATTGCGAATTTAAACTAACATAAATTTTCTTACTGTTTTATGCATTTCTTATGCAGATTTCAACAGGGTTTTAAGAATAACTTTTATTGTGCTCCTATGAGGTTGATAAATTTAAACGTTTTATCAGAATCTTCCGTCGGTTCTTGGTAGAACAACATTATAATAAATGAAAAGCATCAGTTTGCTTTTGTTCTACAATATTACTTTTATTGTTAACCGGTTCTCGGTTTACGAGGCCGTCTTCAGACATTTTCTCAATAAATACACATTTTTCTCAATAAATGTCTTTAGATGACCTTGTAAGCCGAAAACCAGTTAACAATTACAGTAATATTGTAGAAAAAAAGCAAAATGGTTCTTTTCATTTATTATAATTTAAACATTGTTCAATACGAGCTGTGTATGTTTGGTAATTAGGGCCCTGCTGCATCCAATCGTATTATTGGACGCAAATAACATGTTCCAAAACATATTTTTTTTTTACATGTGAAATTTCAACCTTTCTTCACTTGCTGTTGGCTGCATTTGTTGCTGTAGGTACACTTTTCTTCATAAGTAAGAGAGAGTCTTCGATTCGGAGAGGCAGATAGCCCTTTCCGATCCAGGTTGAAGACTTGATTTTCGGAAGTTTGAATTAACTGGCGGTTTGGGAACTGCTCCTGGGAGAAGCCGACGGCCAATTGCTCCACAAAAAAAGTTACTGTTACCATGGCCGAGAATGCTGGATCTTCAAGCAGTGGGATCTTCAAGCAGTGCACGAGCTACATCATGAACGCTGAACACTCCACGGACCACATTTGTTTCGGGCCACAGTAGATCTAGTGCGGTTCCAGTCTGTCGTCACACTAAGCAATGTTTGTAACCTGAAATGTAAAAACGGTAAGCAATTAACAAATATTACCCTCTCACGTGCTCATTAAAATGTGGTTTTCTCAATGGGTTATTGGTTATTTGTGTCTCGTATGTTCTTTCAAACTTTTCGACACCGTTTCGTTATTCTAAGATCAGTCGTTTGTCGCGGGGGCCCTCTCAAGTAGCGAAAATTTAATTATAATCACCCTGTATTTTACCCCTCAGCGATGGAAACTCTTGGCGATATGGTACGGTGGTGTCGATATCAAATGTCTATTTCGTTAAACTAAGAAAACCAACTGTTGTTTATCTTAATATGTTGAATCTTCGAAGATATGTTGAGCTCCTATCGCTTCTGGCGCCACTGTTCGCTCTCTCTGGGTTTACAGATGTTGTGGAGACGGGAGAGGGCCTGATATTGGATTAAGCTGCACAAATTATACGAATGAAATTAAGAAAAGTACGTGACTTTGTTCGACGGCACGTCATTGGATATCAATGATGAATTTCTGTGTGAATCTTGAAGTGTACAAGGACAGTATATGCAGTTTTTTGGGCGCAACAGTGAACTAGTAAAGAGCCGGAGAAATTTGTGTCGGTTTCAAGGATGACACAGATTTGACACCTTTTAGTGCTCAATTTGATGTTCAAAAGAGAAGAAACAGTTCAGCTACTTGTGAAACGTTTGAATAATAGCATATCAACCGAAGAGAGACTAGCTCTGAAAAAGTAACGGTATAGCGATTCCTCGACGAAAACAGCAAACTGCAGTCTTACTCATGGGTGCTACATCACATATTGATTCGTCGTAGGATTCCACATTCAGAATATCATCACTACCGAGAAAGTGGGTGTGCCCTACCACCTGCTATCAGTTAAACTATCAAAAGTATATGCTCGTATGGAGCGCAAGTGAAGGATTAGACATGTTTACGCAACATATACGGGAACATCATAGACTGTGTAATGAAAACGTAATATTGACCTTGATATTATCTTGGCTTATTGACTGCTCCATGATGTTTCTGGAATACGTCTGGCGTCATAGCGAGTGGCTACCCACTGGACAGGTGAGTTTCGCATTTCCGTCACCGAAGGCACTGCTGCTGGCTGGATGTTTGGTCTTAAAACTACAATTACGACACATGCACGAAACGCATACAATGCGCTAATAAATTGTGCATTGGGGATATTTGCTCAGTCTTGTAACTGTACGACACATGTGCTACACAGTACGCTACTGGATTGTGCGGTGTGGACATGTGTTTCGTCTTGTAACTATAGTTATGACACGTGGGTGAAACGCATATGGTGCGATACTAAACTTTGCGATGTGGATATTCGGTCTTGTAATTGTAATTATGGGACAGGGACGAAACACATGTAGTGTGCTACCGAACTGTGTGATATGAATATTCGTTCGGTCTTGCAAATATAATGATGGGATATGCGTGAAACGCATGCAATGCGCTATTGATTTGTATGATGTGGATATTCGTTCGGTCTTGCAATTATGATTGACATATGTGCGAAACGCAGACAATGCGTTAGTAAATTGTCCTGTGCTCTTATCCGTTCTGTCTCGTAAGTAACAGTGGCACGTGAACGAAACGCATAAGGCAAACTAACAAACTGTGAGATGTGAATATCCACTAGGTATTGTAACTATGATAATAACAAATACGCAAAATACGTACAGTGTGCTAATTAAAGGTGCTATGTGGATATCCGTTCGATCTTGTAACTATGATTATGGAACATGCATGAAATATGAGTACGTGTATCGCGCTAATAAACTCTGCGGTCAGTGTTGCAACTATGATTGTGACAAATGCGCGAAACACATACAGTGGACTAATAAATTAGCTATGTGATTATTCGTTCGATCTTCTGACTACGATTTTAACATTTGGGCGAAACGCCTACAGCGCACTAACAATCTGTGCGATGTGCATATCCGACGGAAGTTACTGTCAGCTCACTTTAATATATTCATCAGGTGAAACATGATGCGTGGTAGCAAGAGGTGATCATTTGCACTCCCGAAACACCTTGAGAATGTAATGCCCCCGCGTCGTCACCACCTGATAAGCTAGAACTGCTATGTGGACCATATCACATAATTATCAGCTCATGAAACTCAACAGGTTTCGGCACGGATCTGATGGACCGAGTTGTTTCGTGGCCTCGCGTTCGCAGCCAGTCTTAACAACATGCTCCGAACATGCCTTACTGAACCCCAGAAGACACATTTTAGTACATTCCGCGTGTCTTGGCTTAAGCAAGCGAATCGCACGGTTTGTACGAACCTATCGAAACGAAACCTTCAGTGTACTGAGTAACGAGACACGTATCGATGTTAAACACAGACTCTGGCGCACCTGTAATGCTGGACGTCACATGTGTTGCACTTGCTTAGGCATCTAGGGCTCTGATTGAACTGACTTTTAATTCCATATCTGCTCGTGGGAATGCAGCAATTAACAGCCATCAAATGAAAACTGTATCAGCTTGATGGGTGTACCGTATGAGAGCAATAACATCCATTGAACTGAATAGACTTTAGATACTCCAATGAGTGTTTCAGATCGAAAACGTAAGCTACACCTAGTGAAAAGTGTTAATGAATGTTCGTTCTTGTATGTTAAAAGGAAAGAGAACTGATTCGAAAAGGTCACCTCCTTCTATATACTATGGAGGAGCCATTACTCCGTAATCGTGGGAGCATCAAGGAAACTGGATACTGTTAGTACATGTGCCTACAAACCTGCTGACTCTGCAGATGTAAACAGCTAGAGTTCTACGTGAGCATCAGTTAACAACGAAACTTCAACGCACTTTAAACGATAGCATGCACACTGTATCTTGCAAATACGCTGCAAGACAAGAAGCGACACACCATGAAGAAATTATCTGAATGGCACGGAAATCGGTAGATGTGATGTACATGTACAAAGGAACTAAAGGTTGCTATAAGCGTAGGCTTCCGTGGCCGTTCTTACAGTCAAAATAATTTTTCTCGCTTTGTGATTACTGTTTCAGAAAAAGAGCTTCACAAATTCATCAAGCCAATAAATCTTTGGTTCACCTCTGGCCCTAATGCAAGCAGTTATTCGGCTTAGTATCGATTGGCGTGGTTACTGGATGCCCTCCGGAGGAATATCGTGCCAGATTCTGTCCAATTGGTGAATTAGTTTGTCAAAACCCCTGGCTGATTGGAGGGCCTCCCCATAAGGCTCCAAACATTCTCATCTGGGGAGAGATCAAGGGACCTTTCTGGCCAAGGTAGGGTTTGGCAGACGTGGAGTCAAGCAGTAAAAACTTTCGATGTCCACGAACCGTTGTATTATAAGGGGTCCTGCTATGACGCCAGACCATCACTCCTGACTGTTGGGGCATATGGCAGGCGACAGTCAAATTGATAACCCACCGTTGTGTGAAGCGCCTCCAGGTGCATCGTCGCTGGTCACCGGGGCTTAGCTAGAAGTGGGTCTCATCTCTGAAGACGATTTACTAGTCAGTGAGATTCCAGGCTGAAGAAAGGTTGTAGTGAGATAATGAAAGAACTAACAACAGTCTCCTTTGCTTGAAGCGTTTCATCTTTGCTGATGAGGTGGTATTTCTAAGCGAAATTGAAAAAGGGATAAAGAATATGTTAAAAGAACTGAACAAAACGAGGAATGTGGAATGAAGATAACTGTGAAGGAGTGTAGGAGGATGATTTTTTGCAAGGCAATGAAGGAAGATAAATGTGAAACTATGGGATGAGTTAGTCGAAGGAGCTTTAGGAACCAAGGAAGCAAAAAGTCAATATTTGATATGTAATCAAGAAATAGAAACGAGAATAGCTGTTGCAAACAAATATTTTAGAACAAGAGGAGTATATTCTCTTTTTATTAAATAGAGAATTAAGGATGACATAGGAATGTTGTGTTCCACTGTACGGTATCCAATCGGCAGAGACAGAAAAAGATGCTTAGAGGATTTGGAGATGTTTATCTACAGAAGCATGGAAGGTGTTACATGGAGAGGGAGATCAAGCAATGAAGTGTTAAACAAGATGATCTGAAAAAGACTGGAAACAGTTAAGAGGAACAAAAAATTTAGAGGAGAATATGTAATAAAGCAAAGCAAAACTTCGCCGCTTTGGCCTTAGACGGGTAAACCGGGACCGACCCTCATCCATGTCAACCTCAACCAATTTTGGATGCGGTATGGAGGGTCATGA
Source organism: Schistocerca piceifrons (assembly GCF_021461385.2). Taxonomy (NCBI): domain Eukaryota; kingdom Metazoa; phylum Arthropoda; class Insecta; order Orthoptera; family Acrididae; genus Schistocerca; species Schistocerca piceifrons. The sequence goes on along the minus strand of NC_060141.1, from coordinate 598,040,782 downwards.
TGTCAGCACACCGCTCTCCCGGTCTCTGTCGGCTTTGTACACTTTGCAACTGCTACTTCTTGCTCAAGCCTCAGTTGACATCACGAAACTAGATATAAGCAGCAGCAGTCCTCACGACATGGAAAAATCCCTGGCTGTATCCGAAACTGAACCCACGTCCTATACATGGTCGTCAGACGTGCTGACCCCTTACACAATAAAGGGCGGTGACTACCACAGAAAGAAGATACCAGTTAACTGACACCATCAACATTAATGCATCGTATGAAGCAACGAAAAGTGTGGTGAGGAATCGGGACATTTGAAATGCTGAACTTGCAGTGATGGACCGGCCTAATGGGCAGAGATCGTAATCATTCTCGTTATCAACATTTTAAACATCTCCGCCTTCCTCTTTTAGGCTGTGATCGGCTGGGTATAAAAAGGGATGAAACGAAAAACACTGATGGGAGAAAGAGGCAACACCGGAAATTAATGTTGAGTAATGAAATTTCGGAGATGTATTTGTGTAGGTAACACATTTAAGTGATTAGGACAGTAAGATCACAGGTTATTATAAGTGCGAGATAAGCCATTGCAAGTGTGTAATGCTGGTACATTAATAACGCGTGACCGCGCGGGCTAGCCGCGTGGTCTTAGGCGCGTTGTACGGTTCGCACGGTTCGAGTCCTGAGTCGGGCGTTGGTGTGTGTGTTGTCCTCAGCGTAAGTTAGTTTAAGCTAGATTAAGTAGTGTGTAAGCCTAGGGACCGATGACCTCAGCAGTTTGGTCCTACAGAACTTACCACAAATACAAATAGAAAATAACCCGCGTGACCGCCAGCATATTCAATGCAAGCATGCAAACGTGTATGTATTGTGTTGTACAGATGCCGAATGTATGTTTGTGTGATGGAATTGCATGGCTGTTGCACTTACAAGGGCAGTACAGGGACGGTTAATGGTGGTTGTGGATGACATGGCTTTTGTATTCTGATGATGACCCATATGTGCTCGACTGGAGACAGATCTGGTGATGGAGAAGACCAAAGTGGCACGTTTTCTGTAGAGCATGTTGGGGTTAGGCAGTGGTATGTGTGTGAATGTTATCCTGTTGGAAAGCACCCCTGGAATGCTATGCAGAAATTGCAGCACAGTAGGTCGAATCGGCAGACTGATGAACATATTTGGAGTCAGGGTGAGTGAGATAACCATATAAAATGGCACCCCAGTCCAAAACTCCAGGTGTAGGTGCAGAGTGCCTAGCACACACACACACACACACACACACACACACACACAGGTTGGTTGCAGGCCGTCAGTCGGCTTCCTTCTGACCAACACACGGCCGTCACTGGAATCAAGCAGAACCAGAAAACACAGCAATCTCGATCCGCCATCCAATGAGCTCTCGCTTGACACCACTTAAGTAGCAATTGCGGTGGTTTGCTGTCTGTCGAACGCATGCTACGGGGTGTCATGTTCGGAGCTGCCCTTAAAGTAACCGATTTGTGACGATTTGTTGTGTCACTGTAGTGCAAGCTGCTGCTAAAAATTTTTGCTGCAGATGCAGCACACTAGACCATTGCCACACTCTGAACGCGGTGGTCTCCCCTCTGGGTAGTGCGACGTGGCCCTCTGGAGCCCAGTCTTCCAGCGACCGGACGTTCTTGTGCCCACTGCTGCCAGCAGCCGTGGACAGTAACTACATTCCTGCCATCTGTTTCCGTAATATCCCAGAAGGAACATGCAGCTTCTCGGAGCTCTATTACAAGACCTCGTTCAAACTCAGTGACCGCTGATAATAGTGTTTTCGTCGTCTTAGAGGCGTACTTGACTAACTTCAGCACACTACATCCATTCTCGAACGTAAATAACGCTCACGACCCTTAACAGCGCGTATTTCAATTAAACCTGATTTGCATCCTCTCATGGCACTACTACATTCATTCTTATGCGGCTAGCGCGAGACTTTAACAGACATCATCTTTCAGTTACAGAAACAGGCCCACCAGTTCTCGTTTGTCTAATACGAGGTTCACTCCAAAAGAAATTCTGTAAATATACAGTTTTCATTCTGCATGTGTGAAAGTTTTACAGTGTGTAGATACATCCTTCCCGCTTGTTTTCATACTTAGTTCAACCTATTCCCGCGAGTGGCGCCGTCACAACATATCTTCAAGATGGCTGCTACACTTGACGTTAGTCAGAAGCAACGTGCTGTCATAGAATTCCTATGCTGTGAAAACGAATCAGTGGGACACATCCACAAGAGGTTGAAGAAGGTGTATGGAGAAGGTGCTGTCGATCGCAGTACAGTTAGCCGGTGTGCAAGCAGGCTACGTGATGAAAGCGGGCACAGCAATATTGAGGTTTGTCCTCGCATCGACAGGCCTCGTACTGCACACACTTTAGACAATGTTTAGATTAGATTAGATTTACTTTCATTCCAATTTATCCGTAGTGAGGAAGTCCTCCAGGACGTGGAACATGTCAGAAAAACAACAATACATGACAAATATTTACAACTAAAGCAAATAAGCTAATGTACAATTCCACAGGTCCCAAGTGGAATGACCGTCATTTTTTAATGAACACTATAAGAAAGAGTCATTTTACAAATACTAATGCACTGAATTTCAAATGAAAAAAGTTTTTATTTATTTATAAGGTAATAAACATGTAATACAACTACTATAATACTTATTTACAATGAACACATTACTGCACTGGAATGGTGCAGAAGTTAGATTGTACTTACACACACATACACACACAAATTTTCAATGAACACATTACTGCACTGAAATTGTGCAGAAGTTATATTGTACTTATATACAAATTAGTTGGTTTTACTGAGGAATTCATCAATGGAGTAGAAGGAGTAGGCCACCAATCAATCCTTTAGGCTTCTCTTACACTGAATTTCATTGATCGTTAAGCTTTATATGGCTGCTGGCAAGTTATTGAAAATGTGTGTTCCTGAATAATGCACACCTTTTTGTACAAGACTAAGTGACTTTAAATCCTTGTGAAGATTATTCTTATTTCTAGTATTGATTCCATGAATTGAGCTGTGGGTTTGAAAAAGTGATATATTTTTAATGACAAATTTCATTAAGGAATAACTATATTGGGAAGCAGTAGTTAGTATCCCTAGTTCCCTAAACATGCTTCTGCAGGATGTTCTTGAGTTCACACCACATATAACTCTTACTGCACGTTTTTGTGCCCAGAAAACTTCAGCTTGGCTCTATGAATTACCCCAAAAAATAATCTCATATGAAATTATGGAATGAAATTAAGCATAGTATGCCAGTTTTTCATTTTTATATCCCCTAGGTCTGACAAAATTCGCATTGTAAACAGAGATAAGACACTTCAGCAGTTTGTGGTATGCTTCTCCCAGTTGAATTTATTATCAAGCTGTAATCCCAAGAATTTGATGCTGTCCACTTCTTCTGTCTTCTTGTCATCGTATGTTAGACATATACTCGTGGGACACCCCTTACAAGTTCTGAACTGCATGTAGTGTGTTTTTTCAAAGTTTAGTGACAAAGAATTGGCAAGGAACCAGTGATTAATGTCCATAAATATTTTATTGGCTGATCTTTCTAGGACTACACTTGATTTGCTATTTGTTGCAATGTTTGTATCATCAGCAAACAAAACGAACTTGGCATGTGGTAATGTCACTGATGAAAGGTCATTGATATACACAAGAAAAAGTAAGGGCCCCAAAATGGAACCTTGTGGGAACCCAGATGTAATTAGTTCCCAGTTGGGTGATGCCTGATAGCTTGATACATGTCTCTTTCCTAATAACACCCTTTGTTTCCTGCCAGAGGTATAAGATTTGAACCATTCTGCAGCATTTCCTGTTACACTATAATATTCTAATTTACTTAAAAGAATATTGTGATTTACACAGCCAAATGCCTTTGACAGATCACAAAATATACCAGTTGCCTGCAATTTTTTGTCTAATGAATTAAGCACATTTTCACTGTAAGTGTAGATAGCCTTCTCAATATCAGAACCTTTTAGAAATGCAAACTGTGACTTTGACAGTATGTTTTTTGAGATAGGATGGTTATAAAGCCGACTGTACATTACTTTTTCGAAAATTTTTGAAAATGCTGGCAACAGCGAAATTGGACGGAAATTTGATGCTATTTCCTTATCTCCCTTCTTAAACAGTGGCTTAACTTCAGCATATTTCAGCCATTCAGGAAATATTCCACTGATAAACGACTGGTTACACAGATAGCTTAATATGTTACTTAGCTCAGAATCACATTCTTTAATTAACTTTGTTGATATTTCATCATAACCACTAGATGTTTTTGATTTTAAAGATTTTATGATGGACATTATTTCTGTTGGGGTAGTGAGGGGCAAATTCATATTATGGAAGTTACTTGAAATGTCTGGTCTGAGGTATTCCATAGAGCATCTACCGAACCTGACAACCCCATATTTTCAGTAACAGTTATAAAATGTTTGTTAAAAAGTCCTGCAACACTATACACATCTGTCACCAATGTATCATTTACTCTTAATGCTATTTGTTCCTCTTCATGTCTGGTTCTACCGCTCTCCTCCTTCACTATATCCCATATTGTCTTTATTTTGTTGTCTGATATGACTATCTTTTCCTTGTAATATATTTGCTTTGACATCCATATTACAATCTTCAATATTTTGCAGTATTTCTTATAATGTGCTATAGCATCAACATCGGAAATGTTTTGGATTGACAGATACAGTTTTCCTTTTGTTTTACAAGATACCCCTATTCCTCGAGTAATCCATGGCTTCTTTGTAGACTTTGCTCTAACCTTGGTAAGTTTTGGGGGAAAGCAGTGTTCGAATAAGGTAAGCACTTTATTAGCAAAAGTGTTATATTTTTCATTCATGCCATGAACACTGTAAACATCAGTCCAGTGAATGTCTCTGAGGAGTGTCCTGAAATAATTAATTTTTGGCTTACTGATTACCCTCTTGAGCTCAGATTTAACTGATTTTATATCCTGTTCAGTATTAACATTTAACAGAAGGAACTGCATGTCATGGTCTGAGAGGCCATTGACTATTGGTTTTGTAATATGATTTTGTTCATTGCACTTTTCTGTAAAGATATTTTCAATGGCTGTTTGTGAGTAATTGGCTATCCAAGTGGGGAACTTAACTGTGGGAATTAAGTTGAATGATAGTGTTACTAACTCAAATAAGTTCTTATTGCGAGAGTCTTTAAGGAAATGTACATTGAAAACACCAGCAACCACTATTTCTTTGTTTTTGGTTGTTAAATGGGCCAGTACAGCTTCAAGGTGGTTTACAAACAGATTAAAGTTACCTGCAGGTGCTCGATATACACTTAATATTATGAAGGATTTTTTGTGACATTCTAATTCTGTTGCACATGCTTCCATATGCTGTTCTAGGCAACATTTATGAATGTCTATGTTCTTAAATTTATGACAGTTCCTGATGAATGTGGCAACTCCTCCTTTCTCCATTTCTGATCTACAAAAGTGAAATGCGAACCTAAACCCTGTAACACTTAAAAGTTCTATACCAGTATTCACATGATGTTCAGGGAGGCAGATTATGTCAGCTGGGTTTGAAGACTCTAATTCATCTATGCAGATAGTTAATTCATTAATTTTATTTCTCAGTCCTCGAATATTTTGAGGCAATAAAGATAGCTGACATTTCACATTGACTGGGTTAAAATTGGGTAGAGTTAAAATATCTGCTGACTGTTGAAAATTCTTAACCAATGGCTGTTTATGCTGATGTAATAAGCTGGAATTATGTTTTTTTGATTTCTTTCTCAAATTGAAGGTTTGTCTCAGTTCTAACCTCTCTTAAAATTTGCTTTCTCTCTGTCCTCCCTACCCTAAAAAAGGGTCTTTTCTGAACCCTATAACCACCGGTATTTTACCATTCATGACAGTGCCTCCCCCCTTTAACTTTCCTGCTATTTCCCCAGCCAATTTACCCTTCCCCTTCCTGTTGAGGTGAAGGCCATGCTTAGTATACTCCCACCTACTGACAGAATCAACAGGAACCACACCAATGTCTGACCCTGCACCCGACATGAGCAGCTGTTCCAGCTCCAAATTAACTCTCTTCACAGAGGAGTTCAAATGAGGTCGGTCATGGCGCCCAAGAACAGATACAAACTCAACACTAGTATGCTTTGATGCTGATGCAATCTTCGCCAGGTCACACTCCAAACTGTACCCAGGATCTCTGTCAATACTGTTACCTGCCCCACCCACTATAACCACGGTGTCTTCCTTAGTGAAATCTTTACAAAGTGATCCTAAATCCTCTGTCACCTGCTCCAGACCAGCACTAGGTTTAAAAAAATTGGTGACCTGGTACTCTGATCCTAGTTCATCCTGCAAAAGTTGGCCAACACCTCTTCCATGGGAACTACCTAACAACAACACTTTCTTTCTCTTTACTGATTTCCCTACATTCTTACTTTTCAATTTGCTGCTGAAAGTTTGTTGTGCCCTGTCTACACCTGCAACTGCTTGAGGCTCGCCGGCTTCTAACTGAAGCAACAGGTCAAATCTATTTTCCACATTCACCATGAAGCTGCCAGACAAAGTTCTAGGCCTGTTCCTCCTGTTGCCTGTTGCCACTTCCCACCTCTCTTTACCCTTCTCCCTCCTTAACCTGTCAAGATCTCCCCTGGCCTTGTCTAACTCAGCCTGAAGGGCGGCAATTTTCTCCTCCTGTTCCAGAATCTTCCTATCTCTACTACAAATCCTACAAAACCACTGATGAGTCTCATGTACTTCCCCTATTCCCACGCCACTACAGTCACCAACATGGAAACAACTACAGCACCTATCACACCAAAGCCCCGACCTAACAATTCCACGGCAAGTCAAGCACTTTTCACTCTTGATAAACGTAATAGTGTATTAAGAATAAGTCAGTTAAATTACAGATAAACACGTAAATATGGTTACACAAACGTGGCCTACACGCAACTGTGTGTAAACAAAAAACAAAAGTGCAAAGTTTCTGAAACAACAACTTTAACTTAACGCTACTTTCCGGAAATGCTAGTTAAATAATGAAGAGGTACGCTAAGTTAAATTGCTGGAGAGAGCAAGGAACAACTTAACGAAATTCTATAGATTTACTGCAGCAGAACGTAAACAGAAAATACGACTGTACGATCTTTTCGCGTTTTCTGCTATATTACGTAAAGAAAAATGAAACCTTTAACGGTACACTTAAAAGGCACACTAATACACCTATTTACCACGTAATCAGTACTAATCTATATGTTTTATAATCTAAAATGACTAATCCTTACGAGAACACCAAAACTCCTGCTAGTCGCCTGGCTGCAGAGAGTTAAATAATTGGTGACTGCTGACAGACGCATCATAGTGAACAAATTGTCACGCTACGCTGGGATAGGGGAAGGAAGTGTTTGCAGAATACTGAAAGTGTTGGCGTTAAAAAAGGTTTGTGCCCGGTGGATTCCCAGGACGTTGACAGTGGCTCACAAAGAAACGAGAAAAACTGTATGCTGCGAACAGTACGAGAATGGTGGAGATGAATTTCTTGGAAGAATTGTGAAAGCTGATGAAACATTGCTCCATCATTTTTTACCAGAGACGAAGAGGCAGTCAGTGGAGAGGCATCATGCAAATTCACTCAAGAAAAAAAAGTTCAAATCCATACCTACAGCTGGAAATGTTATGGCTACGGTGATTTTCGATTCCGAAGGGCTTTTGCTTGTGGACATCATGCCATCCGGAACCACTATAAATTTTGATGCATATGTGACGACACTGAAGAAACTTCAAGCTCGACTGAGTCGTGTTCGACCACATCGGCAAAAGCAGGATGTTTTGCACGGCCACATGTCAGTTAAAAAACCATGGAAGCGATCACAAAACTCGGATGGACAACACTGAAACACCCGCCTTACAGTCCTGACCTGGCTCCATGTGACTATCATCCCTTTGGGAAACTGAAAGACTCTCATCGTGGAACAAGATTTAAAGATAATGACTCCCTTGTGCACGCTGCCAAATAGTGGCTCCAACAGGTTGGTCCAGAATTTTACCGTGCGGGTATACAGGTGCTGGTTCCAAGATGGCGTAAGGCAGTTGAGAGGGATGGAAATTATGTGGAGAAATGAAAATATTGTTCCTAAAGGATGTATCTGCAAGATGGATTTTTTAAAAAAATAGTGTGCATTTCTTTTGGAGTGACCGCCATAAAATGGAACACCTAAAGCCGTTCTTAGGACGTTATTTATTATACGGCTACCAGTTTCGGTGCTTCATTGCACCATCTTCAGGCTTTAACTGAAGCTGAGGGGGTTAACTCCAATCGTATACACGATTCATCGGTGGTCAACATTTATGAACTGGTTTTTGCAGACTACCTATTAAAACTATGTTGGCTGGAGCGTCAATTAATCCCTGAAGATAGTGCACACGAGAACAGTAATAGCTGTACAATAACTAAAGTCATAAGGACAGCTGAAGGAGTTTAATTTTTTTACGTAACTGAACAGCCGAAGTCCCTCAGATTTCCAATCAGAAGGGTGAACGTACAAAAACTTACGTTTACGTCACACAAATGCTTCATGGTGTTGCGATTTTGTTTCCGTCGGTATAAAAAGGTATGTCACGAAATATCTATGGGTATTGTAAGTCGTCGTGGTCTCCTGACCGTCATTGCTCACATATTCCGCTCTCACAATTATATTCCACACATCAAGACGCTTCATTCGAACCCAAACCCGATAAGATAAAGTCAATGTCATATCACTTCATGTAAACGAGATGCAAATAACAAGTAAATCGCAAAGTGCACACCAAGGTTGGAATACTCGAGGCTGGCGCACACACACACGTTCAAGACACGATGGTCACAAAAGCTTTTAGTTCAGGAGAGGCAAACCGCACGCCAGGAGGCTGGTCCCTTCAGAGGATGCGTCAATCAATCTATGTCGGCCAGCGACTGCCAATAGAGCAGACAGCATTTGCCCGAGTAAAAGGGAGAACGACCCCGTGTTCGGCTTAAAAGCTACATTGTGTGGGAGCACCGAGCTTACACATTCTTTACAAACATAGCACACTGTTTCAGAGGTTTCCACAGGGAGACAGCAAACGCCAAACGCCGATGCTACAGATTTCCGGATTGGTCGCCTTAAACCAAATGTCATTCTCCCATTTTAGAAGAGCAATGCTGATTGGCAGACGATATTCCTGACGCTTTGAGCTGAAGGAGTAATAGAAGAGACCGAAAGATACACCCCTTCATGTCTGGCGTGGAGAGGGGCCGTGCCGTTGTTGCTCTTGGGGCAAGAACACGTAACGAGAGTGTGTGCGCTCGTACGTGTACTCAAAGAGCGAGGGACAAGTCTCTACTCAGTACTTCACTGGGAGAGCACCTCTGTCGAGAACAAATCGAAGTGCAACTCTATATTGAGTCCTTGCGATTAAGCGTTGTTCACTGTGTTGGCAGCCACACTTATTGTGGGGTGTGAAAGGACAGAGTTATAGTTAAATGCGTGCAAGCGAATTTCTGAGTGGAAACATGGTGGACTGGTTAACTGACCAGTGTACCAAACCAATAGTTAGACTAGGGGCGAAAGGGGTCCTTGACTTCGTCAAGGCGTAGGGAGACTTCGACTGGCGAAGGTCAATCCAGATACAACGAGAGTTATCTTATTTGTCGGCAGCGAGCGGCGCAGACAGCAGTCATTGCAGCTTACGGTATTGTGTGCTACAGCTCTTGCGAGCCCCATATTTCCTCCACAACAGTACACTTCACTGCATTTCAGACACGACAGCCTTGACCATACCTAGCAACATTCTAACGGATAATTATTCAAGTTGAGTAGGTACGGCTCTCAGCCATTCTGCCAAGTCAATAACAATCTTAAACTCTGTATAGAAATTTCATTAGCGATTCCTATCCTTAAGAGGTAATTTTACATTCCAAAAAGAACCCAAAAATAACTTGTTCAGTTCATAACTAAAAGTGCCATTATAATATCTCAGAATTTTTGCAAAAATATAATAATTTTCCTTAGTTTCATGTTTTTCTTACACTAACTAACATTACTCCAGTACCCAAGTATCCCACTAGTTACATATGAAATTTTGTGAATTATTGCGTTATTTTCTTACAGCGGACTACTCCAGAAGCTATTTATTGTTGAAACTTTTTCTGGCATTTCTCTTTAGAACGTTAGGAGCGTCTGTCTGACTTCTGTAGTAGTGTGGGGGTGGAAACTGCATCTTGCAGGAGCCACAGGGTGAAGGGTACATCTCAGATTAATCCGTTGCGCAGTATGACAGAATAGAACCCATACGATCACAGGATGTAGAAGAGACAAAGAGAGAGAGAGAGAGAGAGAGAAATATTTGACAGCGGTGTGAAATATTGTTAGCGACGACACATTTAAAACTGACAGCTCCAGTTATTGCGCTGCAAAGTGCATTGACGGTGGACCGAAAACTCGTTGTAGCGACAGCAACTGCAGTCGTAACTCGGCCCCGATGAAAATATGCCGTTAAGAGTGAGCGGTACACAAGCGCTGCAGCGCGCGGTGCCATCTCATCTGCAGCTGCTAACTATTCGGGACAGCGGCGAGAAGTGCAGCCTAGGCCATCAGCCAGCGGCGCGGTACTCTGTCGCAATTTCGGCAAACCGAGTTAGCGGTGGGCACCGAGCCACTGGCCGCGCGGTGCTTCTAGCGACGCGCCCATCGCTTTCAGCACGGCACTAACCCCAGATTACAGCCGGCGACCGGATTATTTCATATTCATTGAACGCGAAAATTCGCCGCTGCAGGAGCAGCGCCGCAGTTGGCCGCGGTGGCATACAGTCCGAATCTATTTCGAGAGCGACGCGTCGCGCTGCGTCCTGACGCCGCAGCAGACGCCCACGCCGGGCGGACGCCGGCGGCCATTAGCGGTAATGAAAACGCGCACGCACGCGGCCGCGCGCCGGACACACCCCGCCGGCTCCGCTCCTCTCTGCTGTAATGACGGCGGCGCTCGAGACGTCTCTGCTGCGCGACGCTTTCTCATCACGGCGCCGGCGACAAGTCCGTCTCCCCGCATAGCGTCGCGTCCGCCTACCACCGTGACGCCGAGTGTCGCGAGGAGGAGAAGAGGGCGCCGCAGCGACGCCGAAATTTCCCGGTCGTTCTTTGCCGTGTAGCGAAAGGGAACAGCGCGTGTATTCGTCGTTGTGGGTCGGGGGATGAACCTTACAGCCATGGGAGCCTTGCTTGACTGGTGCGACGTCTGGTTGGAACGATTACACTTATACAGGATGGTCCATTGATCGTGACCGGGCCAAATATCTCCCGAGATAAGCGTCAAACCAAAAAACTGCAAAGAACGAAACTCGTCTAGCTTGAAGGGGGAAACCAGATGGCGCTATGGTTGGCACATTAAATGGCGCTGCCATAGGTCAAACGGATATCAACTGCGTTTTTTTAAAAATAGGAATCCCCAATTTTATAACATATTCGTGTAGTACGTAAAGAAATATGAATCTTTTAGTTGAACCAATTTTTCCGCTTTGTGATAGATGGTGCTGTAATAGTCACAAATCATATGGCTCATAATTTTAGACGAACAGTTGGTAACAGGTGCCCGCATCTCGTGGTCATGCGGTAGCGTTCTCGCTTCCCACGCCCGGGTTCCCCTGATGGCTGGGTGTTGTGTGATGTCCTTAGGTTTAAGTAGTTGTAAGTTCTAGGGGACTGATGACCATAGATGTTAAGTCCCATAGTGCTCAGAGCCATTTGAACCATTTGGTAACAGGTAGGTCTTTTAAATTAAAGTACAGAACGTAGGTACGTTTAAACATTTTATTTCGGTTGTTGCAAAGTCATACATGACCCTTGTGATCTTATAATTTCTGAGAACGCATGCTGTTACTGTTGTGTAGGCAGAAGAGCCAACACCGTGTTACGAGGGGAGGCCGAAATGCACTCGTTTTAGCTCACGCAGGCTGGCGTGAGGAGGGAAGGACTATACTGACATGAGGTCTGGAACATGGCAAGGAATTAGACTTCAGAAAGCGGACGTCATTAGTTTGATACTTAACTTTAATCCATTAATGATGAACGTCTCTCTAGGAGGTATATGATTCACAATATTGTCTGTTCAGAATTCATTCTAATTACTGAATGTGGCACCTTGCTAGGTCGTAGAAAATGACGTAACTGAAGGCTATGCTAAACTATCGTCTCTGCAAATGAGAGCGTGTGTAGACAGTACATCATCGCTAGCAAAGTCGGCTGTACAACCGGGGCGAGTGCTTCGGAGTCTCTCTAGACTAGACCTGCCCTCTGGCGGCGCTCGGTCTGCAGTTACTGATAGTGCCGATACGCGGGTCCGACGTATACTAACGGACCGCGGCCGATTTAAAGGCTGCCACCTAGTAAGTGTGGTGCCTGTCGGTGACACCACAAATACAGCGCGATTACCTGTAAATACCACATTAATGCAATAAACGCTCAAAATGATGTCCGACAACCTCAATGCATTTGGCAATACGTTGTACGACTTTCCTCTCAACAGCGAGTAGTTCGCCTTCCGTAATGTTCGCACATGCATTGACAATGCGCTGACGCATGTTGTCAGGCGTTGTCGGTGGATCACGATAGCAAATATCCTTCAGCTTTCCCCACAGAAAGAAGTCCGGGGACGTCAGATCCGGTGAACGTGCGGGCCATGGTATGGTGCTTCGACGACTAATCCAACAGTCACGAAATATCCTATTCAATACCGCTTTAACCGCACGCGAGCTATGTACCAGACATCCATCATGTTGGAGGTACATCGCCATTCTGTCATGCAGTGAAGCATCTTGTAATAACATCGGTAGAACATTACGTAGGAAATCAGCGTACGTGGGACCATTTAGATTGCCATCGATGAAATGGGGCCCAGTTATCCTTCCTCCCATAATTCCGCACCATACATTAACCCGCCAAGGTCGCTGATGTTCCACTTGTTTCTTTTGCCCAATAGTGCATATTATGCCGGTTTACGTTACCGCTATTGGTGAATGACGCTTCGTCGCTAAACAGAACGCGTGCAAAAAATCTGTCATCGTCCCGTAATTTCTCTTGTGACCAGTGGCAGATGTGTACACGACGTTCAGAGTCGTCGCATGCAATTCCTGCCGCATAAAAATATGGTACGGGTGCAATCGATGTTGATGTAGCATTCTCAACACCGACGTTTTCGAGATTTCCGATTCTCGCGTAATTTTTCTGCTACTGATGTGCGGATTAGCTGCGACAGCAGCTAAAACACCTACTTCGGCATCATCATTTGTTGCAGGTCGCGGTTGTCGTTTCACAGGTGGCTGAAAACTTCCTATTTCCTTAAATAACGTAATTATCTGGCGATCTGTCCGGGCACTTGGATGATGTCGTCTAGGATACCGAGCAGCATACATAGCACACGCCCGTTGGTCGTTTTGATCACAATAGCCATACATAAAGACGATATCGACCTTTTCCGCAATTGGTAAACGGTCCATTTTAACACGGGTAGTTATCACGAAACAAATACCGTCCGCACTGGAGAAATACCACGTACTTATACGTTTGTGATATTACAGCGCCATCTATCACAAAGCGTAAAAAGTGATCCAACAAAACCATTCATATTCCTTTACGTACTACACGAATATGTAATAAAAAATGGGGGTTCCTGTTTTTAAAAACGCAGTTGATATCCGTTTGACCTATGGCAGCGCCATCTAGGGGTCCAACCATAGCGCCATCTGGTTTCCCCCTTCAAGCTAGCCGAGTTTCATTCTTTGTAGTTTTTTGTTTGATGTTTATTTCGTGAGATATTTGGCCCAGTCACTATCAATGGACCACCCTGTACACAGGGAAACTAGCGCCCCGCGCTGGCTTCACACGGCTAGCATTAACGAAGGGACTGAGCCTATTCCTCATCGCCCTGATTTAAGGTGTATGGAGGACTTGGCCAGAAATGAAAGTGCCGAGGTTGGGACACAAGTTTTCCTACTTTTTTGTGGAACAACTTTTTTTTATGAAACTTCCTGGCAGATTAAAACTGTGTCCCAGACCGAGACTCGGACTCGGCATCTTTGCCTTTCGCGGACAAGTGCTCTACCAACTGAGCTACCCAAGTTCACAAGTCGGTCTGGCACACAGTTTTAATCTGCCAGGAAGATTCATATCAGCACACACTCCACTGCAGAGTGAAAATTCATTCTGGAAACATTTTTTTTTTGTTTTGCAAGTCTAACTTATAGGGGAGGGGACGCCACCTGAGGCCTGGCCCCTGTGTCGCCCCGGTGGAAGAGCGACCGAAGGTGGAAAATACTACTTTTTATTTTTTTAATGGAGCTCTATCAGGAGTTGTGTGCACCATGACTACGAAACCAGTACTAATAACAAAAGGAGTTTCAGCATTGGTGACTGAAACAGGAATCTTTATTTCTGTTGAAAATCGATTTCGAACACTTCGTGACATCATCAGTGCCAGTATTAAATCCCTGTGGACTCACAATCAGTAAAATTGCAATATCTGCACACATCAGTATCTGGAGGCTGGGAAATAGATGCCATCCAGGTGGAATAGGGCGCTTCGACCAGGTGCATGGAGTGCAATAGTTGGCGATTAGGGACTTCGTCATTCACTACAACGTACCACCAAGCCCATACTTCCTTAGGGGAAATGGGTAGATGGATCGTACACTATACTCTCTTCCATCCTTCGACAGTGTGGCGTCGTTTAACCACTTTGACGGGGTGCTGTCTCTGCAATTGGCGATAACAGTCCTTCACCGTGGGCGATGGTGTAGAACGCAGGTCATCCAGCAGATAACTATGCTCAACGAGGAATAAAACAAAAAAAATAAATGGTTCAAATGGCTCTGAGCACTATGGGACTTAACATCTGTGGTCATCAGTCCCCTAGAACTTAAAACTACTTAAACCTAACTAACCTAAGGACATCACACACATCCATGCCCGAGGCAGGATTCGAACCTGCGACCGTAGCGGTCACGCGGTTCCAGACTGAAGCGCCTAGAACCGCACGGCCACACCGGCCGACAAAGAGTAACATTCTAATGTGATCGAGTGGTGGCGAAATAGACAGGAACTGGAGGATTCGGTGATTATAGCGCTACGTTGTCTGTCAGGGCGCCTCTCAGCTTGACCTGCTGAGAGTAACGTAGTCGGCGAGTCGTCCAAGAAACCGTGATTGCGCTCTGTCGCTGACGCTGGTCGAACCTACGCCACCTCCATGTGAGGACAATGACAAGGTGTAGCAACGAATTCCGACAACAAGGTCATCACTCAAGAAATGACCAAATACAGCCTGTAGCCTCGTAGAAATCGTAATGGGCATGGGTAACATATGGGCGAAATAGATTAATTTTGGAGATAAGGCAAATTAACGTAATGTGCCGCTAGAACACGTCCATTGTCCGCAGCATGTAGAGTCGCAAAAGTGCAAGTGTCTATTGTAACGATATGTGACCGCTGCAGTGCGTTGAACATGGCCTTGAAATAGTATCCCCAAACATTAGAGGGTGAGCACTTTAGAAATGGGTTAACATTATACCGACATTTTTGTGGGAGGAGGGAGGGGTTCATCAGTTTTCTGACTGGTCTGATGTGGCCCGCTACGAATTTCTCCGTCGTCTATTATTTGCTGGGTGTATTCCAATCTCTGTCTTCCTCTACAGTTTTTGCCCTCTACAGTTCCCTCTAGTACTATGGAAGTCATTCCCTCATGTTTTAACAGATGTCTTATCATCATGTCCCTTTTCCTTTTCATGTCCTCATATTTCTTTCCTCTCCGATTCTGCTCAGAACCTCCTCATTCCTTACCTTATCTGTCCACCTAATTTTCGACATTCATCGGTAGCACCACATTCGCATAGATTCTCCTCTGTTCCGGTTTTCCCACAGTCCATGTTTCACTACCATACAATGTTGTACTTCAGACGTACGTTGTCAGAAATTTCTTCCTCAAATTAAGCCGTATATTTGATGCTAGTAGACTTCTCTTGGCCAGAAATGTCCTTTATGCCATTGCAAGTCTGCTTTTGATGTCCTCATCGCTCCGTCCATATTTGGTTATTTTACTGCCTAGGTAGGTGAATTCCTTAACTTCATCTACTTCGTGACCTTTAGTCCTGTTATTAAGTTTCTCGTTGTTCTCATTCCTGCTGCTTCTCATTAATTTCGTCTTTCTTCGATTTACGCTCAATCCATATTCTGTACTTATCAGATTGTTCACTCCATTCAGCAGATAATGTAATTCTTCTTCACTTTCACGCAGGATAGCAATGTTATCAGCCAACCGTATCATTAATATCCTTTCACCTTAAATTTTAATGCCATTCCTGAACCTTTCTTTTATTTCCACTATTGCTGATTCGATGAACAGATTAGACAGTAGGGGGGTGAAAATCTACATCCCTGTCTTACACACTTTTTAATCGGAGCACTTAATTCTTGGTCGTCCAGTCTTATTACTCCCTCTGGGCTCTTGTGCATATTATATTTTAAAACGAGGTACTGGCAGAATGTGAAGCCGTGGGGACGAGTCGCGAGTCGTCCTTGGGTAGCTCAGATGGTCAGTTCCGCTTGGGACTTGACAGCGACCGGACGTGCCGGTACTTCTGCGTAGTCGTATCTCCGCAAGCCGTGTTTATAGAAATTCTTGGATTGTGACCTGTGATATTCTCAGCGCTTCTTTACTATCTTCGTACACACGATTCTTAATTAACTCACAGCGGTCTCGGCCGCTCATATAATGTGTGTGTGTGTGAAATAGTATGGGACTTAACGGCTAAGGTCATCAGTCCCTAAGCTTACACACTACTTAACCTAAAATATCCTAAGGACAAACACACACACCCATTCTCGAGGGTGGACTCGAACCTCCACCGGGGCCAGCCGCACAGTCTATGACTGCAGCGCCCCAGACCGCGCGGCTAATCCACCACGGCGCCGCTCAAAAAAAAAAGGCTCTGAGCACTATGGGACTTAACATCTGTGGTCATCAGTCCCCTAGAACTTAGAACTACTTAAACCTAACTAACCTAAGGACATCACACACATCCATGCCCGAGGCAGGATTCGAACCTGCGACCGTAGCAGTAGCGCGGTTCCGGACTGAGCGCCTAGGACCGCTAGACCACCGCGGCCGGCACCGCCGCTCATATAGTGCAGTTATGGCTCCCAGTGTACCCCGTAACAATACCCTGTGTTTTGCATTTGAGAAATCTTCCAGCAATGTGGAACCGAGTTCTCTAGAAATTCATGACTGGATAGTAGATATTGTTGGCATCACGTCCGACCAGGTCCACACAGCATATTATGGCATGGCGGAATACTGTTTCTTTGTGAAGTTTTTCATTAGATACTACTGGAGAAAATTTTTGTGGATACTGGTGGGAAAGCAGAGTTCCGACATCGTGATCAGTCGGTAAGTACAGTTTCAATTACTGACGCTGATATCGAATATAAACAAGTGCGAGTGTTCAATTTGCCCCCAGAGGTTGAGAATTGTTTTCTTAGAAATGTTCTCGCAAAATACGGTGACATCCGACAGATTACAAACGAATAATGGTCGAGCAGTCACATTCTCCAATGTTATAGCGGGGTTCGCTCAGTTGACATGGCCGTTAAAGTCAATATCCCAACCTACATAACGGTTTGTGGTTATAAGGCTCATGTCATTTACGATGGACTAGTGGGCACTTGTTTAATCTGTAACACGAGTGACCATTTACGAGATGATTGCCCACGGCGTGTGTCGTACTTCGAAGCAATCTGCAACAAAGACAGAGATTAACATTAGCTGATGTCCTAACTCAAAAACAGACGCCTTCTGCGATTGACTCCCACCCAAGTGTATCTGTGTTAGAGGACAACGATCTCGGTAACGGCACCTTCCAACCCTTACCTCAGAAACCTGTGGCCAGTCACCCCTTAGCCGCCGGTGTTGCATTATCTGTCGGCAACAAACGACGCCGTACTAGTTACGGTAGTGGCTCCGGTGAACAGGTAGAAAAAAATGTAACCGATGACGCGGAGTCACGGGCCTCCACATAGGACACGCATATGTCGGATGGCTCAGTTACGACCCGCCAAATTCACATTGAAACCCCCGACTCAGAAACTGTCAATACGAGTGCAGTCGAGTGTTTACAGCAATCTGTTCCGATGACGCTTCTCGACTCGCCACAGGTGGCCAACACACAAGAGGCGGCAGTCAGTCAACTGCAAACCGTAAACACAGCGGATGATGCACGCGGTGTAGAGCATGACATAAACACCCGCCACCTCGGACTGCTTCCAAACAACGCGAGGAACCGGAAAGCTGTGTACAGACAACCAGTGCGGATCAAAACAAACACAGTGAGCCCACTGTAGCCGCGTCTTTCGACTTGCCGTCACCCTTTCCGAAGCAAGGACTTTCACATACTGCTTACAGCCATGACTCACGGACTCCGCCGTCTTCTATGACACTTCGGACGATTGTGCGACGGCAGAATAAAGCTAAACCAAATGACTCCGTGGCTGGAGGTAAGTCAAAGAGTAAAGTCAGCGCCAAAACTGCTACGAATCCTGCGGATGTAGGTTCGAAGTCCGACGGTGAGATGGACTGGGCTTCCTACCTTTGCCAACACCCACACGTCTCTGACGATCATGAGTCAAGCTTATAAGCTTTTGACCCTGAACATTAATAGAGTTAGGACAGATTTAAAACTAGCAATGCTACGGCAGTTTATCTATGAATCCGAAGTTGATACAGTTCTGTTACAGGAAGTGTCTATCTTAACTTTTCATGTATCGGGATTTGCAACTATCGTAAACACCGCGGTGGACGGGGGTACAGGTACGGCCATTCTATCACGAGACGGAATCCCAGAGAGCAATATCGGAATGTTGGACTCCGGAAGAGGCATAGCTTGCTAAATTTTTGACGTCATCCTCGTCAATATCTGTGCTCCATCTGGAACGACTCTCGAATCAGAAAGAGCTAACTTCTTTAAACAAGACACAGTGTACTTGTTACGCCGCAACCCCAACCAGTTCATAATTATTGGTAATTTTAACTGTGTGATCCATAGGAAAGATCAATCGCCAAACTTTAGTTACTGTAGGGAACTACATGATCTGGTGCGTCACCTGCAGCTGAAGGATGCGTGGGAACTAAAATTTCCTACCGTGGTAAAGTACATGTACCTGACCTCCACCGCATGTAGCCATCTAGACCGTTTGTACATCTCTGAGAACATTTGCCAACATGTTCTGGAGGCCGATGCCATTAAGGCTAGTTTCTCCGACCACTGCACCCTCTGTGTTACGATAAATCTGGCCAAACAGCGTACTAAATGGCATTGGGTTCCGTGGAGCCTAAATGTTTCTATTCTCGCCGATGCCGCGTTACAAGATGTCATGTCCACGACATAGGCGGATTGTCTCAGGCAATGCTGCAGATATCCGAGCAAGATAGCCTGGTGGAAGGTTGTGGTCAAACGAAAAATGCGATTAGTCTTACAAAACTACAGTTGGCAACGGGCGAAAGATGTCAAAAGTACGATTGATTTTTACCAGACAGTGCTGCGAGAGTTGTATGCGACTACGCCACCAACTAAAACGCAGCTGACGACCATCAAACAAATAAAGACGAAGCTTATTGGCATAAAGCGAACGCAGCTTGAAGGACTGAAGATCAGATCTAAAGCAAAATCGCTTCAAGAGGACGAACTTGCATCGCTGTATCACCTCATAAAACATCGTGTCATTCGCAAGCGAGAATTTATCGGGGAGCTGGACACAGATGATGGACTCCGTTTGACCCGACAGGGTGCTATTCTTACTGCAGTTTACCGGTACTTCACAGATCTGTACTCGCAATGCGATACATATGGTGATAACGGCGGCTTGCTTTGCACATCGTAGTTACGCCTGCGGACAACTCGGCGGTCGTAGACGATTTTGCTCCAGACGAAGTCCTTGAACTGATTTCTGGCTCATCATCGAACAAATCCCCTGGTCCTGATGGTCAGCCTCGGTAATTTTATGTGCGTTTCTGGCCCGAAAAAACTTAGAAAACTTTCGACCGATTACTTTACTCAATTTTAATTACAAATCCTTTGCCAGAGCACTCAACAGCAGATTGTCTCCATTAATGAAGCAAGTGATTCACAACCACCAAACATGCTTCCCTGATCGCCCTATTATGACTCCCCTTTCGGAATATAAAGATGTAATAACCATAGCGTCAGTCACCAAAGTGAATCTCGCATTGCTGTTTATCGACATTTGCAAGACATTTGATCGCGTCCGCCACGAGTACCTCTTACGGCTACTGCAGCGGACATGTCCGAAAGAACCACTTGACCATCTTCTTCTTCCGTGCGAATGCACAAACGGTGCCCGAACTCTTACGGGAATCGGCAACGCGCCGCGAGTAATGAGTATAATGGGCGGGGGCACTGCGAATGTAGTACGGGACAATACGTTGAGAATGTGGGTTTCACGGGAGGCGTACCAGAGATAAATCCCTGCAGTCGCTCTATTTGCTGTGTCCTCGGTGGCTCAGATGGATAGAGCGTCTGCCATGTAAGCAGGAGATCTCGGGTCCCGGTCAGGGCACACATTTTCATTTGACCCCGTTGACGTATGTCAACGCCTGTAAGCAGCTAAGTGTGTTCATTTCATTGAAATTTCATTCTAACGAGCTGCTTGGTTACCGATGGTATCTGTTCTTTCGGACATATGTGCGTTTCTGGCCCGAAAAACCTTAGAAAACTTCCTACCGATTACTTTACTCAATTTTAATTACAAATCCCTTGCCAGAGCACTCAACAGCAGATTGTCTCCATTAATGAAGCAAGTGATTCACAACCACCAAACATGCTTCCCTGGTGTGGGGTGTCACATTGTCCTACTGGAATGTCGGAATGCACAATGGACATGAATGGATACAGGTGATAAGACAGGATGCTTACGTACGTGTCACCTGTCAGAATCGTGTTTACACGTACCAGGGGCCCATATCTCTCCAGCTGCACACGCCTGGACTCGACTAATGCCTGAAATAGTGTTGGAGGGAACTGACACTATGAATCCTGCAGGGTTGTCCATAAATCCGTAAGATCTGTTCTGAAAGGCATGTTGCAAGGTATCCCAGATATGCTCAATAATGTTCATGTCTCGGGAGTTTGGTGCCCAGCGGAAGTGTTTAAACTCAGAAGAGTGTTTCTGGAGCCAATCTGTTGCAATTATGAACGTGTGGGGTGTCACATTGTCCTACTGGAATTGTCCAAGACTGTCGGAATGCACAATAGACATGAATGGATACAGGTGATAAGACAGGATGCTTACGTACATGTCATCTGTGAGAATCGTGGTTACACGTATCAGGGGGCCCATATCTCTCCAGCTGCACACGCATCGCACCATTACAGTGTCTCCACCAGCT
The DNA here is from genome assembly GCF_021461385.2 of Schistocerca piceifrons. Taxonomy (NCBI): domain Eukaryota; kingdom Metazoa; phylum Arthropoda; class Insecta; order Orthoptera; family Acrididae; genus Schistocerca; species Schistocerca piceifrons. The sequence goes on along the minus strand of NC_060141.1, from coordinate 598,019,280 downwards.
TGAAGAGTCCCCTGCTCACATGCTGGGTCCATCGATTCATGAAGTTGTCTCCATACCCGTACACGTCCATCCGATCGATCGAATTTGAAACGAGACTCGTCCGACCAGTCACGTTTTCAGTCTTTAACAGTCCAATGCCTGTTTTGACGGGCTCAGGCGATGTGTAAAGCTTTGTGTCGTGCTCATGAAGGACGCTCGAGTGGGCCTTCGGCTCCGAAAGGCCATATCGATGATGTTTCGTTGAACGGTTTGCAAGCTGTCACTTCCTGATGGCCCGGCATTGAAGTCTGTAGCAATTTGCGGAAGGTTTACACTTCTGTCACGTTGAACGATTCTGTTCAGTCTTCGTTGGTCCCTTTTTTGCAGGATCTTTTCCGGCTACAGCGATGTTTGAGATCTGATGTTCTACTGGGTTCCTGATATTCACGGTACACTTGTGAAATGGTCGTACGCGAAAAGCTCCACTTCATCGCTACGTCGGAGATGCTGTGTCCCATCGCTCGTGCGCCGCCTATAGCATCACATTCAGACTCTCTTAAATCTTGGTCACCTGCCATTGTAGCAGCAGTAACCGACCTAACAACTGCACCAGACACTAGTTGTCTTATATACACGTTGCCAACCGCAGCGCCTTATTTTGCCTATTTATATATCTCTGTATTTGAATACGCATGCCTATACCAGTTTCTTTGGCGCTTCATTCTAATTACGACCGTGTAAAGAATGCTTCTAACGTTACTACAGACTCGAGCATCAGCTGCCGATCGCGTATTATCGGCAGTCCGCAGTCCTTCTCGTGAGTAAGAGAATGCGAGCCACGCGCAATCGTGTGGGTAGCTTCGCTGGTAGCTCAAGCGCCCAACCGTGTTCTACGTCGATGGGAAGTATCCTATAGGTTTTGATGAGTGAGTTAACGAGTATCGAAACATGACAAATATGACCGTATCTTTTGATTGCAATAAAGTAGAAGCTTAAATTTCTTCCACCGGGAAATGAACGTTGACCATAGTATCAGACAAATTTCGGCTTGAGACCTCTTTCCTTTCCTGAGAAAAAGGGTTCTTAACAGTGCGACAGACAGACGGACACCAAAGTGATCCTGTAATGGCTCCGTTTTTACCGACTAAAGTACGGAAACTTAAACACAGTATTTTTGGCAAGGGTCATGCGAAGCATGAGCCATTTATGTTACCGTAGTTTGCCCGCAGCCGTTGGCCCAAAGGAAAGAATACGGGACAGTAATCTGAGGTTCGTGGTTGTCGACTCTCTGTGTTGAAACTTTTTGTTTATTTTCAGTTTTTGCGTTAGTTATACTGCAAATAAACCAAACTACTGCACAGTATGTTGTATTTGATAACATTTTCGTAAAAGACATGAAAAGGAGAGACAGAGGTAATTTGGGATCGCAAATACATTTCCAGGGAGGGGTACACGAGAACTTTTAAGTAAATTTAGATTTTTCAAAATATTTTGCAACTGATTATTTACACGAGGTGGGGTGATAGTCATCGTAAAAACAGGAGATTCCAATTTTCTGGTGGAGCTGCCGACGGCAGCTCGAATCTCACCTTGAAGTGGAAATTCCGTACGATTTAATTACAATGCTTCTTTTCAGTCGAATGAACAGTGTAGAATACGCCGTAACACGGCATTTTGTAATGAATAATTCCAGGGAAGAGTCTAATGGTTTAACTAGCAAACCTTCTTCATTACTAGGAACTTGTTTCGGCTATAACGCCGTTTCAAAGGAATCCCGTAGATGTTAATTCCCCTCTTGGAAAGTAATTTGAAGAGTTTCCGTAGACACCGTAAGTACAATCTTTTCTTACAAATAATTTGCAATCCGAAATTTTCTTTTAACGTAATTAATTATTACAAGATATTGAACATCACTTCGGTTAATTTCCAGCGTAAGTAGAGTAATAAGCAACGTAAAAATTAAAAAGAACTAAATGTTTCTCAATAACCGCTCTACGTTACGACCGTGGGAGCTGCGTTCTGTACGCTTTCTGTTGCGCCAGCCGCTGCTTCCAAGCTTGCACCAATGGCTAACGTCTAACACGACCGGCTCCAAAACTGCTATTTTGCTTTTCTAAACGCTTTGTAAGGGAGTTCTAAAATGTCGATGTTGCACTCCTTACTTATAGCTGGCTTCTTGAACTTTCGAAACTTAGCATGCCTTTTTCTGGATCATGGTGTCAGAAGAAGGGTCATTGTTGAGCTCCCGCACGGAGCAGTTGCTCGCAGCCATGTCGAGTTAGTAGTATGTAGAATTTGGTAGAATGGAATTGAAACATGAAAATGATACGTCGATCTGTAGTAGAAAAGTATTTTAGTAAATCAATTACTTTGCGAAAAAGCGCGTGAAATTAATTACGAGATTTGTGGTTGAAACGGTGTCGTGTTTGTTAATCAGTAATAGTTAATTGTAGAAAATAAATGAAAACGACTCCATGATCACTGCTTGCCCATTTCCTTAGAGTGGAAACGCAACGTAGCAATGTCACGTAACGGCGAATGTGAAACAAGATTAACTGTTAGAATGAGACTAAATGAGTGTAGGTGTCGTTAGGGAAGTGTCTCGTTTGCTAAAGGGACAACAAAAGAAAGTAATTTGATTTTTATTGTTGTAATTTCAAAATGACATTCCGTTCTTTAGCACAATAAATCCAATATTTGAGAAGTACAAGACTCGCCCATTCGTATCAGGCACAACGTCAGGTTTATTTCGTAACGAGGAGTGTTCTCTATGTAAAGTTCTCATACTTGAGTCTTGTAGTCAAAAAATTAATCCAAAAATAAACAGAAATGGTCAAGACAGGAGCTTTACAACTTGGTCATCCGGAGCACCTTTCTGTGACATTCATCTCTGGCCTTGCACTGCATATACCGTAAATTTGGACCCATCATTGTCAGCCAATAGATGCGGTATCCTTGTATGTATCTATCGTCGGACGACTTGTCTGACATTTAGTATATCGTTCGTACTTAGCAGATGTGCGAAAAATATCCGGAAAACTGTTAATTTCTTGTAAGCAGCAAGCGGCGATATTCGCCAACGAGGGCCTTCATCATTCTGAGACTTTCATAATTATTCTTTGTTTTTTACTTACTTTAATCTTAAGCTGGAATTGGTATTCACTTGTAATCTAACCAGTGTACGAGATAGTAGAGTTTTGTGGAGGCGAGTGTCTTTGTATTGTGGTACTCTGTTAAAGGCTGCCATTACATAAATTCTTATCTTGGAAAAACAATTAGGTCATAATATTGACTAGAGAATTAGTTGCTTGTGAATGTCTGTAGTACGGAAGTGTTGTCTAGGAAGTATAGTAGAAGATTCTGAAACAAATGGTACGTTTATTCATCGATATTCAACGGTTCCTTGATTTCACATGAGCAGGTGTTGCGTATGTCATTAGGAATTGGGGTTGGGTTGCTGTGGGGAAGGAGACCAGACAGCGAGGTCATCGGTCTCATCGGATTAGGGACGGACGGGGAAGGAAGTCGGCCGTGCTCTTTCAAAGGAACCATCCCGGCATTTGCCTGGAGCGATGTAGGGAAATCACGGAAAACCTAAATCGGGATGGGCGGACGCGGGATTAGGAATTAACGAGGGCTGATCTGGTGGACGAGCCTGCTCGCGGTCACGACTATTTCAAGAATCCAGTTATTCTCTTGTCTTGAAATAGCGGAAATTTATACTACTACTAATCATTTCTCATTACGATGCTGTCATTGCATAAGGATCTATTGCGAGAACAATAAAAACTTTTAATGTTGCAGTGCTGTCGATATCTCCCGCTTCAGTGGAGAAAGTTCCACCAAATGCTCCTGCACGTTGAACGTCGACTCTATAAACTTTTCAGTCCTGCTGGAGCTATATGGCACGTATTCGCAATTGCCAATACTGTGTAATGGAATGACATCAGTAGAATTTGTGTCGGACGGGAATTTGAACACGAGTTTCCTGCTTATCACGGGCGGTCATCTTACTATTTAATTTTCCTGGCGCCCAAAAGGAAGGCATGGGCTGAAGTGGGAAGTGGTCACAACCCGACGCCTGACCGCCATCTCCCGTTCCCACCATCCAGGAATCAAGGAAAGCGTAGGGAATGTGGAGTAGAGGTATAATAATAGGAAACAAATTAACATTAATACCACTGAGCATAGCAGGAAACCCGCGTCGCAAGGACAAGGGTGCAGCAAGACATCATACTCATTTGGACTATCGATACATAGTTTTTCAGACTACGACATTCCGAAGACCAGAGAATATACCTGTTCCAAGTGTAGTAGAGGCGGGAATCCACTTTCATGGCAGAAAGAACCCAGCCTTGAGGTGGGTTAAGGGAGACACTGGAAAAGAAATTGGAGAAAAATTGTCTCTATTTGGGATCGCAGACAACTGCACAATGGCTTTCATTAACGAAGTGCCAAAAATCAAAGATACTTTTCTCGCTATCAGAAAACAAGTAATGAGCTACGTGTCCACACATCCACTTCACAGACTTCGCTTGCAGGAAGTATCCCGTGTCCAGAAAGAGGAGCAGTTGAGCAGGTATCTGATGAGGAGTTGTATGAGTAATTACTGCCAACATCAGTCGCACCAGTAACCAGACACCTCCTGCCGATTTGCATATCAAGCGATGGTCATCTGCGTCCAAATCATCACAGGCGACACACAACGAGGTGTCTCCGAGGTGAACCCCATGCAGCCGTGGCCAGCATATTTGCTTTCCATTGACAGTAAGGTACCATGCAGACTGGACGTCAGTTTCAAGATAAGGAGCGCAAACCGATCGCTAAATGGCAAGCCCGTCAACGCGGGGATGCTTCGCCTCAAGCACATTCGGTGACTTGTGGTGCTGAAGAAAGCCATAGATCGTCGTCGTGGATGCCAAGTGCGTTGGCGTTTTCACAGTAAGGACAAGGGAAAAGTGGGGGAAGTAACAGATGAGCGGTGGGAGGTCCAAAAACGGGATAGGTTCTGAGAGAGTGTGTGATACAAAAGCTTCCAGCAATAGGCTGGTAAGGCACTAGGACAACGACGTCACAACGCCATGTGAGAGCCAATGAAAAGGGCTATTGCTCTGTCAGGCACTTGACACAGACCCTCCGCCGCTTAAGGATAAGGGTCTAGTGCCTTATCCTGAACATAAATCCGTGGCAAATAAAAGAACGCAATACCGCTAGCATGTGGCGGGCCATGGACGGCCGAATACGAAGTCTCTGTGCCACGTGGGGGATGCATGACGCCGAATATACATTTACGTATTGTGTGCGTTGAAGAATATTGAGTGCCTGTTCAAATGGCTCTGAGCACTATGGGACTTTACATCTATGGTCATCAGTCCCCTAGAACTTAGAACTACTTAAACCTAACCAACCTAAGGACATCACACACAACCATGCCCGAGGCAGGATTCGAACCTGCGACCGTAGCAGTCGCGCGGCTCCGGACAGAGCGCCTAGAACCGCTAGACCACCGCGGCCGGCGAGTGCCTGTAAAGGGTGATCTAAGATCCCACCTCGTAGTTAGGAAAGTAGACGTCGGCAGTTGAGAACAACTTCCGTCGCAGATCACTTGCGAAATCGACTCCTACATATCGGAGAGTATCAGCTACACACAAAGGGACAGCGCTGTCTGCAGGAAGACCCCCACCTATACCCATGGCGCTCGATTTGGGACGTTCGCAGCTACTGGAAGCTTCACCGTATATGGTAACCCTTGAGGGTGACTCCCTGACCTCAGCACTGCTATGACGAATTATGACGAGAATGTCTGCATAAGCATTGCAGCTAAAGATATTCCCTCCGAAGGACATCCTAGAGAGGCGTTGATGGAGGCCGCAGGTCAACAGTTCCATGGCGAAAGCTCACAACATTGCAGAGAGCAGGTAGTCTTCACACACGGGATCGTGATTGGATGAGTGAAACAACCACTGTAGAGTACACGAGAAGTAGCTTCACGAAGCTTGACAATGTAGACGATAGGTATCGGGGTATCATATATTGTGGAACACCCCTTCCAGGTAGTCGTGATCGACCCGATCGAAAGCCTGGCTGGGGTCAAGAGCTGCCAAAAGTCCCGGCATACGATGAGCGTGAGCAAGAGCGATTATGTCCCGAGAACGTCAGAGGGCATTGCGAATGTTTTTGGCACCTCCCAAGGAAGTTTAATCGGGGGAAACAACGCACCGCGCCGTCCTTTTAAGCCGCACCGCCATCAGCCATGTAAAGATCTTTCTATCACTGTTGAGTAAAGTCAAGGGGTGGTAATAAAATTTCCGTGAGGTACCCCGAGGCTTGTGGATGGAAAGGAGAAACCGTCTGGGATCGGCACGAAAGGCCCTGACAAATATCCGCCCATATTGACGTTAGTCGGGGATGAAATGTCCGATAGAACTCCAGTGGGAGGCTATCAGGGCCAGGCAATTTGTTCATAGAAACTGCCTGGATAATATCACGGGCTTCGTCCTCTGTGACATTAGCAAGCAGATCCATCGTTGCATCCACGGGAACCAAGCCAAAGGAAAGTCTGGAGACCGCCGTAATGTTGACAGGGTGGTGACGTTGTTCAGAGTGCAGCATAACATAATGTGCATGGAGGGCTAACCCTATGTCCCGTTGGGTATCAAAACGCTGCCCATTATTGGTCTCTGAAGGTGTTTTCTTTCCACTATGACGTGGTACATAGATGAACGCTCCTGAAATAGCCCGTCGTGTGTGCATGCCCTGACCATATATGGTTCAAGGCAGCGGCGAGAGAGGGATGGCACGATTCGCTGTCGCCTGGTTCAAATGGTTCAAATGGCTCTCAGCACTATGGGGCTTTACACCTGAGGTCATTAGTCCCCTAGAACTTAGAACTACTTAAACCTAACTAACCTAAGGACATCACACACATCCAAGCCCGAGGCAGGATTGGAACCTGCGACCGTATCGGTCGCGCGTTTCCAGACGGAAGCGCCTAGAACCGCTCGGCCACAGCGACTGGCTGCGCCATCACCTGGCGCTCTAGCAAACACGAAATCATAGAACATTCCTGGACAGTGGTGAAATAGAAATCCTGAGTTCGTCGCCGCCACGCTGCAACGTCCCTTCCGTAACCAGACAAGACCTTTCGCAGGGCAGATTTGCACAGTGTACCCAACATGACAAAGCAGACTGATAGGCAACACGGAGTCGACGACAAGCTGTGCACGTGATCTCAATGAGCCACAGGCAGTCGGGTGAAGTAAGGTTGATCACGTTTAGAATCCATGATCCACAGCCATGCCACACCCTTAGACAGCAGAGATTGGCGGTGAAGATACGTGCCGAACGGTCAGACAATGCAAAAAACTTCAGCAGCCTGCACTCCACTGACAATATGGCGGAAGATGTAAACATGATCGATGTGGCTGGAAGAATGGTAGTGAAATGTGTGAACCCCAAACGATCTCTATAAATATACTACCAAGAATCCAAAAATGCTGAGGTGCTGGAGAACTGTCGCTAGTATCACGTATGGAGAGTGATGTGGTAGATGGTCTTTGGGTACCTGGCTGCGTTTGAAATCGCCTCCCACGATCAATGCATCCTGCAACCCAGGGAAAGAGGTGTGACTTTCTCTGAGAAGAAGATAGAATGTTCACGGTGGCGACCTGAACCAAATGGCGCACATAGCTCGGAATCAGGAAGATATGCATAAGAACACGTAGGAGGATCGCCACCACACTAGCAGCAGGGAAAGCATGAGAGACATGTGCTGTAAAACCAGGCGGAGCACAGAAAGTTGCAACGTGCAGCTCCTGAATGAGAGCAATGTCAACGTCCGCAGCATACAGCATATCATGCAGTAAAGACAGTTCGTACTGTATGCGAATGTTGTTGACAATTACTGTGGCTATGCGATAAAAGCTACCATCGCTAGGTGGATTCAGAGATGGGGGAAGCACAGGTAACTCCCACTTAGGCCCCCGTGAAATGGCATACCACTGTCATGGGGAGGGAGCCGACCTCACCAATTGGGGTCATCAGTCTGTACACCTCTAGAATATCCAATCTTAGCTCTGAATTCATCCACCCAGGAGACAGAGGTCTCACCAGTCCAGTTCAGTGGAACGTTATCAAGGATGCGCGCCTATAGGTTGCATCAGACACAAAAAGGGAGGCAACCGCATCAGATGCAGGTGGGGGAAGTTAGATGTCCGGAAGTGATGCTGACTGGAGATGGAGGCGTCGTAAGGTGCCAGGGCGTCAGAGAACAGCGCACCATCAGTAGCAGGGTCGTCAGCCTGTGCACACATCCGATGGAGTCATTCATCAGAAGGAGTACAGCGTTGTCTCTTCTGTTTCCTCGGCGACTGTTGCTTCCTAACATGCTGTTCTGTGCCGGATGGCGGGCAACTATCGTTCGACATGTGGGCAGACGACAGAAAAGTGGAGGTCAATTCAGCCCCATGATCAACAACCATGGGGTCAGACAGAGAGCTTGTAGCTATGTGTCAGCGTTCATTTCTACTGCCACCGGCTGGAGTGTAGGAGAGACGGGCAAAACGTGCATCGCGTCGTCGAGAGGAGTCGACTCCGGTAACGACTACTCCAGAGGGTGCACAGCAGTCAGCACCGCTGCAGATGGGTAAGACAGAGGTAGTAGCACAGTGCCCGCCACAACCTGAACACGTGCGCAGCTGGCCAACGCACGTGACGACAGCCCTACAGCCGGCAGTAACCAAGTAGGAAGGCACATGTTTACGTAGTTCAAATTTATGTGGCGGACACTATTAAAGACCCAGTTGGTTTCCAACGTCTTGCATGCTTCAGCAACGTGACTGACGACGTTCCTGTGTGGTTTAAAGGTGGACACCACAATGACCACCGATACCTCAAACGAGAATTCGAAGAACCAGAACGCTCGGAAGTCAAAACCAGCGTGATCAACCACGTCAGACCTTGTATATCTGTCAGAGTATCGGAACTTGAGATCGCCAGAATGGCGCTGCACAACATCTACATCTACATGGATACTCTGCAAATCATTTAAGTACCTGGCAGAGGGTTCATCGAACCACCTTCACAATTCTCTATTATTCCAATCTCGTATACCGCGCGGGAAGGGAGAACACCTGTATCTTTTCGTACGTGGTCTTACTTCTCTTATTTTATCACGGTGACCGTTTCTCCCTAAGTAGATCGCAATCAACTAAATATTTTCGTATTCGGAGGAGAAAGTTGGTGATTGGAATTTCGTGAGAAGATTCCTCTGCAACGAAAAACGCCTTTCTTTTAATGATGCCCATCACAAATCCTGTATCATTTCAGTGACACTGTCTGCCCTGTTTCGCAATAATACAAAACGTGCTGCCCCTCTTTGAACTTTTTCGATGTACTCCATCATTCCTATCCGGTAAGGATCCACAGCGTGCAGCAGTATTCTAAAAGAAGACGAACAAGAGTATTGTAAGTGGTCTCCTTAGTAGATCTGTTCCAGTTTATGAGCACCCTGCCAATAAAACGTAGTCTTTGTTAGCCTTCCCCACAACATTTTGTATGTATTTCTTCCAATTTAAGTTGTTCGTAAGCGTAATTCGTAGGTATTTTGTTTAATTTACTGTCTTTAGATTTCACTGATTTATTGTGTAACCAAAGTTTAACGGATTCCTTTTAGCACTCATGTGGATGACCTCACTCTTTTCGCCATTTAAGGTCAACTGCTGATTTTCGCACCACACATGTATCTTTTCTAAATCGTTTTGCAATATGTTTTGATCTTCTGATGATTTTACTATTCGATAAATCACAGCGTCATCTGCAAATGACCTAAGACGGCTTCTCAGATTATCTCCCAAATCGTTTATACAGATAAGAAACATCAAAGGGCCTATAACACTACCTTCGGGAACGCCAGATATCACTTCTGTTTTACCCGATGATTTTCTGTCAGTTACTACGAACTGTGACCTCTCTGACCGGAAATCACGAATCCAGTCACATAACTGAGACCATATTCCATTGGCACGCAATTTCACTACAAGCCGCATGAATGTTACACTGTCAAAAGCCATCCTGAAATGTAGAAATACGGAATACATTTGAAATCCTTTGTCGATAGCATTCAACAATTCGTGAGACTAAAGAGATAGTTGTGTTTCACAAAAACCAAGTTTTCTAAATCCTTGTTGACTAGGTGTCAATAGCCCGTTTTCTTCGACGTAATTCATAAGGTTCAAACACAATATATGTTCCAGTCCCCTACTGCATATCGATGGTAATGATATGGTTCTGTAATTTAGTGCATTACTCCTACTACCTTTCTTGAATATTGTTGGCAACTGTTCTTGATTTTGATTCTGCAATATTTGCTTCGTATTCTTTTGTGAAAGCATTTCGACAGGCTGTGTTTAGTAACTCTCCTTTTGCACGACTGTCTTCGATAATATAACTGTTGCTATCGCTCAGAGAAGGCATTGATTCCAGTAAACTTTTCTTGATCAGGAAACAGTGCTAGTTTGTTTCTTGTATCCTCGTCGCTCCGTCCATCATGAGTTATTTTGCTGCCTAGGTAGCAGAATTCCTTACCTTCGTCCACTCTGTGATCCCCAGTTGTGATGTTAAGTTTCTTGTTGTTCTCATCGCTGCAGCTACTCTCTACTTTCGTCTTACTTCGATTTTCCCTCAGTCCATATTCTGTACTCGGTTGACCAATCATTCCATTCAACACAATCTGTAAGTACTGTTCTTCACTTTCACACAGATCTTTTCTTTAATTTCCATCGTCGCTTCTTCAATGTATAGGTTGACGAACAGCGGCGAGAAACTGCATCCCTACCTTACACCCTTTTCAATCCGAGCACTTTGTTCTTCATATTTCATTCTTATTGTTTCCTCCTGAGATTTATACATATTGTATAATACGCTTCTATTCCTATAGCTTATTCTATGTTTCTCAGAATTTCGAACATCTTACACCATTCTACACCGACGAAAGCATTTTTCCATATCAATAAATCCTACGATCGTGCATTAATTTTCTTCAGTCTTCCTTCCATTCTCAGTCGAAAAATCAGAAGGGTCTTCCTGATCTCTTTATCTGTCCTTAAGCCAAACCGATAGTCTTCAAACACATCCTCAATTTTCTTTTCCATTGTTCTGTATATTATTCTTGTCAGCATCTTGGGTGTATGAGTTCTTAACCCGACTGAGCAATAATGGTCGCACTTGTCGACCCTTGCTGTCTTCGGAATTGTGTGGACGATATTTTCCTGGAAGTCTGATGGTGTATCACCAGCCTCATACATTCTACACACCAACCTGAACAGTAGTTCTGTTGCCAATTTCTCCATTGATTTTAGAAAATCCGATGGCTTGTCGTCTGTTCCTTCTGTATTATTTGATCTTAAGTTCTCCAAAGCTCTCTGAAATTCTGATTCTAGTAATAGTTCCCCTATCCCTTCTAAATCGATTCCTGTTTCTTCTTCTATCACGTCAGACAAATCTTCTCCATCATAGAGGCCTTCAATGTACTCTTTCCACCTATACTCTGTCTCCTCTGCATTTAACAGTGCTGTTCACATTGCACTGTTAGTGTTTCGACCCTTGCTTTTAATTTAATTCTATATGCTGAGTCAGTCCTTGTGCCATCTCCTGTCGAGTTTTTCCCTATGAATATACCTGAAAAGGACTTAATATTTTTTCTGAAATATGCGAGAAACACTGACTTTTTTTCACTTGAAGAGTATTGAGTGAAAAGGACAAAGATAACAATCACGATTTGTTATCTGTGTAGACAATGATTAAATAAGACAATATCTACTCAGGTAATTTTCATTTGTCTGATAAAAGAGAAGACACTGCTCGTTTTTGGATTAGTACCGCTGACCTAACAAAACTAACTCTTCCTATGCTCCATATTAAGAGGTCTGTATGAAGTGTAATAATCGTTAATTTATGTAAATCGTTTTCAGAATAAAAAATGTTGTTTGTACTATTGAAAGCGTCTTTTGTTTGTAAAAGAAGCGTGTTCTTTTCTGCAGTTGTTGAAAATTGTATTAGTTACGATCTTATCCTATTTTTGTCCGCTATTATATTCCGTACAACTATTTTTCGTAATAACGGCTCTTCCAGACCAGGTATTATTAAGATAAGGTTCTCAATTTATTCATTTATGAAAGTATTAATGCATCTCCGCCACTATTTTCATTTTCTGATGCAAATTTTGCCGCATTGGGCCACTAGCGTCGAGTTCGTTATTTTTTCAAGTAGGTGCTATAACAGAGAAAGCTATAACTAAATGCACTTCATGTAATTAAAATCAACCTACCAGTGTGCTACTAATAACTGTACATGCATTCGAACCTCAAGGTTTCAAACCCTGAGACAAAAAGACGTCATAGTCATGTATTGTTTTTGCTTTGGTGTGCAATAACGTGTCTGCACGATAACGTAACTTCAATAAAAGGAATTAATCATAATCAAGACCGAGGTGTTGGGTGTAAAAAGTCTGTGTTAAAATTTTTAGAATTTAAAAGATTGTAAGAAAATCTGTGACAAAAATAAGTAACCATTAACAGTTTAAAAGAGAATATCAGTCAACACGCTACAATTAAACTACACAGGCAATATATACATATACTTACATTACATCCTTCCGACAATAATGTCTTTCTCGATTTCTTCATGTGTTTCAAGCTACCACTTCGCCTTCACTTCCGTGCACTTCCTATTTATTTCGTTCCTAAGTGCCTTGTATACATGTATTCCTGAATTGCCCTGATAATTTTGTATTTTCTGCTTTTTCGATCAACTGAAGTAGTCCTTTTATTATCCATTGTTTCTTCAGGGTTATCTTCCTTGTACCTGAGTTTCTCTTTCCAACTTTTGTGTTTACCCGTTTTAGAGGTGTCCGTTCCTCATCAATTGATGAGCGTACTGACCTACTCATTATGGCCGTATCTATAGCCCCAGAGAACTTCAAGCGTATCTCTACATTCATTAGTACCTCCTTGTCCCACTCTTTGCCCATTGATTCTTCGTCACTAGACTCTTAAACATCAGCCTACTCTTCATCATTACACCACAGCAAGCATGTTATTGCCTGTTATACAGTTACAGTTGCGTTAAGCCCTGTGAAAAACTGACTGTAATTATTTGAATGTATAATTTTTGGTGACATCACTAGTTCTTATCACTTCATTAAATGACTAAGAGGTTGTGAGATTAAGAAGAAATAGCCTTAATTAAATTTCTCATCCACGTCTGCTAGAAACATAAATTATTGTTATATCAGAGACGAGCTTTACTAACAGTTACTGCCAGAAGTAGTAAGGAACTGATGCTCTCTCGCAGTACAATAATTTCTGTAGTGTTGAGCCATGATGTAATGATTGTGGCGCTTTACATTGTTATTGCCTCACTACTAATTTTGCTTTGTTTCGTCGTAGTGCAATGATTGTAACAACAACAAAAAGTTGTGTGAAATCAACTAAATACCTAGGAATTACTACTACCAACAATTTAAATTGGAAGGAACACAGAAAATGTTGTGGGGAAGGCTAACCAAAAACTGCGTTCCATTGGCAGGACACTAAGAAAATGTAACAGACCTACTAAGGAGACTGCCTACATTACGCTTGTCCGTCCTCTTTTAGAATACTGTTGCGCGGTGTGGGATCCTTACCAGATAGGACGGACTAAGTACATCGAAAAAGTTCAAAGAAAGGCAGCACGTTTTGTATTATCGCGAAATACGGGAGAGAGTGTCACAGAAATAATACAGGATTTGGGATGGACATCATTAAAAGAAAGGCGTTTTTCGTTGCGACGGAATCTTCTCACGAAATTCTGGTCACCAACTCCGAATGCGAAAATAATTTGTTGACACCGACTCACATAGGGAGGAACGATCACAATGATAAAATAAGGGAAATCAGAGCTCGTACGGAAAGATATAGGTGTTCATTCTTCCCGCCCGCTATACGAGATCGGAATAATAGAGAATTGTGAAGGTGGTTCGAAGAACCCTCTGCCAGGCACTTAAATGTGATTTGCAGAGTATCCATCTAGATGTAGATGTAGATCACTTCAGTGCAAAATTAATTCTGCATTCAAATCCACTCTGAACCCTAGCAAGCTGCGATGAGTTCTACACAGAAAAGTAAATAATGGTTCTTTCGAATAATTAGCAGCTCGTTTGATAAACCCTTTCCAGCTTCTCGTGTTGTCCGTATCTAAATCTCGCCAACACAAAAAATCATTCTGTCAATTCACTGCCATCCTGTCACAAAGAGTGAAAATCGTTTATAGATTTTTGTCTGGCAACCTAACTTTCAAATCCGTGAATCGTTGGGAACCTGGTGTCCATGTCGAAGCGACCACTTCATGTCACGTCTAATCGCAAATTGTCGACAAAGTAAAAGCTCTCCTCGGCTCCTGTACAGTACTGACAATGGTTTATTGTTGTTGTCTTCGTTTCTTGTTGAGAAGTGGCTGGACTCAGCCATTTATCGGCTCGGAAACATATTACCGATAGAAGTCTTCGCTCTATTGTATTATCTCGTTGCGCTTCAGTGCGCGGCCTGCCCCTCCTGCCTCATTTAAGAACGCTGTGTGTGCAGTCTTTTGCGTGTACGTGTTCCTCGCTGACGCAGCATTCTGCATGAATGACAAAAGTGACAGACAGCACGTGGCAGCTTCAGACGACAAAAACACAAACGCAGGTACCGTTACAGAAGTTTCGCAGGTGAGCGACGGCCGCGGCGCTGTCTGTCCTCCGCACCAGCTAGCGCTGAAGCGCTCGTCACCGTGGGAGCGACAGCTGCGGGTCTCCACGACAGAGCACTCGAGCGGATGCGCCGGCTGCTATGAAACACTTATCATCCGATTTTAGGAAAACTATCAGCGAAAAAAATCTGATTGTTTCTCGTCTTACAGACTGATATCTTCGCTCGATAAAGGATTGAATTTGTTTCCTTTATTCATTAAAGTAAGAATGTTGAAGATTAAATGGGTAGATCACATAACTAATGAAGGGGTATTGAATAGAATTGGAGAGAAGAGAAATTTATGGCACAACTTGACTAGAAGAGGGGATTGGTTGGTAGGGCAATTTAGTATTGAAGGGCAGCGTGGAGCTTAAAAATCGTAGAGGGAGACCAAGAGATGAATACACTAAACAGATTCAGAAGGATGTAGGTTGCAGTAGTTACTCAGAGATGAAGAATCTTGCACAGTATAGAGTAGCATGGAGAGCTGCATCAAACTGTGGTGCCACCGCCAGACACCACACTTGCTAGGTGGTAGCCTTTAAATCGGCCGCGGTCCGTTAGTATATGTCGGACCCGCGTGTCGCCAATATCAGTGATTGCAGACCGAGCGCCGCCACACGGCAGGTCTAGAGAGACTTCCTTGCACTCGCTCCAGTTGTACAGCCGACTTTGCTAGCGATGGTTCACTGACAAATTACGCTCTCATTTGCCGAGACGATAGTTAGCATAGCCTTCAGCTACGTCATTTGCTACGACCTAGAAAGGCGCCATTACCAGTTACTATTGATGCTATAAAACATGTACCGTCAAGAGCGATGTTCACCAATTATGGATTAAAGTTAAGTATTCCAGAAGCTCCGTACTTTTTTTACTAGACTCAACTCCTTTAACTGTTCCAGACCTCACGCCAGCCTGCGTGAGCTTAAACGCGTGCCTTTCGGCTACCTCATAGTGGCTTGGCTGTCTTGCCAAGTCACAACACAAACCAGTCTCAGGACTGAAGACCACAGCAGCAGCAGCATTCATTATAGTAACTATGCTCTACGAAACTACGTAAATGTCTGCACGAAAATTTTGAGAGCTAGCAAAGATAGAAACTGCTGCATTGATTTTGGGTATAGTTCATTTTAGGTCTAATATACACTCCTGGAAATTGAAATAAGAACACCGTGAATTCATTGTCCCAGGAAGGGGAAACTTTATTGACACATTCCTGGGGTCAGATACATCACATGATCACACTGACAGAACCACAGGCACATAGACACAGGCAACAGAGCATGCACAATGTCGGCACTAGTACAGTGTATATCCACCTTTCGCAGCAATGCAGGCTGCTATTCTCCCATGGAGACGATCGTAGAGATGCTGGATGTAGTCCTGTGGAACGGCTTGCCATGCCATTTCCACCTGGCCCCTCAGTTGGACCATCGTTCGTGCTGGACGTGCAGACCGCGTGAGACGACGCTTCATCCAGTTCCAAACAAGCTCAATGGGGGACAGATCCGGAGATCTTGCTGGCCAGGGTAGTTGACTTACACCTTCTAGAGCACGTTGGGTGGCACGGGATACATGCGGACGTGCATTGTCCTGTTGGAACAGCAAGTTCCCTTGCCGGTCTAGGAATGGTAGAACGATGGGTTCGATGACGGTTTGGATGTACCGTGCACTATTCAGTGTCCCCTCGACGATCACCAGTGGTGTACGGCCAGTGTAGGAGATCGCCCCCCACACCATGATGCCGTTTGTTGGCCCTGTGTGCCTCGGTCGTATGCAGTCCTGATTGTGGCGCTCACCTGCACGGCGCCAAACACGCATACGACCATCATTGGCACCAAGGCAGAAGCGACTCTCATCGCTGAAGACGACACGTCTCCATTCGTCCCTCCATTCACGCCTGTCGCGACACCACTGGTGGCGGGCTGCACGATGTTGGGGCGTGAGCGGAAGACGGCCTAACGGTGTGCGGGACCGTAGCCCAGCTTCATGGAGACGGTTGCGAATGGTCCTCGCCGATACCCCAGGAGCAACAGTGTCCCTAATTTGCTGGTAAGTGGCGGTGTGGTCCCCTACGGCACTGCGTAGGATCCTACGGTCTTGGCGTGCATGCGTGCGTCGCTGCGGTCCGGTCCCAGGTCGACGGGCACGTGCACCTTCCGCCGACCACTGGCGACAACATCGATGTACTGTGGAGACCTCACGCCCCACGTGTTGAGCAATTCGTCGGTACGTCCACCCGGCCTCCCGCATGCCCACTATACGCCCTCGCTCAAAGTCCGTCAACTGCACATACGGTTCACGTCCACGCTGTCGCGGCATGCTACCAGTGTTAAAGACTGCGATGGAGCTCCGTATGCCACGGCAAACTGGCTGACACTGACGGCGGCGGTGCACAAATGCTGCGCAGCTAGCGCCATTCGACGGCCAACACCGCGGTTCCTGGTGTGTCCGCTGTGCCGTGCGTGTGATCATTGCTTCATTGCTTGTACAGCCCTCTCGCAGTGTCCGGAGCAAGTATGGTGGGTCTGACACACCGGTGTCAATGTGTTCTTTTTTCCATTTCCAGGAGTGTATATATATATATATATATATATATATATATATATATATATATATATATATATATATGAAATGTAGTCAAATTACTTAACTTATTTGTAAAGTTGAGAACATAATCATATCTCTCTTAGTTCTCGAGATTTTTGGTCTTGTACGAGACAAAAGATTCACGCGTGGTGCGCCCACTTCCATCGTTGTGCATCAAGAATCGTGTGGTCTCAAAAACGGTTATACTTAATAAACGGATGAATATACCGAAATGACTTTTTTTTTGAAAATGACAGCACGCATAGCGGGCGTATTTTGTTGGAAGATTAACACCAGAAACTTTTGTCAAATGTTTGAGCGGAGCGAAAAAAGACACCCTATGGTTTTAACTTGGAATGGCAAATGGGGTATCAGAGTGACCAAAGTGAGGTCTATTTTAGCAAAATTATTTCATTGCTTGATGGTAATGAGCATAATTAAAGAAAACTTGATTAGTGGCATGAGGGAAAACTGAAATACTTCACGAATAGCTGCTGCCATCTATCTAAATCAAGCGTAAAAACGTTCGTCTCCTCAAGGTCTAGTTATCTTGCACACAAAAAGTACCCTGGCGTCATATTTAATTGCCAAAGAGGGCATGATTCGTGTGCTTCGGTGGAGACGTAACAGTGTTTTTTCTTGTATTGTTTGTGAGGCCTGATATCGTGGTCTGCATCCTATCAACGTGAGGCACACGGTTTCGAAACTTCCATCTTCCTGTCCGTTGGAGGAGATGCATCTGCACACTTCATTGTATCATCAGTCTACACGTCAAGCACAGGGTCATGCGTCGATGGTAAGAAGAGTGATCGGAAGTGACAGGCAGTAACCAGCGTCTTGTAAAGCCCACAGCATGGCGCTGGAGTACCTCCTTCCGACAACACAGGCGGGACAAGGTCCTCCTTACACCTCTTCGCATGGTCACAGCCCTTTTATGTATGGGTTCTTGCTCCAGCGAGAGCATAATACCACGTGTGGTGCTTGTGGCATACAGATTACGATACACAGTATTTTAGTAGGTCACGTTTTGTACTCGGACAAGCGGCTTATTTGTCAACCAATTAGTCAACTTTCTTAAATGGCAATGTCGTGTATCTGCTATGTCGTTTTAACTTTCCTGCAACGTCCGACTTGTTACCTACAGTTTAAAGGCGACGTTTTTAATTTTATATCAGAGTAGCTGCATGACCCGTGTTTTTTGTACGTGATGATTCAGCCACATGTTTTTGTTAATCTACTTTCGTTTTACTCTCGTCTTACGTAAAAATACTTAACAGGTGTAGAACATCTGAACAATTTTAACGCAGCCGTCCGTGACGTGCTCTTCTGAGACTGTGCGGGTGATCTTAGCTGAGACTGCGGATTAGTGAGTGCGATTTTATCTCGTGTTGCTGTTTAACTCTTTACTCGTATTTTCTCCATTTCAGCAACATTCGTTCCTGATAACCTCGTCGTTGAGAGACCCAGCCCACAAACACACATACAGTCACAGACACAAACATACATACAAACGCAAACTCACTCATACACACTTATTGGAAGACCGGTGGCAGCTGCACGTAAAACACTAGCAGTTGTCTATTTCGTTTGCTGCGCTGCGAGCGGGTCATCGAAGAAAATTTAATCCGGTGAGACCCAGTTTAAAACAAATTGCTTTCATATTTCCCGTCTGCCACAGCGAAGTAACATGTATTTCCATGGATGATAGTTACAAAATTAACCATAGGTAACTTTTCTTATTTAACTTCAAAAGCTTCATTTGCTCTTTAATTGCTGTTGCAAGCTATCTGTCTCTGGTTGTATTTTCCATTATGATGGTTGTAGTTCCCCTGCTAGAATGTTAAAAACTTTGTGTTACGCTATGATTGCTTTGGCGGGGATTACGGGCACAAGTTATTATAACCTGGCGTTCTGTTTTAGCTTGTACTGTGGCTCTTAATGAATATTTCATTTTTGAGACTATAGTTTTTCAGACTGGATATGTAAAATGTTGATAGATTTTTTATTTAATAATATCAGCCTTTATGCTTCCTAAACTTCCTTACGTTTACAGCTAAGTTCTGTGTGTTATACTGGAATTTTCTGTTCATATATTTTTTATTGTGTGTGTTTCAGTTGTGTTCATGTCTTATGAGACTTTTTCAGATATTTTAGTTGCCATATGTGGACAGTTTAATGCCCTGGAATACCTATGAACTTTGAAACACGTATGTAACGCAGCAGCGATGGCGAGGCATTGCAGCGTCTCTGACCAGAGAGCCTGTGCTTGACCGCGCGAGTGTTGCGAGCGGTTCTCAGTCTGTAGCTCGGTTTAGTTGCGTGCAGTTGGCTAGTAGCAGTCGTGCGAGCAGTTCAGTAGTAGTCGTCATGTAGAGCAGTTCATTCGAGTGGAGATGTGTGTGTAAGGAGTCGGGAAGCGTCGACATGGCATTCTGGTCAAGAGGCTAAATGAGGTATATTCTTAATTAAGGTAATCAATAGATAATGTAAAGTTTATTAATTGTGATTAATTTCCAACAAGTGCCCCAATAATAATTTTTATTCCAAAGCAGTTTTTTACAAACAAAATTTATTTAATTGCACTTCCCCTTTCACTCCACTCCCGTTAAAGAAAAATTTCAGTAAAATCACAGAAAAAAGGAATATTATTATTTGCAATGCAGTTCCTCCAAGCCGTGCGCACGAATAAGAGCAGAAATTTGACTACCAGTTACAATGAGGTAAGACTTTAATTCTGATTGTTTTATACAGGGCCAAAGACCGATATTTCGGTTTAATTGAATTTTCTTATCACTGAATGGACTTTAATATTTCGTGAAGAACTTATATTTGAGTCAGATTGCTAATTTTATTTAATTGTCATTGTCAGTAGATTTCATTGTGGCGAGGTTACACTTAGCGCAATGTCCATTAGCATTGCTAAATAATATTTCCATTTCTTTTATAATTTCGGTGGGGAGGTTACACTTGGCGACCCTGCCAGGATCGTATTTCGTTGAGAGTCTTTTGTAAAACAGTCAGATATCTGCTCTTATTTGCTTAGTATAATTAGGATTTGGCGCAACGCTTTTACTAATATTGTGACTTTCTTTCTACAGGTCAACGGCAATTCGTTGCTCTGTTGCATTTGTGTGTTGTTTTTGCATTTGTGCTTATTGTTTTGTGAATATTTGTGACTGTTGTAAAAATGCCGCAAAAGACTACGAATAGTGTATCGCGAGGTATTGTGAATGAATTTACCGACTTAAACAATGTGACTCATAATAATTGTGACACACAGAGTAATGATGACAATCCTGTGTTCACTAACAATCAGTGCATTCCAAGCATTAATGATGACTTATCTTAACGATGAACAAACGAACTCAATTGTCTCTTCTGTTAATTTGACGACAATTGATGACGCGGGATGCCCTATTGTAATGAGCGCTACCCAGCTTAACAAACCCGGTTTGGAAAATTCAAGTAACGTTCAGACAAATATTTCTAATGAAAATGGACAGTGTACTGAAAATACGACGGATTTATTTAATTCCGAAATAATGTCTGACAGTGTACATCTGACTGACAAACCTTTTTCTAAATCTCAGAATAACCAAATGGTTACAGTAAGCGAGACAATTCCAGATCCACCACTAAACAGCACAGAGAATATAAACGCTAGTTTTGACTTGGTACGAATTATGAGAAGTTTGCTACAAGAGCAAAGTGAGAAAACAGACAACAATTTCAGACAACTTAGGGAAGATAACAAACACTTAAATGAGAAACTTGACAATAATGACGAAAATCTCAAACAACTTAGTGAACAGGTCAGACAACAGAATGAAAAATTAGACGACAATTCCAGACAGTTAAATGAAAAATTAGACGACAATTCCAGACAGCTTAGTGAACAAATTAGAGCCGTTGCCGCGCAGTGTCATGACACTAAGGAACAGTTGCGCACGGAAATTGAGGCTTGTTCACGAAAAAATAGCGAAGAAATTAAGTCTGTTGCGCAAGAATTAAGGGAAATGCAAACAGCCGCAACAGAAACACTCAGAGACGAAATTAGCGGAGTCGCTAAACAATGCTCTGAAAAAGCTACACAATTACGGGACGAGTTTAAAGCAATGACGGTAGAACTTTCGCGCACAATGGACGCAAAGATAGACGCGAAATTCGAACAGCAGAACACTCAGATTAACGAGCGCTTTAATCAGCACATACAGAACAGTGATACGCGTTTCCGCAAATTTATTCAGGATCAAAATAAAGTCGAACGTCAGGTTATGGAAACAATCACTGCACAAAGACAAGAGGACAAACGTAAAATGTTCGCGAAAGCGAAGACGTATGTAGACAATAATATTAATACAGTGTCCGACAAAATTAATACCATAGAACAGTTGAACGCGGAATTACGTGACGAAATTTCCAGTCTTCAATCAAAAACAGATACACACACAGTACACATTCAAACAGTGACAGACAGATTAGAACAATTAGAACTAACACAGGATTGCGATGTGATCAAAGCTGATGTTAAAAAACTGAACGAAACTACGCGTAAGTTGCAAAAACAGATTAATGCGTCTGATTCTAAAACCGATGATCAGGTTAAAATACTGACTGAAAAATGTGATGAATTGGCCAGTCGTATTGATGTTATCGAAAATACTAATGACAATAAATCAGACGATACTGCACCGGTTTCATTTAACCAAACACCTGAATTTCAAAATTTACAGCTGACAATTAATGAGATCGGTTCGTCTAATAACACGTTGCGTAGAAAGTTATCGAGTTTACAACAAGAAGTAACAGAGATGAAAAACATTTCAGTTAATAACATACCACAACAGACGCCACTATATGAACATCCGTCAGACTCGCGCAACACGTATCGTGTGAGCAATTTACAGCAACTACGCGACTTAAAATCTGAAAAGCTATGCAACTTGAAATCCGAAATGACACAGACGAACAGATTCACACACAAACCTGAACGTGTTATCAAATTCAATGACGAGAACGTTGATTATAAGCAATTTGCATTTGTAAGAAAATGTAAAGAATTTAATAATGACAGAACACAAGTACACGCTTTGAGCTGTATACGACAATTTGTTTTTGTACTTTCACCGCTATTGTCTGTAATGCAGAAGCTAACTTTGAACCTGATCCGACAATTTGCTATTGCATTTTCATCAGCATTGCGTGTAATGAGGAAACTTGAATTAACGTGCTTACAACAATTTACTTTTGGATTTTTACCGCTATTGCGTGCAACACAAAAGCTGAAATTTATTTGCAGTGCGTAATTGACCTCAGGGGATTCATTACGCTTTAATGAATATGTGCCGTAGCGAGCATAGGGCCCCGAGCTGTAGTAGTGCTGTTTCATCTTTAGTTTTCTGCACTGCTGCCTTTTCTTCTACTATCCTTTATATCTATCTAAACTGCTCTTTAACTATTGCTCTATCTAGAATTAAGAAACGTAGTAATGAAAACCCGATGTGACAAATTTTTACTGAAAGTGACAATTTTATTAAGCACTCCCGTAATGACAACTACCGCCGTAACTTTAATAACAGATAAAATCGTAATCATCAGTATGTACAAAATTTTCGGCAGTCGCAACCACATTTTTGTAACAATAGATGTTTTTTCACCACAATAGCATGAAAGTCAGCCGCTTAGCATACCTAACCAACAATGCAGTCTACAAGGTCAACCAAACATTAATGTTTCGCCGCGTGCACGTATAGTCCCAGCTCCAACAAATAGTAACGCATGGCAGCAAAGAAATAACTACGTACAAAGAAGACAATATTTCAACTCGTATCGCAATGCGCCGTATAGAAATTACTATCATGACAGACGTAAAAATAACGAGCACAATTTTCAGTGTACATTTAATAACAGTCGATCTTATGAGCAGCAACGACATCAGCAACAGCAAATAATCATGAATGGAACAGACAATAGGTGTCATCCATAGCGTAACACGTCAGTAAGAAATAACAGAGCAGTTCAAATAGTCGAAATGCCACAGCATCCTCCCGTAAATAATAGTACGTACGACAGAATTTCACCAGACACAGTACAGGTTTTATATTACAGTAACGCAAACATTACTTTTGACACGCAGAATTTTGCTCACGAGAATGTTATTTGAAAAATGCTCTGTTGAATGCTCCACTTTTATCGCACCCAGATCTTAGTAGAAATTTTTCCATTGCCACTGACAGTTCCAACACCGCTTTAGGCGTACACATTTTCCAGGAAATAGAAGAAGATGGTTCTACAGTAATTAAAAACATCGCATTTGCAAGTCGCATTTTGTCACCCGCTGAACGAAATTATTCCGTTACAGAATTGGAAACATTATGTGTTGTATGGGCTTTTACGAGATTTAGGCATTTTCTTTATGGCAGACATACCACCGTGTACACAGACCACAGAGCGATACAATTTTTACTTTCGGCCAAATTCACGCACGATAGATTAAGCAGATGGAAACTATATTTACAGGAATTTAATTTTACAATAGTTCACATTCCCGGCACGCAAAATGTTATAGCAGATGCACTATCGCGTTCTCTCGGCAACAATCAGCAAGACGTAGCAACCAACTTCTGCAAAACAAATTTCAGTGTATGTACATTCAGCAAGTTGCATTTGAAAACTTTATTTCATCGTCATTACAGGACATAGCAAAGGAGCAAAATAAAGACAATGTGTGGAAAGAAATTAAACACCTTTGGCAAGATAGGAATAATGTTACGATTAGAAACCATTACACTGTACGCAATGACGTTCTGTTTCGCCGCTCTCATCCTGACAGCAACAATTGGTTATTATGCATTCCTGACGAACTGGTCAACAAATTAATCTGGTAGACAAATTTAAGCTACGCACATTACGGAGCACGAAAATGTTTTCTTATACTGAGACAGAACTGTTATTTTACCAACATGGAGAAACGTATACGACGAGTTTTAGCGTCTTGTAAAATTTGCCAGAAAGCTAAATCAGACACCACTTCACATATTCCTCCATTATATCCCATTGTACCTGTTAAATTAAGACATATGGCCGCTGTAGACATTTTTGGTCCGATTCTGAGAACTAACAGAGGTTTTTGCTACATATTTGTCGCTGTTGAGCTCACTTCAAAATTTGTTACTTTCACTCCGTTACGCAAAGCTACTGCTAAAACTGTCTCGAAAGCATTTGTAAAACATTTTCTATCTCATGTAGGGCATGTAATGAAAGTAATTTCTGACAATGGATCTCAATTTCGTAGTACCGTATGGACACGCATGCTACGAGCCAGAAACATTTCTCCGATCTATATATCCAAGTACCACGCTTCTTCGAACCCCTGTGAAAGATTAATGAAAGAAATTGGTAAACTGTGTAGAATATACTGCCACAAAAAACATATTGATTGGGATACACACATACTCTCATTCCAAGATGTAATTAATTCCATTCCAAATGAATCCACTATGCTATCTCCGTCTGTTATACTGAAAAACGTTGAACCACCAAACAAAATTAAAGAATTAGTAAAATTCCCCAAATGTCGGCGACTAAGACACCACGAAATAATTGACATTGCGCTGAACAACATCAAACGTGCCGCAGAGCGCCGGAGAAGACAGCAAAAACAGGTTTGTACACGCCGCGACTTTCACGTTGGACAGAAAATATTAGTACGTACACACTATTTATCCAGCAGAATAAAAGGTAAGTGCAGTAAATTTGAACTTCTATACGCAGGTCCATATCGGATTCGCAGCATCCCTCACTCCAATGTTGTACACGTCGAAACTTTGAGAACCAGAAAATCGAAAGGCAACCACCATATCTCAAACATTAAACCGTTTATTGAATGAAGACACTTTATGATTCAACACACTATGATGCCATTTACTAATGCAATTATATTCACCTGACTAATTACTGATGATTATCGTATTTTTTTCTTGGCAAGTGCCCGGCAAGGTAAGGTTAGCAGGTCGCTTTTCTTGTCGTTACACATCAGACCGTGCATATTTTTTCAGAGACACTTACGTATTTTATGACTAATTATGCAATGTTAGCTAATGACATGTTAATTTCATTACATTTTTTTTTCATTAAAGTCTTTAATTCTCGCCTCCATTAACTACACTACATTCAAGCTGAACACAACGAACGTCACATTTTGTCTTTTTTATGTACGATTGTATTCCAGTTTTGTTTGTATGCACTGTGAAATAGTTAAGATATAACACACCAGTGACTTTGACATTTTTTTTGCCTTATGACATCTCAACATCGTGACTGTTGTACATTTTGTTGCTGCATTGTGATATTCTCTGTACATTTTAGCTTTGAACACTGTCAATGTCTTTGACATATTACGTTTTCTGTCATGTTATGCTGTATGCTTAATTGTGTCACCATTAACCAGTCATTATTTAGTGGGTATATGATTTAAATGCAAGACATTAATCTTTGTTCATCAATTTCAGAAAGAAATGATGCGTGTAAGAAATAAATTCAACAGAAATGGAATTTCACCTATGGAATAAACGAAAGAAGATGCAATAACTTTATGAGGAAGAGTAAATGGATCAGGATTAACAAACATTAACAAGAATATACTATACTCATCGTAGAATAGCAGTCTTAACTAATTTTTTTTTTCAGAATACAAGGTGATTGATGCAGGCTGTCAGACAGAACTACACATCTTAGTTTTAGTGATGAAATATGCTAGAGATAAGGAATAATTGTGTAATGAGTAATGAAGTGATTTTTTGCAGATGATAATGAATACTGACGAATAATGATGAAGAACATGCTGTTATGAATAATGAAGTTTTTCTTTACAGGTGATGATAATAATGAAGTAATGATAATATGGATAATGAAGTGATGAATAATGAAGATTTTTTTTTTTTTTTACAGATGAGGATAGTGTTGAAGTTATGTATTTATGCTACGTAGTTATTTAAGTATTTGTTGCAGTTTGCTTTGACAGCAGGTGTTATATTGCATAGTAGGATGACGGAAAGTTTTGGAAAGGACAGCTATGGAACACATTTTTATACACATTTCACTACCTGTTAATTCGAAGTTCACTACTTTTCAGCATAGTGTGCGTTTCTTCTTTCAGGTCAATAATCCATTTTGTATATTTTTCCAGGAGAAGCTTTTCATGATACTTACTAAACCTGTTACTTATTATACCTGTTCTAATACTTGCATTTTTTTTACCCATTTGTGTTTATCATTTATAAATGTGATCACATATACTGCCTTGTTACATAACCTTGCTACAGCTGACTCATGACGAATGACGTTCCCTATCCTCATTTGCAGCAATAGGTCAAAAACAAATAGTGTTATGCCTCAGCAATTAATTATCAACCCCAACGCAATGCATTGCTAACAAAAAAAAAAAAAACAAAAAAAATGTATTACCAGTCCCAAATAGTGATACCAGTTTGAGAAAGTTCTGAGTAATGGTGATTAGCTCTGAATAGTATGTCACTTCAGTAATGACTTCTTAATGATACAAAAAAAACATACATATAAAATAATGCTTTGTAACTGGCTAATAACTGCCACTGTTTATTGTAATGAGACTACTTATAATGCCCATGATTATTAATGCTATGACTGTAATTAACTGATTTTTAATAATGACTTTGTAATGATCTGAATAATACTGAATGATGAACAATGTTTTATTCTATTCAATACTTGCTGGCCACTGAGTGCCAATAATTAATGTCACTCGATGAATTGTTATTAATTATGCCATTAATTAGCTCTTGTTTTCAATGCTATACTTTGTAATTGGAAATGAATGTGACTGTTTAATAATGCTTTGTAATTAGAAGAAGGCTGATGATTCTTACTAGATTGGAATGACACATAATTAATTAACTATGCTATTGTTTCATAATGGTTTGTAATTAGGAGAAGGCTAATGATTCTTACTATATAGGAATGACAAATGATTAATTAACTGTAATTAGGAGAAGGCTAATGATTCGTAATTATGCTTTATAATTGGGAAAGAATGTGATTGTTTAATAATGCTTTGTAATTAGGAGAAGGCTAATGATTCTTACTATATAGGAATGACAAATGATTAATTAACTGTAATTAGGAGAAGGCTAATGAATCTTAATTATTGTTTCATAATGCTTTGTAATCAGGAGAAGGCTAATGATTCTTACTATATTGGAATGACAAATGATTAATTAACCATGCTATACTTTGTAACTAGGAAAAGAAGGCTACTGATTCTATGTAAAACAATTAATGAACATTTTTCTGTAATACTACATACTTGGTACAGAAATGTTCAATAACTGGGCTATGAATGCCACAAACTACTAATGAAGTCTCTAATTGTCAATATTATGTGACTTAATGTCCTTCACCTCATGAGTTAACTACCCTGAATTACTGCAATGTCCATTTGTCCTGTTTATCCTAATGATCATGGAGCACTATCTTTGGTTTTGCACTAATTCTACGTTGGTGTGCCTTGTAAGAGAGTGGTGTTGACACGACATGCTGTCCACCACCGTGAGCGATGAAGACGTTATTGTGGTCCCACTGTTTGGTGTACCTTATATACTGCCAAAATAAAAAAATGGAATATTACTACGACAGCTCAGTGTCTTGGCTACACTGATAAATTCTGATGGGAAAAGAACTTCAAATTGTGTCACTTGGTGTTGTACTTCTGTGGAAAGATATGGACTTTCAGAACAGCTGTGTGCAATCTAAAGTGCTACAACCATGATGCAATCCTTCCCTTTCCTATCCTGATTCTTGTCACATAAGGAAAATAATTTTTTGGTAACATCATTTATGTTCGTGGGTTACACATTTTTTTTTTGATTCGATGAACTCCAGTGCGAGTACACTTATGTCACTGGTTGACATGATGTTTTGCCATTATGTTTATTTGTTGTGAAAATGCTAAAGACATTTTTTCAGTGCGTGTGCACTTTGCACATGATTTTTTTGCCATTATGTTTATTTATTGCGAAAATGCTAAAGACATTTTTTCGATTTGTTCTTAAGTACAGTATGTGCACTCTTGTCTTTTATATTGTATATACATTTTTTTATTTTAAGGATATGTTCTGAACTACAGTGCATGTGCACTTATGTTAGGTGTTAATATGTTTTCTATTGAACTTCGGTGCCTGTGCACTTTTCTCATTTTTCAATATGATTTGTACTCATTTTGTATATTCAATACTTCAATGCGTATGCACTTATGTCATTTGCTACTAATTGTATATACATTTCATCACTTACTGATATGTTCTTAACTGCAGTGCATGTGTACTCATGTCACTTGTCAACATAATATTTTTTGCCAGTCTGTTTATTTGTTCTGAATATGCCAAAGAATTTTTTCAGTGCCTGTGCACTTTGTTATCTGTCAAATAATTTGTATATACATTTTTCTGATTTGCTACTATGTTTTGTACTCACATTTTGTCTTTGTCGTATATATTTTGTACTTAGTGCGTGTGCACAACATTTAATTTATGTACTACATCTAAATATTTTGTAAATTGTAGAAGTCTATTAATTAAAAAAAAAAAAATTTGCCGCGATTGGCAAGTCCAAATGACTCACCATCGCTGCCAAATTTTGGCCCCCCCAGTGGAGGGTTATGAAACACGTATGTAACGCAGCAGCGATGGCGAGGCATTGCAGCGTCTCTGACCAGAGAGCCTGCGCTTGACCGCGCGAGTGTTGCGAGCGGTTCTCAGTCTGTAGCTCGGTTTAGTTGCGTGCAGTTGGCTAGTAGCAGTCGTGCGAGCAGTTCAGTAGTAGTCGTCATGTAGAGCAGTTCATTCGAGTGGAGATGTGTGTGTAAGGAGTCGGGAAGCGTCGACATGGCATTCTGGTCAAGAGGCTAAATGAGGTATATTCTTAATTAAGGTAATCAATAGATAATGTAAAGTTTATTAATTGTGATTAATTTCCAACAAGTGCCCCAATAATAATTTTTATTCCAAAGCAGTTTTTTACAAACAAAATTTATTTAATTGCACTTCCCCTTTCATTCCACTCCCGTTAAAGAAAAATTTCAGTAAAATCACAGAAAAAAGGAATATTATTATTTGCAATGCAGTTCCTCCAAGCCGTGCGCACGAATAAGAGCAGAATTTTGACTACCAATTACAATGAGGTAAGACTTTAATTCTGATTGTTTTATACAGGGCCAAAGACCGATATTTCGGTTTAATTGAATTTTCTTATCACTGAATGGACTTTAATTTTTCGTGAAGAACTTATATTTGAGTCAGATTGCTAATTTTATTTAATTGTCATTGTCAGTAGATTTCATTGTGGCGAGGTTACACTTAGCGCAATGTCCATTAGCATTGCTAAATAATATTTCCATTTCTTTTAAAATTTCGGTGGGGAGGTTACAACTTCCATCGCCTTGACAGTCGGTGTAGTCTGTCGACGACAGTAGTTAGCTGCCTATTGTAATTTGGGAGCAGTAGTGAACGTTTTATAAATGATTGTAGTGTTTGTGGAGTACGTAATTTTTATTCTTACGTACACGCGTTGCGCCTGACCTCGAGAAATTTGTGTAAATTTTATTTTTTTTTCTGCAGAGGAGTGCTGAAAAACTAGTCAAATAAAATAATTTTCCTTTTTACTTTATTTTGTTTTCAATTACTTATTTATTCATTTTTGTCGGCAGTTTCCACTCCCAGGTACTCGGTATCTACCTGTCCACAGATGTATCTTAGCGTCCCTGGTATTGCTTTAGTCTTTTCTCTGCCTTTCGTAGGCCACGGCGGTTATCTGCGTGGCTCACACAAGGCTCTGCCCATTAACCACAGATGTTACATCCGCAACAGTCGGGATGCAGTAGTTACCTCTAATAGTTCTTGTTCTGCGATCCTACTGATATTTTCTTAAGCACAATCAAAGGCTTAACTTACACTCCAAAAGTCGTCCTATTTTCATTGCAGCAGTAGCCGTAAAATTACCATCACATTGTGGCCGGACTTCATACACCTCCATGAAGGTAAAAGTATAATGTATCATAAAGAGCCATCACGAATGCAACATGGTGCCAGAAATGTATGAAGTTATTGATACATATACATTACAAAAACAAAAAAAAAAAAAAAAACCTGTCAGCCGTGGTCTAGGGAATCCGGCGCGGTAGCTCAGCGTGTTCGGTCAGAGAGCTGCTCGCCCTCTGTAATAAAAAAATTGAGTAAAGGAATCAACGATGAACTTGAACGGATGTCTTGTGACGTCCGCCCAGACCAAACGCAACGAACAATACCGAAAAAAAAGAAAAAAACGGGGATAGCGTCTTTGAGTAATAATCAAAACGTCCTCGGTTCCGGGTTTGAATCCCACCTCTGCTTCAATTTTGATTGATAATCAGCATTGGCGGCCGAAGACTTCCGGCGTAAGAAGTAACCCTCGAATTGCCAACGGCCTTGTCAAAAAGGGCGGGAGAGCGGACAGAGGTTCAAGAAACTCTCTTGTCCTAGGGGTGGGAAACCGCTCCTAAAGGTGGAAGAATCAGCAGTGATTAACGGCAAGAGGATGCAGAAATACATGGAAACCACTACATTAAAGATACGTAAGTGTATCCAGAGGACATATGGGTTGGAACTGAAAAGTGTAACGATGATCTCTCCAAAAGATTCCGGAATGGTCCCCCATTCGAATCTCTGGGAGGGGACTGCCAATGGGGAGGCGAACGTGAGAAAAAACATTGAATAACCAACGAAAGGAAAACTTTGTATGAGGCGTGGCGTGGAATGTCAGGAGCTTGAACGTAGTAGGGAAACTAGAAAACCTGAAAAAGGAAATGCAGTCTAGATATAGTAGGGGTACTGAAATGGAAACAACACAAGAATTTCTGGTCAGATTAGTATAGGGTAATATCAGCAGCAGCAGAATACGGTATAAGGGCAGTAGGATTCGTTATGAATAGGAAGGTAGGACAGAAAGTTTGTTGCTGTGAACAGTTCAGTGTTAAGGTTGTTCTTATCATAATCGACAGCAAATCAACACCGACAAAGATAGTTCAGGTATATATGCCGACGTCACAAGCTAAAGATGAAAAGATAGAGATAGTATATGAGGATATTGAAAGGGTAATGCAGTGCGTAAAGGGAGAAAAAATCTAATAATCACGGGAGACTGGAATACAGTAGTAGGGTAAGGAGTAGAAGAAAAGATTCTTGGAAAATGTGGTCTTGGGACAAGGAATGAGAGAGGAGAAAGACTAATTGAGTTCTGTAACAAGTTACACCTAGTAATAGTGAATACTCTGTTCAAGAATCACAAGCGGAGGAGGTATACTTGGAAAAGGCCGGGTGATATGGGACGATCTTACTACATCATAGTCAGACATAGATTCTGAAATCAGATACTGGATTATAAGGCGTACCCAAGAGCAGATATAGACTCAGATCACAATGTAGTGGTGACGATGAGTAGGCTGAAGTTTAAGACATTAGTCAGGAAGAATCAATACGCAAAGAAGTGGGATACAGAAGTACTAAGGAATGACGAGATACGCTTGAAGTTCTCTAATGCTTTAGATACAGCAATCAAGAATAGATAACATTCCATCAGGATTACTAAAATCCTTGGGGGAAGTGGCAATAAAACGACTATTGACATTGGTGTGTAGAACGTATGAATCCGGCGAAATACCACTGACTTTCCGAAGACTGCAAGAGTTGGCAAGTGCGAGAATTATTGCACAATCAGCTTAACAACTCATGCATCCAAGAATGACAAGAATAACATATAGAAGAATGGAAAGGAAAATTGAAGTTGTGGTAGATGATGATCAGTTTGGGTTTAGAAAAGGTGAACGCACGAGAGAGGCAAGTCTGACGTTGCGGTTGATGATGGAAGCAAGACTAAAGAAAAATCAAGATACGTTCATAGGATTTGAAGACCTAAAAAATGCCGTCGACAATATAACACGGTGCAATATGTTATAAATTCTGAAAATAATAGGTGTAACCTATAGATATAGACGGGTTATATACAATATGTACAAGAGCCAAAAGGGATTAATAAGAGTGGACGACGAAGAACGAAGTGGTCGGATTAAAAAGGGTGTAAGACAGAGATTTAGTGTTTCCCCCTACTTTTCAATCTGCACATCGAAGAAGCAATGACGGAAATAAAAGAAACGTTCAGAAGTGGAATTAAAATTCAAGGTGAAAGGATATTAATGATGCGATTCGCCGATGACATTGCTATCCTGAGTGAAAGTGAAGAAGAATTACATGATCTGCTAAACTGAATGAACAATCTAATGAGAACAGAATATGGACTGCGACTAAATCGAAGAAAGACGAAAGTAATGAGATGCAGCAGAAATGAGAACAGCAAGAGACGTAACGTCAGGGTTTATGGTGACGAAGTAGATGAAGTTACGGAATTCTGGTACCTAAGCAGTAAAACAAGCAATGACGAACGGAGCAAGGAGGACATCAAAAGCAGACTAACAATGGCAAAAAGGGCAGTCCTGGCCAAGAGAAGTCTACTAGTATGTCACATATGTCTTAATTTGAGGAAGAAATTTCTAAGAACTTACGTCTGGTGTACAGCATTTCATTGTAGTGAAACATGGACTGTAGGGAAACCATAACAGAAGAGAATCTAAGCATTAGAGATGTGGTGGTACACACGAATGTTGAAAATTAGGTGGACTGATAAGGAATGAGTAGGTTCTGCGGAGAATCGGAGAGAAAAGGAATCTGTTAAGACATGAGGGAATGACTTCCATGGTACTAGAGGGAGCTGTAGAGGGCCGGCCGGAGTGGCCAGCGGTTCTAGGCGCTACAGTCTGGAACCTCGCGACCGCTACGGTCGCAGGTTCGAATCCTGCCTCGGGCATGGATGTGTGTGATGTCCTTAGGTTAGTTAGGTTTAAGTAGTTCTGAGTTCTGGGGGACTGATGACCACAGCAGTTAAGTCCTATTTTGGTCAGAGCCATTTGGAACTGTAGAGGCCAAAACCTGTAGAGGAAGACAGAGGTTGGAATACATCCAGCAAATAAGAGAGGACGTAGGCTGCAAGTGCTACTGTGAGATGAAGAGGTTGGCACAGGAGAGGAATTAGTGGCCCGACGCATCAAACCAGTCAGAAGACTGAGGACCCATAAAAAAAATGCATTAACGAGCTGACTTCAAAATTCGTTCAAATGCCTTTAAGCACTATGGGACTTAACATCTGAGGTCATAAGTCCCCTAGACTTAGAACTACTTAAACCTAACTGACCTAAGGAGATTACACACATCCATTCCCAAGGCAGGAATCGAACCGGCGTTTGTAGCATCAGCGTTGTTGCGGACTGAAGCGACTGGAACCACTCTGCCATAGCGGACGGCGAGCTGACTTCAGCAACCACAGTTTTCATATAGCGGTACTGATGCTCTCTCGCCACCTGCCAGGGGTCGCGTTGGGACAGAACTCATCTTGCTGGAAATCAGTGATCTGCTCGTTTTTGCACTCCTAGCCCACGTTAAAAATGTACATAGAATCCAATCCGTTTCAGTGAATACTACACAGCATGACACGGATAATAGTTTGACAGGCAGCATCACGAACATAGACGAATACTTGACGTATCCTCTAACAGCCGTCCGGAGAGTCGCAGAAATTTGTTGGGGTGGGGGGTCCAGTAAACGAGCCAAGCTTTACTTGGCAGATAGGAAGACAACTGACTTTAGTTTATGTTACAGGAACGCGAAGGATGCATGTAAACACGCATCCAGTTCAGTAGCAGGCGTTTAAGGTTATGGTTAATCTATACATGAATTATAAAGCACCTGCAACTATTTTCGCCACGACGGAATTTCCGTCATATCTGAAGGTACACTGTCTTATGAAAATAATGCGGTCATATATTAGTAGATATTAAAGTGGGATGTGTCCACTTATAGCCCATCTGAACTCTCTGGTACATTAATGGCCCATGTAACCTAACGTTCTGTAGTTGGCAGAAGAGGTATCGATTCTCAAGAATAAACTATAACCATAAGAATGCCAGCAGGTTTATCATTGACCACCATCGAACAACAGAGTATACGGTATAATAACGACTGGTAACAAACTTGGTATTCAAGTTAATTTATTGTAGTTACTCAAATTTTTAATTGTATAGATCCAACGGAATTTAATTTTCCTTGAGATATGTTAGTCTCACCTTTATCTATTTTAATGGTAGAAACTGATGAATGGATTAAAATTTGATCCACAACTAGTACTTGAACTCAGGTCTCCTGCTTACTTGGCTAGCGCATCTGACTCATAAGCAAGAGACCCGAGTTCAATTCCTGGCTGTGGTTCAAATTTTAATTCATTTCTTCAGTTTCTATCATTACAGTAAAACTATAATTTATTATGTAGGTCAGACTGAGTAAAATATTAATTACTGAATGCTAATTTCCGGTCGCCAGTACAAGCTTGAGCAAAAGATATGGGTTTTTACGTGTCTCATTGAAACTGGTATTACATTACAATCAGTGACATGTGCTTAATCCATAACGGTAAATGCGCACGTGAAAACTGGAATGAAATCGTCTTCTTTAACCTGCAGCTGGAAGTTAGTTATTGCTACATAACTTTAGAAACAGTGAAACCCAATACTGATTAGCCAAAAGCGACATGTGATGCGGTGTTGGCTGAGTACTGTCACTCAGTTTGCTGTTGACTATCCTTGGGTTTTGTGAAGTTTATGCCTATGAATTATCAATATTCCATACCATAAAGTTACTGTCCATAAACCATTGCCTCACTGATGCTGCTTCACGACGAAATGCATTGCAAGCTAATCTCTTTTTATCGTTTTCCTAAGCGCTGTATAAGGATGACACTGTAGCACGGAAAATACCACCAAACAGTGGTATTTCACTGTTGGCACCATACCTGACGGTAGGTAATGTGCTCACGCATTCACCAAACCCATATCCTTCAATCGCATTGCCCCAGATATAGCATGGCTGACCACTCCAAATCAGTCGTTTCGAGTCGTACACTGCCCAGCGGCGTCGCTCTTTGGAGTACCTCGAACATCGATAAGCACTGTCTACAGAAACGTGCGGCATGTAAGGAACTGCTCGGCGATTGTACTCGTTCTTTTTAACTCCGTGCGCAAAGTCTTTGTCCTAGCTGAACAACTGATTGGAATTCACTCATGCGAGGCTACCTTCCACTATGCTCGCCGCTACCTGTTGGATTGTATATGAGGTCTACCTATTCTTGGTGTGACTGTGGTTGTTCCTTCGCGTTTCCACTTCACAATTAGATCACCAAAAGAGTTGCACTAGAATATTGTTCCCACCCTAGGTATTTGGGTGTCACTCTCGACCGTACACTGACCTACAAGGAACATTGTCTGAAGCTGAATCAGAAAGTATCCTCCAGAAACTGCCTTCTTCAGAAACTGCTGGGATCGAACAGGGGTACACATCCACAAATATTAAGAACAACACTTCTTGCCTTAGGCTATTCTGCAGGGGAATATGCTAGCCCAGTGTGGTACAATTCAGTACATGAAAAACAGGTTGATGTAGCCTTAAGTGACAGCTGTAGGATTGTTACAGACTGCCTAAGACCAACCTCCATGGGCAAACTTCAATGTCTCGCTGGGGTTGCTCCATGTGATATCAGAAGAGGGGTCGCCGATAACATCGAGAGGCATAAATCAAATACAGTGACCTCACATCCACTCTTTGGATATCAACCTGCCAAGCCATGACTGAAGTCCAGGAAGAGTTTCGTAACAACTTCACAGCCCTTAGAAGGGGTCAGCTGCTGCTACCCGACTCACCAAGTGGAAAGAAAGATGCCAACACCTGTCAAACTGGATGACTCCACAAGAATCCCTGCCGCCTGGACACATGGAGAAGTGGGTCATCTGGAAGTCCTTGAACAGATCACGGACCGAAGTCGCAAGATCGAGGGACAATCTCCGTAAATGGAACTTCCAAATGCCAAATGCCAACACAACACTGTGCGAATGCGGTAAATTGCAGACAACCCGGCATCTCTTCAAATGCATGAAGGACGTAACGTCTGCAGCCCCCAGTGCTACCAAAGTTGCCCAATACTCGGTGAATACTGTATACTTTTCTTTGTATGTATTGTGTATGTGCTCATTTTAGTGTACGTCTGACACGAATAAGTAAGATCACCAAAAGTCGACTTGCGCAGCTAGAAAAGAGAGAAATGTCTCTGACTGACTTCTTCCTTAGTTAACATCCAATGACTAGTTCACTTTCAGAATCACTGTGCTCTCCTAACCGATCCTTCCCGTTGCTACTGCCTCCCCTCCCCCCACCCCCCGGCCTGCCCTTTTTCTGTCTATCTCATCTCACCTTAACACCTTATTTATGTCCTATATGTATTGCAAAATCTGTCTTCTCTTACAGTTTTTACCCTCCGCAGCTCCCTCTAGTACCAAGGAAATTGTTACGTGATGTCTTAACACATTTCCTATCATGTTGTCCCTTCTTCTTGTCACTGTGTTCCATATATTCCTTTCCTTGGCAATTCGGTGCAGAGGCTCCTCATTTCTCACCTTACCAGTCCACTTAATTTTCAATATTCTTCCGTAGCACCACATCACAAATTTTTCAATTTTCTTCTGTAACTGTTATCCCATAGTCCTAGTATCAGTACAATCGAATGATGTGCTCCAAATATGCATTCT
Organism: Schistocerca piceifrons; assembly: GCF_021461385.2. NCBI lineage: Eukaryota > Metazoa > Arthropoda > Insecta > Orthoptera > Acrididae > Schistocerca > Schistocerca piceifrons. The sequence goes on along the minus strand of NC_060141.1, from coordinate 597,982,200 downwards.
CAAAAGTTTCTTCCTCATATTGGGACCTATATTTGGTACTAGCAGACTTCTCTTGGCTAGGAATGCCCTTTTTGTCAGTGCTAGTATACTTTCGATGTCATCCATAATCTGTCCGCCATGGACTGTTTTGCTGCCAAGGTAGGAGAAATCCTTAACTTCATCTACTTCGGTAACACCAATCGTAGTATTAAGTCCCTCGGTGTTTTCATTTCTGCGACCTCTCGTTACTCTCGTCTTAATTCGGTTTACTCTCAATCCATATTATGTACTCACTACACTGTTCAATCCATTCCGCAAATCTTGTAAGTCTTCTTCACCTTCACTCAGCGTAGCAATGTCATAGGAGAATCTTATCGTTGAGATCCTTTAATACTGAGTTTTAATGTCAGTGTTAAACCTTCCTCTTATTTCCGTCATTCGTTCTTCGATGTATAGATTGTACGGTGGCGGCGGAAGGTAACATCCCTGTCTTACTCCCTGTTATATGTGTTTGATTGTTCTTTAGTATTGCTCCCACTATCAGCCGTAACGACAGAATTGCCTGTCTGGTGTCTTCACCTCTCCTAAGGCCAAATTGATCGTCTTCTAACACATCCTCAGTTTTCTGTTCCATTCTTTTGTATATTACTCTTATCAGCAACTTGGTTGCATGGTCTGGTGTATCACCAGCCTCATACGTTCTACACACCAAAGTGCATAATCATTTCGTACCATTTCCCCCAAAAATGTTACAAATTCTGATGTAATTTTATCGATCCCTTCTCCTTTATTCGACTGTAAATCATCCCTAGCACTTTTAAATCCTAATTCTACTGCTGGATCCCCTAACTCTTCTATATCGACTCCTGTTTCTTCTTCAATCACGTCATCAGACAAGTCTTCCCTCTCGTAGAGGCCTTCCACCTCTCTCCTCTAATTTTAACAGTGGAATTCCCATTGCACTCTTAATGTTACGTCTTTTGCTTTTAATTTCAGAGAAGGTGTTTCCCTACTGATTATAAAGTACTTCACGTCTCTTTTCAGTAAGTCAGATCAGTCCCTCATGACATCTGGAGGTCAGTACCGCAATATATGAAAGTGTCGGGATACTTTTGATCAGATAATGAATTTGCAGGCCACGGATTTCACCAAGACGTTGGCGAGAGGCTTGCATGCCTTTCCCGCTGTGATTAAACCCTGTTTATACTGTGGATAAAGCATGTTTTCTTTCTAACGTTGAAGGAAGTTAACGGCGAAGTGCCCATCATTAACAAGAAGAACTAGCTCAGCCTATCAACGAAAGAAGGAAATAGAAAGATGTTCAGGAAAGTTCTGGAATACAGAAATGCAAGTCACTTAAGAATGAAATAAATAGAAAGTGCAGGGAAGCTAAGGCCATTGAGTCTGCCTGAGCATTTAGAAAAGTCAAAGCAACTTTCGGTGAAATTGAAAGAAAGGTTGGTATAATTAAGAATGCAATGGAAATTCCACTGTTAAATGCAGAGAAGAGACCGAATAGGAGGAAACAGTACATTTATGGCCTCTAAGATGGGAGGACGTATCTGATGTGTTAGAAGAAGAAACAGAAGTCGTTATAGAAGAGACAGGGGATTCAGTAGGAAAATCAGAATTTAAAAGAGCTTTGGCAGACTTCAAATCGAATAATGCAGAATGCATAGATAGCATTCCATCACAATTTCTAAAGTCATTGTGGAAAGTGGCAACAGAACGACTGGTCACGTTAAGGTGTATGAGTCTGGCGATATGCATCTGACTTTCGGAAAAGCATCATCCAAAAAATTTCGAAGACTGCAAGAGGCGACAATTGTGAGAATTATCGAACTGTCAGCTTAACAGCTCATGCATCCAAGTTGCTGACAAATATGATATTCAGAATGGAAAAGAAAACTGATTATCTGTTAGGCGCCCGAGGCAGTTCTGATGTTTGTGTTAGTAATGTAAACAAGACTGAAGAAAAATCAAAACACATTCATACGATTTGCCGACCTGGAAAAACCGTTCGACACTGTAAAGTGGTGCAAGATGTTCGAAATCCTAAGGAAAGTAGGGTAAGGTATAGGGAAAAACGGGAACGGGTAATACAAAGTATGCACAGGAACCAAGAGGGAGAAATAAGAGTGGAAGACTAAGAACGAAGTCTTCGGATTAAACAGGTGTAAGTCAGGGATGTAATCTTTCGCCACTACCTCTCAGTATATACTTCGAACATGCATCGACGGAAATCAACGGAAGGTTCGCGAGTGGAATTAAAATTCAGTATGAAAATATATCAACTAGATTCGCCGATGACATTCCTATCCTCAGTGAAAGTGAAGAAGAATTACAAAGAATTACACCGCCTGCGGAATGGAATGAACAAACTAGTGAGTACATAATATGAATTGAGAGTAAATCGAAGATTGACGAAATTAACGACAGGGCGCTGAAATAAGAACTCCAAGAAATTATGATTGGTGATAACGTAGTAGATGAAGTAAAGAAATTTTGCTACCTAGGCTGCAAAGTAACCCGTGACGGACAGATCAACGATGGCATCAAAAGTGGACTAGCACTGTCGAAAGGGCATTCCTGGCCAAGAGAAGTGTACCAGTGTCAAACATTGGCCTTAATTCGAATAAGAAATTTCTGAGAATTTTCATTTGGAACGCAGCATTGTATGGCAGTGGAACGTGGAGTATGGGAAAACCGGAAAAAAGTGAATAGAAGCATTGGAGATGAGATGCTATGGAAGGATGTTGAAAACTAGGTAGATTGATAAGGTAAGGAATGAGGAAATTCTTCGTAGAATCGAATAGAAACGGAATATATGGAGAACAATGACAGGAAGAAGGGGCAGCACGATAGGACGTATGTTGAGAAATCACGGAATAGCTTCCATGGGCGAGAGGGAGCCAAGTAGAGTAAAAACTGTAGAGAAAAACAGAGACTGGAATGCATCCAGGAAGTAACTGAGGACGCAAGTTGCAAATAAAACTGTAAGATGAAAAAGTTTGACACAGGGTAAGAGTCGAGGCGGCATCAAACCAGTTATGACTCAAAAAATGAAAAAAAGAGATGTAGCCTAGATACTTTTCCATTTTTGGGCACGTTCTGGCCTTGTTTCCCTCTCTGGCGTTGACGCCCAGGTAGTTCACGTGCACCAGTTGGTACGGGGTTGGCTGGTCGCGTTGTTGCGAATAGCACTGGTCAGTTTTGGATTTGAATGTGTCTCGCGGCAAGGTATCAAAATGGTACACTTAATAAACCTTAAATGTGACCCAAGTAGTGTTTCTCAGCGTGCACAATGTATGCTGGGTCGGCAAAATAAAACTGGCCCCGAAAATACTGCATGTACCTTAGTATAGGCAGCCCAGCTTACATCGTCTGCACCCAGAACAAATGTCGTAAGCTGGATTGTCTACCAACCTACCTGCACGAAATATTTTTATGGCCAGTTCTATTTTCCCATGCTGTACATAGGATTACTTTTGGATGCGTTTGGAAACGTTACTGGCAAAAAGAACAAATAAATTCGATTTCCTTGAATTTTTTTGGGACACTGGTAAAATTTTTAAATTAATGTCAAAGTTTCTTGTTTTACAAATATGACCTTTGGAGACGACTAGTCGCCAGGAACTCTCGTACAAGGAAAGATATAACGTTGTTCGATAAGCTCAGAGGAAACATGATGTTTACAACATTGTTACGCACTTCCCGTCATCTTTTAGATTTGCGTCTGTATTCTACAAGCTACCTTACAGTGTAAGGCGGAGAGTACTTCTAGTACGATCGTCGCTACTCTTTTTCCCTGTTCCACTCACGAATGACGCGGAATGGGGAGGTGGGTGGCGAAAGATGCAAGCAGCTCTTATTCCTTGACTATTTGTCGTGGAGGAATACTATGCTGCCCGACTCATGCCGTAACATAATCTCTCGGAATAAAAGCGTAAACCTCACCGACATGTTCAACGACTCTGTAGTAGCTTCTACCACTGAAGTTTTTTGAGCGTTTTTGTAATGCATTCGTGTCGGGTAAGTGATTCAGAGACGAAATGCGCAGTTCTTCACTTGATATTTTCTATTATTCAAACCTGGTAAGCGTCCCAGAATAATAAGTAATACTCAAAAATCGGTCAAATAAGTGTTTTGAAAGCCACATTTTAGGAGATGAACTACATTTCCTTAAGAGGGTCAACTCCAGTCGCTGTACTAATCATGTCCTCGTCAGTTATTCTTGTAGTTACCTACATTCTTCCGTCGTTGCTACCTTTTTAAAGAACTTATCATGTGCCAGCAGCCTCAGTAGCTTCAGAGGTTGTCTACTGTACACCGAGGTGCCGTAAGGATAGCGATATGAACGTATACAGATGCTGGTAGTGTCGCGTACACAAGGGGTAGAAGGGCAGTGTACTGCCGGAGCTGTCACTTGTTCTCAGGTGATCCATGTGAAAAGACCGCCGACGTGACTACGACCGCGCGATAGAAGGAACAGATTTTGAACGCGGAATAGTGGCTGGAGCTACACACATGTGACATTTCATTTCGTAAATCATCGTTGTTGTTGTGGCGGTCTTCAGTCCTGAGACTGGTTTGATGCAGCTCTCCATGCTACTCTATTCTGTGCGAGCTTCTTCATCTCCCAGGACCTACTGCAACCTACATCCTTTAGTGTATTCATCTCTTGGTCTCCCTCTACGATTTTTTCCCTCCCGCTGCCCTCCAATACTAAATTGGTGATCCCTTGATGCCTCAGAATATGTCCTACCAACCGATCCCTTCTTCTAGTCAAGTTGTGGCACATTAGGGAATTCGATTTAGCGGATCCACAGTGTCAAGAGTGTGCCAAGAATACCAAATTTCAAGCATTTCCTTTCACCACGGACAACGCAGTGGCCGACGGCCTTCATTTCACGACCGAGGGCAGCGGCGTCTGCGTAGAGTTGTCAGTGCTAACAGACAAGCAGCACCGCTTGGAACAACCGCAAGAACCAATGAGTGACGTACGACGGAAGTACCTATTAGGACAGTGCAGCGAAATGTGCTTCAAAAGCAGACGACCGACTCGAGTGCGTTTCCTAGCAGCAAGACATCAATTGGTTCAAATGGCTCTGAGCACTTTGGGACTTCTGAGGTCATCAGTCCCCTGGAACTTAGAACTACTTAAACCTAACTAACCTAAGGACATCACACACATCCGAGCCCGAGGCAGGATTCGAACCTGCAACCGTAGTAGCCCCGTGGAGCAAGACATCACCTGGAGTGCCTCCACTGGGGTCATGACCAAATCGATAGGACCCTAGGCGACTGGAAAACCGTGGTCTGGTCACATGATTTGGTAAGAGCTGGTGGTAGGGTTCGCGTGTGGAGCAGACCGCACGAAGCCATGGTCCCAGGTTGTCAATAAAACACTGTGCAAGCTGGTGGCGGCTTCGTAATGGTGTGGGCTGTGTTTACGTGGACTGGACTGGGCCTTAATATGTTTGGCAACTTGGAGACTATTTGCAGCTTTTCGTGGACTCCATGTCCCTCACACAAGGATGGAATTTTTATGATTGGTAATGCGCCATGTCCCTGGATCACTGCTGTTCGCGACTAAGTTGAAGAACATTCTGGACACTTCGAGCGAATGATTTGCTCCCACAGATCGCCTGACATGAATCCTATCGAACAGGTATGCCAAACAAGTGGACAATGCCCTTAATGAAACAGGACGCATTGTCACTGGCTGCTTGCGGGCAAACTCCTATCAATAAAATATGTCATCTCATGGGCATAGTATCTTCACATATCAGAAGAAGAACAGCAGCAGGAAAAGAGAAGCGGAAACAGGAGATAGGTCCAAGACACCCCTTGCTCGGATGTCAACACAATCAACCAAGATAAAGATCAAGAAAGTGTTTCCTCCTTTCAACAGAACCACTTTTAACGTCACCTGCGAATACAGCTTCGGCGTAACTCACAATCAGAGAGGTACTGGAACAACCCTAAAGGACATCACCTCCCATATAGAACATGGAAGGTCCTCAACAGGCTGAGAACTGGTGTATCCCGATGCAAGTTCAATTTGAAGAATTATGATTTCCCTCCAGGAGGTGAACTATGAAAATATGGCGAACAGTAAGGTCACCAACACCTGCTCAACTGTAGAAACCTCCCAGCCCCATGACCGATGGACAATATGACTATCGCCAATGATAAGTAGTTCAAACGGCGTCATTTTGGATGACATGAGGAATTAAATCATGTACTTATACTGTTTCTAAATTGATGTAATATGGAATTTAAGCACGTACTGATATTGTTTGTAAACTGCTGTATATCGGCTATATATATATTTATATATATATATATGTATTTTATGTTCTGGACACGAGTAAATGAGTAAAAAAGGTATGGGGCGTAGTCGAGTGGTCAGTTCGAGCTGAAAAACCTGCAGCGGCAACACTTTCGCAAATTTTGGACGGCTATAGAAGCGACATTTCTCAGTATTTCTGAGGGGCTTCCGACAAGTTATTCAGTCGTTACCATGTCGATAGCTGCACTACGCCGGGCAAATTGAAGTCCGACGACTTTTCTCACGTAAATGAATGTTGTAAATACCAAGAGTATTATCGAGTTGTTCACTAATGAAGCTTTCAGTACATTTTGTTACCAGTATTATAAGTTCTATAGTGTGATCACTTTACATAGTTGTAACTTTGTTTTATGTTCTTCTGACTTGTTGAGTGTGCGCTAAAGTAGCGGTATCTCCGAAAATTCTCATTGTGTGAAAAATGGTACGTAACTTTTCAGTTCAATGCGGCCGTGTGATTTTCCCTAAACCTCGAGCAGTCGTCGAGTGTGGTCGATATCGATTCTGAACGGACTATGGAGATCGGTAACACCGCAACACTGCTCTGTTACTTTGTTCCTGCTTCTCTTCGTTTCTCGGGAGGCGTCAGTCGTCACCCTCGAGTCGTTGGAGATGTACAAGGGAGACCCGGCCCTTTATATGTGCGCGCTTGTTACGTCGGGAAAGCGGCGAATCTGGTGTCCTTGGCTAAAGGGGCGCCGGTGCCGCTCGTTATGATGTAAGCAGGCGGCACAGAGGTGCAGTCACCATCCAGATTATACGTAACTTCCGCATACCGTCTCAGAGTCGAGATTCCGCCCCGAAACCCTCGTGCAACGGCAGGTGACGCTGTGGATCTCATTAGCACAGGTTATACCTAGGTCATGCCAGTGTGAGGTGATAAACAAACAGTACCAACACTCGGCGAAAATTTGTATTAAAAGTTCTCGTACGTCTTGGAAATGTATGATACATACAATACAATACAGCCATTGTATATGTAAATGAAACATTCAGCAAGTAGTATGAAATGTGGCTATAAGGTTTAACTTCGGTGCGGTTCAAGTCGGTAAGCTAGAGAACATACGCACAAGAACATAAGCAATTAAAATAAAATATGCATATCTATGTCTACATCTACATGGATACTCTGCAAATCACATTTAAGTGCTTGGCAGAAGGTTCATCTAACCACCTTCACAATTCTCTATTATTCCAATCTCGTATAGCACGCGGGAAGAATGAACACCTATATCTTTCCGTACGAGTTCTGATTTCCCTTATTTTATCTTTGTGATCGTTCCTCCCTATGTAAGTCGGTGTCAACAAAATATTTTCGCATTCGGAGGAGAAAGTTGGTGATTGGAATTTCGTGAGAAGATCCCGTCGCAACGAAAAACGCCTTTCTTTTAATGATGTCCATCCCAAATCCTGTATAGTTTCTGTGACACTCTCTCCCGTATTTCACGATAATACAAAACGTGCTGCCTTTCTTTGAACTTTTTCGATGTACTCAGTCAGTCCTATCTGCTAAGGACCCCACACAGCGCAATACTATTCTAAAAGAGGACGGACAAGCGTAGTGTTGGTAGTCTCCTTAGTAGCTCTGTTACATTTTCAAAGTGTCCTGCCAATGAAACGCAGTCATTGTTTAGCCTTCCCCACAACATTTTCTATGTGTTCCTTCCAGTTTAAATTGTTCGTAATTGTAATTGATAGGTATTTAGTTGATCTTACGGCTTTTACATTAGACTGATTTATCGTGTAACCGAAGTTTAACAAATTCCTTTTAGCGCTCAACTGGATGACCTCACACTTTTCGTTATTTAGGGTCAACTACCACTTTTCGCACCATGCAGATATTTTTTCTAAATCGTTTTGTAGTTTGTTTTGATCTTCTGATGACTTTGTTAGTCTATAAACGACAGCGTCATCTGCAAACAACCGAAGACAGCTGCTCAGATTGTCTCCCGAATCGTCTATATAGATAAGGAACAGCAAAGGGCGTATAACACTACCTAGGGGAACGCCAGAAATCACTTCCGTTTTACACGATGACTTTCCGTCAGTTACAACGAACTGTCACCTCTCTGGCAGGAAATCACAGATCCAGTCACATAAGTGAGACGATATTCTATAAGCACGCAATTTCAGTACAAGCCGCTTGAGTGTTACAGTGTCAAAAGCCTTCCGGAAATCCAGAAATACGGAATCGATCTGAAATCCGTTGTCAATAGCACTCAGCACTTTATGTGAATAAAGAGCTAGTTGTGTTTCACAAGAACGATGTTTTCTAAACCCATGTTGACCGTGAGTCAATAGACCGTTTTCTTCGAGGTAATGTGTTACGTTCGAACACAATATATGTTCTAAAATACTGCTGCATATCGACGTTAACGATATGGGCCTTTAATTTAGTGGATTACTCCTACTACCTTTCTTGAATATTTGTGTGACCTGTGCAACTTTCCACTCTTTGGGTACGGATCTTTGCTCGAGCGAACGGTTGTATACGATTGTTAAGTATGGAGCTAATGCATCATCATACTCCGAAAGGAACCTAATTGGTATACAATCTGGACCAGAAGACTTGCTTTTATTAAGTGATTTAAGTTGCTTCACTACTCCGAGGAAATTTACTTCTACGTTACTCATGTTGGCAGCTGTTCGATTCGAATTCTGGAATATTTACTTCGTCTTCTTTTGTGAAGGCGTTTCAGAAGGCTGTGTTTAATAACTCTGGTTTGGCAGCACTGTCTTCGATAGTATCTCCATCGCTATCGCGCAGAGAAGGCATTGATTGTTTCATGCCGCTAACATACTTCACATACGACCAGAATCGCTTTTGATTTTCTGCAAGGTTTCGAGACAAAGTTTCGTTGTGGAAACCGTTATACGCATCTCGCATTGAAGTCCGCGCTAAATTTCGAGCTTCTGTAAAAGATCGCCAATCTTTCGGATTCGGCGTCTGTTTAAATTTGGCATGTTTGTTTCGTTGTTTCTGCAACAGTTTTCTAACCCGTTTTGTGTACCAAGGAGGATCAGCTTCGTCGTTTGTTAATTTATCTAGTATAAATCTCTCCATTGTTGCCGATACTATTTCTCTGAATTTAAGCCACATCTGGTCTACACATATTAATTTCGAAGGAGTGGAGATGGTCTCTCACGAAGGCGTCAAGTGAATTTTTATCTGCTTTTTTGAATAGGTATATTTTTCGCTTATTTTTCGAGGATTTGGGGATTACAATATTCAGTCTTGCTACGACAGCCCTGTGTTCACTAATCCCTGAATCGGTTTTGATGCTCGTTATTAACTCAGGATTATTTGTTGATAAGAGATCAATTGTGTTTTCACAACCATTTACTATTCGTGTGGGCTCATGAACTAATTGCTCGAGATAATTTTCAGAGAATGCGTTTAGCACAATTTCGGATGATATTTTATGCGTACATTCGGAATTAAACATGTATTTTCGCCAACATATCGAGGGTAAATTAAAGTCACCACCAACTATTATCGTATGATTCGGGTACGTGTTCTAAATCAAACTCAAGTTTTCTTTGAACCTTTCAGTAACTGGGAGGTAATTGGGAGGTCGGTAAAAGGATCCAGTTATTATTTTATTCCGGTTGCCAACAATGACCTCTGCCCATACTAACTAACAGGAAGTATCTACTCCAATTTCGCGACACGTTAAACTACTTCTAACAGCAACAAACATGCCTCCGCCAACCGTGTTTAGCCTATCCTTTCGGAACACCGTTAGGTTCTTCGCAAAATTTTCGGCTGAGCTTATATCCGGCTTTAGACAGCTTTCAGTGCCTATAACGATTTGATAATCAGTGCTTTCTATTAGCGGTTTGAGCTCTGGTACTTTCCCAACACAGCTACGACAATTTACAACTGTTATACAACTGGTTCCTGTAACTACGTTCTTCCTGTGTTCAGTCCGCAGCCCGTGGTCTTGCGGTAGCGTTCTCGCTGCCTGCGCACGGGGTCCCGGGTTCGATTCCCGGCGGGGTCAGGGATTTTCTCTGCCTCGTGATGACTGGGTGTTGTGTGTTCATCATCATTTCATCTTCATTGACTCGCAAGTCGCCGAAGTGGCGTCAACTAAAAAGGACTTACAATACGGCGGCCGAACTTCCCCGCATGGGGCCTCCCGGCCAACTATGCCATACGATCATTTCATTTCATTTCCTGTGTTCAGCCTGCACCCTTTGTGACTGAAGCCCTTCTTGTGTTTTCCCGAGACCCTCTAACCTAAAAAACCGGCCAGTCCACGCCACACAGCTCCCGCTAACCGTGTAGCCACCTCCTGCGTATAGTGGACACCTGACCTATTCAGCGGAACCCGAAACCCAACCATACTTTGGCGCAAGTCGAGAAATCTGCAGCCTACACGGTCGCAGAACTGTGTGAGCCTCTGATTCAGACCCTATACTCGGCTCTGTACCAGAGGTCCGCAATCGGTCCTGTCAACTATGCTGCAAATGCCTTTACCACTTCTGTTAGCCGCTCGAAACCTGTGAGAATCTCTTCTGATCCAAAGTGACACACATCATTGGTACCGACGTGAGCCGCCCCTGCAGTGGGATGCACCCTGTGTTCTTCATGGCGTCCGGGAGGATCGTTTCACATCTGGAATGACTCCAGCCGGTATGCACACGGAATGCACATTGGATTTCTTACCCTTGTTGTCCTAAGTTATAACACAATTTTCACGGCTCTGTTACTCTCCCGAATCATGACAGATATTCTTATTATAATATTGTAGCAAGCCAACTGCCTTGCCTTGTCGAATGCAACGGTTCCCATGAAGTCACCGAAGTTAGGCACTGTCGCACTGAATTGTTACTTGGTTAGGTTACCGTCCTTCTACGACACGCGCTATTGGATGCCTTCAGTTTGCTTTCGCAGCAAAGCGCAGGGACGGGTGGCGGCGTGTAGTTCGTTACCAGACTTCTCGCCAATGTATTGAATTCCAAATCCTCTCTGCCATGTCTCATAGACTGAAAGCACGTGACTGTGTTCATGGTGATTCGTCCGTAGCATGGGCACGTTAATTTCGGAGGTGCACTTGGTGCTATTCGAGAAGAATAGGGTACGTGGCGGTACTGGGTTCACCCTTTGCAAAAGTAATGGGAATTTTTCATTTTTTTAAGGAATCTTTATTTATTCAACATCAGCTTTGTCCCCTTCAAAGTAGTCCCCCTAAGATACGATCCCAGCGCTTTTTTCAATCCTGGAACCACTTAACATTTTCACGAGTGGTTTTTCCACAGTTCCGGTCGTTTTCTTCGAACTGTTTCCCGCGAACGGCGTATAGATTCCAGACAGTATTGTTTGTTGACTGTACGACTGTAAGACATGAAATCATGTTGCGCTATCCCATTTTAATCGAAGAAAACAGTGAGGAGAACTGCTACATCATATTGAACTTGCCGATTTTTTTTTTTATCATGTGTCTTCATTGGGACGATTGGACCTTGTTTTCAACGTCATACCCTTAAACCCACATTTCGTTACCTGTTATAACCTTATTTAGAAGTTCTGGATCGTTGTCAACTTCATTCACCAATTCCTGAGCGAAGTCTACACGACGCGTTTTTGGTCGACAGTCAAAAGATACGGAATAAACTTTGCTGCTACAAGTTTCATTCTCAAGACATCCGAAAATATTGCATGGCAAGGGCCAAGGGATTGGACAGCATCATCAGCAACCTTTGTGATGGTGAATCGATGATTTTTCAGAACCATTTTCTTCACTTCTCCCACGTTGTCGTCAGTAATTGATGTGCTAGGGCGTCTACGGCTCTCGTTATCTTCAACATTTCCTCAGCCCTCTTTGAGAAGTCTATATACCTCGTAAACTTTTGTCTTACTCATAGTATATTCACCAGAAGCTACAGTTAACGTTCTGAATGCGGTGTTGCAATTTATTCCACTTTTCAAACCAAATTAATGCAAATTCTTTGATCTATCGTTTTAGAAAATAATTTTTTTCCGAGCACTCAAAGCACGTATAACCATTCTGACTTAATAAACTAATATTGAAAAACGGCAGAAAATGCAAACGTACATGTGTACCAAGATAAAAAGGAATTTTGAACTGTGTGTCACTTCCTGTTCCTGAAAGGACTATTCTTCTTTTCCAGTTCAAATATCTTCGAGTATTAAGTCTGCAATTCATACAGACTAAACTGATGGTGGACTCAGATGCTAGACGGCTGAAAATAACTGACAATATCAAGTTACCTGTATTACAGAATCATGCGAATTGCTTCACAATTACCTCTCTGTAAGTTCTCTGACTTCTTTACAACGTTGTTTATATATTTTAGTTCATTAAATGAGCCTCGGAAACGATCGTAAACCATACGGAAAACTAAGCAAATTATTACTAAGAGTATTGAACGTTTGCAGTTTTCACCAACAGGAGTCGTTATATGTCTACACAGACAGTGCCAATTGACACAAGCTAGGTTGATTCGGGTACAAAGTAGGGAAGAATCTGACATAGTAGACTCTCGCAGAAATATGCCCAATATCGCTATAGAGCCACACATAAAATAACAAAAAGAAGTTCAAATGTGTGTGAAATCTAATGGGACTTAACTGCTAAGGTCATCAGTCCCTAAGCTTACACACTACTTAACCTAAATTATCCTAAGGACAAACACACACACCCATGCCCGAGGGAGGACTCGAACCTCCGCCGGAACCAGCCGCACAGACAATGACTGCAGCGCCTAAGCCCGCTCGGTTAATCCCGCGCAGCATAAATTAACATACAATGGTGTTTAGGATGGAATGTACATATAAAACTCCTTCTCCAGAGCTACAAAGAAACTGCGAAGAAAAGATTAACAGCAGTTGAAACATAGACAGTGCTCTCACAGTCCTTCGTAGGTAGAACTAAAACGTCTCTTCATCTGGCGCAATGAAACTATTTTTCACTGCTTACTTTCTAGTGATTTGAGGCTTCCAAGTATTTTTCAAATCCATTTGGATATCAAATAACCAACGAAATACCAATCCCCCAAAATTAAAAAACGAATAATAAAATTTTCAATGAGAATATATTGCCATTATATGCCAAAATAGAGAATATAAGGTTAGATATGAATGTTTTAGCATGCTTGAATTTACAACAATTACAGTAAAATATTTTAGTTCCTTCACAAATTGGTATGAACAATGCGACGCGAAAATAACTGAAAACTCTCGAAACTGGTGCAGATTGTGCTGAAGTTTAAAAAGTCTGGTGCTCTGTAACACAATTATAACAAAGGTCAAATCGAGTGAATCCTCCATAAACATCCTTATATTGTAATAAATTTAGCTCTCACTTCAACGTTTTCCTTCTTAATTAATAGCCAGTTTCGGCCATGGTCGTTTTTAAAATACCCAGATAAAAACCAGTAAAATATCTTAACGAGAAATTTTATTAGTTTTTTGACGTAGATATTTCTAATTTTGATGACTGGTCACCTGTGCAAGTGGATAGCAATGCAAAAGAAATGGTGAAGACGAAGATTGTTCCAGTGAAGTAGCCTATTGTTCGCAACGATTCTAATTTTCAGAAAACGCAGGGAGGCTGTGGAATCGAATATGAGGAAGCTTTTGGATGCTTGTAATGGGGCCTATCTCTGCAACATGCATATCTCTGTGACCGAGAAGATCATTGTACAAGCGTTATTATTTACGGTGTTGATTCAATATTTCTCATCCCGCTGATATAAAAATGGAGCATAATTACAAAGAATATCTGAATCGACAGTACATAATGTACTTAGTGGTATAGGGTACCCTCCGCCACGCACCGTACGGTGCCTTGTGGAGTATCTATGTAGATGTAAATGTAGAAGAGTAATTTCATGTCCCCGAATGGAGTCTCTGAAAAACACGAAAATTAGCATATTGCTATTTTATTACGTAAAGACAATCAGCGAGCATTTCATCTGTTACACGGGGTTTTTCTTACAACTTTCCCTTTGTTAATCCCTTGTTGTTAGCTCAGCGACCGTGGCGTTGTATCAGTCATAACGGGAACGTGGCCTTACGTGGCATGTTGAAGTTAAGGTATTCTGGAGAAACTAGGTTACATTCCTCTCGTGCATTGCACGGAGTTAGCCAGGCACTAGGACATCGAAATATTTCAGCTGACAAAGTTAAATGCGAGTCATATGAACTTCCGTGGACTGTTGTTAATTTATTGCAATCCAATTACTTTTAACGAGCTTCAAGTCTCAGTGACCTGTTTATCAAACCAAACAAATACTTTCTAGATTCTCGCGTGATAGGTTGGCATCCAAATTGGGAAGTCAATCACGAGGTCGATCACGTAGCGTTGTACTCATCAGAAGTTGTGACAGATTACAAGAGTTCACTTTGCGATATGCCAGTTCTAGCTTCAAGGTGAGATGATTTACTCCATATCAAGAAACTTTCGTCAGTAAGTGCAATAATGTGGCAATTAATTTTCAGACAAAAACAGTGTGGAGTAAGGAATATAAATACTGGATAGAAGAATGTAAATAACGAGCTCCCATATGAAAACTGATTTAGATACTTACACTATGAAAACCAGTTGAACTGAGGGTAGGTCCATTTAAGTTCTAAGGAAGCATGAGAATACATCTGCATTCTAATCTTCTTACATAGTACGTGCACGTATCATTTAATTACCTGTTCGTCAAAAATTCTGTCACTCGGTATTCACCGTATCACAAATTAATATTTTTCAGTACAGAATTTAACTTTCCTATAAGTTGTCTTCGTTCGATTTCATTATAATAGAAATGTAGCTTCATCTACATCTACATTATTACTCTGCAATACACATCTAAGTGCCTGGCAGAAGATTCATCGAACCAACTTTAAGCTATTTCTTTACCGATCCACTCGCGAACAGCTCGCGAGTAAATCTTCCCTTGCGAGATCTGATTTCCCTCGTAATGGTGATCATTCATCCCTATGTAGGACAGCGCTAACCAAATATTTTTACACTCTGAGGAGAGAGTTGGTGACTGAAATTTCATGAGAGGATCCTGCCGCAGCGAAAACCGCCTTTGTTTTAATGACTTCCATCCAGGTTCGTGAGTCACATTCGTGGCACTCTCTCTAGCCTATTTCGGGATAACACAAAATGAGCTATCATTCTGTGAATTTTTTTGATGTCCTTCGATAATCCACACCGCAAAGCAATTTTTCAGAAGAGGATGGAGAAGAGCAGTGTAAGCATTCTCTTCATTGGTTTTCTAAGTGTTCTGCCAATAAATCACAGTCTTTCTCTTGCTTTCGCCACGACATTATCTGTGTGACCATTCCAACTTAAGTTATTAAGTTAGGTATCGATTTCGAATACGATAAATAGAAAATCTTAATGCTGTTAACAAATACAATGTCTGACTGGATGCTGGAATTCTAGTTTCAGTTGAGAAGAGTTTCAGTGATGACTGCTCATGTACAACGTAACTTCGATGTTTCCGATCAAAGACTAGCACCCTAAGATTATTGTCCTCCCGGCCACAGTATAATATTGTGGACGGGTTACATTTTAATGGTGCACTTGAAAGTTTTGACATTAGAAGAAGATGATCTAGTGCGACCAGTGTCGAATGCTACAGGAGCATAAAATCCTTCATTGGTTTGGGGGTATTAGAAAGTTATAATAAAAGAGTAAGATGACCTTGTGTGATCAGTCTCGGATGCTACGCAAGCACAAAATCCTTCATGGGATGTGTTGTACATACAACAATATGTTCGATTTAAGTGAAAGCCTCCGTCTGCGTAAGCTTTCGCCTTCACTTCTGCGTAGTATATATTACTGTAAATTATTAAAACATGCGACACGCCTGCAGAAACTCAAGTTCAATCCATAATGCGTATCTGCTTACGATGTGCCGGGTTCTTGATACATATTAGCGCCAATGACCAATGACTGTGTTTCACTGGAGCCACGTGTCGTTCCCAATCCTGGAGCCGATGGTACATTATCACAGACGTCGACTTCATCGCATCAGCAGCGTCGTATACCGTATGCTCTCTGGCAATGTAAGAGACAGCCACATGAAAACTAGACAGATGGAAAAAAACTAAGCAAATTGTTTATTATTTTAAAAGTCATCGCCATAACAGCCAGCATATTTATTCCACTGTGAGGCCAGACGATCTAGGCTTTAATGGAAAAATGTTAGCAGTTGTCTTCGGCACTATTATTGCATTTCATCGTTCTAAACCAATCGACGGCCACAAATGTCATTGTTCAGGGCTCCAAAAATATAGAATTTGCATGGCAGAGATCTGGAGTAGTTGGAGAATGTGTAAGGGCTTTCCTTCGAAACTTCTCCAAGATCGTCGAAACAACCATGGCAGCATGTGGGCGAGTCACAAACATTTTTCCGTTTAGGAACTGACCTTTTTATCTCACAACGGGATAAATGTATTGACAGTTACGACGATTACTTTTGGAATAATAAAGAGTTCACTAATTTTTTTCCATCTGGGTCCTTTTCATTTGACTGAACCTTATACAGAGCCCTTAAGAAGTGTGTCAGTTAATCTTCTACAACTCTAGCGGCATTACGACCTTAGCTTTGACCTAAATCAGAATTACTAGGTACAAGTTTCTTTACATTAATATCCAATATTCGATGTTTCAGAACAAAGAGCGTAACCATGCATTGAGCTTGATTCCTGTAGGTATAGTAAGAATTAGCCCTGACAATACGAACACGGTGGAGAGAAAGTAGCGTTCTCTGCTGACTATCTAACACGCTATCCTCTAATCAGTGGTACGGTATTATGCCTCTTCTCCTGGTACAGATACGGCAAAAACTCTGCAACTCAAGAATGTCGCATTGTGTGTAAATGAGTATAGATTTGTTAAGTTCTTTAGTGGCACTTTTATTCTTTTTAATATTAAATTGAATTTGGATACACAATCTTAGTGAGTTTAGCACGATTTTTTTTTGTGCTGTATTCTAGCAATCACGCAGATCCATTACTCGTATCTACCTATAACACTAGAATATTAACTCCACCCTGAGGTCATGATACACAGCGCAAAAATCAATAAGTAAATGTATTACTTTTTCGAAACTTCGTTGCTGTACACCACGGCAGCACATAGGTTTGAAATTCCACTCAACGGTATGTGGCGTTACCCTTGGGCTTGGCGGCGCTTCACAGCAACGTACGACGGATACGGAGAAAAGGCCACAACTGAAAATTTCAGACGACTTGTAAGGTGGGTTAGTTATATCATATTGGCACAAAATTTCACCACAGTTCTGCCCAACACCATCGTGGACGTGTCATACGGTGGGAAGGTCGACACACCCTCTCACCCACATTTCACCCCTTCTTTTGTCATCTCTGTGATCGAGGTCAGAACCACGATGTTGAAATCAGGCGATTTTGTTATGGGTGGCCGAGGAAAACAATTCAGACTCACCAAGTCTCAGTACCGACATGAAAATCCCTCAGGAGCTGGCATAAAGGGAGTCAACGAAACCGCCCTTTCCCTCGGGGCATTGTTTTCCAGTCATTTCCTGGACGATAACGGCTGTTCTCAGTGCGATAAGCAACTAAGCAACTCGACTTAGTTCTTGGCAGTGTTAGACACAGTGTACACCCCCCAGATGATTCAACTTATGAACATAGTGGCCTGCAATCCCATTGAATGTTATCTGACTCCTTTGAAGTGTAGCGCGACCGCAATGTTTGCTCTGATAGACAAGGTTGGACCACTAGGGGCCGTTCAAAACCACTCGACGAAATTTGAACTTGATCCGAGGCAGCAAAGCATGTTGTTAGATGACGCGCGGATTTTTTACTTAACGTTGTGAAAAAGTGACGCTGTGAATCTGACATCAATAAATCGTAACCACTCCAAAATGATGAAAGAAAATTTCGTTAGCTACGAAATTAAACATGAATCACAATTAATTCAGTTTATTACATCGAAGTGCACATTAAGTCAACAGGCAAACATTGACAGTATCAAACTATTATCTTGGAAAATCTAGGTAAATGATTGGTGTATACAATAATATTCGTAAAGTCATACCATTATTGCTGAAGTTTATAATTAAAAAATAGATAGAGCTATAGATAGAGTATGAATTTGTATGTGTGTCTACAACTGAAATCATATTTATCTAAGAAATCTCTGACTTAGTCTTCAATTTGAAGGCTGAAGTTCACTGAAACTCAATAGTTATGATTTGACTGTCCCTACGCTGTGTCACAGTCGTGGCTAGATCTCACCACGTTCATCTGCAGGCGGAGGCTGAGGCGGCTGCAAAATGCGTCATTGGTTTTACACCAATAACCTGCACCTGCAGCCAAATGCAACTCAGCCCGAAATGCTCTAAATTTCCCAGTTCACCTGCTCAGAGAGGCATCTGTCGGCTTAGTTGGTGAGGTGCGAAGAAGTCTGGTGACCAAATCGGAGTGTTGCAATGAGGTCTCGTGATGATGTAACTTCGGTCCAACTGCTTCCAAAAAGGAAGACTTGGGTTTTCATTTTATTTTCGTACTCTACATCACTTTTAAATGGTTGAGCTGTTGATGTTCCAAGCACTGAACAGTAAAAAGATGCCTTAAAAGAAACTGATCCGATCTCTGAATTCACACGGTGGACAAGTAAACGGTGTCGTAAAAATTGGTGCTGAAAAACTTTGTTGTGCTCTTTCTGTGTTTTTTTTCTGTGGACAATGAGGTGGGACCTCGAGTTCAGCCTTGTCTATCTTCCTAATTTATTTACGTTAGCCAGCCATGACAGCCTGTCATAGCACCTCTTATAACGTGTTAAACATTCGGCTTTTGCAGTTCCAGAGTTTAGCGGCTTCTCAAGCTCACAAAGGTAGCTTGACTGTGGTTTCACACTCCACATTCCGATCTTTATCTCCAGAGGGCGGTGTATTTCGAAGAAAGACGTGTTTTTACATTTTGCTCACAAAAGTGTCTGTTGAGACTTGCTGCAATGGTACTTGTTTCTCTTTCCACGTTCCATTTATAAAACAGTATCAGCTGGTGTCATTATAAAAGATGCTATTGTTACCTCAGTGACCAGCGCCCTGTGGAGTCTCCTCTAGAGAAAGCAGGACGGCTGTGCAATTGATCCGTTAGTCTCGTAGCTGGTCCCTTCCGGAACAGGTCTCGGGGGTGGGCTTCTCCTACGAGCCTGCAAGGCGTAACAACTTCTGTTCCCTTGCAGCTCAAAGTAATGTTCCATAATTGGCCTTTTAGACTGAACTATGCTGTACAGTATAAGAATGTTAAATACACTGATGAGGTACTGGAAATTCCTGCTACTGACACATGTCTCATTAGCTGATGATGTTAATTTTCTGATATGATTAGACGCTTTGGTTTAACGTTGGTTGTGGTACTGAAACATATTTCATTAACTAATTGAATTACTTCTTCTGGTATGATTAGACGCTTTGGTTTTATGTTACTTGTGGGACAGTTTTGGGACTCTTTGAGACCTCATCCACCCCGCCCACCGCAGTTCGGCTGCTCTACTGCCCGACGATGTCTTTAGTGTAGGACTGAACCGTCCAAGGTGTGTCATCAGTGTCGAACGTTGTCAAGAGCTTCGTCTTGTGGTTTATCGCGCTGCGGTCGTATTCATGTGACGTCCAAGTTGGCCTTGCGCAGAACTCTGGTGACATTCGGTGCCAGCGTGACACCATTAGCCCAACTTACATCCCACATGAACTTCTGAGCTGGGCCTTTCTTCCACGTTTGTTACCACCACCCTGCCTGAAGCATCGCCAAGCCGAATAGTAACGTCACAGGGCGCCACTCCCTTGCACCATTACAAGGGAATGAATATTAAAACAGTTGCCACAGTCTCCTTTGCTTTTAATTTATTTATACAACTCCTTTCGACGTTCCATTACACCACCTTCAGGCTCCTTGACTACCGGTTATTTAATATTAGCTTCTGTTTTGACTCCACGCAAGATTTGTGTCCTCTGAATTTACGTTGGCCAAGGCGTCTGAAGATGGTACAATGGAGCACCGAAATTGGTTGCATAAATAAATTAAAAGCAAAAGAGACGACTTCAGGTATTTTAATTTTCATTTTACATTGAACACTCGAAGTCCTTGTAGCCATCTTTTACAAGGATGTCATGCAAAGATTACAGAGAAGGCTGTAGGCAGCTTTGATTCATATTTCTACCTTCTGCATCGGAATGGGACACAATTATGGGGTTCCGAAAACCTGACACTTCTCTTACATTGTTTTCTTTAGGGTCATTGTTGTTATATATACTTCCTAATTAATAGACGTTTATGAAAGCCACATTGTGCCTTCCCAGTGTTTTTGCTCTGGATTGACCTAACTTGCTCCATGTAATGTGATGCATGTATTGTGGTATCATATTTAGTAGGTGGGTAACACTTCACGGTTGCTCTTCTGCCAATTCTATTATTGTTTATATGTTTCTGCTCTTGGTGTGAGGGTTGTCACTCGATCTCAGGCCTACGTGAAATATGGTCTACTGGTGGATTGGAAATGGACGCCAGGCACAGCTCAACTGTGTCCCACACGTTCCCTATGGTACTAACACCATTCACTCTTCTGGAGTAAGGATCATGTTCGTTATTTGCACAGTGTGAACTGGACCACGCTGAGAAAGTTGAGGAGTTTGTTCCTGGGATATTTTCTTTTTTGTTATAACTAACAGTGGTCTCAGAAGGTTAACTACAGAGTAATTGCGTGATATTTCTTACCTCATTCGTCTTTATATGTATATTGCAATGAAAATACACTATCTTATCGAAAATATTCAGGTACCTATCATTGTTGTTTGGTCTTAAGACGGGTTTGATGTAGCTCTCCTTCCTACATGTATTTTCAACTACATATATTTCAACTGCAAGCGTCTTCATCTTCGAATAACTGGTGCAACACACATCCTTTTGACCTGCTTACTCGGTCGTCCATTACTCTCCCTCAGAAGCTTTTATTCTCCGCACTTGCCTCCCTACTGAATTGGTCATTCCTTGATGTCTAGCAATGTTTCTTCCCAACTACTCCCGTCTTTTAATTAAGTTATGCCACAACTTCTTTTCTCCCTAATTCTATTAATTACCTCCTCTTTAGCTACGTCATCTACCCATCTATTCTTCAGCATTCTTTTGTATCACACGCTTCAAAAGTTTCTATTCTCTTCTTGTCTAAACTGCTTATCGTCCATGCTTCACTTCCATAGATGGTTGAGCTCCGTACAAACACTTTCAGGAAAGACTTTCTGATACTTATATCTATATTCGATGTGACAAAATTTCTCATCTTCAGAACACTTTTCTTGCAATTATCATTCTACATTTTATGTCTCTTCTACTTCGGCCATCATCATTTATTTTACTGCATAAACAATAAATCTCTTCTAATATTTTAGTGTCACGCTTCCCAATCTAATTCTCTCACTATCGGTTCATTTAACCACTGCTTCCCCTGTCACTTAACTCGATTCTTATACTGCCGTCTGTTTTGTGGAGAAATTTTATATAACCCTTCGTTCCCCGTATTTCATTCCTGTTGCATTCAGAAATTCAAACATTGTATTTCAATCAACAATGACAAAAGCTTTTTCTATTTCTCCAAAAGCTATAAACGTAGGCTTGCGTTTTATTAACCTATGTTCTAAGAGCGATGAAAGGTTCACCATAGCCTCGCGTTTCCCTACATTTCTCCTTAACCCAAAGTGACCTTCCCCGAGGTCGGATTCCAGTAGTTTATTCACTCATTGTGAATAATTCGAGTTACTATTATGTAATCATAACTTGTTAAACTGACACATATCACCACTCGCTTTCTTTGGAACTGGAATTATTGTATTCTTTCCGAAGTCTGAGGGCACCTCACCTGCACACCAAACACAACAGTTTTTCTCATGGCTGGTCCTGCAAAGGATATCAGTAGCTTTGACGATAGGTCGTGTGCTCCATGACCTATTTTCGATTTATGTCTCTCAACGCTCTGTCACATTCTGCTCGCAGTATCATGTCAACTTCATCTATATCCTAGTTTTGACGGAATGTCGTCTACTCCATGGGCCTTATTTCGATTTGGGTCATGCAGTGCTCTGTCATATTCTCCTCGCAGTGACGTATCTCTCATCTAACCTTCAGCTAACTTTTATTCCCTTTCTATTATACTTGATTCAAGTTAATTTCCGTTGTTTGGCTCCTCTATATACTCCTTTCAGATTTCTTTTCCTTGATTGGTACTGATTTTACATCTCATGTCTTGATATTCATGCTGTTGCTTTTCTGTTCTACAAAAGCCTCTTTTATATTGCTGTAGGCGGCATCTATCTTCTTCTTTTAGTGATATATACATCAGTATCCTTTTATTTGTCCACTAACCCTCCATGAACTATGGACCTTGCCGTTGGTGGGGAGGCTTGCGTGCCTCAGCGATACAGATAGCAGTACCGTAGGTGCAACCACAACGGAGGGGTATCTGTTGAGAGGCCAGACAAACGTGTGGTTCCTGAAGAGGGGCAGCAGCCTTTTCAATAGTTGCAAGGGCAACAGTCTGGATGATTGACTGATCTGGCCTTGTAACAATAACCAAAACGGCCTTGCTGTGCTGGTACTGCGAACGGCTGGAAGTAAGGGGAAACTACAGCCGTAATTTTTCCCAAGGGCATGCCGCTTTACTGTATGGTTAATGATGATGGCGTCCTGTTGGGTAAAATATTCCGGAGGTAAAATAGTCCCCCATTCGGATCTCCGGGCGGGGACTACTCAAGAGGATGTCGTTATCAGGAGAAAGAAAACTGGCGTTCTACGGATGGGAGCGTGGAATGTCAGATCCCTTAATCGGGCTGGTAGGTTACAAAATTTAAAAAGGGAAATGGATATGTTGAAGTTAGATATAGTGGGAATTAGTGAAGTTCGGTGGCAGGAGGAACAAGACTTCTGGTCAGGTGACTACAGGGTTATAAACACAAAATCTAATAGGGGTAATGCAGGAGTAGGTTTAATAATGAATAGGAAAATAGGAATGCGGGTAAGCTACTGCAAACAGCATAGTGAACGCATTATTGTGGACTAGATAGATACGAAGCCCACACCCAATACAGTAGTACAAGTTCATATGCCAACTAGCTCTGCAGATGACGAAGAAATTGAAGAAATGTATGATGAAATAAACGAAATTATTCAGATTGTGACTGGAATTTGAGTGTGGGAAAAGGGAGAGAAGGAAACATAGTAGGTGAATATGGATTGGGGCTAAGAAATGAAAGAGGAAGCCGCCTGGTAGACTTTTGCACAGAGCACAACATAATCATAACTAACACTTGGTTTAAGAATCATGAAAGAAGGTTGTATACATGGAAGAACCCTGGAGATACTAAAAGGTATCGGATAGATTATATAATGGTAAGACAGAGATTTAGGAACCAGGTTTTAAATTGTAAGACATTTCCAGGGGCAGATGTGGACTCTGACCACAATCTATTGGTTATGAGCTGTAGATTAAAACTGAAGAAACTGCAAAAAGGTGGGAATTTAAGGAGATGGGACCTGGATAAACTAAAAGAACCAGAGGTTGTACAGAGATTCAGGGAGAGCATAAGGGAGCAATTGACAGGAATGGGGGAAATAAATACAATAGAAGAAGAATGGGTAGCTTTGAGGGATGAAGTAGTGAAGGCAGCAGAGGACCAAGTAGGTAAAAAGACGAGGGCTAGTAGAAATCCTTGGGTAACAGTGGAAATATTGAATTTAATTGATGAAAGGAGAAAATATAAAAATGCAGTAAGTGAAGCAAGCAAAAAGAAATACAAACGTCTCAAAAATGAGATCGATAGGAAGTGCAAAATGGCTAAGCAGGGATGGCTAGAGGACAAATGCAAGGATGTAGAGGCCTATCTCACTAGGGGTAAGATAGATACCGCCTACAGGAAAATTAAAGAGACCTTTGGAGATAAGAGAACGACTTGTATGAATATCAAGAGCTCAGATGGAAACCCAGTTCTAAGCAAAGAAGGGAAAGCAGAAAGGTGGAAGGAGTATATAGAGGGTCTATACAAGGGCGATGTACTTGAGGACAATATTATGGAAATGGAAGAGGATGTAGATGAAGATGCAATGGGAGATATGATACTGCGTGAAGAGTTTGACAGAGCACTGAAAGACCTGAGTCGAAACAAGGCCCCCGGAGTAGACAATATTCCATTGGAACTACTGACGGCCGTGGGAGAGCCAGTCCTGACAAAACTCTACCATCTGGTGAGCAAGATGTATGAAACAGGCGAAATACCCTCAGACTTCAAGAAGAATATAATAATTCCAATCCCAAAGAAAGCAGGTGTTGACAGATGTGAAAATTACGGAACTATCAGTTTAATAAGTCACAGCTGCAAAATACTAACACGAATTCTTTCCAGACGAATGGAAAAACTAGTAGAAGCCAACCTCGGGGAAGATCAGTTTGGATTCCGTAGAAACACTGGAACACGTGAGGCAATACTGACCTTACGACTTATCTTAGAAGAAAGATTAAGGAAAGGCAAACCTACGTTTCTAGCATTTGTAGACTTAGAGATAGCTTTTGACAATGTTGACTGGAATACTCTCTTTCAAATTCTAAAGGTGGCAGGGGTAAAATACAGGGAGCGAAAGGCTATTTACAATTTGTACAGAAACCAGATGGCAGTTATAAGAGTCGAGGGACATGAAAGGGAAGCAGTGGTTGGGAAGGGAGTAAGACAGGGTTGTAGCCTCTCCCCGATGTTGTTCAATCTGTATATTGAGCAAGCAGTAAAGGAACCAAAAGAAAAATTCGGACTAGATATTAAAATTCATGGAGAAGAAATAAAAACTTTGAGGTTCGCCGATGACATTGTAATTCTGTCAGAGACAGCAAAGGACTTGGAAGAGCAGTTGAATCAAATGGACAGTGTCTTGAAAGGAGGATATAAGATGAACATCAACAAAAGCAAAACAAGGATAATGGAATGTAGTCGAATTAAGTCGGGTGATGCAGAGGGAATTACATTAGGAAATGAGGCACTTAAAAGTAGTAAAGGAGTTTTACTATTTGGGGAGCAAAATAACTGATGATGGTCGAAGTAGAGAGGATATAAAATGTAGGCTGGCAATGGCAAGGAAAGCGTTTCTGATGAAGAGAAATTTGTTAACATCCAGTATTGATTTAAGTGTCAGGAAGTCATTTCTGAAAGTATTCGTATGGAGTGTAGCCATGTATGGAAGTGAAACATGGACGATAAATAGTTTGGACAAGAAGAGAATAGAAGCTTTCGAAATGTGGTGCTACAGAAGAATGCTGAAGATTAGATAGGTAGATCACATAACTAATGAGGAAGTATTGAATAGGATTGGGGAGAAGAGAAGTTTGTGGCACAACTTGACCGGAAGAAGGGATCGGTCGGTAGGACGTGTTCTGAGGCATCAAGGGATCACCAATTTAGTATTGGAGCGCAGCGTGGAGGGTAAAAATCGTAGAGGGAGACCAAGAGATGAATACACTAAGCAGATTCAGAAGGATGTAGGTTGCAGTAGGTACTGGGAGATGAAAAAGCTTGCACAGGATAGAGTAGCATGGAGAGCTGCATCAAACCAGTCTCAGGACTGAAGACCACAACAACAACAGCAACCATTTCTGATTAGCCATTTTTCCACCTATGACAATCTCATGTTTTGAACGTTTGTATTACACTTCGCCTGTTTGATTTGCTGCATTTTTATAATTATATGAAATTCATTATCTCCTGTCATATTCAAGGATTTCCACTAGGCCTTGCCTTATACCCGTTTGAGCCTACGCTGTCTTCACGATTTTATCTTCCAAAGCTATTCTTCTATTGCACTTCTTGCCTAATACTTCCTCTGAAGCCTTCAACAAGCTCAGGTTCTTTCAGCTTAACTAGGTCCTATTTCCTTAATCTGCTATCTTTTCGCAAATTTTTCAGTTTTAATCTGAAGTTTTGTTCTAGGATCAGAGACCACATGCCCCTGTAAATGTCCGACAGTTTAAAATCTGTTCCCGAAGTGTCTCTCTTACCATTAAATAATCACCCTTTTCCATGATTCCTTAAACCAAATGGTAACTATTCTCTTCTTGTCTAAACTATTCATCGTCCATGTATCACCTCGATTCATGGCTTCACTCCATACAAATACTTTCAGCAAATACTTTCTGGTGCTTAAATCTATGCTCGGTGTTAAAAATTTTCTCTTCTTCAGAATCCATAGCCAGTCTACATTTTATATCATCTCTACTTCGACCATCATCAGTTATTTTGCTCCCCTAATACCGAACCTTATCTACTACTTTAATTGTCTCATATCCTAATCTAATTCCATCAGAATCACCTGATTTCATTCGAATATATTCCATATCCGACAACATTCCATTATCCTCGTTTTGTTTTTGTTGATGTTCATCTTATCCTCCTTTCAAGACACAAAGCACCTAAGAAGCCCTAAAATTTTAGGTTTTTCTCGAAAACGGTTGAGGGTTGGGTCTTGCTGTTTACATATGTTTAAGTCCTATTCGTGTCCTACGTAGTCTGTCAACATGAATCAAATCGGTAAAGGGAGTTTGTAAGGATCCCTTGTGAGTAAACAAAACTGCGCACAGACCGCTATTTAAGTCCTAGGCGTGGCATGGCGCGTCCTCAAGCGGGACACTATAGCACTCGAGTTACAACGTAAAGATGCGATAGATGGTATACATCTATCGACAAGAGTCGACAGGTGGCTCAAAAGTGCTGTAAAATGCGGTCACGTCCTGGAACAAATAACGTTTTCTTAAGCATAATAAGGAGACCACACTCCAACTAACAAAAGCGCCACCATATCGTAACACCGTCTACGTGCTAATTCATTGTCCCTACTACACTCGATGTCATGAAACGTTCTCCAGGCATTAGCCAAATCCAGACACTTCCGTCGGATTTTCACAGGGCACAGCATGGTTCATTACTCCAGTCCACTCGTTTACAGTCATTCACTGTCCAGTTGCGTCGCTCTTTCAAGCGTTGCTCAGCACTGACTACAGAAATGTACTGCATCTGAGGAGCAGCTTAACCATTGCACCATATTCTTTTTAACTGCCTATACATGAAGTGTAGACTCCTGGTAGCACTTTGAATGGAAGAAAAAAGGAAGGGACATTTTGGTTTAACCTCTCATCTACATCTTGGTCATTGGAGTACAAGCTCGGATTGTATCAAGGACGGGGAAAGAAATAGATGGAGCCCTTTTAAATGAAGCATCCCGGCTTTTGCCAGGAGCCATTTGGGGAAATCACGGAAAAACTAAATCTGCACGGCCGGATGCGGGGTTGAACCGTCGTCCTCCCTAAGGCGAGTGCATGTACTAATCACTGCGCCACCTCGCTAGGTCTCGCAGCACTTTCAAACAAACGGGTGACTTTTTCTGCTGATTTCACACGATTTTTTACAGTCACCCTTCACAATCCTTGGCGGTGCCTGGTCCGTCCGTTCATGAGTTCTGCATAGTCTTGGTTTAGCTGCCGTAGTTTCTTAACGTTTGCATTTCACATTCACTACAGTCGATCTGGGCAGCTTTGGAAGGGTTGAAATGTACATGATGGCTTTGTTCCTCAAATTAGATCCAGCACCTGTTCCACGTTCGAAGTCACTGAGCTGCGCTGACCGCCCCATAGCTGTTACCGCTTCTAGACTGAAAATGGATTACTCCCCACTTCCTTTTATACTGATTGGTCCACCTTTTTCAGACATCTAGCTGTAAGTTCCGCAATACGCAAGACCGTCAGATAATGTATACGTACAGTCATGCAAATATCGACAGCAAGAGCTACGTGTCTTTTTTCGGAACAAAATTGTAGCATTCACTGACGGTGCTTGCTATTGACAACGGTAGTGATCACTTCACCCCTTGCCTTCAAGCTTGAACTCAATAAGCCTCGGTTCTGTTTCGGCATTTTCTGCGTTATCTGTGTTACACAGTGTTAGGGACACGTTTATTGACAAGAGTTGGCCGATAAGCACCTCGTTATTAGGATCACTGGTTCGAAATACGTTTCCATCCCACTGTGGCAAAGTGCTACAACAAACAGTTTCGCATTATTTGAGAATTAAAACAGACTGGGTTGCGAAGTTATTTAATATTATTGACGCGTTTCAACCTTTTGAAGCATCATCCAGCTACTTCTACACTATCGGATGATGATATTAAATAACTTCGCAGCCTGGGCTGTTTCTATTCAGAAATCGCTGAATGCAGTTGAAGAAAAGCACAGCGATGCTACGATGACAGCAACCCAGTCACAGTACAGTGTTCCGTCTCTGAGTTGTTGCATTACTCCATATTTTCGTTGAATTTTTTGCTGACTGCTTATGGCAGGCGTTTACTCTGTTCTCAGGTTTCTTCACAGAAACAAAGGTAACTGAGGTATCAAGTCAAATAAATTGCAATTACATTGCCACTGCGAACGAACTATCGGAGACGACGGGTTCCTCGTTCAAAATTAATGAGAAAACGTATTTGGATATTGATTGAAAGTTTTCGGTAGAGTTCGAGTCTACTCTGTATTCTGTAAACAGAAACAAATACATAGCCGCTTTCTTTGGACAGTGAGTGCTGAACATAACAATGAATAAAAACAAAGACGGAGAAGATGAAAGTATGCACATGTCACATGCAAATGTCATCTGAGACCGAGACTAGAGCTATCGTATTAACTTTAAAAAAGTTTGTAGTTGCTGTGGAATTCAACATAAAGGTTTTTTTCTAGAAGATGAAGGAAATGTTCATAGATTTGTAAGGCTTAAGAAATGAATGTATGATAGTTAGTTCTCCTATTTTCTCTACAGCTCTTGACGCGTAGCGACTATGTTCTTGTTGCCAGTTCCTAACTCAAGACTTCCTAGACTCAAAAATACGACGAGCTGAAGAGTCTAAGAGCCAACAGTCCACGCGTAAGAGCGGCTAATTAGCTTCCGGAATAATCTCCTGGCTCCGTTCCACGCTGGCAAGTGGGGCTCCTCGCTCTCGAGACACTTCACGCCATTTTCAGAGCCTGTTGAGGCCGACGAACACCGCCGCAGCAGCTCGCTGCGTGAGTTGCCAAGTATCGACATCAGCCAGCAAATACATTGCTAGCCACTGAAACTGCAATACAAAGAAGGCAGGATGCCGTAAACGTCAAACCGGCGTAAAGTGTTCAGCATGCTTGGATATAGAAACAATTAGCATTTCAGTGTACGCATGCAGCGTTCTCAGAGATACGAGTAATGCTATCTCAGTTTTTCCTTCAGATACGACATTTGAACATCGGTTGTTTGGGACAAGATTGTTTTAAGCATCTAAGAAGGAATTACTTTAATTGCTACACCAAGAAGAAATGCAGATGATAAACGGGTATTCATTGGACAAATATATTATACTATAACTGACATGTGATTACATTTTCACGCAATTTGGATGGATAGATCCTGAGAAATCAGTGCCCAGAACAACCACCTTTGGCCGTAATTGCGGGCTTGATGCGCCTGGGCATTGAGTCAAACGGAGCTTGGATGACGTGTAAACGTACAGCTGCCCATACAGCTTCAACACGATACCACCACTCATCAAGAGTGGTGACTGACGTATCGTGACGAGCCAGTTGCTCGGCCAACATTCACCAGATGTTTTCAGTTGGTGAGATTTCCGGAGAGTGTGCTGGCCAGGGCAGCAGTTGAACATTTTCTGTATCCAGAAAGGTTCGTACAGAACCTGCAACATGCGGTCGTGCATTATCCTGCTCAAATGTAGGGTTTCGCAGGGATCGAATGAAGGGTAGAGCCACGGGTCGTAACACATTTCAAATGTAACGTCCACTGTTCAAAGTGCCGTCAATGCGAGCAAGAGGTGACCGAGACATGTAACCAATGGCACCTAATAATACCATCACGCCGGGTGATACGCCAGTACGGCGATGACGAATACACGCTTCCAATGTGCGTTCACCGCGATGTCACCAAACACGGATGCGACCATCATAATGCTGTAAACAGAACCTGGATTCATCCGAGAAAATGACGTTTTGCTATTCGTGCACCTAGATTCGTCGTTGAGTACACCATCGCAGGCGCTCCTGTCTGTGATGCAGCGTCTAGGGTAACCGCAGCCATGGTCTCCGAGCTGATAGTCCATGCTGCTGCAAACGTCGTCGAACTGTTCGTGCAGATGATTGTTGTCTTGCAAACATCCCCATATGTTGACTCAGGGATCGAGACCTGGCTGCACGATCCGTTACAGCCATACGGATAAGATGCCTGTCATATCGACTGCTAGGGATACGAGGCCGTTGGGATCCAGTACGGCGTTCCGTATTACCTTCCTGAACCCACGAATTCCATATTCTGCTAACAGTGATTGGATCTCGACCAACGCGAGCTGAAATGTATCGATACGATAAACAGCAATCGCGATAGACTACAATCCGACCTATATCAAAGTCGGAAACGTGATGGTACGCATTTCTCCTCCTTAGACGAGGCATCACAACAACGTTTCACCAGGCAACGCCGGTCAACTGCTGTTTGTGTCTGAGAAATCGGTTGGAAACTTTTCTCATGTCATCACGTTTTAGGTGTCGCCACCAGCACCAACCTTGTGTGAACGCTCTGAAAAGCTAATCATTTGCATATCACACCATCTTCTTCCTGTCGGTTAAATTTCGCGTCTGTAGCACATCCTCTTCGTGGTGTAGCAATTATAATGGCCAGTAGTGTATTCAATAAAAACGAAATTACGTGGTGAAATCAAATCATATTGAGGTAACGCTGGTGTATTGGTGTATTTTATAACAATATTTGGTTAAGAAAACCAGAAAAATGTTGTTGAAGCATCGTTACGTTTCATTTTCCATGTATCGCTGAAGATGGAGGGTGACTCCGATACCTCAGCGCCATCATAATCTGCCTGCCCATTATTATATATTATGCAACATGACAGAGCTCGGAATGTGTTCGTTCTATCTTCACCATAAACAGCGACACTGCATATAAATAACAACGGTCTTTCATTTGCTGATTGAGAAAACTGAATCAAGTCTTCCACTTCAGTACCCGTATTGAATGAAAACGTAAGCTTCCTTCCTCAGTCATAGAGATCTGTGATCACCTTATGGCATCATGATAGAGCTGTAAGGGAAGAGCTTCTGCCGCTAGAAGACTACAAAGAGTATCAGACCAGTTTCTTCCAGATTTGGTGTGATGGGTGCTGTAGTTTTTTCCATGTGGGTGACTGTAGTGGCGTGGGAATAGGGGAAGTAAATGAGACTCATCAGTGGTTTTGTAGGATTTGTAGTAGAGATAGGAAGATACTGGAACAGGAGGGGAAAATTGCTGCCCTTCAGGTTGAGTTAGACAAGGCCAGGGGAGATCTTGACAGGTTAAGGAGGGAGAAGGGTAAAGAGAGGTGGGAAGTGGCAACAGGCAACAGGAGGAACAGGCCTAGAACTTTGTCTGACAGCTTTATGGTGAATGTGGAAAATAGATTTGACCTGTTGCTTCAGTTAGAAGCTGCTGAGCCTCAAGCAGTTACAGGGGTAGACAGGGCACAACAAACTTTCAGCAGCAAATTGAAAAGTAAGAATGTAGGGAAATCAGTAAAGAGAAAGAAAGTGTTGTTGTTAGGTAGTTCCCATGGAAGAGGTGTTGGCCAACTCTTGCAGGATGAACTAGGATCAGAATACCAGGTCACCAATTTTTTTAAACCTAGTGCTGGTCTGGAGCAGGTGACAGAGGATTTAGGATCACTTTGCAAAGATTTCACTAAGGAAGACACCGTGGTTATAGTGGGTGGAGCAGGTAACAGTATTGACAGAGATCCTGGGTACAGCATAGAGTGTGACCTGGCGAAGATTGCATCAGCATCGAGGCATACCAGTGTTGAGTTTGTATCTGTTCTTGGGCGCCATGACCGACCTCATTTGAACTCTTCTGTCAAGAGAGTTAATTTGGAGCTGGAACGGCTGCTCATGTCGGGTGCGGGGTCACACATTGGTGTGGTTCATGTTGATTCTATCAGTAGGTGGGATTATACTAGGCATGGCCTTCACCTCAACAGGAAGGGGAAGGGTAAATTGGCTGGGGAAATAGCAAGAAAGTTAAAGGGGGGAGGCACTGTCATGAGTGGTAAAATACCAGTGGTTATAGGATTCAGAAAAGACCCTTTTTTAGGGTAGGGAGGACAGAAAGAAAACAAATTTTAAGAGAGGTTAGAACTGAGACAAACCTTCAGTTTGAGAAAGAAATCAAAAAACATAATTCCAGCTTATTACATCAACATAAACAGCCATTGGTTAAGAATTTTCAACTGTCAGCAGATATTTTAACTCCACCCAATTTTAAGTCAGTCAATGTGAAATGTCAGCTATCTTTATTGCATCAAAATATTCGAGGACTGAGAAATAAAATTAATGAATTAACTATCTGCATAGATGAATTAGAGTCTTCAAACCCAGCTGACATAATCTGCCTCTCTGAACATCATGTGACCACTGGTATAGAACTTTTAAGTGTTACAGGGTTTAGGTTAGCATCTCACTTTTGTAGATCAGAAATGGAGAAAGGAGGAGTTGCCACATTCATCAGGAACTGTCATAAATTTAAGAACATAGACATTCATAAATTTTGCCTAGAACAGCATATGGAAGCATGTGCAACAGAATTAGATTTTCACAAAAAATCTTTCATAATATTAAGTGTATATCGAGCACCTGCAGGTAACTTTAATCTGTTTGTAAACCACCTTGAAGCTGTACTGGCCCATTTAACAACCAAAAACAAAGAAATAGTGGTTGCTGGTGATTTCAATGTAGATTTCCTTAAAGACTCTCCCAATAAGAACCTATTTGAGTTAGTAACATTATCATTCAACTTAATTCCCACAGTAAAGTTCCCCACTAGGATAACCACTTGCTCACAAACAGCCATTGATAATATCTTTATAGAAAAGTCAAATGAACAAAATTATATTACAAAACCAATAGTCAATGGCCTCTCAGACCATGACATGCAGTTCCTTCTGTTAAATGTTAATACTGAACAGGATATAAAATCTGTTAAATCTGAGCTCAAGAGGGTAATTAGTAAGCCAAAAATTGATTATTTTAGGACACTCCTCAGAGACATTCACTGGACTGATGTTTACAGTGCTCATGGCATGAATGAAAAATATAACATTTTTGCTAATAAAGTGCTTACCTTATTTGAACACTGCTTTCCCCCAAAACTTACCAAGGTTAGAGCAATGTCTACAAAGAAGCCATGGATTACTCGAGGAATAGGGGTATCTTGTAAAACAAAAAGAAAACTGTATCTGTCAATCCGAAACATTTCCAATGTTGATGCTATAGCACATTATAAGAAATACTGCAAAATATTAAAGACTGTAATACGGATGTCAAAGCAAATATATTACAAGGAAAAGATAGTCATATCAGATAACAAAATAAAGACAATATGGGATATAGTGAAGGAGGAGACCGGTAGAACCAGACATGAAGAGGAACAAATAGCATTAAGAGTAAATGATGCATTGGTGACAGATGTGTATAGTGTTGCAGAACTTTTTAACAAACATTTTATAACTGTTACTGAAAAGATGGGGTTGTCAGGTTCGGTAGATGCTGCTATGGATTACCTTAGACCAGACATTTCAAGTAACTTCCATAATATGAATTTGACCCTCACTACCCCAACAGAAATAACGTCCATCATAAAATCTTTAAAATCAAAAACATCTAGTGGGTATGATGAAATATCAACAAAGTTAATTAAAGAATGTGATTCTGAGCTAAGTAACATATTAAGCTATCTGTGTAACCAGTCGTTTATCAGTGGAATATTTCCCGAATGGCTGAAATATGCTGAAGTTAAGCCACTGTTTAAGAAGGGAGATAAAGAAATAGCATCAAATTTCCGTCCAATTTCACTGTTGCCAGCATTCTCAAAAATTTTCGAAAAAGTAATGTACAGTCGTCTTTATAACCATCTTATCTCAAATAACATACTGTCAAAGTCACAGTTTGGATTTCTAATAGGTTCTGATATTGAGAAGGCTATCTACACTTACAGTGAAAATGTACTTAATTCATTAGACAAAAAATTGCAGGCAACTGGTATATTTTGTGATCTGTCAAAGGCATTTGACTGTGTAAATCACAATATCCTTTTAAGTAAACTAGAATATTATAGTGTAACAGGAAATGCTGCAAAATGGTTCAAATCTTATATCTCTGGCAGGAAACAAAGGGTGTTATTAGGAAAGAGACATGTATCAAGCTATCAGGCATCATCCAACTGGGAACTAATTACATGTGGGGTCCCACAAGGTTCCATTTTGGGGCCCTTACTTTTTCTTGTGTATATCAATGACCTTTCATCAGTAACATTACCAGATGCCAAGTTTGTTTTGTTTGCTGATGATACAAACATTGCAATAAATAGCAAATCAAGTGATGTCTTAGAAAGATCAGCCAATAAAATATTTGTGGACATTAATCACTGGTTCCTAGCCAATTCTTTGTCACTAAACTTTGAAAAAACACACTACATGCAGTTCAGAACTTGTAAGGTGTGTCCCAAGAGTATATGTCTAACATATGATGACAAGAAGATAGAAGAAGTGGACGGTGTTAAATTCTTGGGATTACAGCTTGATAATAAATTCAACTGGGAGGAGCACACCACAGAACTGCTGAAGCGTCTTAACAAATCTCTGTTTGCAATGCGAATTTTGTCAGACATAGGGGATATAAAAATGAAAAAGCTGGCATACTATGCTTACTTTCATTCCATAATGTCATATGGGATTATTTTCTGGGGTAATTCATCAAGCCAAGCTAAAGTTTTCCGGGCACAAAAACGTGCAGTAAGAATTATATGTGGTGTGAACTCAAGAACATCCTGCAGAAGCCTGTTTAGGGAACTAGGGATACTAACTACAGCTTCCCAATATATTTATTCCTTAATGAAATTTGTCATTAAAAATATATCACTTTTTCAAACCAACAGCTCAATTCATGGAATCAATACTAGAAATAAGAATAATCTTCACAAGGATTTAAAGTCACTTAGTCTTGTACAAAAAGGTGTGCATTATTCAGGAACACACATTTTCAATAACTTGCCAGCAGCCATAAAAAGCTTAACAACCAATGAAATTCAGTTTAAGAGAAGCCTAAAGGATTTATTGGTGGCCAACTCCTTCTACTCCATTGATGAATTTCTTAGGAAAACCAACTGATTTGTATATAAGTACAACATAACTTCTGCACAATTTCAGTGCAGTAATGTGTTCACTGAAAATTTGTGTGTGTGTGTGTGTGTGTGTGTGTGTGTGTGTGTGTGTGTGTGTGCTTGTGTGTGCTTGTGTGTGTGTGTAAGTATAATCTAACTTCTGCACCATTTCAGTGCAGTAATGTGTTCATTGTAAATAAGTATTACAGTAGTTGTATTACATGTTTCTTACCTTATAAATAAATAAAAAACTTTTTTATTTTAAATTCAGTGCAATAGTATTTGTAAAATGACTCTTAGTGTTCATTAAAAAATGACGATCATTCCACTTGGGAATGGTACATTAGCTTATTTGTTTTAGTTGTAAATATTTGTCATGTATTGTTGTTTTTCTGACATGTTCCACATCCTGGAGGACCTCCTCACTACGGATCAATTGGAATGAAAGTAAATCTAATCTAATCTACACCATTATTTATCTTCTAAATCAAGTTCGCATTTCTGCCCCGATGAAATATTTATTTATCTATTCAATAAGTAAACGTTTTAATTCTTTTTTATAAAAGTAGGGTGACTCTATTCAGAATTCCAATACAACACATTATTCCCCACTGTTTTGCCTACAAAACCCTATTTTTCAACATAATCTCTGCTCAGCGTGACGACCTCAGACACCTTACTGTGATGACCTATATGCCCACATGGTACCACTCTACTGGTCGACGTCACAGCCCAAGTCTTGCTGCATGAATAACCTGTTCATCATCCACATACCGCTTCCCATGTAGTAGCACACTTCATTGGGACAAACAGAAAAAGTCGAAACGTAATTGATTCGTGCTGTAGGGCGGGTGGGAAAGAAGAGTCCAGTGAAATTTTGTGAGCTCCTCTCGGGTGAGCAGATTTTTGTGAGGCCTTGCGTTGTCGTGGAAAAGGAGAGGTTCGTTTGTATTTTTGTAGGGGCGAACACACTGAAATATCTTCAATTTTCTGATGGCAGCACAATTCAATTCAGTTGATCGTTGCAACTCATACGGAACAACCTCCTCAGAGTCCCAGAAGACCTTTGCCACGATTTTACCGCTGAGGTTGCGGCTTTGAACTTTGTCTTCGGAAGTGAGGCGTGTGGCGCCACTCCATAAACTGCCGTTTTATTTCTAGTTCGAAGTTATGAACAGATGTTTCATCGTCCCGATATGTTCGACAAAAGATCGTCTCAATCAGCCGTGTAAAACGCAGGCAGTTCTACGCAGATGGTCCTATGTTGGTCTTTATGCTCTTCTGTTATGCAGCGAGAAAACCCAAGGGGCACACACCTTTGAGTACCCAAACTGGTGGACGGGTGTGTAAGCGCTAACAACGTGGACATCCAGTTGAGCAGCAAGGTGATTGATTGCATCCCTCCGATCACCTCGAACGAGAGTGTTCTCACGTTCCAACGCTGATGAAGTCACAGGTGTGCAGCTGGCCGGCCCGAGCGAGATCGGACGGGATTGCGCGAACTTATTACAGTGATAACAGATGCCTCGCACAACTGCTCACCGTGATTTTGTTCACTGCAAGGTCGCCATAGACATTCTGCAATATCTGACATGCTTTACCTTTTCGAGTGCCTAAAAGAGCATTAAATCGAGAGTTTATGTAAATTTGTTATGTTAATAGTACGAATAGTCAATGACTGCGCATATATTTCCTCCTTCTTACTCTCTTTATCCTTTAATTCAACAACCTTCTTCCTACTTTTAAAGACAATTGTAGTTCATCTTGTAGATGCAGTGAATTGGCTCGTAGTAGAGAAAACTGTGCCAGAGCTGTGCCAGAAGGCAGGTTTCACACGCGATGGCCACCAGCGACAAATCGTTGGCTTTCAGATATATGTCTTCAGTGCCGTCTACGCGACAGCGCCATCTACATCTACATCTACTTACATACTCCACAATCCACCATACGGTGCGTGGCGGAGGGTACCTCGTACCACAACTAGAATCTTCCCTCCCTGTTCCACTCCCAAACAGAACAAGGGAAAAATGATTGTCTATATGCCTCTGTACGAGCCCTAATCTCTCTTATCTTATCTTTGTGGTCTTTCCACGAAATGTAAGTTGGCGGCAGTAAAATTGTACTGCACTCAGCCCCAAATGCAGGTTCTCTAAATTTCCTCAGTAGCGATTCACAAAAAGAACGCCTCCTTTCCTCCAGAGACTCCCA
This sequence comes from Schistocerca piceifrons, assembly GCF_021461385.2. Classification (NCBI taxonomy): domain Eukaryota; kingdom Metazoa; phylum Arthropoda; class Insecta; order Orthoptera; family Acrididae; genus Schistocerca; species Schistocerca piceifrons. Next base: position 597,944,393 of record NC_060141.1, on the reverse strand, counting down.
CCCGAGTTCCTGAAGCATTTCCGTAACACTTGCGTGATGATCAAACCTACCGGTAACAAATCTAGCAGCCCGCCTCTGAATTGCTTCTATGTCCTCTCTCAATCCGACCTGATAGCGATCCCAAACGCTCGAGCAGTACTCAAGAATAGGTCGTGTTAGTGTTTTATAAGCGGTCTCCTTTACAGATGAACCACATCTTCCCAAAATTCTACCAATGAACCGAAGACGACTATCCGCCTTCCCCACAACTGCCATTACACGCTTGTCCCACTTCATATCGCTCTGCAACGTTACGCCCAAATATTTAATCGGCGTGACTGTGTCAAGCGCTACACTACTAATGGAGTATTGAAACATTACGGGATTCTTTTTCCTATTCATCTGCATTAATTTACATTTACCTATATTTAGAGTTAGCTGCTATGAGGGCGGCACCACCCACTGAGACGGACACTAAAGTTCAGGAAGTGGCCACAGCCCGACGGAGGCCGTACATGAAGACAGTTTTTGCCTCTGAACCATACAATATGTTTTAGGTTCGGTGAAAACTGTGAACAAGCTTTCTCGTCGCAGTCAATGAACTGCTGTGAGAAAGAGCCTTCAGCATCTCACACAGGGAAGGAGGTTCTCCCGTAAGGTAAAATACTACGAATTTCCGCAGAATGACGTTGGAATTCTCCACCAGGCTATTGCCGTATAGTTCTGCTCTTTTTAGATGAATACCTAACATATCGTGAGAACACGGTAACGTTAGTATTGTGTAGAAAGAGAAATGCTTATTGTCTTATACGCCTTGACGTCTGAGTCGCTTCCCTCGCCGCCACAATATGTAGTAACACTCGGGATCGGGCAGAAATGTTTTTCGTTTCGCTTTACAGTCTCTCTTCACTGTGCTCTGCCCTGGGGTTGGGAGAGGCATGCAAGAAATTTCAGAAAGTGGGGCAATACGAAGCTTGATATTTTCCGGAGTATGGCGTTATTCCTTCCTATTTAACTCTTCAGAATTCTTCTGTTTTCTGACTCATGCGGTTTGCTTTACAAGATTAACGGGGATCTCTACGTCCGGGTGCCCTGGCAGCAGAGAGGAGGTACCTCTGCTCCATACTGAGCGAGTGCACATCGCCCATCTGCCTTACTTTACAGCCAAGTCCAGTATTTTCTGTTTAACCTTCAGTGGTGACAGACTAAGCTCTGCTCATTAACTCCAAGATCAGACAATCTGCTGCTTATGATCACAAAAAGTAGAAGGAGAAATATTTTCGTTTGCTGATCCATGTTAGGGAGGCTTTGGCTCTAACGGTTTATTCGGGAGATTTGCTAAAGGTCATACGTTTTAATCTTTCGTTCGTTTTCTTCGCTTCGTGTTGAACTTCACACAAGTTCAAAGGTAGGTATTGCTTTTGCTTTCGGTGTCCTCTTCAGTTTCAATCGGTAAAGGATTTTCTCGAAGAATTGTTTCATCGTTGTGCAGGTTTAGTCATGACTCAACCACCACCAGATGAGTCTGTAAGCACAGACCCGATACGCAGAACACACACCGACCAGTGCCAGACGCCGTGTACATGGCGTCGCAGTCAATCACTGTGGTACTCAGCTCCGGCATAGTGTCGAAGTCATGTGGCAAGACCCACAGTTATTCCTTTAACTTCAACGGTCTTTCTTTGCTCTTCAAGGCCTACTCCGTTTCGTCGACATCTGTAATGCACATTTATTGTTATTGTGGAAGGATAATTTGTCTCGTAAACGAGGAGTACGATATCTGTTGGTTTCTATTTCCTCCTTTTCCGTATCCAAACACACGTCAACTAATTCAACGAAATTCATCCTTTTTTGTTCTAAATGAGCTATGGTTCATGTGTAACGTGATCAGCAGGTTCAGTGTCCATTTTTATGTCGTGAGAATAAATAGTATTCATTCAGCGTCACATCTTTTTTCTAGTAATAACATCGTTCATCACTGAAATTTATATGTTATGAATGCCGTTTGAAGAAAGTACCTATTTCAAGTCACGCGAGTCTGATGCGTTATGAATACGTAATATATTTGAATTTCTACGAGTCAGACGCATTATTAAGAAGTACCACATTAAATTCATCAGATGCATTGCTACAGACAATTAGGAGCAAGTGTAATTTGTGCTAAACGCCGAAATAATTTCTATGTGCTAATGGACATTATGCATTACAATTTGGTCTGCTTAAGGGTGTTCTACTGAAATTAGCTATGTGCAGTGTTGGGATTCTTTCACGCGGTTGTTTGCCTTCCTTCGATCGCCCTGCAGTGTTTGCGACAAAGTGATCTGTTCCAAAGTATACCCATCGCTCATACAAAGATCGGAATCAAAGACACCGTATGCACGTACTGTAACAGGGGTCACAACGTTATAGAACTACAATTCACTGTATACGGTTTTGACAGACGGAAAGATAATGTAAGTACATTATAAATGTTTATTCTAAGATAGATGAGTCCCCTAGGCATTTTACATACCGGGACCAGCAAGTAAATGAAAATTGACCCTAATACAGCTCTGTACGCTAAACGAATATTATTATGTGGCTGTGTGATCCACAGACTGAAAGCCAAAAATTTATAATATTAATATTACTTATATCTCAAAGAAAGATGAGATACTTCAATTTATATCAAATGAAAACAAATTCGCCATCTTGTCTGTAATATGGGAAATACTTGGCGACAATCTAGCATCCAAATATTCCATGTGCCAATTTCTATTGCTCGCTGCTGTTTTTACAAACGTCTACAATTTCATTGAATAAGGCAATTTAATAACAACTTGTAAAAAGTCGTACCATTTTCCACGCAGCGCTATCTCGAAAAAAGAAATCAGTTACATTTGGTGATCAACAAAGATAATAAGGAATTTACGCGGTACCTTTCTTGTAAATTGACGACATATACTGACATTTTATAATTCTAAAATGTCAGTGAATACTCTGTTATACGTTGCGCATTTGTGTGTACACATATTAATTGAGTTATGTTTTGGTATGTAAAGTGGTAATCTAGACAGTGTGACGGTCCTATTCATTGCTGTAAGCTTCGTCCCGCCAGGTCATGTGGAGAGAGTTTACGTTTAGAACCATGCTCTTTGCACTTTCTTTGTCATAAGATTTAACACAGAAAATGTATGAATCATCTCATGTTAGCTTCAATATTACTTAAGATTACTCATAAAAAAGTAATAAATAATACAGAGATCCCATTTTACCGTTGGGATTGTTATGTGTATCTGTGCTGAGTTATTCCTCAATGGACGTCAGATTGCTGTTATTCTTATGTGTGAATATTCATGTTGGAAAGAGGGAATTTTCATCTGGGCGATTTTTTGTGTTGGTTTGGTAACCAGTATTTCAATGCTACAACACGACAGTGGACATACCGTGTGTTGGAGGAGCCAAACTTATTTTCCCACTTCATGTTTGGTTCACAGATGGAGTGCAGGAACAAAGTGTTGCAAATCCTGTTACACATTGCGGAATTTCTCTTCCTTTAGTTTCGTTATCATAAGATGAGATAAATGCTGAAATAAGAAATATGTTTCTCCAGTAATCTTCAGATGAGGCCTTCGTAGTTTTGAGACTGAAACTCTACGTGAGACCCAACTCTCCTGCCATATCACATTCCATACTCTCGCTGCTATATAAAGCGAAGATAGAAGGTTTGAGAACACTTCGAATGTGGAAGCCAGTTCTTATATGTGCTGTTATTAAATGTCTACTGAAAACAGTTGGAACGTAATACACAGAATGCACCGAATACGAAAGCACATTGTCGAAGACTGAATAAATGGTTGTAGTCCGGAGAAAATACTGCAAAAAAAGACAGTCTTGCAAATGAAAAAATACAGGTTCGCTTACCGACGCAGCCGATCAAAGTTACGGTGATCAATAGCTCGATATGTGGCAACACTGTTACATGATGCCTAATTTCAGAGAGTAGTTCGATAGGAATCTCATGAACATATCATGTTGTGTTTCCGTCGATGGGACGGCCATTTAGAAAATTAGAATCTCTTACTAAATGCAAAAAAAAAAAGACTTACTCAACATGACTACAAGAAGCTGTTCGCTAGTTATTACACTGACATTGGCTACAGAAATCAATTCTATTCTGAAAAGGTTAAATTTTCTTTCCTTTGTATGGTAACAGCAGTTATTTCAGTAATTTAGCAACAAAAAAGTTATAATTTCTTAATATTCTGTATATTACTAGCGAAACAGCTACTGTGCAAGTTGCGGCAAAGTTTAGTGCACCGTCGAACACGGCAAGAAAATAATGAACTCGCGAAAGTAAATGACGACAGTCAAATAAACGTGTTGTGTTCGTTTGTTGTTCGGACGAACTTTGGACAGGTTTGTGGGCTCTAATTTGGTATTGACTGCGGTGAGTGTTACCAGCCCGAATTAAGTAAACGGAATAAGACAATTCTGGTTAGCAACGGAGCAGTTCAAAAAGGTGCTACGTTAATGTCCTACTTGTTTCTTGACAAATGACGTTTACCTACAGTAACGACGTACAAAACAGACTTTCGGCGCAAACTAGGGTTGGTCACGCGATGTCCGCTTAACGTGAATATTTCTTTTCTCCTCGAGTTAACTATACAGCCAATGCTATGTGGACATGATGCGTAATACAGCCCTTATAACGCTATGTGATTACTGGAATTATGTATGTCGAGTAGAGTAGTTCTCAGGTGCGAATACAGTGAAGGGGGGGGGGGCTTTTTTTCCTATAAGCGTTTTCATTTTTTCATTTATTGACTGTCGAATTTATGACACAATCTTCGGAAAATAAGGAAGTATTACAGCTAAGAGTTTCGAAAATCATGAAGGCAGAAATTTGGAGTCTGTGTATTATAGACAGTACACTCCGTTGCTTGTTTGTTGGCCTGCCAATTCAAATAGTTATGCAACTGCACCGTCTGCAGGGAACAATCCAGCTGGAGGGTAGAGGAGACCACTCAGAGACTGACCACAGCTGCTGGCAACAAGGAATAGGAACACTTGTTGAGACCACAGATTGAGTTGGCAAACAACAGGAAGCTGGGCCTGGTGAGACGCACAAGGAAGATACCCCCCCCCCCGCCAGGAAACAGATAGCAAAGACTGAATCTACCGAATGGGTACAGAGAGGGCTAGCAAGAATGCCATTTTCCTCATCCACGCGTCACTTAGTCATAGTGTGATGATGATGATGATGATGATGATGATGATGTTGGTTTGTGGGGCGCTCAACATCGTAGTCATCAGCACCCTTACAAGTTCCAATCTTTCCATTTCCAGTATCGCCACTACCCGAATGATGATGAGATGATAAGGACAACACAAACATCTCGGATGGAGAAAATCACCGACACGGCCGGGAATCAGCCATAGTTTGCATTTCTATGTTTGTACCAGAAAGCTGAGAGTAATAATGTAATGGTGAATGTACAGTTCCGTTAACTGTCTTGTAAATTGTTCTATAAATTGCATCAGGTTTTTGGTAATATACATAACAAATCAATTGCATGACACATATAATTGCAATTTTTCAGATTAATGCCATTCTGGTAATTTATTAAGCTGAATTTTAGTTTTTCGGATGTCATGTGGTCCCAATGTAATAAAATAGTATTAAAACACTTTACATATAGAGTTCGTTTCATTATTAATATAATAGTATCTGTGGCGTGTTAAAAGCGAATTTGGTGTAAGGGGAGCGGAAATGTGAACCAGGAACACACTGGGACTTCCAGGAAAATTCTATTTTCTTCCTATGACTATTTTGAATTGTTGTTACTTCTCACATCAGACAGTGTTGTGGCCATGAGTCTTACATGAACTGCAGAGGGGTTCAGAAAAATGTAGACACTCTTTTGCAGTCAATATTAATGGGACAAAATGGCATACCATTACAATTAGCCTAGTGCAAGGGGGAAAGGTTATTTTATGTGTTCAAAGTGACCCCCATTAGCAGCCTACCAACGTCGATGCCGCTGAACTTCAGCTCTCACTGGTGGATTCACAGGACGCCTCGATGGTTTCTCGTTGCTCGTCCAGTGTAGCTGGCTTCTGTTGACGAAGCTCATTTTTCAAGGTCCATCAAAAGCAGAAGTCAAGAGATGTAAAATATGGAGACCGTGGTGGGTAGTCAACAGCTCCTCTTCGGCCTATCCATCGTCCATGTAGGTTTTCATCCAATTAGGCTCTGTGATAGTGAGACGGGTAGGTAAAATGTTTTATCTTCAAACACCTCTCGGATGGCAGGTAAAACTTTAATCCACCGTGCCCATACTATTTCTGACGTCGACAGTCTTCAAGCGGAATTGAAACACCTGCAGAAAGTATTCCTGATGAATGGCTTTTCAACTAAGCAAGTGAACAGAGCTATGCAGTCCTACAAACGACGCAACAAGGAAGAAGAAGAGGTCTTCAGGTCAACGGCTTATCTACCTTTTATTGGGAACATCTCGTCACAGATAGGTAGAAGATTGAAGAAGCATCAAGTTAAAGTCATCTTTCGCCCTCCTTCTAAAATATCATCACTGGTGGGATCCGTTAAGGATGACCTGGGCCTACGTAAATCAGGTGTCTACAAGATTCCGTGTGATTGCGGCAAGTCATATATAGGGCAGACAACACGAACGGTGCAGGAACGTATTGTGGAACGCCAGCGGCATACTCGCCTTCTCCAACCCACCAAGTCCGCAATCGCTGAACATTGCATTTCTACTGGCCACTCTATGAATTACAATTATACAAAAATTGTGGCTCAAACATCAAATTTCTGGAGTTCAATTATAAATGAATCCATAGAAATAAAGTTATCAGACAGCGAGACTCTTATCAATCGAGATAGCGGTTACCAGTTAAATTCCGCTTGGAATCCCGTTGTAGAGAAACTTCGTAGTCAACGTAGTTATCGGTATAAAAATGAAGATCGATCTAATATCGAAATGCCAAGTTTTCACCGCGGAGGGCGCCAGGCGCAGCGCACGCTAAACAGTACATGCGCAGCGCATGCGCAATGCAGCCCCCTTTGGCTTTAAATAGCAGATTTCAGCGCGTATTCGGCATCAGAGGGTTGGATCCCCTCTTTCGAAGGCGTCAGATTGCAAGGCCTGGGCTACTCTCAGGTTGGAATCTCCGCTTTCGAAGATTGTGTCCGTCTGTCTGTCTGTCCGTCTGCCCGTCTGCCCGTCTGCCTGCCGCTTACTGCTGTAGCTGTTCGTTCGTCCGTCCGTTATAAGGTTGACCCCTCCCGTTCCCCTCCTCAATCCCTGCGCTGCCAGAGGTGTCTGCGCTATAACGCGCACCCCACAGCTGAGTGCCGCGAGGCCCCCACCTGCCCGCATTGTAGGCAAGCGCACTTCCTCAGGCAGTGCCCTAACCTCCAATCCCCTCCTTCCTGCAATACCTGCAATCTCCCCCATCCCACCTACTCCCAAAAGTGTATAGCCCGACCCCCTCCGACCACTCCTGAACTCACCGTCCCTGTCCGTCCCCTGGACGCCATCACCCCTCCTGGAAATTCCCTTCGTCCCCCCCCCACCCCACCGCTGAGGCCATCATCAGGTTCATCACCATCGTCCTTCAAAATGTTCATCCCTTTCAGCGCCCCCACATCCTCCAGCAGATCTCCCTTGCCGCCTGTTCCATATTCCAACTCAATATGTACGCCACCTACTCCAACAACCAGCCCCATTTCACCTTCTCCCATCTTGACACCCTCGTCTAAATCCCTGTCATGGCGCGACAGCAACGTATCCTTTTCAACAATATCCGCTCCCTCTCCGCCAACAAGAACCTCTTCCTGCACACCCTTGCCACCCACCGCGTGGATGCCTTCCTCCTCAATGAAACCTTCCTCCAACCCCACCACTCCATCCACACCTCACCCTATCTTCTCCACCGCTCCGATAACCCCTCCCAATTGCGCGTGGCCGAGTTGCCATTGGTCCCCGTTCGGCTCCAACCTCTCCTTCCCGACCCCACCGAACACCTGATCCTTAGTCTCTTCTCACCCGGCCTTACCGTTACCTGCGCCACCATCTATGTCCGCCCTAACGCCCCTATTCCCTTCAACTTCCTCTCCTACATTGACCGTACCTTCTCCTCCTACGTGATCGCCGCCGACCTCAACATCCGTAGTCGTTCCGCCACCAGGTTACGGCGGTGGCATCGGTTCCTCTCCTCCCTTCAAGGCGACCTCATCCCCATCCCCCAGCACACCCGTCCCGAATCCAACTCCACTCCTGATGTTATCCTCTCCTCCCCCAACCTCCTTGGCCGCATAACAGTGGATGTCCTGGAGCTTATTGGTAGCGACCATCTCCCTGTCCTCCTCACCGTTTCAGACGGTCGTCGCCCTCGCCCCGACCCTCGTAATGACCCTCCCCCTAAGTATGTCCATGACTATTCCCGTGCCGACTGGAATGCCTACCGGGATACCCTTTCCACCCAGGTCGATAGCCACCGCTTCACCTACCACCAACCTGACGATGTCACCCATGCCGCCTCCTTTCTCCAGCAGACCTTGTCTGCTGCTGTGGAGGCCCACGTCCCTACTGTCGGCATCCACCCCCACCGTCCTACCTTACCCCCACAGGCCGTTCTCCTCCTCCGTGAATCCCGTCGTCTCTACTGTGCCTTCCTCCGCACGCGTGACCCGGACACACTACGACGCCACCAGCAACTCCAGCGACACATTCGTAATTTGCTCGCGGCAAAGAAACGCCAGGACTGGCGACAGACATGCACCCGTTTAAATGCTACCCTACCGATCAACTCGTCCAAGTTCAGGTCGGCCTTCTGTCGCCTTACCGGAACTAAACCCTCCCCCTATTATCCTCTTCTCCATGATGATCACCCTTTCCCTGACACGCTTAGTAAGGCCAATCACTTTGCCTCCTACCTCTCCAATGTATATTCCATCCCCGATGATCCCCAGGTCGATTACTCCCTCTTCCCGGATGTCCGCGATCGAACTGACACCTCCGTCCCACCCCTCGCTCCTGGTTTCCAGTACTTGGACAACATTGCACACACGGAACTCAATGCCCCTATCACTACACAGGATCTCATTGCTACACTCCGCACAAAACGCAACACCGCTCCTGGTCACGATCGTGTCACCTACCGTCACCTTCGTGAAGCTCCTGTCTCTTTCCTCTCCACCCTGGCCAGGCTCTACAATGTAGTCCTGTCCACCGGTTACTACCCCGACCTGTGGAAAACCTCCCGTATCCTCATGTTCCTTAAACCTGGCAAACCGCCGTCCGACGTCTCCTCCTACCATCCCATCAGCCTTACCTCGGTCTTCAGCAAGTTTCTGGAATCTATCCTCACCCGACGCATCCACCAGCATCTCCGCCAGCACCGCCTCCTTCCCGTTACTCAGTGTGGCTTTCGGCCGTCCTTCTCTTCCGACGACCTTCTCCTTTACCTCACCCATCTCCTTTCCGAACAGCTTAATTCCCGTCGCTCCGCAATCTTCCTCTCCCTGGACCTCGAACGTGCAAATGACCACGTATGGCATTCCGGTCTCCTCTTCATGCTCCAAACCTTCGTCCTTCCCAGTAACTACGTCCGTCTGACCGGCTCCTTTCTCTCCCGCCGTCCTTCCTATGTCACCATCCATAACACAGATCCCTACACCTTTTACCCCTCTGCTGGTGTGCCCCAAGGCTCCGTCCTCTCCCCCCTTCTGTACCTTTTGTACATGGCGGACATGCCGCCGCCGTCAGCCCCCGTCCACCTTCTCCAGTTTGCCGATGACACCGCCTTCCTTGCCCTTGCTCCCACCCTACAGCGCTCACAACACCTTCTCCAATCCCATCTTGACCGGTTCACTGCTTGGTGCAACCAGTGGTTGCTCAAGGTCAATCCCTCCAAAACCCAGGCGATTATTGTAGGCAAAACCAGCCCTTCCTTCCGCCTCCTTGATTTCTATCTCACCATCTATGGCCGTCCTATCGCCCTCACTCCAACCGTTACGTACCTTGGCGTCACCCTCGACCATCGCCTCTCCTGGACTCCTCACCTCCAGACAATCCAAGCCAAGGCACGCTCCCGCGTCAGTCTCCTCAAGCTCCTCTCTGGCCGTACGTGGGGTCTGGACCCCTCCACCATCCTCCACACCTATAAGTCCCTCATCCGCCCTATGTTATGCCCATCCGGCTTGGATCTCTGCCCCCCCTACCTTTTATAAATCCCTCCAAATCCTTGAACGTCATGCTCTCCGCCTCGCCTATCGCATCCGTCTCCCCTCCCCCACACGGATCCTGTACAATCTCATCCCCTTCCCCCACCTCCTCCTTTTCCTTGAAAGGATACGGATCCTGTACACCTCCCGCAAACTAGATCCTCCTCACCCGCTCGTCTCCTCGATCCTCTCCCACCCCCGCCCGATGCCGCGCCTGTATTCACACGTCCCACCCGGTCTCCATCTCTCCACCCTCCTTACCCTCTCCCAAGGTGGCTTCCGCCAGCTCCCCCTCCCTGATGATGCCCTCCTCCCCTCCATCTACCCCTCCTATTAACTTTGACCCTGCCCCCCCTCCCGGTGTCCTTTCCTTTGGGCACCCTCCCTCCCTTCTCTTCCCTTCCCTTCTCTTTCCTTTTCCCACGTCCCCTCCCTCCACCCCTCTTCCCCGAGGTTTCCCCTCCCCCTTCCTCCCTCCCCCCTTTCTCCCCTGCCCGTGGAATCTCTGCTCTCCCCTCTCGCTCTCCCACTCCCCTTCCTCCTCCTCCTCCTCCTCCTCCTCTCTTGGCAGGTCCCCGGACTCACACACGCACAGTGACCATTCGCGCGCCGGAGATCATCGACATCAGTATCTCGTGTGTGTGCTTCGTTTTGTGTTTCATGCAGTTACGACTCCACTGTTCACATGTGCCATCGCCGTTCTCCGTATTTTGTGCGCCGTGTCCACAAGTGTTTGTGTTTTTTTCGTCCAACGTGAACGGCTTCATGTTTATTGCTTTTTTTGTATCTCCATTTTTTGCCCCCCGTTTTTTGTATTGTTTGTATCACCTCTGTCTGGTTATTGTTCCACTTAAGGCTGAAGAGCAGCGTAATGTGCTGCTGCCAGCCCGCCTGTATAGGTGATTAAAATTACAATAAAGGAAAAAAAAGCGTATTCGCCAGTACTTCTACAGCTGTACTCGCCTGAAGATGGCCAAAAGACTTTGTGCCGAAATATCGTGACAAGCTGTTACTCACTTACGGCAGTTCTCCCGCGTTTTTATGGAACAATCAGTACGCCGGGAAAATTTCAAACATCACGTCAGGTAATATCGGTGTTTGCAGCATGTGAAGATACATATCACCAGTTACGGAATTTTCAAAGAAAAATGGACCACATGGTTAACACCCAATGGATTAACGTGTTTGTCCACATGAATGGGAAGATTTTCAGATGCGCAGTACTCGCAGTTTTGGTGATTTAGTGCCTTTCAGTTTGAACTGCGCCTCGCCAGGCGAGGTAACCACCCTGCATGCCGTCTATCCTCGCGAAGCATGCCTTCAGGCCACTAGCAGGACTGCATCCCTCGATCCGAGTCGTCCTCGTCCATAGCGTGCAGTGATCTTGGAATATACACTTTCCACTTCGTAGCCTTCAGAATTCGCCGTACTCTTGATCGAGTCGACCATACCATGGAGGTGCTTTCACGTGCACACTGCTTCACGAGCTTCTGAGGTAACCTAGTAAAATGTTTCAGCACATCAGCGATCGAAGCTGGGCTTGTTGATGTGTTTGGTCAGTCAGATCTTTCCTTATGCACATCCTGAACAGTAAAGTCGGTTCCAAATTTATCCCCAATACGATAAATTGTTGTATGTGTTGATGGCTAAGTTCCGTACACATTACGCTATTGCCGTTGTACCTCCATCACGTTTTCGTACTTCCAGTACCACTTCAATACGGCCTTTCGTTGCTGAAACAACTTTCTTACTTAATTTATTACTGCACTGTAATCTGCTGGAAAACGCACGCCATAATCTGTTGAGAAAACAATGGACTACGCTGCCGCGAAAAATTGTGAAATGTCACTGTTCCAAGAGTATTTACTATCAAAGACTGTCTACATTTTTCTTGACCCCTCTGCATTTGCAGTTCACAGTCGCCCTACGTCATCCTACAGTCACTAGGAAATGACACTGTTGCGTAGACTACAGCGTTATCAAGAAATAGTCGTAGACTGCTGCTCACACTATCCATCATACCGCTGAAGTATTTAAAGAACAAGAGAGGTCTTGTAACACTTCCTTGGGGCCTCTCTCGGCGATACATTTGATTTCGGCGAACACTCACCATCCAGCACAACGTGTTTGATTCTGTTAAACATTTTTAATAGTTACAAAGACAGAGTCGAAATATATATTTAATAATTAGTAAGATGAAGATCCTGTCTCACTACAGGAAGCGGTGGTGTGCCGCATCATACCAGTCAAGAAACTGGTGGGGGAAAATATCGGGTAACTGTGGTATTCCAGTGTTCAGACGCGTCATATACAGAGTACACGCATCGTTTCACAGGCTCTTTCTCAGTTTAGATGGTTGCAGCACACACTGCAAGCACTGACAGCCTTAAATTATAAATCTGTGATTGGTACACATCTATTCTTTGGGTTGGGAAGAATATCCATAGTGACAAGCTGAATCCAGAAGCTTTGTGTCATGTGCACGATCATGGCTGGCATTGCATCAGTTACTCAGCTACAAACCTACGGGATGTAAGCAGACATAGTGGACACCTAAACTACATATGTAACATATATCCAAGAACTTAATTCGCGTGATAGGAAAAGTCGGAATTCTGCAGAATATGTGATAGCGAAACCTACATTAGAAGATCGTTAAGATGCTCCAGGTCTACGTTACTTATGTGAAAAATATTCGTAGTATAATGTTATTCATTTAGCATAACAGTTTTCTGTGTTGTTCGAAAAATGGCTGAGCGGTTAGTGTTCATGCAAAAAGGGCTTCAAAACTCGAGACCACAAGTTTGGTTTACGTTTTCTACAGTTTTCCTAAATTATTTAACGTGAATGTCAGTTTGATTTCCCTGAAAAGGAAACATCCAATTTCCTTTCTAAGCTGTGCTCTATCTAAGGCTGTGGTCCATCTCGAGTGATCAGGTCGTCGACGGGAAGTGAAGCTCTAAACTTCCTACCTTGCTCCAACTGCACGTGCTTGCCCTGCCACCAAAACTATGTTTCGCCATGGTAAATGTAATTCGTTCAAACTGACAATTCCGAAGACGTCACAAAAAGATTACATTTACCCCACGCAAACTACTAATATTCACACCATAGTAACATCCACATCGACGTCTAATGAGGTATACATAAAGGCTGTGTTATAAACACAACAACAAGCGAAGTTATTTTTTGCAAATTAATTTGCACCTCAAAAATCAAAGTCTGTGTGTGTGTGTGTGTGTGTGTGTGTGTGTGTGTGTGTGTGCGTGTGTGTGTGTGCATGTGTGTGTGTTTAATCTCACAGTACGTCATTCTTAAAAGGGCAGAGAATGTTCAAAGTACGGAGGCCAGGTAACAGCGGAGATTCCACTAATCAGAATTTTATCTCTCAAACGATGCCAATGTGAAATGTGCCTAAAACTTCACCCAGAGACTTTAGCAGATTCTCATCAGTTCAGATAACCAATGGCCTTGTCTCGTTGGATACACTTGCTCTTGTCAGATTGTGGCACTTACATCTGTTATCGATAATGATAATTTTATACAAGCTCAATGTTTCTCGCAAATGCTGTAATATTTGTTTTCTGTCTGTTATTTGATCTGAAATATATGGAAATAATTTTCTTATTCTCTAATTTCATGTAAGCAGAAGTTAAATTATAAATGTCACTTTTAAAAAAATGTTCTTTCATAGAATAACAATACTATTTGTTAGATGTATAAACGGTTCAAGAAGTGTACGATGATAAGAAATGTAAAAGCTGGAGGAAAGTCCCGCAACGGAATAGTCGGGAGCGTAATAGATGGTCTGGCCCGAAATAGCGCGAGAGGGCTTTGTGGCAGAGATGGCCTGTGCCCAGCTATCCAACGGACTACCGTATGAGTGAAACTTTCTAGCAGATTAAAACTGTGTGCCCGACCGAGCCTCGAACTCGCGACCTTTGCCTTTCGCGGGCAAGTGCTCTACCATCTGAGCTACCGAAGCACGACTCACCCCCGGTACTCACAGCTTTACTTCTGCCAGTACCTCGTCTCCTACCTTCCAAACTTTACAGAAGCTCTCCTGCGAACCTTGCAGAACTAGCACTCCTGAAAGAAAGGATAGAGCGGAGACATGGCTTAGCCACAGCCTGGGGGATGTTTCCAGAATGAGATTTTCACTCTGCAGCGGAGTGTGCGCTGATATGAAACGGTCGGGCACACAGTTTTAATCTGCCAGAAAGTTTCATATCAGCGCACACTCCGCTGCAGAGTGAAAATCTCATTCTACCGTACTGAGTGTTTAACAAGGCAAGAATTGTAGCAAGAACGGAATAACTATGCCTCGGCTTTTATTGGTTTGCTCTGAATCGTGAAATTACAACACCAAGTAGATATTTTACGGAGCGTAAGAGACATTACCGCACCTGACGTATGTTGTCTTTTTCCATAGAGGATCACCAGGCCCCCCACATTCATGACAAGTAAGGCTTAGTGCTGTACATGTATGTTTGGCCCAGTAATTTGCTAAATTTTCAAATAATAAATGAGGTGCCTTAGCCTCGTGTCATTAGCAGTGATTTATCATTTACCTCGATAGGTTCCTCTTCCTGCAGCTGAAATATTCACAGTGTTTCCGGATTAAACTAACTCTAGAATAAACACTGTTTGAAATATTTAACAAATCCGTGGAGGAATAACTTTCATATTGGTTTGTTAGTCCATTATGTGAAACGTCCTGCGTGGCGGTCTATGTGATGAAGTTAAAATACAGTAAGAGAGCAAGTGTTTTGAAAATACTTAATAACAGAAGTGATTAATTTCAGTTACTATTAAACGCATTGCACGCTACTCAAAATTTGCGTAGTGGAACAGAAGGGATTAGTGTTTAACCAACCGTCGTGTCATTGAAGCTCGAGCTCGGATTAGGGGATGATGGAGAAGGAAAGCAGACGTGCCGTTTCGAAGGAACCATCCTGACATTTTCCTTAAGCGATTTAGGTAAATCGCGGAAAACCTAAACCTGGATGGCCGGATGTGGGTTTCAACCATCGTCCTCCCTAAAGCGAGTCCAGTGTGCTAACTACTGTGCTACCCCTCTCGGTGCATTATAGAACATTTGTTACAAAAGCTTAGAACAGGCCATAATGGTTCAAAGGCCTACACATTTCTTGTTTACGTTACAGGCTTGTAGTTGTGTTTTTGTTTGTGTATTTATGACTGTTGTTGTGGTCTTCAGTCCTGAGACTGGTTTGATGCAGCTCTCCATGCTACTAAATCGTGTGCAAGCTTGTTCATCTCCCAACACCTACTAAAACCTACATCCTTCTCAATCTCTTTAGTGTATTCATTTCTTGGTCTCCCTCTACGATTTTTAACCTCCACGCTGCCCTCCAATACTATTGGTGATCCCTTGATGCCTCAGAATATGCCCCACCAACCGATCCCTTCTCCTAGTCAAGTTGTGCCACAAATTTTTCTTCTCTCCAATTCTATTCAATACCTCCTCATTAGTTATGTGATCTACCCATCTAATCTTCAGCATTCTTCTGTAGCACCATATTTCAAAAGCTTCTATTCTCTTCTTGTCTGAACTATTTATCGTCCACGTTTCACTTCCATGCATGGCTACACTCCATACAAATACTTTCTGAAACGACTTCCTGACAAATCTATACTCGATGTTAACAAATTTCTCTTCTTCAGAAACGCTTTCCTTGCCATTGACAGTCTACGTTTTATATCCTCTCTACTTTTGTCATCATCAGTTATTTTGCTCCTCAAATAGCAAAACTCATTTACTATTATTACTGTGTCTTGTTAGAGGTATTCGCTTAAAACCAAATTGAGAAAAATGAACAGTTTCTATGTCCCACCTACGCCGAATCTGTGGTTAAATAAGCCTACAGTGAAAGAGAATATAAAACTCATCTTTTATTCTAAGATTATTTATGAACATAAAATTATAACTATCATTAAATGAGTAAAATTTTACAGATTGAGAGTCCCCATACATCACTCATGTTCTGTAAAACGCAAAGACTTATATACATCCAACGACATCAGTTAATGATCATATCAGTTAAATTAACAGTGTGATAGCTATCTCAAAATTTCTCTCTTTCAGTAGTACAGGCAAATTATCTGTATTATCCGTCTGTTGAGTGGAGCATTGTAATGAGCTTTAGTCTTCACTCTTCAAAGCAAACAGTGCACGTTAATGTGAAGTAATTTGTTGCCAATACATTTTAAACATTTATTTGTCTTGTTCATGAATAGTTTGTTTACTAACAAATTATATAATGTGGCGTCCGTTTCGTGCTCAGTTTGCCAGACAGATTTTTAATTTAAGTAAACTTTAGTACAAGAGTTAGTTTTCTCTGTTATCAGTATTTCTATTTGGAATTGCTTTTGTCTACTTAGTCTGACGACCGTTCCTCATTTTCATGACCATAGATTCACCTTCCAACTGTAATACCGTTGTTTAGTTTGTGACTAGAACAACCGTTGCTCCCTTTCAGTACGTAATCTACCAGGTGACGAAATACAAGCCTCTTAACTTAAATTAGGACACGATTACAGTCAAAGGGATAACATTATAGGGGACTTACTCATACAGTAATGCCAAAAAGTGTTACAAAATTACCGTCGTGTGTGGCTTGTACTAGGATGGGTAACCGCCTGACCACGCCACGAGCTTTCTGCTGGTTGTGACACAAAGATCTAGTGACCAAAGACCTTTACACCAATATCTTGGAATAAATTCCAAGTCTGAACAGCGAAATTCATTTTGTAATCTGTCACTTATTCCAAAAACTTTGTGCTGGTGTCTTTAACCGTTGTTTAAATACTACCAATGTTCGGTTTACTTTGAATAATCTTTCCCTAATTGCTTAATCTCACTCAACAGAGCATTACACCCTCATGTCTTAGCGTGCCGTGCAGGTGTCTAGCAAATAAAGTGATTTGCAAGCATAGTCTACCGGGTAGAGTAGAAGTGCTTTACAGTATACATAAGGTATCTTACTCCTCATATTTGTCCTTCGATGATCATTAAGAGAAAGACCGGAACACCGGATTCTGTAGAGATTCTGTTTTTAAATTTGGATTTTGCACGTTATGCACTCTCTCTCAGAGCTGATATATCTGCTGTTAAATAATAGAACAGTATCACGACATGAAGGCACATGTGAGTACTAATTTTAGGCTGTTCTTAGCAAAAACATTATTTATGTACCAGAAAGCCAATCAGTACCCGTGGTCTAGGGTCAGTCGGCTCGCAGCCGTGCTAGCGTGCGGAGCTGCTCCGCGGGCCGTGTGACGCTCCGCTCTCGGCGGTGTTTACTTCCGCGTCGCGGTGTTTGTGTCTATTGAGTCCAGTACTAACGTACACCATGGCGCACTCGTACCGCCGTGCAACGATCAACGTAACGTTTCAGGCCGAACATCCACGACCCAGAGCTTTCGAAGTCGAACAGTTCATACGTGAGGATCTACGTTTGAAACCCCAGGACGTAATCGGCGTACATTTTTCCATCACTGGAAGTGTTGTCTACATCAAGATGTCGACGGAGGAAATTTGCAATGACATCATTCATCGTCATGCCACCGGACTGAAATTTAAACACTCTGATGGACATATGGGTGCTGTCACAGTCGCCCATGCTGGATTCGGTCTCCGGACATTGCGGGTGTTTGAGCTCCCGTTCGAGGTGCCTCAGGATGTGGTCATTGCCGCTTTCCAACCATATGGCACCGTCTTGGGTCACGTCGCGTATTAAATGGCGTCCGGCAAATAAAAATTGGGCTGACGAAACATGTCCCATCGTACCTGCTGATTGGCGGTGTGAGGGCCATCGTCATGTACGATGGACAGCCACGAACGTGCGCAGGATGTGGCCAGGAGGGACATGTACGTTCCGAATGCTTACACCACCGTTTAATACAGACGCCGTTACGTGAAGAGACCCAGGCTTCGACGGTCACGTCCTTACCCATCACCTACGCCATGGTTGCACAGGACCCCGTCGTACCAATCTCGATTGCGCCAGCAGCATCGTCAACACCACCCGCCGCAGCACAACGCGCCGAGGACACAAGCACGGCGTCGCCTCCAGTGCTCGCTTCAGGACCGTCCGGGTTGCAGACCGAAACCGATGTTCCTGTTGGAACCATGGACGTCGACCTCGGTGTCGTGCCGACGTCTGCCTTTGTCCAGACGGGTTCGGCATCCGACGGCGGGCGACCACATTCGAATTCAGAAGGCCACATCAAAAAACAACGGTCGCCTCACAAACACAGGAAACGACGACGAACGCCTTCCGATGACGCCCTTTCTCAGACGGCCCCGCGAGATGTCGACCTGATGTCTGACGGTGATGTCCCACATTGCGTCCAGTCACGCCATGTGGCAGCAACAGGCGCCCCTCCAGTGACGCCTACTCTCCCAGCCAGGGACGTGTGCTCGCCGTTGTCAACGAACGATGACGGCGGTGCCCCCGCCACTCATGTTGCGGAATCCACAACACTCGATCCGGAAGTACGTGACTGTCACATGTCCACGTCGTCAGCTTTCTGGGCCGATGACGTTGAAGAAGAAGTGGAACTGGCTCCCAGCGTGTCTGCACAGGAGTCCACCTCGGCGACACTGGGGCTGGCGCCCCGCCAGTAATAATCACCACTGCGTGACCACCGGCGGGTCTCCACCTGCCGGCTACTTCTACCGCACGTTCTGCAAATACTGAGGATGGCGGTACACAGCAATATCGTATCGCCACGATGAATCTTGCCACCATTCGTGCCCCACATAAACTGGCCATGTTCAGAGACACTATTTACTCAGCGGATGTGGACATAGCACTCTTGCAAGAGGTGTTTGTGGCTGACTTCCTAGTTCCCACCGGATACAACGCCCATGTTTCCCCCGCATCCGATACCGGTAGCGGCGTCGCCATCCTGCTACGCGACGGACTCCCTGCAGAGGACGTCATCTACCTCCCCACTGCGCGAGGTATGGCCCTCACACTGTTCGGCGTGCGTATTATTAATATCGACGCTCCGTCCGGCACTGGCCGCCGTCATGCCGAAAGCGTCACACCCCTCTTCACCGGTCCGCAGGACGATTTGGTACTCGGTGGGGAACTCGACACAAGAGCCCGCGGACCAACTCCCGCGACATTCCCCTTTTGCATCTCTCTCAGTGGTCATCGACCGTCTCCGACTTGTTGACACATGGAAGAAACTCCACGGAATTCAACCGGGCTATACGTTCTACACCCCTCACTCGTCAAGCCGCATAGATCGCATCTACGTTACCCGCTCCCTTGCTGATGGCACACGTCATGCGGAAGTTTGGCCCTTGGCCTTTTCAGACCATGATGCGTACCTCTGTGACGTCACTCTCGCCTGACAGCAAGTGTGGCATAGTCGTGGTCTGTGGAAACTCAATGTCGCTCACCTGACCTCCTCAGACTGTCGCGGTATGGTCGAAGATGCGTGGGCACGCTGCCACCATCGTCGCAAAGCCTATGACTCCACCTTATCATGGTGGCTCTCCTGTGCAAAGCCGACCCTTAGGAAGACTCTGATGAGTTATGGGAAGGAATTAATGGCGTGGCAAACTCATAACCTGCACTTCTACTACACCATTCTACGTGACTGTACGACAATGCCTTTCTCGCCAGCCCGGCGGTCGATGGGCCTTAGGAAAAGTAAAGTGGCGAGAGAGGCAATCCTGACGTTACGGCTAATAATGGAAGCAAGGCTAAAGAAAAATCAAGACACTTTCATAGGATTTGTCGACCTGGAAAAAGCGTTCGACAATATAAAATGGTGCAAGCTGTTCGAGATTCTGAAAAAAGTAGGGGTAAGCTATAGGGAGAGACGGGTCATATACAATATGTACAACAACCAAGAGGGAATAATAAGAGTGGACGATCAAGAACGAAGTGCTCGTATTAAGAAGGGTGTAAGACAAGGCTGTAGCCTTTCGCCGCTACTCTTCAATCTGTACATCGAGGAAGCAATGATGGAAATAAAAGAAAGGTTCAGGAGTGGAATTAAAATACAAGGTGAAAGGATATCAATGATACGATTCGCTGATGACATTGCTATCCTGAGTGAAAGTGAAGAAGCATTAAATCATCTGCTGAACGGAATGAACAGTCTAATGAGTACACAGTATGGTTTGAGAGTAAATCGGAGAAAGACGAAGGTAATGAGAAGTAGTAGAAATGAGAACAGCGAGAAACTTAACCTCAGGATTGATGGTCACGAAGTCAAAGAAGTTACGGAATTCTGCTACCTAGGCAGTAAAATAACCTATGATGGACGGAGCAAGGAGGACATCAAAAGCAGACTCGCTATGGCAAAAAAGGCATTTCTGGAGAAGAGAAGTCTACTAATATCAAATACCGGCCTTAATTTGAGGAAGAAATTTCTGAGGATGTACGTCTGGAGTACAGCATTGTATGGTAGTGAAACATGGACTGCGGGAAAACCGGAACACAAGAGACTCGAAGCGTTTGAGATGTGGTGTTAATAGGCGAATGTTGAAAATTAGGTGGACTGATAACGTAAGGAATGAGGAGGTTCTACGCAGAATCGGAGAGGAAAGGAAAATGTGGAAAACACTGATAAGGAGAAGGGACAGGATGATAGGACATCTGCTAAGACATGAGGGAATGACTTCCATGGTACTAGAGGAAGGTGTAGAGGGCAAAAACTGTAGAGGAAGACAGAGATTGGAATACGTCAAGCAAATAATTGAGGACGTAGGTTGCAAGTGCTACTCTGAGATGAAGAGGTTAGCACAGGAAAGGAATTCGTGGCGGGCCGCATCAAACCAGTGAGTAGACTGATGACGAAAAAAAAAAAGTTAAACATAAACTTGCTGTAACTTTGTTCTGTTTTTGATAGAGAGCACTTAAAAGCGACCTTAATGCCGAAACTGATCAGTTTCGCAACTTTCGATAAAGTAAGTAGTTGTAAGCAGCAACAGAGGTGGAAACTTTACAACGTCTTTCAACATATAAAGGCTGTGATACCTCACATGATGAAAATCGCTAACATGTGTATTAAACTTAAATCGAACCGTCAGTTTACATATTACTTCATAGTATTAATTCCATCAAATACTGTAAATTAGCGAAGTAAAAGAGATGTGTTAGAGATTTCAAATATTTTACAAAATGAGATGACGTAATGGTGTATACTGGACTTGTATTCCGAAAAATGGTGAATCGAATCTCCGTCGGGCCGTATGGACTTGGGTCTTCGGTGACTTTCCAAATTCATTAAGGCGAATATCTTTGATGGTAGCTGTGAGAGGTTACGACGGATGCCTGCATTTCCCCAGTCCGAGCCTATGTTCCGTATGTAACGGTCTTATCATCAGTGGGGTCCCCAAGAACCATAAACAAGCTTTGGGAACAGATTCTGTACCCTAAAACAAAAAAAAGGTCTAGTAAACATGGGTTGTGAAATGCATACCTACAGAGTTACGAGCAGTTGTTCGGTAGAAGAGATGTCTTTCACACTAGTGAAGATCAACACGTGCTCATAGCTCTTAAAGTTTGCATTTTATACCCCATGATCACTTGACATTTCTTCTTGGTTTTGTGCATCCTATATCCTCCAAAAATATGAGAAGCAAACTATTATGTGTCATCTCCTAGCCACTGTAGAATCCTGTACCTTGGGAACCAAAGAGAGGATGCTGTTTGGTTGACGGTATCCTCTTTCTGTGACACAACTGCATGCATGTATTAACAGGGTCCTTTATTCATAAGAACATCTTAAGCAAGTTGTTAGGGTACAAGCTCTTCGTAATAGCCCATGTTGGCCTCACTGCTGGTGAAGTGTAAGTCTCGCTATAAACACTACAGTCTCATAACCGATGACATGACATAAACACCAACTAGAATAGTGACCGAGCTAGTAAAAAATGTTAAAATGGGTGTGAAATCTTATGGGACTTAACTGCTAAGGTCATCATTCCCTAAGCTTACACACTACTTAACCTAAATGATTCTAAGGACAAACACACACACACCCATGCCCGAGGGAGGACTCCAACCTCTGCCGGGACCAGCCGCACAGTCCATGACTGCAGCGCCTTAGACTGCTCCGTTAATCCTGCGCGACACCGAGCTAGTAACTGTGGCTGCAATTCCGACTGCGACTGCGACTGGGCTGACTGTCTGTGACTGACTCTCTGACTGGAACTACGACTGACTGGGCGCTCCAGTCCGCGGCGGCGATCTAAATACTTGAGGTCGCGAGGTCACTGGCGGCACGTTGCTTGCGAGTCTGACTTTGGTCTCTCTCCTGATAGGTGCACTTGATTCAGCGTCTGTTATCGATCTTCTTACAACCTCTTTGCTAGCCATTGTGCTGACGACAGCTTACGGTAGAACATTTCTCCCGCCCAAAATGCCTCACTGTTGTCCTTTAGGGAGGCTGCAAACGACTACAGGCAGGGAGCAGTACGTTAGACATAGAGATGAGCTGGGAGCCATAACTGTAGAGGACGGCATACTCCAGAACGTACCCCACCATCTGGATTGCAACTGAAACATCCTCCGAAATACTGCTGCCAGGCCACACATCCGGGCCTGAGGGGGTGTCCTGGGGCAATGTCGGCGTTGACTATGCTGACCGCGATGGCTGGTCCAGGTCCATCAGGTCGACGAGGGGGGAGTCGGTAAGGAGGGACGGCGGGGGGCGCTGGCGCATCGTCCATCGACGCCTCCAGGGGTGCCCTGGTGGCACAAGTGGGCGGCTGAGAATCTGGCGGTGAATCTGGGGGAAGAAAAGCAGCAGAATCAAGGGACAAACGACATGCGCGAAGCTGGTTCTGGTGGTGGCGCTACAAACCATCGGGACCTGTAATCAAATACATAGAAGTGCCAATGCGTTCCTGGATCACGCCTCTCTCCCAGAGCCCACGGTTGCCATGAACCCTGAAAAGAACAAGATCGCGCGGTGCAAAGCGATATTTGCGGACCATTGGTGGCGCCGGATGCTGCGGTGGTTATAGCAAGTGTAGATTAGATTAGATTAGATTAGATTAGATTAATACTAGTTCCATGGATCATGAATACGATATTTCGTAATGATGTGGAACGAGTCGAATTTTCCAATACATGACATAATTAGTTTAATTTAACAACATACTTAAGTTAATATAACAACTTTATTTTTTGTGTTTTTTTGTTTTTCTTTATTTTTTCTTTATTTTTTAATATTTTTGGTTTTTTTCTTTTTTTTCTTAATTTATATCTAAAAATTCCTCTATGGAGTAGAAGGAGTTGTCATTCAGAAATTATTTAAATTTCTTCTTAAATACTTGTTGGTTATCTGTCAGACTTTTGATACTATTTGGTAAGTGACCAAAGACTTTAGTGCCAGTATAATTCACCCCTTTCTGTGCCAAAGTTAGATTTAATCTTGAATAGTGAAGATCGTCCTTTCTCCTAGTATTGTAGTTATGCACACTTCTATTACTTTTGAATTGGGTTTGGTTGTTAATAACAAATTTCATAAGAGAGTATATATACTGAGAAGCTACTGTGAATATCCCTAGATCCTTAAATAAATGTCTGCCGGATGATCTTGGGAGGACTCCATCTATTATTCTGATTACACGCTTTTGTGCAATAAATACTTTATTCCTCAGTGATGAATTACCCCAAAATATGATGCCATATGAAAGCAATGAGTGAAAATAGGCGTAGTAAGCTAATTTACTAAGATGTTTATCACCAAAATTTGCAATGACCCTTATTGCATAAGTAGCTGAACTCAAAAGTTTCAGCAGATCATCAATGTGTTTCTTCCAATTTAATCTCTCATCAATGGACATACCTAAAAATTTGGAATATTCTACCTTTGGTATATGCTTCTGATTAAGGTCTATATTTATTAATGGCGTCATACCATTCACTGTACGGAACTGTATGTACTGTGTCTTATCAAAATTCAGTGAGAGTCCGTTTACAAGGAACCATTTAGTAATTTTCTGAAAGACAGTATTGACAATTTCATCAGTTAATTCTTGTTTCTCAGGTGTGATTACTATACTTGTATCATCAGCAAAGAGAACTAACTTTGCCTCTTCATGAATATAGAATGGCAAGTCATTAATATATAATGAACAACAAGGGACCCAAGACTGACCCTTGTTGAACCCCATTCTTGATAGTTCCCCAGTTTGAGGAATGTGCTGATCTTTGCATGTCCCACTCATGCCACAATACTTGAGCTTATCTAGCAGAATTTCATGATTTACACAATCAAAAGCCTTTGAGAGATCACAAAAAATCCCAATGGGTGGTGTTCGGTTGTTCAGATCATTCAAAATTTGACTGTTGAAAGCATATATGGCATTTTCCGTTGAAAAACCTTTCTGGAAACCAAACTGACATTTTGTTAGTACTTCATTTTTACAGATATGTGAAGCTACTCTTGAATACATTACTTTCTCAAAAATTTTGGATAAAGCTGTTAGAAGGGAGAGTGGACGGTAATTGTTGACATCAGATCTATCCCCCTTTTTATGCAAAGGTATAACAATAGCATATTTCAGTCTATCAGGGAAAATGCCCTGTTCCAGAGAGCTATTACACAGGTGGCTGAGAATCTTACTTATCTGTTGAGAACAAGCTTTTAGTATTTTGCTGGAAATGCCACAAATCCATGTGAGTTTTTGCTTTTAAGCAAGTTTATTATTATCCTAATTTCAGAGGGAGAAGTGGGTGAGATTTCAATTGTATCAAATTGCATAGGTATGGCCTCTTCCATTAACAGCCTAGCATCTTCTAATGAACACCTGGATCCTACTATATCCACAACATTCAGAAAATGATTATTAAAAATATTTTCAACTTCTGACTTTTTGTTCGTAAAGCTTTCATTCCATTTGATGGTAATACTGTCTTCCTCTGCTCTTGGTTGACCTGTTTCTCTTTTAATAATATTCCAAATTGTTTTAATTTTATTATCAGAGTTGCTGATTTCAGACATGATACACATACTCCTGGATTTTTTAATAACTTTTCTTAATATAACACAGTAGTTTTTATAATTTTTGATAGCTTCTGGGTCACTACTCTTTCTTGCTGTGAGATACATTTCCGTTTTCCGGTTACAAGATATTTTTATACCCTTAGTAAGCCATGGTTTGTTACAAGGTTTCTTACGAGTATATTTAACTATTTTGTTGGGGAAGCAGTTTTCAAATGCATTTACAAAAATGTCATGAAATAGATTATATTTTAAGTTGGCATCAGGTTCACGGTACACCTCATCCCAGTCTAACTGCTGTAGGCTTTCCCTGAAATTTGCAATTGTTAAATTGTTGACTGAACGTACTACTTTGGAGGACTGTTTAGTACTGCTGAATGGAGCTATGTCATATATTGTAACTAGCTGTGCACCATGATCAGAAAGACCATTCTCAACAGGCTGAGCATTTATCTGGTTAAACTTATCTTGGTCTATAAAGAAGTTATCTATCAGTGAGCTGCTATCCTATACCACCCGAGTAGGAAAATCAATAACGGGTGTCAAATTGAAAGAACCGAGTAATACTTCAAGGTCATTTTTCCTATTAACCTCTTTCACAGAATCTACATTGAAGTCCCCACAAATAATAATTTGCTTCCCCCTGTCTGACAGATAGCACAACAAGGAGTCCTAATTTTTCAGAAATAGATGAAAATTTCCTGATGGGGACCTATATACAGTTACAATTATAAATGTGCCTTTATTTAATTTAAGCTCACAGGCACATGCTTCTATATGTTTCTTTACACACAACTTTTTTGTTTCTATACTTTTTGCACAATGATAACTTTTGACATATATGGCAACTCCTCCTTTCTCCATATTTTCTCTCATTACATGTGCAGAGAGCTTATAACCACTTACATTTACCTTATCCATATCAGTAACAATGTGATGCTCAGACAGGCATAGTATATCTATTTCATTATCAGCTTCTAAATCTTCTAAACAAACCAGAAGCTCATCTACTTTATTCTTTAAACTCCCAATATTTTGATGAAATATACTTACATAATTTTTAATTATACTTTTATGAGAACCTTTCCTTATTCTAAGATTTGCAGTACTCTCCTGTCTGAGTTTCTCATTGTGCTTAGGCCTAGTTCCTATACCAGTGGTCACATGGTGTTCAGAGAGGCAGATTATGTCAACTGGGTTGGGTGACTTTAATTCATCAATGCAATTACCTAGGACTGAGGTACAACTTGGTGGAGATAAAATTTCTGGTGATTGGTGAAAATTTATAATTGACAGCTGTGATTGGTGATCCAATGTGCTAGAATTGTGCTGTTTAATTTCTTTCCTAAACTGAAGATTTGTTTCAATCCTGACCTCTCGTAGAACTTGACATCTTTCTGTCTTACCTATCCTAAAAAAGGTGCTGCTCCAACACCTGTAACCACTGGTATTTTACCATTCATGGCAGTGCCTCCCCCCCTTAAATTTCCTGCTATTACCCCAGCCAGTTTCCCCTTCCCTTTCCTTTGAGATGTAGGCCGTGCCTGGTATAGTCCCACCAACTGAGATAATCAACAGGAACCACACCAATATGAGCCCCCGCACCCGACCCAAGCAGCCGTTCCTACTCCAAATTAACTCTCCCAACAGAAGAGTCCAAATGAGGCCGGTCATGGCGTCTCAGGACAGATACAAATTCAACATTGGTGTGTCTCGATGCCGACGCAATCTTTACCAGGTCACACTCTATACTGTACCCAGGATCTCTGTCGATGCTGTTCCCTGGCCCTCCCACAATAACCACGGTGTCTTCCCTGGTAAATCCTTTACAGAGTGAACCTAAATCCTCTGTCACCTGATCCAGACTAGCATTTGGTTTGAAAAAATTTGTGACCTGGTATTCTGGTCCTAATTCCTCCTGCAGAAGTTGGCCTACACCTCTGGCATGAGAACTGCCTAACAACAAAACTTTCTTCCTTTTCGATGACTTTCCAACATTCTTTTTCAATTTCCTATTGAAAGAAAGTTTGTTGTGTCCTGTCTACACCTACCTCTGCTTGAGGCTCATCAGTTTCTAACTGAAGCAACAGGTCAAACTTATTTTTGACATTCACCACAAAACTGTCAGACATAGTTCTAGGCCTGTTCCTTTTGCTACCTGTTGCCACTTCCCACCTCTCTTTGCCCTTCTCCCTCCTTAACCTGTCCAGATCTTCCCTAGCCTGATCTAGCTCAGCCTGAAGGGCAGCAATTTGCCCCTCCTGTTCCACTATCTTCCTATCTCTGCTGCAAATCCTACATAACCACTGATGAGCCTGATCCACTTTCCCAACACCCACGCCACTGCAGTCCCCCCAGTGAAAAAAACTACTGCATCCATCACACCAAACCCCGGAACTAACAATTCTACGGCAAGTCAGGCACTTCTCACTCATGGCAAAAATAATACTTTAGCTAGAATAAATCAATTAAATTACCAAAAATAAAAAAAGACGTTACAAGAATTAAGCCTATTCACAAATGTATATAAGCAAGTTTCTGATTTAAAATTCCGCTGTTTTCTGAGATCTGTATTAACACAACGAAGGTATACGCTATTATATATTTCACTCGATGGAATGAAAAAAAGGACAATTAAACGAGATACTTTAACTTTGATTCTCCAAAAACGTTACGAGAATTAGGCCTATAAACAAATGTATATAGGCAAGTTTCTGATATAAAGTTACGCTGTTTTTCTGAAATCTGTATTAAAACAATGAAGTTATACGCTATTTACGGTAGTTTACTTATTTGTTACCGAGAAACTAGTTAAATTACCGTGAAACAAGAAACAAACACGTTTACAAAATTTAAGCCTAAGCGCGACTTCGCGAAGTTACGATCTTTTCGTGTTTTCCGAAAAAATACGCAAAGAAAAGTCAAACCTTTAACGGCAAGACTAAACGATACACTAATGCACGTATTTAATTTGTTGTCGGCGTTAAACTAAATTATATTCCTGTCTAAATCACTTAACTTTCTGGAAATGGTTTCTGGCGTCACTTACTCGGCGGCCATCTTGGAACAGCAGCGTCCGATGGCGGCGGATGTTCAGAAGTTCCGCCGGTGTTGGTCCTCCTCGTGGGTGGGAGCGATAAGAGGCGAGAAAGTTGCAGGGCCTGTTTCCGTGTGGGTGGTGCGAAGCTTCGCCATCTGTTGTTTGAAAATACGTACGAAGCAGTCTGCTTTTCCGTTGGACTGCGGGTGAAACGGATCGCTTGGTAGATAACGAATGCCATTTCGTTCATGAAACTGTTCAAAATCACGTGAACCGTTGTCCGAACAAACACTGCTGGCAAATCTTGCATGCAAAATATTGAGGAGAACGCTTGAATGGTGCTACGTGACGTGCTAGAGTTCACTGACACCGAAAATGGGAACTTGCTAAAACAATTTACCACTATAAGCCAACGAAAGTTCCAAAATGGTCCTGCAAAGTCAATGTGCATTCGTTGCTATAGCGATAGCGTCTTAGGCCAAGCTCAGAATCTTTGTGGCGGAGCAGATTGGTTTTCTGCACATGCGCGACACTGTGACGTCACCTGTACAATACCGGCCAAGTACAGTGCCAGCTCGCTAACTGTTTAGTGCGAACACTTCCCTAATGTCCCTGGTGGAGCAATCGTGGCATATCCTGTTGAAACACTATGGGTACAAGCACGCATTATTCTCCACTTTCATTTTGAGTAGAATCATACCCTGTTGTTCTGAAAGGTAATGCCCACGTGCAAAATATCGGCGCAGAACTGAGTAATGGATACTGTTCAATGAATGAGGCCAAGAAGTGCGAATGTCATACAACAAAATGTTGAGGTCTTGCTCTGCTTCAGTCACCTATGCCTTTTTTCGGTAGTGCAATGGAAAGAATTCCAGCAATTCAAAGTCCTGCGCATCGTTTTGGCAACAAGATGTGGCTTATGCATCAGAATCAGAATCGATACACAGTTTCATACTAATACTGCGAAAGCAACTTAGCCCAACGTCGCAATTTTTGAGCGGTGCATGGAGGAACCGGCACTGACGGATGAAACAAAGACTGCAAAGACTTGTCATCTGTGGCTAAATAGAACTTGCGACCATAGAAATAATGATGATATTTTGGCCAACCATACTCAATAGTGAGAGTTTATTTTTCAATTTGATAATAATTGCACTGAGTTTGCGTTAACAGCTGTCAGGCAAAAGCAATAGGTGAGTCTTGTGCACCAATTCTGTACGAAAACACAGCGCTGATTCCCTAGTAAGAAGAGTCGACTTGCAAAACTACCGTCTTGGCAGGGTCAAAACGCACCAAAAATCTGTCACTAAGTACAGAATTTTTGAGTTTCTGAAATGCGTCTTGACAATCTATAGTCCACATTAAAGGCACATTTTTGCGAGCAAGCAGTGCAATGGACCCGCGATCTGAGCGGCATTAGGTATGAACCGAATGTACGTAGTATTTCCTCTGGCCTAGTACTGACTGCAGTTCAGATACATTGCGAGAAACAGGCAGGTCACGGATTGCAAGTAAATGGGATTAGAAGCGGTGCACACCATGACTGTTGATCAGATGGCATAATTACTGTAGCTCTGTTTGAAAAAAGTGAAACTTTTCGAGACGACAGTTGAGTCCTGCTTCTGACAACACTCGGAAAAGAGTACGCAAATTTGAAATGTGTTCCTCTGGTGTGTAAGAGAGCATTAAGTGAGGGCTGGGGGTGATTTCTAAGCATAATTTTATTGTAGCTAACCATCCAGTAAAATCCACTGAGACTTTTAAAACCAAACTTTTAAAAAGAACACGAAATATTTGGTTTAAAACAATATGTGATAAATAACTTTACAATGAAACGTTAAATTTAATTTAATGTGGTACTTTGGCTAAGAAACACTTAACAACCAGAAGTGAATATAGCACATGCGCTCATCCTATCAAAATTACGGCAAATATTCATTCGTGTATCTCTGCTCAAAGCAGATAGTTACAAAAGGAAACATAACTATCAGAATTCGTCTCTGGAAGGGACACGAAAATAATCATCTGAATACAGTACATACGAGTAGCATGACCAGTTTTCGGACTCCCGCAGAGTTCTCTTAGTTTAATATAAGTCACAGCGGAACCACATAGAACACGTCGGGTATTCAGACCCCTGGACGACGACAGTTCCAATCACCGCAGCTCACTATAAATTAAAAAGGTTAAAGATCGATACTATCCAGGGTGGCACCGATACCGAACAAAGGCATCTTATTCTCAATTCAATAAATTTTACCAACAGCCGTATACTTCAGGTTATTTTATTTTATTTCGAACACAACCAGTTTCGGCACTTCATTCTGCCATTTTCAGGCCCCCATACACTTGTGGCCTAAAGTATATGGCGGTTGGTAAAGTTTATCGATTTTAGAAGCACGTACCAGCCGATGTCCTCTGACCACAATGGACCGACAGAGACTGAAAACATCTTCCGTACGGGACGCGTCCTGTAGCAGGTTGACGCTGTCCGGGATTCCGCTCATCCGTCTCGCTCCCTGGTTGCAACCGTAGCTGATTCTGGCCGTCCCTAATGGCAGTCGGCAGAGGGCGACATCTCAGTGTGTCTGCTCGTGCCACACTGTAGCACCGGCGCGGGAAGTATGCGCGCGACATTCAAAGGCGTCGGGCATGTGGCGATGCTACCATCGGCACATCCTCACCCTCCAATACCAAGTCCACCGGAGTTGGGCACCTCTGAAACTTGGACATGCATTAGCCTCACCGACGTGGTTGGTAACGTATATTCGTAGAGTAGTCTGGGCGGGTGAAATGCATGATCACCAAACGATTCCACATGAAGTTATTGACGTGGAAGACGAGGTTTTCAGAGAATCTCTGCGGGTATCTCTGATTGAGGATCAATGATAACTATGTTTAAATTCACTTTGCGCAGAAAAGCATAGATGACTCAAGTGCACTACAACACATAATGTTGAGTATCCCCACTTACGTTATAGTTTACAAGACTAAAGACCCTAAGGTACCCACATATTGAAGATTCACAATTTCCAGCACAGAAAAGTAACAAAATTATTTGGTTGCGCCGGTCTTAGCATACGGCTTAACCTCCGATATGTGGACACGGAAGAATTATTTTATTTTGCGGCTTTCTCACCAGCAAGGTGACCGGGGTGACGAAGCGCAAGATATATACAGGACCGACGAACCAGGACAATATCTTCCCCGTAATTTTATCCGCCGCCCGACTTACTGCTCCAAAATTCTTTACCAAACCTGGTCGCCCGCCTTCAGTGCGATCGACAATCTACCAGCATTATAACCCTTTACATTTACTCGTGACTCTTCCGCAAATTCTTCCTCGCACGCTTCCAATTGACACGGGTTTGTGCACCGTCCACCCTTTATGGCAACAAATCACTAAGTGACCACAAATACGCCAGGGGCGAATAAGGTTTTAAAGCAAACATGAACCTCGCCGGGGGGTGGCCTCATGGGTAGCAGTATTGAAGGCATACCCTAACCATGACAAGGAACCATCCCAGCGAGCTGGTCATTATGGTGGAATGTGATTAACGCTGCACTCAAGTCCCGGTTCATCCGTTCTACTATAGACGCATATGGTGTGGTGGTAGTACGACCTACTTCCGCTTTGAAACAAAAGTTAAGTGGACTTAAAGGACGTTGCATTGCCAGAAACCAACACAGGGTATAGTACAAACTCCCCAAACATACTCTGTAAGCACCGTACAGAGGCTTGCGAGGTTACGTTGAGGGTAGGCATCAGCCAGCAAAAACGCATGAACGTATCCACGCAAACAAAGATATAGCGGTTTCCATCTTTCGAAAGCGGAATGGGTCCTACATAACGGAGAAAGACAACGTTAAGCGTAAGCGATTGGGCGTCTTCCCGACTCTTCTTCTTGCAACAGAACTGCAGCAACTCCCGACATGAAGGCATAAATTTGAACTATAAATTCCTTGTTGAAACTCGCCATCGCTAACACAGGAGCGGTGGCCAACGCTTTCTTTAAAGCCTCGAATGATGCCTCCTGCTTAGGTCCCCACTCAAATTTTCTACTCTACTTTCGAAGCTCGTTTAAGGGGGCAGCTACACTACAGGCCATTAAAATAGCTACACCAAGAAGAAATGCAGATGATAACCGGGTATTCATTGGAGAAATGTATTATACTAAAACGGACATGCGATTACATTTTCACACAATTAGGTTGCATTGATCCTGAGAAACCATTACCCAGACTAACCACCTCTGGCCGTAATAACTGCCGTGATACGCCTGGGCATTTAGTCAAACAGAGCTTGATGGCGTGTACAGGAACAGCTGCCCACACAGCTTCAACACGATACCACAGTTCATCAATAGTAGTGACTGGCATATTGTGACGAGCCAGTTGCTCGGCCACCATTGACCTGACGTTTTCAATTGGTGAGAGATCTGGAGAATGTGCTGGCCAGGGCAGCAGTCGAACATTTTCTGTATCCAGAAAGGCACGTACAGGACCTGCAACATGGGGTCGTGCATTATCCTGCTGCATGTAGGGTTTCGCAGCGATCGAATGAAGGGTAGAGCCACGGGTCGTAACACATCTGAAATGTAACGTCCAGTGTTCAAAGTGCCGTCAATGCAAACAAGAGGTGACCGAGACGCGTAACCAATGACACCCCATACCATGACGCCGGGTAATGCACCAGTATGGCGATGTGCGTTCACCACGACGTCACCAAACACAGATGCGACCATCATGATGCTGTAAAAAGAACCTGGATTTATCCGAAAAAATGACGTTTTGCCATTCGTGCACCCAGGTTCGTCGTTGAGTACATCATCGCAGGCGCTCCTGTCTGTGATGCAGCGTCAAGGGTAAACGCAGCCATGGTCTCCGAGGTGATAGTCCATCCTGCTGGAAACGGCGTCGAACTGTTCGTGCAGATGGTTGTTGTCTTGCAAACAGCTGTTAACTCATGGTTCGAGACGTGGCTGCACGATCCGTTATAGCCACGCTGATAAGATGCCTGTCATCTCGCCTGCTACTGATACGAGGCCGTTCGGATCCAGCACACCGTACTGTATTACCCTCCTGAACCCACCGATTCGATATTCTGCTAACAATCATTGGATCTCGACCAACGCGAGCAGCAATGTCGCGATGCGATAAACCGCAATGGCGATAGGCTACAATCCGACCTATATCAAGGTCGGAAACGTTATGGTACTGCCGGCCGTGGTGGTCTAGCGGTTCTAGGCGCGCAGTCCGGAACCGCGTGACTGCTACTGTCGCAGGTTCGAAACCTGCCTCGGGCATGGATGTGTGTGATGTCCTTGGGTTTAAATAGTTCTAAGTTCTAGGGGACTAATGACCTCAGATGTTAAGTCCCATAGTGCTCAGAACCATTTTTTTTGTGATGGTACTCATTTCTCCTCCTTACACGAGGCATCACAACAACGTTTCACCAGGCAACGCCGGTCAACTGCTGTTTGTGTACGAGAAATCGGTTGGAAAGTTTCCTCATGTCAGCCTGTTGTAGGTGTCGCCACCGGCGCCAATGTTGTGTGAATGATCTGAACAGCTAATCATCTGCATATCACAGCACGTTCTTCCTGTCCGTTAAATTTCGCGTCTGCACCACGTAATCTTCGTGGTGTAGTAATTTTAATGTCCAGAGGTGTAACTGGACAAAACTGGGAACGAATTATTGAATGAGATGTATCATTCATATAAAAACAAGTCCCAGCCTTTACATTTTTGGGGGCTGCGAACAAATAATTTGCATCAGTACGACTTACGTCAATTCACACTCCGTTCTGGGAGTTAATATACCCCAGAAAGGATATTTCAGGCTGCGAGAATTTAACTTTAGATGGTTTGACAGTACATCCGGCTTTTCGCAGCCTTTGATGTACCTCGCGAACATGCACAACATGCTCTTCAAAACTCTCACAAAAAATCACCAATTCATCCAAATAATGATACACACACTCAAAGTAAAGATCCGGAAAACTCTGTCAAGTATACCGGACATCACAGCTGCACCTATCGATAACCCGAACGGAAGCCTACTGTACTCACAAAGTGACCAGTCGGTCGCAAAGGCTGTCTCCGGTTTAGATTCTCCCGCTGGAGAGCCTGGTTCAAGTCAAAGGTAGTAAAAACAATTGCCTTGTGGAACCAGGAAAAACACGAATACAAATCAGGAAGAGGTTTAGACCGTAGCACAATCTTTTTATTGAGCGCCCTATAATCCACCACCGGACGTACTCACCCCTGCGGTTTGGGCAACACAAATACAGGTGAAGAATACGGAAATTTAGATGGTCTGATCACTCCGCCCTGAAACATTTCCCGAATAGTTTCCCTTAATGTTTTTATACGAGGTGGGGATAACCTATATGCTGGACACCTTACGGGACGTTGTCCGTTATTTCGATTTTATACTCGGCTTCTTTAGTGTCACATAACTGATCGGTTAGCACATCACCGAACTCGATACAAAACTCGACAATCTGCTGTCTCTGTTCTGGCAACAGATGCTCCAAGTTATACAAGGAAACGGTTTCTGCTGCGTTCATTACGTGTCTGGAACCGTTAATCCGGCGATGTACACGATGTTTAAATAATCTGAAAGGATTTTCCCTGGAAAACTCGAAATAAAACTTCATCCGACCCCACTGGGGCGTCAGGCCTATCTTCCCGATAAAATCGGCACCCAGTATAGCCGGTGCCGACGGATTATGCGCCACTTGAACAGGAAATTTCCACGTAAACTCACCGATTCGGATCTTAACCTTAATTGTCCCCAAAATTTGCATTTGCTCTGAGTTGGCTAGTAGGCAATAGCAAATTTTGTCTGATAAGTCCGGCAACGTGCAGTGTCCGCGGTGTGCGGGCACCAATCTTTCGTCCACCAAAGATGCGGAACTACCGGTGTCCAGCAGAGCACACACAGGTTCCTCGTATAGTGCTGCACAAAGCAAAAGGAACTCTATCGCTGGCAACCGCTTCAATTCTCCTACACAACCCCCTATCACGCTATCCCCGCTTACAGTACCGTCATAAATTCTTGTCCTTCCCCTTTTCAGGGCAATTCTCTTCAATATGCCCCCTATTCTTGCACTTGAAACACCTTACTGTAGGACAGTTCCTAACAACATGCCCACTGCTCTTACACTCAAAGCACTTCACTCCCATGGAACCCGCCAGTCGTATGAGGCTACAATTATCCTGCTCTTGCTGTTGAGAACCTTTTCCCTTACCCCGTTGGAGGTCGGCGTAGATGAGAGCTTGTACCATATCAATTAATTCACCTAATTGCCTAAAGCTCTGTGGGCGTTCACAAAACACAGCCCTGCAATTGTCGCTAGGACGGATCACTTGGAGAATATTCTCGACTACACTGCTTCATTATAATTAAGACATAAGCTTCTGGCACTATCCTTCACCCTTTTAACATACTTCTCTGAAGGGCAATCCTGTCTTTTATGGCGAGTAAGACATCTGGGGCAAGACTTCACTAAATTCACCTGTCTACTTGTCTGTCGGCGCGGATTTGTATACGCTCGTTGTCGTGGATGCTTGGGGCAGTCGCGGGTAAGGGGCGACTCGACACGACAAAGCGGGGCCAGATCAAACTTATTGGCAGCTATGTCACCTGAATCATGTTGCTCTAAAATTTGCAATACTTGAGGAAGTGATGAATCAGAGTACTTTAGCATTTGTTCCCGTATTCTACTGCCGGCCGCGGTGGCCTAGCGGTTCGAAGCGCTTCAGTCCGGAACGGCGCTGCTCCTACCGTCGCAGGTTCGAATCCTGCCTCGGGCATGGATGTGTGTGATGTCCTTAGGTTTGTTAGGTTTAAGTAGTTCTAAGTCTAGGGGACTGATGACATGAGATGTTAAGTCCAATAGTGCTCAGAGCCATTTGAACTATTTGAACCCTATTCTACTATCTGGGACATTGAATGTTACGGCATCTCTTATCATTAAATCATTGCAAAAGTTGCCACAACTACACTTAAATTTACGCTTCCTAGTCATGCCCGTTAATTCTGTGTATCACTGACGGGACGTCTGTTCAGGCTTTCTCTGCAAGTGAAAAACTGGTATCTGGTTTCAGCTACTTGAACTTGCTGGTCGTAGTACTCAGTTACTGCATCGATTACTTCGTCATAGCTGAGTGCGTCTAGAGACCCAGTTGGCAATAGTTTTGTATTAACCTGAACAATGGGGACCCTGCGATCGAAAGAAAGT
This sequence comes from Schistocerca piceifrons, assembly GCF_021461385.2. NCBI lineage: Eukaryota > Metazoa > Arthropoda > Insecta > Orthoptera > Acrididae > Schistocerca > Schistocerca piceifrons. Next base: position 597,907,891 of record NC_060141.1, on the reverse strand, counting down.
ATTGTAGCTTTACAGTACCTTGAAGTCGGTGAATTTCAGAATATGCTTGGAACTGTGTTAGGTATTCGAGCCTTTCAAACAAATGTACTAATGTGTGGGTATTCCTAAGGGACCAAACTGCTGAGGTCACCGGGCTCTAGACCTACAAACTACTTAAACTAATTTAAACTAACTTATGGTAAGAAAACACACAGACACACATACCCGAGGGAGGAGTCGAATCTCCGGTGGGAGGGGCCGCGCAATCTTTGACAAGGCGCCTCAAACCGCGCGGCCACTTCGCACGGCTAGAGCCATTCCTCTCCATTGTCGTCAATTTGGCGGAACGGCGGTATGCTGATCGGAGACACTTGTTGGGCTGATTTGTTCGTCTGTTGTGCGGCCGACACAGCTTGTGAAGCCAGTAGTTGTTGTACCGTCGTCAGCAAGGCAGCGATTTGTTGGTTCTGAAACTGAAAAAATCGCGTTAGCTCCATCACATTGGCCGTCTGTGGCCGAGACGTGGGGGCAGGGGGCAGACAAGGGCGGGATAGCCATAGTTTACAGAAATACGTTAGAACAAAAAGCAAGCAAAGCGTCTGAAAAGAGAAATTTGATTAGTTCTGCGGCTTCCCTCCTGGAATACATGCAAGAACAGAACAACAAATTAGCAAAATCATCACCACTGCAAGCTAAAACACAAGAGAAGCAAGCAAAATCGTCTTCTGCACTGAGTTATCTCTTCCACGTAGCCCCTTCTTTGTCATCTCGTTACCGCTGTGGAATCTTGTACGCTGGGAAGCAAGGAAACGGAACGACTTCAGTGTGTTCGTTGCTACAAAAATGCAAACGAACTTCTCCTTTTCCATGACAACGCACGGTGCCACACAAGTTTGCGCATGCGAGACGAGCTCCCAAAACTTTATTGGACTGTTCTCCTTCATGTACCATACAACCTGCATCTCACACCTTCATGCGGGCATACAGACCCTCTCAGTAAGGTGGCGTAGTCGGCACGGTTGACCGTGCGGTCTAAAGCACTCCTTGCCGGGCGGGAAGGCGTTGCCGGTCCCCGGCACGAATCCGCCCGGCAGATTAGTGTCGAAGTCCGGTGTGCCGGCCAGTCTGTGGATGATTTTTAAGGCGGTTTTCCATCTGCCTCGGCGAATGCGGCCTGGTATTCCTTATTCCGCCTCAGTTTCACTACGTCGGCGATTGCAGCGCAAACACTTTCTCTACGTACGCGTACACCATAATTATTCTACCACGCAAACGTTGGGGTTACACCCCTTTGGTGTGAGACGTTCCCAGAGGATCCACTGGGGGCCGAACCGCACAATAACCCTGGGCTCTGATGGGGCATCGGTGGGGTGAGTGGACTGCTGTAGCTTGCTGTGGGGTTGTGAACCACTGAGGGCTACTGTGGGGACGAAGCCTGTCCATTGTTTCTAGATCCCCAGTTCCATACAATACAATACAAAGGTGGCGTAAGGCAGTCACATTGGCCGGAGATCAAGTTGAAAATTGGGTGTTGTAGCCAGAAGAGTGAGGAAAAGTATGCTGTATTGGAATCCTGAATAAAAGAAAACTTCTTTCAGAAAAAGAATGTGCTGTGTTGGTTAGTGAACGCTCCTCGTACAGTTTTGAATGTTAGTTGGGTGTTTGTCGGCACATGGGCCCAAAGGTGGCAGGTGAACTGATTGGTGGCAAGTCAGGACGTTTCCCCGCCGGAGGTAGGCTCTGGATGTAGTGGCGACTGGAATCGTATGGTTGAAGGTCAAATAGATATCCTTAGTTAAGAAAGCTTTTTTTTCATGTCACTCGTGGGGACGGAATCGTACCTGAAGAGAAGGTGGATGTCCTTTGAGACGTAGTCGGCCACGTTGCGCAGCGTTCTGGCGTCGGCAGTTGCCCGCCAGGCAGGCATGGCTTGCTGGTGGAGGTGGCTGTTGGCGTTAGCGTGGCCACAGAGACCCGACGCAAGGCGGCGCGCCATCGGTCGCAGCGTACGACACACCATGATGAGCGGTGTTTAAACCATGGTGCCCGTTACGATCGGAGACAATGGCATGTGCCCGCCTTGGACGATGATCAGCAACAATGTAAGTCTACACGGGCTGGACAAAAGGACACTTACTTTGTAATTGGGGAGCTACCCGGGCGCTCGCTCGAGCATGTTACTTACAAGGTAGGTGGTCAGAAAAGGTAGGTGGTTTCTAGAATATAAAGTTCTTAAAATTGAGAAAACATAAGCTTGAATTATTGCTACTGCTCACCCGCACTTGGTGGTGCGAGGGCACCAATTTGGTTGCGTCCAGACTTTAGTCCAGGTGGAAACTCTTTGCATTGCAGCTGGCTCCCGCATCTTCTACTTCAGCTGGTTTACATCTGGTAGCTATCACCTAGTGTAGACCGTGTTTCTCGGATTACAATACACTCTGGGCACAGTGAACATCTGAGGGTGAGGGTCTAAATTAGGTGATGTATACATGGTCCAGTAACATAAATGTGACCACCGCCTACGTTTGGCGTCAATGTGCAATAACCATTCACAGATGGCAGATGGCAACACTAGCAGTGGAGGGTATATTAACTGTTTCTTGAGGATGCAGGAAACACTGCACCTTCTTTCATAACGCGGAAATGGAGGGATTTATCTGACATCTGAAAGGGCATGACCATCTTCACCAAAGCTGACTGCTGCTCATAGACGACAAAGGCTTGACTTAGCACGCCAATACTGCAACTGGACGTCCAATGAGTTGTCCCAGGCGGCCTTTCCAGACGAATCACCTTTTATGTTCCATCGGCGTGAAGCACCTGGAAGTCGATATCCTGCAACGATAGTTTGGAAGGGGTAAGGCTGAAGAATGGAACGTTATGGTATAGGGAATGTTTTCGTGGTATTCCCTGGGTTGGTCCCATCATTCTGGAATGCTCGATGGATAAACAGAATTATGTATCTATCCCTGGCGACCTTGTCCACTCTACATGAAGTCTGTATTTTCAGCAGCATGGTATCCTCCAGCAGGACACTGCCACGTGTCACACAGCTTCCACTGTACATGCGTGGTTCGAAGAGCACCAGGATGAGTTTCCTGTACTCTCCTGGCAACCAAATTCCCCGGATTTAAATCCAGTCAAGGATCTGTGCGACCACCTTGATCGGGATGTTCGGCCATGGGTGCTGAACTGAGAAACATAGCACAGCTGGCCACGCCACAGGAATCGGCTTGGTTCGACCTCTCCGTAAGTACCTTCCAGAACATTACTGACTCTCTTCCTGTGTGCAGAAGTTGCGTGGCAAAACACAGTTTTTCGGGCTCTTAACAGGTGATCACATTACTGTGTCTGGATAGCGTATGTGAACAGGCTGGCTAGTAGTTTCCCCGCGGCAGCACTTCAACCCAGAAATCAAAGCAGGCTGGAGCACCTGCAAATGTCCATTACGCAATGGTAACTTCGTTCGTCTTGGTTTTTCTGTGTGGTCGGCTCTTCCAGACGTCGTGCCACTGGTGTACTGCGTCTCGACTTCGGTTTTCAGAGACAGCTGCTGTCTTATTCTACATGGTCAGCACAGGCCTACCTCGGTACACTATTTAGACTTCCGCCACTAGCCAGCCCTGTATCAAAACTTTAATATAGTCTCTTATTCTTTTTTTTAAATTATATTAATTTTTTGTGATAAGCAGTTTTTTTCTTGAAAATTCAAAAATTATTTCCGACAAATGACTTGTTTCCTTATGTGAAGAACTGTTCCAAGCAACAACATGGACATGGATCAAGGAAAAAAGACACATTCTATTCAAATTTAAAAGTGTTGCAACCGAGAAAGTCCTGTCAGTTATGCGTCTCATTGTTTGTGTGTTACATTATTATTCCATTACACACGAAGAATCAGTAAGTGAAATCAAATTATGGAGAAGTATTACCAACAGCCGTTTACAAATTGCAAAAATTTTGAAATACAAGCTATTGACAACTAAAACAAATTTCTATTTGCAGCGTAGATAAAATTGTTAAGAGATGAAAAAAGTAGTAAGTACTCTGTAGTAAAAGACCCTCTTCTGTTTCAAGTAGAAGATGGCAAACGACTGATGTAGTGTGACTTAACTAGTAAGTTAAGTAAATATAAAATTTTTACCATTTTATTCACCAAGATATTCTGTATCTGAATAGTTAACTATATATTCTAAATACCTTTAATATATTATACAACAATTAAACATGGAGAGCGTGAAATATTTATAAACACTACATAAAATACGGCCTCGTGCCTAACAACAGTGAAAACTGTAGGAAAGGACGGAGACTGTTTTTGGTGGTGTCTACTGCGCAATCGTCCATGTGGTTGTAAGACCAGTCACTAGACTGAAGTACTGACAAAAAAATGAAATGTTTTACGAGGTACACTATGGTGTACGTATAACACTCGCCCGCACGGAAAGAGCGGTCTAGCGTTCTGAATACACTTGTTACTTCACAGCACATTACCTACAGGCTGACGGGCACTTCTCCCCAAAATGACGTCAATTGGCTGAATAGATGCTGAGCAGTTCATTACGCCAGACTAGGTTTCGTAACAACACTTCGATTTCTTTCGTACTATGCAACTGACGACTTACTGTGGACTGGTTTACGGGTTTCTACTTTCACCTGCTGTTTATACTGGTGCTTTACATGTTTTATCGTGTAGTTCATTTCGTCTATTTCAAACTGTGAGTTTTTCTAGTTTAATCTTTTGAACTGAAACTGGAGGATCTAGACTGCTGTTCTTTATAACTTGCGTATCTGTGTGGCAATCCTGAACAATGCGGGAACACCGTCTGACAAATTAGTCGCCAAAAGTAAAGTTGTGTGTCTTATTATAATTAACTTCAACCAAATTACTTTGAAAACAAAACGGTAAACTAAACAAGCTGTCCTGTGAAACTCTTTAGTGTTCTACACCATGAACCGCACTGTAATGAGTGGCGTTACGATAAACGAGACCGGCCGGTGTGGCCGTGCGGTTCTAGGCGCTTCAGTCTGGAATAGCGTGACCGCTACGGTCGCAGGTTCGAATCCTGCCTCGGGCATGGATGTATATGATGTCCTTAGGTTAGTTAGGTTTAAGTAGTTCTAAGTTCTAGGGGACTGATGACCTCAGATGTTAAGTCCCATAGTGCTCAGAGACATTTGAACATTTTTGAACGATAAACGACTTCCAATTAAGACACACAAGATAACCGGAAAAAATTGGTATATTAATTTGCCAAACAAATTTCGGGAGAACAAACAACCAAAATGTTTCTACGAAAATATCCTGTGTAGCCAATGACTAAATTTCCAAACACTAAACACAGCACACGCAAAGGTAACACTGCATTGTGAAATAAAACTGTCTGTACACGATGTGAAATCTGAACTGGTATTTACCTAAACTGAACCCGATAATAGTTTGTAAAAGCAAAGCTAACACTGAATGATGTCAGTGCATCCTGACGGTAATGTAATTTGGTTTAACGAATTTTTTGTGGCTTACCTGTGGCAATGAAAACTCGATACTGCTCGAAGTGACGCACATAAAATATGCAGTGCAGCAGCAAGCAAGCTAAATGGAAAGAAAAAGCCTTGCACAGTGCCACGCCAGTTCGTGCAACTATTCTAAGCAGATAATGCACGGACATTACGTTTCGTGCTGCTGTGCTCCGCTCAGAACAATGTGACGACACACATGATGAGAAAATACGAAAATTTTGAGGTGAGGAGACGGTGGTGGAATTTGAATTTTCTAAATGATTGAAAGTAATTTATACTTTAAAAAAGAGTATTCTGAAAATTTACAGTCATTCCTCAACAGCTACAATGCTCTTTACAAATATTGTATTTTATAAGAAATATTCCTTCCCGGTGCAATTAATTACTGAGATGGTAAAGGAGCACTAAAACTATAGCCTCTTACTGCAAGCCCTGTGAATAGAATAGTTATTCTCGTCTGAACAACGAAACCAACTAACCGAAATCAATAAAGAGAAATTCCAGTAAAACCTTCTGTTATTCACACGTATTATAATTACCCGCAAGCAAGCGACGCAGTAACAGCTGTACCTGGACATCTCCACTTCCGAAACTACTCTTTACCAATGCATATTTCGAAATTCATCCTCCTCTGTATCTTTATCTCCGTCCTCCGTAGGCTTTTCAGACCCTTCAGTAGCGCAGCCAACATCCGACTTCCTCACTAGCTTCTCTTAGAATGCTAGCTGCAACGACATTTGCTACTGACAACCAAAGATGTCAGCGCTCGTACTCAGAACCCTTGAGACGTATCATGCATACCATCGAAAACTACTGTCTGAGAAATATTTAGCGTAAAATTATCAGATATGGCGCATCCAATGAAAACTTCATTTTCCTTAAACAGAGAAAAAAAAACAGAAAAAGTAGAAACGTTACAAAATGATTCGTGACAGAGGGGCTATAGTTCGTCATGTGTCACCATCTTCAGTGTTATTTGTAAGGCCTGTTTACTCAGCAAAGACAGCTAATTCCAGTTATAAGGTAATTGGCCTCCCGACAGGAGTTTTATAACACGTAATCAAAAACGCTACAGACATTTACATATCTATTCTTTGATCTCCACTGCCAAACCTTACAACAGCTACAAAGTCGTTAGTATATATTATGTTGTTTATAAATGTGTTCTGTCAGGGATCAGCGTTGTCTTTAGCTTGCTTCTTTCACCTTATACGATTTTAGTCACGCTCAGCCATGCATTCTCTCTCTCTCTGTCTCTCTGCAACGTATCAACTGCTACAAGCATGAATGAGCAGTTCTCTCATGTTCATATCATACATCTGCAGGTGTTCATAGATTTCCACGTTCTTGAGTCAGAAGATGAAGCTCAGTGGCTTTCAAATCGATAGCACAAAACTGGAAACCAATAAATATTGTTCATTACAGCGTCTGAAATACCACCATTTAGTACCGATAAGAAACCAACTTCGACCTTTCACTGCGGATTGAGAGCAATGTTAAGCAGGCTATGGTTCCCAGTGTCTTCCCTGTGCTTTTGCTGCCTGGAGTAGTACATTATACGATACGTTGTCATTGTCATCATGGTGAATTTCTCTTACAGCACCACATGTGATGCAATTTTTCATCATCGTCATCATCATGTGCGTTTTCGGCTTTGGTATCTTTGACCTTTGCGAAATCAAACAATTTAAAGCTGGTCACACCTTCATCTTCGTCGTTGTCCTATCCTTCTTCTATCATTGAGACAGTAGTCGAAGGTGGTGTGGTATCCAGCTTTGCTCCATGCGTAATAGATGTTCATGTCAGTTCTTTCTTTACCATTGGACGTTTTCTACTATTGCTAAGACATGGAGGTCCCATCTTATCTCACTATTCCTCATATGATTCTCTAGACTGTATCCTGTCAAATGTTTTAGATGTCTCATTTCTGGCACTTCAGTTCTCTGTAATTATTGGTTCTTTTAAGCCTGTGGTTAGGATCTATACAGCAGTAAAGGTACAGTTATAGTAGTACAGAATTGAAGTAGGGGTCTATTCATTGTTTGTTGGTTTTGTTCAGGAGCATTATATTAATTCTGTTAAACACGTCCAAGTAACTTTTTAGTTTCTTTCGAGAATCATTATTGTAACCGTAAGAGGTATTAGAACTCAGGAAGTTGAATGTATGCATAGTTAAATATATGCAGTTGTTACAATATGTCATTTTCGAATATGATTTTAGATCTGACATTTGATTTCCCACATAAAGCTCAGCGCCTAGCTGCAGGTCAGTAAGAAGAGAGAGAAATCATTTACTTATCACATACCATAAAATCTGCAGGTCTTCTATGGAGCAAATTTGATTTTCAAGCTGGTACGGTTTTTATAATTTTTAAATTTAGTATTATATGCTTTTGATCTTCTAACCACTAATTGCATTTTGAAACAAATTTGTGGCTCAATAAGTTTAATCGGTAGTGTAAGCTATGATCCGCAACAGAATATGGACATTAAATAGCGGTCGACGGCAGACATGCACGAGTGTAGTACAAATATAGACGGACACAGATTTTCCGTTGCTTTTGAATTATTGATTGCAGACCAAATGATCTCGTGTCAGTAACTAGCTGAAGCTGTATTGATATAAGCCCAAGAGAAATGAAGTGTCTTTAAGCAACACGAATGTGCAGTAGTTGTTGTGTGAAATATAGGGAAAATATTTTGAATTTATTTCTTACTACATTGCTCTGTAGAGGGAGAAGAGGCAGTCCTTGGCGATGTTGATGCCCTTTGGCTTTTGAGTATAGTAATTAAAAATACGAAGTCAGGAGAATTTTTTTTAAATTGGTGGATAGAATGTTAATCAATGATGGTGCTGTGGACTGCTGTGAGGTATTTGGATGCGAATGGGATAGGGTGTGAAGTATAAGAAAAGAAGTAATGTCAGTATTGGACAGGGCTAACAAGTGCAATGAAGTGATGGGAGAGTAGGATTGCAGTTCTGCAGGTAAAACGTGAAATGAAGCCTTTTGGAATAGGATGAGCTGTGATAGGTTATAATTTATGTTGCATTAGTAGGATCAGAAACTACGCCTTAATATAATGTGTGGATGTGTGCTACCCAAGGCATTGTATCTCTGTGATGAGTATAGGACGAACCTTAAACTGCACTTGAATCACTTGAGAAAATAGCCTCCTCGCGAAAGCAGGGATCCGCTCAACGGTGGGAGTACCTCGAAAGCGCCATTTCGCTGTATCTACCCGAGCGCTCTCTCTGCCGTCCTAACCTTTAAGTACGCTTAAAGCTCTGTTCGCCCGCAGGACTTGCGGGCAAAGCGAAGAAAGCGAAAGTTTGTTATCGCGTCCCGGCAACAAGAGAACGGTCCCGCCACGGTGCCGGAGAGGATCGCTCAAATAAATAACGACCGCAAAGGAGGCTGGATCCGGTCGCCGCGCAGCGCCCTATAGATTTATTGAACCGGAAAATTACCACTTCTGTCCTCGAGGCGGCTGCCCGACTTAACTTCTGCTATCTCCTCTCAATAAAAGTCGAATCTCTGTGTCAAAAGGAAGCCATTACACAGAAATCGCTATTGCACCGCTGTCGATTTCTGCTCTGCTGGTTATAACTTAACAGAAATTTGTGAGAAGGGCGTGCTGCACCAATTTCCGCAGAAACAGGAAGCAAAAAATTTATTTCCATTGTTAGAATTCTTCTCTCTGAATGAGCTATGCAGAGAAAATACACTGATGTCCACGTTGAAGTTCTGAGCACCCGTGAAATAAATTTGCGCCAAACTAAAGCTGTGACGACTTCAAAAATTTAGGAATTCAATATGGCTTGAAACGTAATTTAATAACGGGGTTGCACCACATTGAAAATAAGTACTTTGAACAACGATGATGTTTAAATTTCCTGTGTCACATTTCAATTTAAAGCACAAAGTACATCATTTAATTAACAGACATGATTATTTCCCATTGTGCAAAAGCTACAAATAATTTATCTAACCCTGGCAAGTTTTAGTGATAATGGTACAGCGTCTTTATTCACACGAAGGTTGAGTGCTATAGACCAGGGATTTCAAATTGATTCCATATTTTTATATTTCGAGAAGTCTTTTAACACCGTACTTTACAAGCTGATTGCATGTCCATTATAATTATCCGGGCTGTTATGCCGTGGTCGGTTGATGAATTCTGTGGTGATTCCCCCAAGTCAGTGTCGGAGACGAAACGTTGGGAATCACCACAGAGTTCATCAACCGACCACGGCATAACAGCCCGGATAATTATAATGGACATGATATTTCCGGCCGTGAAAGTTTACATTTTCGTATAAGCTGATTGCAATCATATTCTTGATTTCCTGTCAGAGAGGTCACAGTTCGTAGTAATTGATGGAAAGTCACTGAGTAAAACAGAAGTGTTTTCTGACGTCCCCCAAGGTAGTGTTATACGCCCTCTGCTGTTCTTTATCTATATAAACGATTTTGGAGACGATCCTTGCAGCCACCTTAGGCTGTTTGCAGATGATGCTGTCGCTTATCGTCTAGTAAATTCATCAGAAGTTCAAAACCAATTGCAGAAAGATTTAGAAGAGATATCTGTACGGTGTTAAAATTAGCAATTGACCCTAAATAATGAAAGGTGTACGGCATTCCACATGGGTGCTGAAAGGAATCTGATAAACTTCGGTTACTCGACAAATCAATAAAATCTAAAGACCGTAAATTCAACGAAATTCCTAGGAATTACAGTAAAGACCGGCTAAAATAGGAAAGAAACATATCAAAATGTTGTAGGGAATTCGAAAGAAATACTGCATTTTATTGACAGAACACTTAGAAGATGCGACAGAGCTACAACGTTCTTGTCCGTCCTCTTTTGGATTACCGCTGCGAGATTTGGAATCCTTACCAGATAGCATTAACGGAGTACATCGAGAAAGTTCGAAAAAGGACATCACATTTTATATAATCGAGAAATAGGGAAGAGAATGTTACAGAGATGATTCAGGATTTGGGATGGATATAATTCAAACAAAGGCGTTGCTCATTGCAGCGTGATCTCACAAAATTTCAGTCGCCAGATTTCTCCTCCGAATGCGAAAATATTTTGTTGACGTTGATCTACATGGAAGGAACGATCATCATAATAAAGAAAGGGAAATCAGAGCTTAACAACGATAATAATTTGTCCCGGGATTCTCTTTCTTCCCGTAAACTATTAACGAACAGAGGGTGTCCTTTCAAACAAAGCGAAAACGAAAATATTTTTACGCTATTTAGTACACCAGGTTTTCATACCAGTGTAGGAGAGAGGTACGTGTCAAACAACTGTGTCACTGAGATTCTCAGATGTTTTTCAACGTATTACTCAAAAAGCACCTTTATGGATCTGATTTCCCAGAAAGGAAGGAGAACCATAAAGATAAGTGGCAATGAAGGCAACAGTTAGCATGTACGCTGGGGGCTGTCGATAGGAGGCACATACCAATTATGAAATCTCTGTACATGGAGCCGAGTATATTGACCGAAGGGACTTTCCTAGTGCCAATGTCCAGGTGACATGTAATTATAGTGAAATGGTTACTAGTGTGGATGCTTCATGGATTGAGCCTGTACCCGTTGCTATGATACGGAGAAATATTGATTTAAAAGAGTTACTTAGACAGATCAAGTGTAATGCCTTAATCTTAGGAGAGCAAGGGACTGAATTCTACCAAGGTTAACGACACCATTCCAGAATGTGCCACCTGATGAGAGAGGCATAACAAGCCTGAGAATGGCAAAATGAAGCTGATTTGGAAGATTCTGTGGAGGAGATGATTCTTTCGTTAAATAACTCAGTGGCAGTGACACTTTAAGTGTTTATCACAATGACGAATGTGATGCCTGTGGAGTTTTTTCCTTTGTCACCACTGAAATTCCGCACAATTGGATCCAGAAGTCTGTCTGAAATGCATAGTTTGCTGCTGTTAAGTAACTGCATAATTTCAATAAGAAACTGTTATCAGAAAACCGCGGAATTGTAGGTCGTAGAAAGTGCACTTCAGGCACTAAAACGGGCTTGTTCAGTACCTCATTTAAAAAACCTAAGCTCCTCCCGAACAGGCCATGAATTACGAACGGTACCGACCGGCCGTCGTGTCATCCTCAGTCCACAGGTGTCAATGGACGTGGATATGGAGGGGAATGTGATCAGCACATCTCTCTCCCGGCGTATGTCATTTTACGAGACCGGAGTCGCTATTTCTCAATCAAGTAGCTCCTCAGTTTTTCTCACAAGGGTTGAGTGCACCCTGCTTGCCAACAGCGCTCGGCAGACCGGATTGTCACCCATCTAGGTGCTAGCGTTGGTAAAGCACCGGAACTTCAAGCGCTGATAGAAAGCACCGAAGCTGAAATCGTTATAGGTACAGAAAGCTGGCTTAAGCCAGAGATAAATTCTGCCGAAATTTTTACAAAGGTACAGACGGTGTTTAGAAAGGATAGATTGCTTGCAACCGGTGGTGGAGTGTTCATCGCTGTTAGTAGTAGTTTATCCTGTAGTGAAGTAGAAGTGGATAGTTCCTGTGAATTATTATGGGTGGAGGTTACACTAAACAACCGAACTAGGTTAATAATTGGCTCCTTTTACCGACCTCCCGACTCAGCAGCATTAGTGGCAGAACAACTGAGAGAAAATTTGGAATACATTTCACATAAATTTTCTCAGCATGTTATAGTCTTAGGTGGAGATTTCAATTTACCAGATATAGACTGGGACACTCAGATGTTTAGGACGGGTGGTAGGGACAGAGCATCGAGTGACATTATACTGAGAGCACTATCCGAAATTTACCTCGAGCAATTAAACAGAGAACCGACTCGTGTAGATAACATATTGGACCTACTGATAACAAACAGACCCGAACTTTTCGACTCTGTATGTACAGAACAGGGAATCAGTGATCATAAGGCCGTTGCAGCATCCCTGAATATGGAAGTTAATAGGAATATAAAAAAAGGGAGGAAGGTTTATCTGTTTAGCAAGAATAATAGAAGGCAGATTTCAGACTACCTAACAGATCAAAACGAAAATTTCTGTTCCGACACTGACAATGTTGAGTGTTTATGGAAAAAGTTCAAGGCAATCGTAAAATGCGTTTTAGACAGGTACGTGCCGAGTAAAACTGTGAGGGACGGGAAAAACCCACCGTGGTACAACAACAAAGTTAGGAAACTACTGCGAAAGCAAAGAGAGCTCCACTCCAAGTTTAAACGCAGCCAAAACCTCTCAGACAAACAGAAGCTAAACGATGTCAAAGTTAGCGTAAGGAGGGCTATGCGTGAAGCGTTCATTGAATTCGAAAGTAAAATTCTATGTACCGACTTGACAGAAAATCCTAGGAAGTTCTGGTCTTACGTTAAATCAGTAAGTGGCTCGAAACAGCATATCCAGACACTACGGGATGATGATGGCATTGAAACAGAGGATGACACGCGTAAAGCTGAAATACTAAACACCTTTTTCCAAAGCTGTTTCACAGAGGAAGACCGCACTGCAGTTCCTTCTCTAAATCCTCGCACAAACGAAAAAATGGCTGACATCGAAATAAGTGTCCAAGGAATAGAAAAGCAACTGGAATCACTCAATAGAGGAAAGTCCACTGGACCTGACGGGATACCAATTCGATTCTACACAGAGTACGCGAAAGAACTTGCCCCCCTTCTAACAGCCGTGTACCGCAAGTCTCTAGAGGAACGGAGGGTTCCAAATGATTGGAAAAGAGCACAGATAGTCCCAGTCTTCAAGAAGGGTCGTCGAGCAGATGCGAAAAACTATAGACCTATATCTCTTACATCGATCTCTTGTAGAATTTTAGAACATGTTTTTTGCTCGCGTGTCATGTCATTTCTGGAAACCCAGAATCTACTGTGTAGGAATCAACATGGATTCCGGAAGCAACGATCGTGTGAGACCCAACTCGCTTTATTTGTTCATGAGACCCAGAAAATATTAGATACAGGCTCCCAGGTAGATGCTATTTTTCTTGACTTTCGGAAGGCGTTCGATACAGTTCCGCACTGTCGCCTGATAAACAAAGTAAGAGCCTACGGAATATCAGACCAGCTGTGTGGCTGGATTGAAGAGTTTTTAGCAAACAGAACACAACATGTTGTTATCAATGGAGAGACGTCTACAGACGTTGGGGTGACCTCTGGCGTGCCGCAGGGGAGTGTTATGGGACCATTGCTTTTCACAATATATATAAATGACTTAGTAGATAGTGTCGGAAGTTCCATGCGGCTTTTCGCAGATGATGCTGTAGTATACAGAGAAGTTGCTGCATTAGAAAATTGTAGCGAAATACAGGAAGATCTGCAGCGGATAGGCACTTGGTGCAGGGAGTGGCAACTGACCCTTAACAGAGACAAATGTAATGTATTGCGAATACATAGAAAGAAGGATCCTTTATTGTATGATTATATGATAGCGGAACGAACACTGGTAGCAGTTACTTCTGTAAAATATCTGGGAGTATGCGTACGGAACGATTTGAAGTGGAATGATCATATAAAATTAATTGTTGGTAAGGCGGGTACCAGGTTGAGATTCATTGGGAGAGTGCTTAGAAAATGTAGTCCATCAACAAAGGAGGTGGCTTACAAAACACTCGTTCGACCTATACTTGAGTATTGCTCATCAGTGTGGGATCCGTACCAGGTCGGGTTGACGGAGGTGATAGAGAAGATCCAAAGAAGAGCGTCGCGTTTCGTCACCTGGTTATTTGGTAACCGTGATAGCGTTACGGAGATGTTTAATAAACTCAAGTGGCAGACTCTGCAAGAGAGGCGCTCTGCATCGCGGTGTAGCTTGCTCGTCAGGTTTCGAGAGGGTGCGTTTCTGGATGAGGTATCGAATATATTGCTTCCCCCTACTTATACTTCACGAGGAGATCACGAATGTAAAATTAGAGAGATTAGAGCGCGCACGGAGGCTTTCAGACAGTCGTTCTTCCCGCGAACCATACGCGACTGGAACAGGAAAGGGAGGTAATGACAGTGGCACGTAAAGTGCCCTCCGCCACACACCGTTGGGTGGCTTGCGGAGTATCAATGTAGATGTAGATGTAGATGTAGCCCAACCCGACTTCAGTGATCTGACGAAAACCGGTGTTACCACCGTGGCAAGGCCGTTGGCAGTATCTCCTTTAGCTTGTATAAAATCTAAAATGCATACATCGTGTGCTTATTAAAACACGAAAAGTTTTGACTGAAGGCGTTTTTTAATTCATACCTCCAATGTACTGAAGCTATGAAATATGGATAAAGTTAAAACAAAAAAAAAAAAACTAAATGTAGCTGATTTGGAATATTCTGTAGAGGAGATGAATGTTTCGTTAAATAACTGCGGTAACAGTGACACTTCAAGCGTTTTTCATAATGAGGAGAGTGATGCCTGTGGAGTTTTTACCATTGTCGCTACAGATATTTGGCACAGTCGGATTCAGTAGTATGTGTGGAGTGCACAGTTTACAGCTGTAAGTAGATACATAATTTTAATAACCAACCTTTATCAGAAGACCGCGAAGTTGTAGAAGTGCATTTTAGGTGCCTAAAATGGGCTCCTTCAGTACCCCATTTAGTCTGTATAAGATCTAATATTGACACTAAAAACTAACATGCATGAGAACTAAACAGAATGCGAGATAAACAATGTTGACCTGTAAACATATTACTGTTCATTAAAAAGAAAGAAAATGAAAATGCTTATTTGCTCAACGCAGCAACTATTATACTATCATATTCGAACAGACACCAACCATTTTTAGTATTTCCAAGATAAAAACAGAGCATAAGACACATAGTCCAATATGTTGAAAGACGTGTAATATTTAATTTGATTATCCGATAAGTTTGTGTGTTGCTGTACCCAAGTGCTTCAGGCAGGGATTCTTTTGTAAAACCTTTTCCTGTTTTGCTCGAACTTTTCCTCGCACCTCGCATGGCGCTTCGTTAATTTTCTTTTTAACTTCCTCCAGCAACGAAATATCCTCGTAGGTAGGTCTCCTAAGCCCTCTATTTCGGAAATAATTCTTGCCATTAATATGTTGTTGGCTATAATATAAGCCAAGTCCTGTTCAATTGAGGGATCTTTGAGTAATTGCGTTTCTGAAATTACGAAGGCGGCCTCCACCGGCAGATTTTCAATTACTTTCTGGACTGCTGGGGGACGCTTACTGTAGTATTCCGCTGCTGATAACCACGTGCCCCAGCGTGTAGCAACGTATTCAGGTGGTAAGGGACTATCTGGAAGTTGTTCTCTGAATGCCTTTATCTTTGATCACGCCTTAAGAATAACTTTCTTACAGTGACGATTAATTTGTTTACCTTAGAGAATTCTAGCCTTACTTGCTCTACTAAATGGTTATTGCCAAGTGCTATCAAGTTACATGCAACATCAAAGAGTAGAACAGTTGAAACAACTTAATCGTTACAACCATACACGGAGCGGCATCTTCTGAAGGACAGAATCGCCTTATTTTCATCCACACCATTTGGATATCGCACTTTCAGCTGATTGTTGACAAAGTGTGCAATTATTTGGTGGTTAGTCTCTGACTTGTTTTAAACAAACCATATAAGCCCTGGATAGTCCATCTGGGTTGAACTTGCCAATAATCGAATTAGCACACACCGGCTAGGACTGGTAGTAGTTTCATCAGCAGAAATCCATAGGAAAGGCTGCCTTATATCTTCTCGGATTCAGTGCATTACAGCAGTGTAATCTGAATCCACATAATTTGTACGCAACATTGATTTTGCAGGAACAGACTGATGGCAGAACTCCTCAAGACAACCTTTAAAAATAGGATTTTTTTAGTTTTCAAAAAGGGATGATTGCTGCCGGAATAGCATGACACAAGTCGCTGCAGAACTGGTTCTTATTGGTGGATACATCAGATGTCTTTGTTGAAAGCGTCTGCTTTAATCTTGATTTTCGACCAACATTTGCCTTATGTAGTTCTCCATCAGCTGCTGAGAAGAAGTGACGTTTTATCAATCGAAAGCTAATTCAAGAAATAAAAAATCCAACATACTTTACAGAAGCGTGTATAAAAAGTACTTGTAAGTGTTAAGGGATACCGGTACTTAATTTTAGCAAAATGAAAGAAGGATGAAATGAAATAATAAGCTTACAATACAGTTTAGCAGTTTTAGTCTTCCAGCCATCCTGTCACTGACTAGATATTGGTTACATCTAAAAACTGGAAAAAAAGCTTGGAGTGTCATTTTAAAAACATTTATGTCTGGACCTAATGGCATGACATTTTCACACTGTTTACTTATCCTTTATATCAAAACTGAACTCAGCAGCTTTAAAATAATAAAAAGATGAAGAACTGAGTCTCGGTGTCTCCTAGTAGAATTTTAAGCGATATTTACATAATAATCTGCTTCACAAATGCTTTGGTGAGAATAAATTCGCAATTCCGATATGACGTCTAAAGCTAAGAAGCATAAACCATAATGGGCATTCCCTTTGTTGTATACTTGGTAGAATATAATGAATATCTTGCACTTTATGTATACATAGGAACACTGCGTACTAGTTTAGTTTGGCGAGTTGATGACGAAACCTAGACAATGACTTCGACTTCCTACAAGAGAGTCCGTGTATAACCAACGAGAGAGGTGAGGTTCTTTACTGCAAAGGAGGCTAGGCAACTTTGACTTTCTCCTTGTGAACGTCTTTTTTTTTTTTCTTTTTCCCCATCTGAGATCAGTTCAAGGGCTATGAATGTGTTTCTTGGAGACAGCATGCGTTTGGCCAGGAGGTTATGAGCCACAAACTTTTAATTTTTTCAAATACCGCCTTCGACCCTCGTGAACAATTATAATATTTTGAAAATAGAATAATTTTATGCCACATTAGAAAAATGGGTACCATTGTATGATTTTAAGGTTACAATAGGCGTTAACGTTGAAACAGACTGTTTTAGATACGATAAAATTAATGTTTTCGAGTTTAAATAGTCATGAAAGGCATAAAACAAGGTTATGTGCACCTGGGAAGTCGGAATAAAAGTAGATTTTAACCTGAAAGTCCACCATTTCAAATGAAGTCCATCTCAGGACTTCAGTCTGTATCACAAAAAGTTAATATTACTGCAATACTAGTTTTTCTTATCACTTTTCTTCTTTCCCCCAATATCTGTTGGCCTATTTAAGATATGTTTTCTCACAGCACAAATCTTACTTTTTGGCTATGCTAGAAAGAAGTAGGTAGACTAGAAAAATTAATAGCATGTTAATATCAGACATAACAATCTGTTTCTCATAACGAGCCGCACGGGCGACCGTTTAGTTCTTGCGTTAGAGAGGACCATTGCTCTCGTTTTGAACAGAAATCAGAAAATAAAGAGCTTCCCGCAAGTCGAATATTTCTCTGAGATTGACCCAAAAAAAAAGCTTTTTCGTAAGCTGTCAGTTTATCGTCTTAATAATTAATTTTCGCTCCTCAAACTAAAATCAAAAAATATTAGAACCATTCCGGAATACTTAGATGCCAGTTCCATAACTGTGCGTCGAATAGTTTGAGGAGGTGAATGAAATGTAAGATCACAAATGTGCCGGACATGGCAGCACAACACACACTGAGAACTTTCTGAAGGAGGGGAGGCAGTGAGAAAGAAGTCCTCGGTCAGATAATACGCTTCGTGTTTTTTGTGTGAAATTAAAAATTTTCTCAGAGAATGTAGACTGGCACTGAGAATCTTCTTTGGAAAATTCTCTTTTTTATTCATATGACCAAGTTCTCACAACCACAATCCAAAGAGATTCTTCTGCGTCTACTCAGCATTGAACACAGTCCTGTGGTTATTAAAATTCAAAAACTTTGCCAGTAGATCTCATTTACTCAGTTATCAGATTATGTGGGTGCATGTGAGCCAGAGTAATTTGGTCGTGGTCATTCGCCACATTAATCAGTACACAGTTTAAAGAACGCTGATTATATATTTACAAGCAAAATAAATAAAGAATACTATAAATGTCTTAGGAGGCATACGAATAAATAACAATACGGAGAAACGTTCTCAAGTATTGGCCAACGGCCTTGCCGAAGTGGTAACTCCGGATCCCGCCAGATCACCGAAGTTAAGCACCGTCGGGCTGGCTAACACTTGGATGGGTAGCCATCCGGTGTGCCGAGCGCTGTTGGCAAGCGGGGTGCACTCAGCCCTTGTGAGGCAAACTGAGGAGCTACTTGATTGAGATGTAGCGGCTCCGGTCTCGGAAACTTACATACGGCCAGGAGAGCGGTGTGCTGACCACATACCCCTCCATATCCGCATCCAGTGACGACTGTGGGCTGAGGATGATACGGCGGCAGGCCTTCATGGCCTATTCGGGAGGAGTTCTCAAGTACTGAGAGGAACAACGGTACAGATTATAAAAAATGGGGCTCAAGTAAATCCTTCTGCTTAGGTTAGAAGAGTTTGATTTTTGTAAGTGCTGCTGGAAACTTATTGAAAATGAAGCCTGCTAACAGTGCACGACTCACGACCCGTTCTCACAGATTCACTTCCGCCAGTAAATCTCCAACCTGCCGAGCCACACGTAGAATCTTCTGCGAAAATTGCAGGATTAGCACTCCTGGAAAAAAGGATATTCGGAGGCATGGATTCCCCACAGCCCTATTACAGATGTCCCTTGCCAGCTCAGGATAAAAAATGAAAAAAAGAAGTCGGTAGAGCACTTGTCGGCGTAAGGCGAAGGTCCCGAGTCATGCCTCGGTCCGGCACACAGTTTTAATCTGCCACGAAGTTTCGTACTAGCGCACACTCCTCTGCACTGTGAAAATTTCTTTCAAGCCCACGCTTTTCTGTACAACGATTAAGGAAGTGTTGTGCAAGCAGCAATTTTTTTGTTTCTAGTGTTCACTGAATAAATGCTGCATTTTGACGGAGTATAAGTGAACATATGATAGATAACAGCAAGACACTTGAGCATCGTCAGGAGTGCCCAGGGAAGTACGTTAAGACCTCACTTTTTTCTATATACACAAATGACCTGGCGGACAAGGTAAGCAGCTGACTGCGGCTGTTCGCTGATGATGCTGTGGTGTATCGAAAGGTGCCGTTGTCGTTGAGTGACTGTTGGTCGACTGCCAAGGGGGAAGCAAACATGAGGAAATGACTGATTAACCAAAGAAAGACTAAGTTTCTACCAGCCCGAGCGAGGAATTTCAGAAGTTTGAACGTGGTAGGGAAGCTCAAAATCTGAAACTGCAGATCCCAAAGCTCAGTCTACATTTAGCGACCGCTAACGAACTGAAATATGAAGAAGATAAAGATTACTGGCCAGAGGAGAGTAGAGTAATATCAACAGGAGCAGAAAATGATGCAACGGGATTAGGATTCGTTATGAATAGTAACTTAGGACAGAGAGTGATAGGGTTTTTTCGTCCCATCGAACAACAGTCCATCACCGAAAACATTAGTTCAAGGATAAACGCCAAGTAGCAAGCAGAAGCTGAACAGATGGACAAAGTCTATGAGTATACTGAACGGGTAATTCAGCAAGTAAAAGAAGATGAAAATCTAATGGTCATTGGAGATTAAAATGTGATTGTAGTGGAAGGAGTGGAAGAAAGGGTTATGTGAGAATAAGGGCTTTATAGTAGGAACGAAAGAGAAAGGCCAGCTGAGTTCTGCAATAAATTTAGATTGTGATTTCAAATGCATTCTTGAGAAATCCAAAGAGGAGGAGGTATACATGTAATTGGCTGGGAGATACCGGAAGATTTCAGTTAGATTATATCACGATCAGGTAGATATTCCGAAATCAAATATTGGATTTTAACTCATACTCAGGGGCAGTTTCCAACTCAAATCGCAGTTTAATAATTTTAAAGGGTATGCTGAAGATTAAGAGACTATTCGGGAAGGACCAGCGCACAAAATAGTGGTATACTGAATTACTAAGGAGATACTCTTCAAGTTCTCTAAGGCTACAGATAGTGTGATAATGAACAGCTCAGTTGAAGAGGAATGGACATCTCTAAGAAGGGCAATCATACAAGTTGGAGAGAAGGACTTAGGTACTATCAAGATATATGCAAAAGGAACTGTGGTAGCACAAGAAATACTTCAGCTGATCGACGAAGAAAGTAAAATTTTACCATGAGTGAGAAGTGTGGGCTTTGCCTTAGGTTCGTGAGTAGTGGATTGCAGTGTGAGACTTGTTCGAAGTATTTTCACTGGGGGGAATGCAGTGGGGAGGCCAGTGGGTATTCTGATGAGATCCTCTCCTGGAACTGCAGGTTATGTAGCAAGAGTAAGTTGATAGAGGAGCAGGAGCGTAAGATCTGTGCCCTTCAGGTGCAGTTGAAAAACGCACAGGAGGAGCTAGATAGGATGAGGAGGGAGAAGGGGGTTGGGGAATGGGAGCTGGCTGTTGGCAAGAGATCTGCTAGGAAAAGGAGATTTTCGGATAGTTTTACTATTGGTGTTTGTAATAGATATGACCAACTGTCAGAGTCTAGTGGAGAGGAATCTCTAGTAGCTGTAGATGTAGGAAGTATGTAGCAGACCTCAGTAGTTACGGTGACTAGAACAGTTGCAAAGTTGAAGTGGAAGAAGAAGGTTCTGCTGCTAGGTATTTCTCATGGCAGAGGTGTAGGCCAGCAGTTGCAGGAAGTGCTGGGGAGTGAGTACTAGGTCACCAGCATTGTGAAGTCTGATGCAGGATTGGTTCAGGTGACTGTTAACATAGGAGGGTTATGTAGAGATTTTACTAAAGAGGATCAGGCAGTGATAGTGGGTGGGGCTGGTAATAATATTGATAGGGATGGGGAGTATGACGTAGGTGGTGACCTGGAAAAGATAGCCACTCAGACTGGCAACACGAATGTGCATTTCGTGGAACTGTGTCAGCGTCACGATCGGCCTCATCTTAATACAACCGTCAGGCGTAATAACATGAGACTTGGGGTTGTGCTGACGACAGAAAGCATGGGTTACATTTCAGTGGTGTCGGTGGAGACTATCAGCAGGACGGGTTTCACTATACATGGCCTGCACCTCAACAGGTATGGCAAGGGGAGGTTGGAAAAGCTTTTAGGTGACAGCATAGGTGGGGTTGGTGGGATCACTCATGGGAAAATTCCTGCAGTAGTGGGTGTTAGAGAGGCACCTTCTTTAGATTGAAGTCAGCTGACAGGTATTCCTGCTTAAGGGAAGTCTCTCTAACAAAGGATCCACTTTTGACAAAGCTTAGGTATCCGCGTAATGAGGGAATTAGTATTTTTCATCAAAATATACAAGGGATTAGAAATAAAGTTAGTGAACTGCTTATAGATGTTGACTCTGAAATTATTGGTTTATCTGAACACTTCTTAAATAAGGAGATAATTCAGAGGCTTCCTTTACCAGGATACAGGTTGGCTGGCAGCTTTTCGAGGAGCTCTTTGCGGTGTGGGGGAGTAGCCACGTATGTGAAAAACGGCATCCCATTTGAGTCAATTGATGTTTCAAATTACTGCACTGAAAAGGTGTATGAATGTTGTGCAGGTGTAGTTAAATTTAATGGAGCTAAACTTCTAACTGTTGTTATTTATAGATCCCCAGACTCCGATTTCATGACATTTTTGCTAAAGCTAGAGAAGGTTCTTCGTTCACTTGATAGGAAATACAAATAGTTAGTTATATGTGGTGACTTCAATATTAATTGTATAAGTGACTGTGCAAGGAAGAGGATGCTGGTAGACCTCCTTAATTCATATAATCTTATGCAAACCGTATTCTTTCCAACGAGAGTGCAAGGGAACAGTAGAACAACCATAGACAACATTTTTGTTCATTCCTCATTACTAGCAGGGCATTCTGTTAGCAAAAAGATGAATGGCCTTTCAGATATTGATGAACAAATTTTAACTCTAAAAGATTTTTGTGCTGCAACACGTGTTAAATATAGTCATCAGCTGTTTAGGAAAGCTGATCCAGTTGCTCTAGAGACCTTTGTAAACCTTATCAAGGCACAAGAGTGGCAAGATGTTTATAGCGCTGATACAGTAGACGATAAATATAATGCTTTTCTCAAGACTTTTCTCATGCTATTTGAAAGTTGCTTTCCGTTAGAACGTTTAAAACAGGTTACTAGCACAAACAGGCAGCCTGGGTTGCTGACTAGAGGGATAAGATTATCTTGTAGGACAAAGTGGCAATTATATCAAAACGTTAGAAACAGTCAAAATCTAAATGCGGCAGCCCATTACAAACAGTATTGTGAGGTGCTTAAAAATGTTATTAGGGAGGCAAAAAGTATATGGTACGCAGATAGAATAGCTAAGTCTCAGGATAAAATTAATACCATATGGTCAGTCGTAAAGGAAGTGGCTGGTCTGCAGAGACAGGTCGAGGATATTGGATTAGTGCGTAGTGGGAATGTCCGTATCACTGATAAGTCGCATATATGTACAGTATTTAATAATCACTTTCTGAATATAGCAGGTGAACTAAATAGAAACCTAGTCCCAACAGGGAATCATATAGCGCTCTTAGAAAAAAGTGTTCCGAGACTGTTACCTGAAATGCTCCTCCATGATACTGACAAGAGGGAGATTGAGTTAATAATTAAATCACTAAAGACCAAGAACTCTCATGGATATGACGGGGTATCTAGCAGAATACTGAAGTATTGTTATATGTATGTTAGCCCAGTATTTAGCCATATCTGCTACTTTTGCTTTAGGAGTGGTCGGTTTCCTGACCGGTTAAAGTACTCGGTAGTGAAACCACTTTATAAAAAGGGAGACATTGATAATGTTGACAATTTTAGACCGAATTCTATGCCATCGGTGTTTGCTAAAGTTATCGGGAAGGTTGTATATACAAGATTACTGGAGCATTTAAATTCACATAATTTGCTGTCAATTGTTCAGTTTAGTTTTAGATATGGTTTAACAACTGAAAATGCTATATTCTCTGTGTGGTTTTGGATGGATTAAATAAAAGGTAGTGAACGTTAGCTGTTTTCTTTGATTTAACGAAGGCTTTTGACTGTGTTGACCACAAAATATTACTGCAGAAGTTGGACCATTATGAAGTAAGGGGAGTAGCGTGCAATTGGTTCGCCTCTTACTTTAAGAACAGTAAGCAGAAGGTAATTCTCCGCAATATTGAGAGTGGTAGTGATGTTCAGTACCAATGGGGGACTGTTAAGTGGGGAGTTCCCCAAGGGTCGGTGCTGGGGCCACTGCTGTTTCTTATTTATGTAAGTGATATGCCTTCTTCCAATCCCAAGGAAAGCAGGTGTTGACAGATGTGAAAATTACCGAACTATCAGTTTAATAAGTCACAGCTGCAAAATACTAACGCGAATTCTTTACAGACGAATGGAAAAACTGGTAGAAGCCGACCTCGGGGAAGATCAGTTTGGATTCCGTAGAAATGTTGGAACACGTGAGGCAATACTGACCTTACGACTTATCTTAGAAGAAAGATTTAGAAAAGGCAAACCTACGTTTCTAGCATTTGTAGACTTAGAGAAAGCTTTTGACAATGTTAACTGGAATACTCTCTTTCAAATTCTGAAGGTGGCAGGGGTAAAATACAGGCAGCGAAAGGCTATTTACAATTTGTACAGAAACCAGGTGGCACTTATAAGAGTCGAGGGGCATGAAAGGGAAGCAGTGGTTGGGAAAGGAGTGAGACAAGGTTGTAGCCTCTCCCCGATGTTATTCAATCTGTATATTAAGCAAGCAGTAAAGAAAACAAAAGAAAAATTCGGAGTAGGTATTAAAATTCATGGACAACGTGTAAAAACTTTGAGGTTCGCCGATGACATTGTAATTCTGTCAGAGACAGCAAAGGACTTGGAAGAGCAGTTGAACGGAATGGACAGTGTCTTGAAAGGAGGATATAAGATGAACATCAACAAAAGCAAAACGAGGATAGTGGAATGTAGTCAAATTAAGTCGGGTGATGCTGAGGGAATTAGATTAGGAAATGAGACACTTAAAGTAGTAAAGGAGTTTTGCTATTTAGGGAGTAAAATAACTGATGATGGTCGAAGTAGAGAGGATATAAATTGTAGACTGGCAAGGGCAAGGAAAGCGTTTCTCAAGAAGAGAAATTTGTTTACATTGATTATAGATTTAAGTGTCAGGAAGTCGTTTCTGAAAGTATTTGTATGGAGTGTAGCCATGTATGGAAGTGAAACATCAACGATAACTAGTTTGGACAGGAAGAGAATAGAAGCTTTCGAAATGTGGTGCTACAGAAGAATGCTGAAGATAAGATGGGTAGATCACGTAACTAATGAGGAGGTATTGAATAGGATTGGGGAGAAGAGAAGTTTGTGGCACAACTTGACTAGAAGAAGGGATCGGTTGGTAGGACATGTTTTGAGGCATCAAGGGATCACAAATTTAGCATTGGAGGGCACCGTGGAGGGTAAAAATCGTAGAGGGAGATCAAGAGATGAATACACTAAGCAGATTCAGAAGGATGTAGGTTGCAGTAGGTACTGGGAGATGAACAATCTTGCACAGGATAGAGTAGCATGGAGAGCTGCATCAAACCAGTCTCAGGACTGAAGACCACAACAACAACAATGCCTTCTAGTATTACAGGTGATTAAAAAATATTTCAGTTTGCTGATGACACCAGCTTGATAGTGAAGGATCTTGTGCGTAATATAGAAACAGTATCAAATAATGTAGTTCATGAAATAAGTTCGTGGCTTGTGGAAAATAATTTGATGCTAAAGCACAGTAAGACTCAGTTTTTACAATTTATAACTCACAATTCAACAACAACTGATATTTTGAGCAGACAGAATGGGCATATAATAAGCGAGACGGAACAGTTCAAGTTCCTAGGCGTTCGGATAGATAGTAAGCTGTTGTGGAAAGCCCATGTCCAGGATCTTGTTCAGAAACTAAATGCTGCTTTATTTACCATTAGAACAGTATCTGAAATAAGTGACACTTCAACACGAAAAGTAGTCTACTTCGCATGTTTTCATACGCTTATGTCGTATGGTATAATTTTTTTGGGGTAATTCTTCTGATTCAAAAAGGGTATTTTTCGCTCAAAAACGGGCTGTTGGAGCTGTATGTGGTGTAAGTTCGAGAACCTTTTGTCGACCCCTATTCAATAGTCTGCGAATTATGACATTGCCCTCACAGTATATATTTTCTTTAATGTCGTTTCTTGTTAGCAATATTAGCCTACTCCCAAGAGTTAGCAGCTTTCACTCAGTTAATACTAGTGCGGTGTAACGACGCGTATTTGGGTTTTCGTTTGTTAAATGACCATGTGCAGACTTCGTCACCCACGTCAGTTACACTCACTTCAAAATTATTTATATTCTTTTTTAAATTGTCCTAGAATGGTTCTTGAACGAAACTGTAAAACATCAGTTGAGTCGTGTGCAGAGAATTACATCACTTGGGCCAATTTGTTTTCGTAACCTTTTCGAATTTAAATTTCGTTTGTTTCTCCTCAGAAAATTATATCGACACACGTTATCTTGATCTAATCGATATCAGAATCACACATTAAATAAACTTTTTAGATTCAAAGTTTCGGCCAACGCTGTCTGAATCAATAATCTTGTCAAATATATTATTAATCCGTTCACATAACTCTTCATAAATAAATCTTCAAGACACGTGTTTCAACTTTAGTAGCATACACTATTTTATTAGCTTCCTACACATACAGATGTGAACTTGAGCGTTGACAGACAGTGACTAACATCTCAATAAGATTAAGCTCATTATGATGTCATTGTTGTACAAAAAGAGTATAAAAATTCATTTTTAATTTTTAGAGACACGACGCAACAACTCGGTTCCAGGATCTTCTGTTGCTCCTTGGCTGTCGACCCGCGACGTATAGCGGCCAGCAATTTCCTCTCTGGTCGCGGCAACGAAGATGCTGTCCCCGTTCGTTGCGCCGATCTCTCCGTACATGAAACACATAAAAAAAAATACAAACTTTTAGATAATTCACATCTTATTACAAATAATAAGAAAACACATAAACAAAACTAAATTAAACTTATAGTCACCTGCAAACTGGGCTGACTTTGGTGGATGGGTGACGCTTAATTTCGTCCCACTACATACCCCACCCACAAGCTCAGTTTGTCAGGTTTTAACCGGAATTAAAACTGTTCAATATACAATATTTAACTGTTAATACATTTTCCTCACATTTTACGTAACCTCAAGTCCTTGCTATTAGATAGATTTATTCCTTTTAACACGATACCGTTGTGACTATTTGTCATTTACTCTTAATTGTGCTCTTATGGTAATTCGTAACCGAATATAGGGAGATTGCTCCTCTTCAGTTAATAGTTGCTAATAAATACTAATTTAGTACGTTCTTTAACGTTGTACATTAGGACAGAGCGTTCAAATTGTGATAGATTAGTTTCAGTTTCATTTATTTACTAGAGTTATTCTTTTCAAGAATGTATATTACTAATAAGTTTCTCACAATAACTAATAGTACTATTTACTTTACGTCATTCTCTTCCCTAATGCCTTATTTATGCCTGAGGTCAAGAAGAAATCAAGCAAAACTCTCTTTAGAATCTCGGCACGGCTTTCTTTACCTTCGGACACCTTGTTGG
The DNA here is from genome assembly GCF_021461385.2 of Schistocerca piceifrons. Taxonomy (NCBI): domain Eukaryota; kingdom Metazoa; phylum Arthropoda; class Insecta; order Orthoptera; family Acrididae; genus Schistocerca; species Schistocerca piceifrons. The sequence continues at coordinate 597,880,772 of NC_060141.1, read as the reverse complement.
GTAATGGCCATTTATTTAGGAGAAACAAGCGAGAGAGCCCCGTTTGGTGTGTTCTATATTAACACTATTGCAAACCTCTATTAAAGGCACTCTGCTATGTTCTCGTGAGCCATATAGCTCTGGACGCCCATGGTCCCTAAAACTATTAACCATCCCCTTTCTTTCCTACTATCCGAGTAAATTTAAAATATGCAAAATTCCTTTTGACCTAAGAGCAAAATTTCCTCCATATAAATCCCCCTTTTGGTTATCTTTCTCTTTTTGAAGTACCAGTAGATTATTGTAGAACACATGTTTAAGCTTTCTGTCATTTATTTAAAATAACACGTAACTATCACGAAAAACTTCACATGAATAAACTATGAACGCTCTTCCGTGTGTAACATATACTAAATATTAACTTATTTAGGAATGAAGAGTTTCATTTGATCAACACTATATAATCCTTTAATTACACCTGATGAAGGTTCCATAAGAAGTAATGCTTTGGGATGTACAATCTTATGTACAACATATGGACCTTCAAAGATCAAGAAGAATTTTCTACATTCCTTACCGATCTTAGAACTTTTGGGATGAGATCGTACTAACACAAGATCTCCTACCTGAAATGAGGGTTCTATAGCCTGTTGATTATAACTTTTAATTCTCCGTTCGGCATTTTTTACAATCTGTTCGCAAACTTTTTCGTCTGGGATACATGGTTGGATCTCATTTACTGGTGGCCAAGGTAAAGCAGCTAGTAAAGGCTCACCTATAATTCGTTTGCCTAAAATTTCTATAGGTGATAATCCCGTCGCTAGGTGAGGCAATTCATTTAATATCTTTTCGAATTCAGGCATTAGTTTGGCCCACCGAGTATGTTTATGTGCACAATAAGTTCTACATAATCGTCCTAATTCTTTCATGACTCTTTCTACTAAATTACTTTGAGTGTGATATTTCGAAATTAAGATATGTTTGATTCCATATTGTTTTATCATATCTTGAAATCTTTGACTAATAAAGGCACTACCGTTGTCAGACATAAGTCGTTTAGGAATGCCCCAGTTAACAAAGTAATTTCGGGTGAGGCAGCGTATAACGCTTGCTGTATTCGCTCGTTTCAAAGTATACAGTTTCACATGTTTGGACCAACATTCCATTACAACAAACACATATGTGAATCCTCCTGAACTCCGAGGCAGAGGGCCGAAAAAATCTAATGATAGTAGATCCCACAAACCTCGAGGAATTACAGTATATAATTTATAACGCTTGGATTTGTTATTAACTTTAACCTTTTGACAGGTTTCACAAGCCCTAATAATACTTCTCACAATACGTGACATATTTTTGAAATAATAATACTTCATTAGATGTTTAATACATTTATGAATTCCAAAATGCCCGTAACCTTCATGAATATAAGTAATCAACTCGTCCACAACAGTTTCCGGAATGCAGATTTTCCATCTCTGGTGTTCCCTCTGTGCTTTCCAATACAACAAGTCGTTAAAATATAACCACACACCCCGGGTGTTAACTGTTTCGTCCCCATTATTAAGGTTTTGTATAATTCGTAGAATAACATTTTTCTTTCCTTTATGTAATACGGTAACCTACTACTTAGGACTCGTATTAGATGACTGTCAATAATTGGTTCTTCAATTAACTGAGCACGGTTTAAATTCCATTCAAAATAATTCCTATAACCTCTCCACCGTTTAGAATATGGAGGAGGGGCTAACAACTTTAAAGTTAAGTGTTGTTGTTTTCGTCTTGACCAATAATTTTGTTTAAACTGCTTAACAAAATCATCCCAATCTCTGAATTCATTTCTATGCAGTACTGCCCATTCCGCAGCTTCTGCTTCTAAATGTCCTATTACAAATTGAATGCGTTTTTCATTACTCCATTTAGAAGATAATGATGTTTCAAAAGCTTTTATAAAGATTATAGGGTGAAGTTCGCCTCCTGGTTTGAATACAGGAAATCGACTTGCTACATTTGAATTTGTTGTTATGTCATCCAGACATTCTGCGAGAGAAATAGTCGGATTTTGTTTAGCTGGCAGAGACGGAGTTGCATCGGATTGGCTTGCCGTGACTGCCTTATTCATATTGTTGCCATCCGTGCTAGCAAATTCGATGCGACTGTTGTCTCTGATTATGTTATTACCTCTGCTACCTGAAATGTTCTCGTTATTATCTAATTCCCATAACCGTTTAGTAATTTCCTGTATCCGCATTTCTGTATTGGATACGCGATTAGCTAATATCGATTCTTCACTGTGTTCACGATGTGAACGCTCTGTACCTTCATCAATGTTATTATCTTTGGCAGTCTCAAGGTTACTGCATATTTCAGTAATTAAAAATTTCATGTTTTCGATTTCGGTCTGGTCCTTTTCTACTTGATGAGTTAATGTCTCTAATTCTACATTATCTATTGAAGAAATCTCTACAGATTTGGTAGAGACCTCTTTAATAGATTCCAATAATTCTCTACGAACCGTTTCCGTTTGCATAGAAGGTTCATCTCGTAACATGTTGTTATTTTTCTGTATTTCATTTACAACTAAGATATTGACACTATCTAGTCTCCCGGATAAGTCAGTGATATCGTTTCGCATGCGAGCTTTTTCCTCGCGCGATTCCTGGATATATTCTTCTAACCTTTTACAATTATCAGCAATCTTATTACTAAGTCCTACTAATTTTTCCTGCATTTCAACTTTAGAAGACTCTATTTTACCACTTAATTCTCGACTGGTTTCATTAAGATGTTCCTGTAACCTGTCTGTCGATTTTGTTAGCTCCCCTTTAAGTTCCTCTTTTAATCTAGCAGTAGATTCCTCGTTAGATTGTCTTAATTCCTGTTTTAGTTCCTGTTTCAATCTAGCAGTAGATTCCTCGTTAGACTGTCTTAATTTAGCCATAAATTCTTCGTTAGACTGTTTTAATTCCTCTTTTAATCTAGCAGTAGATTCTTCGTTAGATTGTTTCAATTTAGCGATCGCCCTAAAAAGGGATCTCACGCTCCTATCGGACATAGATTGCTCTTCGTCTGACATTTCACTTCCCGACATTATTGTAAGATATTAACTATTTACACACGCAAACTTGTAATCAACAATCCTGTAAAAGCACACTTCCTATGTACAACACTCCACTTCCAACTTGAAACAAACTCACCGGACACTAATATTGTAATTTGTAGTTCTCGATGATCAGTGTGCTGCTATGGGCTGCAGATGTAACAGCCGTCGATGCAGCCGCTGAGATGCTGCGACCCCGCTTCCGCAACCGGCAGGACGCTGAGTCGAACACCGAAAACGTCGCTGGCTGCAACCACGCCCGGCACCGCCGTAGACAGGCGAAGCCCTCAGCAACACCTCTAATACCAGCCGGAGGAACGCCCCGCAGCTGACGTACTGGGCCTATTAGTTTAGGGAGAAAAAAGGTTGTCGGGGTTTGCAGCGTTCAGCTGCTGCCCAACAGACGCGCCTTCTCGTGGAACAACTGCGTGACCGTACTGCTTGGCTGCGGCTCCGTCAGATGCCCACACCCACGAAGTCGCCGCTGGCTGGTGAAGGCTCCACGAAAACTCGCGTTGACTTCCGAAGGACTCTTGATGTTTTGTTTCGTACCTGTGTGCCTTAGTTGCACACAAGTCCTGTTTCTAAGGTCGCCACGGTGCGGTGTAACGACGCGTATTTGGGTTTTCGTTTGTTAAATGACCATGTGCAGACTTCGTCACCCACGTCAGTTACACTCACTTCAAAATTATTTATATTCTTTTTTAAATTGTCCTAGAATGGTTCTTGAACGAAACTGTAAAACATCAGTTGAGTCGTGTGCAGAGAATTACATCACTTGGGCCAATTTGTTTTCGTAACCTTTTCGAATTTAAATTTCGTTTGTTTCTCCTCAGAAAATTATATCGACACACGTTATCTTGATCTAATCGATATCAGAATCACACATTAAATAAACTTTTTAGATTCAAAGTTTCGGCCAACGCTGTCTGAATCAATAATCTTGTCAAATATATTATTAATCCGTTCACATAACTCTTCATAAATAAATCTTCAAGACACGTGTTTCAACTTTAGTAGCATACACTATTTTATTAGCTTCCTACACATACAGATGTGAACTTGAGCGTTGACAGACAGTGACTAACATCTCAATAAGATTAAGCTCATTATGATGTCATTGTTGTACAAAAAGAGTATAAAAATTCATTTTTAATTTTTAGAGACACGACGCAACAACTCGGTTCCAGGATCTTCTGTTGCTCCTTGGCTGTCGACCCGCGACGTATAGCGGCCAGCAATTTCCTCTCTGGTCGCGGCAACGAAGATGCTGTCCCCGTTCGTTGCGCCGATCTCTCCGTACATGAAACACATAAAAAAAATACAAACTTTTAGATAATTCACATCTTATTACAAATAATAAGAAAACACATAAACAAAACTAAATTAAACTTATAGTCACCTGCAAACTGGGCTGACTTTGGTGGATGGGTGACGCTTAATTTCGTCCCACTACACTAGGCAGAAATACAATCTGCATGTGGAATGCACTTCCTTGACTCTTGTGCAGACAGGAGTACAGTATTCTGCTGCATCCATTTTCAATAAGCTACCACAAGAACTCAAAAATCTTAGCAGTAGTCCAAACTCTTTTAAGTCTAAACTGAAGAGTTTCCTCATGGCTCACTCCTTCTATTCTGTCGAGGAGCTACTGGAAGAGCTAAGAATTTAAGCAAACTTCGGGGTTACATTGTTGATTTTCTTTATTGAAACTTACGACTTGTCACTTGAATATGTTTTTTTCATATTTCACTTTATCTGTTTCTAATATCGTGTTATAATTTCATGTATTGATTCGTTCCATGACCATGGAGACTTCTCCTTAATTTGGTCCCACAGAACAATAAAGAAATAAAGAAATAAAAATAAGTAAGTAAGTAAAAAAAATTCTCATATAATTGTGAATAAATCGGAAAAGAAATGATTGTCATAAGGACTGACTCAGCATGCGGAAAGGTCAAACTTGGGTACAATTGAAAGTAAGAGCTGTAACACGAAGAGTGCTATACGAATTCGACTGTTAAGTGCAGAGATGAGAGCAGATAACTGCAAAGAGTAGATTGAAGGCCTCTATGAATGGGAGGAACTGTATGATGCCGTGTTACAAGAAGGAGGAGCGGATAAAAAAGAGATAGGGGATCAGATATTAGAAACAGAAATTAGGTTTAGCGGACTTAAAATCAGGTAAGGCAGGAATAACATGTCATCAAAATTACCAAAATAATTTGCGGAAGTGGCAACAAAGCAATTATTCACATTGGTGTGTAGCATATTTGAGACTGGCGATATGCCATCTGATTTTCGGGAAAACATCATCAACACATCTCCGAAGATTGCAAGAGGTGAAAAGTGCGATAATTATAGCACAATCAGCTTAATAGCTCATACATACAGCTTGGTGACAAGAATAATACATAGAAGACAGGAAAAGAAAATTCAATATGTGTTAGGTGACGATCAGTTTTGCCTTAGGGAAGGTAAGAGCACCGAAGAGGCAGTTCTGAAGTTGCGGTTGATAATGGAACCGAGGCTCTCTTGCCGACGTGGAAAAAGCGTTCAACAATGTAAGACGGTGGTGGATGTTCGCAATTCTGAGAAAAGTAGCGGTAAGTTATAGGGAAGGATGGGTAATGTACGACAAGTACAAGAACCAAGAGGGAACAATAAGAGTGGAAGGCCAAGAACGAAACATGACGATTAAAATGAGTATAAGACAGTGATGTAGTCTTTCGCTCCTGCCTTTCAGTCTATATATCCAAGAAGTAATGACGGATATAAAATAAAGGTTCAAGAGTGAGATTAAAGTTCAAGAGGAACAGATATCAATGTTCAGATTCGCTGAAGATACTGCTGTCCTCAGTGAAAGTGAAAAGAAGCTACAGGGCTTGTTGGATGGAATCGGAGAGAGACAAACGTAATGAGAAGTCACAGAAATGAGAACAGCAAGAAACTTGTCAGGATTGGTAATCACAAATTACGTGAAGTTACGGAATTCTGCTACTAGACAGCAAAATAATCCATGACGGACAGAGTACTGAAGGCATCAAAACGGACTAGCATTCGAAAAAAAGGGCATTCCAAGAGAAGTCAGCTAGTATCAAAAGACCTATATTTGAGGAATAAATTTCGGAGAATATATGTCTGGACCACAACATTGTGTGGCATTGGCACTTGGGTAGCCCGGAGAACCGGAACAGAACAGAACAATTTGGACCCGTTGCTCCAAGAGAATGTTGAAAATTAGGTGGACTAATAAGTTAAGGAACGACCTGAGTTGCAAGTGCTACTCTGAGATGAAAAGGTTGGCACAGGAGAGGAGTTCATGATAGGCCGCATCAAACTGATCAGAACACTGATGACTCAAAAAAAAAGGGGGGGGGGGATACGAGATAACTCACACTAAGTCTCTTGCTGGTGTGTTGAACGGCAGCTAGATCTAAATGTAGAAAAATGTGACGTAAGGCAGGTAAGTAGAAAAAAACAAAACCATAATTTTCGAGTACAGCATTAATAGTATGCTATCAATATCCCGTGAATTAAATATCTAGGCCTAAGGTTTGAAATGTAATGATGGTGTCAGGACTGTAATAATGGTCCATGGTCGACTTTGGTTTATTGGTAGAACTTTAGGCAAGTGTGGTTCATCTGCCGCATACAGTACAACAACTAGTGCGACCCACTGCTTAATACTATTCTAGTATTTCGGATCCACGCTAGGTCGAGATCGAAGAAATTCAGAGACGGCTGCTAGATTTGATATCGGTAGGGTCGAACAACACACAATTATTCGGAAATGCTGCGGGAACTCAAATGTGAATCACTGCAGGAAAGGCGACGTTCTTTTCGAGGAGCAATACAGAGAAAATTTTGAGAAATGACATTTGAACCTGACTGCAGAATGATTGTACCGCCGCCGATGTACATTTCGCGTAAGGGCTACGAACATTAGATTGGAGAATTTAGAGCTCGTACGGAGGTATACAGAGTGGTCGATTGATCGTGACCGGGCCAAATATCTCACGAAATAAGCTTCAAACGAAAAAGAACTACAAAGAACGACACTTGTCTAGCTTGAAGGGGGGAACCAGATGGCGCTATGGTTGGGCCGCTAGATGGCGCTGTCATAGATCAAGCGGATATCAACTGTGATTTTTTAAAATAGGAACCCCTATTTTTTATTACATATTCGTGTAGTACGTAAAGAAATATGAATGTTTTAGTTGGACCACTTTTTTCGCTTTGTGATAGATGGCGCTATAAGATTCACAAACATATGGCTCACAATTTTAGACGAACTGTTGGTAACAGTTAGGTTTTTAATTAAAATATAGAACGTAGGTACGTTTGAAAATTTCATTTCGGTTCTCCAATGCGATACATGTACCTGTGAGAAATTGTCATATCTGAGAACACGTGCTGTTACAGGGTGATTAACTGTAAATACCACATTAATGCAATAAATACTCAAAATGAGGTCCGTCAACCTCAATGCATTTGGCAATACGTGTAACGACATTCCTCTCAACAGCGAGTAGTTCGCCTTCCTTAATGTTCGCACATGCATTGACAATGCGCTGACGCATGGTGCCAGGCGTTATCGGTGGATCACGATAGCAAATATCTTTCAACTTTCTCCACCGAAAGAAATCCGGGGACGTCAGATCCAGTGAACGTGCGGGCCATGGTATGGTGCTTCGACGACCAATCCTCCTGTCATGAAATGTGTTATTCAATACCGCCTCAACCGCACGCGAGCTATGTGCCGGACATCCATCACGTAGGAAGTACATCGCCATTCTGTCATGCAGTGAAACATCTTATAGTAACATCGGTAGAGCATTGCGTAGGAAATCAGCATACATTGCACCATTTAGATTGCCATCGATAAAATGGGCTACAATTATCCTTCCTCCCATAATGCCGCACCATACATTAACCCGTCAAGGTCGCTGATGTTCCACTTGTCGCAGCCATCGTGGATTTTCCGTCACTTGTCGCAGCCATCGTGGATTTTCCCTTGCCCAATAGTGCATATTATGCCGGTTTACGTTACCGCTGTTGGTGAATAATGCTTCCACGCTAAATACAAGGCGTGCAAAAATCTGTCATCGTCCCGTAATTTCTCTTGTGCCCAGTGGCTGAACTATACACGACGTTCCAAATCGTCGCCATGCAATTCCTGGTGCACTGAAATGTGGTACGGGTGCAATCGATGTTGATGTAGCATTCTCAACATCGAGGTTTTTGAGATTCCCGATTCCCGCGCAATTTGTCTGCTACTGATGTGCGGATTAGCCGCGACAGCAGCTGAAACACCTACATGGGCATCATCATTTGTTGTAGGTCTTGGTTGACGTTTCACATGTGGCTGAACACTTCCTGTTTCCATAAATAGCGAAACTATCCGGCGAACGGTCCGGACACTTGGATGATGTCGTCTAGGATACCGAGCAGCATACATAGCACACGCCCGTTGCGCGTTTTGATCACAACAGCCATACATTAACACGATATCGACCTTTTCCGCAGTTGGTAAACGGTCCATTTTAACACTGGTAATGTGTCACGAAGCATATACCGTCCGCACTGGCGGAATGTTACGTGATACCACGACTTATACGTTTGTGACTATTACAGCGCCATCTATCGCAAAGCGAAAAAAGTGGTCCAACTAAAAGATTAATATTTTTTTACGTACTACACGAATATGTATTAAAAATGGGGGTCCCTATATTAAAAACGCAGTTGATATCCGTTTGACCTATGGCAGCGCCATCTAGCGGGCCAACCTTAGCGCCATCTGGTTTCCCACTTCAAGCTAGACGAGTTTCGTTCTTTGTAGTTTTTTCGTTTGATGCTTATATCGTGAGATATTTGGCCCGGTCACTATCAATGGACCACCTTGTATAGGCAGTGGTATTTCCCTTAGTCAATTTAAGAGGAAAGGAATTGACTAGTAGTGGTACAGGGTACACTTCGCCACACACCATACGGAGGACTGCGAGGTTTGTATTTAGATGTAAACTTAGATGTGTGGAACTAGAGCTGGATAATCCTGCGAATTTCTCTTCCATTCCTCTTTCCACTGTTTTTCCTTAATTCCACTTTCATTTGTTTGTGTTTTACATTAGACTGCATTTAACATACAAAGGTTACGAAGGTTTCATAAAGAATATAAACTGCATCATTCTATATACAAGTGTACTTGCCTTTGTTTTTATGGTTCTTTATCTTAATAGGGAAAAACGGAACTCTTTTTGGATAATTATGTTGTCAGTTTCTCTGTCCGACTATTAAGACTAGTTTTAGTCAAGAACGGCCATTACTATAGAGTGAAGTTGAAATTTATGCCAAGTACTAAGTTCTGGAGTCCCTTGGCGGTGTAAAACACCTAGGTTATAAGTCAGTGCATTCAGAAAGTATGGAAACTTATGTGAGGTATTTTGATATTTACAAACTCACTCTTGAAAACATGTAGGGTACTTGCCGCTGACCTAGAAACACGAATTTTAAGAAAAAGTATGGTTTCACCGTAGACATAAAGCAAAAAAGTAAAAAAAAAATATTTATTTGTATTTATATAAAAATTATTTTTGCCATTTTTGTCTATCTGGCTGTCCATTCCGTCTGTTAAGACCACGTTTCCCCATGAACGGGTAGAGGTACGAAATTGAAATTGATATTAAATGCCAAAATCTACAGTCCCTTTGCAGTGTAAAACATTTAAGCTCCTAAGTATATGCTTCCAGAAGATATGCTCATTTCTGTGACTTACGTTGATGCTGGAAAACTCAGCCAGTTTAGTTTAGTTATGCCATGTCCATGGAATAGAAGGAGTTGTCCAAAAGTAATGATTTATAGCCATAATTAAAAGTTGATCTACTACCTGCCAGAAACTTTATGTTGTTGTCCAAATGATCAAAGATGTTTGTTGCTGAATAATGTACTCCTTTTTGAGCAATTGACAGCTTCAATAACGGACGGGAATGGGCATTTGTCCCTCTAGTGTTGTAGGTATGAACATCACTGTTCTTCGCGAATTGAGAATTGAGATGGATTATTTATAACAAATTTCATTAGGAAATATATGTACTCTGATGTCACAGTTAAAATACCTACATGACGTCCTTGGGTGAACACGACTAATTATTCTCACTGCTCTCTATTGCGCAATCAATAATTTATGTCTAAGTGGTGAGTTACCCCACAAAACAAACTATTCCATAAGAAATTGAGTAGAAACATCCAAAGTACGTTAGGAGGCTGATCTGTTTATTACCAAGACTAGCGGTTATACGAAGAGCGGAAGAAGCTGAACTTAATTGTTTGAGAAGCTCAGTAATATGCTTCTTCCAGCTCAAGCTGTCATCAATGTGAACACCCAAAAATTTGGAGAAATCTGCCTCGTAACTGAGCCCTGTTCATACGCTACATCAATTGTCGGTATGACTATTCGGTATGGCGAACTGGATATAGTGAGTTTTTTGAAAATTAGGGGATAGTTCATTTTCTGAGAACCACTTAATAATTCTTTGAAAGAAATCCTTAACAATATCTTCAGCTGCTTTTTCTGGAATGGGATTTATTATAACACTCGTATCATCTGCAAAAAGTACTAGTTCTTCTTGATGAATAAGGAACAGCAGAGGACCCAAAAGTGAACCTTGCTGGACTCCCTTTGTGATAACTCCCCATGCACTACAATTTACCACCCTGCCAACATTATTTGTGTTATCAGGCACAAATTTTTGCTTTATGATCGTTAAGTATGATTCAAAATCAGTCTCACCTGCCATCAAAATCTGTAGGTGAACTATCTGTATAAACAATAAAGTTTGTACAGAACAGTCAGATCACGACTCCTAACCAAACCTGTCCGTTTTTTTTATATGGAGACAGCTTTTAAATTTCCTTACTTAGCGGTGTCTTCGACTGTACTACATCTTAAAGGTAATAGTAAGATGCACAATTCTTATCTTGGAAATCAGTTATGTAGGATTCGGAATAGGAACAGACGATCATAGTTTCCCGGTTTACAGAATGACTAACTTCGGAACCACTGCAGTGATTCGGATGAAAACAAAACCCTAGTTCTATCTACGCTCGAGTGCAGTGCTCCCTAACCGCAGGGCTTTAGTGCCTCCTCCCGAAACAGTACTGTCCGCTTGCGAGAAATGTTCCGGCCGTCTCCACGAATTATTCACGGGGCCCTTTCCGTACCGCAGCAACAGTGATCGAACTGTTTCGAAACTGTTTCCTCTCCTCAAACGTCATTACACGGTGCGCCTAGAGCGCCACGCCACTCGACACTTCCGTCCAACAGGCGGTATAAATTTTACTCGAACAGGTGGGACCGAAATAGTAGCACCTTCCTGCAATTACGAATGCAGCCGGCTGCCTCCCGACCGTGTAGCAGGTAGGTAGCAAGTATCTAACCTCCTCACCCCCCCCCCCCCCTCATCATTCCACCCATCCCACCCACCCAGGGGTGTCCGAAGTTGGACACGGCCGGCGCAGCGTCCAGTGTTACGTATTCATGGCGCGCGGTGGTCGGGCGCGCATGCGCTCTGGCGCGACACGGAAACGTTCTGCCGTGTGCCGTGCAGGAGGCCGCGGATTCCGGGAAGCGTCGTCGGACTCGGCTGTGGCGTCGCCCTGTCTGGGTCACTCGCAGCACGCCACCCACGTGCGTGACGGACGCCCTCACGTGCTTCACCGTGCACGCCGTACCGGCGGGCCAGTATGTGTGTGGCGTCATCGGCTGGTGAATAATACAGCTGCCGATAGCTCTGCGAGCGCTCAGCAAAAGAAGTGAGTCTTCCAGTTGTGAAGGTTGAATGTCCTACAAGTACAACGAAGGCACTATTCTTCTATTTTTATTCGTCGACGAACTCTTGCACAGTAAACTGTTGCAATGTACGTCCACAAGGTTAGTTAGCAATACGAGATCTCAAACGTACTGCTTATCTTCACTGACCACTCAGTTGGACAGCAGACAAGAAAAAGAGATAAAATTATTGAGCCTAAAGATCATTTCGTCCTTATAACATGCACTGAAGTGTGTAAGACTTGTGTTTTTACCCTTACAGACAGACCGGACAATAAAATACACTATACAGGGCGTTACAAAAAGGTACGGCCAAACTTTCAGGAAACATTCCTCACACACAAAGATAGAAAATATGTTATGAGGACATGTGTCCGGAAACGCTTACTTTCCATGTTAGAGCTCATTTTATTATTTCTCTTCAAATCACATTAATCATGGAATGGAAACACGCAGCAACAGAACGTACCAGCGTGACTTCAAACACTTTTTTACAGAAAATGTTCAAAATGTCCTCCGTTAGCGAGGATACATGCATCCACCCTCCGTCGCATGGAATCCCTGATGCGCTGATGCTGTCCTGGAGAATGGCGTATTGTATCACAGCCGTCCACAATACGAGCACGAAAAGTCTCTACATTTGGTAACGGGGTTGCGTAGACAAGAGCTTTCAAGTGCCCCCATAAATGAAAGTTAAGAGGGTTGAGGTCAGGAGAGCGCGGAGGCCATGGAATTGGTCCGCCTCTACCAATACATCGGTCACCGAATCTGTTGTTGAGAACTGAAATGTGCAGGAGCTCCATCGTGCATGAACCACATGTTGTGTCGTACTTGTAAAGGCACATGTTCTAGCACAGGTAGAGTATCCCGTATGAAATCATGATAACGTGGTCCATTGAGCGTAGGTGGAGGAACATGGGGCCCAATCAAGACATCACCAACAATGCCTGCCCAAACGTTCACAGGATTGTAGAGCAATGAGTCGCATGTCAACACTAGCACCGAAGTATACATTATCTACCTTCAATTGGGCCAACTGGCGGTGAATCGAGGAAGTACAGTCCATACTGACGAAACTAACATGTGCTCTAACATGGAAATTAAGCGTTTCCGGACACATGTCCACATAACGTCTTTTCTTTATTTGTGTGTGAGGAATGTTTTCTGAAAGTTTGGCCGTATCTTTTTGTAACACCCTGTATACATACTAAGATTGTATCTGTTCTTTCGGACATGTCCGAGATAACAGATACCATCTTAGTATATATATAGTTAAGGCTCACCGGCCACTTGACCATCTTCTTCTGCTGTGCGAATGCACAGTGCCCGAACTCTTACGGGAATCGGCAACGCGCCGCGAGTAATGAGTACAATGAGCGGGGGCACTACGAATGTAGTGCGGGACAGTACGTTGAGAATGTGGGTTTCGCGGGAGGCGTGCCAGAGATAAATCCCTGCATTCGCGCTATCCTCTGTGTCCTCGATGTCTCAGAGGGTTACAGCATCTGCCATGTAAGCAGGAGATCCCGGGTTCGAGTCCCGGTCAAGGGTACACATTTTCATCTGTCCCCGTTGACGTTTGTCAACGTCTGTAAGCAGCTAAGGGTGTTCATTTCATTGTAATAAAGTACACTGTCTTAAAGAAAGTAATCCTCTCAGAAGGGGAGGAGGAAACGAAATTAAACTTCACGGGTTGAAAGGGTATTTCATGTTACATTAGTGATTACAAAAACAGCCATATTTACAAAGAAATTGGTAGTATGTGTCCACGTGTCAGTATGACGTCTCACTCTCTCCGACCAGGATGATTACGTTGCTTCGATTGGGTAGTGTGTCATGTAGCTGTTGTATCCTCCCAAGGGGCAAGCTGGCCCACATATGTTATAATTGGTCGTTTATATTGTGGATAATGGAATTCCGACACAGTTAACAGCCTAGTTGATACCTCACTTGTTGTGGTTGTGTCAGGAACGGATCTGGAGTCTAACTGGCCATGGGAGTAGAGCAACTTCACACAGAATATGACACATACATTGTGTGGACGCGCGTTATACTATTGAAAAGAACACAATGATAGTGTCACATGAGAGTAATACTTCTTTGTGTAAGTGAAAGTACTGAGTGAAACTGAACCTACTGTCTCGTTACTTATTTTTATTAAAAAAAAAAAAATGGTTCAAATGGTTCCGACCACTATGGGACCTAACTTTCGAGGTCATCAGTCCACTAGAACTTAGAACTATTTAAACATAACTAACCTAAGGACATCACATACATCCGTGCCCGAAGCAGGAATCGAGCCTGTGACCGTAGCGGTCGCTCGGATCCAGACTGTAGCGCCTAGAACGGCCACTCCAGCCGGCGACTTATTGTTATCATTTCAACACTGACCTACGGAATTTTTCCTGACAATGACAACTCAGGCTTACCCTATTCATTTATTACCCACAATAGACAAGCCCAATGCAATCTGACTGCTCTACAGTGACATCATGACATAAAATAACTAACTCAAAAGAAAGGTCTTGAATTCGAAGAAATCCTAACAATGACCCATACTTTTCGTAAGTCACTTACATCACAGAAAATCTTCATAACACCAACTACAGCAATTACAGCAAGTAGCAACTACAGCCAGTTAAATACAAAGATTCTAACTACTATAGGCTCAAAGTACTAGGAGGCATATGGTTAGGAGAAGAAAGATTATGTTGAAGTGCAAACAATGCATTTAGCAAATTTTACCTTATTCATGTGACATACAGTTCCAAAAATTATATAGTCGTCAATAATTCCACTACCCAAACATTACCAACTACATCCATCCCCATTTTAGATTGCATGTCCTACCAACACTGAGTCTCCACAAAGAATGCGTGTCCAAGCCGTCCGCTTGCTAACTGCTAACTGCTAGTCTGTCCAACCACATAGTCTCTTACTGAGGGCGCAAAGTGCTGTCAATGATATTAATACAGTCTATAGCGCTGCCGACAAACAAACATATAAACAGGCTACTTACATAGCAACCCATGCTCACCTCAAAAAATTTTCAAAGTGTTTCAGCCAATGGTTAAGATTAAGTTGTTGAAAATTTTTATTTTAACAATATCAACTAGATCAGATGCTCACAAAGGTTAATTAATATGCTGTTGGTCAATAAAGTAAAAATTCTCCACACAGTCCCTAAGGACAGTTCTAATAATACAATAGAAGTCTATGGCAGTTTTGTGCACCAAGGCTGAGCAGTATATAAAAATTCACAAGTAATCAATGGACAACGATGCAGTCTTGAAGAAGTGGTGTTGCCCTCCACACAGAAACACAATGCTGACTCTTGACATGAAGATTTTCGCTGATATCTTAAGATTGGTGATGGGCTACAACAGAGCAGACCAACAGCAGTATCAGTCGAAGTCTTGAAGAACATTGGTAGAATTGGTGGGTCACCACAGAGCTAACCTACACTAGTCCTTGTAGACATTATGATATTAGTGGACTACCAAAGGTGCAGACCCACTGTAGTCCTTGTAGAGACGGCCAGCAGCCATCCATTGTGATTATGCAGGTGCACAAGCACAACTGAGGAGTCTTGAAGATAATACAGCAAGTCCATGAACCACCATTAAGTAGTCAGTATTGATGCATAATCCATCAGTTGTGGACTCACAATTTTTTTTTTTTTGCAGTATCCTTGCAACCAGCAATGCTGTTAACCAGTCCCTTCCTGAATTATCAACACATGTGCAAGCACTAACACAGTCATTTAATCCCTGAGATTTGATACCAATAGTATTACAAACAGACAAATGCGTGCAGTGAAATGAATCGCTACTATGTACCTCACTGGAAGAATTGGTGTTTATACAATTACAATTTAACAGTATACAAATTCAGTTACAAATGTGAAGAAAACATAATTATAGTATAGGACATGATAATACAAATAACATTTGTAGTAATACAGGCTTCACAAAAAGGATAAAAATAAAAATGTATATGAGTATTTCAGGAATTATGACATAAGTAAATAAAAGAATAATGCGAACAGCAGTAGAAGCACAACAGAATAAATAATATTTAAACATTTGCCTAACATAAAGAACATGGTACAAAAACAGAAATTAGATTCCTCATCATAGTGAATGCATTCTAGTATTAGAAGGAAAAAAATTCTACCAAATTAATCTTATCAGGTAAACACAAAGAGATGGAAAGAACACAGAGACACAAGGATACACATAAACGTAGTGGAATAACACAAATGGAAAGGACAGGATCTGTTTTCAAGTGTAAATATCAAAATGTAAGGGTAACATTTGATACTGCAGTACTTGTGGAGCTCACCTGCCTTACTTTCAACCATAAATACTTCATTTCCATCTAAAACTTCATTTAATTCTCGCAGGCCTCTCTGACTTCAAAGTTTGTTTTCACAAAAAAATGCTATCCATCTGTATTTATACTTTCATATATTTCTTTCCTCATAATTCGTTTCCAAGAAAATCCTACCTAAATTTGTTGTCACAATATCCTACTTATATCTGTTCGTTTCCTATTTCAAAATAATTATTCCTCAGTACACGATACTTTTCTGGCCAGACCTTTCTCTTATAGCTTCTCAGTGCATTTCTTCCTAACTCACTGTAATGCATTTTCTTATGTAGCATACTCCCTCATAAGCTAACTTAAATCTTCTGAGTTCAGATACATAAACTAGAGAATGAGGTAATGCAGCAGCACAAAAAATTGACACAAACAACAATGTTAAAAATGCACAGTGGCAAAGCAAACGCAGCATACCTAAATTAGCAAAGCAAATGCAACATTACAACTAATATAAGGCAATATGCAACAAACAAAAAAAAAACAAATCACTGGTAAAACTGGATTATCACAGTAACACAAAGTAAAATTCAGTAAGACATTGCCCAACAAATAGCAGCAACGAATGCAATAACTTATATCTAAACATGAGAAAGCACAAGCAGAAAAAATATAACAGTAAGGACAGCAATGCTGACAGGGGAAATATATGTGTGCGCTTACAATAGCGTGTGTGTATGTGTGATCATTAAGACTAAGCAAAGTGCCAGCACAAGGAACAAGGTATATCTCCCATGTGAAATGCAATGATTCTATGTCACATCTTAACACTAAAGTGGCGCATCACAACAACTTATTCTGTCAAAAAATTACCAAGTCCTTGATAAGAAAACTATGTATGCAGTTCCTGTTACTAGTCCCTTATCCCTTTCCAAGTGCTCCAGTTTTTAAGAACACAGTTCAGAAGATCGTTATTTAATAGATCTGTTGTCAGAATGTGTTAACATTGAATTTCATTTTACAAAACCAATGCTGCAGCGCAACTAGAAACCAGATATAAAATAAAATAAGCAACTATGTACAAAGCAAAACATAAAAACATCATTCATCAGCCGTGTGACATTTCATAAGTCAGTAGAAATTATCTCAACTCTCATAGATAGACACTTGTTATAATCAGGTGTGTAAATGTAAGAATATTTCTCATCAATTCATATGCATTTCAGTAAGTGCCACAAAGTACAAAGTCCAATGTGTAATCATATGTTTACCAGTAATAGTGTATATCATGTTTGTGGTGTGTGCTGCAAAGAAATGTTAATAGCGAGTTCAAACGCCTGTCTTTTCTACAGCGATGCAAGCACTTGCAGGAGTGCAGTGAGCTTAAAAATGGCTGAAGGGACACCATTAAAGTTGACAGGCAACACAACAGTGGGTATTTCCCATAGGCTAGAGGGCAGCCCAGTGCAGCAGAGGATTACGTCATGGTCACATTCAATATACACCACTGGAAGCTCTTGAAGTTCACCAAATGCAGACAATGTACAATTTCCTAAATGCGAAGTAATTCAGCTGTATAATTACCTAGATATATGTCAGAGATGTAGTAAAATATTTATTTCTCTCTGTTAAATGTCATATAACTGTGTAATTCTGAGTTAGGGAAATATGGTACTGATGTATAAAACTGTATAAGCAAATACCATATTAGCTAGAGCTACTTGCGCTTGCCACATGCATGGTACACAAAGTAGGTCTAACCCCGTGAGGGATAATGTAATTATACCTCAGATCTTACAGATTAAAATTGCGGAATGAAATGTATTACCGTGAACCTTCTCTGTATCATTGTAGTTCAAAAACATTTCTAATAATATTTCCAGTACAAAAAGTAATCACTCAAATGCGTGTCATGTAGTGCTAAACTATACTTCTTGCTGTAAGAAATTTCTGTCATTGTGTAATAGTAAAAATGTGCCAAGTGTCGTAGTTATCGTCGTTCATATGCGAAGTTCTCCCAAAATCAATGTATTTACCTTGTAATAGACAAACGTGCTTTGCATATAAATGTTGCAATTATTAAGTTCATTGCCATGACCTAGAAAGTACTGTACTGTAACGTTTTGTTGTGACATTGTGCAGATGTAAAACAGATACAACATAAAGGCAATTATGAAAATTGTGTCACTCATAAGTAGTGTCGTAACCTAATCACACAAACCAAATACTATGTCATCTGTGACCTCTCAGAAAATACTTTAAATAAAAAAATGTGTTTCTTTTTCAAGTAAATCGAAATGCTGCAGTAAAACTCATTAGCAGTATATATTCCAAGAATGTGAGCCTTATAGTTGTGAATTAATCGTGCAGCTGTGTCGTCTGTTCACTATATAAGTGAACTCGTAAAATTACTGTCTTAATATGTTCCATAGTTTCTTGACTGGGTAGTTAACTCCAAATCATCGCTACATGCTAAATGTGTCAAAGCTTGAAGTGAAAAAGTTTATAGCAACTACTAAGTCAGAAAGCAAATTATTTCTCAATAAACGGTTTTGCATGGGAAATGTGGGGTAATGCTTTTCTTAGTACGCAAAGTTCCAACTTGAAAGCGATTATCATACTGTATTCGTCGGACCCTGTAAGGTCGATTGTAAATTAGAAATAATTTGTGACGCAAGTGTTTCTTATTATGTGACAATGAATGGGCTTTAATGACAACTTTCTGACCAATGTATAGTTTCTTTGAATTTGCCTCACCGTGTAATTTTCTCCTTTTGTATGCAGCAGAATTTATATTTCTAATAGCCAAATCAGTTATGTCTTTATGTTGAAGTTTACGTGTACTCGGAAAAGGTACAAGCTCTCTGATTCTGTTCGGTGGTGCCTCATTCTTCAGTGCAAGAATAGGTGGTAAAGCAGTGGAGTTATGACGGATTTCATTCAGTACATTTTGAAATAAGTATAAGTATTTGTCCCCATACTGATGCTTCGTGTGACAATAAAGTCTACAAAGCTTATTAATTTCTTTCATAATGCTTTCAGACGGGTTACAATATGAAAATGAAGTAAAAACAGGTTTGATTTTACGATTCCGAAACATGCGTGACCAAACAGTAAAACTGAATTGTAGTCCGTTATGTGAAATGTAAGGTTCATGTAAGAAATTTTGAACAAAGGCGTTGGATACAGAACGTCCTGTGGGTTTGCGTAACGGTGTGAAAGAAACAAATTTTTAAGTAAGTTCAACAGCGACGAGAACATACGAAAAAACCATCCAATATTTTTACAAGGTGTTCCAAAAGATCAACAGCAGCTAATTCTTTTAATCTAGTAGGAATAATAGGAAACAATAGAGCACAATGTGATATGGTAGACGGTTTAGCTTTTTGACGACGTTTACAAATACACAAGGCTCTCCTAATTCTCTTTTCCATGTTGTTAAAATAACAAGTCGTCCGAAGAATGTGATAACATTTTCGTGGACTAAACTGTGAGAAGCTGAAACGAATGTACCAGGTGATCTTATTAACAAAATCGTCAGGAATACAAAGTACCCACAGCTTGTCATCAACAGTGCAGCGTTTCAATAGTATGCTATTTCTAAACAGATAATAATGACGCATCTGCATGTGCGTCTGTTCATGCTATTTACTTGTAATAACTTTAAAAATCGGATCCTTGTGTTGTTCATGAGTAATGTTCTTTAAATAAGCAGTGACGAAGTTTTTAAAGGGTACTTTTTCAATCTAAAAATACTGAAATTTTTCTCGTAGTTAGCTTCTGTGTTGCTTTTCTCGAGGCCAGCCGGTGGACGTGACAGTACGTCTGCAATAGTTTTTTTCCATGCCAGGTATGCAGATTATTGTGAAGCGGAATTCTTGCAGAAACAATGCAAAGCGTTTCAACCTGTCATGATTCAA
This sequence comes from Schistocerca piceifrons, assembly GCF_021461385.2. Taxonomy (NCBI): domain Eukaryota; kingdom Metazoa; phylum Arthropoda; class Insecta; order Orthoptera; family Acrididae; genus Schistocerca; species Schistocerca piceifrons. Next base: position 597,860,623 of record NC_060141.1, on the reverse strand, counting down.
TTTTGACGACATAAGATATTATAAAGCTCAATGACAACTATAAACTTTTACATATTTTCCTGAAAGGAAATAACGAAATTTGTCAAATGCCCAAACGATAGCTGAAGCTTCCAATTCACTAACGGAACAATTTATCTCAGATTTTGTTAGCACGTGGCTAGCAAAAGCGATGGTATTCTGAAAAGTAATGTCACTTTCTATAGCTTCTTGAAACTAATGGACACCAAGACCAACTTTAGAAGAATCCGTGCTAATACAGAATTCTTGTGACAGATCTGGGTGAGCTAAGATTGGTGCGTTAAGTAGCGTTTCTTTCAAAGAATCAAATTCCAACTGTGCCTGTTCGCCTCAGTTCCAAATAGTGTTTTTGCCTGTGTGAGACCAAAGTTTAGGATTTTCTGGAATTTGCATATTCAGGAAACGATTGTAGAGATTCATGAGACTTAGAAAACCGCGAATTTGTCTTTTTTTGGATGGGACAGGAATGGCTCTGGTTGCTTCCAACTTTTCAGGATCTGGCTGAACCCCCTTAGAGGAAATAATGTGACCCAAAAACTTCACCTTTCTCCCACCGAATTCAGATATTTCCAAGTTAACTGTAATTCCAGATTGAGTAAAAATACGTAACCAACTGTTGAAGATACGATTATGTTGTTCCCAAGAGGTTTCAGGTACTAAAAAATCGTCCACATATGGGCTGACGTGTCGTTTTAAGAAATCAGGTAGTATGGATTCAGAACACGAATGAATGCTGCCGAAGAAATGTTCAAACCAAAAGCAAGTTTCCGAAATTGATAACAAAGGCCAAAACAAAGAAAAGTGTATATTCTCTACATTTTGGATGAAGTTCAATTTGATAAAACTGGATCTGAGATCAATATAAGACAACACTTTTACGCCATTGAAATTCTGAAGACGTTCTTCCAACATTTGCGGGCTGTCTGTTTCAGGAATGATTATGATTTTTATTTGTCTGGAATCTAAGACAAGTCTGAGCGATCCATTTTTCTTCTCAACAACATATAATTGATTATTGTTTGAGCTTACCGCTGGTTCAAAAATGCTCTCGTCACGAATATATTGTGTTTCCTTTCTAACACGATCCCTATAATGTGCCGGTATTACATATGGTCTGAGGCAAAATTTAATATGCTCGCAAACACGAAATTTTTATTGAAATCCTTTGATCGTTCCTACTTTGTGAGTAAAAACTTTGGAATGAGCTTGTAAGACATCAAAAAGTTCCTGCCTACCTGTTTCATTACAGGTCTCAGTTATTTGAATATCTTTCTGAATTAAAACGTTTGTTTCTATTACGTCATCAGTATCATCCCTGTCAGTACTTTCAAAGTGATTATCAACGTCAAGTTCTGTCGAAAGTTCCAAACTGTGATCTGACAAAAGGTAAAGCCGACTGATGTCCTCCTAATGGTTTGAAAGCCAGTCTTCAAATTTCAAAGCTGTTAACTTACCTTCTTGCTATAAATTTATTTCAGCATCGTGAAACTTTAAAATTGCATTATCCTCATTCAAAATGTCAACACCTAATATAATCTCTGTCGACAACAATGGAGCAAGAAGAAAAATCCTAAGAAAAGTGTGGCTTTGACAAAAGAATTCTAAGTTCGTTTGTTGGCATGCAACTATACTTTTCCAAAAACTTCACCTTGTAACTTAATATTACGTAGAGGAATTGTGGGGCAATCGTTCGATTTGTTGCATATACTGAAAAATATTTCACTAATTACCGAAAGAATACTGCCGGAGTCAAGTACTGCCATCAATTTTATGTCATTTATTGTGATGTGAATTACAGTACACGCAGTATTGTTCAGTTAATGTCATGTTTCTGGAGTAAAACGCCTGCAATACCTTCCATTTTCACGTAATTGACAGTCACGGCAGCCATGTCGTCAGCTTCATAAGTACATTTTGTGGCTGCCTGCGGTGAGTCATTGACTATTATATGTTGTCACGCGTCGTTACTGGGATTTGGAGATCTAATTTCTACAATATCAGCTTGTTGAGAGGGCCCTGCCATATTTGAATCACTTCAGTTCTGATTAAATTCAAGTCTGTTGTCATGACTATAGCTTCTGTCGTCTTGTTGGTAATTTCTGTAATTTCTTTATTGTCGATTAAGTGGTGGAGTTCTTCCGGAATCGTAATTGCGAGGCGGACTGTCGTGTCTGACGTTATATTGTCTCCCTTGATAATAATTATTCTGGTTTCCATATTCTCTATGTTACCGTTGTCTCTGTCATAGTCATTATCACAAAAATGTGATCTTTCTCTGTAACTATTGTTATTCTACCAATGACTGCCATACAGTTGGTGTCTGTTTTGGTCACGATTTGCGTTATAACAGTAGCCTTGTCGTGTACAGCTATTATTTCTGTCGTCCCGAAATTGTGTCAGTTTCCGATTCTTGCTAAAGTCCCTGAAAAGCTTCATCATCATCTTTACAACGTCCAGCCAAAATAATATGTCTGACGTGTTCAGGCAATTTAATTAAGCAAATGCGAATAAGTTCCGAGGGGTTGTACTGTTTGACTAATACTGATTCTCGTGTAACGTATCTTCAAAATATTTTACAGGGATGGAAAATTCTGACTGTTCGAAATGCTTCATCTTTATAATATGGTGTTTTACTCGATCTTGAGTAGCCTGAGACCAATGTGCAGAAAGGGAGGCATGATAAAAATACCCTTCACTATGACAGTCACGAATAACCGATCGCATTTTTACAGCTGGTTCATTTTTAAATAGCGACACATAAATTCTAATCTATGCTCTGATGTCCAATTAGGAGGAAAACAATGAGAAAATTGATGAAGCCAGAGTTGTGGGTGTGTTATTACTAGGATTCTTGAATGTATTATATTTACGCGTTGTGATGAGGAGCTTATAGTAAAACTCATCGTGTCGGCGAGTCGCAAATGTGTCATTGTTACGTCGTGTCAGCGGTTCCATCTTGAGGCTCGGTGAACCCTGCCGACTCCTTTAAAAATATCCGAAATACCATGTTAACTACTTTGTGACTTTTCCGTATTTCTCAGTCCCTCGTCCTGTCTCGGAGCGCGAGTATCCTCTGGAAAAACGTAATTCTTGTGTCACCTTGTACTTCCCGCATTTCTCTTTTGTGTTGTGTATGGACTTGTTTCTAACTCTGTTTGAATTTCCTAATTTCCACGTACTCCTCTGTATCAGTAAAGGCTGCCGGTCTTGTACCATTCAAATCATCACCTACCTTCGTAGATAAAGTAGTTAACTGATCCGAAAGTTTGGCTACTTATCCCGATTACGTGCTGATTTCCTCCGTGTGTTCTTCTGAAACAAGTTTTAGTGTCCATTTGTGTCGTAATCATATCTACTGTGTTCTTTACGTTTCCTAATTTTTTATAATTTGCGCGACCATATCGGTAGTTGCAACAGAGCCAGTTTTAGCCTGCAAGGTGTCATGATTTTCGTGTAGAATGATGTGCAGTTGTTTTATGGCTGTTTCATGATTCTGTAACGTGTCTTCGTGTCGCGAAAAAATAGACTGAAAATGCTAACAAATTTATGTTTTTACATTTGCAGAAATTTTTTGATACTTCGATTCGATTTTGAATGTCTGCGGTTAAATCTTCACATGTTTGTTCAAGTGTTTGTTTAATTTCATCAGTTATGTCTAACTTTTGAAGTTGTGGCTGTGTTTGTTTCGGATTTTGTTCCATTTGCTGCTGTATTCGTTCCTGATTTTGTTCCATTTGTTGCTAAGTTTGTTTCTCTGGTTGACCAAATTTTTGAATTAGTTGCTATAACAATGCATTAGTGACTGAAACATATTTCTTTGTGTTTTTCGTCAGTGTGTTTGCACCGGCAATATTCGTATTTTGAAAAGCAGAGAGTGTGTCTTGACTTAAAAGAGGAAAGTGTATTGACACAAAACCTGAATCTAAGGTATTTGCAAGATTTTGTTCTGTTATTTCGCATTCCTGAGTCGAACTGTTACCGACCGACCGATCGACAATACTTCCCTGTTCACTGATTATTTCAATTTCTACCCCATTATTTACTGGCTGGTCCATGTCCCTATGCAATATTACCAAATTACTGTCTTGAACATATGTCAGTGCATTAGTACATGATGCTAACAAGCTACGCTCGTCGTTACTGTCATATCTCATTTTGCTTTGCACTCGCCATAATTATCACACTATTTCACACAATAACACGCGAAAAAATTTGAAAAGCAAAAATAGGAAGAAACACTAAAATAGCACTGAAAATAATCAATATCTAATTAGTTGCAAAAGCTACAGCGAGATACCTAGTGCCAATACATATGCATGGCTCAACTACTTTGCTCATGACTATACAATACAACAATAAGAAACTAGAACTACAAAGCAAATTTCATACAAACAATTACGCGCTAGCAGTAAACAATAACTAATTTCTAATCATGCACTAATTATTCAAACTACAAGAAAACTCAGAAGATTCCAGTGAAGTATCCTTGGCTAATGGTCAACACGTGACACTTCTTTGTGTGTGTCCACTAACATAACTGAGTAGGTGAAACTTCTTAATGTTTACTTAAACTGATGAGTGCACCTGTTGCTACTGAGTGTAACTTCTGGTCTTTACCGTCCTATGAAACTTCTGGTGAAACTATTGAGTGAAACTGAACCTACTGTCTCTTCTTCTTCTTCTTCTTTCGTATGGGCCAGCTGATGACCACGATATTCAACTTTTGAGCCTGGAGAGCGACTTGATGTTTGCCCAGTAATCCCACATTATCTGGCTATGTTTCTCCGTTCTTTCCTTTGTCCAAAGGGCACCAGTCCTTTTACGGGGTAATTTATCCTGAAACCTCTTTTCTTTTAATATCCTTCTGAGAAGTGCTCGGTTTCTAACGTCACTTCCAGTTGTGATCGGTTCCTGGATGTCTTTCTTGACTTCTATCAGCCATGGTGTCACGGTCTGCCTGCTCTTCCAGTAGTTGAGAAGTCGGTTGGTCAGTCTTGTTTGGTCCATCCTTGTGATACGTCCTTAGAAAGCTTCCTGGCTACATCTGTGATTTTCTCGGTATGATTGTATGGCTCCTGGTCTGATTGTCTTCTGTATTCACCATCTGTTTCGATCGGTCCCACAGTTTTTCTCAGGATATTCCTCTCGTGAATCTCTAGATTTATCAAGCCTTTCCTGTTCAGATTCAATTATTCTGAGGCATATAGGGATTCAGGGCGGATAACTGTTTGATAGTGTTTTAGTTTGAAAATGCGAGATAGGCATTTCTTATTATAGATTGTCTTGGTTAAGCGATATGCTAATTGTAGCTTATTAATCCGAGTTGTTAGTGCTGTTCCTTCTGATAGATGAGGTTCCAACCATTCTCCTAGAGACTTTGTCAACTTACTTAATTTGACCTTGTTCGAGCTGTAGTTCACTGAGAGTATCACTGATGTTGGTGAGGAATTTTGTCTTTCCTACTGATAATAGAGGTCCTACCTTGGCAGCCAGGAGTTTGAGCATATTGAGGTGCTTTACTGCTACTTCCACTGAGCTTGTTATAAGTGCCAGATCATCTGCGGAAGCTAAACAGTCTACTCCTAGTCCCTTGCGTTTGTGTACCAGCTAAATACGGCACTGTATATTTTGTACTTCCATTTCTTTCCGCCACTCTCTGATCACCTGGTCCAGTTCACAGCTAAAAAGAGAAGAGTGAAAGTACACCTCCCTTTCTCAAAGTGATCTTTTGATCGTGATCCAGTGTTACTCAGAGTCTTTTGGATAAGGCTGTGGGTTTTCTGGTTCAGGCCCACTTCCTGCAAAATTCTCATGAGAATATGTCTGTTGATTGAATCGTAAGCTTTCTTGAAGTCAACGAAAGTTACTACGTACTGTTTATTTGCTAGTTTAATTTGACTTAATAATTACTTCAAGTTAAGGATCTGTTTAGCACAAGAACGTCCATTTCTAAAACCATCCTGATAATCTCCAAGTTTTGGGTCCATTTGAGCTTCGGCTCTGTTCAATAATGCCTTAGATAATATCTTATAGGGGACTAGTATCAATGACATTCCTCTATAATTGTTGATGTTAGTTAATCACCCTTCTTGTGTAAGGGGAGGATCAGAGCAAATGTCCAGTCATCTGATAACTTCTCAGTACCCCAAATGTTCCCTAGGATTTCGGTCAACTCGCTGATTGCTTAGTCCCCTGCCTGCTTCCACAGCTCTGCAACTATAGAGGCTTCTCCTGGTACTTTGTTTTTCTTCAGGGACTAATGATGTTTTTCACTTCTTCTTCTGTTGGAAGGTGAGACTTTGGTTGTCTGGGACTGTCTTGATAGATAAAGGAGGTTTTAGGAGACTCACAGTTGAGGAGATTCTCAAAATATTTGGCCGATATGCGACAGTTGTATTTGTCACTATAGGCTATGTTTCCATCTGGTCCTCTGAAGTGTAAGATGGGTGGGGCAAAGCTTCTAAGGCTTCGCTTGAAAGTTTGGTAAAAGTTTCTAGTGTTATCCTTCTTGAAATCTTCGTCTAATTGAGGCAATGGGTCCTGAGTGTACTGACATTTAACATGCCTGATGGTTTTGGCTGTCTCGTTACTTATTTTTATCATTTCAACACTGAATTTTTCCTGACAAAGACAACACAAACTTAACCTATTCATTTATTACCCAAAATATACATGCCCAACACAAAGTGCTATAGAATGACAACATGCCTTCAAATAATTAACACAAGAGAATGGTTCTGAATTGGAAGAAATTCTAACAATAATCCGTACTTTTCATAAGTCACTTACATCACAGAAAATCTTCATAACACGAACTAAATCAATTGCAACAAGCAGCAACTACAGCCATCTAAATAAAAAAAATTCTAACTACTATAGGCTCTAACTACTAGGAGGCATTCGGTTGGCAGAAGAAAGATTTTGTTGAAGAGCAAACAATGTATTTAGCAGATTTTACCTTATTCATATGACATTCAGTACCAAAAATTATATAATCGTCAATAATTCCACTACCTAAACATTAACAACTACATCCATCCTCATTTTACAATGCATGTCCTACCAACACCGAGTCTCCATGAAGCACGCATGTCCAAGCCGTCCGCTCTCCAACTGCTAACTGATAGTTCGTCCAACCACAGAGTCTCTTACCGAGGGCGCAGAGCGCTGTCAGCGATATTAATTACAGTCTATATCGCTGCCAATATACAAATATATAAACAAGCTACTTACAAGAGGTAGTTTGCTAAGTAGGAGCGTGGTCGGCATTACCTACAGATGGTAGAAGATATAACTTGAGCTCTTTCACAACCCGACAGAGGGGATGTTTGTCCTTCATGCTGTGTCGAGGAAGCATACGTTTACTCTGAATTCATTTCTGAGGTAGACAAAGAGAGACGTGAGTACACCTTACGTGTGGCGTTTATCAAAGGTGTTTGATGACCATAGCGAAACGATGGTTCATCGACAAAAATGGAGATCAGATATTGCAGGAGAACGATGATCCGAAGCACCGCAACAGGTTTTGCAGCGACTGGAGAAAGGAGGAAGTTGTGCAGGTACTTGATTACTTCTCATAGCCGAGTGACGCCAATCCTATTGGAGACGTATGGCATTACATCGAAAAGTAGTTGCAAGGAGGAAAACGTCTTCACTCTTAAACATCTGTCGACGGAAGTCCGACGAATTTGAAGGTCTCTTCTATATGAATACACGGGATAACTGGAGTCGGAGTTGTCAATCATTATCGAAGCTGGACGTACCTGGACGTATCATCAACTGTAATTGCATTTTTGTTTTTCTTATATGACGTATGTATATGTTTTAGTTTGTTGTCAAATACATTTTTCTTTTGATTAACGGACCATGATCTTATTTAACGAACTGTAATAAGAAAGGACGCAGGTCGTGCGCGATATAATACTGTGCTGTCAGTGTTGTCTCAGCCATGAACCGAATTCGTATTCGATGGGTCCCTGCACGATGCCTCCAGAAACAACAACGCTGTGAGTTTGCAAGATTTTGGTAACATTAGACCCCTCCTCAGTTCGCCATCATACTCTCGGACAAAGGTCCTCTCGGGTAGCTGGGGGTCATCAGTGAGCGCATTCACACACACAACGCCATTCATAGACAGCCTATGTTTCCCTGTCAGGGCACCACTCCGATCGCTGCTTAGGTATTGCGAACCATGTTACATGGAGGACAGAAACGTCCTAATCTGGCTGTTGCTATTCTCCGACGAGATGACACAGAATGTTGCAGTGAGCTCGATGGGAGGCGCAGATATGAAAGAGGTAACAACGTGCTTGGAGCACAGTCTAACGTTCCTTCTTTGTGATCAGACGTAGTTGATCGGAATCTTACCAGTGAGTATGCCTCCCCTGCCCGCCAGGTAGGCTGTGCGGTTTAACGAACGGCTTTCCGGGCAGGAAGGAGCTCGGGTCCCCGGCACGAATTCGCCCGGCGGATTTCTGTCAAGGTCCGGTGAGTCGGCCAGTCTGTGGATGGTTTTCAGTCGGTTTTCCATCTGCCTCAGCAAATGCGGCCTGGTTCCCCTTATTCCGCCTCAGCTACACTATGTCGGCGATTGCTGCGCAAACAAGTTCTCCACGTACGCGTACACTACCAATTACTCTACCACGGAAACATAGAGGTTACACTCGTCTGGTGTGAGACGTTCCCTGGGGGTCCACCTGGGGCCGAAACGCACAATAATCCTGGGTTTCGTGTTGGGTGGCGGAGGGATGAAGTGGACTGCGGTACTCGTCGTGGGGTTGCAGACCACTGCGGCTGCGGCGGGGACGGAGCCTCTCCGTCGCTTCTAGGTTCCTGGTTAACATAACATAACATGCCTCCCCTACCGATCTCATGCAGACCAACATCTGGCCACTGTCAAAAAATGGTTCAAATGGCTCTGAGCACTATGGGACTTAACAGCTGAGGTCATCAGTCCCCTAGAACTGAGAACTACTTAAACCTAACTAACCTAAGAACATCACACACATCCATGTCCGAGGCAGGATTCGAACCTGCGACCGTAGCGGTCACGTGGTTCCAGACTGAAGTTCCTAGAACCGCTTGGCGAGGACCGCTGTCACATCCGAATGTCCCACATATCTGGATACTGCACGATTCGTGCAGTGGGCCAAATGCAGGGGCCTTTCAATCTCTGTCTAGTGCCGATAACGCTGTCTCACAGGAGTGCGCGCCACTCACCATTCGCGCTATTCACCACCGTCCTGACAGTCATAGCAACGACACTGAACACGAACAACAGAAATGCACTCTGGTGGTCGTTGTGCCCATCGCAGACTCTTACAGGACCAATCATTTACTTACCCGCCGATATACGAACTTACATTGACATCCGGTCGTTTAAGTGCTTCACATTTTTGTCAGTTCCTGTATAACAAGTGTGTAATCCTCCAATCTGGATAACGTTCACCGGCCGGTGCGGCCGAGCGGTTCTAGGCGCTTCAGTCTGCAACCGCGCGACCGCTACGGTCGCAGGTTCGAACCCGGCCTCGGGCATGGATGTGTGTGAAGTCCTTTGGTTTGTTAGGTTTAAGTAGTTCTAAGTTCTAGGAGACTGATGACCTCAGATGTTAAGTGCCGCAGTGATCAGAACCATTTTAACCATCTGAATAACGTCCAGTTACATACTGATACAGCAAGCGACTACGGAAAGGGTTGCCGTAGCTGGGTACTTGGTTGGTTGATTTGGTGGGGGGCGGGGGGGGAGGGGAACAAACAGCGAGGTCATGGGACCCTTCAGATTGGGGAAGGATGCGGAAGGAAGTCGGCCATGCCCTTTCTTAGGAACCATCCCAGTATTTCCCAGAAGCGATTTACGGATAATACGAAAAACCTATATCAGGATGGCTGGGTGCAGATTCGAACTATTGTACACGCGAATGCGAGTCCATTGAGCTAATTAATGCGCCACCTCGCTCGGTGTAGTCGTAGCCACACAGGTAACACACGCCTGTTATGTAAACGTTCTACTGCATCCATTACCGGTGGCCATTTTGCTACAACAGGCATCATCCAAGGCCGTACTTGAAAGGTGGGGTTCTTTGCAGGCACAACTTGAGGTGCTGTTATGACGGTCCTTCTACGGTACATGTTTGCTTAATAGTTGTTAGGGCAGGGACATGACGTCCTGCTACTGCTAGATTGCAGCACACCTGATGTTGAGGATCACCACCAGAAACAGGGGTAGTGTCGTATAAGATTTCAGTCAATAAATTTACAACTGTGTATGTGTGTATGTGTGTGTGTGTGTGTGTGTGTGTGTGTGTGCCAGTCAGGCAGCGTTCGCCAGCCGAGACAGTAGCACCAACAGGGAAGTAACCGAATTTGTGACATTTTACGAGTACCTAACCAGGAAACAATCACATATACTATGAGATTACCATCGGTAATGATGCAATTCAATATGGTGATCGCCCACACTCAGCCTTGATGACAGCTTCCACTCCCGCAGGCATACGTTCAATCAGCCGCTGGAAGGTTTCTTGGGGAGTGCTGCACCGAGGGGAAGTACTTATGTCTATCGGTAACGCCTGGCACGAAGTCGGCGTTCCAAAACATCCCAATGGTGATCTATAGGATGCAGGTCAGGACTCTGCGCAGGCCACTCCATTACAGGGATGTTATTGTCGTGTAATCATTCCACCACAGGCCGTGCATTTTGAACAGGTGCTTGACCGTGTTGAATGAAGCAATCGCCATCCCCGAATTGCTCTTCAACATAGGGAAGCAAGATGGTGCTTAAAACATCAATGTAGGCCTGTGCTGTGATAGTGCCACACAAAACAACAAGGGGTGTAAGCCCTCTCCATAAAAAACATGACCACACCATAGCACCACTGTCTCCGAATGTTGCTGTTGGCACTACACACGCTGGCAGATGAAGTTCACCGGACATTCCCTATATCCACACCCTGCCATCAGATAGCCGCATTGTGTAGCGTGATTCGTCACTAGATAGAACGTTTTTCCACTGTTCAATCGCCCAGTGTTTACGCTCCTTACACAAAGCGAAGCGTCGTTTGGCATTTACCGGCGTGATATGTGGCTTATGAGCAGCCGCTCGACCGTGAAATCCAAGTTTTCTCACCTCCCACCTAATTGCCATAGTACTTGCAGTGGATCCTTACGTAGTCTGCAATTCCTGTGTGATGGTCTGGATAGATGTCTGCCTATTACACATTCTACATCTACATCTACATTTATACTCCGCAAGCCACCCAACGGTGTGTGGCGGAGGGCACTTTACGTGCCACTGTCATTACCTCCCTTTCCTGTTCCAGTCGCGTATGGTTCGCGGGAAGAACGACTGTCTGAAAGCCTCCGTGCGCGCTCTAATCTCTCTAATTTTACATTCGTGATCTCCTCGGGAGGTATAAGTAGGGGGAAGCAATATATTCGATACCTCATCCAGAAACGCACCCTCTCGAAACCTGGCGAGCAAGCTACACCGCGATGCAGAGCGCCTCTCTTGCAGAGTCTGCCACTTGAGTTTATTAAACATCTGCGTAACGCTATCACGGTTACCAAATAACCCTGTGACGAAACGCGCCGCTCTTCTTTGGATCTTCTCTATCTCCTCCGTCAGACCGATCTGGTACGGATCCCACACTGATGAGCAATACTCAAGTTTAGGTCGAACGAGTATTTTGTAAGCCACCTCCTTTGTTGATGGACTACATTTTCTAAGCACTCTCCCAATGAATCTCAACCTGGTACCCGCCTTACCAACAATTAATTTTATATGATCATTCCACTTCAAATCGTTCCGCACGCATACTCCCAGATATTTTACAGAAGTAACTGCTACCAGTGTTTGTTCCGCTATCATATAATCATACACTAAAGGATCCTTCTTTCTATGTATTCGCAATACATTACATTTGTCTATGTTAAGGGTCAGTTGCCACTCCCTGCACCAAGTGCCTATCCGCTGCAGATCTTCCTGCATTTCGCTACAATTTTCTAAAGCTGCAACTTCTCTGTATACTACAGCATCATCGGCGAAAAGCCGCATGGAACTTCCGACACTATCTACTAGGTCATTTATATATATTGTGAAAAGCAATGGTCCCATAACACTCCCCTGTGGCACGCCAGAGGTTACTTTAACGTCTGTAGACGTCTCTCCATTGATAACAACATGCTGTGTTCTGTTTGCTAAAAACTCTTCAATCCAGCCACACAGCTGGTCTGATATTCCGTAGGCTCTTACTTTGTTTATCAGGCGACAGTGCGGAACTGTATCTAACGCCTTCCGGAAGTCAAGAAAAATAGCATCTGCCTGGGAGCCTGTATCTAATATTTTCTGGGTCTCATGAACAAATAAAGCGAGTTGGGTCTCACACGATCGCTGTTTCCGGAATCCATGTTGATTCCTACATAGTAGATTCTGGGTTTCCAAAAACGACATGATACTCGAGCAAAAAACATGTTTTAAAATTCTACAACAGATCGATGTCAGAGATATAGATCTATAGTTTTGCGCATCTGCTCGACGACCCTTCTTGAAGACTGGGACTATCTGTGCTCTTTTCCAATCATTTGGAACCCTCCGTTCCTCTAGAGACTTGCGGTACACGGCTGTTAGAAGGGGGGCAAGTTCTTTCGCGTACTCTGTGTAGAATCGCATTGGTATCCCGTCAGGTCCAGTGGACTTTCCTCTATTGAGTGATTCCAGTTGCTTTTCTATTCCTTGGACACTTATTTCGATGTCTGCCATTTTTTCGTTTGTGCGAGGATTTAGAGAAGGAACTGCAGTGCGGTCTTCCTCTGTGAAACAGCTTTGGAAAAAGGTGTTTAGTATTTCAGCTTTACGCCTGTCATCCTCTGTTTCAATGCCTTCATCATCCCGTAGTGTCTGGATATGCTGTTTCGAGCCACTTACTGATTTAACGTAAGACCAGAACTTCCTAGGATTTTCTGTCAAGTCGGTACATAGAATTTTACTTTCGAATTCACTGAACGCTTCACGCATAGCCCTCCTTACGCTAACTTTGACATCGTTTAGCTTCTGTTTGTCTGAGAGGTTTTGGCTGCGTTTAAACTTGGAGTGGAGCTCTCTTTGCTTTCGCAGTAGTTTCCTAACTTCGTTGTTGTACCACGGTGGGTTTTTCCCGTCCCTCACAGTTTTACTCGGACGTACCTGTCTAAAACGCATTTTACGATTGCCTTGAACTTTTTCCATAAACACTCAACATTGTCAGTGTCGGAACAGAAATTTTCGTTTTGATCTGTTAGGTAGTCTGAAATCTGCCTTCTATTACTCTTGCTAAACAGATAAACCTTCCTCCCTTTTTTTTATATTCCTATTAACTTCCATATTCAGGGATGCTGAAACGGCCTGAGTGTCCCAGTCTATATCTGGTAAATTGAAATCTCCACCTAAGACTATAACATGCTGAGAAATTTTATGTGAAATGTATTCCAAATTTTCTCTCAGTTGTTCTGCTACTAATGCTGCTGAGTCGGGAGGTCGGTAAAAGGAGCCAATTATTAACCTAGTTCGGTTGTTTAGTGTAACCTCCACCCATAATAATTCACAGGAACTAACCACTTCTACTTCACTACAGGATAAACTACTACTAACAGCGACGAACACTCCACCATCGGTTGCAAGCAATCTATCCTTTCTAAACACCGTCTGTACCTTTGTAAAAATTTCGGCAGAATTTATCTTTGGCTTAAGCCAGCTTTCTGTGCCTATAACGATTTCAGCTTCGGTGCTTTCTATCAGCGCTTGAAGTTCCGGTACTTTACCAACGCAGCTTCAACAGTTGACAATTACAATACCGATTGCTGCTTGGTCCCCGCATGTCCTGACTTTGCCCCGCACCCGTTGAGGCTGTTGCCCTTTCTGTACTTGCCCAAGGCCATCTAACCTAAAAAACCGCCCAGCCCACGCCACACAACCCCTGCTACCCGTGTAGCCGCTTGTTGCGTGTAGTGGACTCCTGACCTATCCAGCGGAACCCGAAACCCCACCACCCTATGGCGCAAGTCGAGGAATCTGCAGCCCACACGGTCGCAGAACCGTCTCAGCCTCTGATTCAGACCCTTCACTCGGCTCTGTACCAAAGGTCCGCAGTCAGTCCTGTCGACGATGCTGCAGATGGTGAGCTCTGCTTTCATCCCGCTAGCGAGACTGGCAGTCTTCACCAAATCAGATAGCCGCCGGAAGCCAGAGAGGATTTCCTCCGATCCATAGCGACACACATCATTGGTGCCGACATGAGCGACCACCTGCAGATGGGTGCACCCTGTACCCTTCATTGCATCCGGAAGGACCCTTTCCACATCTGGAATGACTCCCCCCGGTATGCACACGGAGTGCACATTGGTTTTCTTCCCCTCTCTTGCTGTCATTTCCCTAAGGGGCCCCATTACGCGCCTGACGTTGGAGCTCCCAACTACCAGTAAGCCCACCCTCTGCGACTGCCCGGATCTTGCAGACTGAGGGGCAACCTCTGGAACAGGACAAGCAGCCATGCCAGGCTGAAGATCAGTATCAGCCTGAGACAGAGCCTGAAACCGGTTCGTCAGACAAACTGGAGAGGCTTTCCGTTCAGCCCTCCGGAATGTCTTTCGCTCCCTGCCACACCTTGAGACGACCTCCCATTCTACCACAGGTGAGGGATCAGCCTCAATGCGGGCAGTATGCCGGGCAACCACAGTCGTAGTCCGATCAGGGGATGCGTGGGACGAGCTGGCCGTCCCCGACAAACCCCCATCCGGACCCCCACAGTGATGCCCATTGGCAACAGCCTCAAGCTGTGTGACCGAAGCCAACACTGCCTGAAGCTGGGAGCGAAGGGATGCCAACTCAGCCTGCATCCGAACACAGCAGTTGCAGTCCCTATCCATGCTAAAAACTGTTTTGCAAAGAACGTCTGAACTAATCTACAGAGAGCGCAAACAAATCAACAAAATTTAAACTGTTATTAAAATACAAGATTACCTAGTAAATGCAGTAATGCTGCTACTTGCGCACTGCTGACGACCCTCTTCAACTGTCGGCGGTCTCTGTCAGTCAACAGACGTGGTCGGCCTGTACGCTTTTGTGCTGTACGTGTCCCTTCACGATTCCACTTCAGTATGACATTGGAAGCATTGGACCTAGGGTTGTTTAGGAGTGTGAAAATCTCGCGTACAGGTGTATGACAAGTGATGTCAAATTACCTGACCACGTTCGAAGTCCGTGAGTTTCGCGGAGCGCCCCATTGTGCTCTCTCACAGTGTCTAATGACTACTGAGGTTGCTGATACGGAGTACTTGGCAGTAGGTGGCAGCACAATGCACCTAATATGTAAAACGTATCTTTTTGCGGTGTCCGGATACTTTTGATCAAATATCGTTCTTTCGTATGTGTGCTTTGGTAGTATAATTTTTGAATCTCTGCGTTTTAATCTATTTTATTAGACACAGTTCTTGATTTTATGTCAGTGTCTGCAGCAAAGTATCGTTGTGCATGTCGATAGTCGCTTGTCCATTGTTTTTGAAAGCTCTGGTTTCCATCAGTCAGTCAGTCATGCGCAGCCACCAGAGAAGACAGAGTAGCAACAGGAAAGTAACAGATTTTGTGATATTTTATGAGTCTCTAACCAGGAGAGAATTATGTAGTTTCATCTGTATGTTTTCGTAGTTGAGTTCTTGAATTTTTGCAGGTTAATTTAGTATTTAATACACACAGTTCCCGTGTTTCCGTTTGTGTCGGAAAGTAAACCGATTTTGTGACATATTACAAATTCCTTATCAAGACCCAATTATTTCGTCCCACCTGTGCGCTTTGGTAGCTTAGTTTCTGAATCTCTGCATGTTAATCTAATTATTAGGCAAATTTCTTGCGTTTTCGTTAGTGTCTACAGTAGAGTCCTGCAACACGTATCGATAATCCTTTGTTTGTTTGAATAGTGTAGTTTTCCACAGTTCCTACAGTGAACAGGGACGGTGATGCATGATGCACGCAAGATGAATTGGTGACACTTCGCTGTCAGCTCCATGCTGTGTTGGCTTCAGTTACACGGCTTGAGACTGCTGTGGATGGGCATCACCGTTCTGGGCCGGCCGAGGAGATCCAGTGGACGTCCAGCACGATCCACGAGTCCACTGATTGGTCTGTATAGGTGTCCAACCATGTTACTGCCCGCACTGAGGTTGCCCACTAGCCCGTTGTCGATTGGATGGTCGCTTCCAGGTGGGGCACGCAGGGACGGACTTCCCAGGGGACCGAAGGTAAGGCCTCAATCGGTAGTCTGACAAGAAGGTTCCAGATGCTGTGTGTCGCTGGCACTTTTCCTCAGCCAGATGAAGTCGCTTACCTTGTTTCAGAGGAAACCAGTCAGCCTGCAAAATCTGGACAAGTGGCGTTCTTGCTTGTTGGGGACTCCAATATTAGGCATGTTATGGCGCCCCTTAGGAATGTGGCAGACAAGGTGGGGGGGGGGGGGCTGTGAGGGGCGGGGGGAACCAGTGTGCACTCTGTGTGCATACCGCGTGGAGTCATTCAGATGCGAAACTGGTCCTTCCAGATGCCATGAAGGTCATAGGCTGCTGTCAGCTGCAAGTAGTTTCTCGCGTCATTGCCAACGGTCTGTCTCGCTTTCGACCACAAGAGATTCTCTGTGGTTTCAAGCGGCTATCAGAAGTGATAAAGGTTGCCAGTCTTGTTCGTCAGATGAGAGCAGAGCTCACATTTTGCAGCATAGTCGACAGGACCGATTGCGGAGCTCTGGTACAGAGCCAAGTAGTGGGTCTAGTTCAAAGGCTCAGAAGGTTCTACGGCTATGTAGGCTGCAGATTCCCCGACTTACGCCATGGGGTTTCAGGCTCCGCTAAATAGGTCAGGAGTCCATTACACGCAGGAGGTAGTTACACGGATAGCAGAGGCCGTGTGGTGTGGACTACGCAGTTTTTTAGGTTAGAGGAGCTCGAAGAAATACAAAAAGAGCTTCAGTCTCAAAGGGTGAGGGTCGAACATAGGAAGAACGTAGCTCCAGGAACCATAAGTATAACAGTCGTACACTGTCGAAACTGTGTTGGAAAAGTTTCAGAGCTGCAAGCTCAATTAGACAGTATTGAATCTCAAGTCACTGGAGGTCCTAAAAGCTGGTTAAACCCGGAGATCACCCGAAAATTTTTACGAAAGTCCTAACGGTGTTTAGAAAGGAAAGGCTAAATACGGTTGCGGTGGCGTGTTTCTTGCTGTTAGAAGTAATCTTGTGGCGATATTGTAGTAGATAATTCCTGTGCGTTAGTATGAATACCAGTCATGCTTGGTAACCAGAATAAAAAGATAACTGGATCCTTTAACCGACCTCCCAACTCCGGTGACACAGTTACTGAGACGTTGAAAGAAAACTTGAGTCTAATTTCAAACACATATCCGACTCATATAATTATAGTTGGTGGTGATTTCAATTTAAAGTCTAAGTTGTTGTGGTGGTCTTCAGTCCACAGACTAGTTTAATGCAGCTCTCCATGCTTCTCTATCCTGTGCAAGCCTTTTCATCTCCGAGTAACTACTCCAACCTACATCGTTCTGAATCTGCTTACTGTAATTGTCTCTTGGCGTCCCTCTACGATTTTTACCCTCCTCGCTTCCTTTCAGTACAAAATTGGTGATCCCTTAATCCCTCAGAATGTGTCCTATAAACCGATCCCTTCTTCTAGTCAAGTTGCGCCACAAATTTCTCTTCTCCCCAATTCTACTAATTACCTCCTCATTAGTTACGTGATATACCCACCCAATCTTCGGCATTCTTCTGTAGCACCAAATTTCAAAGGTTTCTATTCTCTTCTTATTTAAACAGTTTATCGTCCATGGTTTACTACCATACATGGCAACGCTATGTAGAAATACTTACAGAAAAGACTTCCTGACACTTAAATCTGTACTCGCCGTTAATAGATTTCTCTTGTTCAACCATCGCCAGTCTGTATTTTATACTTAGACCATTATCAGTTATTTTGCTGCCTAAATAGCAAAACTCATGTACTACTTTAAGTGTCTCATTTCCTAACCTAACCGAGCGAGGTGGCGCAGTGGTTAGCACACTGGACTCGCATTCGGGAGGACGACGGTTCAATCCCGTCTCCAGCCTTCCTGATTTAGGTTTTCCGTGATTTCCCTAAATCGTTTCAGGCAAATGCCGGGATGGTTCCTTTGAAAGGGCACGGCCGATTTCCTTCCCTAACCCGAGCTTGCGCTCCGTCTCTAATGACCTCGTTGTCGACGGGACGTTAAACACCACTAACCTAACCTAACCATCCTAACCTAATTCGCTCTTCATCACGTGATTTAATTCGACTACATTCCGTTATCCTTTCAAGACATTGTCCTTTCCGTTGAACTCCTCTTCCAAGTCCTTCGATGTCTTTGACAGAATTGCAATGTCATCGGCAAATCTCTAAGTTTTTACTTTTTCTTCCTGGACTTTAATTGCTCCTCCAAATTTTTCCTTTGTTACCTTTACTGTTTGCTCAATACACGGACCGAATGACATCGCCGGAATAGGCTACAAACCTGCCTCACTCCCTTCTCAACCACTGCGCCCCTTTTCTTTCCCTCGACTGTTATAACTGCCATCTGGTTTCCGTACGAATTGTAAATAAGCTTTCGCTCATTGTATTTTAACTCTGCCAGCTTTACAATTTGAGAGTATTCCAGCCAACAATTGTCAAAAGCTTTCTTTAAGTCTACAAAAGCAATAAACGTTCGTTTTCCTTTCCTTACCCTATATTGTATGAGGAGTCGTAGGGTTAGTAATGCCTCGAGTGTTCCTGTATTTCTGCAGAGTCCAAACTGGTCTTCCCCGAGGTCGGCTTCTACTAGTTCTCCCATTCTTCTGTAAGGAAATCGTGTTTGTATTTTGCAGCCGTGGCTTATTAAACTAATAGATCGGTAATTTTCACACCTGTCAGTACCTGAATTCTTTTGATTTGGTATTATCATATTCTTCTTGAAATCTGAGGGTATTTCACATGTCTCATAATCTTGCTCGCCAGGTGCCCATGTTTTGTCATGCCGTGCTCTCCCAAGGCTGTCAGCAGTTCTATCGGAATGTTGTCTATTCCCGGAGCCTTGTTTCGACTTACATTTTGCAGTGCTCTGTCAAATTCTTCATTTAGTATCATATCTCCCTCCTCATCTTCATCCACGTCCTCTTTCGTTTCCATAGTATTGCCCTCATGTACATCTCCCTTGTATAGACCCTCTATATATTCCTTCCGCCTTTCTGCTTTCCCTTCTTTGCTTGGGACTGGTTTTCCATCTGAGCTCTTGATTCGCCGGCCGCTGTGACCGAGCGGTTCTAGGTGCTTCAGTCTGGAACCGCGCTGCTGCTACGGTCGCAGGTTCGAATCCCGCCTCGGGCATGGATGTGCGTGATGTCTTTAGGTTAGTTAGGTTTAAGTAGTTCTAAGTCTAAGGGACTAATAACCTCAGATGTTAAGTCCCATAGTGCTCAGAGACATTTGAACCATTTCCTTCTCTTCCTTTTCCTACTATCGAATTCCCGTCCCACATGACGATTAAAGTTACGTCTCCCTTAAACTATGCTGTTCGCTTTAGCTTAAACGCGTTTCTATTTTTTTATATCAATATTAAACCTACTCGTGCATTACGCCCATTTGATGTTGTTTTTATAACCCTGTATTCACCTGACCAGAGATCCTGTTCCACTTCCCACCGAATTTCACTAATTCCCGCTATGTCTAACTTTAACCTATCCATTTGCCTTTGTAAATTTTCTAGCCTGCCTGCCCGATTAAGGGATCTGACATTCCACTCTCCGATCCGTAGAATGGCAGTTTTGTTTCTCCTGATAAAGCCGTCCTCCTGAGTAGTCCCCGTCCAGAGATCTGGATGGGGGACTATTTTAATTCCAGAATATTTTACCCAAGAGGATCCCATCACGATGTAATCATACATTAGAGCAGCATGCCCTCGGGGAAAATTACGGCTGTAGTTTCCCCTTGCTTTCAGCTGGTCGCAGTGCCAGGACAACGAAGCCGTTATGTTACTAGGTCAGTCCAGTAAATGATCCAGACTGTTGCCCCTGCAACTTCTGAAAAGGCTGTTGCCCCTCTTCAGAAAGTACACGTTTGTCAGGCATCTCAACACATACCCCTCCGTTGTGGTTGCACCTACGGTACGGCTATCGGTATCACTGAGGCATGCAAGCCTCCCCACTAACGGCAAGGTGAATGGTTCTCGAGGGAGGAAGGGGGGATTACCCTCTATATGTTAGCGAAAATACATGTGTTGACGAAAATACGTGTTTAAATGCGGAGGTACGCATAAAACATCATCCGAAATTGTGCTAAACGCATTCTCTTAAAATTATTTAGAAAAATTAGGTCATGAGCCGACTAGAAGAGTAAACGGTTGTGAAAATACACCTGACATCTTAGTACAATCCTCAGCTAATAGAGAGCATCAAAACGGATACAGGGAGTAGTGAACGCAGGTTTGTCGTAGCGAGGCTGAATACTGTAGCCCCAGTTCCTCCAAAAATAAACAAAAATTGTACCTATTCAAAAAAGCAGATAAAATCTCGCCTTATGCCTTTCATGAGGGACAATCTCCACTCCTTCCAATTTAACAATGAGAGTGTAGACCAGATCTAGCTTGAATTCAAAGAAATAGTATCGAAACCCATTTAGATATTAATATCAAATAATTTAACGAACGACGGAGCTTATTCGATATGGTGCACAAAACAGGTCGCACAACCGTTGCAGTAGCAACAAAAAACGAACGCCGAATTTAAAGGAATGCAGAAACCCTAATACTGGCATTCTTTTACAGAAGCTAGAAATTTAGCGCGGACGTAAATAAGAGATGCTTATAATGGTTTCCACAACGAAACTTTGTCTCAAATCCTGGCTGAAAATCCAAAGAAATTCTTATCGTACCCAAAGTATGCTAGCCGCAATACACAATAAGTGCCTTCTCTGCGTGGTAGTAATGGAAATACTATCGAAGCAGTGCTGCTAAGACAGAGTTACGAAACAGAGCCTTTGGAAATTTCTTCACCAAAGAAAACGAAGTGAACATTCCAGAATTCGAATCAAGAACAGCTGCCGACATGAGTAACTTAGGAATACATAACCTAAGAGTACTGTTGCAACTTAAATCGCTTAGTAAAAGCATGTATTCCGGTCCAAACTGTCCCACCACTTAGGTTCCTTTCAGTATATGCTGATGCAGGAGCACCATACTCAACTTCCATATACTACCGCCGGTCTCTGTGCCCGAGCGGTTCTAAGCGCTTCAGTCCGAAACCTGGCTGCTGCTAAGGCCGCAGATTCGAATCCTACCTGGGACATGAGTGTGTGTGATGTCCTTAGGTTAGTTTGCTTAAAGTAGTTCTAAGTCTTCGGGACTGATGACCTCAGATGTTAAGTCCCATAGTGCTCAGAGCCATTTTTGCTCATATACTAACGCTCGCTTGGCGAAAATCTGTACATAAAGACTTGATAGTTGTGCAGGTCACATCAATATTCAAAAAATGCAGTAGGAGAAATCCACAAAATTACCGGTCAATATCATTAACGTCGATTTGCAGCAGGATTTTGGAGCATATACTCTGTTTCTAACATTGTGAGTTATCGTGAAGATAACGGTCTGCTGACACACACTCAACTGGGATCAGAAAACATCGTTCTTGTGAAACATAGCTAGCTCTTTATTCATGAAAGTGTTGAGTGGTGCCGACAATTGATTCGAGTTGATTCCGTATTTCTAGATGTCCGGAGGGCTTCTGACACAGTACTTCACAAGCGGCTTGTAGTCAAACTACATGCTTATAGAAATGAGTTATACGACTGAATTCGATTTTCTGTCAGAGAGGTCACAGTTCGTGGCAATTGATGGAAAGTCATCGAGTAAAACAGAGATGATTTCTGGCGTTCCCCAAGGTAGTGTTATAGCCTTCTGCTCCTCCTTATCTATAGAAACGATTCAGGAAACCATCTGAGCAGCGGTCTTAGGTTGTTTGCAGATGATGCTGTCGTTTATCGCTAGCAAAGTCACGAGAAGATCAAAACGATTGCAAAAGTCTTGTAAAAAGTATCGGTATGGTGCGAAGGTTGGCAATTGATCCTAAACAATAAAAGTGTGAGCTAAAGGGAATCCACTAAACTTCGATTACACGATAAATAAATCAAACATAACGGTCGTAAATTCAACTAAATACCTAGGAATTACAATTACCAACGTCTGAAATTGCAAAGAAGAAAAATGATGATGATGATGATGATTAGTGGTTTAGGGCGCACAACAACAAGGTTATCAGCGCCCTTTCCCAAAAGATCAATTCAGAGCCGATCTTTGAGAGAATTGGTAATGTTCAAATTGCGCAAAGAAGAAAAAGAAAATGTTGTAGGGAAAGCGAACCGAAGACTGGATTTGAAACTTCCTGGCAGATTAAAACTGTGTGCCGGTCCGAGACTCGAACTCGGGACCTTTGCCTTTCGCGGGCAAGTGCTGGTAGAGCACTTGCCCGCGAAAGGTCCCGAGTTCGAGTCTCGGTCCGGCACACAGTTTTAATCTTCCAGGAAGTTTCATATCAGCGCACACTCCGCTGTAGAGTGAAAATCTCATTCTGGAAACCTCCCCCAGGCTGTGGCTAAGCCATGTCTCCGCAATATCCTTTCTTTCAGGAGTGCTAGTTCTGCAAGGTTCGTAGGAGAGCTTCTGTAAAGTTTGGAAGGTGGGAGACGAGATACTGGCAGAAGAAAAGCTGTGAGTACCGGGCATGAGTCGTGCTTCGGTAGCTCAGATGGTAGAGCACTAGTCCGCGAAAGGCAAAGTTCCCGAGTTCGAGTCTCGGTCGGGCACACAGTTTTAGTCTGCCTGGAAGTTTCATATCAGCGCACACTCCACTGCAGAGTGAAAATCTCATTCTGGAAAGACTGAATTTCATTGGCAGAACACTTAGAAGCCGCAACAGATCCACTTAAGAGACTGCCTACACCACTCTTGTAGGTCATCTTGGAGTACTGATGCGCGTTGTGGAATACTTACCAGATAGAATTAATGGAGTACTTCGAGAAAGTTCAAAGATCGGCAGCGCGTTTCGCATTAATGCGAAATATGGTAAAGATCGTAATGGAGATGATACAGGATTTGGGATGGGAGTAATTATAACGAAAGCGTTTCTCCTTGCGGCAGGAGCTTTTTACGAAATTATCAATGACCAACTTTCACTTCCAAACACTTTGTTTACGGCTAGCTACAAAGGGAGAAAGGATCATAATAGTATAAGAGAAATCAGAGATAGCATGAAAAGATATAGGTGTTAGTATTTCAAGCGCTCTGTTCGAGAGAGGAATAATAGAGAATTATAGTGAAGGTGGCTCTACGATTTGCCGAGTATTCGTGTAGATGTAAATGTAGAGTTGGATTTGTTTACCATTAATTGTTGAAGAACAGTTGTGGATGTCCTACAAATAAAAGTTTATGAAATATTAGAAGTTTAAGTGTATCACAGCTTTATTAAAGAAGATGGAAGTCTTCTAGGTGCCGGCGTGGATCTGGCAGCCTGTGACGTGCTGACGCGGTACGCAGCGCCGGTAGCAGCAGGCCAGCGCAGTCTCGTGGCACTCCGCCACTGCGTGGTTTTTGAGTGGCGGCGGGAACACTTGGCTACTCGCGGGCTTACACCCTCGCCCCCGCAGGCTGGGGGCGTGCATTTTTTGCCTGCCCGCATTTCGGTGCCGCCTCCGCCGCGACTCGGCGCCCTGGGGAGCTGGCTTCCTTCCCGAGGGAGACGCGCAAGTGGATGTTTTATGCAGCAGCGGCTGCTGAAAACCCGGCGGGCGGCGCTGGTGTCGGGTCCGCCGCCTCCGCCGGCCCCAGGCGCTGAGCTTCTTCCGATCGGCCGCCGCCGCCGCCACTGACGCTGCCCCCGGGCCACTGCCGGGTTTTACGAGCGGCCCCAGGGGCCTCCACGGCCAGCTGCTTTATCTGCGATGAGCCCCGTCACTGCCTCGAAAACATCTGCTTCTTTCCAAAGGATGCTGCTTGCCCATTGTTCAGAGTACGAGAAAATCAGAGAAATTAGAGGTTTCTAGCCAGAGGCCATTTGCGAATGGAGCAGTGACAGAGGGAAATGATAGTGCTACTGGAAGTACCCCCCGTTACACAGTGCACTGTGGCTTGCGGAGTGGAGATACAGATGTAGGAAGCCAAGGTTCAAATGGCTCTGAGCACACTGGGACTTAACATCTGAGGTCATCAGTCCCCTAGACTGAAGAACTACTAAAACCTAACTAACCTAATGTCATCACAAACATCCATGCCCGAAGCAGGATTCGAACCTGTGACCGTAGCAGAAGCGCGGCTCCGGACTGAAGCGCCTAGGACCGCTCGGCCACAGGGGCTGGCTGAGGCCAAGGTATTGTAAGAGTAGTTCACATGCTACCAGTCTCTTGGACAATTTTGAAACCGTGGCGTCGCACGATGGCCACGTCGCGGTTCTGCTCATAATCCATATGTTCTTAGTGACACACTACGTGCGAGGTAAACAAAGCGTGGTATCACGTACTGATACCGCCCCACGGTCCGTCCCTGGTAGCTGAGGGGTCAGCGTGACAGAATGTCAATCCTAAAGGCCCGGGTTCGATTCTTGGCTGAGTTGGAGATTTTTCTCCGCTCTGGGACTGGGTGTTGTCCTAATCATCATCATTTCATCCACGTCGATGCGCATGTCGCGGAAATGGCGTCTAATCGAAAGACCTTCACCCGGCGAAGGGTTTACCCGACGGGAGGCCCCAGTCACACGACATTATTATTACTACACGACATTATCATTACTAACCCATGGCCTCCACACACTTGGCAACGGAATTGCAAGATTCCGTCTGACGCCGATAGTGGTGGTGCAGGATCTGGCAAACCTAGAAACGGGCGCCCATTGACAGGGGAGTCTTACCACCGTGACCGCATGACCACGACACCAATCTCGTTAACGTCGCTCCATCTGGCACACATTAAAGTCGGACCGTTCACTGTTTCCACTTTGCTTCCTTTATCCACAGGTCAGTACACCTTCTTCCTGCTTTCCTGTCTGATCTGTGTTTATTGGCCAACTTACCGCTAAATCTGAGGGGGTGAGATAGGGAGGTTCCCTTGCGAGTCAAATCTCCACCGGCTCGGGACTGATAGTGCCCTCGTCCGCCGCAATGTAGGACTGCCGGCGGCAGCCACACGTCCGCTCGCGCTTGGAGCCTCTTCGCTTACGTGAAGCTACGCAGACGCCGCCTAGCCGTAGCTCTGACTCCACAGTTCGTGCTTAGTACTGACATTCTCTTTGTTGCTATTGTACAGCTGGACTCAGTTTCGTGCTGTATTATTTGTAGTGAGTCTTCGGGTGTTTACTACGTTAATTTATTAGCCAATCATTTCTGCCCCTTCAGTTTTCCTAAGACGACAGCTGCCGCATCACTCAGCCCACCTCCCCTTACAGTAATGTATCAAGTCGTACACAGCACTAAGTACAGTATCTCATAAAAATTGCCCGGACAGCGTTTGTGAAGCCCAGTTGACCACGATATCACTATAGGTCAATCCGCCAGTGTAAGAGATGCCTGTAGTGTCACTGGAGAAGCAGGAACAGCGGAATGAATCGCCCAGGGGAGCTCAGTGATTTCTAACGTGGACCTCTCATTATATGTCACCAGAGTAACAAATCCGCAGCGGTATTACAGATTTTCCACCTTTCTAAGGCTCCGTAAGTCGAGTGTTGGTGCTGTGGTTATGTGATTGCGAAGTGGAGCAAAGGAATAACCGCAGATAAACTAAGACCATACAGGCATCATGCACTGACGGACATACCATCGAGCATTGCTGAGGATGGTTGTAAAATATCGAAGGAAACCAGCGAACTAAATCCCTAGAGAGTCCAAGGTGTTAGTAGCAGTGCTGCTGCATTATCCATAAGGAGTTAAAAGGCATAGTTTAGAGGGTAAAAGCTGTTGCGGAAACCGAGATTTGAATGCTTCCAGCGAGTAATTGAGGACGTAGGTGGCAAGCGCTACTCTGATATGAAGAGGTTGGAACAGGGGAGGAATTCATGGCGGATCGCACCAAACCAGCCAGCCACTCAGAAGAGTGAGATGGGGTCGAGCAGCTCCTCATAATCCAGTATTTCTTTAATCAGTGCTAAGCGACGTTTGAGGAGGTGTAAAGAAGGACTATACAACCTAGGCATTAGCAAACCATGCTCCAAAATTGCACTCAATATTGTCAAGAAAAATCAAAAAGTTAAAATTAACCAACATATAGGAGCAGATCAGTTTGGATTTAGGAAAAACAGAAGGACCAAGCGAAGCTTTAAAGGCACTGCGAATGTTCTGATAAAAAGAACTGAGGTGAAGAGGAAAATGTATACAGCATTGTTCAGGTAACTTACGGGAATGTAACGGGTGACGTCATCGACAGCAGCAGACATTTCGACAGCAGCACACTCTGCCATTCTCAGAGCAAAATTGCACCAAAGAAGCACTGAGCAAGCGAATTTAATAACCTCTGTTTCAAACTCCGTAAAGACAAAACACACACACACACACACAGTGAACACTTAATAATCAACAGGGGAGGTAGCACAAACTCTGTCCCTCTGTTTTTGACAAGTGAGAGTCCAGAACTGCGTGCAGAATTTAAACAAAAGCCACCATCTCTATTCACAAGGTTCCTTGCTAATTTAATTAAAATCACATTCATTAACTTAGCAAGTAATCTTATGAATAGATATGGTGGTTTTGTTTAAATTCTGCATGGTATCCTGCTCTCTCACATGCCAAAAACAGAAGGACATAGTTTATGCTACCTCACCCCCTGTGTGTGTGTGTGTGTGTGTGTGTGTGTGTGTGTGTGTGTGTGTGTGTGTGTGTGTTATCTTCACGGACGTCCTCTGCAAACAGAGGTATTAAATTCGCTTGCACAGCGCTTACATGCTGCAATTTTGCTCTGAGAATGGCAGTGTGTGCTCCTATCGAAATATCGGTGCTTGTTGACGACTTCACTCGGCCGTATTCCCGTAAGTTACTTGAACATTGTACAAGAGGGGAGTAACTAATATTTCACGTATCCAGCATTCGTTGAACTAGAAAATTCTTTAGAGGGAGTGGGCTGGAACACAGTGATTGCAGTACCAAATAAAACTGACATAGACCGGAGAGATAGTATACTAATTTTCAATCTGTATATATATTTGAGTACAGAAATGAATTTCAATACCACTAAGAAAGAGGCTACGAAATGATGTGCCTTAGAAGGCTATCCTCTCCCTCCCTATCTATCATCTTATTTATTCGTAGTGCAGTTGATAGCACAGTAGAAAACAACAAAAAGCAGCACTAAAGGCATCAAAACTATTGGTAAAAATACACATCGTATATTTCTTGCTCATGATATAGTAGTCTCAGCAGATTCTGAGTACGACGTGACCAGTATGTTAAAAATTTTGTCTGTCGTTTGTGGTAGCCCCAAACTGAAAATAAGCGGCAGCAGTAGTGAAATAACAGTGACAGATAAATCGAACAAAGAAATAATGCCAATGTGAAG
Source organism: Schistocerca piceifrons (assembly GCF_021461385.2). Classification (NCBI taxonomy): domain Eukaryota; kingdom Metazoa; phylum Arthropoda; class Insecta; order Orthoptera; family Acrididae; genus Schistocerca; species Schistocerca piceifrons. The sequence goes on along the minus strand of NC_060141.1, from coordinate 597,833,001 downwards.
ATAGAAACATAGTGCTAAGTAAATGAATTTTGCTACTTGAGAAGTGCAACAAAATATGATTACAAAAATATTTTGGACATTAAAATAAGGCTTGGAATGGCTAAACAAGCATTCAGAAATAAGAGAAACTTGTTACAAACAATCAACTCAGTACAGAAACAAAGAAGAAATGCAAGGAAAGAAAAAGTTAGATGCAACTAACACACCCATTACGGAAAAGAGCATGTAGACTGAGACAAAAATCTAATGACAAGAAAATTTAAAGAGAGAATCCATTGATTAACAGGATACAGAGAAGAGGAACTAAATTAATTAGATAGCTAGCCTGACGAACTGTAACAGCTTGATAGAAAACATCTTGTAGGGGGAAATATCTAGTGGTAGGTACAGAACGTCATTAATAGAAATCGTTTCCGTGGAGTGTGCTGCAGCAACACAAGCAAACTGAGCAATTGACGAGAGACAGAGAAAGATAGACAAGTAGCCCAATGTGGCGTAGACTGTAATAAGACTTGCTCTTGGGCCGAACTCCCCCGGATGGAGCCTACCGGCCCACGATGCCATACGCTCATTTCGATGTTTTTCTAAGGATGAAAACATATTGGTTCGATTGAAAGTGAAATCGTGCCTTGGAACTGAATGGCGCATTTTCTGTTTCATTAAGTCATTCTTAGGGAACTTGAACACATGAACCTTGTTTACTGCTGTGTAATATCCATTACACTTCTGTACGTAACACTTCATAATCGTAATGAAGATTAAACTGCACGGACGTATACTACATTGTGTTAAACTCACACAGGTACACAATATGATTTCCGTGTACTTAAATAAAAATCTCATAACGACCAAATAGCGCTACGGTTTTTTTTCTTATACTCAACACTTTACAGATACAACAACATAAGACAGCTGTCAATTTTCGCCGCTTCTCACTGACGTCACAGTTTCGACTTCTCGCAGTTGTTCTGCCTTTTCACCTAGCTGGTGTTGCCTGGCTCCTCCCGAAGATTGTTGCACGGTGTTTGCTTTCTGTCCGATATAGCATAAAACATGATCCATCTGAAAAGACTACACGTCGCCAGTCAGTGGACATCCAGTTGCGACACTGGCTTAAAGATTCCACCCTTCGTCGCCGATGACAGCAGTCAGCGTGGTTACCAGGTGCTAGATGCGGAGACACATAAAAAGCAACGTTCCCTGAACGGTAGATGGGCAGACACTGTTGGTTGGTCAATGGTTCATCTGGGTAGCTGGTTGCTCAACAATTGTACGTCGCCTGTACACACTTCGGTAGCATTCGTTCACACCTTTCATCTATTGGCCGTTGTGCACAACAGTTTCCTCAGCGCCGGTTTCGGATAGCGTCATTTTGCCATACATTTTATACTTTAACCACGACGGCACGCGAACTGTTTACATACATAGCCGTTTCGTAAGTGCTTCCACCCTTGGCCCGAAAGCCGATTATGATATACTTTTGGACGTCAGATACATCGCTCCATTTCTGCAATACGACTGCTGTAGCCGAGCGGTTCTAGACGCCTCAGTTCGGAACTGCGCGCCTGCTGCGGTCGTAGGTTCGAACCCTACCTCGGGCATGGATGTGTGTGGTGTCCTTAGATTGGTTAGATTTAAGTAGTTTCTAAGTCTAGGCGACTGATGACCTCTGATTTCAAGTCCCATAGTGCTTAGAGCCATATGAACCATTTTTTGGAAAATATCGACTGTTGCACTGTTCTCTGCGTTCCTCCGACACTCTTCATCTACCCTCCGCCGCTCGTGCTACCACCTGTCGTTTGTGAGTGATTACTGCACGTTGACGTCGAACACATGTGACGATCAAATTACTGGGGCTGGACTGTGTGTATGTATCCATATAGAGGCACAGTAGGTTATGCACCTCTGTGTTTCTGATGACGGCATTAAAACTATAAGTCTGTGCTCTGTGGTACTTGAATTACAGTAAGTTCCTTTTGTGTCAGCTTGGCTTTCTATAATGCTAATAATTCTTTTATATAATATTATCAATTTTTAACGAGCTATAAATTTTATTTCGAATTCTGAGAGGTTTAATTGTATCTATGGCTAATCTCAGTTAAGCACGCCTGGAATTATCAGTTTACATACCTTTTTAACGTGCATGTTACATTTTTCTGCATGTTTTATGAGAGATTTTCAGATATTTTAATTGGCATGTATGGACAGTTCAATGCTCTGGTAATTGATCCATCTTGCAAGTCGGTGTGCCCGGAAAGACTGACGATGATAGAGGCTACTTGTTGTAATATGGAGGGATTAATTAAAGTTTAATAAATGATTTTACTGGTTTTGAAGCAAGCGGTCTATTTATAAGTACTTTCGCTAACCCTAACCACTACAATCTTGTGTGAAAGTCATTGTTTTTTGTAGAGACCAGCACAAACACCGAGTCAAATAAAATAATTCCTTTTTCTGGTGGGTGGGGGGCAGGGGGGATGGATTTTGTACTGGCAGTCTCCACTCTAAGCTCCTCGTGTTCTTCCTTTCTACTGGGGACATTCCCATTCAGGTAGCTTAATGTACGTGGAGAAATGGCAGCCGAGTGGTGGTGGTGTTGGATGTTGGTGTATGGAACTAAGTCGATCTCCAACGAGGGCGTGATGAAAAGTAATACCTCCGAACTTTTTATGTGACATCTCTAAACTATTTTAAATAAAACACACTTTGTTAATATTCTACATTATCATTCTTCACGTCTGCACATTTATTTCTCAACATAGACATCCTGGTTACGAACACAGGTCTCCTAAGTATAGATTAGTTGGTTGATATCGTCACACTACAATGTTTGACTTTGCTGATGGAGCGATAACCTCACTCCTACTTGCACCACATCACCTATATCAAAGTGAAGTTCTCGGAGATGTTCTTTAAGTTCTGGAAACAGATGAAAGGGGCTATGTGGACAATGGTTGTTCCAGGTGTCGCGGCGCTCGTAGTGTGGCACTGTCACACTGAAAGACAGGATGCTCCATGTGTGGATGAGTTCCTCGAATTGGTGGCTTAAATGTTATGGTCTCGCAGTATGTTTCGAGGTTGATAGTGTTGCCATTCGGAAAGAATCCCAGAGGTACCACACCCTGAACATCCCAGGACACCGTGAGCACTTCTCCTGCTGATGGCACGCTCTTGTACGTTTTGGCGACCTAGAGCCTTTTTGGCACCATTCCTTTGATATTCTTTAGTTCGTGGGTCAAAATGGTGAATCCACCTTCATCACATGTGACATCGTAGTTAAGAAACCCTTCAGCCCCATGCTCAAAACGTAAAAGAAATTGTGGAGAAATGCCCTATCTCCTCCGTTTCACGTGAGCAGTGAGCGTTCCTGGCACCCACCGTATATAGTTTTTTGTACCGCAGGTCTGCAGTGATGGCCTGCACAAGTTCTCGTGATATGCCACACTTACCTGACAGGTGTGATTGTGTTATCCGTTGATTTTATCTACTGAGTCCATCAACCCGATACCGATGGTTGCCGTACGTGGTCGTCTAGTCCGAGATCTGTCGCACATGTTTAGCACCACCGTTCCCGTCATTAAGAGCGCGAACAATTGAACCTTGCACGTTATGATGTCCATACAATCATCAGCGTACACAGCGTTCATTTTTCTACTGATTTCAATTGGGAATAGGTTTTCTGCTGTTAGAAGCTCCAATACACCACGAAGTTCCTCACGGACGGACACCGGTACGTTATACGCCACCAAGTTAAACCATACAATTCAGAGCCCTCTAGCGACAGTGGACTGCTACATGCGTCTGTGAAGCACGAAAGTCGACTGAGTAATACGCATGACATGTAACATCTCAATCGCTATTAAGAACAGAATAAGAAATTCGGAGGCGTTACTTTTCAGCAGCCCTCGTAACTGATCCTAGAGGTGTTCAATTTGGTTCAGGTCAGAACCATGTGCGGGTCAGTCCATTTCAGGATTCTCCACAATTAATTGTCTCTTACTAGCTACTTTATGATAGGTGCATTATCACTCTGATTCAAAGAATCATCGTCTCCGAAGTGTTCCTCTACTTTACGCAATACACAATGCTGTAAGAACGTTGATAATTTTCTAGATTTAGCGTTTTAGAAATACCAATAGTGGGACCACATGCTTCCTAATCCCCGTACCGTAACAACGCACCCTCAGTTATTTAATGTTGGCACTATACATGATAGCAGGTAACGTTTTCCAGACATTCGTCGAACCGAAACCCAAACAGTTTCATGAGATTTCCGGAGGATATGACGTGATTGATTACTGCTGTTCACTCATTTCGAATCATTGGCATTTCCATTCTCAGGTATGGTAATTGTTTTTGTTTTTCTTTTTCTTCATCTTCTTTCTAACATTGAGTATTAGGCATTTGCCTCTTACGGTGTTCATCTCTTCCTTGGCCTTCCCAGACTTCTTAGGCTTACCGGACTGTCTGACTTTGTAGGGTAAACTGTCTCTGATCATTATTTCGAGAGGTCCACACCATTTTAATTTTGTTTATTTCTATTTTGTTTCTTACTATAAAGATGTTTAATGCTTTCCTACTGTCGCTGTTTCTTAATCTTTCCACTCTGCTACAATATTTCACAATCGTCTGAAATCTTATTTCGGCTGTCTTGATCTTATTTTCTTAGATCATTTTCCAATTCATGGTGGTATAGTACAGCAACCAGCAACAAATATTTAGAAGAGATAAACAATCTCGGTTACAAAAGTGGCTTTATTCTTTTATATCTTTCCAATAATGCGTTTCGCCTTGTTTAAGGCATCTTCAGATGGTCTACAAAGAACAACACGAATTTTACTTAAAAATGGCATGATCCCAATTTAGTAAAACTTTGGACTACCAAGGAAAATACTAAAACCAATTTACTCATATAACAGGTATTACACACATGCTGTCGACCACGCAAATGTGTTAGCAGACAAACACCGTTGTCAATATTTTAATAAAATTCCGTGGTTCCCCTTTAAAATTAAGAGAAATAGAGCATTATAGCCAAAAATATTCAGAGGCTAGTAACTGGTTATCATGTATATCAGAAACATCAATGCACACAACAGGGAAAGCTTTTAGACCATACTAATGTAACATAATGTTGAGACCACGATAAGTCACATTTAAAATATACAAAAAAAACCTCTGAAAGTAGTTGCCCTTATCGACTTCAAGGGGCTTCACGCAATGCCCAATTAAAATAAAACTAACCAAAAAAGCCAAAACGACATTCGAGGTGATTAATCTGCTTATGCCTCTAAGCTACATACTGAAAAATAAGGAGGCGGTAGGCTAACTTCACTAACTTGTAGAGTATATGACGCAGTCAAAGGGCACCATGCAATTATTTAGACCTGATCCCATTTTTGGGTGTCCTAAAATTTTTTGCTGTTGTATGTATTGGTGTTTTTGATAGACAGGATCAATTACTGGCTTCTAAATACTTTTGACTATTATATCCCATTAATTTTTGTTTTAATAGGGCATCACGCAGTGTTCTTAAAATATTGGAAATGGCATTTTCGTGCTAAGACATTGCATGAACGGCAGCATATGTATCTAATACCTGTTATGCCAGTAAGCTGGTTTTAGTATTTTCCTTGGTTGTCCAATGTTTTACTTATACGGGGTCATTGTAGGACAACCTGAAGATGCCTTAAAGAATTACGAAAGGCGTTATTGGCAAAATACAAAATAATAAAGCCTGTTATGCAGTCAATACTTTTGTCTCTTAAAAATTTATTCTTATTTTCTCGATATTTTTAACTGATACAGAATTCACTCCAATAGAGTAATGGGGGGCGACCAGTACTTCGCAAAACTTCATTCTTGTTAGTATTTGTGTTTTGTTTCTAAAGTACCGGTTTATTGTTCTGTATGATTTCAAGTGTTGCCACCTTCTTACGTATATTTATATCACACTCGTATGTGATATCGCATTCAAGATAATTAAAACGGCTTATCTGTTCTACTATTGTACTGTTCGTCAGTATTACTGTTCTTAGGGGTCCCGTCCTATAAAATGAATAAAACACTACGAATGGGATGAATAAAAAGTGAAACAGTTGCCATGAAAGCTAAAACAATGGCTCTTACGGTAATTGTTGGCCTTTTCATAGGTCCACTGGCAGTGTTCTACTGTCGTAGCAGACACACATAAATTTGTACAGTTGTTCTTCAGGTTATCGTCACCATTCTGTAATCACTCGGGGGGGGGGGGGGGAGGGGAATTAAGTCTTCGAGTCGCATTGTTACTTCTGAAGCTGTTTAAAGCATTAATGGATTATGGCCTGGTAAATGTTGCTCGTATGAGTTATTTTACCACTTGTTCCATTTCATTTAAGTGATCTGAATCATCTCTGACATCTTCTTCATCATATAGTGCATCAGTGCTCTCTTTCCACGTACTTTCTCTTCTTGAACTCTTCCGGGTTCAAGCAACATAGTTCTATCTCCCTGCTTTTCTATGCGGCCAATCTGGCAATCTAGTGAACCTGTTTGTGCACATTATGCTTATTCGTGGTCTGGCACTTTAGCAATCAAATATATCCCCCTGCTCTCTAGCAGTTACTTTCTTTCCCAATTCTGTTGAAAAGATCGTCTTACGCGACCAAGATATTCACCCAGATGTTCTGGGAGATCTAGCACAACCTAACGCTTCCTCTTGTCAAACATTCCTACCCATCACTCCCCTCTACCCACATTCTACGTCTTTGTTCGGAGCTACATTCACCATCCACCTCCCACATCCCTTAGCCAAACATCCAACCACGTAATACACATACTACACAGCAGCCACAACCCTACAAATACCATACTCTTATCACTGGCAGTCTACATAAACACTTCAATTCATTCATCTCTGCGTAAATAATTGAAACAATCAACTAATGAGCCGCTTATCTTCTAAATAACACAGTTCGCTCTGTGCATTTTATTTTGTGTAAAAATTTTAGCCTTTTAATTTTTTTTATGAACTGGCTGAAGAGCATCAGATTGTAACCGCATATGGACCATCAACCTCCCATGTGGGCCAAGTGGGTTGAAGTAACAATACAAAAATACAAAGGCTAATTTGTTCCTGCACCTCACAGCTACCAACCCACACACCCTCTCACCCATCCAGTCACCTACAAATACACACTCTCTCCCTCCCTCCGTCCCTCTCTCTCTCTCTCTCTCTCTCTCTCTCTCTCTCTCTCACACACACACACACACACACACACACACACAGTAGGCTCACTTCACACAGCGAGCAAGTTATTGATATTACTGAACAAGCACGCAAAGAAATATAGATAAGATGTACAATGTACTTATCCAAATACATGTATAACGTGCAACGTATATTTTGTCTGTGAATTACTGACGTACAATCAATGGAAAATATTTCCCATCCTCGGTTGTGATCAACGGTTCCGGAAGTTTTCCGTTGGTTTTGAGGCAAATGCTGCAGCTGTGAATCCCTTCCCAAAATATTCCAGGTTGGAATTCTCACTGTTGGTATTCTTGTTGCTCCACTACCAGACAGCTTGGAACTTGATTGCAAATTCCGTAATTATTCAACGAGTCTTTACTCGAACAGCCAGTTCTGTCTTCAGAGGTACAGAAGTAAAAGCACCAAACTAAAAGAAGTCTTCAAACATTCTGCGTGGTGTCTGTTGTTCTATATCGTGTCTCCCTACCACTTTCGCGCAACGACGCTCTGAGCGTGTTTTTTAGGGGATTGACTAGTTTGAACATGGGACCTGTTGCTGGTAAGGAGACGTCAGACCACACATGACATGTAGAGTTCAGAAGAGTTCAGTGAGACTAGCGATGATATAACCAGATACTTAATGACTTCAGCGTCAGCTCCACTGCACTCCCTGTGAAAGAATCTTAATACTAGCTAAATTTAGTGAAAGGGGTTCAAGGCTTTCCTATTTTTAGTTGGCTGGTGAAATAATGTCGAAAAAGCAGTTAAGGTTACCATTGGAAATTTTATTCTACTCTCAAAACATTGTTTATAAATTGCACTATTGATAAAAGGAAATGTTTTAATATAGGATGGTAAAAACCAACTGCGTTCAACAAATATGTGAACGAATATCTCCTGAATGGGTTTACAAGTTCTACAATGGATCGAAGGACGACCTATGCCATATCACATCTATAATCTAGGTTTAAATTAAGTTTCACAAGAGTGAAAACTATAAAAATGGTATACAGTGACCCTCAATTATCTTTAATTACTTATCTAACTTGTCGCAAATTACAGTGGCTGATGAGGCTTCTCAATAACTATATAACAGAAAAATCATCGCGTTTCAGATTTTTACTTCAAGTGGCAAATGTGAACACCATGACCTTCAATTGACGATCGACACTAGTATTACGCAAAAAGGGGGTGTAACAGATGAGACTTCTGCAGTTCTGAGTGAAGCTTTATGCGCTGTTATGCGGCATCGCGTGCGTTCATTACCTTGTCGGTGTTCGTCAGTGGGCGGATGGGCAGCACAGCTCCGTTCACCTCGCCGTTTTGGAAGCAACTCCCTCCTAACTTCTCCTTACTACAATTTACCGAAGTTAGTTTAAAAAAACTATCTGGCTGTGTTTTCATCTGACCAATCGGGGTCTCAATGTTAACCTTAAGCACCGCCTACAAAAATTCTGTCTATCCAATGAGAAACGTTATACTTTTCGTGGTGGGGCAATGTTTTTAAAGTTTGCAACGTAACAGAGACCTGAAAAAGTCTCACGCTAAAACTTGCAGCTGGTGTGGTCCTTTTAGTGTTACCATATGATCTATACTGTTCATCTGGAGGGCTCTATCTTTTAACATGGGCTGGGGGGTGGTCCTGACGTTACAGAGACGCGAAAAAGTCTCACGCTAAAACTTGCGACTGGGGTGGCCCTTTTTGTGTTATTGTAAGATCTATACTGTTCTTCTGGAGGGCTCTAGTTTTTAACATGGGCTGGGGGTGGTCCTAGCGGTTAGCTGGCGACGTTGGTGTCCGTCCCTTATCGTAGGGCCTTCCAGCTTAACACGGTTCTTCTCTCGGCTTCTGTTCTCGTTTCTCACCTCGGAACTGCGTCTGTCTCACGGTGGGAAGGTATGACATGCATTTAGGCATTATTCTGTTAGTCTGTGGTATTCCGTTTGCTCACTCGTTACTCGTATTACTTTGGTTAATTTAATGTCACGATTTATTCGGAGCTATGTGACATACTACTGGATTTGCTTATCATGTCAGGGTTATCATGGAAGGTGTTGGATTTGCCTGACACCTTACAGTCTATTTATGAAACCCATGTTGATCTATCATATACTGGCTGCTGGGGGGCTTAGTAACTGGTACTCATTCGAGTGAACTCTGCTTGGAAACGCACAATAGCTGAGAGTAGCAAATAAACAATAGCTACAGAAGAAGACGGAAAATGTCAGTTCAGACATTCTGTAGACTATGGTACCTGCCAGAACGAACATTATGGAAATTCCAACTAATTTAAATACATTGCCGGAAACAAAAAAATAGCACACCCTTTTGGAGGTTTCCAATTTATTCAAGAGTGATTGTTGCGACAGTAAATGTGGAGAACACGAAATGATTATATTTACTGAAGTAGCACATACGGTTCTGAGGTACAAGGTATCGACTCTTGCTGAAACATCCATAGTAGTACGTGGCGTAACCTCCATGCGCGGCAATGCAGGCGCTTGACTCTGCCATGAAGTCCATCGTGCAGATTGCGAATACGGTCCTGGGATACGTTATGGCACGCCTGCTCTACCTGTTCAAGTAGTTCCATAACACTCGTTGGTTGACGAGTTGCACTTCCCATCATATCCCAAACGTTCTCGACTGTGGACTAGTCCAGAGTTCATTCTGACCAGGAAAATAGCTGCACATCTTGCAGAGCGAGTCGAGTCTCACGAACAGTGTGTGGGCAAGCATTATCTTTTTGGAACAACACATCACCTTCCTGTTGGAAGAACGGCAAAAGAAGAGGTCTAAAAACATTCTACACGCACCGAGTGCTGGTGAACGTCCCCCCTCCCCCCCCCCCCCCCCTCCCATCCGGAAACACTTATCGCTCCCCAGGCCATAAGACGTCGGGTAGGGCCAGAGTTTCATGGACGAACGCACTCTACGAGACAACGTTCACCGGGTCTACATCGTACATGCAAACGAACGTCATTTGCGTGCAGGCAGAATCAACTTTCGTTGCTGAAGACCACGACACGCCATTCCAAGTGACCCTCTGACGGCACCAGTGGAGCTGTGGACGTCGATGCTTTGGCTTGAGTGGAAGACCGGCTACACCCGTAGTCGTACTAACAACCAGTTCTCAACAGTTCGTGTTGAGACGTCTGGGTTGGTAAGTGCTCTTGTCGATGCTGTGGTAGTTATGCTATACAGTCTTTGTTACGTGGACAACCAGAACCTCGCCTATGAGGTGGGAATGTCCACATGAGCACAGATACCAGAATCGTTGCATAACCGTCGCAGCACAACCAACTTAGATGTCAGTTCTGCGAAAGGACCATCTCATCACTCGGAAGGCCGCAATATGTCCTCTTTGAGACTAGCGAGTTGGCTGTAGAAGGGACGAGTGCGCGTCCGTGGCATGGTTGCCAGCTTGCGTCACATGTTTGCACCACAATGAGCCTTCTGGCTGAGAGCATTCCCTATTAAAGGGTAGATACAGACAGTACTCTGGTAGCTATTCCACTACGCTATCTGCTTGCGGACGTCGTTTAAACCACTATCAATACATCTACTAATCTACTACCCTCAAGTGGCATATGCCGTCATCTGATCAAAATCGACTTCGTCTTTTGAGGTGTACTATTTTTTTCCAACAGTGTATATGACTAAAAATTTGCTAATTATTAAACGCGTCTATATGCGAGGAGCCCTATCTGCCTTCAGAGAAATGGAAATAAGAGTACAAGAAATGAAAGTCTCGTTGCTGGACAGGTCAGTAACTGGTATTCAATCGCATCAGCACCCCCTTGAAAACGGCGCAGTAGCCTAAATAGTGCCGGCCGTTGTGGCCGAGCGGTTCTAGGCAGCTGCTACGTTCGCAGGTTCGAATCCTGCCTCGGGTATGGATGTGTGTGATGTCCTTAGGTTAGTTAGGTTTAAGTACATTACTGGCCATTAAAATTGCTACACAACGAAGATGACGTGCTACAGACGCGAAATTCAACCGACAGCAAGAAGATGCTGTGATATACAAATGATTTGTTTTTCAGAGCATTCAAATAAGGTGGGGGCCGGTGGCGACATCTAAAACGTGCTGACGTGAGGAAAGTTTCCAACCGATTTCTCATACACAAACAGCAGTTGACCGGCGTTGCCTGGTGAAACGTTGCTGTGATGACTCGTGTAAGAAGGAGAAATGCGTACCATCACGTTTACGACTTTGATAAAGGTCGGATTGTAGCCTATCGTGATTGCAGTTTATCGTATCGCGACATTGCTGCTCGCGTTGGTCGAGATCCAATGACTGTTAGCAGAATATGGAATCGGTGTGACGGCCTCATATCATTAGCAGTCAAGATGACAGGCATCTTATCGGCATGGCTGTAACGGATCGTGCAGCCACGTCTCGATCCCTGAATCAACTGATGGGGCGTTTGGAAGACAACAACCATCTGCACGAACAGTCCGACGACGTTTGCAGCAGCATGGACTATCAGCTCGGAGACCATGGCTGCTGTTACCCTTGACGCTGCGTCACAGACAGGAGCGCCTCAACGACGAACCTGGGTGCACGAATGTCAAAACGTAATTTTTTCGGATGAACCCAGGTTCTGTTTACAGCATCATGATGGTCGCATCCGTGTTTGGCGACATCGCGGTGAACGCACATTGGAAGCGTGTATTCGTCATCGCCATACTGGCGTATCGCCCGGCGTGATGGTATGGGCTGCCATTGATTACACGTCTCGGTCACCTCTTGACGGCACTTTGGACAGTGGTCGTTACATTTCAGGTGTGTTACGACCCGTGGGTCTACCCTTCATTCGATCCCTGTGAAACCCTACTTTTCAGCTGGATAATGAACGACCGCTTTTGCAGGTCCTGTACGGTCCTTCCTGGATACAGAAAATGTTTGACTGCTGCCCTGGCCAGCACATTCTCCTGATCTCTCACCAATTGAAAAGGTCTGGTAAATGGTGGCCGAGCAACTGGCTCGTCACAATAAGCCAGTCACTACTCTTGATGAACTGTAGTATCGTGCTGAAGCTGCATGGGCAACTGTACCTGTACACGCCATCCAGGCTCTGTTTCACTCAATGCCCAGGCGTATCAAGGCCAGAGGTGTTTGTTCTGGGTACTGATATCTCAGCTTGTATGCATCCGAAGTGCGTGAAAATGAAATCACATATCTGTTTTTGTATAATGTATTTTCCAATGAATACTCGTTTATCATCTGCATTTCTTCTTGATGTAGCAATTTTAATGGCCAGTAGTGTAGTTCTAGGTCTAGGGAAATGATTACCTCTTATGTTATGTCGCATAGTGCTTAGAGCCATTTGAACCATTTGTGTCTAAATAGGCCGACAAGAGATAATAAACATAGATACAGTCGAAGGCGGAAAATGTTAGCTCAGAAATTTTGTACGTCTGTGGTCCTTGCAGAAGAAGCGTTATGGAAATTGCATCAAATTTAAGCAGCCGAGTACCGGTAATACGAAGTGGCGCTGACCTCGGTGCTACTTTACCCTGGGAAGCGTAATTACAGTGCCCTAGGGTGGAGAAGGAGGAATGGAAATGGACAGAAGTAAAGTTAACAGCTTTTATTGCCCCTGCGCGAGGGACGCAGACTGCAGAAGAGCGGTGGGCGGTACGTCGGGCTGCGCCTCCCGGCGTCGCATTTCCGGGCACCCGCCGCCGGACCTACCGCGCGCGCCATACGTCTTGCGGATCCCCGGCCGCTATCGCCTGCGGCTACTAGCAAATCCCGCTGGCCACCCGCTTGGCGAAATACCGCCGAGGCGATAACGGGCCGAGCCCACACCGCCCCAGCTATTTAATTCACGGCCATGCCGCGCGCGGCCCGGTGCGAGGGGTGCGTCGCGCCGCGTCGCGCCGCACGGATTTATTTACAGATCTCCCTCCGTCCCTCCCACTCTTCCACCCCCAGGCCGGCGGAAAGGCTCGCGGGAGCATCTGCGCCACTCCAAAGGGGTAACTGCATTAGCCGAAGAGATTCGACGTTCGGCGACCGAGCGCCGCTCGCCGCTGGCTTACGCGGAAATCTGCAATATTATACGACGGTGATTCAGCCGCAAACACCACGGCGGGCAGAGTCTGAGGTTACACCGAGGCAAACAAAAAGACCCCTCAGCGTCCTCCCAAGGGCGTTAAAAACCGGCAGTCATCTTCTAATGGCGCGGCCGTATCGATTTACCACGCGTGCGGGGACGAGATAAGGAGGGCGTTCGGTGGCTGTCTGCTCGTTTTACACGCCTGCCGACGTCGTCCGCTGCTTTCGTCTGCTCTCTGCCCCTTTACTGGTCTCTAAGCTACGATGTATTTACGGCTCTTCAGGAATTCACTTTCTCTGTATTAGCAAGACGTTCTAAGGAAATACACTACTGATGAAGAAAAGTGAAGAGCCCCCAAAAGAGGAGCAGGAATCGAAATCAAACGTAATGGTTTGGAGGCTATCTGACGTCATTGCACTGATTACAAAAATGAGTGAAATTTACGAAGGACTTGGCCGTATGAGCCCACTTATCAACGTGACGTAGCACCCACTCTGACCTACTTGTCTGCACTGATACGGTTGGGGAGTCTGTTAGAAATCCGTTGCGCTCTATAACCACTCCGTTTAGTGGCCGTTAGAGTGAAGATGTTTGTGGCTGCTCCATCGGAGGTGTCGATATAACGAAAAGTCGGGCATATGCAGTAGATAACAACATCAATACGAGTATCTTACGTCAGCGAAGTCGACATCAGCAGATGGACCGAGTGCGGCTAGAGTCCTCCCTGACGAAATCCGGCACATAAACGTCGTAACTGCCTTTTGATATTCTGGACGGAACTGACGTCCGATATATATTCTATCGGTGACTTTGGCGGATCTTACCTGCCACAGAAGTACCTCAAATCACGCAGACAGTTCACAGAGAAAACATGCCAACTGTAGACAAGCATTGCTCTTTTGAAAAATGGCACTATGATACTATCGCGTGACAGGTGAATCGTGTGGACGCAATATGTCCGTGGCCACAGCTGTACCATTAGAGTATCCTAAATCTCTACCAACAGAGACTCACAGTTGTACCCAATTTTGCCCCACACCATGGCGGCAGCAGTAACACCACTGCTTCTCTCATAAACAATGGAAAATGAGACAACTCTCCAATTCGCAGACCATTCGGGAAAGCTGAGAACCGCAGTCGAGCTCTGAACAGAATACAGCATCAGTCCTCAACAGCCCACCCTCACAGTGACGGCACCACTCCAAGCGCAGCTCCTTGTGTTAGGGTGTTAACGACAGTGTAATTCCCTATTCTGGCAGCGCCTAGCGTCTACTAAATGGTACGATATGACAAAATGTTGCAGGGTCTCTGACGGACAGAATATCCAAAGCCACGCTGGAAAGTATGTACAAACAAGAAAATACTGACGGCGACCCTATATGCAACCGAATGACAGATTCTGAAGGATAGAAGCAGAAAAAGAAAAAGAAGAAGAAGAAGAAAGCAAAGGATAATGGACAACGTAACGGTTATCCTTTAACCATGGACATCTAACAGAAATACAAGATAATGCATCAATGCACACTGGACTTGAAATTAAGACAATATATTGAAAAGCCGAAGAAGCTGATATACCTGCCTAACATGGTATAGGCCGCCCGCTAGCACACAGAAATGCCGCAACACCCTGTCATACACTCGACTAATGTCAGAAGTGGTGCTGGAAGGAGTGGTCACCATGTATCCTGCAGGGCTGTCCATAAATCCGTAAGAGGGTGGAGATCTCTTCTGAACAGCTGTTTGCAAGGCATCCCACATATGCTCAATAATTATCATGGAAATGAGCGTTTGGCGTCATTGGCCGGGAGGCCCCTCGCGGGGCAGGTCCGGCCGCCATATCGCAGGTCTTATTACATTCGGCGCCACATTGGGCGACCTGCACGCCGGATGGGGATGAAATGATGATGAACACAACACAACACCCAGTCCCTGAGCGGAGAAAATCTCCGACCCAGCCGGGAATCGAACCCGGGCCCAGAGGACGGCAATCCGTCACGCTGACCACTCAGCTACTGGGGCGGACAATAATTATCATATCAGGGTAGCTTGGTAGACAGCGGAAGTGTTTAACTTCAGAAGAGTGTTCCTGGAGTTATTCTGTAGCAATTCTGGACGTGTGGGGTGTCGCGTTGTCCTGCTAGAATTGTCCAAGTCGGAAGGCACAATGGACATGAATGGATGCAGATAATTAGACCAGATGCTTACATATGTGTCAACTGCCAGTGTCTTATCTAAACGTATCAGGGGTCCCATTTCACTCCAACTGCTGAAGCCCCACACCATTACAGAGCGGCCACTACCTTGAACAGACCCTGCTGACATGCATGTTCTATGGAATCATGAGGTTGTCTCCTTACCCTAAAACGACCATCCACTCGATGCAATGTGAAACGAGAATCGTCCGACCAGGCAACAAGTTTCCACTTATGAACAGTCCAACGTCGGTTGTTGGCCCAGGCGAGGCTAATGCTTTGTGTCGTGCCGTCATCAAGGTTACACGTGTGGGCCGTTCGGCTCCGAAAGCCCATATCGATTATGTTCCGTTGAATGGTTCTCACGCTGACACTTGCTGATGGCCCAGCAATGAAATCTGCAGCAATTTGCGGAAGGGTCGCACTTCCGTCACGTAGAACATTTCTCTTCAGTTATAGTTGGTCTCTTTCCTGCAGGATCTTTTTCCGGCCGCAGCGGTGTCGGAGATTTGATGTTTTACCGGATTCCTGACATTCACGATACACTCGTGAAATAGTTGTACGGGAAAATCCCTTCATCGCTATATCGGAGATGCTGTGTCCCATATCTCGTGCGCCGACTGCCACACCACTTCCAAACTCACGTAAATTTTGATAACCTACCACTGTTGCAGCAGTAAGCGATCTAACAACTGCGTCAGGCACTTCCTGCCTTGCAGATATATAGATAGGCGTTGCGACCGCAGCGCCGTATTTTGACTGTTTACATATCTCTGTATCTGAATACGCATGCATATACTGTACCAGTTTCCTCGGCGCTTCCGTGCACAAGTAGGTCTACGTCTATTGTCGCTTAAGGCCCTGTAAATATGTACATAGTATGGAGTAATACAGAAAATAGTTAGACCACCATTGACCTAGTACTAACATAATACACTGATCCGCCACAACATTATGACCACCGACCTACTATCGGCATAAACCCGTCCAGTTGATAGCAGCGTCATTTGCGAGGAATGCTACTCAGACAGTTGCAGTGTGCATGCAATATTTGTGCTGTCCGTATGCACTATAGAATGGGGAAGGCGCACGATCTGTCTGAGTTTGACCGAAGGCAGATTGCGATGGTCCACAACTGTACGACTTGTCGGGTGTTCGAGGAGTGCTGCACTGAGAGTCTTCAATACGTGGGGAAACCAGGGTGAAACAACGTCCAGACGTCGTGGGCTTGGGCAGCTACCCATCGTTACAGATGTCGGACGTCGTAGGCTGGGCAGACTGCTAAAAAACGACAGGTGTCTAGCTGTGGTGGAACTAACTTCAGACTCTAAGGCTGCGGAGATTACAAGTACGTCTGAACACACTTTGCACCGAACACTCCTAACGATGGGGCTCCGCAGCCGACGACCCACGCATATGTCACTGTTAACACCACGACATTGGAAACTATGACTGAACTCGGCACTGGATGCTGGTGCAATGGTACAGCGTTCCATGGTCTGACGAATCCCGATACATTCTTCATCATGCTGATGCGAGGGCTTGAATCCTTCGTCTTCTAGGGGAACAGCTCCTTGACACCAGTACTGCAGGGCAGAGACGAGCTAGTGGCGGCTCCATTATGCTCTGGCTCTGGGGAACATTCACATAGGCAACCATCGATTCAATGAGGCTCGTACAAGGCACCATGACGGCCAAGAAGTATCGTACATTGGTTGCACGCCATGTACACCCCTTCTTGACGATCATGTTTCCCAAAGGCAGTGGAATTTTTCAACAAGATAATGCGCCAAGTCATAACGGCAGGGATGTGATGGAATGATTCGAGGAACACAGTGGAAAGTTTCGGTTGAAGTGCTGGCCTGCCAACTCGCCAGATCCGAACCCGATCGAACACATCTGTGATGTGATTGAACGTGGTGTCAGAGCTAATCTCCCCCCTCCCCGGAATTTACAATAATTAGGTGAGTTGTGTGTGCAGATGGAAATGTGGTGCCAGTTCCCTCCAGCGACCAACGTAGGCTTGATAGGTTCCATGCCACGACACGTCGCCGCTGTTATCTGTGCCAAAGGTGGACATACATGCTATTAGGTAGGTGATTATAATGTTCTGATTGATGAGTGATATAAGGAGTTTTGACGGCTGCCGACAATGCTGTAATTTATTCACTGTTAGTCACAATCAGTGATGGCACTAACTCATCTAATATCTGTCCTACCTTCTGTTTTATTCTTCTCAAAAAAAACAAACCAATTCATTCCAACTCCCACGTCTAATTTATTCTGATTCATTCAGTTTTAAAAAATGTTGTAGACACAAACTATAAAAGAGGTAATAATAAAAGATGCTCATCTCCACGTGGGGGTGACACGAACTACGGTATGTTCGGATAATCGTACTGGAGACAGCTGTAACAAGTGCCTGTCAAACACCATTATTCACTTATTGCTAAATTAAAGACCAAATGTAAGAAATCACGCAGTTGGTCCTTAAAAACAAAGCAGCAAGCGAAAAAGTTTTACAAAAACACATTGGACCCATACTTGTCTTGGATGGCAAGAGCAGGTGTGAAGGTGTCAAAATCTCGAACTTTTTATACGAAATCAGGTGCCTTGGAAACAGACAAGATTGTATTTAGACATTTACGTATTATTTCAGTCGTCTGTTTGTTCATATCCTTCTTCCCCCTCTCTCTGTCCATATCCTCCTTTACCCGTCTCCGTCCATCTCCTCCACCACTCAATCTGTCCACATTCTGCCCATTTTCTCCTATTCCAATTTCTGTCCATGACCTCCTCTTTATGCATCACCTCCTTTCTCATCTGTCTGATTTCTCCTTCCTCTACTATTCACCTCCTCCTCCCCTTGTAATTCCATCTCCTCCTCCCTCATCTTTGTCCACCTGCTACTCTATGTCTTCTTCCCCCATCTCCTGTTTGCCTACTCATATCTTTCATTTTTCTGTCCATCTCCTCCTCTCCCGCCTCTCTGTCCATTTCTTCTTCCCCTGTCTCTGTTTACCTTCTCCTCCCACTCCTCTCTGCCTATCTATTCCTCCCCTAGTCTCTGTTCATCTTCTCCTCGTTCCATTCTCTGTCCATCCCCTTCCCTCAGTATGTCCACATCCACCTCCTCCTCTCTCTGTCCATCTCCTCCTCCACGTATCTCTGTCTATTCCCTGTTCATCCTCTCCTCCCTCTTCTCCGTTCACTTTAATAAGAGGTTGGTGGTTCCTAGCCTCTCAGTATTTCTTTCCAGATGGTAATTAATATATGTAACAAGTTCTGCTGAAGCCGTTCAGGGGTGTAGGATGTCCTGTTTACCTGTGGCTTTGCCTGCGTATGCAAATATCAAACATATTTCACATTTATTTAACATATTTCACACCAATGTGTACGGATATTTCACTTGTGTCTCTAGAAAAACTCCACCTGCAGTTTTATTTTCATGGAACCCAATATCGGTGACGTCGAATCTCCTGAACTGTGCTGTACAGTTACATAATTCTTCAAGTACATCGGGTGGTATATGTTGTTACCGTCTGCAAAATTTATTGCGAATAGAGTTAGAGTAAAGAAGTAGTAAATTAAAAGGACATGCTTAACGTTGCAGTTGTACTACACGAACAGCGAAAATATAGTCAGCGTCAAACGTTTTCCCTGTCATGATTTTGTAGGGGTTGTCAGTGATCAGTGAGAAAAAGTTTCGTAAAGATTTCAAATTATTTGTAAAGCATGGGCATTCGCACGTTGTGGAATAGATTGCTTTTTCTCCTCTACACACACACACACACACACACACACATATATATATATATATATATATATATATATACGGCAAAGAAACTCGTAGAGGCATGCTAATTCAAATGCAGAGATACGTAAACAGAGAGAATAAGGCGCTGCGTTCGGTACCGCCTATACGTATATGACAGCTGTCTGGCGCAGTTGTTAGATCGTTACTGCTACTACAATGGCAGGTTATAAAGGTTGAAATAAGTTTGAATGTTGTGTTACATTCGGTGCACGAGCGGTGGGACACAGCATGTCCGAGGTAGCGATGATGTGGGTATTTTCCCTTACGACCATTTCACAAGTGCACCGTGAATATCAGGAATCCGGCAAGACATCAAATTTTCGACATCACAGCTGCCGGAGAAAGATCCTGTAAGACCAGGAGCAACGAAAACTGAAGATAATTGTTCAACTTGACAGAAGAGCAACCCTTCCGCAAATTGCTGCAGATTTCTATGCCGGCCATCAACAAGGGTCAGCGTGCGAACTATTCAACGAAACATCGTCAATATGCGCTTACAGGTCCGAAGGCCCACTCGTGTACCCTTGATGACTGCGCGACACACACCTCGCCTGGGCCCGTCAACAACGACATTGGACTGTTGATGACTGGAAACATGTTGCCCGGTCGGAGCGGATTGACGTGTTCGGGTATGGAAATAACCTCATGAATCCATGGATCCTGCATGTCAGCATGGGACTGTTCCAGCTGATGAAGGCTCTGTAATGGTGTAGGGCGTGTACAGTTGGTGCGATATGGTGCCCCTGATACTTCTGGATAAAACCTGAGAGGTGACAAGTACGTAAGCATCCTGTCTGATCACCTGCATCCATTCACGTGCATTGTGCATTCCGGCGGACTTGGGCAATTCCAGCCGGAAAATGCGACACCCCTACACTTCCAGAACTTCTACAGAGGGACTCCAGGAACACTCTTCTGAGTTTAAAAACTTCCGCTGGCCACCAAACTCCCAGACATGAACATTATTGGGCATATCTGGGATGCCTTGCAACGTGTTGTTCAGAAGAGATCTCCACCCTCTCGTACTCTTACGGATTTATGGACAGCCATGCAGGATTAATCGTGTCAATTCCCTCCAGCACTACTTCAGGCATTAGTCGAGTTCATGGCAGGTCGTGTTGCGGCACTCCCGCGTGCTCGAGGTGACCCTACAGGTTGTAAGGCGGTGTACAAGTCTCTCTCTCTCTCTCTCTCTCTCTCTCTCTCTCTCTCTATATATATATATATATATATATATATATATATATGTGCGTGTGTGTGTGTGTGTGAGAGAGAGAGAGAGAGTTAAAAAAATCATTTCTATGTGGTTATTTATTGTAGAGACCAGAAAAAAAAATGTTTTGATATTTTGTGCAAACTGTTTAATGCAATGACAAGAAAATAATTCATGAGACCTGATCGCATTTGTTCCAGTTCTAATCCATTTTACTGCAACGAAACTTGTTTCGCTTCTCAAGTATCAGATGGCATGAACGGAATCATTAGCAAGTATATACACTGGCTACCATCGTTATATGCTATCAACCTAACGGCCTCGCCATAGTGGTAACACAAGGCCCCTTGAAATGATTTCCCATCAGATCGCCGAAGTTAAGGGATATCAGGCTTGGTTATCACTCAGATGGGTCACTTTCCTGCTCTGCCGAGTGCTGTTGGCAAACGGGTTGCACTTAGCCCATGGGAGGCAAATTGAGGAGCTACTTGATTGAGAAGTAGTGACACCAGTCACGAAAACTGATAACGGCCGGGAGAGCGGTGACCCGACCTCATGCACCTACGTATCCGCATTTGGTGACACCTAAGGGCAGAAGATAACATGTGGCTGGTCCGTACCATTGGGCCTTCAAGGCCTGATGGGACGGTGTTCGTATGTATGTACTATCAACAGTTTCAACCAAAACATGAGCATTAACGAAACCTAAAAGCTGTCGTTTAGACTGTTCTTAAAGCCAACTGCATAATCATTATATAAATACTATAATCTATCATGGAACTATTTTAATTAAGCTTGTGCAAATGGTTCAAATGGCTCTGAGCACTATGGGACTCAACTGCTGAGGTCATTAGTCCCCTAGAACTTAGAACTAGTTAAACCTAATTAACCTAAGGACATCACACACATCCATGCCCGAGGCAGGATTCGAACCTGCGACCGTAGCGGTCTCGCGGTTCCAGACTGCAGCGCCAGAACCGCGCGCCCACTTCGGCCGGCAATTAAGCTTGTACGTTAAAAATCAACAGATATTGCAGCTTAAAGATATAACTCGCCTGTAGAACATTAAAAAGGCATTGCACCAGTTGCATGATAAACCATCCGTTGCCTTATAACTCTGCTCTTTACTTAAGCTTTTCTAAATTGTATTTTCAGTAGTGGTTTAATTTTTCTACTTCCTTACTCTGCTGTTTTTTTTTTTTTTTTTTTTTTTTTTGTAGAGGTGGAGCCCCTTCACGCCCACACCGGCATGATGGCCAACACAAAAGGTCTACTGCCATCTCTGCATAAGGGTTAGTATTCACTAATGTGAGGTGTCGCAGGATGTGGGTACTGCGATGTCTGCGTACGTCTGGTTAGGATTAACCATTAATACGCGCTCATCTGGAGATAGATTGGTCGAAACCTGACGAAGGGTAGCGGTTTGAAGGGCAGAGGAAAAAAAGCGCCAAAGCAAGAGCCAAGGGAAAAAAACCTCTGCGAAAGTTAGGTCGGGCGGCAAGAGCAGTAGCGGTTGTCTTGCTGCCTGCGATAGGTTGTGTAAGGATAGGCTTTGTTAGTAGTGGGTATCATGCATGTCGATACCTTGACGTTGTGCGTTTGTGCTGCTCGGCGGCTGGCGCTGGGTGCTGGTACAGAGTCCTCGTTCAGAGTCCTGCAACCTGCAACAGTTAGGTTTGTTATCGGTCTTGTGTCCGATAGGTCATATACCGGAGGCACAGTGTGAGGGAATGTTGGCAGATTGTTTGTGCGTCTGTGGGCGAGCTCGTCGGTGTCCCTGCTGTGGCCTGTTGGTTGGCTCTAATAGCAGCTGGTAGTTGCCAGTCAGTGTTGCTGATATGCAGGGGCTTACCGGCGTTTGTCGCTGTTTGCATATGTTAGTTTACCATAGGTGGTTATGCCCTTGTTAGCAGTGTCTTTGGCCGCTTGTGTTTCCACCTGTGGTTGTGATCGTAGTTTCCCAGTTACTCTGCTGTAGACTGTACTTCGTATATATTCAGTGTCAGCCCTGTTTTTATGAAACGTTTACTCTGCATCAGTTCACTTTTCGTCTGAATCAAGCCATGTGAAACAGCATGATTTTATCATGTGTTTTGAATTTTTTAAAATACGTTTTTCACTTCCCAATGTTATCTGCTTTTCACTTTGTTGGATTTTATTTCGTCGTGTTGAGAAATTTGAACATTTCCTCACTCTGCTGTAGACTGTACTTCGCATAAATTCAGTGTCAGCCCTGTTTCTATGAAAATTTTATTATGCATCATTTCATTTTTCGTGTGAATTAAGCCATGTGGAAAAACATTAATTCATCATGTGTTTTAAATTTCTTTTAATACGTCTTTCACTTCCCAATTTTATCTGCATTTGGTTTTATTAGATTTCATTTCTTTGTGCTGAGGAATTTGAAGATTGTTATCCAGTAAGATAGAATATATAAATATCCTGTGACATCCATATAAACTTACATCTACTAGAGGCTAAATTTTTTCTCTTTTATTTTACATGTATGCACGGAAATTGTTTCAGTTGTGACATTTCTAAATTTCCTGTTTATAAATAGTAACTGTATTGTGTACTACTTCGTTCATGATGATAAGAAGAGGTGCGCCAAAGAATGGTACATCTATAATCACAGAGAAGCTGCGCAGAAGAGGAAATGATTAGCAAACACATGAATATGGTCATCAGAAGTCTTACTTCACTTGTAGCTTTTGTCAGGCATTGCGAAGAAACTTAAGATAAGACTAACAATAATAAAGTCCTGCAGTTAAGTAAAAGCATCGAGCAGTGTGAGATTTCTACTACTAATGACTAAGACTATTGCAGACTGTAGCTGAGACTAGATGTGTAGCCGTCGCTGGGCATTCTGTATCGCATCGGCGACTACTAGCAAGTAGTCGGAGCCGCTTAAGGTGTGGCTCAGTGGGCGCGCATCATTGGATCTGCCAGGTCCCTGTGCAGTCACTACTGGCGTCTGTCGGAAACGTGCGCTCTCGTTGCCAGTGCAGGACGCCGGTGAAGTTGGTACCGTTTTACGACCCCACAAACTGTTTAATTGATTATGTGAACTAGACAACAAGAAGGGGGTGTGCCAGTGTTAATATAGTTGAAGTAAAGGTGGTGTTTGATGATCTAAATATACTAATTTCAATGAAATGAACTAAATGTGAGATGCAGCGCTGTTTGTGACAAGAAAATCTATAACTGAGCATTCGTGATTGATTTTGGTTGTGTGTGACATTTGATTTGCGCGTGCACCGCGACGCAGAGGCCGGGCGCGCATGACCTCAATCCAGGCTGCCAGGCTGCACTGTGGTGAGCGTTTATGCTGTCGGCGAGTGGCAGCTGTAAGTAGGCTGTTTAGGTTTTTTTATTGGTAACGCCACCTCTGTATGAAAATCACTGGCTGTGCTGTGTGCAGTCTGTGGCTGCTTTGCATTGTTGTAATACTCGCCATTGTAGTGTTGGGCAGCGGCAGCTGGATGTGAACAGCTCGTAGCGTTGCGCAGTTGGAGGTGAGCCGCCAGCAGTGGTGGATGTGGGGAGAGAGATGGCGGAGTTTTGAAATTTGTCATGAACTGCTATATTTATATATGATGATATCAAGGTAAATACATTGTTTGTTCTCTATTAATATCTTTCATTTGCTAACTATCCCTATCAGTAGTTAGTGCCTTCCATAGTTTGAATCTTTTATTTAGCTGGCAGTAGTGGCGCTCGCTGTATTGCAGTAGCTTGAGCAGCGAAGATTTTTGTGAGGTAAGTGATTTGTGAAAGGTATAGTTTAATGTTAGTCAGGGCCATTCTTTTGTAGGGAATTTTGAAAGTCAGATTGCGTTGCGCTAACAAAATATTGTGTGTCAGTTTAAGCAGAGTCATGTATAATAGTTCAAAGGGGACGTTTCATATGTCGACCCTTAGCCGAGGATACCGCACTGGAATCTTCTGATTTTTTCATGTAGTTTGTGTAATTAGTGTAGCTATTGTTTATTGCTAGCGCGGAATTGTAGAGAAAATCTCCTTTGTAGTTGCATTCTTTCATTGTTGTACAGTAAAACAGTTGTGGCATGCATGTAGATTTGCACCAAGTATTTCGCAGCTGCAATTAACTAGATATTATTTTCAGTGCTATGTTAATGTGTTCTCTTATTTTTGATCTTCAAATTGTGTTTTTCTGTGTTGTCGTGTGAAATACTGTGACAATAATGGCGTGTGAAAAACGTAATACTAGGCTCCAAAGTAAACTGAGAAATGACAGTGAAAATGAAAGCAGTGTGTTAGCGCCACCGAGTAATGAATTAACTGATGTTCAAAGTAGTAATTTGGTAATTGTGCATAGGGAAATGGAGCGGGCTGCAAACAGTGGTGTAGACGTTGAAACAGGTAGTGAACAGGGAAGCATTATCGATCGATCGGTCGGCAACAGCTCGCCTCAGGGATCCGAAATGACAGGACACAATTTCGCAAATACTGTAGATTCAGGTTTTGGGTCATCACCGTTTTCTCAAATAAGTCAAGACACATTTTCTGCTTGTCAAAATGTGAATGTTGCCGGTGCAAATGCACTGCCGAAAAGCGTAGAGAAACAGATTCCAGACACTAATACATTATTATTGCAATTAATGCAACAAATGGAACAAAATCAGAGACAAATGGGACAAAATCTTAAAAAGTTAGACACAGTGGAACAAAATCTTAAAAAGTTAGACACAGTGGAACAAAATCTTAAAAAGTTAGACACAGTGGAACAAAATCTTAAAAAGTTAGACACAATGGAACAACACCAGAGACAAACACAGCAACAGTTAGACACAATGGAACAAAATCTTCAAAAGTTAGACACCACACTTGAACAAACACGTGAAGATTTAACTACTGAGTTACATAACATTGAATCGAAATGTCAAAAAGTCTGTAATGACGTAAAAACACAAATTTGTGAGCATTTTCAACCTGTTTTTTCGCGGCATGAAAATGCATTACAGAATCACGAAGCAGCCATAAAAGAACTGCAAACCATTGTTCATGAAAATCATGAGACCTTGTGGGCTAAAATTGACTCAGTTGCATCTACCGATTCGGTTACGCAACTTGCAAAAACTCAGGAAAACTTAAAGGACACAGTAGATTCGATTTCAACACAAATGGACGCTCTGAAACTTGGTTCAGAAAAACACACTGAGGAAATGTGTTCCCTATCGGAGAAAGTAGCCGAACTTTCGGATCAGGTCACTAACTTATCTACAAAGGTAGATGATGATCTGAATGACACAAGACCTGTAGCCTTCACTGACACAGAAGAGTATGAACAATTTAGAAAATTCAAACAGAATCAAAATCAAATCAATACACAGTACAAAAGAGAAATCCGGGAAGTACAAGATCAGCTGACACAGGTAATACATCAGTAGTTAGTGCCTTCCATAGTTTGAATCTTTTATTTAGGTGGCAGTAGTGGCGCTCGCTGTATTGCAGTAGCTTGAGCAGCGAAGATTTTTGTGAGGTAAGTGATTTGTGAAAGGTATAGTTTAATGTTAGTCAGGGCCATTCTTTTGTAGGGAATTTTGAAAGTCAGATTGCGTTGCGCTAACAAAATATTGTGTGTCAGTTTAAGCACAGTCATGTATAATTGTTCAAAGGGGACGTTTCACAGCTATCGATGCCGTGTGGTTGACCGGCGGCGGCTGGCCGACCCAGTCACGTGGAAGCGTCAGACTCAAACTAGCAGACGTCAAGTCAGTTCCGCCACTAGCGCATACAATGACATTTTGTATATCGTTCATGTATGTGCACCTATAGCACGGAATGTAATAGACACAATGGAGGACGATACGTCAAATTAAAAAGCGGGTCAACACAAATCTGGCAGTATGTAGATATACAGTGACGTGACAAAAAGTCATAAGGTAGCGATGTGCAACATATACAGGTGGCGATAGTACTGCGTACTCAAGGTATATAAGGGCAGCGTATTGGTGGAGTCGACACTAATGTTCAGTTGATTCATGTGAAAGGATTTCCAACGTGTTCATGGGCTCATGACGGGGATTAACCGACTCTGAAGGCGGAATGGTAGATGGAGCTAGAAGCGTCGGACATCGGAAATCGTTAGGGAATACAATATTTCGCGATCCACAGTGTCACCAGTGTGTCGAGAATACCATATTTCAGGATTCACCTCTCACCTCGGACAACGCAGTGGCAGACGGCTTTCACTTAACGATCGAGAGCACCCGCGTTTGCGTAAAGATTTCAGTGCTAAGACACAAGCAACACTGCGTGAAATTACCGTAGAAATCAATGTGGGACGTACGGTGAGTGTACTCGTTAGGACAGTGCCGCGAAATTTGGCGTTAACGGGTAAAGGCAGCAGACAGCCGACGCGAGTGCCTTCGCTAACAGCACGCCATCGCCTGCAGCACCTCTCCTAGGCTCATGGCCATGTCTCTTGGACCACAGACGACGGCAAAACCGTGGCCTGGTTAGATGAGCCCCAGTTTTAGTTGGTAAGAGCTGACGATACGGTTCAAGTGTGGCGCAGATCCCACGAAGCCATCGACTCAAGTTGTCAACAAGGCACTGTGCAAGTTGTGGCTCATCAATGGTTTAGGCTGCCGCGTATCTTGTAAACTATATACAATTCTGAACAATGCAGTGGAAAGAAGAGGAAAAATCGACAAGAAAGTGGTGTCATATCTATGAGTATTGCAATATTTCAAGGCCTAGAGAGTATGAACTGAGTTTTAGCTTTGTAATTGGATTTGTTTAACCTTAAACATTGAGCCAACTGCTGCATATAGAATTTAGTGCAAGGTATCAGTTTTGATTAGAATTTTAGTGTGGAGCTAATGGAGTAATCATATTTCGAAAAAAAATTTAAGCATAAAAGCGTTGTGAACTAGGCTGACGAAATTAATAAGTCATTCATACAGATGCAGGATTTTCCGTGAAAGGTTGACCCGGGAACTACAAAAGGCGTCGGTCATCTTGCCGAAGGACACAGTTGAGTACGAGTTGCTTGGGACAACATCTATGCTGGTTCCTGAGGTGATCCAGCCTCGCCGGCCGGAGTGGCCGTGCGGTTCTAGGCGCTACAGTCTGGAGCCGAGCGACCGCTACGGTCACAGGTTCGAATCCTGCCTCGGGCATGGATGTGTGTGATGTCCTTAGGTTAGTTAGGTTTAATTAGTTCTCAGTTCTAGGCGACTGATGACCTCAGAAGTTAAGTCGCATAGTGTTCAGAGCCATTTGATCCAGCCTCGCATATTTTCGGTAACAGAGGTTTTTTGCGCCTTCAGTCGCCACACTTGGTATGTTTCACGCGGATTCATGGCGACTTACAGTTATTCTGTAAAAGTCAGAATTCTGATACATTTCTGTAGCAATCTGGATGCTTTCATAAACTCATAATATATAAACGGGGCACTCCAGTGCAGCGCAACGCCAGTAACTGTCGGTTGCTAGGCCATAAAATGCTTGTATATGCCGCTGTGGCCAAAGAATATAAGAGCTCAACTCCAAATAAAAAGGAACTCGTGGATAAACGCCTGTCTAGGAAGAGAGACCACTAGCTCACATTTGTAAGCAAACATGATGAAGAGCTAATACTTCACGATCGTCAACAGTCCCTTTATTCGACGGTTGTGCGAAGAAACTCTTCGCTGTTTATCTTAACAGTCTACTTACTTTCCAACATTATACTGTAGCATCACATCGCAAAAGCTTCAGTTCTATTCTGTTCTAGTCTTTTCACTAACCATGATTCACTCTCATATAACTCTGTGTAAGGTCTGTGTACGAAACCAGACCAGGAATGCCCACTTTCCTCCGTTGGTCTGCTTTTTATGTACTCTTCTTTTCGTCCGTCACGTGTTATTATGCTTCCAAGGCAGAGAATTCCATAACTTCGTCCAGTTCATGATCACAAATTTTTGTGTTAAGTTGCTCCCTGTTGTCATTTCTGCTAAGCCTCATTGCCTTTATCTTTTATGGTTTTACTCTCGATCCATACTTTGTACTCATTAGGCTGGTCATTCCAATCAACTAATCATGTAACCCTTTCTCACTTTCGCTGAGGATAGCAATGTAATCAAGGAATCTTATCACTGATGTCTTTTCACCCAGAATTTTAATGTCACTCGTCTCTTTTTTCCGCCATTGCTTCCTCGATCCATAAACTGAACAGTAAGGGTGAATCACTGCATCACTGTACACCATTTTTAATTCGAGCACTTCGTTCCAGGTCTTCCAATCTTGTTGTTTACTTCTGTTCCCTGTACATATTGTATAGTACCTGCCTATACCAACAGATTACTCTTTCTTTCGTTAGAATTTCGAAAATCTTCCACAATTTTGCATTGTCGAACACTTTTCCCCTGTCGACAGAACCTATGAACTTGCCTTGATTTTTCTTCAGTCTCGTTTTCATTATCCAGTGCAGCTTGAGAATTACCTCTCTTGTGTCTTTACCTTTCCCAAAACCATATTGGTCTTTCTGTAACACATCCTCGTTTTTCCCTTCTTCTGCATATAACTCCCGTCAGTAGCTTGGATGCATGAGCTGTGTGTCCTTGCAATTTGTGGAACTGCGTGGATGATGATTTTCCAAAAGTCTGATGTTACATCACCAGTCTCATGGATTCTACACAGAAACTTGAATAGTCCTTTCGTTGCCACATCCCCATATGATTTTAGAAATTCCGATGGACTATTTAGCTCTCATGTTTTCCTAAGCTCTGTTAAAATCATAGTTTAATACATGTTCCACTATGCTATTAGGTGAACTAGGCTGGTGTCACCAGACTCTCCATTGTTTCCAGATGTATCCAAAATGGTGCGATGACCTCATACGAGATGGCGGCCTGTTGACTTGGCAACAGCACATGATGTCATTCAAGATGACGGATTTTGGTGCGAAGATAGGTCAATTGTACTACCTCCACTAACCTAACACCCCTGCTGTCCCCACCCCTCCCCCAGAAAATGGCGGGAAGTTCGAATTCCATCTGGACAATGCCACATACCGCTTCTAACCTAAGGAAATTGCGGGAAAATAGGTCACTTGGGCTACCTCGACTACTCTAAGTCATCAGACCACCACCTCTTCCTAGGAACTGGTGGGAAGTTTGAATTTTGATGGCAAAGAAAGGTCACTTGGGGTATCTCTACTAAACAAAGAAAATGGCAGGAAAGAACGGGTAGTTGAGCTACTTCCACTAACCTAAGTCACCCGACTGCCACCTCTTCCTAGGAACTGGAGGGGAAAATGACTCAGCCTGTGCTGGACGTAAGTATTTATTTTCTATGCCCTATTTATTTTAACAGTTAGAGGTAGAACCCCCATCAAGTCTAGTCACCATGAGGTCTGGAGTCCAACTGACCTAGTACACAGTACATTACCAGAGGGCACTGTCCCTTTTTCTGTGACAAGATCCAAGATAGTGTGGAGAAATGGCGGGAATCAGTATGTTCACCATGGGGTCAGGGCCTAGTACACAGTACTGCCACCGAAGAACACTGTCATCCGTTCCATGATGTAATCCAAGATGGCTGTCTGGAGGAGAAAGTGATTCAGCTTGCACTGGGCTGACGGAGAGAGGAAGGAGTCCACTTTATTTATTTTCAAACAATTTATTTAGGGATGGATTTTAGATAACTATTTATCACACTGATAAAAAACACACCCTCTGCCTTGCTTAGGGTCACACCACACAGCCTATAGACCTGTAAACTACTTCTAAATTACTGAAATAATGCTCTGCAGACATGCAAAGACTCCTAAGTTACAGAAATAATTTCAGTAGACAGCACACATACATGCAAACTCCTCGCAAATAATGCAGTGCACTGATGTGCAGACACGAAATCAACTTGTAAACTGTCCAAATAATGTATAGCACAGCCTACAGACTTGCTCACAAAACAATACAACAGACAAGCAAACAACAGTCGCAGGCATCGCCCACCGCCCCCTGCCTACTGGACCACACAGGAGGCTACTGCACATGCTCCCAGAAGTCGGGATGCACCGTCAGCCCCCACGAAGTGATGAGGCTCTCAGCTGCCAAACCACTCACAGGTGCCCAACCAGGTCCTTCAAGCATGAGGCAGCGTCTTCCCTTTCATACTTGACACCTGAGAAATTCCTCTCGGAATATGTGATCACCTAGGCACCATTGGTGGCGTGACTGGAAGAGAGCAGAGTGCAGACACTCCAAGGGCATGCCAACCTGAGCCACCACTGGATGCTAGCCACCACGAGCCATCAGTCCCACACTACTGCTGCCTACAGCACGCATGTGAAAGTTGGGTCTATTTTCAGGTATACAGTTAGAGTTCTTCGAGTGTTATACTGATGTCACAGAACTCCAAGGTGCGATCACGCTGGTCCCATGTGCGAGACATCTCTGGGAAGCACTTGTGTTTACTATTGCTAGGGCGATACCTGTGGATACTGTCATCACAGAATAGCACTGGGTGCATTGTTCCTAGCGATCCTAACAGGACATGAGAGCTGTGTCTAGCCATACATGCATACCCAGTGTGGCTGACACATTGTGTGAAATGTTCGTCCTACTCTAAATATATGTCTCAGAAACATCAAAAGTTCTCACCACTAAAAGCTTGTGCACACTCGCGGAAACACCATTAATCATAAAATCATTCTTCCTGTTTGGGAAGAGAACACTTTTTAAGAACAGACAGGGGAAATTAGAACAGTTACACAAATAGAAATCGAAGCACTGTCTCACAGAAGACATAAAACACGGCCGAAATTTTAGGTATCCTACAGCTACAGTTCTGGAGATGTCGTAATGCCATAGTGACGGAGAATCAGCTTGAAGATGCTCCTAAATCCTGGCACAAAGGCTGTCTTGTGAATGAATAGAGCATTATGATTGTAATTGGTACAGATCACCATATTGCACCGACAATTAAACCCTGCAATTAGGCCTACAGATCGTCAAATATGAAAGAACTCTTACTCAACTACACAGCTCTCTCACTGACGACAGGAGCTTGAATATTACAGTGCAAAACAGATCTCCAACCCAGCAATATATTACCATATACCATGTCGATGTTGTAAACATACATGTTCTGCGCCATACAAAATCAGCCCCATTTATATCATTTGTACATATACTGCGAAGACAGACAGCATCGTATTCACTCCTCACAGCACTAGATATTTCCCTGTGAGGTCGGCAGTCATCCACCCGCAACAGGTGACCAGAGTGCCCTCAGCAAACCGAAGTCACTCTCAGAACTATTCTACAAAAAAAAAAAAAAAATGGTTCAAATGGCTCTGAGCACTATGGGACTCAACATCTGTGGTCATCAGTCCGCTAGAACTTAGAACTACTTAAACCTAACTAACCTAAGGATATCACACACATCCATGCCCGAGGCAGGATTCGAACCTGCGACTGTAGCAGTCACGCGGTTCCAGACTGATACGCCTAGAACTGCACAGCCACATAACTATTCTACAAATTCGGGCTTGTTCCCCCTTGTCACAAACACGTTACTGTTTCTGGTATGGACGTGCTTGAATACTTGCTTTTTCTACACCTATCTCCACCCCTTGGGATTACAAAAACACATGTATTTTTGCATAGTTTGTCGTAATATTATACCATGTTCGCTGTACTTCTCGACATCAGGCACACAGCAGTATCTTACCAATTGCTCGCACTACATAATTCCGGAGATATAGACTGGAAATTATTTCTCTACTAACACCAAAACTTTAGCTAGGTGAGGTATGTTGTAAACCACTGACTAACTAGAAGTTTTTCACATCTACGAAGACATTTACTTGGAAACTGAAAAATAATAGAGAAAACTGATATTTCCACTCGCAAATACCGATGTCGGTGATGTAGCAGATTCCAAATCATCCCTATAATTTACAAGGTCAATTAAGGCGGTTCTCATGTCTAGAGAACCAGCAAACGTGTCTTCTACATGCTAGATACACACACCACAATCGATCTTCTCTCAACTAAATAAATGGACAAAATGTACAGATGAAGTCAACTGAACAGTTTACTTGGGAGGAAATAACGGTCCACCGCAAACACACCTCCATATTTAGTCTTCTCAGATTTCCACGCAGTCATGAAAGCTATCCAACACATTATAAGTATTAGTTCGCTCTTGGTCATATAGAGGACAACTCTGTTAATTCATCTACATTCCTACACTCCAACAGGCCTCTCCATTTGGACAGCTCCTACCTTTAACAGGAAATGTGAATAATTCCCCGCGCAGGACACCGGCACTGCATGCGAAGCACACACAGGTAGAGTCATCATCCTAAGAAATTGGTCACATATATATATTATCCCTGTTTTTACAACTAAATGTTACATTCGTAGTCTCAGTTGAAAAAGACATTTGACAATGAGCGAAGAATCGGAAATACACCATGTTGGCGGTTGTGGCTCTGGAAGTAGAAATATCAGTACCATTCTTATGACTTGACATACTCTTCCCTTTGTTATCACAGTACTCGTCGCAAATCCAAACCTACCTTACGAATGGACATAGTCCTTTCCTTTGCACATGTCAGAACACAAACACATACTTTATAAGCCTGATGCTCAAGGTGAACCTGTCATGCACCCCCTAGTACTAAGTATAATACTTCATCAATAACTTATCCCTGGCGATACGAAACAATACTGACGGAAAATCAACGATGCGTGGACATGTCTCATAAGTTTTTCTTCCAAGTGCTACCACCATGTCTTAGAATGAGGGGTTTTAATCGTCTTACAAACTGTGAGATGTTAAAAAACCCGATCCCAACACCTAATTTATGTTACTATCACAAGCAGTTCTACATGTGCACACAAATATCTATGTTAAAAGCTATATCGGCTTTGTGAATCCACATTTGGCGTTACCTACGAATCACGTGGTTTTTCCAGACAAATACTCAGACGGTGACGCCAGAGTGTATATTATCAGCCCAGCAGACTAGTTACACATAGCCCACGATGCAATCTCGTCATAAAATCGCTGAATTATGAAAGTAATTAGGGTAAAGAATGTGGTATGAAACTGCTGTTTGCAACCCAATCACGCAGCCGCCACTAAATATTTCTCCAGTATTTGTAAAGTATTCTGTCTCGATACCATATCAGAGGTTTCGCGATATATCCACTGAGCTATAGGTGATGACTGATTGACAAGGATCACAAACAGTAGTAGATGGTGTGCTGATTGAGGTCATAAGAATTGTACACTAGCTTTTCAGGTCTTTAGTGTTAGGCCATCTTCTAGAAATGCTGTATATGATTTGCAATCAAGTCTTTCCATTCAGTCACATACATGTGTTAGATCCTATGGAGAAGTCCTGAAATGATTAAAGCCACAAGTGAATAATATTTCTGGCACTCTCGTATCTCGAAACGAGTCACCTTTCTCGAACCTACAGTAAATTCCAACATGGTTTTAGGTAGCCCCGATGTGTCTTGCAAATACCCCTCAGACTCTGCTCTACCGTCCCTGGAGCTTTGCGTATGTGATTGTTTCAATGTAACTTGGAACTGAGTAGAACTTCGAGAAAGCTATATCTACCACCTTCTGCAACTAGTGTAGAAACAGGGGAAGCTGAGTTACTGTGACGGAACTGTGTTTTGACCATTCGATGGAAATGATGCCTGCTGCTGCAGTACAAGGTAGTATAAAAGACTGTGCGGGAACGGGGGATGGAGGTGGATTTTACTACTGCATTGTGGGGCTTCTCCAAATTACAAGCTGGTACTACAGACCCACAATCCTCAGGGCCCATTCATGTCTATCATCCCAATATTCTATCATCGTTATTCTGTTCCATCCACCAGAGAAAAATTACGAACTATAAAAGCTCCACTAACTTCATCCAATAGAGAACTCAATAAGACTTTTAATGCATCTCTCTCCTCATACATATCGAAAACAAATACCGCATGCATGCCGGCTCCGAGCACATGTGACGATCCTATTAAATATACAGGTATTGATCCAGTGCACAGACCAGTTTAAAGATTCATCACCTATACTGTAGGAGGATGACCATATCCCACAGACTACACTGTAAGTCCCAAGAGATGCTCCCTGTGACCCTGTGTCATTGTTTAATACATCGTTTTTTTCTGCTGTAACATGCTTTGTACACAACCATATATTTTGTTTTTATGCCATGACCTCGAGGTCTGTCAGATTCTTAACTGACATTAACACTCATTGATCCATTGCCTCTCACAGAAAACTAGATGTCGCATGGTGTAAATCGTGTTGTTACTACACCTAACATAATACGCTGCACACACTGGTTGGTTTTAAATAAAAGACAGTAACAATATAAGGAAACTGAGTTAGGTGGCGTTGAGGAGAGTTTCCAAAGTGCCGTCCAAAGTGACTGACGACCTCTACATTTAAACTTATCTGTCATAGTGATGGAATAGCTGACGGCTCCGCATTCCATTTCGACTGATTCCTAATAATGCAGTCATGTATGTGATCACTGTTTCAGTGCTCTCCGTCCCCTGAAGGAGCTGCTCTCCACCAAAACTCTTCCTCCAACTCAAACAAGCAATGTCAGTCAATCATTATGGGGGTAACCAACAGCGTACTATTATAAAGATTGGATGGAAAAGGCATCCCCGATCTACTGAAATAATAAGCGTTACAGTTGATTGTGTGAACCATTTTAGCAGTTGTACAGTAATTTCAACGCTACCAATGACGTGACAGCATGTTTCACAGTTTCAGTTTAATAGCCAAACAGCCCCCTCCCTACTTTGAAAGTATCATTGTGAATATGGATAGATGACTGTGAACTACACTCCTGGAAATTGAAATAAGAACACCGTGAATTCATTGTCCCAGGAAGGGGAAACTTTATTGACACATTCCTGGGGTCAGATACATCACATGATCACACTGACAGAACCACACGCACATATACACAGGCAACAGAGCATGCACAATGTCGGCACTAGTACAGTGTATATCCACCTTTCGCAGCAATGCAGGCTGCTATTCTCCCATGGAGACGATCGTAGAGATGCTGGATGTAGTCCTGTGGAACGGCTTGCCATGCCATTTCCACCTGGCGCCTCAGTTGGACCAGCGTTCGTGCTGGACGTGCAGACCGCGTGAGACGACGCTTCATCCAGTCCCAAACATGCTCAATGTGGGACAGATCTGGAGATCTTGCTGGCCAGTTGGGTGGCACGGGATACATGCGGACGTGCATTGTCCTGTTGGAACAGCAAGTTCCCTTGCCGGTCTAGGAATGGTAGAACGATGGGTTCTATGACGGTTTGGATGTACCGTGCACTATTCAGTGTCCCCTCGACGATCACCAGTGGTGTACGGCCAGTGTAGGAGATCGCTCCCCACACCATGATGCCGGGTGTTGGCCCTGTGTGCCTCGGTCGTATGCAGTCCTGATTGTGGCGCTCACCTGCACGGCGCCAAACACGCATACGACCATCATTGGCACCAAGGCAGATGTGACTCTCATCGCTGAACACGACACATCTCCATTCGTCCCTCCATTCACGCCTGTCGCGACACCACTGGAGGCGGGCTGCACGATGTTGGGCGTGAGCGGAAGACGGCCCAACGGTGTGCGGGACCGTAGCCCAGCTTCATGGAGACGGTTGCGAATGGTCCTCGCTGATACCCCAGGAGCAACAGTGTCCCTAATTTGCTGGGAAGTGGCGGTGCGGTCCCCTACGGCACTGCGTAGGATCCTACGGTCTTGGCGTGCATCCGTGCGTCGCTGCGGTCCGGTCCCAGGTCGACGGGCACGTGCACCTTCCGCCGACCGCTGGCGACAACATCGATGTACTGTGGAGACCTCACGCCCCACGTGTTGAGCAATTCGGCGGTACGTCCACCCGGCCTCCCGCATGCCCACTATACGCCTTCGCTCAAAGTCCGTCAACTGCACATACGGTTCACGTCCACGCTGTCGCGGCAAGCTACCAGTGTTAAAGACTGCGATGGAGCTCCGTATGCCACGGCAAACTGACTGACACTGACGGCGGCGGTGCACAAATGCTGCGCAGCTAGCGCCATTCGACGGCCAACACCGCGGTTCCTGGTGTGTCCGCTGTGCCGTGCGTGTGATCATTGCTTGTACAGCCCTCCCGCAGTGTCCGGAGCAAGTATGGTGGGTCTGACACACCGGTGTCAATGTGTTTTTTTTCCATTTCCAGGAGTGTACGTCCATGCATTGTTAATTCTCGAACTGATCCATCATCAATGTATATCAGAAAGTGCTCCACATATTTCTAATACTTCGAGCATAGTGCTTAATTTACGATGTATGGGAGTCATAGAGCATTCTTGCAGTCTTAGGGTAACATTAGGGACTGAAAGACCCCCCTCACACTGTCACTGACCAACCTGCTCTGCAGCAACGTTACCGATTTAATCTGCAATCGACCAGAAGTAGACCACTACATTGCACATTCCCTGAATGAATGGAGTGAACAAGATGCGCCCACGTTGAGGAGGTTAGCACTCCTTATCAATGTACAGTAGCAGATTTGAAAGTGTTGTGATGTAATAGCAGATGGTGAAGAAGACCAAGAAACGGGTGATTTTTATGCGTGATGGAGCTGCATACAGATGGACTTCGAAGCATTTGTTCGTAAATCAACCAAGCCATCAGTTTTAAAGTATTATTCCAGAGTCTAGGATCAGTACCTGGAAGGTATTGGCAAGAGAGATCATAAACACACGCACTCCTAAGGCTACAACGTTCAGTACTTAAAACAGGATATAATGCTATATCGCTTACGTGCCGACCTATCAGTTGTATGGAATGTAGCACTGTTAACATTCCAATGTAGGAAATATATTTCAAGCACACTACATACATTATTCTTCCCAGTTCCTCTACAATAAACTATGTTATCAAACCGTAAAACGAAAAAACTACCACCATAAAACATTGGCTCTGTGAGATACGAGAACACTATAGCTTTCTGGAGATGTATAGCATCCACTGTTCAAATCTGATCACAGTTCAGAAATTATACTATGCCTGCCTCAGCCCCAGTAATGGGGAATACTTCTTACAAGGAAACAGATAAACGTATAGCAGCAGCACCTGACACGTAAAAATTACAAGTCATTAGGCCACTAACTTGGTAACAGCACATGTCAGGTAAATGTATACACGGGGATTGCAGTGCCTCACAAGTACCAATCACTCTATGCCTACATCGACGTGGATACTCTGCAAATCACATTTAAGTGCCTGGCAGAGGGTTCATCGAACCACCTTCACAATTCTCTGTTATTCCAATCTCATATAGCGTGCGGAAACAATGAACACCTATATCTTTCCGTATAGGCTCTGATTTCCCTTATTTTATCCTGGTGATTGTTCCTTCCTATGTAGGTTGGTGTCAACAAAATATTTTCGTATTCGGAGGAGAAAGTTGGTGATTGGAATTTTTTTGTGAGAAGATTCCGTCGCAACTAAAAACGCCTTTCTTTTAACGATTTCCAACCCAAACCCTGTATCATTTCTGTGACACTCTCTCCCATATTTGGCGGTAATACAAAACGTGCAGGCTTTCTTTGAACTTTTTCGATGTTCTCCATCAGTACTATCTGGTAAGGATCCCACACTGCACAGCAGTATTCTAAAAGAAGAGGCACAAGTGTAGTGTAGGCAATTTCCTTAGTAGGTCTGTTATATTTTCTAAGTGTCCTGCCAATAAAACGCAGTTTTTGGTTAGTCTACCCCACAACATTTTCTATGTGTTCCTTCCATTTTAAGTTGTTCGTATGGAGGATGGAGTACATTGCATAAATCATAGGTCCTGTAGAGGAATGTGTCACTTTTCATCACTCATGACATGGAAGTCCTCTGATGACCGACAGGTTTACCATTAACGATCGCAAGTAGACAGTGCTTTAAATCACATACAGAACAGATGGCTGTATACGAGTCAAACACAGGCAATGTCATGCGACTGATGTATCCTGACAGAACAGTGGGAGAAGTGAACTGCACCAACTTCTCCCTCTCTAGAATGCGTCAACAGTGTACCATTGTATCGTATCTTGTTACAGTTCCATCTCAATCGATCACCCCATCCACCCTCTGTTACCCTTTAATGCAGATGCATGTAAGTTTGAGCCAGATGGTTCTCTGTCTTCCTGAAAAGCATCAAATCCAGTAGCCAACTCGGATGTATTACTGGTACCTCAATAGACATAGAGTATAATGCTGCCTCGATGGAGAAAAATTGACTGCTTCTCTGATTAACTTCGCTTCCATGTCGAAGTTTTCTCGAATTCCTCTTGCTTGTTCCAGTGTACAAATTGTTCCACACAAACCAGAAGATACACAAGTACTTCCTCACTTTCCCTGCATTATGGTGTATATTCAATCAATTTGTACCTATTCCAGCCACGCGGGATTAGCTGATCAGTCTCAGGTGCTGCAGTGACAGACTGTGAGTCTGGTCCTGGTGGAGGTTCGAGTCCTCCCTCAGTTCTACTCTGGAACCCATGGCGACCACACTGTTTCCTGCCATTTGCCCCCATCCTAGACCGCCATCTTGGATTATATCACAGAATGGACGACAGAACTGTGTGCTAGTTGAGTTGGACTCCAGACCCCATGGAGACTATACTTGATGGCGGTACTGCCTCTAATTGTTTAAATAAATAGTGCATGGAAAATAAAGACTTATGTCTGGCAGAGGGTGCATTCTTTTCCATTCCTGTTCCTAGGAAGAGGTGGCAGTTGGGTGACTTAGGTTAGTGGAGGTAGCCCAACTGCACTTTCTTTCCTGCCATTTTCTTAGGTTAGTAGAGATAGCCCAAGTGACCTTTCTTTACCATCAAAATTCAAACATCCTGCCAGTTCCTTGGAAGAGGTGGCTGTCTGATGACTTAGGTTAGTGGAGATAGCCGAAGTGACCTATTTTCCCACCATTTTCTTAGGTTAATAGAGGAGTGTTGCGCTGTCCTGATTGAATTTGGACTTTCTGCCATTTTCTGGGTGGTGGGGAGGGGAAGGGAGGGGGGTTACGTTAGTGGAGGTAGCCCAATTGACTCATCTTTCCGCCACAATCCGCCATCTTGGATTACGTCATCGCCGCCATCTTGGATTACGTCATCGCCGCCATCTTGGATACATCTGGCAACAATGGACAATGGGGCAACACCGGCCTAGTCCCCCTACTTATGCTTAGCATATCGACTCAGATTTCACCTTTACTCGTCGTCAGACATAACCTCCTTCTATTTACTATTTGTATCCATCCGCCCCTCTTCCACGTTTATCAGTGGAATCCCATTATTTCATGTGAGCATGCTTGATTTAAATTGACGAAAGATTGGTTTCTTTTTTCTGTATACTGAGTCAGTCTTCCAGCAGCCATCTCGCCTTGGCTGCTTAGCACTTTCTATTTATTTCATTCCTAAGCGATTTATATTGGTGTATTCCTGTCTTTTGTCTGCTATTCTCTGTACTTAGTTCTTTCGTCGATCAGTTGAATCATTTACTCTGCTAATCAAGCTTTTTTTGCAGTTCTCTTTCTTGTACCTATGGTTGTTTGTCCAACATGTATGACTGCCCTTTTCAGAGATTTCCACTCTACGTCCATTGAACTACCTACTCGGGTGTTCCTTATAGCCGTATCTACATCCTAAAAGTACTCCAAACTCGCCTCACCGTTCCCCAATTCTTTACGACCCCACTTCCTTTTGCACTGATTCTTCTCTTCTCTCCCACAGACCACGGGTGATCCATGGACTGTTCCTTGTAGTTAGTTGATTTTGTGAACATAAGAACCAAGCACTTCAGCTGAAGCTAGTCAATAACGTAATTTTCAAACCTAATAGTGATGTAAACTGTATGGTCAAGTGCAATAATGAGTGGACATGTGGTGGGAAGGACTTAACGGTTTGTCACGGTCTTAAAAATAATTTGTACCCTAATGGAGACCTGTGACTCATGTACTGTTTGTGTGGTAAACCGATGTCATAACTTTGATACAAGCTTTTCTCTGTTAAGAAACTGTGTAACAGGATATATATGGGGTTGTAGATATAGTATATTATTGAGGTGGCGCTGCAGAAGCAACATAACTTAGTTATTAAATATTGTGGTTTAAGTTAGTATATTGGGCTGTGTCTTTGGCATAAATAAGAAATACAAAAAATACAAAATCATACACTCTTTCATAAATAACTTATTTGATATTTCACCTTGTTGTCAGTTTGGCAATTCATTTTATGACTTATGCTGACGTGTATGTTTCCTGTATCATATAACTAAAATAACGTTTTAGCTCAGCATAATACAAATTGTTGCAAATACTAAAAAAATAGCCAGTACAAACGGTATTCTATCAAGCATTAGTAGCAACTGACTTGTAGGTGGTTAGAAACTGTTCTCAGGTTTTCACTGAAGATGCTCCTGTTTTTCGCTCTTATTCTAGTGGAATTTTCATCCGTTGTGTATAAAACGTTTAACAGTATTTCGAGTTTCCTTTCTTCTAATTTATCTTTATCTCAGTATCCTTTTAGTTAAACTTCTTCGGCTTACCAATGTTAAGTTGTTGTCTCCTGCCACTTCGAAAATCGACGCTTGGAGTAAAGACATCCTTATCATCAGAACGGCAATGACAAAACCGCACAATATTTTTGGCGTGTCCGTTCTTTACGGCAAGTTCGCATGGTAAACTGGCCAAACTGTGACTGCCCTATGTGTTCGCTTTTAACACAGGCTGGCAGACTTCAGCGCGCTGTTTATTTCCGACCGATACAGCTTTAAGTGAACAGGAAGCCTTCTAAACCGTTGCCACTCTTACGCCAGACGATGAAATTAATTTGTCGTAAGAAACGCTGGGTGTGCATGAAGTTAACTGTTCACCGCGAGAAACTTATTCACGCTTCGGCAAACACAACTGGATAATCACCTCACCAGAATGAACTGAAACAGGATTTCATTTCTGCGTCTGCATAAAAGTAAACTAACAAGTGCACTCGCTTCTATTGGCTTGCGTGGTGCTGTTTTTTTTTTCTTGTGTGTGTGAGTGTGTGTGTGTGTGTGTGTGTGTGTGTGTGTGTGTTCGTGTGTATGTGTGCCTATATATCCTTTATTTTCTCATCCGGAGAGAGAAACAGCACACAGGTGAAATGGAGAAAACCATAAATTATTTTCGACGTAGCCTCACCTTTTAATACACTGGCCCATCGCCAGCAGTTCTCAGCATGCTGCAACTCATATTTCCACTCGCCATCCAATGGAGAAGCGGCGGTGCGAGAGCCGGTGCTTTCGTTATTAGTATTAACGAAGGACTTAATTATCACGTCTGAAAAAGCAGCCGCGATGCCACCGCAGGCAGCTTCCCGCTGCTTCGCGTTTTTGAGTGCTCCTCCCCGGAAATGGGAGAGGCACGTGGTAGGGGTGGGTGGTGGGAGGGGGTGGGAGTGGCGGAGGTGGAGGGGTGGTAGCCTGTTGGAGTTTCGCACAATCGGCCCATCCAAAGAGCGGACGGCGCACCTGAATACCGCCCACACTTGAAGCGCTCGGCTGCCGGCTCTGGATGAAGGATGACGTAATAAAAACATGAAAAATGTGCTGGATGAACGAGAGAAAGTCAGAATGTACAGAGGTTACGAGTTTGAGTCTTTTGCGTTAGAGGAGTGGGTTTCGCGTCTGATATTTTTGTACACTTGCGCTTCCTTTAATGAAGCAGAGAGAGTTAAGCTTACAGGACTCAAGAGCTGGGTGTCGGAGAATGCCTTCCGGTTTCCGCCTGGCCGCGCATGGAAGGATCACACCTCTTCCTCGCTCCCTCAGCAATTTTGAACGTTGCTGCCGCAGGCTTTTACGACTCTCTGAAGGACGGTTCTGATGACTAAATCAGAGT
This sequence comes from Schistocerca piceifrons, assembly GCF_021461385.2. Lineage (NCBI taxonomy): Eukaryota > Metazoa > Arthropoda > Insecta > Orthoptera > Acrididae > Schistocerca > Schistocerca piceifrons. Next base: position 597,790,568 of record NC_060141.1, on the reverse strand, counting down.
TCTCTGCAGTAGATGTAGCCCTCCTTGTCACTGTCTGAAGAAGAAATCTGAGAGAAACATCCATTCCACGCCAGGGCGAGTTCGCTAGAGATGGAATAGAAGCTCGAATTTGAGTAAGTATGAATAATGAAAATATCTGCCGTTTTAGTAAAATACTGAAACCACGGTGAACCTAGATATGAACAACTGATTGGTGATTTTAATATAACAAGAATAAAAAAAAAGCAATAAAGTTTTCTTAGAAATTCAAATTAATTACGTAAGTAATTATAAATGATAGACGAAATTTATTCAAAACTAAACTTTTTTTTTTCTCTACCACTCTGACAAAAGTGACATTGTCGCATTGACAACGCAGTCAAAAAGAACTTTACTGAATGTATGTTGAGGCTTTTTTTTTTTCAAGCAGTTAGTAACGCACCTTTCAATGAGAACCATTATTTCTAAGAAGCCCTTCAAATCCCAACATGATTTCTTGCCATATTCGTTGAACAGTGACGACGATGTAGCAATGGGAATGGCATGCCTGAGATAAGTGACGTCCCAAGTTTTTGTTCGCTAGACGAAATCTTTAACGTAACATCACAGAAAATAGTCGAGGAGGTAGAAGGGAGTAACATCGTCTGAAACGGGTGCAAGGAAATTCGGACACGGTTTCTAATCCATCGGTCTACAACTTTTTCATTTAGAAATTCATGAACATGCCGTTCCCAATGTACCATTTAGATGAAAAATGATGTCGTTGGTTGTAGGTTACGTAGCTTTATTGCCACGCATTTTGTCAAAAGATCCAGGAAAACATTGTCAGTTCTATCACCGAACGGGTCATTCACGTGATTGCATACAACCCGATAGCGAACATTCCCCTTTTGATTGTCTAGCTGATCTTCCCCAGACACGTGAAAGTTTCCTAATTCCCATATTCTCACCTTCCGTGTGTATTCGATTTCTCTGAAGAATGAAAATAGCATCACTGGAAGAAACTACTGTGAAGAATATTTCATCCGCACACGATAATTCCAGCATATTAACTGCAAACTTATTCAGTCTTCAGAATTAAATTTCACTCAGCAGAGGAGTGTGCGCTGGTATGAAACTTCCTGGCAGGTTAAAACTGTGTGCCATATGGAGACCCGAATTTGGGAACTTTAAATTTCGCTGGCAAGTTCTCTCCCGACTAAGCTACCCAAGCATGACTAACGACTCATTCTCACAGTTTTACCTCCAGTAGTACCTAATCTCCTATCTTCCAAACATTACAGCAACTGTCTTGTGAGTTTCCAGATTCGAGTCTCGGTCCGGTGCGCAGTTTTGATCTTCCAAGAAATTTCATTCGATTTAGGTTTATTATTGGGTTCCAGTTGCGCGCCGAGTGCGTACAATTACTAAAATAGTGTAGGAATTTGTGCACAATTAAACGTGGTAGCTGTAACTGCGTGGCAGCAGTACTGATAGACGCTATTTGAGAACGTCGATTGTTGGGTGTACGCAATGGATGTTTTCCTCAAATCTATATCTACATACATACACTACTAGACACTGTATAGTTAATGGTGGTGATTACTTTGTACTGCTACTAGTCACATCCTTTCCTGTTCCACTTACTAAAAGAGCAAGGGTAAAACGACTAACTCTATGCAAACAACCCTGTAGGTAGGTCAACCACAGCTATGAATAATCATCTTGGGTAAATTTAAGAACTCGCATTCGGGAGGACGACGGTTCAATCCCGTCTCCGGCCATCCTGATTTAGGTTTTCCGTGATTTCCCTAAATCGTTTCAGGCAAATGCCGGGATGGTTCCTTTGAAAGGGCACGGCCGATTTCCTTCCCAATCCTTCCCTAACCCGAGCTTGCGCTCCGTCTCTACTGACCTCGTTGTCGACGGGACGTTAAACACTAACCACCACCACCACCATAAATTTAAGAAAATTTATAAAAATTTTAAAACGTGCTTGAAAGTAAAACGAGGAAGACCTAAAATAATAAGGCGGATGCATAGGAGGTGAGGATGGTGAGGTGAGGAGAGAAGGGGTGATGGGAGCGAATAAAGTGGAAAGACCGAGGAGGCACAAATGGGACTGGGTGAAGAGAGTACAGAATATTTTTTTTTTAAAATTGGAGTAATTTTATATGTTGTTGTTGTGGTCTTCAGTCCTGAGAATGCTTTGATGCAGCACTCCATGCTACTCTATCCTGTGCAAGCTTCTTCATCCCCCAGTACCTACTACAACCTACATTCTTCTGAATCTGCTTGGTGTATTCATCTCTTGGTCTCCCTCTACGATTTTTACACTCCACGCTGCCCTCCAATACTAAATTGGTGATCATTTGACACCTCAGAACATGTCCTACCAGCCGATCCCTTCTTCTAGTCACATTTTACCACAAACTCCCCTTCACCCCAATTCTATTCAATACCTCCTCATTAGTCATGTGATCTACCCATCTAATCTTGAGCATTCTTCTTTAGCACCACATTTCGAGAGCTTCTATTCTCTTCTTGTCCAAACTATATATCGTCCATGTTTCACTTGTCTCTTGTCTTCGTGGATCTTACTCGAAATGTACATTGACGGCAATGAACCGCTTTCCAGTCGGCTGAAAACGCTTGTTCTGTAATCAGTCTCCCTACACTCCATACACATACTTTCAGAAAAGACTTCCTGACACTTAAATCTATACTCGATGTTAACAAATTCCTTTTCAGAAACGCTTTCCTTGCCATTGTAAGTCTACATTTTATATCCTCTCTACTTCGACCATCATCAGTTATGTTGCTCCCCAAATAGCAGAACTCCTTTACTACTTTAAGTGTCTCATTTCCTAATATAATTCCCTCAGCATCACACAACTTAATTCGACTACATTCCATTGTCGTCGTTTTGCTTTTGTTGATGTTAACCTTATATCCTCCTTTCAAGTCACTGTCCATTCCATTCAGATGCTCTTCCAGGTCCTTTGCTGTCTCTGACAGAATTACAATGTCATCGGCAAACCTCAAAGTTTTTATTTCTTCTCCATGGATTTTAATACCTACTCCGAATATTTCTTTTGTTTCCTTTACTGCTTGCTCAATATACAGTTTGAATGAGATTGAGGAGGGGCTAAAACCCTGTCTCACTCTCTTCCCAAGCACTGCTTCCCTTTCGTGTCCCTCGATTCTTATAACTGCCATCAGGTTTATGTACAAGTTGTAAATAGCCTTTCGCTCCCTCTATTTTACCCCTGACACCTTCAGAATTTGAAAGAGAGTATTCCAGTTAACATTGTCAAAAGCTGTCTCTAAGTTTACGAATGCTAGAAACGTAGGTTTGCCTTTCCTTAATCTATTTTCTAAGATAAGTCGTAGGGTCAGTATTGCCTCACGTGTTCCAATATTTCTACGGAATCCAAACTGATCTTCCTCGAGGTCGGCTTCTACCAGTTTTTCCATTCGTCTGTAAAGAATTCGCGTTAGTATTTCGCAGCTGTGACTTATTAAACTGATAGTTCGGTAATTTTCACATTTGTCAACACCTGCTTTCTCAGGGATTGGAATTATTGTATTCTTCTTGAAGTGTGACGATATTTCGCCTGTCTCATACATCTTGCTCAGCAGATGGTAGAGTTTTGTCACGACTGGCTCCCCCAAGGCCGTCAGTAATTCTAATGGAATGTTGTCTACTCCCGGGGCCTTGTTTCGACTCAGGTCTTTCAGTGCCCTGTCAAACTCTTCACGCAGTATCATAGCTCTCATTTCATCTTCATCTACATCCTCTTTAATTTCCATTATGTTGTCCTCAAGTACCTCACCCTTGTGTAGACTCTCTGTATACTCCTTCCACCTTCCTGCTTTCCCTTCTATGCTTAGAACTGTGTGTGCTCTTGATATTCATACAAGTAGTTCTCATTTCTCCAAAGGTCTCTTTAATATTCCTGTAGGCAGTGTCTATCACCCCTAGTGGGATAAGCCTCTACATCCTTTCATTTGTCCTCTAGTCATCCCTGCTTAGCCATTTTGCACTAACTGTCGATCTCATTTTTGAGTCGTTTGTATTCCTTTTTGCCTGCTTCATTTACTGTATTTTTATATTTTCTTCTTTCATCAATTAAATTCAATACTTCTTCTGTTACCCAAGGATTTCTACTAGTCCTCATATTTTCACCTACTTGACCTCTGCTGCCTTCACTACTTCATCCCTCAAAGCTACCCATTTTTCATCTACTGTATTTCTTTCCCCCATTCCTGTCAATTTTTCCCTTATGCTCTCCCTGAAACTCTGTGCAACCTCTGGTTTAGTCAGTTTATCCAGGTCCCATCTCCTTAAATTTCCACATTTTTCCAGATTCTTCAGTTTTAATCTACAGTTCATAACCAATAGATTGTGGTGAGAGTCCACATATGCCCCTGGAAATGTCTTACAATTTAAAGTTGGATCCTAAATCTCTGTCTTACCAATATATAATCTTTCTGACACCTTCTAGTATCTCCAGGCTTCTTCCATGTATAGAACCTTCTTTTATGATTCTTGAACCAAGTATTAGTTATGATTAAGTTATACTCTGTGCAAAATTCTACCAGGCGGGTTCCTCTTTCATTTCTTACCCCCAATCCATATTCACCTACTACATTTCCTTCTCTCCCTTTTCCTGCTATCGAATTCCAGTCACCCATGACTATTAAATTTTCGTCTCCCTTCACTATCTGAATAATTTCTTTTATTTCATCATACATTTCATCAAATTCTTCGTCATCTGCAGAGCTAGTTCGCATATAAACTTGTACTACTGTGATAGGCGTGGGCTTCGTGTCTATCTTGGCCACAATAATGCGTTCACTATGCTGTTTGTAGTAGCTCACCCGCACTTCTATTTTCCTATTCATTATTAAACCTACTCCTCCATTACCCCTATTTGATTTTGTATTTATAACCCTGTATTCACCTCACCAAAAGTCTTGTTCCTCCTGCCACCGAACTTCACTAATTCCTACTATATGCACTTTAATCTATCCATTTCCCTTTTTAAATTTTCTAACCTACCTGGCCGATTAAGGGATCTGACATTCCACGCTCCGATCCGTAGAACGCCAGTTTTCTTTCTCCTGATATATCTCAGGATTTTTACTTCATCTAGATTTATTGTTATACAGATGTTCTCCTGAAGATGTTTCCTTTAATGCAACGAAACCATTAGTATTCCAATAATAAAGAACTGAATACAGCTGAAGCTGTCAATAATACCCTAGGTGAATGCCTATATGCCTCCACACGAGCCCCAAAGCCTCTTGTCTTCGTGGATCTTACTCGAAATGTACATTCACGGCAATGAACCGCTTTCCAGTCGGCTGAAAACGCTTGTTCTGTAATCAGTCTCAACATTGTTTTGCTAAAAGAACGTTGCCCTCTCTCCAGTGATTCCTATTTGAGTTCACGAAGCGTTTCCGTAACACTCACTTCTGCATCGCATCGACGTCTTCCTCTAATCCGACCTGGTGACGAACCTAAACATTACAGCAGCACTCGAGAATGGGTCGCACAAGTGTTCTATATTCGGTCTCCTAAACAGATGACTCACACTTTCCTAAAACTCTCCCAAAAAACCGAAGCCGACCGTCGCCTTCTTGCTACCGTCCTTACGCGCTAGTTTCAGCTATCGACTTCTCACTTTATCAAACACTGTCTCTGTCTCGATACATTTCTTCACTTTGCACGAGTTGATGTGCGTGACGGTGGATCTCCTTTGGATCTCCTTCACAGTTATTTGTGAGGTTTCGAAGACTCTACAAATCCGATTTCATTTCAGTAACTGTGATACACTCTGTACGCCTCCTTGAGGAACTACCCTTTTTCATGTAATTCGTTTCACACTATCTCATACAGAGACCAGGCACATGCACATTTGCTACACAAATACAAATTGATTAAATTATTTTCCGGGCGTATAACACAAATTTAATTATGATATCTCATTTGCAAAGAGATTCTGTGACACTCTGCAATTCATAAACGGCATATGATGTCGAAACAACGTATACAAGAAGAAGCAGTTCTAATTTTTTGTGTTATTAGGACTCGTAACTCTTTTAGTTACCGATTTACTGAAGTAACTACAGTATACGTATTAGTATAAATATATTTATTTAGTGAGGAAGTTTCACTTTCAGGAAACGAACAGTACAATGACGTACTCCGGGTCCACCGTTTTGGAAAAATCGTTTAGAATGATACTATATGATAGATCGTAGTAGAAACAATTGGATAAAATGAAAAAGAATCAGTTCAGTTTCGGCTCTACTTTCCGTTGTTTGGACGGGAAATTCCAGATTATCAGTTGTCTTGACGTTTATACCGTGAGAAGGATCCTGTTCCCAGGACTTTCGAATTAAAGTACACAGTTCCACTAACAATAATAATCATGATACTAGTTGGCGTAGTACTTCCATTGTGGAAAAGTTACGATGTTCAATTTGCATTACGATGACGACGGCTAAACGTCGTAGGACAAGTTTTTTTCCGGTGTTATGTACTACTGAGAAAACATTGGAAGTGTTTGGGAGACTAGGGCATAGAATGAGCATAAAAATTGCCTACCGTTCTTATGAGTGTGTGGATAATGTTACAGCTATTCGTATCCAAATATTCTCACTCTCTTACCAGAAAGACTGATTCCATGACAGGGAGCAGCGACAACTTGTGGTCACGGATGATGAGCGGTACTTACGACAAGTTCAGCAAATCAGTGGTGACAGAAAGCCATATGAAGGGCAGCGAGCACATACAACGTAGTAAAACAGTTGCCTTCGCCACCAGTTGCTAACCAAGACATTCAGATAAAATCATCGTCAGGATAGGATGTTAACTCTCGTCATTCTGACTGCAAATAATTTCATACAGGGTCGATTCATGTGTTTGTGCATCATGGTGCTGTAGTTATCACTATAGTATACAGAAAATTAAGAATCCAGAAGCAATACCATGTCATAATTAAACATTCATATAAAATATTTCCACACAAAAATATTCTGGCCCTGGCTGCATTATTACCTGGTAAACCCCTCCTCTTCCCTTTCCCCATTCCCTATGATGTGGTCGATGACGTCATGCATTGTTGCCGTTCTCCTCTTCCCTCACGCTCTGACGTAAACCTATTGCCCTTTGTATAAAAGGGTGATAAATTCAAAATAGCCAGAATTTTTCCCACTTCTGTGACTCCACTGGAAGTAGGGTACTTGTCCACAGTGTAAATTTGTGGGAGACCGAAGATGGGGCACTGTACCGCTGGTGGGAGTAGGTCACTTGTGCCAATTATAGAATTCCAGATGGCAGAGCCTTTCATATTGATACAGCTTGCATGGTTCTTAGAATTCCCTACTCCTAGGACATCATAATCTAAGATGATGAACACCAAATGGCACAGCCTGCTTGGTTGTCAGATTTCGTGGGCTTTCCCTGGCCCAGCGATGTCAGAATCCTAGACTGCTGACTTTAGGATACCGGCATAGCCTACATATGTATTAAATTTTCCCCAGCCCGATAAAGTCACAATTGAAGAGGACTGTAGATACTGGAGAAGAGTCCATGGTTGCCAAGTTTCTTGAATCCAAAATCAGGAACCATATACTACGTTTAAAACTGTGAGAAATAGAAAAACCGTTGTTTTCCGATACTTGTATGATGTCACATTTCTCTTGCAACTCAAAATTCACTTACCCTATGTTTAAAATGGGAATAAATTAAAAAAAAACGTACCTAAAGTTTAATACGATGGGAAACCCTCAATAATTGGGAACTTACTAGTTTGTTTATTAAATTATCTTTGTTTGGGACTTATAAGGTCTTTTGTATTTTGGCTAAGGAGTTTCCAGTACTGACAGAACCTATTAAGTTTTGTAGAGGAGAACAAGAAGGTACCTCTCCCCAGGGTATCATAGGTAAGACTGGTGTCAGAAGCTTCATATGGACAGTCGACTCTTCCTCTTACAGCTGCATACTGCAAGATGTCTCCAACTTAGAGTACAACTCACATGCTGGACATGAACTTAGAGTTCTCATCCAATGCAGCAGGCATCTTCTGCTCTCATGAATCATTAGAGTGGTGAGTCAGGGCTATATCTGCGTGCGTTCATATGGACGAGGCAAGTGCAAAGTCGTTTCTTTGATCTAATTTTTACAGCAGATACTTGATCCCACAATGTGTTTTGAGAGAGCACTGGTGATTATTTATGCTTCCCTGGCCCTTTTATTCCAACGATTAACTTATTCCACAATCATTCGTCATATTCGCGAACACATTTTAGGTCTTTGCTATCATGTATTCATCCACCTGTACCAAGCGATCTACATGTTTTCAATCCTTGTTCATATAACAGTTGAATTTATCCTAGATTCAATGGATGAAAAATTTTTGGTGTACTTTAGTTATAAATCAGATTGTTATAGTGACTCTTAGTTTCTTTTCATAGTTTGATGGATCTCGCTATCAATGCATCCGTGTGATCGCGGTTCTTCTATTTTCATTGTTGATTGGGTCAGCCTTAGCAATTTTATTGGATAAGTCGTTATTCATTGTGTGTCATAGTTTTATCGACACCTCAACAAAAAAAAGAAAAAAAAAGCAATGGTTCAAATGGCTCTGAGCTCTATGGGACTTAACTGCTGAGGTCATTATTCCCCTACAACTTAGAACTACTTAAACCTAACTAACCTATGGACGTCACAAAAGAAGAACATGACGGAAATTCGTAGCAGAGACATCTTCAAAGGCGTTCTCTACAACGATTCACCAAACAATACTATAAAATCAATACATGTGAGGACATCATTTGTTGGGTGGCCTTGCTGTCATAAATGAGGTTTCTGAATGTGGTTTCCTAAAGGTGAGTGCACTGTATGGCATTCTCGTCATGGTTCTGTATTTTTACTCTTCTTAAACCCCACATATATTTTAAGGCTATCCAATAAAACTGTCAGTGATCGAGATTTGAACAATGGAGAAGTCTGTGCGGAATTCTAATATGACACTATGACAGCTGCAGTTTACAGGAATTATGTATTCATGTCAGAGACCTCTGAAAACCTGGAAGAATCAATGTAGCAGAGCTTCGCTTGCGTATTTGAACTGTCAACAGTATTAGCCGTAATTCTGTTTTGCGGTATAGTTCATAACAATAGTTCTTTCTTATTGAGGGCAACCGCAGACTTAGTGAGCAAAAGACTTACTGCACCATCATCCTTGTTAAAGGAAGTATGTTTGTATTCGTCTCAAATGATTTAGATGTTCTGTGGAAACAATAGCTGCCTACAATAAACAAATAGATGCTCGTGTTGAGGACCAGTTCGACTATCCTTTCAGTCCTAGCACTTCTCTTGTGGAGTCTTGTCTACAAGCTGATTTGGACATGAAATTTTCTGATCGCAGCGCAAAACTGACTGATTTCATGTATGTATGCAATACAGTGTTATGCCCATTTCCTATTCTGGTCTTCTGTATTGTTGTCTTTCGTCTTCTTCGATCGCAAACATGTGACATTTGTCGCTGTTCCTCTAGTATACAGCAATACAAGACCTTCACCAATCAATAAGGCTACTCTGTCACGCCTAAAGCTTTCTGCAACGCTTGCAAGCACAAAACTTTCAGGTTACTTCTGCTAAACTATGGACTGCCTCCTTAGGACAGTGACTATGTGGACTTCGATTGCTTTAGGTTAGATACAGACCGCTGGAAAATCTGTTTCAAAGTAAAATTCCCTGCTTTACACCAGTACAGAAAAATCTAAGTTACGTTTCCTCTTGCTGTTAGAGTGCACCAAGTGAATTGTGTGTGGGGATGTGAGGTGCATCATTTTTCCGTCGTATCTAATATATTTCTAAGCATCTTGGATACAAGCCGAGTCATTCAGTCTCATTCACATAGCAACTTTTTTCAGTCGGTGACATGGATTGGTGTAATTCTATCAGCATTATGCACACAGTTCTCTTGCCATGTTCTTACATCTACTGTGTGTGAGAGGGGGAGGGAGACTGAGATGATCTAGTGTTCAATTCTTTTCTTGTTCGAGATATTAGTACATCATCAGCACAATGTTAAGATTTGAAATGATGCCTTGCGTTTCTATGTTCGACAAGTAGGTTGCTTTCGTTCTGTTAGGGAATGTGATAGTGTATTGTATCGTATTGTATGGAAACAGTGACCTAGATACGACCAAGAGGTTTCGTCACCGCCGTAGCCCTCAGTGGTTCACAACCGCACAGCAGACTACAGCAGTCCACTCACCCACCGCCATTCCACACCGAACCGAGAGTTATTGTGCGGTTCGACCCCCAGTGGAACCCCCTGGGAACATCTCACACCAGAAGAGTGTAACCCCAATGTTTGTGTGGGTGAGTAATTATGGTGTATGCGAATGTGGAGAAAGTGTTTTACCAGCAATCACTGACATAGTGTAACTGAGTTGGAATAAGGAGAACCAGCCTGCATTCGCCAAGGCAGATGGAAAACTGCCTTAAAAACCATCTACAGATTGGCTGGCACACCGGACCTCGATAATAATCCCCCAGGCGGATTTGTGCCTGGCAGTGGCACGCCTTCCTGCCCAGAAAGCAATGCATTAAACTGCATGGCTAACCGGTCGGGCGAATGTGATAGTATTGGAGCAAAGAGAGTTATACCCCATAGGGTGTCCCAAAAGCTCTGTCTGGATGACGTCATCCAAGATGGCGGCGATGATGTCACCCCACCCCAGGAAAGTTCTACCACACAGGGTGCCTCAAAAGTTCCATCATCCAATATGGCGGCCATGGCGTCATTCAAGATGGCTGATTTTGGTGGGACGATAGGTCAATTCGGATATCTCCACTAACCTAAGTCATCCAACTGTCACCTCATCCTAGGAACTGGCAAAAGTTAGCATGTTGGTAGGAGGATAGGTCAATATGGCTATCTGTACTAACCTAACAAAATGGTGGGAAAGAAAGGGCATCAAGTCATCCAATCACCACCTTGTTCTAGGAAATGGCAGGGAGAGGACAAGCTGTGCTAGGCAGAAGTGTTTGTTATTTTGCAAGCACTATTTATTTAAACAGTTTGATGCAGTACAGCCATCCACTGTGTTCACCATGAGGTCTGGACTCCAGCTGACCCAGTACACAGTACCGCCACCTGAGGGGCTGTCATCTGTGACATAATCCTAGGTGGCATCATGATGTCAGCTGGTGATGCAAGTGCCGTTATCCACGATTGCGGAAACAGTGTGTTTGCCATGTGGTCCAGGTCTAATACACAGTACCAACACTAGAGAGCGCTGTAGTCCATCCTGTGATATAATCCAAGATGGCATCATGACGCCAACTGATGAGTCTACTACTGTTATCCAAGATGGTGGGAAACAGTGTGTTCACCGTGAGGTCCGGGCCTAGTACACAGTACCACCACCTGAGTGAGCGGTGTTATCCCTTACAGCTGTTCGACCACTTTCCCTCCCTCGTGATTCTAATGGAACGTGTCTGACTTGTATAGCAGCCGCTTGCACACATACTGACAACATCTAGCCCGTACATGCGTTCTGATGTCCTAGATCGTGTTCTAGAAATCTGCTAGCAATTCTAGCAGAACATGTGTGACATATAGATGACACATTGCTCATCTAACAAAGTTCTCAAGTCACATCACTATGTAAAAATAAGAACCAAGTCGAACTCTCAGAAATTATATATCATCCCACAAATACTTATTATTCGCTTTCATGATGTTTCCATAGAAAAATTGCTGTCCTAACATTAGCTGTTTACCAAAATAGTCAAGAATTTCATCTTCTCTGCTGTATACCATTCCTAAAAAAGAGATGGGGCCCCCATGCCCGTACCAAAGGGATGAACAAACCAAAAGTTCTACTGTCACCTCCGTAAACATGTTAGTTATCTAATAAGTGGATCACAGGATCCTGGGCTGTGATGTTATCCGTGCGTCTGGGTAAGACTACGCATTAACACGGTCCATCTGGTGATAGATAGTGGACGAAATGCGAGTGAGGGTTGCGATTTGAAGAGCAGAGGGAAAAAAGTGCCAAGGCTCGTGCCAAGGGGAAGAAAACCTCTGCGACAGTGGGATGGGTAGTAAGAACAGTAGTGGTTTACTAGCTGCGATAGTTGATGCAAGGTTGGATTTGTTAGTATGGGTATCATGCATCATTACCGTGGCAAGTGATGGCGACGTATCCCAGTTGTTGCAGCCGCTACATTCCTGGAACAATCAAGATCGTTATACAGTAGTGGGAGATCGGCCATAGATCATCTCACTGTGTGGGGGATGTGTGGAACTTGTCTGCATGCAGTGTATGGTACGGCTTCCCTGTGTGGTGCCAGTTATTCGGCAGTGTATTCCAGCTGGATATCCAGTAATGGCGTCTGATTAACAGGGGCTCAACTGTACCGTTGTGTTTGCGTGTGCTTGGCCATACATCTTAGGTCCTTACAAGTATGTCTTTTGGTCTTTTATGTTTCCATCTATGGTTGTGGTCGTAGTTCCCCAGATTTAGAATAAACGGGTTCTGCGACTGTCTGAAGTTTCTGTATTGTCTTGTGGTGAGTTTGTGGATTACCTCCGTGAGAGACTGTAGTCGGTATTCCTGGTGAAGTTCCGCGATGCGTGTGTATCGTGGAGCATTGCTTATGATTTTGAGTACTTTGTTTTGTATGAGCTGCAGACGGCGCAGGCGTGTAGGCGCAGCGTATCTCCAGACAGGAGCTGCGTACGTCATCAGGGGTCGGATAAGTGTCATGTATATGGACCTCGACACCCTTCTGTTCAGTGTGCTACGCCTGTAGAGCATAGGGTATAGCTGTTTGAGCCTCGCGCTAGCTCGGTTGGTCGTGTGTTGTATGTGGTCCCCCCAGAGTAATTTCTGGTCAGCCAGACACCGAGGTATTTGACTTTCTCACGGAAACGTATTGGGCGTGCATGTAGAGTTATTGGTCTGCAGTATCGATGTTTGCGCAGTTGCTTCGGTCTTCTAGTGAACAGAACAGCATCGCACTTGTCGACGTTTACTCTAACACGCCATTTCTCCAACCATTGCTCAGCCACTCTGAGTGCAGTCTGTAGGCGTGACGTAATGTTTGATGGTTTCCAATCTTGCGCGAGGATGGCTGTGTCATCAGCGTAGATTGCCATCGTTGTGTTGTGTGTGGTTGGGAAATCGTTTATGTAGAGGTTGAACAGTAGGGGCCCTAGGATGCTTCCCTGGGGTACTCCAGCGTGTATACCGAGTCGTGTTGATTGTTTTCCCTGCACGTCAGTGTTGAAACTCCTGTCTGTGAGGTATGAGTGTATCAGACGCACCAGCCCGTCAGGGAATCCCGCGTCGCTGAGTTTGCGAATGAGGACGTTGTGCCATAGACGGTCGAAACCCTTTTCGATGTCCAGGAACACCGCCCCTGTAGCTTTGTTTATGTTGAAGCCATGTGTTATATGTTCAAATGGCTCTGAGCACTATGGGACTTAACATCTGAGGTCATCAGTCCCCTAGAACTTAGAACTACTTAAACCTAACTAACCTAAGGACATCACGCACATCCATGCCCGAGGCAGGATTCGAACCTGCGACCGGAGCGGTCGCGCGGTTCCAGACTGAAGCGCCAGAACCGCTCGGCCACACTGGCCGGCTGTTATATGTTCAACGACCTGTAAGTGCTGTTGTGTTGTGAAGTGGTGATTCCTGAAGCCGAACTGCTCCGATCTCAGGATGTCATTTGTTATGCAATGCCTAGTGATGCGTTTGAGAATCACCTTCTCAACAATCGTACTGAGCGAGCTCAGAAGGCTGACGGGTCGCTAATTTTGTGGGAGGCTGTGGTCTTTCCCCGGCTTCCTGAACATCAGGACCTTGGCCGTCTTCCAAAAGGCGGGGAAATGTTGGTGTTTTAGTATGGCATTCGTTATGTGAGTTAGGTACTCAGTTGCTTTATCCGTGAACTCCTGGAGGACACGGTTTTGAATGCCATCACGACCAGGGGCTTTCCTAGCAGCGGAATGCATTATAGCCCAGGAGACCTCGGCTGTGCTAGCATGTCGAATGTCGTCGCGCGATGGTTGGGGTAGAATGCGTGTAACCTCTTGGTCAGTAGCAAGTGTGAACACGGGATCTGATGGTACCAGGTTCGGTGTAAATGACGCTGCGAGTGTGCGGGCCATGAGTTCTGCTTTCTCTTCCGCTGAGTATGCAGGTCCGTCAGGCCCTTGAAGCGTTGGGGTGTATATTTTCTCCCTGGTGAAGTGTCGGGCTAGTTGCCACACGCTAGGTCGTGCGGTGTCCAGCCCTTCGATTTTTTGGTTCCACTGTTGTGTTCTATGTGTTTGTATTTTACCGTGTATGATGCCCTGTAGCCTGCTAATGTGCCGTTTGAAGTACTGACGCCTGGTGCGCTGCCATTGCCTCCTGAGGCGATTCCTCATTGAGATTAGGTCCAGGATTTCCTGTGGCGGGGCCGCACTGTGTTGTTGTGAGGTGCGATCGGGTATGGTGCCTGCCATTGCGTCCTGGAGGCGTTAGTGAGGGTTTCTACCGCCTCGTCAATTTGTGCTGTTTCATTAATTTCGTGTACGGGTGGGATGTGGCTATCGAGCGTTTCCTTGAACAATGTCCAATTCGGACGCCCGTAGTCCAACATCTTGCGTTGTTCCATGTGCTGCAGTGTTTCCTCAATGTATAGTATTAGAGGTTGGTGGTTTGTGGGCAGATCGTTTTCAACGGCAACGTTGAGTGTCGATGTAATGCCCTTGATGAGGGCCGTGTCTATCACGTCTGACCTGTGTCCACTCTGATAGGGAATGTGCGTCGGTTCAGTCGGCGCTAGTATAATGTAGTTCCTGCCTAGTGAATGTTCGTACAGTTTTTGCCGTTGGGATTTCGTATGCGTGAATTCCATTCTGGGTGTTTTGCGTTCAGATCTCCAGCGACTATTACTCGCGGTGAAATGTTGAGTAGTGTGCTGATATCGCGTGTTGAAATGCTTACAGGGCTGTTGTATACCGATATCAGTGTGGTGTAGGTTCCGTTGGACTTGACTCTGACGGCCGTAGCCTCGATTTCTTCCAGTTCAGGGAGCTGTATGTTTGTATGCTCAATGTCTTTGTGTATGACGATTGCAGTTCCACCTGCCACTGCATCGCCCGATCGGTCGGTACGATAGGCGCAGTAGCCAGGAAAGTTTAATTGTTTGTGCGATTTAAGCTTAGTCTCACTCAGTAGCGTGACAAGGATTCCCTTGCGCTCCATGAACGCGGCAAATTCTGCCCTTTTGTTGTGGAATGAGTCTGCATGCCAGAACAGGGTCTGTGATAGTGTGTGCGGGTTTGCGTTATGGGCCAGGTGTGGTATATTATTCATGTAAGAGTGTGAAAGAGTGTTGTGATGGCAGTGTCTATGACAGCCCAGTATTGTCCGGGTTCGGCGCTCATGAGCTGGGTGATGAGTGTAGTGACGGCCGTCAGTACCTTGGTAAGGATTTGAACGGTCGTGTGTCGAGGGAATAGTGCTTCCAGTATTCCCCCAGGTGATGTGTTGGTGTTGGATGTGGCAGCCTGAGGTGCTGTTGTAGAGTTAGCGGCCGCTTGTGCCGGTATTGGTGTGTTGTTAGGAGTGGCATTTGTGTTTATGTTTTGTTCAAATGGCTCTGAGCACTATGGGACTTAACAGCTGTGGTCATCAGTCCCCTAGAACTTAGAACTAATTAAACCTAACTAACCTAAGGACGTCACACACATCCATGCCCGAGGCAGGATTCGAACCTGCGACCGTAGCGGTCGCTCGGCTCTTGCGACCGTAGCAGTCGCACGGTTCCGGACTGCGCGCCTAGAACCGCGAGACCACCGCGGCCGGCTTATGTTTTGTGACAGAGGTTGTGGCGCCTGTGTTACTTCTGTGATGAGGGGGATGGTAGTGTGGGTTACGGTCTCGATGTCTTGTTGACTGTTTTCCTGTGTGTTACTGGTCTGTTGTTGCTGGGTGGCCTGTTGTGGTGATTTCGTGTTCCCCGCCCTGTGTTTACGTGTACTTCTATTCCTCCTCTGGGCTTGGGTTCTGGGAGTTCTTGTGTGGGTGTGTTTTCCCGTATAGCGTGCGTTTCTTCGCAGCACGTGACTTCAGAGAGTGGGGTCGTGTTGTTTGGGGGCATAGGTTCAAGAAATGGCTCTGAGCACTATGCGACTTAACTTCTGAGGTCATCAGTCGCCTAGAACTTAGAACTAATTAAACCTAACTAACCTAAGGACGTCACACACATCCATGCCCGAGGCAGGATTCGAACCTGCGACCGTAGCGGTCGCTCGGCTCTTGCGACCGTAGCGGTCGCTCGGCTCCAGACTGCAGCGTCCGGAACCGCACGGCCACTCTGGCCGGCGGGGGCATAGGTGTTGGTACCGATGCTTGTTGGTTTTCGGGTGTTGTCTGTGGCTGTTGTGTAGCTGTTGCAGCGGTTGTTTCGCGTGTGTGTGAAGGGCGCTGAGGTTCCGCGGCCTGTGCCGTTCCGCCAGGGCGTGCAACCGTGGCAAACGTTACGCCGTTCCTTACTGGGTTCGGCGCTGGCCTTGAACGTGGTATGTCGTATAGTACCCTGATCTTGTCTTGTTTACGCTTCAGCGCCTGTTTGTATGCACTGCACTGCCTGAAGTTGGCCGCATGGGGCCCACCGCAGTTGGCACAGCGTCGCTGGTTTGACTGTGTTTGTGTGCAAGTGTTGGATCTGTGACTGCCTGCACATCCGCGGCAACGAGTTGCGAGGCCGCAGCGGAGGGCCGAGTGGCCGAATCGGTGGCAGTTGTTACATTGTTGGGGGACGTTGGGTGGTTCGTAATGTTCTACACGTACGTCCATCCACAGAAACCTCTTTATCTGCAGGATGGTGCGGGAATCAGCCGTGTCGGCTAACTCAACCAAGTAGTGTGGTAGCGGTACGTGTGTGGGGAACCCTGTCATCCGGGAGGCACTTTTGCAGTCGAATCCCAGATAGCAGAGCGCCGCCTGTACTATGTCGTTGGGGGTGCTGGGATCCACTCCCTTGATCACGTGCTGCTTGGTTCTCTTTTCCAGCGTTCTGTACGTGTAATGTTCGATCTTCCGATCTTTCAGGAAGGACAGAAGATCTTTATATTCGTTGTCTGTGGCAACGTACATTGAAGCCCTATCCCCCGAGTACTTTACGTGTAGTGTACTGTTAATGTGCCTTTCCGCGAATGCAGTGTTAAGGGCACTAAGCTTTCCATAGCTTTGTATAACGACTGGGGGGAAACCAGTCTTGTGTTGTGTGGGCACCGCTGTGGCTTTGTGTGCTTTGTTGTTGTTCGCCACAGCTGTGTTTGCTTTTTGTTTCGTGTTAATATTGTTGCTAGCCTGAGATGAGCTAGTAGGTGTAGGCAACAGCGCCTTTCGGTTGCCTAGCGAGTTTGGTTGCTCGCTTGTCTGTGTTGGTGATTTTCTGGGTCTGTGTTTAGGGCCCTCCATCTGCCAGGGCTCTGTGTAGTGGTTTACTGGGTCCGCTTCCGCCACCGCAGCCTCGATCTCTTGAGGCTGCGGCGTCGGTGGGACAATGGTAAAAAAAACTCACCATTTTATCAAATCAACTATTTGTAAATGATTTGTTTCAGCATTTACGAAGCTAAGCTAAATCTAGCAAGCACCAGTCTTAATGCCAGCAACCTAGAATTACACGTATATAGCATTATAGTTCTAAAAAAATCACAAAGGTCACAGACTTTGAGCGAGAAGCAATAAATCCTTGATCAAGAATATATCCAATTGCATCCTCCTCAGATGAGTTCGTAATATACACATAATGACTTCAGATTCAAATGTTGTATTCAATATCATCAAGTTGTATTCCAAACAGCATTTTCACTCATACTATGAATTCTTTTGCTGTAAATCCATAAATTATCATAGACTCAGTTCTCCTTGGGGTACAGGAAGCCTCTGGCTAGTTCAGCTTTCAGTCACTAGCAGTGCTGGTGAGCCCCCTCCCCCCTTCCAAAATGTTCAACACCGATTGGTTCAAGCTGACATCAAGTGATACTATGTCATCACATCTATAAAAGGAATCGCTCTCCAACAGTCTTTCTCACTCGTCCGTTGCTCGTCGCATCATTCGTTCATTGGTGAGTGTGTTCACTATATCTCAAAAATGGTTCAATGGCTCTAAACACTATGGGACTTATCATCCAATGTCATCCGTCCCCTAGAATTAGAACTACTTCAACATAACTAACCAAATGATATCACTAACATCCATGCCCTAGGCAGTATTCGAACCTGTGTCTGTAGCAGCAGAACAGTTCCAGTCTGAAGCGCCTAGTTTCGTCACTATTTCTTTTATCCCTGCAAAGATGAAGAGGAGTGGGGAAAGTCATGCTCATGGTGCCAAAGAAATCAAACACGTCTGCTCGTCCAATACCCAGCGTAAGTAATGGTTATCTTTTTTTTTTTTCTTTTCTGCGTTATAAACCTTCAGCACTTCAAAATGAAAAAATTTTACTTCTCTCTCCTTCACAACATTCTCTCCATTCGGTTCAGCATTCAGACAAGAGATCTAGACACAAATAAATCAGAAAGTTGACGAGGAGACGACAATAACAGTCTTCATCACTTCATAACCATTGGTCTGAATTTTTTATCCTGTGATATTATTCTTCTGTCCATGCATCCTGCTTTAACTTATCTGTACAGACATCTGATGGAGACTTCATAACCTTGCTCAGTTACTGTTTTAGAGCATGTTTGTTTAATGAACTTCCTTTGCTTAATTCATGTACTTCATGTTACAGAGTCTGTAGATCCACATTCATCCTCCTCCCCAGTGCCTGAGTGGCTGCACGAAATGGCCGAGGAGCGAGGGTATACGACACCCAACTGCACACAGGACGTTCTCTTCAACACGGATATTTGGAAGGAGATGCAGTCCTGGCACCAGGGTGAATTAGGTAATTACGATTATTATTATTATTGTTATTATATTAACAAGTGTTCTATACCTAATACAATATCGATCTTACTTATTATTGCCTCCCTCCTATCTTTACAAAACCACCTTTTCAGTGCATGGTGTGCGCTCCTGCAGCCTCCCCAGATGCACGTGGGGTTGCGTAAACGACAGATCGCTGCCGTCACACACTGCCAGCTCGCACCACTTTCTTGGCTGCTCATCAGAGGTTGCAGGCAGCAGCAACTGCCTCTGCAAGTGACAGTGGGGCAAGTCCTCCAAACAGAGCGAGCGTCATCTGCTATGCTCCATCTGCACCTGCACCAAGCCCGGGTTGCTCTTACCAGTAAACGGCTACCGCAGCTACCCCCACCACCGCCGCCGCCGCTGCCACTACCCTGGGTCCCATCATAACCGCCGAGGCTGCCACAGCATCGCTCTGGCGTACATGGGCCACCCACCCTCAGGATAATAGGTTAGGGCTGAAGCAACCAGGCTGTTCACAGCAGCCCAATTTCACAGCGTCTCCTCCTCTGCTGTCACGTCCTAGCCGTCAGCAAAAGGTGTGTGTACCCCATCGCATATCCCTCCCTGTAGCAGATGTAGCCCTGTTATCGATGGGGTGGACTCCTAGTTGTAGCAGCAGTAACAGTTATATTGATTATTCTATGGCTAGTGGTAGTGCTCTCTCCCATCCTAATGGTAGTGAAAGAAATCAGAATTATGGTATAATGACCCCCACAGAATTCTCAGCAGTTGCTAGGGCTTTTATGGGCGTATCTCATTCACAAGGATTGAGAATCCAGAAGGGAGCTATCACGACCCTGCCGGGTTCTTAGAAGCATGTGTCCCTGTCTTGGAGACCGAGCTCCTCAAAGTCCTTCACGATCCGAGATTTAATGCCATTAAATGCAGTGCAGTACTCTGCTGCGAGCTGAATGACCCACCTAAACATCCTGGTGATGTAGAGGCTACAACTCTTCACTATACACTGGGTTATAATGGCATTATTTCTCAGAGCACATCCATTGCTGAGTGGTATCATGAATCCACCTTTGGCTATTAAGGCCCGATATTCTAAGATTAAAGTTAGAGGGTCAGCTAAGGCGCTCAGCTATATACCACACATTGACATCCATATCCATTTCTATGATCCGGTAAATGGAGGGTCAAGTTATATCAATCTCCCTAAAGATTTAGTTAAGAAGAAGGCATGCATTAATGTCGAAAATAGAAACGATGATGCTTGTTTGCATGGTCAGTCCTGGCAGGCGAAAGAATTACAGAGATCATCCAGAGCGTCTGAACAGATACAAAGTCCGTGATATTAAGACATATTATAACTTCAATGGTAGCGAGTCGTCTGTCAAGACATACCTAAATTTGAGGAGCAGAATACCGGAATATCAGTTCATGTTTATGGACTAGAGAAGAATAACAAGTCAGATGAGCAAGACAAGCATATGGTAGTTGGACTCCTCTATTTCTGAAAATTTGCAGGTGAGCGTAATCAGTATGTAAACTTGCTGCTCTTCTCTGAAGGTGAAAATTACCACTATATATGGATCACAGACATGTCTCGACCCCTCTGCGCCCAACTAAGTAATCATAATGGTAAGCAGAATATTTGCTTAAGATGCCTCAATTGTTTCTCCTCAGACAAGTTATTAGTAACACATCTATTAGATTGTGCTTCCAAGGACCTGGTACGTTTTATTATGCCCACAGAGGAAAATAACTTCATTAAATTTCAAAATGCTCACCACCAGCAGCGACGTCCATTTGTCGTGTAAACCGACTTTGAATGCCTGTTGGCTCCTACTCGCTGTGAAGGGAACCTCTTAGCCTCACATACAACCTTCACACAGAAACACATAAATTTCGTGGGAGCATTCCAAGTTGTATGAGGGTATGATTCTAAACTTAACCACTGCGAGAGGGCGATGATCCTGCGCTTTGGCTTCTCACTGAGCTTCAAACGCTTTCATGGGAAGTTGATAAGCTCTACTGCACCAACATTCCCATGACGAAGCCAAACGAAGGTGATGAATTGTATGACAAGGCAGTTAATTGTCATATTTGTGGGCTGCCGTTACACATAAAAGCTGAAACTCCCCGTAGACATAATTGAAATCTTACGGGGAAATTCTGTGGTGCAGCCCATACCGCATGCAATTTAAAGTATAAGTTATCATGGTACGTACATGTCTTTTTTCAAAATTTGAGTAGGTATGATGCTCATTTTCTTATTGAGCACTTGGCTAATTTCGGTATGAAGAATGGTCAGGTCACTGTCCTGCCTGAAAGTGTTCAGAAGTACATTTCTTTCTCAAAACGAATGACGCCAAAAGTGACGCTCCGCATCCTTGACTCTTTAAGATTTATGGAGACTTCACTCCAGATCTCGTTGAAACTCTATCTCAGAATGATATGCATATCACTTGGTCTGCATTTCCTCATGAGGAGAAGTTCCAACTTGTGACTAGGAAAGGAGTTTTCCAATGCAAGTTTGTTGGTAGTATGGCAAAACTCGATGAAGCCAGGCTTCCCAACATATTTGCATTTACCAGTACTCTCACAGGTGAAGCCATAACTACAGCAGATCATGAACATGCTGTGAATGTCTGGTGGGAATTTAACATACCCAATTTGGGAAAATAAGCAAGACTATACATGGACACTGACGTGCATTTGCTTGCAGATGTTTTCGAAAAGTTCCGGAGTGTATGTATGAGCATGTACTCTCTGGACCCTGCCTTTTATTACAAGGCACCTTGGTTGTCTTGGGACGCTATGCTAAAAACAATGGGACACAGCATCGAAATTTTGACTGATGCTGCAGTGCTTCTACGTTTTGAGTGCGAGTTCCATGGGGGACTTTGCCAATGTGTCCACAGGCATGCCAAGGCAAATAACCCATTGATGGGTGTCAGGTTTAACGCATCCCTTGATTCGAATTACATTATGTACCTAGATGTGAACAACTTATACGGGCACACCATGATGCAGCCACTGCAGGTTAGTGGGTTTCGATGGGTGCCCGAAGACGAACTGAAGGGATTAGATGGAAAAATAATGGGTCTTGTGGCTGATTTTGATGTAAGGTATTGACTTGAGACAGACATAACGTATTCTTATAATTAGTGAGGAAAGACAAGCGACTTACTGTTATGTCCAAAGCAACAAATTCTGCAAGGAAGCACCATCCCTAAGCTGATGGCTACTGTTGGAGATAAGCAGAGGTATATTATCCGTTATTATAATCTCCAGCAGTGCCTCAGCTTAGGGATGAAGCTTGTTAGAAACACATGGGCTATCTCCTTCAAGCATGGTTGAAGGAGCATATTGAACTAACCTAAAAGAGGGCGCTCGCGATTAATGATACTGAAAAAGATTTTTATAAATTAATGAACAATTCCCTTTTCGGAAAAACTATGCAGAATGTAAGAAACGAACACGATATTTTGATTAGAACCGTATGGGAAGGGCGTTATGGTGTGAGAAAGTGTATTGCCAAGCGATCTTCAATGAAAACTTTGTTGCTGTGGAGATGTGGAAGATTTCAGTAATGTTTAAGAAGCCTATTTATTTGGGTATGTGCATACTAGATATCTCCAAATTCTACATGTACCGCTTCCACTATCAGTTCATGAGACCTTATTTCGCAGATCCTTAATCACTTTATATGGATACAGACAGCTTTATCTACTGGATAAAGAACTGTGATCCATATGAAATAATTAGGTGCTACAGTAAAGAATTCTAAACGTCTTCTTATGAGATCGATAATCCTTATGGTATTGTCCCTGAGATCAAGAGGGTTATCGGTCTTATGAAAGACGAGGTGAATGGTTTACCAATTGTAGAGTTTGTGGGATTGAGGTCCAAAATCTATGAGTATCGTACAATAGACTGGGGCACCCAGAGGTGGGCAAAGGCTGTTCGACGTGCGGCATCTCATGCCCTCACGGTGGAAGAGTATGTGCAGTCGCTGTACAGCCACAGCGTTCAAGGCACTCCTCCGAACTGCGGGGTGACAAGGTGTACACTGTACTGCGGTCTAAAGTCAGATTGTCTCCTCATGATGATAAAAGAGTCGTTTGTGAGGATGGGGTGGAAACCCTCCCGTATTCACACTATTTACTTTAAGTGAGAGTACAGGTGAGTTACTCTTATCAAGAGATAGAGAATTAGTGAGTGAATGGGATGGGGGTTTATGTATCAAATAGTATGGTTCTTTTATCATAATGTTATTATTGTTTGTGTGTGATGTGTGGTGTGAGTGTTTGCGTATCTGTGAGTGTAAAAGTATGTATGACTGTATGTGTGTATATGTGAGTGTAAAATATGTGTGTGTAAATACATCTATCCTATATAAGCACCATGTGCTGAAAAAAACACAAAAATTGTTTCCTTATATAAATAAACACTATGTGCTCAAAAAATTTATTCTGACTTTGTGCTTCAAAAAACTGTCTCTCTTTCGTGATTCATGTTAGTGTTCGTGTGTGTGTAAATAGAGGAGTGTTGAAGCTGCAGCTACCGCTAGCCTTCCAGTCAAAGTAGTTTTCATTCCATCCAGATAATTTCTATTTATTTGGTACAGCTGTTTCGGTTGGACGCTTTAGAGCCAACCTATTAATTTTTATTAAAGTATTTCAGGTGTCGTGGAAAATGTCTAGCGCTATTAAGATCAAATATATTTAGAGCTGCTCAGTTAAGATAGAACCTTCCAATTAAATGTTGTTACTATATATATATATATATATATATATATATATATATATATATATATATATATATATATATATATACAGGGTGTTACAAAAAGGTACGGCCAAACTATCAGGAAACATACTTCACACGCAAATAAAGAAAAGATGTTATGTGGACATGTGTCCGGAAACGCTTAATTTCCATGTTAGAGCTCATTTTAGTTTCGTCAATATAAACTGTACTTCCTCGATTCACCGCCAGTTGGCCCAGTTGAAGGAAGGTAATGTTGACTTCGGTGCTTGTGTTGACATGCGACTCATTGCTCTACAGTACTAGCATCAAGCACATCAGTACGAAGCCTCAACAAGTTACTGTTCATCACGAACGTGGTTTTGCAGTCAGTGCAATGTTTACAAATGCGGAGTTGGCAGATGCCCATTTGATGTATGGATTAGCACGGGGCAATAGCCGTGGCGCGGTACGTTTGTATCGAGACAGATTTCCAGAACGAAGGTGTCCCGACAGGAAGACGTTCGAAGCAATTGATCGGCGTCTTAGGGAGCATGGAACATTCCAGCCTATGACTCGCGACTGGGGAAGACCTAGAACGACGAGGACACCTGCAATGGACGAGGCAATTCTTCGTGCAGTTGACGATAACCCTAATGTCAGCGTCAGAGAAGTTGCTGCTGTACAAGGTAACGTTGACCACGTCACTGTATGGGGAGCGCTACGGGAGAACCAGTTGCTTCCGTACCATGTACAGCGTGTGCAGGCACTATCAGCAGCTGATTGGCCTCCACGGGTATTCTTCTGCGAATGGTTCATCCAACAATGTGTCAATCCTCATTTCAGTGCAAATGTTCTCTTTACGAATGAGGCTTCATTCCAACGTGATCAAATTGTAAATTTTCACAATCAACATGTGTGGGCAGACGAGAATCCGCACGCAATTGTGCAATCACGTCATCAACACAGATTTTCTGTGAACGTTTGGGCAGGCATTGTTGGTGAAGTCTTGATTGGGCCCCATGTTCTTCCACCTACGCTCAATGGAGCGCGTTATCATGATTTCATACGGGATACTCCACCTGTGCTGCTAGAACATGTGCCTTTACAAGTACGACACAACATGTAGTTCATGCACGATGGAGCTCCTGCACATTTCAGTCGAAGTGTTCCTACGCTTCTCAACAACAGATTCGGTGACCGATGGATTGGTAGAGGCGGACAAATTCCGTGGCCTCTACGCTCTCCTGACCTCAACCCTCTTGACTTTCATTTATGGGGGCATTTGAAAGCTCTTGTCTACGCAACCCCGGTACCAAATGTAGAGACTCTTCGTGCTCGTATTGTGGACGGCTGTAATACAATACGCCATTCTCCAGGGCTGCATCAGCGCATCAGGGATTCCATGCGACGGAGGGTGGATGCATGTATCCTCGCTAATGGAGGACATTTTGAACATTTCCAGTAACAAAGTGTTTGAAGTCATGCTGGTACGTTCTGTTGCTATGTGTTTCCTTAATGTGATTTGAAGAGAAGTAATAAAATGAGCTCAAATATGGAAAGCAAGCGTTTCCGGACACTTGTCCACATAACATATTTTCTCTCTTTGTGTGTGAGGAATGTTTCCTGAAAATTTGGCCGTACCTTTTTGTAACACTCTGTATATATATATATATATATATATATATATATATATATATATATATATATATATATATATATATATATATATATATATATATTTGTGTGTGAGTGTGTGTCAAATAGAACTTGTCTCATTAAGTTCGAGTGAGCCAATTAATTAAGTATTTCACAGAAAATGTCTAGTTCAAAAAAGATATTTAGAGCTATCTAGTTAAGTAGGAGATATTAATTCAGCGTCAATCTCGGTCCAATATAGTCTGTTTGGGTGTAATTTCATTAGCAATAGTATTTAGCGAGTACGTTAGTCACTACCTATGCTTTAGTTTTAAGTATGGCTATATAAGAAAAAAAAAACAGTCCCTTGTGGGAATCTCCAAGATGTGTTGGTTTCTAGTAATAAGTTAAAAGTATCTCTGCATTGAAGTGAACTGTATCCCAAGAACTATATATATAATGCACATCACTAACTAAATTGCAATCTCAAGAACTGAAATGAATTGAATAAAGGAACAAAAATTCCATACCCTACATCGCTGTTGTTATCTATCAAACAAAACCTAATCTTTTTTTTCTCTTTTTTGCTAAAATATTTTTGTGAACATTCGACAGACACATATGCATTGAACACTTACATCTACAAAATGTAGTGCCCTTAACGCACATTTTCAGAGAATTTAGTGCAGGTGAGCACATAGGAAAGTAGAAGCCTACCTACTAACAGCACAGGAACCGCTAGTCCCTTCTGACAAGGCACAAGGGTGTGGTAAGTAGGTCGCACACCTCCAGTGGATTGCAGGTGTAGACGGAAACACGTATAGTATCATGGTTACACTTACGTACTAAGGACACAGGTCTCAAAAGAAAGTATAGATGGATTGTTAGGAAAAAATTATTTATTTTCATTAATCCAACTTAACAGCAATTTTATATTTTCATAAGCAGATACAGGAAACATTTTTTGATACATCTTCTTGAGTAGATGGAGAGAAGGGCACCCGTAGAAATCCAGATCTTTAATAGCAGCAAGTTGGAAGATTCGACTCATCCATAAGATCTTCTCCTTCCCTTTGATTTAGACGATGGTATCTGTGTGATCGAATAATTTAAGCGCAGTCACCATATCTCTATGCCAGGATCATCCCAGTGAATTCCATGGTAAAAATGTGTTAACCACTTTGCACTCTTCCATGTCTTAGCACACCTCACATACTTCAAAGACCTTGGTGATGCAATGTTGGCTGAGAATGTCTCTATTATTTCAACATCTTGTGTGTACACTACAAATGCAACATCTTTAATACAAACTGTCTACACTCACCATCATAGAAACCCTGAGCGTCCACAATGACGTTCACACCTTGAGACGTCATTGTGAAATGCTCTAGGTATGGTCAGTACCAGTTCATTTAAACAGCTCGTTGCACAACACAGGCGAGCAGGCAGTAATTAATCACATGATCATTTAGAACTAGTGCACACATGGCAGTGTGTTCTGGGGAATTTGTCAATGATTAAAATTCAATTCACGCATCTATAGGTCCCGACTTACAACTCATTCTGTTTCGAGCAGTCTATTCGATGATCGGTGAAAGCTCCTTGAACTTACGTGGACTGAGTAGACACCCTCCTCCCGCTCCTTTGGCTGTTTCATAGTAAGAGGCACGAAATCTTGCATACACGTCATAAGCTGGACTGTATACATTTTGATTCCACTGCAGATGTACATTATCATATGGGTAGAATTCTGAACTGAGATAGACTTTGGCATTAGTTAGCTTGCATTTGTCGAACACAGTGGAATCATTTGCTACATTACCTCCCCTATCAGTGTGAAAAGCAAGTATGATGAGTCTAGGTGTCTCTAAATGGGAAGAGGTTTTAATAGCCCATGCCTGTCTGCTCGCAGCCGGTAACACTGGGTACTCGAAAACGTCCCATGAGCGAAATGTACCCGAATTCAGGACTTTTAAAGGCTTCAAAACCTACTCGTCTGATGCATGGATGAGAGGTATTTTCCATATTATCTTGCTAATTGTGATCATATTCTCCTCTTGAATTCCTTTAATGTATGCGTTATTGTCCGCCACACTACGCACCAGAATAAGTTACTGTTTAGCGTTCATAATAATCTGTCTCATCTCCTCAATGTATCCCATAAGCATTTTAAGAGGTATGCATGCAGTAAATCGCTTGTACTCTGGGTCGTCTATGAACCATCCCGGATTTTCTAAACTACGCAAATCTTCAGGTGATGCAGAGACATATTTTTTAAGGGTTGATGTTATGCCGACATTGTGTGTACGGTCGATCTCAGATTCATTGAGTTCATAGCTTGGAAGAGGAATGCCAAAGCACTATGTGCAAGCTTGGATCCCACTGTATCGCTGCTGTCGGTTTTCTTGAATGACCACACTAGAAATATGAAAATCTTTCATGGAAGCGTGAGTGCGTCGTTGTGGTAGATGACTGTTCTGATTTCATCATTCTTGTTAAATGTGGTTGAAGCGTAAGGTTTATGAGAGAAGTATTCCTGATGCATAATTCTCTCATCATACTCTACTGGATTGGTTATATTGAGTGAGGACGTCATTGCGAGGTTTCAGGCCAACTGAATTAAGAAACTCGTAATTCGAACGTGTTATCACTTTGCTGTTGGGTAGCGAAGTGGCATGCTGCGGATTGCATGCACTTGTTTTATACCGTACGCCCATCCTGCCTTATATGTAGTCGTACAATGATTTCTTCACCACGAAAGTCAACAAATTGATTATTCTCGTGCACAATACGCATCTCCAAGTAGTCCAACGTCTGAGCTGCCACTGGAAGGTATATTATATTTGCAGGGGTCTTAACAATCTTATAGCCCGTCGCCACTTAGGGGAAGAATCCGTAAATAGTGGTGAATCAGACTATCGTTGAGATAGGAGTTCGTTGCAATGTTACACTCGACACGGACTGTGCTGACGGGAAGTATGTCCACAGTCTGATTTGACTTGTAAAATTAACTTCGATCCTTCTTCAAAACCTGCCCTTTTGTGAAACCCAGCGGGCGCCCTATTGAAACATTCTGGTCAACGTCAATCGTTGCATTTAATGTCCTTATTTCAGATTAAAGTGTACTGATGTTTGCACGTAGTTCAGTACCTTTTCCAGACGGTTTTAAGACTTCGTTTAAATCGTTGAAATTGTATGCATCTGGTTCTATTTCCACAATATCTTTTTCACCATTAATATCCAGATGCAGCTTCTTGTTCGTCTCAGTGATATTTGGGATGCTGTTGTACATCGCCAGTCCAATCAATGCATTACTCCATTCACCAACGCTCAAATCAATTGGCGGGAAGCAAATCATTTGGTGGGAAGTAAGTTGCATGCTATACAGATGATCGTTATTTTATCGTCAAAGTGTATGACATTGCATCTGAACCTCAACTGATGAAGGAATGTTTAAAGCTCCTCCTTATATAGCATGCTTCTTCTTCTTCGTTGTGAACATCAAGAGAAACATGAGCACAGATGCCCACAGAGGTGTGTATTAAAGTCCTGATAGCGTCGATAATGGAAGAGCACATGTCTTCTGTGAGTGAAGTATCGCTGTAATTCGTCTGGCGAGTGCAGGTCACCAGCTCAGTCAAAACTGTAGAAGGTATCCGCATTTTTCATAACATACGATACCCAGTGGGTGCCCAGGCCTCCAGCAACATCTACATTCACAATGTCGCATTCACAAGTTTTCCACATAATCTTCGGTAATGTATCCCTCATAAACACACCACGGAATCTTGGTATCTTGATTTTGTCTTTAACAAAGTTAAGAAGATCTATATTTGTGAGTGGTCTATCTGGTAGGGCCGCTAATGGACATTTTTAAATTTATGAGTAGAGCAATCCCCTTCCTGTGTGGTTCAAGTACAGTCCTTTTCTGATGGCTGTGGCTTCCATCATGCAGTTATGTGTTCTTGCCTCTTCTAACTGTGTTTGGGAGTTTTGCGCGTTCTTGACCGTTCGAGTGATAGGTGCAGCACCACCAGCGAGGGAACCTACCGCCGACAGCGCAGAGAGGGTCGGGATGAGAAATGGAACAAATCCGCCAGATGTCTTGGGAATTGGTAGAACTCGAGGTGCTTTAACCGATCTTCTTCTTCTTCTTCCCACATCTTTCGGCTTCAGTGCGTTTTTAGCTATATACTTCGCTGTCTGGATACAGTTCTTCAAACAGCTCTGCTTCCTGCCCTTGTGCTTCTTGTTCTTGTTTAGTGCACAACATGCAGCATTCATAACTCGATTGAAATTCATCACTCCAAAGCCCAACTTACACTACTGGCCATTAAAATTGCTACACCGAGAAGAAATACAGATGATAAACGAGTATTCATTGGACAAATATATTACACTACAACTGACATGTGATTACATTTTCACGCAATTTGGGTGCATAGATCCTGAGAAATAAGTACCCAGAACAACCACCTCTGACCGTAATAACGGCCTAGATACGCCTGGGCATTGAGTCAAACGGAGCTTGGATGGCGTGTACAAGTACAGCTGCCCATGCAGCTTCAACGCGACCACAGTTGATCAAGAGTAGTGACTGGCTATTGTGACGAGCCAGTTGCTCGGTCACCATTGAACAGACGTTTTCAATTGGTGAGAGATTAGGAGAATGTGCTGGCCAGGGCAGTAGTCGAACATTTTCTGTATCCAGAAAGGCCCATACATGACCTGCAACATGCTGTCGTGCATTATCCTGATGAATTGTAGGGTTTCGCGTGGATCGAATGAAGAGTAGAGCCACGAGTCGTAACATATCTTAATGTAACGTCCACTGCTCAAAGTGCCGTCAAAAAAAATTGTTCAAATGGCTCTGAGCACTATGGGACTTAACAGCTATGGTCATCAGTCCCCTAGAACTTAGAACTACTTAAACCTAACTAACCTAAGGACAGCACACAACACCCAGCCATCACGAGGCAGAGAAAATCCCTGACCCCGCCGGGAATCGAACACGGGAACCCGGGCGTGGGAAGCGAGAACGCTACCGCACGACCACGAGATGCGGGCAAAGTGCCGTCAATGCGAACAAGAGGTGACCGAGACGTGTAACCAATGGCACCCCATACCATCACTCCGGGTGATACGCCAGTATAACGATGACGAATACATGCTTCCAATGTGCGTTCACTGCGATGTCGCCAAACACGGATGCGACCATCATGTAGCTGTAAGCAGAACCTGGATTCATCCTAAAAAATGACGTTTTGCCATTCGTGCACCCAGGTTCATCGTTGAGTACACCATCGCAGGCGCTCCTGTCTGTGATGCAGCGTCAAGGGTAACCGCAGCCATGGTCTCCGAGCTGATAGTTCATGCTGCTGCAAACGTCGTCGAACTGTTCGTGCAGATGGTTGTTGTCTTGCAAACGTCCCCATCTGTTGACTCAGGGATCGAGACGTGGCTGCACGATCCGTTACAGCCATGTGGATAAGATGCCTGTCACCTCGACTGCTAGTGATACGAGGCCGTTGGGATCCAGCACGGTGTTCTGTATTACCCTCCTAAACCCACTGATTCCATATTCTGCTAACAGTCACTGGATCTTGACCAAAGCGAGTAGCAATGTTGCGATACTATAAACCGCAATGGCGTTGGGCTACAATCCGACCTTTATCAAAGTCGGAAACGTGATGGTACGCATTTCTCCTCCTTACGCGAGGCATCACAACAACGTTTCACCAGGCAACGCCGGTCAATTGCTTTTTATGTATGAGAAATCGGTTGGAAACTTTCCTCATGTCAGCACGTACGTGTCGCCACCGGCGCCAACCTTGTGTGAATGCTCTGAAAAGTTATCAGTTTAATATCACAGCATCTTCTACCTGTCGGTTAAATTTCGCTTATGTAACATCTCATCTTCGTGGTGTAGCAATTTTAATGGTCAGTCGTGTAATTTTTCCTCGCATGGTTTTTTCAACTGCAATTGCTGCAATGCGTTGACCTTTACCAATATCCTTTCTTCTCCGTATCGCCTTAGCCTTATTAGCTAAAATCCTGTCTGCAATTTGATGACTAGATGTATCTTCATTTGCAGCGTATGCAATGTCGTGTTCCACACACGCTTCGTCCAGCAGATTAACCTCCTTATCACCTTGTGCCAAGCACTTATGAAGTTTTGCCCCAGGTCCACAGTAGTTATAACCAGGGATGTGTAATTCCACTGGCAGTTTGTGTAGAATACAACTACCTCCTCTAATGTGTCTCCTTGAACGCATCTTATGCTACTGCGGTAGTTGTGGACTATGCACGCCCATTATATAGCAAATAATCGGCATCAATCCAATTATTTTGTGTAGCAGGAAAACCAAGCCATTTGACTAGTGATTTATTTCCACAACGTCTTATGACTCTCTCCACGAGCAACACATACGGTTCTGAGCTTTTCTGCAACTCCTTGGTGTAAAATTTCTTCACCTTTACTGTCCTTCAAAATATAAGGTCCAGGAATCGTTCTTTGCACCTCTGAAACTGTAAATATCTCGGTCGACCAGTTCGGTGGGTACGATTTCTCAAATGTCGTTTTGTGTTTTGAGACACGCACCAAATCACTCACATTGAATTTCCTTCTACGTGGATGTAGCATTTTAATGCGATAGTACACCGTATCCATGAGTCCATTATCACGAACATCGATTGGTCTCACTTTTATTGTGGTATGTTTGGTTCGATTATACTGAGCAATTATTTCTCGGAGGAAATCTATCCATTTGTATGAGCTGCGAAGGTTAAAACGCTTCCACATCAGACCTTTTATTGTTCTGTTCAGATGCTCCACGATACTTGCCTTCAGGCGAGTGAATGTTGAGTAGTGATGTATTCCATACCACTATATCACGGTCTTGAGATACCTATTGTAGAACTCTCCACCGTGATCGGTTTGGGGGTTGTCTGGCCATCGATTCGTCCCTGTCTGTAGCAAACACTCAAAAACATCAACGACATTTCTACCAGTTTTTGTTTTGAAAGGTAAAGCCCAGGCAAATTTGGAGTATGCATCAATAACCATTAAAATATATTTGAATCCATCATTCTCGTGTGAATGATCCCTCATATCTACAAGATCAGCTTGCCACAAGTCATCCAACCCTTTAATCATAACGTGCCTGCGAGGTTATGTTTTGCGTGCTGGTTTGTATAGCACTCGAACTACTGTCTCCATACTTATTCGATGATACCTCTCTCTTTAAGCTCCGAGATTACTGAAACAACCTCATTCGAATGAGCTGTATTACCTGCAGCAACTGTAGTCATTCTATTAGCTCCTTGGGTTCGTCATAATTTATATACTGCGGGATTCGATTGTTCACTGCTTTATGCTCTATGTCAATACCATCACCGCTGCTGCTGCTACTGTTGATTTTGTTATCGTTTTCAAGTATTGGTTTTATAATGTTTTTACGTTTCCTGTTGCTCAGGCCTTTCGGGATCTTATGTACACCAGTCATGTGCAATATTTCACGGTACAATTACCTATTGTTAACTGTATAATTTATAGGTTTTTTGTTAGGTCTTAGGAAAATAAGATTCATTAAGCGGGATGTTCTCTCAAACCGCTTTTCACGAATCTGTATTGTGTCACTAGTTACAGTTACAGGATGCGTAGCCAACACGTAAGGGCATCCCCTGCTAACGCCGAATGTTCTATCTATCTGCCAGGGGCTTGACGGATAATGAATTCGTCATTGGCAACACCATCGTTATCGTGTGTATATGTTTTTGCTGAGAGCTGTCGGAGAGATTCAGTAACTGGCTTAAAGGTCTGTCTTAGTGTTTGCTGTCGATCCATATGCCGTAACCTCAGCAACCATTTTTTCTCGCAAACTGCTTTCCACGCTTTAATACCTTTCTGCTTCGTCGACATCTCGGTGTATGCCTATCAGACATCTCTGCAGCGTGAGGCATTATAAAAAAAAAAAAACACTCCGTCTTCAGGACACGAGTTGCCTACCGGGACTATCCGATCGCCGTGTCATCCTCCGAGGCGGATGCGGATAGGAGGATTATGGTATCAGCACACCACTCTCCCGATCGTTATGAGGGCATTTTTGCCCGAAGCCGCTAATATTCGGTCGAGTAGCTCCTCAATTGGCATCATGAGGCTGAGTGCAACCAGAAAAACGGCAACAGCGCTCGGCGGCTGGATGGTTACCCATCCAAGTGCCCGCTACGCCCAACAGCACTTAACTTCGGTGATCTCACGGAAACCGGTGTATCCACTACGACAAGGCCGTTGACCGTGATGCAATATATATCGGGTCATTTTCTTCTGCTTCTTACTTTGCACCTGCTACCCCTTATCAACAACAAGGAACTCTACATCTCTTTTCCCCTCAATAGCCTCGACCTTCTCAGTTAAGTCGGATACTTTCTTAACACCTTCATTCAATAACTCGTTTAACACATTCACCATTCTCAAAAGAGTCTGGTAATACGTCTCTAGTCCCCTGCGCATACATCCAACCTTATGCCGAATAGCCTGAATTTTCACATCCATGTACAGCCGAATGTTTTGTCTGTGTACACCCATTTTCCCTGGTTGAGAGCTAGACATACGCGCGAATTTGTACATGGTGCAGCGTATACTGACGTACTAAACTGTCTTAGCGTGCTATATATGCGAAAACTCCTGAAAGTTTAATGTGTACCTACCATCACTCAGTTTTCTTGTTTTAGCAATAATGAAACACCCATACTGTGAATGATTCCAACAATCAGGGCATATCTTTACAAAATCATTGTACGACGTATCAGTTCCGACATGTGCCTGACGTATGTGTTTTAAATTCCGATGGTCTTGCTTGACAGCTATAATGAGGTTTGCATTATTCCTAACCAACTGTTTCGGGATTCTGGAATATGTTCGGCTTAGATAAAATACATCAGCACCCATATGACTACCGAAACAGAAATATTTTCGAATTTCTTCCTGGTTTTCCACAGCAAAATCGTCAAGTATGAAGACAGTGTTTGGCTTTGCTTTTTCGGGTGGAGGGATATCACCACTTTCACTGAATGTCGTGTATGTAACTCTTATCTACACAGCACAATATCTCCTGCAATATCTGATACTTGAGTTGAAACAGTGTTTTTGAGAATACACAAACATCCTCAAATTGGAGTCCATCTACATGTGTTAGCAGCGTCATGAGGACATTAACCTTCCCAGTATTAGATGGGCCTACAAGATTACTTGTGTATTGTCAGGACGGAGATTTCCATTCTTCTTCTTCATCTTCAGGTCTTCTTTTTCATCTTCACAGGACCAGTCACTGACAACAAAGTCCTTGTGATGAGGATGTTTCACCCACCCTGCCAGGTACTGGCAAGTAGTTGACATATATAGAAACATACATTAATTTTTTTTCTTACAGAATATAGTGGTTCACGAACTGGCAGATGTGAGATAAGGAATGTGGCCTTCCATGCAATCTGTTAATATACTGGGACTGCTGGTGTCTGTCCATCATTCACCGCAGGTGTTAAGAGGGGGCAAAACTTCGTGTTCTGGAATTTATCGAAGCTGAATAACTACTGTCTTCGAGTGCACTTACAGGCTTTGTACTTGAGAGTAAATGTAGTAAGCATCTCCCATTGCGATAAATAGATGTAGTTTTCCTCTTCTTGTCTTTTTGAATACATTGACGGAAGAATTCATACTATGAGTGAAGATGCTATTCGGAATACACACAGGATCATATTGAATTCAACCTTTGAAACTGAAGACATTATGTGTATATTATGAAATCATCTAAGGAGGATGCAATTAGATATATTCTTGATAAAGGATTTATTGCATCTCACTCAAAGTCTGTGAGCATGGTGGATTTTTCGAACATGAGTGCTATATATGTGTAATTCTAGGTTGCTGGTATTAAGACTAGACTTTGCTAGATTTGGCTTAGCTTCGTAAATGCTGAGGCAAATCATTTAGAAAGTGTTGAGATGATAAAATGGTAATTTTTATTAGTATTTAGGAATGGTATACAACAGAAAAGATGATGTTATGGACTATTTTGATAAACAGCTTATGTCAGAGCAGGAATTTTTGATGTAAACATCACGAAAGTGAACGTTAAGATTTTGTGGGACAACGTATAATTTTGGAGTGTTCGACTTGGCTCTCATTTTACATAGTGATGTTACTTGAGAACTTTGTTAGATGCACAATGTGTCAGCTACATGTCACACATGGTCCATTAGAATCACTAGCATATTTCTAGAACTCAATCTGGGACATCAGTATGTGCACGCAGGCTAGATGTTGTGATGTCAGTAAGCACGCGCATGCTGGCTATAGACGTCAGACATGTTCCATTACAACCTCGAAAGCGAGAAAGTGGTCGAACAGCTGTAATGGATGACACTGCTCACTCGGGTGGTGGTACTGTGTACTAGGCCCAGATCTCGTGGTGAACACTGTGATTCTTCAATCTTGGATAACAGGACTTGCGTCATCAGCTGATGTCATGACACCATCTTGGATTATGTCATGGATGAGAGCACCCTCTGGTGGTGGTACTGAGTACATGTCAGTTGGAGTGTGGACCTCATGTTGAAAACACTGGATGTCTGTACTGCATCAAATTGTTTAAATAAACAGTGCATGCAAAATAATAAACACTTATGCCTAGCACAGGCTGGGTCCTCTCCCTGCGAATTTCTAGAATGAGGTGGCAGTTGGATGACTTAGGTTAGTGGAGGTAGCCCATTTGACCTATCTTCCCACCAAAATTCAAACTTCCCACCAAAATCAGACATCTTGAATGATGTCATGGCCACGATCTTAGATGATGGAACTATTGAGGCACCCTGTGGGGTAGAACTCTCCTGGGATGACGTTATCTTGACGGAACTTTCGGGACATCCTTTGGGGTAGAATCTCTGTGCCCCAAAACTTGTGATATAGACGGTTCTATGTAAGTTAAACCAACAGCGAATTAAGAAAAGCTGGCACCTCACTGCAGAGATTCGTTAAAACCAAGGTAGGTCTCGATACGTTCAGGGATTTGAAAGATACATCACCAATAAAATACGTAACAGCAGTGTAGCTGAAATGAATCACAATTTAGTATGTGAAATTATCGTATTAATTCCAGTTACTACCCTAAATTTTTCAACAATTCCTCAGGTCTCATCCCTCCAAACATAGTTGCTGTCTGACATGTTGTATCATTAGCTTTTGTACACTCATAAGCCAAAGAAACTGGTACACCTGACTAATATCGAATACAGCCCCAGCGAGCACGCAAAAGTGACGCAATACTACGTGGCATGGACTCGACTAATGTCTGAAGTAGGCTGGAGGAAACTGACTCCATGAATTCCGCAGGGTTGTCCCTAAATCTGTAAGAGTACGAGATGGTGGAGATCACTTCTGAACAGCACTTGAAAGGTATCTTAGATATGCTCAATAATGATCGTTTCAGGAGAGTCTGGTGGTCAGCGGAAGTGTTTAAATTCAGAAGAGTGCTCCTGGAACCATTCCATAGCAATTCTGGACATGTGGGGTGTCGCATTGTCTGGCTGCAGTTGCCCAATACACAATGGACATGAATGGATGCTGATGATCAGACAGGATGCTTACGTATGTGTCTCCTGCCAGAGTCGTATCTAGACATATAGTGGTCCCATATCACTCCAGTTGCCCGCTCCCCACACCGTTACAGAGGTCCATAACCATGAATAGTCCCCTACTGTCATGCAGTGTCCATGGATTCATGAGATTGTCTTCATACCCATACACTCCCTTCCACTTGATACAATTTGAAGTGACTCGTCCGTCCATTGCAATCATCAGTCCAACGTCGGTGTTGACGGTCTCAGGCGAGGCATAAGGCCTTGTTATGCAGTCATCAAGGATACACGAGTGGGCCTTCGGCTTCTAAAGCCCATATCGATGATGTTTCGTAGAATAGTTTGCACTGAAATCTGCAGCAGTTTCTGGAAGAGTTGCACTTCTGTCACGTTGAACGATTCTCTTCAGTCGTTGTTGGTACCCTTTTTGCAGGATATTTTTTCGGCCGCAGCGGTGTCGCAGATTTGAAGTTTTACCAGATTCTTGATACTCACGGTACACTCGTGAAATAGTCGTACAGGAAAATCCCCACTTCATCGCTACTTAACAGAAGCTGCGTCCCACCGCTCTTGCGTAAACTACAACATCCCGTTCAGACTCACTTAAATCTTGATAATCTTCCATTGTAGCAGCAGTAACCGATCTAACAACTGCGCCAGACACTTGTTGTCTTACATAGGCGTTGCCAACAGTAACGCCGTATTCTGCCTGTTTACATATCTCTGTATATGAATATGCATACT
Organism: Schistocerca piceifrons; assembly: GCF_021461385.2. Classification (NCBI taxonomy): domain Eukaryota; kingdom Metazoa; phylum Arthropoda; class Insecta; order Orthoptera; family Acrididae; genus Schistocerca; species Schistocerca piceifrons. The sequence continues at coordinate 597,752,878 of NC_060141.1, read as the reverse complement.
TATACCTCTTTCTTGGGCCATTCAGTGTATGAAATATATGGAGTCATTTAGCTGTGAAAACCTGTCTCCCTACCACTCTCAATGTGCTGAGATACTACGGTTGTAAGCCGCTGTGTGGAGTGAAGTGTAAGTTGTAACACCAGATTTCTCTATTATGAGCAACGTTGGTCAGCAGTAGACATTTTACACAATTTACTTGCGGAAGGAAGCACACCTTTATACAGCAGAAATGATTTACAACTCCTGTGGAAACAAGACATTTTTAGACCGTTCTTGTGGATGTATATCCAACAGAATAAATCAAGTAAGACCATAGGTTCCCAGAAATACATGTGCGGAATTTACAGCTTCCTAAACGTGACTGTTTTTGAGTCTGTGGCAGAATTAGTGACACCCATAACATGATAATTCAGTGGAAAGTAATGTCTCAAGTCAGAATTTAATCTGCTAATATCCACCGGTTTTGATATCTGTGTTGCTCTCCAAGATATACAACTGACTCCATTCTCCAACTTTTCGAGGTTACTCTGCATCTGTGTGAATGATTGTTTCAATCACTACAACCGAATCGGAATCTGCCATAAATTTCGTAAACATTTGGAACAATATAACTCCAAAAACGTATCAAAGGCTTGTGTCACCCAACATCGTCACTGAATTGTATGTAGGAGTTCGATTAACATGCTGTTAAGCAGTCACTCCCATTTTAAGGAATTGTCTTCGAATTGATATACACAATTAGTGGTCTGTATCACTAATGTAAGTAGCCTGTGAAACCTTGGAACATGATTATAACCTTTCTGGAGATAGAATATCTGCATGCATTTCGTAAAGAGTGACTGTACGGAACTCAGACCACTCTATTGTCCATTGGACCCAGAAGGCAGTAAATATCAGCGTCTGGGTCATGTTCGGTGCAGTTTCGTGCTATCGTCATATGAATAAAATACCGAATATGAAACTAGATTTGTAACTGGATTGTAGAGTTCGTTGCAAATGGTGTGCTATTATTAACATAAGGTTATTCTCATACTTACAAGTAACTGCATACATTCCTGTAGAGAGTACTATTACAGCTTCTTAACAGCGATGCCCTCTGATTCAGTGATCATGATGGTGTCGCTTCCCGTCTCAGTGCTCGGTCTAGACCTCCGCCGACATAGGAAGCGTCGATCTAATTCTAAAACTGAGGCCTTATTAAGGCCTTACAAGGGAGTCGGTGTAAATGCCTGTTGAACGGGTGGTACAGGGTGTTTCAAAAATGACCGGTATATTTGAAACGGCAATAAAAACTAAACGAGCAGCGATAGAAATACACCGTTTGTTGCAATATACTTGGGACAACAGTACATTTTCAGGCAGACAAACTTTCGAAATTACAGTAGTTACAATTTTCAACAACAGATGGCGCTGCGATCTGGGAAACTCTATAGTACGATATTTTCCACATATCCACCATGCGTAGCAATAATATGGCGTAGTCTCTGAATGAAATTACCCGAAACCTTTGACAACGTGTCTGGCGGAATGGCTTCACATGCTGATACGATGTACTGCTTCAGCTGTTCAATTGTTTCTGGATTCTGGCGGTACACCTGGTCTTTCAAGTGTCCCCACAGAAAGAAGTCACAGGGGTTCATGTCTGGCGAATAGGGAGGCCAATCCACGCCGCCTCCTGTATGTTTCGGATAGCCCAAAGCAATCACACGATCATCGAAATATTCATTCAGGAAATCAAAGACGTCGGCCGTGCGATGTGGCCGGGCACCATCTTGCATAAACGACGAGGTGTTCGCAGTGTCGTCTAAGGCAGTTTGTACCGCCACAAATTCACGAAGAATGTCCAGATAGCGTGATGCAGTAATCGTTTCGGATCTGAAAAATGGGCCAATGATTCCTTTGGAAGAAATGGCGGCCCAGACCAGTACTTTTTGAGGATGCAGGGACGATGGGACTGCAACATGGGGCTTTTCGGTTCCCCATATGCGCCAGTTCTGTTTATTGACGAAGCCGTCCAGGTAAAAATATGCTTCGTCAGTAAACCAAATGCTGCCCACATGCATATCGCCGTCATCAATCCTGTGCACTATATCGTTAGGGAATGTCTCTCGTGCAGCAATGGTAGCGGCGCTGAGGGATTGCCGCGTTTGAATTTTGTATGGATAGATGTGTAAACTCTGGTGCATGAGACGATACGTGGACGTTGGCGTCATTTGGACCGCAGCTGCAACACGGCGAACGGAAACCCGAGGCCGCTGTTGGATCACCTGCTGCACTAGCTGCGCGTTGCCCTCTGTGGTTGCCGTACGCGGTCGCCCTACCTTTCCAGCATGTTCATCCGTCACGTTCCCAGTCCGTTGAAATTTTTCAAACAGATCCTTTATTGTATCGCTTTTCGGTCCTTTGGTTACATTAAACCTTCGTTGAAAACTTCGTCTTGTTGCAACAACACTATGTTCTAGGCGGTGGAATTCAAACACCAGAAGAATCCTCATTTCTAAAGAATAAACCATGTTGTCTACAGCACACTTGCACATTGTGAACAGCACACGCTTACAGCAGAAAGACGACGTACAGAATGGCGCACCCACAGACTGCGTTGTCTTCTATATCTTTCACATCATTTGCAGCGCCATCTGTTGTTGAAAATTGTAACTACTGTAGTTTCGAAAGCTTGTCCGCCTGAAAATGTACTGTTGTCCCAAGCATATTGCAACAAACGGTGTATTTCTATCGCTGCTCATTTAGTTTTTATTGCCGTTTCAAATATACCGGTCATTTTTGAAACACCCTGTATTTGCAGTGTCCTGTATAATACAACAGGGCCAAGAGAGGCATCATGATGGTGCTGGGCTGCGATAATATGGGTGGAGATATGACTGCAGAACACGGGCTACATTCACTGCAGTAAAGGCATAAGGTAGCTTTGGTTGTCATGCAGCACAATACAATGCCACACTGTTAGTGCATGACTGAGACATCTTGTGGTGGTTGTGGTGTGGGCGCGGTGCCTCTAGCAAACGATATATATCTACTTGTATTCCAAGGCATCGATGTGTCAGCACAGGCACACTTTGACTTGTGAGCTGTACACACAGACGAACTGAACACGGGCAGTCAAATCTTGTTGCTGTTGATGTGGCAGCAGGGGGCTGTGAGTTAGGCACAGTGGCTCTCTCCAACATGCACAGCACAGTGCAGTGATGGCTTGCTGATGGTTGACAGTTCTCTGTGGCTTTGCACATTGAAGCATTGTGGCTCCTGTGTTAAAATAAATCTACAATACCCATCTCTGCAATTTCTTTCATACTACCCATGGCAATGAAGGGTGTTTGACAACCAAACAGGTTTCAAGAGTGAGCTGTACAACTTTCATATTAGGGCTAGTGCTATACATGTGACACCAAAGGGTTTCGATCGTTTTAAATTTAGGGTATGTGGATTTTTTAAATATTTCTAGCTATTTTACACATATGGTGAAGTCAGGGTAGGCTCTGAGGTTTGGACCAATTGGACCTGAGGAACTGTGTGTCACCCTCTGCCACAGGTGACATCAGATGTGGTATGGATGGGCATGTGGTCAGTACACCGCTCTTTGGTCTTTGTTGGTCTTCTTGGCCTAGGAACCGCTACTAATCGGTCGAATAGCTCCTAAGCTGGCCTCACAAAGCTGAATGCAGTCTGTACCAGACTCTCATCAAAGATAAGGGCCAGACAGAACTGGGAATCAAACCAAGGTGTCCCACATGGCAGTCAGCAGCAATGACTACTCATTTTAGAGAGGAAGATATCTTAAACGTAGAATAAGTGAATTTCAAATGGCAAGTGAGCCATAAGTTCACAAGATGGAGGAAAACAAGTGACTTTTTTTTAATTTCCTGCCACAGTAAATTTACGGTATGATTACAAACATAGGACACAAGTGTATTGGCAAGCATGCAGGCTGCATCAGTATCCCAGCGTCAGCCATCTTGGATTCTGATGTCACTGGGAAGGGATGCAATCTGATAACGTAGGAGCCTGGGCCAGTATCCTGGGGTCCACCATCTCAGATTCTGACATCATAGGGCTACAGAAATCTGACAGTCATACAGAATGGTCGAGTATCTTCTATATTTAGCACAGGTGTTCGACATTCACCACTAGGACAACGTTGCGACTTCTGTTTCCCACTATAGGACAAGTACCCTACTCCCCCCTTGACGTCATAGAAATGAGGGAAAATCCTCCATGTTTTGAATTTCCTGACATTTTATACAACGGGTAACTGGTGTAAGTCACAGGAGTGGGGGAGAAATCTGCCAGTAATACATAACATCACTGATGATGTTATAGGTGGAAGATCTGGCAGCATAGCAGCTTTGGCCAGAACCCAATCAGCTATGCTACTACCAAAAACTGAAAAGATTATAGTTTACATCATTTAATTGAACTCTGTGGGACTCCAACCGGAAACTAATCACTAACTAGAAACATTTCTTTGATATTACTAGCCAGAAATATTACTTCTTGGCAGATACATGGTTGTGGAATTTAAAACCATATATTACGAGCTCTTGCCACAGTCAGAAATTGAGCTATAAACGCTTTTCCAAAATTATGCTGAAAACTTCAGGTTATTGCAAGGGGTGCTGGAGCTACAGAGTGACGATGAATATTCATCCTAGCATATCTCACGCATTGTCATTAAGTATTTTGAACGTCTATGTTTAAGTCATTTCGATTAAGACGACGACTCCTTTGTTACAGTTTTCACGCCGTACACGTTCTCATTACGCCAGGAAAAGACTTTTTTGGGCATATCGATGGGACACACATAGTTGCTTCCAATATTCCCTGTAATTTGTTTCGCTACCCTATAATATTACCTCCAGAAAGCTGCTTACTTCCTCAACGTTCATTTTGTGCTTCGCCTACTACATTTGGTTATTTATGTTTCCTTTACCTTACATTTGTAATTATTTATATTTTTCTTTACATTAATAAGCACATTAAAACTCTTTTACCTCCGCATATTTAATTCGCATGACACTGTGCAGCGGCACAGGTGGTAACAGGTGTTCTGTCCTGTCGCTGAATAAGGTTTCCAGAATTGTTTCCCGTTTGTTACTTTACCTCCGTGATAACGCGTAAAAGACTTCCTGTATGATTTAGGAGACTGTGCGAGTAAGTTCCCCAAATAACTACATTTGATGGTTGACGATAGTGACTTAGTTTTGTTCAGCAGAAGTTATGAGAACAGCAACTGTTTAACTTACTTTCGCGCAGTCGACAAGTGAAAAAAAATGGTGCCCATACGTCTCTTTTGTGTTTGTTTTTTTTGCTGGCTCCTAAAACGCAGTAGGGAGGGAAAGTGCCCGAAAGTGCTTGCAGCAGTAAACAAGAAAACAAACGCGAAACGAATTGCGCACCGCCGAGTGGCAACAGCTGCACCCACCAAGCGTTGCCGTGGAAAAGGCTCTGTTCAGGCAAAGTGTTCCGTCGGGCGTTGCTCTTCAACGCGGCCACGGACTTTCTGACCATGAAGCCGTATGTTCCTTATCTGGTCGCAAACAGTGGCTAAACTAGACGTCCATTGGGAAAAGAACTAGTGGTTTGACTACTTACTCCTTTGAATAACATCTATCCCAGGTACGTGTCTGTACAGCCTGAATTTTAAGAACTAGCAGAATCGAAGGAGTACGTGTGGAAAGCACTATTGAATAATTTACGACAAAGTGAATGAAGTCAGGTAAACTCTCTTAAAGTGAAACGAACCTAAACGCGTCTGGAAGCTCTACAGCATTATGGGTCATTTTATACATTTTCATTTCATTCATTTGATAACAGGGTTGATGTATTACACTTCCGTGCGCAAGAACTCTTGTTTTCTGTCACACTCAACAGAATAATTAAATGAAACCAATTTTCCTGCTGGGTTGCTCTTTACAGGCACATTTATCAGTATTGGCCCTTCCGACGACTTTGTCTTTTTCTAGTGAACTATCACTCACGTGAGGGTCTAATGAAATACGTTGATCTTTCTATCTTCGATAATGTACATATGACATTAAAAGCATGTGGTACGCTCTATACACGCCCAAGTTCCAGAAAGTCCCTAGAACCTAGACACAAAGTAATAACATGAAACAGAATACATCCAAAGGATGTAAGGTAACTGGCTGACAATAATTTGCAAGAAAACTACATTCTCTGGTTGGTTTCTTGAGCGGACAAAGCACGAGGGATGGAGGTTGAGGGATGAATTGGGGGTGGAGGTGGGGGGGGGGGGGAGAGACATGGAGATCCTAAGCAAAGAAGGAAACAGTGGGAAGAGACCACGGTGTGAGATAACGACCACAAAATTATGAATTATGTGCGGTGTGAGCGATCTGAAGTACAGTAACATGAAGTTAGAAAAAGGATACTCCTATTAAAAGATGCTGTATAATATATGAGTATTATGTAATAAGTGAGTACTTCTCGTGAAAGGAATGGGGGACCCAGCGAACTCCGATTTCCTCAGTTCAAAGTCGTGTATGTGTGTGTGATGTGGCAAGACTCCAGAAAGCCGCTAAACAGGATCAATAGATAAAAAGTCGCGTGGGAGGGCGGTAGCACACATGGGTGAGTACATCGGCTTAGATGTGTAAATGGTCTACTGCTATTTATTTACCTGCTTTAATATGTGTAAGACGTTTTTCCGAGTATGTGGTGATAAATTAATTTAAATTGAACGAAGTTTAATGTTTACTGTGATTCACGGCACGAAAGAATGTGAACCTCTTATTACTGAAAATATGTGCTGTTTGGGAGGTGGATTCGCTGCTCTGATGAGAAGATCAGCAGCACTTACCTCTCTATGTTCTAGGCGGCAAAGCCTAGTGACGAACGTCTTACATGCTTCCCAGAATGAGATTTTCACTCTGCAGCGGAGTGTGCGCTGATATGAAACTTCCTGGCAGAGGACCGGGACCGGGCGTGAGAAGCATGTCAGAGGACGCGGCGTGAGTCGTGCTTGGGTAGCTCAGTTGGTAGAGCACTTGGCCGCGAAAGGCAAAGGTTCCGAGTTCGAGTCTCGGTCGGGCACACAGTTTGAATCGGCCAGGAAGTGTCCTACATGCTATTTAATTTGTTTATATTATGTTACAGAGTTACTGGCTGATGTGTAACCGGACCTTTTTTCATAACTTAACAAAGTTTCAGTCAGTGAGGAGAAGAAATGGAGGTACTAACCTAATAAAGGAACTGGTAATGTGAAGGAAAGTACAAAACCAGCCTCAAAAATTAATGTAGTCCCAGACGGTCCGGAGCACTACAAAGATATACCACAATGTAGGACCGTTACTTCAACTTGCTTGATCGTGCACTTTTCTGAATAATTCTTCAAAACAATATGAAAATGGTCAACAGCTACATATATTTGTGCTTAATAAAGAAAAAAAGACTGGTAGGAAAATGTTTCCACGTGAGACACATGCCTGGGTTTGGACCCATGCCTAAGATAAAATATTGCTTTACTTTCTCCTAGTCGTTGACGAAGTATCTCTGTGTTAGAAAGAAACAAAATATTATATTCCGTATTTAAAAATTAATTTTCGCATGACGGTTCTATTGTGCCAATGATTTTCACTATACACAGTCTGACAGGTAAGAGATATTGATGTAAGTACCTACGGCGTTGAAAAAAAGTTCGGAAATTGAAGAAAGTACCAGGCCACGGCGGAATGTCACTTAGATTTTACTCTGAATGCAGGGCTGAATTAGCCAGAACTATATCTCGATCTTATTGAGAACTACCTCGCAGCAAAAAGCCTGCCAGTTCCATCTGCAGAAAGAGTAAAAGATCAAATGCATGGAACTGTAGACCAATATCGCTGACATCTGCCTCTTGCGGTAACCTAGAGTTCATTCCAATCTCAGATATTATGAAGACCCTGGAGTAAAACAATGTTTCGTCAGAGAATCAGCGCCAATCAAGGAAAGTCACGCTCGTGAAACGTAGTAACTCTTGCAAATAATAGATGCAGGCGATAAGGAGTTTCTCCCCTCCCTATATTTCTCAAAGAGCATTAGACAGTGTATCACATTCTCGACCAATATCCACAACTCGAGCATACAGGGTACCGTCACAGAAATGCCACTAGCTACATTAATATTCGACTAGGAGAACCCAGTACGTTATAGTCGAAGGCGAACTTCAACAGAAACAAAACCAACTTGAGACGTGCCCCGAGGAAGCGTAACACGACCTCTACATGCTTATACTTAAACAACTTATCACAAATTAAAGTGTCCGCACCGGATACAAATGCGTGATCTGTAAACGAAGCCAAGTTTGTGAGCGGAGCACTGAGTAAACACCAAAGGTAAGGTAGCATGTCAAAGTTCAAAGCAGGGTCGGTTTCCTAATGGCTGCTAGGAGAGATACGAAAGACTTCATACGGCGTACTATTCAAGACTGGACCGCAGACGCTCGCCTAGATCCGACTTGCTGTCGACCTTGCCCATATGATTCGGCGGCTGCTCCACTGGTGGTAGCTGACAGACGCTATCGACGTTCGTTGGTGCGGAGATTGAAGATAGGATCAGCAGCACATTGCTAATGACGACGTTGTCTACAAGGGGTTGAACGACTGCGACGAAATGCAGTATGACTTGGACAAAATTTTTGTTTCCTATAATGTATGGCGTTAAATATGGACAAACGTATGATGACGCCTATGAGAACGAGAAAGTACCCGAGAGCGTCTAATAACAAGAGGAGTAGAGAACATCTTCAACACGTATCCCGTTTATGGGCTATAGAAAGAAATACTACGAAGTGAGACAGACATGCGAAATCAGCGTTACGGAAGTAAATAGACAAATTTATTGTACAGTTTCTGAGTAGCTGCAGTGCCTCTTTAGAACTAACTGCGAAAAAGGCGATAGTGCGACTAGTTCTGTTGATCTAGTTTTTGGAGTACTTTTAAAATACACTACTGGTCATTAAAATTGCTACACGAAGAAGAAGTGCAGATAATAAACGGGTATTCATTGGCCAAATGTATTACAGAGGACCGCCATGTGATTATATTTTCACGCAGTTTGGGTGCATGGACCGTGAGAAATCAGTTCCCAGAACAACCACCTCTGGGTACGGCCTTGATACGCTTCGGCATTGAGTCAAACAGAGCTTGGATGGCGTGTACAGATACAGCTTGTAAGAGGTATGTGCTGCCTGCGATATGTAAGCTATAAGAGAATCTGAGACCAAAGAGCAGTGTTGACTGCAGTATGAACCGTGTAGCAGTAGCAAGCAGTAAGTTGTTGCTAGCGAGCAGTAGCCTGTCTGCGCTTGTCAGTCCTGTCTGGTGTATCATGTTGGCTGGGCCGTTCGCGGTGCAGCGATGCCGGAGCCTGAGTTTTATTGTATAAGGTAAAAAAGCAGCCTAGCACATTTCTAGTAATATTACGTAAACTCACATGTAAATCTTTTAAAAATGTCCTAATAATAATCTTTGTCTAATTTCTAACAAGCATTGATTTCAATTTAAAGAATTTAATGTTTGTTTTAATGCATGATCATTCCGATTGTTGCAAAAGAAAAATCATTTGCTTCCTTTCATAAATAACAAATGTATAGGCCAGCATTGCACAGAGCTGTGCTGGAAAAGAGCTATTGTAGAGCAGATAGTTGCCGACTTTATCGAGGTGAGAATTTTTGCTTTTTATTCAGAATGATCTTACAGGGCCATGACGCAGCACTGCTGTCGTCCAAATTTTACCAGGTTACTGAATTTTTTTTTTTTATTACGAGGTTTAGGAATTTTTCTGTTTCGAGCTTATATTAAATGAGAAAAGAATTTTGTGGACACATTAAATGGGAACCAATTTTGTTCAAAGGTTACACAAAAAATTGAATGATATTATTATTATTATTAATTAATTTTTTTGTGAGGTTACACAAAAATTAGAATCATTAACCAAATAATATTTTAAAAATATTACGTGTGGGGAGGTTACAAGCTGCCCATGCAGCTTCAACACGATACCACAGTTCAAGGGTAGTGACTGGCGTATTGTGACGAGCCAGTTGCTCGGCCACCATTGACCAGACGTTTTCAATTGGTGAGAGATCTGGAAAATGTGCTGGCCAGGGCAGTAGTCGAACATTTTCTGTATCCAGAAAGGCCCGTACTGGACCTGAAACATGCGGTCGTGTATTATTCTGCTGAACTGTAGGGATTCGCAGGGATCGAATGAAGGGTAGAGCCACGGGTCGCAACACATCTGAAATGTAACATCCACTGTTCAAAGTGCCGTCAATGCGAACTAGAGGTGACCGAGACGTGTAACCAATGGCACCCCACACCATCTCGCCGGGTGATACGCCAGTATGGAGATGACGAATACACGCTTCCAATGTGCGTTCACCGCAATGTCGCCAAACACGGTTGCGGCCATCATGATGCTGTAAACAGAACCTGGATTCATCCGAAAAAATGACGTTTTGCCATTGGTGCACCCACGTTCGTCGTTGAGTACACCATCGCAGGCGCTCCTGTGAGTGATGCAGCGTCAAGGGTAGCCGCAGCCGTGGTCTCTGAGCTGATAGTCCATGCTGCTGCAATCGTCGTCGAACTGTTCGTGCAGATGGTTGTTGTCTTGCAAACGTCCCCATCTGTTGACTCAGCGATCTAGACGTGGCTGCACGATCCTTTACAGCCATGCGGATAAGATGCCTGTCATCTCGACTGCTAGTGATACGAGGCCGTTGGGATCCAGCACGGCGCTCCGTATTACCCTCCTGAACCTACCGGTTCCATATTCTGCTAACAGTCATTGGATCTCGACCAACGCGACCAGCAATGTCGTGATACCATAAACCGCAATCGCGATACGCTACAATCCGACCCTTATCAGAGTCGGAAACATCATGGTACGCATTTCTCCTCCTTACGCGAGGCTTCACAACAACGTTTCATCAGGCACCGCCGGTCAACTGCTGTTTGTGTATGAGAAATCACTTGGAAACTTCCCTCATGTCAGCACGTTGTAGGTGTCGCCAGCGGCGCCAACCTTGTGTGAATGCTCTGAAAAGCTAATCATTTGCATATCACAGCATCTTCTTCCTGTCGGTTAAATTTCGCGTCTGTAGCACGTCATCTTCGTGGTGTAGCAATTTTAATGGCCAGTAGTGTATGTGTGACAAGAAACGTAGGTAAGCGCTGTTTGGATTGTAACACAATTGTAAAGCCCATTTGAAAGTGTTAGAGATATTCTTTGGAAACTTATACGAAATGAGATTTTCACTCTGCAGCGGAGTGTGCGCTTATAGGAAACCTCCTGGCAGATTAAAACTGTGTGCCCGACCAAGACTGAAACTTAGGACCTCTGGCTTTCGCGGGCAAGTGCTCTGCCGTCTGAGCTACCCATGCACGAGCCACGCCCCCTGCTCACAGCTTTACTTCTGCCAGTACCTCGTCTTCTTTTTTCTAAACTTAACAGTAGCTCTCCTGCGAACAACGGAGAACTAACACTCCTGAAAGAATGGCTATTGCGGAGACATGGCTTAGCCACAGCCTGGGAGTTGTTTCCAGAATGAGATTATCACTGTGCAGCGGAGTGCGCACTGATTGGAAACCTCGTGTCAGATTAAAACTGTGTGCTGGATGGGGACTTGAACTCGGGACGTTTGCCTTGTGTTGGCAAGTGCTCTACCGTCTGAGCTACCCATGCACGACTCAATGACATTTTATGTAGCGTACTGATCACACAGACCATCCTTAATCAATGCGTAAGTGGAGTAAGACGAGAATCACCAATGATGGTGCAAAGTATTTTCCACCATGAACAGTACTGGGATTGCAGAGTGTTCTAAATGTGTAGATTCAGACACAGGAACAGTGCAATTTAATGAGGAATATAGAGATGGTTAATATTTGATCTTTCAGTTTAAATTCCTACTTGTCCAAGTTATAGTGTCGGAAACTTTTATCTATATTTCCTCAGAATCACATTAGCAATATTTACGCCATTTGCTCCATTTACGTCAGGATGTCTCAACTGCTGATGAGTTACTCGGATTCTGTAGCCGTGGGAAAAAAAAAAAAGAAAAAAAAATTCTGGTTCGTGACGTCTCGTCCACAGGTGCGCTTCAGATCTTGGGAGTAATTACTGGTTACTCTTAATCTTACCGACCGATGATTCGGACATCGAAAAGCGACGTAAATATTGCGTAAAATGGGAATGGTGCAGTTTACATGTGATTAGTAGAGATAGGCTATCTCTGTCAGAGATAAAACTTAAGTGTCGACTGTCGCCTGTCAAGGATAAAAATTTATGTATCGAGTATGAAGAGCTATTGTCCATATATCAGTTTAATGGCTCTTCTTTTTAATTAAAAATATATACATTTGCAACAACAGAGAGAAGTGTGAATACATAACTGAAAGAATATAAAAGTCCTTGCCGACTAGGAAAAATAGAAAAATCAACTGTGCATGCTCTGCAGTCGGGTAATCATCAAGTGAAGTTTCCTGAAACCAAAATTTTATCTAAATGACAGACTAGTATCCACGGCCATATAAAGAAGCAATCGAAATATATAACCAAGGGCATAATTTTAACAGAAAGGAAGAAGCGATGAAACTTACTCATACATCGGCAGTAGCTCTATAGAATCAACTAATAGTGTTTATCCTCCATTGGCGAGAATCAATAGTTAAGTTTTGTCTCTGGCAAGCATTATCTCTGCTGATCACGTGTAAACTCGACCCCGCGAATTGTACACAGTATTTATGTAGCTGTCGTCCGTCGGCAAGACTCAGCGCCACCAGGAACAGCTCCGAAAATGTCCAGAGCATATCTGGACAAAACGTTAGGAATTTCAAATTTGCTTGCACCACGGCCATACAACCAGGAACTCTTACCAGGAACGAACTGTAAATAATAATTTATACGCACTCATGACACATTTTGTAGGTGTCAAGATTTAATCAAAGTTTTATATTGTAGAGTGCATCCAATCTGATGTAAGATACACTGTAAGTAATATTTCAAATGAGGTAAGGATTGTAGCTACCAAATATAATATCAAGAATAAAGTCACTGTGATAATTACGGATAGTGCTTCATACATGAAATCAGCTGCAGTGTTTTTGAACTTTCCATGTGTTTAACGTTTTGCAAGTTCTTTACATCGTATTTTGCAACACGCAATACCATAGTCAATAGAGACAACCGTTGATGAGAGAGCAGTTATGTTTTTCAATTAGAGTCCTTATGACACACGAAAATTTGCTGAAATACGAGGAAATTAAAAGAAAGAGTAGTCACCAACCAGTTACCTCTATAAAGAGTGGGTGTTGTTCAATTACGAATGATACTGCAGTCAGCTCCAAAGAGGAAACAACCCGGCACCTGCAGCCGTTGTTAAACTAGACAGATATTGTTAGGTTGATTCTAAATGACAAGTATAGATAACTTCAGAGATTAGAAAGTTAAGCCCAATTTTATTTCAATTTTTATATTACATTTTGATTTCAATGAAATTATCAAGAAGCAACAGGAATGAGTTTTTTTTTATTATTTCTCAAACCCTTATTCAGAATTATGTTAAATTTTTACTGAAGAAGAAATGTGAGATTTTTCGAAAATCTTAAGACTGCTAGGGATGCAATGGATAATTACAAGGCCCTCCCTATATTCATTCGAAAAAGTTAAAATAAATGAACTCGAATTAAAAATGGAAGATGTGTTTACTTATTTTAGTCAGTAAATGGGTAGTGGTGGTTGATGAAAAGGAGGTAGTTCATTCCACTGGGTGATCAGTTAGGATCCGATCCATGAAAAGCATGAAAACCATGCTTTTCATGGATCTCTACTGTGTTGGGGCCAATGGTGGTGGCAGGGTGAGGAGGGGGCGGGGGGAGGGTCCATCGCTAGCTGTACATATTCGAAAACGCATACACGCGAAGGGAAGCTGTCTTTATTGCACATGCAACAGCTTACTTACTTGCTAACATGTCAAAACCACTGATAACGCAGTGCGACTACTAACCAATAACTGCATAAAATGCTTCTAAGGCATAAATTTATACTCAATGTTAACATATTTCTCTTTTTCAGAAAACAGTTTTTATTATTGTTGTCGATAGGTTTTCTAATCCTCTTTACGTCGACATGTCAGCACTTATTCTGCGGCTCAAACAACAGATTTCACCTATTACACCTAATTTTCATTTCTAAACCCATTTGGTTGGTGCACAAGTTCGTAGCGTTTTTGTTTTCAAAGTTGGTCTTCCGATTGCTAATGGACTTTTTACCGATTTTCGTTTCTTATTTGTAGTTAACTGTCACTATTTGAATTTACATACTGTGATTTTGTCATTCGGAGATGTGAGTGGGGATGTGGCCGCTGGAAAATAGAGTGCCATGTGGAGAAGTCGGAACATTTCCGATTTATTCTTTTGTCTGAGTTCAGTAGAGGGTTGACAGCAGCAGTGACAGCCAAGAACATTTGCACTGAGTGAGGGGTAATACTACTGTACAGAGAAGGCAAGAAAATGGTTTTCGCGTTTCACGGATGATCATTTTGCCCCTAGTGACTCACCACGTTCCGAAGACCTTTGAGGTTTGATGAATATCGTTTGAACACATTAATCCACAATAATCGACGTCAGTGTACACGAGATCAGGCAAATATGATCTACTGTGATCATTCCGCTATCGTGTGACATTTACACGTAATGTGGAAGATTCAAAAATCAGTCGTATGGGTATCGCATGCACTAAGCCAAAACCACAAAAATCAGCGGGTAGTCATACACTATGTGATAGAAACTATCCGGACACCTCCAAAAACACATGTTTTTCATATTAGGCGCATTGCGCCGCCAACTGTTGCCAGGTTCTCAATATCAGCGACCTCAGTAGGCATTAGACATGGTGGCAGAGGAGAATGAGGCGCTCCGCGGAACTCACGGACTTCGAACGTGGACGGTAGATTGGGCATCACTTGTGCCATACGTCTGTACGCGAGATTTCCACACTCCTAAACACTCTAGGTCCACTGTTTCCGATGTGATAGTGAAGTGGAAACGTGAAGGGACACGTACTGCATACAAGCGTACAGGCCGACTTCGTCTGTTGACATACAGAGACCGCCGACAGTTGAAGAGGGTCGTAATGTGTAATAGGCAGACATCTATCCAGGCCACCACATAGGGATTCAAAACTTCATCAGGATCCACTACAAGTACTATGAAACTTAGGCGGGAGGTGAGAAAACTTTAATTTCATGGTCGAGCGACTGCTCATAAGCCACACATCACACCGGTAAATGCCAAACGACGCCTCGCTTGGTCTAAGGAGCGTAAACATTGGACGACTGACAGAGGAAAAACGTTGTGTGAAGTGACGAATTACGGTACACAATGTGGCGATCTGATCGCAGGATCTGAGTATGGCGAATGCCCGGTGAATGTCATCTACCAGCGTGTTTAGTGCCAGCAGCAAAATTCGGAGGCGGTGGTATTATGGCATGGTCCTGTTTTTCATGTAGAGGGCTTGAACCCCTTGTTGTTTTGGGTGGTACAATCACAGCACAGGCCTGCATTCATGTTTTATACACCTTCTTGCTTACCTTTTCACTTTTGAAGAGCAGATCGGGGAAGGCGGTGGAACCTTTCAACACTATCGAGTGCCTGTATATGATACATGTCCTGTGGCGGAGTGGTTACACGACATTAACATCCCTGTAATGGACTGGCCTGCACAGAGTCCTGACCTGAATCCTATACAACACCTTTGGGATGTTTTGGAGCGCCGACTTCGTGCCAGGCTTCACCGACAGACATAGATACCTCTCCTGAGTGCTGCATTCCGTGAGGAATGGGCTGCCATTCCCCAAGAAACTTTACAGCACCTCATTGAACGTATGCCTGCGAGAGTGGAAGATGTCATCAAGGCTAAGGATGGACCAACACCATATTCAGTTCCAGCATTAACTACGGAGAGCGCCACGAACTTGTAAGTCATTTTCAGCCAGGTGTTCGGATACTTTTGATCACATAGTGTATGTGCAGCTCTGATTCCTTTTCAACAAGTGGCTCATGAGCAAAATCTTGTATCGTTACTGGTGACAAGAAATGATGTCTTTATAATAATATACGGAAAAGAAAGGAATAGTTGAGCACAGACAAAACAGCAACTCTTCGTACAAAGTGCTGCGTGCATCCACAAAAGATAATGTTGCCCCGGATCCGATGCAACAGCGACCGTGTGGTGCGCTACGAATTGTTTCGCCGAAGTGTAGCCATTACTGATGACATTTATTCTCGGCAACTGAGACGTCTTTCAGACGCAATTCGAGAACAACGACTGAGAATACTGTATCAGGTGATGCTACTCCACGCTAACGCTCGCCCGCATTCTAGTAGACTGACAAAAAACACTATACAGAAGATGGGATTGGAAGTCATTCTGCACCCACCTTATTCACCGGGTCTTGCCTCCTCACATTTACTTCTTTTCCGCTCTCTATCATACAACATCCAAAGAACTTCTTCTCAGGATGAACATGCGGTCCGAGCATGACTTGACGAGTTCTCCAGCTCAGCACTACGCCATTTCCACAGTCCTGGAGTCGAAAAGTTACCCCAGTGTTTGCGGACTGTTGTATTTATTAAACTTATTGAAAATCGCTACCAACGTATGCGCCGACCCACTACTTCCGTCAGCACTAGCTCACTTAATTTGATTACACCATTGTCATATTTGTGCTGGCTTTTATTTGTTAACCTCTTCTCGAGACACTATCAGTACCGTTAACTAATCTTCCAACTCGTTTGCTGTCACTGAATGAATTACATTTTTATCAGCTAAACTTAATGTATTTATTTATTCTCTCAGCTCTTAGCTTTCTTTTCCAAATTTCTACTTAATTTTCTCTGTTGCTCGCTCTATGTACAACAAGAGTGGCAAGATGTTTATAGTGCTGATACAGTAGATGATAAATATAATGCTTTTCTCAAGACTTTTTTCGTGCTCTTTGAAAGTTGCTTTCCGTTAGAACGTTCAAAACAGGGTACTAGCACAAACAGGCAGCCTGGCTGGCTGACTAGAGGGATAAGAATAGACTGTAGAACAAAGTGGTAGTTATACCAAAATGTCAGAAACAGTCAAAATCTAAATGCAGCAGCCCATTACATACAGTACTGTAGGGTGATTAAGAAAGGAATTAGGAAGGCAAAAAGTATATGGTATGCAGATAGAATAGCTAAGTCTCAGGATAAAATTAAAACCATATGGTCAGTCGTAAAGGGCTGGTCTGCAGAGACAGGTCGTGGATATAGAATCAGTGCATAGTGTGAATGTTCGAGCTACTGATAAGTCGCATATATGTACAGTATTTAATAATCACTTTCTGAATATAGCAGGTGAACTAAATAGAAACCTAGTCCAAACAGGGAATCATATAGCGGACTGTTACCTGAAATGCTCCTCCATGATACTGACAAGAGGGAGATTGAGTTAATAATTAAATCACAAAAGACCAAGAACTCTCATGGATATGACGGGGTATCTAGCAGAATGCTGAAGTATTGTTCTATGTATGTTAGCCCAGTACTTAGCCATATCTGTGACTTTTCCTTTAGGAGTGGTCGGTTTCCTGACCGATTAAAGTACTCGGTAGTGAAGCCACTTTATAAAAAGGGAGACAGGGATAATGTTGACAATTATAGACCTATTTCTATGCCATCGGTATTTGCTAAAGTTATCGAGAAGATTGTATATACAAGGTTACTGGAGCATTTAAATTCACATAATTTGCTGTCAAATGTACAGTTTGGTTTTAGAAATGGTTTAACGACTGAAAATGCTATATTTTCTTTTCTCTGTGAGGTTTTGGACTGATTAAATGGAAGGGTGCGAACGCTAGGTGTTTGTCTTTGATTTAACGAAGGCTTTTGACTGTGATGACCACAAAATATTACTGCAGAAGTTGGACCATTATGGAGTAAAGGGAGTAGCTTACAATTGGTTCGCCTCTTACTTTAAGAACAGAAAGCAGAAGGTAATTCACCGCAATATTGAGAGTGGTAGTGATGATCAGTCCCAATGGGGCACTGTTAAGGGGGGCATTCCCCAAGGGTCGGTGCTGGGGCCACTGCTGTTTCTTATTAATATAAATGATAGGCCCTCTAGTGTTACAGGTGATTCAAAAATATTTGTGTTTGCTAATGACACCAGCTTGGTAGTGAAGGATCTTGTGTGTAATATTGAAACATTATCAAGTAATGTAGTTCATGAAATAAGTTCGTGGCTTATGGAAAAGGGTATTTTTGGCTCAAAAAAGGGCTGTTCGAGCTATATGTGATGTAAGTTCGAGAACCTCTTGTCGACCCCTATTCAATAGTCTGGGAATTCTGACATTGCCCTCACAGTATATATTTTCTTTAATGTCGTTTGTTGTTAGCAATATTACCTTATTTCCAAGAGTTAGCAGCTTTCACTCAGTTAATACCAGGCAGAAATAAAATCTGCACGTGGAATGAACTCCCTTGACTCTTGTGCAGAAAGGAGTGCACTATTCTGCTGCATCCATTTTCAATAAGCTACCACAAGAACTCAAAAATCCCAGCAGTAGCCCAAACGCTTTTAAGTCTAAACTGAAGAGTTTCCTCATGGCTCACTCCTTCTATTCTGTCGAGGAGCTCCTGGAAGAGCTGAAGAATTAAGCCAATTCCAGTGTTACATTGTCGATTTTCTTTATTTAAACTTACGAATTGTCGCCTGAATACGTTTCTTGTACTTCATTTTATCTCTTTCTACTATCGTGTTATAATTTCATGTATTGACTCGTTCCATGACCATGGAGACTTCTCCTTAATTTGGCCCTGCGGAACAATAAATAAATAAACTACTTTCATAACTACTGTCTTGTTTCTGTAGTTACAGATAGTCTACTGTTCCCTGTATTTGAAGTCTCATTAAATTACAAATTCAGAGACCGTATTCCAGTCAATATGATAAAAAACTTTTTCTAAATCTTCAGATGATATAAATGATCTTCTTGTGGAACCCCAGGTCGGCTTCTACCAGTCGGGCAGCATTTACGATTGAGGAATATAATAACCGGCCATTTCCCTTTGCGAACTCATTGTCCAGTCAGTCACTACTCCAATACACTTCGGAATCCAAGCACAGCACTAGTTCTGACAGCTTATCCGTAATGATTCATTTTCTTTCAAAGTCTTCGCATAATGTATGTCAGGCTCAGAAAACGGATGGTGAACAGTCAAAATGTGCCGAACTTTTTATTTCTGATACGTTTGTACTGTTTCCGTCTCTCTTTTACTGTATGTCGTATCTAATAATGTCTCTTAACTGCAGATACACGAGCTTCTGTTTCGCGTTCGAACTAACAACTTATGTACATATAAGACATAGTTTTCCGAAGCTATAGTGCAGATTACAGCAATACGAACAGAGTGCCACAAATACTAGTCCTGCATGCGCTGACCAGCAAAATTCATGAACTAGAGTTGAGTAGACTTGGTCAGGGAATATTTACTGTGCTTCTGTGTAATGGGTAATCACTGTAATTTAGTTAGGATGCGCCGAGCGGAAAATATTGCTTTCCGCTTTATTCCATAATGTAGTCGGGACTATGCAAAAACAATTATTGGGCTTACACCAATAAAAAAAGTACATTAACTAGCACAGTTCGTACTGACAACATGTGACTGAATTTACAGAAGTAGCTGTATCGACTACTCTGCAAAATGAATCAAAAAATATTCTGTTCAGTGTGGTCAAAGAGACAACGTGGTATCTGCAAAGCCAGCTTAAGAAATTTTGGTCTGGATCACCTTTGCCGACATTTCAGATTGTTCGCGTTATTGTTTATGTCTAATTTGTTTCATTTGTTTTTTAATTCTGTTGACACTGACCTCTTATACTGGTCAATGTAAAGAGGACACCAGACAAGACAGGCTGGGAAGCACGTTGTGTACAGCGTTGTCTACGACTGATAAGTGAGCAATTTTAAAGGCTATTTCATTTCCGGTGCTATTGTTGAAAGTTGTCAGTATGTACAATAAAATATCATCAACTTAAGATATACCTTGAAATAAAGCACTGACAACGTTTTGGCAGGTACAGCGGTGTTTCTGCTACTTTAGCAGACCGATGTGTTCATATAAACAGAGGTATGTTCTGTCTCCAATATATTCCCTTTAAGCACGAGTGTCTCCGAACCTAGGCCATGTGCAAATTCGCTTTGTGCGATGATGCTGGTCAGCGATGTGACGTTAGCTTCCAATGAGCGCAGAATAGTTACTATGTGGTGAGTGACGATCCCTCTTACTGCCATGTCTCGACAAGAAGGGTCTGGAGCCACAACCCGCCCACTGCACATCATATAATGGAGCTTATAAAACAAAATTTTCAATAACATTACGTTCATTCTGAAAAGACCATTGGCCAGTTTCTCATTTAAGTGGATGATATTAGAAATGCTGCAATTACTTTCTTAGTTCGTGCATGCATTTTCTCAGCAAATTCGTATAGTTAGGTCAAAAATTTATTCCTTATTTGAGACCGCCAGTATCTTCCATATTATACTGATTCCTTTTCACAATCATTAAGATGAACTAAATTCAAAATTTTGCCAAATTATCAGCGAGTATTCTGTGTTTATCTAGCGATCACGTGCCGGTAACTTCTTTTGAAGTTTACGTAACGGTAAATTGATAGTTCAAGTTCCATCTCTCCACGTCCATGCGGACACTCCAGCCCCCTTCTACCTTTCCCATGCTGCATTTGTTTCATTTTCATTTCTATTTAACATTTATTATACCGTTTAGATTGTGCTTCAGTATCAAGCAGTTAAGCATTTCACTGAGTGCATTCCACGGTTGAGAACGTCTGCTGATAGTCTTGGTGTATGTTTCGTATTGGGCCACCACTACCGTTGTTCTTGATTATCAATATTTTGAATCAACTAAAGCTGCCAGTGAATGATCTGTATAACACGAGTATAATAATCGGAATTTCCTGTCTGCAGCTGCTGAAGTCGTAATTAAATCCCTCTGCAACCAATTAAGAAGAATCTACATTCAAAGATACTCTAATGTATCAGATTACGAATTTAACGTGAGTGTAGCTGGAGAACGAATCAACAAATTACAGTAAAAGTCTACAAAGAAACTAAATCGTGGCAGACCAGTCTCTTCACTGACATGGCGCCTATTTTTAGTGAGAGTAGTTTGGGTTGCTGCAGAACATTAATTATGAACTTCACCCACTTGTAGAGAATATCTACTTTCGGTAACATAAAACAATTCTGTTTGAAGCTTGTAGTGTCTATCTAGAAAAGAAAATTCTTGCTAATTGTCAGAAACAGTCACGAATGATACATTGTGCAATTTTATGCGATAAAGGCGGTGAAATGTTAATATTACAAAACTTCTCACCCACATTATTATTTTAAGTTATTTGTAAGACAGGGTAGTGAGGTAAAAAATACCAGTGTCATGATTTACAAGCTTATAAATGAACTTCCAGCTAGCGACAGGTATTTCGGTAAGACAGGTATTTCAGTAAGACAGGAATAATCGTTTACGAACAAATGCAACAATAGACCTTAGCCGATTGAAACTTACTGTGTCTCTCTTATGTACTAGAAAGTGACTCGCTCATAGGAAACCATTTTAGCAGCAACAGTGCTGAACACCAACTTACAATATGTCAAAGTGAACTGTTACTAAATAATAATAAACTACTGAAACCACTCGCATTTCGTTATGCTATAATCTTTACTTAAACGTTACCGGTTTCAAGTGACCAAGCAACACAGCATGAGATGGTACACTTCTTAGTGACCATTCATAGCATTCTGCGAGTTGTCTAGCTGTCAGAAGAAAGATACAAGTAAATAAAGTGGCCAAGTGACTGAAGGTTTTTACATATGAAATCACAAGGTAGATTTGATGACGTTACTGATAATATTATTTGATTCCAAAAGACTACTTCTGGAGAACATATCACTTGTTTACTTTATAACGTGAATGCTCTTACGGCCGGCGTCTTCATTAGTTAAAACTTCCGAGCTAGGAGGAAGTGGACGATCTGTAAAACTTCTTCTTCCTGACGTTTCGTTGCGAACTGTGGACAACGCCTTCTGAGGTGAGTCAACAACTGGTGCCTTGTACGTGCACTAAATAAGTGGCATAGTAGTAAGTACATTGGTGACCAAGTTACTCGAAACAGTAGAAGTCAAAGTAGTTTCGTTAGTTTCTGATGCCTTCAGAGGGACAAAACTAATTTTATTCAGATAAAATTGCGTTACTGAAAATGTAAACTCGCGTTTTTTTTTCTAAATGAATTTAAAAGTATTAACTGAATAAGCTGATGCAGTATATGACGATTCAGTCAACACTATTGTTTCTTCGCAGTCTTGTGGATGTCACTCACTTCTTGGAAATTTTAACTCTAAACAGTCTGCTTACTATGATGAATACAGACAGCACTAAAATTTCACAAACGTCATACAATTTTACTTCGCTTACGATTGTGTAAGAGATGCCTAGTAGAATGAGGAAGTGCTGGTAGAAAAAGAATTGTACTGCATTGCACTTAACTTCTAACACTCATTTCCATTTCGATTTACTATTCATTGGCTCTCTGTCTACGTGAAACATCCTTCTTGTGGGAGCAGGCTGAGATTTAATTTTGAGATATCTATGATAAAATAACATAGATAACGCAGGTACCTTGGCCACCAGGTCAATTTTTAATGAAGATTATCATTTACATTTCCACCAACCATCAGAATTTGCAGCATTTAAACAAGTGTAAAACTGACCAGTACATAGCGCCATAACTCAACAACTCCACAATTCAAAATTTTATAGCAAGATGACCAACATAGTTGCTCAAAGATGGCACAATAACATATCTACTTTTTACATCCAGGAAGATTTAGATATCAATAATTGTTCAAGTAAAAATATCAATACACATCACATTATGTATCAAAAAAATTACAGGAAACATTAAGTACAGTCATGATAATTGTCATGTCAATGAATTTTGAAATATTTAGACAATATGAAAATAATTATGTGTTCTGGTGAATGATAATTTTTATGCTAAATTCATGTTTTCTGTTTCTAAACATTAAGAATACTTCAGTTATAGTGCCAAAACTATACTTAATGTAAAATTAGAGTTTGTTTACTGTTGGATCACCCTGCAAGTTTTTAGTATGTAGTATTCTGTCACACGTGCTGAAAGAATATGCACTGAGCAGTTCCAGTGCAACAGCCCACCAAGAATTTTGTGAACATGAAAATGCCACAAAAATTCTGACACCAAAAGAATGAATCTGTCCTAAGCTTGATTTTGAAAAAACTAGAAAAAATTAAATTGTATTCATAGCTGGCTGCTGAGAAATTTTTTTCTGAAAGTAGAAATGTGCTAGTTATGGGTGTTTCACCCACAATAACATTCATTTGTTGACAATTACATGTTTTGAGCTAAGGCAATGGCTTTTTGTTTTTTCATAAAAGAAGTGACGCAATTACCAACATTCCTACAAAGAATATATCAATATTTATATTTTTTTAAAATTACACTTATCAGTTTAACCCATGGAAGTACACTCCTGGAAATGGAAAAAAGAACACATTGACACCGGTGTGTCAGACCCACCATACTTGCTCCGGACACTGCGAGAGGGCTGTACAAGCAATGATCACACGCACGGCACAGCGGACACACCAGGACCCGCGGTGTTGGCCGTCGAATGGCGCTAGCTGCGCAGCATTTGTGCACAGCCGCCGTCAGTGTCACCCAGTTTGCCGTAGCATATGGAGCTCCATCGCAGTCTTTAACACTGGTAGCATGCCGCGACAGCGTGGACGTGAACCGTATGTGCAGTTGACGGACTTTGAGCGAGGGCATATAGTGGGCATGCGGGAGGCTGGGTGGACGTACCGCCGAATTGCTCTACACGTGGGGCATGAGGTCTCCACAGTACATCGATGTTGTCGCCAGTGGTCGGCGGAAGGTGCACGTGCCCGTCGACCTGGGACCGGACCGCAGCGACGCACGGATGCACGCCAAGACCGTAGGATCCTACGCAGTGCCGTAGGGGACTGCACCGCCACTTCCCAGCAAATTAGGGACGCTGTTGCTCCTGGGGTATCGGCGAGGACCATTCGCAACCGCCTCCATGAAGCTGGGCTACGGTCCCGCACACCGTTAGGCCGTCTTCCGCTCACGCCCCAACATCGTGCGGCCCGCCTCCAGTGGTGTCGCGACAGGCGTGAATGGAGGGACGAATGGAGACGTGTCGTCTTCAGCGATGAGAGTCGCTTCTGCCTCGGTGCCAATGATGGTCGTATGCGTGTTTGGCGCCGTGCAGGTGAGCGCCACAATCAGGACTGCATACGACCGAGGCACACAGGGCCAACACCTGGCATCATGGTGTGGGGAGCGATCTCTTACACTGGCCGTACACCACTGGTGATCGTCGAGGGGACACTGAATAGTGGATGGTACGTCCAAACCGTCATCGAATCCATCGTTCTACCATTCCTAGACCGGCAAGGGAACTTGCTGTTCCAACAGGACAATGCACGTCCGCATGTATCCCGTGCCACCCAACGTCCTCTAGAAGGTGTAAGTCAACTACCCTGGCCAGCAAGATCTCCGGATCTGTCCCCCATTGAGCATGTTTGGGACTGGATGAAGCGTCGTCTCACGCGGTCTGCACGTCCAGCACGAACGCTGGTCCAACTGAGGCGCCAGGTGGAAATGACATGGCAAGCCGTTCGACAGGACTACATTCAGCATCTCTACGATCGTCTCCATGGGAGAATAGCAGCCTGCATTGCTGCGATAGGAGGATATACACTGTACTAGTGCCGACGTTGTGCATGCTCTGTTGCCTGTGTCTATGTGCCTGTGGTTCTGTCAGTGTGATCATGTGATGTATCTGACCCCAGGAATGTGTCAATAAAGTTTTCCCTTCCTGGGACAATGAATTGACGGCGTTCTTATTTCAATTTCCAGGAGTGTATTTACTTAGCGAGAAGCAAAAAAAAAGAAAGAACTCCTATTACTTCTCATAAATAACTATGAGATGCACATTATTAAATGATTTTTCAGAATATGGTTAAATTGATAATTATTTTGTTTATGGTGTAACAGTATTCTCAATACTTGGAAAATGAAGTAAGAAATGCATACACAGTTGCTGCAGTAGCTAAGTGCATTAAAATTAATTCACTCTTCTTATATATCATTTCATAATAGCAGTATGCAACACTATAACGAAGATTATTAATCAGTTAGAAAGGTACAAATTTAAGTAAGATAAAAAATTGTAATATAACATATCAAAACAATTTTTTTTCAATAAGGTATTGTGTTTTAAACTAGGAAAGCAGTTAAAAGTTCTTTTTGTACAATATTATAGCAAAATTAGTAGACTGTCTTTCAAGTGTTTATGATTTCTGTAAGTATGCAGATAAGTTTGTCAATTTTCTGCAGTTTTTACATACTTTGTTCTTCTTCTTTCATACATTTGTTGATAATTTATTGTTACATAGAAACCTGATGTCACTTCACTTTTCCTTCACCCATTCCATGTGCTTTGTGCATTAATCATCTATACGTTATTCAGGTATAAAACACAACAGCATGAACTATTAACTAGACATATGCAAAGACATGTTATTAAAGTTATTGACTGAACATTTTTTGAAATTTTGATGATATCAAAGTATAAAATAAACATTTAAAATTGACAGTTAGTGAAATAAGCATAAAATTCATTACTTGATGTCATAAAAGAGATGATAATTATAATGAAACATACAACAATTGGTGGATTGCAAATTAAAATATACATGCATACACAGTTTGTTACAAAATGTATGTCATATCATTCATAAAATATTAGCTTTGCTTGTAATGAAAAGTCAGTTGATGTTTCAGTAATTGGGAACTTCTGCAAGTAGTTACATATAGAAAGAAAAAATAACAAACATCAAAAACACATGAGAAAAGCATAGTTCAGGTGCTCTGACAAGGGAAGCACAATGCTTCATAATATGTGGATTGATACATAGAGAGATAATCTGGTACTGTTGGAGGATGTTCGATTGAAACTACTGCTAACCAACAGAAGAATAACAAATGAATACTATCAATGATTACACAAGAGGATAAGAATAAGAAAAGGGAAGACTAAAAAAATACAACTGAGTACCACTGATGGCAGCTGCCTACCAGAAAAAACTCACAATGTATACTGGCATAACGAACGATTGTTATACCATATGAAATATCACCATGAAGAGACTAATTTGAAACTCAATTCTAGGTGCAAGGGAAAATGTAAAAATTAAGTATACTAATGTGCATACAGATACAATACAAGGATATAAACTTGGGACTTGGTGTAAACTGGGTTACCTATTCTTTTTGTGTCTGTACTGAAGACTGACTCATAATATTTCATACTGCTGAGATATTTGAGTTACTGATAGACGCTAAGAAACGACAAAACAGTTCATATGAGCAAAATATATACGTTGGTATCATTATTCTTTTAACTGAAAGAGAGCCAGTAGAGATAGGAACAGATAGAAATGATAGACATGAAGATAGAGGAAAAGGATGTAGCACAGAAATAAAAAAAAATGTGAATAGTTCTCAACAGCTTGAGGTGCTGTGCGTGCCTAACTCATAGCACACTCCTATGAGGTTTCCATTTATTTTTTCAGATAGTATTCATATACTGGAGATAAAATCACACACACACACACACACACACACACACACACACACACACAAACACACACACACACACACACACAAACACACACACACACACACACACAAAGACATGTTATTAAAGTTATTGACTGAACTTTTTTGGAAATTTCGATGATATACAAAGTATAGAATAAACATTTAAAATAGACAGTTAGTGAAATAAGTATGAAATTCATTACTTGACATCATTAACTGTTAGCTTTGCTTGTAATAAAAAGTCCATTGATGTTTCAGTAATTTGGAAACTTTGCAAGTAATTATACATAGAAAGATAAAATAACAAACATCAAAAACACAAGAGAAAAGTATAGTTCACGTGCTCTGACAAGGGAAGCGCAATGCTTCATAATATATGAATTGATACATACAGAGATAATGTCATACTATTGGAGGATACATATATCCTTCAATACTTGATTAATAAAATGTTCAACTGCTTTGAGAAACCTTTATCTTTCCTCTTCAGATTCCTTATGAATAATCTCTACTCTTCTGTTTATATGGTTTCAAAGATGTTATGTTTCCAAGCCCAATAAGTTTCTAAGATTTCTGATAACTCAATCAATATTTATCAGGATATGGGTTTTCCAAATTCCAAGTGCGATTGAGCACATTGAGAAAGTTATTCGTTTCAGCAGTTCTCCCTTTATATTTCTCACTTGTTTTGATTAGTACATAATTTTCAGTTTTAAATTTTGTTGTTTTTACTTTACCATTCTTCCTTCTGTCTCTATTTCTCCTTATTTCCTCATAATTTCTTTATCAGAAATCATGTGCGTAAGACAGGTATGTGTTTCAATACCAAATCCTTTACCTATAGGTGCCCCACATTGTTTTATGAAAAATGGTTGATGCAGTTTTAATTGCAGAGTAGAGTGATATCAGTTGGCTCTCCCTGGAATATTACTGAAAACTTTACCATATTCCCAAATTAAATTATTTATTCTCACCTTTGTTTCACTGTTATTAATATTACTAGAATTTTTAATACACTCCTGGAAATTGAAATAAGAACACCGTGAATTCATTGTCCCAGGAAGGGGAAACTTTATTGACACATTCCTGGGGTCAGATACATCACATGATCACACTGACAGAACCACAGGCACATAGACACAGGCAACAGAGCATGCACAATGTCGGCACTAGTACAGTGTATATCCACCTTTCGCAGCAATGCAGGCTGCTATTCTCCCACGGAGACGATCGTAGAGATGCTGGATGTAGTCCTGTGGAATGGCTTGCCATGCCATTTCCACCTGGCGCCTCAGTTGGACCAGCGTTCGTGCTGGACGTGCAGACCGCGTGAGACGCCGCTTCATCCAGTCCCAAACATGCTCAATGGGGGACAGATCCGGAGATCTTGCTGGGCAGGGTAGTTGACTTACACCTTCTAGAGGACGTTGGGTGGCACGGGATACATGCGGACGTGCATTGTCCTGTTGGAACAGCAAGTTCCCTTGCCGGTCTAGGAATGGTAGAACGATGGGTTCGATGACGGTTTGGATGTACCGTGCACTATTCAGTGTCCCCTCGACGATCACCAGTGGTGTACGGCCAGTGTAGGAGATCGCTCCCCACACCATGATGCCGGGTGTTGGCCCTGTGTGCCTCGGTCGTATGCAGTCCTGATTGTGGCGCTCACCTGCACGGCGCCAAACACGCATACGACCATCATTGGCACCAAGGCAGAAGCGACTCTCCTCGCTGAAGACGACACGTCTCCATTCGTCCCTCCATTCACGCCTGTCGCGACACCACTGGAGGCGGGCTGCACGATGTTGGGGCGTGAGCGGAAGACGGCCTAACGGTGCGCGGGACCGTAGCCCAGCTTCATGGAGACGGTTGCGAATGGTGCTCGCCGATATCCCAGGAGCAACAGTGTCCCTAATTTGCTGGGAAGTGGCGGTGCGGTCCCCTACGACACTGCGTAGGATCCTACGGTCTTGGCGTGCATCCGTGCGTCGCTGCGGTCCGGTCCCAGGTCGACGGGCACGTGCACCTTCCGCCGACCACTGGCGACAACATCGATGTACTGTGGAGACCTCACGCCCCACGTGTTGAGCAATTCGGCGGTACGTCCACCCGGCCTCCCGCATGCCCACTATACGCCCTCGCTCAAAGTCCGTCAACTGCACTTACGGTTCACGTCCACGCTGTCGCCGCATGCTACCAGTGTTAAAGACTGCGATGGAGCTCCGTATGCTACGGCAAACTGGGTGACACTGACGGCGGCGGTGCACAAATGCTGCGCAGCTAGCGCCATTCGACGGCCAACACCGCGGTTCCTGGTGTGTCCGCTGTGCCGTGCGTGTGATCATTGCTTGTACAGCCCTCTCGCAGTGTCCGGAGCAAGTATGGTGGGTCTGACACACCGGTGTCAATGTGTTCTTTTTTCCATTTCCAGGAGTGTAAAATCCTTGGCTATTTCCTTAAGAATTTTACCATTACAAATACAATCATCAATTCCAAATATTTCTAGATCCTCCTTAAAACTAAGAAAATATTTCTCCTTTTCATCTTCTACCACTAAATCATCATTACCATTACTCTTCCTAATATCACAAACATCAACACAGTTTTCTCTCTCCATCTTCTCAACATTTTTATATGCCCAATTATATTTAATTTAATTTCAATTGAAAAAGAACTTTTCTGATTCGTTCATCTTATGTCATTATTCATATAAGTTACCTGCTCATTTACTGATAAGTGAGAAATTGCTATTCAATCCTAAATTCTTCTAAATCAATTCTTTATCATGTTTCTCCCTGAAGTATATTTATTCATTTTCCTTACCTGCATTTTTAGTCTGACTGGCTGAGACCGACACCGACATTACACTTAAGAATGGTACACACTCCTAAAAGAATTACTGTTTACTTCACTTAACTCTTTATGTTCCACATGACTGTTGTTATTACTCAATCCTCTCGCCCATATCTTGTGGACTGACAAATGAGTGACCATTAGGTTTTTACTTCTTGGTTGGGTACATTATCTTTTATCCTTATGTCACTTATCCACAACTATTTCTTTATCTATAGCAAGGTTTCTACTCTCATTTCATCCCAATTATTTCCATTTCCATTATTTCCCCTTAGACCTAATTGAAAGTTATTACCATTAGAATCACTGCATTCTCTTCTGTCATAGTCAGCATTTCCATAATTTTGATTCCTTCCAATCTGTAGATGCATGTGATTGTTGTCATGTAGTGAGCCTGTCTCTTTGTAATTCTGTCTAACTGGCCTACATATTTTAAGAATTGTTCCATAGTGTTATCTGGTCCATGCACTAAGTCTCACTGTTTTACAGCTGGCAACCTTGTTTTCAAAGCATCTAGGAGTGTTAATTCATCTAGTTATTTCTTAAGTGTCCTAACTTCTTCATTTGATTTTTACAAAAGTATTTCAAGGTACCATACCCCTCCCTGTAATTTGGTACATTCAAAAATTTACTGTTTATTCTGGCCTGTTCGTTTTCTGACCACTACTTACTAATAAACCCACTTCGGATTCTCCATAAAATTTTGATTTGCCTGTGAAAAGGCTTCACGTTCAAATGATTTTTGTAAAATTTAATTTTTGTTGCCACTCAAGTTATGCACAAAATTGTCTTTCCAATGTTGTAGTAAATGAATCAGGGACAAATAATAAGCATTTGAAAAATTTTTCATTCAAATGTTAGACAACACAGTACATGAACTATGAAAAATAATTTTGCTAGGTACATTGTTATTTAAAGCTTCGACTTTCTAAGTGAGAACAATTTGCTATTTTCTAGTCTTGTTAAATGTTTTTTGTTTATTGATTCATTTTATTTTACAAGCTCACAAATTGTTTTATACTTTTCATCTACTCTGCTTTCAACAGCTGTTAATTTTGTGTCAACAGTGCTTTCTAAATTAGAACTGCATTATTTAAATTTGTACTGATATTTTTAATTTCGTTATAAAAATTTTCAGAGGCATATTTATTTGTCTTTCTGTCGGAATCGGCTTCGTTTTTTATTTGATTCTCCACTCAGTTTTCACTCCATTTCTCACATTATTGTTTCTATTCATTCTTTTTCCTATTTTATTACCCCATTGTGTACTTAATGACCCCAATTGGAGATTTTTGTGTCAAGATGTTCCTTAGACTGTTTAGCTGACTGATTGATTACTATATTTGTTTGTTCCACTGCTTTTGGGCGCCCACCATTTCTTTCTTCCTTAACTTCTAATGATTACTTCACATCCTGATTTGATTCACTAATGATTAGTATCATTCATTATAGTCTACTTCTCCCATTTGTCTGATTCAAATGATTCGTGTTTCTGGTCTCTTACACTGGAGACCCATGCTTAACAATATTTCACTACTTCTCATTGTTTATAAGTCAACTTTCAGTTGAAAAATTGTTACTTCTAATAACTGTTCTCTACATGCAAGTAGAAAAATTAGAAGAAATTACTTTTTTGCTGTATTTAACTTTCAGACATCGATCTATTGCTGCCAACAGTGTGAGTCCCTGTCATCATCCTATAAATGTCCTTTGTTTGGAACTAAGGTCTCTCAGTTTCTGCAGTATTTTTTATTTTATTACTACAGCATGAATATAATGTTAGTACATATTTGTAGTTATTTATATCCTACACTGCAGGCACATTTCTTTCCTGTTTTGTTACTCTGTTGGCTAAGTACTCATAGTATTAAAACTTCACATACTTTTCGAAATTTTGCTTTGCTTATGCAAAAGATGCTCATTAGAATGCGCAAGTCTGTACTTAATTTGCAGTACTGACTTGCAGATCACTAAGTACTCATAGTATTAAAACTTCACAGACTTTTCAAAATTTTGCTTTGCTTATGTAAGAGATGCTCATTAGAATGAACAAGTGGAGGAAGGATAACAAGGTAGTGGTCTGTACTTAATTGGCATTACTCACTTGCAGATCAATGAATTATGAAAGTTGTCTCTGTCTAGTGAAATAATTCATGGAAGGGGAAGTTGGTTTTCAATTTAGAAATATGTGTGATGAAATAGCAGAGATATTTCAGGCAACTTCGTCTTAACACCAATTTGTAATAAAAATTATAATTTAAGCTTCTTCCAGCTATTACAATTAACCAGGTTTCAATAAACACAAAACTCAGCAATCATAGCTCCATAACTCAACAAACCTACAACTCAACACTTCAGAGCAAAATGACTGGCGATAACACTCACATGATCACCCAAAGATTGCATGATAAAAAATCCATTTCTTTTTGCATTTAGAAAAACAAACATGTGATTAACTGTTTTTGTGAAAATATATTTCGCAGCAATATGACCGTGTAGTCCAAAAGAAAAACTACGGATATTAAGGGAGGACAAGTAGCACTAGTTACAAACATTGGTGTTTGTGCGTTTCGAGGAAGCTCAACACCATTTACAAGATGTGCATGACAGTGATCCACTAAATTATGCACATCGAATTGCGCGCGACATAGATTACTGTACTTCCAGGGGAAGCAGTTGATGCTCGCATTATAACACTAGCGTGTGCACGTCACTCTTTCCTATCAACTGAACCTTTAGTCCTCTCACGGGAAAAGCCACATAGAACACTAACGTGCCGTGAAACACGTTAATGTTATCCTCTGAAAGCATTTCGAATATTAACTGCGCGTGCGTCTAATGGACAAAGGTATGGGACTATAATTTTGAATATGGTGAAATTAACAGAAAAACTATACGGACCTTAACTTTGGGAGTTAATGAAAGTGGTAAAATCGTAAGTGAGTGGGAAAAATGAATTGTCGCCAGCTCAATTAGGAACGTTAATTTGGAAATATATGTTTAAGAAAAATTAATATTGGTTATTGAAGCTACTTTCGTTGATATTTTCCTTAGAATAGCATGCAGGATACAAACTGACACATTGCACTTTGAACTGTGTGTAGCAGCAGTCACCAATAACGCACACACAAGTGAATTATAGGAAGCAAATTTCCACCAAGCTAATACTAATGACAGCTACACGCAAGATCGTTACTTAAACAAATACTGAAACGTTACTACATGAAGTATAGAACTAAATTGGGACATGAGGGGCTTTTATCTTAACTGACATTTTAAAAAAACATATAAAGATGAATAATATCACAAATACACTGTTTACACCCCTCTACGTATATCAGTTTTCCTTAGCAACAGTAGTAGTTCAATTTTTTTCTAATAAGTCGAGAATATGATGGGGACCTATAAACTAGTATAGTTTCACTAGTCAACGCTCTTTGATTATTACAGGAGAAAAGACTAATTCAAAAAGCTAGTCATTAACTTCACTAGGAGTAGTTCATAATTTACTTTGCAATACAATTAAATTCAACAATGGGCTTAATTAACTTGATAAAGGGAACAATTCATGATAGAAATCAAAACCACACTATTTTTAAAATTAGATTAACTTATTTGCCTTTTTATCACCTGTGAAGCAAGTATTCTAGACAATAATGTTTGTACAATCTTGCACTGTAATCGTACAAAACTCTATTTAGTAATAAATTAAAAATACTTTAGCAAAAGCCTATCCAATTTCACTTTTGTGGTTTTAACTTTAACTTTTACTACCCATTTTATATTAGACAAAAAATCACTTTTAAACACCTGAATGCAGTAATTGTTCATTTAAATTAGAATACTCGGTTTTAGTAGCACTGAGGTGAGGACCCTGTATAGGATAAAAAATAAGACTCCGGACATGGATTTATAATGTTGTGATTATTATTAAAACCACACAAATTAACTGGTCCATGCCCATATACGTTACTGAATGTATGAAGTTAGTGATGTACTGACGAAGATTGGTGGCAAGCGACATGGCGGCTAATTGTACTCACGGTTCTTGATGTTCGAATGCTCTATAAAATGTCTTCTTGGCGTCGGGTTTTCATTTATGCCGAGAACACCAAATAATAGCTGGATCCACATCCGAGGCAAATCTTTTATAAATCAGCTTCCAATTGTCTCTCTCTCAGCGCCGTCGAAGTGTACCGTGCTGCTGCTAGCCACGTGCTGCGTACCGTTCACACCAAGGAGCAGATCATTTCGACCGCCAAAACCACCTTTTACATCGCGCCTTTCCACTTCCGTTGCGGGGGGACTTCCCTGCAGCTTTTACATGTTACAAGTACAAGAGCCCTAAGCATGAAACAGCTTTCAAGGAACATTTTATTTCTCTGAACATACACGTATTATAATAATTATTATTAACATATTCTTTTGGTTTTTTAATATGTACATTACAAACCATACCAAGAAGTTTAAATAGATCAGAATACACACTCCATAATTACAGATACACAGTTACATAATATAAACCTATTTCTTACCGATATAAGTGTTACAACAGAACTTCAAACACTGCCACAGAATCATAAGATAAAGAAATTTAAAACAAAGTGTCAACTTGATGATGCATAGAAAACTGCGTAGCCGGGCAGAAAATTTGTATATGAGATAAACTTTTCCAATCTTTCAGGAAGGAATTTGTTTTCAACTCCGTCCAGTCGAGATTTGAAGAGGAAATGAACATGGAAGCAACCGTGGAAATTAGAGGCACCGAGAGAGTAATATTAAGATCAGCTAACATCACTGCCTTAACGCATTCGTACAAAATTATGCAGGCAATTAATCTGGATGGTAAAGTAACTGGAAAGTTATTTATTGTGCTGCGAAAAGTTGAAGGTGTTCTGCCTATTACGATTATTTCTCTTGTGCCTGATCTTGCAAGGGCAGTAGGGAATATTTACATTACAGCAAGGAAGAATGGAAAAACGGGTGGAAAAGAACTACAATTGTAGTATGAGCGTTGCCTTTGGCAAATAACTGGTTAAAATAACTTTCTTGTGGTTCATTTCTGGTCTACATAAAAAAATATATTCCTTTACAGCAAACTATCCCTCCCGAAAAGTATGTGATATTGCAATTCGTACCACCTCGTACCACTGGATAGATTGAGCCTCTAGACATTTGTTTCTTCCGTGCATGTGAAGCACATTATCGCATTATTTCCAACTACCCCTTAAAGGATAGCTAATTTCACGATAAGCCCCACGACAGACTGTTTCGCATTAGGCTGCATGCAGTTACCTGCGACCAGTTCTCATCACGCCATTACACCAGTATGATTCTATATGCATTCTTTAAGAGTGGATACCTAGCTGAACGTGCCGCGCGGTTTATAGCTCCCATGGAGTTCGACTTCGATCTTAATGGTTCGAATCTTTGTGATCACTGAAGCGCTCCATTCTTCATTCGGTATTTGTGGTGCAAGGTGATGGTTTGGTATGGACATTTCATGAACGTCGACGATGTCCATTTTGTAAACAGTAATACCTACATCCCAAAGAAGATTGATGTCTGACCTCCCGGACACTCCTTTTCTGTCACCCTCCTGACACATATGGTGAATCAATAGCAGCTAAAATTTTTCCTGTCATAATTGTCAACATAACGCTTTCAAATGAGGCTTAATAAAGACTGAACATGTGTCCTCGCACTCAAGGGGTTCCTCCTAAGGCACTAAGGGACACATCCGCGGGACAAGCTGTGTCATTTCGATCTACATTGTCCTCCGAGATCCTAAATTACTCCTGGAGATTTACATGGCATTTGTAAGTCGCATATAACCTAGAATGTGTTGTTATTAACGGTCCCTTAGGATAGAGACATTAGACTAAAATCATTTATCTTACTTACAAATCTCATTTTTTTTTACCGGTATTCGCAAAAGAGGTTTCGGAACCTCGCTAGAGCTCAACAACTGTTTGGCTCTTCTGTAGCATTTTCGTATTTTCTTACTTATTATGAAAGTCTGCACTGCAATTTGTATTCATTACGATAAATGAGTATCTGTTTTGGATAGACACCCGCCGATTAATGTAACATCTAAACGCAAAACAGAATTTCAAGTACCAGTCAGGCACAAAAGTACCTAGTGATTTTGTTTCTTCCTAAAAGGTATTTAGTAAACAATGCTTAGGGACAGACTGTAAGATGCTAGGAAGCACGATATTCGTGGTTGGACATTTAACCTGTGATCCAGCGGTAGCGTCTTTTATTGGTAATCAAAACACACCTGGTCCTGGGTTAGAAGTCTGCAAGTGCTTAAATTCTGAATGTACGTCTGCAGCAATTGCCGCCGAAGACTTCTGGCGCAAGAAATCACAGTCACTCAGCCAACTGCCATGACAAAGAGGGCAAAGGAGCGCACAGAGAGTCAGGGCAACTCTCTACCGCTTGGAGTGGGAAACTATCACTAAATGCGGGAGAAACAGCAAGATCAAAAGCAGAAGGCAATAGAAACCACACCATTTAAGACATTTAACGTGAATGTACAGGACATGTGGGCTGTAACTGGAAAATTATCATGATGATTTCTCCGTTGTCAAAAGATTTCGGATGTTCGGGAGTGGACTGCCAAGGGGGCAGTGACCATCAGAAAATGTTAGAATTTCGGACGAACGGATAAAGTTCTACGAGACGGGGCGAGGATTATCAGAAGTTTGAAAGCAGTAGGGAGGCTATAAAATATGAAAATGGAAATTCGGGGCCTCAGTTTGCATATAGTGAAGGTCAGTGAAGAGAACTGGAAAGAAGACTATTTTTGGTCAAATAATTGTAAGGTAATACCAACAGCATCAGATAATCCTGTAACGGGAGTAGGCTCTCTTGTGAATGGGAAGGTACGGCAATGAGTGTGTCAGTGCGAACAGTTCAGTGACACTGTTATACTTCATCAGAATCGATAGCAAACCAACACCGGAGACGATAGTTCAGGTATACATACCAATGTCTCAAACAGAAGATGAATAGACAGAGAATGTATATGATGATACTGAACGAGTGGCTCAGCACGTAAAGGGTAATGAAAAGCTAATAGTCATGGGGGATTGGAATGCGGTTGAAGGGAAAGATGTAGACGAAAAGCATACGGGATAATACTGACTTAGCATTAGGAATTAGAGAAGAGAAAGACTAGTTGAGTTCTGCAATAAATTTCAGATGGTAATAGTGAACGCTCTGTTCAAGAATCACAAGAGGAGGAAAGGTACTTGCAAAATGCCAGAAGATGCAGGAAAATTTCAGTTACATTACAACATTCAGTTAGATTACATTTCGAAATCAGATAGTGGATTCTAAGGCGCACCCAGGAACAGATACAGACGACGATCACAATTTCGTGGTGACGAAGAGTGGGCTGAAATTAAGAGACAAGTCAGGAAGAGACAATGCGCAAAGGAAAGGGATACGGAAGTACTAAGGAATGAAGAGCTACACTTTCAGTTCTTTGAGGCTGTAGCTACTACGATAAGGAACAGCTCATTAGAGAAACCAACTGAAGAGGAATGGCCGCCTCTAAAAAGGGCAGTCACAGAAGCTTCGAAAAGAAACAAGTAAAAAGAACTGGACTGGGAAGAAACTGTGGGTGACTGAAGAAATTCTTCAGCTGTCGATAAAAGAAGGAAGTACAAAAATTTTCGTGAAAATTCAGGAATATGGGAATACAAGTCACCTAGGAATTAAATAAACAGCATTTTCAGGGAAGCAAAGGCGAATTGACTGCATGAAGAAGGTGAAGAAATCAAAAAAGGAATGACTGTCGGAAGGACTGGCTCAAGATGTAGGAAAGTCAAAACAACATTATGTATTAAATTAAAATAAAGGGTGGTAACATTAAGACTGCAATGGGAATGCCAGTGTTAAGTTCAGAGGAGAGAGCGGATAGGTAGAAAGAGTACACTGAAGGCCTCTATCAGGGGAAAGACTTGTATGATGACGTGATAGAAGAGGGAACAGGAGACATATAGAAGAAATAGGGACACAGCATTGGAATCAGAATTTAAAAGAGCGTTGGAGGAATTACGATCGAATAAGGCAGATGAAATACACAAGATTCCATCAGAGTCTATAAAAGCATTGGGAGTAGCGGCTACAAAACGATTGTTCACTTTGACTTGGGAGTGGGCAATATACCATCAGACTTTTGGAATAACATCATCCACACAGTTCCGATGACTGCAAGAGCTGACACGTGCGAGAAGTCTAGCGCAATCAGCTTAACATTTTATGCGTCCAAACTGCTAACAATAATAGTATAGCGAACAATGGAAAAGAAAATAGAGGGTGTTAGACGACGATCAGTTTGGCTTTAGGATAGATAAAGGTTTCAGAGACGCAATTCTGACGTAGCAGGTGGTAACGGAATAAAGGCTAAAGAAAAATTATTACACGTCCATAGGATCTGAAGACCTGGTCAATGCGTTCGAAACTGTCAAATGGTACAAGATGTTCAAAATCCTGAGAAATATTGGAGTAATCCATAGTGAAAGACGCGTAAGTTATAATATGTACAACAGCCAAGGGGGAACAATAAGAATGGAAGACCAAGAACGAAGTTCTGAGATTGGAAAGGGGGTAAGACAGGGATTCTTTCAGTGGCTACGAGTTACGAGTGTAAACCGTCACCTCTTTCCTTCGACGGGATGGTCCATAGTCCATTAGTTTTCTGTCAGGTACATACATAGCCACCGCCAGCTAAGTCAACGTATTTCGACCTATCGGACGCACACACACACACACACACACACACACACACACACACACACACACACACACAGTACGTCCAATCCGAAGCAAGCGATTTCACCCTTCTCTTAACAGACATACGGGGTAACAGCACTTACGTCTCAACGTTCACACAGGAGTGTAGAATCTGCGTTTTCCAAAAGAGAAACGCCTTCTCTAGCACCGGTGAGGAGTCAGCAGTCGCAGCCACAGTCACCTCGCGACGAGCGCTCCACTTTGCGGAATCGAATTGATTTCTGTCCAATTAAACTAATGGCGAACTCGCGCTAAATCTCGCGTATCAAGAAGTAATTAATTTCTTTCTTCCGGGCCGGAGTTCATTTTTCTCGATTACGCGCGCCGCGAGGTAGACCGCCCTGCGGGCTTAATTAATGTTTGCCACCGACCTCGGCGCCGCCGATACTTCAAAACAAGTGGCTGCTACAGACTTATGTCCGCGTGGGACTTTTTTATTTCCCTCCCCAGCCTTCCACCACCTCTCTCCCGCGCTCTCTCTGTCTGTCTGTCTCTCTTTACTCCATCCTCTTTCCGCGGCTTCTGTGCTTCGCGAGGGACTTGTCACAAAATTACTCCGGCAGATGGAAAAGCGAATCGAGCCCCCCCCTCCCTTCCCCAAC
Source organism: Schistocerca piceifrons (assembly GCF_021461385.2). Taxonomy (NCBI): domain Eukaryota; kingdom Metazoa; phylum Arthropoda; class Insecta; order Orthoptera; family Acrididae; genus Schistocerca; species Schistocerca piceifrons. The sequence goes on along the minus strand of NC_060141.1, from coordinate 597,713,819 downwards.
CGACTCGCTCAGGCAAACGAGCCGGTAGCAGAGGCCTCACGGGGTCTTGCGGTTACCAGGTTCGGCTGGAAGGCTTGGGGCAGATGGAGAAAAACAACTTGATTCCCTAATGGGTCGTTCCACATCTCATTCCAGTCTCATCGACCACTTTTGGCTTACCTGTCGCCTTGTCCTGTCGGATTACAGTTTAAAATGCATTTTGAGCTACCCATTTCAGCGGCTCTGATCACGGTTGTGATAACTGGGATACCCGCAAATACTCTTTGAGTGATTGCATGGTGCCGGACACAGTGAGAAAGATTTATAAAGACGGAATGTATTTTTACTACCAGAAACAGATTGTCAAGGGGATCAAACACTAAATCTGGTCGTGCCTGAACAACTGACTATATTCTGGCGTCTTATGCCTTATGTCAAGCACAATTCTATTCGAACTGTTTCATGTAGCGTGAGTAGAAGACAATATTGCCTGTCACCTTCCTGAGGTAACATCCAGTCCAAAGAGGTTAACCGCTTTGCTAAAACGTATCACCGTTGGTTATTCAGCGCTAAAAAAGAAAAGGAACACTTACAAGTGCGAGTAAGACTCGCGAAAAAAAAGAAACACGTAAGTGTGAGAGTGTGAGTAATACTCATTCCAGTCTCATCGCACTCTCAGGGTTCCACACCAATTTAATCTCATATATATATATATATATATATATATATATATATATATATATATATATATATATATATATATATATATATCACAATAGTAATTTCGTGAGGCTTATCTCCGGGTACAAGTCTTTCTATTGGAAGTCACATTGGCGACTTGCGTGCCTCTACCTACGCCAGTTATCCAACCGGGAAAAATGTACGTAAGGTGTTTCAGGTGATATTCCACATGTTGCTTCTGGCGACTGCTCACATCGTTGACAGGTGAAGGCTGCGTTAAAACGAAGACTGAAAACTCCGTAGTCCGAACGAGATTAGATCCTGCTTCATTTTGATCTATATTGCATTCTCTGCATTTGGTACAAGTTCATTGTGTACTTCACTCAAAGCCCCCATTGGAGAAATATAAGCGGGTTATTTTCAATCTCTCTTAGTGATATTCTTATTTTCCAAAAAAATCTTCATTTTCTCTCCGAAGGCCTTCTTTCTTTCTTCGGCCCACTTTGGTCGGTATAGTTTTGGTAAAAAACTTCCACTCATGAATTTTCCTTCTGAATGTATCCCTGCTTGATGTGATGTTACGAAAATTTTTGCTTTGGTGAAATCATTAACTGCAGTTACCCAACGTATTGATACTTCAAGGGATGTCACATAGTCCAACATACGCGCTATTCGTCCACGAGACTCAGAGGGCCATAGACACGGGTTCCCAGGTAGATGCCGTGTTTCTTGACTTCCGCAAGGCGTTCGATACAGTTCCCCACAGTCGTTTAATGAACAAAGAAAGAGCATATGGACTATCAGACCAATTGTGTGATTGGATTGAGGAGTTCCTAGATAACAGAACGCAGCATGTCATTCTCAATGGAGAGAAGTCTTCCGAAGTAAGTGTGAATTCAGGTGTGCCACAGGGGAGTGTCTTGGGATCGTTGCTGTTCACAATATACATAAATGACCTGGTGGATGACATCGGAAGTTCACTGAGGCTTTTTGCAGTTGATGCTGTGGTGTATCGAGAGGTTGTAACAATGGAAAATTGTACTGAAATGCAGGAGGATCTGCAGCGAATTGACGCATGGTGCAGGGAATGGCAATTGAATCTCAATGTAGACAAGTGTAATGTGCTGCGAATACATAGAAAGATAGATCCCTTATCATTTAGCTACAAAATAGCAGGTCAGCAACTGGAAGCAGTTAATTCCATAAATTATCTGGGAGTACGCATTAGGAGTGATTTAAAATGGAATGATCATATAAAGGTGATCGTCGGTAAAGCAGATGCCAGACTGAGATTCATTGGAAGAATCCTAAGGAAATGCAATCCGAAAACAAAGGCAGTAGGTTACAGTACACTCGTTCGCCCACTGCTTGAATACTGCTCAGCGGTGTGGGATCCGTACCAGTTAGGATTGATAGAAGAGATAGAGAAGATCCAACGGAGAGCAGCGCGCTTCGTTACAGGATCATTTAGTAATCGCGAAAGCGTTACGGAGATGACAGATAAACTCCAGTGGAAGACTCTACAGGAGAGACGCTCAGTAGCCCGGTGCGGGCCTTTGTTAAAGTTTCGAGAACATACCTTCACCGAAGAGTCCAGCAGTATATTGCTCCCTCCTACGTATATCTCGCGAAGAGACAATGAGGATAAAATCAGAGAGATTAGAGTCCACACAGAAGCATACAGACAATCCTTCTTTCCACGAACAATACGAGACTGTAATAGAAGGGAGAACCGATAGAGGTACTCAGGGTACCCTCCGCCACACACCGTCAGGTGGCTTGCGGAGTATGGATGTAGATGTAGATGTTGTTTCCACTTAATCTGTCTAGGTGTTCATAGAACTTCATTCGTCTCTTTCTGAAGTCAGTTTCTATGTTTGATACTTTTTCTGTCGCCTCGATGGTTTGCAGTCTGTACCCACCTTGTGTGTATCGTGTTCCCAGGATTTTTCTAATAATTTTTTTGCTGTACTTTCTTAATTTCTCGTAAATCTAGTTTTCTATTCTAAGAGAGTGTTTCACTAGCATATGTCACTGTCAGTCTGATTACAGCGTTGTAGTGTCTGATTTTAGCGCCTTTTGACAGGCGTTTTTTATTATACAAATTTAATACAAGTCCGGACTCATTCTTGATTTTCTGCAATTTTTCAAATCCTGTTGGTTCAGTAACTTCATCGAGGTACTTAAAGTGTTTGACTCTGTTGATTTCACTATAATTTGTTTTAAAAGTTTCGGAATACCTAACTTGGAACATATGAATTCATTCTTCTCAAAGAAGATTTGCAGACCAACCTTCTCTGCACATTCTTTGAAGGTCTTAGTATGTTTCACTGGTGTTTCTTCACTGTCGGTTTGAATAGTCAAGTCATTTCAAAGGCAAAGTATGGACCGTTCAATTTTCCTTACCCTCTTCATAGTTCGACTAGCTTCCAACGGTTTTGTTTTCTGCACTCCGTTTCTCATTATTCCGTTACTTTGTCAAAACCTATGTTGAATAATAGTGGCGAGATCCCATCTCGTTGTCTTACTCCTGTTCCATCTCCACAATGTACTAATGAAGAACGGATATTCGTCCGCTGAAATAAAACGTACATTGAGACAGCCACGCAGAAATCATGGTGACGTACAGGCTACTGCAAAATCTAAGGTTTTCCTGCCGTTTGTTAAAAATGTAACGGAAAGAATAGGGAGGATCTTGACGAAGCGGATTATCACCGTAATTTAGAAGACCACCAGGAAGATACAGGAATGCCTTAAGCCTGCCAAGGACAATCGCAAACCATTAGAAAAAGCTGGAGTGTATAGGATCCCATGCAGCTGTGGAGATGTTTATGTGGGTACCACTAAAAGAACGGTTTCAAAACGTTTGGAAGAGCACAAAGGCAATTGTAGAAGAGGAGAAACGGAATGATCAGCTGTTGCGGAGCATGCTTTCCAGCCAGGGAACCACCATATTCGTTTAGAGGAGACGCAAGTACTAGCGGCCACACGCGGATATTACGGAAGGCTCTACAGGGAGGCAATCGAAATCGCTAAACACCCTAACATTGTCAATCGTAAGGAGGAGGGAATGAAGTTGAACGGTATATGGATGCCGGTGTTAAAGAAGATGTGTACCACCCGCCCACTACTGGGATCGACGGCAACGGACAGCGGCCAATTGCCCTGACGTTTTCTAAACACGTGACGTGACAGGGAATTTAGCGGCATTCAGTAGCGAGCCAGTGGGTGTGTTGGACCTTCCATCGAGCTACATACCCCCTTGAAGATGTATCCCGCAGACGGGAACGAAACGTTGGGATTTGACAAAGAATTCACGAACCGATCACGGCATAATAGCCTGGATAATTATAATGGACATGACATTTCTGGCCGTGAAAGTCTACATTTTAGTATCATGTCTTACTCCTGTTTTAACTGAGAATGGTTCCAAAATTCGATCTATGAATTTAATTTCTGATTTGGTTTCTGACGACATTTGTTCGATCAGTTTTCGAGTTTTGATGTCTAGTCCACGTTCCTCTAGAATATTGCCTAGACATAGTCTGTCTATAGAATCGTATGCATTTTTAAAATCAACACACACACACACACACACACACACACACACACACACACACACACACACAAATATATATGAGCTGCACGCTACCCCACTACGCAGATATGTGTTCCGATACTTCTTCTTTATGTTTTTCTGAGCGAGTTTGCAGGTATCAAAATATCGGACGTATCTGTCCGTCACTTTTGACTGAAACGACTTAAAAGCTTAAATTATTTTCCTCTTAGAATGTGAAATAAATTTCAAATTCAATCTTTGCCCGTTCCTGAGAAAAAAGGGTCTTAAAAGTCGCTCAGACAGACAAATAAGTGAACAACAAACTTAACTTATAACTGTTCCTGTTTTACCCTGAGGACAGAACCCTAACAAAGACCTAGTTCTAACTCGTTGCAATAACACATCATACATTTGTTCACATGATGAAAAGAAGTTCTGTGCTACTACTGGTACTAGAAATACCTCTGACTATATTTTAACGATCCGGGCACATTTGCTTCTTTCCTTATTCTCCCTAAGGCAGTAATTTAAAACGTGAAAGTAGAGTGTGAATCGCAAATGTTTGCTGAGCGATGCTTCAAGAATGACAAGTGGGCAAAGACTGTTTCCTTAATTATTTTTGGAGAGTCTGTTCCGTGTAAGAACGACCGAGTCGCCATCCACATGTACTCTCCAGACAAGGTAGTAAAGATCATCCCCTTACAAAAATTAAGAATGACAGTGCTGGTAAACCTCTACGTTATTTGATTTTCAAACAGCTGTGCAAATCTGAACGTACTCAGACATTTCTCTCTTTCCTTATTCTGGTCATCACTAAACTGACACACAATATTTTTAGCGCAACACTATCTGACTTTCAATAATCTCTACAAAATAATGGCCCTGACTAACAATAACCTATACCTTTCGTGAATTACTTACCTCACAAAAATCCTCATTACTAGAAACTATTCCAATACAACGTGCTCCAATACTGTCAGCTAAATAAAAGATTCTAACTACTGAAGGCACCAACTACTGAAAGGCATAGTTAGCAAATGAAATATTTGGATGGAGAACAAACAATGTGTTCACCTTAATAGTGTTCAAAAGTTATGATACATATATCAGTTCATGATGTTCGGTCTTACAAATTTCGTTTTTCTGACGGACAAACGTCCAGATCGGACGCTCTCAAAACTCTACCATCTCTCTCCCCACATCCACCACTGCTGGCGGCTCACGTCCAACTGCGCAACGATACGTGCTGTTCACGTCCAACTGCCCAACACTACAATAGCAAATATTCCAACAATGAGAACCAGCCACAGACTGCACACAGCACTGTCAGTGATTTTTATACAGAGCGCTACGTGGCGTTACCAACATAAAAACCTAAACAGCCTACTTACAGTATCTGGACGGAGAGTTCGGAAGCGGTGGAGGTGAGGAACAACAATGAGCCAGTCAACATCGAGTCTACAGATGCTTTTGCGCTGAAAGAAGGTTGATTGAAACTATAGGGGGGGGGGGGGGTGGACACAAACATGGGAAAACCAAAACCACATTACCATGTCTAATACTGTGCACAAATATCGGCATTCAAAACGGCTTCATCGCCTCGTATTAGGTAAACGTAGGTCATGTATGGGTTTGAAGGGAATCCTATCCTACTCTTCCAAATTTGTGGCAAGTTTAGGTAACCATGATGAACGGCCAGTGTCGGTTGGTCACAGCCAGTGTGCTCCCTGCCGCCTAAGCTCCCAGTTGGTGCACATCGACAGCGCAGAAAGATACGTATATGGCTTCTTTTCTGTGTTTACTTCGTAGATTCTTACTTAAATTGCGTGTGAGTTTCGTATAGGAGGTGTAATTTCGAGTTTTAGTTACTGTAATCGTAAATTCAAGCAGATTGTAGAGCATTTGTACAGGTTAGTTCATGCATTCTTTGCGTGTTTCCCTTGCGTTATCTAGCCACTCGTGTTTCAGTTACTGTTGTTCAACATCGATTAGAAAGGACAGGGACTGTGATTCCTGTGTTCGGATGAGGGCGGAGTTGACATCCCTTCGCTCACAGCTGCAGGCGGCGTTGAGGCAGTTGCCAATGGGCACCACTGTGGGGAGCCGGACTTGGGTATCACGGGGATGTCAACCTCGTCCCGTCTGTCCCTAGGTCGGTCTGCCGCTGTGGTTGCCACGGTTGCTGCCCGCAGTGGGGTTGAGCCCTCGCCTGTGGTTGATTGGGAGGTCGTTCCAAGGCGTGGCAGGCAGCGAAAGACGTCCCCGGAGGCAGATCAGAAAGCCTCCCTGGTGCGTCTGACAAACAGGTTTCAGGTACTGTCTCTGGCTGAGCCAGATGCAGCTGCTTGCCCTGTTTCAGAGGATGATTCTCAGCCTTCAAGGTCCGGTCAGTCACAGAGGGTGGGCTTATTGGTAGGTGGGAGCTCCAGTGTTAGGCGCGTAATGGGGCCCCTTAGGGATATGGCGGCTAAGGAGGGGAAGAAATCCAGTGTGCACTCCGTGTGCATTCCGAATGGAGTCATTCCTGATGTGGAAGAGCACAGGGTGCAGCCAGCTGCAGGTGGTGGCACATGTCGGCACTAATGACGTGTGTCGCTTTGGATCTGAGGAACTTCTCTCTGGATTCCAGCGGCTATCTGATTTGGTGAAGGCAGCCGGTTTTGCTTACGAGATGAAGGCAGAGCTCACCATCTGCAGCATCGTTGACAGAACCGACTGCGGACCTTAGGTGCAGAGCCGGATGGAGGGTCTGAATCAGAGTCTCAGACAGTTTTTCGACCGTGTTGGCTGCAGATTCCTTGACTTGCGCCATAGGGTGGCGGGGTTTCGGGTTCCGCTGAATAGGTCAGGAGTTCACTTCACTCAGCTGGCTGCTACACGGGTAGCGGAGGCTGTGTGGCGTGGACTGGGCGGTTTTTTAGGTTAGAAGGCCTCGGGAAAGTACGGGGTGGGCTGCAATCTCAAAGGGTGCATGGAAAATACAGGACGTGCTTGGATCAAGGAACAGCCGGAATTGTATTTGTAAATTGTTGTAGTTGTGCTGGGAAAGTCCCTGAGCTTCAAGCGCTAATAGAAAGCACAGAAGCTCAGACGGTGTTTAGGAAAGATAGATTAGGCAGAATTGGTGGTGGAGTGTTTGTGTCTGTCAGTAGCGGTTTATCTTGTAGTGAAGTCGAAATAGATACTCCGTGCGAATTGGTATGGGTGGAGGTTATACTTAACAGCCGAACTAAGTTAATAATTGGCTCCTTCTATCGATCCCCAGACTCCGATGATATAGTTGCTGAACAGTTCAGAGAAAATTTGAGTCTCGTAACAAATAAATACCCCACTCATTCGGTTATAGTTGGTGGGGACTTCAACCTTCCCTCGATATTTAGAGCAGTTAGTCCACGAACCCACGCGAATTGTAAATGGTTGCGAAAACACACTTGACTTCTTAGCCACAAACAATCCAGAGCTAATAGAGAACATCATGACTGATACAGGGATTAGTGATCACTAGGTCGTTGTAGCTAGGCTTAATACCGTTTCTTCCAAGTCCACCAGAAACAAACGCAAAATAATTTTATTTAAAAAAGCGGATAAGGTGTCACTAGAAGCCTTCCTAAGAGACAATCTCCATTCCTTCCGAACTGACTATGCAAATGTAGACGAGATGTGGCTCAAGTTCAAAGATATAGTAGCAACAGCAGTTGAGAGATTCATACCTCATAAACTGGTAAGAGATGGAACTGATCCCCCATGGTACACAAAACAGGTCCGAACGCTGTTGCAGAGGCAACGGAAAAAGCATGCGAAGTTCAGAAGAACGCGAAATCCCGAAGATTGGCTAAAATTTACAGACGCGCGAAATTTGATACGGACTTCAATGCGAGATGCCTTTAATAGGTTCCACAACGAAACATTGTCTCGAAATTTGGTAGAAAATCCGAAGAAATTCTGGTCGTATGTAAAGCACACAAGCGGCAAGACGCAGTCAATACCTTCGCTGCGCAGTGCCAATGGCACTGTTACCGACGACTGTGCTGCTAAAGCGGAGTTAGCTGAACGCAGTTTTCCGAAATTCCTTCACCAGGGAAGACGAATGGAATATTCCAGAATTTGAAACACGAACAGCTGCTAGCATGAGTTTCTTAGAAGTAGATACCTTAGGGGTAGCGAAGCAACTCAAATCGCTTGATACGGGCAAGTCTTCGGGTCCAGATTGTATACCGATTAGGTTCCCTTCAGATTACGCTGATACAATAGCTCCCTACATAGGAATCATATACAACCGCTCGCTCACCGATAGATCTGTACCTACAGATCGGAAAATTGAGCAGGTCGCTCCAGTGTTTAAGAAGGGTAGTAGGAGTAATCCATCGAACTACAGACCTATATCATTGACGTCGGTTTGCAGCAGGGTTTTGAATCACCTCGAAGGGAACGATCTATTGTTACGTAATCAGCATGGCTTCAGAAAACATCGTTCTTGTGCAACGCAGCTAGCTCTTTATTCACACGAAGTAATGGCCGCTATCGACAGGGGATCTCAAGTTGATTCCATGTTTCTAGATTTCCGGAAATCTTTTGACACCGTTCCTCACAAGCGACATCTAATCAAGCTGCGGGCCTACAGAGTATCGTCTCAGTTGTGCGGCTGGATTCGTGTATTCCTGTTAGGAAGCTCGCAGTTCGTAGTAATAGACGGCAAATCATCGAGTAAAACTGAAGTGATATCATGTGTCCCCAGGAATGCGTCCTGGGACCTCTGTTGTTCCTGATCTATATAAATGACCTGGGTGACAATCTGAGCAGTTCTCTTAGGTTGTTCGCAGATGATGCTGTAATTTACCGTCTAGTAAGGTCATCCGAAGACCAGTATCAGTTGCAAAGCGATTTAGAAAAGATTGCTGTATGGTGTGGCAGGTGGCAGTTGACGCTAAATAACGAAAAGTTTGAGGCGATCCACATGAGTTCCAAAAGAAATCCGTTGGAATTCGACTACTCGATAAATAGTACAATTCTCAAGGCTGTCAATTCAACTAAGTACCTGGTTGTTAAAACTACGAAAAACTTCAGTTGGAATGACCACGGCGAGCCAAAGGTTGCGTTTCATTGGCAGGACACTTAGAAGATGCAACAAGTCCACTAAACAGAGAGCTTACACTACACTCCTCTGTTAGAATATTGCTCCGCGGTGTGGGACCCTTACCGGGTGGTATTGACGTAGGACATCGAAAGGGTGCAAAAAAGGACAGCACGTTTTGTATTATCACGTAATAGGGGAGAGAGAGTGGCAGATAAGATACGCGAGTTGGGATGGAAGTCATTAAAGCAAAGACGTTTTTCGTCGCGGCGAGATCTATTTACGAAATGTCAGTCACCAACTTTCTCTTCCGAATGCGAAAATATTTTGTTGAGCCCAACCTACATAGGTAGGAATGATCATCAAAATAAAATAAGAGAAATCAGAGCTCGAACAGAAAGGTTTAGGTATTCGTTTTTCCCGCGCGCTGTTTGGGAGTGGAATGGTAGAGAGATAGTATGATTGTGGTTCGATGAACCCTCTGCTAAGCAATTAAATGTGAATTGCAGAGTAATCATGTAGAAGTAGATGTAGCGATTACACCTTGCTCTCCACAATAGACCATCAAGCCTCAATAAAATTGAGATCTTGTGGCTATGGTGGCCAGGAGAAATGCGACAGTTCATCCCCGTCCTCACAAAATCAGGTGAGGCCGATGCGAGTTCTGTAAATGGCGGCACTGTCATCTTGGAACACAACATCAATACTGGGCAACAAATGTTGTAGCATAAGTAAGAGTTGATCAACCAAAAATGTCACATATTTATCAGCAGTAAGCGACCTTGCAGAGTAACCATGGGGGCATATAATACCGCGATATGGCTGCCCACGTCAGCGAACTTCCACCATGTTTTACTCTTGGGACGTCAACTCAGCCAAAAGCTGCGGCATATAATTTTCTTCCATTACTCCACAGTCCAGACTTTATGGCTTTGTCAGGACGTGTTCCTGTTATGATTAGTTACATCACTGGTTGTGGGTCTGCAATTCGAGCTCGCCGCGCTTCCCTATTTATGCGGTTGCTTCGTATTAAAAAAAAAAATTGTTCAAATGGCTCTGAGCACTATGGGACTTAACTTCTGTGGTCATCAGTCCCCTAGAACTTAGAACTACTTAAACCTAACTAACCTAAGGACAGCACACACACCCATGCCCGAGGCAGGATTCGAACCTGCGACCGTAGCGGTCGTGCAGTTCCAGACCGTAGCGCCTAGAACCGCTCGGCCATCTCGGCCGGCGGCTTCGTATCACTTTGGTGCTGACGGTGTTCGCGAATGCGATGTTCATTTCTGCAGTAACTTCTGTAGCTGTTGTCTCCTTAGCTTTTGTTACGATTCTCTTTTTCACTGGCTGTTACGATCACTCAACACATATTTTCGTCCGTGATCTGACATAGCGCATGACGCTTTTCCTCTTTCGCTGTATGTGCTACGCATCTTTGATACTGTGCTTCAAGATACACCAAGTACTTCGGCTACCTCTGTTACAGAACCTCCCATCTAATAACACCAGCAATCTGAATTTTTCGAATTCACTTAACTCCGATATAATGCACTCGAAACTGCACTGACCACTGTCTTGAACTCGACTAACACTTGGAACGTATTGAAGCCATTGTACAGGTTCTGCCGGTGGTCGAACGCAGCGGTGCAACCTGCAAACTTGACGAGCATCTGCATTCATGTTGAGGCTTGCGTTTCTTTTTTCTTCCAACCTCTGTGTGTACACGTCACTCTGTTTTGTATTTATTCCACAGTGGCGCATTATTATTTGATTTGTGCCGCAAGAATTATTACTATTAATACTAAATAGTTCCCTTTATAAGCCAGTTAGAGATCAGATACAACGAGGCGCGGTAACAATGTTTTCACAAAAAATATGTTTAATGTTTGTGTTAATCAGCTCATAGCTTTTTCTTTTATATACTGAGGAAATATGTGCTACTATGTGACAGTTATTTTCAGTATGTGTGCTGTGCTGTTTACATTTTTCTGTTTAGTAATTGCTGTGTACAGTGTGGAAAACAATTTTCTCTGCTCTTTGATACAGCGTATTCTTTGCCTTTCTATACGCCCAGAGCGACGTAGTTCAAATGTCGAAGGAAGCTGAACAATTAAAACGGTGTCAGATTGCGTATTTTAAGGTCCCAACGTGACTTTTGTACTGGAGCACTTATATTAGGGAATTTTTATGTTACACCCGTAACAGACAGATTCACGAGAGGGAAAAAGACTTTTCACCTTTGTTAAGATGTTTTGAGGAACTGATGCTTGAAACTCTTGCAGTCATACCCAGTCTTCAGAACCGCCACAATGTGACTGTCGATGTAATTACATTATTATTTGTGAGCATGGGGTCAGTGTATAACAGTCCACCAGCAACAAATGATTGGAACTCCAAAGGTGGCGCACAAGTGGACACAACAGAGTGGTGTTGGGCAACGTTTTCAGTTAGTTTAATGCTAGCAACTAACTGAAACCTGAAATGTAACTCTGCAATATTAAATGGCATTAAAGTATCAGCATTGTAATATAGCTACTGGTCTGTGCCAGATAATGTCGTTTCAACTCGTACAGGGCAGGCACATACATGGGACATATATGAAGGTAGTATCTGTTGCCAAAAGAACAGATACCATTGATGACTGTGCAACTTCTCAAGAATGAAATGATAATTAAATCGATACGCTAGCTGCAAATTGGCGTTTATATACATCATATATACTCCATTCATCTGAGCCACCGAGGGCACAGAAGATAATGTGCCTGCAGGGACTTATCTGTAGCACGCTCCCCATGAGACCCACATTACCAACATGTCCACACCACTACATTCGTAGTGCACCTAATAGATGTTTGCCCATCACACTCATTACTCGTGGCAGATTAATCTACCAAGTCCGGTACCAGTTGGGGCATAGCGTGTGCATTCGCACAGGGTCAATGGCCAGGTAGCCATATTTTAACTATATATGAAGGTAGTATCTGTTCCCGAGAGAGCACGGGGAACGTGCCAGAGATAAGTCCCTGCAAGTGCACTATCCTCTGTGCCCTCGGTGGCTCAGATGGATAGAGCGTCTGCCATGTAAGCAGGAGCTCTCGGGTTCGAGTCCCGGTCGGGACACACATTTTCAACAGATCCCCTATGATGTATATGAACGCCGGTTTGCACCTAGAGTATCGATTTAATTATCATTTCATTCTAGAGAAGCTGCACGGTCATCAATAGTATCTGTTCTTACGAGAACAGATACTAACTTCATATATAGTTAAAATATGGCTACCCGGCCATTGACCTTGTGCGAACGCACACGCTATGTCCCAACTCATACGGGACTTGATAGGTTAATCTGCCACGAGTAATGAGTGTGATGGGCAAACATCTATTAGGTGCACTACGAATGTAGTGGTGTGGACATGTTGGGATTGTGGGTCTCACGGAGAGCGTGCAAGGGATAAGTCCCTGCAAACGCACTATCCTCTGTGCCCTAGGTGGCTCAGATGGATAAAGAGTCTGCCATGTAAGCAGGAGCTCTCGGGTTCGAGTCCCGGTTGGGGCACACATTGTCAAAATGTCCCCAATGATGTGTATCAACTCCTGTTTGCAGCGAGGGTGTCGATTTAATTATCATAGATACATGCGATACTGGTATATGTTAACCACTGAACAGAGAAACGCAGTACACAATATAGTGCCGCAAGCGCAAGATGGGACGGCTGTGAGACAGGATGGTGTGTGGTAAGTGAAGGTGAGGTGGCAACCGAAGAGGCTCCACAGACAGGCAACTAGATACGTTAAGTTCTTTATTTGCAGTATATCCACTGCTTGATACACCGGGTCAGTGGCCTGCTGGTCGCTAAATTCCGCTAGGAGGCTGTCGCCGCGCCATGCGATACTGAGGTGGCTACTCCACCGAAAGCCGGAGGCCTCGTTACAATTTCCGACTACGTGGTCCCCGCGCCAGTGCCGTGTGCTATGGTCCCGGGTGATACTCGGCTGCGTGACGGCGATGGATGCCCCCCACGATGAGATGCCCATTCAGCGACGGTGGTCGGCGGCTGGTGTGCACGAGTGGTGACCTACTGTCCACTGTTGGTGTCGGCCACGCTGCTGGTGTTGAGCTGGGACTGACAGCTACACCATACAGTTACGTCCGCGTAAGGACTTAACGCAGGGTACTCCTGTGGCCTCGAACTGGTGACTTCTGCTGGATGGTACATGTGGCGTCCTGATCCACCACAGCTCTGTCGTACTAGTAAAGCTGCGTAACAAAGAATAATTTCATTACAAAAATGTCCAGTATGCATAGTTGACAATAGCTCGCTTGTTGTGCAAGTGCGTCACACTCAGTCACATATCCTAAGACATTACAGCGGCTATTAGTGCGGAAATCGGCCTTTCCCCTTGCTGCAGTACGCTGAGTTTGCTGTTTCAACAAGCTAATCTGCCTCGCAACACTGCTTACACAGATATGCTGTAATATGATAGGTACGGTTCAACCACGATGAGTGGATATTGAGCACACACTGTGGCCATAGCCCGAAATGACTGTAATTTTGACCGTGTAAGTTCTTCTTAAATTGATCATCAAACACATGTAACTGATCCAATCAACAATGACACATGCCTAAGTACCTCTTTTAGCTTGCAACTCAAGTTCATGAACTTGCAAATCCTCCAAGATAATGTAAGTTACGTGAAACAAATGAACAGTATAAAAGAAGTTTCAAGTTTATCAGAGATAACGTTGTGATAAAAGTACTTACCTTGCTTTTTATGGAAGAAGAAAGTGTTGTTGCGGCTTTTTATATTTCCAGCTCCTTAGGAAGTATCGATATTGCTCCAAATACGCATTTTAGGACATACATTTCCTTTCAAATAAGCACCACAGATTCCATTGATGCATACACTATGTTTTATCTGTTATTAATACATACTCTGTTTTCAACTTATCTGCTGCTATCATTTTCCTGTTAAATTTTCCTCAGCGTCAGCACAAGAGAAATCAGAGCTAACACTCAAAGCTTTAAGTTTTTCCAGCGCGCTGTTCGAAAGTTGAACAGTAGAGAAACAGTTTGAGGGGGTTCGATGAACTCTCATTTAACTGTGAATTTCAGAGTAATCATGTAGATGTAGATGTGGGATAAAGAATATCAGCATGATAAATATGCAGCAGGTGTCAAAGAATTTAATTGTAATGAAAAGGTACAATGGATTCGTATCAGCAGCATCGTCTGAAAAGACCCTCATAGAGCGTCCGAAGTAATCAACAAGATCATTTCTATATATTGTAACGGATAACCTGTAATACTCCCGTTGGGTCTCAAGAAATTACTTTTACGACTGTCGATTTCATCCCATTCCATCACCTACGAAGTCCTCAATGCAGTGGCAATTATTGTCCCATTATCGGTATTCACCTAGTACGGTTTTCGATTGTATGCCTTTTGCATCTGAAGATAAAAGGTACCATTTCAGGCGCCTTTGTCTGCGGTGCTCTGAATTTCATGAACGAACACACCGAGGTGTCTTACGAAAGATCTCTGTTTAAGGAATCGATGTTGGTTTTTGTACAGGAGATTTTCCTTCTCCGGAAACGACATAAAGAGTGTGTATGGCACACGGAAATTATTTCCTGATGTATTAACAGCTGTCCTATCATCCTTTTCATTGTTCATGTCAGTGTTTTCCATGTATTCCTTCTCTCGTCTACTCAGTCTTTACCTGATCAGTCCAACCAGTTTCAAAACACTTGCGTAACATCACATCTCAAATGCTTCAGTTCTCTTCTGTTCCGGGAGTCCCTGCTTCACTACCATACAATGCTGTGTTCCAACGTACTTTCTCAAAATTTTCTTCCTTAAGGTTGCTCTTGGGCAACATTTTCCTCATTGTCAGTGCTAGTTTTTTCTTTACGGCCTCCTTGCTGTCTTGCCCCCTCTATCATGGGTTACTCTGTTGCTTAGGTAGCATTAGTCCTTTGTCTACTGTGTGACCCTCAATTCTGATACTAAATTTGTCAATATACTCATTTCTGCTACCTCTAGCCGGCCGGTGTGGCAGAGCGGTTCTAGGCGCTTCAGTCTGGAACCGCGCAACCGCTACGGTCGCAGGTTCGAATCCGGCCTCGGGCATGGATGTGTGTTAGGTCCTTAGGTTAGTTAGATGTAAGTAGTTCTAAGTTCTAGGGGGGTGATGACCTCAGATGTTAAGTCACATAGTGCTAATAGCCATTTGAACCATTTTCTGCTACTTTTGTCTTCCTCTGCTTTACTCTCAATCCATATTCTATAATCACTAGGACGTTCATTCCACTTAAAGGAGCCTGTAATTCATATTAAGGAAAACAAAAGAATAATTTGGAGTAGGAAGTAAAATCCATGGAGAAGAAATAAAAACTTTGAGGTTTGCTGACGACATTGTAATTCTGTCAGAGACAGCAAAGGACCTGGAAGAGCAATTGAACGGAATGAAAAGACCTGGAAGAGCAACTGAACGGAATGGACAGTGTCTTGAAAGAAGGATATAAGATGAACATCAACAAAGCAAAAGGAAGATAATGGAATGTTGTCGTATTAAATCAGGTATGCTGAAGGAATTAGATTAGGAAGTGAGACACTTAAAGTAGTAAATGACTTTTGCTATTTGGGAAGCAAAATAATTGATGACTATGGAAGTAGGGAGGACATACAGGGTGTTACAAAAAGGTACGGCCAAACTTTCAGCAAACATTCCTCACACAGAAAGAAAGAAAATATGTTATGTGGACATGTGTCCGGAAACGCTTACTTTCCATGTTAGAGCTCATTACTTCTCTTCAAATTAATTAATCATGGATTGTCCGCAGCTCGTGGTGGTGCGGTAGCGTTCTCGCTTCCCACGACCGGGTTCCCGGGTTCGATTCCCGGCGGGGTCAGGGATTTTATCTGCCTCGTGATGACTGGGTGTTGTGTGATGTCCTTAGGTTAGTTAGGTTTAAGTAGTTCGAAGTTCTAGGGGACTGATGACCACAGATGTTAAGTCTCATAGTGCTCAGAGCCATTTTTGAATCGTGGAATGGAAACACACAGCAACAGAACGTACCAGCGTGACTTCAAACACTTTGTTACAGGAAATGTTCAAAATGTCCTCCGTTAGCGAAGATACATGCATCCACCCTCCGTCGCATGGAATCCCTGACGCGCTGATGCAGCCCTGGAGAATGGCGTATTGTATCACAGCCGTCCACAATACGAGCACGAAGAGTCTCTACATTTGGTACCGGGGTTACGTAGACAAGAGCTTTCAAATGCCCCCATAAATGAAAGTCAAGAGGGTTGAGGTCAGGAGATCGTGGAGGCCATGGAATTGGTCCGCCGCTACCAGTCCATCAGCCACCGAATCTGTTGTTGAGAAGCGTACGAACACGTCGACTGAAATGTGCAAGAGCTCTATCGTGCATTAACCACATGTTGTGTCGTACTTGTAAAGGCACATGTCCTAGCAGCACATGTAGAGTATCCCGTATGAAATCTGGCGGTGAATCGAGGAAGTACAGTACATACTGACGAAACTAAAATGAGCTCTAACATGAAAATTAAGCGTTTCCGGATATATGTCCACATAACATCTTTTCTTTATTTGTGTGTGAGGAATGTTTCCTGAAAGTTTGGCCGTATCTTTTTGTAACACCCTGTAAACTGTAGACTGGCTATGGCAAGGAAAGTGTTTCTGCAGAAGAGAAATTTGTTAACAACGGGTCTAGGTTTGAGTGTCAGGAAGTCTTTTCTAAAAGTATTTGTATGGAGTGTAGCCATGTAAGGAAGTGGAAAATGGACGATAACTAGTTTAGACAAAAAGAGACTAGAAGCTTTCGAAATGTGGTGCTACAGAAGATTGCTGAAGATTAGATGGGTAGATCACGTATCTAATGAGGAGGCACTAAATAGAATTGGGAAGAAAAGGACACAACTTCACTAGAATAAGGAATCAGTTTGTAAGACACGTTCTGAGGCATCAAGAAATCATCAATTCATACTGGAGGGAAGCGTGTAGGGTAAAGATCGTAGAGGGACACCAAGAAATGAATACACTAAACAGATTCAGAAGGATGTACTTTGCAGTAGTTACCCGAAGACGAAGAGGGTATCACAGGATAGATAAGCATGGAGAGCTGCGTCTGATCAGTCTCTGGAGTGAACACCACAACAACAACAACATCCATTGTCTGCTTGCGACGTTGTCATGTATATTTGAACTATTGTTGTCGTGTTGGTTTGCTGACTGTTCTGATGAGAACAACCTGATCATTGAACTGCTGAAAGTAATTCACTCTCTGTTCTACCTTCCTATTCATAACGATTCGTACTCACATTATACCGTTTTCTGCTTCTGTCGGTGTTATCCTATATTAACATAACCATAAATCCTTGTCATCTTTCCATTTCAGTTCACTGGTCCCCACTATATCTATAGTAAGCCTTAGCATTTTCTTTCTCATGTTTTCTAAGTGTCGTATGTCGTTAAGACTTCTTACATTAATTGTTAACCTTACGGTGGGTATTCAGTCTTTTTCTCATGGACACATCCACGTTGGCTGTCCCCCTCCCGGAGATCCGAAAGTGGGCTTTTTTTTTTATTGGTCATCAGTCTACTGACTGGTTTGATGCGGCCCACCACGAATTCCTTTCCTGTGCTAACCTCTTCATCTCAGAGTAGCACTTGCAACATACGTCCTCAATTATTTGCTTGACGTATTCCAATCTCTGTCTTCCTCTACAGTTTTTGCCCTTTACACCTCCCTCTAGTACCATGGAAGTCATTCCCTCATGTCTTAGCAGATGTCCTATCATCCTGTCCCTTCTCATTATCAGTGTTTTCTACATATTCCTTTCCTCTCCGATTCTGCGTAGAACCTCCTCATTCCTTACCTTATCAGTCCACCTAATTTTCAACATTCGTCTATAGCACCACATCTCAAATGCTTCAATTCTCTTCTGTTCCGGTTTTCCCACAGTCCATGTTTCACTACCATACAATGCTGTACTCCAGACGTACATCCTCAGAAATTTCTTCCTCAAATTAAGGCCGGTATTTGATATTAGTAGACTTCTCTTGGCCAGAAATGCCTTTTTGCCATAACGAGTCTGCTTTTGATGTCCTCTTTGCTCCGTCCGTCATTGGTTATTTTACTGCCTAGGTAGCAGAATTCCTTAACTTAATTGACTTCGTGACCGTCAATTCTGATGTTAAGTTTCTCGCTGTTCTCATTTCTACTACTTCTCATTACCTTCGTCTTTCTCCTATTTACTCTCAAACCATACTGTGTACTCATTAGAGTGTTCATTCCGTTCAGCAGATCATTTAATTCTTCTTCACTTTCACTCAGGATAGCAATGTCATCAGCGAATCGTATCATTGATATCCTTTCACCTTGTATTTTAATTCCACTCCTGAACCTATCATTTATTTCCATCATTGCTTCCTCGATGTACAGATTGAAGAGTAGGGGCGAAAGGCTACAGCCTTGTCTTACACCCTTCTTAATAGGAGCACTTCGTTCTTGATCGTCCACTCTTATTATTCCCTCTTGGTTGTTGTACATATTGTATATAACCCGTCTCTCCCTATAGCTTACCCCTACTTTTTTCAGAATCTCGAACAGCTTACACCATTTTATATTGTCGAACGCTTTTTCCAGGTCGACAAATCCTATGAAAGTGTCTTGATTTTTCTTTAGCCTTGCTTCCATTATTAGCCGTAACGTCAGATTTGCCTCTCTTGTCCCTTTACTTTTCCTAAAGCCAAACTGATCGTCACCTAGCGCATTCTCGATTTTCTTTTCCATTCTTCTCTATATTATTCTTGTAAGCAGCTCGATGCATGAGCTGTTAAGCTGATTGTGCGATAATTCTCGCACTTGTCAGCTCTTGCCGTCTTCGGAATTGTGTGGCTGATGCTTTTCCGAAAGTCAGATGGTATATCGCCAGACTCATATACTCTACACACCAACGTGAAAAGTCGTTTTGTTGCCACTTCCCCCAATGATTTGAGAAATTCTGATGGAATGTTATCTATCCCTTCAGCCCGTTGCACTCTTAATGTTACCACCGTTGCTTTTAATGTCACCGAAGGTTATTTTGACTTTCCTGTATGCTGAGTCTGTCCTTCCGACAATCATATCTTTTTCGATGTCTTCACATTTTTCCTGCAGCCATTTCGTCTAAGCTTCCATGCACTTCCTATTTATTTCATTCCTCAGCGACTTGTATTTCTGTATTCTTGATTTTCCCGGAACGTGTTTGTACTTCCTCCTTTCATCAATCATTTGAAGTATTTCTTCTGTTACCCATGGTTTCTTCGCAGCTATCTTCTTTGTACCTATGTTTTCCTTCCCAACTTCTGTGATGGCCCTTTTTAGAGATGACCATTCCTCTTCAACTGTACTGCCTACTGCGCTATTCCTTATTGCTTATCTATAGCGTTAGAGAACTTCAAACGTATCTCGTCATTCCTTAGTACTTCCGTATCCCACTTCTTTGTGTATTGATTCTTCCTGACTAATGTCTTGAACTTCAGCCTACTCTTCATCACTACTATATTGTGATCTGAGTCTATATCTGCTCCTGGGTACGCATTACAATCCAGTATATGATTTCGGAATCTCTGTCTGACCATGATGTAATCTAATTGAAATCTTCCCGTATCTCCCGGCCTTTTCCAAGTATACCTCCTTCTCTTGTGATTCTTGAACAGGGTATTCGCTATTACTAGCTGAAACTTGTTACAGAACTCAATTAGTCTTTCTCCTCTTTCATTTCTTGTCCCAAGCCCATATTCTCCTGTAACCTACTCCTTCCCCTACAACTGCATTCCAGTCGCCCATGACTATTAGATTTTCGTCCCCTTTACATACTGCATTACCTTTTCAATATCCTCAGACACTTTCTCTATCTGTTCATCTTCAGCTTGCGACGTCGACATGTATACCTGAACTATCGTTGTCGGTGTTGGTCTGCTGTCGATTCTGATTAGAACAACGCGGTCACTGAACTGTTCACAGTAACACATCCTCTGCCCTACCTTCCTATTCGTAACGAATCCTACACCTGTTATACCATTTTCTGCTGCTGTGATATTACCCGATACTCATCTTACCAGAAATCCTTGTGGGCTAGTCAGGAAGATTTTGCCAATGGAATAATCACCAAGACATTTTTCAATTACACTTCACATGCCCTGTGGGTACGCATTATGTATCTTTATTATGTGGTTTATAATGCCTTCTGCTTCCTCACGCCGTTGATCATTGCTGATTCTTCCACCATTAGGGGCAGTTTGCTACCCAAGGCAGGAGAGCGCCCTGAACCTCTGCACGCCCTTCCACCCTCATTGGCAATGCCGTTGGCAGAACGGGGACGACTTCTTACGCCGGAAGCCTTTGGGCACCATTGCTACCGATACGTCAGCGTTATTTGGTACAGTTATGTTCTTTAGAAGAAGGAATTGACCTGTGATTTTCTCAAATCTCTTGTGTTCCTTACTTGTTCTAACAATTTACGACATACTGCTGCTGGAAGAAGAGGAAGTTCTTGTGGATAATCTCTCTAAATTCTCACCAGTATCTCGTCCGCTCCAGATACCTTACAACTACTAAGCGATTTTAGTTGATTTTATATTCTGCAGTCCCTTATCTCAATATTTGACATTTCGGCGTGTAATGTTCATGGTTCATTTAATAAATGTAAACAAAAATTTGACGTATCGTCGCACAGTGTTGAGGTGCATAAGCCAAGCAGTCCTGTGTCGTCTACAGGATGATCAGATAAGGAGATACTTTAGAGAGCCCTCTGACTGTTGGAGAAACAACGAGAGATCAGATTTTAATGTTGAAGGTAAAATGCTTTAGATATTAAAATGGAAAAAATAAGGAAATAAGAAATTAAGTTTGACAGAATTTTTTTTTAATGTACAGGGTGATTTAAAAAGAATACCACAACTTTAGGAATTTAAAACTCTGCAACGACAAAAGGCAGAGCTAAGCACTATCTGTCGGCGAATTAAGGGAGCTATAAAGTTTCATTTAGTTGTACATTTGTTCGCCATTTCAGCCAATAAAGTTTTTGGTCCCTTTTTCTTCGAAGGTGCTACTGTAACTGGACTACAGTATCTGGAGATGTTAGAGAATTGGCTGTCCCCTCAGCTCGAACAAGAAGCACAACAGTTCATATTTCAGCAGGATGGAGCGCCACCACATTGGCACTTATCTGTCCGTAACTACCTGAACATCAACTACCCGAGGCGATGGATCGGCCGCCAGGCAGCCCGTGACAGAGCACGTCATCACTGGCCTCCAAGAAGCCCTGATCTTACCCCCTGCGATTTTTTCTTATGGGGGTATGTTAAGGATATGGTGTTTCTGCCACCTCTCCCAGCCACCATTGATGATTTGAAACGAGAATTAACAGCAGCTATCCTAACTGTTACGCCTGATATGCTACAGAGAGTGTGGAACGAGTTGGAGTATCGGGTTGATATTGCTCGTGTGTCTGGAGGGGGCCATATTGAACATCTCTGAACTTGTTTTTAAGTGAAAAAAAACCTTTTTCAATACTCTTTGTAATGATGTATAACAGAAGGTTATATTATGTTTCTTTCATTAAATACACATTTTTAAAGTTGTGGTATTCTTTTTGAATTGAAAGTGAATCAGCGCAGGAGAATCTAACAGTCAATAGCAGGCATTCGTCGTAGCGGGGTAGGTAGAACGCCAAACAATCTAAAACCAGTGGTGGGGATTTTGCGGTGGATGGCGCAGTCAAACCGTTACAGTTATCATCACAGCAAAACATCTCGTACCTATTTTAAGACGTAAGGGGCAGCCGTCTGGCCAGGTCCGAAATCGGTCTTCAACGTAGAGACACGTGAAACCACCACTCTTTGTCACTGCACCCTGCAGCAAGGAAAACCGATCAGATGAGGTGCATCTCAAGACACAGTGGGACTCAACACAGTGGGACACCAAAAACTAGAAGTGTCTTAACCTTGGCGGAAGCACGTTTACCATGGAGTAGAACAGTGATGCCTGTCGATCGTGACAGGCGTAGTTTTCAGCTGTTTCTGGATATCGGCCAGGTCGCCCCTGGCACACAACGACTTTAACACATTGACCAGTCTGTGCTCTCAACGCCTTTTGTCATTTGAAAAGGGAAGAATTAGTCACTCAGCGGCCCACCCTGCACATCCGCAGTCATGAACTGTCCAGTTTGTGTGTTGACAAATTGCCTGTTAGTTTCTGTCTCGGTTTCTTTGAGCAGCATTTGTTTCATTATTTTTTTGACGTTTTGTCAGCAGCAGAGGCTGTCGTTGTGAAAGCATCGGCCTCACTGTTGGTCCGCCACAAATGCATCAATAATTTTGTAGTTTCAGTGTTGTTTGGCCCAATGAAGAACACCTTGCAGTGGTTGAGAGCTTACGTCCATTGAACGTGAGTGAGGTAGACAAGTGACAACAGCAGTTCATGCCTTGTTTGAAGCCAGTTATCACTGACAAGGCATTACACAATCTCCAATCGCTCTCTGTTAGGATCCTTATACGACCATCGTTCCTACGCTGTGCTACGTAGCTGCGATGGGTGCAATATTTCTTGTAGATATGTTGGGTAGTTTGCGTTGTTTTTTGGGTCATCGGTCTTCTGACTGGTTTGATGCGGCCCGCCACGAATTCCTCTCCCGTGCCAACCTCTTCATCTCAAAGGAGCACTTGCGATGTGCGTCATCAATTACTTACTGTGTGTATTCCAGTCTCCAGTTAGTAGCCACTACAGCTCCCTCTCGTACCATAGAAGTTACTCTGTGATGTGTTGACAGAAGATCAACCACGCTGTCTCTTCTTCTTACCAGTGTTTTCCATACATCCCTTTCCCATCCCGTTCTGCGCGGAACCTCTCCATTCCTTTCCATATCAGTCCACCTAACTATCAAAATTCGTCTTTAGCATCTCTTCTGGGCGCAGCCGACTTCCTTCCCCATCTTTCCCTAATCCGATAGTGCCGATAACCTCGCTGTCTGGTCCTCTCCTCCAAATCAGCCAACCAACCAATCTGATCCGGTTCTCCCACAGTCCATGTTTCACTACCATACAATACCATGTTCCAAATGTACATTCTCAGAAATTTCCTCCTTATATTGAGGCTTATGTTTTATAACAGTAAACTCCTCTTGGCCAGGGATATCCTTTCTGGCAGTGCTAATCTGCTTTTGATGTCCTCCTTTCTCCGCCTGCCATTAGCTATTTTGCTGCCTAGGAAACAAAATTCATTAACTTCATCTACTTAGAGAACATGAGTCCTGATGTTAAATTTCTCGCAGTTCTCATTTCTCATACTTCTAATTATTTTCGCCTTTTTTTCTATTTACTCTCAGTCCGTATGCTGTAATCATTAGACTGTCCATTCCATTCAGCAGATCCTGTACTTCTTCCTCGATGTCACTGAGGATAGTAATGTCATCAACACACCTTATCATTGAAATTCTTTCACCCTGAATCTTAACTCCACTCTTGAACCTTTCTTTTAATGCCATAATTGCTTCTTCGATGTATAGATTGAGCAGCAGGGGTGAAAGACTACAACCCTGTCTTACGCCATTTGTAATTTGAGAAATTTATTCTCGGTCTTCCACTCTTATCATTCTCTCTTGGCTCTTGTACCCACCCTTTTTAATCCGATCACTTCGTTTTTGGTCTTCAACTCTTACTATTCTCTCTTGGCTCTTTCTCATGTCGTATATTACCCGTCTCTCTCTCTATAGCTTACCCAAATTTTCTTCAGAATTTAGAACTTCTTGCACTATTTGACACAGTCGAGCGCTTTTTCCAGGTCGACGAATCCTATGAAACTGTCTTCATTTTTCTTTAGCCTTGTTTCTATTATCAACCGCAACTTCCTCTGTGGTGCTTTACCTTCCCTAAAGCCAAAGTCATCAGTATGTAACACATCTTAGATTTTATTTTCCAATCATCTCTATATTATTCTTGTCAGGAGCTTGAATGCATGAGTTGTTAAGTTGGTTGTGCGATAATTCTCGCACTTATCGTCTCTTGCTGGCTTCGGAATTGTGTAGATGCTATTTCTCCGGAAGTTAGATGGCACATCGCAGTCTCACACTTTCTACATAGCAATGTGAATAGTCGTTTAGTTTCCACTTCCCGATTTGGTTTTAGGAATACGGATGGAATGTTATCTATCCCTTCTGCCTTATTTGATCTTAAGTCCTCCAAAGCTGTTTTAAATCCTGATTATAATAATGAGTCCGCAATCTCTTCTATATCAACTCGTGTATCTTCTTCTATCATATTAGACAAATCTTCCCCCTCATAGAGGCCTTCAATGTACTCTTTCACCCATCTGCTCTCTCGTCTGCATTTCACCGTGGACTTTCCATTTCTTACGACAATCATTTTCAACTTCTTCACAGTTTTCAAGTGTCATTTCTTCTTAGCTTCCCCGCACTTCGTTGCACTTCCTAAGCTGTATCCAGAATTTCCGTGAACATTCTAACCATGATGTAATCTGGTAGGAATCTTTTCTTATCTCCTGCGCTTTTCCAAATATACCTCCTCCTCTTTTGACACTTGGTGTATTCGCTATTACTATCTTCTTGCAGAACTCAATTACTCTTAATCTCCTCATCTCCTCTCATTATTAATACCAAGCCCTTGTTCTCTCGGCTCCCTTTCTTCCATTCCTCCCCCTAGAGCCGCACTCCAGTTTCCCATGGCTATTAGATTTTCATCTTCCTTTACGTACTGAATTACCCTTTCGATATGCTCATATATTTCTCTACTCTTAATGTTTAACTTACTACGTCGGTTTGTATACCTGTCTTATGGTTGTCGGTGTTGGTTTGCTGTCGTTTCTGATGAAAGCAACCCTAACAGAGAACTTTTCACAGAAACACACTCTCTGCCCAACTTTCCTATTCATAACGAATCCTACTCCTGTCATACAATTTTTTTCCGGCCGTTGTGACCGAGCGGTTCTAGGCGCTTCAGTCTAGACCGCTACGGTCGAAGGTTCGATTCCTGCCTCGGGCATGGATGTGTGTGAGGTCCTTAGGTTAGTTATGCTTAAGTAGTTCTAAGCTCTAGGAGACTGATGACCTCCTATGTTAAGTACCGTAGTGCTACACCCATCTGACCAGGAAATTGAACAACTTCACTCACTGTTTGGCCGTGGACACATCTAAACGAAATACATCCTTTCTGCCATTCTGTCACGTGTCCATGTTCACCTGTCTTACTACACTGATTTGATACATTCGACTGGCCATGGTTTACACTGCCTGGTACCGGTTCTTCACCATCCACAGCACTCCAAATGGACCAGTGTGATCTTTAAAGAGAGTGAATAATATCTTTTAGAGTGGCGTTATCTCCGAAAGTGATAACACACTAACTAGAATGATTAGAAATGCAGCAGGATAAGTTGGGGTATAATGGAACAGCTAAGGAGAGAGCTATGTAATGGCGACAATTTCGTTGTTGCCATTTCAAATATATACCAGTGAAAGATAAACAAGGCATGCTATATATGAATCACAAAGATTTATTTTTGATCGTTTATATATATTATAGTTAGCTTAACTCGGCATTGTGCAACATATGATTATATCCCATACCTTGGGTTAAAGGCAGGTACTCTGCGGGCCACAAACGGGCAATTTATTTTCCGTCTGAGGCATGCGATACACCAGCACTAGGGCAATTCATCTTCGGTCCACTCTATACAATCCTCATGGAGCCACTTCTCACAACGTAAGTACTTTACAGGATCATCTGATTTTCTTGTTGACGAGTTCGTCTCTCTGCAAAGTAGATAAGGCGTTTCAATCTCATCTTCAGAAGCGCTGTTTGCCTCATACTTCTTCAGACTCATCTGATTTTTTTTCTGCTCTACACATCGAGTCCTCCAACAACTCTTCTTAATTTGTCCGGAAGATTCTTTTGTGTAATGTCGATACATAACACTACAACCACTCAGTTTTTTTTTAAATACTAGGGTAAGTCAATTATTATCCGCAATTTAGTTATATTTTTGTTTATATTGATAGTAATGTCGTTTTTCTTCGATGACGCTTTATTTGTTTATTTGTTGCTATATCTCTGCAATTTTCAAGCTGCTGGGTTAGTTTCGTTATCGCTGCCGTGCTGTTAATCATGGCTGCTTCGCTGTCTATTTGCACCAAAGAAGAGTAACGTTCAGTGATCCGATTTTTGTGGTCAGAAGACGTATCAGGGATCGAAATTCATCGAAGGCTTTCGGTACAGTCCGGGAAAAGTGTTTTGCCACAACGGAGTATCTACGAATGGATTGAAAAATTCCCAAATGGTCGCACAAGTGTTACACACTAAGAAGCAGACGGACACCGTTTTCCGCCACAAATGAAGAGACCATTGAGCGTTCATGTGAAATGATTCTCTTAGACAGACGATTAGCTGTTGACGAAGTGGGACATCGTCTGCAAATTAGTCACGGTTCTGTCTACGAAATCATCCACAACAGACTTGGGTTTCATTAAGTTTGTGCAAGATGGGTTCCAAAACAACTCACAAAGTTGCATAAACAAACGCACTTGGACATCTGCAAAAACTTTTGGATCGCAAAGTTAACGAAGGGGAAAACTACTTAGACAGGATCACTATTGGTGATGAAACATGGATCGATCACTACTAGCCGGAGAGTAAGGAATGGAAACTTCCAAATTCACCGTGCAAGAAAAAGTTCAAGACCCAACCGTCCGCAGGAAAACTGATGCTTACTGTTTTTTTGGGACGCACAAGATCAGGTACTTGAACATTATGGGGAAAGAGGCACAACAATAAATAGTGTACCTTACAGTGAGATGCTTACTGCCGGGCTAAAGCCTGCAATCCGGAAGCAAACGCCGAGGATTGCTGTCAAAAGGTGTTGTGTTGTTGCACGAGTATGCTCGTCCGCATACTGCTGCCCACACTGCTGAAACGCTCCTGAAACTCAAATTTGAAGAACTGAATCTTCCACCACATAGTCCCGATCTTGCCCCTTCTGACCATCACTTGTTTTGTTCACACAAACAGGCATTAAGGGACCGTCGATTTGCCTCGGACGAAGCAGTGAAAGAAACGGTGCAGTCTTGGCTCGCAGCTAAACCGAGAACCTTCTTTTATGAGGTCACGCTTATACAACGATGGACCAAGTGCGTTGAAAAGCTAGACTATGTCAAAAAATAACGTTCTTGTAAGTTTCCCTTTTGATTACAATAAAATTTTATAACTACTTTGCAGATAATAATCGACTTACCCTCGTAGTTATTTATTCATTCCGTGAACCGATTTTCGAATCTTTTCAGGCTCACCTTCAGACGGTTTTCCAGAAACTACAAACCTATTTCAAGCATAAAAGCTGGTGTTGGCTCTATGACAAGAAGATGGAACATACTTTAATGCATAGCCATGAGTATTGTTTGTCTGTCGACTGGATTCAAAATTTAATTTTGTATCTACTGCGACAGTATTAAATTTGGGATCCAAAGGTGTTCGAAAACGGGTTCACAGAATGAGTAAGTAACTATTTCAAAAAAGTGACTGGTTTCCGTCTCATTTATTTACATTTATTGAACAGTCACGGGTTCTAAAACATGTTTCAACTTGTAATACGACGGTATGAGATCTTTACTGAAAAGAAAATAACACAGTGTAAGAGGCACAATCACAACAATCTATCAAATTATTTTGTTCAACAACGAAGCATATGACACTACCGAACTTCATGGCGGTACTGAAGTCGTCGGTTGTCATCATGATCGAAGGGCCAAAAAAACAACGTTCCCGGGTTCATCCCCATACACGATTATTTCCCAACTCCCCCTACTTTGGTTTTATCATCTTAATTTTGTGTTATTGCACCTAGAGTTTTTTTGGAGAAAAATGAGTCCACTAATTTCTTCCTTTATACGTGGGTCAAACGAAACAATTTCTTTACAAGGAATGGTAGAGTAGGATGATTTTCACGATTCATTGTTCAAATGGATACCTCCCTGACGACTCGGGCTATTTGGGTTGATGAAGTCGGCCTTGCGCCTGTCTCGAGTGGTTTTTCATTATTTTATGCATCTTGCCTGCCATCATTATTAGCACATGCAGCTTTTCCGAAAGACTGTAGGGGGGATACTCCTAGGAAGCCTAAGACGAAGAGGTTTCGCAACACTGAATTAAACAAATCGTCTTGTGATGGTAGTTAGCGAATGTAAACTCATAAAACGCAGCAGCGGCAGGCGGGGTGAGGTTACTGCTTCATTGAAACAGACAAACATAGAAAATTATTACTGGCGACAGGATGACGCGGGCGCCTTTTATTTGTCAGCGTGCCAGGTACAAAAGGGCGGCGCCAATTAATTCGTCATGGGAGCCGCCGGCCCATTGTTCCCGAAATAATCAGGACGGAGCGGCGCAGCGGTGACGTCACGTCTGTCTGCTGCGACGCTCCGCGACCCCGTCAAGGATGCCGTCGCTCGGAGCTGCTCGGTTGGCTGGCCTGCCAAGGCGCCCCGCGCACTTCACAGCCCGGGGAAGCCCCGCCGCAGCGCAGTACTGCGTTTATTGCCTCCGCGAGAGACGCGCGGATAAACTTTACTGCGGCGCGTTTCCCGTCGCACTTCCTGTTGCGAGCGACTCCGCAGTCGCCAGCATACGTTGGAATGAGTAAGCAGATGCTAGCAGAACGACGCTTTGGTTCCGGTTAGCAGTGCGTGACTGCTGCTGTAGCGAATGCGTTTAATGGGCGGGACGTAGCCTACTGCATTACACTGTTTCTGACTTTCCATTGCGGCTCTACAGGCTCTCGATTAACTGTCAAGTATCCATGGCACTGAGATATTAGGCTTCGTCTATGTTCTTAGAAAGCAATTTAGTCGTCAATTGGACAATTTTTCACTGTAACAGACTAATGTATTTAAGAACTACCGACAGTTTTTCCCAGCAAAATATGTATAAAGGAATTCCTCAAGAACCACGAAGGTAAGTAGTGGAAAGTTTAGTTCAGTACCTACACTAAAGTTTCCCAAGCCATATTCTGCGAAAAACTGGCAGTCCACAGAAAGTGACCCGGCCGGAGTGGCCGAGCGGTTCTAGGTACTACAGTCTGGAACCGCGCGACCGCTACGGTCGCAGGTTCGAATCCTGCCTCGGGCATGGATGTATGTGATGTCCTTAGGGTAGTTAGGTTAAAGTAGTTCTAAGTTCTAGGGGACTGATGACCTCAGAAGTTAAGTCCCATAGTGCTCAGAGCCATTTGAACCATTTTTTTGCAGAAAGTAAGTGCTCCGCGAAAAACTATTAATAACATGGCCGGTTCTTTCTCGACATTTTGACAACGCTAATTGTTTTAATTTTATTGTGATTTCTATATTATTAGCTATGATTTTAAATTGAAGTAATCGCCTGTATAAAACAAATTTTTCTCGTTTATTTTTCAATTGTAATAACCATCTAGTGTTCCGTAAGAGGAAATGTCTGGTAACCCTTGATCTTTACCAACCACGTAGGAGTAATAGAAGAGGAGAAACCAAGAAAAAAGGATCGTGTTAAGAAGCATGTAGAATGGATCCATCTTATCACTGCTATTGTTAAATTTGGAAGTCAGACTTGCAATGAATTACAACTGTAAGATCACATGAGAATCCTCGCGGAATGTAAACAACCCTTACGAGACATAAGATACGAAACTCAGTATGCGTAGCTTAGAGCTATTTGAGGATAGCGGAAACCAGCGACGAAACTGTTGAAAAGTAGCACGCAACTGAGTAGCGTCTAGTCCACAGGCAAACTTGAGAACATCACAGTAGAAGGAATGTAAATCTTTTTTTTTTATCTACGAATAATGCGCGTTACAAAGCTCTGACGTTCTGAAAGGAGACGGCCAATCGGGACCGATCGGCCGCCATGTCATCCTCATCAATGGCGTCATTTGAATGCGGGATAGAAGGGCATGTGGCCAGCATATGGCACTCCCGGCCGCTTCGTAGTTCCCGTTCTCCGGTTCTGACGTAGGCTTCCTGGAAATTTCCTTTGGTTCTCGCGAGGTAATGGAAACTTCCTCCCAAACATTCACAATGAGGTCTCTTTTCCCCGACTACTAGCCTAAGAAGTCCCATGCTCTCCAGCCTGCACTAATCCGACAATGAAAAATATTAAAGGAAACCGTATGCTGCTTCAGTTTTTCTAAGTGGAGGTAAAGTTACACGGCCGTTTTTCAAATGGTTCAAATGGCTCTGAGCACTATGGGACTTAACATCTTAGGGCATCAGTCCCCTAGAACTTAGAACTTCTTAAACCTAACTAACCTAAGGACATCACACACATCCATGCCAGAGGCAGGATTCGAACCTGCGACCGTGGCAGTCCCGCGGTTCCGGAGCCGTTTTTCAATCCATTCTTTGTTCAGTCTAAGCTTGTGCTCCGTGCCGAATCACGTCGTCGTCAGGATATTCTGCTCTCCTTCAGAAGTATGATGTCAAAGAAAAATTAGTGCAAACTCTCCGTATCCAAACAAGTCACTCAAACAACGTTGTAACTAATAAAAATAAAGAATTCCACAGGAAAACAAAAAAAAAAATACTTTAATGCAATTTTGTCAAGCAAAGACGTGGTTGAAGGCGGTGGCTGGTATGTGAAATAAATTGTTGATGGTGTACAGTAACAAGTCGCCAACTGAGTTTAGATCACTTTATTCAAAAAGTACCGTTACCGGTCTCGCATTTTTTGCAATTCATCACCAGACCGACGTGCAAATCCACTAATTACTTGGCAGTTGCTGATAGAATCGTTTTTCACCTACGGTATACTGACGCACGTCAAGTAAGTCTTTCTTCTAAACGCTTTCGATTGACAAAAGTTTGTCATTCGCGATAGGGAACAATAAAATGTTAGCTGGTGACAGATTCCTTTTTCCAAGACACCACAACTTCACTGCAATGCTTTTACAAACCCACTGTCGTACAATGACATTTACTGATCCCATTAGCGTAGTAGCATCGTCGGATCAAATTTTCTGCGGGACACACTGGTTTTGAATGAGCTGCTAAGCAGTCCTTGCTAAAGTGTGCTAAGATCCCTGAATTAATATGATTGTAATTTGTGCACCAGGAATCCGTGGTCCTTGGCGTAGGCTATGGCTAGAACCTAATCGTACGGAAGATATGCATGAAAGGTTTTTTTGTTTCTACCTGTGACATTGTAAATGACAGTTCCCTATAACGAAATATTTCTGATCTACGCCAGTATAGTATTTATTAAACTGGGGGACAGATCCGGAGATCTTGCTGGCCAGGGTAGTTGACTTACACCTTCTAGAGCACGTTGGGTGGCACGGGATACATGCGGACGTGCATTGTCCTGTTGGAACAGCAAGTTCCCTTGCCGGTCTAGGAATGGTAGAACGATGGGTTCGATGACGGCTTGGATGTACCGTGCACTATTCAGTGTCCCCTCGACGATCACCAGTGGTGTACGGCCAGTGTAGGAGATCACCCCCCACACCATGACGCCGGGTGTTGGCCCTGTGTGCCTCGGTCGTATGCAGTCCTGATTGTGGCGCTCACCTGCACGGCGCCAAACACGCATACGACCATCATTGGCACCAAGGCAGAAGCGACTCTCATCGCTGAAGACGACACGTCTCCATTCGTCCCTCCATTCACGCCTGTCGCGACACCACTGGAGGCGGGCTGCACGATGTTGGGGCTTGAGCGGAAGACGGCCTAACAGTGTGCGGGACCGTAGCCCAGCTTCATGGAGACGGTTGCGAATGGTCCTCGCCGATACCCCAGGAGCAACAGTGTCCCTAATTTGCTGGGAAGTGGCGGTGCGGTCCCCTACGGCACTGCGTAGGATCCTACGGTCTTGGCGTGCATCCGCGCGTCGCTGCGGTCCGGTCCCAGGTCGACGGGCACATGCACCTTCCGCCGACCACTGGCGACAACATCGATGTACTGTGGAGACCTCACGCCCCACGTGTTGAGCAATTCGGCGGTACGTCCACCCGGCCTCCCGCATGTCCACTATACCCCTCGCTCAAAGTCCGTCAACTGCACATACGGTTCACGTCCACGCTGTCGCGGCATGCTACCAGTGTTAAAGACTGCGAAGGAGCTCCGTATGCCACGGCAAACTGGCTGACACTGACGGCGGCGGTGCAGAAATGCTGCGCAGCTAGCGCCATTCGACGGCCAACACCGCGGTTCCTGGTGTGTCCGCTGTGCCGTGCGTGTGATCATTGCTTGTACAGCCCTCTCACAGTGTCCGGAGCAAGTATGGTGGGTCTGACACACCGGTGTCAATGTGTTCTTTTTTCCATTTCCAGGAGTGTAGATTAAACTCTTTAAATATTTAACACATACAACTTGCTGACACCGAAAATTATGAGTAAGCTTTTTCATGAGCACTAGCAGTTACATTACAATTACACAGACTTCATCATGTAATTACCTGTAACACAACCGTTTCTCCTCTATAATCAGGCTACCTCTCTTAAGAAAAAAAAAATGGCTCTGAGCACTATGGGACTTAACATCTTAGGTCATCAGTCCCCTAGAACTTAGAACTACTTAAACCTAACTAACCTAAAGACATCACACACATCCATGCCCGAGGCAGGATTCGAACCTGCGACCGGAGCAGTCCCGCGGTTCCAGACTGCAGCGCCTAGAGCCGCGCGGCCACCCTCTCTTAAGAGGTGTCAGACGCTGTTTATCTGTGTCTCGGCAGGCAATTACCGTTTCGTTTTTGCACTTTGTAGCTAGAGTCATCGCAGACACATACTGCGCAACACGTCTTTCTCGCAACTCCTAATGTCGGTTTTGTTTCCCATTGCATACAAAATAATTTTTAAACCGGAATTTTATGCGCCCTTTCTAGAGAGCAATCCCAAATTAGCGTAGTGCGATATTCGTTTTATCGGAGCGAATTAAGAGGAACAGTAAAACAAAGATTAACTAGTACTCCAGCAGCGATTGAACAGCGTTGCTATATGGCACTAGCAGTCGGTGCTGGCCAGGGCGCTGTTGATGCACTGGATATTCTTCCTATTTTAACAGTCACACGGTAAAACGAAAATATCGCATTAGGTTAAGTTCGGATCGCTCTATGAAATGGGCAAAATAAATTTCACTTCAAGAAAAATTTTATTTATACTGGGAAACATATCAAAGCTTTCTTGTCTTCACACCCCCCAGGGGCTCAGCGTTCATTTGCTGAGTACGGGCTTGGCGACCCCGGGGTCCTGATCTGGGGACTGGTCAGCGCCGCCAGTCTCCTGTCACCGTAAACCCCGGACATGCTTCAACGACCACCGCATGGCGCAGCGGTGGTATGTTGTGTGCTGCGGGGAATGGTAATCTTGGCTTGACAGCCTGGATTGCGAGGAAGGTAAACCTCTCTAAAAAACCCTCAATCTTACGGTGTGCTGCGCGCCTATAAGATGCATGGCTGTTGGGGTGGAACAGTCGCAAGCGGGCAACCTCTGGGGCACCTGCCGCGCCCCAGTTGTATAAGGCTTACCTAGGCACGCGGGCCTCTGTCTAGATGGACTTCTAGTTCCCTAGCTGCTCGTGGGACCGAGATGGAACCCTCGAACTTTTATTCTTCTCCTGCCAGCGGAAAGGGTGGACCCTGGTGGGTTCTAACACCCAATCCAACAAGAGGGCTCGTGTAGCCAGTCTTCCTGATTCAGTTACTCGTAACAGAATGCAAACTGCTTCGCAGAATGTGTTTCTCATAATTAAAAGAAAAGATGGGAGTTTTGAAAAAGTTTCGCCATTTTATATACAGAAGGGCTTAGAAGGTATTGCTGGCACATTAAAATCTGAAAAGCGCTTGCGAAATGGCACCTTGTTGGTTAAAACATCTAGCTTCCAGCAAGTCCAGAACCTTCAGAAGGCACAATTTCTTGGGGAGTTTGCGATAGAGACTGAATTTCACAACACCTTGAACTACAACAAGGGTGTTGTGACTTGCAGAGATCTCGTTGACATTCCCCAACTGAAGGCTGAATGGTCCCGGGAAGGAATTGTCGACGTGCAACACATTATGAAACGGGCGGATGGTGCTCTCTTAAAGACTGATTCATTTACATTTAACAGCACCAAATTGCCAGAGCATGTGAAGGCAGGTTTCCTACGTCTCAGTGTACGGCCTTATTACCCCAACCCCATGCGGTGTTTTAAATGCCAACACTTTGGACACACTACTCTCGGCTGTAGAGGGGAAGCCACTTGCGGGAATTGTGGTAAAGCCGCCCATGAGGGAGTTGGTTGCTCCTCTCCTCCCAAGTGTGTCAACTGCTCTGGGGATCACCCTGTGTGGAGTAGGGAATGTAGAGTTTTCCTTGAGGAACGGAAGATCCAGGAACTAAAAACTACAAAACGCATCCCGTATGGTGATGCGAAGAAAATCTACAAGTCCATGCAGCCGCCCACGTTCGCTGCTTCCTTTTCTTCCGTTCTCAAACAACCAGTCTTGAAAACTGATGCCGCTACACAAACGGAGGTTGCTACTGTCAGCAATAGCACCTGCGCTTGTCAATGTACGTGTGCTGCTGCCGTTCCTGTGAAGCCTGCTGCTCCTCCCCGGCCTTCTGACCAGGCCGTGGTAGCTGACATCATGGAACTTCCTGCCCCTTCCCGGGTCCAGTCTTGTGCACTGCCCAGCGCTGCTACACCCCCTACTGCTTCTGAGGTTTTGGCTCCAATGCCACCTCAGGCCAGAACATCGAAGCCAAAGACAAAGGTGAAGACTCGCCCACTAAAGGAGACTGCAGTTATACAGTCTCCTGATGTGGATGTCATTCTGTCTGACGTCTATCTCGACTCCTCTTCTGAGGCGATGGAGGTTGATGTCAGACTGGGGCAATCATCTCGCCCCAAAACTGAGCCTCCACCTGTTGTGGGCTCTCCTCCCCAACAGAAAGTGAGAATGAAGGTACTCCCACCCTGATAGATGGCTCCCATTATACAGTGGAACATGAATGGATTCTGGGCACATGTGGAGGAACTGAACAACCTAGCACGGCAACGCCCCCTGTGCTTGTGTTTACAGGAAACGCATTTAAAACCATCTGATGCTCCTGTACTAAGGGGCTATACGTCATATCGCAAAGATGACCTGACTGGAGAAAGGGCCAAAGGCGGAGACGCTGTGTTTGTCAATAATGACCACCACTCCTCTGCTCTCCCCCTGGATACTGACCTGCAAGCAGTTGCAGTTGAAATTCATTCACCTCGGAGGCTTACCGTTTGCTCCCTTTATTTACCCCCTCTGGATGCAATGACCTTAGACGCTCTCACAGATCTTATCGACCAACTCCTCCGCCCATTTCTCCTCCTGGGAGACTTCAATGCCCATCATGTCCTGTGGGGCTCCACTTCTCTTTGCGCTCGAGGTCGAATTTTGGAGAGCCTCCTAACATCTCAAGTGTTGTGTATCCTCAACACAGGGACTCCGACTCATTTCTCTACTGCTACAGGGTCATTCTCAGCCATTGACCTATCTTTCTGCTCTCCAACCCTCACCGACTCTGTTCACTGGGAGGTCATTGACGACCTTCATTCCAGCGATCACTTCCCTATCCGCATTCATCTCCTGGATAGTGTATCACTGGAGCAGCGGCCACCATCGTGGATGATTGGCAGGGCTAACTGGCCACTGTTCACTCGGTTGGCTGTCTTTGACCGCCACAATAACGTACAGGAATGGGTGGATCACATCACGCTTGGGGTCCATCATGCTGCTGACCTGTCCATACCACAGTCTTCTGGCACTCTTAAGCGGCGCCTTGTGCCTTGGTGGACAGAAGAGTGCCGTTCAGCCATCCGGGACAGGCGTGCGGCTCTTCGCCGATTTAAATGCCGCCCAACAGCGGTCAATCTTACCGCCTTTCGAATCGCGAGAGCCAGGGCACGCCGTGTCATTAAAGAGAGCAAGAAAAGGTCATGGCAGGAGTTCCTGGACTCCATCAAACGTTCCACTTGTTCCACAAAAGTATGGGAAGCCATCCGGAGGATTTCCGGTAGACATAGCCGTTTACCAATAGCTGCTGTCCTGAACCAGGGATGTCTCCAAACGACACCCAGAGCCATTGCTCAGACGCTGGCAGAGCATTTTGCACAAAGTACTGCCACTGCAAATCAGGATCCAGCGTTTCGTCGTTACCGTGCGACTGTCGAAAGAGCGACCTTGGACCTTCGGTTGAACAGTTCTGAGGCCTACAATTCCCCTTTCTCCATGTGGGAACTTGAATCGGCACTTACTGAGACTTCTGACACTGCACCAGATTACGACCGCATCCGGTACTCCATGCTTCGACATCTGCCAGCGGCGTCAAAGGAAATCCTCCTCGAATGTTTTAATCTCATATGGCAGACAGGAGTGTTCCCCACCTCGTGGAGGGAGTCAATTCTCATCCCTCTCCACAATCCAGGAAAGGACCGCACATGTCCCGGTAGTTATCGTAGTATCGCCTTGACAAGCTGTGTCGGAAAGACCCTGGAACGGATGGTTAACCGGCGTCTGGTCTGGCTGTTAGAGACCAGACAGCTCCTTAGCCGCTTTCAGGGTGGATTCCGAAAATATCGGTCCACGGTCGACAACCTGATCCTCCTAGAGGCGGTTATTCAGCAGGCTTTTCTCCGTCAGCATGACTGTATCGGTATCTTCTTTGATATCAGTAGGGCATATGATACTACTTGGAGACACTGTATTCTTGCACAAATGCATCAATGGGGCTTTCGTGGCCGCCTCCCGATTTTCATTCGGTCTTTCCTGTCTCAGCGGTTTTTTCGGACCCGCGTTGGTAACACACTGTCTGATCGCTTTGAGCTAGAGAACGGTGTCCTCCAGGGCAGTGTTTTAAAAGCGTTACCCTCTTTGCCATAGCCATCAACAGTATTACGTCTACAGTGAGAAGTCCAGTACAGTGCTCCTCATTTGTGGACGACTTTGCTGTTTTCTGTTCCTCCTCCAGTGTTGCAACCGTGAGCCGTCAGTTGCAGCTAACAGTGCGGCGGTTAGAGGAGTGGGCTGCGAAGACGAGTTTTCGGTTTTCTGCCGATAAGTGTGTTTGTGTTCATTGTAATCGTTCTCGTCATCTTTTTACTTTGCTGCCTCATCTCAGTGTGCTATCCCCTTGCACGCACTCACCTCGCTGTTGAGTTCACGGGTCATGCGTCGGTGGGAGGATGAGTGGCTGGAAGTGACTGACAATAAGCTCCGTATAGTCAAGCCCACAACGCGTGTGTGGTGTACTTCCTTTCAGCCCCATCGACGGGACGAGATTCTCCTCACTCGGCTTCGAATAGGCCACAGCCCTATGACGCATGGCTTCCTGCTCTGGCGAGAGGACCCTCCAATTTGTGGTGCTTGCGGCGTCCAGGTCACTGTGCGCCACATTTTATTGGATTGCGTTTTATTTTCTGACCAGCGGGTCGCGGCTGACTTGCCAGCGGACCTGCCATCTCTTTTAGGTAACACTCGGACGAATGTGGCTAAAGTTTTAAAGTTCTGTGCCCTGTCAAATGTTTTTACAAAGATTTTAGGGAGAGGATTTTAATTTGCTCACTGTGTGACAAGCTCGCCCATATTTTATGTAAGTGGCCAGCCAATAACAATTTCCTGTGACATTCTTGTTACTATGTGTCCCCTTTCCTTAGGTTTTACTTTCTTATGTAGCATTTTCCTTCTTTTCCTGCTTTCTTTGAGTGTGTGCTTTAGTTTTCTTAGGTCTGTCCACATTCGTTCCTTTTAATGTGTGTCAGGGCGCTGATGACCTCGATGTTGAGCGCCCATAAGCCCCAACACACCACCACACCACTTGTCTTCACTGCGAGGCGCATGAATGGCGCGACGAGCAGTATTTGTTTCGGCTGACTCCAGCTAAACGCTGCAGAAACGAAATTGTAAATGTCTGCTAAACCAACAGAGGAAATGCACCTGTCGACTTTTGGGAGAGAAACCCTCTATAAAGACATACATTGTCCCATAGTGCCTTGCTTTTGTTGTTCTTCGACGCAAAAGATATGCTAACTTTACGTTTCCTTCCTTTATTCAAGCGCTTTTGCCCTCTGTTCGTTACCAGAACGTTAGGTGCGTCACCAACGATTCTTCAGTTGCAGAGTTATTCATTGCAACAAAACGTTTTTTGGTCCGACAACGAGACAAAAAAATAACGTGAGTTTGAAATGTTACGACGCTATTCTAGCTCCAATTGTCTTTCGCCTTTAATGTTGGTTACAGTGTTGTTCGGGCGAACAGTTCCCACGTCGTCTATCAGTACAGGTGCTATTGCTGCTTGAAAAAAAATAATTGTAAAACTGAAGCTTTAAAGTAAGGAAGGAAGAAAGACGATCGTTTAACATCACGTAAGACCGATCGTACGATATCGTTAAGTCTGAGCACAAACACAGACTGGGGAATGATGGCTGAGGAAATCGGCCGTGCACTTTGAAACGAACGATTTTGCTTTTTCCTTAAGCAATTAGGGGAACACATGTAAAAACCAAACTGGATGCGCAGACTGGGATTCGAACAGCCGTCCGTCGAATAAAAGTCCAGTATCTTATCACACGGTTATCTCATTCTGTTTGAGGCCGCTACAACCTAGCCCGCCACAGTGTATTAATTTGTCAAAGTTTTTATTGTGTTTTATACTTCATTCAAAAAAATTCAATCTCTCACCTATTTTCATAGTTAATATTTATGTTAATAACGATTGTAGGCACGCACTCTATGTGTTTACACGCTTCATTGTTTGACAAAACAAGGGAGAGTAATTCCAGTTGGTCTAGGAACTTAAAATTTGATCACGTCTTCAAAATCGTAAGCGAAAGAAATATTAAAGATATGTGGCCTTCATTTATTGAGGACGGTCATGGCGCAATAGTTTACTGAAGGAAAGAACATTCAGACTACTTATCAAGCAAACCTTAGGATGTGTTGTAAATAACATTTTTTTTCAACTGAAACCAATAGTATGTAAACGCATATATATTTCGTTGTGTAATTTTGATATTGAAAGTATATAATTTAGTTTCTCTGCAAATACAGGCTTATTGTTTCTGATATTGCTCCACAGTAAATCGTAAACTTGTCAAAAAAATGCCTCTGAGCTGTCTCGGGATTCTGAGTAGTACGTAGTTCCAACGCCAGAGCGCAGCACACACTGCAGCGGGCTCAGGGACGGAAGATTGCGACGATGTATGCATCCATCTTATTATTATTATTATTTTTACTTTTTTTCGTAAAGTTTTCTCGGTCAGTTAATTGCGTAATTGACAGTATGAGTGACACGTGTGTTAATTGTTAACAGGCTTTGCGAGGTGAATTGAGGAGCTACGAGAATGAGAAGTTGCGGAACCATTCACGAAAACTGACAACGGCCGGGAGAGCGATGCGCTGCTCAGCACATCGCTCTCCCGGCCGTTGTGTTTTCGTGCCCCTCGGTTTCCGCTTCCCGTGAAGCCTAAGGGCTGAGGATGACGCGGCGGCCCGTCGGTACCGTTAGGCCTTCAAGACTTGTGAGAAAGTTTATTTTTTGTTACGTTATGTTCTTTATATTGAGTTATGTGTATGATACTGAGAATGCCTACATTTATGATCTTCGCAGGTTTTTATGAATTTTAGTTCATACTGGCTTTCTTTACTACGATCTCAGAGTTGAGGATGTGTTAAATTCTAAAAAAAAACGCGGTAAATCTGTTTCTTCATTTCGTTCGTCTTAAGCGA
Source organism: Schistocerca piceifrons (assembly GCF_021461385.2). Classification (NCBI taxonomy): domain Eukaryota; kingdom Metazoa; phylum Arthropoda; class Insecta; order Orthoptera; family Acrididae; genus Schistocerca; species Schistocerca piceifrons. The sequence continues at coordinate 597,673,740 of NC_060141.1, read as the reverse complement.
TGATTATATTCTGTACAGAACTGGTTTATGGTTGCGACTTCCACCTATTAAAGGATCTCGACATTTATTTCCGATTCCGTGTGCTTTTGATATATTCTGCTCCTACACAGGATGACGAAGTGTGAATAAATGACTGGGTTATGTTTTGAATGTACCAAATGGCGTGAAATCTTATGAGACTTAACTGCTAAGGTCATCAGTCCCTAAACTTACACACTACTTAACCTAAATTATCCTAAGGACAAACACACACACCCATGCCCGAGGGAGAACTCGAACCTCCTCCGGGACCTGCCGCACAGTCCGTGACTCGTGCGCCTTTGACAGCTCGGCTAATCTCGCGTGGCTTTGAATGTACCCATAATATTAATGAGTCGTCTTGAAGTCTATTCTACGTTGCTGAAGATAACGAGGTCGGATATTACTTGGTTGATAACTGATGAAGAACATTTATATGAACATTTACTACGCAATCTTGACTGTAGGTTCCGTAATGAGTATAGATTTAATTTTCAACGGAATACACTTTCTTGTCTATCCGTCGGTTCAATACAAATTTTCTAGCTGATTTTAAACTAACCATCCGAATAGCTAGAAACTTTAAATTATAAACGTAGCTCAGAACTGGATAACAACTCGCTTTCTTGTCGATCTGTTTGGAAGGGGGTGGGAATGAGGGTGAAAAATTTTAATAATGTCTGATACGACAGCTACCTTGCTGGACTACTGTGTTGTGTGGGTAGTATCGGACTGCATTCCAGGCGGTATACTAGTGGACAAGCTCTGCTGAGCAGAGAGAGAGAAGGGAGGGGGTAGTGGGAAGAAGTGATGGACAGAGAGAAGAGCAGGAAGAGATACGCGCAATAAATGTGACATAAGCATACATGCAAACATATGCTAAGCCAGACGTAAATAATTGTTTAAATAGAAAGAACACAAACGACTAGAACATACAATTTTTAAATTGGGCTAAAGATATAAGACAATCTCCTAGTCCCATACAGTTTCCTAACCCAACCTAGTTAGTGATGAAAATTTGCGGTTGTAAATATTTGTAACAGCTGTGACACTACTAGTAAGATTAATAATGACACATGTGGGGCACGAGCAACAGACAACCGGAGGTGAGCTCGTCTTGTATCAGTTACGCACGACATGTGTCTGACGTAGCTACAAAAAATTCAAAAGTACAAATTTTCAGGACTTTCTATATGGTGTTAGGAATTGGTACAGGGCCAGGAAAAATAAATTTATATGTTTTAGTCAGATTTAGAAACGTGTTACATCAATAATCTATTTATATTTGAATAATTATTGACTATACTTCGTCTTAATTTTATTACAGTCGCTGACTAAGGGTGTGTAGTAGAATCATAATGTAATCGATAGGCTATTAAATACATTATTGGTAACATTTTGTCGACTGCAGTGCTTCAAATTTCAGGCGACAAATTTTTGCTAGGTACATTACCATGCTGAACTTTGGTACATATTTTTACGTTTAGAAAAACCTAATTTATCCTGAAGTAATTTTTGTTTTAATTTCATAAAGATACTGGAGCGCATAAAAAGAGGTCACAGTCATTTAAAAATGGAATTTGAAAGTATATTACACCTCTATTACAGGGCAAGATAGAGGTGAAAGTGTGAAAAGTGTGCCTAGTTATAACGCTTTGCTTCGCAAACGTAGGGTAACGAATTACCAGATGGCGTTGAAAGGTCTGACAATTCAAGATTGATACGAAAGGATATAAAATACCGACTACGTATGTGTTAACTGTCTTACAAGCACTGTACTAAAATATGGTGGTTTCTAGTAGTTATCTGATCCTCTAATCCTTCCTCAACAATACATTCTCACACCGAGTCGAACTTTTTTGTAGTTACGAGATTAAAGCGGACCAAGCTCTTAAAAGCCATAATCCCATATTTCCCTGCATCAACAAACTTTCTGCAGTAAGAATAATAGTGCACTAAATCATAAGATTGTTGTTGACACCATAAGAGTAAAGTCCTCTACCAAGCAGTTGATGAATTTTAAAGATAACCCATTCCTAAAACAGAAGATCTGAGTACTACCATCAGCCACATTAAAATTATCACCTGAAAGTATATAGGTTGCAGCAAACAGTCGTCCTTCTTTTAAATCTTACTATGCATAATAAAATTTTAAAGAAGGACGACTGATTGCTAAATCCTACAATTTACAACTCAATATAAAAGTAGCTGAGTGCAACAGCTTTTCGAATGGAAGGTAAACTGATGTGATTTTTTGTGTCTCTTGGACAGCATGATTATTTGAGGCTAATGCACATTCGCATGAGATGAGGGAAAAGTTACTTCTGCATCATGTTTCAATATCCCACAGTTTGTCCGCAACGTTAATTGTCTGTAAATATAACTTACTGAGCATCCTCTGTTTGTATCCAACAAAATGATGATATCAGAATTTTGAAGAACTTAACTGTGTTCTGTATCACGTTAAAAAAGAAGCCAGAGCATTGTATGACCACTCTGCGAAGCGGGAGTTTGTAAGTATATGATGGTACCATTCATGTGGCCAGAACTAAATTGAAATGTATATCACACTATCAGTTGCTTCTTAACTTGACATTCTTTCTTCCCTAATCATTTTATTTGGTTAAGGGGTACATACATAAGTTTTTAGTACTTAGCTTTTTTATGTTCTGTGTTACTGTAGCATTTTTTCGAGGAATTGTCTTTTATTTGGGTATGTGGGGAGAATGTTTCTTGAAACGGAGGCGAAGGGAAAACAGTCTCTGGATTTCTATGTCACTCTTAGATGGTCTTCTCGTAAGCAGGATAGAGAGTTTTTTTCACCAGTGTAACTTTCAACCAAGGTAATGTTATCGTAAATCAAGCACAGTTTAAGAACCAGGAGAGGCTTCCAAAATTCATACAGAATTCCGAAAAGGTTTTCTTGTAAGACCCAGTGATAAGTTTATAAATAACTTCTCTTAAATAAAATCATATATCAATTCTAGGAATTAATGGCAGTAATTATAGATGTGGCACGCAGAAAAGTATATTCAGTGGAATATGACAAACCTGTTACGGCAACAATAGGAAATCGGTTTGAAATCAGAGCGCTGATTTTCTGCAAAGTCAACTATCAAACAACATTCTGGAGCTAGAAACAGGTAAAATCAGCTGAGGCTAAATTATAAATAGGAACAACTAATCATAAAGTCCGCTACCAGAAAGCGACACTGTCTGATTTTCCAGCCATTATCCAGTTAGCAATCCACATGTAGTGATGGAGGATGCTACACCTTGCTCATAAACTGTTTAAAAGCAGTCTGGAGGATTTTGGAAAAAGAGAAAAGCTAATTCGTTCTTCGTTGAGGATGGAATTGGCAACGACTGTCACCAACAAGGAGATGACACAGTGAATTTACAACCATTTATATTAAAACTCACATGCGTTTCTTTTGGTCAGAGCTACTGAGAATATAAATATTCGTTAATTATAACTTTGGTTATTATGAACGGACTATGTTTGTATTAAACCTGACTGCAGGTCGGTCACGACAAACATTAAGTCAGAGTTGCTCACTGAATGCGCCAATGAAATTGGCTACCCCTCAGAACACTAATTAAGGCTATATACACAATCTTTCAACAGTGTAAGATACTGAGTTTATTCAGCAAGTATTATCCTCCGCTCTTGGAGTTCTAGTGTTGTATGTGCTCATGCACCAGTGGTACACGTCGCGCATTGTAGTCAGGATGTTAGGAGTTATTTTATTCTGCTAAAGGTATAGGAGTGGACATCAAACATAATCTTTGAATAATGATAACAAAAGCAGCGGGCGTATTTGAATCTTAGTTCGTTTATTCTTCTTAACACATGCTATCAGTTCCGACACCATATGGTGAAATCTTCAGGCCCCGAACGTAACCTGTCATGCACAGCCGTTTTCATGTGTGATGGCCCGCTGCATACGATTCTGTTCATAGCACATGAAAACGGTTGTGGATGGCAGGTTATTTTAGGGCCTGAAGGTGACCATGTGGTGTTGAAACTGGTAGCATGTGTTAAAAAGAATAAACGACGTTAGATTCAAATACAGCCTCTGTTTTTTTTATCATTATTCAAGTACTTCGTGCCTGGCTGGAGTCCCATCTTCCTTGATGAATTGCCAGAAACTCAAAGATAACGTCCTTTACTTTCTAACACATCAGGAATAGTAACCTTCTACGAACATTTCCGAGAATGAGCTTGTAGTTGCGTCCAGATTAGAACAATTTATGCTTGAGTATTCCCTCATGATACAGTCCACCACCGGTGCCCACACGTCATCCTGCGTCCACTCAGGTCATCGCGACAGGGTACGCCTTGGGCACATTGCTGCTCTCGCATTGGCAGGCATAAAATTGATTATTGCTATGGTTTAATTTTCCTTGCGAAACAACCATGATATATGGGGTGGACACGACGTAGTAACATGAAAGTGCAGCCAGTGATACCGCAGCATATGACGTGAGGAACATTACGATCTTAGTTGCAAGTTTCCCAAAACAAAATTAAATTGATATATAAGATAGAAACAGTTATTTTTGGTGTGTTGTCGAGTTGGTTAATGTGAGTGTCTATATAAGTTGTAGCTTTTTACTGCAAGTTCTAGTATTTGCCTTGCACTTACATATAGTATTTTGCATATCTCACTCGTATAAAGGTTGTTTAAGCGTTACGAAACAGTCTCACTCGCACGAAGACGAAGTATTTGTGAGGGATTGTTCGTTTTGGGTTTAACAGGGGGGGTTAAGGCAGCAGAGACCGCGCGTAACATTTGTGCTATGTTTGGGGCAATTGCTATCGAGGAAACAACATGTTAAAATGTGGTTTCCTCGATTCAAGAGCGATCGTTCAGACATGAACTGTTTTCCCTACTCAGGAAGTCCCAACACTTGAAAAATGGAATTAAGTACTACCATTTAACCTTCAGACACTTTCATTCAATTCGCAACGTTCAGAAGTCTGGTGTAGGAGTACTGCATCTGTAATTCGAAGCAACAAAATTCAACTGTATCCGCACTGTTGCTTGAATGTATTCAGTTCGCTCGACGAGAATTCTATCCAATATTACCGCTATTGGCGAGTTATCTTGTCTTCGTATTAGCTTTATAAGAAGATATTAGTAGCTAAGCCCTAAAAAAAGACGTTCTCCAGACGAAGGAAGGGGTAAACAGATATTATTTTGAATCTGGTGATAAAAAAAAGATTTTTATACTACAAATTGCTCCCCTGGGTAGTGTCCATCGCAGCTGGCATTTGTTACCAACAACTGAGACTGTTTCCAGTCGCTCTTTACGAAAAAACAACTAATTAAACAGCATCTAGAGTTGATATCGGACTGATAACGCCCACGTCTTCTCGTAGGATTTCATATGATTCCTTTCCGGACATAAACGTACACTCCTGGAAAATGAAATAAGAACACCGTGAATTCATTGTCACAGGAAGGGGAAACTTTATTGACACATTCCTGGGGTCAGATACATCACATGATCGCACTGACAGAACCACAGGCACATAGACACAGGCAACAGAGCATGCACAATGTCGGCACTAGTACAGTGTATATCCACCTTTCGCAGCAATGCAGGCTGCTATTCTCCCATGGAGACGATCGTAGAGATGCTGGATGTAGTCCTGTGGAACGGCTTGCCATGCTATTTCCACCTGGCGCCTCAGTTGGACCAGCGTTCGTGCTGGACGTGCAGACCGCGTGAGACGACGCTTCATCCAGTCCCAAACATGCTCAATGGGGGACAGATCCGGAGATCTTGCTGGCCAGGGTAGTTGACTTACACCTTCTAGAGCACGTTGGGTGGCACGGGATACATGCGGACGTGCATTGTCCTGTTGGAACAGCAAGTTCCCTTGCCGGTCTAGGAATGGTAGAACGATGGGTTCGATGACGGCTTGGATGTACCGTGCACTATTCAGTGTCCCTTCGACGATCACCAGTGGTGTACGGCCAGTGTAGGAGATCGCTCCCCACACCATGATGCCGGGTGTTGGCCCTGTGTGCCTCGGTCGTATGCAGTCCTGATTGTGGCGCTCACCTGCACGGCGCCAAACACGCATACGACCATCATTGGCACCAAGGCAGAAGCGACTCTCATCGCTGAAGACGACACGTCTCCATTCGTCCCTCCACTCACGCCTGTCGCGACACCACTGGAGGCGGGCTGCACGATGTTGGGGCGTGAGCGGAAGACGGCCTAACGGTGTGCGGGACCGTAGCCCAGCTTCATGGAGACGGTTGCGAATGGTCCTCGCCGATACCCCAGGAGCAACAGTGTCCCTAATTTGCTGGGAAGTGGCGGTGCGGTCCCCTACGGCACTGCGTAGGATCCTACGGTCTTGGCCTGCATCCGTGCGTCGCTGCGGTCCGGTCCCAGGTCGACGGGCACGTGCACCTTCCGCCGACCACTGGCGACAACATCGATGTACTGTGGAGACCTCGCGCCCCACGTGTTGAGCAATTCGGCGGTACGTCCACCCGGCCTCCCGCATGCCCACTATACGCCCTCGCTCAAAGTCCGTCAACTGCACATACGGTTCACGTCCACGCTGTCGCGGCATGCTACCAGTGTTAAAGACTGCGATGGAGCTCCGTATGCCACGGCAAACTGGCTGACACTGACGGCGGCGGTGCACAAATGCTGCGCAGCTAGCGCCATTCGACGGCCAACACCGCGGTTCCTGGTGTGTCCGCTGTGCCGTGCGTGTGATCATTGCTTGTACAGCCCTCTCGCAGTGTCCAGAGCAAGTATGGTCGGTCTGACACACCGGTGTCAATGTGTTCTTTTTTCCATTTCCAGGAGTGTACTTTGAACCTGGCTTGAATCAATAGATTATGACAAGGATAGAATTAGTAAAGTAACCCTGCATTGTCAGATTGTTTTAAATAATGTGGGAGCATTTACTGTTTCTTTTTCATGGTTAAATTCTCTCTTATGTTCACATTTGTGTTCGACATAGTAATGGAAAAATACTGTAAAAATCCTCTTTACTATAGCAAGTACTTTAAACTTAGTACAATAACCGTAGAACGAAGGTCTAATAAGACGTAAAGTCCCTGTGATTGGAGGTACAACGTCCAGATTGCTAAGATTAGTACTTCAAAATATTCTGTGTCTACATGTAAGCTTGCGTCACACTCAAACGGTATGAATATGTGACAACTGGAATAGATGTATAAAGAAAACCAGTCCACAAGTTATTGTGACATAGCTGTGTATCCAGAAAAAACTAATAATTATCCTGGTAGAAGAAAAAAGGCATTATAAAGTTTTCAGCTTTATACTACAGGGTAATGAAAGAAGCGAGAAGACTTGTGACAAAGATGTTTCCTTAGGTTTTTCTCATCGATTTTAGATCTTTCTGTCTGAATGTTTGTCACAGAACAGATAAAAAGGTTCTCTCCTGCGTCATTGGAACGATGAATGCTGCTTTGGCTTTACAGAGAGAAAATTTACTCAGAGGTAGTGAGCAACTGTATTGGTATTATCTCTTGCTCATTGTGCCAGCAATGGCTAAGTCCAATAATTCGCAATTTAAAAGACGAAACTAGATGTAGTTTCTGCATGTAATGAATTTCTGGACAGCAAACCATAGATTAACAACTTGGTGTCGCACCTTAAGTAAAAATCACTCTCATTACATTAGCCAATGAAATTTTTTTAAACTTTTTTTACTTTGATAGCTGATCTTTATAGTTTTTTATGAGCTGAATTCATATCTAGCCTTAGTTTTTGTATCACCCCTAGTTTTCGAGCAACATGCTTTTCACTACATAGTATGCTATAAGGTAAACGGGGAGATTAATGAAATTCTTTGATACAACATCAACATAGTTTGTATTTACAGTAAGCTAGTTAAAGCAATGATATTTGTTAATAGAGGTTTCACTTGTCAGCTGGAATTGGTTTGTATTTTCTTTATCTTTTTCTATGAAGCTTCCTGTGTAGCTTTTTCTACAATGACTTGCTTGCTGAACTTGTCCGTGGAGTGACCAACAATAGTCTCCCATCATGTTGGTGTTCCAGCGGCCTTGGTAGTGTTTTTCCATCACTAGTTTTGGATGAATCAATAAACAGCCTCCAGTCTTCCATTTGTATTCAATAACAAACTCATTCATCAGACTGGGAATGTTTGAGCAGTGCACTAAATCACCTTCTTGTTGAAAAAACTTGGAAAATGGCTGATCTCTCTTTCTGTACATGTATATGCTGGTTCCAACTGCCAATAAGTTCTTTTATTTTCTTTTAATCTAGAGCCAAGTAATTCAGCTTTTTCTTTCGTTAAGCCCAGATCCCTAACCAAATCGTGAAGCTCGGTCTGAGTAAACAATTTGGGCTCTAGAATTTTTGTATTACAATGGAATTCATCATCATCTGGTTCATCTAAATAAGATTGTACATCAGAAAATACTTGTGTTGCAATTGAATTTAAATCATCTGGTGGTTCAGAAACCAGCAAATCTACACCATGTCCTGCTGGTCGGATGGCGGACGGAAGGTTAGGGCAGCTTATTACCTTCTTGTTTTTCGAATTATGACCAGTACTATCAACACTGGAAAAGTAGCAATCATCCGAATGATTTCTTGGCTCCCTCAATATCATAGGAACGTCAAATCTAAAGACTTTTTTCTCCTTTTTGGGCCATTCTCTCAGATCTTCAACACACACTTAACATACTTTATGCGGCGCCCAGAATTTATCTTGATCACCAAGTTTAGATCAAAAGCATGATAGATAAACATTTTTCACAAAGTTTGTAACGTTTCTTTGGTTTTTTAAACACAAATTTACCACAAATATAATATTTTACAACCCCAATTAGACATTGCACTGAGCACATGTACAGGAAACGGGAAAGTGAGGTTATGTTGACAATAAACAGAACGCCATATGTTAAAATAAAAATAGGATCGACCTCTTTTTCGCAGCAAATATTTTTCAGCAGTGCTACCAACGTCATCTACATTCATTACACCTACTTTTTACATTATTTTAACTTTATAAATTCTTGAAAAAGTATCTCAGTTTAATAAATTTAACTGTAAAATGTGAAGAAATGGTGGGTGATACGGTTTTTTAAGTATCATATTTGGATTTCTCACCCTAAAAATCATAAGAATAAGATATTTTTACGAAAAAGTGTTTCCATCTTTGACCTGTGTTATTCAATGGAAATAACAAGAAAATGTCGCATGAAAGTTATAGGATAGTTGTGTTGCATCAAGAAAGTAACACGGCGATCATTGATATGCCAAACAATTCTGCATTGTACCCAAGTCCAAGTTCTAATAGGTGCAGGAAGAATACACTTCCAAAGCCGATGTGTTTCCTGAGCAGGCTCGGAAGTGAGTAGTAGCAATTGCATCTCAATGATGCAGCCGTCAAAGATTGAGATACTAAACGTGTAATCCATTGAGCTTTATTGTCATCTCTATACTGGGGTTGGTGGCTATGGCATAGTTACTAATAATACTCATATGGGCGCACCTGATCTGGTTTTTAAGAGCGTCTCCACTGATTATTCTCTAACCATTATTAGTAGATAACAAATATGTTGAACATTACAGGCGAAAAAAAGGTTTTCTTAAGAACCTTATAGTTGGTGCTACCCCTATAACAGAGAAACACAAATGAAAAGACAAAAACATAGCACTGATTGCGAAACGTGATGAGCCACAGATAAATTCCATAAGATACGAATAACACACAGTTCTGAAGTTAAGAAAGCGCAGTGTGCAAGGAAAGTGCTGGTTGTGCGAACAAGACACAGCCAGCGCAAAAGCACCACAGACACAGAGATGCGAGCTGGTGCCAGTGCCATTGAGCTTAGGCACTTGCGAGAATACTACCATCGTCACGGATGGCGCTGAGGATGAAGATATCGACTTCGCCTCGGTCATTTACCGGCCGAGTACAACCCGCCAATGACCGGATGACAACGGACAGAAGCCAACTCGGAGATAGAAGGGTAGCTCTCGCGTTCTTGGTTTCAGATCATCGTCCAGAGCTGACTTAGACAGGGAACGTAGTTTAGTGAACTCTTAGATGTGAACAGACAGTTGTTGTAAATTGCATTTGCATTACACTGTGAAGTTTACCTTCGACTGTTTGCGCTTAGCCATTGACGGCCTTTTTTGTGCTATATTACATGCAGTGTTGCAGACTTCATTATTCAACAAGCCACACAGATAAGTAAACTTTTAAACTCATTTGTGTGAATTTGATACTAATTTGTTGGAGTGTTGTACAACCTTCTTTCTCCTATCCTCCCCGGGGGCTAGCTGTATAATAGTGGCAGGAAGAAATTGTCTTAGCGGTTTTCTGCTCCAGAAGCCGTTTCACGAACTCACACACTCGGTCTACCGTAACAACAGTGGCAACATCCACAGCAGTAGCGACGAGGCGTTTACAAGACTGGTGACGAGGATTTGCAAAAGCAACAGTTTACAATGACCAGAAAAGTGATCTCAAAACTCATGTGAAAATTAAACCAGTGAATGTGGGCAGTACATGGTCGATTTCAGTTTCTACCAATACTAAAGGAGAAGCATTTTCCAACATCGCTACACTCATCCTCAAAAATTAAGGATAATGCTGATAGATGTTGAAACAACGCTCTGGTGGCGGTTTGCGGGTTTAAATCTCCTCGGGGTATGACCATGAGGTGGACTTGATTTGCGGTCGTCGCACGGTTTCGCTGGCAGCAGTCCACATACGCAGATTTGTGTTGGTGCATGTCTGAGTACGGTGCAACGAGTAATTTTGCAGACGTTTCCAGACGTGCTTATGGTGACTGTGTATTGCAAATGGCTCATAGAACGCATATTGATGACGCTATGAGGGGTAGAATACTAGGGCTACAGGAGGCTGGTCAAACACAGCAGGTCGTAGCACGGGCCCTCCATGTGTCACAAAGTGTGATCTCAAGATTATGGCAACGATTCCGGCAGACTGGAAACGTGTCCAGGCGCTACAGTACGGGACGTCCACCGTATACAACACCATAAGAAGACCGATATCTCACCATCAGTGCTCGCAGACTGCCTCGTAGTATTGCAGGTAGCCTTGAGCGGGACCTTACCGCAGCCACTGGAACAGTTGTCTCCATAAACGCAGAGACAACTGAACAGACATTGTTTATTCGCCCGGACACCTGCAAGGTGCATTCCACTGATCCCTGGTCACAGGAGAGCCAGTAAAGCTTGTGTCAATAACACATTACTTGGTCATTGGAAGAATGGTCCCAGGTCATGTTCACGGACGAGTCCAGGTGTAGCCTGAACAGTGATTCTCGCCGTGTTTTCATCTGGTGTGAACCAAGAACCAGATACCAACCTTTTAATGTCCTTGAAAGGGACCTGTATGATGGTCGTGGTGTGGGGCGGGATTATGATTGGTGCTCGTACACCCATGCATGTCTTTGGCAGAGAAACTGTAACAGGTCAGGTGTAAAGGGGACTTCATTTTGCACCAGTATGTCCGCCTTTTCAGGAGTGCACTGGGCCCCACCTTCCTCCTGATGGATGATAACGCGTGGCTCCACCGAGCTGCCATGGTGGAGGAGTACCTTGAAACAGAAGATATCGGGCGAATGGAGTGGCCTGCCTGTTCTCCAGATCTAAGCTCCATCGAGCACGTCTGGGATGCTTTCGGTCGATGTATCCCTGCAGGTGTTCAAACCCCTACGACACTTCACGAGCTCCGACAGGCACTGGTGCAATAATGGGAGACTATACGCCAGCAGCTGCTCGACTACATGATCTAGAGTAGGCCAACCCGTTGTGCGGACTGTTGACGTGTTCAAATGGTTCAAATGGCTCTAAGCACTATGTGACGTAACATCTGAGGTGATCAGTCGCCTAGATTTAGAATTACTTAAACCTAACTAACCTAAGGACATCACACACATCCATGCCCGAGTCAGGATTCGAACCTGCGACCGTAGCAGCTTCGCGGTTCCGGACGGAAGCTCCTAGAACCGCTCGGCCTGTGGACGTGTGCTTGGTGATTACATCCCATATTGATGTCTGGGAACATGCCCAGGAAGCACTGACGTTTTATAGCACATGTGTTTCGGGACGGTTTTCTCAATTTATCACCGATACCGTGGACTTACAGATCAGTGTCGTGTGTGTTCCGTTTGTGCCTATGCTATTAGCGCCAGTTTTGTGTAGTGCCACGTTGTGTGGCACCATAATCTGCAATTATCCTTAATTTATGAGCATGAGTGTGGTATAAAGTAACACAATAAAAATTGAGAGTGTGTAGAATATTTCATTCCTAAGGAAAAACTACCATTCATCCTATAAAAGCCACCTACTCAAATGACTCCAACATTGTAGCTGGTGATGCTTTATCTAAATGAGCGTGATGTGACTATTGAATGAACATTTCAATTTGCAGTACGCTGATGACAGAAACAAATCAAAATAACAATAAGACGGACAGTAAGCGAGTGAAGACTTTGCTGTAACGAGATGAGAGTTGGAATGTGCATAAAAATGGGTTGGTGTATCAGTTTCATAGACTCCAACCAGCGTATATTGCTGTAGGCATGTCTACAGAGTACGAAATGAATTTTGCACATTTGAAACTTACGGGTGTTGTCGAAGTTTTATGAAACAAAGTAATGTTTATTTAGAAGGAACTGACTAAATTACCGTAAGCCCTGGACATCCGCTACTCATTGCACTGCGAAGTTGTATTTGATTAATGATATCAATCAAATTTGTATTTCACAATGTGCTTGTCTTGTACAAGTGTCGACACGAAAGAACGAGGCCCGTGTTCTGTTGGATGTGTGTGTGTGTGTGTGTGTGTGTGTGTGTGTGTGTGTGTGTGTGTCTGTGTGTATGTGTGCTTGTGCGTCAGTGTGCGTCGGCGTGCGAACTCACACAGTGAGAGAGTGAGGGGGGGGGGGGGCAATGGGAGGGAGGTAGACATGGAGATAAACAGAGAGAGCGGGAAGGTAATTTATTTCCAGCTATACAGTTTCACGTTATTACTTTAAATTGGAGACATGAGGCGATTAGCCGTGGGACTAGTGTATTTAGTGGTTGATTACTTAGATAATCTGCTACAGCAGTTGTTAGTTACAAATTATATTAAACACAAGAATTCATATAGTCAGTTCCATAGCTGAGGAAGGAAAACTTTAATATTCAGTGGAAAACAAGTGGAGATTATTATTCGACCCTTTTCGATTCACTTACGTGAGAATTAGCAGAATTGCGTCAGAAGCGGAGAGAGTTTGCCCGAAGTCATTGTTATGTTTCTTTGTGGCTATTGTGGTCAGTTTGCGCATAGACTTGATTTGGTTAAAGAGGAAGAAACATAAGAGTATTTTCGGCGGCAGCTTCATCTTTGGTCGTATAGGTGCGCTACAAGTAGCAGACATGACAAGAGCTGTTACATTGAAAAACCGCATAATTTTCGTAGAATATGAAGTGTTGTGATTTAATGTGACCGTTTGTCTCCTTATTTTTGTGATGTCATCCTCATTTTTTCTTCCCTGAGATTCCGTGAGCATGATACGATCGTCGTGGGGTTAAACAGAGACTGCTCGCCCTGTATTGATTTTTCACAGACTGTACTCAGATAGTTACATGCCTCAATAATGGTGTTGAAGTTACAAATAAACCTTGTTCCACTATTCATCAACGAGGTTGTAGTCTTTATTAATACAGTTCACAAATACAGGAGTGCTTTCAGACAGGAGATTCAAATTAATTAAATAAAATAATATGTATGTAACAAATCGAGACAACAATCGGCACGAGAGGACACCACTTCATTGATGATGGTAAGCGGTTCTATCATCGCATGGCGTTCGCGCTTCGAAAAGAAAATACGAGTACATGTGTTCAGCACAGAGTGCTATATGAGAATATTACACAGCCTCTTTTTTTCACCTCAATCGATTAAAGCAGTACAGCGGTGCCTGTATCTCACTCGTACTGAAGATCAACAACGTCATCGTATGGAGGCCAATGACCCAATCGTTCTCAGCTTAGCTTGCACAAAAATTACTGCAAGATACTTTTAATGATCAGTGATCTCTCTGAAGGCCGCTCTGTATTTGCTGAAAGACAAATTAATGGCTGATTACGGTATGTGTTCGGTCATTATGTCTCCCAACAATTCATTCTCGAGTTCACTGCTCCAGCCGTTGAATATTCTGAACGCCCAAATGTGTGTGAATTTCTAAGGGACCAAACTTCTGAGGTCATCGGTCTCTAGACCTACACACTACTTAAAATAACTTAAACTAACTTATGCTAAGAACAACACACACATCCATGACCGATGGAGGACTCGAATCTCCGGCGGGAGGGGGAATATTCTGAAAAATGGTGAACAAATACGTATAAATGCTAAAATTCGAAGAAAGGAAAGTATTCTTCAAATGATAACGGTAGATTATGCCACATACAGAACTTTAGTCTTATTTAAAGCCAGCGAAAAATACGTACACGGGCAGATAGTTGCAGAATAACTCTGCAGCACAGAAGACAAGGTGGAAATACAGAGGTATATTTACATGTTCTTGTTTTATCTATCGAATGGTGTGCATATCTGAGTGCATGGAATGTTCTCATTTGAAATACAGATCGCCAGCATCTTTCATAGGATATCTACATTTCACATTATCACTGTATATGTAGTTAAAGAAGGAATGTGTGTATTCACACCACAGCGAGGCTGCACCAGTAACATCAGCGAGCAAACATGTACATCTTTTTTATAAAGTAATATCTTTAGTTCCCACTGATCACTATTTTCTTAAACAGGGCACTTTTGCCAATGCAGTGCATTTTCTTTCATCTACAGGGTGGTATCACCCACAATGCTTCCAGAGCTCAGCATCCCATCTAAATGGTTTCTACTTAAACTTTATCACTTTGTGACACGTTGCTAAGACTTGATGCAGATGTTGCACCTTGGGTACTGACTTTTAGTACTGCATACAGTTTTCCTGTACACTGATGAACCAAAACATAATGACCACCTGCATAATAGCTTGTTTGTCCGACTTTGGAAGGAAATACATCACTCAAACTGTGTACCTGGGACTCGACATTTTGTTGGTGGGTTTATGGAGGTATGTGGCATTAGATTTCAACTTAAAGATCATGTAGTTCGAGAAAACAACGGGCCGCTGATTTGCGTAAGCGCCGATTCCTCCCGATAATGACCCAGTTGGGTTCCATAGGGTCTCCGTCAGGCGAATTTGATCGCCGAGACATCATTATAATGCTGTTTAAACATGTAGACATGTTCCGTCTACGAGACACGGAAAATTTTACTGCTGGGAGATGTCATCATCATGGGGGAAAACATCAACATGAAGGGATTCAGCTTCGATTACTACAACAGGTCCCATGCAAGTGCAGGAAATTGTCTGCCTTAGCGTAATGCTGCACCCTCCAGCTTGCGTTCGTGGCACGCTGCACGTTTCGAGTCTCCGTTCACCTCGATGTCATCGTTCGTGTAGAAGACCATCGACCTAGTGTAGCAAAAGTGTGATTCAACCGAAGAGTCGACACGTTTACATTAGTCGAAGCTCGAATCCCAATGTTCCCGTGCCCATTGCAATCGTAACTGACGATGTCGTTGGGTCAACATGTGAACACGTAGGGGTGATCTGCTGTGGAGCTTCAAGTTCAACAGTGTAAACTGAACGATGTGCTCCGAAACACTTGTGCATGTACCAGCATTGTGTTATTTCGCCAGAGATGCCACAGATCATCATTTAATGTACTTTACAGATCAGACAAGCCTCAAAACCTTTAGATCTGGTAAGAGTTATGGAGTATTACTGAGTAGTGGTAATTTCTCTGTCTGCTACTTCTTTCCGTACATGCTCACGCCAGCCTCACGAGGACATTCGACCAGCCTCGTCGTTTTTGAGACACTCGTTCTCAGCCTCTGCGTAATAATAATCTGCTCTTTGCAGCCCATAGCTTATTTAAGGAGGTCCCCTAGCCATGTCTGTCCGCTTACATATCTTTGATACCGCGTCACGTTCCCCCAACGCCACCAGGTGGCATCCAACATTGTGGTGGGCGGTGGTCATACTGTTTTGGCTTAGCAAGCTCGAAAACCACAGTTTCGGGACAGTGGTGCGGTTTCAGTCATCAAAAAGGTTTTTAGAATCTATAGTCCACACAAATCTTCGAATTTCCTTCTTAAAAAAATGGTTCAAATGGCTCTGAGCACTATGGGACTTAACAGCTGAGGTCATAAGTCGCCTAGAACTTAGAACTACTTAAACCTAACTACCCTAAGGACATCACACACATCGATGCCCGAGGCAGGATTCGAACCGGCGATCGTAGCGGTCGCGCGGTTCCACACTGAAGCGCCTAGAACCGCTTTGCCACTCCGGCCGGCCTTTCTTCTTCGCTGGCTCTACCGACGGAAATGGTGCAGAGGTAAGGCACTGCAATCTTATGTGGGAAGACACTGATTGAAATCCCTGTCTTGCAATTCACATTTAGATTTTACGTGTAGATTTTCAAGGGATAGTTATACTGAGGTCACCAAAGTCATGCGATAGCGATTTGCGCATATACAGATCGCAGCTGTGTGAAGTAGACAATGTATAAAAGGGCAGTGCATTAGCCGAGCTATCATTTGTACTCAGATAATTCATGTAAAAAGGTTTCCGACGCCGTTATAGCCGCACAGCGGTAAGTAACAGACTCTGAAAACGGAGTGGTAGTTGAAGCTAGACGCAAGGGACGTTTCACCTCCAAATCTTTGGAGAATTCAGTATTCCATGGTCAACAGTGTCAAGAGTGGGGCGAGAATATCAAATTTCAGGCATTACCTCTGACCACGGACAACGCAGTGGCTGACAACCTTCACCTAACGACTAAGAGGAGCTGCGTCGGTGTAGGATTGTCAGTGCTAAGAAACAAGCAACACTTGCACAATGTGGAACGGACAACGAACTTATCCGTCCGTACAGAGCTGCGAAATTTGGCGTTAATGGGCTATGGAGGCAAACGACCGACGTGAGTGCCTTTTCTAACAGCACGACACCGCCTGAAGTCCCTCTCCTGGCTCGTGACCATATCGGTTGGACCATAGCCGGCTGGAAAACCATGGTCTGGTCAGGTGAGTCCACATTTCAGTTGGTAAGAGCTTTTGGTAATGTTCGAATGTGACGCAGACGCGACGAATCCATGGATCCAAGTTGTCAAGGCACTGTGCGATGTAGTGGTGGCTCGATAATGGGATGTGTTTACATGGAGGGAACTGGGTCCTCTGGTCCAACGGAACCGATCACGGACTATAAATGGCTATGTTCAGCTACTTTCAGCCATTTTCAGCCATAATGGACTTCACGTCCCCAAACAACGATGTCATTTCAATGGACCTCAACTAATAGTGACTGGTTTGAAAAACATTCTGGAAAATTCGAGCCAATGATGTGCCACCCAAAGCAACCGATATGACTCCCATCGGAAATTTATGGGATATATTCGAGAGATAAATTCGTGCACAACTTCTTGCACCGGCAACATTTTCGCAATTATAGACGGGTATAGAGGAAGCATGGCTGAATGTTTCTGCAGGAGGTTTCGAATGAGTTGTAGAGTACTTGCCACTTCGAGTTGCTGAACTACGACGAGAAAAATGAGACCCAACACGATATTAGGAGGTATCCTATGACTTTCATCAAATCAGAGTACAAAATGCTGACTTGGTAAACATTTAAATGCTCCAGCCGTAGTAACGCAGCACACCACTAATGGAGCCGAAAGAAAATGATGAAGTCCACTGCCAAAGTATCAGGTCGAATTGGTTTTCTACATTCGAATGCCTACATCGCAGCAATAATCAGTGGTGAGTTGCACCTTAATATTACATAGGGGTTGGGTGGTTCTAACGCGTCGCATGTGGTGTGAATGACGAAGAACGACGTGGTAGACTAGCCCTCTGCGAAAAATCCGATGTCACAAGGGAAGTGAAGGCCATGGTGCATTTCACAATCGAGTTACTAGTGGAGAAAGTGAAAGTCCTCAAGGGACTGGTTTTCTAGTTGTTACGTGCCCATTTGGTTCTGCGACTATTCGTGACCCAACCAAGAACGACGAACAAATGCAGCAGCGGAAATGTTGCAGCTGGGTTAGGCCAGTAAAAAACACTTCTCTAGCCGTCTTATCACAATTGAGGAGTGGTGCAACATCGTTAGAAAGTAGCAAAGTAAGCGTTGGAAACATGTGACTTCAAAGCCGCCGAAAGTGGCAAAGACCCAATCATAAGCAGAAAATTCCTGAGGTATCACGTTTGTAGTCCTCTTCCCTGGTGCACCTTCCTTATTCCCATAACATAGCGTTCCGTGACATCTTACTCTTTCCTCAAATGAGAATACTTTTCGTTGAAGGTATTTCCAGACATGCTGTCGTGAGAAGATACTCAGTACATGGTAATATTTTTTAAATGTGAACATTTTTGGTTATGCTTTACCATAACTGTTATTGACATTAAACGAAACAACAAGTTTACTGTTTATTTATCTCCACGACGAATTTCAAAGGTTTAAACCTCCATCATCTGGTGGATTTACATTTGTTGGTATGACATTTGTGTGTCTGTTGAGTTACGATTTTTTGTAGGAACTTGTGGCACTGTCTTCAGTGACCACAGATTCGCTATCGTAACACGTCACATGTATGCTGTCACGACAGTATACATGTGATAATGAAAAATTTCTGACAAGTTCAGTATTGTCAGCAGTGTAGAATCAGTGGAGCTGTAGTAGTCTCATATGAGATGGGTTTTCTGAAACTCGAAAGACAGTACAAGTAATTTCTCTGAGGTTTTGGGTTTACAACTTGTTATGAAAGTGTCATCATCAGAAACTAGCAAGATGTGTAATTTCTCTCAGATATTTGGGTGAATCGCTCCACAGTCGTGATTCTCATAAAAACGAAGATTGCGAAAGTGATTCCGGTAGGGACTAATACATTTTTGACGTGAATGGTGATAAAATATTGTAAATAATAATTAAGGGTGGTGGCTGTCGGTAGGAGAGGATTTCATTCGAGCAGTGGAAAGATTAATCTGTCACGAGCGAGAAGCACCAGCTGGGAATGTGGCAGCTGTTCATCACGTCCCCAGCACGGAGCCCTGTCGCGGCCGTAGCAACCGGAAGTGGGCGAGTGAGTCAGCAGTTCCGGCTGATCAGCCACAGGTGACGGGAAGTGCAAACACTGCGGTGGGGGCCACTTCCCACGGTCGCCACAATTACTCTGCGACCCTCCCGGCTGAAATGTTACACTGCTACCTACGACTCCGGCGGCTAATTCGGTCTCGCCCGCGGGGCTTGCTTTGTGTCGACTCACGTTTGCATGTGTACACACGTTACTAGGTAACAGTTAAAAGCTGTGAACAGTAGCAATAACACTCGACACAGCGTTTAAACGAAACAGAGATTAAAGCAAGATATCTTGAAACAAAGACAGTAAAAGGTCAGACAAGTTTCCTACGTAGAAAATAGAGGCATTCTGTCTCTGGCATCTTGAGATACAACCGTTCACTGAAACCACTGGTAGGGAAATGAAACGATGCAAAACTGATTTAACAGAAGTCATTTGCTACTTAACGCCGCTCGGGATTAGCCGAGCGGAATAAGGGGCTGCAGCCATGGACTGTGCGGCTGGTCCCGGCGGAGGTTCGAGTCCTCCCCCGGGCATTGGTATGTGTGTCTGTCCTTAGGATAATTTAGGTTAAGTAGTGTGTAAGCTTAGGGACTGATGACCTTCCCATAAGATTTCACACTCATTTGAACATTTTTTTGCTACTTAACAGCAAAATTACTCGCCAGTTGGTATATCATCACGACAATTTTTTGATTGCAGGCCACATTTCGGGTGGATACGCATTTATGTTCTTCAATATGTTGGTTTCCATTTCTTTTTGCAACTCCTTGCAACTATTCGTTGCTAACTGTTTCTCGTTCCGGTGGAATTCCTCAGCACACAGGAGAGAGAGTGCTCTGAAAGTTAAAGGCACCAAAGATAAATTTCAGACTTGCCACGTGAGAACAGAGGCAAGACTTGAGGAAGATCAATACATCTTCATAATACATGCAGTCTTAGAAAAATTGTTCACATAACAAAGTGGTGCAAGATTTTTGAAATTCTCAGAAACACGAGCTATTGGAGAAGAGGGTAACACATAGTTTGTAAAAGAACCAAGCGAAACAGAAGAATCAGAGATAAACACAGAGATGCCCATGTTAAAAGGTGTAAAGTAGGATTGGTGCCTTCTTCTCCCATTTTGAAATTTGTAAATGGAAGAATCAATTACACAATAAGAAATAAGTTTCAGGAGTGAATTAAAATTCAGGACGGAAAAGTGTCAATGACAAGAATTGCTAATTGTATTGGCTTCCGTAGTAATATGAGAATGAATCACAGGACATGCCGAATACAATGAGCACTAATGTTCGCAGTATGTGGGCTGAGGATAAACGAAGAAAGACTTAAGTAATATTCAGTAGCGGATATTTGTTTTACAGTCAACTTCACTTAACAATTGGGAATAAAGTCGCAGACAAAGAGAAGGAATTCCAATACGTTGTAAGTAAAATAACACATAAAAGACGAAGCAAAGTTGACATTAAAAGCAAACTAGCACAAGCAAAGGAGGCATTCCTCGCCAAAGAAGTCTAGAGTATGGCGACAAAGAGAGCATCGCCCCTTTCTGCATTGTTGCCAGATTTATTCACGATAGCGGATCCAAGATGATGGCCATAGATGTGGTGACTTATCACTGACACCATGGCGGGAAATTTAAATTTTGGTGGGAAAATAGGTCAATTGAGCTTCCACCACTAACATGAAACCACCTACCTCCCCTCTATCGCCTCCCCTCCTACCCAGCCCTGTCTACCCCACACCCTTCCCAATATGGAAATTAGTGGGAAAAGAACTCAGCCTATGCTGGGCTACCGGATAGGAAGGAGGTAAGTCTCTATTTTGTATGCAGTGCAGTATATTAACAAAATTTTAATTATCAGTATCGTCAAAATTATCAGCAACAGCAAACGGATTTTGGTAATAGAGGTTATTCCCCACAACAACAACAAAGCCAACAGGTTAGCATTCCTAACCAACAATGTAATGTGCAAGGTCAACCAAGCTTTGATGTTTCGCCGCCTACACGTATAGCGTCAGCTCTATCAAATAGTAACGCCCAGCAACAAGGAAATCACTACGTACAGAAAACACACCATTTCAACTTCTATCGCAATGCACCGTATAACAATGACTATCATGACAGACGTAAAAGTAATGAGCACAGATTTCAGGGTACATTTAATAACAGTAGGTCTTACCAGCAGCAGAATGAACCACAACAACAGATTATCATGAAAGAACCAGACAGTCGGTATCATATCGAGCCTAATACGTCAGAAAGAAATAACAGAACAGTACAAATAGTTGAAATTCCACAGCATCCTCCCACAAATAACAGTACTGCAGAAGGAATTTGGCTAGATACAGTACAGGTTCCATCTTCTAGCAACGTAAGCAATACTTTTGACACACAGAATCTTGTTCACGAAAATGTTATTACTTTTGACGACATCCAAGACACACTTTTGCATGAAAAACCAGTTATTCAAAAAACCATTTCCCACCCTGTCATTGAAGTAAAGATTGGATCATACACATTTTCAGCAGTAATATATTCTGGATCACCTATGTCAGTTATAAATGAGGAAACTTTCAGCGAATGTAACAAAGAGAATACCTATCCTACGTTACCATTAGGCAAAACTAAAGTAAAAGGAGCAGTATCTGGTAAACGAGTAGACGTAAAATTACAAACACACTTATCATTTTGTACTGCAGGTCATACGTTCCACTCAAACTTTTGGATTGTTCCCTTATTGACAACACGTTATTTTAGGAACGAATTTTCTGGTACAACATGACGCAGTTATTGACTTTCAAAATTCCTATTTAATGTCAAAGGATGAGAATGTACAACTGGCATTAGAATTTCAGCACGCTTTATCTGCAGAAGAACAGGCAATTAATCGAACAGATGTCATTTCTACATCACGTAACATAGATTATCATACCACATTGTTCACAGATACGTACTTACACAATTATAATACACCAGACGAAGCTGACTGTGACGTTATGCAAATGATTTCTGATAAAGTAAAACAAAGCAGTGCAAATACAGACGACGAACGTACGCAACTAAGCAAAATTCTTTTACAGCAAGCTGCAGTTTTTGACGACATCCCTGGTACTACGTCCGGTTTTATGTACGAATTTCAGGTTAAACAGCATGACACATTTAAAGTTAAACATTATCCTATTCCATACATCCGTACACAACGTATCGTAGCAGACGCACTATCCTGTACTGTCTGCAATAATCAGCAAGACATCGCTACCAACTTCTGCCAAGCTAATTTCAGCGTCATGTATGTTCAACAAGTTGCATTTGAAAATTTCATTTCGTCGTCATTACGAGACATATCCCAAGAGCAGAGCAAAGACAACGTATGGAAAGAAACTGGTTAATAACGTTACCATTAGAAACCATTATACTGTACGCAATAATATTCTGTTTCGCCGCTCTCACCCTGACTGCAACAACTGGTTATTATGGATTCCTGAAGAGCTCGTTAACAAATTAATTTGGTAGACTCACTTTAGTATGCACCTTATGGAGCCAGAAAATGTTTTCTTATACTGAGACAGAACTATTACTTTGCGAACATGGAGAAAGATATTCGACGAGTTTTAGCGTCATGTAAAGTCTGCCAGAAAGCTAAATCAGACACGACTTCACATATTCCTCTGTTACATTCTAATGTACCTATTAAATTGAGAAATATGGCCGCTGTAGACACTTTTGGTGCGATTCTCACATCTAGTAGAGGTTTTTGTTACATCTTTTTCGCTGTTGAACTCACTTCGAAATTAGTTACCTTCACTCCCTCAAGCAAAACCACTGTGAAATCTATTTTGAATGCATTTGTAAAACATTTTTTATTTCATGTAGGTCATGTATTGAAAGTAATTTCCGACAATGGACCACAATTTCGATCTTTAATATGGACACATATGTTACGAGCTAGAAACATTTCTCCGATCTATATATCCAGGTATCACGTTTCTTCGAACCCTTCTGAACGACTGATGAAAGAAATTGGTAAACTATGTAGAATATACTGCCATAAAAGACATATTGATTGGGATACACACATACTCTCATTCCAGGATGTAATTAACTCCATACCAAATGAATCTACTACGCTATCTCCGACTGTTATATTAGAAAACGTTGAACCACCGAACAAAATAAAAGAATGGGTATCCTTTCCTACATCTCGTCGACTACGCCACCATGAAATAATTGACATTGCGCTCAACAACATCAAACGTGCCGCAGAGCGCCGGAGAAGACAGCAAAAACAGGCTTGTACACGCCGTGACATTCACATAGGACAGAAAATATTAGTACGCACCCATTATTTATCCAACAGAGGAAAGAGTAGATGCAGTAAATTGAACTTTTATACGCAGGTCCATATAGAATTCGCAGCATTCCTCACCCCAATGTAGTACACGTCAAAACTTTGAGAACCAGAAAAAGCAAGGGTAATCACCATATTTCCAATATTAAACCCTTTATTGAATGAACATACTTCATGATTTAACACACTGTAATGCCATTTCCAGATATTTATATGGCCTCTTACTGATGATGATTATATTTTTTCTTGGCAAGTGCCCGGCAAGGTAAGGTTAGCAGGTCGCTTTTCTTGTCGTTATAAGTCAGACCGTGCCCATTTTCCATTTGTTTTGTGTATGTATGATTGTTTTCCTATCGAAAGTAGAATTTTTGTTTGTATGCACTATGAAGTCCTTACGATATAACAAACACCAGTTGATGTAGACATTTTTCTTTATGATATCTCAATATCTTGACTATTCTACATTTTTTGCTACTACATTATGATACTGTGTGTACATTTTTTGCACTTGAAAACTGTCTATATTTTTGACCTAATATGTTTTCTGTCATGCTATGCTGTATGCTTTGTTATATCACTACAAACAAGTTTTCATTTAATGGGTATATGATTTAAGTGCAAGATATTAATCCATATTCAACAATTTCAGAAAGCAATGACGTGTAAAAGAAGTGAATTAAACAAACCACAGTGGTTTACTATGAAATGGGAATTTCACCTTCGGAATGAACGAAAGATAATGGAATATCTTGTCATGAAGAGTAAATGGATCAGAATTAACAAGCATTAACCAGAATATACTATACACATCGTATGATAACAGTCTTAACTAATTATTTTTCTTTCAGAATACGAGGCAGTTGATGCAGGCTGTCAGACAGAACTACACATGTTAATTTTAGTTGTGAAATATGCTAGAAGTAAGAAACTCTATACTATGAATAGTTGTATGAAGTAAATGGTTATACGAGTAATGAATAATGAAGTGTCTATTTTTTGCAGATGATAAGAAATGATGATGAACAGTTATATGAAGTATATGGTAATATGATTAATGACGTTTTTCTTTGCAGATGATAGTAAGGATGAAGTTAATATATTTTCTGCTATGTAGTTATTCAACTATTTGTTGCAGTTCCTTTTGACAGTATGTCTTATGTCACATAGTATAATGATTGTATGTTTTGGGAAAGACAGCTAGAGTACATACATATTGAGTACACTTTTCATTACCTGTTATTTCTAAGTTTACTACTTTTCAGCATAATATACATTTTATTTCTTTCAGCTCAATAATCCACTTTGTATTTTTTCCAGGAGAAGTTTTTCTTGATATTAATATGCTATAAGCACTTAGTTATTAAACCTGTTCTAATACTTGCATTTTTTTTACCCAGTATTGTATCATTTATGAATGTGATTACATATACTCTACTTATATCATAACCTTGCTACAGCTGACCCATGACGAATGAAGTTACTAATCTGTATTTCCAGCAATAAGTCAAAAGCAAATATTTTCATGCCCAGCAATTAATTATCAATCCCAACACAATGCATTGCTAACAAAAAAATTTTTTTTATTACCAGTCCCAAATATTACCAGAATACAACTAAATAATACTACCAGTTTAAGATATATTTCTAGTCCTAAATGTAATGCTAATTTCTCTGATATACTGAATCCATTATATCTATGTACTATCAGACTACAGACCTTGAGTAATAGTTACATTGTGTTACATTTGAAATATGTCTTAGGTCACTTGAATGATGACTTCTGAGTAATACTGAATGATGTTTTGTAATAATGCATAAATGCTATGCCAATAATTACTGTAATGAGAAGACTTATGATGCCAACAATTACTGTAATTACGAATAATGTTCTGTAACAATTACTGTAATGAGATGTATTATGCATAAATGCTATGCCAATAATTTCTTTAAATAATATTTTGTTATACTCTATAAATGCTATGCCAATAATTACTATAACGAGATGACTTATGAATAATGTTCTGTTATACTCCATATATAGTACAGAAATGTTTAGTAAATAGCCAATGAATGCTAATAATTATTCAGATCAGTTGATACATTAGTGTAATTCTGAATGATGACTAGCATAAGACTTAATGCCCTTCACCTTTTCACCTCATTACCAGCAATTACTGCAATATCTGTATGTCCTGTCCATCCTCGTGATCATGGAGCACTATATTTGGTTTGTGCACTAATTCTACGTTGATGTAAGAGTATGGATTCTAAAAGAATGTGGTGTTGACATAACAAATTGTCCACCAACTTGAACAATGGAGATGTTGTTATGGTCCTACTGTTTGGTGTATCTAATGTACTACCAAAATGATAACATAGAATATTAATACAACATTTCAGTGTCTTGGCTACACTGATAAATACTTCAGGGGAAAGACTTCAGATTGTCTCACTTGGTGTTGTGCTTCTGTAGAAAGATATGGACTTTCAGTGCAGCTACATGCAACCTAATGTGCTACAACCATGATACAATCCTTCCCTTTCCTATCCTAGTTCTAGTAAAATGATTCAAACAACCGATCCGTTTTACTTTCTTCAAAAGCGGTTACGGCGATGAGCATCAGGATCATTTCAGACACCTTCCGAAAACTGTTTCGAGAGAGGTTCACAAGAAGAATGTTTCAGATACGTCTGTCTTCAGCTGACCTTCATTCAGTGACCTCACAGTGGAAGTCGTTTATGACTGGATCACGTATTACGTGTCAACCTTCATGTCTACTTGCACTTGAAGTTCCATTTGTGCGTAATGTAGATTATTTCCATTAATTAGACGTTATTGAATGAATTCACTCTTCCAATTACAATATTCATCTGCGTTTGGACTAATGTGGTCGAGCATTCCTTTTTGTGTGTGTAATTATTTTCTATATTTAATATTTTTATGGGATCTGAAATTTAAAAACCTCTCTCACACCGGCCTGATTTAGCTTCAACTGATCAGGATATTAAAAAAAACATGCCGTATACTAAGGGAATTTTCATTCACAAAGCAGGCTTATCACATTCACACAGTTCAATACTGTTCTATTCTGATTAAATTAAGCTTAACTTAAATTCCATAAGGCAGTGAAGCAATTTCGAAGTCTCGGTGCGACGAAAATTGTCGGTCGATCTCCTGAAAACATTTGTAATAATTATTAACTTTCGGTGATCACATGGGGAAGACCGGAGATCTGCTGGTAAGACCGTGTCAGCCCAATTTATTTAAAGTAATAAACTGGATATCTTGAGCGTACAAAACGGCATGTTCGTCCTGTGTAAATCAGACCTTCCCCACTGATCCCGTGCAACACAGCGTAGTAAGCAGACACTGTCAATAATAATCAGTTAAATAATACGCAAACACACTTACTTTTAGTTTGTTGTTGTGGTCTTCGGTCCTGAGACTGGTTTGATGCATCTCTCCATGCTACTCTATCCTGTGCAAGCTTCTTCATCTCCCAGTACCTACTGCAACCTACATCCTTCTGAATCTGCTTAGTGTATTCATCTCTTGTCTCCCTCTACGATTTTTACCCTCCACGCTGCCCTCCAATGCTAAATTCGTGATCCCTTGATGCCTCAAAACATGTCCTACCAACCGATCCCTTCTTCTAGTCAAGTTGTGCCACAAACTTCTCTTCTCCCCAATCCTATTCAATACCTCCTCATTAGTTACGTGATCTACCCACCTTATCTTCAGCATTCTTCTGTAGCACCACATTTCGAAAGCTTCTATTCTCTTCTTGTCCAAACTAGTTATCGTCCATGTTTCACTTCCATACATGGCTACACTCCATACAAATACTTTCAGAAACGACTTCCTGGCACTTAAATCTATACTCGATGTTAACAAATTTCTCTTCATCAGATACGATTTCCTTGCCATTGCCAGTCTACATTTTATGTCCTCTCTACTTCGACCATAATCAGTTATTTTACTCCCTAAATAGCAAAACTCCTTTACTACTTCAAGTGTCTCATTTCCTAATTGATTTCCCTCAGCATCACCCAATTTAATTTGACTACATTCCATTATCCTCGTTTTGCTTTTGTTGATGTTCATCTTGTATCCTCCTTTCAAGACACTGTCCATTCCGTTCAACTGCTCTTCCAAGTCCTTTGCTGTCTCTGACAGAATTACAATGTCACCGGCGAACCTCAAAGTTTTTACTTCTTCTACATGAATTTTAATACCTACTCCAAATTTTTCTTTTGTTTCCTTTACAGCTTGCTCAATATACAGATTGAATAACATCGGGGAGAGGCTACAACCCTGTCTCACTCCTTTCCCAACCACTGCTTCCCTTTCATGCCCCTCGACTCTTATAACTGCCACCTGGTTTCTGTACAAATTGTAAATAGCCTTTCGCTCCCTGTATTTTACCCCTGCCACCCTCAGAATTTGAAAGAGTATTCCAGTTAACATTGTCAAAAGCTTTCTCTAAGTCTACAAATGCTGGAAACGTAGGTTTGCCTTTTCTTAATCTTTCTTCTAAGATAAGTCGTAAGGTTAGTGTTGCCTCACGTGTTCCAACATTTCTACGAATCCAAACTGATCTTCCCCGAGGTCCGCTTCTACCAGTTTTTCCATTCGTCTGTAAAGAATTCGCGTTAGTATTTTGCAGCCATGACTTATTAAACTGATAGTTCGGTAATTTTCACATCTGTCAACGCCTGCTTTCTTTGGGATTGGAGTTATTATATTCTTCTTGAAGTCTGAGGGTATTTCGCCTGTCTCACACATCTTGCTCACCAGACGGTAGAGTTTTGTCATGACTGGCTCTCCCAAGGCCATCAGTAGTTCTAATGGAGTGTTGTCTACTCCTGGGGCCTTGTTTCGACTCAGGTCTTTCAGTGCTCTGTCAGACTCTTCACGGAGTATCTTATCTCCCATTTCGTCTTCATCTACATCCTCTTCCATTTCCATAATATTGTCCTCAAGTACATCGCCCTTGTATAAACCCTCTATATACTCCTTCCACCTTTCTGCCTTCCCTTCTTTGCTTAGAACTGCGTTGCCATCTGAGCTCTTGATAATCATACAAGTGGTTCTCTTCTCTCCAAAGGTCTCTTTAATTTTCCTGTAGGCAGTATCTATCTTACCCCTAATGAGACAAGCCTCTACATCCTTACATTTGTCCTCTGGCCATCCCTGCTTAGCCATTTTGCACTTCGTGTCATCCTCATTTTTGAGACGTTTGTAATCCTTTTTGCCTGCTTTATTTACTGCATTTTTATATTTTCTCCTTTCATCAATTAAATTCAATATTTCTTCTGTTACCCAAGGATTTCTATTAGCCCTCGTCTTTTTACCTACTTGATCGTCTGCTGCCTTCACTACTTCATCTCATCCATCAGAGCTACCCATTCTTCTTCTACTGTATTTCTTTCCCCCATTCCTGTCAATTGTTCCCTTATGCTCTCCCTGAAACTCTGTACAACCTCTGGTTCTTTCAGTTTATCCAGGTCCCATCTCGTTAAATTCCCACCTTTTTGCAGTTTCTTCAGTTTCAATCTGCAGTTCATAATCAGTAGATTGTGGTCAGTGTCCACATCTCTGCCCCTGGAAATGTCTTACAATTTAAAACCTGGTTCCTAAATCTCTGTCTTACCATTATATAATCTAGCTGATACCTTTTAGTATCTCCAGGATTCTTCCAGGTATACAACCTTCTTTTATGATTCTTGAACCAAGTGTTAGCTATGATTAAGTCATGCTCTGTGCAAAATTCTACAAGGCGGCTTCCTCATTCATTTCTTCCCCCCCCCCCCCCCCCCCCCCCAATCTATATTCACCTACTACCTGAATAATTTCTTTTATCACGTCATACATTTCATCTATTTCTTCATCATCTGCAGAGCTAGTTGGCATATATACTTGTACTACTGTAGCAGGCATGGGCTTTGTGTCTATCTTGGCCACAATAATGCGTTCACTATGCTGTTTCTAGTAGCTAACCCGCACTCCTATTTTTTTTATTCATTAGTAAACCTACTCCTGCATTACCCCTATTTGATTTTGTATTTATAACCCTGTATTCACCTGACCAAAAGTCTTGTTCCTCTTGCCACCGAACTTTACTAATTCCCACTATATCTAACTTTAACCTATCCATTTCCCTTTTTAAATTTTCTAACCTACCTGCCCGATTAAGGGATCTGACATTCCACGCTCCGACCCGTTAGAACGCCAGTTTTTCTTTCTCCTGATTACGACATCCTCTTGAGTAGTCCCCGCCCGGAGATCCGAATGGGGGCCTATTTTACCTCCGGAATATTTTACCCAAGAGGACGCCATCATCATTTAATCATACAGTAAAGCTGCATGTCCTCGGGAAAAATTACGGCTGTAGTTTCCCCTTGCTTTTAGCCGTTCGCAGTACCAGCACAGCAAGGCCGTTTCTGGTTAATGTTACAAGGCCAGTTCAGTCAATCATCCAGACTGTTGCCCCTGCAGCTACTGAAAAGGCTGCTGCCCCTCTTCAGGAACCACATGTTTGTCTGGCCTCTCAACAGATACCCCTCCGTTGTGGTTGCACCTACGGTACGGCCATCTGTATCGCTGAGGCACGCAAGCCTCCCCACCAACGGCAAGGTCAATGGATCATGGAGGGGACTTTTAGTTTATTTCATGTATTAAATTCCTTCTCATACAGAATCTCATCAAGATGGCGACTAGCTCAACAATACATACATACACATCTTCCTTCTTTCACGGCTAATCAGCAAGATCTGAAACATTCTTTTCATAAGAGAAAACATAGACAGCAGAGAAGCTATTCATGGAGTAAATGCACGCTCCAAGGAATAATAGGGCTTGAAACTACTTTGCATTGATAATCATCGTATATTAAAGTTTATGAATCGGTAAGATAAGAAGAGATATTTCGAGATATGTACTGAGTTATATAATTTATAAAAATTTCTGAAAATATCGCGGAGAGACCGCTGCAAGAGACATTACATATATATGGCAGTCCGTAGCTCATTTGTTTCTAATCTTTGCGTTTGTAGATTAAATTCTGAATTGTGTATTGCGAGAGAATGTTACTTTGCATTATTTTCGCTGGAAGGTGAAACATAAGAACGTTACGTTTCATATGATGATTATGTTTATTCAATTGTTGCATATGCGCTACGGCATACCGACTGACTGAGTCGCTGCGTAATGCGTCCGCCCACCGCTGCGCCTCCAAGCTCTGATCCGCATGCACGCTCGCTGCGGCGAGTTACGAAGTGAGGCAGTCAAAGGGGAACACTAAGTGTCACTACAAACGGCTTCCTGTAGAAGCAAAGGGAGGACTGAGTCCCAAAGTCATAATTTCCCGGGGTCTTGGACGTGCCTCAAGAATGTGTAAGGTGGAATGTAACTAAACAGCATGTACAAAAACAGTTCGAAAAACGTCCAGTCACAGGAACGAGCCGCCACTGTAATTATAGTAAGACGATACGTCTTGTAAACACCTCAAGATAGCGGGTGGTTGCAGAAACAACAGGTTCAAATGGTTCAAATGGCTCTGAGCACTATGGGACTTAACATCTGAGGTCATCAGTCCCCTAGAACTTAGAACTATTTAAACATACTAACCTAAGGACATCACACACATCCATGCCCGAGGTAGGATTCGAACCTGCGACCGTAGCAGTCACGCGGTTCCGGACTGAAGCGCCTAGAACCGCTCGGCCACCACAGCCGGCGAACAACAGGTGAACTGACGACGGTTCAATCCCGCGTCCCGCCATCCTGATTTAGGTTTTCCGTGATTTCCCTAAATCACTTCAGGTAAATGTTGGGATGGTACCTGTGGAAGGGCACGGCAGACTTCCTTCCCCATCCTTCCCTAATCCAATGAGACCGATGACCTCGCTGTTTGGTCTTTTTCCCAAACAACCCATTCCGCCATGGACGGTTGTCCAGCAATATTATGTTACTTATGGACACACCGTGACTGCATTCCAACAGGCTTCCTGCTGGCACGTTACCGTTCCTAGCACGCGCTCAGGAACCCCATTACCGATGTCGCTGCCAGACACCCAAGGATACTCTTTTTGTAGGTCTTTCTACGTACGTGATATTTTTCTTTCCTGGGACCACTCTTTGTGAAGCGATCGTGCCAAATTCTTTAAACAGATTGAATAATAATTATCATCAATAATTCAAGTAATAATAATAATAGTAGTTAAAAGATAAGGAAGTTATTGAAAAACAAACTGAATTCCAGTAATACCATCGAGGTAATCAACAGCTGACCCATATCCGTCATTAGTAATAGTACAGGCTTCGTGAATTGCAAGCAACTTGAGCTGGATAATGTGGATGAAATAACAAGAAATCTCGTGACAACTCACATACAATTTACTCTCGAAGTACCTTCGACAGATTGTAATTGCATATAAAAGCAACAGCCAGAGAATTTTTGCAAGTGAGTTAGACGCGTCAAGAAGAGCAGTATCCATTGAAAGACTATGTGAAAAATTGCTGAGAAACAGTCTACAATGGAAAAAGTCTCCAAGTGAAGCAAATGAATAAACAATAATGCGATGCGGCCCTCCACTGACAGACTGACAGCCTGCGCAATAAGGCGTAACAACCAGTCGTCAAATGTCTGGACCCTATGCCAATAGGTTCCTTTATTCATTTGGAAATCAAGAAAATGTTGTGGGGAAGGCTAACCAAAGGCTGCGTTTCATTAGCAGGACACTTAGAAAATGTAACAGACCTACTAAGGAGACTGCATACACTACGCTTGTCCGTCCTATTTTAGAATACTGCTGCGCGGTGTGGGATCCTTACCAGGTAGAATTGACGGAGTACATCGAACAAGTTCAAAGAAAGCCAGTACGTTTTGTATTTTCGCGAAATATGGGAGAGAGTGTCACAGAAATGATACAGGATTTGGGCTGTAAATCATTAAAAGAAAGGCGTTTTTCGTTGCGACGGAATCTTCTCACGAAATTCCAATCACCAACTTCCTCCTCCGAATGCGAAAATATTTTGTTGACACCGACCTACTTAGGGCGGTACGATAACTACGATAAAATAAGGGAAACCAGAACTCGTACAGAAAGATATAGGTGTTCACTCTTCCCGCGACTTTACGAGATTGGAATTATAGATAATTGTGAAGGTGGTTCGATGAACCCTCTGTCGGGCACTTAAATGTGATTTGCAGAGTATCCATGTAGATGTAGAAGTTGTCGTGATATTTATGCAATAGCTTCTGCACAAATGTACACTGATGCTCATATATGATGGGTAATTGCAGAATGTGGTGCCACACAACGTATCACTAGACAAACCTGGCGCTAATAGCATAGGCGCCTAGGGAAAACACACACGACTCAGATCTGTAAGTCCACGGTGCTGATAAGTTGAGAAAACAGTCCCGAAAAGCATGCTCTACAAAACGCCACTGTTTCCTGCGCATGTACTCCGATATCAGTATGTGACATGATCACCATGCACACTTTAGGAATCTTACTGGTAATTGTTTAAAACCGTGACCCATTGCAGAGTTATTGTGCACTGCAGTGAAATTTTTTATGTTTCCGATATAACAAATAATCAACGAAGGTATAAATGATAGAAAATACGTGGAATTTGACTTTCATAGGTGAAAACGAAAGGGCGTGTACAGCAGAATGAAACAAGCCAATAATCCTAACTAACACAGATACGAATACGAATGTCTTCCCCGATACGACGTGTAACGACTGAATACGTGAGCACCTTAGAGTTTCTGAAGTTCCTAACTTCACATATATCCTTGAGTACGAACACATTACAACAGATGTACAAGTGCTCCACAATGCCAATGTTAATCTGAAAGTAGGCTTCATCACTTCTCTTCGTCGATAACCATGCACGTTCAGAAATCGCAGGCGTGTTCTTAGTGCACAAACATTTATTCTTGGAGATCATCAACTCTATCAGTAGTGCTAGAATAACCGAAATTTTTCAACATCGCCACATAAGAAATTTACACCGATGAGACAAAACATTATGACAACCTGGTTAATAGCTTCTTGGCCCATCTTTGGAACGCGATACATGACTGATTCTGCGTATCAGGGATCCGACAGTTTATTGGTAGGTTTGTGGAGGTATGTGGTATTACGTGTCAACGTACAGGTAATGTAGTTCACGTACTCAGTGATGGCGCTCGTTAGCAGTCCACATTGGCCATATAGGATTTACATGAGGCTAATCTGGTCACTGAGACATCAACGTGAGTTCATTATAATGCTCGTCAAACCACTGTAGCACGGCTGTGGCTCCGAGATACGGACAATTATACTGCTGAAAGATGGCATCATCACTGGGGAAGACATCAAGCATGAAGTGTTTCAGGTGGTTCGCAGCTGCAAGCGTGTCTTCGATTACTACCACACGTGCCATGCAAGCACTGGAAGGAGTATGTCTCCCATAGCATAATACTGCTCCCACCAGCCTGCATCCGTGGCGCGCTGCACGTTTCCAGCCGAGATTTACTGTATGTCTTTCATCTCTGTTTAGGTGTTTACTTAAATTGCATGCTATCTCTTGTCTTCCCTGAGTATCATGCTCAGCTCTGCATAGAAACGTGTCCCATGATAACCTGTGTGCTGATATGTTAAAGTATGACTTAAAAAGCTGCAGATTTAAGCAATAATACAACTATAAGCGCAAAATTAAGAAAATGGCCATCACTTTTTTCTTTTTTTTTTTTTTGTCATCAGTCTACTGACTGGTTTGATGCGGCCCGGCACGAATTCCTTTCCTGTGCTAACCTCTTCATCTCAGAGTAGCACTTGCAACCTACGTCCTCAATTATTTGCTTGAAGTATTCCAATCTCTGTCTTCTTCTACAGTTTTTGCCCTCTACAGCTCCCTCTAGCACCATGGAAGTCATTCCCTCATGTCTCAACAGATGTCCTATCATCCTGTCCCTTCTCCTTATCAGTGTTTTCCACATATTCCTTTCCTCTCCGATTCTGCGTAGAACCTTCTCATTCCTTACCTTATCAGTATACCTAATTTTCAACATTCGTCCATAGCACCACGTCTCAAATGCTTCGATTCTCTTCTGTTCCGGTTTTCCCACAGTCCATGTTTCACTACCATACAATGCTGTACTCCAGACGTACATCCTCAGAAATTCCTTCCTCAAATTAAGGCCAGTATTTGATATTAGTAGACTTCTCTTGGCCAGAAATGCCTTTTTTGCCATAGCGAGTGTGCTTTTGATGTCCTCCTTGCTCCGTCCATCATTGGTTATTTTACACCCTAAGTAGCAGAATTCCTTAACTTCATTGAATTCATGGCCATCAATCCTGTTTCTCGCTGTTATCATTTCTACTACTTCTCATTACCTTCGTCTTTCTCCGACTTACTCTCAAACCATACTGTGTACTCATTAGACTGTTCATTCCGTTCAGCAGATCATTTAATTCTTCTTCACTTTCACTCAGGATAGCAATGTCGTCAGCGAATCGTATAATTGAAATCCTTTCACCTTGTATTTTAATTCCACTCCTGAACCTTTCTTTTATTTCCATCATTGCTTCCACGATGTACAGATTGAAGAGTAGGGGCGAAAGGCTACAGCCTTGTCTTACACCCTTCTTAATACGAGCACTTCGTTCTTGATCGTCCACTCTTATTATTCCCTCTTGGTTGTTGTACATATTGTATATGACCCGTCTCTCCCTATAGCTTACCCCTACTTTTTTCAGAATCTCGAACAGCTTGCACCATTTTATATTGTCGAAAGCTTTTTCCAGGTCTTCAAATCCTATGAAAGTGTCTTGATTTTTCTTTAGGCTTGCTTCCATTATTAGCCGTAACGTCCGAATTGCCTCTCTCGTCCCTTTACTTTTCCTAAAGCCAAACTGCTCGTCACCTAGCGCAGTCTCAATTTTATTTTCCATTCTTCTGTATATTATTTATGTAAGCAGCTTCGATGCATGAGCTGTTAAGCTGATTGCGATAATTCTCGCATTTGTCAGCCTTTGCCGTCTTCAGAATTGTGTGGATGATGCTTTTCCGAAAGTCAGATGGTATGTCGCCAGACTCATATACTCTACACACCAACGTGAATAGTCGATTTGTTGCCACTTCCCCCAATGATTTTAGAAATTCTGATGGAATGTTATCTATCCCTTCTGCCTTATTTGACCGTAAGTCCTCCAAAGCCCTTTTAAATTCCCATTTTAATACTGGATCCCCTATCTCTTCAAAAACGACTCCTGATTCTTCTTCTATCACATCAGACAAATCTTCACCTTCATAGAGGCTTTCAGTGTATTCTTTCCACCTATTTGCTCTCTCCACTGCATTTAACAGTGGAATTCCCGTTGCACTCTTAATGTTACCACCGTTGCTTTTAATGTCACCAAAGGTTGTTTTGACTTTCCTGTATACTGAGTTTGTCCTTCCAACAATCATATTTTTTTCGATGTCTTCACATTTTTTTCTGCAGCCATTTTGCCTTAGTTTCCCTGCACTTCCTGTTTATTTCATTCCTCAGCGACTTGTATTTCTGTATTCCTGATTTTCCCGGAACATGTTTGTACTTCCTCCTTTCATCAATCAACTGAAGTATTTCTTCTGTTCCCCATGGTTTCTTCGCAGCTACCTTCTTTGTACCTATGTTTTCCTTCCCAACTTCTGTGATGGCCCTTTTTAGAGATATCCATTCCTCTTCAACTGTACTGCCTACTGCGATATTCCTTGTTGCTGCATCTATAGCGTTAGAGAACTTCAAACGTATCTCGTCATTCCTTAGTACTTCCGTATCCCACTTCATTGCGTATTGATTCTTCCTAACTAATGTCTTGAACTTCAGCCTACTCTTCATCACTACTATATTGTGATCTGAGCCTATATCTGCTCCTGAGTGCGCCTTACAATCCAGTATCTGATTTCGGAATCTCTGTCTGACCATGATGTAATCTAATTGAAATCTTCCCGTATCTCCCGGCCTTTTCCAAGTATACCTCCTCCTCTTGTGAATTCTTGAAGAGGGTATTCGCTATTACTAGCTGAAACTTGTTACAGAACTCAGTTAGTCTTTCTCCTCTTTCATTCCTTGTCGAAAGCCCATATTCTCCTGTAACCTTTTCTTCTACTCCTTCCCCTAAAACTGCATTCCAGTCGTCCATGACTATTAGATTTTCGTCCCCCTTTACATACTGCATTCCCCTTTCAATATCCTCATGCACTTTCTCTATCTGTTCATCTTCAGCTTGCGACGTCGGCATGTATACCTGAACTATCGTTGTCGGTGTTGGTCTGCTGTCGATTCTGATTAGAACAACCCGGTCACTGAACTGTTCACAGTAACACACCCTCTGCCCTACCTTCCTATTCATAACGAATCCTACACCTGTTATAGCATTTTCCGCTGCTGTTGATATTACCCGATACTCATCTGACCAGAAATCCTTATCTTCCTTCCACTTCACTTCACTGACCCCTACTATATCTAGATTGAGCCTTTGCAATTCCCTTTTCAGATTTTCTAGTTTCCCTACCACGTTCAAGCTTCTGACATTCCACGGCCCGACTCGTAGAACATTATCCTTTCGTTGATTATTCAATCTTTTTCTCATGGTAACCTCCCCCTTGGCAGTCCCATCCCGGAGATTCGAATGGGGGACTATTCCGGAATCTTTTGCCAATGGAGAGATCATCATGACACTTCTTCAATTACAGGCCACATGTCCTGTGGATACACGTTACGTGTGTTTAATGCAGTGGTTTCCATTGCCTTCTGCATCCTCATGTCGTTGATCATTGCTGATTCTTCCGCCTTTAGGGGCAATTTCCCACCCCTAGGACAAGAGAATGCCCTGAACCTCTATCCGCTCCTCCGCCCTCTTTGACAAGGCCGTGGGCAGAATGAGGCTGACTTCTTATGCCGGAAGTCTTCGGCCGCCAATGCTGATTATTTATCAAAATTTAGGCAGTGGCGGGGATCGAACCCGGGACCGAAGACGTTTTGATTATGAATTAAAGACACTACCCCTAGACCTATATTTGCATTAGAATCGACCCTGATAGTAACTATAAACACTTTCAACCAATACAGGTCATAATAAGTATGAGGAAATTTACTACGTGGCTAAGCAGGCTTGTGGATGCAAAACTTTCTTTCCTGCTAGTGTTCGACCAAAATAACGAGTGTTTATCACTATAAACAACAATGAGAAACTTAAATATATTTCTGTAGTTTTTGCTAGATATTTTGGTTGATCAGTCATCTTGAGCCGATTGTATTTTGCATTGACATTGATTGCATTTCATTGAACAGTTGCGTGAACCTCATCTGATATAGAATTCTGGAGATCTCTTCTTGCAGCAGATGTAGCACAAATTTCTTATTTTTCATTGATTGCTTTTTCTATCTTGACCATGACACGAATCTTGATTTTACAAGCTAGTGGTCTGTATATACATATTTCTACCTCTATGTATTCGATTGCCTGTTATCCCTGGAGTTAACATTTATTTAGGTATTACATAAGCCATTAGTTAACAGTAATCCCTTGCAGATCATGTAAATTAGTGAATGATTTCCTTCTTAAAGATGGTGTTTATATTTTTCAGATGGTTAAATATTTTTACCGACACAACAGCTCGAGAAAACGCATGCCAGTAATGAGATAAACGAAAACTTTCCTAATGTTAAAAACGCTATGAAACAGACAGAAGGTGAAGTGATATGTGAAAAATATAAAACGAAACGGAAAAGTGGTTTAAAGATTAGGAACTAAGAAATACAAAATACCGCAAACGAGAAAAAAAACATATAATGAATGCATACAGAAGAAGTAATTATATAATAAAGAGCAATACCAGCGGAAAGGAATGAAGCAAAACGACAATAATACCAGCACATAGGACATCGTGGGACACGTTTATAAGCAGAGTAGGACATGATATCCAGGGCAGACGAAGAATAGCACACAAAATGGAACTGAAGACAGTTTCATGTAGAATGAAATACCGAAAATCGCGACGACTAGATGGAATAAATTCCACATTGATTAATCACTGAGAAATTGTGTTCGAATTAAGAATGCAACATCTCTTTAACATGCTGGGTAAAATATGATAAAACGGAGAAATGAAAAATAGGAAAGGGCAGCTCAGTATATAAGATAGGTTAAAGAAGTAATACGTCTAACTACATGGAAGTACGTTTCCTGAAAAAGGCTTAGAAAGTTTGTAGCAAACTAATAAATTAAAGGCTACGAAATATCTCGGATGTAGCCGTAATGGATTAACAAGCAGGTTCGCGGAAAGGAGGATAATGCATAGACAACTTGTTCGTACTTAAACAAGTCATACAAAAGAGACGAGAATTTAATCTGAAAACTCACCTAGCAGTTGTGAATTATCAAGAAACGTTTGCAGAATTCATAGAGATACGCTATGGGAAATAACGGAAGGAAGAAGAGTCCCTAAGTCTCCAAAAGGGTGTTTGTGAACACCAGAACTAGAATTGACACGGGTAAAGAGATAATACCTCAAAAACAAACAAATCAAGGACAAAAACAATGGTGTAAAACACCAGTGATATTTTAGGATGTCTAAATAAATGGTATGATAAGAGAATGGTAAGAAATGTCATCATCACATGTAAATATAACACGATAGTATTCACGGATGATCAAGTTGTCATACAAGACAGCGAAGACACATTACAAATGGCATTACATAAACTAAATGAAATAAGTTCAAGCTACAGTACGACTACACCAATAAATAAAAATAAAACCGTGGCCTTTATGAGGATTTACCCGGTAAGAAAAAAAATAAACCAGTTTCTACAGTAACAGTTACATATTCTCTGATCTACCAGAAATTCACTTACATATCAGTCTCGCTGTAATACTGAGACTGTCGTGTAGTTATACTTCTGGGAGTTCTCAGAATCTGAAGATGACAATTAGTTACTGTCGAAATTGGTTATGAAAACTTTTTCACGCCAAGAGATCCTGGCTTCTAATCTTACAAAGTTAAATAGCATTTCCAGGTTTAATATTCATTTTGGGTGTAATATATCTTCAGTGGATGGAATTGAGCTTCGTCTCGAATTTTCGGACATCTTGTGTAGTGAACTGTGGATTTTACGATTCCAGGATGGTCAGAATAGATAAGCCCAATACACAAATTAGGGTTAACCAGACTGCGGTTAACCAGATGGCGGTTATTGTAAAATTGTCGCTATTATCATTACTTCATTTTTTGTTTTATTTTTGCTCTTTTACTGTAACATCGGCTTTAAATGTAAAGGTCTTGAATATTTAACCGAATAACAGTATTGAAATTTCGCCACGTTCTGAAGAATGCTGTACATTTGCCAGATGATTATGGGAATGGTACTCGTAGAGAAGTTGCGAAATTTCACACCTGGTAATTGGCTGGTAACTGGGGAGCTTTTTACTGTCCGTTCGTAGCACGCCCGATTACTCCGTTAATGCAAATATGAGATTTAAGCTGAAATATGAACGGTAATATAGATTTCATAAATAGGTTTACTATAATGTTGAAAGGTGTGACAAAGTACCGACTGGTACACTATGTGATCAAAAGTATCCTCACAACTGGCAGAAAATGAAAAGTTCGTTTCGCCCTCAATCACTAAAGCTGGATTTCAATATGGTGTTCGCCTACCCTTAGCCTTGATGACAGCTTCCACTCTCGGAGGCGTACGTTCAATCAGGTGCTGGAAGGTTTCTAGGGGAATGTCAGCCCATTGTTTACAGAGTGCTGCACTGAGGAGAGTTGTCGAAGTCTGTCGGTGAGGTCTGGCACGAAGTCGGCGTTCCAGAACATCCCAAAGGTGTTCTGTAGGATTCAGGTCAGGACTCTGAGCAGGCCAGTCCATTACAGGGATGTTACTGTCGTGTAATCACTTCCCCACAGGCCGTGCATTATGAACTAGTGTTCGATCGTGTTGAAAGATGCAACCGCCATCCCCCGAATTGGTCGTCAACAGTGGGAAGCAAGAAGGTGCTTAAAACACCAATGTATGCCTGTGCTGTGATAGTGCTACGCAAAACAACAATGGATGCAAGCCCCCTTCATTAAAAAAGACGACCACACAATGACACCACCGCTTCCGAATTTTACTGTTGGCATTGCTCACGCTGGCAGATGACGTTCACAGGGCATTCGCCATACCCACACCCTGCCGTCGGATCGCCACATTGTGTACCATGTTTCTTCTTTCCACGCAACGTCTTTCCACTGCTCAGTTGTCCAACGTTTACGCCCCTTACACCAAGAGAGGCGAGGCGTCGTTTGGTATTTACCGGCGTGATGTGTGGGTTATGAGCAGCTGCTAGACCACGAAATCCAAGTTTTCTCATCTCCCACCTAACTGTCATAGTACGTGCAGTGGATCCTTATGCAGTATGTAATTCCTGCGTGACGGTCTGGATAGATGTCTGCCTATTAGACATTGTGGCCCTCTTCAGCTGTCGGCGGTCTCTGTCAGTCAACAGACAAGGTCGGCCTGTACGCTTTTGTACTGTACGTGACCCTTCGCGTTTCCATTTCACCATCACATCGGAAACAATGGACCTAGGGATGCTTAGGAATGTCGAAATCTCGTGTACACACGTATTACACAATTGACACCCAGTTATCTGACAACGTTCGAAGTCCGTGATTGGCGCGGAGCGTCCTATTCTGCTCTCCCACGATGTCTAATGACTACTGAGGTTTCTGATATGGAGTACCTGGGAGCAGGTGGCTGCACAATTCACCTAATATAATATACGTAGGTTTTTGGGGGTGTCCGGATACTTTTGATCACATAGTGTATCTCCGCGCATTGCTTCCACGTATAACGAGGAAATAAAATGTGCACGCTAAGTAATTCGAACTGAAAATGCGATCAGCACCACCGATAGGTCACATTAGATAGTAAAATCGAACCGCAGCAGCATATACATTTTTTGAAGCTGCTCTAGACGACTTGGTAGCATATATCGAATCAGATACAGGACTAAAAAGAGAGAATAACCCTGGAATTGCATCTCCATCTAAGGACTAATAAATAAAATGCTTGAAAGCTGCCACTTACCGTTATATACTTTTTTAATGTCTATCTTTTTGGAAAGAGGTCTCTAGGACTACGGCCGTTTACTATTGCAACAAAATAAAATACCTACAGCCGTCCTTATGATTTTATTTTATTTTGTTGCAACCAGTTTCAACGCTTCAGTGCGTCATCTTCAGGC
Organism: Schistocerca piceifrons; assembly: GCF_021461385.2. NCBI lineage: Eukaryota > Metazoa > Arthropoda > Insecta > Orthoptera > Acrididae > Schistocerca > Schistocerca piceifrons. The sequence goes on along the minus strand of NC_060141.1, from coordinate 597,631,882 downwards.
TGTTGTTGATGCAGTACAGGTTGATATGATCCCTATATATATATCACATCAGTTGCCAGCATTATTGGATACTCAGATAATCTGAAACTTACGCGTCATATCAACCCGTACCGCATCAACAACAGCCTGAAGATGACGCAAAGAAGCGGTGAAACTGGTTGCAACAAAATAAAATAAAATCATAAGAACCGCTGTAGGTGTTTTATTTTGTCACAGTTATATATGACGGTGCCGAACAGAGCATGCAGATATAAATACATACGTCATCGTATTTTTCTTCTCCTCTGCTTCTTATTTTTATCTACATACAGAGTCAATGAGTTGGTAATGAGCGTCAAATTATTGTTTAATATTTTGTAGGTATTCTTATTGAAAGACGCACGTACTGATTTTAGTTTATTGACAACGCTGAGTCGGCCGCTGTGGCTGAGCGGTTCTAGGCGCTTCAGTCCTTAACCGCGCTGCTGCTACGGTCGCAGGTTCGAATCCTGCCTCGGGAATGGATGTGTGTGATGTCCTTAGTTAGGTTTAAGTAGTTCTATGTCTAGGGGACTGATGTCCTCAGATGTTAAGTCCCATAGTGCTTGGAGCCATTTTTTGACAGTGCTGATAAGATGAGCTCGCTGTCTTTCTGAAACTGTATCCTAAATATGTTGTAACAGATTGCAATGTTAGGAAAACTCTGCATGTGAAAGTACATCATTCTAGTCCCTCAACAGTTTTTTGCAGATTTTTAGATTTGTTTTTTTCGTATAAACGGAGGAGAGTATGAATAGAATGAAAAACTGCGAGAGTTGTACAAACACTGTAACACCGTCTAAATGCTGAAGAACAAAAGATTGAACTGAGTTGGCTGCATAGCAAGAATGAGAGAACTACAATGCTTAGAGTGGCGTCCTGCAGGACAGTTCGACATTAAGAGGCAGGCCCAGAATAAGGTGGACACAGCTAGGACGAAAATCAAGTCCAAACGGACTAGCAGTGCACTCAACCGAAAGAAATGAAAGATCCCCTTAGATGATGCTTATACATACAAAGTAAAGTAAGTAAAAAATGTTTTTGTTTTTATTTCACAGTGTATAGTTGCTCATGTTTCACGTGAGTTCCACGATATCGTTTTACAATAACGCTGAGTTTGAAATGTACGTAGTTAGGAAATTTAATTTTCTCCTTTTGCTGTTAGTGTTAGATTGTTACTAATCTTTGGCAGTCAATAAACTTCATTTACTTTCTGATACGTACCTACAATGGAATGGAAATTGGAAATTTGTGGTAAGGAGTGTGGGACAAAACTGCTGAGGTAAACTAACTTACGTTAAGGACAACACACACACCCATGCCCGAGGGAGGATTCGAACCTCCGATGGGGGGAGACGCGCGAACCGTGACAATACAGCTAGACCACACGGCTACCTCACGCGGCAAGAGGATATCCTTAGACCACGGGTGCCCGTCAATAGTACGGTCAACGCCACAAATGTAGCAAACACCGGCGCCGAGGAATATTTAGTGCACCACGGGACATAGAACAAAAGGATGAATGGAGGCTATTAACATGTGTACAGGCGAATAGATGTGCTGCTGTTGGGCAACTGACCGCCCAGATGATCCAAGGAGCTACCAAAATGGTCTCAAGGACTCTCCAGCGAATGTTGCAGCGTATTGGTCTCTGCAGCAGACGCATGCATCCCTGCTGACTGCTGTTCATCGCCAGGATGGCAGATATTTTAACGCCAATACCGCAAATGTATGAGTCTGGCGATATAGCACCTGACTTTGGGGAAAATATCATCCATACAATTCCGTAGACTGCAACAGCCGAGAAGTGCGAGAGTTATCTCACAATCAGTTTAACAGTTCATGCGTGGAAGTTGCTGATAAGAATGATATACGGAAAAATGGAAAAGAAATTTGAGGATGCGTATGATGACAATCAGTTCGGCTTTAGGAAAGGTGAAGGCACCAGAGACGCCGTTCAGATGTTGCGGTTGACAACGGAAGCATGGCTACAGAAAAATCGAGACACCTGTTTATGACTTGCCGAGTTAGAAAAAGCGTTCAACATTCTCAAATGGTGCAAGATGTTTGAAAGTCTGAAGAAAATAGAGATAAGCGGCAGAGAGAGACAGGTAATATACAGTGTGTACAAGTGCCACTAGGGAATAATAAGAGTGGAAGAGCAAGGATGAAGTGCTCGGATTAAAAAGGGTGTACGACATAGTCTTTCTCTGCTACTGTTTGATATATACACCGAAGGAGTAATGATGGAAATAAAAGAAAGATTTAAGAGCGTGATGAAAATTTCAGGTGAAAGGATATCAGTGATAAGTTTCGCTGATGAAATTGCCATCCCCAGTGAAAACGAAGAAGAATTCCGGGGCTGCTGAATGGAATGAAGTCTAATGACTACAGAATATTGACTGAGAGTAAATCGAAGGGAGACAAACGCAGTGAGAAGTAGCAGAAAGGAGAACTGCGAGAAACTTAACATCGGGATCGGTGGCCACGAAATAGATAGAGTTTAGGAATTCCGCTACCTACGCAACAAAAGAGCCAGAGAAGGACGGAGAAAGCAAGATATCAGAAGAAGACTAGGACTGGCCAAAAGATCATTCCTAGCCAAAAGAAGAGTACCAGTATCAAACACAGTCTTTAGTTTGAGGAAGAAATTTCTGAGAATGTACGTTTGGAGCATAACATCGTATGGCAGTGAAACATGCACTATGGGAAAACCGGAACGGAAGACAATCTAAGCATTTTGGATATGGTGCCACAGATAAACGTTGAAGAGTAATTGGAATTGTAAGGTAAGAAATGAGGAAGTTCTCCGTAGAATCATGAGAAAAGGAATATATCGAAAACACTGACAAAAGGAAGGGGCAGGGTGATAGAACATCTGATAAAACGCCAGGGAATAACATAAGGGAGAAACATATGAAAAGGAAAGGTTCAGTTCAGAGGCGGCAGCATCATCGTCTGGGGAATTTTTTGTGGCGTTCCGTGGGTTATCTTGTCATTCTGGAATTCACAGTGGATCTATCCTTGGGGACCATGTTCTCCCATAAATGTATTTTCTTTTTCCTCGGCACGATGGCATCTACCAGCAGGACAAGGCAACGTGTCCCACAGTTCTCAGTGTACGTTGAAACACGTATGTATTCATTACCAGCGATGGCGAGGCATGACAGAATCTCTGACCAGAGAGTTATTTATCGTTGCTAGTCTGCGCTTGACCGCGCGAGACGACAGTGCTAGTCAGTTGCGTGTAGCGAGTCGGCAGTAGAAGTCAGTCTGCGCTAGTCTGCGCGAATCGGCAGTAGTAGTCAGTCGGATACGGTAGTAGCGAGTGGACGGTTCTACTGAGCAGAAGTCGGCATGCGTCGGCGACGTGCCCTTCTCGCGACTCTGGTCACGATTCGAGACGATATGTATTGCTGTAGAAGGTAAAGACGCAGCATTGCGCACATCTAATAATGTATGTTAATTGTAATTAATTTATTCAAAAAAATGCCCCAATAATAATTTTTTTATGAAGTAACTCTTTTAAAGAAAAACATTCATTTCAATTTAAAGAATATTTCCTGTGCATTTCCTCCAAGAATCAAAATTAAATGTACGCCAGCATTGCACGAAGCTGTGTCGATAAATAAGAGCAGATATAGATGCATTTTATTGAGGTAAGAATTTTTGCTTTTTTATTCAGAATACAGGGCCGAAGGTCAGCGCTGCTGTCCTTATAAAATTTATCAGGTTTAATTATTTCTGTTAGGTTACATTTCGTTCATGGTTCATTATTTAATTAATAATATTGTTATTGGTTTTTGGCCAATTTTCATTCCTTAATTTCTGTGTGGGGCGTTTACGCATGGTTCCATTTCACATTTTTTATTAAACATTATTCTGTTGGGAGGTTACATTTGGCACCATTTTCTTGTTTTTCATTTAACATTTGTGCGGGGAGGTTACACTTAGCACAATTTCAACATTTATTTATTTTTGTAATTTTTGCTGGAAGATACAATTGGCGACATCCGGCCAGGATCGTATATCTTTGAGAATCTTCTGAGAAGTAGTCATATATCTGCTCTTATTTACTTAATGTAATTAGCATTTGGCGCAACACATTTTCTAATTTGTCAATCTTTCTTCCACAGATCATCGGCAATTTCTGGCTCTTTGTTGTATTTGTGTTTGTTGCTTTTTGCATTGTGCTTATTTCATTTGTGATTAATTTGTTTTGAGAAAAATGCCGCGAAAAACTGTTAACAGTACATCGCGATGTGTAATGAATGAAATAGCCGACTCAAATAACTTGAGCGATAGTACTTGCGACACGCAGAGTAATAATGTCAGTTCCCCATTTACGGACAATCAGTGCGTGCTGATCATCGGTAATGATTTTTATCCTAGAGATGAACAAACGAATTCAGTTGTGTCCTCTGTTAATTTGACGACAATTGATGACACCGGGCGTTCTGTTGCAATGAGCGCTGCCCAGCTTGACATACCCGGTTTGCTGGATTTACGTGACAAACAGATAAATTTTTCTAATGAAAATGAACAGTGTACGCAGAGTACGACAGAGTTATTTAATTCCGATATAGTGACTAACAGTGAACATCCGATTAGCAAACCTTTTCAAGAATCACAAAATATCCAAATGGATACACAAAACGTGACAATTGCAGGTACACCACCAAACAGTACAGTTACTTTTGGCTGGGATCAATTTATGGCAGTATTGCTACAGTTTAAGAACGAATTTAGTGAAAATTTCAAACAACAGAATGAAACTAATGAAAATGTCAAACAAATTAATGAAAGTCTTAAACAATCGAAAAAAGAACAAGACAACAATCACAAACAACTTAGTGAACAGATCAAGCAACTTAATGAAAAACATGACAACCTTAATGAAAAATTAGACAACAATTCCAGACAGCTTAGTGAACAGATTACAGCCGTTGCCGCGCAATGTCATGATACTAAAGAACAATTACGTGAGGAAATTGAGGCTTGTGCTAGGAAAAGTAGTGAAGAAATTGGATCTGTTGCTCAAGAATTAAGGGATACGCAAACAACTACAACAGAAGCACTTAGAGGCGAAATTAGTGCAGTCGGTAAACAATGCTCCGAAAAAGCAACACAGTTACGGGACGAGTTTAAATTAATGACAGTAGAACTTTCGCGCACACTCGATGCAAAAATAGACGCGAAATTCGACCAACAGAACAGTCAAATTGACGAACGTTTTAATCACCACCTGCAAAACAGTGAAATGCGTTTCCGTAAATTTATACAGGAACAGAATAAAGTAAAACGACAAGTCATGGAAACAATCACCGCACAGAGACAGGAAGATAAACGTAAATTGTTTGCGAAAGCAAAAACATATGTAGACAACAATATTGCTACAGTGTCCGACGAAATTAATACCATCAAACAGTTGGACACAGAATTGTGTGATGAAATTTCTGATCTTAAAACAAAAACAGACACACACAAAGCAGACTTTCAGACAGTGACAGACAGACTCGAACAATTAGAACTAACACAGGATAACGATGTCATTAAAGCAGACGTTAAAAAATTGAACGAAACCACATGTAAATTACAAAAACAGATTAATGCTTCTGACACTGAAAATGATGATCAGGTAAAAATACTGACTGAAAAATATGATGAATTGGCCAGTCGTATTGATATTATTGAAAGTAATAATGACAACAAATCAGACGATACTTCACCGATTTCGTTTAACCAAACACCTGAATTCCAAAATCTGCAGCAGACAATCAGTGAGATAGGTTCGTCTAATAATACATTGCGTAGAAAATTGTCAACTTTACAGCAAGAAGTAACAGAGATGAAAAATGTTTCAGCGTTTAACACATCACAGCAGATGCCACTTTGTGAACATTTGTGAGATTCACGCAGCGTGTATAATTTGGGTAATTTACAGAGAGTACGCAACTTAGATTCCGAACAGTCAGAGACAAATAGATTCTTATACAATCCTGAGCCTGTTCCGACATATAGAGACGATAATTTTGATTACAAACATTTTCTATCAGTGAGAAAATTTAAAGTGTTTAAAAATGACAGAACACGGATTCACCCACTGGATTGGATACAACAATTTAGCTTTGCTTTTCCACCGACTAGGCCTGTAACACATAAACTTGAATTTATTTGCAGTTTTTTGGAAGGCGAACCGGCAACTCGTATAAGACCGGTCGCGAGGCAGTGCTATTTGGTAGGCAACGCTTTTTGTTCTTCCGCAGATAAAGAGTGCAGAAATTCTAAAGCCGGTTGTACATTTTCATCCTTTAACATAAATAGGAATTTTGAAAGTCAATAATTGCGTCGTGTTGTACCAGAATGCTTTTCTGTCAGAATATTGGTCAAAGATGACACAGCGCGGAATTAAGAATCAACTAATTAGTTTACCGAATTATGAGAACTCAAATTTTTCCAGTATCACGCAATTTTTTTAACACATGGTCCAACAAAACCAGTGCTTCAGTGAACCATACAGTGAATCTGCACTTATACAATTATGCATTTCTAAATTACCACAGTCATTAAGAGTGTCACTTTTATCGGGTCAGCAGAAGGAAAATATTTCGGCATTCAGAGATCTGTTACAGCTTTTGGAAGTGCAGCAATCGGATTATTCCTTTATAAACAAAAATTTTTCATATAGTAACCAAGGCCAACAAACTTACGGTAATTACGATTAGCCACGCAATTTCAATAGCAAAGGTAATAGACGCGTTAGGAACGATAACCACCAGAACTTTAATAACAGACAAAATTTTAATTATCAATATCGTCAAAATTATCAGCAACAGGAGCCGCATTTTGGTAACAATAGACGTTTCTCATCGCAACAGCATGAAAGCCAGCCGGTTAGCATACCTAACCAACAATGCAGTGTGCAAGGTCAGCCAGGCTTTAATGTTTCGCCACGTGCACGTATAGTCTCAGCCCCAACAAATAGTAACACACCGCAACAAGGGAATCAGTACGTACAGAAAACAAACTATATCAATTCCTATCGGAATGCACCGTATAGAAATGACTATCACGATAGACGTAAAAACAATGAGCACAATTTTCAGCGTACATTTAATAACTCGGTCTTACCAACAGCAAAATCATCCGCAAGAACATATTATCATGAATGAACCAGACACTAGGTATCATCCAGAGCGTAATACGTCTGGAAGAAATAACAGAACAGTTCAAATAGTTGAAATGCCACAGAATCCTCCTGAAAATAATAACACGTCAGATAGAATTTGACTAGATACAGTACAGGTTGCATCTTCCAGCAACGTAAGCAATACTTCAGATACACAGAATCTTGTTCACGAAAATGTTATTACTTTTGACGACATCCGAGACACTCTTTTGCAGGAAAGACCAGTTGTTCAAAAATGATTTCACACCCTGTCGTCGAAGTTAAAATTGGATCATCGAAATTTTCAGCAGTAATTGATTCTGGATCACCTATGTCAGTTATAAATGAAGAAACTTTCAACGTGTGTAACAAAGAGAATACCTATCCTACGTTACCATTAGGTAAAACTACAGTAAAAGGAGCAGTATCTGGTAAAGGAGTAGATGTTAAATTAGAGACACATTTATCATTTTGTATTGCAGGTCATACGTTTCACTTAAATTTTTGGATTGTTCCCTTATTGACAACAGACGTTATTCTAGGTACGAATTTTCTGGTACAACACGACGCAATTATTGACTTTCAAAATTCCTATTTATGTTAAAGGATGAAAATGTACAACTGGCTTTAGAATTTCTACACTCTTTATCTGCGTAAGAACAAACAATTAATTGTACAGACGACATTTCCGTATCACGTAGCACGGACTGTAATTCCACTTCGTTCACAGATACGTACGTACACAACTATAATACTCCAGACGAAGCCGACTATGACGTAATACAGACGATTTCTGATAAAGTTAAACAGTATAGTGCAAATACAGACGACGAACGCACGCAACTACACAATATCCATTTACAACAAGCTCCAGTTTTTGACAACGTTCCTGGTACTATGTCAGGTTTTATGTATGAATTTCAAGTCAAACAGCACGACACATTTAAAGCCAAGCATTATCCCATTCCATATATTCATAGAGAACAAGTTAAGAAAGAATTGCAAGCTATGCTTGACCAAGGAATTATTGAACCGGCAGTTAGTCCGTACATAAACCCGCTCCATATTGTTAAGAAAAAGGATGGCTCACTTCGCCTCGTACTTGATTCGCGTCACATCAATGACATTATTATTAATGAAACAGATCGCCCACAGACACTAGAAGAGCTTCTACAGAAATTTCACGGTACTGCTATTTATTCTACATTAGATCTGAAATCGAGATTTAGGCAGAAAGTACACAGCATTTCTCTGTTTTGGTGACTGTTATCAATTTTGTAAATTACCATTCGGTTTAACTATTTCTTCTGCAGCCTTTATTCGCGGTTTGAATACGATACTTCCGACGGAACTTAAAGACAGAATCACAACGTACGTAGACGACATTCTTATTGCAGAAGCTAACTGGTTTGAACACAATCTGATTCTTGAACGACTGTTGCAAACTTTTCGTGCACAAGGACTCACAGTTAATCTCAGTAAATCGCACTTTGGCAAAACTTCTATAAAATTTCTTGGACATGTAATTTCAGCAGAAGGCATTGCGCCTGTCCCGGAAAAACTTCAAGCTTTGCGTGACATTACTGTTCCTACGACGAAAAAACAACTACGCAGCTTTTTGGGTTTAATTAACTTTTTTCGTAAATTTATTCATTACTCAGCTTTAGAAACCCCTAGATTATGTCAGTTGACAGGTAAAAACACTATTTTGTCCTGGGATAAGCAAGCACATTCTGAATTTGTGAACCTGAAACAAGCTTTGTTGAATGCTCCACTTTTATCGCACCCAGATCTTACTAGAAATTTTTCTATTGCCACCGACAGTTCTAACACCGATTTAGGCGTACATATTTTTCAGGAAATTGAAGAAGATGGTTCTGCAGTAATTAAAAACATAGCATTTGCAAGTCGCATTCTGTCACCTGCTGAACGCAATTATTCTGTTACAGAACTTGAAACATTATGTGTTGTTTGGGCTTTTACGAGATTTCGGCATTTTCTTTATGGAAGACATACCACCGTTTACACAGACCATAGAGCTATACAGTTTTTACTTTCGGCTAAATTTACACACGACAGATTAAGCAGATGGGAACTTTATCTACAGGAATTTCATTTTACAATTGTTCACATTCCCGGCACACAATATGTTGTAGCAGACGCACTATCTCGTTCTCTTAGCAACAATCAGCAAGACATCGCAACCAACTACTGCAAAGCAAATTTCAGCATCATGTACATTCAACAAGTTGCATTTGAAAATTTCATATCGTCGTCATTACAAGACATAGCACAAGAGGAGAGTAAAGACAGTGTATGGAAAGAGATGAAACACCTTTGGCAGGATAGGAATAATGTTACCATTAGAAACCATTACACTGTACGCAATGACATTCTGTTTCGCCGCTCTCATCCTGGCAGCAACAATTGGTTATTATGCATTCCTGAAGAACTTGTTAACAAATTAATCTGGTATACTCATTTAAGTTACGCACATTACGGAGCCAGAAAATGTTTTCTTATACTGTGACAGAATTGTTATTTTACGAACATGGAGAAACGTATTCGACGAGTTTTAGCGTCATGTAAAATCTGCCAGAAAGCTAAATCAGATACGACTTGACATATTCCTCCATTACATCCCATTGTTAAATTGAGACATATGGCCGCTGTAGACATTTTTGGTCCGATTCCCAGAACTAATAGAGGTTTTTGCTACATCTTTGTCGCTGTTAAACTCACTTCCAAATTTGTTACCTTCACTCCGTTACGCAAAGCTACTGCTAAAACTGTTTTGAAAGCATTTGTAAAACATTTTCTATTTCATGTAGGGCATGTGCTGAAAGTAATTTCCGACAATGGATCACAGTTTCGATCTGCTATATGGACACGTATGTTACGAGCTAGAAACATTTCTCCGATCAATATATCCAGGTACCATGCTTCTTCGAACCCTTGTGAACGATTAATGAAAGAAATTGGTAAACTGTGTAGAATATACTGCCATAAAAGACATATTGATTGGGACACACACATACTCTCATTCCAGGATGTAATTAATTCCATACCAAATGAATCCACAATGCTATCGGCGTCTGTTATACTGAAAAATGTTGAACCACCTAACAAAATTAGACAATTAGTAAACTTTCCTACATCTCGTCGACTACGACACCATGAAATAATTGACATGGCGCTGAACAACATCAAACGTGCCGCAGAGCGCCGGAGATGACAGCAAAAGCAGGTTTGTACACGCCGTGACTTTCACATTGGACAGAAGATATTAGTACGTACACACTATTTATCCAATAGAGTAAAAGGTAGATGCAGTAAATTTGAACTTCTATACGCAGGACGATATCGGATTCGCAGCATTCCTCACCCCAATGTTGTACACGTCGAAACTTTGAGAACCAGAAAAACCAAAGGAAACCACCACATATCGAATATCAAACCTTTTATTGAATGAAGACACTTAATGATTTAACATGCTGTAATGCCATTTGCTAATTTTTATGACCACTTATGCAATTATATTCACATGAATACTTACTGATGATTGTCGTATTTTTTCTTGGCAAGTGCCCGGCAAGGTAAAGTTAGCAGGTCGCTCTTCTTGTCGTTACACATCAGACCGTGCATATTTTTCCAGATGAACATATACATATTTTATGACCATTTATGCAACTATGTTTATGTGACTACTTACTGATGATTGTCGTATTTTTCTTGGCAAGTGCCCGGCAAGGTAAGGTTAGCAGGTCGCTCTTCTCGTTGTTACACATCAGACCGTGCACATTTTTCCAGATAAACCTACGTATCTAATGAATAATTATGCAATTTTATCTAGTGACATATTAATTTTATTAAATTCTTTCTCTATTAAAGTCTTTAATTCTCGCCACTATTAATTACACAACATACAAGCTGAACACATGAAAGTCACATTTCTTGTCATCATTTTTTTTATGTATGTACGATTGTTTACCTGTTTTGTTTGTATGCACTATGAAATAGTTAAGATATAGCAAACACCAGTTGACTTTGACATTTTTGCCTTATGATATCTCAACATTGTGACTACTTTACTTCTTTTTTTTATTATTATTAAACTGATAGAAGAAACGCATTTTATGCTGAAAAGTAGTGAACTTCGAATTAACAGGTAGTGAAACGTGTATATAAAAAAAAAATGTGTTCCCTAGCTGTCCTTTCCAAAACCTTCAGTCATCGTACTATGCAATATAACACATACTGTCAAAACGAACTGCAACAAATACTTAAATAATTACATAGCATCTCTTAACTAACAGCAAATATATAAACTTCATCATTATTTTCATCTGCAAAGAAAAACTTCACTATCCATATCACCATAACTCTATTAGTATCATCACCTGTAAAGAAAAACTTCATTATCCATAGTAGCATGTTCTTCATCATTATTCATCATCATTCATTATCATCTTCAAAAAGTCACTTCATTACTCATTACACAACTATTCCTTATTCCTAGCATATTTCATTACTAAAACTAAGATGTGTAGTTCTGTCTGACAGCCTGCATCAATCGCCTTGTATTCTGAAAGAAAAAATTAGTTAAGACTGCTATTCTACGATGTGTATAGTATATTCTTGTTAATGCTTGTTAATTCTGATCCATTTACTCTTCATCACGAAGTATTGCATCCTCTTTCGTTCATTCCGAAGGTGAAATTCCCATTTCTGTTTAATTTATTTCTTTTATACGTTATTTCTTTCTGAAAATTATGAACAAAGATTAATGTCTTGCATTTAATTCATATACCCATTAGATAAAAACTGGTTTATAGTAGCATAATTGAGCATACAGCATAGCATGACAGAAAACGTAATATGCCAATGTTCTCTGTAAAACGACTCATGAACATTATTCTGTAATACTATGTCATTTATTAGCTCCTGTTTTCTATGATGACTTCTGATGGTTTATAATTAGGCAATGAGTGCCAATGGTCTCTGTAAAACGACTCAAGAACATTATTCTGTAATACTACACACATAGTACAGAAATGTTCAATAACTGGGCAGTGAGTGCCACCAACTATTAGTGTAATTGTCAATGAAGACTAGTGTGTGACTTAATGTCCTTCACCTTCTGACCTAATTACCTGGAATTACTGCGATATCCGTTTGTCCTGTATATCCTCATGATCATGGAGCACTATATTTGGTTTTTGCACTAATTCTACGTTGGTGTACCTTACAAGAACGTGGTGTTGACACGACATGCTGTCCACTACCGTGAGCGATGGAGATGCTATTATGGTCCCACTGTTTGGTGTACTTAATGTACTACTAAAAAGATAACATGGAATATTACTACGACATTTCAGTGTCTTGGCTACGCTGATTAATACTTCTGGGAAAAGAACTTCAGATTGTCGCACTTGGTGTTGTGCTTCTGTAGAAAGATATGGACTTTCAGTGCAGCTGCGTGCAACCTAAAGTGCTACAACCATGATGCAATCCTTCCCTTTCCTATCCTAGTTCTTGTAACGTAGTGAAAATCATTTTTGCTAACATGATTTGTATTCATGACCTATACATTTTTTGATTTGCTGATATGTTCTGAACTACAGTGCATGTGCACTTATGTCATTTGTTAATTTGTTTTGTACTCATTGTATATATATTTTGTCATTATTTGATATGTTCTGTACTCGATGCATGTGCACTGTATTTATTTCATGTTCTATACCTATATATATCTGTATATTCTGTGATTGTAAAGTTAGTTAATTAACAAAAATTTGTTGCTCATGGCAAGTCCAAATGACTCACCATCGCTGCCAAATTTTTGCCCCCCCAGTGGAGGGTTATGAAACACGTATGTATTCATTACCAGCGATGGCGAGGCATGACAGAATCTCTGACCAGAGAGTTATTTATCGTTGCTAGTCTGCGCTTGACCGTGCGAGACGACAGTGCTAGTCAGTTGCGTGTAGCGAGTCGGCAGTAGAGGTCAGTCTGCGCTAGTCTGCGCGAATCGGCAGTAGTAGTCAGTCGGATACGGTAGTAGCGAGTGGATGGTTCTACTGAGCAGAAGTCGGCATGCGTCGGCGACGTGCCCTTCTCGCGACTCTGGTCACGATTCGAGACGATATGTATTGCTGTAGAAGGTAAAGACGCAGCATTGCGCACATCTAATAATGTATGTTAATTGTAATTAATTTGTTCAAAAAATGTCCCAATAATAATTTTTTTATGAAGTAACTCTTTTAAAGAAAAACATTCATTTCAATTTAAAGAATATTTCCTGTGCATTTCCTCCAAGAATCAAAATTAAATGTACGCCAGCATTGCACGAAGCTGTGTCGATAAATAAGAGCAGATATAGATGCATTTTATTGAGGTAAGAATTTTTGCTTTTTTATTCAGAATACAGGGCCGAAGGTCAGCGCTGCTGTCCTTATAAAATTTATCAGGTTTAATTATTTCTGTTAGGTTACATTTCGTTCATGGTTCATTATTTAATTAATAATATTGTTATTGGTTTTTGGTCAATTTTCATTCCTTAATTTTTGTGTGGGGAGTTTACGCATGGTTCCATTTCACATTTTTTATTAAACATTATTCTGTTGGGAGGTTACATTTGGCACCATTTTCATGTTTTTCATTATAAAATCAATTGTGCTGGGAGGTTACAACGTGCGTGGTTCGAATAACACCAGGGTTGGTTTACCGTGCTCCCCTGTCCACCGAACTCCTCGGATTTAAACCCAATCGGGATTCTGTGGGACCACTTCGGTCTAACTGTTGGCGCCGTGGATCATCAGCCTAGAAACCTCGAGTCGACGAGGCTACACACCCCTGTTGGTGCCTTCTAGAACCTCTAGGACTTTCATCTCGTTGCGTTCCGCGCTGCAAGAGGTAATTATTATTCATTCTTTTGACAGGTGGTCGCATTAATGTAAATGGACGGCTTATTAATAAGAACTGAAATATTTAAAGCAAATGAAAAACCAATACATGTCTAACGGGACAACAGCGGGTAGTTTCAGTTTTTTTGGTATGTACTAACTGCTCACATTCACCAGATACGAAACACAGCAAATAAAAATAAGAAATAAAAAAAATTAAAAAAGTTAACCTCGCATTCAACAGAACTCCTAAAAATCCCATAAAATTTGATATCGTTTCTTCAACATAACACTAGTATCTAAAATATAAATTAAGAAATCCATTATTGATAAATACCACGGAAAACAAAATTCTCCACAGCAAAGCTAATTCTAAAGTAAGCTTAGTATCATCTGTAACTAACTTCATTGTCATAGTTCAATCACATTTGACATTTAACAATGTCGATATAATACATTATACTTCGCAGAAACTATACGGTACACTTAATGTCGGACATTTTCTCATTCGATGTGGGGCTGCTATACTTCACAAGTGTTAATCACAAGTTCAGCTACACAATCTGTGAACACAATTTAGAAATCAAAACAGAGCCAACAACTTTTGGGATATCGAGTTGTACCGCAAGAGAGTGCAACCTAATACAGCTCCTACTGCAAGACGCCCTCCTATTACAGGCCAGCACGTAAAAATGCCGATCATATATGATGTAATAACATACGACAACGTCGTTACTTCAGTAGGCAGGCCTGACGCCAGCTGCAGAACGCTTCAGTTGGCCCCGAAAAGCGAAAGTAATTTGATCTGCTGTTATCGTTCGCTGCTAACACTTCATGCATGCTCAGTAATCAGAGTAGCAGCAGATGATGTACACTGATGACAAACTAACATGTACGAAATATTTCAAAACAATAATTGTCACGTTACAGAGAACCATAACACAAACAAGAAACCATTTAATTGGCATTCACTTACTGAAAGACATAAAATAAAGAGTATGTAATAATTCTAACTATATGAGTACATTTACAATGCCCAGTTTTCCTTATCGTCATCCGCAGCACCGTTGTTGCTTTTCGCTTTAGTCGCATTATACCGTACACGTAGGACAAAACTCACGTTCATACACTAAATGTTGTTTACACTTGAAACTTCCTGGCTGATTAAAAGTGTGTGCCGGACCGAGACTCGAACTCGGGATCTTTGCCTTTCGCGGGAAAGCTCTCTACCATCTTTTTTTTTCTTTTTTCTTTTTAGCTTGTTCCTTGATTCGTTCACTCAGTTTTTTATATTACAGAGAGTAGCTAACCCTCTGACCGAACACGCTGAGCTACAGTGCCGGCAACCATCTGAGCTACTCAAGCACGACTCACGCCCCGTCCTCACAGCTTCACTTCTCCCAGAACCTCATCTCCTCCCTTCCGAACTTCACAGAAACTCTCCTGCGAACCTTGCAGAACTAGCACTCCTGTAAGAAAGGATATTGCGGAGACATGACTTAGCCACAGCCGGGGAGATGTTACAATGTGTGTGAAATCTTATGGGACTTAGCTTCTAAGGTCTTCAGCCCCTAAGCTTACACACTACTTAACCTAAAGTATCCTAAGGACAAACACACACACCCATGCCCGAGGGAGGACTCGAACCTCCGCCGGGATCAGCCGCACATACACTTATTCAGCGTCGACTTTACAGTTGCCCATACGATAGTGGATCAAAATCATACAATCACAACATCAGTACATCTCTCTACATTAGGCACTAGTTTCCCAGTCAAATACTGTTATGACAGTAAAGACTTCTTTACCATGACGTTGTATTCAACAGATTGTAAAGGTATAAGTACTTTTTAATGTGAAACTTCCTGGCAGATTAAAACTGTGTGCCGGACCGAGACTCGAACTCGGGACCTTTGCCTTTCGCGAGCAAGTGCTCTACCAACTGAGCTACCCAAGCATGACTCACGTCCCGTCCTCACAGCTTTACTTCTGCCAGTACCTCGTCTCCTACCTTCCGAACTTTACAGACGCTCTCCCGCGAACCTTGCAGAACTAGCACTCCTGAAAGAAAGGATATTGCGGAGACATGGCTTTTTAATGTGCCGAAAGATCGTTTTTAGAATATTTTGTAATATTTCGTATTTCAAATATTACTACCTACTTTCAGAAAATAACCTTCTGACACATTTTAGCCCGACAGCTTGTCCACATGAAATTACTGGTATTGCTTGCTTCGTCTGCTAACAGTTATTGCAATAATGCCATTAAGTTTCTTTACAAAGAGACGTTGGAAACTCATTAAAATTTATCTACCACAGAAGTTCACAGTATTAGAGCTACTTGTTGCTGTTACAACACCAAACTTAATGAAGTTCATCACGAAAACTCCAAAAGTTCCTGTAATTCATATTCATTTATCGACATGATCTTTGAGCAGACGATATATGCAGCAGTGCAGTCGACTATCAAATCTGACACTTAGCGACTAACAGAAAACTCTGATGAGATACCAGAGTGTCGGTTTAGGCACTTAGTGATGAAGAGGAAACTTTGATGAGACAGAATGTAGAACAGGGCAAACTACTGTTAATGTGGACAGTTAGTGACTAACAGAAAACTTTGACGTAACAGTATTCAGAGCAGGGCAATAGACTGTCAGTTTCGGCACTTAATGACTAGCGAAACTGTATGTCCAAGCATAGAGACGTCGTGTGACTAGGGCCTCCCGTTGGGTAGACCGTTCGCCGGTTGCAAGTCTTTCGATTTGACGTCACTTCGGAGACTTGCGGGTCGATGGGGATAAAATAATGATGATTAAGACAACACAACACCCAGTCCCTGAGCGGAGAAAATCTCCGACCCAGCCGGGAATCGAACCCGGGCCTTTAGGATTGACATTCTCTCACGCTGATCACTTTTTTTCCCTTTTTTTTATTCCACAAAAAAAGTAACAAAAATGGCTACAATGAAATGACATAAATAAGGCAACAGATAATCGCAGTCATAAATTACAGCATTTAAAGAATGAGGAACCATATTCAGTCTTTAGGAGTAGTACACACTTAGCACCTTCACTATCACCTTCAACCGGTGGTAGTTCAGCATGCACATTTTCTTCTTCTGCAGCCTGAGATTCCTCATCATCATTTCCCAGACCCACATTAATCATTCAATAAATCCTTGATGTGCGTTCTTTCCAGGGTAAATTACCTGGACATAAGAGCAGTCCCGAACAGCGACTTCGCAAAATCCTTCACTGCCTTGTTATTTTTGTCAGTTCCAGCCTTCCAAATTCAGCTACCGGGGGCGGACATGTCCAAGTATGAACTGTGAATTTGGATCCTTAGGAACTAACAGAAGACTTTGACCGGACAGTATGTGGAACCGGGCAACGGACTGTCAATTCGGGTTCTTAGTCACTAACGGAAAACTTTGACCAGACAATACTCTCAACAGGGGAGCGGAATGTCAATGTGGGCTCTTAGTGACGAACTGACAACATTGATGAGACAGTATGCAGAACGTGGCAATGGACTGTCAGTATGGACACAAAAATTAAGAGGATACTTCTATGAGACTGTATGTGGAACGGTAATGAATTATCAATCTGGACGCTTAATAATTAGCAGAAGATCGCAGAAGTCTTTTGCCATATGTATAAGTGAGGATTCCGCAACTAGTATTACCTTACTTTAACCTGTCGTAAATGTACACATGACTTGAAAATTGTCGTTTATTCGTAACTGGTTGTCAATACATAAATAAACATTACAGCAGAGTTTTCCACGAGTAGTTTCTTCGTTACAGGCCAAAGTAACGGAACTTCTTTGGATGCTCTTTGCGCTCATCGGGGCGACTGGAAACAGCAGGCTTAATTTTTGCCATAATTGGAGGACTTAAAATTCCAATTTTGATAAACCATACCACGTATAACCTTTTCTAGTATACTGTATAATTTCACTGTGTAATGAATTACGTTTGTTACCAAACATGTACTAGTAGTGATTGAAATACACTTAGCGAAATAAATGAATTGTTTGGTTCAAGCACGGAGATCGCCGCTGAGCGACGGGTTCAATGTCGTCGCGTCTCTCAGAGCACCTCTTTCTGCGGGGTATCTTGTGGCGTTTTTCTGCGGTCCTTTCGCTCGTACGCCTGCTTCGACCGGATGTCGCTTTACTGTGCGTCGTAAACTGGCAGCGCCTGATACGTCCCGCACTGTAGCTACCTCATTGTAACGGCCGCGCACTTTAGGGTCCACAAAACATTAAGCCAGCCTGCGAGGGCTTTATTCCTGCGGGCTTATCTCGGGCGGCTAGGCTGCAATGAAACTGTCATACGTCCCCTTCGCAGCACAGCCAACCGCACAAAGTCCTCCACATCTCGGGACGTAAACCACGGGATGGCGCTCCTCGGTATGTCCGAGCGGACACAGAGTCGCTGTGTAAATGCTCGAAAATGAAATACTCAAAGGGCCTTCTTTCGATTCAGCGACCCGTTATATAGATATCTTGTGGGAATTGTACAACAATATTGCGCTATTATCAACGTGTTAGAAAAGTCTTTCTGTCTGTTGCCATGTCTGCAGTGTAAATAACAGTAACGTATATGGGCGTCACCACCCTGTACTTCTTCCCTGATAAATATTACTGATTTTTACCAAGGTGGATCGAAAATTATTGTAAACTATCTAACCCACCTGGACTTTACGCTTAGCACTAAGTATCTAAGGCCACGTGACATGCCACTCATAGAGGTAACAAATCATGTACTTATCCTCAGATTAGCCTTGACATATAAACAGTAAAACGCGGCAAGAAACGTTATAATATCTACAGATTCCTACGTAAAACTATATTATTGCCTAACCATTGGCGAAAGTGATTATTTTAACCGTCCCGATCACACTTACCAAAGAATGCAACGTTCAATTGTCTTTTTGCCGTTGTGTTAAACTAAGCATTGTCACGCCAGTCCCAAAGAAGAAATCTGCGTCGAATGAATAGGATATTGGTGCTGTGAGCATCTTTATGTAAACTGGATATAAACGTCATTCCTGAAGCTCAAAATACGTCACTGAATTAAAAGTATGACACCCAATGGTGCCGAGTAAGTGGATTAAGGCCGGAAAAAGTTCACCGTTTTTTAACAACGAAATTCGGAAACAGCTGAGGAAACAAAGGCTGATATGCTCTAAGTTCAAAACATAACGAGAAAATAATGACTGGCTACAGTCAGTAGAGATTCGTACGTCTGTAAAACGAGAGATGCTCGATGCATACAGCAACTACTGCCGTCATATCTTATCAAAAGTTCTTCCCAAGAGCTCGAGAAAATTTTGGTCCTACGTAAAATCGCTAAGCGGATGTAAGGCATCCATTAAGTCACTCATTGACCCGTCTGGTGTGACAGTAGAAGATAGGAAAAGGAAGGCTGAGGTCATAAATTACGCGTTTAAGAAATCTTTCGCGCAGGAGAATCGTACAAAAATACCGTCGTCTGACCATGGAACAGAAACTCATATGGAGGACGTAGTAAGAGGCATCCCTGTCGTAGAGAGACAACCGAAAGAGTTGAAAACAAATAAGCCGGCAGACTGGATGGTATCTCAGGTCGGTTTCAAAAAGAGTGCGACACTGACCCCTTACTAAACTTGCATTTATCGCCATTCTCTCGACCAGTACAAAGACTCAAGCAACTGCAAAAAAGTGAAAGTGGCTGCTGTATATAAAAAGGATAAAAGAACGGACCCGCAAAATTTCAGACCAATATCCGTAACATCGGTTTGCTGCCGAATTCTTGAAGGCGTTCTGAGTTCGAGCACAACAAATTTGCTTGAGAAGGCAAAGATTCTGTCCATGAATCACCACGGGTTTAGAAAGCACTGCTCGTCCGAAACTCAGCCTGTTCTTTTGTCACATGATATCCTGCGAACTATGGATAGAGGGCAACAAGCGGACTCCATATTCTCCGATTTCCGTAAGACACTTGACACGGTGCCACACTGCCCACTGTTAACAAAGGTGCAATCATACCGAGTGGGTTTCCAGATGTGTGAGTGGTTTGAAGACTTCTTAATTAACAGAACTCAGTATGTTGGCCTGAACGGCAGATGTCCATCAGACACGAGGGTATCATCAGGAGAGCTCAAGGAAATGTGATATGACTTCACTTATCTTCTATATAGATAAACGATCTGACGGATGGAGTGAGCAATAGTCTGCGGCAGTGTGCAGACGATACTGTGGTGTATAGGAATGTGTTGTCGTTGAATGACTGTGGTAGGATGCAAGATGATTTGGACACAATTTGTAGTTGGTGAGATGATGTAGAATGTAGAACAATGTAATTTGATGCAGATAAGAACGAAAAACAAAGGCTTAATGTTTGGGCACAGCAGGAGTATACGAGGGCGTCCTCAAAGCAAGTTCCGTTTCTATTTACATCCGCGGCAGCGCTACGATCGCAGTTCGGAGCATGCGCGGCAGTTACTCTAACTCAAGGAGAATATGTGTACGCCATTTTCAGATCGCTGCTGCCGAAGTGTGCTTTGTAGTGCTTCTTTAGTATGTCAGCCGTAATTGAAAATGCCGCCGCGTGTGAAATCAGATTTGTGATTCGTTTTCTAAATGCAAAGAAAGTTAAACCAAAGGAAGTTCATCGGCAGATCTACGAGGTTTACCGACAAAATGCTGTGAGTGACTCTATGGTTAGAAGATGGGTCAGACTGTTCAATGAAGGACGTGATCAACTGCACGATGAAGAACGAAGTGGACGCCCGTCTGTGGTTACTGATGAAACGGCTCACACAATTGAAGAGAAGCTTAAGCACAACCGTAAGTTTACACTTAGTGCCCTTGCTATGGAAGTTCCACAAATCTCACGATCACTAATTCATGAAATTGTTATTGAGAAACTGAAATTTCGAAAACTTTGCTCACGTTGGGTACCCAAAATTCTTACTGAACAACACAAAAAACAACGGTTTGGCAGTGCACTTAAGTTTTTGACACTCTACAATGAAGAGGGCGATGGTTTTTCTTTCTCGGATAGTCACGGGGCATGAAACTTGGGTATTGTACGACACCCCTTAACCAAAACGGCAATCAATGGAATGGAGGCACACTTCGTCCCTAACGAAGGTTAACCCTAAGCAAATCTGGACACCTCGAAAAGTTATGTGCACCGTTTTTTGGGACAGAAAAGGAATTTTTGTGATTGATTTCTTCCCACGAGGCCAAACAATCAATGCACATAGTTACTGAGAGACCGTTAAGAAATTGCGCCGTGCAATACAGAACAAGCGCTGAGGATAACTGTCAAAATGTATTGTTCTTTTTCCACGATAATGCCAGACCCCACACGGCGAATGTGACCAAACAACTCTTACGGGAATTTCACTGGGACGCGTTTAACCACCCTCCGTACATCCCGGACCTCGCTCCTGGCGACTTTCATCTCTTCTTACACCTAAAATCTGCCCTTGGTGGTCAACACTTCAGCGATGATGACGAGCTGAAACAACATGCTACCACATGGTTCAACACACAGGTGGCAACGTTCTATGAAGAAGGCATTCAAAAACTTGTGCTACGCTATGGCAAGTGCCTACAAAATTTTGGAAGCTATGGAGAAAAGTAGTTTAACAGTTGTAGATTTTTGTACAATAAATATTTTTTCTGTATCTGTACACCTTTGTTTTATATAACCAAATGGAACTTACTTTATGAACATACCTCGTAGTTCTGAATGACAGAGACAGTTCAACTAAAAATCCAGACGTAACGTTGAAAAGCGATATGGAATGGAACGAGCATTTAAGGATTGTAGTAGGGAAGGTGTATGGTCGGCTTGCTGTACTGGAAGAATTTTAGGACACTATTGCAATCCATTCTTGCCCACTGCCCGAGTGTTCGACATCTGCATCAGCTCGGATCAGAGATCGAAGCAGTTCAAATGCGGGATGTTATATTTGTTACCGGTAGGTTTAAACAACATGCAGGTATTATGGTATTTTGTTTCGGGCACCCAAATGAGAATCCCTTGAGAGGTGACATTGTTTTCAAGGAACACTACTAGCGAACTGGCATTTGAAGCTAACTGCAGAACAATTCTGCTGTCGCCAACGTGTATGTTGATTAAGGACTCAAAAATGGTTCAAATGGCTCTGAGCACTATGGGACTCAACTGCTGAGGTCATTAGTCCCCTAGAACTTAGAACTAGTTAAACCTAACTAACCTAAGGACATCACAAACATCCATGCCCGAGGCAGGATTCGAACCTGCGACCGTGGCGGTCTTGCGGTTCCAAACTGCAGCGCCTTTAACCGCACGGCCACTTCGGCTGGCGATTAAGGACTCCAAAGGTAAGATAAGAGAAATCACAGCTTGTGTGGAGACTTATACGACAAGATGTCACTCCTCCCTCGCTTCGTTTGGGAGTAGAAATGACTAATAGTGGTACAGCGAACCCTCCGCCACGCACTCTATGGAGGCTTGTGGAGTACGTATGTAGATTTATATGTATATTACCTCTTTTCTAATATTATTGTATTAAAACTGTGTCCTGTTTAAAGCGAATGTGCAGCTACTGCTGATTTACATGGTTGATGGTCGTTGAATACGAAACTGTTCACGGTGTTCGTTAAATCGCACTACAGATATCCTGCCACTCTGACATATGTTTGTCGTTGTTGCACTCCAAATTACCTTAGTTTGTGTTATTTGGCTCAATACGTATACAGACTGACAGTTTATGCACAAAAATTTATGTTTACATTGAACTGTAACAAAATGCCATATATTTTCTGTTAGAGATTGCCAGTGAGGACTATTTCGTACTTTTCAATAATATTTGAATTAAGAGAATATATTTTTTGTTAGATCAACTGTAGGAAGACCTCTTTATACTAATTTTAGCTGCAAGCAGCAATTTTGTTTGAATCTGTAGCTGACATATACGGGAAATCTACAACTGCACAATGTTAACCATCAGACCAAGGAACTCTGTTGTTCTCTATGCTCATATTCTTCTCTGAATTTATTGTTCTCCTGATGCGAACTGAACTCCCTACATAATTTATCACTGATATCTTCTTCAGTTCCTTGTCCTAAGAATATCGTATCTGCGTTTCACATATCTGTCGATGAACAATGTTTTTAAGCTGGCGCTATGTTATCAATGAAAATGTTAGCTATCGGGCTGAAAACGATTCTGTACATTGTTGCAACATTAGGTTCTACATATATCGCCGGAAAAAAATAGTGCACCAGGAAAGACAAGGTCGATTTTAATCCTATTACGCCATATGCCACCTGGAGGGTACCTAATGAACTGATAATGGTTTCAATGTCGTAAGATAACAGATAGCGTAGTAGCATAGCTAACAGAGTGCCATTTGCATCTACCCTTTTGCTGACATCCAAAAGGCTCAGTTTGGTGGAAATGTGAGAAGCAAGCCGGCAACCATAACACTGAGACGCACTTGTTTTCCTACAGCCAACTAGTTAGTCTGAAAGGAGATATACTGTGGCCTTCTGAGTAGCCGGATGGTCCTTTCGATGAATTGACACACAAGTTGGACGTGCTGAGTCAATTCAGCAGCGATGATAGTATCAGTGGTCACGTGGACATTCTCAAATCCATAGACCAGGTTCTGGATATCCACGTAGTAAATACGACCGATGGCATCGTCGTATTCCTAGGGCAGCAGTGCCAGCTCGTACAGACGCCACTCCATAGACAAGAGGACTTGCGAGCCCAGAAGTGTCAACACGAACTGCTGCGAACCAGTTAGTAGCAGTGGGACTATAGGCGTCTTTGATTCATAATCAAAACGTCTTCGGTCCTGGGTTCGATTCCCGCCACTGCCAAAATTTTGATAAGTAATCAACATTGGCGGCCGCAGACTTCCGGCATAAGAAGTCAGCCTCATTCTGCCAACGGCCTTGTCAAAGAGGGCGGAGGGGCGGATAGAGGTTCAGGGCACTCTCTTGTCCTAGGGGTGGGAAATTGCCCCTAAAGGCGGAAGAATCAGCAATGATCAACGACATGAGGATGCAGAAGGCACTGGAAACCACGGCATTAAAGACACGTAACGTGTATCCACAGGACATGTGGCCTGTAATTGAAGAAGTGTCATGATGATCTCTCCATTGGCAAAAGATTCCGGAATAGTCCCCCATTCGGATCTCCGGGAGGGGACTGCCAAGGGGTAGGTTACCATGAGAAAAAGATTGAATAATCAACGAAAGGATAACGTTCTACGAGTCGGGGCGTGGAATGTCAGAAGCTTGAACGTGGTAGGGAAACTAGAAAATCTGAAAAGGGAAATGCAAAGGCTCAATCTAGATATAGTAGGGTTCAGTGAAGTGAAGTGGAAGGAAGACAAGGATTTCTGGTCAGATGAGTATCGGGTAATATCAACAGCAGCAGAAAATGGTATAACAGGTGTAGTATTCGTAATGTATAGGAAGCTAGGGCAGAGGGTGTGTTACTGTGAACAGTTGAGTGACCGGGTTGTTCTAATCAGAATCGACAGCAGACAAACACCGACAACGATAGTTCAGGTATACATGCCGACGTCGCAAGCTGAAGATGAACAGATAGAGAAAGTGTATGAGGATATTGAAGGGGTAATGCAGTATATAAAGGGGGACGAAAATCTAATAGTCATGGGCGACTGGAATGAAGCTGTAGGGGAAGGAGTAGAAGAAAGGGTTACAGGAGAATATGGGCTTGGGACAAGAAATGAAAGAGGAGAAAGACTAATTGAGTTCTGTAACACGTTTCAGTTAGTAATAGCGTATACCCTGTTCAAGAATCACAAGAGGAGAAAGTATACTTGGAAAAGACCGGGAGATACGGGAAGATTTCAATTAGATTCCATCATGGTCAGACAGAGATTCCGAAATCAGATACTGGATTGTAAGGCGTACCCAGGAGCAGATATAGACTCAGATCACAATATAGTAGTGATGAAGAGTAGGCTGAAGTTCAAGACATTAGTCAGGAAGAATCAATACGCATAGAAGTGGGATACGGAGGTACTAAGGAATGACGGGATACGTTTGAAGTTCTCTAACGCTATAGATACAGCAATAAGGAATAGCGCAGTAGGCAGTACAGTTGAAGAGGAATGGACATCTCTAAAAAGGGCCATCATAAAAGTTGGGCAGCAAAACATAGGTACAATGAAAGTAGCTGCGAAGAAACCACGGGTAACAGAAGAAATACTTCAGTTGGTTGATGAAACGAGGAAGTACAAACATGTTCCGGGAAAATCAGGAATACAGAAATACAAGTCGCTCAGGAATGAAATAAATAGGAAGTGCACGGAAGCTAAGACGAAATGGCTGCAGGAAAAATCTGAAGACATCGAAATAGATATGATTGTCGGAAGGACAGACTCAGCATACAGGAAAATCAAAACAAACTTTGGTGACATTAAAAGCAACGGTGGTAACATTAAGAGTGCAGCGGGAATTCCACTGTTAAATGCAGAGGAGAGAGCAGATAGGTGGAAAGAATACATTGAAAGCCTCTATGAGGGGGAAGATTTGTCTGATGTGATAGAAGAGGAAACAGGAGTCGATTTAGAAGAGATAGGGGATCCAGTATTAGAATCGGAATTTAAAAGAGCTTTGGAGGACTTACGCTCTAATAAGGAAGAAGGGATAGATAACATTTCATCAGAATTTCTAAAATCATTGGGGGAAGTGGCAACAAAACGACTATTCACGTTGGTGTGTAGAATATATGAGTCTGGCGATATACCATCTGACTTTCGGAAAAGCATCATCCACACAATTCCGAAGACGGCAAGAGCTGACAAGTGCGAGAATTATCGCACAATCAGCTTAACAGCTCATGCATCGAAGCTGCTTATAAGAATAATATACAGAAGAATGGAAAAGAAAATTGAGAATGCGCTAGGTGACGATCAGTTTGGCTTTAGGAAAAGTAAAGGGACGAGAGAGGCAATTCTGACGTTACGGCTAATAATGGGAGCAAGGCTAAAGAAAAATCAAGACACTTTCATAGGATTTGTCGACCTGGAAAAAGCGTTCGACAATATAAAATGGTGCTAGATGTTCAAGATTCTGAAAAAAGTAGGGGTAAGCTATAGGGAGAGACGGGTCATATGCAGTATGTACAACAACCAAGAGGGAATAATAAGAGTGGACTATCAAGAACGAAGTGCTCGTATTAAGAAGGGTGTAAGACATGGCTGTAGCCTTTCGCCCCTACTCTTCAATCTGTACATCGAGGAAGCAATGATGGAAATAATAGAAAGGTTCAGGAGTGGAATTAAAATACAAGGTGAAAGGATATCAATGATACGATTCGCTGATGAAATTGCTATCCTGAGTGAAAGTGAAGAAGGATTAAATGATCTGCTGAACGGAATGAACAGTCTAATGAGTACACAGTATGGTTTGAGAGTAAATCGGAAAAGACGAATGTAATGAGAAGTAGTAGAAATGAGAACAGCGAGAAACTTAACATCGGGATTGGTGGTCACGAAGTCAATGAAGTTTAGGAATTCTGCTACCTAGGCAGTAAAATAACCAATGACGGACGGAGCAAGGAGGACATCAAAAGCAGACTCGCTATGGCAAAGAAGTCATTTCTGGCCAAGAGAAGTCAACTAATATCAAATACCGGCCTTAATTTGAGGAAGAAATTTCTGAGGGTGTACGTCTGGAGTACAGCATTGTATGGTAGTGAAACATGGGCTGTGGGAAAACCGGAACAGAAGAGAATCGAAGCATTTGAGACGTGGTGCTATAGACGAATGTTGAATGAGGAGGTTCTGCGCAGAATCGGAGAGGAAAGGAATATGTGGAAAACACTGATAAGGAGAAGGGACAGGATGATAGGACATCTGCTAAGACATGGGGGAATGACTTCCATGGTACTAGAGGGAGCTGTAGAGGGCAAAAACTGTAGAGGAAGACAGAGATTGGAATACGTCAAGCATATAATAGAGGACGTAGGTTGCCAGTACTACTCTGAGATGAAGAGGTTAGCACAGGAAAGGAATTCGTGGCGGGTCGCATCAAACCAGTTAGTAGACTGATGACAAAAAAAAAAAAAAAAAACCTGCATTTCCCCGGGAAAAGGATACAGAAGGAGTTCGATTTGTGCCTCCATGCGGGAGCCTTGGTTGAATTTAGTAAATAAGACTGGACTGACACCAAGATTTTTACCGAGTACTTAAAGAAATTCGTCGTGTCTTCTCCGTCATTCAAATAGTACATGGTCTGTCAAAGTTTCAAGATTCATATTTTTTTCTGTTTAGCTGATGACCAGTTTCGGGCTACCTGGATCTGTTTCCATTCAAACACACAAAACGCTAATCTCCGTAGTAACACAGAAACCACGTTAAGACTGTACTTACAGGTAAACAAAAGTCAAGTTTTGGCATGAACCGTGGCAGGGCAAACATATGTGCCGGGCCACACCAAATCAGTCAGAACACTGCTGACTCAAAATGAAGAAGAAGAAAATAGAACAACCATAGACTTTTGGATAAAAGAGAAACAGCTGTACGAATTCCGAGAGCCTTTATGGCTAGCCAATACTATGGAAAGAATGGAAATCTGAAAGGTGGATGTAATATGTGGAAGAGCTTTACTAGTGATATGAATTTGAAGCCGCTGTAGCAGAAAGGGAAGAGGAGGTAAACGAAGATGAAACGGGAGATCAGAAATTATGAGAAAGATTCGACTCTACACTGAAAGGCCTAAGGTGAAATAGAGACTGTGGTGTATACAAAATTGTCTCATAGTTATTGAGATTCTCGGGAGAACCCGCTGTCACAAAGCTATACCACCAGGTGTTCAAAACATACTAGGTGGGGGAAATACCATCACACTTCAAAAGTAATATGATAAATGAATTTCCGAAGTAGGCAGGTGTGAATATTACCGATCTATCAGTCACACGAATGGCAAACGGCCTTGCCGCAGTGGTAACACCGGTTCCCGTCAGATCACCGAAGTTAAGCGCTGTCTGGCTTGGCTAGTACTTGGATGGATGACCATCCAGTCTGCCGAGCGCTGTTGGCAAGCGGGGTGCACTCAGCCCTTGTGCGGGACACTGAGCAGCTACTTGATTGAGAAGTAGCGGCTCCGGTCTCGTAAACTGACATACGGCCCGGAGTGCGGTGTGCTGAGCACATGCCACTCCATATCCGCATCCACTGACGCCTGTGAGCTGAGGATGACACTGCGGCCGGGCGGTACCGTTGGGCATTCATGGTCTGTTCGGGCGGAATTTAGTTTAGTATCAGTCACAGGAATAGTTTGTACAAGAATGGAAAAATAGCTAGAAGCTGACCGCCCAGAAGTTCGTTTAGATTTGCGTAAATTTGTAGGAACATGTGAGATAATACCGACCTTCCGACTTATTTCAAAAGATAGGTTAAAGAAACTGAAAATTACGCTTATCGCATTTGTAGACTTAGAGCAACTTTTCGCTGATATTGCCTTGCGTACACGCTTTGAAATTCTCAAGGTAACGGTGATAAAACACAGGAGCGGAAGGTCATTTACAATTTGTAAAGAAACCAGACTATTAATATACAGTGGAATGTCATGACAGGAATGCACTGGGGAAGGCGGAGACCAGATAGAGTTGTAACCCGTCCCCGATGTAATTCAGTCTGTGCATTGAGCAAGTAGTAAAGGAAGCTAAGGAGACATTTAGAAATGGAATTAAAGTTCATGAGAAGAAATTAAACTTCGAGGTTTGCCTATGTCTTAGCATTTCTGTACGAGAGAACCAAGGACTCAGAAGAGCAACTGAACAGACACTGTCTTGAAAATCGGTTACAAGATGAAAAAAATGGTTCAGATGGCTCTGAGCACTATGCAACCTAACTTCTGAGGTCATCAGTCACCTAGAACTTAGAACTAATTAAACCTAACTAACCTAATGACATCACACACATCCATCCCCCAAGGCAGGATTCGAACTTCCGACCGCAGCGGTCGCTCGGCTCCAGACCGCAGCGCCTACAACGGCACGGGTGACCAGATGAACATCAACAAACGTAAATCATGGGTGATGGTATGTAAATAGAATTAAACGAGATGATGCTGATGGAACTAGTGTAGGTAATTCGACGCCAAAAGTGGCACATGAGTTTTTGCTATTTGTACAACAAAATAACCAATGGCGGCCGAAGTAGAACGGATATGAAATGCAGAATGGCTACAGCAGGAGATGAATTTGTTAACATTTATCATAACATTAGGTGTTAGGAATTCTTTCCAGAATGTACTTGTTTGGAATCTAAACTGGACAGGAGTGAAACGCAGACTGTAAGTAATTACGAAAGACGAGAATAGAAGACACTGAGACGAGGGACTGCAGACGGTGAAGAGGTTTTCACTGAATGGAGTAGCGTAGGGGGTTACATCAAACTAGTCTTCGTGATGAAGACCGCAGCAACTATAGATTAGACTAATGTCTCCGAATATTTTATGTGAAATCTCATGACGATTTTAAATAAAACAAACATTAGTAACATACTGGATCTTTATTCTTGATGTGTACATATTTATTTCACCATGTAGTCACCCTGGCGACGAACACATTTCTCCTAAAGAGGGAGCAATTTGTTGATACCGTCACTGTAGACTGTTCAACTTAGTTGACGGAGCCACTAACTCACCTCTGCTTGTACCACTGCTTGAAACTGAAGTACTGAAAGGTGTTCTGTAAGTTTATGAAGCAGATGAAACCTGGTTGGGGCCAAGTCGAGACTGTATGGAGGATGATCGGTGACAGTGAACCCAAGACGTCCGATTGTTCCAGATGTCGCAGCGCTTGTTAGTGAGCTGGCTTTGCCATGTTGAAGGACAGGGTGTTCTACGTGTGGGTAAACTCTGTGAATTCGAAACTCGATTAGAGCACGCTGTTTCTCACGCACCATCATAGTTACGTTACGTACCGCCACCTTACACGCTACAGTTCGGTACTCTCTAGCGGAATAGACATGGAGAATAAAGATGTAGAATGCCAATGACATTTGTTTAGTGTAAAAAGCTGGAAGAGTTTTCGCATAACAAAAATTCGGACGTTTTACTTTTCAGCACGCCCTCGTAATGCTGGTTGAGTGAGAGAAACTCTCCTCTCCGTCCGAACAGGCCTTGGAAGTCGCAACGGTACCGACCGGCCGCCGTGTCATCCTCAGTTTACTGGGTGCGGATATCGAGGGGCATGTGGACAGCACACCGCTCTCCCGGCCGTATCTCAGTTTACGAGACCGGAGCCGCTACTTTTCGATGAAGTAGCCCCTCAGTTTGCCTCACGAGGGCTGAGTGCACTCCGCTTGCCAACAGCGTTCGGCAGACCGGAGGGTCACCCATCCAAGTGCTAGCCCAGCCGGAAAGCGCTTCGGTGATCTGACGGGAACGAGTGTTACCTCTGCGGCAGGGCAGTTGGCGTATGAGAGAAAGATGTTCTTGTACTTGTTACTTAATTTCGGAATTAGCATTATGGCAGACGAAAAACACCTTCCTGAAGGGAAGAACTCAACTGGGATTGCTTATGTCTAAGTTTTTTGTGTCCTGTTGCTCTGTGTAACGTAACAGATACATTGATAACTTACGTTCTCGTGGAATCACAACTTTCTTTCACTAGCTGATGTAATGATGTCATTTCTTCCCTTCTATGCTAGATGATCCGATATTATATTTCGTGTAGTTCATCTATGAAGTATGTCGTTTCGTTATTCATTGCTTAAAATTGACAGGTGGAACATGTCTGAAGCAGATTCGACAACGACGTGATGTGCATACTTGTATTTCAGGTGTAAGCAATTGAAGGTCTTAAGGTAGGAATGCGGGAGAGATTTCGTAGATTCAAGTATTTTAAGTGGTTGAGGCCAAGTGTAACTCATTGCTCTTCGAGTTTATCAGGTATCATCTGGAGAGTTTCGTCTGACGACTCTGTAGGAAAGCCGTATGGTAGGTCTCCAGCTGTTTGTAACATCCTTCTTAGTTTAACTGGATGATATTATCCAAGCCTGCATTCCATATTTAAATATTGGTCGTACTAACCTGTTGTACGTAAACAATGACAATGGTGGGTCCGCAATCGGCATTCTACTTTTCACTAGTTATTCTGAGTTTAATCTACTCTCTGCTTGTATTAATTTTTGGGACTATGTCGCTTACTAGTTGACGTAAGTGAACCTGCTACGTATTTTATGTGCATTTGAGGGGCTAAATTTAGAGACTATTATTTAATTTGAGTTGTATTCTTGTAGTAGGCTAGAGAGACCCATTATGAGGAACGAAACTGCTATATTCACTAGCGAGGGGAGCGATAAACTGTAAAGCACACTCAGTGATTCGTTACTTCCCTGCGAATATCGTTAATTATCTAGAGGCCGTTCATTGTGCACTTCAGTGCCTATTTACGCCAAAGTCTGGAAAACGTAAATATGATGACAAAGCGTTAGGGACGTGACGTACACTTTACAGGGCTGCCAGTCACTGCGAACATAATTGGAATATCTGAAATTACTACAACGAAATTTGATGGAGCATTAAGAAGGGAGCCTTCGAATTAGTGAGGCTTCGCTACTCACAGTGTCGCGAAAGGCGAGAGAAGTAATTTTATAATGCATTAAGCTGCTTCCATCAAGGGAGAGGGGTCGGAGGAGGACCCACCCCCTGCCAGTTTTAATGAAATTCGCCGAGGGGTGAAACTTTAATAATAAACACGCTGAACCACGGCGGGCGGACTTGGCGCGTTACTATTAGCAGCCGTCTTGCGGCGCGCTCGCCCGTGTGGCGTGGCGTAGCGTGCGCAGCTGGGCGCCCTCTTACGGACGCAACTTGGACGCGAGTTTCCGCCGTGAGTGGGGCGGGGGTTCCCCGGAATCTGTCACGCCAAGTGCGCGCAGCGCCACCCGCCAGACACGCGCGAAACTTGAGCCGCCTAATCTGTCGAGTCTCTCTCCCACTCGTCTCGCCCGTACCGGCCGTTTTTGTTGGCTCGGATTTCTGAATGTGTAATTAAGCACGGGAAGTTTGACGTCTTCCGGGAGGCGTGTCTGGATAGTCGGCTCAAAGGTTTCGCGTTTGAGATTGCGAATTAACAATGTAAGATCTTCGAAACTGAACACTTAACGAATGGCAAAGGGTTGTAGGGCTGTGAAAGTACAGAATGCCCACGAAGCAGTCACCTTCCCTACTTCAGAGACAGTTAATAAATGAATTACGTCTTTCCCAGTAGAGCTGTCGTTGTTGTTGTTGTGGTCCTCAGTGCCAAGACTCGGTTGTGCCAACTTTCCTCCATATCAACTTCACATTCAGTGGCAAGCTAGGCAAGCTAAATATCTATGGAATCCTGCTGTCAGGGCTCGAATATTGTTGTTAATGCAGCACGGCGCAAGGGCACAGTCCACTGCTGTTGTGACGTGAATTATCTCACGACCCAGTACTTCGCCACTTTGGTCCTCTACGGGACCTGAAGTGAAACTGGGCAGAGAAACTACAAGTATTCGTTGCTCGGGCCTAGTAGTGTAGTCTTTTCCAGTGCTGCCGATTATCGAGACATACGTATTGAAAGTTCATGGTACCAAGTGAGACAGCCTCCATCATCTACGTCTAGTAGCTTCAGCTGCTGCTCCACAGGTCACTGCTAGAACTGCTGCTTCTGGGGCTCTAGTTGGAGCCATCAAGGACGGTCATCTACAGGGTGGCTCCATCCGTACTTTGGAGTCAACAATGGTTCCCGGGTTCGTACGAGCACGCTTGCCAGTGTACGTCCGATCGTCTGTGGGAATGGCAGGCGTGCCAATTGCCTGGCAGCCTTGTGTCAGTAAGGCCACTTGGGCTTCCACAGCCCTGAAGCAGCACACAACCACCTTGGAATCCTCGCTCTACTAGGAACTGATCGCAATGCCATGTGCCAGCTGAGGCTGTTAAAACCGCTTGGGGGTTAACGCATGCCTTCGAACAGTATCTCCTAAAAAAAAGATAGTCTGTGGATGTAGTGCACGACGTCACAACATGAGGTCGTACACAGGCAACAGAGAAACATTTGCGCCGCACGCTGTTTATCGATTTCAGCTCATTCGCGAGTACAACTACTGTGTGATTGAACATGAATTTTTTTTGTTTTGTTTTTTGCTTGGTGTGCTCTAGATTGGACGATATATGTGTATTCGATCTCCCTTTGATATTCATTTTACTGTCAAAAAGCCGCTTCGTAGCTCTGTGCCGTCTTACGGAAGGCCCAAAAATTATTGTACTTAAATTTCTGAAGGATGAAGCAATGTGGAGAATATTTTTATCAAGATTTTACAGGAATAATTTGACTCCTTATTCAAGTTCAAGGGTGAGTTTCTTTTTTTAGTTTATGTTCTTATAAGAGATTAATTTTAATTGCGAAGCGTTCAGTTTATTGTGATTCTAATTGAATGTCATTCAGATGCTTCTCCAAGATAGCTAGCTTCTTTGCATTCACATGGAACTTTACTTCCTCTTTAGAGTTTGTTGTTAGCTATACAGGTCAGTCTGGCTGTAGTATTTATTTCTGTTTTCTGATGCAAAAACTTTCAATGGGCTTTGTGTTGAAAGACGAGAAGAGACTTCGTATAGGTCTACCCAGTAAACGAAAACTAAATTAAGAGTAGCTACCATATTAGCAAATCTCCCATAAATTAGGCTATCTTTAGCAACATGATTTGAAAATTCTTGTTAGTAATTGAGGCATAATTCTCTAAGCGAAAATATTCTTCTTACTTGTAGCACACGAACACGCTAACTATTCCCCTTTAAAATATAGGGTACGACAAATAAAAGTGGCGTGGAGAACAGAGTTCTAGGGTACATAGGAAAACAGTAGAGGATTTCTAGCGAAATATTTCAGTAAAATTTTCATCCCCTGTTTTAAATTCGTTGAGTGGCCACTTGAATTTTTGGTTTTAGTTAATAATTTTGTGAACTTTTGTTGGTATTGGTATAAGTGGTGGTTTAGTAGTATTAATAAAAGGAGTTGCTTCCTTAGTAGAGAGAGAATTTAGAGATCGCTATTGTTAGTTTTGTAAACAGTTCTGCCGGTGTAAGAGAACTGAGGTAACGCAGACGTTTAGTTTTTGTCAGTAACCGTAAAATTTTTACCATGAATGAGAAGTGAAGGCTCTGTAGTAGGTCTGTGAGTAGTGGGTTACGGTGGGGGGGGGGGAGGGGGAGGGAGGATGCAGTGGGGAAGCCAGCGGGCATTCTAGCGAGACCTTCTCCTGGGAATGCAGGATCTGTACTAAAAACGCGCAAGATCTGTGCCATTCAGGTGCAGTTACAATACGCAAAGGAGGAACTAGACAGGTTGAGAAGGGTGAAGGATGCTGGGGAATGGGAACTGGCAGTTGGTAAGTATGAAGCCAGGAGGAGGAAGTATTCAGACGGTTGTACTTTGCGTAAATGCAATAGTTTTGACCAACTGTCAGAGTTGAGTGGAGAGGAGCCTCTTGTAGCTGTGGGTGTAGAAATCATGCAGCAGTCCTCAGCAGTTAAGAGGCCTAGGTCAATTGCAAAGTCTAACGGAAAGGAGAAGGTTTTCCTGCTAGGTAGTTCGCATGGTAGAGGTGTGGGCTAGCAGTTGCAGGAAGTGTTGGGGAGTGAGTACCAGGTCACCAGCATTGTGAAGCCTAGTGCAGGGTAGGCTCAGGTGACTGACAGCATAGGGGAGTTAGGTAGGAATTTTACGAAAGTGGATCAGGTAGTGACTGTGGATGGAGCAGGGAATAGTCTTGATAGTTACGGGGAATATGATGTAGGTGGTGACCTGGTAAAGGTAGCTACTCAAACTGGTGGCACTAATGTACATTTCTTGCAACTATTACAGCGTCATGATCTGCCTCATCTTAATGCGGCTGTTCCGCGCGTTAACGTGGGGATGGAGAAGGCACTGATGTCAGAGGGCATGGGTCACACATCAGTGGTGTCAGTCGAGGGTTTCACTAGGCATGGCCTGCACCTCAGTATGTATGGTAAGGGAAGGCTGGCAATACTTATAGGTGCTGTAGTGGCTGGTGGTGGGATCACTCATGGAAAAATTCCTGTAGTAGTTGCTGTTAGAGGTGCACCTTTTTTTTAGACTGAAGTAAGCTGATAGGTATTCCTTCTTAAAGGAAGTCCCTCTAACTAAGGGATCACCTTCGGAGGACGTCATGCTTCCAAGTAGAGAAGGAATTACCATATTTCATCAACATATAAGAGGTATTAGAGATAAAGTTAGTGAACTGCTTGTAAATGTTGACTGTAATTATTAGTATATCGGAGCGCCATTTAAATAATTCGACCATTCAGAGGCTCCCTTTACCAGGGTACAGATTAGCCGGCTGTTTTTCAAGGAGTTCCTTGCGGAGTGGGGGAGTGGCAATGTACGTAAAAAACAGTATTCCATTTGAGTACATAGACATACACGGCACTGCACCGAACAAATATTTGAAAGTTGTGCAGAAGCAGTAGAGTTTATTGAAACTAAATTTCTAATTTTGTGGTTTATAGGTCCCCTTAACTCTGACTTCAGAGCATTTCTGGTCAAGCTAGAGAGGGTTCTTCATTCATTTTATAGGAAGTACCAGAAATTAGTTATATGTGGTGACTAACAACTTTGTATATGATGGTACAGGAAAAACGATGTTGGTAGATCTCCTAAATTTTTATGATCCGATGCAGAGGGTGTATTTTGTAACTAGGGTGCAGGGGAACAGTAGCACAAATAGACAATATTTTTATTCATTCTTTATTACTAGATGGGAATTCTGTTAGTGAAAGAGTGAATGGCCTTTTAGACCACAAATTTTAACGCTAAAAGACTTTTGTACTCAAACAAGTGTCACATATAATTACAAACTATGTAGGAAATAGAGAGTTTTTTAAACTCCATCAAGGAACAAGAGTGGCAAGATGTTTATAGTGCCTATATCATAAATGACAAATATAATGCCTTCCTTAACACATTTCTCATGCTCTTTGAGAGTTGTATTCCATTAGAACGTTCTGAACGGGGTACTTGCATATCAAAATGTAAGAAGTAGTCACAATCAAGCTACAAAAATGGCTCTAAGCACTATGGGACTTAACATCTGAGGTCATCAGTCCCCTACACTTAGAAATACTTAAACATAACGAACCTAAGAACATCACAAGCATCCATGCCCGAGACAGGGTTCGAACCTGCGACCGTAGCAGCAACGCGGTTCCGGACTGAAGCGCCCAGAACCTCTCGTTCACAGCGGCCGGCAATCAAGCTACAGTAGCTGATTACAAACAGCATTGTAAGGTGCTTAAAATGTTATTAGGAAGGTAAAGAGTATGTGATGCCCAAATAGAACAGCTAATTCACAGGATTAAATTAAAACCTTATGGTCAGCTATGAAGGAAGTCTCAGGTCAGCAGCACAAGGCTGCCAATATAAAGTCAGTTCGTAGTAAAAATATTTCTGTTACTGATAAATCGCCGGCCGGAGTGGTCGAGCGGTTCTGGGCGCTTCAGTCTGGAACTGCGCGACCTCTGCGGTCGCAGGTACGAATCCTGAGTCGGGCGTGGATGTGTGTGATGTCCTTATGTTAGTTAGGTTTAAGTAGTTCTAAGTTCTAGGGGACTGATGACCTCAGCAGTTAAGTCCCACAGTGCTCAGAGCCATTTGAACCATTTGAACTGAGAAATCAGACACGCGTACAGTATTTAACAGTATTTTTTGAGCATTGCTGGTGAATTAAATTAAAATTTAGTCTCTATACGAAATCATATAACTCTCTTGGCAAATGCTTTTCCGAGATTGATGTCTGAAATACTGCTCTGTGATACAGACAAGAGGAAGATTGAGTCAATAATTAAATCACGGAGGACTAAGGACTCTCACGGATATGATGGCGTGCCTAGCAGAATATTAAAGTATCGTGTTGCACATGTTAGCCCCGTATTTAGCCACATCTGTAACTTTTCCTTTAAGAATGGTCAGTTTCCCGAACTATTAAAGTACTCAGTAGTGAAGCAGCTTTATAAAAAGGGATAAAGGGATAACGTAGACAATTCTAGGCTTATTTCTATGTCATCAGTGTTTGGTAAAGCTATTGAAAAGGCTGTGTATGTACGGGTAATTGATCATATTATATCACACACACTACTATGAAATGTACAGTTCAGCTATAGAAGTCGGCTAAGAACTGAAAGGACTATATTCTCTTTTCTCTGTGCTGTACTAGTGAAACGGAACGTGTCGTACCGTTCCAATGTTTTATTAAATTTCTAGCACGCAGAAATTATTAGCAAGAGTTTGTTCTCTTGCAGGTAATACCTCAGCTGGTGTCCAAAAGGAGAGAATGAACTAAACAGTGTTATTTACTGAATTTTTTCTGTTGTGTACCAGGTTTCCCATTTTCCTTTCCTTTGTGCGGCCTGGACGGTATAAATGAGGGAGTGTGTGAACTAGCAGAAAGCTTTAGGCACTAGGCAGAGATTGTAACACTGCATGAATGGTCGTTCTGTGGTAGGGTAGTAGCAACCCCCAAGCGTGAACAAGTTTAGGAGAGACCAAGTTTGCAAGTCAGGACGAAGATGAAACGCAGGAGCGCGAATTGGCTCTGTCAGGTTGGCGCGCCACCCCCACCACGTCTGTAAGCGGAAAGGTTAGGCGAATTCAGTAGGAAGTGACTTCTTCCTGGGTAGCGGCGCGGTACAGGCGCAGAAGTTGGAGTACTGCAATTTACGGTAGTATGATGTAACGTATTGGAATGTTTGAAAACTGCTGCTGATTAAGGTCAGGATGGTGGAAGCAGGTGTAACATTATCGGCAAACCACCATGAGGGAATGTATTTTCAGTATTTGCTTTAAATTTCCGTAAGAACTTTGGTTTTGTGCTTTGCACAAGCATGGACCATGGGCCCTAAGTTCACGGTCGTATTTTGGGTCTAAGTGTGAAGATAGTTATTTCATATCATGCCTTTTGGTATAGTAAAGTATTGGGAGATTTTTATGATTTTTTCGATGTTTTCTTTGTGTACACAGTTTCCCGCCATGTGGTCAGTTGGAGTAACGGTCATGGCATTAAAGTATACATCGGTTATCGCTTAGATGTTCAATTAGCTCTAGTACAGTTTCGCTAGTAAATTAGTTCCGTGATTATAAATACGTGCCCAAAATTAAATTTGATGTTAGGAAATGTGCGCGGGCTCATTTTGGCACGAAACGGGGTCAACGGCCATTTATAAGAAAACAGGTCAGATTTATCAATATGAGACCCAAATGAGTAATTAAACAGTAGTGCACGACTGCAATGAACGGTCGAGTTAATCTGGTGTGTCAAGATTTCGTGAATTTTCCATGCCTTGAGTTACTCCACCTTAGCGACGTGTGCGAGCTGGGACCAATGATAGTTGGTAGATGTGCGTGTGTCCTCCTCTTCAAACATTTTGCCTTGCTAAGAACGAAGTTTACTGTGTAACTTGCGGAGTACAGTACAGTTTACCTGGTAATGAGCTCTGATTTTGCCGGCCATAATACTCGTGTGATTTTGGCACCACGTGGTAATAGGTAGATGTTCTTGAGTTCCTTAAATCACTTTACTTTAGAATAATGGAGCTTGCCGCGAAATGTTCAGTGCGCTGTACAGTTTATTAGAGAAATTTCCGGTTTTCGGTATAATTTGTGCTGCTATTAAGACTTGCATGACTCTCCACGCCACGTGGTACGAGGTAAACGTCATTGAGCTCCTCCAACCACTTTGCTGCCACGCAACCTTCAGTGAACGATACCGTTTATTAGAGAGATTTTCGATTTTTTATGGTTAATTCTGTTATCATTAACATTCGCGTAACTTTACCGCCACGTGCTACTAGATAAGCGTTTTCCCGCCACTTTACTTTTGCTTTATGATTATGTTTACCCTGAAACACGCATAGTAAGGTAATATTTACTTGAAAGAATCCCGATTTTATGTATAGTTTTGATGGCCCTGATAGTTGCATCATTTCCCAGCCACTTGGTACTTAGTAAATGTGCGTGTGCGCCCCATTTTATCTATGTGTGAACAGTAAATGTGTCTAAAAATTATTTGCTCCAATTTATGGGTTACAAGCAAGCCAGGGAATACTGGGTCCTGGAATGTGATACTGTATCTGTGTAGAATCCGAACTGCCAAACCAAATATAAGGAGACAACTTGCTATATCCTTATGAAACACACGTTAGCATATCGTGCGTCTTATTGGTACTGACCAGTATACTTGGGTCCTCGTTAGCTGGACTTGCTCTGCGTTTCAGTTGCAGTACTGAGTAATAATACCAAAGCAAAGCATGGGTCTAGGCATGACTGTATGGTTGAATATGTACTTACACTGCAGCCAGGTCAGCACTCCATTCCCCCCTTCCCACAATTTCGTGGTAATAACCATAGGCTTAGTTTGTTAGAGAGACCTTCTTTGAAAGTAAATAGGGCTGATGCTCTTGCAGATGTATGACTTTTGTTCTTGCTTAGTACTAATGTGTTAACAATTGTCTTGGTATCATTTAGACATTAAATTCCAATCAGTGTAGAACTGCCAATAGTTTTTCCTCAAACCTGTCATGAATAATTTAAAGCCATAGTCAAATTTCAAATGGCTCAAATGCCCCAGTACAAAAAATTAGAAATTAATTAATCTTCCCTAAGAGGTGAGAGACAAATAAATCCCTTTAGCTAGTCACATGTTTGATCTAATCAACAAATATTGAAAGATCAGATGCTCCCTAATAAGCTCTGTTTTGGTGCTTTCTGTAGCGGTTTTTATAGATGCGTTTTCCGTTGCCTTTATAATTTGGTGGAAATTAAACCAGCTTGTTGAAGCATTAACACCCCAGTATTAAGTCTCGGGCGTATTATTTCGTGAACCACACGAATTTTGAGCCAAAGCTACAGAGGGCAACTTGTATAAGCTCTGGACTCGTTAAGTAAAAGTAATCCTCCGACTGGGTTGAGTTCTACTGATACTTAACCCAACACACACCCTGAAGATTACGTTGCACTAGATGGGTTAAAGAAAAGATTTCGAAAATCAAGCATACTTTTTGATTTCACTAAGACGTTTGATTCTGTTGATCACAAAATATTGCTGTAGAAGTAGGACCATTACGGAATACAGGGAGTAGCTTAGTATTGGTTCACTTCTTAGTTTAGCAACAGACACCAAAAAGACATTATTCACAGTGTGGAGAATGGCTGTGATGTGAGGTCTGAGCAGGGTACAGTCAAATGGGGGGGTGCCCCAGGGATGAGTCTTGGGGCCACTCCTGTTTCTTATTTACATAAATGATATGCCTCCTAGTATTACGAGAAACTCTAAATATTTACGTTTTCTGGAGAAACTAGCTTGGCACTAAAGGATGTCGTGTGCAACATTGGCTCGGTTTCAAATAGTGCAGTTCATGACATAAGTTTATGGCTTGTAGAAAATAAACTAATGCTAAATGACAATAAGACTCAGTTTTTACAGTTTCTAACGCACAATTCAACAAAACCCGACGTTTTAATTTCACAGAATGGGCATATGATTAGTAAAACTGACAGTTCAAATTTCTACGCGTTCAGATAGATAGTAAATTGTCGTGGAAAGCCCACGTTCAGGATCTTGTTCAAAGACTTAATGCTTCCATTTTTAGTACTTGAACAGTATCTGAAGTAAGTGATCGTGCAACACGAAAATTTGTCCACTTTTCTTATTTTCATTCGCTTATGTCGTATGGTATTATATGTCGGAGTAACTCTTCCCATTCTAAAAGGATATTTTGGCTCAGAAACGGTTAGTTCAGGCAATAAGTGGGGTAAGTTCGCTTACCACTTGCCGACCCATGTTCACTAGTCTGGGTATTTTGACATTGGCCTCTCAGTATATATATTCCCTTACTGTCATTTCTTGTTAGGAATATCAGCTTATTGCCATCAAAAAGCAGCTTTCACTCAGTTAATACTCGACAGAAATCAAACCTGCATTTGGATCGGAATTCCTTAACTCTTGTGGAGAAATGTACTCAGTACACTGCTGCATCCATTTTCATTAAACTACCACAAGGATTCAAAAATCTTAACAGTAATCTCCACGCCTTCAAATCGAAATTGAAGAGTTTGCTCATGGGTCACTCCTTCTATTCTGTCGAGGAGTTCCTTGAAAAAATTATTGTATTGTTGTTTGTGTTTACGTAAACTTATGGCTTGACTTTTTTGGGTTTATAAACATATTATTCTTATCTGTTATTACTTTTACGTTGTAATTTCATGTACTGACACGTTTCATGACCTTAGAGATTCGCTCCCCAGTTTGGTCCTACGGAACTTAAGGTGCAAAAAAGTAAATAAATAAAGGAATGGAAATACAGTAGTAACCTATTGGCAGATGATGAAAGTGACAAACATTCAGCTCGTGGCATTTTTGGCACCTGGTTAGCAAACCACTGAAGGCTGTGAAGTTGTTGCGATACACGTTACACACAGAGTAATCGCAAACTGACAGATCAGGTGACCTGGGCGACCAACTAGCACTGCTACCAGGCTTACCTCTCCTGACTACTCCGTCAGGCGTGAAGATTGTGTAAATGTTCTGGCTGTATGGGAAGTTGCTCTATTCTAATGGAAGCAACTGTGGTTCTTTCCCTGCTCCGTTAATGTTGCGTCCAGTCACATTCATTCGCCCGGGCCACTTTTATTTGCCCCACCCTGTATCTCTAGGATTCCACAAAAGGAAAAAAAATGATGAGTATGTAAATATAGCAAATGAAAAGGCAGAAACTTATAGTAACCTTAACTTTCTTGGTGAACATGTAGTTAAGTTGTTTGAAAACAAATGCGTGCATTTATTTCTGGTATTATGCAACTCACAGGTAGCAATGTTTTAGCTTTCTTCACGCTATCGGTTTTTGTGTATAAATTAAGTTACTGACTTTGAAATAGTAGCTGAAACACAGAGATGTAAAAGGCCCTCCCACATATTTCATAAAACGCACTGTCATTTAGAACAATTTATAGTTAATCAGAATGCACGAACATTTTTGATAGCTACGTCAGTTCACATGTAGTAGTAGTGACATCGCTTTCTCTTATGATAGCTTCTATGTAACATTTATGTATGTGACTATTGTTAGGGTTTGTGTGTGTGTGTGTGTGTGTGTGTGTGTGTGTGTGTGTGTGTGTGTGTGTCTTCCGTGTATTTCACAGTTGAGAAGCTCTCTGTTTTTGAGTTGGGAGTCTTGTGGTGTTCTTACAGCAGAGCAGTACCTTTACGTATGTGGAGCAAATACGCAGTGATAATACTGACACTACAGAAAAAGAAACTTTCGATCATTCACGACCATCTTTTGCAGTGCTCTGATCAATTTGTTAAGAAGTATAAAAACCGTGCTTAAAAACCCCGTTGTGCAGTTCCCATTAGATTTTCATTTATGTGCAGGTATTCCATGTTCACTCTCAGAAGGATGATGTTCTGGGGAAAAGCATATTTGTGACGAAATGACAGGACAATTATTAACTGCTCCACTCCAAAATCCATATCTGAAGCCAGGTACTGCCATTGATACTCTCAGACTGGCCTTTCCACTTCTCAGAAGAAGAGACCAGACGTGAAGGACCAGTGAAGAAGAAGCTGAGCCTTGAACATCGACACCTATCAGCACCATTACAGTAGTCTACCAACTCAAAAACTGTATGAAGATCCTTTCATCTTCAGGTATATAGCAATAAAACATGTCCTATTTCAAAATATTTCCTGTATGTACTTGGTACAGATTGGTAAGTAAACCACTAATTTACATTTAACTTTCAACGTGCAGGCTTTCATGTTCTTACTCGTTGGTCTGAAGATGACCACAGTAGTGGTCGAAACCGGTCACCGTAATAAATAAATAAATTGTGATCAAGACTGTTTTTGATGGTAAATATTTGTAACCCATTCATCACTGTCACTCCCATAATGTATTCATAAGTATTAAATTTTTATCCAGCGTTATTTGTAGAGGAAATGCATAAAACTGGTTGGAGTCGGTGAAGCAGTTGTTGGCGGTGCCCGTTTCTCAATGCCGTCATCGCACCGCATGGTTTTTTTCTTTTAAGTAGTCAGTTTACTACAGTGCATCTAGTGGGACATAAGAAATGTCACGTAGGTCCAAGCGAGGCTGAAAATCTCGTTTAGAAAGTCTGGTTGTGTAGCCGAGCAGAGTGTTGATCCGGGTCCACCAATAAAGGTTCGCGATGGAACGTACGGAACAATACGTCACATGATTTCCGTCACGCAGTGCACTTAGCCGAGAGCTTGTGGAATTAATCCACGGTGGCAACTGGGCCTCTCCCAGATGCTGGGGCAGGGGTTCATAGACCGGATGAGAAGGAAAATTCCAACTTGGCTAGCTGATCTGGAAAGAG
Source organism: Schistocerca piceifrons (assembly GCF_021461385.2). NCBI lineage: Eukaryota > Metazoa > Arthropoda > Insecta > Orthoptera > Acrididae > Schistocerca > Schistocerca piceifrons. Next base: position 597,588,372 of record NC_060141.1, on the reverse strand, counting down.
TAGAACGTGTTTCAAGTTAAGGAGAAAAGCGTAAGGTACAAGCTCAGACTTGGTCAATTTGGCAGCCAAATCTAATGGCTTTGGACACTGATATGAGGTTTCATTGTTGTAATGAGGATAAATATATCAAACATTCACATTAAGAGCATGTTTTTGTCTATGAAGATGATTTATTCTGTTATGATGTATTGTAACCTACAGTTACTGAACAAAACTCAATAAAACTCAAGGTACTTTGTTTTCAGACAATGTTCTTTGTCTTAGAGGCAACCTTTCAAGGAACAAAAATTGAATATTTCAATTTTTGCAAAACCACCTCCCACAAACTCACAGAAAAATCCGATTTGTGTACACTGTCCTTTGTTATTTTATTTTTTAGCGTATGTCTAATACAGACATATCATAAAATTAAATTACATGTCTATATGGACATGTTTACACACAAGAAACTTAAGAATATCCTGTCCTTCAAACCAGCGCCCTGGAAGTCCTCTTCAGAACCGTGATAGGCTCGAATCCTGCATTCCCTGACACTGTGATGAACAGTCAAGTTTGGAGCCTGCAGTCACAGGCAGGATTAGACAGCGCCTTTCACTTATAGAGAACATCCCTGGATCGGCCATGGCCGGTACGGATTCTGTTGAGAGTAGTCCATGTCTTGCGAGGTAGGTCGAATCCACATGGAAGTTTAGCACCTGAGAAGATGTTATGCGGGCGCACACCTGTCACTGCTTCCTGCCGACCTTTCGATACTTCAAAGGATTTGAAATCCTTAGCAATCATGTCAGCAGCATCGCACAGAGCTGGATGGCGTGATTTCAGTCTCTTACGATTTACAAGTGGCAGGTCACTATCCGTGGATACGTTAGAAATCCTGGAGATCTTGTGGAAATCCCTCATGGGCAGTACATCTGCGTTGACCTGGAGGCATTATACCGGTTAACAGTGGAAGCCAATAAACTGGAGTAGGTCTGATTGCGTCAGATATTATGCGCAGTGTAGTGTTCAGCTGGGCGTCAAGAAGCATTGTATGATGACTGTTCATCCAAACAGGTGCACAATACTCAACACTTGAATACACCAAACCCAGAGCTGAAGATCGCAGGCTGGTTGCTGAAGTTCCCCAGGTAGTTTAGTATATCTTATAGAGGATGTTGTTTTGAGTCCTCAACTTTTGAGCTAAGTTAAGAAGGTGTTGTTTGAAGCATAGTGTACGGTCCAGGATGACACCAAGATAATTTGTGTTCCAATTATGACGAAGAATTATGCGTCTGAAACTTACTTCCAGTTTTACGTTGGCCAACTGATTATTTAAATGGAAGCAACACACTTCTGTTCATTGTATTTATGAAAATCATTCACATTTATTATTGTACTATCATTTCTTTGAATGCATAAGAGGATTAATTGTCTTCCTGGAGGAAACACAGGCAACAAAAAATAATGGCAGTAGACTAGCAGTAAGATTTTCACCAGTGCCCATTAGGTTTGAAACAACTTTGAAATCGACGAGAGGTATCTAAATCTTCCAGGGAAATGTAGGTCGGCAACATATCCCAATAATAAAGTGTGTCCCAAAAACTGCTTTACAAATTCAGTGTCATCTTGCTCGACTTGTAATTAACTTAGAAATAAAGTTTGTATAATTCACCGGCTCAAAACAATTTTTTGATGTAAGGTAATGAATAAAAGTTTTGATTTTCTAGGTGACAAGAGCAATATACCTGAAAAATGTTTTTTCTTGTTTTTTGCGCGGTGGTAGTTGGAGCGCCATAGGGAAAGACATAGTGTCTAGCTTGGTTTATTGAAACTAAATCAGTCACGCAAGGTCAGAGATATTTCAAAACGCGATAAGGGAAACCACCACCCTCTGGGCTGTCTGCAACAAAATTATACAGGAACCTCATGGTAATAATGAGTGTGGATTTAAAGCCTCTTATTGGCAAGCATTGCTATCCTGAGTGAAAGTGAAGAAGAATTAAATGATCTGCTGAACGGAATGAACAGTCTAATGAGTACACAGTATGGTTTGAGAGTAAATCGGAGAAAGACGAAGGTAATGTGAAGTAATAGAAATGAGAACAGCGAGAAACTTAACATCAGGATTGATGGTCACGAAGTCAATGAAGTTAAGGAATTCTGCTACCTAGGCAGTAAAATAACCAATGACGGACGGAGCAAGGAGGACATCAAAAACAGACTCGCTACGGCAAAAAAGGCATTTCTGGCCAAGAGAAGTCTACTAATATCAAATACCGGCCTTAATTTGAGGAAGAAATTTCTGAGGATGTACGTCTGGAGTACAGCATTGTATGGTAGTGAAACATGGACTGTGGGAAAACCGGAACAGAAGAGAATCGAAGCATTTGAGATGTGGTGCTATAGACGAATGTTGAAAATTAGGTGGACTGATAAGGTAAGGAATGAGGAGGTTCTACGCAGAATCGGAGAGGAAAAGAATATGTGGAAATCACTGATAAGGAGAAGGGACAGAATGATAGGACATCTGCTAAGACATGAGGGAATGACTTCCATGGTACTAGAGGGAGCTGTAGAGGACAAAAACTGTAGAGGAAGACAGAGATTGGAATACGTCAAGCAAATAATTGAGGGCGTAGGTTGCAAGTGCTACTCTGAGATGAAGAGGTTAGCACAGAAAAGGAATTCGTGGCGGGCCGCATCAAACCAGTCAGCAGACTGGTGACCAAAAAAAAAAAAAAAAAAATTGGCAGGCTAAAGAGAAGTGACGAAGATACAGAGAGGATTCGACCATATTTACAGCGTTCACCACAGAAGTCTGTTCATAATGCATCAAAAAAACTTAGAATTCCTCGTTCGACAGAGTACCGTGTGCTCCGAAAGCGTCCTCACTTGTTTCTGTACATAAAGTAACTGTGACAGGAAATCAAAGCAGATGACAAGTCAAAACGTATTGCTTTTTTTCTGGGTATTATTGCACGTGTACTGTGGGAAGAACTCTTTCTGTGTCATGTTAAGTTTTCAGATGAATCACCTTCTCACGTATGTGGAGCGTTAATAATCGTAACGTATTTGATTAAAAAAACTCGATGAAAACACTTTGAGTGCAATACACAAACTTTTCTTTTTGCATTAAGTTAATTACGAGTTATATATGACACTGAAGTTGTAAAATACCATTTAAGTAGCCCTGCACGTGGTGAGCATAACTGACCTTCATACAGCTTGTTAGTTTCAACACTAGTACTCAATTGCTCACAACAATTAATCAAATGGGAATACATAGGCGTCACTCAGCCAGATCTCAGACAATAGCTCCAACAGAATCTGTTAGTCCATTATGTGTAATTAATGTACTATAACAGTCTCTCAGCTATACCACGTAATCACGTCTGCAGCAATATCTGTGTATTGATGTTCCGCTGTGTGTTAGTCTCGCACTAATAGATATCCTCGTAATCCTGTTACCTGCAGTTTCCTGGCTGTTCTAGGAAACTTTATGTCTGAGGATAGGGTGTTGACAGTATACCTCCCAGATGCTCTAATCACATGAGTCTTAATTGTACTGCACTTTAATAGGGGTCCTACAATGAGATATGCACTGACGGTGAATCACACCTGCAAGACAGGGTAATAAATGACACAGATTAAAGGAATAAAGGGCACGGAACTGCGCGTCAAATCTCCATCAGGGCAAAACGTTTACGTAATAAGATTTCTAAAATCTGGAACATAAAAGGAGTTGTCGTACGATCTTCCTGCAGACGGGAATTTAGGTTTCGATTAATTCTGATATCTGAGTAAATATGATTGCTGTCCGGTAACATGATTCTTTTCTTAGTTGAAATGAATATCTGGTGACTTTCTCGTCTGTCACAAAGTTGTGTCTACGTTGTTTGGCACTGGCAAGCGACTGCCCACTTGGCGATATACAGACAGACATTGACCCTCTTCCAAGGCAAAATCGTTCTGTGTGTGAGAGGATATTTCAGCAACGAGTTAAACCTTGGTGTCACCCAGGGGCTTCTATTGCCGATTCTTACAGCAACGAAGGTCACCTGTCCCTAATCTACTGTTCAAAAGTGTTATCGGTGAACCCCCTCAAACCCAGTATGGCACATTACTCCGCCTACAGTTTCACATACCGACCCATATGCTAACGACGCGCAAGAGAATGCGTCGTGACAACTGTTTAGTGGCGGTAGATGCATAGAATGCAAATCAATTAAAAGAGCGGGTAGCCGTTAGATCAGAGTTAATTACACTCTATTGCAATCCAGCGACTTACTTCAGTTTGTAGCAACATAAGAGTATTAAATATGCAGGTGCGAAAACTGTGATTAAAAACGGAGAGTAGGCATCTGTTTGATTGCACCTCTGCGGTGAAACTAACGTAGCCATTGATGTTGTCAAGATGCCCACCGTTCCTCCTACCGTTCTTAAACATTCTGTCAAGAAAGAAACCTCGGGGCACCCTAGGATATTCAGTGTGCAGCAAGAGCCTAAACGCCAATGGCTGCCACCATCCGGCACAACTTAAGTCTATGCTCACCATCATTGTATACAGAGCGCGAGCCCTGTATGACAAGCAAAGTCTGCCTACCGAGTTACAATATTTGCGTGTAACATTTCGCAAGAACGGCTACCGGACGACTCTAATAAAGCGCGCTCTCCAGCCAAGCAACAAGAAGAACGAAATCAATTATGACGAAGAAGCCCAGCTCCTGCCCTTCCTTCAGGACGTAGGGCAACCCACAGTCAAGATTGCCAGGATAATTCATAAGAATAACATAGAAATCGTGACACAAAGGAATTACAGAGATCGGCTGCGAGTGGTCATTGATTTAAATCAGTGGGAAAGTTGAAAATTTGTGCCGGACCGTCCTTCGAACGCCGGTCTGCTGCTTACTAAGCTGATGCTCTAACTACTAAGCCATCGGCACATAGTGGTCAACAGCACCTCAACGGACTACAGACTAGGATGCCTCTCGTCAGACCCAAATTCTCAACGAACCCACACACTACTAATGTAGTGCCCTTTGACTACTATCGCCATTATTCACGGCATTTCGCAGATTCCCGTAAGAGTCTGAGCCTGGTGTGCATCGCACTGAAGAATCATTGGCCGTCCTCGCTTGAATTACATATGTTGCCGCCCGTTCTTTCGAGCATGTCTGGAATAGCGGACACCGCATATACAAGGTGAGTCACTAACTATTGCCACCTAAAATAACTCCGAAAGTATTATAGTAGCTGAAAAGTTTGTGGGACAAATGTTGCATGGGACAATGGGGACCATGATATCGTTCGTTTTTTGTTGCTAGGTGGGATCGCGTCTTAGGAATGGAAGGTTAACTTTGCATTTTTAAAATGGGATGTCATAGTTTGGTACTTATTTTCTGATAGCGGCTATCGAAACGAATCCAATGATGTGTAGCAGTAAGGTCTTTGAAGGTCAACTAAGGCATGGACGTCCATTTACAGAAGGTGTCCGAAGTGATGACCATTGGTAACAATGCAGTGCCGCAATTTTCTTATTATGGATTGAGCGGTATTCCTTATCACTTCGGCACTTATCGAAGAACATCCTTTGACAGTTCTATCACGCATATCTTCAGGTGTAGTTGGAACGTCTTTATAAACAATGTCTTTTACGAATCCCCACCATAAAAAATCCAGAGGCGTGAAGTCTGGCGAACGAGCCGGCCACGACGCATCGCCTCCGCTTCCAATCCAACGATTTGGGAACTGTCTTTGCAACTCATTTCTAGCCATCAGCGAAAAATGTACCAGACACCCATCGTGTTGATACCACATTATGTTCGTTGTTCCCAAAGTTATTACTTTATGGCGATGCAGAACACAAAAAACACTACTCTGGCTCATCCCAGATTTCCTTGCGATTTGACGAAAACTAACACAAGACTCTCGAACCATAGTGCCAAGAGTACCAATTTCCGTTTCCTCGTTAGTAACTTTCCTTTGCCGAATATGTTTCCTATGTGTTAAAGAACCAGTTGTTCTCAATTGATAATACACATATTTAAATGTACGACGTGTAGGGTGCGTACGTTGGCGATATCCCTGAGGGTATAAGTCTCTAGCTGCACGGAATTTCGTTGGCATTCGTAGTAAATGAGAAGCATATCGACTTGTTCTTCAAAGGAATACATAATTCACATTCACTTCATTCGCAGAGTGCGACATCCTGATTCCACGACTCGGCCGATAGGCCGAGGTGATTTCATCACTATTAAAGCACTTATTGAGTCTGGTGCATAGCAAACTGACCTACGATCATGTGGTTCATAACACAAACGACTACAAAAGTGAACAATTGAATCAGAAAAGTAAAGATAGTCTGCACCACACAATAGAATATAAAATCTTATTAAAGCAGTTAGACAACACCCAGATCTATCCATAGAAGATGTATCAGCTTCCAACGCAATAGCAAAAGTGTACCTATACACGTGTGTACCTCCTTTCCCTCCCTGTAAACAGACAACCCCGGTTCGTTGGTTGCGATACCCACTTTACCCGTTCGGTTATCGTACAGACAGTTTTACCATTATACTTCTTGCCAATCTTGTGTGAATATTGTTTTGCAAATTTCTACACCCAACGACCTGATTGTGCAAAACAGAGAATTAAAGAAACACTACTGAGTCCCTTGAAACTCCTAGCCACACTCTTGAAGATAGCGATTACCATATTGATGGAAATAAGCGTTTGGCGTCATTGCCCGGGAGGCCCTTTGCAGGGCAGGTCTGGCCGCCTTGGTGAAGGTCTTATTACAGTCGACGGCCCACTGGGCGACCTGCACGCCGGATGGGGATGAAATGATGATGATGACAGCAAAACACGCAATCCCTGAGCGGAGAAAATCCCCGACCCAGCCGAGAATCGAAGCCGGGCCCGTAGGATGGCAATCCGTCACGCCGACCATATTTTTTTTTAATCTCATTTTGTTCGTTTTCGTTCGTTGCAGCTGCTCGTGGCGGACGTCACAAGACATCCGTTTCATTTCGTCGGTGATCCTTAACTCGTTTTTTTATTACAGAGGGCAGCTAACTCTCTGACCAAACACGCTGAGTTACCGTGCCGGGTAGAGCACTCAGCTATGGGGGCGCAGACAATGTTGATAATGGGAGAGGAATGGGAAAAGCCGCATTCAGTTCCACAAAGTACTAGTTATTGTTTTGTTTATGTAGGCTTCTTCCTCGCCTTTGGTTGCTTCACCTAGAACGAGATGTACTGTATAAGCTGCCGGCATAATAGAAGTAACCGTGCTTCAATGTCATCTCCATAATTCATAGCGACCACAGCGTCATTGAAGAGACAGGTGGATTCTGTGCTTGAATGATGACATAAGCACTCTTCACGCTGTACATAGTGTCATGAAAGGCGTTATGGTGGTGCATTTTTGGAATTGATATTGTGGCATATGTATATACTCTCACAGTCGATAAAATAACGGAAACTCGATCAAAGTCAACACCAATAAATTCGTGGCCGGTTTAAGAACAGAGTTGATTTGCCACATCCTTTTCTGCGACATTAATTATCTGTGCCTCGGAGTTTTCTCGTTGGCAGAGGAAGTTGGTCTATCTGAATTGACAGTTGCTCTAGGGTCCAAGCCATCCAAAGGAACCATACTCTTACTGTCTCTAAAGACCATGAACGTCACTCTGCTGCTGGTGACTGTGTCTTGAACTTTCTGTCCTTGGAGAAATTTCGAACTGCCACGTCACAGGCTCTTTTGAATTGTCACTCTTGGTGGTAACACCACCTATTATCTCCGCTGATGGCGTTTAACAGAAAATATCACCTGCCATCTAACTTTATCCAACTGGATTGTTGGTGATATTTCTGAATTATGAAGGAACAGCCACATTTAAACCAAGACAAGGCAGACCCCATGTACTGATGGACAGGGTCCATAGATATTTTAGGTGAGTGGTTGTAACAAATCGCATGAAATTGCCAGAAGCAGTCCAGCTACCACAATGACTGTGCTTGGATAGCTAAAAGGAATATGGCACAATAGTCGAGCAGCTCCTCATAAAGCACACATTATGTAGTCAACGCTAAGCAGCGTTTGAAGTGATGTTAAGTAGCGACAGCACTGGACAATAGATAACTGGAAACAAGTGATTTGGACGATCCACGCTATATCACGACAGTTCGATAGAAGCATGTGGGTTTGGAGAAAGGCTGGAGAACGTTACCTGGCATCATGCGTAGTGTCAACAGTGAAGTGTGTGGAGTGTTAGCAGTGAAGTACATAGCAGTTGCTGTTATGGTTTAGGGCTTTTTTTCGAGAACAGTTTGTAGTTTCCTTACTGTGCGTAAGAAAACGCTACATATGGAAATACATGAACAGCTGTACAGTATTATGCGCCGCATACAGGAGAGCAATAGTTCAAAGAAAATAATTGTATCTACTTGAAAACGCACCCGGACTTTCAGCAGTATCTGTGAAACACTCTATTGTGGCCATTCCTGAAATGGATTGGCCTGCCCAGAGTACCGATCTGGACCCAATGGAAAACCTTTGGGACGAATTAGAACGTCAACACACCAGCGATCATCACTACTTTCTGTGGAATATGGTTTATTTCCTCTCCGGTATGAAATTATGGCGGTTTTGGAATTTGATACTAATTAGCATAAAATCTGCCACAACGAAACTGCACAGATACATTTTTTCTAGCATTTTACATACATAGGGTTACACGAACAGAGAAAAAAGACAAAACATCACTCCTGCAACGTAGTGCAGAACAACATGCCTGGCACCATAAGCAGAGGACTATCAGGGGTGTGTGACGTATTTCCAACAACACAGTCCTATCTTCTAATGTTGGGTACTTCAACTGCAACCTCGCAGATACTCGATCTGTTAACCTAACTGTGATGCCATCGTTCTTACGCTGCGTTCCCTGTTATATTATTTTATTTGTTGTGGTATTTTATGTTGTGTTTTAATATTACTTGGACAAGATTTTGGTTTGTGCTGTTGGCTTTCAACTGATGGACTGTTAACTAAACTCGTCGTCTGCATAATATGTTAAGTGACGAAATCTTGGTAATGCGCTGTTAACACTGACTAATTGCGATTTCTTGAGCCTGTAAAGAACAGCTGTGCGATTGCAGGTTCGTTCACCACGTCTTCAGAGTCTCTCCAAACGCACGTCGGCGTAGATAACTGGAACTCTCTAGATATTTGTGAGGATGTAACAGTTGTTGTTGTTGTTGTGGTCTTCAGTCCTGAGACTGGTTTGATGCAGCTCTCCATGCTACTCTATCCTGTGCAAGCTTTTTCATCTCCCAGTACCTACTGCAACCTACATCCTTCTGAATCTGCTTAGTGTATTCATCTCTTGGTCTCCCTCTACGATTTTTACCCTCCACGCTGCCCTCCAATACTAAATTGGTGATCCCTTGATGCCTCAGAACATGTCCTACCAACCGATCCCTTCTTCTGATCAAGTTGTGCCACAAACTTCTCTTCTCCCCAATCCTATTCAATACTTCCTCATTAGTTATGTGATCTACCCATCTAATCTTCAGCATTCTTCTGTAGCACCACATTTCGAAAGCTTCTATTCTCTTCTTGTCCAAACTATTTATCGTCCATGTTTCACTTCCATACATGGCTACACTCCACACAAATACTTTCAGAAATGACTTCCTGACACTTAAATCAATACTGGATGTTAACAAATTTCTCTTCTTCAGAAACGCTTTCCTTGCCATTGCCAGCCTACATTTTATATCCTCTCTACTTCGACCATCATCAGTTATTTTGCTCCCCAAATAGCAAAACTCCTTTACTACTTTAAGTGCCTCATTTCCTAATCTAATTCCCTCAGCATCACCCGACTTAATTAGACTACATTCCATTATCCTTGTTTTGCTTTTGTTGATGTTCATCTTATATCCTCCTTTCAAGATACTTTCCATTCCATTCAACTGCTCTTCCAAGTCCTTTGTTGTCTCTGACAGAATTACAATGTCATCGGCGAACCTCAAAGTTTTTATTTCTTCTCCATGAATTTTAATACCTACAGTTGAAGAATAATTAATTTCGAGTCTCACCTGTTAGTCAGTTGAGATGAACTCTTGTGTTTCTTTTGATCCAATAAAATATATTTATAGATCTGTAGTAGTTTCACAATAATCTTAACAAGAACAATAGTTAGAAGAAGAACAATCAGAATAATTAATATTCCAGATAAGAACAAAAATTACGTATATCAGGGATGGTAATATAGTTCATATCTCTCTGCAGGGTAGTAGCGTCTTTGATTGTCTTTGAATGTCAGACAGTCATTTCTCAAGTAAATGGAAATGAGCGTTTGGCGTCATTGGCCGGGAGGCCCCTTACGGGATAGGTCCGGTCGCCTTGGTGCAGGTCTTATTACATTCGACGCCCCGTTGGGCGACTTGCGCGCCAGATTGGGATGAAATGATGATGAAGACAACACAACACCCAATCCCTGAGCGGAGAAAATCCCCGACCCAACCGGGAATCGAACGCGGGCCCATAGGACGGCAATCCATCACGCTGACCACTCAGCTATCGGGGCGGACGCCATTCTCAAGTGACATTTCATCATGTGAAATAAATGAATAGTGATTTATTGTCAGATGGAGGAAATTTCAAACAGCTTAAACGACTGAAACTAGTTCCGACTGAAAAGACAATCCCGCCCTAACGAATTTGTTACTCGTAAACACCATTACAATCACCCTGCTGTGCTATCGCAGGAATTAGACAATACCGCCAAGATAGTTTTGGATCTGTCGGCAATAGGTCACAAGATTTCTGCTAAACACAAAATAGTGTAACCTCACAGACACGACCAGACGGTCATCAGCGACCGTCTATCGTAACAATGAAACAGTACACAACTAGATAATCAACACCGTCCAGCTCATCAAATTTTGGTTGAGTGATAATATAAGACGCGGCATAGGCTTTGTTCAATAAAAATGTCTCAGAATAAATCTGCAGATACTGTCTCCGTCGAAATACACTTCAAAGCACCAATTAAAAGTACTGTCGACAGGACCGAGCGAGGTGGCGCAGTGGTTAGCACACTGGACTCGCATTCGGTAGGACGACGGTTCAATCCCGTCTCCAGCCATCCTGATTTAGGTTTTCCGTGATTTCCCTAAATCGTTTCAGGCAAATGACGGGATGGTTCCTTTGAAAGGACACGGCCGATTTCCTTACCTAACCCGAGCTTACGCTCCGTCTCTACTGACCTCGTTGTCGACGGGACGTTAAAAAACACTAACCTAACCTAACCTACTGTCGACAGGAATGTACACATTCAGATATAGTCGGCATCAAATGAACAAACACAAAGCTTATGACTTAAGTAAGTTGAACTGCCATCTGACAAAGGTTTCATCTGAGGCTAGCCCCGATGCTAAATGGTTCAAATGGCTCTGAGCACTATGGGACTTAACATCTGTGGTCATCAGTCCCCCACAACGTAGAACTACTTAAACCTAACTAACGTAAGGACATCACACACATCCATGCCCGAGGCAGGATTCGAACCTACGACCGTAGCAGTCGCGCCGTTCCGGACTGAGGGCCTAGAACCGCTAGACCACCGCGGCCGGCTGCCCCGATGCATTCTAGTTTACACAGTGCTGTGTCACCTCTTCTTACCATTTTCTTGAACTCCTGCCTCATCAGAGAGGATATTTTAGTAATAATTTTCGTATTAAAATTGTAGCGTCTCATGTTAAAACTGAAGCGTCCTACATCGATCACTACAGTGGAAAATGATCTATAACATTATTTGAAATAACTCTCCTTTAACACTTATTTTTATAAAACGTCGTTTTCGGAAGGATCGATAGTCTTTCCCTAGTCATCCAGACCCTGGACTTCTCTATCCGCTTGTTCCCAAGGACTGTATATTGTCTACCTCTGCAAATTGCGTCCAATTTTTGGTTTATGCCCTTTGTATTCTTACGCCCGCTTCCCAGAAACTTTCCGATGCCCGCTCTGAAGCCCTCCCTGATGACTCTCCGTACTTGCACTGTCTGATTTGTGCTGCCACGCATTCCGATTTCAGTAAGTAATTAGAACTGAAATATCTCGTGATCCATAACTCCGATCACCATGTGGTTTTCATCAAACGCTCTTAAATAAACGACCGCACCAATATACTTTCTGTCGCCATGTCTTTCTCCTGTTTCTTCTTTCCCATGGTTCCAGAACCAAGTACATCGGCAATGAGCAAAGTCAGTAATTGTACCTATCATAACCACGTTTCTGCTGGCTTCAGCCCTTCAGGAACAATGAGCTTCCATTCCTCAACGAACATCCAGGCACTTCAAGGAACGTGACCCCATCATCCAAGCTGTCATGAAATCAAAGTGTGAACAAACCCGATATCAATGTCCACTAACTGGTGCCCAGACAGTCAACATTCGGCTATAGACATCGTTTCTTGATCGTAATCCGCCGATCACCAAGAACGTATTGATGAAACGCTGTTCGGTATGAGGAATGGCCGCTGGGCAGCATCGACCCACGTGTGGATTTTTGTGTACCTCCTTCTCACCACCACAGATGCGCAATGCCAACCTCACACATTACTCATGCCTACTATACCACCTACATACACCGTTAGCAAGTATCGATGGATTATCCATCTTTGATTTATATTCACACCGATGTCAAACGACTTTTTTTAATGCTCCTTTGCTGCTGTTGTGCGTCTCAGATCAACGGAACCAGCAAGATACAAGCATGAAGATTAAAAAGTTACTACTACACTACCTAAAAATTTAAATGGTAGAAAGACTTTTTCTATTGACAACATCGAAAGGATACTCAAAAGCACAACCACTACACAATAACATTTCTGTTCTTCAAATTTTGATGTGCTTCCCAATGACGGGAATGTTTTCAAATTATTTTGTCGAATCAAAGTAACAAACAATAAATTTTCTATACAGTACTAATTCTATACCACTCTGCTTTTTCTCGTTGGTCTTTATTTTCTACAGTTTTCAACTGACTGAAGCCACTGTGAAGTTCTCCGTTGAAATCTCCCTTTCAAAATTGTCAAAAATGCCTCCTATCAGTAGTACCTCAGGCACTGCAGCGAACCCAAGAGTACATACGCTAGCTGTAGAACAAAACTTACTTGTAAGATACAACTATCACTTAGGGTAATAATGCTAACACTTGGCCAATAGTATTATGACAGAAAACTGCTCTCTTCTCATAACTCACATCATTACCACATGTGATCTACGTAGGTCATAGCAACACTTCCATGGTAGAGGAAACCAATGAAATGCACAGATTCATCTTCTGACGGTGGTGAGCGAAGCGTTATGTGCAACGGGAGGCACTTTTATGGAGCCTCACTGGCATTAGAGATTCGAGATAACGCGGCAGATGTATCGGAATTGACGGTCCGTCTATTGAAGAAAACTGTATCGCATGTGAAACGTGAACTTCCCCCGGAAAAAGTTCAAACAACTTAAGGAAATGCAACTGCGTGTCATCTTCGACAAACGCCCACATTTCAAAAATAGGATACTTTCTGGACACACATGTAAACACAAAGTGCCATGCAAGGAAATTTAAACTACCAGTTGGTCGTATTTTCCGAGAACACAAAGAAAAATGTGTGATTTTCGACCACTAACAAGGGGAGGCCACAGAGTTGGGATCACGGATTTACTTCCTTAGTAGGCCATGAAAACAACTAATGGGCAAGTAGTAGGGTGCACTACTCCGGCAATTTCGAGAAAATGGCCAAATCGAAGTAAATCTTTGAACCCAACTTCGTGGCCTCTCATTGACAGTTGAAGGTTCTAGTAAAGTCTTTAAAGGATTTCTTCATTTGCGTAAGGCAGACGTCAGGCGTGTGCTACGCAGGTGTGGCTTTTCCAAACTTTGGACATACACCTAGGACGGTGGAGAATCTTTGTATTGAGCATAAACGTCAGATGCGCTACGACAAGGGTGCTATATCTCATCCTGCAAGCTGAGTCAAATATAACATTCCTTTCAGTTATGACCTTTTTTCCGGTATAGTAGTATTCTGCTACGGTAAGCCAAGTATAGTACGCCTGCTGTTAGCTATCAGTCTGTTAAATGTTAACGTTTGTGCACAACGGAATTTTTGTGTCTATCTACATTACGGAATGTATCTACTTTTATGAATGGCATGTAACTGCAAGGAAAGTTACATAGCGATTCTGTGTCATGGATATGACACTGGCATTCGCAAGAGCTAGGCTGCACAGCTGCAGTGCTCATCAGTTCTTTGTTATCTCGAGATGAGTTGAACTTCAATGGAGTCTGTAGATCCTTTGTAGCGAGTGATATACTAAAGTAAGAGATACCTACCCACATTCCTTTTGAATTATCACTTACACCTTTCATTGTTATATTACGATACCAACTGACAGTACACAATGTAATTACCTACTGCATCACATGTTTTCGTTGTGTTGCACTTTGTTAAATATAAGCTCGTTCGAGTAACTTGAAATTCAATATGGAGCAACAGTTTCCATCTTCATTATTCTGCCTAATTATTGGTAACTATCTCACTGTTTTGTTGCATAATCAGACATTACTCGCGACTGTTCACTCATGACGTTTATCACTAGTCGGTTCACTACTCATGTCCACCAACAACTACACTGTTTTACGTCGCCCTCCACGGGTACGCCTTCTGGATGATGCCAGTGAGTAGCTTCCTTACGCCATAAGTAATGATTTACACATGATACAATATGGGCTGCAGTTGCCTGACATTGTCAGAGTAGAGAGCGATCAGTTATTTCACTGAATATAGATTTATTTTCTAAAATCCTTACTACCTAAGGTCGGATATAAGAAACTGTATAATTTGTTTCGATCGCTACCGGTCATCTCCAGATCTGAAAGACGCTGAAACGAAAGGTTACAAGACAGGAATTTCAATCGACATTAACAGTGTTAAGTATTAGAACAAAATTATTAACAAAATTACTGAACAATACATACCGCAGTACACATAGCATTGTCTAAAGTAAGAGAACACTTTGTCATCTGGCTAGTACCAACATAAGGAATGTCACCTGTAAGATATATGCATCAGCTGTCAAACAAGTGACGCGAGGACTAAAATAGAAGCATTGCAATCTATATCTACATATTCTATGAACGACAAGAAGCTGATTAAAGGTGATAAGAGAAACATTACATTATAATTTTACAGATACTTGTAACGTGAGTAAATGGTAAGTATAGACACTCACCGTTGTTGTGCATACATAGTGACACACACAGTAGCCAAGCCGTCTGACAGTCAAAGTTTCCATGAGGCGGTCGTATGGAGAGTAACCTATGCTAACTGCCCATGCTCATAGTTGAAGAAAGAACAAGAAGGTGGCAGGACAGTAAAATGTGTAATATACAGTTAAGTATAAAATTAAAAAAAAAGACTAAATTATAGCCGCCGTGATGAAATTAGTAAAGCATGCATAAATATAAATATCAACATGCACAGATAGAATTTCTTGTAGACGACATGGTGTTAGAAGACTTGTCATTAAAACAGGAGCACTAATGGTATAGTGACTTGTATAGATCTATATACAAAATATTTTACGTATGTACACACAACAGTGTGTACCGTAGGTGCAACCACAATGGACGGGTATCTGTTGAGAGGCCAGACAAACGTGTGATTCCTGAAGAGGGGCAGCAGCCTTCTCAGTAGTTGCAGGGGCAACAGTCTGGATGATTGACTGATCTGGCCTTGTAACACTAACCAAAACGGCCTTGCTGTGCTGGTACTGCGAACGGTTGAAAGCAAGGGGAAACTACAGCCGTAATTTTTCCCGGGGACATGCAGCTTTACAGTATGGTTAAATGATGATAGCGTCCTCTTGGGTAAAATATTCCGGAGGTAAAATAGTCCCCCATTCGGATCTCTGGGCGGGGACTACTCCGGAGGACGTCGTTATCAGGAGAAATAAAACTTACGTTCTACGGATCGGAGCGTGGAATGTCAGATCCCTTAATCGGGCACGTAGGTTAGAAAATTTAAAAACGGAAATGGATAGGTTAAAGTCAGATATAGTGAGAATTAGTGAAGTTCGGTGGCAGGAGGAACAAGACTTTTAGTCAGGTGAATACAGGGTTATAAATACAAAATCAAATAGGGGTAATGCAGGAGTAGGTTTAATCATGAATAAAAAATAGGTCTACGGGTAAGCTACTACAAACAGCATAGCGAACGCATTATTGTGGCCAAGATAAACACCAAGCCCACGCCTACTACAGTAGTACAAGTTTATATGCCAACTAGCTCTGCAGATGATGAAGAAATAGATGAAATGCATGACGAGATAAAAGAAATTATTCAGGTAGTGAAGGGAGACGAAAATTTAATAGTCATTGGTGACTGGAATTCGTCAGTAGGAAAATGGAGAGAAGGAAACATAGTAGGTGAATATGGATTGGGGGGAAGAAATGAAAGAGGAAGCCGCATTGTAGAATTTTGCACAGAGCATGACTTAATCATAGCTAACACTTGGTTCAAGAATCATAAAAGAAGGTTGTATACCTGGAAGAATCCTGGAGATACTAAAAGGTATCAGATAGATTATATAATTGTAAGACAGAGATTTAGCAACCAGGTTTTAAATTGTAAGACATTTCCAGGGGCAGATGTGGACTCTAACCACAATCTACTGGTTGTGAACTGTAGATTAAAACTGAAAAAACTGCAAAAAGGTAGGAATATAAGGAGAAGGGGCCTGGATATACTAAAAGAACCAGAGGTTGTACAGAGATTCAGGGTGAGCATAAGGGAACAATTGACAGGAATGGGGGAAAGAAATACAGTAGAAGAAGAATGGGTAGCTTTGAGGGGTGTAGTAGTGAAGGCAGCAGAGGATCAAGTAGGTAAAAAGACGAGGGCTTGTAGAAATCCTTGGATAACAGAAGAAATAGTGAATTTAATTGATGAAAGGAGAAAATATAAAAATGCAGTAAATGAAGCAGGCAAAAAGGAATACAAACGACTCAAAAATGAGATCGACAGGAAGTGCAAAATGGCTAAGCAGGGATGGCTAGAGGACAAATGCAAGGATGTAGAGGCCTATCTCACTAGGGGTAAGATAGATACTGCCTACAGGAAAATTAAAGAGACTTTCGGAGAAATGAGAACCACTTGTATGAATATCAAGAGCTTAGATGGAAACCCAGTTGGAAATGGAAGAGGATATAGATGAAGATGAAATGGGTGATATGATACTGCGTGAAGAGTTTGACAGAGCACTGAAAGACCTGAGTCGAAACAAGGCCCCCGGAGTAGACAATATTCCATTAGAACTACTGACGGCCTCGGGAGAGCCAGTCCTGACAAGACTCTATCATCTGCTGAGCAAGATATATGAGACAGGCGAAATACCCTCAGACTTCAAGAAGAATATACTAATTCCAATCCCAAAGAAAGCAGGTGTCGACAGATGCGAAAATTACCGAACTATCCGTTTAATAAGTCACGGCTGCAAAATACTAACACGAATTCCTTACAGACGAATGTAAAAACTAGTAGAAGCCGACCTCGGGGAAGATCAATTTGGATTCCGTAGAAATATTGGAACACGTGAGCCAATACTGGCCCTACGACTTATCTTAGAAGCTAGATTAAGGAAAGGTAAACCTACGTTTCTAGGATTTGTTGACTTAGGAAAGCTGTTGACAATGTTGACTGGAATACTGTTTCAAATTCTGAAGTTGGCAGCAGTAAAATACAGGGAGCGAAAGGCTATTTACAATTTGTACAGAAACCAGATGGCAGTTATAAGAGCCAAGGGGCGTGAAAGGGAAGCAGTGGTTGGGAAGGGAGTGAGACAGGGTTGTAGCCTATCCCCGATGTTATTCAATCTGTATATTGAGCAAGCAGTGAAGGAAACAAAAGAAAAATTTGGAGTAGGTATTAAAATCCATGGAGAAGAAATGAAAACTTTGACGTTCGCTGATGACATTGTAATTCTGTCAGAGACAGCAAAGGAGTTGGAAGGACAGTTGAACGGAATGGACTGTGTCTTGAAAGGAGGATATAAGATGAACATCAACAAAAGCAAAACGAGGATAATGGAACGTAGCCGAATTAACTCGGGTGATGATGAGGGTATCAGATTAGGAAATGAGACGCTTAAAGTAGTAATTGAGTTTTGCTATTTGGGGAGCAAAATAACTGATGATGTCGAAGTAGAGAGGATATAAAATGTAGACTGGCAATGGCAAGGAAAGCGTTTCTGAAGAAGAGAAATTTGTTAACATCGAGTATAGATTTAAGTGTCAGGAAGTCGTTTCTGAAAGAATTTGTATGGAGTGTAGCCATGTATGGAAGTGAAACATGGACGATAAATATTTTGGACAAGAAGTGAATAGAAGCTTTCGAAATGTGGTGCTACAGAAGAATACTGAACATCAGATGGGTAGATCACATAACTTATGAGGAGGCATTGGACTGGATTGAGGAGAAGAAAAGTTTGTGGTACATCTTGAATAGAAGAAGGAATCGGTTGGTAGGACATGTTCTGAGGCATCAAGGGATCACTAATTTAGTATTGGAGGGCAGTGTGTAGGGTAAGAATCGTAGAGGGAGTCAAAGATGAATGCACTAGGCAGATTCAGAAGGATGTAGTTTGTAGTAGGTACTGGGAGTTTAAGAAGTTTGCACAGGATAGGGTAGCATGGAGAGCTGCATCAAACCAGTCTCATGACTGAAGACCACAACAACAGCACACACAACGGTATTCACATTGGGATGTATTGGCCTAAAATTCCGTTTCATGTGTTTCAGATCTGAAGATAACCGATACCGATCGAAACTAATTATTAAATTTCCTAGAAGCAATCTTGGTGAATAAAGATTTTAGATGCATTATAAAGTATTTCTTCAAGTGATTTAATGATGATTGCAATACTCTTTTCATAATTTCGTTGTCTGAGTGGTGCTTTTATTCAGTCCAATTCATTTCAGGGTGCATTAACACGTTACTTAACATGAAGAAAGATTAATGTTTTGTCAGTGGATAAAACGAAAATTGACGTCGGAATTTTTCACAGATATAGTCACCTTACAACGCTTACAACAATAGACAAGCCTGCTACTGGAAAACGCAGCGTTGGTACCAGTTAACCTACGAAATACAGCACATTGATTCTGGTGTGTGCTCCCAGCTATTGGGATAATGTTTATAAGTAATCGGTTGATTTCATAAATAGCGCTGAAGCTTTTTACTTAAACTCTACATGAAGTTCTGCTCTATCCATGATCGAACAACTGAGCAACTGAGTTAATGCTACTTGCTCGGAAATTGGTACAAACGAGTGGTATTCACTATCGATGATTTCTAAGTCGGTCATCTTTGATTCTGTGGTGGCGCTATTTACATATGGTGCGTATGTTTTCTTTCTGGAAATTCCAGGCAATGGTTCATGATCGGAATAGCCCATTGTATCTAGAGTTTAGATTTTCTCGAACAGTGGTTTCTTGTTACAATTATACCTTGAATATGAAGGAGTTTTTATATGTTGAGATACCGGCAGTTGTCGAGACGTCACATTGTCGCTTTCCCGGAAGTTATTCGAAAATGTTTTCAAAAATCTGTGACTGCTGTTAACCGTCCGTTCGCCTTCCTGGAAAACTCTCTGTCAGGCACTGTAATACACACCTGGAGTATTTTCGAAGAATGATCGTTATAACACTACCACTTCCATTGTAATTTAGTATGGTTTTACCTAAATAACAGAAAACCGTCTCCATGTTACCACATATACTATACCCCAACAGAGCAAATAGTCCTGCCACGGGGAAAGCCACGTACAGCTCTCTTACGAAATTTAGTTTGGTTTCCCAAATAAAGTACGCTATGGGAGGATAGTCCTGTCCATAGGAAAAGGTAATCAATAGAGTTACCCTTTCTACAGGATCTTACCGTGTGATGTGTCTAATGGATAAGTAAATCAGACTAGTCCATTCTTTTCCCACGATTTTACCCAGCGATTAGACAGAAACGCAGCATGAATAATATTGTACTGAAGCCAGGACATCTCAGTTCCAAGTTCATTTAGTGGTTCAAAACATATACTAACGGTCGCCAGCCCATCCAGGAAATGAAACAATGAAGTATTTGGAAAAGTAGAAGTATGAATTTGGCCTACTTTCTTCCTACAGTTTAATTTGGTTCTTCAGATTAAATATTACTCCCCGTAAACAATATTAGTTGGTGTAGACACTGGAATTTCCTTTTGACTACTACATCCTTATACTTTACGTTTTTAAACGAGAAAACGACCAGTATATAACTTCAAGGAAAGTAAAGAAATTTGGCCTGGGGGGACCTATAGAAAAGCATTTTCTACGATAAACAACTTAAACACTAAAATACTTAGATACTAAAGCACACACTCTTTATACTGAACATTTCACTTCAAGAAAACCTCTTTCTTACTGGAATTTACTTTCGGAAACTATTATTCTTTGAACTAACTCTGTATAGTCATCTACCAGGTTTTAGTAACTTTGCTACACTCTGATGGAATTATACGTTAGCAAACTTTTACTATAACACTTTGCAATAATTAAGAAAACACAAAAAAATAATTTAAATGGTACCTCTTTATATTAACTTGGCACTTCATATGTCTGTAAAACGGGATACTTGGATTCATCGAACACCAGGAAGGAACCCTATATAGTTGTATGATTAGGATGAGGATGAAATAACAGGGGGAACCACTTTCTTTAAAGTTCAAGAATGATTATTAAAACACAGTTTAAATTAATGGTTCACGCTGTACAAAAGTAAATTTACTATAAAAAAGTCTTATCAGGTGGCTGTAGGCACGGCTGTGGCGAACTTTTATGGTGACTACACTACCCACAGAAGAGCCTGCAAGTCTCTTGCTGTATCGGCTTGATTTCTCTTCTTGGCATCGTTCAATTCTACGTACAGTAGCCCAAGAACTCGCAGCTCTGCTCTAAGCCGTTTGCAGTCTACTTCCGAGGCATTTTGTGCGAATTTGCAGACAAAGCTTCTCCTTCTCCACAAATGTGTTGCCTCAGTCACTGCTGCCTACAGACTGGATGTCTCACTTCCCGAGCTTGCTCCATGTAGCGCGCCAATTGGCCCTTGCCACCTTTCCCACTCCCCAGAGCTACTTTCGTTTTAAACAAGAGCGCACTGGCTTTTACATAACATCTATTTCTTATATTGTTGCTAACCGGGACCATTTCTTAAATTGTCAAATTTACATCAACATGAATAATTTATACACACATTTTTAAATACGAAAGGTCATCAGAAAAAAATTTAACATAATAAACAATTTACATAGTATTTTACGTACATTACACACATACAATACAAAGAACTTCAGCCTCTAGCACAGTACACTTTACTTGACACATACATCTACATCTACATCTACATTTATACTCCGCAAGCCACCCAACTGTGTGTGGCGGAGGGCACTTTACGTGCCACTGTCATTACCTCCCTTTCCTGTTCCAGTCGCGTATGATTCGCGGGAAGAAAGCTGCCGGAAAGCCTCCGTGCGCGCTCGAATCTCTCTAATTTTACATTCGTGATCTCCTCGGGAGGTATAAGCAGGGGGAAGCAATACATTCGGTACCTCATCCAGAAACGCACCCTCTCGAAACCTGGACAGCAAGCTACACCGCGTTGCAAAGCGCCTCTCTTCCAGAGTCTGCCACTCGAGTTTGCTAAACATCTCCGTACCACTATCACGCTTACCAAATAACCCTGTGACGAAACGCGCCGCTCTTCTTTGGATGTTGTCTATCTCCTCTGTCAACTCGACCTGGTACGGATCCCACGCTGATGAGCAATACTCAAGTATAGGTCGAGCGAGTGTTTTGTAAGGCACCTCCTTTGCTGACGGAGTACATTTTCTGACTCTCCCAATAAATCTCAACCTGGCACCCGCCTTACCATTACAGTAAGTATAGTACCTGTTGTGTTGGCCGAAGAGCCAACACCGTGTTACTAGAGGAGGCCGAAACGCACGCGTCTTAGCTCACGGAGGCTGGCGTGAGGAGGGAAGGACTATACTGACGGGAGGTCTGGAATATGACAAGCAATTAGAATTCAGGAAGCGGATGGAATTAGTTTGATACTTAACTTTAATCCATTAATGATGAACGTCGCTCTTGACGGCACATGATTCACAATATTATCTGTTCAGATTATATTCTAGTAACTGAATATGGCGCCTTGCTAGGTCGTAGCAAATGTCGTAGCTGAAGGCTATGCTAAACTGTCGTCTCTGCAAATGAGAGCGTATGTAGGCAGTGAACCATCGCTAGAAAGTCGGCTGTACAACGGGGGCGAGTGCTAGTGAGTCTCTCTCGACTAGACCTGCCGTGTGGCGGCGCTCGGTCTGCAATCACTGATAGTGCCGACACGCGTGTCCGACGTATACTAACGGACCGTGGCCGATTTAAAGGCTACCACCTAGCAAGTGTGGTGTCTGGCGGTTATGCCACAGTACCAATATGCGAAAATTTTAAACCAAAAAAAGATTATAAGAATTTAAACGAACCATAAACCGATATTGTTATATCGTGAAAGCGAACTGATTCTGATAAGCTGCTTGTGTATGGAAGAAAAATTATTTTCTGTTGGACGAGGAAGGGGAGAGAGGATTCGGGGTTCTAATGCCAATTACTTACAAACCTTTGCTGGTGTTATGCTCGTGTGTAATCTCAGGACAAACCTCCACGTAATCTACCCTCGCCAAAGACCAGCGAAGGGGCGCCAGAGCGGCGGGATTAGAGCGCGCGAGTACGCGGCCGATGAATCATGCGAGCTGAAGACGTAAAGTATGCAGTTTAATTTGGCCGTAATTTAAAGCGGAGGCCCGGCCCGGCCACGCACGGCAGCGGCCGCCGGTGCGGGCAGACGCGTCCAGCGCCGCCGCGGACGCGCCGCCGCCGGCACGCACGGGCCACGGAGAATGCGCCACGCGTGAATCATGGCCGCAGTTGCAAACACTATAAATCAGGCGTCCATTATCGCAGCTAATTAACATTTGAAGGGGTGCCGTTGGCGGCGCTGTTACAGTGAGGGGTTATTGCAGCCGGGAAGGCCGGAGGGGTGAGGCGCCCCCGCGCTGCACTGCGGATGACCGTCTCGCGCGCGCTAGGGGTGACCCAGCCGGGCACCGCCGTTATGGCCTTCGCCGGCGCGCCCGCCTATGTAAATCAGGTGGTCTTCTGCGAGGGTGGCCGGCACTAAGTTACGCCGCGGCTGCGGCGGCGCACGGCGGTGCGGCGGCCACTGTGCGGGGACCGCGATGGACAGCCGCGCTGTCACCGAGCGCTGCCCTCGCCTGCAGATATCTGGCGCCTGCGTTGTGGCAAGCCGTCGCAGGGACGGCGGCGCTGAGAGAGACAAACAGTCTATAAATCCACAGAGGAACTCTCTGACGGCAGTGCGGTCTCCAGTCAGTTTCCGTAAGCTGCATACCTGTATTGGTATTCAGTTACTTTACTTCCTTACTAAAGCTAATCCATTACGTATTTTTGCTTCGGTGACAAAACTATTCACAACTCAACTACAAAATTCAAAAACAAAACGACACCTATAAAATTTTCATAATATGTAAGCATTTCGGATAAGTACAAATAATTTTTTTTATTATTTTGAGCTTTTCCTCATTACAGAGGTTTGTCTCCAACATAATAATTTACTTGGAAATTACAATACAAGCAGTAAACGTTCTTAAACTATATTTTCAAAATATTCCTCCAGGTGTTTCGATCTTGTGTGTCCTCTTCCTCTGCGGCTGTACATTTTAGAGCCAGGTGGTCATAGGTCGTCCTCTTCTTCTTCTCCCCTCCGGTTCCCACTCCAGTATCTATTTTGGTATTCTGGTTTTCTCCATTCGTCGTACATGCCCGTACCACTGTAATTTCTTCCTATCCATTACGTCGTATATTCTTTCTTTTATTTCCATCCTCCTTATTATTTCGGTGTTCCTTAACTTTTCTTTCCTGGAGATTCTTGCCGATCTTCTCCAGAAGTCCATCTCTAGAACTAGTAATTTTTTAATGTGCTTCATATTAATTGCCCAGGTCTCCGTTCCATACAGAACCACACTCTCTAATATGGATATGTATATTAATTTTTTAGTATACAAGTATAAATAGTATGATTATTATGCTGCTCGACGTAAATGAGTTTAATACTGGCTGTAAAAGAATTGTCATTAATGAGCGGCCAGCAACAAGGATACTGGTAATTTTGAAGACTGATTTGTCAGTTTATAAACACTTCTTTTTCTTGTAAGTCTGCAGGCTATCGTGTTCGTTGTCACTGAAGTTAAAATCTTCTGAGTTATTAGGCCGCGTCATGTTTCTTCTAAAATGTTCGACGTTTCGACTCCTCTACTGGGATCTTTCTCAGGATCTTTTGGTGTCCACTACTTCTACAGTGCTCTAGCAGAAGTGGAGACCAAAAGATCCTCAGGAAGATTCCAGCAGAGGGGTCGAAACGTCGAAGATTTTTGAAGAAATATGACGCGGCCTAATAAATGTTCAAATGTTTGTGAAATCTTATGGGGCTTAACTGCAAAGGTCATCAGTTCCTGAGCTGACACACTACTTAACCTAAATTATCCTAAGGACAAACACACACACCCATACCCGAAGGAGGACTCGAACCTCCGCCGGAATCAGCCGCACAGTCCATGACTGCAGCGCCTTAGACCTCTAGGCTGCCGCCTAATATACCAGAAGATTTTCACTTCACTTCTTTTTCTTATTTCTCTTCTCCTTTTCCTGATTAGATTTTGTTTGTGATTTGAGGGATAAATATAATCCCAGTTTGCACCTTCCAGGATAATGTTATCTCTTTTTTTATTCTTGTTAACTTTCTTTATTAACAGACTAGCTGAGTATCTAACGTTGCCCAGGTATGCATTCATTCCAATCTTCTATTAGTCCATCTGCTCCTGCCCCTCTCTTTGCCCATCTCTTCCTTCCCCTCTCTTTGTCCCTTTGGCCTTAATTATAAATATGTGTTACCTGCTAAAAGCAGAAAAAATAAGTCCTACCTCGCCATATCTTGATACCAACCAAGTGCAAGACGTAGTTATGCGTATTGCAGCGTACAGTAGTCTATGACTGCATAATTAGTCCGCCTAGTAGGTGATCTGATGCTAAAACTGACTCCTGGGATACTCTGACGCCACCACTTGCCAAGAACTGTTTTTGAGCTATTGATAATTATCAGTCGGTCGAAACCGGTTTAGCTATTAAATACTTTATGTGAGTATGAAATGAAATAAACGTTACAGTCAAAATCTCGCTGTCAGCGACACGACATACTCGAACGATACGTCATTGGCGACGTACATGAGAAAAGGTGAACGAAAACTCTGTAAGTCTACACACCTACCACCATGGAATACACAAAGTTAGTATTGCGGTCCACCAAAACTAAGGATCGGTAGTTCTGGTACCGTACAGTACATATAAGTCACGTTGTTAATTGTACGTAGTATCGATAGTATTGGTCCGTTAGGGGAAGAAACATAAATAAAAGTGTGAGAGAGAAAATTGTCTGTTTGTTCTGCGAATAATTACAACAGCACATCGTTCAGTCAGTCCGTTGTGTATTTTTATTTTATATCTTTATAATACCCCTGCAGCACGTCCTCCAGATAACGCATTCTGCTCTCAATCGACTCGAATACACACATGTTGTTTACAGCAGTAATTTCTGCGATTTTATGTAACAAAGGCAATTATTTTTATGGAAGTACAGTTTACATGTAAAAATGTAAGAAAATCTGTATAATTATTGCTGTTATTTTATACTCAATAGAACGTTCTTCATCATGATCAAGGGCTAGAGTTTCCTGTTATTACTGATAGCTGCGAACGTTTTTATGAACAATAAATGGGTCTGAGCACTATGGGACTTAACTTCTGAGGTCATGAGTCCCCTAGAACTTAGAGCTACTTAAACCTAACTAACCGATGGACAGCACACACATCCATGCCCGAGGCAGGATTCGAACCTGCCTAGAACCGTTTGGCCATCCCGGTCGGCTATGAACAACAGAAACATGTTTTATGCGAAGTACTGAAACGGTATATGATATATTTGTTTTGTAAATAAGAACCACATTTTTCTTTCTGCAGTGTATTTTATTTGTGTTTTATGTTTTGTTTGTTCCAGACGAGTGTCCACTTTTACTTTAAGATGTTTTCAGTGGAGTGTAGAATAATGTACAATATTAGTAGGTTATAACACAATTCACTACAAATATCGCATATGAAAAGAAAACTATATAATTGTAGCTTCCACTGAATATGCCCTAAAATAAAAGGTGAGATGTGTATGGAAGAAAATGAATACGTTGCTGCAAAAGAAAAATGTGTTTTTTATTTACTAAAGAAATATTTCTGTGCTTGTTGGAGATGATGGCCACGCAATCAAACTTGGTGTTTTGATATTATTTTGTTTCGCATTTTTTTATTTTACCTTTTTTAAGTAAATCGGATTAGGCGGCTGTATACGAAAAGACTGTATTGCCTTTTCTTAAATTTTTAATGCAACACCCCACTGTTTCACATTACAAATTAAGAGTTTTCGAATGAAACCTGAATTAAATATTTACTTTTTAATTTTGCTATAAATACTGTTTATTTTTACGTAATGAACAGGAGAATGACAATGTAGAACAAAAATGTTCAGCGGCACTTTATAGATCCTCTCTCGTTTTCTAGAGCGTCTGTAATAATACTGCACCAACAGTCGTTATTTTGATATTGCTTAATTAGACAACCATGCCCATGGAGTATGGATATCTACAGAACCAGATAGGAATATTGGTGCCTTGTCTTACACAAGCGCAAGTCGTACTTGGTATCTTTCACGTGTCTGAAGATGACGTGACTGGAACGTCAAAACTCGTTGCCTAATAAATAAAATCAAATTATTACTGTTGGTACAGTATTATTACACACCATCGACCGAGCGAGATGGCGCAGTGGTTAGACACCGGATTCGCATTCGGGAGGACGACGGTTCAATCCCGCGTCCGGCCATCCTGATTTAGGTTTTCCGTGATTTCTCTAAATGACTCCAGGCAAATGCCGGGATGGTTCATCTAAAAGGGCACGGCCGACTTCCTTCCCCCTCCTTCCCTAATCCGATGAGACCGATGACCTCGCTGTCTGGTATCCTTCGCCAAACAACCCAACCCAACCCAATACATCATCGACCAGCCACTGTACCACACTCCTGAACCCAGGACGGAGCTACAGTTACATTACATAGACGATTCAACACTTCCTCTTTCTAGGCGAAGTATAACAACGCCTGATAGGTACGCAACACAGCCAACGAACAGGTAGCGCTGTGGCGATCTTAACACCCATATTCTACGCATACTTACAATAGTTTACAACTGTACACAAGTATACCGCTACCTAAAGGTAGAAAGTTGTCCCACCTAAAGATGGAGCGACTTTCGGGGCTCCGTGTGCGTGTTTGGCCAGTGACTGTCCGCGGACGGAGCAGCTGCGCGTCATCACGGAGCCGCCCGCCGCTCCCGCCCCCGCGGAACACGGATGAGGCGCGCAGCGACGTCCCCCTGGTGCGGCCTGAACCGAGCAGTAAATCAAGTGTCTGCTAACGGGCGCGACCGCGATAAGTCAGAGCTGTCGGTGGGTCGCCGGAACGCCCACTGTGCGCCGCCGAGAAATTAAGGGGCGTGCTGTGTGCGAGGCTCGCCTCGTCTCGCCACGCCGAGTCAGATGCTGGCGGGAGAGTCTCAGTAGGTGCCCCACTCGCAACGAGACCCCAACATGTGCATATAGGACAATGAAACCACTCGAACTCGAAAGTCTGATGAGGCCTTGTAAGATTTCGATGCGTTTGAATGCAATGAAATGTGCAACCTGAACGAATACACGACGCTTCTATACTACATGTGCGCCATTCGCGAAGGAACTTCACCAAAGTAATGGTTCACTATGAAGATGTTCTACAACTTTTCAGGTCTGCCGCGTCCCCGCCTCGGTCTCGATCTGTTGGTCTCGTCCCTTTTTCTATTTTCACCATTTATCGTTCCCGCCTCGATATAGCTATTTTCTGGTGCTCACTTGTTTCTCATTCCACTTCTACGGATCTTCCGTTCATTTCATTCACCTGTTCTTCAATTTAAAACAATTATTTTCTTTCCCGCTGCCAACCCCATTAAGCATCCACGACTCTTCTGCATCTCCCCCATCCCCCCCCCCCCCCCCAACACTCCCCCGGCACCACTCTGACAAACCTTCAATACAAACCGAGCCTGCCCTACTGCATAGACAGGGGTACAGTATCAACTGACTATCAGTTTGAGGCAAGGCAGACTAGTAACAAATTTACCCACCTATTCATCACGATACCAATACTGCCATAGCTCTGATACTGGGTTCCCTCTTATTATGGGGCACATTACCGCTGATTTCCCACTTTGGCATTTTTAAAATCCATATAGCATGGCAAAGCTAGATACAAAAAAGTCATCGTGAACTACTAAAAATGAGCCGATTTCATAAAGAAATGGTCAAAAATGAACTACTTCCGGAAGATGAAAGAGCTGCGAGTTGGGTCATCTTTATTCAGCACTGAAGGTACTGAAAATGACACCGGCAGCAAATATACATATAGGAGGTACAAAACTTACAGGAAATTTAATACTGTGAATGATATATGTAAGGGCAATCAAAATGTTTCCGTTCGAAGGTCGTACAGTCCAGAATCGGTATGCCAACAGGGAAAAATTGCCGAGAGCTGTGAGGCAATCATCCCACCAACGCTCCAGGTTGAAAATGGGTGTTTAGTAAAGTACCACGTCTTACTGTTTGAAGACGTCCATAACTGTTGGCTGCACATCCTCGTCCGACAGTAATCATCGATCCTTCAAGACCTCTTTTTAAGCGATCAAAGGTGTGATAATCGCATGGAAGGGAAGGGGGGCAGAGGGGGCTCAGGACTATAGCATAAGTACGCGAGTATCTTCCACTTGTCCTTAATGGATGAGTCTAGCCACCCCTATCGACTGGCGTCTTGTGTCGAACTGTGACCAGCACGGAACTTGTCGCACTTTGACATAGATCCTGACCCATAGGCATTCTTGATTCTCCGATGGCTATCTCTAGTGTTTTTCCTTCGGCAGCCAACAAGAGAGTAACAGCACTTTGGTCTTGTTCTGACGCATCTGGCAATAACGTTTCCATTGTTCCCGTTTCCGCATTTGCCGCACACTCTTCGGAAAGTCACGAATGGCACCCTAGTCCCTTTTCTACATGTCGGTGCCTATACACCTGCATCGGAGTCGCACTATGTTGCATGTACTGTCCAGCAACGCCCTCACATTGGAAAATTTTGGATCGCGCCTTAAAAACGTCTCCCCTGGTCAGGAATACACAAAATGCATTCACGAATACAGACTGTGGACATATGGTTGACTACATGTGGAAATTTGTGCGCGACCGTGAGTAGTGTTCGGGTAGCAAAATAGTTAGGTGATCGCTCGCGATAAGCGGGAAATCCCCTTCCGAGTCCCCATCCAGCAAAAATTTTGACTGTCGCCATTCCATTGTTATAGCTGAAATGAATTGAGCGTATGGTATTGTTGGCCGAGAGGCTCCATTCGGGGAAGTTCAGCCACCGCATGTCACGTCCTTTATATTCGACGCAACTTCGGCGACTTTCGAGTCAATGATGATGATGAAAGACTCACAACACCCAGTCCCCTGCCGGGAATCGAACCTGGGTCCCCTGCGAGGTAGACGGTATAGGCGGTAACGCTACCGCTACGCTATTGTCCATATTCGCTACTGCGAATACATTTCATGTATTAAAATTGATTGGTTGATAGCTTGTGTGTCCACTTCGCCTTTGACTTTCACAAACATGTAGGCTCATTGTGCTTTCCTTCCCCAGCTTAAGCATTTACCAGATTGTAAAGCACTTTCAGCACAAACTTTTTTTTTCGTTTACAAACCATCCTGTGGCTTTGCTCTAAGTTCGGACTGTTTCACAGTTCCTATTACAGGCCTCTGGGTATTGCAGAGACGACGTAGTAGGTAAGGATATGGAAGCCATATCCGCAAATATATCGGTTCGATAAAAAATGAGTTTGAACATCGGACCACTTTCAAATCTCCCGGTACACGGTATGTACACAAACCGATAAGAGGGAGCCGTCTTTGCCTCTGGCAGTTGTGTCGTCACACACCATTTTCATTCGACTACGACGACGGCTGTGAAGATCTGGTACACACCCAGCTACGAGGGTTGACTTGGTGCTCTAAGGACCCACCACACTCTCGACTTCGAACAGGTCTTTCTTGGTCACACAGAAGAGAAGTGCTTGAAACAATGCCCATGCCATGGGACCCTGTTCATCACAAAAGCGAAAATTTCAAAATCATCCAACATTTCAATTATATTTCACATCCCAATGGTACCTTTCCGAGCATAGATCCCTTATCAAAACTTTATCAGCTACATCCCCTCTACAACCCCTAGAACTTGTAATCGAAATTCTGAAATACCCTATGTAACGAGTAATGAAGAATTTCGGTTAACGTATTTTATAATATCTGCGCTATGCAATGTCTTTATCAAATTCCTTCAGAAATACACATGCATGAATGTCCGAAGGAACAGACACGATCGGCGATCCACAGCTGTATTGTTTATTAGGAAATTGATTCGCAAATTACGAATCAACTTCGTAATAATTTCAGTTCTTTTTCTAGTAACCGGAATCCGACTCTACCAGAAGTCGCTGGCCGACTGTCCGAGAGCGTTGACGGTGAGTCGCCAAAACCACAGAAAGACACAGCTATGGGCGGATGCTACAGAACGGCAAGTCTGAAGAGTGAACTAGATCCAGAGCGTTGATGTAGCAAGGTCGGAAACCGAAAAACGATGGGTACGACGTATGACACAAGAGCGCAGTCGGAACACGACTGAGTTCTCAGCCCCTGCGTTGTCGGCTCTATAGGGCCCCCGCGAGCGCCGATAGGCCGGCGCGGCGGGCGTGGCCCGCGCACAGCACTGTAGTGGCGGCAGCAGCGCTCGCAGGTTATAGAGACGCCGCCTACTTGCTGTCCACTATGTCCACACCTTTTGGCAGGCTGTCCCAAATTATCGGACCGGGATACCAGAACTTTATTGCATATTTAAAAATAGTTTCACTTAGAATTGACGTATTTTACAAATTACTTTTTGTTATGAAACTTCCTGGCAGATTAAAACTGTGTGCCCGACCGAGACTCGAATTCGGGACCTTTGCCTTTCGCGGGCAAGTGCTCTACCATCTGAGCTACCGAAGCACGACTGACGCCCGGTACTCACAGCTTTACTTCTGCCAGTATCTCGTCTCCTACCTTCCAAACTTTACAGAAGCTCTCCTGCGAACCTTGCAGAACTAGCACTCCTGAAAGAAAGGATACAGCGGAGACATGGCTTAGCCACAGCCTGGGGGATGTTTCCAGAATGAGATTTTCACTCTGCAGCGGAGTGTGCGCTGATATGAAACTTCCTGGCAGATTAAAACTGTGTGCCCGACCGAGACTCGAACTCGGGACCTTTGCCTTTCGCGGGCAAGTGCTCTACCATCTGCCAGGAAGTTTCATATCAGCGCACACTCCGCTGCAGAGTGAAAATCTCATTCTGGATACTTTTTGTTATATTTTAGATGTGCTGCTTTGATGTACTGCTTTCGTTATCAACAGCAGCTGGTGTGTAAAAGCCACTGCGTACATCCACTGGTCTGTCATTGTACAGAACTCTTTCGCATAACAACTCAGGAGAGGATGCGTGCTTATCGGTAGTGTGCGGTACCAGTTATGATAACAGTCGATAATGTGCAAGATAATACCCATGTACCCATGAAAATTACACTAGTCAACAGCCATTTTGAATCTGGCATGTGATACATCAACTAGTATGTATTATGAAGTGTAGAATCCGTATATACCTTTCAAAATGTTGTAGCACGTATAATTTTTTAGTTTTTAAAGGTTTTTTGTTTTTCGTATTCAATATTTCACTTTTTGCTGTTCTTCTGTTTTGATGTTTAATTGTTTGTCTTTGATCTGCAGAGGAGAGCTAGAAGATCTACAAATCGTCAGTAAATGGTTGGTTTGGTAATCCAAAGGTGTGAGAGAGATCCTCAGTGAGTGTTTCCTGTGAAAGATAGTGCAATTTTTTTGTGTTTAAAACTTACACTAAGAAATATGGCATCTAGTAAATCTCTTTGGTGTCCAAACCAGCCCCAAAACTTTTCTTATGTGTGTGGGAAATTCACTTCAAAAGCTCAAAGAAAACCAGTCACTGATTGGGTTAAGAAGCCATATAAATTGTATTTTGACTGCCCTGTTGGTGATCAAGATAAAAATTTAGCACCTCGTATTGCCTGCATAACCTGTACTACCACCTTAACCGAGTGGTTGAAAGGAAAACGACGACCCATGCCATTCGTTGTTCCGATGATGTGGTGTGAGCCAAATGACCACGATTCAGTCTGTTATTTCTGTCTTACAAATACTTCAGGAAGAGCATTTGCCTGTGTCTCTTGATGACGGGTTTCCTGTTCCTGTCTGAAACTTGAAAGCGATTGAACCAGAAACCAAGTCAAATGAATCAGAAGGTTTTTAACATATAGAAGAGTACTGACCTCAATATCATGACACTTCGCCTCAGATATTTAATCAAATGGAACTGAACGACTTGGTTCGCGATCTAAACCTTTCGAAACATGAAGGTGAAGTCTTGGGGTCCCGACTCCAAAAACGGAACCTTCTAGCTCCAGGGGCAAAAATTCCCTGTTTCACATTAAGAGGTGCTTCCTTCGCTCAGTATTTCGACATGCAGAATTCAATGCGTGTATGTAGAGATGTCAATGGTCTGATGATGCAGCTAGATCTACAACATAATCCAAAGGAGTGGCGAATATTTATTGACACCAGTAAAACCAGCCTGAAAGCAGTACTACTGCAAAATGGCAATGCATTTCCATCGGTAACTTTGGCATACGCAGTAGACATGAAAGAAACGTATGAAACCATGGCTTTGCTGCTACAGAAAATCAAATACAAGGATCATGAATGGCAACTTTGCAGTGATTTAAAAGTTGTTGCACACCTTACAGGTTTACGGGCTGGATTCACGAAATACTGCTGCTTTTTGTGCCTTTGGGACAGCCACGGTATGAAGAAACACTGCAAATTAAAGGAATATCCTATAAGGAAGTCATATGTTCCTGGAAACGTAAATGCGAACAATACCCCAGTGGTTGAGACCAATAAAATCATTTTGCCTCCCCTTCATATCAAGTCGGGCCTTATCAAGAACTCTGTAAAAGCTCTGGATAAAGAAGGTGACGCCTTCAATCACTTAAAAGAAAAGATGCCCAAATTAAGTGAGGCAAAGCTGAAAGCGCGTATATCTGTTGCTGAATGATTCAACCTCACAAATATCCAATTAGACGCTTCGTCTTCTTTTAAAGAAATTGTGAAGGGCTTTTTGGGTAACAGAACAGACAAACATTATGTTAGCATTTTGAATGATCTGTTGGACAACTATAAGAACATTGGGTGTAGAATGTCGCTTAAAATTCACTTTTTACACTCTCACGTTGATTTCTTCCCGTAAAATTTGGGAGCCATAAGCGATGAGCCCCAAGATATTCTTACCATGGAACACCGTTACCAAGGCCATTGGAACGCTTCGATGATGGGTGACTACTGCTAGGGTCTTAGAGAGGGTGATGGAACGGCCAACAAAAGATGAGCTCAGTTGTCGCATTTTTCAAAACCTAAAGACGATTAAAGGTCAAATTATCTTCTGAACTAATTTGGACCTTTTATTGGCATCATGCCAGTATATACATACAAAATACACTCCTGGAAATTGAAATAAGAACACCGTGAATTCATTGTCCCAGGAAGGGGAAACTTTATTGACACATTCCTGGGGTCAGATACATCACATGATCACACTGACAGAACCACAGGCACATAGACACAGGCAACAGAGCATGCACAATGTCGGCACTAGTACAGTGTATATCCACCTTTCGCACAATGCAGGCTGCTATTCTCCCATGGAGACGATCGTAGAGATGCTGGATGTAGTCCTGTGGAACGGCTTGCCATGCCATTTCCACCTGGCGCCTCAGTTGGACCAGCGTTCGTGCTGGACGTGCAGACCGCGTGAGACGACGCTTCATCCAGTCCCAAACATGCTCAATGGGGGACAGATCCGGAGATCTTGCTGGCCAGGGTAGTTGACTTACACCTTCTAGAGCACGTTGGGCGGCACGGGATACATGCGGACGTGCATTGTCCTGTTGGAACAGCAGGTTCCCTTGCCGGTCTAGGAATGGTAGAACGATGGGTTCGATGACGGTTTGGATGTACCGTGCACTATTCAGTGTCCCCTCGACGATCACCAGTGGTGTACGGCCAGTGTAGGAGATCGCTCCCCACACCATGATGCCGGGTGTTGGCCCTGTGTGCCTCGGTCGTATGCAGTCCTGATTGTGGCGCTCACCTGCACGGCGCCAAACACGCATACGACCATCATTGGCACCAAGGCAGAAGCGACTCTCATCGCTGAAGACGACACGTCTCCATTCGTCCCTCCATTCACGCCTGTCGCGACACCACTGGAGGCGGGCTGCACGATGTTGGGGCGTGAGCGGGAGACGGCCTAACGGTGTGCGGGACCGTAGCCCAGCTTCATGGAGACTGTTGCGAATGGTCCTCGCCGATACCCCAGGAGCAACAGTGTCCCTAATTTGCTGGGAAGTGGCGGTGCGTTCCCCTACGGCACTGCGTAGGATCCTACGGTCTTGGCGTGCATCCGTGCGTCGCTGCGGTCCGGTCCCAGGTCGACGGGCACGTCCACCTTCCGCCGACCACTGGCGACAACATCGATGTACTGTGGAGACCTCACGCCCCACGTGTTGAGCAATTCGGCGGTACGTCCACCCGGCCTCCCGCATGCCCACTATACGCCCTCGCTCAAAGTCCGTCAACTGCACATACGGTTCACGTCCACGCTGTCGCGGCATGCTACCAGTGTTAAAGACTGCGATGGAGCTCCGTATGCCACGGCAAACTGGCTGACACTGACGGCGGCGGTGCACAAATGCTGCGCAGCTAGCGCCATTCGACGTCCAACACCGCGGTTCCTGGTGTGTCCGCTGTGCCGTGCGTGTGATCATTGCTTGTACAGCCCTCTCGCAGTGTCCGGAGCAAGTATGGTGGGTCTGACACACCGGTGTCAATGTGGTCTTTTTTCCATTTCCAGGAGTGTAGTATTGATTTCAAACTTTCTGAATATGTATTTTTGTTTGACTTAATTGTGTCAATTTTCGCAATTACCATTTTTTATTCTGCCGTGTATGTAGGAAATATGACGTCATAGAGAAAAACTGATTTTACCAGTGCATTCAGCACCCCAAAATTAGGTAAATGCAGCCATTTACATACCAGATGCAAAAAGAAAGTTTAAATTTGTTAACTAGTGTTATCATCAAAAGTCGGCTGGTAAGAAGTAACGACAGACATGTGACAGCTATGCATACACCCCATCTTAACCACTATTTATGGTACCGCGTTCCCTTTTCACGTAATACGGTCTTTGTCCGTCATTCCACTGGTTGTCATTATCAATTTCCACTATACCCACAGCGATCCTATCCGTTGACTACAAGTCCACATTTGTAATGGTTGATTAATGTTACAAAACATTAACATGGAAGGGAGATTGTTGACCTGGTAGCAAATATATCATCGGGCAGCATTTCGCAGAACCATTTAAATTGGGTACGAGTTATTGTGGAGATATTCAGAGAGGAGAATGAACTTACTTCTCCTCGATGTACAGTAAAGGACAGTTCTTTTCGAGGTACGGTAGAACACAGTTTGATTCGACGAGCCTTAGAGCTGATTTCGGGTTGGAACACAGTGAATAAGACTTCCGGTCGAGGCATGGAAGAGAGCAGTTGACTAAGGAAATGTTTGTGGATATCAGATGCAGAGCTGATATGTTTCAGATCACAGCAGATCGTGGCACCCACGATAGTTTACGCATCTGAACACTGAATATGGTGAGAGATAGCAGCTTAGGGGAGGAGGACTGAGAATTAACGTGTGCCTATAGTACGGTGCTAGAATTAGCCACACTTCAGTATCTTCGTGAGCAGCTGAATGGTCATTATCGCCCAGTTGAAAATGCCAGTTGCATGTGTAGTTCTTTCATACTTTTGACAAATTCTGGCAGCCACTGTGTCATCACTAAGCACTTTCCTTCCCATAATTCACGCGTAGTTTACAATCTTTCACCATACAACCATATGATCTAGCTTTTGCCGAGGTATTGACGCTTTAGATTTGTGCTGACCCATGTTAATAAGCGAAAGTTTTCTTATTTTCTGGATTTCTTGTGATCGAACTGATCGTGTAATAATTTGTTATTCATGTGTATCGGTAGGGAACTTTATAACAAACAGGTTTAACGTGGAGCCCTGTTTCATGCCGTAGTTAGATGAACACTGAGTTTGTTATATTGTGTCAGTCGTAGGCTAAAAACACTGACAAAATCAACAGAGAATAAGTACGCAATCTTAAATTAGTAGATTTTAAATGTGCAATAACGATACAATGTTGCTCAGAAGTGTATCAACAAGTGCAAGAGACAGTAGCTAGGGAATACGCTGCAAATCAGCAAGTACAAAAACTCAATGTGTAAGGTGTCAGGCAAATCCAACACCTTCCATGAAAACCCTGACATGATAAGCAAATCCAGTAGTATGTCACATAGCTCCGAATAAGTCGTGACATTAAATTAACCAAAGCAATACGAGTAACGAGTGAGCAAATGGAATACCACACACTAATACAAGAATGCCTAAATGCGTGTCATACCTTCCCACCGTGAGACAGACGCATTTCCGAGGGGAGAAACGAGAACAGAAGCCGAGAGCAGAACCGCGTAAAGCTGAAGGTCCTACGATAAGGGATGGACACCCACGTCGCCAGCTAACCGCTAGGACCACCCCCAGCCCATGTTAAAAGCTAGAGCCCTCCAGAAGAACAGTATAGATCTTCCGATAAATCAAAAAGGGCCACACCACCCGCAAGTTTTAGCGTGAGACTTTTTCACGTCTCTGTTACGTCAGGACCACTCCCCAGCCCATGTTAAAAGCTAGAGCCCTCCAGAAGAACAGTATAGATCTTACGATAACACAAAAAGGGCCACCCCCCAGCCGCAAGTTTTAGCGTGAGACTTTTTCGCGTCTCTGTTACGTTAGGACCACCCCCCAGCCCATGTTAAAGGATAGAGCCCTCCAGAAGAACAGTATAGGTCTTACGATAACACTAAAGGACCACACCAGCTGCAAGTTTTAGCGTGAGACTTTTTCGCGTCTCTGTTGCACTGAAAACTTTAAAAACATTGCCCCACCACGAAAAGTACAACGTTTCTCAATGGATGGACAGAATTTTTGTAGGTGGAGCTTAAGGTTAACATTGAGCCCCTGAATGGTCAGATGAAAACACAGCCAGATAGTTTTCTTAACCAACTACGGTAAATTGTACTAAGGAGAAGTTAGGAAAGAGTTGCTTCCGAGACGGCGAGGCGAGCAGAGCTGTGCTTCCCGCCGCCCCCTGACGAACACCGACAAGGTAATGAACGCACGTGATGCTGCATAACAGCGCATAATGCTTCACTCAGAACTGCAGAAGTCTCATCTGTCACACCCCCTTTTTGCGTAATACTAGTGTCGATCGTCAATTAAAGCTCATGGTGTTCACATTTGCCACTTGAAGTAAAAATCTGAAATGCGATGATTTTTTGTTATATAGTTATTGAGAAGCCACATCAGCCACTGTAATTTACGACAAGTTAGATAAGTAATTAAAAATAATTGAGGGTCACTGTAGACCATTTTGATAGTTTTCTCTTTTGTGAAACTTAATTTAAACCTACATTATAGATGTGATATGGCATAGGTCATCCTTCGATCCATTGTAGAACTTGGAAACCCGTTCAGGGAATATTCGTCCATATTTTTGTTGAACGCAGTTGGTTTTTACCATCCTGTATTAAAACATTTCCTTTTATCAATATTGCAATTTATAAACAATGTTTTGTGAGTAGAATAAAATTTCCAATGGTAAACTTAACTGCTTTTTCGACGTTATTTTACCAGCTAACTAAAAATGGGAAAGCCTTGAACCCCTTCCACTAAATTTAGTTAGTATTAAGATTCTTTTACAGGGAGTGCAGAGGAGCTGACGCTGAAATCATTAAGTATTTAGTTATATCATCGCTAGTCTCACTGAACTCTTCTGAATTCTACATCTCATGAGTGGTCTGGCGTCTCCTTACCAGCAACAGGTCCCAGGTTCAAACTAGTCAATTCCCTAAAAAACACGCTCAGAGCGTCTTTGCGCGAAAGTGGTAGGGAGACACGATATAGAACAAACAGACACCACGCAGAATGTTAGAAATGTGAAATCAATATCATGGGTGATTTTTTCGTCCTTTTTTATCATACATGTGACTGGATGAGAGAAGATATCCCAGTAACAAATACAAATATAGGAGTATTATAAAGGAAGATTATGATCAAAGACAAATGAAGAAACTACCTTATGCAATGAAACAAACCATTTCCCCAACATTTTTTCTGAGATCCTATTTTGATGAAATAAGACTTTTGCGTTGCCCCAAGCTACAGTCAGGTTGCCAGTGAGAACCCCTATAGAACTCGTATGGTATGTCTGGAGATCAGTGTGTTCAAACAGACAAACAGACAGACATACAGTTTTTAATTATTATCATTAATATAGAAGAATATTACCTTAAGTAAAATGCACACATGATCATCGCAGCTCGCATATAGTTCGCTCAAAGAAAGATCATTTGGACAAGAGAACATTTCGTTGTAGAAACGAAACTACGTCGCCAGCTTCCATCTATGTACTGAGAAACAGCATAAACAACAAATTACATGGGATAGAATATACACATAATCCTATAAATCGAGCTTCCAGATTGTCTGTCAGTGGCGTTGATTGTGGAATAGTCACTGAATGTCAACCTAGTAGCAAATCCTTCGGGGACGTTTCAGTTTTCTTAAAACTGTCCAATTCTGCTGCTGATGGTGTAATTGTGAACTGGAAACACTTAGGAACAACTACAGCTAAACCAAGCAGACATCTTGTACTGACTCACAGGGAGCGTCGAGTACTGCGGAAGTGACTGTGATAAATAACATCGAATCAACGGAAATTATCAGTCATGAGTTCCAAAGTGCTAACATTAGCCCAATTAAAGCAATGAATATGCATAGGCAGCTAAGAAGACTGCATTACGGCGAAGAGCAGCTTTCATGACCCCCATATTTCTGTAGACAGTTTCAAGCGGAGTTTGGGGTAGCGTAAACAAATACGGCATCTCACAGTGACCGACTAGAAACGAGTGATTTGGAGTGATGTATCATGCTATACAATTTGGCAGTCCACTAGAAGGGATTACCAGAAAAACGTTCGCGGTCATCACGTAGATTGCCAACAGTGAAGTATAGCATAGGTGTTGTGGTCACTTGGAAGTGTTTTTCGTGATTAGGATGTGATCCCATAATTGTGCTTCAGAAAACGATGACTGTGGCAGGATATGAACACACCTCACAGCACCGATTAGTGCGTACAGTTGAGGAACAGTTGGAATGACGATAAGTGACTGTGTCAGCATAACAATGTACGTTCTCATAAGCAGCCTTAGCGAGGCAGTGGTATGTGTATAGTAACATTCCTGAAATTCACTAGCCTACCCAGAGTCCGACTTAAGCACAATGAAACACCTCTGAGATGAATTAGAGCATCAAATTCGCCCCGTATCCCAGGGTCCAGCTCTACTACCATGTCTGCTCTCCGGCTCTGAAGGAAGAATGGGCTGCCATTCATCTACAGGCATTTAGGCATCACAATGTGCCCCCGCAGAGCTCAAGCCGTTATGAAGGCTAAGAATGGACACAATCCCTATTAATGTTCATTAATGTCCAATAATGTGATCAAGACTTAGCCCTAACTTTTCCAGAACCTTACGGCTTTCATAGTTCCCACCATGAAAAGTTATTAAAGCAACAGGCACTTCTAACATTAGTAGTAAGGCCAACAAATACATTTTTAGGCACACGGCACCACACAACATTATTGAAGGACTCATTCACATTCTGGGTCTTCCCATGTAATCACTTCTTTAGTAGTTCAGGATTTGCCAAATCTCTGTGAATGGGTTTGATTGCCCCCATTACAGCCAAAGGAAGAGAATGTTTATGTCTAAATTCAAGTAGGGTGCAAGAAAATTCAGTTTACCTATATTTACACCACATGTTTGGTGGAGGTTTACACAAAGCATGACACGGCTCTTCATTGGCTGATATCTGATGAAAGAAAGTGCTCCACATAGCTCTTTTCATCTTCTCTAAACTGTCACAGTTGTCTCTAACGGCCTTCCCATAATATTCCTGTAATTCGTCAACTACTTTGTCCGTTAGTCTTCCAGAACATTTTATTGTCTTGCTATCAGACAGTTTTGTGTTACCCAGCTTGGATTTTATGTTACACAGACATGTTCACATTCTTTTCTTTACATGTCCTACACAATCAAGATTTATGTAGGAACATCATTTGGATTACTGTTTTCTACTGCATTGAAAGCCTTGCTGTCTCCATCACCTAAGTAATTCGTAAATCTGACACGTCTCTCCTTCTTGCGAACGCTGGAAAATGTTAGAAAATGTTAACTGCTCCTCTTACCTCCATTCCTCCACTTCTTTGTAGACTGGTTCTTATGAAGTAATGTGTTCTTCTGGTTCAATGTACAACCTTGGCAGTACTTACTGAGAGCTTCAAAATCCAAACCTTTTCCAGTGTCAATACTTATTGCAGATGTGAACCCATTTTTAGAACTAAACACACGCTTTTGCTAGGATCCATCCACTACAATGCTGATGTCTATGTCAACCTCATTTTGTTCAACAGCTTCTGATGTAGCAGCAACCATTGAATCTTCAGCCACAGCATTTACAAAGTCTTCAATTACTGTTACATGTTTCGTATGCTTTTCCGTTTTTGCACTTCTGACATTTAATAATTAATTTAGATACAACACCTATTCTAGCTCCAAATACCTCATAAAATTTAACTTCACCACCACTAAGACAGCAAGAGACAGTTTCAGAAAGAACTTGTGCTAAGATTTGCGGATCAATAACGACGTTGTCCATAATATCATTACTTTTTCCACTGTCATCCGTTTCTAAAGTTACTTTCCTTTTCGATGCACTAGGGGGCATGGTCACTTCAGAAATATTATCGTGGTTTCCTTCACTGCTAGCACATGTTTTCAAGTACTTCAGAAGAAAATGCAGGTCTCACATATGTGTTACCTGCAAATATGTGTTTCTTGAAGTTACTTTTAGGCTGAGTTATTTTATTTCCGTATAAAAAGCAATAGAAGTTAGCTTACTACAAAAATAGCCGATAATCACACTGCTTTCAGTGAAAACTAGTATCAGAAACAAAGGACTGATCTGTTTATTCGTAATGCCAACTTCTGAGACGTAGCAAATAGGCACAAACCATTTAAGCAATTCACAGCCTTCTAGACTGTGTAGTTCCCAAGGTATGACTGCTCAACTGTGGCAGTATATGCGTAGCCGCGAAATTTGACAGTCACATGTCAACACGCAAAATGTTATTTGAAGGCCTCACAATTGTCTGATTTTAAAGTATTATATACCAAAATGTTCAGGAAAGTCCAAAATACATTATGGAGTAGGAAACAGAAAATTTCAACGAATTTCATATACATTGTCCCTTTATATGCTTCATGCAATTTCAACATACAGTATCTCAGATAATAACATTGTACTATGGCTATCCTCTCTGGAGCCAACATATCTGTACCTACTCTATTTCATGATTTATTGCGTTTTTTATATCTTCTGGTATGCAAAAGTTTGTTTATACATTGTGTCTTCCACAGTTACACAGTTTATGAATACCTCACTTTTGTCATACTACTGTTAGTTTAATGAAATGTTTAGTATCTTCCCTATAACTTTATAATTAATTCCAACTGATAATCATGGTAAATTAAGAAGTGCTCAATTACGTGTGTTAACTGACATTAACTCAGTAAATAGTGCCAAAAGATGGTTTCTACAAAGAAGCCTAAGTAATTGTTTAAACAATATTTGATGACAGTCTGTTGTCATTTATCATGAGTGCACTTGCGCAAAAATGCTGGCTTATTTTTGTATGGAAAAGCCTTCATTTACATTTTTCATGGCCTGGGTATGAGAGAATGTTTATAACATTTCCTTGTTTAAATATTGTTGTAATACGTTAGTTTAGTCTGGGAAGTGTTCGAGTCGAGTCGAATGATGTCTGTAGAATGTTAGAACGATGTATTTTTGGTGGAGATGGCCTTCAGCCAATGGAAAAGTAGGCAGTAGCCATATACAACGGGAGTCAAGTGGAGCCTGGGATTTTTCAAACGAAGAACTCGAAGGAGCGATTTGAGACACTTTTACAACCATTCTTGAAGAAGGCAGAGCTGCTTGTGGTATAGTGCGTTATTCGGTTGTGCGACCGATAGATTCTGGTTGGTGAATGGCTGCTAGAATACTTTAACTTTTGTGTTACATCTCAAAGAAAGACTTTTATGTTCATTCTGGAAGAAGGCAGATCTGCGTGCGGTAATGTGTGATATTCAAACTTTTAGGTGATAGACTCTGGGTGGTGAATGGATGCTATAATACTATAAAAGGACTTTATATTTGGGAAAGTCTTAATGTGCTCCACTGTAGGACTCTTAACTTCTTCTGCAAGTACGAGTATTACAGAACTGAGGACAGAGTATGAGTTTCTACTTGTCAACTTGCATGTGTTAATCTGTAAATCATCATGATGTACTCTTGAACTGTTTTAAGCTGGGGAATGTTTCTAATATTGTGATAACGAAATTTAATTGGTTTTTGCGTATTTTTGATGACTATTTAGTTTGGGAATTTTGCTACTATCCTCGTAATGCTCTCAACATAACTCTACTGCATTGTATTTTAAGTGGAAATCGTAGGACAATTTCCCATTTATTTAGAATGTTCTTTCTTGAAGAAACATTATGGAATATAATTCTCTGTCGTGTACACCAATTATGGACATTAGAATAGAGAGACAGTTGTTAAATTAATCATGTACGTTCATATTGTACCTCTGTGTATTTTATTAACTCGTAATTCAAGCCATTTTATAGACTAGTTGACTGCAGAATCACAGCTGCTTGCTCGTATGGGATGCTGTTAACAAGGGCAACTACACTAGCAGTGACCGTTAGCTAAGGTCTCAAGCCTTTATGACGTCATATTTCCTGAGCTATGTGCCGTTTAACGATATAATTTGGTTGGTACATTCAGTGTTACATGTAAATACTGCCTGCAAAATTTGTCACAAATACAGATAGTAATAAAGGAGTAATATATTAAAACGTCATGCGGGAAGTGTACTTCGTGAACAATGAATCGGTGGTAAACGATAAACTGTTTTCCTTTCATCATTTTATCTGAGTGCCCTCAGACTGTGCGGAAATACAGAAAAGAGCGTAATGAAGTACAATGCACCGTGCTGCAGCATTGGAGTGAGTACAGAAAAACTGTCAGTAATATTCTCAGTATATAGTCTAGATACACACTGCTTATCTACAACGGTTATGGAGCAACAGACTGAAAGGAAACATGGTTCAAAATGGCTCTGAGCACTATGCGACTTAACTTCTGAAGTAATCAGTCGCCTAGAACTTAGAACTAATTAAACCTAACTAACCTAAGGACATCACACACATCCATGCCCGAGGCAGGATTTGAACCTGCGACCGTAGCGGTCACGCGGTTTCAGACTGAAGTGCCTACAACCGCAAAGGAAACATGTAGCTGCAACAGTACCATTTAACATTTATCTGCATATCAGTTCTACATATGGCCACGCCAAAGAGGGAAACTGAGATTTTATCGACAGTGAAAGTCTCATGATTCAGTCCTACCCAGAAACATTGGTTCTAGCAGCCTTGCTACAAAACACAGCAAAAGAAATTGCAGCGCCAATATATAGCGTCTCACCCCCTTCAATTTTTTTCTCTACATTCGTTTATCTTTATTGATGGTCCATCACGGATTTAACTAAATTTTCCTTTTATACATTAAATTTAAAACGAGTTATACCGGTACATAAAAACGTATGCACGTTTCCTTAGATATACACTTCCCACTTCGATACCTGCTGCCGAACGACTATTCTTCTGTGAGTGTTTCACTGCTCTTCCTCCTACCAACTTTGTGCGTTAGAACTACCCATTAGAGCAACGTTACAGCTAATAATACAGGGAAAAGCTAATAATAATAATGATAGGAACCTAACAGGAATTAAAAGTTAAAGAGATGGAATGCAATGAAGATCAGAAAGGAGCAAGATGCTTTAATAATTAACAGAATATCTGGACAAGTACTATGACAGTTTTATTAGTAATCTTTAGTAATCCCGGTGGCCACGGTACTTTGCATCCAGTTTCCTTTACGCAACAGCTTTAGGAACCACATGGGTAGTACGAGTATAGGAGTGGTCTGAAGCCGCTGTGATTCTTCAGCCATCGACGACACACTCACTGAACATT
The DNA here is from genome assembly GCF_021461385.2 of Schistocerca piceifrons. NCBI lineage: Eukaryota > Metazoa > Arthropoda > Insecta > Orthoptera > Acrididae > Schistocerca > Schistocerca piceifrons. The sequence continues at coordinate 597,543,537 of NC_060141.1, read as the reverse complement.
TCGAGCTGAAAGATTTCGTGCGATAGGGGGTTCAACAATAGCGTATGATCGGATATCTATAAGCAGGATTAATATTCGTATCTTTTTGCACACCGTTATGCCTGTTTGTGTGATATGTGAGAGTAAGCAGAGAAATTTCCGTTTCTCGTAAAGAGTTTTCCTTTTCTCGTTCATAGTCTGGTCACTGCCCACACACTTGTGTAGAAGACGGCACTTGGACTGGCCACTCCGCCACTACTCTGAGCAACTGAGTGATATTTCCGATGCCTTGCTAAGCTTCTGCGAAAGAGGAATAGGATTATCTCTTCATTAGTTTTGTAACTATAGATCTCCACGTGGATTAACACCGTCATATTTTGTAAACTGGCTCATGACATGACTAACTAGTATCTTTCCTATAGTGGTCCTTATTACAATCCCAAGTGGCCCTTAGCCAACTAGTTAGCTATCAAGTTACTTATTCCTCGTAAAAATGCATTGTCTTGCATTGTTTTACTACACTTCACTACAGGGGAGAGGTCATGTGTAATTCGTCATGAACTAGCGTGCCAAGACGTTGGCTGGTGGTTCTTGCCATGTTTTCATGTTCATTCGAAACATGAGATTTCCCTGATTACTAAATGCTTTTGTCCTGGCGCACACTGTATGAGAGGCGTGATGAACAAGCGTGAACTAAGCTAAACATAATTCGAGACTGAATCTCGAACGTAAGAATAATACGATCCTATTTTCCATTTCTTCGGTCTTTTTAATAAGTATCGAGGTGCATGTATCTTTTTCTTGTTCTTCACGCTCAGTCTATGTATGCAGCTTCGATTTGTTTTGTTAAAGCGGACCTTTGGTCTTAAGATTAACACATTATAACAGTCAAAGAATTTGTAAGAGAATATTCAGAGTATGTAATATTAAATCCTAGAAACCATGTGGTCAGGACGAATATAGTCCTTAGGACGACCACACATTTTTCTGTGGATCACGCTACAAATACCGTTACTGGTGGGTGGTGAGTTATTCTCCACCTCAGATGTAATTAGGTAAAGAACAGTAGAATAGGAAGTACGAGAGGTAACTGCTGTTTCCGCTCTCACGTAGAGACTAGTAAATCTAATCCACTGTAACTCCTTATTTTGTCTCTTGTTCATCTTTAGTGCGCCTTACTCGTTAAACTGTATGTGAATAAAATTGTTTTCCCATGAGCTTGGAAAATCGGTTTTAGTCAAATGCAGTATACGTTATTATTCAGAGGTGGTCCAATATTAATCAGTACCAGTCAGATTTGCTTGTACAGGGTCATTCCGTAATGACGTTAAAAACTTTCAGGAGTGATGGTGAAGGGTAACTGCATCAATTTGAGGTAAGGGAAACTGGTCTGGAAAGGACGGAATCGAAAGTTATAAGGAAAAGGCGTTCTGGTACTCCTGACAGTGTAGTACACGTCCTGGTACAACTGTTAGTAAATTACATCTACATCTACATCTACATCTACATACATACTCCGCAATCCACCATACGGTGCGTGGTGGAGGGTACCTTGTACCACAACTACCATCTTCTCTCCCTGTTCCACTCCCAAACAGAACGAGGGAAAAATGACTGCCTATATGCCTCTGTACGAGCCCTAATCTCTCTTATCTTATTTTATCTTTGTGGTCTTTCCGCGAAATTTAAGTTGGCGGTAGTAAAATTGTACTGCAGTCAGCCTCAAATGCTGGATCTCTAAATTTTCTCAGTAGCGATTCACGAAAAGAACGCCTCCTTTCCTCTAGGGACTCCCACCCGAGTTCCTGAAGCATTTCCGTAACATTCGCGTGATGATCAAACCTACCAGTAACAAATCTAGCAGCCCGCCTCTAAATTGCTTCTATGTCCTCCCTCAATCCTACCTGATAGGGATCCCAAACGCTCGAACGGTACTCAAGAATAGGTCGTATTAGTATTTTATAAGCGGTCTCCTTTACAGATGAACCACATCTTTCCAAAATTCAGCCAATGGATCGAAGAGGAGTATTCCAACATTACTGGTTTCTTTTTCCTATTCATTTGCATTAATTTACATTTATCTATATTTAGAGTTAGCTGCCATTCTTTACACCAATCACAAATCCTGTCCAAGTCATCTTGTATCCTCCTACAGTCACTCAACGACGAGACCTTCCCGTACACCACAGCATCATCAGTAAACAGCCGCACATTGCTATCCACCCCAATCAAAAGATCATTTATGTAGATAGAAAACAATAGTGGACCTACCACACTTCCCTGGGGCACTGCAGATGATACCCTCACCTCCGATGAACACTCGCCATCGAGGACAACGTACTGGGTTCTATTACTTAAGAAGTCTTCGAGCCACTCACATATTTGGGAACCAATCCGATATGCTCGTACCTTAGGAGTCTGCAATGGGGCACCGAGTCAAACGCTTTCCGGAAGTCAAGGAATATGGTATCCGTCTGATACCCTTTATCCATGGTTCGCAAGATATCATGTGAAAAAATGGCGAGTTGCGTTTCGCAGGAGCGATGCTTTCTAAAGCAGTGCTGATGCATGGACAGCAACTTCTCTGTCTCAAGGAAATTCATTATATTCGAACTGAGAATATGTTCGAGAATCCTGCAACAAACTGATGTTAAGGATATTGGTCTTTAATTTTGAGGATCCGTCCTTCTACCCTTCTTATATACAGGCGTCACCTGCGCTTTTTTCCAGTCGCTCGGGACTTTACGTTGGGCAAGAGATTCGTGATAAAAGCAAGCTAAGTAAGGAGCCAATGCAGTAGAGTACTCTCTGTAAAACTGGAATCCCATCAGGACATGGCGATTTATTTATTTTCAACCCATTCAGCTGCTTCACAACCCCAGGGATGTGTATCACTACGTCCTCCATACGGAAATCTGTACGAGACTCAAACGGCGGTATGTTTGTACGATCCTCCTGTGTGAAAGATTTCTCAAATGCTGAATTTAAAATTTCAGCTTTCGATTTGTTGTCTTCCGTTACCAGGCCAGAGTGATCAGTGCGTGATTGGATGGAAACCTTGGACCCGCTTACCGATTTTACGTAAGACCAGAATTTCCTTGAGTTTTCAGCAAGATCTTTTGCTAAGGAATGACGGTGGTAGTGGTTAAATGCTTCGCGCATCGCTCTTTTTACAGCAGCACGAATCTCTACTAACTTTTGCCTGTATTCTCCTGATCTTTCTTGTACCGCGAGTGAAACTGCCTTTGCTTCCTGAGCATTCTCCGAATTGCGCTGTTAAACCACGGTGGGTCTTTTCCGTCCGTAATCCACTTTTTCGGCACATACTTGTCCAATGCGTGATTTACAATGTGTTTAAAATTTGTCCATAATTCTTTCACGTCCATCGTACCGTAAGTAAATGAAGTCGATTGATTTACTAAGTGGGATGCTAACAACTGCTTATCTGCTCTTTCTAGTAAGAATATTCTCCTAGCCTTCTTGACCGACTTTTTAACTTTCGTAACCATTGTCGTAATGACAACATCATGATCACTAATCCCTGTCTCAACACTGACTCCGTCGATGAGGTCTGGTCTGTTCGTGGCTACCATATCCAAAACATTTCCATTACGCGTTGGCTGTCGATTTAGCTGCTCAAAGCAGTTTTCGGATAATTTGTTCAAAAGTAATTCGTACGATGGCTTGTCTGTAAAATAAAGTGTAAAGAGCTTCCAGAGATGGTAGTATGGACCAAAAGAAGGAAAGAAAATGTGTAAAAAAGCGTGAGATCGAAACTGCATGTCTTAGTGTAAAGAGCTTCCAGAGGTGGTATGGTGTGGATCAAAAGAAGGAGAAAATGTGTAATGAACGTGAGATCTAAACTGAATATCTTGATAGCTTTCCATAGTTTTGGAGGAGGAGGTGGGCAAAGACCAGAATTTTTTTTTAATAAATGTGGGCTCAAAAATGCGTACCCTAGACGTTACTGTAGCGGTGGTAAGTTCTTGTGAGGCCAAACTGATGATGTCATCGGTCCCTAGGTTTTTATTGTATTGTATTGCATGGAACCGGGAACCTAAAAATGATGGAGAGGCTTCGTCCCCACCGTAGCCCGCAGTGGTACACTACCGCACAGCAGGCTACAGCAGTCCATTCACCCCACCGCCGCCACACACCGAACCCAGGGTTATTGTGCGGTTCGGCCCCCAGTGATGTCCCCTGGGAACATCTCACACCAGACGAGCATAACCCCAATATTTGAGTGGTAGAGTGATTATCGTGTACGCGTACATAGAGAAAGTGTTTGCGCAGCAATCACCGACATAGTGTAACTGAGGCGGAATAAGGGGAACAAGCCCGCATACGCCGAGGCAGAGGGAAAACCGCCTGAAAAACCATCCACAGACTCGCCGGCACAGCGGACCTCGACACTAATCCGCCGAACGGATTCGTACCGGGGACCGGCACGCCTTCCCACCCAGAATCCCTAGGCTTACACACTAGTTAATGTAACTTAAGGTAACTTACAATAAGGACAACAGACACATCCATGCCCGAGGGGGGACTCGAACGGGGAAGCTGTGTGAATGTTGGCAAGGCACCCTAGAGCGCGTGGCTACCCCACGTGGTTAGAGGTTATGGGCACTTGTTCTGTAGAAGATATGCGTTTCACACTAGCGAAGATGAAAAATTGGCCACAGGTCTTAAGCTAGACTTTTTTTCTTGTTTTGGTCTCTGCCACCTCTGAAAATTGCCTAGCCTACGATCCTAGCAATAGCTAAATCGGTACATGTATTCCACTGTCTGAACGACTTTCGCTTACCACTCGATCGTTTCTGGATCAGTGTGCCTTACCTCAAACTGGTACATTTGCCCTTCTGGATCGTCCCCCAAAGTTTGTAACATCATCATAGAATCGCCGTGTGTGTTGCACTTTAGTCAGGGAAATTTTAGTCCGCAGCTCGTGGTCGTGCGGTAGCGTTCTCGCTTCCCACGCCCGGGTTCCCGGGTTCGATTCCCGGCGGGGTCAGGGATTTTCTCTGCCTCGTGATGACTGGGTGTTGTGTGATGTCCTTCGGTTAGTTAGGTTTAAGTAGTTCTAAGTTCTAGGGGACTGCTGACCATAGATGTTAAGTCCCATAGTGCTCAGAGCCATTTGAACCATCAGGGAAATTTCAGTTCTTATATGGTTTGACCTTAAAATACTGCAAATTAATCTATGTAACTGTGCTGGTGTAAGCTGTCGCCAAAACACCAGGCGCCAAAGATGTAGCAAGAAGATCGGTAGTGAGTGCTGGATCAAGCGCGCCTATCAGGAAAGAGGCCAAAGACAGAGTCACAAGCAATACGCCGACAACACCCGCTCGACAGCAAGTATTTCATTGCTGTCCCATACCAGACGGCTCATTCTCAGTCACTAGGCCGGCCGCTGTGACAGAGCGGTTCTAGGCGCTTCAGTGTGGAGCCGCGCGACCGCTACGGTCGCAGGTTCGATTCCTGCGTCGGGCATGGATGTGTGTGATGTCCATAGGTTCAAACGGCTCTGAGCACTATGCGACTCAACTTCTGAGGTCATCAGTCGCCTAGAACTTAGAACTAATTAAACCTAACTAACCTAAGGACATCACACACATCCATGCCCGAGGCAGGATTCGAACCTGCGACCGTAGCGGTCACGCGGTTCCAGACTGAAGCGCCTTTAACCGCACGGCCACACCGGCCGGCCGATGTCCATAGGTCAGTGAGGTTTAAGTAGTTCTAAGTTTTGGGGACTGATGATGTCAGAAGTTAAGTCCCATAGTGCTCAGAGCCATTTGAAATACTTTTTTCTTTCAGTCACTAACTCAGTCACTAGCTCAGTCACCATATAGTTGGCATTTGCCAGTTCACATCACCAGGTACGAGAGTGTATATCGACTGGAGTAGTGTTTATAGTGGGACTTGTACTTCACCAGCAATGAGGCAAACGTGGACTATTATTTGAAAAGCTTGTACCACAACACATGGACACTGCTAAGGATAGCCGGCCGCGGTGGTCTCGCGGTTCTAGGCGCTCAGTCCGGAACTGCCTGACTGCTACGGTCGGAGGTTCGAATCCTGCCTCGGGCATGGATGTGTGTGATGTCCTTAGGTTAGTAAGGTTTAAGTAGTTCTAAGTTCTAGGGGACTGATGACCACAGATGGTTCAAATGGTTTAAATGGCTCTGAGCACTATGGGACTCAACTGCTGAGGTCATTAGTCCCCTAGAACTTAGAACTAGTTAAACCTAACTAACCTAAGGACATCACAAACATCCATGCCCGAGGCAGGATTCGAACCTGCGACCGTAGCGGTCGCGCGCTTGCAGACTGCAGCGCCTTTAACCTGACCACAGATGTTAAGTCCCCTAGTACTCAGAGCCATTTGAACCATTTTCTCCTAAGGATAAGTAGCTTCCTGTTAATGTAAGTAAAGAACCCTATCAATACTTGTGTGCAGTTGTCTTGTAGAAAGAGGATACCGGCCACCAAACAACATCCTCTCCCTTGATTCCTGTGGTACAAGTCACTATAGTAATTTTCAGAGCAGGATATGTTCGTGACCCCGACGCTGGAGAAAGGCTGAAAAGAAAGAATAACAGAGAATAGAGATAAGACATTAATTAGCATAACATAGTGTTTTATTAGCAACAGTAGATCTTCGGCAGGCGCAGCGAGACGGCTGGGCGACGCAGCCGCGACGGCCCCTCCGCCAGCTGCCTCAGTCATTCCGCTGAGAGAGAGAGGCCCTCAGGTCGCGGCGCGCAGCCAATTTGCGCAGTTAATGGCGTGCGTCTGGCCCGGGCGCGGCTGTGAGCGCCGTTTTCCTGCCGGCCGGCCCGCGCAGCGCCGCCCGCGTTTACCGGGAAAAACTGCGCTTCGTTTCCGCAGCCCGCCGGCTCTCCCCGCCTCTGTGGGAGAGCGCGCCCCATTCCGCTGCCCGCAGGAACCCGCCCTTAAGGGCGCGTGCCTTTTCTGCGCTCGAGCAGTTACACATTTTCTCGCCTCTCTGAAAAGGCTCGTGAACGTCTACAAGACATCGCTCCTCACGTGGAGTGTTTTCTTACGAGTGAATCTTGTTAAAACTCTACTGCTGGGAGAAGTATCGTGTCTTCTTTATTTAATACTGTATACAGCACTAAGATATAGTTGTCCCGTACAACTGCAACTTCCACCACTCCGTAAGACATGGAAGATACTAGCTGGTTTGCAGGTCTCCTCTCACAATCTCTTCAATTCTTTCGCTGAGGTTCCTCATGCATATCGATGTTCTTGTTTTTATGGAACCCAATGAATTTGTCAACCTTCATTCGAAATACCTCTGTATCCCAGATCTCTTCCTGACTGACCCCAGCGTCGTCCACATGCGTAACTATTTCCTCAAACCATTGTGTAGTCACCTTTAGTTCGGTGGCGTACTTGAAAATTTTGTCTTGTCAGTCCGCATTTACTTATCCTGCAGGGGTGCCCATTAAACTTCACCCTTCTCTCCCGTGCCGGCCGGGGTGGCCGAGCGGTTCTACGCGCTATAGTCTGGAACCGCGCGACTGCTACGGTCGCAGGTTCGAATCCTGCCTCGGGCATGGATGTGTGTGATGTTCTTAGGTTAGTTAGGTTTAAGTAGTTCTAAGTTGTAGGGGACTGATGACCTGAGAAGTTAAGTATAGTGCTCAGAGCCAGTTGAACCATTTTTCTATTCCGTATAGTTTCTGTGATTATCTCCACCTGTTTAAGGAAATCTTTGTTTTCCCTTTTATTGCATCTACTTACCGTTCCTGTAGTGTCGGTAGCTGGACCGACACCGTGATGTGGATTACTGAAAAAGAAAGCTTGACTACGCGGTAGCCGATAGTGCACGGCATACAGCAGACGGGCGTGAAGTCTGGAACATGAGAACTTATAAATGAATACGAAGAAAAGTATGTAGATGCTTTTTACTTAACTTTTATTGATTCCTTGGAATACATCTCTCTTGAATACTCGTAAGCTATAGGCACTGATACAAATGGCTCCTTGCTAGTTCGTAGCCATTAACTTCTGATGGCTATTCTGTCTCTCGGCTAATGAGAGAGAAAGGCTTCGTACAACTGGGCGATAGCTAGGTTCGCGTACAACTGGGCGGTAGCTTGGTTCTCGTACAACTGGGGTCGAGTCCACTCTCGTATCACGAGACCTGCCTTGGTGGTGGCGCTAGGTATGCGATCACAGTGGCGACACGCGGGTCCGACATGTACTACATGGACCGCGGCCGATTTAAACTACCACCTAGCAAGTGTGGTGTCTGGCGGTGACACCACATTCCTCCCCCGCAAATCGGCGAACGGTCGTGTAATAAGGCTTCCGCCCGCCGTGGGGAGGACCACATGTTGACGTATGCGATGAGGTGGGGAGCCTAACAACAGGCGAGGCTGTGCCACCCGCACCCGGCCATCCGGTCCGAGGGGAGCTAGGAAACGCCTGCAAAACTAGTCCAGGGTGCACGTCAACATGCGGTGTATGCGCCCGTAATAAGACATGAGGGACCGAAGGGTCGATGTCCATGGCGTCGGGGTAGCCGACGCGCGATGACGTCATGTGGTCCGGAGCGGGCGGGCGTTCCATGGCGGAGGACAGCTGGTCACGGGAAGCGATCGGCGGCGCGTGACCCTGGGAGGCGCTTGGCGGCTGCAACGAAGCGTCGAATGCGGTCGGCGGCGGCGGCGGCTGCTGCTGCTGCTGCTGCGGCGGCGGCGGCGCGTCGCCATGGGGCAAAATGGAAGGCATCGTCGGTAACACCTGGGGATGAGGCGAGCCAGTAGATGGGTCCCCAGGGCGCTGACCGGACGGCACCGTCGCTGAAAGCAGACGGGGAGCGGCAGAACCCGAGCGACGACAGAGGCGCAGCTGATTGAGATGCCGACGCACCTCACCAGAGGCCCCCAAAACCAAATACATCGCGCGGCCGAGGCAGCGAAGAATGCGCCCTGCGAGCCAACGCCGTGAACCTCGATAGTTGCGATAAAATACAACGTCGCCTGGAGCAAAAGCAGGAGTCTGCCGCTGCGCAGGAACCTGATGCGGCGGATGCAGCAAAGACATCAAGGTGCGATGAGGACGACCGTGGAGCAACTCAGCCGGCGAGCGACCATCTCGGGGCTGAGAGCGATACGAAGACAAAAAGAGCAACAATGCGTCCTCCCGAGAATGCGACTCTTTCAATTTCAACATCTGTGACTTGAAAGTCCGGACCAATCGTTCAGCGGCACCGTTGGACTGAGGCGAAAACGGCGCGGATGTCAGATGTTGAATACCATTGGCCTGGCAGAAAGACTGAAATTCTGCGGACATGAATTGTGGCCCATTGTCGGAAACAATAGTCTGCGGAAGACCTTCAATGCAAAAGATAGCAGACAACGCTTGGATGGTGGCGGAGGACGTCGTGGAAGACATCCGGACAACAAAAGGAAAATTACTGAAGGCGTCGACCAGAACCAACCATCGAGCATTCCAGAATGGACCAGCAAAATCAATGTGCAAGCGTTGCCAAGGGGAAGTGGCTTTTGGCCACGCAAAGACTTTCCGCGGCGGTGCGGACTGTTGTTCGGCACACGCCGGGCACGAAGAACACATATTCGTAATCGCAGCATCGATTCCGAACCAAGTACAGTGCTGACGAGCAAGTTGTTTCGTTCGCACTATACCCCAATGTCCTTGGTGAAGAAGCCGTAAAACAGAGGACTGTAACGAACGTGGGACCACGACTCGGGACTGATCATTATCAGAACGCAACAACAAAACACCACGTCGAACAAAAAGTCTCTCCTTGTGAGCAAAAAATCGGCGAACCAACGGATCCTCGATCCGAGACTTTGACAAAGGCCATTGCGTAGCAACAAAACGTAAAACAGTAGCAAGGACAGGGTCAGCAGCTGTGGCTGTAGCGACACGACGAAAATCAATCGGAAACGATTCGACCACTTCATCGGTTTCCGAATCAATGAACATGCAAGCAAGTTCGGAAGAATCGAATGCTTTATCCTCAGCAACAGGCAAACGGGACAACGCATCGGCGTTTCCGTGCTTAGCAGTGGACCGATACAAGATATCGTAGCGGTACTGCGAGAGGAAAATAGACCAGCGAATGAATTTCTGCGCTGTACGTGGAGGTACAGGCTTGGTCGGATGAAAAAGCGATGTCAAAGGTTTGTGGTCTGTGATGATGGTAAAGTGCCGACCATACAAGAAATCATGGAACTTAGTAACACCAAACACGAGAGCCAAAGCTTCTTTCTCTATCTGTGAATAATTTCTTTGCGCAGACGAGAGCAATTTGGACGCAAAGGCAATAGGGCGATCATGTGAGCCAACTTTGTGCGCAAGCACAGCACCGATCCCGAAATCCGATGCATCTACCATCAACAAAAGGGGTTTCTGGGTATCGAAAGGCGTGAGGCAAGTATTAGAAAGCAACGCCGATTTCAACTGGCGAAAGGCGCGTTCACATTCCGTCGTCCAGACGAACGGAACACCTTTACGGCGTAAGCGATGAAGCGGAGCTGAAATGGAAGAGGCATTGCGCACATATTTATGGTAATAATTAATTTTACCCAACACACTCTGTAGCTGTTTCAGATTTTTAGGGGACGGCAAGTCTTGTATGGCACGGAGGTGCTCTGGACTCGGATGTATGCCTTGGGCATTAATGACATGTCCCAGGTATGGTAAGTCACGAGCAAAAAACACACATTTGTCCTTCCTCAAGCGAAGACCATTTTGCCGCAAGACCTGAAATAATGTTCGTAAGTTCGCAAGATGATCTTCTTCTGTCTGTCCGGAGATCACTATATCGTCCAGATAGTTTGCTGCAGTAGGGACCGACGCACAAATAGTTTGTAAATATTGCTGAAACAAGGCAGGGGCGGATGCACACCCGAATGGCAGTCTTTTGAAGCGGTACAATCCAAGATGCGTGTTAACCACCAATACGCGCTGGGATGCGTCGTCCACCGGTATTTGCAAGTACGCATCGGCTAGGTCCAACTTTGAAAAACATTTTCCCGGGCACAGTTTAGCAAAAAGATCTTCCGGGCGGGGCAAAGGAAAAGTAGCAGTCACTAGCTGTGGATTCACTGTGGCCTTGAAGTCCACGCAAAGTCTCAATTTTCCGGAAGGTTTTGGCAAAATTACTAAGGGTGAGGCCCAGAGAGAAGCTTGCACACGTTCAATTACACCCTGTGATTCGAGATCGTGTAACGTTCTTGCGACCTCATCACGCAATGCGTGGGGAACATTGCGCGCCCTGAAAAATTTCGGTTGCGCGTTTCCTTCAGTTCTAAATGTGCTTCATAGTTTTTAGCGCAACCTAAGCCCGGTGCAAAAATGTCTGCAAATTCGTCACAGAGCCGAGAAACACTGTCTGTAGGCACAGTCTGATTCACTGATAGGACCTGATTTACAATAGACATGTTAAACAACCTAAATAAATCTAGACCAAACAAGTTCACTGCAGAAGAAGAACGAAGAACGTAAAATGACACAAGTTTTGTTTGTCCCTTGAATGTTGCAAGAAGGCTGCACTGTCCTAACACAGGAATTTTCTGTCCGGAATATGTAGTTAGCTTAACATTTGCGGCACGCAACGGAGGTGCGCCCAGTTGTTTGTACGTGTCGTGATTAAGCAATGAAACTGCAGCTCCGGTATCGAGCTGGAATGGTATCACTTTGCCTTCAAAGTCTAAGTCCACAAAAAGTTTATTGTCCTGCTGACGACAAGAGCGACTGTTTTGTGCAATTGGAACAGACACTGGTACAGAATCACTTGCTAATTGACGTGATTTCCGGCGACGTCGACGCACAGTTTTTGTGGGACGATCACAGTCACTGTTAGAGAAAGTGTCACTGGACGAAGTGGAATTAACGACATGAATGTCCATAGGCGAAGGTCCACGAGCCTGAGTGTCCTTGGTTCGATTCCGGCGCAAAGCAAAGGGCCTGGAATGATTGTGATTGTCTGATCTGAGCTTTTTCTGGCAAACACTTTGCACATGTCCTTTCTTATTGCAGAAAAAGCAAATAGCTTGGCGTGACGGGCAATGTTCACGCGAATGTCTAGTAGCACACCTCGGGCATGATTTCACTGCATTTGTGGGCTGGCGCGGCACACCTGGCTTAGCACGCGGCTGCAGCTGTGCGCCCGTGCGCGAGGCCCGGTTACCGGGCCGCGCAGCGCGTCCAGCGGGCCGGTTAATGTTACACACGGCTGGCGAAGTTTCAAAAGATTCCTGAGCACAGTCCAGTGTGTCCTGTCTATCCAATATGTCTATCACTTGTTGAAGGGAGGGATTAACTAGTTTCAAAATTTGCTCCCGTATGCGAACATCAGAAACGTTCTGTGCAATTGCATCACGCACCATTGTATCTGAATAAGAAAGACCACAGTCACATTCAAAGGCACAGTCCCTAGTAAGTCCTTGCAATGTTGCTACCCACTCCCTATTAGTTTGACCGGCCGTACGTTTTGTACGAAAGAACGTATACCGTTTTGCAACCACATTAACTGTTTCTTTGAAATAGGCATCTAAGGCAGACAAAATTTCCTCGTATGACAAAGTTGCTACGTCGCGGCGGGGAAACAATTTCACTATCACACGGTATGTGGACACACCGACACAAGAAAGCAAAAACGGCTGCCGCTCATTACCTTGAATTCTGTAGGCAGCCATGTGAAAGGCGAACTGACGAGACCACTCTTGCCAGGTCTCATCGGCTGCCACGTATGGTCGAAAGGGAGGTGCAACAGCGTTCAGTGGCAGCGGTAGCGAAGAAGCGGCGGCGGCCGCATCGGTTTGAATGGTACGTTGACCCTGGACGAGCTGTCCAAGGGCATCCAGTAACGCCTGCGTCTGCTGAGTCTGCAAGCGATAAAATTCGGACAGTACATCTGGAGATTGTGGCGAAGCCATGACACAAATAATTGTAAGCAATCAGAAATAAATGTAAGCAATCAGAAAAAGGTCCTTTTCCCTCGTCGCCAATAATTGTAGTGTCGGTAGCTGGACCGACACCGTGATGTGGATTACTGAAAAAGAAAGCTTGACTACGCGGTAGCCGATAGTGCACGGCATACAGCAGACGGGCGTGAAGTCTGGAACATGAGAACTTATAAATGAATACGAAGAAAAGTATGTAGATGCTTTTTACTTAACTTTTATTGATTCCTTGGAATACATCTCTCTTGAATACTCGTAAGCTATAGGCACTGATACAAATGGCTCCTTGCTAGTTCGTAGCCATTAACTTCTGATGGCTATTCTGTCTCTCGGCTAATGAGAGAGAAAGGCTTCGTACAACTGGGCGATAGCTAGGTTCGCGTACAACTGGGCGGTAGCTTGGTTCTCGTACAACTGGGGTCGAGTCCACTCTCGTATCACGAGACCTGCCTTGGTGGTGGCGCTAGGTATGCGATCACAGTGGCGACACGCGGGTCCGACATGTACTACATGGACCGCGGCCGATTTAAACTACCACCTAGCAAGTGTGGTGTCTGGCGGTGACACCACAGTTCCGCTTTCTTTCAGTTCTTTTATTTCTTTTTAATTCTATTTTTTTCCTTTTTTGCGGTCTGTGTATACTCCTTAAGATCTTCCTTTCCTTCTTCTCTTTATCTTTCATTTCTCCTTCGTTATTCACTTTCAGCCATTCAGAATTGTAAGTTGCTTCTAGCTTGATAGTCGTGGGGTAGATTTAATATTTTCACTTAAGGAGATTGTTCTTTTGTTACATGTTTTCAGTACTAACTTGTCTGCTACTTATATCTTTATCCCCATCTTTTGTTTGTTTTTTATCACGCTAATTTCATGGGATTCATTGAGCAAGCTACTCAAATTTGCCTGTTGTCTGTAATTTTGCTGACCTCGTATTAATATGCGTTTTTTATCATGTTTGTATTACATGTATTCTGTTTATCGTAGGAGATAATGAGTTAAGAGACAATGATTCCTCCTTTTCCTGCTATCTCATGAATTTTTTGGACTTTGCTTGATCTTCTTCTTTGGTTAACAATGTAAAATAAGACAGACAGAAAATCTATTCCACACATTTTCTGCGGCCTTTTTCGTATTCGTCTATTAGATGATATGCTTATTTTCCTGTTGTGTTTATTAAGGTTCCCTTATTTGATAACTAACTGGAAATTATTTACATCTAGCGAGAATCAACATCTGCTCTCTACAAGTTACCGCATATTTTGTGTGGCGTAGGAGACATGATATACCACACTGAACCCACTACTCATTTTTCTGCATCATTTACTCATGGTACGCTGGAAGAAAGGTTGTCAGCTACTCTTTCCGTGTGACCAAATCTCTACAATTTTCCCCTCAGTATCATTACGCTAGGCTTAAGATGGAGGAAGTAATATTTTTCTTGCCTGCTCCTGTAGCACTGGCTCTCGGAGTTTCGAAGATGAGATTTTACATGATCCACAGTTCCCTTCATACGGCGTCTCCCAATGGAATATCTTTTATTCTATATCCGACAGTCTACAAAACAGCCCCAGCTCCACAGACGATGCGAGACTGAAGTACACGGAGCGCACCCTTTTGGGTAGCTGTACGCTCAAATACTAGCACGCTTTGCAGCTTTGTCACTTTCCTGCTACCACTTGATGCCTGCAGACTATGTCATTTAATATAGTGTTCTTTTCCCTATTTTCTTTTCTTTTTTTCCTCAGAGTTCATTCTGGAATAATTTGGTCTCGAATTCGAGAGAACTTCAGTTTCATATCAGATGTCCAAATTTTTCTTTGGTTTCCCGAAGTCATTTAACGTGGGTAATAGAATAGCTCCTTTAGCGAGAAAACCCAAATCTTTGCCCAACTGATTTAGTAATACATCTGAAGCTATCGACGTCTATTGATTTTAACCAGCAACACAGGCAAAAGTAACTGATTGAGCATAAACACGCAGAAAGTCCCACAATTGTATGATTCTGCGATCACAGAATAATCATTGGCAGTCATTAAATATTTAGAAGTGTGTGTGCGATTTAATGTGTAACGTACACATAAAACTAATCGCAGGTGAGCCAGATCCTGAGGAAGTGTAATCCACCCACAGAGGAGGTAGCTTACAAAGCGCTCTTCCTCCGAACCTGTACCACATAGCTCCCCAGGTAAGGATTTTAGAGCCCATGTTTATGGACACTTTTGTTTACGGGACACTTTTCCTTGTTTTCGTCCATACTACCATCTCTGAAAGTTGCCTACCCTACAATCGTAGTAACAACAGTACCATTGCATGTTTTCTGCTGTCAGAGGCATCAAAACGGTTTTCAATTGTAACTTTCGACTCGGGTCCAGTGACCCTTACTTCAAACTGATACATTTATCATTCTCCATCAATCTATAATGTCTGAAACATCATCACGGAATCTCCCTGTATAACATACATTTACAGGTGCTGGCACCTGTAACTTTGGCGCTCTATAGCGTCCTTCCATGACTTTACCGGACATGAATACCTATGTATTAAGTCCCCTCAACAACGTCCTTTGGAAGTGAGTAATGTGAATTGTGGTATAGATAGCAACAATACCACGGCGTGTTAAAGTTGCTAGGTTGGCACTACGACAGACACCAACCACAGAGCCCTCTAGCCGGTGCTGTTGAGATCTACGAGCTCCTCTACAGATTCAGCCTATTTGATCAAGAGCAGACGGCCGTGACACTTTGCATATCATTGCAAAGTTATGTATCCGTTTATAACTTGTTTTGGCCTATAGTAAACATCTAATTTGACAAGCAGTACCGATGTGTTTTACCGTTTCCTGCTCCTACTCACTTCCTTCATTCGACCAACATTTCAGTTTACCGGAGCAGACTTACGCGCCGCTTTCCAGGCGGAATACAAAATGAATAGTGAAACACTCTGCAGAAAGTTTTTCACTCGCTCTATTTGCAGATGGAACGGAGGAGGAAACGACTAGTAGTGATAAAGGCTACCCTTCGCCAATCACGGTGACTTGGGCAGTATGAAAGTAGATGTAGATGAAACAGTGGTATACAAAATACTGTCCACCACATACAGTAACGTGGCCTGTGGAATATAGATATAAATGTAGATGTACACGTAGACGGCCAGTGAAGTTACTGACTTGTCTTTGAAAGACTACGGATGCAAGCGTGATGCTCAGGTAAGCAGTTTACGAAATACACGATCGCTTCTCGTGAGATCGCTGCTCTTCGGCGCGTCTGTTCCGCAGCGGTTCCCGGCCCGTTTGTTCCCGCCGTGTAACCCAAGAACCGGGCCCGGTGCGGCGCCAGCCAACAGCAAGTCATTAGCAGGCATTCCTTGTAGCGAGCTGTCCGGTCGCCACCCCACGGGGCACTAATGACCGCGCAACCCAATAGGCGCGGGCCACTCCCCCGGCATTACGAGTACAAGGCGGGCCCGGCGCGCATTAACGAAACTGATTACCGGCGGTCCGGGCATGCGCGTCGAGCTGACACCAGAAACTGGGGCCCACGGCCGCAATTAGACGCACTGACTCATCGTGCCCGGCACCGCATGGCCCACGGCCCTGCCTGGCTGCCGACTGGGTGCGGGGGAGTGACACCGCAGCGCGCGTGCCGTGGGGGCGGAAGGGGGCGGGAAGGAAGGGTACATACATTACCGGGATCAGCGCCGGGGGTCTCCGGCCGACCGGGCGCAGGTGATTGGCTCGCGAGCGCTCGGGTGCCACTTTTACACTCTGCGGGTAAATGCTTGTCTTGTCGGTGTTTCCAGCTCGCCCGCAGTCTCGGCGTAATTGACGCCCTTGAGTCATCCCTTACGGGTGGGATTCGTCCAATTAAAATGCGATGCTGTGCAGGGAGGCGCGCTTTGAAGGTGTTTCCTGCAGGACAACAAGCGCAAGGGCACGGTTTAAGTTACAGGATTTCCTCCTCTTCTCGGTTTCGCAGGTGTTGGGTGGGAGAAGAAGAAGGAGTTGGAGTCTATCGACGTTGGGAAACTAAAATTGGAAAAGGAACATTTGCCGACCTAGAAAAAGCATTTGAAAGTGTAAAACGATGCAAAATATACATTCTCGGGTAAATATGCGTACAGTATACGGAAAAACAGGCAATGTATAATATGTCCAAGAACCAAGACTGGAAATGAGAATTGAACACCAAAAATGAAATATTCCGATTGATTAGGGAGATGAAGTACTCAGATTGGGTAGAGTGTAAGAAAGGGATGCAGTTTTTAGTTTTTGTCTGCTGTTGTTTAGTCTGTACATCGAAGAAACAAAGATGGAAACAAAGCAAACGTTCAAGAGGTGAAGAGATATAAATCATAAATCATCATACAAAGTGGGGAAGAGTTGCAGGACTTGTTGAATGGAATAATGGAATGATTGAATGCGCACGATTGATAGTAAATAAAAATCAAGTAAAGAAAACGAAAGTAATGAGGAGAAGCATAAAGGAAACTAGGGACGAATTTAACATCACCATAAATACAAGGATCTGACAAGGGTCGTGGGAGAGCTGTATATACGTATACTGAAGGCGATAGTATCGCGTACACAATGTATAATAGGGCAGTGCATTGGCGGAGACATCATTTGTTTTCAGGTGATTCATGTGAAAAGGTTTCTTAAGTAATTATGGGATCGCGACAAGAATTAACACACTTTGGACACGGAATGGTAGTTGGAGAAAGAAGCATGGAACACCCCATTTTGGAAATCGTTAGGAAACTGAGTATTCCGAAATCCACAGTGTCAAGAGTGTGCCGAAATTACCAGATGTGAGGCATTACCTCTCAACAAGGAAACGCAGTGGCTGATAGCCTTCACTTAACGACCGAAAGCAGCGGCGTTTGGATGCAGATGCCAGTGCCAACAGACCAGCAACACTGCGTCAGATAACAGCAGAACTCTGTGTGGGACGTACGACGAAGTGCAAAATATTTCGTTAAAGGGCTATGGCAGCGGACGACCGTTGTGAGGGGCTTTGCTAACAGCACTGCATCCCCTGCAGCGCCTCTCCTGGGCTCGTGACCACATTGGTTGGATCCTAGACAAGAGAAAAACTGTAGTCTGGTCAGAACAGTCCCGATTTCAGCTCGTAAGACCTGATGGTAGGGTTCCAGTGTGGTGCAGACCCCACGAAGGCACAGACCCAAGTTGTAAACAAGACACTGTGCAAGCTGGTGGTAGCTCCATAATAGTGTGGGTCCTCTGCCCCAACTGAGTGGATCATTGACTGCAAATGGTTATGTTCAGCTACTTGGAGAGGTGTTGCTATCATTCACGGACTTCATGTTCCCAAACAACGATGGAATTTTTATGGATGGCAATGCGTCATCTCGCTGGACCACAACTTCTCGCCATTGGTTTGAACATTGTGGACAATTCGAACAAATGACTTGGCCACCGAGATCTCCCGAAATAAACCACATCGAACATTTCTGAGACATAATTTACCGGTCATTTCGTAGGCAAAATTCTACATTTGCAACACCTTCGCAATTGCGGACAGCTGTGGAGGCAGCATGGCTCAGTTCTCTGCAGAGGACTTCGAACGATTTGTTGCATTTATACCACGGCGAGATTCTGCACTACGCAGGAGAAAAGGAGGTCCGACACTCTGATAAGAGGTATCCCTTGACTTCTGTCATCTCAGTGTAGGCAACGCATAGGAATTATGCTATCTTGGAAGCAAAATAGTGCCTGATGGACGAAACATGGACAAAAAATGCAGATTAGCATAACAAAAGAGGGATTTCCTGGTATCAGAAGTCTACTACTGTCAAATATCGGCCTTCATTTGAGGAAGAAACTTCTGAACACGTATGTTCTGTGAGAACATAGAAAAGAAGAGAATCGAAGCCTTTGAGCTGAGGTGCTATCGAATGTTGTTAAACTTAGATTGTCTGATAAGAAAAGAATTGCGGAACGTCTCCACAGAGCCGGGAAGAAGCGAAGCATGTGGAAAGCACTGGCAAGAAGAAATTGCAGGATATATGTTAAGAATCTCGGGATAGCTTCAGTGGTACCGGAGGGAGCTGCACATTGGGTGAAAGCTGTAGCCAACAAATAGTCGGGGACATAGGGTGCAAGTTTTGGTCTCAGATGGAGAGATTGTAGTTGCACAATGTGCTGTATTCGGTTTTGGTGGCAAGGGATATGTTGTTACTGTTTATGCAAAGGAAGAAAAATCAGAGTTTAACGTCCAATTGACAACGAAGTCATTATAGATGAGGAACAAGCTGAGGAAGCAATCTGAAGGAAATCGCCATGCCCTTTCAAAGGAAGCTGGCTGGAATGGCCGAGCGGTTCTAGGCACTACAGTCTGGATCTGCGCGACTGCTGCGGTCGCAGGTTCGACTCCTGCCTCGGGTATGGATGTGTGTGATGTCCTTAGGTTAGTTAGGTTTAAGTAGTTCTAAGTTCTAGGGGACTGATGACCTCAGAAGTTAAGTCACATAGTGCTCAGAGCCATTCAAAGGAACCACAACTCCAATTGCCTTAAGCGATTCAGGGAAATCACGGAAACTCTACATCTGGATGGCTGGAAAAGGTATCCACGTCCTCCCGAATGCGAATCCAGTGTGCTAACCGCTGCCCCACCTCGCTCGGCTATGTTTAAGGAAAGTTGTAGGTAAAGCTGGAGGTAGACGTCTGTTAATAGGCAGGATACTGGATAACGAAAATTTCAGCAGTCTACAAAATCTTAGAAAACACTTGTGCTCGAGTCCTGGAATACTGCGTAAGTATGAGGAGCTCATTCCAAACAGAACTAACTGAAGTCATGGAACCTGTTCAAAGGACGGCAGCACCAATGGGCAATGTTTGTTTCATTCATGGGAGAGCATCAACTAGACAATGAAAAATCTGAACTGTCCTATAACTGAAAACAGACGCCAGTTATTTCATCAAAATCTCCTTACAAGGTGTCAGCCGGCCGGTGTAACCGAGCGGTTCTAGGAGCTTCAGTCTGGAACCGAGCGACCGCTATGGTCGCACGTTCGAATCCTGCCTCGGGCTTGGATGTGTGTGATGTCCTTAGGTTAGTTAGGTTCAAGTAGTTCTGAATCCTAGGGGACTGATGACCTCAGATGTTAAGTCCCAAAGTGCTCAGAGCCATGTGAACCATTTGAACAAAGTGTCAAGAAACAGTATTAAATCAATGAACTTTGAAATATATTCCAATCCCACCACATCTCTCCCGTAGTTACCGCGAAAATAATATTAGGTTAATTACAGCGTGCACATAGGTCTTTCAACAGTGATTCTCCCTGTAATCCATAGTCGACTGACACAGCCAGAATCTCTGACACGTGATGCAATTCTAAGTACCCTTTCCCGTGCACTTTAAAATCGTTTACAAAGTATGTATGTAAAGGTAGATAGGTATACCAACTCCCGTTTTATAGTTACAACTGGCCCTCGGTATAAATTGCGACAGTCCAATCGGTAGCAACTCGGTGATATTCGAGAGTTAAGCTACGAAATGGCACCTCTGTGTTTCCATAAGCATTGATGATTTGAAACAATACAGGCATATCAGCACACATTGCAGTAACCAAGGAGCGGTATTCAGATCAGGGGAAGGCGATGCAGAGGTTATGTAGCCTGTAACAAACTCCATACAACACAAGCTATGATTCCACTATATCTATGCTATTTATGTGTATTTTGTTATGAACTATCTAATGTGAACACCAGTAAAGCAGTTGGGAGGAACATACTTGTTAGTGACAAAAGAGCTATTAAAACTGGCATATGATGCTGTATAGTTCCATTTGTGTTCATCTTGTGTCATACTGATGTTGTCCGCCTCCAAACCTGTATGATCAACGGAAAAAAATGCCATGCGAGTGGCTCAGGTTCGATGATTTTCTTCTATTGGGAGCTGGGTGTTGTATTGTCTTCATTATCATTTCATTCTTATCGAAACGCGATTCGCGTCAACGAAACAGACTTGCACCAGACGGCTAGTCTATCCGACAGAGGCAATAGCCACACGCACATTTCATGGATATTGTCCTTTGCTATCTTATATTTTTTGATCAATACAGTAAGCTGAGGCCGGTTGCAAAGATCAAATTACATTAGGTAGGAGATAAGTTTCCTTACTAACTTAAGTTTATCGTTGCTAATTTCCTGCTGCTAGTGACCCGCACTCGATTGTACTAAAGTAAACAAAACCAGTTGAATTGATTGTTATTGTTGCCTTTGATCCCTATTTCTGTTGCTTGTGAGTTAACTCAAAGTCCAATGTTACGTTTTATTAAGAGTTTTTTTATTACTAGGGCCATTTAGCATCTTTTCAGTTGTGTCAGTATTTACTAACTGCACATACGTAGACTGGATTTCTCTGCACTCATAAAAGAACATATATTTTACTGTGTGTTATCGTATTTATCTTCTGTACTATTTAGATTTCTACTTTTGTGCCATTTTCGAGTACCGTACTGAAAGGTTAGACCATTAACACGTCATATGTGACGTGCTAATGGTCTAATAACTTTTAGTATTGTAGCCGAAGCTAGCCGTTGTGGCCGAGCGGTTCTAGGCGCTTCAGTCTGGAACCGCGTGACCGCTACGGTCGCAGGTTCGAATCCTGCCTCGAGCATGGATATGGGAGATGTCCTTAGGTTAGTTAGGTGTAAGTAGTTCTAAGTTCTAGGGGACTGATGACTTCAGATGTTAAGTCCCATAGTGCTCCGAGCCATTTGAACCATTTTGTAGCCGAAAATGGCATAAAGCTGAAATCTAGATAGTACAGAAGATAAATATAGCACACACAGTCAACGGATGTTTATTGATTCAAAAAGTATTGCATGACTGTTGCTCAGGACCATCGCAAACTTCTAGTAAAAGAACAGTTTGCACATGGCTATGAGACTTCTTTAAGAAGTCAAGATTCTCTTCCTACCACACAGTCATACAGTAATTATTAGTTTCCAAATATTCGGAGAATGCTGTTATCCCATAGCTATACACTATGTGATTAAAAGTATCCGAACTCCTATTAACGATCATTAATATGGAGCATGTCCACCCTGAATCTTTATGACAGCTTGAACTACGCTGGGGACACTTTCAGTAAGGTGCCGTCTTTAGAGGTTTGGCAGCCCATCCTTCCTCATCACCCGAAACCAGAAAAAGCAATGAGGTTGGACGCTTGAATCCGGAGTGATGTCGACGTTATACCTCATACCAAAAGTGTTCCATTAGGTTCAGTTTGGGGTTTTGTGCAGATCAAGACAGTTCATTTCAGGATCATTATTGTTCAGAAACCATTACATCACAACGTTGTTTTATGATGCATTGTCATGGTGATACAAACAATCGTGTCTTCAAGCTGTTCCTCTACTGTCATGCTGTAAAATGCATTCATATCCTTAGCGTTTCACAATAGTGCACTACACGTGATAGGGTGTAACGTTCTCCAGTGTTGTCTGCAGAAATGTGTGACTTGTGAAGAGCTGGTCGACCGTTCTACTTCACTATTTTTAATTCCCTACGTACAGTCATTGCGATAGCTGAACTTCTGGTAGCAATTTGGTCGTCACTACACGTTCCTTCATCGGAGTTCTAGCGGTTTTTT
The DNA here is from genome assembly GCF_021461385.2 of Schistocerca piceifrons. Taxonomy (NCBI): domain Eukaryota; kingdom Metazoa; phylum Arthropoda; class Insecta; order Orthoptera; family Acrididae; genus Schistocerca; species Schistocerca piceifrons. The sequence continues at coordinate 597,520,976 of NC_060141.1, read as the reverse complement.
ACAGCTACTATCCGCAATACCCGACGGTCACTGTCCATCAGTATATGAGGTCTGTGTAGACTTAGTTGGACTGTAATGGTTGGGCAGCTTTATAAGTGTGGAAATGTCCCTCATGGATATGTTATTCAGATGACATCCAGTGACTAGTACACGTTCAAAATCACTGTGCTCTCCAGACCAACTCATTCTGCTGTTCCCATTTCTCTAATGACAATTGTCTCCGTCTCCTTTTACGCTGGCGGCTCCGACTCTTGTGATACCTAATAGCCAGTTCCGCGTTGTATAGGGGTGTGCGGATACTTATGACCAGATACAACATTAATGCAAGGCCGCTCTGGTTGCTCATCCGTACTTCATTCAAATCCACGATCAGTTTCGGCCGTCAAATACAATTAATTTTCAGGTGGCTCTGACAACTCGGATGTTGTAAAGCAACAACAAAATCACAACTAAGCTCTTTTCAGAACCCACTGGAAAACGGTTTAGATATGAAGACTGAAAGGAGGACATATTAGCAACTTGATCGCTATTTTATTAATCAAACTGTAGTGTTTCTGTTTCCATGAAATCCTAAATTCTGTGCTATTATCCTAATAATTCACGTCAGCGTTGTTTCACCACCACGCATTCAATATAGAGACGGTTGACCAAAGACAATTTCTTTTAGTCTTCAGTCTACTGACCAGTATGAGGCTGCCCGTCACAAATTCCTCTCCTGTACCAACCTCTTGGTCTCAGAGTCGCACTTGCAATCCAGGGTCTCAATAATTTGCTGGATGTATTTCAATATCTGTCTCCCACTACAGTATTTTACCCTCTATAGCTCCCTCTAGTACCTTGGAGTTTATTCCCTGATGTTTTAACACATATCCTACCATATTGTCCTTTACTTCGGTTCGCGTTTTTCATATGCCTCACCTTACCCTCTCACTCCACCTGATATTCAATATTTCTCTGTATCACATCTGAAATACTTCAAATATATTCTGTTCCGGTTTTACCACTGTCCATGACTCAGTACCATGCATGGTATGCCCCAAACGTACATTTTCAGAATTTGTTTTCCCCTAATTAAGGCCTACATTTGATACCAGTAGACATCTTGGCCAATAATGCCCTCGTTGCCTGTGCTAGGTTGGTTCTAACGATCTTCTTACTTCATTCATCAAGCGTTATTTCGCTTCCAAGATAGCAGAATTCCTCAACGTTGCCTTTTTCGTGATCACCAACTTCGATGCAAAGCATCTTGATATTCTCATTCCTTCTGCTTCACATTATTTTGGTATTTTTCAAGTTTACTCTCAGTTCATATTCTGTACTCATTAGACTCTTCCTTCCATTCAACAGACATTGTAACAGGATAGCCTGTCATCCCCAAATCTAATCATTGACAGCCTTTCACGCTGAACTTTAGTTTCACTTCTTAAACTTCCTTTTATTTCTACCATTCCTTATTCCGTGCAAAGATTGAACAGTAGTTGAGGAAGACTTGCATTCCTTCTTACAACACATTACCTAACACGGCGTAGGCAAACCGTCAGGGAAGACGTTAAAAAAATACCTGTCCTGGACGGTAAGAGCTGTGCAAATAAAGCCCCTGTCGGCTTGGGACATAGCATTACCATTGGGAAACAAACATTGTACCATGGGATGGACTTGATCAGCCCAAATGGTCGCATAATCCTTGATGGTAATGCGAGCTTCCATTGTACCCTTGAGGCCAACGGAACAAGACGATATTGCTGTCCAGATCTTTTGACGATGTCGTTATGGCTCCATTATATTAGGACATGTTTTTAAAACAGGTATGCTTCGTCCGTCATATTTCAACTGAATGTTTTCCACATGTATGTCAGTAATACTCTTCATTATGGCCTATTTTATTGTTTTATGATTTAGACATTCCACTAGCTGTATCTATGTTTTTTCCCATACTTTCTGCAGGTGTGAAGACCTGTATTGCTGACCGAAACAGGTAGTCTAGTGACCAAACAACTTTGTGATCAAAGACGGGAAAAAATTTATTCTATGTTTGTGGAAAACTGTTATATTCGCGACCACGTCGCAACTTCTGAAGGAATGCGTTTCTCGCTGTGTTACCTTAGTTTTGTCCAAGCCGTGCATCTAATGCGTAGTGCAGTGCTTTCCTGGGCCTACGGCGGGGACCACTGACGTATAACGTTTTTAAGTTATTGCTGGGCGCCACACTTACTGTCAAATTTATCTAGTTGTGTACCCATTTAAAATAAAACTGCTTATGAATGAATATCATACATCGAAACCAATAAATTTGTAGCTAATCTTTTCTCTAAATGAAGCTAGAAAATTACACAATTACATCGTAGGACTGCTTTGCCTACGTTGAAGATTATTGTGATAATTTTGCGATGTAGACCTCTCAGTGGAGCTACACCTTATACATGACGACTCTTTTGCCTCAGATTACTGTGCAAATGAATCGTAAACGACCCTAGATTTTTTGGTCTGCCGTTCCTTTTGACTGCTCAGGCTCCCCGCAGCTGCATCTTCTAGGAAATTCTAGGACAACAGTTACTTCCGTTTATAAGCCAGTGGCCAGACCGCTGGACTGGTCCTCATAAAATTAGGTCTCTTCACGTTTGCATGATTTTTCGATGTTTTGTCGCTTCTTAACTGTTTTTCACTGTTACTTGTTCTAGAAGCTGATAACTATTCCTACTTCTTTTTCCTTGCACCGTTCGTGGAATAGCATCTGTATAAACATTACATTGTTAGCCAGTGTCACAACCAGTTCTCTTTTTCTGATTAAAATCCTACAATCCTAATACAATTGTTACCGTTCTGTCTAATTTAACTTTCCCTTTTACCTTCAGATCCACCTCTCAGGATCCTTCATTTCTTCTTCATCTACCTTCCTTACCGTTTACGTTCTGTGTCATATTAAAATACTCTCCACACAAAGCATATAACCAGTCATTTTCCCAGCTGTCTGTTAACTTTTCCACACAGTAAAACTTACTACTGTAGAATTATTGCTTAGCCGTTGTGATTCTGATCTTAATTTCTTGGATGCATGTCATCTTCTTATTTTTTAAGCTTCCTAGTTTTGAAACTTGGTAAGGGAGAGTTTTGTACCTGTTTGATAGTGTACCTAGGGATATACAGGGAGACCGTCATAAGCTTTTCCGGCGTTTTCTGTAGTTTTTGTTGTTGTTTCGTGCAGCATTTTTAATTATCTCGCAATTTTATTGTGAGTTAAGTGGTACACATTTTTGGAACTGTTTATGTAACATATTAACAGTTTTCGGCGGTCGTGCACCATCTTGTAACAGAAGAAGATCTTTTACCAAGGAACAAGTCATACATATAAATGAACTGCGTTTCTTCCACGTCTTAATAAGTTTATGTCTTGGAAATGAAAATAGGTTGTAGTTTCCCAAAGACACCGTTTCAATGTGTATTTAATCTGTAACTGGTTTCTGATAATACTTCTTCTCAATTTGGTCTGACTTATTGAAATTGTTGTGCGGTAGAGTAATGATGTAACAGATAGACGATTAAATACAACACTGATAAGATTTTCTCGATTGCAAAGCTTTTTAAAATTTAGTATAGTATTGGTTCACAGATGCACGAACGTGGTGTACGTTGGAAGATGTTTTCGGATTTGCGTAAAATTTTAATTTTCCGGAGTAAGTTTTGTAACTTCAGTAAAAGACGGCAGCACACGGAAAGTAAATGGCTTCATTCAAAAGTAAAATTGGACAGTACGTCGAACGTATATTACAGGACAGGCTAGAGATGAAGGTTCGAAAAGTGTACAAAGATGCAACACTTTCCTCCACTTGTCTTATTGTGTTCTGTCCAAATGTTATGGTTGTGCCGCCCGGGGTGGCCGAGTGGTTCTAGGCGCTACAGTCTGGATCCACGCAACTGCTAATGTCGCAGGTTCGAAACCTGCCTCGGGCATGGATGTGTTTGATGTCCTTAGGTTAGTTAGGTTTAAGTAGTTCTAGGGGACTGATGACCTCAGAAGTTAAGTCCCATAGTGTTCAGAGCCATTTGAACCGTTTGTTATGGTTGTATTCCTTTCCTTTGTACCAGTGGACATACCCTCGGTCTTCTTACTGTTCATACGCATGCTATTCTCTTCTCATGCTGCTCTCAGATTTTTACCATTTTGTTCATTTTTGTTCCGTTTCAGCTTAAAGCACGTTGTCACCAACTATTTTTACTCGTAGTATTTTTGATCCCTTCAAAACATTTATTTGCTGAGCCAACCAAACGTGTATTGAATAAGTTTGTTGACTGGAACCAAACAGAAACCTTGTCCTTTGAATCACTTCTTTATTGTATCAATAGCAGGTATATATATTTCTTCAGTTCTATGGAAATGTAAGATATGTAAACTAGCACACCTGCCACACAATATAGTGATCTCAAAGCGTGTTTTCCATTGATGTCCAAGTAACGTCAGAGGACGAGTTCTCTACCATCAGTTTTTGATCCCTGTCACAGATGACATTGAATTTGTAGTGTCTTTTTCATAAACTGTATTATGATGTTAAGCGTTCGGCATTTTTGCTGTAAAAGTAAGAATTACTTTTCCGCGGAATAATACAAATTGTAACCGACAAACGCTAACAGGAATTCCAACAACTTTTGACGACATCCATTAAAATTCCTGGCTGCGAGCAATAACTAAACAAACGTCCTATATATTACAGCGACGACCTTCATTTAACATCTGCGGACACCAAATTAAAGTCGGCTTTCGGCAGCGTTGAAAAATCGCTGTCAGGGTTCATGAGTCAGAGTTGACAATATTGAGGGCGACACACACTCACCGAGACGGGGGCTGCATTCCCGGGGTATAACTTATGCGAGAGCGGAGGCCCGCTAACCCCAGCAGCCCTGCGCTGGGGCGGGGGTGCATCCGCAATGAGCGCCTGACAGACAGCCGCCTGGCCCGGCTTGTTTTGACGTATTAGAATTGATGGCCCCCGGCTGCGTCTCATTGCTGCAGTCGGTGTCCGCCGCCCCGACTGGGAGCGCGTTGTCTCCTGATGGAATCGCGGCGGCAGGGCCTGCGTGCGCTGTGCGGTATGCAATCTGTCAGCCCGGACAAGTTGCCGGGATCCGTTTCATCAGGGATCGCCGGCTTTGTTATGCGGATTACTGCGCCGAATTATGAGCGTGTATAACGCGGGAGGGTGGTTATTCGACGCGACTCTATTAGTGCTAAGTGGAGTGTCTATCCAAATTATGATATAGGTACGACAGACTGTCAGTACGTGACGCTTTAGAGCTCGTTGGATTGCACAAGCCATTTTCCAGAAGAGTATGCAGGAAAGAGCCAAAGATGCTGAAACATTGAGAAATGTTATACAGGGTGGTTATGATTAAACTTCACTTAGGATAGTTGTGTCAGTTCTACATGAATCATACTTCACAAAAATTCTATTATGTACGCTGGGTAAGTATTAAGGTTTTAAAACGACTTTTTTTAATTCCCTCATTTTCTATGGTTCTTGTGTATATTGTATTGTCATCATTTTTGTACCTTACAGTTTTATACAGTGAAAATCGTTGTAATAACCGAAACCTGTAGACTGTGAGCATACTATTGTAAGTTTGACGACACAAATATATTTTTATTAACTTTGAAATATAAAAGTGAACAAAATATCTTCTGATACAACAGACTCACAGGAAGAAATCCTCATATTTTGAAAATAACACTTTTGAAAAGAAAGAAGAACATATTAATAAAATCTTTTCCGGCAATGTTCTCTACGCCAGCACAGATGTATCTCCTCGATACCATCGGCTCCTACGGTCATCAAGGAATGTGAGATCTGAAGACGGTGTTTTAGAAGCTCGAAACCAGTCATACAAATATAAAAATAAACAACTTCAATGCTATCACGACTATGTGTATTTGAAATAAACTATAATTTTATAAAGACCATTGTTTTTCTTTGAACAATGTTGCAAAAAATTTTAAATTAGTGAAGTATATGAGTTTATACACTCCTGGAAATGGAAAAAAGAACACATTGACACCGGTGTGTCAGACCCACCATACTTGCTCCGGACACTGCGAGAGGGCTGTACAAGCAATGATCACACGCACGGCACAGCGGACACACCAGGAACCGCGGTGTTGGCCGTCGAATGGCGCTAGCTGCGCAGCATTTGTGCACCGCCGCCGTCAGTGTCAGCCAGTTTGCCGTGGCATACGGAGCTCCATCGCAGTCTTTAACACTGGTAGCATGCCGCGACAGCGTGGACGTGAACCGTATGTGCAGTTGACGGACTTTGAGCGAGGGCGTATAGTGGGCATGCGGGAGGCCGGGTGGACGTACCGCCGAATTGCTCAACACGTGGGGCGTGAGGTCTCCACAGTACATCGATGTTGTCGCCGGTGGTCGGCGGAAGGTGCACGTGCCCGTCGACCTGGGACCGGACCGCAGCGACGCACGGATGCACGCCAAGACCGTAGGATCCTACGCAGTGCCGTAGGGGACCGCACCGCCACTTCCCAGGAAATTAGGGACACTGTTGCTCCTGGGGTATCGGCGAGGACCATTCGCAACCGTCTCCATGAAGCTGGGCTACGGTCCCGCACACCGTTAGGCCGTCTTCCGCTTACGCCCCAACATCGTGCAGCCCGCCTCCAGTGGTGTCGCGACAGGCGTGAATGGAGGGACGAATGGAGACGTGTCGTCTTCAGCGATGAGAGTCGCTTCTGCCTTGGTGCCAATGATGGTAGTATGCGTGTTTGGCGCCGTGCAGGTGAGCGCCACAATCAGGACTGCATACGACCGAGGCACACAGGGCCAACACTCGGCATCATGGTGTGGGGAGCGATCTCCTACACTGGCCGTACACCACTGGTGATCGTCGAGGGGACTCTGAATAGTGCACGGTACATCCAAACCGTCATCGAACCCATCGTTCTACCATTCCTAGACCGGCAAGGGAACTTGCTGTTCCAACAGGACAATGCACGTCCGCATGTATCCCGTGCCACCCAACGTGCTCTAGAAGGTGTAAGTCAACTACCCTGGCCAGCAAGATCTCCGGATCTGTCCCCCATTGAGCATGTTTGGGACTGGATGAAGCGTCGTCTCACGCGGTCTGCACGTCCAGCACGAACGCTGGTCCAACTGAGGCGCCAGGTGGAAATGGCATGGCAAGCCGTTCCACAGGACTACATCCAGCATCTCTACGATGGTCTCCATGGGAGGAATGCAGCCTGCATTGCTGCGAAAGGTGGATATACACTGTACTAGTGCCGACATTGTGCATGCTCTGTTGCCTGTGTCTATGTGCCTGTGGCTCTGTCAGTGTGATCATGTGATGTATCTGACCCCAGGAATGTGTCAATGAAGTTTCCCCTTCCTGGGACAATGAATTCACGGTGTTCTTATTTCAATTTCCAGGAGTGTATATTTAAGCATAGTCAGCGGTCTGACATAACCAGTATTTTGGCAAAGTATCCAGCCTTCGAAGAGAAGCCCGATATAATCCAATGACATAATTGCCACCTTACTGCCATTCCACATGAAAACTTCTATCATAGTTCTTACTCCATTCTGACGTCAGGAAGACCTGCCATCGTGAGGGAAAACCGGAGAATGTGGCGCATCGGTTAGCACACTAGACTGGCATTCGGGAGGGCGACTGTTCAATCCCGCGTCGGTCCATTCCGATTAAGGTTTTCCACGACTTCCCTAAATCAGTTCAGGCAAATGCCAGGACGGTTCCTTTGAAAGGGCACGTTCGACTTCCTTCCCCATCCTTCCCTAGTCCGAGCTTGTGCTCCGTCTCTCGTTGTCGACGGAACGTTAATCACTAGTTTCCTCTCTGTCTTCACAATGGACATTCGGAAAATACTGAATTGGAGCATAACTGAACGATCCGTGAGTCCATACCCTAACCTGGTACTCACACTAGCGAAACCAGCAGGATATATTCAGATTAGTTATAGACACCAAAACTATTAATTGAATCGTTGTACCTATCTAGACCTAACGAGGAAACATCAAGGAACAAATACACACATTCCAAAGTATCTGACTACTACGTAACTTTAAAAGTTTTCTCTTCAGCTTGAAAGATAGTTCAGTTTTATTTATGACAAACAGAAAGAAGGGAGTTTAGGGTTTAACGTGCCATCGACATCCAGGTAATTATAGACAGTATTTATTGCAGTGCTCGAACCTGTTTTGGCACCAAAGTTGGTTGACAAGGTAACCCTCTTTGTGGAAGACTTGTTAAGACCGACGAAAACTTGGAAAGATCTTATTTATCTTGTAGGGAGAATGTTAAATAAAATTTTGGAGGCTGGCGTAAGTGTCAACTTGCAAAAATCAAAATTCGGGGATGAGGAGATCAAACTGTTGAGGCATTTGGTCACACCGCTATGGACAACCTCCGAACAATTAGTAAAATTTTACGTGCTATATAATACAGGTATGTCACTCGAAGTTATGTCACTTGAATTTTATTTTGCGACTGGTGGTTCCTCTGTAGATGTCAGTTCTTGTCTGTTTAAAGTGAAAAATACAGTTAGTAAGCCTAATGATTGCTCAGTAGGGTTTACAAGTTCAAAATGGTTCAAATGGCTCTGAGCAATATGGGACTTAACATCGGAGGTCATCAGTCCCCTACAACTTAGAACTACTTAAACCTAATCAACCTAAGGACATCACACACATCCGTGCTCGAGGCGGGATTCGAACTTGAGACCGTAGCAGTCGCGCCGTTCCGGACTGAAGCTCCTAGAACCGCTCGGCCGGTTTGCAAGTCCTGTCTCTTCCGACTGTGATTGAGCCTACGCAACTACAGCGTTAAAAGCCCTCACAGCAGTCTGAGCATTCAAATGTTCCATTACTATATCACTGGGAATGACACCGGATTGTACTGTGAGCATCAGCCACAGAGATCTCTGGTGAACTGTGACCTGTTGCATGTTTCGTTTGTCAGGTGATCACTGGCACTTCAAGCGTACGATTTCGAGATCGCTGATATCTAAGGTGAAAACAGTGTTGTAGCAGACGCACTGTCTCGATACTGGGCGTACTACAACATATGACATGTTGCAATGTGCAACGTCTGGAGTTGAGAGTTTTGCTAATGCTAGATGTGACATGTAGAAAGCATTACCTTGACATTTTCAAGAACAAGGAGTGAACGACAGGGCAGCGATTTGACATGAAGTGAAAAAACGATCAACAGTCTACTCTTCAGAAAACCTTAAAGAGTGCTCTGTGTTTCATGATGATTACAGCAATCCAAAAGTTGAAGCGGGGCATTTCACACGCTTGTCAAAATAAATACAGTTTCCCCATCTTGCATGGAAGTATTTCAGTGTTATAACAAGTGCAAATAAAATGAATTCAAACTGTTCCTCTCTGAATATGAGGAGGAAGAGGTAGCAAGTCTTAAGGACATGCTTAATCTGTCAAAAGACAAAACCATCCAGTAATGCTGTGAGAACGAGTTACGAGGAGCGTTCAATAAGTAATGCAACACTTTTTCCTCAGCCAGTTTCGTTTGAAAACCGTGGATTTTTTTTTCAGGGGGGGGGGGGGGGCATCGTTGAACATTCCCGCTTCAGCACCTATAATTTCATGAAGTTTCGTGCCGGTACTACATGTACTCCTCAAAATGGTGTCTATAAAGGTGGTGCGTTTCAAAATTAGAGCTGTCATTCTGTTTCTTTCGCAGGGAAACCAGAGTGTTACAGATATTCATAGGTCGCTGCAGAATGTCTGTGGAGACCTGACAGTGAACAAAAGCATTGTGGGTCTTGGGGCGAGAGGTGTGTCATCATCGCAACAAGGTCACGCTAATCTGTCCGATCTTCCATGTGCTGGACAGCTTCATAGAGCTGTGACTCCTGCAATGCGGGTGCGTGTGGACACTCTCATTCGAGTCGATTAATTGATTATAATCAAACACCACACTGCTCAACTGGATGTCTCTATTGGTAGAGCTGACGTAGTTGTCCACCAGTTGGGATGCTCAAAGTTGTTTACCCCCTATGTTCCTTCTAGCTTGACAGAAGAACAGAAACACTAACAAAGGACCATCTGTGTGGACTAGCTTCCGCTGTACTAGGTTGTTCATGCCAAAATTTTATCGAACATCATCACAGGAAATAAAACATGTGCTCGTCTCTTCGAACAGGATACAAAACGGCAATCTATGGCGTGGCGTCACACTCCCTCTCCTTCAATGAAAAGTTCAAGGCCGCACCATCAGCCAGTGAATTCATGGTGATGGTATTCCGGGACTCTGAAGGGGTTATTGCGTTTGATATCCTCCCTTACGGCGCAACAATCAACGCTGAAGTGTACTATGCCATCCTCAGGAAATTGAAGAAGTGACTTTAGCGTGGTAGTCACCATAAAAATGCAAACTTCTCCTACTCCAAGAAAGGCATGGCCTCACTCTAACCTGTGCACCCGAGAGAAGCTCAAAGAACTTTATTGGACTGTTCTTTCTCATCCACCCTAAAGCCACGATCTTGCACCTTCCGAATTCCATCTCTTTGACTCGATAAACATGCACTCCACGAGAAGCAGTACCTGACTGATTGGAAGGTTATTGATGTAGCAAGACTTTGGCCTTAGCGTCGACCAAGCGGGTATACAGGCCCATCCAGTAAGGCGGAGAGAGGCCGTCGCATCGAACGGAGATTATGTTAAAAAATACGCTTTCGTAACAAAATGATTGGGGAATGATATGGTGTATAAGAATACTAAATAAAACCAATCTGTTTTGAGGAAAAACGTTGCATTACTTATTCAACGCCTCTTGCACGTGCAATCATACATAAAAAAGCCTTTAAAGTCGTAGTAACAGACAATCGTCGACCCACTCCATGAACACATGCTGTAGCGAAATATGTAGCAGATCTGTATCACATTCTCTCTGAAAGTTTCTCTAAGCACATAATATTGTCTGACTTAAGACTGCTTCAAACTTTCCTGTAATCAGGAAACTGATGAATGACTTTGGCAGGTCAGAAGCTATCTTGTCATACGATGAAAACAACTTTACCAGCGTACACTGGAAAAGTCAATTACAAAACAATAGTTTACGAGAAATACTGTTCGCAATGTATCACCCAAGACAAACCCTATATGGACAGCATCCATAAATTTTAACTGGTTTATCAGAAAATATTTTTCTAATAAGTAGGTTACAAGGATAAATTACCTCACACCAGTTCAAGAAACAGTTAGTAACCTCCAGCGCATCTCACCCAATTGTATACCAAATGAATTGTTACCCTGCAAATTAGAAATAAAAGAGTGGATGGCTCTAGTTTTAAGGCAACCTACAAATGACATTTCTTGAGAAGAAGTAAGATAAGATTTGATAACGTTGCAGTTAAAGATGTCCAAAGAAAGCAATATTTTAAAAGAATTTACTAAAAGTAGAGAAATTTAATGTAGGAGAGAGAGCCCTAATCAGGAGTCATTCTAATCGCACACTCCTTAATAATATAAACAAGAAACGGCAACTGTCATATTCAGTCTGACTTGAGATTGCTAACGCATCATACGCTGGAGCTTATTTACTTATCTATCATGGAACAAATGAAATCATGGCATTGTACACACTCCAGGATCTGAAGTGATGCTTCCAGTAATGTTTTGACGGTTTATGTAGAGGTAGAGATAACTATGTATGTGAGTATATATTGTGTTAAATAGACATTTCACCTGTATTGTGAGATATTAGATGTATAAGCACTAATCATGAACCGCTTTACACTACCAGATGTATTCACTGTACAAAATGTGTTGATATGTATAATGAAGTTAATGTAAATATGTCTTTACATCTCTTTCCACTAAAAAATAAATCTAAAATTATTTATTATTCATTACCATTGTTAAGTATTTATGCTTTTTAATCACTTGGTGGAATGTATTTTCTGTACACACTGATAAACTTTTAGAAATAAGGAAAATTTTTTGTATTAAAAGACAGCCTGAAGTCAGGGCACAGTTATGTAGGGAGTCCATTATTTTCCGACATCAACATTTTTGAGCTCTCACCAACCAATACTAATTGAAAGACTCTAAAACATGTCTGTACAAAACTTTATTGCAATCAGAGCACTTTAACCTGTGCCAACTTGAGCGCGAACTTGCAGGAGGAACATGATCTTTCGCAATGTTCATAGATGCCCTGCTGACGCCACCTCAGCTTATCAGTACGTGCACGCCGAGTGCAGTTAGTGCTTTATTTGGTACCTATCTATCGCACGTATTTACCAATCGCTGTCTAAGATATCAAAACGTTTACAAAGTGCCATTGGACCATTGTTCTAATCCACGATATGAGACATCAAATAACTGGACATAAATTATCATCAGACAGAGAAGTGATGAAAGTTTACTTTGTAACATGTGGTAAGTACAATTAACCATTAGCGAAACAGCTTGTCTTGTGGTTCGTGAGTGCATTATATTTTGCGCTAATATTTCGGGGGAAGCAAGAACTCCGATACTGTTCAACTTCATAAAAAAAATAAAAAAAACTTATATACTTGCATTCACTTTGGAGGAAACAGGAGAAGTATTCTAAAAAAGTGTCACGGTGCGTTTAAGTGCCGTGAAGAGACGTTCATTACTAATTCGGAAAATTTATTTGATATAGCAGACGCCAATGTTCTAAAAACAATCGAGAGTAAGACAGGATGTTTTTACTTCGACAGAGAGAGCCATGACGTTAGGCTATCTACCTGCGATAAGGAAGAAATGACGTGGCTGTGAAAATTCGAAGGAGAGGAAAGGTAAGAGAAGTAAAAGTCCACAGCGTTTAGTCTGCATTTTCTGTTGTATTTCTACTTCATTCTGTGAACGCTGGGACAACGCATTTTCAAGTTAAGATGAAACTGACGTTGGTTATGATGAGTTTTTATAATATATTTCATTGGAGAATGCCGCATGGCTAGGTATCAAAGATTATATTACTGATAAACTAGTCGTTGTTTCCTACAGATCTCAACTGAATGAAAGAAAGTATGTATACACGATGCACCATGAAAGAATAATCCAAATGGGATGGGAATCGATAGATGTGATGTACATTTACAGACAAACAAATAATTACAACTGCAGAAAAGTTGGATCATATATTCAAGGGAAAGGGCTGCACAAATTGAGCAAGTCAATAACCTCTTGGTCTACCTCTGGCCCTTATGCAAGCAGTTATTCGGCTTGGCATTGACTGACATAGTTGTTGGATGCCCTCCTGAAGGAAATTACGCCAAATTCTGTCCAATTGGTCGCGTTATATTGTCGTGATCCCGAGTTTGTTGGAGGCTCTTGCCCTTAATGCTCCAGACGTTCTCAGGTGGAGAGAGATCTGTCGAAGCTGCTGGTCAAGGTACGGTTTGGCAAGCATGAAGACAAGCAGTAGAAACTTTTACTGTGTTCGGGCCAGCATTAGCTGATTGTATTGTTTCACGCCGTCCCATTCTTTTCTGTCAGGAGATGTTCACTGGGATGGCAACCTGTTGCAGGCATTAACCGTCAGGAACCCATACCAGAAAGACTTTCAATAACTGTTAGGTTTGGGGACAGTGAACAGTTGAATGGCGTTCCAGCATTAGAGAATGATACTGGTAAAGAGCAATGGAACGCTGTTTAGACTGCATTAATGGATTGGGGTACTAATGATAATTTACAAATTCTCTGCGGCGTCACAGCTGCCTCAAAAACTGGCCGTCATATTGGTGCATGCATCTTACTTGAACGCTAACTTGTTAAGGAGTTGTTTTGCTTGCCATGCCGTCATTACACACATGAGCTCATTAAAAAAATGTATTTTAACGAAAAGTACATTGTGTAACAAGCAATCATGACATACCAGATTTTCAACACTTGAGAATAAACTGGAAAAACAGCAATGTCAGTAATTTTCATTGCGGCAAAATTATTATGGAGTCTTTTAATGAGATGGAAATTAAGGAGATGTTAGGTTTTATGAAAGTGTATTAGATAAACCAACAGTGAGAAGTGATATTTTAGGTAGAAGATTTTCAAAGAAATTGAAAATGTACCTTCTGCGAACAATGCATCAAGCAAGTGGATTGCAAGAACAATTTAATGCTTAAAAATTTTACAGCTAAGATCACGATTTTAACTCTCCATTGAAAATAAAGATACACTGAGAGATGTCTCCCTCTTCATAGTAAGTGTTTGTCTTTTAACAGTGACTTCAATGCAGCAGATGTGTAAAATTTCCTTATATGAGCATTTGCTTCTTGAAAAATCTGGAAGTATCGATTCCACGATTTCAAAAGCAGCTATAAGGGAATTTGGTCATCATGTGTGGCATTTATCCGATAATATGTCTCTCTCATCGTTCTTTGATGGTGAAACAGACGTATCAACCCTATGGAAAACTGCAGGAAATTTGGACATGTTGAACCTACAAACCGAAAAGAGATCACCAACAGAAAAAAATTCGCCACACCAAAAAGTAGGTTTTTGGGCAGGCCAAGGCAACGTGTCGACACGCTGTAGAGGACGCTGGGTTACAATAGCGGGTTGTGGGCGAGCGTTATCCTGTTGGAAAGCATCCTTTGGAATGCTGTTCACGAATGCCAGCACAAGAGGTTGAGTCACCAGACTGACGTACAATTTTGCAATCAGCATGCGTGGGATAACCACGAGGGTGCTCCTGCTGTCATATGAAATCGCACCCCAGATCATAACTCCAGGTGTAGGTCCAGTGTGTCTAAGCTACAGACAGGCTGATTGCAAGCGCTGACCTGACCTCTTAGTAACCAACAACCGCCTTCATCTGTAAACACAACATACCTCAATTCTGCCGTCCAATGAGTTCTCGCTTGACGTCATTGAAGGGGCAAATGGCAGTGGTTTTTGGGTCGAGGGCGTATTGCATAGAGCTGTCTTAGAAGTAACCGATTTGTGACGTTTCGTTGTGTCACTGTGGTGCCAACTGCTGCACCAATTGCTGCCGCAGATGCAGTACAGTGGGCCAGAGCCGTAAGCCGAACACAACGGCGTTCAGTCTCTGTAGTACCAGGGAGCCACCCAGAGACCGATGTTCTTGAGACTCTACATTCTCATGTCCACCGCTGGCAGCAATCATGTATAGTGGCTACATTCCTGCCAAGTCTTTCTGCAGTATCGCAGAAGGAACATCCAGATTCTTGTAGCCCTGTTTCACGACCTCGTTCAAACTAAGTGAAGTGCTGGTAACGGATTCTTTTGGTCTCATTACATGCGTTCTTGACTAACAACAACATTGCGTCCGGTGTCAAAGATAACTAACGCTCACGACTGTTACAGCATGTATTAAAACTAAACCTGATCTGCATCCTCATAGCGGCGCTACTAGCGCCACTCTTACGGAACAGGTGCGAAATCTAAAAATACATCATCTTTCATATGTACAAACATGTCTACTAGCTATAAATTATGTCACACAATTCCTTCTTGGCGTTGCGATTTCTTTCCCGCCAATATATTCACAAAAATAATTCAATGGAGCACTATACGGTAAGTTTACTACTATTCTGATTACCATTTATTGGTCGTAGGTTGTGTTCCAAAAATGAACAGCATAGAGACAGAAATGATGACACTTTCTGCAGGACCTGACGATCATTTTGCAGGACAATGCTCAAGCACGTACAGTGCAAGCTATTACTGATTTGTTTGACTGATGGGGCTGCTAAATGCTATGCCACCTACAGCACTCCCCTGACTTAAGCCCTCGTGAGTTCAACTCGATTTCTAAACTGAAGGAAACACTTCACGGCATTCGATTCAGAACTGCTACAAATTCGTCGGGCAATAGACCGCGCCACTGCAACTGTCAACAGAACTGGAACTGCTAAGAGTATCCTACGACTTCCACATCGCTGGCAACGGTTTATACACAATGCTGGTGACTACATTGAAGGTCAGTAAAACTTTGAAATACTTATCTATTATGTACGAGCTGTAAATAAACGATTGCCACTATAAAAGTTCCAACCCTCTTATGTAAAGGAGCATTTGATAACGGAATTAGTGTTTCTTCTTCTGCTTTGCCACCCGTCACTTCAGTCTCTAATTTGTCCATGACTATCTAAACATTAGCTTTCGTATCACTAACGGTCTTTACCTATGACTAGAATTTCTTCGGATTTGTGAGAGAACCTTCGATAATATCCTGTTCTGTGATACGTGCTGAAGAGTGCTTTCATGTGGCTAGTTGGTTGATTTGGTAGTGAGGACCAAACGGCGATGTTATTAGTCCCATTGGATTAGGAAAGGGTGGGGAAGGAAGTCGGCCATGCTCTTTCAAAGAAACCATCCTGGCATTTGCCTGAAGCTATTAAGGGAAATCACGGAAAACCTAAATCATGATGCCCGGGCGCGGGTGTGAACCGTCGTCCTCCCGATGCGAGTCCAGTGTGCTAAGCACAGCGCCACCTCTCTCGGTTGCGTTTATGTGATCATAATAATCTACACAGCTCCGAACACATACCACTAGACTTTTATTGTAATTGCTCTTTACAGCGATATGTGAAGACTAACGTATTAGAAAAAAAAATAACGGATTCCCTAATATATTCTGGTGGTGTACCTTCCTTAATTGAAATGTCTCGTCTGCAAACACTGAAAATATCAAAACAGAGCCAAAAGCTATCTTTCAACGATTACAGAAAACCTTCTGGCACTAACACCACTATACCAAACTACTCTACATATCCCTCCTCCCACAGAAAAGCTGCTTATAGACCAATGCTCTACAGAGCACACAAATTTCCTCTTCAAAATACAGAATCCCAACAAGAAATATAAACCATAAGTTTCACCGCAATAAACTAATTAATACCATGTCACAACAGATAAAAAATAAACTGTACAAACATCAAACTACACTGACAACTGACAGTACCCCAGTAGTCAAATATGTAAAAATGTCGAATCTTGGAATAGTATCTGACAAATTGGCAAGACTGTTCAAAAACACAGATGTAAAAATCAGCTTCGGCACCAACAACATCCTTAGTAGGATGCTAATTCACAACATAAAACCACTAGAGCCGGCCGCGGTGGTCTAGCGGTTCTAGGCGCTCAGTCCGGAACCGCGCGACTGCTACGGTCGCAGGTTCGAATCCTGCCTAGGGCACGGATGTGTGTGATGTCCTTAGGTTAGTCAGGTTTAAGTAGTTCTAAGTTCTAGGGGACTGATGACCACAGATGTTAAGTCCCATAGTGCTCAGAGCCATTTGAAAACCACTAGATACAAGCCTTGATGCATATGGCATTTACAAAATTACCTGCAGTCAACCCCGGGTTCCCCGGTTCGATTCCCGGCGGGGTCAGGGATTTTCTCTGTCTCGTGATGTGTGGGTGTTGTGTGATGTCCTTAGGTTAGTTAGGTTTAAGTAGCTCTAAGTTTTAGGGGACTGATGACCATAGATGTTAAGTCCCATAGTGCTCAGAGCCATTTGAACCAACCTGCAGCCAATGCAATAAATATTATTTAGGCCAAACAGACAGAAATTTCAGAACTCCATTCAAAGAACAGTTAGGCTGTTACAAACTTGGTAAATGTAACAAATCAGCAGTAGCAGCTCACGTTAAAGACACAGGCCACCCTTTGAAAATCGAAGAGAAATTCGAAATTTTACACAAAATAGGAAAACGTAAAAGAATGGGGATATCATGGTAGAAATGGAAATTTTAATTCATAATACAAAACATGCAGACAACATTCCTATTAAGACAACCAAATTCAAAAACTCAAAATTCTTCAGTAGTCTTAAGCCAGTTCTAGCTCAATAGATTCAAGATGTGTCACTACAAATAAACGACTACAAATCTGTCAGTGCCAAGAATATCGATACAAAATCTTGATAATCAATACCGACTCACATGCTACAACTCCGCAATCTTGTATTAAGTGCATGATGTTTACATGTATGTCGAAACAATATGTGCAGTGAACTACGTCAAGATATAGTGACAAAGAACAAAGTGCAATAGTGTAATATTACTCAACAGCTCCGCCATTATATCAAAGACGCAAGTGAGGCTAAAAGGCTATAAAATCGTAAGTGATCAACTATAGTATAAAAGACTTTCACAAGATTTTCGCAGCACACAACAGACGCAGAACTATCAGCATCCTATACAGGGTGTGATGTCATACATAACCAACAACAAGAAAAACCAGCAGAAGACATCACTGACATCGATTTCTGACCACCCACTGCCCCCCCCCCCCCCTCCCAAAATGCCACACCAACCACCAACCACTACAGTAACGAAAAATGGGCCAAAGTTCTAGGTTAATTTAGTTTAACACAGTTTATTTTTATGTAACATTCCTCTGTATGTACGTATAAACGCCTGATGATAAACAGAACACGTTCGATCCGCGTTGTATTATGTTACATTAAACATAAAACAAATAAAAGTGACGGGTAACATAAATTACAAATAAATAACCCCCGTGAGGTCATTTACGTGGGTACCTTGTAAACAAAGCACATTAATGACCGCTGCTAGTGTCCTAGCTGACGTCACGTAGAACAGTGTTTTATTTGCTAGAAAGCATTCGGACACAGTACTACCCTGACGTTCTTTAAGCTCATAATTTGTTCAGCTGGTGGCAGATACGAATTGTGTAGAATGTCTTCCGAAAGTCAAGAAAAACGTAATCAACTTGGGCTTTGCTGTCTAGCGCTGTCTGGATGTCGTGGGTGAACAGTATTGCGTTTCACAAGATGAAGGTCTTCTTGACTTCTGCAGAACGGTTTATGGCAGCATAAAACTTTTTTACTGTGCTAGAACACAGCGACGTCAGCTATGTCGATCGACAGCTATGCGCATTTACCCGGCGATCTTTCATGAGGACAAAAAAAAAAAAAAAATACATCGCACAATTTTCCAGACGCTTGTCCTAGCAAACTACGATAATCTTCTACTAGAAGTGGAGTAGTTTCTTTCGCGTGATAAATTTCCAGCTGAGGTAGCCAGAAGAAGTTTGTCTTCGTTCTGACTTCGTTCGCTATCCTCACCTCACCTAGTGGTGTTTCACCTAAAGTGCTTGCTGACAATCCGTCATCGCCTTGCTCCAATAGAGAACTGAGTCAACATCAGCAGCGTCTTATCTCATATCAGCAGACAATCACGCTTTAGCCACATCCTGCCTACATAGTTCCACTGACGGAACTTATTTCCACCATGGGAATGAATACAGATTAGTTCTATAACGAGCAAGACCGCTTGGGTAACACCATCTATGGTGTCGTTTGCAGAAAACAGCTACTCCAGACTCGTCACAAAATGCAGCAGTTTTCACCCCCTTAAAAAAAGAGTCTTAATTTCAGTAGTTTATATCGTACTGGTGGTATGAGTCCTAGGTAGTTGAATGAAACCAGTACCCTATCTATGCTGTTGCCTGTAAAAAAATAAATAAATTAGACACTTCCATAATTATCAAGTGAACACGAAGGTGCCTACAGAAATAAACCTTCACTTACCGGATACCACGTCAGCAAGAAACTTTTAGTTGTATTTATATGTGAAATCTGCAAACAAAGTGTAGATGTAAAGTGGCGCTGAAATGGAGTTTTTAAACTTAACAGTACGTATTCGTCGTAACTCACTGAGAGGGTGTCTATGAAAAATATCTGCAGCACTGTTGGAAAAAAAATTGTACAATTTACTAAAGATTTATTGTCGCAATAGTCCATATGGTGTACATAAAATGTTTACATTTACGAATCAATAGCACAAGAGATTCTGTAGTACCAGGCATCAACCCATGGTATAGCTTCCACGGGCGGTAATGCAGGCGCTGTCTCCGGTCGATTGTACAGATGGCGAATACTATCCTGGTATACGCTATGTCACGCCTGTTCGATCTGTTCGCATAGGTCTATAAGACTTGTCGGTTGACGAGTCGCATATGTAACCGCTTATTCCATCATATCCCGCAAGTGCTCGATTGGAGGCTTTTCGCGAGCAGTGTGTGGCCGAGCATAGTCCTGTTGGAAAAAATTATCACGTTCCTGTTGCAAGAACGCCAAAAGAACGGGTCTACAGCATTTTGAATGTACCGAGCGCCGGAGGTGAACGAGAGTTGTACATTGTAGATCTCACCATAGAGTTGGGGTCAGTGTGTCTTCGACGACTGCACCCTACGAGACAGCGCTCACCAGATCTACGTACGTGCGAACGACCATCTTTTGCGTGCAGGTAGAATCTGCTTTCATCGCTGAAGACTACGGCGCGCCATTTCATCTTCCAAGTGATGTTCTGACGGCACCCGTCGAGCCGTTCACGTTGGCGGACGACATTGAAATCTTTATCAGTATATTTTCTATCCCCCAGGTGGGATACACCGTCATCGGATCAAAATCGACATTGCCTTTCCAGGTGTACTTTCATTTCGGCAGTGTATGCTTAACAATATCCCTTCCTTCTCCTCAGCCTTATCTATTCCTTTATTTTTATCGGATGCTGCACCTGAAAGCTGCTTGAATGTATATTGTTTGTAAATGTATCTGGGCATGTTCTCATGCAGACGGTAACAACCTTTAAATGATGTTTTGAACTTCTCACTTTGAAAGAAAGACAAGGTAGGGGCCAGTGTTCAAGTGCACGACAAACACGAAAGATTCACTTGTCTAGGAGGCCGTTTATCCGGTAGTCAGTGTCTAAGACTGCCACTAAACACCTACAGCCTGGTACTTTCCTGTCCGACTAGAAGTTTCACGTGATCCTTTAATGTAACTAAGTTACATACTTTTAAAAATTGCGTCTTTGAACTACCTCACTCGCGTAATGTGCAATGCAAGTGATATACCATTTGCTGTTCTCCAAGGTCTGTAATTTTAAACTGCTTGCGTGGTAAAATTGTAGTCTGTTTACGATATGGACAGACAATATCGTGCTATAAGCATTCAGAGTATCCCATCCATCATTTGATGAATTAGCTGCCTCTGAGTTTAGATGCGCCTTGCTTCTGTAGCCAATCCCACATCATGACTGAACAATATTTACTGCTTAGTTACTTCCTCAGTTTGAACAACGGCTATGGTCGCTCAGAGACTTATCATGTGAACTTGCATCTAACGCTATTGTTAATGCGTTATTGGTAACATGGCTGCGCAAGAGTAGAACACCTCGAGCGAAGTTGTGCTGTACACAGCAAGTGGTGCACACTGATTCTACAAATAAGCTGGCCTTACTTTTACAGCCGGTGTCTGTATTACGAATATTTTCACCATCTGTGATTATAGTTCTTATCAAATCATATCCCGATGTTTACTTTCTTTGCAGGAGGTTCAGTCTTTTGTTCTTTTGTCATTAAGGCTTTTAACCGACATGATTGAATTCTCCAACACAAACTCAATCCTATTTACCACTCTAATCAAATAATACGTTAGTTACATGTTTCATATTTACAAGAAATGTTACAGAGGAAGTCTTCAAGTATCCCAGTTTTTCCCTACTCCTGTAGTTTTTACCCTCTGCAGCTCCCCCTACTACCATGGAAGTTGTTCTTTGATGCATCAACACGTCCTGTCGACTTACATCTTCTTCTTATCCATGTTTTCCATGTGTTCTTCTCACCGCCGTTTTCTTCAGGAAAACCTCCTTATAATTCATCTTCATAGTCCACCTAATTTTTAACATTGTTCTACAGCACCATATCTGAAACTCTTCGAATCTCTTCTTTTCTGTTTTCCGACAGTCCGTAATTCACATCCATGCAGTATTGCACTCCAAAGGCACATTTTTAGAAATTTCATCCGTAAACTGAAGCCGAAGTTTGAAATTAGCATTTTGGCCAGCAATGCCTCCTACACCTGTGTTAGGACGCATTTTGTGACATAATTTCTTCGTTTATCATGTGCTATTTTGTTTGCGATCCAGCTGAATTCCTTCATCCGGTCTAGTCCTTGGTCCCAGTACTGATACTGATGTTAGTACAGGGCTATCGAAATAAAAGTTGCCCAGAAAACATGTCGTGGACCCTAAGACAACTTAAATCAGCTGAAACTATTACGTCTGTGGTGTGGATATGTGGGAGTTGGGATGTTTATCGTACGGTGCATGAAATATGAGAGATGAGCAAAATGTTTCCATTTTAGGGCGCTGCTGCAGCGTATAGGAAACAGCGCGATTCCGATGCAAATGTATAAGCACTTCCGTGTAAGCAAGGGATTAGTGTGACTTTCGTGACTTTCTGACGTGCGTGCGGTAAAAGTGGCAGCGTGAACCATGTCGACAACACTACCAAATGCTTCCAAACAGGACCAGCGTGACGTTATTCTTTCCTTGGCTGCCGAAGGACAAACACCGGCAGACATTAATCGGAGAATGAAGAAAGTTTACGGGCCAGCCTATCTGTCGAAAACCACCGCTGTGCAATGGTGCGCCAAGTTTCGTGCTGGTTGCCATTTGACAGAAGACACCAGTATATCTGGGAGGTCAGAGTCACTCAAGTGGGAGGCACTGAAGCATTAGCCCTATAGTCCTGATCCCTCCCCATGTGATTATGACGCCTGTGGACCCTTAAAGAGACCTTGACGGCTGGGAGATTCTGTCGGATGAGAACATGCGCCGCGAGGCCTCTCCGTGTGTGCTGTTTTTAGCATAAGTTAGTTTAAGTTCGGTTAAGTTGCGTGGGAGTCTACGGACCGATGACCTCAGCAGTTTGGTCCCTTAGTAATTCATACATATTTGAACATTTTGTACCCGAACATGCAGCAGGGAACCACGGACATTTTCATGCAGCAGGACAGGGTGTTTTACCAAACGTGACTTCAGTGTGCATTGTCTCAATGCTCATGGCTGTTTTGCCTAATTGGCATACCGATTCTAGACTGGAGTGTATAGCCTTTGAACGAAAATTTTTAATAGCCTCTTTCGTTTTACGGCAAAGGCAACATTATTTAACACTTTCACTGCTGTGGAGACGTATACACTACCTGCTGTGCCGCCCTCCCCCCCCCCCCCACCCCCAAACCAATGTGCTGTGGATGTGCATACATGCGGCACCTGAGCTACCGACCTCTCACTGTTGTGGACGACTTTCATAGATATCTTGGTGAATAAAAAGGTTTTGAGCATGTAGCATACAACGTAGGTGCTTCTTTGCATTTTATCACTTGCTAAAAGCGTCGTTTAGATACACTGAACCGTTTACTAAATATCACCATTGTTATGATCACGTAACTCCCGAATCGCAAGGATCGTGCGCGACCGTCCTTCGAAGGTTTTTCTTTTCGAGTCGTCAGTCCCCTGTCTAGTCTGATGTGGCCCGCCACAAATTCCTTTCCTGACCGAACCTCTTCACTTCAGAGTACTCAATTATTTGTTGGACGCATTCCAGTCTTTCTCTACAGTTTGTGCCCTCTAAAGCTCCGTCTAATACTGTGGAAGTCATTCCGTGATGTCTTAACAGACGTCATATCATCCTGCCCTTCTTCTTGTCAGTATTTTACATCATTCCTTTCCTCGCTGATTCGCCGTAGACTCTCCTCATTCGTTAGATTATCAGTTCACCTAATTTTAAACATTCTTCTGTACCACCACATTTCAAATGCCTCGATTCTCTTCTATTCCGGTTTTCCCACAGACCATGTTTCAATATTATACAATACCGTGCTCCAAACGCACATTCTCATAAGTTCCTTCCTCAAATTAAGGCCTGTGTTTGATACTAGTAAGCTTCTCGAGGCCAGGGATGGTCTTTTGGCCAATGCTAGTCTGCCCTTCTTGCTTCGTCCGTCACGAGTTATTTTGCTACTTAGGTATCAGAATTCCTTAATTCATGTACTTCGTGATAAAAAAAAATCCTGAGGATATAAAAATTAATACTTCGAGAACGAAATGAGACATCGCTCCGCTCTAAATTTTAAATAAAACTTCGATATCTTGTCTACATTCGCATACTCCAAATTGTAAACAAGAATCAAACATATGCAAAGTTTACCGCATGCGATTTCACCTATGCAAACTCTTTAATATACTGTGCAATGTTTTATTTAATTTGAAGCAGTGCAGTAAGTATGACGAACAACGCAAAGAAATTTATTCATTTATCGAGCGAAGACATCAAACTGTAAGATGTGCAAAAATTTAACTCTTACAGAGAAAAAAAAAATTTCGTAGCGACCAGAACACCGTCTCTCAGCCTAGGTTTCAGCTTTTTTTGGGTACAGCCACAACAAAACTATGCTCAGCATTTAATGCAGAGAGCACATCTGTAGCAGCGAAAGGAGTAACATCGTCAAGTTGCATTAGTATTTTCCTGGTTAGCTTTAGTTTGCTCACACTACGTGGTACAAAAAATTCAGCGGTGGTTCAGAGATAGAGCACACCGGCGTGAAAACTGGAGAACATGAAGAGGAGATGGTAACTCCGAGCGCCTGCTAGTAATAGTGGAGTGCGCCGGCTGTGAGTACAGTAACCGCCCCGCAGCAGGTAGTGGTGAGGGCTGCGGCGGCGGGCAAGGGGGGAGGGGGGGAAGAGCGAGACCCAGCCAGAGCTGCGGAGGGTTTATTGAATGAGAACGCCGGCAATTATCGGCGGCAGCCGGCAGACCAGCCGACCCGCCGCCGCTGAATATTCATGAGGCACTGCGCTGCGGTGCAGCCGGCCAGCTCGCGCCGTCATTAAACGCCGGGGCGGCGACTCGCGGGTCCACTGCAGCGGCCAATCGCGACCGGGGCCACGCCGGAGCGTGATTGGCATAAGCACACACAGCGGCTCTCGCTTTCGCGCGGGGTACCCCTCCTGCGGTCACTTCTGCGGCGCCTCTGCTCTAATTTCGTGCAGCTGTTCCCTGGCGGTGCCCTCGATACTTTGCAAATAACCCCCTTCTCACCGACAAAATTTTGGTGTTTGTTAAAAGGTATTTTCTGAGTATTTGGTACAGTGTGTGCAAAATAAAACTTGTCCTGAATATGTTTCATGACATTAGAGATAGACAACTCACATCATTCCTAAATGGGGCAGATGATGGGAGTTGGGCTGCCTATCTTTAAGATCCACGAAATACATTATAGATCAGTTTTAACTTGCTCGTCTTGTAAGGTGGACTTCTAGTCTCTGGCGGATTGTTGTTGTTGTTGTGGTCTTCGGTCCTGAGACTGGTTTGATGCAGCTCTCCACGCTACTCTATCCTGTGCAATTTTCTCCATCTCCCAGTACGTACTGCAGCCTACATCCCTCTGAATCTGCTTGGTGTATTCATCTCTTGGTCTCCCTCTACGATTTTTACCCTCCACGCTGCCCTCCAATACTAAATTTGTGATCTCTTGATGCCTCAGAATATGTCCTACTAACTGATCCCTTCTTCTAGTCAAGTTGTGCCACAAACTCCTCTTCTCCCCAATCCTATTCAGTACCTCCTCATTAGTTATGTGATCTACCCATCTAATCTTCAGCATTCTTCTGTAGTCCAAACTAGTTATCGTCCATGTTTCACTTACATGCATGGCTACACTCCATATATATACTTTCAAAAACGGCTTCCTGACACTAAGTCTATACTCGATGTTAACAAATTTCTCTTCTTCGGAAACGATTTCCTTGCCATTGCCAGTCTACATTTTATATCCTCTCTACTTCGACCATCATCAGTTATTTTCTCCCCAAATAGCAAAACTCCTTTACTGCTTTAAGTGTCTCATTTCCTAATCTATTTCCTTCAGCATCACCCGAATTAATTCGACTACATTCCATTATCCTCGTTTTGCTTTTGTTCTTCCCTTCAAGACACTATCCATTCCGTTAAACTGCTTTTTCAAGTCCTTTGCTGTCTCTGACAGAATTACAATGTCATCGGCGAACCTTAAAGTTTTTATTTCTTCTCCATAGATTTTAATACCTTCTCCGAATTTTTCTTTTGTTTCCTATACTGCTTGCTCAATATACAGATTGAACAACATCGGGGAGAGGCTACAAGCCTGTCTCACTCCCTCCCCAACCACTGCTTCCCTTTCATGCCCCTCCACTCTTATAACTGCCATCTGGTTCCTGCACAAATTGTAAATAGCCTTTCGCTCCCTGCATTTTACCCCTGCCACATTCAGAATTTGAAAGAGAGTATTCCAGTCAACATTGTCAAAAGCTTTCTCTAAGTCTACAAATGCTAGAAACGTAGATTTGCCTTTTCTTAATCTAGCTTCTAAAATAAGTCGTAGTGTCATTATTGCCTCACGTGTTCCCTTATTTCTACGGAATCCAATCTGATCTTCCCCGAGGTCAGCTTCTACCAGTTTTTCCATTCGTCTGTAAAGAATTCGCGTTTCTTAGAGATTAATTCCGTTTCGTTTGATTTCCTATCGCGCCATATCTACGTCTACAGTGTCTAAGACCCGTTATGGTTTGTAGGGGGAGGTACTTGTAATATCACACTCTCCCTACCCCTTTCCATGTTCATTCGTGAATACTACAGAGAAAAGATGATTTTCGATGAAGCTCAATGTAAGCTCTAATTTCTCTTATTTTATCGTCATAGTTACTGTGCGGACATACGCTATGTCATCAAAAATACCCAGACACCTGTTAGCGGACGTTAATATCTGTAGCCTTTTTGAAAGTCTGACCTCTTCTGGGGACTCCTTCAATGAGGTTTATGAATATCTGTGGAGGAAAGGACAGCGCAGTCTTCCTCAAGATCCAAAACCAGGGATGTTAGTGAAGTTGGACGCCGAGCCTGGAGTGAAGTCGACCCTCTAACTCATACCGAAAATATTCCAATGGTCCAACGTCGGGACTGTGGGTAGATGGGCCTATTTTATGACTGTTTGTGCCCACTAACCATTGCCTCAAACACTTGGTTTATAACAAGGCGCACTGTCATTCTGACACAATCTGGGAAATATTCCCTCTACTGCACGTACAACACAATGGTGGTAATTATGTTCATATCCTTCCGAATAAGGGAACCACATCCTAACCACGAAAAACAGTCCATAGCGCTACACCACCTTGTGTGGGCCCCGGTTCTATTACCGGCCGGGTCGGAGATATTATCCGCTCGGGGTCTGGGTGTTGTGTTGTTCTCATCATCATTTCATCCTCATCATCGGCCGCAAGTCACCCAATATGGCGCCGCTGAAATAAGACTTGCACTTGACAACCGAACCCACATGGGACATCCAGATCAGCAATGGCATACGATGATTTCATTTATCATTCCACCTTCTCTGTACTTCACTGTTGGCACTATACGTTATGACAAGTAATATCCTTCAGGCATTCGCCAAATATAAACTCCTCCATGACATTTCCAGGATATAATGCGATTTATCAATTCAGATTACTAGTTTCCAGTCGTGGACTCTGCAGTGGCATCGGCCTTTACACCATGTAAAGCGTTCTCAACACTACTGTAGAATTATGCTGCTAGACAACTGTACCTCATTCGCTTTAAATCCTTACGCACAGTCACTTTGCTAGCTGGACTCCTGCTAGCTCTTTGAAACTCGCGAGCTACTCCTTCCACTGTTATGGTGCAGTTTTTGTACAGCCAACCTCCTCAATGGTCTATGGTCCCTGTCCCTCAATAGATATGTCTGATATTTTTAAGTTGCGGTTGCTTTAGGTGTTTCCACGTAACAAAAAGTCGACTTGGTTAGCTTTCGAAGGACTGAAATGTCTCCCAAGGGATTTGTTACTCAGGTGACATCCAGTGACTAGACTACGTTCAAGGTCGCAGAGCCCCCCTGTCTCTCTCCTGACAACACAGTAACCCCCCACCCGCTCTCCCGTGTCCTTTTGTACTGGTGCGTCCGCCCCTTGTGGCATCTAGTATGGTGCCAGGATACTCTTGACCGGATAGCGTTACCCAACTCCTCTTGGAACGAACGTTTTGTAGGAAACGTGTCCCCGACGCGTTTCGCCTCTCTTGACACCGGAATTGTCTGAGGATCTCATCGCTCTCGCTTACGTAAATGATCCCCTAACGATACGCGCGAAACATCGTTGCACCTTACTTCTGTCTTGTACGAACCAAACTTCGCAACTACTCGAGACAGGTGAATAACGTGACAAAATCAGACAAACAAGTATTCTGAAAGCCAATTCTATCGTTAATGAATTCCGTTCCTTAAGTCCGTCAGCTTAGCTCAGCGTGTTCGGTCAGAGGGTTGGTTTCTCTCTAAAATAAAAAAAATGAAAAACTGAGTTAATGGATCAACTATGAACCTGAGCGGGTGCCATTGGCCGTCCGCCCAGAAGAAATGCAACGAACTATTATGAACAAAATGAGATTAAAGAAAAGTGGTAACGAGTTTGCTTACCATGCAGGGGGCCCGGGTTCGATTCCCAGTGGGGTTGGAGATTTTGCCCTCCTCATCCTCCCAACACGGACACCCAAATCCCACACTGTGGCGTCACTTGAAATAAGACTTGCAACCCCGGATAGGGACTCCCGGCCAACAATAGCACACAATCTTTTCATTTCATTTTTTCGATTCCTTAAGATGCTGTCAATGAATCAGATCCAGGCGTCTGCTATTCATGTTACTTCTTTTGCTTATTCCCTCACATGTCACTTACTAGTAATACAATGCAGAATGTTTTAGATTTCTTCTGGTTTACAGTACCATCTGATCGGTAGCCATATGTGTCTAAAACTTAAATACTCGGAAAAAGCGAATAAGTAAACAATAGTATCTACTATGACACAAGTTTGTCTGGCGTTCCTTTCTTTCACTTGCATGTTCAACGTACGTTTTTTGCGTTACAAATGTGTCTGCCACTCGATGAAGAGTATTTCCGCAATTTACTTCATTGCAGAGATACATAAATACACTGACAGAAAAACAATCGCAACACCTAGTAGGAGTTGTACGACATAAACGTAAGCTGACCGGCGTGTTTCTACTGTTGAAAGATGATATCCAGTCACATTTCACGCCAGTCGAATTAGGGGGTGGAAATCACGTTTGCTTTAAATACAGTACCCGCTACAGTGATGGTGGGTGTTACTTACCGTTGAGATTCGACATTCTCAGCACCTCATTGAGTCTGAACGAGGTTATGTGATAGGGCTATGAGAAGCTGGATGTTCCTCCTGCAATCGTGCAGAAAGACTTGACAGGAATGTGGCCACTGTGCATGACTGCTGGCAGTGGTCACGAGAATGTACCGTCGCAAGAAGACAGGACTCCAAGCGGCTAAGAGGTGCCAACAAGAGTGAAGACCTTCGTATTGGCCGTATGGTTTTCACGCGTCGTACTGCATCTGCAGCAGAAATTTGAGCAGCTGTTGACAGCACAGTGAGACAAAGAAGTGCTACAAATCGGTTGCTTCAAGGACAACTCCGTGCCAGAAGCTCTGTACCGTGCATTCCTCTGACCCCACACCACAGCCATTTTGAAAACTTTAGTGGTATCAAGCGAGAGCTCGTTGGAGGCCAGGGTAGAGGTCTGTTGTATTTTCTCGTTAAACTGGTTCTCCTTCGGTGCCAGTGATGACGATATGTTGCTAACGAGGAGACCAGGTGGATGCCTGCATCGGACCTACACATGGAATTATACACTCCTGGAAATTGAAATAAGAACACCGTGAATTCATTGTCCCAGAAAGGGGAAACTTTATTGACACATTCCTGGGGTCAGATACATCACATGATCACACTGACAGAACCACAGGCACATAGACACAGGCAACAGAGCATGCACAATGTCGGCACTAGTACAGTGTATATCCACCTTTCGCAGCAATGCAGGCTGCTATTCTCCCATGGAGACGATCGTAGAGATGCTGGATGTAGTCCTGTGGAACGGCTTGCCATGCCATTTCCACCTGGCGCCTCAGTTGCACCAGCGTTCGTGCTGGACGTGCAGACCGCGTGAGACGACGCTTCATCCAGTCCCAAACATGCTCAATGGGGGACAGATCCGGAGATCTTGCTGGCCAGGGTAGTTGACTTACACCTTCTAGAGCACGTTGGGTGGCACGGGATACATGCGGACGTGCATTGTCCTGTTGGAACAGCAAGTTCCCTTGCCGGTCTAGGAATGGTAGAACGATGGGTTCGATGACGGTTTGGATGTACCGTGTGCTATTCAGTGTCCCCTCGACGATCACCAGTGGTGTACGGCCAGTGTAGGAGATCGCTCCCCACACCATGATGCCGGGTGTTGGCCCTGTGTGCCTCGGTCGTATGCAGTCCTCATTGTGGCGCTCACGTGCACGGCGCCAAACACGCATACGACCATCATTGGCACCAAGGCAGAAGCGACTCTCATCGCTGAAGACGACACGTCTCCATTCGTCCCTCCATTCACGCCTGTCGCGACACCACTGGAGGCGGGCTGCACGATGTTGGGGCGTGAGCGGAAGACGGCCTAACGGTGTGCGGGACCGTAGCCCAGCTTCATGGAGACGGTTGCGAATGGTCCTCGCCGATACCCCAGGAGCAACAGTGTCCCTAATTTGCTGGGAAGTGGCGGTGCGGTCCCCTACGGCACTGCGTAGGATCCTACGGTCTTGGCGTGCATCCGTGCGTCGCTGCGGTCCGGTCCCAGGTCGACGGGCACGTGCACCTTCCGCCGACCACTGGCGACAACATCGATGTACTGTGGAGACCTCACGCCCCACGTGTTGAGCAATTCGGCGGTACGTCCACCCGGCCTCCCGCATGCCCACTATACGCCCTCGCTCAAAGTCCGTCAACTGCACATACGGTTCACGTCCACGCTGTCGCGGCATGCTACCAGTGTTAAAGACTGCGATGGAGCTCCGTATGCCACGGCAAACTGGCTGACACTGACGGCGGCGGTGCACAAATGCTGTGCCAACACCGCGGTTCCTGGTGTGTCCGCTGTGCCGTGCGTGTGATCATTGCTTGTACAGCCCTCTCGCAGTGTCCGGAGCAAGTATGGTGGGTCTGACACACCGGTGTCAATGTGTTCTTTTTTCCATTTCCAGGTGTGTAGTCTTGGATGATATTTCGTATGACAGCAGGAGAACTATGGTGGTTATCTCTCTCACCCTAACTGCAAAAAACTGTACAGCTATCTGGTGCTTCGGCCTGCTGCGCCGCTGTTCATGAACAGCATTCCATGAGGTGTTTTCCAGTTGGATAACGCTCGGCCACATAACGCATCCAGCACCTGTACAACACAACGCATGCGTGCTTGTATTCAACAATTCTGCAGCTACACTGGTTATTAATGTACTAGCATTGCACATTTTCAGTGGCTTATCTCGTACTTGTATTAAAATGTGATCTCGAAATCTAAATCACGAGCCGTGGCGGCTTTCTCGAAATGTATGGACATCACTATTCATGTGATCACTGACTAACATGTTGCCGTTGGAGGGCAGCGCCGTGGTGGTCCAGGCCGTTGTTGCCGTGGCCGTTTTGGTAGGCAGTATGAGCTGACAAGCGAAGCAGTAACGAGCTTTCCGTGGGACCTGTTACGTTAGCTATTGGCGGGCGACCAATACTGCGGGCATGTCACCCCGTGTAAGTTATTGAGTACCGACGTGGCTTGTGATGTGATTATCACAAGGGCAGCGAGCTGTTAGGGCAGTGTTTACTGTCGCTTTGGTCTGTCTTCCTTGTGTTTGCTGGGTATACATGCCCGTGCCTCCATTACATTCGGAGGGCAAAGTGATTACAAGATCTATCAGACATTTCAAACAGATTCTTTGGCTGTTATCTCACTATAATTTGTTTTATGTGTTAACCTTATGTATTCGTGGTGCTTGTGAACCCTTAGCCAGTGTAGAGCGACGTGTTCAAGAGGAAAGCTTATTTTGAATATTGGCGGTGTGTAGTAGTTTATGCGTTACCTGTTCTTGCCCGTCTCCCCTTACTTCTTCTGATTTTTAAAGTAAATGATTGGTCATGTAATTTTCAATTGGAGGAGCAGTGAAATGTTTAGGATTACCAGTTACCATGGGTGATTAATTGTTCATGTCAATATGTGTGTCTGTTTTATTGCGTTATTGTCCTATTTACAAGTTACTTTTGTTGGTCTGGTTTCTTTGAAACTAATGCTTAGTGCGTCTTGTAACATCATAGTTTATGGTTTAAGGGTCGACCTGCGACAGCAATCGCACCACTTGGCGTACGGGCCGCTAGACGCCGGCGCGAGCGCTAAGCGACCGCAAGCGCGCGTGTTGCGTACGGGCCGCGAGGTGCCGCCACGAGCGCAACCGTATATAAGTGCCGACGGAGTTCGGCCAGCTCTCACTTTGTTGGCATCTCATTTTTGCCTAATCTCTTATTTGCTTAGTTGCTTAGCTCTTATTCGTTTATGGCTCATGTTATTGTGCTGTCTTTCAGCCATTCTGATTGTTTTGATTTACTCCCAACTGAGAAGTGCTCATTTTGGCATTTCACTTTTTGCATATTTCTCATTTTGCTAATAATATGCTCCTTAGCTTTTTACAGTTGAATTGATTGACATCGTCTCATGTACTGTTTTTTTTTTATTTCAGCCTGTTCTTATTTTGATGTTCTTTAAATACTGTAATAATAAGTTTTCTCGATGTAGGATTTGTTCTGTGACACAGGTGTAAGGTTTTGAATGTAAATTGTATACGAAACTGTGCTTTAAAAGGAATTTATTTTTTCAGTTTGTACTACATCAGACAATAATTTTGTGATATGAGGGAGAAATTTGAGGGGTGAACCCATGGAAATAGTCTTAAGTGACCCCCCTTAAAAATAAATACTTGTGTGGCACTGAAAGATGTGACACTGTAGGCACCGAAAATTATAATTTAAGGGAACATATAATTTGAGGGAAGAAATGCTTCTCATAATTATTACAGTATTTAAAGAACATCAATATATATGTATATATATACGCGTCACAGTCTGTTCTATTTCAGTGGCTCAGATAAATTTTAGTCTATTCCATGCAATCATTCGTTTTCTCCGAAACGCTTTGGATTAATAGTTCTGAATGTCACCGCAGTGTCCTTGCAGCTGCTTTAATGGTTTGCTGGAAGGAAAAATTTTTCTGTTATTACTATTTTATTGTTGAATTTTTTTAAATACCTGTAGCTGGTCTTAAATCTTTTTCGTTATCTTGTTAAAAGGCAGTTAAGTTGTAACAGTTTGTGATAAGAGTTCAGATTAATTAATTCTACCGTAAGAGCTCTTTATTTGATTCTTGGGTGTGTGTTGGAATTCTGTCCTATTAAAATTATTTGTGTTGCAGGAAACTACTTAATAGTCTCGTTATTGCTGGCAGGTGTTACCTTGTTACCTAGGATCGGTACTCACTTACTCACGCGTCGTCGGCTTGCTTAGCCGTCTGTTTACGTCATTTGTAGTGCATACGCTTGGCAACTCTTGCTGCTGTCTGTCTTTCACACTGTTTTCTCCAACCGCGCCCGCACTACTTAATGTTCCTGTTCAAGTTAAGTTTATACTTGGAATAATTCTGAATTTGTATCCGTTGGCTTGTTGACTTCACCTTAAGCAAATTTTGACGTTTGTTGGGACCCCAAGCTGTTGAAACTCAATCATTCTTGTGTTATTTAAAAATATTTTCAGTCTTTAGCTGATGTATTTTTCTGGGTTTAAAATTCTCTTTGCCTAGATGTTGGTGCTAAATTGTTAGTCATTGTTTTAAGTGTGGTCTTAGATTTTTTAATCAGTCAAGTTTAAATCGTGTTTTATTCTCACAATTTTATAATTAAGGCCGCTCTGGTCTATTCAGGTACTGTTACTTAAAGTGACGTCTGCCTTTATTACGCCTTTAGCCTTATTAATTTCTGTGCTTTATGTAGGACGTGTCTTGCCTTAAATAATATTAAGCCACCTTGGGCTAAAGTTAACTTTAAATTTTCTCTAAATTATTTGAACTGGCACTGAGTCTTAGCCGGCCGGGGTGGCCTAGGGGTTCTAGGCGTTACAGTCTGGAACCGCGCGACCGCTACGGTCACAGGTTCGAATCCTGCCTCGGTCATGGATGTGTGTGATGTCCTTAGATTAGTTAGGTTTAAGTAGTTCTAAATTTTAGGGGACTGATGACCTTAGAAGTTAAGTCCCATAGTGCTCAGAGCCATTTAAACCATTTGAGCTGAGGTTTAAATGAATGTCTCACTGACTGGGCTTTCAATTAATTTAAGAAATAAATAAAAGCTAAATTAGCTACTATGTGACTGAAACTATGTGAAACAAATTTGTGTTCTACCAGTGAATGCAGTGTAAAATCCCCACTGATCAAACCCTTCCCCGTTTTCCTTCCTAGCTGAATTAAGAGGCAGTACTTAATCACCATTTCAGATCGCTTAAATATGCTATCTATAGAAATGTATTCCCGTAAATCCAATGCTACACATTAAATATTTTTTTGTGTTACAATTTTTTTCCGCCTGTGTATTAGAATATTGTCTTCTTCATTCTGAAAAGCTGACAATTACTATACGTTTACAGAGTTATAAAATGAAATGTTTTGATGATACCAATGCTAAGACAGACTTTTGGAGACACGCTATCTGCTCAACACTATCCGTGCACCCCAATGTAAGAAATAATTGACCATTAGCCGTAAGGAGGGACGGACCTACCAGTATAAAAGGAGGCAGGGAATATTGTATTACGTCTTTGGAAGTCACCTGGGTTTCCAATAGTAGACACAAGTCTGCTTAGTAAGACAGGTAAGAAATAACTTCCCCTCTCTTTAGTGACTGAGCTGTATATGTAATTATTTGTGTGTCGAGCGACACTTAAAAAAAAGCACTTTTTTCCCTGAATGAATGTTACACTCTACAGCGATGCTCAGGATACAATTACACACTAAGGTGACGAAAGTCATGGGATCCCTCCTAGTATCCTGTAACTCCTTTTGCCCAGCGTAGTAAAGCAGCTCATTGTACCATGGACTCAATAAACCGCTGGATGTTTCGTGAAAAATATTGAGCCACCTTCCTGTGTAGCCCTCCCTAACTGCAACAGTGTGGCGGGAGCAGAGTTTTCAGCACGAAATGACCTCCCGATTAAGCCTTAGAAGCGTTTATGGGATTCATGTCGGGTGATGTGGGTGGTCAAATTATTCGCTCGAATTGTCGAGAATGTTCATGAAACCAGTCGTGAACAATTGCGGCCCAAAGACACAGCGCATCGTCATCCATAAAAACTGCATCGATGTTTGGAGACATGAAGTACATGAGTATAACCATTTTCAGTCGATGATGGGTTCAGTTGGAGCCGAGGACCCAGTCCATTCCATGTAAACACGCCCCAGAATCAAAATCAAACAATTTCATCTTTGGTTGTGTAGGTCTTCTGTGTGGGGAGTGTACTGATTGAATCACTAATACCACAGGGTACTGTTAAACATGCTTTATTAATACCACGAGTGCAATGGAAACACATTCGCTCAACATGGAAGTCAGCAACAGACTAACTCCAGAGGGAGTACATTGAACTCAACACCTTTATGGAGCCACCACCAACTTGCACAGTGTCTTGTTGATAACTCGTGTCCATGGCCTCGTGCGGTCTGCGACACACTCAAATCGTACCATCAGCGGTTATAAGCTGAAATCGGGACTTATCTGATCAGTCCACGCTTTTCCAGTCGTCTAAGGTCCAATGAACATGGTCACCAACCCAGAATAGGCGCTGCAGGCAATATCGTGGTGTTTGCAACCGCACTCGCGTCGTCATACGCCCCACATCAATTTCTAAGGTTATTTCATTGAGAGTTGCTTTTCTGTTATCACTGAGAACCGCTGCTCTCCATCGTTACGTGAAGGGCATCGGTCACTGCGTTGTCCGTGGTGGGAGGTAATGCCTGAAATTTGGTATTGTCGGCACACTCTTGACATTGTGGATCTCGAAATTAGAAATTGCCATCGATTTCCGAAATGCAGTGTCCCATGTGTCTATCTGAGACCACCATTCCTCTTTCAGACTCTGTTAATTACCGCCGTGCGGCCACAAACACATAAATCATCCGAGTACAAATGACAGCTCTACCAATGGGCTGTCCTTTTACGAGGGTTGTCCAGAAAGTAAGTTCCGATCGGTCGCGAAATGGAAACCACTGGGAAAATCCGGTAAAGCTTTGCACAGATGTGTTGGGCAGTGTCTCTGGTATGCCCGTCGATCGTGTCACGTCACTCTTTCAGTTCTGAGTGAACAGTGAGCTCGTAAAGATGCGTAGGGAATAGCGTCTGCCGCGAAGTATGAACGCCTGGTTAGAGATTTCGCCTGTGTCATGCAGCCCACATAACACAACTGCCGAGCAGTTCCTTCTTCATGCCAATTTTCGGCCGCACACTGCAGGGTCAATGAAGACGCTCCTGCAGCGTTTCCAATGAGAAGTGTTCGATCACCCACAATATAGTCCGTAATTGACTCCTCCTGAGTCTCATCTCTGCTCACAAGAACCGTTGGCTATGAAGAAAAAAATTTTCCACAGACAACGGGCTGCAGACCTGTGCAGATAACTGGCCGAAAGCAGGACATTGGATAGTTGATACAACACTACGACAACACTCGAAGTTGGAGGGGCGACTATGTAGAGAAGTAGGTGGAAGGTGTACCTATCTGTTGCGAATAAAACGTTTCTGGTTTTCACCGTGGTTTCCGTTTCGCGACCGATCGGAACTTACTTTCTGGACAAGCCTCGTATACCTTGTGTACGCAATACTATCGCCATCTGTGTATGAGCATATCGCTGTAACTGTCGTTGAAGTAAATCATTTATGACACTTCTTTGTGTCACTGTGATGCAAACTACTGCTCAAACTCTTACTGCAGATGCAGTACAATGCGCCGGATCCATATGGCGAACGCGATGGTCTTTACTCTCGTTAGCGCCACTTGGCCGTTTGGAGCCCGGTCTTCTTGCGACTGTGCATTCTCGTCACCATCGTTGGCAGGAGTCACGTACAGTAGTTACATTCCTGCCAAGTCTTTGTGTAATATCACGGGAGGAATAGCCACCTTCTCATGGTCCTATCATATACCCTCGCTCAAATTCAGTGAGGTGTCGAGAACGGCGTCTTCTCGCGTTAAAGGCATTCTTGACTAACATCAACTCACCACGTCCAGTCTCAAAGGTAACTAATGCTCACGACCGTTACAGAGTGTATTTAAAGCAGACCCGATTTGCAACTTCATACTGCAATCATTAGCTCCTCTCTTATGCGACTCCTTCTTGTTATTGCGGCTTTTCCCCGTCAGTGTATGTGTGATAAAAACATTGAGTATGTTCCTGGGTACTCAATATGTACACCCTTTTAAAGTTTCAAGTAAACAGGTTTAAAATCCATGGTAGTAAACTGAGGTGATCTGAATCGAAAATGGTCTGTACCAAGGTGGTGTGACACCCTGCTTCGTCTGCAATAGCACAGTCCTTATGATATGTCAGGCAACTGTTTTAATGCAGTGACACGTATGCAAACCATAGAGTATTAAACGTGATGATTCGTTTAGTGAAATTTTCCCCTTTGAAGAGTATTATGACACAATGATCATAAAACTCAAAATAACTGGTTATTTAATGTGTTGTGTACACAAAATTCACAACTAGAGGTGCGTACTGCGACTGGACTGCGCAGAGATGTCTCGCAAGCGAAGGTCGTCATACAGCAGACTGGTTTCACTCTGGTGATAATTTACTACCTACTGACCTGTTCACTTCAGGTATGAAGATACAACAACTATGCTTTTATTTTTGTCTTTGTCAACTCTCCACTTTTTCTTTTGTTTCTACAGTCTTATTCCCTTCCTCTTCCTGATTTTTTCTTAAGCGTTCGTGAGCATCTTCCTCAATTCGAGTTTTAATATTCTCCTGTTCCTCTTCAGAATTCATACTTTTTGACACTTCCGATGGAAAACGTATTCGTCTATCCTGAACTTCGTTTATGGCTGAGAAATGATCAATTGCTCTTTATGCACTTCTTAAACTTGCGCGTTCCTTGCCGTGTCTAAATTATGATGCGATTTTTCAGTGCTGTTGCTAACTTTTTTTGTTACTATCTCTTGCATTATTCATAACAGAAGATGGCAAATGTATACTCTCCTAAGTATTCTACATTCTATTTTTTTCAAAGTAAAATAGTTACGCAATTGTTGAACTTGTGGGTAATAGTCATCGTTTGCCAAAATTCTGCAAATACTCATACTTTAACAAATTCCTTTAATAAAGCTTTCCTTTCGATAATTTTCGTTGTAACTGGCTCATCTTCCGCACTTTCACTTTCATTTCTGACTTGGTTGTGTATACCTCATTTTTCTGTTACTTTGGAGGTGTGATTATTTTTGCTATTTACTATCTGATATCGTTCTATGTCTTCTCTCTAATTGCAACGCACAAAACCTGAGTAAATCTTGAAATATTTTCTTACATTGGTCTCTGCTGTTAGTGCCTCATCTGCTATCCTAAATGGTCAATTGTTGTGTCCTAACGTCTGAAGTTTCTGTTTTTTCCTTAATTTATTGTTTTCAATTTTTTAACTTACTGAATGTTCATTAAACCTTTTCACATCCTCTCGAGATCATTTGCGAGTAGTTTCCTTTAATTTAGAATCTTCTATAAAGTTATTGTTATCGTCTGCTTGAAACTCTCAGCTCCATTACAGATATTATTGACATTAACTTTACTTTTACGTGCATAATGTTTTGCTAGTTGCCTAAGGACGTTTTTAAAGTAACTTTCATTTTCATCCTTGCGCCTTTTGAGGCGCAGGATATATGTGGAAATGGTGTTTGGCTGGGTTTGTGTGTGACCTTCTGACCAAATGCTTTATTTTATTACCAACAGTTTACAATGTCAGAGCGTATAAATAATTAAATATATAATGCAAACGCATACGTCCGTTTTTCAAATCAATGAACTTCAAATGAAATAATAATTTAAAAACCAAATACTACACCAAAGTAATTAAATAATATAAATTTTAAAGGGGCTCCTACGAAGATACAAAAAAATAAATCTATGATACATGAAAATGGATCATTCGAAATAAATATGCCATCGGACAGCGAAAACTAACTTTATAAGGGGCAGAGGAAATAACAGTAGGCCACAACATTGAAATATACCGAATTAACGACACAAACTGTAAAGATGCTGAACATTTTTATTAATTTAATCTGAAACGAGTAGTCAAATGAAAACGTGACGAATGGAAAAATATAAGTAAACTGTTAATTATTTCAAGAGTAATAGATGTAATTGTTACATTTATCCCTTCTGTACCGCAAGACGATTCACGCATTTATGGAAAAAGTTTGCGGTTGCCTGCGAAGCCATATTTCAAGGGCTTATTTCAATATGGACTTGTACCACTATTGAAATAAGCCCTTCAATTGTACCCAGGCGTTCATCAGTTCATCCGAAGCGAATAGACAGCCAAGAATGTCTTTCATCAAGACTCCAAAAATATGGGACTCGAATGATGAGGGTTTATGACTGGATGATTTATTCAAGAAAAAGAGCTTCACAAATTGAGCAAGTGATGTGTAAGAACTTCCCAACGAACCATCAGCAGCTTAGGCGAAACAGCCTACCAAAGAAATGCCCGTCCACATGTTGCTATCGTTGTTTAGAGTACGCTGTAGACGTTCATGATCTCACCCCGCGCGATTTCCATATTCTTGGAGCCCTTTAGAAAAGTGCATGCGGCCGCCGATTTGGTCTGGACGAAGAGACGCGTGCCCGCGTAAATTCATGGTTCTGTAGGCAACCGCAAACATTTTTCCATGAAGGCATTGATCGTCTTGTCTCACAGTGGAATAAACGTATTAAAAGTTAGACCGATTCCTTTTGAAGTAATAAACAGTTTACTTACTTTTTGTCTATTTTATTGCCTTCATATGACTACTCCTTATACACTCAAAGTTAAAAAGATAAAAAACGTCCATCCAGGAAGGAATCATCGGAACAGGATGGAAGTCGGTAGCTGCGGACAAATAATAACAATGTCAGAAGAAATAAACTATTTATTTAAGAGAAGAAGCTTCGGAAATTGAGCAAATGAGCAATGCACTGGCCCACCTCTGGCCCTTAGTCTTGGAGTAATTCCGGTTGGCATTGACTGATAGACAAAGTTGTTGGATGTCATCCTGGTTGTATGGCAGGCGGCAGGCAGGCTGGTATCCGTTCACTGTCCGAGGCGTCTACAGACACGCCTTCGGTCTGGAATCTCATTGTTTGGGGTAGAACTGTCTTTACCGATGAGTCCCGCTTGCAGCTGAGCTCCGATGACCAACGAAGTCGTGTATGGAGACGTACCGGGTAACAGTGGGGTACCAACCTGCCTGTCGCCCGGCATCTTACCCGACAACCAGCAGTGGTATTCTTTTCTTTTCTTTTCATAATAGGACCAATTCGTTTGTCATCCGCCGCATCCTTACAGCACAGCGGCACGTCGGCAATATTCTACGCCCCCTTTTATTGCTCTTCTCTCTTTTATTCTGGGCTTACATTTCAGCAAGATAATGCACTTCTGCACACGGCGAGAGTTTCTGCTGCCTGTTTTCGAACACACCGAACACGACCTTGGCTAGTGAGATTGTCGATTCTCTCCACCTAATCTGGAACATTGGAGCTTTATAGGCAGGATCCTCAAACAACCTAGGAATTTTGACTATCTAACCCACCAATTGGACAGAGTTTGTCACCATATCCCTCGGGAGAACATTCAACAACGCTAGCAGTCATTGATTGCATATTGGCTGAGCTGGACCAACGCGTTCTTGACTTTCTCGGTTTGTAAAGCACTTTCTCTTGAATAAATCATCAATTTTTTTCTGAAACTGTAATCATTTGTTTGTCTACCAATATACATCCCATTCGCTTCACTACCGGCCATTAAAATTGCTACACCAAGAATAAATGCGGATAAGATGCCTGTCATCTCGACTGCTAGTGATACGAGGCATCCAGCACGGCGTTCCGTATTACCCTCCTGAACCCACCGATTCCATATTCTGCTAACAGTGATTGGATCTCGACTAACGCGAGCAGCAATGTGGCGATACGATAAACCGCAATCGCGATAGGCTACAATCCGACCTTTATCAAAGTCTGAATCGTGATGGTACGCATTTCTCCTACTTAGACGAGGCATCACAACAAAGTTTCTCGAGGCAACGCCGGTCAACGGCTTTTTGTGTATGAGAAATCGGTTGGAAACTTTCCTCATGTCAGCACGTTGTAGGTGTCGCCACCGGCGCCAACCTTGTGTGAATCCTCTGAAAAGGTAATCATTTACATATCACAGCATCTTCTTCGTGTCTGTTAAATTTCGCGTCTGTAGCACGTCATCTTTGTGGTGTAGTAATTTTAATGGCCAGTAGTGTATATCTCCCAATTCTTACATAAAAATCCTTAACTAATATTTGTGATTTCCTAACTGATGAATGTGTTTCTGTATAGCTTTGTATTTATTCTTACGTAGCATTTCACAACTCTACAATAATTTTCATTCATAATGTACTTCAGATTATCATATCGTGTGCAATTTCTTGAGTCTTCACTAAAGAATGACCAGTTCTATTTTTAGTCTCAATTATTATCTTCCAAATAAATTTCCTTTCGCATGTATTAACTACAAACACGGTGTTTATTTTGTACAAAAGCCGGCCGAAGTGGCCGCGCGGTTCTGGCGCTGCAGTCTGGAACCGCGAGACCGCTACGGTCGCAGGTTCGAATCCTGCCTCGGGCATGGATGTGTGTGATGTCCTTAGGTTAGTTAGGTTTAGCTAGTTCTAAGTTCTAGGGGACTGATGATCTCAGATGTTAAGTCCCATAGTGCTCAGAGCCATTTGAACCATTTGATAGAGAACAAACAATGTATTTACCTTAATAGTGTTCAAAAGACGCCTTCACATACAATGTAGTGATGTATATGAGATCGTTTAGTAGTTTCTACAATTCAAGCCAATAATTTTTCGCATATTTGCTCCCATACTTCTACAGACTTGTAATTTCATATGTTTGTGACAGGCATCGACACTCGCAGGAAGAGTAGACATATATGGACACTCTCTTCCGGCGTACTAGCTGAGTGATTCTCTACGATTGTACGAGATGTAGATCGGAGCGAGCATATATCTTTCGTTGGCCATAATAACACCTCCTACAAAAGAGATTTTCACTTACAGTGCTGAATTGTGCCCCCACTTGCTTTCCGTTGCGGACGCCTTGACATACAATGTAGTGATGTATATGAGATCGTTCAGTAGTTTCTACAGTTCAAGCCAATAATTTTTCGCATATTTGCTGCCATACTTCTACAGACTTGTAATTTCATATGTTTGTGACAGGTAACGACACTTGCAGGAAGAGTAGACATATATGGACACTCTCTTCCGGCGTACTAGCTGAGTGATTCTCTACGATTGTACGAGATGTAGATCGGAGCGAGCATACGTCTTTCGTTGGCCATAATAACACCTCCTACAAAAGAGATTTTCACTTACAGTGCTGAATTCTGTCAGTAAATACATGTTAAAGTTAAGTTTTTCATGAAGGTATATGTTCGGTGATTTCAAATATTGTTAGTTCAAGCTAGACTGTGATTTAACAAGTATTCTCGCACAGTGCACGTTCTCACGCCCGGTATATGTGTGGTGGTGAATTTTGTTTTACGGGCGTTAGGTTGTGTGCTAGGCATATTTCTCTCCCTGTTAGTTCCTCTTCTATGATAAACACGTCGGTGCGACTCCGTGATCGTTGACAGTGGTCTGATATTTACAAAGCAACTACTGCATTGATACTTATAAATAGTTCGTTTCGCTAAGTTTGTTTGAGATTTTAACTACTTTTTGAGTCGTTATAGCCTCTCCTGCATTAGAAGTCGAAACGTTACCCAGTGAACTATACGTCTGTAAATGGAATAACGCCCATAAAACAAAACTTAATCTTTCCGTTGAAATGCTCGATAAAATCACAAAACAAGACTTTCTTTCAATTTATTCTGCTTCAACGTCTGACGTGGCTGTCCTAATACAAGCGGCGTACGGTAAGTAATGTAACACATATTTCTTTCTCGGCCAGTTTATGGTGAAAAATTTGTTGCAGGACATAGTGGAATATTCCCGCTTCAGCTTCTATAGTTTCATGAAGCTCTGACAGGTGGCGGCGTTGCACGTAGCATTTAAAATGCAATCTGTAACGGTGGTGCGTGTCAAGCAGAGAGTTGTCATTGAGTTTCTTTCTGCGGAAACTCAAAGCATCGCAGTTATTCATATGTGCTTGCAGAATGTCTACGGAGAGCTGGCAGCAAAGTAAAGCACAGTGAGACGTTGGGTCAGACGTCTGTCATCATCATCATCATCATCATCATCATCATCATAAGGTCGCGGCCGGCCGGTGTAGCCAAGCGATTCTAGGCGCTTCAGTCTGGAACCGCGCGACCGCTACGGCCGCAGGTTCGAATCCTGCTTCTAACATGGATGTGTGTGTTGACCTTAAGTTAGTTAGGTTTAAGTAGTTCTAAGTTCTAGGGGACTGATGACCTCAGATGTTAAGTCCCATAGTGCTCAGAGCCAATAAGGTCGCGCAAATTGGTTCCATCTCCCGCGTGCCGGCCAACCGCACACAGCTGTGACTCCTGGAATGAAACTAAAGAAACGACTGCAGGACGTCCGTCACCACATAAATGGAAACGAACGTCTCCTTGTCCTTGACAAGGCAAGGCCTCAAATAAATTGGTGCATTAGAGAGGAGTGCACAAAACTTCAGTTGATTGTTCTTGCTCGTCAACGTTGTAGCCCGCATCTCGCGCCTTCCCA
Organism: Schistocerca piceifrons; assembly: GCF_021461385.2. Lineage (NCBI taxonomy): Eukaryota > Metazoa > Arthropoda > Insecta > Orthoptera > Acrididae > Schistocerca > Schistocerca piceifrons. The sequence continues at coordinate 597,477,233 of NC_060141.1, read as the reverse complement.
CTTCCATCTGTCAGCCCAATGAAGGATTCACTCCACGGTAAACAATACGTGGGTGATGGGGAGCTTACTGATGCAGCAAGACGTTGGCTCTGACGTTCGACCAGTGGAGTAGGCCGTCGCAGTGAATGAAGATTATGCTGAAAAATAGGATTTCGTAGCCAGAAGAGCGCGAAATAATATGGTGTACTGGAAGACGGAATAGAACCAACCTGCTTTCAGAGAAAAAAAAATGTGTTGCATTATTTACTGAGCGCTCCTCGTCGCAAGCCTCTGTCTGTCCTGTTTAAACGTCTCCTTTTTCGTCCACATTCGAAGGAAACCTAGTATTCCGTGACCGTACAGTAATCAATAGTCGTGAAATTATGAAAGACTAAATAGTTCCCCAAACGTTGGATTTGAAACGTAAAGAACAAAGCCACTGGGCCGAAGTGAAACCTCAGGTTAGGTGGAGCATCACGCCAGGATTACTTATTAAGGGCGGGTATTAAGACAGTATTTGGCCACTGCTTCAGAGCGAATTGCCAATCACAAACGGCGAGCAGCGGCAGTGTATTATTCAGCGAGCGCCCCCGCCGCCCCGCCGTGTTGTGCGTCACGCCAGCCAGGCCTCTCTGGGGCGTCGCGTGCCTCCCAGAGCCGGTGTCGCCGCGGCGTCGCGCTGTCTGCCGGCTCCGGGCCCGGCGCCCGGCGCCGCGGCGCTCGCGCTGAATATTCATGAGTGATCCTCGGTGCCTCCTCATTAGACGCTGGTCAGTGGACTCGGCGCGCCCGCCGGACACGGCAGGTATCGCACCACTCCCAGGTCTCCGGTGGCCAACGGCCACCTAGGTCCTCCCCCCACACTGACAAATCAGACCGCGGTTCTGGGATCTGCGTGTACCAGCAGCCAGGCATCGGTCGGATACTATCTTCTCTGTGTATAGTAAACCAATACCCAAAGTTAAGGATAGAAGCTAAAGAAATTAGTTTAAATTTGTGTTATGCTCATTACCTGAAGTTTGGTGTCCTGCTTACTAGGCATATGTGCTGACCATACACCACCGTAGCATTATGGCTACAACAGCTGCACAGATTACCTACCCTAATTACCTCCCTAACCTAAACTCCAGTTCACACTTCAGCCCATTTTTTTCACCTTCTTAAATCGTAAGTGTTGCTGAGGATCTCTGATATTATAATAGGACCCCTATTTTGTATGTAACGGCGAAATTCTACCTGTACCTCAGACATAAGTGATCTACTGATCTAATGAAAATACATTTTCTTGGAGATATATGAGTATCAACTATTTCTTCGATAAGGATAGCAAGTCGAGAAGTGAATCAAAACTTATGCCACAGCCGGGACGTGAACTGGGATCTCCTGCTTACTAGGCAGATGTGCTAACCACTATAAAATCATAGCTTGTGGCTACAGCAATTGCATCCTACTCCAGTTCCCTCTCTAAGCGGAAAATGGGCTGAAGGCATGGACTAAAGTTTGTGTTAGAGAGGACTTTGGCCTACGGTAGTTAGTTCACCAGCAGTAGCCATCATGTTACAGTGTTGTAAATAACCAGAAGACCTTGGTTCAAGTGCCACCTCTGGCACAAATTTTAATTCATATCCTCTGCTCTATGCTTACTGAAGATAAATCTTAGACTCGCATAACTCCAGGAAAATATTATTCCATCAGATTAATACGAGAATGTTTATACAAGATCATGAATGTTTCTCCCTTGAAATATACCCCAAATACTGAATATAGCCCGTTAATAATGCGATAAGACTGCGGAAATGAATTAGGAGAAGCAAAGGTCTTGTGATCCGCTACAAAAGGGAGTTACCACGAACGTAGTGTAGTTAACTACCGGGGTAGAATTTTAACTGCAAGCCTTGTACTACAAGGCGCCAAATAAATCTACATTTACCTCTACACCCCGCTTCTCACCATGCTGTGCGTGACGCAGGATACTTTGTGTACCACTGTCAACAGCCTGTATTACTATTCCAGTCTCCAGTTCCCAGGAAGAACGATTGCTGGTAAGCCTCCATGTCGCTCCGAATCTCTTTAATTTTATCTTCATGATCATTTCGTGAGATATTCGCAGGGGGAAAGTTGTTGACTCTTCACGGTACGTATACTCTCGGAACTTTAACGATAAGCCACATCCTGATACATTACGTCTCTCTTCCAGTTGTAAGTAGGCTGTTTAGGTTTTAATGTTGGTAAACCCACTGCGCTGTGTGCAGTCTGTGGCTGGTTTGCATTGTTGGAATGTTCTAGTGTTGGGAAGTTGGATGCGAACAGCGCGTAGCGCTGCGCAGTTGGAGGTGAGGCGCCAGCAGTGGCGGATGTGGGGAGAGAGATGGCGGAGTTTTGAGAGCGGATGATCTGGACGTGTGTCCATCAGAGACAGTAAATTTGTAAGACTGGATGTCATGTACATTACCGCTGGATATATTTCGTAAACCACATCAAATACTGACGAATCGATTCCACAGACCGAACGTGAGGCTACTGTAATTGGTTAATACAAACCATAAAAAAATGCACGGAAGTATGTTTTTTAACACAAACCTACGTATTTTTAAATGGAACCACGTTAGTTTTGTTAGCACATCTGAACATATAAACAAATATGTCATCAGTGCCGTTTGTTGCATTGTAAAATGTTAATTACATCCGGAGATATTGTAACCTAAAGTTGACGCTGTTCGATCGTGTGCATCGGAGAGCACCGAATTACGTAGGGATCCAAAGGGAACGGTGATGGACATTAGGTACAGAAGAGATTGGAACAGCACATTACGTCCACATGCTAACACCTTTTTATTGGTCTTTTTCACTGACGCACATGTACATTACCATGAGGGGTGAGGTACACGTACACACTTGCTTTCCGTTTTCAATTACGGAGTGGAATAGAGTGTGTCCCGACATGTCAGGCCAATAGATGTTCAATGTGGTGGCCATAATTTGGTGAACACAATTGCAATCTCTGGCGTAATGAATGTCGTACACGCCGCAGTACATCTGGTGTAATGTCGCCGCAGGCTGCCACAATACGTTGTTTCATATCCTCTGGGGTAGTAGGCACATCGCGGTACACATTCTCCTTTAACGTACCCCACAGAAAGAAGTCCAGAGGTGTAAGGTCAGAAGAACGGGCTGGCTAATTTATGCGTCCTCCACGTCCTATAAAACGCCCATCGAACATCCTGTCAAGGGTCAGCCTAGTGTTAATTGCGGAATGTGCAGGTGCTCCTGTAAGGTGTCAGGCGAAAGTGGTAGGGAGACACGATATAGAACAAACAGGCACCACGCAGAATGCTTAGACACCATCATGCTGATACCACGTACGTCGATGCGTTTCCAGTGGGACATTTTCGAGCAACGTTGGCAGATCATTCTGTAGAAACGCGGTGTATGTTGCAGCTGTTTGGGCCCCTGCGATGAAGTGAGGACCAATGAGGTGGTCGCCAATGATTCCGCACCATACATTTACAGTCCACGGTCGCTGTCGCTCTACCTGTCTGAGCCAGCGAAGATTGTCCACGGACCAGTAATGCATGTTCCGTAGGCTCACTGCCCCGTGGTTTGTGAAACCCGCTTCATAGGTAAACAGGTAGAACTGCAACGCACTCTCTGTTAATGCCCATTGACTGAATTGCACTCGATGATTAAAGTCATCACCATGTAATTGCTGATGTAGCTACACATGAAACAGGTGAAAGCGGTGACGATGCAGTATGCGTATGACACTACTTTGACTCAGTCCACCAGCTCTTCCAATATCCCGTGTACTCATGTGTGGGTTCATGGCAACAGCAGCTAACACACCAACTGCACCCGCTTCTCCTGTGTCGGACCTGTTACGGACCCGTTTGCGTCCTACGACCATACCTGTTGCATACAGTTGGCAGTAGATGTTTTGCAATGTGCGGCACGTTCAAAAATGGTTCAAATGGCTCTGAGCACTATGGGACTTAACATCTATGGTCATCAGTCCCCTAGAACTTAGAACTACTTAAACCTAACTAACCTAAGGACAGCACACAACACCCTGCCATCACGAGGCAGAGATAATCCCTGACCCCGCCGGGAATCGAACCCGGGAACCCGGGCGTGGGAAGCGAGAACGCTACCGCACGACCACGAGATGCGGGCGTGCGGCACGTTGGATGCTCTCTGTCCGGGTACCGTTCTGAATACACCCTGCAGGCTTCAGCTGCATTTCGTCGACACTCGCCATAGATGAGTATCATCTCCGCCTTTTCAGAGTTCGAATACATCATTGTCACAGTTCCTACAACACTACACTATCACAGACGTCTGGTAACACGGTTTACTACAGTTGGTCTGCGTGCGGAGACGAATGCAGAATAACAATAGCAGCAAGCGCTACATGCGGACACTGCCACAGCTGGACCAAACCACAACAGTGCACTACAGCCACACTCGTTAACACGGTCGTCATCGTAAACATGTCCCTGCAGATGCTGCTCGCCGACCGTGGCCCGTGTTTGTTACAACACGCAACTGAACGTCGGAGGTTTCAAGCGTCAACTTTAGGTTACAATATCTCCGGATGTAAATAACATTTTACAATGCAACAAACGGCACTGATTACGTATTTGTTTATATGTTCAGATGTGCTAACAAAACTAACGTGGTTCCATTTAAAAATACGTAGGTTTGTGTTAAAAAACATACTTCCGTGCATTTTTGTATAGTTTGTATTAAACAATTACACTAGCCCCTCTCCTCACGTTCGGTTTGTGGAATCGGTTCGTCAGTATTTGATGTGGTTTACGAAATATATCCAGCGGTAACGTTAGGTGACTCACCCTATATATATATATATATATATATATATATATATATATATATATATATATATATATGACCAGAATAAGTACAGAGAGAAATGTCTGAGTACGTTCAGTTTTGCTCAGCTGTTTGAAAATCAAATAACGTAAAGGGTTTATCAACACAGTAATTCATAAATTTTTCTAAGGGCACGTTTCGCAGTGTCTGCCACTGGAGGTGGTCGATCATCTCAGTGACGCCTTCGAACTTACGGGATGGACCTCTAACAAAACATTTAGCTCTTCTTTAGATCTTCTCTACTTCCAGTATCAATCGCATCTGGTACTGATCCCATACTGACGAACAATATTTGAATATTGGTTTTTGTAAGGTACCTGCTCTGCTGATGGACTGAATTTCCTGAGCATTACTCCAATAAACCTCACTCTGGCATCCGCCTTACTCGCGATTTATTCTGCTGTGGTCGTGCCATTTCAAATCGCTCAATATGCCCGGGTCTTTCTTCACTTCTGTACAATTTTCTAGCACCGCGACCTCCTTGTACAGAACGACATCGTCCGTGAAAAGCATCGTGTAACTTCTGAAGTTATCTACTAGGTCATTTACAAATATTGAGAAAAATAATGGTTCGATAAAACTCCCCTGGGGCACGCTCGATGTTACTTTTTCGTCTGAAGTCTTGTCTCCGTTTAGAATGACATGTTGCATTCTGTTTCCTAGAAGCTCTTCCTTCCAGTCACACAGTTGGTCTGATACATCCACACGCACGTGTTACGTTCATTGGGCGACGGTACGGAAGTGTAACGAATGGCTCGCGAAAGTCAACGATCACGGCATCAACCTGGGTGCCTGCATCCTCTGCTTTCTGATTCCAATGGATGAATAGAGCAAGCTGGATTTCACACGATTGTTTTTTTCGCAAACCATGTTGATTCCTACAGAACATATTTTCTTCTTGTAGAAATGTCACACTACGCGAGCATAAAACATGTTTAGAAATTATGCAACTGACCGATTTCAGAGATATAGCCTATACCTTTCTGCGTCTGTTCGACGAACCTTCTTCCAGTCATGAACATTTCGTTACTCCAAAGATCTATGTTGCAAGTTCTCTTGCATACTCTACGTAGAACTTTATTGCTATCCCGTCGGGTGAAGTGGGCTTCCCTCCGTTGAGCGAGCAAGCAAGCGGAATGATTTCTATAGACTAAGGGAAAACTATGTAAGCTGCTACATCGAGTTGCACACGCACAAACACGACCGTGTGTGTGTGTGTGTGTGTGTGTGTGTGTGAGTGAGTGAGAGTGTATGTTATTTTATTAATCTTTTTTCTTTTGGCTTAGGGTAACATAAGCCATACAGGCAGCAAAATAATAACTGTACAGGTTTAACATAAAGATTGCTGAATGAATAAGTTCAGGATTGCGAATATTACAATATATCGAGGAGATTTAATTGCACTCTTGACTGCATTGTGAAGAAGTCTGCTCTTAAAACGGTTTCATGTGATCACTATCAAGACAGTTTGAGTTTTCATAAACACACACTCACACAAAAACACACACAGACAAACATAGAACAAGCCGGCCATGGTGGCCGTGCGGTTCTAGGCGCTGCAGTCCAGAACCGCGGGACTGCTACCGTCGCAGGTTCGAATCCTTCCTCGGGCACGGATGTGTGTGATGTCCTTAGTTTAGTTAGGTTTAAGTAGTTCGAAGTTCTAGGGGACTGATGACCTAAGATGTTAAGTCCCATAGTGCTCAGAGCCATTTGAATCATTTGAACCAAAGAAAAAAGTTCTCCGAGAAAACAACATACAGGGTGAGGCAAAAGTCTGGATACACTCCTACAAAAAGTGTAAGGAATGATAATGGTCTTGTATGGTGTTTGTGTACGTGGGAGCGCAATTTACAGGAGCTATGATGACAGTGGCGACTGTCTTGAAATCCACCATCTTCTTGTAAGGCGTCCACACTTTTCGGACCTTACATGGGTTTCATGATTATGATACAGAATGAACTCAACAGAAAATGACTCTATGTTGTTTACCGGAAGCAGTTGTAATAATCTCATGTACCGAATAACAAAACAACATCTACCCTTATAACGACAGTGACGTGTGTAAATGAGATAAAGTGAACGCAGTTTGGAGGCGGACTGTGCACGTGCCTAATGGCACTGGAAACCCCAATTAACATTAATAAAAGAAGGCCCAGCTGCACTGCAGAAAGAAATAAGGCGAGAACAATATAATACCTTTTAAATAAACACAGCCAAGACGGTGGGAAAGTGGCTAGACAGCACTATCAAGGCTCTCGGCGACACGGCAAGGAAAATAAAAATTCACCCATAACGAGAAAGTGGTTGGCTGAAACCATACTGTGTGATTTAGAAAAGACACGGTGGGGAAAGTCACATCATATAAAAGCATTTTTGAGAACTAAATTAACAGAGCCCTCTCGTCTCGCAGCGGGACACAGCTATGTGTGGAAAAATAGCGAAGACGTTGAGACCTTAACGTCTATGAAGTGAGGGTAGTACATTTCACATATCGTGACTACAGACGTAAAGCGATAGTTCATATTCGTGTGGGAATTATTGCAGTCAGAGCATTGCGGACGTCGCTTCATCCCTTAGCGAGTGTGCAATAGCCATTATTTCAACTAGGGAAAATTTAACGTTCTACGCAATGCAGGACCGTTTAGACTGAGTGATTCAGTCAAGGCCAGAGTAGGGAATTAGCATTTCAGATCCAGCACGGAGTCAACGCCACCGCAGTTCCCGATTGGTAATGTACCAACGTGCATTAAATGACACTGAATGTTGAGTTGAGAGTTTGCTTACTCAAACCTGCGTATGTTTTGACTATATAATTTCAAGAGTTGAGTACTAACATACGCTCCATTAAGTACATGAGAGTTTGATCAGTTTAAAAGATAAAATTTCATTCTCCACCAACTTAGTCCATTGAACAGCTACGGCAAGGTAGATGCAAATTTCACTGATGAAGATTTCATTGTTTTGCTGGTTATGACGTTCTAATATAAAGAGATAAAGATTTACTAATTACATATTCAGTGTCTAAATGTTAATTATTTTGTTTGGAGTTGAAAGTAATTGAACTTGCTTGTTATGTATCTCTTGAACCCTGAAAGCAGTGATAAATTAAGTATAGGATGAAAAAGGGAGAGGTAGTGTTGTCATTTTAGAAAAAAATCCAAACTCTCATTTATATCAATTTGGGCATTCTTGTTATGTCACTGCAAAATTTCTAATTAATTTGAGATGATCCGCACCTAAAATTGGTGGTATTACAATTCCAAAATGAATAGCTATGTAGAATGTCTCGGTCTACGGCGCTGCAATCATAGACTGTGCAGCGGGTCCTGGTGGAGGTTCGAGTCCTCTCTCGGGCATGGGTGTGTGTGTTTGTCCTTAGGATGATTTAAGTAGTGTGTAAGCTTAGGGACTGATGACCTTGGCAGTTAAGTCCTGTACAATTTCACAGACATTTGAACATTTTGTAGAATGTCTGTTTACCACCCTGCGCTTGAGAAGACATTAAGATACGCCATCCACTTGCGCCTGATCACACAATAGCTATACCCACCAGCACTTTACACAAAATAACTACATGTTAGCCGGCCGGAGAGGCCGAGCGCTTCTAGGGCTACAGTCTGGAACCGCGCGACCGCTACGGCCGCAGGTTCGAATCCTGCCTTGGGCATGGATGTGTGTGATGTCATAAGGTTTGTTAGGTTTAAGTAGTTCTAAGTTCTTGGGGACTGAAGGTTTAAGTAGTTCTAAGTTCTAGGGGACTGATGACCTCAGAAGTTAAGTCCCATAGTGATCAGAGCCATTTGAACCATTCAGAACTCCATATTATATTCTATTTGGTTTATGTGTTTCAGATTGGAAGGTCATGTGGCACATCACTTTGAACTTCCACTCTCTCTGGAACTTTATATGTGTTGGAGCTATGGCACGTTACAATTTGAAATTGCAAGGGGGTGATCTATTCTGTTTGTTGTTGAAGGTGATTCACAATGGCACTTGTACAGCAAGAAGCACATTGAAATTGTGTTAATGAGTGGTGAACGAGGTACCAGTGCAGTTTCTGCTAACTTCAGCGCCCGGCATCCTCATTGAAATTATATTTCACATTCGACAGTATCCAAGTTATTGGACAAATTTCGTGCAAGAGGTTCTATAGTGGACCAGCCATGCTGTGGACATCCAAGAACAGTCACCGACGAGGAGACTGCAGCAGCAATTGAGGCATCATTTGTGAAAAGTCCACATCGTTGTACGAGTCGGTTATCAGATGTATGCGGCGTCAGTCAGCGTCCAAACTTGCGTCTATTGTACACACAGCAATAACACCGGTTCAAGTTACAGTTGCAACATCATCTCTCGGAGGATAACCCTGATCTGGTGATGCAGCTTGCAAAATGGGCTCTGGATCAGTGTAACAGGAAACCAAACTTCACACGACAGCTGTTGTTCCGAGACGAAGCTAATTTTTATCTACAAGAGAGAGCAAACAAACAGAATCATTGTCCCTGGTCAAGTGCAAATCCCTCGGGAATGGACCCCTGTAAAGATGCTGGAATGTAAAAAGTGATGGTTTGGTGTGAGATTTGGGACATAAGCATCGTGTGTCCTGTGTTTATTGATGGAACCCTGAATGGCGAGATGTATCTTAACACGCGCCGTGATTATGTGCTTCCAATGTTGTTGAATCCACTGGGTGATTTCCCATCCTTCTCCCAACGAGACGATGCTCCTCCGCCGTAAGCTACTAAAATCAGACAGTTTCTATATGAGCAGTTTGGAGGTCAGTGGATAGATGGGAGGGGTCCTATCGGTTGGCCACTACAGTCTCCTGATCTTATCCCTTTTGACTTTTATCTATGGGGCATATGAAACCAATTTTCATGATGTAAAAATCAACAGTGTAGGCCATCTCTGCCGGCGTACTGAGGAGGCGACGTATGCAGCAGGACTGTCAAAAAAGAGCCCGATTGTGTGTCCAGCGCAGCTGAGGTGATTTTGAGCATATGTTGTAACGCCGGCTATGACACGAGTCTTCAACTACATCAGGTCACAACTCCTACACAAATAAAGATATCTTAAAACGGATTTCATTTGTGTATTGCTGAGAATAAGGCAACTCAAAATGATGATCCATATGTCCCCCCTCCCATTTGAAACAGTTAACCCAAATCCAAGATGACGGATGTAAAGATGGCCGTCGCTGTCGCCATTGTTCCTATGAGTTGCGCCGCCGCTTACAGACACCCCATACTATACTCCATTGTCATTCGTCACGCCGTTCGACTTTTATAGGGGTGTATCCCGACTTTTTCCTCGCCCTGTACAACGCAACAACGTGTTACACAAACAACCGGTCTATCGCCATAAAATTCTTATAGAAAAAAAATTTATTTGTGTGTATTCTCCTCTCGTAAGTATTCTGCTTACACTGAAGGCGTAAAACATTACGACCACTGCCAAACGCGAGATTAAATACCACATGGTGGAGATGCGTCCACTTTGCATGTTAAGGAAAGTACGAGTGGCGCAGCGGTTAATGGGAAATAAATCACCGCCAGGACTTAAAAAAGTATGTTTTCACATCTCGTCCCTCCATAAGACCACCAAGAATGGCGAATTGTCGGAAGAGAGTACACGTAGCGGGTTCCTTGCAGAGACAGCTCGGTTGCGGTACGTTTACAGGTGCAACATGGTGTACGAATGAAATGGACAGGCAGGTGGAAACGTAGTCCTAATCTTAACTGCGTGGAACAATGTGACGCTTCTGGGCAAACATCTAAAGTGCACGTAGATTTACCGTGAAATTCTGGCTGCATATGGGACAAATGCAATGTCGAGTGTAACCATAGTGAGATAGTGCCAACATCTCTTTGGTTTTATCGGCGTGATTGATTAACAGTGAGCTTCCAGGAGTTCAGTCGGGTTACTCTTTAGATTTTCTGCACCATTTCGATAGACTCCTTAATTATGATGTCACACAAATTTGGCTTTTGCCAACTGGTCTCAACGTACTCGTATTTCATTTCGTGATTATGTTGCAGGCAGTTCTCGGCGACAGCCGATTTTCTTGTTGTTGTGGCCGAGTGTATCACTGAAGATCCTAGCATCTCTCGACAAATCTGACAGTCTTCCCAACGTATTCGCGTGGAATGCAGACTTTCGGAGACCTAGATCATCTTTAAAATTACAAAGAATACTGTTTATCTTAGCTGAAGAGAGAAATATAAGGGATGCCGTGCTGACGTAGGAGTCTACCTAATCTTCCGGATATTGGGCCAGCATAAGGCCAATAAGTAATTTTACGATTTTCTTCCTCGGTCTCAGTCTCAACCTCCTTCTCAAGCGTTCTTGATTTCGACAGTATCGCTCGTCCAGTTTGATGCTCTGAGTGCCCTTTCCTTCCGAACACCAGTCGTAGGAGTTGTAATTCTCCGTCGGAGCTTACCTTGTCGAAAGCGTTCGAGCTCCACGGAACAGAGTCATAAGCACCGAGGTTCTTTGTGACGGATGGCGATATCTCGAGGGGTGGGGGTACAGTGGATGTAGATTTTCTACATACGCTGTGACTCGGGGATCAGACCAGTCTTCTCTGAACTAACACATCGATAAAAGGTAGTTGATCCTCTTTTTCAAGCTCCATCGTGGATTTTATATTACGATGGAAAGACTTTAAATGTTCCCAAAACTCTTGAAAGCGATCCGCTCCATCTGACCACGTCACAACCATGTCGTCGACATACCGATAGAAACGCGTAAGATTTCGAGGGCAGATTCTGGTGCCATTGTTTCAAAGAGTTCCATGCATAGTTTCGCCATTACAGGCGATGACTCATCATCACACCCTCGGTTTGTTCATAATATTTTCCGTCTAACAGGAAATATGTTGATGTCAAAAGGTGCCTAAAACGTGCTGTGAAACAATCATCGCTTTTTTTTCGGCGATGAGTTCCAAGCAATTAGAAAATGGGACTCTCATAATGAGGTAGACAACATCGAAAATGACCGTACTATCCATATCCTTGTGCGGCATTTGACACAAGTGGTGTATAAAGTCGCCAGAGTTGCGAATGTGGTTTTCGCACTTCCCTATTTATCTGCTGAGAATGCGTGTCAGACATTTCACCAGCTGATATATAATTGCGCCATTGCTAGTAACTAGGGGGAAGTGCGTACAGTACATTCGAAACCCCGCCTACTTTGTAAACCGCCTCAGACAACTGCAGCTCCAGAATAGTACAATCAGTTTCGATGTAGTCTACCGCCCCACGAGAGTACCACATTCTGATTCCTTGGAACATGTCTCGGAAAAGCTCGGCGATTGTTTCACAGACCTTTGCAGGCACCTTCTGACATCAGCTTATTTTCTTTTCGACAAAATTTTATGAACAAGACGATGAGAAGGTGGTGGGTAGTCCCTTATCGCCCGTCCTATACATGGAACATGGAACACTTTGAAGCAAAGGAAAGAATCCTCTAAGCAGAAATCTACGAGGTCCTATCGATAAGAGAACGACACCTTTGTGATGTGGCCACTTGGAGCGGAAAAGGTTCAAGAGTTTCTGGAATCTTCACACTCTTTCAACGGTTATATAAAATACAAGATTTAAAGTGAAAAAGGGGGGCCAAGTACGAGGCGTATTCGGAAGTTACGTCCGATTAGGAGCGAAATGTATGTATGTGGATTTGGTGAATGGTTTCGCCTGAATCTATGTAGCCCACATAACATAAATCTTATGCGTTTCCTGCTTCAAGACAATTTTTAGCCGCATTCTGCAAGCGAAATGAAGATGCTCCTGCAGCGTTTTCGATGGGAAGTGTTTCATCACCCACAACACAGCCCTTAATATGTTCCCCCCGTTTTTCATATCTGCTCTCATGAACCATTGGCTACGAAGACAGCCTTTTGATACAAACAGCGAAATGTAGACCAGAGTAGAAAATTGGCGTAAAGCACAGGCGGATACTTTCTGTGACGAGTGTACTGGAAACGCCACGACAAATGTCTACGTCGGAGCGGAGACTATTTAGAGAGGTTGCTGGAAGGGTTGCTAACTGTTGTGAATAAAAAAAATTTTGATTTTCAGTTTGGTTTTCATTTCGCGACCGATCAGACCTCACTTTCCGAACAGCCCTCGTACCTTTCCTAAACGTGCCAGTTAAGAGAAGACCCGACGGATCCCTGGTTCAGAGTGGATATAGAAAACTAACACTAGCCATCTCCACGCCTCGAATTATCACTATCCGTCACAAAGAGATTAAAAATCTGGTCCTCAGAGCTCGAGCACTTTCAGACAAGGGGAGCCTCGATGAAGAATTGGAACACCACCCACTGGCGTTCGAAGGAATCGGTACCCAGAGCATCAAATCGGACGGCCATGCAGTCAAAATCAAGAACGCTTGAGAAAGAGGTTGATTGAGAGGAAGAGAAGCTAAAAATAACTTACTAGCTCTATGCTCGTCCAATGTCCGTTAAGAAAAAGGCATCAGAAACATGACATTAACTGAATTTCACACCCATCAGCTAAAATAAAAAGCAATCTTCGTAATGCTGAAGTCGATCTACGACTCCGAAAGCTGCATGTATATCGTATTCCGTACGAGTGTGGCATGTCTTAGGTAGACTATAAGAATTGTCGAGGAAAGATTCAATGAACTAACATCTGACTAAAATAACCAAGCAAGTCAGCTGTAGCCGAGTACTTCCTTGAATATAATCATTCAGAAAACCTAATGCACAGAGATCGAGGTTTAAAGTTACATAACGCTAATGGACCGGCACTCAATTTAATTAAATCTCGCTGATCAAAGTTTAAAATTGTAAAACTGTGATGGGATTGGCGTTTCACGTAGTATCAATGCGTATTTGGGAATTTAACTCTGTTACAATTGGCGGCGTGAGACCAGTAATAGCTCGCAGTCTGCTTAAAGTCCAGGCAGTGAGTACACATAGCAGCAAAACTTTCAGCGTTTGAAGTGCTAGGTCGATCGTTTAAGTATCGTGCAGAGAATGGAAGCAACAACTCGGCTGAATACCCAAGCCCACCAGTTATGGTGTCAACAATTTGGTCAAGGTTGCACGAGGAAGCCAAGTGAGATACATCACAGGCGACAATGTCCAGGCAATCGAGGAGTGATTCGCAGCAATCGAAGATTTTCCAATGATGAGGACATTCTGGAAAGGCTGTGTGACCAATGAGCGACTTTAATGTCGATGAATTGAACGTCTGATAAAACATTCCAACCGTCGTTCATAGAGACTTTTTGACTATGTTGAAAAATAGTGTTCAAATGGTTCAAATGGCTCTGAGCCCTATGGGACTTAACTTCTCAGGTCATCAGTCCCCTAGAACTTAGAACTACTTAAACGTAACTAACCTAAGGATATCACACACATCCATGCCCGAGGCAGGATTCGAACCTGCGACCGTAGCGGTCGCGCGGTTCCAGACTGAAGCGCCTAGAAAAACAGTGTCATTTATCTGTCTCACTTTCAAGAGTAATGCAGTATTCATATCTGAAATCCCGTCATAGCAACGATACGGGCCATAAATGGAGAAACCCACAAAAATAATCTACTCTGAGAAAGGGCAGATTGTTTTGAATCGGATCTTAGGAACGGGCATCTCGGAAGCGACAAAATTGGTCGGCTACTCGCGTGCTATATACATGGCCATCGATAGTATGTGATTAAAGGACGGTGAAATATCAAGTAGGCAAGAAGTTGTTTGATATCCAAACCTTATCACAGAATGCGGGAGCCTAACCCTCTCCATAAAGTGGGATAGCCGGCGTACTTTGGCAGGTCTCACAACAGAATACGATTCTGGTGCTGGATCAAAGATTTAGGGGTCGATCTTTCAGAGTACATCGTGAACATGGAGCCTACATTGATCCAACAATATTAACAATAACGTTTGCAGTGGCCACATGGTTACTCAGACTGGACCATATGTCAATGATAAGCATCGCCTTGGCGGATGTATCACGTTTCACGTTATATCAGGCTGATGGTCTTGTCTGGACACACCACCATCCAGGTTAATAGCTCCTCAAAACATACACCGACCCGCAGATGCATTCCGGTGGGGATAGTACAGTGCTGTGGAATGGACTCCCACTGGACCTGTGGCAGCAATCGAAGCCAATGTGACAGCTGTTGACTATTTAAACATGTTTGGGAACCACCAGCCAACCATTCGTGCTTGATGCCTTCCTCGACGGCTATGGCATTTTTCAGCTGGATATCTGTCTGTGCCAGAAGGCTGAATCGTGCTACAGTCGTTTGCGGAGTATGCTAATGAAGTCACGTTGATGTTTTGGCCAATTTCGTCTGATCTGATTCTAATGGAATGTATCTATGATGTTCTTAAAAGGAATCATAGTCACCACTGACTGGAAAAATTAGCTATTTTCACAATTCCTGTTTCAACGTTATGTGCATTATCAAGTGGCACACTGCAAAAGACGGTCCTTCAGCGCAGGTCAAACTTTAGAACTCTTCTGAGCATACCACTTGATAATGACCGCAAGGCCGGAATTGCAGTAGTGAAAATCAATAATTTTGACATCAACGGCGACTATGGTGAGATTTAACATGTTGTACATGACTGTGAACCCCAACCGCAATAAGTTGCACCTGGTATGCTATTGGGTGGCAGCTCGGCTTTCATAAACCGCAAGCCCGTATTTACGTGAATTGCTTGACTAGTGCGTAGACACCGCGGTTCGGAATCCCACTGTAGCTGACTGGTGCAAAGGTCAGAGGACAGGACCATGCCTTGTAAATGGTGGTCAAAACAAACTTTGAACTGACGACTGCTTCCTTACTAATTATGTAGACAAGTGACGTGACATACTTCAGGAAACCAAACATGTTTTTGTAAAATCCATAACAGCCAGTATCGCTGCAGTATTTACTTCCGAAGCTGGACTGGTTATGGTATTTTGGATAATCACTATATTTACGTCGACTGTATCTGGTGCCACTGGTAAGTGAGTGAAAACCTCATCCAACCAGTTCCCTGCTCAGTACTTCTCGTGCTTCCTTGTACCTCGTGATAGCCTGTTTTATATGATTCAAACAGGACACGTCAGTTTGGGCTTCCAGCGACTAGAATTTTTATTCGATGTAAATGTGCAGAGTATCATTTGTGTTCCTGCCTCATGACGTTTACTTAGCTTCGCATGTCGAATCATGCCCGAGAAGCAACGTGTGATTGCGAAGTGTCTGTCCTTGCGTTGCTAAGTACATTCCAGTGAAGGTTTCAGTCACAGTAGGCACGTTTCTTGATGGTTAAGTTTGAAATCAGTAAAAGGGAACAGTTTTGAAGTGTTACAGGTCTTCTGTTGTTCCTGATCTAAATAAAAGATACGGGAAACTATCTGAGCAGTCCTCTTAGAATGTTTGCAGATTATGCTGCCAGTTACCGTCATGTACTGTCATCAGATGATCAAAAGTAATTTAAAATGATTTAGATAAGATATCTATGTGGTTCAAAAAGTGTCATTTGACTCTAAATCATGAAAAGTGTGAAGTCATCCACCCTAGTATTAAAACGGATCCGCTATATTCTACTTACACGCTAAATCATTCAAACCTGAAAGCTGAAAACTCAACTAAATACTTAGAGACTACAATTACGACTGACTTAAATCGGAGTGATCACATAGCTAATGTAGTGGGGACAGCAAATCAAAGACTGCGGTTTATCGGCAGAACATTTAGAAAATGTAGTAGGTTTAGCAATTAGACTGCTTAACGACGCTTGTCCAACCTCTACTGGAGTACTCCAGTGCGGTATGGGATCCGCATCAGATAGGATTAACGGAGGACATCGAAAACGTTCATAGAAGGGCAGTCCTTATGTATTACCGCTAAATAGGGGAGAGAGTGCCACGGATATGATCCATGAAATGGGATGGCAGCCATTAAAACTACGGTATCTATCGCTGCGGCAAGAACTTCTCATGAAATTTCGATCACCAATTTTCTCCTCCGATTGTAAAAATATTTTGCTGGCCCCCGTCTACGTAGGGAGTAATGATCATCATAAAAAAGTAAGAGGAATCAGAGTTTCCACGGAAAGTATTAAGTGTTGGTTTTCCAGCGCGATTTTCGAGTTTGGAACGGGAGAGAAATAGCGTAAACTCAGTTCGATGAACACTCTGCCAGACACCTAATCGTGAATTACAGAGTAATCATATAGCTGTAGATGTAGATGTAGTAGACGAAACTCACCTTCGGTATTGCTTCTCTTATATGAAGAGGTAGAGTTTTTCGTTGTGGGATTAGTGTGATACGCGCCATCGAGATCATCCAGGGTAGAAAATGGTACAAGACAGACAAACGGTAGTAGAGAACTTCTGACCACTGTGCGAGGTAACACGTCTAGCGCGCTGCAGAGAGCGATAGCAGTAGTTTCAATATTATTAAGCTGATGGAGTCAAGGTTGTTGTTGTTGTTGTTGTGGTCTTCAGTCCTGAGACTGGTTTGATGCAGCTCTCCATGCTACTCTATCCTGTGCAAGCTTCTTCATCTCCCAGTACCTACTGCATCCTACATACTTCTGAATCTGCTTAGTGTATTCATCTCTTGGTCTCCCTCTACGATTTTTACCCTCCACGCTGCCCTCCAATGCTAAATTTGTGATCTCTTGATGCCTCAGAACATGTCCTACCAACCGATCCCTTGTTCTAGTCAAGTTGTGCCACAAGCTCCTCTTCTCCCCAATTCTATTCAGTATCTCCTCATTAGTTATGTGATCTACCCATCTAATCTTCAGCATTCTTCAGTAGCACCACATTTCGAAAGCTTCTATTCTCTTCTTGTCTAAGCTATTTATCGTCCACATTTCACTTCCATACAAGGCTACACTCCATACAAATACTTTCAGAAACGACTTCCTGACATTTAAATCTATACTCGATGTTAACAAATTTTTCTTCTTCAGAAACGCTTTCCTTGCCATTGCCAGTCTACATTTTATATCCTCTCTACTTCGACCATCATCAGTTATTTTGCTCCCCAAATAGCAAAACTCCTTTACTACTTTAAGTTTCTCATTTCTTAATCTAATTCCCTCAGCATCACCCGACTTAATTCGACTACATTCCATTATCCTCGTTTTGCTTTTGTTGATTTTCATCTTATATCCTCCTTTCAAGACACTGTCCATTCCGTTCAACTGCTCTTCCAAGTCCTTTGCTGTCTCTGACAGAAGTACAATATCATCGGCGAACCTCAAAATTTTTTTTCTTCTCCATGGATTTTAATACCTACTCCGAACTTTTCTTTTGTTTCCTTTATTGCTTGCTCAATATACAGATTGAATAACATCGGGGATAGGCTACAACCCTGTCTCACTCCCTTCCCAGCCACTGCTTCCCTTTCATACCCCTCGACTCGTATGACTGCCATCCGCTTTCTGTACAAATTGTAAATAGCCTTTCGCTCCCTGAATTTTACCCCAGTCACCTACAGAATTTGAAAGAGAGTATTCCAACCAACATTGTCAAAAGCTTTCTCTAAGTCTACAAATTCTAGAAACGTAGGTTTGCGTTTCCGTAATCTTTCTTCTAAGGTAAGCCGTAAGGTCAGTGTTGTCTCGTGTTCCAACATTTCTACGGAATCCAAACTAATCTTCCCCGAGGTTGGCTTCTACCAGTTTTTCCATTAGTCTGTAAAGAATTCGCATTAGTATTTTGGAGCTGTGACTTATTAAACTGATAGTTCGGTAATTTTTACATCTGTCAACACCTGCTTTCTTTGGAATTGCGATTATTATATTCTTCTTGAAGTCTGGGGGTATTTCGCCTGTCTCATACATCTTGCTCACCAGATGGTAGAGTTTTGTCAGGACTGGCTCTCCCAGGGCTGTCAGTAGTTCTAATGGAATGTTGTCTACTCCGGGGGCCTTGTTTCGACTTAGGTCTTTCAGTGCTCTGTCAAACTCTTCACGCAAAGTCATATCTCCCATTTCATCTTCATCTAGATCCTCTTCCATTTCCATAATATTGTCCTCAAGTACATCGCCCTTGTATAGACCCTCTATATACTCCCTCCACCTTTCCGCTTTCCCTTCTTTGCTTAGAACTGGGTTTCCATCAAAGCTCTTGATGTTCATGCAAGTGGTTCTCCTTTCTCCAAAGGTCTCTTTAATTTGCCTGTAGGCAGTATCTGTTTTACCCCTAGTGAGATAAGCCTCTACATCCTTACATTTGTCCTCTAGCCATCCCTGCTTAACCATTTAGCACCTCCTGTCGATATCATTTTTGAGACGTTTGTATTCCTTTTTCCCTGCTTCATTTACTGCATTTTTATATTTTCTCCTTTCATCAATCAAATTGAACATTTCTTCTTTTACCCAAGGGTTTCTACTAGCCCTCGTCGTTTTACCTTTAGTCAAGGTACTATTTCTCAAAGATAACGACTTTGTAATTAAATGAGGTTCCGTCGTTATACTGACGCAAACCTTTAAACTAGACTCTGACGCCTTAGCGAAACAGTCACTACCTATTAATCATAGCACTCAGTCATAAGTGGTAGGGACATTCTTACAATTGCTATGTTAGTCTTCCAACAGAAACGAATTCTAACCGTTACGAGGCATTACATGTGTGTTATTTGGGACTGATCAGAGCCACATTGTAAAATACATGGAGAAATCCAAGTGCATCAATACTACCAGATATTAAGGACATTGCTATTCAAGCCGCACAACCTGCGAAGCAAAATAGGCGCTTCACGCCATTTTTGTGAAGCTAATACACTCCTGGAAATGGAAAAAAGAACACATTGACACCGGTGTGTCAGACCCACCATACTTGCTCCGGACACAGCGAGAGGGCTGTACAAGCAATGATCACACGCACGGCACAGCGGACACACCAGGAACCGCGGTGTTGGCCGTCGAATGGCGCTAGCTGCGCAGCATTTGTGCACCGCCGCCGTCAGTGTCAGCCAGTTTGCCGTGGCATACGGAGCTCCATCGCAGTCTTTAACACTGGTAGCATGCCGCGACAGCGTGGACGTGAACCGTATGTGCAGTTGACGGACTTTGAGCGAGGGCGTATAGTGGGCATGCGGGAGGCCAGGTGGACGTACCGCCGAATTGCTCAACACGTGAGGCGTGAGGTCTCCACAGTACATCGATGTTGTCGCCAGTGGTCGGCGGAAGGTGCACGTGCCCGTCGACCTGGGACCGGACCGCAGCGACGCACGGATGCACGCCAAGACCGTAGGATCCTACGCAGTGCCGTAGGGGACCGCACCGCCACTTCCCAGCAAATTAGGGACACTGTTGCTCCTGGGGTATCGGCGAGGACCATTCGCAACCGTCTCCATGAAGCTGGGCTACGGTCCCGCACACCGTTAGGCCGTCTTCCGCTCACGCCTCAACATCGTGCAGCCCGCCTCCAGTGGTGTCGCGACAGGCGTGAATGGAGGGACGAATGGAGACGTGTCGTCTTCAGCGATGAGAGTCGCTTCTGTCTTGGTGCCAATGATGGTCGTATGCGTGTTTGGCGCCGTGCAGGTGAGCGCCACAATCAGGACTGCATACGACCGAGGCACACAGGGCCAACACCCGGCATCATGATGTGGGGAGCGATCTCCTACACTGGCCATACACCACTGGTGATCGTCGAGGGGACACTGAATAGTGCACGGTACATCCAAACCGTCATCGAACCCATCGTTCTACCATTCCTAGACCGGCAAGGGAACTTGCTGTTCCAACAGGACAATGCACGTCCGCATGTATCCCGTGCCACCCAACGTGCTCTAGAAGGTGTAAGTCAACTACCCTGGCCAGCAAGATCTCCGGATCTGTCCCCCATTGAGCATGTTTGGGACTGGATGAAGCGTCGTCTCATGCGGCCTGCACGTCCAGCACGAACGCTGGTCCAACTGAGGCGCCAGGTGGAAATGGCATGGCAAGTCGTTCCACAGGACTACATCCAGCATCTCTACGATCGTCTCCATGGGAGAATAGCAGCCTGCATTGCTGCGAAAGGTGGATATACACTGTACTAGTGCCGACATTGTGCATGCTCTGTTGCCTGTGTCTATGTGCCTGTGGTTCTGTCAGTGTGATCATGTGATGTATCTGACCCCAGGAATGTGTCAATAAAGTTTCCCCTTCCTGGGACAATGAATTCACGGTGTTCTTATTTCAATTTCCAGGAGTGTATTTCCGTATCAGAAGCTTATATTTTGATTATTTATTTTTTTATTGAAGCAGTACGTAGCTGGGACTCTAGGTCTCCAGGTTTTCTTCATAACGATCACTGATATTCTCTATGAAATTAAAGTGTGTAATATAGTGCTTATTAATCGATGAATGTCAAAGGTGGTGATGTATCCTTTTCTTCCAAATTACGTTTACCAGAGTTAACTGATCATTACACATATACGCACAGTTTGGTAGAAGAGAGAGTCATCTCCCTTTAACAGAAGTGCTCGTTGGACCGGTATTGATTTCGAGAAGACGCCATGTCCATATAAACATGTGTATACTGCACCTGTTCCAATAAGGAAAGTGGCCGGCCGCGGTGGTCTAGTTGTTCTAGGCGCGCAGTCCGGAACCGCGGGACTGCTACGGTCGCAGGTTCGAATCCTGCCTCGGGCATGGATGTGTGTGATGTCCTTAGGTTAGCTAGGTTTAAGTAGTTCTAAGTTCTAGGGGACTGATGACCACAGAAGTTAAGTCCCATAGTGCTCAGAGCCAACCAATAAGGAAAGTAGGAACTAGATGCGAGCAGAAACGATCTCTTAGCAGTACCTGCCAGTGGGCAGCAAAGGATGGACGAGATAAACATCTAGCATTCCCACCGCTGTCTTCTTTGCCAATGTCGCTTGTAATACATTTTGAATAAACCTGGACGCTCATAACACACTATTTTATTACCATAATGAATATGAAAAATGTAAGCTTGAATAGTACAATCCTTCCGTTGCAAATGAACGCCTCTTGCCTCTCAACATCATAAGGTGAAAGGTGGCTACACTGAGCCACAGCGCCAGAGATTGCGCCAAAGAGTATTATTCAGCCGCCTCCACTGGCAGTTCTTGTCGAGAAGTCGTAGTAGGCAGTGCTTATTGAGAAGTAGCGGTAGGCAGTGCTTATTGAGATGCAGCAGTGGTGAGTCGTTGTTGAGAGGTTCCCATGGAGAGTGCTTGTTCAGATGTTGTCATATTGTTTTGATAGGCTAGACACCAGATATTGTGGGATTGGGGATGCTGTAATGATCAGAGTGTGCTTTTCGTCAATATATATGAAGGTAAAAAAAAATTCCTTTTTTTGTATTATTTCAATGTCTTATACAATAATGCCTATTGGTTACAGGTTCAGTCAACAAAGCATCTGGCTCGTGTTCTTGTATTAGTCTGTATTTCTGATTTCTATGTGCAATTATAGTATTTCTGGTTTTTTTTCAAATTACTTCAGTATAAATGGTGTTTAAAATATCTGGTCTTGTTGAGGAAGAACCGTGCCAGATGTGTACGTTGAATCACACTTCCACACACAGAACAGCTACACTTGTGTTTTGTTGTTTCGTAGGTTTTATAGCTGCTGGGGACTTAATTAATTAATTGTGTTAACGGAAGTTTTCTCTCGTTCGTTGTTGTTATTCTATGCAGTCAGATTGCGTTTACGAGACAGCGTAATCGGACAGACAGTGACTAAAGATTAAAAAAGTATTTTCATTTTATTTAATTAAGCCCCCATGCAAAGGTTCCAAAAGGGCTCTCCAGAACGTTCAAACTCGATTACTCACCACTGTCGTTGGCTTAAGTAGATTGTAATGGTGTATATTGTTTCGCCCTAGGGCAAATTTCTACCTAGAAACTCCACGGCAGCATGCTTAAATCCACTGCATAGTAAAATAGATTTTTTCGTTACTTTCCGAGACATAACCCCTTTTCCAACTTAGTGATTAATATAGGCCTATGTATCTATAATGCATATATATAATGGCCTCTGTCGGCACCCGGAAACACATGAGGGAGTGTTCCATTGGAAGAGGGATAAAGCAGGGTGACTCCACATCCCCGAAACGGTTTACAACAGTTCTTGAGATGATCTTGTCCAAAATTATTTTGAAAGAAAGGAGAATTAGAATAAATGTTAAAAGATTCACTAGGTTCATATTTTCAGACGGTATAGTAGTCCTAGCCAACAATATGGCAGAATTATAATCCTGGACATGGAATTTATCAGAGGCTTGCACAGAAGTGCGCCTTACGATAAGTCAGTCGAAAATGAATACTATTCAGAACATCTGAGTACCTACAAGACAAATAATAGTGAACGACATCTGTGTAATATATGTTAAAGAATAGGTACACAAGCATACTTAAATCCTGACATTTCTCGCCGCATCAACTGGATTGGAGGTCTTATGGAACAAACACAGCGATTTTCATATCTAATCGAGCAGTAAACTTTAAAAAAAGTATGTTTTCGAACAGTGCGTTCATTCCTGGACTACCATACTGTCGTGAAATGTACATTTAAAATGAGTTTTTCTTTTTTTAAAAAAAGAAACTACTAACAGGTCAGAGAGCTACGGAAAAGTCACAGCTGGGTCTCACTAACAGTGATCGGAAAAGAAATGAAGACATAGGAGCAATAAGAGGCGATCAGGATGTTTTGCCAAGGGTAAAGGCTCTAAAATAGAAATGGGTGGGACTTCTCAGACGACGGAAGATGGACAAAGGTAGAACTACAATGGAGTCCCAGAGACAGATGAAGAACACGGGGCAGACAACGCAAGCGCTGCAATGAAGAATTAAAGAGAGACGTTGTCTTCAGCTTGCAAAAGACAGCAGGAGACACAGAGGCATGCAAAATTGTCATTGTTAGCTTAAGATCAAAGAGGCTACACCATGAAAAGGATGAATTAACCGAACAAAATATAAAATATGCGAACGACACTTTCAAGTACGTAATTCAGGCCAGTATACATCGCAAAAATGACCTATCTGAGTACCATATGAAACAACTGCAACTTCCTAAGTGCTGAAAATTTTATGTGGAATCTGAAACAGTCAAGGGGAAAGAAACCAGAGGATACTGAATAACACCATGCCTATTTTGAAATACCCGCGAGGCGACAGCTCTTTATCAATATTTCTAACATTATTCGGGTGGTACGCTGTGCATAAGATGTTCGTAACGTTTAAAGACATCAGGCCTTAGTATGGGTAACATTAACCGACCGCGTATCATAACTTAAGGTCTTGTGAGTGTAAGTGACAAAGTTATCTTTCACCTCTGAGGAGAAAAAGTCTGACATTTCGGAGTCTAGGGCCACTGCTTCAGTGCTCTTTACCTAGAGTTCACAGATAAGCCAGAGTTTTATGACAGATTCATAACTTTTTTTACGATCATAAAGTAACGTAGTCCAAGATCACATTATCGATTAAAGCTGCGTGCTACGACTGCGGGGTCGCAACAGTTGTGCACCGTCACTACGACTTTCATTAAAGTGAGACAGAGGACGGAGCAGTGTAACAAAGTAGTTCTGCACTTCCTATAAGGGGGAGTGAAGGGTGTGAACTCGCCGACGGAATACTAACACCAATAATCCGCCTTCCTTCAAGGTCGAAGAATAATCACATTTGTGTTTTGTTAATGCTGACAGCTACTTCCTTTCCCCAGATAAAAAACGTAAATATTTTTTCATGCTCCAGAACTTCCACAAGGTGGCATACTCTGGAGGATGTATGTTGATTAATTATTCAAAATGACAGTCACAATCTCACTATCTATTTTGCCGCCAACCGGTTTCAACCCGCGATGTGGTCATCTTCAGGGCAATTTACACCATTTGGTGGCTCACTGGAGTCGTCACCCTGCCATAGTTACCAACCGTGCACAGGCAGGGTGACGACTCCAGCGAGCGACCAAATGGTGTAAATTGCCCTGAAGATGACCCCATCGCGGGTTGAGTCCGGCTGGCGGCCAAATAAATATTGATTGTGACTGTCATTTTGAATAATTAATTATAAGTAAATTAATCGTTGTTTATTTCCATACAACTATGTACGTATCTAAAAAAAGGAATGTTGATTCTCAAAATAATTTTTCCTTTCATTCCTAACTGCTTCTAAATGTGCTTGAGGGATTACCATTTCTGGATTTGCATTCGAAAGCAGCGCGGCTGAAATTTATCATTAAATGTTATCACAAACTGAGAATATGAAGCCACCACAACTTTTCCGTTTACTAGAGACAAATGGAAATTTGCGCGCCTTAAGCCAGCTGTCGCCTTAACTCCCTCTGTTATTCGAACACGCTTCAGAGACAGACCCAAACTTCCATATATCCAGCTGCATCGAACTTTACATTGTCATATACAGACACTTCACTACAGTATTGCAAGATAAATTCAAGGAAAAAACTAAATAAGTCCCGTCCTGTGCAGGAACCACATAATTGTGAGAGCAAAGTGAGTTGCAGGCTGTGCATGCTGGGGATTGTTGCAGCTGCTAGACCTCAAAAAGAATATCCAATTCTCCTGACGTTGTGTTTGAGCGTATCGCTTAAGTGCCCGCCGGACAAAACCGTACCACCTTGTAAGACCGTCGCACCAGTGATCAGTGCTATTAGTGAGCCGTATGTCTTCTTGTCTCACCCTGAGAGAGGGATATGTGTATAACAGACTCCTCTTAAATCCACAGAGGCATCAACCTCATGAGTTTTGTCTATGAAAAAACGTTTTTATGTCTGAAACTCCAGATCTGTGCCTACGAAAAACCGTTGTTATACCTCTATACTGAAGGAGAAATGACAGCTCGGAAGGGTCCATGCGCAAGTACCTTATCGACATCCATATCTCCATGTGTTTGTTCCCCGTCCGTGGGTATCAAAAATTTGTAAACCATTTGTACTGATTACAGTAAGGTATTTCATTGTGTAAATCGCTTAGAGATAAAAGATATACTAGGATTTAAGGCAATGCCAGAGCACCTTGTGCCACATAAAGCTGAATTTTTGTTTTGCTCTCTCCCAGAGCCAGAGTGCTCGTTGTCTGTAGGAGTATCGACGCCAGAGCTGCAGAGTAGGGGTGTGATGAGGGATGGAATGAACTGGCATTCAGTCAGCGGTCAGCCAACGAATGAGAAATCTACTGCAGAGCTGGTGTGCCGGAGAGCAGGTATTTTGAATCCATGTCTAAGCAGGACATGGACACAGAATGTGGATACAAGAGGTCAAGAGGGCTGTTGGTGTCTTTCCCGGACGAAAGGACTGTGATACCACGAAGTACGTAGACAGAGACTTCAGTATTACAAGAGGAGCACTAACAGTATTACAAGAGGAGCACTAACAGTGTGCTTTGGTGACGGCCAGTGAAATTGTACGTTAATTTGATTCCTACCTGTGTATAGTAAACTGTGAAAGCTGGAACCAGTGTGTACTCATTGTGTTGATTTTGCCAGTCATGCTGCACACAGAAGGTCCGTGTGCACATTACAACATCTTTTGTTGTAGGCTGGGTGTGCGTTTGTTATCTCGAAATGAGGGCTCTGTAAATCTCATCTGTAATCATTACGCTTTCGTTGTAGCCAAGATTGCATATAGACGGTGTCAGGGTGTAGGTACAGATATTTTGATGATTGGTACCTGAAAATATATCCACTACAGTGTATCTGTTTTCTCTCTGTTTCTAACTGTCTTCTCACAAAAACATCACATAGTATAATACCTGATGTTTTCTACACAGTCCTAACTGGGCCATGAAGTGGACTATGCCTGTCAGTATACATCAGCCGTCTTACGTAGACGTATCCGCACTTCAGTACCTGACTTGCTGCACTGGAGAAAATTATTCTGCAGATGAGTTAAATACTTGATGTAGCATAGTTCAGTACACTGTTCTCTGTCATCAATAGAAGTATGTACACTTATACCACTAATATCCTGTATATTTGTACACAGAATTGTAGTTGCTGATTTTCTGTACTTAGTATTCTAGTTGACTAGGAGAAGGGTTGCTAGTAGTGAGTAGCTGAGGAGGGAGTGTTAAGTAGGTACGTATGGTCTGTGGCCTCGCTTTCTGATTTTTATTGTTTGTGTTAAATTATTTATGACTGATTGCTATTTTCCATTCTGGGCTTATTATATTTTCTGGCCAAGAGAACGAATATATGGAAACATAGTGTTCTCGTTACTGCCCTCAGTTTTAATGTTACTGGGGCGGTGTTGAGTTAAAATCGTTTTACCAGTGTGCTGAAGGTATTTTATTGAATTTACTGTGTTGTGCTTAGGCGCAGTGCTTCTACAACTTTGTTTATTATAGAGGAAGATACGTTTGCTTCATAAGTATTTTTGTGAAAGTGAGTCTATACCTGCACGGCCTCAAGCCCGAAAATCATTCCACCCAAATCTTACGCTACAGCCTTATATAGCTAATCATGAATCATTATAAAAACCAAGATGCAACAGTAAAAATGCTGCAAGAAATTGCTTTAATCATTTGGGGCAGTCGCTCAGGGAAAAGGGCTTCACTGAACCGCAACTCGATATTATCCTGAAAGACAGACAGCTACGGTTTAATTAAGGTAAGTGCTTCATTCTGAAACGGCTGTCCCTTTTCAAAACAACAGCAAATGACCAGGACCATCACCAAGGCGCAAAACGCCTGATGGTACTAGAGCGTTGGTAGGCCCTTTACACACAAATGGGTTTGTCGACGGAAAGTAGCCATCTTGAGAACTTTTACATTCAGACAGAAGAAGTAATTCCTAGTGGTGGTTTCGAGAAAATCCGAAATGGGAGCGGTAGGGATGCTGCTACTCATGGAGCGAAGCCCCGCAGCATGAAACAACTCGAGAGCAATTCAAGAGTCACAGTAGTATGTGCCAGCTACAGCCCAAGGACTTTTCTACTCACAAGGCCGAATATTTTACAACCCTACCATGATGATGGTCGAAGTAGAGAGGATATAAAATGTAGACTGGCAATGGCAAGGAAAGCGTTTCTGAAGAAGAAAAATTTGTTAACATCGAGTATAGATTTAAGTGTCAGGAAGTCGTTTCTGAAAGTATTTGTATGGAGTGTAGCCATGTATGGAAGTGAAACATGGACGACAACTAGTTTGGACAAGAAGAGAATAGAAGCTTTCGAAATGTGGTGCTACAGAAGAATGCTGAAGATAAGGTGGGTAGATCACGTAACTAATGAGGAGGTACTGAATAGGATTGGGGAGAAGAGAAGTTTGTGGCACAACTTGACTAGAAGAAGGGATCGGTTGATAGGACATGTTTTGAGGCATCAAGGGATCACAAATTTAGCATTGGAGGGCAGCGTGGAGGGTAAAAATCGTAGAGGGAGACCAAGAGATGAATACACTAAGCAGATTCAGAAGGATGTAGGTTGCAGTAGGTACTGGGAGATGAAGAAGCTTGCACAGGATAAAGTAGCATGGAGAGCTGCATCAAACCAGTCTCAGGACTGAAGACCACAACAACAACCATGAGACTGGTAGGAGAGAGGGGGAAAGGTGGGAGGGATTCCACATTGATTCCGTCAATGACAAGGAAAATACGATGGAAAGTTCGTATGCCTGAGAAGAAGTGATTTTCGTCCTGCTTCGCACAAAGCGCTCCAAATTTGCTTTTTGGAGGCATGTAAGACTTTTAGTATTGCTTCGCACAAAGCGCTCCAAATTCGTTTCCTGGAGGCTCAGTTTTCAGATCGTGATTAAGAACCCTGCGTTCATTCCAATGTCTATCTTTACTCTGTCACATGCTAATTTTAATTTACTAGTCGTATGGACTTTCTTACAATCCGATGTGCGCTGCGAAATTAAATTTCGTAGCACACCTGCCCGACTTTTGCACGTGCACGGCCTGGCGCTCGAGTGTTACGTGAGAGGGAGCGACTGGGGTGTGCGGCCAGCAGCAGTGGCACTTCCAGCTTTTCTGTAGGAGCGTGATTCAGCGGTGAGAAGTGTGCTGTATGGAGAAGTACCACCGAATCACTGATGGACCGTAGGATGAACGTCTCGCAGTGCTGTTTGTCATTCAGTGGTCGCGACTAATTGCCACTAACACCGGTGGAGAAGATGTTGTGTAGGCCGGCTTTGTTTCCCATGAACGCTATGCTCTGTTGCCTTGGTGGATGACGGTTTCGGAAACAGTTTTCCAACAGCAGTTATTTTTCTCCTGTATACCGAAAAACAATGGAGATTTTAGAAGGTTCCAGGAGGGAAAAAAAACTGCTGATGGAAAGCTGAGCCGCCGGTATAGCCGAGCGGTTATAGGCGCTTTAGTCTGGAACCGCGCGACCGCTGCGGTCACAGGTTCAAATCCTGCCTCGGGCATGGATGTGTGAGACGTCTTTAGGTTAGTTAGGTTTAAGTTATAGGGGACTGATCACCTAAGATGTTAAGTCCCATAGCCCTCAGAGCCATTTGAACCATTTGGAAAGCTGAGTCCGAAATAGTCATCCACTGAAACAACGGAGTATCACATTCATCGGAGACAAGGCCTTTAGACGCTACAGCTAGCGTAAGACCATAGCACTGAAGGAACATTATGTTGAAAAAGAGGGTTTCGTAGTCAAAGAGTTTTTTAAAAAAGAATGTGTTGCATTAGTTATTGAACAGCAACAACTGAAAATTTTGATGCCAAATAAAACATTTGTTAATCTCAACCCCACATTGTCCAATCACCCACTCCCCCTACCCAAGCCAGATCCGCGCTCCACCAAAACGTCACGCTACAAAAATATCTTTCAAGTTCATAACAGTACAGATGAAACTAAGGTACTTCGGGCAAATCATGAGAGCAGAAGATTCACTAGAAAAAATCTGTAATGTCCTGAAGAACAGAAGGTCAAGGCATAGAGAAAAATCGAAGAGAAAGTGGGCAGAGAACTTCAAATAAAGCACAGGACTGGAAGAAATGAGGACCAAAACAACGTTGATGTGCTTCGAGGGACATTTGCAGATCGGAAATACAATTATAATTTCAATGTCGATTTGACTGGGCATAGAAACTGTATTAGTAAGAGGGTTCAAACGGTTCAAATGGTTCTGAGCACTATGCAACTTAACTTCTGAGATCATCAGTCGCCTAAATCTTAATACTAATTAAACCTAACTAACCTAAGGACATCACACACATCCATTCCCGAGGCAGGATTCGAACCTGCGACCGTAGCGGTCGCTCGGTTCCAGACTGTAGCACCCAGAACCGCACGGCAACTCCGGCCGGCTAAGTAAGAGGGGAATGAGTCGAAGTAAACCACTTCTTCTCACCAGTTGGCGAAATTGTCTTTATTTTCTGGCAAGTGCGGTTTATGAAATGTTGGCACAATGGGTCAATGTCCTCTCTTGGTATGCATGTTTGCTTGACAGCTGGTAACTCACATGCACAGTGCAGATGCTGCAATTTGGCAGGTTTAACTGTGCAATTCTTGAGTGCTTCCAAAGAGAGTACTGAGAACATGACTTACATTCTCTGCTGTTGTTGACACTTCGCTCCCAGATTCAGGCTGTGATGGCTTCTGTTACACAGGCTGCAGTGGATGGGCATCACTGTTGTGGGCCGGTCGTGGGGATCCAACGGACGTCCAGCGCCTCAGATTCCTCCGATCGGTCCTCAACGGTGGCCAACCCAGTTACTGCTAGCACTGAGGCTGACCCCTCACCGTGTTCGAGTTGGAGGTCGCCCCGGGGTCAAGCAGGTAGCGAAAGACTTCCCAGGCGGCCGCACATAAGGCCTCCCCGGTTTGTCTGACAAACAGATTCCAGGTGCTGTCTGTGGCTGACAATGTCGCTGAGCCAGATGCTGTCGCCTGTCCTGTTTTAGAGGAAACCACTCAGCCTACGAGATCCGGGCAATCGCAGAGGGTGGTATTATTGGTAGTTGGGAGCTCCAACGTTAGGCGCATTATGGGGCCCCTTAGGGACTTGGCTGACAAGAAGGGTAAGAAATCCAATGTGCACTCCGTGTGCATACCGGGTTGAGTCATTCCAGATGGGGAAAGGGTCCTCCCGGATGCCATGAAGAGCACAAGGTGCAGCCAACTGCAGGTGGCGGCTCATGTCGGTACCAGTGATGTGTGTCACTTTGGATCAGAAGAGATTCTCTCTGGTTTCGAGCGGCTAACAGAAGTGGTAAAGGCTGTCAGTCTTGCTTTCAAGATGAAATCAGAGCTGACTATTTGCAGTATAGTCGACAGGATCGATTGGAGACCTCTGGTACAGAATCGAGTGGAGGGTCTGAATCAGAGGCTGAGATTGTTCTGCAACCGTGTAGGCTCCAGATTCCTCGACTTGCGCCAAAGCGTGGTTGAGATTCGGGTTCCGTTGAATAGGTCAGGTGTCCACTGTAAGCAGGAGGCGGCTACACGGGTAGCAAGGGCTGTGTGGCATGGACTGTGCGGTTTTTTAGGTTAGAGGGTCTCGAGAAAACACAAGAAGGGCTTCAGTCACAAAGGGTGCAGGCTGAACGCAGGAGGAGCGTAGATACAGGAACCATAGGTATAACAGTTGTAAATTGTCGTAGCTGTGATGGGAGAGTACCAGAGCTCCAAGCGCTAACAGAAAGCACCGATGCTCAAATCGTTATAGGCACTGAAAGCTGGCTAAAGCCGGATATAAGCTCAGGCGAAATTTTTGCGAAGAACCTAACGGTGTTCCGAAAGGATAAGCTAAACACGGTTGGCGGAGGCGTGTTTGTTGCTGTCAGAAGTAGCTTAACTCGTCGCGAAATTGAAGTAGACACTTCCTGTGAGTTAGTATGGGCAGACGTCGTTGTTGGCAACCGGAGTAAAGTAATAATTGGTTCCTTTTACCGACCTCCCAATTCAGATGGTACAGTTGATGAAAGGTTCAAAGAAAACTTGAGTTTGATTTCAAACACGTACCCGACTCATACGATAATTGTTGGTGGTGATTTTAATTTACCCTCGATATGTTGGCGAAAATACATGTTTAATTCCGAAGGTAAGCATAAAATATAATCCGAAATGGTGCTAAACGCGTTCTCTGAAAATTATCTCGAGCAATTAGTTCATGAGCCCACGCGAATAGTAAACGGTTGTAAAACACACTTGACCTCTTAGCAACAAATAATCCTGAGTTAATAACGAGCATCAGAACCGATTCAGGGATTAGTGAACACAGAACAGTGGTAGCAAGATTGATTATTGTAATCCCCAAAACCTCGAAAAATAAGCGAAAACATACCTATTCAAAAAAGCAGATAAAAATTCACTTGACGCCTTTGTGAGAGACCATCTCCACTCCTTCCAAATTAATAAGTGTAGACCAGATGTGGCTTAAATTCAAAGAAATAGTCTCGGCGGCAATTGAGAGCTTTATACCAAATAAATTAACAAACGACGGAGCTGATCCTCCTTGGTACATAAAACGGGTTATAACACTGTTGCAGAAACAATGAAACAAACATGCCAAATTTAAACAGATGCAAAATCCCCAAGTTTGGCAATCTTTTACAGAAGCTCGAATTTTAGCGTGGAATTCAATGCGAGATACCTATAAAACGTTCCACAACGAAACTTTGACTCGAAACCTGCCAGAAAATCCAAAGATATTCTGGTCGTATGTGAAGTATATTAGCGGCAGGAAACAATCAATGCCATCTCTGCGCGATAGCAATGGAGATACTATCGAAGACATGCTGCCAAAGCAGAGTTACTAAACACAGCCTTCCGAAATGCCTTCACAAAAGAAGACGAAGTAAATATTCCAGAATTCGAATCGAGAACAGCTGCCAACATGAGTAACGTGGAAGTAAATATCCTCGGAGTAGTGAAACAACTTAAATCACTTAATAAAAGCAACTCTTCCGGTCCAGACTGTATACCAATTCGGTGTATGCTGATGCATTAGCTCCATAGTTAACAATCGTATACAACCGTTCGCTCGACGAAAGATCCGTACCCAAAGACAGGAAAGTTTCACTGGTAACACCAATACTCAAGAAAGGTAGTAGGAGTAATCCACTAAATTGCAGCCCCATATCGTTAACGTCGATATGCAGCAGGATTTTAGCACACATATTGTGTTCGAACGTAATAAATTACCTCGAAGAAAACGGTCTGTTGACACACAGTCAACATGGGTTTAGAAAACATCGTTCTTGTGAAACACAACTAGCTCTCTATTCACATGAAGTGCTGAGTGCTATTGACAAGGGATTTCAGATCGATTCCGTATTTCTGGATTTCCGGAAGGCTTTTGACACTGTCCCGCACAAGCGGGTCGTAGTGAAATTGCGTGCTTATGGAATATCGTCTCAGTTATGTGACTGGATCTGTGATTTCCTGTCAGAGAGGTAATACTTCGCTGTAATTGACGGAAAGTCATCGAGTAAAACAGAAGTGATTTCTGGCGTTCCACGAGGTAGTGTTATACGCCCTTTGCTGTTCCTTGTCTATATAAACGATATGGGAGACAATTTGAGCAGCCGTCTTCGGTTGTTTGCAGACGACGCTGTCGTTTATCGACTAATACAGTAATCAGAAGATCGAAACTAACTGCAAAACGATTTAGAAGAAATATCGAAATGGTGCTAAAAGTGGCAGTTGACCTTAAATAACTAAAAGTATGAGGTCATCCACATGAGTGCAAAAAAGAACGCGTTAAACTTCGGTTACACGATTAATCAGTCTAATCTAAGAGCCGAAAATTCAATTAAATACCTAGGAATTACAATTACGAGCAATTTAAATTGGAAGGAACACATAGAAAATGCTGTGGGGAAGGCTAACCAAAGACTGCGTTTGACTGGCAGGATACTTAGAAAATGTAACAGACCTACTAAGGATACTGACTATACTACGCTTGTCCGTCCTCTTTTAGAATACTGTTGCGCGGTGTGGAATCCTTATCAAATAGGACTGACTGAGTACATCGAAAAAGTTCAAAGAAAGGCAGCACGTTTTGTATTATCGCGAAATATGGGAGAGAGTGTCACAGAAATGATACAGGATTTAGGATGGATATTGTTAAAAGAAAGGCGTTTTTCGTTGCGACGAAATCTTCTCACGAAATTCCAATCACCAACTTTCTCCTCCGAATGCGACAATATTTTGTTGACACCGACCTACATAGGGCGGAACGATCACCACGATAAAATAAGGGAAATCAGAGCTCGTACGGAAATATATAGGTGTTCATTCTTCCCGCGCCCTGTACGAGATTGGAATAATAGAGAATTGTGAAGGTGGTTCGATGAACCCTCTGCCAGTCACTTAAATTTGATTTGCTGAGTACCCATGTAGATATAGATGTAGATGTATGATGATACCACCAAGCGGTGGTGACGAGTACATATTGATGTTGTTGTTGTTGTCGTTATTGTTGTTGTGGTCTTCAGTCCGAAGGCTGGTCTGATGCAACTCTCCTTGCTACCCTATCCTGTGCTAGCCTCTTCATCTCCGACTAACTACTGGAACTTACATTTTCCTGAATCTGCATACTGTGTTCATTTCTTCGTCTCCCTCTACGATTTCCCCCCCCCCTCCCCCCCCCCCTCCCCCCCCCCCCCCCCACGCTTCCCTCAAGTATTACGTTGGCTATCACTTGTTGTGTCAGAATGAGTCCTACCAATCTATCCCTTCTTCTAGAAATTTCTTTTCACCCCAGTTGTATTCAGTATCCCCTCAGTATTTACGTGATCTTCACATCTAATCTTCTTCAGCCTTCTGTAGCACCAAATTTCGGAAGCATCTGTTCTCTTTTTGTCCATACTCTTTATCGTTCATTTTCCACTTCAACACATGACTAGACACCATACAACTACTTTCAGAAGAGACTTCCTGACGCTTAAATCTGTACTCAATGTTAACGAATTCCTCATCTTTAGAAACGCCTTTCTTGTCATTATAAGTCTACATTTTGTATCCTCTCTACTTCAACCATGATCAGTTAGTTTGCTGCCCAAGTAGCAAAACTCATCTACTTGTTTAAGTGTCTCATTGAATAATCTAATTCTCTTAGCATCGCCTGATTTAATTCGACTACATTTCATTGTTCTCGTTATGCTTTTGTTGATCTTATATGCTTCTTTCAAGAAGCAGTAAATTCAGTTGAACTGCTCTTCCAAATCCTTTGCTGTCTCTAATAGAATTACAATGTCACCGGCCAGCCTCAAAGTTTTTACTTCTTTCCTCTGGGCCGTAATTCCTACTCCTAATCTTCTTTTGTCCTTCACTGCTTACTCAATGTAAAGACTGAATAACATCGGGGATAGACTTCAACCACGTCCCACTCCCTTCGTAGTCACTGATTCCCTTTCATGCCACTCGGCATGTACAAACTGTAAATATCCTTTCCGTCCCTGTATTTTACCCCCGCTACCCTCAGAATTTCAAAGAGAGTGTTTCAGTCAATACTGTCAAAAGCTTTCTCTATGTCTACAAATTCTACACACGTAGGTTTGCCTTTCCTTAACGTGTCTTCTATAAGTCATAGTGTCAATACTGTCTCGTGTTTCTCCGGAATCCATTCTGATCTTCCTCGAGGTCGGTTTCTACCAATTCTTCCAGTCTTCTGTAAAGAATTCGTGTTTGTATTTTGAAACCATGACTTACTAATTTGATAGTTCAGTAATTTCCAAATCTGTCAGCTCCTGCTTTCTATGGAATTGGAATTATTATATTCCAGAAGTCTGAGGGTATTTCTCCCGCCTCATCTTGCTCACCAGATCGAAGCGTTTTGTCATGGCTGTCTCTCCCAAGGCCATCAGTTGTTCTTATGGAGTTTTGTCTACTCCAGGGGCCTTGTTTCGACGTAGGTCTTTCAGTGTTCTATCAAATTCCTCAGTATCTTATCTCCCTTCTCGTCTTGATTTATCTTCTCTTCCATTTATATAATATTGCCCTCAGGTACACCTCGCTTATATAGATCCTGTATATACTCCTTCCACCTTAGAGCCTCTCCCTTCTTTGCTTAGGACTGCTTGTCCATCTGATTTCTTGATATTCATACAGATGGTTCTCTTTCCTTCAGAGGTCCCTTTAATTTTGTTATAGGCGGCACCGATCTCACCCTAGTAGTACATGATTTTACATCCTTACATTTGTCCTCGAGCCATTCCTTCTTAGCCATTTTGCACTTCCTCTCGATACCTGGACAGCAAGCTACACCGCGATGCAGAGCGCCTCTCTTGCAGAGTCTGCCACTTGAGTTTGTTAAACATCTCCGTAACTCTATAACGCTTACCAAATAACCCTGTGACGAAAGGCGCCGCTCTTCTTTCGATCTTCTCTATCTCCTCTGTCAAACCGACCTGGTACGGATCCCACACTGATGAGCAATACTCAAGTATAGGTCGAACGAGTGTTTTGTAAGCCACCTCCTTCGCTGATGGACTACATTTTCTCTCTCCCAACGAATCTCAACCTGACACCCACCTTACCAACAATTAATTTTATATGATCATTCCACTTCAAATCGTTCCGCACGCATACTCCCAGACATTTTACAGAAGTAACTGCTACCAGCGTTGATTCCGCTATCATATAATCATACAATAAAGGATACTTCTTTCTATGTATTCGCAATACAGTACGTTTGTCTATGGTAAGGGTCAGTTGGCACTCCCTGCACCAAGTGCCTATCCGCTGTAGATCTTCCTACATTTCGCTATAATTTTCCAATGCTGCAACTACTCTGTATACTACAGCATCCTCCACGAAAAGCCGCATGGAACTTCCGACACTATCTACTAGGTCATTTACATGTATTGTGAAACCCAATGGTCCCATAACACTCCCCTGTGGCACGCCAGAGGTTACTTTAACGCCTGTAGACGTCTCTCCATTGAGAACAACATGCTGTGTTCTGTTTGCTAAAAACTCTTCAATCCAGGCACACAGCTGGTCTGATATTTCGTAGGCTCTTACTTAGTTTATCAGGCGGCAGTGCGAAACTGTATCGATCGCCTTCCGGAAGTCAAGGAAAATGGCATCTACCTGGGAGCCTGTATCTAATCTTTTCTGGGTCTCATGAACAAATAAAGCGAGTTAGGTCTCACACGATTGCTGTTTCCGCAATTCATGTTGATTCCTACAGAGTATATTCTGGGTTTCCAGAAATGACAGGATACGTGAGCAAAAACATGTTCTAAAATTATACAACAGGTCGATGTCAGAGATATAGGCCTATAGTTTTGCGCATATTCTTGAAGACTGGGACTACCTCTGCTCTTTTCCAATCATTTGGAACCTTCCGTTCCTCTAGAGACTTGTGGTACACGGCTGTTAGAAGGGGGACAAGTTCTTTCGCGTACTCTGTGTAGAATTGAATTGGTATCCCGTCAGGTCCACAGTGAGTTACAACGAAAACAAAATTACCCATCTAATGCTACGTCAAGTGATGAAGATAGCAATGGCAACGCTATTGCTTTATCTTTAAACACAATGTACTTATTATTCCACATATCGCATTAAAGATCCACAGACAGCTGCGTGGGTGGAGACTGTTATCCGACAGTGTATATACATGGATATATTCACACAGACTTCTGTTGATAGTAGGAGAAATTTGGGTAGTATCAGACATCGGATTGTATCGTACAAGAGCTGTTTCTAAACTCTAGTGGTAGCAACAGAATCTGTCGCACCACTGCAGTGTTAACTATGTAGGAATAATACCACTCACCCGATTTTGAATAGAGAGAACAGTGTGTTTTCGAGTGGCAACAAGTTAACCATTCCTAGTGAATGTAGGGCTGTATTTTGTTTGCAAGTAAGTAAACATGCAGGTTTATTATTATTCTCTGAATGGGACTTTGACCTGCGGCGACAATGCTTGAGACTTGACCTGCAGTATCTATCCTTCTTAACCGGTGCTCTCTCCGGGTGAACAAGCGGTCACGTCCCATGAAGAACGGATATTTAATTAACAGCAATGTCATCACAGGTGGAGAGTCGTCTTGACGAGAAAGTGAGAGTGAGGTTTGGGGACCTTGGCTGCCCATGGCTTGTTAATATCGGCCTGTGGCAGAGACGGAGGGGGCAGAGTGTGTTGTCAGACGCCCGACCTGCCTTATGGTTTCTATTATGTAATATTGTGCTGGGCAGAGCTTCGTAGGAAAGCCGGAGCTGGAATGAGTTCTCTACAGAATAACAAAATATAATAGTCTGTAGTTTTTCATTGAGTTTTGCCGTTGTGCTTGTGTGGGCGTGAAGTTTTGTAGACTTTGTCCGTTAAGTGGTGATTGATGCACACCATTTCTGTCTCATTCCATCAACTCTCTGTACTGATCATAAGCGCCAACATATGTGATTTGTTATTACTATTATTAATTCTGGTAGAATACCTACAAGCACCGTCAGTCTCACTAGTTTTCAGTTGCAGCTTTGCAACAGCAGTTAGCTTATTTGTTGAATAAATGATTTTTGTAATTATTTGTCGTGTACTATGCAAGTTGCTAAAGATGCTCAATGATGTTTATTGGAACCGAAATGCCTAACCCATCGATCTCAACAAACACGGGTCACATTAGTACGTAATTGGTCCATGCTCTGAAGGAGTGATACAATTGTTGCGCAATTGTCCGTGGCCCTTAGCACTGCTGCCGTTTGTTAAACTTGAACTTAATAAGCTTACGTTAGTGCAAAAGAAAAAAAATTATATCTATAGTACTTTATTTAAACTATCATGTCACTTGAACAGTTTGCTGTATTAAAATTTCTGGCCTAGTAATAAATTTAAATTCTGTTTATCAAATATTTTCAAAATTGTTTGAAGTCTCACGTTCCCCAATTGATTAAATATATTGTGTGTCAGTAAAGCTGCTTGCATCTTAAATAGTTTTGAGCATGATATATCCAGTGTCATGTGTGGTTGTGTACTAACTTGGCATGTGGTCCGTGATTAGAAATTATTCCGTCTAAAAGATGATTAACCCAGAGATTCTGTATTTTTAAACAGTTGTAGTAAGAATTATTTGGGCCGTAGCTGCTTACGGTCAGACCAGAACTGTTGTCTTCTTTCAATGAAAATATGTAATTTCGTCTTAATTTCTATTACTAAAAAAGTGTTTTAAGTTTTTGTATGTCCATCCTTTTGACTGGAGGTCTTGGGGACGGCCGTTCACTATTGTAAGGAAATGAAACGCTCGCAGCCGTCCCTATGATCTTATTTATGGTGGGGCTACCAGTTTCGGCGCTTAAATGCTCTATCTTCAGGCCGTAGTTGATGCTAATGGGATTAATACGATCCATGTCTACACCGCATCAGTGGCCGATAAAACTGGTTTACGCAGACTATCTGTAAACTTCGGTGTCAGAACGCCATTGATTGATTGTTAGAATGCCTGAAGATGGCGCACTGAAGCGCCGAAACTGAAAGCTACACAATAAATAAAATCGTGAGAACGGCTGTAGGTGCTCCATTTTCTTACAACAGTTTAAAATTTTTTTCTCTTTATTGCCTATTCAATTCTCTAGTCTTAAGGTTCTTCTGGTATGTTCTTTCTATGTTCATTGTCTTTGTAAAAGTCTTCAATGCTGTTTGTTCAGTGTATCCAAACAGACTTCATCCCAAATGTAAAGGTCTTCCTTAATAAGAAATTTTCGGGGCTGTCTGCCGTTAAAAAAAAATTTGCGTTTCGACTATAGACGCTTTTGAACAATAAAAGTAACATAAATTTAAAGCTATTCTGGCACTAGCGCCATTTATCCAGATATTCGAGTCATTCGGTTTAATTTTGAAGTAAGCATTTTTACAGTGTATGTTGTAAGTAGGCTGTTCATGTTTTCTCTATGTAAGTAGGCTGTTTATGTTTTCTCTATGTAAGTAGGCTGTTTAGGTTTTTTTATTGGTAACGCCACCTCTGTATGAAAATCACTGGCTGTGCTGTGTGCAGTCTGTGGCTGCTTTGCATTGTTGTAATACTCGCCATTGTAGTGTTAGGCAGCTGGCTGTGAACAGCGCGTAGCGTTGCGCGGTTGGAGGTGAGCCGCCAGCAGTGGTGGATGTGGAGAGAGAGATGGCGGAGTTTTGAAATTTGTCATGAACTGCTATATTTATATATGATGATATCAAGGTAAATACATTGTTTGTTCTCTATTAATATCTTTCATTTGCTAACTATCCCTATCAGTAGTTAGTGCCTTCCATAGTTTGAATCTTTTATTTAGCTGGCAGTAGTGGCGCTCGCTGTATTGCAGTAGCTTGAGCAGCGAAGATTTTTGTGAGGTAAGTGATTTGTGAAAGGTATAGTTTAATGTTAGTCAGGGCCATTCTTTTGTAGGGAATTTTGAAAGTCAGATTGCGTTGCGCTAACAAAATTTGTGTGTCAGTTTAAGCACAGTCATGTATAATTGTTCAAAAGGGGACGTTTCAATGTGAATATTTCTTTCTAGTTTATTGAGGATTTAATAACCATTTAACTGAGGGAAGATTGCAATTATTAACTATTTTGTGTTTTTTTCCTTATTTGTTTGTTTTTCTGACTGCGTCCGCCTTGCGCAATTGATTTCAAAAATTGTTAAATATATGTTCTGTGATATTTTTCTAATTTTTACTTGGTTTAGCTCAAAATCACTTCCGAAACTGCTCCTTGCTGTTTCAGGGACATCAACGAGGACATTCGCGGAATTAGATCTAATAAAGACATTTTCCCACAGCCATTTTTCCCACGTGCATTTCGTGAAAGGAACAGGGAAGGAGGAAAATGTTAGCGGTACCAGAAGTACCCTCCACAATACACTGTCAGCCGGTTGTGGATTATAGATGTAAATGTAGTGTATTTTCCATATTGTAGACTGTGATAACTGACTAGTAATAAAAATGCAAATAAGTACCACAGCGGCACATTCGGGCTGTATCGGACAAATCAGTTTCGGCTAATACTGGACAAAACAGACAACATAAAATCTTAAATTTTTACAGTTTTCGAACACTCAAATGCGCAGAGGTCAGGACATAGCAAGGATGAAAATAAATTTAGAGTCAGATTTCCTGAAATGATAATCATGGAAACGAGTTAGATATTGTTCCTAGAAGTACATTAGGTGATAAACTGAAGCAATTACGGAGAAACAAAGGTGTTGACATGAAAACAGAAGCTAGGAAGATTGTATTTTAATGTAAAATCGATAGCGTCGCCATTTGAGACGGAGCAGAAGCTCGTATTGCGAAAGAGCAATGATATGAACCAGGTGTGCGCTTTTCAAAAGAGCCATCCGGGCGTTTGTCTGGAGCTATTTAGGGAGTCACAGGAAACCTATAACAGGTTGGCCAGGCGGGAATTTGAACCGTCATTCTCCCGAATGCGACTCCAGTACGCTAATCACTCGCTATCACCCTCGTTAGGTGGCCATGAAAACTTTTAAAACCAAGAAAACAAATCTCCAGCCAGACTTTGCTGTAATGTTTTGATCTGTAATATAACGAACATACAAGGAATACATCTCCAATAATCATTGTAGCGATTACAAAACTGTACTATATGTGTACACGAAACATCTTTTTTCTCACAATACCCTTCAAATGGTCTTATTGCTACATGCATGATAGGTAAGTTTTGGCACTTACTCTGCTATCGTTTATTTCTGTGTTACTGTGGCGTGTGCGTGCCAACAACAACGAAACGACAACACGCTAGGTGCCCGATGCCCGCAGCACAAATGCCTCGTTAGTCACGAAACACGACAGCCACTAAAGAAAGTGTGGCTGGGGGGAGGGGGAGGGGGAAGGTACGTCACAAACACGTGACATCAGCACAAGTAACTTGATGCTGTAGCGTACAGGCCCAATGGAGAAGGTAAGGGATGGGGAAAAGGGTGGGGAGTGTAATGTTTACACAGAATATAATTTCAGAAATAATAAAGCATTGTAGTATTATTTCAGGGTGGGGGCGATCGAGAGACTGACTGGCTACATCAACCATGGACACTGACACACTCGAATTTGCAGTGCATAGATTCAGTGGATGTCATCAATGTATAAAGTATGTATAAAACATTCATTATAGAATATTAAAGCACTTATTGTTAGATATAATTATTCACAACAGAAAAGTATAATAGCATAGAATAAATACATTGTACGGTGGCGATAAGTATGTCTAAACAGACCTTTAATGCCCAATTGTACTGATCGACCGCTATGTATTCCTCAGCTCACAAGCGTTACTGGATGTGGATAAGGGGTAACTTTCGGTCAGCACACCGCTCTTACGGCAGTTACAGCTTTCGTGATCGGAGTCACTGCTTCGCAGTCAAGCAGCTAATCAAATAACCTCACAACGGCTTTCGACACCTTTCCTTACAAGCGTGTTACAACCAAACTGCGTGCCCGTGGAATATCGCCTCAGTTGTGGGACTGGATTCGTGATTTCCTGTCCGAAAGATCAAAGTTCGTAGTAATAGACGGAAAGTAATCGAGTAAAAAAGAAATAATATCCGGCGTTCCCCAAGAAAGTGTTATAGGCCCTCTATTGTTCCTGATTTATGTTAACGACATAGGAGACACTCTCATTAGCCGTCTTAGATTGTTTGCAAATGATGCTGTCATTTACCGTCTTGTAAAGTCATGACCAAAACGAAATGCAAAATGATTTATATAAAATACCTGTATGGTTCAAAAAGTGACAATTGACCCTGAATAAAGAAAAGTGTGACGTTATTCACATGAATACTAAAAGAAATCCGCTAAATTTCGATTACGCGATAAGTCACACAAATCTGAAGTCTGTAAATTCAACTAAATACTTAGGGAACGATCACAAAGAAAATGTTGTGGGTAGAGCCAACCAAAGATTGCTATTATTTGGCAGAACACTTAGAAGGTGCACTAAAGAGACTGCTTACATCGCGCTTGTCCGCCCTATTCTGGAGTACTGCTGTACGTGTGGGATCCGCATGAGGCGGGACTGACGGATGACACCGAAAAAGTACAAAGACGGGCTGCTCGTTTTGCATTATTCCGAAGTAGGGGAGAAAGTGCCAGGCACGATACGTGAACTGGATTAGCAATCATCAAAAGAAAGGCGTTTTTCGTTGCGACGGGATCTTCTCATATAATTTCAATCACCAGTTTTCTCGTCCTATTGCGAAAACATTCCGTTGGCACCCACCTACATAGGGAGAAATGATCATCACGATAAAATAAGAGAAATGACGGCTCGCGCAGAAAAATTTAAGTGCTCGATTTTCCCGCACGCCGTTCGAGAGTGGAAAGGTAGAGAGACAGCTTGAAGGTGATTCATTGAACCCTCTGTCACGCACTTTATTGTGAATAACAGAGTAATCATGTAGATGTAGATGAAGGGTTTAGTGCATCCTGCTTGCCTACAGCCCACAGCAGACCAACTGGTCATCCATCCAAATGATAGACAAGCTCGGCAACACTTAATTTCGGTGATTTGACAGGAACAGGTGTTACCACTGCGTCAAGGCCTTTGGCTACATGGTGATGGAACTATTTATTTACCTTTTCGTTGGATAGATTTAAACTCAAAATGGTTCAAATGGCTCTGAGCACTATGGGACTTAACATCTATGGTCTTCAGTCCCCTAGAACTTAGAACTACTTAAACCTAACTAACCTAAGGACATCACACAACACCCAGTCATCACGAGACAGAGAAAATCCCTGACCCCGCCGGGAATCGAACCCGGGAACCCGGGCGCGGGAAGCGAGAACGCTACCACGCGATCACGAGCTGCGGACATTTAAACTCATGCATAGTTGCTGGATAGATA
Source organism: Schistocerca piceifrons (assembly GCF_021461385.2). NCBI lineage: Eukaryota > Metazoa > Arthropoda > Insecta > Orthoptera > Acrididae > Schistocerca > Schistocerca piceifrons. Next base: position 597,433,662 of record NC_060141.1, on the reverse strand, counting down.
CAAGCAATATTCTGCAGTGTACATCTGTGTGTAAATAGATGTGAGTCGAGTCGCACTTCACCATAGAAAAGAATGTATACACATTCGCATTAGATTAATTGGCACGTAAGTAGGGGTATGTGACATTTATCATGGAGCATATATTTTTTTATAATGTAAGTTCCCACAGGACTGACTTTGTTGGTAAGGATAAGGATCTCAGCAAAGTGACTCCTTTGGAGTGCATATTACAATTGAGGTAGGTAACTGCAGGAATGTAATTAATTGTAAAAGTGTACAAATGCCATCAATTAAGAGTATAAAATCCTAGCGAATTAAAAAGATAGATGTGCACTTATTTAAGATAAAAAAAATCTCCGCAGACCGTTACGCTGGGGAACATGAGGGGAGAATTTTACTGTTCGTTCTTGACTTTACTGTGCCATGCTATATTGTTCATTTATATAGAGATAAGCTATAGTATATTATGCACTAAGCCCCCCCCCCCCTTATGTTCTGTAATAGTGTTCTGTATATAGATGAAGAAAACTTATATAGCATGGCTCAGCACTGTCAAGAACGTACAGCAAAATGGCAGATACGATAGAAATACACTTTTCAGTACAAAGCTATGTTAAGTACTTATGATGCTGAAATACAAATAAAGGTTAAATTCATAATCAAATGAGAAATGTACAATTAGGTTCTCATGGAGTAAAGCGCAAGAAACAAAAGTATATACTATGTGGTGACATAGAAGGCAAGGAGATATAATATCATAAATCAGTGCTCTTAAAACAACAATTCACTTATGGAGGTATCTTTAGCAAAACATAAACAAAAAGAGTTTAGAACACAAAAAGGTAAAGAAGAATACACACTGCTTACATTATGCTGATGATATGATATAATATGGAAACTTGTGACATATATAATTGCCTAAAAGAATACGCCTGTCTCAATTAGGTAGTATGAGCAGAAAATCTGACTATTTATTTAATAAAGGATACACTTTGGTAAGTCACGTTCTTTTACAATGGTACTTGCGACATATCGTCTTACAAGGACACAGTACCTTAGCTACACAAGATTAGGCTGTGATTTAGAGAACTTGGTGGTACAGATGAGAGTAAATAGAGATACATACTGATAAATACTTAGTTGATACCGGTGCATGGGACATTATTTTTTAAGTTTATCGTACTTCCCACTAGTTCACACAGTATTAAGGTTATATGGCAACTGTGACTCAGTTGCATAGTAGAATTACAGATGTAACACATTTAAAAGAGGGGTCATATAGCCATACTCACGTAAAATAATGATCGACCAAAAAATACAACCTGTGGAAGGTGGTGGACAAAACCACGATTTATAGTTTAAGGAGAAGAACAAAAAAGTGTGATCATGCACCACATTTGTATAAGAACCAGTAGTATTATTTATGGTAAACGTATTTATATCTGGCTGAAGACTCATTCAATGTTAATGTCAACATGGATGTATTATAGTAAAGTATTATTCTTTTGCTCCTGAATGTTGTTAATTTAAAATCAGGCCTCTTGCCACCTATATTCCACAAATAATATATGCTCCGCGTGTTGGTTGTTATAGGTAACATACTTCTAATCACGTGTCATTTACAGTGATACGAATATTTATACATACTTTCTATGACGAGATGCAAGTTCAATCACACTTCATTTTTCCACAGAAGAATGTTATTTGTTCCTGTCTACAGCAATTGCATATGGGTTCAGATCTCTTCAAGGAAAAGGTAGATTTACACTTGTCATGTTGATCTGCATTTATTTTTATTTTCACCAGTGTCATATAAAACACATATTTAATCTATGCTATCGTAAATTTCTGTTTTGAATAATTAGACCTAAGTTCTTTATTGATCTATAATGAGTGGTTTTTATGTACTTTTTGGATTGATGATATCTACTGAATCTATGTACTGCACGTTCCAGTGTGTCAGTGTCCATGGTACACGTAGCCAATCCCTCTCCCCTTCTCCCACCGTACTTCAACGCTTTATTATTTCTAAAATTATATTCTGTGTAAGCATTCTGTACACACTGAAATGTGAACCTGCAAACTCCCTCGCCCACCTGTCCCTGCTGTCCTGTGAGCTGCAATATATAGTTGCCTGTGCTCCATTCACATTTGCGACGTTTCTCCCATCCCTACCCCTCTTTCTTTGTGGTGCCTGTCGTGTTTAGTGGCGTCCAGGCGTTATGCTACGGGCGTCAGGCACGTTGCGTAGTGCGGTTTCGTTGTTGGCATGCACACGTCACAGAAACACAGAAATAAACGGTAGCAGAGTAAACACTAAAACTGGTCTATCATGCATGTAGCAAGAAGAACGTTTGAAGGGTATTGTGAGACTGCAAAAATTTTCCTATGGACGTATAATATATTTTTGTAAGCATTACAATTTGTAGAGACCATTCACAAAATTTTGTAGCTTAAAATGATAAAAGAGAATTAATCTTTACAATTTTTAAAGACCACTCTCAGAAGTTTGTAATTTTACAAGTGCGAAGAGAATAATTTACGCTCTGATTTTAGTATCTGTGTAAGAGACGTCTAGTGTCTGCAACACGCTATATGCGTTGTATCTTTGCAACACTGCCATCCAGCTGTGCCATATACCTCTTCTAATGTTGATCGTCAATGAAAGAAGCATTTCAAGTTAATGTACATTTTTCTGTATATTGTGATATTTAAGACTTAATAAACTATCTGTGAGTGCTGTATATGTATGTGGCCATATGAACAAGGAATTTTTAATTTTAAATGCTTCATTTCTGATAAACCTTTGTATAACGTTCTACATTGTATCAACTAATATGGCAACATGGCGTAAAGTTGTAGCTCACCAGGAACCCACGTTTTGTAACAAAATTTTTTGAAGATATGTATATGTAAGCCTTCCATTTCCGTTTCTTTCTTCTCAAATATTACGTCAAACGTCATGACTGGAGGTACATTCCACGTACATGAACTATGTTAAAGACCAGAAGATGAGAGCAGCAAATTCTGCCGAAACTGATTGTCGAAAATAAAGAAGAATTTATGCGTTCTTGGATACAGAAAGCTTTTAAAGGTGAGAATAATCTATCTGTTTTAGAAAATAATATTTCTTTCCTAGAAGACTCCGTGAAAGCAGGAAAACACACTGTGCGATCGTATCAACAATTTAGTGACTTAGAAGACAATAGATGTATACTTAAAGCTTAAATAGAAATATGCAGAGGAACTAAAAGACTAAGCTTCGGTTTAATAAGGTAAAATCAAAGTCGTTAAAGTCTTTTACTACAACTTTATGAAATGACAAAAACAGCTGAACCGATGAGCACGTAACGAGGAGCAGGTTTCAGGAAGAAACGAGCTCACAAGTTCTTTGACAAATTAGATGAGCTGAAGGACAAGTTTATAACGGTTTCTAATCGACTTAAAACTTCTTTGCAAAAAAAATGATTTTTAACATATTAAAATTTTATGTCCAATACAACGCTCCAAATATTTAAACGACGGAATAGGAAAGGATGGAAAAATATTTAAAAAATCATTGCACAAGTACTCTTGTGACATCGAGTCTTCTATTATGTAACTTATTATACACGGTGTGTGAGAAGTAAATGTAGAAAATGAGAAGGCTGGTATGGTGGATCGTAATAAGCATATTCGACGTTGCAACCCATCTGCACATACCTTAACATAAGGCGCTGGGCGTCGGTGAACAGCGTCGCCCGCGGCCAGAAATGTAGGCACACGACATGCCATCCGGTTCGTCATGGTAGCGGGTCTGCAGGGCAACTATTTCAATGTATTTCTGACATCAAGGTGAAAGAGAAATCGAGTTGAAGTTACATGACCTTTATTAGCAAACTTTGCAGTCGATGTAGTCGTGGATATTCCATGCGGGTCAACACAACGGGTGTTCCGCCTGTTACTGGGACGTCACGCATCTCATTTGGTTGTGTAAATGCCTGTTTGATAGGTGTTGCGTAGAGGGCAGCACCAGCGCACACTGTAAAGTCTTCATCGGCCGGCGTCGTCAGACTGGGACACACTTGTGTCTTTTGCTGTGTGAAGCGGATATGAAATGAAAGGCTAAAATAAAGTACAGATATGCACTGTGCTTACGGGGCGGTGGATCGAAATGCTCACACAGCCCAACGTTTGTATGTTCGGTGGTTTCCGAGTCGTCGTTTGCCAGAACCAAGCATATTTACTGCCATTCACTGCGCCCTACAAGAAACATGCTGACTTGAGGGACGTTTTCCTTTGGCACGTTCTCATAATGGCACACGTGTATTTAAGGCCTACTTCGAAACCCGGCGTCTTCATTTTGTACTACAGGTGCGAAGGCCTGACGGACGCTGTCGTCTGTGAACAGTGCGCACATCACAACATGAAGAAGAGACGTTACCACTGCTGCAAAACACATCCTCAACAAGCTCAAGGCGTGTAGAACTGGAAATGGGCGTAAGCCATTCCTCAACTTGGAGTGTGTGGCGTGATTTGTACTCCAACTGCCTTCGGAATGTTCACGCTCTTACCTCAGACGATTCTCAACGTCGAAATGAATTCCGCCAGTGTTCTTTGCAAAGGTGTGCCATTCAACCGGACTTTCCCAGCCGTGTACTTATTACGGATGAGGCATCCTTCACGCAAGATGGTATGTTCAACAGCCAAAATCCACATGTGTGGTCACGGCAAAATCCGCACTCCCCCTTAGTTCGTGGTCATCCAGATACCTTCGCCGTCAACATTTGGGCCCGCTTGGCAGGTGACAATCTGGTCGATCCATACATGTTCCTCCGCCGACTGAAGCAAACCGATATTTATTAATTTTACGAGGAACTCGGCAAGAGTAGTTGTAACTTGTTCCACTCAAAATGTGACAGCAAATACGGTATTACCACGATGGTTCACCTGCGCTCTTCGCGTGTGCAGTGCGAATGTATTTGGATGAGTCCTTTGGTGAGAACTTGAAAGGGGGCGGTGAGCCGGTTACATAGCCTGTACGTTACCCCAACTTGACACGCACCGGTTTTTTTCGTTCTGGGACCACCTGAAATCTATTGTCTACGAGATGTAAGAAGGCTGTTTAGGTTTTTATGTTGGTAACTCCACGCAGTGCTCTGTATGAAAATCACTGACTGTACTGTGTGCAGTCTGTGTCTGGTTGGCATTGTTGGAACATTCACTATTGTAGTGTTGGGCAGTTGGATGTGAACAACGCGTAGCGTTGCGCAGTTGGAGGTGAGCCGCCAGCAGTGGTGGATGTGGAGAGAGAGATGCCAGAGAACGGACGATCTGGACGTGTGTCCGCCAGAAAAAGGAAATTTGTAAAGATGGATTTCATGAAATTATATATATATATATATATATATATATATATATATATATATGATGACTTTCGAACATTATTAACGTAAATACATTGTTTATTCTCTATCAAAATCTTTCATTTGGTAACTATGCCTTTCAGTAGTTAGTGCCTTCAGTAGTTAGAATCTTTAATTTAGCTGGCAGTATTGGCGCTCGCTGTATTGCTGTAGTTCGAGTAACGAAGATTTTTGTGAGGTAAGTGATTCATGAAAGGTATAGGTTATTGTTAGTCTGGGCCATTCTTTTGTAGGGATTATTGAAAGTCAGATTGCATTGTGCTAAAAGTATTGTGTGTCAGTTTAGTGATGATCAGAATAGGAAAGATAAAACTGTCTGAGTACATTGAGGTTTGCTCAGCTCTTTGAATATCTAATAACATAAGAGTTTTTCCAGCACTGTCATTCTTTACATTCAAAGGGAAGTTTCATATGGTGACCCTGCCAGGATTCGAGCCTGAAATCAGTGGTGGATGTAGGGAGAGAGATGGCAGAGTTTTGAGAGCGGACGATCTGGACGTGTGTCCGTCAGGAAAAGGAAATTTGTAAGACTAGATGTCATGAAGTGATACTTCAGAAACTTTCACTCAGACTGATGAAGAGCTCATATCGAGCATTATGGCAGCCTCTTACGCAATTTTCACGTTGCCAGGAGGATTTGTAAGAGTGTGACATTCAATTCAGCCTCGTTGAACAGTGTGCATTCAGGCAGGAGGGCGTAATTTCGTGCACATTTTGTTTTCAAATTAAGGTTATAAACTTCACCCCGACTTCTCATTTATTTTGATGCCACAAGTACATTGAAAACCTTGCCCTGCAGACCTAAAAAAATGTTTCAAATGGCTCTGAGCACTATGGGACTAAACTGCAGTGGCCATCAGTCCCCTAGAACTTAGAACTACTTAAACCTAACTAACCTAAGGACATCACACACATCCATGCCCGAGGCAGAATTCGAACCTGCGACTGTAGCGGTCGCGCGATTCCACACTGTAGCGCCTAGAACCGCTCGGCCACCCCGGCCGGCCTGCAGACCTACTACCATGACGGCTCGAATGGCACGTTGTGTAGCCACCCTCTTCGTGGCGCGTGACGGTGCTCAACGACGCCTAGCGCAGTACGAGAAGAGATGAGGTCATGGGTTGCTGTGTGAAATATGTTTGTTATTGCGAAGTCTACCAGACCTCCAACTTCAGATACACCCTGTATTATTGTTTAGTGTAAAGAATGTCCCAACACAATCTTCAGAAGATATTGTAACATCGAAAGAGCTTATATGTCTTATACTACCCCGATACTGAACGACTCAAATATGACAAAAGTCCTGTCGACCTAAAGTGCTTGAATGGTGGCTACGTGCCAGTCCTTTATAGTTCGTGTGACTGGAGCCTCTGATATTGTACGACTGTGGGTGAAATGAGACGTGCGCAATGGCGGCCGCGCAGGTAGGCTTGCCAGGATCGCGTAGACCTCCAGACCGGCGCGTCCCGGAGCTCAAACAGCGGGCGCCTCCCGCGGCATCTGGCGGGCGCCTCTCGCGGCTCGCTACGCGCAGCTGCCACGCACACACTCACGCAGGCGCTCCGAGTACGCACGTCGCCGCGCCGCGCCGGCACGCAGATCACGTGCGCGCTTCCGCTCGGCTGGCCGCCGCCGCTGTTTGGGAACGCCCGCTCTGCGCCGCACACGCGCCGCGCTACGTGCAGCCCCTGCGCAAGCAGCGGCCGGCATTATCGGCGGACGTCGCGAGCCACAAGCCGCGAACCCCGAGCTGCGCGCTGATCCGCCGGCCGCGCCGTAGACCGCTCCTCCACTCATCCCCCCACCCCAAACCCAACCACCATCTCACCTCCCCCCCCCCCCCTCCCGCGCACTTCAAGAAAGCGCGGCCGCTGTAACCGCTCTCCCCAGCTTCCATCTCTCGCCGCGAATTTGTCGGCGAGGGTCGCCCGGCTCTCGGCCGCAGCGCAGCGGGACTTGCTGGCGTTCTTAGCTGCACGCGAGCGGGAAGAAAATAGCCTACATGAGAGTGGGATCAGGCCGTGGTGGGGTGAGGAAGGGGGGCGGGGTTCCTGATGGAGAGAGTTTGCGGGGGCGGTTGTGCGAGTGCTGGGAGGAGACCAACGAGGAGCGGGTCCGGCCGTCCCGAGGACCCGCGAGGAGTGGCGCTTTTCTTAAACCGGAACGAAAGTACGCGAGCGGAAATTTTTCCCCCTCGCCGTCCTGCGCGCTGCTATCGAGGCACCCTCACTCTGCGTGAGGGCCGCTCCACTCTCGTTGCTGCGGACCGAAGACAGCGAGGCTTGTGGGAGATTCATGAAGTTCACGCATTCTAACTGTTGCGGTATTGTGTGGTAACGAAATAGAAAACCATGAAACGTTCCCGTAGAAAAATTATTGAATTACTGCGCTGGTAAACCCCTTACGTTATTTGATTTTCAAACAGCTGAGCAAAACTGAACGTACTCAGACATTTCGCTCTTTACTTATTCTGATCATCACTAAACTGACACTCAATATTTTTAGCGCAACGCAATCTGACTTTCAAAAATCCCTACAAAAGAATGGCCCTGACTAACATTAACCTATACGTTTCACAAATCACTTACCTCACAAAAATCTTCGTTACTCGAACTACTGCAATACAGCGAGCGCCACTACTGCCAGCTAAATAAAAGATTCAAACTACTGAAGGCACTAACTACTGATAAGCATAGTTAGCAAATGAAAGATTTTGATAGAGAACAAACAATGTATTTACCTTAATAGTGTTCAAAGGTCATAATATATATAGCAGTTCATGACATACATTCTTACAAATGTACTGTTTCTGATGGACACACGTCCAGATTATCCGCTCTCAAAAATCCGCCATCTCACTTCCCCACATCCACCACTGCTGGCGGCTCACCTCCAACTGCGCAACGCTACGCGCTGTTAACAGCCAACTGCCCAATACTACAATAGCCAACAACAATGCAAACCAGCCACAGATTGCACACAGCACAGTCAGCGATTTTCATACAGAGCGCTACGTGGCGTTACCAATAAAAAAACCTAAACAGCCTACTTACAAACTGAATAAACTCTGCACAATACCATTAATAGATCACTTATTTGAAATCCAGTGGATCTCTCTCACTGCAATGTACCGGATGATCAAAAGATCAGTATAAATTTGAAAACTGAAGAAATCACGGAATAACGTAGATAGAGAGGTACAAATTGACACACATGCTAGGATTGACATGGAGTTTTATTAGAACAAAAAAAAAATACAAACGTTCAAAAAGATGTCCAACAGGTGGCGCTTCACCTGTTCAGAATAGCAATAATTAGCATAACAAATGAAGACAAAGCAAAAGATGATTTTCTTTACAGGAAATGCTCAATATGTCCACCATCATTCCTCAACAATAGTTGTAGTCGAGGAATAATGTTGTGAACAGCACTGTAAAGCATGTCCGGAGTTATGGTGAGGCATTGGCGTCGGATGTTGTCTTTCAGCATCCCTAGAGATGTCTGTCGATCACGATACACTTGCCACTTCAGGTAACCCCAAAGCCAATAATCGCAGGGAATGAGGTCTGGGGAACTGGGAGGCCAAGCATGACGAAAGTGGCGGCTGAGCACACGACCATCACCAAACCACGGTCGCAAGAGACCTTTCACGCATCTAGCAATATGGCGTGGGGTGCCATCCTGCATAAACATCGTACGTTCCAGCAGGTGTTTATCAGCCAGGCTGGGGATGATGCGATTCTGTAACATATCGGCGTACCTCTCACCCGTCACGGTAGCAGTTTTGCTGTCCAGCGCCATCTGTCGGACATTTTTTGAACTTTGTTTTTTTTTTGTTCTAATAAAACGCCATGTCATTCCAAGCATGTGTATCAATTTTTACCCCTCTGTCTACATTATTCCGTGGTTTATGTAGTTTCCAAATTTATACCGACTTTTTGATCACCCTGTATATGTTTGAAATTTGTCTCAAATGTGCCTACAACCTTCCTCTGCACTGGTACAAGTGCGTGGCGTTCTATGATTCACCCTCCGGCCAGGCAATATCAGTGTGACGACACATGCGAAAAACAGCCTTGAGTTCAGTAGTTCATGTGGAATGTAAGTTGGGTTACCAATGTCACAGTGGTACCAAATCTCATCGCACTTCTGCCCAACGACATCGTGGACGTGTCACACGATCTCCTGTACAACTCACCCCTCTTTTGATGCCTCTGTGATAGAGGTGAGGGGAGGAGCAGGAGATTAACGTCCCAAAGACAATGAGATCACTATAGACGGAGCACAACCTCGGATTGGGCAAGGTCGGCGAAGGAAATCTGCCATGCCCTTTCAAAGGAAGCATCCCGGCCTTTTAATGAAGAGATTTAGTGAAATCACAGAAAACCTAGATGAGGATGACCGAACGCGGGTTTGAACGATCGTCCTCCCGAATGCGAGTCCATTTGCGATATAGATCAGAACGACAATGCACAACGTTTAGATCACGTAGATTTTTTGAGAAGAGGAAGACATTGTAGCCACAACGCCGCTCTGAATCGCCACAACGACTCACGATACGCCATGCAGGGCGTCAGTGAAAACAGCCCTTCCCTTGTTGATATCCACACACTTCGATGTTGAATACGACGTTTTCCAGCTTGACGAGCAACAGGACGACGTTATTGACATCGTTCGACACTACTAACACCCCCCGGAAGATTCAACCCTTGTTTAAAGACAATGCGAGGCAGCAGCCACATCGAACATGATATGAGCCTTTTGGAGCGTGGCGCGATTGCAATTTTTGATGTCGTATGCAGGATGAGATCACTAGGGACCGTACAAACCAATCGACGAAGTTCGAATGTGCACAGAGAAGCAGAAGGTGTTTAGGCCTTCTCAACCCTCCAATTTCGCCCACCACTTTCGCGCGTTTAAGTTAGGGAGGAGGGGGCGGAGCAGCTTTCACAAGTACATGAGTAACACGTCAAAGGGTCCCCTCAACCATACCCACGTAGAAGCCAGCGCACCTTGTGGACAACACCACAAATGCACCTGCACAGAGACTTCGACACTCATTCAGCTAATGTCAGCTCCACTGTTGCTCCAGCACCTGAGCGCTGGCAACCCCTTGACAGTCCATGTAATCCGTATGCCAGCAGACCAGGTGCTAGAGCAGCAGTGGAAACACAGAATGCCCCTTAAAAAGTAAATATATATGTATTCTTCCATTTTACCTTTCTACATTTTTTTTCCTTTTAACTAGCACTGCAGCTGCTCTGTCATTATCAATTATAATTTTAGCTACTTACTAATGCTGTTTTGGCTCCACTGTGACAGAAATCTTTAAGAATCATGGGTACTTCTCCTAGAAAACGGCTCATAATCAGACATGATCTGGGCTCCTCCGACATGTATTTTGCACCCTAAAGCCCCAGTGGAAGAAACGAACAGATCCTCTACAAACTGAGCTCTTAAAGCACGAGTGCCGACCCGCTCTCACATCTTGACTGCTGTCAGCACCTCTTCTTCTACCCACAAACAAACATTCACTGATGTTCTCCTGCATACCTTCCGAGGCTAGCAAACCTGGAGACATGGGTGTCAGTAAATGAAACGAATAAATTTTATCGCCTGCTAGAAGCACTATGAAAGTCAATGAGATTAAATTATAAGATATGTGGCAAATATTTAATGGCATCTATAAGTGATAAAGAAACAATGAAAGAATGTCAGCATCGGTCGTAATATCACTTGTCTTTGTTAATGCGGATCTTTTTTTCAGCTAACAGCCCAGCTCTAATCAGTGCGTTATAAGCAGACATGTAGATTCAACGTACATGAATATCTGTAACACTCTGATTATAGCTGCACTGTTAGGTGAAATCTAGATCTGCAATGAAAAAGACAGATGCTATTACGACCGATGCTGACTGGGCTATTAGTGCTACATCAGTTAGCCAACATAACAGAGATACTGAAACGTCCCCTTAGAAAAATTAGAAATGACTGTCCTGGAACTGACACACAATATGTTTAGGGCAACGCAATCTGACTTTCAAAAATCCCTACAAAAGAATGGCCCTGACTAACAATAACCTACACCTTTCATGAATCACTTACCTCACAAAAATCTTCGTTATTCGAACTACTGCAAAACAGCGAGCGCCAATACTGCCAGCCAAATAAAAGATACTAACTACTGAAGGCACTAACTACTAATAGGCATACTAAGCAAATGAAAGATTTTGATAGAGAATGCCGGCCGGTGTGGCCGAGCGGTTCTAGGCGCTACAGTCTGGAACTGCGCGACCGCTACGGTCGCAGGTTCGAATCCTGCCTCGGGCATGGATGTGTGTGTTGTCCTTAGGTTAGTTAGGTTTAAGTAGTTCTAAGTTCTAGGGGACTGATGACCTCAGATGTTAAGTCCCATAGTGCTCAGAGCCATTTGAACCATTTGATAGAGAACAAACAATGTACAGTATTTACCTTAATAGTGTTCAAAAGTCATAATATATATATATATATATATATATATATATATATATATATATATATATATCAGTTCATGATATCCAGTATTAGAAATGTACTCTTTCTGGCGCACACACGTCCAGATCGTCCGCTCTTAAAATTCTGCCATCTCTCTCCCCACATCCACCACTGCTGGCGGCTCACCTCCAACTGTGCAACGCTACGCGCTGTTAACAGCCAGCTGCCCAACACTACAATAGCGACTATTCCAACAATGCCACCCAGCCACAGACTGCACACAGCACAAATGGCTCAAATGGCTCTGAGCACTATGGGACTTAACATCTATGGTCATCAGTCCCCTAGAACTTAGAACTACTTAAACCTAGCTAACCTAAGGACAGCACACAACACCCAGCCATCACGAGGCAGAGAAAATCCCTGACCCCGCCGGGAATCGAACCCGGGAACCCGGGCGTGGGAAGCGAGAACGCTACCGCACGACCACGAGATGCGGGCGCACACAGCACAGCCAGTGATTTTCATACAGATCGCTACGTGACGTTACCCATATAAAAACCTAAACAGCCCACTTACATACGTTACATCAGAATTAAGAACTTTTAGTATAGTGCTACGCCTGCTTATCACACTAAGATTAGTTTTTATATTGTACACACTGTTAATCAGTGATTGTATTTGAACATGGTAGTTGCCAACATTATTTGTGTTATAGTTACGATAGCCCTGTGATGAGCATAGTCTCAAGTGTGCAATCACGCATCTAAATACAAAATGGCTCTGAGCACTATGGGACTCAACTGCTGAGGTCATTAGTCCCCTAGAACTTAGAACTAGTTAAACCTAACTAACCTAAGGACATCACAAACATCCATGCCCGAGGCAGGATTCGAACCTGCGACCGTAGCGGTCTTGCGGTTCCAGACTGCAGCGCCTTTAACCGCACGGCCACTTCGGCCGGCATCTAAATACAGAAAACAATTTTCTTTCGTAGGGGGTTCACTTCTAGCTACCTTTTATGTTGGGAGCCAGAAGCGAATAATTTCTCATAAAAAGAAACTGGAAATACATATCCAGATTACTTGGGTGAGATTTTTAAAAAGTGACGAGAAATGTAAAGGAACTGACAAAACATATTTATATTACGTAGATACACGGTATACTAAACATATACAGCGTTAATGAAAAACTGGAAGAACGTAAGTTGGAATGAACATTTGCAAATGTGGCCCCTGAAAGATTATCAGTAAAATTACGCTACTACCATCCAAAAACAAAATTAGACCGTGAAAATCGAGGAAGAGATCGATGCAGCGTCAGACAGTAAATGGCCTTAAGCGGGTAGTAAGGAATATCGGAGCATGATAGTACGCTTCAGTGTACAGTCGATTTACGCGGCGTATTTTTTGAATACGAAATTCTTTATATCAGACTCATCAGGCAATTTACAAGTAAAATGAGATAACACGTATCAGATGATAATGCGTAGATAAATACGTCCATGTTGCTTATAATGATACACGATGATTAAAAGGTCACGTGGTAGGACAAATCCGAATAGAATGCAACATGCAAATACGTGTTATGTTTTCGATGGTGCTCGATTCAGAGTTATCCTAAGGCGCCAGTGTTTGGAACGTTGTATAGGATGTCAAATTTACATGTCCTCACATGAACTGTTTCGCCACTTCCTCTTTATTAGTCAAGCTCCGAACACTGACTGATTAGCATGTGGTCTGAATTACCATATCTGTAGAAAAGTCAGTGATCCGATGTAATTATCACATTATCAAATATTTTACAAAATCGAACATAAAGTTGTAATAAACACCTTATGCGATTCTGAAGGGTGATAACAAATTCGATTCCTTTACCACTATTGCACGACGTATATGTATGTATACAAGGTATAAATGTAAAACTCTGATCGAAATAACGTCTCAATCGTTTCACCGTTGAATTAGCCTTAGAATGCCATAGATCTGGTCCTTTCTATTTGTTGCTCGCGTGTAGGAGTGCATTTAGAATAAAATACTCGTATGTAATGGAGCCAAGCTAGTGCTCCACTTTTGTGAAGTGGAACTGTTTCCCTTCGTGTGCGGCTGTCATCTGTTATTGCTTCGTATAGCAAACTTGGCGTACTACCACACCATATCTAACGATCGTAGCATTCTTCGTATATGGAATAGTATTACGAGATGCTATAAGCGTTTTTACACAATGCGGCATCGTTCTGGAGCGTTCCAGCGATAACACCACTTCGCATGAAACATGGCAACTTGCAATGCCCCAGCTGAATGCTTCGCCGAGAAGCGTGCTTGACCCGCAGTACTGCATTGTATGGCAGAGGCGTATATACGGCAGGGGAACACCGTGCCCGCCCAGCTATCGACATTGTGACCAATACGGCACAGAATAGCAGCTACTGGAAGAACATAAGCTTAAATCTCACCGTAGTTACTCAAAACGGTGGTAATCTTACGGAAAAAAGTTGTCAAAGATACAAAGAAATATTTAGTTTAAAAAAGAAAAGAATGAATTTAGCCAAACGTTTCCTATTTCCTGTGCTTGAAAACAACCGAACAAAAAACTGTTCATGATCTTCTGTTTACTGTCGAGCATTTGATATGTATGATCGAGATTTTCTGAAACTAACAATCTCTTCTCGGTGTATCACGCAGTTACCGACATATTGCTTTGCCAACCTACAAACTTCGCTTTCACAGAGCATCACATTGATGAGCAGTCGCATTAGAGAAAATAATGGCCTGTGTCCACCAGCATGGGTTGAAATAAGCGCCTCACTATACCATCTCGCTGTCCTGGCTGTTGCCTAAAGCATCATAATCTTTTCCTACTGCATGCTTAATTTCCCTTGGGCTCATTCTCGATTACAGCAATTGTGGCCGAACATGTTTAAAATAAGGGAGGGGACAGCGCAACTCTAGTTAAATAAGTGCCTACTGCAGTCTCAATTGGACCGCTATACTGTTTCACCGGGATCCATACATACCCAGAGAAAAAGCTCATACGTTTAATAAATTAGGAAACGCTGAAAAGAGTTGCAATGTACTGTTACTATACTGAATCATTCCTTAAGGGCCCGGAAGACAGCGTTCGGTCAATAAGAAATTACGGAACACACGCGGATTTAAAAATAAAACCTGACAAATTGAAAGCGAGCCAGAGAGTTTCTGTCTAGTGATGGCAGGCGTTAGCAGAGCGTCGAATATCACTTCAGTGGCACAATAAGGGTGTCTGTGGTCCGAAAGCTGCCGTTATTGCGAATTGCCATTGCAGTTCCTATGTAACCATTTGTCACAACTACCTAGAAACAATGTTTTAAATTGGTCGCTCGATAAAACTGGCAGCCTTTCCGGAACTTGAGAGAACTTTGGCATACAGGTAAACCACTGCAACATAGCACCTAAGCTTTACGTCCATGTTATCTTAAGCACAATAAGGCGACCACACTCTCACCAAGAGAAACACCCTCACACCGTAACACGACCTCCACCCTACTTCACTGTTGAGACTACTCACGATGAGAGGTAAAGTTTGCCAGGCATTCACTTAAGCCCGACCCTTCCATCGGAATGGCGCAGGATATAGGGTGATTCAGCATTCGAAGTCACTCGCTTTCAGTAATCCATTGTCCATCTGCGTCGCTCTTTTGACCCCATCATGAGTCACTAAGATGTGATTACAGAAATGTGTGCCTTATGAGGAGCTGTTCGTCCATTGTAACCCACTCTTTTCGACTGCCTGCGCCCAGGAACTGTGCTAATTGGATTGCTGTTAGCACCTTAAACTCACGAGAGATTTCAGTCACGCATTTAATACGTCTTTTTACAACCATCCTCCGGAATACTCGACGTTGACAGTCCTTCAGTGGGTGAGGTCAGTCTGATCTCCATTTAGCTATGATTGTTCGTTCGCCTTTCCACTTCACGATCATATCACCAACAGTCAACGTGGGCACGTTTAGAAGTGTTGAAATATCGGTGATGGTTTTGCTACTCAGGCGACATCCAATGTCTAGTCCACGTTCGAAGTCACTGAGCTCTATTGACCGACCCACGACGTCTCTCCGTGTGTAGGAGAAAGATGGAGGTATATCAAAACGTGACACGTTTAACTCATGATTGATATAATTTGCGGAAGACACCGAAGTTCTACTGCTATGGAAAACGCATGCACTCAGGTAGATACGAGTTATACCAGGTACACTGACAAAATTGTATCAAACTTAACACAGTTTGGCAGTACCCAGGACCATCTCTTCAACACACGTCCTAAATCGTTCCAGCGTACAGTTCCCTTAATTACGATGTTATGAAAAACGTAAGACTAAACTTACTTCGAGTCTCGTGTAATAGCATTAAGTGCTTGTACCCGACGAAATGCAGCTTGTCCTCTTGCAGGAAATTACAGCTAACAACTGTAAAGTAACGCAAAGGTATACTTTCCATCAGTCAACTGTCTTCGGTTGAAGGTTTGTATGAGCACAGTGTACACCAACGAAGAGAAGGTAGAAATGATACTCAGTTGTGGAGAAAGGCAGAAAGTTTCAAACTAGCATAAATTCCGCTGCAGAGTGAAAATTCGATCTGGAAACAATCCCCAAGCATGTGGCCAAGTAATTACTCCGCTATATACGTTCTTCGAGGAGTGCTAGTCTAACTGTGTAAGCAGCGGAACTTCCGCGAAGCCTGGAAAGTGCAAGAGAGACACTGGCGGATAGTGAGACGTGGATGCGTAGCTAATTCGGTAGACTGCTTATCCGCCAACGGAAATGGTCTCATTTTCGAGTTGTGCTACAGCACACCGTTTAGGTCTGCCACGAAGTTTTAAAATCAGCGTACTCTGCGCTGCAAAGAGAAAAGTCGTCATATAAAATGATTATAGCCTGGCACAACCAAAATTCGTTAGCCCAGTTCAAATAGAGAGCAATAACTGACTTTATTACGATACAGTCTTAACTTTCATTCTTCATAATCAGCGGTTTGATATGTGTGTTACCTCACAGTATTCCTTGACAATTCTTCGCGGCTTCCAACGTATCCACATTATTTTTGCTGGTCCCAGAGCATGCGATACTGGGTGAAGGCTCAGATTTTCTCTAGCATACAGTAACACGAAACACGTTTCAAGATAAATATGAATAAAAGAAATTTCCATTATTTTCGCCCTTTTTTTATAACTCAGCGTTGAGTCGTTTTTTATACACACCTCTCATTTCGAATTATTACTTTACGAACAATAAGACACCCTCAAACTCACCTTAAGACTCCTTCAGAAACTCGATACGCCACGCAGTGAACTTAATATGTCATGCAACATATTTCAGAATATTATATACTCATTCCCTTTACCAATGTAGTCGTTGTATTTAGCGGCTTTGTAATTGCAGACCATATTCAGTGCCACCAGTGACCGTCTTGTTTATTTCGTTCTTTCACTTCTTTTTTATTCTAGTAACGGGCTACAGAATTGAGAGCCTATGCACTGCTGGGAAAGTGTAATAAGAGTTTCCTTAGAAGGAGAGAAAAGGTTGGTAAACTTGTTATCCCAGCGATGAGTTTCAGCCGCTGGTTACCGCTACAGCATTAGTGTTCCGTCCCCTCCCCTCCACCACACGAACTCTGGGTGGTTCTTGGCTCCAGTATTTGCCAAAGATAAAAGCAGCATTGTTCGAAGAATTATTTTATAGGGATCACTTTCTAGAGGCTAGTGTGACAACCATCGTCCCTACAGCAGCCACGCTAAGGAATAACGATCTCTTCAAACATCTAAAGCAAATGTTTCCATTGATGCATTGTGCTATTTTCCGTAAAGCTCGCTCTTATCCTCGCGTGTCTGCATTGGAGCTTTGGCATTTTCACATTGCCAGCTACAGAATCGTGCGATGGAGTGGGAGAAGTCTCCTGGCTCCTTTGTCATGCCACAGAACTATCGGTTATTAATAAAGAAAACCGCAAGATCAAGAATTTGTTTAACCAGATTATTAAATGTTGCTGGACTGAAGTCCAAATGTCTGCTCCTTTTGGGTGGCGAGATTCTTGCTATGACAGAACCAGCGGAATTTCAGAGGGATAAGATGGAGTACACTCGCTGCTAGAAAATCGTAGAGTACCCACTTGGTGCAAGGAGATTGAGGAGTAAGCCCTTGCTAATAAGCTAGAGAAGTTATTACTCGGTGCTCGGAATGGAAGCGTAAAGACGCCCGTTGAGACCAGTCTTGCTATCGTAGAGACGGATGGTTCCACTTGAGCATTGATTACAGTGAGAGAGCTGAACTTGAGTCCCCAGCGTGCAGCATTCACGCTACAGGAGCTTGGTAAATAGATCAGCGCTGTACGTCATTCAGGATCCATTTTTCAAGTTTTAACATTTCGCAGCCAGTTTATTGCTTTCATTATGCATTTTGGAGAGTTTTCTGTTTTAATAACTATTTTTACGTGTTCTTCCGGCAATCAATTAACCATTCTTTTAGTCACTGGTCGTATCCGCTAAATACTCTCGCAATTATGCTTTTATCATGCCCACCTACTTGCGCCAATGTCCAGTAGTAAAATTTTTATTCCCTCTTATCAGTGGGTAGTTCATGTGTCGATGTTTACGATGATAAACCTGATGTTTAAAGAGACCACATGTTTATGTTATAGACAGGTGATGCCCCCTCTCATTGATATATCTATAGGCATGGAGTGGTATCTATATTTTCATCTGAAAATGGACCAAACCTCTGAAGTATCATTTCAGTAAGTCGTTTCCATTTGCACGACATTATCACTTCCCATAAATTAATTTGTGTGATTTGTACAGGATGTCACCTTTCTCTGTGCATCACTAGAGTTCGGATTATAATGGCAGAGGTGTGCTAAACAGCACAATCGACACTCGCAAAGGGAAAACTATTTCCTTCGACCACGAGATGTTTAGCTTAAAATGTTGTTAAAACGAAATAAAAGTGTCACTAGACTGTGTTTCACCCTACGTTATTAAAGACTAGTCCAAATAATAACTCGAAAGAATCCGACCATCTGACTTGTGGTCATTTTCTTCTGTTGGTGAATTATGCATCGTAAGTAGAAGGAATGTTTCCGTAGGAATACACTACTATGCACGTGACTCGTGCTTTAACGCTAGAAGGCGATACAATCTGAAGCATTGTTTTTCGTTTTTCTCATTTCATCTGCCGGTAAATGCGATGACACTTCCCTTTTAACGCGTCTGTCGACGAAATGCTGTCTATAATTTTGCCTAGTACTTCCCCTAGCGGTGTGGCGATTGAGCACTCTACCCTTGTATACCAGTAACACAACCAGTTTGTAGTTGCAACACTTCTTTATTGATTACACATACACATGAATTCATCAGCAGTAATAATCAATTTACAAGATTTGCATATCAAGGTTCTATCCAAAATTAGTATTTGCAATATTAACCGTCACACTTGTGACAACGGACCCTTTACGTGCCGGTAACAACAACCAAAAAATAGATGTTTACAATGTCGGATATCACCTTTCTTACTCAGTTTTACACTTACTGAAAAGGTAAAATTAATTTGATGCTATCTGACCTGAAGGGTACTATTAATTATTCTGTTTACACTTAGCATTCTACTACACTTAACGTCCGGAAGATTCTAGACGTCAGTTTGATGAACATGTGACGGACGCGAGAAAACGTTAACCTATTACGATTTCACAAACACACGATTCAAAAGGTGAACTTATACCCAACTTTGGGCAGTAGGAAGTCTTCTGCCTAAAACAAGCCTCTCGTTGAATGGAATAGAGAAATCGCGCGTTAACGGGGTCTGAACGGCCCAGAGTTCAAATCGTGAGATTTCCGTCACACTGCAAACTCACGGGGCGAAGTTTGCTCGCGTCAAACACTATACACTTTTCAGAAAACAGGAAAACATGAGCGGCAGACACACTTTAGTACTAACCAGTAACACAAATATATATACATACATACATATATATATATATATATATATATATATATATATATATAAGCAATACCTTAATGTAAACATATTACAAGTAAACCAATAAACAGAATTAAGGAGCTTAGTTTCCTTTGATAAAAAAAAAAAGAATCTAGATACTACGTGAAGAGATGTCAGTCCACACTAAATGACTTAAGGTCCATCTTACAAGATAATCTGTCTTTGCTGAATATCTGATACCACATAAATCAAACGTGCAGTACCTAACGTGACAATCAACCTTAGAAAACTAATGTCACTTCGATAGATCGCTAATGCAGTAAGCACGGCCCCTGTGGCCACAGACCAAAATACACACGGCCTCTATCCGACCATGAAACACAATGTAACCTATATTTATCATGGCCTCTTGCCTTCCATACACACAAGAAATTATTAAGAAGCAACAACTACCACTAATTCGTAAAACCAGAAAATTCTAAATCTATAACTAAATTAAGAAATGACGTTCAAGTGAACCAGCTACCTTCATCGTGCCACTAAGTACCAAATCCAAACTTAAATGCGAGTCGCTATTTCTAGCCACTTAAGTAACATAATTTCATGGCCGTTCCAGAACATAACTCACCTCGCCACCACTGCAGTGAATGTTTTGCTGGCCACTAGCACGAGCAACTGCACCAGTCAACAGTCCTTAAGTACTCAGTAATATTCACTATATATAGAAGGAGGCACCCACCACGAAAGCTTGGCGATTAATGTTTTCTACATGTGAAATTCACACGACATCAATCCACATAGCTCTCCAGGCATTAGCAAATCCTGGTCGCCACTGGCCAGCCATGTCAATACAACTTTCATACTTTCCGGCAGCGGCCCATGCTTCTTTGCTCCAACTCAACTGGTCCCCACGGCATACGGCCGTGCCACGTGACATGGTGTCGCCAACTCCCCACAACGACAACATCAAAGGCACGTCACGTCACAGACTGACTCGGCTCATGGGCGGACCCACTCTCCCCTGCTTGCGCACGCGCGCCACCATAAATAGGCTGCCTCAAAGACGCAAAGAGAACAAGGCACAGGGACAACAATCAAAGATGGAAGTAAGAATCGATATCGCCTGGCGCCAGAAACACACCGGCTCACCTAGGAGCTAGTGTTTGTTAATTTCCAACTCACTTGAAGTCAGTGAATTGTGTTTCCTTCTGGGACGATTCTCTGCAGCATCCTTACTTGGTGCTAATGCGGAATAAGAGCACACAGTTCAACATCATTAGGAGAAATGCGCTGCTGATTGTAGATTTCTAAACCTGTGGCAGAGCTCAATGATAATGCTGTTTCAAAGTGACTCAATTGCGATAAATGTTAACTTGTATCAGTTTTTGTGCTTGGTGAAGTTACTGCTGGTTTACATGTGTTAGGAAAATGACAGAATACGCACTTGTTTTACGTAAGTATTCGAAGCTAGCGAATTTGCACTTGAGTGTTTTCAGGATTATGCGACAGGCATACAAACACTGACAGATATTAAAAGAAAATGAAGGAAAGCTCTTCAATTTTGTAACAAAAACTGACAGAAAAGCCGAACCGTCAGAGGCTCAGTGCCTGAAACCGTCAGTTTACTCAAAGGTGATGAATCACTGCACATGTGGTCCCAACAGGAAAGAGCAGAGGCAGTTCCTGTACCTTATCCGACGTTGACAGGTGATTCTGTGCAACTTCTCTATTAGAAGCCGCAAGGAAGATGCTTTCGAATAGGAACTACAAAAATTTGATGACAAGAGAAAAGCGTCTGCAGTGGCATTACTGACAATACGTTTGTCTTATGATATGAATCTCTTTCCGAAGCACCTAATCTTTTCACTGGTAAGTAAGTGTGATATGCCTCCTTTTCCGACTGAGGTTTTCGTACATTAAAGAGCCAAAGAAACTGGTACACTTGACTAATATCGTGTAGGACCCCCGTGAGCACGCAGAAGTACCGCACCACAACATGACATGAACTCGACTAATGTCTCAAGTAGTGCTGGAGGGAACTGACGCAATGAATCCTGCAGGGCTGTCCATAAATCCGTAAGAGAGGGGGAGAGGTCTCTTCTCAACAGGATATTGCAAGGCATCCCAGATATGCTCAATAGTACTCATGACTGGGGAGTTTGGTGGCCAGCGGAAGTGTTTAAACTCAGAAGAGTGTTCCTGGAGCCACTCTGTAGCAATTCTGGACGTCTGAGGTGTTGCATTGTCTACTGGATTTGCCAAAGTGCTTCGGAATGCATTACGGACATGAATGGATGTAGATGATCAGACAGGATGCATACTTACGTGTCACCTTTGATAGTAGTATCTAGACGCATCAGAGGTCCTATATCCCTCCTACTGCACACGCCCCACATTATTACGGAGCTTCCTACAGCTTCAACAGTCCCCTGCTGACATGCAAGGTCCTTGGATTCATGAGGATGTCTCCATACCCGAACGCGTACATCCGCTCGATACAACTTGAAACGAGACTCGTCCGACCAGGCAACAAATTTCTAGTCATCAATAGCTCAATGTCGGTGTTGACGGGCCCAGGCGAGGTGTAAAGCTCTGTGTCGTGAGGTCATCGATGATGTTTCGTTGAATGGTTCGCACGCTGACACTTGTTGATGGCCCAGCATTGAAATCTGCAGAAATTTGCGGAAGAGCTGCACTTCTGTTACGTTGAACGAATCTCTTCAGTCGTCGTTAGTCCTGTTCTTGCAGGATCTTTTTGCGGCCGCAGCGATGTCGGAGATTTGAAATCTTACCGGATTCTTGATATTCACGGTACACTCGTAAAAATGATAGTACGGGGAAATTCCCACTTCGTCGCTACATACGAGATGCTGTGTCCATCGCTCGTGCGCCGACTGTAACACCATGTTCAAACTCACTTAAATCTTGTTAACCAGCTAGTAGCAGCAGTAACGATCTAACAACTGCGCCAGACACTTGCCGACCGCAGCGCCGTTTTTTGCCGGTTTACATATCTCTGTATTTGAATGCGCATGCCTATACCAGTTTCTTTGTCCCTTCAGCATATAAATGTGATCGTGATCACTCCCAATGAAATGATGAAAGTATAATAATTTGCCACATAAGCTGCAACAAATGAAGGCAACAGTTTCAGAGTCACAAAGTTTCTCTGCGCTCTGTCAAAACACATGTTTGTAACGTTCTTCAAGTTGCGTTCCCCTTTGAAAGTTTTGACTCTTGAATTCCTTTCGTGTAACATAGTTTACACCCGCTTATTTGTTATTTTCATTTCTATGAGACGCCTATGTAGTATCTCGCCTGCTGTCACTATTCACAGCGTTTAATTCCGGCGGTAATGTATTCTTAACACATGAATCTTATTCTATGACCAGTTTATAGTATGACAACTGATAAGACTTCAGAAAGAGAACAGTTCATAACGTTGTGAAAATTAATGAATAAATAGCACGATTGAATTTTGAACAAGGTTCGTCCGCTTTACAGTTGAGCACAGTGACTTCTCAACCAAGACGCCGCTGGTGGTGGTGTCCGCTCATTATTTAGCTTGGACCGTTCACTATTTCTATTTTGCTGTTTTTTCACAGTTCAGTACACCATCTTTCTGTTTTCATGCTTGATCTGTGTTCTGTTTCTGACAGGTTGTCCACTGGGTAATCTTACCACTCAGTCTGAGTGGGATGCGATCGGGAGTTTCCCTTGTAAGTATTCATCTCCTCAAGCGTTCCTTCATTTCATAACATTACTGTATTGACGTGGGCTTCTTTTATACAACGTACTGGTTGTGAACTGCCTCGTAGTGAGTCACACTTTACCTGCCATATCACCTTCATATTGTTGCATCTAAACCAGAGCCAAATAAAATTCCAAAGGCAGGGTCGTCAATAAAGATCAGTAGTGTTTATTACTGACACCAACGTTCAGCGAGAACACAAGTGATCTTCTGGAAGGATGGTGCAGCTGTTTATACAAACATCAAACATTTCAGATTATACAAAAGTTACGAATATAAGATGTTTCAGGAAATGGAGAACTGATAGTTATATCTATTCCTGATTGTCTGGTTTGAATTGCGACCCGCAGCACACTAGTCGACAACCCTGACCACTACATCACACTGCATCGACGACAGCTCTTAGCACTGCTCCCTCTACTGGACAAAGAGCATCCCCGTGTTTCAGAAGTTTTTACTGGAGCTGACTACAGTACCATGGATCTAGTTCATGCCAGAGAACCTCTGTAAGGCGGGCCTGGCAGATCCTCGTGTTCTGGAAATGCTGTAACAGCCTCTTCAGTATGAAGGGAATCGAAGATAGCCCCTCCCATCAAAGCTCCGCGATCGTCGAGTTTCCTTGCAGTACCCATCGTCCACCTACGCCTCTCAGATGTAGTAGGTCTTCATATGGACTACATGGAGTAAGGGACGTGCCATTGTACCGAAGTCGTTTATAGATAGCTGATAGCACGAGCGAGTTCTGGGAAAACTTTTCACGTCGTAAATGTGTCGAGGACTTGGAAAATATGTGACTGGTATTATTTCCTCTGGATGGGGACGGGATGCATCGCCGTTTGCTAGGTGCCCCAACACTTTTATTTCTTGGACTACGAGGAGGCACTTTTTCGGATTCAGGCTGTGACCTACGGTCAGAATGCACTTTAACAGGGTATCAGGTGGATCAGATGTTCTTAAAATGTATTAAAAAATAAACAGAGTCATTTGGATACCAAAGACATGGCGTCTAGGTTGTCCATCATACATTCGAAGGTGGCTGAAGAATTGCATAGCCCAAACGGTATACCTTTGAAAACATAGAGTTTAGTCTGATGTTTCTTGCGCTGTGTATGTGTCGGTCTTAGCCAGTTACAGCAGTTAACGTGCGCCGCCACTTGCAACCATGGTTTTATCATTGTGTGATAACTTCCTGTCTTTTTTTATCATGATTTTTACTCTTGACTCAGGGAACACAAACATGTCATTTGACGAGAGCACTGTTGCTGAAATTTTTAAGTTGTTATCTGATTTCATGTAACTTTTACCATTCTGATGAAGATAGTCTTAGAACTATGGAAACCTCGTTAATGTGTTTTTAAAAAAAATATATGCATCGGACTGGCGGATTATTACGCTTTATTTAATTGCATACACGGCTGCTGAGCTCACAACTGCAAATTGTTTAATATATCAATACATGGAGGAATGAAACCAGTCTTTTCCTGGTCAGCCTCTTCAACCTCGATTCACCAGTAGCCTGTTCGTCATTGCACAACAATGAGTAGACGCATTTCTTTCTGATTTTGTTGTCAGTGGTCGATGTAGAAGCGCCATCCTCCTTCTTCACAAGAACCGCAGCAAAGGACCAAGGACACACCGACGGTTCAATGGCATCGTGTTGCAGCGTCTTCTCCTTTTTTCTGGGTTATCCATCATTCAGCAAAAGCCACTCTTAGTGATTGTGAAACCTTCCCGTCTCCTCTATATCTCTTTTTTCAACAGCAATCTTCACTTTTCCTCAATATGTCTTTTGTTTCTCCCTTCCCTTCTACAATAAGCTAATGAAACCTTCCCTTTGGATTTCTTCCTCTTGCTTAATAATAACAAATGAAATCATCCCTTTGAAACTAATTCTTTTTCTTAATCTTCGCATACAAATTTAAATGCTGCTTATTAAAAGTTATTTTCTGATTATTTCGACGAAACATAGAATGTGTGGCCCTCATTCGTTACCTGCAATAACCCAAAACTGTTCCTTACCTTTTTTACTGTTACTGGATCGCCATCTGACTGCTACAACGAACTGCGACATGAATATACTTAATCTGTTTTACTATACTCTATTAGCTGCTGGTGGGCTTTCATAAGAAGTGGCTGTGTTTATTACCAAATCTGACGTTATACTTTAATAGCAAAGCTGACGTCATTCTTTAATTAATTTGACTGAAGTTACGTAATTCATTGTTAGACTTTTTCTTGACATCAATAAAATTTTTCTAATTTTTTACGTTGTTGGTTTTTGGGATGGATTATAATCAGTAATGCAACATTGCTGGCAAAAATTAATTATATTCTGGAAACGTTTTTTTCAAATATTTACTGCTGGTAATGAAATGGTTTTACAAACGTTCAAATGGGACTTACTTTTTACAATAATCTTACAACTAGCATTGCGCAAACATACCTTCAGTAGTCTTGAGTTTCGCAAAGAAAATAATTCAATAATATTAGTTTCTCTTATGATAATAGTTAGCTGATGTCTCTGTACATCCGTTTATAGCCTCTTGTAAATCATAGCTGGTGGCTGGCAGGCACACTACTCCTCTGAACCTCTCGCTTCAGACCTGCTACCGACTCGCTTCACATCTCGCTTACTACTGACTTCCTACGAACGCTAAAGTGCGGTCTCTCCTGCCAACAATGCTTTCTGGTGCAGACAATCCCTGCTACCATTAAAAAATGTGTAAATGCGCTGTCTTTCCCGCTCTTTTCTTAAAATGTATCCATACGGGGTGTCTCCCGCCCTTTTTAAAGTTTTATCAATTTGCGGTCCCTCTTGCAAACAATACTTTGGTGCAGGCATTCCCTGCTACCCCAGTTATTTCCAACATCACAAATATTAATTATTCCTACTTAATCCTCTTAATAAAATATAAACATCTTTCATAAATTGTGGTTTGACAATAGACGATAGAAATATACACGTCTTACAAGTGTATCGTCCCCAGTGTCGATATGCTGACTTCCCACAGAATGCTTGGTCTGTCTTTCTCTACTACGGATTTGAAAGCTTCAGACAATTGACGCATAACCGCTGTCACTCGCCAACTTTGGTCCTCGATCAGGCTAAATACTATTAGTAGTTCGACGATAGCTTCGTTTCCTGGAGTTTCTTGGTGGTTGCAGTGCACGGTTCTTCGATGACATACAGATGCCCTTCCTAGAATATTTCGGCTTTCCTTACACGTATACATTGAGGAATGCATTGTAGCTTCTCGTCTCAGTTGCTGATCCAAAGTTGGACTTGACCATCTATAACTCTTATGATTCCAGAATGAAATCTTCGCTCTGCAGCGGAGTGTGCGCTGATATGAAACTTCCTAGCATGTTAAAACTGAGTACCGAACCCAGACTCGAACTAGGGCCCTTTGCCTTTCGCTGTGAGGAACGGTCACGGGGCGTGTTTGGGTAGTTCAGACAGTAGAGTACTTGCCCCCACAACGCAAATGTCCAAGGTTTGAGTTTCAGTCCGGCACACAGTTTTAATCTGCCGGAGAGTTTCATATCACTACTTATGATAATCGCTGCCATTCAGATTTCTTGTTAGCCCGAGCAGCGTTTTTCAATCGACAAAAGATGCATAGTTCAATAGATCACCCCCACTAAAGGCGGCAACTTGTCTCGTTGATGATGATGAGATAAGAATGGCTTGCCGGCCGCGGTGGTCTAGCGGTTCTAGGCGCTCAGTCCGGAACCGCGCGACTGCTACGGTCGCAGGTTCGAATCCTGCCTCGGGCATGGATGTGTGTGATGTCCTTAGGTTAGTTAGGTTTAAGTAGTTCTAAGTTCTAGGGGACTGATGACCACAGATGTTAAGTCCCATAGTGCTCAGAGCCAAGA
Organism: Schistocerca piceifrons; assembly: GCF_021461385.2. Taxonomy (NCBI): domain Eukaryota; kingdom Metazoa; phylum Arthropoda; class Insecta; order Orthoptera; family Acrididae; genus Schistocerca; species Schistocerca piceifrons. The sequence goes on along the minus strand of NC_060141.1, from coordinate 597,406,184 downwards.
ATGGCTTTGGCGTTAAGCAACCGCCCAGAGCATTCCTTGTTACGTCTGCTTGTTGGAATAGCTCCGTTAGTCGAGCGCTCTGATCTTCCATAGTCGTCCACCGCTTACGGTGAGTGCGAGATGTCCCATCAGAGAACACATTATGACTACATTCCGATAAAACGACAAATCCCAAGGCTGCATTCCCCCATTGATAGTAAGTTCTGTCGGCTGGACGTATTTCCATTTTATGACTTTCAGCACAACAGTTTTCGTGTCATGGAACATAGTCTCCTTTATCCGACAACGAAAAGCATCCGATATTACAGGAAATGAAGTCCTTGGGCCGACTACTGTCTTGACAAGTTGGCCGTCGATGACAACTTCAATGAGATTTCCTGACATCTTTCTCACTGTCGTCCATGGGGAATTTACAGCCACGGCAGCCATACATTCTTAGAAGAAAGCTTCCTTTAGTTCTCCTGAAATTTTGGCTAGATGATTGGCTGTCATTTGCGTAGGGCGAGGGGAAAAGTCTGCGTCGTGTTGGGGAGCGACCTCTCCCAGAGTACGGTGATCGGCTTTATCCCAGAAGTCAACCATAATCGCCTGCAGCTGACTGGCGTGAATAGAAATATGGCAATAGTTTACGTCAGGTAGCGTGGTAGTCGTCGAGAACTCAGACTCTTTCGGTGAAGTTGCGTACAACGTGTCGATTGCATTCACAGTGGAAACCACGGGCGTGTTGTCATCTTTCCTCCGAATATATTTTCTTCTGTGGAGCGATCTACTTTAGCGTAGGGCTTGGTTATACCTGCATTGGTCGGGGTGCTGGGTTTTCGTTTGACGGCTATGGCGTAGGATTGAGCTGGCCGAGTCCATTTTTCCTAGCGAGTTCCCCTGGTATGGCAAGCTGATTTTAAAGACCGGTACAGGTATCCTACAACATTCTCTTTTAGCTGCTGAAGTACCTGGTTGAAATTCAAATCTGCTTTCTCTTTTATACTCGATACTTTAGCTGCCGTACAATTTTGCATCTGTTCTCTTCCTGACAGGCATATAAGACATGTGATTTCATGGTGTTTTTCCATAACTGCCGTAGGGACCACATCGGCAGTAGGTAACAACTATTTTGTCCGACTTTTTTCTGTTGTATTTCCTCGAGTCGCGGGTACTACTTGATAAATTCCTCTGTCGTTGTGACATCCACTGCCAGAAGTGCGTGTCTTCTGCGACTCCTTTCATCAAGTGTGAGATTTTGTCCACTTCTGTCGTGTTAAGATCACGGTGTGGCGTAGGGACAATTCGTTCAGCCTTGAATTGTTCCCACCTACGGAGCTTCCCATATTCTTCTCGAAACGTTATTAGTCTGTGTCGTCCAAGTAAGAGTACATATTTGCCTGACACATCATGTCATCCCATTTGACTCTGGTGACCCCGTGGAATACTTTCGGCCACTGTGTTGGGACCCTCTGGAAAACAGTGATGGGTGCCTAATATGCAGCTGACTTAGCGCTCTTCTAGAATCCACCTGTCTCTCGAATATATTGATTTTTCAGTGTCATGCCTAAATCAAGTCAGTACCAAATCCGAAGGCAGAGTCGTCAATGAAGTTCACCACTTAGAATTGAAAGCAGGTTTGTTATTGACAATAACCCACAGCCAAAAGAGATCCTACCTCCTGGATGAAGAAACGTCGAATATTCCACAATGCCGGAATTTATACAAACATCGAATATTCCAGTGTACAAAATTACAAACATAAGGTACTTCCCAAACTTTCCAGAAATTATAGAAGCTAAATAATTAGCGTCAGGAGGACCGAACTAGCAACCCATAGCACAGAGTTTAGGTATTCTGACCGTTGCACCACACCACAACTCATGCAATATATTGTGAATACCTACGGTTCTCTTGCACTTTCTCTCTCTCGCTCTTTCTTTTAACGATATTTCTGCATGAAGGACAACATTGAAAATCTCCACTGCTGAAAACGTCATGGTGTGGACTGATCGTAACAGCCAGGCATTTGACTTGGGCGTTGTAGTTAAACATATACTGTTCAGCCACTGTCCACTCGCCATGTGTCTTCTATAAGAGTGTCAGTTACACAGAAGGTGCCGTACATTCGTAGGTATTCGGTAACACTCACCTTGACTGCAATGAGGGACACTAGATTTTAATAGTGCGGTGAGTTATTGGCAGTGATTACGAATTATTTGAGGAATATCATAATATTTTTTAATACTTACCATTGTTCAATGTATTCCACACTTTATCGAAAGCACTGTGAAAATAGCGACATACAGTCTGCCTCCATCCATGCGTATTCACACTGAGATTGCCTCCACTCCTTCGTCTCAGACCGTTATGGAGTCTCTGTCCACAAAGACAAGTCAACAAGTCAACCGCAAATAAGAAAATGTAACGCTTCCTAAATAGGTGCGTGCTCTGGACAGCTAATGGCAACGAAAAACGTATTTATCAGTCGTTTTACATAATCGACCATGCACCTAAAGCGTGATCATGGCGGAATATATGTTGTCTGGCTGACTTTATCCCATAATGCACAACATTACAGTTTCCATATACTTTATTACATAGCCTCAATAACTTTATCCCAATAAAACAACGCAATGACTTAGATCTGTCAGACCTCAGCATATAGCCATAAACTTTACAAACTTAACGAATTTTTTCTGGTATGAATTTCTAAATTACAGGACGCTACTGTTCAGATACGAATAAGCAATTAATTTATTAATTTATTGATGATTGCGGAAACGTATCAAAGGCTCCTGGAAATCAATAAACATGGTGTCAACCTGGCTCCAAGTTCTATCTCCTTGTAGGTCTCTCGTACGTGAATTGATATAACACTGAAAACCTTTTATTCGCACAGGAAATGTGAATAGTGAGAAATGAGTCTGTAAGTTTGATCTCCACTTTATTCAGCATAGCGCACATGCCCATAACATGCATGAACTGAATTTCCGCCACCCTAAGATTGTGCCAAATAGATCTTAGATACATGGGCAACGCAGTGAAACACCCAGTGCATTCTTAAGGTTTCTAATTTCACCGAAAGCTGTTTCTACTTGTCCATAAGTAAAATCAATCCTTTGTGTCTCTTCCCATTCCTCTTACAGTCGCTTCGCTTCAACTTCACTGCACTTCCTATTGATTTCATTTCCTAGTGACTTGTGCTTATGTATTTCACTCAACACTTTCGTATTTCCTGTTTCCGTCAATCAAATGAAATATTTATTCTGTTACTCGAGTTTTTTCCACTATTCCTCTCCAAAAAACCATCTAACGCAGTATTCCTTATTGCTTTATCTACGGCCTTAGAGGACCGCGTTTTAACGCACGTCATCGTTATTAAGTACTTCAGTGTACCACTTTATTTTTCGTATTGCTACTTATTTTATTAAAGATGATAGAGCACTCACTGATTTCCGACTTGTTGGGCTGAATTCTGGCCAGTAACAGCTCTTGTAAGATGTATTTTTTTGTACTTGGGCTCTCAAATTGTAGGTTTTATTGAAATTTCGTAAATCCTGGCTTTGCCCATTGACCTTACGTTCAACTTAAAAATTTTGTAGTGATTCTGATATTATGATATTTCCAATTCCTTTTGAATCTATTTAATATAGTTATAGTGTGTACCCAGTGTATACACAATCATATTCTGTCACAGCGGCCCACCTTGTCCAGCGGACTAACGCTAAGATAGATTAGGCATCTACATATTTCAAACCAGTAAGGCATGAGTATCGTTAGACTGCGTGAAATCCCTCAAATTAATTCAAATGTAAGTGTACTATTCATTTCAGTTGAGTACAAGACAAGGAGAGGGAACAACAGAACGTGAATAGCCTATGTCCCTAACGCCACCTCCAACTGTTATCCAATCGTTCAAAGGTGCAGAGGGAGAATTCTTCGATGTATTTTTCCTCAGTTCTTAAACAATAAGACGCAATAGCAGATCTTCGCTCGTCTTCCTTGGCCAAGAGTTCCCATCGAACATACCTAGGTATCTGTAAGTCCATCTTTATACAAGGTGGTTGCCGGACATCTGCTGTTCAATGTAAATGTCAAATTAAAACACCTTCAGCCGTCCAAATTTCCAATTTTATTTTATCTGTGCAACCAGTTTCAGCGTTACATTGTGCCATCTTCAGGCCCCATCATCGACGTAGAGGGAGAATTACATCTCTTGTACAGTCGAAGTAGGGGTCAGCATTCAGTTACTGGTATTTGTAGGAGTCTTCTTAATACAGCGATCCCTTCAATCATGACTTGCCGAAGTTGAATTTGCAGTGTTACTGTGAGGCCCAGAGCGGTTGTTCAGATGTCTAAACGGAAAGAGGTCTCTCCCAACTAGTGCAATGTTTCGTTTCCCACAGTTAATGATGAGATTTGTGCGTTAAGTATATCCGTTTATTGTGGCAGAAATGGGTGTGTGTATAGTGTGGACGTGATTCTGTTGCATGATGATGAGGGAAGGTAGAGGGTGATGCACGATGCAGGTACTTATCCTACTACACACCCTACGTGTATCTGGGGTTCGCTGTAGTATCTTTATATGATCTCTTGCGACTGCTACCTGCAGCTAGCAGCGCAGTTTATCTTCGACATCACTGATCGTCAAATCGTGATACTCCGCGTCATTATATTATAAAAGTAGAACCTAAAAATTTATTGGAATAAATGAAAAATTTGAGGTCTCAGTACTTATCTGGTTGAGTACATTTCTTTTTTATTTTAAACTGTACCATCTGACCTCTGAAAATGAGTTTGTGGATTTAGCAGTTGCTGCTGCTAGGGATTCCGAACTTAGAGGCCACAGATGTAGGAACATAAGAAGCAATATTGACCGTTCGAGTAGTCTTAGAAGTACAGAAAATTAGTTCGTGTACCTCACTCGTTGCAGGTTTGCTTCTTAATCTCTCCGTAGTATTCCAAGAGCTTTCCAGTACACTTTCTTGAGCTTCTGCTGATTTGTCATTCTTATTGAACACCATCTGTCGAGGCAGCATATATTACTAAACTCTATATGAAAATCTGAATAAAATACCAGTATCTCTGCATTTAATATACACGGTGGTTTTAAGTATAATTAAACATCCTCTACTTGAGAGCACTCTTACGACAAAAGACTGATAATAGAATTATTAAACTGCGTGGAAACTTTTGTAAGGATGTGCGGAAGCGAAGTAACGAATAAACCATAGAGAGCAGCACGTTTTCACATCGTGGGATGACACTTGCTAATTGCGTACCATGCTTACGTTCCTGGTTACAAATGTTACTCAATGTGACGATCATCAGCACCAATGTCAACCTGGAACCGCACTAGTGATATCGTGTCACAATTGCTCGTAACACGTTTCGAACGGCGGACCATGGAATGTTCGGTTGTCGAGACACAGCTCATGTACTTCATCAAGATCATTCATTGCATCCAGCGTTCTCAGCCATGGCAAAAGTAACTTTTTTAGCAAATTTGTGGTGCAACTGGCCGTCGGCCTCTGTCGTGAGCAATTCACAAATCGCCAGTTAAATCCCGATTCCGAATCATGTTTTTCAACTACAAAGACAACCTCTCCGTATTCGTCTAACGCGTCGATACTCTCCCTAGTTCTTTTGTTTTCATAAAAGTTTTACGAGTAGGGCCCTTCTCACCTTGTTAAGACCCATGACGACTCTCTGTGATAGTAATGCACCAAGATGCTTGTGGTTCAATCCTACGTCGCCGCACCAGTACCGGCACCTAGCGGCAAGTCATGTAACTAACACTACTAACAGCACAAATCTTGCGGCATATCCGCTCAATATCCGTACACATTATAAAAATGATTCTGTGTATCTGTGTGAGTATTTGTACACTTTCCACATATCCTCCCAAGCCTCTGCGCCGATTTCAACCACACTAGGTATACACGTCCGTTATTGTCAGGCGCCAATCGCTGTGAGGGTAAGAACCACCTACTCATCGTACCTCAGGAGGTATGGCGTCATAAACAATGAGATGCTTGAAAAACTCGCGTCATGCATGACGTTTACATTTATTACTTCTTTGCTACTAGCTCTATTCGCAATACATTTTGCTAACAGTAAACACATATGCCACTGAATGTATCTACTGAAGTGTATCATTGTACCACACGTACTTCAGGAATACACTTCGTAAACACTGAGATGTGTGAAAAGCTGTCCCATTGTGCATGACTTATAAATTCATTACTATATCTGAAGCGGTTCTAGAAACATTTGAGGTGAGGATCACTTTCTAGTACATAGGAGAAGGCAAAAGTCTTTATATCCCGGCAAAACTGAAATTACGTAATTATTTTCTTGCTCCTTGCATTTGCATGCCTTCAATCTTATTAAACAATAAAACCCTAAGCCACAGTACCCTTTCATGCAGCCAGAGGATCCAAAACAAAATTGCATAGACACTTATTAATAATAATAATTTAGTCCAAAATATTGCACTGTTTCTAACTTACACCTCCTAAATATTACTAGTTGAACTGCTACAAATGAGCTACTGTATGCGTCTTTTCTGAAAAGGCGTTGACGGGAGACGAAAGCCTGATTCAGTCAAATTATTACGTTGGAGAGAACGTGACGACATAAAATTAAAATAGTTCAAATGACCCTGAGCACTATGGGACTTAACTGCTGTGGTCATCAGTCCCTTAGAACTTATAAATACTTAAACCTAAGTAACCTAAGGACATCACACACATCCATGCCCGAGGCAGGATTCGAACCTGTGACCATTAAAATAGTAAAGATGTTAGAAACAAATAATTTTTTAAAGACAAGTTGGAACTGGCGTAAGATATTCGTAAATGGTTCTCTGGATATTAGCTGTGAGCAACAATAACTTAATTTCAAAATGTCATTTATTTCTGCGAGCACCTGTTGAGAAAATTGCTTTACATAAGCAAAAATGTATGAGTAAGTTGCAGAGAGGATCAGTTGAAGGAAAATGTACTAAATTCGCTTTCCCATTATTTTAAATATATGCTATAGAACATGACGTATCTATAGTCCTTAGCTGTACATTATTTTTTTCTCTTCTGTTTCTTTCTATGCTTACTGCTGGTTTATCTGTGATTTCAAAGGGGCTCCATACAGTTACTTTCACAATTTTTGTTGGCATAACGTGCACAAAATCTCTGCTCCCACAAAAATTTCTCCAAAATCCATATGGACGTTATACAACCATCACTGAAAGCAGGAATTATATCTAACTAATATCCAATGAATGTAATAATTTTTTTCTTTCTGACTACACTGAATGACTCATTGAGATAAATTTTCGAGAGTTCAGCATAGCCAAAGAAGAAAACTATAACAACATATCTCGAAACTGAATTTAAGTCACTCTATGAGTACGGAGAAAGACGTAGAGAATCTCAAAAACCACACCTACTTCAATGTCATACATGATAAACTATAAAGATATTTCTCTGACACATCTTTTCCTGTCAACTAAAAATTCTTTCTTTCCAAAAATTCGGAAAGTGAGTTTCGTTTTTTTTTTTTTTCATAACAGTAGAATAACCCACACAAAGAAATCCAACTCTGCCACTTCTACTGTTTCCGGTGAGTTTTTAGTAGCTTTAGTTTCACAAAATTTCAAACAAGTATGACCCAAATAACAGTGAGAATCTTTTCAGAAACTTGTTAGCAGATATAATGTTATCCTTTTTTTAAGCTGGCTGACGGATATGGATTTTGCTATGGAATTCGATGCTGAAGAAATACAGCACGATTTAACTGAAGAGATTGAGATGATTAAGGAATACTGACCGACTGATGATTTTGGAGGACGAGGTGATTTGATATCGAATGACTTCATAGACGAAGTATTCTTACCCGTCAAGGAAGATATTGGACACCTGCTCGAGACAGAAGAGAAGTTATATACTAATTTTGTTTACGATGAATTCATACCGAACGTCGGCGATTTTGTACATCCACCCGAGAATATAAAGAGGGCAGATATGCTGTTTAGCGCAGAAGCCGCAACAGACACTGAGGAATTGCTGGTTTCGCCTCTATACCTTGGCATTACTCTTATTTTCATAATACCCAAACACTATTTATTTGAGATGTTGGGTGTAATGTTAGAGAAATAAATACACCTGTTTAATGTTTTTAAGTGTTGCCTTTGTCTCAGTGTTTGAACTGTTACCTAGTCAGTCGACGAATATTGGGCATATATTCATTCTGAACAGTTAAGTTTTCAAAGTGCGAAAATTAGCCCGTTTATTGCCCATGATAGTTACAGGTACTGTTTGTCCCTCCCCATTAGGACAGAGATCCTGTTGCAGTGCAGAGAGAAAGTACCAATTGGATGTTGAGAAATTTTACATTAATATTAATGAGGTAGACTAGATCTTTTGTCTCTTCCCGAAGTCGAACTGCCCAGGAGAAAAACAGTAATAGGATAACAAGAGCGAAGAGTTTGAAACTGGCAATAAACAGCTAATCCTGAATGATAGATGTGTGTATTGTTCGTTGTTATTTGTTACACTAAAATTGACTTTTGTTTCACCGTCAGCACCATTGAATACTTTCTCTATATGACCTTTTCTAGAAGAGCATGTATTTCCATAAAATTCTCATACTTGCGTTACAGTCGAATTAGGCGTCATGTCTGACTATGATAAGGACGTTTGGGTTGCACTAACCTTACAATTACGGACAAAACACCAAGTACTTCCTAAACAACAGACACATGAGATACCATTTGTAACTATAGGAGTGCTGCTACATTCATATGGTATACTAAGTCACAGCTGCTACTTTTGGATCACAGTTCTTGTACTGGTTTAATGCTGCCCATCATGCCTCAGTTCCTGTGCCAATTTCTTCGTCTTTGAGTAACCGTTACACGCTACATCTTGAATTATTTCTTTGATATTTTCCAACCACTATCTTTCCCTACAGTTTCTTCTCTCTACAGCTTTCTCTCGCACTATGAAAGCCATTTCTTGACTTCTTAACACACAATAGACTATCCAGCCCCATCTTCTACTCAGTGTTGTCCACATATACCTTTCCTCGACTACTCTCTCGAGAACCTCGCCATTTCTTATCAGTTACTTAATTTCCAGCATCTTCGTGTGACAACTCATCATAATCTCCTCCATCTCTTCCCTTCTGGTTTTCTGTCTATACCTGTGTCACCACCATACAAGGCTGTGCTCCAGACAGTGACACAAATGTCTTCCTGAAAATGAAGTGTATATTTGATATGAGTGGACTTCTTTTGGCGATTAATGCTCTGTTGGTCATTTTTAGTCAGCTTCTTCTTTCCTCCTCAATTTGTTCTTCATGCACTATTTTGCTTTCAATGTGCAGAATTCTTTCACGTCCTCTATTAAACGGTCGGTAGTACTTTTTCGGTACCCTTACTTCTGCTGCTTCTCAGTGTTATCCCCTCTCTTTGGTTTGCTTTTAGTGAATATTCTGTGCGAATTATTCTGTTTATTCCATTCCGCATGTGCTGTAGTTTCTTCTCACGTTTACTGCGGACAGCTGTGCTATCTCTCTGAATTCTAATCCCACTTCTAATTCTTCTTTTAAGTCATTCAGTGCTTCATCAGTGTACAGACTGAACAACAGACGAGAAAGACAGCATAACTGCCTTACCCCTATTTCAATACCAGAACTTCTGTCCTCGTTTTCCTTTCTATTTACTTAATTTTGATTCGAGTTATTATTGCATATTACCCTTCTCTATGGCTTATATCTACTTTTTGAGGATTTCACACGTCGTGTACGTTTTATGTTTTCGAAGCGTTTTCGAGAAAGAAAAATCAGATGAATGCGTACTGATTATCACAAGCATTGTCGGAACCGCCTCTCTTGTAACCTGATCATTCCTAGAGTTTTACTGAGCGTCATGCAGGACATCTCAGTTTTCTTTTCTAGGCTTCCGTGCAACATTCCTGCCAGGGAAGTAGGATATACGTGCTGTCATGAAAATTGTGCGAGAGTTCACGTACTTATATTTCTCTTTTTCTTGGTGGTGTAGTGGATATGATTCATTCAGGGTCGTATTCCTTCGAAAGTGCGATAGTATGTTTCTAGTCCCTTAGTTGTACACAGTAACTCCAACAAAGGTTTACATGTCATTTCGCCCACCAAATACAGAAATCCTGAAAAAAAATTATCTATCCCCCTTGCTGTAAGATCTCCAAAGCACTCTCAAACTCAAATACTGAATCCCTATTTCTTCCAAATCGATATACATTTCTTTGCATCTCACGTCATCAGACTGTCTCTCTCGTAGAGGCCTTCGATGTACATTTTCAGTCTTCGGCACTCTCCGTCGTGTTTAACAGTGTAATTTCTTTTGCACTCTCACTGTCGATACTTTGAGAGCAAGTTTCCCAAAAACTTATTTTAAATTTTCTATATTCAGTCCTTGTATCAGATAAGTACTTCCCTCTCTAATTATTCACATTTCGCTTCAGATTCCTTGCCTCTATGGCCTCAGGGTACTTCAGATGCACATCCTACGCACATTCTCATCCCGCAGTGCTGTAGAGTGAGACTTGAGTGCACATTGATCCTTTCTGTTATTTCTCTCAAACTTCAGGCTATTCGTCGTTATTACTTGATTCTGATCTGAGGGTATATCTGCCCCTGGGTGCTACTTCACAACAACAATATGAGTTACATTTGATTTTGAAATCACTGTCGCATCATTAAGTAACCTAGATGGAGCCCGCCTGTCTGTGTAGGTCTTTTCCGAGAATAATTCTCCCTCTTGTCACGTGTTATCGAGTATCAATCACCACATGATAGGTCTCCTTTAAAAAATTATATACTGCGTTCAAAGGTGATGGTAAAGGTTTTAAACAAATGTAGCTTATTCCCAAAAGGTTTTGCTTTCGTGTGGGCAGTTACCCAGGATCTGTATTACACTACGACGTTGCTATAAAATGTTGTTCCATATTATATCTAAATACTGCAATACCGTTACCCAAATAGTCATGAAACTACACAGAAAACTTATAATCCTAAGGGAAATCGACACAATTCTCCATAATCAGTAAACTGGTTTATGATCAAACGAGCGAGTGAAATACTCGTAGCCTTCACTGAATAGTAAGAGTATGATTGTTGACACTGGCCACTGCGCACAGCGATAATACTGAAAACAGGAAGTTTAGGTGTGCAGCAGTTTATATTATTAGTGAGTCCCCTAACCATGGGAAGCTGTAGAACAATTTTTAGGATCTTGTAGTTTAAATCAACTTTGGCATAACAGCTTTTTATTTGCTCTAACTATCCGACACAGCACACAAATAGTGAAGTGAGAGCAAAACTTTCTCTAAAAATCTGCATTAAATTCTTACAAAAATCACGCTAGCCCTGTGGGGAGGTACGAAATTTTTGGAAGGCTGCATGGAAAAATTACAAAGAGTTCTGCTGATCTCAGTAGCTCACGAATTCAATGTTGATGAGACATATTCACAAATTACAATTAAATGTGTGACTCAAATTGCATTCAGGGAGTTTGCAAACTACCTCTTGACGCTGCAGAGGAGGTTAGGGGGGATGCTTTCCGTGTGTTGACTAGGGCTCGTCCACGCAAGAGTAATGTAACAGCAGCAGAGAGGGCTGCTTTACGCTCTCTCAAAGTTGTTCCTGAAAGTGTTATTTTACCTGCGACAAGAGCAATGCACCGTTGTTTTAAACAAACAGGATTATGTACAAAAGATGCAACTTTTATTATCTGCCAGAGCATATCGCAGAATCGATGCTGTCCCCACGAAATGTGTTGAGAGAAATACCAACAGCGTCCTGAAGAAAAATGGTTTGTCGCAGGACGCTATCAAGTGTCTTAAAACCTGTAGTGCTGTGCCCCCTAGGTTATATGACCTTCCGAAGGTACACAAGGAAAGTGTTTCTTTCCGTCCTATAGTGACTAATATCGGCGCTCCGACATATCGTGTAGCCAAGCATCTTGCTTCTCTGTTGAGTTTTCAAGTTGGTCGGTGTGAACTTCATATCAGGAACTCATCTGATTTCTTACGTCGTTTGGAGGGACTGCGGTTGAATAACACTGATATTTTAGTAAGTTTTGATGTGCTCTCTCTCTTCACTCGTGCTCCTCTGTCTGATTAGTTGCGGTTAATTGTGGTTAGGTTTGGTGCTGAATTAACTAATGTCTTTCGACATGTGTTGACATCCACTTACTTTTTGTTCAATGCTAGTATTAAGAGCAGGCAGGAGTTGCGCTGGGTGGTCCGTTGTCTCCTGTGATCGCAAGTTGTTTATGGAAGACTTAGAGGAACGTGCATTGGAGTCGGCGCCTTTGAAACCTGTCGGTTTCTTCAGAAATGTTGATGATACTTTCGTGCTTGGCCTCATGGAAGGGAAAATTTGAATGACTTTTCGAACATCTGAACTCGATCCACCCGAACATTCGTTTTACGATGGAGGTAGATGAGGATGGTTGCCATCCCTTTCTTGACGTTTTGGTTAGGAGGATGGCTGAGGGATCATTGGGACATGGAGTTTACGAGAACGCTCTCACACCGACTTGTATTTACAGGATAATACTTGTCACCATCCGGCTCAGCGTTGTGGTGTACTTCGTACCTTGGTACACAGGGCACATGTCATTTCCGACACTGAGACTTGGCCAGCAGAGGTGTCCAATCTTGAAGTTACGTTTTGTCAAAACGGTTATAGTGAAAGATAGATTGAACGTGCGTTGTGCTGTCGACCAACTGTGCATCGGGTGATTGATGATAATACTGAGCCGACACCTATTGCCTTTTTACCTTACGTAGGAAGCACTTTCAACAAGATTGGTAGTATTTTACGGAAATACAGTGTGAAATGTGTTTTCCGACCTCCATCTAAAATTAGAGTGCTTCTGGATTCCATTAAGGATGATCTTGGTTTGCGTAAGGCGGGTGTACATCGAATTCCATGTAGCCGTGGCATGGCATATATTGGTCAGACTATCAGGACCGTGGAGGACCGATTTACTGAGCATAAACGGCACACACAGTTAGAGCAGCTAAGTAGATCTGCTATTGCCGAACATTGCTTGGATACTTGTCACCCTATATTATACAACAAAACCGAGATATTGGCACGCTCTTCCAGCTATTGGGACAGTGTTATTAAGAAGGTAGTTGAGATTAAATAAATGAGCAATCTTGTAAACAGGATTGCTTAAACTCTACTTGGAATTCTGCTCTCTCCCTTGTCAAAAAACAGAGGGACAGAGTCAATGTTACCTCACCAGCTAGTTCGTAGCCTTTCACTGTCGATAACTTCGACTTTGGTCATCTTTGGTGGCGCTAGTGTTCAGTGTGTGTGTGTGTGTGTGTGTGTGTGTGTGTGTGTGTGTGTGCGTGTGTGATCTTTCCTGAATTACTCCAAGAACCGAGGTTTTAAATTTGCCTATACATCCGTTGCAGTTTGTGCCTTGAAAATGGCGGGGTGTATTCCCGCCGAAATATCGGCGGTCGCTGTAAATATTACCTGGCTGAATTCCTGTAAGTTAATTGAAAATAATGAGAGATATTTCCTGTTCGTTCTCCAGTGTAGACTGCCGAAAGACTTCATATGACAAATGGGCCTGGAATTTGAGGTCCTCTTATTTTATATTTATTTTTAATATCCTTCGCCAATATAAAGAAGCATCATGTTTCTGTGCTTTTATTTACAAATGCTTTTATATTAAGCGAAAACTATACTATTTCATAAAAAACTGTACTAATTTCAACATGTCAGGTGGTCCAAGAGTTAAGGGTGTTAACTGGGTAACTAAAATAACATGCCTGTGTGTGAACCGCCATTTGCTGATTTGATATCATCAGCTGTTCACGTGTATTAAGTCTTCCGTGTGTCGCCCTGTACACAGTGTAACAAACACGCCCCGGAATAATTATTTTCCATCTACTGAAACTTAGAGCAACTTTTTAATTTTTTTCTAATTCGAACGATATACTCTTAAGAATGACGTTAGAAGAAATTTAAACGTGTGCGTTCGGTGGCATGTTTTTTACAGGTTGAAGTGAAATTTTGAAGAAATATCTAGATCTGTTTTTTTAAAGTCAAGAGCCAAGCATGGCGACAAGAGGCTGTTGACAAGAGGCTGTCCCTCTTTCTCTCAAGGCATAAACATCACTTAACAGGACTCGAGTTTATGCCAAAAATACTGTGTTCCCCTTACTCTTGTGACAGGAAAGACTGGAGTAATTTCAGTGAGAATCGTTACCATGAATGTTATTAACAGGAACCTGCAGAATATCTTTCTCAACAGCAGCAGAATGCTTTGTGGTTTGTGTGCAGTGTCTACAAATCAACAACATTTCAAAGACTCTTAGAAACGAAAGTCACTGAGCTCGACCACTTGACGCTCGTAGTGCCAAATTTGCGTTATTATAAATACCAGGGGCATTCAGTAAGCAATGCAATGGACTTTCTTCTGGGAGCAGGTTAATTTTATGTAAGTTTCCTATACGCCATATTATTTCCCACTCTTTTGGCAACAGTACCCTATTTTTCACCATGTTCTCCGTTCAATGTCACAATCTTACACCACATTACAGGGATGGTCTGTTTGCCTGCATAGTACCACTCTACCACTCTACTGGTCAACGTCAAACCATACGTCTTGCTGCATCAATCTACTGCCCGTCATCCACATACCGCTCCCACGGAGAACGGATAGAAGACGGAAGGTACAAGATCCGGGTTGTACGGTAGATGAAGAACAGCCCAGTGAAGTTCGTGAGCATCTCTCGGGTGCACAGACATTTGCAAAGCTTTGAGCTGTCTAGGAGAAGGAGAATTTCGTTCGCATATTTAGTAGAAACCAACACACGGAAGTCGTTTCTTCAGTTTTCTGAGGTTAGCACAATAGAGTTTGGATTTGATCGCTGCATCATGAGGGAGAAAATCTAACAGAATAACCCCTTCAGAGTCCAGAAGACCGTCGCCATGAATATACCGGCTGAGAGTGTGGCTTTGAACGTTTTCATCATAGGGGAGGTGGCGTGGCCCCACTCCATGAACTCCCTGCTGTTTGTTTTCAGTTCGAAGTGATGAACCGATGTTTCATCGTTTGCGACGATGTTGAACAGAAATTTTCACGATCACTCTCGTAACGCACAAGTTGTTCCATATGGATGGTCCTTCGTTGCCGTTTATGGTCTTCCATTCGGCGAAGAGGAACCCAGAGAATACACACATCTGAGTACCCCACTTGGCGGACAGAGACGTCCAGTTGAGCAGCAAGGTATTTGCTTGTGATCCGGTTATCACCTCAAATGACAATGTCCGCACGTTCCAGCATTGCAGGAGACAGCTGTGTGCGGCCGGTCGGCACACGAGAGATCGGAGAGGTTTTAGTGACGTTGTTGCTATGATTACAGACGCGACGTCTTGCGACTCACTGTTCTTTTGTTCACAGTCAGGTCTCCGTTGACATTCTGCGATCGCTTATGAACATCTGCGAGTCTCTGGTTTTCTTCCAAATGAAACTCGATGACAGGTGTCTGCACGGAATGCACCTCCGTTACAGGGGCCAATTTGAAGGCTATGTGCAGCACCGCCACCCATCGGAACTTCATGAAACTGAACGTGCTGAAGCCGAAATATACCACGATGTCCCGCAATAAATTCAGAATTTCTTCCACCGAAATAGTCTGAGGAGAGAAGAAAAGGAGTTGCATCACTTATTAAGCGCCTCACATACATTAGCCACTAACAACTGGGGCTTGATTCTTATTGTACAAAATGGTGTGACATATAGCAATAAGTTTCCATTTCCTTGAAATCATCGAACACTTCTTGCTTATACAAAATTTTCTGTTTGCAGTTCCTGGTTGTAATTGTGTTTTTGAGCTGCACACCAAAAAAAAAGGAGGTTTAAAGTCTTACTGATATAACTACATATTGTTAAATAAGGAAACGAAACCTTTTAGCGCATATTTGGCTTGTTCGTTAAGTGAAGGGCAATATCAAGAGACCATTTTACGAATTTTAAAAATTCACAAAACTATTTAGTTCCTCCAAACGCGGTAACAGTTTCTTACACCACTGTCGCTGTAAACACTGTAAATTTGTTTTACTTCAGTGATCAAATTTGCCCAATGTGTCTTCACGCACTGATATCAGAATTAATGGAATACAATACAAACAACTAGAGATAAACCGTAATAAGGAAAAGTCAAGAGTACACTATGTGATCAAAAGTATCCGGACACCCACAAAAACATACGTTTTTCATATTGAGTACATTGTGCTGCCACTTAGTGCCAGGTAATCCATATCAGCGACCTCAGTATTCATTAGACATCGCGAGAGAGCAGAATAGGGCGCTCTGCGGAACTCACGGACTTCGAAAGTGGTCACGTGATTGGGTGTCACTTGTGTCATACGTCTGTACCCGAAATTTCCACATTCCTAAACATCCCTAGGTTCCCTGTTTCCGATGTGATAGTGAAGTGGAAACTTGAAGGGACGCGTACACCACAAAAGCATCTGTAGACTGATAGAGACCGCCGCCGGCAGTTGAAGAGGGTCGTAATGTGTAGTAGGCAGGCATCTACCCAGACCATCACACAGGAATTCCAAACTGCATCAGGATCCACTGCATGTACTATGAGAGTTAGGCAGCTGCTCATAAGAAACATACCGCGCCGGGCATGCCAAACGACGCCTCGCTTGGTGTAAGGAGCGTAAACATTGGACGATTGAACAGTGGAAAAACGTTGTGTGGATGACGAATCATGGTACACAATGTGGTGATCCAGTGGCAGGGTGTGGGTATGGCGAATGCCCAGCGAACGTCATCTGCCAGCGTGTGTAGTGTCAACAGTAAAACTCGGAGGCGGTGGTGTTATGGAGTGGTCGTGTTTGTAATGGAGGGCGTTTCCACCCCTTGTTGTTTGGCGTGGCACTGTCAGAGCACTGACGTACACTGATATTTTAACCACCTCCTTGCTTCTCACTGTTGAAGAACATTTCGGGGTTTTTGATTGTATCTTTCAACGCGATCGAGCACCTGTTCATAATGCACGACCTGTGGTGGAGTGGTTACACGACAATAACATACCTGTAATGGACTGGCCTGCACAGAGTCCTGACCTGAATCCTGTAGAACATCTTTGGGATGTTTTGAATCGCCGACTTCGTGCCAGGCCACACCGACCGAAATCGATGCCTCTCCTCAGTGCAGCACTTCGTGAAGAATGGTCTTCCATTCCCCAAGAAATCTTCCAGCGTCTGATTGAACGTATACCTGTGAGAGTGGAAGCTCTCTTCAAGGCTAACGGTGGGCCAACACCATGTTGAATTCCAGCATCATTGATGTAGGGCACCACGAACTCGTAAGTCATTTTTAGCAAGGTTTCCGGATACTTTTGATCATATAGTGCATCTGGACACCAGTTGTCATAGGTTGAGTCCATCCTTCGCCTTTACGACGGCTTGAACTCTGCTTGGAAAACTTTCAATGAGATGTCTGAATGCGTTGGAGAAATGGCAGCCGATTCTTCCTACAGAGTCGAAACCCGAGTAGGTACTGGTGTTGGACTCTGGAGGTCTACAGTCGCATTCTGACTCATTACAGCGGTGTCCCATTGTGTTCGGGTCGGGACTCTTGGCAGTCCAGTCGATTTCAGGAAATTATTGTTTACAAACCATTGCCTCACGGATGCTGCTTCATTACACGGTGCAATGTCATACCAATACATTTATAGTACCTAAACATCTTCTGATATGTACCCACTACACAATGCTGTAAAATATGTTCGTGCCGTTTCGAAGATAGTGTCTTGTTAAGCACAGTAAACGGGATGACACCGTAACCATGAAAGACGCACCATATGGTGTAAGGCGTCAATACTTTCCCTCCAAGCATATAACAGTTGGTCTGCGTGTTTGTTTGGTATGAGACCACAGTTGATGATAGGTGATCGGATAATTGGGAATTAATTTGAGCTGGACGCTGACAGTAGGAGGGGTGACCGGTACTGAGGAGGCAGCTATCGGAAAAAAGGCGGTTTGCAGAAGTAGACGTGCCGTATTCGACCGAGATGACTGTTTTACTGCTCTTTAAAAAACAATGTGGAGTCAGCAGCTTTATAGCCCTAAGGACAGTCTCCCTATGTCGGTGCCGGAGAAGTGAGGCTAGACACACTCCTGCCACTAAAGAAGAGCCAGAGGTTGGCAACCAGAGCTGGGGAGCGAATACATCTTGCAGGAGAAGAAGTCATCCTTTTAATAAGGAGGAAAGCGCGGGAGTCATGAATGGCAGACACGATTTGACATTTCGTAGATCTCCTCAAGAGAAATGATAAGTGACGTTTGCCGTCAAAAAGCCGGGAAGTGAATTTGATTAGCGGTGCTCTTAATCGTAGAAAAAGTTTTATAGTGTTCTATACAGTGTTCTATACAGACCATGATAGATCTTATTTCGGTTTAGCAATAAATTATATGACATGTAATAAGTATTGGAACACTGAACTGGGAAAAACTGCTGTAGAAACATTACCGCAACAAAAGGAGTTATGTATGAAAACAACGATGAACATATATTTGTATCCTAACGTATCCTTAAGCCTATATCAAATTTTTCACTCTTCAACTATCTGTCTCTTACCGTTCGTGATTCTGGGTGGACGTATTTCATGTATATCAGACAACGACATATATTTGTGTAAAGGTTTTTACAGTTTCTTCTGGAAAGGAAAGAAATGTCATTCATTTCTGAACTACTTCGTCCTGAAAATGATACTTGGATACAACACAGCCTGCAATTTTGTAAACGCGGTGGCATTATTTATGATTGTATTACTCTACATTCTTTATCATGGTATCGGACAGTGCATCCATTATTTTTCTCCAAGAAATAAGATGTAAATATCACTCTGTTCAAAGGAGAGTCAATATGTCAATCAGTTTAGACTGTTTCAGTGATTATCGTAGCGAGAGACTGTGTAGGTGCGATCTTAGCGCCGTGAACTGTTGCTGGTGAAAGTGTCCGGCAGCCACACACCTCGAAATAATGCACATTGTTTGCACCTCCTTACGGCGTCAGTACTTAAACACCAGTGTAACTGGTGACTTGATGACCCGTGTAGTGGGAGGCACTGCTTTTACAAAGGGCGCAATGATTCGTTGCACGGATAGCACATGTGGACACCGCGACCGTTGCTAGAAACTGGCGTGTGGCGAGTAAGCGACAATAGCTTGGGTGTCGAAGAGTACACATAGCTTGGGGAGCGACTTATAGACTCCGCTGAAAACACCGTCTGTGAAGTGTCTCACTTTTACAATTAGCAAAGCGTCGATTTCTTCGCCACTAGGAGCGTATTAACTCGGTAGAGTGACGATTCTTTGCTTCTCTGTGGGGTCGGAGGAACATGGAATCATTTTTTTATGAGCGAATAGCCATGTTCAGTTTCTGTTACAGACTTATGAGCAAATAGAAATATCGACTTGTGTAATGTGTCTTACTGAAGTAAATTCAGCTCTAGGAGCTTGCAAACGTTGTATTACGTCCACTGTTTAGAGAGAAGTCAGAGGTTCCCAACGTACTGCACATCCTCTCCACGACAACCAACGGCACCGAACAGATCGAGGCTGCAGCATCACATCTTTCAACGCTGCAATCGGTGATACACGCACCACTGCTTGGCAAACAGAGAAAGAATCACAGTAAATATGTGGCTGTTCATTTGCTCGTTACCTGATCTCTGTACCGTCACTGCCAGTCAGGGTGCAGATCTTCTGTTCACGCAGCTAATCTGTACCAAAGAGCTTAGTGTGTCCTTCTAATAATGAGGAAACGAATTTGAGGAAAGTCATAGATGTTCTCCCAATCTCAAAGCTAGATTAAGGATAGTAAAGTTTCTGTATTGATTTTGCACATTTATTTCATTTATCTTTTGTTTGAAAATAAATAATTTTGCAGTATTAATCCTAGTAGGATATCTATTTAGCGTTACCGCCCTCCCAATTAAGCTACAGCAGAATACCATCACAACTAAATATCTCATCTAATGAATTCCTATAGGTGTAGGACGTCAGTGGGAGGGATGTTCTCAATTTATTTATAGGCATGATATTACCGTTACGGACACAACGTTGACAGTCACTCATACATTAGCCGTACGTACACTGTAACACCGGGCGGTAACACCACCCCGTCTGTGCTTCACTCCTGGCGCTTTATACGATGGCAGGTAAGTTTTCCAAGCATTCGCCAAACCAGAATTCTTCTAATAAATTCCCACAGGGCTCAGAATGATTCATCACTTCGAATCATTCGTTTTCAGGCACCTTCTGTCCACTGTCGTCGCTCTTAATACTACTGCATGTCCGCTTGCCATTATTTTACATCCAGCCATCGCAATGCTCGACCGTTTCTCTCCGTCAGTACATGACGTCTGTCCGGTCTTTAGCTGTGGTTGTTCCTTCGCGTTTCCACTTCACAATCACATAATCAGCAATTGACTTGCGTAGATTTAGAAATTTGGCATTATCCGTGATGAATTTGTTACTCAGTTGCCATCCAATAACTAGTCAGCGTTCCAAATCATTAAACTGTCCTTAGTGACGCCTTCTGCAATTACTGCTTCTCTGCCGACAACACAGTGCTCCCTGCCTCCTCTTATATTGGCTGTTCCGCCTCTCGTGGCGTCTAGTGCTCAGTTCCGCATTAAATGAAGTGTTAAGATACACTTTATTTACACGATTATGCAATCAGCGAAGACAAGAAAGAAGCGTTTCTCTTGAATGTGATAACAATTTTCCAATTTACGTTTCTTCAAGTCATCTGGTGTCGTAGGTGCTGCCTGGCGCAATGTGTGCAGTAATATTTGCAGTAATATTCGTAAAACCGCTAGACTGAGAACAGGAATGCGTGAAGACATTTCGCTCCTGATACATCTTGTTCATACCTGCTTTGGCACTGAAGCAAATTGTCTAAGAAAACAATCATATTAAAACAACATATTCATAATGAGGGGTCTATCTTTAAAAACTTTTGGCAGTATGCCATCGAGGGAATTGGGGTATCGGCATTTGGTTACCGTCTTTTCAATAAAACGTGATCCTGTGATGAAATCACCAAAATCACCACATGTCACACCTTCAATGCGGCTCAAATTTCGCTTTTCGAAATCAGAGAGGCTATATACGGTAAGGTACAACAAATTTCGTAAATTATATGTCCTTAGTTTGTGAGTGTAGTATCATCAGCAGACGGTCAAGTAAGTTCTGTTGTTTGCGGCAATGATAAGTATCAACTTACAAATACAGCATCCTTTACGAAAACTCAGCTGTATGGAACTGCTGCTGAAAGCTAGTGTGGAAACGGTGAAGTACTTCAAGGAATAGCACTTCAAGGACGCTTGAACGGCCGATTACTTTTTCCAGTCACAGTATATCTCACACACGTATTTTAGCACACTTGCCTTAATCTTTTGTTTGCAGACTGGATCTGATGGCTAGACGTATGAGAACAGCTGAAATCTGTGCAGACTGAATCTGAGGAATAGACGAATGGCAGCGCCTGAAATCCCAGCAGAGGTTACAGGCAGACTTTCATCACTGACCTTTGGAAAAAGATTACTGGAAGAGATGCTACGGCCGCATGAACTGAATTAACAGACTTTGAACGTGGAATGGTAGTTAAGCTACACGCATTTCGCAAATCGTTAGGGAATTCAATTTTCCGAGATGTACAGTGTCAAGTGTATGCCGAGAATACTAAATTTAATACAGTACTTCTCACCACGGACAACACAGTGGCCGATGGCTTCACTTAACGATCGCGATCAGCGGCGTTTGCGTAGAGTTGTCAGTGTAACAGACAAACAATACTGTGTGAAATAACCGCAGAAATCAGTATGGGACGTACGACAATCATATCCGTAAGAACACTGCAGCACAATCTGGCGTCAATGGGCTATGGCACCAGATGACCGACCCGAGGGTGGTTGAGATGTAAAGATGCTGTGACTCATTTATCATCGACACCGCACCACATAGGCTTGCATAATGCAGATCTAGAGTCTACTGGGGCAGCGAGTGACATTCTGTGTTGCTGAGATATGAGTCTCGTTTCTGTTTCTGGCATTTATACTGACGTCGACGTATCCATAGACTACCTCGTACATGGTCACAGGAAACAGTGTTTCTCGAGACCCGTAGCACTCAGTCTCGTGGAATAATGTATGGGGAGTTCTCTGATGTGATAACAGATATCTCGTAATTCTTAAAGGGAAGGTAAATTCTCGTTAATGCATGGAAAGAGAGGTAAGCCTTGTTGCCATATGTTTCACGACCAAGCTACGAAATCGCTTACTCCAGGAAAACATGGCAATACCCACCCAATCTGCAGCTGACACCACAAATTCCTTGAGAAAATGGTGTATCCTTGGCTAGCATGTGATGGTAAGCCGTATGTACTCATACCAGCCTCCAGCCAACAATCTTCCTGAACTGCTACAACGTGAGTTTCAGACATGGCAAGAACTTCCTGATGATGACATTCACAGGCTGTTTTCATGCCACACTGAATCCTACGAGACGCCCTGCCTCATACTGGTGGATGATGGGCGGAGCTACGAAAGTAATGAAAGTCTAATCGCTGAAGCGTTATGTGGTGCACATCTTCACAAAATTTAGTAAATATGGGGCTACTCTTTGTTAGTGAAACATTTTCTATATCCTTTCGTCTATTTTGGACTTTTCGAGACCTGGAATAAAATTTAATTGCAGAGCGCTCAGTGAATTGCCCTAATGGGCCGTGAAGTGCAAACAAAGGCTACTAGGAATAAATGTTGGCTGAGGAGTGACGGAGAGGAGCCAGCGGGGGTGATGTGTCAGCCGGCTGTCTGACTAGGTGCGGCAGACTCGGCACACGTGCTCCTCTGTTAGGCGGCGCCGCACACTGTGTTGGCCGCTATCTAATTTCACGGCCCGGTTGCGGCGCGGCGCCACGGTGCGTCGCCACGGCCGCGGCCTAGCGTCTGCGGGGCCTCGACCCACTTCTGCCCCACAGCTACTCGCTGTCTGCCGCCACTTGCTGCTCACCGCAGATACCGCGAGGTTAATACGGTCAGCGAATGCTGTTCCTGACCTCAGAGTCTGAAACCAACCGCAACGGACGAAAATTTATTCACCCCCAAAAGATGTCATGCAACACCGTTTAGCACCACCTCACATCTTGATACTGACCTCGTTTCGGCATGGAAGACAGTCCAAAAGCTTCCTCAGAGGTGCCACAACCTACAGAAGCCATCCACTGAAGCTCATATCCCATTGTAGTTGTTCTGGTCTTCAGTCCTGAGACTGGTTTGACGCAGCTCTCCATGCTACTCTGTCCTGTGCAAGCTTCGTCATCTCCCCGTACGTACTGCAGCCTACATCCTTCTGAATCTTCTTAGTGTATTCATCTCTTGGTCTCCCTCTACCATTTTTACCCTCCACACTGCCCTCCAATACTAAATTGGTATAGAACTACCAAAATTCGGAAAATTTGATAGTTACCTTTCACTCACTGTTCAAATAGCCATTGATATTTTGTATGTAAGAGGGTGAGTCAAATGAAAACCTTAAAATTTTTTTTTAAATATTATTTATTGTGCAGAAGTGGTATAAAGCTGTATCACTTTTCAACATAATCTGCCCCACGCTCAATACATGTCCTCCAGCGCTTACAAAGTGTTGTATTCTCCAACAGTTTATTGAACGTAACTTCTTCTACAATACAATAGCTGGCTGTACAATAGATGCAGACGTCCGTCGATCTAGCCGGAGATGTGGTTCCTCTCGGTCGGCTGGTATTTCGATCGGCGGTGCAGTACAGCGGCTTCGGTGATATCTTCTCGGAGACTCTGCTATAGCGGTTGCCATTATCAGCGGACGAAGACTGGTCTGCCTTCGACCGGCCGGGCCTATATAGGGAGCTGGAGCCAATAGAAACCCGGCGTAGGAATCCGTGGCCGGATATGTCGCGGCGACCTCTGCAAGGAAAGGTTCCTATTAATCGACTGGAATCTTCGGCGTGTTTACTTGATGTCTTCGCCTGTTTGGCTGTTGGTTTGTTTCCCTCATAGCGTGGCTGTTATGCGTTGCTGCCTGCCTTATAGGGGAACCCGACGGTACACTAAGTGCATAAATTCCTTTAGAAAAAAATTCTTTTGGTAGTCCGCACAACCACTCATGCACCGCGTGGCGTACCTCTTCATCAGAACGGAACTTCCTTTCTCCCATTGCGTCTTTGAGTGGTCCAAACATATGGAAATCACTTGTTTATGAGGAATGGCGCCATTCCTTGCTCGGTCTCTTCGTTCCCGGTTGGTGGAAGTGAACCCAGGTTTCGTCCCCAATAACGATTCTTGCAAGGAAGCCATCACCTTCTCGTTCAAAGCGCCGAAGAAGTTGTTCACAAGCATCAACACGTCGTTCTCTCATTTCAGGAGTCAGTTGCCGTGGCACCCATCTTGCAGACTCTTTGTGAAACTGGAGCATATCACGCACAATGTGGTGTGCTGACCCATGACTAATCTGTAAACATGCTGCAATATCATTCAGTGTCACTCGGCGGCTTTCCTTTCACATGGCTTCAACTGCTGCAATGTTCTGTGGAGTCACAACTCGTTGTTCCTGACGTGGACGAGGAGAATCTTCCACTGATGTCACACCATTTGCTAACTTCCTACTCCATTAATAGACTTGCTGCTGTGACAAACTTGCATCACCGTACTGAACCTTCATTCGACGATGAATTTCAATAGGATTCACACCTTCACTACGCAAAAACCGAATAACAGAACACTGTTCTGTCCCGGTACAAGTCGCAAGGGGGCTGCCATCTTTATACTGATACTGCGACGGTATGTGTGCATCTACACTACGCTGCCACCTACAGGCCATTCTGCACGCTGTTTGTAGCCCGCTTACCAACTTACAGGAGAACGGCGCGAAATTTCGATTTGTTATTACAAATTTAAGGTTTTCATTTGACTCACCCTCGTATTTTGTATTTAGATCGGATGATTTGGCGAGGCATTCAGGATGCGATAGTTAGATTGAGTGTTAGTGGAACCTGAAACATATTTGTGCTGCACTGTGAATGCGGCTATTATCATGTTGGAAAACGGGATTGTACGCCAGCATACCCATCATAAAGAGTTAGAAGGAAGGATTACAACTGGTCCCCAAGAGAGCTGAAATAAGCATCTGGGTTTATGTTCACAATAACGGGGATGGGTCGGCCAAAGTTATGGTGCGAAAAGCATCCTCAAAACATCACCTAGCCGCCTCTATTCATCCTCCGACCTCCAAAATATGCGTCTTATACAACTCATTGGGTCTCGTTGCCCTCGGCCCCTTGCATCTTTTGCAAAGAAGCCTAACCGGTACTTTTTGTTCCACACTACATTGATGTTACAAAAATCATGCAATACATCCTAATATCTTGCCGGACCTTCTTTTTCCCGGCATAGTGCAACAACTGTATGTGCCTGGATTTAACAAATCGTTGGAAGTGCCCTGCAGAATTACTGAGCCATTCTGCCTACATAACTGTCCATAATTTCTAAATTGTAGCCGACGTAGGATTTATGCACGAACTGACTTCCCGCTTATCTTCCATAAATGTTCGATGGTGTGCATATCGGGCGCTATGGGTGGTCAAATCATTCGCTCGAAATGTCCAGAATGTTCTTCAAAGGAATCGCGAATAATGGCGGCCTGGTGACACAACATTGTTTTTTGGGAAAGAAGTCCACGGATGCAGCAGATGGTCTCCATATAGCCGAACATAACGACTGATAGTCACTGATCACTTTAGTTGGATCAGAGGATTCAGTCCATTCCATGTTAACACAGCACACACCAGTATGGAGCCACCACCAGCTGCACAATGCCTTCGTGACAACTTGCGTCCATGGCTTCATTGGATCGGCGCCATTGACAACCTGCGTCCATTGCTTCATGGGATAGGCGCCATACACGACACCTACCATCAGGTGTTACCAAGTGAAATCGGGACTTATCTGACCAGGTCACCGTTTTACATTCGTTTAGGGTCCGACCAGTACGGCCAAGAGTCCAGGAGAGACGCAGCAGGTGCCGTTAACAACCGCACTCGCGTCAGTTGTCTGCTGCCATAGCCCACTGACGCCAAATTTTGCTGCAGTGTTCTAACGGATATGATCGTCGTACGTCCCATATTGATTTCTGTGGTTATTTCACACAGTATTGCTTGTCTGTTAGCACTGACAACTCCAAGCAAACGCCACTGGTCTCGATAGTTAAAGGATGCCATCGGTCACTGTGTTGTCCGTGGTGAGAAGTAATTCCTTAAATTTGGTATTGTCGGCATACTCTTGACACTTTGCATTTCGGAATATTGAATTCCCTAACCATTTGCGAAATGCGTCTAGCTAAACTAACATTCCACTTTCAAAATCTGTTAATTCACTTCATGCGCCATAATGACGTCTGAAATCTTATCATATGAATCACACGGGTACTAATGACAGATTGCCAAAGCACTGCCCTTTTATACCTTGTGTATGCGATAATACCGCCTTTTGTACTTGTGCATATCGCTATCCCACGACTTCTGTCATTTCTGTGTAGATGACATCAATCAAATGCCGTCTTACTTCTTCGAGATAAACGATTACAAATGTCAACTGCACAACGTTCATTTTGCAATATTCACCGAGACTGGTTGATATGGATCTGCATTCCCAACTAGCAGCAATTGCTGTCGATTTAGAAACCGATTGTCACTGTCACGGTGTGATACTAGTAGCCAGTTCCAGTCTTTTACGATCACTCTTTTTACGCCGTGTTACGTGCCAATGAGGTGTACTGCATACCTTGTAGAGTTTCTGGACAGTCCGCTCTGATACAACACAAAAATCACGCAGTTCATGGTGTGGTCGTGCCAGACCAGGACTCGAAGACGGATTTCCTGCCTTAAGCGAGGGGTTGCCTTAACCGCCTTGGCTATCAGTGCAAGATTTACGGCCAGATCTAAACTACCATATGTCGTTGTTCCCGTGTCACACTCTGTACTCGTAAAGACATTACGTAATTCCCGCATAGGGGAAGACATTTTAGTTTAAAGTCTCTGTCCGGTATCGGCAGATAAATACGATATTGCAGTGTCTGTCCGAAGCATTATTGAACAGTTCTTCTTAACCACACAGGTACTGCAATATCGTACACTCAGGCCAGTTGTTCGAAAAAAAATTGAGTGATCTTTGCACTTAGAACAGTACTTGTTTCCATGCATTAGGTCAGTGATACTAACATTCTATGGAGTCTGTAAATTAGGTTTTTTGTGCGCTTGTACTGCTACTTTGACTGGTCACTAAGTTTCGCATACCAAGTTGCCCAAAAGAAAATTGTATAACCCAATCTGACTACTCTAAGGTTTGGTCCGTCACGGAGGCGCATACTAATACGCAACAGAATATTCTTCAGCATCTGAAATGTTTACCATTGGTCGTTGATTAAGTTACTCTTGAACCCAAGTTTGAATCGTAGAGACAACAGTTAGTCTCAACCTCATCAGTAGGACATGTATCGAAAATCGTGCAGTCATTTATTCACTGTTTCTTCATACTTCGTTGTTTTCACCTGTTACTGCCGCCTATCACAATGGCGATGTAATTGCTTTCCTGCAGATCTAGAGACCAACTTATCGTCCTTGACCTGAAAATAATTCACAAATCCGGAAGTATGGTTTCTATCTGACTAGTTACTGTCAGCAGAAGTTGTTCTGATTGAAATGTCCATTGAATAGAAAGGCTCCAGAATATTCATGTAGTTACTTCGGAGTAAGTCATTGGTACAAACCCACGTGCATGTTCACTACTACCTCCTTCACTTAATTAAACTGACTAAAGGAATGAATCAGAAATAAGGATAAGCAATTTTATTTAAGTTTATGACTATCACTTGATCTCAGGAAAACATAGATTCCACACAGGATAAAGAGATGTAGGTTATGTGATACACCCGGTGTTCCAACACAGCCGCACAAAGACCTGTTCGAGAGCGTTCATATCGTACATTTCAAAAGGAATGTAAGAAGCAACACCTATTTGTTGAAAGAAATAGCGTCTTACTTAACATGATCCCAAATCAAACACAGATCGTAAACAGAAGCGGGTCAGCCCCACTTGATTGTGTTTGCAAGTGCCACTGTGTTATTCATTCATTATCACCGCGTAAGAAAACTCGCTAATCCATACGGTTCGGAAAATAGGTATCTGTGGCGCTTGTCAGAGAGCAGCCAGCCCCTGTTAGACCTGACGACAGTTGTAAAAAAAAATAAATAAGCGGGGTAACAGAGGCGCTTGAGTTGAGACGTAATTTCGAGGGCGCACTCCTTTGCATGATTCAGATCTTTATAATTTAAGAGTAATTTACGTTTAACTATCTAAATTGTGTCAGTACTTGGCATTAATCTTTTATCTGCGAATTTAGTGTGATGTTAGTTCGATACACTGAGTTACTATCAGGGTTTCTACATGTAACCAAGACTGTGCAATAGTCGTGGTCAGTAAAAAAAG
Source organism: Schistocerca piceifrons (assembly GCF_021461385.2). Lineage (NCBI taxonomy): Eukaryota > Metazoa > Arthropoda > Insecta > Orthoptera > Acrididae > Schistocerca > Schistocerca piceifrons. The sequence goes on along the minus strand of NC_060141.1, from coordinate 597,377,586 downwards.
TGATGGCAGCTGCAACATTTGAGTGGCTCCTAATTGCCACAGTGAGTCAAATATCCCTCTAAATCACTCTGATATTTTCTCGACGTATTTCTAACCTGTAGTATACGCTGATGTCCGCCCGGGTAATGTCTTAATTACTTCAAGATATTTCGGCTAACAGACTTACTCTCATCAGGTGGCCCCCGATGACTACTGCACCACCCCAGTCGGTATCCTAAATTGTATAACTGAGGCGGGACGTGGGTTCCAGCCTGGTAATCACTTAGTCAGATGTGATAAACCGCCTAAAAACATCCACGCTGGACCGCAATTCAGCCCTCGTCATTTACATGCAGAGCGCATCAGAATGCTTAATTTGGCATGCTACTAAGCGTGCTTATCCTTGCGACTATCACAAGTGAGTGAGTACCTAAAAATAATGAACAGCCTGCGCTATGTCTACTGAGAGGGACGAACATCTTTACAAAATCCGAGGTGAAAGGAACACAACTTACGATGTGTATCTACACATCCATCTGCAACGCCTGTATGAACTGATAATTGGGGAACAACCTGAGAGTACTCTCATGTCTTAGACGGTAACGTTGGGTGAATTGTAAGACTGCAAGCCAAACTTTACATATTTGTACATTTAAAGCTAGTAGTCCATCTATTCGTCACTTTAAAATCTTGTCAAGATTATATTTGCGTAGAGGTTTTTTTTCACATAACAATTATTTATAGAAAACTCCATCATATAAACGAGTATGAAGGTACTATTAATATTGTACGCCATGTCGTTAGTATTCATTGTATGATAAAAGTATCTGAACACCCCCACGTAATACGAAATTAACGCCACGCCAGTACAGAGAAAGGGGGGAGGGGGGAGAGTTTTGTGTTCTAAGCGGAGAAGCAGTAACCGCAGACTGGGTAGTCAGGAGAGTTCAGTGGCTTCTTACATGCAATAGTCACTGGCTGTCACGTGAATGACAAATCCAACAGGAACATTCCAACCCTTCTAAAACTATGCCAGTCAGCTGTTAATGACGTGATTGGGGAGTGTAAACGTGAAGGAACAACCATAGCTGAACCAAGACCAAGCTGACCTCGAGTATTGAGAGACAGGGAGCTTCAAGCCTAGCGAAGGGTAGTGGTAAAAAATAATACGGAACCACCGGAAAGAATCACTCGTGAGTTCCGAAGTCCTGCCGTCAATCCAGCGAGCAGAATAACTGTCCGTAGGGAATTACAAGGAGTGAGGGACACTGGTCGAACAGTTTCCCCGAAGCCACGAATTCCTGCAGTCAGTGCTAAGCGACGATGTGGTGTGAACAGTAACGCCACTGAACAGTGTACTACTGGAAAAACGAGTGCACTGGAGAGGCTGATCACCGCTATACCACGCAATAATCAGTTGGGAGGGTTTGGGTTTGGCGAAAGTTTGGGGCACGTTACCTAACATCATTTGTAGTGGCAACAATGAAGTACGGAAGAGGTGATGTTACAGTGCGTGTGTATCTTACGTGATTAGGGTGTGCTCCCCTTATTGATCTTAAGAAACCGCTAAATGTGGAGGAGCGTGAATACGTGTTACAGCAATGTGTACTGGGTACAGTGGAGGGACTGTTCGGAGGTATGATTCCAACAGCATTATAGTGCACCCAGTGTTAAAGCAGAATCTATGAGGCAAAGTTTGTGGACAAGTACATTCCCAAAACGTACTGAATTATCCAGAGGTCCTGCCTGAGCCCAGTGGAAGTCTTCTGGGAGTCAAACGGTTCCTTCGCTGTAGAGCCCAGCGTTCGACACCACTAAGTTCTCTGGATCCTGCTTTTGAGGAATAATGGACTGACAGTCCTCCACTGACAAATCTTTGAAGGTGTCATCAGCTGGACTTAAGCCAAGATGAAGGCGAAGGGCATACCCAACCCATATAAGCGTCCATTAACAGGTTCCTGCATACTTTTGAACAGACAGTGTACAATATGAAGGGAAAGAGTCACAAGACCCTTTCCTGGAGCACTCCTGATGCTAGTTACTTCTATATCTATCGATGACCCCCGTCCAAGATAAAATGATGTGTCCCCCATACGAAGAAATTGTCAATCGAGTCAAAAATTTTGTTACCACAACCTCACCGCTATCGTTAGATTTTGGTCTATTACTATGGCGTAACATAGCATGCATTATATAAATAGGATTAGTCTGTGTATGTTAACTGTGTCGGCTAAAGTGCGAAACGAAATTGCCTGCTGTTTGCGTGATAGCGCCAGCGGGAAGCCCTCTAGTTGGCTCACTTCTCGCTCCTCGCCCACCTACTGTGCGTGCGCATATCGCCCTGCTAATTGGCCTGCCACTGTTCGCAGTGGCAATCGCCCACGTTTCCCTCTGCTTCGCCGTCCCCGATCGGAAATAACAGCTGAGAGTGCTGCGCACACAGCGGAGCGCTGCCGGCGTATCGCGAAAAACCTGCCTGTTTAAGCGGAGGGGCAGGGGACAAAATAAAAGGAACCCGCCATAGCGAAACGAGCGCGTCTCTGCGCCTGGGGCTCGTTTCCATGCTGAGAGTTGGTGCGTTTGCATCTCACCTCCTCTCCCCCCTCCCCTAACCCCACCACTACTCACCATCCCACAAAAGCCAATATGATGCTTTGGAAAACAAAATAATAATAAACCGGCCTCTCGTATTGGCCTGGGGGTAATTGCGACGCCAATGGACGTGTTCCGGCTGGAAAAGTCTGCGAAGCGCCTGCAGCTTCGGGTAAGGGTAACCATTAACGGGGACAATTATTTCTACACATACTGGTGTCTTCAAATCTTAAACTCGTGATTGCACGCTAAATTAAACGGTTCTTGTTACCAGATAAAACAAAGTTCCATATCAAGATCTTTCGTTTAACTATTACTTCATGCGCCTTTCTGCTACCTGAATTTGTTTATAAAGGGCAGATGCATTTCCAGTTTCCTAAGACTCTCCACCTGATTTTCACATTTTAAACGTTTCCATCACTCTCACAATAAAATATATGACCTGAAATACGAAACTCTACAGATTTACTGACACATCATGGCAATTTGAATTTTTACTCCGAAATAAGACTGAAACACACGGAAACTTTTGAATAAAGTAAGCAGGAAAAAAGGAAATTTTAAAACGTTTATCACCGATGCCGTCACCATAATACATATGAGGCCAATCATTATTCTGTATGTCACTGCTGTTCTCAAGTCGATGAGATTGCAGCGGACATGGCTAGATGAAGGTACTTGTACAGGATAGACTCATTTTAAGAGTCACGTCAGACGCAAAAACAACAATAATTTCCTATACCTTTCAGTCATTGTTTTTCTTCGTTTATTAATGAAACAAGAGATATTACATAACACCGAAGCGTTTCGATATGCGTCCACATAGTGTAGTTTCTTCTCTGTTTTCAGGAATGTGTACTGAAAATTTCGATTTACATTTTGTTAACGTCTTTTAGGAACTCTTGTCGTAATGTTTAGTAATCACTTATCACTGCTTGTCTCACGAGATTCATCTACGGAAAGAGAATGACTAAACCGGATCGACAGTAACCAGTACTATGAATCCGAATCGATCCACCACAATCACGCAATCGTCATTAAGGATGTACACGGACATACGAGCTCATACCTGATACATACAGAATATGCTTATGATGAAGTTTAAATACTTTGAAACTGGAGGCACCTAACACAAAATCTATGAAATAACTTTAGCTATATTCCTAGGTTTACTTACGTTTTGTAAGGCAAATGGAACATTTTACCTGTGGCTATGTGTGTGAAGTTCAGTGAGAGTAACATCGCTGGAAACTGTGTGCTCCAACAACCAACCAACAGATACTAATAACTGTAAGTAATGCAACCAAATCGATCTCATAATGTGGATAATTCTCTCCAGCTCGTTTGTATATCTTGCCACAGTTACACGACTGCCAAACTTCTGCAGACAATGAATAAATATGTACCATCTGATGATGAATTTCAAGAACAAAACAAAAGGCGACTGGTTGCAATAATTTCAAGAAACTGTTACGATGATACACTGCGAACAAATTCTTGTGGTAATCTTCGTCCCCCTAATTTTTGTTAAGAACAGATGTGTTACCACATATGACTGAAGCACAAACTGTACCATATTCATGTACATGAGGTTGCAAATTCAAAAGACAGTGGAAATCAGAGTGCCACTTACGGTCTTCACACTCCGCACCCACTAACAAGATCTAATCAAGTAAATTATTTTCCTTAAACGTTTATGATAGCGTATCACAATTGGACTGGTGGAAGAACGTAATGTTCGGGAGAAAAATGAACACAGCAATGTAAGTCACTCAGCAAGGAAACCCGTAGGAAATTCAGCAAAGATAAAGCGAAATGGCAGTATTATTCTGTGAGTTTAAAGAGGGCTGTAAATCTTAAGACAGTAAAACGCAGAGGAAAGATTGGATAGATGGAAAGAGTGTATTGAGGGTTTATACTAGAGTAAGGATCAGTCTGTTGACGTAGTTGCAAAACAAACTTGTGTTGAAATGGGAGGCGTTTTACAGTACATGAGTCTAACACAGTTTTGGAAGGGTTGCAATCAAACAAACTAAAGGGGCAAGAAAAGGTTCTAAGGAATTAACAAAAACATATGAGTAACTGACAGCCTGACTATCAATCAAATAGCATCAAGATTAGACTCTGAGAGACTGGAGAAGCGCCTTCGGATTCTCGGAAAAATATCATCCACTAAATCCCGAGGATATGAAAGGCATGCAAATGAGAAAATATTACACAATAAAAGTGAACTGCTCATGCACGCGAAAGAAAGAACGAGAAAATTGAGAATACGTTAAATAACGATCAGTCTGGATGTGGGAAAGGTAAAGGTATCAGAGAAGCAATTCTCACGTCTTATTTAGCGACCTACAGAAAGCGTTAGAGAACATAAAACAGTGGAACATATTTCAGATCCTCCCAAAAGTACACCATGAGATCAAAAGTATGCGGATACCTGGCTGAAAACGACTTACAAGTTCTTTGCGCCCACCATCAGTAATGCTGGAATACAATATGGTGTTCACCCACCCTTATCCTTGATGACAGCTTCCACTCTCTCTTCATACGTTCAATGAGGTGCTGGAAGGTTTTTGGGGAACGGCAGCCCATTCTTCCCGGAGTACTGCACTCAGGAGAGGTATCGATGTCGTTCGGTGAGGCCTGGCACGAAGTTGGCGTTGTTATACATCTCAAAGGTGTTCTATAAGATTCTGGTCATGACCCTGTGCAGGCCAGTCCATTAGAGGGATGTTATTGTCGTGTAACCACTCGGCCACAGGCCGTGCATTATTAAGAGGTGCTCGACCATGTTGAAAGATGCAATCGCCATCCCCGAATTGCTCTTCAACAGTGGAAGGAAGAGCATACTTAAAACATCAACGTAAGCCTCTGCTGAGATAGCGCCACGCAAAACGACAAGGGGTACAAGTCCCCTCCGTAAAAAACACGACCACTCCATAACACCACTGTCTCCGAATTTTCCTGTTGGCACTACACGCGCTGGCAGATGACGATCACCGAGCATTCACCATACCCTCACCCTGCCATTGCATCACCACATTGTGTACCGTGATTCGTCACTCCACACAACGTTTTTCCACTGCTCTGTCGTTCCAATGTTTACGCTCCTTACACCAGGCGAGGCATCGTTTGGCATTTACCGGCGTGATATGTGTCATACGAGCAGCCGCTCGAGCATGAAATCCAAGTTTTCTCTCCTCCCGCCCAACTGTCATAGTACTTGCAGTGGATCCTGATGCTGTTTGGAATTCCTGTTTGATGATCTGGATAGATGTCTGCCTATTAGACATAACGACCCTCGTCAACTGTCGGCGGTCTCTGTCAATGAACAGGCGAGATCAGCCTGTACGCTTTTGTGGTGTACGTATCCCTTCAAGTTTCCACTTGAGTAGCATATCGGAAAAATTTAACCTAGGGATGTTTAGGAGTGTGTAAATCTCGAATACAGATGTATGACACAAGTGACACCCAGTCACCTGACCACGTACGAAGTCCGTGAGTTCCGCGGAGCGCCCCCATTCTGCTCTCTCACGATGCCTAATGACTACTGCGGTCGCTAATATGGAATACCTAGTAGTAGGTGCCAGCACAATGCACCTAAAATGAAAAACCACATGTTTTTTGGGGTGTCCGGATACTTTTGATCACACAGTGTAGGTATGAGCTATAGAGAAAGCCGGGTAACACACGATACGTGCACGAACCTAGAGGAAACAATAAAAACGGAAGACCAAGCGGATTAGAAAGGGCGTAAGGAGACGGCATTGATGTTTGTGGTGAAAGAAGGTCAGTGATATGTTTCACAGATGACATTGTCCTCAGTGAGAGCAAGGAAGAATTACTGAACTTGTTGGGCAGATGAACATTGTAATGAAGACAGAATAATGACGAGGCAACTAAAGCCTCACGAAATTAACAAAGAATAGTAAAAATGAGATTATTGATATACGTAACACCAAAACTGTCCAGTAGTAAACGAAGATAAGGTATTCTTCTAGCCTGGAAGCAAAATTAGGGATGAAGCAAGGAGAAGATAAGTAGACTAGCATAAACAAAGACAGTAATCCTGGCTAAAAGAAGTCTACTTGTTCTATATGACTAAATTTGAAGAAGAATTTTCTGAGAATATATGTGTGTGGAAACATGTGTAAAGAAAAATGAAGGTAATCGAAGCGTCTAAGATGTTGTCTAACAGAAGGTTGCAGAGAACTGAGTGATGGATTAATCAAGAAATGAGGAGGTCCTCCGCAGAATCAAATGCGCAGGAGTATATGGAAGAACTACTTCCAGAGTACTAGAGGGAGACGTAGAGTGCTGAAGCTATAGCTGTAGGCAGACACTTGAACCCGTCGAAGAAAACAATCGAAGATGTTGGATCAGATAAATTGTGCGGCACAGGAGAAGATGTCGTGGCGGCCCTAATCAAACCAGACACAAGACTGATGGGAAAAATTATTAATAGTTGTATAAACGAAATGCACACTAAACCAGTCTCTGCTTTTCATGTGCTCCTGAACTGACGAAAATTGGCATCCAAACGTTGCTTATTTCGCTAGGGATGGTACTACCCTTTTCTAATAACTCCGCGAAGTCAAATATAAAATGACAAATCTGGCTGATACCTCCATCCAGAGTGTATTTTAAAGACGACAATATGCCATCTTAGGCACTGTATAACATTAAAACACTTGATAATGGCATTGTAAAGCCGAAATCATGATCGTGTAAATGTAACACTGCAAATTAAAAAAAAAAAGTCTAATGGCGGTACTGACTTTAAAGAAATGTGTTATGACTGTGCCCCACATTATGAAAAAATTATTACCCATCCAGAGAGTTCAGCCCCAGGGTGCAAGTCAATTTATTTAAAGCCGGTCGCCGGCCGAAGTGGCCGGGCGGTTCTAGGCGCTTCATTCTGGAACCGCGCGACCGCCACGGTCGCAGGTTCGAATCCTGCCTCGGGCATGGATGTGTGTGATGTCCTTAGGTTAGTTAGGTTTAAGTAGTTCTAAGTCCAGGGGACTGATGACCTCAGATGTTGAGTCCCGTAGTGCTCAGAGCCATTTGAACCATTTTTTAAAGCCGGTCCGCCGACTAGCTTGCCTATGATGATGATGAAATTATGACAGTAGCAACACACAGAAACAGACACACACACACACACACACACACACACACACACACACACACACACACACACAAAGTGCCGAGCGGAGAAAGTTGCCCAGCCGGCAGGGAATCGAACCCAGGGTCGTGATCGAGAATCAGCAACGCTCACCAAAGACCATGAACTACTAATAAAGCCTAATACACAAAACAAAAGATAAATGAAACTAAAATTAGCGTGAAGAGAACGATACGCGAAGCACTCAACGAATTTCGAAGTAAACTTCAGCCAATGGATCTGACTAAGAACAATAAGAATAATCCTTCGTCCCACGAACGTCTAGTGCAGTGATCACGACGAGAGTATTAGAAAAACTAGGTGTCTGAAATGCCTGGGCTAGCAGGACAGAGTGGATTAGGTTGTGGAAAGGAGCCAAAATCAGTTGCTGTCAGTTGCACTCAACATACAAACTTTATTCATCAACACACAATACTACAAGAAGGTTGCAAAACACTCAATACTTAAATCTACCTCCTTATTTTAACTTTAGATCGGCTGAAGGCCACGCTCAAAATCCAAGATACAAGGCCTATGCAAGAAATTGAAATACAAGGTGCCTCTGGAACCCAAGAATATTTTCTAAATCTACAATCTAAACAAGCTGAAGGCCTTAGCAATTTAATTTTAATGGATCTTGGATGGAGGGCGCATATGAAACAAAATAAAAGTTTCAGTCAAAAGGCAGATGGCTTCATAGAAACATTTCATGCAAAATTCGGCAGAAGGCCCCAAAATCTTAACAATCTTATGCCTTAAGGGCACAACAAGAACATTAATTGAAGAGATATTAATACTCGGCTGAAGGCCACATATGAACAAAATATGTTTAACGGCTTAAGGCCTAGAAAAGGAGTTTCAGTTTAAAAGGCAGAAGGCATTACCTTAAAATATCTCATGTAAAATTCGGCTGAATGCTCTATTTAAAAAAATAACAATCCCACGCCTTAAGGGTAAGACAAGGACATTAATTTAATAGATATTGATTCTCGGCTGAGGGCCACACATCAACCAGCTAACTAAAACCCAAACAGAGAAACTACTGTGTAACACACAAGGAACGGCGTTCAGAAGTTTCCATGGGTCGGCCTGGGATTGTAACACTAACGTCCATTTAGGTGAGACAGGCAGCCTGTCCAACGACTTCTTAATCTGAAGGCAACCCAACCGACAGACAGCCGACCGACCAATCAACAAGATCAGTTCCTCTCCATCTAACCAGAAAAATGACCACAAGATTTCAATACAACGACACACAGAATATTGGCGCCCACAACGACCAACAACTCCTCAGCTGTCGAACTACACGCCGCACTGGACAGCAACAACACGACGAGCAAAGTACACTGCCGAAAATTACGTCAACAATCGGGGCAGGTAACCAGAACGTCAACGGCCACAAGGCAGAAAATACCGCTGGTCAACTTCAATAACAGAGAATAAATTAAGTTAAAGTCCACAGGAAGACGGCCGAAATCTTGGCCGACTTGAATACACACACGTTGTTGCTCTTGGGAATGTCCTAAAGGCGACAAACAGGATCAAACGAAGAAATGTCAACAGTTGAGGCTCGATATTAAGTTAATTGAGGACTCTATTTTCATGTTCAAGATCTATGGGCGACGAACTTCATACCACTCGCAAGCACCACCTCACACTCCAATTGCGTGTGCACACTGCCAGCGGCCCCAGCCAGAGTACGCGCGACGGAGACTTCCTTGCCGCTCCACACCAACCGAGCGACTGCCCAGGCCCAGAAATGGTGAAAGGACCAAATATACGTCGGCCAATGAGACGACCAACCGAACGACCAACCAGCGGTCGTTCCGCTTCAATCTCCCTCCGTCGGACAGTTCATGTGTGTCGCCAGCGGACGGCGATGACTGGCTGTCCGCGCCTCACCGGCGCTCCGTCCCCGACTTCACTGCTGCTGCATCCCTACTGCACTGCTGGTCCGTCTCCAACTGACTGCCAGACACACGACGACAAGGAAATACTATCGGTCGCTCCAGAGATTGTACGATAGTGCACTTATCGATACCCGCTGCTGCTGCCGCTCACAGGTAAGTAAGGCAGGAAGTTAGTGGCGCCAGTAAATGGTAAGAAAACGAGGCGGCGGTACCGTAAAAGAAGATGACAGACAATAAATAGCATGAACACGAGCCGTGCACGGTTCAGTGTCATATGGACCTTTCATTTTCTTTTTGAGTCATCTGTCCTCTGACTTCTTTAATGCCCCCCGCCATGAAGTTCTCTCCTGTGCCAAACTGTTAATCTCGAGTAGTACTTGCAAACTGCCTCTTCAATTATTTCCTCAATGTATTCAAATCTCTGTCTTCTTCTACAGGTTTTTTCCCTCTACAGCTCCCACTACTACCATGGAAGTTATTCCCTTATGTCTTAATAGATGTCCTATCATACTGTTCCTTCTCCTTGTCAGTGTTCACCACATATTCCTTTCCTCTCTGATTCTGCGGAGAATCCAACTAATTTTCAACATTCGTCTGTAGCACCACGTCTCAAATACTTCGATTCTCTTATGTTCCGGTTTTCCCACAGTCCATGTTTCACAACCATACAATGCTGCACTCCAGACTTACACTCCCAGATATTTCTTTCTCAAATTAAGGCCAATGTTTGATACTAGTAAACTTCTCTTGGGCAGAAATGCCGTTTTTGCCAGTGCTAGTCTGCTTCTGATGTCCTCCTTGCTCCCTGCATAGGTAGCAGAATTCCTCAACTTCATCTACTTCGTGATAGACAATCCTGACGTTAAGTTTCTCGCTGTTCTCTTTTCTGCTACTTCTCATTGCTTTCGTCTTTCTTCGATTTACTAAAATGGCTCTGAGCACTACGGGACTTAACATCTGTGGTCATCAGTCCCCTAGAACTTAGAACTACTTAAACCTAACTAACCTGAGTAGATCACACACATCCTTGCCCGAGACAGGATTCGAACCTGCGACCGCAGCGGTCACGCGGTTCCAGACTGAAGGGCCTAGAACCGAACGGCCACGCCGGCAGGCTTCGATTTACTGTCAGTCCATGTTCTGTACTCGTTAGACTGTTCACTCCCTTCAGTAGATCACGTAATTGTCGTTCACTTTCACTCAGGATAGCAACGTCCTCAGCGAATAGATTCATTGACATCCTTTCACCTTGAATTTTATTCTCACTCCTGAACCTCCCTTTTTTTATCCATCACAGCTTCTTCGATGTACAGATTCAACAACAAAAGTAAAAGACTATATCCCTGACTTACAGCCTTTTTAATCCGAGCACTTTGTTCTTAGTCGTCCACTTTGATTCTTGTACAGATTGTATATTACCCGTATCTCCCTATTGCTTACCTCTACTTTTCTCCGAGTTTCGAACATGTTGCACCATTTTACACTGTCGAACGGTTTTCGCAGGTGGACAAATGCTGTGAACGTGTCTTGATTATTCTGTGGTCTTGCTTGCATTCAACCGGAACGTCAGAATTGCCTCTACGGCGCGTTTACCTTTCCTAAAGCGAAACTGATTGTCATCTAACATATCCTCAGTTTTTACCGACCGTTATTTGTCGCATGTGTTGTGGGGCAGTAAAGGGCATGTACCTTTCGCCACACCTTGCAAGGTGGCGTGTGGAAATAGGTGTAGACATACTGAAATCGCCAGCGACGGTGAGTACAAATGCGAAACCGCGGTGAATCAGCAGTGCAGCACACGGATGCGTTCCGCCGCTCCCCCTTCTCCGTAATCTAGTGGAGCGCTGGAGCCGGCTACCCCTGCAGTCCGCCGTAAAGCCCAATATTTATCGTGGCGCGGGGCCGCGCCTGGACCGCGTCACATATGCACAGTGTCTGCACGGCCGGCAGCATCGCCGGATGGTCGCTTTAATGAAAGCCACACCCCTCCCTCTCGAGATAACGCAGTTAGGGAGCGCCGCAGAACCCCGCATCCGCGTGGCGTCTTACCCGCCGACAGGCCGTGCTTAGAACAGGAGAGTAGCGGAGCTCGGCACACCGAGGCCCACCTCGTGGCGGCGGTGTGAGCGCGTGCAGCCGTCCCTCCGCGTGTGTCCCAGGGCGTCTGGGCAGACGGGGCGAGCAGTAGAGGCCCCACGTGTCTGCACTTCACCGCTCGCTACAATAAGTGCGAGTGGGACAGCCATCGAAATAGACCACAAAAGCAGTGTTTGTATCTGCTGTAAGTGAGGATGCTTCCACGGCCAGTCTCAATTTGAATAAAATCCCGCTGAGCATAGGCCCTCAAGAAACGTTCACAATGTCGGTTTTGTAGTTGCTTTAGTGTTTCATTACGACGCGACATTAAACACAAAAAGGCTCTTCTCAAATTGTTTCAACTGTTTCGTTCTTCTCACGTGAATTTGTTGTGAATTTCGAAGTACCTCGAAACATGTACGTACCGTTAAAAGTTTCACATTTTTTACATCTGCTGCTATTTTAGTAAGCGCAAGTGTAAAGATACATGTGTTATATGTGGAGAGAATATAAGAGCATTAAAATTCACCGAAAGTGACAAAAGTCTCGAAAAGGCCATAGAACTCATGTACAACGTATTTTCAGAAACATATAATTCATAAATATCATAAAAATGTATTTATATATGTGTGTATGTGTGTATGTATATGTACTAGGGGCGTCCAGTAAATAGTCCAATACATTTTTTGGAAAGAAGGTTGGTTTTATTTAACATCACAGTACATCATATTATTCTCCAAGCTTCTGACTAAAGAACCCTGATTTTCAGCATAATATCCATTCAATGCGAAGGCCTTACGCCGCTTTTCTGGGAAAGCCTTTATGCCAGCATGGTACCATTATAATGGTTGATGTCAGAGCCATCGCAAGGCTGCATCAGTGATCTCCCCCATCATTTATGTACTCCTTCCACGGACCGTATCCTCACTTGGGTCAAACTTATGGGAGTGCAATATCCGGGCTGTAGGGTGGTCTTCTGTTTGCGGTGGGGAACCCATTGGGAACACACCTTTGAGTACACCAACTGGAGTACTAACGTCAGCACTGCCAACAGAGAAGTCCAGTCGAGCAGCGAGGTGTTTGACTGTGATCCGTCCATCACCTCGAATGAGAGTGTCCGCACGTTCCAGCACGGCAAGAGTCAGTGGGTGCGGCCGGCCGGCACGCGGGAGATCGCACAGGTTTGCGTGACCTTGTTGTGACGATAACAGACGCCTTTCCCAATGACTCACTATGCTTTTGTTCATATCCATGTCTCCACAGACATTCTAGAAATATCTGTTATGCTCTAGTTTTCCGCCAGAACAACTCAGATGTCTGGTGGAACCCACCTTCGTTACCGACGACATTTTGAAAGATACGTATAGAGTTGACACCTGTGGAACTTCATGAAACTATAGGGGATGAAGCGGGAGTGTTCCAAGATGTCCCACAGCGCCGCGCTGGGTTAGCCGAGCGGTCTAAGGCGCTGCAGTCATGGACTGTGCGGCTGGTCCCGGCGGAGGTTCGAGTCCTCCCTCGGGCATGGGTGTGTGTGTGTTTGTCCGTAGGATAATTTAGGTTAAGTAGTGTGTAAGCTTAGTGACTGATGACCTTAACATTTAAGTCCCATAAGATTTCACACACATTTGGACATTTTTTTTTGTCCCACAGTAAATTCTTCATTTTGTCATTCGAAGTTGGCCAACAAAGAAAACTGTGTTGCATTACTTGTTCAAAGCCCCTCGGTAGATACTCATCTCCTCCTTAACTACTGGACCAATCCCAACGAAACTTGGTATACATGTCCCTTACGGTAAAGCAACAAGAACCACCTACCTGTCATAGTTCAGGAGATACGACATAATAAACAATGAGATGCTTGAAGAACTCCCGCATTGTTGTGTGAACTTTAAATTTATAGCTTCTGTGCTACTAACTCTATTAGCAATAAATTTCGCAGACAGTATCCACATACTCCGCTAAATGAATGTCCAGAATTATATCACGATAACACACATAGTTCAGGAGATATGACGTCATCAGCACCTAGATCCTTGCAAATCTGCTACTTCCCTACTAAATCTATTCACAATACATTTTTCCGACAGTATCCACATATGCCGTTGAATGTACCTACAAAATTATATCATTCTATCACACATAGATCAGGATATGGAACGTCATAAACTCTGAACTTCGTGAAAAACTGCCACATCATACATGACGTTTAAACTGATTACTTCTTTGCTAGTAACGAAGGTTTTCGATATTACACTACAAACACAGCTAATTTTTTGTTTTCGTTTCTATTAGAAAACGGCCAAAATGAACACCTGGGAGCTCCCGGGTTTGACAGTTAGAATGAAATTAAGTAAAAAGAAAACCGAAATTTACGTACGGTATTACGTTCCAATAGCAGTAGAACTGCGTCTAGATGGAGAGAATCTCAAGGAAGTCGAGAGCTTGAAGTATCTAGGTCACAGAATAATACAGCACAGTAGATGATGCCAGGAGGCTATATTCAGAAACGCAGAATCTAATATAACGTCAAAGAAGAAGGCGCTGCTAACGTAGAAAAACATTAATTTAAACTCTTGGACAACAGGCAGTCAGAACGGAAAAGACTAGACTTTTGGGGCTGGTTGTATGAGAAAAGTCCTCAAGATTCAATGGACAGAGAGGGTGGCCCATGAATAAGTTCTCAGCAAAATTAGTAGAGGAATGGAGAGACCGATAGCTTAGGTACCTCTAGGGACATAGTCCCTTCATTGGGAAATTAACGAAAGAATAAATTTTTGCGAAGAAGTCACAAGGAGGACAAAGACTCCAGTACATCAGGAATATAAAATAAGATTTGAAATTGATAACGTACTCTGAACTAAACACGTATGAAAAACAAAGAAATGGAGAACGATAGATGCTGCCAAGCAATCTGCGAACAGAGAAGAAAAGACAGAGGTGGAGTGCCATTAAGGAGCCCCGGACTTAAGTCTCCACAGCAGTTTACTTACCGGGATTGTTCTAGCCTTAATTGACGTGGGCGACGATCTGTGATGCTGGGTGGCGATATAGATACGTGTACAGAGGATAGATCAGAATATGTGTAGAATATTACATGCTTGCAATTGAACGTAGAAAATATTCCAAAAGTGCAGATGGTGGACAAAAAATAGAACACCAGGAACCCAACACGTTACCATGTCTAATACGGTGTAGGAAACCCCTTTGCCTCCAAAACAGCTTCCAGTCGTCTCGAAATGAAAAATAAAGGTCCACTGGTTTTGAAAGAAATCTTACATAATTCCCTGTGCAATGCAGTAGTAAGTTCAGGTAACGGAAACGGATAGAGATCACGGACCCTGCTCTCCAAAGTAAACCATAAAAGCTCAATAATATTGAGATCTGGTGAGTGTGGTGACCAGGGGAGATGCATCAATATTTCTTCGTGCTCACAAATCCATATCAGGGTGAACAGGGCCGGCGGGTATGGCCGAGCGGTTCTAGGCGCTTCAGTCTGCTACGGTCGCTGATTCGAATCCTGCCTTGGGCATGGATGTGTGTGATGTCCTTAGGTTAGTTAGGTTTAAGTAGTTCTAAGTTCTAGGTGCCTGATGACAACAGATGTTAAGCCCCATAGTGCTCAGAGACATTTGAACCATTTTTTGTGTGAACAGGGGCACAGCGTCACCATTCGGGATCAAATATTGCTCAATGGAAAGGACTTTATCAGCCAAAACGGTCACATAATCCTTGGCAGTAATGTGACCCTGCATAGTTACGATGCAACCCATGGAACATCGCGACATGGTTGCTCAAATCATCACCACATACCGGCCATGTTTCACTCTAAGCAGGAAGCAGTCTGCAGCCTAGGACTGGGATGACGTAAGCGAGACGTAAACTCTATCACAAGCTGGCATCCAGGTTTTATGGCTTCGAAACCACGTTTGCATGTTAAGGGTATTTGCATCACTGGTGAGTAGTTTTGAAGTTCCAACCAGCCATGAAGTTCTCCGACTCTGGAGTTTTCTTCGTTTTGTTTGCTGCTGACAGGGTTCGCAGTTCTGCAGTGACTTTTGCGGCTGTTGTCCACTTATTTTTCGTCACTGTCCTCCTCAATGAGCGTCTGTCACTGCCATACGCTAAATAAATAAATAAATGTCATTATCACTCGACAGCACACACTACCGTCCGCGTTGTGACTAAGCTGATGTTCCGATTTTGTCCATTATAAAAAAGTTTTTGAGAGCCTGAGACTGTGAAAACAATGGTTTTTTTATAAACAACTTTTATAAACAACTTTTCTTTTTTTCATGTTCTACATGACGAGTAGCGAGAAATAATACCCATTTTCAAATGCATTTTCTCTTTTTACTATGCTATTCTAAGTAATGTTTTCGATGTGTTAGGTTCTGCATTGTTATCTTGACTTTATTCCAATATATAAAAGAACAAGCGATTTTTTAGTTAGTTATAGATTTTTATGTGCAGTTAGCAACGAAATGAGGGAGAACGCGTACTTAGTTTTCTTATGGTCCATTTGTGCAGAGTCTCACACGTTAACTACCACACACAAGTTTCAGTGCACCGTTTAAATAGTAAATAATAAACAAACAAAGATGTTTTTAGATTTAGCTGACAAAGACTTTTTACAGTTCTTCCATAGAGTATAATGAGGTAATTATAATGCATGCTTTAAGATAAATACCTCCTGCACAAAAGCGTACCGTACTCTGTGGAAGACTTGTAACATTATGTCTGTCAACTACACTTAGAAATATCTTTATAACTATTTGTTGTTGTAAGTTATTCTCGATGTAAACAATGCGCACAAATGGACCACAAGACACCTGTTCTGCAAGTTCTTCCAAAATTTCGCCACAAACGATATATGTTGTTGTTGTTGTGGTTTTCAGTCCACAGACTGGTTTGATGCAGCTCTCCATGCTACTCTATCTTGTGCAAGCTTCTTCATCTCCCAGTACCTACTGCATTCTACATCCTTCTGAATCTGTTTAGTGTATTCATCTCTTGGTCTCCCTCTACGATTTTTACCCTCCACGCTGCCCTCCAATACTAAATCGGTGATCCCTTGATGCCTCAGAATATGTCCTACCAACCGATCCTTTCTTCTAGTCAAGTTGTGCCACTAACTTCTCTTCTCCCCAATACTATTTAATACCTCCTCATTAGTTATGTGATCTACCCATCTAATCTTCAGCATTTTTCTGTAGCACCACATTTGGAAAGCTTCTATTCTCTTCTTGTCCAAACTATTTTTCGTCCATGGTTCACATCCATACATGGCTACACTCCATACGAATACTTTTAGAAGACACTTGCTGACACTTAAATCTGTACTCGACGTTAACAAATTTCTCTTCTTCAGAAACGCTTTTCTTGCCGTTGCTAGTCTACATTTTATATCCTCTCTACTTCGACCATCATCAGTTATTTTCCTCCCCAAATAGCAAAACCCATGTACTACTCTAAGCGTCTCATTCCCTAATCTAATTCCCTCAGCATCACCGGATTTTATTCGATTACATTCCATTACCCTCGTTTTGCTTTTGTTGATGTTCATCTTATATCCTCCCTTCAAGACACTGTCCATTCCATTCAGCTGCTCTTCCAAGTCGTTTGCTATACATAAAAACCAATAACTAACTGAATATTGCCCGTTTCTTACGCATTGCAGTAAAGCAAACAAAACATAGCAGAACGCCACACATGGAAAACATTACGTAAAAACAGCATAGCACAAAGAGAAAACACACTAAAATGGAAATCATTTTCCGAAGCTCGTAGTGTAAAATATGAGTAAAAAAAGTCGTGACTGGAAGCAGAAAAGTTATTTGTAAACAAACTCAATAACGAATGTTGTTTTTCTGCCTTTCCCTGTATGTATTAGAAATTTTCGATGAGATGCCTTTTGAAACACAGAAGATTTCGGCTAACTTGGTTAGCGAATGACCCTTCACACGAGCAACAACAATTTTCCGAAGTTCGTGTTCACACAGCGCCGACAAAACGTACAGCTGGCTGGCTCTGAGCACTATGGGACTTAACATCTATGGTCATCAGTCCCCTAGAACCTAGACCTACATAAACCTAACTAACCTAAGGACATCACACAACACCCAGTCAAAAACTCACAGCTACAACTAACACTGTTCTGACAACGACTGACGCTTTTCAATGTACCATTCGTGGTCAGATACCACAGCGCCAACTGCAGGTTTGGCTAGCATGTGCATTTATGTTCAAGCGTCCATTTCTCGCGGTGTTTCTATATTTTTGTCACAGCACTGCACATTTACTGTATGTAAGTCAAACATGAGACCAACTTGGTAATTATAAAGAACACAAAGGCACATAAAATACATTGCACCTGAAATTTGCAACGGACTGTTGGAAATGTACCACTCGTACAACGTAGCAGCTCACCTAAGATCATCCTGGAATCTGGGGTCCACGCTTCGTGGCGCTGCGGAATGAAGCATTAAAGAAAGCCAAATAAAAAATAAGCTCACAAAATTTGCGTGAATCGCCTGTTTTGTTTCAGGGAAATTAAGCGCAACATAACTTAAACCCTTAAAACTTCGGTAGATATGGCTTTCTCTCTCTTGTACTACGTGGTATTGACCATTCCAAAGCTGACATACCGTAAGGCCTAGTTGTCTAACTTAACAAATTCTGACAGTTCCTATAAATAAAATTTATATTGCAAAACAATGGAGTAGCAGACAGAAAACTTTCAAAATCAATCAGCTTTCTGCGTGATACTTGCCATTTCACAGCGCTCTGTGGGCCCAACACATCGGGCGATCGAGTCTCAACCAGCCCCAGAAGGCGACTACCAGTGCAACGCCCTTTCCGGTTTTAGCTACTGGCAGAAGTGACCGTCAGAGATAACGTAACCACTGTACGACCTTCACTTCAAAGGACATGGAACATGTCAGTGTATGTGCGTTCAGGTGGTCACAAGGATAAGAGTAGAAAGTTAGCGCTCCTCAATTTGTTCAATATGGCTAGATGTGATTGAAGATGAAATTAGGTCAGATAAAACGCCGAAGAAGTAATGACGGAAACAAAAGCCTGTTTTGGGGGCGGAGGTGGGGGGGGGGGGCGAGGGGGGATGGATTAAAATTCTGAGTGAAATTAAATTAGTCATAGGATATACCATTGTCACTGCTGCTCACACTGAAAGTATGCGATAATTACTACACCTATTGAATGGACGAACAGTGCAATGAGTAAAGAATGCGGACTGAGAGCCAACCAAGAGATAAGAAAGTAATTTGGAGTAGAACAAAAAGAGTTGCGAAAATTTAGCATCAAAACTGATGACCACGAAGTCTATGATATGAGGGAATTCTTCTTCTGTAGCTGCTGAACAATAAATGACGGACGAACAAGAAGGATATAAGAAACAGTCTAGTACATGCAAAGAGGACATTCAACGGTAAAATAAGTATACTATCGAACACAGGTCCTAGTTTCGGAAAAAAAATCCGAGAAAGAACGTCTGAAGCATTACATCAATACGGGCAATAGGAGAAACAGAAAAGATGACAGTCGAAGCGTTCCACATATTGTGCTGTAGAGGTATGTTGAAAATTAGGTGAACTGATAAGAAAAGAGTTGAGTATTTCCTCCACAGAACCTGGCGAAGAAAGCTATATGCGGAAAAGACTGACAAGCAGACGGGACAGGATGATATGAGCTGTAAGGAGACATCAGCGAACAAATTGCTCCTTAATAGAGGGTAAAAACAGTACAGGAAGACAGAGATTGGGATATATATGCAGGAAAGAATGGAGGACGTTGACTGTAAGCGCTACTCGGAGGTGACGAGTTTGTCACAGTTGAGGCCACATCCGACCAGTCAGATCCCTGATGACAAAAAAAGGGCATTCAAGTTCTCTTCAGTACGAAAGCTACTCGAATATGCTGACAGCGAAGAAACAGACGCACATAGGTACTTCAGAAAGTGACCTACACATGTCCTTCCACGCCAAGACCACTGTGCATCAAGAGTCAAGAGTTGTTAGAAGAGAGTATATATTCCGTATTTCTTGCTGACACTTTCCGTTGCGGTACGGATTGCATGTCGATCAGATCTTGGGGGTGAAATGGCGTAGAAACTGGAAACGTACTCCAAAGTTGAAATACATAGGACCGCACGTTCCTTGTGGGCAGAACGTCTAAAGCACTCACAGATTCACCGCCAAATTCTGGCGATATCTGAAACAAACGGAATGTCCCGTCCAGCCGTAGTGAAATAGTGCCATCAATTTGACCGATGCCGCACAGACATGGTTGGTGGTCCTCGGCAAGTGTAGATATTGCGCCATGCATTTTCTATCTTTATGGCAAGTTGAAAGAATGTCTATAGGAGGGGGGAGGGAGGGATGAGATTTTCCAGAGTTGGAGACGTTGACATAGTGGTTCTCAAATGGCTCCGTGACCTGTTGGTAGAACCTAGCAATCGTAATACACTAAGACTTGGTGATTATGTCACAAAATGTGTCACGTATCCGTGTTACTTTGACGTATGGTGGAGCATTTAGTGAAAGTTCATTTGGCCAGCCATAATAATATGTAACTTTTTTTTTGAGGCCTCTAGTAAGTGTTGTTCTGTCAGGCTCCCTACCACCGTTGGTGCTCCTACGGAATGGTGCAGTCACACAAAATTGGTGGGAGAACTCAAGTGTCGCTTTCATGTAGGGGCGCAGGTAGGGGGGGGGGGGCACTATGTCGTCAGAAGAAATGATATTTTTGACGCTCTGGCTAAGAGGGATATCCACTATGGGATAAAGATGTATAACCACAAACTTTCTCCAAGATGTGTACAAACGTAGGGAGAGAAACTAGGGGAATAAGCTTAACAAGTGACATCTTCCACACCAATACAGGGAAAGGGTATCATGTGGCCGCATTTCAGAACATCCATCACAACAGTGATATGACTTTTGGGATACACCATACTTAATTTATCGAGACTATATTCATACGACTTCAAAAGCAGAAGGTTTGTACAATACATCCACTTCTTACAATGGATTGCTACACTCTACTTCTACGTTATTCTCGACTACCCAAAGTGTTACCTTGGGGTAACTAATCTACTACAGCGTGTCTGCCTATTGGGGGACTGCTACCTACCACGATGAAGACACTAATGGCAACAAACAATGCACTCTTATACATTCTTCAGATTATTAGTGGTAAGGTAAAACACAATCTAATTAACTTTGAATATTTATTTCCTAGCTCTGTGTCATATAATGCGTCAACGAGTTTTATTAAAATTATGTTCCTGGGACTTAAAACATATGCGATAGGAACGTAAACATCTACTATACTATCTTTATTACAGAGTGATGCACTGTACTATCAGAGATGACGATCTCTCGCTAATTCTTTCATAAACAAAGAAGAACGTTGTCGGTGTTACATCGTAACAAGGGTGAAGCGACCCTCAAAATTCTGCGGTCAGAATGATGAAATATGAAAGCTGTCGTAGGGTATAATAGCCGCCGCAGTACCGAGGGGAGCAAAGAATTTTCCCGCTTATATTATGAAAGTTGAATTACGGAGATAACTGGGGAGGGATGTGAGATTCTCTCCGCTTTTATAAAGAATATTTATTGCCCCAGATTTGGAGCGCACATGTTCTGGTCTTCACGGGCAGGGCGGTATAGCGCCCTTCTAAATAGAATAATATAGTGGTTGCCGGGTGCGGGGTGTTTTATGCAAGAGCAGGAAATCTCAGAAGGCAAATGGTGTTCAGTCACGGTGTGGATCCCAAGGGGAGCCATCCGCTGGCGGAGGGGCTGCCTCCCGGAGCCCAGTCCACGTGTCGTATCATATTGCACGGTTCGTATTGTGTCATGACGAATAGCGGATGTCAAACGGCTCGCAAGCCCCTCTGTATCTCCCATGATATTCCGGTTCTCTGCGAGGGCGCAGCCAAACTTCTTCCGAGTCCGATGCCAGGCAGCTGGACGGGCGTCGTGAATTTTTAAACGGCTATTTCTGGCGCTTCCAGCTAATTCTTCCTTCCGAAGTGGGATGACGTATGTCGCGTCAGATGCGTTCTGTCCCTCCTTCCTGTGTAGCGTTCTTTCCGCCTGATCTACTGCTGTTCTAAGAGAAGTGATGGCCAGAGTTCAGACCACCCGTCTAATGTATTTTTCTCCGAACAAAGACCTTGAAACCTCCTTTGACGTACAACAACGTTTCTCTTACAGCTGGTTGTCATTATTGTACTGTGATTCGGATAAAATACGTAGAACACAGTACAAGTGTATGCCATTATTAGATGAGAGGCTCGAAAGCATGCTTTCAGCGGTCTGTTGATATTCTTGACTCAGAGCGGCATCTGACCTTAAGGTGCGAAATTTACATTGTGGCAACGTATATCGAGTGTAGCATCGTGCTAATGGTGCTGATGTCGATGATAGGGCATATTAAAAGAAATCAAAGCTTAGAAGGGGACAAACAGGCATGGAAAAATATGTAGATTGTAGCATGAAATAGAATATGGCGTAAATGGAATGCAGACAACAGTTACATGGACGTGAAACGGAAAAGACAAAGTGGAAAGAGTTGGGATGTGAAAAAATAACAGCTAAGGCACCAACGTTAATAATAGCAAGTTCGACGAGGGTTTTAGGCTTGAAGATTTACTTGAACGATTCCAATCCTTGTACCTAAGAATCAAGACCTGAGAACGTAAAGACTACTGAACAAATAGGTTTATGTGACACATATGAAGGCTACGGGTAAGATTAAACTCAGAACATTTCAAAGAAAAATAGAAGAAAACGCTGGAGGATGAGTTTGGATTCATGAAAGAGAAAGAAGCAAGATTTGCTATTGTATGTTTGAAAATGACAGAACAAAGAATGCTAGACGTTAATAGGTATCTCTACATATTTTTCGTTTATTGAGATAAGATATATGATAAAGTGGGATATCGTTTGAAAGGCTGATGATGGTCTCGTAGGACGAAAGACTGATAAACGTGCTGTACATAACTCGAAGTTGTTTGTAAAAATTGACGATGAGGAAACAAGTAAGGCGGGTTTTGTATCTTAACAAACGTTTTCAATATTTATGCTAAGAAAGTAACTAACAAGGCATTAGAAACACTGAGAGGCGTACTAGTAGGTGGAGAATATGAAAGTAAAGTACGCAGATGATCTTTCAGCATTGGCTGAATTAAGGGAAGAACTTCGTTTTATAATGAAGAGGGTCGCAAAAGTGGGTAAAGTCTGTGGCACAAAGATAAAGGTGAGGTAAGACCTTGAAACAAGTACCATTTTTAAGTAGTTTGTGCCAGTAAAGGGAAGACTTACGAGGTAAGAAGGATCTGCGGCTAAAAGAGTTTTTGAAAAGGTGAGAAAACAATTAGTAGCACGACGAATTAGAATAGAAATAAGAAAGATATTCGCCAAATGCTTTGCTTGGAGTATAGTATAGTACTGCAGCGAATTATGGACCGCAAAAATGAAAAGTTAAAGTACTTCGATATTTCGAAGTGTGGTTGTGGAGAGACATGCTTACAGTAAAATTGGCTGACAGAATGACAAACGAAGAAGTACTTCTATGCATAGGAGAGGAAAGGAAACCGGTGAATTGGTGAGAACGAGGGAATTATGATGGCTGGGACATAGACAGCGGAAGAAATTGTGTGCAACGTAGTCATCGAAGGTAGAGTTGGAAAGGAAGAACAAGATTTCTATCGCGGGTGACATTTAAAATTAACGAAATAGCAGCAGATTAGGGTAGAGGCACGAGATAGAGGAAAATGGACAGCTTCCCGACGATGCCCACCTTAAGACCGATTCACCAAAGAAGGAATCTGATGACAGAAGGAAGGTGATAAGTGCCAGTGACATAATATGGCTTACCGTTCTACAGCACCAGTAAAGGGAATTGGGCGTGGGTTGGGGGAGGGGAGGGTGGGGCACACAGACGTTCTCGTTCTCATCTCATCGGACTGACAAATCATCGTCAGTACTGTAACATGACTTCACTCCGTGAGAGAATGCAGAGGGGCTTTAATCATATACCAGTCTGACAACGAGGAACTTCTCCCTAATCCCCTACACTGTTTCAAAGCAGCCATATACTGAAAGCGCTGTTTCACAGGTGAATGTTGGTTCTGAAGCTAGCTGAACAGATTCCGGTCGAATTACAGCCTTTCATGATTACATCGTTTTTGGGGAGAAAGTGTTTCACCGGCTTTCTCGTCCATAATCCAACTTCTTTTGTGAAGAAATCACTGAGTCAGTGAATGATCAACAGTATGTAGCGGAATGGAACAGGTACCTTAGGAGACGACAAATTTAATGTTAGAGGCAGTGGCTACGCTCAAAAATGTTTTGAGTGTTGGTTCAGAAGTGGAAAGTAGCGTGAAAATACATGTTGACAGAAATATTTGGAGAGCCAGAATAGCTCTTTGTAGGTGACCCAGCGGAATGCTGCCCAAATGAAGGCAGACGACTGGCTGGGTCTTGGCAAATCCACCTACCTTCCTAGGAAAGGAGTCACCCGTCGAGCCGGCTTATCGCGCCTAAAAGTACCATCGTCTGCCAAAAACTGAGGCAGTCAATCAAAGCCCTATATTTAAACTTTTGTTTGTCCTAAATGAGATTTTCACTCTGCAGTGGAGTGTGCGCTGATATGAAACTTCCTGACGGATTAAAACTGTGTGCCGGACCGAGACTCGAAATCTGGACCTTCGCTTTTCTCGAGCAAGTGCTGTACCAACTAGGCTACCCAAGCACGACCCGTCCTGACACCTTCAATTCTGCCAGTAGCTCGTCTCCTACTTTCCAAACTTCACAGAAGCTCTTCTACGAAGACTTGCCCGCTAAAGGCAAAGGTCCCGATTTCGAGTTTCGGTCCAGCACACATTTTTAATCTGTCAGGATGTTTTGTATGTCCTACTTATAAGGGGCGATCAAAAAGGTTTCATTCGATGGCTGTACAGTCTAGAATCGTTATGCCACCCAGGCAAAGTACGTTCGAATGCCTTACGGTCCGGAATCTAAAGGCCGCTCACGCATACTCGCCGTGAGCATTGTGGCAATAATCCCACAGACGCACCCGGTTGAAGATACCCGTTGGGGTAAGACACCATGTCTTGGGGCATAAAGAAGTCCGTAGCCACCTGCAGCATATCCTCGTCACTCAGGAATTATCGAACCTTCAAGGCCGTTTTTAAAGGGCCGAAGGAATGATAGTCGCATGGGGAGATATCAGGTCTATAGGGCGGGTGCTCGAGTGTCTGCCTCCTTGCCTGCAACAGTGTCCTCAGACAACGTATTCTGTCTTGAGTCGAAATGCGACCGGCATGGAACTTGTCGCACCATTCCCCAACCATGGCTTTCGACAAATATACTACCGCACACACTTTATTCATTCTCCGATGGATGTCCTCGATTGTTTGCCCTTCGGCAGTCAAGGAAAGAATAATAGCCCGTTGGTCCAGTTAGAACGCATTTGAATATAAGTTCCACATAGTTCACGATTCAGCATTTATTGCAAGCACATCGGAAAGACATGAATGCCACACTAATCCTTACCTACATGTGGGTGCTTAAATACCCGCATCGGAGTCGCGTTATGTTGCACATTCTCAGCAGTAACGCCCCAAAAAGGAAACTTTTTTATCACCGCCTATATCATAAAAACAGCTTCCTGAATACAAGATACATAGGTAAAGAGTGGCTGACTCCCAACAAGTCATCTGGAAATATTAATTACAGTAATATTAATTACAGTAAATTGTTGGAAAAAACGTTCGCTGTATGAGCTGGTCGCAAGACGATAGCTAACGAAAGTTATTTCGTCCTGGGTATTGGAAAACAGCGGACGTCCATGGCTTATTCCTCAGCACCTCCCGAACTGGCTGATTGTAGGATTTCATAGCGCTCTTCAGAAAGCTTTTACAAATTACCTTGCTCCATTTGTGATGATTTTCCTGGTCTGGAATAATTAATGTCCTAATTTTTTTGTGTAAATAGTTGTATGGTAAGGTGTAAATAGCGCTTCCAGGTTGCGGTCTACGTCCTGTATCTGATTCCCGATCGCGTCGGAAATTGTCCTCACTCAAAGACTGGGTGTTTCTGTTGCCCTCATCACTTCATCTCATCTTCATTGACATGCATGAGGCCTACGAGGCATCAAACAGAAAGAACTGCACCAGGCGGTCGATCAACCCCAGATGGGGTCTCACGGCCAATAATCCCATTGGATCTCCTTTATTTCCAGTGTCTCCGTAGAAGTAATAAAAATATATTGGAGGTGAGTGCACCAATGGTAACAGAAAACATTCTTATCGTCACGTAGCTTTGCTTATTCCGGGTTGGGAATCAGGGGATGACTTCCACGTTTCGGTTAGTTTCTGAAGATGTTGCTGCACGTTTCGCGCCTATCCGTTCTCCAATTGGACAAAGAGGAAGTCAATTGCGTTTGAGCAGTATAAAGCAAATCTCGGTCCGCTGGCTTCTGCAGGTTGCGGAATCAGCCCCCACAAGCACCATACAACAACAGTGCCTTAGTTCCGAAACAAAGACGCCTTATTTCAAGTGTCAAGAATGAAAATCCTCTGTTGATTCAGAAGTGTCGTGCTTGATTCTAAAGTATTGTGCATACACTTGGTCAATCCAAATCATTTTGAGATTTCCCTCACCTCCAGAGTGAATCTTTCAGTAAATGCTTGTGTGCTCCTTTGAAACTCCTTGTCAGATTAAAACTGTAAGCAGGACACGGAACGAACCCAGAAACTTGCACTACAAGATGCTTCTGTACTCTTCTTGCCTCTTTTTGTCTGAACGTCCACGTTTCACGTGCGTACAAGGCTACACTCCTGAAAAACACCTCAACTAAGTATTTGCTAACACTTAAGTTTATGTTGACAGACGAAAAATCTCAGCGTCTGTTAAATGATCCTTTACTGAAACGACGGGTTTCGCATCCTCGGATACACAAGTGAGTACAAAAATGAGGAAAAAATTAAATAATCACTAACTTATATACCCCAAGTTAAAGCAGGATGTAGTAATTAACGGATAAGTGCGCTCACAATCAGTTCAATATAAAATCCAAAGCGGGGTTAAATAGGAAACGCAACATTCACAGTCAAAGCAAAATAAAACGTCCAGTGAAGGTAGGCAGGTAATGCAATTGGCGGAACGATGGAGTCAACTACCCCAGAAAACAAGGGATGCTATACTACAAAACATCAAGAGATCTGATGGGGTCTAAAATTCAAAGTGGGAAAATGTGGAATTAAAGTGAAGGTAAATGAATAAAACGGGTATTTAACTAAACTCTCCTTTGGAAGGGCAACATAATGCGTAACAGACTTGTGCAGCAGAAGCATACGGTGGTATGCAGGCAGACTAAGAGAAAAGGAAAGCTCGCTAAAATACGAAAACGAAAATAACCAATACGCTTTTCTTGGTTTTGTCAGACTGCATTTTACATCCTGTATACTTCGTCCAAAGTAAGTTATTTTGCTACCGGAGAAGTGACACTCGTCTACTACTTTCACTGTCTCATTTCCTAATCTAATTCCCTCCTTACCGCTTAATACAGTAAACTATATTCCACAACTAATTTAATGGTTCAACTGTCCTTCCAGGTTTCTTGCTGTCACCAACAGAGTAACTATGTCACCGGCCAATACCTAAAAAATTGTTTCTTGTCCCTGAACTTTAAATCTCTTATGAAATTTATCTTTTATTTTCTTTACTGATAATTCAATGCACAGATTAAATAACATAGGGGATTGGCTACAACTCTGTCTCCCTCATCTCTCAACCCCTTCTTCCCTGTCAGGTCCTACAACTCTTATAACAACAGTCTGGGTTCACTGAATTTGTCAGTCACCCTTCACTCAATGTATGTTACGTTTGCAGTCTTATGAGGTTCAGATAGTATATTAGATAATATACAGCACATTTTAAATCGCTTTTGAATCCACAAATGCTTTAAAGAAACCTTTCTTTAACCTGGCCTCTAAGTTAAGTTATAAGGCCTGTATTGCATGGCGTGTTCCTGCATTTCTGCGGAATCCAAATTCATCTTCCCCGAAATCGAACACAACGAATTTCTCCGTACCTCTGTCAGTTCGCTGTTTTGCAGCCACGATTTGTTCTACATCTACATCAGTACACCGCAAGCCACATGATGGGGTGTGGGTTAGGGAACTTCTGGTGTCACTAACTTATCAACCCCTTCCCTGCTGCGTTCGCGAATGGCGCGTGTGATGAATATTGTCGACAGGTCTCCGTATTTGTTCTAATATCTCTAATTTTCTCGTTGTGGTATTTTGTGAGACGTATGTGAGAAGAAGTAAGATGTAGTCCGACTCTTCCCGGAAAGCACCATGTCGAAATTTCCTTAGAAAACCTCTCTGTGATGCACAACAGCTCTTTTGTAGCCACTGGAGTTTGTTGAACGTCTCTGTAACTCACTGGCGCCGTCTAAACGATCCCGTGATGAAACGCGCAGCTCTTCGTTGTATCTTCTTTATCTCTTGTATCAGTACAACCTGGTAAGGGTCCCAGACTGACGAACAATACTCAAGAATCTGTCGAACAAGTGCCATGTAAGGCCACTTCTTTAGTGCGTGAATTACATTTTCTTACGATTCTTCCCATGAAGACTCGCATCTGCTTCTCCGACGATGCGTCTTATATGGTCATTCATTAGAAGGCCACTCCGGAAAGATGCTCTTAGATATTTTACGGTGGTTTCAGTTTACAGGAGTAGTCGCACAGTAGTGAATTTCTTTTACTGTCTATTTGCAGTATATTACATTTAATTAGGTTCAGGATCAACTCCAGTTCCTGCACCGTTCACCAATCCTTTGTAGGTCCATCTGCAAATTGTTACTGTCTTCTGGCACTGCTACCTTCTCATAGATAACCGTGTTTGACACAGTCGACTGGATCATTTACATTGAGTGTAAACAGCAAAGGTCCTATCAAAATTCCTTGGGGTACTCCCGAAATTACCTTTACATCAGTCGATTTTGATTTGTTAAGAGCGACGTGCTCAGTTCTGTCTGCAAGAAAGTCCAGCCCATTCCCAGATTGAATTGGGGAAGTAAATATGTAGATAATTTGGCAGGTGGAACGTGCTGTTCCTTTCCAGAACCAGAATCCGGCCATTAAAATTGTGGTTTTGGCGCTGGGAGCCAACAGGTTTCGAAACACAATGTTGAGGCCGTAATAGGAGAATAAACTAAACGACTGTCGTATTTTATTGTTCTCCGCGCCGAAATTCGTTCACAGCAAAAAGGGAGTTAAAAAAATGCGTCAGTTTATAGCCGTAACGCAAATTCTGGCCGTTCAATTAAAGATTAGGGCGGGCGCGTGAACCGCAGCGGCGTCCGGCTCTTCATTGTCCTGCCGTTTAAGCTGCTTATAACCTAATGCCCCGGCGTCGGCGGCGGCTGTGGCAGTGGAGCGGCCATGGGGGCGGCCGGGGGCGGCGCTTTTGTGGCCGCGGCGCCTAGCGCCTCTCGGTGTCGTAAATACCGCAATGTTGAGGCTGTGTTTTATGAGGGTTGCTTCCATATTGAGCGCACTCCATTTGAAATTTTATGGCGCCATCAATATGGCGCGCTTGCGGGCGCCGGCGGGGGCGGCCGGCAGCTGGCGTGAGCCGCGGCGCGTGACCGCCTGGCACGCACGCCCCACACGCGTGCACCGGGGGCGGCAGTGGCGGCGGGGGCGGTGGGGCGTGGGGCAGCGCCGCTGGTGACGCCGCTAACGTTCAAGCGCGAAAGAAGCCCAAATATAAATAGCAATTATTTTATCACATTCACCCTCAGCATTGATGTTTTTCAAATGAAACGATGTGAACAACACGGACATATTATCTCATATATCACATTATACGAAGGCCACACCAAAGAAATGCACAATATCCCTACCTCTATCGGGAGAAACGTAACCCTTCCAGAATCACTTACATGTCCCTCTGACTGTCTATGGTTCAAATGGCTCTGAGCACTATGGGACTTCACTTCTGAGTTCATCAGTCCCCTAGAACTTAGAACTACTTAAACCTAACCGAATACCGGGCCCGTCAAAAAATATAATCATCTTGCGGCTTGTTTATCTGCTGCTTGTTTATATATATTATTGAATCTGTCTCATAAATACTACTGTACATATTTAATTTTGCAAATTTGTTATGTGAATCAATACCTATTAGTTTTTGTATTTATTTTATGTCCTGGACTCGAAAAAAAAGTAAAAACGTTCATGCCGTCCTCAACGATATGAAAAAGCCTTCCTTACCTTAGTGATTCGCCAACTCCTTGGTCTGTCTTTGGCCGAAAGCGAAATGCTTGAAGAACTCAACATTTTAAAGCAAATTGAAGTACCTAATGGTATTTATGTGACTGAAGGCACGCGGTACTACAATAGGTTAAACAAAGGTATAATAAACAGCAGGCAGACGCACACTCAGCCATGAAATAGAGCCAATAAAAAACGAATGAAAGCATTCCAGAAAAATATCACGGCAAAATGTCGTAGCATATAGAGAAGTGTTTCAGATATTCGAATGTTAAATGGGTGTTTCAAGTTAACAACACGCTAAAATTGCAAGTAAAATATACACTGAAAAGGGTGTATGACAAATTTGATGGCTCTGCAGTATATTGGAGTGTTGGTAGTAAATCTGATGAATGTTATATAGGCCAAACCGGCCGCTATTTTAACGTAAGGTTTAAGGACCGTTCACAGGAGCGTAATAAAACTGCAATTACATTGGATTTATCAGGAACTGGCTATTCTATGGGGATCACTGAGAATAATATGCGCATTTTCCACTGGAAGCAAAATTACTATGTTGACAAATTTTTTCAAGAGCTTTAATTTTACAAAGCAAAAAGATGAGAACCAGTAAAAGTACTCAATGTGTAGAGCAACATTCTACCCTATGCCTACTTTTCTTTGTTTGATAAAGTTCTGCTTTGATCGTTGAACGCCTCTGTTATATAACTGTATATCTTGCTTTTGTCTTCACCTAGCGTGGGTTGTGTTACATGTTTACTTCGTTTTCTTACGCGAGCGTATTAGTCTCTGGTTATATACCCTAGTTCATAAACCAGATAATCTTGGTACTTTACTGTTACGCTGTTTTATCATTCTTTTCCTGGAATGTTGCGTCGCAGCGTGCAACAGGCCCTCTGGCGACGAATTTCCTCAAACACCTTCACCCCTATGGGGCGTCATTGCGAAAGAGGGCGCTGTTTACTTACTACAGTCAGTTGCTATTCCTCCGCGTTTTTTCCGTATTCGTTTTATCATTATTATATTATTCTGTGAACTCCGTAAGGTAGCCCTTATGTATATCATTATATGTTTATCTAGTCATAAAATTCATCACAAGAGCGTGTTCAACTTAACTGTTTCCTTTTTAACAAACCAACTTTGGTCGTGTTTTAATTTATTGTATTTTGTTACTGTTATGACTTATACACCTGGTAAGCCTACTACAAACTTTCTCGATTTTATTCTTCTTTTTATTCCATACAGATTATATCAGTGAAGAATATATGTACGCCCACAGTAGCAATATCTGGTGGAATTGCGACACAAAAGTTTTGTAGCTACGTAGTTGCGCTGTTAACGAAATGCCTGTAATATATATGATATTTCATTTGTATGTGACGATGCTGAACTGGTACTGCGATAGCTTTTGATGATGTCACTATGGCTCCACTATATTACGACATGCTTTTTTTAAAAAAAAAAGCCATGCCTCGTCATACTTTAAACGGATAATTTTCTATGTGTACAAATTTAGACAATATTGTCTGTGGAGCGCAGCGATATGGTGCTATACTTTATTTGAAGACAACAGTCGAGATCGCAATAATATTTGGTGTTTTATAACCGGCTTCGGGTCTAATACAAGCCTAAACCGGCCATAAATAAACAAATGTTATTGCGATCTCGACTGTTGTTTTTAAATAAAGTATTATCTATGTATGTCAGTAATACTTTTAATTATGACCTGTTTTATTGTTTTAAACTGGAGACAATGTACTACTTTTTTGTGTTTTTTCCATGTTTTGCTGCAAAGCTGAAGATGGTTATTGCTGACCGAAACCGGCAATCTTAGGGCCCAACATTTTGTGGTCATAGAAGGAAGTAAAGAAATTTATTAAAAAAACGTGAGCATTTAAGTGTAAGGTACGGCCGTTTATCTCACATATATATTTTGATACTCGCAAACTCACTCATCAGAACCAGTAGGGGACTTCCCGTTGACGTACAATTATGGCATATGGGAAGTAGCAAGCTTCCCAGTATAAGTAAAGAAAAACTTAAAATAACTGTTGGTTTTTGATTACATCACACGAAAAATATATTTTTGTCACTCGCGAAAGTCTTGGAAATTCCGGGACTGATATCTTGCCAGTATCGATGTCGATAACAGACAAAAATCGTCGAGATATTCGATTCCCGAAATGGGTGAATTATACTACATACATAATTAAGTTTGTACGGAATCCTCGGTGCGGGAGTCATACTCGCACTGATTTGGATTTTTTCAAAAATCTATCTTTTGCTCTACGTATCTGCTATTCACGGAAGTCATAGAAACATTATGTTCACTTGCATTCATATTTAATTTCACCTGTTCCCGGAAATCGCTGCGTCGTTGCATTCCCTCAACATGGATGCTACTCTTGATCCTCGTCTGAAGTAACGTGTTCCTATAGTTCCTGTGTTGTGAGGAGGAAACAATGACAAACACTCACCAGAGCTAGAAGAAGATGCTTCGGGATGATGCTGTTTATCACTGTACACTTATTCACTGGGCAAGCAGATTGTCCACCTCACGCACACATATTTTTTCCGAAAGACCGCTGCACGCTTAAGGTAGCGAAAACATCCTCCATGGAGTGTCAGACTGATGGGCAGCACCTCGCACGGAGGTTGGCGGGATTTTTCAAACGTGCTGAAGGAGGAGCGGCACAGTACAGATTCTAGAATGAATTTTAGTTCGCAGCGGAATGTACGCTAATAAGAAACTTCCAAGCAGATTAAAAGCTTGCATCACTGGAAATCAGGAGCTTTCTGACATTCCCGATCAAATGCTCTACTAACTAATCAGTCCAGCCATGAATCAAGATTTGTCCGCACAGTTCTACTTCCACCAGTTCTCCTGTACCTCTCTGCTACTTTCCAAGCTAAATAGAAGATCTCATGTATACTTTGAGGCACTAACGTTCCCTGAAGAAAGAATACTGTAAGGAAATTCCTTAGACAAACCCTCAGTGAAATCCTCACTCGGTATCGGAGTGTGCGCAGATCGGAAATTTCAGACTCAGTGCCAGACAGAGAGTCGAGCCAACAACATTTGCCTGCATTATATGCAGGTGAACTTTCGTAAAGTTTGGAGGTAAAACAGTAGTTGTGAAAGCAAGGCTGTGAAGGCGGGTCTGTAGATGCGGCTACGTACCCCACTCAGTGAAGCATTTGTGTACGAATGGGAATGTCCCAGGTTTGAGTCCCACTCTGACACGCAGTTTTGATCTGCCAGGAGCTTTCACTCTTATAATGATTCTACTACCACCATTGAAAGTTCCAGAAATAGCTCCATTTCGAGTTATGAATGGTTTCTTCGCAGTGATAGTGGCGAACGAGCGTCTTGAGCACTTGCGAGCTGTCGACTAACCACGATCATTTCTGATATCGAAATGAAGCGGTTTGCCACACAGCAGGCAACCCGGAGCATTCGACGTACGGAAGACACAACTGCTTTCTACACATACCACAAAATCAATGTCAGTGTAGCGTTCAGTACTGGAAGCGGTATGCCCTCACTGGGATATGTCCATAAAAGAATCAATAAATAAATGTTTATTTCATAACGATTTCTTATGGTTGACCTCTAAGTAGTACTGTGATTATGACAATTATTATTGGACCCTCCCGAATAAACGTGGCACGTTTTGACGTTATAAGATTATAAAAAAGTGGCGTGACTCAAAAACAATATGTGCGGACCTGTATTTTGGTGCCTGAGTCGGTTGCGCTATCGCCGCTCTACACAGCATGCTGTTCTCTCGTATGTTATTCAACAGGTCCATAAAAGTTTGAACCACGATTTCTCGAAAACGGTTGAACACCGTTTGTTACATCTATACATGCACTGCTGTTGTGCGAAAGATGTGCGGAAGATGTGAAAAACAGGCGATCTGTCGGAGCTATTCTTCCCCTGTGTATGATCTCTACCGACAATCGTTTCTCCCATGCGCCATTCGCGTACTAAATGGGGAGGGGGACGAGATAGTTGTATCAGAATCATCCTTCGCCACATTCCGTCAGGTGGCGTGCTTATTGCAAATGTAGACTTACATGAGTGGACAACCACCTTGGGAATGCACGTGAGAAGTTTGTGTACGTCTGCATCACTCCAATAGGCACTGCACATATCGTTACACCATCAGAGCTCATCTGAGGACATTGACCTATGGTACGCTTCTAGATATCCTAACCCCTCCCTGCCTCCTTTTTCAGTGCTCGTTGTATTTACGTGCATTATCAGCAAAATGCCACATAGGCGTTTAGCTGTCTACAATATGTGGCGAATTCAGTTTATACTGGTCCGCTTGTGTTGGTGAAAAATAGTGTATTTTAAATACTTAAATACTTAACACAATGAGGTAAAGATGCTAAATGTAGGGAGACATTGCATTAGCTACAAATTATCAATATTAAATATTTCGACTCTACTGGATCACCACTTCGTGTCTCCGTTCGTGTTAGAGGCTCCAGACTTAGTGTTATAAATGAAAACGGAGATTTACTAGAAGGACGAGGGTATATCGAATCAAATTTACTGATCTAAACGCAGATCTGCTCACTTTTGACTAAAAAATAAGACTTATCTGAAGACATAAGGCTGAACAGGGTAGCTTCCCAAACACTCTGAAAGATTTGTGCCTACCTCATTACGTAAATAAGACAACCAGGTTTCAGTTACTTCTACAGAAGCTCCAGGTGTTTCAAATATGTCTGGCGATGTTTCTATTCAGCAGCTGAAGGAAATTTTGTTACAATCAGCACAAAGCGCTGAATCACATTTATCGCTCGTTACTACAGGTTGCGAAGCCTGTTATTACATACAGCTTGAGAACTGTGTACTATTTTAAAAAACGGACTACCATAGGCAGCGTAGCTTTAGACCTTGATTTTGTGGAACAATGATTCATAATGGAAAAACTCAAGATCCGTTAATCAATTACGTAGCGCAGTCTGACGTCGACAATAGACGAGGAATAGTCACAGTAGCGGTAGAACAAAACGTGAGACTGGGAACTAATAGGAACAGTTTGTATAAATGAGCATCAAATACTACAAAAATTTGTCGTAAGATTCAACAAAAATTATAGAGTTTATATAGGTTCAGTTATAGCCAAATACCAAGCAAGGGTTCGTGGCCCTAGACTGTAATCATTAACCTTTAACACGAAAACGGTAAATTGCTGATGATACCTCTCCATATTACTAAGAATTTTCGTGGAAACAAGAACATATGCACACACTGTAGGGAGAAACTTGCAACTATATTTACAGGAATCAGGGTCAGAAATTTTCACCTACTATTTTTATGTGTGTTTATTACTATCAACATGGGAAGCTGTGTATCAGCTGAGCTACCTCTTTATCTGCGCTGTACTGTACCCGCGGTGAAGGTGTCAACATGGTAGCTCAGCGTGTTGGGTCAGAGGGCTGAGTGCTCTCTGTAATAAATAAAAAATAAATAAAATTAAATAAACTGAAGTATTAAACAATGGAATTGAAGAGGTGTCTTGTGACGTCCGTCCAGACCAACTGACAAGCCACTGCTTGTCATTTGAATAAAAATCATCAGCAATGACGGCCGAAAATTTTCGGCGTAAGAAGTCACCCTCATTCTGCCAACTGCCTTTATCAATGAGGGTGTAGTAGCGGACTGACGTTTAGGGTGCTCTCTTGCCTATGGTTTGGGAACCTTTAACTAATAAGAGGGAGACTCAGCACTGATCAATGGCATAAATGTGCAGAAAGCAGTGGAAACCAATCCACTGAAGACGCGTAATACGTGTCCACAGCACAGGTGTCCTGTAATTGAAAAAGTGTCTCTATGATCTCTCTGTTGGCAAAAGATTCTGCACTACTGCCACATTTGGATCTCCGGGAGGGGAGGGACTATCAGGGGAGGTGACCATGAGAAAAAGACTGATTAATCAGCCAAAGGGTAACGTTGTAGGAATCGGGGAGAGGAATGTCAGGAGTATGAACGTGGTAGAGGAGCTAGAATATTTGAAAAGGGAAATGCAAATGCTCAGTCTAGTTGCAGTAGGTCAGTGTAGTGAAATGGATACAAAACAAGGATATCTGGTCAGAATAATATAGAGTAATACCAACAACAGCGGAAAATAGTTTAACGGGAGTAGGATTCGTTATGAATAGGAAAGTAGGGCACAGAGAGTGTGTTACTGTGAACTGTTTAATGATAGGGTTGTCCTTATCAGAATCGACAGAAGACCAACACCGACAATAATAGTTCAGATATACATGCCGACGTTGCAAGCGGAAGATAAAGTGATAGAGAAAGTATATGAGGACTCTTAACGGCTAATTCAGTACGAAAATGTAAATGAGAATCCAGTAGTCATGTGGAATTGGAATGTGACTATAAGGAAAGCAGAAGACGAAAGAGTCATGGGATAATGTGGGTTTCATGGTAGGAAAGAGAGAGGAAAATCTTATTGAGTACTGCTGTAAATTTCAGCTAGTAATAGCTCTCTGTTTTCGAATTACTAAAGGAGGAGATATACATGGAAAAGGCCGGGAGATATAGGAAGATTTGAGATGGATTACATCATGATCAGGCAGAGATTCAGAAATCAGTTATTGGACTGTAAGGCGTACCTCTGAGCAGATTTAGACTCACATCAAAATTTAGTGACGACGAAAAGTAAACTGAAGTTTAAGAGACTAATCAGAACGGTTCAGTGTGCAAAGAAGTGGGATAGCGATGGACTAAGGAACGAAGAGACATGCTTGAGGTTCTCTCAGGCTATAGATACTGAGATAACGAATAGTTAAGTACGCAGTTCATTTGAAAAGGAATGGAAATATCTACAAATGTCAATCCAAAAAGACGGACAGAAAATCAAGTACAAGGAAGGAAACTGCGAAGAAACGGTGAGTCAAAGAAGAAATACTTGAGCTGAAGGCGAAAAGAGGAAGTACAGCAATGTAGAGGGCAGTCAGAAAAACAGAAATGCAAGCCACTTAAGAATGAAATAAACTGAAAGTGAAGGGACGCTAAGGCGATATCACTGCATGAAAAACGTGAAGAAACTGAAACAGAAATCATATTCGGCAGGACTGTCTCATCATATTTTTAGATAAGTCAAAACAACCTTCCGTGAAACTAAAAGCAAGGGCGGTAATATCAAGAGTGCAGCAGCAATTCCAATGTTGAGCGCAGAGAAGAGAGTGGATAGGTTTGTCTACATGGAAGAAGCATTCTACAGTGTAAAATGGTGAAATATTGTCGTATTCCTGAGAAATACAGGGCTAAACTATAGGGAAAGACTGGTAATATACAATATGCCCAAGAACCAAGAGGGAACAATGAGACTGGAAGACCACGGACGAAATACTACGATTAAAAAATGTGTGAGACAGGGTGTGTGTTCAAATGGGTGTGAACTCTTAAGGGACAAAACTGTTGAGGTCATTGGTCCCTCGACTTACACACTACTGAAGCTAACTTACGCTAAGAACAACACGCACACCCATACCCAAGGGAGGACTCGAACCACCGGCGGGAGGGGCCGCGCAGTCCGTAACATGACGCTTCTAGCCGCACGGCCACTCCACGCGGCTGTGAGAGAGGGATGTAGCCTTTCGGCCCTACTATTCAACCTATACATCGAAGAAGCAATAACGGAAATAAAAGAAAGGTTCAAGAGTGGGATTAAAAGTCAAGGTGAAAGGGTATCAAAGAGTTAAGATTCACTGATGGCATTGCCGTCCTTAGTGACAGTGAAGAAGAATTACAGGATCTCTTGAACGGAATGAACAGTCTAATGGACACAGAATGTGGATTGACAGTAAGCCAAAGAAAGACGAAAGTAATGAGAATCAGCAGAAATGAGAACAGTGAGAAACTTATCATCAGATTCGGATATTAAAAAGAAGACGAAGTTAAGGAATTCCGCTACCTTGGAGCAAAATAACAATGGACAGGCCATATAAGAAGGACATGAAAAGCGGACTAGCACAGGTAAAGAGAGCATTCCTGGCCATGAGCACTCTCTTGGTATCATACACAGGTCTTAACTTCAGGAAGAAATTTGTAAGGATGACCGTTTGGAACAAGTATTGTATGGCAGTAATAGACTGACACTGGAAAAATGGGAACAGATGAGAATCTAAAGGTCTGAGATGTGTCGCTGTAGAAGAAATCGAAAATTAAGTCTATTGGTATGAGACGTCTCCCTGTAGAATAGGCGAAGAACGGAATATACGCAAAGCACTTACAATAGTAGGCGGCAGGACATTAGGAAGTCTGTTAAGACACGAGGGAACAACTTTCATGGTACTAGAGGGAACTGTAGAGGGTAAAAAATTGTAGAGGAAGAAATTAAACCTACTGAGAACGTAGGTCGCAATTGCTGCTCTGAAATGGAGAGGTTGGTATAGCAAAGGTATTCGTGGCGGGCCATGTCAAACCCGTCAGTTTGGTGAGTAGGAAAAACTGCACCCACCGTATTAGTACGGGAGGAATGAAACAAGTGTACACGTATCCAATAAGGAATGCAGCAAAGATTCGTATAAATATGTAGTAAATGATGTGGGAAAAGATCCAATAGATAACAGATAAGTCAGATGGAATACATATGTTGTGCCGTCCGATTAAACAACAGTGAAACCAGGCAACGCGAGATAATGTACGCGAGACAAGGTCGAAATTTTACCTAGCACAAGTTTTGTATATTCGATATCCAGCAAAGCACAGAACAAGCTAAAGTGCAGGAGAGAATTACGAAATTGAGTATATAATTCTTCGGGCTGAATGACCACAACAAGATCCAACGACAAGCTTCCACTTTAAGGAAAACACAAAATATTTCGCGCCTGAATATTGGTTCGCTTCCATGACCAGTTTAGCACGTGAAATAACCCATAAATTTTATAAAACTGTTTGTTTGTACGTATTTGTGTATGCTTGTTCCTTATCTCCTCCTAGACCTTTCGACCGATTTCAATCAAACTTGGAAAATATATCACTTATTGTCTGTGAAATGTGGCTGTGGGAGTAACAGTCACCTACCTGTATTTGAGAGTGACTTGATACGATCTTTACATATAATGTCAATCTTTTACGAAACATTTTATCGTTGACAATCCCCACAAAATTGTGAAAGAAAAGAGATTACTTCTCAGTACATATTCGCAACACATTTCGGAGACAGTATCCGAATATATCACTGGATGTACCTGAAACGTTGTATCATATTGCGTCACGTAATTCAAGAGATATATCATAATAAACATTGAGTTGTGTGAAAATGAAACCGCAGGGAGAAATTCGCTGGACTTTCGGGTGAAATGTGTGTACAAAAACGTGTGAAATACGTTAAATAAATGCGACATCTGTGTTTTCGGACAAATCCAAGGGCAAAAAGCTCCTCCTAAACCCCCGGATCAATTCCGACCAAATTTGGCAGCCACATTACTTACTATCGAGGAAGAAATAGCGTGTAGGTGAGAACCAGGAACATCCTATTGGAGTGAAGTTGATAACGTGAAGAGAGAAGGGGAGGAGGGGACGATAGACAGATAATGGGAAAGAGCAGATGGACACAGATAATGGGGTTGATGAGGCAGACAGAATGAGAGGGATGGGGAAAACATCAGAGAAGGCAAAGAGAAGGAGATATACAGAGATAGGAGAGAGGAGGAGATGGACAGAGAGAGGGGGAGGAAGAGATAGAGTGGGGAGAGAAGTATATGGGCAGAGAGAGGTGGAGGAGCAAATGGCCAGAGAGAGAGGGGAGGAGGAGAAGGATAGAGTGTGGGAAAGTGGAGGAGTAAATGGCACAGAGAGAGGCTGGAGGAAATGGAGAAAGAGGGGAGAAGGAGATTGACAGTGAGAGAGAGAGAGAGGGGGGTGGGGGTGGAAAGGAGATGTGGAAGACTAGAATATATACCCTACAACTACAGCTTCTCATGTAGTAGGACAGTAAACTTTTCACAATATACCATAGTGATTCAAAAGTTTCCTTATTAACAATCAGTGAAAGTAACTGAAACTGTCTCACCACCTCTCAGTTCTGCTGCCGCACCTCACAACTGCCATAACTTCCCACTTGGCGACCCTAAATAAATTGTTATTTCAAGTCGATCGTAAGCATGGCCAGGCTAAATGTCATGTCATTTTATTGGGTAGAAGCGCCCCACAACTTAGCCAAATGTAAACACGCTACCCGGCAGTGCTTCAGAGATACACCACTCAAAGAGCTTATCTGTCGCTACTAAATGTCTTTGCGGATAAAGGAAGCAAAACTGTAGCAAGATTGAAAGTGCCGTTTAAGGCGTAACTTTCAAATTTAGCCTTCAGTTTTCCATTTTAAAATCTTGTTGTTGTTGACGTGGATGGTTCTTGGGATTTAGTTTTATCTGGAGGTAGCAAATACTGAAATAAGACAAACGGAAAAAGAGTAACCACTTCAATGGACTACATGATACGGAATTTCAAGAATGAATGGTTCAACGAATACAATAAATGTAAAATCTCGTAGTACCCTTTCGTTGAGAAGCAGCTTACGTGATCATTTCACATTGTATTTCTTGTATTTGTGAGGAATGGTACTGAAATATCCACCCAGCCATCCAGTTATTTTGCCATTGATTCCGTAGATAGACTGAGCGGAAATTGTTGATGGTAGCATTCATGAAGACGCAGCAAATTTTCTTCAAAGTTCATGCCTTATCCAGATCTGTCCTCTGTCCCTAGAGATATCGTCGTCGTAAACTAGATGTTAACCCACAATCTTATTCCACTTCTTCACAGTGCCCTTCAACACAGTGCGCGGAAAAACTGATGCCTACGCTATAATGTAGTCTATCGTCGACGCCATGGCTTTGTTTCTACATGCTTAGGTTTTGATGATATGGCCAGACGGATAAAAAGCACATGAAGTAGAAAGTGACATTTGAAGCTCAGCCGGACACAGCTACTTCGAATCGTAATAAAATAAGACATTCTCTTCAAAAATTCGTAGACAGTAGTTAAGCGGTCAAACGAAATTAGGTTTCATCGATAAACGTGACCGTTAGTGCCTTCCGGAGATGTAAATTATGTACAGCATTTAAAAAGAAGCTGTCCATTTTTTTCATTTCCATAATCACCTGTAACTCGTTTCAGTATTCAGAACCATATAGTTACCCACTTCGCTTGCTCCTACAAGTGAATCTGTCTCTCGGTAGTAATGAATATGGATTTAGGTTTTCCCAATCACCGGCACTCAGACTCAATTAATCCATACGAATAACTAAGAAAGGAAAATGTGATTTACAAACTAAGCTGTAGGAAACGTCTAATGATACTGGAGGAACGTGCACATCAACTGCAAGACACTCAACACAATGTAAAATGTCCGAACTTTTATTCTAAAGAAAAATCACAGTAAATTAAAGCCGTTCAGGAGTTTCTGTAAGGTCACTCGCACAAAAGAAGAGAGAAAAGTAAAAACTGGAAAAGGGTTAAGCGAAGGACGCCAAAAAAAAGTGGCTGTGTAAAAAGCTAGGAATAATATCTACAACAGCATCTACTGGTGGGATATTCTACTTTGCTTCTGCGGGGGTCGTATAGTGTCTGGCCTTACACACCACCAGAACCAGCATGCCGTAAAAATCCCCGTCGTTGTTACGACCATGCCCACTCTTCTTAATCACAATGGAAAGCTACAAACTCTCATAGCGCCTCTAAATTAAAGACTCGCCACTCCATAAACCAACAACGGAACCAACAACGAAAAGTTAGCGTCAGAAAAGAAAAGAAAAAAAAATACTGGTGCGTTTTAATACGAGGGTCTGAAGGCCATAAATTGTCGCCAATTAGTTGCTCGAGATTTATTTCGGCTAATTAGCAACGAGGTAGGCGAGGAGGCCCGCCTCGCCAATCAGCGGACGGCACTAAGTTTAATTTCATGTGAGCGCAGGGCGGCTGCGGGGCATAACTGGCTGAATTAATGAAACGCCTTTTTGCTGCCCGCTCCGACAGCTCGCTGTGTGCGGGTTGTAGTGGCCGGCCTGCGCAACGGGAGACAGCAAGTAGGAAGGAGCTGGCAGCGAGACGCCAAGTGGATCGTCAGGGCTGCCACCTGGCAGGCGCGAAATTAACTGAACGTATCAGTTCCATTACATATGATCGTACTGTTAACAAATGAAAGGAGGAGGAGGTAAGTTTTTGATTTTTCCTTTTCATTTTATTGATTTTTTTGTCTCGGGATTTCTTCTACATCTCTGTACCGTATTCCCGTGGTAATGAGACAAGATACTAGATCTAATAAATTAAAATATATTGCTCGTTTAAATAATGTAATGTACACTGACGGAAAAAAATTGCAACAGCAAAAATGATTACTTTAGTATAATCGAATTTCTGGAATACATTTGTCTAGGCACTATATTTAAGTGATAACGTTGCAAGATCACAGGTTAAGCACGAGGTACTGCAAATGTGAAATGCTGGTATATTAATAACCGGTGTAACTGCCAGAATTTAGAGGTCAAGCATGCAAACGTGCTGCCTTGTGTTGTACAGGTACCAGATGTCAGTTTGTGGGATGGAGTTCCATGCCTGTTGCTCTTTGTCGGTCAATACAGGGGCAGCAATGCTGGTTGTGAATGACGCTCGAGTTGTCGTTCGATTATGTCCCGTATGTGGTCGATTGGAGACAGACCTGGTGATTGGGCTGTCCTAGGCAACATGTCGACACTCTGCAGAGCATGTTGGGCTACAACAGCGATATGTGGACGAGCGTTATCCTTGTGAAAAATACCCCCTGGAATGCTGTTCATTAATGGTAGCACATCAGATCAAACCACCAGACTGACGTACAAATTAGCAGCCAGGGTGTGTGGGATAACCACGAGAGCGCTCACGCTGCCATACGAAATCACGCCACACGCTATAACTCTAGGAGTAGGTCCAGTAAGGCTACGTCTACCACGCAGACAGGTTGGTTCAGGCCCTCAACTGTCCTGCTTCTAACCACCACACAGCCAGAAGTGGCAGAGAGGCAGAACAAGCTTTCATCAGAAAAACAACAAACCTCCATCCTATCCCTGCAGATGAACTCTCGCTTGACACGACTGAAGTCGCAAATGGCGATGGTCTGCGGCAGTGCAATGCACAGTACGGGGAGTCTGGCTCGGATCTGTTCTTGAAGTGAACGATTTGTAATAATTCGTTGTGTCATTGTGGTGCCAACTGCTGCTCAAATTAGAACTGCAGATGCAGTGCAATGTGCAAGCATAATGACACCGTATGTTCCGTGACCACCACTGCCAGTAACCATGTACAGTGGCTACATTCCTGTCAATTCCATCTGCACTATCGCAGAAGGAACATCCAACTTCTTGTAGCCCTATTACCCGACCTCCTTTAAACACAGTGAGGTGTTGAAAATGGCGTCTTTGTCTCCTTAAAGGCATTCTCGACTAACATCGACTCACCACGTCCGATGTCGAAGGTAATTAATGAGCCGTGCGAGGCTCGAGTTCATTCCGTTTATTGTTTGTCATCTTCTCTTACCGTACTGCCGCCTCGTTTTCTTATTCCATTAACTGGCGTCACTAACTTCCTGCCTTACCTGCCCGTGAGTGGCAGCAGCAGCACTTATCGGCAAGTGCTCTGTAGTACTGTCTCTGGAGCAACCGATAGTATTTCAGGGTCGTTCTGTGTCTGGAGATCAGTCGGAAACGGAGCAGCAGTCGGGGACGGAGCGCCAGTGACGCGCGGACAGCCATTACTTGCCGACCGCTGGCGACACACATGGACTGTGCGACTGAAGAAGACTGGAGCGGGAACGACTGTTGGTTAGTCGTTCGGTCGGTCTTCTCATAGGCCGACTTGTATTTGATCTTTTGACAATATCCGGGTGTGGGCTGTTGGCCGGTTGCGGTGGAGCAGCGAGGAAGTCTCTGCGGCGTGTGGTCAGGCCGGGGTCACTGGCAGCGTGCACCCATGGTCGGAGTTGTGTGGCACTAGCTGAGAGAACTGCTAATTTCGACGCCCACCGCATCTGCATACTGAAGTAGAGTAATCAGTGAACCCGTCATGAAAGCTCAAGCATTGTGACATCTCTTCGTTGATTGCTGGTTGTTACATCCTGGGCTGTCCCCGCAAGCAGCACCGTGGCGGTGTGTTGGAGTCGGCAAAATTTGGCAGCCGTCTCCCTGTATGGTGTTCCACCATTGAAATGATTATAATTTATTAGGGAAGTGCACCAGCGGTATCTTTTGCCTTGTGGCCGTAAACGTTCCGGTTATCTGCCCTGGTCGTTAGCGTAGTTTTGCGGCAGTGTGTTTTCCTCATTGTGTTGATGCTGTCCACCATAGCGTGTAGTTCGACGGCTTGGTGTTGTTCTCTGTTCTCTTTGAGTGTTTATTGTGCCTTCACTGTGTTTATACCTCAATTATTAAGACATAATCCATCTGTGATCCTCGACTTCGCTGGTACTTTTGGTTGTCGTGCTGTTGGTCGGATGGAAGGGAACTGATTGGGCAGTTTCTTGGTTCGTCGGCCGTCCGTAGGTCGTGCTGCAACCCGATCGTTTAATGTTATACTTGGCTTTCAGTCTCACCTAAACCGTGGCTAGAGTTTCCTCCCCACGCCGACCCTTAGAACACTTCTGAGCGCCACTGTTTGTTGTTTCTGATTGTCATTTTATTTGGTCGCAGGTACTGTGCCAGGCCTTCAGCCATGTATTAATAATATCTGTTTTATGTTTAGTATATGACCTTCAGCCGAACTTGATAACAACTTTAAGATTAGGCTTTCAGCCGTGTTTCATTTAAAATTCTTTTTGCTCTGTATTTAGGCCTTCAGCCGCGTTTGTTTCAAAATCTGTGATGTAAATCCTTGCCTGTAAGGTT
This sequence comes from Schistocerca piceifrons, assembly GCF_021461385.2. Classification (NCBI taxonomy): domain Eukaryota; kingdom Metazoa; phylum Arthropoda; class Insecta; order Orthoptera; family Acrididae; genus Schistocerca; species Schistocerca piceifrons. The sequence continues at coordinate 597,332,653 of NC_060141.1, read as the reverse complement.
TCACTTTAATATCTTGAATTCTTGAAACAGTCTTCACCCCTGTTCTGTAAATGTAATCATTCTTGAGTAATTGCTTTGGCCAAGAAAATATTGTAATTTTGCTTAAACAAGGCCTTCAGCCGTTGCTTTAAATCCTGGTGTTTTAAAAGCAATCATTCATACTTATTCTGGAGAAGTTACTTGGGCCCTCAGATGTAAATTGATCTTTGCTGTTTTGAAGAGAAAACTGTGCCTTAGTTTGAGCAGTAAAGTTATGTGTGAAATTGACCTTTCCCCCTTTCGACAACCTAATGTGCTCTGTCCTGTGAAACCAGATTTCAATTAACACTCACAACCGTTACAGCACCTGTTTAAAGCAAACCTGGTTCGCATCCTCATAATCTTATGCGACTGGCTAGAAATCTGAAAAGACACTATCAGTGAGATGCAAAAACACGCCTACCAACTGTCATTTATGTCGCACAAATCCTTCTTGTGTATATGACTGGACTCAATAAGCAAAAGTCGATCTCCTTTTTAGAAAAAACAACAGAGGCTGTCTAAGAGACCTTCCACCATTCCACCTGATTTCTTCTACTTCTGTTGTCTAGATTCACGTAACGAAGACGTAATTCTAATTTTAAGTTAATTGCGAATAATAAGTCTTCTGATGAGTTGAAAGAGGTGTTTTTCATCAAATAGGTTCCTTACATGCCACTAATTATTTGTATAAGAAAATTTTATATTTCAGTTGACAAATCCCGCTGGGCAGCGAAAGTTTGGTAAAGTGACAATTAAGTTCTATCCGTGTGTTTGCAAACTCTCTTTTTGAACCTGCAGTTCAATACTGTTGGTAATTCAAGGACTGACTAGTTTTGTTGGGCACTACGCTATATTTCATTGCATTATGCCATGCCATACACATTGCGCTATGCTGTGCACAGCCAACCATCAACCAATTTTTCGCTCCTACAGTGATTTCTGCGCCTAGAAAAGGAAAATGTAATGTAGCAGAGTGCATATACCGGAAAAGCGGGATGTTTTCTTTGAATTTGCCATTCAATTTAGACTAAATTTTCAACTGTAGCTTTGTGACATGTCCCGTCTTAGAAGAATTAAAATTCTGTCTCTACTCCAGGTCCTGCTTTACGGGAAATATCACACTGGCTCCCTTCAGACAGGACACTGCATTGCTGTAGTCCGAGTGTCTTTGCTTCATGCATGAATGAATAATGCATAACAATATTGGAGGTAACTAAGGATAAATATGATTATAAAAAAGGAAAATGAAATAAATAGTAAACCACAACACTAAATTTTATTTGAGCACGGGGAAAATCATGATATCAGAAGAAACTAAACTGCTGACTGTAGTCAGTGAACAAAAAATGGTAAGGACAATATCGTCCACTGCAACAGCTCATATGTAGAGTGATGTCAGCTGCAGTCAGCACGCGTTCAATAGTTTTGCTTATCACAATAGAATTCATAGTTACATAATAAAGTGGTACAACAATAGTAGGCAATTAGTCATTCAAGATGGCTGAACTCACGTCGCGGGAGCGCTTAATGCCACTTCTCTGTCTCCACTTAGCCGTATCGTATTGCAATACCATTCTTAATTTTAAAAATTGCTTACTTGGATGTTGAGTGTATTTTGAATTACATTAGACCTAAATTCGGTTATACTGTTTTGTTGCAGTATAGATAACAAAACGAGGCACAGTGTAGACGACAAAAAACATAATACTAATCTCCTGCTAACGAGAAGGAGCTTGATGATGTAGCTGTAAGCAATACAAAAATTTTAGTGCGCGAAATACAATCACCAACCGAAAGCAATGTAGCTGATCCTTTAGTTACTCTTTTAATTAATACTACAATGCGTTCTATGTTCCAACTACCAATCAAGTACAGGATACAAATGTTATATTGTACCAAATGTTAGAGAAGATGAGTGAAATGTCAACTAAATTGCCTTATGTAATGTGTGCAAAAAATGAAATGATCACTATACGTAATGAAATGTCCCCAGAGATCTGCTAAGTTGCCTACTAATATACGAACTGAATTTGAGCAATTTTCCGCAAAATTGTTGGGTGAAATTTCCACAAAACATAAGTTTCGTAAAGAAATTTCTATACAAATAACGATTCTGCCTATGGACTATGTGAGGAACATACACCTTTTGCAAAATCTGTATGTAAATTAATTCTTAAAGTAGATAATTCCACTATAAAGCTACCAACTAACATTAAATTACATTTAGAAGAACAGCTAGGGATTTTTGAGAGACACATTTCTGAGTGGATTTTTAGTACAGATAAATTTGTAAATGCATGTTTAGATTCTGAACTGTCACCCACAGTCAGCAATCTGATGATGAAATCTTGTCACAAGGGACTAATTTAGGTCAAGCTGTTAATTCAGAGTTAAAACGGTTAAAGGCCATAGTGAACAAAGATTTGCCACAGTGGTGAGAGGTCAATGGTCAAAGAGATTCAGCAAGAATTGGTGAAAGTTCAGCAATGTGTAAAAAGTTCATCGTCCGCTATTGTTAAAACATGTAGAAATATTAGTCAGATGTTTTGTAGGCAAGAGCGTGGTAATGAATTGAATCACGCTGGTGTGTCACCTGACCATGTGTTGCATAGTATGGGGACAGAGCCACAGTTGTCAACCGTCTTACTGGATAAAAACTTACTTAAACATGTGCAGTTTCACGTATCCGTTCCTAAAAAAAAAAAAGTATACATCCTTTCGTATTCACAAAGGATTTTAAGATGTATTACATAGGTCAGGGACTGATAAGTAACGAATTCAGTAATTCGCAGGTTTCATCCATGGAGAAGCCGCCCTTTGGGGCACTGAGACAGCCGAGAACTACCATGATTATGTCAATTTGAGCAGGCATTTTAAGCAACATGTTGGTCTGGATCTGTACAGAAACGACTTACGACGGAGGTAATTAACTAGGAGACTGTAACAGCAGGGTAGTCTCTGCAAGTCTTTTGAAACATATATAAACAAGACAAGATACTGGGACGAGCCTATTTCTGACCGGGGCATATTCCGAATGAAGGCTAAATAGCCAATGGACCTCCGGGATAAATTGGTACGAGTACCAGACGCTATCCTACATTACTTTGTGTTCGTCATTGAGTCTCTTTATCTTACGCTGAGAGATTTAAGGGTACACAATAACAGCAATAAGAGCACAGTGCAATATTCCCCATCCCACGATATAGTGATGCAACAATAGTGAACCAAGAGAAAATAGAATACAGTACGTAATGGAGTTGAGACTGTGGAATTTGTGGCAAGTAGATCACGGACTACCTAATAGTAATAAAGAAAGCAAGGTGACAATCTGTATTTTCCAGGATGTTATGGAAATGGCCACTGACAAAACTCTATACTAGCCGAAACAACAACAACATATGCGATTCACATATACGATTTTATGTCCATGCAAACCCATAATCGTAATAACAAGCAGCTATATGAGGCGCTATTAGATTAAAGGTGAATGTCGAACTCAACACTCAACTGTGAATAGGAAGTGGTGGATGAACCACACGCTCCAAAGTAGACATGGCTGCAATAAGCCATCAGATGCTGACCATGAGATGATCCGGGGATAATGTAGAAAACTAAATAAAGATGCTATGTTATAATGGAAGAATTAGCTACACATCCATTTAAATGCAATGAACAGGCCAAAGAGATTTATTGGTACAAGCTATTCCATCATATGTTCTAAGAAAGCAACTGTTGATGTGGAAATGAAACAGATGCTTGAGTGGCAATTATAGAACCATCTATGTTTCACCTTTGCGGCCCACTGTTAGCTGTTACAAACCGTGGTAGCTATGTTCTTTTGTTTTTGGATATGAGACCAAGTAATAAGATTATTGTCCCTGTATGAATTCATCCAGAGAATCTGGAAGAACCAATACACATATTTTTTTGGCGTTAAATTCCTTACAAGAATTAATTTAAGAAATTTATGAATGCTGTAAAACTCACTGAAGAATTCAGGAAATTCACCCCCTGTGTTTACAGTGGAAGAAGCTACATCTACATCTACATTTATACTCCGCAAGCCACCCAACGGTGTGTGGCGGAGGGCACTTAACGTGACACTGTCATTGCCTCCCTTTCCTGTTCCAGTCACGTATGGTTCGCAGGAAGAACGACTGCCGGAAAGCCTCCGAGAGGACTCGAATCTCTCAAATTTTACATTCGTGATCTCCTCGTGAGGTATAAGTAGGGAGAAGCAATATATTCGATACCTCATCCAGAAACGCACCCTCTCGAAACCTGGAGAGCGCCCCTCTTGTAGAGTTTACCATTTGAGTTTGCTAAACATCTCCGTAACGCTATCACGCTTACCAAATAACCATGTGACGAAATGCGCCGCTCTTCTTTGGATCTTCTGTATATCCTCCGTCAACCCGACCTGGTACGGATCCCACACTGATGAGCAATACTCAAGTATAGGTCGAACGAATGATTTGTAAACCACTTCCATTTTCTAAGGACTCTCCCAATGAATCACAACCTGGCACCCGCCTTACCAACAATTAATTTTATATGGTCATTCCACTTCAAATCGTTCCGCACGCATACTCCCAGATATTTTACAGCAGTGTTTGCTCCGCTATCATATAATCATACACAAAAGGATCCTTCTTTCTATGTATTCGCAATACATTACATTTGTCTACGTTAAGGGTCAGTTGCCACTCCCTGCACCAAGTGCTTATCCGCTGCAGATCTTCTGGCATTTCGCTGCAATTTTCTTATGCTGCAAGTTCTCTATATACTACAGCATCATCCGCTAAAAGCCTCATGGAACTTCCGACACTGTCTACTAGGTCATTTATATATATATTGTGAAAAGCAAGGTTAACTTATCGTCTGTAGACGTCTCTCCATTGAGAACAATATGCTGTGCTCTGTATGCTAAAAATTATTCAATCCAGCCATACAGCTGGTCTGATATTCCGTAGGCTCATACTTTGTTTATCAGGCGACAGTGCGGTACTGTTTAGAACGCTTTCCGGAAGTAAAGGAAAATGGCATCTACCTGGGAGCCTGTATCTAATATTTTCTGTTCTGTGCATTGCCATTGCCTTAAATGTGAGTTCAAGAATTTTTATCACTGTCCTTCATATTATCTTAGAATATTGACTGCTGAACCAAGTTACGTTGTTTGTTGATGATATGCTATTAGCTACACAAACGTGGGAAGAATACATACAACTATTAGAAAAAAGACAGGTTTTCTGACGCAGGAGTGACAGCGAATTTCAAAACGTTTAAATTTATCGGAGAGAAAGTTAAACTTATTGGGCACATTATCACCGTAATGGATTATCACGTGACCCCAATAAGATTTTGCATGCTCAGCTACTAAGAAACAACTTAAAGCATTCTTGGCGTAATGTTCAGGTTTTCGTCGTTTTGTACGCAGACAACTTTTAAACTGTTCAAACTTGCTAGATCCTTTGAAGAAAAATGCACCATGCATTTTGACGACTGATTGTGGGAATGATTTTAAAGCAGTAAAAGAATCTTTAATACATTCTGATATTCTGCACCCTCCTGAAATGAGTGAAGATAACATTTTAGTTTGTGACACATCGTTTTCTGGATTAGTAGCTTACCTGCCTCAGACAGATGAGGAAGACGGAAAACAAGAAATTTGTGTCATAAGTTTTAGTAATCACACCTTATCTTGTTTTTCATCTCAGCAGTTGACAAACCTGCCGTGTTGCTATGTGACAACACATCTAACCTAAATTATCAAACTTGGAAAACGTTTCTGCGTGAACATGATATTAAATAAATACTAACTGCATTTCTTCATCCAAAAGGAAATCCATGTGAACTTATCTTTAGAGCTGATAAGGACAGAATCTGTAGTAATAAGTTAAGCTTTGTGCCAAGGCCAGGACTTGAACCTGAGTCTTCTGTTTACTAGGCAGATGTGTTATCCAGGACACCACCTTGGAGCCGGCCGGTGTGGCCGTACGGTTCTAGGCGCTACAGTCTGGACCCGCGTGACCGCTACGGTCGCAGGTTCGAATCCTGCCTCGGGCATGGATGCGTGTGATGTCCTTAGGTTAGTTAGGTTTAAGTAGTTCTAAGTTCTAGGGGACTGATGACCACAGATGTTAAGTCCCATAGTGCTCAGAGCCATTTGAACACCACCTTGGCACTGTGCTGACTCAGTCTGTGCAGCTGCACAGACTGGCCTAGTCCAATGCCATCCCTATCACAACTCACACCTCGGTCCATTTTCCCCTCTCCAAATCGTCAGCGTGGCCGAGGCTGTCCAGTATTAGAATAGCCTTGACACAAATTTTAACTCATTATTTCAGCAGCTATCCTTTTCGTAGATGAAAAGTTGAGACTCACTATGTCTCCAGGGAAATATAATTACATGATATCAATAGATGTCTTTAGAGAGTTCAATGGATTCATTGCGACTTACGCACACAGTCGTCATATGAAATGGGTTGAGTACTTGGAATTCTTTGAACAGATAGTAAACAGTCTTTTTTTAAGTAACATGTGATGTCCTCCAGCTAATCTTATACGTAAATCCAAAGAGAGAAGTAAATGTACACTACTGGAAATTGAAATAAGAACACCGTGAATTAATGGTCCCAGGAAGGGGAAACTTTATTGACACATTCCTGGGGTCAGATACATCACATGATCACACTGACAGAACCACAGGCACATAGACACAGGCAACAGAGCATGCACAATGTCGGCACTAGTACAGTGTATATCCACCTTTCGCAGCAATGCAGGCTGCTATTCTCCCATGGAGACGATCGTAGAGATGCTGGATGTAGTCCTGTGGAACGGCTTGCCATGCCATTTCCACCTGGCGCCTCAGTTGGACCAGCGTTCGTGCTGGACGTGCAGACCGCGTGAGACGACGCTTCATCCAGTCCCAAACATGCTCAATGGGGGACAGATCCGGAGATCTTGCTGGCCAGGGTAGTTGACTTACACCTTCTAGAGCACGTTGGGTGGCACGGGATACATGCGGACGTGCATTGTCCTGTTGGAACAGCAAGTTCCCTTGCCGGTCTAGGAATGGTAGAACGATGGGTTCGATGACGGCTTGGATGTACCGTGCACTATTCAGTGTCCCTTCGACGATCACCAGTGGTGTATGGCCAGTGTAGGAGATCGCTCCCCACACCATGATGCCGGGTGTTGGCCCTGTGTGCCTCGGTCGTATGCAGTCCTGATTGTGGCGCTCACCTGCACGGCGCCAAACACGCATACGACCATCATTGGCACCAAGGCAGAAGCGACTCTCATCGCTGAAGACGACACGTCTCCATTCGTCCCTCCATTCACGCCTGTCGCGACACCACTGGAGGCGGGCTGCACGATGTTGGGGCGTGAGCGGAAGACGGCCTAACGGTGTGCGGGACCGTAGCCCAGCTTCATGGAGACGGTTGCGAATGGTCCTCGCCGATACCCCAGGAGCAACAGTGTCCCTAATTTGCTGGGAAGTGGCGGTGCGGTCCCCTACGGCACTGCGTAGGATCCTACGGTCTTGGCGTGCATCCGTGCGTCGCTGCGGTCCGGTCCCAGGTCGACGGGCACGTGCACCTTCCGCCGACCACTGGCGACAACATCGACGTACTGTGGAGACCTCACGCCCCACGTGTTGAGCAATTCGGCGGTACGTCCACCCGGCCTCCCGCATGCCCACTATACGCCCTCGCTCAAAGTCCGTCAACTGCACATACGGTTCACGTCCACGCTGTCGCGGCATGCTACCAGTGTTAAAGACTGCGATGGAGCTCCGTATGCCACGGCAAACTGGCTGACACTGACGGCGGCGGTGCACAAATGCTGCGCAGCTAGCGCCATTCGACGGCCAACACCGCGGTTCCTGGTGTGTCCGCTGTGCCGTGCGTGTGATCATTGCTTGTACAGCCCTCTCGCAGTGTCCGGAACAAGTATGGTGGGTCTGACACACCGGTGTCAATGTGTTCTTTTTTCCATTTCCAGGAGTGTATAAATCCACTACAGAGAATAAGGAGAGAAGAGTGTATCTCAGAGCAAAAGAGTACTTATACTTACAGAGCAGAAACACTTGCTTGACTTGTCCCATATTAGAAAGCTGCGGCAAGTAACAAGTAGGAAATCACTTTTTCTTTGGAACTTTCTCAAAGTCATCACTTTTACACAAAAAAGATTTTGAATGGCGGCTTTTATACACTAGTCCTTATAGAATTGTTGAAATACTCCGTCCTGTAAGTTATTTTGTGACTTAGCAGAGTGTGTACTGATATTAAACTTCCGGGAAAATTAAAACGTGTGATGGATGGAGACTCGAACTCGGGACATTTAACTTTTGTGGGAAGGTGCTCTAACGAATCAGCTACCTAAACACCAATCACAACTCACAGCTTTGTTTATGGTAGTGCCTCATCTCTTACCTTCCATACTGCTCTGAGGATGGGTAGTGAGTCATGCTGGGTAGCTGTCCTAAATCATCCTAGAACTGGTATGTTACTGCAATGAGGAGTTGATCCACGTCATTTCCACTTTTAGAACCGGTTATTCTCTTGTCGGCGGAATGTTCTTCTCATGAGTTGATAGTCTCACCGAGTCCAGCGACTTGCTGCTCTTTCCTTCTCTCGACGCCAGTTTCTTAGTATTATCGGTGGTGTCAATAATAATAAAATAAAAAAGAAAAATTAATAATTAAACACATCATTGATGTTCGTTGTACATCTACTCCAAATTCCATACACCTTCCTTCGTTCCTGTGATGAAGGAAACGGATCATGGCGTTCCCTGCCCACATTTCCTCGGCCCCTCACTCCTGGGCATCATTAAGGTTCGTTTGCAAAATAAAAAAAGAAAGAAAAAAGAAAGGAAAAGGGACATAGTTTTAATTTGGTAGGAAGTTTAGTATCAGTTCACAATCCGCTGCGGAGTGAAAGTTACCTTCTGGAAACATCCCCCAGGCTGTAGCTAAGCCATGTCTCCGTAATATATTTCTTCTAGTCTTCCAGGAGCTGGAAAGTAGGAGATGACTTACTAGCGGAAGTACAGCTGTGAGAACGAGTCGTGAGTCGAGATTGAGTAACTCAGTTGGTGGAACACATGACAGCAAGAGGCAAAGATCCCAATTTCGAGTCTTAGTCTGACACCAAGTTCTAATTGGTCGGGAAGTTTCAATCAGCACACTCTCTGCTGCAGAGTGGAAATGTCTTTCTAAAGGGATTATATTCCCTTCAGAATTTGAAAAAGTGTGATCATAATTTTTTTGTGTGTGTAATATTTATGTATTAGTGTATTTATTGAAGGTGATTTATAATTAGTTAATTTGTACTGTCTACTGAAGTAACGAATCAAACAGGAAAGAGAAATGTCCTGATGACCATAAATACGAGTAAATAAACTATTGAGTTGAGTTGACTATTATTTAGGCACTTGAAAAAGGAGATGGCTTTTGAATAGATGTTTAAGTGAACATAACGCCCACTTCTTGACCATTCACCTGGAGAAGGAATAATGTAATCTGTTAGGCACACTGCTGCTTTAACCATATATATATATATATATATATATATATATATATATATATATATATATATATATGCAAAAGTCGAAGAAAGCAAGAAATAGAATAAGACAAACACTTAAAGCTGAGCAGAGTATATACTCATAGTTCGCATAAACTCAACGTACAGTACGCATTCAAAGTTTACGTATTCTCTTATCCTAATATCTGCATGGCTTTCCCATGAGTAGCACTGCTATACCCAAAGGCATGTGTAAATTTGTGTACTTATAGCATCTCCCTTTTTTGCGTCTGAACTTGTGACCCTATATGTGATGATGCTTACAACTTATATATATATATATATATATATATATATATATATATATATATATATATATATATCAAGCATCAGGTCACTACTTCAGACGCAAAAAAACGGAGAAGCTTTAACTACACAAATTTATACAGGAAAGAGTGTATATTAGTTCTACTTATCACAAAGATATGCAGATAAGAGAATAAGAAAATTTTAATGAGTATCGTATTTGGCGTTGATACGAGCTATATGTGTATACTGTATTCTACTCAGCTTTGAGCGTTTGCTTTATTCTGTTTCTTGTTTTCTTCGAATTTTGCTCTTGATTTTGCCTGACACTCTATACAAAGGTCGAAAGTCACGCAGTATTGGACAAAGCTGTCCTATCTTATGTAATTATATTTCCTTCTCAAAACAATATCTGGTGAATCAGACCAGGACTGCAGACAGGAAGCTAATGAATGTAAATATATCTACGTAAAAGTCAATAACTAACGTTCCTAAAGGGAGATGTATGTATATGTTTATTTTGTAAACAAAATACTTAGCTGTATTTTACTGAAAATCTTGTAATCCATTTGGGAAATCCCGAGAGCATGGACTACAGATGATACACTAATAAACTTCGTTACACTGAAATACGACATCAAAGAATTACTGTGATAGCAAACACGCTAAAGATTTGACAGTGCTGGATGTGTACCACCTGGACGTTTAACGGTACTGCTAAAAAACACTACAGTGTCGTAACCCGTTATTACAGATGACGAACTGAAATTCTAGCATATGCTCTCCACTGCCTATGTACTTTGCGACCCGAAAATTGCTCTTTATGTTATGCGGGAAAATGTGGGTTCCGTGTGAGTTGCGGCTCCTTTCAAACACATCATAAGCACTCAGTCAGGAAATCCTCGCAACCGTCCTGCAGCTATCTACTAGGCTTGAGCTAATCACTTTTCAAGGTGTTATGTCAGTTTGAATTTCGGTGGCTCTACTTGGCGCGCCATTATTATTAACTCGAATTATGAAACAAATCTTGCAGACGATATAGCAGAGACACTTACGCTGATCAGCCAGAACATTATGACAATCTACCAAACAGCCGACATATCCACTTTTGCCACGGACAAATGAGGCGACGCGTCGGGAATGGAAGCAATGATGAGCTGGTAGATCGCTGAAGAAAGTTGGCACCATATCTGCACACACAAGTCACGTAATTCCCGTAAATTCGAGGGAGGGGGGCGGTGAGCTCTGAAGAAAGGTTCAATCACATCCCTCATCTGTTCGAACGGGTTCAGATCCAACGAACTGTGAGACCAGCACATCAATTGGAAATCGCCACTGTGTTCCTAGAACCACTCCATCACACTTCTGACCTTGTGACATGGTGCATTATCTTGTTGAAAATGGCACAGCCTTCAGCATACATAAACGTCCTGAAGGGATGTAAGTGGTCTGCTACCAGTGTACTACACTCCTTCACTCCTTGGTCCTCATGGTGCCTTGCACGAGCTCCACTGGATCCATGGATGCCCACACGAATGTTCCCCAGAGCATAATGAAGCCGCCGCCAGCCTGTCTCCGTCCCGCAGTGTAGGTGTCAAGGAGCTGTTCCCCTAGAAGTTGACGGATTCGCGCCCTCCGGTCGGCATGATGAAGAAGGTATCGGGATTCATCAGACCATACAACGCAGCATACAGCGCAGGTGCGGGAGAGACGCTCTGCGATTTTCGGCAGAGGGAGTTTCAATATGGTACCATCTATCTGCAAATCACTGAGCATGCGCGATTTCCGAGCCTGTGCATTCTTCACGCGCATGTTCTAAAAACGGGGCGTCGACGTGCTGATACCGTCAGTCGTACCTTGCCACCAGTAGGGCTGAACCACCTGAAGATGTCTGACAGTTGCTCTGAGGAAATATTGTGGAATTTGCACAACGTGATCCGGCGGCAAACCCTTGAAGACTATTTACAACACAGCCGCCGGGAAAGCTTGAAGAGTCATAACTTGCTTTTCCTTGATTCCCACTCTGCGTATAAAAATCGTACTGTTTTAGAGCAAACTATCCATCCCGAAAAGTGTGTTACACTGCAGTTCATACCACCTGGAACCACTGAATAAGTGTAGCCTCTGGACGTTTGTTTCTTCCATGATCATAAAACTTATTATCACACTATCTGTGGATACCCATGCGAATGTCCTGCACAGCTTGTAACTACCAAAGGTTCGCCTGCGATATCATTGTAGTACAAGGCTTAATAAAGATATTTCACCTTTTAGCTGAGGTTTCCTAGTCAGAATTGGCCAGCACCGACACCCTGCCACTCCACCACCTTTCCACCGTAGTGCCGGAATGGCCGAACTTGCACTATTAATATTACCACAGTTTTGTTTCTTGAGGGCTCACAGTCTCGTTCTGTTTTTGTTTTTATTTTTAATGACTTTATAGCCGCCATTGATATCTCTATTTATTGCAACTGCTATCGTTGCAATTCCGCCCATAGGTTATTTACAGACCCTGAAAACACAGTAGTAGCCAGTGTTTATAAAAAGAATGAACATGATTTGAACCTCTATGGCTCGTGTCAGCCTTTGACACTTTCACTACCTGTGTCACAGATGATAAAAACTCACGAAACTACACTCGTGCTTATTGCTTACTCACAAGTGCAGAAGCACGAATCTAGCTTCGTGTGTTCTTATCCCATTTGTTACATGCCGATGACGAATGTCTTAGTCCACCCTGTTCGAGTTATTGTTTCTGATGGCTTTGCCTGTTTCCAAAATTTATTGGTCGAACGACCAGGTATTTATGTTGATAAAATTGCTACATCTGATCCATAGTATAGGAGAGAGAGAACCCATCGTCACTAGACATGAAGTTACGTTTGTGTAATTAATTTATGTTATTCACACCGCTTTATGCAAGTTGGTGTAACACGAACTTCATTTCTTAATACTTACCGAACACGTGGTCAAAACTAAGCGTTGGGCTTTGCTTAACTTGGGTTTTGTGAAATTATTTTAGTAATGTGCATTAGTGTCTCTTGAAAGGATGTCCTTCTCTCTAATGCTCCTATTCAAATAATTTATGCGTGTTTTTTGACCTTTTCAGATTATCTTTTGTGGTCACTGCGTCCCGCGATACATTTCCCCAAATGTCAAGTGCCACAAATAGTAAACATATATGATACATTTACCAGCGTGCTTTTCACCTGCTTTTACCTGTATTTCCCTCTTATTTTGTGCATCTGACAACACACAGTACATTACAGTGGAGTACATTAAGTAATTCTGCAGCTCAGATCATATTAGCAAAATTAATCAAACATAATATCTCAATACAATTTTCACTATCTTCCACGATTTTTACCTGCAGTAGTGTGTCTTACTGGAATGTAGTAACACTTTACGCACGTTCAGCAGGCAAGAAATGACTACAGTGGTGTCACAATAAAACTGCTGCTATATAAACGAAACTTTAATGAATTTCTGTTGCTGTTGTTGTTGTCGTTGTTGTTGTTGTTGTGGCCTTCAGTCGAGAGACTGGTTTGATGCAGCTCGCCATACTACTCTATCCTGTGCAGGCTTCTTCATCTCCGAGAAACTAATGCAACCTACATCTTTCTGAATCTGCTCTTAATATCCTATTAAACCTCATTGTCTAGAGAAGGTACTACACGTTGTTCTTGAAGCTGTTGACTATTTCATATTTTGCCAATTCTCCTTCAGTATTTTTTTTAATAGCTAGCAAAGTTATGGCTTCTATTTTTCAGATAGTATTACCCTGTTGCATACAGCTGCTATGCAGTAATAATATAATTAATAATTAACCAAAAAAATTATAGCATAGGGTCTGGCTTTTAAATGTTTTTTTTTTCTATAACTACTATTAGTGACACTGTTAAAAATGTACTTCCCGTTTCGTAAATATGGTGTCTTCTGCAGTTTTCTGTCATCAAGAAATCATCAAATATACTTTATAAACATTTCAGATTTTTTAAAATATGAATATTAAGGATAATGGTTGTTTATAAATTACGTATTTGACTTTTACTGCAGCGACACCCGTTGCCCTTGTGGTCTGTTCGCCTCATGCATTGACTATTGACAGTTAGTGTTGTGCCGCCCTGGTGGGCATGACGTGTTATGTTGTGGGAACGGTGTCTTGGCGAATTGTGCTATATGTAGTAACTTTAATTTTGACATGCCAACACATCGCTCATTTCGCGTTTTATGAACCTGGAAATTCAAAGGTAAAATTTTGAGTGTAGCTGGCACAAGATGTTTGTAGCAACCTCTATGTAGGTATGTTGTCATTTGGTTCTTCTATCGGATAATGTTGCATTATTTGCAAAGCTGCTTTTAACACTTCTTATAAGTGTATTACAAATCTAAAGATGGTAACTTTTAACCGCGCGGGGTAGCCGCGTGGTCTTAGGCGCATTGTCACGGTCCGTGCGGCTTCCCTTGTCGGAGGTTCGAGTCCTACCTTGGGCATGGGTGTGTGTGTTTCCCATAGCGTAAGTTAGTTTAAGTTAGATTAAGTAGTGTGCAGGCTTAGGAACCGATGACCTCAGCAGTTTGGTCCGTTAAGACTTTACCACAAATTAAATGGTAACTTTTACCAAAACTGGTAATCTAGAATAAAGTTTTTATAGCAGTGTGTAACACTTGTAATTTTATTACAGACCTGAAGACGGTAACTTGGTTTTACCGAATCTGGTTATCCACAATGAAGTTAAAATATTTATCTCGGCGAAGAAGTTCTAAGTACCCGCTGCAGAGCTGTGGATCGCTGGTTTTACCGAAAGCAGTTGTCTAGAATGAAACTCTTCTTCTAAGTACTACTGGAGAGCTGCAGATTGCTCCTTCGGACTCAACGTGAGTAAGCTAATGCATCAAAAGGGCCTTTTCTCCGTTAATTCTTTCCTCGCGTCTAAAGTTTAAAAAAAATTCCCGTTGATTTTTACTTGACAACTTTCCATACATCACGCGAGGTGTCTTTCTGCCACACTTTGTATCTATCATTTACAGCTGCACTAAATATGCTAGTAGATTAACGTAATTCCCACCTCCCACGTATTCTCTGTTTACTAATTCTGTCCTGATCAGTCCATTACTTGGCGCTAACGATATAAAGCGATCAGCACTGCTCTCTACACCGCGAAAGCTTTGTAGCCATTCCTGTGGTAGTCACGGTCAGTGCCATCTCGCGGTCAGCGAAGAAATTACGTTCTCCAGTATCGAATCCCTAGCGGCTTCATTATTAAAGCGACGTCGGGCGCTTTGTCGCAGTCAGCAAGGGCCATGGTAGCTTTTACCGCCGCCTTCGCTGCATATCTGAACTGCGTAAACAGAATCACACATTTAAACGTTGTGAACACAAAAATTCTGAAGTATTATTCGCCACCTCATGCTATCGAAAATGCTTCTGGCAACATAAATGAACCTAATAGGACCAGAGAAGATTTGAGTTGCGATGTACATATAACTATCAGAATTAATAAAGAAACAAAAATGTGTTACAACTCAGAGGAATTAAAATACGTATGCTACCGCCTTTACACATGACAGCAACGATCATTTGTTGTACAATTATTGACAACAGGTCACGCACTATGTAATTGTTACGTAAATATTACTTGCAAATACTCTTAGCCTTTTAAAACAATGTAACTTGAATTTATAGACTGTGATTCTTACATAGTTACCCATACCTGATAATTTTCCAAGACACTGCACGCAACGTTGAGATATTATGCCCTAATGGGATTCAGTAACTGCCAAATAAAAATAAATATTTGAATAAAAATTAAGTTTAAAATAATTTCTCCTAGCTCCATATAGATTCCTAACGCCATATTGATAGTCCTGAAAATGTTTATTTTTTTAATGTCCATGAAAATACTGATAATATTTGAAACTCAAAACGAAGGGGCGTATGCAGTATAATAGTATGGAGGTTAACTATTCATGGATCACTTATGTGTTGAATGCGCCCCACGCTTTTCGCTTCAAATCTTAGAACATATTTAAATAAAAAATTACAAGTTTTCACGGCTGTTTGCTGGCGACTGGGATAAATTGTTTTATACATTTGGTCCTTTTTAAAAATGAGGCACATTAAAACTGATTTTTAATCAAAGAGTTATTTTCTGCGTGAAATTTTTCAATCGATTCCAAAAATTTTGATGAGATTACAACAGAGTCATGTGTTAAATTTCAGATTTACTTCAGTTTCTCTTCACCTGAGACAATATTCACCTCAGAAAATCAATATATTAGGAATCACAGGGTTCATTTTCTTATTTGCAATTGGAGTTTATCAAGTTTAATATTAGCAAATTCATCCCATGATATTGTACTTCAAGACAATTACGTAGTAGCACACTTCCATTATGAATTATCTAAAGGAGCAATATTTACAATTATAGGAGGTGTTATTCAACATTACCCTCTATTTACACCTACATATACCTCACAACAAGACAGTGAAGGCAGAAATTAGAGAGATTCAAGCTAAAGCGGAGACTTGCAGCAATCGCTCGTCCCGCAAAACATTTGTGGCTGGAACAGGGAAAGGGGATTTTTTCTTTTGTTTTTAATTTCTAAGCCTTACGAATGTAACATTTAAATATTTGACAGTAGGCCTTCTTTTTATATAAAAGCGAGTGGGCAAGGAAAGTTTTGTTTCAGACATGAATACAGCAATAAAAAGCAATGTTTTGTATCTGTCTATCGATTTAAAAATCATGAGGGGACTAATGACCTCAGCAGCTGAGTCCCATAGTGCTCAGAGCCAGCCAGCCATAAAAATCATGGCTAGTTTCTAATTGACAGCCACTCATATTGGGAAACGTGCAGTGTTATAGAAGATAATTCAGTCATTGTCGCACTGTGCTAAAATGGAGTGAAACTGATCAAGTGAAATAATTTTATAAGAAAAGGTATAAAGAAACGAACTTCGAAACACGTACATGAAGCTGTTTGGCATAATTTTGCAACAGATTATGTAAGTGCAAGAATTACCACTATTAGCCTCCAAGGTACACCCTACGAATACGGAGAGAAGTTTCATAATCGTGTAGTTTATGACCTCTTCGGCACACATTGTGAACCTTACGAAATGCTAACATGCGTCAAAACAACAAACAAATGACGGAAGTTTTTTAAGAAAACATGCCCTTTATTTCTATGTAAGGGCGTTCTCAGGCATTAATAAGATATAAAATACCTGTTCCTCTTAGTATCTTCAGGTATCAGAAAGTCTTCCAGCCCCGTGACGACTGAACATTACCGACACTAAATCAGATGTGCTTTAAAAATAAAGAACATTTTAAATAGACATAGTTTTCTTGGTAACTGTAACTAATACTGTATTCCACGTACGTACAGTCTCCTATACATCCGTGATGGTAAAACTACACTCCTGGAAATTGAAATAAGAACACCGTGAATTCATTGTCCCAGGAAGGGGAAACTTTATTGTCACATTCCTGGGGTCAGATACATCACATGATCACACTGACAGAACCACAGGCACATAGACACAGGCAACAGAGCATGCACAATGTCGGCACTAGTACAGTGTATATCCACCTTTCGCAGCAATGCAGGCTGCTATTCTCCCATGGAGACGATCGTAGAGATGCTGGATGTAGTCCTGTGGAACGGCTTGCCATGCCATTTCCACCTGGCGCCTCAGTTGGACCAGCGTTCGTGCTGGACGTGCAGACCGCGTGAGACGACGCTTCATCCAGTCCCAAACATGCTCAATGGGGGACAGATCCGGAGATCTTGCTGGCCAGGGTAGTTGACTTACACCTTCTAGAGCACGTTGGGTGGCACGGGATACATGCGGACGTGCATTGTCCTGTTGGAACAGCAAGTTCCCTTGTCGGTCTAGGAATGGTAGAACGATGGGTTCGATGACGGTTTGGATGTACCGTGCACTATTCAGTGTCCCCTCGACGATCACCAGTGGTGTACGGCCAGTGTAAGAGATCGCTCCCGACGCCATGATGCCGGGTGTTGGCCCTGTGTGCCTCGGTCGTATGCAGTCCTGATTGTGGCGCTCACCTGCACGGCGCCAAACACGCATACGACCATCATTGGCACCAAGGCAGAAGCGACTCTCATCGCTGAAGACGACACGTCTCCATTCGTCCCTCCATTCACGCCTGTCACGACACCACTGGAGGCGGGCTGCACGATGTTGGGGCGTGAGCGGAAGACGGCCTAACGGTGTGCGGGACCGTAGCCCAGCTTCATGGAGACGGTTGCGAATGGTCCTCGCCGATACCCCAGGAGCAACAGTGTCCCTAATTTGCTGGGAGGTGGCGGTGCGGTCCCCTACGGCACTGCGTAGGATCCTACGGTCTTGGCGTGCATCCGTGCGTCGCTGCGGTCCGGTCCCAGGTCGACGGGCACGTGAACCTTCCGCCGACCACTGGCGACAACATCGATGTACTGTGGAGACCTCACGCCCCACGTGTTGAGCAATTCGGCGGTACGTCCACCCGGCCTCCCGCATGCCCACTATACGCCCTCGCTCAAAGTCCGTCAACTGCACATACGGTTCACGTCCACGCTGTCGCGGCATGCTACCAGTGTTAAAGACTGCGATGGAGCTCCGTATGCCACGGCAAACTGGCTGACACTGACGGCGGCGGTGCACAAATGTTGCGCAGCTAGCGCCATTCGACGGCCAACACCGCGGTTCCTGGTGTGTCCGCTGTACCGTGCGTGTGATCATTGCTTGTACAGCCCTCTCGCAGTGTCCGGAGCAAGTATGGTGGGTCTGACACACCGGTGTCAATGTGTTCTTTTTTCCATTTCCAGGAGTGTATATTGAGTAGTTACTAATCAGTGTTTTTTGAATACGGGATAGACAGCTTGCGAAAGTGCATCTTCATCTCTGCCTCTGTGGGAAACATTCGTGTCAGCTTTTTTACAGATTATCTAAGAAACGATTGAAGTCCACACATATGATATTTAAGTCAACAACATCGTCGAAATAAATCAAAGATGTAAATCTTATCATCTGTACCACGTCCAAGAATCGGCCAGATGTGGTCTAAAGTGAGCTAGCCTGCAACTTTGACTGTAGATCCAAGAGCCTCTGGCTGTTCAACTCGATTACTAGCCTCTAAAAATATTATTTCATCAATGAGAAGTGACGAGAGAGATTTCCTCCCCAAACTAATTCTGCTAACATAAAATGATCCATCAGGCTGTACGTCGTGGACACAATACTGTGGGGAAGAGTCATGGGCTTTGGCAAAACCGCAAAACAAGAGTCGCCGTGTTTACGATGTGACGCTATAAAATGGTGCTCAGTATTGTATGGCAGACTTCGTTTCTTTTTTTATTCGAAATTGTTGCCATTGTATAGATTTGCGTTTCATCACATCTCATGGAAGCAAACTCAAACATTTTTGCTGTGCTGAACAGTTGCATTTGGGAGTACTGAATGAGCGATAAACACAACGAAAGCGAACAATCATCCTACCTTGGAAACATAACAGTATCTGACACGCAAATAGTTGTGTACAGATGCCCCTGGCCTCCAGTGGGTTACTAAGTGAGTGTTCAGAAATTATTTTATTCACGATACTTACGAAATTATTAATGGATAGCCTGTACCTCCTCTGCAGTTTGTATCTTGTCAAAACTAAATGCACTCTCAAATTATTCTTTTAACGTGGTATCAGCGGAATAAATGTTTTGAATGAATATTTTTAAAGATAGCATGATGTAAGATTACATGTTACTTGCTCCTCCAACGCTGTACATGAAAGTACGACTGCGCAGCTAAATATGCCTCAGATTAAAGCACCCGTCCCGCTTCATCAGATATTCGCGTGACCTCATCCTATTGTAATTGTCAATGCTCGTGACATCAACGATCGACGCTCGTGGAATGTTGTCCACCACACGTAAGTAATGAGCTGTCTCTTCTCGCTAGAAGTTCAGCGTTTGACAACGACGGACGTACGCTTAGGCGGTACCGCCGGCTCCTGAGGAGGAGCACAAAAGGCTGTAATCTCCTTCGCCATTTATCATCTTAAGGGTCGAGTAACGATTACTTCTCGCTTTTCTGCTTAAGATTCCATGAGCATTTTTAATTGTTTATAGCACTGTATCACTCAGGTTTTCACTCACTTACATGACAGCTGTACAAATACTGATGCGAATAAAATCATTAAGTCTCGTCGTAAAAGAGTGTTAATGCTGGATTTGGAAAGGAACTTGTCTCTAAAACCAGAATAAGTAAGGAAACTTAAGCGAATATTTAATAGTTGTGACCGTATTGTCTCATGAGTCGTTCAGAGACAGTAATTCATAGACGATAATTAACAAATATGTCACAAGTTTCAGCAAAGACTATAAAATAGTCTTGATGCATATCGATGGTTTGTCTACAGCGTGAAGACCAAATACCATTAGGTAGCAGATGAAGTTTGTATTAACAAAATTATTAATTTCAAAATTTTGCAATTTTGATCATATTTTCTACTAAAATACCTCATAGGTCACTATCACTGGATTGATTAACAGGAAGAAAATATTTTAGATTAACTTCTAATCTACATTATGCTCTACAAATGATTATTGGAGACGGAGTGATAATATAAAGACTTTGGGAGAGTGACAGATTATGTAGATTTGTACAACATAAGGTATGTTACTTTTCCAAGTACATGAACAATTAATTTTGTAAATTGTTATACTTGACTTGTAACCTGTTTCCCTGTCAACTTGGTTCTATCCATTACAGATCCGATGACAGTAACGTAGTCTTAACTGAAACCAGTTATCGAAATAAATGCTTTAATAACGTAGAAATATTGGAACACGTGGGGAAATACTGACTACGATTTATCTTAGCAGCTAGATTAAGGAAAGGTAAACCTACGTTTCTAGCGTATATAGACTTAGAGAAAGCTTTTGACAATGTCAACTGGAATACTCTCTTTCAAATTCTGAAGGTGTCAGGCGTAAAATACAGGGAGCGAAAGGCTGTTTGCAATTTGTACAGAAACCAGATGGCAGTTATAAGAGTCGAGGGACATGAAAGGGAAACAGAGGTTGGGGAGGCAGTGAGACAGGGTTGTAGCCTGTCCCAGATGTTATTCAATCTGTATATTGAGCAAGCAGTAAAGGAAACGAAAGAAAAATTCGGAGTAGGAATTAAAATCCATGGAGAGGAAATGAAAACTTTGAGGTTTGCCGATGACATTGCAGTTCTCTCAGAGACAGCAAAGGACTCGGAAGAGCAGTTGAACGGAATGGACAGTGTCTTGAAAGGAGGATATAAGATGAACACCAACAAAAGTAAAACGAGGATAATGGAATGTAGTCGAATTAAATGGGGTGATGCTTAGGGAATCAGATTAGGAAATGAGACGCTTAAAGAAGTAAATGAGTTTTACTATTTGGGGAGCAAAATAACTGATGATGATCGAAGTAGAGAGGATATATAATTTAGACTGTCAATGGCAAGGAAAGCGTTTCTGAGGAAGAGAAATTTGTTACCATCGAGTACAGATTTAAGTGTCAGGAAGTCGTTTCTGAAAGTATTTGTATGAAGTGTAGCCATGTATGGAAGTGAAACATGGATGATAAATAGTCCGGACAAGAAGAGAATAAAAGCCATCGAAATGTGGTGCTACAGAAGAATGCTGAAGATTATATAGGTAGATCACGTTACTAATGAGGAGGTAATGAATAGAATTGGGGAGAAGAGGAGTTGGTGGCACAACTTGACCAGAAGAAGGGACCGGTTGGTAGGACATGTTCTGAGGCATCGAGGGATCACCAATTCAGTATTGGAGGGCAGCGTGGAGGGTACAAATTGTGGAGGGAGACCAAGAGATGAATACACTCAGCAGATTCAGAAGGATGTAAGTTGCAGTAAGTACTGGTTGAGCAAGAAGTTTGCACAGGATAGAGTAGCATGGAGAGCTGCATCAAAGCAGTCTCAGGACTGAAGACCATAACAACAACACCACTAGCGATCATGGCTTTCTGAAGTATTTTTTCTGAGTTCATTACACAACAGATTGCCCTCATTCTGGCACGTCAGGAAAATACAAATTTCTAGTCAGCTATCTGGATCGTTTACCAGGAAGAGTTTGTATGTAGACATGGCGATGAGGATAATGTCGTTACTTCAGCAAAGAGTGCTTGGGAACAGCAACTGTCGATAAACTTCCGTAGGAGAACGAGTTTTTGTAATCATTTAGGAGGAAATGGTAGTAGAGACCGCTCCAGACGGATGAGTTATCGACGTAATGATTGTTTTGTAATTTACTTTCATCGTGGGCTGTTTACATTTTCTTACGACGGTCTTCATATCATTCTAGACGAGTTCCCCAAAATATTTAATAGCTGTAACTGTTCCTAGAAACATGACGCGTACGAAAACTACGGAAGTTACCGGCAGACAATATGATACATTTGCACAGGACTGATACTGTACACATTGAAAGAAATGGATGGGGCGGAGGAGGAAGTGAGGGTAATGGCCGGCAACCGTCATTACACATGAAAGTACCATTGTTTCACGGATGGCAGGACTAAAGCAGCAGAAGAAAGACTCCCAGCATGTCGGACGCGTTGTAAGTCATCAGTCGATGGGTCAGCGTTACTACGAGACACAACTGGTAGGCATTACCCCGCGTTGTTCATCGCGTAATAACCGTCGTGTAGCAACAGCGCAGTAAATATACATTAATTTTAAAGTATGATAAGCAGTATTCACTTTACAATCCCGAAGGATGTACACACAGCGATTTAAAGCATAACGATCACGCAAAACTAAACTCAAAGACACATGCTAGAGTGATGTTCCTCAAGAAGGTTGATTTCGACCTGGAAGATCGTGCTGCAGTCAGATACTGAATTACGTAACACACTGCGGATAGTTTCGAACAGGATAACTGGAGTTGTCTTTGTCGATTTAATAGCTGCCTTCACCACTATCAAACACAGAAAGTTGCTGAAGAAAATTTACCAGCTCGCTGAAGACTATCAAGCAACATCCTTCAAAGGCACTCTCCGGCAGAATAGAAAATTCGAGGTCTTTATGTAGGATAAGACGAGCAGGCGGCGCATACGAAAGAATATACTCGCTCCTGTGCTCTTTAATTCTTAATTTGAAGAGATGGAAGAAAAGTTGCCTTGATCATTCCTTACGCTTGGCCTTTACTATGAGGTCAGTCGTCTAAGGCCAATTCATTTAAAGACTCAGGTGTGTACATTTCACTTGCGGAATAGCGAACTTCGGTGCGAAAAGGATTTCACATGGCGAGACTAACAACTTTAATAGTGTCCCACACAACTATACCTACCTGAGTGTTACTCTTGACCGTACACTGTAATTCAAGAAACATTGTCATAACAACAATCTAGATTTCAGCTTTTATGCAATTATCGATTTCAATGATTTTAGCCTGGTAACGTATTTGTCTATGTGGCTATGTACCGTGCAGAATGACATATCGTTATAATGGTACTAAATTGTGTGTCATCCAGCACAGAACACAGCAAAGTACATTATTGATGATCATTGCACTCAATAACGCCGTGAAAGCCGAGATCTCGAATGTGCACAGGAAATATACTGAAATATACACTCAAATGGCAGTGTATTCCTTCAAAAAACAAAAATCTTCACTCAGTCTCTTTTTTTACAGAGGTGTCCAGTCCCCTGACCGAACATAATGAGTGATGAGCTACCGCGCCGGAATCATTCGACCACCAAGACCCGACTTACAGTCATTTCGTGATTTCCCTTCTGGCGCGTATCAACACCACTGAGACGTGAAAGCTAGGTTAAAACATGGTAAAAATTCTGACCTGACCAAGGATCCGTCCGGCAGTTCTATGGTTATCATGCCCAAGCTTTCCCGGTAGACCACCAGGCCCGACTCGGATTTTCCTCAAGCTTCGCTGTTGTCTGGAGTTGCGGCGACTGTACCACTAGATGGTAATGCCATCGCTTTCACATCGATGACGGATTTCAGTTCAGCCAGTTTTCACGAAATTGTTATAAACTTATATACAAGACCTTCCTTGCGAATCAGTCTAGTAGTCAAAAGTGGTTCCTAATCCCCTTCCGGAGATTAACCGGAACATACAAACAGAAGCTAGAAGGGACATTGTCAGCTTCTAGAAGTACACTACTGGCCATTAAAATTGCTACACCACGAATATGACGTGCTACAGACGCGAAATTTAAGAGACAGGAAGAAGATGCTGTGATATGCAAATGATTAGCTTTTCAGAGCATTCACACAAGGTTGGCGCTGGTGGTGACACCTACAACGTGCTGACATGAGGAAAGTTTCCAACCGATTTCTCATACACAAACAGCAGTTGGCCGGCGTTGCCTGGTGAAACGCTGTTGTGATGCCTCGTGTACTGTTCGCCTGGTCCCGGAGGACGTTCGAGTCCTCCCTCAGGCATGGATGTGTGTGATTGTCCTTAGGATAATTTAAGTAGTGTGTAAGCTTAGCAGTTAAGTCCCATAAGATTTCACACACATTTGAACATTTTTTGCCTCGTGTAAGGAGGAGGAATACGTATCATCACGTTTCCGACTTTGATAAAAGTCGAATTGTAGCCTATCGCGATTGGGGCTTATCATATCGCGACATTGCTGCTCGCGTTGGTTGAGATCCAATAACTGTTAGCAGAATATGGAATCGATGGGTTCAGGAGGGTAATACGGAACGCCGTGCTGGATCCCAACGGCCTCGTATCACTAGCAGTCGAGATGACAGACGTCTTAACCGCATGGCTGTAACGGATCGTGCAGCAACGTCTCATTCCCTGAGTCAACAGTTGGGGACGTTTGCAAGACAAAAAAACCATCTGCACGAACAGTTCGAAGACGTTTGCAGCAGCATGGACTTCCAGTTTGGAGACCATGGCTGCGGTTACCCTTGACGCTGCATCACAGACAGAAGCGCTGCGATGGTGTAGTCAACGACGAACATGGATGCACGAATGGCAAAACGTCATTTTTCGTATGAATCCCGGTTCTGTTTACAGCATCATGATGGTCGCATCCGTGTTTGGCGACATCGCGGTGCACATACATTGGAAGCGTGTATTCGTCATCGCGATACTGGCGTATCACCCGGCGTGATGGTATGGGGTGCCATTGGTTACACGTCTCGGTCACCTCTTGTTCGCATTGACGTCACTTTGAACAGTGGACGTTACGTTTCAGATGTGTTACGACCCGTGGCTCTACCCTTAATTCGATCCCTGCGCGACCCTACATTTCAGCAGGATAATGCACGGCCGCATGTTGTTGGTCCTGTACGGGCCTTTTTGGATACAGAAAATGTTCGACTGCCGGCTTGACCAGGACATTCTCCAGATCTCTCACCAATTGAAATCGTGTGGTCAATCGTGGCCGAGCAACTGGCTCGTCGCAATACGCCACTCACTACTCTTAATTAACGATGGTATCGTGTTGAAGCTGCATGGGCAGCTATACCTGTACACGCCATGCAAGCTGTGTTTGACTCAATGCCCCGGTGTATCAAGGTCGTTATTACGGCCAGAGGTGGTTATTCTGGGTACTGATCTCTCAGGATCTATGCCCTCAAATTGCGTGAAAATATAATCACATGTCAGTGCTAGTATAATATATTTGTCCTATGAAAACCCATTTATCATCTGCATTTCTTCTTGGTGTAGCAATTTTAATGGCTAGTAGTGTACTTACTCCTAGTGTAGATTTGACTATGGAGCGTCACTCTCTGTCAACTAAGTCGCCTGGGTTCACCTGATGACTCGGCCGAAAGCTTCAGTTGGTCAGGTTCTCTCTGCTCCCCTCAATCTCTGACCAGAGCGTGAAAGAGGGAAATGAGGAAGAGGACAGTCACTCTAATTCTGGCGTAATAAATTCCTACAAAGAAAATAACAGCGGAAAACGAAAAGCTACGAAAGTAGAGCTGCGCAGAACGTTCTGTTTCACACGTAATGAAATACATAAAAAGCATCCCAATAAACACAGGCCCTCCTGAGGCCGGTGTTGTCGCTCCGCGGCGCCGCCGGCTGGCGCTGACGCCGTGTCGCATCAGGCAGCCGCCACCTGTCGGCCTGCCTTGTTCCTTTTTCCCTCTCGCCGGAGACCGAGCCGGTAATGGAAATCGGCAATCGGCGGCCGCTTCCGCCTCATTACCGCTCAACAGCGCCGCCGGCCAGAGGACTCATTTGCGCGCGCAAATAGTCTCTCTGTGTCCAGTCTGGATCGATCTCAGCAGTTTCTGTTTTCGTCACGCTCGCCGCCACGCCGGCGTTACTGCCAGATGCCTCTGTGCACCACACGCCCTATCGCCACCATAGCGACGCATTCCTGTCATTTCGAGCCTTGAGACTGTTGGTAATAAGCTTGTCACCAAGTTGAAGAATCGTAAAGCTGTCGCATCCCGGCAAAGATTCGCTACACAAAACTGGAGTCAATGTGACTTGATGTGACGCAATAGGGCGTCAACGATATTCCCGAAACAACAGACACTATGCATTCGTATAACTTATTCGCCTCGATGGGCCATAAATCCACAACCTTCAGTGCCGATGCCCATTTAAGTTCGACCTCCAGCGGGAATCTAAAATTAGCGAGCATGAAGTACATGGACAAGGACTGCGGATAGGGTGCGCTGCGTGGGAATGTGGGTCGGCAGGCAAGTGTGCCGAGATAGCCCACGCATTTGTGACAAACGTTATGAATGGGTGCCACTTGGGTAATGCAGCTGCCTAGTAAACAGGAAACGCTGGGTTCGAGTCCTCGTCCGGCAAATATTTTTACTCGTTGCCACTGATTTCACAAGTTCCGATGCAGGTGATGTCATTAGTTCTTTTCCTTTCTTCCTGCCTCCACCTCTAGTTTACATAAAATGTTGATCAACCTTTGTAGTGGTAATGAGAGGAAATAAATCTCCAATGATTAGTATGAAGCACTACTTAGCTTGTAGATGCTGTGCGTTCACCAGAGTCTATCACCCTCTTCTCATAGTTGAAGTGTCTATTCGTCCATCAGGTGCTGCTGCGGAATGCCACTGTGCTCTGGATGCACAGTACTGAAATTGCCTGCTGACTACCTAATATGCTTGCTGACATTTTATTTCGTTCATAATTGATTCTGGGTACACACAGCCCTCATCAGCATTTGTCTGAACATTCTCTTGGAACCTTCGCTCCAGGTGTGATCAAATGTTCAAATGTATGTGAAACCCTAAGACACCAAACTATTGAGGTCATCGGTCCCTAGACTTACTCACTACGTAAGCTAGCTAATATTAAGAACAATACACACACCCATGCCCGAGGAAGGACTCGAACCTCCGGCGGGATGGGCCCTGCAATCCGTTACACGGCGCCTCATGCCACGCGGCCGTTACGCGCGGCCCCACATGTGTTCGCCTTAACGTTTGATTATCATTCTAAATGCCATACGGGATGCTTCCTTCAGGTGCGGTGGACCTTTCCTCTTACTCCTTGACCTCCGCCCTCTACATCTTTGGCAAGATGTCAAGTGTAATGCTTATTGGAGTATCTGCTTTCTCTCATAGAAACATATAGTGTCCAGCTGCTTGAGGAAGCGTTATCTGCTCCTGACATCCTGTTTGTCTTCCATATGTCACTTACACGGGGCCGTTTGGTTATGGGACACTGCTCCCTTCAAATGGTTCAAATGGCTCTGAGCACTATGAGACTCAACATCTTAGGTCAATAGTCCCCTAGAACTTAGAACTACTTAAACCTATCTAACCTAAGGACATCACACACACCCATGCCCGAGGCAGGATTCGAACCTGCGACCGTAGCAGTCCCGCGGTTCCGGACTGCAGCGTCAGAACCGCTAGACCACCGCGGCCGGACACTGCTCCCTCTTCTCGTTATTATACAGTATGTAATTAAAATTATCAAAATTTTTTTAAAGGTGCAGCAGATGTGTTGAGATCAAAATGTACATCTTCAACGGTTACCGGGACAGTGGCTGTACTCTTCGTGTTGCACAGGAACTAACGCTTGATGGTCAAAGTTGAGTTATCCAACATCTTACGAAATCAGCACTGCTACCAATTTCCCTCCCTGATAATCGACACGATCTCTCATAGCTTATGTTAACTCAGTGCATTAGTGATGTCTCCATGACCGAATTCCGTGAACTGAATGATGTATCATATGGCCCACAGATACTACAGAGACTCATATTACAGGGTTGGCGCTCGAATAGTTGATACATTTTAACACTTAAATAAAAGTTGCACCTCTTGATGTATTTCATTCACATTTTGTGCTTTGTTTTATGCGACTGTCGCTAGAGTCGTATAGCTGCAATATCGCCAGTCTCTTGTTTCGCAGTTAGCGTTTCGCCATGGCCGGACATGGACCTTTACCCGTTCAGAAGTTTGTTAAGACGGTTCTCCTTTATGCTAAATTGAAATGTGTCACAGCTATGCAAAGAAGATTTACGGCAATACTACACACGTATTAGGCTCCATCGCTCAACACGTTTCTCCGATCAACGAGAAAACTTGAAAGAGAAGGCGGTTTGTTGGCATGGAAACGATCTCGATTAACGATTGATCGCTCTCCACCACGGGTTGCCAGTCACCGAAGGCCAAACGAATCAACCTCGCTGACAGCAAGGGCAATGGTGATATATTGTCTTTCTGTACAAACAATGGTACAGAGTGATCTCTAGCTCTTCCCTTGCGAACTTAGTGTGTCACAGAAGATAACTAAGCGGAACAAACAGAGAAGACCCGAGTATTCATTACGGCAGAAAGAGAAGCCGAATTAATGTTCGATACATACTTCTCGGACGAAGCTTGTATCCCTCTTAGTGGCACAATAACAAAATAAACGCTCAGTTTAAGTGCCAAGAGAAAACGCAATATGTCCACGTTCAAGAAAACGAGAGGTGTGGGGAAAAAGTGAGAGGTTGGTAGCTGTATCCAGTAACGCCCAAACGGACCAGCGTTTTTGAATGAATCTGTCAATGCTGACTGATACAAGACAATTTAGGAAATGTCTTTATGCCATATCTTCTTGCCACCAGTCATTGGATCACACGGTGGTATAAGCAAGACGGTGCAAGACTTCATACGGATCATGTTGTACTGGATATTCTACAGGAAATATTCGGATATCGTGTGATGTCCCATCGTTACCTGCAGCGCCACCATGGAGAATCCTCTTGGGCTTCTGCAAGTCCACAATTGAACCCATGTTTCTGGGGGAATATTTGAAAGGGAAATTGTTCTCTTCGAAGCCAATGAATATTATGGAAATACGTGCACTGATAGTGCCATTCTGCAACGACACAAATAAACCTTTGGGCTACAAGTTGTAAGGAATAAGTGTGACTGCCTTCGCGGAATTGTCCTATGCAATGCAGAGACTACTGAAGACCTAATAAACTAAATTAATGTCCATGGACCATGCCACTTGTTCGTAAAAATTGAAAATTTTCATTACAGAATAAAATTGTTGTGACAATATCAAACTTGTAAACTATTGGTGCGTCATCCTACACATACTAATCTGATGTACTCACTAATCTTCTTGACTGTTGCCACGGTAGCTCCGACTGTACGGGCACGAAGAGCTTGCCCTGGTTCTTCATTCGTAAGGCCCAACATCACGATAGACTGGAACGACACAGTAAATGTCACAGACGTAGTGGTGACTGGGAACCGTTGCATGTAACACTGGTCCACAAATTTTCACTTTTTATTTTTTACAGAAACAGATGTAGCCGTGCTTTATAGATTTAGATGCGCTGGACACGAATATCAAGGTTAAAGTTGTCTCCTAGTTCAGGGTTACAAGTAAATCACATGTTTTCGTTTCACGCTGACACTTATGAGACATTATGAGAGCTACGCGCAGGGTCAGTGTAACAAGGGTTCATCAGCCGTAAGTGAGTGAGGTACATTTTGGCAGCGATGCTTTACACCATGAAGTTTTGTGTGCCTACTATTTAGCGTGATCCCACAAATCATGCATCGGACTGCTATTTTATACGGTGCCTCCCTCAGGAAAAAGAGTCAGTATCAAGAGGAATGCGGATGTTTAATATCCTGACATCCTAGCTCTCGTCACCCTGTTCCCCCACATGTGGTACTATCAAGCAGTGATAGTGATGATACTAAACCGATACGTACAGCAAAAAAAGAATCATCCGCCCGTGACTCTGACGCTACATTTACACCTACATCGTCATCTGAAGAAACACACAAAGTCACACAGCGTGAACTCATTGATTTGTTAGAAATTTACATCTTCCAAAGGTTATAGCCAAACTCTTTTACCCACGACAGCAGAAGGTGACATACAATTCTACAGTGAGATTGATGGTTTCTTGGAAGACCTGAACATTACACACAAGCCAATCGATTGGAGACTCAAAGGGCAAGACAGTGGAGTCTCAAAAACAAGATTGAGGATAGACTGTTACACAACAGTACTATAGGGCCATTTATTCTTGTGAAATACGTTGCATTAGACAGAGAAAGTAAATCATTGTAAACTGTGTTGTTTACTGTAACCATGAATGGCTGGTACGTGGAGATTTCAAAGTCATTCGAATGCTCTTCGGTTTGCAAGAGGGTTACACTGCAGCTACATGTGTGAGTGGTACAGTCATGCAAGATAAAAGAATTTCACGCACGAACATCTCTGCCATGTGGGTCAAAAAATATCGCTGAAAAACTTTTAGCGAATCCGAATAAAATTGTTCTCCCACCATTGCACATTAAGCTGGGACTCAAGACAGCTTTTGTTAAGGCTGTGCACAGGAATGAAGCAGCCCTCAGTAATTTTGTAAGAATTTTCCACGACTCAGCACAGAGAGGATCACAAATGGGATATTCATTGGTCCGCGTGTATCCCAACCGTTTGGCCCGCCCCGTTGGCCACGCGGTCTAAAGCACGGCTTTCCGGGCCGGAAGGAGCGCCTGGTCCCCGGCACGAATCCGCTCGCCGGATTTGTGTTCTAGTCCGGTGAACCGGCCAGTCTGTGGATGGTTTTTAGGCAGTTTTCCATCTGCCTCGGCGAATGTGGGCTGGTTCCCCTCATTACACTATGCGATTCCTGCGCTAACAAGTTCTCCACGTACGCGTACACCACCGTTACTCTACCACGCAAACATAGGGGTTACACTCGTCTGGTGTGAGACGTTCCCTGGGGGGGCTAACCAGGGGCCGAACAGCACAATAACCCTGGTTTCGGTGTGGGGCGGCGGAGGGGTGAAGTGGACTGCGGTAGTCGTCGTGGGGTTGTGGACCATTGCGGCTGCGGCGGGGACGGAACCTCTCCGTCGTTTCTAGGTCCCCGGTTAACATATAATACAGTACAATACAATACAATACCAACCGTTGTGGGACACTTAGTCTGAGCGCACTCTAACCTTTGATCAGCTGCCTGTGTGGCATTCTTTTCCTAAGGTAATAATATTGTTCTTCGGAAACAGGAGAGCCGAAAATTGTAAGGTCCTCGTGGACGAACTCCTTCCCGCATTTAGGGTTACCGCCTGCATGACTCTGAAGATACATTTCCTTTCCTCTCACCTCAATGTGTTCTCAGAGAACTGTGGTGAATCCTGTGATGAGCAAGGCGAGCGGTTTCACCAGGTTATTTGTCTCACGGAACAGCGGCACGCAGGACGGTGGCTGATTTCTGCTGGATGCAACAGGGAGATACTCCAAACAGTACTCACCAGACGAAGGCCAAGAAATGGCGCGAATAAATTAGAAAAGTTCAGTTAATGTTTACATCCTGTTGGTTACGGTAGCAATATAAGTAAAATGTAAAGTCTCAGCTTACTTGTAGCCCTGAGCTAAGAGACATTTTTAATCGTGATATTCGTCTTCAGCTCATCGAAATCTATTGACACAGTCTACTTTGGTTTCTACACAGGATCCACTGCGGACCAGTGTTAGTTGCACTACCGTGCTAAAACAAACGCCAACATCATGAGTTACAAGTACGTGAGAAAGTAAACCTCCGGAAATGCTTATGTCAAGGCACCGAAATTATTCTGTTCAACTGCTGTACACGCCGAAAGTTCGTGATGGTATCTCTATACGGAGTGAAATTAAGCTCTCCTCTTGTTGTGTTAAAAACGGTTGTCCCTTCCACGATTCGGACAGCAGTAAGCTCTGGGTAAAAATCCCACAGAGGAAGCACGGTGCCTGCACTGACGTGAGGAGCAAACCTCCATCAGGTAGGGGTCACCTTGTCGGAAATAATTACTCACGCTGCGCGGGAGGTTCGCCTTTCTTTCCCCCCTCCCTGTGCTTCCCACAGAGAGGCGGTGGGCGGGCGGAGACCGGAGGCGGTTTCGGGACGACAGAGTGCGCTTCGCCCCACCACTGCTAGCTGTAAAACACCCCGCGCCGGCAAAACAGCCGAGCGCCAGCGCCGCCAACACAAATTTCGTTGTCGGGAGCAGGCGCGCGCAGTGCCGACCGTAAAGTGTCTCCTGCCCGGGCGGGGCGGGACGCCCCGCGCGGCAGGGGGCGGCAAAACACGCCGCCCTCCACGGCGTCCGCCTGACTCACGTAGTCCGCCGTCCGAGTCGGGGGCGTCTGGCACGCCTCTGCTGTGTTTACCGACGTTTATCGCCTACTTACCGAAATTAGCAATTCTTCGCTGTCTAGCGCTCGGATTATTTACAGTGAATTGTCTACATCCATGATCTATAATCACTGTGCAGTGCATGCCAAGGGTTCTACTCTTTGGAGCACTTGGCCGGTACCGTAGTTGACGGCGTTATACACTGGCGTGCCATTAAGTCATGGAATTACGATATGCACTTATACAAATGGTGCTATTTTGGGTACGCAAGGTAGGAAACAGAAGTGCGTTGGTGGAGCTGTCATTTGTAATCAGGAAATGGAAATGGAAATGTCGTGTGGCTAGGGCCTCCCGTCGGGTAGACCGTTCGCCTGGTGCAGGTCTTTCGATGTGACGCCACTTCGGCGACCTGCGTGTCGATGGGGATGAAATGATGATGATTAGGACAACACAACACCCAGTCCCTGAGCGGAGAAAATTTCCGACCCAGCCGGGAATCGAACCCGGGCCCTTAGGATTGACAGTCTGTCACGCTGACCACTCAGCTACCGGGGCGGACTGTAATCAGGAGATTAACGTGGAAATGTGTCCAACGTGATTATGGCCGCACTATAGGATCCAACAGACTTTGAACGAGGAGTGGTAGTTGGAGTTACACGCATGGGACAATCCATTTTAGTAATCGTTAAAGAATTCCATATTCCGAGATCCTCAATGTTAAAAGTGTGCCGAGAATACCAGATTTCAGGCAATCCCTCTCAGCGTGGACAACGCAGAGGCCAACGACGTTTGCTTAGTGCTGTCAGTGCTAACAGACATGCAAAACAGCGCGAAATAACGTTAGAAATCAATGCTGGATTTACGACAAACCTATTCGCTAGGGCAATGCTGCTAAATTTGGCGTTAATGGGCTATGACTGCAGACGATAGATGCGAGTGCCTTTGTTAACCCCACAACTTCGCCTGCAACGTCTGTCCTGGGCGTGTGACTATATCGGTTGCACCCTAGACGACTAGAAAACCATGGCCTGGTCAGATAAGTCCCAAATTCAGTTGGTAAGAGCTGAAATTAGGGTTCGAGTGTGGTGCTGACCTCACGGACCCATGGACCTAAGTTGTCGCAAAGGCACTGTGCAAGCTGGCGATGCTTCCATTGTGATGTGTGCTGTGTTTACGTGGTATGGTCTAGGTCCTTTGGTCCAACTGAACAGATCTTTGACCGGAAATGCTTATGTTCAGCTTTTTGGAGACCATTTGCAGCCTCTCATACACTTCGTGTTCCAAAACAACGATAGAATTGTCATAGATGGCAATGCCCCATGTCACCGGGCTACAACTGTTCACAACTGGTTTGATAAACATTCTGGACAGTTCGAGAGAATGATCGCCCGACATGAATCCCATCGGACATTGTAACACCTCCGTTTTTTATCCCAACCATTTTCTGTCAGGCTAGTGAATAAAGTAAGTAAGTGATAATTAATTGAAACCCTCAACTGCCTACAGGTGTTGTTGATATAGCTCGAAAGGGACATCTGAAAATGTGTGCCCCGACCGGCAGTCGAACCTGGGATGTAATGTTTACATGGTAGACGCTCTATCCATCTGAGCCACCGAGGACACAGATGAATAGCGTGATTGCAGGGACTTATCCCTTGCACGCTTCCCATGAGACCCACATTCCCAACTGTCCAAGATTCTGCATATGTAATGCACCTAATAGATATTTGCCCATCCAGTCGTCGCGCTATTCATCTGTGTCCTCGGTGGCTCAGATGGACAGAGCGTCTGCCGTGTAAGCAGGAGATCCCGGGTTCGAGTCCCAGTCGGGGCACACATTTTCAGCTGTCCCCATCGAGGTATATCAACAACACCTGTCGGCAGCTGAGGGTTTCAATTAATTATCATTCATTCTAGAGAAGCTGCACGGTCATCAATGGTATCTGTGCTTTCGAGAATAGTTACTACCTTCACAAATAAAGTAATTATAGTTCCGCGTTCTGGTCCTAGACTTGAAAATCGGCTCCAACCGACCACCGTGTCATCCTATGCTAATCGCGTCATCAGATGCGGTGTGGAGGGGCATGTAGTCAGGTCAGCTTACCGCTCTCTATGGTCGTTGTCGTGTTTCTTGACCATGAGACCACGAGTAATCGGAGAAGCAGCTCCTCACTTCGATACACGAGCAGTACATCCGTGGCAATAATGGGAATCGAAGCCAGGTCCTCTGCGTGGCAGTCAACCCTACTGAGCACTCAGCTACGGAGGCGGACTTCTGCCCGGATAATTTACATTAATGCTTCTAGGTATTCACATCTATCTGCTCTCTGACTTTTTCCTGTTTCTAACGTCATCTCTCTAGGAGCTGCCTTGATATTCGTTGTTTACTGTTGCTTATCCACATCCGTGTATGTACCTTAGTCAGGGCTGTATATTTAGTTGCCAATCTAAATTATAAATAAAATAGATAGTGAAGTAGTAGCTAATTTTAATCTCGTGATTTCCAACATGATGTTGGTGGAAGGATCTTGTTTATTGGAAAAACTCATCAAACGAAGCTAAAGTTTTCCGTGTGTAACAACATGTAATGCAAATAATTTGTGGTTTGAACTTAAGAACGTCCCCCAACGACCTCTCTCATATCTCATTTCCAAACCAATAGCTCGGTTAAAGGAATAAATACTAGCACACTGGAAGAATCTTGACATATATTCAGGGAAATTACTCCGACGACGACTGCATTAGAGCACTAACGTTGACCAATGATGCGCATACAAAACGTATGGTGAGCCTGGACTCGAAACCTTATGCCACTCTTCTCTACAACTGTTTCTTTAACCGGCTCT
This sequence comes from Schistocerca piceifrons, assembly GCF_021461385.2. NCBI lineage: Eukaryota > Metazoa > Arthropoda > Insecta > Orthoptera > Acrididae > Schistocerca > Schistocerca piceifrons. Next base: position 597,297,335 of record NC_060141.1, on the reverse strand, counting down.
GCCATCCGGAAACACTTCTCGCCCGAACCAAATTCCCGACTCGTCACACGTCCCTCTGCATGTGAACCTTGCTCGCAGTGTGACATGAATTCCCGCAACAGAGAACGAAATCTGGTGTGCATCCGCACTGAATATATCATGTTTGGTCGTGAATCCTATAAAATTGTTACATATACAATTGTATAGTGTCTGTCCGAGAAATCAGACACAAGTCACACACACACACATTCGTTCACATTTAATGGTCACAAAGGCGCCTGTAATTCAGAAACACACCTTTTCAATAATCTCCCAGCAGTCATAAAAAGCTCTACTGATGAATTTCCTTGCAGAACCGATTTATATTCGTTGCTAATTACCCAGAATAATACGAGTATTACGTACTATTTGATTTCGGTACAAATTCAGATCAGCAGTTCGAACAGTGCAAATAAATGTTGCAAAATGGTTTTTCTGTTTGATAATGTGTGGTTACAATAGTCTAAGAAATATTATAGGCATCTCAGTGTATTGAACATTTACATATTTTATGGGAAATTTGTTATTATTACTTAAATGAAAATACATTTAAGATCTTTTGACTCAATCAACATCCATGAAGACCGTTTTACTTGGCATCCTCGGAACGTAAATTAGCTAATTTTTTTCTTTATAAATATTTATTGTTGTACACATGTTTTACGTACTTAAGGATCTTCACACTATGGCTCTTTTGAATCGGAAAGTACTTGTAAACTAATCTAAACTAATAACTTTGCTGAGTACTTTCGAATCTTATTTTCATTTCTAAAAGTCATTGTCTAAAATCAAGAAGTTAAATATCAAAGTAACAAATAAACTCCATTGTTACAAGATATAACGCGGTACATCATCCTCATGTATATAGGGTAGTTATGCGGCTGTAGCTAAACTGTTCCGATCAACTGCGAGTTGGTATAAACTCTAAAACACTACACAAACGGCGCCACGAGGAGAAAATTGACGATAAGAACGTATGTTCCGAAACGTCGATGTGAGTCGAAGCTACAGGGATGCCAGCGCCTGTCACTCGATCAGATCTGCGGCAGCAGAGGTCGGTTTCTGCGCTGACACATCGCAAGCGAAACTGAACGGCGCCGGATGCCTCTACGCCAGACACAACAACAATGCAGAGCGTACAGACTCTAGCTTACTGCCAGAGGAGAGGCCTACCGGTGGGCAGTAGCCCTTATTCTTTGATGTTCTTCAGCGTTTGAGGATATGGGTTCTTTGTGTCAGTTCGTTCCTCAAGAGATCCTCCACAACTGCTTGACGTTTGTCGGTATCTTTTTTTATGTTATGTGTAAAAAGTACTACATGAACGTTAACGAAGACGCACTGATCCTGTACTGTGACGACAGCGCGCGGTAATGTACGATGAAAGTAAGCTACCTCCGTCACATACAGAAGTCTACCGTCTACGGTTAGATGGCTGAGAAGTGAGGAGCTCATCAAGCTGTGTATATGAAATGTATAACGATGAATGTTTAAATGTAAATGTTCACAGCTGTTCGGCCAAACTAATTCATGAAGGTTCTCGTGAAAAATGTTTACCCATACGCACAGTTGTAGCTGTCACAGCCAGCAGCATTCGAATTCGACACCGTGGGATGGAATTGAGGTTTTTTATCGTTTGAATTCAAATCTGGATTTAAGCGATGTTATTTACTTTCTTAGTTAGATTAATATTCCATGGATCATTTGTGTGATCAACCAGAATGATGTGGAAGGAACCATTTTACATTCACATTGCACAGTATGGGCGATCTGGGCGAATAAACCTCTGTAATAAGGGGACCAACAGGGTTTAGATTCCGAGATCGCATAAAATATAGCTGACAATGTCAGGTACTCATCATAAGTCAGTCATGGCAACATGATGACCGTTTACAAAGTTTTTTTTCTTTAAATGTAGACGGGAATTAGTGATCCTACCCACCACCATTTACAGATATTCTCTTTTCACGATGTGTAAAAGGTGTAAGAATAGAAGGTACTTTCAAGAAGAAAATTTTCAACATTAACTTTGCTATACATTTTGTGTAACTGGGTGGAGGATCAAAAAGTTTCGTGACAGCATTGTTCACCCCTTTTTGACCTAAAGACTACCTTAATGTCGAGTAATGAATGTCAGTTTTTCTTCTGACATCGTAATTATATATATCGCTGGTCCTTTTGAACCGCAGAGCGTTATGTACAACAAATTTCACGAGTGAGTAAGTATACTGTGAAGTATTAGTCAAAATGCCTAACTCATTGACGAAGGTGTACAGCATGATCGTGGATGAGCACGAAATATTATTTTTATGGCACGTTGTTGAGCAATATAGACTTACTTTCTTAAAGATGTGTTACTCAAGAACATTATTCAATATGACGTCACTAAATGAAAGTTTGCAAAATACGTCAACTTAATGCTCTGTCTCTCCCTACGGTTTGCAATGATTCAAAATACAAATGTGGCTTAAATAAGTTGTTTTAGGAGTTCCAAAACTTTTTTCTGATTGAAATTCTCATCAAAACGGGCACCAAAGACTTTCAATGTATCCACTCTACTCATTATTTACTTACCATGTGACACACTTATCATTGGCGTCCTACCTCTAGATGTGTAGAACTAAATACATTGTGTCTTTCTTACATCAGGAGTGAGATCCTTCGCAGGAAACCCCTCAATAATACTTGTAGGAACGTTAGTTCCCATTTGTCCTCTTGTGGTATCTGTGTGTGGGTTGATTACAATGTTAGTGTCATCCGTGAAAACAACTGAATCTATTTAGTGCAAATTAAACGGAAGATCATTTACATCTATGAGAAACAGTATTGGATCTAAGACAGAACCTTGTGCAATGCCATAAAAGATTCTCCCCTGTCAGAATAATCTACCCTGCTTTCTTTTGATTACATGACGTTATCCATTGGCTGCCTGTACCATAATTTCCATAATTTATCTAGGAGAATACTTATGAGTCACACAATCAAATGGCTTAGACAGGTCACAGACAATACCTCTTTTTGTACAGTACTTGTAAAATTTGGTGAAGTTTGAAAACGAACATATTGTTCGTAAATAGTCACCAACGAATTTAAGTTTAAATACAATAATGTCAAAAAATAAAAAAGTTGAGTTTTTATTTTCTCTTAATAGAACCCATGTGTATTCGAAAATAATGTTACTGAAATGTAGTACATGGCGGTCACACCTTCAGCAGTGAAACTGTAACTTGTAGAAACGTCACCTTTTCTAATTGTACGTCACTGACAGCCCCTCATGCTGGCAGGCGTCAAAGAGAAGACGGAGAAGCAAGCAAGCATTTGACGGACTCACGGACCTACTCGATGAATTCAGATAGTGAAGGTGAAAAATATTGACTGCGGATTTCCTCCACCTGGTAACGTGATACCAAAGTTTGGTGGAAAGTGAGAGCCATGGCAGAGAGGAATGCCAAAGAATGGTGGTTCTAAGGTCAAGAAGACAACAGCCAACTATATTACATGTCTTAAGACGCCAGCCGTCAGGCGCTATATCTGGATGGTTACCACTGCTCTCGAAATCATTCAATGCTTAAATGTTCTGTAAGGTTTTTCGCGTGTAATTTGCTATTTTATGTAAATTGTATAAGTAATGATGAATTTTGTTGAGTTCAAGGAGGAAATTGGTGACAGATTTACTGTTTCCTTTGGTTTCATCCCGTGATTTAATTGCACAACTATATCCTTCAGTGGAGAAACATGGTTAACTAGCTATGTTTGTTCACATTTACTCTGTTGTCATACATCAAATTACAATCTCATTCAAATGGGCCTCCGTTTGTTCTGAGAGCCAAATAGATACGAGCATTTGTAGATTTAGAGAAGGCATTTACCCAAGTTCACTGGCAAAGTTGACTTCGCAATTCTGAAGATAGCAGAGGTAAAATGCAGGAAGCAAAATATTATTCAAAACTTGTACAGGAACCAGATTCCGAAGTCGAAGGGCGTGAAAGGGAAGGAATACTTGAGAAGGATTATAGCCTATTGCAGAAACAATTCAGTTTGTGCTTTGAGCAAACAATAAAAGAGGCCAAGGAGAAGTTTAGAGAGGTGATTTAAATTCAGTGAAAAGAAATTAAGCCTCGAAATATGCCTATGACACTGAAATTTTGTCAGATGTGGCAAAGTACTAGGAAGAGCAAGCGAACAATATGGATAAGCATAGGTATTGGAATGTAGTCGGATTAAATCAGATGATGTCGAAGGATGTAGATTGGGAAATGACATTGGAAATGGCGTATTAATTTGGGGTATTTGGGCAGTAGAATAACTGATAATAGCCGTAGGTAAGATATTAAATGAAGACTGGCAATAGCAGAGAGAAAGCTGTTAGTATCGAATACAAATTTAAGTATTAGGCAGTCTTTTCTAAAGATGCCTGGAGTTTAGCTTTGTGCGGAAGCGAAATGTGGACGATAACTAGTTCAGACAATAAATAACGGAAGTTTTTGATCTGTGGTGCTCCTGAAGAAAGCTGAAGATCTTTGTAGATTTGATACATGAAGTAACGGGTGAGGACGTAGTGTATCGAACTGGCTGAAAAGAAATTTATAGTACAACACGACTAAAAGAAGGGATTAGCGGATAGCAAACATCCTGAAGCATCAATGAATCGTAAGCATGATAATGGAAGGTGAAATTTTAGAGGGTGACCAATGTTTGAATACAGTAAGAAGGCTCAAATGAACGTAGGGTGCAGTAGTTTGCAGTGGTTAAGAGGCTTGCTAAGGACAGACTGTTGTCGAGATCTTCGTCATAGCTGTCTTCGGACTATAGACCACAAGGAGGAGAAATGTCATTCCATGTTTCCAACAATGAAGAGCGCTCGTACTAAATGATTTAGATTTCATCATACTTATTTCTGTGGGTTTTACCTATGACTCCGTACTAATTAAGAGCTATAAATCAAAGAGACATACATCAGACAGTATAAAATCTCTTCGCAGTCCAACGATGGAGTGTCATTTACGCAATACATCATTGTGTCCTTCTCCGGACTTAATGAATTATTTTTCTTTAATGGGGGGCCGTTACTTGTATGATGTACCCGGATATATTCAAAAAGATATCATTTTGCAGACTGATAAATCTTCACAGGAATTCGGTCATCCGTAACGATCTTAATGTTAAATTTTAGCAGCATAGATCTCTGATGTCGACTTTGATCTTTTCTCTAATCATCGACTTTTGTTTCCTGCAGTTATGTCCGAGGTCAGTACACTACAGTGTGGTTTCTTCTGATGAGGATACGTCTGAGACAGCTCTTGTAGTTAATGGAATGTGATTTGGAGAAGATAGGCGAGATTGGAATATCAGAGGTCTCATTATTCTTTACCGACTGATGTATCCCATTTTCCAGCATCTATGACTTTCGCGCAGTCGTATTCTAAAGCACTAACGGTGATTACAAATAATCCACTTCACTACCCGCTGTCTGTTAGTCAAAAATAAAATCACTGTTCCATCTTAGCTAAGACTGGCTATCTTGATACACAGACGTAACAAATTCATAGCTGAGTACAATACTGAATGTATCATTTGGCGTCACTATGTAAAGACAATTTTAAACATGGTTGTTTGTCAGCAACCGTATACAAGTTTTAACATAGGAATTATACAGCTCACCGGTTGCAAATAACAGTTCAGTACAATGACTCAGGTTTCAACACCTCTAAGGATGTCTTCATCAAAATGAAATCGGAGAATCGTAAAATTACGAGGAAGCAACAGTCAGAGTTAAGAGAAGATAGGATGAAGTCAATGTAAAATAAATCACGTTCCAGCCTTTGGCACGTGCGCCTAGCTAGGAGCAAAATTATACTGATCGCAATGTAATTTACGGCTTCTCAAATTACATTCTGATGAATACATCCTTAAAGGTGTCGAAACCTTGGTCACTGTACCGAATAGTTATTTGAAACCGGTGGGCCGTATAGTTCCTATATTAAATATGTAACTACTTAGATTTTTCCGCACGTTCATGGCGAGATTAGTAGATGTAAGAAGCTGTTGATTCGTTGAACTCAAAGGGGGCATTGCATGCACCTCGCACAGTCTCTGTTAAGGAACATTTAGGCCCAGATTCTGTCGCAGTATTATTCATTTCGTGCTTCAGAGAATTATTATAAAAATAAGTGAAGTTTGATGTAGTGGTCCTGTAGATAATACATCTTGTGATGCCCATTGTGCTAAAGAAAATACAGAACTTAAGCTGCTAAAATTCGTTGTTACTGAGTAGTAAACCATGCGTAATAATATCCTAGCGCTTATTGTCAGTGCTCTCTACAGCTGCTGGCCTACCCCTAACTGCTATTTTTTTCATTTTAACAGAAGTCGTATTTTCTGAAAAAAATATACGTGAATGGAGAAGCAGCTAGGTAGAAGTAGCAATCAGTAGGTAGTGCAATAAGAATAGATATTTGAATGCGACTTAGAATCTCGCCAGAGAAAAAAAGAAAGGCGATGGAAGTCAATGTGCTTGACATAGTGTTGAAAATCGAGAGAAAGAACGAGGAAATGAAACAGGGAGGAGCGTAACGGAACAGTGAGTGTGTAATGTGCTCCGAACGAGGCAACGTAACGCGGTGACCAGCCGAAATGAGTTTGACCACGAGACCACCTGTCACGGAAGCAACACGTAATTGCTGTATTGCAGGTGAGCAACTGGGGACGCGGCAGCCAGCATCACGTGCGCTGAAATTGCGATGGCCTTTCGTCACAGATGGTGGTGCACAGAGGACAGACGGAAATGCGAAGTAGATGTGCCGATAAAGTAAGTTAGAACGTTTTTATGGCTACCTGACATCATACACTACTGGCCATTAAAATTGCTACACCACGAAGACGACGTGCTACAGACGCGAAATTTAACCGACAGGAAGAAGATGCTGTGATATGCAAATGATTAGCTTTTCAGAGCATTCACACAAGGTTGGTGCTGGTGGTGACACCTACAACTTGCTGACATGAGGAAAGTTTCCAACCGATTTCTCACACAGAAAAAGCAGTTGACCGGCGTTGCCTGGTGAAACGCTGTTGTGATGCCTCGTGTACTGTTCGCCTGGTCCCGGAGGACGTTCGAGTCCTCCCTCAGGCATGTATGTGTGTGATTGTCCTTAGGATAATTTAGTTTAAGTAGCGTGTAAGATTAGTGACTGATGACCTTAGCAGTTAAGTCCCATAAGATTTCACACACATTTGAACATTTTTTGCCTCGTGTAAGGAGGAGAAATACGTATCATCACGTTTCCGACTTTGATAAAGGTCGAATTGTAGCCTATCGCGATTGGGGCTTATCATATCGCGACATTGCTGCTGGCGTTGGTCGAGATCCAATGACTGTTAGCAAAATATGGAATCGGTGGGTTCAGGAGGGTAATACGGAAAGCCGTGCTGGATCCCAACGGCCTCGTATCATTAGCAGTCGAGATGACAGGCATCTTATCCGCATGACTGTAACGGATCGTGCAGCCACGTCTCGATCCCTGAGTCAACAGATGGGGACGTTTGCAAGACAACAATCATCTGCACGAACAGTTCGACGACGTTTGCAGCAGCATGGACTATCAGCTCGGAGACCATGGCTGCGGTTACCCTTTACGCTGTATCAGAGACAGGAGCGCCTGCTATGGTGTACTCAACGACGAACCTGGGTGCACAAATGGCAAAACGTCATTTTTTTCGGATGAATCCAGGTTCTGTTTACAGCATCGTGATCGTCGCATCCGTGTTTGGCGACATCGCGGTGAATGCACATTGGAAGCGTGTATTCGTCATCACGATACTGGCGTATCACCCGGCGTGATGGTATGGGGTGCCATTGGTTACACGTCTCGGTCACTTCTTGTTCGCATTGATAACACTTTGAACAGTGGACGTTACATTTCAGTTGTGTTACGACCTGTGGCTCTACCTCTTCATTCGAACCCTGGCGAAACCCTACATTTTAGCAGGATAATGCACGACCTCATGTTGCAGGTTCTGTACGGGCCTTTCTGGATACAGAAAATATTCGACTGCTGCCCTGGCCAGCACATTCACCAGATCTCTCACCAATTGAAAACGTCTGGTCAATGGTGGGCGAGCAACTGGCTCGTCACAATACGCCAGTGATGAACTGTGGTATCGTGTTGAAGCTGCATGGGCAGCTGTACCTGTACACGCAATCCAAACTCTGTTTCACTCAATGCCCAGGCATATCAGGGTCGTTATTACTGCCAGAGGTGGTTGTTCTAGGTACTGATTTCTCTGGATCTATGCACCCAAACTGCATGAAAATGTAATCCCATGTCAGTTCTAGTATAATATATTTCTCCAACGAATCTGCACTTCTTCTTGGTGTAGCAATTTTAATGGCCAAAATATGTAACTGAAGAAGCTTTATTTGGACAATTATCTCGGCAAAATTTAAATGATTTCTTCAAATCTGATTTTGATTTATATATTTACTATAGTATAACAGTTCCTCACATTCTAATGAACAAATCGTACTGAGGACAAAATGTTTCTCAATGTGTGCATTGTATTCCATTAACATGCATAAATTTTGTGCTACCGTACGTGGTGAACCGCCGTCTAGTCCATAATACATAGAAACTTAACTGCAACATGAATGAAAATAATACAACATCGAAAGTACAATAAAACGTATGAGAGACACACATACAGCACTGGAGTAGACGCGTTATTGTCGTCTCATAAATTAAACGATAAAACCGTGTATGTGGTACACATTCAGAAACGTTGGCTTTAAAACAAACGTTGTATACAAAATGTTACTTTCTCCGTCCGTGCTGAAAGCTGATGACACACTGTCGAACAACAGTCAACCGATCTGTGTGGTGCTATGTTGAACCACCAAAGGGCAGCAGGCTTCTACTTAATAACTTCGAAAACCTCATAACTGTGATGCATACAAATATGATAGTACTCTACACTTGGAAGATCTTTCGTATAATCGTTTAAAATAATTTGACGAAACGTTCTTATTAAGAGGTAAGAAATGGCCAAATCAAATTACTTCATATACGCGCATCTATTAAAAGCAGAAAATTCACCTTACTCTTATGTTCCTCACAGCCATAGACATGTGCCTCAAGAAGTTGGTGGATTTTGTAATTTGTATGGACATGCAGTACCTGTTTAGATGTTTCGTCAGTGTCGATTTTCTGTGCTGACGTAGGCATTCACATTGCTCATGGTCTGCTACTCGTATGTTTCTAGGGTGACCAGTCTCGCTATCTGTAGGCTACTTCTTAATAGTATCTACACTAGTACGTTGCTATCTCATGTAGCCTATCTGTGGCATCCTTACAGAACTCTATATTGGAGCACAAAATGGTCTGAAATGACATTTATGCACATTTCAGGAATGAAGCAGTAGCAGTCTTGGAAAGCATATTACTATTAAAAGATTGTAATTTGTATTACAATGAAAGAAATAGCGAATATGCATCTTATATGGCGCTAATGCACAAATGTCTGTAGGCAACTGAAATTAATAAGCTTCAACAGAAATGTAATTCATGGCAAATCAGGTTGTGTTATCAGCTTTCCACCATTTACTGGTTGGCTAATAGCGCTTAATATACGTACCTGAAAACAATGAGGCAAGATGAATGAGTGCAGAGTCACCTAATACAGGGTACTCCACGCTATAACATGAGGTAAAATAAAATGAAAACACCGTCATTAATAAGCAACTGAAACTTTACGTTGAAAGTAAACAGGAATTAAATGGCCCATATTAATGCATACACGTCTAGATGATTCAGTGTAACGTTTCCATATACGATATGGGTTTGACACAATGCCAGGCATCTTGTACAGTTGGGTTTTATTTTGTAAATGTGCAGTCATCACAAGAATCACACTTACCAATGGTCCATTGCAGCGTAAGTTTAGATAACTGTTGAGTAGCTACACAAAATATCTTACTTTGCAACTACAACTCTGTGTAGTGAATTGGCTCCACAAAAATTCTATTTATGTATTGACTGGCTGTTATTGATGAGAAAAAGTGCGTTCGCAACACACAAAGGCTCACGTATTAAATCTTGAGCTGATGTAGCAAAGTAATAGCTGCCGTTTGAATCACGCGAAATACCCTTTTACCTTGCAGCAGAGAATGAGGTGTCGGTACTGACTCTGCAGTAACTCTAGACCAACATTGTTTCATGACGGTCACTCTTGAGTATTTTTAAAGACATTCTGTGAACTTCGAAGATCGTACACTCATTTTACGCATAACATTTATCAAATAGAATTTAATGTAAATAATATGTGAAAATTTGCCACAGAGATATAGAAAAACACGTTACAAATATTGCATGAGAAAGAACTGACATATCAAGAACAGTTTCTTTATTTCGCAGTCACTCAGTCAGCCTTGGTCTTTACCTTTACAAACACCACATACCAAAATACATATCTTTGACTAGCATAATATCGTATGTAGCTTAACAAACATTCTCTATACGGGGATAAATTGTGTCTGTACATGTATACGAAGATATTTAACTAAATGCTTTAATACGTATGACGCTTTCTTAAATTTGGGTGAAATATCGAAATACCAAAATATCAATTTCATTTTAACGCATCATATCCAAAAATTAAATTTTGAAATTCTTTCTTTCTTTCCACAGATTACAATTACTGCAGAGCTTATTTAATACTTATGTTGGCTATATCCCTTACATGTGGCCTAATGATACAGTTCGTATTGCTATAACATGATAAGCTCGAGAAGAAACAGGTAAGTTCATTGAATCTAACTGCACTTAAATGTTTGTGTCAAAACTATAACAAAGCTTTTCTACACTAATTTGTTCTTGAGGTTTACTGTGGATTCTTTTGTAACGGAATACCATTGGGATAAACAGTATGCTTTTATAGAATACGCAGTTTGTTCGGATTGAAGGTTATCACCTGTCTCATTAATTGTCACCCGTTTTAAAGGAGAGATTCTGGTCCCCACAGAACTTGAAACCACATAATACGAGACAATTTAATTTCTGGAAAGCCAGCATTACTGAAGAAACAGAAGTAAGTCCATGTATGCGCAATGGCAACTAAAAGACCGAGCTAGTGTGAGAAATGTTCTAGCCGTGAGGTAGTGTCAGAGTTCCAGTGTTTACTACTCCCTTTCTATTTTAGACTGTTAAGATTTTGCTACGCAAAGGTATGCAACCAAAGCGTAACTTAGCTGCTAACTATTTGAAACTGGAAGAAGGAAGGAAAGTAAGACGTTACGTTATCGAGTTTTTTCAAATATCTGGATAAAGTCTCTCTTGAAGAAGAAAAAAAAAAGACACAAATGCGATTTGATATATCTGTCTCACTTCGAAATTGTGCACTCGGTTTGTTACCTAATACTGTCTAAACTTACATTTCCCATATATTTACAGGCAACATAATAAATCACATTCCACAAGGGTAAAACACCTTGCGCAAAGCAACTAATTCTTGGTACATATTCGTTAGTTGAATCGCAACAACACATGTAACGGTGTATTTGGCAGTGAGACATTTATGAATACTAGGTACAAGAGACAATTGCTTAAACAATATTGTGCCAGTAACCGCAGATCACTTGGCCGATTTTGTAGTCGTTATACATACTCAGATATGTGAAACGCAGGCAATGCATCCAAACTGTTAAAATTCAGTACTTCAGCTCGTCCTTGTTGAATTTCGGTGTCTGGAATATGTTATGTTTGTATTGGCACAGTGACAGTTATGATAGCTGTTGCCAGCACACAGGAAGTTATATCTGTGAAAGTGAGTAAATCTAAGATCGTTCGCGTTTAGAGGTCAAACAATGACACTTTCACGTTAACACACACATAAAATTACATAGCGTTACATAACAGTTGTCCACCTATGATGTGGAGGAACCAGGATAAACTTAACAATGTCTTACAGTGTTACAGTGATAGACTCAATACCCCAAACGTTTCTGACTGATGGATCCGTGCTGTGAAGGCTTATGTAGCTTTTGAGTGTAGAACACACATTGCACCTGTTTTTATTAATTAACGTAAATGTGGTAGAAATTGTGATTCCCAGCGAACAAATTAAGGATGCTCTTAGCTTAATCAAAGTAGTAAGTTATATCACACAGCTAGTGACTAGAAAGTCATGTCTTTTTTGTGGGTGTAAAACTTAAAACGATATTTCTGGAGTTTCTAATTGTGGTCGATATTTTCAAGAATTATTTTAGTAAAACTCTGAACATAGCTGCAAAGGTTCAGTGGCCGTGTCAGAATCTAACGCATTAAAAACAAAGTAATACAAGTTGTTGTTTAGTAATAGCGATTTCCATTGGTCTTGTCATATGAAAGTGCATCAAACATTCGGTGTACACTTAAACGAGTACTTTCTTTAGAACCATTAAACTCCTTGGATATTATAATTTTAGACCGATGGGCACTGCTCTGTAAGATATGAATTAAAGTAAAATTTTTTTGATGTAACACGTATCGTTGGACACTAGGTAACTGGAATTTCATCGAGAGTCTCACGTTTACCACAGATCTGCACTGTTGGGACAAGTTCCAAAGGTACATGTAACGACATTCCTTCATACTCTTACACGGAACAGTAGACGTGAAGCAATGAGCCACCAAATAGTAGCACTCAGACAATTAACGTTTTTAGGATTGTAAAAAATAATAAACTGATAAAACAGAGTATAATGATTAATAAATGATCCATTATTAAGGCAGAATATGGTTATACGTTTTCTTGAAATATACGTTATCTTGAAATGTGTGCGGGCTGTACGTTCGTAATACAAAAGAGATTATTGCGGAAGTTTTATTTCATTTAATGACACAGAAGTTTCACTGTGATAAATTATCGTCGCAGAAACATCGAAAGACGTTGGTGCTCCTGCAATTGTTTGGTAGCAGACGCTTTACAGTTATCACTAGACTGGCGAAATTCGTACGATCATCTTGACAACTGACGTAACAACCAGAGAAGGGATCTGAGTATTAGTTCTCCCGGAACTGCTTCTTAATGAAGTCCATAAGTCGCGGGACACGAAGAGCCCCGTGTCGATCAGTCGTCCGTATCGAAGCGATATCGGGTATCGGTCGCCACGGCCACTGTGCTTCCCTCTAGAAGCGGCAGAGGGCAGCAGTGGCGGGCGCTCCTAGGACATCTTGAGGCTTCCGGTGGCGCTGCGGGGTCCGTGGTGACCGCTGGACGTGTTGTGGCTGTAGCCAGAGTCGGAGTCGTGGCTGGTGGCGTGCTGGGGTCGGAACGTTGAGAAGCTGGTCTCGGCGAGAGCGCCCTCCGGCGGCGGCTTGGCCAGGCGGTAGCAGGGAGCGGACGCGTAGTGCTGGCTCGCCGACAGCGTCAGCGGCTGCTGGTGCTGCAACAGCGCGTCCACCAGCAGGCCCTCGTGGAAGTCGCTGCCCGCGCCGCTGCCGCCACCGCCGCCGCCCCCGCCGCCTCCGTGGCGCCTGTGCTCCGGCCTGCACGCAACAAACACACCTGTCAGTCACCGGCATTATCTATAATGCAAGCGCCACATAATCTTGAGGAGAGCAGCTCTGTGTTGAAGCACACAGTCGCTAACAGTGTAAGTAGGCTGTTTAGGTTTTTATGTTGGTAACGCCACGTAGCACTCTGTATGAAAATCACTGGCTGTGCTGTGTGCAGTCTGTGGCTGTTTTGCATTGTTGTTTGCTATTGTAGTGTTTGGCAGCTGGTTGTTAACAGCGCGTAGCGTTGCGCAGTTGGAGGTGAGCCGCCAGCAGTGGTGGGTGTGGGGAGAGAAATGGCGCAGTTTTGAGAGCGGATGATCTGGACGTGTGTCCATCAGAGACAGTAAATTTGTTAGACTGGATGTCATGAACTGACATTATATATATATATATATGTTATGACATACATTGTTTGTTGTCTATCAAAATCTTTCATTTGCTAACTATGCCTATCAGTAGTTAGTGCCTTCAGTAGTTTGAATCTTTTATTTAGCTGGCAGTAGTGGCGCTCGCTGTATTGCAGTAGTTCGAGTAACGAAGATTTTTGTGAGGTAAGTGATTTGTGAGAGGTATAGGTTAGTGTTAGTCAGGGCCATTCTTTTGTAGGGATTATTGAAAGTCAGACTGCGTTGCGCTGAAAATATTGTGTGTCAGTTTAGTGTTGATCAGAACAGGTAAAGAGCGAAATGCCTGAGTACGTTCAGTTTTGCTCAGCTGTTTGAAAATCAAATAGCGTAAGAATTTTATCAGCACAGTAATTCATAAATTTTTCTAAGGGGACGTTTCAACAGTTTCATAGAGGTTTTTTTGCTAGACACTCGTCTAGTCAGTGCGACACACGTCACACGGGAGCCAGTCCATTATACAGGGTGTTTGAAAAAGAACTCCGTAGTTTTACGTCTAAATTTAATGGGGAAACTGTCCCCAGTGCTCTTCAATTGTGCTCTTCAAAAAGTAGTTAGAGAACGGAGAAAAGCAGATGCACCAGCACACAGACTGGGACAAAGACGTAAGGGCATAGAATTAGACTGTTTATCATTTGCTGATGACATGGCACTGATCGCACAAGACATTACCGATGCACAGAAACAGCTAGAATTATTACAAGAGCAGGCAGCAAAAACAGGATTACAAATTTCATTTCAAAAAACAAAATTTATGACTGACATCAAAGATGCACCTTCTGATCTCAAAATTGGTAACAACTACATCTCTCGTGTAAAAGAATTTAAATATTTTGGTTCAAAAATGGTTCAAATGGCTCTGAGCACTATTGGACTTAGGTCATCAGTCCCCTAGAACTTAGAACTACTTAAACCTAACTAACCTCACACACATCCATGCCCGAGGCAGGATTCGAACCTGCGACCGTAGCAGTCCAGCGGTTCCGGACTGCAGCGCCTAGAACCGCACGGCCACCGAGCCAGCTAAATATTTTTGTGAATGGAAAATTGTAAAAGAATTTAAATATTTAGGTGAGTGGAAAATTGTAATGAAAAGAAATCTGAGATCAAGAGTCCAGAAAATGGAGACGGCGTTTCAGTTAACAAAAAACATTTACAACAAAAAGAGTCTCTCGTGTAACTGCAAAATACGACACTACACAACAGCAATTAAACCCGAAGCTCTCTACGCATCTGAGACACTAAACCTTCAACACAGAACACTAAAAGAGGGATTAGATGTGAAAGAACGTAAAATAACGACGAAAATCCTAGGATCAAGAACTAAAGATGGTGTGTATTATCCAAAACCCAATGCAGAAATACATAAAATAGCTCCAAAACAACAGACACAATGCGCATGAGAAGAACCCAATTCATGGGGCATTAAGAAAGAATGGACCCAAACAGGTTAACGCACAAAATCCATACATTTTTAAAGAACAAAACTACAAGACCGAACTGGTACTAACAGTCGGAAAAAGACCTGAGAGAATTAGGTTCTCCAAATCTACGTGACAGAAATGAATTCAGAAAAATCACAAACACACGGAGTTTCGAGGGAGAAGAGAAAAAAGTAACCGACATACGTGGTCTACGTAACGAAAGCTAGCCCATTCGTTGCTTATGAAGGAATACTGGGCGAAAAGGAAGGCCAACAAATGTTGATTACGCGTCGTCCTAAGTGATCCATCCGCGAAGAAGAAGAAGAAGAAGAAAGAAAGATTAAATCAAAGAGTACATATCATGAAAGAGAATTCCTCCAGGTTTTGTTTAATGTTAGTAGATGTCAATGTGGGATCTATTTGTTGCCCTGCATACATCAAGACGATATTTCACTTCTCGCCACGTATTCACCAGCATCTCGGGTGTAACTGTCCCAACCGCCGCGACGATTCTTTCCTGCAAATGATTGATGTCTCTGATCTTTTCACTGTACACAACATCTTTATGTCGCCCCAAAAGAAGCAGTCCTTCAGTCTGGATTTCGTGGTGGCCAAGGTATTGGGCCAGCCATGCCTATCCACCTTCCTGGAAAGCGAGTGTCAACAGCCACACGCACTTTAGGCACTCCTAATTGTGTACTACGTCTGGAGAATGACTTCTTCGGGCTCCAGACACACGAAACACGGATCTGTTCAACAACATCTTCAGAAGTTCTCGGTCTGCCTGGTGATTTTGCTTGTAAAACACTACTGGTTTCCTTGAAAGACTTAGTCAATTAAAGATAGTTTTTACTGTAGTTGGTTAACCACCATATTGATGTATAAAATTAAGTTGCACTGTTACAACTGACTCAGTTCTCAAAGCCAAATAACACACTGTGCTGTCTGTTGCGGAGTACTCATTGTTGCTGAGTTGCTCTGCACTGTATTGCACGCACGCCTCGACTTAAGTGAGGGAACAGAGGAAAAAACCGCACTTGGTGCCGTCTCAAGGTCACGCAGACCTGCCAACCGCAGGGGATGCAAACTTGGAGAGTTGATGAATCAAACACCGCAACGAGAATAGTGTATGTCAATTTGTACAGATTTTAGACACATTGAAACCAGGGAGTTATTTCTCAAACACACTGTATTACTATTATTCTCTCATCCATCATCAATCAGAGTTTTTTTTTCCTTGCTCAAGCGATGCAAGAGTTTATTTTCAAATGCGACACAAATAATTGGAAAGGTCATAACATCTGTCTAATAATGTAATTCCGATTAACTGTTGTACTAGCCTTGGGAATTTGCAGAGGCTCGCCGAACCATCGTAACAACTGGCGCCCTGTTAGCAGGGGGATGGAGACCCCCTAGGGACATCCTCGAGTTGCAAAAGGCGTCCATGGCCACATGGAGCTCCACCCATCCACTGCGCTGAGGCCCAGCGATCAGTCACCATTCCATTCATCACCCACCATTGTGCCCTGGGCACAAAATTGGTAGAGCAGGATGACGTTTTCACTGAAACGGGACAGGTGTCTGGCAGTCAGTCCACACAAAATAGCGTGCAGGACTGTGGAATGAATAGACGGAACTGCAGCAGACCTCTGCGTTTCTCTACACTGTGCCCTATTCAACCAAATTCACCCCTGTAGTGCTTGCTGGCTCGATGATGTGTGACGTGGCCATTTCCCGTTGACACTCTTTACTAACAAATTTAAGACGTTGATACTCCAATTTCCTTGACCAAGAAGTCTTTCAGGATTATGCTCTGTAACTGTAGGTCTGGATTATCATTGCCAATATCTGTTTTTCTCTTTTCTGTCTTTCTTATGCAGTTGGCGGTCGTTCTAACGACTGGGAAGCTCACAATGAATGTACGAGAATTATAGTCTCTGTTAAGAAGAATCTTCCGCTTTAAAATTGGCAAATTTGGACTTCTCATTTCCCAGCAAGTTCTGCAGAAGGGATAGGGAACATACATTCCATTCTTGAAGGAAAACGTGGATTTCTTCGCAAAAGACGTTTTAGCCAGTTACACGATCTCTAGGTAAGTGTGGTTTCTTTTCTCTCGAGGCTTGTGAGTGTTCGTTATGACGTCTCGAAGTGGTCCAGTTTAAACTTCCACGCTGTCTTTTACAAAACTGTTCGCGTTTTTGCGCTGTGCCTACGTGCAGAGCTTTTCATTTGGCACGGAGTGTGAGGAATTTCCGGTCTCTAGGTGCTCACTCGCATGTAACTGGCTGAGGCGTAATGAAATAGAGAAGGGTAGGAGATTGTTTAACGCTGTTACGCATTTTTCATTCTTCGAATATCACTGGGCGGCGATTGACAGTTGGGAACCAACATAGACGAGTTTCAGACGGGTCTTGGAGAACACACTTCTGGTTGTAGAGTAAGCATTTCGTTTTGCTTTGGGCAGTAGGTGACTGATGGGCCGGGACTTGGTACCGCAAGGAAAACGTCTGCACTTCACCTCTAAGTACTAAAGGAAGGCCGAAATCATTTTCTTCTAGCAGCTGCTGCCGCAAGCCTGTTTATTTACGCACAGAGCGATTTGTAAGACGACACATCTACGCGCCCGCAGAAGGCTTTTAGAAACGAATGTAACTCACTCTCCTATGCAGGCGATTCCACAAAGTCACGTATCCGTTTTTTTGCTTTCAGTGCGCATTTTTGTCAGTGTATTGATGTTCGCTCCTATTTTCCCGTGAACTTCCTATATCTAATGAACAACCTGGGAAGTGGCTGGCCGTGTCCGCGAGTTATTAACGTGTGTGTTTTATCTCCCCTTCCTACCTTTGCCAAGGTTATACTTTGAACTGTATTCCCCGATCTGGCGATAATGGTTCTTTTTAAGATGTCACTGGGTAAAGTTCATGTTCAAAGTCAATAAATGTATTTGTTATAGTGTTCATTTGTTTCCATTCATGGATGACACATAGATACCTTTATTAATATAGCTATGTGAGTGATGCGGTATCCGTTTGAAAGTGTATCTGTTTTCAATTAATTTGCCTCAACATTTGAGGTGGTCTCTTATTCTGGTGGGTACCAGAATTTGGTTTTGTGTACCTTAAGGGTATTCTCCGACCACGACCGACACCGCACTGTTGCTCATAAAATCATAGGGTGCGGGTGGACTAGATGGGCAGATAACGTCTTGACAGGTCGAGGAAGTGCAAAACTCGCGGACTGTTTGCCCCATTTTCGAAAAAGCCAGTGCGACTTGGACAAATGATGACTGACGGTGCCTAGAAAAGTAGACAGAATGGGAGATCGGCCACAGTTTTCCAAGAAAAGGAAGCGTACAATTGCTCGCACTGGTCCGTGACACAACTTGTTTCGAGAGTGGGAGTCTGCCACAAAACTGTTAGTAATTTGTGTCACTTGAACAAATTAGAGATCACCTAGGAGTAAACACACTGTTCACAGGAGAGACGGCACAGTTTGTTACGTGGCATTCGAAGCATTGGAAGCACGTCTGATGAACTTTGCCATTAAAAAAAAAATTCACTGTTTTGGTGGCTTCTCCATGCAGAACTCGGAGGAGCGTCGTTTTTTAAGGCACTTCTCATTCGGGGTTCCACTGAGACTTCAACGCAGGTCACGAAGTCGACTCCTGTAGACTTCTGCATGAGACACAGTGTCTTCAGGGGACGTCTTTGCGTGGCCTCTAGCATACTCTTTCGCTGGCGCTCCTGCTCGAGACTTCGGTTTCTGCGACTACTCAGGTCGCAGTCCACCACCTCGTAACGCAGTATTACTTTAAGTTCAGACTGTCTTGGGGTATGCGCAATGAGAGTGATGAGATGTTGGTAGTACCTTGTGTGGAATTACGTTGCTTTCGATGACTCGCTCATGATTCAGGTACTTGGGTTCCTGCATGTGCTTTCCTTCACACCACAATGATCGACGCAGTTGTCATTTCCGATGCTGACTCGTGTGTCTGATTTATTTCGATGGCATGTGGGTTAATTACCACGTTCTTTTCTCTACCCATTCTCTGCGGACTCTGTTTCTCAGTAACTGTTTTTAATTACATTAATAGTAAGAAACTTGTGTTCCAATTTTCTCTTATCTCCACTGGTTTGGAAAAGTAAATGTTTCACTTATAAATCACCGTTTTGTTTCCCTTTTGCCATTCATTACTGTTGATTTTGGCAAGGACCACACCCACACCGACTTCCTTCCCTAATCCGATGAGACCGATGACCACGCTGTCTGGTCTCCTTCCCCAAACCAACCAACCAACCAACCAACCACACCCACATCTCTGTCAGAGCCATTGATTTACAAATCGTTTCCACTGCGTACAGTCTGTCGCGTCACATCTGAGACGGAGGGGAAATCTGCATATCCAGAAGGTTCATTCGATACAGATCAGAGACACTTTATTTTTAGCCATAGCCCAGTGGCGTCTTGCAGCTGTTAAGCTTATGGCGGAGTGTGTAATACATAGTGACGTGAATGGAAATGATTGGACTGCAGATGATGAAGGGAATGAAATAGACTTATTTTACACAGTGAGTGCAGTAGTTTACCGCTTCCATTATCACTTCAATAAGTACATACCAGGTCTCCTGTATTAGAACCGTCAGTAAGCAACATTACTGCTCTATAAAACACCAAAATTTTGTGAACTAGTCTTATTTCTCTGTTGAAAGGAGTAACAATAATTTTGTCAGTAAGTGATAGTTTGAGGGTTATCTGATGTTACGGTGTAATACGTTCAATAAAAGCTACCATTTTGGGACATATTTTTCAAATATGTTATTGTTTCTTGCAAATAGCGGTTTCCAAAACGTTGCTTGTCAACAGATGGATTTCACTGAATTTATTGATCAGTTGTTGATTTTATTGTACGTGTTATCAATAAAAATGTTAGTTATTTTCAAAAGCTTGCGTTTCCCAAACGGTACAAACTGCGTCACGAATATAAACACTTATTATTGCAGTGTGGGAGCTCTCCTGTACAATGATGAATGTTTCGATAGAATGGGTCACCTTTAGCACTTGTTCTCCGCAAAGCTGATCTTACATTAAAACCAGCTGTATTAGTAGGCGTTGGTAGCACACACTGTATAGATTCTATAGTTCATTAAATGCAGTGCAGCCATTTGATGATGAATAGTTTTTTCTAAAAATATGTCATGCAATGAGTAGCTTGTAGCTCTGAAGAAACGAATATTACA
Source organism: Schistocerca piceifrons (assembly GCF_021461385.2). Lineage (NCBI taxonomy): Eukaryota > Metazoa > Arthropoda > Insecta > Orthoptera > Acrididae > Schistocerca > Schistocerca piceifrons. The sequence continues at coordinate 597,276,723 of NC_060141.1, read as the reverse complement.
TGAATCTAAAGTCGCTACGGAAAGCTCTACCAATACGCAGTTTTACGTTAGGTGCATCGCGGAAAAAGGCTTTAACTCTTAAGACTGTAAAGAGAAGTATTTTCAATAGTTAACAAAAGTTCTTTTGCACCACCGTCAGCCGCTATCAAATACCTGGTTACTGCTATCAGCTTCTATCGTTACTAACGACCACCAGACGCAGGAAGTTTTGTAATTATGATCATGATTCGGGCATCTAACAGCGGCACTGTAACAACAGTTTATAATTACGCTGGGGTTGGAAGAGTTGGATTATTACTTTAGGGACGCAACGGATCTTTTGAAAAGTGTTAAAATTTCATATTTTGTGTTCTGTTACACAGTTTATGCTTTTGGTGTTGTATCGAGTGGGACGGAAAACCATGAACGTATCCAGTTACTCTCACTCCAAAGCTTCCTTTTCCAGGTGATGATTAGCGACCACCGGAACTGGTAGCAATTATATATGAGGTTCATTCAAATGAAACCTGGTCAGTGCGACTACCTTTACCTTACTCGGAAGGTGGCACCACGTAACTGCGGGTATGGTGTCGCCATCTATTGGTAGAGAGACTGACGCGTGCGCACCGTTTCATGTTTCATAGCGCCAGTGTGGTTCCACACCAAAGAAAACGTGGTCCCACAAGTTATCGTCCATTACCGAACATGCAGGCGAGTAAGCAGGAACAACGAGGTGTGATTCGATTTTTGGCGGCGGAGGGAGTTGGAGGCCGTGAAATTTAGAAACGGTTGAATCCTGTTTACGGTGAGTACAGTCTGGGTCGTTCAAGTGTTTTGGAATGTCGCAAACGTTTCCTTGAGGGGCGCGAGTCACTGGAAAATGATGCTCGTCATGGGCAGCCTCATCGTCTCATCGCACCGGAAATGGTTGCCATAGTGAATGCTTTAATCTTGGACGACCGCAGAATCACCGTGGACGAGATCCATCGGTTATTGGATATTACCGTGGGCGTCACCCATATCATAATGCGTGAAAACCTGAACTTTCAGAAAAATCTGTGCTCAGTTGTGTACCCCACCAACTGACAGCAGAACAGCGCAATACACGAATGGGGCTGTCTTTGAGTCATCTGCACGTTATCAGGAGGAGGCATACGGCGTTCCGTCGCGTATTGTCACGGGTGACGAAACATGGTGTCACCATTTTGAACCGGAAAGCAAGCGTCAGAGCAAGCAGTGGAAACATGCCACTTTACCACCTCCAAAGAAATCAAAGGCCGTGCACACCAGTTCTGGTAAGGTCATGATGTCCTCCTGTTTTGACGACAATGGCCCACTGCTTGTCGAGTTCCTGGAACGGGGGACCACCATCAATGCCCAGCGGCATCAAGCCACTTTGCAGAACCTTAGACGAGCCATCATCTCTAAACGCAGACGCATGTTGTCCAACGGCATCATCCTCCTGCATGATAATGCCCGCCAACACACGGTCGATGCGGTGAAGACGACATTACTGGACTTTCGGTAGGAAACGTTGGAATATGCACCGTACAGTCCTGACCTAATACCGTGTGACTTTCATGTGTCTGGACTTCTAATACAAGCTATTCGTGGACATCGATTTGCAACGGACGACGAAGTGTGTGTCTGGGTAGCTTCTTCAAGCATGGAATCGACTGACTACTGTCGCAGTGGGATAAATGTACCAACGGTTCTGGCGATTATTTTCGAGTATGTGTGCTGTGTATAACTAACTACATATTGGAGTTAGTAAAATTGTTGTTACTGTACGCTAGTGACCGGGTTTCGTCTGAATGAACCTTATAGATTTCCACATCAGGTGATTAGAGTACAAGATCCATTTAAAAAATACTTGCCTTAACTACTGAAAATAGTTGCTGCTTGAATACTCGAGATTGTGCCGTTCAATGTACAGTGTGATTCAGTTGCCCCTATTGTTAGATTTTATGCAACTCGCAATACCTTCAAACACCACATGCAAGATTTTCTTATTCTCTCGTTCGCTACATGGAAACTGTCAGCCCTACAGAACAAATGAACGGGAACTTTTTGTAGGAAACTTAATATAGTTAAACGTTGTATTAGAGTGTATTTTCGCTGGATGCCCCAGTTTCTGAGTTACCAAAATAATCGCGTTTTCTTTAATAATTCTGAAACTACGGCCTCTAGTAAAAATGTGAAAATGTATCCCAGTACAAAATTCGGCTAAATTAATTCTCCTACAAAAAAATGTCCTGTTCATTTTTAATTTTTTTTCAGGGATAATACTTTGGCTGTAGTGAGCGAGAGAAAATGAAAATTTTGCTCGTGGTATTTGAAGGTGCACCCTATGTATACCAGTTACGAAAAGTCATGCGGAACCAGGAGTAAAAGGAAATAGGGGAGATAAAGAGAAAGAAGAGACCTGTTGTGGAAGGGCACTGGTGGCACGCCAGCGGCGAGAGCCGGGTGTGGAGGCGGCGGCGCCCGCCTGTGCGGGGGAGGTGGGGGCGGAACGCGCCCATGGTGGCCCTGGGCGGGGTGGTGCTGGTGCTGGTGGGCACCATGCGGGTGGTGGTGGCGGCGTGGACCGACCTCGCCCAGGCTCAACTCGTCCTCAGCGAAGTCGTCCTCCGACACCGGAATTTCGCTCTCCAGGTCAGACTCTCCGCGCTCCGTCGACACTGCAATCAGATGCACATGGGAACATTCCGATAATACAGACACGAGTTAAGTGTATTTAAGATACTTGTATCGACCTCAAATGCTGGATAATTTCACAGTATCGAAAGAAGTACCAGATTTTCAATAATGTAAGTATCGAACGGTGTGAGACAAGATAATGAAATTCTTAGAACAATAGGAAGGCATGAAGATCATTTTACTTGGAATACAGAGATGATGGAAGAGTTCCTTTGGCTAATAAGAAACATAATCACTTTGTCTTTTCTCAAAATTTGAAGTTACAGCCACCCAACAATGAAATTTGTTTTCCTAGGCAGCGTGTCAGAAACAGAGTAGGTCAACTACACATAAGTTCTAATTAGAATAATAGTTTAGCTTGTAGTCTCCGTAAATTTGTGTAACATGAAGTTTACGTTAAGCCCAACATTTTAGTTTGTGATTCCTTTACTGCTAACGATTTTATTCGATTTTATGCCTACGTTGTTTCATGCAAATCTTCCTATTTAGCCTTATCTTTGATACATAGCTCTAAGTCAGCGCATCTGTTTTACAAAAAAATTTTCGTAATGCGAAGTATGTGTATCATGAAAGGTTTGGCAACGACTAAATTCTTATATTTGACTGCAATTGTTTGCCCTTTACACTTCCGTATGTATTTAATTTTATTCTCAAGTATACGAGCAAGTAATGATAGTCTATTTCCCATAGTTCACCTTACATGCTAAATAAATACTTTTCTTTTCAATAATATCTTAAAAACGCAGAAAAGTTATCAGTATCTTGCCATACCATCGGTATGGAAATCTTTGTTGCAACTTTATCACGATATTGATAATATTTTAAGTGTTGGTATCGAACTCAAACATCGTAATCAATCTGGTATTGCAAGGTCCATACGTGAGCAGTGAGGAAGTAGCAAATATTCTACAGTAACGATACCTCAGATTTAGAAAAATAAAGCGGTGTGTAAGGAGGAGCACATGAGTAAGGAGGAAGAACAAAGGACTGGTCGAAGAAAAAAGAAAACACTTGTCACCCTTTTCAACATCTTCCTCCATTATCCGAACTATTATTACTGTTGAAGCTTCAGTCACACCTGCTTGTTGAATCGAAGTCTTCAGTTTTATGTTAACCCTAATAGGACACAAATTATTAACTTGTTTTCAACAATCCATGTAGCTAAATTAAATAGCTGAAACATTCATCCTGCTTTGTAGCAAATTACGTATCTATCAGCTTGCAGAGGCAACCACAGTATGATTTTCAATATTTCATATATTTATGGTCCGTATTCAAAAATTTAAAATACTGTCATAATCCATACATTAGGAAGCATAATCTTACGTTAAATGTTTAACACAAAAAGTCAAGTGTTAAATTTAGTAACTGTGTATGTGTCTTGAAGTGCAAACGGCTGGCCGCAAATTACCTAGATTCATTTAGCGTTTGATAATGATGGTACTTAATGACTTACAAAAAACTTTAAATAAAATTTCAAATTTTCTCCAAACGTTTCTCACTTACAGCCCCACAAAGAAATTAAAATAAGACAGTTGAACGCAGTGTAAATGATCGTTGTTTATTTGGTAAAACTTTAGCATCAAGCACGACGTTATAATTTATTATTTATGTACTGTCTATCTGTATTCGCTAACCACTTTGTAGACACCTTCCACAAATACCACTAAAAGTATGTACAGAGTTATATCATTGTACGATCTAATTATGATTTTGCTTCTTCAACCATAAAGCTTTTACATATTTATCTTTAAACATTCATCACATTAACACATTTGCACAAAGTTGGCAACCTCATATTTAAGCTCTAGAATTGACACAGTTTTCACTTGTCACATTTATCAATATCTGTTTCTTGTTCGACTTGAAATGATACTTTGTTTATAAAATATTCAGTTTATTAATGTTTCAGTTATTTTGGATTCTAAAAGCAGGCAGCTTACCAGCCAATATAGGTCGAACTACCATTAAATGCTGACCAAGTAATTACGAGTAAAATGAAAAAAAATAGTTTATGCATTTATTTCGCCAGGTATTAAAGCACCCTCTACGTTCTCTCTTCTATCTATCCAGACATCATCACAAAATTACAATATAGTGTACACAAAACATCTGCTGAATATCATAACAGGATAGCGATGGATACATGGAATTAAAGTAACGTCAGACTATTGACATATTGTTATTTTCTCCTAACAAAGTTGTTGACTAATGAGTTTAGTAATATTCTAACAGAAAAATATGTCTGCGTTTAAATCCCGAGAAGAAGTTAACTCATCCAAGAAACAACAGCGAAAATTACCAAACTGTGAAGGAAGAAAAAGAAAACAGATATGAACAGAAGTTTATAAAGCTGACAGATTTGACAAAGACACACTAACACTAGTTAACTAATGGTCAGATGGGAGACACCTGGGAGATACCGAGAGCTAACACACAATGAAGATAACAAATGTCCTCTTCAATGTTGCATGGTTTTAGATAAAAGCAACAGAAAACTATATTGTGAGCAGTTAGGAGATATCAATAATTAAAGAGAGTTATTAAAAACACTGCTACCAGCCTCTCTAATTGCACAGCTGATCAACATCTTTATCTGACCTCAATAGTGTTACGTCCTTACTCCCCATGGCAAGGTGCAGAGATCTGGAATTTATCCTCAGATACGACGCGGAATGTCACGACAAGGGAATTTCACTTCTCCATGTTTGTTGTTCTTTCTAATTTTGAAGAAGAAAATTTCTTACAATTTCAAGATCTGAATCAGGTACCACCGAGTCGAACGCCTTCAAACTATGGTACGACCACTAGTGACCTTATGTGCCGTAACGTATAGTGTTTAACTAGATTAGCAAAGAAATTATTCATAAAACAAAAATTCCTTGTTTTCAGTCAGGTAGATAGAAAGAAGAAGAAGGGGGCGTGTGAGGTAAGTTAAGAAATGTGAGGAAATATTTTACGAGTATCAGATGACAGAGTGCTACATTTTAACCAATGTCCAAATAAACGAAAGGGGTCTACTCATTCCAGAGGTGCACTACAAGTAATAAGACTCTCTCAAGAATACTAATCTCTGATTTCAGTAATTAGGCGGACTGACAGCGTGCACGACATTTGTTGCACATTCTTCCCGCTGCTGTTGGAGATAGTTGTATGTTGTACGTTTCTGTTATGCTATTTTTCAGACGGGTAGTAGAAATTCGATAAACCTCTCGTAGATACACTGAAACCAGAGCACCCTTAACGGTGTATCGATATCAATGAAACATAACATCACAATTGGATTTTTTTGCCAAATTCATGGGAAAGTACTAATTTTGCTGCATTTTTAATGACGTACAGAGAGTATATGACAATCATTGCAGTGGTTCTGAAATCTCCATTGCTTACAGTTTTTTTTGTAACTGACATTATGTTTACATCTGTTTTGGAGGACAAAATTAGTGAACTTGGGCTATATAAATGCAGGCAGTTATTTACCAATCCATAATTTACCATTATCAGCCGTTTCACAACCACAACTTGATAAAAGTCTCGCCTGACTCATGCATTACATTTCTTGAGCCATATGCAACAATAAATACTCCTGCATGTTTTCTTGCATTTTTAACCTCAAGTAGGACTGTAACGAGTCGGAGCGTGGAAAGTCAGAAGTTCGAATGTGCTTGGGAACATAGAAAATATGAATAGGAAAATGGCAGGGGTCAGTCTAGACAAATACAGTGAGAGTCAGTGATGTAAGATGGAAAGGGGATAAGGATAAATACGGTGATATCAGTAAGAGCAGAAGACGATATTACAGAAGTAGTATCCGTTACGAATAAGAAGGTACAGTCGTGATAAAGTTACTGTGAACAGTTCAGAAACAAGATTGTTATCGTCAGAACCGACAGTAAATCAACGCCAACAACAATAATTCAGGTGTAACTGCCAACATCACAAGCAGAAGGGGAAGGGGCAGAGACAGTATATGATGACCCTGAACGGGAGGCTGAGTACGTAAAAGGAGATGATAACCTAATCATCAGGGGAGATAGGAACGCAGTGAAATGGGAAAAAACTGATTACAGTGTTATCGGAGAACATGACTTCGGTAGTAAGAATGAGAGGAGAACAGCAGACGTCAGCAGTAAACATCAGCTGACAATAACGTACAACCTGTTCAGAAATCACAAGAACAAAAAGTATACTAGAAAAGGCCTGAAGACACGAAAAGATACGAACCAGAATACAGTACAGTGGGGCAGAGATCTCAGAATCAGATACTTGATTGTAAGGCACACCCAAGAGAAGATGTAAACCCAGACCACAATTCAGTAATTTTGATGGGTTGGTTGAATTTAAGTGAATTTAAATTAATCATCAGGGAGAATACAGGTATAAATATGTGGATCCTGAAGTTCTGAGGAATAAAGACAAGCGTTTGAAGTTCTCAGTGGCTGTAGATACTGCGATAATGAATACCGTAGCAGGAAGTTCGCTTGAAGAGGAACTGACATATGTGAAAAGGCCAGTCACATACGTTGGTCAGAGAAACGTAGGTGCAACAAGGTCACTGGGTAGAAATCTTGTGTAACATAACAAATACTTCAGTTGATGCACAAATGATGGAAGTAAAAATATGATCAGGAAAATAGGGAACGCAGCAGTATAATCCATTAGGATCGAAATAAATAGGAACTGCTGGGAAGCTACGGCGAACTGCCTGCACGAAAAATGTAAAGAAATCGTAAAATAAATTATAAACTGTTCAACGCATTGAAATGTTAAACCAATCATAGTTGAAATGAAAAGCAAAACACTGCAGGAGGAATTCCACCGCTGAACGTATATTAGGTAGCGGATAGGTGGAAAGGAAAGAATAGAGTGAAGGTATTTACGAGTGGCAGAAACTATCTTCTGACATGAAAGAAAAAAATGGGAGTTGATTTGGAAGACGTAACAAACCAAAGATCCAGTAGCATAGGCAGAGCCTTGGCCTACTTTCAATCAAATAAGGTAGAATGCGCTGACAAAATTTCTTTGGAGTTTCGAAAATTGAGTAAGTGTCACCCAAATGACTGTTAAACCTGGTGTACATAATCTACAAGACTGGAGACATACCATCAGAATTCCCCAAAAAATATCGTCCACATAATTCCAGAGATATCTAGGGAATTTATTTGCGAGGCTTACCGCTCAGCTCTTGCACCTTTGTTGACACGAATAATATTCACAACAACAGACAGCAGGGGATCTCTCAGGTGAGGATCAGTTTTGCTTCAGGAGGCACCAGAGAGGCAAATCTGACGTTGCGCTGGATAATGGATACAACACTTAAGAAAACACAAGACACGTTCACAGGATTTCTAAAAGCATTGTAATGTTTCGAGATATTTGCAATTATCAGGAAAGTAGGAGAAATCTATAGACATTATAAAAATGTGTATGTATGTATGTAAGTTTGTTCCATATCTCCTCCTAAACCAATGGACCGATTTCAATCAAACATGATATACTTACCTCTTAGTGTCTGGAAAGTATCGCTGCTGGGGTAAGAAAAACCTACTAATCAAAGGGCTGAGGGTAGGGGTGAGAAAGAAGGGTAGCTCGCGACGTATGTATACGCAGACTTCATTAATGCAGTATTTGAGAATGAGAGAACTTGCTGACCTGCAACAAACCTTTACGAAACTTATTCTCATTGACAACCTCCGCAAAAATCATGAAAGGAGAAATGTTTGTCGTTTACAGTATTTTCACTGTTTATGCAATAAAACTGCCGCCTCAGGCATGAGGTTTTAATTTCTTACTACTTTACTAGGAACTGTATTCGCGACACATTTTCCAGACAGTAGTCACAAAATTATATCACTAGACGACACATTGTTCAGGAGATAAGACATCATAAATACTGAGCGGTGTGAAAATGAAAATACAGGTCGAAATTCGCTAGAGATACAGTTGAAATATGTACACAGTTATTTAAAGAACAAACTACATAACAAAGGTTAAATAAAACTGACATTTCAGTAACTGCTAGAATAAATCCACATGATGATTACATGAAGTCTGTGTACTTAACCACAATGATATTCTCACAGTTACTTAACATATAGTTTCAGTGCAAATAAAATTAACAGTGCTCAAGTTTTTATGTAAAGCTTCAAAAGATTCAGAACAGATTAAAAATATGTAATGTCATATTATGGAATCTGCACAATAACAATGACTTGTTGTGGCACTATTTAAATTTAAATTTAAATAAATACACTGTCCAGTACTCAAGACTAACTACATCGTTTACCCACGTGAATAATATTACTGGACTTCGTCATTTTGTATTTGTGCTACGCTGTGTAGGATGAATGTGTGAGTGTGTGTTTGTATACCGGTCTTATTAGCATGGGGAACCATGAGACACTGAAAAGGAACCGTGAAGTTGTTTACCAGTGCAGCTAGTTATTATTAGAACAGACGTAAAGAGAATAATAAAGAACTGATGGCAGCGTTTTTTGTATGTAAGAACTGTAGTAAAGATCACCTGTCATCGAATTAGCAGCATACTGTAACGGGATAGTACAAAGTTAGTAGCTGATTAATTTTCTGTCTATTTAATAAATTAGCACTTAGAGTAGAAGGAGTAGTAATTATAAATTACAGGTGAAAGAATTTCAGTGGTAAAATTTACTGCTCACACTGCTTTCAACAGCGAAAGCGAAGAGAAACTACAGGTCATACAGAATGGAATGAACAGTCTACCGAGCACAGAATTGAGCTGAAGGTAAACTGAAGATAGACGAAAGTAATGAGAAGCAGGAGAAGTCAGTATCGTGAGCAACTGACCATCTAAATTAGAGACCACAAAATACACGGGGAGAAGGAATTCTGCTACAATGGTCGCGAAATAACATTTGACAGAAAAAGCAAGGAGGACATAAGATGCGGACTAGGAGGATCAAAGAGAGCTCTTAAGGTCAAAAGAAGTCTTCTGGCATCAAATATTGACCCTCATTTGATGAAAAAGTTTCTGAGAATGTGGGTCTCGAGCGTAGCATTATCTGGAAGCGAAACACGGACTGTAGGAATACCAGAATAGAAGAGAATAGAAGCAATAGCGATGTGCTGTAGAAAGAGATTAAAAATTAGGTGAAGAATCGGCAAATAACTAACATATAAAAAAACATTGCAAAGAAGGAGGGACTGGATGATATGACATGTGTCGAACATCAGGGAATAATTTCAATGATACCAAGGCCGATTTTTCCAGCCTGTGTTCCGCGTAACACGTTGTTACTCAGGAAGTAAATAAAAGGTGGTCCGCTGAAAACTATTAATATCGAGGCGCTTTTTTCGACATCCTGACGGTACTAATTGTATTTTTTCTAATTTTATTATGATTCCTGTGTTTTAGTTATGATTTGAAATTGAAGTAGTCGATGAGTAGAACAAATTTTCCTCGTTTTTTAAAAATTCTCTTAACCATCAAAGTAAAGTATTCCATCAAGTTACCAGTATTCTCAAAGTGTTCCTTCAGAGGAAAAGTTTGGTAACCCCTGCAATAGATGAACCTCTGCAGAGTAAAAACTGTAGGGGAAAACAGAGGTTGGAACATATCCAACAAGTAATTGTGGACATAGAGAGAAACTGCTACACTGAGATGAAGAGTATGGAACCACAGAAAGGAATTCCTTGAGGGACACATCAAACCAATCAGAAGACTGATGACATCCACTCTCTCTCTCTCACACACACAGACCGAGCGAGGTGGCGCAGTGGTTAGACACTGGACTCTCATTCGGGAGGACGACGGTTCAATCCCGCGTCCGGCCATCCTGATTTAGGTTTTCCGTGATTTCCCTAAATCGCTCCAGGCAAATGCCGGGATTGTTCCTTTCAAAGGGCACGGCCAAATTCCTTCCTTATCCTTCCCTAATCCGATGAGACTGATGACCTCGCTGTCTGGTCTCCTTCCCCAAACCAACCAACCAACCATCACACACACACACGACTGGAACTTCAATATTATTAAATCCCATTCTTTTTCCCCCTTGTGTTTATTGTACATATTTCCGCTTAGCTTGCTTTATTTAATTCCTCAATTTGTTTCTTAACTTTATCCTAGTGGCAAAGAGCACAAAATCATCGCCCAAACACTGAGATGTACAAAATTAGCATGCTTTTTTTTTTTTTTTTTTTTTTTTTTTAAAAAAAAAGCTTAGGGGTCTGAACAGTTCCTCGAAGACTGCTGAGAATGGTGTTGCTGCTATGGAATCTCCTTGCTTCACGCCTGTTTCAATCACTAATTTGGTTAATATCATCCTGAAGAGGCAAATTGGAGTTACATCATCTACTTCATATTCTTCAGTACACTAGCACAGACAGAGTTAATGTTTTATTCCTCCAGTGGTTGCTAGTAGAGACTCTGCTGAAATCAGATCGATAGCATACTCCTAATCTATGAATACCAGGTGAAATGGTAGTTCTTTCACATTCTGTAATTCTGTAAGTCCACTCGCGGGCCACTGGACTATTCTAACTTCTGAAACCAGCTAGCTCCTTTCATGTTTAAAATCGATTTTTTGTGTGTTTTTGGTGATAATGTAAGTTAAAATTGAATATGTCATGAAGAGTAGGCTGATAGAAAAAAAAAATAAAAAAAATGGCTCTGTCTCCCTTCTTATGAACTGGAATGATGGTCGAATTCAGGGAAATATATTTCTTCGCAGACATTTTATGTAGATATTTTTCTGTATTAATTTTTTCCGTTTTGAGTCATTTGTATTGAAATATCATTATCTCTAGGATCTTCCTTCTCTTCATTCCACGAAGTGGTTTATTCGTCTCATCTGTTATTACATTTCTGAATCATTTCTTTGTTTATACACTCATTTAAGTTTCTACAGTTTATCTCTTTGTTACTAGTAAATGCCAATCTAACTGAAGAGATGTAATATTCAACAAACGTAAATTTCTGCTTTGGTTTCACTACAATATTGTAGGTTTCGATTGGGTCTCGTACCAAATGATTCTGAATCTTTTCATATATGCTCGGAGACATTTCCAAACAGTTTTCTTTAATGCTGAACATTCTATCATGTTAATATTTTCATGTGATCGTAACTCTCACCTTCTGTTTAATATCTTCCTTCTCGCATTAGAAATTTCCTCTTCTTTTGACTTCGTCGAGAAAATTACATAAATAATTTCTTCATAAAGCAATAAGCAGTCTAGATCACGTTTCATTAACTGTTACGACCGATTTCGGCAGAATTGGACCATTTTTCAGATAATTAAACGTGAAACATACCGCTTTTAACTTATAAACAAAAAAGGATAACTGACTTGGCTTTCAACAAAATGACTCCTTTCAGAGATAATTTTTTATAACTGTTATTTTAGTGGCACAGCTACGGCGTTCCAATAGCACTATGGGTTCGCGAAGCAGAATCAAATATCAGGGTGTTGATAATGTTTGCTGAAGTAGAACGTAAGTGTAGATATACCACGCACAATATTTTTGACTCAAATTACATAAACAGGATGTGTAATTCGAAATAAAATTTACTAAGATTGTCCCAGTACAAGACCTACACACAGAGTTCACTTCTGAGATTATGTAAAACACATGGGCAACGTCAAGAGGACTGGAAGCGTCTTCGATTCAGAAACTCTTTCATGATAGAGCACTGTTACGTTAAATCTAAAAGACGAGAAGCACCAAGAGTCCTTCAGGAAAGTCGTTGTCACTTTTTGGACTTTCGAAGGTAGGGAACGGTCATCTGGTGAGAACGAAGCAGGTAAACGTCATGCTAGACAGGACGAATTGATGAAAGGTAGGTGGGTCAAAGGAAAATTAACAGGCACCGGAAACTAAATTAAGGTTGTCGTGGTCCATAATCGATAAACTGCCCAAATAATATAAAATTACATGCTTGAAATATGTAATCCCAGCCAGTTCTCATTCGGTGGAACTGTTGCGTCTCACACAGTAGTTCCAAAGGACAAAGTAACTCATTTAATTAAATCCTCAACATAAATACATACTCGTAATTACATGTAAGCATACAATCGTTATTGTTAATATGTAAATCAAACAACGAATAACCCAAAAGAATTTTAAGCGTTAATGCGTTAACCCTAGCGTGCTACGAGTCCCTAAATCAGAAGACTACAGTATAGTGTTGCGACAATGAGAGAGGAAGTGACGGTTCAGCACTGGTAAGTTAAATAGAACAAAATTCTTAAATTACACAGGTTTCGCTCAATAGCGATGAAAATTGGAAAACATTTAAAGTATTTTAATTGTTTGTACTGTTTATAGTACTTAGCAATTTACAATCATGTTACGTTCCAGAAAACCATGCTAAGTGCCTACGTGCAGCACGTCGATCTCAGATGTTTATTTCTAGAACATCCTCTGTTCCCACAGAGGAGAAATGGACGGCTGAGCCAGACTGACGTGTAGGTAGTACCAATTAATCACTGCTCTCTTAATAAACGCGTAATTGCTGCCATCGGTTTTTTGCTCCAAGTAATTAATTGGAGCTCTGTGATCAGACGCACAAAAGTAACGCCAGGGCTTCGTTCGGGCACAGACCCCTGGTATTAATTCTGGGTGCTGTGTCGGCCTTCCCACTGTAGTGCTACTGGCACATTACGAGTACACGAACTCATCAGAACCTCCATTTTGTTAAATGGAAAAGAGACTGATGATGCACAGTACATGAGCCAGATTACCAACAAAAACATGTGTATATGTAATGTTATTTATGCATAAATTCCATTGAAACTGCATTGTCCATTAAGCAAATAGTCCCACGTATATCGAGCCGAGTTTATGAGGGCCTCTGGGGCAAGTTGTGCCAGCTACTATAGTCTCCTTTGCAGTATTTTCTCGTTGGAGAAGAGCTGTGTCTGAACTGCTACTGTTTCGTGCTCTGGAGCGCAATGAAAACGTGCACTGTTTCTTTTATGCATAACGATGAGAGAGTAGGAGGGTGTGGAGCCTTTTGTGAGTATATGGAAGGAAGGGAATTCGGTTCGTTGCATATGGTTCCTTTCAACAACCCATGGCTTAACCATACAGGTAAGATTACATTTTAACGTAGCAAATTAAACACAGTCTAGCGTCAATAAACTACACGCTATTACAGTGAAGCGTCAATGGAACTGGTATAGGCATGAGTACTTAAATACACAGACATGTTAACAGGAACAATATGGTGCTGTGGTCGACAACGGCTGTACAAGATACAAACAGTTGTTAAATCAGTTACTGCTGCTACAATGGCAGGTTATCAAGAGTGAGTTAGAACGTGGTGTTACAGTCGGCGCACGAGCGATGGGACACGGCATCTCCGAGGTAGTGGTGAGGTGGGTATTTTCCCGTACGACCACTTAACGAGTGTTCCGTGAATATCAGGAATCCGGTAAAACATCAAATCTCCGACATCGCTGCGGCCGGAAAAAGATCCTGCGAGGAGGGGACCAACAACGACGTAAAGATAATCGTTGAACGTAACAGAAGTACAACCCTTCCGCAAATTGCTGCACATTTCAGAGCTAGGCCATCAACAAGGATCAGCGTGCAAACCATTCTACGAAACATCATCGATATGGGCTTTCGGAGATGAAGACCCAATAGTGTACGCTTGATGACTGCACGACACAAGGTTTACGCCTCACCTGCGCCCGCCAACACCGGTATTGGACCGTTGATGACTGGAAACATATTGCTTGGCCGTACGAGTCTCGTTTCTAATTATATCTAGGAGATGGGCGTGTACGGGTATGCAGACAGTCTCATGAATCCGTGGACCCTGCATGTTGGTAGGGGACTGTTCAAGCTGGTGGCGGCTCTGTAATGGTCTCGAGCGTGTGAAGTGATACGGGACCCTTGATCCGTCTAAATATGACACTGACAGGTGGCACATACGTAAGCATCCTGCCTGATCACCTACACCCATTCATGTCCATTGTGGACTTGGGAAATTCCAGCAGGACAACGCGACACCCCATACGTTCATAATTGCTACAGACTGACTCCAGGAACACTCTTCTTAGTTTATACACTTCCACTGGCCACCAAACTTCCCAGACATGAACATTATTGAGCGTATCTGAGATCCCTTGCAACGTGCTGGTCAGAAGAGACCTCCATCGCCTCGTACTCTTACGGATTTATGAACAGCCGTGCAAGATTCATGGTGTCAGTTCCTCCAGCACTACTCCAGACATTAGTCGAGACCATGCCACGTCGTGTTGCGGCAGTTCTGCGTGCTCGCGGGGGCCCTACTCGACATTAGGCGGATGTGCCAGTTTGTTTGCTCTTCGGTGTATAACGTTTCTCTTCGTTTCTGTGCTAAAGAAAACTCTGTTTGCCATTTGCAGAACTGGGTACTTCCATTTCAGTCACCTCCGCAGTACTGCATGTTAGTTGCAATTTAAGTTTACTATGTGAATATTAGCTTTGTGGCATATGCTTTAGGAGACTGATGTCAGACTAATATGCACCGTTTCTGACGTTGGCGACATGCTGACCATGACCTCAGTTACTTGCTGGACATCTTTCAACTCCCTTCTATATCACCGCATCTCAAATGCTTCGATTCTTTTCCTTTCCTGTTCCCCCACTGTCAATGAAACACTTTCGTTCTGATCTGCACTCGAAATGCACATTCTCGGCCATTTCTTCTTCAAGTTAAAGCTCATGTTTGATCTAGTGGAGTTCTTGTGGCGGATACTGCCGTCTTTGACTATACTCGTCTGATGTTTGCTTCGTCCGCCAAGTGCTTTTTGCTTTCAAGATAGCAGAATCCTTAACTCCATCTACTTCGTAGCCTACAGTTTTAGTTGAGTTAATCGTTAGTTCCATCTCTGCATTCGTTTATCTGCGGTTTAGTCTTTGACTGTATAGACTGAATAGACTGCCCAATCCACTCAAAGGTCCTTTCACTAAAGACAGTAAGGTCATAGGTGAAATTAATCGTTATTATTCCTTCATCTTGAATTTTAATCCAACTGTCGAACTAATCTTTTATTGCCACCATTGCTTCTTCGACGTACAGATTGAACAATAGGGAAGAAACACTGCATTCCCATCTCGGGTTCGAAATAGTCATACGAATTCTAAGTAAATGCTTTACATATCGAAGTGCTGAAAATATTTACAGAAATTAAATAAATTTGCTAATTCAGGTGTGTCCTTGCGATGGAATGAGACAGCTGACAGAAATACGGACATGTGGTAATTCTCAAACAAAAGAACAGAATCGGTGGTGCATAACCTAATAATAGGTTATTATTTGATGTTGCTCCTTTATAAATATGAGGAAGCAACCAAATTTACATGTTAAATGCTTTAATGGGTGTCGGTAGCCTAAAATCGATTTGAATAATCAGCGGAAGACCCAGAACGAAATTTAATCATGTTCATTATCCTTGCAACTAGCAATTATGAAGAGAAAAAAAACAAAAGCCGTGATGAGTAAACGCTGCAAATAGGGAGCTCAATCACGCATGTTTTGTCACTTATTTACTATTCCAAGCGCGACAGATAAAGTTGAGACAAATAGAGAAAACACGGGAAGAACTAAATTGAAATGCAAATAACTTGTGATTTACAGTTTTTTAGATAGTAGTTATTCTTAGTGTTTGCTGTAATTTTGTGGCAGTCTCCTGGTGAAGATATATAGGAGAAGCGAGACAAAATCTACATTTCGAGAGATCTGAATCTGATTCTTCCCCATGAGCTCTGTTATTCTCAATACACACTGATGTTTTTAGTTCTGGGTATTCCATCTGGACTCCCAATATCAGTGGTTGAATGCCAGATCATCCATGTTGACACCGGACTCATGATTGTGTAGCTGAGTCACTGAAACACTGTGTAGAATAACTTCTTCTACTGAAGTAACGAACGACATTTGATGGGCACGAACGACCACTGTTACTACCACTGCAGATATGATCTCTGGCTGAAAGATATTTCCGTTATGTCACAATTATTGCAGATACAGTTCACATTAAACCCTGTAGGTAGGAACCAGTATTTTCCTCTTTTGCAAAAGTTAATTGCAAACGGCAGACAATATTTGTCCTTATCCACTAGACAAACCTAACTGAAGAGCAACTGAGGAAGATCGCGGCCAATGTTAACAACATTACGGTTCTGGTGTTGGTCTTTCAAACTCATTCTAAGAGGAAAGAAAAATTACAACACTTAATACCTATAACAAAGTGAGGAAGGATTGGTAACATTTAAATAGAAAAATCTGCAAGAGCTTCACAAAGCATAAATCGACTGAAAGACCATAGCAATCCATGCGTGGTTGTAAAGGTTGAATGGTCATGATGAGGTATTCATCAGTTAAACTCTCGCTGCAGCAAGCGGTGGCTTCAAGTGCTTAAATATACCTGGCGACAGCTCCTGGTAGACGGGGTTGTACAGTTCTTCTTTGCTGTAGGGATCTGAACAGATGAATACCGTTGGCTCCTCAGGACCCCTATAGCCATTTGGGTAGACAACATTCGGCTTCATGTCGATCATCTGGAACAGAAGTGTCAGTGTCCAGTGTTTATTGCTCTAATTCACTCTTAATTTACTAAAACGAATTTTTCAGAGCATAATATAAAATCTTAAATCTTAAGTCATCCATATGCGACTGTTATCTGGATCTACGACTATTGATGATTTAAAATAAAAATTAAAACAATTATCTCTGTCAGCCATTTTAATTTTCTTCACAGCGGATTTGGAGGCTATTTGATTCTTCTTCATGAAAGTTACTCGAGTTTCCTATGAGTAATTACCTTGTCCATATGCTTAAAATTGCCCTTTAATATTTACAATCTGGTGTTTTCAGTAGTGTTGGTGAATTTGAACAGTCTTTGAGAGAATTATTTCGGAATTTGTAGATCATACAACAACTGTCATTTATGTTTCTTCATTGCGATTATTACTCATTTCACCATTTGGTGTTCAACAGCATGCATTATTAATGACTTGCCAGACATCTTGTGACGTCTCCCAGAAATTTTACAAAATATACGACAGGTCGGCGGTAATTTTCATTCCTAAAACGGTGACTTCGCACCGCATTCCACACACCCCCACAACGTCACCTATATCAGCAGCACCTAGAGAGAGGTTGGAGTGGTTCAGACTTTGGGCTCCAAGTCAAGGGTAGTGAGGTTTTAATAAACTCGTAGCCACCCTGATGTAAGTTTACCTAACACCCGTAGGACATTCAAGTCTATGTCAGGAAGACACATTGTAATAAATTCACTACAATCCTCTTCAACAGGTCATCTCTCATTTTCCTATGACACAAGAAAACGATATATAAATAATTATGCTAACAGAACAACAGGAACTTTATGTCACCACTTGCAGCTTTTGTATTTACACAGTACGATGATTGTCACTATTAGGTCATAGCTTTTAAATGCATTCTGAAATGCTGTTATGACTATTGTAAATAAATGCTTTTCTTTGATAATATCTCGTTCCGTGTGTTCCGCAACTCAGTTAGCAAACACCGGAAACCTTATAGGTTCCTTGTGTTGTCAGTCTCTCCGTCCAACTGTTACGAACTCTTTCTCTCAGAAACGTAGTTGTATAAGTTGAAATTTAGATCAGATATTACGGCCTATAGTCTCTTGACGGCGTAAAAAGTTGAAGCTTCCATGTCAGTAGAGTCAAACAGTATGGCTATTTATGTCACGTGTTTTTATACTCACTAACTCACTCAACAAAATCTATAAGGTACTTCTCATTGATATATAAGCACGAAATTTGTCATGCAGCGAGGTTTTACAATACCGGAAAAATTCGAATATCAACTTGCAATTATATTACATGAAGAAATATGTTTTCGTCATTTTTATCGAACTGTCTGTTAGTCCCTCTGCTAAGATATCTTTGTCAAATACTAATGTCCACGATCCTTCAGCTTCATAAATAATTGAAGCTGTACTAATAAATCAATGCAGCTGAAAAATATTGCCATATATGTCACGTATTTTGACATTCTAAAACTTACTCATCAAAAACTATGTGAATATATGCTGGATCTGGTGATCTATAAGTATTGTGCATACAAGGAAAACGGATTTTTCAGTCTTATGTTTAATCAATCCATCACCTCTCAATGTTGTAAGGAAACACCAGAAATAACACACTCAGATTCAGCCTTAAACTGTAAGTCCCATTTCCCCATTTGGACAACTAGTGTATATTAGGAACACTTACGTCGCCGATGTGGCGTCGAATAGAACTGGCACCAGGCTGTTCAGCCACACGAAATTATTACTCTTATCTATATACATAATCAAGTTTGTATGGAAACTTCAGAGCGGAAGTCCTACTCGGAAATGGCCAATTTGTTCTGTTCAGCTGTTTCCAGTGTCGACTGTATGTTACTATGCGAATTTCAGTCAATACAGCTATCCTTGTTCAATGGTTAGGCCAATATGAAACTTGAAAATGAGAAAACAGACCTAGTGCTCCGACAGTTCACCGTTTGTATTCCATTATCCGGAGGGGCACATGTATCGTTCATGTATCGTGACAGTGAAGAACGGTAGAGCAGAATCTATGATGTGGAATAAGCTTTCCAGACAGTAACGTGGGCTTCCAGCTACCCTTTGAGAAACAGGTGACCGGCTCTCGCCATCTTAATGCTTTTACCCATGCGGCGTGTCACCCTTTACTATTCTTTGAATCTCATCAGGGGTTCACAGCGCCATCAATGCTGATACATATAGTATGCAATTACAGTTTTAACTACAGTAGTATTTTGGATACGTCAGTTCTAAACTCTGATGAACTCTAGATGTCAGAAACTGTTCAAGAAATTAAGTTTGTTTTGCTCATTTGGTTGCTGATTTTTACAGCAAATATAGTAGGGCCAACATAAGTAACGTAAGCGGGCAACTATACAACTACCAACCCGCTTAGATTGCCTCTTTATACACACACGCATGCACAGACATACAGCAATATGGCCCGCCCACTCACACTCTCTCTCTCTCTCTCTCTCTCTCTCTCTCTCTCTCTCTCACACACACACATGCGCGCGCGCGCGCACACACACACACACACACACACACACACACACACACACACACAATCTACGCTCCTTCACTAATAACGATTCTAATGACTGGAATAATATAAAGTCATCTAGACAAAGGAGCACTGTTATGGAAGCCGGAAGATGTCGGCCAGTGCTGTCCAGATATTATAGTGCTTCTCGAAAAATAATTTTAACGAATCACGACGCACTAGGGACCGGCTGACAGAGAACTGGAAAGAAAATAAACGAACCCTAGAATTAAATGTTTCTTGCTGAAGCTTCGATAATGAAGATTTTATTGCTGCTCTCAGTTCACTCGAGCTGACGCTTTACGATATCCGACTACATAAAACACTTGGCTTGTGAAATAAATCGAGACTGCTGCGTAGTTCATATGTGACTAAGGACAGTAACGGGACCCATTCCGTTCAAAACATCCCGAATGTGTAAATGCTGTTTTTCTGACCCCTTCAGAAGATGTGTGTGTTTCTTCTGTTGTCGACTCAGGAAGCGTGCGTGTGTGTGTGTGTGTGTGTGTGTGTGTGTGTGTGTGTGTGTGTATGTGTGTGAGAGAGAGAGAGAGAGAGAGAGAGAGAGAGAGAGAGAGAAGAAGAAGAAGAAGATGGAAGTAGGGAAAGAAGGGATTGAGAGAGGCCTACTCTACGAAAAGCCTATGTTACTTGTTCACCACATAAACTTACTCCATGTACCCTAATAACAGAGAAAGGCAATTAAAAACAATGCTATTCGATGTCTTCTGACATAAAGAAGGAGAAGCAAGACAGAAGAGATCACAATTGCGACTCATCTCGGAGGGAAAGACACCTTGATATGATGATTGTCCGGGGTTGTCATTAACCTGCAGTTTAAAAAAGATGAAAAGTAACTCGTTGAACTATTTCGGGAATTACTACAGAGGACGATTATACCCTAGAAAAGGAAAATGTTTAATTATTCCACATGACAAGGAAAAACAGCATACATGACACTGAAAACTACATGCCGCTTAACTACTTCTTCACAATGGAGAAGCTATTTAATGAAGTTATTACCATTGAATATTAATCAAGCAAAACAACAAACTGGTTTGATAATTCAGTAAATAGCGTTAGACTACTTATAAACTGCAAAGCCACTACGGAGGTAGCCCCTGACGTTGTGGTTGATAATGGAATAAAAATCAAGACAGGTTCATAGGCTTTGCCTACCTCGAAAAATGTTCCACAATGTAAAATGGTGTAAGATGCTCCACATTAAAAAAAATTTCATGTAAGCTATATGCAACAACAGGATGTGCTAGGATCAAGAGGGTATTGTAAAATAGGTAAACCAAGAACTAAGTGCCCATACAAAAAAAGAAAGAAAAAAAAAGGTTCATTTGGCTCTAAGCACTATGGAGCTTAACATTTGAGGTCATCAGCCCCCTAGACTTAGAACTACTTAAACCTAACTTAACCTAAGGACATCACACACATCCATGCCGGAGGCAGGATTCGAACCTGCGACCGGAGCGGTTCCAGACTATAGCGCCTAGAACCGCTCGGCCACTCCGGCCGGCTGACGGAAGTGAAGGAAAGGATTAAGTGTGGGGTTAAAATTCAGGATGAAAGGATATCAATACCAGATACGCCGAAGGAATTGCTAGCCACACCAAAAGTGAAGAACAACAGGACCTAATGAATTGAATGAACAGTCGAATGAGGATAGAAAATGAACTGGCAATCAACCGGAAACAGGTAAAAGTAATGGTAACAAGCATAAATAAGAGCAGCAAGAAGCTTAACATCAAAATTTTTGATTAAGAATGAGACGAAATCAAGGAATTCTGCTGTCGTGGAAGGAAAATAGCCCATGACGGACGAAGCAAGAAGGATATAAAAAGCACCTAGCACAGAAAAGAGGGCACTTCTGGCCAAGAGAAGTCCATTAGCATCAAACATAGACCCAGACTTGAGGAAGAAGTTACTGATATTGTAAAGCATTGCATGGCAGTGAATCATGCGCAGCGGGAAAACCAGAAAAGAAAGAAATCGAAGCGTTTGAGATGTGGTGCTACTGAAGAATGTCGAAAATTGGATGGATCGATAAGGAAGGAGGAGGTTCTTCGCAGAATCAGCGAAGAATAGTACATATGGGAAACACTAACAAGGAGAAGTGACAGGATGACAGAACATGTGTTAAGGTAACAGTCATTAACTTACTAGAGAACGTTGTAGAGAGTTAAATCAGAAGAGAAACGAATTCAAGCCTGTAAGTTTGACTGAGTATGGGGCAATCATCCCGAATAGTAGCGAAGAGTGAAAGATAAATAAATAAAACTGAAACACTGTAGGTGTACAGCTTCCGAGGGTTACTCGGAAAGTGCGGTATGACTTCTTATAGAACACAAACTACCACAGAGTTTTTCAAAAAAACTGTTTTTATTTAATTCCTCAGTCGTTTCTCTATTTTCCTACATAGTTACCACGTCTGTTTAAACATTTTTCATAGCATTTTACAGTTTCTGTATCCTTAAGTCTTAGTCGTCTGCCGCCTCTGACGATAACCACTCTTTTACTATTTCTTCCGCCGCTGAGGAATTCCTTTAGGTAGCGAAACAAGTGAAAATCACTCGGCGCTCAGTCTGGACTGTACAGTGGATGGACAATCTGATCCCATCCAAAAGATCTGATCAGATTTGGGGAGTGCAAGGCAGAATGAGGTCTTGCATTGCCATGAAGCAACCGAACTTCAGACCTCAGAAGGCCACTTCAAATGGTTCAAATGGCTCTGAGCACTATGGGACTCAACTGCTGAGGTCATTAGTCCCCTAGAACTTAGAACTAGTTAAACCTAACTAACCTAAGGGCATCACAAACATCCATGCCCGAGGCAGGATTCGAACCTGCGACCGTAGCGGTCCCGTGGTTCCAGACTGCAGCGCCTTTAACCGCACGGCCACTTCGGCCGGCTGAAGGCCACTTCACTTCTTCTGTATTGCCTGTATTGCAAGCTGAAGATGAGTCAGGGTAACGCCGTATGTGGCTGCGTTTATTGTTGTCTCTTACTGCATGAACTCTAATTAAAAGTCTCTATGTTTATCCAAAACACATTTGCCGTAACCTTCCGCGTTAAGATTCTCTGCTTTTCCTTCACTTTGACTGGTGATTTGGTGTGATGACATTCTACTGATTGACTTTTAGACTCTCGGCTCATGTGAGAAACCTGTACCTCGTCCCCTGCGACAATGTTGTCTAAAACTGATGACCTTCCTTATGACAATGGTCCAAAAATTCAACAGCACAAGCCAATCTTCCCATTTTATGTTTCTCACTAAGTAGCCTTGGGAACCAGAGTCCACCCTCTTTGCGGACTTGCGAATTTTCGGAGACAATTTTGTACAAAGTTGTTAGACCCACGTTGGGAAGTTTCAACGCTAAAGTGGAAATTTTTAGTCGCCGGTCTTCGCGAATCTTTTTGTCCGGCTTTGACAAAATCTTCTGATATTGCTGATGGTCGGCGTGATTGCGGTTCATCGTGGACGTTCCCCCGTGCGTCCTCGAAGGATGTCACCCACTACGCCCTTTGCTGTCGCTCATCTCCATGGCGTCACACACTCATCCTTGCTGTCAAGAACGAATCACTAACCGTACTTCACAGCCGGCGGTCTGATCAATTGTTTTAAACATTTTGAACAGACACTAAACAGCACACTGCGGCAGTACCAACGCAAATGGCGTCATTTGACGAGTAAGGCATGCCGGAAGTCGGTGCGCATGCGCGTTTCAGTGCTCGCGCTACATTCGATTACCTACTGCGATTCAGACTTCAGTTTCATAACAATTTCCGTATAAATCCAAAACGAAAAGAAGTTTTTCTTCTTGTTGTTTTAAGTCTGAAGACTGTGCAACACTACATATTTATGAAGATATTGAGCTAGAAATGAAAAGAAAAAAAAAATAATGCATTCCGATTTTATGTGTGTCCCCGAGACGAGAGTGAAACAGAAACTGCTTAACATAATTCCCTCTCTACTGGAGTAAGTTTCGACCTGGATAATTTTAAGGCAACATCTTTCAAGTTTTAACTAACCGCCAGGGTAGCCGAGAGCGCTGATGCACTGCTTCTTGGACTCGGGTAGGAGTGCCGGCCCCAGATCGAATCCGCCTGGCGGATTAACGACGAAAGCCGGCACTTTGGTCAGCCTGGATGTGGCTTTCAGGCGGTTTTCCACATCCCGCTAGGTGAATATCGGGCTGGTCCCCAAGTTCTGCCTCAGTTACACGACTCGCAGACATTTGAATCCGTTCGCTCTATTTCATGGCTTACACTAGACGCAGACAGCTGAGGTACACTAACTCCGTCCATGGGGGTTCGGGGTGGCGACAGGAAGGGCCAACTAACACTAGTAAATTCGTAGTAGCATGGCCGACCCCACGTCGACGTGGGACGACGACCCAAATGATGATAGCCTTTCAAGCTTTAACTGACGGTTACCAGGATCGTGTTTGCCGTTAGAGAGGCTCCTTGGTATGAAGAAGAACGCCAGATGCAGGACCCCAGGGATACATTCCTGAGAGACAGTTAGCGGTGAGGAGATGCCAAGTAATGACAGCCTAACGGATCTGGAGTGTTCTCTCTGAACTCGCTTGTAAGACAGACTCGGCCATTTGTAGGAACGCTCGTCTATGGTGGCAACAGAAAATAGTGTCTACCCTGACAGCCCGGTGTTTGCTTGCACGAACCGACATTTTAAATAGGAGCCAGACGGGTCACTTAGCGTCGCTTTCGTAGGTGCCGAGGAGCAGTCAACTGGCAGCGTCCGTGTCCATCACATAGGACCTCATGCACAACCGCCAGCATCCATGGGCAAAAGACGGAGAGGTGCTACGGCCTGCAAGCTACTTAAAGCGCCATCATGCGCCAATGTTGCTGCTCACTGCTAGGTCCTCTCTCTCTCTTGCTCGTCTGAACCTTATAACGGATTCATTGACTATATTTTTGTAACTTGGTTTCTAAATTATTCTTGATTTCATGTGAAACTGAAATTGACACTAGTGGACTCTATCCTCCCTATTTCAGTACATAATATTCATTCTTTGTTGCTTTGCGAATCTTGAATGTGGAATATGTAACATTTAAAGAGTGAAATCTGAGCTGTGGTATTGCACATTCTGTTCACCTACATCACATGGTTAGCATCGATTAACTAACGTTCAAAGTGCTTCTATCACACCTGCGAGTAATATCGAGTCAGGTAATTTGGAGGCAACACGATATGGTGTCAGTTTCACTGGTTTTCATTTGTTAGTGGAAGTGGTGAGCGGGCAAAGTGCAGGCCACAACTTGTTTAATGGAGCTCTCCATATTAGTCTACTTTTCAGGTCTCTTTATCTCTGAGTAACTTCTGCGACCTATGTCCGTTAAAATCTGCTAGCGGTAGTGAAGCCTTGGTCCCCTTCCGAAATTTTTACTCTATACACTTCGTTATTTCAGGAAATGTTCCGTGAACAGAAACCTCATTACAGTCAAGTCGTCAAATTTATTTTTTCCCCAGTTACATTCAGTACCTTTTCATTAATGAGCCGACTTGCCAATTTAATCATTAGTTTTCTTCTATAGCTCTACATTTCAAAACTTCTAATTGTGTCATGTCTGAATTGCTCGTCGTCCATGTTTCACTTCCGTAGAAGGACATCCAAACACTTAACTTCTTGATGTAAAGTTACGTGTCTGGCGCTCAGCGGGCTTCTGACCGAAATGCCAGTAGAGTACAGTGTTAGGTTCGCCGCAGCATTAGTGAGGAGAGGATGGCGAGTCCTTCGGCCAAGCCGCCTTTCATCCGCGGGAAATATTATTCCCCGTACTCAGTTTTATAGCAAGTTGAGTCGACCCTGTGGCTGTCCTACAGGGACGTTTCTACCAGGTTTTGAAGTCGGCAGCTCCAAGGCTAGTGTCTAACTTTTGCGCCCTGGACAATAATGGTCACATTAGTTCTATTCTGAGTGTGGCCAGCATGAAATTTATACCCTCTCTACATCGGTCGTCATCAGTTATTTTCCTGCCCACACTGAAAAACTCGTCAATTTATTTAAGCGTTACAGCTTCTATTAAATTTAACACGGATAGTGAGGAAGTACTTCGCAGAATCGGCAAAGAAAGGAAACGTACGGGAAACATTGGCAAGAAGAACGGACTGGATGATAGGACAAGTGTTACGATAGCAGGAAATAACTTCCATGGTACTAGAGGGCACTGCTTCTTCTCATTCTCGTGCCTTTGTACCACATCTGCGCAATGTCGCCACTGTTGTTAATGGATTGTATACTGCTGATTAAGGTAGTGGCCGGAGACCCTATCTGTCGCCATCACGAAATCCCCCTCTCGGGACGGAGTATGTATACCCCACCTGTCTGCGGTAGTGTTATTCATGTGAAATAATTCGAAAGTTCTGAATGTTAGCGAATGGAGGCGCGACTTCGTTACCTGCCCGGTATTCACCTAGACATATGTGTGAAATCACCTATAAATCAAATCGAGGCTGGCCGACTCACGCCCCTCGAATCTGTGGAGCGGTTTCGATCGGGAGCCGGTGTATCTCTCCGTATGGGAAGCGGCGAACTAACACGCACTGACGTCCGAGCGTGTCTTGGGACTACAGGAAGTTGTAAAGCGTAGAATCCGGGAGGAGACTGAAGACATTCAAAAAATAATTGAGAATGCTCGGTTCCAGTGCTACTCTGAGATGAAGAGGTTAACGTAAAAGGCTAGGATGTGCGGCGTGTCCCATCGAACTAGTCAGACGATGAATGACCAAAGAAAGTAAGAAATGCTGCTTTGAATGAGGAGTCAGTCAGATAGGAAACCGTATCAGGACTAACAACCTCAAGAAAGTTTCCAGGTTCTAAACCGCAAAGTAATAAACGACTGTCTTCTATTCATACAGAGGAGCAAATTTGGTATTGATTGATTTTAATAAATTGAATAGAGATTGATGACTAGTTATCGTCTATGTCTGCAACAGAAAGTTGTAAGTCTGCATTTATCAAAAATTTTGACTGATGGCGCAAGACAGAACTTTTAGTGCAAATGCCTCTGAGCACTGTGGGACTTCACTGCTGTGGTCATCAGTCCTCTAGTTAAAGTAACCTAACTAACCTAAGGACATCACGCACATCCATGCCCGAAGCAAGATTCGAACCTGCGACCGTAGCGGTCGCGCGGCTCCAGACAGTAGCGCCTAGAACCGTTCGGCCACTCCGGCCGGCGAACTTTTAGTACGAAAGATACTAAAAAACAGAGTCGCTCGAGTGCAAAGGAAAAAGGTACGTGGGTGAGCGACTTGAATACAAGTAAATACCTCAGTAAAGAAAATGATATGGAGGCACTGGTGATGTAGCCAGGTGAATGGGTGATAGATGAACCAAAGAACGTCCTTGCTGGATTCCGAGAGATTAGAAAAGTCCGAGCCAACGACCTGATTGAAGATGGGTGGACGACATCAGAAAACGTGCAGAAGGAACGAGGATAGTGACGACTGATAACTCTAGCGTGTGGGAATAGTTGTAGGAGATTCTTGTCCAATAATGAACGTCGATTTGTTGGTAGTGATGGCGACGTACTCCGTCGAAACAGGCCTCAGAAGGCACAACGACACCGTCCTTCCGCCATTTCATCCTCAGCCGATAGGCGTCACTGATTGCGGATATGGTTAGGCACGTGGTCAGCACACTGCTTCTGCAACCATCGTCAATTTTCGTGACCGGGGTCGCTACGCGAAGAAATACACAGGTTTTTGAGACTTCCTCGCTGGTTTTCAGCTCTTACCTATTGTATCGAGCGGAAGTTAAGGAATCGGAAAATTGTGAGGATGGTCAGTGTTGCAGGTAAGGCAATAGTAGCGCGTCCGGCGGTAACAAGGGACGGGCCCGGAACAGCGGTAAGCCAAGTACTGCTGGGGGCTACGGGCAGGCACTCGTTCACGACGTCGTTAAACAGCGGATGGCGGTAATTGCGTTCGGGATGGGCGCGCTGCCCTCAGCCTCATTAGTAATCCAGTCGGCGCGGCGCGGAGCGGAGCGGCGGGCGGCTCCAGTTCTCCAGCTCCCCGGGCAGGTGCAGGCGGGAGGCTGTCCTGGAACCGCGCTGGAATGCCCGCCCCGCCGCGATCGGCTGTGACGGCGCAGCGGCAGGTGAGGGAGGCAGAGGCGGCCACGGCCACGGCCGTGGGCGGAGGCACAGATTTCTCGGCAGGTGCCATAGCGCTCGGCCGCTGCAGCTGCCCGCCGACCGCGCGCGCACCTGCCCCGCTAATGAGCTCATAAATAACCGATTTAAAACAATTTCACCGTGGGCACCTCTCCTCCGCGTGCTCTCACCGTCTCGCGTCGTAAGACACACTGCCGCGTGCCCAAAGCAAGCGGTGTCTCTGGTGTAATACGTCTACCATCAGACGAGCCTAGGAACGTTTTCTACAGAACTGTATCATCCAGTGGACAGGCGAAGTGAAATTGTAACATACCGTCTTTCTAAGCTCAACTGCTGCCACATTTCCCAGTGGCTAATAATACTTTATTCTCCGTTAAACTTGACGTATAGTAAACTCCGCTACACCTAAGTGTTCGATAGCAGTACAAACTTTATTATATGTCGCCTGTTAATGTGTATGAGAGTAATTGGAAACGTCTGAACCACTCACTATGACACATCTACACCACACTGTCGATGAGACGTTAAATCATCGTCCTAGTTATCTTATTTGTAGGTTTGAAACATGGCCATGAAATTGTAAGAAGACACATTTTGGGAATTTACAGAGAACAAAGAGCCACTGAAGGATGTACCCCCGTAAGTCAAAAAATTAGTAAGAAAATAGAGAAAAGTTAAGATGGCGATTTTAATATTTCAAGTTCCGCCCATCTGAGTACAACGCACATAACGTTCTCCTAATAATGGGGAACCCTCAGAAAGATCCTTTTTTGGGATACTGTTTATCTATCGCGTTGTATTGGCTTCACTGTTGGTTATGTCATCAAAGCGCTGAACCTTTATGTGAAATTCTGCCTTTTATCGTTTCGTGGTAGGTTTGTATTTACGATATGAAGTCCGTCACACGTGACGAATTTTTCTACAAAGAATCGCGCATGTTTTGCACTTCAGTCATGCCACCGCAGACGTACACGCGTTGCTCTTTTTTTTGAGTCAAAGTGTGCAGGAAAAACTCTCCAAACATGTTTCGCTTCTTCAAAGCATTCTGGAAAAGAACATTTAATTTTTAGATGTTGCTCCAGTGAGATTTGTGACACATTAACGTTGACTCAGTGAGGCCTCACATCCACTACGTAACACTGACTGCTGACAACTGACTGGTGGAATGCACTTCCGTTGTTTTGAGTTGTTCATTGACGCTTCCAACGCAGCTACTGTAATGACGTCCCTTGCACGCAACGAATAAAATGAGTCCCCGAACTTTTGTATGGATGATGTGCGTCAATAACACAAGAGGAATTTTCCATCACTGAAAGTCACAGGACTATGAAAGGAAGGAAAACACTAAGAGGGTTGGAACTTAAACAGTGGTAACTATTTATTCACAACCGATACATGTGTTTGTACCTGTTACTCTCCTTCAAAGTAGTCACCAGAGCAGTGTAAAATCCGTTGCCAGCGATGTGGAAGGCGTAGTATACCGGTAGCAGAGCCTGTTCTGTTGATGGTCGAATGGAGCGGTCTAAAGTTATGGTGATTATCGTGTAAGACTGTGATGGTGTTATCCCAATGCATTAGGTTCCTCCACGGCAGACCGTCAATGCACAGTGTTACTGTTCGTTTTTGGAGCATCGCCTGCGACCAGCTTTGCGAAGGAAGCGGCGACACTTTCAGTGCAACCCACCCATCATTTTGCACGACAATGCGCGGGCGCATACAGCGTAAGCGGTGGCAGCTCTGTTCGGTCGATGGGACTGGGAAGTACTGTACCATCCACCGTACTCCCTGGACTTACGTCTTTGTGACTTTGATTTGATTTCGAAGATGAAGGAAACTATTCGTGGCATTTGCTTCAGAACTGTTCCAGCACGCGTGACTACTCTGAAGGACAGTAACAGGTGCAAACATGTAACTCTTTTGTATCGGTTGTGAATAAGTAGTTGCCACTATTTAAGTTCCAACCATAGTATTACAGCATTATCTTGATATGATAGTTATGCCTATTAAAGAGGATAAAAGACTGATGTTTCGTTGGCGATGGAGTCATTAGGCAAATACAAACAACTAACTTGATCGTACAGTCCACATGTGTAGTGCTGGTTCATAGTGTCCTATGGAACACTATGAACCGGCAGTTCAGCTGTGGACTGCTCGATGAACAAGTATGCCAGAAGACACTAAAAAATCACAAAACTAACTTCTTTCGTAATCTAACGAAAATCAGTCTATATTTAGACTGTTCTTTTTTTGTTGTAAGTCATTAGAGGCAGAAACCAAGTTCGGTTTGGAGAATAATGGGGAAGGAGACTTCAGCATCTCTCTTTTCAAATGTGAGTATAATCCAGAAGTAACAGTACGCAGTAGTTATTAGCGCCTTGAAGTTCAGCAACTTGCCGAAAGTATCAGCAGTTGGACTGCTACACTTGTTAAAGTACAACACAAATTAATACCGAAATCATATACCGTAATATGATATCCCATTGTTCTCTCCATGTGGTTCGCCACGACGGATCCATGGTTTAAGAGGACATCGACTATGTTCAATGTATTCTTAATCAGTGTAAATTTTCGGAGAATATCCGTGCCATTGCAACCGCAAGATATGAGATGTGTCTGAAAAGTTCGCCGGATGTTCTCGTAGAATAAAGAAAACAAGAGTCATCCTTATTGGCCTTCAGAGTAAACGTGATTAGCTGCAAAATACTTCTGACATCGGCTGTAAAGCCGTTGTAAACTGTCAGCAGATTCTTCTTGCAGATTCGCTCGAAGAATCGAGGTCACGCGTTGTTAGATGTACGCAACGTCAGCGCGCTCGCCTTACTCGCTAAACACGAAATGAGTGTTCTTCTACACCCTCCTTATCCTCTGGTTCTGGCACCGGCAAACTTTTGTTTCCCCGCCATAAATTATTTCTGAAAGACGTTGCAAGTGACCACGGTGTTTCGAGCGATTCCACAAGAAGAGTTTGTTGACAGTTGCCAGTAGTTTTATGACAGATGACAGAATTGCGTTGTAGCTAATTGTGATTTTTTTGAAGGCCAGTAAATATAATTTATTTTCTGAGACCATTCACAGAACTTTCCAGATGCAACTTTTATCAGTCTTCAACGTTCATTAATGAGTGACAGTTCTGAGGAAACTGGAATTGGCCGGCCGGTGTGGCCGTGCGGTTCTAGGCGCTTCAGTCTGGAACCGCGTGACCGCTACGGTCGCAAGTTCGAATCCTGCCTCGGGCATGGATGTGTGTGATGTTCTTAGGTTAGTTAGGTTTGAGTAATTCTAAGTTCTAGGGGACTGATGACCACAGGTGTTAAGTCCCATAGTGCTCAGAGCCATTTGAGCCAAACTGGAATTGTCGTTGCTGAAGACATCAGGATCAACTGAAACAATGAGAAGTCGAAAATATCGTTCTGCTACCTGTATAAAATAGTGTTCCCTGTGTTCGATCCTTATGCGAAGATATGAACGGGTTTGTTGTCTAAGTTCTTAGGCGACGAAATCGAACGAAAAACGAATGTGGATCTTTAGCAGGACCCGAAAGTACATTGTAACCTCTATTGCTCTGATGTTCCTGGATGATATGTTTTTTCTCTCAAAGAAACCCCAACTCGTTATTTGCCACACTCAATATTTTGGAAATACTCCGCCTACGTTGAAATGTGGAAGGAGTTGGCTGCTTTTCAAGGCGCGAACACGCCGAGTACCGTCACAGATATGTGCTACATTGCAATGGACGATGACGTGCAACGCAAATCAAATTTAAGTGTGGTGCGTCCCAAGGAATGATACGAGGTGCATTCAAGTTCTAAGGCCCCCGTTTTCTTTCTAATTAACTTCTCACCCGAAATCGATGAAACTGGCGTTACTACTCGACGTAATCGCCCTGCAGACGTACACATTTTTCACAACGCTGACGCCATGATTCCATGGCAGCGGCGAAGGCTTCTTTAGGAGTCTGTTTTGACCACAGGAAAATCGCTGAGGCAATAGCAGCACGGCTGGTCAATGTGCGGCCACGGAGAGTGTCTTTCATTGTTGAAAAAAGCTAAAAGTCACTAGGAGCCAGGGTCAGGTGAGTAGGGAGCATGAGGAATCACTTCAAAGTTGTTATCACGAAGAAACTGTTGCGTAACGTTAGCTCGATGAGCGGGTGCGTTGTCTTGGTGAAACAGCACACGCGCAGCCCTTCCCGGACGTTTTTGTTGCAGTGCAGGAAGGAATTTGTTCTTCAAAACATTTTCGTACGGTGCACCTGTTACCGTAGTGCCCTTTGGAACGCAATGGGTAAGGATTACGTCCTCGCTGTCCCAGAACATGGACACCATCATTTTTTCAGCACTGGCGGTTACCCGAAATTTGGTGGTGGTGAATCTGTGTGCTTCCATTGAGCTGACCGGCGCTTTGTTTATGGATTGAAAAATGGCATCCATGTCTCATCCATTGTCACAACCGACGAAAAGAAAGTCCCATTCATACTGTCGTAGTGCGTCAACATTGCTTGGCAACATGCCACACGGGCAGCCATGTGGTCGTCCGTCAGCATTCGTGGCACCCACCTGGATGACACTTTTCTCATTTTCAGGTCCTCATGCAGGATTGTGTGCACAGAACCCACAGAAATGCCAACTCTGGAGATGATCTGTTCAACAGTCATTCGGTGATCCCCCAAAACAAGTCTCTCCACTTTCTCGATCATGTCGTCAGACCGGCTTGTGCGAGCCCGAGGTTGTTTCGGTTTGTTGTCACACGATGTTCTGCCTTCATTAAACTGTCGCACCCACGAACGCACTTTCGACACTTCCATAACTCCGTCACCACATATCTCCTTCAACTGTTGATGAATTTCAATTGGTTTCACGCCACGCAAATTCAGAAAACGAATGATTGCATGCTGTTCAAGTAAGGAAAACGTCGCCATTTTAAGTATTCAAAACAGTTCTCATTCTCGCCGCTGGCGGTGAAGTTCCATCTACCATAGGGTGCTGCCATCTCTGGGACGTATTGACAATGAACGCGGCCTCATTTTAAAACAATGCGCATGTTTCTATCTCTTTCCAGTCTGGAGAAAAAAAATCGGAGGCCTTAGAACTTGAATGCACCTCGTAATACTAACGCCAACGTTTCAACTATAAATTAACGGTTCATTAGATTGGGCCAGCGATACGGACTGTTTGCTGATGATGATTTTGTTTAAAAGAAAGTATCATTGGGGGAATGTCATACGGAACTGCAGAAACTCTTCGATAGTATTTACTCTCGAAGTACTAAGCGACAACGCTCTTTAAATATGCCTGGGATAAACTTAAGATGAAAAACAGAACAGAAGGAAAGAAACTGATAGCATCCGATTAGAAGGTTACTGGTTGCATTCTGAAAACGGTAATAGACCTGCCGTTTAAATATTTAGGAGTATTGCTGCGAAGAAGAATGAAATGTTATGATGAAATCAGTAGAAGGAAAGACGACTGAAACATGAAACTGATGAGAGCATTCTGTAAAAGTGGTGTAGACGCTGGTGGAACCAATACTACACAACAAAATCAGAACAGAAAATTGCAAAAAAAAACGTCGAATTTGGAATATTAATGGCCGGCCGAAGTGGCCGCGCGGTTCTGGCGCTGCAGTCTGGAACCGCGAGACCGCTACGGTCGCAGGTTCCAATCCTGCCTCGGGCATGGATGTGTGTGATGTCCTTAGGTTAGTTAGGTTTAACTAGTTCTAAGTTCTAGGGGACTATTGACCTCAGCAGTTGAGTCCCATAGTGCTCAGAGCCATTTGAACCATTTTTGGAATATTAATTTTCTTTATGATAACTAGTTTCGAGTCAAAATCTTTTTTTTTCTCATGCTATAAAACATAAAACTACAGTAAGTACTCTGTGCTTCCCATACGGTGCCACAGTACAAAGATAACTGCTGAAAATTGCTACGTACCATAAGCTATGCAATACCATCCATTACGACAATCATTTGTTAGTTCATTTTAGTTAAAACACATGTAAAACAGTGCAAGATAGAACCACATGCAGCTTAGAGAGACGTCGCAGTGATGAAGGCATTAAGAAGGCTAGGACAGGGGGCGCTTATCGCAAATGCTCCGTCTAGCAGTAACCAAAAAAAAAATGTTCAAATGTGTGTGAAATATTATGGGACTTAACTGCTAAGGTCATCAGTCCCTAAGCTTACACACTACTTAACCTAAATTATCCTAAGGACGAACACACACACCCATGCCCGAAGGAGGATTCGAACCTCCGCCGGGACCAGCTGCACAGTCCATAACCGTATTTTACATATTTCCTTTTCCGTCTCCTTTTTCAGTTTCTTATAAAATGATGAAATGCACATGCGGTAAAAAGCATTACAAATACATATTTCAAATAATTTTCGTTATCCACCTCCCCTCTCCGCGCCACTCTACCACGTTTCCTACATTTCGGTATCGGGTAAGATTAGCGTAGCACTTTACAGGACTAACTTTCAAACACGTTCCTTGATGAAATACGTATCCATTCTTGTGGCCATGAATTTGATTGATCGGCTTAGCTTATCTGTGTACACTCACATGAAACTTCATTAGAGTGATGTATTTTGGCTATATGCACAATATTCTGTGAGAACCTAGTATCTGTTTTATAACCGTGAAGACATTTTACGTGGAGCACTGTTTTAAATTTCTGTGAGAAATATGCGGTAACTTTAATATCCTAATCATTTGTTACTGATATATGCACTACACTCACTTTTTGAAAGATAAAACAATAGATTTCCGCCATTTGATAAAAACCGTACGTGGTTTTACGATAATTTACGAAGTGTATGAATATATGACTCTTTGTTGAGTAGTGCAGGACTTTGTTGCTAGTAGTTCTAACGCAGAGACATCTCTAACAATGATTCTTTACCTCTAACATGTACGATTCTACGTAGGCCTAATGATTTTATATCTGATTGTGTGGTTTTACCACAACTTTGTCTGATTTTTATGGATCTGTTTTACGCCTTCCTGTGTAATTTTATTTACGAAGAAGTCTCATACCTTGCCGTGGTATACGCAGTTATCTTTTAATTCCGACTTTACGTAATGACTTATACTTGAGTACGTGGTAAACCACTGCTCGATATCTAACTTCATGTGATCGCTGTACACCTGTATGAATGGTTTTAATAATGTTGGAGTTTCCTATCTTATCGTATCTTACTACGGTTTGAGACTAAGGCACGCGCGAGGGAATGTGGACAGTAATTTTTCCCCGCTGTAAATGGGAATGGATTAAATATGAAAATCACAAAAAAAATGTAGTGTCACTAGGGTAGTGTGACGTCGAGTAGACCGTTCGCCGGGTGCAATTCTTTCGATTTAATGCCACTTCGGCAACATGCGCGTCGATGGGGAAGAAATGATGATGATTAGGACAACACAACACCCAGTTCCTGAGTGAAGAAAATCTCCGACCCAGCCGGGAATCGAACTCGGGCCCTTAGGATTGCCTTTCTGTCACGCTGACCACTTTTTCCTATATCTCATTTTGTTCGTATTTTTTTCAGTTCGTTGCATATCCTCGGGGCGGACCTCGCAAGACACCCGTTTCAGTTCGTCGTTGATCCATTAACCCAGTTTTTTTATTACAGAGGGCAGCTAACCCTCTGACCGAACACGCTGAGCTATCGTGCCGGCGTCAATCAGCTAGAGCGGGCGGCCTGAAAGTCACTGACATCGGTACAGACATCAATCTCCGCAGACAGCTGTGCAATGCCACGAGGAGTAAAAAGCATGTCTCTCCTAAGAATCGCCAGGCTTATCTTCTCTGTAATTTTGGCAGGTATCTGCAGTTTCGTTTTTTGCGGCGGGTAGCTGGAATCAGCCGAAACAAATACT
Source organism: Schistocerca piceifrons (assembly GCF_021461385.2). Classification (NCBI taxonomy): domain Eukaryota; kingdom Metazoa; phylum Arthropoda; class Insecta; order Orthoptera; family Acrididae; genus Schistocerca; species Schistocerca piceifrons. Next base: position 597,240,916 of record NC_060141.1, on the reverse strand, counting down.
ACTCATCACGTCCTTCATACGACGTCCATTGTCGACGAAAAGCGTTTGCTTCCCGTGAGAAACAAATTATCTTTAAAGCACAATTTTACGAGCCCATTCGACAGAGCGGTCCCAAATTGGACTAGCGCAATATTTTTATCGATTTGTATTAAAAGAAAAAATAGAACACGTAGCCCTGTACTCCAGCAGGACGGCACTGCCCTGGTCCGCACTGACTGCTGTCGCCATACGGCAGCGCTACGAAGTCGCTGATGGAGGACCGGTCATTCTTCGTGTTTCACTGTTCGAGTTAATTTATATCGCTAAAACGAATATCGCAACAGAATAATCTGAGACCACTCTATCGAGTTCGCACGCTAAACTCTGCTTTAAAAATCATTCTATTTGTAGAGGAAAATAAACGGATGCTTTCCGTTGACATTCGGCGTTGCATGAAAGCTGTGATGAGCACCATTAGTCTGGGTTGAGTACAGCTGTACATTACAAAAACGAACGTGCAAATTTGTTTCGAAATCTTAGAAAAATTTCGCACAATAACTATTAGGAGGGACATGGTATATATGTACACTACTGGCCATTAAAACTGCTACACCATGAAGATGAAGTGCTACGGACGCGAAATGTAACCGAGAGGAAGAAGACGCTGTGATATGCAAATGATTAGCTATTCAGAGCATTCACACAAGGTTGGGCCGGTGGTGACATCTACAACGTGCTGACATGCGGAAAGTTTCCAACCGACTTCCCATACACAAACACCAGTTAAATGGAAATGTCGTGTGGCTAAGGCCTCCCGTCGGGTAGACCGTTCGCCTGGTGCAGGTCTTTCGATTTGACGCCACTTCGGCGACCTGCGCGTCGATGGGGATGAAATGATGATGATTAGGACAACACAACACCCAGTCCCTGAGCGGAGAAAATCTCCGACCCAGCCGGGAATCGAACCCGGGCCCTTGGGATTGACAGTCTGTCACGCTGACCACTCAGCTACCGGGGCGGACAAACACCAGTTGACGGGCGTTGTCTGGTGAAACGTTGTTGTGATGCCTCGTGTAAGGAGGAGAAATGCGTACCATCACGTTTCCGACTTTGATAAAGGTCGGATTGTCTCTGCCTCGTGATGACTGGATGTTGTGTGATGTCCTTAGGTTAGTTAGGTTTAAGTAGTTCTAAGTTCCAGGGGACTGATGACCATAGATGTTAAGTCCCATAGTGCTCAGAGCCAGCTGAACCAGTTGAAAGGTCGGATTGTACCCTATCACGATTGCGGTTTATCGTATCGCGACACTGCTGCTCGCGTTGGTCGAGATCCAATGACTCTTACCAGAATATGGAATCGGTGGGTTCAGGAGGGTAATACGGAACGCCGTGCTGGATCCCAACGGCCTCGTATCACTAGCAGTCGAGGTGACAGGCATCTTATCCGCATGACTAACGGATCGTGCAGCCACGTCTCGATCCCTGAGTCAACAGATGGGGACGTTTGCAAGACGATAACCATCTGCACGAACAGTTCGACGACGTTTGCAGCAGCACGGACTATCAGTTCGGAGACCATGGCTGCGGCTACCCTTGACGCTGCATCACAGACAGGAGCACCTGCGATGGTGTACTCAACGACGAACCTGGGTGCACGAACGGCAAAACGTCATTTTTTCGGATGTACCCAGGTTCTGTTTACAGCATCATGATGGTCACATCCGTGTTTGGCGGCATCGCGGTGAACGCACATTGGAAGAGTGTATTCGTCATCGCCATACTGGCGTATCACCCGGCGTGATAGTATGGGGTGCCATTGGTTACACGTCTCGGTCGCCTCTTGTTCGCATTGACGGCACTTTGAACAGTGGACGTTACATTTCAGATGTGTTACGTCCCTTGGCTCTACCCTTTATTTGATCCAGGTGAAACCCTACATTTCAGCAGGATAATGCACGATCGCATGTTGCTGGTCCTATACGGGCCTTTCTGGATAGGGAAAGTGATGGACTGCTGCCCTGGCCAGCGCATTCGCCAGATCTCTCACCAATTGAAAACGTCTGGTCAATGGTGGCCGAGCAACTGGCTTGTCACAATACGCCAGTCACTACTCTTGATGAACTGTGGTGTCGTGTTGAAGCTACATGGGCAGCTATACCTGTACACACCATCCAAGCTCTGTTTGACGCAATGCCCAGGAGTATCAAGGCCGTTATTACGGCCAGAGGTGGTTGTTCTGGGTACTGATTTCTCAGGATCTACGCAAGCAAATTGCTTGAAAATGTAATCACATGCCAGCTCTAGAATAATATATTTGTCCAATGAATACCCGTTTATCATCTGCATTTCTTCTTGGTGTATCAATTTTAATGGCCAGTAGTGTAGATGTAGACATGCAGTACGTGACTACAAAAGGAGAAGCGCGATGTAAGCATGTCTCAGAAACTAAACAGGATTTCTGGAGTTGAATCCGAAGATATAGCGTCGTGAAGTCGTTTTGAAGGGGAGCTAGGGAAGCACTAGTAAAATGTGAAATAATATGTGTGCAAGTAGAGCGTATATCAACTTTTGGAAAGTTCCTCCGTGTACTTAAACGAGCATAATGGTCTCCGCTCTTCCGCTCGCAGTTAATATCTACTTCCTCCACGCTACTCACCGCGTTAGCAACGCGTTAACGAACTGACCAACCACAAGTTGATCAGCTGCACTTCCAACAGCACAGTTACTTGTCTGATGACTTTGCTTCGACACTCTAACAAGATTGTGGACTGTATGCGACAGTGTTACACCGAAACACTTATTTTTTCTTTGGCATTTTTCTTCCATCATGGTGTGTTTAGTGCAACAGCGTTTCTTGTAACTTGTGGTAGCGCTGCTGCGTGAATGCGTGGGACATTTTGTCACGAAGCTCTACCAGTAGCTAATGTGGAAATAACATCGTTTAGCAATAACATGTACGTGCCTAGCATTTGTATGTCAGTCCTTGTGTTAAAATTAAAAATTTTTAAGCTATAAATTACCTGTCATATTCACTGAGAGGGCCGAAATATATTTCTATGGTGGGAGGTACACAGAGCCGCTCACCTCCGGCGGGTGCTGAGCCGCAGCTGCACGCATCTGCCTCGCTGCCACGTGAGCGCCGGGCAGGTCGTCGTAGCCCATGGTCCCTGGATCGATGCCCTGCGCCGATGGCTTGCACGGCATCAGAACAGGCGGTTTCCGCTTGTACCTGCGTTCGAATAAATATGGTCCAATAACATTATGAGCGAAGCACAAAGAAACAATTCACTAACATACTTCTGTCTGATAAGCAGACAGTCGGACAAACAATAAAAATGTGTCACAGCTGAACAGAGTACTAATGTCTGTAGCCATAAAGGTAGGCAGTGACGCACGGCTAATTGCACGTGTCCTCGAATCTGAGTATCATTATTGGCAAACTGACGACCCACAGCAAAAATGTTGTGATATAGTGAGAAGTGGTACCCAGCTCGTCCGGATTTGATGTACCAATTTCATTTTCAGGTGCTACTGTACAAAAATACACACAAATAAAATTTGCATAAAACACGTTAAAATACCATCTATATTCATGATCAGTACATTAATAAAGCTTAACCCACCGCATGTTAATCATTGCCAAGAGAGTACCTCAAGCATTCTTCCAAAAATCAGATTCAGGAACTCTTGTGGCAAATCTAGAATCCAAGGTGCTAGAATCTAGGTGCTTTAATTTCACGTTACCGTGGCGCAATACATCTCTTCTACAGCGTCACATCGATGTAGTGTCAATCCATATTTTTTTACTTACTGACAGTACAGTGATGAGATCCTCGTACACGTTGTGGCCCTAAAAAAATCTGTCGCAGCCTTGGGCCAAGATTCTTTCAATGTACGATTGAAAATGACAGTTAAGTTGAGATTCATAAATATTTTACCATTGTTAAAAAAGAATATATTCTGTCTCTACACTTAACAAAGTCAGTAATCGTAAAACCTTTGACTATGTTGAGTACAGTAAGAGAGAATGTTAATGGAACTGATGAGAAGACCATATTTCTCGTTATAATTACAGTGCTGCAGGTTGATGAGTAATGGGTCCGCAGCTTTCATGTAAAATTTTAAAATGATTATGTCTGCTTACCGGTGTGACGCAATCTTGCTGGCATTAATCGTAATGAAAAATACAAGGAACGACATCTAGATGTAATGTTATTTTCTACACCTTCACGTAATGGCGACTTCTTTCTGTTTTCTAGTTCTTGTATTGTTTGTAAGCGTTTGGTATTAGGAATTACAGCTGTATTTATGCTTACACTTGTACTATTATTCATGCTGCGTTGATTAGACCTGGTATACGTAGTACAGTTATGACATTATTAGTGTGTGCTATAGAAGTCATTATGTGCAAATACTACATAGCTTATATTTTGATACCTGTAGGACCTTACAATGCTTCCTCCTTGGGTCCTGCATCGTCTACTGTATAGTTTATTTTCAAATACTTAACAATGACTTACCAATACATGAATAAAATTTGTAAACAACAGTTAATAGAAATGAAGATGTTCAATAGTTTTATGCTAGAAACGGTACAGAAAAGAATTGGAGCTGTCAGAACTCCTGTTTAACTTGTATTGTTTGACGTAGTTGAATCCAGAGACAATCATTTTTGCAAAATCATGGTTTCTCAATATTGTTGTTGTTGTAGTCTTCAGTCCAGAGACTGGTTTGATGCAACTCTCCATGCTCAATAATATCTTCTAATTGATAGGAATAAGTACTAGACAGAGTGTAAAAGTGGCTTAGTTAGTGCAGAACTCTGGACACGGGGAAACACTGAGTTATAATGGGAGAGAGAGTGAAACACTTTGTTACCTGCGTAGTAACATCGCACAAGTTGGTAAAAGCAAGGACGACGCAAAGAACACATTCGCATGCGGAAAGAAAAAAAATTCGTTGTCAAACACCGTTTAGATATGAAGAAAAAATTTCTGAAGCTATGCATTGCACATATGACGACCATAGGTGCTGCGAAACACACAGAAGAATAAACCGACAGCGTTTTAGCCGAAGTAAAAAAAAAAAAAAAAAAAAAAAAAATGGTTCAAATGGCTCTGAGCACTATGCGACTTAACTTCTGAGGTCATCAGTCGCCTAGAACTTAGAACTAATTAAACCTAACTAACCGAAGGACATCACACACATCCATGCCCGAGGCAGGATTCGAATCTGCGACCGTAGCGGTCGCTCGGATCCAGACTGTAGCGCCTAGAACCGCACGGCCACTCCGGAAAAGCAAAAAATTAGGGGCTTGAAGGAATGATAGACAAAATAAGTAGGGAATTTGTCTGGTATGGGCGTTTGACTGTAGAAGAAAGTGTGTTTTAGAATTTAGCGTCAAACAGTAGCTAATTTCACCACGTACGTATAAAAGCCATTTTATAGCTGGAGGGTAGAGATAAGTAGAGTTACAAGAAGAAATAAAGACATGTCTTATCAGACGAGGACGTGTAGTCCAATGTAAAATTAAATTGTGATATCAATGTTATGAGAAAACCTGATCATACTTTTTATTTATCATGCATAGACCACTTTTTATTTAGCTTGTATACGTATATTTTGCATGCTGACACCACCTTAGCATCATATTCTTAATGTTGAAATTTTAAGCTGTTGTACGAAATTCCTTTTTTCAGTTCTTGGGAAAAGTGTTCAGTAGCAAAGATCTCATAAATTATTACTTATTGCAGACAGCTGGTTTCGACACTTTTAGCTGCCATCTTCTCGTCTTCAAAAAAATTTAGTCATAAAACGTGTTCCATTGTGAGTTAGTACCTCATGCAATGTTGTCTTGATAGTGGATACAATATAGCACATTGTAGACAGTTTTGTCAAAAAGAAACCTTTTAAAGTTAAGCACATTGGCATATTCGCATACTTGAGTTGTAAGAATTAACAAGCCTTTGTGAGGGCTAGGTATGCGAACTATAAATAGTTTTATTTTCCACAGACCAATGTGTTCGCATGACGGCAACGTGGCATGAGGTATTGACTCACAATGGAACACGTCTTATAACAATTTTTTTTTGAAGACAAGAAGATTAAAATTAAAACTCTCGAAACCTGCTGGCAACAATAAATACTAATTTATGCGATCTTGGCTGTTGAAAATTTTTCTTAAGTAAAACATAGAACACAGCTTCTAAGTTCTCAATACGAGAAGATTCAGCTGGTCTATTATAGTTTTTCTACAGCAAAAGCTCATTTTTGTCAGTGAGTACAGGGCGACCCAAAAGTCCGTTAATATTTTGCCGCAGTGGATACGCCGGTTCCCGTGAGATCAACGAAGTTAAGTGCTGTCGAGCGTGGTCGGCACTTGGAAGGGTGACCATCCAGGCCGCCATGCGCTGTTGCCATTTTTCGGGGTGCACTCAGCCTCGTGATGCCAATTGAGGGGCTACTCGACCGAACAGCAGCGGCTTCGGTGAAGAAAACCATCATAACGACAGGGAGAGCGGTGTGCTGACCCCACGCCTCTCCTATCCGCATCCTCCTTCATGATGACACGGCGGTCGGATAGTACCGGTAGGCCACTCGCGGCCTGAAGACGGAATTGTTCACGGAATAATGTAGGTAGAGACGTAGAAATTGGCCTTAATGCTTGAAAAGACATGGAGATTTATTGACAAAGAAAGTGCACACCATGAGCAACAGATGGCGATTTATATGATACTAAACCAGCAATTAGCATAAAAATTGATTTTTAGCAACGACGAGTTACTTCGTAACACATGCTCACCTAGGCAGCTATTATTTCCACCGATACCTGTAGTGAAGTGACAATGTTGTGAACTTATCAGTAGGTATGGTAAGATATTGCCATTGGATGTTGTCTTTTCGCACCCCTAATGCGGGCGGACGATCGTGGTAGACCACCAATAACCACACAGATTCCGGTCTGTGGTCCTGCAAGGCCAAGCTTGACGAAAGTGGCGGCTGAGCACGCGATCCACGCCAAACGATGTGCGAAAGAGCTCTTTCGCAGGAGTAGCGTTATGGGGTGAAGCCCCATCCTGCATAAAAGTCGTACTTGATATGCGATCTGAAGTTTTCCCGGCGTATTTCCAACTTGAACAGTTCTCGGGTATCCGACCGGTTAGCGTCGTAATTTCTCCACAGTATTTCGGCAGACGTACACACTGCCATCTTCAGGTGGATCCTGACGAATGCTGTGCTGTTCCTCTCGGCGCCCTTTATACACTAGCCGTTACCCCCTCCACCACTCCTCTCCTGGTGTCTTCGGTGCGGCCGGTGCGGCGGCTACTGGAGGTTGTGGGGGAAACGGCGCCTGGGTCTGAACTGGGGTATGCAGTCTTCCTGCTGCCGCCGTCGGGGGCGGTTCTCGGTCTCTGGGACCGCATCTTTCCCTCCAGGCTGAGTGCGGAGTTGTAAGCCAGACTAAGTTGAAGGCCGCTGTGTTTATTAACTAAATCGATTATTAGATTATTTATTAGATCGATCTAATTAATAAAGACAGTGGCCTTCAATTTAGTCATGCTTGGAACCCTGCACTCAGCCTGGAGAGAAAGATGCGGTCCCAGAGATCGAGAACCGCCCCCGACGGCGGCAGCAAGGAGACTGCAGACCCCAGTTCAGACCCAGGCGCCGCTTCCCCTACCATCTCCACTAGCCGCCGCGCCGGCCGCACCGAAGACACCAGGAGAGGAACGGTGGAGGGGGTAACGCCTAGTGTATATAGGGCGCCGAGAGGAACAGCACAGCATTCGTCAGGACCCACCTGAAGATTGCAGCGTGTGCGTCTGCTGCAATATTGTGGGGAAATAACGATGCTATCCGGTCGGATACCCGAGAACTGTTCAAAAAGTCGTACTTAATAACAGGTGTTTAACAGCCAGGCAAGTGACTTCCTATCTCACTGCAGCTCGTTTCATACGCGATTGTCTGGCGACGTCACCGACGTGTTCCTGTCCAGCGCCATCTGCTATTCGGTTTTTCACTCTGTTCCGATTTCAATATAACCCCCTGTCATTTCAGGTATGTGTGTCAAGTTTTTCCTACCACTTAAATTATTCCACGAATAAATGCATTTTCAAATGTTAACGGACTTCAGGGACGCCCTGTATACATTCTGACTGTAGCAGCGATATTCTTGTCCGTCAAAACTTAGTCAGAGCAAGCGTTCCACACAGCAGCGCAGGCTGCTATTGCCATTGCTACAGTGCTGACGGCCCACAGCTCGCGCCTTGTTTTGCCCACTCTGCAGCCGCAGCCGCGTACTCACTTCCAGACGAGCACGCCGGCGATGAGGACGACGGCGGCCAGGATGGCGGAGCTGACCGCTATCACAGCCAGGGACGGCAGCGCGGGGCCGCTGTGCAGCTCCGCGTCTATCACCTGCCGGCACACAACAACAATAACAGCGCTCAGCTGGCGGTGGCAGTCCTCACTCCTTACATTTATTTATTTTAATTAATTAATTAATTTATTTATTTATTTATTTAACCTGGCAAGATTAGGGCCTTCAGGCTCTCTTACACCTAACCAGGCATGCTCGGATTGAACTAATTTCAGTTTGTACAGAACATTATGGACATACCACGTGTTATGTTAAAAAAAAATAGAGATTATAACAGTAGTACAAGGATAATTATTACAAAAATATAATTAAAACAATCAAGAATAATAATGAAACTTCCTGGCAGATTACAACTGTGTGCCCGACCGAGACTCGATCTCAGGACCTTTGCCTTTCGCGGGCAAGTGCTCTACTAACTGAGCTACCGAAGCACGACTCACGCCCGTTCCCCACAGCCCTACTTCTGCCAGTATCTCGTCTCCTACCTTCCAAACTTTACAGAAGCTCTCCTGCGAAAATTGCGGAACTAGCACTCCTGAAAGAAAGGATACTGCGGAGACATGCCTTAGCCACAGCCTGGGTGATGTTTCCAGAATGAGATTTTCACTCTGCAGCGGAGTGTGCGCTGATATGAAACTTGCTGGCAGATTAAAACTGTAGAGATCTTGCCCGCGAAAGGCAAAAGTCCCGAGTTCGAGTCTCGGTCGGGCACACAGTTTATATCTGCCAGGAAGTTTCATATCAGCGCACACTCCGCTGCAGAGTGAAAATCTCATTCAAGAATAATAATAATAATAATAATAATAATAATAATGACTATGTATATGAAAGTAAACATATTTTTCTTTTATGAATGTCAGTCCTATTGCTAGTTGGGAATTTTCTCGTTATCTTCTTGCAGCTTGTAAGTTATTCACATCGAGCAGAGACATAAGACGATAGAAGGGGTGAAAAAGATATTGAAGAGGTAGCTAGGCCAAAAAATTGCTCTGAGCACTATGGGACTTAACTTCTGAGGTCATCAGTCCCCTAGAACTTAGAACTAATTAAACCTAACTAACCTAAGGACATCACACACATCCATGTCCGAGGCAGGATTCGAACCTGCGACCGTAGCGGTCGCGCGGTTCCAGACTGTAGCGCCTAGAACCGCTCGTCCACCATGACGGGCGGTAGCTAGGTTACAGGAAGAGAAATAGAAAGGTAAAATTCGAAGCTATGATGGAGACGCGAAAGAAAGAGATGAGAGGGGCACAACAATGGTGGCTATACCGTCCCTAATATGTAAGTTTTGAGTTGACTCTTGAATGTTGAGTGGTTCTGGATAAGATGCAGATCACAGCGGAGCGCGTTCCACAGTCGTATGGCTGAGATGGAGACTGACACGGAGAAAGATTTTGTGTTATGTAAAGGCACAGCCAATATGCTAGACCTATCCGATCTGGTATTGCAGTTGTGGAATGATGATAGGTGTTTAATGTGAAAAGATAAGTATTGGGGGCACCAGTGGCTAAGAAATCGATGAAGTAAGCACATCGTGTGGAGATCGCGTACCTTATGTGGACGTATCCAACCTAGTTCGGAGTATGAAGGACTGATATGATCATACAACCGTATATTGCACACGTATCTAACGCAAGCATTCATCACTAGCTCGAGGCATCTGGAATTTTCACTATTTGTGCCGTGTTGAACTACATCACAGTAGTAAAGACTAGGCAAGACTAGTGTTTGGACTAACTCTTGTTTAACATGGGTTGGAAATATTTTTCTAAATTTTTGGATCGCTTATACATACAGTCAGTGTAATCAACGATTCAGCTGTCCCATATTTCAGGGTGTGTGTATTCGAATGTCCTCATTTTTGTCCTACGACGGTGATTCAGGGATCTGTGCAGGTCAGCGTCTATGGCCAGTAACACAGCACAACAAAAGCACTCTGCTTGACAAAATGTTTTTAGAAACATCGTTCGTGGAAATAACAGTGGCCGGAGGGACCTACTAATTTTTAAAAAAATTAAAAAGCAGTATTAACCGCATAAAATAATTTATTTTTATTTTCAAACGAAGCCGATTTCCACCTATGTGAGATCATTTTCAGACCAGTTACTCTCGGAAGGGTATAACATTACATTTTAGAGGAGAAGTAAAAATATACACAGTAATAAAATACACTGTAACACAAAAAATTTAAGAAAAACATTGCCCCGTGAAGGGGATTATCAGTGGGACCGAAATCGGCAGATGCAATGTACATATACAGGCAAATAAATGATTACTGTTTTAGAAACATTTGATGATTTATTCAAGAGAAAGAGCTCCACAGACTGAACAATCAGTAACGCTTTGGTCCACCTCTTGCCCCTACGCAAGCAATTATTCGACTTGGCACTGATAAAGTTATATACTAAGATGGTATCTGTTCTTTCGGACATGTCCGAAACAACAGATACCATCTTCATATATATAGTTAAGGCTCACCAGCCATTTGACCTTCTTCTTCTGTGCGGATGCACAAACAGTGCCCGAACTCTTACGGGACTCGGCAACGCGCCGCGAGTAATGAGTATAATGGGCGGAGGCACTACGAATGTAGTGCGGGACAATACGTTGGGAATGTGAGTCTCGCAGGAGGCGTGCCAGAGATAAATCCCTGCAGTCGCACTGTCCTCTGTGTCCTCAGTGACTCAGATGGATAGAGCGTCTGCCATGTAAGCAGGAGATCCCGGGTTCGAATTCTGGTCGGAGCACACATTTTCATCTGTCCCCGTTGACATATGTCAAAGCCAGCAAGCAGTTAAGGGTCGCTATTTCATAGTAAGTTCATTGATAAAGTTGTCGGATGTCCTCCTGATGAATGTCGTGCCAAATTCTGTCTAATTGGGACGTTAGGTAGTCAACATTCCGAGCTGGCTGGAGGGCGCTGTCCGTAATTCTCCAAACGTTCTTAGGTGGGGAAGAGACCCGGCGACCTTCATGGCCAAAGTATGGTTTGGCACACAGGAAGGCAAGCAGTAGAAACTCGTCCGTGTGCGGGGCGGGCTTTATCTAACAGAAATGTGAGCCCGGGATGTACTGCCATGAATGGCTACAAAACGGTGAGTACATTATCGCCGACGTTCCGCTGTGCTATATGGGTAACGTGGATAGCAACCGAAGAGGTCCTGTTATAAAAGGAAATGGCACCCGAAACCATCACTACTGATTATCGGATCACGTGGCGTGCGACATTGAGGTTGGTATCCCACCGCTGCAGGTGGCGTCTCCAGGCAAGTCTCTGCTGGTCATCGGAGCTCAGTTCGAAGCGGGACTCATCAATGAAGACCTGCTGCAGTCGTGAGAGTCCAGACCGAAGAACTTTCGCTGTGTAGCAGAGTGTACATCCTAACAGATAGAGAGTGTGTGCAGGACTTAGTCTCTAACCCGGATGTTACCCGCCGCGCACAGTGGTCTTATCCATGCATTACCTACCACAAGCGCTCACTGCTTGGACACTGCCAGTACTTCTCTCGTACCGAGGAGTAAATTATTTTGAAATAGCCTAGTGCTAGTCTATCAAAGAACACAAGAGAGCATCTCTGGAGTTCAGGAAGGAAGTGCAGACGAAATTGAAGCTGTGTGGTCTGGGTAGTTCAAATGGCTCTAAGCACTATAGGACTTAACATCTGAGGTCATCATTCCCCTAGACGTAGAACTACTTAAACCTAACTAACCTAAGGACATGACACACATCCATGTCCGAGGCAAGATTCCACCCTGCGACCATACCAGCTGCGCACGCCGGACTGAAGCGCCTGGGTAGATCAGTCGGTAAGAGCATTACACGCAAAAGGTATGGTTCTTGGTTTGAATCTCGGTCCATAACATAGTTTCAATGTAACAGGAAGATTCTCAAACGCGCTGACTCCACTGAAGGGAGACTCATTCTGATGATTTCCATTGGTAAAAGTTTGCAGTCGAGTGTGGACTATCTTTAGCTACAGTCAAAAGCAGCATCGGCGTTCTTCTACAAATTGCTTTCCAGGTGATCAGAAGGCGTTCTGGAACCGAGACCGAAACAGCTTATCATTAAAAAATTTTGTGGTACTGCACGTGAATGCCTTAGAAATGATGAAACTTCTTTTCCCCAGCAGAACTGTAACAGGATACCTCCAGGCCGAGATACTTCAGACTTGCAGTGGGGGTGCGTACATTTTTATAGCAATGGTCTTCTTTAGTTCTGTACATACTCCGTCACGGCAGTACGGCAGCTACACTTCCATGAAGGACAGCTGAAAGTTTGTTTCCTCTATGGACCGACGGGCTGAGAGACACTGGAAGCTTACTCCAGGCAGCGAGGTGGACGTTCCAGTGTCTCCTACTCGAAGCTTCCAAACATTTACATGTGCAGTTAATGTGACGACTCGCGATTAGCATATCTCCACACGACTAAATCCACATACACGCACAGCGCTGCTTAGGTAGTAGGAAGAACACTCCCTTCCACAGCAATTAAATCAGGTTTTGTTACAGTGTGTTAATGCGTGTTACATCCACTTTCGACAGCTCGCCAAAAGAAAACCGAGATTTGTATTTCCTATAAGACATGCAGAAACAAAATTACATATTAAAATTACTACTATAAAGCAGCACAAATTTGTTTAATTTTGGATATAAAACAATAAAAAATACAAATTTTCTTTATAACAGGACGCCTTCAGAAAACGTCTCAGGTGGTACCTACATATATTGCTCTAAGAACATATGCTGACCCAGCCTTGCGTGGCTCATGTGCCCGCCATCATGTATTTTACACCCTATTTTTAACGTACTTCCACCTCACTACGTTAATTTAAATTACTACTGTCACTGCTTTGCTTGATCGTGAACGGCGCTAGCAGTGTGTATCGATATATTCCCTCTCGTAGTATCTTTGCTCAACTGCTATTACTTCCCGGTCGTTGTCTGTCGTAAACGAGTTCGGGTCTCGAGTTCGAGCTGCAGTCAATTAGAATGCGTCTGGACCGCAGTCCAGACCTGCCAGTCGGGGAGTTGCAATGCGGCATTAGTACAGTGGGGTTGAAGTAGCAGTGAGGTGTGCGTCGACATGGCTCGCCCGACCATTGCCGCCACGGTCTTGGTGGATCGTCGGTCGGTCGTCGTGCCGGACGACACGTTTTGGCTCGCTAGTCGTTCGTGAGTCGGCTGTGTGTGTGTGTGTGTGTGTGTGTGTGTGTGTGTGTGTGTGTGCGCGCGCGCGCGCGCGCACGCGCGTTCGCATCGACTCTCCATTTGTCCTCATGCGTGCTTAGTTAATGTTGCGTATCGTTCAGGTCTTCGTGCAAGTGTTTGTCAGGTTGTGTGTGTAGTTGGCGTGATTTCCTTTGACAAGTTATTTTAAGTGTTGTCCACATACCGGCTCTGAGAGGTCGGTCGTCTCATCGGCGACGTGTAACTGATCCTCTGAGCGCTTCTGTGGCCCTTCAATTACCATCTTGTGCAACTTGGGTCGGTCCTTTCCTGGTGCAGGGATGTCGATTAGCCAGTGGGCGTGTTTCTTCTGCATGGTTGGGTCCTACCCAGTATTTCCGCCGTCGTGTGTCTGGAAGTGAGTGGGGGACGCACCAGCAGTGCAATCGCGACGGAGCAGCAGTCGCGCACGGACCAGCAGGCGGTCGGTCGGTTGCTGGGGACCAGGGAAGATATCTCCTCGCGGTGCAGCCGCTGCGTCCGCTAACGGTCCCGGCGCGGTGTCGGAGCGTGTTTGGAGCTCTCCGATCGCTACGAGCTTCGCGGTTCGCCTATCCAGGACGTCAAAGTTGAGTGTGGTTTTAAGCACCCAAGCCTCGTCCATTCACGTTGTGGTTCGTTTCGGTCGTTCGCTGTTATGGAGGTTTTCTTGTGACCAACACCGAGTGTTTGTACATAACTAATTGCGAATAATTACGTTCGTAACATTTTCTGTTTGAGTTATCATGTACTGATTGATGGGAAGCAAGTCGTTGTGTCGGTCGGTCCGTGGTTATACCCTGGTTGGGTTCCGATGGATCAAGTATAGCTGGGTTCACCACCTGTCTAGCCTAAGTGAAAGAGTACAGACCGACCTCCCTGGCGGCTTCTGAGTGTTTTAGTTGCTTAAAATTTAAGGCTTATGGTTTTTTTCTTAAAAATTTTGCAAAATTAGTTCATAAATTTGTCTTTCAGCTTGAACATTGCGGCCTTCTACCTTTAAAAGATTATAGTAATATATTTTAAACTTTTGGAACTTAACTGTGGCCTTCAGCCATTGGTATTGCACCTTTCATATGTTTGTTCTTTTTCTTAAATTTTTGATTTGCCTCTTTAATTGCATTTTAATCTTGTCGATTTTTTGAAAGATTTCTTGTTTTTAAATATTCTGGCATTTAAAAGTCTGTGGTAATATATTCTAAAATTTTGACATTTAATGATGGCCCTCAGCCATTTGTATTGCACCTTGCATATGTTTGTTCTATCTACTTTGCTGTGATTTACTTAAAAATTATTTTATTGCTATCTTAATTGGATTTTATCTTGTTGATTTGTTAAGATTTCTTGTTTGGAGGCCTTCAGCAGTGAAAGAGTTGCATTCATTAAAGGTCCAGTTATGTGACGCTTTGGTTGTAAAGGTTATTAAATTACAATAACTGACAATTAGAAGGAGAAACTGACCTCAAAAACAAAAACAAAAAAAAAAAGGTTCAAATGGCTCTGAGCACTATGGGACTTAACTGCTGTGGTCATCAGTCCCCTAGAACTGAGAACTACTTAAACATAACTAACATAAGGACATCACACACATCCATGCCCGAGGCAGGATTCGAACCTGCGACCGCAGCTGTCGCGCGGTTCCAGACTAGCGCCTAGAACCGCTCGGCCACTCCGGCCGGCAAACTGACTTCAACCTTTGGACCTTTCCACAATCCTATTAGCTATTCTGCCCAGCGGGTTTAGAGGGCATTTCACTGGCATTTCAGATAGTTCTTTCAATTTCTATTACAAATTTCTTGCGATATGCCTCACGAGTTACACATTTTCAGGATACTCACTTTGTCGTGAACACTATTGCATTCGGGAACTGCTCTCTGTCGCCAAGTGTAAAAAACTTGTAACTGCTTCAACATTTGTCAATAACTCTCTTTCAACAACGATGTTTCCGCATCAGTTCTTCTTCTTATCCGGTGCGATAGCGAAGCCACAAAAAGTAAGAGCAGTCTCAACGTCATATCGAATTCGGTTAGAAGTGTCCTGGCATTTGGTTCCTCTTACTTGGGCAGACCAGTACACCAAGAGCGCCTCATTGTATGTGACAGCCAAACGATGGTTTCACGAACAGCTCTTGGTTCCAAAAGAAGCAATTGTAACACATGAGGCCATTCGCAATCACGTTGGACAAAGCTTCGTTTCGAAAAGGAAACTTTTTCTGGTAAAGATTCGAGTTGAAGAAATTACTCACCCATCTCTCTGTTTCACCTTTAATTTTTCCATTTTATTTTTAATAATACAAGCTATCAGCTTTAAATAGGTTTGTGAACTTGTTTGATACAAATAGATACTACAAAATACATTTTATACAATCCTTTATATAGAACAGCCCTGCCTTGAGACGATTGTTAAGATTTTCCGACTTCCTCTCATTAGGCGTCATTTCGATATTTTCAAATCGTAACACAGAAAGGCGCTTCCTTGATCGATCCAGTATCCATTCGCCTGGCTGGATGTCTCATTCCTTATTAGCGTTTCGCTCTTCCTAATGTGTATGTGCCTCAACAATCTTCCTGTCTACTGCCATTTCTAGTGTCAGTTTAACAGTTTCTGCATCCCATAGCTTATGAACCCTTGTGCAGGTAAACGTTTCTCGTATTTCTCCCTCTCCTATCATTTACAGCAACTCTTCATTGTGTAATGTCCCTGCACGCGTAAATGACTTCCGTTCTCTCGCCGTTTTCATGTAACCAATGACCGTGAAAGAGAAGCAAAATTATACATCATTGTGTCATCACTTCGTAGGTGATCGCGTTGCAGTATTGTCCTGCAAAATGATGGTCACGTCCTGCAGAAAATGTCATCACTTCTGTCTCTAAGCCGATCGTAGGCTGTGTTCCATAAACGAACAGCACAGACACTTTCTGCAGGACTTGACCATCATTTTGCAGAACAATGCTGAAGCACGCACAGTGCAAGCTGTTACTGATTTGTTTAACTGACGGGGCTGCTAAGTCCTACACCACGTACTGCACTCCCTTACTTAAGCCTTCCTGAGTTCAATGCGATTTCTAAACTGAAGAAACACTTCACGACATTCGCTTCACAACTGCTACAGATTCTTCGGCAACAGACCGCGCCATTCGTACAGTCAACGCAATTGGCACTGCTAAGAGTATCCTACGATTCCCACATCGCTGGCAACAGGTTATACACAATGCCGGTGACTACTTTGAGGGTCAGTAAAACTTTGAAACACGTATCTATTTTGTACAAGCTGGAAATAAATAGTAGCCACTATTAAAGTTCCAACCCTCGTATACACCAAGGCCGGCTTTCGCAGTAACATCCGCTAAAGTAAAAGCGCCTTAGGTCCGGAAAAAAAAGTATAGAGTATATCACGAGAAATCCGCTGCAACTGAATCTGAATGATTCATTCGAGACTTTTAACTCAGGCATACAATACCGCAAAAAAAAAAAAAAAAAAAAAAAAAAAAAAAAAAAAAGCAACAGACTCAAAGGTGGGGCCATTTTATTGAAAAGTGGTCATTACTGAGGCACATGTGGGAGGGGGGCTAAGATGTTGTCCGAATTTTCTCGGAAAGTGTTGTCTTTAAATTTCAATAGTAAATCTCTTTCTTATACACAACGCCTCTCTCATAACGTCTGCCAACAGAGTTTGTTGAGAATCTCCGCAGCGATCCCGTAACGAAACGCTCCGCTCATCGTTGGATCTTTTCTATCTCTTCTATCAGTCGTACCTGACGGGAATCTCACTTAGATGAAAAATACTCAAGAATCGGTTGAACAAGTGCCTTACAAGTTCTCCTCCTTCGTGGATGAGCTTCATTTCCTTAAGATTCTTCCTATGAATCTGGGAGTGGCATCTGTTTTACCCACTATTGGTGTTATGTGGTCCACTGCCAGAGCCTGTACCATTCATCAATTCTCTTGAGGTCATTCTGCAGATCGTTACTAACTTCTGAAATTGCTACTTTGTTTCACACAACCGTATCATCTGCGAACAATCTTAAAGAACATCCGACGCTTTCTACTAGATCATTTACATGTGTTGTAAACAGTAACGGTCCATCACACTTCCTTGGGGTACTCCAGAAAATACCTTTTGTCTGTCGATTTTGTTCTGGTAAGAGCGACGTGTTGAGTTCTACCTGCAAGGAAGTCTTGAATCTAGTCGGAAATCTGCTCCGATTCTCAGTAAGCTCGTTTCTTTTCACTAAAGAGCAGTGCGGGACGGTGTCAGATGCTTTCCTTAAGTCAAGGAACACGGCGTCAACCTGAGCGCCGTTGTCTACGGCGTTGTGGATCTCATGGAGGAACAGAGGGAGCTGAGGTTCGCACGCCCCCCCCCCCCCCCCCAGCACTAACACAGACCATGAAACCTGCAGTAGGACCTCACCAGATCTACGCTGTGCGCGTGTACAGCCATGGATCGCTTACAGACAGGACCTAATATCATCATTCAACTCTCCAGTTGACTCTTTCACGACGCCAGAGTAACTGCGCTTGGTTTGGCGGTGTAGTGGTGTCAGTGGTAGCCTGGCCGGAACACACTTCATCTTAATCCTGCTGTAAGCAGACGGTTCCGAATGATCCCTGCTGACAGAGCAGGTGCAACACGTGCTACCGCTGCTTGCACAGTCTATCGATCCTGATGTGCGTCTGAAGTAAGCGGACGCACAGAAGGTGGTCTACAGGTATGAGGGAATGTTTGACAGACCACTGTTGAACGCAGCAACACGCCGCCGATAAATTGTAACCAATACGTGCAACAATTTGTTGATATCTGTATCCAGATTCCCGCCGGCTTGCAATTCGATCCCATTAAAATACCTAAGTCATTCAACAGGAGTACGTTCTCGACAGTGGGGCATGTTTGTACTACAGAATGAATGTTTCAAACGCTGTTCAGTGCTAAACTCAGCGCCGCTACTGCCTGCAGAGTGAAAACGGAGGGTGCATAGGCAGGACTGCTGAGCACCGACTGATCATAGATGACCGTGACAAATAAATCATTAACATTGCAGTATTTCCTTATGCACACAATGCCACTGGAAAGAGTCCTTGAGGATGACGCACTTTTTTCCCGGTAGTGTATATTCGTAAGTTAAAAAAATCTTCGAGTTTCAAGAGAGATCTTGATGTTACAAATGTTTGTAATGGAGAATACTCGAACTTGGTTTCTGTATTGATTGCAAAAGAGCGCTGGCAGATTCTACTTGTCCTGAAACAACTTTGAAGGTCTGCAATTGTTCACTGGCAATATCTGTTCCACCTGCTGAGTAGCAAACAACTCCCACTGTTGTCGGAATTGACATAGCAGATAACGGAAGTTACGAAGTGCACTCGACAGTAAATGAATAGGACGTTATTCAGTTTTAAATGTTGACACAGATACTTATTGTTACTAGGCACCAAGTTTTTCAGTTTAATCGAGATGAGAACGATTGAATTCCTCGAAATAAAAATTATGCCTTTGCACATGTTTTGTCTCTGGTGTCTGGATTCAGTCTGCAGGATTTCTATTTGGGTTGGTGACTGCGTTATGCTGTAAAACGGGCTCCATTTTAATATCCACTCCATGTGACCGAAGCGATGATTCTTATGATGCAACAACACTGGAAAAAATTATACTTACACTAATGTACTCGTTTAGTTTTTAAGATTTCACATGTTCTAAGCGTATTTTGTGTTCTTTTCTTCAGTTCCTTTAGTTTACAAGTTCCTCACTGTAAGTTCCATATATCCGACTTTTTCCCGTCCAATTGTACTTTCAGTTCAAGTAGCTACAAGAGTTTGATAGATTAATCAGCATTTCAGTATCGATCGAGTGCCTTTTCCTCGGGAAGCAGTGTTGGTTTGAATGCGTCACAGTATTTCTAGACGTCTTACCAGTTGCCTTGTTTCGATCTTAGAACCAGCTCATCGATGAAATTTCACTGTAGGGCTACTTACTTTTGTCACGCGCACTGAGCATCCCCATAGGTGAAAGTCACATTGTGAGATTACGAAATGGGCCTTGACATCTTACCTACCATTGTGCAAGTGTTTTAAGGGGGACAACAACCTCTTTTCTTCTATGGGTGAGAGGCGAAATTTCATCAGAGTTCTGGCTGGGTTGCAGTCCGTCACGATATCGTCTCCTGCAAAAATTTCATCCTAGAGTAGTCCTCAAACCAATGGGGGCGAAGATGTATTTGTGCACTAGAGCATCTGCTGCTACAGTACTGGATACTGGTCCGACATAGTATCTAATGCTGTTATCCCAAACAACCGAGTCGGTGATTAAAAGTCTCGCTTGATCAGTACGTCACCCTTGTCAAACTTTGTTCTAACTTCTTCAGTCCCGAGCTATTATGTGCGGCACCTCCAAATTTTCTTCTGTTCTTTATTTATTCTAGGGGCTCGCACGCAACTAAACCTTTCCTGGCCTGTGGTATCACTTACAACATACATCGCCCTTGCCACAGCTCACTTGTTCGTCCTAGCACCGTGTACCACTGTCTGCATAGCATGTCTCGACGAAATAAAGCTAAAGACTTATCTTTCCCCAATTACAAGTGTTTTACATGCTTTTATAGCTTACTAAAGCTGCACAGTCATTCCTCAGTTAACAGCTAACAATAAATTAATATTACAACTGACTCAAGGCCGACTTTGTTTTAATTCTGAAGCATGACTGCTACGTTCAGAAGAACAATTCAAACCGCCGGGCACAAGGTCTGACCATTGCGTGGTGTGAACGGTGTCAAGTGTTCCTTTGCTTCGCCACTGACAGGAATGTTTTAACGCAGACCACAACATAATAAAATGAAATTAGGAAAAGTGATATTAACTTAATACTGTACCTAGTGATAAAAATGCTTCAAAAAATTTTTCTGTATTAATTTTGTTTAAATATATTGACTTGTTTAATTGATACTAACACGTACGTGTGTTTCGACCTATTTTGAAATCTACAACAAATACGAAGAATGTGTGTAATCATACACGACAGTTTTCTTTAATAAAGCAACATGAAACTGCGAAGCTGTGTGTACAATGGTGATGAAGCGTCGTATATGATTACATCTAAAAAAGTTCACTATGGTTTCAAAAAAATTTTGAGGATCATTCATTATTAACTAGCATTAACGCAAAGCAGTTAACACAACAGTGGCTCACTTGCACTTTTAATTAATGCTCGGGAATGAAAATGCTAGTTGGCGAGTAGCGTGCAGATGGTGTACTCACAGGTAGGGCATCACAGACGTCGGAGGGCAGTTGGTCCTCCTGGAGGCAGTGCTCGTCGTCCGGCAGGAAGGGCGGCCGCGGCGGTGGCGGCACCAGGAACTGCGGGGGCGGAGGGCCGGGACCCGCCCCCGCGCACACCTCGCACTCATCTCCCATGCCGCGCTGCGGCGACACCTGCAAGCAGGCAGACTGCGCTGAGCGCCGTGCTCACTCACTGCGTCGCAGGCTGGTCAAGTTCGTTTACATAACGAGCTCACAGTTACACCTGTACTTCTGTCACAGCCTCTTACGTAATAGAGGCTGAAGTGATTAGATTCCGAGATCTGGAAACAAGTCCGCGCAGAATATGTATGTACTGAACTTCCTGGTAGATTAAAACTGTGTGCCGGACAGGAAGAAAAATCTGGAACGTTTGACTATCGCAGGCAATACTGTTGTGGACTGAGCTATCCATGCATTATTCTCTAGTTCCCTTAGCAACTTTACCTCCGCGAGTACAATTCATCCACAACAGAAGAACACATACTATTAAGGGGATGAAAAGAGAGACTGCATTCCTCAATATTTCTCCACATTTATGAAATGTCTTGGAGTCTCACGTCGATCCGAGCTCTCAAAATACGTACTCTCAGTCCTGCCAAAGACAACCTTCCATGCACTACGCCCTTCTTCGTCGCATCATCAAACTCCTAATTCCTTTTGATTCTAACAAAAATGTCTCCGTGAAGTACGAAATTTGTACGAGGGCGTGCTGCAAAGTATGCATCCGAGTTTTTATGTTCAAACTCTTAACACTTTTTAAATAAAACTAACTTTGTTAACATTTTGCGTTTTTATTCTTCATGTCTACATATCTCAACTTAGTAACCAGGGTAGCTAATACATTTTTCTCAACGGGTGGCCAATCTGTTGATAACATCATTCTGGAATGCTTGACTTTGTTGATGGAGCCACAAACTCACCTCTGCTTGCACTGCACTATTAAAGTGAAGTCCTTTAAAGTGTTCTTTAAGTTTTGGAATCAGATGAAAATCACATAGTGCCAAGTCGGGACTGTATGGAGAATGATCGATGACAGTGAAATCAAGGTATCGGATAGTTGCAGATGTCGCGGAGCTCCTGTGTGATCTCACATTGTCATGCTCGCGGAGAGGGTGCGCCACGTGTGGAAGAACTAGTTGAATTCGTGCCTTTAGTTATCTGATGGTCTCGCATCACCTTGCAGAGTTTGTAGTGGTACCTTTAGGTTCAAAAATGGTTCAAATGGCTCTGAGCACTATGGGACTTAACATCTGTGGTCATCAGTCCCCTAGAACTTAGAACTACTTAAACCTAACTAACCTAAGGACATCACACACATCCATGCCCGAGGCAGGATTCGAAGCTGCGACCGTAGCGGTCACGCGGTTCCAGACTAAAGCGCCTAGAACCGAACGGCCACATCGGCCAGCTACCTTTAGGCATGAATGCCAAATGCACAACTGTCTGAACATCCCAGAACACTGTAAGCCTTTGCCTCCTGATTGCGTGGTCTCGAACGTTTTTGGGATCTGTGATCCTTTGCGGCAGAACTACTGTGATGCACTCTGCTTGCTGGTTCTCCATCGCACAACATCCCAAATGACCTCACGTCAGACTACATTCTAAAGTTCTGCTTTTCGCAAGTAATAGTCTACACTAGGAATTCATTAATGCAAAAAAAGGAGGGAGAGGGAGAGAGGTTTGTTGCTAATGGACTGATGGGGGAATTTATTCTGCAACAATAATGCAAAGGAAATTCTGTTTGGGTTGACCTTTCCAAAATGTCCTTTTCCAGAATGGAACTGTGATCGAAATAAAGAATATGATTGACAAGTGACTGTCTGAATAAAAGGAGAAGAGCGGTACATGTGAAACAAAGTGTTGCAGGTAACACCTATATGTCTGTGAGAGAAGCATATTGTGATAAAGTTATCAAAGTTGTATGGAACTGGCTGAGGTTGGAGACTGTACTCTACTAGTAATCTTTGACTTTTTAAATACTATTTGGACAGAGAAGGAGGAATAATGAAACAAATTTTAAAACAATAATCCAGGTCCTGACTACGCACAATATTTCATCAACATGCATAAAGATATTCCTCCACGAAAATGTGGGCTAAATTTAACTCACAGGATATTGTTTGTATTTTGAAGAACTGAAAATAGCTGTCGATGGTGTTTCCCCAGGGCAAATATTAAATTATGATGAGGCGAACCTTGCGAATGATCCTGGAAGTAGCAAAATTCTGTACAAAAGAGGCTGCAAATACCCTGACAGGGTTATGAATCAAACAAAATCCAGTGTAAGTGTGATGTTTGCTGCTACTGGCGATGGCTCATAATTGTCAACTTACTTAATATACAGATCTGAATACCTATACGATCTATGGAGTGAAGGTAGTCCTGATGGGAAAAGGTTTAACAGACGTAATAAATAAGGTTCGGTTGATGGCAGCTGTTTCGTAGTTGGTCTAAGTTTATAGCGGTACTTCATTTTCGTTGCCTTGAGGGAAGAAAAGTCAATATTCGCTACATCTGTCTAGAGCTGTCTCTGATCTGCGTGAAAAAAAAAAAACAAAAAACAAAAAACAAAAAAAAGGCACTGAGTTAGTTTTCATACCAGCGAACTCAACACATGTTACACAATCTCTTTATGTCGCACTGTTTCGGCCACTGAAACAGGCTTGGCGAAAGGTTCTGGAGAACTGGAAGAGCAGAACTAACAACAAATGTTCAGGAATCGGTAAGAAATACTTTCCTCGGCTTCTGAAAGCCCTTTACAGTCTATTGATAGGGCGTTACACGTTGGGTAATGGGTGAAAGTGATATTTGAGAGCGTTAAGGGATATATGAAATATTTTATTGGTTGAATTACCGAAGTTGTGGAAGAAGGAAAAACATCGTTTATGAGACAAATTTCCACAGATGAAAGTGCAAATGAAAAAAAAAAAATCTGAATTTAATTTCGTTCTGGTAATTCAAGTGATGAAAGAACTGTTAGTAAGACGAGGCAGACATACGTTTAAATGACGTTTTTATTTCCTAAGAGTAATTCGTATTTTTAAAAAAAAGCATTGTTGTGTCTCTATTCACCCAATGCCTGTTGCAAAAGGGTTCTCCGTACAACGTATGGTAAGAAATACCAAATATACTTGGTTTCAAGGATGAGTAGTAATACCATCTTCCACCTGAATGATTGAAAAATCTGTAGCAGTCTGTATTTCTGGATTTGTCATTTAACACCATAAAATGTGTCCCCACTGACCTCTTTTTACAGAACTGATGTATAAGTATGGTACAGAACCTCAAAATATCCTTTAGCCCAATGTTAGCAACACCGACCCATTTTCCGTAACGTTTAAATGGATTGGAAGTGTGCTTTATTACCACCATAAAAAATTTAACCAGTAGACATTTCGTTAATTGTCGTTGATTTTCATTCATAACACACTTTTTAAATTTATATAAATATGTAAGGAGGGCTCTGAACCTTAAATATGATTGAGAAATGTTTTGCAAAATGTCTCATTCACTAGTAACAAATAAGACAAATTTTTGGATTAAGTTTTACTGAAAAAATTAAAACAATTACAGAATCTGCTGTAAGAAATCATTAAAAACAGTAAATACTTTTTTCAAAATTTTAAAATAGATGTACCAGACTAAATTACGACACTTTTAAAAGGTGGGCACAAAGTACCCGCGAACCCTCCTCGGTACGGAGACGGTTAATGTTAAGTGTAATGAGGGTTATTTGGCACGGCCAACAAACAACTGTCACCATTGTATTGTATGTTAACTGGGAACCCAGAACCGACGGAGAGGCTCCGTCCCCGCCGCAGCCACCGTAATCCATAACCCCATGACGACTATCGTAGACCACCTCACCCCTCCGCCGCACTGGCCGGTGTGGCCGAGCGGATCTAGGTGCTTCAGTCTGGAACCGCGGGACCGCTACGGTCGTGGGTTGGAATCCTGCCTCGGTCATGGATGTGTGTGGTGTCCTTGGGTTGGTTAGGTTTAAGTAATTCTAAGTCTAGGGGACTGATGACCTCAGATGTTAAGTCCCATAGTGCTCAGAGCCATTTCAACCATTTTTGAAAGCCCCCTCCCTCCCCCCCCCCCCCCCCCCCCCCACCGGCGAACGTCTGACACCAGAAATATGTAACCCCTATGTTTGCGTGGTAGAGTATTGGTGATGTACGCGTACGTGGAGAACTTGTTTGCGCAGCAATTCCCGGCATGGTGTAGCTGAGGCGGAATAAATGGAACCAGCCCACATTCACCGAGGCAGATGGAAAACCGCCAAAAAACCATCCACAGACTGGTGGGTTCACCGGACGTCGACACATGTCCGCCGGGCGGATTCGTGCCGGGGACCAGGCGCTCCTTTCCACTCCGGAAATTAAGGTACAGGTAACTATAACGCACTTGACGAAGCCAGCATGTAGCCGAAACACGTCATGCTAATAAATAACGTTTTAGTAGAAAGCGATTGAAGCAGTAAAGTTTATTTTCTAATTCGTTCTCGGATTGCTCGTTTTGTAGACTATTGTCTACGATGCTGATCATGAAATATTATTCACTTGGAATAATAGTAGGTAGTGAAGGCAGGCATCGCCTGTTGGGGACACAGTGATCGTTTTCGATCATCAACGACCAGAGTAAAAGTCATTAATTTTGTGCACATAGCCCTGTTAAAAAGTGCGTATGTCGCACTCCTTTTACAAAAATGAGTCACATTATATATGTCGTATTTCAAGGGATTTGTCGTCAGATTAGTTTGAATGCCAACCAAAGAGTGTAATAATAGTGTAATTTCCATTTATTAGCACTCATTATGCAGTTTCTTCGCGAGTGTTACGAATAACAAAACTATGTCAGTGCCTACCAATCTAAGCAGTAAAGTAGCAGCCACCGTTTTATGCCACAGGAAGTCGAAACAAAATATGTTCCTCCACTCATGAATATTAAGCAACATGAACCTCAGAGAGTGAGAAATGACAGTAACTAGAGGTGGTAAAAACGTAAGGTTTTTGGGATGAACCAAATCTTCTAAATTGCGGTCAGCTCACGGCTTAGAAGTGTTGCTTTTCACCCTCGCCACTTTTTTTCTTCACGTTCTCCTGCCTCCAAATTCCCTGCAAAACCACTGCGAAAATCCGCCGTTCGTGTGCATCCCTGTTCCTAAGCGGACCAGTTTTCGGCGGGAGGACATGAATTTTCATGTCTGCCAATGCGCGGTCCATGCTTATTTGCGTGTGATGAATGAAAGCTTTTACCGACATGAATAAAACATTTTAGCGCACATCCGAAGAAGAATAAACAGCGCTGGCGGCACGGCGCGATGTTCTGGCGGGGTGCCCGGCGCGCGGCGGCAAAGCCTCTCGCTACGCCAGCCGCTAGAGCGCCCGCTGCCCGCCGCAAAGCCTCTTCGCGCATTACGAACGGCACCGCAGCGGACCAAGGAGAGGCGTGCGTGCGGTGGCCAACACTGCGGGCACGCAGTCTCGTTCCACACGTCACAGCTTTTATGCTGGTCTTTATCTGTTTCAGAAGATTAAAAAAAGGGATGTTGTGACTCGTCTACACGTCGGGGTGCAGTGGTTCCGTCCCTACCATACCTGTCGTGTTAAACATAAGGTACACTTTCTTTTACATTCTTTTGCTCATCAGCATCATTTGGTGGATTTCGGTTCTAGAGGATCATCATCAGCACTAAATATCCTACAGCTTGCTACGACAGATGTAAAGGTAATTTCCGGAGTACTCGCCGGCAGAAAGGTAAGACCACTACTGTTTACAACGTATACAGGGTTCATCACTTAAAACTTGCATCGCAAATATTGCGGAAAGGAGAAGTGTTATTGACGTGCGGTTTTCACAGAAAGGATAGGTATGCAGTGGCTTGTACTGTTAGCCAATCAACAGATAGTAATAACGTTTAAAAGTGTGTTTTTTGTGCAATCAAACATGCTTCTAAATCGAAGTGCCTCTTGTCGGTAAGGGGTGTAGGACGTCAAACGGGCCGAATTGGAGCACGAGAGGCACCACAGGACATTTTAATTTCCATTGACTACACTTTTGTCAGCATGACCAGGAAGGATTCAGAATTCACACTAATAGCAGTGGAAGTTCGAAAACATAACGAAATAATTTTCTTTGCATGTGAAATTTTATCATTTTTTCACTTACTAATGGCAGCATTTGTTGCTATAGGTACACTTTTCTTCATAAGTAAGAGAGATTCTTCGATGAATTTTGCACAGCATACAAACCACACTTACAGGTGTATGAAACTCTAGGATTTTCCACATCTATTAAAAACTGCGGTAAACATTGAGGTAATTAACTCTAAAATTTGTGTTTTTTCTAAACATGAAGTATAAAATATAACAGCTCATTCGTTTTTTCATAAATCAAATAAATTCTCGAGTTTCATACACCTGTAAGTATGGTATGTAGGCTGTGCAAAATTCATCGAAGAATCTCTCTAAGTTAAGAAGAAAATTGTACCGATAGCAACAAATGCAGCCATAAGTAAGTGAAAAAATGATGAAATTGCACATGTAAAAAACGTTATTTTGTTATGTTTTCGAACTTCCACTGAAATAAGTGTGAATCCTGAATCTTTCCTGGTGATGCTGACAAAATGTTATGACTTTATTTGTAAAATACAGACACTAGAAATTAAAGTGTCCTGTGACGCCTCTCCTGCTCCAACTCGACCCCCTTAACAAACGAAAAGCAGATTAAATTATAATGACAGTGGTATTTGTTGCAGGGTTCCAGCGCGAGTCGTTTACGAGATATCGTATTCTTAAAAGTGTCCATACCGGCCCTCGTACAATGCCTGTGGTAGCACACACTATAAAAAACACAAGCGCCTACTCTAGTTACGTGGATTCTGAGCAGTAACGAGACAATTGACAGTCACAGGTTTTGTTCCAAATGACTACCGGCAACGGCAATACATGCTTCCAGTCTGGTATGGAACGGCTGCTGCACAAGTGTTAGCTTTACAGCGTAGTTGTACGAGCAGGCTGCAGTAAAATGTAGTTGCGGAGCGTCGGGTGTAGTTGGTATGTCCTTGCAGACAGCGTCTTTCTGCTTTCGCTACAGAAAAAAAGTCTACAGACGTCACATACGGAGATCAGGCCGACCGCGGTATAGGTCCTCAGCATCCATTTCAACAATTTGGAAACAATTTGTGAAAACTTTCTGTAGTACTTCATGTATTATGGGCTGGACAGCCATCGTGTTGGTGCCACAGGTTCCTCCTTGTCTGCAGAGGAACGTCTTCTAGCATCCGTGGAGTGTGGTACGTAAGGAGGCTGAGATACTTGTGCTCGTTCAGTGTTCCGTCTATGAAAAACGGGTCTATGTGCTGATGTTCACTATCCCACACTACACGTTTACACTGCATGGGCGCTGAAGTTACCCTCACACAGTAGATGAGGATTTTCGACAGACCAAAAAAAAAAAAAAAAAAAAAAAATGGTTCAAATGGCTCTGAGCACTATGGGACTTAACTTATGAGGTCATCAGTCCCCTAGAACTTAGAACTACTTAAACCTAACTAACCAGACTGTAGCGCCTAGAACCGCGCGGCCACCCCGGCCGGCTTCGGCAGACCAGTAGTGCATGTTTCGGTGGTTTACCTGACCGTGATTGGTAAATGTGGTTTCAGCACTGAACAGGATACATGATACGTCTGGAATATCTTGTATTAATGTCCACGTACAGAAATTAACACGATCCTCACAGTCGTTTCTATGCAGCTCTTCATGCAGAGAGATGTGATTGGCATTGACCGTATGTGGATGGAGAACGCGTACGGGTTGCTGACTCACGCCACTTCCTCGCTCGGTTGCGCGGGAGCTAACTTGTTGATCAACTCCAACAGCAGCAAGCACATTAATTCCGCCGTCTGTTACATGGTCTACGTGTTACGCTTACACTTCCAGGTAACTGTTTAAGAGGTTGATAAATAACTGCCGAGATAGTTGGCATCTATTGGGATGTATTGTCGCGTACATCGCACAAGAAAGAACTGCATTGTTTTTACACACTCCATACACAATTAGCATGTGGGCTTTTCTTGCATCGATAAATCCCATCGTCTGCACACAATCTACTGCCTTGACTATCACACACTAAATGATTAGCAAGTCGCAGTGCACTCAACGAACACACAATCACACTGTAAGGAAACATAACAACATATTACTTGGTAACTACGCAGACTGAATGTGACATACAAGGACCGCTGTGAAACATTTTCTAAACGCGTTACCTCATAGACCACCCGCAATAGAGTGCTGCACCAAGCACCACTGACATTCTAATTTACTGTACTTTAAGCCTGTTAATGTAAGTAGCAATTTGCTTCATTTCAAACAGTGCATCTTTGCACTAAAAATACACTTTCTAAGTATTATCACATTCTGTTTATTGGCTAAAAATACGAGCCCCTGACTGCTCATCCATGCTGTGAAAACCGCACATCAACAGCACTTTCCATTTTTGCAATATTTGCCGTGTTTCACTCTGTATAAATGATCTAGGAGAAATATTTAGCTGTCATTTAAGACTTGCGCAGGTATACGGTTGTCTATAAGAAACCAGCAACGCCAAAAGACAATATCGATTTGTAGAACTACGTGCAGAGCGTTGGTAAATGGTGCAAGGTCTGGTAGTTGACCATGATCGTGAATAACATTGCATAAGGGTAAGGAAGAAATCCATTGCAGTACAACTACACTATTAACGACGTTGCTGGGAACAGTATCCACTACAAAATGTGTAGGGATAACTATCCACAGAAACCTTACGCGGAATGACCACATAAAATAAACAGTAGGAAAACCAGATGTCAGACTGCGATTCATAAGAATAATCTTAAGGAAACACAAATCATACACGAAAGAAATTACTCACAAGGCGCTTGATCGACCGATTCTTGAGTACTGTGCATGAGTTTGGGATCCATACCAAGTAGGACTGATAGAAGAGATGGAGAACAGCCAACGAAGAGCGGCACGTTTCGTCGCAAGAATGTCTGGTCCGTGCAAGTGCATTACTGAGATATTCAACAATCTCCAGTGGCAGACGATACAAGGAAGGCGTTATCGATCACGGAGAACTTTACTGTTGAAATTTCGAGAGAGCACTCTCCGGGAAGAGTAGGGCAATATATTACTTCCTTCCCCACACATCTCGCAAAATTACAGCAATGGGAAAATTCGAGAAATTAGAGGTAATGCTGAGGCTTACCGACCATCATACTTACCACTCGTAATTCGCGAGTGGAACAGCGAAGGGGGAATCAGTTACTTTTAACAGAAGTACCCTTCGCCATCCACTGTTAGGTGGCTTACCGAGTATGATGTCGAAATAGATGTAGATCTAATTGTAATAAAACACTTAATGGACCTCAATGGTTGGTTGATAAGCAGTGACGCGTCTATTTTGAATCGAGGTAAAGGATTTTTGCTGCCAATGATGATTCCTGTGAAACTGAAAAAAATGCCAGAGGACCGGAAAACAGCGTTTATTCATCCATTACACAAAAGAGGGGCAGAAACAGATGTAATATTCCTCCTCCGACTGAAATGTACAACTCTCATAAAAGCTTTGCGAAGTAGGTTAGCAATTCAAAAGGATGCCAGCTAGGAGAACACCAGTTTAGAGGAAAAAGACCACGTGTCCAACTGGTGTAATGAACTTTTTCCATTACATTTGTGTCAAGGCGGAACGCCTCGTCTGTCACGTACCAGAAAAAATACATTGTACACCCAGCTATAGAATATATTATGGTAAATTAGGATGCCCTTGTTGGAAAGCTCGTCTAGATATACTGCTATGAAATGCTCGTCTGTCGATGACGAGTGCACATTCACCTGTCGTCACTGTTACCAATGCACTGTTTACATCTGCGAATGCTAACAACAGGTCTAAAAAAAAACATCTGACATCTCGAGCATACAGGTGCCGTTATTTTTATACGTTTATCGTCCAACACACCGACACACTTTGGTAGGTCCCACAGTGCGCAGAAACGGATAAATACTTTATCTCACTGGTCCACAGTCAGTTTATTGCTTCTCACTGAATGATGCCCCTCACATTGTGTAACAAAATATAGAAACATTTTTCAGGCATCCTTTAACTATTCTCGAAACCTGTTTCAATTGTAACGGAAGCATCCAATAACTTCTTCACCATTGAACATCTACAAATTGCAAAATATGGAGTGCATCACTGTCTGGATATGGTGTAGACGGCATAATTGTCTCTATACCGTCAGTGGTTAGCACACTGGACTCGCATTCGGGAGGACGGCGGTTCAGTCCCGCGTCCGGCCATCCTGATTTAGGTTTTCCGTGATTTCCCTAAATCGCTCCAGGCAAATGCCGGGATGGTTCCTTTGAAAGGGCACGCTTGACTTCCTTTCCTGTCCTTCCCTAATCCGATGAGACCGATGACCTCGCTGTTTGGTCTCTTCCCCCATACAATCCGTGGCACGACCGTCTCACGCCTGCGTTTTAGGCTGTTGGTCATCATTTTGGGTAGCTGCTGTGAGCTGCTGTTGATAGTATAAGCTGCAGCGACAATTGTTTCTTTATCTGAAGGTACTCAGTTTGAGATCCTCCACTCTGAGCATAAATTTTACTCTGAAGTTGTGGGATACTTCGAAATATGTTTCCAGGAGCACATCATGCATCAGATTCCGTAGAGCAGCTGTCGTATGGCTGCTAGGTTGCTCTGGGTTTAGAAGTTGTCAGTAAAAGAGCTGACTGCTAATAAGAAGCAGATACAATCGATCCCAGTGCTGAGTGTTATATTGACAGAGATACTGTCGATACAACAAAATCAATTCTTCCACGAAAAGAAAAAAGAAAAAAAATTGAAACAAGCACATAGTCTAGTTTTGGGCGAAAAGGTGCATTGGAGCAAAATGAGTCATCTACCTTCTCTGTTACACAAAGCCTTCAGCTTATCCTTTTCTGTTTGATATTTCATTACAGATTAATCCAGGTGAAGTACCCATTTAATCTTTGTTAATTATTTCGCAGCACTGCAGATTTATGCACGAGTCTCTGTCGCCAGTGAGCAGCTCTCAAAAAGTAAAACCCCTTTCCACAGCTCTGTGAGTGACGACAGGTAATGTCGTACATGTAATTATAACTCGCACCTTCGCACTTTTGTAACAGATACAGCTGAGGAGGAAGTGATTGCCTTTTATGGAGGAATACTGCTCTAATATGTGAAACCGAATCAGTTAGGAGGCGTCGGGCACGAAATAGAATGTATAATCCCAAAAGTTGCGGCCTCAATCGGAATTGTCATTAGTACCTCTTCCCACCCAGCTATTACAGGAGCAAGGACACGCAACCGTAGTGAATTATCCATAACGGGTCAGCTAGTTTCTCTTTCACCTAGCTGGTACTTCCCGGTAATTCCTCTGCAAGTAGTGTTAACTGTGGATTACGCTGGCAACGTGTTCATATTAGTAATAACACATTACACGAGCGTTGAGCATATGGCTGTAATGTCATTAAAAAGATTACGCATGCCGTATTCGTATCTGGTGTATGGGCTTCATGAAGTACATTCATCAGTCATACAAAGTCCAGAAATCAGAGCGTATTTTCGAACAGGATTGTAAAGCGTATTGGCCAACCCCACCATATTTGATAAAATACATGTTGGTGATGATTAATTAAAATAGTTGTTAGCCGAAGATATGGCATCAAAGAGCAGTGACACCAGCAAAATTTTGGGTGTCATCAACTTCTGACTGAGAGTTGGTATCGGCTCTCTACGACATCGTTAATTCTTAGTGGACAAAAAGAATAAATTTCTAAGCATTCGCTCTTTATTTCCTAATGCTACTTACGACACTGTAAATAAAGTTCTGAAAAGCATAATCTAGTGAACAGAAAATATTAAAGTTTTAATTTGTATGTAGAACAAATCCTTCCACAGGGTTCGCGAGAACCACAAGCCATAACCGGTATTATAATATAAAGAGGGAAAACGATATTTTATTTCCCATGAAGTTTGGAAACAAGGAGTTAAAAATCCCTCTTAAATGTAATCATTCCGAAATTTCAAGAGAAACGCAAGTAACCTATTCGTAACTTCAGGTGATACCATAAGGATCTAAACACCACTCCTCGGAAGCAATATCCAACTATTAGGCCAAAAATTTAACTGTTTAGATAGCTTAAAAGTAGCAAATATTAGCATCTAAGTTGCAGAATACCTTCATAATTTGCACCACTGGCCATTAAAATTGCTACACCACAAAGATGAAGTGCTACAGACGCGAAATTTAACCGACAGGAAGAAGATGCTGTGATATGCAAATGATTAGCTTTTCAGAGCATTCACATAAGGCTGGCGCCGGTGGCGACACCTACAACGTGCTGACATGACGAAAGTTTCCAACCGCTTTCTCATACACAAACAGCAGTTGACCAGCGTTCCTTGGTGAAACGTTGTTGTGATGCCTCGGGTAAAGAGGAGAAATGCGTACCATCACGTTTCCGACTTTGATAAAGGTCAGCTTGTAGCCTATCGCGATTGTGGTTTATCGTATCGCGACACTGTTGCTCGTGTTGGTCGAGATCCAAAGACTGTTAGCAGAATATGGAATCGGTGAGTTCAGGAGGGTAATACGGAACGCCGTGCTGGATCCCAACGGCCTCGTATCACTACCAGGCATCTTACCAGCATGCCTGTAACGGATCGTGCAGCCATGTCTCGATTCCTGAGTCAACAGATGGGGACGTTTGCAAGACAATAACCATCTGCACGAAGAGTTGGACGACGTTTGCAGCAGCATGGACTATCAGCTAGGAGACCATGGCTGCGGTTACCCTTGACGCTGCATCACAGACAGGAGCGCCTGCGATGGTGTACTCAACAACGAACCTGGGTGCACGAATGGCAAAATGTCATTTTTTCGGATGAATCCAGGTTCTGTTTACAGCATCATGAGGGTCACATCCGTGTTTGGCAACATCGCGGTGAACGCACATTGGAAGCGTGTATTCGTCACCGCCATACTGTTGTATCACCCGGCGTGTTGGTATGGGGTGCCATTGGTTACACCTCTATATCACCTCTTGTTCGCACTGACGGCACTTTGAACAGTGGACGTTACATTTTAGATGTGTTACGATGCGTGGCTCTACCCTTCATTCGATCTCTGCGAAACCCTACATTTCAGGAGGATAATGCACGACCGCATGTTGCAGGTCCTGTACGGGCCTTTGTGGATACAGAAAATGTTCGACTGCTGCCATGGCCAGCCCATTCTCCAGATCTCTCACCAATTGAAAACGTCTAGTCAGTGGTGGCCGAGCAACTGGCTCGTCACAGTACGCCAGTCAGTACTCGTGATGAACTGTGGTATCGTGTTGAAGCTGCATGGGCAGCTGTACCTGTACACGCCATCCAAGCTGTGTTTGACTCAATGCCCAGGCGTATCAAGGCCGTTATTACGGCCAGAGGAGGTTGTTCTGTGTACTGATTTCTCAGGATCTATGCACACAAATTGTATGAAAATGTAATCACATGTCAGTTATAGTATAATATATTTGCCCAATTAACACCCGTTTATCATCTGCATTTCTTCTTGGTGTAGCAACTTTAATGGTCAGTAGTGTAATATACAAACAACTTTCAGTAAAAAGCAGTCCGTGTGTTAATATGCGAGAGCTTTTCGGAAAGTAAGAAGCGGTCGGTAGCCAAATAGGAGCCACAGTGAAAGTCCGGCGAAGCTTTGCACAATTGTGTTGGGAAGTGTTTCTACTATGCCCCTAGACAGCGCCACGTCGTTCTTCTCAGTTCTGAGAGTACAAAGATTGTAGAAAAAATGTCTTCCGCCAAGTATGGATGCCTGCCCAGAGATTTAGCCTGATTTCATGTTACTCCTCATAACGTAACTGTTATGCATTTCCTTCTTCATGACCGTTCTTAGCCGCACACTGAAGGGGCAATGAGAACGCTTCTGCCGCGTTTGCGATGGGAAGTGTTTGATTAGCCACCATACAAAACGGACTTGGCTCCCTCTGACTTTCTTCTCTGCTTAAATGACCAGCTGGTTATGAAGACAATGTTTTGGCACAGAAAACACGCATCAGTACAGCGTAGAAATTGTCGGAAAGCGCAGGGGGCTGTCTTCTACGACGAGAGTGTTGGAAAGATGGCACAACACTACGACAAATATCTAAGTCAGAACAGCGACTGTGTAGAAAACTTGCTGGAATGGTTTCCATTTCGCGAACAATCATTCCTTACTTTGCGAGTAGCCCTCGTATGTTGAAAAAATTTCGTTTAGAGCCCTCCATATCTGATGTTTCTTTTGCTCATGTGCAGAGCTTCGAACAATTCCGACAGATGCCTCACAGGGGCTGAATGCACCCCCCTCGACAACAGCGCTCGTCAGCCCAACTAAGTGCTAGCCCAATCCTACAGCACTTAATTTCGGTGATCTGACGGGAACAGGTGTTAGCACTGCGTCAAGGCCGCTGGCACTTCCATCTATTGGGAGCATATAATGGTTTGAAGATGACGTGACCGTATTCCATGAAGTCAAAACATGACAACAATCACGGAAGAAGTACCGTTACCCACAGGGAACATAAATATGCTCTTAGTCACGGCTGGCATAAGGCCAAGGACCACGTAAGGCGTACCGCCTCACATCGTGCCTATTGAGATCGTAACAGCAGTAAAGAGACGTGCGGTATGAGTCATGCATAAGACAGTTGGCGTCAGATGCCCGAGAGTACACATATTTAGTTTCTATGTGATCTGCTAGAGGTCACTAGCTGACGTACACTGCATGAGCTGCATTTTTATTTGCAGTTCTGTTTGTTTAATGTTCTAATTATTTATTGAGTACTATTATGACTGTTCTTACTTATGAGAGTGAATGACTGTGTGAAGGTGAAATAATAGTGTACAGTTTTTTACTCTGTACCTTGAATGAATTGGTCTCGTGAGGAATGTTCGAGAGTGACGTGTGTGCGTTAAGTCATTCATAGTGGAAAATTTGTTATAAACTATTCCGCCAGTTTATGGTACTGTGGAAATGGGATTATAATTTCGGTATAGTAGTTTTGTTAAGGAGGAGTTCGTTTATAGTTGTGGGTTACCGAAATTTATTTTAGTTAATTTATTGTTCAAATACAGTGAGAAATTTTGATTGGTTCTGTGTATATGCGCGGGATTTAGCGGGCTTGATGCTGCTTTCTGATAGGCTGTGATGTTTCTCTGCGAATCAGAAATTAGTACATTCGCGCGTATTTTGGAAAAGCAGAAATTTGTTGTGTGTAGAACGACTAGTGGAGTCGGGGCTTAGACCTCTTATTGATCCGACCTACTGATATGTCCTCCCGTGAAAATTATTAACATTGTGATATTTCTGTACCGAAAGTATGAGAAGGGCCTTAAAGTGTGGAAGAGAAAAATGTTTCAAATGGCTCTGAGCACTATGGGACTTAACATCTGAGATCATCAGTCCCGTAGAACTTAGAACTACTTAAACCTAACTAACCTACGGACATCACATACATCCATGCCCGAGGTAGGATTCGAACCTGCGACCATCGCGGTCGCACGGTTCCACACTGAAGCGTCTAGAACCGCTCGGCCACACCGGCCGGCTGTGGAAGAGAGTTCGATTTCAGGCAAGTCGTGAAATTCAGAACTTTTGGTGACATTTAAAATAACTAAATTCCGCATGGAGTGTTGCTTGCTCGCGAACGTGAACATTTTGTTACGTGAGACTGATTATAGACACGTTTGAGCGAGCTATTCTAAAATACATGATTCGTTTGTAAACTTTTGGCGAAAGATAATTAATAGTTACCATAAACTGGATACGATTATGAACGATGTATGCATGTGGACTTCTCAGACTTCGTACAACTTAGAGTAAGGCTTGGTAGTAACTGGTGTATACAAGCTTACCGTAATAGAGTGAAATTTTACGCACATAAATACTTTCATTTAACTATTCCTTCCACCGATAAAACAGTTTTGGTGAACTTGACGTTACTAGGTGTACAACTGTTTTTTCCTGTATCTTTTTCCTCTGTGAACCGCATTTGAGTAACTTCACGGAGGTGTGCGTGTGAAAAGAGATTTACCAGAAGATGAATGGCATTTTATATCCACCAGAATCGCACAGCGCCACAGCACGTGATGGAGATTATGCAGGAAAACAGTACATGGAAAACAAATTTTTACTTATATTGTCACCAACATCTAACTCTTAAGAATGAAACAATATTTTCTGAAACAAAAACTGTGGGCTTTTATCTACTAAATGACCCAAATAATAGTGGGTGTTTCGCGTAACGTCTATATCTGATGATTAATGGGAACCAATACCAGGGAGACAGACCCGTATAATCTGGCACGTTCCTCGGAATACGGCCAGTGGTATATCCGTTTTAACTTAACTAGTCATGTAAACAGCGTCCTTGGAAGTAAGTTTGATAAAATCTTTTTGTCCGTCAGGAATGGAATCTTTCACCCCCATTATTCAATCTATACGTGCAAGAAACAATGACGACAGTAAAAGAAAAGTTCAAGAGTGCAATTAAAATTCAGGATGAATAGACATCGATCATACGAGTCGATTATGACATATCCTCAGTGGAAGTGAAGAAGAATTACAGGACTTGACAAACAGTGTTAACAGTCTACTGAGCACTGAATATTGATTCATCGAAAACCGAGGAAAGACAAAACTAACGAGAAGCAGCACAAATTAGATAAGCGATAAATTTAACGTCAAAATTGGTGATCACAAAGTAGACGAAGCTCAGGAATTCTTCTACGTCGGAAAAAAAAAATTTGGTGATAGACGAAGTAAGGAGGACATAAAAGTAGACTAGTAGAGTCGAAGAGGGTATCTGGCAACAAAATGTTACTGGCATCAAACTTAGGCCTTAATTTCACGACCACTTTTTGATAATTTACGTTAGGAGCGCAGCAGTATATGGCAAAGAACCAAGAAGTGGGGGAAATCGGACGAGAACCGAAGCGTTTGAATGTGAAGCTATAGAAAGATGCTGAAAATAGAGTGGACTGGTAAGGAATAATTGTCCTCAGAATCATCGAAGAAAGGCAGAAGGGACAGGATTACAGGGCAAGTCATAAGTCATCGGGGAGTAACTTCTATTGTAATATATGAATCTACAGAGGATAAAAGCTGTAGGGAAGACAGGAGATTGGAGTACCTCCAACAAATAATTGAGGATGTAGGGTGAAAATGCTTCCCTTATATGAAGGGTTTGAGACAAGAGAGGAATGTGTGGCTGGCCGCACACGCTAGTCAGAAGACTGATGAAAAACAAAATTAGTTTCCTTAGAATAGCATCCCGGCAATCTTTATATGAATGTTCGGTTTCGTCATTAACCATAGGTGAGCCACCATTTCCACAACATTTATACACAGTAGCTCAGTACTTAATACACACATTCACTACGATGACACGCAGATACTTACGAATATTCATACTGTTATCCTTACTCATAAATCAATCCCTTTTTTACTTTACTACAAGAACACACTATTCATTGGGCCGGTTTAGGCCATAAATTTGGTCGTCTTCATAAGCCATGATGCTTAAGCGTCGTGGTTAATATGACGGAGGATTTTGTGTACACTCTCTTCAATGTACTCTGGTTTCGCCATACTGCCTAAGCTTTATTGTTTCTGAAGAGGTGTATAGTACATGTCGATCACCTTCCTTCATGGATACTGTCGATTTTCTATAAAATAGTGGAGTACATATCACACATCTATATGGCAGCACATCACGGGAGTTACGTCTATAGATACTGTTGACCTCACCTCTATTTCGTAATTGTAACAATAAGATTAAGAAGTGAACAGACGATTTTTTTCGTACGACTAGTTTAACAATATATTGTGGTAGAATTATAAATTTTCTATAATGCAAACTACTACATTATTTTCATTAACGTAACAGAAGTTACCGAGAGGATAACAAGAAACGTGTTTGAAAATTATGAAGAAAATCATGCACACATCACAATGTTAAGAGCTGACAAAGTAAAAAGTGGCAGTTCTTTAGTTTGACAGAAAATTGTTGGTGGGTACGGGGAGCTCTCTAACAACGTCCGTGAGAGAGGAGAGAGCGCTTTTATTTTCTGTTGCTCGCAGTTCTTCCCAACGCTTATCAAGATACAGAAAGAGAAATTAGAAAATTTCGAGACACAGGGAGATCGAATCTTTCTTCTCTCTATGGAAAGGAACGCAGAAGCTTGTGATGTCACATAAGAGTGTAGTGTATTCTACAACAGTCTGTATATGTTCACAGCATACACTCCGACACCTTCTGATTTGTCTCAGATGTGAGTACTCTCATACGGAAAGAACACTGAACTCTTAGGAAAATGCATAGAAAATAGGACGACAAATCTGGTACGGTAAATATTAGACACGAGGTCAACGTTGCAAAAATGCACGGGATTAGACGGAATGTAGAAGAAATACATGTGACTGAAAGCTAATTGCAGTAGCTCCCATAATCACAAAATTTCAAAAGACTTTTTGCTACTGTTTGAAGACAGTCTCAATAAGAGAGAGGATATTATCATTACTATCATTTTCTGCGTATTTAAGATAAATATGCCGGATGCGTAGAAACTTTGTGAAAGTTAACCATACAGCTACTTACTCGACTCGTCGTTTGCTACCAGTTTCTGGAAACTTCGTTTCCGTATTGCTTTTAATAAAACACGTTGCTGACCATAAAAACTGAAATATCATGGGGCAGAGGGGAGACACGCAACAAACTTTAAACTGGAGTCAATTGCAAAATATGTTGTCAATGCAACTGATGCGTTTCAATGCTACTGCACAAAACAGTAAACGGTTATATCAAACATATTCTTTAAATGAGTAAAGGTTATACAGCGGGGTTCCAATTCAGAAATCGTATTTTGATGTACATTGTCAGCGAGAAGATCGAGTTATGCTTCGTATAAGAAAGAGAAAAGTCTATAAGATCATACTGCAATTCGACAGCAGCACGATTTCGGGCTGTGGAAAACGCAGTATTGTTCAACGACAAGGCTGCAGCACAGCAATTCGAAGTTTGCTGCCTGCGAAAATGGCATTGATGGGTTCAGGTAGGCCAGTTCACCGCCACGCTGAATCTCCTCGGCCGCGTGCGAGTAGCGCTCGAGAGGAGACGCTTGTTACCTTTTCGGCCGTACAGTATATACACCCACATTACGGTCATTCAGTTGGACAGTGGGCTTCTTTCCAATAAGACAAGTTTACACATGGACAGAGCGTCAACGTGTGACCTACCATGGATTGTCAGCACGGTAATCATTGTTGTGATTTCCCTCGAAGCGGGAATCAGAAAGGCTCACTGACAATGATTTGGCGAATTTCGGCACTCGACGCAAGTATTGCACCCCGTCGTGTTGTCAGGCGAATCCCCTATCTGCGTATAGCATCGCCACGGATGTGTACACTTGTGTGGAGCCTCTGAGGAGAACAAAAGACGCCGAATAGCATTCGTCAACATCATACAGGTCCAGCACCAGGCTTGATGGCTTGTGGTACTTCAGCTTATATAACACTTGGCTGTGGCTGTGCCCTATATTCGAGATTTCCATGACATTAACTTTCAACAAGGTAACACAAGACCACCAGTTACCCGAGCTCTCCTATCTCGGTGCAGAGTGTGTCCGACCATTGCCTGGCCAGCATGTTCTCCATCTCTCTCACCCAGTGATAACATCTTTCAACAAGATAACGCAAGACCACAAGTTTCTTGTGCTCTCCTAACCTACCTAGACACGGAGCGTGTTCGACTATTACTCGGGCCAGCAATTTCTCCATACCTCTTACCCGAAAACATCTGATCATGGGTTACCGAGGGAATGACCGGCCACCATTCGCCAGCCACTACAAGCGACTGGCTACAGCACAGAGTCAAAGCAACATGCAGTGACTTACATGGATATTTTAGTGATCAGCAGTATAAACTAATCAAAAGTTTCTGGCCATTTATTACTGGACACTAATAAGAGGTGTGTCCACCTTTCGCCTGCATGACGGAATAAATTCTTGGGTCGCTTTCAGTGAGGTGTATGAATGTTACTGGAGGAATGACAGGCCATTCTTTCTCAAGAACCGACACCACACAAGGGTGGTGGTGATAGACACTAGTGTCAAAAGCGAAGTCGACGATCTAACTCATCACAGAGGTGTTGGATTGAGAATGGGGCGCTGGGCAGGCCAGTAGGCCAGTCCGCTTCATGAATGTCATCGTCCACAAACCATTGCCTCACAGACGCCGCTTTATGAAATGCTGACAGAAACAGCCATAGCCTCCGATTTGTTCCTCTACTGAACGCAGCAGGCGATGTTATAAAATGTCTCCCTTTCTTCCTGCATTTACCGTTTTCATAAGCGCAATAAAGTAACTAAACGCAAACCACGAAAAATGTCCCTTCTACGTACTTCACTGCTGGCACTAAACATGATGGCAGGTAAAGCTCTCTAGGA
The DNA here is from genome assembly GCF_021461385.2 of Schistocerca piceifrons. NCBI lineage: Eukaryota > Metazoa > Arthropoda > Insecta > Orthoptera > Acrididae > Schistocerca > Schistocerca piceifrons. The sequence goes on along the minus strand of NC_060141.1, from coordinate 597,199,499 downwards.
ATCACCAAACACAAACTTTTCTATCGGATTGCATCAGGAAATCACTCGTTTCCAGTCATCCGTTGTCCAGTGGCACCGCTATTTACACCAGTTCAAGAGTCGCTTAGCGTTGACGCCAGAAATGGGTGGGTGACTTCCGGTTGACTTATAATCATGAAATACGGCAGAAAGCGTCCGCCCCAGGTAGCTGAGTGGTCAGCGCGACAGAATATGCATCCTAAGGGACCGGTTCCTATTCCCGGCTGGGTCGGAGATTTTCTCCGTTCAGGGACTGGGTGTTGTGTTGTCCTAATCATCATTTCATCCCTGTCGACGCGCAAGTCTCTAAAGTGGCGTCAAATCGAAAGACTTACACCCGGCGAATGGTCTACCCGACGGTAGGCCCTATCACAAGACATTTACATTTTTTTATGGTAAGAAGCAAAAGGTTTTACACAAAAAATAAAGGAAATATCCGAAAATTGTTAACTTCCAATTATAACACTTGAAAATATCTTTTTGTTCTTTGTTGTCTGTCTATCTGTCCGTCTGTTTCGACCCCCTCTTTCCAGGAACAGGAAGTGGAAGATGTATTACGTTGAAAGTTATGTGAGATACTAGAGCCTACAGTCCATTGGCAGTGTAAAATGTTTAAGCTTCTAAGTAAATGCAATCAGAATATACCGTCCTTTATGTGACATATTTTGATAATTCCAAACTCAATCATCAAAATCTATAGATGAACCATCTCTACACATTATTAATTATGTACTGAACACTGCGAGCACAGGTACTACTCGCGCCTGTCCCATGTTTTAAGTGATGGCGTTTAGTTTTTGTGTGCTCCAGTCTTTGTATAGAATTACAGAAATTACTCCGGGAAATTAAGGTTTACCGTGTATGAAAACATTTTCCAAGGCAGGGCATGGTCATGTACCGAGGAACAAATTGAAATCGAGAAAAAGTTGTCAGCTCTTTATTTAATAGCAAACAATTACCTTATTACTTTAGAATACAGCAATAATAATCAGCGAAACCAAGTCAAGCAGATTATCAAAAAACAGATACAAGATAAATACATTTTGAAGCTATTGGAAATTAACACAAATTTCCATTTTCAAGAGAGATGAAACTGTTGAGACTTTAAAGTAGCCGATAAAGTATGGCTTACCTTGCCACATATTACATGAACAGTTCTGTAATTATACAGCGTTTTACTCGTCAAAAAAAATTGAACCCGAAGAATTAACAATACATACCAAATATTGGAAAGTTACGCGCACCCACCCCATGGAGGGCAACCTGATGGACATTCCAAATAGCTTTACGATATTATGCAGCACCTAAATGGGTAGAACGGCATGTATTGCAAATGCTGGCCGGCCAGTGTGGACGAGCGGTTCTAGGCGCTTCAGTCTGGAACCGCGCGGCCGCTACAGTCGCCGGTTCGAAACCTGCCTCGGGCATGGATGTGTGTGATTTCCTTAGGTTAGTTAGGTTTAAGTAGTTGTAAGTTCTAGGGGACTGATGACCTCAGCTGTTAAGTCCCATAGTGCCCAGAGCCATTTGAACCACTTTTTTGCAAATGCTGCTCAAAATGCAACGCGTGTCTAACAACAACAAAAACTGTAGAAGCCGTTGCAAATTGCTCATGGCGATATCTAGTGCACATTCTTCCATGGCATCCTGAAATCAGTCACTAAACTTAAGTACAGACCAAAAAGCATCTATAAATGTATTTGAAACTGCGAATATGGACAACCATCAGAATGGAATGACGACAATGAACGTTTGTGCCTTACAGGTACTCGAAGCCAGATTTCACGAGCGAGCCGCCGCCTTACCATTTGGCTGTAAGTTCATGACTCACGGCAAAACCCAAACTAGCGTATGTCGCCAACCATGCGTCTATAGCCTTCACTCATACATAAATTATGGATATTCCTGAACGGGGTAGACATTTTAGTTGAAAGTCGCTTGCCCCGTGTCTGCGGACAAACTCGATATGGCAGTGCCTGTACGAAGTACGTTGCAAAGTTCCTTTGGCCAAGCATGCATCCGCGTTGGAGTCGCGGTCCGGTGCATTTTCATTGTCGTCATTGCTTTCTACAGCCAATGGTAGTCGATTATCACAAATGACGTATTTCATAAACGGCTGTAGTCGTCGCAGTGCCTCTTTCTTTGGATATACATGGATGTCCAACGGAACATCGTATCGTAATTCGGAAAAGCACAGGTACTGCAACATCTCAAAAAACATCATTTGTTCCTACATACAGTATCCTCTACGTACAACACTCTCGAATACTGGGCCACATCAACTAGGGAACAACCACATCATCCCCGCGCTTTGGGATCCACAACCCACTTTCTCACGCACTTACTTCAGCTGCCACACGTCACACAGCATGGGCGCAGAATCACTGAGAATTGTACTTCCACCTAATCCTCTATAAATCAATGATCCATACTTACTTTCAACAAGATAATGTTCTGCAAAATCTCTGCTTTTGTTCGGACTGGAGTTTTGCCTCTAAATATAACAGCACTGGTTTTTTTAAACAGATTTTCGTACAGCCACATCTTACAAAAGAAAATTAAACTGAAAGGATACAATGATGACAAACGTAGATCGAACGAGGACAAATATTTTGGCGTTGCGGTAAACAGTTCCTTATTATAGACAATTTTCTTCTGCAGCTGAAACCCCTAATTTTCATTAATCGTAGATCATAGACTGAAAACTTAGTGAACTAAATGGTTCAAATGACTCTGAGCACTATGGGACTTAACATATGTGGTCATCAGTCCCCTAGAACTTAGAACTACTTAAACCTAACTAACCTAAGGACATCACACACATCCATGCCCGAGGCAGGAAAACCGAGCGAGGTGACGCAGTGGTTAGACACTGGACTCGCATTCGGGAGGACGACTGTTCAATCCCGCGTCCGGCCATCCTGATTTAGGTTTTCCGTGATTTCCCTAAATCGCTTCAAGCAAATGCCGGGATGGTTCCTCTGAAAGGGCACGGCCGACTTCCTTCCCTAATCCGATGAGACCGATGACCACGCTGTCTGGTCTCCTTCCCCAAACAACCAACCAACCAACCAACCGAGGCAGAAATCGAGCCTGCGACCGTAGCAGTCGCGCGGCTCCGGACTGAGCGCCTAGAACCGCTAGACCTCCGCGGCCGGCACTTAGTAAACTGTATGGAAACAAACAATAAGTAAAACAAAGATCAGTTACAGTTTCTAAGAATGAACGACTTACTTTAAGGTGAGTAATCGCGGCATTAAGGTCGTCGTCAGTCGTTTGTCCTGTGTTCTTTTGTATGTTATATTTTTAATTACGAAGGGAAAACATGTTTTGGAATCAAAATGGTACTCATGAAAAAATGATTCGTCTGTATTATTCCGGATAAATAATTGTTCCCTGAATAAAGAACACATGAGGCAGCAGAAGACAAGTATGTCGTAAGTTGCTGATACAATCAGGCAAGAAACCAGTGGCAGATAAATACGTCATTCGTTTGTTTGGGATGTTACTGTTACCTTTATTTCTTTTGTTTTCAGGTTGAAGGCACTGTTTAGCCATCAATTATCATTTTGCTAAGCTATCAACAATCACAAAAAGAACAATTTTTCTCGGCGTAGCAGTGAAGCCATTACGTCAAAGTAACTGAACAACATTTCTTCACTATTATCAAAAAAGCGAAACCATTTTAGTTTCTGCTCACAAAAGTAGTAATCCAATTTTTGTCTACAAAACCGTTTGTAAATAGGTTGGTTAGGTCACTACTTTGCGGTAGCGTTCTCGCTTCCCGCGCACGGGGTCCCGGGTTCGATTCCCGGCGGGGTCAGGGATTCTCTCTGCCTCGTGATGACTGGGTGTTGTGTGTTCTTCATCATCATTTCATCAACACTGACGCACGCAAGTCGCCGAAGTGGCGTCAACTAAAAAGAACTTTAAATACGGCGGCCGAACTTCCCCGCATGGGGCCTCCCGGCCAACAATGCCATACGGTAATTTAATTTTTTCGACTACTAAATCGGTGATTTCATCTTCTGTATAGATATGTGGTCAAAGTTTAAAATTACAGACTAAAATAAATCTTATCACACATCTAAGAACTTCGTTACCATTTTTAATTCTAAGCCGAGTAATACTTGTAACCAAAGCTTTCTCCGTTCGGAGAGGAGTTGTTCTCTGTATTGTCATAACGTGGAACAAGAGACAGTTAAGTGATTAATACCTCCAGCGTCCGAATTTGTTATATTTAAGCGATGCAATAGTCAAGGGAAAGGCTGTGCTGGGCTCAGCGTAGCAAGCCAAGTTAAACGAGGTGTGAGGGGCTGAACACGTCCGTTACACTACTGGGTGTGAAATTACCATTTTTTAATAACGTTACGTGAAAGAATCGAAAGGACTCACAGTTACTAAACAGATGTTTGGTGTCCGGGAACTCTCTCCTCTCTGTCAGAGTACTCACTTGTCAGCAGAGCAGGCTTCATCGTCACCTGCCCCGTGTGGTCCTCGTGGAGCAGCAACTGGTAGCGGGTCCGCAGAAACCCTCAGAGCCCGGCTGCGTCCAGCCGGCACGGCCGCCGCCGCCGCCTCCGCCTCCCTGCCGACAAAACAGGTTGCCATGAGAACGGGGAAAACGTGCTTGCTCTGTCTGCGTTCTCTCCTCTGCACCTCATTCTGCCTGCTCCGGATGTCCCTCTGTATATCTGCAGAAGACGTTATTGTTCAGATGGAGGTACAACTGCTTGCTTTCGACCACGAAGTAGTTCTTGTTATTGTCTTGTGATGCTGAAAACAAGATACTGATCATTGGTATACATGGTAAGATCAAAACGACATTTTTGATTAGAAACTTTTTGACGTAAACTATCCAAGTTTGCAACAAACAGAACCACGGCAGCAAAGTCCCTAAGGCAGTTTCTAAAGCCGATAGAAGAGGCTGAACGCAGGAGTAATTATTCGATCCTGTCTTTTTTTTTCTTCTTCTTCAAAGTTCGGTATCATGTAAGGGGAACAGCAGTGAAAAGGTATCCAAAATTGGTTTTTTAATTTTTGTCTTAAGAAATTCTTTGTAGTTTTCGGCACAAAAAAGAGTTTACTTCGAATAAATTGTACCGAAGAAATCAGGGGAATTTACAAGTTTTTGCACACATGATGACGCCCTCATGTCACACAGACAGCACTGTTAAAAACAGAATCTACATATGCATCTACATCTGATCTCCTCTGTCCGCCTGGTGGCACGTGATGGAGGGTACCCCGTACCACTACTAGACATTTCCTTTGCTGTTTCACTAGCAAACAAAACAGAGGTAAAACGACTGTCTATATGCCTCCGTATGAGCCCTAATTTTTCGTATCTTATATTCGTGCTCCTTAGGCGCAATGTATGTCGGAGGCTACATAATAATTCTGCAGTTAGATTCAAATGCACGATCTCTAAATTTACTCAATAGTCTTCCTCGAAAACAATGTCGCCTTTCCTTCAGGGATTCCCATGTGAGTTCCCGAAACATCTCCGTAACATTTGCCTGTTGTTCCAACCTACCAATAGCTAATCTAGCAGCCTGCCTCTGAATTGCTTCTAATGTCTTTCCTTAATCCGAACTTGTACGGATGCCAAACATTCGAGCTGTACTCACTTGTCTGTTTTTATGCCTTTTTAGTCTCTAATGTCTCAGTGACACAAGATTATTAGAGAATTAACTTTATAGTAGGACTCACAAGACACAAATGAAGGTTTTAACGACTGTATATTGGAACGGTTACCAGAAACTCTGCTAGTAGGGTTAAACGCATGTGTGCTGGATGCTCTGCTGTGATCCAGTGATGGTGCAGTGACAATGTTTAGGGATATGGAACTGATGGGAGAGCCTGGTGGACTAAATATGCAAAGAAATTTGTCATTGAAAGCAGGAGACCCTTCGAAGCAGAGAAATCAATGTTGGAAGCAAGAAATAGAAGAGGAAAAAGGAGGGAGAACAATACTAGAAACGAGATGAATATGGACCTAGGATGCATTAGTGTTATGCAAAGTAGGTAGAAAAACAAGCTTTAACTTGAATCACCCGAAATTGCACTTTTTTGATGATTTGGTATACACTGGTTAGAAACTATTAAAGAGAGAGGGCCGAAATTTTGTATACAGTCTTCAAATTTATCTAACTGAAAAGTGGACTACCTTATTCCTTAAATTCGAAAATTGAAGACATATTTAAGGAAAAACTGAGTTATTTACTGAAATTTTTGGACCATAATTTATGACGGCAACATGTCTTAAAGCTCTGGTTTAAACATAGTGGTATAAAGCACTTCTACAAAAAAATCTAACATTTACTTTGTTTTCATTTCGAGATGTGAGTCCAATGCTGTAGATACACTGATAATTCAAAACATTATGACCACCTGCTTCAAATCTTGATTGTCAGTCTTTAGAACGAAGTACATCACTGATTTCCCGTGTCAGGGATCCCACAGTTATTCGTAGGTTTGTGGAGGTATGTAGCATTGGACGTCTGCACATAGGTCATGTAATTCTAAATTAATAATATGGAAGAGACCAGGAGGAGAAACATAGAAATGTGAAGCACTGGATGGCAAGGACCAGTAAACGTGCGCAGTACAAAATTAACAGCAAGAAAAATACGAGAACCATAAAGAACTGAAACACTGGGATGAACGTCACGAGAATTATAAGTTATTATTTTTATGCAGTTGCGAGTGTAGAAATACGAGCTAAGCTCTCTGCCGGCTACCGACGCATTTACAAAATTATTTTATAAATACCGCGCTATCGTCATGCTTTCTTTTTCAAGCTAAGGTGAAAATTTTCAAGAGAGACGAGCAGCAACAGCGCTCTCCACATTAAAACAAGGAACATGAGCGAGATGAAAACTCTTTGAATGCGACCTAAATGGCGGTGTTTAGCGCAATTTTCTATGCTATGCCTCTCCACAAGGTCTTTCAACAAAGTGTCATCCCCCCTTATTGTTTATACTCGAGCTACTTTCTGGCATCAGTGCCACTCCCGCTTTCTTTCCTTGCTTCGCGCCGACGTATCCAGCGCGTGATTCACGCTGACGTCGCGAGGCACCGCGTCTTTGTGGAGTGGCGGCGTTGTTAACAATCCGCAGCAGATACCTGCTACCAGCCGCTTGCTACTCGCTCTCCGGCGCCTGCGTCCTCCATGAAGCAGAGCTTTGCTAGCCGCGCTGGAAACAAGCGACGGCGTGAATGGCGCCGTTCGTTACCGCAAAGCTGAGTCTTTCCGCGCCGCGACACACACACACACACACACACACACACACACACACACATTCGGTTCGTCTTTCAGAGGGCCGCCAGTTACTCGGAACTGGGAATCCGCCTGGCAACTCGTAAGCATGACATGAATGCACGTGCGGTTCTGCTGATGAGGTGCGAACCCTCACGTGTCCTCGGCGAGTTTGTCACACGACCGTGGGAGACCATCAGTTGCTTTCTGCGCGACTGTGATGACACCGTTAGGGAATCGCGTTCACGGTGCGTCAGCGATCGTTCTTTGAACATACCAAGCTCTACATAATTTCGATGCACGTGTGTAAAGGCTCTTCCTGGTTTCACCTTACACTTTACAACTGCACAGCGATCGTTAGAGACTTTCGTTGTTTTTATTCTCAATACAGTTGTTCATATGCAAACTGTTACACCACCATTATGCACACTCCACGCATCAAATATTGAACACAGAAACATTAAACTCCAATATATAATTTTTTGCTCGAACGTGTGGGTTTCTGTACACTTTACCCAGTGAAATTTGTGCCAAGTAAAAGTCTGAAGATACTCCCGTTGTTCCATTCCCTGTTGCTATTAATATCATCCTATACTCATCTGACCAGAAATCCTTGTCTTCTTTCCATTTCACTTAACTAACCCCAACTATATGTAGATTAAGAATTAGCATTTCCTTCTCAGGTTTTCTATCTTGCTGCGTTCAAACTTCAGACTTTCCAAGCACCGAGTCGTAAAACGTCACTCCTTCGCTGGTTATTCAATCTTTTTTCTTGCGACTACTTCCGTCCCAGGCAGGCCGGTATTCCGAATGGGCGACTAATTCGGAATATTTTTCCCAACGAAGAGATCATCATGGCACATTTTCAATTAAAGGTCACATTTCTTGTGGGTACCAAATTATCTGTCTGTAATGTAGTGGTTTCCAACGCCTTCTGCGTCCTTATGGCGTTGATCATTGCTTACTCTTCCACCTTTTAGGGGCAATTTCCCACCCCAACGGCAAGCAAACGCCCTGAATCTCTGTCCTCTCCTCCAACCTCTTGCAGAAGGCCTTTAGCATAACATGGGTGATTTCTTATGCTGTAGGTCTTAAACCACCATTGCTGATGATTTTTACTCAAAATTTAAGCAATGGTCAGATTCGGACCCGGGACCGAGAACGTTTAGTTTACTCGTCAAAGACTCTACGTAATGATCACTTAACCACGCTGACAACGAAACGAGATTGCTGCCATTAGTAATAAAATATACGTCGTTAGTCATTAGCTGGCATAGTGTCGGGAGGCATGCAAATTTGTTTACTTACCGGATGACGTCTCAAAATAGCTTTCATGTGAAACAAAGCGTCGTCTTTCATTCATTCCATAGACATACATCAATACGCCACAACAAACAGTTCCCAACTAAATGGACCAATTTCGATTCGATATAGAATACGTAAAAACAATGGTATTGCTTCCAAATATATCTTAAAACGTTTGAAGAGATTATGCTCACGACATTACAAACTAAAATTTAGCATTAACGATGTCATGGTTTCGATTAATACCATGCCATCCGTTGACTTGTCATTAACAAGCAAAATTAAGAGAACATAAATACCACTGTGTTAGAGCCGTAGACATGGAGCAGTCATGGGAGCTGCAAGGCGGAACCACATTAACCTGTACGTGACGAGTTCTTAGTTTACACTGTGTGAACACGACAGCTACATATCTTTCTGGTCGCTAACAGCAATAAATCTTCCATCGCCCCCTGCGAACAGGAGTGCGGATAATTTTGGTCAAATGCCTATCCTCAAACGGTCTACCCTAGCGTCCAGCTTCCCTCTTTAATATCAGAGCCTCCCCAAAATAATATCCTGTGCTGATGATAACGATTGACTGCTACACGTTGCTGACTATTGATACACAATTACGCGTCATTTAATTTAAACCGCCAGCAACACGAAATAATTGATTATGTCATTATTAATGGAAACAACATTTACGTAATGCGCTATCAGAAATTAATTTACACGATCTGAAAATCGTATTGCCTTACATAAAAATTTCAGTGGCGGTGTTTGAGGGAGGGGAGAAAAGCAAATGTTCCTCTAGTGTATTTAAATTATGGAGCGACCTATTACCGTATTCTAAGGTCATAACAAACGCAACTAGATGTCTTAACCGTATATATCTAGGCAAATTTTATCTTTTCATTACTCTAAGTTAATATAGACTGAAAATGGAAAAGAGACAGAGAAACATACTACAACAAATGAAATTCCTCTGCATATAATAGTATTCTTCGACATTTACTGTGTAAACGAAAAGAAATCTTTTGTCTGGCAGCCGAGGTGAGAGAGAAAGATCTGGGATTTGCCCGGAAGCTGTTCTGGAACTGGCCTCTTCTCATTTGTGAATATTCTGTGACCCATTTCGAAGATTACAAACTAGCCTCGGTATATGTTCTGGTGTTCACACTACGGTTAGAAACACACCGCTTCATTGAAACCCCTTTTCGGAACGTTGACCGACAAGATAGCAGCAAGACAGGTAGTACCACGTTTTTGGATAATCTGTTGCAATAAAAACAGACTAACAATGTGCTCTTACTGGATCTAACAGACAGGATACATCTAGCCTCACTAACAGAATCTTGAAATATTTGTTTGGAAGCTATTCTGAAGTGAGAAAACAAAAACGTCACCTTAAGAAGTAGTTCAAGCTCGGAAAAGCTTTTATCTCTTTTCCTTTTAGCAGACACTTTCTTTCACCGTGAGTATTATTATGTTATAGGCAACAGGAAAGGCCTGTTTTTAAATTACTGGCAAGATACGGGGTTCATGCCACTGTTTAAAATGTAAAATGTAGCTGCCGTCGTACATTTCGGAGTCGATCAAATACAACTGCCCGAGGCCAAAATAGAAATAAAGGCCGTAAACCATCACACACTACGAATTTGTTTGTTGCACAAAACACTGTCATTGTTCGTCTACGAAGTTTACTCACGACTACGAGAGTAGCACATTACGTACCAAGACTCTGCCACAAAAACGCTCCTCTTATTCCCCACTCAAGTGGACGAACCGCGCTCACTGTTGAAATATGTTATGTACTTCGATGGGGCGGAAGGAGTGAAAGGAAACTTCATATATTAATAAGTTGTGTGGTTTAATGCAACTACTACATTATAAAGTGAAATCTCTAAGTAATTGGCAATTCGGACACATTACTGGCCTCATGTCAGTGGAATATTGAATCTTATTCAGTGTTCATTCGTGCACAGATCATTTTGGTAGGGGTGTCGAACAGTCGTTGTACACTCTTTGGCTGGAAACTGACCGACAGCTGTAACTGGCTCTTGATGTCGGATATTTTCTTAGCATGGAGACGATGCTCCACGTATGTTCTACGAGTATTAAGGACAGATGCGTAGCGTGCAGGAGTGTGAGAGAGCGATGTCCTCTGGCAAGACGGTACCTGGACACATAACATAAGAGGTAACATAAGATGCAGGATGCCCGCGATGTACTGCTGTATTGTCAGAGTTATTTGAGTTACTACCGGAAGTGACCTGATGTCATGTGCGATGTCTTCCCACATTCTACCGTTAAGGGCACTGAAACGGATATTTCTTTTTTCGAAAGAAACAATGTCCGTTTTTTATTGACATGGGCCGGTTGATGTGTACGTGGAGTCGTTTGTTCATTTTTCGTTTTAATTGAGTAAAAAATTGTATAGGTTGTAGTTATCATATAAATGGAAAATAATATTTGTGTGTAAGATAACGAGATGGCCCAGTTGGCATATATTTTATCCATGTAAAATTTCGTCTAGTGGAGCCTTTTGTTGTTCAGTTATTTACATGTTCCACAGATTATTTGAACGACTTCTTCATCGAAATGATGCAACTATACAAATACAAAGTTTTTTTTTTTTTTTTTTTTTTTACTGGCTATCAGTTTTGAAGTAGAAATTCGTCAGTGGAATAGAAGGAGACATGATTTTAAATCAGATTTAAAACTTGCTTCTTTACCTGTTAGACATTTTATCTTACTTCGCAAATGATCAAAAATTTTTGTTGCTCTGAACAACGGACAGTCTTAACAATGAATAATAAAGGTCAGTTTTCGCTCTGTTGTCGCAGGTTTGTATATCACTGTTGTCCTCAAACTTTGATGGATTACTAACGACGAATTTAACTAGCGAATATAGGAATTGCCACGATGCAGTAAAAATTTCTGCCTCTATGAAGAGGTACCTACATGACGTCCGTGGGTGAACACCGCTTATTATTCGTAATTATTCGTACTGATGGCTTTTGTGCAATCAATACTATCTTGCTGCGTGATGAGCTACTCCAGAAAATTGTTCCGAAAGACATTACTTAGTAGAAATAGGCAAAATATGTCAAGAGGTTGATACTTTTGTTTCCAGAATTAGTAATTATACGAAGAGAAAATGTGTCTGACCTTCATTGTTTGAGAAAGCTCAATAACATGCTTACTTCAGTTCACATTTTCATCAATATGTACACCCAAAAATTTGAACATTGAAAATGTGAGTTGCTGCCGAGCCGGAAGGAGAACGCATGAGACTGTAGCAGATGCGCTGTGTGGACATTTTCGTTTGACTGTGACATGTTTTGGTAATGCACTTAAGCTTGGACTGGTCTATTGATGGAAGATTCAAAACCTGGCAGGAAATTAAAAAATCAGCGTGAAAAATTCAAATTTTTTCCTCTGGCAGTGAAACATAGTTGTTGGGCATTGATCGAGCGCTAGATAGTAGCTCTAGCCAGTCTCATCAAAAACTGTTGGATGTAAAGAGGATATTATCGTTATTAGTGTAGAAGTAGAGAGAAGGTCCAGCCAGCCTAGCTAATATCCCCATGTGGCAAGAATGGGTAATGATAATAGGACAACGAACTATCACTGGAGTGCAGGTGAGTAGCATGCTGCCGATGTACAAGTAAACAGCTGATGAGAGACATATAGGAATGGGTGCGTAGTTCCACAAGTGTTTCCGAGAGATCCTTTATGTTTACTTTCCTAAGTGAAGACAACGTGGATGTTGTGGAACAGCCGCTTTGTGAACCGCATTATCAATTAAATGGAGGTTACTGCTCTGATAAACGTGAAAATTGTTGAAAGAATATACTTTAGGATTTGAAATGTATGGAAGCTGGAATTAGTAAGTCTCAGTTTCCGGTAAGTGTGGGGTACTGTTTTAGTTAGTTGGTGAAGGGGATCGAATTGTCATTCGTCCTTCAGGGCTGCATTAAAGACACATTACTATTTTAAGCAATCGACTTTGTATGCATAACTACAGTGAGTTTTAAAACAAACAGGACTTACCGATTCTATGGGACATTCGTGCACAGTTTTGAAGGCCCGCATAAAATAAATTTGGAAACGAACGTGTACTTTCCGACAGTATTACTATTTCTAGCCGTAACAGGACATAAGACTCGTATCAGTATCATCTGTGATTTCTAACACTATTATAATTGTGGAATGGTGAACTCCCAGAGCAGAACTGGATTCCTTTTAAATTTGCCTTTCACTTACGTCAAACGTTACACTACTACAAACGTTGTCCAGGTCCCCTCGCTGTACAGGAGGTAAGAAATTTTTTGCATCATCATCGAGGCTAAATCGTTTCTCCTGTGACATCCCTCTCGTCTTTGACGAGACTCAGGGTGACATGAAAAGACGGTACAGCTATTGAGAAATTTGTACAACAGTGTTTATAATGAGTATGAAATTTACTGCTGTAAGGAGCAATTAAAAGTTTTCTATTTCAGGGTACTGCTGCAGCGTATATGCAACGTAGCGATGCGCGTATAAAAGCACCGACAAGTACGCAAGGTATTAGTGTACTATTCGTATCTTTCCCACGTGGGTGCGGTAAATGTGGAAACGTGACCTAGGTGACATTATCACGAAATTCATCCAAACACGAGGACCATGTTGTTATTCTTTTCTTGGTTGTCGAAGGACAAACACCGGTAGACATCCATCGGACAATGAATAGTTTTTGAGAGGCAGGAACTCCCAGCCCCCGGCTGTAGAAAACCATCGTTGTGGAGTGATTCGACAAGGGGTATCTGCTGCTTAATCGTAGCACACGTCGTCATATCCCAAAAGTCTTACTGCAGAAGTTATGCCAACCCAAATGGGAGGCATTCGAGCTCTCGAGCTGTAGTACTGAACTTTCCCCATGGGATTATCATGTCTTCGATCCCTTGTAAAAGTCCTTAAGGTCGACGATTTCTGTCCGACGAGCAAGTGCAACAGGCAGTTACAGACTTCTTCACACAGCAGGACGTAGTGTTTTACCAAACGGCTATCCTCAATGTTGCCTCAATGCTGTCGGTGATTTCGCCTGATTAGCTTACCGATTGTGGACTGCACGGTCTTCGAATGGAAACTTTTTGATCAGTCCGTATACTAGAGTGGAGTCAGGGTTAAAGCTGGCAAAAACGTTATAGCTTTCGAGAAAGAAATAATTTGTGACTGAACGTAATAAAAAACTGACGAACTCCAGGACGTCACGTAATGGAAACAACGAACATATGCGGCGCGCCCAGTATTTCATTGATAACAAGGGGGCAAGTGTCGACAAACCATTCAAAGTGGATAGCACTGCAGTATCAATTATTACTTCAAAGTGAAAGGGCGGAATGGAGCTATTGTATTATCAGCATTGTCTGAAAGGAACCTCACTGACATACAATCTGGATCAGAGGCCTTGCCTTTTTTAAGTTATTTCAGCTTCGTTGTCTACGTCCGTACATCAAACAAGTAGTTGAAGTGCCAGGTACTGAACGTCACACGGAATTATTGCTTGCTGTCGTCTGTTAACACGAGTAATTATACGAGCATATGTCTCAGACATGACGCTGCGGAGTTTTGTGTATGTACTAGTTGCTTATCTAGCATATTATTTCCCAATATTTATAGTAGTGTGTTGACTGTAATTTTTCTGTAGTTAATCTTTATGTACGTCATTTTACAAACTGTAACAAGTTATTTGAAAATCTCATTCTGTAATACGATTAGAGAGAGTATTACAACTGATACGTACCTCACAGACATGTAATGAATCCAGCATCTTAGTAGAAAATTTCGGTATTGGATAACAACGGCGTTTGTGTCAGTCACTAATTTACTGTCTTGTGCAGTTCGCTTTTGTACAACAACGACTTATTTACAGCAGGCTTAACTTCAGTTATAACAAACGGGGTAGTATAGCAAGTACTTTCGGAGACACAGGATGAAATATGAGCGTTATTGTAGGGCCCTTACCAGCGCGTTACTCCAAGACATTGCCCGATGGTGTCGTGTCCCTTTGACGCCACCATATTTGCCGATGACAGTCATCCGAGATACTGGCGGAATGAAAAAGGTGCACCGTCACTCATTAGCAGTCCATGCTTCCTTGATATGGCCCCATTTCAAACGCAGCCATCTGTAATGTGGAGTCAAAGTCAGCCTATGCATGGGACAGCTATTCAGTAGCTCGGCTTCTGATAATCTCCACCCAGTGTTGCGTGACTACGTGGGGTGTGGTGGAGAAGCCATTATTTATACTCGGATAGCCGGTGCTGATGTGAAGGGGATGCGATGCACGTTGCCCGCAGTACGGAGGTCGTTAGTTGACGTCATCACACTTCGTAGACCGGAACACTGACTGCTCTTACCGTTCCACATAGGTGTACTTTGCCATGTGAACTCTCGGATACCTGTATATTGAACGATTCGATCAGTCGATCACTTGCAGACTCACAATGAGGTCCATTTCAAAATCTGCTAAAAGTCCTTTCATGAGCAATGAACAAGCAGTATTCTCTGTGGTCCTTCACTGTGCCCTCTGAATATATGACACATTGAATTCTCACTATACACTCTGTCACAATTCATAAGACTGTCACATATTGACAACAGCAGTGCAATCTCGTTAGAAGTCGAATCATCACACATCACAGCAACCCTGTATTTACATATCTCTTATTGGTTTGTCCAAGTACGAAATTGGGTCTCCATAATGGGTCTCCAACACTCCAAATTTTTTAGCACCTTAACCTTTTTTTCACTGTGATGTAGCATCTCAGGCTCTTGGAGCCGTTACTTTATTCCTACACGTGACACCTGAGTTGAGCGACGCAGCAGTAGCAAACGTATGAAGTCACAAAGTGGGACGAGGCAAGCGCAACAGCTGCTGTTACCTTGCGGACTTCCGATTGGCTGTTGTAGGGAAAGCTAGGAAGGACAGTTGTCTGTGAGCCAAACCGTTAATTTTCCTTTACTAATAGTAAGTAAACTTTTAATATATTCTAAACTAGTACGAGAGACCCTCAGATTACTACATTATTACGACGTAATTTGAACATAATTTTAAAGTTAATTTTAGATAAAGAATTGATACACTAAGGAGACCCCAATCACTTCGTGCGTCATCGGTTATGTGTCAAATGACGGCAAAGTGAATCACTTTTCAGAAGCTCATCAGTGCTAAATGTGATGGCATGGTGATAGTAAGTGCGTGGTTAACCTCGGTCACGCGCGAGTGAAGGATATTATATAGTCAGGAACGTTTGATATGTCTTGTGATGTACCAATGATGCGATCTTCAGTCAGAAAATAATAAAGGACTTTACTTTTTTCTAATGAGATTCAGAAAAATATACCCGAATGAACTTGATGCGCATACGCCTGATTGCCTAACTTTGTAGAACAAAGCATGTTATTTTATCTGAAGGAATCTGTTTATAATATAAAAATGGATGGTATTCCTGTGACCTACCGACATCATTATTTGGATTAGATAAAAGTCTTAGTCCGTTTCACAGAAATTCCTTTTCATAAATTTCAGTTCATCACTTCAGCTTTTATCTTTATCCCAAATAAATATAAGACTCAATAGACCCACAGGAAAATGTAATTATAAAATCAATTAATTCCATAAAAACTCTCCTCAGCAGCAGCTCTCATAGTCTATGAGCTACCTTTGTGCTGTTACAAGGACATCGCATGACGAAGTCGGGTTTATAACGTCTGTTCTTACCTCCGAAGTCTTTATCAAGCTACCGATATCGGTGTTACATTACATTGTCATTAGGCCACCAGATAAATCAAAATATAATCGAGTGTAATAACCAACAACAATGAAGAAAACAAATAATTGATGAACGAAAAGTAGTTGAGGGAAACTAAATATTGCCAAAAAAACATGAAAGATGTAGATAAGAAATAACTAATGCAACAGCAAATAATTACCAAAATTCAGTTTAAGCATGGCGTCTCGCCAACACAGATGAAACAATGGGTAATATTAAAGTGTAATCCACGCAAAATAATAAAAAGTAGTAGGGGACAAGTATACAATGTACCCAAGTCTCTATAAATATACACTATGTGACCAAAAGTAGCCGGACGCCTAGCTGAAAATGACAAGTTCGTGGAACCCTCCATCGGTAATGATGGAATTCTATGTGGTGTTGGTCCGCCCTTAGCCTTGATGGCAACTTTCACTCTCGCAGGCATACGTTAAATGAGGTTCTGGAAGGTTTCTTGAGGAATGGTAGCCCATTCTACACGGAGTGCTGCACTGAGGAGAGGTATCGATGTCGGTTGGTGAGGCCTGGCACGAAGTCGCCGTTCCAAAACACCCTGCCCTCGGATCACTACATTGTGTACCGTGATTCGCCACTCCACACAACGTTTTCCTAGTGTTAAATCGTCCAATGTTTACACTCCTTACCCCAAGAGAGGCGTCGTTTGGCATTTACCGGCGTTCTGTGTGGCTTATGAGCAGCCGCTCGACCACGAAATCCATGTCGTAGTACTTGAAGTGGATCGTGATGCAGTTTGGAATTCCTGTGTGATAGTCTGGATAGATATGTCTTGCCTATTACACATTACGACCCCTCTTCAACTCTCGGCGGTCTCCGTCAGTCAACAGACGAGGTCGGCCTCTAAGCTTTTGTCCTGTACGTATCCCTTCACGTTTTCACTTCACTATCGCATCGGGAACAGTGGGCCTAGTGATGTTCATGAGTGCGCAAATCTCGCGCACAGACATATGACAAGTGACACCCATTCAAAAAAAACGTTGAAATGTGTGTGAAATCTTATGGGACTTAACTGCTAAGGTCATCAGTCCCTTAGGTTACACACTACTTAAATTATCCTAAGGACAAGCACAAACACCCATGACCGAGGAAGGACTCGAACCTCCGCCGGGACCAGCCGCACAGTCCAAGACTGCAGCGCCCTAGACCGTTCGGATAATCCCGCGCGGCGACACTCAATCATCTGACCACGTTCGAAGTCCGTGAGTTCCGCGGAGCGCCACATTCTGTTCTCTCACGATGTCTGATGACTACAGAGGTCAGCAGACTGGACTCGCATTCGGAAGGACGACGGTTCAATCCTGCGTCCGGCCATCCGATTGAGGTTTTTCGTGATTTCCCTAAATAGCTCCAGGATAATGCCGAGGGTTCCTTTGAAAGGGCACGGCTGACTTCCTTCCCCATCCTTCCCT
This sequence comes from Schistocerca piceifrons, assembly GCF_021461385.2. Classification (NCBI taxonomy): domain Eukaryota; kingdom Metazoa; phylum Arthropoda; class Insecta; order Orthoptera; family Acrididae; genus Schistocerca; species Schistocerca piceifrons. The sequence continues at coordinate 597,181,686 of NC_060141.1, read as the reverse complement.
AATCCTATAACACCGATAACCTCGCTGTTTGGTCTCTTCCCCCAAACAACCAACGAACCAACCAACTACAGAGGTCACTGATATGGACTACCTCACAGTATCGGTTGAAAGTTAAGATATGGTAAATGAAAAATCTCTTTTGTTTCATCTCTGTAATAATAAAATAATTTGTAACGGGCTGCCAGATGTAACATTAACGAACTACCACTACATAAAAATACCTTAGAAACATGTAAAAGACAAATAGGTAAAATAGCGAATAAAATGTGAACTACACAGAAAGTACATTTATAAAGTGAATAAATCTGTAGGCAGGTAGGCCTAGGTATCTGATCAAGTTAAAAGTGCTTGCACATGAAGAGACTAATCCATGTGTAATGAATAACACCATTACATAACACAAAATGGGGGAGAAGAAGGAAAATAAAGTATGCAAGAAGAATAAAAGAGTAAATTAAGGATAAGTTATCAAAGTGGTTATATAACACAGACAGAAAAAGCTTGAATCCGAAAACTATGTCGAAAACAAGATAACCGCAAACTAGGTTAAGTTCAAAATTTACACCTGAGTGTGTACTGCTGCTTACTTAAATTTATAACTTTAGTGTCTTCTTCTGATGCGACAAGATACAACTAGGCCGCTGACTCGCCTTGTTCCTCTAGTGCAACTGAAGACATTAACGTTATTTGTAGATACGTGGTAACCCAGAGAAGGGATAGGACGCTGATTACTAAACTACGTGCTGTTAATTAGTTGCATATTGAATTGCTGGTGGGAGAATGTGTACATGGCATCCCTTGTGAGAATATGTTGTGTTACTTGATTTCACCAAAGTATGTGCACAGTTACCTGCCTATGACTCTATTAGGCATAGAGCTTCAGATCGGGTTCGTTGAGAGACATCTGCGGAAGCTCTCGGCACGGTCTGTTTCCGTCCATACGATATCTGGCCGGCAAGAGAGAAGGGCCCGCCAGCAGGCTGTGTTCATTACGGAGATGGCGGCGCTGCGTGGTGCGGCAGTGTGTGTACAAGTGTGCGGCGGCGACCGGGGAGGGCGTGTGTGGGGTGAACGGGTGTGGCGGCCCGCCGTGGCGCGCAATGCGGGCCGTCTGTTCGGCTCTGGAGAGCCCTGGAGTCTGCCTTTCACACGCTTGTTCGCAGCTTCGGACACTTCACCGATTTCTCTATACACATAAATAGAAGGCCTTCCTTTTGGATAAAGGAAGCTCCCCCCCCCCCCAATCCTTATTTGCGATGTATGCCGGCTGTCAAGTACTCTATTGTCAACCTCATCCGGCAATTCGAAAAGACTTCTCTCTCGTTTTGCTAAATAAAACATTTACAATCGCACTGTTACGGTTTTCGATTGGCCTCGAACTCATCACTAGAGGCCAGCTATATAGCACTACGTGCTTCTCTTGTGCAAAATAAATGTCAGACGGAAAGAACTGGCTGACACTTAGTTGAAAGATTACACCCAGATCCGATAAAAATATACAATAAAACTTGGCCATCTGCATGTGGGACTCGCCCACTTTGGGTTCCGTACAAACTTAATTATGTATATAGACAGTTCATCCATTCCGGGGTCGCCGGCCGCGGTGGTCTAGCGGTTCTAGGCGCTCAGTCCGGAACCGCGCGACTGCTACGGTCGCAGGTTCGAATCCTGCCTCGGGCATGGATGTGTGTGATGTCCTTAGGTTAGTTAGGTTTAAGTAGTTCTAAGTTGTAGGAGACTGATGACCACAGACGTTAAGTCCCATAGTGCTCAGAGCCATTTGAACCATTTGAACCATTCCGGGGTCCGCCTCTGGGAGCTGAGAGGTCAGCGCGACGGAATGTCATACTTAACGAGCCGTGTTCGATTCCTAGTTGGGTCGGAGATTTTCTCCGCTCTGGGACTGGGCGTTGTGTCGTTCTTATCATCATCATTTCATCCGAATCGACACGCAAGTCGCCGAAGTGGCGTCAACTCTAAAAGACTTGCAGCAGGCGACCGGTCTACCCGACGCGAGGTCCTAGCCACAGGGCATTTCCATTTCCCATCCACTCCGGGAATCGAAAATGTCGACCATTTTTGTGCGTTATCGACATTGATACTGGCAAGATATCGCTCCAAGGGATTCCAAGATGATTGAGAATGTCCTAATTTCAATAATACAAATGTTCCATGAAGTCATTCAGGAGCCAAACGACCATTGCTATAATAAACTGTAGTTCTCCTGTCATAATGACTGGGTCGCAACTGTAAAAATCAAACTTCAGACATGTTTGTCATATTACGCCACTCAAAATACATCCGTCGTCAGATATCCATGACTGATTATTGCACGTAGACATGGCGTTTCTTATACAAATTGAAACGTTATATCTACGTGCAGTAATCAAATAGTAAAAGTGGCTCTGAGCACTGTGGGACTTAACATCTGAGGTCATCAGTCCCCTAGAACTTAGAACAACTTAAACCTAACTAACCTAAGGACATCACACACATTCATGCCCGAGGCAGGATTCGAACCTGAGACCGTAGCGGTCACGCGGTTCCAGACTGAGGCGCCTAGAACCGCTCGGCCACAGCGGCAAACGTGCAGTAATCGCTATTGGATATCTGATGATGGATAAATTCCGTAACGCGTCACATGAAAAATAGTCATTCTTCGCCCGATGTCTGACTTTCATCATTGCGACCCAGTCAATTTGAATGCAGAACTACTGATTTTTTAAATTTCAAGTTGGACGTCAGATAATTAATGAAAAAAGAAATATTCTTTCGTCTGACGCAATTACAAGCTAAAAATCCTCAGATTTTTTTCTCTATTTATGCTGTGAAACCTTGCCTCTTGACAAATTTGTTCACTCTAGACCAACGGGAAGTACCCTAAAGGCGTTGATGAGTTACTTTGCAAGTATCAAAATACGAGACGTTAATGGACCGACTTAGAAGCCATTGTTTATTATACGGCGATACTGATACCGTTTCTGAGAAGAAGGTGTATTCACGGACTAACCAACAGTCACATAACGAATGACAAAAATGCTTTCATATGCTTTGGGTGTACTGTGGAAAATACTTCTTTTTTTTGGCCAAATTTCATAATTCAAGGCCTGTGGAAGTTCCCTACAGGTTTTGTGGGTGAGTTTGCATGTGTTAAAACATGTGACATAAATGGCTGTATCAAAGACTGCATTGACTTACAAGTTTAGAATTTTGACACCCAGAAGAAACCGTAGACTTTAATAAGTGAAATAAATTTGAACTTGTTACGTCAAATCGTTCCTGAGAAATAGTTCTTAAGATTAGGATAGACAGACAGACAGACAGACGATCAAAAAAGCGCTCCTACAATGGGTCCATTGACACGGAACCCTAAAAATGAAACAGTGTCAATAATACTGCAAAATATGCGGGAGAAACAGAACTCCACCGACGAACTTTAAAGGTTGTAGTATGGACGAAAACAAGGAAAAGTGTCCAGTAAAGATGGGCTCTAAAATGAATACCTTATGAGCTTTGAGCACTTATCAATAGAAGAGACGTGTTTCACAATAGCGAAGATGCACAAGTCCTCACAGCTCTTAACGTGTGCGTTTTAGAGCCCGTGCTTAGTGGCCTTTTTCTTCTTGTTTCGCGATCGATAATGCCCCCTCTAGAAGTAGGTGCAATTCTGGTTCACCCTGTATACTGATAAATAATGATCACTCACAACACTGAAGTGTCGACAAAAGCTACTTGTATTAACTAACTTTACTTTTGCCAGACAAGTTCGTGTATCACTGGTCATCATCTGGTGCCAGAGCGTACACAGTGATTAAAGAAAACATCACGATGCAGAGTGAATGCTGCTTTGTGCATTGCGGCCACGTCACTCGGTAAGGAATGTATGCAATAGGAGCAGAGACGAATGGTTAGCATGCTACTGTGTGAGCATCATGGAATGTGGGAAGGGCGGGTGGTTATCTGTGACGGACCTTACTACGGAGTACACTGCTGTTGCAAGGAAGTTTCGGACCACATCGCTTAGCTCACGTTTTTGAGCGTGTCAAGAATGGTTCACATGGCTCTGAGCACTATGGGACTTAGCTTCTGAGGTCATCAGTCCCCTAGAACTTAGAACTACTTAAACTTAACTAACCTAAGGACATCACACACATCCATGCCCGAAGCAGGATTCCAACCTGCGACTGTGGCGGTCACGAGGTTCCAAACTGTAGCGCCTAGAACCGCTCGGCCACCCCGGCCGGCCGAGCGTGTCGTTTCGTCGCAGACGGCCGTTACGTTTTCCGTGTTGAATGAACGACATCATCACTTACGACTGTAGTGGGCAAGGGATCATCGAAACTGGACCGTGGTTCAATGGAAATGTTTCGCCTGGTCGGAAAATCACGTTTCTCTTTACAACAGGTCAATGGTTGTGACCGGATACACCGCACCCTATTGCGGACGCAGCTGAAAATAAAGCTTGGATGCCGTGGAGCTTTGCAGTATGAAAGTATTTTTAACACGTAAATGTCGACAAAACACGTCAAAACTGATCTTAATCTAACTTCCTTGATACAGTTTAACTACCGGTTGAGCTGGTTATATGACTGCAGTTCGTCGTGGCCTCGAATACTACAGCTCGCGAGTCGCTTTGTATTATTATTCGCGCAGAAAAGCACATGTATAGATAATGGCCGGCTCTGTATGATCTTCAAGAGCAAGGCTCCCTTTTTTTTCCCTGGCGATGTGTGGACAAGAATTTCCTGGAAGAACAATTACTCTGGTGTGCAGCTGTTTGATCGGCAGGCAGATACCGCTGAATCACCGGCGAGGAGTCTGGAGAGGGCCCGCTTTCGGCAACACGGCTGGGGGCCCCGTGCTGGAGGGGTTTTATCCAGTTAAGTGGTTTTATACTTCCGTTTCTTTGTCACATCATTTCACTCACATCAACATCTATATTTTCCCTCATTTTACATCCTATCATACTTGTTCGACTCGAAATTTTTGTGAATGTGAATTTTATTATATTTACACTTATATGTATTACTGTATTTAATTATTTGAAAATTCTGTTACATCTATTTATACAACTGGTGCAATTCTGTCCAAAATGTATTTTTCGGTAAGAGATACGCATTTTTTGGGTAGTAATCCACATACAAACTTTAAAACGTAGCCTAAATTCCTATTGCACTATCAACAAAAACTTCGGTGAAGATTTAAACAAAAGAAGAAATTAAATCGAAATTAATACATAAACTTAATAAATATCACGCAAACAAAGATTTCAGCAATAAAAAGAACGACACGAAGAAAAATGAAGGCAATCGAATAATCTGATATGATGATTAAAACGACCTGACAAAGTAATAGAAATATAAAATTGCATTTAAACCATTTAATTGAAGAAAACTAATGATCAAAGTCATTTCGACGAAGATTTAAAAAGAAAAATAATTTATGTCGCCTGACAAGATTTTAGCCCGCAGCCTTCTGTACTTGAAGGCAGTACGCTGTCCACTACACCAAGGAACTAGTCAACAAATTATTACTTTAACGCTATTTAACGTCAGGTAAATTTCCGAATTCATTTTCCGTCGAGTACTCGCAAACGAGGGTCCACCACAGTGAATGGCTGCAGCTTGTGATACCCAGGAATTTAACGTACATGACCATATAGATGGTTTCAAAACGTCGACCCCACCAGGTGTATCTATCCCTGTCAGGACGTTTTATTGGCCAATTTCGCTATTTAATTTAACAGTCAAATACTGCGATTCAAGCCGTATATTCCAGAGTTTGTGATGATGCCCTTGTTAATCTCGATCAACGAAGCGGTTAGCTGTCGTTGGTTGGCCAACGTTGGCCTTAAGGGGGCTAGGACGTGAAACGGGCCGACTTGGAGCAGGAGACGCACCACTGAACATTTTAATTTACACTGTCTATACTTTTAAAAATAAATTAATAAAACTTTGTTTGGATGACCAGGAAGGGTTCAGGATTCACACTCATAGCAGAGGAAGTTCAAAAACATAACAAAACCAATTTTTTTTACATGTGAAATTTCATCATTTTTTCACTTGGTATTGGCTGCATTTGTAGTTGTAGGTACACTTTTCTTCATAAGTAAGAGAGATTCTTCGATGAATTTTGCACAGCGTACAAACCATACTTACAAGTGTATGAAACTCAAGAATTTTCCAAACCTGTTAAAAACTGTGCTAAAAATTGAGATAATTAACTATAAAATTCGAGTTTTCTCTAAACAGGAAGTTTAAAACGTAACAGCCCATTCATTTCTCCATAGATTAAATAAATTCTACAATTCCATACAGTTGTAAGTGTGGTTTGTAAGCTGTGCAAAATTCATCAAAGAACCTGTCTTACTTATGAAGACAAGTGTACCTATAGCAACAAATGCAGCCAACAGTAAGTGAAAGAAGTCATGAAATTTCACATTTAAAAAATATTTTTTTGTGTTTTTGGACTTCCACTGCTATGAGTGTGAATCCTGAATCCTTCCTGGTCATGCTGACAAAGTTTTATGAATTTATTAGTAAAAGTATAGACAGTGCAAATTAAAATGTCCTGTGGTGTGTCTCCTTCTCGGAATCGGCCCGTTTGACGTCCTAACAGATGCTCGATGTTCTTTTCCATTCTTCTGTATATTATTCTTGTAGTCATAGGTTACCATTTTGTGATGCTCTTCATCTGTTGCTTCCGAGCCCTACTGCAACTTCATTACGGTGGCGCTTAGCCAGAGACGACCGAGTGGTTCTAGGAGCTACAGTCTGGAAACGCGCTACTGCTACGGTCGCAGTTTTGAATCCTGCCTCGGGCTTGGATGTGTGTGATGTCCTTAGGTTAGTTAGGTTTAAGTAGTTCTAAGTCTAGGGGGAGTGCTGACCTCAGTTGTTAAGTCCCATAGTGCTTAGAGCCGTTTGAACCATTTGAAGCTTAGCCAGAGACCTTGCAAGTGAAGAGCGCAATATGCGCGCAGTGTCTCGGACTGGCGGTGTGTAGCGGCAGGAAGGCTGGCGTGGCGTCGCGGCGCTGCGTCGCTGCCCCAGCAGGGTGTGTACGAGTGGGCGGCGCGCCGCCTCCACAATGCGCCCCCACGCCCTGCGGCCCGGCCCTCCAGGGAGCGAGCCGCGGCTTTCGGCGCTCTCATCGACACCCTGCCCGCGTACTCCTTCTGCTGGCGCGAAACGCAGCCGCAAGACGATCCGGTCCCTGGCAATATCGTAATACCATCTCCTCAGTGAAGTCGGCACCATGCGATGCTCTAGTGGATAATGTTTCGTAAGGCTTTTCGCTGATGACGCTCTTGCATACCGAGAAGTTACCACGCTGGAACATTTCTGCGAAATGCAGCAAGACCTCCAGCGGATTGACGTTTGTAGCAGGATCTCGTAGTCTACCTTTAACACAGAAAAATGTGAAACATTGCGCATTAATAGACATGCGGTCTGTAACTGAAACATGGCATGACGATCGCTCCACTGTGAAAAGATTCCGGACTAATGCCTCATTCGGGTCAACGGGAGGACCCTGCCAAGGGGGAGGTGACCATGAGAAAAAGACGGAATAACCAAAGAAAGGGTAACGTTCTACGTGTCGGGAACTGGCATGTCAGAAGTTTAAACATGGTAGGGAACCTAGAAAATTTGAAAAAGGAAATACTAATGCTCAATCTAGATATAACAGATGTGCAGAACTATAGACCTATATCTCTAACGTCTATCAGTTGTAGAACTTTGGAACACGTATTATGTTCGAGTATAATGACTTTTCTGGAGATTAGAAATCTACTCTTTAGGAATCAGCATGGGTTTCGAAAAAGACGATCGTGTGAGACCCAGCTCGCGCTATTCGTCCATGAGACTCAGAGGGCCGTAGATACGGGTTCACACGTAGATGCCGTGTTTCTTGACTTCTGCAAGGAGTTCAATACAATTCCCCATAGTCGTTTAATGAACAAAGTAAGAGCATATGCACTATCAGACCAATTGTCTGATTGGACTGAAGAGTTTCTAGATAACAGAACGCAGCATGTCATTCTCAATGGAGGTCATAGGACCGTTGCTATTCACAATATACATAAATGACCTTGTGGATGACATCGAAAGTTCACTGAGGCTTTTTGCAGATGATGCTGTGGTGTATCGAGAGGTTGTAACAATGGAAAATTGTACTGAAATGCAGGAGGATCTGCAGCGAATTGACGCATGGTGCAGGGAATGGCAATTGAATCTCAATGTAGGCAAGTGTAATGTGCTGCGAGTACATAGAAAGAAAGATCCCTTATCATTTAGCTACAATATAGCAGGTGAGCAACTGGAAGCTGTTAATTTCATAAATTATCTGGGAGTACGCATTAGGAGTGATTTAAAATGGAATGATTATATAAAGTCGATCGTCGGTAAAGCAGATGCCAGACAGATTCACTGGAAGAATCCTAAGGAAATTCAATCCGAAAACAAAGGAAGTAGGTTACAGTACGCTTGTTCGCCCACTGCTTGAATACTGCTCAGCGGTGTGGGATCCGTACCAGATAGGGTTGATAGAAGAGATAGAGAAGATCCGACGGAGAGCAGCGCGCTTCGTTACAGGATCATTTAGTAATCGCCCAGCGTTACGGAGATGATTGATAAACTCCAGTGGAAGACTCTGCACTAGAGACGCTCGGTACGGGCTTTTGTTGATGTTTCGAGAACATACCTTCACCGAGGAGTCAAGCAGTATATTGCTCCCTCCTACGTATATCTCGCGAAGAGACCATGAGGATAAAATTAGAGTGATTAGAGCCCACACAGAGGCATACCGACAAGCCTTCTTTCCACGAACAATACGAGACTGGAATAGAAGGGAGAACCGATAGAGGTACTCAAGGTACCCTCCGCCACACACTGTCAGATACAGAGCGTCAGTGAAGTGAAATAGAAAGAAAAGGAGTTCTAGTCAGGTGAACATAGGGTAATCTCAACAGCAGCAGATAGTGGTTACCTTCTCTGTACCTATGGTTTATTTCCATCATCTGCGATTGTACATTTTAGAGATATCCATTCGTCCTCAGCTGAACTGCCTATTGAGCTAGCCATTATCGCAGTACCTACAGACTCAGAGAACTTACTGCGTCCTCTTCATTCTTTAGTACCTCATAATCCCATTTCTTTGACTATCGGTTCTTCCTGACTTCTCTTAAACTTCAGCCTACTCTCGATCACTACTAAATTCTGATTTGAATCTATATCTGCTTGTCGGTACCCCATATAATCCAGTATCTGATTTCGGAATCTCTGCCTAATCATGATGCAATCTGAGAGAAATCTTCACGTACCTCCCGGCCGTTTCCAAGCATAGCTCCCCCCCCCCCCCCCCCCTTGTGAGTCTTGAACAAAATTTCCGCTATTAGTAGCTGAAATTTATTACAGAGCTCAGTTAGCCTTTCTCCTCTCTCATTCCATGTCCCAAGCCCATATTCTCCTGTAACCTTTTCTTCTACTGCTTCCTCCACATCTGCATTCCGATCTCCCATGACTATTACATTTTCTTCTCCCTTTGTGTACTGTATTCCCCTTGCAATATATTCACATACTTTCTCTGTCTCTCCATCTTCAGCTTGTGACGTCGTCATGTGTACATGAACTATCATTGACGGTGTTGGTTTGCTGTAGATTCTGATAAGAGCAACCCAATGACTGAACTGTTCGCAGTATCTCACTCTTAGCCCTACCTTCCTATTCATAAAGGCCGGCCGGTGTGGTCGTGCTGTTCTAGGCGCTTCAGTCTGGAACCGCGTGACCGCTGCGGTCGCAGGTTCGAATCCTGCATCGGGCATGGATGTGTGTGATGTCCTTAGCTTAGTTAGGTTTAAGTAGTTCTAAGTTCTAGGGGACTGATGACCTCAGAAGTTAAGTCCCATACTGCTCAGAGCCATTTGAACCATTTTATTCATAAAGAATACTTCTCCCATTAGAGTAGAGAAATCAGTACATATTCATAGGATTTGTGGACATGGAAAAAGTGTTCAGCAATGTTAAATTGTTCCAGATATTCATAATTCTGAGGAAATTAAAACTATATTCTAGGGAGATACGGGTAATATACAACATGTACAAGAACGAAGAGGTAGTAGACAAGCACTGATAAAAAGGGTGTTCCTAGCCAAGAGAAGTTTACCAGTCTTAAACATAGTCCTCAATTTGAGGAAGAAATATCTGAGAATGTACGTTTGGAGCACTACGTTGTATGGTAGTGAAACATAGTCTGTGGGAAAACCAGAACAGAAGAGAATCAAAACATAGGGACGTGTTGTTACAGACGAATGTTGAAACTTAGTTGGACTGATAAAGTAAGGAATGAGGACGTTCTGCGCAGAATCGGAGAGGAAAAGTGTGTATGCAAAACACTGCCAATAGGAAGCCACAAGATGACAAGACATCTGCCAAGACATCAGGGAAACGACGGGGAGGCTCCGTCCCCGCCGCAGCCGCAGTGGTCCGCAACCTCACGACGACTACCGCAGTCCACTTCACCCATCCGCCGCCCCACACCGAACCCAGGGTTATTGAGGGTTATTGTGTGGTTCGGCCCTGTGTGGACATTCCTCCCCCCCCCCCCCTCCCCCCACCCGGGAACGTCTCACACCAGACGAGTGTAACCCCTACGTTTGCGTGGTATAGTAATGGTGGTGTACGCGTACGTGGAAAACTTGTTTGCGCAGCAAGCGCCTACATAGTGTGTCTGAGGCAGAGTAAGGGGAACCAGCACGCATTTGCCGAGGCAGATGGAAAACCGCCTAAAAACCATCCTCAGACTGGCCAGCTCACCGGACCTCGATACAAATCCACCGGGCGGATTCGTGCCGGGGACTACGCTCCTTTCTGCTCGGAAAGCCGTGCGTTAGACAGCACGGTCAACTGGGCGGGCAATAACTTCCATGGCACTAGAGGGAACTGCAGAGGTTAAAATTTGTTTATTTTTTATTTATTTATTTTTCCATATAAATCTCTTTTTCAGTACATGTATAGTACGCAGGATATTGGACAGAAAACCTTTTTATCTATTGCTTTTTCAAATTTCAAACATACATTATTTAAATTTTTATAAAAAATTCGATATATACAGTTAATAATAACAGTTTTTAAATACTGTATATTTTAACTTATTTCTATAATGAAAGATGTAAATTACATTTTTTCTTGCATGAATAGTAGCAGTTTTTCAGAAGGTAGGCTGTCACAGACTTTTTAAAGCTCTGTAATTCAGGAAGAGATTTTAGATGTTTCGGTTATCTGTTGTATAGTTTTGTTCCTGCATCATATACACTTTTGGCATAGAGTGGCGTTACAATGATTAACATGTATGTCACTGTCTGACCTGGTACGGTAACTGTGGACACTTTTGTTTTGAGGAAAAAGGTTTTCTTTTCTCAGTATACTTTTTTTTTAACATAGATGACTACTTTCAGTGTATAAATGCAGGGAAGGGGTAAGATCTTTAGATCTTTAAAGAAAGTTTTGCATGCTTTTCTGCTGCTCACTTGTTCCATTATTCTTATAATTCCCTTTTGTTTCCTGAAAACTGTTGTGGCCTGGTGTGCATTTCCCCCAAAAATGATAATGTACTTCAGTACTGAATGTACACGAGCAAAATATATAGCCCTAACTGTTTCTTCGCAACGATTATTGCAAGGAATTCTTACTGCATTGCTCATTTTTGCTAGTTTTGAATTTAGGAATGTGATATGAGTGCTCCATTTAAGATTTTCCTGGATCTGAATCCCAAGAAATTTAGTTTCAATGGCAGCACTAATGATTTGTTTATCTACACATATTACGGGTTGTGGTCATTTTTTTTATTCTGTGTGGACACTCACGAGTACTGTTTTTTAGGGATTACCTATTAGCCTGTTTCTAGTAAACCATTCAGACACTTCTTTTGTAATATCTTTCGCAGATGCAGTGAGATTGTCTTCTTTATTTCCTTCAATCAATAGACTAGTGTGTTCTGCAAACAGTACAGGTTCAGAATACCTAACATGTAATGGGAAATCATTAATGCATACCAAAAAAAGAAGGGGTCTTAAAATAGAGCCCTGTGGAACACCATGACTTTGTCATCATGGATCTGAAAGGTGTACCTGGAGTTCATCTATTTCCATGTACGTAATTTCAGTTGCCTGAGAACGATATTCCAAATATGATTTAATCCAATGATTTGGCACACCTCTTACATCTTACAGTTCAAGTTTCCTCAGGGACACAGAATGATCAACCACACTGAAAGCATTTTTTAGGTCTAGGAATAAGCCTGAGATATTTCTGTGGTTGTCCAGTGCATTTAAGACATGGTTTATCAGGTTGAAAGTGGCTGTTGCAGTTAATCGCTATTGTCTGAAGCCATGTTGACATCCAGAGATAATATTATTCTTGTCTAAGAATGTAGTTAGTTGTTGATGGAACACTTTTTCAATAATTTAGGAAACCCTGACAGTAGAGACACAGGCCTATAGTTAGTCATACATTGCTGATCACCTTTTTATATAGGGGGAGACACCAAATAATAAGGAGAGAGTATATGTCTTGCTGTTATTTTTATAATCTAATCTGGAATATCATCAACACCAGTTGAATAATTTCTCTTCAGTGAGTTAATGGTATTTAGCTCTTTTGGGCCTACTGGGTTGAGGAACATGGATATATTATTTATTTCAACAGATGAAAGTTCTTTCCATATCTTATTAGGTGGATTTCTAAATTTTTCTTTCATTAAATTTCCACCAACAGTTGCATACCCAATAAGAATTCAAGCCGTTTGCAACTGCTCTACAGTCAGCGACATTCTTGCTGTCGTGCGATATCACAATATTTTTGTGAGTTGTTTTCTTGTCCGTAAGATCCTGCACAACTTCCCACACGGACTTCATTTTATTGGATGACTTCATAATATATTTGTCATTTTCCCTAACTGTTGCCTCTTTTATGTCACCTTTCAAAGCTAGCTTGTATTTTTTTAAATAACTAAGAAATTGTAGACTGCTGTCAGTTTTTGACTGCAGATAAAGTTCCCACTTCCTTCTACAAGATACTCTAACGCTGAAGTAATCAAGTTTTTGAATCTGTGTTACTGTAAATCACTTTCCTTTCTGGTAAAGCTATGTCAAAGTTTTGCTTGAAAATGTCCAAAAATTTTTCCATCTTTTCATTAGTAATAGAAGTATCACATACTTCTCTCCAAGATTGTTCGCTGATAGATACTGCAAGTATTCAATATTTTTCTGACTATAAAGCGTTTTATGGATAATATTTTGTACACTAGATGAAATGTGATTTACAGGTACTCTATTTTCACCGCCATCTTGTCCCTCAAACTGTAGAGGAAATCAGACACTGGCATACATCCAGAAAATAACTAAGGACGCAGGTTGTAAGTGCTAGTCTGAGATGAAGAGGTTGGCACAGGAGAGGAATTCGTGGCGGGCCGCATCAAACCGTTTATAAGACTGATGACTTAAACAAAGCCGGCAAGGCCTATTATTGTATGACTCCACGACTACAGGACTGTCGCTGGAAACAGTCACATCCATAATACCTGCACATGCAGGAACACGCGTACTTTCTGATTCAAAATGGAACGACCACATAAAATAGCAAGTAAAGCAGACACCATGCTAAGATTAATTGCGAGAACTATCAGGAGACAATTCCTTCCCGAAGAAGAACCCATCCTTCAACCATTATTTGAATATGGTCCGTCTGGGATCTGACCCAGATAGGTCTGATGCAGAAAAGAGAGAAAATAAAAAATAAGAGAACTGCGTTCCGTTAAAGGTTCCTTTAGTAAGCACGAAAGCGTCATGGAGATACACAGCCAGCTCTTGTGTCAGGCGCTGCAAGAGAGGCGAACTCCATCATGGTGTGGTTTTTTATTAAAGTTCCCGTTCTAGAAGACTCAGCAAATATATTACGTCTTCCTATAGATACACATCTCGCGAAAGACGGTGAAGAGAAAATTAGGGAGATTTGATCTCACACTGAGGCTTACCTGGGATCAATCTTCTCGCAAAGCGTTAGCGACTGGAAAGTACCCTCGGCCACACACGGTAAAGTGGCTTGCGAAGTAGCGATGTAAGTGTAGAACGAACTTGATGAACAACTGCATAGGACTGGACAGCCAGTGAGTGAATGAAACCCTTTAGGGCATTAGTCCGCTCTTATAATGACAATCACAAAAGCAATTTAGAATGTACCAACTGGTTTCTAACAGCGAGCTGTCGTCTTCACACTGTCAGTAGATAAAAAAAAGAGGAGCAACGAATTATTACAGAATCTATAGAAACTGCCAAGTAACTATTCAATCATAAAACTAAAATAAAACCTTACGCAAAAGGATATGCTTCAAGGGGTGATGTAATATTCCCATTTTACATTGTCAGAGTTGAGTAGAGACAGCAGTAGACAGTTGTCAAGGACTTACAGGCGGAGTGAAATCTTCATTTTGTCTGTTCATACGGTATACTCACAGATGAAATAGCGACTTCGGCTGTTTAGCCTTCTAATGGTCTCTGAAAAGGCTGTCGAAAAGTCTGTTGTGTTTTATACTTGGTTTGTGTGCAACGAAACGGTGCGACCTTAATAAGCAAAAGATTTTTATTCGGTTTCTTCCAGTTTCATCAGAAACTAATTTGGAGCCATTCTTACTTTACCTTCTAACCTCACGATTACGTGACTCAGCTACACGACTGCAGCAAGGCCCCATTTTAACAATCGGGACGAAATGAACTGACTGAAAGAATACATGATTTGTGGGAAACAAAAGCAAATACTAATATCTGTTAGGTCTAAGAGAGAGAGAAAACTCGGACAGAACAGGCATCACTCAAATATAAACATTTCTACAAGAAGCCGACGTCTCCTTGACGTAGATGTTAGCGCGGATGCACTAACATCGTCCGAACTCCTACGGTAATCAGTAATTAGCGGGTTGGGGATTAATGGAAGATGGGCACTTCACTGCAGCGTACCTTAAGCTGGAAATTTGAGTCGTTCAGGGACCGTGTCCGGTATGCTCGGGAAGCATAGTACGCTCACCCAGTCGCCCCGTTACCGAAAACTGTCTCTGGATATCTAGACAGCGTCCTTGTTGGCACCGCTCCCCCCCCCCCCCCCTCCCTCTATCCTCACACAGTTGGGATGTTCCCCATCTCGCCATTTAATGACGCACCCGTGATCAACTTCCACAGTACGATGCACCGACACGTGCAGACCAACGAACGGATATAATCCGAAAAATAGGAAAAAGAATCCTTGTTTCATGGGTCCTTCTGATCTCCTATCTGTCATTCCTGTCACCATCAAGAATTGGGGCTCGAATGATTGCTCCTTTAAATTAGTCTCTTTGGGTTGTGGCTGGGGGAGGGGGGGGGGGAGAGGGAGGAGGGGGCAGCGAGGTTTACCTTTAAGGATAACAATGCCTGCAGAAGGATCAATTTATTCTTGCTTTGGTAGGGTCGCAAGTGTCTGTGCCCCTAAAGGTTAGTCCTGCTTTTTGTTTAGTTTTACTAGGTGACAATCACCATAGTTCCCTATTGGTTCCTGTACACTTTATACATTATCCTCATTTCTCTACATCTTACGCATACTACTTTCCTGAGAATTTCGAAAATCTGTTGCTACTGTATTCGAAAGGAAGGAAGTTTAACGTTTAAAGTCCTATCGACAGTGGGTCATTATAAACTGCGTCGCATCCGATGTATGTCAGAGTCGTTTGAGAAGTGTGATTAATTTCCATGAAAGAATGTAACATTTTTGCTGTGCCTTCATCGTTAGTAAGTTTGAGTATTCCAAGGAACATGTAAAGAGTTTCATCAATTTACAGTCTACAGTTGCTGACAGCCGTCTCACCGTTCATTGTGTTGACTGGGATTGAAAACGGAGAAAACCGAATTTCATGCTGTTGTAAGACATTTGAAGGGTTGCACTACTGCTGAAACGAAAACAAAATTGGCTGTTCACTCGGACTCTGCGCCATCATTGATGCCATTTACTTTTGAATTAAGAAATTTAGACATGGTCGGACAAGCACACTCTGGCTGTCCAATTGAGGACGTCACATTGAGGACATTGACAATATCCATGATACCGTAATACAAGCCCACAGAATAATACTTAGCGAAATTGCTGAGACTTTAGGCATCTCAACTGAGCGAGTGCACAACATCCCGCACTGAGAATTGGCTATGAAAAAAGTTTGTGCGAGTTGGGCGCCGCGACTGCTCACCGTCGACCAAAAGTGTGTCCGGCACAACATTTCAGCATAAAGTCTGGCGGTATTTAATTGCAATCCTGAGGTCTTCTTGTACTGATTCATGACTATTGATGAAATCTGGATCCATCGTTACACATCACAGTCAAAACAGCTGTCAAAACAATGGACAAAGGCTGATGAAAGTGCACAGAAGAAGGCAAACAACATTTGTCTGCTAGTAAGGTTATGACTACTGTTTTTTGAGATCTCCAAGGAATATTCCTCCAAGACGACGTTGAAAAAGGCAAAACCATAAATGGACCATAGTATGCTTCATTGCTGGATCGTTTGAAACTTGCGTTGGTTGAGAACAGACCAAGTTTGTCGTACAAAAAAGTGCTCTTTCACTAGGATAATGCACCATCTCACACATCAGCAACAGCAATGGTGGAAGTGCATGAATTTGGCTTTGAATTGATTTCTCATACACCCTATCCTCCAGAATTACTCCGAAGCGACTTCTTCCTATCCCTTAACTTGAAACTTTGGTACGGTAGGAAGAAATTTTCGTCAAATGAGGAAGTGGTAGTTTCAGTCAACGAGTATTTTGCAAAGTCTGACAGAATCACTGGACCAAGTGCATAACTCTCAAAGGAGACTACGTCGATAAGTAACATGCATTGCTTACGAAAACAACGGTTTTCTTTCCTTTTTTTTACCAGTTTTCTGTTGGTGCATATTGTGGTGTCTAGGAAGCCTGCATTATCGGTTCGTTAGACAAACAGTCATACAAATCGTCTTCATGAGGTTTATTACAATAATAAAAATACTGTACTTAACTTTTGCAATTTCGCACATGTGTCGCAAGCAAAGGGCGACATACAAACAATAAATTCTCTTCAGTATAGACAAATCCTAGTCCATGCAACATAGCGAGTAAAAGCGACATAACTAGCATAGACGCTGCTATAGAACTACCTATCTTGAAGCTGCTATTCAACTGGGGACATCACCAGTCGGTCGCGGCGCTTATGTCCTCTTCACATTGGGGCCGCTATTGTCGCGTTGTCGTCCTGGTGGGAGGTTGGGTCAGCGTGCAATTGGCTGACCTCTTCTCACGGCGTTCCCTTCCCTATCGTCCCCGACTGGCGTGCCGGAGCTTGAGTTTACGCCGTAACACATATTGTCCAATATGACTGAAAGTGTACATACAGACATATTTGATAAACAGCTGACTGTGGCCATGAGAAGTCTATTTGACACTATAAAATCCACACCCACAGAATGACTACCTGTTCCTATCTGATATCGAACCACCGAAGATACGACATCAAGCTGTGTCGAAATGGGAATGGGAGAAATGTTCCAGAAATCTCGAACTGTCACTGCACCAGGACATTGATACCACTCAAAGCCAATGGCTTAAGTCTAGTAAACTCTCCTGGAGGCTTGACAAAAAGCTCACCAGAAACAGCACGGCATCATGAGTGTTTCGCAGCCAGTCCTGAAACTGAAGGTCTCATTGTCGATCCTACACGAGCCGCTGCTGGATTCCACCAACCTAGAAGGTTGTGGACCATCCTAAATCGCATACTTATTAAGCATGAAAGATGCCAGAACTTGGCACATGTGGGGAATCGCTGAAAGTGCAAAGTGCACCGGCGTCAAACAATACACCACATTGTCTCAAAAGGTCCTCTACGCGAATATGCAGGTACTCTGTTCAATACACATGTCGTTGAGGACGCAGTCTCTTAGATGGAAAGTTTATATACCTACTTATAATCAACTCTTTGCAAATACACACATCAAAAGAAAGGTTTGCATCACCTCGGTTCCGAGAGTTCCCAAACCTATGCAGAAAATTTGATTATGGATCAACATAAACATCATTTCCGCCATTTTTATTGCTCATGAAACCACACACTGCATTTGTACCACCATACAGTGAGAGCTTCAGAGGTGGTGGTTCAAACTGCTGTCCACACTAGTACATCTAATACCCAATAGCACGTCCTCTTGCATTGATGCATCTGTGTATTCGCCGTGAGACATAGTATCCACAAGTTCATCAAGGCACTATCGGCCCAGATTGTCCCACTCCTCAACGGCGATTCGTCGTAGATCCCTCAGAGTGGTTGGTGGGTCACGTTGTCCATAAACAGCCCTTTTCAATCTATCCCAGCTATGTTCGATAGGGTTCATATCTGGAGAACATGTTGGCCACTCTAGTCGAGCGATGTCGTTATCCTGAAGGAAATCATTAACAAGATTTGCACGACGGGGGTGCAAATTGCCGTCCATGACGACAAATGCCTCGCCAATATGCTGCCGATATGGTTGCACTATCGGTCGGAGTATGGCATTCCCGTATCGTACTGCCTTTATGGCGCCTTCCATGACCACCAACGGCATACGTCGGCCCCACATAATGCCACTCAAAAACAGCAGTGAAAGTCCACCTTGCTGCACTAACTGGACAGTGTGTCTAAGGCGTTCAGCATGACCGGGTTGCCTCCAAACACGTCTCCGACGACTGCCTGGTTGAAGGCATATGCGACACTCATTGGTGAAGACAACGTGATGCCAGTCCAGAGCGGTTCATTCGACATGTTGTTGGGCCCGTCTGTACCGCGCTGCATGGTGTCGTGGTTGCAAAGATGGACACGATTTAAACTGTGGGCAGCATGAGCGAGGCATGTCATCGACAGTTCGTCTCTCGGCCTCTCCTCCAGTCCGAACAACATCGCTTTGGTTCACTCTGAGATGTCCGGACAATTCCCTAGTTGCGAGCCCTTCCTGGCACAAAGTAACAATGCGGACGCGATCGAACCGAGGTATGGACCGTCTAGGTATGGTTGAGCTACAGACAACACGAGCCGTGTATCCCCTTCCTGGTGGAATGAAGTACGGAAGGGCTGTCGGAACCCCTCCGTCTTATAGGCGCAGCTCATGCATGGTTGTTTACATCTTTGGGCGGGTTTAGTGACAAGTCTGAATAGTGAAAGGGACTGTGTCTGTGATACAATATCCACAGTCAATGTCTACCTTCAGGGGTCCTGGAAACCGGGGTGATGCAAAACTCTTTTTGGTGTGTGTATTTAAGGAACTTTCCTGTTTATTACGACCTTAAATTTTGGGTATTTATTCTGTTTGTAAAAATTATTTTTTCTGTCGTATGTGTAACTCGTTCATGCGTTTTTTTAAATTTGCTAATCAGATATGAATGTAATTTATTTTATCTGTACTTCATCTATATTTTATTACCATTAACGCCATTGTTGTTCAATCTAAGTAATGTATCCTTAAAGCCATATGAAATGAATAAAACCAAACTTATCAAACCACCATTTTGTGCTGTCAGTTTCGTTCCTAACCCTGTACACCTGTAATTAGAGGAAAAGCATTTCTTGGGAAAGGAACGGTCCGGTAGGTTCCCCGCTAGCGCAGCGCCATACGGCGACGTTTCGGAGCACGCAGCGTGGCCCGAAACGTGCGGCAGCTGAGCCCGCTTGTTTCCAGACACAGCGGCGACAGGGGAGGCGCGGCGGCTGGAGTGCCCTCCAGGAGACCAGCGCGCGGCGCGAGACCGAGGGCTGCGGCTGGAGCTGGAGCTGGAGTTAGGGTCGGGGAGCCAGCGGCGGACCCTCGTACGCGGCCGCGCGATCCTCCAGGCACGCCTCGCCGGCGCCGGCGCCCGATTAACAAGTGCTCCGCCGACGTCGCCGTCGCTCGTAAGCTGGTGTCAGGTTACGCGACGCCGGCGCTGCGCCGGAATGCCGTCGGAGCTCACACGCCTCCTCAGCAGAAAAGACAATAGCGACACCTACTGCAACATCACACCTCTCTCTTACTTCACTTTATGGAGGTAATAATTTTTTCAGTACACACAATTCGCAATATCTAACGATGTAGCTTTTCACTCTTCACGATACAAGACATCATATTTCTTAAGTGAAAGTTATTGTACGAGCTTTCAGTAAGCAATGCAACACATTTTTCCTCAGCTAATATCGATTGAAAAATCTGCAGAATTTGTTGTGGGACATCGTAGAATATTCCCGCTTCAGCCTCAACACTTTCACGAAGTTCTGACAAGTGTGGGCACTTTTCGTAGACTTCACAATGACGTTCCAAGCAGAGAGCTGACACTCAGTTTATTTTGGCGGAAAACCAGAGCATCACAAATATTTATAGGTGTTCGTAGAATGTCTGCGGAGACATGGCAGTGAACAAAGGAATGGTAAGTCAATGACGGGGGCGTTTGTCTTCATCCAACAATGTCGCGCACACCTGACCGATCTCCCTCGTGGCGGACGGCCGAACACAGCTCGACTCCTGCAGTGCTGGAACTTGTGGATACTCCCTTTCGAGGTGATCGACGGATCGCAATAGAATACTTCGTTGCACAACTGGACTCCTATGTCGTCAGTGCTGGCACACTCTTCCACCAGTTGGGGTACTCAAAGGATTGTGGTGCCCACTGGGATCAAAGTGGTTCAAATTTCTCTGATCACTGTGGGACTTAACTTCTACGGTCATCAGTCCCCTAGAACTTAGAACTACTTAAACCTAACTAACCTAAGGACATCACATACATCCATGCCCAAGGCAGGATTCGAACCTGCGACCGTAGCGGTCCCGCGGTTCCAGACTGTAGCGCCTACAACCGCTCGGTCACCCCGGCTGGCTCCCACTGGGATCCTCGCCGTGTAACAGAAGATCATAAAGACCAACGAAGGACAATCTGTGCGAAACTGCTTGCATGTTACGAGGCTGGTCGTGGCATTTTTTGTCGGACATTGTCACAGGCGAAGAAACATTGCTTCACAACTTCGAACCGGAAACAAAACGGCAAGGCATGAAGTAGCGCAGCGTCACCTCTCCTCAGAAGAAAAAGTTCAGAATTACGCCATCAGCCCGTGTAGCCACTGCGACCGTCCTTTGGGACTATAAAAGGGTTGTTTTGTTTGATGTCGCTTCACATGCAGCAACAATCAATCCTGAGGTGTACTGTGCTACCGTCAGAAAACTGAAGAAACGACTACAGCGTGTTCGTGCTACAAAAACGCGGACGAACTTTTGCGTCTACGTGGCAACATAGGGTCTCACACAAGTCTGAACACCCGAGAGGTGTTCACGAGACTTCGTTGGACTGTTCTCCCTCATCCACCCTACAGCCCGGCTCTGTCACATTCCATCTGTTTGGCCCAATGAAGGATGCACTCCGCTGGAAGATGTAATCGGATGATGGGGTCATTATTGATGCAGCAAGACGTTGGCTCCGATGCCGATCGGTGGAGTCGTTGCATGCGGGCATACAGGCCGTCGTTTTGAACGGAGGTTATGCTGAAAATAGGGTTCTGCAACCAGAATAGTGGGAAATAATTTTGTGTAGTGGAACCCTGACTAAAACCATTCTATTTCCAGAAACGCCCCTCGATTGGTGATGCTGAGATTAGTGATTACTAGTAATGATAATAATAACAATTTCCCTCCCTCTGTCACCGGCCAGTGTGGCCGAGCGGTTCTAGGCGCTTCAGTCTGGAACCGCGGGATCGCTACGGTCGCAGGTTCGAATCCTGCCTCGGGCATGGATGTGTGTGATGTCCTTAGGTTAGTTAGGTTTAAGTAGTTCTAAGTTCTAGGAGTCTTATGACCTCAGATGTTGAGTCCCTTAGTGCTCAGAGCCATTTGAACCATTTGAATCTCCCCCTCACCCTTTTACTCCCCCTCTTTCTCCTTCGTGTGTGTGTGTGTGTGTGTGTGTGTGTGTGTGTGTGTGTGTGTGTGTGTGTTCTAGAGGTAAAATACTATACACGTGAATATCGTATGCTTATTAGTGAGCAACTGAACTGAAATACGTGAACCGTAAGATTAGACTGCGCCATCTTAAATGCGCTGCATCTGAACCTCACGTGCTAGAATCATATGAAATGGAAAAATGTATTCTGGAAATATCGTTGAGTATCTTTTGGAAATTTCAGAACCAATTAAACACAATATCCCTAACTTTTTAAAGAGTGACAATCGTAAGCGTGATCGGATGCAAAGTTCGTGCTGAATAAACCATATAGTCTTTGAGTACAATATTAGTGGTGTGTTGTTACACACAGCCATAAGAATTTATCTCTAGCTACAACATTAAAAAGCACTATTAAGTGGGAGAACACACAATATTCACATTCAGGGGTTCATTGAGGGGGTTCTCTAAATATGTTGGGAAGGGGACAATATGCAAGCGTCTTGTCTGACCTGTTTTTGTCTACTGCCGGCATATTTCGGACCCTCAGAACTCAGGTGCAACGAAAAACAAAGTTGTGACACAACTGTTCAGACTAAACGCAGTATGTAAAAATACCTGTTATACTTGATGTTATTACCTCAGGTCCCGAGTGTAAGGAACAAAGGATAAGTGACAGTATGAAAAGTGATCACATTCTTTTAAGAGTCTGTTTCCTGCTTAACACCACTGGTGCATTACTGTACTCGATTAATCACTTGCGTGATTGAGCTCGCTTCAGCTGGTGTATCGAGGTGGCGCTCTCAGACGTGACGTAATTCTATCACCCTCTTCCCGATTTACTTCATCGCATCAGTTTCTGCGCCAGAAACTTTAGCAAGCGTAAGTCTCCCAGAACAAGACACATTTCCACTACACTTTCGTCCGCCCCTGGTAGCTGAGTGGTTAGACCGACGTTCGGCGCTAGCGGCCGTGCGAAGCGGAGGTCCGATACTTCCGCCTGTGCGGCGTGTGCGAGTGTTTGTTTACTTGTGGACTTAGTCTGCACGCGGGCTAGTAACACAGATGATGGAGAACAAGTACAGGAAAACTACATTACGATTCAATTTCTGCAAAGACTACGAACGACCAAAGGCTTTGGCAGTGGAACGATTCATTCGAGAGGACGTCAAGATACCGCCAAACGATATTATCGGAATTCACCTATCCATCGTTAGTCCCACGGTGTATGTTAAGATGGTAAATGACGCGGCGTGTGAGAGAATTCTACAGGCGACAAAAGCAGGTCTCCGATTTTACCATAGTGACGGGAATGTCGGCACGGTAACTGTAGAACATGCTGGTCTGGGTATACGGACAATACGTGTTTTTGAGCTGCCATTTGAGCTCCCGGCTGACGAAGTTATCGAGGCTTTTAAGCCATACGGCACAGTACATGGTCACACAGCAGAACGCTGGACACAATTCGCCACATACCCCGTTCTTAACGGAGTGCGGCAGATCACTATTGATCTTCAGAAGCATGTACCGTCCTATCTGACAATTGGTGGTTGTCGGGCGGTGGTGATTTACGATGGTCAACCACGTACATGTTCTGGATGTGGCCAGGAGGGACACCTCAGGTCGAACTGTATGCAACGGCGGATTACGCAACTGCCTTCAGATGTGCGGGAGCCGTCGCCGGCGATGACAGTACTACCGATCACCTATGCCAAAGCCCTCACTGCGTCCGCTGATGACCGAAAGGACACAGCCTCGGTGGAAGATCAAGATGGCACTCTCCGAAACCTTGTCGCAGACGTCGGAATGACAGAGCATGCTGCTCCGTCGAGCATACAATCTACGGCGACAACATCAGATGAGACCGAACTCCCACCCAGCACACCGATGGTACAAGAAGCAGTTCCAGCCACTACGGCTGCTGTTCCGTCTGAAACGCACTCTGAGACGACATCATTAGTTTCGACCGAACTCCCGCCAAGTTCAACGATGGGACTCGAAACACTTCCAGTTCCTACGGATGCTTTTCTGTCGGGCAGCCGTGATTCCCTGCAACCTGAGGACACGGACGGAAGATCGCGCAAACAGCGTTCCCCGAAAAGGAGGAAACGGCGGCGTCGCACGACATCTCCTCCAGATGACTCCCCTTGCCCCGACGACGATGTGCCTGTGGACCAAGACGACACAACAGCCTCTACGAAACAGGATGAGGCACTGGGAACTGTTCGCTCCGACCCACAGCGGTCTGTCACATTGACGGTACCGGGACGTGGTGATGCTGAAGAGAAATCACAGCCAGTTGGCTCTCCAGACACAGATGCTGTGGCTATGGACACAAATATATCACAGCCTGAAAAGATGTGGTATGACGATATTGAGGAAGCGCCGGACGTCATACAGAGGCAGCCGGCACTCACGAAGACGGCCTAATAATTGCTGAAGGTGAGGGGAGAGGGGCGAGACAACGTCTTCTACCTCAGCCCCCGGCGCCGGTGCAGGGAGTTGCTGTTGCGCCTCGACAGAGTGGGATTCAACGCCATGCGAACCGTATTGCGACATTAAATATCAATGACGTGCGTTCACCGGCCAAAATACACCTATTGAAGGAAACGGTTTGGGCATCTGATGTGGATATTGCTTTGCTGCAGGAAGTCCACATCGCTGCACTCCCATGCATCGCAGGCTACCAATCCTATTCGTCACATGGAGATCACAATGGGAGTGGGGTGGCAGTTTACGTGCGAGATGGCTTCCCAGTGGAAAACGTGTGTTATCTTCCGTCGGCCAGGGGAATGGCTTTCACGACGTTTGGGACACGCATCATCAATCTTTATGCACCGTCGGGAAACAATCGGCGGCGGGAAAGGGCGCGATTTTATGCAGAAGACATTGCTCCACTATTCCATGGACGTTCTGAATGTGTAATAATTGGTGGAGATTTCAACTGTGTTCTCAGCCAGAAAGACCAATGGCCGCAAGCAAACATCAGCCAGGAGTTGCGAATCGTTGTCAACGACCTTGTACTTAGTGACACGTGGGAATTACGACATGGAGCTGCGCCGGGATACACCTATGTGACAAGTCATTCGGCGAGCAGATTAGATCGCATTTATATCTCACGGGCTCATGCAAATGATGTCCAGGACGCGGAACGCTGGCCATTGGCATTTTCCGATCACAGCGCTTACATCTGTACGGTGCTTCTTCCCCGTAGAGAGGTGTGGAACAGTAAGGCCCCGTGGAAACTAAACATTCAACATCTACATGATCCTGAATGCCGTCAACGGATCCTTGAGACATGGACGATGTGCGAGCGAAGGGTTGGAAGGTGTGCGACGAAGCTTGATTGGTGGCTGACTTGTGCTAAACCGGCGCTTCGCCGTACGTTCATCTCATATAGCAGGGAAATGGCAGAATGGCGCCGCCGTACCACCAACTTTTATTTTGCAGCACTGCGCGACCTGGATGATGGCCCGCCGGGACAGGACATCTGGATCGAACGCAAAAGGATAAAAGCTAAACTAGTGGCTTTAGCTCGGAAACATCTTCAGGGAACCATGGTACGCGCCAGATGTCACGATACGATAAGGCACGAGATTCCTTCCATGCACCACGTCGTGAATGAACGAAAGCACCGACGACGCGTTTTGGTACGGGAGTTAATCACCCGCGAAGACCAAAGAGTGACACGTCAAGCGGACATTGTCTCTGCATTCGTCGACCATTACCAACACATCTATCGGGAAGAAGCAGCCTCTTTCGATGACCTCGACCGTATAGCCACGTCCGTCTCCCGTACACTGACGGTGGAAGCCGCGGGAACCTTACTGGAAGCCATTAGCTGTGAGGAAGTACATGATGCGATCGCACAAGGTGCGTTGAATCGGTCCCCAGGCATTGATGGGCTTCCTGCTGAATTCTATCGCGAATTTCGCAACGAAATGGCACCGCGATGGACGGAAATGTACAACGAGATGTTAAATTCCGATGCGCCTATTCCACCGGCTTTTATGGAAGGCCTCCTGGTGCCAGTACATAAACCGAAGCCAGGAATTACGGTCACACATTATCGCCCCATCACCCTGCTTAATGCCGACTATAAGATCTTTGCACGGTTGCTAGCGTCCCGATGTCGTATGTTAATTCGTAGCGTTCTCTCTCCGGAACAGACGACACCAGGTGGATCGGTGAATGTGCAAACAGCTACTGGCGAATGCCGTGATGTGATAGCGCTGGCGGAGGAGTGCCGGCTTAAAGCGGCGATGGTGGCGGTTGATTTTGACAGTGCTTTTGATAAGGTGCGCCACAACTATCTGTATGCTGTACTGGAACAAATGGGTTTTCCAGACCGTTTTACTGGTCTCATTAGAAGGATTTAGGGGGGCGCACAATCCTTGGTACAGGTTAATGGGCGTATAGCAGGGCCCATTCAAATTCGACGATCCATTCGCCAGGGCTGCCCTCTTTCGATGCTGCTGTTCGCGATAGCGTTGGAACCATTAATTGGGAGGCTCACCAATTCTCTTACTGGGATGGAACTACGGGGCTACACCTTCAAATGTCGTGCCTATGCGGACGACCTCCTGCTGGTCGTTCGTTCTGAGGAAGAGGTGAAGACGGTCCTTGAACTGTTGTTGGACCACAGTGTGATCGCGGGTAGTGCAGTGAACATGAACAAATCGGCGGCAATGCCGGTGGGAAGGGGCCTTACGCCGGAAGAAATCAGTCCGTTTCCTTATGTGCAACGATTCCGCTATCTCGGCATAGACTTTACCTCATCTGTAAAACATACTGCAGCAGTTAACTACCGACGTATTTTACAGACAACACGTACCATGGTCCGACAACATCTCCTACGGCGCCTTGATCCTTTGCAGCGAGTCGAGTACCTGAACACTTATGTGGTTTCTCGAATGGTGCATATTTCGCAGATCCTGCCCCTACCACTTACGCTTGGACGTCGACTTCAATCAGCACTAGGATATTTTGTGATGACTGGATCGCCCCTCAAGGTGCGATACGAAACGCTCACTCTCCCTACGGACAAGGGGGGACTCGGACTTACGAATGTTCACTGCCGAGCGACGGCGCTCCTTCTAGCCACTATGTACAAGCAATGGCGTAGCGGGCGTGATTCCCTTACATCCCGCCTCCTGGATCTCCTGGTTCCAGCGTCCCTCACACCTCCGGTGGCGGTGGGCAACATTACGCCACATTTTGCGCATGTCTCAACATTTATCGTGGAACTTAGTTATATTAGAGACGAGCTTCCGCGCACGAGACCGCCATGCGCGAAGGATTTTTATGTTTGGCTGCTACGACGGATAAGTTGTAATGTAATTGAACTGAAACACCCCAGGTTGCGTTGGCCGAAGATTTGGAGACATGTGCACCGAAAATTCTTTCCTACCTTCGTTCGGGCACTGTGGTTCTCTGTCGCCTGTGGCAAGTTCAACACCCACCAACGGCTCCATGCAATTGGACTAGTGGACACTCCACTATGCCCGAAATGTCACCAGGTGGATGACGACCATCACCGCTTAACTTGTATCGCGGTGGAGGACGTCTGGCTCCTAGGAAGACAGATGGTGGCTTGCTACCTCCGTGTGACCCCGCAACATATTACACCTGCTTCCTTCTTACATCCGGAGAGTGACTACTTTCCGGCGACTAAATCACAGTCGATCATCTGGATCAAAGGTTGGACGATCGCGTACCTCTATGGGGATACTGCCACGTCGCGACTTGACTTTTGGTATTTCTTGCAGCAAGCCCACAGTGAAGTTCATAGATGGTCACACTATCGGAAAACCTTTGCCAATTATCTTCAGGCAGTCTTCCTTGACCCCCCACGCAGTTGGAATGTGCCGGGTGCAGTCAGTGTGCACATTTGACAGCTGATGATGAACCTCACGCTTTTCTCACCACTCACTATGTAATGCACATACTATACGATGAAATGGTATATATGTTCCTTTTAACAGAGTGATCCTTATTGAAAATAAATAAATAAATAAAAACAACATCCCTGTTCCTTTCAATTTGTGATTTGTTAAAAAAAAAAAAAAAAAAAAAAAAGTGGTTAGACCGACGGAATGTCATTCCTAACGGCCCGGGATCGATTCCGAGTTGGACGCAGATTTTCTCCACTCAGGGACTGGGTGTTGTGTTGTCCTTATCATCATCATTTCATCCCTACCGACACGCAAGTCACCGAAGTGGCGTCAATTCGAAAGACTTGCACCCAGCGAACGGTCTACCCGATGGGAGGCCGTAGTCACACGACATTTATTTATTTACTACACTTACGAATTTTGCTAAGCACAGTACGCTACTACAGTACTGCCGATATGCTTCTGGTAATTATTATACTGACGAAAGCATATCAGAACCAAGTGAATCTAATCACTGCCATCTCCTTGTCATCAGAGTTCTTTCAGTTGCCAAGATTAGTTTCCTAAGTGGCAGCCACGAACACCAATTGAAGAGGAATTCCTCACTAAGATAGTTAGTTGAGGAGAAACACTTCAAGGTGTCGTTGACGTTTCATTAACACCATTTTGGGCGAGGTGATAAGGCCTGCAGTAGCCTAAGGTCGTAAACAGTAATCATTTCACACTATTTCATAACCAGTTACATTTGTTAAGGCATGTGCACACGCGGGAAACACCACGTAACAGCAGAGAGAGTACTAGCCTTCCAAGTCCAACGGTTTCCCCCCTCTGAAAAGAAAGCGGTTGAGGTGGAGATGGTAGGGAATGAATGGCGTAGGGTTGTGTGAGGTCTAGCGAGAGTTTCATTCAGGACCCATGAATTGGGGGAGGACGGAGGGGCAGCTAAGGACGCGACCCTCATACACGAGAAACAAAGGGTCATGGGTGGCTCGTAACATTGTAGTGTGAGGGTGGACTCGGAGCGAGGCGAGCTTCAAGGCCAATGCCAATCACACACTCCACAACCCACGCTTTGAATGGCAGCCGATAGGCGTGCACAGATGCACATAACGTCTCTTATGCATCCGCATCCACACAACAACAAGATAAACACACTGAACATCGAAACTGTATGAATAAAGAGGTGGTCAGTGGGAGTAAATTAAATGAAGTGTGCGGATGGATATTAGAATGGCGTGGACGTGCGGTGACAAATTACATTTGTTGTTACTGTGTAATTTGACAGGACTTTGATTAAACAGCTACAGCAGCTTTAAAATGATTTAGGTAAATCACCACTGTTTCCATTACACATTAATTCACATCAGATGGCGTGATGGGTACAGATCTCTTTTTATTAATGGGTGACACAACTGAACCAAGACGGAACAATAAAAACGGAGGACCAAGGACGAAGTGCTCGGAAAAAAGGCTGTAAGAGAGGGCTGTAGTCTTTCGCCCGTACTATTCAATCTATACATCGAAGAATAAATGACGAAATTAAGATAGAGGTTCAAGAATAGAATTAAAATTCAAATTGAAAGTATGTCAATGACAAGACTTTGTGATGACATTGCTATCCTCTGGGAAACTGAAGAAGAATTACAGGTTCTGCTGAATGGAATGAACAGTCTAAAGACTAGAGCATACTGGTTAAGAGTGAATCGAAGAAAGACGAAAATAATGAGAAGTATCCGAAATGTGATCAGCGAGAAACTTATCAGTATTGGTGGTCACGAAGTAGGTGAAGTTAAGGAATTCTGCTACCTAGGCAGTAAAGAAACCCATGATTGACGGAGTAAGGAGGACATCAAAAGCAGCGCAAGCGATAAGGGTATTCCTAGCCAAGAGACGTCTACTAGTATCGAACATTTACTTGAAGAAGAACTTTCTGAGAACGTTTGCCGCACGGGATTAGCCGAGCGGTCGGAGGCGCTGCATCATGGACTGTGCGGCTGGTCCCGGCGGAGGTTCGAGTCCTCCCTCGGGCATGGGTGCGTGTGATAGCGTAGATTTTCCCAGCGTACCAAATACTGATGATTTTCACGGGTTTGCAGCCGGGTTCCATCGTCCTGACGACAACACGAAATTTCGACGGACCATCTGGCTGCCATCTTCAGGAGAGATTGAGAGCACAATCACGCCGGAACTGAAGAGACCTCAGATTCGGCGGCTCCTTTATACTGGCCAGTACCCGCGGTATAAAGGAGCCGCCGAATCTGAGGTCTCTTCAGTTCCGGCGTGATTGTGCACTCAATCTCACCTGAAGATGGCGGCCAGATGGTCCGCCGAAATATCGTGTTGTCGTCAGGACGATGGAACCCGGCTGGAAACCCGTGAAAATCATCATGCGTGCGTGTGTTTGTCCTTAGGATAATTTAGCTTAAGTGGTGTATAAGGTTAGGGCCTGATGACCTTAGCAGTTAAGTCCCATAAGATTTCACACACATTCGAACATTTTTGAGAATGTTTGTTTAGAGCACAGCATTGTATGTTAGTGAACTGTGGAAGAAACGGAAAAGAAGTGAATCGAAGCATTTGACATGTCGTGCTACCAAAGAACGTTGAAAATTAGGTGGACTGATAAGATAAGGAATGGAGAGGTTTTCCGGAGTGTCGGTGAGGATAAAAATACATGAAAAACATTGACGAGAAGAAAGGGCAGAATGGTAGGGCATCTTTTAAGGCATCCGGGCATAGCCTCCACGATGCTAGAGGAAATTGTAGAGAATAAAAGCTGTGGAGGAAAACGGAGACTGGAATACATCCATACATCCAGCACGTAATTGAGGACATCGGTTGCAAGTGCAACTCTCAGAAACCATTCAAAAAAATGGTTCAATTGGTTCTAAGCACTATGGGGCTTAACATCCGAGGTCATCAGTCCCCTAGACTCAGAAATACTAAAACTAAGAACATCACACACATCCATGCCCGAGGCAGGATTCGAACCTGCGACCGTAGGAGCAGTACTGTTCCGGACTGAAGCGCCTAGAACCGCTCGGCCACAGCGGCCTGCCAGAAACCAGTCTGAAGGCAGATGATGCACAAAAAAAAAGCAACATAACGTTTTGCAGCTAGAAGCTAGCATGTGAGTCAATGAGATGAGTGGTACAACCATGTGAGTTTTTGGTGGTTTTCTTCGCTCACTTAGGAAAATTTTCGGCTGGTCCCTTCGTATCACTAAACATGATACTGGAACTCTTTAAACAGGATAACGCACAGAGCTTAGTTCACACGATTCGTAGACAGATTTCGCACACTTCTTCCAGTCCTTAGCTTAAATGACGACTACTGCGACACGGAGAGCATCAGCTCAAAAAGAAAAAAAAAATAATAATTTGGCAAACCATGGAAATAGTGAATCCCAAACGGTGATCAGCATAACAACCACGATAAAGAGACGTATAACCCTCAGGCTGTATGATGATGATTGCTGCGAATATCATATTAGTACTGAAATATTAGTTAGATATTCCGACGAAGCTGGAGTTCCAATCCTTAAACTCTTAGGAGAAACAATCGAAGCTTATCCACGGCTTTTAGATTCTGCGTTCAGTACCATGAGTATGCAGCACTGAAATGGTGTAGTGTTCCGTCCGACTATGCATTCGTAAAAACCTGGGCTTTCTTTCATACAGAGTGCGTGCATTGAGTCTGAAAGAGGCTGAAGAAATTTTCTTTTCCAGCAAAATAAACGACAGTCTTCCTTCGATCGACATCTTCAGTGATTTTAACTACTTGAAGTCAGTACTACTTACATACCGAGCGAGGTGGCGCAGTGGTTAGCACACTGCACTCGCATTCGGGAGGACGACGGTTCAATCCCGTCTCCGGCCATCCTGATTTAGGTTTTCCGTGATTTCCCTAAATCGCTTCAGGCAAATGCCGGGATGGTTCCTTTGAAAGGGCACGGCCGATTTCCTTCCCCATCCTTCCCTCAACCGAGCTTGCGCTCCGTCTCTAATGACCTCGTTGTCGACGGGACGTTAAACACTAATCTCCTCCTCCCCCTCCTACTTACATGCTGCTGTCTAAGGACATACATGCGTGGTTACTTGGCCACAACGTTAGTGCTATTTGAGGAGGCTTCATCATAGCGGAAGGAGGTCATCTTTAACTGTATACTTTCAAATATGGTTAAAATGTTCTTTTATATATTTTTCTCGTCTGTTAGTTTCTAGCTCTCACTTCTAGTCAGAAGGAATTTCGTTCAGCTCAACGTTTTCTGTGATTTTTCCGTTCCTTCTTTGTTCCGCGAAATAGCGTCCAAATGAAAAAAAAAAAAAAAAAAAAAAAAAAAAACGCTGTACCAAATGGGGCTTGATTATCGCTCAAAACGTACAGAACGTACTGGTGGGTGGTGTTCTAGGCGGTGACTGTCGTTCCAAACAAGTGGAAGAAGCTGTTGCAGAGTGCTTTTTAGTTTCGACAGATACGTAAAGAATAGGATCCTTCAGCTGTTATTAAGGTATGACTCCACTGTGCGATGTTCTTTGGCGTTAGCTCATCGGACAGTAATTCAGTAGCAGGTTTGCTGATCTGAGGTGCCCCTACGTAACAGACGGTAAATGTATCAACAGAGTTTTCAAGGTGCCAGGGTCCATTTTCCCGTCCATCGCACAACCTCACCAGAATGAACACATTAATTAACTGACGCTGCTTGTTCGGTGCGATGGAATGTAGGTTAAATTTTGCACAACATCCCTGCAGTCAAGCAAATGATTTACCTGTATAAGAGAAGAGAACTACCTCTTCTCTAATCGTAGTCTAGTGATGAATCTATCTAAACTTCACCTGTCACATAACGCATTGTAGATGGTGTGAATATTTTCTTGAAGGAAGCATTTGTGTGCAGCAGTGGTAGTAAATTCGACGCCAATTACAGAGCAATAACTGTCACTGTGCATAATGAGTGTATTGAAGGTGCAAATAATTACCTCCAGTATTTCGGAAATCGCCACATAATTATATATAATTAATTGTACGAGTAATTTCCGGAATTGATGACAATTATCGCTCACAGATCACCTGCATTACAGTGTGGGCAACGAGAAGCTCCGGCGTATTAGCTTGTAACCAGAGAATGGAAGTAGATCCACAGTAACGTCCGTTTTCCTTTGTCATTTGTGAATAAAAAATCACTTATTCACATATCAATTTAATTCACACGCATGATACATAAAGCGATGTCGGAGATTTTATGTTTTACCAGATTCCTGATATTCATTGTACATTCGTGAAATGGTCGTAAGGGAAAATCCCCACTTCTTCGGTACCTCGGAGATGCTGTGTCCCAGCGCTCGTGTGCCATTGTAGCAGCAGTAACCGATCTAACAACTGCGCCGTGTTCTGCTTGTTTACATACCTCTGTATTTGAATACGCATGCCTGTACATTTTTCCTTGGCGCTTCAGTGTATATTAGTAACAGTTACGGTGATTAGTGTTGAAATAATAAACGGTTTAACTACTTTTTCCGTACGTCTCGTTTTTATGTCAGCTTCCCTTATAGTTTAGTTGATACCCGCGCGGCCGGCCGCGGTGGCCGTGCGGTTCTGGCGCTGCAGTCCGGAACCGCGGGACTGCTACAGTCGCAGGTTCGAATCCTGCCTCGGGCATGGATGTGTGTGATGTCCTTAAGTTAGTTAGGTTTAAGTAGTTCTAAGTCCTAGGGGCCTTATGACCTAAGATGTTGAGTCCCATAGTGCTCAGAGCCATTTTTGATACCCGCGCTCTCACTTCACGGCTGAAACGAAACTGAAATCGAAGGTGGCTGTTGACGCTGGTGTCTCTGCATCACAGCAGGGTAAAGTCGATTTCGTTCGTAAGGATAACGTAGCAGTAACGACCAATTAGTGCTGATTACCACGAGAAACTCAAAAGCAAACCTAGTCATTCTCATGCAATGACTAGTATCCATCTGGTCTAATGGCTTGAAATATAAAGTAAAGAAAGAAAATAATTCAGGACAATGAAAGGTGCTTTATCAATGGCAGTTTGTCTTCCTATCTTTAGACCTTCTGGAAGTGAACAGAGTTAACGTCGTATTGCAAAAATATTCATCCGATTAGACAGGACATGTCTTCTAAAAGAATGAAGAGAGGAATTTGGGTTACATCTTAGCTTATGCGTCGGAAATAAGTTTACCTTGGCGTTAGTTTTAAGTTGCCAGTCCATGTTTTTGCCGGGGTGCCGGGGGGGGGGGGGGGGGGGGGTCCTCAGTGGTAGAGAAAGTTTGCGCTCTCACCAAGTCATGAACCTGTGTTTGTTGGATATCTGGCTTCTTTAACAATTTCGAGACCATTTCGAAAATTTCGTTTTTCAACAATACAAAACACCACAGCACTGTACGTTTAAATCGCCTCAACGATGGAATGCTGATGAGCGCCGTACGATTCTCACATTGCGACATTAGCCTACAGCATCATTTGAGGAGTCCGCAGATGTGCGAGTAAGCTGTTAGTTTCATAATCTCTTAATCATTGGTTCAAACCTGGCAACGAGTACATTGTATCTCTTTCTCATACCTTTCTGCCAACGTGCAGTTCCTCTCAAATGTACTCCGCCGGTGCAACCTTGCCACATTTATTTTGATACGCAGACGAAGAGTCCAATAAGGTGGCTACAAAATTACATGTATACCATGCAACAGAATACAGAGACAGCTTCTAATGTATAGTGCATGAAAATTCAGCCGCGCGGGATTAGCCGAGCGGTCTGGGGTGCTGCAGTCATGGACTGTGCGGCTGGTCCCGGCGGAGGTTTGAGTCCTCCCTCGGGCATAGGTGTGTGTGTTCGTCCTTAGGATAATTTAGGTTAAGTAGTGTGTAAGCTTAGGGACTGATAACCTTAGCAGTTAAGTCCCATAAGATTTCACACACGTTTGAACATAAAATTCAATCAGTCATACGCCACTAATCATTTGTATCCATATTCAATGATATGCTTCGATATGCGTGGTAAGCCGCTAAACTATGTGATGACCGAGAACCGTTCATGAATCTAAACCAAGTTAGTTTTGCTTTAGACGTGTTGAGAAACCATGCACACGCAAAAATTCGGAGTCCATTAGAGGTGTTATTAGTCGCAATAATTATTGTGTATCGCATTTCTGCAATCAGTATTGTACCGATTCGTGCAGTACTCCATAGGTTAAATATTATACATGACATAAATGTAGATACAGTAATGCAAATGAAATGACTATACTGATTTGACTGAAAGTCTCCGTGTATCATTTTTTATTTACGATCTTCTTACAAAAACGTTGCACCGATGACCACGCTGTTTGGTCCCATTAAAAATAAAACCAACCAACCAACAAAAACGTTTTTACTCCTTTTTCAGGATGAGTATTATGTAAATTATAAATGAATTGTTAAATACTGATAACTTTGCACGACATAATAAATCTGTTGCTAGAATAATGTGGGAATTAAAAAAAAAAAGAAAAGAAAAGAAAAAACCGCATGTTTACTCGCTCGGCTGTGGACTGCTTGAATCTTTGCCATCGTACAAAATATACAGGTTGTTCGCAAGTTCCCGTTACAAACATGCTGGACTTGTAGAGGGGAGAGAGTACATAATATGTAGCATGGGAAACCATGTCCGGAAACGTACCGTTTCTGTGCTACAACCACTTAAAAACATGACTGCTAGGTAAGTTTGCAACAAGGTAGTGATGGCGGTGGTGGTTACGTCCGATTGGCTGATGTCATTTGACGTCTGTCATCTCTGACCTGGTTGGAGCCTCATTCACGTGTCTGCGAGTGTTAGAGCGACATGATTGAGTACAGATTTTCAGAATACACTGACATGATTCTCCTGTAAGGCGAAGTTCACAGTAACGGAAGAGACGCTCGTCGCCCTTATCAAGACCATTATCCTCAACGTCCGAAGCCATCCTATATCCTTTTAGCGAACATTAGGCAACGGCTCCGAGAAAGGGGTAGCATCACAGTCAGCCGGCGTGATTCTTGAGCTGCAAGGTGACGCCGCACATCCGAAATGGAGAAGGCCACACAGCATCATGTTGAAGATAACCCATCAACAAGTACACGAGCTTCCTGGCAGATTAAAACTGTGTTCCGTACCGAGACTCGAACTCGGGACCTTTACCTTTCGCGGGCAAGTGCTCTACCAACTGAGCTACCCAAGCACGACTCACGCCCCGTCCTCACAGCTTTACTTCTGCCAGCACCTCGCCTCCTACCTTCCAAGATTTACAGAAGCTCTCCTGCGAACCTTGCAGAACTAGCATGTCTCCGCAATATCCTTTCTTTCAGGAGTGCTCGTTCTGCAAGTTTTGCAGGAAAGCTACTGTAAAGTTTGGAAGGTAGGAGGCGAGGTACTGGCAGAAGTAAAGCTGTGAGGACGGGGCATAACTCGTGCTTGGGTAGAGCACTTGCCCGCGAAAGGCTAAGGTCCGGAGTTTGAGTCTCGATCCGGCACACAGTTTTAATTTGCCAGGAAGTTTCATATCAGCACACACTCCGCTGCAGGGTGAAAATCTCATTCTGTTAAGTACACGAGCGATTGCACGTGCTCCCAGCACCGTTTTGTATCTTGTGTATGGCCAACAACGACATCCATTGCACCTCCAACCCTCCACACTACCTTTAACATTCGCAGAAACGCGAATGGGGCTTGAACCAGGACACAGAAGTAGGAGACATGTCAAATGACATCAGCCAATCCACCCCCCCCCCCCCATGACTACCCTGTTGCAAACCTATCTAGCAAACGTGTTGTCAAGCGGCTGTAGCACGGAAATGGTAAGTTTCCAGACATGGGTTCCTATTCAAAATATTATACACTCGCTCCCCTCTACAAGTCCCAGAAGTTTGTAACAGGAATTTCCGAACACCCAATATAAACTAAAAACAAAGTTTTCGAATTTGATCTTCTCGAAACCGGTTGAGATTTGTGCCCTACACAGCCTGTCAATATGAATCAGATCGGTTAGGGTAAGTTAGTACGGTCTCCTCGTTAGCCGTTAATTGCCCTTACATTGGTGCCTGCCACGTGGCTGTAGCAGGGGCGACCGGAGGCATGGGCGGGCAGGCTGCCAGCCCAGGCGTGCTGCTGCAGAATTAAAGATGGCCGCCGCGTTTTCACACGGCGAGGCACTTCCGGACAGGAGGCGGATAAAGAAACGCCGCCCTCCACGCAGCGGTCTGGAGGGGCGGGCTGGCTGTGGCTGCTCAGATAGGGTGGGGTGGAGGAGGGAGGGGAGTGAGGCGGCAGGAAGCAAGCCAGAAGCCCGCGTCAGCGCCACCTG
Organism: Schistocerca piceifrons; assembly: GCF_021461385.2. Classification (NCBI taxonomy): domain Eukaryota; kingdom Metazoa; phylum Arthropoda; class Insecta; order Orthoptera; family Acrididae; genus Schistocerca; species Schistocerca piceifrons. Next base: position 597,144,496 of record NC_060141.1, on the reverse strand, counting down.
TCCCGAGTTGTCTCTGCCGCGATACCGGGCTGTGACAGAAGCCAGCACCGACACGCCGCGGCGTCGACGGCCTCAGCGGCTGCGACTGTGGAGCCGCCGATAACAGCGCGGCTCAGCGCTTAATGCACTCATCAGCTTGCCCAACTCTGCTTCCCACCTCGCACTCCTACAAGCTGACTGACAACATCACACACTGTAGAATGCAACGTCGAATTATTCAGGCGTTACTCAGGTGTACTACGACATGAACAATGTGTAGTTCATTTGTACGTTGTTATGGTCTTCATTTAAAAGACTACTTTGCTGTACCTCTCATTGCTACTCTATCTGTGCAAATCTCTTCATCCCCGAATAACTCCTGCAACATCCAGCCTTCTGAAACTGCTTACTGTATTCATCTCTTGGTCTCCCTGAAATAAAACAACCCCTTGTTTTACGTTCCTTTTTCAATACCCTAATAAAATACTCTCCGAAGAGGCAATTTATTGAAAGTTTCGTAATTCTAATTGTATCTAGTATATCCGCACAAAATAAGTTATTTCGTATACTACATTAAATCTCATAAAATTTATTATTTCATTTGTTTACTTGTGCGTCATGTTTGTCCAATACGTCCTAGCATTATTATGCATTCATTCAGTAAGCTATAATTAAGAAAAAATAGGTTTGCATTGTTCTTTTTCACTATTTTGGTAATGTGATATACACTCCTGGAAATTGAAATAAGAACACCGTGAATTCATTGTCCCAGGAAGGGGAAACTTTATTGACACATTCCTGGGGTCAGATACATCACATGATCACACTGACAGAACCACAGGCACATAGACACAGGCAACAGAGCATGCACAATGTCGGCACTAGTACAGTGTATATCCACCTTTCGCAGCAATGCAGGCTGCTATTCTCCCATGGAGACGATCGTAGAGATGCTGGATGTAGTCCTGTGGAACGGCTTGCCATGCCATTTCCACCTGGCGCCTCAGTTGGACCAGCGTTCGTGCTGGACGTGCAGACCGCGTGAGACGACGCTTCATCCAGTCCCAAACATGCTCAATGGGGGACAGATCCGGAGATCTTGCTGGCCAGGGTAGTTGACTTACACCTTCTAGAGCACGTTGGGTGGCACAGGATACATGCGAACGTGCATTGTCCTGTTGGAACAGCAAGTTCCCGTGCCGGTCTAGGAATGGTAGAACGATAGGTTCGACGACGGTTTGGATGTACCGTGCACTATTCAGTGTCCCCTCGACGGTCACCAGTGGTGTACGGCCAGTGTAGGAGATCGCTCCCCACACCATGATGCCGGGTGTTGGCCCTGTGTGCCTCGGTCGTATGCAGTCCTGATTGTGGCGCTCACCTGCACGGCGCCAAACACGCATACGACCATCATTGGCACCAAGGCAGAAGCGACTCTCATCGCTGAAGACGACACGTCTCCATTCGTCCCTCCATTCACGCCTGTCGCGACACCACTGGAGGCGGGCTGCATGATGTTGGGGCGTGAGCGGAAGACGGCCTAACGGTGTGCGGGACCGTAGCCCAGCTTCTTGGAGACGGTTGCGAATGGTCCTCGCCGATACCCCAGGAGCAACAGTGTCCCTAATTTGCTGGGAAGTGGCGGTGCGGTCCCCTACGGCACTGCGTAGGATCCTACGGTCTTGGCGTGCATCCGTGCGTCGCTGCGGTCCGGTCCCAGGTCGACGGGCACGTGCACCTTCCGCCGACCACTGGCGACAACATCGATGTACTGTGGAGACCTCACGCCCCACGTGCTGAGCAATTCGGCGGTACCTCCACCCGGCCTCCCGCATGCCCACTATACGCCCTCGCTCAAAGTCCGTCAACTGCACATACGGTTCACGTCCACGCTGTCGCGGCATGCTACCATTGTTAAAGACTGCGATGGAGCTCCGTATGCCACGGCAAACTGGTTGACACTGACGGCGGCGGTGCACAAATGCTGCGCAGCCAGCGCCATTCGACGGCCAACACTGCGGTTCCTGGTGTGTCCGCTGTGCCGTGCGTGTGAGCATTGCTTGTACAGCCCTCTCGCAGTGTCCGGAGCAAGTATGGTGGGTCTGACACACCGGTGTCAATGTGTTCTTTTTTCCATTTCCAGGAGTGTGTATCTTAAATAAAAGTCTTGTATATTGTATACGCCAGATTGGGTATAAAATACGAATGATTTGGTATAAAGTCATCAATAATAAATTTGAACTATTAATTGTTAATTTCATAAATTTGCACTATAGTTTTGTTAACTTCACTGTTAAAAACATATAAATAGGGGGAGCCGAAGGCTCAAAGGGGGCTCAGTTGGAGACAGTTCACAGACGCGACCACTGTGTTGCACACCCGTCAAATAACATAATTGTTGTACTACAATCGTTTCGTGGCTGTGTAGCCTGTTATGTGGAGTAGGCTCTCACCAAGAAGAAGCTGTGCAGCTTGTCATTAATAAACCACTATAAAACGACTTGGAACCTGGATTATTTCATTACGTATTTAGATCCAATTTGCAGATGAAATGGACTGGGACGATTTCAGCAGCAGGGCAGGAAGCACATTACTCCGAGTTACACCGAACTAAGATATGTAAAAGCAATGAACTGAACTTGATATGTCACTGCAGAACTAATTGATAAAGTTTAGTGTTTGGAAACTGTTCTAGCAGTAAACATATGTATTTGTCTCAAAGTTATCTTTGAGTGGTGGACGCCAGAGTGATCAGTAACAAAGACACCCCCTTGATCACACGTTCTTGATGTCATTGGAACAGAAGTATAACAACAAACTTTTCAGTTTCTCTGTTTAATCAAATAATCTTTCAATGATTATTTTTGTTGTATTTTTGCCACGATTACAGTCTCCCCTCAATTCGTTACATCCCTCAACAACTTTTATCCTCCACACTTCCCTCCAATACTAAATTGGTGGTCCCTTGATGTCTCAGAATGTTTTCTGTTAAGCGGTTCCTTTTTATAGTCAAGTTGTGCCACAAATTTCTTGTCTCCCCAATTCTGTTCAGTACCTCCTCATTAGCATTCTTCTGTAGCATCAGATTTGAAAACATTCTCTTCTTGTCTAAACCGTTCAGCGTCCACATTTCACTTCCGTACATAGCTACACTTAAGACAAGTTCCTTTAGATAAATCTGTATCCGATATTAACAAATTTCTCCTTTTCAGAAACACTTCCCTTGCCATCGTTAGTCAACATTTTATATTCTCTCTACTTCGGCCACAATTTTTAGGTAAATAATAGTATTTGCACCTACAGCACGGACAGAGTTTCTTCCTGAAGTCCTATTACAATATTTTCATTTCACAGATTTTTACAAGAGGTCTTTTCTACATGTTAACGAGTGATTTGGACTGTCATCTGTTCACTTTTTAGCATTTTATATGGCGTCCCTGATTATGAAGACAATCTAAACCTTGTCTGCTAATATTCTTTGCGAGGACTGACATCTCTTCAGGGGAGACACTGTTTCTTCCTCATGAATACGTAAAACAAGCTGGTCCTTGTTGCAAAGATGAGGTTCGTTGAAGACTGCATCCAGTAGTGTGGCCCAAAGATGCTTCACAGAGTTTAGGTCTGGACTTTGCTTCAGTTTTGGCATCGCAGAAATCAGCAGAAAAGTTCTTTCACAAAATGTCTAGCGATAAACAGTACTTTTCCTACATTTGTTTTTGGAGAGGGTCCACCTTGAGCAAAACACAGTTTTTATCTTTTCTTTTATTTCCCAGACATGTTTGGCTGAAGTTTCAGCATCATGAGCGGTCTTTTATTGCCTTTCTATAAAACAGGAAACATGCTCGTTACTAGAATGAGATTTTCACTCTGCAGCGGAGTGTGCGCTGATATGAAACTTCCTGGCAGATTAAAACTGTGTGCCCGACCGAGACTCGAACTCGGGACCTTTGCCTTTCGCGGGCAAGTGCTCTACCAACTGAGCTACCGAAGCACGACTCACGCCCGGTACTCACAGCTTTACTTCTGCCAGTACCTCGTCTCCTACCTTCCAAACTTTACAGAAGCTCTCCTGCGAACCTTGCAGAACTGCAAGGTTCGCAGGAGAGCTTCTGTAAAGTTTGGAAGGTAGGAGACGAGGTACTGGCAGAAGTAAAGCTGTGAGTACCGGGCGTGAGTCGTGCTTCGGTAGCTCAGTTGGTAGAGCACTTGCCCGCGAAAGGCAAAGGTCCCGAGTTCGAGTCTCGGTGGGGCACACAGTTTTAATCTGCCAGGAAGTTTCATGCTCGTTACTACTTATACAAACATAACTTTCTGTTTTGAAGACAATATTTACGATTTTTAAAAACAAAGTTTTGTACAAATACCTTGTTACCACTTGCTGTAGTTTTCCTAGATTATTATGTTTCTTATTGCACTTTTCTTTCATAGTTTGTCATCTGCAACCATACTGAATTTAACATAGAATAGTTACTTACTCTGAACTAATTCTATGTGGAAGACTGAGTGAGTGAGTGTGTGTGTGTTTGTGTGTGTGTGCGCGCGCGCAACACTTTATTTTTAAGTAACAATCACAATGGTCCTTTATATATCCTCACTCCGTTTGCATATGGTTTACTGCTTCCGGATTTTAGAGGAATCTAGTAAGATATAGATTACATATGTAAAGATACCGATCGTTATCAGGTAACGCCCGATATCTATGCAACACACGTAACTTACGGGTTATGCGGGTACGATCTTAACTGATCAAAGGTACCAGCAAAACTACCGAAACATACAGTAGCCGACGGTAGTTCTACAGCTCTAACTCCTGCTGCTGTCGAAGAACCGTCGGCACTTTCTGGCACGTCGAAGTCCTGATGGTAGACTGTGATCAACATATTACGTGAAACAAGTATTCTTCCAAGCGCCTGTGTTTTATCTGAAGGTGTGGTCCGTCAGTCCTGTGCAGGAACAGCAACACATTTTTGAAATGATGCAGCGTAATCCCACTACCAGCACACACCGCAATATTCTGCGCATGTCAATGTCTCATCAACACGTGTATGGCGAACATGACACACAGAAAATTGTCCCCAGTTCATATACAGCGTGACCAGAATCTTCATACCGGCAACATTACCACAATATTTGAATTTTGTAGCTCGTTAGAAAACAGTCGTCAGTTGTTTCCATAATTATTGTTAACTGGTGGTTACACGGAACGAACATCGCTGGATAAACATAACCATTTACACTCACTGTTTGGTTCAGGTGGACCAGAGGACGCAGTACATTCCATGTAATTACGGCCCACACCCCTGCGCAGCCACCGTTAGCTTCCACAGTGCGTTGTTGACAACTTGAGTTCATGGCTTCGATCAGTCTGCACCACACTCGAACCGTACCATCAGCTCTCAATATAGTCATGTTGTAATGTTAGCAAAGGCTCTCGCTTCGGTCGTCTGCTGCTTTAACGCAAAACTTCAGCACACTGACCTAACGGATATATTCGTCGTACGTCCAACATTGATTTTTACGGTTATTTCAGGCATTGGTGCTTGTCTGTTAGCACTGACAACTCTGCGCAACCGCCGCTGCTCTCGTTCAATAAAAGAAGGCCATCGGTCACTGAATTGTCTTCGGTAAGGGATAATGTCTGAAATTTTATATTCTCGGCACACATTTGACACTATTGATCTCAGAATATTGAATTCCCTAACGATTTTCGAAATGGAATATCCCACGTGTCTATCTGCTAGTGCAATTCCTCGTTCAGAGTCTGTTAATCCCCGACGCGTGGCCGTAATCACATCCACGTGAATCACATGAGCACAATTGACAACTCCACCAATTCACTGCCCTTTCATACCTTGTGTGTGCATTACTACCGCCATCTGTATTTGTACAAATCGCTATCTGTTTACTATTGTCATGTCTGCATACTGGTCACTCAGTTTATTTCGGATGCTGCTTCTCTAAATTTACCCTAAAAGGTCTCACGAAAAATACTCTTTCCATAGATTCTAACTTGCATTACCATTTCTCCTGCACTTTTGTGTGAGTTACACCTCTCTGTTACTATCCTAGCAGTGCGTCTCTGAATTAGTTTGATGTATGCTATCAAGTTTACTCTATCAGGACTTCTAACACTGGAACAGTAGAATTGGTCGCACTAGAGTCATGTTTGTAATTTGTGTTACACGTTCATTTCACTGCTACGATTTTAGGAAAACTTCTACAGTGATAAAGCCTATGGGATCCATATCAATCATCAGCTGTAGCTCCTTGATCTAGTTTATGTGTGATAAACGAAGTTCCCAGAATGAAACTTTCACTCTGCAGCGGAGTGTGTGCTGATATGAAACTTCCTGTCAGATTGAAACTGTATGCCGGACCGAGACTCGAACTCGGGACCTTGCCTTTCGCGAGCAAGTGCTCTATCAACTGAGCTACCCAAGCACGACTCACGACCCGTCCTCACAGTTTTTTATGATCCTTTTGCAAGACGTCATGTACGAAGTTTGATTAGGTAAAACTTCAGAGGGTCCCGAGTTCGAGTCTCAGTTCAAAAATGTTCAAATGTATTTGAAATCTTATGGGATTTAACTGCTAAGGTCATCAGTCCCTAAGCTTACACACTACTTAACCTAAATTGTCCTAACGACAAACACACACACCCATGACCGAGGGAGGATGGCTCAAATGGCTCTGAGCACTATGGGACTTAACTTCTGAGGTCATCAGTGCCCTAGAACTCAGAACTACTTAAACCTAACTGACCTAAGGACATCACACACATCCATGCCCGAGACATGATTCGAACCTGCGACCGTAGCGGTCGCGCGGTTCCAAACTGTAGTGCCTAGAACCGCTCGGCCACTCCAGCCGGCCCGAGAGAGGACTCGAACCTCCGCTGGGACTAGCCGCACAGTCCAATATTGCAGCGACACAAACCGCTCGGATAATCCCGCGCGGCCGAGTCTCAGTCCGGCACGCAGTTTTAATCTGCCTGGAAGTTTCAAACAAAAAATTATTTATAGGGATCCCATTATGAAAAGAACAATTTTTGGCAGGTATTCTTTCGTCCCAGACGTTTCATTTTGATAAGAGTTAGTCTCTTAATGAAACAGAACTTCACTATCAGCACAGAGCAACTAGTGTGGTAGTGCTAAAATGTTGCCTTTTATATACTTGCTTTCGTTTCATCTGTTAGAGCTTACTTAGAACAAAAATTGAGTTTTAAGTAGATACTTGGGTACTTCCTTTTGTCGTAATGCCAAAATGTTGCCTTTCATATATTTGCTGCCACTTCATCTGTTCGCGCCTACTTTCTACAAAAATTGCATGGGTTTTAAATAGTTACTTGGGTACTTCCTTTCGCTTTCATTTTTAATTGCTTACATTTCTCTTATTGTCTGAAACAGATGGACACCTAGCAATTATCTGGTACAGTATATGTTGTAACGCGGACCGTCAAGTCTGAAAGCTCGCCGGAAGGTATGGACCTCGTTTGCAGCCGCTGGACGAATTGCTAAAATATACGAGTGCTGCTCATGCGGCTACAGCGCTGCCTACGGCACCAGCTCGTCTTGTCGTCCTATCAGAGCTCATGGTTGTTCTTTGAAGACAGCACCGCAGCAGCTGTTAGTTGCGATTTCACTACGCTCTTTGATTGATCTCGCTATAGGTCTTTGTTTGCTTCTGGATTTCCTATGTTTCTGGTTTTCGATTTTGGTTTACTCGCCGTGTCTTCGTTGTTTGTCTTTCTCTCGTTACTGTCCACGTCTTTACTCTCAGGCAACTCGTTGTTGACGCCCTAGGCCAATGGGGCAGTCTCATCAGGTCCTCGTTCCAGTTGTTGTTTCATTCCGTTATAGTATCTTACTACACTGTATTGGCTAAAGTGACCAATGCGTTAATCCTTAGCAATATTGGAGAGCCTAGTGCTTGAATAAACTGTGGAAAACAAAAATTACTTCCTCTGTAGATATAACTTTATTTTCCAAAATCAGTTTTGTGCAGGGCGTACCCCTAGCTACAGTGACACTTTCGTCAAATTACCCTCGATTCTTCTTTGCGAGAACATGATTGTGTGGCTTAAATAGCTTCTTTCGTGATTCTTTTGCAAGGCGCTATGTATGAAGTTTGATTAGGTAAAACTTCGGAGGGGCAAGAAGCGTACTGCGTTGCATGAATTTCGTAGTTATCTGTAGTTTAAAAAAAAGAGAACGATCATAGTCCGACGTGTTTATTTTGAGCATGAGGGACTGCCACTGGAGGAATTGAAGGCGAACAGTTTTTAGAATGATTAGAAAGTCAATGAGAGCAGTTTATCGGAAAGATGTTGTTCTCTGCTGCAGATATTCTGTATGCGATTCTCATTTCTCACCGATATGTATCTAGCAAATATATCTGCTTATTTTAGGCTCTAAACATATCAAGAACTCAGGTAGGAGATGATCTCTGACAGCAGATCTTGCTCTCCAGGTATTCCATAATCTTTTGCAGTCAAGGTAAACAGGTTAGCGAATTAAAAAAAACTAAAAAAATGAATCATGATTTAGGACATGCTCGACGTTGGAAACAAGCGGTCTGAACTAATTTTTAAATTAATGGTTGAAAATCATGGAAGTGAAGATCATAAATAAATTTTCATTTTGATTACAAGCTGCGGTTACACTGAATTTAGGTCACGAAAACATTCTTGATTAGTGTAATTGCCAAGACGGCTCAACACCCCGCAAAAGCTTTTTTACAACTGTTAACAACCATCCAGACCCTACAGGTAAAATAACCAATCAAATAAAACGAAGCCGCGCGGGACTAGCAGAGCGGTCTGAGGCGCTTCAGTCATGGACTGTGCAGCTAATCCCGGCGGAGGTTCGAGTCCTCCCTCGGTCGTGGGTGTGTGTGTTTGTTCTTAGCATAATTTAGGTTAAGTAGCGTGTAAGCTTAGGGACTGATAACCTTAGCTGTTAAGTCCCATAAGGAAAAAAAAAAATAGAACGAAGGTCGTAAAACCAATGCATTACTCCGTCAAAATTTAGTAACTGACAGTTTAATCATTATTTGTATTATCTCATTGCACAGATCGTCGTGAGTAGGGTATTAGAACCCTTAATATAAAAAAATGAATGTATGGGGGAATGTTTCTAATCTGGGCAAGGAGTTTTACTGAAAGAATTTCAGAACCATAACTATCGTTGGACAAAAATAAAGTAAAGCAAGTGAAAAACTCCTTAGTGGTCGATGCCTATTGAAAGATTAATGGAGAAGATATCGTCTTGTGATTACCAAGTTACCTGGAAACAAGAGTGAGAATTAATATATTGAATTGGAGTATTTTAAGGAGACCCCTTAAAAAACTCTGTTCCTAATATGAGTCTTCCTTATAAAAGTGATGCATATTGATAAACAGACGAAAGGTTAAAAACCTGCAACGTTGACTCTTAAGTTGTTTGAACTAACCAGCAATAGAATACTGAATGACACAGTGTCTCCAAAACCCAAGTAACTGAAATTTCGCGGGCAATTACGCGAACTAGGCGAGTCAATCGTCTCCTCCTCATTCACTTCGTCAGCATTCAGTGCATCATGCAGTTGTGGGCTTTGTAAGTCTTCCGCCATCCTGCTCTGTAGCCACGTACCGCCTGAACTTTAAAGGTGTTTACGTCTTCTTCAGCGGTGTCTCTGCGATTTGTGTTCACCGGAGCGATATTTCGCTACACTAAAGGCGCAGAGAGAAAGGAGGAGGAAAACCGGTGCTATCTGCAGGCATGTTATTAAAATCTCTCAAATTACGCCGGCTCGCCTAAGCGGGAATCCGGCGATCTGTGCCGGCAGCGTTTTTCGAGACCGCGCCGCTTAATAACGCCGGTTTATTTTCCAACGGGACGAGTAATCTCGCCAACATTCGAAGCAGCGGCCTCTCGCCCGGCTACTGACCTATTGCACAAGCCGGCCGCCGCTCCTGCCTCCCCCCCCCCCCCCCCCCTTTTACTTCTCCTGCTCAGGAGCGGCGAGATTACTGTTTGGAGAGCGGGATTAATACATAATTCCGGGCGTGCTGAGTGATGGCTGACACCTCGCCGCCCAGATAGTATATCGCGCCGCTCGTGACTTGGCCGGACGGTCAGCTACACTCCGCGGAACCTCCCAACCGGTTCGCCGGCGGCTGTTTCCGCTCCGGCCTCCACCACCGTGCGTCCGCTGCGGTGCCCAACTCACCAAATCCACGATAATTCACGTACGTGGGGGAAGCGACTGGCACCATTGCGCACTAGTCTGTGAAAAGCAGTTAACCTGTTACCAGTCATTCCCACATTTCACGATTATCTCGCGATGTCATAGGAAAGTTTTGGCTCCACTTACACTACTGACAATGTAATTTTGCCGCAGCTGTGTTTGATTAGATTAGATTTACTTTCATTCCAATTGATCCGTGGTGAGGAGGTCCTCCAGGATATAGAACATTTCAGAAAAACAACAATACATGACAAATATTTACAACTCAAACAAATAAGCTAATTTACCATCCCACAGGTCATAAGTGGCATGGTCGCCATTTTTTAATTAACACTATATGAAAGATTCATTTTACAAATACTAATGCACGGAATTTAAAATAAAAAAGTTTTTTATTTATTTATAAGGTAATAAACGTGTAATACAACTACCAAATACTTATTTACAATGAACACACACACACACACACACACACACACACACACACACACACACACACACACACACACTTATTTACAATGAACACATTACTGCACTGAAATTGTGCAGAAGTTATATTGTACTTTATACTAGTTGGTTCTACTGAGAAATTCATCAATCGAGTAGGAGGAGTTGGCCATCGATAAATCCCTTAGGCTTTTCTTAAACTGAATTTCATTGGTTGTTAAGCTTTTTACGGCTGCTGGCAAGTTATTGAAAATGTGTGTTCCTGAATAATACACACCTTTTTGTACAAGACTAAGTGACTTTAGATCCTTGTGAAGATTATTCTTAGCCGGCCGGTGTGGGCGAGCGGTTCTAGGCACTTCAGTCTGGAAGCGCGCGACCGCTACGGTCGCAGGTTCGAATCCTGCCTCGGGCATGGATGTGTGTGATGTCCTTAGGTTAGTTAGGTTTAAGTAGTTCTAAGTTCTAGGGGAATGATGACCTCCGATGTTAAGTCCCATAGTGCTCAGAGCCATTTGAAGATTATTCTTATTTCTAGTATTGATTTCATGAATTGAGCTGTTGGTTTGGAAAAGTGATATATTTTTAAAGACAAATTTCATTAAGGAATAAATATATTGGGAAGCAATAGGTAGTATCCCTAGTTCCCTAAACAGGCTCTTGCAGGATGTTCTTGAGTTCACACTACATTTAACTCTTACTGCACGTTTTTGTGCGCGGAAAACTTTAACTTGGCTTGATGAATTGCCCCAAAAAACAATCCCATATGACATTATGGGGGAAACGGCCTTTCCGCAGTGGATACACCGGTTCCCGTGAGATCACCGAAGTTAAGCGCTGCTGGGCGTGGCCGTCAATTGGATGGGTGACCATCCAGCCGCCATGCGCAGTTGCCATTTTTCGGGGTGCACTCAGCCTCGTGATGCCAATTGAGGAGCTACTCGACCGAATAGTAGTGGTTTCGGTAAAGAATACCATCCTAACGACCGGGAGAGCGGTGTGCTGATCCTACACCCCTCCTATCCGCATCCTCCTCTGAGGATGACACGGCGGTCGGATGGTCCCGGTAGGCCACTCGTCGCCTGAACACAGAGTGCTTTCATATGACGTTATGGAATGAAAGTAAGCATAGTATGCCAGCTTTTTCATTTTTATATCCCCTAAGTCTCACACAATTCGCATTGCCAATAGAGATTTCTTAAGACGCTTCAGCAGTTCTGTGGTGTGCTCCTCCCAGTTGAATTTATTATCAAGCTGTAATCCCAAGAATTTACCACTGTCCACTTCTTCTATCTGCTTGTCATCGTATGTTAGGCATATACTCGTGGGAAATCCCTTACAAGTACAGAACTGCATGTAGTGTGTTTTTTTCAAAGTTTAGTGACAAAGAATTGGCTAGGAACCACTGATTAATGTCCGCAAATATTTTATTAGCTGACCTTTCTAAGACTACACTTGATTTGCTATTTATTTCAATGTCTGTATCATCGGCAAACGAAACGAACTTGGCCTCTGGTAATTTTACTGATGAAAGGTCATTGATAAAGACAAGAAAAAGTAAGGGCCCTACAATGGAACCTTGTGGGACCCCACATGTAATTAGTTCCCAGCTGGATGATGAATGATAGCTTGATACATGTTCTCAGCACTATGGGACTTAACATCTGTGGTCATCAGTCCCCTAGAACTTAGAACTACTTAAACCTAACTAACCTAAGGACATCACACACATCCATGCCCGAGGCAGGATTTGAACCTGCGACCGAGGCAGTCGCGCGGTTCCGGACTGAGCGCCTAGAACCGCTCGGCCACCATGGCCGGCCTTGATACATATCGCTGTCCTAATAACTCCCTTTGTTTCCTGCCAGAGATATAAGATGTGAACCATTCTGCGGCATTTCCTGTTACACTATAATAATCTAATTTACTTAAAAGGATATTGTGATTTAAACAGTCAAACGCTTTCACTGTAATGGTAGATAGCCTTCTCAATATCAGAACTCTTTAGAAATCAGAACTGTGACTTTGACAGTATGTTATTTGAGATAAGATGGTTATAAAGCCGACTGTACATTACTTCTTCAAAAATTTTTGAGAATGCTAGCAAAAGTGAAATTGGACGGAAGTTTGATGCTATTTCTTTATCTCCCTTCTTTGTTGAGTGCAGATAGTACTGAAATCTTTTATGTCTTCAAACACTTTGGCACAGTAATCGAAATACAGTCACAGGTATGCTCTATCTGATCTAAAGTATTCGGACACCGCAATGTAATACGGAACTGACCGCTAGATGTCACGACAAGCCGATCCGGCAATATAAAAGGAGGCGGAGAGCATTGTTTTTGCCATCAGAAGAGCAGTAACATCAGAATGTTTCGGTCAAGAGAGCTCAGTGACTTCGAATGTGGACTTGACAATAAATGTCACTAAGTAACCACTAAATCAGGGACATTGTAACACTTCTAAAGCTGCCCGAGTCAGCTGTTGGTGAAGTGACTGTGGGGTGAGAAACGCGAAGGAACAACCACCGCTAAACTAAAACGAGGCAGATCTCATGTGCTGATGGATCTGTACCGTCGAGCTTTGCGATGGGTGATCCCAAAAAGTCGCATGAAATCAGCGAATGGTTGCTGGTCCTAATCTCTCACCTGTTTGTTTGACGTGGACGTGGTCTCCAGTAACTGATTGGCCCGACTGCCACACATTTATGTTCTCATAATTATGTGGTGGCACCTGAAGATGAAGCTTTAGAAAGATTCTAAACCAGTCGTGGAATAATTCCAGAAAATTACTAGCAAATTAAACGGAATTTTGATCCACAAAATCACGCTGTATTCTTAAAATTCATGGTGAAACCATCAGCTGTCATCTATTTTGGGCAATTCGCCATCAGCTTCGGTGAAGTCTAGCTGGCATAAACGGCAAGAAAGTTATACCATACCACTGGCAGAAATTACTGGCGAATTGTGCAGAATCAATGACAGCTGAATCTTTCACCATGAAGTTCCATAATTATTTTCGGCTCAATACACCACCTGCAGACATACATAAATAATCACGCTATATACTTTGACAGTTCGTTGGAGCGGTCTGGGTTTAGAGAGTGGCTGAAGAATGTTGCCTGACATAGTGTTTAGTGTCAACAATAAAATAAGGAGGTGGTGGCGTTACGGTATGGCTGTGTTTCCAGTGCATGGGCTGTGGTCCAGATATTGCGGTTAAGGGAACGCTGAATGCGGAAGGCTACGAACACATTTAACAGCATTGTGCAGTGTGTAGGAGTAGTGGAAAAATTCAGAGACGACGATTGTATCAGCATGACAGTGTTTCCTGTCATAAAGCAGCATCAGTGAGGCCAGTGTTTGTGTACAGTAACATAACTGGAAAGGAGTAGTCTGTCCAGTCCCGATATGAGCCAAATGGATGATCTTTGGGCTGAGTTACAAAATCTGCTTAACTGCATTTCTCTCTGTTGTAACAGCGACCGGAACTGTCGCGGGGTTCAAGTGACGGAAACGCGGCGGGACTCGCAGAGCAGCCCGCGGACAACACAACGGGAGAGGACGGACACGATCAACGAAGGACCTTACGACAACAACAAGAAGAACGGACAACACAGTCAGGAAATCCAAACAAGACAACCATATCCACACGTAAAGGAAACACGAAAGTAAATACGCTGTCTAATGCGAGGCGATATGTCCTGAGACGTATGCTAGGTTAGAGTGGCAGGCTGAGCTTTTTTTTTTTTTTTTTTACTTTATTGTTATTTTAAAACCTGTACAACAGGCAGGCTGTCAGCAGCACACTACGCTGCTCTTCAGCCATAGAATATATAAGGAGCAAAAACAGTGAGAGGACACATACGTTACAGAACGGTGGGCAATAAAACAGTAGACACATAGAGACAAACACGGAGCCGTTCACACTCGTCGATAATCAACACTGCTAACTGATGAGGCGACGCACAAACACTGAAGATGACGATGGCACTGGTGAACGATGGAGTGTGACGGTGAACACTGAACACGACGGCACACACGAAACACTGATGGCGGTGATCTCCGGCGCGCGAATGTCCACTTAGCGTGTGCGAGTCCGGGGACCTGCCAAGAGGGGAACAGGGGTGCAGGCTGAGCGACAAGCAAGCGCTTAAGTACTCTATCGGGGACGCCGCTATTGGCCGCTGTAACCACGTGTTCCACCGTGGCGCCCTCACTCTAAAAGCGGGCCAGGAGGCGCGCGCCGCTACAGCTTACGGCGCGATGGTGCAGAGACTTCTATGGGTCTTCGACGTCCATGACGCCTGGCGCGGATTCAAATTCCACGGCGCGTGGTGCCAGACTCTCTCATCGCTATTCTTCGTTAGTGCATTTTATTCTTCGCATGATCTTTTTAATACTTTTCTTCCTTTTCCTCTTTCTTTATTTTTTATATATTTGCAAAGACAGATCCTTAAGGGTTGTAACAAATAGGGTACCATTTAGCACACAGCTGCACTGCTGCTGTAACACTTTCAAGAAATCAGTAAGAAACAGAAAGAACCATCAGCCGAAATGCTTTCATTACAACAACATTATATAATTTCACATCGACCATGTCGATGGCACAAATTTTCAGTGGACACAATAAATTTTATTACAGAAGCTAACAGTCATTGCTTACATATGTCGATTATTGATAGGATTGGTTTTGACTCTTGATACAATTCTGAACAGGCTGCATAATCCTCTTGTAGCAGACTTGAGGAGAAACACGACAGAACCATCATCTAAGAATTAATATAGGCTATTGAGAAAGGCTTGAGTCACGAAACAGCTCTAACCGATAAACAGTATGCAGGGTGGACAAAATAAAGGCGGCATGGAAGGTATTTCATTCACATTAAGACAGACAACTCAGCTTACATCATTTGTCCCAGACTGTGTGGATGATATAAACAGGACTGCCTACGTTGAATAGTTTCCACGCCACTTCAGTTTTGTCGATCTTGTGTGTGAGTATTGATTATTAGTGTACCCAAACACAAATCATCAACAGGGTTTATCTCTAGGTTTTGGTCCCATTTGTTGCGCAAGTTATCTCTGATAAGAGTGTGATTGCAGCTTCATTACTGATCTCCAAATTTCGTTCTTCGAAGAGCACGTTCATCATACACGTCAACTCGAGAAATTGACTGATGCTTGTTGATGAATATTCTCCCATACGACCCAATACCACGTTTTCAAAATTCTACTGAACGAAAAACTCATTGTCAAAGACGTTGGCTATTTCTCTATTTCGGAATCGCTCAGTTTCTCGTCAATCTCTGTCCGTTGCAATACATTTCTTCCATTTGGGACAACGCTTGTTGTGAAACGTTCGTCTGTATATTCGGCGGCTTTCCGAGCAGTCCACCTTTCAGGACGTAAGGGTCAGTCAAAATGAGAACGAGACAGATGGAGAAAAGTAAGGAAGCTGATTACCTCAACAGTAATCACACTAACTCTTAATGCATTTACCCCATTGTCATATAAAATGGTCAATGCCTAGACGGAAAAGTGTTTCCAGTTGCCTAGGAACCATGATCGTACCACGCTGCCAAGGTTGTATCGAGAATGTTACAGAAGCCTTACACATCCTCCTTATAGTCTCGAACTATCCCTATGGGATTCCCATACGTTTGGAGCTCTGACGGCATTCGTGGCCGTCGATTTGCTTCGGCCGAAGATGTGCACTCCTGGGTACAGTCGTGGTTCCGCAGACAACTGTAAATATTTTTTTCCAAAAAGGTATCTCACATTGTAATAAATGTATTAACAGTTATGGCAATGACGTAGTAAATAATAAACGATTTACTTATTAGTACTGCCATTTGTCAGCAAGTTAATGTGACCAGTAAGTTTCAATGTTCCACACTTAAGAACTACTTAAAGTGACAGATTTTACTTAGCACACATCACACTGTTTGTAAAGCCGGTGTAACTGACATGGCAGGCAGACGACGCAAGATAGGTCCACGCCCTTTGCAGTGGTGTAAGAAGCTGTAAAGTTCGTTATAATCACACAGGCACTGTGGAGTTCATTCCATGCTCTCCTCTTACGACTACTGCCATAGGGACAAAAGAAAGTGATACGATAATCTCATTTCCCAGAGATAAATCATTCTGTCCCCTTCTGAGCTCATTTACTTACTGATATTGCAATCTTTGACCACGAATCATAGTGGAATTTATATTCTCTCTTGACAATTTCGACTGAGGCCCTTCATGGTCTTAGTATAGCGTAACAATGAACTTCTTGGTCACCCGGTGTAGGAACTTCCGGTCCTATGTGCACGCCAACTCCTTGCAACCGTATCAACTTATTGCAGGGAACCTGTCTAAAAATTCTCCCGTTTTTGGCTTCATTCGGTCCATGTTATGTGGATGATGCAGTTGCCACTGTTAAAGTAAATTCGTATGATATAACTGGCGTGACTTTCACGCTCTTAACCGATCCCGGAAGTCCTTCTGAGGAAAGGGGCCCAATTCCGAACTATATGTCACTGAGAAGTGAAGACTAGCGTAAAGTCAGACCGAAAAATTCCGGTGTCTGAGCGGGAGTCGATATCACAACCTCACAGTCACATTCTCTGCCAATAGTGAGCACTGTTAATTAAAGAAAGTCTTCCGATTGTTTTTAAGCCCACGAACAAGTACGTTTCTCCACTTGTGTCGATAAGATGATAACCGCAAGAAATGTATCTATTCTCATCCTTGTGAATACAACTTTTGTCGTAACTGAGAGCAGCTATTCATTGCAGATGCAGTAGAGAGTAGAAAATCACGTTATCAAATTTTAAGGTCTATTTTCTGTTTTTCGACTTCCAAGACATGGATACAAGTTTTTCGGGTTATTGTATTCCGTAGTGTACACCTGTGTGAATTCCTCATATATACTTCAAAAGTAAATGAACGGGAAAGAAATAGAAGAAAAGTGATCATTCTCAGTCACTGGGTAATGGTACGTTTTATACAGGAGTTTAGCTTATATTCTCGTCCCTGAGAGTTTCATCTATGTAGTTACTCATAAACACGAAATTTACAGCGTGCCAATAAGTGTCAGATTAACACCGCTCGGATTTTTAAAACAAGAGTAAATGTTGACATGCTTTGTTATTTGAATCGTTTCACTTTTAATGAAATACCATTTCCATGCCACAGCGTGGCTCTGCCACTCCGACAGACTTGATGAAATGATTTTTAATTCGCTGTACTATCATCGGAGCTGAGTTTTGCTGTTATTTTTCACTTCTGACCTTATTCAATATCAGCGAATATCAATCACTGGGAGTTGGTACTACAAACATTTTGTGGATAATGAGTAACGTTGAGTGTAAGAACAGCTTGATTGAGAGCCATCAAAATTAAAATAAATTCCATTCTGCGCAAGAAACGTACGGCAGGATTGTAGTATGCTAATATTGACGAAGAACTGAAAAGATATGTTCGTTAGTGCTTTCTCAAGACTTATAGCATTCACAAGATATACAGACTGACGAGTGGAAGCTCTAACTTCTTTTACATCGTCAACAGATGTTGCGATGCTGGTTTCATTGCCCCAAGACTGCACTGCAGTGTTAAAAATGGCGAGGTAGGAAAGCTTTTTAACTTGTGACCTGAGTTGCAGTAAGCAGTATTGAAGTAGCATTTATCTCATAACATCATTACTGGTGAATGAAGTTCTCAATTAGTCCCAACAAACATGGATACTTACATTGATGCAGGATAAAGAATCACTGTGTATGCTAGTAAAAGTGACAAACTTAAGGTAGGTACATAATGTGTAATTTTCTGCCAAATTGTCTCTAATTTCTGGAATGAATTTCAGACATCTTGAATAGAAAGGAAATTATTTCCTAAGAAGAGGTTTAGTACTGCACATGAGAACCTATGCTAGAGCAAGTTTCAGAACTATCGCATCTCATACAGTAATATACAAAGGTGACTATGATTGTGACAGTGCATTGCTCATCATAAGATTCGTGTGTGTGTGTGGAACAGAGACGGAGAGATTGGTTGGTTGGTTTGGGGGAAGAGACCAAACAGCGAGGTCATCGGTCTCATCGGATTAGGGAAGGACAGACGGAGAGAAAGAGAGAGCGAGAGCGAGAGCGAAGAGAGAGAGAGAGAGAGAGAGAGAGAGAGAGAGAGAGAGAGAGAGAGAGAGAGAGAGGGAGGGGGGGGGAGTTGGGAGGGAGAGACACTGAAAACAAAATAACACGGTCCATAACATTGGCCAAAAGTTACGTTCCACAACTATTGCCGTGTATAAGGGTCTGAGAAAGAGCGCAAATAGTCTGTACCCTGGTTATGATTTACCGTGTACCTGAGGCGCAATATCAGTACTGACATCTCAGGACGACATTCGAGAGTTCCCTCACTCGCTAAGTCCACATTGGTCGCTCCGTTGACGCTAGGGAAATTTCATGCAGGATTATTAATCTCGTGTCACGTTGCTCCTTCACGGAACAAACCGCCCTGCTCTTTCCGCACAGCTTTCATACACAGACAGAATAAATCCTTTTATTATGGATGAGCAGCTGAGAGTTTAATGGGGCTTCATATTAAACCAGCTCTGCAGCTTTGACTTGATAAAACTGATTAGTGCTTCTGAATAGAATTACAACTAAAAACTGAAGTTCGAATCAATAGCGACATTTCTGAATCATCTGTAAATTTAACAACAATTTTATTAGTGTACCTTTAAGTCTAAGGCCGCATTATTGTCACAGAAGCTGTTCGCAGAAAGTCCGTTTTTGAACAGTCCGGACACGTGTATAAAGTAACTTATTAATGTGTGTTTTACTGCAACGCTGAAGAACTTTACATAGAAAACACTTAGCAACCAGGGTGAAGGTACCAATTTTGGTTTTAGCACGAAACAGATTTTAAATAGCAATGCACAAAATAATTTTTTTTTCCGTTGTACACAGCCATACCACGGATGACCTAATATGGCGGCACAGCTGTTAATACGATGGATGGGGTGTGGAGAGTAACAGGACAAAGTCAGACTCTCCATCTATGTCTATGTCATCATTGGTTTCTTAAACTTACTTAACAGGAACGCTGCAAAAGGCCGCTACCAGTTTACCTATCATCCCATTATTCCATCCCAACTTGATGTCCGACTTCAGTGAAGTGGTCGTGAGGTCCTTAGCAGTCGATCACTTTCCTTGGTAACTAGCTGCACCTTGCATTGCTACCCGCGGTAAAGGAGTTAATGCAGAAACGCACTATGAGTTATCACAAAAGTTATCTCTCGGGATCTTGAGGCGCGAGCCACTTACGGCCCAGCAAACCTCGTGACATCGGAAAAAAAACATTAAATTTTGAGATGATGGGAGAAGTCTGACAGAATCCATGTCTCTCACAACTCACTCGTGTACCTTTTTTTTGGTCATCAGTCTACTGACTAGTTTGATGCGGCCCGCCACGAATTCCTTTCCTGTGCTAACCTCTTCATCTCAGAGTAGCACTTGCAACCTACGTCCTCAATTATTTGCTTGACGTATTCCAATCTCTGTCTTCCTCTACAGTTTTTGCCCTCCACAGCTCCCTCTAGTACCATGGAAGTCATTCCCTCATGTCTTAGCAGATGTCCTACCATCCTGTCCCTTCTCCTTATCAGTGTTTTCCACATATTCCTTTCCTCTCCGATTCTGCGTAGAACCTCCTCATTCCTTACCTTATCAGTCCACCGAATTTTCAACATTCATCTATAGCACCACATCTCAAATGCTTCGATTCTCTTCTGTTCCGGTTTTCCCACAGTCCATGTTTCACTACCATACAATGCTGTACTCCAGACATACATCCTCAGGAATTTCTTCCTCAAATTAAGGCCGGTATTTGATATTAGTAGACTTCTCTTGGCCAGAAATGCCTTTTTTGCCATAGCGAGTCTGCTTTTGATGCCCTCCTTGCTCCGTCCGTCATTGGTTATTTTACTGCCTAGGTAGCAGAATTCCTTAACTTCATTGACTTCGTGACCATCAATCCTGATGTTAAGTTTCTCGCTGTTCTCATTTCTACTACTTCTCATTACCTTCGTATTTCTCCGATTTACTCTCAAATAATACTGTGTACTCATTAGACTGTTCATTCCGTTCAGCAGATCATTTAATTCTTCTTCACTTTCACTCAGGATAGCAATGTCATCAGCGAATCGTATCATTGATGTCCTTTCACCTTGTATTTTAATTCCACTCCTGAACCTTTCTTTTATTTCCATCATTGCTTCCTCGATGTACAGATTGAAGAGTAGGGGCGAAAGGCTACAGCCTTGAAATGGAAATGGCTCTGAGCACTATGGGACTCAACTGCTGAGGTCATTAGTCCCCTAGAACTTAGAACTAGTTAAACCTAACTAACCGAAGGACATCACAAACATCCATGCCCGAGGCAGGACTCGAACCTGCGACCGTAGCGGTCTTGCGGTTCCAGACTGAAGCGCCTTTAACCGCACGGCCACTTCGGCCGGCGCTACAGCCTTGTCTTACACCCTTCTTAATACGAGCACTTAGTTCTTGATCGTCCACTCTTATTATTCCCTCTTGGTTGTTGTACATATTGTATATGACCCGTCTCTCCCTAGAGCTTACCCCTACTTTTTGTCAGAATCTCGAACAGATTGCACCATTTTATATTGTCGAACGCTTTTTCCAGGTCGACAAATCCTATGAAAGTGTCTTGATTTTTCTTTAGCCTTGCTTCCATTATTAGCCGTAACGTCAGAATTGCCTCTCTCGTCCCTTTACTTTTCCTAAAGCCAAACTGATCGACACCTAGCGCATTCTCAATTTTCTTTTCCATTCTTCTGTATATTATTCTTGTAAGCAGCTTCGATGCATGAGCTGTTAAGCTGATTGTGCGATAATTCTCGCACTTGTCAGCTTTTGCCGTCTTCGGAATTGTGTGGATGATGCTTTTCCAAAAGTCAGATGGTATATCGCCAGACTCATATATTCTACACACCTACGTGAATAGTCGTTTTGATGCCACTTCCCCCAATGATTTTAGAAATTCTGATGGAATGTTATCTATCCCTCCTGCCTTATTTGTCCGTAAGTCCTCCAAAGCTCTTTTAAATTCCAATTCCAGTACTGGATCCCCTATCTCTTCTAAATCGACTCCTGTTTCTTCTTCTATCACATCAGACAAATCTTCACCCTCATAGAGGCTTTCAACGTATTCTTTCCACCAATCTGCTCTGCATTTAACTGTGGAATTCCCGTTGCACTCTTAATGTTACCACCGTTGCTTTTAATGTCACCAAAGGTTGTTTTGACTTTCCTGTATGCTGAGTCTGTCCTTCCGACATTCATATCTTTTTCGATGTCTTCACATTTCTCCTGCAGCCATTTCGTCTTAGCTTCCCTGCACTTCCTATTTATTTCATTCCTCAGCGACTTGTATTTCTGTATTCCTGATTTTCCCGGAACATGTTTGTACTTCCTCCGTTCATCAATCAACTGAAATATTTCTTCTGTTACCCATGGTTTCTTCGCAGCTACCTTCTTTCTACCTATGTTTTCCTTCCCAGTTTCTGTGATGGCCCTTTTTAGAGATGTCCATTCCTCTTCAACTGTACTGCCTACTGCGCTATTCCTTATTGCTGTATCTATAGCGTTAGAGAACTTCAAACGTATCTCGTCATTCCTTAGTACTTCCGTATCCCACTTCTTTGCGTATTGATTCTTCCTGACTAACGTCTTGAACTTCAGCCTACTCTCAATCACTACTAAATTGTGATCTAAGTCTATATCTGCTCCTGGGTACGCCTTACAATCCAGTATCTGATTTCGGAATCTCTGTCTGACCATGATGTAATCTAATTGAAATCTTCCTGTATCTCCCGACCTTTTCCAAGTATACCTCCTCCTCTTGTGATTCTTGAACAGGGTATTTGCTATTACTAGCTGAAACTTGTTACAGAACTCAATTAGTCTTTCTCCTCTTTCATTCCTTGTCCCAAGCCCATATTCTCCTGTAACCTTTTCTTCTACTCCTTCTCCTACAACTTTATTCCAGTCGCCCTTGTTCCTAAGGAAAAAAATTGCCAGACTGAATAGCGAATTACAAAGTGTGATAGGAAAGGGGTAAAAAAAATACACGACTGATAGCGACTTTCCTAGCACGGAAAAGATCATAATTGTCTTGGTGCGTACGGCGAGCCAGAAATTTTTACATTTCCATAAATGACGTTTCGAGACTTCTTGTTCTCTACATACAATAGAAATTTCTGGCTCTCGATACACGCGGACAACCAAGATTGAGCAGTCCGTGTGAAAAATATGGTGTATCCAGAGAATACCCGCCACTTCGAACGTTTCTCCTTGACTCTTATTTATAGTGAACGAGAAGGACTCTTTCATAGGTAACTGCAAGCGTTTGAAATGGAAGGGCAAATTTGCTGGGATGATAGGAATTCGTAGTATCTATACCGTCTCTCATTTGTATTCGCCGGTGCTGATAGTGTGCTGCACGATAGGCCTCTTCACCTCTGTGGTGCGTAACCTGGTGCCATGGCGCACTCTTGGTGCATACAGGTTCGCATAAGTGTGACAGCACATCCAGCTTCAGCTCCAACTAGTGGAACGGCATAACCGACAGCTCTAATGAGAGCAGTGCATGTAGTGGCGCCGTCTCTTGTCATCACTATGTCGACTGACGTATAGGTGGCCACTTGTCCAGGTACTTGATCAATAATCTTGTTTCTGATGTTTCCCACCGATTTACTCTTGTGCTCCGATATCTCTACGATAAACTTAATGCTTTCATTTGATGGTTGACTTCTGTGAATGACTTTTATTCGCGTTAAGCATCCCACGGGAACAGTAGTCACGTTGACCATCCCACGGGAATTGTGATTTTTTCCTGATAAAAGATATATTTAGGATACAGTCTGTTTCCATTCCAGAATTCCTCCATATCCGTCCAGATGCTTCAACTTGGACGAAATAAAAAATTTATATTTCAGTGCCGTATGAATTATATAACATTTCCAGTTGCAACAACGTCATCTACCCTTACACACGTGCCTGTTACCATCGGGTACGCACGCATTGCGTAATGAAATACAGACTCACTGAGGCCTACCATGTTCTACACGTAAATGCACGACGTCTCTCTGTCGTGCACCATTTAAATGATACTGTCGTTGTGAGCCGTCAAGAGTCTCTGAAAGTATGAAGTATGCCTGACGTTCAGCGGCTAAAATCCAACGGGCTTGTATTCAAGTACAGATTAAACACTTGGACGATTGTATAAATATTTTTTAAATTACGTTTCGTCGTATTGTGTAGGACATATTAAGTAATAAAACCATTTTCACAAATACGTACTGTTCGAAAGTCAAAGAATAAATAGTTTTTTCTAAGAGTAATTAATATTACACATTGCGCATGATATTGTTCAAATCAGTAATTAATATCGTGTGCCACACATTTTTAAAAGTAGTCTCTGTGTTATTACAGGGTATAAGCTACTTCCATTCCAGTTTTCTTCCACATTCTTCTAGCTGTTTCAGCGTGAAGCAGTAAGAAACATACTTACACACAAAATTTCTCATTTACAACATACAGGGTGTTGCATAACTATCATTACACATTTCTAGCGGCTGTAGAGAGGGCTGTGTAGAACAGGATTTACGTAGGAACTCTTGCCCGCTAACGATTCCTTTCCATATTACAAGGAAGACAAGGAGTACATATTTCACTCCTGTTTACTGTGATATTTAAACGACCAACACGCACGGTGCACACAGTGTACCATACATACACTACTGGCCATTAAAATTGCTACACCAAGAAGAAATGCAGATGATAAACGGGTATTCATTAAACAAATATATTATACTAAAACTGACATGTGATTACATTTTCACGCAGTTTGGGTGCATAGATCCTGAGAATCAGTACCCAGAACAACCACCTCTGGTCGAAATAACGACCTTGATACGCCTGGGCATTGAGTCTAACAGAGCTTGGATAGCGTGTACAGGTACAGCTGCCAATGCTCCTTCTACACGATACCAGAGTTCATCAAGAGTAGTGACAGGCTTATTGTGACGAGCCGGTTGCTCGGATATCATTGACCAGACGTTTTCAGTTGCTGAGAGATCTGGAGAATGTGCTGGCCAGGGTAGCAGTCGAACATTTTCTGTATCCAGAAAGGCTCGTACAGGCCCGTACAGGATCTGCAACATGCGGTCGTGCATTATCCTGCTGAAATTTAGGGTTTCACAGAGATTGAATGGAGCGTAGAGCCACGGGTCGTAACAGGTTTGAAATGTAACGTCCACTATTCAAAGTGCCGTCAGTGCGAACAAGAGGTGACCGAGACGCGTAACCAATGGCACACCATACCATCACGCCGGGTGATACGCCAGTATGGCGATGACGGATACACGCTTCCAATCTGCGTTAACTGCGATGTCGCCAAACACGGATGCGACAAACATGATGCTGTAAACAGAACCTGGATTCATCCGAAAAAATGACGTTTTGCCGTTCGTGCACCCAGGTTCGACGTCGAGTACACCATCGCAGGCGCTCCTGTCTGTGATGCAGCGTCAAGGGTAACTGCAGCCATGGTCTCCGAGCTGATAGTCCATGCTGCTGCAAACGTCGTCGAACTGTTCGTGCAGATGGTTGTTGTCTTGCAAACGTCCCCATCTGTTGACTCAGGGATCGAGACGTGGCTGCACGATCCGTTACAGCCATGCGGATAAGATGCCTGTCATCTCGACTGCTAGTGACACGAGGCCGTTGGGATCCAGCACGGCGTTCTGTATTACCCTCCTGAACCCACCGATTCCATATTCTGCTAACAGTCGTTGGATCTCGACCAACACGAGCAGAAATGTCGCGATACGATAAACCGCAATCGCGATAGGCTACAATCCGACCTTTATCAAAGTCGGAAACGTGATGGTGCACATTTCTCCTCCTTAAATGAGGCATCACAACGTTTCACCAGGCAACGCCGGTCAACTACTGTTTGCGTATGAGAAATCGGTTGGAAACTTTCCTCATGTCAGCAAGTTGTAGGTGTCACCACAGGCGCCAACCTTGTGTGAATGCTCGGAAAAGCTAATCATATGCAAATCACAGCAACTTCTTCCTGTCGATTAAACTTCGCGTCTGTAGCACGTCATCTTCGTGGTGTAGCAATTTTAATGGCCAGTAGTGTACATACATACATACATACATACATTAATCCCTGTTCCACAGATTATGAATACGACATTCCGTAATGATGTTGAACTTGTCCCTTTAACATAAGTTTTCTTTGAACAAAATAATTTTATTTTTATTTTTTACAGCTACTACTTCATATCTGAAAATTCATCTACTGAGTAGAAAGAGTTGTCGTTTATAAATTCGTGTACTTTGCTTTTACATTTTGGTTGGTTATCTGTCAGATTTCTAACACTATTTGGCTAAAGATTTTTGTGGCAGCATATTTCGCACCTTTCTGTGCCAAAGTGAGATTTAATCCAGAATAGTGAAGATCATACTTTCTTCTAGTGTTGCAGCTATGCTATGTAGGCCATCTATAATTTACGTGTGATACAACTAACATTTCAACAATACCATACTTTTCAGGCAGGGCATATGACAAAAAAAATGGTTCAAATGGCTCTGAGCTCTATGGGACTTAACATCTGAGGTCATCATTCCCATAGAACTTAGAACTACTTGAACCTAAGTAACCTAAGGAGATCACACACACCCATGCCCGAGGCAGGATTCGAACCTGCGACTGTAGCAGTCGCGCAGTTCCAGGCTGAAGCGCCTAGAACCGCTCGGTCACACACCGGCCGGCTGGTATATGTCATATTTTTCTCACAGCCAGATTGCTTATTTTATTTCTGACAGGTCAGTTTCCTTAAATTTAACATACAAAACTGTGTTCTCGTCAGAAGTGTTGCTTTAAACAGTTTAATGTTGCATTTCTGATTGATTTTTGCATTGCCGATCACTTTTCAAGAATTACGAGACTACTTAAGAACTTAAATACGAGCTTAACAGTTACGCTAATGACGAGTTTGACCTCACATTACCAAGCAGACAAAATACCAGTAAATGTAACTATACATTACCACAGAACAAAAGCTAATTAGCTATTTTCAACTAATTAGCCAACTAGCCAACTTCAGCTTCTCAGCCTGGAGGTTTTAACAAAAACAAATAATGGTCATGAAAGCGTTCATTGTACTCATACGGCAGGTAGCACGAAGTACTGGCAGGATATTACGGACGAATTTTCGCATAGGATGTGATGCCGACATTAGAGGCAGCTAACATCGGCCGGCTCCAGAAGAGAGCGCCCTGGCGGTGAGGCACCGGCGCGCAGGCCGCGGCAGCTGGCGGCCGGGTGTCGTAATCTGCGGGCCGTGTGCCTTTCCCAGGAGATCGTTCCGACCGACTGGGCACGTCAGGAGCAAAGTAGTGTGGGGGGGAGAGCGGGCGCGGGCGATCTTCCAGCGCTGGAACCCGCAGCTGTGCAACGGTTCACCGCTGCGCTCTGTCGCATTTGCCGCTCCAGAGTACTCACACACCTGCTGTATGTTTACTTCCCACTTAGTCGTTTCAGGAGTCCTCTCACGGTACAGTATAGATGGTAATCTTGTTTTTTTTTTTTTTTTTCGGTTACAACACCGTGTCATAAAAACACTCGTCGGAGATACTATATAAACGCTTACACTAAGGATACGTTGCCACGACAAATGAATAGATACAACTTCCGATTTGGAGGTTATCTTAGCTGCTAACTTAACGCTCTTTTATATTTATTTATTTATTTATTTATTTTTGTTGTCAGTCTTTCGACTGGGTTTTGTGCATATTGTCATCTATAAGTAAATACTACCCAAAACAACTGTTACAATCTGGTTTGCACAATCATTCCTTGTCTGCCAACACTGTCCTTTTTCCCCCTGGAAATATTACTGTCTTTTTCGAATACTAGGTATCCTGAACTCCCCATTGGGGTATTGCTACACGACTGCCCTTTCCTGAGGTACCAGTTGCTGCTAGAGCATTTCTGCTAAACATCCTTACCATTCTTTGATTGTGTGGGTCGGGTGACATAGGAGACACGTAGGTTATTTCAAGAAGTGTATTTGTCACTCTTAGCTTGACTTTCTTGTATGAAGCAGTTAGGGTCAACCACTAGGTATGCGGTTTGGGAGCGCCGAGTCAGCTCGAACCTGGTAACCCCTGCTGCAATAAACTGAATATTCAAGCAACGGATACGGACAAAATAAAAATCTCAAATTTTTCTCAATTTTTACTATTTATTCACACCTGTTATAAATCAAGGAATGTGTGTCTAAATTTCGTCGAAATCTTCCTTAACGTCGACATGAGAAGTGTTACCGTTCACTGTAACAGTAAACAAGAATAAACCTCTTGTTGCTTTTTAGTTGATAGTTACGCTGAATATTCTGGACATAATTTTATCATAAATTAGTCAAATCGAACATGTGTGTTTGTGGAGATCAAAAGGAGAGGGACGTGTCCAAAATCAGGGCTCGATTTGAATACGACACACTGTTTTGGCGTGTCACTAGGATTCCCTCCAAGAGACGTGTGAGACGAAAGTTACTAGTCTGGCTCAGTATATCGTAATCGTGTGACGAAACAGAGGCATCCGTGATACGTGGAGTTTCGTGAACAAAAGTTTCAGGTCATCGTTTTTGCAGAGCCTTATGGATGTACGTGCAGTGCATGTATGCGTCTCAGCAGTCAGTTATTCCGTAATTGACTTTTAATGATGGTAGCCCGGCAATAGCCTAATTCTTGTCCAGGCAAGATATTCTCCAATCCTAGAGGATGCATCGTAGTAGCAAAAATAAGGCGGATGAAAGTATATGACAATAAGAGCAAGGAAGTTCGAGTTAGCATGGATCCGCAAATGAAACGTCTACGAGAATTATTTCGATAGTATGATTAAGACCCATCACTGGCTTCATGTTGTCTACTTGGCGTAAATGCATTTCTGTATACATACAAGCAAACAAATCATTAGAATTTCGTAAAATAGGATGGTTTATTCAAGAGAAAGAGCTTCACAAACTAAGCAAATCAATAACGTGTTGGTCCACCTCTGGCCCTTATGGAAGCAGTTATCCGGCTTGGCACTGACTGTTAGTGTTATTGGACGTCCTGAGGGACATAGTGACAAATCCTGTCCAATTGGTGTGTTAGCTCGTCAGAAACCCGAGATTTGTGATCCTACCCATAATGCTCTAAGCGTTCTCAGTTGGGGAGAAATCCGGCGATCTGGCTGGTCAAGGTAGGGTTTGGCAAGCGCGGAAACAAGTACTAGAATCTCTGGCGGTGTGCATTCGGGCATTATCTTACTGAAATGTCGAGCCACATGGTGGGAGATAGTCAGGTTGGTATCCAACCACTGCGCATGGAGTCTCTAGAGACGTCTTTGCCGGTCATTGGTACTCAGTTCCAAGCGGAACTTACCGCTTGTCACTTAAGACAATTCTACTCCAGTCAACAAAATTCCAGGCCGAAGATGTGTCTGGAAACGTTCAGGACAATAGGAGCATACAAACGTAATTGTTGCCCATCATACTACCGGACAAGAGGAAGTAATGGTCTGGGGTGCCACTTCACAGCAGCATAGTGTTACTCGACGATATAGTACGCTCCCTTGTGTTTACCTTCATGGCAGGCCATGCTGGACTTAAATTTAGAAGGTAATGCCTGTACGCATACGGCGAACGGCGAGAGTTTCAATTGCTTTTCTTCGAACTTTCTGTTGCTTGTTTTCGTGCTTGCAAAGCATACCATGGACAGCTACGTCACAGGAATCCTCCCGAATTAATAGAGTTCGGAACACTGGGCAGGCCCCTCAAACCATCTCTCAATTTTGAAAATCTAATGTGCCAACAGGGGAGAATTTGGCACGATATCTCCGAGGAAGACATTAGATAGCTCTATCAATCAGTGCTAAGCCCAATAACTGCATATAAAAGGACCAGAGGTGGATCAACGTTTTATTGGCTGGCTCAATACGGCGAGCTGCTTCTCTTGAATAAACACCATTCATTTCTTTCTGAAATTGTGATCATTTGTTTGTCTGTCTATGTATTTCTAGAGGATTTGGAAAATTCATTCGTGGTGCGTTTCTTTTTTGTCACAGAGTGTATATATTTGTCAGTTGCTCTGATTGTTGCCAGCATCATATATAAAGTACCAGGGAAGCAGGTTGCTAGTCTTACTTGCCCCGGGTCCCACTGGGTTTTACCCCTAACGGTTGAGTGACTAACCGTTGGATTTGATAGTCTTTGCCGTCTGACCACGACTCAGAATATGTCCGAGATGCCCAACCTTATTCCAAAGCAACTGGTATCCCGACTGTCAGGACCACTTACTTGGCCACTCATACGTTGCCCGTGGTTCATGAACTAGGACATGACAACTGGAACCCACACCATGAATCAATGATGATAATTATGATGGTGTATATATTTTCGTCTAACTTTCTAGAAATTAGGTTGAAAATTTACCAATGGCCCATGGTTAGGGAATGTCTTACATGCATGATGTGGCACTGGTAACGGTGGCTGGTAATGTAAAGTGACATCAAATGCCCAATTAAGGTCCAGGATTGATAGTTTGAGTTGGACATTTTCACTTGAGTTTTAACTCAACGAGAAGCCAGGAAGGCATGCACAACACCGTCAAGACCACAACAGCAGCAGCACGGGCACTTCGCCAGGAAATTTGATCTTAAGCGGAAAGATCCCGTGAAGATGTTATAGAGCTGATCTCGGAAGATCCATTGTTCGCAGTTGGTGGTGGACCGTAGTTGAGTAACAAAGGTACAAAGAATACACCTTGTATAAACCGTTTCCTCCTGCTTGGACCGCGTACAGAGCAGGTGGCCAGCACAGTGACTGGCGGGCGAGCAGGGGGTGGGCGCTGTATGGAGGGTCACGTGACCGGCCCTGATGAAGAGGTCCCGCCGCGGCCGGGCGGGGAGATGTCTGGCGGTGTGGTGGTCCACTCGGCGCGCGATTCGCGGCGCGTGGCGCGGCCCTCCGCCTTTGATCCGGCGGCGCGGCTGATATATCCCCCGGCGGCACACTTTGTCATCATTACCTCGGACTCGTCATTGGGGGAGCTTAAAGGAGAGATAAATTAACCGGCGCCGAGCCGAGCCGAGCGCGTCGCGGCCAGCCCTATCCGTCGCTGGCGCAGGCACTTCGCCGGGCTGGCACCGCCTCGCTCCCGCTGTACGCCGCGCTGTCGCCGTAATTTTAATCGCATCCGTCTAGTTGCTACCGTTTCGCGCTGTCTCTGCTCTCAGCGCTGCAATCTCTCACCGCCCACCGGAGACAGAGGCGGGTATTAATGGGTGAGAGGCAATTCCGCGCAACGTGAGAGTGTTTTCAAAATA
The DNA here is from genome assembly GCF_021461385.2 of Schistocerca piceifrons. NCBI lineage: Eukaryota > Metazoa > Arthropoda > Insecta > Orthoptera > Acrididae > Schistocerca > Schistocerca piceifrons. The sequence goes on along the minus strand of NC_060141.1, from coordinate 597,113,390 downwards.
ATAGTACAGAGACAAAACAAACTACAGGTATTTGCAGAAAGATGCATAGAGAAATGGTCTAATTGTAGCCGTAAGTCTCAGTATTTCCGGTTCTTGTGGGGTTTCCAGCCGGATCAAACTGTCATCTGAGCACAATATTTCAGCGGTCCACCTGGCCGCCATCATCAGGTGAGAAAAGCTACGCTGCTCTCACCGATAACAGTTATCGGCGAGAGCAGCGTGAAACGTCCCCTTGGAAAATTTAATGAATTACTGAGCTGGTAAACCCCTTACGTTATTTGGTTTTCAAACGGCTGAGGAAAACTCAAAGTACACAGACGTTTCTCTCTTTACTTATTCAGATCATCAATAAACTGACACAATATTTTTAGCACAACGCAATCTGACTTTCAATAATCCCTACCTTCCATGAATCACTTATCTCACAAAAATCTTCGTTACTCGAACTACTGCAATACAGCGAGCGCCAATACTGCCAGCTAAATAAAAGATTCTAACTACTGAAGGCACTAACTATTGAGGCATAGTTAGCAAATGAAAGATTTTGATAGAGAAAAAACAATATATTTACCTTAATAGTGTTCAAATGACATAAGTTCATGACATCCAGTATTACAAATTTACTCTTTCTGGTGGAACACGTCCACATCGTCCGCTCTTAAAATTCTGCCATCTCTCTCCCCACATCCACCACTGCTGGCGGGTCACCTCCAACTGCGCAACGCTACGCGCTGTTCGCATCCAACTGCCCAACACTACAACAGCAAATATTCCAGCAATGCAAACCAGCCACAGACTTCACACAGCACAGTCAGTGATTTTCATATAGAGCGCTACGTGGCGTTACCAACATAAAAACCTAAACAGCCTTCTTACAAGCGTAGCTTTTCTCACCTGATGATGGCGGCCAGGTGGACCGCTGAAATATTGTGTTCCGATGACCGTTTGATCCGGCTGGAAACCCGACAAGAATCTCATATACTAATACGCCGGGAAAGCCCTCCCGGTTGGCGGTCTAACGTACGGCTTTCCGGGCGGGAAAGAACGCCGGTCCCCGGCACGAATCCTCCCAGTGGATTTGTGTCGAGGTCCAGTGAGCCGGCCCGTTTGTGGGTGGTTTTTAGGCGGTTTTCCATCTGTCTCGGTAATGCGGGCTGGTTACCCTTATTCCGCCTCAGCTACACTATGTCGGCGATTGCTGCGCAAACAAGTTCTCCATGTACGCGTACACCACCATTACTCTACCATGCAAACATAGGGGTTACACTCGTCTGGTGTGAGACGTTCCCTGGGGGGGGGGGGGGGGGGAGGGGGGGGGGTGGTCCACCAGGGGCCGAACCGCACAATAACCCTGGGTTCGATGTGGGGCGGCGGAGGGGTGAAGGGGACTGCGGTAGTCGTCGTGCGGTAGTGGACCACTGCGGCTGCGGCGGCAAAGTCTAAATAGTCACAAGTCTTAGTATTCATTGAAATGATTACAAAAAATAAAATGTTGCATAAAAAGGCTATTCCTCCTAACTATTTAACTCATTACTGAGAGCTCTAAATACACTGACGGAAAAAGGAACATCAAAAAGTATTTACTGTATAGTAATGAAGTTTAGGGAATACATTTATCCAGGTAACACATGTAAGTGATGAACACTGCAAATCCATAGATGAATGTGCAAGATAAGCCATTGCAAATGTGAAATGCTAGTGTATTAATAACCGATGTACAAGCCAAAATGTTGAATACTAACATGGAAACGTGCATGCATGTTGTACAGATGCCGGATGTCAGTTTTTGGGATGGATTTCCATGCCTGTTGCACTTGGTTGGACAATACAGGGTCGGTCAGTGTCGTTTGTGGATGACGCTGGAATTGTCGTCCTATTGGAGACTGACCTGGTGACTGAGAAGGTCATGAATACACTCTGCAGAGCATGTTGGGCTACAACCGCTGTATGTGGATGAGTGCTATCCTGTTGGAAAACACCTTCTGGAATGCTGTTCATGAATGGCAGCGCAACAAGTCGAATCATCAGACCTAGGTACAAATTTGAAGTCAGAGTGCATGGGATAACCACGAGAGTGCTTCTGCTGTTACAGGTAATAGCAACCCAGATCACATCTCGGGGTGTAGGTTTAGTGTGTCTAGCAGGCAGACAGGACCTGAATTGGGCTCCTTTTAACCAACACGCACCTATCACTGGCACCGAGGCGGAACCGGCTTTCATCAGAAAATACAAAGGACCTGTACCCTGTCCTCCAATGAGGTCTCACTTGCCACCACTGAATTCGCAAATGGTGATGAATGGGCCCACTGTTTTGCAAGCTAGTGGGCGCCTCTTGCGGAGTCGTCCTTGAAGTAACAGATTTGTGACAGTTTTTTTGTGTCACTGTTGCGTTTTCCCTGTCGGCTGTGTCACGTGGCCATCCGTCCGTCCGTAATCTCCTTTGGGTTGCACATTCTCGTGATCACGGTTGCCAGCAGTCATGTACAGTGGGTACATTCCTGCCAAGTCTTTCTGCAGCATCGCGGCAGGAAGCTCCAGCTTCTCGTAGCCCTGTTACACGACCTCGTTTAAACTCAGTGAGGTGCTGATAAGGGCGTCTTCGTCGCGTTGAAGGTATCCTTGACTAACATGAACTCACCCCGTTACGAGACTGGTGCGAAATCTGATCATCTTTCAGAAATCATCTTTCTGATATAGAAACACGCCTACCAGTTTTCGTTTATGTCGCACAATACCTTCCCGGTGTTCCGATTTTTTTCCGTCAGTACGTATAGCGAAATTAACTGGAAACAAATGTGCTATACATTAGTTTACCCGACGTACAAAAAAGTTTATCGTTTTACATATTTCCTAATACTCCCTTGTAGCAGTTTACAGCCTGCTAATCATCGTTCTGAGGAACAGAGTTTGTCACTAAGACCTATTGTAGTTTAAATCTATTATTCGAATGCTTCAAAAGCAATTATTTTGGGTTAAGTTTGTCCGTAACCGTTATGAACTTCAACAGAAGTAAGGAATTAGTGTGACCAGTGAATGTTTGACTGTTGCTGGAGCCTTACTGCTAAGGCGTAGTTCTGTGCCGAATATCGAGAGCGAACAGTTCAGCTACCTTTGGATTAGTTTGTGAAGTATTCTGGAAATGTTCTATGAAATGTGGTTCGGTTAACGAATCAGATCGAAGCCAGCTGATTGGCAGCGCTAGGCATGACTTTCAACAGAACGCCTTTTGTGACGAAGTGTCGAAGAAGGTTGTGTTATCTGTCAAACATCGTGAGTTGCTGGACGCTAGTCGGTCAGGTAGTGAGGTGAAGCGAGGTTGCTTGCAGTAAATTCACGATTGCTATTATAATTTGTGAATCATTCACGACTAACGTGTGATTCATGTTTAACTGCTTTCTTGGTTAATATCGCGAAGTTGCTGTAATTTTGATATGGCTCAAATGGCTCTGAGCACTATGGGACTTAACATCTGAGGTCATCAGTCCCCTAGAACTTAAAACTACTTAAACCTAACTAACTTAAGGACATCACACACATCCATGCCCGAGGCAGGATTCGAACCTGCGATCGTAGCAGTCGCGCGGTTCTGGACTGCAGCGCCTAGAACCGCGTGGCCACCGCAGTCGGCAATTTTGATATGTTGGACACACGTTCTACATGCCGATGTCAGGTCATTTGTTTTTATAAGGCGTGTTTGTTTCCAAGATCGGACAGAATCCGCTTGCTCTTAATTCATCCGAGGAGCACTACTCTCTGTTCACTCACACTACATGTCAATGAATCTTTGCAAACGTCTTGCAACTTTTACTGAGCTTGGTTTGTTATATTTTCTTACATGTTGGAGCTTTGTGTGCCACGTGTTCCTGCGGCATCGGTAGTACATTTGTTAGTATGATTCACTTACTTTTCTTAAATTAGCTGCATGCGTTTACGTTCATAAATTCTTTAAATTCACTTTTCCTATCCATTCACTTTTCAATTTAAACGAATTAGCCTGATTTGTATTGTGCCATAAATACACGAACGCACGGTATGAAATCTACCATTCGCCTTCAGCAGTTGGAAAATTTTTATATGTTAATCACGCCAAGTAATATCAAAACGACGAACAGTTGCTAATGAAACTGCACATGGCAGTCTTTACATGCGTTTCAGCCATGAAGGTAGAATGTGGAACTGAAGCAGGTGACAGAAACTTTATTCTAGAGAAAGTAGGTTCATTAGATTTCTTATAACTGCTTGTTATTCTCAGTCTGGGGTCCGCATGCTCATCTGCACTGCAACTGGCTATAACACACGTTGGTTAAACACTTTTATGTTTGGTGAGGTATTTGTTACGATTTCTCATGTCACTGAAATTCATTTTTCCTTTTCTTATGCCTGCTGTAAATCGTTGTGCTTTAAAAACTGATTGCTCTCAGTCAAGGAAATTTTCTACTAATCCTTTGCTGTCAGACAGCGTTGTCATATATAAATATGAACGTACATTTGTATACGAGGGGATATAGTTCTGAAGTCAAGGCATATTTTCAGTAATTTTCATAGGTGATCCACATTACAAACATCACAGGATGCTTAGACCTGGTATACGAGGGATGGAATTTAAATAGTGGCAACTATTTATTCACAACCGATACAAAAGAATTACTTGTTTGCACCTGCTACTGTCCTTCAAAGTAGTCGCCACCGTTGTGTAGAACCCGTTGCCAGCGATGTGGAAAGAGTAGTACACCGTTAGCAGAGCCTGTTCTATTGATGTTGCGAATGGAGCGATCTGCTGCCTGTCGAATCTCTATAACAATTCTTCCTTCATCTTCAGAATCAAATCAAAGTCACAAGGACTTAAGTCCGGGGGGTATGGTGGATGGTACAGTACTTCTCAGTCCCATCGACCGAACAGAGCAGCCGCGGCTTGCACTGTATGCGCACGCGCATTGTCGTGCAAAATGATGGGTGGGTTGCGCAGAAAGTGTCGCCGCTTCTTTCGCAAAGCTGGTCGCATGTGATGCTCCAAAAACGAACAGTAATACTGTGCATTGACGGTCTGCCGCAGGAGCCTAATGCGTTAGGATAACACCATCAGTGCCGTACACGAGTATCACCTTAAATTTAGACCGCTCCATTCGCACCATCAACAGAGCAGGCAGTGCTAACGGTATACTACGCCTTCCACATCGCTATCAAAGGGTTCTACACAACGCTGATCACTACTTTGAAGAACAGTAACAGATGCTAACTAGTAACTCTTTTGTATCGGTTGTGAATAAGTAGTTGCCACTATTTAAGTTCCAACCCTCGTATTTATTACATATTACTTTTATTACATTTTACTCCATGCCACTACACTTTTCAGAGGATTATACCTGTATTTTTATGTGAATTTTATGTGTGATAATAAGGCATGGATATACTGTATCCATGACTTTTCGGGAAACCTGTGGTTTGGTTTTGAAGCTGACTGCCGAACAATTCTGCTACTGCCGACATACATCGCGCAAAAGGACCACAACGATAAGATTAGACAAACTATTGTGCATACGGAGGCGTACAGACAGTCGTCTTTTCCTCGCTCTATTTACGAGTGGAACGGGAGGAGAAATGACAAGCTGTCGTATAGGTTACCCTCTGCCACGCACATTCCTTACGGTGGCTTGCGGAGTATTTATGTCACAGGCTCCTTTTCCAGTCTTATTTTCACCGCGTTCTATACGCGTCCGGTGTGTTAGAGGTACTATGCGAGCCTGGAAGCCGTAAGGTCGGGGGATAGAAACTCCGTCAGACAACGGGATTTTTCCCTCTCCCCTCACGCAAGCCTTCACGTTCCAGTGATGTAAACATATGCCTGGAAAAACAGTTGGATCGAATACCGCGTTAAAATATCACGTTAATCGGTAGTTATCCTTCCCAATTAACATCACTGGGGTAGTTTAAGGATCCTCAAGTCGCCATAATGGCATCGAATTAAAAGAACTTGCTAACAGCTGGGTGAACATCCCTCTTGAGGGAGTCTCAGCCAATCATGGGGCACGAATTTACTATACAGTACACTAAAATGAGCAAATATGATTTATATAAAAGGCGATCGAAAATGTCGCTCTGGTTTGCATAGAAGCTGCAGCAATGCACTAGAATGGAAAGTTTTTGTTCACTCCATTTAGAAATTCGTGTAAATACTACTGAAAAAGTAACCTGTGAGCAGTGACAAACACTACCACACTTTACACAAAAGTCGTACATAAAGTACAACAACGTTTTATTAATTGTCATGAAATATAACAAAATGAGTCTATAATTTTCCAAAACAGGTAGTTCAAGGCATAATATTATAAATGTGAGTGAATATAGCAATTTTAAATTTCAATTGACATTCAAGCACTTTCATGACACTTCGTCTTATTTACTGAACTCAGCACAGAAAGTCAGACTGTTTTGCATACGGTTGATGCTACACTTTATATTACAATACCAATAGTTTCACAGGAACATTCCGTATGAGATAGGAATATCAAGCCAAATACGAAACGTATACAATTGCTGTCACACAGTGTCATCGCCAATGGGTTACAATCATGCTTCACGGTTGTAATAGTAATAAACCTATATTGGAAGGGGCGTTCAAAAACAAACGAGCCGGAGGCATAATTTCAGAAACCGGTACCTGTATCTTAGAAGTATTGACCCTGGCTGTTGAGACACTTGTCCCACTGTCACACAAGGCGGTGAATGGCTGTCTCATAAAATTCCCGGGGATGCGATGTTAACCAGTTCCGCACGCATAGCTGGACGTCGTCGTCCAAGGTGAATCGTTTGCCCCCTCATAGACTTTTTTAGGGGATCAAAAATGCCGTAATCACAAGGAGAGATGACCGGATGTATGGAGGGTGGCCGAGAACCTTCCATTTGAATTTCTGCGGGTGTGCCGCGACTGTGTTGGCCGTATGAGGCTTTGCAGTGTCGTGGGGCAGTATGACCCTACGGGTGAGCTTGCCTGGTCGTTTTGATTTCATCGCTTGGCAAAGGGTGGTCAAGGTTTGCGAGTAACGCTGGGCATTCATTGTCCCGAGCTGCAGGAAGGGAATTAGAAGGGGACCATCTTGTTCAAAGGAAAAACGTCAGTGTAGGGACAAACGATCACCTCGGACGACGACGTCCAGTGTACGTGCGGAACTGGTTAACATCGCATCCCCGGGAATTTTATGAGACAGCCATTCACCGCCTTGTGTCTCAACGGCCACAGTCAATACTTCTAATATACAGGTACTGGTTTCTGTAATTATGCCTCAGGCACGTTTCTTTTTGAACGCCCATTCTACTACCAACCTCCGTGAAGCGTGATTGTCAGTCTGTCTTGTACTTTATTTCAGTTTTGTATTCGATGTCTGTAACTGTGTTTAACCTGTGACCCAATACAACGTACCTCGATTGCATCTAACTCTTTCCTATCTAATCTTTAATATTAAGCTGTTTTGCATAATCGCTGAGTAAAAACTGCAAGCACTTTTCTTGTCAACCATCATTTATTGTGTTCGTACTTAGTAGCTTGTGTAGAAAAATTCTTACCTAAATACGAAAAAATGTACGATAAATTATTTGGAAGGACAATTTTCAAATGACCATCAGAATTCAGATTAGGGAGAGAGAGCTTAGTCTGATAGGCTGTCGACGTCGAGAGTTTATCATAGTTTGCTTATGATTGCTATGTACACGTCTTATACCTTTATATCTACGTGCAACATGTTTCTCTTACAAACCTGGAGATGGCTATATCCAAAACGCTTCATATTACGAGCAATAAAGTCTTTCTATTTTTGAAGTCCGACTTTTTGACTGGCATGGAACCGCACTGCTGCTAAGGTCGCAGGTTCGAATCCTGCCTGGGGCATGGATGTGTATGGTTTCCTTAGGATAGTTAGGTTTAAGTAGTTCTATGTCTATGGGACTCATGACATCAGATGTTAAGCCCCATATTGTTTAGAGCCATTTGAACCATTCTGATTTTGACTGGTGACCCGTTCCGCCTATATGCAGTAAGTGCTATTGTTAATTAGTTTATCTTTCCGTGGAAGTCGTGGTCGTTACAGATGGAATACGGATGACTGTAGGACCGGGAAGAAATTGAGCAGTGTCATATTCATAGGGAATATCCCAACATTGGATTGTTTTCGGAAAATAAAGGAAAAGTTTAAGCTGGAACGTCAGAAATGGATTTTTACCCCACTCCGTCTGAATTCGAATCCACTAAAATTACACAGTGCGCCACCTATCTAGGTACTAGGTGCATAGATTTTTAAATGATCTCGTTTTATAGTGGTAGAGAAAGGAAACGGCGGAGGCTCCGTAAGCGGTCTTAAATTTTCTTACGGCAACTACGGGAAATCCACTGAAAACGTTACATACAACACTGATCAGCCAAAACATTGTGACCACTGCCCACGTTTACCCTTGGATGCCGCCTGGTGGCGTTCCGTGCACGTGACGCGGTAACGAAGTATGTGAGCGGAACAGATACAGACATGGGATGATCTAGCGAAGTTTTGGGTTGTAAATGGGGAAATCAACTGAAATAAGGAACTTTGACAAAGGCCAGATTATTATTACGCAGACCGTGTGAGCGAGTATATCGAAAACGGCGAAACTGTTCAATTGTTCATCTGCTACTGTCACGAGCATCTGTGGAAAGAGGTAGAAGGACAGTGAAACTACCACTAGACGGTAAATGGTTGGACGTCCAAGTTTCCTCACAGAACGTGGGCCTCGGAGGCTTTTCTGCTCTGTAAAGTAGGATAGATGGTGATCTGTTCAATCTGTGCCAAAAGAGTACAACGCTGGTGCACGAACAAGTGTTTCGGAGCACACCGCTCATCGTAAAATACACTGTTGAATATGGTGCTCGTAAGAAGACCACCCCTACGTGTTCACATGTTGACCCAACGATATCGTCTATTACGACTCAAGTGAGGACTTGACCATCGGGATTCGACCCTCGGTCAGAGGAAACCTGTCGGCTCTCCAGGCGAATCAAATTTTTGCTACACTATGTCGCTTTTGGTCCCCACATCGAGGTGAACGGTGACTAAGTATGCAGCGCACCACGGACGCAGGCTGGCGGGAGGAGTATTATGCATTGGGAGACATTCTCCTGCGCTTGCTTGGGACCTGTGATAAAAATTGAAGTCACGCTGACAGCTGCGGAACCACCTGCATCCCTTCATGCTTGACATCTTCCCCGACGGCGATGTCACCTTTCAGGAATATAACTGTCCGTATCTCGGAGACAGAATCGTTCTACGGTCATTTGAGGAGCATTATCGTGAACTGACGTTGACATCTCAGTGTCCAAATTTACCGAATGAAAATCCTGTGGAACCCAAGTAGGTCGCTATCGGGAACTATCACCAAGTACAGAGATCAGCCGCCTGTTATTTACGTGAATTATATGGCCTGTGCGTAGACTTCCAAGGTCACATACCTTCACAAACCCACCAACAAACTGTCGGATGTGATGTATTTCGTTCCAAAGATGGACGAACACGCTATTAAGTTTTAGCTCATCAGTGTATACAGCTTTGGAGATTGATACCCGAAAGAATTTCGAGACCGATTTAGTAGGGGAAAAGAGAATTAAATTCTTGTGCATTTAATAACTTAATGAACATGTATATCTCTAAAACATTATTTAATATCGTTTAGTAAATGAAATTACGAAAACATTAACTAGCTCGCCTTAATGTCCAATGACACACCGGTGGGTTGGCTAGCTAGCTGTTATCAACTATTCTTAAATGTTGCGTCCGACTGCAGTGTTTGCTTTCTCTTTATTCGTGGCTATATGACTGATTAAGGAACTCATTTTTTTTCTCTACACAGTTTTGCTACAGGACACAATAGTTAAACGAAGCGTGTTTTCTTGAGTTTCTTAGATTACACCGATATTTTACTTTGTCACTTGGTTAATGTTCAAGCACATTGTTTAAACAATTTCCCTGGTTTTCTTCAGATAGAGTTTTCCACCACTACGGCTAATTTAGTTATAGCTGAATACTTCCATGTTACCGGTACAGCAGGTGTTTCCTCTTTATCCCTAGTGGTGAAATTTTTATGTTGAGAACACGAGTGCTACAAGCAGTAACTCAGCGCCACTGTCAAGATTTGAACTTCCTCGGTTGAGCCCTGTATCCGAAAATATATCACCGAATGAAAAACAACAGTTGAAGCCGAAGAGAAAAAGAGAGTTTGAAAACAACTTCAAACGGTCCTCACTGCGAAAGACGTGCGGCATAATTTGGCTCAGGAGGCGACGACGATGGGAGATTAACGGCTCGGGACGGCCCCTAGGGCCGCAGCCCGCCGTTCCGGACCGACGCCCTCCTCTGGACACCTGAAACACTGGACGAGAGGACGGGGGATGGCAGGAGCGAAGGATGGAGAGGCGGCTTAGTGGTCGTCTTTGATCTCAGCTGGGGCGTCCTACAGGCGTGTGACGTATGCGCGCGCTCGACGCTATATTACGTGGGCTTCCGAGCGTGACTAACGCGCGCCGAGGCGCCTGTAAGTGGACATCAAGTGCCACTGCGCTGTTGCTTTCGGTTTTTGTTTTGAAAATACACTGAGGGCCAAATACGTAGGAAAGCAAAGGTACTCGAGTCTTTCGTCAGTAGCTGAATGCTTAGAAATCTGGCTCAATCTAGAGTGTCGACCGACGATCACCACATATGGCTCTGCAAAAGTGACGTGATGACTTTTCGTCAAACACTTGTGGTGGTCCTGTGAGGCGTGTTACAACCGTGCAAACATTATTTATGAAGTTTTCAAGACCCACCTTAGACAATGTTGGCCTCAGAAAGCCGATTTCTTGCGCGATCTCTAATATGCTATGATGCATGCGGCTTGCACCTACTAGCACCACATGTTGACAACCGGTTAACTCTCAACTTGCTACCATATTCAATGGACATATTTCTGTAAAAGACAGCTTAGATATCGTGTCTACACTTGCGTCACATACAGTGTCCAGTCACAAAAATTGGGAATCATACAAAGTCCATTATCAGACCGGGCCAAACTTTGTTCTTACAAGAGCTATCTGAGGTTCCAAGGGATGTACATCGGCCACCGTGTCATCCTCTAGCTTTTGGCGTCATGCGGATGCTGTATGCCGAGGCGTGTTGTCAGCACGTCGTTCTCCCGGCCGTTTTGTAAACGTTACAGACCGTGGAGCCGTTAGTGTTCGGTCAAGTAGCCTTTCAAGTCGCATCACGAGGCTGAGTGCACCCCGTATCGGTCATCACACTAAGGAAAAATTCCTCATAGAACTGGGGTCTTCTGCATGACCTCCGCCTGACAGCTACGCAAGGTAGTCAATATAAACCTGGCCCGGAAAATATTTCTCGCACCTTCAGATACCAACAGAGCTTACATTATCCACACACACGGGGCATATGATGTGCGTTAGGTTGCCTATCTATGGTGCATGAAATATTTTCCGGACTAGTTTTATCATAATCTTCCCGTATCTAAACGTGCTCTGGGGATCTACCCAGGACCTGCTCTCCTTTGTAGGAGAATACGCAGCAGCAGTTTGACGAAATTCCTCACACGCCGAACAAGTGGATATGGCACTGAATGAAATTGGATATATTGTCATCGCAAAAATTTTCTGTGAAACACGGATAAGAAGATAAGCTGGCATAAGAATTCGAACGACTTTCAGTTTCCCCGCAACGAGCCAATGAGGACCACGGACTCGGTACACCAAATACTTACATAATATCGTTGAAAGACACCCGTAATTTTTTTCGGTTGAATTAGGTTTCAGCCTTTGTGTCTTTCTCGTTGCTGTTATGATTTTCAATAGATAGTCTGATGCAGTACTGCACGCTAGTCTATCCTCTGCAAGAATCTTGATCTCTGCATAACTATTACAAATGAAATGCATTTGAATCAGCTTGCAACAGTGAAGTTTTGTTCAGACTGTACAATTTTTGTTCTATCAACCGATAATTTCTTTCAGTGAATTTCTACCCAACAGATTCAGCACCTCTACACAAGTTATCCCATTTGCCCATATAACGTTCTGCTTTCTTCATAACAATAGGTTTCAGACTCTTCTATTCTCTTTATGTGTATATTGCTTCTCGTCATCTTTCAATATATGTTCTACACCGCTGACAAATACGTTCGGAAAATTTCTAAGTGCAATAAACGTGTGATTCTTCAACCTATCTTCTAAAATAAATTGTAGGAAGGAACGAAGATTAGGGTTTAGCGTCCAATCAGCATGGAGGTCATTAGAGACGGAGCTTGGATTGTTTGGGCGATGGAGAAGGTAATCGGGGATCCATCATCCTCCTGAATGCATGCCCACTGTGGTAATCTCTTTGGCACTTCCTTCGATTAAATCGTACGGTCAGTATTCCTCGCGTTTTCCTGTCGCAAAAATAGCATCCTGTAACAGTTGTAGTTTGGACCTTTCAGGGCATCTGGTAGTAGTAGATTAAGAATACTAGGCCATTAAAAATATTCAGTCAACAGGTATCATTCTGTTTTTGTGGAAAGCTGGAATCACCTTACGACGTGCTGGAGCAGCTGTCGCCGTAATACGAGGGTTTTCAATAATTAATGCAACGCGTTTTTTTCTGAAAGCCGATTGTTTTTATTCACGATTCCAGTACATAATATTATTCCCCGCTCTTTCGGCTACAAAACCTTATGCTTCAACACACCCTGCGCTCAGTGCGACGGCCTTGTCTCACCTTACTGGGAGGGACTGTATGTCCACAGAGTACCAGTCTACTGGTCAACGTTGGAAGCAGCGTCATTCATCAGTAACCTCTGCATCATCCACCTACTGCTTCCCATGGAGTGCATTCTTCATTGGGCCAAACAGGTTAGAATCGGAAGGTGCGAGATCCAGGCCGAAGGGTGGATGAGGAAGAACACGCCAATGACGTTTCTTGAGCTCTTCTCGGGTCCTCAGATTTGTGTGGAGGTTTGCGTTGTCATGAAGAAGGGAAGTTCGTATGCATTTTTATGGTGATGAACACGATGAATTCGTTTCATCAGTTTCCTGTGAGTAGGGCAATACATTAAAGAGTTGGTCATTGCACCATTAGGGAGGACGTCAAACAGAATAATACCTTCAGAGTCCCAGAAGAATGGTTGAGGGGGCGTCTTTCAACTTTTTCTTCGGATGAGAGGTGATGTGCTGTCACTTCATGGACTGCCTTTTTATTTCCGGTTCAAAGTGAAGATACCATGTTTCGTCTCCTGGGACGATGTTCTACAAAAAATGGTCGCCTTCAGCCTCTTAAGGTGGAAGGAATTCCGCACAGATATTACTACGTTAATCTTTATCCTCTTCTATTAGGCGGCGTGGAACACAGCGCGCGCACACACCTTTGTGTACCCAGCTAGTGGACGAGTGTGTCAGCACTACCAACAGATACGTCCAGTTGAGCAGCAAAGTGTTTGATTGTGATGTGTCGATCACCTCGAACAATAGAGCAGTCATAGCTGTGTGTGACCGGCCGGCACGTGGGAGATCGCACAGCTTTATACCTCCCTGTTGCGATGAACACAGACGCCTAGCTCAACGACTCATCGTGCTTTTGTTCACCGCCAGGTGTCCGTAGACACTCTGCAAGTGCAGTGCTCTGATTTTCTGCCAAAAGAAACTCAATGATAAGTCTCTGATTGGAACGCTCCTCCGTTTCAGATGCCATTTTGAAGGCTACATATAGCTCCACTACGAATCGGAATTTCGTGAAGCTATAGTAGCTGAAGCAGGAATATTCCTCGATGTCCCACAAAAAATCACGCTTTTTATCAAGCGAAATTGCCCGAGAAAAAAAAGTGTTGCATTACTTACTGAAAGCCCCTCGTAGTTGTAGTTTTTTACCTTGCGGGACACCAGGCAGTAGTAGATAACAAAACTAGTTCGTTAACAATGCCGTATCGTCAGTAGATAACAAAACTAGTTCGTTAACAGTGTTGTATCAAAAGGTATCTTTTGATTTTGGTGGAAGGCTGCAATAAACGTAGGACGTTCTGGAGCAGCGGTCGCTGCGGTGTCGATATAAATACCCCGGCGGCGACCGCTCGGAGGCTCCTCGGCTCTTCCGGCGCGCGCTCACACACACACATACATTAATGCGCTTTGTGGCGCGCCAGGTGGCGGTGCGTCCGCTGCCCGCTAACTCATGGAGGGCCCTGCCCGCTATTTATATCGTCCTACGCGCTAATTTTAATTCCACGAAAACGGGGGGCATCGCTTGAATTTGTTCTACCCCGTCGCCTTGTTACTGGGCCCCAATTAATATAAGTCTAAACGGGCTGATTTACAGGTCTCGGGTGTAATTTTCAGAATACTTTTCTCTCAGCTCTTAGGTTTCTTGAGCAGCAAAGAGCCACCTTGATATAAAGAATGTGTTTGTATGCACTCAACAGTCTAATAGGAAATACTGCTTACAAATTTCCGTAAGACAACTAAACTGAATTACTCTCGTATCCAAATTTTCGTATACGCTCTTGCTTCTTCCTGTTCTTTCTCGGTAAGACTTATAACTTTGTCTGAACAGCGCTGTGTAAGGCACATTGCTAGCGATTAAAATTGTAACACTCTGATGCAGCCAGGCAACTAATGTTAAATTGGTATTTATACTATACTTTGTTCATCATGAGAATAAACCTGATGTAAATAAACACGAACAGATGACTGGTCATCAGCCGCAGAAAATGTACACTAGTGTTGTTAGACTCTTGGAAGTAGGTCCTGCTTATCGACGGTAGGCAATGAAAACCTCGCAAACCTATCTGGCCGTGGAAACTCGTAAATCCCGTAACCAGTAACTCCATAATCAAAGAGAGATTTCAAAGTGTATGGATTTCTCTATACTGTCAAAAACTGGGCTTGAGAGTGAAGCCCCTAACGGGATCTGGGGCGGAGGAGGGCTTCAATTCGGCGCATATGCTTGGCGGAAGGGGCAACGGATCCGACGTACCGTAGGCGACAGTAGGGTTCAACCTGAGCAAGTCGGCAACCCCTCCAATCCACTCAACTCTACACGTAGTGACCCGTCACTCCTGTGGAAACAGTTGTTTGGTTGTTTGGGACGAGAGAAAGCCATTAATGTTCGGCAAGTTCGTGATTTTTAAATACGTCCCAGGCGAAGCAGTGCCTGTCGAGAGGACATTCCACCTGCGCCTACAAAGTTGCGGCTAACAACACGGGGAGTCGCAGTTACCGGTTTTAAGCATTGCGCTGAGGGACATGTGTGCGGTCGCTAGTGGTGACTCTCTTCGATGGGATAGTCCATTGCAGCTACTTGATTAGTTATCACCCACCGCAAGCTGGGTAGCCCACAGTCACTAACGTACTAGACGCTCCCTCACCTTTCGCTGCTGTGGGTGTATGGAGCACCAAGCAGCTCGCAGTGCTTAATGCAAGGTAGGTTACTGAGCCACATGGAAAAAAAACAGTAAAGTAGCTCATATGAACAAACCCAACAAGTATAAAACGATTTGCACTTGGAAAGTCAGATCTATGTTACCCCAACATGACACTCCTACAGATGCTGCCCCTGCAGTCAGAAAAACAGCCACAGCCGACAGATAACAGCTGTGTCCTCGCATTGATGTGGCTGCATTACAGGAAACTCGTCTCTCAGGGGAAGGCTGGCCGCGTGAAAATAATGACCGTACTCTGGAGAGGGAAAGAGATTGGAGAAAGACGTGAGCATGGAGTTGGCTTTGCAGTACGAAACAGTCTTCTTAGCTGCTGCGAACAACCAAAATCTATTTCTGAACGATTAACAACTTCGAGATTAAGGATATAATCAGGCCCCATCAAATTAATCTCAGCATACGGACCAACTATGAAAGAGCCACCTGATGTCAAAGACAAGTGTTACGAAGATCAGCGGAAATACTTGGAGAATGTTCGTGGATCAGATAAACTCATGTTATTGGGGATTTCATGACTCCTGGAACTCTGCGTCACTGACACTTCCGGAACAGCACCCTGCACAGACATGGAAACACCCACGGTGAGGTCACTGGCATCAGCTCGACTTCATCGTAACCAGAAGATGTGACCTACGTCATGTCCTTAAATCCCGTACATATCACAGTGCTGACTGTGATACTGATCATTCCTTACTTATGACCAAATCACTGTTCGTACCAAAAAAGATTTATTGTGATGAGAGAGTATGTCGAAGAGTGAAGATCTACACCAAAGCCACCGAAGATAATGGCTATATAAAAAGTTCAGAGAAGATACTGAGATGAAACAATCCTGAGCAATTGATAACTGCATAGAGCGCCGAAAATATGTGGCATCTAGCCAAAGAAAATATTATGCAAACAGCTATTAGAACTTTGGGGAAGCAGGGTAGGACTGAAAAGGGACTGGTTTGCTGAATAGGAAAATGAGTTGCGCCTATATAGAGACAAGAAACGTAATGCTCATATACAGGTTATGAATAATCCTAAAGACAAACGAGCAATAGCCGATTACACGGCCTGAAAAGCAGATCTGCGAGTTTCTCGCCATTGTGCAAACAGATATTGGACCAGCCTTGTAAATCTACGTAGATCTGCCGAGACAAAAGAGATTACCGTGGCATGTATCAAGGCATCAGAACGGCGATTGGACCAACAAGCAGGAAGCACGCTGCAATAAAAGACGTTAATGGTGACCCAATCAACGATTAAAAAGCAGCAGCTACATAGATGGGTGCTACACTATGCTACCTTATACTCAAGAGGTCAACATTTCTTCAGAATGAAGTGTCATTACATGTGGCTTTTGTCGACCTCACCAAAGCTTTACCAACTTACATTATTATTTATCAGCTTGATGATCCTCCTACTCCCGACGAATTAAAGCACTTAAAAGTCTAAAGCTAGGCAAGAGTGCAGGGAATGATAATCTACCCGCTGAAATCGTGAAACCTGTTTGTTGCTGATATTGTATCAAATCCGACTGCAGTGCTGGGAAGAAGTCACAATACCTCAAGATATGTGAGATGCAAATATAGTAACAATTTGTAAGAGAAAAGGTTCAGAGGTGACTTAACAGCTATGAAGGAATATCTGTCTTGAGCATTGGTGGAAAGGTGTCTGCGAGGATAATACTGAAAAGACTGGAAACTTTGGCTGCTCGGATCTACCCTGACTCATTGCGGATTTAGAGCTGGCAAGTGATATGATATTCACCTCGCACCAGCCACCAGGAACGTGCCACGTACATAGAGTGTCATTGTATGTGGCTCTTGTCGATCTCAACAAAGCTTTTTACACCGTCAGGAGGGAGGGACTCTACAGCATATTGGATAAAATTGGATGTGCACCAACTTTATTGTCCTTAATCAGATCTTTTCATGACGATATACATGGCTCTGTAATCCTCGGTGGTAAATCATTCAATATGAACTGTGGCGTAATACAATGCTGTGTGTTGGCACATACACTTTTCGGAATTTTGTTCTCACTTCTGCTCCAAGTGGCTTTTGAGAATTGCAATGTTGGGGTACAGCTGAATGCAAGGAAAGTTGGAAGGCTTTTCTAGGTGTCTTCTGAAGAGTAAGACAAAGCGCTACGAGATAATCACTCGTGAACTCCTACATGCTGATGACGCTGCAATTGTTGCGAGCTCTGCAGAAGGGCATTGACTCCCATCCTACAGTAATCTACTCCGTTGAGTACGTCATCCTGTTACCAACAAATTTCATACTGTTTCACCATCTCTGCGGTTTTCTTCGTCAACTGCACTCTCTAACACCATAAATCATAACAAGGGCCGGCCGCGGTGGCCGTGCGGTTCTGGCGCTGCCTTCCGGAACCGCGGGACTGCTACGGTCGCAGGTTCGAATCCTGCCTCGGGCATGGGTGTGTGTGATGTCCTTAGGTTAGTTAGGTTTAAGTAGTTCAAAGTTCTAGGGGACTTATGACCTGAGATGTTGAGTCCCATAGTGTCCAGAGCCATTTGAACCATCATAACAAGGAACATGTACCTCACAAATCACGACACTGTGTGTCTCTAGACCATAGTAGTTTCTCACATTTGCTACTATTCCATTATTCAGTGATTTGTGTGCTTAAGGATTATAATGAAATTTAACACTGTAGGATTCTAACAGGTATACTAATCTATTTGAGTTACAATCATGTATTGCTGGCTTTTGGAAGATGTATTACCTGTTTCGACTGTAATGACTCATCATCATAACTTAAACCCAGCGTCAGTCATGCCTAGACGCTATACTTTGGTAACAAGCTACTGGACTAGTAGTTCGGATGATGGGTCATTAGAGTTTGCCAAACTAGAGGAAGACACTTCCGACCAAAATAATGTGTTTACGACGTTCCGTATTTGATAGGTTATCTGAAATGTAATTACCAGTTCCAACAACTCCGTAGTGAAATTGTCAGTTCGAAAAGGTTGTTGCTCTGGCTGTAATTTACGTTATGTTTCGAGCTGTTTAAGAGTCCCAGGTGAAGTCAAGAGTGATGATAAGAGTCTAATACTGTTGGTGATTGCGAGATTCAAGCAATAATTCGCTCACCCGCCTCCCCAGCCCTCTCTCTCTCTCTCTCTCTCTCTCTTGCAGATGGTGTGGAGATTGAGCCAGGGACGTGGAAATCTTCACAATGGGAATTGATGCAAAAGATCGATGATACCTTATGTGCCTTTTCCAGGCATTAGGCATGACTTCTTCCTCATTCGGCGTTTGTGGGTATGCAAAGTACCAAGGAAAATGACGAAGTAATATGATTTGTTTTGTTTCTTCTAGAAACCAACGACAGACCGAGTCGTCCGCTGATTTTTTTCACATGAAATTTTGTTCTCTTAGCTTACGCTGTAATCATCCCTCAGTAATATCTCCTTCTGGTTAGTCTACTTTTCCACAAACAGTCTTTCACTGGCAATAACGACGCCTCTTCAATTGCTGCTTCAAATACTGAATGTCTACCCGTCGTTAACGGGCAAGGTGGTAGAATTGTTAACACAATGGATTCGCACTCAGGAGAGATAACATCAAATCCCTGTCCAGCTATTCAGATTTAGTTTCTCTTTTTTCCCTTCTTTTTTGTGGTTTCTGCAGATCGATTACTGAGAATGCGACAGTTGTTAGTTTGAGAAGAATATGGCCCATTACCTACTCCATGATCTCCCATTCTCAAATTGTTCACTGCCTGTGATGATTTCATATTCGAAGAGACTTAATACCCTGATATTCATGCCTCCCTCCCGTCCTTCCTTTCTTGAACTGTTTGACAAATATGCGTCGCAGCCTTCCTCGATGTTTCACCACTTGCACCCTGTCACTAAATAACGCTCCCTGTAGCACAAGTGCGCCAATTCCGAGAATCTTCTTCCTTAGAGCAGGACTGCTGAACTTAAATACTTTGTTGATCCATGACAAATTTCAGTGTATCCTGTGTGACAGATTCCTTTCAAACACTATTTTTTAACCACTGTCCTCAATACACTATTTATTAAAACTACATCATTTTATGATGTCACAGGTCATTCTAGCTTGTGCCCGGAATTCCTGTAACCAGTACTCAGCATACGTCAACAATTTTTCAATGTATGTGACACATAATACGTGTCCTCCACACCTGGATTAAATGGAGAATTCATTACCTTTTCTTTATTTTGCAGCAGTAAAACCTATTGTCCTTGTCACACTGTTGTTCATTCCATATTTTCTCTTTGTATTTTTTATCGCAAAGTTTTGTACGAATGTATTCCAAATATCGAGAAATACTGATCCGATGAATTCAGCTCCGGTCATCGGCCCCTGACTTTGTAATACATTTAGAGAAATTCAGTAAATGAAATTAGTGACACTACTAATATGCAGCTGCTACTTAAAGCATCAAATTGGCTTTGAGTTGACACGTCTGATATTACATCTTCACTTAATTTTAATATTTTCAAATGTGAGGTCCACAGCCATTTTGTAGACACCTGTATTATAAGAAGCTATAACTGATTCACTATTAAATTCGGTACCCATGAAGGCAGCTTTCCGTAATACAGACATACCAGCGAATCACATACATGACTTTATAGCCTTCGTCACGACTTTTATTTCTGTTCTTGTAATGTGTTCTGAATCCCGTCGTCGTCGTATTTTCCGAGCAAGAGCCCTTAAAGTCGGAAACTGATCGATTTATACGCCGTCCATTGAGATCTCGGAGAATGTTCTTTGATGTTGCGCGGCTTTGAGCATCACGTCACGTCGCATTCTCCTCTCCCTCAATTTACGCCCTATAAGCTGCCTTGCGCCGCTCTCTGTAGTCCGCTAATTTATTTTTGTGCCCGAAGATGTGCCCAGGGAAGACAACTTAATTTGGTCAGCAGCACGAAGCGCTTATTTATGAACCACGCCAAACTAATAACGCGTGGAATTTGAAGTCGGCGCACATCCGGGAGCAGTAAAAATTTCTGTTTATTGCGGTCTTTCGAGTAACCAGGTAACGTCCGTCCTGTCCGTTAGTAACAAGCGCTGTTATGTCTTGATAACTTGCTCCATTTACAAGACACTGTTGCAGAAATACCGTAGCTAATTCTAGCATTTATGGAGCCTTGTAATAGTTTCTGCGTCTTTGCGGCTTCTCCAGCTTCTCTGTTGAAAACTCTCGATGAATTTGAAACAAGAGAGAAACTTTCTTTTACGGGATAACGGATACTCAGCCATAATGTTGTGCGCAATTATGAGGTTTAGTCAGTACTCTTGCAGAAATCGGAATAAGAAATGGATCCCTGTAGTGAAGGCGACATTTTTGTCAAAGAACACTACTTTAAAAAGTTAGAGAACCGGCTTCTGAAGATGACTGCAGAACGCTTCTATTTTCGCCAACATACATTGCGCGTAAGGACCGTGAAGATAAGATACGAGAAACAGGGGCAAATACGTTTTCCCTCGCTCTATTTACGAGAGGAACAGGAGAGGGACTGACTGTACCTACAGTAGCTTCCGGAGTATCAATGTAGATGCAGATGTAGAATGTAGATCAGTAATGTATCTGCAGACTAAATTCACAGTGTTGTTATTGATGACGATGTCAGTTGGGAAGGAGTCAAATCCAATACTGGCAGACAGCATCCTCCTTTACAAAGACACGAAGGGCTAACGGACTTAATAACCGAAAGAAAAAATACCAGCAATCGTGTCTTACATTCCTGATCCATAAGGTATAGTGGATGGGACGTAGGTGCAGTGCCCATGTTCTATGTTTACCAGTTCAACACTGCTGTTGCGATCTTCAGTATGGCACTGGTTTGAAGGTGCTCACCTTGCTCGTATGTTCCGAGCGACCCTCTTTCTTCTTTCTTCTACAACCTAAAACTAAACTCCCCCCTCCCCCCCGAACAGGCCACGAAAGCCCAACGGTACCTACTGGCCGCCGTGTCATCCTCAGCCCACAAGCGTCACCGAATGCAGATATGGAGGGGCATGTCGTCAGCACACCGCTCTCTCGACGGGCTGAGTGTACTCCGCTTGCCAAAAGCGCTCGACAGACCGGATGGGTACCTGTCCAAGTGCTAGCCCAGCCCGCCAGCGCATTACTTCAGTGATCGGACGGGATCCGATGTTACCGCTGATGCAAGGCCGAAGAATTTTTGCAACTTACGCCCATTTAAACCTGCTTACTGCATTCATACCTAGGTCTTCCTCTACAATTTTCACTCAATGCACTTTCCTTTCGTGTCTCAGAATTTGTCCTATCAACCGACCCTTTATGTTAGACAAATGCAAAAAAGTAACTAAAAGTAGTGTTTAATGTCCCATCGATAACGGAGTCGTTGCCGCGCGTGGTAGCCGTGCGGTCTGAGGCGTCTTGTCACGGGCCGCGCGGCTCCCCCAGTCGGAGGTTCGAGTCCTCCCTTGGGCATGAGGGTGTGTGTGTTCCCGTAGAGTAAGTTAAAGTTAGGTTAAGTAGTGTGTAAGCCTAGGGACTGATGAACTAAGCAGTTTGGTCTCATAAGATCTTACTCAAAATTCACAAATTTTTACGGGGTCGATAGAGACGGAACACAAGTTCGGAGTAGAGAAGGATTGGAAGAAAATTGGCCATGCCCATTCAAAGCAATCACCTCGGCATACGCCTTAGGTTATTTAGAAAATTCACATAAAATCTCAATGATGATATCTGGACACGGAATGGAACTGTCGTTCTCCCAAATGAGAATCCAGTGTGCTAACCATGCATATTATAAAAATGGTTATTTGTATTTTTGTATGTATGTATGTATGTATGCAGGTACATTTGCTCAGCCTCCCTTTGTAAATTTTTTGAGTCGTCAGTCTTCTGACTGGTTTGATGTTGCTCGACACAGGTTGCTCTCTTGTGCCAATCTTTTTCTTCTCACAGTAGCACTTGCAACATATGTCCTCAATTATTTGCTGGATATATTCCAATCTCTATCTTCCTCGACAGTTTTTAACCTCTAAACTACTGGATCGATTTCAACCAAACTTGGTAGACATATCACTTATTATCTGGGAAGAAGCGGTGTGTGGTTAAGAAACACCTACGTATCAAATGGGTGAGGATACTGTTTAGAAAGGGTGCAAAACAGGGCAGCCCGTTTTGTATTACCACGTAATAGGGGAGAGACTGTGGCAGATATGATACGCGAGTTGGGATGGAAGTCATTAAAGCAAAGACGTTTTTCGTCGCGGCCAGATCTATTTACGAAATTTCAGTCACCAACTTTCTCTTCCGAATGCGAAAATATTTTGTTGAGCCCAACCTACATAAGTAGGAATGATCATCAAAATAAAATAAGAGAAAACAGAGCTCGAACAGAAAGGTTTAGGTGTTCGTTTCTCCCGCGCGCTGTTCGGGAGTGGAATGGTAGAGAGATAGTATGATTGTGGTTCTATGAACCCTCTGCCAAGCACTTAAATGTGAATTGCAGAGTAATCATGTAGATGTAGATGCAGATCCCGCGACGTGCAAATGCCCAGACTTCATTCATTTAGTATTTGAGAATGAGAAAACTTAGTCACTTGTAACAAACTTTACGCATAATTTCAAATCCTGACAAAATTTCTTCTCGTTAACACCACCCATCCTTCATCACTAACCTCCCTCCCCCCCCTCCCCCACAATCCCCACACAAATACACACACGCAAAATGATGAAATGAAAAAAAAAGTTTACAGGTTCTTACGTTATCGGTGTTCCTGCAGTAAAGATGCCGCATCAGGCATGGCCTTTTAATTTATTACTTCTTTACCACTAACTCTATTCCAACCACATTATCCGCATATGCCGCTCAATGTACCTACTAAACTATTTCACTGTACGACACGTAGTATAGGAGATAAGACCTACATGAACAGCCGGCCGGAGTGGCCGAGCGGTTAAAGGCGCTACAGTCTGGAACCGCACGACCGCTACGGTCGCAGGTTCGAATCCTGCCTCGGGCATGGATGTGAGTGATTTCCTTAGGTTAGTTAGGTTTAAGTAGTTCTAAGTTCTAGGGGACTTATGACCACAGCAGTTGAGTCCCATAGTGCTCAGAGCCATTTGAACCATTTTGAACCTTCATGAACATTGAGATGCGTGAAAACGAAATTGCAGGGAGAAATTCGCTAGACATACAGATAAAATATGTGTAAATATGTGAGAAATACACACATAAAAAAAGTTTTGCATTACCCCGATTCCCAGAACTCTTGAAGATAGACGTTGACTTTGGATGCTGTATCACAGACACAGTCCCTTTGACTGTTCAGAGATGTAAACAACCATGCATGAGCAGCGCCTATTAGACGGAGGGGGTCCGACAGCCGATCAGTTCCAGCCATTCCACCATAAAGAAGGTACACGGCCCGTGTTGTCTGTAGTTCAACCATGCCTAGACGGTCAATACGGCGGTTCTATCGCGTCCGCATTGTTGCTTAGTTCCAGGAACGGCTCTCAACAAGGGAAGTATCCAGGCGTCTCGGAGTGAACCAAAGCGATGTTGTTCGGGCATGGAGGAGATACACAGAGACAGGAACTGTCGATGACATGCCTCACTCAGGCCGCCCAAGGGCTACTACTGAAATGAATGATCGCTAACTTCGGATTATGGCTCGGAGGAACCCTGACAGCAACGCCACCGTGTTGCACAGTATGCTGCATGATGCACAACTTCACTGCCGACATCCATGCCGAGGTCCATCTTTGCAAGCACACCATGCAGCGCGGTACAAGTGGACCCAACAAGATGCCGATTGGATCGCTCAGGATTGGCATCACGTTCTCTTCACAGATGAGTGTCGCATACGCTTTCAACAAGACAATCGTCGGAGACGTGTTTGGAGGCAACCCGGTCAGGCTGAATGTCTTAGACAGACTGTCCAGCGGGTGCAGTGAAGTGGAGGTTTCCTCCTGTTTTGGGATGGCATTATGTGGGGCCGACGTACGGCACTGTTGGTCATGCAAGGTTCCGTAACCGCTGTATGATACGTGAATGCCATCCTCCGACCGATAGTGCAACCACATCGGCAGCATACCGGCAAGGCATTCGCCTTCATGGACGACAATTCGCGCCCCCATCTTGCACATCTTGTGAATGACTTACTTCAGGATAACGACATCGCTCGACTAGAGTGACAAGCGCTTTCTCCAGACATGAACCCTATCAAACATGCCTGGGATAGATTGCAATGTTTGTGGACGACTTGATCCACCAACCACTTTGAGGGATCTACAACGAATCGCCGTAGAGGAGTGGGACAATCTGGGCCAAGAGTGTCTTGATGAACTTGTGGATAGTATGCCACGACGAATACAGACATGTATCAATGCAATGGGTATTAGAAGTACAGATGTGTACAGCAATCTGGTCACTACTTCTGAAGGTCTCGTTGTATGGTGGTACAATATGCAATGTGTGGTTTTCATGAGCAATAAAAAGTGCGGAAATGATGTAGATCTCTATTCCAACTTTCTGTACAGGTTCCGGAACTTTCGGAACCGAGTTGACGCAAAACCTTTTTGTTTTGTGTATTTCAAATATATTTAAAAATATGTGAAATACATGTGATATGTGCGTACACGGTTGAAGCCACAGGTAGAAAAGGTCCTCAGAAACATGTGTATCGATTCCACGAAACTTAGTCAATTTTCATTTACTACCTGGGAAGAAGTACAGTGGGGGTAAGAAACACCTACTTCCTTTTGGGGTAGGTGTGATGGACTGAGACAGGTGAGGGAGGAGGAGATGGACATAGATAACGTTGGAGGAAGAGACAGGCAGAGAGAGTGTGGAGGTGGAAATGCCGTGACATAAGAGGGGGTGGGGGGTGGGAGCAGGAGATGGAAAAGAAACGGAAGAGGAGGAGATGGACGGAGGAATAGGAGAGGAGGAGAGTATGAGGAGATGAACAGAGAGGGGCAGGCGGGGATGGATTAATAGAAATTTGGAAAAAATGATGGGTACTCAGCTAGTTGTGTCACTCACTTCGTTTTTCAACAGTTTCATTCAGTACCTTCTCATTAGTTACTCGATCTACAAATACTATTTCGAGAATAAAAATTATTTCATCTTAGATCCCCTGGACTCAGTACAACCACGTTAATGCACTACAGCGAATTCTGCCACCCGTATTGGGTGCTCATCTAACCAAGCTGAAGACCCTGGAACTGCATTAGACAATGTGAGGAGTAAAATAAATTAAAGTCTCTTGACATCAGTGACTGGGAGACGCGGAAGGGCAGGTTCAGCCACCTAACTTGAAAGGTTTTCCGTATCCTCCGCCCCAGTAGGCGCCTTTTCTCCACTAAGTATCAACGATGTAATCAAATAAAACTGTGAAGAGTAGGTGACTGTAATGTGTGTTTGAGGAGTGTAGTGTCATGTTCGTGCTGGAGATGATGGGAGATCGGAGAGGATGAAACCCGGTGCCGGCACATAGCCTGCTCCTCTCTAACATCACCATGTGGACCGCCGAGCGTAACGTCTCCATGCGACGGACGGATCACCATCAACAGTATCACATGCCCTCACTTCATGAGGTTTGCAATTTAACCCAAGGTAATGGTGAACAGAGACTTAACGCTCCCAAATCTCCTCTCCCTACCGCTTAAATAATGGCAGTGTTAATTTCATCCACTACTAGGATTCGAACAGACTTATTTCCAAGTCGAGCGCCATCGCACACGCTTGCGTTAGCGATCCTTTAAAAAAAAAGCCAAGACCAAAATGCCCATAAAACTGAAACAAATGGAATAAGTTAAGTCTCTGTTCACCATTACCTTGGGTTAAATTGCAAACCTCATGAAGTGAGGGCATGTGATACTGTTGATGGTGATCCGTCCGTCGCATGGAGACGTTACGCTCGGCGGTCCACATGGTGATGTTAGAGAGGAGCAGGCTATGTGCCGACACCGGGTTTCATCCTCTCCGATCTCCCTTCATCTCCAGCACGAACATGACACTACACTCCTCAAACACACATTACAGTCACCTACTCTTCACAGTTTTATTTGATTACAGCGTTCACACTTAGTGGAGGAAAGGCGCCTGCTGGGGCGGAGGACAGGGAAAACCTTTCAAGTTAGGAGTAAGTTCTATAACAATACACGTGGGGAGTGGCCATGATGAAAATAGCAAGAGCACGAGATTTTTTTCTCTCTCTTGTCAAGTTCACTAAAAGTAAGATAACAGGAATGAAACATTCGAACAGAAAAGGAGGAAATCCACACTGCATCTAACTTCTTGACGATTAAATGCCAGCTACAGCAACTTTTGCCATGTCCAGTTTGCCGTAACCGTATTTTAGGCCAAAGGCACAAGGCTCTGGGTCATATCCGGTCCCAACACACAATACCTGACAACCCATGTAACTGTGTTTTTCTACATTCTGGGAAAAAAGATGAATAGGGACGCCATATGAATCTCACTTAGACAACCGCTTCTTTCGTCCAGACTAGAAAGTCCAGTTGTCGGTGGAGCCAGCTCCAATGGTTGCGTCTACAGGCAGCTAACCAGTTACATAATTTATCTGTTTCATGGCAACGACTGCATCGGTCTTCTCACTAACGCTAATGCGAAAAAGTCGAACTTTGGTGGGGAGAAGGTTATGAACGACCTGGTATCATGAGGACGTCATTTCCATCGGAAAATAGGGAGGCTGACGTGGGACCAAAGAAGCTCCCAAACTTTCTCGGACGATAGAGACTCCACAGATGAAGCGCATACTGGAAATATTGAGTGACAGAACAACATTTTTACACAGAGTTGCGACTGGGAAAGAATATCAGCCGCCAAGTAACTGACATCAGTAAAAAAATTCCGAGTACTTCTTAGTTTGTTATTGATCCTACCGACATTTAGTGGAGGAGTTCAGCTCGCGGATCGAAGACAGGTAAAAAGGACGCGAACACAGGTTCAGTGCGTCGAAAAAGTAAAGGAGAAGCAGTGACCCGAAGGGAGGTCCAAGCCTCACATCAGCCGGAGTCTCACCATAACCTAATAGCGCACCCCGAAAAAGAGAATTTCGCCTCTTAAACCTGCCCCTTAATCGTTTTTGCTGAACACGTATGTCTCCAATGTAAGTGCCTTGCGTGGTAACGAAGGGGAGCGACGCTCGCGTTTAAGGATCGCTCCAAGAATCAAGACAGTGACGGGCTTCCAGTTTAGCGCAGCCATCCTCATCGAAAAACGATGGCAGGCGCTATTTCGACTAAGGTAGCAGGTAAAGGCAAGGAATGACATTGGTACTTATATGAAAGTAGTATCTGTTCCCGAAAGAACACATACCATTGATGACCGTGCAGCTTCTCTAGAATGAAATGATAATTAAATCGACACCCTAGCTGCAAACAGACCTTGGATACATCATTGGGACATGTTGAAAATGTGTGCCCCGACTGGGACTCGAACCCGGGATCTCTGCTTACGTGGCAGACCCTCTATCCATCTGAGCCACCGAGGGCACAGAGGATAAAAAAAATGGCTCTGAGCACTATGGGACTTAACATCTGAGGTTATCAGTCACCTAGAACTACTTAAACCTAACTAACCTAAGGACATCACACACATCCATGCCCGAGGCAGGATTCGAACCTGCGACCGCAGCGGTCGTGCGGTTCCAGACTGAAGTGCCTAGAACCGCTCGGCCACATCAGCCGACCACAGATGGTAGCGCGACTGCAGGCAGTATCTCGCGCACGCCTCCCGCGAGACCCACATTCCCAGCACGTCCACATCACTACACTTGTAGTGTGTCTAACACATGTTTGCCCATCAGACTCATTACTCGTGGCAGATTAATCTGCCAAGTTCCGCACGAGTTAGGGCATAGGGTGTGCGTTCGAACAAGACGGTCAGTGGCCGGCTAGCCATATTTTAACTATATACAGGGTGATCAAAAAGTCGGTGTAAATTTGAAAACGTAATAAAAAACGGAATAATGTAGATAGCAGGATAAAAATTGGCACACATGCTTGAGATGACATGGGACTTTATTAGAACAAAAAAAAATGTCACAAAATGTCCAACAGATGGCGCTAAACAGCGAAACTGCTACCGTGACGGTGAGAGAATCGCATCATCCCCAGCCAGGCTGAAAAACACCTGCTGGAACGTACGATGTTAATGCAGGATGGCGCTCCACCCCATATTGCTAGACGCGTGAAAGATCTCTTGCGCGCGTCGTTTGGTGATGATCGTGTGCTCAGCCGCCAGTTTCGTCATGCTTGGCGTCCCAGGTCCCGAGACCTCAGCGGGAGCGATTATCGGCTTTGGGGTTACCTGGTCGGAAGTGTATCGCGATCGACCGACATCTGCAGGGATGCTGAAAGCCTACATCAGACGCCAATGCCTCACCAGAACTCCGGACATGGCTGTGCTGTTCACAACATTATTCCTCGACTACAGCTATTGTTGTTGAATGATGGCTGGCATATTTAGCATTTCCTGTAAAGAACATCATCTTTGCTTTGTCCTAATTTGTTATGCTAATTATTGCTATTCTGATCAGATGAAGCGCCATCTGTCGGACATTTTTTAAACTTTTGTATTTTTTTGGTTCTAATAAAACCCCATGTCATTCCAAGCATGTGTGTCACTTTGTACCTCTCTATCTACATTATTCTGTGATTTATTCAGTTTTCAAGTTTATACTGACTTTTTGATCACCCGGTATGTCCCCAATGATGTATACCAACGCCTGTTTGCGGCTAGGGTGTCGATTTAATTATCAGATTAGTACTTGTTTGAAGTGACTGTCAAAAGAGGAAGGGTACTTTTGAAATTATAAATAAAGTATAATCTGGCTGCGAAAATGGTTTTTAGATTCTTTCTCGCGTAATCTATTTCGCGATTACCCGCAATGTCTTCAGATGCACCTTCGGAAGATAAACGTAATCGATGTGAGCATTATTTGGTACCAGGTTCGCACCTGGCTGTCATCGCCAATCAGTAAAGCTGCAAGCCAGTGTGCACTTCACCATCCAAACCGATACCTCAGCAGTCGGCAGCAGACTACTTTCAAGGGAATCTCCCCATCGCACCCCCCATCAGATTTAGTTATAAATTGGCACAGCGAATAGGCCTTGAAAAACTTAACGCAGATCAATCGAGATAACAGGAAGAAGTTGTGTGGAAATATGAAAAAAGTAAGCAAAATATATAAACTGAGTAGTCTATGCGCAAGATAGGCGACATCAAGGATAGTGTGAGCTTAGGGTGGCGTGGTCCCGTGGTTAACGTGAGCACCTGCGGAACAAGTTGTCCTTGGTTCAAGTCTTCCCTTGAGTGAAAAGTTTACTTTCTTTATTTTGACAAAGTTATGATCTGTCCGTTCGTTCATTGACGTCTCTGTTCACTGTAATAAGTTTAGTGTTTGTGTTTTGCGACCGCACCGCAAAACCATGCGATTAGTAGACGAAAGGACGAGCCTCTGCAATGGGAACCGAAAACATTTGATAGCAAGGCCATAGGTCAACCGATTCCTCCACAGGAAAACACGTCTGATATATTCTACATGACACTGGTGACGGCTTGTGCGTCACATGGCAGGAATATCTTGTCGACCCACCTAACGGGTAAAAAGATTCTTCTACCTTGCCCGATTTAGGTTTTCTTGTGGATGTGATAATCAGTTGCAAAAGCCGGACAGATAATAATTGTCTGAAAATAAAAAATTAAACTATTCACTCGAGGGAAGACTTGAACCAAGGTCCTCTAGCTTCCTACAAGGCCTATTCACTGTGCCAACTTGTAACTAAATCTGAAGGGGGTGCGATGGGGAAGTTCCCTTGTTAGTCAGTAACTGTGTACACAGTTGAATTGCAAAACATCGCACGGCTGCGTTATCACCATCCACCCTGACGGAAAGTAGATCAGAATGTTCTCTTCACCACAGAGATATCAAACGTTACAATGGTTTACTGTCACTCTGCCCCCATTCGATAAGAAGTGTGAGAACCCTTCCAGCGTCAAGTGGACAACACTTCAGATAAAGCCAACTTTCAATTTGGCTGAGTGACGTTTATGAAAGTGTTCACCGAGGCGCTAGTAACAACTTAATGCTGGTAAAACACCGCCAGAGCTGAAACTACTGATAATCGCGCTATCGAGAGCGCCGCGTGGGGCGTGGGAGGGTAGCGGAGGCCGGCACTGGAGGCCACTCCGGCTCGCGCCCTCTTCGCGGCGCGGTCCTACGCCGGCGTGCATAATCCGATCTCGCGGGCCACAATAGAGCGACTCCGTCACCCGATCCCGCCCCACGTCGCGCCAGCACAATGGGCGGCAGGACCGCGGCCCGCCACGTGCGCTGCCTCGGGACGGACAGCCACACAGCCGTATGACGGGGCCCCGGACGCTGCGTCGCTGTCACAAGTGACGTGGAAGCGACATTCGCAGCAATCCGAATCCGTGCGCGAGCGACAGTGAATAACTGGTAGTTTCAGGAAACATGTCACGGCCGCACAGAGCTCAAATGAAACTTCACAGTGAAATTTTCATCCCACTGATTTCAAGTGACCACAGTGAGCACTACAATACTGTTCGACGTGTTACTTGCTAACAATATACTGCTCTCTATCATGATCGATAAGAGTCCAAACTGGTAAACTGTCTTAAGTTCACCAAATGCAACCAAGATACTTGTGGGTAAAAATAAACTTGGCAGAACAACTGCTGAGATCTTCGGCATTGCTTGTGTAAGCTCCATGTGTACTGTACTTTAATGGGTGATTCTACATAGTATTTCAAAATGACACCGACAGACTTACAGGGGAGGCCACGACGATTGGGACGCGGATTTACTGTAAACTTCGTACACTCGTAGTACTCCATTAGGACAACAAAATGTGTAAGCAGTAGCGCGTACTTCTCAAGCGTTATTTAGGAAACAGCAAGATAATTTGGGTCGTCAAATATCGTCAAATGTATACCTGTACGTGGCCATTTTTACCATGAAGCGTGGGCACACGAGCGCCCTGGTCCCGTGGTAGCGTGAGCAGTTGCAGAGCTAGAGGTCCTTGGTTCAAGTCTTCGCTCGAGTGAAAAGTTTAATTTTTGCCGCCACGGTAGCTCAGCGTGTTCGGTCAGAGAGCTAGAGAGCTGGTTGGCCTCTGTAATAAACGCAACGACCAAACACAACGATCAAAAACGAGCAAAATGCAAAAAAAAAAAAAAAAAAAAGAAATAGAAAGATGGTTAGCTGCCCTCTGTAATAAAAAAAACTGAGTTAATCGATCAACAACGAACTTAAACGGATGTCTTACGACGTCCGCCCCGAGCACATGCAACGAACAAAAGCGAACGAAATGAGATTAAAAAAAAAAGAAAAAAGTTGTTAGCGTTTTAACCCCGTAAACGTTGGGTCGCCAGATCGCGACCCACTAGTCGTTTTTGTTTATTTCTAATGTAAGGTGTCAGGCAAATCCAACACCTTCCATGAAAACCCTGACATGATAAGCAAATCCAGTAGTATGTCACATAGCTCCGAATAAATCGTGACATTAAATTAACCAAAGTAATACGAGTAACGGGTGAGCAAATGGAATACCACAGACTAACACAAGAATGCCTAAATGCATGTCATACCTCCCCACCATGAGACAGACGCAGTTCCGAGGGGAGAAACGAGAACGGAAGCCGAGAGCAGAATCATGTTAAGTTAGAAGGCCTTACGATAAGGGATGGACACCCACGTCGCCAGCTAAGCGCTAGGACCACCACCTCAGCCCATGTTAAACGCTACAGCCCTCCAGAAGAATACTATAGATCTTACGATAACACTAAAAGGATCACACCAGCTGCAAGTTTTAGCGTGAGACTTTTTCGCGTCTCTATTAGGTTGCAAACTTTAAAAACATTGCCCCACCACGAAAAGTATAAGATTTCTCATTGGATAGACAGAATTTTTGTAGGCGGAGCTTAAGGTTAACATTGAGACCCTGATTGGTCAGATGAAAACACAGCCAGATAGTTTTTTTAAACCAACTTCGGTAAATCGTAATAAGGAGAAGTTAAGAGAGAGTTGCTTCCGAGACAGCGAGGTGAGCGGAGCTGTGCTGTCTGCCGCCCCCTGACGAACACCGACAAGGTAATGAACGCACGCGATGCCGCATAACAGCGCATAAAGCTTCACTCAGAACTGCAGAAGTCTCATCTGTTACACCCCCTTTTTGCGTAGTACTAGTGTCGATGGTCAATTAAAGCTCATAGTGTTCTCATTTGCCACTTGAAGTAAAAATCTGAAACGCGATGATTTTTCTGTTATTTAGTTATTGAGAAGCCACATCAGCCACTGTAATTTACGACAAGTTAGATAAGTAATTAAAGATAATTGAGGGTCACTGTGGACCATTTTGATAGTTTTCTCTATTGTGAAACTTAATTTAAACCTAGATTATAGATGTGATATGGCATAGGTCATTCTTCGATCCATTGTAGAACTAGGAAACCCATTCACGGGATATTCGTTCACATTTTTGTAGAACGCAGTTGGTTTTTACCGTCCTGTATTAAAACATTTCCTTTCATCAATAGTGCAATTTATAAACAATGTTCTGTGAGTAGAATAAAATTTCCAATGGTAAACTTAACTGCTTTTTCGACGTTATTTTACCAGCTGACTAAAAATAGGAAAGCCTTGAACCCCTTCCACTAAATTTAGTTAGTGTTAAGATTCTTTTACAGGGAGTGCAGTGGAGCTGACGCTGAAATCATTAAGTATTTGGTTATATCATAGCTAGTCTCACTGAACTCTTCTGAACCCTACATGTCATGTGCGGTCTGGCGTCTCCTTACCAGCAACAGGTCCCAGGTTCAAACTAGTCAATTCCTAAAAAACACGCTCAGAGCGTCGTTGCGCGAAAGTGGTAGGGAGACACGATACAGAACCATCAGACACCACGCAGAATGTTAGACTAATACAATCATTTTCTTTACTATTTATATTACAATTGATGTAATGTAAAAATACGTGTAACCGGATGAAGTTTTATTATATTTACAATGTTATTTGGTAGTCTACAAATTTTTATTATCACAAATAATATAATATTCATAACTACTGACTATTAAACGGCCAAACGCATGAAGTGATACTGAAAATTTGAGAAATCCCTTATACCTGGAATGAGCCCGAAACGACTTGTTACCTCCAAGTTTTGACCGGCACAGACGGCTATCGAAAGATGTACAATTAATCGTCGCTTTCGACATTACAAGTTGCGGGATGGTATATTTCGTAAAAACATGAAAAACAAAGTTAAACGGCACCAGCTGCATTGAATAAATGCTATGTTTCCCCATACGCAAGGTCTTTTGAGGTTTCAAAAACCCCTCTTTCAGCCGGTAATTAGGAAGCAAACCACGCATAACGCAGCATTTCCTTAAATATCGACGCTGGTCATTGCTCATGCAGTATCGAGTGTGTTTTAATAGCGTCTTCACGAGAAGCAATTTCTCGTTCTCTTTCGATTAAATACGAACAATTTTGAAGACACGGACTCGCATACATTTTCAGAATAGCTTTATGCGTTTGGTCGTTTACTACTCGGTAGTTATCAATATTATATTATTTGTGATAATAAAAGTTTGTAGACTGCCAAATAACATTGTAAATTTAATAGAAGTTCATCCGATTACATGTATTTTTCCCATTACATCATTTGTAAAATAAATAGTAAAGAAAATGAATGTGTTAGGAGAAAAAAAACAAAGAACTGACGATCGGGACTCGACCCAGCGACCCAGTGATTACAGGGTTTAAACGCTAACTAGTCGGCTGCCGACGCTTCATGGTAAAAATGGCCACGCACAGGTATACATTTGACAATATTCGACGACCCAATTTATCTTGCGATTTCCTCAATAACGCTTGAGACGTACGGGATACTGCTTACACATTTTATTGTCCTAATGGAGTACTACGAGAGTACAAAGTTTACAGTAAATCCGCGTTCCAAACGTCGTGGCCTCTCCTTGCTAGAAGGTATCTAGAAGGGTCGTTGAGGGACGAAATGAGGATAGGCACCCATATCCGGAAATATCATCCAATGACGCTACAGGATCTAAGTTACAAGCGTCGGCGTCTTTAAATGTCTGCATATACTACGTGATGCGGTGGTGATGTAACAAACATACAGGGATGATGCAGAAAGATAAATATATCAATTTGAGACAAGAGACCCTGGTTCGGAAACGAAAGAGTCGAATGTTATAAGTGAATTATGTTCTGATGGCTATGACTGGGGACTGCATGTACCGGCACTATTATTGATAAGACGGTACAATAGGCTACTTTCAGAGGTTGTGGTATGGACCAAACTAAGAAAAAAATGTCCAGTAAACATGGGTTCTTAAAGGCATACCTGAGGAGCTATGACACTTGCTCATATTCGCTATTGTGTGCATTTTAGACCCCATGTTTACTGGACGTTTTTTATCTAGTTTTAGTCCAGGCCATCGCCTGTGAAAGTTATCTACTCTACAAACTTAGCAACAACAGTAGCTGTATACATATTCCACTATCAGAGGCATCAGAACGATTTTCGCTTATAACTTTCGACTCGTTCGTTACCGGACCGGGGTCTGTTACCTGAAATCCATACATTTATCCTTCTGCATCATCCCCGCAAGTTTGTAAATTAACACACTATCACCCTGCATATACATACATAACTTAGACGCTCACTAGCGTCTGTGGATGACGTTTCCGGACATGGGTTTCTTGTTCCTCAAAAAATCACCTACAGCCCTTCGAAGTTTGTAGGTGTAATTTTGAAATACCCTGTAAAATAAAGGCGAAGCATAGTATATACATTACAGTTTGGAAAAAGGGAAACATTAAGAACGAGATATGTGATGACGACAAATTTAGCTAAAGACTACATTGTCCGTTGTAGGCCGTATTGCGCTTTGTTAAAATTGTGCTATTAGCTAATTTCACCAACGGCCTTGCTGCAGTGGTGACACCGGTTCCCGTCGGATCTCCGAAGTTAAGCGCTGTCGGGCTGGGCTAGCACTTGGGTGGGTGACGATCCGGCCTGCCGGGCGCTGTTGGCAAGCGGGGTGCACTCAGCCCTTGCGAGGCGTAACTGAGGAGCTACTTGATGGAGAATTAGCGGCTCCGCTCTCGTAAACTGACATACGGCAGGGAGAGCGGTGTGGTGACACACATGCCCCTCCATATCTGCATCCAGTGACGCCTGTGGTCTGAGAATGACACGGCGGCCCGTCGGTACCGTTGGGCCTTCCCAGGTCTGTTCGGACGGAGTTTAGTTTAGTTTTATTAGCTAATTTCGGCCGTGAGTCATTATCAAGCACATTTGTTCTGTCATGTATTACATATCGTGCTCATCACATTCCTTTATGAGGACGATATGCAGTTCATGACATAGCAAATGTGCTTGATAATACCTCACGGCCGACATTAGCTAATGCCGCAATTTTAATAAAGGACAATAAGCCTACACCGGTCAATGCATTCTTTCTTTAAACACTTGCAGGCTGTGAATCCCACGGCAACGATGAAATTTATTCGACCGGCTAGGGACACGGCACTACAGAAATTATTAGTATTACGGACTAGTACATATACTGCGACTGTGGAAATTCAATTAGAACCGCTGGACGTGGAGGTATCGAATCAAAGAGTGCCTGAATATGCTGCTGGGGAATACTCTACCACGTGGTCTGCAGGCGCGTGCAAAAAGCCTCAATTGCGGCTGCAGGAAGATCTGAACGAACAAGATGCCTACCGACCGTATCTCAGACACGTTCGATGGGCGAAATGTCAGGCGAACGGGCAGGCCAGAGAAGCAGAGGTAGGCGTTTTTCTTCGACGAAGGCTTGCACATTCCTCGGCACACTCGGCCAGACCTTGTCTTGCTGAATATGGCAGGTGGATCGGTCTGCAGGAGGCGTAGTGCCTCGGGCTGTGAAACCTACTTGATGTAGCGGTAGATGTTCAGATTTCCCTCAAGTTGTAGGAAGTGAGCTCATGTGTTACAGGCAACGGCACCCCAAACCGTCGCAAGTGACGTTAGTCAACTAACCGTTGAACAGTAAAGTCTGTCCTTCCGAGTTCTTTTCGGTGGCATCGAATGCTTATGCGGCCTTCGCTGTACGACCCAAGGGAGACTCTTCTGAAAATACTACATTTGGCCACTTAGCACGCCAGTCAGTGGAAGACGACGCTAAGACGTCTGTACCACCAGTCGACCACGTAAAAGACGGCGATGAACCGTCGACACCGACATCTCCACATCCGTAGCAGTGCTCCAACGTCGCGCCTAACACTGTGGACGAAGCTGTTCTGTCCATTACGGTTAATATTATTATTATGTAGTATTCTGCCTAGTGGCACGTCCATGTCTCCGTACGGAGAATTTCTGATTCCATTTTTCCCTGTCTTCAGCTTCTTCCTTCAGTCTGTTGCATCTTCTTCCATCTTTCATGTCGTCCAGATGTTGAATTCTTCTTCTTCCGCGTCCTGCGTTTCCTCTGAGTTTCCCTTCGATGACATCATGTATGTGTCCTTCGTGTCTAAGTACAAGTCCAATCCAGTTGGCCTTACTCTGAAGAATTGTACGCAGAATACTTCTCTCCTATTCTTCGCCGTACATCGTTATTTTTTATGCGATGTGTCCACTTGATCTTTTCCATTCTCCTCCAGCAGCACATTTCAAAGCTCTCCAAGTATATTTTCTCCTTCTTTCTCATGGTCCATGTCTATGCTCCAAATGTAGCACTTTATCAGTTTTTTCCTCAAGGCCAAACTCAACTTGCTGGTCAGCAGAGTCCTTTTCTAGTTGAAAGCAGCTTTGGCCACGGCGATTCTTGCTCGCTTTCCAAAAAGAAATTACCATTAACGGTTAAGCGTACAAGATACAGTCATCTCGCGCTAAGATCACACTATGTCGTCCAGCACACTGTTAGCGCTTAGTGAGGTCCTCTTCTTTCCACTGGTTCCACATACGCCTCAGTGTTGAAGAGTGTGCCCTGTACAAGCTGCAATGCGACGGAATGGCAGACCCGCTTCCTACAGACCAATCATTCTGTCCATTCGAAAGCACTCACATGACGATATTCCACCCTATGACATCGGCGAGGCATATGGCACTTGGTTACACGTTTCCACGTCCTACGGCGGCTTCGTACCGACTGAGCTTTGCGTAACACTGAGCCTTTCGGTCACACAAAAGAGGGCGCTGAGCGGCCTACAGTACGTGCACGCCACCACTGTGTCATTTAAATAACTTCCTATGATTCCACGTTTCCTGCACGTGGCGTGTTGCAGGCCATTGCTTCTGAGTGTTTCATTTTGTGCATGTGAAATCTACCACGGCATTTGACAATAGCATCCTATAAAAATAAACAGAACCTGAAAACAAAAGTCATTTTATGATCGACTCCTCATCAGGGTGGTTTCATAAGCAATTAGCCTGTTACATCATTCAGGGACGGATATAAAATTTCGACTACCTGTTTTCGCAAAACGTACAGTAGAAGTATTCGTAATATCAAGTCGAATAAACGTAAGCACGACTTGAAAATATGGAACTAAATTAATAAAAGAGCTCTATGTCCTAGAGTCAAGTAGAAAAAACTTGATCTCAATGTTTCATGCGCACCACGATCGCTACACAGGAACGCTATTTTGTTTGCAGCAGAATAGAGAAAACCGATAGTGGCATTGTTGAAACAGAAGGTACTTCCTCCTGAAGTTACGTAAATCGTAATGGGAATAACATGTGTCTGAAACGTATTTTTTCTGACGATACCCAACAGTGAACTACTCCTATGAATCTTAAGATGGATTTGCCTGGTGTTTCTGAATAAAATTCCTATTTTCTTTGTTTTATGTGCCGGCGGAAGATGGCGGAAAAAGAATTATCATTGGGTTTTTCTTGCGAAGCTAAACGTCAACTGGTCTGATTCTCAGAAAAACGACACAACAACAACAACATCAACAACAAATTTGTGTGAAGTGTCATTTTATGTGCTCAGTCAACAGACGGCCGCTACTTATTCTGATGCCAAATTTAACTGAAGAATATTTTGTGATTGTGACAACTATATAATAATATTTACGAAACCGAATATGGCTGCTGCGTGAAGGTGTTGTGCGGACACTACACCGTAGCACTCGAATTATTATGTCACTGCTTGATGCGCTTCTTTTTCTCTGTGTTAATCAGTCACAGTTAATATATTTTGTACTTTAATACGGTAAAAATTAATTTGAGAACACTCTGTCGATTAGGCACATAAAGCGGCTTTTTAATGAGATTGGATGTAACTACTGTGGTTTTTAGTTGACACTGTAATGCTGATGAACACATGACGCGATTTTCCTGTGGGCTGTCCCCACCTACGGATCCCAAAACTGGAATTGAAGGTATAGCTCAGACTACCGCCGCTTTACGGGAAACGTGTCAGTGTCGGTGTATATTTTCACACTGAAGGAAACTATATCCACTGCTACAGCACGTCGATAAACGAGGGAAGGAAAAAATTAGTCACGAAGAGGTAGATAGTAATGTACAGAGCTACTCTAACTGTCTCAAAGACTTCATTATGCAACCAAAAACTAGATATTAAATCACTCTTCATTCTTCAACAAAACAAAAAAAGAAAGAAACATATATCAGAATTAATATATGAGTTCTGAAGACGAACGGCAATGAAAAACGCTCCTAGCTCTTATTTCATAAAGCAAGAAAGGCAGATGTGGAACTAAACGCAAAGGGCCTCAATGCAGTACAATTGTTGAGCTATAGGTCTCTGCGCCGTGTTGCTGTCTTTATCACCACATCATATTCTCCTTCTTGTCCTTCTACTTCTTCTTCTTCAATACAAAATGCTGGGTCTGATTTGTAGCATCTCTTAAGGAGCCCGATCGGGCTGTATTTTACAATTCCACTGCATTATCTATCTGAAGAGAGTTTTTCCGGCTCTGCCTCTTGCAGTTTTACCTTCCACTAAACCACTATGGCGTGGGGGAGACTGCGTCTTGAACCATGCTCCATCTACAGGTTACTTCTTTTCTTGGTCCCCTACCACAAGAAGTGGCATTTATTCTGTTGGAATGTATTATTTTATTCCTTAGTTGCCAATGGGAGCATCACATTTATTACTATTCACTCCGCATTCTTTGGTCACTAAGAGACTAAAGAGCTACACTCCAAGTAAAGGACTTGATTTTCTGATGACAGACTAAGTTTATCTCATGCTGAGAACCCCATCCTTTTCTAGAACGTCACCTTAGTCTGTTTTTTCAAGCTTATTGCATCCTTCATTACTACGCTTATCTACTATTCTGCATTCGTTATACAAAAAAAAAGAAAAAAACAGAAAATGCAGTAGCCTGCTTTCACCGAGATTCTGGCCGTGCTGCGATACGACTGTAAACACTTTGAGTTTAGTCACTACGGAATTCTCGCTAGCATCTTGTTACTCTTGCATTTCACTAGGCACCAGAGTGTTTTCCATGGCATTTGGTGTAGTTGGTAGTTTTTGTTTAGTCTCGGATACGAGACTTCAAGCTTTTTTCAAATCGCAACTCTCAACTTTCTCCTTACGCACTTGCGACTCTCTCAGTTTGCCATAATTCTCCTGCTTTTGTTCAGTCCTTTCTGTATGTATATGTCATAGAGGGCAGAAAGTCAATATACATTCTCTACAGCCTGCTTAACCTCTGCCTGTTGCATATGGTCTTCACATTTCACTGGCACCGTCATGTAATCTTTCTAGTATTTTGCTCTCGCTTTGGTAATGAAAAGGTTTTTATTAGGCCGATTCAGAGCCAGTCCTTTCACGATGTCATTCTTATGGGTAATGAAATGTATCCCCCCCCCCCACTCACACACATACACATACACATACACACACACACACACACACACACACACACACACACACACACACACAAACACACAAATATTTGACAAAGGTTAGATACTTTGGACGTTCGATACTTAACGCCAGTAAACACAGGGCTTCAGAAAAGGCGTAACGGAGCTTATGAAGCAACTAATGAACAGATTCCTTAGCTTGCAACGTCGTGAAGACAGGATTATGTTTAAGAAAATGAAATAGTCGAGGAAAAACGGAACAGGTAGCTGATGTGAGACACATCTTCCTAGTTCAAAAAACCTATCCTGGGCAAATGGGTATCCTTTCAGCGTTAATTGGAGCATTTATTTTAGTGGATTACTTCTTGAGCACTTATTGACTGTAGTGGGCGCATTAGCGGCTGCTGGGTCTCGGAGAATCCGCCGAGGGGCGTAAATTCCAGCGTCGCTGGCCGAAAGGGCGAGAGTGAAATAGCTTTTTAGGCGGCACAATTACGGAGGTCAGCAAGAAGTGCTAGTTTCTGCGAGAGCTCATTAGCAGTTTTACTCCGCATTGTTTCAGAACCGGTGTTCGCATTTCGAGGGTCATCAACGTCGGCGCCTAATGAAGCTCAACTTTACAGGCAAAAATAGCGCCCAATTCACTGGAGGACGCGGGCCGAAACTCTGGTAAATGTGAAGCTTCGGTATTCCGCATTCGTGTTTAAAAAATGAGACTTGGCAGAAAAGTGTACGTTCGTTTCAAATCCAAATGGCATGGTACAACTATTAAACCAAATCAACTGCTTTCAGTCCACAGCTTGGTAATGACGAAATCTAATCGATTAACAAAATTGATTCATTCCCTTTACTTTCCCAGAGTTCTTAAATAAGTGATAGTCTGCAGGAACAATCACATGAATCGGTATTCTGTTCCAGTACAGCTTTAGAAGGAATTATATTTACATGTATTTGACTTTAGGCCTATCTCCAAGCTGCAGGTAAATCTTCCGCGTTGTATGGTGGTCGATAAAACTTTTCCTTTCTGGCGTTTCTTCAAAAGCTCCGCAGCACGTCTTCAGAAGTGCTCCTGGTTAAGACACAATTGAACCAGGTTGACCTCTGAAAACGTTCTACGCAGCTTTGGACGAAACGTCGGGAAAGACAACGTTTCTCGCAGCACGACCGTACAACCCTGAAAATTAACTATGACAAACGATCGTGAGAGGTTTCATTGTATTAGTAACTGTTAGCTTTTGATCTTCGTTCAGTCTACAGACAATCACTACCTTCAGTGGTGTATACTCCTTGATCATAAATACTCTGCAAGACATTAAGCTAGCAACGTAATAAAGGTGGCAGGCAACAAACGCCAATTTTTCATAAAGAGTACTACATATTTGGATATGCAAATTATTTGCATTTCAGCGCAACCCCACAACAAGGCTATGAGTGAGGTCATCTACATTCGGTATACAAGGAAAGAAAACGAAGACGGATTTTCATTCATAAATCGTGCTTCAGTGCTGTCCGTTTGTGAGACTCCGTGTCTAAGGGTTCCCTAACCCTCAGGTTTTAGAGCTGCCGTCAGGCTGCTTCGTTGTCGGAATTTCTGAAAGCACATTTGTAACGTGCTCAACAAGACGGCGTGGGAGGCAACGAGGGTGTTGCGGAAATGGGGGCTCTAAGAGAGACCCTTTGCCGTTTTACTCTCGTGAGTGTTAATGTTACACTTCCGTATGATCACACCATAGGAGGGTGGACAAAATGAAGGTTGGAAAAGCGTAAGTACATTTTTCTGCTTCGGATTAACTTCAAATTTCGTCAGGTAGTTTTTAACAATCAACAGTGTTTTCAGCCTGTACACGAGAGCAGAAATTGCGGTCGTGCTAGCCTCCAAAGAGATGGAATCACGTCCATTGGGGATGCAGCTCCACAGTGTTCTTAGAGAAGGGTTGAAACGTCTGTGGGTGTCAACAATTGCAAAGGTTGTCAAGGACATCTTCCTGATACCCAATGAACTGCGAAATGTCGCTTGCAACCGCGAAATGTGTAGGAATCACCTCCCCAGGTAAAGCGATATTTTGATTGATGCCTTGAAGTCAGATCTTGAGGTTTTTACTTTTCGATTCAGAGCGACAGTGTGTCTCAAACGTTGTCCTCGGCCACACGTAAGAAAACAAAGTGATTTCGACAATGGATTTCATGGTTCTGACCTCCATCGGAGAGACGTTTAAAGAAAGGGTAAAATGTTGGGAAGAGGGGCTGAGATCACTTTTTCATCGTGGGACACTCTCGTTGTGGCGTTGGTGAAAATTTGTGAAAATTTGTGGCAGTGCGAAATCATTAACACACGTCACACTGAACTACCGATATGTGGTCTTTCTTCCGCGTATGTCGACACCTTGTTTGAAGCGTCACAGGGAAGAGAGCAGATTTTTCGAAGGTGCTTGAGCCGACGGCAAATATCACAGGAGATCGTTTTCGAAAGCAGTTAATGCGTTTGAGCTAAGCACTGGAAGACAGGGGTGACAGATATAAGGTGACTTAACAGGATGACAATGCTCGACCCCATGTCATAAAACCGGCCAAAACAAACTTGGAAACGTCGGCAATGGAGGACTTATCACACGTGGCGTATTATTCAGAATGCTCCCTGTCACTAACACCTTTCTCGGTCAGTGGCACACGGCCTGGTCGACCAGCACGTCCGGTCATAGGAACAAGTGAGAAATAGGTCGGTTCATAGGTTTCCTCAGAAGATGCCCAGTTCTTCCAACGCGAGATTCGAGTGCTGTCGTAAGATGAGAGGAATCGGTGGCTAGCGACGACCAACGTTTTTATTCGTAAATTTTTCGCAAGGTTTTCACAGTAAAGCCTCGAACTAGAAGAAAAACATGGCAAAAGCAAAGTTGTAAGCCTAACAGCTGTGATTGATTTATTAATATATAATTACTGTTAACGGTTGCATTTTTATTCGTTGAAATAAGTTATACATTTCTTACGTGCTGTACCGGATACAGAAAAGGTTGTACACTCTGTGATACTAGTGTGCGTGTTTCATCTCACTGTTGTTTCATTAGTTCGTGTTTTACGCTGTTCATTTACACAGAAAGAATTGTAACTGGGGTAACAAAATGAATAAATCATACGTTAAGACACAAAGGGCAGATATTGGCTGCGAGTGGGTATAGTTTGTAATCAGTAGTGAAAGTTGAAAATTTATGGAGGAATGGGATTCGAACCCGGGTCTCTGCTTACTAGGCAGATGCTCTGATCACTGAGCCATCCGGAATCATTGCTCATTTGAACTACACGGACTACCCTAGAATGCCTCCCGAAACGTAATTGCTTCTGAAAACAAGAACGATTTCGGCTAGATACAAGAATCATTACAAAATAAATTAAGATCTCTCGTGAGTGTACATCTTGAAAACAAAATCAGTGAAAATCTGTATCTTATGATGATGTTTGTCAGTGTTTAGTAGTGAGTATGTCCTCCCCCGACACAAATGAGTTCTCCCACTCCAACTGGTTGGGGT
The DNA here is from genome assembly GCF_021461385.2 of Schistocerca piceifrons. Taxonomy (NCBI): domain Eukaryota; kingdom Metazoa; phylum Arthropoda; class Insecta; order Orthoptera; family Acrididae; genus Schistocerca; species Schistocerca piceifrons. The sequence goes on along the minus strand of NC_060141.1, from coordinate 597,069,531 downwards.
AGCCGCGCGGTCTTAGGCGTCTTGTCAAGGTCCGCGCTGCTGCCCCCGACGTAGGTTCGAGTCCTTTGTGTGTGTCTGTGTATGTGTGTTGATCTTAGCGTAAGTTAGTTTAAGTATTGTGTAAGCTTAGGGACCGATGACCTCTGCAGTTTGGCCCCATAGGCTCTTACCATCAGTTTCCAAATTTTCTTCCACTCTACAAGACATGCTCTGGATGAGCCCATCAAGTTTGTCTAGGGTTATGAGGTCCCACTCCTCAATGGCAGCTCAGTGAGGTCCTGAAAAATTGTCAGGTGGATTCGGGTGCCGTGCAACGGCTACCTTCAACACGTTCCATACAAGCTGAACTGCATTCATGTCTGAGGACTGTGCTGGTCAGTGAATTCCCTTAATGTGTCTTTGAAGATACAGAAACACTGCTAGAGTATCAGTGCGGTCTTGCATTGTCATCGAATTAACCTCTATAGGTCCTTGAAATCGTTAGTAGGACCTCTTGGTGGTATCGGGAACTAGTCAAATTGCCGTAGATGGGGATTGGACGGGTCCGCCGTCCCATCATTATTGCCGCCCGGAACATTACACTACCACCTGCAAATGGATGGACTTAAATCAGTCATTGTCTCTCAGAAAACATGATATTTCTTCATTCCCTAATCGTCCAGTGTTGATGTGCAAGAGTCCAGGTCCTTCGACTACGTCGATTCAGTTGGTTCAGTGCAAAACTTCTCACTGGTCTTCTGGAATGAAGACCACCCCGATGCAATCTTCTACGTACTATTTCGTCTGAGATACAACCCTGTGGCCAGGAATAAGTTATTTCAAATATTTCTGGCAGCAGACGTAGGGCTCCTGAGAGTCGACAGTTGGAGGAAACGATCCAGCATTGGTGTTGTCATGCGAAGACGACCACTGCGAGGTCTAGCGCTCACATTTCCCTTCTTTCTGTACTATCTTCACACCTTAGACACACCACATTGAGTGACATGTAACCGATCGGCAAAATTTTGCTGTGTTTGTCCTGCTGAGAGTAAAGCCATTATCTTGACTGTATTAAAATTCTTTATGCCTCTATATGGCATGTTATTGCAGTACTGAGCACAGAATGAAGCTATTGTTGATACTGGACTGCTCGTGGTGTGCTGCTGCGGCAGCCGTATGTTTACATGAATTGGAAACGGTCACGAAGCATGGTAGTACTGAACACCGTCCGTATATTTCACAACACTGTTCCAAACTTTCGTCGAGCTTTCAGACATTATATATTATATATACACGTTCGATAGTACCGACACCATTTTGATCAAGCAGCCCTAATCAATTAAGGCACAATGGAATTGAAGACATTGGCTGTGGACGGGTATTGATTGAAATCATCAGGGAAGGTTGAAAATTTGTGAAGGACCAGGTTTCGAACACGGATCTCATGCTTACTAGGCAAGTAGGCAAATGCTCTGGCCACTGTGCCACCCGGACACAGTGGTAATTGCATCTGCACAAATTACACAAGCTTACCTTCCGCTAGACTCAAATTTTCAAATTATCCACCCTCTAATGCGCAAGGGGCCGTATATTCATAGCGTGTGGATCAGCTGAGAATTTGGGTTTGATGAGAGCCGTACTTGGGTAGTCCCTGAAGTTGAAACGATCACCGTGTGCGGATGGCACAGTGGTCATAGAATCCGTCTAGTAAGCAAGAAACTTGCGTTTAAATACCGGTCCAGCATAAATTTTCGACTTCACCCGTTGATTTCAATCAATTCTCACCCCCAGCCAATGCCTGTAATTCCTTTTTGTCTTCATTCATAATGCCTTCAGGATCAAAATGGTGTATGTTATTCTGCAATGAGCGATCGGAGAGCGCACGTCCCCTACCCCACAACAGAAAATGTAGGTAGAGTTCGGGTTCACCCTGTGTACAAACGGTGAATTCATCACGAGAAGTGTGCATGTACCATCCAAACACGAAAGTGTTATTGCTTTCGTTTCAAACAGCCAAAAGATGAGTCGGTCATGTGACGGTCCTCATGCTGCTTGAAAATACGTATATTAGGTACCCTCTGTGTGCAGATGAAAGCGATGCGCAGGAACAGTGAAAAATTGTTTCTCGTTTCCTTTTTTTCCGTGGACGAGTAGACCAGTTGGGAACATTTGTGCCATCCTGCACCTGGGGAACAAAAAGGCGGCCATCAGGGACGCGCAGCGGCGGCTGATTTACGCGCGTATAAACATTCAGTTACAGCGCGAGTACTCCTTAGGAGGAGCGCCGCAGTTGTACCTGCCGCACGCGTGAGCAACGGCCGCCGGCGCCGCGGGTCGAGATATTTACTGGGCTGTGTCCATGGCAACAGCCGGCGCGCCCCATTCACGCGCCGCTACCGAGCACAAAGCGCCGTTTAACAGCCGGAGCTCCCGCTCGCTGGTCCTGCAGCGACCGTAAGTCCTCTGGATTCCAGTGTTGCGTCCGCTTAAGAGGCCCCACACTTCAGCTACTCTACCATGGCGTGTTGGTGACAGTCAGGTACACAGCATTCGTTCAGAAAGGAAGGATATACAGTACTGTAGTCTACGTCTACCTAATCCCTGCCCCGCCCCC